>NC_089548.1:0-5741000 GCF_040115645.1 Euwallacea fornicatus
TGGGAAATTCAACAAGATGCAATCATGATGTGTTATAACATCTTCAAAATCTCATCGATCTGATTGATTTGACACTGTGTTTAACGAATTTGGTCCTAATTTGCCGAAGTTATCGATCTTCAAAATTTGAAAAGTCACAAAAGTTGTGTGTTTGAGCACATAAAGTACTATTTTTCTTGGAAGTTCAACAAGATGCAATCATGTTGTGTTGTAACATCTTCAAAATCTCGTCGATCTGATTAATTTGACACTTTGTTTAAGGAATTTGGTCCTCATTTGCCGAAGTTATCGAGCTTCAAATTTTGAAAAGTCACACAAGTTGTGTGTTTAAGCACATAAAGTACTATTTTTCTGGGAAATTCAACAAGATGCAATCATGATGTGTTATAACATCTTCAAAATCTCATCGATCTGATTAATTTGACACTTTGTTTAACGAATTTGGTCCTAATTTGCCGAAGTTATCGATCTTCAAAATTTGAAAAGTCACAAAAGTTGTGTGTTTGAGCACATAAAGTACTATTTTTCTTGGAAGTTCAACAAGATGCAATTCTGATGTGTTGTAACATCTTCAAAATCTCGTCGATCTGATTATATTGACACTTTGTTTAAGGAATTTGGTCATCATATGCCGAAGTTATCGAGCTTCAAAGTTTGAAAAGTCACACAAGTTGTGTGTTTGAGCACATAAAGTACTATTTTTCTTGGAAGTTCAACAAGATGCAATCATGTTGTGTTGTAACATCTTCAAAATCTCGTCGATCTGATTAATTTGACACTTTGTTTAAGGAATTTGGTCCGCATTTGCCGAAGTTATCGAGCTTCAAATTTTGAAAAGTCACACAAGTTGTGTGTTTGAGCACATAAAGTACTATTTTTCTGGGAAATTCAACAAGATGCAATCATGATGTGTTATAACATCTTCAAAATCTCATCGATCTGATTAATTTGACACTGTGTTTAACGAATTTGGTCCTAATTTGCCGAAGTTATCGATCTTCAAAATTTGAAAAGTCACAAAAGTTGTGTGTTTGAGCACATAAAGTACTATTTTTCTTGGAAGTTCAACAAGATGCAATTCTGATGTGTTGTAACATCTTCAAAATCTCGTCGATCTGATTATATTGACACTTTGTTTAAGGAATTTGGTCATCATATGCCGAAGTTATCGAGCTTCAAAGTTTGAAAAGTCACACAAGTTGTGTGTTTGAGCACATAAAGTACTATTTTTCTTGGAAGTTCAACAAGATGCAATCATGATGTTTTGTGACATCTTCAAAATCTTGTCGAGCTACTTACTTTGACACTTTGTTTAACAAATTTGGTCCACATTTGCCGAAGTTATCGAGCTTCAAAGTTTGAAAAGTCACAAAAGTTGTGTGTTTGAGCACATAAAGTACTAGCTATCGTAAAGAGCTCGCCGAGTTGATCCATTTTGGTCATTGTTGAAGGCCTTTGGAGCTCATTTACCGAATTTATTAAGGTTCATATTTAAAAATGTCACAAAATATGGGTGTTTGAGCACATAAATGACTCTTTGTCAAGTAAACTTACCAAAACACAATTAACATAGGTATACTATCGTAAAGAGTTCGTCGAGCTGATCCATTTCAGTCATTGTTGAAGGCACTTGGAGCTCATTTAAAGAAGTTATTAAATTCCCAAATTAAAATTGTCGCCGCTCGTAAGGAAGGGAAGTGTTCCGGAGAGCATGATGAGGAAAGAGGAGGTAGAAGGAATTGAGATAGGATTTGGAAAGTGAGGTAAGGTGCAGAGGACTCCGCCCAAAGACAAAGGATGGGAAACTGTGGAAAATGTGGTAAGTGGGCAAAACATGGAAGTGCATTGTCCGGTATTCGCCGTAGAGGTAGTGCCAAACAGTGCACCAAAAGGGAAGAGGAAGAGGATGGATGAATCCATTGTGGGAGGAGAGGAAGAGGGACCCAGGGCTCTCTTGGAAGTAGCCAGGAGACAGGTAGGTGAAGTTGATAGAATCCTGAAGGAATGTTACCACCCCAAACAGGAACTACTGGAGGCTGTTTATGTGCTGAAAAGCCCGGTTAGGAGCATGGTGCTGGAGGGAGAGGGGAAGAGGCAGGAAAACAGGAAACTCGAGGAGGAGAATGAAAAACTGTGGGACGAGGTCGCCCGGCTTAGGGGTGGCAAGGTGGAGGGAGTGTCTGTTGAATGCCAGACGGAAACAGAGGAGGATAGAAAAAAGGGTGAGTATAAAGATAGGCTAACAACCTTAGCTAGGGAGGGAAAGATCCAGGAGGCCATCAAGGAGAGATGGGACGAAGGGATCTTCGAAGCGACTGAGAAGGCTCGTAGAGACCCTATCAGTGAGGGTTTTAGGATGGACCGGGCGGTCCTATTAGGTAAGGAAGATAGCGCGCTTAAGGAGAGATTCCTGCAGCTTCTTCCAGAACTGAGGGAGCTCGAAACCGAAAAAGGGAGGATAACCAGCCTCGTTCAGACGTGCAAACTTAGGAAAGGAGGTAAGGTACTTACGAAAACTAAGCACGTCTACTTTAAGGAGTTGGAAAGTACGGGGCCGGAAGAGGTTTTTGAAGCCCTCAAGGTCCTCGCGGCAACAATGCGGGAAGAGGGGAGAGACAGCGTGTTCATCTCATTGGTGCCGGGTGCCGACCCGTGGCAACTTCGGAAGGTCTGCAAGCTGGCATGCTGGACCCTGAAGGAGAACATTAGGGTAAAGTTATACTTGCCTGGAGGGACATCCTCCGGGAGGGACGCAATTCAAGGTCCGGGCCCTGAAAGACCAGAAGAAGAGGTAGTCTTCGTGGCTAAACAGGAGGGGGTAAGTTATAGCGACACCCTCCGTAAAGTCCGACAACTGGTTACCAACAGCCAAACCAAGGTTTTCATCGGGACAGTCAGGGAGACTAAAAAAGGTGAGGAGCTAGTCACGCTCCCTAAAGGAGGCGAACAGGGAGAGGAGCTGAAAAACATCCTGGGAAAAGGAATGGGGGAAGGTAACGTAAGGTCGGGAGGGAATAGTAAAATTTTAGTGTTCCAGCTTACGGGACTGGATGGAGTCACTACAGTGGAAGAAGCCACTGGTGCGGTGGCCACCGCGACCGGTCTGGACTCCAAAAAGCTCCGGCTCAAGGGGCTTAAGGCAAGCTATGGAAGCTGCCAAACCGCCACGTTCCTCGTTAGAGAAGGGGACGCGGATAGTCTTCACGTAGTCACCGATTTGAGAGTCGGCATTAATATGTGCCGGCTTAAGGAGAGGAAGGACTCGGGAAGATGCTACCGATGCTGGGAATTGGACCATCAGGCCTAGGCCTGCAAAGGGGTAAACAGGACCCGACTGTGCGCCCGTTGTGGGAAGGAGGGGCACAGGGCGAAGGATTGTAAAGATCCTCGCTACTGCCCCCTCTGTAAAGCGGAGGGCCAAAACGCGGGCGGACCCAATTGCAAGGGGCCAGGAAAGGCACTTGCAGGCGTAGGGGTACTGACCCGAAAAAAACAGTTGAGCCGGAACCAAGGACGTCCAAAAATAAGGACGAGTTTGGGAAGGCTACCGAGGAGAGGAGCACGGAACAAGCCAAGTAAGTAGATTAAATATTATAATCGGTATGCGTGTTTTAGTTGTGGGAGTGAATGTGGAGAGTGTAAATTGCACGATGGCGGTATTTAAGGAACTCAGATGTCTACAGATGAATCTGGACAGAAGGCGGGTTGCTACCGACTTGCTGTACCAGACGATCAGAGAACAGGGCATTGATGTCGTTCTGGGGCAGGAGCCTAACCAAGCCCTGAAGAATGTCATCAGGGATAGTGACGATGGAGCGTTCATTTGGCTTAAAAGCGGGATGAGGGCGAAATCGATCCACAGGGACCGAGAGTTCGTGGCGGTGGAACTGGGCCGATTTACGCTGGTCTCGGTATACTTCTCGCCGAATAAGACCACAGGTGAGTTTGAGGCCATGATTGATCGGTTAGATAATTTTGTAGGAGGCATGGACGGCAAGAGAGTCCTCATAGCTGGGGACTTTAATGCGAAAAGCCAAATGTTTGGTTCTGGCGTCAAGAATGCCTACGGGAGAGTCCTGGAGGAATTCGTAGGAGCGAGAGAGCTGACTCCACACAACAACGGGGGAGACTGGACGTTCGGCAACAAGAATGGAAGATCTGTTATAGACATAACCATGAGTGGCGCTATCGTAGCGAGCATGGTGAGTCAATGGCAGGTCGAGCGGGACGTGTTGAGTGGAAGTGGATACAGATACATAACCTACAGAATTGTAGGGAGTGGAACCGAAATTCAAGGAGTGAAAGATGGGAGAAATAGGAAAGGATGGATCGTGACCCAGAAAGGAATTGGTAAGTTGAATAAATACGTTAACGAGCGTGTTTTAGGGAGGGTAGAAACTGAACCTGATCAAATAGTCAAGGAAATTGGGGAAGCCTGCGACCGGTGCCTACTCAAGAAGAGTGGAAAAACAGGGGGCAAGAAGGCTGTCTACTGGTGGAACGAAACAGTAAGTACGTACAGGAAAGAATGTTTACAGGCCAGACGAAGGATGACGAGGATAAAGGGAGCCAGAGAAATGAACGAGGAGAGAAGGACAGCAGAAGACGAACTTAGAAGAGCCAAGAAGACCCTCAAGGATTCCATTCGGAATGCCAAGAGGGACGCATGGAAAAGCTGTGCGATGAATTGGAGACGAACGTCTGGGGTCTCGGCTAAAAGATTGTGGCAGAGAAGCTTGGGCGTCTGAAACCAAGCCACTTGGCGGAGACCGACATGCTAAAGTGCGTGGACGTACTCTTCCCGAGAAGAGACAGATTAAAATGGGACAGGATTGTTGTAGGTGCCGAGAACGTGGAACGGTTTTCGGCAGAGGAGGTTCGACAGGCGGCCAGGGAACTTGGAAGCCGAAAGGCCCCAGGGTTGGACGGAATTCCCAATGAAGTCATTAAGACCTACCTTGGGATTAAGCCCCAAGGGATGGCAGACTGTGTCACGAACATCTTGGTGACAGGGCAATTTCCGAAAATGTGGAAAAGGGCCCGGCTAGTTCTGGCGGAGAAGCCGAAGAAAGACCCGACAGCGAGGCGTCGTATCGTCCCATCTGTGTCATCGACGGGCTCGGGAAGGTCGCGGAGAAAGTGGTCAAGACCAGGCTGATGGCGGAGGCCATCGAGCGTGGAATGCTTGATCGAAACCAGTTCGGTTTCTTGAAGGGTAGGAGCACTATCGACGCAATGAGGGCCGTAATGAAGGTCATGGAGAGGATTAAGGAGACGAGGTGCACTCATGCAGAATTTTGTGTGATGGTAACTATTGACGTTAAGAATGCGTTCAACTCTGCACCATGGGATCTCATAGTTGAAACACTTAAGAGGTCCCAGGTTAGCAATTATGTTGTAGGTGTGGTACAATGGTACCTGGACGAAAGGACGGTGCAGCTGCCTAACGGAGATGTAAGGGAAATGTCGTGTGGGGTACCGCAGGGGTCAGTGTTAGGCCCCGTATTGTGGAACCTCTATTACGACGAACTGCTGAAGCTGGATTATCCGAGGAGCGTCACACCAGTGGCCTATGCGGATGATCTGGCACTGGTGATTACTGCCAGGAGCAGAAACACACTGGAGTTGAGGACCAAGGAAGCCATGGAGTTGGTCATTGACACGTTCAGAGCTAAAGGGCTCTGTATGGCGTCCGAGAAGACCGAAATGGTGTTACTCGCTGGGAGACGTAAGCTCACTAATATGAGTTTAGTTGTAGATCGTTTCAGGTACGAGACGACTACTAGTATCTGTTCGAAATTTAACGTAAAGATGGTTTTTAATTGAGTGTATGGGCTGGGCGAGGGTAAAATGTACCCTTTCTGGTACGCCTCTGGTAGCATGCTATCGGGTATGCCAGAACTCGCTATCCTGATTTGGCGGCATCAAAATTGCCCACAAACGCCTTTGTCGGCAATGGATTTCTAGTCCATGTGATTACGATAAGGCAATGATAAGTGCCGATTTTTCTTTGGCACACTGCTATCTTAAGTTATTGTTGGTATTAGAATTAGCTAGTTGTGCGGTTTTGCGTTAGCAGGTGAATCCAGGACAGGGTACGCCTATGTCTATCAAATCATATGTTAGTATTTAAGATTGGAAAACTGAAAAATCGCTCTCTTTTTTCTTCTGCTGGTCTCCAACACAGAAGTTGTGCGTGTTAAAGATACGTTATAAAATATATTTTTACCGTAGAGAAAGAAGCAGCATATAATTAATTCCAAAATTACCTAAGTAATTTTACATGGTCCTTCGAGCCGGATTTTCCGGATTTAATTATCAGTCAAACAAGTAAAGTGAATAAGTGCCTATATGTTCGAGCTAGATGAGAAGACAAATAAAGTGGTGAGTTGAGTAACTCTATCCTTTTTCCTTTGTTTCCAAGCATTTATTTTCCAAGTTGTGTATTTCATTATTGCCTTATTTGCCTATTAAAAATTCTATTGTTCATTCATAACATCAGTTACGGAGTTTAGGGCGTATTGCAAAATTTAAAAAAATGAATACACTAAAGAGGCAAAGAGGTTCTGTAAAAGCTAGCCTGACTAATTTTGCAAAATACATTAATGATAACTTTAAAGATAACACAGGTATATCGTATCAATTAATTTTAGAATTAGAAACTCGTCTGAATAATATTGAGGTTAATTTACTACAAAAATTTGGCGATATTCAAGATAGCATTGAGTCAACATGCGAATTAGCCGAACTTGATCAGGAATATTTAGAACGGGGCGAGTTTGAAAACAGCTATTATGCAGTGATCTCTTTAGCAAAAAGGTATTTGGAGGACAACAAAGGCAACGATAGTAGCAATAAAAGTTCTGTGAAAGATTCTCAAAACTCGGTCTGTGGCAATCATAGCCAATCTGTAAAACTGCCAGATATAAACTTGCCTATATTTGACGGTGCATTGCAAAATTGGCTTGAATTCAGGGACGTTTTTGAGTCTCTTATCCATAAAAATGAGTCACTATCGGACATTCAGCGGTTTCATTATTTGAGAGCTTCCGTGCGCAATGAACCTATTCAATTAATATCAACCATAGAGTTTACGTCCAACAACTACAACGTTGCATGGGAGCTATTGGGAAAACGCTATAATAATGATAAATTATTGATACACAATCATATGAAGAATATTTACAACATAGAGGTCATGAGTAAGGAGTCAGCCAAATGCATGCGTGCAATTTTGAATAATGTAGTAAAAAATATGCGTGCGTTGAATCAGATAGGGTTACCCACAGAATCATGGGATGTCCCAATTGTATATTTGTTAAGCACTAAATTGGATAAATTTACTGCTAGAGAATGGGAAACATTTAAATCAAAGGCACAATCAAATCCTTCTTTAGAAGATTTCAAAAGATTCCTGTCTGCCAAGGCGGAACTTTTAGATAATTTGGAACAAGTTCGAATGGAAAAGCAAGTCGGAAATTTTAGAGGTCTACTTTCTGTAAATAATAATACACAAAATTCAAATTTGGCTGATAGCAAGTCATCAAAGTGTGTATATTGTAAAGGTGACCACTATATTCAATCGTGTCCTTCTTTTTTAAAAATTCCAGTTGAAAAACGTGGTGAGAAAATCATCTCTCTAAAATTATGTTTGAATTGCCTAAAGTTCGGTCATTTCAATAAAAATTGTCGAAAACCAACATGCAAAAAATGTCACCATAAACATAATACCTTATTACACATTGAAAAAATTAATCTACAAGTACCTTGCGATAAAGGCCAAGATTATAATGTTGGCGAAGAGTGCTCATCTTCTTCCTTGGGTAATGTAAGGGAAATAAACAACAATTCTGCTAATTGTGACATAAGCGATGTATTATTATCGACGGCTCACGTTTACATTTTAGACCGATTTAATAATAAACATAACATTCGGGTAATGTTAGACAGTGGATCTCAGTCGAGTTTCATTACCGAAAGCGCCTGCGACAAACTTCAGCTGGTTAAAGAAAAGATTAATGTCTCATTAAACGGTATAAATAATTCCCTTTCAATGATAAGCTATAAATGTAACACAAAAATATTTTCCAAGGTAGGTGAGTTTTCAGAAAAAATTTCTTGCTTTGTGATCCCTAAGATTACGGGACCCTTACCAAGCACGTTGATAAATACCAATCAGCTGACATTGCCCAGTAATTGTAAGTTAGCAGATCCTGAATTTTTTAAGCCTCAGCAAGTTGATATGTTGATTGGCTCGGATCTGTTGTGGAATTTGTTATACGATGAAAAAATCTGTCTAGGTGTTAATTTGCCAACCTTACAAAGCACAAGGCTTGGTTGGATTGTGACCGGCCCTGTCGAGAAGCTGAATAAGACGACGCTTGTAAGTTGTTGTTTAATTAATACCGAAACTCAAATTAATCAGCAAATTCATAATGATTTAAGAAGGTTTTGGGAGATAGAAAATATCGACGTTGCGGAGAAAAAATTATCTGAAGAAGAATTAGCGTGTGAAAAGCACTTTGTGGATACTACAAGGCGGAATGAAGATGGTTCATTTGTGGTTAGGCTACCTTTAAAATTGAAAGCTTCAAAACTAGGTAGTTCATTTGAACAAGCTAAGAAACGGTTTTTAAGTCTTGAACGCAAAATGCGTGGCAATGATAATTACAAAGGGCTATACCACGATTTTATGAAGGAATACATAAATTTAGGACATATGACTAAAATCCCCGATTTCAATGCCACTTCGTCAGGCGACTATTTTATGTGTCATCATGGCGTATATCGAGAAGATGCCATCACGACTAATCTTCGTGTCGTTTTTAATGCATCACTGCCAAGTTGCACAGGATTTTCCTTAAACCACATTCAGATGAATGGCCCTATAGTACAACAAGATTTGTTCTCAATTCTAATTCGATTCAGACAGCATAAATTCGTTATTTCGGCCGACTGTACAAAAATGTATAGGTCCGTGTGGGTTTCTCCAGAGGATAGGCCACTACAACGTATCTTATGGCGCTTCAACCCTGAAGAGCCGTTAAGTTGTTACGAACTAAATACAGTCACGTATGGTACTACGTCGGCATCCTTTCTCGCGATTCGGTGTTTGTTTCAGCTAGCTCTTGACATTGAAGGCACTTTTCCCGATGTAGCCGAGATTATTAAAACTGATTTCTACGTCGATGATCTACTTACAGGAGCCGATACCGTGGAAAACGCAAAACGAATATGTGAATTAGTGTTTGAAACCCTCCGACGAGGTGGTTTTATTTTGCGAAAGTTCTATTCCAATGATCCGACTATTTTAGAAAGAATTCCTGATAATGATCCCTTATCCAAAATTGTGGAATTCGGTGAAAACGGCGAAAAAAAAACACTGGGTCTGATCTGGACCCCTAGTCAAGATAAATTAATGTATAAGGTGAATAACATAGGTCATTCTAAGAAAATTACTAAGCGAACAATATTATCTGAAAGTGCAAAAATTTTCGATCCTTTGGGATTAATAAGCCCATGCGTAATTGTGGTAAAAATCCTTCTCCAGGGCCTCTGGTTAGAAAGGCTATCATGGGATGATCCAGTGCCCCATAATATTGCTGTGATTTGGTCCGATTTCACGTCCGACTTAGACATTTTGAATGAACTTAGGATAGAACGCCATATAGGTTCTGAAGAGTCAAGGTTCGTTGAAATGCATTGTTTTTCCGACAGTTCAGAAAAAGCATATGGTGCTTGCATTTATCTCAAGTCTATGAACGAAAATGGGGACATAAAGGTATGTCTTGTAGCGGCCAAGGCTAAGGTTGCACCTTTACAAACTGTGACTTTACCTAGGTTAGAACTTTGCGGCGCTCTGATAGCTTCTAGACTTGCAAAGAAGGTTTCAAAAGCATTAAGGTTGAATGTAAAAAAAACATATTTTTGGACAGATTCAACAATCGTCTTAGGATGGGTAACGACTGCTCCAAACAAATTAAAAACCTTTGTAAGTAACAGAGTTTCCGAAATTCAAGAAATCACTAAGCAGGATACGTGGAGGCATGTCCCAGGTGAATGCAATCCAGCGGACTGTCTATCCCGTGGCATAAGGTGCTCCGAAATTAAAACATTAAAAATATGGTGGCATGGACCGCAGTTCTTGAGCTTGCCTGAGAATGAATGGCCAACGACTCCTGGGAAAAAGTGTGATTTACCTGACTTACGTAAAATCAAAACATATTGTGCCTCCAATTTAATGGAAAGGGAAAACAATTATGTTGTATCAAGATTCTCTGAATTGATGAAGTTGAGAAGAATAACAACCTTAATGCGCAGATTTGGGCACAATTGTCGACAAAAATCAAGTGAGCGTATCTATGGTCCATTGACGAAAAATGAAATTGATCATTCCTTTAAATTACTATTAAGACATGTGCAAGAAAATTGGTTTCCTGAAGAATTTGCACAAATAAAAGCTAATAAGTTAAAAACATCCTTAAAAATTCTTAATTTAAAGCCTTTCGTTGATGAATTTGGGTGCTTAAGGGTTGGTGGAAGACTAGCAAATTCAAAATTTAGCTTTGAGAAAAAACATCCCTTAATATTGCCTGCACGACACCATCTCACCAAACTCATTTTTGTCCATGAACATGTGAAGTCATACCATTGTGGGCCACAGCATCTATTGGCCTCAATACGAGAGTCCTATTGGCCATTAGCAGGCCGGTCGTTAGCTAAGCAAATTGTACATAAATGTATAAAGTGTTTTAGATATAATCCCAAAGTATTAAAACCTATTATGGGAGATCTACCCGAACAGCGAGTAACACCCAATCACCCATTTGACGTTGTGGGCGTTGATTACGCAGGTCCCTTTTTGCTAAAGAATCGGACTGGTCGTGGCTCCAAAAATTCAAAGGCCTATATTTGCCTTTTTGTTTATTTTTTGACAAAGGCCGTTCATCTCGAGTTAGTAACAGACCTCACAAAAGAGGCATTTATTTTAGCATTACGCAGATTTTCTGCAAGACGGGGTAGGCCTTCCGTGGTCTATTCGGATAATGGCGGCAATTTTGTTTCGGCCTATTCCGAGTTAAAAGAGTTAGGCAATTTTATTAAGCAAAACAAGGTTGAATTAACCTCAAGTATATGTAAAGAAGAAGTCGAATGGCATTTCATACCACCTCAATCGCCGCATTTTGGGGGTCTTTGGGAAGCAGGGATTAAAAGTATGAAGGTCCATTTAAAGCGAGTGATTAGCAATACTCCATTAACGTTCGAACATTTCTATACACTGTTATCCGAGGTAGAGGCAATAATGAATTCACGTCCCCTTTCACCCTTATCCTCTGATCCTGAGGATCTCACTCCATTAACGCCTGGACATTTGCTCATCGGACGACAACTGGGTTCTTGGCTCAATGAAGATCTTAGGAGGTTACCCGTTAATCGATTGTCATTGTACCAGCACCTGCAGCAATTAAAACAACATCTCTGGACCAGATGGAGCAAGGAGTATATTGCCGAGCTTCAACAGCGGACGAAGTGGAAGCAGAACTACGACAGTCTGACCAAGGGTGCGCTAGTGTTGGTGAAGGATGACAATACCCCCCCTATGAGGTGGAAACTAGGAAAAGTGGTAGAAGTGTTTCGGGGAAAGGACAAGGTGGCGCGTGTTGCAGCAATAAAAACCCAATCTGGGTTGCTAAAGCGTTGTTTTTCCAAAATATGTCCTCTGCCATTGGACTAATGATTCGTATTTTTTGTATTATTATTATTATTATTGTTACTATTATTAATTTTGTGTCTTGTATGTTACCTGTGTTAAGTTAAAAGCCAGAGCCTTTCAAGGCGGGCGGCATGTTCGAAATTTAACGTAAAGATGGTTTTTAATTGAGTGTATGGGCTGGGCGAGGGTAAAATGTACCCTTTCTGGTACGCCTCTGGTAGCATGCTATCGGGTATGCCAGAACTCGCTATCCTGATTTGGCGGCATCAAAATTGCCCACAAACGCCTTTGTCGGCAATGGATTTCTAGTCCATGTGATTACGATAAGGCAATGATAAGTGCCGATTTTTCTTTGGCACACTGCTATCTTAAGTTATTGTTGGTATTAGAATTAGCTAGTTGTGCGGTTTTGCGTTAGCAGGTGAATCCAGGACAGGGTACGCCTATGTCTATCAAATCATATGTTAGTATTTAAGATTGGAAAACTGAAAAATCGCTCTCTTTTTTCTTCTGCTGGTCTCCAACACAGAAGTTGTGCGTGTTAAAGATACGTTATAAAATATATTTTTACCGTAGAGAAAGAAGCAGCATATAATTAATTCCAAAATTACCTAAGTAATTTTACAGTATCAAATATCTGGGGGTGTGGTTCAGCAAAGACGCGAGGTTCGCCGAGCACACTCGACGAACAGCCGACAAGGTGGGAGGAATAATTCAAAAGTTGGAAGGCATCCTGCCCAGAGTCAACGGTATAGGATTCGAGAGGAGAAGGATTATAGTCATGGCGGCGTCATCGGCGCTACTGTATGCTGCGCCGGTTTGGCATGGAGTGTTGAGGATCAAGACGTACAGGGCCGTCCTGGAGCGGGCAAACAGAAGACTCGCGATCAGGGTGGCCTGCGCGTACAGAACGACCCCCTGCAAAGCGCTCTTGGCACTGGCCAAGATTCCGCCCATCAGACTGCGAGTGGAAGAGAAGAGAATGGTGTGGGAGAGAGGTAAAGGTTTTAGGAGGGAGGCCGGAGATTGGGTGATGAGTGAGTGGGAGAGTGAGTGGGGTGTGAATGATGGATGGATGAAGGTCTTCGTTCCAAGCATTAGGCGATGGGTGGAATGCAAATGGACGAAGACCAGGTACGAACTAACGCAGGTGTTTACTGGACACGGAGTGTTCGGGAAATACTTGCACAAAATAAAGGTTGAAGAGAGTGACGGCTGCTGGTTCTGTGAAGAGCCAGGAGTTGCAGACTCCCCAGAGCACACAATCTGGGGATGTCCAGAGTGGGAGACCGAACGGAATGAGGCCAGAGGAGCGGGACTCAACCTGGACCGAAGGACAATCGGCTATGAACTCGTAGAGAGTGTGTGTAAGTGGAGAGCGTTTGAGTGCATGGTCAAGAAAATCATGCGCAAGAAGATTAAGCGGGAATGGTATAGAAGGACAAGGACGGAAGCATAGAGAGTAGCTCTTACGACCGGGCGCCCCGAAGCAATGCCTACCAGGCGATGCCAAGGCCATAAGAAGAGAGGGGGTGGTTTTAGTGGGTAGGCGGGCATAGGCTCGAATCCCACACTACCCGACCCGGAGCGGCCAGGTGTCTTTTTGAAGATTTCCACCTCCTCGGACACAAAAAAAAATAGAAATTTAATTATAATAAAATATGGGTGTTTGAGCACATAAATGACCCTTTCTCAAGGAAACTTATCAAAACACAATTAAGTTAAGTATGCTATCGTAAAGAGCTCGTCGAGCTGATCCGTTTCAGTCATTGTTGAAGGCACTTGGAGCTCATTTACCGAAGTTATTAAGCTTCAGATTTTAAAAAAAGTCACAAAATATGTGTATTTGAGAACATAAATGACTCATTATCAAGAAAACTTACCAAAACACAATCAAGCCGTGTGTGCCATATTAAATAGCTCGTCGGGCTGATTCGTTTGAAACAATGTTGAAGCCATTTGGTGCTCATTTATCGAAGTTATTAAGCTTCACATGTAAAAAAAGTCACAAAATATGTGTGTTTGGACACATAAATGACGGTTTATCTAGAAAACTTGCCAAAACACAAACAAGTCGAGGTTGCCATCTTAAAGAGCTCGTCTGGCTGATCTATTTGAGTCATTGCTGAAGGCATTTGCTGCTCATTTACCGAAGATATTAAGGTGGTCAATTCCGTGAAATCGGCAAGTTTAGTCGGGAATTGACCGAAAACCATGTTTTGGCGTTATCTCAGTAACGGTGCATGCAATTTTGTTCAAATCGTCTCCGATTAGCAAAATAAGCGTAATTAGGCCTTAAACGACACATCGTCAATTTGGCTCTCCCAGAACCGTCAGTTTTTGTCCAAATAGTGTAAATCGCACGATTTAGGGCTATTTTCATCATTTCCATCAATCCTGAGCTTAGAAATCTTCAATTCCGTGAAATCGGCGAGTTTTGTCGGAAATTGACCGAAAACCAAGATTTAGCGTTATTTCAACAATGCTACAAGCAATTTTGTTCAAATCGTCGCCGATTGGCAAAATAAGCGTAATTAGGTCTTAAAACAGACATCTCTTGTGACTTTTCAAATTTTGAAGCTCAATAACTTCTGCAAAAGAGCTCCTAATGCCTTCAACAATAGTCAAACGAATCACCTCGACGAGCTAGTTACGAATTTTTAAAGACCAAATAGCTTTTTGAAAATAAGAAACTAAAATTTCTAACTACTTTAATGCAGAACGTCAGTTTGAAACAAGAATCTAGTCGAAAACTATTTTACCTATTATATACTTATTTATGTACTTACGAAATGCAATATGAGCTTAAATAATTTTTAATGCGTAATTGAGTCCTACAACTTAGTGGAAACAGTTTCGTTAGTTTTATTATTATCTTCTTTCTTAATATACGCAACAATTTATCATATAACTTCTTCCTCAAGCGGCAAACGTAATGGAATTTGGTTGACGTTCACCTTCCTTTCCAATTTCCTATGGTACCCGTTTTGTCCACCAACTGATGCCTTTCGTATGTTGGACATTGATGATTCCCAGAGTTGTAATTATTGCTAAGGTCCAAAGGATTGTACTTGACCAAAAAGATATTTCATACCATTTATTTCTTTCCACAGGTGGTATGTAATCCTTGATATCCTTCAGGCGGTACACTTCTTGTAGGTCCAACTTGATTAGGTTAATTTTTGTTGCTGATTCGATATTCGAAATGTAGTCCATGCGTTTCTCTGGCAATACGAACATGTTTCCTTGTCTTATTTGGATATTATTAACAAATTTCTTCTCTTCTACTTGAACTTCACAATTTAATGAGATCTTAATAATGGTAGGAATGTTTAGACTAATGTAGTGGTGCGATTAGCATCTGGATAGCACTTGAATATTTTTTTTTAGGTATCACCAATACCTGGTCATTGGTTATTTGTTGCACTATAGTCTGATACGAATACACTGGAGTTCTTTTGCAATATTTTACAACTTGATTTGTTAAAAAATCGACGACACATTCATCTGCCAAGTATCCATTTTCTTGACACAGGAATACCCTTCCAACTTCAGGGCAGATGTGGTTTTCAAATTGTAGTTTTCCCTCGGTTTATGCCACAAAGGGAAATTTTAGGAAGAATATTGCTTTATTTTGGACAAGAAGATATAAGTGATGAAAGTTATAGGTCTCTGATCTTAACATGGGAATATGTATTGCAAAAATTATTCTAGCCTTAACGAAAGATACTTGCGTTCCAAATAACTGATAATATTCTAACGAGTTATTTAGTTTTGGTATTTCACTTTCTTTATTTTTATTTTTATTTTTATTTTTTTTTATTAAAACATACTCTTTACAAGATCCTTTAAAGCTATTACAGTCAGATCTTTTATATAAATCAATGAGCAATTTTCTTCTAACGTAAATTATTACGTGATGATTAAAACTAGGGTCTTACTTACTAGTTTGCCTTAAGATCTAATAAGTTTACTACACTAAACTTAACATGTAGCACAAATACCACACAATAATCTGCTTTTCACTATCACTATTTCACTAACTCGAAAGGCTTGTTTCCCCAGAGTAGAATACCGTAGGTCCAAACAGATTTCAGTATTTGTTTGTATAATAACAGTTTGTTGTATGTAGATAACTTGGAATTTCTTCCAAGGAGCCAGTACATTTTTTTTAGTTTGATGCCCAGTTCTTCACGTTTCTTTTTGACATCAACTTTCCAGCGGAGTCTCGCGTCTAATGTCATTCCCAGATATTCAGCTGAATCAGCATTAGGGATCTGGGTATTGTTGATGCGGATGAGTAGATGTTGCTTTTGTTTATTGGTAAAGTCTACATGTACAGACTTGTTTTCATTTAACTTGATTTGCCAAGTTTTAGTTCAGATATCAATTTGATTAATAAAGATTTGGAATTTTTGAGCAGCCTCTTCATGACCTCTTCTGACAGCAATGACTGCGGTGTCATCTGCAAATGTTGCTATTGTTTCTTGTTCAAAACTTGGAATATCACCAGTATATAATAGATAGAGTACTGGACCCAGCTCATTGCCTTGTGGTACCCTTGCTCGGATTTCCTTTAGTTCTAAGTAGGCATCTTCTTGTTTGATTCTGAAATATCTTCCCGATAAATAGGATTGTAGAAACTGTGAATGTTGTTGTGGCAGAAACTAGCTCAGTTTATGGAACAATCCTTCGTGCCATACTTAAATCAAAGACCTATGCAACGTCGAGGAAGGCGATGGAACGGACTTTTCTTTCTTCTAGTGATTTTTCGATGATATTTGTAATTCTATGTACTTGATCAATTGTATAGTAGCTTTCTCTAAATCCAAATTGATGAAATGGTATCAAGTTCTTTTCTTCTGCTATGTATTTTAGTCTCTTGAGGAGTATTTTCTCATATAATTTGGAGATGACTGGTAGCAACGATATAGGTCTATACGATGCTACGTCATTAGGAGGTTGACCTGGTTTAGGAATCATACTGATTTCTGCTACTTTCCACATCTTAGGAACGTACTTCAACCTGAAGGATGCGTTAATAAGATTGGCAAGTTTTATTACAGCTTTCCTGGACAGTTGCTTCAATACTTCACCAGTGATGAGGTTAAAACCAGGGGCTTTTTTTGGGTTAATATTTGTTTTAATTTCATCCGAGACTTCCTTCAGTGAAGTGGGTCTGATGATAATAGTGTCTTGTTCTGATGTCGTCCAGTCTTGTTCTTCTCCATCATTTGGTTAGAAAATGCTCTCAAGATGGTCTGCAAACCAATTAGCTTTTTGGGTGCTGCTCCGGGTCCAACTTCCATCCGTATTTAGGATCGAAGTATTATGGATAATAGGTCGCTTCACTCGCTTAGTGGCCTTCCAAAGTGAGTAGTCGGTCTTGTTATCGTTAGTCAACTCACTCAGATAATCTCCAATTACTTCATTTTTGATACGTTGAATTTCGCGCTTTAGTTGCTGAGTTGCATTATTTAAAGCTGTTTTACAAGTTGCTATTCTGGTCTGTAGCCATTTCCGTCTGAGTTTCCATCTTTCGGTGATAAGGTTTCTAATTTCTTTTGGGTAATTGTTACCTTTTGTTCTGTGATTATACACGAGAGTATTGTCTCATGCTGCTTGTTGAATATTTTTAATGAATAGATCAACTTCTTCATCTAACTGTTCTTCTCTTTTTAGTGCCACTAAAAGCTCAATTTGTCCCTCGAGTTGAATTTTAAAGCTTTCCCAATCCGTTCTCTTGTTAGTCAGTCTCGATAGGGTTTCTTTTTGTATTACATTGTCACTTAATGTAAGAAGTATTGGAGAATGATCTGAGTCCATATCCCATGCTTCTTCAATTTGGATATAGTTTGTTGAGATATTCCTGATTACAAAGAAATCTATGACATCAGGAATTTTGTGAGGATCAGTAGGCCAATACGTTGGCTTCCCACTTGATGATACTTCGCATTTAAACTGATTAGATGCTGCTAAAAGTTCCTTACCTTTAGCTGTGGTCAGTCTAGATTCCCAGTGTTTATGCTTTGCGTTAAAGTCACCTGTTATTATAAATCTATTTCCTTGGCTATTTAGAAAGTCTACATATTGCTCCTTCTTTATATTGCGTCTCGATGGACAATATAATGCCGTGATTGTTAATTTAAATGATTTTGTTCTAATGTTAACAGATGTGGCTTATATTTCTGCTGTTTGTTAACCCATTTCTTGATGATGTAAGATGGATTCCCTTATGATGATCGCGCTCCCTCTCTTTGCCATGTTATCCGGGTGGATTGTATGATAGGTTTTAAAACCTTTGAATTTTACGTATGACTCTTTCGTGAAATGAGTTTCAGATATGAGACATACATCAATTTTTTCTATGTCTTGGATTGTTTGCAACTCTGATTGATGTTACAGCAACCCATTGGCATTCCATTCTAATATACTTAATTAATTAGCCATTTTTAGTTTTAAGAATCGCTCCTTGTGCGCGATAATCTAGTTTGGAAATTCGTTCATCCATTTTATTTAACTTCTCTAATATTTGTTGTAGCGTCTTGTCGATGGATGAATTCGCTTAATGTGTTTTTTTTTCTAAATACTTTTATTTACTTTCCCGGCTAATGCTTGGCTGTAAGTTTTATTTACAGTGCCGTTACCTTTCTGTATTGGAGCTACATGTGTAGTTTTAGACAGAGCTGGTCTTTGGGGCTGATTAGGTAGGCTCGGTGTCTTGAGCTGTTTATCCTTGATTTTCTACATTTCTTTGGCTATTATACATCCCTGATAGTTGGCTGGATGTCCTTCACTGCAGTGGACGCATTTTGGAGTTGCTTCTTTTGGTTTGTTGCATTCCGCTGTACTATGTCTCCCAGAATATTTTACGCATCTAGGTTCTTAAGTGCAGTATTTCTGAGTATGTCCATAACCTTGACAGTGTTTATATTTTGGCACTAATTTGGATTTTCAAATTGGCTGGATTTGCACTCTTATCCCCATAATGTCCGTAATGCCGAAGATTTGATTGACATCCTCGTCATTTCTGAATGACAGCATGAATATGTTCATTGGCTGTTTTGTTTTATACTTTAGCTTTTTAGTAGCTTCCAGTAATTTATAACCCCTTCGTCTCATATCCTTTAATAGTTCTTCGGGATAGCAAGAATGATGGAGGTTAACTGCCATTACTTTAATTGGTCGATTTTGTTTATTTTCATGGGAGTGCCATCAACATCCTTTCTCACATAAAGTCTTAGTGAGGGTTTTATATCGTTCGCCATCTTTGACGTTAATTTTGATGTCTTTATCATTGATGATTTTAAATTGGAATCCAGTAATCATATCAGTTATGAGTTCGTGGAGTGTATTAAAATTTTTAACTCCTTCCACTATTATTGGTGGAGGATGTGGTATTTTTTTAGTTCTTGGTTGCTTTTGTTCTATTTGAAAAGCTTTTGGAGTTGATTGCGGAGGAGTGAATGATTAATCAATTTTTTTTCATTCTTTGTTATTATACTCTCCGTCCCTATTGCTAGTTCTTCCTCATCTATGTGATACTGCACTTCTTTTTGTTCCTTTATGTTAGATGTTGAACTTTCTATTTTTTTTGTATCGTATTTTTGTGACACTCTTTATATTCGGTTTGCAATTCCTATATCCTTTGCAGATTTTCTAGCTGTATTTGAACATTTTTCAATTTAACAGCGAGGTTATTCTTCTCGCATTCCTCTCTTTTCCAGGCGTTAAATAACGTTTGTTCATTTTGCAATCTTGCACTATTTTTTCTAAATAAAGCAGTGCTTTGCTGCATCAACACTACTTCATTAGGGGTGTCTAGCAGTTGGACTTGTTGATTAATTTCCACATCTTGCCGCACGATATCTAAAACAACCTTGGTAGATTGCCGGACATCACTCGCCGAATATGATATAATTATATGACCATTTACACGTGTAGATCATAATAATAACACATGACACACGTTTACTTAGTTGATAAGAATGCACTCCTTAGATATTTAGTTTAGTTAGCTCTATTTTTATATAAAAGTAATACCAGCAAAGCATAGTTAGTCATTAAGTCATCAAGCTCTTAAGTTGCTCGAACCTGTAACTTGGATCTTTTTTTAAATAAATAATTTTTTTTAACTCATCGAAAGAAATAATAAAACTATATCCTTATCACTTTTACTTTTATTTTTGTTTACAATAACAGACCACTCGAAAACCTGTTTATCGTTCAACAGTCAAACGGGCACTTACTTTTTTTATTAACCCTTTTTAACCCACTAGTAGCTGGTTGATTACAGAGCTCGTAATTATCGTATTGTGAATGGTATTTAAATTCGCAAATGCAATAGTATTCTCTAAATTATCTAAGCACATTATTAAATTTTGACAGTCTAAAATAATTTAGGATAAAATACCCTGGACACTTAAGTATTGATCATAATTTTGAATGATCTTATTAATAAACCCTTGTATTGAATTAATACTTTTTGCAGGTTTTGCTTGATTACTAATAACGATCTCTATTGTAGTGTTAAGGGTATTTATTATACTTTTTGATAGTGATATTTGTCCATTTATGTGAGCTATGATATTTACTTGATTCTCTTGCAATCTCTTGATAGTTTCATCGTAACGTTTACCATCGTCAGAATCTAAATTTCCAAAAATCCATTTATTGAAATGTCCAATTGCATTTATTAGCCCCCTTTTTGTTCTAAATTTTGAATTTGGATAAAGATTTAACAATTTTCTTTCCGTAGTATTTACAAGTAACTCCGTTCTTCCAAGTAAGTTTTCCATTAATCCATTATAGGATATGTGATTTGAAGAATTTTCCTCCTGAACATGTCCTCGAAGCAAGGTATAAGACAATTTAATATTAATTATTACCTTATGAAGTAATTCTAAATCTACGTAGTATAAAAATGTATGTTTTGAATATAATATTCTTGCCGGTCCCAATCGAATTGGTAACAGAGGATTTTCGATTGGGATAAATTCGGCGTCTTCACCCTTTGCTAGTTGAAGGCCGATTATTAACAGCAATATCCCGAACCTTGGATCCATCCTGAAAAATCTCCTTAATTTTAATCCTTGGTTTTCGAAGTGCACTTTTGTGGTATTCTGCACTTTCTGTCTTTACCTTAACGTTCGATTGACTTTTAATAATATGTTTTTTGAACTTTGGTAGAGCTTTATTTTTATATTTGGTCTTTACATATACAGGGTGTTTCCTAACTACGTGTAAAAAATTTAAAGGCGTAATCCTCGACTGATTTTGAGTCAAACATGTCTAATAAACATACGTCCGCAAATGCCTTGTTTCCAAGATACAGGGAGTTGAAATGTGACAAGAAAAAGAGATTTTATTTCCAAAATGACTCAATTCGGGTGTTTGAATTTTAGAAAAGACAATTTTTTGGGGGAATGCTTTAATGATTAATCATAATAATTGCTGAAAATGACCACCATTACTCATAATGCACGCTTCCATCCTTCTTGTTAATGATTGTCTCACTCTCTCGAAAACTCCTGGTGTGTCGCGTATCGTTTCACATCCGGTAATTATACGTTCCTGAAGTTGATCTTGAGTGTTTATTGGGACAGCATAGACAAGTCTCTTCAGATCATTCATTCATCAAGTTAATAAATACCACCAAATCTTTAGAAACCTTTAAAACCTTTTTCAACGTCTTTCAGTCAACACCCTGTATCTTGGAAACAAGGCATTTGCGGACATATGTTTATTAGACATTTTTGACTCAAAATCAGTCGAGGATTATGCCTTTAAATTTTTTACACGTAGTTAGGAAACACCCTGTATAGGTTTGTCGGACTAATACTCTTTTTGATCTTCTCTTCTTTCATTCTTTTTTTAAATATTTCGTTCTTTGATTGACTGGTTCCTGTCAGCTATTTTATTATATAATTTCCGACAATTATCTTTATGATTTTGAATATAGTTTGAAATAATTGCGTGGTCATTTACATCAAATGGATCTACGCTATTCAGATATCCTTTAACTATCTCAAATGGGCTATATTTAGTAACGATGTGAATTGAATTATTATATCCCAATATTGCTAGTTTCATAATTTGTTCCAGTTTAAGTGCTTTATTTGTTTCCTTAAGGCATCGATAATGATCAATTATGGTCGAATGAAACCTTTCTACTGGTGAATTTGAATTACTATTCTTCGAAGTGGTATAATGGAATTCTATTTTGTAAAGTTTACAAAAGTCTTCTGTATAAAAATTTTTAAATTCGAATATCCTGTCACATGTGATTTTGAGAGGTAATCCGTGATGTGTGAAAAAATTTAATAATCCTTCAACAACCGAGATGCCTGTTAAACTATCCAATAAATACGCTTGCCCATGTCTAGAAAAGGCATCTCTTATTGTTAAAAAATGCTTTGTTTTCAATTTTGAAGGTATCTACAGTATATTAAATTGAAACTCGTACACCTAAAAATTTTCGAATAACTGAGAGTTTTTGTTAAATAACAATGCTTGTAGATTTTTCTTTGTCACAACTAGAGACGAATAGCTAAAGTAAAATGTTTTTAAAATAAAATGCTTGAGAAAATATGCAGTTTGTAGAGGAAAATTAAATATCTTTATTTTTTGATAGTCAAACTTAAACTCGTACACTAATATAAAAATAACAGGATAAATCAACAATTAGAAATTAATATTTGGTTGGTAATCCTTTATTACTAATTACATCCCTTAAACGTCGAGGCATAGATTCCACTAACTTTTGGCAATATTCAAATTTTATTTTTGCCCATTCTTCCTGAAGAGCCACTTTTATTAGGTCGTGTAGTATGAAATGAGTAGAATTGAATTGAAACTTTAGTCATTTTTTTTTCATATGAAATGTTTTTATTGTCAATCGAAATATGCACCACCATTATCAATACACTTCTGCCATTTAACGGGAAGTTCATTGATTCCCCTGCTGTAAAAGCCTGCAGGCCATATCATTCCATATCCGAATATTCTTGCGACAGTAAAATTATGCCTTGTTTTCTTTGTTCGATAGCATCTTTGTATATAATTAAATTTAAAAGATCAAAAATGTATTTACATATACTAGAAACATTGTTTTAAATAATGATTACTTAATAATAAGTTAGCAAAAAATCTAATATGTTCTTTCAATAATACCATAGTGTCCTAATATTAATGTGAGTCACGGTATATTTATTTAACTAAATATCCAACACTATTGCACAAGTGACAAAGGTCATAACAAAGTATGAAATTAAGGTAAACTAGAAAATCACAAACGACCACCGATTATCAAGAACCTTTGACGATTGGGAGTTTTTTCTTTTGGAACAGAGCAAATGTTATACATACAGTGTCACAGAAAAGTATGCGTACCCCCGTCGAAAACGGCTATTTTTACATAAGGAATTGGATAATAAAGAAAATCCTTTTGGAAAAATTATATATGTCTAAACATATAGTAAATTTGTTTTAAACTAAGCAACAAAAAAATCCCTAATTTAACAAAATTAAGAAAACTGATAATTACAACTCAAAAAAGTATGCGTACGAGAGAACTCATCAACGAATAACAAATAAAAAAACTATTCTTAATATTTTGTTGGTCCTCCTTTGGCTTCAATAACTACCTTTAGCCTATTCTTCATAGAAAAAACCAAATTTCTAGTAACCACTATTGAAATATCATTCCACTCTTGCGATAGAGCATCTCTTAAATCCTGTTTGTTGTGAATTCTCCTCTTTCTTATGTGTCGCTTCAAGTTCATCCCATAAATGATCGATGGGGCTCAAGTCCGGAGATTGGGGTGGTGAATGGAGTTGTTTTGGGATATTATAAATTAACCATTCTTTCACAATGGCAGATGTATGCTTCGGATCGTTGTCCTGTTGGAAGCACCATCCGCTTGAAAGGCCCAGTTTTTCCGCAGACTGTTTCAAATTGTTTTTGAGTACGTTCAAATAAACAAATCGATCCATTGTCGTAGCTACAAACAGCAAATTACCCACCCCATCAGCAGACATACATCCCCAAACCATCACGAACCCTCCTCCATGTTTTACGGTAGGAATAATATTTTTAGGTTTTAGCTCTTCATTTACCTTTCTCCAGACTCTTTGTTTTCCATCACTACCAAATAAATTAAATTTGCTCTCATCACTAAATACGACAGAAGTCCAAAAATCATTGGTTTTATCAATGTGTAGATGAGCAAAGTGAAGCCGCTTTTGTTTATTAGTATCTGCTATAAAGGATTTCTTCCTGGGAACTCTACTATGAAAACCCTTGTTGCGAATAACTGCCCTTACTGTTTCTGAATGAACATGTATTTCATGATCGTCTTCCAATGTATTTCGAATTTCCACTGCCGTTGTTCTGGGGTTTTTTATAACTAAACGGTCAATGGAGCGCTTAATGCGAGGAGTTATATTTGGCGGAGGGCCACGTCGATATCTACTATGAAGTGAATTGGTGGTTGAAAAATTTTCTAAAACTCTTTGAATACTAGATTTGGCCCATCCAACAATTTTGGCAATACTGTTTAATGAATTTCCTTCATTCCTCAATCTAATAATTTGTTCACGCAATTAAATGCTAATCTCTTTACTTTTTGGCGCTATATCGATTAATTATTCTGTCTAACTAGTGAGAAACCTGTGCAGAAGCTGGTCAAATTACAACTATTGAAGAAACCAGACGTTAACTTGCAGCAACATGTCAGATCTTAGAGGAATATCGCAAAATCTATTGCCCGTACGCATACCTTTTTGTCCTGAAATTATGAGTTTTTTAAATTTTGTTAAAAGAGGATTTTTTTTAATGTTTTGTTAATAATAAAATTTAATATGTTTTTGAACATAAATAATTTTTCGAAAAGATGTTTTTCCTTCTCTGATCCGTTCTGTCCAAACAGCCATTTTTGATGGGAGTACGCATACTTTTCTGTGGCACTGTATGTGAATTGAGAGCAGTATTGGAATCCCACTAAGGCTACAGGAGTATATACATAGAGAGAATTGGAAAGGTGTTGAAGAAGCACTGCGTGTTGTATGAAAGACTATATGAGACTGCCCTAAATCTTAATTTTTACCACCGAATGTGAACCTCATCTTATCCATATATATTTTTACCATATACCTCATAGTCATACCAATTAGTGTGAATTATTAGTGGTGAAGAATAAAGATTGCTTATCAATACGGTGCCATGAAGGTGTGAGAAAAATGATGAGTGAAAAGAGTTATGAGTGTGGGAAGAGTGTGGAATATGTATGCATTTAAATGATGTAAATATTGCCCTTAACAGTGATTAAGAAGGGTTTACGTTGGCAAAAAGAAAATTATTACTGGGTGAAGATGTTGGATATTTTCCCAACACTAATATTGTTGATTAGATTGATATTAAAATTCATATTTAACAAATCATTTAGACCTAGAATTCCGTCGAAATAGCTATGAAAGTCGAATAATATAAAATTAACGAATCGGACAACACATTCCAATATATCAATTCGGATTCAAACCAAAACACTCGACAATCCACCCACTTTTGGTCCTAACGAATAACATACAGACGACACACTTAAACGGAGGAAAATCAGCAAGCCTATTCATGGACATCAACAAAGCCTTCGATACGGTTTGGCACAAAGGACTGTTGTACAAACTCTTCAAACTACAAACACCAAAATGCTTGATAACAACTATAAAAAACATCCTTGAAACAGACAACTAGAAGTTCGTATAGGCAATACTCTATCGTTCTCTTTTTCCCCACAACAAGGCCTACCGCAGGGCTCTCCACTCTCTCCTCTACTCTACAACATATACTGCCATGACATATACAATCATAACCTTCAGGACAAAGACCACATAGACAAAGCAGCATACATTTTACAATACGCGGATGACACAGCGCTTATAGTACACGACAAAAACACCAAGAAGGCTGTAGAAAGACTCCAAACACTTACTAACCAAACAATGAAGTGGTTTTACGTATGGAGGCTGATACCAAATGCTGGCAAGAACCAGCTTCTATTGTTAAACCACCGAATTAAACCAAACTCCCCAATAATAACAGCGGACGGACAAGTAACAGAACCAAAGAATGACGTAAAATACCTAGGAATGATACTCGACTCCAAACTGAAGTTCACTAAACATGTAAAGACCATGAGAACAGAAACAATCAAAAGGGCAAAGCATTTCCGGTACTAACATACAAAGACAAAGGGATCAGGACAAAGACTGCAACAAAAATATACCAATCCATATGCAGACCACTCCTGGACTACGGACACATCCTAAGAGCAAACGCACCGGAAAAGACCTACGAAATATCACAAAAATAAGAAACCCCAAAAACCCACTACACAACCCATCTAACCAACTATTATACAAACGCACGCACATGACAAGAATAACGGAACGACTACAACACATCCAAACAAAATAGAAAAACAATCTTCACAATCTAGCACTACTGACCCCACTGTGCCTAACAAGACAAACTAGACAATCACGCTTCCATTCTCCCACAAACACCCTCTTAGAACACTTCCAAACATAAACCCTGTCCTAACACCTTATTCCCTTACCCCCTGCATTAGTCCCACTTACACAACACCTAGTTTAAGAAAAATTGCAAATAGTGAGACCCTAAAATGAAATGTATACACTCAAGGGCAGAAAGACCAAAAGGTCGATAGCCCATTTCGTCAGAAATAAAGATTTTGTATATATATATATATATATATATATATATATATATATAATTTGACTCCAGCGATATACAGAGTATTTCAAATTTTAATGGACACACCTTATCACGTAATTTACGTTCAAAAATCATTCAAGTTTCCTTAAAAACTATAATCCAGTACAAAGATAATTGGCTTCTCCGACGTTGTAATTTTAAATAAAACATATACAGTAGAAGTCAAAAGTAAAGAGACATTTATATTTGTCGAATTTATTTTGAAAGAAATAAAATAAACTAAAGCAAAGATATATTTTGGAACACTTACGGCTTAAAGTAAAGCAATTTAATAGAAAAACATGAACAATACTCTTATCACATTTTTTTATATGACAAAATTTTTTCATAGGCATTCAAAAAAGTAGAGAAACTAAAAAAAGAGTGTTTTTTTTTAAAGTAAAGTTTAACACCCTGTATCTTCTTAATGAAGCATTATTGGAATATGGTTTATATAGGGAGTCATATTATTTTTCAATGTACTATTACCCACTGAAATATAATGAAACACTTGTGGGACACCCTGTATATATACATGTGAGCTTTTATGAAGAAAGTAATACAAGGGTGTTTATTGATTCGCCTAATGTGAGTGTGAAAATACATGTTGTCTCATAAAGATAGTGCTATAACCTGGCCTTAGGTATAAGGACAATGTTACGAACACTTGTTACTGTCTTATCACATTTTAGAGATGGACTTAGCTTGTAATAGTTAAATAGATTATCGGTGATAAAAGATGAATAGGGCCTTTTTATAATCTCGCCAAAAACATATGGAAGTGTGAAGGTAATGATTCAGGGATGCGAGCGTGGGAAGAATGTGGAGGTCTGGGTGCCGGTTCTGGTTAAAAAGAACAGGTGCACCCAGGGTGACTCGGATACATTGTGTGGGGGGGCATTCGACCCCCGATCTCAGGGAAGTAAAGAAGTACTGCTAAGACTTGTGCTTTATTCCACCCTCCTTCATTACCCTTAAAACAATTTTCTGACATATATATATACATATATATATATATATATATAAAATTAATGTTACGCTTATTGTTGAATTCTTGGAAAAGTGGAATAATTGCGACGAATTGCATCATTTCACTACCTTAAGCTGTTTTGACAATGTTTGTTGATTCTAGAATATGGCCAGGAAAATACTGTTCAGCAAAAACTGATTTAATTATAGAGCGACTACTGCCGGTATCTATTAATGATTTTAAGTTCAACAGTTTAATCTCAATATATGGCAGAGTGCTTTCATAGGGCATATCTATCCCTGTCATTCGAGATTCCTTAATTTGGGAACATCTCGAAAATTTCCATTTATTTCTATCTCTGTACCCTTAAAAACGTCTTCTCCTACTTCAGGGAAGTACTCAACTTCCTCGTCCATGTAGGATTGATCAAATCTATTTTCCTCAACATCATTTCCTGAGTAATACTGAACAAACAATTCCTCACTAATCACATTATTAGGTTTTGCATTTTGGTAATTAATATAAAATTTGGAATTGTTATTGTTACTAAATTTTTCGGTACTATTTCCGGATGTAAAACGACTACTTCTTATGCTGGGATTTCTCGAAGTGGTTCACATCGGAATTGGTTTAGGTAGTTGATCTGATCTTAATTAACCTGGTTTATATATATTTACAGGTTTTCCAAAAACTTCTTTATCGTCGGTTACCTTCTAGGAGGTAAATTCCTTGGTTGAGGAATGGAGTTATTTTAATTAAATGTCTAGTTAAAATTTGGATTAAATCGTTCAAATGGTTGATAAAAATTTGATTGACCATTATCGTTGGAATTCAAATCTGAGAAACGCTGATTGTTATAATTTTTTTATTCTATTTGGCTTTTTTTGATAGATATTCTGTCTTGATAGATTGTTGGAGTCCCAGGGAAGAAACCTCTGACACCAGGTATTATTTTATACCTGGATACCGCCACGAAAAAGCACGACAATGGGCGAGAGAAACACTACAACTTAACGTAAAGAAAATGTCTCTATTGGGTTTAAAGATTGAGTCGTACAAAAAATGGTTATGAAAATGAGGGAATAGTTTTCGTGTGTTTTTGTAAAAATGAACTGACCGTCTTTTGGGTTTTCCGATCTCATAAAGTTTGGATCACCCTTCTTTTCCTTCGTTGATCAATCCGAGCCCTGGTGGTTGGGTACTTTCCCATGAGTCAAGGTTTTCAGGGTGAAAGTGATCCAAACATGTACCTTAATGGGATTTTGCCATTAATGTGTCAACTCGTGGGTTCTGCGATTGGTCAAATCGCTGATATTGGTGTAGAGGTGGAGAACATTCACAATAGCCCAGATGGTACATAAGGTGAATCTATTTTATGTTTCTTCTAATAAACCCAGAACTGCCCTTTGAGTTCAGTAATTTATGAATTTGACTTTTTGACGTTCAACATATAACACTCAACCATAAATAACATGGCGATGTGGATGGGAATCCAACAGTACAACTTTGGTTTAAAAAGTTTCGTAGTGGAAATGAAAACCTCGAAGATCAAAGAGGTCGTGGCGTCCATCGGTAATTCACAATGACCAGTTGAAGGCCCTAGTCGAAACAAACCCCCGTACAACCATTAAAGAGCTACGGAAGAATTAGGCATAACTCATCCAAAAGTTCTAGACCATCAGCTTAGAAAAACAAAAAAGCTCGACAAATGGATCCTGAACGAACTGAACAAAAAAAAAGAAATCGTTGTTTCGAAGTGTCGTCAACACTCATTTTACGCAACAAAAATGACCCGTTTCTTGATCGTATTGTGACGTGTAACAAGAAATGGATTCTATACGACAACCGTCGACGTTCAGCTCAATGGTTGGACCACGATCAACCTCCACAGCACTTCCCGAAACCACATTAACACCAAAAGAAGATTATGGTAAGTATGTGGTGGTAAGCTATCGGTCTGATCAATCACAGCTTCCTAAATCCAGGCGAAACCATCACAGCAGAGAGATATTGTCAGCGAATTGATAACGTGCATCAAAAACTACAGTGTCTCCCCGGAATTAATCAACAGAAAAGGCCCATTCGTTTTTCACGATAACGCTCGGCCACATGTCGCTCAATCGACGCTACAGAAATTGAATGACCTTTGCTATGTGACTGCCCCATCCGTCATACTCTCCAGACCTCTCACCTACCGATTACCATTTTTTCGAGCACCTCGACCACTTCCTATGCGACAAATGCTTTAAAAACCAGGAGGATGTCAAAAACGCTTTCAACGACTTCATCGCCTCTCGGACTTAGGAATTCTATGCTTCTGATATAAATAAACTTGCTTCACGTTGGCAAAAGTGTATTGATTCAAATGGTTTTTATTTTGATTAGTAAAGTGTATTACAAGTTGAGTGGCATGTTAAAGGTTCAAAAACGAAATTATTTTTCCATCCACCTAATATATCTTTAATTAGTTGTGCTATTTAATGTAAGAAAGGTGTATAAATTAATATAGTGCAATTAAAGATTGCGTTTGTTAATAAAAATATATAGCCAATAATACACATACAATGAATCCCAAAAATATTCGGACGCGCTCTTTTTACAGATTTCACGAGTCCTAATTAAACATATTAGTTATTTTTTCATTTTTTTACGTTAGAAATGTCTCTATCAACCATCTATTTAGGGGCTGCATAAAAAAGGAATGCAATATCATAATAGTTTATATTGAAATTTCAAGAAAAAGTCCAGAGAACCATTAAACGGGTCACAAAAATATTCGGACGGTAATAACTAACATATAACTACTATATCTATATAATTGATTTAAAGATATATAATTAACCTAATTAATTAATTTAGTATTTTGTATGGCCAATTTTCGCTTCAACTACACTTTTCAAACGTTTAGGCATAGAAAATACAATTTTTCTTAAATAATTTAAATTAATTTTATTCCATTCTTCTCGCAACCTGGTTTTTAATATTGTTTTTGATGTAATTTCATGTTTTCTAAGTTGTTTTTCCAAATAATGCCATACATTTTCTATCGGGTTCCAGTCTAGAGAGTGGGGAGGGGTTTTAAGGACTTTAGGACAATTGTACAACAGCCATTCACGAACAATATGAGCGGTATATTTTGGATCATTGTCTTGGTATAGCTTGAACGAATTTAATATGCCCATGTTTTCCGTACTTTTCCGTAAATTTTGTCTTAGAATATTTAAATATGCATTTTTGTCCATAATACCATCAATGAAAACTAATTCATCAACTCCTAGTGATAATATACACCCCCAAACCAAAACTGAACCTTCTCCATGTTTTACTGTAGGACAAAGATGTCTCTGTAGTTCTGCATTTGCTTTCCTCCATACCATTTGACGTCCGTCTGAGCCATAAATATTAAATTTTGATTCATCACAAAAAATTACATCATTCCAAAATTGTTTGATTCGGAAATGAATTCTTTAGCAAAATTGATTCGTACTTTTACATTTTTACTGCTAAGCCATGGTTTTTTTCTGCATACCCTTCCGTGATATCCATGGCTTCTGGTAGACCGACGAATGGTTTCAGTACTAACTATTTTATTGGAATGATTTTCCAAAAGGGTCTTCAATTTTGGAGCACTAACTTTAGGGTTTTTCTTAATGGTTCTCATTATGAAGCGGTTGTTCCTATCATTTAACAATTTTGGTCGACCTGTTTGTTTTTTTGGAAGTATTCTATCTTCATTTTTATAACATTTTACAATGTCTCCAACTGCGCTCTTACTTAATTGGAGCATTTCCCCAATCTTTTTATAAGAATTACCTTTTTCGTAATGAAATATTACTAATTGCCTTTTATCAAAACTAACATTACTTTTGTTTGGTACCCGACCCATGATGGATATTATTTCTAATTTTACTCTGCGATATCTGTATTTAGCAAGCAACAAATGCATGCAAATGCATAAGAATTCTTTTTTTACTATGAATAATTTTGTTGTGTGTGTCGTCCGAATATTTTTGTGACCCGTTTAATGGTTCTCTAGACTTTTTCTTGAAATTTCAATATAAACTATTATGATTTCGCATTCTTTTTTTATGCAGACCGCTAAATAGATGGTTGATAAAGACATTTCTAACGTAAAAAAAAAAATAACTAATATGTTTAATTAAGACTCGTGAAATCTGTAAAAAGAGCGCATCCGAATATTTTTGGGATTCACTGTATGATAGATGAGTACCAAGACTTATGAGCCAGTGTAAATCATGTCAACATTAATAATTTAGGTAAAATGATACCAAAATGGTCTTTATCAGGACAACATATTTTGGACAATGGACAATAAAATTTCATATATTTGTTTGAGTATAAATCTTTTAAAAGTTGACACCTGCCCAAAAATGGATATAAGTGGAACTGTTTTTATTCAATGTTATAGGCTGTCTTCTTATTAGTATTACTAGAAAATTGAAGTAATGATTGCTGCTTTCAGTTTCAAAAAAACAGTTTAGAAAAATTTTCTCCATTTTAAAAAAGCAAAATAATTATTTTTTCTTCAAACACAAAAATTTTCTTAGTAATGGATCATTAGGTGTTAGTGAATTTGATTACATATCGAATAAATTACTTCCAGATTTCTGTCAGAGGTAGTTAAATATTAAATGATTTTCTACATAAGATTTACAAGTATTTGTTGAATTTCGTAAAAAAAAGTAAAAACTTATTGAGATTCAGAATCAATCCTATACTCTGAGTATACTGTTGTACCTTTCCAGAACACTGATGTAACTTAATGGTATCTACTTCCGTGGCTGGTTCTGTTTTACTTTATACCGAAGGACCACTCTCGTTTTTTCCAGACAGAGAAACTGGATTTATGCACTCTTGTTTGATTATTTAATACTTTATTTCGTAAATAATTTAACTCATAGTTCCAAGTAAAACAGGTTGTAAAAGACTGTACTTAGTTGATTTTTGAAGAATAACTAGCCACAGGTGTTTCCAAGAATAACTAGTTTAATTGGGTTGCAAGATTTTGTAATAGAGTCCCTTGAGTAATGAAACCACACCTTGCTTGTATATGCACTGTAAGTTATCCTGATACACTGTATATGTACTGAGCGATGCGAGGGTTGATTGAAGATGATTCTTCTGAAAAAGCATAGACGGAGCTGCCTTGACTTCGTTTCTTCGGTTTTCCTCTGTTCCCAGATCTCGGTCACCTCCAAGGGAGGGGGTGGAACCGTGGTCCAACAAGGCGGTTGGAAATTCCCATCATCGCTCAGTCCTATTTCTTTTACTGACCATAAACTTAGGTTCCATGGGAACCAGGAACCAGCCCTTTGTCAGTCTCTGAATTTACGGTTACCAATATGTACCTCTTGCAACCCCAGATGTTGAATCTTAGACAATGGACCCACGTACGGCTAATATTGTTTAGTTCTAAGACTTTTCGGAAAATTCCAGATACGTTTATTAGCTAGCAGTAAACTGTACTGCCGCTACCCTTTAAATTTTACGCTTTGATGATGGTCCCCTAGGTCTATTAATTTTTAGTATACTTTATAGCAGGAATCCGAAATTCCCGGAAAAGTCTAAACTGTTTTCAGACAAATCCGACAATTCAAAGTCAAGGCGGCAGTCTTAATGTTTTATTCAAAACCAACTTTATTGCTTAACACTTAAAGTAGATGTTGAAAATGCGGCTAGATTGCCCTATAATATGCCCACAAGTCCTGATAAAGACTTGTGGGACTGGAACTGTAGTTGATTCTGCTGCTGCAGCTAATGTATCGGTGGAGGCTGCTGCAGTAGTTGATTCCTTGCTGTAGTAGTAGTTGATCACCTATTTTGAATGGTATGGTTTTAAGCGATAATGAATATATCTTGGAGCCTTGAAAAAAATTCAGAATACCAAATAACTGAAGACTTAACTGAACTAAGAATCAAAATTGTTTTGTTCGGATTGTTCAAATTCATTAAACGAACTTATGTTAATTGTTCAATTAATAACAATATTTGATAAAGTATTATTTATTATTAGTTATTAAAATTAGTGGATCTAAATACAAGAATCCTTAATCACTATGAGGTAGTGTATCTTAAAATATTTGGTAAAGTGTCATAAGGAGTTATGATGATCGGTCATGATGTGTCCGTTGTGAATGTTTGTTAATTTGTCTAGTTCTTCCTGTGTGAGTTTTTGGGATGTTCCAAATCAGAAGAAAGGCGGGAAGGACTACTTCTTGGTACCTAAATCTGGCGTTCGTCATTCTAAAACACATGGGGTAGACATCTGCGTTTTTAGCACAATTGCAAGGCCGACGGAATAAATCAATCACAGATCTTTTTGGAATTGTCTGATGGTGGAAAAGCGTGCCGTTACAGATCTAACAAAAAACAATCCTACTAATAAATTTCTACCAAAAAGCTATTAATGGATAAGAAGTAACAAATAAGCATTTAACAAAATGTATTCAATTATTATGAGAATAACAACTATCAAATCATATAAAAAAAGAGAACATCATAGTTTCAGTTTGTTATTTAATTTAAAATTGATTTTCACCTTTGGTTGAAAGTCCTTTTCGAACCGTCGTAGTAATAGGACATTTACAAAAGTGAGAAGAGCTAATAGTAGACACATTCCATCCCATTATCAAAACTATTCCAACAATTTCGAGCAATATAAAAATAACTTCGAACGCTAATTATTATTGAAATAAAATCTATTTATGCTATTGTAATTCTGCGGCTACTCCAGTTGCAGATAATTGCTTTCTATAAAAACAAACCGTAGACATAGAAGAGAGCCAAAAATCTCCGAGTCCCTCCCAGTCAAGCCAAGTTAGTCCACTAACATTAATTAAGGACAGTCAAAGTAATTTATGGCATTCAGTGAGCAGGCCAAGTAAACGATCAAGGCTAAACAGTCTTGTAGAAGTAAATTTCTCTAGCCCAAATTGTTTTTCACTCCAAACAGTTGAAAAAACCACTGATACTACAATAGAAAAAAACAACACGTGTGAAAAAGAAAAAAATAACAAGTCTCCTCCAATCTACGTCCCAGAAATTAGTGACACAAATGCTCTACTTCAAAAATTTAATGAAACTGCCATAACGTCCGGATACACATATAAATCAACAAACAATAACCAGATAAAAATATCTCCTAAAACCATAGAGATATACAAAAAAATCGTAAGCCTTTTTAAAACCACCGAAACATCCTATCACACATATCTATTAAAGGAGAAAAGAGCTTTTCGCGTCGTAATACACAATATACATCCAAGTGCTTCAGAAAAGAAAATCCAACTAGAGATAGAAAAACTGGGACATAATGTTAGAAATGTAACAAATATCGGGGGAACGACGACGACGACGACACCAAACAAAGACTTCCCCTATTGTAGACCTTAATCCAAGCCCTAACAACAAGAACATATACTACATTAAGCGTTTATAACATGCCATCATTACTATTGAACTTCCAAGGAAGACAAAATATTTGGTACAGTGCACCAGATGCCAAGAACATGAGCATACTAAAAACTATTGCTCTAAACCCTTTAGATGTGTAAAATGTCCGAGAAACGATGAAACCGCAAAATGTACGAAGGACAGATCAGCACCACCAACTTGTTCCCTATGTGGTTAAAATCACCCAGCTAATTATAAGGGATGTAGAGTCTATCAAAAAGCAACTGACAAAAGAAACCCACCACAAACTTACAATAACTCAATTCAAAAAACTCGACGAAGAATATACTACAGAACATCACAACAATTCTCCTACGCTAACATGACAAGAAATCAATCTACTGCACAGACATCAAAGGAACAAAACGATGCCACAACTCTACTCGTAATAGAACAATCGTTCCAAAGGCTAGAAGGTCAACTATCCAAGCAGGCAGATCAAATGACTCTACTATTCGCTCTTTTCACAACACTTGTAAGCAAACTAAATTAAGTTCGAGGACGCAATAGTCATAGTATTGTGGAACGTAAATGGACTGGCCCAATACCGCCAGGAAGTTGAACTATTTTTCAAAACTAATAATATTGACATATTACTAGTGTTTGAGACACACTTCACCATCCGCACCCATTTCAAGATCCCAGGATATACAATTTATGATATCAAGCACCCAGACTGAACGGCACATCGTGGTACAGCGATTATTATTAATAACAAAATAAAACACCATGAACTGAGAAAAGTAGTAAAAAACAGCCTGCAAGCAACTAACGTGCAAATAAACTTAGAAAACAGCGCCATAACTGTTTCAGCAGCCTACTGTCTGCCCCGACATAACATCCCTATTGAAGTTTTCGATGAGTACTTGCAGACCTTAGGCCAACGGTTTATCTCAGGAGGCGATTATAATGCCAAAAACACCAGATGATGATCAAGGCTCATTACTCCAAGAGAAAGAACGCTCCTAAAAATATCGAAAAAAATAATTGCACTCCTCTAAGTTCAGGGGAACCAACTTATTGGCCCACAAATGCAAGTAAGATTCCTGACCTATTGGATTTTTTATTACGAAAGGAATCTCTAGCAACTATATGACACTACACTCCTAGTTGAATTTAAACTCTGATCATACCCCAACCACCCTTATTGTCAGTATTAGTTATTTATAGGCAACAAAAACTTGTGTAACTTGCACACCGACTGAAACTACTTTGGCTCCTACATAGATACTAATTTACACCTCGACATAGCACTTAAAACCCAATCATAAATAGATAAAGCAATTGAAGATTTAACAAGAATATTCCATGATGCAGCATTTAGAACAATACCAAACGGAAATAAAAAAGATAACTGCAATCACATAACTTACCCCAATAAAATTATAAAACTCATCAATGAGAAAAGGAAAGCAAGGAAATGGTGGCAGCAAACCCATAGCCCAAATGACAAGCGTCTCCTAAACAAACTTAGTAAGGACCTTAAACAACTACTCGAAGAAAAAAAAACGAAACTTTACAAAGCTGACTTAGAAGTTTGACACTAACAGAAAGAACCAACTACTCACTATGGAAAGTAACAAAGTACATTAAGCGGCCCCAACTACATAACTCTCCAACAAGAACTAAAAATGGATGAGCCAGAAAAGACAAAGAAAAAGCTGAAACCTTTCCAACCTATCTAAGTGAAATCTTCAAACCACATCCTTCTGCCAATGATCCCAAATTTATTAATCATATAAACGAATCCCTGGATAGTCCATTGCCATTGGATTATCCTGTAAAACATACCACACTATCGGGGATACATGATATCATCACCAACCTAAAAAGCAGAAAGGCGCCTGGATTTGACTGGATTACCCCAAAAATGATAAAAACAATGAAATGTAGGGCAATGGTATATATCACTCAAATGATCAACTGTATCTTGAGAACAAATTTTTACCCATCTCAATGGAAAGTGTCGAACATTATAATGATCCTGAAACCGGGAAAACCTCCGGATCGGCCGTCATCTTATCGCCCAATAAGTTTTTTTCCAGTATTGGCAACAGTGTTTGAACAAATTCTCCTAAGAAGAATAAAAAATGAACATCTTCCAAATATTATCATTCCTGACCACCTATTCAGAATCAAAAAAGGACATGGAACATGCAAACATGTCCACAGAGTAACACATTACATAATGGAAGCTCTTCAAAATAAAAAGTACTCTTTGGCAGTATTCTTGGATATCCAATAGGCATTCGACAAGGTGTGGCACATTGGATTGCTATACAAAATTAAAAGCTTACTATCCAAATACTACTTATTACTCAAAGCTTATCGGAAATGCAGAAATTTCTACATCCAAGTTGATGAGGCCCACTTGTGCTTTTGTAACATCCGGGAAAAAGTGCCACAGGGATCAGTGTTGGGCCCCGTCCTCTACACAATATATATCAGCGATATTCCCCCCCCCCCCCCTCAAAGATAGAGTGCTATCAACCTTAGCGGAGACAGTATTTCTTATAAAACATCAAAACTAAGAAGCTACCTTCTTACTCATCCAACAATACCTGGAGCAACTGGCAAAGTGGCTAGGAAAATGGAGAATATGTGTAAACCAAAGTAAATCAAGCCAAGTGAACTTCACCTTGCGTAGGGGAAGTTGCCCTCCTGTGAAACTGCTTGAAGTCCCTCTCCCACAACAAGATTCAGCAAAGTACCTAAGTGTTCACCTAGACATGAGGCTAACATGGAATAACTACATCAAAGCAAAAAGAACACAAATGAATATAGTACTAAAAAAATTATCTTAGCTCTTAGGCTAACGATCTGAACTAAACCTCAAGAACAGGTTACATCTTTACCAATCCATTATCAAACCTATTTGGACATATAGCATGCAGTTGTGGGGTACAGCTAATCAATCAAACATAAATATCATTCAGTGCTTCCAATCAAAGACCCTTAGAATGCTGACCAAAGGTCCATGGTATGTGACCAACGACACCCTACACACAGACCTTCAAATCCCTACTGTTCATGAAGAAAACACCAAATATAACAATAAATATCTGGACCGACTTAACCATCATCCCAATCATCTGGCCGTCAATCTGTTGGATTCGTCACACAATACAGCAACAGATTAAAAGATTCAACCCTCTCGAAGTTCCGGATAGATTTTAAGATAGAATTATTGGGAGCTTGAATTGTCGGACTTTCTATACAAATAAGTAATCTAATTAGTATATGTAATTCATCAAATATTACTAAATGTCCTGTAATGACAGATCGTATTAAACATTTATTAAAATAAATAAAAAAACACCTTTGGCTGAATGTTGCTGTGTTAGCTAATGGCCATATGTTGAATTCCTAATTTCAGGCGTTGCGCTTTTAGGTGTTTTCCGCTTTATGTTGTAGCGGCCCAAGAACGGAACGCAGCAGTGGGCTTAGTTCGCTTTTTAGGAACATTTAATCGATTTTCAAGTTCACCTAAACGTTACTGCACTGACCAACAGTTATTATAATCTAGAAAAAAGGGATTTCAGATTGTGTTTCGTTCCGCTTTTAGGAGTTTCCGCTAGGTAAGTAACGACGGCATCAGCGTCAAATGAAACAGCAAGTAATTAGAAGAGAAAATTGTATAAGCGGTCACTTTTTCTGCATTATTTTCCATATTAAAGTCCATATCATGACATAGGTGGAAGTATCTACCTGATAATGTACCATTTAGTTATCCGGGAGGTATGTCAAAGGCAGAAAGAGAAGGAACTAAAAAATAATGTGCTTAGCTCTGTCAGCGTCACAAATGATATTTTGATTCTTGATTCGATGACAAGGCACAAACCAACAAAGCAAAAATCGATTATAGGTGAAATGGTTTTAACTAAAATTAAGTTGATTTTTTGAGTTGGAACAATTTTATTTACGGTCAGGCTCTTTATACTTTAATCATTGTTTTGTATTTAATGTAATCTATAGATAGTTCGTTTTAAGTGTATGTTGCAAGTAAGTCAAGGGTGCGACGTACCTTTATAGTACGCTCATGGCTAGCTTTTCGTGTACATTAGAATTTCCAGCCCTATGCTTGCCCTGGCGTGACAATTCTCAGCAATATGTTGCGTCAGCTCAAAATTTACAGTACCAATGCCTATTGGCGGCATCTCCAAAAAAGGATTTTCTCCTATGATTTAAAGCTGCGGGTAGTTTAAACGCGGTTAGTTGCACCCCAACCAGGCGACGCCCATGGTTATCACCAAGAAATTTTAGTATTTAAGGTTGCCAGAACATATATTGCCTCTCTCCCCAAAGATCGGGGAGGCGACATCGATCACCTTCCTAAAGAGGCACACAAAAAAAGTCTTGAGCGGTGGCAAATTAGAAAGCGAGAATTCCGCTTGATCCTGTTATTTGATGCCACAACCAAAAAGCGGTCCAAAAGCACGATCGAGGTTTTTAGGCATGATCTCAAAATCCTTTGCAAACACGGGGGTTTTTGGTGGGTGAAACCCCACGCAAACTGATAGTGTGGATTCCAGTTTCATCTTATCGATAAAATTTTTTATCTCCGAGGCCACGTCCCCCCAAAAAAAATACTGGATATTCTTTTTTTCTAATCTCGCAACGCAGAAGCTGTGTCCGTGTTTGTGAATGTACTGTGGTGGCCATAAGTATGGAATATTTTTTGAAACTTTATTTAGCTAAAAGGCCTTTACTTTTTTCTTCCATTCTGGTATATTTAAATTTGGATAGGTCAATTCTACATTTTAAACCATACAGTATTTATAGAATGTTGCTATCAAAAATTTAACCGATGAACAATTTTTTTTCGATGGATAAAAGAATGAAATATCATAGATTTAAATTTATTTTGCATTTATTATTCAGTATTGAGTGTTACAGTTCGATAAAATTTGAAGCCGAAATAGTTAAAAGAAAATATTTCGGAAAATCTTCGATCACGAATAGTGGAGATGTCAAATAACGGAGCCAATCAGAAGGACATCGCAAAAACATTTAATGTGAGCGAGGGGTGTGATCGAAAATTTTGAGGAAGTTTAGGACATTCAACGCCGTAAAAAACCGCCCGAAAACAGGACGTCCCAGAAAAACAACAACCCATACAGACCAACGTATTAAAATGATATTCTCCAAAGATCCCGAAAAATCATCGCGCTTAATAAAGGAAAAAATTACAACTAATAGTGGTATTGAAATTAGTGATTGTACTGTGAGGCGTCGTCTATGTGATACTGGATTGTTTGGACGATTGGCAGTGAAGAAACCATTAATTTTCAAAAAAAAAAAAAACAGAAGGCCAGAATTAAGTTTGCATGCTCACATCTCTTTGGGACACCCGAAAAATGGAATACCGTCTTTTTCAGTGACGAAACCGAAATTAAACTGTTTGATTCGGATGGAAAAACTTATGTTCGGCGACCAATAGGGAAGAGATTTGATCCCAAGTACCAAAAGCCCACTGTTAAACATGGCGGTCAGAGTTTAATGGTGTGGGAATCTTTTTCGAGATCTGGAGTTGGCCTATTAGTCAAAATTGATGGAATAATGGATCGGTTTTTATACAAAAATATCCTAGAGCAGCATATGCTTCCATTTGCCGAGGAAGAAATGCCACTGGTATGGCGGTTCCAACAGGATAATGATCCTCAATATTCTTCGCGGTTCATTAAAAATGGGTTTATTGAAAAGCAGATAGATGTTATAGAATGGCCTTCATAATCTCCTGATTTAAATCCCATCGAACATCTGTGGGACCATTTGAAACGAAAAATTATACAAAGACACGTGTCAAATACTAAAGAATTGTGGAGGATCATACAAGAAGAATGGAAAAACATTTCTTTCTCAACGTGCCAGAATCTAATTGATTCAATGCAGCGTCGATGTCAGGCTTCATATCATGATATAAAAAATATTCCATACTTTTGTCCAAGTGTAATTTTTCATTTTAATTTTTCTAAAAAGTTTTTCAATTAGAAATCTTAATTTTATGTTATAATTATAGGAAATTAAATAAAGTCCTTCAAGCATTTATGTAATTTTTGTTTAATACTTTTTAATAAATATTTTATCAAATTAAAATACTATTCCATACTGATGGCTACTACTGTATAAGCTAACGTAGTACATAATAAATTCGTACCGAAAAGTAAGAAGAACACTCAAATCTAAAAAATTACCATATCTGCAGTTTTTTACAATCATATTATCAGTGTTCAAAATAGTTATTTTTACTACCCCAAAACTCTGATAATTGGAGCGTAAACCAATTTATGTATTGTATGTCGGCGCCATCATAAATTTAGCGAATACCCCTAAGTAGACAGGCTCTGTGTATTGGTACGACCCTATGTAATCGATCGGGGTTCTGGGTTTTCTCGCTATTCTGTTGAAACTAAACCATTCATGTTCTTTATGATATGACTTCCAGGAACCCCAGGAATAAGGGACGCATTTGTTTTTAACACGCAAGGGGGGCAAAACGGGGCCAGGGGACGAAATGAATATTGTGTGACAGAGTAGTAATTATCGAGATTTGGGTGGTAGAGGTCTGGCCCCGGATTGTCATGTCTCTCATCCTTTGATTTGATTACTATACGGTTTACCTTTTGTGCAAGCGATTATTGCCATAAGACATTCATTAGAATATAGGGTAGCCGATAGTTGGTCTGCTACATGTAAATTAGTGTAATCTTAGCGACAGTTGTTTTATTTAATAAATTGGCGGTGTTTAGTGACTATAATTAGTGTTTAACTTGGGACTCATGGCTTCTGAAAGCAGTTCTTCCTCTCATTATCTGACATGTATATGGTATGTAAAATACTTTAAAATAATTTTTTTAAATAAAATTCGCGTGAAATACTTTGTATCTTAATTGTCAAACTTCAATCTTGATTTTTTACGTAGATTTCATGACATTAATAAATTTCATAGTGATAGATTATAATCAAGTTCGATGTTCTATTAATACATAGAGAGTCAAGAGGGATTTGATGAGAGATCAATGGGAGCCAATTTATCAACTGAACTAATTTAGGTAAAAAAGAAGCTTGGAATTAAAGTTTCAGATAGGGGGTAAATAGACCTTTCAAATGCAAAAGAGCGAATAATCATTAATTTTTATAATTTATAAATAAATATGTAATATTAATATACAGAGTGTATCAGATATGAGTATGTCGGAGATTTATTAGTAGTAGTTATAAAGTGTAACATTAAGAGCTGACAAGAAAAGAAGGGGCAAGCTGATAGGGCCATCTTAAGATAAAGCACTGTCGAACGGGGTCACTACCACCAAGGGCGCAATCGAGAGGTCATGTGTGCGAGCTTTTTTTGGGAAACAGGGACTAGCAAGTACTTTATCTTTTGGATTTGAAGAACTCGCGAGATCTAGAAAAAGTCAAGATCAAGAAGGGACAGGCAGATAAGATTTGGAAGGAACGAGAAGTGCTCGTGTGGTAGCGAATTCGTTGGTTTTGCCCTTTTCCATACTTGCTATTAAAAGTAACCAAATACTTTATATCATCATGGAAAATTTTCCTAATGATGATCTGACAAGTGCATTAATTTTAACTCGGTGTAAGATTTTTCAAGGCCAACAACCTTCCTTTATTTATTTTTTCGTTCAGCCCTTTTTATCAAGATAAAATTAAAAATAGTATTAGACAAATTTTATTACGTGGTACTGACCAGTCGACTGAGCCAAGTACAGGGTGTCCCATTTTCGTTATAATCATAGGATATCTTGGATATTAACAAAGATAAAGAGATGCGGTTTTCGCGAACCTGTGTCACTTTTTAGTGAAACTAATGATGACGTTAACAGAATTGATCCAGCTATCTTAGTTTTTGCACTAGAGGGCGAAAATATTGTATTTTGGGACCCCCCTATAGTTTGAATATGCGTTAAGTTATTGAAAATGTATAAACGGTGTCGAATAGAGATATTTACGAAGAATCCAGTGGCATACTCAGATTTTATTTATAATTCTTAGTTTTCGAGATATGGACCAAACTTATGTTTTTTTAATGGGACACCCTGTATATTTTAACTTATTTTGATTCCTTTAAGTTTCCCCATTCCAAAGATACTAAACTCGATATGGTTATTTCAAATAATAATGTCCATGATTGACATTATTATTTGACTGACTGCAACATGATATGTAGAAATATTACAAGGCATATTACCTGAGTTGTTAGAGGATACCCCTTTAGCTCAACGACATGATATATTTTATCAACAAGATGGAGCCCCGCCTCACAACTCAAGGTACACAAAGGCGTTTTTAGATGAATACTTTCCTGAAAAATGGATAGGGATGCATGGACCTGTGCGTTAGCCATCCAGATCACCTGATCTTTCAGTCTTAGATTTCTTTTTATGAGGATATTTAAAAAACAGGATTTATCGAAGACAACACGAAAATATGATTAGTTTACGCATTGCTACAGAGGAAGCTTTCCAATACCTAGAAAGACACCCGGTAATAGTTTTAAACGCCTTAAACAGAATATCCAAACTATGTCAAAAATGTTTAGATGTGAACGGAAATCAGTCGGAATCAGAACTAACCTGAACTAACCTGAACATTTGCTTTAATTTACATTATTATGAAGTTAAAGAAAAATGGTAAATTTGTTATTGTTAGTGATATATTCACGTTCCAAAAATAAAATTATACGTTGAGCCCTTTTATAATTCATATTGTTAATTAGATATTAACTATTAATATAATTATTGACAATTATAATTGTCACTAATTATTTTGTTTTATATATGGCCGCCTTTAGAAATTATCCTCTTTCAGAAAATGTCAATTATTAACATTATTATTTGAAATAACCATATCGAGTTTAGTATCTTTGGAATGGGGAAAATTAGGGGAATCAAAATAAGTAAAAATATACAGGGTGTCCCATTAAAAAAAACAACATAAGTTTGGTCCATATCTCGAAAACTAAGAATTATAAATAAAATCTGAGTATGCCACTGGATTCTTCGTAAAAATCTCTATTCGACATCATTTATACATTTTCAATAACTTAACACATATTCAAACTATAGGGGGGTCCCAAAATACGATATTTTCAAAAACGCCCTCTAGTGCAAAAACTAAGTGTCAGGACCAACGTTAATTGTTCATAAGCCTATATATTGGTGAACTTGGCCAATTCCCACCTGTTCTATGTTATATGCGTGGGTTGTCAAACTTTATCTAGTTTATGAGATTTGGGGGCTGTATGGATGCCACCGCGAAGGAACTGTATGCAGATTTCGCACATGGCCCAGGGCGTGTGAAATCTTTGTTACATTGGCCAGGCCTCACGAAAATCACTAGTTCTAGATAATGATTGCAAAAACCTTTTAAGGTTTTGTATTTCTATAACTTTGTATAAAACAAACACACCGTACCGTGGGAATCGATCTACGGCAGTTCTGATTGGCGAGTACGTAGACGGAGGGAGGCTGAAAATTACGAACTTGATCGCCACCACCGTCGAAACCAAAAAAGTCTCGAGAATTTTCCAGATCAGTTTTTTCCGAATTCTCTTGCCAACTACACGCAAATAACCTCATTCCATTTTTTCGTTATATTCTTTAATTTTTAAAAGCCAGTGCGGTTCTGAGCAATATCCAGTTATCAAAATAAAGTGCGTATGTTACCGAATTACCAGGCCTTTGTTTTGTGAACCTTTGCTTCAGGGGTATAAACGGGTAGTTGTATTCCGGGGCAAAACACTTTTTATCTCACTCTACACTCTTTATCTTTGTTAATATCCGAGATATCCCACGATTACAACGAAAATGGGACATCCTATACATATTCCAAAAACCATTGTAAAAAGGGTTGGACATTTTTTGTACCTGCACTGAATTCTTAACGTCTGGAATGTTGAATATTATTGGTGATTTATTTTTTAAATTGTAATTCAAGATTTACTTATAAATAAGGTGATATTGTGGAGTAAATAGAGCTTTGTGTTAATAAAAAATGACACATTAAGCAAATACAGAAAATTTTTAACTTACATCATTCATAAAATGTACTCAAAATAACCACTATTATTTTCAAAACAACACTGTAATCGCCGACGAAATGATTCTTTAACACTTTACAACATTGTCTATACATTCTTTCAACTTTTCGATTGTGTTTATCGGAGTAGCATAAATTACACTTTTCATGTACCCCCACATGAAAAATTCACATGGATTTAGATTCGGAGATTTGGTGGGCCAATTTATAGGGTCATTTAGCCCTATTTATCGTCTTGGAAAATTTTCATTTAACTGACTTCGCACTGCTCGTGAGTAATGGTAGGATTTCCCGCCCAGAATAAACTACATGTTGGCTCGAATATTCATTAGAAAATTTTCCAATGAATCAGGTAAAACATCTGTTAAAAATTATAATAATATTTGCCCATTTAACCATCTAGGCTTTATGTAAGGCCCTATAAATAGGCCATTTATGAGTCCTGCCTATACATTATTTCCGAATTTTTCCTGGAAATTGTTTAGTCGGATAGTACGCGGGTTTTTTCTCTGCTTAGATATGCGTATTATGCATCTTGAAGACACCTTCTCGATTAAATCCAGCTTCATCTGTTAAAAACAGAAACAATACAGATGTTAGTGTTCATATATTTTAGTAAAATTCCATTCACAGAATTGACGTCTTCATGGTAAATCTTCAGGTTTCAAAAATTGCACTTTTCGTACATGGTAAAGGTACAGTTGCTGCTGTTTTAATATCTGCCATATTGTCGAATGAAATGTCCTGGATTGAGGCGCCAATCTTCTCGTACTAGTTTTTGGTCGGAGTTCTACATTCTCAAGAATTTCTTGCTTGATATTTACAAGTCTTTTGAAATTTCGTCTTCTACGTTTATAGAGAGGATTTAAATGCATCGTAATCCCGAAGATGTTGAATAACATGCATAAAAGTGCGTTCGTTAGGAGTTTGTCGGCTCGGAAACTTTTGTAAGTAGATCTTGTGAACTTCAGCAGCACTTTCACCGGAAGCTCCATATGCTAAAATCATGTTTGTGTATTCACTATTTGAAAAATGAATCATTTCTGATAAATTTAAATGGCTTCACTTGTCGAAACAGCGAAGATTAACATTAATCGGTCGCAATAATAAATAAATTTGATTTGTTAACGAAGGTGCACGTATCAGCAGGTAAATCTTTGACCCCGTCTTCAGGAAAATAGCATTAATTCATCAAGACTAATTATTAATGCATCATGAATTTACGGAGAGAAATGTAAAAATAAAAAGCGGTTTTCGAGGAAAATGGCACCCACAAAAAATGTTGCCCTTAACAAGATCTACCGATGGTTTAAATTAATGTACTTATTTCTGATACACCCTATATATTTAAATTGAAAATATTTACTTTTCTCTTAACGTTTTTAATTGTTTTGAATTCAAATTGATTTAAAAAAACTCGGGGTCTGTTGATAGTAATTTATGACGAAATTGAACAGAATTCAACCAAAAATCAATAGAGACCAAATTCGAACAATAGATTAAGAAACGCAAGAAAAATATTCAAATTCACCAGTGGGGTACGAATAAATTTTCCTAAAGGATTTTTTATCACAACTTTAGAAAATACATTACCCTATAAAGTAGCTAAGGCAACTTCCTGTGGTATTAAGCAGTACCTATTATTTAATACGCATTGTTAGAAACTTTAAGTTATTGATTTTTGTTGTAGTTTATTTTTTTAAGTTATTTATACTTTTATCCCTCACGTTACGCCCATGTACCTCGATACTTATTCTAAGAATACCATCTGGGTGCCAGACCACGGTGCCCATCAGGCCACAACCAAAGGTGCTTTATGTCTGGGAAATATGCTACTACTCAAAGGAGCTTTCTCAGTGGAACTATTGCCGCGATCTCCAATTCGGTGAGCCTGCAATGTCCTCAGTAAAGCGAATCGTATAGATATTCACCAGATGGCTGCGATTTATGGCATCCGGCATGGTCATAGCCTGTAAGAGCTCTTGGTGGTGATGCACCCTTGGTTGGAATTCCTCAGACTTAGTACATAAGAGATAATCGAAGTAATTTTGCACTCTTTTTTCTTCTCTTCGTCTTGGAACGGTGTCGGTGTCAGATATGTGATCAAAATCATAGTTCGTAACCCGCCCAACAAAGCAATCTCTTTCTTTATACTTAGACCAACAAATTCTGTCATTATTGAAATAAATGAAATTAAATACAGTCTATTTTCGTAAACCAAAATGTCGTTTTCGTGGTTTTGTTTGTCGAAGGAACCTCTTAACAACATATAAACATAAAATTATAAACTTATAACATTACTTCCTGTACTAAGCAAAAAATTTAAAAATATAATCAAAGCAAGGCTACAAAATCTAATTAGATATCACATATCAACATACCAATTCAACTTTCAACCTTTGCACATGACGATACACCTAGTTTTTATACTGACCAATAACATACAAACTTCACACCGAGAAAACAATAAAACATCTGTCTTTATGGACATAAATAAGGCCTTTGAGAGTGTTTCGCATAAAGAACTATTATACAAACTACTCAAACTTGACATAACAAAGTACTTAATACATATTATAAGGAACCTAATGGAAATCCAACACTCAGAAGTGCAGACAAATAACACCCTTTCCTTTACCTTTTTCTCTAGGCGGAAACACCCACAAGGACCGCGACTCGTGCCATTTCTTTAGAACATTTACTGAAACGACATATACAACCATAATCTACAAGGTAAAAATCAATTTGACAAGACAGCATATATACTACAATATACTCATAACACTACACTTATCACGCACGATAAAACCACAACGAAAGAGGTAGAAAAACTGCAGATACTAACGAATAACACAATGACGTGGTTCTACAGATGGAGACTAGCACCAAATGCCTCCAAAAATCAACTGCTACTTCTAAACTATCAGTTAAAAGACGACTCTTCAACAATAGAAATACACAGTCACTAAAAACGAAAGCAGAACTGGAAGTAAAATACCTAGGGATGACAATTGATTATAAATTAAAATTCACCAAACAAATACAAAATACAAGAACGGAAATCATTAAAAGTATTAAACACTTTAGAACTCTGACGTACAAAAATAAAGGAATTGATACCAAAACGGCCACCAAAATTTGTAAACCCATGTACACATCCCTACTGGACTATGCACATATACTAAAAACAAATGCTACAGAGAGAACAAGACAGCACATGCATACTACAGAACAGATCACAATGAGTGTAATCACCAAGATAAAACACCCCGACAACCCCCTCCACAATCTATCTAAGGCATATTTATATGATTATTGAAGTGATCATATGATATTGATCACTTCAATAACGGAAAAAATACTACAACTACAATCCAAATGCGAAGACAAACATTACAATTGGACTATGGTATACTCAATTCCCTTTGTTTAACAAGACAAAGTAGATGATCCCTCTTATTCTTCCCTTTCATTGCACTACTGGAATATTTCCAAGAATTGTGATTTTTTCTTTTTATTCCTTTTTTGTCTATATTTAATTGAATTTTAAAGAAAAAAGGTAGAACATTATGTCATGGGGAGAAATGCCAATGAGGCCAATAGCTGTTTCTTAAATTAATGAAGAATTTCTGGTACTACTAGTCCACCGTTTTCCCCACTCCTCTAACTCTACTTTCCTAGCACCACATTAAATGGGAATTAACTATATTTTAATATGTGGAGTATGTGATGTCATGTTTTCGGAGCATTGAAATTTTCATTTTTTTTTCTATACATCTTTTGGGTTTTCTTAAATCTGTATGTTCCCGAACATATTTGGGTTTTTAGAAAATCACGAGATATTCAGTCAGCAGTGACAATAATGTTCAGGGATCCATCTGAAACAAAAATGCCAGTATTGGTACTTCATTTGAAACAGGTTATAACTGTGCAGCGAAAACTTCTAAATGACATGTTACTCTCTCTGTTTATAATATAAAGTAAATAATTACAACGGTTATTTAAATCTTAATTATGCTACATTTTTTTTAAATTCATTTTGGTCAATTATATTAAGCAATCAATTTTAATCTAATAGTTCTTAAGGCTAAAACCCTTAAAATCCACCTATTACCTGTTGATGCCCTACAGTTCTTTTTTCTTCAACGATAGTCAAATATTCCATTAAGTAGCTCATTCTGCTATTAGCAGACAACCTTCAACTAGATCGAAGGATTTGTTCCTCTTCAGTCTTTTTCCCTTGTTGTCCGGATCGAATAGCTGCATGGCCTCGATGTTAACATGATGTTGCAATGGTGTTTCATGTTTTTGAGCGAAGTGTTTAATTTTAGTAACAATATTATCGATACCAAGGTCTCAATAGGTGTCTATGTTTCTGCAGTACCACGGAACATTGACTATGTTTCGTAGTACTTTATTCGGAAATTTCCAAATAGTAGTAATATACAGTAGTGGCCGTAGAAATAGGACCACTTCAAAAATTTCAATTTTTCATTTCTATCACTCAAAAGATATAAAATTAAAATAAAAAATAAATGTAACACATTTAATAATAATAAAAACAATCCACAAAAACATATTTTAACGAAAATAAATACATTTCCTCAATGGAAATAGTGAAAACAAAATGAACATGAAATCATAAAAATAGGAGTTTTGAAACATTATCAAAAAAAAGAAAAAAAAAACCAAACTATCAACCGAATATTACCAAATGTCTAATGCTTGGTCGCTTCTCCCTTTTGAGCAATCACTACCTTTAATCTTTTAAACATTGTCTTTATTAAGCGCTGGCAGAACTCAACAGGAATTGCTTCCCATTCCAGTTGGACTATGGATCACAGTTCTTCCTGTTTTTGATCTGATGTCGCCTCACAGCAACCTTAAGATATACCCAAAAATTTTCAATAGGGTTCAAATCGGGTGACTGTGAAGGCCACGGCACAACTGAAATCGATTCATTGTGAAAACATTGTTTAACTCGCCTAGCTGTATGTTTCGGATCATTATCTTATTGATTGTTGAACGATAGGCAGGGGTTCCTTCCTTGGAGGTTGGAGATACCACCCGCGAGTTATTATACGAGAGCGCTTACACGCGAGCACTACTTGTAGTACTTGTCGGTTCACGTTACCGACGTTGTACTTTTATGTTACGAGAGTCCAGGACGGACTATATACCTGCTTAGCGAGGTACACGTGGGATCTCCCGAAAATCTCGGAATTAGGACAACCCGTCAAACTATTGCACTATTTATTAAATGATTCGTAAATAGTTATTACTAAACTAAACTTGAAGCGAACACGAGATTACTTGGTTACGTGGCCGAGTATTAGTACGAATTTTTCTTTGTCGGGTGTTTGAGGTGTTGAACCGTCAGCGATAATGGTCAGAGTTGTAGCTGTGCAGACGAGCAGAAATAAAAGAGAGAGATTCCACCCTCTCCCAGCCCTTAAGTACTGGGAGGTAATGGCCAACCGACATGGGCGTACTACTACTCGGGATGACTTTCCCTTGAAGGAATCCCATTATGCCCAGAACGACGACCAGAACAGATTATCCCGTGACCGGAATATGGCCGTCGTTCCGAACGGAACGTGACGGTACCCTCAATTTTGTCTACCGCTAAGGGTAACGATGGGATATTTCGATATTCAAGGACTACATCCCATGCACATTTTATAGTTTGATTGCCTCACAATATAGTTTCTTTTGAAGAACACAAAGCCGAGGAATTTTGACTAATAAAACATTTGTATCAACTATGGCGGGTCGTGACATCTGGGAAGCAAGCAAATACAAGATGTGCAGGGGCGTAGCTTTGGGACTTACATTAACTAACATATCAAGTCTTGGCCCCTCAAGTCTTAACATCCTCCCCCCCTTGAAAGGCCATGCTTGACTTTCAACAATACGTGCTACAAATGCGGTGTACCTAATTATTGACTATCCCATTGCTAACGTTCCTAGAGTCCCTAAACTTAAGCCACTGGCAACAAAGCCACCCGCGCGACTGATCTTTTGAGAACGCCACCCTTGGTTCTTACACTAACTACTCGCACTATATTGTCTGGTCCGGGATGAACGGCCGTGATTCGTCCCAGCGGCCAGCATAGCGATGGTGCGTGATCTTCCTTCAGGAGCACTAAAGCGCCAACCTGCACGTCGTGATTGGGTTGAATCTGCCATTTGTTTCGTGTCTGCAGTTGGTGAAGGTATTCTTTCCGCCATCTGGACCAGAAGTGTTGTCCGATGATCTGGAGGTGCTGGTAGCGCTTGTTGAAGTTGACCTTATCATCGGTGCGATCTCTTTCGGGTATGGCCGTGAGCTCTTGCCCAATTAGGAAATGGGCCGGGGTGAATGCCTTTAGGTCGTTGGGATCGGAACTCATAGGGATCAAAGGTCTGGAGTTCAAAATCGCCTCGATTTGCGTTGTTATTGTATAAAATTCCTCGTAATGGAACCGAGAGCCATTCAAAACCCGCTTTAAATGATGTTTACAAGACTTCACCGCCGCTTCATGAAGCCCGCCCCAATGTGGAGATCTAGCGGGCATAAATTGCCATTTTATGTTTGAGTTTGTTAAAAAGTTCTGCAATGGACTAGACCTCACAATGTTTTGAATTGCTCTGAGCTCGTTGTTGCAACCTACAAAATTCGTTGCGTTGTCGCTGTATATGAATGAACATAGGCCTCGTCTTGAAACAAATCTTTTTAGCATACTCAAGAATCCGTCGCTGGTCAGGTCCGTGACAACTTCTATGTGCACTGCCTTGATCGCGAGACACACGAAGATGCAAATGTACCCCTTGATCGTTTTTCGAGACCGGGTTTTACCATCTTTTAATTCGAATGGCCCGGCATAGTCGACTGCCACGGACGAGAACGGCCGCGATGGCGTGACGCGGGAAATGGGCAGCTCACCCATCCGTGGAGTGAGGGTGTTACTCGGATTGGACTTGAAACATGTCATGCATTTTCGGATGTGTGCCCTCACTATTTGTTTGCCATTCAGAGGCCAGTACCTTTGCCTGACGTGAGCTAAGGTGCACTGGGCCCCTGCGTGCAAGGTGCGTCTATGTTCGCGCGCGATGATGAGTTGGGTTAGCGGATGCTTGGCGGGCAGTACGATGGGATGCTTTACGTTATAAGTGTAGTTCGAGTTCGATAGTCTACCGCCTAACCTAATCATGCCGTCTTGAGCAAGGAACGGAGAGAGTGACTTTAATTTACTTCTGGTAGAAACGCGCCTCCCAGTGCTTAGGTCGCGACTTTCTGCAGGAAACGATCTTGCTTGAACTATTCTTATAAGTCGCCATTCCGCCTGTTGCACTTCGCCGGGGCTCAGGGGCCCAGCTTCTCTTTCCCCCTTGGGTAACTTTGCGTTGCTCCCAAACCTTACGCAGTATGCCACGACGCGTAATAATTTATGAAGGCACGAAAATCTGTCAAATATCTCGTCATCGGGGCATTGCGCTACTAGAGACACCTCCGGGGCTTCCTTAAGCCCGGGCGTGTCCTTAGTTGGAGCCGCGAACCTTGAAATGGCCGAATCTTTAGGCCACCCTTCGGGTTTTACGAGAAAACTGGGACCGTGAAACCATAGTTGACGATTCGCTGGTTCCCTTATGCTGGTACCACGCGATATGATGTCCGCGGGATTCTCCTCAGATTTTACGTGGTGCCAGTCATCAATATCGGTCAGTGATTGAATCGCCGCCACCCTATTGGCGGTGAAAGTCTTCCACCTTTTAGGTTCGTTCGCGATCCAACAAAGAACGATCGTGGAATCGGTCCATAAAAACGTTTTTGTTATGGGTAGCGCCAGAATATCAGCAGACCTCTTTACCAGGTCTGCTAACAGCGCGGCTCCGAGGAGCTCTAATCGCGGTAACGAGAGGACTTTTAAAGGACTGACGCGGGACTTCGCACACAGTAAATGGCTCGCAATTTGTCCGTTTTCATCTATCGAGCGCAGGTATATGCAACACCCGTAAGCCCTTTCGCTGGCGTCCGAAAAACCGTGTATTTCTATGGTCTTGGGCTTATTAACAAGCACGTGACGCGGTACTTGCAATAGGCCTACCCTTGCTATTTCGTTTTTTAGTTTTACCCATTCCGCGTGCAGCTGGCTTGGAATTCCCTCATCCCAATCGATTTTCAGCTGCCAGAGACGTTGAATTAACAGTTTCACGCGTACTGTTAAGAAACCCACGATTCCCAAGGGGTCAAATATTTTCGAGACCCACGACAATATTGTTCGTTTTGTTACCTTGCCGTGAGTCTCCGCGAATTTTTTCGAATCGTATTCAAACGTGTCAAGACTGGGAACCCACGAAATCCCCAAGGTCTTGCTGCTGGAGTCATCGCTTATAAGATATTTTTTCTCGTGACCATCCTTGGCGATTTCATCCAGCAATTGGTGTGCGTTTGATCTGAACTGTCTCAATTCGAATCCGTATTTTGCGAGGATTCGGCGGATGTTTTCTCCCAATCGTTTCAGGGAGTCGAGGTCTGAAGAGCCAGTTAACAAGTCATCAACATAGAAGTCAGACGCTATTGTTTCAGATTCGCGCGGCCATTGTTCAGCTACATCTTGTGATATTTTAATTAAACAACGCGTCGCGAGATACGAGGCTGAAGCTGTACCGTACGTGACCGTGTTGAGCTGATAGTGTCTGACTTCTTCATTGGGTGTGTCTCGCCATACTATGCGCTGAAGATCCCTCTCGTGCTCGTCTACCAAGATTTGCCGATACATCTTGGTTATGTCACCGATCAACACGAAGTTGTGTTTCCTGAATCTCAATAATATTGAGAATAGGTCCTTTTGTATCGTGGGCCCGACCTTCAGGACGTCGTTCAGTGATGAACCTTTTGTGGTTTTGCATGCAGCGTCAAAAACTACTCTTAGCTTGGTAGTCATGCTTTCCAGTTTTTGAACGCAATGGTGCGGTATATAGTATATAGGGAATTCCGATGATGTTGGTTCACGCGGTACCTCCGTCATGTGTCCGAGGTCCTTGTATTCCTGCATGAATGCTCGGTAGGCAGTTCCTAGTTCATGGGTTTTTGCCAGTCGTCTTTCGATTGCATACAAACGATTGAGCGCTGTTTGCTTCGAATCGCCCAAGTCCGTGAATTTCTGTTTCAATGGAAGCTTCACCACGAACCTGCCACCTTCGTCGCGAACTGTGGTCTTAATGAAGTGCTCTTCACATTCACGCTCTTCCTCGGTCATGTGACTTAAGGAATGCGAGTTGGCCTCCTCAACAAGCCAAAATTTTTCCAAACCCCTTTCCAACGGGTTCTGCGCAAGAAAACAGTTAGACATCATTGACTGTGTTTTACCGAGTCTGCCTTGTTGATGTGGGACTCTGCCGGCTATTATCCAGCCCAGTAATGTCTTTTGTAGCGTGGGAAGAGTTCTGCCTAGTTTCAACTGTCCTATGCAGAGGAGGTCCAGAAATACTTCGCAACCCAAAAGCATGTCTATCTCAGAGGGTACATTAAACTCCGGGTCCGCCAGAACCAACTCATCGGGAATATTTAGTTTTAATTTATCGAAGTAGCTTTGCGGAGCTACTTCTGTTATTTTCGGCACGACGAGAAAACTCAATTTTGTTTTGAAGGCTGTGGTTCGAGATGCAACTGATATGTCCGTGGCATGCGATATTCTCGTCTGTATTTGGTTTATGCCTAAGACGGGAATGTCGACCTTTGACGGTGTTAGTTGTAATTGTTTAATCATGGCTGTGCTTACGAAGTTAGATTGACTGGCCGAGTCCAGCAGTACTCTGCACGGAATTCGGGTTTTGTGCTTGCCGTAGGCATCTACCACAGCCGTCGATAGTAGCATGAGACAATTTCTGGCATTTTGACAGGTATTTGTCAATATCGGATGTGATGTGTTTTGTTCACTGGTGCCTTCGTGAGGGTTTGAATTGTCATGGCGAGAACTGTTTCCGTTGTCCCGATTGACGTCTACGTTACCAGCTCGCGAAGGTTGTTGTGGCTTATGAAGCAGGGTCGCATGTCTTTGCCGACACATTTTGCATCCCGATGACCGACATTCCGACAGTTTGTGTCCGTGCCGTAAGCAATTCGTGCATAAATTCATCCTTTTTACCTTTTCAAACCGATTCGAAATTGATAACCTTTTGAACTCCTCACATGAATATATGAAGTGTTCACCCTTACAGAACGGACACGCTGGTCGGTACGTGGTGCTAGTGGTGGCAAAGGATCTTGATTCATTAGATTTTTTAGGGTTTGACCACACCCTTGAGTCAACTGCTTCCAATACCTGGCATCTCTGCATTAGAAATTCGTTAAATTGGTCGATTTTTGGCGAATTTATGCCTTGGGAGTATCTCTCCCACTCGCGTCTTGTACTAATATCTAACTTGGACACCAGAATATAAATCCACATGGTGTTCCACTCACGGACCTTTTCGCCTAAGGATTCTAATGCGCGAAAGTTCTTGAAGAAATGGTTTGAGAAGTTTCTCAACGCGATATGCGATTCCTTGGCTAACGCAGGGAACTCCATGATTTCCTTTAAATGTGAGTTAATGATAAATTTCGTATTCTGGTATCGTCTCTCAAGGAGGTCCCAAGCAATAGCATAATTTGCGTTGGTAGGAGCTAGTGATGCTAATAACGTTTTTGGTTCGCCTCGCAGAGATGCTTCTAGGTAGTAGAAGCGTTGAGCATCCGATAATGCATGGTTATCGTGAATCACTGCCATAAACATGTCACGAAATCGTTGCCAATCCGCGTAGCACCCGCTAAATTCAGGTAGGGTTAAAGATGGAAGCTTAATGCATGACTTGGGTGAAACGACTGAGTCACCTGAACCAGCGATGGCCTGTAGCGATGCGCTGGTCGATGGTGATTCAGTGTTCCGATTTGCGTTTACATTGGTTTGCCGTTGATTATGAAAGTGCTTTTCTAGCACACCTTGCGCTATAGCTACTGCCTCGAAATAACGAGTTTCAAAATTATCGCGTTCTTCTCCCAGTTCCCCTTCGTCGTAGTTACTGGGAAAATCAGTAATTAGTAACTCTTCGTATTCCGTTTGGATCGATTTGAACTTGTCTAATATGGATTTTGCGCTATCATATCTAGCTTGCAGTAATTCGATGCATTGATCCAAATCGGTTTTATTTAAAAAACTTGTGAAGCGCGTTAGCTCACCCTTGATTTGGGCTTTGCTATTTTTTAATTTCTTTAAAACGAGTTCTGGGGCAAACTGTTCATCTACGATGGACATTATGTTAAGTTTACCGAGTACAAACTAACGTGAAACCGTGGCGATATATACTCAATGGTGAGAGGGAATTAGTGGATTGTTTGGGGTAGCGGGTGTAAATATGGAAAGACTGACCTTTAAGCTGATGTTCACTCCTCGTTGGTGCTTTCCTCGACGTTGCTGGGAAGATCCGGCTCGAAGGACCAAATGTTGAACGATAGGCAGGGGTTCCTTCCTTGGAGGTTGGAGATACCACCCGCGAGTTATTATACGAGAGCGCTTACACGCGAGCACTACTTGTAGTACTTGTCGGTTCACGTTACCGACGTTGTACTTTTATGTTACGAGAGTCCAGGACGGACTATATACCTGCTTAGCGAGGTACACGTGGGATCTCCCGAAAATCTCGGAATTAGGACAACCCGTCAAACTATTGCACTATTTATTAAATGATTCGTAAATAGTTATTACTAAACTAAACTTGAAGCGAACACGAGATTACTTGGTTACGTGGCCGAGTATTAGTACGAATTTTTCTTTGTCGGGTGTTTGAGGTATTGAACTGTCAGCGATAATGGTCAGAGTTGTAACTGTGCAGACGAGCAGAAATAAAAGAGAGATTCCACCCTCTCCCAGCCCTTAAGTACTGGGAGGTAATGGCCAACCGACATGGGCGTACTACTACTCGGGATGACTTTCCCTTGAAGGAATCCCATTATGCCCAGAACGACGACCAGAACAGATTATCCCGTGACCGGAATATGGCCGTCGTTCCGAACGGAACGTGACGGTACCCTCAATTTTGTCTACCGCTAAGGGTAACGATGGGATATTTCGACACTCAAGGACTACATCCCATGCACATTTTATATTTTGATTGCCTCGCAATATAGTCTCTTTGGAAGAACACAAAGCCGAGGAATTTTGACTAATAAAACATTTGTATCAACTATGGCGGGTCGTGACATCTGGGAAGCAAGCAAATACAAGATGTGCAGGGGCGTAGCTTTGGGACTTACATTAACTAACATATCAAGTCTTGGCCCCTCAAGTCTTAACAATCCCTAATCAGGTGTTTTGATACTTTACGACGTGTAATCAGTAACTAATTAGCTGGCGAATTAATTTTTAATCGACATTCTAAAGCACGACCTTGTATCCTTTGCGTAGGTCTTTATAGGCGCGCTCCCCGATACCGATACACGATCCTTAACAAAAAATTGTTTGGGTCTCGCTAGATCGGTGTGAAGCGTGTTTGCGGCGCGCACTCCCTATTACTGGAACAATAGGGAGGTTGCGAAATTTCGTAATTTTCCTTTTTGGTGTATTGATCGTTTTAGGTGTAGTACACTTTAATTGTAAGTAAGATGAGTAAGTTCTCGCACCCGATTCGGGACCGCGGGATGGCGGAGGCCCCCGGGCAAGGGGAGAAAGCAGTCTCGCAGACTGGGGGCGTAGAATATGCGAAGAAACTTACCCGTACCGTATCGTGGTATAGTAGGGAAAGAAATGACGTGGAGTTGTGCACTGACTCTGGCGATGATGTGTCCTGCTCTTCCAAGAGAGCGGTGATTCATTTTTGCTGGGACGAAGAATCTCAGACTTCCGTGGCCAAGAAACGCAAGAGAGCGGAATCCTTGCGCTCCCTAAACGTTCCTTTTGCCAGCAAATACGAGGAAGAGGCTAATATTGAAAGACAAAAGACGTTAATTAAAAAATTGAAGGACACGATCAAGTCCATGCATACAATTATTACTGATGTTTCGGTACACATTGCCAGGAACGTTAATACAAGAAAGGAAATTAAAGATGGAATCGTCGCTCTGAAAAAAAGAACCGATTTGATTAACAGTGCCGAAATGTGGAAATTGATTGAGACCATCAGTACAGGGGCGAGCATGGGGGATCAGAGCACGCAAACTCCGCCCATGGAATTGGTACGAAAGGAGACCGGGACCACCGTTACCCAGATATCGCACTTGACTGACGAGGATAGGATTCGTATCCGTAAAATTAACGGTATGCTAGACTCCGATGCGGATTTACCGCTTTTGCACGAAATAGTTAAAGAGAGTTGGCCCATTCAATCTAACGTTAAAACAACTACAGAAAAAGGGAGCATCCTCGAGCAGGAGGGAAAGGACGTAGTAGTCATATGCGATGTCGGGAACGAACCCAGCAAGTTTATGCAAGAGCTTTCCGACACTAATGTCCAACTGGCCAAGTTGGTAAACAAGGAGGGCATGACCCCTCAGAAAATGTACATGCTTAAGCAGCACGACCTACTTACCTGTGAAGACGAACCTAAGAAAAGTAAAGATACTGATAGGATTACTTACCTGTGTAAGGTTAATCCGCAGGAAGAGGGAATTGACAAAACGAGGAATATCCTGGAGATACTCACCAAGGTGAGGGAAAAGTCTGTGGAATGCGGCAGAAGGGAGCTCGCTTTTGCCACCATCAAGGCAGGAAGTACAGTCAGAGTAAGGAGGATTCTTGAATTCCTGTACAGAGAAGACGAGGGGGACGACCTGTGCATATACGGCGTCCTCACCAGGAGACGGAGGGTAGAACGGCTTGCCGGGACCGACGTAGAAATGCATTCCGATGAGGCTCACGGCGATGAGACTGCTCCGGCCTGGAAATCTGTGGAAAGGAAAAGAACAGTTGACACGGTCAGAATCAAGCTCGAGGAGGGGCAAAAGCAAAACTATGCCAGGATAGTCAGGGGACTCAAAAAGGATATTGACGTGGATGCCATGGGGATCAAAGTCAAAAGCTTGCGCATGAGCAAGGACGGACACATTCAAGTGGGATTTACGGGCGACGAGAGTGAGAAGGGACGTTTTCTTGACAGGATTAAAGAGTGTGTGAAGGAAGTTGGCCAAGGGGTATTGATTGAACGTACCGCAACCGTGTTTGTTAAAGATTTGGACAAGACGGTGGACGAGGAGGACATCGTAGCAGCAATCGTGGGGACCTATGGCGAATCTTCCGCTCCAAAAGTCGGACTGGCCAGGAAGGCAAACAGAGCGGGGCTCAAGCACGCGTTTGTGCGGATGCAACAAGGACTGGCTGCCAGAATCCTTAAGGCCGGACATATTAGAATCGGGTGGTCCAGATGCAGGGTGGTTCCCGCGGACGCACCGATAAGATGTTTTAAGTGCAGCCGCTACGGACATAATGCCGCCGGTTGCATCATCAAAGAAACGATGGAGGAGAAATTCCTGAACTGTTGTCAAGAGGGACACCTGGCACGGGAGTGCAAGAACGTCCCCATGTGCTATGCGTGTAAGGAAAATAGGGAGCACAGGGCGCAGAGTTTAGAGTGTCCATGTTACAAATTGGTGGTCACGGCAAGGAGGAGGACACCTATATCGGCGGGCAAAAGTAAACAATATGCCTGAGGACTTACATAACACAACTAGGTTGCGAAATCGATCACCGGGTGCGAGAACTATATCCGTCTTGCGATGCAGAGCCGCGCATGATTTAGCTGACAGGAACGCCCGTAAATACGGTATTGACATCATTCTGGGTATCGAACCGAACCGTAACATAGCTAAAGGTTTAGATATAGTCGATAGCAATAAGGACTGTTTCATTAGTTTAGTTAATTGAAAGAATGTAATTGATAAGGTTGAAGCGAAGGGCTACGTTTTCGTCGAATTAAACGACGTGGTAATCTTTTCGTGTTACTTTTCTCCGAATTGGTCGGACGACAAGTTTCAATCGTTACTTGACGAACTGTTTACCCATTCACATAGGTTTAGGTCAAAGAAGGTTGTGTTTGGGGGGGACTTAAACGCCAAAACGCCGATTTTTGGCTCCTCGGTCACTAACCGCAGGGGGGCACTGCTGGAAAACTGGCTCGCAGCACATCACATGGTCGCTTTTAACGTGGGTAAGGTTCCGACTTATGCCTGTAAATCGGGGGAGTCCATTATCGACGTCACATTTGGCAACGAGAGGATCGCCAGGCAAGTCATAAACTGGAGGGTCGAGGAGGATGAAGAGACCCTGAGCGACCACACGGCGGTCCGCTTTTGTGTTAAAGGCGGCCGGACCGACGGGGGGGAGCGTGCAAACGCTGGAAGGGACCGCGCCAGAGGGAGATGGAAAATCACGCCAACCAACGTCTCCCCGTTCGAGAGGAGCGTGGGCGAGCTCTTTGGTACTTATGCGGGGCAGACATGCAAAAAAGTGGTCCAAAAGATTATCAAATTCTGTGATCGCCACATAAGGCGCAGGGTTTTTTCTCGCCCTGAAGCGTATTGGTGGAACGACAGGGTAAAGAAGAAAAGAGACGAGTGCATCGCCGCCAGGAGGGACATCACCAGGGCGCGCAAACGCCAACTCGGAAGCAGAATGGTTGTGGACCAACTGACGGAGACGTACAAAGACAAAAAGAGGGAGCTGAAGAGAGAGATTAGGAAGAGCAAGAACGCCAAGTGGAAAGAGCTTGTCGCAGAATTGAATGATGAGGTTTGGGGAAAGGCGTACCAGATTGCAGTCAAAAGACTTAAGCTGGGTGCTTACAACGCGATCTCAGCAAGCACGGTCAAGGAACAAATCAACGTGCTCTTCCCGGTTGGGCCGACCCGTGACCGTGCGGATTCGGCACCCGTCACCCGGGGTCGAGCTGATTCCCAAAATAGATGTAGCAGAACTGAACGAGGCTCTCGGTTCAATGAATTCTAGGAAGGCTCCAGAACCGGACGGCATCACTGCCGACATATTTGTCCGGATAGATAAGACGCATTTACAGTTCCTGACGGACATGTACAACTGGTACTTTACCAGGCAAATTTTCCCTAAGCTGTGGAAGATCGCCAGGCTCGTATTCATCAGCAAACCTAAGAAGTCTCCGAACGATGCGACTACATTTAGACCGATCTATTTGATCGATACTGCAGGTAAGGTCTATGAAAAGATCATATGTAACAGACTGAACGAGGCGATCGAACGAGGACACATGCTTTCCGATATGCAATTTGGATTTCGAAGGAAAAAATCGACGATCGATGCTATGCTTGAAATTAAAGGGATCAGAGAAGATATCCAAAAGAAGTGGGTTCAAGGCAGAGACTTTTGCGTTATGGTGTGCTTGGACATCGAGAACGCCTTTAACAATGCCCCCTGGGCGGGCATAATTCGCGCTCTGAAAAGGAAGAAGATCGATACTTACCTGATCAATTTGGTCGATTCTTACCTTAAAGATAGAAAGATCGTCGCGGAGGAGACTGACGTCCCCTCCTTCGAATTGAGCTGTGGCGTTCCGCAGGGATCCGTACTTGGACCGACCCTGTGGAACGTATTTTTTGATGAGATTTTGGAAATGACGTGCCCACCCGGCGTTAAGCTGATAGCATATGCGGACGATCTTTCTGTGATAGTCCGAGGAAAGAAAAGGACGATCTTGGAGGAAAAAACCGGAACGATGATACGTCGCGTAGTTGATAAATTAGAGGAAATGGGCCTTACCGTCTCCAAGGCGAAAACCGAATCTGTCATGCTAGCGGGGAGAAGAAAAGTTAGGGAACTTACCGTCGATATCGGGGGAGGCCTCCTGTGCAGCCAAGAGAGCGTCAGGTATCTGGGCGTCCGCTACGGTAGGGATTATAACTTCGGGGTGCACACGCAAGCGATTGCGGAGAAAGCTAGCAGTGTGATCAATGCGCTCAGCAAGCTAATGCCTAGGATTGGGGGTTGTTCCACGGAGAAAAGAAGAACTCTGGTAGCTGTCGGTACGTCAGTAGTGCTTTACGCCTCTGCGGTGTGGGGCCACGTAGTTAAGAAGAAGGTTCATTTGCGTTAACTGGAGAGTCTCAACCGTCGACTCTCGATACTTGTGATATGCGGCTACAGGACGATTTCAACGGTTGCGGCGTAAGCTCTCGCGAGCATGCCGCCCATCGACTTGTTGATCTGGGAAAGATCCGAAAGGTAAGGACGCGGGGAGGTTATGAGGAGGGACGCCCAAACTGTGCGACGTGAGCTCTTGCGGGCGTGGCAAATAAGACTTGATGAGTACGATGGGTACGTAAAGATATTTGTGAAAGACATAGGGAAGTGGTGCGAACGCGGTTTCGGTAACTTAAATTTCTACGTGACGCAGACCATGTGCGGACACGGGTCATTCGGGACGTACCTGAAACGTATAGGCAAGGCTAATTCGGACATGTGCTGGTACTGCGATGCCCGGGACACTCCGGAGCACACTGTGTTCGAGTGTACCGAGTTTGTGGAACACAGGAGGAGGGCTGAGGCCGCGTGCGGGGTAGGCATAACGAAGGAGAACGTGGCGATGATGCTAATAAAAAATAGCGACACGTGAAACGCTGTCTCTTGTATGCTAGAATCTATAATGAGGGAAAAGTGCCTCTACGCGAGGAACCTACGTGACCGCGCTGACGAAGCAATTTAACAAGACTTCGGCAGTGCAAACGGAAGTACACCACCTCGCCCCCCGTCTGACGGAATGCTCCTGCGGCTGTACCGGATGGGACTCCGGACGAAGAAAGGGGAGTTTTTTAGTGGGTAGGCGTCTTTCCTCTCTGGCGAGGAGGGGCGAATCCCACATAACCCGGTCGCTAAACCACCAGATCGGGTACCTTTGGAAGGTTTTCTTCTACAAAAAAAAAAAACCATAACTTTACCATCCGATCCAAATACATTAAATTTGCTTTCGTCGGTAAAGATAACGTGTTTCCAAAACTCATAGTCTTTATGCATATATCTTCTAGCGAATTCTAAACGGAGCTTCCGATTTTTCTCACTAACATAAGGCTTCTTTCTTGCTATTCGGCCATTATAGCCATTTTTTCGTAAAACTCTGCGAACAGTTTCCGCACTTACCACTTTGTTTAAATTAATTTCGATGTCAGTTACAAGTTTAGGGGCACTAATTTTTGGATTATATTAGACTTGTCTCAATATCCAACGTTCATCTTGCGCTGTTAACTTCTTCTTATGACTAACTCGGACCTTATTGGATATACGATTAAACTTTTTGTACCGTTCTATTATCGACTGAATAGTAGTATTGCTCTTGTTAAGTATTTCGGCAATTTTTCTTTGACTTTTTCCTTGATTATAAGGAAAAATTACAAGTTTTCTTTCTTCGATGGTCGTTTGCTTTTTCCCACTCATTATTTAGAACTTTTTAACAAATTTTGAACAAAATTATCAACTATTGGCACTTAATAAATGAGTTTAATTAAATTTGTAAGTACAACAAAAATATCCATAACTTAATCATCGAACACATCAGCAGCACGATTTTGATTGAGAGCTAACAACAACGAGCAGTAACATGTTTTTTTTTCTGCCTAAGGTAACTTCATGTTTACGGATTTAGTTGATATTTTTAAAAACACAATATAAGGGTTACCAATCGTCATGAAAATAAGCATTGTTTATTTCAAGGTTTATGATTTAAATAAAAAGTCATATAATTTAAATGAGTGCACGATTTTGAATGTGACTCACTGTAAATATTCTGTAAGTTTCTATTTAACAGAAAAAGATGTACATCAAATTTTTCATATTGATTTTCACCTTATTCGCCAACGGTTGGTCATGTTGAATGATCTACAATTTTGTACTTCTTATTACAATATAATAAATGTAATTACTGTAGGATCCGTTTGTCAGATCGCTGCAATATTTTGTAAATATTAATTAATAAGTATAATTGTTGCCGTCTAACCAAATCGAGATGCAAATAGGAGGATGTACATTATAAAGTAACTATAATTTAGGCTAGGTTAGGGGAATAAAGAGTGAGGTACCCTGATGATACGCCCATGTGTATGATCACTGAGTTCATGTGGTTCGCAGCATTACTGGAATTTTCCCAGTAATTATCCTTGGTTGAGAGCCGCATGAAGTAAAAGAAAGTCGAGCATCTCTTTGTTAGAACCAGGAAAGAGGGTCGAAGGACAGTCGACAACGGCTCTGACAAAGGATGGTTTATGATGTTCAGATATGGCTGGCCACATGGCGGATCGGGAATCTGTCTCTGGTTAGGGTACGCCGCTGGTTTATTGCCCCAGAAAGTAGCATTTAAAGTATTGGAGAAACTGGGACGCTCTCTTTTTTCTCGAGGTGACGATTCGGTGAAGTGTCGGAAGTGTCGTGAAGGAACGCAAGTATCCTCTTTGTTAGGGACTCTAAGTTATTGTTTTTTTTTTGTTTCTATTTATTTTTTATTGTTGTTAATGTTAGGTTTATTGTATACTGTCATTTATTCCCTTAAGTTACGCCCATGTACTGCGATACTTATTCGGAGAATACCATCTGGGTGCCAGACCATATGGCCCATCAGGCCAAAGCTAAGGATACGCTTTGGTTGGGGAATGTGCTACTAGTCGAAGAAGCTTTCTCTATAGGGACTATTGCTTTGATGGTCAATTTGTTGGACCCGCAATATTCCCAGAAAAGCGATTAGTATAGATATTCCTCAGATGGCCACGAGTTATGGGATTCCTTGTAGCCACAGCTTATAATGGCTCTTGGTGGTGGTGCGCCCCTGGTTGGAATTCTTCGGGGTTAGTACTTAAGGGATAATCGGAGCAATTTTCGCTCTCTTTTTCTGCTCTTCCTGTGGTCTTGTCGGGTGAAAGCTACGTCGGTGACGGGATGTGATCCGCATCATATCGTGTAACCCGCCCAATAAGCATTCTCCCTATTCTTCGTTACTTAGACCAAGATTCTTACATTCTTTTGAGATAAGTGCATAGTTAATACAGTCCATTTTTACATAAAACAATTGTCTTTGTCGTGTTTCATTTATCGAAGGAACACCCTTCACACTCTTAGTTAAGTTAGTAAGTAAGCCCCTAATTGTAACAACTCAGAAATAAAACCCAAGACAACTTAAGAAAAAGCCTACATTACTTAAACCTTGGTGCATCGCAAACAATGTTAATAGAAAACCACTATTAGAATTGTATAACTTAGTTTGCGATAAATGTATGGAAAATATGCTACTAAGTAGTGCCCTTAAGGAATACCTATATCATTATTATGACAAAGTTGTGCAGGATTTAAATAGAGAATAAAATTTTTATAGAAAAAATAAAGCTTTTTTACTATATATCGTTTGCCCCTCCCCAATATGATCTCATATTTAAATATTAACAATTTTCTAACTACCTCAGTATATTTCTGTTACACGACTAAGATGAACACAACGCAAAACTTGGTTGACTTTTTAATTGGAAGCAAAGATATTAAACAATTGAAAAGTGGAGAATTAAAATGTCTTCCCCTCGAGTATTTTTTGAAACAAGTAGGCTGCATAGATCTTCTAAATATTTGGAGTAAGTTACCCTATGAATATACTAGTAATTATGAGCTGCAAATAAGACTGCCATGTTTCGTTCACTACAATCGACCTGAAGTTCACGTTCATATAGATGGTCCACCGTCATCGCAAAAGATGTGTCCATATTGTTTGCAGACTTTACGTTGTTACGTTTAAGTTTCGATTAGCGGGGATATTAAAATTAACTATAAAAATTAATATTTCCAGTTCAAAATGATTCAAAAGAATGTAAGATTTAAATTTCCTTTCATTAAAGACTAATTCACATAATCCCATGAAAATGATTTATATTTGTACCATGAAACCACTTTATTTTTCCCGATGAAATATACCAATACTTTCGATTTAAAGGAAGATAGCATCTGCAAAAAAGTGTAAATAAAAAAAACACTCCGAGAATGATGCAATTAGTCCATATACGGGTGTCAGTACTTCTATCCGGGAATGATTTAGTAGAATGTAAGTTCTATATTTTCTAGCATTAAAGACTAATTTACATAATCCCATGAAAATGATTTATATTTGCAACATGAAACCACTTTATTTTTCCCGATGAAATATATCAATACTTTTAATTTAAAGGAAGATTGCATCCGCAGAGGTATAAATAATTCCATCTGGGAATATCGTAAAGTAGATTATTGCAGATAGTCAAACTTAAAGGTTCATAGTGTTGGAATTTACAGTGGTTAACGTGAGTGGAAGTAAAGGAGATTGTTGCAGACAGTCAAACTTAAAAGTTTTTACAGTGTTTGAATTTGCAGTGTTTAACGTAAGTGAAAGGTTTTTTTTTTAACTGTAAATGACTAAAGTCTTTAAACTTTAAAACAGAATGGATTTGGAAAAACTAAACCAAGTGTGTCTTGTAAAGAATGATAAAGCACTCGTTAAACTACAAGATTTAACAATTAATGAAAAAATATTTGATGTATAAAGCTACACTTTCGAATATCAAATACGGTAAAAACATTTTATTACACTTGGAAACCACTGTGGTATTCCTCCCTCGAAGAGTGACTGAGACGTTTGAACCGCAGCTGCATATGTTTGTCGAAGGAAAATACGCCCTTGTCTTTAGGGGAACAAAAGACATAGGACATCCGAATCCGCTGATTTTATTCGAAATCTGTTTGGCTTGAAGAATTAGTAGTAGCAGCATAAAGGGTAGTGTATCATGGATCCCGGTAACTTGTTGAAAAAATCCTTAGATGTTATTACAGGTTTTAAAAAAATTAGACACCAAACTGATAAATTTTGTAAGAAAAACCTAACGGTTTGGTTGAACCGAGTGCAAAAATTGATTATCCTTTGTAATAATTTAATCGGTAAAGGTGGTTTATCATATCGTATGCACCGCAAATTGCAGACAAATTTACATCAATTAAATGTAATTAAAAAACTACTTCGACTAAAACTAAAAAATATAGAGGGATTAAATCGAGAAACAAGTAATGGTGAAAGTAGGATTTCGTGGGAAAACGTGGTTTCATGTTTCAATCAAAATGTAACATCGAATGTTATTATTAATTTGACGCATAAGGATATAAATCAATTCTTAAACGATTCTTCTCTTTTATTTGAAACGAGGATAAAACAGTTTTTAAAACAAAATCCAGTTATTAAGGTAGGTTCCACATTTTGTGGGGAATTTATTAAAAAATCTGCGGATAAGGAAATAATTAACATTTTCTATTTTAATACAAACTATGCAATCATTGATGTGGGAACGAATTTACTTGGCTGGTTTCGCGAAAATATCAAAGATCAAGTATTAAACCAACTGTCAGAATTTCAGGAACATGATTCAGGCTTTACTTTACAAAAAATCGATTATTTAGAAATTAATATTAATAAATTTGAAATGGGTAGCGGTTCAACTTTTATCAAATTACCTAAAGAAATTTCAAAGAAACGGGCTTGCATTAATATTCAAAATGACGATCAAGCCTGTTTCTATTGGTCGATTGTTAGTGCTATTTATCCTGTTATAAATAACAATAATCGTATTACTTCATATCCACATTACAGCACTGTTTTAAATACCACAAATTTAGAAATGCCTATGCCTTTAAACAAAATATATAAATTTGAAAAATTAAACGACATATCGGTAAATGTTTACGGTTTAGAAATGTCAACGGTACCGACAACATTCTATGCAGTAGTTCCAGTCAGATTAACACCTCAAAAACTAAACAAACATATTAATTTGCTTTTAATTCAGAACAAATATTATCCTAAATTAAATGACTATAATCCGGCTCCCACAGATGCAGTAGTAGAAGAAGAAAATGCCAATATTATCTATCACTATTGCTGGATTAAAGATTTATCACGATTATTATCCAGTCAGTTAAACAAACATAAACAACGTAAATTTATTTGTGATAGATGTTTAAATTATTTTTCCAACCAACAAAAATTATTAACACATGAAGTATTGTGCACTAAGTTGAATGACTGTCATATTTCGTTTCCCAAATACGACTTTATAGAGTTTAAAAATCATGTTTATCAACAAAAAGCCCCATTTGTTATTTATGCTGATTTCGAAAGTCAATTGGAAAACGTTTCTTTCTCGAATGATTTAGGTAAATATCAAAGACACATTCCTTTTAGTGCAGGATATTTCATCAAATGTGCATATAATGAATCTTTATCTCAGTTCAAAATGTTTCGAGGTGCTAACTGTGTTGAATGGTTTGTTAATGAAATGATTGAATTGTCGAAAATTATTTATGATGAAACAAAGAAAAACACTCCAATGAACATCCAACTTGATTTAACAATGGTTAAAAGTTGCCACATTTGTGAAAAACCGTTTTCCCCTAAAGATGAAATTGTTCGAGATCATGATCATTTCACGGGTATTTTCAGAGGATTTGCTCATTCAGTATGCAATTTAAATTTTCGTAAGCAATTTGTGGTGCCGATAATTTTCCAGAATCTTTCCGGATACGATTCTCATTTTTTAATCAAACTTCTATGTAAAAAAGGATGTTTAAGTGTACTACCTATTAACAAAGAAAAATATATCTCATTCACCCATCATGTAACAGAAAATGACATTAAATTTCGCTATATTGATTCGTATAGATTTTTGGGGGCTTCTCTCGATGAACTTGCAAAATCGATGCAACCCGAAAATTTAAAACTTTTAAAAAGTCAATTTTTAGATGTGACAGAAGAAAAATTTAAACTCTTAACGCGTAAAGGTGTATTTTGCTACGATTATATTGATAGTATTGATAAACTTGATGAAAAAACTTTACCATCCAAAGAATATTTCTATAATAAACTAGAAGATTCGCATATTGATGATGACAAATATAGTCATGCATCGAAGGTATGGGATTCTTTTAATATTCAGACTTTGGGAGAATATTCAGATTTGTATTTAAAAACTGATGTTATACTTTTAGCCGATATTTTTGAACATTTCAGATTAAATTGTATTTCAACTCATAATCTCGATCCTTCATGGTATTTTACCTTGCCCGGATATACTTGGGACTGTATGTTGAAGTACACTAAATGCAAGTTGGAGTTATTACACGATATCGATCAAATAATGTTTATTGAAAAAGGTATTCGTGGTGGTGTTTCTGTGTGTAGCAGTAGATATTCAGAAGCAAATAACAAGTACATGTTTGACTATGATCCTCTAAAACCGTCTAAATACCTTCTTTACCTAGATGTGAACAATTTGTACGGAAAGGCGATGTGTGAACCTTTACCTTACGGAGGCTTCGAATGGATAGAAGATACCAATTTTGACGTGTTAACTATTCCTGACGATTCCCCCGTAGGGTATATTTTGCAGGTAGATTTACAGTACCCAAATAAGTTACATGACACGCATAAGGACTTTCCTTTTGCACCTGAACATCTTAAACCGCCAAAATCAAAATTACCCAAATTAATGACCACTCTGTTTCATAAACAAAATTATATTGTTCATTATAGGAATTTAAAGCAAATGTTAAAACATGGATTAGTTCCGACAAAAATTCACAAAATTTTAAAGTTTAAGCAGTCACCATGGTTAAAATCCTATATTGAACTAAATAACGGGTTTCGAACACATGCTCAATCAACTTTTGAAAAAAATTTATTCAAGCTGTTTAATAACGCGGTCTTTGGGAAAACGATGGAAAATATTCGGAAGCACCGCATAGTTAAAATTGTTAAATCTTGGGAAGGACGTTATGGTGCAAAAAATTTTATTTCTAGTCCTAGGTTTCATAGCAGATTAATTCTAGATGAAAACCTTGTTATTATTGAACTGAAAAAGTCTACAATCTGTTTCAATAAACCACTGTACATAGGCATGGCAATTTTAGACTTGTCTAAAATATACATGTACGATTTTCATTATGAGTACATGCTACCGAAAATGGGAGTTGATCGGTGCAAGCTCATGTACATGGACACCGACAGTTTTATTTACGAACTCTGTTGTAATGACGCTTATGAAGAAGTCATAAAAAGAGATCTAACGAAATTTGATACCTCCGATTATCCTGCCAACAATCCATACAATATCCCTCCGACAAATAAAAAAGTTTTAGGATTAATGAAGGATGAGGCTAATGGAAAAATTATTTCTCATTTTGTTGGACTCGGGTCAAAAATGTACAGTTTTAAAATTCAAGATGGAAAGGTTACCAAAAAAGCGAAAGGAGTGAAACATACTATTGTCCTTAACAAATTAACCTTTAACGATTACGTAGACTGCTTAAAAAATTTTAAAATTACGTCGGTAACCCAACGGTCTATTCGTTCTTATAATCATGAAATTTATAGCGTTGAACAAAGTAAAGTTGTTTTAAATCTTTATGATGATGACAAACGACAAATTTTATCAAACAGCTTTGATACCCTACCTTACGGACACTTTAGTCTCAGTTAGTAACATACGTCACGGACAGTCTTAGTTTAAAGTTCACTTATGTATTGCAAAATTTCTAGTTTATAGTATTGTTATGTTTGTATTATGTGCTAATAAAAATTAAAAGAGAATTTTTTCGTTTACTTACCTTGAGTTCCTTGCACCCACTCCACGCTCCTGTCACTTTACAAAAGTTCCCCAAGTACGGACCTGTCTCAAGGCGCTCCAGAAAAACCCGGACCTGTACAGGCACGCCCACTCCACAGGGAGAAATGGTAACGTAACTTCCTTGACATAACGACAAACTTTTTGCCATAAAACTCCATGTTAATTTTGTCTTAGCGACAAACACAGTTTCCGCAATTCATGGCTTAATCGCCAAATAACAAAAATAACATTTACGGTGCGAAAACTTTAAAAAACACCCAATAGTTTTCACAATGCACCTTTAAAGAAAGAAATAACGGAACGACAAAAATAACGTCACATGAGAGAGATGGAGATACGTTTAACGTCAACTTTAACGTAACGACAAACTTTTTGCCATACGACTCCATGTTAATTTGGTCGTAACGACAAAATACAGTTTTCGCAATACACCGCTAAATCAACAAATCACTAAAATAACGTTAACGGTGCGAAAACTCCCTATTTTCCCCATACTTAAAATTAACAGAACGACAAATATAACGTTAACGGACCAAAAAATAACGTTATCAGATGTGCGAAAACGGCACATTTGACCTCTAACTCCACTAGCTCGTTTACTCATGACCCCAAAGAAAATAAATTCATAACATGATTATAAACTGTTAATTGATTGACAGTAGTAATGGTTTGCAATGCGCATAAAATTTATTGTGTAATAATAGAGTCGAATATCAGTTTTGAAAAAGTCAAATTCAATTTAAATTTAAAATCGTAAAAATTAGTATTATTAAATTTTGTTTCGCAACATTTGAAGTTATTCCTTTTGACGCGTAACAAATCATTGTGCGTTAGAAGGTACTATAAAATGGAGCACACTTTTCCGAAGTTAACTGATATGGTGCTTATTTATGGTGAAACTCAAGGTAACTCAAGGGAAGCCGAAAAAATTTATCAAGAAAGATTTCCTACTCGACGACATTCTATTAGGGCAAAATTTCCAGCAATTGTTAGACGCTTGCGTGAAATTGGTACATTGTTGCTTAATAGGCATGATGCTAGTGCACTAAGAAGAGTTCGTTTTGGACGTGTAGAAGGGGACATCCTCCAAAGAATTGAAAATTAACCGTCCACGAGTACTCGGGCAATTATTAATGAATTGGGAGTTTCAAATTCGACAATTTGAAGAACTTTGAACAAACAACTCTTACATCCATATTATCCACAAAGAGTGCATGCACTGGTCTCTGATGATTACCCGAAGCGAATTAGTTTTTGCCATTGGCACATTCGGCGCATTGCAAGAAATCAGAATTCTGCCAATTTGATACTATTAGCGATGAAGCGCAATTTAGTAGGGACAGATATTTTAACATTCAGAATAGCCACATTTGGGACGAAGAAAATCCTCATTTGACGCACACTGAAAACCACCAGCATCGCTTTTCAGTCAATATTTGGGCTGGAGTAGTAGTAACCATTTACCAGGTCCTATTGTATTACCACATCATTTAAATTGAAACAGATATTGACAAATTTTATATGATAATTTATCAGAGCTTTTGGAGGATATGCTACTAGTAGTACGCAGCAAAATGTGGTATCAGCATGATGGTGCCCCAGTTCATTCTTTCAGAGCAGTAAGAGATAATCTTTATAAGGCTTATGGAAGACGCTGGATAGGTAGGTTTGGTCCAGTGGCATGGCCTCCTCGTTCCCCTAATTTGACACCCCTGGATTATTTTCATTGGGGTCATGTGAAGGGTTTAGTGTACACGAAACCAGTAATAAATGTTAAAGAACTAAGTGAAAGAATTTTCAATGCTTTTGATATGATTCGGAATACCCCAGGAATTTTCCAAAGGGTACAACAAAATTTACTACGGCAGTGCAACTTATGTATTGACCAACGAGGTCATCAATTTAAACATTTGTTGTAATATTAGTGTTTATTTTATCGTAATTAGGTAGTATTAAAAGCAATGATAGAAAAACTTCAGACTTTTGTTTTAAAGCGTTTAAAGTCGATATGACAATAATTGTCATTTTTCTGAACAACCGTTCACTTTAGAGTGTTTTACTAAGAGTAACTTTTTCATGCAGAATTGAGAGTTCTTTAATATTTTTGAACTCTTACCGATAAATCTAAATTTAAAAAAGTTTTTGATGAAAATATGTAATGATACACGTATAACTAGCGCCCTCTATTATGTATAAAATTTTAATTGTGCCCATCAAATTTATCGGATTACGAAACAAAGATACACCAATTTTCATTTCAATAGTTCCAGTAGTTTTAAAAAAAACTAAAAAAAAAGAAAAAAACGTAGAATTTTAATACCCTATATCTCAGAAATGACTGATCTTAAGACAATCTCTAATTAAGTAAACTATATTTATTTTTCAATAATCTGTTACCTCTATCGATTTGTCACCATAATTCTGAAATACCCTGTATATTGATCAAAAAAGCACGTAGAATATAATAAATTGGGATTGATCAAAATGCTTTCACTCATCAGGACACAAAATTGTATGTGACTATCTGAATCATATTCATTAACCGCATGAATGAGATACATTTTCTAGGAATGGAAATTATGCTTTTTCAAGATCCTCTGAATACTACTATGTGAAATACCCGATGTTGCTTCTAATTCTCGGGGCTTGAAATAAATTTTCTTGATCTACAGAATCCAGTCAAATATGTCCCAAACTTACAAGCTATGCAATTTCGTAGATAACGGTGTATTGCATTTTGTGTTTTTTGTTAGCGATGGATACAGTCTCCATGAATTCAAATATTAATTTGGTCAAGGAGGGATGGCTCACATTCCTATCGGAATGTGTTCCATTAAAAATTCTTGCAGTTTTTTGGGATTTTTCACTGTTTTTAAATTAGTTGGTGAAAATTTAAATCCTCTCTGCAGTGTTGTAAATCATGATGCTTTGAATCGTTGGATGAACCGACAAATTTCACGGTACAATTCTGATCATTATAAAATTGGAACAAAACTACCCGTTCAGTGTTAACAAAACTCATAACCTTATCTTAAGAATTCGATGATAAACATAATTTTTTGTAATATTTGTGAGTTTATTATTGTTAAGTTTAAATAATTTTTTTCGATTTATTTTGCTAATGTTTTAATACATTTTTTTTACAATATTTAAAGGCGTAGCAAAAAATATTTTGCATATTTGTAAAAAGATTTGATATTCCTTTAATCTGATGTGCCACTTGTTCCCCATGCCATTTCAGATTTTTGAAAGGGTTACCTTCACGGTTAAGGGATGACTCTACACCTACGAATTTATGATCTAGAAATGCCCCCTTAAAAGTAAAATTAACTTGTCTCGAGGTTTTCTAAAGAAAACAATTTCATTCAAAATATTTCAAGTGGACTGCTGTAAATGGGCCGCCCTGTATAACAAAGTTGTAAGCAATTAAGTTGGGTATCATTTGACGAACAAATGTATAGGCCATTCTATTTGAAATAATCAAGTTTTTGACGTTTGAAATAATGCAATTTTGGGAGCATATTTCGGTGATTGCAAAAAGTTTTGTATCAAATTAAAATAAGCCAAAACCTAACTTATTAAGTCCCATTGCAGCCCCAGAAGACCAATTTCGATATTCGCAATAGTTAGGGCACAGTATCCATTTGCGTAATATCCTGCTGATGTCAAAATTTTCTAGTTTTCCGAAATAATGGGGAAATGGGAAATTTTTAACATAAAGTACTTATATAATTTACATACATTACATAAAGTGGCCCTAAAATTTGATGAAGAATCCAAAAATATAAAAAAATAATGAGTTCCGTTTAAAATAACGAAGTTGATATTTATAGCGCAAAAGTGTTACACCCTGTATATGTCAAATTATTATGTCATAAAGGACCTCTAAAAATCATTGACATTTTGTAAGACACTTTTTGACTTAATTTTTATATTTTCGAGATAATGCAATAAAAAATTTTATTTGGGCCACGTTGTACAATGTCAAATGATAAGAATTATACGAATACTTTTTACTGCCGCATTTTTGCAAATATATTTATTTTTATATTTATTTTGATAAATATGAAAAATAATAGCATTTTGCTTATACTAATTAGATTCTATAAATGCCGAAGATGATTTAAGAAGTTGTAGTTTTGGTAAACGTGAGATTTAATTTTTTTTACCTAAAACTTTGATTCTTTACATGTGAGACACTTCTTAGTTTTAGTATTACTTCAATTCTATACTTGCTCTATCTATTCTTTTATGAAAATTTTACGACTCATCCTATTATAAACATATCTACGTATAAAATGGTGCTTAGGATTTGTTCCAAATATACTCAATTGCATAGATGATTTTAAAGACCTCGGCACATTTTAATTAAGAGAATCATTTTGGAGTTTAAATCATGTGTGAGCATTATTCAGAATGCATTAGCAAAAGAAATAAATTCTCACTGTACAACTTTTTTTATTTATATTATCTTTTACACTTACAAAAATTATAATTAAAATATTTTAGGTATCATACACGGAAACATAAATGATTAAATTTGAATAAATTAAAATAAAGAGATGTTTGTAAAGGTTCTAATTCACCTCGGAGCTACAGTAGTGGAAAAATGTAGAGCAATTAAAAAAAAATTATATAATTACAGCTAAATTAGTTGTACTCATTTCAATATATAGGTTTAATATAAAGGTACCATATAAAGAAATACTTAACCATCAGAAATATCAACATTTATTTTATTGCATGTTTTTATACCTATAACATGCATTTAGGGGTGGAAAAAAGTAGAGCAACTCTCAAAGAAAGTGAACATTTATTCTGAAAAACGAACTAAAAACAGTATTATTTAATATTTTGTAAAAAAAAAACTTTTTTTAATGACCTTCTGGCATCCGTTGGGTATTGACCTTATTAGTTTTCATATTATGAGATCCATGCTGCGCCAGGCTTCTCTCAGTGTTTCAAATAATTTATCGGTACTCATGTAACTTCTCTCTGGATCTTTTAGTCTAAAATTTCCCAGAAGTTTTCGATCGGGTTGAGATCAGGAGATTGTGAAGGTCATTCCATAACATTGATATTTTCTCTCCTAAACCAGGCCTTTACGTGTTTTGACTCATGCTTAGGAATATTATTCTGTTGAAAAATATGTCGTAAGGGTATAACTGCATTGGAATATGGCACCATTTGGTTATCCAAGATGTCCTTATATTGAAACCTATCCATGTGGCCTTCTATTTTGTGGAGTGGACTAACACCATAGCCCGAGAAACAGCCCCAGATCATAATTGAGCCTTCGTGCTTGACTGTGGGGCACGTGTAATTAGGATTAAGCCTTTCACCCTTAGGGCGTCTTACATAGACCATGACATCACTGTTGTATAAACAGAACTTTGATTCATCGCTCCAAATGACTTTTTTCCAGTCGTTCTCTGCCCAATGCAAATGTGATTTAGCAAAACTGAGGCGAGCCCGTCTGTTTCTTTTTGATAACAGAGATTCTTTGGCTGATCTTCTGCCATATAACTTCGCTTCTATCAATCTATTCTTCATAGTCCTTGAAGTGACTTCAATTCCAAGTTCTTCAGATATGCGACGTTTAACTTTATTAGAGCCACTAAAACGTTCACTTTTTGTAAATTTTATAATTTGTTTGTCCTCATATCTATTGGATTTTTTGGACCTTCCCGATTTTTTCTTGGCCAGACTATCCCCAAATACACGATTTTGTTTAATAATTCGGGAAACAATGGTCTTGTTTAAGTTAAACGTCTTTGCAATTTCACTCTGCTTTTGACCACTATCATGTAAATGAACAATAGCTTCTTTTACTTCTAAAGACGAATGTTTTCTTCTAGGCATGTTTACTGACACAAACTTACAGTTGAAATGAATATCAAAGCAAAAATTGTTTAAATATTTTGGATCATTTAAAATGTTGCTTTACTTTTCTGCACCCCCAAAAGAATGTTATCGGTATAACAACATACAATAAAATGAATATTTATATTTCTGATGGTCAAAGTATTTCCTTATATGGTGCCTCTATATTAAACCTATATTGAAATGAGTACAACTAATTTAGCTGTAATTATATATATTTTTTTAATTGCTCTACATTTTTCCATTACACATACATTTTATTGTGATCGTCAATACCAATTAGAAATCGCAATAATATACACTGGCGAACATAAAATTAGGGTCACTTTAGTATTTTCGAAATTTTTGCCTTCCTAACTTCCAAAAAAATAAAAAAGGATAGCCTTTATCGATTCTGAGGTTCTTTAACCTTGTTAAGGGTAAATTGTAAAAAAAAACACGATCCTGTACCCAAATAACCGATGTATTGTACAGGTGTCCATTACCCAAGCACTGTAACATTTTTGAACACAATTTTGTGCTACCGAAAAAAAACTCATTAACACACATTAACATATTAACACAAGACATTAATATCGCATATTTCCCCCTCTAGCGCTTATGACAGCCTGCAAGCGTCGGGGCATGCTTTCAATGAGGTTGCGAATAACATCCTGGGGTAGGTTTTCCCATAATTTTATTTTGAAGAAATTCTCGCAATTCCCTAGCCGTTCTTGGAGCGGGTACACGACTGCGAAGACGTCTTCCCATCTCGTCCCAAACATGTTCTATAGGATTTAGGTCGAGACTTCGCGCAGGCCAGTCAAATCTCCGTATTTGAACCTCATCCATGTAAGCGGTCACGATTCTTGCAACGTGAGGCCTAGCATTGTCTTGCATAAAAATCGAGTTATCCCCCAGAAACCCCATGAACGGCATGACATGATCTTGCACGACCTCCAGCAAGTACCTGTGCGCAGTTAGGGATCCATTTTGAATGAAAACTAACTCCGTACGGGCATTAGAAGAGATTCCTCCTCAGACCATAACTGATCCTCCACCAAATGGAAGATGTTCGGCTATACATGCTTGGGCATACCTCTCGCCTGGCCGTCGCCACACTCTCACACGTCTATCAGAACCAGTAAGACAAAATCGAGATTCATCTGAGAACAATACGGCACTCCAGTCTTCCAAAGTCCAAAGTAAGTGTTCGTGGGCAAAATGTAATTGAGCAATTCGATGAACGCGAAAAAGTGGAGGTCCTGTAACCCTGTTCCGAGAGGATAATCCGGCAGCGTGTAATCGCCTACGTACCGTCCATTCACTGACGTTAACGTTTCTTACTTCTTCAAGATGACTTCGCAGTGAAACTGCGGTCTCGGTGCGATTCCGCAAAACTGCAGATACCAAAAATCAGTCATCCCTAGCTGTGGTTGCTCTTCTGCGGCCTGATCCTTGTCTCCTTGTGAGCAACCCCATTTCTGCGTAACGTTGAAAGATGCATTGAACATTGGAAAGGCTAACTCCGACATTTCTGGCAGTTTCACGTAGCCCTCTGCCATCTTCTAAAGCGGCTACAATTCTTGCTTGCTGCAATCACACTATTAATTGGTACTTTGTGCCTTTCTACTGTTAGCGTAACTTGAAGTTAAAGAGAACACCTTTAACCAATTCGCCTAAAGTGAACAACAATTGAATGCAACTGATAAAGAGGATGCATAGATATTGAAGGTATTTTATGAATCTTTTTTTTCCATGGTAGAACCATGCAGAACCGTAAACATTTTCCCAATGATCCGAAATTTCATGAAGCAATGCCGGTATGCCAGCGAAAAATATCACTTCTCTTTCAATACATTTATATTTGAAAATTTCGAAGTGACCCGAATTTTATGCTCGCCAGTGTATTTGATGTTCTTAAAAAATACTATAGATAGTAGAGGATGTGTTTTGGGAAGTAATTGTTTGTTTAAAAGTGTCATATGTAAAAAAAATGTAGCTACCGAAAATAGGATATCAACACTTAAATTGTCCAAAATATAAGCTTAAAACTACAAAGAAACTAAACAAAAACTAGGCTTACAGAAATTATAGAATTTCATACATCCACCATTTGCAAAATTCAGGAGAATTTAAGGTTTGATACTTGGCCAGGTTTGGTTACCTTGCAGGAATTATTCTTTCTTCGGATCATCACAATGTATTTTTATCCACAGCAGCATGATCTCCCGTTAAGTATGAGTAACACATGAAAAGTATAATCCACAATTACTGTACTGTAAGGCAGCACGAAACAAAGCATACTCACTGGGGGTTGTGTAGCTCCTTACTCTAACCGTGGCTACCTTGTTTAGGTATGTTAGACATCCTCGCTCTAATACCTCACATCAGATCCAAGCGTTTACGTATAGTAATAATAATATCTTCGACAACTGGCTAGTGCCCCCCTAAAATAAGTATGGGCTCCCCTGGACTCGCACCTGTTTCCAAAAGGTAGAATCCCAACGGGAACAGTAGAGGATTACTTTTCACTGGTCATCTCCAACCTATCCGTTTCATTCAGGCCGCATGTAACACCTCCAAGTTACAAGACACGACACCCGAAGGAACGGCGCCAGCACCCTGACCAACAGGCAAGTACAGAGGATTTCAATAATATCATATTATGATCATCAACGCACAGTTATACACCAAGTGTATATTATCATTAATAAACAATGGCCTAGGCGAATAACATACTTGCTCCTAGTGGCCACTGTTCTCACACACCGGACTTCTTAGTAGAAATTGATCAGGAACCCTTCAGTGATTCAGGGTTTACACGGTTATCACAGGACAATACAATACTTTCATGTGCTATCACCCGTCCGGGAATGCTTTCTTTTGCTTCTTTCAGGAACTACTACTCATTATCCCGCACAGGGTTCACTATCTTAAGTACAACATTAAAAGAACTATTAGGAAAATTTAGCATCTGTTTTGGCTTCCTAAAAGAAAAGCGGTTAAGGTTTAATTGTTTTAAACATTTTAATTAATTTACACTTGTGTGAACATATAATAACTTGGAAAATACTTTTTATAGTTAATAGAGTAATTTAGTGAATAGAGGATCTGTCATAACTTGTTCATTTAGATTCAAGCTTCAGGAGCACTTATTCTCGACTATTATAATTTGACTCCCACAAGAACAAATACGACAAACATAGAGCATTCAATCTAAACCTAATATATGCCAATATCAACGGACTGTACCACCGAAAACACCTGATATACAATTACGTAGAATATAACAATATTGACGGTTGCATGTTCGTAGAGACAAAGACGAAACAAGGACAAACACCAACATACAGAGACTGGCAGTACATGTGCAGACACGGCAATACAACCTCGAATGCCAGAGGAGGCGCAGCAGCTCTGCTCAAGCCAAACATTAAGCTTGAGAAAGCAAACCCCCCTTCCTTAAACAATCCCCTAAACGAATGTCTCCACTTCACTATACCACATGCAGACGATAAAATTCACATCTTTCTTGTTTACATACACCCACATTCTAACTTAGAACAGAACATATTCACTAAGGCATGTCTGTTCAAATATGCATTAATTGTGGGAGACCTCAACCTTAATAGGAACAAAACAAAACACCTTAACACCTTCTTAGATAACTCAGACTTTATAAAACATACGACACCGCCGACATTCCTGATGCCAGAAAATGAAGACACAACACCAGACGTACTACTTTACACAAGAAACCTCATATATAGCATCAATGACGTCAAACTAACTAATGAACTAGGATCAGACCATCTGGCCATGACTTTCAACATACACATTCAAGATACACAACGCACAACCGACCCAAAACATGACAATGGACAAACTAACCTCGACAAAACAGACATTGATAAAGTAAGAAAACAAATGCACGATTACATTCAACAGCAAACGCAACCTACTTCAATGGAAGATATACAGCAGCAACTGTCAATAGCAATAGAAACACACTCACCCAAACAGAAAAAAGTTTACTATCAACATACCCTCCCAAAATTCATTCTGAGGCTAATCAAACATAAAAAGGATCTTTACAGACTTTACACACAAAATCAAGAAAACGACTTAAAAAGAACTATTAACAACCTAAATAGAAACATAAAGACTCTGATCGACCAGTACCGACAGGACAAATGGATAGAAACTTGTCAAGAAATTGAGAACGGGCAAGGAAAAGCATATTGGCAAAAAATCAAAAAAATATCTAGATACAAAAGGACTACCTCAGCTGGAACAATCAACGAAAACGGAACCGAACATCATTCAGACAAAGACAAAGCTGATGCATTTGCGAGACACTTCCAGGAAGCCTTCAGCAGAAAGGAACATCCACTATTTGATAAAGATAACTGGAACAGAGTAAACCGCTGGTATGACAATTACTTCACCGAACAAACCAACCCTAGACACGAGATAATTACGGACGAAGAATATGCCAAAGCCCTAGACAAAATTAAAAACACAGCGCCTGGAAAAGACAAAATAAAGAGCAAAGTACTAAAAGGTCTGACGCCAGAAACGCACACCGAAATCCGGAATCAATTAAATAACTGTCTTATGAACAACACGATACCGCAAACATGGAAGAATGGAATAATAATACCCATTCTAAAAAATGGGATGGACAACACTAAAACCCAAAGCTACAGGCCAATCACCCTACTATCTACTATCAGCAAACTTTTCGAACACATCATAAAGGACAGACTTGAAAAACGAATCGGACAACACATTCCAATATATCAATTCGGATTCAAACCAAAACACTCGACAATCCATCCACTTTTGGTCCTAACGAATAACATACAGACGACACACTTAAACGGAGGAAAATCAGCAAACCTATTCATGGACATCAACAAAGCCTTCGATACGGTTTGGCACAAAGGACTGTTGTACAAACTCTTCGAACTACAAACACCAAAATGCTTGATAACAACTATAAAAAACATCCTTGAAACAGACAACTAGAAGTTCGTATAGGCAATACTCTATCGTTCTCTTTTTCCCCACAACAAGGCCTACCGCAGGGCTCTCCACTCTCTCCTCTACTCTACAACATATACTGCCATGACATATACAATCATAACCTTCAGGACAAAGACCACATAGACAAAGCAGCATACATTTTACAATACGCGGATGACACAGCGCTTATAGTACACGACAAAAACACCAAGAAGGCTGTAGAAAGACTCCAAACACTTACTAACCAAACAATGAAGTGGTTTTACGTATGGAGGCTGATACCAAATGCTGGCAAGAACCAGCTTCTATTGTTAAACCATCGAATTAAACCAAACTCCCCAATAATAACAGCGGACGGACAAGTAACAGAACCAAAGAATGACGTAAAATACCTAGGAATGATACTCGACTCCAAACTGAAGTTCACTAAACATGTAAAGACCATGAGAACAGAAACAATCAAAAGGGCAAAGCATTTCCGGTCACTAACATACAAAGACAAAGGGATCAGCACAAAGACTGCAACAAAAATATACCAATCCATATGCAGACCACTCCTGGACTACGGACACATCCTAAGAGCAAACGCACCGGAAAAGACCTACGAAATATCACAAAAATAAGAAACCCCAAAAACCCACTACACAACCCATCTAACCAACTATTATACAAACGCACGCACATGACAAGAATAACGGAACGACTACAACACATCCAAACAAAATGGAAAAACAATCCTCACAATCTAGCACTACTGACCCCACTGTGCCTAACAAGACAAACTAGACAATCACGCTTCCATTCTCCCACAAACACCCTCTTAGAACACTTCCAAACATAAACCCTGTCCTAACACCTTATTCCCTTACCCCCTGCATTAGTCCCACTTACACAACACCTAGTTTAAGAAAAATTGCAAATAGTGAGACCCTAAAATGAAATGTATACACTCAAGGGCAGAAAGACCAAAAGGTCGATAGCCCATTTCGTCAGAGATAAAGATTTTGTATATATATATATATATATATATAATTTGACTCCAGCGATATACAGGGTATTTCAAATTTTAATGGACACACCTTATCACGTAATTTACGTTCAAAAATCATTCAAGTTTCCTTAAAAACTATAATCCAGTATAAAGATAATTGGCTTCTCCGACGTTGTAATTTTAAATAAAACATATACAGTAGAAGTCAAAAGTAAAGAGACATTTATATTTGTCGAATTTATTTTGAAAGAAATAAAATAAACTAAAGCAAAGATATATTTTGGAACACTTACGGCTTAAAGTAAAGCAATTTAATAGAAAAACATGAACAATACTCTTATCACATTTTTTTATATGACAAAATTTTTTCATAGGCATTCAAAAGTAGAGAAACATGCGTTTATTGCTCTCAAATTGTATTTAAAAATCATTGTATGTTTAACTATAATTGCTATATATACAAATACAATCATTTCCCATATGCCTCGAGGAAAACCTGTGTGTTTGGATGTGAGAAAATTAATTATTTCCAAATATAAATCAGGTATGAACCAATCGCATATTGAGCGCGAATTGAATCTAAATCGATGTATTATAAATAAAATTATCCGTTGCTTTCATTTACGGGGAACGATAACTACTCTTCCCAAATCTGGCCGACCTCCTAAAACCACAAAAAGTGACGATCGAAGAATGGTAGGAACCTCCAGAGAAAATCCGAAGAAAACAGCGGTGGATATCTGCAGTGAAAATGGGCAGCTAGGAATACCATCTAGTATTGTGTGACGTCGACTTAGAGAAAATGATCTTTATGGAAGAGATCTGCAAAAAAACTCTTCATTTCGGCGAAAAATAGAGCGGCCCGTTTAGTATTCGCAAGATAACACTTAAACTGGACGAATGAGAAGTGGAAAACGGCACTATTTTCCGATGAGAGTAAATTTAATTTATTCTCATCTGATGGTATTCAGTACATACATCATATTAACGAAAGGTATAATTCAAAGTTCACAAAAGGCACTGTTAAATTTGGTGGTGGTAGAATGATGGTTTGGGAGTCCTTTTCTGGATTTGGTACGGGAGTAATTGTAAAAATTGATGGAATAATGGATCGACACAAGTATTTAGAAATAATAAGAGATGTTATGTTACCGTATGAGGAAGATAACATGTTTCTTAAATAAATTTTTCAACATAACTATGATCCAAAGCATATCGCCAAAATTATCAAAGAGTTTTTTGCCACCAATAATGTCAGTATAATGAAATGGCCTCCTCAGAGTCCAGACCTCAACCCCATTGAAAACCTCTAGGACATGATAGATAAAAAATAAGACGGGATCATCCAGATAAATTTACAAACAAGGAAGAACTATTTAATGCACTAGAAGATGCCTGGAACTCGATTAAGCAGGAAACAATTAATAAATTATTAGATTTCATGAAAAGAAGATGTAGTGCAGTTTTACTAAATAAGGGCGATGCAACAAAACATTGATTAAATACATTTAATTTTTAAATTAAAAAAAAATTTTCTCTACTTTTGACCGCACCAAATAGATTTTTTTTAGTTATATATGAATTGGTTGATGAATTATAATAAAAATTAACTAAAACTACGCCACTACAGTTTACATTTATAATAATAAAAAATTAATTTAAATGTAAGCAATATTTAGAAAGTATAATTCCTAAAAGAAATGTTTCTCTAGTTTTGACTGCTACTGTATGTCGGCACCTTAACGTGTATATAATAAATGTTAATATAAAGGGATCTGTTGATTTGTTAAGGGTCGGTGATGAGTTTTCAGAAATCAACTGAATATAAGTTATGGGCGGCTGGCTGATTTGGCTACCTTATTTAGGTTTTGATAAAGAACTGACCCAGCGTGTGAAATACAACTGGGTCGGGTGGAACGGGGCCAGGGGGAGAGATTAGAAAGGATAGCGTGGCAAGGACTGAGGTCCAAAGAAAAAAGGGGAAGAGACAGTCAGTGTGATAGAGTGAATTGGTGCCAGTTTTTTGCGATTGTTCTAGGAATCTAGATTAATGACTTTGTATCAACTAGTGTTCAAAGTATAGTTATCGCCCTTTTAATACACTGACTTTCAAAAAAACCACAACACCAAGAACGCATTGTATGTATTTGAAATTTCGGTATGATTTTAGACTTGTAAAGAGAAAAAAATGATAAAAATTTCAAGTTCTTATTTTAATGCGATATGAAGTTTTTCTTTACTTTTTTATTTGTGACGATCGATCTTTTTGCAAATTTTTTTACAGGCGGATAGCGATAAAGGTATTATTGTTAGTACCATATTAAATGTGTGGTAGTGCAAAATGCCTCGTGTACGCCAAAATGCAGTTTATCGGCAGTTAACTCCCTTTGAAAGGAGAAGAATTGCTGGTATGCACTAGGCAGGTTTACCTTGCCGCGAAATTGCACGTAAATTGGACAGAAACGCATCAACAGTGCTAAGAGCTTGGAGAGATTGGTCTAACGATGGGTCAGTAAATCGTCATCGTGGTAGTGGCTGTCCAAGAATGACGAACCGACGCGAAGACCGGCGACTTCGTCGTTCAGCGATAGGCGCCCCGTTTGAAACAGTTCCGTCTCTTGGTGCTAACTGGGTAGCCACCCTAAATCGAAGGGTCTCCCTTAGTACCGTGTATCGCAGAATTCGAAGTTTTGGACTAAATTCATATCGTCCTATGCGTCGGCTTCCATTATCACGAAACCACAGGGTGGCCCGACTGGAGTGGTGTCGTCTGAGAGTGCAATGGGTGGATGAGTGGAGAAGAATCGTGTTCAGTGATGAGAGCCGATTTTTTTTATGGCGATCTGATGGATGATTACGTGTTAGAAGGCGCAGAGGAGAGCGATTAAATTTGGACTTTTTGGGAAAGGCGTCATTCTGGTTTAACACCAGGTGTCATGGTTTGGGGTGCCATCCAGTATGGTAGTCGGTTTCCTCTTGTTTTCATTTATGATAGATTAAATGCTCAGAGGTACATTAATAATGTCTTAGAACCGGTTCTTGTACCATACATGCACGACCATCCTGGAAGCACATTTCAACAGGATAATGTGCGACTGCATATAGCCAACGATACTTTGAGGTATTTGGAAGCTGAAAATGTGGATACTTTCCTTGGCCAGTTTGGTCTCCAGATTTGTCTCCAATAGAGCATGTATGGGATATAATGGGTCGGAGACTTCAACGTTTAGCTCGCCCCCCAGAGACCATAGATGAACTCTGCGAGCAGGTGCAGATTGCTTGGGATACAATACCACAGGAAGATATTGACAATTTAATTTTAAGCATGCCACGTCGCTTACAGGAATGTATTAATTTAAGAGGAGATACCACCCATTATTAAATTATTATTAAATTTTTTCACTTATTCACAATAATTTTCTTTTGATATTTTGATCGTTTTTATCTATCACCCGACCCAACGTAATGCCAGAATTTCAAACGTGTACGATATGTTCTTCTTGGTGTTGCGGTTTTTTTGAAAGTCAGTGTATAATCAAGTATTAATTGAGTGTTTTGAATTTCTCAGTATGGCTTCCAAAGGAGATTGCCCTTCTATTCCGACATATATTATATACAGTGTGGTAAATTTAACTGGAATAAATTCGTTATATATAATACACATTTATTTCTTCAAAACAAAGAGAAAGAAGAAATGGGCTATTGACCCTATTGGTCTTTCCGCCCGTAATTACAGCCTGTTTTACTGTTTGTTAGTGTCTTTAACTATATGTATGTGAGCTTTCATAAAGTAAAGTGACACGGGGTTAGTTATTAATTCACTCAAAGCAACCAATAAACCTGCCACCTTGCAAGGATAGTGTTATATCTTATCCTTGGGCATATGTGGTATGTCACAAGCACCTATGAGTGTTCCCTTGGAAATGGACTAAACTTGTACTTGTAAAAGTAGATCGTTACGTTAAAAGATAAAGAGGGTCTGTTTTTATCATATGGGGTGTGATGAAGGAATAACTGAGGGATGTAAGCGTGGGAAGAATGTGGATGGTATGGCAGGTTTATTGGCTGGGAAAAACAGATACCCGGGGAATGACTCCAACACCTTGCGAGGGGCATTCCATTCTCAATCGTTGGCAAATAAAGAAGTCCCTCACAAACTTGTGTTTTTTGTTTTCGCTATAAGAAGAAGTTTCTTTCTTCTGACATGTATTTACATGTCTTCATATGTTTCGTAGAGGGTTTTGTTGGGGAACCGGAACTGCGCTTGTTTGGTCTGTCTAGTCAAGCAAAGTGGTGTCAGTATTGTCCAGTTGACGGGGTTGTTTTTCCATTTCGTCTGTATGTGTAGCAGTCTGTCTGTTATTCTTTTCATATGAGTGCGTTGATACAGTAGGTCGTTGGATGGGTTGTATAGTGGATTCTCGGGATGGCGTATTTTGGTTATTAGTCTTAGTGCGATTTGTTCCGTCGCTTGTATATGTCGTTTAGTTTTTTCTGTGGAGTTAGCTCTTATTATGTGTCCATAGTCCAGTAACGATCTACAGATGGATTTATATATTATTGTAGCTGTCTTTGTGGATATTCCCTTGTCTTTGTACGTCAGTAGTCGAAAATATTTAGTCCTTTTCTTAATTTCTGCCCTCATGTTTTGTACGTGTTTTGTAAATTTGAATTGGTAATCGATTGTTAGTCCTAGGTATCTAATGTGTTTGGTAGGTTTAGTTGGGTGTCCGTCTGAGACTATTGTCGGTGAGTTATGAGTAATTCTGTGGTTTGTTAGTAGAAGTTGGTTCTTTGCTGGGTTCGGAGTCAATCTCCATCTGTAGAACCATTTCATCGTGGCGTCCGTCAGAGACTGTAGTTTTTCCGCTGTTTTCGTAGTGGTTTTGCCGTGTGTAATGAGTGCTGTATCGTCTGCGTATTGTAATATGTAGGCAGTTTTGTTTATTTGATTCATATTGGGAAGGTTGTGGTTGTAAATGTCATGGCAGTACACATTATATAGAAAGGGCGATAGAGGCGACCCCTGTGGCAGACCTTGAGCAGGGGAGAATGGAAAGGAGAGTGTAGTATTGATGCGTACTTCCAGTTGTCTGTTTTCCAGTAAGTTCTTTATTGTGTAGAGTAAGTATTTTGGGGTTTTTAGCCTATGGAGTTTATATAACAGTCCTTTATGCCAGACGCTGTCGAAGGCCTTATTAATGCCCATGAAGAGACAGGCCGATGTTCCGTTATTCAGTCTGGTGGTTTGAATATTGTTGGTCATAACAAAAAGGGGATGGATCGTAGAATTTTCTGGTTTGAATCCGAATTGATAGGCTGGAATATGTTGTCCGATTTCTGTTTGGAGTCTGTTTCGGATAATGCGTTCGAAGACCCTACTAAGCACTGGAAGTAATGTTATTGATCGATAATTCTGTGTTTGAGTGTTGTCAAGTTTGTTTTTTGGAATGGGTATAATTATACCCTTCTTCCAATTGTCGGGGATGTTCATGCTGAGTAACCAGTTGTTCATTGATTGTCTAATCAATTCGTGGGTTTCTGGAGTTAGGTTTCTTATGAGTTTGGCTTTAATGTTGTCGTATCCCGGTGCGGTGTCTTTGATGTGTGTTAGTGCTTCATCGTATTCTTTGTCATTTATTGGTACTGTGTTGCACTCGCATCCGTCCTTAAAGAAGTTGTTGAACCAGTGCGTCACTCTTTCAAAGTTATCTTGATCGAACTTAGAGTTGTACGAGGGATTAAAAGCTTCTTGATAATATCTTGCGAATGCGTTAGCTTTGTCCAAGTCTGTGTGCAGCTCCATGTCGTTCTCAGTGAGAGTGGTGGTATATATATTTTTTTTATATGATGAGAGTTTTTTAACCTTCTTCTAAAATGATTTCCCTCGTTCCTCCTCTATTTCCTGACATGCCTCCATCCATTTTTCCTGTCGGTATTGGTGCGTCAACTTCTTTATGTCTTTGTTGAATAAATTCGTTATTTACATGGTATTTCATTTTTAGCAAAATTGAGTAATCACGCCAATTTTTATTTTACCTAATACATTTTTTGGTAGTATTGTGACATTACAAATGTTAACCCCTTAGCTGAGGAAACAGTTATCCTTAAAAGATTAATTCTATAAGTTCCAGTGATACACCATTTTAATGCTCTTTTTAACCAGACTTTATCTGACATATTACTTTTCACCATAGAGCAAAACAATGCTAAAAATAAATTGTTTTCATACTTAAATGTTAGTTATTTACTTATAACTTTTTATGAAATATTTCTAAAATATCACAATAATCTAAGTATTCCTTCGATACAAAATTTAGTTAATTTGGGTTATTACAGAAAAGAAGTTCTTCACGAAAGTTATAAAATTGCAAATAATTGCTTACTTAACTGAATTTCATAAAATCGAAATTTTAGTAATAATCGGATACAGCAACAGAGTTCGTACGTAAAATGGGGTTGTTCAATTATTTCGACAAAAGTACCCTAATTTGCCACTCATGAATCAAGAGACCATAAAAATAAAAATTTATATATTTAAAATAGAAATTTATTTATTTTTTAATTGCGTGAGTATAATGGAAATCGACGAACTGAATTTTGCGAAAAGATTAAGAATGCTGTTCAGTAATTAGAAATATCTATAGAATTGATTTTGTTTATTAATGAGACAATTTTTACATTAAATGAACATGTCAACAAACAAATTTATCGATATTGGTCTGCAGTGAATCCTCATTGAATGAGAAAAGGTCACTCGCAGTATCTTGCAAAACAAATATTTGGGTGGATACCGTAGGGAACCCAATATTAAAACCAATATTTTTTAATGAAAATTTAAATGCCCAACAATATTTAGAATGTCTTGAAGACGAACTAGTTCTCACATTATCTAATTTGTTTTTTAGTGAAGTAAATCTAGACATGCGTAACGAATGAATTTGGTTAAAAGATGGAGCACTATTACATTTTGCTAGGATTGCTTGCTTGTATCTAGATGCAACTTCTTGAAATCGATAGATAAGAAGAAGAGGTTCAATGGAATGGCCGCCGAGATCTTCCGATCTAACTCGTTTTGATTTATTTTCTTGGGGATATCTGAAATCGTAGGCTTATAATACGTAACCACGTGATATCGACGAACTCAAACAATGTATAAAACAAGAAATAAGGCATATACTTTATAAAATGTGAAAAATAAGTTTTCTCACCGCTTAGGACTGTACCAAGAAGTCTACGTTGTTCATTTCGAACAGTTGCTAAGTCAAAGAAAATAATCATTTAATTGTTTAAAATTGTGTTTATTTTTGTATTATTTTGATCTATTGTGAAAAGTAATACGTCAGATAAAGTCAGGTTGAAAAGATTCTTAAAATGATATATCAGTTGAACCCCTTTTCCATTTAAACTTCCAAAGATAACCGTCACCCTACATTAAGGGTTGACATTTGTAGCATCAGAATTCTATGAAAAAGTGTACCGGGTAAAATAAAAATTGACGTGTTTAATCAATTTTGTTAAAAAGGCAAATCCCATGTAGATACCGAATTTATTTCAGTTAAAGTTACCACACTCTATGTAGATATCTTCCTTCATTAAGATAATGGATATTTCTGATTTATTATTTATTGATCTGTTATGTGATTGCGCCGCCATCTATAACTTATGCGACGCATTAAGCTTCAGCAGGTTTCTTTATTTTCTTCCTCTGCTGAATTTTCAATTCTTACGACCCACATCTACATGCCTCAAGAGAAAATTTATGGATATCTTTAGTTGCTTTGTTAAAGTTTGCAGTATACATACATTTCTTATTTAGATTTTTTTGTGCGACCCACGAAGGTAGGAAAATTGACCTAGCTATTTTGTCAGTCCCGATGAATGATAAATTTAGCTTTATCATGCATTGTACCAACTTAGGGACTGGACCTGGATCAACTCAAATCTCGCTGGTATTAAATGAATAGAACGGAGAAAATTAGTAGACTTCACATAAATTTGTATACGACACGATTTTCACTCGCTCGTAATGTTAATTAATTTAAGTTTCCAACAAAAAGTTGAATAGAAAATTGAGGAGTAAATTAGAGAAAAATAAATCTATAAACCAAAATAAAAAATTTACTTATTTGGGATGTCCCAGAACTAATGATGTTATGGGGGAAAATAAAACGATTTAGCCAAACTTAAAACACATTTTTCAAATAACGACTATGCACATTAATGCATTTTCCAAGTCTTAAACTAAAATGTTCTATTTTTTTTATTTTTTTTAATTAAGATTATAGTGCGTCAACTACATGGGTTATTTGCACTCAACATACAGTATTGGCCATAAATATAGCAACTTTTTATAAATTCATTTTTTTAACATCCCTTTACTCTTTCGAGATCATTTGTTTATATTTGTTAGAACAGATATTGACAAAAAAGTCGATGTTTACACTTTCATAGGCCAAATCACATTCTTTGAAATTTTAACAATTTTTTTCAATTGTTGACTGGTCAAAAAGATAGTAACTTTTACTTTTTGAACAAAATATTTTACTTCAGTTGTAAAGTTCTGTTTGATTAGTACTGTGTTGCATTCTACAATATTTCTTATAATGGGTCGAGGTAAAACAATATCAAAGGATTTAAGAAAAATTGTGATTGAGAGATTTGATAATGGCGAAAAACCTATCGAAATTAGTCGAAGTTTGGGCAAAAATAAGTCGATAATTTCTCGAATTATTGCACAATATAAGACTAAAGACATCATTGGTCCGAGACCAATTCCTGGGAGACCTAAAACGACACCAGAAAAAACCGATCGCGTGATTGTTAGGATTTCGAAACAAAATCCATTTCTGTCAACTAAAATTCTTGGCCAAATGAAAGGAAAAGGGGCAAAAGATGTTAATGCAAGAACTGTGCGAAGAAGATTAGTAGATGCAGGACTGTTTAGTAGAAGGCCGGCTAAAAACCATTTTCATCCAAAAAGAACGTGAAGGCTCGATTGCATTTTGCTGAACAACATGTTGACTGGAAGCCTGAACAATGGAGAAAAGTGGTTTTTAGTGATGAATCGAAGTTCAACTTGTTCAGAACTGATGGTGTAAATAATGTTAGACGTCCTGTGGAAAAAAGGTTAAACAAAAAGTATATTGTACTAACGGTTAAGCATGGCGGCGGTTCGGTGATGGTCTGGGGATGTTTCTCCGGTCAGGGAATGGGTCCCCTTCACAGAATTGTTGGAAAAATGGATAGATTTATGTATAAAGACATTTTAACTGAACATCTAATACCATACATGGATGAAAAAATGCCCCTGAGATCGTATTTTCAACAAGATAATGATCCCAAGCATTCGTGGAAGCTGGTCAAGAAATTGTTTGAAGATGAAAAAATTGCTGTTCTGCCGTGGCCATCTCAAAGCCCCGACTTAAATCCAATTGAGAACATGTGGGAGTTTGTTGACGCTAAAATTCGTGACAAAAATTATACAAATGTGAATGACTTACAGTAGGTCAAAAAAGTATTCATACACTCAGGCAAATGACGTTTATTTACATTTTTTTCTTAACTTAAAAACAATTGAGATAAAACAATAATTAATCCACACAAATAAGGCACTATTACACTGATTTCTAAAAAAAATTATCAAAAAACTGTTTCTTTGTACAAGAAAATCAAAGAAAAATGTCTTCAGATATGCCTAAAAAAGTATTCATACACAAACATTCTGGTCCTTTTTTTATTAAGTTTCTTGTATATAAATTCCATTTATTTGCGATAAGTATTTACTAGTTCATTTTAAACCAAGTTAGTGCAAAGTGGATTTAAAAATAATAACTAGTGGCCAAAGAGGAAAAGAAATTAGTGAAGATATCAAAAAGTTAATAATCAAATATCATCAGGAAGGAAAATCTTATAGAAAAATAGGAAAATCTGTTGGAATAAGCTATCCTACTATTCAGTACATAATACAAAAATATAAATCAACTGGGTCGGTGGTAAATTTAAGACGTTGTGGAAGGCCAAAAAAAATAACTCAACGAAATGAGAACTACATTCTCCATGAAATTAAAAAGAATCCCAGTGTAAGCGCACCATACCTCGCTTCACAACTAAAAGAGACCACTGGACAACAAATCCATCCTGAAACTATTAGGTATCACATGGAGGGGAGGAAAATGGGATTCCATGGGAGAAGAGCAGCCAAAAAGCCGTGGATAAATAAAGTGAATAGAAAGAAAAGAGTTGCGTTCGCTTTAGAACATATTAATAAGCCAATGGAGTTTTGGAAACAAGTGATATTCTCTGATGAGAGTAAATTCAACATATTCGGATCATATGGTGCCAAGATGGTATGGAGAAAACCTGGTGAAAGATTGAAGAAGTGCAATTTGAAAGCGACAGTTAAACATGGCGGTGGAAACATAATGATCTGGGGATGTATGGCAGCAAATGGCGTGAGTAATTTGGCTTTTATTGAAGGAAACATGGATAGATTCATGTATAAAGATTTCTTGGAGGCCAATTTAAAAAACAGTGCTGAAAAGCTTGGACTAGCTGAAGGATTCTACTTCCAGCAAGACAATGATCCGAAGCATTCATCGAAATTAGTTCAGGAATGGTTGTTATATAACACTCCTCATTTATTAAAAACACCTCCCCAATCTCCCGATCTCAATCCTATTGAGCATTTATGGGAACATTTGGAAAGGCAGATTAGGAAAATGGAAATTTCAAGTAAAGAATAACTAAAAAATATTATTTTAAACGAATGGTCTAAAATACCTGAAAGTATTACTTGTAATTTGGTGGAATCAATGAATCGTCGTTTGCAAGCTGTGATTGATGTTAAGGGTTATCCCACAAAATATTGATGATTTCATTGTATTGGTGTTTGAAGTTAGAAATGTTCATTTTCGGTAGTGTATGAATACTTTTTTGGGCATACCTGAAGACATTTTCCTTTGATTTTCTTGTACAAAGAAACAGTTTTTCGATAAATTTTTGTTAGAAATCAGTGTAATAGTGCCTTATTTGTGTGGATTAATTATTTTTTTATCTCAATTGTTTTTAAGTTCAGAAAAAAATGTAAATAAACGTCATTCGCCTGGATATATGAATACTTTTTTGACCTACTGTATTCCTTGCATTACAGAAAACTTGGGGAGAAATTAGTGAAGACTACATTAATAAATTAATTTTTTCCATGCCTGAGAGATGTAAGTCTGTAATTAAACAAAAGGGTTACTATACTAAGTACTAACTAAGTATAGAGTTTGTTTTTGTTTTGTACAATTTTTGTTTCAATGAATGTAGGGAATTGTAAAAGTTGCTATCTTTTTGACCAATGAAAAATGAAACTTTTTTTTTTTAATTTTTATATGATCTCTTTATTATATTTTCTTTAAGTATTTTAAATAGAATGTTGAGTAATAAGTTAAAAAAATATTTATAGCATTCTTTATCTGATATTTCCAGTTTTATTTCAGTTTTTTCAAAGTTGCTATATTTATGGCCAATACTGTACATTTGACAGTATACAAAACGTTATGAGTACAAGTACATATCAAGTAGACATAAAGATTACGTTTAGACGGAGTTAAAAAAATCAATTGACTTCAGGAATTCTATGGTTGTTCTCTGATCTACTGTGGAGTGCAAGTTCTTGTACAGTTCATCTTTAATTTGAAAGGAGATCCTATTGGCACTATACTTTGGGCACTTTGTGATGATATGGTCGACTGTCAGCAAGACATTGCATCTGTCACATTTTGGGGGAGATGTCCTTTCAATTACATGACCTTGAGTTAGTCTTGTATGTCCTATTCTTAGTCTTCTTATGGCCACAGTGTACTTTCTGTTTAGTTGAAGTTGTTTAAAAGGGAGCAGAGATGGTTCAATTCGTAACAATTTCGTGTTGGATAGATGCCAGAGATTTTGCCACTTGCTTTCAATAGTTACTTTAAAATATTTGTTTACAGTTACTCACATAATTGAGTATACACCTCTGAATTTATCAAATATGGTTCTAATTTTCAAATTTTAATCGACTTTTTGAATGCCGATTCTGCATTTAAATAATTCTTACAATGTCAACAACATTATATTAAAAAAATAAATTTCAAACAAGTACTTTTACAACGGATTTTGAATATTTTAAGAAATCAAAGCGAATTACGATGACACAAAATGAAAGATACGCCTGCAAATAATCTATAAAATATGTACGGAATTTAGAAAAAAAAGTTGTTTACGCACTTAGAAATTCTTGGTTTTATATGTCAGTTGTTTTCTGTAGTTACTTGCATTAGTAAATCATCTTAAACAAAAATGGCACGTGTTCGAAGCGAAATATTAATTGATATGAGAAAGCAAATTGTAAAGTGGTATTGCCAAGGAAAATCGTTTCGTGAAATAGGAAAATTGATTGACAAAAACCATTCCACAATAAAGAAGATTATTAATCGGTACAGATATGAAGGAACAATCGAAAATAAACCTGGAAGAGGAAGGAAAAGGATCCTAAGTTCTCAAGATGAGCGCTTTATATTGCGACAAATTAAAGGAAATCCTAAAAGAAGTGTTGCACAACTACGTCAGGAGGTCGAGGAAAGAATACATCGGACGATATCCAATGAAACAATACGAAGAGTACTTCGGAACAACAATTTTCATGGTAGAATTGCACGTAAAAAACCCTTCATTTCCAAACGAAATCGTCTTAAAAGATTGGAATTTGCCAAAAAATATGTTAATTGTGATGAATCGTTTTGGAACAACGTAATATTTTCCGATGAGACCAAAATCAATTTATTTGGCTCTGATGGTCGTCAAATTGTTTGGAGAAAGCCTTCAAAACAGAGCACACCGTTCTTACTGTAAAACACAGAGGTGGTAGTGTACTATTGTGAGGTTGTATGGGAACTGAAAGAACTGGGACTTTGAAATTCATCGACGGCATTATGAATAAGGAGAGATACCTGGAAATTAAAAAAAATAATTTGCGTCGTTCAGCTGAAAAATTAAAAATGCCTCGATGTTACCACTTTCACCAAGACAACGATCCCAAACACACTGAGGCTATAGTTAAGCAGTGGCTAATATACAACGTTCCTCGATTAGTAAAGCCACCTCCACAATCACCAGATATCAATCCCATAGAAAATTTGTGGATGGATATGAAAAGGACCCTTAAAAAAAAACAATCTTCAAATATCTTCCAACTCAAGCAAGATATTAATTATGTATGGGAAAACATCCCGTTTTCCGTTACGAAAAATTTGGTAGCATCTATACCAGATCGTCTAAAGGCCGTAATTGATGCTAAGGGATTTGCAACCCATTATTAAACAAAATTATCCTTAGAAATTCATTATCATTAAACGGTGTATCTTTAATTTTGTGTCATCGTATTTCGCTTTGATTTCATAAAATATTTAAAATACTATGTTAAATTGATTTTTTGCAATTTCTGTTTTTAATATACTGTTGTTGAAGTTGTATCAATTATATAGAGAGAGATATGTTATTCCAAAAGCTGTTTAAATTGAAAAAATAGACCTTTATTTGATAAAATCAGAGGTGTATACTCAATTGTGTGAGTAACTGTACATCCTTCGGTAGGTAAAAATGTTGCTCTATGACCTGTGAACGGGCCGCATTTCCCGCCTTCGAGTCCGCAAATTCGTTACGTGCTATTCCTATGTGTGATGAGATCCATACCAAATGGATCTTGCAGTAGTTGGTAGATAAGGTGTGGATGTCATCTTGAATGTTTTGAATTAGAGGATTAGAGCTGTAAGGGTCCTTGATTGCTTGTATTGCACCTAGTGAGAGTCCGAACAAATAGCAAATGTTTTGTTGTCTCCATTCAACACTTTCACTGCTCTATAGATTGCGAACATTTCACCAGTATAAACGCTGCACATTTCTGAAAGACTAGAACTTGCCACCAGGTCTCACGTGCTCTTGACTGCCCATCTCACACCCTCCTTAGATTTTGAAGCATCAGTGTAAAGTATACTATCTGGTGCAAATGAATCAATGATTTGTTGGAAAGAACGAGTGAGAAGGATAGCTGACGAGTCTCGTTTGCTGTATTGATGAAGAGATAAGTGTAGGTCCGGCGGTATCTTATTTCATGGAGGTGTGGATGCCATATAGTGATTGAAGTTTGGATAGAAGTTGATATCCTTTAGTAATCTAGCTAGGACGTGAGAAATGGGAGGAGGAGATTTCGATGTAGTTTTCAAGCCCTGCAGACCGTTGAACAATTGAGCAACAGGACTTCTTTGATCTGCCATCTTTCGAGTAAAGTAATTCAGTAACAGTAGTTCTCTTCTCAATTTAAGAGGCATCTCATGTGCCTCGAAAGTCAGTGAATCGGTTGGACTGGATTTGAAAGCACCTAAGGCCAGTCTAATTGCAGTATTTTGTATTGTATTTAAGGACTTTAAGTTTGTTTCGCTAGCACATGCATATACTATACTGCCGTAGTCCAATTTGGAGCGGATAAGAGCTCTATAAATTCGAAGCAGCATTGTTTCATTTGAATCCCAGTGTTGATTTGCTAAAACTTTAATTATGTTCATCCAGTTGATGCAATTAGCTTTAGTCTTTAATATGTGCTTTTTCCACGTCAATTTGTTGTCAAAGGTGAGTCCTAGGAAGAGGTACTCATTCACATATTGTAAAGGGGTTGATTTCAAGGTAAGTTGAGGCAGGCGTACATTTCTTTTACGGCTAAACAACATGACTTTTAATTTTTGTTCCGAAAAGTTGAAGCCGGAGCTAGATGCCCATTCCTGTAAGTTGTTGATGGTATTTTGTATTACTTTGCACGTAGTGGAAGTATTTTTTCCAGAGAAATATATGGCCAAGTCATCGGCATATAAACAGTGTTAAACAGGATTATCAATGAATTTATGTATATCGTTAACAGCCATATTGAAAATGTTCTAATTATATCTATTTATAATAATTATTATTGTATAATTGGAAAAAAGCAGATTGTTGTATTAAAATATTGTATAATGTACCCTTAGGCTACGCCTATGGATTTCCACTGCCTTAGTGGTATGTCCAGGATGGCCATATGTCGGGAACCTATTATCTTCCAATAAGAGTTACCCTTCATAAAAACTTTCACTCCTCTTCCTCGTCAAGACAAAAGACTAAAGTATCCTCATTTTTGCCAAAATCAGACTACAGCTGCAACACCCTTGTAAATTATCCTTTCTTACCATTGTCTTGACTTAACGGGTTAAGAATTTGGAAAGTTACCATCTGTGGGTTATGTTGCCTATTGCCTAAAACCGGAGCATGCCTATGGGTACTGACCCCCATTTTTAGTACTTAAGATACCCCGAACCTTGTACTACTCTCTATTCTATTCTATTTTTCTAATAATAACGTTACGACTGATATAGCTCGACGCTCCCGGAAATCTTGAAAAATCCTGCATCCTTAACTCTTGACTCTCTCCATTTAAATGCTACTTAAAGCCTAAGATCTTTAGTTTTGTAACGATTCAGTGTTGTGTGTGTCATAACGAGTGGAATAAAATCTACTAAAGTGTTCCCGAGTTTTGTTTCGCGAGTTCCATTACAATTGTATATCACATTTGAATTTTTAACGTCCTCATAAAATTGAATGTATTGGGTTGTTCGATAATTAATGTCGTATTTTTTATGTTTTTTCAATGTGAATATACAGTCGAACCTCCATAACTCGAAATTTTCTGTAACTCGAAATTTACTATTGTCCCCTGTACGTTTTGTCTAATTTCCATGTATTTTAATTTCTTTAATTCGAATTTCCCTAACTAGAAATTCTCTGTAACTCGAAGCCTAGCAATCGACCAATAAACCGCGATGTGGTCGTTAACGGTCAATGATAGTTCAGCGAATTTCGCTTTAGCAGAAGGTAATACTGGCTTTTGGGTATCTACCGATTTATTTGTGATTTTAGTTAACACATATGTTATGTCAACGTCCACACACCTCAGTAGATATAGAAAAAGCTGAATAGGATATTAGCTATTGATTATGTACCCGGGTATTATATATTTGTCGGAAAATGAGAGGAAGAACTGCTTCCAGAAGCCATGAGTCCCAAGTTAAACACTAATTATAGTCACTGAACACCGCCAATTTATTAAATAAAACAACTGTCGCTAAGATTACACTAATTTACATGTAGCCGAACAACTATCGGCTACCCTATATTCTAATGAATGTCTTATGGCTGAACGGGGCAAGCTTCTATGGTAATTTGCTTTTTCACCCCAGACACAAGGGGGGCACAGTTGGTTGACAGTGCCGAGGGGACTGTATTTCTTTTGGTTAGCTTTTAATTTTGTGCGAAGGACCACAGCTTATTTGGCGCTGAACCAATGTAGAACAGAAAAAACCAAACACACTTGGTAACAACACACTTGTATTTGTATCACTAGATTTTCAATGTTACTTTACAAGTGACAAAAGTCATAACAATTGTAAAATATGAGAAAACTAGAAAAACACAAGCGATCACTGAATGTTAATAACCTTTCACGATTGGGAGTTTTTACTTCAACAGGGAAACTAATATGTGAATTGAGCGCAGTAAAGGGATCCTACTAAGACTGTAGGAGTTAAAAAGAGAATAGGGGAGATGTTGAAGAGGCGTTGCGTTTCGTGTGATAGATTCTATGAGACTGTTTTTTAATCTCAATTTTTCCCACCGAATGTGAACCTCAGGTTGTCCATTTATATTTTTACCACCTCATAGTCATACCAATTAATGTGAATTATAGTGCCGAGGACTAGGGATTGCTTATCAATACGGTGCCATGAAGGTGTGAGAAAAATGATGGTTGAAAAGAGTTATGAGCATGGGAAGAGTGTGGAATGTGTATGCAGTTGTGTAATGTAAACACTGCCCTTAAGGGTGATTAATGAGGTTTACGTTGGCAATATAAAAGAAATTTATTAGTGGGTGAAGATGTTGGGTAGTTTTCCAACAATGGCAATAATCGCTTTCACAAAAAGGTAAACCGTATAGTAATCGAATCAAAGGATGGGAGACATGACAATCCGGGGCCAGACCTCTACCACCCAATTCTCGATAATTACTGCTGTCCCACACAATATTCATTTCGTCCCCTGGCCCCGTTTTGCCCCCCTTGCGTGTTAAAAACAAGTGTGTCCCTTATTCCTGGGGTTCCTGGAAGTCATATCATAAAGAACATGAATGCTTTAGTTTCGACAGAATAGCGAGGAAACCCAGAACCCCGATCGATTACATAGGGTCGTACCAATACACAGAGCCTGTCTACTTAGGGGTATTCGCTAAATTTATGATGGCGCCGACATATTTTTTCTTGATAACGAATCGGCTCTCTAAAAAGAGACAGAACTGATTCGGTTTCCTTTGTGAACGGACATCTCATTTTGTCGTTAGTTTTTAATTTATTAAATTTATAAACCTATTTTCAACATACAGTTAACTCGTATACGTGCCATTTAGTGTCGGGAAAATGTCGCCGCCGCGGAAACTTAAAAGTCTGACGATTGAAAAAAAAATATAAATTAAAAAAAAAGTGGAAAGTGGAATTCAAAAAAATTATATCGCTAAAGATTATGAAATACCGCAAAGTACGTTGTCTACTATTATTAAAAATAAATCGTCCATTTTACAATTTGGCGCCGAAATTAATGACCAAGCTAGTTTCAAGTGAAATAGGCCTAGAAAAACTGTTAATACTACTTTAGTCAAATGGTTTGAAGCCGGTAGAAAACAGAATTTACCCATATTAGGCCCAGTTTTACAACAAAAAGCTTTAAATTTTGCACAACAATTAGGAGATAAAAGTTTTAAAGCAAGTTCAGGATGGCTTGAAAAATTTAAAAAAAGGTAAGTTATATCTCCATAGGTTCATTTTTGTTTAATGTTTATGTACTTTTTTTTAATTTCAGATATGGTATAGTGCAGAAAAAGATTTGCGGTGAAAGCGCAACTGTTAATGAAGAGCATTGTAATACCTGAATCCAAGAAACTTTGCCAGCTCTTTTAGCTCCATATGATGAGAAAGACATCTTTAACGCAGACGAAACTGGATTATTTTTTAAATGCTTACCAGATAAAACGTTGTCCTTCAAAAACGAAAAGTGTCATGGAGGCAAACTAAGTAAGGAAAGGGTTACCTGTTTGCTAGCCGCAAATATGACTGGTACTGAGAAATTAAAAATTGTATTAATAGGAAAAAGTGCCAAACCACGATGTTTTCGAGGCGTGACAAGCTTACCACTTACCTATAAAAGTAATAAAAAAGCATGGATGACTGCCGATCTGTTCGAATCGTGACTTTTGGAATTGGACAAATATTTTTTACGTCAAAACCGAAAAGTTTTACTTATTATTGATAACTGTCCGGCGCATCCTCAGCTAAATCACAAATTAAGAGCCATCAAGTTAACTTTCTTTCCACCGAACATGACTTCCAAATTACAGCCTTTCGATCAAGGCATCATAAATTGTTTCAAGCTTCATTATAGACAGAGGATTTTGAAAAAAATTTTGGACAGTTTCGAAAGTCATTCTTCCATTCCTAAGATTGATCTTCTCGACTGCATTAATATTGTGGCCAACGTGTGGAATGTGGATGTCACCCAGACAACAATTCGCAATTATTTTAGACAAGCTGGTTTTGGCATTCACAACTTTTATGACCAAGAGGATGAAATTCCATTAGCACAAGTAAGGGAAAAAATAATCCAGGAACAACAAATGACTTCGAATATTGAAGATATGTTTAATAGATGTGTAGAATTATGCAACGTAGATCACTCGACATCCATGGATGAGTTTATAAATGTTGATGATAATCTTATTACCAGCGAGATTGCTACAGATGAAGAAATTGTTGCTAGTATTAGCAACCAGGCTGAGCATCAATAAATATCCGATGAAAGCGACAGTGATGATATTCCAAAGAAAAAACCTTCCCTTCACGAAATATCAAATGCATTTGAAACACTCCAACTTTTTTTTAACATGAATGAAAACACGACAGACGATATATTTCTTTTACTTGATAAACTAAAAAAATTTTATGAGTTAGACTGTGAGAAGAACACAGTACGCCAAAAGTTAATAACCGGTTACTTTAAAAAGTTATCACATAACGTATAATTACATACATATGTATAGATTTAAATGTTTTATTTAGTCCAATATGTAATATATTTTTTTAAATCAAATATTTGTATGTGTAATGCAATAAATATTATTTATTTTATTATCGACTCTTTTCTCTTTAAGTCGAAGTTATTTTGCGGTCCCTTAAAATTCGAGTTATGGAGGTTCGACTGTACTTATATTAATAATAAATATTAATCAATGATATAGTGGCCATCTTGGTGGATGACCTTTTGCCATCTTTCGACAAGTTGGAAAATTCCGCGTTAGAAAAAGCCTTGATTTTTAGAAGTAAAAAATTGATTTAACTCATTTTTAACGGCTTGATCAGAATTGAAATTTTTACCATTCAAATGATTTTAAAGAGAACGAAACAAATAATAATCTGATGGCGCCAAGTCGGGGCTATATGGTGGATGAGGTATCAGTTCCCAATTTAGTTCCAATAATTTTTGATGCGTTATTAAAGACGTATGGGGTCTAACGTTATCATGATGGAACAGTACCCCTTTGCGATTGGCGAGTTCAGGACGTTTTCTTTTGATTTCTTCGTTCAATTTCGATAGCTGACAACAGTAAACATTCGAATCAATAGTTTGGTTTCTCGGAAACAGTTCAAAATAAAGAATACCCTTGTAGTCCCACCACACAGATAGCAAAATCTTCTTTTGATGAATATTGGCTTTGGACGTGGATTACGCAGGTTTATCTTGTTTGGTCCATGATCGTTTTCGGACTACGTTATCGTAGACAATCCATTTTTCATCACCCGTTATGACTCTTTTTAGAAGTGGGTCGTTCTGGTTACGATTCAGCAAAGAATCGCATATGTTAATGCGTTGGATGAGGTGAATTTCCTTCAATTCGTGAGACACCCAAACATCCAATTTGCTAACGTACCCAAGCTTTTTTAAATGCAGAGAAATGGTTGAATTCGATATGTTCAACTTTTCTGCTATCTCTCGAGTTGTCATACGCCGATTAGCTTCGATTAAGGTCTTTATTTTATCGTTATCAATGGTGATTGGGCGTCCAGTGTGTGGTGCATCTTGGACTAAAATTTCCGGAACGAAAGCGAGAAAACCAACGCTGGCACTGGCGTTCAGTAAGGCAATTCTCGCCATAAACTTCACACAATTTTTTCTGAGCTTGTACTGCATTTTTGCCTTTTCGAAAGTAAAATAATATAATGTGTTGATAATGCTCACTTTGATTGTCCATCTTCAACTTAAATTTTAAACAACTTCTTGTTTACTAATCACGTTCAATTTTCGATCGAAAAAAGTCTAAAACATAACCTTTAAAATGGCATATGATAATATAAGCGAGGAGATCACTATTACTCGATATGTATAAATTAAGCCATCTATGAGAATAAAACGACATTAATTATCGAACAACCCAATATTACCTACGCCACTGCTCTGAATTCAAACCAATTTCAAGTTCAATTTGGTAAATGAAGCCTGGCCGTCATTTTTATGGTTTTCAGCAGTTCTTCGATATAAGGTAAGCAAATAGTTGATTATGGTCAACCATCATGTCCTTCCAGAGATAACGTTATATAATTTTTAATATTAAAATCTGTGTTTTCCACTAATGGGTGTAGGATATTTTGCAACGATGTGAGTGAACTACTAAACATCATTAACACAAATATTAAAGTGAAAACAAACACGAAAGTAACATATCGATGCAAAAAGAAGTGACAGTAACATTCGGCGGGAATTCCGCACGTTTGAGTTGTTTCGGAATATTTATATTTGTTTATTTATAAATAAAATATTTAAGGCATATACCCAAATAAATAATACGATGTTTATTTCTAACGAATTCCTTCGTTACGGGGCTGATGAAAAAGGCATGAACATGGACCCAACCCAAGGAACTCAAAGGGATAAATAAAGACAAGAAAAACCCCTCAATTTTTGACAAATGATGATAGATGTGAGCAGATGTAAACCTTGTGAAATTTTATATAATACCATCGAGCCACCGTTTACCCTGGAAAACAATGTTGATATCATAAATAGATCTTGATAAGCAGAGCTCATGTAACAGAATCGGAGTTGTCTCTCCAGCATATAAAATCAGTATCAACATATACCGGGTAATTCTGGATAAATTGGACAAACAAATGTCTTGAAATTAAGAAGGTTTACAGAGGAATTGGTCGAATAAAGTCGATTTAATTTTCAAGGGTTCAAATTTTAATGCTGTCAATTTTTTTTCAAGGTCACCTTCATCTGTCGTGCAAAGTGATATTTGTATTTTTAGATGGAATACTCAGTTTTTTTTTGGAAATTTGACTTTTTTGTTAACAGTAAAAACGTTTTTACTTAAAACATAATTTACTGAAAGTGATAACATTCATAATAATATTAAATAAAAAACAGACTTTTGATTGTATTTTATTAAGTTATTCTTGCAATTTTATTTATTACGTAGTAAATTTTACATCATTATAAAAAAATTAGCTTAACAAATTTTCTAAATGGTGCCGCTGCTTTTCAAAGCAGTTGAGAATTTTGTTTTGAAATGGTCGTGTCGTATTTTCTAGCATTTCAGGTGTGATGTTTCGACAAATGCTTCTGATCCAAATTTTCATTTCTTCGGCAATAGTTGGCATTCAATCATAAATGATATGCTTCAAATGACCTCACAAAAAAAATCTGCTAAATTCAAATCTGGTAATCGGGCTGGCCAGGTAACTATACTACAAAGCCCAGTCCACCTTTGCAAAAAATGTTTATTTTCTTTGACTTGATGTTATCTTTCTTTGACATGTCTGGCATAATAAGCAGAGCAACCATGATATTGAAAGCACATTGTTCCTTTCGCTCTAAATTAACCTCTTCAAGAAAATGTGGCAAATTTTCAAAGAAAAAAAGTTTTTGAGAATAGTGGGACTGAAATCTGGCCATGGCGTGCTGATGGCTAAAAAATGATGAAGTACATGTATATAACATATGGATATGTTACGGCCTGTTACCATCGAGAACTTTTTAATGCAACTATTACAAGAAATTTGGTGAGACTAAATGCGGAACTTTTAGTCTAAAATTTGACTGACTAAAAATGTCTGTCTATTTAAAATGTTTTAAACTTAAACTAAATATAAATAAAATCATAATGAGATTCTTTTCCAGGCTAGCTGAGTGCGAATAAAGAGATGCCTAATTTCAATTTAAACTGCATCTAAAACATGAATTGAAATTAGCTTAAAATACCACTTGCGCTAACTGCAGTACTACCGAAGGTAAGAGGTTATTGTGTATTTAATATTACTATTAATTTTATCACTTTCAGTAAACAATGTTTCAAGTAAAAACATGTTTACTGTTAACAAGGAATTCAAATCTCCAAAAAAATTGAGAGTTTTATTTGAAAAAACGAAGTTGACCCCAAATAACAAGTGAAGCTGAGCTTAACAAAATTGACAGGATTTAAATTTGAGCCCCCTAAAAAACTTTTTTGAAGATATTTGGTTGTCCCATTTATCTAGAATTACTCGGTATAGAACAAAGGGATTCAAGTGCTGGCGTTAATGGCTTTGAGAATGTTTAAAACGGAAGTTTTAATTTAATTAGAAGTAGTTTTGGTGAAAACCTACTATTTTTATGTTCTGTATGCTTTTATTTATTTTCAGCACAGTCAATTACACCATATTTGTTGTTGTTTCCATAATTGCTACTTGAGAAATCCAAAACGGCTGTGTTTTTAATCGAACGGAAACAAAAGGTAATAAAAAAGAAAAATAATGGAAAGAACATGGGTCACTGTATTACGTTTCTTTTATTATGTTAGTTAATAATAATAATAAGCACTATAAATTAGATAATTTACACAGTAAAGCAACTACACAAAGAGTAGAAGTCCTTGAAACAATTAAAATTCTGATTAATTCCTCGTCGATAAACTAGAAAAAAGTCAGTAAAGCATAACACAGACACGAAGATGCAGCGCAGGCATAAGAAAGTAATAGCAACTGCGATGAATTATACAGGGTGATTCTTAACTTATACGCATAAACTTGAAAAATTATATCTGAGGACAAATAATGATTATTAATGGAAAAAATGTAGTGAAATCTTTTAGTTTTGCAGATATCAATTTATTTCAAATAAAAATAAAATAACCTAAATTTCATAAAATTAAAAATGCATTTAATTTATCATAGTAATTGTTCGAAGTTATTTTCGTGATTTTCAATTCACAGTTGAAGTCACTGAACCCGTGTGTTCCCACACGCGCAGTCCAAACCAGGTTGTCCACGAACTACCTCAGCAACAGCATATATGTAATTTCACAACTTTTGTTCAGTATTAACTTCTGTAACATACACTATGGTTTTTATATCACCTCAAAAATAACAGCCAAACAGATTAAGGTCTGGCGATCAAGGAGGCCATCCAATTGGGTCCTCTCAACCTATACATCGTTTTCGAAACACATGATAAAATTGTTGTCGTACTTGTCACATAAAATGTGGTGGATCATTATTGTGAAGAAACTGCATATGCTGTCTAACATTGAGATTAACTTATTCAAGAAGTTCTGGTAAATTATTACGTAAAAATTGTAAATAAGAAACACCAGTTAAATAATTGTCCAAAATATAAGGTCCAGTAACCACTCCTTTCAAAATACCAGCTCGCACATTTACCGAATATCATAATTGAATGTGTGTTCATCGAATGACATGTGGATTTTCTAATGTTCAATAATATGTGTTGTAGAAATTGTGAATACCAACGTGTGGAAATTGCCTAATTCCTAATTAGTATGTTCATGGCAAATTTTAGGTTTAACTGCTGCTGATGTAGCAACCACTAGCAAAAGTTTACTCGAAGCCGAAGATCCCTTGGAAATTAGGCTTATATCTGCTGCTTACAAAATAGATAAAGTAACTAGTGCCTTAACGTACGCCAAACAGTGGTTGGTGATATCCTAAATTGAGCTGCAATTATTCTAGTGCTAATACTAGACTGTTTGTCAATGAAATTTAAACTCTCATCCTCAAGATTCACAGTTTCTTGAAGTATTATTGTTCCCTCAATGTTACCAAGGCCTGGGTCGCAAATTGTCAGTTCTACCACCCTGCTAAACCACAAGTGAAAAGGCTGCACCTCTCGGATGGTATTTTTGGGGGAACCTTTGAGCATAAACATCTACTGCATCCACTAAATTTTAATGGAATTCACCTTATGCTAGTACTATGTCCATAAGTTCTTCGGTTGACAAACTATGTACCATACTTTTACTCTAAACGCTTGAAAATGACCTGAAATGTGCCCACAATTAAAAACAAAGTACTGCTAGAAATACAATTATATGACCATTTCCTTCTTAATGAATGGACAAAGGCAACAGTACTCCCATTGTCCATGAGGTCCAGCAGAAATAGCATTTATTTTATCGTACAGGGTGGCGCATCGAAAACGGAACAGTGCCATTTTCGCGTATTTAAAAATTTAAATTTAAAAAACGTTCGGACACATCAACTTTATACCTGAGGGAGACACATTATAAACGCATACCGCTCCTTTCACATCAACACTGTAGCCGGGGCGAGTTAAACCCTTAAAATCTTAAATGGAAAATAGGGTCGAGTAGTACCTTGTTTGAAAGGTCTTTCGATTTTTGTTAAAAAGATACCCAATTTAGCTAACTTTGATAAAATAATTTTCAAGGAATCCGAAAAAATTAGTTAAAAAGATGTATCATCTGGTATGGATTAATGATTTGATGAAATTGCTAAGAACTGTGGTAAAAATAACATAAAGGCATTTAGTAATTGTTGTTTATCTACATATTAGTTAATTAAGTGTTCGAAGTGACAACCACAAGTTTCTAGACAGTAATACAGGTATTGCTCAAATCACTGTCGCATATTTTGGAGCATTTGAGGTGTTGTTTGACGGCATTCATTTATTATCCTTTGACGAAGGTATTTTGAAGAATCCGGTTTGATTGTATAAATCTTGCTTTTAAAGTGACCTCAAAGGAAAAAATCCAAAGGCGATAAATCTGGGAATCATGGAGGGCATTCAATAGCGCCTCTCCTTCCAATTCAACGATCTGGTAACTACTCATTTAAATACTCTCTGACATGTAATGCGTAACGGGGAAGGACACTATCCTACTGGAATATCAACTGGTCCTCAATATAATTTTCATCATTTTCTAACAATTCTGTTAATGCGGGATCAATTGCATCTTGTAACAATTGTAAGTACATATCACTAGTGAGATTTCCAGGTAAGAAAAAATAACCAACAAGATGGTCGCCAAAGATGCTAGCCCCAACATTTAATTTTTGTAGATATTGGGTATGCATCTCATGAAAAATCTTGGAATTTTCATCTGACCAATATCACAGTTATGACGATTCACTGTATCGTTTACAAAAAAAGAACATTCATCAGAAAAACAGATATTGAATAGGTAATTGGTATTTCCAATTGCTCGTTCACTTATAGTTTCGTAAAATTGCAAACTGCGGTCAAAATCATGTTCATTCAATTCTCGTAATAAATGGATCTTATACGGATGAAAATGATGGGCCTTTAATATTCTTTGAATAGTGCGTTGACTGGCTACAGTTACAATATCCAATTGACGAGTACTTAATATAGGATTCAGATGAACCTATCCTAAAACCGCAATATTGATTGCTTCATTTCTGGGAGGGTTTCCAACATTTCTTTTTTTTATTAGCTACAGAGCCGGTCTGACAAAATTTATCAACTAATTCCAAAATTTACTTTCTTTGCACTTGATTGTTTTCATGATTATAGTTGAATAGTTGGACGGTCCGATTACCACATTAATGATTTTCATAAAATAATTGAATGATTTCTACTCTCTCTGCAATCGAATTTACCATTTTTGATTTGCGCAACGTAAACGGAATTAAAATAAGTTTATCCTAAAATAAATTTTCTTCACGAGAATATTTAAAACTAATCTCGAATTACTGGTTACCACCAACAATCAAGGCCAAATAAGTTTTTATTTTCATTTCCAACAAAAATATTCAAAACATGACAACAATGCATTATCTCTATTGTGTACCTTTACAACTAAGTCAAAAAAAAAGGGCCGTTGCGCTCCCCGCAAATGGTTGAAATTATCAAAATTCATAAACCTTAAAAAAATGCCTTAATGTTATTTTTACCACAGTCCTTAGCAATTTCATCACATGATTAATTCATATGATGATACATCTTTTGAACTAATTTTTCCGAATTTATTGAAAATTGCTTATTCAAAGTTGGTCAAGTTGGATATCATTTTAACGAGAATCGAAAAACCTTTCAAACAAGGTACTACTTGATCCAACTTTCCATTTAAAATTTTAGGGGTTTTAGGGGAACTCACCTTGGCTAAAGGATTGACGTGAAAGGAACGAGTATACGTTTATAATGTGTCCCCCTTGGATATAAAGTTGACGTGTCCGAGCGTTTTTTTAATTCAAATTTCTAAATACACGAAAATGCCTCTGTTTCATTTTCGATGCGCCACCCTGTATAGAAGCAAATCAGTAGCATAATCTGTAGTCTTTAAGCATCCTATCTCGCGACACTAAATCTGGTATGTTATCGCATTTTTACGTTAAATAAAATTTTAAAAAAGTAAGTTTAAGCAACAATTAAAAAATTATACAAACAAATTATCCTGATTTTTTCAATCCTAGTATTTATAAACAAAAATTTCACCTGAATAGTTTTTCGCATCTCAACTCAGGTGTGTACTGAAAATTACCAAAATAACTTCGAACAGTTACTATGATAAATTAAATTCATTTTCAATTTTATGAAATTTAAATGATTTTATTTTTATTTGAAATAAATTTGTATTTCCGAAACTAAAAATTTACTACATTTTTTTAAAATTTACGTTTATGCAAATGAGTTAACAATTACCCTGTATAAATCTTTCACTTAATGCATAATATTCGCATTTATTTAATATATATACAGGGTGAGTCGGGAGGATCGTGCCAAACTTCAGGAGCGTGTTGTACATGAAAAATAAATGTAAAAAAACTCAAATATTGTTATCCGATTTTCGTTTGTTTACAAGTTATAGAGTAAATAAAATTAAAACATAAAGGTTAAGCAACATTTAGACGAAACGTTTCCTGGACGTTGGATTGGTCGTGGTGGCTCTATTAGTTGGCCTCCAAGGTCTCCAGACCTCACACCACTAGACTATTGTTTGTGGGGTTGGTTTAAAACTGAAGTGTACAGAGTAAAAGTAGATACTCAAGATGCACTAATTCAACGCATTAGAAATGCTGCAGCTGCTATTAAAGAAAGACATGAAACAATCAGGAGCGCAACGAATGCTCTTCATAGACGAAGCCGAAAATGTTTAGAAGTTAATGGCAATATTTTTTAATATTTACTATGATATCCAAACGTTAATGTATGGAATTTCTTATGAAATTTATAAATTTTTTTAATTTTATGTTTTTATTTTATTTACGCTATAACTTATAAACAAACGAAAATCGGATAATAACATTTGAGTTTGTTTCCATTTATTTTTCATGTACAACACGCTCCTGAAATTTGGCACGATCCTCCCGACTCACCCTGTATATACATATATATACAGAGTGTCCCGTAAACCTTCGACAATACTTTGCCTGATGAAATCCCCATCCTTTAGAGTCAGAAAATGAAAAAATAAATAATATAATGAAAATATCATGGATTTCGAGATATTTACACTTTTTTCAAAATCGACAAAAACTAACGTCACTTGATATTTCGTACTATCACTGTTACACCACTTTAAATTGAGAAGCAAAATTTCTGCATTGGTTTAGTCAATAGTCATTGTTCAGAAGCACATCGATAGATTTTACATGTATGCTTAGGATTTTTAAAAAACATCTTTATTTTAACGGATTCCTGATAACTCCATTTCTATTATGTAATTTTTGTTCTCTTCTGTAGCAATGGATGTACAACTATCTTGAAACCCATAGGCTCAAAAAGTAGCGCCGTTCTTCTAGATTCTGAAGTGGTATAATAAGTATATGTTTCTTAAACAGAAAATATTTGTTTGACCCGTTAGATAAAACAAGTACAATTTTTCCACCACATTACAATACCGTTTAATGGCAATTTATTGATTTGCAAAGGCATCACAACACCTTCGTACAACATATCTTAATTGTTTTTATTGAATTATTTACATAACAACAAATTTTAACATTTATCAACCTGTTAAAAAGTAGTCCAGCATTTTTTGTTAATTATTTTGTAAGTAATTTTTTGAGCTTATTTTAGTATACTTATTATGCCATTTATGCAGTATACCTTTCGCGAATATACAGATATGCACCTTATCTATGGGGAGTGTGGAGGCAGTACGAACAATTCTTCAATATGCTACCGGTAGAGATTTCCATTTGGAAATCATCCTGAATCACGCGTTTTCACTGCTATGCACAACGCCTACTCTGAAGGAAGATTACCAGGAAGACGTGCTGAAGAAGGGAAACCTCAAATGGTTAATGATGAAGAGGTATTGGAAGAAATACACCGGGATCCAACTATGTCAGTACGAGACATTGAACATCGGACAGCCATTGCAAAATCGATTGTACATCGAATTTTATACCGAAATCTAATGTACCCATACCATGTCCAAAGAGTACAGGCCATTCTTCCAGGAGATTTTCATCACAGAGTGAATTTTTGTAGACGCATGTTACGTAAAATGCGTCTAGATCCAACGTTTTTCGATAGCATTCTTTGGACAGACGAGCCTTCATGCAAGCGAGGTGATGTTTTCAACATCTATAACTTTCACAATTGGCAAATAGAGAATCCACATGCTTTCAGAGAAAGTAATTTTCAGCATCAATTTAAAATCAACATTTGAACAGGAATAATCAAAAACAAAATTATAGGACCAGTAGAGTTACCCGGAAATTTAAATGCTGAAAATTATTTGCAGTTCTTGCGGAATCAACTACCAATGTTACTTGAAGACGTTTAATCGAGAATCGTACGTAATAATAAGAAGACGAATGTGGTTCCAACATGACGGCTGCCCTTCCCACTATTCACTAGTATAGTATATATGCCATATATACACCAATACATATATTTGGATTTCTTAAGACAACATTGTGTACCAACGGTAGTCAAATCAACCACCTTGTACATAGTTTTTAATTATATTGCATTGTGTATTCTGATCAGGTCGAGATTCTATCGGAACGGTGGTAGATTGTAAATAGAGTTAGTGTTAAGTTATTGTTAAGAAGATGATGTACCCCTTTGACATGCCCATGGTAGCCTTTGGTTGGTACGTGAGATTTCCCAACGAATTACTTTGTCGGCATGGAAGTTCCCCGCGGAAGACTTTGTCGACATCGGTATTACTTATGATAAGCTTTGACGGCCCTTATGATGCAGACGCAATTACTGCCGACGAAGGACTTCTTATGAGCTTCAGCACCACGATCCAATGCAGCGGGTAGTATACATGATGGCAATGGCACCTCCAACTAGGGTAAGCCCATGGTGCGCCATCAGATGGTTTAGTGTTTAAGACTTTCCCGAAGACAGATAATTCTTATTCTATTACAACTCCGATTCCTGTTAATATTCGATTCGATTTTAAAGCAAAGGCAAAAGCCGTGTCCAGCCTCATAAACACAGCTTTCATCACACCATTTCCACCAATACCAAACCAGCATTTCAATTATACCATAAACTAACGAAATAAAAATCTATATACAGGGTGTTTCCTAAGTACGGTACATAACTTCGGGAGCGTATTCTACAGCTAAAATAAAGATAATTTTGTTATATAAACTATATTCCAAAAATGCTTCGTTGCGAAAATACAGAGTGTGAAAAATTCTTTAAAAAATACAATTTTTTAAATATTTCCAAAACTACTTGAGACATTTTAATAAAATTTCGCAGGGTTTGAGAGTTAGCAACGGTACGTATTTTACGGTAAAAACAGTGACTATTGTGTATCCAGTGGCGTGCGGGCAGGATAATTGTTGGATATTTTAAAGGAAAAATGTGCTACGCCACTGTTCTTTTCCAACATTTTGTTTCTTTTTTAATTGTGTTTGATTTGGAAGAAAAAAGGTCTCTTGATTTTTTTTTCGTAGGACGCACCGTTTTCTAGTAAATAAATAAAAAACATTGTAGCTAAATGTTTTCATTTTTTTTATTATTCTTAAGAGAAGGAATACTTGTATGAAGATATGATTTTTTTTGTTGTTTTGCACCGTTACTAACTCTCGAACCATGCAAAATTTCATTAAAATGTCTCACGTAGTTTCGGAAATATAAAAAAAAAATTTTAATTTTCACACCCCGTATTTTCGCAACGAGGCATTTTTGGGATATAGTTTATATAACAAAATTATCTTTATTTTAGCTGTAGAATATGCTCCTGAAGTTATGTACCGTACTTAGGACACACCCTGTATATACATACATATATGCAAAATTTTTGCTTCATAGTTACCGTACCTATCTATAGCAGTTTCTGAAACACTAATTGAGGCTCTTAATTTTTTGTTGGGAGTTTTTTCGAAAAGGTTTGCGGGTAGCCACCAAACCTTCTTAAAGTGGTTTTTTCACAGAACACTATTTACAAGATGTGTGTAAGAAGTCTTTACAATGCCTTGCCACAGATTTTTCAGATCAAAACAAAACGATTTAGCTATATTTACTCTAGAGCAAAAACTAACAAAAACACTGCAAGAGGGTGTCAAATTTGAAAACTAAAAATCAATTTTTAATCACATTTTTCATACTATACAACATAAAAATATAAAAAGTGTAGTAAAGTTTTTCAAGTGGCGGAATTCATATCTGCTGACAAATTGCACTTACATATCCAATATACGGCCACTTAGAGCCCACAGCACGTATTTAATCGATTTCAACTTTTTTGCTTCCTGGTATAAATATTTTTAAATGCAATAGCGTACTTGGCCATCGTTTCTAAGTAAATAATGTACATATACCTTGTTAATGTTGCTAAGTGGAATCGTTTACGAGAAAAATGTATTTGAGTTACGCCTAAACACGAATGTTGCGCTAACAAATACGTAATAAACTTACAAAGTGTAATAAGAAAATAAAACAATAACAATTTTCACATAAACGTAAAATTTGGGATATTCATATAGTTTTATATGGGAAAAACGCATAGCAAAATTATATCAAATACCAATCCATGGGCGTAGAATTTGGGTTTTTTAGTACTTGCATATTTAGTTATAAACAATTGCAATGTGCAACGGAAGAAGCGGGATTTAGGTGTGAGATTTTAGACAAAACAACAAATTTGCTATAAAAAAGATAAGCTTGATATCATTTTTTAATAATTCGCCGTACTTTTACAAAAAAACTAATTTACCAAAACATGACTACCAACGAATAAACATGTCATAAAAATCGTTAAACCTATCCATCATCGGCACGTATATAAAGATTTATATACCGAAGATGTGCTTATGTATATTTTTGGCATATAAAATAAAAGTACTTATTGCATAAGTTTGCAATATTATTTATCGTATCTTGAATACGTTGCTACAATTGTTCTTCGTTATTTTCAGTTGTCGTCTAAACCATGAACTTGAGATATCTTCATAAAAATAATCCAATAGATTTAAGTCCGGAAAGAATGATAGTTACTTCAGGTTAGGGTGTGGGAGTGTTACCATTTCTACCTATCCACTTGTTTGGCTACTGCTGATTGAAATAATTCTAACATTTAATGCAAAATGTGATGGAGTCCTATCTTGTATGACCCACATATCCCCTCGAAGTTATAAAGGTAAACCCCCCCACAAATTTGGCAAGGTTTTTTTGTAGATGTTGCAAATAAATTTCTCCCATTAATCTTTGTGGAACCATGAGAGGATCAACAATATGGTTATTAATTATTCCATCCTACACATTAATTTTAAATTCGTGTTGAAAATGTCTCACTTTGATTGCATGCAATATTCATTACCTCTTTTCTTGTATAACACGCTTCGTCGGTAAACAAAACTTATTTACCAAAATTGAATTCTCCTTCTATTTGTCAATTACCAAACCGTCAAAAAAACAGGCACATTTCAGGATCATGATGTAAGAGATCTTGGAGCGGCGTGATATGGTAAGAATATAGCAATTGTTCTTTAATTACTCTATAACCCACATCTTTAGATACGCATACCTCCCTACCTAGTCGTTTGGAAGATACTTCTTTAGTGTTCTTAAATTTCCTCTTAAACTTCAACAACTCTTGTTAGGGCTTGTGTAGAGAACTGTATAGCCGATAATCGTTTTTGAATAATTAGCTGTATACATTTAGAATTAAATCAGGATTAGTATGTAAGGAACACCTGGGCTGCGCCCATGTACAGTATTTACTTTTTAGTCGTTTGGTTTGTACGACCAGATGTTGATACAAATTTTAGACGAATTAAGAAATAGTTGTATTATAAACTTTCTCTCCAGCCTGTTGTGCAGACTAGAATTTAGGCACGTCTCTGAATAGGGGTGATGACCACCCTCTAATAAAGCCATCAATTATGCTATAAAAGTTAGCTCGCCTAGCAACTCAACATAGGAAAAGTATAGATAATGATCTCCCAGGCTAGTACGCCTATGTCCGCTTACCATTGGCGTTAGTATTTAAGGTTAGCAAGGAGGAAATTCTTCGCCTTCTTGTGTACCTCCCTCAACACTCAACTCCCTGCTTTACACGCACGCAAATGTTGTACTCACGAAACCTACTCACGGGTAGTTAGTATAATAACTAATTATCAAGGCAGGTTGTTATTCGTTATTTCTCCCTTTGATAAATTGCTCGAAATTATAAATGAAGAATAAACCTTTGACACGTTAAGAACGGTTTGTTTCCTTCATTTGCATCAACACGGTGTCTCTGAGACCGCAAACTCAGACTGGTTTTTCGCAACCATCCAGTCCATCGTTCTACAGACGAAACAAAAATTCGACTACGTTTGAATCAACGTATCAGCTCCCAACACAGGACCAAACAATCCTTACAAACGGTGTCCTCCTTAATCAATGGTTGGAAGAGTAAATTGGCCATTCTTCCATTGACGTATCTCAATAGTAGCAGAAGGTGAATGGCTTGATATGCAATGATTCGGAAACCTATCGGTATACACTCTTACTCAATCATGACGTTTTCTTTGGCAATTCTAAACACCAATGTCGTGTCGGTACATTCTTCATTGGTGTATTGTATGGAAATGATAAATTCCTAAAATTAATTCTTTTACTTAATAAAACTCATTTATTAAAATTATTGACAACACTTTTATTTATATGAAACTATGAAAACTAACAATAGAAATTGTTTGCGGTATTACAAGTTCTTTATATTACATGTCTGTACTCTGGAGAAGCTACTGTACCTCTCCAGGACACTGATGTAACTTAGTGGTATCTACTTCCGCGGCTGGTTCTGTTTTAGTTTATACCAAAGGAACATTCTCGTTTTTTCCATACTAAGAAAAACTGGATTTATGCATTCTTGTTTGATTATTTAATACTTTATTTCGTAAAAAATGTAACTCATAGTTCCAAGTAAAACAGGTTGTAAAAAACTGTACCTGGTTGATGTTTTAATAATAACTAGTCACTGGTGTTTCTAAGAACAACTAGTTTGATAGGGTTGCAAGAGTTGGTAATCCCTTGAGTGATGAAACCACACCTTGCTTGTATACGCACTGTTAGTGATGCTGGCACACTGTATATGTCTTGAGCGATGCGAGAGTTGATTGAAGATGATTCTTCTGAGAAAACACAGACGGAACTGCCTTGACTTTGTTTCTTCGGTTCCCCTCTATTCTCAGATCTCGGTCATCTTCATAGGAGGGGAATGGAACCGTGGTCCAACAAGGCGGTTGGAAATTCCCATCGTCGGTCAGTCCAATTTCTGTCCTTCAATTTATTTTAGTGATCAGAAAATTGAGTTCCCTGGGAACCGGGAACCAGCCCTTTTTTGGTCTCTGATTTTACGGTTACCATATGTACTTCTTGCAACCCCAGATTTTGGATCTTGGACAACGGCCCATGTGCGACCGAAATCGTATGGTTCTAAGAGTTCTTGGTAAATTCCAGATATTTTTATTATCTAGCAGTAAATTGTGCTGCCGCTACCCTTTGAATTGCAGGCCTTGATAATACCGCGAGTTTATTGGTCCTCCGGGTGTTAGCCTTTAGAATACTTTATTGCCGAAATCTGAAATTCCCAAAAAAGTCTGAACTGTTTTCAAACCATGTGTGACAAATACCACACATAATCGAGAAATACATTTCTGAAAGTTTTATTTTTATCTGAAGAATATTTGCTAAGCTTTTTGATGTAAATTTTTTTGTTAAACTACTTTTTTTGTGAAGGGGAAAAATAATCATAGGTATCCGATCTGTTAAGCAGGCGACCGACTTATGTGGAATTCACCCCCGATGAGGGTATCCACCCGCTAAAAACCTCTCCTCTTCCTGGATCTCCACGCGACTGCCAATCAATATTAGTTCAGGAAGACGGGTGGGGGGGGGGGGGGTAGAAATCAACTTCCAAGAATAAATTCCACAATAAATTTTCATGTAGCTTTACTTCTAGAAACACCATGGTAGAAATGATATTTTTAGAACGGGTCAATTGAATAACAAGTCTTTTGTGTGATAGGATTCATCTTCGACTTAAGGCATACTGCTTGCGAGTCAACGATGTTAACCAATCATTAGCAATAGAAGAGGAAACGGTAGCTTCTCTCCCTCGCACTTATCAATCCTCTAATTGCCTTTTGCTTGCATTCACTAAAACATCATGTACCAGGTCTGTAAATATGAAACCGGAATTTGCCTCCAAATATCCCTAGTGGTCAATATAGGTACTACCTTATCGTGTTATTAGGGTATTATATCTCTTATTTACATCTGAGAATGATTCTCAAATCAGAACAATACAGGTTCAATACTGCAGTACAGTTTACAATAGATTTGAGTATGTCGAATTTTGTGCCTACAAATTACGATTTGCGGACAGCATTGATATTCTGTTACCACTTGAAAAAAACGGTTGCAGATTCACATCGCATGTTTGTTGAAGCTTACTGTGAACATGCCCTTGGAAAATCACAGTGCTATGAGTGGTTTAAAAAATTCAAAAGTGGCAATTTTGACGTCAATAACGAAGAGCAGCGTGGAAAACCACCGAAAAAATTTGAAGACGGCGAGTTGCAAGCTTTGTTAGATGAGGACGATACTCAAACGTGTGGTATACCTTGTTTAGGTCAAGGTTTGAAATCATTTACCTAATACCGGTACCAGTAAATGGTTCCCTTATAATAATGTCGACGGGTAGTTGTTTATAGGTATTTTTGTTGCTTAGATGGTTTTGTCAAAGGTTTAGTAAACCACCATTTATAATTATATTTTTAACGTTTTTTGAATAGATAGTGTATGTCAAATTTAGATATATAAGTTTTAGTACAAAAAAAGAAACAGCAGTTCTTTCAATAAAATCTTCTCATCATTAACACCTCGGTGTATTGTATCATTTGTGTTCGTACGTACTACGACAAACGCAACAACAATTAGCGAACCAATTAAATGAGACACGAGAAGCCATTTCCATTCGTTTGAAAGCTATGGAAAAATTTCGAAGAAAGGAGAATGGGTTCCACATGAACTCAATGAAAGATAGCACGAAAATCGAAAAACCACTTGGCAATTGTTGCTTACCAGGTATAACAGAAAGTTATTTCTTCATCGAATTGTGACTGGTGACGAAAAATGGATCTATTTTGAAAATCCCAAACGTAAAAAATCATGGGTAACTCCAGGCGAACCATCAGCATCGTCAGCAAGACCAAATCGATATGAACGGAAAACAATGCTCTGTGTTTGGTGGAATCAAAAAGGCGTAATTTATTATGAGCTGCTAAAATCTGGAGAAACAGTTAATACTGAACGTTACCAACAACAAATGATGGACTTGCATCGAGCTTTGCGTGAAAGACGACCAGAATATCAAGAACGGCAACACAAGGTGATATTGCTTCATGATAATGCACCATCACACACTGCAAAACTGGTGAAGGAAACGATTGGGACGTTTCATTGGGAAGTACTATCGCATGCGGCTTATTCACCCGACTTTTTTTTTTTTTTTTTTTTTTTTTTTTTTTTTTTTTTTATAGAGGAGGGAAACCTTCCAAAGGTACCCGGTCTGATGTTGTAGCGACCGGGTTATGTGGGATTCTTACCTGAGTGTGACGCCTACCCACTAAAACCCTCCTCTCTTCACCCTGGATCCCCCCCGGAACCGCCGCTAGGCATTACTTCAGGGGGGGGTGGTATATTCTTAAGCTTTGCCGCCTCCTCACAGAGGCTGCTCGGCCTTTCCTTTCCTCCTTGCCTCTTCCTTGGCCCTGTTTAACGCATTTCTAAACTTCTCACACTTTCCTGATCCACTCCTATGCTCTCTACTACCACAGTTTATGCAATCCTCAACCTTGTTACATTCCCTCATTTTATGCCCAACTCCTCCACATGCATAACAATTTCCCCTCCTGTCTAAACCTGTGCAATCCTTAATTTCGTGGTCAAATGCCCAGCATTTTGAGCATCTGACCACTCTCACCTTCTCTTCCATACCACAGACCGAGAATTTCACCCTAAGACACGGTTCCCTCATCAATTCCCTCCCCCGCCTTTCAGGCATCGCCACAGTCACCGCCAGCGTATCTCCCCAATTTTCTCTCATGCTTCCCACTGAAACTTCCCCATCCTCCATTCCCTGGACCCTGTCCATTATCGCTCCACGAACCTCCTCTCTTGTCGTTGTCATGTCCATCCCCCTTACAAATATAACCATCTTTCTCGTTCTTGGTCCCATTATTCTCACGTTTATCGTCATCTCTTCCTGAATTCCTTTCCTAGCTTCCTTGGCACTCCCCTCGTGATTACCCATCTCCACTAAAATTTTTCCCTCCCTTGTTGTACGTAGTCCCCTTACTTCTTGCTTTATTCCGCGTTTTCCAATTACTTCTTTTATTTTATCTACCGTATTTTCAATTTTTTTCCCCGATTTTCTGTCCAGAATTAGCTCATATGTTTTCTTTTTTCCTCTTAGTTTTTCTTTTGTGGTTTCTGTCTCTGTATAAATTATAACCCTGGTTTCTGTTCCATGAAAAGCACTCTCCACCATTTTTCTAAATCTTCCTATTTCAAGTCCCATCAACTCATGCATTTCCAAACATTCGTCCTTCTCCGTTTCTTCCTTCAGTTCCATAATCCTTCCAAACAATTCCTTTTCACTTCCATCATATTCCAACTTGACTATTTTTCTTGACACTGGCTTCACTATATCTTTAGTTTTTATTCTAAATTCATATTCCATTACACCCATATTTTCTTTAACTTCCTTAAGTTCCGGATACCTATTCCAAAATTCCTCCCGTATACTTCCATTTTCTTCAGGTCCCGATATTATTACTTTTGTTCCATTTTTATCTACTTTCATTAAATTTCCCACCTCTATAGCAGTATTTTTGTAATCTCCTTCGTTCCATGCATTCTCAACTTGTTCCAAAAACCCTTCATAGTCAACCACTCTTTCTATCTCCCCTGTTTGTGTCCCAATTTCCCGTTTTTCTATTTGTTCAGCTTGTGTTCGTTCTGTTTGTGTATCTGCGTCAAATGTCATTGCTTCCACTTTCTCATATTTATTTTTTTGTAACCAGTTTGTAATAATGTCTTGTCCAAATACTTTCCCCTGTTTAAACAAATTCTTACTAATTTCCTTTATATCTCCCTGAGTGTTTTTCTGGATTTTACTATGTAGTTCTTCTATTAATACTTTTACCCTATCAATAGCCTCTGTCAGTATAAAAACCTCCGTACTTTCTTTCAACTTATAAGCTTCCCCCCCATAGTTTTGCCCAATCGAAGTATCCATAATTTTCCTTTTTTTTCCCTCCTTGCCTTGTCTCGTTACGTCCATGTCTGTCTTTGTCATTTGTCCTCTTCCCTGTATTTCGTACATTCCGCCGTACATGGAAGGCTCCGATAGGCACCTCTCCTTGTACCCTCCCCTAAGCAATTTCCAGTGAGCCTGCCCCCCCCCCAGAATCCGTGGGGCCTGCGCCGGCCACCGGGGCTTCCACCCGGTCGGAGCCGGCGGCGGGATTTTTACCCGCCTGGGGTACTTTGTTTCTTGCTTCACTCTCCATTTCTCCCTGTTTGTGTCCCTCTTAGTCCTCATCCTCCCCCTCCGCCCTTCCGGCAAGGTAAGACCCACCGGCATGGCCTTCGGGATTCTCGGATAAGTACCAGCCCCCCCATCACGACAAGGTGGAGACACCACGGGTTATTTACCCGACTTAACACCATCCGATTATCACTTATTTGCATCGATAGGACACGCTCTTGCAGAACAGCACTTCACCCCTTACGAAACAGTTCAAAAATGGCTCGATGAACGGTTTGCCTCAAAAGAACAACAGTTTTTTTGGCGTGGCATCCACAAATTGCCAGAGAAATGGGAAAAATGTATATGTAACGATGGGAAATATTTCGAATAAAATATTTTTTATAATTATTGCGCAGCTAAGTTATACTTTTTATTAAAAGATTCCAGTTTCATATTTACAGACCTGGTACATAATAGTGAAAAAGGTATGATATACTCGCAAGATGTCGATAATTTTCATTTGAAATACACATTTTAGGAATTAACGACATAAAGAAGAGAAAGAAAAAATAAGAAGCTATAAATGCAGATATTTTGATTAAAATGAATGCCGCGCCATCTATAACGCACTTGAAACGTAAACAAAAGAAACTCATTTTTTCGTTAACTTCAAAGATTATTTAAATGCCAAAAATCATCAACCGATAGTAAGCGCCGCGAAGCCTAAATATTATAGCTGCCAGATGAAAATGGCCATATTTTCCAAGCAAATAAATAATTAAAACTAATAAAGTTGAAAGTTTTTAAGATAGTATGAGTAAAATTGTATGCATTTGCTAACTAAAATATCATGCATATTATTCCATTTGATGTTTACAGGTAAATTTTAATAATTCCAGATTTTATAATAAAACGCCTTCTAAGGGTGCTTCTATTAATTAAAATGAATTTTCCAGCACATCTTTGGATAAAGCAAAAAAAAACTCTTTCATTTACATCCCATGATCCCCCCGAAATATTAAAATTTTTATCTGAGAACATTCGTAGTGTCCTCTAGAAAAACTTGCAAATAAACAATAAAAATTTAATATACCAAAATTATGTATACATTTTTCACGAATAAAATTTTGAAATTTTCAGTACACTTTTTCATTATTCTCGATCACTTTTTTATACCACTTTTTATTTAAAACGTTCATTTCCAATAGTTTTAGAGATGCAGCCAGCGTCTTCGATTAATGGGACACCTGGGACAGTTGCTCAAATCCAGATTTATGGCAAAGATAACAAACTAGGTTTTATACCTATGTTGTTAACTTTGCACTAATGTTGCACAGTCTATGATACACAAGAGGTTCTGTTTTGGTGTGTATTTTTTATGATTCGAGAATTTAATTTGAGTTTATCAGTACTTTCCTAGATTTCCGCAAAGGGACGAATGATACGATATTGAACATGTTGTCCGTATCATAAAGTCATGCACATTTTTGTTAAAATCTGACGGACTCGTCATCACCATTTATGTGACTTTTTAAAACAAAGAAGTTATTTTTGTGTAATTAATTTCAACAAGCACAAAGGAATCTTTAATAAACTCATACGAAAATTAGGACAATTTTTAACCGGGTATTTAGTTACAAAATTCAAGTATTAACATGTCATAGCAATGCTACGAAAAGAACCAGAAGAGGCTTCTGCGTATACAAGAAAGAATAGGATATCCCGAACGTGACACGAAACAAAAAGAAGGTAATAACAGGGAGTCAAATCACAATGAAAATGTAATTAAGGCAAAAGAGGAAAATACTGATATCAAACAAAATCTAGATGAAGTAGATGGTAAACCTATATCCAGACCTACGAAAGAACCGTCCTTTAACCGTAAAGATGGTGCAATTGATTGGAATAAATGAGTGCCGCCGCAAACTGTATATACCCGATCTAAGAATAAAGTTCTTAGTCTCCCTGAGGTAAAATAATCAGCGAAGTTAACTAAAACTCCAATCCAATGTTGGGACCTTTTTTTCCTGATAACGAATTAGAAATTATTGTGAATGAAACGAACAAATTCATTGAATCTATATCGACAAAATTTTTAAGAGAAAGATCGGTGCATTCTACGACCAAAACAGAAATTAGAGCTTTTCTTGAAATTTTATACAGGGTGTCCCAGAATGAAGGGATCAAGGCTTAACCACATATTCCTTGGTCAAAAATATATCGATACGTGTTGATATACATACAGCAGTGGTCAAAATTATAGCAACTTTTTAAAATTTAAAATAATTTAGACTTAACGGCCTAAATTCAAAATAGGTTTTGAAAATATGATAATGACTGTTGATGATAGAAATATATAACAATAAAACAATAATAATTTGTATACAAAAATAAAAAAAGATATTCATTTCGACCTGGACAAAAATATAGCAACTTTTCCAAAATAGTTATAAAGAGTAATAAAACTTCAACAAATTACAAAAGAATTGTTCAATAATTAATATTTTGTATAACACCCTCGCTGCTGAATAACTTCTGCACATCTTCGTGGCATTGAATTTATTAAATTGTTAATGTAATCGTTATCAATACTCTTCCAGGCTTTTAGAAGTGCCTGAAATAAATCCTATAAATTGGAATATGTATTATTCCGAATTTTATTATCCACATATTCCCACAAATTTTCTATGGGATTGAGATCGGGAGATTGCGATGGTCAAGCAAAAACTTCTATCCTTTCCTCTCTAAACCATTTTGAAACAAGTTTCGATTTATATTTGGAGTCATTATCTTGTTGGAAAATGCTTCTTAGTGGCATGGTTTCTTCAAAATATGGTTGTAAATGATTCCTGAGGATATCTCGGTACATGAACCGATCCATGCGATCTTCTATTTTGTGAAACGGACCCATATCAAAACCAGAGAAACAACCCCAAACCATAATCGAACCTCCTCCATGTTTTACGGTTGGTAAAACAAACTTTTTTTGCAACCTTGCGCCTTTGGGTTGTCTAACGTATGATGGGCCATCACTTTTAAATAAGTTAAATTTGGACTCATCGTTGAAAACTACCAATTTCCATTGTTCAGATGTCCAGTGTTGGTGATTCTGCGCAAACTGAAGTCGGGCTTTCACGTTCTTCTTAGACAACAATGGTTTTTTCGCTGGTCGCCTACCAAACAATCCATTTTCCACTAATCTTCTTCTTAAGTTCTTGGAACTGATATGAGCTACGCCCGTTTCCTTTAAATGTGATTTTATATGAGTAGATGATAGAAATGGATTTTTTTGACACATTCAAACTATCCATTTATCAGTTCTTTTTATAGTTTTCCTTGTGCGCCCTGAATTTTTTACAGCTGCTTCACTTTCTGTTTGTTTGAATTTGTAAATAATTCGAGATACAATTGACTTATGCACACCCAAACTCTACAATTTCGCTTTGCCGTTAGTCTCTTTTATACCGCTCAATGATAATTTTCCTGATCTCTAATGAGATTGTTTTACCTCGACCCATAATGGAAATCGTCGATTTAATTTAGAATATAAAACGTCTTTAAACACACAAGTGTGTTAATCAAGTGAAATTTTAAAATTCCAAGAGTCGCTATATTTTTGTCCGATATTGAAAAAATATGTCTTAATAGTTTCTTATAGAAATTGTTGATATTTTATTTGGATGCATTTTAAACATCAACGGTTGCGGAAGATAAATAATATAAAAAAGTATATTGGGTTTAGCCGAATAGATACATTTTATTTAAAATTTTTAAAAGTTGCTATAATTATGACCACTACTGTATATAGGAAATTTTCTTCTTTTGGAGATACAGCCCGTCAAAGTTTCACTTTTTTTTATTTTGCAAATAAGTCGAAAACGGCTGTATGGTATTTAGGCCAGGGGCTTCCTGAGTTCCTGCCTAATAGTAGTGACTGTCTCACTAGACACCCACAGAGGAATCCAAATACGCTGGCGGGGTTTCGTAATTGAGTCGAAGGACCAGACGGGCTACCGTCATAAAATAATGGAGTTCCGAAGGTTCGAGAGGGTATAGAAACTCTGTTGCACAAATCACACTAAATTTTATCCCAGACTAGTTGAAATACAGGGTTGAGTGGTGATTAAACTATTAACAGTAATGCCCGTGTATAGATCTCTGCTGCGGCGATAACGTGAGAAATTCGTAAAATTCTGTGGTCTAACTTACGAAATTGAAAGAGAAGTTGCTGTTAACGCGACGAGGTAAGAAACGGTTCTGGACCATGCTCCAAGAGGGGTAGTGCTCCTTCATGAAAAATACAGGTCCCCGAGTCTGATTGTTTCCCACGATTTCGTGGAAAAATCACCACCTTGATGCTTTCACACCATTGCTTTATCGCTAACACCCTCTGTTTCTTATGCCACTTGCGAGTTTGTTGCGACATTCCATCCTAATTTACTGCGGCCCTTTATCTATTTTACGATTTGCACTTCATAAATCAGGGTGGAAGTAAACCAGATGAAAGGTGATTAGTGCGGTATCCATGGTTTGGCACCTAATGGTACGTCGAGTTTTGGGTTCTGCTTTCTCTTTTTACTAACTTTATTACCCAGATGTTAGGACATTGCATGAGCGCAATTTTTATATTGGAGTTTCTGCAACAATACCAATACCAAGGTAATGGTATCTCGTAAAGTGGCCGAAAATCATGATTTGGCTGTGTTCAAGTAACTTAACTTGCAGATATATCCCAAATCTTGAAAGGAGTTCCATTTTGGGCGTATTCTATCAATTCCATTAATGCGGAACATAAATAACATCAAAGCCGTAATATGGTAATAATACCTTGTAAACTGAACGAAAATCAGGATTTGGCTCTGTACAAGTAACTTAACTTGCAGATTTGCTCCGAATCATGAAAAGAGTGTCATCTTGGACTTATTCAATTATTTTCATTATTACAGAACACAAATAACACCAATATCGTGAGAAGGTAATAATACTTCGTGAATTCACCGAACATCTCGGTTTGACTGTGTACAAATAACTTAACTTGCGGATTTTCCCTAAATTGTAAAAATAGTGCCATATAGGGCTAAATCTATCATTTCCATTAATACGGAACATCAATAACACCAATTCCATGATAAGGTAATGATATGTCTTGATTTGATATGTGCTTATTTTGCCAATCAGAGTCGATTTGAGCAAAACTGCATGCATCGTTACTGGGATAACGCCAAATCATGATTTTCAGTCAATTTCCGACGAAACACTCCGATTTCACGGAATTAACGATATTTAAGCTCCAGATTGATGAGAATGATAGACATTTCCCTAGATCGTACAATTTACATGATTTGGACCAAATCTGACGGTTTTAGAAGAGCCAAACTGTGGATTTGCCGTTTAAGGCCACATTATGCTTATTTCGCCAATCGGAGCCGATTTGAGCAAAGTTGCATGCAACGTTACTTGTATAATGTCCAATCATGGTTCTCCGTCAACTTACGACAAAACACTACGATATCACGAAATTAGCGATATTTAAGCTCCGGATTGATGGAAATGATGAAAATATCCCTAGATTGTAGAATTTATATTCCGTTCCTAACAAATACTTAGATAAGATAAACATAATCAATATCTATCTCAACATTAATAATAAATAATTGGCCTTTTGCTCATATCAATTATAGTTTCGCATTTCATGTGGTTAGTAATGGGTAATTTCTAGTTTTTAAAAACAGAACATCATGGCAGGAGACGTAAACTGCACAAAGGTGGACGTCGAAGTTAACTTCAAAGATGTATACGGAGTAAGAAAATTTTTAAGTTCAAAATCAAACAGAGTGCTTGCTATTCAAAGTTTGGATTACGATTCAGAGTTTGTCAAATTGAGATTAGACAATATTATCAAGCGAATTAAAACTACACAAAGCAACGAAATAAATTATTTAAATTATGAGAATGTTAGGATAGGGCTTGAGCATTTAGATATTGAGACCGTGAATGACATGTGCCTAACAAGTGCCACAGTTGGATCTGGTAAGCTACCATCTTTCTTTCTCAGCGATGAACCGGTTTTTCTTAAATGGGATGCGTTAAAAGATATTCTAGAACGCAGAAAACAAAAAGAGACGAGTGCAAGTAATGAGTTTGGTAAATTAACTATAATTGAAGTTTTGGAAACATCTAATTCGCTATTAATTGATTATTCAGAGCTATTGGAAGTGTTATTTTTTATGATCAACGAAGATCCCCTTAAAAAAATTATCTTACAGTTACCAGGGGACATTAAAGAATATTGCGCAAAATTTATTGATGTTTTTTCTCCAGAATTTTTAGTAGCAAAATCTTCTAGCTGCCTCTGTTTTGAAGACTTAGAAGAACAGACTCAAATTGAGCTCTTTGAAACGGATTTTATATCATATAAAGACAAAACTATTTCGTTAAAAAAATTTTTAGGCTATGATAATATTTCATACTCTCCACTTAGCAACATAGTAGACGCTGAAATTTTGAAAGGAATAATTGAAAATGGTGGGATTTTTGTAGAAAAGATTGATACCATTAATAACTCCTTTAATTTTGAATCAAAGTTTCATATAAATCGTACATTTTCTAAGAAAGTTGAGATAAATTCAAAAGCATTACAGAAACTAATAAAGTTGGCTCAAAAAAACTTAATTCCAGACTTGTTCCTATTTGGTGATATCAAAGATAAAAAGATTTTTAATGTAAAAAACATCGAAAAACTGGAAAACATAGCCATTTTTGATAACTTTGAAGATGCGAATACTAAATTTCAAACTGATTCCTTAAAGTACCCAGTTCATCTTATTCGTTGTGTCAATGACGGTTCACTACTCTGGGTATCATCTAAAGGTTCTCTAAAGAACGTCAGGGAATTGATGACGGTATTTAATGCCGTGACCGTTGAACAAAATGAATTAATCAACAACAACATCGTCATTCTTAGTGGTCCTCCTAGAGTAGGAAAATCTACAACCTTGATCAATATAGGCAATAATTTGTCTTTAACCTCAACTTGGGTTATCTCAATTGATTTAGCGCTGTGCCAATCCCAAATTAAACTTCTCTCTGAGTCCACTGATTCTAGCCTTGTCAGTAGCGATGTAGTAAATTTTCTTCATGGCTCATTAAGCCAAGACCCTCCAAATCATCCTCTGACCAAAGCTCTTTTAAAAGATGCCCTTTTTGGAAAGGATTCAAAACCCGTATGTTTATTGTTCGATGGATTTGACAAAACGGTTGAAAACGATAAAGTTAGATTGAAATCATTCATTAAAATGTTAGAATATTTGCATAAGAATTCTAAGGTATCAATTATGATAGCGAGTCTGCCTGAGAACAGTTATGATTTAGAAGAGGCGTTATGCACTTTTCGAACCGAATTTTTAGATTTCGAACTTGAGGTTCTAAAAGAAAATATATGTAAATTGTGGGATACAACTAATTTAACTAGTAACGAAAAGGGCTTATTACTTAAATGTATAGACTCTTTTGTGAAGTCTATCATCCATTTTCAAAATAGGAATACACGAGTGAGCGCCACAGCCCTATTGGCAATTCTTGCTAACGTCTCAAAACCTTCTGAGGCGTACTTTTCAGATTACTCTAATGTTCTAAATATTTCCAACATCTATAAAAGTTTAGAAGATCGAGAAATGAAAAAAAACAGTTCAACATTTCAGGTAATATTAGGAACAAGTATTTCAGAATATTTCCCTGAAAGCGCGGATATTCTTCTCAAAATCATGAATTTTAATTTCGAAAATGCGGGCGTTCAAAAATCTCAAGAAAAATTGCCATTTGACAACGGTTTAGTTGACTATGTAATTGCAGATACTTTAGTAAAACTTTTTAGTCAACAACCCATGAGGATAAATATGGAAGACTTCGTTAACTTAACGATGTCGCGTGTTTTGTTAGAACCGAATTACAGCGCGATAAGGCTATTCATGAATAATTTGTGCAAGGATACAGTCAATAAGTTACCGAAAGGATTTATAGATAATTTAGTGAAACTGTCGAATAAAGGAAAAAATGTGTTTCGTAATGTTCAAGATGAATGGGCACTATACATCCTCATAAAAGAAGGTTTATTCGAATTGGTGAATATGTTCTTAGACGAGCTGTTTCTTAAAAGACTGTGGATGCTATTTAACCGCCCTGATAAAAAAGGAGAAACAGTTTTATCGTTGTTAATTAAGCATAATGGTGAGAAATACATCAAAAGAATGTTTGAAGTTACTATGCCGAAATGGAAAATGTGCCTAAAAGAACTTATACAGCTTACTCTTTTGTGGCAATTACGAAACGATAAACATTTATTAGTAGAAAACTGTTCAATTTTTAATGTAATTCATGAATTCGATCCTAAATTAGAGGGTAAAATCCTTAAGTTCCAAACCCTAAGTAATAGCTGTTTTGATTTATGTCGTAATGGTAATTTAAAGGAATTAAAAAATGTTTTCAACAAGAGAGAAAGTGAGTCTGGAATACGATTCATCATCCAGAAACCCTGTAGTAATAAATTCACGTTTACAACCATGCTGCATATTGCAGCGGAGAACGGTCACTTAGATGTGGTCAAATACCTCACTGAAAAAAATCCTGAGGCAGTTCGTTCATTGGATAAAGATTGCGCCACTCCCCTTTTCAATGCTGCTTCAAGGGGCCACTTTGAAATCGTGAAATATTTAATTCTCAAAAGAGCAGATGTACATTTTAAAGATAAATATTCTAGAACAGCCCTGCTGTTGAGTGCAAAAAATGGCTTTAAGAGTATCGTGGAATATTTTATAAAAGAAACAAAAGGATTATTGGAGGTTAGTGATAGAAATGGTATCAGCCCATTAGAACATGCTGCCAAGGAGGGACATATGGATGTAGTACGTCTCTTATTAGAAAACAATTGCGACATAAATCACCGAGATCGATTTGGATGGAATGCATTAGCATGGGCCGTGAGATTTGACCGATTCGAAGTGGCTACCTTTTTAATAAGTCAAGGGGCTGATTGGGATATTTTGGATCATCATGGAATGAATTTGGTATACATTGCTGTGAAAGCTCAAGCGTGGAACATCGTCAGATATTTAACGTTTTGTTGCATAGACGTAAACATTCCTGACTTTAATGGCGTAACCCCCCTTGAACGTACAATAAACGCTGGCAAATGGGATATGGTGGAGTATCTAATTTCCGAGGGTGCAAAAATCAAACGAAATCATGAGACTGCATTTGATCCTATTGGCATTGCATTAAAGAATAAAAAAATCCACATAGTAAAGTTCATGGTGGAACGAGGAGGTGAAGTGAACCATCTTACTTCTGAAGAACAAAGACAAATTCTGGATGCGATAGTCTCTTCAGAAACGGATACGCCAGGCAAAATAAAAAAACTAATGGAGGCAGGCAATGAGACTCTTATTGATTTATTCATTCGACAAAAGGGACTTTATGATACAGAAAAAGCAGAAGAACTTGAAGCATACTTGGCAGAGGGTTACCAAGAATTTGTCAGTATTTGGAAAGTATGTTTGTCTAAGAAAATGCAAATTTTTATTGAAAGTGCTTTGGTAGATTTACGTGGCAGGAGACGGCTGAAACATCTTTCGGATTCCGAAGTTAAAAAACGTTTGCAATTGATACGCGACGAAATTAAGATTATAGAGAAAGATTTAGCGGAAGTTAATCTAGTTAAGGATAACAGCGAATTCCTCTCTAGAAGTACATTCATCTGTAAACAAATCAGTATGATAAAAAATCATAAATATTCGAAAAACCTTGAACTTCCCTTTGAGGAGATCGAATTTAATATCACAATGTTTATAAAATTTTTTCTTAAACCGGAGCGTGATGATCATTGTTATAGATTAATTTTAGATCAAGATACAATTGTTGAGAGTTTATCTGCCTTTGCCAATGAAATCGATACACCCGGTACAGCATCTTTCGAGAAATTAAAAGATAACTATAGGATCGTGCGTGATATCTATTTCCTGAGACGAATTTCTACTTACGTGTCTAATGCTTTATCCATAACAGGCATTTCTAAAGACCTAAAACCCTTTGCATTATTAAGATGTTTGCAAGTTATTGGGGAGAGTTTAAAAAATTCGAAGACTTCCCCGAACTTGTCTGATGATATTCATGAATATCTATTTTATGCAGCACCGGAAGGATTGAAAACTATTTGCACTTCGTTACGCGATTCTCTTTCTCATTATCACACTTTAAGGGCGAAGACAAAATTAGAGGAAAATTTAAGAGACGATGAAATGTATTTTAGCAGCGTGCAAAATGATTTAAAGAAAATTAAGCCTGAGATTGATTTTATTCTCTCTAAGAAAAAGAAAGATGCCGTAGAGAGATTTCTTATGAAATATGGAGAGTATCAACTCAAACAAGGTCCGGTTCATAATCTTTTTCGATATATTGACTGGATAGCGGGTCAAGAGTTGAATATAGGGCCTTACCAACAATCTGAAGAAGTAAAAGAAATTAAGAATTTAATAGAGACGCTACGAAAAATATTGCATCGTGATGCAAATGGAACAAAACTAGTAAATGGTCTTGGACTAGAAATCGATATAATTGAACAAAATAAGTTGGAACGATTGAGTTTATATCAAACATCTTATTATCACTTCTTCAATATGTGTGGAAATGCGAATGATCAAATATTGGCTTTTAATTTACTTAAGGAGTTTTCTATTAAAACAAAGGACACAAAATACAACAAAGCATTAAACTTTATAGAACAATTAGAAGCTATGTTTAACGCTAATATAACTTACAATCAACTCATGAGGATTTGCATTAAATTACGTTATCTAATGAATTTTGAAGTAAACAGTGTCAAAAAATTAGAAGACCTGCGAATGCATCTGCATGACACCTCAACACAAAATGAACTTAATGTTATAGAATGCTCATTCAATAAAATAGAGGAAATGTTAGAAAACCAAGACAAAAAAAATTTTCAAGATTATATTAAGGACAAGAAATTAATATACAACACGATTCTAAAAATTCGGCAGAATATGGAAGATGGTAAAGAAATTTTGCATTCATCGGACATTGAAAACAGTATGAAGAATCAATTGTTAAAAAACATAGACGATAAACAAACATTTAGCAGCCTTGCAGGACAAATAGATTTATTAAGTCAACTACAAAAAAGTGTTAAACGGAATTGTTTTTACGAAGGGTTGAAAAAGTTTTTCACGAGAATAAAAAAGCTCATATTAAAGACACTGTTCAAAAGTTCATAGAAGATGAAGAGGAAGAGCTTAGGAAAATTGAACGTGAAAAATATTCAATATTACGGAAAGCTATAGAAAATGATGAAAATGATATCTTCAAGAATGAATTTTTATGTTTGGCAACAGAAATGCTACTTTTGGATGTCTCAGATGCACTCATAGCCAAGCATGTGTTGCCTGACTATTCATCATCTTTTGACGATTCAGCTCCTATTTTGATCAATAAAAGCCTGCGAAACTATTTAGCTCATGGTAGCATACTTATAGACACTTTACCCTTTGACCCAAGAAAATCGATTCTTTCTGCTATTAGATTTTACAAAGCTAATTATTCGATTTTATTTAAGAAATCCGACAATTCAAAACCTTTTGCTCAAGAATATTCTCTCAACGCCAGTAAATTGGAGCCAAACCTATCCCAATTTGGAGAAAATGTTTCGAGTAATCTAATAGCCAAAGGGATGCAATGCCAAAGGGATGTAATGAGAACTGATGATGTTGAACGATTTACAAAGCTGAAAGTAATAAACACGTTTCCGTGCATGTACAATTGTTGTATTTCCGCAGCAGCAGCAAATGCGGTTAAAATCTTTAAACATATATTAGATAAAATAATTTCACACTCTGGCACTATACATATAGATATTTTGCTTCCCGCAATAATACACGCAGCAATGGGTAATTTCGAAAAAATTCTTCAAGTTATCATACAGTATATAAAGTCAACTTTTGTACAAAAACCATCTTTTAAATATCTGGAATTGATTAATCGTCTGATCGCAAAAGGATTAATGTCAATTGAGTCTAGGAAAATATATATCGGAAATACCATAATGGATCTTGCAATTCCGCCCTATGAAAAACTTAAAGCTTTTCGAGTATTGGCTCTAATATTAGCAATTAAAATGAGTTCTATCGATTTTTTCAGATTACTTTTTGAGTGTTATTGTAACAAATCCCTAAGCTCGACTTTGGTGTTATCTATTGCTATTGCTGTAGAAAATGGAAACCAAGACCTTGTTAATGAAATATTGATTAAGAATATGAATATTAAAAAAAAGACACTGAAAACAAAGTCTGAGTATAGAAACGTCGTACGTTTAGCTGTTGCAAATGGCGATCCGATAATTCTAAGATTATTATTAAATTGGCTAAAACACAATAAGATTCCAATATCTGATAATGAAAATATACTTATCTGTACGGTTTACGGGCATGTAGATATATGTAAAATACTATTGAAAAATGATGTAGTAACGAATATTAATTTCACCGATGAGAATAAAAATACCGCCCTTCATATTGCGGCATCGAAAGGCCATCACAAAATTATCGAAGTTCTTTTAAAGTACCGCGCCAACGTTAATGTCCTCAATAACAACAATTACAGCCCTCTTTGTTTAGCTATAGTCAGGGATAATAAAACAGCCATTGAACTATTATTAAAAAATAATCGTTATATTAATGAACCTTCTGATATTCTAGGATTAACTCCCCTGCTCTTGGCGTCCTTGCAAGGAAGAGCAGATATCATAAAGATTCTTCTACAAAGCGGTGCTGACATTAACCAACTTACAACAGATAAGAATTCTGCTCTTCATTTGGCAGTTTCATCAGAAAATGATGAAGCAGTTGAATTATTATTGTCAAAACGTGATAATTGGGATACAGTTAATTCAAATTTTCACGGACCACTACATAAAGCTGCTCTTCTTGGAAACGACAATATAGTAAATTTGTTACTAAAACACGGCGGTGATGTTAATTTCATGAATCAAAATAAAGTTACACCTCTTCATATAGCTGCAGAAACGGGCCATGATGAAATAGTGCGAACATTATTAACCCACAAAGCCAATGTAAACTCGCTAAATGTAGACGGATATTCGGCATTGCACTTTGCGGCACTAAATGGCCATGATACCACTATTGACGTGCTATTGGCCTTCAATGCCGATGTTTATGCCACTTGTTCTAAAAGCAATAATACTGCCCTTCATTTCGCAGCTAGATATGGCAACGAGAAAATTGTGAAGTTATTAATGCCAAAGTATAAAGATGCTAGTATTGCCCGAAAGCATGGTGCTACACCTCTTCACGAGGCTGCTCGCTATGGACATATAAACGTTGTGAAGTTCTTGAGAAAGAAATGCGATATTAATATTAAAGATAATGAGTCATTTACACCGCTCCATTTGGCTGCTTTTAACGGTCACAAATTAGTAATAAAAGAGTTGATCAAAATGGGTGCAGATGTAGATATTGCTACAAAATCCGGCGTTACACCATTATATTTGGCAGTACAAAATCAACATGAAGATGCTGTTAAGGTGCTTTTAGACCATGGAGCAAAAGTTCAAATAAATGAAGATATGCGTAATAATTTGTTCTTGTTGGGGATTTATAGTTGTATTCACATTAATAATTGCAAAATATTACAATTATTAATAAGCAATAGAAAAAACTGTGTAAATGATTTTTGTAACAGCGCAACACTTCTTCATTGGGCGGCAAAATATGGTGACGCGAAATGTTGCAAAGTTTTATTAGAAAATGGGGCTGAAGTAAATAAATTCTCACAAGACAGTTTACAAGTTACACCCCTACATATCGCTGTCCAATGCAATAAGATAGAAATTGTGACTCTACTTTTAAATAATATTAGACAGTATGATGCTATTAACGAACAACATCAAACGGCATTACATATAGCTTCTTACAATGGCTACAGGGACATCGCTAAAATATTACTACAGAAAGGTGCCAAAATTAATAGAAAAGACAGAATGGGCATGACACCTCTTCATTACTCTGTTGAATATGGACATAGTTCGATTCTAGCTTTGTTGTTAAGTTTTCACGCTAACCTATGCACGCCAAATAATGAAAAATATTCACCTCTTCATACGGCTACGAAAAATGGAAATGATAAAATCGTGAAAACTCTGTTGAGTCATGAGGCTGTGGTCGATCAAAAAGGGCCAAACGAGATGACATCTCTTCATATTGCGTGCCAATGCAACCATAAACGAATAGTTGAATTATTAATTCACTATAAAGCCGATGTCAATGCTGTGGATAAGAATTCAAAATCGCCACTCTACTATGCCGATGAGAAAGGTCACTCGGAGATTGTATCAATTTTGTTAAAAAAATGGTAGATTTCTATTCATAAGTAAAGACTAAGTATGAAATTTTTTTTATGTATTCTTGAGTAGAAATAATTTTAGGAAAACTGCCAATTTCTTAATACTCAAAAATAACGATAGCAAGAATTTAAGAATTTAACATGTCGCAATCGACTTAATGGCAAAAAAATATGTATGTACCGCGTGTACAAAACTCGTACTACCCAAAAACGTACTACCCATAGTCGCGTTTTCGGTGATCGATAATTCCCATTAACTTCTCTTTAATAGTTCACTATTAACACTTTGAAGTATCTGCAACTTTTTGAGCTTTTCTATATCTACCCAACAAAACTCTCTCTTATGCATGTAGGTAATAATTTGATACCCCAAACGTTCTAAAACTTCTCGGGTGGTTTATTTGCCCGCTTACAAATCACTGAGACACTCTCCTGTTGGAGATTTGTGCCCTTCCTGAATCTGCACTCTTTTTAAAGATTTTTGTTCCGAATAGAGGAATTGCCATTGGTATTTCAGATGTTGACCCAGATAAATTTTCACGTTTTTTCTAAGAGTCTACGGGAATTCTTTGAACTTTGTATGATGTCGTTACCAACTCCCGTGGATAGTACAGCTACGCTAAGTCATCCTCCTGGTAACCTCGCCAGTTGATCTTTATTCAATCACTCATTCCAGACTAGTCCTCGAACACTAACTTCCTTTTGGAATGTTCCATAAGTCTTCTGAGGCTCGACATGTCAAATTCGCTAAATCCTCAATTTTTCTTCAATATTTGGCACTGTTAATGACGCAATCCTCTTCACACTGATGTACTGGTGAGGTGATGTTATGATGAATTTAAAGTTTTTACTGTTTTTTGTTTTTACCTCCAGAACCCTATGAAAAATAGTTTATGCTTTTCCGACGCCTGATTTCCGAGTGTTGTTTTTTTTTCCATCATCAGTTCCTGATGCTTTATATTCGAGACCGCGCATTTCCAGTTTTTTTCCTTCTTACTATAACGTATGTCTTGTTATTTCTTCCACTCCAGATACCTCAAAGTGAATATTACACAGAGTATCCCAAAAATAATAGGATAGAGAGCAACGGCAGATTCCTGCCATAAAAATCTTAAGATAAGCCCAATTGTTGAATTCCAAAAGTTGATATTAACAAAGATATAGGGTGTTAAAGTTTCAATGATCTTTTTTGATTTTATTTCATATCTTTACGGACTTATGATATTGAAATTTGGTAAACGAGCTAGTGTTGTCAGTTTTGTCGTAGCTCAAAAGGGACGCCACTTGAAACCGTTTTGGCTAGTTAAAAGGGCTCTCTTTTTTTTCTAATCAGCTCTAGTAACCCTATTGATAAAAAATATTATTCGGTTTAACAATCTAGATAAAAAAGTATACCTGTTAGTAGCCTCCAAACTTGATTGTTTTTGAGATATTTGCTAATTTCATGTCTCATTGATTTTCGTATGTATTCTCGAATAGATCCGAGAACTGGCGAAGTCAAAAGAAGTAAGTAAGGGTTTGTTTTGTTCACATGAGCGCCATCTTTAAACTGAACACCAACTTGTTAGTGACAGAGTCGTAACTTGTCAAAGTCGCTACTCATTTTTTCTTTGAAATTGGTTGAAATTGAAATTTTTCTATGTTATACATATTATACATTATGTCGAGACATAAGCTGTTTTTAAAAACAGAGATGAAAGAAATGCGTTATGGTACGCTCAAGCAAACTTCAATGGGGAAAAAGTTTGTCGCAGATATCTTGAAATTTAACCAAACAGGAAGCAGTCCAACAAACAGTAAATTATTTAAAAGTATATATATACAGGGTGGCCCATTGAAAACGAAACAGAGGCATTTGCGGGTACTTAGAAATGTATATTTGAAAAATGCTCGGACACGTAAACTTTATATTCGAGGGGGACACATTATAAACGTATACTCGCTCCTTTCACTTCAACACCCTAGCCGGGGTGAGTTAAACCCTTAAAATCTTAAATGGAAAGTATGGTGGAGTAGCACCTTGTTTGAAAGGTCTTTCGATTCTCGTTATAATGATACCCAAATTAACTAACTTTTATTCAGTAGTTTTCGAGAAATTTGGAAAAATGTGATTAAATTGCCAACAAGTGGAATGCTCTGTCAAAATCGTAAATTAGGAAAATTAATAGTAAAACATTAACAAAAGTTCTTTTAATTGATAAGATACTCAAACTGTTCACCATTAGCTTCCATACAGTAATACAAGTTCTGTTCAAAACGAGTCCTAACATTTTGAAGCATCTGTGGAGTTATCAGACGGCATTCATTAACAATTCGTCGTCGCAATTCTACCAGAGACTCCGGTTCTGTTGCGTAGATCTTGCTTTTTAAATGGCCCCATAAGAAGAAGTCTAATGGAGTCAAGTCTGGAGACCTAGCCGGCCACTCTATAGGACCTCTTCGCCCAATCCATTTTTTTTTATTATTCGAAAGCAATAACAATTGGTGAAATAGTACAACTAAACTTAATCTGGTCAGTTTACAAATAATAGTCACTACTGATTATTTTCCTAATTTAAGATTTTAACAGAGCATTCCACTTGTTGGCAATTTAATCACATTTTTCCAAATTTCTCGAAAACTACTGAATAAAAGTTAGTTAATTTGGGTATCATTATAACGAGAATCGAAAGACCTTTCAAACAAGGTGCTACTCCACCATACTTTCCATTTAAGATTTTAAGGGTTTAACTCACCCCGGCTAGGGTGTTGAAGTGAAAGGAGCGAGTATACGTTTATAATGTGTCCCCCTCGAATATAAAGTTTACGTGTCCGAGCATTTTTCAAATATACATTTCTAAGTACCCGCAAATGCCTCTGTTTCGTTTTCAATGGGCCACCCTGTATATATACAGGGTTATTCAGATTCGACGCTCATCATTGAGATCTCAGTAACCATAAGAGATACGAGGTGAGTTAAATTGGGGCGAAGTTGTACAATTTGGAGCTCAATAAAATGCCCTTTCAAAATTTGGAAAATTCCGATTACTTCCGGAGGTATCCGTAAAAAACCGAAATTTTGAAAAAGCGTTTCTTTTCTTTTCTGATGTTATTTGAAAAGATAATTAAAAACGAATGGCACATTATAATTGCCACTTTTTTATTTTATTATCTTTTATTTTTTTTATTTTGTAAGGCTTGTAGTTATTTCTATTCAGTATTTTCCAAACTTTAGTCTGTGGTAAATGTACTTCAAATGCTATTTCATTTGTAGATTTTCTCAGATGGGCGTTAATCTGAAATTGTTTTTAATACTAATACGTAAATTTATGCTTTTGTTTTAAAAATAAACCTGTTCCAAAACTTGATTAGCACCTTTTTCGCTAATTTTAGTACCATAATTGTTTCTTGACTTTTGAAAAGAACCATATTCAACTAAATTTCGTTCCAACCTGGAAAAATAGGGGTAATGTGGTTGTCGCCTGTCCGGAAATTCTTGAAAGTATGCTTCAGTTGTCGCATGGAATTTCGGTGATTAATGAAATAAAGTCTTAACATATCCCGATTTTCTTCATTGGTAAAACTCATTTTTATTTAAACACAGTAAAGGGATATCACACTTTAAATATCTCGTATAACTAATGTATCAATTATATTTGTGACAGTAATTGTTTCCATAGTATCCTTGTTCTTGTTTTCCAAAGCACAATAATTTTTTAAAATATTTTCATCAAATTGCAGGTTGCAGAAAATCTAAACGTTAAATTTCAAATATGATTTCACTATTTGGTAGAAGATAAAAATTGGCAATTATAATGTGCCATTCGTTTTTAATTATCTTTTCAAATAACATCAGAAAAGAAACGCTTTTTCAAAATTTCGGGTTTTTGCGGATATCTCCGGAAGTAATCGGAATTTTCCAAATTTTGAAAGGGCATTTTATTGAGCTCCAAATTGTACAACTTCGTCCCAATTTAACCCACCTCGTATCTCTTATGGTTACTGAGATCTCAAGGATGAGCGTCGAATCTGAATAACCCTGTATATATACAAAATCTTTATTTCTGACGAAATGGGCTATCGACCTTTTGGTCTGTCTGTCCTTGAGTGTATACATTTCATTTTAGGGTCTCACTATATGCAATTTTCCTTAAACTAGGTGTTGTATAAGCGGGAATAATGCAGGGGGTAAGGGAATAAGGTGTTAGGATAGGGTTTATGTTTGGAGGTGTTCTAAGAGGGTGTTTGTGGGAGAATGGAAGCGTGATTGTCTAGTTTGTCTTGTTAGGCACAGTGGGGTCAGTAGTGCTAGATTGTGAGGATTGTTTTTCCATTTTGTTTGGATGTGTTGTAGTCGTTCCGTTATTCTTGTCATGTGCGTGCGTTCGTATAATAGTTGGTTAAATGGGTTGTGTAGTGGGTTTTTGGGGTTTCTTATTTTTGTGATAGTTCGTAGGTCTTTTCCGGTGCGTTTGCTCTTAGGATGTGTCCGTATTCCAGGAGTGGTCTGCATATGGATTGGTATATTTTTGTTGCGATCTTTGTGCTGATCCCTTTGTCTTTATGTTAGTGACCGGAATATTTAAAAGTATTTATGACCGATTGCCGAAATTGGATCACTGCAACCCAACGCAGATACTACGGATCGACCAAAAGTTGTTACTCCAGACTAAAGAGAATCCGGAAAATCCTGTTATAAATTCTAGAAGTTATAGAGAAGGCTAAAATATTCCTAACGTCCTTCGTTACCATGTTATTCGCTTTCAATGTAAGAAGTTAAAAAAACTATTTTTGCTGTACCTTTTAAAGAATTATCATGGTGACAATGAAAATTTGGCAGTTTATATAACTCATAGTTGGACTTATTTTCATGTATAAACAGATATTTTATATCATATAGGGGAAGTCAAAATTTTTTCATTTAAACTAGTTCATTTTTTAGTGAGTTAACGAAATCGATATTTTTCTAGCTGGATTTTTTCATATTTTTGCAACAAAAAAGGTATAACTTGCTTTAATCGATATCTTGTTTATTGTATTGTATCTAGTTTTTGAGAAAACAACATTTTATTATCAACAACCACCATACCTGCCAACAATTTGAAATCAAATAAAATTGTAGTATATTTAAAAAATGGTACGTGTTACAGCTAAAGTTATAAAAAATATTAATGTCAACATTCAATGTGATTAACATTACTTATTTTAATAATATCTTGGAGTTTAACAACGAGGAGTATGCAGATATGCATCTGATGGTCGGGCTTGCAAAAAGTAATGCCGTCGAGGCTGTTGTGTTGCAATCCGAGATGTTCATATTAAATACTTTTGATAACTTTAGCTGTAATATATACTTTTTTTTTCATGACAAACTGCTATTTTATTTGATTTCAAATTGTTGGCAATCCTACAGGCTCTGAAAACCATAAATGGCGGAAATCACAAAATTGCTATTTGCACTAATTCTCTAGCATCTCTAGAATCTATAAGAGCTCTTTATAGCAGAAATCCATTGGTAGAGGAAATACAAGACACGTGCCACAACCTCATCACAAAAATTAACACAGTGCATCTAATATGGATCCCATCCCACATAGGTATCCCCGGTAACGAGGAAGCGAACACAGCAGCAAATCCAAATCAACCATAAAAGAATATACAATTGCCTCATGATCTCATACCCTACTACAAACGGAAAATGGGCGGAAAGTGGCAAAACATGTGAACTCAGGCAAATACAAAACTAGGACAAATTGAAAAGACAATTAGAAAAACACAAATCTTCACAGATAATAGGAAGGACCAAACTCTAATGAGAAGACTGCGAATTGGCCATACCAAAATAACGCACGGATATTTGTTGGAGAGAGAAGGGCCACCACAATGTAACCCTTGCGGGGTAATATTCACCTGCAGTCATTTTGTGGTAGAATGTCCCCAGTACCATAGTTACCGGGAAAAACACGGTATTGGTCCTGACTCAAATGAGAATCTCACAATGCCAAAGAAAAGCAAGGATGTTGTAAACTTTCTGAGAGATGTGGGTCTGTACGGACTCATATAGTACGGTCCTGCTGCAGGGCACTTCATGGGGAGTGTTATAATAGTGGTGTAATATAATGATGATAATAATTGTTCTAACCTGTTGTCCTAAGTAACTATTATATATCTATGTAATTGCATTAAGTACCAATAACCTCGCTGTTGAGGCACTGAAATTTAAATTTAAATTACAAAAAAAAAATTGTTGGCATTTATGGGGCACTTTGGTAATAAAATGCGAAAATTCTCAAAAACGGTACAAAATATCGATTAAAGCAAAGTCTACCTTTTTATAGGAAAATTATGAAAAGAACAATTTATGAAAAAAAATGCTGATTTTATTAACTTGCTGAAAAAATAACTAAATTTAAATGAGAAATTTCGACTTCCTCTGTATACGGAAGACATATAAAACATATGTTTACGTATGAAAATAAGCATGACTAAAAGTTATTTAAACCACCCAACTTTCATTGTGAACATGATAATTGTTTGGAAGTTACTGCATAAACAATTTTTTGTTAAGGAAGGCCGCTAGGAATTTTTTTTATAAAGTACTAACATTATTTTAACATTCTCAATAACCCTCAAGATTTATGACGTGACCTTTCCAGACACCTTATATCATTTAAATTGTAAATGAGAAGTAAATAATCAAAACTGCCTCTTCTTAAACAATGCCAATAATTTTCGATTTTTGCAAAAACGTATACCTTATTTTGAGACAGAAGAAATATGTATATTTATAGATATAGAATAAACTAAATACCTAAATAAATTAAGTGAATTGTCTATCTAAGTATAAGCTCATATTTACTGTTAATTTTTTATTTTGATAGTTCATTTGTCTTGTGGCAGTACATGTAGTAAAGGCGTCAATACGAATCAACAAATTATATGTAGTCATTATACAGAATGGCTGATTTTGATTGCCAATGCAGTCAACTGCCTCCAACTTCGCAGGCCCTATACTTGATAAGTACAATTTCCTATTATTAAAAATAGTCAAACTCTGCAAGCGTCACTCTGGGCATTGGCTAATTAGCCGCTTACTAATTCTGATTCTACAATTAATAAGTTTCCATTGAATTCCATCACGCAATTTCCATTGATAAAAAAATCAAGACGATCGAAAATGAGGACTTGATCGTCCTCATTTCCTCTGCGACGGTCTAGTCCTGCAAAGTGTGGTCCTGCTGCCCACTACGACGAAGTTGATACCCATCGCGATGCCGACACTTGGTGGCCTTCTCCGTAGTAGCAGTTTCACCTTTTGCTGAGCCCGAACAGGCTGCAGCATTTTCAACTCGTTCTTAACTAGAAATTGCCGTGTCGGCGCGCTCGGGTAATACATAACAGGTGTTCCGTTAATTTGCCGTATCGCAGCCAACATTTTCGAATTTCAGCCCGAAGTTCACGAAACGGAGTCTAATGATGACCGAAACCGTGGTGAACGTGCAAGAAGCGCCCAACAACAATGCCGCGCCAAATAAGCCACAAGGGGGCAACGATCAGCCCCTGGCTTGGATTAAAATTAACGTGGATTACTTCAAAACTACACCTGGATTGCTCAAGATAGCCGAATTTGTAAGTATGAAATCAGTACTTTTGGTCAATCTATCATTGGCGCGGCTTGTACGAAAATAGGCGACGATCTAATGAGTGTGACCTTATTATACAATCTATTTACCACATAACATTGAAACTGTGTTTACCGAAGTAAATGCAATTATCAGCAGCAAGTCGAGGAGACTAATTTCTGTTCACACACCTTGCAATGCGGCGTGTATGTACCTGCACCTATACCGGGGGATATGGAAAGCTTGGGTAAACTAACTCATGTTCTAGCGGTCTCAGCGTTTTACCATTAATGCCTGCATTCTACAACCGACAGAAATAACGTTAAAATGAAAAGTGATGTGGCACCTCTATTGTTCGCTCTTAGTTGCCCCAAGTGAAGACAAACAATGAAAAAGATCTCGGATTAAACGTTTGACCATTGCGTGGTTTATAACTTTTTTTTCATGTTTCAATTTTCAATGTACTCAATACCACTGTGTAACTGAACAAGTTACTTTGTGTCACATTACGACAGTCATAAACCAATGTATTTTCTGACTGCTCACACACCTATACTGTGTGTTCAAGATAAGGATGTCCGGCGTGGGGATCCCGTAAATGGTAAGAGATACAGATTTGGTTAAATGGACGAAAAGGTATACATTCAAGGACATAGTTTCACTGTTAACTTATTCAGTCATTTCGAATTTTTTCCGTTTAAATTTCTTTTCGCCTATCATTTTCTAGTTGATGAATAATATAAATATTTATTTAATCTAAAATATTAATTAACCACCACGTTTTCGTACGAAATGTTTTCATTTTAAGTATTTATTTATTATTATTTTATTTTCCTGACATTTAAATTGACTTTGAGTCTATTAACGTTTTCTATTTTCATATGAGCGCTAATAAGTCTTGAAAAACATTGTGATTCTTGATTTCAATGAAAAAAAAAATGTCAGCCTTTCGCATCTCCATCACTAATGTCTGAAACGGTTCAATAACACCTCTGAATCGGTTACGAAAATCTGAATTGAATTCAACTAACCAACTACCAAATAATGCGTGAATTGAATTCATGTTCATCTATATTTTCCTCAGCATGAACCGAAGCATTAGAAGATAGATCTAATAAAACCATTACATCAGAATGACTTTTTCGATCAGAAAAGCCACAACGAGTTGTAATTTTCAATGTAGCATGTAGAGTGAGTCAATACTGTAGCGAATTTTTAAAATATATTAGTAATTGTCATTGGCACCGAGCCCTATTTTAGTAACTATACTTAAAGTTAAAGATACTTACGCACCTTTAGTTTCCTTAAGGTACATTTCTTACTTAAAGTGAGGTATCTATTTTTTATCTCGAGGAATATATTCTAAAGAGAGTCTCCTGTTCTGGCGACCGGATAGTGTGGGTTTCCCCGGGGCGTCTACCCACTAAAAACCTCGGGTTTCCATTCCTGCAGCCTGTACCGATCCGGAATTGTTCCCAGGAGATAAAGCGTGAGTATCGAAGAACCTTAGAAAGCCTTAGAAAATTGGCTTTTGCGTTGTTCTCCTCCAGTTTATTTGTTGTGGTCATTCTTTTTCGTTGTCTCAAGGGCTTCGGAGTCATTGCACCCCCATTATGTGGCACATTCCTTCCTTCGATTAGGATTCGGGTGGTTGTCCCTCTTGTGGGGCACGCTCCATGTCTTCCCTTTATCTCGTCAGCGCAGAAATGGCGCTCTTGCAGCGGTTCCAATTTCTTTTTGCATTCTAATATTCTGTCGATACGAAATGTTGACGTCAAGTTATTTACACATCTGATTAGGATGTATCTAAAAAAAGGGAGGTGCCTAACTTTAGCCACACCTACCTTTAGTAATTCAAAAACTTAAATTCATATATGACGTAAATGATTGCGAATTGTCAATGTCAAAAAAATTATAAATTAATATCAACGATTTCACGGTCAACTATCTTAAAATTGCAATGTCGGATTAAAAAAAGACTATAAATCCGCCATTTTGAAAAATAACTGTCTACTTATTGATATCATTTAAAGATTTAAAAAAGACCATTTTAAATAAGTTATAACATACTGTGACTTCCATTAAAAAAAGTAAGTTTGTGCCATATCTCAAAAATGATAACTGTCAGAAAAAAAATCTGATTAGCCTGGCCTTTTCAAGAAAAAATTATCATTACTAGTATATATTTGCATAATTTCTTTAGAATCAATAATTAAACGGCTAGTTCGCTTAAAAGAAATCGACAAAGTTTGATTTTTGCTAAACAGCATGTAGTAAGCCATGGACTTTGCCAATAAACCAAAAGTGGCTTTAAATTGGTTCCCTAAAGCTGCAAATCTTTCGCAATGTAACCAACTTCGTAACTCTGCTAGTTTTCGAGATGCTTTCACTACTTATAATAAAAAAAACACCTCGATGTAATCTTGCATGTGAGAAAAATCCAGATTGTTTTATCTAAAATAGGAATATTGTTATTTACAACGAGTTATCTAACGACTACGTTGAAAGTCAGATAACAACATAATGGATATTTTTGAGGTAGACAAAAATACTTTTAACGAAATTTTTTGCAAAATGAATTAAGATTAGTTTTTGATGTACTTAAACGGTGATATCAGTTATTATTTTGATAAAATATTTAAGCGTCTTGTTATACTTTAGCATTAATTGATAAAATAGAATTACTTCAAAACTTGTCTACGTGACTAAATTCCCTCCTGGGAACCCCATTAATAAAAAAATTGATTTGTGTATTTTAATTATTGACGCTATTGAACACTCAAATAATATTGTACTTTTTTGAATTGGTTACGGAGACGATTTGATGTGAACTTTTAAGAGAAAATGTACAATGCGAGTTTGAACTAAATATCTAAAAAAATTAAAGTTTCACACACTGTATAATTTTTAAAATGCACTTTTCAAAAAATGTTTAGGTACATTGTCGTCTTATTTTGAAACTTTCTACAACCATCTGTAACGATGCAGGTTGAAACTAAGACACCTTGTATACAAGGTATATTAGTTGATAAAATAATGAAACTTCCTTTAGCAAAGAGAGGGGTTCCAAATTTAATTTAAAAATGGAAAATATTAAATTTCTTCAAGAATTGCTAGGGATTCATTAACGAAATTTTGAAGGTATTGACAATTATAAACGACGCATATGTTTTATTGGGAAAAAAATTTTTTTAGCTTTTCCAGTGATATGCTTACGTCCATGTTAAGGGATCATTTTTTAGAATAAGTGCTACGCTACTGGCTTTTCCGAAAATAAAAATTATTCTTGAACCTCTCGTTCAATTTTGGAGGAATAGTTTCATTTAAGACTTTTTCGTCTGACCCACCATTTGCAAAAAAAGTTAAAATAATTTCCTTACGTTTAGTTTGCTTATATATTAATGTTAATTTAATATCTACTGTTATGTACAAAATAATAGCACCAAGCAATCAAAAAATAGTTTTATTTACTTAAAATTCGTAATACATTTTGTTTCCAAATTGTGTTTGTCTAAGTACTGAATGCATCTAAGACGAATAGTTTAAATACAAGTTTAGGTAGGTTAGGTTTCAGTCCGTTGAAGGGACTTCCCCGTGTTTTATTTTTCTACACCTATGTACATACAACTGCTCAAAATAATAGCGCCACTAAAAGTGTTGCCGCATAAGTTTCGGATTATTTTTCTATTTTTTATTTCTTTTGTAATTATATCTTTTTTTGGGTATTTTGTGAAACGCTGAAAATAAATGTTTTAATTATGATTATTAATCTGGAAAGTATGGGTCGTGCAAAACATTACACATCGGAGCAACGAACTTTAATTCGTAAACTTTTGAACGAAGGCAAAACTTATAAATTTACCAGAATTGTACTGGGATGCTTCAATAAAATGATTAGCAATGCTAAAAAGTGGTCTATAACAACAAAAACACGCGGACATAAGCAAAAAACATCACAAAGATATAACTGGAATATAGTACGCCTGGCAGAAATCAATCCATTTATTTCATCAACACAAATTAAACAACAATTAAATATAAATATTAGTACGTATACTGTTCCACGACGTCTCATAAAACAAAACTTGAAAGGACGGTCTTTTAGAAAAGTCCCTTTGCTTAGTAAGAAGCAAGTTTGTGAAGGATTGCAATTTGCCAAATATCATTTAGAATGGGCCCTCACAAAATGGCACAATATCTTATAGACAGATGAGTCAAAAATTGAGTTATTTGGCAGTTCTGGAAAGAGGAACATTGTAAGACGTCCACCCAATACTGAATTTAAACCAAAGAATACGATAAAGACGGTCAAACATGGAGGGTCTTCTGTTATGGTTTGGGTCTGGTTTTCCTATTATGGTGTTGGGCCCATATTTTGCATTGAAGATGCCATGGATCAATTTGTTTATACAAATATTTTGGAAAAAGTTCTGCTTCCATATGCAGAATGGGAAATGCCGCTGTATTGGGTTTTCCAGCGGGATAACGACCCTAAACATACAAGCAGAAGAGCCAAACAGTGGTTTAGCGATAATAGGGTTGAGGTTCTAGAATGGCCGACACAATCGCCACACCTCAATCCTGTTGAGAACCTGTGGAGTGACGTAGAAAGGTCAGTTTTTTAAGTCAAGTCTGGCCACAGAGATCAGTTGTGGGAAAATATTAAACATTCTTGGTACAAAATTCCAGTCGAATGATGTCAAAAATTGGTGGACTCAATTTCAAATCGATGTAAAGAAGTAATCAAGAACAAAGGATACTGAATCAAGTATTGGTCAATAATAATTAATGTTAATAGTTTTTCCTTGTAAATTAAGACTTTTTTTACATTGTAAGTTCCTTTTTATACATTGGTGCTATTATTTTGTACACTAAAATATTGTTGATGTTTTGTTTTTTTGAATTTATAAACAGAATAAAGTACTTTTCTTCTATAATTTTACTTGCAATAAATATTTTAATAGTGTGAATTCCTATTATGTATGTACTTAAAGTTATTGAAATTATAATTAAATAAATTTTCGGGAATAAGTAAATTGAATTTGGTTGGTGCTATTATTTTGCACATAACTGTACATAAAATACATACATACTTAATAATAACTTTCGACATCAAAATATTCAAGAATAAAATGCGATACAGCATATTCCTCTTCTTTTCAAATTTCCAACAGTATTGGTACGATTATGTTGTAAAATTATATAAATTCTTTTGCTTGAAACCGGTGAGTCGGACGAAAAAATCTCAAATGAATCTATTTCTCTAGAATTGAACGAAGAATTCAAGAATAATTGTTATTTTTAGAAAAGCCAGTGGCGTATCACTTTTTCTGAAAAAATATCCCTTACCATGGAAGTGGGCACACTAGTGGAAAAGCTGAAAAATATTTTTTTTTCTAGTAAAATATATGTGTCGTTTATAGGTGGCAATACTTCCAAAATTTCGGTAAATAATATCTAGCGGTTTTTGAATAAATTTAATATTTTCTATTTTCGAAATTAAATTTGAACCCCTCCTATCTGCTAAAGGAAGTTTTATTCAACGTTAGTTTATATAGCAATTTGATATCATTTTTGGACATTTAATACGTTATTAGAGTTATGAATGTTACTACTGAAACACCTTATAGATATGGGTCAAATAAAAACGGAATTCGCCTTATTGAGTCCACTTCCTTTGGAAGCACTCTCCCTCTATATACAATAAATGTCACTTCCGACAAATCCTCTTTAGGGTTACACGACTGGTATACAGTAACACACACGTTAAGAGGCCGCACCTGCAGCATAATGAGTTTCCGTTAACGAGGTCTTACACCTCTGACAAAGGGACAATATCTGAAAATGTGTATCAACCATTTTCCTTGATATTTTCAACAATATATGCCCGATGACCACGTAAGCTCATTGAGGAAACTGACGTAACACGTGAATTATCCTTTTATGTACACGATTCGCTTTTGCCTCACACCCACGGATGTTTCAATCAGAATAACATAAATAGCAATGCAGAAAAGTGGGTGTGTGGCAGGCCTACGGGTTCTGGTCCATCGAAAAAATCTTTGTTCTGTCGATTGTTGAGAAATTAAGAAACAAGGAATTGTTATGTCGATTGTTGTTGCATGAGTAGAAAGGATAGCTCTCCTATTATTACTGAGGGCTTAGGTTAGCTCTACTAGCGTAAAATCAAGGTATTTTAAGATGTATTTCCAAAGCTCCGCGACCTGAATTGAGGTAAATAAGGTTTTACTTTTTTCCCGATGATTTACCAAAGGGAAAGAGAGAGGAGAGATCGCCAAATGCACCTCGCCGGGGGATCTAAATCACCAAGGTTACAAGTATTTCACAACCGCAGTGTGCAATATACGATTATCTCCACTACTGGATTTTATACAATTGCAATATACTCACTTAAATTGAGCGGAAGCCAACGCCAACAGAGGTCGCGATGAAGCGGGTTGTCATGGTAATGATCAACGAGAATAAAAATTTTTTGTCGCGCAGATCCCACATTATTCCCCTCTGACACTATATAGCTCCTATTTAACTTATTTTTTTTCTACTTTACTGCGTTTTGTTTTGTGTTATCGCCAATTTTCGCTCAACCGCATCTGTTATATCAGAGAGGAGTCGACCGGTAGGTCTCGATCAGACAAAAAAATTTGTATTTTATGAAGCAAATAACTAGTATTTAATCAAAAAAATATCTATCTCGAATTACTTCCATTTCCGTTCGAACTCATTTGTCAGAACCTTAATGGTGAATTAAGATTGGGACAAGTTTGATATCAAATTAAGCTGCTCATGTAGCAGTTTATGAGCACCTTGACAAAACGATCAAGTTATTTTATAAGAAAGTCCTTACTAACCGCATTACCTTGAAATAATGACACTAAAATCGTGATTAAAATTTCATAGCATCGAATCGATGATTCTAAGAAATGGCTTTATATTTAATTCAACGATGGTCTTTTTCCGACAACTTTGTACCCCATTTATTTTTCATTAAGAAGGCGAAACTATTTGTCGTAGTTAGTAATGAATAATAGAAGGTTTCAATGCAAATTAGTGAGGAACATACATTTGGAAACAGACAATAATTTCAGGCATGCAAACAGATATAAGGACACCGATTTACCTCGTGTATTTACAATACAGTACTTATCGTGGCATTGCATGTCGCAATTACCTATTTTTACATAGCAAGCATTGAAGGTAGATATGTTCAAAGGAAGGAATGTGGTGCGTTCCTTTGAAGTAAATCTAACAGCAGGATTTCCAAAACTGCCTATTTAGTCAGTCCCTCTTTGAAATACAGTTCCTTCCATTTCAGTTATAATTTTAACTTCTCAAATGCCATCGGATCGTTTTAGATACTTATGCAAATATCCATAGCAGCTGAGTCAATAAAAAGTTTATTTGATGCAAAACTCATTGTAATCCAAAGAAATTTTAAACCTGAAAACCGAGTTTTGAGTTTAAAATCCGTCATCTCAGTTACAGATAATACGAGAATTGTGCTGCAATTGTACTCGAACAATTTCCACAGTTCATCACCTTGTAACATCAATTAGTCATGGGGCGTAATTACTTAGATAAGCCGTAATTACACATAATTTTCTTAAACTGTGTTCTCATTGGATGAGGGGCCAAGGATCAGGATTCTTAATTCTGACTGTAGATATTTCATTAATGTGTTAAATGACTGCATGTTTAAAAATACGTTATTATCGTGTCGAATAATATAACATTTTAATAACGTCCGATTTTGATAACATTTTATAACATATTTCAGCGAAAGTCTTGTTTAATCGGAAGTTTTTCCTCATGAGACGTATCGAGTATTCGTGAAATGCCTGAGATCAAAGAATGACACCTGCGTCTACTGCATTGAGCAGCACTAAGTCGAAATTTACTATTACATTTGACTGAACTGAATCTAGTTCAATGGGTTACATTATGTGAATTATTGTCCCAATTCACCTGCAGACAAGCGTAGACTGGCCGAACAAACGATGAGTATTAAACGGTTCTCTTCATTTTGTATACCGAAAGTAAATACATAAACGAATAGAAGGCAAAGCCGCAGGTACCTACCCAAATAGCAAAAGTCGCTGAACTTTTAACGGTGTTTATAAATCTCGTCACGCAACCTTCGTGAAGGAAATTTCATTTTTATATCATCCAACTTTCTTCTTTTGATGTTAAAGAGCCTTGACTTTAACCAAGATATCGTTAGTATTGTGGTTCTACTGAAGTGGCTCTTCTCCGTTCAGATGCACTCGTGACTTGCCGAAATCATACTTTTTCTTCTAAGTACTTTCGGTTAGTTCGGGTTACAGCATAGACTGTCTGACTCCAGGATAGAGGTATTCCCAATATTCCCAAAGAAGTGTCTGAGATATCCGTCATGATTTGACGATCTAGATTTCCCACTCCAGAGTTGTTGAGCTTACTGAACGAATTATAGAATTCACAATGAACTTTTGTTACTCCAGTTCGTTGAGGCTCTCTGAGTATAGGGTCTCCTCAAAAAGCTCCTGAAAAATTTTCCTGGATCCGGTCGCTGAGTCAATAATAGGGAGATGACTGAACTTTTTTCTGGTCCCAAAACCGCTGGAGAGAGTTAATATTAAAAAACCATGTTAATTTTCAACCATTTTAGAGATATTGCACTGGAAAGGTTGTTGCACTTTCAGGGTTTCTTTGGACTTTCTAGAGCAAAAACTTCCAAACTATTTATCATATAAATTCGAGACACTGTTCCTCAGCGAGTTTTTAGCAACATACTTACACATTTGTCATTTCGGCAGTTAACTGATATTTCAAAATATTCTAGAATTTGAATATTCCTTGAAATTCCCATTAGTGAATAGATAGACCTTCGCGATCATTATCAATTACTTTCTATTCTATTTACATTTTGATTTTATTGCTTGGCCCGATTCCTTGAGCAAGTGCCAAGTGATCTATTTTAGATTTTTTTTTAACGAGAGACCGGTAGAATTAAAAGCTCCATCGCCCGCATTTTTAGTATAGAATTATTTATAGTACGATCTAGTGTTTTAGTTCTGAATGCCAGATGACTGTAACGGAAAACATCTTTTACTAAACGGTATTATATTCCCAAGAAACACAAACGTGAATTTTCTATATTATTGGACTTCGAAATTGAAATTGCAGAGTTTAATCGCCAGAGAATGTTGCAATCGCGATAATAACCATTTTTAACCCCATCGGCTAATGTGTTACTTCCAGGTCGCAAATGCGGCTATTAAAGCCACTTTACCGCACACGCATAGGAAGTATGCCTCTCTCGATACTTATCAAGGTCCTGGCACCACTATCATAGCACATCAACTATTAGATCCTCGATTTCTTTATATACACAACACTCAGTAAACAAACTGTTCTTACAGGTCTTAGGCATCTTCTGCATGGCCTTGGGTTCTCCAGCATATTATGGAGGTTCGCATTTCTTTTTGTTCGTCGTCACCGTCAGTTTCATCGGGACGATAATCTGGATCTTCATCTATTTGTTAGGCATCAGAGAGGCTCTCACGTTCCCAATCAACTGGATATTGACTGTAAGTATGAATTTTACTCGCTACAGTTAATAGCTGTGAGTATACCGCGTTCATCAAGCGCATGTAAATCGAGCAGTTTCACCTCTAAATATTCGCACAAAGTTGTAACGCGTATCTGTAATCTAATATATGATTTTTTCCTGTTTAGGAATTAGTTAACACGGGTATCTGCACAGTGTTCTACTTCATCGCATTTATTCTTCAGTTGATCGTGTCTTCGTCATTTCATCCAGGCCATTCTAGACGGGGGGCTCAAATTACGGCTGGGGTACGTACGCTTTGTTCATGCATCTAAAGAAGGTTGAATGTAAATATTACAATATCTTAGTGTGAAATAATCAAACGACATTCCAGTAAGAGAAAGGAGACAAAACATTAGACTAGCCACACTGTATGAATATAAATTAAGCTCTGATGACGAATTGCATATGTATTTATATGCGAGTGCAACAATAATTATTACCTCATGTAGCTGGTTTGTTCGTCGGTGATTTCATGCACTTATAAGCTACTTAGCTTCAAAATGAAGAATATGGCTCAAATACCGTAATAACCTGCCTGTAATCAGAACGAACATGTAGTTTATTTATTAAGCGATCAGTCCAGTTAGATCAGTCCCCGATTAACAACAGTTAGGTATAACATATTTACATTTAAGGCCATCTGACTCCTGCAACTGCCATTACGAAGTGGCTTAGATCATTTTATACATTCTTTTGAGATGGATGTTACATCACCAATACTATTTTCGTAGAACCATTTTACTTCTCACATAAAAAGTACATGTATGTACTTGTCCATGGCGGATATATGTATAAAGGTAGCACGGAGTCTGATAATACAGAGATAACGGTATTAATTAAGTTCAGTGGTGCGGGAAAGCCGGACTATACGCAATGTGATATTTATGGTCGGTCGTTACCTATTAACTGTAAAATTTGTTGTTTTGGTTCTAATTGCAACGAGTACCTCGATATTGGGTTGAATTAATCCGATTTTACTGAATACTTTAAAAATCAACTCCTTGTGAGCTTCATCAAGAGTAAGATACCTATTGCATCGTTTATATCCACTAATACGAAGCACATTTATTAGTTCAAACTTGGGCTTGTACTATGCCACATAATATTTATCATCCCACGTTATATAGTAACCAAATTTAGTAATTCGTTTTCGCCAAGTGACCCCAAACAAAGTAATCCATTGGATTCAAGTCTGAGTTGCAAGGTGGTTGGCCGCATATTGGTTAATGTGGGTACTTATGTGGAAATAATATAAAACGAGAGTTTTTTCGCTCGCCTGCATGTACCTGCCTGATCTCACAGAACTGTTGAGTTAGCATTATGTTCTTTTCAACAAAAAAGTACCGAATCCCACCCAAAAGGAAAAACTAAACTAAATGTGAGAAGACCAAGGTAATGAGTTGCCTCCTTTCCTGCTATTAATTTTTATACATATAGAACTAAATCGTTATTACACCGCTATGCTGTAAGGTGTAACATAATAAAAATAAAAATAATCTGCCTTTGTGAAATTATTTCCCAGCATTACGAATTACCCTTGGGATAAATGATTTATAGCGCTAATGAGTATATCCTCTAGAAGCATTAAATATACCTTGTTAGCTCTGAAAATATAAGCATCTATCCGTCTCCCTTTCAAGCATGTTAAGAACATATCTAAAAATGTTAAAGTCAAATTTCAAGAGGTAACGACGGTTGCTTCCTTTTTCCAGTAATTCCCATTAATACACATTCTAAGTAGAATAAAAGGATTGGGAGGTTGTAGTTACGGATATGAGCTTCGTCAAGCTCTTTTTTTCCATGGACAATTGGCATATATCCGTATAAGTAATAGATTCAACCAACAATCATTTTTTGCTAAACACATAATGGCAAATTATTGGTTGTCGTGGCAAAGTGAATTTTTGGTAGAAACTTAGTTGGTAATTAGCAATTCCTGAACCTGGCTGTACCCGATTTCCGCAATTTCTATAGGTATTAAATATCTGCATATCGTATAACAGGTTAACGAAAAATAAAGAAAATCAATAACGCCAGGGGATTTAAAGGCCAACACTACAGTCACTCTTATAACCTTGAATAGCAATACCTTCCAAATCACAAGAAATAGGTACTAACGTAACAGATTTTGAACATTTGTAGATATCATTAAGGATAGTACTAGCTTAAAAACTCTATATATATGAAACATCCAGATGTACCTATGTAAATTTTCACAGCTCTAAAATGTTAAATTAGAAACTCAATTAACTCATTTGATTTCACTTTGCAGGTATTCGGCATTATCAACACTGTGGCTTATGCCTTTGCTACGTATCTGCTTAACGTGGAGTGGAGAGGAAGCAGGACAAACCAGTGATCATCATGTGTAAGGTTTTCGAACCAGGATCATCAGTGAATCAGGACTGTATAATATTATTTGTAATGATTAGGACGTGCGAAAAGGAACGTAACACTGTTTGTTTATTAGGATTTGATAGAATGATCTGATCTGTACATGTACTAAGGGCGGAGTTAATTTAGTTTTATACTCTGCATTTTACACCCGTCCAACTGCAACTTTTGTAAAATACATTTCCCTTGATGTATTTCAGGATTCTAAGCATTACTTTCGTCAATTTTATTAACGTTAGGTACTAATACTTTTTTTGCGCATGTCTAACACTTTAAAATTGTTAGTGTGATAGTATTAAGTAAAGTACCTGGATGTCCGTCGAGCATGCGTCAATTCACCCCCTGTAATGTGCCTTAAGAATTTTTATGAATTAAAGCTGTTGAAGAGGCGAAAAAGCGTTAGTTTCATGTGTTTGAATTTTATGTCGAATATCCGTATAAGGGTGTGTTGATCAATGCCGTAAAATTGCTTTGTTATAATGTTTTCAAACTATAATTTGTTAATTTTATTATCTTAGTTATATGTATGGTTAGTACGTTATGCAGTTTTATTTTTAAAGAATCCACTTTGAATATTGTTATTTTTAAAAGATACTACAGTTTAAACTATGTTATTAAGTATAATTATTCAGTAATAATATATTTTTATTTTTTAATTTATTGGTTTTTTTCAGTGACGATCATGGAGCCACAGGTTAAGATTTTTTTTTATAACTAGGGATGTTTATAATACAATTAATTTCACTCCTTTTTCACCACCAATGAGATACGTGATTAGAAAGTTAAAAAGGAAATTTCTAGAACGCAAAATGAAAATGTGCTTTGCATAAAACAGTTCCACTTATCTACATTTTGATTGCTGTTTCTCAATTAAATGACGTAATTCGACGAAAATAGTGCTCCTTGTGTAAATCTGGAACTAATACATTTATATTCCGTGTTAATATATTTCATTTCGAAAATATAGATCAGAAAATGAAACTTGAGAATCCAACAAAGATATTTAGTACTTAAATTCAATTTATTTTAATCTGAATTATTTTTAATCAGCACAAGAGAAGTTTACTTCTTCTAAATATGAATAATTAATAACCTGAACGAATTTGAACTAACCCCAATTTACTACCGAGATTTGATTAACGAAAGACCTAGAGGGTTTAACTTTTTCTTTTGGTACTCCCTAAATACAATTTTTAAATATTAAATTAAATTTTAAATGTACGTTATACAGTAGATACGTCATACCCCCACAGTTTGGAGAAGCACAAATTTCTGAAAAGATTCTAAATTTTTAATGGTATCATTTTTCTGGTGTTCGATCCCCTCCTTCATTTTTACTGAAGATCGGAGACTGATAAATCTGGATATATTTTTGGATGTTTACTCAAGAAAAGAACTGGAGAATTTAGCCCAGGATCAACATTCACAGAGTGAAAGGTCAGTAAAACGGTAAATAATAATAGTAGGGGGGCAGGCGAAAAAAATAATACCTTTTTATCACTAGCTATAAGCTTGCTGGATAAATACAACACAAAATATGAGAGCGATTTTCAAAAATGTATCTTTATTAATATTTTTGGTATTTACTGAAGAAACGCGGAGATAATGGAAAATACTTATAAGGAATTCAGAAGTTTAAAAATTAAAAAAAAAGATATTAAAATTCAAGACTAATGAACGGCCAGTAGAACCTAAAAACTTTAGATAAAAAGGCGACAGACCCTAGAAAAAGTAACACCTTGTAGATTCAAATAAGGTCTACTATAACCTCCAAATTTAAATTTTTGTGTCTCGTCCATATTTCTAAAACGAGATCTATCTATTGTGCTTTAAAATAGCTCCACACCACCTAAATTGATTTTAGAAAATAAAATTTTCACTGAATTTATTAAATGCACAATGCAATAAAACAAAAATAGGCCAACTCCACAACATATTGCGATGATTTCGTTGACCTACATCGGACCAGAAAGCGAGACCTATTATATAGTTACTCGACCACCCACTCCTTCCTCACCGAGAGAGACCATCAAAAGCATAATTTCCATCGACTAGGTATGTGAACTTACTACGTATACCATCACATACCACACGATCTCACGTTACACCAAACATATACCTATACCAGTGACTCAGTCGGTGGTTTTTTCGCATACATATGTGCTCGTTCGTGAGATTTTCTTATCTCCCCATTAGAAAACTGGAGCTTATAAAAGCTTAAATTCGATGAATTGAGGAAAGCTAGTCTGGGACGTTATATCGATCTGAACCGAGCGTTGAATCACAGAAATTCGCGGGTTTATTTTCGGACAGGACAGTCCATTTCTTTTGGAAACGGCGAAGGTGACGCAAGTGTATGTGTGTGTATGTGACTTTGATCTAAATTTTATAATGTAAGTCTTAATTATTGATAAACAAATTTAAAAATGAGTTTAGGCGAAAAGGCGACGCCGCCCAAAAATTCGAAGGCGTCGCCATCGAATTTCCACAACTCCGATTATGGACGCCAGAAATAGAAGATGCGCAATCAAATCCCCCAGAATTGAGCTAAAAATGTGGAAGTATAATATACAAATTTTTAACAAAAGAGCAAAAGACAACATAACAATCGCTCACAGCGTAAATAAACGATAATATCCATGACGCCGTGTTCTTGAATCACTGAAATAGCATCTTACAACATACATATCCGATTAATTAACACATCCAATTGTCTTTATTAAAATATTGTTCATATTTCCATATTTACAGTATTCCCTGTTTTTAGAGGATGACATAATGGAGCATTCTGTTGTTTGCCGAAATCACATTTGCGTTATTTTTAACCTTAAAATGAAGCCGCTTTAAGTGGGTGTTGGTCAAATGAATTCGTGAGACGATGGACGTATGGTTGAATGATGAAAGACACTTTATATTTTCCTCGGTAAGCGCATTTGTCCAGTCAAATTATAAGCCAAAAGGAGGGTGGTTTTAAGAGGAACTTGATCTAAATTGTTCCCGAAAAAATCATTAAACTCACCTCTTATTTCCTCATCTTTAATGACCATTAGGAGGTAGCTAACCGTATTATCCGCAAAAAACTTTTGCAACAAGTACTGCTTAATAGTAAAATTTTACGACTGATTGAATGTATCCTTGATAAGGATCAAGCTGAAGTCATGATTCTAAATTTATACCGGCAATATTTTGAAACCATATATAAGCGTTGCCGTAGGCAAAATTTACTTTTTTTATGTATGTTTTTCACAAATAATTAACTTCAATAAATTACTTATAAATAGGTCCATCGATAACTTATTATGAGCCAACAAATCTAATAATAGGCCAATTATGAAATGCATATAATGCGTCAGATGGCCACATATTTTACACACAAAAATGCGCTACTTTGCTACATAACTTCTGATGGAAAAACACTTAAACACCGAAAGACAGGGCGTGAGAGGTTAGAGGGGTGACCCAGATTTTGACTACACATAATTTTCTCTTAAGAATTGCATTTGCCCTTCATAGGTGTTTCCATTTGGATTTCCGGGTGTACACTTGATGATAGCAACAATAGTGAAACGGCTCTATATTTTTTATTATTGTTAAGTATAGTACTCCCCCATTTAACATATTATTATTTTTTCTTTTATTTACAAACAGCGGTAAATAGGATTAAAAATATCATCTTTTGATATTTGTTTATTTTTTTAAATGTTGTTTACGTCACCAGTAGCACAAAATGGCAGATTTTTTTTACAAACTTAGTAAAAAATGCAATATACATTCAGTTAAATAGTACGTAAATAATGAAAAAACTTGTTTGATGGCCGGCAATTGATTTGTGTGCAATTTTGTGCTCAAAATCAGTCTTTGGTTAAAATAAAAGGTAAATAAAAATAACCAAAGACTTTTAACACAAAATCAAAAACAAACCAATTCCCAATTAACAAACAAGTTTTTACATTAATTACCAAATTAATACCTGTTTTTTTTTTTAATTAATCGATAGATTTTGAATCTCATAACAGTATTAAATGTAGTTTTGAAAGACGTTTTATTTGAAATATCACTTAATCCATGTTCCAATTACAAAATCGGTCATTTCACGCTACCGTTGACATAAGCAACATTTAAAAAAATAAATAAACGTTAAAAGATAGTATTTTTGTCTTATTTAATACTGTCTTTCAACGGGAGGGATTTAAAGCCGCAGAGAATATACCGTGCGGCTGAATATAATGAATACATATAATAATACATCGTTCGTTGTACCAAATTGAAATACATCTGACAAATTTAAACATAGATAACTCTCAGTTACATTTATTTCAAAGAGCGGTTGAAGTAAACTATGCTCCAGCTCAGCAAATTACTAAGTAATATATGCATTTTTTTTTCTACACAATTATGTAATGGATTTATATAAAAATTAAATAATTGATTGGAGGAAAAACAATAATTAATTGGTAAAAATACAGTTTAATGCTATTATTTTACAGAATTTATTATATTAAGTCTACCACAAAGTTTGGTCCGATAATTTTTTTTCAAATTTGAATAAATATGCTTATGCTTTTTTGAGCCATATATAGTTGTATCTCTTTATAACTGCATTTATATACATGTGTTCTTCTATATTAATTACAGTAAAGAAGTCATAAGCAATGATGAAAATTATATCGTACAATAAATATTGTTAAATATATTAAAAACTGTATTATTTTCTTCCTCTTCATAAACGGGCAGAATTGTCCAGTAGAGCTAATATACATATGTTAAAGCAAATCGGACACTACGTTCAAGCTCCTAAATAAATCGGGTTTTAATGACCATTTTTGATACTTTCCATGCGGCGAAAAGGTGTAGAGTTACCTCTTTCCTATAATCGTAAATTTAACTAAACATATTCTTCTAAACACCACGCCTTTCCCAATTTTAACATGTAAAACCAAATAACTTAATCATTTCAGATAAACCGGCACCATGTCGCACAGCGTAACAGTGACCAGAACCACCACAACTACAACCACTTCCGCTATTATCATAAACACTGGATATATTAAAACGTGGCCTGGCATTCTGAAATTTGCCGAATTGGTAAGAATAAAAAATTCACGATTGATGCACCATTGCAATTAACCATCGCCTTGCAACCTTGCATTGAAAAAAGTCATATTATACAGCGTATTTGGTAATGTCCACTCGAGAAAAGAGATATTGATGGCCATGACCGAAAACTTCAAGGGATTTCAGTAACCTTTAATATAATAAAGCGATAAATGTAAATGTGTTTCAGACATATCATTAGTCACTGCTCAGGGCTTCAATCATAAAATTATCTTTTTCAGATTTTGGGTATCATCACTGTAGGGCTGGTATCGTACTATTACCAAAGGTACAGTAACTTTACCCAAACCCCCGAAACTTTCTTCCTGCTGATGGCCGTAACTTTCCTGGTTGGGACATTTTTGCTATTGTTGTCCTGTCTTATTTCGATTTCCACTTCTTCCATCATTTCTAAGACAATATATGTAAGTATAATTAATAGTTTTTTACGAGAGGAGACAATTTGTGACGGAGCGAGCTTATGAGCAAACCTTCCAAAGAACTAATAATTTTTTCTTAATAAAAATACCTTGCTGCGTAAAATTTATTTAAAAAATATATTCCTGCCCAAACTTTTATGTAATATTTTACCGGTTTTTTGCTATTCAAAATTTCAAATTTCTTATTGAATTTAGGAACTTTTTTGTCTCTTGAATTATTTCATGGCCCTCTTCATGTTTAACCTGTTTACCGATTTTCTTTCTCTGGAAAGACGCACATAAAAAATGTATCGCACTGTATATCTATCTATCTATACATATTTTAAAAAACAAATAAGAAAATGTTCGAATTCCTAAGCGTAAGGTTAACTATATAAATAACGTATTTTTCTACTAAACTAATTATCATAATTTGAATCTAATGTTTACTACAAGGGAATTACTAATCAAATATAACGCTTCGACCTTCGCCGAGTCTCATATACGGTGTTACATATCATCACGGAGATATTTCAGCGAGTAATAGTATTCTGCAAAATAATAAATGTTGCTAATAGATATATAGTTAAAAACACACCATTTTCGAAATGTAAAGTTGTAAAGTGTCACATTTTTAAAGGATATTTTCATCCATTTTTATAGTTTTGTTTTCGTTCAGATTTACTTTTATTATAAGAAATTTGATTAAATGTTACAAAATGCTTCTGATTGTTGATAACTACGCCGCCTGATTTGTTCTCCTTACCTTCTTTGTATTCTTAATTTGCTCCGACAGATACTGTTGTAAATTCTACGAAAACGGTTGAAGATACGAAAATACTGCAAGATACCAAAAATGTACAAAATTGAAAAATAAATTTAAATTTGACATCAAAATTCAAACAGGGTATTCCGAAAATGGATACAAAGAATAAAATAGTCTATGACCCAGAAAAACATTACACTCTGTACATATATGTCTACCAGCTAATTTGACATTTTGTTGAAGATGATCTTAGAGGTGTACGAAATTTAGAAATTTAACTAAAGGCACTCGTGAAAAAAGCGTAAAATATTTTTAAAAACTTGAAAATTTGCCACCCTGTGTATCGAAAATGGTATATGTTTAACCATGGATCTATTAACATTTTTATATTATTTTGCAAACTACTATCACTTCTGAAATGTCTTCATAATTATATGGTACGTTCCATATATGTCTCATGGGCCATTTATGAAAACGTTCTTACAATGTAAGTAAATATGAAACTATGCCCATTCCAGGAAGTTGTGTACCATGGATTCGCCTTCATCCTTCTTTTAGCTGCCAGCCTGACCTTTATTATTGAAGTGAACCATAAAAAGCATTCATATTCCTATGATTATGAGCCATATTTTGCCGCAGCGGTAAGGGATCTACATATTTTCATTCTCATATTTTCAGTCAAAATATCTTGTTTAGATCATTGGACTCGTCAACTCCGCCCTTTACCTCTTAAGCACTATTTTTGCCCAAAGAAGTTACAGGGGATTGTAAATGGTCCATTATACCAAAATTATAGGTGCTTATGTAGTAGTTAAAATTAAGTCAATCAGGGACTCCCCGTAGTTTGCGACACACTTCAACACACTTATTCAAACTTGTTCATACAGTTGTTGTCTAAATTATTTAACTTATGACCGCCAATTTAAATTAAGTTCGTGAATTCCTTAAGCCTGAACCATAACGTTAAATGTCAACCTGATGAGAGCAACATGGACCCCGTTTGACTTACCACTGGACTTATCTATTCGATGTACTTTAATTTTATATTTCACTTTTAAGAATTTAACATTGTTATTAATAATTGATTATTGGATCGTTTTACTTATATACGCAAGTAGGTACGTCAGTTCAGGGACCTTTTCACTTAATTTATATCAAATTAAATGATCCCTTAAATTTACGTAAATTATATATAGAAAGTACTGACTTACTGAGAGTAGTCTTAATCGGTTATCGGTGGGACTTTCAAAGGGCAGAAAAGTTTTTACATGCAAATAGGAAATGAGAAGTTTTACCCCGATTCCGCCACGGCTTAACTGATTTTCAAGGAATTTTGACACTGACAGACCTTAGTCTTGTATATGAAACATATTTTTAGCACACATGTGCGACAAACTGGTACCCACTCGCAGCTCGCAAATGTTTGTAGTAGACTCAATTTAACACAAGCTTATAGAAACATTACTCCAAAATTAACCACAATGGAAGATATTCATTATGAATAACAACAGATGAGACGTACCTGTATACTTGCCATACGACTAGTTTATAAGTGTTACTTTTATGCATTTTTATGTTTATTTATTTGGTAGAATAATATGCCTCTATAATAAGTCTCTTGCTGCCATATTACTATACCTTAGGAACTATTGTAATTAATGTGCCTTGAATGTGTCTATGTTGTGTCGTCAATCGTAATTACACAATGTCTTCTTTGTACCTAAATGATATTATATTTTGATATATTTTAAATAAACTGACAGTTTCTGAATTAAAAAATTCTAATAACGACTAATACAATTAATCATAAGATAAATTTGAGGTTAGTCTTGCGACTTTATAACTCACGCCAGCTCTGCGGTTAACTAGCAGCAACTAAGGCAACAAAATACCTAGCAGCGCCATCTGCCGAATTCTTCTAGATTTTCGATACGGGCAAATCCTAACTGTCAACTATCAACAGCCAAATTTTTTTCTGCTTTGTTATTTGAGGTTAAGTATTTTGATAATTTAAATATTAATTCACATTTTTGTAAGTTCCCATTTCCCAATTTCAAACTAAGCGTTCTTTGGAACTAATCCTTAATGATGGTAAATAAACTGAACAAGGATTATTACAACACAGTGCTCTCACAAGTCTTCAGTCCATGTGGAAATTTCCTTATAGTTGGAGATATTTATGGAACTCTTTCCGTGTTTAAGTGAGTACCGGCGATCTCTATGCAAATTTAAATAAGTACTAAGAAATACTGCCATCAACGGCATCTATATACGAAAAACTTTAATTAGGTATCCCATAATTTATTGATGCACATTCACATATACCTGGCATTCACAAAGCTCCATAATAAGTCAAAGACTTGATGTCATTTTCAGCCTCTTGATTATAGGTAATCCAGAAGGCAACATTACTAAAGATGAACTTATTCCGAGGAATCGAATTATTGTTAAGCAAGGACATCAAATAAATAGCTTAATCTCAACTCCTAATCATTTGCTGGTTGGTGCTTATGGAGAAATCCATGCCTATTTGTGGAAAAACATTAAAGGTAAGTAAAAAATAAATCAGTTTCAGATGAGATGAAGGAAAAACTGTTAGTTTAAAAGTCTGTCTTATATATCAAAGTGGATTATTATTTTTTTAGGTTTGAATAAGTCTGTTAATCCTGCCTGGTCAATAGAACTTTCCTCGGGCCAAGATGACTTCAATAAAGCAGAAGTTAATGCAATGGTTTTTGACCAGGAATTGGGTGTGATTTATGCAGGTTGTGGGGACCAAAATATATATGCTATTAACATAGAGAACAGGAAAATTTTGAAAACTCTCAGTAGTCATTCAGATTATATCTACTGCCTATGTAAAAAGCAAGTTTCTTTAATAATTTCAATGTTTCACATTATTTACTCTGATGTGGATTGATTGCAGCAGCAACAACAATCTACTTTCAAGCGGTGAAGATGGTGTGGTTAATATTTGGGATACCAGAATAAATAAGGTGACTGAAAAAATTGAGCCACACTTAAATAGCAAAGTCAGTAGAACCGAAGTGGGGAAGTGGATTGGAGCTATTGATTGCAATAATGATTACATAGTAAGTTTTTTGGAATGAAAAATTTGAGAATTTCAGTTGATATAACTCAATTCACTCTAATCTTAGTAAATTTGAAAGTGGTTTTTCTCTACATAGGTTATGACATCTGATAATTGCATTTTCAGGTTTGTGGTGGAGGTCCGCGCCTTACTCTATACCACTATCGCTTTTTAACAAACTCTACGATATTTCCCATTGATGATAAAGGTATTCATGTTGCCCAAATATATGAGGATAAAGTGTTTGGTGGAGGTATGTTGAGTGATTTTTTGTTAATGGTGTAATTTAATGTGTTAACATTCCCATAGGGCGATCCAAGCTTTTTTACCAAGCCAGTTTCAATGGAGATATTGTTACAGAAATTCCAACAAGTGGACCGACTACGTACAGCGTTGTTATCGAAGAGGAGCCGCATAAAATTATGTGCATTGCCGGTTCTAGTCCTAAAATAGATATTTCCCTAAATTTTATGTATATAGACCAACAGTTGTCTTTATATTGAAAATCAGTTTAAATTTTAATTTCTTAGATGATTAGCTTCAATTGACGTATTCTTTATTTTGCCAATTTCTAATAGAAATAAATTTATACATAAACCTGTAGGCACCGAATTTTCTATAAAAATCCGTGGCCTGCAATTACAGATGGTATGAAGCCCTCCCTACCCTCCTTATTTTTCACATAAAACCAGCCGTTTGTTTGTGCGTTTAGGAGGAAAACTACTTCATTTTTCATTACAGAAAGACAATTGTTCTCTATTGAGTTGAAGTCTTCATTTATAACGAGTAAGGTGCGTCTAGTTCCCTTTTCTATAAAACAAATTTGGTTACTTGAAAAAACAATTAGCACAACAAAAAAGTTAATTCCTATTACCTTTGGCCATAGCAGCCGCCCTCAAATACAGTCTGTCTACACTTTTTTCTCCGCAAGTGCTAAACGCCGCCCTAAATCGTCTGTTTGGACAATATAACTCATTGTCCTCTCTCTCTGATTTGTATCTAGTTTTTTCCGTGTCTGTAACGCTACCTGGTTTTGGAAACACATCCGTTGATCTTTCCCAACATGGTGAATATTTCTCGTTATCTCTTGGTGGAATAATACCTTCAAAACAAATTAAATATACGGGGTGTAATCAAGGCATCATAACATGCCGCAAAACTTAACCTATCACTATTTTACCAAGTCAAACCATATCTCCGATCAACTTACCTAAAGGTAAGCACGCAGTATAAGCCAAATATCCTTCCTCAGCATGGGGCGTTTGTACATAGAGCCAATTTTGGTTGCGGAATATGGCATTGACCACCATCCCCAAGGGCAAAGCTATTTCTGCTTGGTAACCTGTGACCCGAGTTTGATAAAGAATACTTGGAAACGCCAATACCACTGGAATATTTGCGGGCTTCTCGAGCGTAGCCTAAGAAAGTCTTCAATTAGGTGTATCAAAAGCGGGGCTACAATGTTGTATAAGGCACCAGTAAAACCAGATTGGACAAAGAATTAGCGAATAATAGCGTTCCCATACGGCTCACCCCGGAATGTTGAAAACAAGCACTAAATTACCATCATTGGCTCAAAATACTACCTGTTCAACAGACTTAATAACACACCCGTCGGAATTGTCCATATTGATATCCCACCCACGACCCGCAATTGTGGAATTTCTTATCGATATTTATTAATCTCTAAATTATATCTTTCAGACTTGGAGGTCGAGAGGTCCCCAGATTTTCCTAAATTTCTCAAGACGAATCGCCTTAAACGTCGAAAAGATTTTCAAAAGAATATTGCCCCATTCGAGTTGTATAAGTAACTTAAGACAGTTCTTGACTGAAATGGGCTGATTCAGACGTCTCTGAAAAATATATGGCGGTTTAGTTTTTGGGATGACCCTATAATTTGTTTTACCGCAATCAATCCTGGTCAGTTGGAGAAACAGACATGTAGAGGTTTTAAGTTGTACTTATTTTATGATGCCGTACGTCTTGCTAACCCCTTTAATTTTTCCCACAGAGTAAGTTTTTAAGTAGTAATAAAGGTATTTTGTTTGAAGCTCCACGATTTTAATATTTACAACCATAATGACCCATATACTTATTTTTACTCTTCATTTCATAATGTAAATGGGTGTTTGTAAGTCGTGATACCATAATAACCAGTTACGAGGTCGATTAAATGAGAAAAATTCTAGATAATTATGTTAGTAACATAATAATGAAAACGATGCGGCCTTAACTGCTAAGGTTTTTTAGAAAATTATATATTTATATTGAAAATAGATAGATATCCAAAATAGTACATTTTCGCAAACCATACTATGACCTGTATTTTGGAATATAATCGGAATCTGCAAGAACTTTTTTAGAGATTCTTTTTGAGTGTATAGTGCTTGTGAAAGCTCAATTTCAAGATAACGCTTCGATTTTCTGATACAACCATCAATTTTTATTTTTGTTACGGCGGTTCTCTAATCTTAGGAATTAAGGAAACTACTGTTTCACAAAAATCATAAGTGAGACAAATAACAAGTTACCTTCGACAGAAACTCATCAACATCTTCTATTTCGTATCCAAATTGCCCTGATTTTTTCTTCTGACGTTCCTCTCTCTCACACCTACGCCTGACCCCGTTTCGAACCCTTAAATTCGGTTCACTATTAGCCCTTGTAGGCCCTCGTTGGTACTTGATTTCATTATCTCGCCCATATTTACATCTTGACGTCTCGCTCCAATAAAATGGCACATCCGTTACCACAAGTTTTTGAGGCAATTTATCCGATGTCTGTTCACTGTTGGCGCAGCTTTTGCATTCCTTTTTCACTCCTCCAAGCACATTTTTTACTCTGTTAAATGTGTTATTCTTTTTACTTAAGTTGTACTGGAACTTTATCGGTTCCAGGGGTTTCGGAGCAGTGCTATGATTTTTATAGTTGAAGAAAAGCGGTAGATACAGGCCTTTTGAACTTTTAGATGTGTGTTGTCCCATGTTGTCCTATAGTTACCGTTCGAATTGTCCAAATTAATTGCAATGTTCTCAGTGCATTGTGTGTCTTAATTGAGGCCATAATAGAACTGTAACAGAAAGTTTAGGTCTTAGAAACTACTATAAGTACAATATTGGGATCATTTATCAAAACTTCCAGTAGGCATTGAAATGTCAAGGGAATATCTTGGATAACTTCGTCTGTTACCTAGCTATGTATGCGTTTTTTTTAAAACACTAAATTGTTCAATCAACACCCTACTTCCACGTTAAGAATCATCGAACATATTCTGTACGAGATGACTTGGAGCGACGTTAGAATTGTAGTATGATCAATATTCAATCAATTCAGCGATACCCAGTATTCAAGGGAAATTTTTCGGAGATATGTTCATTTTTTATAAAACTGACTTAGTCCGAGCACTGTTTATAATTATTTTTTATTATTTTCCACTTTTAAAAAGCAGGTAATCCTCTAAAATTTTCTGAAAAAAATCATGAATAATTATATGCTTTGCTGTACTTATCCCGGGCTTTACCTTTTCAACCTAAATTAAATTAGATATAAACTAGGTGCATTTGTATTACTAATTGCTTTGCAAAAAGTGAGCTTGTGCGTATGAGATTCCAATAAATGCATGGCCTGTCAAGCGTACGTGCAAACTTCCCTGGTCATAAAACCACTTTTTTCCATGAGAACTCGAGGCAATTAATGTTTAGGTCTTTTCAATCCGACTCGTTCTAGAGCCACTTTAAATTATATAAGTGGTTAATTCACTAATGTTGCATAAAAGGAAGATTAACTATAACTAGGCATATAAAATTGATGTTTTATTAGACAACTTATTTCAGATAAGTAATAATGACGACTCAGGAATATCTGTATTGAATTGCGTATATTTTCACATACCGCTGCGTGCCACTAATTGCTAAATCAATGATAAAAATAAAAAGGGGACCTCCCGTAAACCAGCGGTAGGTGACAGCAAATTAACATTTCCTAAAGTATAAAAATTATGAGTTTTCGAACAGAATGTAATGATCTAAAAATCTGACCATCAGGCGTTAGAACATACAGTTACAATTATTAGGGATTTTATATTAACAGTTTATATGAGAGTTGAAATATGTTGATTCGCGGGAGTGGTTCGAAAAGTGTTCTGTATGGGATCAGGAAAGCTATTTGGAGAGTTAAGAACTACAGGAATTTTAGCCAGGCGTTACGTAATAAGCGCTCGAAAGACTCAACTGAGACATTACCAGATCGCTCGACTAAAAAAGGACATACTGGATATCCATTTGTTTGTCGATCGGCTTAAAAGAATCTCGTATCTCTGACCATACACCCATAAAACGTCTCAAGATGGACACTTACGTGCGACAACGGAAAAAAAGGAATTTTTAGGTGTGTTACATCAATGTATTAATGTGTTAAAGGCATTGGTAATTTTATTAGTTCCACTTTCGTGTTTGAATAGCTTGGCGCATAAAAACTTATCCGGTGGCTACATTTTTATGCCCAACATAGGATAAGATAATTGCAGTGATGCCTCTAAATGGAAACCTTCTTTTGCCTTTACCGAATCTGGTGTTACAGACGTTGTAGTGTAATATGAAATATAGTAATTATATGTAAAGGACTGGATGAGCGTCCGTTACAAATCGTTATAATTTATCAAACTGTATTTATAAGAAAGTTAGTTCGCTGCTGAACTGTAATTATAATCATTTTCCCAAACAAAAATCTACATATAGCAAACTCTTAATATCGCATAGAGACATTCACTGCTTCTCGCTCTAATTAAGCTTCGTTAGTTAATCTGTCTTCCACTCGTATAAAGATGGACTTCCACTCTGAAAACCAGAAGTGGTTTTTATTGCTTAATAGCTGTTTACCTGAATACTAATAACTGATAATCGCCATTTTTATTACTTATTTTCATTCCACAATTCTTAATAATTTCCAGGTCAGTTATTACCACACTTTTGTTTACATATTAAAGTGATTAATGCATCGTCGGCAATGTGGGCAGTTAAGTTGCTTCCTTAAAACCTGCTATAATACTTGATTTGCGCGATATTACCTCTCGTTAATAGCGAATAGATTTCGAGGATTATTTCTTTTAAATAAAAAAAAAACATCAAACGGTATATTTATCACATCATTCAGTGCCATATATAAAAACTAAAGATACTTGCCCATTTGTAGCTACATGTAAATGAACAAACTCAGCTTCAAACACTTAGAAGAATGTTAAATGATGTCCGTAACAGGCGATGGAGAGCAAAAGGCGGTAAAAAGTCAAAACCATAAAGCACGCTGCTTATACATATTTATGGAAGATAGGACGCGGTGTATCACCGAAGAGCGGCTAGATCGTGACTGAAGAACGAGTGAAGCCCGAGATTCCCACACATTGCACAATTACGCTGAAGAGATCGCAGACTGCACTGGACATCGAAATATAGAGATATCACGAATTTTCATCATCGATTTTTTGGGACAAAATTATCTTCCACGTTTAGGAATTTCCTGAAAGGATTTAAAATAATTTTACATGAAAATCTCACGTCACAAAATTTACTATAAAATTGCTTTAACATCCAATGGACGAAATTATTATATAACTTTTATTCACTTGTTTACATGCTCGATTTACCACTTCGATGTGACGCCTACTTACTAGTTCCAATGTTTCTGGAGCATAAGTTTCCGGTCAATGAAAACCATGTGACAGCATATCAAAGATTATATAGTTAATCACATGACTATGCTTTTATTGATTAAAACGAGTAAAAAAGTTTCCTTCCGGAATTGGGTAAATACTAAGTACGTACAATATATCCCGTAGCTGTTGGAAACAATTGATAATTACCCAGAAGTCTGGACTTCCGCTTTTTAAAGTTTATTTTATTTAGGCCATTTTTAATTTCTTCGAAGGTAAATCTTTTGGTATTCTTTTAAAAACTCTTTAATTATTTGAACAATATGAATGTGGGTAAGTTTTGTTTTGAATATTTATTAAGAATAGTGTTAAAATTTTACAAAACATACAAATCCCATCTACGTACACAAATCATGTCCGATATACTTATGTACCTTAATATTACATGAGAGCTCTAATGAAGTATTTTCCTTAACTTCAAGTGTGGTGCACATTTATATAATTATACACAAAACTTATTTATTGTATAGATAGGTATTTCGGTCAGTATTGTCAAGCAGTGGTATCGTCATATGTAGGTAACGCAACTCAGGATAAAGATCAGTTAATTTTCGCAAGCCAGGCTTGAGTGTGAAGCCAGCTTGTCAGCTTGTGGAGAATACAGAGGAAATCTGCGGATTAAAAACAATCTTGCTTTTATTCAGTTCACTTATATTATTCGACGAGCAGGGGGGGATAAATAAAATGCATAATTCAATAAATCAATATAACTAATTAAGGCAACGTATATGTAGTTATTTTTAGGTTATACTGTTATCTGAATTTCAGAAAATGATACTATTACTTCGTTAGAACCAACTTCCAAAGTATTCTACAGACATGATATGACCGCAATTTTCATAAAAACTATCCAACAAGAATCAGTAACAAATAAGGTAATTACGATTATTTAATAGCGAAAATACATTTCCGAATTCGTTGTTCTCATATTTTATATTAAACATCTCAATGCTGTAAACTAAACTGTGCGCCTTTTTTGATTGGTTATCTAGAAATATTAGAAAATTACCGGAAATGCCGATAATTTGACACACAGTGTATATTAAGTATTGATAATTTTTGTTGTACAAATCTTAATAGGTAAATGTGGAATTAAAACAAAATTATTTGGATTTTCAACATTCGGAGCAAGACATACAAATTGCCGAGGCACAAAAACAAACTGAAATATTAGGAAAAGAAAAGGGAGAATACGATAAGAAGTTATATTATGCTACTGAATACAGAAATCATGTTCTGGTAATAAAATAATTAAAAAATAAAACAAAAGTCTAAAGAAAAACCGTGTTCAATTTTAAGGAATCGTTCGAAAGGGCTGGGGAAAAGACATTTTCTTTGAAAAATGAGATTGAAAAAATTTCACAGATTTCCCAGGATGTTAAATTCAAACAGGAGGCAATCGAAGATAGAGTAAAATATGCGAAAGCACAAAATGCTAAATTGTTCAAATACAAAGCAACAATTAAAGAACTTGAAGAAAATATCCAAATATTGTCCAACTCGCCTGACCCACAACTAAATCAAGAATTGACATTAGTCAGTTAATATTCAAATCTCTATGACTGGCCATCCAAAAGTTTTTTTTGTAGAAAAACGAAGAATTGAATAGCCGATATCAACTGAAAACCGATGCACTAAAGAACTCAAGAGCTAGAAAAATTCAAGTGAACAATATAAAAAAATTGATATTTCAAACATTTCGAGAAATACAAGAAACACATTTGAGACTTTATGCTGCTGTAGAAAAATTCAACATAAAAAAAAATTTATTGAAAAATAAAGACGACACTTTTCAAGAAACCTTTTCCACGTTACAAGATGTGTATGTAATGTAAATTGGAAAGCACACACACTTATTAGTTATATTTTAACTATTATAGAGAATCCAGGAAAATTTCCCAGTTAAGTCAACTATCGGAAGAACTTACAGACTTACTTAAAAATTACGAAGGGGTGGCAAAAGAAATAAAAGAAATGAAAAGCAGAGTGTCAGAAAATGACATTAAATTTCAAGCTTTCAAAGAAGAAGTAGAAAAGGTGCAAAAAAATATTGAAGAAGAGTCGTTAAAGCGGAAAGCGGCAATCAAAACTGAGGTAGAGCAGTTAAAATTGATAAAACAACGACTTCAAGAGAGATTGAAGGAAAATGATAACTATGTTAAGGTAAGTCTTGGTAATTAAGATAGCGAAAAAGTTTCAATAATTTTTTTCTGTAATGTCTAGTTGCCAATATATGTATGTATGCAGTATGTATATTATGATTCAAAAGTACTTGAATATATTGAATTTTCTTACACCAATAGTTATCCACTTACTCAAGAACACAATTCAAGAACGGTGTTATTTTCCGAAACATCCTAGGGGTACCATTTTTTTTTAGAATTAACCATTGAGAGATTGATACACATGCCACTTGTGAAATTAAAGATTATTTAATTGCAAAATATTTGCTTTAAATAAGTATTTACATCTACAAAATTTTATTCAAAGATCGCAAAACGGTTTTACCAGGAACACATTAGTAACTCAACATAGAAAAAACTACTAAACAACTTTTTGTTGAATCGATAAAACTGACATCAGTTCCCAATAAAACAAATTTTTAGGCAATCATAGAAACATCTAATCTTTTACATAAGAATAAAGATAAAAAAGTCGAGCTTCTACGGAAACTTTTCGAGAAGAAAACCAAATTGACTGGGGAGCAAGATAAAATATCCGAGCAACAACAAAAAACTGCCGTCGTTACTCAAAAACGTATTGAACTAAAAAGTCAGTTAGAAGAGCATCATAAAGTCAACGAATCTCTTGCTAAAAGACTTGAAGAGATAATAATGCAGGAGGAAAAACTTTCTTTAGAGTTTGAAGTAAAACGTGTGAAAATTGAGCAGGCATCTACAATGAAAATTAAAGAGTTACGAGAACAAATAGAATATCAAAACGCCTTGATTGAATTTCAACAAGTCAGATTGAACGAGAAGATGGTTAAAATACAAGATTATGAGAAACAAATTGAAGGCAGAGTTTAAACCTACACCTATAATTTCAGAAAAACATTAAGTGTTTTTTAGAATCCGAATATGAACTAAGAGGACACAAACTCCAATGGAAATCAGCGAAGAAAAGATTTGAAAGAATTAAAAAGTTGACTCAAAAGCCAAGGACAGTCGAGACGAATAGCTCAGGAGAGAGAATGTTGGAACAAGATGTTGACATGGTCGGTACATTTTTAATAAATCCAATACTTACTTCGGAATATTTAACAGCAAATAACAACTATTGCAATGCAAACTAACGTAGAGGAGACCGAAATCGAAGAAAAAAATCAAGGTATTCTAAAATCACAATTATCCGCAAAATTCCAACAGCAAACAACTCCCAAACGGGTTACTTTCCATGGCATTCCTTCCACAGATTCATCACTCGAAGGCTCGAAATCTATCGAAGACGCATCAAAAAGCGTAAGAAACAAACATAATTTTGAGATTGTTAGAAAAAAAATTATTTATTTCAGCCACATGACGTGCTCGACGTGTTGATAACAGATTGGAGGTCAGTGAAATTGATCAATGGAGTCAAAAAAAGGAATTTTGACTTTTAAAGACAACTATTTCATTATTCTGTTATCGTTCGCAATGCTTTCGTTGTTACATGGCATTTAGTCACGCAAGAAAACATAAATTAATTTTCTCTTGTTAAATTTAAATAAATTTCTTCAATATCTTGATTAAATATTTTGAACCAATTGTACTGATTTGAAAATATTTAAAAGGCATCTGACCGTTCTGATTTGTAACATGAACTAATTAGGAAATGTATTGTTTTTTATAACGAATCAAACCCCTGCGGGAACAGCCAAGAGACACCAAGTTACAATTAATTAATATAATAGAACATTTAACGTGTTCTATCTGTTCTTGAATTAAAAATGTAAAGGTAAAGTTTGAACACACTGCTATCCCGCTATTACAGATATTTGATTACTTGTGCAGGTTGTTTTCAGTCTTCTGGAGGTTAATGATAAAAAAACTCTAAATGTGTATAATTTGTTAGATTTTAATCTAAATTCAACGGCCAATTATAAGTTAATATCACATCCTAATGTTGTGTATACTATCGAAATGCGTACACAATAGTCCTTTTTCGTTGGTTTAACGGGGCAAAGATAGAAATACCTATCAGTTAAGTCAGAATTCGATAAGGAAACCCTTATGAAAATCTATTTTTTGAGTTACAAAAATTTTATAATTACGCTAATGGGTTTTACGTAAACAAATCTTTAAAAAGCTGTTTCCAGTTTTTCGCTAACTAAGTAATCGAAAATTACTAATTTCGAAAAATCTAATTATAAGATAGAAATGAAAATACCTCCATCTTCTTCAGACTAATAGACCTGATAGAAATCTTATTTTGTCCATCATCTGTACGGCCTTCCATCCCGTAAAACGAACGAAAAAATGCCATCCTATACTGAGTGGTCCATTAATAATGGCCGTTACTTTTAGTTCAAAATATATTCGTTAGTTCGGTTCTTCGTTTCAAAAATTTATAGTTTCAAACATTATTAATACACCACTCGGTAAAAAGCGTCCCCTAATTATTTTCGGCTAAAAATGTTACAATGTAATTTACTAATTATTACTGGTGAGCGCTGATTTTAGTTTTATTAAGTACTTACATACTATTTACATTGCAATAAATTGAAATTACTTATTTGATAATACTATGGTTTAGAGAACATAATTTGAGACCTTTAGTAATCTGATCAAGTAGCCTTAAAATAAGAACGTTAATAATGTAGATGTGGTAAAACTTTGGTTGAATAATTGTTTTTAGACGAAGTTGATTATTTTAGCATTACTTGATTTACAAAAAGTTGTATAAATTCAATCGCTAAAGTAAGCTATAATCGCTTTATAAATAGATATGATAGCATAAAGTTACATTCATCACACTAAAATAATTGCAAAGAAAATTAAATTCATAGAAAAAAAAATGTGGTTGAAAGCCAAACATCTAAAATCCAAACGAGACTGATTGGCCGATTTTAAAACATCGACGTCTTATACTGATATATAAATACGAGTTTATACACACATCCCTTGTGATACCCACTTAATAGGTTAGGTTGGTATTACTACGAACAATTTTAATAGGGACTGACAAATTCTTCGACCATTTCTTCTCACACATTTTGATGCTCTAAACAATTATAAAATGTTTAGTCTTTAAGTTCATATGTTTCGCAACCATCAGACACATCTGGTTGAGTTTGGGGCCCAGCATTAAACCCCAAATGTATTTTCTTATGAAACCGAAATCCTAAAATATCTGACCAATTACCTTATTACTGCGACCAACAACGCTTCACTATTGCCTATTGGCATATAAATAGCTAATTAACTACTTTTTATTGACCTCATTACATCCTTATCTTAGTTTTTTTAGTAATTGACATCCTCTACGAGCGTGAAGCTACTTAATCGGCTACACGTTTTGGATTTTTTAGCGAAATTAGGCCTCAAGTTAAAATTAAAAAGTGAACTACAAACTGTGCGCTTAGAGAAATCAGAATCTTGTGATTTTAAAGAAAAACTATGCAAATATTTAACACTCATTGAATACTAAAACCCTTACAGGGCAATTAATCTACATTTACTATTCACCCATTTTTCTTGCAATTTTCTGTGTTCTCCCATATCTTTGGCAGTCACCTGTCGCACGTGCCCGCTCAATTTTCTTGGATCCAAGTTAGCCCCGAAGGTTTGGACACCTTTTGCCAATTTGCTCAATGGGGAAAACAATTCTTTAGCTGTGGAAACCTGAAGAGGATTTTTTTGTTTTTTTTTTTTTCTTCTGACAAGAATTCATTAATAACACTTTTGATTTCACATTGAAAAGAAGTCGCACTAAATAATCATCGAGATATATCTACAATGCGTCCAGAAAATTTGCTGATATATTTCCGGAAGTTAACCTTCAATTTCAGATTTTTCGCAATCTTAAAATAGATTTGAAATAAGCATTCAATTACGCATTATTACCCCCTTATAATTTCCGATCCCGTAGCGGTCAATTAATTTGTAAAACCCTCTATATATATGTACCTATACTGAGAACAGTTATAAGAGATTGAAAAATAAGTTTTTAGTAATAGAAAAACTCATCATCATGTACTTACCGGACTTGCAACAGACGCCAACCTATGTTTTAATCCCGAATCACTCTGGCTCTGTGTTATGTTTTTTTGGATTTCATAGTCTGAAGCGGATCGATCCATCTCCTTGTGCTCGACAATAGAATTGGGATCGTCGATTTCACTCGACGAGTGACTCAGATGTTTTTGTTCCAGTTTCAACGTCTTCGGAGGCTCCGCTTTCTGATCCGACCCCACGTGCTCCGAATTTACCTGTATAATCACATTTCTGAAATGCTAAAGTAAGCAATAATCGTTGCAATAACTTTTTTTTATTTTGGGGAGAAATATTACGTGAGTACTCTAATCAATCATTTATCAAAACGGCGTTATGCTAGCGCTATTTACGCATACGAAGGGAAGATCCTTCGTCTTTTGATTCTGGCAAATTCCAATTATTTTACCTGAATCTCGGGCATTGTGGTCATCATGACGTTCTGCATGATGCTGGAAAGTTGCATTTCGTCCAGCTGAGCAGAATCAACTCGGCTAAGCAGGTTTCGTTTTTGCTCTAAAGTGAATTCGCTCACCTCAGCAGAGTTGTTGGTTTGACCCATAACTATCCCTACACTTGGAAGAAACACATCGTCACCCGATGCCAACGGATTTTCTGTACATTCCATGGCTGAAAAAATAGTGCAAATAATAGATGTATCAAAAAATCCTGGTAAAGAGTGCAATGGAAATATTTGGAGATCAAATTTGAATATAGGTACTTAATTCATTATTTCCAATCGAAATGTGTCAAAATCGAGTGTAAAGTTGAATTTAGCTTCGACATGAATGCACTTAAAAAAAACTCGTCTTTATTCTGTATTTATCGTAAAATGGTCTTGTATTAATGTTATTTTTTTGTAAATCTATATTTGACAACAGCCACATTGTCTTATGGCACCTAAAAATTACCTTGCTCGAGGCTTAAATCAGCACTAGAGTCTGAAGCGTAATGTAGTGAAGAATTATCACCAGAAGCGTGAGGTTGAAATATAGAATTTTCGTATTCTTCATCTGATTCACTTGAGCTCTCTGGCCTCCTCGGCTGTCCGATTGAAAAGTTTGGCTTTGACTTTAATTTCGACTTCAACGCAATTTTATTTAGTTTCGAAAACTGCTGGGTCATATTGGAAATTGCTTTGGAACCTAGAAATTAAAGACAATTATTTATTTATTTCTTTGCCTAAAAGACTATACCGGCAGATTTAATTGCCGACAACTGGGTCTCAGAAACATTGCGTGTTATTTGCGGAATGTTAACCAAATCCAAATAAATACCGCCGCGGCTCGTTTGCTCTTGTAAATTTTTGGATTTCCGCCTATCCAACGGCTGTCCCATATTTAAGGGTACTGCTGGTAGATTTGCTATCTCAATTGCTACTGAAAATGCTTCGCAGATGGTTTTCAATGATTCTACAACAAATCAGGTATTTGTTCCTACTCTCATACTGTACCAACTTCAGCTTTACCTATTTCTTCTTCTACATTTTTAATTACCACCGCCATATTGTTGAAAAAACGTAAATGAGTAGAACGAAACATGTGGTAGTAGCCATTAACCCCGTTTACCTTATAATTTATTCTCACGCAATACTTATTCTTATTTCCCATTTTAAATAGTGTGTTTGCTGATTGGGGCATACCAAATTCAAGCAAGTCCACGTCTTCTAAAGGAACCCTTTGGTATTTTGTCACTTTATCCACCTACACAGATTTATCACTTAAGCAACAAACCCCTGTAATATGAATATGAATTACTGACTTGATCATCGTAATCTGCAACATAATAGGAATCCCTGGTGAGAATCAAGATGGAATCTATTTCGGTTTCGTTCGGATCCCCCGTAACGGGATCAGCATTTATTAGACCCCAGGCACCAACGACATATTCGGGTTGATTAATTAACATTTTCTTGCAATCTTCAATTAAGAGTTTAACGTGTTCAGCAGTAGCTAAATTGTCTTCTTCGTAATTGGATTTTGAGTCGTTGAAAAGATCTTCGGAGACATAGTTTCCTGGGACAAAGAAATAATTAACATAACGTCTGTTTGTGCAAGGGGTGGGTCAACGTGAAGAGGATACAATACAGTACTAAAAATTTTAATACGAAGTGCCTATATTGATTTCACTTTACCTAACATTATGTCGATTGTTCCCTGTCGTGCCGAATCTTTGAATCGGCTTAAGTAGTACCTAAAAGAAAACTGATGACGTGAAATCCTGCCAAAAAATACTTTGTGCAATCCTTGCACTTTTAACTTGGGTATTTAACAACAGACAAAATAAAAAGCTCCACACATTTCTATACATTCGTTTAATATGCACAACATACTAAGAGTTTCTTTAACTGTTGAAATGCACTTTGTACGAATGATGTTTAAAATGAGAAGCAAATAACTAAAATATTAATTCAACTATTTCATCTGATTTTACCAACCACAAATTAAGGAAACTCATATATTTTATATATAAAAAAAAACTCAAACAAAATGCAAGTTCACAACATGGGTATTACCACGCAACTTGAACAACATCTATTAATGAGGCATGGGGTTTTAAACGACGAGTTTACGCCATACACAACTCCAAAGTCGCTGTAAACTGTTCGTTACCTAAACCTATTAATAAAAACTGCTCCAAATATCATAATCCACTTGCAAAATCGCGTAAACGCATCGTGAAATACCCTTTATGTTAATGTACCAGAAGCACCAATAAAATAATATAACTAAAGCACGAATATTAAAATGCAGCTTTTTTTAAGGTACTTCATTAGTGGCGACGTGAATTCGATAAGAACTCTTTGGGACTGACCTAGAGATTTGATAAACTAAATCGATTAGAGCAAACTCCTGTTGCAACGCTAGATGAGGAGCTAAATTCGGGGTCTCTTTGGGGAGGTACTCGTTCGCGATGCAACTTGCTACACGCAAATAAGTCCAGAAATCTTGAATTTCGTATTCACGTAACTCCACGCCTTGCATTATGTTTAAAGCGCACTGGCGCACTGAATCCTTAAAATGATTTGTAAGGTATCTACAAAGTGAACACATAATAATCCTTATAAGCCATTTCTTATAAATAGAATTTTTAACATCCATTCACGATAAAAATACGATTTTAGAACTGTCAAAGGGTAACGGAAACTAGCTTTACAAAAGAAGGAAAATTGATAAGAATTAGAGGCATATATTGTCTACAAGACTCATAAAAATGTGAATTGATAAACAAAAATAATAATAACCATGAGTTGTTCCACTTTAGATAAAGTTAATCAATAACACATCTAGTGACAGACACGTGCTAGGCCAGAGAAATAGAGTGTATTTATTTATTTATTTATTTCACAATTATTTCAACCAAAAAAAAACGCTTAATAGGCTAAATTCATCATATAGCCATTAAATCAAGCCATTCCAACTTCTATTTAATAATAAGTATCATGAGACTATCACACCAAACATGCCATTTTTTAATAATTATTGGAATGATACGATCTTGGAGAGAACCTTCCATCATTTAAATTCTTCATGTACAATATTATGTATATATGAACTGAAAAGTTTTCTCCTAGACAAAGCATGGTTCTCACAGAATCATTACGGCATCTCGCCTAAATCTTACCTATTAGCAGAGTTCATTCCGTCTTTCATTATTCCTGTAAACTTCCTCTCACCGGTTCTAGTGTAATCACCCTTAAAATGCAAGTTCACTTAACTTTTAAGACATCTAAATGGTTTTTGAATAATACAATACTTTTAGTGCATTAGTTCCTGCATATTGTTTACTAATAGCATCTCCGTTATTAGCCCATAAAAGCTGGAACGTATTTTTGATATTTGAAGGAATCTCGCCCTCAGGCGAAACTAGACCCAGTTTACAGAATTGAATCTCCATTACAGCTTTCCCTAAAGCTGTCTAAAAATCGCAAAATAATAAAAGGGATTTTTGTAGGCTCAAAGGACTTACTTGAACCACATTCGTCCTGTCCAAACAGTCGATGCAATTGACTCTAAATATGCCATTTTGGGAACAGATGTGTCCCTGTTTGTCTCGCCAGCAGTAATTCATGTCTTTTAAAATATCTGCTACTGCGTTTATAAGAATCGACACGTTTTCAAAATGCATTCCTTTACTAAAACATTTTACTTGCAAAGTATAATTTCTGATGAAAGTCTGACTTGGAGGTCTTACCAATACTCATGAAAATCAAAAGTGACATATGTGATAAATGAATTATCAAGCAAAACCATATGATGAGAATACGCATCAAATATGACTTTCTCTTTGCCGCTTTGGTCAACCAAATTGATCGCACAAACTGGACCATATTTCTTTATTTCTTTCGTAAAGTGGTTTTCAAAGGCAATTTTGGTATCACCCTCTCCTTTCAAAGATATCCAACAATGTAAGAACAACGTGAAACAAACAACATACCCTTATCTAATCGGGGAGGAGGTCGGTATTTATAACCAGGTTGTGACCAATACACAGGAACTGAACCTCTGACTTGCAAAAATGACACCTCATGCGATCTGTAGGAAATAATTTGTTCTGTTTCCACGTAATTTGCCACTTCCCCCTCTTCGTCAACACCACGCCGTTTATACCTTTAAATAAATGTTGAAATACGATAATATAACTTTAAAAAATCCATTCTTTGCACCTTGTACCCGCCCTGAATCGACTTCTCCTTGATAAAATGCATAAAGTGAATATTTCGTATTGTTTGGCTTTATTGTCCTCACCCATATAAGGCCCTACCTCCACTCTACAATCTTCAATTTGAATGTAGCCTTGGATTATTGGTAATATCCATGGGTCACATAAGGAGTTCTATGTAACATATCATGTAAGTCCCATAAAGAAATTCACAATCCACATACCTGACTTTTCCGCAGGCATTCCAGCATATATTTATTCCAAAAAAATTTATCATCTGCAGTTTTCCATAAACAATTTTTTTGAATCAGATTCTCTTTCTCTAAATGACACAATCTTTGCAAGGAATTTGTCAAGTCTGTTGAATGTGAATAATAAAAAGAATTTGCATCTGTAAAAATTTTGTAAAACTCTTCAATTATTTGCTTTTCAAATTTATCTTTATCTTTGAAATCTTTCTTAGGCGTCCCTGAAGCCATGGCAGCTGCTTGTTGAGTAGTGTTTTTGATAGTATTACCAGCAACTTTCAAAGTACCCCAAGTTTTGCTGAGGGTGCTTTTTTGGAGCTCTAACAGGGAGTTCTTATTAGCAATAGGCTTTTTAAGGCTTATAGATTGATGTTTCGGACAACATCGCAAATTTAAATCAGTATTTTCATTGTTGAGAGGAAGGAAAACAACGGATTTCACTTTGTAAACTTCATGATGTCCATGTAATTTTCCAACAAGACCACTGTCTTTGATAAGTAGGAGACGTGGACTAAAAAGGGGCACATGTTCTACTTTTCCTATTATTCCATCACATATTCCGAGGCAAATGGGATCTTCAGCATCTGGTAAATCCCACCCTGAAATATGTAACATGTAACCTAGTAGTTATATTTGTTCCTGAACTTTTTTCCTAAAGATCAGATGCGCCTAACATTCACGTGTGCCAATTATTGGGTTGTTTCGGAAATCACTAATGCCTTTACATAATTTGTAAATTTGTCTTGAAATGTACACACATGGCAACTTGAAAAGTTAAACTACAGAATAGATACATATACCCTGCTGTAATCAAACATTGAAGCGTATGTTTGCAATAGTTAACAAAATAACAAGAAAATATCACTTAAACAAAACAGTGTTCAGGCATATCATTTCAAACTATGAATGAAACTTTCAGGCAAATGCGACTCACCCGTTTTAGGAATATACGCCCCAGTGTTTCTATCCCACCACAATGAATATTCACCTTTCACGAAGATATAAAACTCATTAGTTCGAAACAATTCCATTATTTTATTTAGAAATTTACAAAATTTTTACGAAATCCTTCCTTGTGCCCTTTGAAAAGTAAAAGTCAAAACACTCAAAACATTAATAACAACCCTAAATTGAGGTTATCATCAAACAAATATAGCGGGACTCATAGAAAACAAAGGCAGAATATCCTCATTTTCCGTTGATCAAAAGAGATAGAACCCGACCGAATGAGTTCGAGTGCAGAATCTTTTAACGTGATTAGATTTTTGTGTCTTAGGATAATGCGATCACCAGGGCAACATTCATTTGTTCTCCTTATTTTTGGTTGAGTGTAAATACAAGAGCTGAAACAAATCTGATCGTTCTAAAGCAATCTCTTAAGAGCCTATTGGGCAACGCTAGAAGACAGAAATATGAATCACCCCTCCTCGGTCTATTTGTAATATTGATTAATTTGCACATGCGAACATAAGATAATCAAATTTAGTACTTTTCATGTTTTAATTTTAATTTTAAAAAAGCGCTTAATACGTAATAAATCAATGAAGTTATTTTCGTGCTGCAAACGTGAGTTTGACGTTTAAATCCCAATAAATGTACCCGTTGTTGAAGTACTAATGTAAAATACTTTATTACCTGTGCCTCACACCTGCCTTTGTCCTAGCTTAAAGTTAAGAGGGCATGCTTCAGGAATTGTGGATTTGTAGTGAAAATGCAAATTTCTTTTTCTTACGTATAATTTCCTGTGGATAATTCTACATGAATAACACCTACATATACACTTTTCTAACTTAAATTTCTTCAAAAACTATCATTGCCAATATGCTACACTTAGGTATTAATTTAAATCAATTTCCACATCCACACGACCTAACATTGTCCTTAGGCAACTATATCCACTTGATGCCCCATAACATTGAAATATACAAAATAGGCACTTAGATATTATCAGCAATATCTTGTTGATTGTAAACAGTAGTTATAATTCCAATAAAAAGATTTAATGGTGTGGCAATATGTTTAGAAACATCTTCTGAGAATTTAGACCGTATATTTCCACATGTTATTGCAAAATTCCTAATCTTTACATAGCAGTCAGGTGTTAAAGGCATTTCAAGCAAAGCTAATATTCCATATATCCAAACTCCTAATGCTTCTGTTATCCCAATGGCTGGATCAAAATCTTGTAAATGATTGTTAATTAAATGTAGCATAAAAATTTTGGATGCTTGTGAATATGATGTGAGCTCTGAGAAAGTTGGAGGTGATGGGGTTTTAAGTCTTTGGCGAAACACTTCAGCTGAAAAGATTTGACCTGGCTCATCAATTGTGACTGTGTTGGCTAGGAAATTCCTGAATTGATTAAAATCATGCAAGGCTTTATCTCGCCATGTTTTAGTGGGATAAAATTTTTCTAAGGCTACTGGCAGTCCAGGGTACTAAAACGAAGAATTTTATACTTGAACTGAATGGAATAGATCCAAACCTGATAGGAGAAAACTGTTTGGTTACTCCTGTATTTGGAAATATCAATATCTGCTTTTACACATTTTGGACATTTCTTGTTCCTCTCATAAATCACATGTTGAAGATATTCTTCTCCTAGAATGAAATGCAAAGTGGCCAAATACATTAGAAAATTATTGAATATATTTGTGAAATAACATGGATTCCACAAATAATGATAAATAAATCAAAGTTTGGATGAGAAATACAGGAAAATGCGTTCATATATTATTTAAACAGATCGAAGGTGAACTAATTTTCTATGTAAGTACCTGTTTGGGGTACAGAATTAGGATCAAAATCATCTGGGATTTGTACATCTACAAATTTTTTTAAAATGCCGGTATACTCATCGCCGCTAGACTCTGTTAAATCATCTATTTGGTCCATAATAAATTACACAATAATTAAAGGAATTGGAAAGGTATAGAAATACTATATTTTTAAAGATTCCGTTTTTTGGGGCAGTTCTTTGTTTAGACTTTTTTAAGGTTAAGTTAGATGATTTGGGTCAAGGTCACACAAAAGCCTATTTGCCATTAAAGGAAAGAAATATTTCTATTTTGTTATTGGTCAATACTTCGTAATATGGGCCATCTTTTTGACAGTGACAGATTTCATCTCACCTCTTCTTCATAACCACAAATTTTTGTTTGCAGGTCGAACGTCCGCTTTTAAATTCTTCAAATTTATGAGAAAACATTATATTTTCAGCAATGGAAGGCAAAATTCCTCTTATAATCAAATGGAGTGGAAAAGAATACGAAGTGTATGTGTCCGAAAACGATACTGTGGCTGATCTGAAGCGGGAAATCTTGTATAAAACCGCAGTTCGACCAGAGCGGCAGAAGCTCTTAAATTTGAAAATAAAAGGTTCCTGATTTCACACATTTTTGCGTGTACTAAATAGTTTAGTCCAATAGTTTATTTTGAGTTTTCATAATTAAAAGATATTTAAAACTTAAATTTGGACTCACACTACCCTGATCAGGACTACTACTTTTATAAGATCTAGAATTACTTTGTTAATTAAATATATTTTTTTATTTATTTACAATAAAGGAAAAGTATCAGATGAAGAATGCAGAATAGCAACATTAAAGCTGAAACCAAACTTCAAAATTATGATGATGGGTTCGTTAGAACAAGACATTGAAGAAGCTAAGACGGCCCCTACAGGTTTACCTGAAGTTGTAAATGACTTTGATATTGAAGGTCTATGAATTTTTATAGTAATGAGCAAAATAATTGAAAATTAGTATTTTTTCGTAGATGAAGAAATAGCAATAGAGAATCAAGAGATTTATCTTAACAAAGTTTCTAAGAGAGTTAAAGATTATGAAGTTAAGATTCTAAATGAATTGAGACCTGATAAAAAGCTTCTTGTCTTGGATATTGATTATACATTGTTTGACCACAGAACAACTGCCCAGTCTGGTTTGCCAAACTTCAATGATATATTAAAATAAACAAGTAGCTATCATAACATTTTTTACAGGAGTGGAACTTATGAGACCATATTTACATGAATTTTTAACTAGTGCATATGCAGATTATGACATAGTAATTTGGTCAGCTACAAATATGAAATGGATAATTGAAAAAATGAAGCTTTTGGGTGTGGATAGGCACCCCGACTATAAAATTGCATTTTACTTAGATTCTCTGGCCATGATTTCTGTTCACATTCCTAAATATGGAATAATCGATGTAAGTAATTATAAATTTATTATTCTTAGTTCTTAGTTGGATAGTTACTGCATCATGAAAACAAATTTCTTGAGGAAAATTTTGTGGTTGTTAATATACAAAAGTACAAACGTTAATGTTCTTTCAGTTGTGCCAGCAGTTTTATTAATATTTATTTAATAATTCCATTTCTACTAAGTGAGCCTGTATAAAGCAATTTACACCATATTATACAAGGCATCTAAATTCGATAAAAGTTATGATTTTTTTCGGAATCTGGAGGAGATATTAATTAACCACTAATAGATGTTTGAAACTATATCTTATTTTATATTAATTCTTAACCATTCTTTACATCTTTATAGGTAAAGCCACTGGGTGTTATATGGGGCAAGTTTGAGCAATTTAGTTCAAAAAACACAATCATGTTTGACGATATTCGTAGAAACTTTATTATGAATCCTAAAAACGGATTAAGAATACGACCATTTCGGGAAGCACACATAAATAGGTAAGGATATTGCAAACACACCACAAAAGTTATGCAAATTGTGAGCCCAAAAACTTTCAATTTCTTCAAATTCACCATTTAGTTTAGATAAATATCTCAATACATAGATAAATAATCAAATTTCAGATTATTACTATTAAAAAAATTGTTTACATCTTGTCGCCAAAGTTGTAGGAGGCGCCTAAATAAAACTGAAAACTATTAATTTTAATAATTGTTTACAGATGTAGAGATGATGAATTGCTTAGGCTATCAAAATATTTGAAAGACTTAGCAGATCATTGCAGTGATTTTTCTACAGTAAATCACAAACACTGGGAAAAATATAAAGTAAAGAAGAGAAGGCATAGTCGAGATGATAAAGGCAATAAAGATAGAGACAGACCGGATAATTCAGGCGGGGCTGACGAAAGTTAGTAATGTGTTTATATAAGTTGAGTTGAGATAAACTTTAAGAAGTATTAAATCCAATACATGTCATGTTGTAATTTCCATTTGTACGCGTACCTAATACAAAGTCAATAAATATTTTAGTCTCGATATACCTACTTAATTCCCCTGTGGGTTAGTAACAAGGTTGCTGAAGATGCAATTAGATATGTGTTATTATTATAGAAACGTTCCTTGTGTGTTGACGCACCGAAGGCAGTATTAATAAGAGGTTATTTAAGTTCAGTGAAATTTGCGTGGCCTAGAAAATTTGCAATCTAATTACATTTTCTTTGGCCTCGTAAAAAGATTAATATTGAAATATTGCACGTATTTGATACAACCCTTTTCAAGTTTACAGGCGGACTACTGAAATATAGTGGCAGACAAAATAAGTTATTAAACAAAATCAACATTTTTAGAAGGCAACCTCAGGATCTCTTATTTCCAGTACATTCGGTGCTTGCCGTATCAATTCCACGAAAATTGATAAAATTCGCCTCCACTCGTGCATAAAATGGTAATTCTGAAAATAATTTTTCACAATAATTAGTTTAAAAAAATAATTGATACGCAACGAGAAAAAATTTTACAACCTCAACGTTAAAAAATATCGGCAACATGGAAACCGGCAACATATGTCCTCGCAACTCGTCAGCTGGAGATAATTTCATACTGCTATCCAATAGGTGCAGAATTAGTCCTATTAGTCTTATATGTCTCTCAGACAAGTCTTCTCTAATTAGACCTAGAACGTCGGCCGCCACCACCTCTGGGTTTACGTTATCGTTGTTGTTATCTAAATCGGTTTTAAAAAAGTTTAATTTCATAATTGACCTCGATTTTTGTAACGTTTTAGTAACTGTTGCTTAGCTTAGTTACCTAAAACCAATGACTGGATTGATATCGGAATTAGTGGCTGCTTGAGTCTGCTAAGGAAATTGTACAGTGCTTGAGATGCTTCTAAACTCCATCCCGCCTCCAGCATACTATGAACCGTTCGTGAAGATCCTGAATTAAAGAAAGATTAAGTACCGTTTTTCGTTTTTCAAATAATTTTACTTGCCGCTAACAATAGCTGCTACTATCTCACCTACTACATCTTGGTGAGCAACGCCTTCTTCTCTAAATAACCAGCCATTTCTTATAACTCTGATATCTAAAAAGTGTTAAAAAAGCTGTTTAAAATTTCAGAATACCTCTAAAATTTCATTAGATTTCTATTTAGGTGCATAGAAAACTCTTATTTTTCTTGAGCCATTATAGGAATAAATTTAAATGGGTTCTAGAATTTGCCAAAAGTTACTTATAAATGAGTTTAAAGAAATATAATTTTGTCATGTTATTGCTTTTATAGTTTCCTTTTTTCCCATGAAAAAAAATAAATTGAGCGTTTTAAAACTCGCCATATCAAGATATGGGTAAGTCTGGCATATACTAACCCATCTGTCTTATTGTTGTACTTTCCGTTGAAACTGGCTTGCGTGTTGATAAAAATAATGATTGATGTGCTAGAAAAATATCGATAAATACGAGCAAAAACGTGATGCCAACTAAATGCCTAAAAAATGATGTTTATGTATGACGGCAAATACAAAAGTAGAAACATAACAACCCATGCTAGATAGTGCTACTACCACGTTTGCTTCGGTTTCATAAAATACAGCTTCTAACACCTAACTCCTTCTCTCTTTATTATCTGACAATAATAATTTTGTTGATATTCACGAAATGCATGACTTGAATGCGCGCAATAATCGTGAATAATGTAGCAAGTGCGTTGAAAGTTCTCGATAATTTTTTATGCATGCGTTACATTGACAGGAGAATTACATAAACTAAATGCTTCGTATTTGTCATTACTTCATGAAATTTTGGACTCGGATAATTTAGCAGAAATTTCTTGATGAATGATGGAATATCTTATTTCTAGTGTAGCAAATAATTAAAAACTAATTATTAGTAATAAAACAAGGGCTCACTACAAAATTAGTTACTTCGTAGGTAGGTCACTATCTCTCTTACTGCTTCCAGGCTGTTTTCCGTTATAATTTCATTCTGTTCACATCCAACGCACGATGTGAACTTTAGTCTAAAAATGAAAAATTTATTAGTTTAAAAATGGTCACAAAATCTTTATATTCAGAGTGATTTAGAAATTGGTGACTTCCTCTTACATGATAATTACTATTTCTACCTATTTTTCCGAAATAACAAATTTAACAAAATACGGAGAGTTTTATTTAAAGGAAAATAAATTTATTTTTGGACTTCGTGGTTGAGTGTTTGCAGTATGTGTCGGCCTTCCTAGAGTTGGTATCTTTTTATTCTTGGACAGAACTGATAATAGGGTCGGTTATGGCTTACCTGATTCCAAATTATTTCCGGAGAAACAAAAAGTTGCAGAAAGTGTGTTGCCAAAACAAAAGTTACAATACTATACGTAATACTCCACCCCACCCCCCCAAAGTTTCGATATTTTCAAGATTCGTGAAAATGTTTAACATTATGATAAATATTCACAAGACCTTTTCCGACAGAAACGTGGAGTATTCAAAATATTATTTCTTTTTTTTCTCAGTGACGTATCATATCTTTCATTTAACATATTGGAGGACACGCCAATGGAGACGCCAAAAACATGAAATTGAAAATATTGTCTTCCGTTAAAAAGATGTGTCTACATTTATTTTACGCTCCTCAATTTACATGAAAAAATGTTTAATGCCTGAACGGATTTACTAGGAAAGTCCTGTATTGCAGACAAAAAATTAAAACGAACCCTTGTTTATATGAATATTTTTTCTAAAACTTATCCACAGGTTCAATCTCTGAATTTTTCACATATTATTATGAAACACTCTGTATATCGTCGTTAGGTACCTCGTGAGCGTCGCATAAAGTAATTTTTATTATTTATTTTGCGATTCAATGTTTGTAAAAAATATTGTAACACGTTTATAACTTTCATAAACCTCATAATTTTAAAAAAAGGCTTATACACGTATAATTTTATTTAAAAAAAACAATGTATTATTTCCGATGTTCACATTTTTCAACCCTTTGCATCTATCCCCATAAGTTTTTTATTTTTAATGGAAAGGTACTTTATGTAATATATCAAATGAAAGGTAATTTAATAAGGGATATAATGGTATACTCAGGACTAAAATTGTATTTTCAGTTTCCTTAAAAATAAAATTATTAGATACAAAATAAAGCAACTTACTATTATATCAAACAAAATTGAAATTTTTACATTAAATGCTCAAACTGGGCTTCAGTAACCATTTGGAAATGCCGCAGTCGTTCTTAGAACTCTTTTGCAATTATATAGTATTGTTTCTATTATTAATTCTACTTTTGTTTGAATTTTAAAACATAAATTATCTAAATTTTGGGGTCAATTTTTGCAAACGGAACCTTTTAACTGATGAACCCACAAAAAAAAGTCATGGGGCATAGGATCTGGAGATCGTGACGGCAATTCTATTGCGCTTCTTCTAACGATCCATTCTCCTTGGAGCAATTTCATTAAGGTACTTTCTCACAGCCATACCATAATGTGGTGGTGCACATTCTTATTGGAATAAAGTATTATTGGTTCCTTGTTTATATTTTCTTTAGGAAAAAACTGTGAGGATTGGTGAAACAATTCCGTTTTCCAATAAGTGCAAGTATGATGTGTTGTTCCCCTCTATGAAATATGGATCGATGAAATTATGGCCGATTATACCAATCCATTACATTGAGGTTTTGCGGATGGTGTGTATGCAGCCTCTGCATCCAATGATAATTGTCTGTAGACCAGTAGCAACAATTATTTTGAACAACTGATCCATTAAAGGAAAAAGTTACTTCATCTGATTATAAAATTCTAGAAGAAAAAAACTATTATCCAAAATGTCTTTTTCTTGCATCAATTTACAAAATTTCATCGTGCAAACAAAATCTTCAGACGTCAACTCTTGGATAACGGAAATTTTATATGGATTAATTTTTTTTTGCCTTAACAAATTTCTTACTAATTTTTTAGATACACCGCATTCACAGACAGGTTAGCTGGTAAGTAATATGGGATTTTCTGCGATAGATAATAAAATGTCTAATTTTCCATCGCCACCACTTCTTTTGCGAGGTTTTCCGCATTTTGGAGCAGCTTTTACATTTCCAGTTTGTTTTTTCTATCCACCAAACTATATTTTAACTAATAGATCTCGATTAAATCGGTCTGGTCACTTCTTCGTAAGTTCTTTTGAGATCTCCATACCCCAAAAAAAAATCAATTTTTTGCTTTTCAGATAAACAATCATTTTTTTTTATATTCTAATTACGATAGATGCGTAACAACTGAATTCAACTATTAATGAATTCTATGAACACCAAAATTATTTATATATAAAAAGTTTTTACATTCAAGACAATTTGGTATTTCTACATCTTATTCTTTTTTCAGTTTTTCTCAAAGTGAAATGAGAATAGTTTGCCAATCTACGAAATAAAGATCTAAACTTTTAATCTTTTTTATGATATGGACTTTGTTCTATTTTTTTTACTATAGATCCAATTTTAGTTCTGAGTATGCTGTTGTATCCTTCATCGAGTTATCTTCAATTTTCTATACTATCGTGAGTACCTTGCAATTTAAAAATCAAAAGTTAGTGAGAATAGTGGAACAGGCGTGAAAAATTTGAATAAAAAAATAATACATTGAACAATACCTATCTAAAAATAAAACCATACGTGTTTAAGCATTTTTTTGAAATATTGGGTTCATGAAAATTCTAAATGTGTTGTAATACTTGTTGTAAGGGGTCCATGTATTATTTGCTGCGGTCAATAAATTCGGTGCTACGAGTACATTAGCGACTCAATTCCGACAAAATCTCATTACACAAAAAGGAAACATCAGCAATTTAGGAATCCGTTTTTTGGAACTTTGAGTAGGATTAATAATACTAATATCAGTTCTCAATAAAACATATATATTTTTTAGCAATCATAGAAACATGTTTTACCTAAGAATAAAAATAAAAAAACTGAATTCCTACGCAAACTTTTTGATAACTACACATTTTTAATGAATTCTTTGCCAATTTTGAAAATAACCAAATCACTCACATTTGAACATATTTCCGTCATTAATTCAATCATTGCTGATTTTCTTGTTGCACAATTGAAGTGCAAACACTGCGACATACATACGTAGTCATTTGCTCCATTTTGAGCTGATCGCATTTAGCAAGCTCGCACAACATTTGAAAATAAGCAAATATCAGTCGGCAGGTACTACCTTTTGAACTACTTAATTAGGACCACGTTTAATGCACAAAATAAGGAATTACGCGAAATGCATGAAATGCCGAATAATTAACGCGTCCTACGACATAAACTAATTATTTATAAAACTCAACCGTTGCCTCCTCGGTTATTACACTTCAAATTTAAAATAAACCTTCAATTTACCATATAAAATACTCATCGATTTACTGAAAATTCCATACGTAGCTACCTAACGACGGATCTAAAATGTTAGCTAAAACTCCTCTATTACTAGCAGTTTTCATGTTAAATTTTTCGCTTGGCGATTTCTACTACTTAATGTGTCCTTTGCATTCTGTCAGGGAAAATTACTGTAATTGCGGCCAAAGTCTTTATGTCCCTATGATCCAAAGTAGAAGCGTATATGGGAGTCAGCTAAGTACTGAAATTCTACCAGAGCCGCTTTGGGTTGTTCCTGCGGACGACTACAAGGCAGAAATTCCTGCAATGAAAATTGCAGTTCTTCCCTCTCAACTTTCCTCAGAGGGCAAAGTCACAGATTTGCAGACTTCAACGAATCACATCGTCCAACCGAAGTTGATGCCAGATGTTAAAGTCTCTTGGAAATTAGAGAAAAATAATCCAGAAAGTCGGGAAAGTGCTTTAGATACACCAGGTGAGAAAAAATCAGGAAAAATGAGTGGAGATAGTAATTTCGACGGTAAAGAAAAATCTCAAACTAATACTGAGAAAAGTGTGATGAACTTAACTGAAGCTGATGAACAATCTACTTCAATGGTATTGTTTGAAACGACCGAACGAATGCATAATACAATAGAGAAATTGAACGAGCATGATAAGACGAAGAAACTAATCATAAAAGAAAAAGTCGAGAATACTGAAAAAAGAAGAAAAGTAGATCCCAATGAAGACTGAAGTAGTTGTTAGTTGCTGAACTTACGATTAGCGGCTAGAAGATTTTTGTAAGGCCATTTTGTACTAATTTAATAAATTTTCATATTTTACTAAAGAAATATTTTTAATATTAAGATTATGAAATTTGTGGAATGTGTATTTCCAGATGTTTTCTTTGTATCACTCGGCTTATCGGCAAACGACTCTATGAAGATTATAAACTAAAAAGTTTCTGTCGAATGCCAGAATCCCTAAAGATCCTTAAACTATTCATCTCAGTGTGAAACGAAATCAGTAACATTTTATATTGAAATAACAATATATATAAACATCCACCTAACAACTAAATCAGGTCACCAATTTAAATCGCTAGTGATTAGCTACGTTTGCTTTTTTTGACCGACCACTATAAATACCCGAAATGCCGGACTATAGCTCATAGTACACTAACAGTCTTCACATTGAGCACAAGATGCAAGTCTTAACTTTTTGTGTCTTGTGTACATTCACAATAAATTTGGCGTTATGTGCTGAGATCCTGAAGCCCACAGAACCTGAAGTTCCTCAAGTAAAGACTTTGAAATCTGAGACGACTGATCTAATAGTTGGAGATGTAAACTCTGAAATTAGTGATAACAAAAGAGCCAAGAAATCCACAACAACCACATTTTGTGTGGAGATAAAACCCAGTGACCCATATCACAAGCCGTATCAACTGTGCGAGCCTGCAACCAAATCCACCTATGATGCTCCGTATCCACCGTCTGTTCCAAGTTCATCGTACCAAGGACAGGCGCCAGTGCAAGCGGCACCTAGCCCCAGCTCATACTCTGTACCAGCTTCTACTCCATCTTCATCTTACGAACAACCCAAACCTACATATTCGAGTCCAGCCCCAGCTCCAAAGCCCTATACTGCTACCCATTCGGCACCGTCGTCTTACAGTTCTTATAGAGAAGCTGAAGAGGATCTAGAAAGTCTGGAGCAAGGCCCAATCCCTATGGCAAGAGCAAACTTTGCCGCTTCCGATGAAGAAATAGAAGAAGATTCTGGTTTGATGAGAAAAGCTGGCGGCGGTGGTTATGGTAGTTACGGTGCTCCAAATTATGGTGTCGTAGCACCATATAATGGTTTTGGTGCGCCGTCCCACGCCAGTGCCTACGGTGCCGCAGGCGCGCAGTCCTATGGTTCTCCAGTCACTTTTGAACCCGCCGAAAACAAGAAACACCACAGTGGTCTTGTAATTACTTGTCAACCAAATTTGGCAGGATATGCTCATGGCGTTGGAGGTGGTCCTGGATATGGTGGTGCGTACAGATCTGCCTCTGGGTACGAAAGGCCTTACTCATACGGTTCATATTCCCAATCACCAGCTTATAAAACACCAGCCACCTATGGAGCCGCATCAAGTTATGCTGCTCCAATTGCTCCAGCCTACAAAACTACCACATATGCCGCTCCAGCTCTATCATACAAAACTCTAGCAAGTTACAGTGCTCCTGTTGCCTCAGCCTACAGTGCACCAGCTCCATCTTACAGTGCTCCCACTTATAGTGCACCTGCATCAACACCAGCCTACAGTGCTCCAGCTCCATCATACAGCGTTCCAGCTCCTTCATATAGTGCTCCAGCTTATAGTGTTCCAGCTCCGTCATACAGCGCTCCAACTCCATCTTACAATGCTCCAGCTCCATCATACAACTCGCCAGCTCCAACATATAACGCTCCAGCTCCATCTTACAGTGCATCAGCTCCAGCTTCATCTTACAGTGCACCAGCTCCAGCTCCAGCCTATACAGCACCTGCCCCAGCACCAGCTTATAGTACTCCAGCTCCATTATATAGTGCTCCAACTTCAACCTATAGCGCACCTGCCCCAGCTTCAACTTACAGCGCTCCAGCTCCATCATACAGTGCTTCAGCAACCTCTTACAGCGCCCCAGCTTATAGTTCTACATCTTCTTCCTATAACGGTCCGTCTTATCAAGCTCCAGCTTCAACTTCAACCTACAGTGCACCCGCTCCTGCCTCCTACAGCGCACCAGCCTATCATGTTCCAGCTCCTGCCCCATCATATAGCGCGCCAGCCCCAGCTCCGTCTTATAGCGCGCCAGCCCCAGCTCCGTCTTATAGCGCGCCAGCCCCAGCTCCGTCTTATAGCGCGCCAGCCCCAGCTCCGTCTTATAGCGCGCCAGCCCCAACTCCGTCTTATAGCGCGCCAGCCCCAGCTCCGTCTTATAGCGCGCCAGCCCCAGCTCCGTCTTATAGCGCGCCAGCCCCAGCTCCGTCTTATAGCGCGCCAGCCCCAGCTCCGTCTTATAGCGCACCAGTTTCAGCTCCATCTTACAGTACGGCTGCTTCTTCATATAGCGCCCCAGCTCCATCTTACACCGCTCCAACCCCATCTTACAGTGCCCCAGCACCATCTTACACCGCTCCAACCCCATCCTACAGTGCCCCAGCACCATCTTACAGTGCCCCAGCCCTACCTCCAACTTATGCTGCTCCAGAATCCGCTTACAGTGTACCAGCTCCAGTTTATGCTGTGTCTTCTCCAAGCTATAAGGCTCCTGCAACCTATGGCGCTGCATACAGGTCAGCTGATGAAGAGTCTAAAGGAACTACTGAGAATACCATGTCAGTAGCAAAGAGGCAAGAAGAAACTAAGAAAAAGATGCTTGAACTTGTTAAAGAGCGGATTTCTACGACTGCCAATAACAAATTAGAAAACGACATTTCTGAAGCTGCAACTGCAGCTCCAAATGCAGTAAACATTGATATCAAAGAGCCAGTAAAAACTGACGCTGAAAAAGTTGGAGCCATAAACATGTCTCAAACTGGTTGGAAAGCAGAGATGCGTGAAACCGAGAATGCTGACAAAGGGTGGAACCAGCAATTGAGAGGCTCTGAATTGGCGATGACAGAAAATGAACTTGAGTGAACTAATCATATTACATTAACGCATGTGTAGATATTTTTTACTTTTGTATAATGAAGATTTAAATAAAGAGTTAAATAAGCCTCTTTTTATTATTTGTTGTTCAATCTTCAGAAGAAATAACATACTTTAAACAGTGAAAAGTAAATAGCTGCTTTTACAATGCTTTATACATACGTTTTTTATATTAGCTTTAAATGAATATTTTCATTTCCTTTTCCATCATCGAAAATTAAAGTAAGCGAGTTCGAATAATAAATCCGTGCTCACGGAATCTTTTGGCATCCAAAGTTTTAAGAGCATGTTCGGAATGGTCTTTCTTATCTCAAAAATATGTATTATCTTTTTTATTCAGTCCCTGCCTTTAGAAGTGAAAAAAATCTTAAAAAAGTGCATCAGTATTTCATCGTTTGTGACGTCAATTCGTCCTGACTGATGACGTCACATAAGTATCATACACAGCACTAGCTGCTAGACGGGGACAGGTTTCCTCTATCCCCCGATGCTTGGTCTGGCTACTCACCCTTACATGGCGTCATAGAAAACCTATAATGAGCTATTAGTACGCTTATTGCAGAATCCAATCTCACTAAACTTGGAGCACTCAATTTTCACTAATTATTTTGCGACGACAAAATTTTGAGATAAAGTGCATATTATGAAATTATTTTTGCAAAAAAAATTTTAACTTATAAAATGTTAAGAATCAGAATTCAAAATCTTTCAAATAAAGTGTTACTCGATCTATAGCGCACTTAAGATTTTAAAGTTGAATGCACCCCCACAAAGAGGGTTATTTTGGTGATTCGGCATTTAAAACTAAAATGTGTCCCCCTCAAAAACGAAATAGATGTGTCACAGCAATTTCTAATATTTTTACAGAAGTTTAAAATAAGCCGGGTGCAAAGTTTTACAATGGTACACATTGTATGAATTAGTATGTTTAACGAAGGTTACTTCCATACTGCTAAAAAAAATGTTGGTATTGCTAGTTTGCAATCGGATTTTTAACTGTCGAAGGGATAAGTTAATGCCATCACTTACTATTGGTGTCGGTCTTAATACACCGCAAACTTTTGTAAAAACTTATTTCACTTACTTTGAAAAGAGCTTTCCCATATATAAAAATTTGTGGACTGCAAACAGACTTTCAAAATGTATTACAGCAAAATGATAACAACTTGAACGAGTTTTCTAAATTTTATATCGCATGACTTCAAATTTAACACTTCAAAAAAGATTTCATGTCACATAGATCAATGATTAAGGGCCAAATTATGAATGTGCTGTTAACTGTAAGTTAATTTCATTAGAAACATTTTTCATTCAAGTCTAGAATTGGTCAAATTATTAGTTTTTATAGAGCTACGCTAGCAGACCATTGGTGCCTTATTGTTTGTCCGCCAGATTGATCTGTTATATTACCTATTGGTATTGAAGTCAACTTGTACTACCAACTTTAGCTGCAAGCTAATTTCTATAAAATGTTAGAATAGAGAATTGGTATTGGTCAGATTCTCGACTTTTATGAAAATTGACTGTTAGTTAAACTTGAAAACAAGTTTCACTTACTATAGTTTGTAATACACATTTATGCGACAAGTACAAAAAATAGCAATGTTAACTTTTATACAGATAGCTTAAAAAGTAATTGAGATATTTAAACTATTAAAAGACAAAATAGCTCTCAAAAAGACAGAAGGCATAATCTTTTATTAATTATTTTTGAAGTTTCCATGTGTAAAGGATATTAGGACTAAAAAATGTAAACTTAAACTTAAAATTTTTATTTATTCACTTTTCAAAAAAATTCAAAACATACCCTTGATTTTATTCAATCTAACCTAGTTTTATTAGTCAGGTGTTCCCATACAGCGGTCATTTAGTAGTAAAACTGTAAAACAAGGATATGATACATTTCAAACGCTTAATACCAACTTTATTGATTATCTTAATTAATTGACAATTCTAAATGTACTTTATTCGAAGCCATAGAGCTTAAGGGTTCTGTCCATTGAAGTAGACGCGATGAATCTTGCATTTTTGCCGAACCGGACCCCGGTTGCTGCAGCCGTATGATCATTAAACACTTTTAGTTCTTGCCATTGTTTACATAAATAAATCCTAGAAAAAATTTATAATCCAAACTTAACTGCCACACCAAAAACACATTAAATTTATAAACCACTTACCTGACATCACTTCCAGCTACCGCTAAATAGGTACCATTTTGGTCGAAACATAAGTCCTTAATTTGGTACCCTTCATCTAGTTGTAAGGTTTTGAAATTTTTCAATTTACGCAAATCCCATAGTTTCACGCATGCATCATCCGCAGCTGTAGCTAAATAATATCCGTTTTCTGAGAAAGAAATTGTAGTGATAGCCCCCGAATGTCCTGTGAATCGAATATGAATAAATAGCGATTGATTTAAAGCAAAATTTACCACTATTTACCAGTAAAATTTGCCACATTACTTTGCTCTTTTAAATCCCAAATTTTCACTTGTGAGTCCGCAGTTCCAGTACCAAAAATCAAGCCATCAGGATGAAGTTGTGCAGTAGTCAAAGGAATGTTGCTGTTGTCCGATACTAAAATTTATTATTCACAATAATTATTAAAAAAAAAAAAAACAGTCTAAAAAGAAATGTTTTCAGATATGCGTAGGTAATTGATAATCCTGAAGAAGGTAAAAAAAAACTAGTCTAGATCACTTATACTTTTCATTCATTTTCTTATTTATTCTGATAAGCTTTATTGGTTATTATGTTTCCAACACATATATGAAAAATAAAATTTTAAGTATATTTACTGACCTTTAGTGAGTAATCTGCCAGTATTGATATCAGAGAACGCCCAATGTTGGTCTTCTGAAGCAGACAAAACATAATCACCAGTAGGATGGAGTGATAATCCTGTCACTGGCCCATCATGGCAATGAAGAAGTAGAGTTGTTTGTGATGTTGGTACATGCCAGACTCTAATACTTGAGTCAGGAGAAGCTGAAATTATAATCAATGTTCACAGAACATACTTATAATGTTCCTTTCACACCTACCAGTCAATACAATATCTTCATTACTATGATAAATTACTTTTGTGACTTTCTTGGTATGACCCTTCAAAATGGCCACAACTTGTTCTGTATCTTTATTAAACACAGTTGCATTTTTATCATTACCCCCAGTCAACACTTTACTGGTGTCTGTGCTATGAACATCTAAAGCCAATATACCTGGAATACTTGCTGAATGCAAACCCTGAAAAAAGTTTCATTATTAATTAAAAAAAAAATTACACTTAATTTAATGATTTACAATAAGAGAAGCCAAAGTCTTAAAAGCCCTGATTTGATCTTGTGTTGCCAATTCTTCAGGAACAGTTCTACCCCGCTTTTTACGTTCTTGGGTTAAAATAGTCGCCCTCTCTTGCAGTTTTTGAATAACTTCTCCACTCATACCTGCTTGTTCTGCAGGCTGTGCTGCTACTCCAGATGGCTCAGCAGCCACTGCCTAACAAATCATATTTCAATAAAAATTATATCTAAAAAAAATGTGTCTTACTGGTTGTGGAACAGATGTTATTCCAGCCTGAGGCTTCAGAGTGGCCAAAGCCTCTCTGGCAGCTGTTACTTCCTTATTTAACCTAGCAATTACACGGCAAGCTGCATCATGCTGATAAAGAGCATGGCTGAGTTCTTGCCGGGCAGTTTGAAGTTGTTGTCTTTGGGTGAAACTGTACAACATAACTGCATCCCACTCATCTTGCAGTAGCTTCAATGTTGCTGGAATGCTAGTTGCGCTAGGGGGTTTAGGTTTAACAACCGGAGGAGCTAAAATATAAAAGGTGATGACAGTTCGTGCAAATTCTAAAAAAATACAATTTTAATAGGTAAACTACAGTTGCAAAATTGATAGATTCCTTTAAAAAGATGTAGAGGTAATCCAGAAACCAATGAGATTAATTTTTAAATAAATAAGCTTTTTTTTTATTTAAAATAAAATTAAAGCACAGAATTTGCAAAGTATGAATAACCTCAATATCTATGTTTTTATCACCCCTCTTGCAACTCAATCACCAATGTGCATCAATCATCATTAGTAACATATATGATAGAAAAATATCTTGATTTTGGATTATATTTATAATATCCTAGAGCAGAGTTACTAACCAAATTGCTACCGCAAGAAACTCAAGCCTGCTCATTATAAAATACAATTCTACTTCTTCCAAAAATACTCACTTTTAATTTCTATTAGTTCATCAACACTAACTTCCTTTCCACTTATCGGATCGATTCCATTTTCCTGTACGTACTTTTCAATTATTCTCCTCTCGAAAACAGCTCCAGAAGAAGGAGAAACCACAGGGTGCTCCGGCACTTCGTTGGAAACTAAACACAGGTAAAAGATAGGTTAGAAATGTGAAGGAACCCGGCTAAAAAGAATTTGCAGATATTAAAGGGTGGAAACTTACTGGCACATACTAAAGCCATAATTATTTAATTCCAAAAAGTCTCTTTTAATTAATAATCATTAATTTGTTGCAAAAAATAGATTATTTGTAATGCAAACAAACGCGCAAACCAAAACACCACAGACAGAAATGGCCAGCATGACATATGATTTATATGACAGACTGTCTGACATTTTGACGTGTGCCTGGGTTTTTCACATGACGAGTAGTCAGCGGAGTAATTTTATTTCAAGGAAGGATTTAGTAAATCAAACTTTGTCTATTGGACTATACAGGGTGTTGAATTCTATCTAATATTATCGTTTCTGTTCGTTTAAAGGCAAAATTGTATTAGATTTTTTTGACGGTCCGTTTATAAGGAACTTGAGAGTAAAATATGAAAAATGTTCTCCATACCATTAGCGAAATATTTTGAAAAAAGGTTTTCTAAAATCTGTAAACTTATAATGCTACCATTATATTTTCCTCAATTAAACACCTAGCAGCCGTAATCTTACTATCTATTGCGACATTATGTAAATGAGTTTTGTAAAAATGATTAAATGGTACATTGGAAATAGTTGAGATTATTTGAATATTTACTAACTTAGAAATAGATTTAGGAATGTTTATTTATTTGTTACTAATATTATTAAATAATATATTATTTTGTTGCTGGTGGTTTAATAGAAGAAAATTCCAGGCCAGCATTAAAAGTTTAAAAATGTTAGAAAAGTTGTTTTCAAAATTTTTTGTAAATAGTGCAAAGAACATTTTTCTTATAAAAGTCTAATACAATTTTGTCCTTACAAGAATAAAAAATATAATAGTATATAGTATTGGAATTTACGTGGGTTTTCTTATGATCAGTCTGGCAATGCAACACTCTGTGTATATATATAGTTTCACTTTTACCAACATTCGCAATTCCAATTAATAAGAACCAGATGGGCTCGTCCCTCGTGTTGTGCCTTGTAGATTTTATTATATCATATTGAATTAAGAGATTTATGATATTTTTGTCCCATCAATTCAACACATGCATTGGGCCTTATTGTCCCCTAGTACATCCTTAGACCTTTTATGTTTACTATTAGTCTGCCGAAAAAATCGAATCTTTGGTAATTGAATATTCGCTCAAAAAGTACGTCACAATCTTCTTCTCTTTTAAAGAGAGCCGGTGTTTCGATACCTCAGATGCCCACTTTGTACAAGTAAGGCAAGGACGGGTCATGTCATGTTTAAAATTTTAAGGCAATCTTAACATGAAATTTTAGAGAATGCCCTTTCTGGTAGATCAGTTGTTTGAGTGATCTTAGAAAAGCTTGTATATAAGAATGTAATGAGGTTTGGACAAGTAAAATGTTGCCCCAAAAATCTCGAAAACATAACACTTTGGTCGGTATTGCCGAAAGGAAAAAAGACAAATTTTATGTAGTGCGTCATTCATAGTTCATACCATTAAGTGCAAAAAAGTTTATCAATTTGCATACTTTGTTCGATTAACAAAAAGCAGGGAGGAAAGCAATTGATTCACTTACCCAGCCGTGGAGAAATACAACAAAAGGCCCTTTCTGCCTGCGAATAGGAAAAACTATTTTAATTATTTAGTAAATACTGTATATAACGACTAGATTTAATTACAATCAATACAAACATAATACGGATAAAAATTAATTAATATTAATACAAACATAAGAAGAATAGGTCAGTAGTGTTAAGAGTACAATTTGTATATTATAATCTTGTTAAAATTACGATATTATTAAGACATGAATTCTTTTACAATGGCTAACAAACTTGTGTTGCACAAATTTTAATCACTATCTGAATCGTTTCCGCTAATTTTCTGAGCTTTTAAACCCTCCTGTAGTTCAAGTACGTGGCTTACTGGTTGCGGCTTTCCATCTTTTCCAACAACACACGGTTGAATGACACCTGATTTCGTCAATTTGTCAATCTGCTGTACTAACTTCATCGCCTCATATTCCTTTTGCTCGTCAGTCATTCCTTTAAAAAATTAAACTTATTATTAACATCTATTTATTTAAATTTTGATCATTCAGTGCTTAAAACAGACCTTCCATAGGATTGGCATGAGGCTTTTCCACACACCCTAATATTGGATTTATCCTATGCTTTTGCTCTGCATATTCTTCCGTTTCACTGCCTTCGCTATCAGAGCTGTAGTCGCCCTCGACTTCATATTTTTGGCCTCCTACAAAACATTCTTAAAATGCAATAAAAATTTATGAATAAATCCCACCCAATAATCCTTTTTGGGCGAGTAATCCAGCAGAATTTCCGAACCCTGTATATTTAATCATACGGGAAACGTTGCCTTTGCACAATACAAACAATAGTTCGGCAGTTAAATCTCGAATTTGGGTAATACGGCTTGTAAGAAACTTGCAGAGATGGCCCCTTAAAGTGTCAGTTTCTTCAGGCCGATTTTCCATATCTTTTAGGGGTGGCAAAATATGGACTCGTAGATATTTTCTTATTGACCTGAAAAAATCATGAACAAAAACACGTTCCCATATCAAATTTATTTAGTCACCTATGCGCCGTTGCACCTTTTAATAAAACAGTCAATATCGGAGAAAATGTATCTCCAGCCATCTTCACTGTTTGGTCCTTAAACTTGACCTCCAGAAACATCAAAATCTCATAAATAACAATCATATTCAAATTTTCGAATTTCAAGCTTCTGGGTATAGGTGCAGTTTCAAGAGACCCATCCACTGTGCTCAGCAATTCAGTATAACATGCAGCAGGTACATTTGTGAGAAGATTTACAATATTATTTCTAAGCTGCCAAGTTTTGTCTAGGGTTAATGTAGAGGCCAAAAGATAATCTTTCAGTACCCGCACTAAATCCCTGTACAGGATTAATTCGTCCTCGTTTGCTGAGGAAGAATTTATAGTGATGTTAAAAAGGACTTTTAAACCCTCAGAAGCAATATCAGCTCTTAGGTCATTAAGAACAGCAGGAAAACGAGGAGATTGTGACAAGCTTTCAGCCGTATCCTTGAGCAGAAGTTTTAATACCGACGTGAAAAGTTTTAAGCCATTCAAACTAATAACTCTTTGTCTTACTTCATTGGATATGGCAGTCATATAAAAGGTGTATTTTACATCATAGAATTTCATTGCATCAGGTATCCGGAGCTTATCATATAAGCTACAAATTAAATTCATTAAATAAATTAATTAACATATACATTTGCAAATTTCTGACCTTATTCTATAAAGGATTTTGTCAAGAAATCCATTTTCAATGGAAGCTTTGATTATTTCTGGACTATTGTACAGTACATTCCAAAGCACTTTTTGCCCTTCTTCAATTTTGCACAAAGAGTCATCAGTATAGTCAAAGTTTTTATCATTTAAGCCTGTGTAAATTTTCATGTCGTCAAACACAGATATTTAGGTAATTGAATCTAATACCAGTATGAGAGATCAATAAGTCTAACCATGGCTGTGTTGCTAATTTATTTACAGAAGCCTTATCTCGACTAATGATGCGAAATACTGTAAAAACCACAGCCAACAGATCATTGTCATTACTTTTGGTGGCAAGCTTTATTAAGGAATTCCATAAAGTCTCTCGTTTGTTTCCCTCTGGAATCTCATAATAAGTATTTAACAAATCAACACAATTATATTACAAACCTTTAAGTTCTTCTATATCAAAAACTTGATACTCTTTCACTAGAAAATTAATTAGAGCCTGCTCATAAAGGGCTTTTTGATCATTTTCAATTCCTGAAATTATGTTTTCAATATTTTGTTCAGTTGGCACGGATAAATCTGGTTCATATTCTTGAAGCTGGTACTTTATTTCTGCTATATTGGCCATTGCTGAAAAAATTATAAAGATTAAGGAGAATGAGATCCTAATGTTGAGAAGTGGATTTGAATAACACTGTAAAGTTTATTAGATAGCTTTGAATCATTCGATTTTGATTAGGCCTGAAGAAGAAAAAAACTGCACTCCTCTTAACACTTTATAGTTCGTATGGAAATGAGTGATTATTGAAACATTAGAGGTATCAATAGATTTGTTAGTTGGTTCATAAAAAGGGAAACAGTATAATCGAATCCCTGCATGTATGATTAATGTCTTAATGGAAGGTTATTTTTTTATGATGGGACTGGAATTAACGGTGTAGGATAGAATTATAGAAGCAACTTACTTTCTTGAAAACTTAAAGCAATATGTGAAAATGTTTGTTGCTACTGAGTTGAATATTCAGTAGATTGCGCCCAACAAGTAAAACTACAAAACAAACTTAAAGAAGTATTAATTCTTGAATAATTTACATTTGTAACAGCTTAGAGATGCTCAAAAAGTGTTTAAAATATAATTTAAAATTATGCAAACTTAACTGATCATTTTATCATTATAAACAAACATAATCGTAAAACAAACCTTACAACTCGATCCTTAAAAGCTCGAATCGATTACGATTGTCATTTCATATATATATTTTGTATACAAACTGCACGAGGTTACGCATGCGTTTTATTAAAGAATGGAATATATTTAACTTTGAAACGTATTAAAACGTGAAATACATATATGTATATGAAAGACATCAAAGATGCTCGTACAGCATTGCCAGATGCATGTGGCCACGTATCTTTGACAACAAAATCGTGCAATTTGTATCACAACCAGTAGATAATCGAAATCGATTCGAAATTTCAAGAATCGGGTCACTGAAGCAGCTTATTCCATAAATATAGAGGATTAAATTACATAGGGGTAAAAATTTTATTTTCACTCTTCACACAAAGGATACAGTTTACCTTATTGCAATAATTGATTTCAAGCAAAATGTTAAAGAGGCCTTGTATCCATGATGACGACGATGAAGTCTTGAGACAGCAAGCAGAATTTTTCCAGCAAAAAGCTCAACATAAAATAATTCCCTCAGCAAAATTAGCAACATCACATGAAGGTAAATTTCAGCAAGTGTTAAGTTATGTATCAAAGGTGATTATTAATCTTCAGGTAATAATGCCTCCAGTTCAGCAATTGAAAAAATGGATGTCCCTTCACAAATTGGTAATGTCGAAGAAAACATTCAGGATCAAGTTGCCAATACATTTGAGGCGATACCAACTGACATAAACCTAAATCAGATAACGGAAAAGAAAAGTTACTCTGCAGGAATTCCTAAATTAAAATTTGACAGTGCAGGCTTTCCAAAGGCAGTTAGACGAACTGTGAGTTAACTACTCAGTCTATTCCTCAAAGTCTATCTATGTTAATGTAAAATTAGTTAGATATTAAGCCCAGGGAAGGAAGTATATTTTCACAAGACATAAAAAGATTAAAAATGAATGTGGATCATACACAAAATGAAGATCTCCCATCTTTGATTGTTAAAGAACAAATAAGGGACGAAACATTGAGTCACTCTACAAGAGGGAATATAATGAATTTACAAACATTGGGTAAGGTGCAAAATTTGGAGTTCACAGTACATTTGAATAAAAAATAAAATTTTAGGTAGTGCGGCAGAAAAATCGACAGTCTTGACTATCAGTGATAAAAAAAAAATTCACCTTGATAACTTGAAAACTTTAAATGCAATGAGTGAAGGCGAAATAGTCAGTGAGAGAAATAAACTTTTAAATACTTTGGATCCAGCATTAATTCAGTTTTTAAAATCCCAGAGGTAGGTATATTACCAGAAACTTTAATGACATGTGAAGTGTGGTGGCACCCAAATGCTGGAAATATTTTCTAATCTGAACATTATTTTTAAAAAGACAAACCTTCCATCATTACTCTGCAAAGAAAAGAGAAAAATGAACCTTACCAGCTTTTGCTGCCTTTTCAGTGTGACCACATGCAGTATTTGCCATTTTCTTCTCCAATTTCATTCTTGCATTTCCATATTTATTATTTGTAATAGGTCAAAAAATACTTCTGAACTTGAAACCAGAAATCGAACAATTAAAGAACAAAATCAGGTAGCACAAATGGTTAACATTGAGCAACTAGAAGCGCCAAAGGAAATTCTCTCCAAACCTGAAGCATCTGGTTGGTTGCACTTTAACGAATTTGAAGCAAGCAAATTAGCTTGGATGAAAGATGTATCTGTACCTAAATTAAAAAATTGTGAAGGCTTTGAGGCAAGATTTGACTTTGAAGGTTACCTCCTCCCATATAGTGTGGCCCAATTTGATGAATTAAATCGCCATTTATACCATCATGGAGATGAACCAGAGCGCCCAGGTTACAGTTTACAGGAACTTCTATTACTCTCCAGATCAAACGTATCCCAGCAAAGAATTATTGCTTTGAACACCTTAGCCAATGTTCTGAGCGTAGATCAAACCGGCATCTACGATCAAGTGATTGATATTCCTATAGAACAAGTTTTCTTCGTTTTGAGAGTGAGCATAGACGACAATGTACCCTCGGTACTGAATGCTGCTGTCAAAGCTTTGAGGAATTTTTTTTACTACCAAATTGACGAGACTTGTTTAGATAATATGGCTAGTTTTGGTCTAGGCCTGGTGCAACCCGTGTTAGCCGTAGATCATACTGAAGATGATAGTACTATAAATGACCAACAGCTGGCTGAGATCAATTTGGTTAAATGTCTTGCGAGGACTGAAATTTTTTCAAGAATCAGGTAAACAATATTTCCCCAAGAATGTGCCAGAACCTTGTTTTAATCCTTTTTTAGGTATATTATAAACACTGTAAAACCACCATTTGAAACTGTGATATACTGCATCGAACTATTGATTCGTTTAGCCAGAGATTCAGAATTTATAGTTAACAAAATTTTTCATTGTGAAGGGCTATTAAGTGGTATTCTAAAGTACTTCCTTCCTCCCGTAAACAAAATAAAAACAGTCTCCAGCTACAACACGCCTTTACCACAGGTGGTAAAGTTAATCAGAGTTTTGTCGTCCAAGAAAAGGATTATTGCCGACCATTTGCTAAGAGAACACAATTTACTTCATGTTATTGTTTCATATCTACATGAAGACCTTTTCTCCCAAAACGCCTTTGGTATGAAACTGCAGGTTGAATGTATGAGGTATTGGACATTGCTGATACATTATGGATTAACCTTGGAATTTGTCGAGTAGGTGAATGATGCAAAATTATTGTTGTGAGTGAAAAGACTAAATTGATATCGTTCTTGTCGCAGGCAAAATCGCAATATTCTTTTGAAGTTTTTGGATTATCATTTTAAAAATACAGATAATAATACGTCTGCAACGTTGATAAGACAAAGCCATTTAGGAGCTCTCCTAATTCTTCTAGCTAAAACCGTGGAAAAAGGATTTAACTTGTTTCCGGATTTAATGAAAGAGTGCTTTGTTAAATGGATTAATCAATACAAGAATGTTCAGGAATATACGGTAGGTATTAGTAAAACTAAGTATTTATCTTTATTATACTTTTTTCTCCATAATTTTTTTTTTAATTCTTTAGTGTGGTCAGTTACAAATCACTTCAGCTCTCCTTTATTATTCTGCGATTTGCAACAAAAATACAACACCAATTTATAGCTCTGAATATTTTGAAATTATTTTTGAATCATGTGGATTTAATACTTCGACACAATACATCATGTAAGTATTAATTATTATTAAATGAAGAAATTCAAAGCATTACTAAAGTTTCTGCCTATGCTCTCCACATAAAAGCAGAATCGAAGTGTGAACAATTCTGAAACTTGCAGTACTGAAGTATTAATGTTTGGTAGTTCGCTTTTTCGTCTAAAGACTGCTCGGGTTAAGAATTTACCCCTCTTGCAAAATTTTTGTTATTCAACTAGGAAGTACGTGTACTCTTTACCGACTGTAATGACCAACTAGATTAGACCACTTTTATGGGGTTATATCTAAAAAAGTATTATATGGGCAGTGTTTACGATAAAAAGAAAACGGGTTCTCACTTCGAATTATTTAAAATTCATCCATACGAATTCTTTTTGAGGCATAAATTATACCAATAAACAAATGTGTTATCATTTTAGTAACGGTTCTCTCTTGTTGAACAACTATGAGACCCATAAGACTACGGCAAATTTAAAAACATTGGAAGCTGCCGCTTGGTTTTCGATTGACCACATTGTTCCTGTAATGCAATGGAATAGCTGCATTCCTTTTTTGTACACTTTATCTACTTGTGTTCTATACGACAGCTCTTCAAAAGTAAATAAAATTGAACTTTAAACTTCAAAATTTGTTCTTTATACGTGTTATTGCAGGTTAAAATAAAGTTTCTAAACCATCCTCATATAAATGCATACACAGTGAAACTAAAGTCTTTTAGATCATATTTCAACATAAGTAATTGGTTTACAAGATGCGAGAGTTTTCTCATTATGAACATACTGAAAATCGCTCAGAGTGTTCAGGACAGTATAGAACCTGCACTTTATTACGATATTGCTGTGAAAGCCTTATGTGTGTTTAGCTCTGAGCAAAAATCGGATTTAAAATATCTAATCGATAACGTTGTATTTTGTTCGAGGTAAGAATCGACTATTCAAGGTAAAGAATATACATATATGAATTGATTTGCTTTCGTTTCAGGTTTTATGCGCTGGAAATTGCAATGTCCAATACTCGGCTTAATGAAACAACTGATGAGTTAAATCAGGCATGGCAGCATTTAGGAGATATTAGAAAGGTTTATACAGATGTTTTAGGTCTAACTAAAGTACTATTTTAAAATATTTTAGTTTTGAGAGAATTTAAATAGAGAATGTTTTTAGGAAGTCTTATTTCAAACAAACACCTGTTTAGACGTAAATGCTGTCAATGTGATTCCGGCAGATTGGATTTATACCCCACTTGTAATACTCTACTCAAATCAAAAAAAACATCTTAATAGAACAACCAACGACGAATGTAAAAACCTTTTTATAATCTTAAACTGTTTGAGATGGATTTTACTTTATGAAACGTACTTCCCAGTGTTGGCGGATTCAATAAGCCCCACGGAAAAATACGTGAGGCTGGGATGTTTATTCTTGTGCAGCGACAATTTATTCTTAGACAGGGAACTATTACCTCTGTTAGAGAGAATTTACAAGTTTTTGGTTAAAGCAGAGAATAGAATAAACTTTGAGCAGGAAATTGTTGGTTTAACAAACTTTAAAGACTTCTTCGTTCAGCTTCTAGAACAATATCAAGCGGTCAGCTATGGCAATAAACTGTTTGGCAATGTGCTATTGTTTCCTTTACTGAAGAGACACGATATTAAACTAAGAAAGATATTGTGGTCAGAATACATGGGAGTTGTTGAGTCTTTCATGGTAAAGAGAAATGAGGTATTATGTTTTTTTCTATATATTGATAGATATTTCAGTGTTTCATTATAATGAATTAAAAATTAATTATTTTTCAAATAATAATAGGTGTGGCTCAATCCTGAAGATCTGATCTATCCTGTGGAAACTGACCCGTCATTATACAGCTGCTATCGAAAGGCCTTGGGAATGAAAACAGTACCCGTAGATAGTATAATGCATAATATAGCTGAGATAAATGTGCGTGAATTTAAAGAAACAGCCGAAAATTTAAGATGTAAATGATTATAAATAAATTTATAACTTATTATGTTGCGCTGATTTATTTGCAGAATAATGTAATGCAAATGTTTTTTGTTGTATTTGATCACAAATCATGAGTATTTAAGCAGTTTACAGAAAAACCTCCGCCACTGCATCTGCTCTTGTTTCTGAAAGCAATTAAGGAAATTTACTTTAGATCGGAAAACAGGCATCCTATATATTATATTGAAGGTGTTGTCTTTTTCTCACTTAATTATGTTTCTGATGGAACATCTGAATTCCTTATTCAATCTGCGTAATATCTTTTTACCTATACTTCAATACCTCCTTATAACAGAATAAGTTATCGTTAAAAGACATGAAAGATGTGTTTTTATAAATTGGCGATCGGGCTATGTAAATTGAACAGGAATCGACGAAAGCCATTAAGTAGCATATTCTATGGTATTTGCTTCAAATATGGTTTCCTGTTTTACGATTTTAAATTTGAATTCTCAGTTTTATATATTATTAAAGTACTAATTGGCGTCATCATCACAGAGGTGACCGTTTATGTATATGTAGCCATTTCGTCTACCATAATATTAGAAAAAAACTGAAATTAATTTTATTTTTATCGTGTTCATCATATATGGAATTAATATTATGATAAATTGGTTAATTTGGCTCAAAATATGTAATACATGCATTAACTAGTTCCACAAGTAAGTATCTTAAATTTTTAAGTAAATAAAGAAAACCTAGATGTATTTTTAGGAAAAGTACTAACAATTTATTATTGTTGTGGTACTGCGCAAGAACAAACACAGTTATTATATTAATAATTGCGAATTTCTCTAGAAAGGCGAAGAAACATATTGCCAAATCCATGAAAAATTTAATCCAAAGTAGAAAGATATTGATTTGGCTTCAGTAAGCCCTTATATTGTGCCGTTTACGGAAAAGCGTCTTACGCATTACTTTATGCGTACCAAAAAAAAAAATCTACAATTAATTAAGTTCATCTTACAGGAAACATGAAATCATACCTTAGTGACCCCGAAGTGGAAGAAGCTATAGACAAAATACAGTACGAATTTGAGTTTTGCGGCTATAATCCTATAAAAATTGGTATGACGTTGAGTGACTAAACGGTGATATAGTCAATGCCAAGACCTCTTTAGTTCAGGAGTATGTTAGCATTAGCAAATTATAGTGAAACAAACTAACTTTTTCTGCAGAATCCGCTTCGGTAGCGAGAAATTAAATTTACCCATTGTTCCGTTTTCGTGCTGCAAAATAGACTACCGTTTACAATGTTTACATGACTCCTCCAACAAATTGAATTTACGAATGTGCGGATGAACAAACTTAATAACAGATTCCTTAAACACTGTAGGATGTGTAGAAAAGATGAAAGTGCTTATAGGACGGGTTATCGATGGGTATATCATGGTTGTAAGCGCAGGTACATTTCTCTATATTGGTAATGGTTATATTAGTTTGTGCGTAAACTCAACATTATCATAAATTTGCAAGTTATCATAATAACCTTATTCAAACTTTTATACACTTCAGCTAGAAACGCAATTTTGCTTTTTGACCTAGAAGGCGTAGCTCCCAGATGGACATTTAAAAGAGGCGCCTGCGTCTATGCCTGAGAAAAAACCTTGACAGAATAAATGGTACGTAGGTATTTAATCATATCTAACTTTTCTAAATCAGTTATTTGATCTAGGGGATTACAAATAAAATGCTAGAAAAAAGGATAATGAATCAGAAGCAGAAGGAAACATCTAGATCAAAACGGATCAGTTCGGGAAAATCAACAGAGGCTAACCTTTATAGACAAACAACTTTTCGACGGTCCTAAAAAGGTGGCTGTTAAAACAGGAGAATATGTCTTGGAGGAAAAAGGCGAAACTGGGTAGAACATCGACACTGGCAGTAAAGCTTTCACAAAGCAGTAAAATGCTTACTTTATCTTCACAAATTATACTTATTTTTGTTTTTAAGGGTAAAAATTCTACCTACTTTTTTAATCCTTACTAGCATTGATTGGTGAGCTACTGACTACTATTGAGTGGCTACTTGCTTGCGAGCTTCAAGGTATCCTAAAAATTAAAAGAACAGCGATTATAAACGAATTTATTTTTTGCAAACCACGTAATATTCGATCACTCTTAAATGCCAAAAAAAAACTACAACAATAAAAAAATTCTATTATCAGAGCGAGATGGATAGCGAGTCAATGATGGAATCTTTGAGAGGGAAGTAGGCCAACAATGGCAAGCCTTTTGCGGGTCCTATTAAACTATTGTCTTCGGAATAACAAATGGTTTTGCGCTATTTTCGGTGTATTATTAACCGTTACACAACCCTATATGTTTAAAATAATTTACAGCTTACCTAACTACTTCTGTCTTAGATTTTTTGAATTTAAGCTTTAAACCGTTGCTCTGTCTCTAACAGGTTTCAAACTATCTATTGTTTCCTACAACCTGGGATTCCTTGTACATTACGAATGTAAACATTCGTATGAAACCCTAAAATATTATGAAAAATTAGCGCGTAAAATGGTGCAATGGTAATAAAATGAGATTTCATGATAATAAAATTTATTTTCACTATTAAACGTTACATTTAAATATATACAAGTAAATATAGTAAGTAAACTAGCATATTAATTAACTGGAAAAAAATGCTCGGAAATTCTTGCACCACATCATAGAAAATAAAATTCGAGAAATAAGACAGAAGAAAAAAAGGAAGAAACCTTGAGACCACTCAAAATGAATAGTAACCTATTTAATGTTAAGGTTTCTATAGTCATCATTTTATACACTGATGTTTCATTTTTATATAAATAATAGGAGGGAGTAACAGTTACCAAATTCTATGAGGTTAATAATATAATGGGTAGTGTTCAGCTCATTTATTCTTCTTACTTACATTAATGCCTTAAGTCATTCCAACGAATTTTCAGCCCAAAGCTAAAAAGAAATTCATATGTTCAAGAGTGCCTTTCTTAGATTGAAAAATAAAATAACAAAAGGCGTACTAATTGTAAAATCGATTTAATATATCATAATATCTTAGGGCAAATAAATACATACAAATAAACGATTAAAAACACGGATTTGGGTCTCGGCGCCTAACACTTACCGGCTATGCCTGAAATCGCCTCGGAAGCTGAATATTTTACGTCCACATCACCATCTTGATTCAGTTTGTCTAATACTGGCTTAACCTATAAATGACAAAATGAAAAATAATTAATTTTTGGAACAACCCGGTAACACCCCAAATTAAAAATGTATAATGTACAATAGTTTTTGTCAACAAAATTTCTTGATATAATGGTAAAAAAGAGATACACACTATCACATTCAACTTAATTGGTGGACTTAAGATTTTGGACGGAATGGTGAACAAAACTGCCTTGGACTTTGAAAGCGTTCTTTGTAAATTTGTATAAAATGCTGCGTCTTTTCAAGTCGTAAATTAGACAATGCCATACATATACGCACTACTTCATGTCAAGTTTAATAACTATTCGAAATGGATTATTGAAATACCAACAGCAAGCGAAAAGGAATACGATTAGAACAGGCAAGCGGTATTACAATAGATTATCGGACTTTGCGTAATGGGCAATAAAAAAATAAAACTTCGCTAATAGAACTTCAGTGCCCCTTCCACCCGAATTTAATCGACGATCATAACTATTTGAACACATGTCAATTTTTAGGTTGAAATAAATTTTCAGAGTGTTCACAATTATACTTGCTTACCTGAGGTTGAATTACTGCCTGGTCAAGCTGTGGAGCGATTTTCTGTAGTGTTTTTGCAACGTTAAACCGCACATTTGCAACTTTGTCATTTGCCATACTAAGGACAGTGGGAAGTAATAGTCTTGTCGTTATGTCACTTCCGCAGGCTTCCGCCAACACGTTGATGCAAAAAAGACAGGTCATTCTATAAAATATGGAAACGTAAGGAAAAAAAATATATTTTTTGCTAGAGATAGAATAATATTGTGTTAAACCGTTTACAATACATACCTGTAGAGATAATTTTGATCCCTGGCCATGGCCAAAACTTTAGGAATAATAGTGCCTTCAGCCCATTCTGCCCCAAACTGATCAACAAGTTTTCTGAGATTGAGAGTGGCAGCTTCACGGATGGCAAAGACGTGGTCCATAAGCCATGTCATACATAGAGCGTTCAGCTTTTCGTCGAAAAATTCTCTTCCTATGATAAGAAAAAAAATTATGACAATTAAAAATATATATTAGTGTTTCAAAGTAACAGATTTGCAAATACCATAAATATTAATTTGTATCTTCGTTATTGACCATACACAAAAAACTGTAACGTAAACGTTATATTTGACATTTTTCACTTATCCACTAACAATTATTAAAAATAACTATGAGAAATAAATTACCTAATTGTCCCGCCAACAATGGCATGTATTCAATAATAGCCGACCGCACTCTCCATTTCGAATCCTCTGCCAATTCCACGATTGCCGGTAATAGTGACTGCGACAGCTGTTGGATTCCGATGACCTCATTCACGCAGTCCAGATTCGAAATGATGTTTAACCTGACCTCTGGACACTCATCTTTCAATTGGGTCAAGAACAACGGTAATAATTGCTCAATGGTATTATGACGACCCAAAATAGGGCTCAGACCCATTATTACAGACGCCAAAGCGGATTTTACGTGCTGATTCGGGTCTGCCACCTGAAACAAAAATAAGTTTAATCGTTATTTTCAAAAAATTCAATTATCAATTGCAATAAAGACTCACCAATTCTTTGACGCATGGTAGAATATTTGTCATTATAATACTCTCTTGATGTGCCTTGTCCAAATTTTGACAAAAATCTTTGACTTTATTGGCAGCTGCAGCCCTAACCTCGGCTTCGGAGTCCTTAAGAAGGCTCTGAAAAGCTGGAACCAGATCTGTTCTGGTGATTTCTGGACCGACGGCCTTCTGCAGCTCAGTAAATTTGTCTGCTACCATGTATCGAACTCTCCATGAAGTGTCTCCAGTGCACTGTCTTAAGGTGGGCATTACCAACTGTTCCACATCCTCTTGGGCTAATAGAGTGGCGATACTAACGCATGCTTCCACTGCTAATAGCCGTACCGAATCCTATAAAAAAAAAACAAATTTTAAGTTCATATCTTACATTGGCAGTGCTACACAAACCTGTTCATCCTGGGCTAAGTTGACAAACATGGGAATCAAGTCTGACTTCAGGTATTCAAGTTCAACAACTTGTGCGAATTCTCCCAATTTCGTGGCGGCCGCTCTTCTTACCATTGGAGTGTCATCTTGGCAAAGAGCTTTGAAGTGGGACCTTAAGTCGGATTTCATGGTTGCAGAGACCCTTTGATAACACACCTAAATTCAACAAATCATCAGTATCTATTAGACTCTTAAGCGTAAAAAAATGAAGTTGAAAACCATCAAAGAAAAATGATTCATTATGAAACAAAATGAGTATTGTTACAATATAATGTATTAAAAAATTTTTGCGAAAATAAGGTTGTTTACTATGTCTTATAATAAAGGGGATAGTATAACTAAAACTCATAATTTGAGAATTATGAATTTTAGATTCCAGACTATCTGGTGTCTATGAGAGTCCCCTGTTACGTCCTTGTCTTGGACAAATTGTACTCCTATTCTTACCGAAAAAAGTCCACATCCTGATGTTCGCGATGTGAACCAATCCCCAGAACTTAACCTTTGGACAAGTGGCACAAAATGCGTCTCCAAGTCGGAGGGACTGTGCTGTTGAGCTACCGCTCTCAATGATTCTACTGCCTTGTCACGAACCACCTGTTACAAATTAAACGTTGCATACAAATTTATAAATTCATAGTTACTTACGGTTTCTTCTACTGTTGCCAAACTTTCCAATGGTGGCAACAGACAATAAGCAAACTCAGGCCCACCAACAAGTGGTATGAACTGGCCAAGCTGTTCTGCAAGCGCTAGTAGAACCTCGTCCTCATCATATATGGTTTCAGTCAAAAAGGGTATCAGTTCCGTCCTTGTTCTTTCTACTCCTAACGCCAGTGCGATTGTTGAAAGTTTTTTTATGGAGTTTAGGCGAAGCTGAAAAGAGAATAAAGTTAACTTTTTTCCCTCTTACCTTACTAAAAATCTATCTTCAAAGTAGATTGAAATGTTATGGTTTTTGAAATATCGCGAAAAAAATTGAAGTAAGCTAATTTTCAAATAATTATAATGCAAAAACTAACAAACTTCTTTTGATATAAGTCGATTTACCATGTTACAGAAATATTTGGTGACACCACGTCACATAATATATTTTTTTGTTTTACATTAAAAAAATGGGATCAGTAGTGGAATGTTGGCAATTGTTTCTTACATCTAGTCTTCTCAACATTGATACCGTTGAGAACAAAATAATGGTGTTTTGCCAGTATTCACATGCTGTTTGTCTCTGGGTGTTATGTAATTATTTATTGAAGTTTGTGGGTTACTGTATTAGAGTTAAGTACTACATTATCAATATATAAACTACATGCTTAATCAAAATAGCCCAATCAAGGTCTATTCATTAATTTGCCCTTGAGTGCATTTAAGCTTACAGAAAACACAGATATTTTTAGACGTCAACACCAGCAACTTGAGTTGAAGTTTCAATTTGAGACAATATAAATAGAGGGTCAACAAGAATAATTTGGAGAAAATTGTACAGATTAATAAATTTTAGCAACAAGCATAGAAGTTGAATTTTATACCACGGCTATAAAATAATTATATTAGTATGAAAAACATGGAAATGATGGAAAATGTTCTAAATAAAGTAAAGAATTGAAATTTAAAAGATTTACATTAACACTTACAAAATTAATGTATTATTTATTCTTATTAGCAAGCATGGTCAAGTCACAGTTAAACAATACAAAATGACTATTGATAAAAACAATCAGAGCATTATCTACTACCTCTGTACACCAAATTTGGCAAAATTGCATAAGTAATTTTGGTCATATTTTCATTCTCCAGGACTTTAAATAAAATATTGCTCATTTTATCTGTATCTAAGTAAGTATTTGTATTTAGCGTCCTTCAAACTTATTAAATAAATTGATTTTTAATACTCGCAGTGATTGTGCAAAAATATAAAAAATTTACTTCAAATTCAAATTAGTTCAGATTACTTATTTTTGGAAAAAAAATTGAATAATCCTCCTACATGAAGGAGAAATGAAATGTACAAGTTTCAATAGAAAGCTTAATTTTTTTAATTTTGAGCATTTATATTTAATTTTTAATAAATTCTGTAGAAGTTCATTGGGAGGTAAACTAAGAACTGGATGGCATAGGATGAGGTAACTTTTATTGGTTTAATACATTATTACAAGCCAAGTTATTACATTGAACTAATCACAAAACCCACATTGGCAAATTAATGACTAATACTAACTATTAAGAACTTTAATGACTCAGTTCAGATAATTTAAAATCAGCAATGTTTGAGAGGAGAATTCTAGAGAGTGCAAAGGCATTATGGTTAGTAAGCTGTGGTTGAATTTACAGGAATTAGTTAAAAGCATTAATCTTGGAGAAGTTTAACATAAAGTTTTGGATGAAAAATAAAATATTTTTGACTTTCTAGATTTACGTAAAACTTTAGACATTTTATAATAAATTCTGTGGGAGAGGTTCACTGAAAAGATAACTAGAAACAGGGATGGTTTATTAAGTCATAAACTCAAGTTATCACAATGAACTAATTACAAAACCCATATTGTCAGAGTGATTAGTACTTAGTATTAAAAAATTTGATAACTCTCTTGATATTTAGTTCTCATGCATTTCAAATGAGCAATACTTAAGAACGGGGCTTCAGGGTACATGGAGATCAAGGCTAATAGGCTGTGGTGGAATTAAACACGACTTAACTAAGAGTTTTAATCTAATTACTGGTCAAAACTTTAATACGCAAAATTACCTGGACATCTTCATTTTTGAGTTCGTCTATGAGTACCGCAATGGGATACAAAGAATCGTCACCCGCGGAGTCGCTGGCTGCCATTGTAGAATCAAGTCCAGTGGATACTGTCGATATCGTCGTTTTTACGTTATTTCTTTACCTGGGTTAAACACCTACGCGAACAAGGGCTTTTGGGGTACCAAAGCAACTACTTATGAGAGAGAATTTGTATCGTTACTTAGAAATTTTCAAAAAATGGTTTTCCAAATCCCAACCAAACCAAAAGAGCCTGGCTTTTATCTTTCTGGCATATTACATTGAGGGCGGCACTTATGCGACGTTATTGACTTATGACGTTGATGGACACACGAAGGCGGTGTATTTGAAAATCTAGTGCTTGTATTGTATTTTCCTCTTTTACTCTGTTTTAGATTCATTTTGATACACGTCTACAATTTTTGTTTTCGATCTAAATTAAGATAAAAGTCTCATATTTTCACTATCTTAAGGCATGCTGCTCACTTTTCTAAATTAAATTCTGAATCATGTACAGCGCCATCTGATGCGTATCTCGCGTTTAATTTTCCCGCTGTTCACTTAAATCAAAAACCAAAGTAAGGTTAAGGTTTAAAATTTTTTTTCAAACTTAAATGTTGCATTTAACTTTTTAATATAAATCATAGATTATCAAAGATATAATGGACGAATCAAGTTCAGGTAATGATTTAATGGAAGAAATTTTAGAACAGCCAAGAAATGAAAACGCCCTGAATGTTGTTAAACAAAATTCTGATGAAAGATCGCTGACTGAGAATGAAATAGAAACATCCAATACACCCTCAGAAACTGAGACTGAAAGCCCCAACAAACCTGTGAAACACGTACGTTTACCTTTAGCAAGGATTAAGCAAATTATGAAAATGGACCCTGATGTTCAGTTACTACAACAAGATGCGATATTTTTAGTTACAAAGGCAACAGTGAGTTTAGTTTATTCTATATTTAAACTCGAAATAGTCTGAGTCATAATTATTTATAGGAAATGTTCATAGAATTCATGGCAAAAGAGTGCAGACAGCAGATGCCTGTAAATAAAAGAAAAACTATAATGAAACGAGATGTTGATTTAGCCATAGAAAGTATCCCACAGCTGTGTTTTTTGGATGGGGCTTTAGAGTGAAGACTTTTTTTATTTAGGTTATTCAGACATATTAAGTGATGAATATATTCAGTACTTCTATATGTACATATACTAATATTTAGATGTGCGTAATCTAAATTTATTAAGTATAACTGAACAGTTTGAATTTTACAGTTGTTTAAAAAGTGATATTTAGATTTTTCAAGGTAATTTTCTTGAAAATAACTAATTTTAGAGGCAAACTTAATATAACAAAATTTCGCCTTCAATTAAGGCTGTGTCCAAAAATTGTTTCAGGTGTAGAGGTGTCTTTCAAAATTCCCATAATTTTTTTTATTTCAGTTGGAACTGACAAGGTAATAATCAAAAAATTATTTTTAAAGCTTTTTTGAGCCATGTTGTGTTAGTTTTAGGCAAATTAAACTTAATTCAATAAATATATGAAAAAAGGCACGTCATGGTACTTTATTGACCACCCACTAGCAATTAAGGACTTTGCTAATATGTAAGATCCAGGTTATCATCATAAAATAAAACAATAATAATTTAACATGACCATTCGAATTTTTATTCAATATGTAGTTGTTTTCGAAACGCACAGATCAAGTAAAATAATTCAGCACATCAATGAAAATAAATACAAGTGACGCAAAACAAAGGGTAAAACAAATCGCGTATTCATACACTCCATAATGCCAATTAGAAGACACTTGTTGGCTTTTCTTTCTTTTGTAGGTAAAACTTAAAAATTCTAGTAATAATACAAGAGAGATTTTGAATGTATGTTAGGGCGGTTTTATATCCATGGGCCGAAACTTGCTTCTAGAATATCGAAGTACACGGTTCGAATTCAAATATGTTGAATTTTAACAGAAAGAATACTTAATTTATTTCAAGTATGACATATTGTCATGTTCGAATTTATATAAAAAAGTTTTGGAGATTGCATTCTATTAATACCTTTGAAATGTAAAATTATCTATGTTAGCTACATAATTTAACATCAATAAACAATTGTAAAGTGAAATAATACGCTTTAGGGGAACAACTAACAAAGAAAATAATCAATATTGTAATGAATTGGTTGTTTAGCAGAATATATTTTAAACATGCAAGGGTTTTATGTACTTCTCTTTCAGTCTCAGACTACGAACCATGTGGTTTATATAAGAGAAAAAAACTTTTTGTCTTATTTGACCCATCTCCATTTAAAGAGTAAAAAATTTCTTGGATATGTAAACAAATGTTAAAGAAACTTATACGGGATGAGTAATTTTTCATAGTTAAAGAAGGAATCTCGGAACTATCAGAGCCATAAAGCATTACTGGATTTACTTACTAAACCCGAAAAAAGAACACAAGAGAAATATGGATTTTTAATTTACTTTGCGATCTCAAAGCAGAAACTTTAAGCTGATCCAAGTTTTCAAACCTATTTTCTATTTTTATTCTTTCGTCGCGAAGATCCGCCACTTTCATGACCATATAAAGAATTCAACAAATTTTCCAAATCAGGCTTATCCATTCGAGCGGTTTGGCTGCTCCGCCTAGGTTGGCTAGAATTTTGTTTGCCCAAAGCGATCCTGTATTGAACCTGATGTGTGTCAGGCTTTAGATGCTTCAAGGTTTCCTTTTGGCAACTAGCCCAGTCACTAATATCATAGACCGAACCTTCCATGCAAGCATAGTAGTGCCAAAGGAAACCAAAGCATCTTGTTTCCGCCCATATATCACCTATACATGTTCAAAATTATGATGAAACCCACATATATGATTAAGGAAATTACCTTCTCTCGCAGCATGATGGATCTTGCAAGTTTTGCAATTTCTAGCTGCATAACTCGGTCGATCCATTTTGATTCGTTTGTGTCGATCCCCACATGCGCTGCATCTTATAGTGTTTGCATTCATTTCCATTTTCTGCTGAAGTTGCTGCAAAAGTTCAGCCATTTGACTGAAATTTTGCACAACAAATGCTGATTCTGCAACTCCTAAAAGTTAAAACCACATTATGAAATACTTAAACACTCTTGGGTAGAAAATTTGATCCACTCAATTTTATGTGTCTCACTTAAATATTCATGTGCCTTAATTTACTCATCTGTTGGTTAATATTGATACATTTGGAGATTTGTAAGAGCGAAATCCTTTCTAAATTCAATATAAAACAAAAACTAATATCAGTGTCCCAGGGTGAATATTTATGACAAAAATGTTAAACTTAATTATTTCGCCCATTTAGCCATAAAAAATATTTGAATAAAACTATAATTTTGTTTTTTTCTGATATGGTTTGCAATGTTTGAGCAAATCAAACTCTAGTAGGAGCTTATAAAATCGATAATCAATAAATGACAAGCAAACAGAAAAAAAGCAAATCAAAGAATTTTCAAAACATTAACATACCTCTGTCATAAATGGCTCTTCTTTCAGGAGTTCCAATCATATCAAATGCATGCACCAAAATTTTGAAAGCTTCTTCAGATCCGGGTTGATTATTTTTGTCTGGATGTACTAAAAATGCTTGTCTTTTGTAATATTTTTTAATATCGTCGTCGCTGCACTTAGGGGTTACACCTAATATGCTGTAGGGGTCTTTGCCTTTGCAGGCTAGTAACCTAATGAAAAAAATATAAGGGTCTTACACTTTCCCTAAAAAACTACAATCATAACAAATTATCATCAAAAAAACTTGGCTGTGAATGGCCAATAGTAAATGAAAGGTGTTATTAAAAGATTTTTTTTATTATTACGCTTTGCCGTACTAATAAAGATGTTGTCTATACCGTTTCATGGCTTCATCCCCAGTAGTAGGCATACTAATATTAGTGTCCAAACCATTATTAAGAAAGCTGTTGGTCTCTTCTTCAAATTTAGAGTTGCTGTCTTTTTTCTTAAAATTTTGTTCAAATTTGTTCCAAATCCAGGCAGTCATACGAAATCTTTTCAAGATTGTTTCACTGGTAATTGTAAATGATTTCCAGAAAAATTTCAGTTGAGTCCATGAATTCAGTGCACTGCAAAATAATTATATATTATAATGCATTCTTATCTTTTTAAGAATGTCCATGTTTATAGCAGTGTTTAGTATAACATCTTCAAAATATATTTTTTTTATATTTAGTAAGCCTATGAAACAAATACTTACAAATCATGGCCTAAATGAATACTAAGACTGCAGACATCAGAGATCAAATGAACCAGCCATAATGTCAAAACCGTAAACATTTTCCACCATCCTTTCACATATAATTTTGCTTTTTCTACCAGAACTTCTAAAATTACATTAAAAAACTAGTTAAAAACAAAATAATGAATAGAGTACATAAGATGTTACCATTATTGATGCTAATGAAACTATTTTCACTTTGATAAAAGAAACTGATGTCTTGACATATACTTACCAACTATATGGTGATTATCTCTTCTTCTAGCTTTTTGATTCCTCTTTGAGGATGGTCTTTCAGAAAAGGTGCTAGAGTTATCATTTTGCTTTGGCCTCACTGAACTCTTGGTTTTCTTGGACAAATTTTTAATAACACTTGCTGATTCATTTTTACCAGTATCATCTGACACTTCATCTGAGAAGCTATTTAAATTTTTGTTCAATTTATTTTTCACTTTATTTAGTGGTTTTGTGCTGTAAACTTCTTCTTGCTTCTTGACTCTCTTAGGTTCCTCAATCTTCACCGAAGGTTCAGCAATGTTATCCAAGGAGTTCCACTTTCTGTTTAACTGACTAGCCTTAATAGATTTTCTTTCAGGCTTAGAAGTTGAGAATGGTTTGTCAATTGGGAGATCTTTAATATCATTATTAGTGTTGCTTCGATTCAACATATTTGAAACTTTAACAGTCTTATCAATCTTGCCATTTTTACGAGAATCTTTATTTTTTACTTTGACATCCTTAATTTCGCTTTTTATAGGTTTTACATTGCTGGTTGCAGGAACTGGTTTGGTGAGAACATCTGAATAGCTGGGTCTCATAGGTTTTACTTCAGCTAAAGGCCTAGTTTTCTTGAAATCATTATTAAAGTTGAATTTATCCGCAACAAAATCAGCCTGTTTGAACTTGTTTTCTTTCTCTGGAACTTCAACATTTTGAGCTTGAAACTCAAACAAGCTTGTTGGCTTAAAGGTATCAGTGTTACCGAATGGACTATAAGTCCCAGTATTATTAGGCAAACTCCAATTGCCAACCAAATTATCAAAAACTTGTGAATGGGTCGAGTTTTGGACTAGTGGATCATGAATGATATTATCTGTGATCACTGTCTGAGGATAATTATTATACATCGTTTGAGGAACACTATTGGGTCTTATGTTAGTGTACCCATTGTATTCAGGAGGGTTCATGTTTTTTTGAAACATTCCAGATTCAAACATCAAGTTGCCTTGATGCATGTAACCTTGATTTAACGAGGCTTCTTGGTAATGCAGACCATAATTTAGGAAAGGAGTGGAGGCTGCCGGTGCGCTCCAACCGATGGGGTGTGCAACATTTTGTTGAGATGGAAATCCAAGTGGCATGTATTGGCCCTGGTTATTACAAACGTCTGAGGTCATATCCCGAATAATTTTGTCTCTGGTGTCATTAGATGACGTCCCTCTTGTCGCTTCTGACATTTTCGAGCTTATTTAGGGAAATAATTTGGCACAATCACTAAATACTACAAATTAATTCATTATTTTTGAAATGAAAATATTTTCCTTTTTTTTTCGTATATCGTGTTGTCAAGTGGACAGTCACAGAAATCAGATACCTCAATACTGTCAACCTGACATTTTCATTTTCTTTTTGCATTGACATCTATTGTTTATATTTGAAATTATGGTATAAAATTGTCGGGATTTAAAAAACATATCAATTTCAAATAATCCATTAGTTATTAGGAAAAATGTGAGATATAAAACTATTTTATATCATGTTTATCCTCTCTTAATTTTGATAAGCCCAATTCGTTGATTCGTACAGGTTTCTAAAAGGATCAACTCGGTTGAAATCTAAGTACGCGGAAGTAGATGGCGCAACATTCTTCGACTAATTAATTTTAATGAAATAATGCACGGGCAATGGTAAAGAGTAAGTAGTATTGGGGCATATGTATGTTTTTAGACGAAGTTGCGCAAGTATAGAGGGTTCTGTATTAACGCATCAGTATTGGAGAGCTCAAAAACTATCTACAAAAGAACTGAATTTAGGAAGATATTTTTACATACAAACGTTGATAAAAAAAAGGGAACAATCCTAAATTATGTTTAACATTACCCTTACAGTTTTTTAAATAATGAAGTTTTCTTCATAATTTAGGGGGCTGTAATGTGCAAACTATTTAAGATTGAGAAAAGCTATTTGCATTTATGGTTACGTAAAAGTAGGATCAAAAATATAAAAAACCGATTGCAGGCAACAGATGCAGTCAGGCATAAATTTTAGGTTTGTCTAGCAACATACTAGCATAGTTATGAAACTATAACCGTTCTGAATTAGAATGTCTTTTACCGCTTCCAGTGCTTATCCAGTTAAACAAACTGGAATAGTAGTGGCTGACAGGAAGTCGTCAGTGGGTACTGTAACAATTTTTTCTACTGCCATAAGGATATTGCACTGTTACCGACTTAAAAATTATATTGAAAAAACCTCGATTTCTCTATAGATTCATTTCCTGTGGGTTGCACGTGCAATGATAAGGAAATAAGCTGATTTCCCACAGCTTCGTACCAGTATTCACAGCAACGAGGTAAAACTATCAAAGTTTAAAGTATCTAGTTCCTTTTATTTTTCACAACACATTATAGCTGTGGAAAAGGTATCGTATACAATTTCCACAAAGTGAGTTTAGTCAAAAAAAATTGATGAATGGATGTTACGTTCATCTTCATGGAACCAATGCGAGAAAGTACCTTTTGTCACGAGAAAATAGCACATGAAACTCTTTTCTGAATTAGCACTGACGAGTACAACTTTGTGCGTGCAAATGCGTGCGGGATAGTACATTTTTGGGCACGCAAATGGAAATATAAGTATTTACACCTTCCTCATGCTTATTAGTAACTGATGCCTTTCATAAATTTATTTAGCCGCCTTAACCCGACGAACGGTAAGCCGATAATCTGAAATCATAACGCAATTAATCAAAAGACACTTCTCAAATTAGCATACGGGCATGGGCCTGATTGCATAATTTATCCATTATTCCCGACTAGCGTTGGCTTAGAACCGTTCATGACTGATGGATAATGACTTACTCGGGAGTAGTTTATGGAATGATCTTGCCAATACATCAACTCATATCAAACGGCTATGAATCTCGAATAGCAAATGACGTTATAAGGGTACCTCGCCCGTGTGCCTCATCGGCATCATGAATACATTACGCCCGATGTGCTAATACATAATGATACTGCCTGTTTAGAATTGAGGGAATCTGTGTAAGGATTTATGCGGCCACTGCCTCAACTGCAGATCTAATTTGAAACCCCACTTCTACAGTAAGCACTCGTTATTTTCCCGAAGATTTATGGATGGAAATTCGTTCGTTTAAAACCAAAAGAAAAGTTCTGGCTGCATTCGGGCTTAGCAGAAAACGTTAGCGGCAGGAACATTAGCGCGCCTGCAGCGGAAATAGGCCGGAGATGAAACTATGACGTCATTTCCTGAAGACGCGCTACGGCCACGTCGACCGGCGTCTTCGAACAGCGCCCATACAGCGTCGCTTTGGCCCACACTAATTCTTTGCCACTGCGTGCTTATAAATTCTTAACTCGACAAGAAATCGATTAATTCTCATGAGTTCTTTGAGCAATAGTTATTTATGTCACAAGTTCAGTGAATTGCAACAAAATTGTTACAGTAACTAATAGGAGCATAAAGGGCCTTGTCGCATTCTTATTCTATTTTCCTTATAGGGTGATTTTTCAATTTGGTTTGAAAAGTGAAATGCATGAAAAATTATTCTCATCTGAAAATAACTCGAACTGGGTGTCTCTGGCATAGATCGTAGGACTCATTGAGATATATGCAGCAGAAACTCGATAATGTAAATGAATTTAAATAATAAACGATTTATTAAAGAAACAGTATATATATATAACAAAATAAATAAATATTCTAATAGTGATAAGTATTTGTGAATTCGAAGAGAAATAATTACAATTATAGTCTGCGTATATTGGCGCTTTGTCTTCCAATGCTTGCGTCCGTAATTTGCGAAGAACTAAAATATTTGTTTGTGATCCTTTTTTTTCCTTTAGCCTAATCTAAAACTTGGTTAAAAAATTTTATAGCTTGCGCATCAGTAACCGCACCTCTAAGTTCAACGGTAACAAGTTCCTCGTTCTCACTGTCCAAATGTTCCTCCTTATTAGCATCATTGGTGTGTTTATCTTTGTCACTTAAATTAGTATCAGTTAAAGTGCTAAAAATGTTGAGATTCATGATTTTCAATAAATTGAGAACATCCAATAACGAACTGAAAAGAACATCAGCATTGAATCGTATTTGTTTCATAATTCACCTTAAGGGAACATCATCTTTAACTTGATCGTTTGTATGAAAGAAATTGTTCCAACATTTTTGAATAGTTCGCTGATTAACAGCATTCCAGGTCATATGCAAACTCACAAAAGTTTCTCGTATTGTTACCTGTTTCAAAAGCTTACATATGTTTTCAGGATTATTCGATACGACAGAGAAAAGTAGACATTTTTGATGGTATAGTTTTGTGAGTCTTATTACGTTCTTGTCCATGGGTTGGATTAGTTTAGTTAAGTTAGGCGGTATATACACGACAAAAATTAGCCCACCCTTGCTTCTGAGTGGTTGTCTTGGAGGATAACTCGGTGCATTACTTAATAGTAACAACGCTTTTATTGGAAGTTTCTGCATTTTTTTTAGTAAATTTATTATTTAAGAACTAAATAATTCTCAAATTATGAATATGTAAAATATTTGTGATTACAAATTCATTGTAATACCTCAGGAATAAAACGCTTGTGGAAGCAATTCGGAAATATATTGCTAGTCATCCAAGCGGGTTTTGAACAGTTATAATCAACAGGAATATTAACATTTTTGAATGAACGTGAATTTTTTGCTTTTCCTATTATCACTGGCTTTATTTTGTGTGTCGTCAACGACTGTTTACATCAACGAGCGAACACATTGTTTACGTTATCGTGGGTTTCGCTTGATCCTATAATATTAATTTTGTGTTTATATTTTCATTATCGCCTATTTACGTTATCGAACGTCTGCTGTATATGAAGTTTTGGAGGGTGTCACTAAATTAAGGTTCTCAGTTGCCACCCCAGTTTGTTTTCCGAATCAAAACATCTCTTTAGTGAAATTGAATCGTTCTAGTCCAGTTGAAATGCATACAATACAGGGCTAATTGTAAATGTAAAAAAGTGTAAGGGGGGCGTCAAAAATCGGGCTTAGCATGCGTTCCGTGTCACTTTGATTGATCGGAAGTGTGGCGCGGCTCTGTGTGAAACTTTCGGACCTCTGATTTCCCCCTCGACTCACTTTTTGATCAGGTCTTTTGTATTCCTCTGCTTTGTTGAGCTTATAAATCCTTGACTGGTCTAAATAGAGTAGGTAGCCGAGTATGGATAAAACTTGATAAGTAGGTATATTTTTTTCCATTTACAAATGTAATTCCTGCTTACTAAGTGTTGATATTCAGCAGGAAAGTTTAGGTTATTCTCATACGCATATTTCCCATTTTACTCTTTTTAAACTAAGCAACAATTGAAACGTTACAAAGAAACCAAAAAACCTCTACAGGGAGAAAAGTGAGGGAACTTGACTTTATTTGTACATCTTTTAGTTATTTTAGTGCGTAGTATTTTTCTGTGTGTCTGGTTTTGACCCAGACACTTTTTAGTGAAACGTGCAGAAATTATTATTATTATTTTTTTTATTTAATTACTTGTAGAGATACAATCTGTCACAATAAAGGTAAAAATAAATTGGACATTCAATATCTATGCTGTCAATTACAAATTATAGTACTAAGTGGTGTAGTAAAACGACCAACATTTCAGTCCCTTACTTGGTTGAATCTATGTGGCAAATCTAGAGGGTTGAATCTCTTCAACCTGGTTGTATATGTCGCTGTGTCCAGTAAATTTATGGCTAAGTGATTTGGGTGGTGATCTAATCTTTGCATGTAGTTATTTGAGTAGCTCTCTCTTTCTTCTCGGACTGTTTTGATTGAGAGGTCGGAGTGAATTGTATTGTTGCTAACATACCATGGTGCATTAACAAGCATCCGTAACGTCTTAGATTGAAAACGTTGTAAAATTTCGATATTAGAGTTGCTGGCGGTTCCCCACAGCTGGATACCATAGGTCCACACGGGCTTGATAACAGTGTAGAAATTATGGCGCGTTTTTTATGGGGTGTATAATTTAACCCTTAAATTAAATCTTAACTAATCCCTCAGTTTTGTAAAAATATCGTTTGAACATGGCATTTAATTCCAAATTAAAAAAAATCTATTATCTTAATTTGGTTTTATGCATTTTTTCCACATCAAGTTGAGAGAGTGTTTAATTTTTATGAATGAGAAATGGCAATAGTTTAAATTTGATGTGTTATGTGCAGGTTTTTCACTCCAAACTGAACACCCCCTTGAACTTTTAATTAGTTAAAAAAAAAAAAAGCAATTTAATTAGTAATTAAAAAAGGAACTGCCGAGCGTTTAAAAAAAATCCCATTAAGTAGGCTTTAGAATTATTTAAAATTCAGCCCGTATGTCTTTGATATGTGTTATTTAATCTCGAACATAAAAAAATAAGCCTAACCTCACTTTTTATTTAAATTTTTACTAGCGCTAAAAAAATGAAACATACATGAATCGAATTAATGTTAACTTATTTACTCCAATTACAACAAATGCTGTAAAGACAGAGTTGTCCGTTTATGAACTGTTCATTCCGAAAATAAGACTCAACTACAAAGGTTTTTTTGTTTGAGCCTAAATATCTTTTTACCACTTAGAAAACTTTAACTAACACACAAGTTCGTGGAGCCTTGAAAGAGATTAGTTTTAATAAAATTTGACAAGTAATAAAGGTAAACGGAGTCATATTTTAAGTAGGTTAAGCAAGTTGGGTTTATTGTTCGAGATTGCGTAAAAGAACTTATCAAAGACATACAGATTCGGTATAAGAAAGCCTACTTGATCTGGAATTTTTTTAAAACACATGGTAAAACAAACAAACGAAGATCCTATGGGCAACCGCTTTTCACATTACCTAATCAACAATTGAAGCGTTACAAACAAAATTTAAGGTTAAATTGAGAACCATATGTCTCTAAAATCGCTCAATTGATATTCGCATAGGTTACTGCAAACAACTAGTTGAGCTTCGGAAAAAAAGTTTTTTTATGAAACTTTTGCTAGCCACAATGTTGAGAAGAGAATTCTAAAGCTATTCTTTTCCCCAGTTGAATATAAAATAATGTGACAACTCGGAACATTATAGAACGATTTTCGTTTGAAAACAAAACAATAACGCTACGGCATTAGTATTAATTGCGCCTGCGAGTTGTCTTTCGTTTTGCTCGCGGTAAATGTCAAATTCTCAGTGAAAATCGGGAAAATATTTGTAAAAGTTGATGCGAAGTTAAAGCTTAAATTCATATCAACGTAACAGTAGTTGTACGAGTTTGTGTACGGCTGAAAATAGGTAAAAATCGTTTGTTCAAAATTCTATTTGGTACGATAGTTCCGGAACTCTCGTGTTGCGCATGTCCACATTGCCGAAGACGCGCCAGGAGACAGCAACAAATTTCAAATTGTAAGTAAAAGTTTTTCAATAAAGCTCCAAAAATCAAAGGGGCACCTCTGACTGGACATTACATGCCGCGTCAAGCGCTTTTAAGCTTGATTTTTATGTTAATTTCGGTATGAACACATTCAAATTTAGATTCAAACTCGAAATATACAGGGACATTTTGTCACCACTTTCGGGCTGACTCAGCCCTTTTAAGCTCTAATATACCAACAATCGACACTTCTTGACTTTGACCCGCGGGAATGGGGAATTTACTTCCAACAAAAGCATATGCCCGGGATCAAGTTTATATAATCCGTTTAACGTAGGGCGTAAGGGCATTGGGGGAGAGATCAGACTCATACAATTTCGCTTTCACACCAGTAACCGCACAATACGCGCCGGTGGCTGCTAATGTTCCCTAATCCCCCGATTTTCTCGCTCCGATGATCTTGATACTTTAGGTCCTGCATATACAGGGTATCGAAGAGTATTTTATCATAATGTTTATAGATCTAGAACTAAGGACTCCTGGGTTGATTTGATTTTTAAGGTAACGGGTCTGACTTCAAATCAAGTTACGCCAAGTATAGAACATCAAGCTGAGTCCAGTGATTTCATTATTCAGTAGCTGTATGTACGATAAAGCAGGACCAAGAAATTTCTTATTTCTTTTAAATAAAAGAATATAAAAGTGTGATTGGTACGAAGTGAGATCAAATGAGTCAACTGTCAGCATACACTTTAAGCGAACCTACAAAGGCATATTTTCTTGTGACCACTAAACTATGAGCGTTTAGGGTGGTTTTTGGGGGTTATCTAAAATAAAAATCTTTCAAAAGCTAGTTTACAACGTTGGCACCGGGCCATAACCCACAAAAACCACCAATTTACGATTTGAGTGACTCCGGGCAGTAAATAATCCGGTGGCAAAAGTAAATCAAGCAGAATTTATTGGGTACGCGGCGTAAATAACCCCCAAGTAATTGACTCGCATCGGGTTTAATAAATACGATTAGCGAGCAAGTTCACACGAATAGTGTATAGAACGCTGCTGGGGCATTCTGGTGCTAAATGGGTGGCTAACACGCGTTTCATTGAAATTTACAAGCAAAGGGATATTTTAAAATTGGGACTTTTATAGCCCGCAAATCTTCGAATGAGTAAACCTACCCTCAAGAACGAAAGACTTTTTAAAAGACCGCATTTTTCGTACCATCATATTTTAACCTTGTTGGCAGTTCGAGAGTTCTTTGTCCCTTAATGACATCGATCAAAGCCCACAACAGAGTTTTCACAAGGGTCTTAGTTAATTTTTCAACTTTTTAATGGACTAGTGTTGGCTAAAACACCATAGAACCGTACCTGGTTCCTTGGCAATAAAGGAGTGATTTATATGGGAGGATTTTCAGCTACTGGTACCCTACTGGGAAGGTTCGATATTTATTTGGACTATGTGGGGCGGACTTGATCTCGATCCATTGTACTAGATTGATGAAATATTAAATATTTACATTTGCTAGTACGGTGCTGTTGAATTTGATTAGTAAAATTGATGTCAACGAATTCTCTTTGAGACAGTTCCACCTTCACGTATTCATCTTTCACATTACGTGGGCGATTTCTAAAGGGCTTTTTAAAGAGTCGCAAGATATTGAAAGAGTTTACTCTTTTATTCCTTTATACTGGTGTTTTGAGATGAATTTCAAAGGATAGGGGCATCATATAACAAAGTTCGTTCACATTGAAATAAAAATGCTGTTTTCAATTGAATAAAATTTTCTTTTGGACTAGGGTTTCACGGGCAGGATATATAAACAATGATACAATAAGTTGTTTTCATTCTATAAGGTGTCAAAGTAATTTTTTTAATTCCATCAAATAGGATTTTTTTTTTTACTACAAATTACTTGAAACTGGTTCATTTCATTAAAAACTGAAAGCTGTTTTAGCTGGATTGTTTAAGTTTATTACCCTTACACTCATTTGTGCCATTATTTCTTGGACACCCTATATAAACTCACCGAATTTAAGATTTTCCTTTCAATCGCCATTGTGCTTGGGAAAGCTATAAGCTGCGTGGCAACTTTTCTGGCAAAAATTGTCTCGAAAATGGCATTTATCATTCTTTGCAACCCTCCACAAAAATCTAATCCGCATCAATGTATCTCATAAACCAAAGAACGGGTGCAAATCCAGGACGCATTATTCGCAAACGGCGCGCCACGTGACCGCCACAAGTCGGTCACTTAATCTGCTATTTATGTGACTTTTCAGGGGAGGGCACGTGATTCGGGAGATCGGGGCGCAAAAAGACTAATGCCTGGATTAAATTTACACTTCCTGCGTGTAACCGAATCGACTTTGAATTCATGATAAATCGAATCTCCATACCCGCAAGAGTTGATAATTTACTTCGGATATGCACTGCCACGAATGGTCTACCAAATGGCGAATTTTGGTTTTGTATGTGGGTAATTTTTGGTTTTGATTACTCTTGTGGCAAGTTCATCTGTTTTGCAGAGTTTCATTGTCGAACTTAATAAAAATTATTATAGTTCAATAGAATAGCATTAAGTCAAAAATTATGTTTGAATTTTATATCGACAGTATCGATCATTAATCGCCATCGTTGATACACTTGTTTGTTAAATGTTATTAATTCTTAACTCTTAATGTATAGGTATTATTCATCAATTCATGGAGAAATATTTAATTCAAGATTTTACGTTTAGGATCCTTCAGACATATTTTTTCTGTAACTGTCTATTGTTCTCTTGTCTTATATAACACAATACCAAAATGTAACCCCGCCCCCTCACCAACTTGTGATGGCGAAAAAGTACAAATTCAATCTAAGCCTCCAGCCCTAAAATTTGCATTTCTTCGACACTTGCCTTGTTCCACCCTCGAAATGGGATATAAGACGTCGCTCTTATCAACACTAAACAGAGATTGTCACGGCTTCCGTCATATCACTTGCCCTGCCTGTTTATCCGAAGGGATGGATGGTAATCGGTTATCGGATTAAGCCCTTATCTTAACGATATAGACGCCGCTGCTGTTTAGTCCTCAATAGCGCGTGATGTATATTATAACAGTATTCCGGATGACTTATAGGGGATGTTAGAGCGTTACGTAGTTAAATTTGGGATATTAGCTTCTAGAAGGAATACCAACTACGTTCTTTTTGAACCCTTTGTTAGAAAATTGCTAATACACATTAAAAGTAATGGGACGCATGTCCAGATGGGCCTCTATCGGAACCGCTTTAATAAGACAACTTTTCAGGCACGAGCGCCTCGTTTAATGTTGGTTAGCTCAAGATTAATCGCCGTTGAAAAGCAGTAAAAATATCAATTTATGGTGTGAAGATGTCACAGCAAACAATTAAAAAGGCCCCAGCAATTTTAGATTCGTCACATGTAAAACGCCGTTTTCAAAATAAACCATAAAATTAGACACGATGCTCCTCCCCGATCGTTTGGCGCGGGTATCTAAATTAATATGAGCTGTGACGAAATTTTACTGTGGGAGACCCCAGAGCATGATTTTGTTATGGAAATTGAAAGATTTATCCGTACAATTTTGCAGCTTTGAGGGAGGAAATAGCTTGAATAAATGACTAAAACAATTTCATTGATTTTAGTACATAATGCCCTGCTACGATGATTTATGGTTCAATATTTTCTTTCCAAACTCGTCCACTCCAGTAAAGAATTCCCCGAAGCGTCTTCCAAGGAGGCCTCGTCCCCATCTCTCCAGCATCCAGCCGCCCCTCCCGCTACCGCCCGCTTTATTTCATGATCAATACTAGAGGGGTGGCGATGTGACGTCATATCTCGGCCATCTTGTCATATCGGGCTCCATTCCAGAGATGCGATGCGATGAGATTTCAGCACCGCGCTGAAACATCCTGAAATCGTTCCCCTCCTGGTGTATTTTGGGGGACGTTCTGCTATCCCCTTTTTTCACAGTGTTGCCAGTGATAGTCGAAACCCCTCTCGAACGTTTAATTTATTTGGACAATGGTTACACAAAATGTTCTTTGGTTTTGGGTATTGATGACTGAAATCCTCATTATGCCTCTTCAGCCTGGTTAGCAGGAGCCTGTAAGATGAATTGGCTGAAAGCGTGATGACTCGATCGTGCTCTAATCGTTACTCATGCAAATTTTCTTATTATAAACTGAACATTTACGAAAGACATCTTAATATTTCTCTTACGTCTTATTGTTACCGTCCATTGAAATAACCTTGCGATGAGTTTTAATTTCATGGCAAAATCGCTTCTTTTCCCATACAAGTCTAACTCATATTTTTGCAGATTTTTGCGTAGCGACTAAGTACAGAGGTTCCTCATAAATCGAGCTGGCAACGTTGTAGTCAGGGAAGATGATATGGGCCCTCAGATTGCTCCAACCGCAATCACAGTTTGTGCCAATCTATCCTGCGCAGATAAGATTCCGTCTCGGGGGATGTAATTGAATTTCTAATATTTATCCTGATAAGGCGACATAAGGGTTTGGGCATGCCTCTAGGGACATGCAGAAACCTGGATGCATTTATTTAAATAAAAATAAAATTATTTCAAAAGCGTTCCAAAGAACAGTGGTCTGATACAAAAAAGAACATCCCCGAATTTTGTAATTATGAGTGATTGAAATTTGCTAAACCACACGCCGGTGGTTCTGTTAAGGAAGGGGGATGTTTTCCGGCCTCGTGCTGAAACATGATATTGCGTTCATGCCTTGACAATTCTCCAAAGCGAAACAATGTAAGTTGATTGTGGTGTGGAAACGAGAAGGCGCAGCTAAGAACATAATAGGTTTCATTACTGATTTCAAAGAGAGAAAATGTTGAACGTGCAAAGTGTTACCTAGATTTTTGTCATATAAATTTGGAGAGTCTGAACCTGTGTTAACCTGAACTAACCAGAAAGAGAATAAGGTACGCATACTTACGAATATAGCCACGTGCCTGTTCGAGAGAAAAGTACAAAGAACAGCCATTCGTGTGCCCCCAAATAACAGGATTAAATAAAATTAGTCAGGGGCGTATGTTTAGTTTCGGTATACAATTACAATAAGGGGAAGGTCTTGACTTTGATCAAGTTCCCACAGTGGATTATGAAAAATTAATGTTCCTCTTCCGAATACGCGTTTATTGTTGTAAATATATTTTATACTTTTGAGACGCATTGTTCACTTTTTCTTTTATTTTTTTTATAACCAGTAGAGGTTGTTGGAGTATAAAATTGAGACAGCGTGTAATAACACAAAAGATAATTTAAAGGATTCAAATCGGGTGATCTAGGAGATCATGCACGCGATGCGCTTTCCACGTCCAACAGTTAGGGTAGTTGCTTAGAAACTGGCGGGCAGCTAAAGTGTGGTACTGCATCGTTCTGCATGATTTTGATTTTCTGTGTAGCCTCAAGTCTAGAGAAAAGAACTTCCAAAATTCCAACAAGGGTAAGCCCCGATTACTCCAACTACACACGAGCTGCCACAAAAACACATTGAAAATCAATCCGATCCACTCGTCGGTCGATTCAGGGGGGTCGACACTTTAAAAACAAAAAGGTATAAATCGGCTGCACACGCTGCCGGGACAAAAAGACAATGGCGACACATTGTTTCAAGGGTTTTCGGTGTGGAGGATCGAATAAATTGCCAATGAGACCACCGTGCAGGCAGCTGCCAATGTTTTTGTGCAAGAGATACGGCACGCGAATGCCGATATACATTTCATTACCCCTCACTATTTGGATTTTGAGTGGTGCTCGAGACTTATTGCGGAACTAAGTAGTTATCATGTCCTTTATGATACATCAGGGACACCTCCACGTGGAAGTATTAGTCAGGGTTTAAACTTTCCCTAACCAAATTATTTGTAGTTGTCCCATTTCCGAGCCCATTAAAAATATTCGCTTTCCCCGAAATCTGCGACATTATTTTATAACTAGTGTCTGATAAAGCTTTAATTGATGGTGTCAACCCTAAATATAGTGCGATTCAAAAGGGCGAGGGTGCGATCCCAGGCGATTGCCTTATCTAAGCGACCAGAAGCACAGATTAAGTGCGTCCCTGGCGTCCCGGCGCCCCGGCCAGTCGCTAAAAGGGGGCCGTGATTCCCTGATACGGCCTCCAGGACTCTTGGGAGATCGAAAATGTTTATACACTGTCCTCCGTCAGTGACTTCTAAGTTTCGATGTAATTTACGATCATCTTGATAAGCAGTTAAGATGGTTTGGGGAATTGTTCGAGGTGTTCAGGAATGGAGCAATTTCGACTACTGTCTTATTCTCATATTCGATTGACCTATCGGTCAAATCAGAAAGACCCGGGAGATTGCGCTTTGGGCATTAAAATTTTGAAAGTATTTTTTCAAATTTGGTATGAATTACGAGCTGATACTTGACCTGGTCATCACGCATGTATTGCTGGTTGCTGCAAAATTAGCTGTAACAGTGAAGTGCCCAAAAACGATATCCTTTACTTGTTTCAAGTCATTACCCAAACAGAAAAAGCTTAACAGGGCCAGTGTTACGTTTCTTCATTTTTCCCCATTTGGCATAACTACGTATCGTTAATGACATCCTGCGTTTAACACCGAAATCTGTGTGCCGCTGTTATGAGTTATGGCCAATTAACCTTAAAATTATCTGTAACCCTTTAAAGACCTTTCGGCAATTATATTTTTAAATCCGACCCCGTCTCGACTAGGTGGTCCCCAAATGTTCGTTCCAGAAAATTAATAAAACCCTCAAAGACAGTTTTTGTTTATCATCAAAGTGATCGACTCATCGATGAGTCGTACTTGGTGGACGGACGTACTTAAATGAACAAGTTTTCTCTTTGCTGAAGCATAATGCGGACGGCAAGAATCGGATATCATTTCTTATCGTTTACGCAAATAGAAATTAATATAATTTATCAAAAAGATAAAACCGAGCAGTGGCTTGACAAGGAAATATTATCGGACCGCTACTTAATCATTATAAACGCATTCAGTAGTTAAGTTTAAGGATTACGTTCAGGCATCAGATAAGCCGAAGGTGGATGGATCTTAAAAAATAATTGGTTCACTCTTTCTGAAAATCCATCATCCCGCGCCATTGTCACATCGCATCTTAGATTAATTGACGTTTCAATAACGACTTTTTAAAATGTCAATACGGATGAGGAGAAAAAGCAAACTTCTGCTCCTTTTACGAACATTAATTAGCTGTCAAAAATTATAAGTCGGGTCCTGCCACCGACCATTATCGTTTGGACTTCATACCTGGACGTTGTCTAAATTCTTTAGCAAATTCCTCATTTATTAGTTATCAGAAGCTTCATAATGTTTCGCAACCTCATGTCTCAATTTCTGTTGTAAACCTGTCCGATCAAGGCTTTATTGGCCTAACAAGATCTTCCCAAATAGGACAGTGGGGGATGTAAAATTCCCGAGGGTGTGTTTGCGGTTCCGATTACGCAACTCCAAACATCGACGACATTAACAGATGTGGCTTATATTGTTATTTAGATAGTGAATCTCCTATTACTGGGTTTTATTAGCCGGTAAATGACTGGCGAAATAACTCGGACGTAACCAATATCAGATCATAAATTTTGAGGGGCGAAAGTCACGATGAAAGCTTTGGCAGAGGTTTATCAGCGACAGATGCTTGAAAGTTTATTGAATTGCAAAGGACAGGTTATCTGGAAAAATAGCACTGCTGCCTTAATGTTCTCTTCATTTATTTGTTTGGATGGTTAATTGTCCAGAATGGGTATGCAGGGTGTCCCAGAAAAACCAGAACGATTTAGATAAACTTTCGACATACAAAAGTTCCCTCTTTTCATTGTACGAGATATCAAAATACATTTTTTTAATTTTACAAATTGAGACTAAATTTGAAAGGTGTTGATAATTTCAATAATCCGAAGAACTTCACGACAAAGTGGCTGAGACTGGTCCATTCCTTTCAAAACCGGATGTCAGAGGACCAAACATCCTCACTACGGACCAAGACCAGATGATGTTTAATTGTTCCTGATTTCCACTTCGCATTCAATTTTGTTATCATTTGCCTGGGAAGGGGTAACCTCCCCCCAACCATTTCTACGTCTGTGATGCATGGGTTCAAATTAGAAAATTTAATCTCGGGATTTATAAGGTTTCAGACTCGCAGTCCCTCCTGAAAACTCACAAAATGTTAGACAAAAGCCGAAATGAAACATCGCTAATTACATATTCATTCGCAATCTCTGCCAGAATAAATCACAAAAACAAATTTATGTCGCGGAGTGTGTTTTTGGCCACAATAGAGCGGCGGCGTTTTCATTCTTGGGAAAAGTTTCGCTATTTTCCGTGGAGGGCAATTTATTTTTCCAACATCGGGGAGCCTTATCTAAACAGGGGCGAAAATAATATCGGCCCGATAAAAGAGACTGCCGTTTGGTGGCGCGGCGGTGGCATCGGTATACGGCATACACTTTAGAGACGGGTCGAGATAACTCATATGCAGAAAAATATTATCGTGCCGTGGAATTTTTATTTTCCCATTCCCCACACCAGATATAATGGGGATAATATGTATATGTGACGCTCGGAGGTTAAAAAGTCATTTGCTTTTATAATCTGACTAATAAAATACGTGTATTTATTCCTCTTTTTATGAGACTGATGGACTTTGTTGATGGGTTCAACTCTCGACTGAAGCCAAGACGAAACTAATGTCGATGCAGGTTTTATATCAATAGGTAGTTACATCAAAATCATTTCCTCACACTCAAACTTTGGTAAATGTTTATCGTTACGGCTTGGCAAATTTCCAAATTAAATGTTCTCATCCAAGATTTTTCAGTCGCAGGATCATTTTTCCCTGAATTTATCTTGCCACAATATATTTTTGGTTTTGATACACTGCCGCTTCCGGCTCCCAGCGGAGCCAACGAATTTCTGTAACACCTCTACAAAGGACCCGATTCAGATCAAAACCCGTAAAATTATGCATAATATTTTCAACACAAGTTATTTCACGGCTGATTACATAAAGTACTGGTATATGCTATTCTAACTTATGAAAAAATCTCGGCTCGCTCGCCATGCAGTGCACATGTTTTCCCCTGTGTATATAAAAGATGTGTTGACGAATTTGACAAATAGATGATAAAACGTTGCAAATGTCTAATTCTCATGTTGAATAAATATTCAGCACTTTACATGCTTTTTATAGGTGTAAACTGAGGAAATTATTTGCGGATCTAGATGGGGCTTAGACGTCACGGGGTCCTCGGTCATGTAGAGCCGACCGGGCGATCCCACCCGCACAGGTTCGATTGGGGGGATCTCGATCGCGGAGATTCCACTAAGGGATCTAGGCCGCGCAGGTTCTCCCTTAGCTATTTTAGGATTCAGATATATTGTTACGGAGGAAAGGATTTTAAGATGGAGTTGAAAATTTAACACTTAAACTCTTACACATCGTTAAAAAAAGTTCTTTTCATCTGTGACCATTCGACATGTCGCATTCATATTTTGCTGCATGGGCTTATTGTTCAAACATGATGATATACTATAAGTACGCAGTTGACGCATACTATTTATGATATAACGGTGAACTGTAGCCGCTATCAATAACTCGCACTTTATGCACAAACGTAAAATCTGAAATACATCCAACATCACAGCAGTCTTATTTGAAATTTTATGCTCCGTGGCCCGCATTGTAGGAAAAAAAACCTTTGAAAAAAACCCCTTTATGAGTCTGGCCAACATGTTTTGAAAGACGAGACCATGCGTTTGACATCTCCATCCCGGCTTATCTACGACCAAACAGATGTATCTGTTAGATAACTCCGATGATTATATTTGACAAAACGTGCACCCGGCTGAAATGCTCTGAACAGAGAAACCTGAAAAATTTCCTCTTTCCTTTTAACTACTGAAGGAACAGACAAGAGCAGATTTAGCTATTGCATTGGTATGTCCACTGTGAAATCGGAAATTGTTACGCTACTGGCTGCAGTATCCGCATATTTCGGTATTTAAAGATTTCAAAGAAATGAAAAATGCTTCTTCGACCCCGTCTAAGATTTATTGATGAGGCGCCATCGAAACCAAAACGTTTTCGGTAGGTATCTTTGACCCATTGGAGGTTGAGCAACATTAAATGACTTGCAAAAAAAAAACAGGAAGGGTGTAATTAGTATTGATTAAATTTCCATTAAATGAGTTTTGTCGTACTTTCATGCAAGTCCTGCCATATTTCTCTGTTATTAAATACCAAGTGATTTTAAAAATTGCGCTGGATTATCTTGCGCAACCATCTTCACCACAGTGTCTCATTATGGTGCGGTCATGAATACCCTCGGGATTAGCGCTAACTGAGGAACAAATCTCGAACAATAAAGGCCAATAAACTAATTTCTACACGGATGGAATTTTAAATATTGCGATTATAGATAGTGTCATCCCGTTTTTTCTCTCCTTCTGGGATCGAGCCTGTTTGCACTGGTTTGCATTTATAACCTAAAAGAAGTATAACAAATTTATGCGATATTCAGCTTTAAAATAATATCGTCCCTTGAATCCAGTAGGGGGATACGGAGTTTACTGGGGGTATTTGGGGGGTAGCGAGCATCTACATTTCACGGCCCAGCCAAACTATAAAAAGCTCCCGATTCAGGCTGACTTTATCTCGGCTATAAATTCAGCAGAAGCACCCCTGATTTATTCGTCCACATAAATGCCGTCCTGGAAACAGGGGTGCAGAAAAATGGGGGGCCATGGGGGATATATATGTTTTATTTCGTTTTTGGTATACCGTCGTGTTTGCGGTGCTTCGGGAGAAACAGTGCAGGCTGCATATTTTTTTCCGTATTAATAATAATCTATTTTTAGGAGTATCAATTACAAAGCCTAAAAAACACCTATTGACTGTAACGGTATAAGTTGCCATCTGTATTAACCTAGTCACCATAGGGACGCCAAGAGAGATAGAATCTCTCATGTGATGATCAATGGCTATTTAAGGTTATGCAAATCCTAATTAAGATCTTCTGCCTATGCGTCTCTAGGCTTTTAAAAGTGTTTCCCATCAAATGCAAAATGTACAATTTTTGGATTGTCCGCGTTCCGCTGACCCTTGTTTGCCGTCCAAAGCGGACAACCCTACTTTTCGCTTCTGATTTTATCTGTCTGATTTATTCGGACGTTTTGCTGGATATTTCCTTATATTGCTTGGAAAGAGTAAATTAAAATTGTATAGGGGCACTAGCCGAATTAATAAACGATCGATTTGCTGTGCAGATACTCACATTTAGATTGCCATCTATTGAAAAATTATCGAAAATGCAAGCAAAACTTTGACTTGAAAAATACAAGATGTTCGATCAGTAATAATAATTGAGACTTTGACTATGTATGTTGTACATTCGATTCGAGTCATCCGGTACATGACAAAAACTTTTATCGCTTGTCCATCTCAAGGACAAGGGAGGCAAACTCTAAATTAACTTTTCAGGAATTCGTATATTTTTCTGTCTGTCTTAATTTATTTTTCCGATTGCAGATACAGGGGGACTGCCGCCTTGGATATATATATGTTTTTAATACCAAAATTAGAAAAAAAAATTTAACATGGCAAATACACAGGTATTTTAAACAGTTATAGTAAGACACTTTATTGGTGTAAGTTGCGTCATATTTTTCATAAAGTCCTCTTTGCAAAATTATATGTTTCTTAAGTGGAGTCATAAAGAGCTAATTATTGCAACTTAAATTTGTAGCGTCAATTCGTCTCTTCTGTCTTTAAATATGCATGAACATCTGGTTCAAATTAATATCTAAAACCTGAGCAAAGCTTCTTCTCTAATTTGTGGCGCCACTGGCCTACAGTTTCGTTTTGGAAGCACGTATTAACGACTTAATAGGCGAAGTGGCCAACCGGCCAGTCATCACATCACTTTGCTCTTAATTATAGCCAAAAACTGACTAAGTAATTTTCGAAAAAGCACTACGTGACTTGCTACTGCTGCCCTAAAAATGACACTAAAGCGCGTGGAAGGGTGTGGCCCGGTACGCCTCTGCATTAGCTAAGAACCAACAGATAATTATACCCGTCTCGTCGCTCCGTCACTGGAATTGATCCCCTGTCAACTTAATGCGGTTATTGTATATTTAACATTCGAATGATTTTTTTAAGTTTGAGTGATGAGGTGAAAATGGTACTGAATTTTCTAGGATTTATTAGAGTGATTTGCATTTTAGGGTGCATAACGGTCAAGCCGGGTGCTGCTGCAGTAATCAGGTGACCACCGTATCTTGACTGGCCTTTTCTAAGGTTTTATAAGACATTGATCCGTTAAAACCTGATTAATTTTAACTTTTCCAAATAACTTCAGGTATAAGAATATGCCTTACATCTTTTCCCTGAGGAATTTCTCCTGTCAAATAATTTATGCAGAAGCGTTCCAAACTTACGAAATTAAAAAGTTTTGTGTTCCCTTTTTTCTCAGAATATTACGTTCAATTTAAATTTAAAAAGTTTCGTGGAGTTGATATTAAGCTCCTGTTAATGCAGGAAATTTCGCAGTAAAATGAGTTTTCTAAATTAATTTTCAAAAGTTTTGTTCGGAACGTTTTGGAGTCACATTACGTTGCTAGCAGAGATCGATCTCTTACAAATTGAATAGAGAGAGGGCAGATTTGGAGCATATCTGCATTTGAGTATAATTTCCAACTAGTTTAAACCGACTTGATTGCTTTTGTATTTATCATGTGGGTGCGATCGGATTGATCCCTACCAGATGATTTTCAACCAGTCAGATTGACTGGCTACCATCGAGGATCAATTCGATTCTATTCAGATCATCGTTTCTGAAGCTTCCTTTAAGAATCAAGAGTCTTATACAGCATCATTTCAGTGTTGTCAGGTGTATGTGCGGTATTTTGTCGTAAGCGTCCACATTTGGCTGATGTTTTATTGAACTTGTATATCTCCATAACCCAAGCAAGTAAATAATGTTCTCCGGTGTTAATGTCAAGAATATTGGTGACAATTGGGGCGACATGCGCAAACAAAAATTTTGAGACAGAAGTTGTCACTTAATCTGAGATGACAGTTTGACCTTTTGGGGTCAATTCGATTAGCTTATGTTCGCGAATCTCATTGAAAAGATGAACACGCAGCCGACTACGACGCCGAAGAGAGATCAAACAGGAATGAGGGAATGAATGGCCGGGATGAAGAGCCCTTTGGAGCCCTGCTCAGTCATTGTAGGGCTAGGTCGTTATCGTGCGACTGTCATGCCAAAACACGGTCCCAGAATGTTATCTGAGATCTCTTTCAAATTCTGCTGAATGCATAAGGGCGTCCGCGATGTTATCGCGCAAGGGCCGTTTGCTCCAGGCGCGCCAGCTGCGGCCGTCCGTAATGAGCTTTGATGGAGAAGTGCCCTTAGAAGGCTGATGGCGCGGAATAAGATATTATTGCTTAGGCGGATCAAGCGAATCATTTAAATTACTTTTAGCGCCTGTCTGCTCGGCAAATTCACTAATTTCTTCTGTCAAAGGAGGAGTCAAGTTAAAAAAAAAAAAAAATGCATCATCGGCTTTTGCTTTTCAATGCAACGATTTCCGAGTAAAGCCGTTAAATGCGGGAGTCCAATAGCTGTCAGGGCCCTAAATACATAATACTCATATATTCTCCGTCTTATAAAGACGGTAGGAGCCCCCTTGGGCAAAAAGAATTAGAAAACAAAAGGCGTTTTAACCGCGATTGGTGTAAGAGATAACCATGAAAGAACTGTTAAATACTATAACAAAGCCTGGCTTTACATTGTTGTCTAGTAGACAAATCGCAGTATTTTGGCAGATTTCGGTTGACCGGCCTTTTTGTACCTGCTCATATCTCTGCCCCATCTTATCATGACGTACTTATCTATGGGAGCGTGCCCGCTCCACTGGCAACAAAATATAACAACACAATTTTAAGTGTCGATTGCAGATCTAATCTGAGTTTACATGAGAGTATTATGTGGGAGTTTTTACATCTGCTTTAAAAATTTTTCAAGGACACAAACATTTTTCTAGCTGCGTTTTGTCTGGCAAGACGATGTCGTGGTACGAAGCGATTTTTTCACCCTTCTGAATACCTCGGATCGGAAAAACAAAAAGCCCTTTGTGTTCCAGCATAAAGCCCTTCGTAAATCTGAATGGAATGAAAAGCAAGGGAACGAATGGGAGAAAGTTATTGTATCGGAGTTGATTAGTGATAGGACACGATTTAGCGAAGAGCCGATGAAATGCTGACCTGAAAACTCGGATTCAGCAATATAATAGGCTTGACACCCCCGGTTTTAAATTGTCTCTTCACTCGCCTATTGAAAAAGTTGTTAAGCATTGCTTTGGTTGTTTTATTGCATCAAAAAGGGCTTTGCCACTTCGTCATCATTTCGACTTAGTCATTAGTTGCTTTGCAATGCAATGCATTAATTATCGTGTACAGCGTTGTGCCCGATAGTGTAAATTCTCCACCGTTTTGAGCAATTCCAAGGAAGATAGTTGAGTTCCTCCAATTATCAAACCCAAAAAAGTAAAAAGAAGGAAATTCTGGTGAAGATTTGGCAATTGCGATTCGATTGGGTGTTTCTGGGAGTGTTAATTTCAAGATATAAATTTGTGTTAACAGCATTTAATCTACATTTTTTAGCACACCTATACCTTCAGCAGAATGTACCCCATTCTAGGTCTACATTTAAAAACCGACTCATAACATACGGTACAGTAGTGTCCACGATAGGCCAAAACAATTACCATTCATAGCTCTGATAAAATCATATCGAGTGATTTACAAGGAATTAGCATACGCCACTAATATTGTTTTATCTAATCGGACGAGTATCGTTAATTAATTAGTAATTCATTCGAGACTCGCAGGCCGCACCGGACTATTGGATTAGTTGATATACAGCAATCACCTGACAAATCGACCATGTAAGATTATGGAATCCAAGATTGTGGTGGGTAATGTGACAAGCTCTGCAAACAAAATTGGAACTGGATGACCGTCTTATCTACAATTGAACCGGATTCCGGACATTACCTAAAATAAAATATCTCCGAGGATTCGCCATCACTGCACAGCAATTTCTATAAGAAGCCTTTGGGAAAGGAAGTTTAGTCCCGCCAAACCTAAAGTTTGCAATACGAAAAGAGGGAGGGAAGGGGGCTACTGGTCTAAGAAGAGCCCGAGCCCGATAAGAGAGATCCCCGGATCGCTCCGGGACAATTTATGGCGGTAACTTTTAAAACATACTCTGGGGGCGATGTGTATAACGTTCGGTACACTCGGGACTTAAATGTTTTTAACTACTTCTTAAATTCTTCGATGATAAGACATTTCTAAGTTGGTTTGAATTACGAGTTGTAGAAAAAGTTCACACAAGGGTGAAGTTGATGAGGTAATAAAGTTTACTTGAGGAAGAAGATGGAACGTTACAACGACTATCTTCAGATGACTCCAAAAGAAAACTTCTTATTTCGATAATTTTTGAAACGTTCAAACTTCAATCAAAGAACATCCATTACAATCTATGAAAGAGTTTTAGGGAAAAATGCCTCGTTTTGACTTAATTCAAAGACGAAATTGCTTGAATAGCGTTAGCACTATATCCTTGAAGTTCGAATGAGATAATTACGTATTTCAATGGCAAAATTCCATATACATATCTTATGGCGAGATAATCCGATTTTGAATTGACAAACGAAGAAATTCCTTAGGGAATTAATGTGCCAAATACCTAATTAGAACAAAAATTAATATAATGGTATTTGCCATTTTGATTGCGAAAAACGCTAGTAAAAAGGAAATTTTTTGTTAAACTATTAAAATGATATTTGTTTCTTTCGCAAAGCAGGAACTGCTTAGATTGTAATCTATTAACGTCGAAAATATCTCCAGAATCTCGATATAATATAAAACAACGAAAAACAATTCAAACAAGCTCTTAAACGTAACATGTTTCTATTCAACAAAGAAAGTGTCTGATTTTATTAGCAATCAGGAAGACGTAGACACACCGTCTTTATATACATACCTAGTGCCCCGAGATAGAATCTTTGATTTCAAATTATAATTGCGGTTAATAACACCTATTTTATGCAATAAATTTGTAATATAAGCATCTTGTCCGCGATAGAACACAAAGTTCTCTCGACCATAGATAATGTAATATTAATTTTTATTGGAAGTATACACGGTAGCAGTTAACTATATACAGGGTGTTTCCTAACTACGTATAGAAAATTTGAGGGTGTAATCTTGGATGAATTTCAAGTGGAAAATGTCTAATAAACAAATGTCCGCAAATGCATAGTTTGGAAAACACATGATGTTAAAATATACCAAAAAAAAAACGTTTCCAAAAAATGAATTGGCAGGGGTGCCTCAGTGTCCAATATGTATTGGCCTGCAAGATCCCCTGATTGTAACCCAATAGACTTTTATTTTTGGGGTGATCTCAAGAGACATATCTGTGTTATGCCAATAAACAATGTTAATCAACTTGGAGAACGCGTAACTATGGGATGTGATACAATATGTGGTTATTTTCAACAGTTCTTATAATACTCAATTAAGTTTTTTTTATTCTTGATTTGGAAATAGAGAAACCTTGTACTGATGGATTGTGAATAAAGCGTTTCCCCAATTGATTTTGTTTTGTTGGGAACAAAGAACATAAAAATCGACGTTAATTCTCGTCAAACGCAGCGACGTACATTTTGCCTGTAAATAGAATAATACAGATATCCCAAGCGTATGCCACTGTCCCATGGAAGACATTTAAATAGGGCTTTTAACTATATAATAGCAGGATAAAATTTAAAAGTTCAATTTAAGTAATTTTGGAAATATTAAAAGAACACTTTTTTTTGTATTTTATCACCCTGTATTTTGAAAACGAAGCATTTGTGGAAATTTTTTTATTGAGCATTTTTTACTAAAAATGCATCCAGAATTACGCCCTAAAAATTTCTACGTGTAATTAGGAAACGCCCTCGATGTATGAATATAGATAGAGAGGATATCTATTTAACGACTTTTCGGATTTCTATGAGTTTATTCGTAATGAAAAAAAAATCAAGTTTGGCGATGTATATGAGATTAATAACGGTAAATTTTGAAAATTAATAATAATCCTACAAGTTGTCGCAAAAAAGCGGTGCGTCATCAAGTGTTTGTTTTTTAAATAAAATTACGTGCATTTTTTTTCATGTGATGAATCCTTTTTTGATCCTGTGTTTGCTTTTTGATTTTTTTTCTTGGAATATAGCGACTCAAAGCTATAACATTTTAAAAAGTTATTTTAGACATTTGCAGTGTCTCATAAAAAATTAATATCGCAGTTACCTTAAGTAGGTTTTTGATCATTTTAAGTTGTATTTACATATAAGATCACCTTAGCAGGTACGAATAGTAATTTAGTCAAAAGTATACACAGGGTGTTCACAATAAGAAGTTTAATTTTCGCTTTTTCAACTACAATTTCTTGATTATGTCAAATAGGATGGTGTTTTTGATAACATAAAACGAAAGCAAATACAATTTTGTTGATTTTGTTATAAAATAATATTATGTTTGTCTTAAATATTAATGAAATTATTAATTACTTCGGGAAAACTTGCATTTATCGCCAAGTGCGGAAGTGTTAATCATGCGTTTCCAACATTTCGATATTTGTCGTTTTTAGTTTTGACGGCTCATTATCATATTACTGATAAAGTGATATCCATACTGTGTGTATTTTTGGCTAAATGAGTATTCGTACCCGTTAAAGTGGTTTTATATGAGAATCCATCCTAAAATTCTCAAAATCTAATTTAATCTAACTGGGATATATTTTTTTTATGAGGCACTGTATTTGCCTAATATTTCTTTTAAAAAATTGCAGCTTCAAGTCACCACATCTTCGGGTAAAAAAAAAATCTAGGAACTAACACTAGATCCAGAGAAGATTCTATCCCGAGAAAAAAATATAAGAGGTGCCATTTTAAAACAATAAGACTTTATGACGCTCCGCTTTTTTGGGACACCTTCTAGAGTTGTTACTCATTTTAAAATTTACCTTAATTATTCTTATACACATTTCCATAAATGATTTTTTCTGAAATCACAGATAAATTCATAGGAACCCGAGGAGCTCTTCAATGGACACTCTGTATAGAGTACTTTTGTTTTTTTGCTATTCTTGAATATCGATTGCCTTATAATCTGCGATTTTTTTAAATTTTTTATTCAGCGGCTTATCAAAAGTGTGTGATCTCAGTAGGTACAGAGAGAGAGAGAAAATGTCTATATCTCAGGGGATTATCGTAATTTTTGAAAAACCTGTAAGAATATTGATGGGACCCTATTGTGAACTATTTGTCCACAAAACTTCGACAAATAAAACCAACACTCTAAACAGAGCTCACAACATAAAAGAATAAATACCAGCAAAATAAAGGTACAGCCCCAATGTGCCATAATGATAGTCAAAAGCCTGCAGAGAAGGGCACAAAGCGCTTATAAATGTATTAGCGTGAGCTGAAAAGGTGGATTTTATTTCTATAGATCTGCGTATATAAGATGGAGAGCTTCATGTATAGCTGTTGCAGAGCAAGCGTCGTCATAAACTTTTTTGATCATACATTTAGTACTGTTCATTATCGTTGAACACACCGACTATGACATACAAGGAGGACCGAAAGTCCCGTATAAATTTGTTTTATCACAATCGTGTACATATTCGTTGAAATTTCTGTCCCTTCAATATGAAAACCACAAAAGGAATTTACTACTTAAGTTACAATTTTAAAACCTCAAATTTATTTCACCTGTAACGTTTTTCCTAGAACGGACCTCGAAATTCGCTTCTCATAAAAGAACCCTCTTTTTGCTCTTCATGGATTATGCAACCTTTCACTAGAAACAATTTACAGCTTTACAACCCCCGTTTTGACAAGGCAACAATATCCATAATTACGTGTTTGTAGAGAATTCAAAAAAGGACAAAACAAACTTACCTGTGAAGTGGCGCCTGAGGTGTTGTTTGTATTTCTTCGAGAAGTGCTCCTTCAACACACAATAGTGTTTGCTTTTAAGGGTAAATATGTAAAATTAGTTCGCAAATGTATGTGGTTAAGAGATATTAGGCAGATTATTGCGAAACCAGTTTAATTAGATCAGAAAAACCGAGGTGCCAATCACAAAGTGTGAATACGTATATTGCAGATCAACAAATAAAATAATTGGCGTTGTTAGGCGTTATTACTAAATAACAATTTGTACACTGGATCTCAAGCTCCCGCCTTATAGGGGGCAAATATTTTTTATGTGTACAGGATGTCCTAAATGTGCACGCGCAAATAATAACTAGGTAGTAAGCAAAGGTTGCTATCAATAGAGCCTTGTAATTTTTTTTACTTTCTTGAGTCAGGGGGGCTCTCACCCTGACAAATATTACCAAATAATATTGTCTCCGGGGAATGATAATTTAATAAAGGGTGTGTATTAATCTCCTGTCAGTTTGGTGGTGTCTCTCAGTGGGCCGTGCTCCTGTCCATAATTGGTGTATTGTCAAAACAGTTAGTGGACCCATCGCTGTGGGAGTCACAACTCCTGGTGTATTTTTATATAGAGGACCACACGTTTTCTAGTTCTTAGAAAGCCCTAGCCAAAGAATGATAAATTTGTCATACGATAATAAGGGACAATATATGCCATTTTAGGTGACATGATTGAAATTTGAGAAAATGAAAACCAGGTGCCTTTCATCAGTGCCACGAACACATGGCTGCTTTTTACGGGTACATCATTATAACAACTATCCGTTTCAATTCACCGTCCAGATAAGTATCTACCCAATTAACCGATCTCGAGGTAAACGTGCCCGATGTAAATCATTTTAAATTTGACAAAAATCTTTCATTCGAATGGATCCGGAGAACGACACCTTTCCTTTTTGATGCGGTTAGAGATTACGAACCCCAGAAATAGACTTCTGTTCCGGCAACAAGATAATTTACCAGATTGTATACAGCAATAGACATGCATTATTGTTAATTTTGTTCTGATTCAGCAGAATTGGTACGTCACTGACTTACTGTTCGCATTTGCATCTTGTTTTAATCGAATGCTTTATATATGTATGTATCTGCTTATCGAATCTTTAAAAATTGTTATATTAATATAATGTCGCGAATCGGAAATGCCCTGATATATCAATTCTTATTATTTCGGTCATGTGAAGCGCTAAATTATATGACTGTAGATTGTCAACTTCATCTATTCTTCTTGTGTTCTTACGAAAATTCAAGACGTATCTCCTAATATCTTTAACTGTATTCGAGTGGATAATAAACTTGAAACCTAAACCCTCATATAAAACATAAAACTCAGCAAGCGCCCCCCGTTAACAATACTAAAAACCAGCTGTAATACATTCCGTTCCCTGCCACAGACGAACAATACATACTGGAATACCCAGAATTACTTACAAGCGCTCAATATTTCACAGACAAGTGATAGCAAACAAAAGAATAACAAGGCAGATCGGCTTAACTCCAGTTTAAAAGGAGAAAGAATCAAAAAGAGAGCCAATACCTAGTCATCTACATGAAAAAGGGGCAGACAATCGTCGGGGGGCGGGGCCCAGTGATTTGTGGTCGCCATTTTGTCAAATAGTAGTGTTCTGTTAGAAAAGCTTATCTCATTGGACGATCTCCCACCTTCTAGCCGATTCTAGGCTCAAGACGAAGATTTCTCCGGAATAACTGGATTAATTTGCCTGTTGCTCCACGCTGTATAAATGCAATCTCGCTGGTTGTATACATACAAGTAGACGCATGCAAAACTTTGGTTATCGCACCGTGGGCGATTCTCGTCTTAAATATTTGTCACATGAAGTTATCCGGGGCCTCACGCGACTCATCTGGGTCCTCCTCAAACTGTTTGCCTAGTCCTCAAAACTTCTGACGACTAAATTTCCATACTGTCCCGGCTTCTCCGCGTAAAATTGAAACGTCTTTCACATCGTCAAGCTCCTCCTTCGTCCTCAGGGCTCCGCCTCTTTCCTGAAAGCTCGCCAATCAATCCACGAGCTTTGCCGGCTGTCACCGAACTCTCACGAGGGCACGTTGCCAAGGGATACGCTTGAAAGCTGCTCTAGCAATGCTTAGTGCTTTCGCGCTGTTCGTTGATGCTGTTTGTACTCTGAATGTGGAATTTTTGTTCTGTTTTGATGTGATAATGACAATGACAGGTTCGCCGGACGTCTATTATTAAGTGAAGTGATGTTGGCCGATTAACTGTGATCTGTGATTAGATAGTGATCTCCTTTAGGATGTTAGGAATTGATAAGTAAGTAAATTGGGTCAGAGTTGCTTTGTGACATGAGAAGTTGGGCTAGTTGTGAGCAGTACTTACAGCTACTTACTGGGGCTGAAATGTCGACGCAAAAATACTTGACTATGTTTAGATGAAAGCTCGCAATGTGCGTCTAATACGACACGAAAGCTTTGTATGTGCAGCTGAAAACTTCACCAGTGCACAATAATTTTCAATTATATCAACTAGAGTTTGTTGAGGAAATTAGTAGATTTTAACAGTTGCAGAGTTTTAGATTCGATTTAAGGTTTCTCCCATAATGGATCGTTGATGTCGCCTACTGCTTTTATTGATTTAGCCTTATTTGCTGAGTTACTAGTAATGAAAGATACGTTTTTTCTTACAGTCTGTCAGGTTGCATTGTTTACAGACAGTTTAGATTAAGAAAATTAAAAAATAACCAATAAAGTATATTACTTAATTATTATTTCATTAATAATTTAGTTATGTGGTCTGGTTTTAAAAAAATCAGTCTGTGGAACCTAAACATACTTATAAACACATCAGTTTTTCGTATCGAAAACTAACTAAAAAGGCACCAATCCCTGTTCGGGATTACAAGGGAAATTTTTATGAAAAGTTCTAGTTCGTTAAATCACCACATTTTGTTATTTTCATGTCTATTGATTTAGAAGTAAGTACGTGAATATCTATGGAGACTTATATAAGTATTTTTGCTTTTGTACAAATATTTCACGTTGAAATCAAAAGAACAATCAAAGTTTTTTCCTAATTGACTGTTGATGTTTTTGTACAGTGGAGCATTTATCGATTGGTAACTTTGATATCAGCTCCTTGAATGTACAAGCCGGAGGTCATTGAAACTAAGAAATAGGGAAAGGCTATTTTACATTATAAGACCACTTTTTATCATTAAAACAAAATGTTCCAATATAATTTCAAAAGTCCTTTAAAAATAGGTGTTTACGTTTAACATGGACCACTCTGCATATGCAGACATATTCATGCGTGGTACAAAAGTTTATAAATTGGAATTTGTACTTCGGTTTCAGCATTCTGAACCAATGGAAAACTTATACGGATTAGTTTTTGTGGAAAGCTTTTATGTAATTAAGGCCACAGTCAACTAAATTCTCCGTTATAGCAACAAATATTAGTGAAATTATCATACTTACCTATTTTGTCATAGAATTCTATTATAGATATAGTGTGGCCATAATAAATATGGTGATGTATGAGGATCCCGGAAAGAATAAAAAATACAGTGGCGGTTAACTGAGGAAAAGTTACTCAATAAGGAGACATTGTATGTACTTTGTTCGGAAGCGAGATAATTAATTGATTATCGATCATCGGTAAATACTTAATTCTTTATTGTAATCTGTTTTCTTGCTTTATTTCTAGAGATACGCATGAATAGAGGCAAAAAACTTGCAGTCCAGATATCTGAGTTATTTTAGTGTACACACTCGAGGTATTTCAAAGTACATAATATATATGTATTCCCGAGGTAGTTCGAGGTCTTTTCAAGATATTTCCAAGTATTTCTAAAGCATTTCCCTTCACGAAATCGATTGAGAGTTTTTTGTCGGTACTATTTTTGCTTTACAAGTTGATTCAATTTGTTTTTGACGTTGTGTTGTATCTTTTTTGATTTCCGAGATCTCTATATATTCTCATCTTTATATTACATTTATTGAACACAATGTATATAGTAATTTATCAGTAGCCTCTATTATTACATAGACAAAGCTTATTTTAATCTAGACAACCTTAGGGGTTCTCTTCTGATTGACTGTTGATGTCTATATAGCTATTACGTGCTACGCGGTTATGTGATTATATTATTTATAATTGTATTTTATAAAAAAGTAAGTTTCGCCTTAATATATGAATTGTCGATTCAGATATATTCATGAAGTCATATCTCGTGTTGGAAGGTTGTTAGACTGTATTATTTATCAGGAGTTGAAATTAAAAAAAAATTAACATACACAATATTTCAAAAGTCGTAGCCCTTAATCTCCCGTTTTTAATATATTTGAATGGGGTTAATTGTTTTTACTAATTACCTTTAAATTTTAAATGACTTGGCTAGAGAAAGAGTCGAAAATATTAAACAATTGGATCTGTTTGATTTTTATTGGTCATTTGAAGAATATAACGAATATTGTTCAGGTTATTGTACAAATCTTACTATCTTAGTGCTTTAAATTAAGTGGTGGAAAAAGTAAGCTAAATAGAGCAAAAATTAACACTCTCCAAGATCTTCTATAGCATCAATCATCTATATATATGAAGAAACGGTAGCAGTAAATAAAATGAGAAGAGAGAGTATATATCTGATATAATTTACTCGTCGAAATCGAAATATTACATGCCCCAGGCGCCTCTGAGCACATTTCTGAACTACGTCACACCGCATTATTTCTAGTTCTATGATTAGCAGAAGACTTGTCATCAGTGGTCGAAGAGTCATAGAGATTGATTTTTCCAACAATAGCTTTTATGTTTCATCAATAGTTATCATGAATGTAGAGGGTACGGAGGAAACCAAGGCGGGAAAGAGCAACTTAACTTTCCGTGATGAGCCGATCCTTATTAAACAGGATGACGTGGATAGGCATGTGAGCATATGAACTGTAGAATATCGTAACTTTTTAACTTGCAATCTACAGAGTGTCGCGAGCTAAATATAGGTACATCGAAAATGTTATTAAGTCAAGATTTTTTATATTTCAGTTAGTAAATATTTAGATATTAAATAGTTCTTTATATCTACGGGAAAACAATGCTAAAAAGAGATAAGAAACTGAGTTGCCTTAAGTTTTATTAGATAAGCCTTGGGTTAATTCACTAAATTAAAAAAAAATTCTTAAGTCTGAAATCTCCTTAATAGTTTGGAAACTGATAATTTTACAGATTTATGAATTTCACATGGTACCTTTTGAACTTTTTGAGGAACAATGTCAATGTCAAACGCAGGAAATTTCGACTTGCTTATCATGCAAATAGTGTAGGCACACAATAGTAAAAATAATTATTTCAGTATTCCGAACTTATTTCTAAAATCGAATTTTTTCCTCTAATGGATTTTGTAGGTGATTCTCTCGTCGATAATTCATTATATTTTATGCACGAAGATAAGAAAAGATAATGAAAGAAAATGAAAATAATTTTATAAGCCATTCTAAAGAGGACTAAATGAGGAGTGTTATTTTAGATTACCCAAGCAAGAAATGATTATTTTTTTCTGCTTCCGGAATTAGCAGAAATATGAATTGAACCATAAACTCAAATCTTAAGTAAAACTGTTGATTTGCATTACAAATAAGTAATTTGACGTACATGAAAGCATTGCATCAACTACGATTTGTCATAACTTGTTGAAAGTTGTTTCTTAAATTTTAAAATTTAGGAAATGGGAATATGCCATGGATATCATCTGCGTGAAATTTTAAACAGTAAATTTATTTGCTGCAATTTTCAGGAATTAGTAGACATCTAGAAAGCTTGAAGCAGCATCAATTAAGGCAAATAATGCATAATCCTGCAGCTTTGGAGAAATGCAAATTAAGACCTTTTAGATGCTCAGCTGTAGTCTAGGAGAGACTTAAACTTCATACTTATGTAAAAACTATTTCCTACGAAATCAACAGATCATGTAAATCTCACACATCTCTCATTGCTCAGAGATTAATAATGTATTGATGAAAACATAAAGGATTATGCACCGCAAAATTGCATAATATCTACAAACAAATTGTTGTCCGGATTTCATCTTGATTGAAAGCATTCCAGATAACAAATTTTTAGTATTGACGTTAGTAGCATTACAAAATCGAGGTGCATGCCTGATAAATTACAATTTCAGCCAAAACCCAGATAACCCTCTCACAAGCCTGCCTTCTCAAGTGTCCAGATAAGATTAATCAGTAGCTTCAAAACTTACACCTAAACTTAGTCGAAACTAATTCTGTTTCAGATTTAGATAAGACTGCTTCGCACGTTACATCTCCACAGCTATAAGATCTTCCGGGGTGTCATCGTTAGCCGAAGGTACCACTCGTCAACCCACAGACCGACAAGTGTATATTTTTCGGGTGTGTAGTGTCGCAAATAAAACTGTACCCCATGATTATGGAGATGACGAACGAATACGCGGTAGGGAAGTGGTATGAGAGCCCTAGAACTGGTACTTCGGCGAGCCCTGCGCAGGGCAGTATCGAGGGTTCCGCCGGGAATGCGTCGGACTTGAATTCGAGCGTGGCCGAACATATGGGCGCGTTTTTTCTGGATCCCTCCGGCTCGCAAAGAGCCAGGTACTACCATCAGAGCATGCACTCGCCTTATGGTAGTGTGGCCACCCATGGTAAGTCATTTGGCAACTTTTGTTTTTTAATTTAATTTGTTTCGCTTCGAAAACAGGATTTGATTAATAAAACAGAGACGGATTAAAAGAGTCTGAGGAATTTTTCGTTGTTGGGTTTGCGGGTTTCTTGTTGTTGGGCGGAACTCTTTTACGGGGAAATATATTAAAGGCCGAAGGAAGGAATGAGGACTCCGAGACCTGCCTAACTGAACAATTTCTATGTATATACCTTTCCCTATGACTATTAACCCATGACCAAAGAACCATGACTCATCAACGTTTTCTCCAACTATTAAGTCAATTCCTACCTACATTCATTACTTAGGATTATAGGCATATCTTTGATATAAATTGCTGATTTTCTATATCAATTTAAAAACAAATTGACTGGTATTCCGCGAGGTATTTTCGAGGATATGCCTTTTATGCCAACGTCCTCAACCCTCGCTATAGTTGTTTGTTTTGATTTTGAGACTCGGACTCGGTTCGCAGTGAGGCGATGGATATCCATAAAAAATTTGCTATTACTCGTTCAAGGATAACACGAGGTATTACTTCGCTTAAGCAATTCAATGGAGTAGGAAATAACTCTTCCATAAAGAACAATGGCAAACCATAAGCCGAGCTATAAGCAAGTAAAATGTTCACAATAATTTAAAAACTGTTCGTGTTCCGCAAGCAAAGTTTACCCGAGAAACACCAATTAAATTTGCATTTAAACTTAAATATTTGTGGTCGTTAGTGAATATGTAGTTTTTCGGATAATTTACCGTCGAGCCTTCGACTTTTAAATTCCCTGCATTCCTCACGATTCCGATTCCAAGAAAACTCGGACGGTTTTAGAACCGGTAAAAGTTATAAATAATAAAACTACCGAATATAAATTCAAGCTTGTTACAGGCCAGTCGACGATGTTGACTATTGATTTAATAAATTTTAAAACTTTTAAATGTGTATTTTATTTTATGGAGGCGAATGCTCGTAAAAAGAAACAGAAGAAGTTCGGAGTTTGGGGTCTTTCTCACACGACTTGAATTACCGGCAGATACCTGAAAAGGGTTGGATGGAGAGGAATCTCTGACTAGATACTTTCGAGTTATACAAGAGATTTTTTTAAGCGGCCCGGTAAATAATAAAATGAGCTTTAAAGGATTTGGAGCGACTCCCACTTCTTGTCGACGTCTCAGAAGATCGTATCTGTCAATGTTTGGCTTCCAAATATCTCCTAAAGCATTAAAGATCGACACGTTACCGCATTAACGTAAGATACGGATAGATAATCGAAGTAAATGGGCGGGTACGTTATATCTAAAAATGTGCTGAGGACGATAAGACCGAAAATTATAGTCATCGACTTCTCGCAAAGCTATACTTATTATACCCCACTTACAACGAGATTTTTTTTTATTAATTCGATAATATTGGTTATTAGGTTTTAATGCAGGGATTGCCGGGACGAGCATATTAATTCCGAGAGGTCGCGTCCCGTGAACTCAATGTTATTGTCCAAAATGAAATCTCGAGGAAGAGATTGGGTTTTTAACGGTTAATGGAAGGAAGACGCATCGTAACGCGCATATAACGAAGAAATTTTAATTGCGGGTTTCGGTTATCAGTTTTTGATTGGGGGCGTTTAAGTTGAGTATTATGGGGAAATTGGGCATTCATTTGAAAGCGGTGCTCGATGTGGCCACGGAACGACTTTAAGTAGATAAATGTTGCTACGAACAACATATGTTTCAGTGAAATCTTTTGGAAATCTGCTTTGCGAAACCTAAATAATGTTTCTTGCCGTTCACATAACTCAGAATAGTATGATAAACTGTTCTTAATGGACGGCAGCCGTTGGGACCATCGCGGTTAAACAAATATCACGTGATTTACCGTTAAGCACAATGCACAAATTCATTTTGATCGCCTATTTGGTCTTGGAATTTGTGGAAAAACTAAAAGAAGCTGAGAAGCATCATCCTCGTCAGTTTGAATGACTCTTATATAAAAATCGCTCTGAAATACGATCCGTTTTGTTTTCTTAGCGTATAAAAGCCGGTAAGTTGATAGCGCTATATCTTCAGCCGGTCGGCGTGATCATAAAAATGTCCGTATTCCCGCGATTTTCAACCATATACCCATCCAATGGTCAAACCGTAACCTACGGTACTATTTCACTTTGCTTATGTGTGGTTAAAAATGAACAATATCTAATTTCAAGATATACATACCCTAAAAGCAACAAATTTTAATAGGTAATGGTAGTGGAAAGTGCAGCAGGTGGTATCGATAAAGTGCTGGTGCTATTAGTTTTCGAGGTTGATATTGTAGTCCTTAACAACATGATGACAATGTATATACTTGATTGCTAGTAATATAAACAGAAATTCTCTTGTAATTGGGAGTGCTAATTATTTACTGTTGTTGTTTCCTTCAGCTTTAAGATGAATTTGGTTTAGATAATCACCTCAATTTAATCAATCACTTTGATGTCATCACCACTTCAAAAAGAAATACAGAGTCAACTAAGAACCGATTGTTTTGTGTAATCGATTCAAGAGGACTTACGTAAAGAAGATCCATAAATTTTCCCCTGTCTTGTTTTAACCGTCAAATTGATTTTGAAGACGATTGCATCTATTTGTTACATTTTCCCTAATCAATTTTACAATTCTTTCATTTTAATTTAATGTGTTCATTATTTGTGTCCGTCGTAATGTAGATTTTATTTTATGGGTTCTTAAAAGTCCTATCTGTTCGATATTTGAGGTGATTAAAATAATGTCTAGCTATAGAAATACGAGGATAGTCTCATAATTACCCGACATATAGATAGTAATTTTTCTGTTAAAAATTTGCCTGCATTACATACACCTAATCTTAAAAAGCTTAAGTTTAGGTTTTGAGGGGGTTGCGTTGATTTCTGCTTGTTTTGGATTCGTCTTTAGTGAACGCTTTTGGAGATTTTGTGAACATGGAAAAAATTTATCTTCGCTGGATGAGTCAATACTTTTAGTTGAAAGATCTTGATAGTCCGTCCAACATGAAACTATAGTTAGATTTTACTATGGGGGTATCTGGTTCTTCGTTGACGACTGCAAAATGTTGGGTGGCTGAGTTAAAACGCGGTCGCATCAGCTTCCAGGACGAACCTCGCAGTGATCGACCCCATGACACTCCAGATTTGATCACTGCAGATATTACGGTGAAAATCCACAAAACTGTACTGGAAGATAGATGTTTCAATAAATATTATGCAACGCATTTTGACCGAACAATTGGACATGTGAAACCTGTGGGCAAAATGAACAAAAACAACGCCGTGAGGATGTTTTAGAGAGTGTTCAGCAAAGTTTCACAGGCATTAAACCTAGTTTTTGCCTCGATTCATAATCATGAATGAAATATGGGTAATACCATTTCACACCTGAGACGAAAGACCAATCAAGCAATGGACTCAAACGGGGGAATCGGCTCTAAAGAAGACAAAAACCGTTTCATCTGCAGGAAACGCGATGGCGTCAGTTTTTTTGAAGGTACGTGAAATCATTTTTATTGATTATCTCCCCAAGAGACAAACAATAAATAAAATATTATGCAAATTTATTGTAGCGTTGAGTGAAGAAATGAGGAAAAAAAGACCGCATTCGGTGAAAGAAAAGGTCTTGTTCCATTAAGACAACGCACCAGTCTAGACTTTCGTCATAGCGGTGGTCAAAATCAATCAATTAGGTTTCCAAATTTTTCCCCACTCATCCGATTCCCCAGATTTAGCTCCCTCAGGTTACTTTCTATTTTCGAATTTGAAAAAATAGCTCGGTGGAAACAGATTTACCTATAATGAAGAAGAGAGAAGTGAGAAAAATGTGTCAATTTCTAAAAACGTCATGTTGTTAAATAATGTAATATTTAGCAATTTTTTCCTTTTAAGTGTTGGGAAGGTACTTCTGACACTATCCTCATATTTCAAGTGACTCAAGCTGGTACATAATCCCCTCCCGCCTATGTTTCTATCGAACTCGTTACGTAAATATTACGATCTAAAGTTTAAACAATTGTTCTTGCACTAAATATCACTTATTTTAACTTCAATTGCTCCTTCAGGCTATTACAGTTCTTGTGCCTTTAATTGGAACACATTTTCTCATCTACCATACATTTGTGTGTGCAACCAACCTACCACATTCGGGTAGACATCCTTTCCCCATCAGACCAGCTGCGGAAGTCCGTTAGAATCCCGTCCGGCTAATCTGGCCCTATCTGCGATGGGATCGCCCGATAATGATTCGCGACGCTGCCGTCAGCCATTGTGAACGCCTTTAAATATGGCCGCCGACGCCAGGTGAGCAGGGGTTAATTTTGCCACCCCAATCCGGCCCCCATGTCACCGAATAGAGGGATGAAAAACAGATGTAGGTACGCGCACAAAACACACACACTCCGATGATAGGGGGCGCACCGTTTCGTGTTTTATTGTGCGCCCCCTCTGCGGGTCCTATTTTGGCGAAAGTTTTATGTTTAATTGCTTTTCAGGAGGGTCGGAGTATGTTTGGGCCACAATGAGTTTTAACAGCGGAGCTGCGCCAGTCAACAGTCCTGTTGTTTCGCTCAAAAAGCTCTTTTCAATCGTTTGTTTTTCGAGCTTGATTTAATTGACCTTTGTGATTCTTGACTGAGATGGCGGAAAGTGTCTCAAATTCATCAATGCGGTTAGAGCAGATTAATTGGGAGTTGAAACAATAATACTTAGATCCAGATTTGGTTAAATGGTGAAAACATAAATCAAGGCCAAAACTACTTTTCCATTTCAGTTTTTCATAAGTTGCAATATGACAGTGTTGGTTTCACTCAATGAGATTTCTGCTGTTTTTTTAGTTCAGGATAGCTTTCAAATTTCCTGAAACGTGGATAGGTACCCACTTTCAACATCCTTGGCCGGCCCGTTCTCCGGATATAACCCCGTTAGATTTTTTTCTTTGTATGATGTAATTGCATGAAGAACATAATAATGATAGTTTCCGTAAGTGTATTTTTTATTTTCCTCAACAAAATGACCTTTAAAACTAGAATCAAAGTGATAGTAAAGCTCTCAGCGAGATGATACTTTCTACTGATTATTGAATCTCGGTTAGCTCTACAAGAACAATGTCGCTTTAAATCATAACTCACGAGCTACAAATCGATGGTTTAGGATTCCAGTTACTCGATCCGCTGAAAAGATACGTTGTTTGTTGTGGTGGTATCACGCCATATTATATTGCATGACTTCGGACTGCGAAAATGCATTTTATGATGGCCAGCTTAACATAAACAAGAGAGCTTTGCTGTTTGGTCGTCTGCGTGGTATATGATTTGAGGCACATGTTGCACAGGCCTGGCAAAATAATACGCCGCTTATATTCAAATTAAATTACACGCTGGTATCAGCCCGAAGGCTCCTAAATGCTAATGCGACTTGAGAGTAATAGTTCCAAATATCGATTTTTTTTAAAGAAAAGTTCAGGCAAAGAAAGAACAAAGCCCTGTCATCTAATTCAAATCAGCATAAAATGTCCATTCACTCGGTGGAGTTTCCATTACAAAACCCATAATATTACCATTATTAGTCGTATTAATATTCCTTTATTAGTAATAATGTACAGGTACCACACGATTTTGTTATTTAAATAGTCAGGAAGGAAGTTGATTGATAAAATCAGCCATTTGCAGCCCAGTGGCCTTATGAACAAAATGAAAACAAACTGCGCATTGTGAAACGTGAAACGAAGTGTGCATGGACCTTATATTAATTAGGCTTCTGACGAATAATAATAATTAATTTACATAAGTATTAATTTTCAAGTTTAATGAAACATTATTGGTATTTTTATTATTACTACTATATATCATATTTGAAAACATTATCTTTCTCCATATCTCCTACAGTTTTTGAGATATTCAGCTGAAATTTTGAATGTACATCAACCCTTAATTAGGCTCCTTAACTAATTGCGAAAATCAACAGAGCAGTCTTCGTTTGCTGGCTATGTCTAATTCTACCTCAACATTCATCTTTTGTTACATTCAAACTCAAGTTCGACCTAATTTTCCTATGGCATTTTAGTCGGAACCAATAGAATTGGCGTCATGCAAAGGAACGATGGAAATTTTTGGAAAACTCGACCTCGATGAGGTTGATGAACGAATGAATATTTATGATCCCCGGCTATAAAAAAATCACATCTATGTATTAACATAGAGGATATCAGAAAGCATAGATTCACCTCTATACAAACGTTAAGCCCTAAGAATAACTGTGCGTTTCAGTGAAATATATTATTGCGCATTTTTGGCCTTTTGTTTGCTCCGCCCCTGATGCAAAAAGGGCAGATACACATAACAAGCCTCGAAAACGGCCCCATTTCAGGCCTACAAACCACTAAAAGCTTCCTGCGTGTGAAAATAATTTATGAAAGCAGCGGGAGGGCGCTGCGAGCGGGGGCAGTGATTAATATTGGTAGTGGTGTTGCTTAATGGGATATTTATTGTTTAATGGGGGTTTTCGGTGTAGACTAGAATACCCGCAGGAAGGTTACTATGCTAAATTATCTGACACTTAAATTTTTGATCCGTTATTTTAAAACATTAAAACTTCACGACTTTATTGACTCACGCCTAATTATTACATTCCCAGTTATAATCTCGGCACATTAACTGTTTATTGCCTACTAAATAATAATTATCGATCATCGACACGACTCTAATGACCAGCTCTTTTTCATCATAGGGTCCGAGCGATGGGAGTAGGTACCAAACGTCTATTACCTGGACGGTACCGCATAGAAAGTACCGCCTTCCACACAAGCCAATTAAACTCTTCGTTTGTTTTGAAAGTCTGTCAAAATTTACATAATAAATCTGTGGAGTCATTGAAGAAGATTAGAAAAATGAACTAGACAATGAGAAATGGTTTTCGTTTATGGTTCGCGGATGCAGATACCGGTGGTTCGGTTCCTGGTTTACGCTCTGATAAGCCGCGGATTAAACGGCTTTAATTTATGTCATTAATTGTTCAATAAATGAATAAATTATTGTTTGAATTGTTTCAGCCTCGAGAATGTCATCAAGCCAAGTATGCAGGCCGCACTTTCACCCTCCGCTCCATCCCTGGTTGTCGGACGCATCAGCCAAACCCCTGGGCCATTCGGGGCCCTGGGTACCGTTTGGAGGGGGACCTGGTGATCCCGATAAAAGTCAAAGTCCTAACACTGCGCCTGCTCAACCTCACAATATTTTCTCGTTTCCCCCAACTCCACCGAAGGATTCGACACCTGATTCGGTAAGTAAAGTTCAGTAATATATATAACAAGGTAAACACTGATTGAAATATCTGAAATTGATTGTAATCTGGGGCAGTATTTTGGGGTTTGGCAAACTGCTCGTAACCATATAATACATTTATGGCCGGGGTCAAATTCCCTAATCAGTACTAACCGTAGCATGAAGTCATGACCTCAAGTTCATTTAGAAAAAACAACCGAATAATCTCATATTACTTTTGAGAAAAGTTTTTGATCAATGAGGGATTTCTCTCGAACAATTTGAGGCTGAATGAAACTTCACCTTGAATGAAAACGAAACTTTATCCTTTCCAAATGCTATGCAGGGCGATGATTTAATAACTAACTGCGATTATACTCTAGAAGATATCGAAAATTCAGCAAAGTTGTTTCTGTAACATAAAAGGGGAACCCAAATGATATGTTAACTCTCCCATTCCAACTTACTCCCTGCAACCAACCTGCTGAGTAATATCATACCATTCCTTTCCAGGTGGCACCAACCGCAGGCTCGGAATACCAGAGCGCTGTGGCGGCAGCGATGGGTGCCTTCATGCACGAGAACCCCCAGAGTTGCGCCCTTGACGTGAAGCCCTCGGGAGTAACCTCGGGCGGGGCCGTCAACGGGAATAACAAACAACGCGAAGGTAGTGAATACGACGGGGCCTCGGGTGGCATGTTTAATGGTAACTTTGAAAGCTCGTACGGGGCAACGCCGTATGGCCACGGTATTCACGCGGGGGGCTACTCGCCCCAGAGCAAGGGCGGCTTGGGGGCGGCTGCGCAGGTGCAGTCGCCCAACAAGCCCAGGAATAAGTCGAGGACGAGCGCGGGTAAGCTCTATTGGTCGTCTCTTCGGCCGAGATGGTGGTGGTTGAAGGCTAATTAACCACAATTGCACCGACTTATTGTTTTAAAGCACGTCAGCTCAGTATATCTAATAATCACTGGTTTGTGGTGGCTAACACTCTAACAAAGTTTTCTTCAGATGGATCATGGCTTAATGTTGAGGCTAAGTCTTCAATATTAACGCCTGGGAGCGTCTGAACGAGGCTTGCTTTTGTCTTTTTCGAAGGGTGTGGAACGCACAAAAGCGCAGCTTTAGGATATTTTCAATTCTTCAGATTAACGGTTGAATTTGGGTAATAGACGAGATCTGTGGCCACAGAAAAAAATCAATTACGTAGTGGTCCTTCGAAAAAACCTGTTCCATTGTTCGGAACGTAACCGAACTACTTAAGTGATAACCCACCGATAAGCTAATTGTTTTTCTACCATTCAAACAGGTAATATATCACTTTTTGAAGTGAAAGTTGCTCCCAGTTCTGATTTGAAAATATTTATTTCCTATCTAATATTTGCCGCACGGCGGCGGCTCGTTTCGCAACATCGGCTTATCAGTTTTAATGGACAAGATAGAGTTGCGACTTGTCTAATGTCTAAATATCTGATCGATATGGTATTGTCATGCTATTGTTGAAGGTGTATCGAGGGAGAGGCTATTTACATAGTTATTAAGAGTTTAGAAATGCTAATTAATTGGTGGTTTCTATGGTGCAAGAGTCATCTAAAGGGTTTGTCAATCATGCGTTGTTCCAAGAGCAACTATTTCTTGTCTTGTTGAGTCAACTACTGTGCTTTCTCAATATATAATGCAGACATTTACATTCTGCTATGTGGTGTCATATTGTTACGCCGAATCAATCACTGGGTAATTGCAACGGCAATTTACACTAATGTAATTATCGGTGACTAAGGGGTACGAGAGCGCTAACTAAATCCACTTTTTTAACTTTCATCTAAGTTGAAACACGATGAAAACTTATCTTCCTTCAATTACCGCAACTTTAAATAAAATCGGCGCTAAGCCTGGTTATTGGAGACTGTAGGTAGACGTTCTTGTAATACAAACTTCCCCCGCATTAACCAGATCTAAATCTCGTTGATTTCCTTATTAATACTTAAACCAGATTACATTTTCAACAAGCGTTTAAAGGTAATGGACTTTATTTGTTTCACTGATTTCAGCATCACCAAATCTCCTAATAGGCTTAGTTGGTGTATAATTTTATAACCTTCATCGTTATTTCATTATTTTGTTGATGCAACCGAGATTTTAACAGCTAATTTCTTCATCTCCAGGTCTTCTTTTGCGCCGATTTAGTTTACCACATTTCCTCCCTGAGTTGCCACAGTAACCAGCAACAATTATGCGCTTAATGATTGCATTAGCATCCGCCATTTTCTTTTAGCCATCCGTGAAGTCAGCACCAGCCTAATTAAAAATTACACACACAACGAAACCAAGAGTGACTGCGAAATGGGTATGAAATAGCTTCTTTGTTTTCGTTCGGCATTTGTTCAGATGTTCATGGCATTCTTCAGTCTCATCATGCATGAGAATCGTAAGTACTCCATTGGCGTAGACGAGAATAAGAGAAATTTAGGCGTCAGGTCAGGCCTCAGCACCGGGTGCAATATCGAAAAAAAGATCCTTTAAGCCTGCCGTTAAATACAATAGTGAAAATAAAATGGAAGAGATTTTTTGCGTTCCGAACACATAATCCGATAGTTGTAAAAAAGGAATTTATAGGCGGCATTTGCATATTAATGTCTCAATCAATTAGAGATCAAATAAATGCGGTAAGGTAGTCACACGCTTTACTTATTTTACTTGCAAATTAACAGTAATTTTCTTCAAAGTATGTATGTAGATAACAACATTAAGTATAAAAAATTCAATATTGTTGTAACAAATTGTAACAAATCGTGGAATGTTTCCTCAGAAGCTCGTATCCAGCTTTGAAATAGTTATTGTTATATTGCAATCCTAAGTAACTCATTTCAGTTTTTTAATTCAGTCTGGATTGGAACTGGATACGATATTCAAAATCTTCTAAACGTTGTTTCTGTCCTCATATTTTAGATCTCCACGAATTGGAAATGAAGAAAATTCCTAAAATGTCTAATTTTGTTAACGCATTTTTTGTTATGCCCCTGCTCGTTACCACGTACACGTGAGAGTGCTTTTGAATGTGAATTTTACACGTCGATGAGGATCTGTGGCCACCGCGAATTTTCGACTTTTTCCCGTTTTTTTTTTCTTTTGAATTGGTATAACATGCAATTTCTCTCGGCAACAGAAATTTCCCATCAGCATTGTGGTTCTTTATATCTTCTTTTGAGCAGATTTGTACAAAATAGCAAAACCACTTTAAAATAGAATAAACCCACTTTGGCAAATAGGAGTTCGGTTTATTTTTTCGATTGTACGAGAGTCCCGGATAAGCGGATTAAAATGCGACAATATTATAGCTATAGGAGCACCTGGTCTAATTTTAAGCTAGTTTGAGTTGACTATTGGGGCAGAAGAGCCAAAATCCGGACCTTACTCGAGGTGGGTTGGTTTTAAGGCTGAAAATAAACATTTTTTTCATGGGACTGAAATCCCGCATAGTTGGTATTAACAAGGTGGCAAGTGCTTTATTGCACTTCAATTAGTGTTAAAAATTCTTCGCAGGCTTCGAGTATGCGGGCTGAAACAATGACATTTTGCGGTGTTGCTAATTACAATCTCTTCATCCAATTTAGGTACTTGTTCACGTCAGAGCTGACCTTCCCACGTTAGAGGTCTGTATAGGAAAGTGGGAAGAAGCTGTTCCCAAGATATTAGGATGCAGATTATTCCGAAAAGTGACCCTTCTCTATACAAATTAGTTAAATTTCTAATTAAATAAAACCGACCGAACATGCGGTTTAATGTGGCTATAAGCATGCCCAATGTACTGTGAAATTGATTGGTTTCGCCTGTTAGAGGGGTTTGTTTGGCTAGGCTAGAAAAATCGATTACCCGCTGTTCCCTCGAAAGTATATAGGTATATAATCGGCTCAATAGCTTAGAAAAGAGAACACCTTGGCCAAATAATTTACGGTTTATGGGTTTCCTATAATAGAATTTGTTACTTGAAATTTAACGAAATTCTCGAGATGATATCTATTCAAATTTTATTCGAGGAAGCTTGAATATCGCGGACATACGATGACCCCTTAGTTTTCGTATTGCATGGGCTAATCTTGTACAAGTAATTAAGCATGATTTTGGGTACTTTGGAGATTTTTATCAGTGATAACGTTAGGTAGATTTGGTAGAAGGTTGTAAAGACAAATGGTGGTCACATTTTATCAATGACATGGGTTATTTTTCCGCATACTCCGCAGTCTCTCACCAGCAATCCTCCCTCCACATGTATCAGCATTTGATGCTTTATCGATATAATCTCCTGTATATTAAACGTGTGACCTTATTAACAACAATATCAAGCGCACAGTTTTTATCTATACGAAATATAGACCACACACGTCTGTTTCTTATCGCTTTTCAAATACATAACGACTGATTTTCCATTCTATTGAGAGCTAATTTATTAACGTAATTATTATATTATGCACTTATTTTATTAGTCGGACTCGATTAATAAATCATAAAAGAACATTGTTTCTTTTAATAACTGACTTGGCGATTCACGGCATGGTGGAGTACCGGCGTTGTATTATAGAAGGATCTCCCAAAACTCATATACTTTAAAATATATAGAGTGTTCCAGATCAAAAAAGATTCTAATTAAATACGAATCTCGTAGGATTTGATGGACGACTGCTTTAAAGAAGTCCCACATGCATAGATAGGAAATAAATTCTCTGCAATTTTGGCATTTTAGATTATTTAGAAAAATGTTGTACTGGTATCACTTTTTTTAAATCTCCTCACTTGGAATCAATTGTCGTGATTTTTTATTTTATATCTTCCAGGATCCAAAGATTCTGAGAAGTAATTTTATAATTACGTCTCAAGATTAGATATTTTTTCCTTGATATTTTCGTCCCTGATATTTCTGAGAAAACTTTTTTATTGGAATTATGGGAGCATTTTTACAAAAATATTTGTATTTTTGCTCAAAAAGATGGTAAACGAAAGTATACTACATGAGGTAAATCAAAACGACTTCTCGTTTTGGCACTATTTGATTTTGTATGTTTTTTTATTTATTATTGGCATGTTAATGCAACTTATGATAATTTGTCAATATGTAGACTTGACGGTCAGCAAAGTATACATTGTTGTCCGCTTTGATATTTTCTTTTACGTAGCTGCTCTGCTTTTGTAAATATGCATATGCTCAGTTTTGGGTGCTTGCAGTTAGCTGAGTTTAGTTATTATAATGTATAAATCGGGGCGAAAGCAAGATGCGATAAAATTACGAAAACGACAATGTCCGAAGGATGAAATGAAGAATTTAAGCTTTATGAAAAACCAAAGTTTTTAAAACGCTTATTTTCCTTTCGCCCCCATTTTCAAAATCGGAGTTTCAAATCAAATGAGTTGCGCCACTAAATTTAGTTTTTCGTTCCTTTAGAAGGCAGAGAATGCGTAAATTGCGGCGCTACCAGCACACCCCTGTGGAGACGGGACGGCACTGGACACTACCTCTGTAACGCCTGTGGACTGTATTATAAAATGAACGGGCAGAATAGGCCTTTAATTAAACCAAAGAGAAGACTGGTAAGTAATCCCGTTTGCTTAGAATAATTGCCGGAAAGTTTGTGATAACAGATATCAATGGTTATTTTCGCTTTCACGAAATTGATTATTTCTGAGAGGGCACCTATGTACATATGTATATTACAGAGTAATATGCAATCAACTTTTTCTAGTCCCGTGTACGAAAGTATACTTTTCGTCACGGAAAACTGGGCTTGAAAGTTACTTGTTATCTCTTTTTTTTCTCTAGTGCGAAAAAGTAGTGCGGAAACGTATAACAGCTGCAAATTAGCATATCTTCGATAAATACGCACATAGCATATATGAGAATATGACCAACTTGCAGCAAAGAATAATAATAGGCTCAAATTTGGACTATTTCAGTTTTAGTGCACATCAGAAGGTATGATGTCGACAGAACAAATCTTAAACTGTGTGCTCGGTATCGCTTTTTTCATAGCAACATATTCCCACCTGATTTAGTACCTCAAGCAGCGTTTTCTAATAAAGGAGTTTTCATCAAATCTAATAACGCGGAAAGATATCAGTTTCCTCGTTTGTTCGGTATCCAACTATTTCTGCGCCATTTTACTGTGATGTGATAGTACTAAATAAACGCGTTGTTATGCTCATCTACCACTCAAGCGTCATAACCTTATTGACCGTTGAAGTGCTTGGAAATTCCTGACTGTGGTCTCAGTTTTCGTCATTTTATTGAAGTGCAGATATACGAGTAGATAACAACCAAGTTCTCTTCAAACAACCAAGTGCCCAGATATTAAAAGAAGCGGCAGTAAGTCTATCAACTCTCTAGACGACTCGTAAAGCATTCCATCCCCTCGAAAGGGTGCCAACCTTCACGATAATCAAAATGCGGACAGGTGTCCCTTAATACAAATAATACCCGACAAACTATCATTAAAAAGTTAAATATTTAGATGATAACTAGCACCTTTCACAGTGATATAATTGATGATCTCGAGGACCGCCCGCTTCGTTTTGCTTTATTAGAAAATAATCAATTATTGCAGCCTGAAGTTTGAATCGGGAGGTTTGAAAGGTGTTTTGTTGAGAGATGTGTTCGACTCAGGTTCAAATCAATTGCATGGGTGTATTAAAGATGGAGTATATTAAATTTAGGAGGTCCTAACCATGAAAATTGAGGCTAAATTCTGGTGTGTAAAACTGGTAAAATGATGGCTAAGATCTTCAAAATTCAATTCTCAAGCAACTGTTTCGTAAGAGCCCGTTGGCGTCGAGAGTCCACGTAAATCAGGCTCATGCGGTCAATATTTTAGCAGTAAATAAGGTGGTCGACACCTTTATAACAACTGCTATTACCTGGCTGCTACACTTTACCGAAATTATCTATTTTCGCCTCATCAATTTATAACTAATTGTGACAGCTTCGAGTGGTAACTTGTGCCATAAATTCCGGGCCCCTTTTTCGCCTCCAGTTGATTGGTTTTTTTTTACTGGGGATCTTGACCTTTGGTTAAGTAATAATCTGTCGAGTTTAATGTTTTCAATATTTGCGCTTTCGGTCCGGAGGTTCAGTTTAGTTTGAAATTACTGGTACTGGTACCTAAAAAACGATAACGAATCGCCTAAACATAGAAAAACGGGGAAATTAATTTTTAAGAAGCTTAGTTTCTCAAAACATTAAAGCCTTTATGGACTGAGGGATGGCGGGAGGAACTGTCCTGATCTCCACGATTAAGGAGAACAGTATGTAGTATCATTTGTTCGAAGGTGCCGTAAGGAAGCATTGCATACACGCGGTGATTGCAAATGAGGAGATACAGGGGGTAAAAAAAAGTTTTCGTTTACCATGTTTTTCTTAAATGGTAAATATGTATATAGTAGATATATTTTTTTCAAATTTAGTTTGCTGATACACAGTGATATCTAATCTTTGAATGGACATTTTTATATTGATAAGAAACCAAACAAATAATAACAATAGGATAAAAAAAATTATGTTTCTTGGAAGCAAAAAAAGTATTCATACACACGTAATACATACAATATAGGAAGTCTAATTTCAGTCGAACTAATAATTAATATTACACTTAATATTTTGTATGCATGTCCTTCTAGGAACTGATTCAACAAGTTTTCTGGTTATTTCTGGGCTAATTTCTGACCAACATTTCTATAATTGGGCAATTAACTCCTGATAGGATCGAACTTTAGTCCTCTTTAATTTGGTTTTCAGATAAGACCACAAATTTTCGATGGACTTTACATCCGGTGATTGCGGTGGAGTAGGAAGTAATCCACGTGCATTGTAGAGCAACCATTCCTTGGTTGTGCTGGCAGTACGCTTGAGGTCGTCGTCCTGTTGAAACAAATAGGATTTCCTTATGCCCAATTTGCTAGTAATTTTAGTCAGATTATCCCGAAGTACTTCACATATTTAGTACCATTCGTAATATCATCAATTATAACAAAATTACCTACTCCTGCGGCATTCATACAACTCCAGACCAAGACACTCCTCTCCGTGCTTAACACTTGGCATCAGATTTGTTAGATCGAATTCTGTATTGGATTTTCTCCAGGCAAAACTTTTTCTATCTGGACCAATTATATTGTGTTTACTCTTATCTAAGAACAGAAAATTTTCCCAAAAGTATAGTGGTTTATTTGATGGGTTTGAGCAAAATCTAAACGTTTTTTCAATCTTTTTTCGTTTGTAAAAGGCCTTTTTCGAATAGTTCTTCCTTTATAACCAAATTCGTGAAGACAATTTCTTATAATTTGTACACTTAGGATTTTACCAAATTCTGTTCGCATTAGTTTGACAATCAATGGCGCACTAGTTTTAGGATTTTTCTTCTTCACTTTCATAATATTTCAGATTTAAGACATAGAGAGCTTTTTTGAACGTCCACTGCGCTTTAAACTATCGTTTGAACCATTTTTCAAATTTGACACGATGTATTGAACAGTAATATGAGCAATTTTAAGTACCTGCCCTATGCGTCAAAGGCTTAGGTTTCGATGAAATAATGTCTCCATTCGATCTTTTTGGACACCGCTTAGCTTTTTCGATTTTCGGACTACTTTCTTTGACTATTCTGCTGTTACCGATAATTCCATAAAAATTATTGTTGTATAAACATTTTATTAACATGTTTACAAATTCGAGCAAAATGCATTTCGTAGGGAGGCTCTACGTGTACGAATACTGTTTGGCTTCCCCGAATCATAATTTTTGTGAAGATTTGTCATGTTATTGTTCCTGGTTCTTACCAACACAAAAATGTTTCTTCAAAGATTATATGTCACTGTGTAACGGCAAATTAAATTTCATGAAAATGTATATTTACCATTTAAGAAAAATTTAATGTACGACTACGTTTTTATCTACTGTACATTTATTGACTTCAAGTCTTCATAACCATTTATCACAATGTCCATTATTTATCATAATCTCCGTAGTCATATTCATTTGAAACTAGACATGGAATTTAATTTGCGTGCAAAGTCCTACTGTTCGCCATGGGTCTTTTGAGAATAAAATTGTTATGTTCATCCTGGAGAAATCGTTAGAGTTGATGGAAAGTTTTGAAGTTTCGTCATTTTTAAGTAACATTCTCCTCTCCTTTCATTACTAAAATCACTAAAATTATTATTTTTCGTGTGTGTAAACCACAGGGAATTATTGTCGGTATATGTATACTGCGTGACATAAAAAACAGAACACTCTCTAAAAATAGTTTTATTTAAATAATTTTTGTTATACATACTTCTTACGGTAAAACAAATACTTTATTAATTAAGCGTATAAATTTAATTGTTAAGAACCGAAAAAAAAAAATTCATCGGTCCTCCGCGATGCCTTATACATTCCTGTACACGTCTAGGTATGGATCTAATAAGGTGATTGATGTTCTCAGGGGAGATTTAATTCCAGGTTAACTGGACAGCATGACATAGCGTCGCTAGGGTTTGTGGGGGAGAGAGGGAGGGGGTAAATTGTTTAACCTTTTACCTACAATATTCCATACATGTTCAATCGGTAAGAGGTCTGAAGATCGAGGTGACCAAAGTAGCAAATTGATTTTATTTTATTAAAAGAAGTTTATAGTCACTGTAGCTACATGTGGTCGTGTATTGTCTTACTGGACAACTGGATTAACAAGAGTTTCCAGATAAACCGCGAGATGGGGTTCCAGGACTTCTTGGATGTATCGTTAGGCTGTCAAAGTACTTTTAATGAAAAGTTAAGGTAACCTGCTGCCATATGCAGTAGCACCCCAAACCATTACCTCAACAGTCTGACGGACATGCTCCTGTATTGCAAACTGAGGATCTCGTTTTTCACCTCGTCTTCTTCTTGCTCTTGCCCTACCATCATGCATTACCAAACAGAATATGGATTCGTCACTAAACATGACATTATCCCATTCCCGGTTCCACTGTATTCGTTCTCTGCACCATTGCAGTCGATTTCGACGATGATTTAGGGTGAGGGGTAACACAAGACAGTGATGGAACGAAAGCAGCACAAAACTTCTAATCCGGCGATAAATGGTTCGAATCTTAATTCCATATTTTACAAACCACTGATCCGCCAGCATCCTCAACGAAACGAACCTGTCTCTTAGGGCCATAATTCGAAGGTCGCGATCTTGGCGTTCTGTAGTTTTCGGGGTCGTCCAGTACCTCTCCATCTGCCTGTTTGCTTTTCTTGGGACCATGCCTGACAACATCTCACTATAGTGTTTACATTACGTTTCAATCTAGTGGCGATTTCCCTAAATGACCGACCAGCCTCTCATAGACCAACTATTCGACCTCTCTCAAATTCACTCAATTGATGAAAATTTCGCTGCATTCTGAGTCTAGGCATATTTGATTAATCCAGAAGCTCTTCCTAAGCACACAATACACCAATAAATGATATTTTGGAGTGATTTTGTTGGTAATTTAGTGCTATTTTTATGTTTAAAAAAAACCTAACAATTCTGGCAATTCGTAAATACATTGATAAATGTGGGTGAAAATTGAATCGTTTCTTTTGTTCCCATATGCAAACGAGGATGCTAAAAATTATTTAAACAACACCGTTTTTACGGGGTGTTCTCCTTTCTATGTCGAGCAGTATATTTTAGATTTCTCACTTATCAGGATCATCCAGTAAAATTTAACCAAATAATCGCCTGGAAAACCTTAATGAATTGAAAATACAAAATGAATTTCACACGGCCAACTGAAGGCGAAAACCGATTTAAAGTACGCTCGGTTAGGTTCTCGTCGTCGGAAATTAACTCCGCCGGCTAAACCATTTATTCAGTGTCATATCAGCAAACAAATGGGATAAGTGTACGGCAGAAATCGTCCATTCGACCATACTCATTAGCCTATGAAGGGACTCCATTCAGGGTGCTACTCGAGTTAATTTTAAAAACTCATAGATCTTGTCAATTTGAGATATTTTAGTGCTTGGCCAAGCACCGATCTCAACTTCCCTGCAACCAACGCAAATGAACGATGAGGTAAAAGAAAAGTCCACGTTCTCTCTGTTAATGAGTGAAATTCGCACCTCATCAACGTTGCAAATTGGCCCAACGTCGCGTACACGTGGTGCTTGAGCAAAGCTCATAATATACTCAAAAAATCACGGATTCTATTTTGAGTTGTAGATGCTGCTGGCGATAAGTACACGCTACCGCTCGGCGTGAACCTCAGTTCACCATTGTGTCTAAAATATGAAAGATAGTGATCGGAGATGCAGATAAAGGGGCGAAGAATAGACTCCCAGAAAAGCGTACGTTGAAAAACAGTACACACAAGCCTTTGTGAGCGTACACAAATCAATTTAACTTAATGAAAAGTTTGTATGGGTGTCCGTTTAGGCCGGATGAAGTTTTCTGAGTATGGTAATTTCCTTAATGGATTTGTTTATAAATGAGGCGGATCGTAGAGGCTGCGAGCATGTTAACCATACGGCTATGGGCTGTTTCAGCAAACACTTGGCTTTAACCTCCTTTTATGGAAAAATCAATGCGTTGCCCTATCGATTCTGAAGTAACAGGCGAATAACCCATAAAGGAGCCAAATGGTTTTTCTATAATGTCGCCATTGCGTTTGTGTTCCAATAAACATACCATGCGAGAAAAGCTCCTTCTGGAAAGCGCATCGGGCGGTAAAAATTGTACAAGTGAGTACTTGTAGAGTGTGAATCAAATGTTTATCGCACGCTTCCTTTAAACAAACACCGGGACTTGAATGTCTAACAAATAAAGCGCGTGTCCAGTGAGACCGGCAAACAACTTCAACATTTTCATTTGTCATTATTATACGGTGGCTGAAAGAGGCAAACACTCGTCTGGTTTCAACAATACTTTAATAAATACTCGAAAAAGAATAAGTTGCCCTTTAGACAAAAATAACAGCCTCTTGACAATGCTGGCGCCGTTTTTAACGGGGCTTAAGCCCCTTGAAGGGTTCAGACGATGCGTCTTTAGTACGAAAGGATTTATTTTCAGGCAGTAAGAGTTTTTGAAAGACACGAAACTGTCAGGTTTCTCCGTGGATTGAGCAAATGTGTTCGAACCCGCTAAAAGTCCCTTGCCAGTACCTGAAGAGAAGAAGCCCTAAAACAAGTGTTAAAGACCGTTTCGGTAAGACTTCAAGTGCAAGAATGTTAAGCGGATTGCCCTGAAAGAAAAGTGAAATCCAGATTATTATACCTAAAACAGATATACCTGAGAAACGCAGCAACTGCTAATTTCCTGCGCTGGAAATAGGCAGATTCCTGATAAATTGATAAATTTAGTCTCAATTAAAATTGCGTTATTGCAGTCATAATTGATATCTACCGAGACAAATTAATTCATGCATTGGCCATATGTTTAATAAAATATTAACAAGCCTAAGAAATAATTACCTATCTTTCGTAGATTAATTGTTTATAATCTGCGGCAATTAAGTAATAAATTACCTAATTCGAGCCCGTTATTTGCGTATAATAGGTATTTAACATCCAAGAAAAATGCAAAACGGTGTAGGGTGTTAAGCAATTTTGTCGAAACAAAAGACTTAAAAAGCTTGCATAGCGTTTTGAACAATATGACGCTAATTAGTGAAAAAATGTTGCAACAGCCATTGTTCCTCTGTGGAATAGAGATTCGAAAACTGAAGACTTGAAAAACCTCAATATTGACTTGGTAATTTTATTCCCCTTTGAATCATTAGAATGATCAAGATTTAATATATTGGCACAAAGCGCACGAGAGTGCGTATGTAACTTGAAACTTGGCCAACTACCGTTTGAACTGTTTGGTATAATGTCCCATGTCCACCTACTTCCTTCTCCCGACAGTCGTAATTAATGTTGATCTTGATCAAAAATCATTAATATTACATGGCAAGCGACATTAATGGTAATTGATGTGATATAATTCGGCTTTGGCTCGCATAAATATCCCTAACAGTAATAAAGTCATTGCGTTTATTGTTTGAGTTTTCGTATCCATTGATGATTTGGTATGAATGACAGTGAGGTAATAATGGAAATCAGTGCATGCCATCGGTGAACGTAAATCGTTATTTGAATTGCAGCAGCAACGACAAGTAGAATCCGATCCTCAAGATTGGTCCTTAGAGTAATGGCAAAATGTAGAGCAACGTTTTTCAATTCATTATTATTTTTCGATACGAATGAACTCAAAACTTTGAATGCTTCTATGTTTATCATCGTTATACATGAAAATATTATGCATATTACACTTATCAAAATTTTTGGAAGCAATAAATATCTCTGGCCTGGTATAAAGTTGAGCAACTTATTTTTTTCTAGCAGTCGTTTGGGATGTGTTGTTATAATTTTACAATTTTCTAATTCTTGAGAATACCTAGGGGCAAGTATTTATCTAAGGATTTAAACGTGAGAATTTTGAAAGCATGGAAAAATGGGAAAAAGAAAGTTGCCATCGTAAGACGATCCGACTTAATAAGAGCATAGTGACAAGAACATTAGAGCAGTTTGTAAATTTTGGAAATGCGGAAGCTAATCATCAGTCAGGTCGTCCCAAAAAAACCACCAACTTTCAAGACAAACAAATTATAAAATATTCTAAACAAAGTCCATTTGTATATTCGCACGAAATGAAAGCCTCTATCTCAAAGGAACTCGGAATTGACATAGCTTCAAGAACTGTATGAAAGAGATTACAAGATGCTGGATTACTTGTCAGAAGACCAGTCATAAAGCCGTTGGTGTTAGAAAGAAATAGACGAGCCAGACTAGAATTTGCCAAAGTACACGTTCATTGGACAGAACATGAATGGAAAAGGGTAATTTGGATCGACGAGTCAAAGTTTAATATGTTTAACTCCCACGGTATTGCATTCGTGAAACTGCTTGCAAAGGAAAGATTGAACAAAAAGAGCACTGTTCCCACGATAAAGCACGGTGGCGGATCTGTTATGGTGTGAGCTTGTTTTCCGGGCTTCGGAATGTCAAAATTGTCCTTTAGGTCCTTTGATCAAAACTAAAGGCACGACGAATCGATTTTCTTACAAAGAAATATTAGAGAATCCTGTGATGTCTCATTGTGATGATCAAATGCCATTAAAACACTGGTTCCAACAACAGGATGACGATCCAAAACGCGCCACAAAATATGTTGAAGGTTGGCTTCGCGAAGAAAAATGTGACCTTTTGTATTGGCCATCCCACTCTCTGGACTTAAATCCGATTGAAAACTTATGGGAGATCTTAGACCGCAAGATTAGAGGGAGATCATACTCCAAATATGGAAAACTTTTCTGTGTCCTCAAAGAAGAATAGGAGAAAATGGATGAAGTCATTATTGGTAAACTTATTAAATCTATGAAAAATCGTTGTTTCCAAGTAATAAAAAACAAAGGATACTTTACTAAGTATTAAACAATAAAATAATTATAAAAAAATATTTTTATAATTTAGTGATAATTACAAGTTTTTTACCGTTACTCTACTTTTTGTCAATCAAAAAGCGATTTTCCTTAATAATTTTTTTTATTATGGGGTTATTGAAAATATTTTTATATGTAATAATGGTACATATCAAGGGTATAAATATCAGAATAATTAAAATATCAAATTCATTAAGATTGAAAACATATGATAAAAATTAAAAAGTTGCTTTATTTTTTGTCGGTACTGCATCTATGTTATAATCGCTTTCATTTTCCCCTTCTTCGCAACGTAACTAATTTGGCCTTGACTTAGGAGGTTTTTATGATTAGTTTATACTGTTCCTATAAGTACAAAATTCTGACATTTTGGACTCATGGAAAGTAGGTACGAAACGTGCTTTGCATTTGAAGAATGTTTCCTTTTTCTAGCTTTTTTTCAAACACTTGTGGAAAAATTCCCTTTTTTAATTAAAAAAAAAGTCATCCGGCAACGTCGTTTGCCCTGCATGTGTCTTCCATGGCATATATTGCCATTTCTAATAAAAAAAAAAATCACGAAGATGTCGGTTTGTACACTGCAAATTTTTGGGTGACTTCTATCCAAATCCGACCAAACCAAAGGTGCCATTTTCTGGCCCACCCGAATGGCAGTAAGATTAATATAATCCACATGAAAGACAAAACGTCTTTTTTTTGAGCACGTACATCTTAACGGCACTAGAATACCAAAAGGAACCCAAAGAGAACCAGAACAAAACTTTACGGACTCTGAACCTACCGACAAAGTTAATATGTGGAGCACATACATTATCATATATTACACGGGTCGAGTCACAATCCTTCCTTAAATCCCTCCTAACTAAGGTCGAAATTCGCTCTAAATGTAAACAAATACTGGCAGTACCGATGCCTTCCGACGGCCGAGCGGGCACGGAAAAAATGAAATACCTTATAGTCATTTCTGTTTAAACGTCAAACCCATCATGTAGATTTTATTTTGTTGCCCAGCTGGTTCTTAACTGTGACCGGTGCTTCTTTATGGCACCATGTGCAACTTGTTTTACAGGGTGATAATTCCGTTTGTGGACGATTTGGAAGGAAAAGTGCCAATTATCGACTTTGTTCCTCGATGGTTCCCATTTCGTGTTAATACCCTGATTGTAACAATAAATTATTAGTACCTGCATTTCTCAATGCCGGTTCTCAGCTTTAATATAATTTGAGTGTATTGTAAGCCATCCGGTAAAAAATAATTGGTCCCTCCGTTTTTTTTCGGCCGCATTTCTAATTAAGTGCCTCAATTCGTTGTGGTCAACTCGTTTACGATTTGATGGACTCCTGGTTAATTTCTGGTTTTACAGGTTGTTTTGGCGATTATTTACACAAACTCACTTTTTATGCGAGACCATCGTCATTTAACAGTCTGGGATGGCCGACCAAAACGGACCTTTCCAAAAAAGTAAAATGAAGAAGGTGTTTGGCCAGTGAGGCTCGATTTCTGTCTCTGCGGACGATTTCACTCGGTGTTACCCTCCGGGAAAACGAAATAGTGCTCGAAAAGACAATGGTCCTCCAATGAAATATTACTAAAATATGCAATGGAAAGCTGTAATCAGCTCGGCCAAAAAACAATGGCACTGGTCAAGCCAGGTGTTTATAACCACGAGGCTCGAGGCGTCTAAAGATGATGATTAATTACGAACCTACTGTACCGCTTATCTCGTACCATCGCGTCCACCAATATAAATCCACAGGATACAGGTTATAGTTTAGGTGTCAGGATTCATTTTACAGAAGCGGATGGGTTATTTTTGCCATAAACGTTGCGCCATTTGATAGTACAAATTCAGGAGTACTAAATTGACCCTTGGGAGTACAACACAAAAACAAAAAGAAAGCATGAAAAGTGTCATTAAATTAAATACCGACGAACACCACATGACGACACCCAATGGCGTGAAAAGTCGATATTTACCGTTGCCAAGGGAAAGGGTTTACATGCCGACCCTTCGCGCTTTCACCCCTTGGCCGTAGGGCGCAGGCCCTTCAAGCGATTTGTGGGGCATGTACACCGGAAAATAGGTAGAGCACATGTTAACAACTCTCGAATGTTTCATAATAAAATACGAACTCAATTTGAAAACTCACAGATGAGATTTGTAGTCGAAAAATCGATGGACACACAATGCGTCTCGGCACAATACATCATTTATCAACAGTACACTATTTGAAAGCCTTCCAGGGGTTTAAATAGCACTAAATTAATTTTCGTGAAGAGCCCTGAAGATAAATTGGTTCCGTTCGGTACTATCTCGGTGGTAGTAGGCGTACGCCATTAGTTGGTAGCCACAATCGGGCTTAAATTACCTTCAGATATAAAAATTTTATGTAGATTTTTTCTATCTAGGCTACTTATTGTCTTTTGAAGAGATAAATTGTGCTAATGTGCGGCTTCGAAATGCAAGATCTTCTTATATGCAAATAAATGACGAATCACAGAAATGATGAAAGACAGATATGAATATAAATTCCAATTAGAGCTGGAACGAGTAAAGACGCAGACCCTCGGAATTGAGACAAAGGTTTTCCAGAATTTTCATCAAAGTTTCTGCTTGGCGAGTGCGATAAATCTCTTAAAGTAAATGTGGTTAGGAGAAATCCTCAAAGGTGATATCCGAAAGTTGATAGTTGGCAATATACAGGATATTCGAAGTTAAAAGTTTAATTCATTTTTTTGCAACTATTCCGAAAATATATATAAGTTAGATACTTCAAAATATGTAAAGTTATGGTGTTTTAGAAGACGAAGAAGATGTATTGTGCAATTTCCGCGTTGCTAATAGAGAGCGAAACTTACGTTCAATTTTACAGAATTTACAGTTAATAACTTTTTACCCTGCACGTCTAATACGAAATTCGATTTAAAATCTTAAAGATAATTTTTCCATTAACTACGCATTTTTGTTTCATTTCGATATTTCGATTCATTTTTGAGAAGAATCTATTTAATGAAAACTATGTTTAAATTAGATTATACGAGAAACTAAAAGCGGAACAAATCAAGTATATTTTCATTTTGTAGAACACACCATTGGTCACCTAAAAAAACACAACTTTACAAATTTTCCAGGGTCTAACCTAGATTTTTTCGGAACGATAGCAAAAAAATGAATTAACATTTTGACTTTCGACACCCTGTATAACTCCAAAACTGTCAACTTTCGGACAAAACATATTTTCTACTATCGTCACCATTTGACGTGTAGTATTTCTAGCTCTCGTTTGTTCCATTGTTAATGAATTGCCCTGTGTAAATACAAAAAACGTAAATAATTACTCTGCGAATAAAATGCGACTGAGACATGTATTTTAATGCTAAATAGATACTATAACTTCCAGCGTCCTCTCTAAATTGCTGATTTTAAACGGAAAAAACAGATTCTAATTCTAATGCTGATGAAGAGGCAGAATGAATAATTATTCTTGATGAAAAAAAAATGTGATTTCGAATTTGCAACGGCCAATTAACTCTCATAATTCAATTTTTGCCGATTTAATTTCAATACCATTCGAAAGCCATTATTTCAAGCACCGGAGATAGAGAACTGGAACAATAAAAACCACTTCGCAATCGATTAGAAAACAACAGACAGAGAAATAAACTGGTACAAGTATGACTTGCAACGCGCGATGGGACCCATTATGGTATAAGTCATTAGTTGTTTCGTTAACAAGTTAACAAGATGGCAGCATTATCGGGGCAATCTCCGATGGTCGTATTGATGATGGTATCCACGCACCATACCATCTCTTCGGGCCTCCGGAACATGTTCTCCTTTCTTTCGTTGCATCCGTAACAAAATTACAGTCATAGACCCGTGTAGTACTATCTTACCAACCTGTAGTTAGGGTTTTTGTTGTTTGTTGGTACTCGTTTTTATTGCTCAGGAAATTACAGCACGCGGATCGTGCTTTGGTGGACTTTATTTCGTGATGTATGTCTTAGTTGAACAAGCGACCTTGCAAAATTAAGGAATTTTACGGCGTCAGTCGCATAGAGTCTCAATAAATAACTATAAAACAAGCTATTGTTTTAGAAGAGGCAGATACTCGTATCTCAAGAAAAATGTTAAAAGTGCTAGCGAGTTAGTAAATATGCGGTACCCCAGCAAGCTGACAGCATATTTTAAGTGACCCGCGAGTCCGAGGAAGTTTACATTCGGCCAAACACACTCGACAAGAATAATTCAGTCCCAGACAAAAACCTGCATATTTTCACCGTGGCTGTCGAGAGCCACCATGGTCGCCTGCACCTTTTAACGAAGAAGAACGCCACCCTGAAAACGAGGTAGAACGTCTAAAATACATAACAATGAGGAACAGGGCCGAAACTGAAAACTTTCGAGCAGCAGCAGCAGCAGCAAAAATGTATACTTTTCGTGCATGAAGGGAAGAACGAAAAAATACTCAGTCACTAAGCCACAGTTTTCGACTGCATCATTACCATCTAAATGACCTTAATCGCACCCAAGAAGGAATTTCCAGAATTTGAAATTTTTGCATCCACGTTATGTTTTAAAGTTTTTAGTATTTTTACTATCAGCTGGAAACTTTTGAAAAATAAAGTTGTTGACGTTGGTCCCTTGGGCGCAGTGTCCTGTACTGGTGCATTGTCCCTAAAAACAACAAAGACGCTAAACCCATTACCATAATGAATTGCAAATGTCTTGTTTCCCCGTTTTCTTGTATGCAAGGGACAGTTTTAATTAGCTGGCCTGCAAAAAATATCACGAATTACGAATTTTAGGTAAATTATTGGACTTGACTGTAAAATTAATGACTCCGCATTTGGACAATGTTAATACTAATAACGAACATCTATTGTTCGGGCGAATAAAGCCTATATTTGATACATTGCATTGCTAGGATTCTCCATCTCGTTTCCTCGTGTAGCAGTAGTTTAATTAAGCAAAAAAGCTTGTAGTCATTAGCCTAGATGTCGAGCCATCACTGTTTCACCTCAGTTTATGGGAAAAATTATTTTTCCACCGATTTATTCATCGATTCATTTCGGCCAATCAAAGTTTTCAAAAGTCGGTAGATTTTGGCCTTTTTTGCGTTTTCCGGTTTTGCATCTCCGGCACTGGCGGAGGGATTTGGTTGAAATGAAGGTGGTCCAAACAGCATCTCCGCGGCCTTTAGTGATCATGTAAGATTTCCAGTGTTGTACTAACCAAGTTAGCTGATTGGAGTAAAGCATAGATTTTCACGGAACTCGAACTAGAAAATACCTTTTCACTTCTCAGTACGCACACTGCTGGTAGTATAATCCCAGATTTATAGGACGCAATCTTACACGTGCATAAATAAACGAAAGATATCAAAGAGATTTAGTTCGAACCCGGTACCATGGCCGCCAAGAGCTGTAGGTATCTAGTCATCGATCAAAGTCAATATTATTAATAATCCGTCGCGTAACATGAAAAACTCGGCGTTCCTCTGGTCGGACACTTAAATTTCGACTATTCAATTGCAATTATTCGAATTGTACTGTTGAATATTTTGGATTCTTTACTGATCATGGTCACGCTCTGGCTATGAGGACTTTCAGTTAAAGAATAAGCGATGATAAACAACTATCAAGCGAAGGTCAAGGAAATGTTTGGTACTCTGGGCTACTCCAACTTTGATTTCACCGATATTGTTGAGTATAATGGTGAGCGAATTGTTGTTGAAACCGGGTGGTGGTGAATTGACCCCAGCTGATTGCACAAATCAATCTAAAATATTAAAGTTCAGAAGGTGGAGGTGAATTTGGGAAGGGGGTTTACCCAACGAAACGAATTGACACCTAAAGATGTGTGACAACCGTCTCAATAGCGTGAACCAAAACCAGTAGAGCCTTTTTAACCGAAAGGCTATGATTACGGCAATAAAAGCAACAATAAATTTCAATAAAATCGTCACTGTTTTTTGTATGTTAATAAATGGTCACCCATAAATTTTACCTTCAATGACCTGGATGGCGTTCACAACAAAAACAAGACATTCTCATGGGTGTTGGGGTAGTACCACATGAGGTTTCTTTCTACACTCGTGCTCGATGTGAAGTTTCGTCTCACATTCGGTTCCCATCTTTGGATCTGTAGGAGGTAGTTGAAATTAATCATTGTAAGGCCGGTTCGCGTGAATTTGAACTTTTCCTGCTGAAATCCTTTACGATTCGCGGTTGAAAATTACAGAAGTAAACAATGTTGAAGTAGATGGTGGTGTGCCTTAGACCACCGTATAAGACACTTCATAATATTTTAACAAAGCAGAAGCTAAGCCAACCTGTAGCTAAAAGCCCAATGTATAAAGTTATTAATGTTTGATGGTATTATTTTCCTTGGGTGTCACTTCATGTGAATAACCACCTATTATTTGATAAATTATGTATATTTAAAAGAAAGAAGAGGTTTGTGCGGGTATTTTTCACCTCGTAGAGGCTTGTACCACCTTTTTGGGTTCGCATTTTAAGTGATTTATAATGGGGTACCGAAACAAAGTCGTATGGGACTTTTGGTTTCGGAATTTTCGAATAAAAATGCTTTATATCCAGGCGATTAATAGTGCCCGACTCCTCTACCTGTTTGGAATGTGGCACCGGTCATCACTTTTACTTTTACGAAATGTATCAAGGAAAAACAGGCTCGTTTATTTTTAATTAACAACACAGCGGATTGTAATAATCACGTACTGATTCAACAGTTTTTAACTTCATAGACAGCGTTAATGGTCAAATTCGATTTCATAAGTTAGGGACCTTGTCCGTGTAACACTGTCTCGCTTGACCCCAAATTCTTGTGATGTAATCACACACATACTTCCATTACAACAAGCCTCAATGCAATTTTTCAGCAACAGATTCCAATTAGTTTATAAGATAATGTCAAACTATCGGAGCCCTGACATAAACCGCGTGTATTATCGAGCTTCTGCTGATTTATTCATGAAAATTTATTTTATGTAATTTCACTTGTTGCCCTTTATAAGGACTAATTTGACTTGTTATATTGCCGGCCGTTAGTCAGATAGTCAGATTACGATGCTGCTTAAGAAGAAATAATAACCACACGTGCTTTTGTGGGACGTAAACAGGCAAATTACAGCCGTCTAGTTTGTTTAATCAAGTAGAACACGATGCGATTGACTAATAAGACGAATAATTATTATGTATAGTTTGACTGCATCTCGGGCGTATTTAGGTCGCTATTTTTTGCCTTAATTGACCTTAAAAAATCATGCCCATTTTGTAACTGAGATCATTAATAAAACACATATATGGGCGTGTTTATGTTTAGCCCATGCTCGTGATTAAGTGTGTTGCTTTTATGTCTAAAAGGATTTCTGATAAATCATCGTTTTGTTCACGAGAAATCTCAGAAAGTTCTAATGAATTTTTGCCTGATGTCGGCTGGATCCGTGTCATTTGCTCCAATGTTCCGGCATGACACTGTCTTCTCCCTTGTCCCGAAGTGCCAAATTCACTAAATGAGAGTACACTATTCTGCCCAAGTTTACAAATCAACCTGTGTTCCTTATTGAGAGATGACTTTTGAATGGAATGCTTGTAGATACACGTTTGCTTTATGCTGATGATGTCGAAGGAAACAGTGATCACATCCAGGCAGTACAAATAAAAAAGTCGATATCTGATCATTCAGACCGGGTTTAAAAAGCCAACGCAGAACCGTAAAGAAAACCGAGTAGGACAACTCTCAACGACTGTCGGTGAGTGATTGACACGTAAGGCATTGATTGACGGGTCGATTGATGCGATCGATCTCCATCAGTGTAGATCACGTCAAATACAATGGCCAGCCTTTTTTGGTCAGAAATGGACAATGCCCGTATTTCTGCTGTTTTACTGCAAAATGCCACTCTGGCCCGAGCGAGGCTTTAATTTTATCCTAATGTGTTTAGAGTTATTAAAACCGAACATACAATTAAACCGTAATGGAAGCCTTTTAGCCTCGGATGGAGCATGAAATTCGCTTAGCGAACCATTTAATTTTGCGTATGGAAAAAAGACGATGACCACCGTAAGAACTGCCGATAGTCCATTAAGAAAGGCGTTGGACATAAATCTCGTTTTAACATATTAAATTTTCATCGATACATTGGGGTGCGTCTAGGAGTTTGCACGTAAGCAGCGGCGCGACTTTGTTGTTCTGCAACAAACGTACTGAAACTAACCTCTTAACCCGAATGTTTAGAAAAAATAGGTCCAAGAATGTTTTCATTTCCCATATGGAAAACACGGATTTCCATTGTGTTTGTGTGCACATATGTCGTAAAATTGACACGTCGTATTTTTCTTATATAGGATGGCATACAGGGGCATTTATACATTTTTAACTCGTTGGGTTAATAAAACATAATAGATTGGATTGGTCTTGCATGTTCGGCTTCATGTAATATCATCGAGATCGCAAAACGAATCACGTTTTTGGATGCGATTTTCTTAAACTTCCCCATTTCATTTCTGTACATCAATTACGTATAAACGTTCCCGTTACAGTCAAACGGCGCGGTTATAGCTTATAATCAAACTGCTAACAAAAAGGATCGATATGCGATTATGGCCGTGTAAGAGTACATTTTTGAACTGGTCTATCTAAATATCTTCCACTCCTCTGAGTCATAGATGCAATGCCTGATATGGAGATATCGATGTTCACATTCTTTTTGGAACTCTCTGTAAGGAAATCTACGTCTGTTGGTTGGGGACACTAATCCTACGCCAATGTGCCTTCGTAGTCGCTTGAGGACTTTCCCATCGTCTGTGGTGGAGCCTGTAATATATAGACCCATTTTTTTACTATTTATTTATGTAAGCAACATGTATCGGGGCGATTTTTTAATAAAAAGACTCACTTTCCATGAAGCAGCGCGCTCTGTAATTATAGGCTAAAATTAAAACGGATCACAACGTGAAAAAACAAAGCGATCGTGGGGCTTCGATACGTATAACCTACAAGATCGTGGACCTAAACACAGTCTCGGGGGATATCGAAGTTAATAAGTTGCCGCCCAGTTATTTCAAATATGATTTACGGCGATTTTTTAGCAGGTGAGGGGTAAAGGAACTGTGTGGGGACTAGATTCACCTGTCGGATGGCATTAAAATTTTCTTTTAACTACTTCCTGTTGGGCAGATGTCTCGCATGCGCCATCTATTATGCTAGAGCTCTCTAATTGAGACTCTTCCTTCATTCCTGAGGATTTACATACGTAATTCTATAAAGTTTACGGTTGAGTGATCGGCTGTTAAAAAATCTCGAATAATCGAGTCATTGAAGCCATGAGACGTCCATAGCATCGCACGAAAAAACCATTGATGCTATCTTCCAAGATAATGTCGGAAAGTATCCATACAAAGATTGTCACAGATATCTCAAGTGAGGCTAGAAAAGTGCTTTACCCGCGCTCGAATGATCATTCAGTAAAGAGAATTTGCCGATTTGAATAGATTAATCACTTGCCGCTTTCCATAAACAATGGCCCGAGCGAAGGCATAAAAAGTAAAAAGCCTTCCAATTGTGTCAAAAAGCTTTTACGGCGACAAAGAACGCTTTTTTTCGAAAATGTCAGCCGAACAAACGTGTGGCCGATCACCAGAATCATTCCAACTAAGTGGTTTATTGTCATCCTTGATGGGAGATGCAGCGTATTTTTCTACCTGATATCTCTTCAACAGAGGCGGAGTTTGTGTCCTGATTGTTTCCTACAACTCTTTATCAATGCTGGCATACATTTGATTGTTCTGGCGATATCTGGCAGATGAAGCCGAAGTTCCATGAAACTCATTTTGCCCTTGAACCGAGGGAACCAACGAGGTCCCCCTTGTTCAGACTGGATGCCTTCGGGATACGCCACTGCAGCATGGTGCCCAGCGATGCCTTCGCCTGTCTCCCCTGCCATACGGCTTCGGCGTCATTTTTCAAGTATCAATCAGAATTAATGTCAAATTTGTTTTTATTCGATTACTCAGACCAAATCGAACATGTCGGAATGTGCTGCTTTTAAGCCTGACAGATCCTACAATCAGATTAAGGCCAAAAATAAAGTAATATCTTGCCGAGATGTCAAAGATCAGATGGAGTTTCGATTGGCCTAAACAGCGATTAAAGAGCGTATCACCTAACGCCAGATTATAATCACAGAGGAGTAGAGAGAGGTGCAGGAATGATGTTTTAAGAAATGCCTCGGTTAAACCAAACAAATGATTTAACAGTATCCTGTCAAAATGTTCTTTTCCTGGCAACGCTTACGGCCACTCACCACTTACCATAATAACATCCTCACACCGTCTACTTAAATGGTGAAATATATTGGCAAAGACGGCTACCTGAGCGTATTATTACTCATTTCGTAACAGTTTATCATTTTTTCCATTTCGCCTGCCGATGAGGAACTCTTTCTCGTTCCTAAATCTCATAAATTAAGACACTTGATGATAACATATTGCCACGAGAAATGGAATGAGAAAATCAATTTTTAACTTGAGATATACGGGTTCCCCCTTAACTCATATTGGCAGATAAAAGCTATGGTCAGTACGTGTTAAAATTCAATTTACTCTCGAAAATTCTTATTGCACATTTCAAGCTTTGCCATAAATTTGCGGTTACTGGCCATAGCTCATTCGAAACGTACAGTACAAAATAGCTAATTACACATTTATATTATCATTTATGAAACACAGTGGTCGCAATCAACACGTCCGGCATTATCTGGCCAAAGTATCGACAGCTAAAAATGAGAGGCACATTGGAGCGAGCCCGGGTAAACTGTCGGGCCTCTGAGACGGATAGAGATAGAAAGATAAGCCCCAGAAAGATTAAATGATAAAGATTGAAAGATAACGATTTATCTGATGTGTTTTGCGGTTTATGCGCTACCATGTGAGTGCATATCAATGACTGCTTTTGTTTTTGTGCGGTAGAGAGTTTGGGCTTCTGTTTGTATTTGAAAGCTGATAATTAACTGGTTTTTGCTGCCATAAATAAGGAATATGGGTCTTTTTTTTTTTAATCGAAACTCTCCGTTTGGTGGAGGTAGCAACGGAACTGGTTGGTAGCGAGGGATCCCTCCATCGCTGCTTCAAGGCTTTCATTCATCTTACTACTGATACAATATTGACATTTCGGAATTCGAGAACCCTTGAGAAACCTTAAAAAATAACAAATCTTTTGCAAATCTAAAAGAATTTCTATTGAAAACATAACATAATATTCCTGAGATTCTTATCAATAATCCCCAAGACGAAAGGGCCCCAAGCTCGCTTTCCCGGGATTCAAAAAAAATCTTTCACAGGGCAGCAAAATCCCTGGCAAGCTTTGAAGACATGGATGTCCTGGATGCTTGAATATAATAGGATATTTCTTAAGTGCGTCCGGGCCATCCCAGAGCACCTTAATACCTCGATTCCCACCACACTGAGCCGTACTGCGACTAGTTCCCAACGCAACTCACATCTTCCATAACATAAAAACATTATTTACTTTCCACCATTCTCCTCAACCAGTTCGAATACGCTCTAAAACTTGTGTCACTGAAGTAAACCCATTGTCAGATTTAATTGGATAGCGATCTCCCAGCGATAAGGCCGATGCGGCATGAAGGGTCGAAATCGCCTGCATCGCAATCCGGAATCCGCAGTATTCGCTCAGGAGTGCGTTAAGCGAATTTCATCCTTATGAGTTGGGTGGCATCACCGGCTTGATTGATTAGAAGATAAATGGGCTTTAAGTGTCGTCTGGGTGGTACAATCGGAAAAACGAACAAGATGTGGGGACGATATTTATTGCTCTTTGGTTCACTTCGAGAATGAGACAAGGGGCCCTTAAGGAAGCAGAGGTTTAATTGTTCTTGTTAGGGTAACTTTTACTCTTAAGTAAGCGCTGAGTCCCCTCTAATACTCAGGTGAATAAAAAAAGAGTACATTTCTGGGAAAGGCGATTGAATTATATTTTTTTAGGTTACCAATTTTTTTTTTACTTCTAATAAATTCTAAATAAAAGTCTTACCCAGTTTTAGATATCCTCAACAATTAGCGACTTAAGGCCGATTTTCTTTATTTCAGAGTTTGCAAAGTGCGGCAAGGAGAGCTGGAACGAGTTGTGCGAATTGTAAAACGACCACGACGACGTTATGGCGACGGAACCAAAACGGGGAACCAGTGTGTAATGCATGCGGGTTATACTACAAATTACACAATGTAAGTAATCCCAGAACCCATTTTGTTGCACTTAAACGACTTCTAGTACAAGCTTCAGGCATTCCGTTGCCGTAGGTGACCAATTTAGTTGCGTGATGCAAATTGATCGCGACAAGATTTTAATGTTTGCGATTCTTGATTGCAACTTAACATCTTAGTGCGTTCGCTTTGAGTAACAACAATATCGTTTTTTAAACAAATAATAACGGTATAAATGCAATTTAAAACGTAATAAAAAGACCTCATAAACATATTAAGACCCACATGTTTCGGAGGCAGCTTGTGGATTTTTCGCATCCTTTAAGTCTATGCAAATAAAGCTTTGTCCGTGGCTATCAGACCGCATTAAAAATCCGAATAAAGAGACAGTTGTTCGTATTAAGGAGTTTTAGGAGTTACTCGCCTCGAAATCCATTGCATTGGCTGATGTTAAACTGATGGGAGGTTTGGACTGAAAATTCTATTAAATTGGCTCAGCTCCAACCGTATTTTTCTAATACGCTCACGAGAGTACGTATATTGAATGGTGGTTAAATTCAAGGTAAAGAGTGGCCACGCGAAAAGGCCCACCACCCTTCTAATTTTTAATATACTGAAATAGAATTTTTTTTTCACAAAAAATACTTGCAAATTCATGTAGTTTTCCAAGATTGTCAGCAGCTTTATACAGGGTGTTTAATGAACGTATGTTAACCCAATATTGCATTTTTTTGAACAACTAAGCATTACTATTTTACATATTTAAATTATGCGTTTCATTACGAATTCAACGATATACAGGGTGAGTCGGGAGGATCGTGAAAAACTTCAGGAGCGTGTTGTACATGAAAAATAAATGTAAAAAAACTCAAATGTTGTTATCCGATTTTCGTTTGTTTACAAGTTATAGCGTAAATAAAATTAAAACATAAAATTTAAAAAATTTATAAATTTCATAAGAAATTCCATAAATTAACGTTTGGATATCATAGTAAATGTTAAAAAATATTGCCATTAACTTCTCAACATTTTCGGCTTCGTCTACGAAGAGCATTCGTTGCGCTCCTGATTGTTTCATGTCTTTCTTTAATAGCAGCTGCAACATTTCTAATGCGTTGAATTAGTGCATCTTGAATGTCCACTTTTACTCCGTATACTTCAGTTTTAAACCAACCCCACAAACAATAGACTAGTGGTGTGAGATCTGGAGACCTTGGAGGCCAACTAATAGGGCCACCACGACCAATCCAACGTTCAGGAAAGGTACGTTTATGGTAAATGGAATCCTAGTTAAAAAAATTTATTTGCGCTATAACTTGTAAACAAACGAAAATCGGATAACAACATTTGAGTTTTTTTACATTTATTTTTCATGTACAACACGCTCCTGAAGTTTGGCACGATCCTCCCGACTCACCCTGTATATAGGTCATATCTCGAATCTTATAATTCTTATTCTTATAATTGTAACGAAAAGAAAAGTATCAAATATAGTAAATGACATCAATCGAAGTAATATGATAACAAAATGCCTACAATATTTGGAAAAAAGATATCGGTTATGTGTTGAACATGATGGAAGGAGCTTCGAACAATACCTGTAAAATAATAACAAACAGAGAGGGTAAGTTTATTCTGCCGTATTGTCATTGTATTAAATTAAATTTAATTTTAATTTTAATTATTAATGTTAATTGTACTCCTGTTGAGCTGAAAAAAATATTGGGCTCAGAAAACAAGAAAAATGAAATATACCTTTCGAAGCATTTTTTTCATTTTAAGTAAATTGACAAAATTTTGTATCTTTCTTGTCCAGTATATATTATTTTTCATGGAAAATGTAGATTGTAAATGTAATAAATTGTTCAATTTAATTTTGAGACAATCCATAACAATAACAAAACAAGTGACTACTACTGATTACATCAGCAATATTGTTTTTGAAAGCTAATTAGGATATGTTTGTACTTCGTCATCAATTATATTATATGGGAGTAAATTTTTGTCAATATTTCAAAAATGATAAGATTTGAGGTATGACATATATGTATATGTATGTCGTAGAGTTCTAGATAAAATGCAGAATTTAAATATGTATGTAAAAAAAGTAATGCTTGATTGTTCAAAAAGTGCAACGTTGAGTTGGCACACGGTTATTAAACATCCTGTAAAAAATTGCTGACAATTTTGAAAATCTACATGAACTTTCGAACACATTTCGTTAGATTTTTTTTTCTTATTTCGATATATTAAAAAGTTAGAGAGGGGTGGGACTTTTCGCGTGGACAATGTGTACATCATCTAAAAAACCATGGCTCATGAAAGAGGCCAATACTATAGATTATTTCATTCTTATCAATTGTACGACATTAATACCGATCGTAGATGACCCATTTCCTCTGTTGTTCTTTATTAATCCATGGGGAAATAACAGCATTGTGTTCCTATCAAAAAAGTCCCAGAACTTTTCATTATTGTGATTACCAAATACAGCAATTTTCAATTTATAAAAGTTTTTCTATTTTTTTTAAATCTTATATCAATTTTACTAAAGCCTGCTTGGTGCTATACACTTTTTTTTTTACTTTCGAAATCTGCAGAACTCGGCTTCAAGGAATACTCGGTTAAAATGAACAAACAAAAAAGTCCCATACAAGTTCTTATAAAGTCAATGTATTTTTACTGGGTTATAACAAACTCGGATATAATGAACACTCGGTTATAACGTACCATATTTATTATTTTCCGGATCTTTGAGCTCGGTTATAATGGACCATCGGGAGATGCTGTTGTGAGCGAGCTATTGGAGATATATGCGAATTGGTCAAAAAACACCACATTTCTGTTATTGAGAAAATTAATTTAGGAGAATATGAGACGACCGATGAAGACTTAGAAGTTGCTGAATTTCCTAATGATATTGAAATTGTTTAAATAACTGGTAATGATAAATATGAAAACGGTTCGAGCGATGAGGAGGAAGTTGATAGGAACGATAAAGTTTTTGTTCCTACCTCTCAAAAGCCTCTTCAGCTTTGAAGATCGTAGCATATTATGTACAGATGACTTATTCAGAAAATAGAAACTTACTAAATGCGATAGGTCTTTTGCAAAACATAATAATTGGAGAGATATTTAAGACCCGCAAGGTGCCGAGTCAAATTACGAATTTCTTTTTTATCCAAAACTTCGGATTTATTTAAGATTTTTGTTGTTTATTTTTTTCGACTAGTAAATACTTATTTACTACAGGAAGAAATTGGCAATAACAAGCTTTTTTCCTCGGTCGCCTATAACGAACCCCCGGATATGACGAAGGACAGGCCAGATTCCTTGAAGTTCTGTTATATCCGAGTTCTTCAATTAGTGATAATACAGGAAGAATTTTACTTCTCTGGTTCCATTCTTGCAGGATTTTTCTAGTGGAAAAAATTCCCTGTACGATCTCCCATATTAAATTACGATTGTTTGATGATTTGTTAGTTTCTTATCTTTGACGAGCAATCTTGGTCTGTGGTACCATGTGTTTCTCGAACATTTCCTAGTTGTAATGATTATACATATGTAATTGTTACGACAATGTAGCCTTTGAAGAGTACAAAAATATATAGTCTTCATTGCTTCTCAACAGTTTCACGTTATTATGTTAGTGCTTTATTGGAGTCCCGTTGCATTTTGAGCAACAATTCCTAACAATCGGGTCATCCATTAACTACTCTTCTTTTTCCATGTCCGTTAAGACAAGCAATCTTCTTTCATATTTTGCTCATCATTCATAATCCATAAGTGTAATGCATGTATGAGTAATGTAATGAAAGAATGTAATGAAGAAATATGCATAAATTTCCAATTCCAAGATGTTGGAGATTCATGAGTTCACTTCCTCCAGTCTATTGAAGCTCCAGCTTTGTGTACACCATTGTATTGTTGTGTTCTACAACAAACGATTTGTTGGCCCATCTACGTCTTTCTGCTGATTCTGTCTCGCAAACGTGACATTGGTAAAATCCGTCGGCAAAATTTAAATCAAAGAGGCATTTTTATGAGGAATTGCATAGGACCACTGACCGCAACCTTAACTGAACTGAATATTTGATTAGTTTATGTCGCTTTAAGTCCACTGTCCAGGGTACTAATTCAATTAATCCGGCGGCTTTTTCAGACTGAAATCGCTCATTCGGATGTCGCGGAATTTGTGCAGAGGTGGCGCGGAATCTCAGATCTGTCTAACATCATAAAGATGCACTTTACGAATAATTAGACCGACAAAGAAACAAGTTACCGTGGTCAATGGTCAATTAGGTTTATTTAAATTGGTACTATTGCACGGCTGGATTGCAGTTACCCAAGACAAATAGTTGAGGCTTCGCGAACGAGACAATTATTTTTAACAATGACTGTCATATTTCATACTTCACGTTCGGTTATGGCAAGTTATGAATGAAGGAAATTACACGGGAGACCAACAGATGAATTTCAGTGGGCGAAAAAAAATTGTAAGATCCTATCTCTGGTAAATCTTGAAATTCAGAATGATTACATTTGTTAGTCTCGTTATGTACGGTGCACTGACTTTTTAACTTAACGAATTGGCTTCTTTTGGTGAGGTTGAATGAATGTTTATACGGTTAGGTAGCCGAGGACAAAGCACTTGTGGGCTACGTCATCTAAAACATATAGCAACTGGTTACCATGACGATTAAATTCATCTTGAGGTGTAAAATGATCTATATTTTCTAGGAAGATTTGAAAACGACCTCTTTCTTATTCCCCTTTTCCATATACTAACAAAGTCAATCTGGCACATTGGCAACCTCAATGAAAGTCCTCGCAGGTCCTTCCACATTGAATTGTGATCAGATATAATTCGTCAAAATTAATTTTGTCGATGAAGTGACAAAGCATCGGATGCGCAGTAAACAGATGGGCGGTTCAAAAGGTGCGGTACACTGTGAAAAAGAGAAAATGTAACCCATTAGGGCCCACCCAGAAGGGGTAAGATGAAACCGCCCTTACTTTTCAATTTTGCTATGGACTGTATGTTTTTGTAATAGTATTTTGGTGCCACCTCGTTCTCGCCAAATCCTTCTTTTGCCATTTTGCGCAATACCTAGCCCGCAAAGTTAACTTGGGCAAGCGTACGAAAAGGGTGCCTTTAACTAAGTGCCCATTGTAAGTATTTAAAGAACGGCTAAAGCTAGAAAATCACAATTTGGTATGTAACCATTTGACTCCAAGATGTATCGATTGAAAGTATTTTCAAAATAGCAGCATTTCTGGAAATATTGAAAGTTGATAAGAACTTTGTTATTTTAAGTGAAATTGGCAAAAATAACTTTTGGGTTTTTTTGCGTTTTGGTTTAGCTCAATTTATTTTGTCGACCGCCCTGTAGATAATTATCAAAATTGAAATTAAGAAGAATGATGTGCAATGTTTTGACCTTCTGCTGGCAAAATTTTGTTCTCCTACCTATGTTAGTTTCACTATGACAAAAAATTTTACACAGAAGTATTCTATCAGTTTTTTTATATAACAATTTTTATCTCTGAAAGTTGACATATTAGGTTATCAGTATGTTACATAAACTTGACTTGAAATTCAACAAGGAATCTTAAAAAAAATATTAAAAAAAGTTGTTATTAACTTCCGGTACTTTCGGAAATGCCTCTGTTGTGAAAATATTTTAAATGGATAGACCTTGGGTTCAAACGGCTGCATACCAAAGGTTCTCTAAATACTTGTGATGAGCGCTTGACTAAAGACATCTTGTATATGCATCTCGTGGTAATAGACAACCTGCTCTGCAACTCTGTACCACTCTTTGTGGTATGGGAGTGCAATAGCTTGGTTTCGAGACGCCTTGTTTTTCCGGCAGCAATTTCCATCCCTTGATCGTATAGTGACACCTGTATCCTATTAGATCTAAATCAACTTGACAATCTCGCCATCCGTCGTTAATCGTTATTTTTACGATGTTTTTACTCATACAGGGTGTTTCAGAATAAGTCTACCAACTACTTACTCTAGATATCTGTGATGGAAACAAGTAATAAAGTTTATACAAACGTGGGTCCATTTTCTCTCCTTATCTGAAATATAGGGCGATAAAAAAAATGTTATAGTTTTTTTCTAATAAGTCCGTTCCGGCATCAAATAGTTTTATGAAAATTATATAACGCGAAATAGGTTTAGAGACACATCTTTTAAGGGGAAAACAGTGTTTGTAATTCACCAATGGCGTCCCCATTGATGAGATTCTTAATATTTTAAACGAAACGAAAAATATGATACGCCACTGGTAAGAGAAATGAAATGTTTTTCTGAACGCTTCATATTTCTGTGCAAATGTTCACTTGAATATATTCATAACGTTAACCGTTTTCATGGAAGAGAATAAAACGCAACAATTTGCAACTGAAAAATCGCGTAAATCATTCGTTTAACACAATAAAAAATACTTTAGGAATCTTTCAAACAGTGCGCGAGAATATGCGAAAAAGGGCCGTGGTATGCATTTTTGCAGGAGGAAGGCGTTTTCAACGCCTTATTTATTTGTCCTTTTGTAAGTAAAGTAATGTACTTAATTTTGATTTGTAGTTTCAGTGTTAATTAGCAAATCATTTTTTTGTTACGATTAACGTTAAGGAAAATACTCAAGAGATTTTTTTCCACGGGAGTATGACGCATTCAGGAAATTATTATTCCTTTTGAAACCAGCAGCCTACCAAATTTTTCGTTTAAAATGTGCAAAGTCGCGTCAGTAGGGACGCCACTGATGAAATTGAAACCACGGTTTTCTCCTCAAAAGATGTCTCCCTACACTTATTTTAGGCTTCACAACATTCACGAAAATACTTAATGTCGGACCGGAGTTATTAAGAAAAAACCAAAAAATTAATAATTTTTTATCAACTTATATTTCAGATCGGAAGCGAAAACGGACCCATGTATGAACTTTTTTCTTATGTCGGTCACAGGAACCTACAGTAAGTAATTGGCAGACTTATTCTGAAACACCCTGTATGTCCGCCGTCATACATAAATACCCTTTTGGAGGCATTTGTCTGGAAACGTTTGCATGGAAAACTGGCTCGTTGCCTGCTTCGTCTTTACCTTATTGCTCCTTTTTATCGATATGGATATTGTTTACCACGTAGATTGCGCCCTCACCGACATCACCCACATCTTTGGTTCTTTTTACGGGATTACCTCTCTAAATTGGAAAGCATAAGGTACTCTCCTCCATAACGGAGAAGGGTCGTTTTGCGCGGAGTGAGGGTGCCCGTGGGGAGAGCTCTATCGACTAAGAACTTTCAGTCTGGGCGCCATTTGTGTCTTGAGCTCTTCATAAAAGCTTTTTAGCGATTTTAATCTTGCCTCATGTGACAGCTCTGTAGGTGGGAAAAAAACATGAAGATCTGCCATCGAAATTTAAAATCTTCGATTTTGCCGTTGCCCTACACAAAAACAGTTATATCTTCGGATTGCATTACAAAACGTTATGGTTATCATAATTGACGACACCCAAGAGCGAGACAGTCATTCGTAATGCGTTATCCTCTCCCATTGATTACGATTCAAAAATTTTTATGCATGTCCATTTGCAGCTAAAGTATCGTGTATAACATGGGACAAGAAAGTCGGATTCTGAAAGCTGCAGAAAGGAAAAAAATGGCAACATCTCGATCAGTAAATCAGTCTGAATCGCGCGAGTTTTTCCGAGCACGTTCTTGAGGGTCGAATATGGGATCCGAGGATGCCTTTAGCGAGTAGCTATGTGCTTGAATTATTTAATTATCATTTTATTGTTCTTTGTACGGTTTATGTACATTTTATTATTAGTGGGTTCCATGACGAGGTGAATTATGGACCTAGTGCCAACCGTGTAATGGCCTCTTTATATTGTAGCGTATAATAAAATTAATCTAAATACTTATCTAAGCCTTCGATGCAGTTAACATTCGCGATAGCTGCATTTAGTGCGTCATAATGAGCTCGCACAGCGGTAAATGATTATACAACATTCCTCAGCAGGTGCCACAAACAGCTGAAGTGGTGTTTTTAAAAGCACCGCATATCAATAAATACTTAATAGAGAGTGGAAATAAGCACTCTCGGGGAAGCATCGGGATCGGAGTTAAATGGCCTCATTATAATAAACTGAGCTGGCAAAACAGAGCAGAAAGAATCAAGGAATTAGTTATCTCGCCCGAAGATCTTGATCGCAACTGACCGGAATAATGCTGAATTTGTCTCCGTTTCCGGACTCACTTAAGGCATTGACGAGAAAAGTTCCGGACCATTGCCTCTGTTTTATAGCTTCGGATTTGCAGGATAAGACGATCACGTGACCGGGATATTTCCTAACACCCATAGTATCACTAAAACGTTTCCGGCCAACCCGTTTCAGAAAGATGCAGAAAATAATGACATAGGAGCGCATTCGAGGTTCGTCCAAGTATGCTGGGTGCCGCAAGCATAGTACATCATACCATATGAACCCACGCCCATTTCAAACAACATCGTTACCCAACAACAATAACAATTTGTTACGGGGAGCTGTAATAAGCTACATTCGAGATTTAGAGATACCGGCACGTCGTCGTTTCACTCTACTACTGAAAAACCGTCTTGCCAATTAGTTTCAAATTAGGAAGAAATATTTTGCTCTGTAAGTACCAAAATTCGGATTTTACAATTGAGATTTCGAAATTAATCGACGTTGAAATTGATGCCCAATAGCTGAGGCTCGTGAGCCAGTTTTGTATGAAATATTTCGTCTACAATAAATCCGAAGAGACCTTCGTCTCCCTCAAAATCAAATGTTCAGCAGATGTAGGGCCGTAGCGTAAGGGAGCGAGGCAATTGGGCATGTTTGTGTAACCATTTTGGATTCACTCTACTTCTTTTCCTAGCAAGGCCAGCGACCAACCATCGATGAGCAAGCACATTGTTCATACGCAGGGTGTCTCACGAACATGGGCCTTTATTCGTATCTTCAAAACTATGACAAGGAAAACTTTTCAATTTAGGTGTCATACTAAAGTGGAGGTGGTGTATTGACTAAAAATATTTTCATGAATTTACCACATCCGGTTATACCAGAAATGAATGTCAACTCCCTAATTTTAAATGGAACACCCTGTATATCATATAAAATTTCGGTCTTGCGAAAGTTTCTGAACATTTTTCATACATAATGCTCTATACCTAAATTTTACAGTTTGCGAGATATTTACAATTTTATTTTAAAAAAATACAGTTTTAGCCATAAACGGATTTCTTAATAATTCGCAAATGGTTACGTATTTTGCAACGAAATTTTGCGTTGTTGAACAAAATGCTTTACCGCCATTGGATCAGTCAGTTAAATCATGCTTTTTGTTACAGGATGCGCCAAAAAAAAGCTCAAAATTGTCATTAAAAAATTGTAAAAACTTTCATTTCTGAAATAGCAACGCCCTAGTGTTCAACGAATACATATTTAACATAAAAAATAAGTACCACTTTCAATTCAGTTTTGTCTACGTTTAAACTTCGCCCTTTGTATTTTATTTCACAAAAACAATTTTCAATGTTCAGTACTGTACTTTAAGTATGGCGACACTCGTAAATTATGCAAATGAAGGTTTTCTCAATATTATGATTATTTATTTTATTATGTAACAAAGCATTAACCAGAAGATATCGTACATTTGGAATTCCCTATCCAGAAAACTCTAAGCCGTCACGAAAAGTCGTCAAACGCATAAAAGATCATTTTAAACCTAGCGGATTGTCGAACCACTTCACAGAGGAAACAAGCCTATTGTCAATGAAGAAATAAGAGTTTGAGGAGCTTAATACTAAATAATTTTAAGTAATAATATAAAAACAGAGCTTAAACTATCAATATCAGAAAACCGTCATTTTAATACATGTAAAATTTGGGTATACAAGATTGTATATGAAAAATATTCATAATTTTCCACAGAATAAAAATTTGGTACAATATACAGGGCGCTCCATGAAAAAAAGCGCGTTCACTTTTATTTCCAGCGTAACCGGAAGTGGTGTTTTCGTTAAAATATTTTTAATCAACAGACCACCTCGATTTTAGTATGGTACCCAAATTACAATTTTTTCCTAGTCATGGTTTTCAAGGTACAGATAGAAGCTCGTGTTTGTGGGACACCCTGAATAATTATTTGAAAATAGCAAGTAAAAAGTATGCATATGAAGCAGTTATCTAATTCATCGTGTAGAAAATTAGCATAATTATGTAAAATAATAATTTAGAAATTACAATGAATGGGACTAATGAGGTAGAACTAGCTTTGATGGACAGATAGCACTGCTTACCTATTAGGCTACTCGTAAATTTATTAATATTATTACGAAGTAGCAGGTTTCCTGCCGGGCTCACCTATACGAGATCTTGCTATCTGTCAACCGTAGAACTACCGAAACGATCAAGTGTATAATTTAATGGTTCTCAAGATTTATGCGGGAGTGGTACTGCTGAGTACCATATTCGAATAATAGGTGTACGATTATTATTATTAGTTGTTTTGCTGCCACGGCCCTGATGGCAAATAAAACATCAGGCAGTTTCGTTTTCCCAACTGTCGACGGATCGTTAACGAGATCGATTACTCAGGGATTTCTGTTTTGATTCTGTGTTAAATTGCAGATATAAATGTGTCAGTAGACTCAGTATAATATCCGGTAACATCCCAAAAGGCTATTGTAACATCAAGGGATAAACATTTTAATCGGGAGCTATTCAAAGACGTATCGCCACTGTCGGGGTGACTAAATTACAAAGCAAACAGATCCTTTTCCTTTGCCGCCCTCTTTTCTTGCTCAGATTGGCCCTATAGATTACGACAATTACTGTATAATGTTTGCTGTTTGAGCACTTAAGGACATGGGTGGAGAACAACTGCTTTTGTTTGCCAAAATATCGACTTACTCGAGCACATTATTCTGCACAATAAAAATGACAATGTGTTTCTTTAATGACCCTCCAGAGGAAACGGTACGGTATTGCTGAAGATGCTGAAGGTTACGACCAAACTGCGAGGAGAAACATGCACGTTTGATGACAAAAATAGAGATTTATTTTCTTTTTCTTTTTATGTTCAATTTTCGTAATAGTTTCATGCGGGAGAGTTAAATTGATTTAAATTTAAAAAAAATCACCTCCGTGATTTTAATTAACATCGCCTAGTCCCATGTCCAATGTGTTACTCCTTTTTGCCAACACCATCCATGTTCATACATTATTCTTTAAAATAGTGGGAACACAATCTCTTATGCGTTTCACGGTCTACGCCTTCAAACTAACACTGGTATATATATTTCTTTTAAGAATGGCCATTCATTCTATTATTTATGTTTGTTCGTACTTAATAAATAGAGCTTCATTCAATGGTTCCGTGGTTGCAGCCTTAAACCATATAAATCCAACGCACTGTGAACGACCATATAACATGGAAGTTTTCTTGTTGCAGGTGAATCGACCTTTAACGATGAAGAAGGAGGGCATCCAAACTCGAAATAGGAAGCTGTCGTCAAAGAGCAAAAAGAAAAAGTCTGGAGCTGCGTGTTTGTCGCTTGGAGGTATGATGGGGGATATGATGAAGCCTCTGGATTCAAAAGGTGTGATTGGCAGTCTTGAGACTCTGGCGACAGAGTTGCTAATTGTTGGTTTCTATTTCAGGAGGATTCGGACAATTTAACTCAATGGGCGGTGGGCATCCCCATCTCAACGCCGCATTGCATCCCCATCACGCCATGAGCCATTGGTACCAGAACAGTACGCACCCTCATGGGTTCGTGAGCGGGCCTCCTCCTCCTGCGCCTCCTCCCACGGCTTCGTATCATCACCATATGAGTTCCTTGAGTGCTGCCGGTCTTGGACTTACGTCGAATGGCATGGTGAGTACCGTAAATTTAAGAAGCATGTTTCGAATTGAGTATAGTTGTGAGTGTAGCAGCACTCAGTGGCGATAAGTTATACTAAATCAATCGAATAAAAAACGGACGCTGGATAAATTGACCCGTGGCCAAATGTTCGACATCGGTTACCTCAAAGAGGTCGGGCAATACCAGTATGTATTGCGAGTTACCATTTAGTGCCATTTGGCTGTTATTTTCAGTAGAATCTGATCTAAGCGAAAATCTTTAGTCGTATTTACGTGGTACGTGTAGTTCAAAACATCATTAAAAACAAATTTCGAGAATTACGATACTTTTTAACTTACGAATTTAGTTAGTCAGATTTTAGGAAGGCATGTTGGTTCGATAGTAAGATTTGGAAAAGTCTCGTCAAGATAAGAGAATAAATTACCATATACAATGAGGATCAGAAAGGTCAGAAATGGTAAACGAGACAATCCAGTCATACCAGAGAGAATAATAATTTTACTGGCTCTCCACCGGGGATCTAACTAGATCTCCGTAATAAAAATATGGACGTCATATGGGAAAAAAATCCATTTAGGTCAGCTCAAGTTTTAACATATCAAACAGACTTCAAGTATCACGGGAAAATACCGGGCTTTCTATACACTGATGAATCTTGTGGAATATTCCAAACTGAACCGTATTTCTTCTTTTTCAGGCTGGTTGGAGGTCCGAATACACGTGATAAGGATAAAGTCTGCACTGACCACTTCCCTCTTGTACATAACGTAGACTAAGGTACCCCGCAATGCAACCAACGTGTCCAATAATCGTATTTTTATACGCGCTCATTGTTTTTCACACCGATAATTCCCTTTGTTTCCTGTAACAAAAAGTGAATGCAAATACGAGTTGGCATAAAAATACATTTGGACGTTCGGCTGGTCTTCAAGGCGATCGATTCAAAATCTGGTCATGACCTTCCTTTTGTACATAGAACGCTGTATTTATTTGTAATTATTAAATTTCGTATTAAAAGTAGCCGCTAGTGATGACGTCGTTGATCAGTGAGTTTTGACCAGTGGTTACATGTAAAATTTAAGTACAAATATTAATAATTATGTCACGTGTGTAAATTTATTGAATTGTAAATAGGCCTTTAGCTAATTTTTACCATAACGATATTTTGTAAATAGATAGTTTAAAAACTATGTGCAATCTTGAGTTGTCAGATATTTATTTATTGAAGACTGCTGCGAAATGGTAAAGAAATTGTTCTTTTTCTCTGTGACAAATACGTCCTCAAATGCAATTTTGTACTACACAATGTACACACTTATTTATGTTCATTTATTTAATTTCCTCATTAGTCTCCTATCGTTTTCATATTCCAGCTAGGGTAAAATTATACGCCCTCCTCAGTTTAAAGCCGTACTGTATTTTTTCATCGTTTATGTAAAAACGGTCGATACACGCAATCGATTATACCTAAAATACATATAATAATAATTGAAATTAGAAAATACTTTAAAATGTACATAAAAATCGATGTATGTATATGCTCTTTGTGTGATATATTAAAGATATTTAAATCTCTCTGAAGAGTTTTATTGGGGGAACATTTGGTGTTTGTTACATAGAGTTTGGGCTCAGGTTCAACAGCCACACAAGTTTGTGATCATTAGTTCACAAATTACTAAACTTCTAAACAAAATAACAAAATGTTGGACATGTCCCATAATGTGATGTATATTATCCTTTATTAGTTGCGTGTCGGTGAGGTTTTATTGTCATTAAATGGAAAAATTTATAGGCCATAACTTAGCCTGCAGACAATATACAATGCGTAATTATGTCTCTGTTAAAGCACCGTGTTATTTGAATATAAATATTGCTAAATGTATTAAAATATTTCTCGGTAAATATGAATCTAAAACACGTCGTCTGAATTTTAATAAGGCAGTTTGCATTACTCACTTTCCTTTCCTTTCTTCTTGCTGCAGGAACGATTATAGTTTGCGGAAGCTTTTCATATATAAAAGGAATCACGCTTATTGTGTCCATTAAAACAAAATAATTAAAACTGTATTAGGAAGCTAAATCCATAAACCTTTAATAGCAAAAACATTTTTTTTGCCGGTAAATGCCGACAAAGTCATAACATATTCATTACTTCTGCAAATTTCGCTTATTAAAAATTATAACAGGATCCAATCACTATAATTTAAGGCTTAAATCGTATACCATGAGCACCTTGCAATTGAATTCATCATGAAGAACGGGGAGAATGAACCGATATACTTTTGGATGAGTCTTTGAGAAGAATGATTGTTGGTGAAATATTATGAAAATCTTGATAATACAGGAGTTATAAGATTATGGGAAAATCCTTGTTATATAACAGGGCAACTGAAATTTGAGGCAGCACCCAAATGATGTGGCAACTCACGATCATCACGATGGACGTATTCCATTTTAATGCGAACTAATTAAGTTAATTAAGGAAAATTACATTTCTATCCAGTAGAAAACTCAAGGTGACAACGGGCCTGTTTATCGGAATTAGGTCTTCGGAACCTTAGAAGTCTCGTTTTATTGATCATTACGATTAATAATGTCAATAATTCCCCATAGTTTGTTTCTCTATCGATTTCACGGGAATATTTGTAAATTATACGTACCAGCATTGGTGTGAAGGACAACAGCTATTTCTGTAAGTGTTGAGATTTTGCAGCCTTCGTTTCTTCGTGGCGTTGGAAAACAGCTCATATGTCCACGTGTCTGAGAAAAATTTGTTTTTCTGTAGCGAATGTTACGTAACAAACAAGTATGCTCGCAACAACACATATTAATGAAAAAGTATAAATAATTAATGAATGATTTTTTATGCATTAAGAGAACGTCTTAATATTCAGGCGACGCTAAAATATTTTTCATTTGCAGCTCGTACAGATAAAAAATATTTGATTTTTTTATCTTGGTTTGATCTTTTTTTATGATTTTTTTTTTAATCTTTGGTTTGAGATATTCAACTGGCATTTTGATTGCACGATAACCCTCGCATTATGAGTGTCTAGATGCTCGCTAAATGCTTTTACGTCCTCCGAAGAATTCGATTCTTGCCTGTGCCCATATCTCGAAGTAAATAGGAATATGCGTACGCGAATCCAAATAAAACTCTTCTCCAAACGTTTCTTTATTGCATTCTATGGAGTATTCAAACACAAATCATTTGTCCGCACTCTTGACCATTAAATTCCCCTCTTTTTCCATATTTTTTGTAACGGATCCATTAGTTTTCGTCCATTTCGCTTCGTCGGAGGTCCATTAACCTTTTGCGATAATATGTGTCATATAAGAAGCTCTACCGGACAGGTGATCTTGTTCACTAATTAGGCTCAGGTGTACAAGACGCGTGCCGCCAGCTGCTCTCTTCTTCTTCACCTGCCCAAAAACACAAACCCATTCAATATGCATTAACAAGTAAAAAATGTTCAATTGATTCTATATGTTCCTATAGAACACATCAGAGATTGCTTTCAGTAACAAGACTATTATCACACACGTGTTATTGAGGTTCGGATTATCAGCTATTAAAGTAATGGGCTTGTTACTGTGCTGAAGCGTTTAGCATGTGGGCCTAACAGTACTTAGCACACTTAAGGTTCATTAAAAACTAACTAATTACTATATATAATTCTTGCGTGGATATACATAGTGGATTTCTGAATTTTTTTAAGTAATTTGACAGACAAAATTCCATTTACCTACTTCTCGACTGAATTCTTCTTAAAGCGGAAATGTCTATAAAAATTTATGTGGTTGGTGGACTGCATCCTGCATCGAAAGCAGCCCATTGCACACACACCAGAAGATTTTATCTGTTTATTGTCTAAATGAAAATTAAAAATTCTCACCCTGTGTTTGAGACGGCTTTAGACAGGATTTTTCACTAAGCTCTTGTAATTTTAAGTAGCAGTTTTACACACTTTGGTTTAATTAACTATTTCTTCTCTATTCGTAGAAATCCATCATTTGTATTCATGCAAGCGCTTGTCCTTTGTTGAAAGAATTTGCACAAGGTATTGTGCATTATCAGCCTGTATAATGGCCGTCATTATGTTCATTAGGTACTAATTCAGTGATCTAAAGCTCACCTTACTCCAAAATATCTTAATTATCAACTTTTCTTCCAAAAATCGATTTCGGCGTCTTGACTCCAATTTGGTACGCCAATTTTTAATTTCACACTCGGATGACCGATCAATAAATAAAATTATTACATGAGGCACACATGTCTAAATAACGTTGAAATCGAATTACTATTGAAAGACGTGAAGTAACGTCTTTATTCATTGTCGGTGTCGATTGAAATGAGGCATGCGGTAATTTAATATATTATTGAAAGTTGTTTTCAAACTTATTCGGCATGTGATCCTTGTTGTGTGGAATCACCTGTCTTCGTTTCGTTACACCGGGTGTATTGTTTATTTTCATTCGGAGAGATTCTCCGAAAAGGGGCAGTTGAAAAATTTTATTTTAAAAATATATTCACAGCTAACACTAGTCTCGAATGAAGCCTATTTACGGAGTTTCACTCGAGCCAAGGAGGAGAAAGTTGCAATCTGACTCCATTCGGCATCAAATAGTACGAGGATAGTCCCAGAAGTATCGGACCTGGAATACGCAGGGTGTTTCAAAAATATACCGACATAGCTTGACGGGTGGTAAGGAACACCAATACAGACTTTTTTCTTTAATAAACATATGCCCGCAAAGCAAATAAAATACGTAAATTTCTCTTTTAAAGAACTTATCGATGTGCGCTGACAGGTTGGAAGAGGAACTCCTGCAGTTAGGCCCGCACGTTCTCCTGATCTCAACACCCTGGATTTTTTTCTTTGCAGTTATCTCATATGTCTGGTTTACTAAACGCTTATTCGTAATGAAGAAGATCTCTTAGCAAGAATAATTTCTAGTTGTACGCATCAAGGAGCTATTCCCGGAATAATCCAAAAGGTCCACGAGTCAATAAAGCAACGCTGCAACTTTTGTGTTGAAGCCAATGTCTAACATTTTGAATAATTACTGTAGGCCATCATTTATTTACCAACCAAACAACGCCTAACATGAATAAAAAGTGATTGGAATGACCAAAACAACATTACTTTTTTTCTGTTTAAACAGTCCATTTACGGGCAAATGTTTGTTTAAAAAAATGATTCGTATTGATGTCTCCCACCACTCTTTAAAATTTTTCGGTGTATTTTTGGGAAACCCTGTACATAGATGGCGATTATTTTGTTAAAAATTTACGTCTATTATTACAAAGCCACAACGTAAAGTATGAAGATGTTACGTTGATCTATATTTGTTTTGCAACCATTTTTAGGGAATATCTGTAGAGTTTTTGTGAGCATAGAAAAAATTTTGTTATCGATACGTGATTCAGTACTTTCATTTGAAAGGGCTTAGTCCATCCAACATCAAAGCGGATTTAGATTCTACTCTGGATTAATCCGGTACCACGTTAACAACTGTAAAATGTCGGGTGGCAGAATTTAAACGCGGTCGTATGAGTTGCCATGACGAACTCCGCAGTGGTCGACCCAATGACCATCCAGATCTGACCACTTCAGAAATTGTGATGAAAATTCACAAAACTATACTGGAAGGTAAGCGTTTCAAAAAGTACTGGTTATCGCAGTTCGATCGAAAAATTGGATATGAGAAAACTATGCGCAAGATGAGACCACGATTATTCATAATTGATCAAAAACAGCGTCGTGAAGGTGATTAAAAGGAGTGTTTGACAAAGTTTCGTAGCAATAAAGCCGTGCTTTGCGATGATTCATAAACATGGCTCCAGCTTTTCACACTTGAGGCGAGAAAGCAATCAAACCAGTAGATCCAAAGGTGAGAATCAGCTTAAAAAAAGGCGAAAACCGTTCCATCTACAAGAATGGTGATGGCGTCAGTGTTTTGAAATACACGAAGGGAAAATTTTTATTTTTTATCTCTCTAAAGGAAAAATATTATACGAATTTATTGCAGCATTTGAGGGAAGAAATTATGAAAAAAGGACCGTATTTGACGAAAAAAAGTCTTGTCCCAACAAGACATTGCACTTGTCCACACTTCCGTCATCGCAATGGTTAAAATCAATCAACTTGGATTCTAACTTTTTCCTTGTCCACCCTATTCACCAAATTTAGCCTCTTCAGATTACTTTCTACTTCTAAATTTGGAAAAATAGCTCAGTGAAAAGAGACATTGGCATTAATGCAGAGGTAAAGTCCGAAGTTGATGCCTATTTTGAAACATTCTATGCTTCTTACTATTAACACGACACAGAATCTCAATGGAGACTATGTCGAGAAACAATGTAATGTTCTTCAATTTTTCTTTTCTTTAAGTATTTAATCGAGTCCTTCTGGGACTATTCTCGTATCAATGTCACCACATTTTGTTTATCACTCGAATGAGATAATCCGAGATGTAGGAACATTGCGAAGCATGTTTTCAACATCAACAAATTACATCAAAACATGGAACGTTAGTTTTTAAAGATCCGTCAAGGAATGAAATAATGGTGTATTGTTCAACAACTGAGGAAAGTAGTATTTCCTGTCCCAAACAGAAAAGTTCAGTAAACGAGGCGAAGCGGGGCTATTTCGTCCCCCATTTACTTTAGATGAGTAGCCAAAGAAGCAGGACATTGAAGGACCGCTTTGCAGCGTCTTAATCTCATTATTGCCAAATGCTAAATTTATAGGTATCTTCTCCAGCTGTATTACGTCCTTAACAAAGGTGGACAAGAATGCAACTTTAACGCTCCTGGAGGCTTCCGCATTGTCGTGTCCAGAAGCTTGTATGATCCTTCTCATAGGAGGGACACAATCATTCCATCTTTTCAATCTGTTTCGGGGTTGATTACTCCAAACCCGAAAGTGTATTGTCAGGTATTCTTTTTGGAATGCAAAGTCGAACCTTTCGTAATTTGTTTTGAACACAACATTAGTTGTATAGTTGTGCTAATAAGTTTATAAGGAGATAACGCCGGTTTGATTGACGTGGTCATTGTGAGCGGGTCTCATTTAGTGACAGCCGTGAAATTACAATATTCTCAGCGGAATCGATTGAACAGCTTTTATATACCACGCATTGTGGTATGTAATTTTAGAATGGGCAATAAAGACACAATGTATTCGATGCAGTGGCGTATACACACATCAAGAGAACACCATAGTATTAGCAAGCAGTTTCCAGAAGGTGAAATCAGTTTGTACAAGGATAAATCAAATATGAATCGGTTTTTTTTTAACACATTGGAACAAAATTTCGAAGTAAAAGGTACATGTTGCTTTTATACATAATCTTCTAATTTAATAATAGACTTTTCCCATCGTATTGGAAGTTTCTTAATGCCGCTAGCGTAAAAAGATACGGGGCGTGTTTGCAACCAATTGCGCACGAAGCCCTCAACGGCTGCATCGTTATAAGATCTTTCTCATCCCAATGTCTCTTTCGTCTCCAAATACGTGATAATCACCTTGAGATAAATCTGGTCTGTAGGGAGGGTGTTCTAATATGGGCCAATGAAATTCTTCCGATGTTTCCCTAGTCAGGTTGGTTGGGTAAGGATGGGTATTGTCGTGAAGAAGAATTACGTTTCAGAACGACAATTCTTGTCTTTTCTGGGGATATGCAAGCTTTGTTTCAATCAGTAGTTGGCAGTACTAGACTGTGTTAACGTTCATGGAGAAAGCCATTGTGGAAACACCCTTTGAATTCCTAAAAGACTCACTGGTTCAAGGATGGCGAGCATGGGGCACGTTCTCTACACTCTGGCCCTTCCATAAATTTCTTATGCTATTCGTACACCAAAGTTTTCTTTACACAGGTCTCTCCGAACCGTGCTTTAGGTCTGTGAAGGGTTTCCGCTGGTTCTACACTTTCACATGTAAGACATTTTATAACAGTGCATTACATAACTTGAGGGTGTACTTCGTGTTAACTCACGGTAATGTCGGCTAAGAATGCGGTTTTCAGAGACTAAGAAGAGCGGACATGCTTATGTTCTGTCCCCACCTATTATCCTTCGTTGCACAAACTTCCTCCCAATGCTCTACTAATTGCACTAGAGAATTTTTTTTGCAATTCTTGTCAAAAAATAAGTAAAAAAAATATTGTTGATGACATTTTTCAATTTATTTAAGAAAACCAAAAAAAAATTATAAAAAGCTGTTTGCAAAACGAAATTAACCAAAAAACTTAACGTCTAAAATTCTATTTACAACTGCTTCACATCTTATCTTCTTTGTATACTTTCAATAAGTTGGTTTATATTGTCTAATGGTAAATTTTCCCGTAACTGTAGAAGTTCTGAAAGCTGTGGCATTGTTTGGGGGCGTGATCGATGTTCTTCAACACTTCTTTGCATTATGTGCCGCACATGTTCAATGAGGTCAGGCGATCTTGATGGAAGCGGTAAATGTTCGATTCCTACATTTTCAATCACATCTACAATGTGTTCTTAATGGATGGTAAAACATGAAATGGACGAATCATGAGATTATTTTAAGTTAAAAACTTCATACAAAGGCATGTCCTAAATAGCTTCCATTTTGATTTACAAGGTGTTGAAGTTTAATGTTTTTTTTTTCATTTTCATTCACATTTTTGTTATTTGTAATGATCATTAACTTAAAATTGATAGTAACAATTATTTTAGCGTTACAAACAAATTAGAATAAAAATTATTTGAAATACTCTATAGGGTCTTACTTTTGTCGTGGTCATTCTCAATATTTCACATTAGAAATTCTTTTATGACATTTTTAGATTGTACTCATTAACTTCATTTAACTTCTTATGGTTTTTATTAACTTTTTTCCTCTTCAATTTTTTTATTAGGAACAATAGTCTAAGAGATGTTGTCAAAAATTAAAACTATTAATTTGGATTATAATCCAAACATTCCTGAAAATATCCTCCTCCTACCTAAATACAAGATTATATCCTTTTTCTCATGGACTTCCGGACTCTATGAAAAATTTCAAAAAATTCTAATAGTTTAATAAGCATTTACAATTCTATTTCTTAACTATTCGTCAGTATTCACCACGAAAAAAAATAACGTCCTGTAGAGTATTTTAAATAATTGTTCACGGTGTTTGTAATGTAAAATGATTGTTACTACTAATTTTGCGTTAATTATCCTTACAAATGACAGCAATTAACGGGTATCGAAAAAAAATTAAACATCAACACCCTGTAAATCGAAATGGAAGCAATTTAGAACATGCTTTTGTGTGATGGTTGTATCTTAAAATAAGCTAATGATTCACCAATTGCATTTTTTACCATCCGTTAAAAACGCTCTGTATATCGATTGCTGCACAACGTGGTTGGGCTTTATCATCCAAAAACTGGATATTTTCTTCTGCGACAGCTTAAAAATTTGACAGGATGTTCTTGATGTCCTCTTCATAGATTTGTGAAATTCATGTTTCTTTCACATACGCAAAACTCACTTTTTTTCACAGAAAATTTTTCATCAGACCTTTATTGTGCCCCCCTTAAGAGCATGCACTTCTTGTACAATTCTTAAGTTTTTGCGCACTCCAACATTTGTCCTAAAACGGACATCCCGATTATCAGAGTAATGGCTAAATCCGGACTCGGCATGAAAAATACAAAAGGTCACTCTTCACTCCAATTGAAGCGCTCTTTTGCAATTCTACTTTTTTAAGTTTGTTTTTTTGAGTAAGAGGGACTCTTCTTAAAAGGCGTTTTTGCTGTTTTAAGTCTTCTAACAATTGTTTCAATAAATTTTTGGATTTCCGGCCATATGCCTACATGTCGACAGGGCACAGTCTCTTCGGGCAGAAACTGTAATAAGTCGGTCTTGCGCAGCTGTAGTGTTCTTCGGTCACTCTGTGCGCGGTCTTTCTGCAACGTTTCTAGTTTGTTGAAAACTTGTTAACAGTCTGAATATCACATTTCGAAAAACGTGCAACAATCGGGACACCTATCGTAGTTTGGAGCCACTCTGCAGTATACCTATGGCCCTGTTTTGTCTTTCTGAGCTACAATAAAAATGGTCGAAAATATTTGTACAACCAAGTAACATAAAGATGACCGCCCAAATGGATTGGCATCGGATATCGACGTTTTGATTAAGTGTAAAGAGAAAATTAAAAATAATAGTATTAAACTTAATTTTTTTATTCACATTATTTGTTATCACTTTCAAAGGGATACGCAAAAAATATAAGTTACTAACATTATATTTGTTAATTATTAAAGTTTGAGCATATCTTTCATTCTAGGAGTAATTTATTTCCGAAGTTGGTGCCCGGTATGAAAGACTAGAACAACAACAAAAATCGTGAATTCTCAACAACGGTGACAAGAATACTTGGTACATCCACCCAGTCTATACAAGATGAGCAGCTTTCCGTGGCACATTATATCTGCTAATCAAACCATCAGTCGCTCTGCGGGTAGCCTCACTGCCAGCCCAGCTAAATTAATACAATGATGGAGCGTTAAAAGTCCTATTTACTATATTTTATCCCACGTCACTGGTCAGATTTGAGAGAAAGGTGCTACTTTTTAATTACCTCCCTAGATTGTTATCGAGAAAAAAAATGGTTTTCAGCTTTTAAGCATCTCGGGAGCGCGACGAGGACCATCTTGGGCTGCGCCGCATCCGTGGGACCTCCAGTTGCAGAAGAAGAAAATTCGAGACACTTTCAACTGTAAAAAGTACCGATGGCATCCTGTTTATCGGACACAATCGGAAAATATTTCAGCAATAATTTAGCCGTGGCCGGTACTTAAGGTACGGTTTAGCCCACAGCCCAATGGCAAATACTGAGAATCGGGCCGAGGATCGATCGACCAGGTGGGGTCGCTTAATAAATATATTTATTGTCCGGGTATTTTAATTGGGGGGTTCGGCGCTAGATGTCAGGTGGGCAATTAAAAGCCGCACTGAGAAGCTGATTTGACACCTGAGCACGTCAAACAGGCAGAATCGAAGATGCTGCTTTCTCCACTTGGCATCTCAGTACTCTTCCTTTTTCGCCTTTATTAACATTCTGCTCGATCTACCAACAAACTAATAATTGTCGTCATCTGCGAGGCATTGATCGCTGTTGTTAAAGACCGTTAAAGTACGTATGTATCTGTCCGACATAATACTGTCATGTTCCCACGTCCCTGTCGATTCTTCGCTTTGACGTGTGAGCCGGCTGTCTTCTAAACTTGCTCTGTGATGTGAGAGATATTTAAAAAAATGCGCACTTTTAAAAAGAAGTGTAGTGTGTAAGAACAATTTTAGTGCTATCAATGACCATAATTAATTTAACGAACCCATATATAGCACACGTAATAACACCTTCGCGCAGCAATTAACCCGCGTTTTCCGTATATTCAAATGGAATTCTTATGTAAACCATTTTCCGGTGTTGTATTGTTCCATCTTCAGTTAGTCACTGCCGAGGAATACGGTTCGAAACATATTCTTCTGACAGACAATAACGTTTTCAATGAATAATGCATTTTTATCGAAGTTATTTTAAATAAAATAATAGCTACTGACACGGTGGTCAGGTTTACAACACCAGTTGGTGGCATACATTACTTTTTAATTTGAATAATTTATGAAGTTGTCCTATCGATTTTGATTTAATACCGAAATGAGGTTGAAAAAGTAAATAAAGGAAGGAATTGTAAAGTGCAATAACGTATTTGCCCATCTTTCAGCCGTGCGTGATGATCATTGGCACGTAATTGGGAAGCAAACTATAATTTCTTCGGCTACAGGATTAATCACCCTACAGAATTAATTACACGGAGGTAACCTAATTATTTTTTCCATAAAATTAGACCATTTCACCCAGTTTGTACATGAAAGTCATTCAGTGATTTATAACATCCTTCACTACAACACACTTATAATTAAGCACCTATTATATCGTTAAATAACCCAGCGCACAAAGCAATTTTATTAAGTAATAACATAGACCGCGGCAGTTTTAGGGTCGAGAGTCATATGAAAACATGTTAATTTTAAGTGCAATAATATGCGGGATTAAGAGGCTTAAGTAAAAGCCGCTCGAAAACGATGTAGTTCAAGCGTCCAATTATCACATGAGATTTATGTAAAGAAAACTGCCTTTCGATGGTCATCTTCCCTGTGCAAAATACGCCTATTCTAGGAAGCCATCTTGGCCGCCATTGCACCTGCAGCAACAAAAAGAAGACGAAGCAGGGCTCGAAGAAGAAGAGGAGAAACGAAGGAATTGCAGAAGCTACGTGAGAGGTACTGGAGTAACAAAAGAGTGCGTGTTTATTATTCAAGCATGGTAAGTTTTGCAAGAGAATGAGATAAACAAATGAGCCCACTACATCGTCTCGTTACAGGCCGGAACAGCATCACGAATCAAGCGGTGCCCGCGGTTGATCGCAGATAAAGCAGCCGCGAATCGATAGGCAGGGACGGTACCAAACGGGTTCTTATGGTGTTAACTAAGGGCATTTCAATGCATCGATAGTTGCGAACCAGCAACTAGCGCCTTTTCTCCTCCATGAGAAAGCCAAATTATAAGTCCGAATTCTAAGACATTTCTTATTAGTAAAATAATAATCTCAGGGTTGAGCCCTTTCGTCTGTCCTATTTACGGACTTGGCAATCTCATTCCATCTATGTCTGACAAAAACCAAAGTAAACATACACACACTTAAGTTTAATCTCAATCAAATTGGTGAGATGCAGTGAGGTAAGTGCGAGCCGGTTATCGTGAAATTCTGATTTATACTGATTTGTATAATTTGTTATTTATATAAATACCTGGTTTTTTTTTGTATCAGTTGTTGCGATTTAATTTAAATAAAGAAAAAGTCAAATTTTCCTCATAAAATTCAATATTATAGGAAATTGTAAAAAAAGTCAATTGCTCTGCATTTGCCTCGAAAATGGGGAAAGTGTGTAGGTGCTTGTTGAAAATGCCTTGCCGCCGCACATCAGAGGTCAAGGGGCAAAAGCAGAATTGGTAATAGTTCAGCTACAAAGTACTTTTTGTCACATTAAAAAATTGAGTTTAGTCTACAAGTTACAGACTTTTAAAAGAAACAAGATTTTTTTTTTTATTTGAAGATAAAAAGTTTAAAAAATCGAGAAATAAGTTAAAAAATGGTGTCATATATATTTCATAATTTTATTGCGTAAAAAGCTATAATGTAAAAAATTAATTGTTAATTTTAATTTTGATAATTAATAAGCATTACTAATCTTCGTTAACACATTTCTCACATTCATATTGTTTCCCTTTTGAACCTCTGTGAGAAATACCCCACATTCCCTGCATACAACTAACACATTGCGTCCATTGTCGACGGCCAATATAAAATCCAAAATCGCATTTGCAGATGGTACACAAGTTATTGTCGTTGTCAATATTATCATAATTATCCTTAATGGGTTTTTTGATTCTGTTTTTTTTTTTTGTTTTTTGATTTGGCTGCTCGCGTTTAATTAACCTTTCTTTAACCTCTTCAACAGTTATTACTTCCGCTCCCGGTGCTATCTTTGTCATTTTTCTTTCCTGCAATAGATCAAATATTTGATGTGATTGTGGTCTAATGTGCACCTGCTCCAGTGGCCAGTCTGCATTTGCCCCGTGTATAAATATTTGCGGGGTATGAGCAGACTAGTGCCTTTTTCCAAAAATATTAGAAAACAATTTACGGTTCTTTTTTTAAATGTAAATTTTAAACAAAAATCTATACACCTACCAGAAATTATAATTTGGAACTGGGCTTTTCACTAAAAAATAAGACATTTTAATCGGGACTCCGATCTTGAAAACAAACCTTTGCCGAAGCGTAGCCTATCTAATTTTTTAACACAGGGGAAACCCACAAATAATGCGCTACATCTAGGTCTTTGAATTAAATCACTATTCACAATATGTATATTTATTAACTAATGCATTTTTACCTTTATTACAATAGAGAGAACGTAATAACGCACTTACCCCGTTTACACATTTACCTCAATGCACTTTACCTGATTTTTGTTTATTTCAATTATTACAATTTGGACCACTCTTAAACCCGTACAACGCATATTATAAACTCCCAATGACTATTTTAAATTTCAAATAACGATCTCTAAAATTAAAACCTCTCGAAATGATAACTTCTGAATCTCTCGAACCCTGAAATATCAGTGATATTTAGATCACATCTGGCCGAATAAAAAATCCAACGGTGTTAGATCAGGAGAATATGTCGGCCAAGACCCGATACAGCTCGTTCTAATCCATATTTCTTGAAATCAATAAACGAGAGTCAGTAGTTACTTTTGTTTTATATTCATGTTTAAAGTGTGTTGCAATGAGCCCAATACAATTTACAGTCAAATTTAGGCGTGCTTGTCGAAATTAAATGAAACAAGTGATATTTTCCTTCATTATTTATTTCCTTACAGACCCAATATGAATCTATCCGTCATTTGATCTCTATTTATGAGACTTATCTTTAAACTATCAACAAAAAATATCTATGAATTTTATAGGGAACTTAATAATTTACGACGAGTATAATATAGCAAACATTTCGGTAGAAGGTGTGCTTATGAATTTAGATTGCCTCTAGCAGTTTAGCAGAGTTTTAAAGCCTCCCCAAGTTTATTGAAAGTAAGGTATTAAAGAAACTCTTAATTCGACCATAAAAATGTTATATTGTGGGGACGTGCGAATGAAAACAAATTGGGAATTAAGAGAAAAAAATATTTTAAAGGTGATAACAAAATTGTTTTAAAACTATATGTTTTTGATAATTGATTCAAGTCATGTCAGTTACATAACAAGTGAAGTAAGTAACTTTTAACGCTCAAACGTGAAATGTTGCACACAAGACGCAAGCGTGAGTGACACTTTGCGAATGTATTAAGAGTTGCTTACCTCACTCGTTCTGTAAAAGACAGTTAGAATCGAAAGCGCTCTTAAATGATGGGGTCATGTACACCACACAAATTTCAGGGGAAAAAACAGCCAATATCCTTTGAACTTATTGCTGGTAACCTTGTAGTTTCTTCTAATGCATTTTACCATTCATGTGATTATATTTTCATTGGTACAAGGAGAGACATCAAATATACCAAAAATGGTTATAAATACATAAAATGAAGATTTTTTCCTCTAGATATTAAAGCGATATTACAGCTTAAGGTAGATAAAAAGATAATGTTTAACGCATTAAATAAATGATATATCCACAGTTCCATTCCAGCATTAATTGCTTAATTATTAAGAAAGCAAGTTGGAAATTATAATAATTAAATATTTATGTATCATTCCAATCTTAAATGTAACAGTAACGGGAATTTATTTTTGTATTGTAGTAATAAATTGTGGAGATGACAAATGTAGATATCTACGACTCGGTATCGTCCTGAGCAACTTTGACTTAGAAAATAAAGATAAAAACTACGAAAAAGACGTTTTTTGTAGCAGTTTTATTTAATATAAACTTCATAACCGAAATTAATTCCAAAAATGTCGATTTTTAATTAACGTCAATTTTTTTCAATTTACGTTTCAAAAGACTTACCGGCGCAGGCATTTAAATTATGAAAGAGGCATACTCAGTTAAATTTCATACATCTCACAGACAAAGTCACACATTTCACTCACACGTTCTTCGTAAAAGTGAAATAATCACAGAATCAGGAATATTAATTCACATGAAATATATAGGGTGTACATATAATATGAAATAAATTCAGTCTTGGTCGGGAATTAAAATAATAAAAAATGCTTGGATAAGTCGATTTTAGTTTACAATTCCACATATTTTGGTTGGATAATATTAGTGTGTTTCGTTCCGAGAACCGCGAAGTTCTCATTATTCCAGGTATGACGGATTAGAAAGCGTGACTTTATTGAATGGCCACCAAGGTCTCCTGACCTTAATCCTTTAGACAATTTTTTTGTTTGGGTCATTTGAAAAATGTTGTGAACAAAACTAGACAATTGAGGACTCAGAAATAGAATCAAAACGGAATGCACTAATATTAGATATGAAACAATAAATATGATGAAAGTGAGAGTGAGAAACGTGATTCAGCATGAATTTATCCACCGTTTGGAATACCGACAGGGAACATTCAACTTAGTAAATACTTATTGCTTCTATTTATTAAATACTATGTTTTTTTAAGACTTATTTTACAGTTACCATGAAGAAAAATATGTTTTTGAAAGTTTATCAAAAAATTTGTTATGTAAAGTAGTAAAAAAGTTAATGTCCTGTATATAAGTAAGTACGCCCTTTCATAATTAAATGTTCAAAACTAGGGGTTATCATAAAAAAAAAATTAACACTGACATCGTATCTGGAACAATGATGACATCACGGCTGATATTATCCAACCAAAATATATGGAATTGTAAAGTGAAGTCAACGTGTCTAACCATTTGTTTATTACTTTAATTCCAGGTCGAGAAAATCAATTTATTTCATATTTTCTGTACAACCGTATATCAATTGTTCGTCGTCACAAACAAACATATTGGTAAATTAAAAGCTCTTCCTTTAATAGACGATTTAACTAAAGACCATTTATCTCATTACTCTGCGGTATAATTTACTTGATAGTTTAGTTAATAGCGATAGACACAAAGAGTTAAAAGAGGCAATTAAAACAGGACACAAAACCTTTTTTCTCGGTATCGTACCGGAGAAAGGGGAGGATCAGCTCGGACCTCTCGATTGGTTTTTGATTTATAATATCGAAACGCCTTTTATATAATAAACTGACGCTTCGGGTATTATATTAATTTTAGAGGTACGAAAATGAGATTCTCCTCAAGTACTTCATTTTAAACGAATCGAACGCAACTCGAACTTTTCGGTTGGTCATTGCGGTCAATATAGAAAATATGGATTTCGCAACGAGAAAATTTATTTTCTCGCGTTAAGAACACAAAACTTTAATCTTATTTTTAAGGAAAAATTCGTGATATATCAACAAAAGAAACTCGGCGTTCAAGTAAAAGAAAGAGGGCTTGCGGCAACGCAGTGGCACACTTTTGTTTTTTATGGTTTCCAAATATTGACTTTGGAAGGGGAAGGAAAAATCGCTTCTGGAGATGTAAAAGTAAAATTAGAACTTAAAATATAACCTTAACACTCAAAGTCTTCAGCCTTTGTACGCGTAACGTTGTTTCATTAATACGTTGTGTAGTTCTCAAAACAATTCTCTGATTTCCGAACTGCCTCACACAACGCTCATGGGATTTAATTTTTGGTCTAAAACGTCATAACTTAAGAATATTTATCATGAACAATAGCCAATAAAAATTTACTATGCGCTCAACATTATCCGATTCTTCCCAGTTTGCGCTTTAAGCTCGATCCAAAAGCTCATAATCTTTTGTTTCGTAAACTCCATTACAGAGCAGTTTCCTTTGTTCCACTGGGAAACTCATGGCTCGCCATGACACGTTTTAAAACAAAAGCTATCGCGTGTTTGAAATAAATATGGCGTCGTAAATTAAGATCGCGTGAGCGCGCTTTATGTTGCGCCCGGCGACATACGTCATAGCGGTCAGTCGGTTGCTTATGGCCTATTCAAACATTTACTACGGAATAATATATGGCTGCGCTTAATTTTAGAACTTGCTCAATTTTATGTTCAGGCCCAAAGTACTTCCAATTTTTCTGCTGAGGGCCCAATGGTTTTTCCAATGAAATCCCGAAGGACAATTGTTTTAGCATAAACAAAACGCAATTTGGTGGTCACCGGTCACTAAGTCTGGGCAGGGGGCAGGTGCTTCTTGGCATCTGCTTCCTTCCGGAGGCCAGCGCTATCTGGCGTTGATCTTCGATGTTATCTTCCTGTGCGCGGTTGGTAATTAACCCCCGGGCCATGCACGAACCGTTAGGGTTTGGAATAACAAACGACTTTAAAAATCCTCAGTCCTTTTGTGCGTCCTTCATTATTGCCAGAGAGGTAAAAGTCAATATTTCCCAAGCGCGCCAATGGATCTCAAGTAGGGGGTGGAACATTTCGCTTCTATCTGATTAAAAAAGCGCGGACAATTTATTTCGCTCCAAGCCAAATTTATGGCCTATACTTAAAGTTGGCCGGGGATTTCTGGGCATTGTTTTGCCATTTATTTTATATAGGGTATATCAAAAAATAGTCAGGAGGTACAGGGTGCAAGGGAAGTTTCGTTCTCTCTGCAATGACACTCCACCTGTTTGCATTAAAAAAAAATAAGTTGATGGTGGCGCAAAGTCGAAACGTCGGATTTAAAATCGTGTACGATGTCCCTTAATGGGCAAAGGAATGCTAACAGCAAAATGTTATAATCTTTAAAATATCTTTAGAGATAAGTCCAAAAGTAATAAAAACGATTTCCCCAATTTTGGAATACGCTGCACATATTAGCGTATTGAGTAAATTAAAGAGAATTCACATAATATTTTCTCAAAGGTCATATGCCCTCGGACTAGTTTCATATACGATTTTGGGCTGCTCGACCCGCAGTCTGCGATCTCAGATGATAAGAGCGGGAATTTGAAGCCCTGCTCCGATCTCTTAAAAGTCCATTTTATATATTTCACAAATTTGTAATTCAAAATATTTATTGTTCTTCCGCTCGATGCCCCTGTGGTCCGTCCCGTCAAAATGACAAATTTTGCGAATATTTCTTCGGCGTCGCTTTCGACAGTTCGATATGTTTTACATGAGAAGGGAATGCGAAGCTGGATGCCAAAATCTGAATAAATAACATCGACGCATGTAGATTAAGTTTCTGTTTACGTGGCAATTCGGTGGCGACATAAAGAAGTGGTAACTTAAGGAAAAAATCAATTTAAAGTGTTTAATGTCGGTGCCCGATCAAGGTTTCGATAAGCGGTGGAAAGCCGTTAGTCGGATAAAATTCGTTATCCGGCCGATCAACAAAACAAAAACGCGCGATCTGTCTTGAAAATTATAAATTATATAAAAATAGCCAATAATAACAACGGGTGGCGTGTCTTAGAATAATATTCGTGCCCCTCGGGGTTGTAACGTTAAACGGGGTACCTACATTATAGCGCACGCGAATTACCGATCGAGAGCGCAAACAAATGCTTGTTCACGCGAAACAACTGCCACTTACTACAACTAAGTCAAGTTAGCCTGATTAACACATTCTAATTTTGTTCTAATCATCAGAAATTTGTTAATCGCATTTGTCATCTGTCTTGCATCATTTGTCATTTGTTTTGTTTCGGTCTGGAACTCGGGACAGTTTTCGCTTTCTGCCTTTATTGAGTAATTGAAATACTACGGTGATTCTACAGGGCGTCCTAGGAAGAATTCAAATAAGATGCAGGTGTGGGCCTTCCTAAAAAGTTTACTATAACCGAGAGCTATTAGGGACAAATTCGGCTATTATCAGTTGTTTTTATGCTAAAAAACATGCATCGAAAGTCTTCGGCATAATTTTCTTAGAATTCCAGCCGGCTATATTCCTTCTAGCCGATGGGCCGCAGCCAAATCTATCGGATTGTTATTTGTCATCCAAGAATGATTTCACGATAATACATGCACGCATCACATCTGTGTATGGTTTTTTTGTCTTCAGAGTCCAAGTCGAGGAGATATTTTATGAACATGCACTGAATGAATCGCACTATTTACTGTTTTATTATTATTATTATTATTATTATTATTATTATAAACCAAATGACGTCTTCAAAAACTTAAATTTTGACATCGTGTATGTAAAAAATTAGGCGATTTCTTAACAATAAATTTCACTTCGTAATTTATCGTGGACTTGTTACGTTCAAAGTATAAAACTTTCCAATTTTAGGAAAAAACTCCGCTCCACTTGAATAAATATCTTACAATATAGGAAGAATTCTGTTTTGCAATTTTTTTTTCATTTTTATGCCGTAAACCATCTTGCAACCATGAGGAAGGATAACAAAAATTTAGCAACAAATATTTTTTGAAAGAGGAACTATTTCGACTAATCCAGCAAAAAAAATATTTATAAATATATTCTGTGAAGTAGCGGATTTCTCAGTGTGTAACCAGCAATTAAACGGATATACACTTAGAATTTTAGTCGGTTTTGATTAATAGTGTGATAAGCTCGAGGGGTTCTGAAGTCACTGATTCAGAAAATTTGCGAAATGTGTAGATAAAATTCTTGCAAAAGCCATCAATTTTGCAATCGGTATATGATTTAAAAATCAACGACCCTGACTGGCAGGCTTATTACTCCATAAAAAAAATCTATGCACACATGCAAAAGATGGAATTTTATACCGGGTGTTCAGGCAAACGCGAAACATAAAAGATTAACATGGGAAATGCTTTTGCAAACAACTTCATTTTTTCTATTTTTTTTCACATACTCGAGGAACTTTAATATGTAGGTACTTGTTCAATATATTTGTTTTCACTTTTTTTTTCATTTCAATAAAAGTTTAAATAAAAAAGAAGAAAATTTATCTGACATGAGGTTTTTACGTTTATGTTGTTAGCGCATTAGTGTTTGTTTCAATCTGACCTTCATTCTGACCAATTGTGGCCTCGAACGGTAACGCGAGAAGTTCAAATTTTTGAAATTTGGACGCGTTTTGAGCCAAGCAGTCTCGAGTACTATGACCTAAATGTTAAAGATTTCCTAATGGATAATCCGTGCAAGGGCAAAAAAATAAAATCCGATATCTCATGTCTTCGATGTCCAGCGTCCGCTTGAACACCCAATATAATGGCAGATTTATCTTACTATTAATTTTCACTGTACATCAGATTGTAATTTTCAATGTTTTACGGCATATTTTGTTTCTGGAGTATCCCTTAGCAATGTCCAGCAATAATCAGCAAGCAAAGTGACACTCCATTTGCCTTGATATCGTTTTTCCATGGTAGAAATGTCTTGGTGGAACCGTTCCGCATGCTCGTCGCTACTGCCTCCAAATTTTCGAGGAGAAATCGAAGTGAGAGCCCAGAAAGTGAATTTTGAGGGACATGCTACATCCCATTTCTTTATAAGCATTAAGTGATTCGCTCCCAGTATCTTTGTAATTATCAGCTTCTAGGTTTCAGTTCCATTTAGCATATTGTCAAATGTTTCATCTTTCATTATTTCCCGTGTTTGTGGACCTGCCAATATGCCCTCTTTAATTTTTTCTTCACTAAGTCTCAAAAATGTTTGTTTTAGAAGAACCCTCTTCCATTCTGATCTATTATTTTAACAAATTCTTCATTAGTTCTTACTTAATATGCAAAAGTGAAAGTAATACTTTTTTGCAATCAACTATTAATTCATTGGTGAAATTTTTTAGTCCCGGAGTTAGTGCCTGATGTGATGATTACTCTTGTACATAGTGAAGATCTCGCGTAGAGCTATTTCATTTTTAAAGGTAGCAGCAGTATTTGGTATACTCCTATTGCATTCCAGCATTCAAACATGGGAAACAACGGATTCGGAAGCCGATGCACTAATGAACGCAATATGGTCGACAAACGTACATATGGACATATACTGTTAAAATGGAATAAACAGGAACAGACTTCTCTTAACAGGACTTATAGATCACCATGCATTTTGTGTTAGGATTTATTTAAAATTATAAAAATGCGTGTTACAGAATATCTATGGGTGATAGAAATTTTTTTTTCAGATTTGATTTCGGCGTTTTAAAATACATTAGTAAACGCCTAAAAATTGTTATGTCACAAAACCTGTGTTTATCAGTGCAGTCATATCGTCGGTTCATTTTTCTTTATGATTTATTTTTTCAACAGTATGGAGTCTCGCCTCATTATGTAACTCTTGTTCGAAAATTTTTAAATGATAATTTTCCCGAGCATTGGATTGGACGTAGAGGAACTATCGCAGCGGTTCTCAAACTTTTGCCCGTAGCGCCTCCCTATTTTATCTCGAGCAATTTCGCGCCTTTAATCCGTAGGAATTCATATTACACTAGGCAACTCCGTCTAGTCTAGGGTAACAGAGACGTGGGCCAGAAGGGTTCGCGTGAACACTCGGTATACAACGGAAAATAATAGTGAATGAGTGCCTATCCGAGCCTAACTTTTTGCAATTTTCATTAAATTAAGAGAAAAACAACCAACCGCGTGCGTTATCGGGCACAGTTGTCAATGGACCATCATCAACCGAATTTGCCTGTTTTGTTTGCGATAGTGGTCCATTGTCTTGCCAACAAAGGCCCATCTACAAATTGCATTGCGAATCAACCAATCAGAAAGACATTGTGCCGATGCACTGTTTTTTGTTCGATGCTTAATTAATAAAGTTCAAAAATAATAGAACAGTTTGATATTTTTGTTGCTCGAGGCCTTCCGGCCGACGTGTTCACTCATTTGTGTTGTTCGAAGATATCGAGTTATTGTCGGTTATGGACATTGGTATGTTACATATTGTCTGTATTCGAAAATTTAAATTATGATATCGTCACAATTCACATCATGAACATTGTTTTAATTCTCTGCTTTGATTAAATTCAAAACTGGGGCGAAAAAGAGAGGGAGTTTAGTCGTGGGCGATCCTAGAGGGAAGCCACCCCGGCACTACGTGCTCCGCGTCGGATGGATTCTGTACAGAATTTTTGCTGCGATGAAAATGTTGGAAAAAGTTGTCCTTTTTTCTTTTAATAAATCTTCATTTGGATGGAACTAGGGTTACGATTTTTTAAATTGATGTGGAAGTATTGAAATCTAACTTATCTACAAGGTTGGTTCGTATATTTAGGCAGCACCTATAACTTTTTTTTATGAAAAAAAAAGTTTAATTAGGAAATTTATACGGTTCATTCTAAATCGCCAGAAAATGTTACGTAACACAACACATAAATTGCGCAAAATTAAAAAAGGACACAAAAACAGTATAATTATAATGGAACGCCATCTATATTTTATAAAAATTAAATGTCTTATTCAGAAGAAGAATGGTTAGAAATAATGAAGCTTATAAAGAAAAAAGGCAAATTTTAAAGGATTTAAGTGAAAAGACGCAAACAAGTATTGATTCATTAAATGAACACGCTGAGTTTATTTTCAATGCTTTGTTGAAGTTAGATGAATATCACAGAAAATGTTTTGAAAATAACGGTGGACACGTTCAGCGCTTACGAATTTTCAATTTTTGTAAATTATTTATTAAAAAAATGTTTTGTCTTCAATTCATGGTATTAAAATGTAATTTGTTTATATTAGTTCTAAATTAATGTATTATATATATTCAAGATGAAAATAATAAATTAATAAATAATAATTAGTAATGACGTGCAATTTATTTGCTCATTCATGGCAACTACGTTTTGGAAAGACAAAATAGTTCCGATTTTTAACTGTAAATATCGCCAAAACGGCTAAATCAAATGTTACCAAGTTATACAGGGTCCGTCATATATAGGCATAATGGCAATAACTTTTTAAATAATTTTTTTAACACAAAATATTTCAAGTAAATCTTAAAAGGCTGATTTATTGTTACTTTTCGATGTCCATGAACTTTTTTTTGTCTCTCAGAACATTCGAAAGAAGTTCAACTTTAGTTTTTCAAATGCTACCCTCCACTTCCGAATTGTTTTATGAAATCTACACTTGTTTGCGCATACAGACTTGTTAAATTTTATTTTGGGGTTCCGTAAGGAAAATTTTGAAAAAAAAATTATTTTCCATAATTTATTCAAAATACTTCATTTTGATTAGAAATACAAAATAATAAAAAGACCCTCTGTATTTTTTTAAGTTAAGTAAACAGTATTTCGGGAGTTTTAATTTTAATTTTAAAAAAAGCGATATCACTTTTTTGTTTGGTGAATTAGAGATGCCTGTCCGATCACCTGATTTAAATCCCTGCGACTTTTTATTTTAAGGACATTTAAAAGATTAACTTTATGAGAATTGTCCAAGTAAGGTGGATGACTTAAGGGTTGGTATCGTCAATGTTATGTAATCAATCAGGCAAGATACATATGTATATTCATGTGAGGAGGTAATTCGTAAAGAATAGGACTGTATTTCGATAACGGCGGATGACATTTTGAACAGGTGCTATTAATATTAAATAACAACTAGTTCTTGCAAGTAATAAATCGTTATTTTCCTTTTCTAATCGGATTATTATTTTTTTTTTTAATAAGGAAAATAATTATTTGTCCGAAATTTTTCTCATCTAACCGCAATAAAACTTGATGTAGCTGTATGCGTAAATAAGTGTAGATCCCATAAAATAATTCTAAAATAAACTAAAGTTGGGCTTAGTTTCGATGTTATGCGGTAAAAAGAAAGTTCTTAGTTCTCCTGAAGTGACAACAAACTAGCCTTGTAACATTTCCTTTAAACATTTTTTGATAGAAAAATGATATAAAAAGTTATTGTCATTATTCCATACACATATATGACGGACCCTGTATATTTTTGACATAAAATAAAAAATCTATTCAATTTTTTTTTAATGTCTTGGGTGTTCCGTTATATCTTTATCGGATTTGTGTCTTTTTTTTTAACTTTGGCCGATTCAACTATTATATTACCTAATATTTGTTGACGATTTAGGATAAAACCAATAAATTGTGAATTTAAAGTTTTTCCTTTTTTATGTCATAAAAGTAGTAAACTCTGTTTAAATTTACCGACCAATCCTGTATATACTATATCGTTTTATTAAATGAGAGTTAGAGATCTTTGCAGAAAGCGGAACAAAACTGTTTCAAATTTGATTTGTTTGCTTATTATTTTAACTTCAAAATAGGTCTATCGAGGTTTCAGGAATCGGACTATATAGCAGGTACGCATGATGTCGAAAGCTGGCCAAACATATCTCGAGCTGTCGTATTCCTTTGTATTCTGCGATATAAAAGAATAGCCTGATGGATGACTTTCTTTGTTAGAATTCCACATAGAATTCTAAAAAAAAATGTTTCTGTGACTGGAATGGGTTCCTTGCTGAATATACGGAACTTCAACCACCCTTAAATGCTATAGTCCAGTGGTGGCCCCATCTGAATGAATATTACTTTAAAAAATCAGTTCGACCAATTAAAGATTTCTAGTTTTAAATTTGTAAAATTTCAATTGTTTACTAAATTTATTATAACAAGAACTTTTCTTTGGTGTTCAACAATCTGATTTCGTTTTTAAACGCGCTCTAAAGCCGACTCTTAAGCACCAATTTTTATTCAAAAAAAGTTCAAGGCAAACCCGCAAGAAAATTCCTTGATTTATGGCATCAAATCATGATTAGTTAATGTTGCAGTTAAGTAATAATGTTATAAGGTCGGTGGTGTGCATGGTAAAAAGCACCAGACTCACGCTATTACAAAAATAATAAATTCGCTTTTGAAACAATCAGGCAACGTAATTCAGGGACGTGCCTGAACTAAATTTTCCTTCCATCTGAGTAAACACTTATTAACTAATCAAAATATCAACTCCCGATTTCCTGATATTATTAAACTGGCCATCATTCTTCAGAGCCCCAGGCAGATTTTGGGTGTTTTCGTGTGTCATAATTACAAAGTCAGACCGCCATATGCTGAAAAAAGTCTAACGGATACGAATATGCTAATCACTGTTTAAATTAATATGGTGTTCACATGCATATGCATTTTGGTGTGCGTCCTGTTTGGTTGGAGAATATCGTCAGAACTGGATATCGTGCCAACGAGCCAAACATTTGCATGATGATATGTCAATGAAATTTGCCAATAAATTAAATAGAAAAGTAGTAAAAAGTGTTATTAAAATGATTAAATGAAGTGTATTTGGTGGATTGGATGGTTGTCCCCGTACCTGGCGTTAAGGTTAAGTTAAGTACATAACCGAGCCCGCTGGATGTTCTCATGCCTGGCTTCGCACCACTATAACTCTAAAACTTACAGGGTCTATTGCATTTGGACAATGCTTTACTGGCATCGAAAACTCACTTGCACGAACATAGTATAGTGGGCATATATACATAATTTTCCTTCTCTGTAGCGAGTTAGTCAAGTTTAAAGATTGTTAGATAATTTCCGAAATTAACACTATAACCACGAAGTAGCGGCTGTTTCCCTCTGTTCGCGTTTTGTTCTGCCTTAGAAAGCAGACAGATTGACACTTTGTTTGGTTGATAGTGTAACGTCGTTATTCTCAACAATTAGACGAGCTAGATTTCCTGAAAGAACGAAAATTTGTAATCATTAAATTTAGATAACGCAACTCGAAATTCGTTCATTTTGTTACCCTTAAACACCCTTCAATCTCCCTCGAAATATAATTTTATAAATACGATCCTCGAGATTTCCATTCAATATTCAGTGAAATAAATCAGGTTTCCTTTTAAATCCCGGAATCGATCTCGAAATCCTTCGGAAATAAGTTTATTCAGCGAGGTGTGATGTCCAGTGAAAATACAAAGACCCTCTCGAATAAGCCCGGGATCGACCCTTGTTTTCACACCACTTAACAATTTGGACATTCGATTGGAAACACGCTATAGTTTTGCTGAATCCGCTTATATTTCTGAGTTAGGAGATCATTTGCATTCAAGGATATTTTAGGTGTTTCAAGAGATAGACAGTAATCAAAATAAGAAGTTTCAATGTTGTGTAATCATGAATGTAAAATAATGCTGAGAGCATGGCAGCCTTTATGGAGGAAGGCAAATCATGCCCGAGCGCTCGGGTCATGAATCAGATCGATCTTAAACAACAATAAATAAACATTAATATAACATTAAATTGCTCGTAAAATTATAAGTATATATTTCAGCGGGACAGCGAGTCCCAGGCTGCATTACAAAGTAGAAAACATTTAATATTGGTATATCGATGTCACGATTTCCGATCACGATTTGGAGATCTATCTGCACTTCCCAACTGCAGCAACAATCCCGAGGTCTACTGTTAAAAGGAAGCATAGTTTTCTCTGATATCATCGATATATGGATATTTTATTGTAACATTTTTCAAAACGATCAATAATTTAGGCGAAACTCAATCATCATGGAAAAGAACTTCTTGTTGCCACATGTGGCTGTTTCAAAATTGAGCAATATGCAGGAGAAAAGAACTTTGTGCCTTCACAAGCACCCCCAACTTAAATTAACCAAAGGAACTTAAGGAAGGAAATTTATGTCGAACGCTTGTTTTTTAAGAATTTTTTCCTCGAACATCACTGCTTCCTCTGATTTGAAATATTATATAGCTATTGCTGCCTATAATGACAGCGAAATACTTCTTTTTTAATACTTATCAATCGTGAAACAATGACGGCTTAACACCTTCGCTGCTGCTAGGCTCAAGTACCCAATCCCTAGAATAAAGGGATAATTTTTGAAGGGAGTAAGCTTACATTTCAATAGAAAAGTTATGATTTGTGCTTTATTATAAAAGAATCATGTGCATATGGCATTTTTGACGTGTGTCGTGTATCCGAGCCGGTCGCATTGGATAACCGATTTGATCATACAGTGCGGACTGACACGGATCTGTGACGTGCGCATTGGGCAACAAATTTGATTATACAGTGCAAACTGACACAGATCCATGAGAAGGAGTATTGTTGTGGTGAATTTTGTTAAAATAAAAAAAAATTAACCTTAGAATTAAAATATAATTAATAATTTTCTTAGGCTGGCCGAGTTTGAAATAAAGGTGCATGATCCCAGTGTAGACGAAACCTAAACATAAATAGAAATTAATTTTAAAAAGACTCACCCTAGCTACGTACATTTAGGGTGTTCGATTACGGGTCCTAGGGGTATGTACACGCAAAATCAATCGAATAAAAAATAAGCAGCCTTCGATAGATTTATTGATTTTCCAAGTCTAACACATTTTATGCGATCAAAACAAAAAAATTCCAGCAAAGAACAGTTTTAGATATTCGAGTGCATTAACTACATGTTAATATATGTACTCATTCAAGTAATGCGTACGTCATACTAGAAAATAACCTGCAAGTATATACATATATGACACGGACCCGTGTTGTGCGCACTGAGGCTCAAGCATATGCTTCACGGATCCGTAAGGTTTGCATTTAACGGATTAAAATAGGCATATCAAAAATTTGCGATACACCATGGAAATCGCTAAAATCATCTGTAACAGAATTATCAAAAGAATTTTGTTAACTTATGGAAGCACGCTTTGCTCGAATCTAAACCGTTATGAAAACACCGAAAATTCTAAAAAAGGCAATGTTAAAAAAATGGGTCATGTTTTCATTAGAAGTTATTGTTGATAATGGTTCTATAGCGGTAAACAAGAAATGCTCGAGAGGTTGAAGCAAAGGCCAATGAGTTAAGGAACATTCTTTCAAAATTTAAGTGAAATCGGTCGAGTAGTTTTCAGGTTATCGTGTACCGCGTGAGAACTTTCGAATAAAAAAAAAAACGCGTTTAAAGTCTTAAAGAGAGAAACGCCAAATGTAAGCCTTATATCAACAAAATGTTAATTTGCACATCTTCGTGAAGAGGAAGTGGGTGGTTGTGTTCTTCTAGTCGGAGCCTCTTCACTACTTGCACGCTCCGGCCGACTTGACGCCATCACACTTTCAACAAGAAATAATACAGAAGGAAACTCGAAATCAGTTTCAGAGTCTTCCTAGAATATTTTAGAGACGTTTTCCTATCATTTTAAGGGAAAAAGAATGTTTTTTTTTCTATAAGTATTGCTGCCCTTAAGCGCGTTCCGTGCATAACACAAAGATTTCTCTATGTTCTCGTGTTGGTTACGCACCTACAGGCTTATTCACTGAAATTTTTTACTGAACTATTGAAATAATTTTTATTCGACGCTCCAAATAACGTTCCGTGTGAAATGTGAAAGAGTGATTAATCTAGAATTCAACCAATTGTTTTGAATCAAAAATGATTTTAAGCGATAGTTTCAAAATTAAATTAATCCTTGTTTAAATGTGGGATAAAAGAGTCGTAATTTTTGTTTTAACCTGGACCACCGCTAGCTGCGGCAATTCAGGTTGCTCCTCTAGCAACCAAAACTGATGTGCACCATTGAGCTTTTAACGCTCCATAGAAGACGCAATTCTAACAGTGTTCCATGGGACTAAATCGCGAGGAATCAATTACCCACAATGTCTCAGTCGTTGCCATCAACCCCAAGAAACAACATTATAAACATGTTTAGTACTTCAAGAGTACGTGACGCGGGGACACCTTCCGTGTATTTCACGGATTCCACGGTACCACCACGTTGGTGTTGACGAGCGCTCCTCCCAGCGCAGCATGGATGCTGGGAAGTACCCGACCAATCACCAGCTGGTTGGAAAGATATCCGCCCGCTACACTGGTACTGTCGAGAAGATTTAAACGAGATTTCTCGGTATCAGCCAAGCGGTCTGGCGAAGATCGTGCGTGAGCACCATACAAGTACCATTAATTTCACGTTTGTCGCTTTGGATGGGACGTTCGTGAAATACCTATAATGGTTCCGCTGATTTTTGCTGATTAGACTTAATATGTTTATTTATAATGCTAAATGCACGTATGCGTGTTGAATTTATTACCTTAGGCATTCGGAGTATGTGCAAAAACTTATTATAAGAGAATTTAACAGAGTTGTAATCGTTGCCGTTTTTCTTTTGTGCAGCTACCAAATTACCCCTAAACCCCGTGAATAAAGAAAGTTAAGTTTAACGGCAAAGGTGTCAAAAGATAAGAAACCGGTCATTAATTCTATATTATAGCGAGTACAGTTAGGTATTTAGGGACCAAGGTATTTCAGATTTCGGAGAGCGATACGTTAAAGCCACAGGACGGGATAAAAATCTGAAGGTTGTTAGGCCCTTTTCGTAAATATTTCCCGTGCACACCCCATTCATTAGTTTTCAAATTCCCAGAAATTAACGACGCCAAAATTGTTCTTTACGTTTTACGTGACACAAAGGTACAATAATTTCTTCCTGCGATATCTATACAGAAATGGGAAACAATGAAGATGGTGGGGGATAAAAATAACTAGAGCGAGGAGCACACATTCAAAATTGCCGGGTAGATAATGCGTTTTGTTCATCATTAAGATAGTATCTGTATCACGAAAAGTTTTAATGGACTAGCCGACAAATTTTGGTCTAGGGTTGGCAACGCTATTTGTGTACATCGGTCGTGATGATGATGACACAGGAAGTGTTAATTATTTATCCTGATGGAAAATTGGCGAGAATAATATAAACTAATGTGGTGGTGAACAAACTAATTGCGATGGCGGCTTAATCTATTTAATGATTGTGTTGGAATCGTTACTGAAATTGGACGATTTTGCCTTCAACTTCGCATGGCGGCTGGTTATTCGTTGGGCAATTTTGGTTTCGTTAAGGAATGTGTGTTATTCTGGAACGAAAACATCCGGCTGGCTCGCCAAGATGCGAATAGCTGACCAATGGGACCGAATTTGAAGGTCGTTTGAAATCCCTGTCTCAGAACTTCGACCACAGGATTGAACTCACCGACAGAATCAATACGGTCAACGCGCCAGTTTTTCCATTGTGTAACATTATAATGATTTTTTTCCATGTATTGCGAACTTCCGCTCAAATTTCTTAAGTGAATATACAGGGTCAGGCATCCACCCGTTTAATTCAACATGCAAAATGCACAAAGAAAACCAGATCATCTATAAATTTAAATTTGGAAAGGGACGTGTGGCGTCCTTTTTCTTCTCGTTCTTCTATTTCTAGCATAAAGTTGCTTTTTTATGAAGCCTGAGTATTGATTTTGGCATCTCTTGAATAATTATTTCCCGAAGAAAAGCATAAAATCTGAAAACTACGCGACAAATTGTTGATCATTCTCATGGTTTCTAAGTTAGGTTAGGGTCATACAGAATGTTTCATACATATACCGACAAAGTTTTAGGAGATGTAAAGCTTCTAAATATATATTTAGATCGACAAAAGTTAAGTTGGGAATCGCTTCTTTTCCAAATTACACAGTGTTTAATTTCTGTTTTTCATATTTTTTAAATATTTAAAAAAAGGTTTGGAATAAAGATATAAAATTAGGGACACGTTATGGCGAGATAAACGTGCATATTCTGCAGTAGGTAACATATTGTCAATTAAACCAGTGGCGTCCCTGCGGTCATCCAACGTTTCTACGTGTGTAAATAGATCAGAATTTAACGGAACCATAGTCTGGAAGAAGAGTATTATTTTGCGATCAGGAATGTTTTAGAGATGTTTGTCTTCAAGTCCTCTCCCTCTACGAAAAGAAAATTAAATAAATTCCTCCTAAACAATATTAAAAAATTCCACTTGGAAACTTATATCGGTTTTTTGGCCGGTGCAGGAATGATAAATTATTTTTTGTCTTGAAAACAGCTACCTGAGCAATAAAACACTAATAAGTCCTTTTTATTAAGAATTGATGAATTATTAAAAAAATAAATTCATATTTAAAAGTCAGCGGCGTATCATGGTTTTCATTAAAAACATCCCATAGAGTGGCGTCACGGACATCACTAGTGTACGTGAAAATACTCTGCCTACTCCGAATCGTGCACATTTATCCCGCCATATTGTGGCCCTAGTTTCGTGCCTTTATCACAAACCATTTTTAAAATATTTAAAAAATTGAAAAAAATAATAAGAAGAAATTAAACACTCTGTATCTTAGAAACAAAGCGATTTCGGATCTAACTTTCTTCAACTTAAATATTTGTTTCTCTAAACACTACGTCCCCGGAAAGTTTGTCGGTATATTTATGCAACACCTTGTATAATGGAATGCGGTTAAAACGTTTTGGCGTTATTTGACTCGAGCCGTTCCTCAATTTATTTTGGAAGTGACTTGAGATTTTCAGTCGAGTTGAATTATTATAAACCATAAGGCGTATTCGGATCCTTTCAACTGCGAGATCTTTCAATAGGATGATGCTACAAAAGCTGATGAAAATTAACCATAAACAATTAGTGTCACGCATATTATTAGTAGGTAGGCAGAAACAATTCCTAGGATAGGAATAGTACCTTTGCAGTACAACTTATCCAACAAGCCTTCATCGAGGCACATTAACAACATCAGTTTATGGGTGGGCCATTAGGTTTAATGCTATTTAAATACTATTAAGACCAAATGTCACACGAATACAATTATTACAGCCGAACAATCATTGGCTAAATATCAAAACATTAAATGCGGGGGACACATTCCATTCTCAACCTACTTGTTCCCTACAAAACGTTGGAACAAAATTAATTTAAAAGGTAGACGTTTTTTACAAAGATTAACGATGCATTAAAATCAGCCACGATTCGTTTAGTCGTTCTTTTGTCTTTCGTTGTCACTGGTTTCGTCCCATCTCCCATCTAAATTAATTGATCGCTGGTATTTAGATGTAGAAAATTGGTTCTCGTATCTGGTCAGTTTGTTGGCTACCTCTTGCTTACCTTTATTTTTCGGAGCTGAATTAACATTTTCAGTAAAGAAAATTTTAATATCTGTATATTTGCCAGAGAAAACAATAGGTATTGCCACAGTAAAGGAGGAAAGTGCTTCTTTTCAGGTGTATCGATATGCTAGTGTTACGATATATTGTATTAATGCCCTACGACTAGATTGGACATGTGATACTCGGAAAGTAGAAACTTCCGCTAGAAAAACTTTTCCGCAGCGTGGAATACCGTTTCCGATGCAACACGACGGTATGGTCAGCCCGATGCCCGGATTTGAATCCCACAGATTTTTACTAGGTACCCTTTTATTTCGCTACCTTTGATAGCATCGAGCGAAGACTGGTACAAATCGGGGAAAAACAATAATTTTAAATATGAATCGATATTGTCAAGCAGCTAGGAGAACTTTTTCGCCACAACTAAGGTTCCGATTCCGATGCAATAGATAATCGACCTACGCCATGCATACATAGTATGTGTTAGATATGAAGTATAAATCTGCTGACTTATAAACTGGAACTCGACAAATAATTAAACGTGAGAATAGTTTATTTAAATCACCGTCAACTGTCCTGTGACACATTGAAATAGTATTGTCTCTAGCTGTAGTTAATGGGGTTTATCTGAGGATCGGGCTGGCAGCAGACGAGACCAGCAGGCTGCTGCTTCCTAGAAATCCTCCGGCCCGGTTGACAATTTATTTTATAGAGGTGGGTGTGTAGGATGCACAGGTACAGAAACCAGAATATACGAGGGATCGACTCTTGGTTCTTTGTTTTTCTAGAACTCATTTTTCCCTTCTAAACTCCATTATTTATACCACTTTGCGTGTCACTCAGAGCATTCATTCCAATCTAACGGGGATCCAGAGTGTTTGACCATGTAAATTCTGTCACGAAGCTGGAAAACAAACAGTAATTTCAAATTAATTTTTTTTCGAAAAACACACATAAGAGGTATTATAAAGAAATTTACAACTTTTTAATTAAAACGACCAAGTTGCAGCAAAAGGACGTTACACGTTAAGGCAGAACCCCGGTATCAAAGTAAAAACAAAGATAAGGAATTCAGATAACGTAGCAATTGGAATCCGTGTCCGAGGTTTTTGTTACAACTTGTACGCCACTGTTATTTAAACTCCCCATAAAGGATGCATAATTCTGTTTCCCATGCTGCGTGTTTTCATTAAAAATATAAATAAAAGCTCACGTTGAAAGACCACCACTTTATGGGTTTATGTGGTTTTAATTAGTGGCACTTCGGTTTTCACGTTCTTTAAAACTGCTGCTTACATGGTTATTTATTGGGAAGTTATGCATAAAGTTGTATAGCTGGTGTTAAGCACAACGCTCGAAGCTTATGCTCCTTGAAAGCAGAGGTTGATTTTATCAAAAATGCAATGTTTAAGACAAATGTAAATAACCGGCTTCTATTGGTTTTAAGATTCGAGCGGTTTCAGGGAACATGACTGAACTTTTCACTGAAATTCAATATTCATTTTTTAAGCGAAACTGTGTCGAAAATCTGTAACAGCTGCTTTTCTTTACTTGGACTGCAGCAGGTCCTACTTTCCACGTCACATTTAGGCCGCAATAAGATGAGTTCTCTGGATCTGGGAAAAGTTAATTAAAAAAAAAAAACAAAACTCCGCGTAGTCGATCATTTTTGGCGAACAATTAAATCAGTTGGTCCTGATCGACAGATATCCCGAAATAACGCAACAATATAAACAATATATCGTCGACAAAAATAATGACACGACCACACAAAAAGTCGAATTTATTTGGGAAAATACGGCCAGAATCTCCCGGCTCTTATAAATTACAATTTGTCGAAGTCGGTCCGGTGGCTGAGCCCCATGCGGGGCTCCGCGGGACGCTCCACCTGACTTAGGCCCCTCTGTTTCTACAGCAATTGAAAACGGACACTTTAATCTTCCCAGCAAATCATCAATTGCAATATTAGGTAGATGTATTTCCAAGTCGGCTAATTTTTCAAGGGGCAACACCACTCTCTTATGATCTGCAATAACCACAGTATTGATTGCAACATTACTATCTAAAAATTATTCTACACAATTTGTTGATTGCCTCACCTCGTCGATGTTAATTGCAATTATTGGGCCATAATAAACCGAGAAATTTAAATTGGAAACAAAGCATATAAACGAAGCTTAATTGTCTCTCTGTAACAAATCATCAGCTTGTTCGACTAATTATCCCTTGGACCGATCTATTCATCTAGTATAATAAGCGTGACAATGCAAATCCTTTAATCTTATTTGATATATGCGTATAAACAATAGATTTGTTATATCATTTTGCGCAATGGAGGGTGTGGCGATTGATTTAGTTGGGATGCGAATCGTAAATTTAAAAGAAAACGCAAAAGTGGACCGCATCGAAATTTATTTCGAAAAACGCAGACTTGGACAAAACAAAAGGACTCTAAAACAATAACTGAGCCAGGTTTTAATGCGAAGGGTCAGTTCGAAGGGCCCGAATTGTGTCAAACAAGCCACAATAACTCAACAACTTAATGACTTGGGTCTAGACAGGTTCATGAACGAAAAATATTGCTATTGCCTTCAGGAACGACCACGGCAGCAATTCTAGGAACCCCTAGGAAATATATGGTATAGACCTAAGCTGCGTTTGGTTGGAAGTTAAAAAGGTTACGTGCTTGACTAGGTTTTTACAGCTTTTAATGTCCACTATACATATGTAAGGTAGAGTTAAAATGGACGCCCGGCTATCACACGACTAATTACAATTTAAATAACCGCATCGGAAGCGCGCTGGGTGCGATAAAGGTTGGTGCCGAAAGTGAGATACCCAGAACGCGGGTGCATTATCTAAATCGTCCTGTAAACACTAAATAGTATCATCGAAGATGAGTGTAAAACACCTTATCTTATCACTAAGGCAATGATGATAGCATTAACATTAAAGAATCACAGAGAGGCCATGCAGTGCGGTATAGGCTATCGAAAGAATCTTAGCTCAGCACTCCGAATCTGAAGGTAGGTTCACATTATTCCCCTGTATATGTCTTAAGAGTTTCGTAAACGTATTTTAAACGAGGATTGGTTCTGATTGGGAATGAATGTCTCGAGGTGTGCCTCCCCTCCATTGGCAATCGCTCTTTATTTTCTCTTGCGTTATTTTTTCCTCACCCAAATCTCATTTGCGCGCTTCGAAAATTTGGAAAAAATGGGTTGTTCATATAGATGAATCGAACCATCTCGAACAGGCCCGACTTGTAAACCGACCTTAACTGTATTTTTGTCTTTCTCACAGATACATTTAAATCTGTCGAGCGTTGTCTCCAGGCCTGTCAGACCGCTCGCTGTCCTAAAAGAAAAAAAATATAACGCCTACTTTAAGCATTGCTACCTGAGTGTTGCATCAGAGCCCCATATAAATAACGGAGACACGAACCCTTATTAAGGTAGTTTTACATTACTGTGGTAACGCATACTACTCTGCGTTTTAGAGGCTGAAGCAGACTTGCAGCTACTTTGAGCATTGCTTGAGTTGCTTACCAAACAAGTGTGGAAATAGCTGATTATGTGACCAGTTAGGAAATGCATAACTTTATATAACGAGTGGGATTCGCTTCGCACATTCAGCAACGTAACGCGAGTATAGCACCTCCTACTGAGTTTCATATAAGGATAGTCCCACAAGTAGTCGACCTATAGACGGTGCCCATTAAACACAGCAGAAAAAATTCAGGGGGTTTCGTCCTGGACTATTCCAACAATATTTTGTCCTTTGATGATGTTTTGAAAAATCGCTTTGTTCCGAGAATACAAGGCGAGAAAATTTTTCGTCAATGGTAACATTTTATTACTAAATATTACACGTAAAGCTTCTTAATATGCAAGAAATGTTGAAAGTGACTACCTTTAGCTATGATGCAAGAATCTAATCTTCTCCTCATTGACTGCGAAACTCTTTCAAAAATACAAAGTTAGTTTCTTATTGAGTTCCTCTCGGAAATTATCCCATTTTTCAAATCTTCCACATTTTCCACCCTTTTTCCCACAAACCTTTCAAACTATTCATCAATGTCTCCGTGAAACAGGCACATTGAATCGAAACAGAGGACCAGGAAAGCCAATGACCATAAGATCGTTGGAAGTGGGACACACCGTGCTGGACATGATAGAGAAAAATCCAGGTACTAACGCTGATTCTTTCTACTGATGAAACAGATATCTCTAGGAATGGATTGGTTGACATGGACCTCATATTGACTACTTCACTGAAAGTAGTCATTTTCAACAGTTATTGTAGATTAAGCAGTTTTACATATAATATTTAGCAATAAAATGTAACTATTGTCGAAAATTTTTCTCGGCCTGTATCCTCAAAACAATGAGGTTTTCCAAAAATTTTCAAAGGGCCAAACATTCTTAGAATAGTCCAGGGACTAATCCCCTGAATATTTGCCGTACGTTTAATCGACACCCTGCACTTGAACCCTGCAGGAGTCGCACTCATGACATTCCAGATGTGACCACTACAGAATTTATTATGAAAAATCCACAAAAATGTACTGGAAAATAGACATTTTAAAAAAGTGCTCTACAGGGTGTTCGGATTTGGAGTATTTTTGACAGGAAAATCCCATTTCCCGGGGAGATAGGGAAAAACTAGCATATATGTCAAGAGCTCGATTTATGAGAACGTATTTATAGCGAAAACAGTATTTTGATATTTTTAGGGTCCACATTGCTAGAGGGTGTTTTCCAAATTTGGACATAACTTTTTTGTGTAGAGCAACATTGAAGTAAAACAAAAACATTCTTATGGCACTTTTTCAATGCGGTTGCAGTGTCGTGCTTAATTTTTTGCCACAGCGTACCGTTTTGTTAAAAACCGACATAATATTTTTATTTTAAACGAAAATCACAGTCGGCTATTATTAAAAAAAAAAAAATTGAATCATTTTCAAGTATATAAGCATGTCTATATAGAATAGTAGCCCTTGGAGTAGCTTTTAGATTTTTCTCTCTCTCAATGACACTTTATGCGAGCCTATTTGCCAACAACTCTCTAATGAGCGCCAACGAATACGAAACCGGTAACGACTTATTGTGCTACATTAGCCTGAAGTTCTGTCTATAAATTATGACAAAAGGAAATTATGCAAATGCACATTAATAATCAACTAGATAAGAAACGCTACCGGCGGCAATATTTAGCATACACAAATAATAATTGTAAAGAACAATTAAAATCAATTTTAAAAAACGAATTTGTCTCGGTACGTGTAAATTGGCGACATATTGGCACACCCTGGCGACAGCGAACGCGCCCCAGGTCTTGTTGGAACATTTGGAAAATCAATCTTCCTCCAGGAGGGTTTGGATAGTCTGGCACTGGTATTAAGCAGAGTTATTGGAGCCAGTTTGCGTGTAAAACAGCAAAATTAAACGATCAATCATCGGCTACTTAGCGACGCTAAACTAAATAATCGTGTGAACTGACGAAATTAAAATAATCATTTAAAAATTTAATATATATGTATTAGGGGCTTTGTGTTTTGGTCCCCGTATAATCATACCTTTGTTCACCTGAATGGGGATCCCGCAGTGTTAAAAATTGAACCATTACTGCAATCTAATCATCGGCCCATCTCATTTCTTCCGAACAAATTTGGAGATGCTCCTTTATTCGAGGCTTATTAGATGTTACCCATTTTGAATTGGTTGTTTAATCGTTCGATTAATACTCCGTAAGTCGGAAGACGTAGCTCATCAATTCCTACAACTTTCCCCGAAAATTCTTCTCTAGCAGAAAAATCGATGAGGACTATTTAATACCAGCTGAAATAGTCAGAAACCATCCCAAAATAATAAAATGTACGTTATCCGGACAATTAAAACCCGGATTCCAGCAATAAAACAAAATCGACTCAATTAATTCCAGTTTTCTCGGAAAAATACATTAGTCGAACATTCGTATATACAAGAGTGGTGCGTTTCTTCGTATACCATTTAATCCTGTTTTATTTTTACATTGTTAGGACCTGGATGGTGTGTCCTCTACTCGGTTTTGGCTTTTTTATGCTCGTTACCGTGTTCGTTATTTAATTAACTATCGGTTACAGAGACGGACTAGTGTTGATTATGGTTTTGACGCTAGCTTTTCGGTACTTGACAAGAAATAAATTGCGATTAACATCTCAACATGAATCGAAACTTAATTTAAGCTATGATTCAACTGCTCAGTCAAAAAATTTATTGTAGATACACAGGGTGTTCCAAAAAGGTTGCGCTAAAGTTAAGGAGGTTATAGGTGACGTTGCGGCGAACAATTTTTGCACTGAAATCACAGGTTAAAAATGGGCCGTTGTGGCTTCCAGATCTTTTTGTTCAAAAACATAATGCTAGCTCGTTGACGCCAAAAGACTTCGATATTTTGTTTATTTTTATTGAAAATAACTAAAAAAAATATATAATAAAGGTTCAAAATGACGAAATGGCGACCCTCAACCTGGTCACTTAAGTTCGTCGTCGAAATCATTAAATCGCGCTCCCGTTGTAAGAAGTATGGATTTTGCTACATGAAATGAAAGACGTCATCACTTTTCCCAACAAGTCCTCTTGGGGGCTGAAGGGGTTTCATACAGTAACGATTTGATCTAATCTGAAAGGAAAAAATCCAACGGGCTTAAATTAGGACGTCGCAGTGGCCACCTGATAGGTTCGTAATGTAAATTGGGCCATTTTCACAGTTTAAACGCACAAATTTTTCGCTAAAGAAACAAATGTCACTGCGATTATTATTAAATCAATTTTCAGAAAGGTGGAGTTTCGGAATGTAAGTGATAAACTTGTATCAGAATACAAAAAAAGTGTTTGTTTTGTTCGCACCTATTCACTTACGTTGAATATCAAAATCTTTTGAATGAAAATGACTCTTGAACCAAAACGACACATTTTTTATCAGCATTTTCTACGTAATTTTTCTTTACCGTAATGTCCCTTATAATCTTATGAAGTTTACGACAAACTTTTTGAAACACTGTATATATAAAAAAGGCGTGGAAATTATCTTTCCTTTATAGGACGGCGGCAAAGGTAAACAATATCACATTTTCCAACCTCAAAGTCATCACAAAAGTTCTAAAAAACCCCCTTATGATGCTATCAATATTTAAAACAGCCGAGTCTCTTGAAAAAGTCATACAATTTAGAAAATCAAATTTTATTTTTTTTATGTTTGAAAAAAGAACGAAAACTCCAAAATGAGCTAAAAAAGAAAATTGGCCTAAGCCTCTTCCCAAAATTTCAAAACCGTGAGGCAGGTAGAAATCGTTAAATAAAAGAGAAAGCCTCAATGAATGAATAAAAAATCATTCGGATTCAATTGCGGAAAACAGACTAAATTCAATTAACCGACGACTAGTTTCGGTCAGTTTAGTGAGGAGAGATGTTAGAGTTTTTAAGTTTTGATATTTATAACACACCTGAATAACTTGGATAGACTGAATTCCATTGGATTTAAATTTCACTCAAAGTTACTGAAAAAATCATTTTACTACAATCTTTATAAAAACATCAGAAGTCACGCAAAACTAAACATCTAGGTCTGGATTCGAGCATATAAAAAAGTTCGTTTACCGTTCTCATGTTAATTTGCTCTTGGACGAAATTCTCCTTACTCCATCACTGTCCACCTCCTCTTTACTTTTGGTCCTCTGCTCTCGTTCCTATCTGGGCTCACACATGTTCGGGGCTTATCAGTGGTGGATCTAACCGCATAGCCATCGATAGGCGGTCCCTTATTTTTATTTTCTTTGAAAAGGCTTATTTAACTTAAATTAATCGGTTCGAGCAGTAATCAACAGCTCTGAGAAGTCATTTAAATTAATTAGATTTGGATCTATAGTTACCGTTTAAATTGTTGTTTAATAAGGACTATATGGTCTTATGAAACTGCTTTTCGGATTTCTGTCACCAGGTACGAGATCCAGGTCCAACCACTGAACCCAGTCGTCCAGGATCAACAGAAGTTCATTTTTTACTCTAATATCTTACCATAAAGTTTATGTGCCGGAGAATTTCAATGCAAATTTTTCTTGTGAAAGTAAAGAAGTATGACATAGAAAACTAACCCTAACACTACTTCAATGCTTACAGGCTAAAACTTAACTTTAATTTTATTCGCTCATCCACTAGAAAAACGGCAGCAGGACAATGAGCCGAATTCACGTATAAATTCGACGAACCGCAAAAAATATGTCTACAGATTCTTTCTTCGTGTACTGGTGATGAATATTTCAGCAAATTTCAACAATTTTAATTTAGTCGACCATCTATCCGCCGGATCTTTAGTAGATTCCTATCCGGTGGGACCAGATTTCAAAGTGGCGCATCAGCCACCAAAAAAAGCCCACCTACGACAACAATGGAAATACAGTGGCGGGTATAAAACGTTTTTTGTTTTACGAAAAGACAGACCTGATAGTCCCATATTGAAAATGAAAAGTCTTTGTTCTAGCGGCAACTTTAGATCGATCATCCTGTTCCGACTTAAAATCTGGTTTCTCCGTAATAAAATTCGCGCGGTGAAGCGTAATCCTATTAGTAAGTACAAGTAAGTAGGTCGTGATTTTAGGTACTTACCTTCCTGCATTGATTTTCAAACCCTGACAATCAAACCGACTATTTTTAGAGTATCTCCAATTGTTACGTGCAAAGATTCAGATCAAACCTTTAGATAGTTCAATTATGAAGATGAAGTCAATTCACTGCCTTTAATATCTCAACTAGCGCTGAGTTGTTTATTTTTAGATGCTATCAATAGATGCGGTAGTTTTCCAACACTTTCTAATGATTTGCACTCATAATGTTTTTTAATACTGAGGTTTCGAATTTAATTTCTCGGAATGGCCACTCAAGACTCCAGAGTTGACTACTACACATTTTTCTTTTGACATGGACGCATTCAAGCTCTCATTCCCTTGTGGGAGATCTGAATGCCTCTTTTGCTTCTTTTCGCTCAGCATCGGTAACATCTACCTAGACTGAGAGTAGAACTATAGCAGAATCGAACTACAAACCGTTTTATCATAAATTATCATACGTTTATTGTACAAATCTATATTCGGACGGCCGCGGGTCCACAATATGAATACAAGGGAGCATATAAGCATTATACAGGGCAATAAAAAAGGCGATCGTGTTGTCAGAGACATTCATAAGTCAGTTGGGCAGCAATAAAGAATTGTGCGATCTGCGAGATGAATGCTGAATGCGCGATGGCCGATTTGTGTTTTGGCGCTGGACCTGCGACGCATTCCGCGTAAGAAACGGCGGCGCGCGACTTCTTTTTTGTCTTTGGTTTTTTCGAAAAAAGTCAGTGGCGGTCCAGGCATTGGCAATAAATCAATAGATCTTTAGGGCTTTCATTCCATTTTCAAATCTTAAAAAAATTGTCGTTGTCATCACAATGTGATCAGACGAGTCAACCAATGTTTGGCATAACTACGAAAAAGGACTTTTATTGAGAAATCAAAGAGAACTGGGTATATTAACTCAGGATTAGAAACCATTATGTGAAAAAATTCTTATATAAACAATGAAACTTTTGATGCTGAACTTCCAAGCATTGATTTCTTAATTCTGCATTTTAAATTCGAAAGCATCATTCACAGCGAATGAGCCTGTGAATCATAGTTTGTGTTCCGTGTGAAGCGAAATGTAGGTCAAACTTGACTTCTCTTTGACATTAATCAAACAGGTACCTGCCTAAAATTGGTACATTTCTAATATGACAATAAAATACTAAATACCTTAATCGTAGCGTTGACTATTTCTTCTTCACCCAAATTAAAACCAAAAAAGCACCAAACGATGTTCACACTATGATGGAATTTCAATGAATTCTTGCCCGGTGGTCACTCAAATATCTGTACAGTTTGACAACATAATTCACTAAAAACACCAACATTTTCATAAATAAACGTTTAATATGTACAGGAAGGTATATCTTCAATGCATACAGAACAAGAAAAGTGCAGCGAGACCCATTATAAAGAAATACTTGTCAAATAGGTTAAGTTATGGATGGCTATTGAGGTCGTGATTATAATATTGAGATTTATTTTATTCAATTAACATCGTAGATGCTCAGGGAAGAAATTGTAGGACCACCCCTTCCGAATGGCCGGATTTAGTAATTCCTGGGTACTGATTATAACACCCTAAAAAATCGTGATTTAAATTTAAATTTTATTTTTATAATAACGGCCTTCATTATCTTATAAATCATATCTCGAATGTGAAAAGTTTTAATTTCAGGTGCGCGTATCTCTTTGATAAATGCTGCTGCGGAGGCGGGCGAAGGAAAATCAAATTTAGAAACTCACATATACGATTGGAAAAAAATACAACAATTATTTATAAAAAATACAAAGTTCCGCAAGTATCGTTTATTTGTTTCAAATACGAAAAAAAGTAAATTTCCTATTCAATTGAGTGCTTTGATTAAAATAAAAAAGTATTTGCGTCAGCATTTGTATTGGCTTAAATTTTTGAATAATTTTTAAAGTGAAATCAAGTAAAACTTATAAGTGAGACAAGTAAAGCAACTTTCACGAAATCAATATTTTATTTAATTTAACAATCGAAAGAACAACTGCAAAGCCACAAAATGATCGAACTTAACTTAATAATTGATAAGTTACCTATTATTGGTTATAACTTTTTGACATCGGCACGGCAGTGATGAAATTAAATTTTGAATAGTTGTAATCGGCCTGTTTGTTCATACTTCTTTCTTTTATCTATCAAACACAGTTTGGAAACTTCACATTACGAATCCGATTATCTACTTCTTCCCATAGGTTCTCCATGGGCTTAAGATCTGATGATTGAGCCAGCCACCGTGGAACCTGGACATTGTGGTTGTAAAACCATTCCTAAACAACACGAGATGAATGTTTTGGATCATTGTGCTCTTGAAAGAAAAACCGAAGAGGCATCTCGCTTTCAGTATAGGGCAACATAACGTTCTGAAGTATAACTCTATATACATATACAGAGTGTTCTAAGTTAAGTACGCACTACTGGTAACTTTATTATTATTATTATTATAGATATAAAATTGGTAAAAGTAGCAAACTTGTAACATTTTTCCCGCTGATTAAGATGGAGAGAACAGAAAAACCATTGAATGTGGCATTTAAAGAAAATTGGAATTTATTAAAATAGAACGTCCTGTATATTTTTTTACTTTAAAATTCGCAAATCAGCAAGAGAACAAAAAAGGCTATATGCAATATTGGCCGAAAACTGAAACTTGGGCCTTTTTAGTTCTGTGAGTGATTTGCGAACGTTAGAGTAAAAATCAACAGAGAATCGAATAAAAAAAACATTTCCTGATTTTTTCTTATATGCCACATTCAGTTGTTTTTCTGTTTCTGTTCACCATCTTAATCAGCGGGAGAACTGCTACGAGTTTACCAAGTTAACCGACATTGCATTTATAAAAATAAAAAAGTTACCAACGGTGCGCTCTTAATTAGAACGGGCTGTATATCCCTGTACAGGATGTTACTTAAATAATTAGCCAAATTATAAGGGGTCACTTTTTGAGTGACTCTAATATGAAAAGTTTATAGAAATATAAGTCCAGTAACACTTCTTTTTCAAGGTATAGAGTATCGAACTTTTTGTGTCGTTTTTTCGTAAAAATTTTAATAATAATTTAGCCGATTTTATTGAAAATGGCATTTACATATAATAAATGTTTATTACAAAAAAAAATTGCGTACCATTTGTTTAAATTTAGTTTTAATAAAAGGTTTTTCTTGTTTGATTTTTGTTAAATTTCCGTTTCCCTTTTTAAAATCATGTTACTCCTGTGCAGGTCACTAGCAAAAGGAAACAAACAATTTCTAGCTTTAAAGATTCTTTTGTACTACATTAAAAATTATCAGCAATTTTCAACATATTTATTTTAATTAATTTACGTTTTCTTGTTATTTAGGAGTTTTTTAAAAATATGTAACAATTTTTGGAAAAAAATTTGAAACCCTGTATCTTGAACACCAAGCATTACTGGATCATATTTTTATGAGCTTTTTGTCTTGAAATCACTCAAAGAATCATCCCACGAAACTTGGCCACGCACTCAAATAACATCCTGTATTTTAATCGATTTATGGTGCCATTTGTAAAGTGTAATGACCCTACTATGATTCACGAAAAACCATCCCATAAAAATACATTACCATGTCAGTGTTTCTCTGTTGCTATAACATACTCTGGGTGAAATCTTGGATTAATTAGGCGCCTACACGCCTCATTCCATCTGAATTGAAAATTTTATATCAAGATTAGTAGCTAAATAATACATTTTCCAGCTTTCAACCGTCCAGTTCACATGTCGCCGTACGAATGTCAGCCTGGCAAAAGACGATTTCTTTCCAGAACCAACGCCTTGTTGGCTGGATATCTGCTACACAGTTTTGCTTCGTCTAGTTAAAGTTGAACAATCCTTGGATAAATTTGCAAATTAGGAATTTTAGCAATTATTTTCGAGGCAGACAGCCGCGGACCTCTTTGAGTTACTCTTTCAAATTCTCGTATTAATCCAAAATGTTTATTTGCGAAGCTCTTTCGATTTCAGTATAATTTCTACATGTTTCTACCGTTGTGACCATTAATTAGAAATTTACAAATTCCAGTAAACTCGTACATTCGAGTAGATAAGAACAATTTGTGGCGTTATATAATGCGCCGAATCCAAATATGCAATTTTTTTGTCATAAGTGATTCTAATTTTCAAGTTCGCGTCATTTAGTATATCAGTTAATTTATTGTGTTCGCAACAGTTTGTTTCTGGTTTGGAACGTGAGTTATGCTGCCATATGTACCATCGTAGGACCATCGGAATCTTCATGTGATCATCCAGTTCGTCAAACTTGGTCTGATCAACCACTTTGTCAAAGCACTCAACCGCGAAGGGCCTGCTTTTCAATATTTAATTAAGTTGTTTCCTAAATTGTGATACGTAAAAATTAAAGAAGAATTATTTGTCGAACTTGACATTCAAGAATTAATGGCGTACAATGAGTTTACAAAATGTTTAATAACCTATGAAGCGGCAGCATGGGCATTATTCAAAGAACTTTCTTGGGAACCAGAAATGTCCGGTTTAGAAGCAAATAGTCGAAGATTTGTTGCATAACTACCACGAAATTGGAGCTCGAATATCTCCCAAAATACATTTTCTCTATTCCCATCTGGATTTTTTCTTGAAAATTTAAATGACACAAGCGATGAGCAATGAGAGCGACTACACCAAGATACGGCAAAAACCGAAAGATGTCAAGGACTTTGCAATGATAGAATGCTGAGCGACTATTCCTGGACTGCGCAGAAGAGATTAGAAGTAAAAAGCAGTTTGTAGCTGAATTATTAATAATTCTGCTCTTGTTCCTTGACCTATGATGTACGGCGTCAAAGCATTTTACATAAGCTTTTTTGACGTTTTTCCTTATTTTAATTAAATGGCAATATTCCAGTGATACATAAAAAAAATTATACTGTATTGTAGCCAAAACCGTATACCTTAGGATTTCATGTTATGTTTTTTTTCGGTGAAATTGAAAACTTAACAAAAAAACCTTTGAAAGCAAGAATTAATGTTAATTAATTGTTATTATCACAAAACTTAAAACGACTTTAATTCTAATTAATAGAAAACGGCAGCTGAGTGAAGAGAAACCGAACAAAATATAAGCAACCCTTCGGCAATGTAGCCGAAGAGTTGTCTAAATGTGGAATGAGTATAGTATACAGGGTGAGTCGGGAGGATCGTGCCAAACTTCAGGAGCGTGTTGTACATGAAAAATAAATGTAAACAAACTCAAATGTTGTTATCCGATTTTTGTTTGTTTACAAGTTATAGCGTAAATAAAATTTTTGAAGTAGGATTCCATTTACCATAAACGTACCTTTCCTGAACGTTGGATTGGTCGTGGTGGCCCTATTAGTTGGCCTCCAAGGTCTCCAGACCTCACACCACTAGACTATTGTTTGTGGGGTTGGTTTTAAACTGAAGTGTACAGAGTAAAAGTGGACACTCAAGATGCACTAATTCAACGCATTAGAAATGTTGCAGCTGCTATTAAAGAAAGACATGAAACAATCAGGAGCGCAACGAATGCTCTTCGTAGACGAAGCCGAAAATGTTTAGAAGTTAATGGCAATATTTTTGAACATTTACTATGATATCCAAACGTTAATTTATGGAATTTCTTATGAAATTTGTAAATTTTTTAAATTTTATGTTTTAATTTTATTTACGCTATAACTTGTAAACAAACAAAAATCTGATAACAACATTTGAGTTTTTTTACATTTATTTTTCATGTACAACACGCTCCTGAAGTTTGGCACGATCCTCCCGACTCACCCTGTATATTCCAAGACAACTTGGAATAGTCGTTTCGTTTGGGGAAGTGTGTGTTTCATCTGTATGTACGGATACCTACTATTCGTCAATTTACTTGAAACTGATTCCCAGAAAGTTTGAACGATTTGTGAAAGGTCGTTTGGAAAAATGAAGTAATTCACTATCGTACAGGAAAAATTGATCATTCAACTTTTCCTGGCAGACAAATGTTAAAAAAAAATTGCAAATATGTTCTAAAGACAGCATTTTACTATTCAAGGTATTATTAAAACTTGTAACTAAGAAAAGAGAATATTGCGGAAAAAGAAAATAGCTCATACCAAGAAGTTATCGGAGTATGATGGAAGATCGATTATTAGCCGCATCAGTAAAAACCCAAAAGTAAGTGCTGTGTAAAAAAAAATAAACTACGCAGAACGTTATAACGACAAGGATTTTGCCGTTTGGAAGGCCGTTTTTTTAGCGACGATAATAAATATAACACCTGGGGAAATCGTGGAAAGCAAATACTGTGGAGAAAATCGAATACCGAACTAGATTCTCAAATTTGAAGATTCACAGTAAAACATGGTGGAGGTTCGGTGTTGGTATAGGGGGTGTATGGCAGCGAGTGGAGTGGGCGCATTACATTTTATCGACGGCATAATGAACAAATTCTTTGAGTGCAGAAAAATTGGGGATTTTGGAACATCCGAAGATTTATGCTAACAATTATCCAAAGCACACAATCGCCCGATTTAAATGTAACTGAGCATTTGTGGGATATTTTAGAAAAAAAATGGAGCTATAAGGGTTTCGAATGAAAATGTGTTGAAAACAGCAATTCAAGAAAAATGGGAAAAAATTCATCCCTCGGTTGCAGAAAATTTAGCCAAATCGATGCCACGCCGCTTGAAAATGGCGGTGGACCAAAAAGAATGCTCAACAAAATATTAGATTTAATATTAATTTTTTTTATGTTGCAGTGACGTGTACCGTTTTGGCTGTTGTCTAAATTTTGTTAGTTTTCTGTTTAATCAGCTGCGACTTTTTATTAATTAGAAATAAAGTCGTTTTAAGTTTTAGCGATAATAACAATTAATAAACAGTGATTTCTGCCTCTAAAGGTTTTTTGTTAACTTTTCAATTCCGTCGGAAAAACAAAATTATAACGTGAAATTTTAAGGTAAATAGTTTTGGCAGCGATACACTGTATGTGTATAAATAACAAAATATACAAATCAGTGTAAATCAGAATTTAATAAAAAATCTCTCCGCACTTACCCCACTGCACCTTGCACTCTATTTCGGCAAAAGAAACTGTCTGGAAATGGCAGTCACGCTCTTTCCTTCCAAAAAGGCATTTACAACCATTTTCCCAAGTCTATACCTTGTGGCACGTTTATTCCTGTAAAAGAAGCGACGTATGGGGTGATTTAAACTGTGAAATTTCTTCGGTAAACTCACTTCAGTTGTGTACCCGGTTTCAGTGTCCAAATTAAGAATATCGCTGTAATCTTGTAGCATATCTGATGTCGACTATTTACAAAATAACACAATTTTAGGCTGCTTGATATTTCAAAACAATTTCATGTCACTTGTGACAGCAGGTTCCTATGACCTTTTAAAAGGAAATAATTTTAATTTGCGCTATTACTCATCAGCTTAATAAACATTAAAAACCGTGTTTTATCATAATAATTGTGTTACTTTCGTCCGATTGTGTAAATATTTGAAAAATATAAAAATTTCTTTATGATATCACGTCGCCCATCATTTGCCCACATTCTCTCACGCCTTCCGGCACATCACAGAGAGCCGCGGAAACGTATCTCACCCCCGCATCTTCAGAATTGTTTTTATCTTATTTTTTTCTGTCATCTACGCACTCTGATGCGATGTTCATAGAGAATTCGTGCTTTGCTTCGTGTAGCTAGTTTTTACTTTTTACTCACAAGTCGCGGGGGTCATCGAGGTCATACTGGACATCATTGTCTCGAAATGGCAGTTATAAATGCCGTTTAGAGCGGTTTTTCTCCTTATAGGGCCATAAGTATGCAGGAAGATTTTTCCGAGTTGACTTTGTCGGCAGTGCCATAAAGCGTTCGGTGTCGGGACATTCGGTGGAATTATGACGGTTTTTATTGCAAAATATGCCCGAAATCGTCAAAACGTTTTAATATTTCAGGATGAGGAAAATTTAAAAGGTTGAAAGTCAGTAGTTTATTCCTGGAAAAGTAAATTTATAGTGGCTTTTAATTCTTTCTCATTCATTGCTGTTCTATCTTTTTTCTGTAGCTACTCAGTGAGTATGACCATACATAAAGTAACCAATGGCTCACTTACAGTCGAAATACCTGCTCGATATCTGGATGTCAAATTAATAATCAGTGATTTGGTTCAGAAAAACGGATCGGATGGCCCCGCAATGTATAATTTATTTAGTGAATTTTTTTTTATCTGATCTGCCTCAACGAACCAAAACAGTCGAAGTAAACACGACCAGTTTCGAAGAAACGTTAGTGTTTATTATCTCATCGACCGCTAATGGAGAAGGGGTGGAGGTGTGAGCATCATGCTGAGTTTGGACAATCTCATTACGTCCAGGATTACTTGCACTTTCGTAGGTATAAATTCAAAACTCGTCATCACCATTCTATATAATGCGAATCTTCTGCCGATGGAAATTGTCTTCTTCTGTAGCTTCTTTTAAATCTACATATTATTCCTAACTTGACTGGACAATGTTTGCCGATAATCACTGCTAACCATAATAATTAATTTCTATTCAGGTTGTCATTCCTGTATTAAGTGTGAAGCACGTAGCAGGAATACGCCTGAAGCATCACTAAGCAATCAGCTTCCTAGAATAAAGCTTTGTGATTCGTTAAGCGCCTTTCTTAAAAGGGAGGTGCATGAAGAAGTTCCAGGAATTCGTTATTGTTCAGAAAGTCACACGAAGAGTACTGAACTTATTTCACAGAACATCGGAAATGCATTGAGTTAAGCTGAGGACGAAATAAATTTAGAATAATTCCTTGTTGATGTATCATTAATAAATAGAGTGGGATTCGTCGTGGATTATCAGTAATCGCACAGCCGTTTAGCTTTAGTTGTCTCACCTTGATTAATAACCGTCCAAACACGGATCATTAATATGTGGTCTGAATAGATTAATATGGATTAGTCCCGGCAGATCTCATTTGAATTCTTTAGAGTCCGCTTCGGGAATTCACGAACGCATACTCTCCATCAAGCTCCAAAAACAAAAAGGCAACCAAGTGAAAATAAAACAGAAAATAGCCAGGAGCAACAATACCATTAAAGACCAATAGAGACCCGATCCAATATTTAAATTATGGCCATTATAAAATGTGTATGGCAGCGAGTGCAAGGGAGTGTGACTGGGGAACCTGAGGCTACACTCGGGACTACCCCCTGAAAACCGCTCGATAAAAACTTGCTCTATATAATTATGTATTTTTTATACACATACTTAGCCAAAAGCGGTCTGATAGTCGTTAATCTTTAATACATAATTGATAGGTGCGTGGTGCCCGATAGAATTTAAGAAATGCTCTTCCAGTGGTTTGGGCTTAAGGCGCGTTGTGCAGGAGGGCTTTAGTCGTCGCCAAAAAGAACGTTTTTCATAGGCAACATTCCTCTTGGGAACGACCGAAGGGGGGGGGGGGGGGGAGGAACAAATTGGATATTTTTCAAAAAGGTTTTCGAAGCGAGAGGGAAAAGACAGCATTTACAGGGTCTATTTTTTACCCTAGTGTTCATTTAAAAGTTCAAATTGGAACAAAATCGTACTAAAAACAAACATGTAGTTGGCTTAATATTCATTACTTACCACCAAGCCCCTCGTTAGAAATTGAACCATTATCTTACACGACCAGACTTGATTAAAATATGCATTAAATTTGCAACAGAGTTAGTCAGGGTGCATATGTTCATACGAGAATGAAGCAGTAAATTGCTTGATTATCAGCATTCAAACCGACCGTGGGATTTTCAAAATTCAATTACCGCTAAACGAATACACGGCCAGTGTAGAAAAATGAGGAGTCGTAGTCGACGTGACAGCAGAATCACATTCCGAAAAAATAAAGGTCTTTTGATAAATTTAACAGTGGAAGTTATTCCTATTGTTGATACTTGAAACCATCAGCCGAAAGAGAGCAGAGCCACCATCAAGTTACATGACAAAAACACAAAGCCACCGTTTTCAATCATGCTCATCCTGAAAGGGCAGAGGCGTAGTGGCAATGGCAGTTATGAATTCCTTCAATTCCCATTTACTTAAGTGCAGGCTTCATCAAGGTTTCCTTTTTAAACCGCACATTTTAGCTTTATAAGTATAATTCCTCCCTTACAGATTTATTTACGAAATATAATCCTTCATTCAGTGCAATTATCATTGCGTTGATAAAAATTGAAAGATTTGTTGCGGCGCCTCACGAACTTTAATGATGGTCTTGTATGATAAATTTTGAATGTGATTTGGCGGTGTGACGAGTGGTCACTGATCAGGCGGTCGGGAACAAAAATGAAAATTAATTAAAACATGTTCTGGTCTGCCATTCGGATTAGGAAGAAATGAATGGATGAAGAAGCAAAGGAGAACAATGATCGGGGTCCGTGTGACAATACATGATAGATCGGCGCGATTCCATCTCGCTGCAGCCGTTCTACAATGGGCCATTTATTTATTTATAAGTCCAATTTTGTTCTCATTTGAATATTTTCCTTTCCCTCTCTTATTTTATTCCTTTATCCCGAGAATATGTTATTAGAGATGTAATCACCGGTTTAATCATGTTTGGCAAATAAGCACTAATTTTTTTAATTTGTCGTTTTGTGAACTTGAAATCATGGCTCTACAGGATGTTTGGTAAAATTTTTTGGGTGACGGGGGAAGTCGTTTGGAACCGATTTAGTTTTAATAGTGCTCTCGACTGGTACTAAATGTATTCAGTAAAGTAAACGTATACATTTTCAATACAAGTGATGAAAATTAAAATTCGGACTTTATAAGAACAAAAAAAGAAGTAGTAAGTTCGAAGAAAGCGAAGAAATGATAAAGTTTGAATTATTAGAAATAATGTTTTTTCTTAAGTATTCTCGACTCCTAATTCCTTCATTTTATTGTTATTGACGTAGAAATCTATAGAAGTCTTTTTTACTAAATTTACTTATGTGTTACACCATTGGATAGGACACTTAATATTTTTTGCCGCAGATCAAGCTCTGTATGAATCTTCGTTGAAATTCAATTTTATTTCTAATAATTTAAACTCTGTCATTTCTTCATTTCCTTCTAACTATTTTTTTTGTCCTTATAATGCCGGAATTTTAATTTTTATGGTTTATTTAGAAGCAGGCATTCACGTTACAGAATAAACTTAAGTCAAACCGATAGCACTAGTACAGGGCATTAGTAATAAAGTTATTAAGGGCAAAATTTAAAATTTTGTAAAATTTATTAAAAAGTATTAAAAAAATTCCAAAACCATAACTTACAAAAATAAATTTAATTTAATCGGTTTTAAATGACTTACTCTGTCGCCCAGAAAATGTTGTCAAACTTTCTACCAAACACCCTGTAGATTGTTTAGTTTTATAGAAAAAGTTAGAATACACGTTATCAGGAATTAAATCCATGAATGGGGATTATAAATATCTGGGGTCACCGCGGAGTCCTGACTTAAATCCACTAGATTTTTTTAGTCTTGTTTGTGACCTGTTTAATCTTAATTCTGGCTTGTGAATGAGATACTCCCAGTTTAAACTTCAGAGGCAATTAGAATAGACAATGACAGAGAAATGAAGGCATTATTTAGGAAGACGGGCGCCTAATTTTAATAGCATATAGGCATCTAATTTATTTTGTTATTGACCATTCTCTCGTAGTTAGCTGCTACCACCTATGAAGAACCTTAGAGCTTATTATTTCTAATGATGTTGCTTTTGTTGCCCCATAAGGCTTCCGCCCGAAAGAAAAATCGTTCAACTTATTGAGCATATTGTTGAAAGGTAGTTAGTCCATATTAATTGCTTACCACCTGATGGGTGAAAATATTGGCTTATTTGATTCTTTTCCGAGAAAATATGAATATCGTTATGAGATTTATAATAAACGTCATTATCGTGAATATATGTACACACGTTACAAGTCGTGACTATCGCTGCCCACCGTGTAATGAGGGGGCCCGCCTGCCTGCTTATAGCACCAAAGATCTGGATCTTTGCGAATCTCTTCTTCGTCTTGTTAAGCTGGATCGTGCACGCTCTTTCTCTCTGCTTCCTCGAAAATTTTATTGCCGATATAATCGATGAATAATTGCGCGAACTGTTTGAAAAGTTCTTGTGAGAATATTGCCTCTATCCATGTTTAATGTTGCCTAATCATAAGGTGTTCGCCATAACGAGTTTATTTAAATCTGTTGTCAGTGGTAACGCCTCTTTAGCGCCTTTTTCTTTTTATTAACAAAAGCTTGCATATAGAATTAATCTCCGTCATAACAGGTGTGAAATAAATATGCAGCTATTAGTTTAGTCCCTTCGTAGCAACTCTGGCTCGATATGAACCTCTCTAATCATGTTGATACTTTCTGAGTAAACCTACGAAAAATTTGATTTTTTGAAAATATAATTCATGTGGTTGATTTGACTTGACATTAATCAAAGTTAAGATCACGACAAGTTTCACGAGCAATTTCATGATCAAATACTTGAACCGACAAGTATTACCAGATTTTAAATCATGTTGAAGGGTACTGAATATATATGGTGTCCCAATGAAAAGTAGTCACCCCGTATATTTAGTATACTGTCATATTTAAAGAAAGTTCGCGAAACACCTCGATCGATATTTCTCGGAGGATATGTTTTGACGTACGTTAGACAACTGAACGAGCAACCCCCTGAAAGAGGACGACGACAAACCCTTCAAACTTAAATAGAGGAGAAGGGTTAATTAATGCCTCATTTTAAAGGTTTTGGAACTATATTTACAGCAAACTACGATAAAAGTAATTTTGACAATCAGTTTTTGCGAAAAGTTTCATTTTATTTGCCATCGTTAATTTACCTATAAAAAGCACAATTCAAAGATTTATTTAAATTAAATGATCGAAATGACCTCCATTTGTTTCCATATAAAAATATAAACGTGATTCAAACATTCCACGTATATTTTGTAAAACTGCTGGCGATGATTGGCAGCACACCCAAATCATCCGTTGTCATAATTCATCCAAAGAAGTTGATTCTATTTGGTATATTTTAGATTTATGATACCCTTACATAAAAATCCCATGTCGTCAAATCTGGCGATCTTGCTGGCCATTTGATATATCAGCAGTTTTCAAACTGTGGGACGTGCCCTTATATAATTAGGAAGTGCCACAGATTGAAAAAAAATCTTTATTAAAATTTTATTTAACAGACAAAAAAACTCCTTCTAAGGTACTAATGACTAGTTGCTAACATGTGCTTGTTCTAAGGCGCACAACCTCCCTAAATTTGATCCTATATTAGAGATGGTCATTCTGAGTCCATTTTCTACCTAAAATTTTCTTCGGTATTTAGCCTTCAATACAGCAAATGGCAAAAATATACTTTCACATAGATAAGATGTTGGAAAATGCAACGGAATTCTGAGCGTTTTGACTTTTAACAAGTAGTCACTCGGAAGTTTGGTCCAAAAATTTGGTAAAGATTTGTTAACAAAATTTGATTTTTGAGAGGTGCTTGATGAAATATCGATCAATTGTTCTTCTTAAAGTGATAGCCCGATAAATGTGTTGTCAAATGAATTTAAATCTCAGCTCTAGTCGGACAAATGATACCATCTTTTGCAAAGAAAAATCGTCTGAAATTTGCACTCAGGTTTTCTAAATAATCTCCTAGGGCATTTAGCATCACAGCTTTGTGAGTTTCTTCAAATGGAAAACCCTGCATAAATTCACACAACGCAGGAAACATATTAAAATAGTTTTTTTTTAATTTGTTATCTCATAACTGCATTTTCTTACAAAAAAAGTCAATCTTTTTACTCATATCAAAACACGTTAAAAAAAAGCTGTTAATCCTATTGGAGCCCTATAAGACAGATTTTGAAATTTGCAGCGATTAGGGAACAGCACTGATTTCTGTGATATCCTACAGTTATCAAAATTTTTTATTTTTCCCGAGTAACTCTGATTCTGACTCTAACCAATCGTGGCCTCGAACGATTATGCAGGACATGAAAGTTTTTGAAATTTAGAGAGGTTTTGAGGCAAAACGGCTCTAATTAGAAGATTGATGGTAGGTGTTGAGTACGATAACATCCATGTGAAAGTTTTTCAATTAGATAATCTATACAGGCGTAAAAAATAATCATATGTCCAGGGCTCGCAAGAACATCTAGTATTTTGATAGAAAACAACGTCTTAAAGTTAAAAAAAAATGTGAATCAAATAATAAACTTAATGGCAGTTTTGGATTTTTTGGCTAGTTTTTCATGATAAATACTTTGTTTTATCCATGTCGCAAAAAAAGCAAATTTTTGTTTACCAGCGTCGGTATTACCAAGTTTACGTAGTTTACCAGGTGTCTAATATCCCAATTCAAACATTGAGCTTTTCAAGTTGTTGTATATGCTCTGCTTGCATTAATTGGGATTTAATTTCGCTCCAATATCGACAGTTGTGCTGATTCACGTGACCTTTAGGAAAAATTAATATTTGTCTGAGAAAAAATGCCGTAGAATGGGTGTCGATTATTTTTTAAGCATTCCGCCATGATTTCACAAAATCGTAGACTTCTTCGAAAATCATTTTAATTTAGTTCATGCATAGATTTATTTTGTAAGGATGAAATGTATATACATATACAAGGTGTTACAAATTAGTAGGTCAATTCGCTAACCACAGATTTTTTGAATGAAAATAAGTCGATTTTCCTTATGCGACTTTTTTCTTTGGCGTTTTATACTCACTATACAGAGTGTTAAAGTTATTAAAAAATTAATTTATTTGGTTAATAACTTCGGTACTTCTTATGGTATTTTAATGAAATTTTGTAATGATGCACAGTTCGATGAGGCGTTCTTTTCCTATAATTTAGGTTAAAAAAAATTTAATCGGAGAAGGGAAATTAGGGGTCACGGACATGCCCCCCCCCCAACCTTTTTTTTGTACGCGCCAATGGTGAACGTGTTTAAATCTTTAAATTAAATATCCTTTTATATTAATTTTTTCATTCTTGTGAAATTTTGATTTACCGCTTACTTTAGAAAATATTTCAGCATATTGCCTTTCAATACATGGTAATGCGGTGAAGCACCATCCAACTGAAACCACACATTTTTGATGCACATTTAGGGGCAAATCATCTAGTAAATCTCTAAATGAATTTATTAAAAAAATTGAAATTGTTCAGTATTTAATCGCGGAGGGACTAAAATCGGACCTACGAGAAAATTGTCAACTATTCCTGCCCAGATATTTAAACGAATATGTGGTTTCAGTTGGATGGTGCTTCACCGCATTACCATGTATTAAGAGGCAATATGTTGGAATATTTTCTAAAGTAAGCAGTAAATCAAAATTTTACAAGAATGAAAAAATTAAGATAAAAGAATATTTAATTTAAAGATTTAAACACGTTCACCATTGGCGCGTGCAAAAAAAAGGTTGGGAGGGGGGGGGGGGGGGTGCATGTCCGTGACCCCTAATTTCCCTTCTCCGATTAAAATTTTTTTAACCAAAATTATAGGAAAAGAACGCCTCATCGAACTGTGCATCACTACAAAATTTCATTAAAATACCATAAGAAGTACCGAAGTTATTAAGCAAATAAATTAATTTTTTGATAACTTTAACACTCTGTATAGTGAGTATAAAACGCTAAAGAAAAAGGTCGCGTAAGGAAAGTCGACTTATTTTCACTCAAAAAATCTGTGGTTAGCGGATTGACATACTAATTTGTAACACTCTGTATATATACAGGGTGATTCTAGATAAATGGGAAAAGCGAATATCTTGAAATTGGGAAAATCTAAAAAAAATGTTCAAATAAAGTCTTCATTATTTGCGGGGCCTCAACTTTTTGTAATGTCAATTTTTTTTCAAGGTCACCTTCACCTGTCTTTTGGGGTCAACTTCATTTTTTCAAATGTAACACCCAATTTTTTTTTGGAGATTTGAATTCTTTGTTGGCAGTAAAAATGTTTTTACTTTAAACATATTTTTCTAAAAGTAATGAAATTGATAATAATACCAAACTCTTATCCCGCGAACGCTACAGGTCCAATTTTATAAAAATTTTTTTAAAACAGTTAAATTCCGTTGAAAATAGTTTACTATGGGTCTTCATTGATTGTGTTAAGACTTGTGTACTCCACAAATCCATCAATGAATCTTATGATTGATTTGTTTATGAATAGGCATAGATTTCATCTCGTAATCCATACCCTTTAAGTGGGTATATGTAGTTAGCGCCAGCAATTTTTAAAATTAAATTCTATTTATGTTCCGGTATAGTCTAGACTGAGACATACACTTTTATTTTTTTATTATTTGTGTGTTTATGTTTAGTTTTAAGATAAAAAGTCAGGCAGATTTCTTTAGGCGGATAGTTCGAATTAAGACTCAAAGGCTCGCGAAAGTAGTTTTATTCGTTTTGTGAGTCATTGAAATTTAAAGTTTTTGAAATGGCAGTGCAGTTTAGTAAAGACGAAAAAATCGAAATGATTTTAATTTATGGTGAATCGAGAAGAAATGGTGACCAAGCAAGAGGACTTTATGCCAATCGTTATCCGGAGAAAAATGTTCCAGGGCGTAACACTTTTTACCGTGTTGTGAACCGGTTTTTAGAAACAGGCAATTTGGAGAGAAAAAAACGTGAAAAAGTCTGCATTGGGAATTACATGGTGATGATTTCCGAAATCGAGTGACTTTTTGACTTAGGCACAAAGAAGACTCCATGAAAATGCAAATTTTTTTTCAAATGTACTATTTTCTGACGAATCCAGCTTCACAAACTACGGTGAAGTGAATCACCACAATATGCATTATTGGTCGGTTGAGAATCCGCATTGGTTGCGTGAAGTAGAAAGACAGCGATCATGGACTTTGAATGTTTGGTGTGGTATTTTAGGTACATATCTAATTGGGCCACATTTATTTGATGGAAACCTCAATACAGAGAAATATCGTCATTTTTTGTTAGAAAATTTGCCACTCCTTCTCGAAGAAGTTAATTTAGATCAAAGGTTGACAATGTGGTTTCAACATGACGGTTGCCCCGCTCATTATGCTACGAATGTCAGAGAAGTTTTAAATGAACATTTTCCACAAAGATGGATTGCGCGTGGTAGTGAAGTTAACTGGTCAGCCCGAGCACCAGACTTGACTTCACCAGATTTTTTATTGTGGGGTCATTTAAAACAAGTAGTTTATAGTCGAGTACCAAATACTTCCGAACACATGAAAATTCTGATCAAAAACGCTTGTTGAAACATTACAACTGAAATGCTGGAAAATACCAAACAATCATTTCAAAACAGAATTGTGAAGTGCCTTGAACAGCAGGGAAACCATTTCGAACATCTGTTGGACTGATTTTTGTTGTAATAAATTAAAATTTACTACAAAATTAATAAAAGTGTTAAAATAAATTAATAAAGTTTAATGAAATGTTTTTTATTTTGTGTCTGTTATTATTATGAATTTCGTTACTTTTAGCGAAAAATGTTTCAAATAAAAACATTTTTACTGCCAACAAAAAATTCGAATCTCCAAAAAAAAATTGGGTGTTACATTTGAAAAAATGAAGTTGATCCCAAAAGACAGGTGAAGGTGACCTTGAAAAAAATTGACATTACAAAAAGTTGAGGCCCCGCGAATAATGAAGACTTTATTTGAACATTTTTTTTGTAGATCTTCCCGATTTCAAGATATTTGCTTGTCCCACTTATCTAGAATCACCCTGTATATACACCATTGAACAAAAGTAGAGAAAGTTTAGTGATTTTGAATTAATTTTTTTGAACCAAACTGAATCTGGAAATTATTAAACATTTATATACAGGGTGTTTCCTAACTAGGTGTAAAAAATTTAAAGGCGTAATCCTCGACTGATTTTGAGTCAAAAATGTCTAATAAACATATGTCCGCAAATGCCTTGTTTCCAAGATACAAATTGTTGACTGAAAGACGTTGAAAAGGGTTTTAAAGGTTTCTAAAGGTTTGGTGGTATTTACTAACTTGTTTATTGTTAGTTTTTTTTGCTACTTCCACTACTATAAACAAGATAGTCAGTGTTATTTTGGTATTTTACTCTCTAAAGTGAAAGAATTTAGTTCTGTGTCCCAAAAATCAGATTATACCTAAGTTTTGAAAATTTTTCAAATGCCTAATTACACTAATCAAGAAATGGCCAATATGGTTTTTGTTTACGGCCTTGCTGATGGTAAGTGTTTGGCAGCGAGGCGCATTTACATGGAAAGGTTTCCAAACCACCAAGCTCCCAACCACCAAACCTTAATGATGAGTAATTATTATGAGTAATGGTGGTCATTTTCAGCAATTCTTATAATTAATCATTAAAGCATTCCCCCAAAAAATTGTCTTTTCTAAAATTCAAACACCCAAATTGAGTCATTTTGGAATAAAATCTCTTTTTCTTGTCACATTTCAACATCATGTATCTTGGAAACAAGGCATTTGCGGACATATGTTTATTAGACATTTTTGACTCAAAATCAGTCGAGGATTACGCCTTTAAATTTTTTACACGTAGTTAGGAAACACCCTGTACATATAAATATAAGAAACATTCTTGGTAGGTAACTACCGATTTGCAACCAAAAATAAAAAATATATTTAAAATATAAATAATAGACTGGGACAAAAGTAGGGAAAATCTAAAGTAAGTGAGGAAATTGTTGATAATTTTAAACTTAAATTAATAATGCGTAGAGAACCCTTTGTTAGCTATGACTTCTTGGCATCGCTTTGGCATTGATTCCAATAATTTCAAAATCACGTCATTTCTGATGGATTTTCAAGACTCTTGCATTACCCGAATTAATTCTTCCTTGGATGATATCATAGTTTGACGAACACGTCGTTCTAATTCCTCCCATAAATTCTTTATCGGGTTGAGGTCCGGACTTTGTGCAGGAAAATCCATAACAGTAATGTTTGCGGCAGCTAACCAGTCTCGAATGACTCTCAATTTGTATTTAGGATCATTATTCAGCTGAAATATCCACGTCATTGGTAAATGATCCTCAGCATATGGCAGCATTGTGTTTTTTAATATATCTAGATACACAAACCAATCCATAATGCTCTCTATGATATGTAACGGACCTACACCATATCCGGAGAAACATTCCCACACCATGCAAAATCCTCCGCCATATTTCGCTGTGTATTTGGTATACTTGGGGTTAACCTTTTGGCGCGGGGGACGATGGACCCACAATACACCATCAGAACCGAAAATGCTAAACTTGCTTTCATCTGAAAATAGCATTTTTTTTTAATTATTGCTTGTCCAGTTTAAATATTTATTAAGCAAAAGCAAGTCGGGCGTTCTGGTTCTTCCTCGATATTAATGTTTTTTTTGCAGCTTTTCGACTAAACTATCCTACTTCCCTCGGTCCTCTTTAAACAGTTTTATAACTCATCTGGGCTTCCCCAAATTTACATAGAATTTGTTTTTGCAGATTTGTGTGGATATTTCTCAGCAATTTTCTTGATTAACGCTTCAATTCGCCTCGTTGTTTTTCTGAGACGACCACTTTTTTAAAATTATTTTTAATGTATTTCACGATTTAAAATTAGAAATTGTTTTTGAAATAATCGATTTATGAACATTAAGTACTTTTGCGATATCGACTTGTTAAATACCTTCTTGATAGGCGTTAATTATTTTATGTCGAATGTCTTCAGACAAATGTTTTCCACGCACTATATTGGAACTGAACTAATACCAAAAGTGTTTAGAAATTTATTTAAAAACGAATTCCAATTGTTATAGACAGAATACTTTATATGTTTCTGTACTTACGTCTCTTTAAAGAAAATACGTATACCTAAAGGTTCTATGAAAACTGATCAACAAGACTACCTTAAGGCCTAATTCATTATATTCCAATATTAACACTTAAAAAAATTTCAACCGAAAAATAAAGTTTCTCTACTTTTGTCCAATAGTGTATACAGGGTGTCCGTTTTACGAGCTCAATCATGGGGATCTCGGTTATTTGAAGAGATATGAGGTCGGTTAAATTAAGGCAAAGTTGCGCATTTTCGAGCTTTGTAAGATGCCGTTTGAAGAATTATAAAATTTTCATTACTTCCGGAAATATCTGGGAAAATACGAAATTTCGAAAAAAGGTTTTTATTTTTTTTTGACTCATTTCAAGAGATAATTGAAAATGGCTGGCATATTTTCATAGTCACTTTTTCTCCTCGACAACATGACAGTGTCAAATTTGGAATCCGACGTTTTGATTTTCCGGAACCATCATCAACTTTATTTTTTCTTATGAGCGCCATCTTGGATTTTCAGCTTTTTTCTGATTTCAGCCATTTTCAATTATCTCTTCAAATGAGTCTAGAAAAACATGAAAACCTTTTTACGAAATTTCGTATTTTCCCGGATATTTCCGAAAGTAATGGAAATTTTTTAATTCTTCAAACGCCATCTTACGAAGCTCGAAAATGCGCAACTTTGTCCTAATTTAACCGACCTCGCATCCCTTCAAATAACCGAGATCCCAATGGTTGAGGCCGTAAAACGGACACCCTGTATATATGAAGCATTCTGGCGGCATCAGCTTGTGACAATCTTCAAATATATTGCGCATTGTCTATTAAAGCAACGTGGCCCTAAACACCAACTAAAGTAACTTTCTTATTACCAACTGGTACTTAGTGGTACTCTCGGTTGTAAACAGAATCAGTTTCTCTGGATTTTTTCATCAGTGTCAATACGCACTTATGACGAAGAAACTTATCAATATGAGCTGGTTAAACATTCTTGCAGCTGCACTTGCACACTTGCATTTTGAATAATGGAAAAATTCACACGTTTTCGAATTGAAAATACCAAACTTGCGTTTTAAATTCACTCACATTAAATAAAATTCAGTCCTATCTGCTACAAAATAGGAAACCCAGTCATTTTTATAAGCGATAAGTAGAACATTTACAAACAAAATTTTATTTTTTTCTTGCAAGTGAATTTAACGATGACAAATAAAATTTAAATCTTTGGAAAAATGATTCGATAAAATCATTTTTATCATAGCCTGTAGTAAGAAGGGTTCCAGAACCATTAAAACTAGGTGTCGCACAATTCTTTTCTTTCTATTCAAATTTGAGGGTTGCAACACCCCCTTTCAAGGGTTTGATCATTCAGATGCCAAATGTACGTCAAAACATGCCTTCCAAGAAAATCAAATGACGAGTTTCGGGAAATTTCTCGAAACACGACCATATAGAGTGATGCAAATAAGTAGGCCAAGTCGCTAACCACAGATTCTTTGAGCGAAAATAATTACTTTTCTTATGCGATTTTTTTTGGTGGGTTATACTCATTACACAGTGTTGAAGTTCTTTTAAAAAATTAATTTTGTTAATAACTTCGGTGTTTTTTGACATATTTTAATGTAATTTCGCAGTGATGCATAGTTCAATGAGGCGCACTTCCTATAATTTGGTTAAAAAAAAATGGAACCGGACTGAGGAAAATGGTGGGCATGAACACATTTCCACTCTCAAATGGTTTTTCGCACTCAGTAAGGACCGTATCTAATTTTTTAAATCAAATGTACCACTATCTTATTTTTTTTAATTCTTATAAAATTTTCATTTACAGCTCACTTTAGTGGATATTCCCGCATCGCCTCTCGATACATGCTACACATTTTTCGTTTTTATCGGGAACCTATCTATCATTTATAGCTGTAAAAAAATAATTCTGGTTTCAAATTTTCTTTGGCCAAATTATAGGAAAAGTGTGCCTCATCGAACTATGCGTCACAGCAAATTGCATTAAAATATGTCAAAAAGCACCGAAGTTATTATCAAAATAATTTTTTAACAACTCAATACTCTGTGTAGAGAGTATAAAGCGACAATGAAAAAAGTTGCATAAGGAAAGTCTCATTATTTTCACTCAAGGAAATTGTGATTAGCGGATTGGCTTACTAATTTACAACACTCTGTACAAAAAATGTCCAGGGTAGCTCTTTTTAATTGAGATACCCTGGGTGCCCACGTATTAAAATAATTAAAACGTAATAATCATTTATGCCACGAGGCCAGTAGGTAACTTGTTAGGGCAGGTTTTTCACGTATGAGAAGACGTCAAAAAGGGAGGCTAGAAAATCAGCAAACTCTATTCCCTTTATCTAACGGACGTGTATCATGTATTATTTAGTTTTTCCTGTCGAATCATTTACAAAAGATTTTTCTTCATTTTCCAGAAGATGTTTTGGCCAGACGTTAACTCGAGCAAATCCTGATATATCTGATGCGTGGAAGAGAAAATAGCTCGTAAACTATCCTATCCAGTGAAGCTTATCATCTTAGCTGCCGCATGTTTGTAATTTAGCTTCCCAGCAAATAATTGGATTTTCACAAATTCGACTAAATCATTGAAGAACGGGGATCTATTTAAGTTGATGTGCTGGAAGATTTCAATGAGGGCCCGTTGAATTCTGACTTTGTTAATGGCTTTCGCTGCGTGGTACACCCCGTAGATTAAATTGATCATCGTGGCTTCATTTTCCTTTGATCGGTAAATATAGGAGTACTCCATTTAGAGTTTATGTAGAATAGGGAAGTTAATTAGGTAGTCGACGTAAAAATAAGAGAAGACATAGAAAAATGCCACAACAATCAATTCAAATGACATTTTTTTGGGGAAACGAAGACTGAGCGTTTTGACTTTGATGATTTTGTCTGAGGTGGCTCTTGGTATTCAGGTAAGATATACCAGGCGTGACATTTGTCAATAGGCACTATTGTGATCTTCGAAATAGTGAAAATTACCAGGTTGGTTGAGTTTTTGCAAAGATTTATATCATCATCATCTTTACTTGCGAAGCATTTCTTTTCGATCAACATTCGGTTTAACGCAATATTGCCTCATTAAACCCTCAATTAAAATCCAGTCAAAGTAGACCATTGTTCCAATCCAGTTATACTTGAAGTGGCACCATTATTACATAATTGGATATTATTTAGGTCCGTCGATCGTCCATTGGCAAGCTTGAGAGCAACAATCTATCAGCATCAGCCAACCTTAAAGATTTTGAGATAAAATCTTAGATTTCTTCTCTTTCAACGGTGAGTGGTATCTATTCCGCGTATGTGAGATATGTCTGGTCATGTACGAAACACATTCCGCAGGACTCAGTCCGAACGTTAAAAATTCTTTCTCAATAAGTTTGAGCCCATTACAGATTACATGGGGGCTTTGGATATTGCCATGTAGGTGTGGGTCTTTGCAGGTCTGGTGGAGCACATTCCTACAGTTGATTGCATTTATGGGGCCCGAACACATAGGGTTCTCACGCTTGGTAACTAGTAACGTAAAATCACCCATATTCCATCTTATGTAGTACAGAGACATATAAAGGCAATCTCGGAGCACGCTTGCAAGCATTGTTCGAATTGGCAGTTGAAATTTATGCATTGGCTATAAGCATTCGTTTAAATTAATTGTTAACGTTTAACATAATGTACTATATTTTGCTTAGTTGACTGGAAATTCCTTTTTTGGCACGCAAGGAAATGTCCCTAGTGGTTTTCATCTGCACTGCATACCGTAAAGGCAGAATTCAGTTGTAAGTTACGAGAATAATCCCTGAAGTATTCGACCTAACAGTAAAAAAAAAAAAAATTGAAAATAGTACATTACTTCTCAACATAGTCTCCTTTGAAATTGACACACTTTTCCCAGCGACACTCTATGAAATACTCTATTTAGATTAAGAAGCTTTGAATGTTTTAAAATAGGCATCAATCTCGGACTCTACCTCTGCATTATTGGCAAATCTCTTTTCATCAAGCTATTTTTCCAAGTTTGGAAATAGAAAATAATCTGAAGGGGCTAAATCCGGCGAATAGGGTAGGTGAGGAAAAAGTTCGAATCCAAGTTGATTGATTTTGACCATTGCAATGACGGAAGTGTGGACTGTGTTGTCTTAATGAAACAAGACTTCCTTTTTCGCCTAATACAGTAACATTTTCTTAATTTCTTCGCTCACACGATGCAATAAATTTGTATAATATTCTCCATTTATTGTTTTTCCTTTAGGAATATAGTCAGTAAAAATTATCGCACATGTACCCCACAAAACTGACGCTATCACTTTTCCTGCAGATGGAATGATTTTCGTTTCTTTGCAGCCAACTTTCCCTTTTGAGTCTATTATTTTGATCGCTCTTTCGTCTTAGGTGTGAATAATGGACCCATATTTTATCTATGATTCTGAATCGACTTAAAAACTCGGGTCTGTTACTGCATACTTTGCCAAACACTCCCTTGAAACATCCTCACGGGGCTGTCTTTGTTCAATTATGAAAAATCGTGGCACTCATTCTTCGCATAGCTTTCTCTTATCCAATTGTTCGGTGAAACTGCGATAACCAGTATTTTTTCAAACGCCTATCTTCCTGCATAGCTTTGTGGATTTTCATCACAATTTCTAAAGTGGTCAAATCTGGAATGTCATGGGGTCGACAACTGCGAAGTTCGCCTTGGAAGCTGATACGACCGTGTTTAAACTGTGCCACACAATATGTTACCGTTATCAACGAAGAAGTAGTACCTCCAGAGAAGAATCCAAATCCGCTTTAATGTTGGATAGACTAAGACCTTTCAAATGAAAGTATGAATCATATATTGTTGACCATTTTTTCCATGTTCACAAAATCTGTAAAAGCGTTCACTAAAAACAGCTCGAAAACAAATACAACCCAACGTAATACCCTGAAACTTTATACTAGCTTTTTAAGGTTAGGTCTTTGTAATATACGCAAATTTTTAACAAAAATATCGCCATCTATATGTCAGGTCAGGTATTTCTGAAATTAACCTCGTAGTTTCCAATAATAATGGTATCGTCCAGTTCTAGGGGTACCTATGACTAGGGATGTTTGTAAACCCGGTACCCCAGTTAAAAGATTTACATAATTTAATGCGTAGAATAGAAAAGATAGCATTACTCTACGGAGTGTTATAAATTGGAAATATTCGGACCTACGTTTAACCGAGTTAAAAACACATTGTTTGTAAAACGCATATAACCAAACATGCAGCATATTAAAAATTTTCGATATTTTCGATTGCAAGTAATAAATTCAAGTGCTGTTAAAATTTCCTCCACCACTGAGATGAAGTTGGATTGGGGGTTTTATGTTTGGATGCGAAATATGCAAACTGAGTAATAAATTCGTTTTGACTTGACGTCTCATTCTGAACACGTAGAGCAGCTTTGGATAAGATCTCCGCCAGTCTTAGTAGTTGCCGGGATTATGACACGGTTTGTGAATTAAACATTTGTTCTCATATGTCCCACTAGATATCATTTCAGTATTAACTCGTTTAAAACGGCCGAAAATTAAATCCCAATTGTACCTATAGGCTAAAGAAAACAACATAAAAGTTGTTCCCATTGGAATCGAACCATATCATGTTGTACCTTTTTTTACTCATATATGCACCAAGATGTCAAGTACCCCGAAAGTTCACCATGTGACCCCCCCAGGAGAGTCTAATGCCAAACATGACTGGCGCTTCCAAAGACTATTGTGCGCTAACTGGCCCCTCAGCGGGACATAAGCAACTTGTTACTCTTAGTTAATTGCCTGGAAACACAGTCATGTTACCTTTCTGATAAAACATTAAAAATTTGACCAATTAATTGTGAACTTTAAAAAAAAATTGAGCATAAGTAACCTAAAGCTAGATTATGTATCTAATTTTTGGATTGCTCGATTGCAATCCAGATGGTTTTACATAAAAATTAACTTTTATACTGTCTGTGGCATACAACTTGATTTAAACTACACTGAAGCGATACATTATAAAATGTGTCATGCTGACCTATCAGTCCGTTTAGATGTAAAGAACAGAACAAAACAACAGTTCAAATAGCAATCTTCCTTAAATTCCCGACGGGTTGAGCAACCTGCTGGTCCGCTGGTCGGTACGGCCTTTCAAGGTACCAGCGGGAGCCAAAGCTGTAACACATCCACTCCTCGTACAATGGTAATTATTAGCATGACATGATGATTCGGACGAGAAAAAACCCTCCATCGGATTAAGACGATGAGAATTTGATTTGTAAATTCCAATGGGATCTTGAATAAATCGTTTGTTTATCGCGACGCCATTTTTCATACTTAACGAGATGTCCGTCTTGACAGTCGAGAGTTAAATCTCGTTCATTGCTTGCGTATCTCATAAGTTTTATGAGAAAATATACCGACAATGATTATTAGAGGCTGGTTTCCAATGTTATACTGCTCTGAACAGTGAGCTTTAAGTAAGAAAAAATTCTGAATGTGTGTAAATCGTCATAACCACCATCACATATGACCACCCACCTTTTGCTCTTCTCCATTTATGCACACACAGATATTCAGACCAAATTAAGGAAACTCTTAGAAAATTCAAATTAGAGCTGCTTCGTACAGCAACAAGTCTTTACTTTAATAAATATCCACACATTACAATTTTGTTTCGCCATCTTGTCATGATTTTGTTCAATCTATAAATATACAATTACAAAAACACTAGTTGAGGGTTCAGCCCCGTGTAGTTCAAGGCATTTTAAACTAAATGGTGCATGGTTGGGGTAGTTGAAGCTAATTTGTAGGTAACTGTGTAATAATTATGTGATAACGCGTAATAATCAGTCTGTAAAATGGTGCAGACCCATTTATATACACGTTGGTACATAGATCTAGTATGAAAACAGTCACAGAATTCGAATTAGCGAAGTCTTTTTTATTAACCAAATGTTAACAGAATGGTTGTTTTGTACTGCAAGAATTTTTAATTTGTTCTAATAATTGCTCACAAACTACATGGTTCCTTCACCATACTATCATGATTTCATTCCCTCATATGACATAAAATTACACAAATACAATTTGAGGATTTACTATTCACTACGTTTAGTTAAATGTATTTTTTAAAGTAGATAGTGTTTGGCCGACGACAGTTTTCAAATCAATATAATAATCATCCTGCAAGGTAGTGGCAGATCCATTCATACATACATATGCAGGAATATAGATTCAGTTTGGAAACTGTTGCAAAACCTGAATTAGCAAATCATAAGTTTCTTATACACAGGTTTATATTTATTTTCCAAACTTACACTGAATTGCTCCTTCGTATAAAGAAAATGCTTAAATTATTATAATACCTTCTGTGAACAGCGATTATTTCGCTTCACCATCTTGTCATGATTTTGTCTGTTAATTCTCCAGGTCTTCAATTCTATATATATATATATATATATATATATATATATATATATATATATATATATATGTGAGAAAGACTTTTTTTCGCTATTATGTACTGATCAACAATTTTCATTCGTGAAGTTAATGAAATGAAAATTTATCGAATGCTTAGTGGATTTATTAATATTACCTAACAAAAAATGGTAATTTGGCTGAATGTTGCAAAGGCAATGAAAAGCCATAGAAATCCAGAAGTAGAAAATATCAAGTGACAGTCTATAGGTTTACATTTGTTTTTTGGTTATTCATGACTTAATTCCAATTTTTAATATTTGAATAGTGTCAATAATCATTTAATAAGGATATAAATAAATAAATATATATATTTTCCTGAGTGAATGTGAAAGTGTGAAGACCTTCTCCAGCTGAAAATGAAATTTTTGTCTACAAATATTTCATTCTTGCTCTCACATTCCTATAGGATCAGGGTCCTGTAATTTCGACTAAAGTGATTTCATATTGAATATGTAGCAAAGAATAACTAAGGATCAAACAATTTCAGTGAAACACAAACTTCTCTGCAAATACCTTATTTTCAGACGCCAAAAATGAATGAAGAAATAGATGAGAGTGAGTTCTACCACGAGGATTTTACTACAGCCTCAGATTGGGAAATATTAGTGGCCCACATGGAGGAAATTATTAATCAATGGAAATCGGATGATATAAATCAGGAAACTCCAAAAGACGAATTATTGGGTTGGAGAATTAGAGCAGAAAAACTTGTATACATTGACATTAATTTTGATTTTGTTTGGTATAAAAAAGAAGCACAAATACATAAGTCAGATTCTACTCTTGAAAATCCTAAACATGTTCTAGACAAGTGGTATGATTTCTCATTGGAGTATGGCCAATCAGAAGCTCACAAAGATATTTGTTTAAGTGAGTGGTATGGCCTAAATGAATTTATTGTTCTTAGCTCAGCAGGCAAAATAGAACTGATTAACAATGAGCCTAAGGCAAAAATACTACTCAGTGCCCTAACTGTCCTAGTTTGTAACTTACATCTTGATATTCCTATATTTGTGCAATTACAAGACAAATGGCAAAAAGTATATGCCGGAGTGTATGAATCAAATGGAATTAGAACAAATTTTGATATTGTTCATCTAAAAAGAGGCTTGCACTATTGCCAATATTTAACAGGGATTTTGGATTTGTTTAAAACAAAGATTTGTTCACCATGTGCTGTAGAAAATATTTTTGTCTCCTGCCAATTAACATACTTGTTGCAGGATTTTGGTAACTATGTTTGGAGAAAGGAGATATGTGGTGACAGCATTGATATTGAAAATTTGTATGTACTTCCCTTTGGTGTTTCAATAGATCCAGTTTCAGCAATCTGCTTTAAAACTACCTGGAGTAATCTTTCTGAACACTCGGTTATAGACACTGAGAGTCAGACCAATTTTAACCCAATGAAAGCCCAGAAATGGCAATGTTCAGCCTATTTTGAAAAAGAACCAATTTGTCTGCTAAGTGATTGTTTAGGAGAGCTTTTGGAGATTTTGAACAATTCCCATACAATTTATGATGTGTTGGGTGATTTTGCTGTCTCGGTTACACCAGAAAACAATCCCTTAGATTTATTAACTGAACCATCAGTGCCAACTATTTCAAGTTTTTTGGGAAGAGCTGCAAAGTCACATTTCAAAAGACACAGTAGAGGTAATATTTTTATTTTTAAAGTTTTTAAGTCCTAAATATTTTTTAAACATATCTATACCATGTTAAAAATCTTATCACAAATATTTGAAGTTGTATATGTGATTTAATTTTACTTGTCTCATATCTTGATAGACTGGAAAAAAATGCAAAATGCAAATTTTTTTGACTAACACATTATGTTTATATACATTCAATTTTCAGGTAATCCCCCCATCCAAGAAAATATTCTTGTTCCACTGCTCTACTTTTTATTTCCTGATGCTGATGAAAACTCATATTTACCTTATGGAGTTAAAAATCAGACTGCATCAATACCTAAGAAAAATGAGGTGAGTATTAAAATAGTTTCATTACATGTCTTATTTCATAAATTTTTTTTTAAATTCAATGTTTCATGTTTCACTTTGATAATATGGGAAATAATTGAGTCTCTCAAGATTTTTAGACAGCTTTATTGTTTCAATATATTTATTGTACATTTTTAGTTTATCATTAGTGTTCAAGCAATTCGAATTTGAGCATAATGTTTTGTAGATTTTTCAAAACAGTGAGGAGGAATTCAAAGGATTCAAAACTGGCAATGAAGATTCTCTGATATGGCGCCTTTCCATTGTTCTTTCTAATGCCCTTCAAACTCTTGGAGGTATAAGGGCATTTTGCCACATTTGGTACGAGTTTGTTCAAGAAATGCGTTACAGATGGGAACATAGTACGCTAATACCAGGGTAAGAACACTTTCCTTCATTTTTTGTTCCTGTTGAGTACTGTTGCTTGTTTACATATTTTGTCGGTGATTGATGTAAGATTATGCTATAGGAGTAATTTAAACTAAATTTCTGATTACATACAAATACTATATTGAACTCAATACCAAAGGAGAGTTTAAACTTGCATGCATCTACGAACGCCAATATCAACTGGTCTGCCAGTCAATTAAACTCACATATGTACAAATAGAACTGGCCTGACCACTGGCGCCATTAGATTAAGGCATGTATAAACTTATCTTCAGTCTCGGAATCCTCATTTGCTTTCTTTACAACTTACAAATAGTATTATAGTACGTATGTGATCGACACCTTAAAAATAATATATACAATCGTGATAATAAATTCTATGATTACTATAAACTAATAACGCTAATAATTAATGAACGTGTTTCCGAGTTCTAAATAAACATGCACATAATAAACGTAACAACTCTATTCAAATCAGAGGTAATGACTCATTAGTGCCATGAAAGATTCATCACTGAATATTACGTTGTCTTGGAAGATATATCATATTCCAATTAAAAAAAAATCCCGTGGTAACATTTTCGATATTTTCAAAAATTTATTACTTGTACTTATTTATGTAATAAGTATGCTTGATAAGGTTTGATCAGACAAATAAGTTTGTGACCGAGATCAAAAGTTATGCAGTTTGGTTGAAATGCTACGTCACCAGGTACTGATTGAAAAGCAGTCAAGTTTCCTTTAAGGTCTCTTAATTGGGATGTTTTTTTACCTTAATTTTTTGAAATAATAATAGGCATATAAAATTTTTAATCGAATCAGAGGTGATATATTCAGGGCTAGTGTGGACATTAAAGATATTTTCAGTCCTTATTGGTGCTATAGTAAATTAAACAAAAAAATTTTAAATGGAAAAACATTGAACATTTGATTCTCATGGCACCAGGGGATTTTTTTAAATAACTAGCATGTATATATCATTTTTGTTTATTAAAGTGTAAAGGAATATTTCTGATGTGTACAAAAACGAGATGGTTAGAGAAAAAAATTAAGACCTCACAAGGTGTAGCTTCTTAAATATGAAAGTAAATGCGAAATACGTTATGTGTATTTTTTGTATCTTCTGGTATTTACAAAGGCACCAAACCGTTTCTTGTAGTTGGATTGCGTGCCATATAAATTTCCATATCATGGTCAGTCCAATTGTCCGAATTGTCGCAATAATTATTCAACGTATGTGTTGAACCTGCTGTACTGTATCTGCTGCTTGGTCGCTGGTGATCTCGAGATCTTGACCGTGGGCGAGAGCGTCTTGACGAAGACGCGATGGATTGAGCAGGGCCATGATGGGAGAGCATTCGAGTGGACATTCTTTCGGATTGCATTGCCAGAGATTGTCTCGACAGCCTTAAGTCTAGAGACATTGATTAGTCGATATTACTATATAAAAAGTTCACATTTACCTTGTCTAGACGCTAACAAATTATTCGGAAATGCATTAGACGTTAGGTATCTGCCTGAGTGATTTGAAAAACTGTTTTGTGACTGACCATCTGCAATTGATCGGGCTTTGTTCTTCGCGTTGAAATGAGATCTGAGTTCATCTAGCGAGGGTGGCTGTTCAACCGTGTACATCCTGGGTCGTTGGCTATGTGTGCTATATGCAGACACTTGGTCCCAGTCCTAGAACAAAAAAGAAATTGTTATGGATTCTTCAAGTTTCTTTGTAGTTCCAGTAATAGATACCAGAAGTTTCTCATCTCAAAAGATGTACGCAGGATATTATTCCATTTTGAGATTATGTGGCTACTCCTAAGTATTTTCTGCGAAGCAGGTATATAGCCAGATACATATATTAAATCTAAATGAAGCACCTTTTTCCTATTAATTAACACGGTAGCTAAAGCCGTTTAAAAGAATCTCATAGTGGATAGATTATTTTACCTTACTATTGTTGTAAGCACTCAGATTGGCCAATGAAGATAACTGTTCTACAGGACTTTGGGGCAGTGTGCAACAATTGACTGGCAAACCATTAATTGGCAAACCGTGTTTGATCCCATTTAATTTGTGTTGATGAAGTTCCTGTAATTTTCTCGATCTTCTTCGAGACGCAGCTGTGGACATATGAAATATTATAAATCTCTAGAAAAATAAACAAAAACCGTTGAGGCTGTTGGAACATTAAAAGCAAGTTATGAATACTTGCAAGATTAGTTGCGTTTATTTGGTATAATGCGTTTCGTTGCTTAATTGGATGATTGCTACGTCCATTGATTAAGTAAAGGTCGCAGCAGATGAAAACATTAAGTAAATAACTAAATGAAGTATCACCTACCGATAAATACTATTACCGCAACAACAATAGTTCCACATATAGCAGCGCTAGCGGCGATCGTTATTTTGTCCATATTGGATGACGCTGAAGAGACTGTCCGGACTTCTCGGCACTGTCTGTACGGTACATTCTCCGGTGTAACGTTTAATTCTTCTAAAGAGACTACGCAGACGATAATGCATTCCTAAAAAGAAATTAATTAAATCAATCAAACTCTGAATGGAAGATCTCTAGATAGCAAATAACAATTGCTTTAAGACATCGAACACACGTTTTAAATGTTTAGTATTACTGTATTTAAGTTTCACTACATATAATATCCTAGTTATTTATTTAACTGGAATACGGACGTGTTCGCGCCAGTCTCTCTTTTGCATATGTTTCGAGTTATTAAGGTTTTCAAAAATTATGTCGTTGAGTAAGTTTACTTCGTCATTAATAAACTTATTTAAATAAATAAGATTATAAAATTAAATATAAAATATGACAAAGTAATGTTTTTTTGTTTTTTATTATTGTGTATTAATGATTTGAACCTGTTAAGATGATCTCAAAAACCCTCAACATTAATTTGGAAACATACCTGGGACGGCACATTCTTAATTTTAAATTCTCGTTCACTAGCTTCCAGTGGTGGTCCTTGTTTGAATCCTTTATCGCCAAATAGCCGATACACAACTCTAAATCCCAAGATGTTAGCTGTCTCAGATCCCCATTGAATTATTACGGAATTGTCGTGACGAAAAGCGTTCTTAACTATTACCTCCTTGCTGTCATCAGATTTACTTTGTGAAGGAAATCCTGCTAAGACCAAAGGTGGTTTCGAAGTTGTTTTCCATGCCTGAGTAGATTTCGGCTTAATTTGCATTATCGTGGTCGTCATCTTTGTAGTGGTGGATGTTGAAGTTGCTTTTGCCGTCGTCGTTGAATATGTGGTAGTAGTTGACACAGTCGATTTACTTGTAATAGGTTCTTTTGTAGTCGTTGTTGATGAAGAAGGTGCCTGTTGAGGTATTACTAAATCATCCAAATTAGCCGTGACAACAGTTGCTACGCCAACGCTTTCTGGGGATTTGGGCTTTTGGTGATTCTTCTTGGGGCTGTTAGATTCCTTTGGACACGCTAACTCACTTAATTGAATACTGTAGAAATTCCTATCTCTAAATTTCGCTGGACTTCCACAAAACTGTGGATTTCGTTCCCGCGAAGTAACTTGCAGGTCGCCCTCTTTAATCCATTCTAATATCCAAGATAATCGGCAGTCACAATGAAGAAACCGTCCTCCTAGACTAAGGCCTCTTAGGCTGTTGTTTAGATGTGATAACGCGTCATAAGGTATTGTCGTAAGAGGATTACCGTCCAAAGCGAGAAGTGTGATGCTTGGATTACCTCTAAGGGCCTTGTTCGGAATTTCCGTTAACAAATTAAATCCAATATCAAGAACTCGCAATTCCTGCAGCGGACTAAGTGCTTCAGTTGGAAAATCAGGAAGTAGGTTGTTTAGTAAACTTAAAGAGCTTAATGTTTTTGTGATCCCATGAAAGGCATTGCCCTTTAGGTCTTGCAAAAGATTTCTTTCCAGATTTAAAGCTGTCAAGGCTTCCAATCCTGCAAAAGCATTGTCTCCATCAGGTCCGGGAAGCTCTCTTAAGCTATTTTGTGATAGATCTAGAAAAGCCAGAGTTTTCATTCGTTGAATTGCTCGAGGTACTTGAGTTTGACGTGTTCCTTTTAAATTCAAATTTTTTAAGCTTTTCTCTAGCCCGCGCAATGCATCACTATCTAAAGTTACATTATTATCTGACAATTTAAGAGTGGTAAGTTTGTGAAGAGTTACAAATGCGTCCTCCGGAACCCTACTAATTCTGTTATGTGACAGATCTAACAACTGCAAATTGTGCATGGATTCGAGACTATCTACAGGTACTGTAGTTAGCTCGTTATCTTGTAAATTTAAATTTTTTAAATATTGTTCCTGTCCTTTTAACGCGTCACTTTCTACCGTTTTAATTCTGCAACCAGACAATTGTATATTGTGGATTTTCAAATTTACTATTATATTGTCCTGAAGTGTTGCTACTGTAGAATTGTTCACGTAGAGTAAATCAATCGACGTTTGACTAGCATATTTATTTAAAGCCGACAGTAGTTTTGGCCAATTAACCATGTCGCACTGCACTGATAGTTCGTGTCCTAAATTGTAGGAACATATACACGACGATTGAAGGTCTGGTACTTCGCGCTGCCATGGACATTGTGCTGAAATAATTGAGACTAGGGTAGTCGATATCAGCACATTGAGGGGTGCAGAACTCTTCATTTCCTGAAATAAGAAACATATTTGTTAACATTTTTTCTATAAAAATGGCTAACGTTATGATAAATGTTCTAGATATCTGTTCTTTACAGAAATATGAAGCATTTAGAAAATTCTTTTTATTAAAAAAAACAATGACGTATCATATTTTCCTTTCAAAATGTTTGGGGTCACATTAATAGGAGAGCCACTGGTAAAATTGAAAATATCGCTTTCCCCCTTAAAAATGTGTCTCTACATTCAGTTTAAATTCCCCAATTTTCATAAAAATATTTACTGCTGAAACGGAGTTAAGAGGATATTTCTAGAAGTGCCCGACCTATCACTTAAAGAAAAAGAATTTTGAAAAATGTCACTTTATTTCTAAATATATTTTCTTTTGAAATTGACACACTTTTCCCAGCGATGTTCTATGGTTCTATACCCTGTTTATAGTAAGAAGCTTCAAATATTTCAAAATAGTCATCGACCTCGAACTCCATCTCTTCATTCTTGGTAAATCTCTTTCCACCGAGCTATATTTTTAAGTTTGGAAATAGAAAGTAATCTGAGGGGGCTAAACTTGGGGAATAGGGTAGGTGAGGAAATAGTTAGAAACCCAGTTGATTGATTTTGGTCATGGCGATGACGGAAGTGTGGTCTGGTGCGTTGCCTTGCTACTATAAGGCTTTCTTCTTCGCTAAATGCAGTCGCGTGTTCCTAATTTCATTACTCAAAAGCTACAATAAATTTGTATTATATTCTCCATTTATTGTTTTTCTTTTAGAAACATAGTCAGTAAAAATTATCGCACATGTACCCCAAAAAACTGACGCTATCACTTTTCCTGCAGATCGAATGATTTTCGTTTCTTTGCAGCCGACTTTCTACTGAGTTCATTGTTTTGATCGCTCTTTCGTCTTAGGTGTGAATAATGGACCCATATTTCATCCATAGTTATAAATAGATGCAAAAATTCGGCTTTATTGCTGCAAAACTTTGCCAAACACTCCCTTGAAACATCCTCACGGGACTGTCTTTGTTCAATTATGAAAAATCGTAGTACTCATCTTGCACATAGCTTTCTCATATCCAATTGTTCGATCAAATTGCGATGACTAGTACTTTTTGAAATTCTTATCTTCCGGTACCGTTTTGTGGATTTTTATCATGATTTTGGGATCGGTCAGATCTGGAGGGTTATTGAGCCGACCACCGCTCATATGGACCACGTTTATCCAATATTTTACAATTGTTGACGAAGGATCAGATTCCCCCAAAGTAGATTCTAAATCCGCTCTGATGTTGGATGGACTAAATGATTTGAAATAAGAGTATTGAATCACGTATCGATAAGAAATATTTCCTATACTTATAAGGTCTAAAAACTATTATTAAAATCGGTTTCAAAACAAACTCAAATCAATGTACTATCCTTAAAATTTAGACATAAAATTATTAAAGTCGAGTCTTTCTACTATACGCAAATTTTTAACAAAAATCACCATTTATACATCAGATCAGGTACTTCTAGAAGTCTTCTTGTATTTGGAATACCCCATATTTCAATCAGGAAGTGATAGCAGACCCATGTTTTTATGAACTTTTTTTTCTTACAACGACCCTTAGATTTACCTCCTGAAATTTTGCCATACTATTATAAACCACCCTGTACAAAATAATACTGTGTTTTCCTTTAATTAAGTGTTAGGCATTGATGGATCTTCTACCTTCTACCAAAAGACAAAATGTCTTATTTACTGTTTGGTTTCCTAACATTGCAAAAAATCTTTATATCTATATGTATAAGTTCCTCTCCAAGCAAGCCCAATCTTCTTTTATTATTTTATTGCATTATTTTTGTTTGAAAAGAATTGAAATGGAATTTTTATTGAAATTAATCATTTGCTTAACTCTTAATTTTATCCATTTGTTAAAGTAGGAATATTATATACGGTTCGGCTCATTGTAACGGTTGTTAAATTATTATTCTTTCTCAACTTGAAATAAAAACCGACGTATTCGTACATTATATCCTCATCCATTCATTGATATCCTTCATTCAAAGCTTCTATAAATATTTACAACCACAATATCTTCATTTAAATTCAACAGTTTAATGCGGGTAAATGTTAACTGTCTATTTGAATGACAATTTCTAACAATAGTACAGGATATACAATAACTGTATGAGATGACTCATGCCAAAAATTTATGATACACTTGCATTGAAAGTATGCTTTTAGAGGTATTGCCAGATAGCTTATGTATTTTAGTGACAAATAATGGAATATTTCAGAAATAATACAGTTTACTACAAGCATTATATTTGTTAAATATGCCTATAAAATTTCTACTCTTTTCCGGCTTATAAGGCAAACATTCTATACTATGCGACCGAACATATGGCATGGTTTGCATAATATATTTCTAATTTCCTTCTTCGCATAATGGTTTGCCAAATATTTGTTCGCTTATAATGTATGTCATTTTAACATTAGATATATTATGTACGAATGTATGAAAGAGGCTACTTAATGTCGTGAGTTATTAATGCTTTAATTTTGATAGCTTAATGCAGAAACCATTAGACAAATTCTTGCATTTTTCGATATTTCTAGAGTTTTTGAATTTGTAACACTTTGTACTGTAAGTTTTCATGAATCGATGTACATTATCAACTGAGATTTTGTGCGTTTCAAAAACTAAATTTATTCTTAGTAATAATTGTGGATTAAGACTGATGTGTTGTAAAAAAAAACATTTTTACCACATGTTTGCTTTATTTGATTTTGTGTAATACTAATATGGGATCAACACATTTTCAACCAACTCTCTAATTTTGTTCTTGCAACTAACTAAATGTTCCATGGGAATGAGGTTTTCCTCGCAATTTTTAAGTATTGTCCATCGCTTTCAGTAATGACTGCGAGAAATCTAAACAAAGAAAATTGTTTGTTTTCGTTAACGCTATTAGAGGCCTAAATGAAAGAAATAATCACTTGCATAAATTGCATCACTTCGAAATTTCGTGCGTAAACAAGGAGAACAACTATTGAGAAAATGGTGCACTAAAATGAAATATGGTGAGATCGACCTGTTACCGTGTTGAAATGATCATTTCTCATGATGTTTAACTGAATAGTAACCTGGACGTTTTGCCTCGGATTCTTGAGGTGTACGAGGCTGCATAACACCAAAAATATATTTTTATTTGAGCTAGAAGATTATCGGTATTGCTTTATTTATAACTGGAATATCAATAAAATGGACGCAAATTATGTTTGGTGGTAATAATTACGTATCTAAGATACTAGACTGTCTTTATTGTCTTATGTAAGTGTAGATTGGTCACCTCTCACTCCCCTTCAAAATCCACTTTAGAATAAATGAAAATATAGTCGGTGAAAAAAATAAATGTGGTGTTGAGCGCAAAAGTGTCTCAAGCTAAAATTCTTATTTATGGAAAAAACGGTCTTTGAAATTTTTTGTTTTAGAACCTCTTACACGACCTTGTTGTAACTTATCATTTAAACAGTATTTCCTTTTTTTTCTAATCGACATTTGCATCACAGTCAATATGACGTGCATAACACTAAATTTTGTGGGTTGACCCATCTTTGCACACAATGCCTCAATTGTCCTTTTTTTTTGCCTTACATCCAGTTGGTAGATGTTGTGTCTTTGGTCACGTTTGTCTATCACTTCTTATTTTAAATTGCCGTAAGAATTTCAGTTATGCGCGTGTATTGCGTCATTTACAGCACGCTGATTGTAGTGGTGAAAGGCAATAACGACATTACCAGCGTAGGATTCTTGCTGAATCTGACCATGGTTATGATAATTCCTTGAAATCTATTGACAATCCTCATCTTTAGTAGGCTTAAGAAAACGTTTTCTAATTCTGTCTTGATGTAGGTAAGATAAAAGGTTATTAAATTCTCATCTTACTTCGTCCTGTATAATCTCGAAGACCACTGGCAAGACCTCCCAAAAAAGATCGTCTGTTAATACTGTATTTATTTGCTTAAATACGAAATAATTGATTTGTTCGAATATCAGCTCCTGAAATAAGTAACATAATTTAATCTAACAGTTTTTTTGTTACTCTCATTAAACCGTGCTAGAGAGGCGTGAAAGTTGAAAAACGGCTTGAAAAACACGACATTTTAAAAATATGCACATAAACCGATAATAATTATTATTGCTTTTCCAAGTGATCCTAGTGAAGCATGTTTTAGAATCTTTTTTAAATTTCTTACTGGTCGCGTTCTGGACGTATCGGGTGAAACGAAAAGCTAAATTGAGTTTTTGCTTTCTTGAACTCTATGTGGCCACGACTGACGCGAATTTTTTCATGTCCCTCGTAACCCACCCCATACAGTGCAACGAGATTGAGTTTTTGAGAGAACGTTTCACTAGAAAGATGGAGTTTCTTATAAAAATTTCTATGAAAAGATAGGTATGGAATTTGGGACACATGGCATAGTTGTGAATAGAACTAGGTTACAAAGAGCGGCAGCAATGCATCTCGAATAAAAACTAGAGAATTGGTGGGCGATTTAATAAAACATTAGTATTCGATGGATTACCGTGAATACCAACATGAAATCTCACACGAGGTGCCGCATGTCAAGTTCGGCGGACTTCATTAAACCGGTAAAATGAGAATAAAAGGATTTAGCACCATCGATGGCTGTTATTGAAATGAAGAATTTACAACTGTAAAAAAATAAGAATATTTTGCTGTGCTTTGTTAAAATGCAGTTCCTGGTTATCACATCTTTATTATTATCATTATGTTCACTTAAACGTCATGCTACCAGAGTTATTAGAATCATCAACACTTTCAAGATTGAACTGCAAATAGAACATACATATCAAACCGTATATGGTGTTCTTGATTTAGCACTGCCCATTTTCACGGTTTCCGTTATGTTAAATACATATTGGTGTAAATGGGAATAACTGTTTATTATTGTACAGAAAATTTTATTATTTGCTAATAGTCTCTCTTATAATACTACGATCTCAACAAGCACATGGCAAAAATGCAACAGATTGAAAATCGAGTGATATAAATTAATAAAATGGGACAGAGTAATTTACAGAAAGTATAATTTATCATTGTTGAAATTCAATATCCGAGTCAAGATAAGTAGATACAAATATTTAAACTGTAGGATAATTACACTTGTGAAAAACTACATGCATTAATTTAAAAGTGTGCTAAAATATGCATATATGTCCTCATTGGTTAAAGAAAAACGTTTCAAATTGACCGCTATGACCTTGATATAGATATACATAGAATCGTAAACATTTGGAAAGGAGTGTAACAAGTTTAGTGGCCTGAATGCGTATTAGAAGGATTTGATTTAATAGATTCAGAAAGTTCATGCTGCTTTAATCATACTTATTGTCTTATTTCTTTTCACTTTTGAATGTGAGACAATTTTCCTATGAAATAAAATTATTAAAAAAAAGAGGGGCGGAATACGAAAAACGCATCCATACACCCTAAAATGGGGTAGCCTGCATTAGGTAACATTCAAGATAACAAAAAGCGGCATTTATTCATTGTTTGCATATGCAACCGCACTTTCATTTTTCACTGGGGAAAATGGAACGTTTATTCCAGAAAGGGTGAAAACATTTTTATCCCTATGTAAATTTATTTGTTTTTATTTCTAAATACAACACTTCTTTGTGTTTTTTTTTTTATAAAACAGAGCAGTTTTACTTATATCAAAGAACGCTAGAACATCGCAAATGTCTATTTATCCTCGATAGTTATTTTGATATTTATTCAGAGTTTTCACAAGGTGATATCCATTTAGGATTACATAATGAGATGGGTTCACTAATTAGACCAAGGGTCACTAAACTAAGGCCCGCGGACTAAAATTCGGCATTTGACAGTTGTCTATGCGGCCAAATTCATTGTGAACAGATTCACAGTTATTCGCTGTTTTACATATTAATACCATATATATATATGCGTATCGAAAATTTTCAATCAACAGGTTTTATGAGGAATAAAGCTGAATTTACTGCCCGTGAAGTTTATCGTCGTTTATTCATTACATTTTATGAGAAAATTTAGACTTAATCATAGACAGTTTTCTTGAACATATTAAGTCTGAATATGGCTATTTATTGCATCACACTGTAGTAAGATGGTTGAGCTGCGGAAAAGTGCTACAACGCGTATTTGAGTTACGAAACAAAATTAATATATTTATGGGAGAAATATTAACACCAGTTTCACAACTTTCAGATTCCGTATGGTTATGGGATCTAACATTTTCGACTGACCTCACTAAACATCTTAACTTCCTTAATATAACCTTATAAGGAAAAGGAAAACTTGCACATCAACTTTTTCTCCATATTAAATAATTGCAAAGAAAATTGCTTCTTTTCAAGCAACAATTGCAACAAAACAATTTTTCACATTTTCAATCTTGCGAAAATTTGCAGAAAGTTATGTAAAAAAAAAAATTTAATTATTAGCTCAAAGTCGAATTAAAAAAATGTATTGTGAGAAAATGAGCTATATAGCGTTTAAGGATTTTTCTAATTATGAAAAAATGTTCATATTGTTCCAAAATCCATTTGAAGTACATCCTGATGAAGATAATCTAAATATGCAAATAGAATTCATAGATTTGCAGTCTAACAATACTCTGAATTTGTGGTTTAAAAATGAAAATTTAATTGAGTTTTATTCTTTGTTGCCAAGAAATAATTATAGCAATATTGAACATTTTGCTAGAAAAATTATTTCTGTTTTAGAACTACTTACTTCTACAAACAAAATTTTTCCAAATTCAATATCCAGGGTGTTACAAATTCAATGTATTACCGTTGGCATTTCAGTATTTATTAGTGATAGAGAGTTGGTTAAATGGAGGTAAAGTTGCCCATAAAGTAAGAAGAAAATGTTACATAATTGAATGCACAATGACATGGTTTTTTAATATGTAATTAACTAACTTGTAATAAATCTGGGGCGTCCCTTTTGAAGAAAATGACTGTTGGGCAGTTTTGTATTGGCCTAGTTTAATTTATTTTGCAGACCACCCTGTAGATAATTATTAAAATTGAAATTCAAGAGAACGAAGTGTAACTTTTTGAATCTCTACCGGCAAAATTTTGTGGCTCTACTTTTTTTACTTCCACTATAACATTTTTTTTTACAGAATATTTTCGCCAATTTCGAAAGAAAACAATTTTTATTTCCGAAAGTTATACATATAGTTGACCTGAAATTAAACATGAAATCATAAAAAATAATAATAACATAGTCATTCCATTTAGAATAAAAAAAGTTGTTATCAATTTCCGGTGCTTCCAGAAATGTTAGTATTTTGAAAATGTTTTAAATCAATAGATATTGGGCTCAAATGACTGTCTACCAAATTGTAATTTTTTAGCTGTCGCGGTTCTCTAAATAGTTTCAATGGGCACTCACTTAAAGACAACCAGTATGTACATAAGTGTTTTGGTTGGATTGCTAACAAACCATAATTGTCAATTTAAATTAAATATTTTTTATTCATAAGTTCCATTTGTATATTATTTACTATATTAATCTTGTTCTACCGGAGTTAATAATTCACAACTATGCAATGGTTAAACTTTTCTGATTAAATTGTGGCGAGGTGCAAAGTAAAAGGTATCGTGCTACTATGAAAATTAGTTCTTTGCAGTAACATCTAGTTAAATATTTGAAGGTCTCTGCAGCACGTACTTGTGAGAACATGAAACAGGGACGTTAATTGCGACTTTTCCTGCTTGTAATTCGAATTACTGGGTAGGACTTAACGTAAAAGTGCATGTAACTAATAGACAGTGGGTTTATGGTTCAATTACATTGACGGAAGTACTAATCAAATAAGCCATGCTTCCCCCAAACTTCCAAAAACCTGAAATAACTTCTCTTAATAATGAAAATTACATATATACCGGGTCATTGAAAAAGGTCGTTCGTCCTTATAACTTTTTTGTTTTTAAACTTACGAAGTTTAAATTTGGAGGGAAGCTATATGAGAATAATGACGATTAATTGCTGTTAATGGTATTTATCTGGCATTTTCGGTTTAACCGGAAATGACGGCAAATTTCGATTTTTAAATGTAATGCCTTATAAATTTTTACTTTTTTGGATTCTACAGGTCATTTTTTTGCGGAAAGGTTTCCATTTAGACACTATTCAGGCTGCCACTATTTAAAAAATTAGTAAATAAGTAAAACGGGAAATTTATAAAAAAAGGAATAATAAAGACGAAAACTTTGTTATCAGTGAAGACAAAGAAATCGATGTTTTATTTATGGTAGAAGTACATCAATTCGTTATATAGCTCTAGAATGTGAGATTAGCTATTCGTGAGGGCGTCGAGTTTTAAAATAATTTCTGAGTTCGTGTAGTTATCAACAAGTAATTAATTGAGATGTTCAAAATTACCACTTTGTTGTTCTTGGTAAGCAAAGCATTTTGAACTATTTTTCTCATACCGTTGTCCAATTAATTTGGGTTAATATTATTTATCGCCCCATGAACTTTTTCTTTTAATTCTTCCCGATTATTAGGAGTGGCGTAAACTTGTACTTTTCTATAATTTAATAAAACATTTCTACAAGTAGAAATATTTTATTCTTTTTTCTGTTATTTTGAAGTATTTTTTTCTAAATTTGAATGTTTTTAATGAATAAAGGTTCATTTCTGAATGAACATACGGTGTGTTTGGTGTCAAAAAATGCAGGAAAAAATAGTCTTTTAGAAAATCGCAATGAGCCACCATGTCGCCATTTGAAAAACGGAAGATAAAGGGGAAAAACTGTTTTTCGGTATTTAAATTGCTTATAAAATGACAAATTTGTATTTTCTTCCGTTAGTCTGGCCTAAAATTATACCTAATACGTATGCGTCAATAACGTAGCTGGACATGAAAAAACCGAATTTTTTGTATTACCATATTTTTAGGATAAAAATGACCTCTAGATTTCAAAAAAGTAAAAAATATATAGAGCATTACGTTTAAAAATCGAAAGTGGAGGTCATTTCCATTTAAACCACAAGTGCTGAGTAAACGCCATTAATGTCAATCAATCGACCCTATTCTCATATAGCTTCCCTCCAAATTTCAACACTAAGTTTAAAAATAAACAAGTTATAAAGGCGATCCATCTTCTCAAATCACTCGGTATATTTTAGAAATCCCTAACTATTTTGAAGGACTCTCTAATTTGAATACATTCATAATGATCAGTACGATAGATTTCCGTTTTAATTACCACCCCAAAAATGTCACAGTGTCACTCAATTTCCTTTAGGAATTCCCCAATTTTGAGAAGTTACTGATGCAATCCAGAGCTTTCATCTCCAAATTTTATATGTCTGTGAAGTTATTATCTCTTTCGGAAGTTTTTCAAATTATTTACTTAAACAGCATCTTATGATGAATATCATGCGATCATTCACTTATAATATTTTCCATTTCGTTCTATTCGATTCGATACGAAAACGAAAATCGAGATGGGGTTCCTATTGGTCTTAGCTAGTTCATTCAAATCTATTTTTCGGTAATATTACATAATAACTTGTCATTTTATGTTTTTAATGCTTTAGGATAATCAGGTCACAACAAGTGCAGTATAAAATCTTGACTGTATTAGTGTGTCAGATGTACTGGCCGAACGGAACAGGTTTCTGTCTATCAGTAGTACCTACTGCGATTAAAAAACCGTTACTTTTACGGTATCGAAATGTCTGAGCATGCACGTAACTGGCCGTCCTTCCACTTTAGGCCTTTTATCAGAAACCACTTGAGTCTAAGAACCGATTGATTCAGGGATATTGTTAGCATCGCTCCTTAGTGACTAGTTTCCGCTGTTAATTGTCTTTAAGCACATTAAACTGTAAAAGCCCGTTGGATCTAAGCTTAGAAATATTCTTTTAATTAGTTAAGGTGCCGCCCCAGTGTTTTTTTTTGTATCTTTATTACTTATTTTAAGGCATCTTCCGAATAGGCTTTTGTTGCTGCACGTGGGTATGCTAAAGTTCTATACGTGCCATCTTCGATAATATCAAGGCTATTTGAAGATCCGCATAAAAATCGAAATACTTGTTTTAAGACAATGCCCGTTCTCACCAACCTTGGAGAAGTGGTAAAATGTTAAATTAAAGGGTATACTTTTCACTAACTGCATCTTTATTGTACGATAATATGATTATCTTGAGATACAAAAAGTCAACTGGTCCAGATTATTTTGATGGTCAATTTTACATACGTAACTAACTACCAATTATCTGGCAATTTCGCCCTATTTCGAATTCAAAAATAGTATGTTCTGCAGGATGTCTCTAAAAGGGTTCTTCAAAATTTTACCAAAAATTTCCGGGGAGAAAATATGACAATTTAATCCAATTTACCTTAGTCAAAAAGTGAACGATTTTCAAAATACAGGATATCAAAGGTCAGATTGAAAATGGGAAAAAAATTAATTACTTAGTTTGTAATGCCACTATTTGAGCAAAATGGCGCATGGGAAGGTTTTGAGGGGCGAGAAATCAAAATCCATTTACAATTTTGATGTGCTTTGTACAGGGCGCTGTCAACGCTGGATCAACTTACTTTAATAGGGTATAATTTTTTATCACCCGGGATAAAATTTATTTGTGACCAACTTTGTGTTTTCCTATATATTTAAAAAAAAAGCATTTCAGTGCAAGTCCCTACGGGCATTCCTTCTTGGGATATTTGAAGTTTAAAGTTTGCCGCGTGCGTTGACAAATAACTTTAAGGTACATATTATACGCAAAAAATTAAAATATTCAATTAATTTTTAATTTTTATAATTTTTTTTTATCTTCAAGTTTTGTATTTGACTATAAATTTTTTTATATTATTTCTGTTGTACTATACGAATAAATATGTAATTTAAAGTTATTTTTCAACACATGCAGCGAACTTTCAACTTCCAAGATTTTAAGGAGGGACTGTTGGGACTTGTATAAAGATACCTTATGTTCATAGAACATGTAGGAAAACACAAATTTAGACATAAATAACTTTTATACTAGGTTATAAGAAACATATGCCCCTTTAAAGAGAGTTCACCTAGCGCTGACAGTGCCCTCTACAATGCGCATCAACAAGGTAAATAGGTTCCGATTTCTCATGACTAAAAACTCCTCGATGAAAAATGTTCTTCCAAGCGTATCATTAGAAACAAAGTAATAATATTTTTCTTTTTCCTTTTTATTTTCACTTTAACGTCCCTGTTTTGAAAACCGTTCATTTTTGGACTAAGGTAAATTGGGTTAAATCGTCATATTTTCGCCTCGAAAATCTTTGATACAAATTTGTACAAACTTTTTAAAAACGTACTATGTAACAGGTATGGATATACTATTTCTTACGAATTTTAACCTCTTGTTAATTAATTGTGAATTGAACAAAATTGAAAATAGCACTTTATATCGCTAAAACGTAAGATGAATTTCTGCTTATGTTATTTTGTTGGCCTTTAAATTGGACAACTTTCTGGCAGACGTGGCGCGTGTAAAAATGTTGTTTTTCTGTTTTGTAGCATCCACCATTAATTGCATTTCTTTCATTATTTATTATTAGCGATATACCTAATAAAATAACGAAAACACAATGCTTTTCTAAATTCTCAAATTAAACATAAAAGTCCACAACCGGTTACGACCTACTTCTTTTTAAAATAATAGTTTGGAGCAGCTAATTAAGATGAATTTAGCTTGTCGTGCACTGCAATCAGATTTGATCTAGATATAAGGATTTCAGGTTTGTTAGTGATGAATAAAATTTAACGGATTACCTTTCTCTTATCTCATTTATGACGCATGGAAAATTAAGATTACCTGGCACGCATTAGGATCATAGCTTTGGTCATCTACGTCTATTCTTTGATTGTCAATTGATTAAATTCCGGATATATTAACATATTCCACTGTAATTTTCTGTTCAATTAATCTAAAGACCGCGATATCATTTTTCCTTCCAAATAAGAAAGTGTGACAGTGAGCTCATTGTGCACAATGTAGTTTATAGTAGCGTTTACGAGAGTGCAATTAAAAGTCATGATGCGGAAAACGATGCGGTGTTTGGTTAATTTTAATCGGAACTTGACTTTGGTTGCCTCATTGACCGTGGCGATGTAACAAGTTCCTTGATTGAAAGTGAAGAAATAGACTGAAAAGATATGTGTATGTGTCACGTGGGTTTTAGCATTTTGTAAAACATGCAAATTTGCAAGAAAAATTTGTAGCAACCGCGGGAAAAAAAACGACGAAAAGTAGCATCTGTCCTGTACCGATCGTAAAGTTAGATGTAAATAACGGATTTCTGGGTATTTGCTTAAGACTATGTCATTCGGCAAATGGTCTCCACATTGAACACTATAATGCGGTAAGCAGCCTTGACCAGGGCATTAAACTCTGGTGGCATAGTTGTTTACTTATGTCAAACTGTACACTTAGCCATTTTCAGTAAAGCCTTTGGGTGTATACATACGTACATATGTATAAAGGGTAATTATTTTTCGTCTCTCAGAACAAATTTGATATTTTTATTTTATTGAGATCTGACGATAGTATTGCGATATAACATGCTTTGATGACTATTGGTAATTTTTCCATATTAACGATAATAAACGCTTTTCGTGGACGATTCAATGTATTTCTATTTTTAGCACAAAATTTGAGAAGCGGTTGGTTCTACTGAAAATAGAAGTTTTTCTTAAGTGTTATCAAGATACGTCTCGAAGAAATAATTTCAGGTTTTCGTGATAACTTGAAAATACTTTATTTTAATAATATGGATTTATTAGGAAACCTAAAACAATGGAAATCTATGAAATTGGGGTCGATTGATATTTGTTTTAGAGAAAATTCACATTAAGTATTGATGATATGCAACTTCGGACGCCGTTTTCTTGCAAATATATTAATTACTTCGAATTTGCCGAATCTCCTATTTGAATAAGGAAATGGAGCTTACTTCAAACCCAGTTTCTGTTTTCATCTTTAATAAGTGTTTTTTCTTTAAATTAACAATGCATTAAAAAAAATTGATAATATTGGTTTCAAAAATGTTCACCTACTCTTTCAAGCTTCCTTACTCTCCTTGAAGTCCTTGAAAGGCGGCAAGTCTCCTCATATGTATTGTGTTTTTAATTCTCTCTCTCTCTCTCTCTCTCTCTCTCTCTCTCTCTCTCTCTCTATCAACTTTTTAACAACTTGTTTTGAATTTAAAAACAGCATTAAATGGCAGATATACTATCTTCTGGCGTTTGTTTATCTTTTTAAATTGAAGCACGGCTCAAGTGATACTTTAAATGAAACGTGTTTGAAAACTACATTTAATAGTGTAATGGGACTTAAAATCGATCTGTTAGTTTTTGATAACAAAAGCTATAAATAGAAGGAAAAAATGTAAAAGATACGTTACAAATTCACTTTCATAGTACTTAAACAAAAAACAAGATAATAGATAAACGAAAAATCGTAAGATAATATATATAGTTGATAATAATAACAATAGTAAAACAATAAAAGTACATTTTTTTTTATTGAACAACCTCTTGGCAATATGGTTGTTTCGACAAGCTTCAGCAAAAGTACAGCCTCGACTTTTTCTTCTAACACCTATAAAACTAACAATTATTAGCACTTTTGGGCTACTAACCCGAAATATCTTAACAATTTATAGAAATGAACAGAGACTGTTTGTTAGAAAAAAATCGAAGACAGTTTTTTTAATTATTACTAAATTTATTATAGAGCAAATTAATTATCTTGTTTCCTTATTTCCTACTAACAAACAAGTCCGTTTATTATTTACCTACTATGAAACTGAATTTGTATTTCATCTTTAATATTCATTTTTTCTATTTATTACTTCTTTTCTCAAAAATTAATCGATCGATTATGAATTACATTACACGACTAAATATAGTTTTGAAACAGGTTTCATTTGAGATTCCACTTTACCTATGTCATAGTTGAAAAATATTCGCCATTTTGCCCTACCAATGATGTAGATCACATTTAGAGAGCTAAACAAACGTTAGGACAGTATTTTTTGTCCTATTAAATGCCGTTTTTCAATTAAAAAAAGTAAAAACTTGTTAAAAAGTTAACGGGAGGTGGACAATTTAGAGCTGCATGGTATAACATTAAATGAAATGGAGATTTTTTTTTCGGAATTCGATTCTGTCAATCAAAAATGACCACATTGTACTTTTTTTCTTTTCAGTTCTTTACCTGAAAAGATGTTTATGAAGTTTCAACAATTAATTTAGCAAAACCCGAACCAAAACGTAAAAAACAAAAAATTATGAAATTATAAGTGTTAAATATTATCAAATCATGGAGGGTTTTCATCTACATATTTAAATTTTATTATGTGAAAGTTCTACACACATAATTCTGATCGGAGTTATTTTATTTTCGCATTGTTAAGTGTTAAACGTTAGTTCAAGTTAGTTTAGCATATATAGCAGAAATTTCAGTCTGGATTATTTTACCATACCAAGAAAATATTAATAGGAAACATTATATTAAGACAGCGTCTGGGTTCCCATACACGTGTACTAGTTAGTTTCCATGGTCAAGCTTGAGCCCCTAACAGTTATTTAGTCCTAATAAACCTTACCCAATTTTATATCATTCTCTAATTCACAGTGAACATAATTCCATAGGTTAAACTAATCACAATCATATCCGCGAAGGTCAGAAATGTTCCCGCTCGAGTCTCTGGCCGCAAGAAGTTCTTGTACACGACTACGTAGGACACGCCGGTATTTCTGGTTCGATGGTCGAAGCGTGGTGCACCACCTGTGTCAGTTCTTCGTCTTCTAAGGTGTGGTGAAACTGTTTAACTAGCTTTAATTTATGATGTGTGTCCTGCGGTATCTCAGGAATGAGAGAGATAATGGCACAGGCCCTAATTTTTAAATATGATTGTTTCAAAACTGTCCAAACAGAATTCTCAGTATATGTAGGATGAATTTAGTTCAGCAGGTTTCGTTTTGAGCGTAGTTGTGCGCTTTCATTTCAGAAGTAGTTAATAAGTTTTGAGACAATAAACACATTTTTTCTACAATCAAACATAAAACACTCTTTTGTATATTAAAGAAGAGCGCAAAATAATTATTTTACGAGGAAATTTACATGTTGACTTACTGCATGGACATGAATTTTACCGCTTACTTGGCGCTAGCGACGAATGCATCGGTCGGGACGTTTTTTTTGCCGTGTTAGGAATTATTTTGTTCCTTCGTTTTGATTAGTGTTTCAAGCTCCAGGTTCTTCTTCGAACCTCTCTAACCTCACCACCCGTTTATTTGGAATTTACACTTTCGTGTTAATATTATGACTCCATTAATTGGTATGCGCTGGTCGTCTTCTAACTTCTGAACGATTAATTTTAAGCTCTTATAATCATTCGGTCCCAAGTTTGCCTTTGGAAAAATATTATTTAATTTATTGTGCTCAATAGCTGTTCACCAGCGGACATTCATCACTAACAACTGATATCGCGTAGATGAAATTCACTTCATGCACAGGGTGTCTCTAAAAGGTCCATACAAAATTCTTTCATAGATTTGTGAGGAGAAAATATGGCAGTTTAACACCATTTACTTTAGTCCAAAAGTGGAGCGTTTTAAAAATATAGGACGACAGAACGAAAATAAAAAAAATAATTTATAACGGTACTATCTAAACAAAATGGCGTGTGGACGCACATTTTAAAGGACGGTCGTCCGTTCTAGGTGAACTCTGTTTAGAGGGACGTAACTTTTTTAACATCTGGTATAAAATTTACTTATGACTAAATTTGTGTTTTTCTACAGGTTTTATAAAAACAAAAGTATCTTGATACATGTCCCTATGAGCCTTTCATCTTGAGATATTTGAAGTTTAAAGTCCGTTGCATGTTATGAAAAATAACTTTAAACCACATTCATACAATACAGAAAAATAAAAAATAGAAAATTGGTACCTCCAAATAAAAACATGAAAACGAAAAAAATCATAAAAATTGAAAATTAATTGAATATTTTAATTTTTTTCTTTCCAACTGTACTAATAAGTATACTAATAAATATGCACTTTAAACTGCACTTTCAACTGTACTCACAACTGTACTAATAAACATGCATTTTAAAGTCATTTTTCAAGGCATGCAACTAACTTTAAACTTCAAATATCTCAAAAATAAATGCCTGTAGGAATCGTACCAACATATGCTTTTTTTGTAAAACATGTGAGAAAACACAAAACATATACATCGAAAATGTAAATGTGCTTTGATTTTTGATGCCTAAAAACTGCTCGATGCTATATTTTGTTCAGGTGGTAGCATTACAAGTAATTACAAAAAAAAAATACTTTCACGTCCTGTGTTTTGAAAACCATCCATTTTTGGACTAAAGTAAAATGGGTTAAATTGTCATGTTTTCGCTTCGTAAATTTGTGATGGAATTTTGTACAGACCTTTTAGAGATATCCTGTATATTTCGAATGGTTAAAAACAAATCACTATTAACACGTACCACGCTTTTCTCGCTCTGGTTAATTTGTAATTTATTTATACAAGTAGAGTTTGTTGCAGACCTTCTCAAAATGCCTAGTAAGATATTATGGTTTACCGCTAGTTATGGTAAAAACCACAATTAGTTTTTTATCAAACGTGTAACGTACAATTGCGGCGTTAAAGATGAAGATGATTAATAGTCGACTGGTATTTCTTATGAGCACAATTAATTATAATAGACTTAATTTCACTAGTTGCACTTAGAAGAATAACAGTGAATTGTAGTTTGCAAAATTTAAAGAATTTAACGGACTTATTGTGCATTCCAAACGAAAGCAAATTATATTCTAATTTACAAATCGGCTTCAAGTAATTATTCACGTTTTGAAGGCGGAAATTAAAATAGAAGGGGTACTACAAAAGTGTTGTATCTATACGATATGACTGTTACGTCTTGAAGGTGCAGGGCAATGGGTATTTACTGCTTTAAGAATATAATTAGAATAAAGATCTTCTATCAGTCACTTTCGGTTTTACTCCAAAGGATTTATAATTATTTATTTCTAGATACCATCTGTTAGTATCTCATTATAATACGTAAAATATTTGGAATTAATTTCAGTCTAATAAAATTGGTACACGTGAAATAGACACATTCTTATTATGGGCATTTTTTAACAATGTCCATTGTTGCGCATAACTTCCATTAATGTAACATGAATCAGCATGGCCCAGTTCTCATGGATTACAGTTGCAGCATCTATTCTAGTAACACTTGAATAAAAGATTCGTCTCTTATTGTTCAATTTTTATGGAGCCTCTTTCTGAGCAGTGAATAGTCCATTTGCAATAGTCATGATCAATATTATTTTGTTTTTTTAGAGTAACGCCGGGTATGCCGGATCTACGCACATGTCTCCTGAACCAGAAGCTTCAAATGTTAAACTGTTGTCTGGAGCGAAAAATTTCAAGAGAAAGTCAGAAGTTTGCATCAGCAGAAAATTCGGAGGATTCCGACGAAGAGTTTTTTGATGCAAATGATGATATGGATGATGAGAAAAAGAAGGAGAAATTTCTTGACAAGCCAGTTGGAAGATTAAGTAAATTTGGGGACATGAAACTGCTGATTTCGGATGAACCGTTGTATATTCCGTTAACGCAGGATCCTGTTTTGAAGACGGAGGATGAATTGGAAGCAGATACAGGTTACCCTTTATAGTACTATTTTTACTATTACAATTTCTTCAATTTAAACGCAACTGTTAATAACGTGAAAACAGACATTGTGAATAAATTATATGCGAATACTTTGAGGAAATGCCAGTTTTTATAACAAGTATCATGTTATCAATCTACATTCGTGACATAAAGCTAATAATTTCCTAAATTTTCCCAAACAAAATACTGATGCCATCAGATATCAATTCGATTGAAAGGGCCACCAAATATCATGCGATGATTGGTTGAAATTGAGGGGCAGGAAGTATGTACATATGATTTTTCCCATAGGGTCAAAGTAAGGTGGATCCTAAAAATAATCACCAAGATAGTAATGATTGGATAATTACATTTAGACTACTCTAAGTACGTACACTCTTTCGTGGGAAAATCATAGACAGCCTTTATAACGTTAGTTAAGATTTATTGGTGATAATTAATGATTCGCGTTCTAAATAAATGTCGCAAAATTTGAGCAAAAACGTGGTGCAAGCTAAGTGCCTGAAAAAGGGGTTTGTCGTCTTGTGTCTAATAAGACATTGATGTTAAAAGTTCTCCTCATATTTTTTTAATTTCATCACATGCAGTATTTTAATTCGAGCAGTAATTGTTGGATTGGTTATTGTAGTTGATTTGTTTCCTTAGATATTTTGCTGAAATTGGGCTCAGATAGCGAAGCATCTGAGCTTAGAGCAAGAATAATGAGTGCCAGTCTCTTGTCAGATATGGAATCGTTTAAGGCGGCAAATCCAGGATCCATTTTGGAAGATTTTATAAGATGGTAAGTAAATGTATTATTATGTTTTTACACACAAATGTTCCCTTTTTGTACTTCTTACTGTACACGAAAAAAAAAATGTTCATCAAGCTGCTCCCTATACATTGTTTCTGTTTTATGTTTTGTCTAGGACGTCTACGTGCGGTAGAGAATCACTTTTCGCTCTTGTTTGACGTCCAAATTCATTTGTTTGAGTCGAAAATTTTCCATTCAAAAGGTGAAAAATATGCTGTTTAATTTGAATTTTTGATAGAGAACTTTCGCTAAAACTCCCAATTGAGTTTTGTTTGCTTTATTTTCGTTATATTCACCTTTTAAGTGTTTATCTATATGTTGACTGTGCTCCGTTATCCTGTAGGTATTCCCCCAGAGATTGGATTGAAGAGAACGAAATGGATGCGAACGGTCAGACAACGGGGTACCTTAGTCCCAGAATGCAAATGGAAAATAATATTTGGAAAGAAATGTGGCAGAGTGCTAGACCAGTTCCTGCCAACAGACAGAAACGTCTGTTTGATGACACTCGTGAGGCAGAGAAAGTTCTTCAATATTTAGGTACGGGTCAATAGTTTAAGTCCTGACAACTTTATATTGAAGTTAATTAGTCGTGAGAATATCGGCGTTTTTAGCTTCTTCTTTGTGAAAATAAAAATAAAGTTGAATCATTTGCACTTACAAAAATATTTACAGTTTCGCACCTCTTTCAGATTTAATGGGTATAAATCAAATAGCAGAACTTGTCATTCCAACACTCTCACATGCTGCTATTTACCGTTTAATTGATGAACTTGAAAATCTGCCAAATAGAACTCCTGATCAGTTAACTAGAATTTCAAACTTGGTAAAGCAGGGGGAAAGATTATCTCGCGAGACAAGATTTCAGCCTAAACGGTTCGAGTTGTTTATACAGGACGTGACATTTCTGGAATTGCAAATTTCACAGATCTATTCGTTACAATATAAGTTAAATCCGCAGGAGTTAGAAGATGATGCTGTGAATAACGACATAAGTAAGTATAAATTAACGAAAAATAATACCGATCAACGTTGTATTTATTTACATTTACCATTATTATTAGTTATGTTTTATTAAATTAATTGTCACTGAGGTTGTTATTGTAGATTTTTTGTTTTATGGTGCTTAATTTCCAAATAGAGAAATCTACTCTTCATTTCAGCTGTATTTTAGTTTTCATTTCATTACAAAAGCAATGAGATTTGCTCAGATAAAAACAGTATAATGTTAACGAAACGTTAACGTACCCCTAAAGTTACAATTAAGCGCATTATGACTTCAATGTTTTAAACATGTGAAACGCCAAATTTAAATAAATCTTGAGTCGTTTTTCATTTGAACGGCTCATATGCAAGGTGTAATATCATCATGTAGATATTTCAGGGGATGGTAGTAATCGGCAAAACAAGAAAGTACTATATACCCATGGTCAAAAAAGCATAATTTTTTATATACAGGGCAACAAAGTTTTATTTTTAAAATATTTTTTGAAATTTTCGTTCGTATACCTCAATATAACTTAATGAATTTTCGAATCCCTATGTTTTTTAAGAGTCTCTATCAGAAACTGTCAAAATTGTTGGTGTTCATATACAGAGTCTTATATTTTTTTGGGTCAGGTGTGTTTAACTTCTTAATTTCTTAGATTATTTTCGTATCTTTTAATATTTATCAAAAATTTGCCAAAAAATCTTATTATAATATATTATATATTAAATATTAAGGGTTAAAAAACTAAGTAAACTGGGTAACTTTAGATTAAGTTCGAGGTTAATTTTACTTTTTGACGTTTAAAAATCAGAACATTTTTTCGTTTGGTGGTTTCGAAAGTGTTCTCAAGGTGTGATGATGGTTGAGTTTTCCAATCAAGAATATGCACACCTATATTTGATATATAGCCAATCCAATGGCAATTGTTATGAATCGCGTAGACTACACGCGTAGTTATCGTACTCGGATACTAGTTAATTCAAGAACATATTGTATAAATATTCATATTGGACTATGTAAAATTGGAACATTAAGAGGTCCAGTTGTTTGAGAGGAGCAAATCAAATCATGAGAACTCTAGAAATCGAGGAAAGCGTGGTAAATAATGTTGAGGTCAACACTACTAAGAATCCGAGAAAAATTGCAACATTAGACGGTTCATTTATACTGGTCTTGAAAATTTTAATTTATAACTGATATATTCTTATCATGTTAGCAAAGTTCAAGTTCATCTCCAAGGAGAGATTCCTTTATTCGTGAAATTTTTTGAGTAGTTGGTACAAATACTGGTCCAGCATCTGTTGTTTGCAAGTTTAATTTTATTTAATGATGACGAAAACTTTTAGAAAAACGCCATCTGAAAATTTCATAATAAACATTTTTGAGGAGAAGAGAAATTTGCATTTAGTGTGAGAAAGTAATTTTCTGTGCTCTTAGAACAGGTATCTTTTCTCTTGAAAAATCAAATGTGATTCATGCACGATGATGCTTCAGTATAGTAGTCTGGAATTAAGGGAGTTCCTAAGCCGCCATTGTCACAAGCGTTGGACTGATCGAAAAATATCTCAGCTATAGCCTCTTAGATCCCCACACTTCAATAGCCTGGTCTTTTTTTTGGAGATATCTTAAATGATTAGTATACCAGACTCCAATTGATACAGTGGAGGAATGACGAAACAGAATTGCTTCATGTAAAATTATTCGTTAAATAACACTCTTGGTATTTTTGAAAGAGTCCGATCTATGAACCACAAAGTGAAATCTTGCTTTTTAGCAATAGGAGGACATTTTCAGCATTTCCTACAGTTTCGTTTTTATTTATATTCACTTATTTTTTACTGTTACTTCATTAATTTAATAAATATGATTCATTATTAAGAAATGGTTCACATTTTATATTGCTTCATTTACTCCGTACATGCATCAATAACTATTTATGCAAGTTTTTCGTAAACAGTGAAATATACAAGAATAATGCAAGAAATAAAAAAGTTAAAAGAATTAAGATAAAATCTAAATGTGAAATCAGAATTCATACAGAGTGTTCCAAAAAAAGTAAAGAAGCAAAAGATAGTACGTGATCCTGCAAAACGTTAAACCTACATGTAGATTAACGATTTTGACATTGTCTTGTACAGACTATTAAAATACATGGGAATACAAAAGTTAATTTAAGTTATCCGTAGGCATATAAAAAAAAATAGTAAAAAATGAAAAGAAACCGAACTTGGTCACCCTATATATTAAAAATACTACCACCCCCTGAAATGTATTAGAATTTGTTACATCCTATATATGTATATTGAGTTTTTCTGTTTTTAGGTGAAATCGCTCTTGGACGAAACATTAATATTGAAGGCAAAGAAAATGCTCTTATTGGTTCTCGAATCCTGGCAATGTTTACTGAATCCCAAAGACGTCTTAGTCAGTTTGAGCGATCTGATTCAGTCAAAGCTGTAGATACCCCATTTCCTACTCCACATCAAAGGGAATTCGTGTTAAGAACTGATAATGTCCGGCCTAGTTTGCATTCAGCCAAGTCTCCACAGTTTTTGCGAGCCATTTTAGGAAAGAACGATTTCAGATTAGTCGGAGCTTTTTCCGAAGACACTACTTTCTTTTGAAATAATTGTTCTTTATGTTAACTAAGCACTGTGCTTGATTGTTATTTAAACATCTTTAAATTTTACACATATGTCTTTTATTATATTGCCCCTCAAACTCAATTAAAATGTATGAAATATGTCAATCATATCTAAACATGTTTTGCATCTTCGTATACAGGGTATACTATTGAAAATTTTACACCCAGCTCGTTTTGAAATTTGGTAAAAATATTCGAAATTACCGTGACACGTCGGGTTTATTTTCGGAGAAGATACATTTTAGTGTTAAGTGGAGATTCATCAAAATAACTAATATCACTGGTTTTGATATTGATGTAGATATAGAGTGGTGTTTACATCTATGAAAGAAATCACAGGTCACGAAAAAGATAACAAGTGTGAGTTTATTAATGTGAAATGACAACACAGTAGAGTACAGAGCGCGGACACAGCTTCTGAGTCGTTAGAAACCAACGGGAAGAAAAAGCTATACATACTCACCAACTCTTTTAAATATAAAAAGCCTATGGTGATAACCAATGGACATATCCTGGGTAGGGTGCCGTTAACACAATCTACGCTACATTAAACTGTGACGCTTAACTAGGAATTGGTCTTCCGCCGTCAATTCTACCAAACGGAATTGGGTATGTAATTTTAGGGCCGACAAAGTCTATTGTGGAGAATTCCAATACCCACAAAGCAAATGGTTGAGGGGATAGCAATGCCCGCTTGCCCCATTATTAATACACTTTCAAATTAATAATTATAATCTATAGCTAGTTACAATCCTACATAACCTTCTTCGCAGGGTGCATTTAACTGTAGAATTGCAAATGGCACTCTTGGCTGAGTAACACCTGCTATGAAAAAGCTTTTAATTCTGATTATCAGCATATACAGGATGGCCCATTTAAAAGAGTTCACCTGAAATGTCTTGAATGGATTTTTTTCTTCGAAAAACTCCGAGACACGTCAATTTTATTTTTAAAGGGGGCATTTTTACCTTATTAATTCATAGACGTAGTCATCCTCTTAAATGGGGTAGTAACCCTCTTCAAGAATCTTAAATGGTACGAGGAGTCAAGTGGCACATCAAATCAAAGGTATTTCAATTCTCTTTATAAATTTTACATTTATTTCACTGATGTTTTAAAACATATTTTTACAATATATAAAGGCGGAGCAAAAAAATTTCAGAATACTTGTAGAGAGAATTGAAGAAACCTTCGATTTGACATGCCATTTGACCACCTGTACCATTTAATATTCTCGAAGGAGTTACTACCTCGTTTAAGAAGATGACTCTACATGTACGAATTTATGATCTAAATATGTCACCCTTAAAAGTAAAATAGATGTTTTCCGCGTTTTCCCGAAGGAAAAAATTCCATTCTAGATATCTCAGATGGATTATTTTAAATGGTCGACCTCATCGTATGCCAATAAATTAAAAAACAATGAATATGCAGGGTATCCTAGGGAAAAGTATCCACCTTGAATATTTTTTCTGTTTTTTTGCTAAAAAAACGCTAGAACACGTCAATTTTGATAAGGAGCGGGACTTCGTTTGATGAAAAATTAGTGTTCGAAGTGTCATACCTGTATCCCTGGAAGTAACTTCTTTGTAATTTTCAAATTGGAAGACTTGTTGTGCAACATCTCGTTTGGAAGGTAACATTATTCTCTACATATTATATCGTCGCTATAAATTGGCATGCCACCCTTATATACCTAAGTTACTAATTAAATTAAATGAGACTGGTTCCATCCAAAATAAAAACACGAAGTTGACCGCCCAATGAGACGTGATGAAGGCACAATCCCGGTTCGGGGACATGTTCAAATGGTCAACAAAAATCTGTACGAAAGATTACTGAGAAATTTGATATTTCAAATAATATTGTTAATAAAATTTTAACATGAGTAAGTATTTCAATCTTATAACATAAAACTTGTACAGGAATTAAGTAAAAATGATTTCGATCGCTTATTAGAATTTTGCGAATTTTTTAGTAACATGTTACACTTAAACAGACACTTTTTGTATAATGCAACAATTTGGGATGAATGTTCCTTCTATTTAAACGCTGAAGTTTAAGAGACATAACTGTCGTTACCAGAGTGAGGTCAGTCCTCATTTGTACCGAGAGACTCACACTTAACACCCTGAAAAATTGAATGTTTTGGACAGAAATTTACGGTGATTACATTGTTGGACCATTTTTTAGTCCTTGAAACTTAGAGGAAGCTATCTATAACTTATGCCAGATACCATATCTCCCAGAATAATTGAATTATTTGAATAAGATCCCTGCCTCTTAGAACAAGAATTCGTTTTTCAACAAGATGGAGCTCCTCTACACTACAATGCTGCTGTCCGATAATTTCTAGATGAAAAATTCTCTAGAAGATGGATTGGCAGAAGAGGTCTAATGAAGTGGGCTGCGAGTTCCCCTGACTTAAATCCCGTGGACTTTGGCTTATGGGGACCTTCGAAGATCAAAATCAAAGACGCACAATTTGATTCCCTTGAGGACTTACGTGTCCAAACCATCGAAGAGTGCAGGTCAATAACATCACAAATGTTAGATAATTTGCAACGACCTTTTGAGGATCAGCTGCACATGTGCATGGAAGTCAATAAAGATGACTTTCTACATTTCTTACGTTAAAATATTAAATAAAATATCAGTAAAAATGATTAATATCAATTTATTTGGTTTTTGTTTAATTTTTACAAGACCGATGTGCAAAAATAAAAATAAAAACTTGATCATGTAGACAATAAAATTACCTTTTAAACGAAGTATAACACAATTCCTTTTCTTATTTGAAAATATGAAAGGGGTCGTTTCCAGAGGCAGACAGATGAAACTTCCAAAAAACAACTTTTTTTCCAAACAATCTCCCGTTATCAAAATTGACGTGTTTTATCGCCAGTTGGGAAAATCAATCCTTATAAAAATTGTTGACCTTACACACTATTAAATTGCACTTATCTTAATTATCTCATATATACTGCGACTTTATTTTAGTAAGTGTATAGCAACAATGATACGTGGGGCATATTGCGGTTCCTTCTTAATTCACGTTAGAAATATTTCGCGTACCTCATTAAAATGTAGTGGAGCAGTTCAAATTCGTGAAAAGGAGAATTATTATAAGAAACATGGTCTCAAGAGTATTGAAAATAATGACGAAACTAAACCTCATGGATGGGAGAAGGCCCAACCGTTTGAAAAAATACCAGCGCTGAAGCCTTTGCCTCTTATAGGGAACGTCTGGAGGTTTCTTCCTGGCGGAGAATTCTATAATGTGCCGCTTATTGAAGTATATGAAAGGTAAGTTCGAAAGATTCAAATAAGGTTAACTTGGGAAAAGAAATTTGTTTTGAATCTATATCGTTCTGATACACGTTTGGCTTCTAAATCATCAAGCATATGTCATAATAAAGTTGCATGTTCTATAACAATAACAATTTAGATTAATTTTCTATTTACACTAATAATATCCACCATTATTCATATTAAGTATTATCACACTGATAATATTCTTTCCTGCTAAAATTTGCTAGTGATATGCGTTATACTTGTAGATACGTTTTTTTTAGAACGAATCGCAAATACATGTAACCTTATTATGAAAAGTTACACATTTTCCGGCAATTGAAATTATACAGGAGTACGGGATGAAATTCAAAATTGCAACCATGCTACTATTAACCATTGGCACATGACCTATGTTGTAGTTACATACGTAGAATTTACCTGATAAATCTTCTCGGGTCAGGTGAATGTAACTTACGAGTTTTTGCATTCTAGGTTGAATAAAAAATTTGGAAACTTGATATATTTTACTGGTATTCCACGACAGAGACCGCTAGTGCTTGCTTACGATCCTGATGATATTGAACTAGTATGTATTTGATTATTTTAATATTTTGTTTTAAAAATTTTTTAAGCCAAAAATATTACACAATTAATTACCTATATGTACTATTTATTTTTTAAAATAATATGAAAGTCTATTAATAAATAAGACCTTATTAAATCTATTAAGACATTTGAGTAGAAATTCAAGAATCGTAAAGTATCAAAGTTTGGGAAAATTGAAAAACTTATGATTACGTTCTGTTTATTCTTAACCAGATACATTTTTACAGACTTTACGGAATGAAGGCCCTTGGCCGATCCGGCACGCGTTGCCATCATTCACTTATTATCGCAATCATATTAAAAAGGATCTATTTCAAGGAGTCGGAGGAGTAATAACTGTGTAAGAAATTTTGGTTTTATTAATTTTTATTTTTAAAGATTTATTAAGTTAAGGGAGTAAAGTCCTTAAAGCGAAGGACCTTTCCCTTGTAGCGTAAGCCAAGATAAAATTAGAGCAGAGGGTTACCTTAAGCCTTGCGAACGCTTCACTTCATTCATAACTCTACGAAAACGATGTTTTTACTTTGACTATCGGCCGCTTTTCAGTGGCAGATAACTTACTCTAGCCACCGATTTTCTGTGGATTTGTGCTAGAAACGTAAAAAGAAAGGTTTAATCCGAGCTCTTACTAAACCAAGATTGTCACTCTCAGTTAGTTTTTTCTATCAATAAGGTTTAATTCCACCGCCCCAACAACAACTATTTCAAGGTGAGGCTTTATTCCCAGACAACATGTATAATTTGCTTCATTTGTAAAGAACGCATAAGAATTATGGAAAAAAGGGATGTATAAATTTAAGTTACTGTTTTTATTTTAAAGCAACAAAGTGAAAACGATTTTACGTTATCAGGGCCACTACAGTTTTTAAAAAATAAATTTGACTTCTGAAAATGTCAAATCTCAAAACTGCGTCGTATAAAACAATCCAAAACGGTCATAAAAAATCGAATTTACAAAAAAGTAATTAATGTTCATGGATACTTGCACGTTCATGAATAGTGGATATAAGCACAGTCGACAAAAAACGGATACCTTGTATATGATTGAACTCGAATAACATATAACCACATGGTCTTTTATAGCCAAGGTGAGGAGTGGTTCAATTTCCGATCCATTGTAAACAAAATTATAATGCAGCCCAAAACTGTCGAAATGTATACTGGCCACATGAACAGTGTAACTGACGACCTTATCGCCAATATAAGACGAATTTCCAAAATGAATCCGAAGAAAGAAATGCCAGAATCTTTTATAAATGAAATTTATAAATGGGCATTAGAGTCTATGGGAGTAATAGCTTTTAATAGACGTATTGGTATATATTCCATTCTTATAAGAATACAATTATTGCTGTTTGCAATAACTTAAGAAGCATCGTTTCAGGTTGCCTCGATCCTGATTTGATTCCAGATTCAGAAGCTGCAATGATTGTTGAAATGACACTAGAACTGTTTAACTTAATGTATAAATTGGATTTTGTGCCATCATTGTTGCCAATCAAGCTTACTAGGGATTGGAAGAGATTTGTAAAAATATTAGATACCCTTACAAGGTATTAGGCGTTTTTCTATTGTTTGTCAAATTCATTCATGTCATTACACATTTTTCCAGCTTCAGTCAGCGATACATTGAAGAGTGCTGGGCTAACTCCAATGCAGATTCCAGTATTCCTGAGAACGAACTGAGTGTTGTGGAAAGACTAACGAAAGTTGACAAAAAAGTCGCATTTGCTATGGCTATAGACATGCTAACAGCCGCAATTGACACTGTATATATATTAAAATAATCTCATAATGGTTACGTAATGACACACATTTTCTTTTTTCCATAGACTGGACGAACTATGGGGGGTGCATTGTATTTCCTGGCCAAAAATCCTACTGCTCAAATGAAGTTATTTGAAGAACTTAAAGTTTTCATGCCAACCAAAAATTCACCTGTAACGAACGAGATGTTACGAGAGTCACCATATCTGAAAGCGGTAATAAAAGAAACTATGAGATTATCGCCAATTGCTATAGGTAACTTAAGAACTACTGTAAAAGATACAGTACTCTCTGGATATAGAATTCCAAAAGGGGTGAGCGACAATTCTGATTTACCTAATTCGTGAAGCTATATATTACAAATTTTAAATTTTCAGACGGATATACTGGGTGTGAATATTTTCATATGCCATAATGATAAATATTTTAAGAAACCTACAGAGTTTATTCCTGAGCGATGGCTGCGGGACGTAAAATCTGAATTGTCTTATAAAGATGTACACCCGTTCGTATCTTTACCGTTTGGATTTGGGCCTAGATCCTGTATTGGAAAGAGATTGGCGACTCTGGAAATGGAGATGGGAATTGCTAAGGTAATATAAACTTTTTTGACTAATGACTATAGTAGTATTGCTCGAGTAGTGGTAAAAACCGTCTTAGCTTCAAGGTAAAAGACTAATATGTTATTATGTTTTCAGATAATCAGAAATTTTAAATTGTCCTGGAACCAACCAGATGCCACCTTTGGAGCGACTCTAATTTATGGCATCACCTCTCCATTGAAACTTACAGTCAATGAAACCGACAATTAAATTAATCATTTTTATTTAACCTACATACATGTGACTTTAAATTTACTTTCCTATCCCAAATTCTTATAAATTGAGAAGCTTTGTATGTAATTCGTAGTAATAAAATTTTTCTGTTGTAGAAAATTTCTCTCGCCTTGTATCTTTGAAGCAAAGGGGCTTTTCAAAAATCCTTAAAGAACAAAATATTCTTGGAATATAGACATGCTCAAAATTTAAGAATATTAAAGATTTGTATTAATACATTTTTCCCTATCTGCATTACAGTTGTGTATGCAACGTATGATGATATCTGCAATGTTTATTGATGTAAACATACAAATAGGAGATATTCGTAAACAGTCCTGTATAATTTTTTTTGGTGACATAAGGAAAAGTAACATTAAGTTTAGCATATGAATTTATTGTACTGCAGTTGTTTTATTAGGTGCCGATCGATCATTGTGTTTAAATCGTTTTATTTTCATTTTTTAAAGATGTTCAGACGACATTTAAGTGAAAATGAAATGTTGCGATTTGTAGAAATACTTGAAGTCAAGCTATTGCAAGTTACTGCTGTCAGGTCATGAGAACCACCTAGAGCGTTATCTCGCCTCTGGACCGGTTATCGAGACTCTGGCAGCGTAACGGAGAGACATTCGTGTTCGTTAAGGCTGACAACTCCCTTATGGATCGCTGTCCTATTGCAAGCTCGAAGAAATTAAACACTGTGACTGTAGTCCAGATAATTAATCATTTACGTGGGACTCGTAATGTAGCTGTTTCAAGATATACCATCTGCAGGAGATTGAGAGAAGATAATTTAGTCTCCCGAAGGTCTTGGAGATGCCAACTTCTAAACCGTGGGAATTGCGCCGCTCAACCATCATGGGTTCAAGAAGGTGTGATATGGGAACTGGATCAGTGAAGAAGTATGTTGTTTAGTGATAAGTTTCGAGTCGGCTTGCAACCAGATTTTCGAAGAGTACGTGTTTGGAGAGAACTTGCTACACGAAGTCAAATTTAACACATATAGAAAGTTCACAACTACAGAGGAGGCACAATCATGATCATCAATTTCGCTTCGTGGTAGGACCAATCTTGTTTTCTTAAATCGTTTTTTATCAGCATACAAATTATGTAAGGAGTGTTCCAGCGCCTGTTGTGGTTCCATATGGAAAAATTGTCACTCTTCATTTTATCTTAATGCATGACAAGGCCCTTTCAGATATCGACCGCGTCATAAGAAATTTCTTAAAAGAGCAAATTATTCCAGTTTTAGACTGGCCTGCGTAACCTCGTGATCCCAACTCGATTGAGCATACTTGGGGCATGATTCAAAGAAGGGTTCTTTGAAATCAGAATTAATTCAAAATCGAAATCAGTTATTTCAAACTCTCCAACAGGCTTGAAGTGATGTTAATCAACAAGATTTGAACGACTCGATCTTGAGTATGGAAAGGCGTTATATGACCACTACAAATGCGCGGGGAGGACTTATTTCATATTAAACTTTAAATTTGAATGTTTTTTTAAGAGTTTTCAATAAATCCTTATACTGCAATTTATTTTTTTTGCGATTCTTTAAATCTTTTTTTTAATTCAAATCCCTTAGTTTGGAACTTGACAAATTGATATAAAAATAACTGTCATGAGTAAGTTCAAGGCTCGGTTCACCGTAAAAAAAATATTTTTTGATAGAATCTAGGATATCTCCAGATTTTTAGCATGTGTATAGTGACCCCCTGGATTTTTGAATTATGTTTAATGGTCACCTTGTATAAGGAACAAAATTTAGAAATGCAAATTGGCGATGATGCCAATAAATATCACACAACTTTCGATGATCACACTGATCCAGCAATACGAATTTCTAAAAAACAGACGTGCACACTACGGTGTTTTAATCAGTGTTGAAAATTACGCACGTTCTCCGCAAAGTCACTAAATCTTGGTCAAATCGCGCTAACGGAGTGAGGCTATAAGCTATTACAATAGGGTTGAAGTTCAATCTGACCCTGTGAGGAGTGCTGACGCGTTAATTGTGGTTTTGAAAGGCTTTTGATTTGAGGTGCCACTTGACCCGTTTCAATTTTGAAAATTCGGCCATTTTTCCTTACCAATAATTCAATCAAAATTTAGAAAAATAAATAAACGTCAAAAGATAATATTTTTTGCCGTATTTAATGCTATTTTTAAATTAAAAAAGAACTATGATTTGTTGAGATGTTAACGGGGGGCCAATTTGGGGCTGCGCGGCACGTATAATAATACATACATAGTTGCATTGCTAAAATTGCAGGCATAAACGGTTCTATGCACTAGAGGTTTATTAGTCTGTACCTGAGCGTTGGAAATTTGATGAATTTTACGATAAATTTTATTATTAATTAAAATCTATTTATTCCCTTGTAAGATTTCGGTATCGTTGAACATTTGCACTAATTGAATTTAAATCCCCATCTTAAAAAAAATAAGGCCCCAACACTCTTTGAGGCGACCTTGTCGTTTTCTCGCTTATTTATAAACTCACTTAGCCAGGCATGTACCTTCTTTCAACGTAGAACAACATTTTGTCTACAAAATGTGGATGGGTTTCCAATTCCACGGGTCCGATCTAACCTGGACTAAACGATAAAGTGCCCTTTAAATCCCTTCTAGTAACATCTATCTTAAGTTTCATTGTTCTCTCGACGAAGATAGATGCACGAATAATAGTACGCTGAGGCGTACCTAATCGATGATCTGGAGAAAGTTGTTTCAGTCCAGTTCTTCCCTATGGGACCGATACGTATCATCAAATCAGCATAAAAGCTTCTACTATTGTTGCATCGCTGAGCTCGGTTTGCGACTGATTTTAAGGGCGGAATTTACATGAATCGAATTACAATCAGATGCCAAATCAACCACCGAGATACCCGAGCATACATTTTCTGGTCTATTTACGAAATTGTCGTATTATATTCAAGTTATTTCCCACTCCGTTTCCCGGACAACAGCAGGTCGATCTGCGCACAATGCTGGGCTGCTTTTCGCGGCTTTCCCAGATGTTTTTCAGCGTGTACTGAATATTTCGTTGCGGGAAAGCGTCGGTAAAACGCTGCAGTCTTCTTCTTTTTGGTCCACTGACATAGATCTTTACTTATTCACTTTTCTTCCGTTCTTTGTCTGCATTTATTGTTCTCTAAACCGGAACAGACTCTTTCCGTCCTAGTGTCGACTTCCCAGCTCATGTCTCCGTATGGGTTCTAAAATTATGTAAGTAAAAGAATCCTGTTCCGCCTAGGAAAGCCCTTTGTATTGACCAGATAGAGAGTGTTCGACATATTAGGCAATGTAACGGAAATATTTCCATTCGATCGCAATTAACGCTAGGTTTTCTCTAATAAATCTCATTTTTTTGTATTAATGTTTTCCGCGTCCAGGGTCGTTAAGAATGTTTCAATTTTCACTTACGTCATTGGAGTGTTTAAAATAATAAATATTCAGGGTCAAAAAAAATCGAAGCAGTTTTACAAAGTTTGAAAAAAATTTCCTAAAATTCCCACACAAACACAGATAAATGTGTAATCACGGAAAACAAATTTTCTTGGTCTGTATTGTGATCGCTTGGTCCCTGTTACGATCTATTACACAATTTCAATGGTTTGGCTTTTTAAATCGTCCTTAACCTATCACATATCGGTAAAAAGTACGGTTTACAATGAAAATGTAAACGTTGTAACAAATTCAATTACATCTGAAATATTTAATTTTTGAATGCGAAAGTCTTTCAAAACAAACATATTTAAGCATGTTTGATGTTAAAAATTCTTAATTTTGAATAACAAAAATTTCTATCTCATGTTTAAAGGAAGTTTTTTACAAAACCTCTGTTGCTGACATTCGTTTAAGCATTTGCGGAGTCGCGACGTATTACAGCATAGAAAAGCTTTAAAACAGCTTTTAACACTATTTGTACCACGATGTTGTGTATACCTATTCCGACTGAAAGGTCTTTTGATATTTTCGCGTTTGAATGCGAATAACTGTGGAAATAATTATTCAAAAATACCTTATTTTCATTATTTTTTGTATTTTATTTACAAAACAGCTAAATATTTTAACATCATTAACTTCAACTATTTTCAGTTTTCATATATTTCATTTTTCATTCATTTCAGTTTCATATATTAATTTTCATTACAGGCGAGCGAGCCTTCATCGATCTGAAAACATTTTTCACTTTTTCTATTTCTATTTTTTATTTATTTATTTCTTATAATACTTCCCTAATATTTGTAATTCTCGACATCCTTGGAATTTGATATACGCTCTGTCCCAGATAAGGATGAATACCATAGTAATCTCGGAGGGGGTAATAGATACAAAATCGCTTAAATTGGAAAAAAGTTGAGCATTTTAAAGCAAATGAATAATCTGTTTAAATTCCAAATGGTTACAAAGATATTTGAAAAAAAAAACGAATTTAGCTGTTTTAATTTTTGTGCCAATAACTCTTATATGGTTACAGTTATAGGAATGAAAGTTTTACATTATTAAGGCAGTTTTTTGAGAATTTCTTAGCGGTGGTGCCAATTTTCTTAAGTCTTTACTTTCGGAGATAAATTGTTGAACTTGATTTTTTATATAGGAGCAATATAAAATATTTATATTTTTGAAAATCGTCAGAAAGTTACCCATTCAACCATGTATTACGTTTGGTTTGTTTCTTAGAATCTCTATGAGTTATGGACATTAAAATATTTTTTGATGAGCCGAGTATGATTTTGACTTATAATAGGGAATAACACAACACAATAATGGTACACAATAAATTAATGCTAAATTAATGGTACAAATAAACGCTACGGAAACGATGAAAAGAGTATATATATATCTATATTTGGACTATAACGGTAGTTCATTTGAACATTTGTTATAATTTGAAACTTCTATTTAATCCGAATTTAGAGGCATTATTGTTATTAAAAACATACTTTACTTTAATAATTTCATCTATAATAATTAAGTTGAATTATGCTTTTAATAACAACATGTTAGGACACTTTTCTGAGGACTTCGTAGCAATGTTGCCAGTGTTTCTGTTAAGTCCTTACTTTCGAAAGTAAATTTGTTGTACTTTGGAATTTAATAGAGGCGCAAGATCAAATATTTACATTTTATTGTCGTTATGAAATTTCCTTTGCAACCATGCGTTACATTTGGTATTTTTTCAAAAACTGTATGAGTTATAGTCATTGAAACATTTATTGGTAAGTCAGCTATAATTTTAACTTATACCAATGGTATACAATAAGTAAATACATCCTATGGAATTGTTTATATTATCTAAAGTTGTAATACCTTAAATTTCTTTGACGTGTTCATAATTATATTTATTTGCGCGTATTCCGGAAACAAGCATAACATAAGAAAATGAAATAATTAAGTTAAATTTAATGTTTTAATAACAACAACGCGACTAAATTTGGACCGAATCGAAGTTTCAAATTATAACAAACGTTCAAATAAACCACCGTTATTATCCAAACATATATATTCTCTTTTCGTCGTTTACCATAACATTTATTAATTTATTGTATACTATTGCTATAAGTCAAAGTCATACCCAACTTATCAAACGATATTTTAACAGCTATAATTCTTACAGTTTCTGAGAAATATACCAAATGTAATACATGGCTGAATAGATAATTTTATGAAAAGTGTAAATATGTAAATATTTGATATTGCGCCTATATGAAAATTAAGTTTAACAATTTGTGTCCGAAAGTCAAGATTTAACACGAAAATTGGCGACACTGCTTAGAAGTTATCAAAAAAGTGTTTTAATAACGGAAAACTTTCATTCCTTTGACTATAACAATATAAAAGTTTTTGCAAAAAATTAAACCCGTCAAATTCGTTTTTTTTCGGATATCTTCGTACTCATTGGAATATAGTCAGTATAAAAACATTATTAATTTGCTTTAAATTGCGCGAATTTTTCCTAATATAAGGAATTTTTATGTATTAACGTTTCCTAGATCACCATGCTGTTCATATGTACATAAGACAGACCGTAGATTAGAATAAATAGACAAAATAATTACCAATATTTAAACACTTTTACTATTTATATCTGAGCATTCTTTGTCCATATCGAAACTATTAATCAATTATCTGAAATTATCACGGGGTTCTGGCTCTAAATTCCTCCCAAGATAAGTGCGAGAAAATGGTAAAAGAGCTGTCATGAATACCCTCGCATGTCTTGTTTATGTTAAGATCATTAATTGGCATTATCTGAAAGTGGTACAGGCTTTTGGTACCAAGTTCTTCCCCAGATTAGCGTTGGAAGAGAGGGTTGTTTATAAATTCCTTTAGCGTAGGTGAGAATGACGTTTAAGGGTTTGGTACCCGTGAGAAAAGGGGTGGACAGCCCTTCCATCTTATCGGTTCTCTCACGAAGAGGGGATGTGTTCTGTGTATGGATACCGGGTTGTATCGGGATTCCATTTTTGGTTCACGGAGAATAAAGAAATGCTCTGAGAATTGTGTCTTTTCTCTTCACCCTTGAACCGCGAATCTTACATATACAGTGTGTTCGGGTTAAGGATTTAACACTTTCGTAAAACCTTTATTTCTTAATCGATTTTGACGTTTTTTTTTGTTAATTAGATATTCAAAGTGTACATTCGTCTAATGGATACGATCCCTCTTTACCCATAATCATAACCAATTGCGTGCATTTTTATGGGATCAAATTCCGGAAAATACTATTAGGGCTTTTTTTGGGATAAAAACGAAAACAGATTCTTAAATAGAATGACTTAAAATTTACCTGTTCCGATTTTCATTTTTCTACTGTGCAGGATTTTCGAGAAAATCAATAAAACATGTTTTTTAAGTAAACAAATTTTAAAATTGGCAAAAAAAATTATTTTAACAATAATTAACTAAATTTTGATAGTTTCAATCAACCCCCCAAATTCTCGTATACATTTTTCAATACGTCGACGATTATTTCTCAGTACTTTACTTAGTTGTTGTGGAGTTATGCTCTGACAAGTCTCTCTAATACGCGCACAAAGCTCTTCTCGGGTCCGGGGTCTTGTGGCATAAACTTTATTTTTTATTGCTCCCCAAACGAAAAAATCCATGGGTGTGATATCCGGAGATCGTGGTGGCCAACGAATAAGAGGACTATTTCGTCCGATCCAGCGATTGGGAAAATTATCATTTAACCAATTTCTCACATTAACCGCATTATGAATGGGCGCTTCATCAAGTTGTAAATGTAAATTGTAGTGATAACTCAGGGGAAGCTCATCAAGTGCGTCACTAAATTCATTTTGTAAGAACCTCAGGAAACGAGCAGTATTCAAATTTTCGTTGAAAAAATATGACCCAATAATCTTTTGATTTAAGATACCACAGAAAACGTTTACTTTTGAGGAGTATTGTCGTTTACATTCGATTATCCAATTCGGGTTCTGATCACTCCATATTCTACAATTTTGTGTCGATACTACACCGTTTGTCGTAAACGCAGCTTCATCGGGTGAGGATGTTTTTTAAAAAGTTAGGATCATCTTGATACATACTCTGGAGCCATAAACAGAATTCCATTCTTAGATTTTGGTCTCCAGCTTCAAGTGAATGAAGAAATTTTGGTTTAAAAGGTTTCTTCCCATTTCTTTTTAAACATTCCCAGATATGAGTTTTAGAAATGTTTAAATTTCTGCTAGCATCCCTCAGACTTGAATGCGGATTGGTATTAAAGTAATCTAAAATGATTTGGTTTGCTTGAGGCTCGCGATTACGTTGCTGGTCCGGTAGTTTTACAATTGTCCCATAACGATCAAAACGTCTGTTGATATTTGCGACTGTTACGTGACTAATATTGCATACATTGCAGAAAATATCAAAATTTAGTTAATTATTGTTAAAATAATTTTTTTTGCCAATTTTAAAATTTGTTTACGTAAAAAACATGTTTTATTGATTTTCTCGAAAATTTTGTACAGTAGAAAAATGAAAATCGGAACAGGTAAGTTTTAAGTCATTCTATTTAAGAATCTGTTTTCGTTTTTATCTCAAAAAAAGCCCTAATAGTATTTTCCGGAATTTGATCCCATAAAAATGCACGCAATTGGTTATGATTATGGGTAAAGAGGGATCGTATCCATTAAACGAATGCGCATTTTGAATATCTAATTAACAAAAAAAAACGTCAAAATCGATTAAGAAATAAAGGTTTTACGAAAGTGTTAAATCCTTAACCCGGGCACACTGTATATATACTAGAGGCGACAATTTCCACTAATTTTACACTACGGTCTATTTGAATTAAAGCTACTGCGAAGTAAATACCACAATTCCAAAACTGCGTTATACAATTATTTTTAGACCTAATCACTTCATTGATCTGCAGCAAAATGCAACATTGCAAACGATAACCGAATATGAAAATTACCCGGGGGATTTCCCTATTTTCTGTTACAACTCCAACGGGGATTTAAAGGAATTTAAATTAGACTTTAAATGGTTTCGATATTAAGTGTTAAATGATTGTGATGATAATGTTGTAAAATCGTTACGGTGCCAAGACACACCTCATGGTAGAAATAGGTATATCATATTCAGTAATGGCAAAATGTAGAGCAACTTTTTTCAATTCATTATTATTTTCGAGTCCGAAAGAACCCAATATTTTAAATATTCCTATATTTGTCATTGGTATACATGAAAATATTTTGCATATTACTCTTATCAACATTTTTGGAAGCGATAAATACATTTAATCTGGTATAAAGTAGAACAATTTAGTCTTTTCTAGTAGTCATTTAGGCTGTGTTGTTATAATTTTATAATTTTCTAATTCTTGAGAATACCTAGGGGCAAGTATTTATCTAAGGATTTAAACGTGAGAATTTTGAAAGCATGGAAAATGGAGAAAAGAAAGTTGCCATCGTAAGACCGTCCGATTTAATAAGGGCATAGTTACAAGAACATTACAGTGGTTTGTAAATTTTGGAAATATGGAAACTAATCATAAGTCAGCTCGACCTAAAAAAACCACCAATTTTCAAGACAAACAAATTATAAAATATTCTAAACAAAGTCCATTTGTATATTCGCACGAAATGAAAGCCTCTATCTCAAAGGAACTCGGAATTGACATAGCTTCAAGAACTGTATGAAAGAGATTACAAGATGCTGGATTACTTGCCAGAAGACCAGTCATAAAGCCGTTGGTGTTAGAAAGAAATAGACGAGCCAGACTAGAATTTGCCAAAGTACACGTTCATTGGACAGAACATGAATGGAAAAGGGTAATTTGGATCGACGAGTCAAAGTTTAATATGTTTAACTCCCACGGTATTGTATTCGTGAAACTGCTTGCAAAGGAAAGATTGGAAAAAAAGAGCACTGTTTCCACGGTAAAGTAATGGTTGCGGGTTTGTTATGGTGTGGGCTTGTTTTTCGGGCTTCGGGATGGGTCCTTTAGTCAAAGCTGAAGGCACGATGAATCAATTTTCTTGCAAAGAAATATTAGAGAATTCTTTGGTGCTATATTCTGATGATCAAATGCCAGTAAACACTGGTGCCAACAGGATAACGATGCAAACACGCCTCAAAATATGTTGAAGGTTGGCTACGCGAAGGAAAATTTGACCTTTAGCATTGGCCATCCCACTCTCCGGACTTAAATCCTATTGAAAATTTATGGGAGATCCTAAACCGCAAGATTAGAGGGAGATCATACTTCAAACGTGAAGAATTTTTCTGTGCCTTTAAAGAAGAAGGGGCGAAAATGGATGAAGCCATTATCGGTTAACTTATCAAATCTATGAAAAATCGCTGCCTCCAAGTAATAAAAAACAAAAGATACTTTACTGAGTATTGAACAATAAAATTTTTACAAAGAAATATTTGTGTAATTTACTAATAAATACAAGTTCTTTACCGTTGCTGTACTTTTCGTCAACCGAAAAGTGATTTTCGTTAACAAAAATTTTTATTGTAGGGTTAATGAAAAAAAAATTATATGTAATAATAAGGCGTATCAAAGGAATAAATATCAAAATAATGAGAACGTCAAATTCATAGAGATTGAAAATACATAATAAAAAAAAGTTGCTCTGCTTTCTGCCATTACTGTACGTAGATTTAGCTCCAGGATGAGCTGGAGACAAATCATACTGTCAATCAAATCTAACGATTGCTAATCGAACAGTGAAAAATAATTGATTGCTACAAAATTATTAAGCTTAGAAAATAATTTCAAATTAAACTTTTAAAAGATGTCTATTGACACCTTTGGTACGAATACTGTTAAGGCAGATATTTTAAAATGCAGATCAAATTTACACAATTAATCTATTATTAATGGGACAGGGAATGCATGAAATTTTACATCGCTTTTGATAATGGAATATTAATTTTGCTAATTTGAAGCGCTAAGGTTTGCACATAGGAGTATGAGTGACTAAAATCGTTATCATCTGTCTACCAGTTGAGTGGTTCAAGTCTCTCACTACCGCAACCGTTGGAGTGCCTATAACGCTTGTCAATAAAATGTAATTTCAAACCATCAATTTCGCGGTAGTGGTATTTTCAGGCTGCTGACAATACACTTTGGCTCTCTCTATGGCATATCTACTACGTAATCTAGCCGGACCTTACGGACTGCTTTATAAAGTATCGGAAATTCGAGCTGTTGTGAACAATTTAAATCGATTTCGAGATAAGCTGAAAATGTCAAAATTAGATATCTAAGACAAAACGTTGTAAAAATGTTTTAAATGTTTTATGAAGCAACGCAGGTTTTTCAGTATACAGGGTGGGGCACCAAGAGCACCTCGAGGTATTACGTCCTTATTAATAATTTGATCGAAAATTGTTTTTAGAGGTGTATGTAGGACCTTACAAGGTACTTTTTAAAAATATTTTCATTTATACAGGGTGTATATAAAAAGAGATACATCTCAAACATATGTTTTTTTTAATGGGGCACCCTATATTTTATTACATATTTGGAATTATAAGAAGAAAATAGTACAAGTTTTTATAACACACATTGGGTCTAAAACAATCACTTCTCGAGAAATTTCGGAAAATATAAAAATGCAAGAGTTGAGAAAACATTTTTTTGCTAGGTGAAATGAGTTACTTGGCTATTATTTTTTTATTATTATTTCTTAAGTACAAACTAATCTTCAAACTATAATGAATTATTTACTAAACTGATATACAGGGTAAGCAAAAAGAATGGTCAAATTTTACTCCCTTATAATTTAGCATAACTTTCTTATTTCGAATGAAATATACAGGGTGTTCCGTGAAGAATGCGCCAAAAAGGAATCTGATAATCTGGACATTAAAATAATAAGATTTAACCCAACTTGCCTCATGAAAATGTTATTCGTTTAGGATATACAGGGCGTTAAAGTTAATTTTTGTATTTGAATTTCTTTAAGTAGATCGAATAGTTTTGAAGATATCTTGTTCAAATTTTGAATCTATGTTTTTTTTAAGACCGGTAAAATGAATATTTCATGACTTTTGGGTTTCGAAAAAGAGGGCGCTAGTTGCAGCCTATAGGGCGCACATTTATGTCCATATTTTTTTACAAATGCAATAATTGTGATTTTAAGAGGTATTTTTGATAGATCTATCATTTCTAAAGATAAAAGGTATACCTAATTTATTTCGCTAATCCAAGCCATTTTCGAAATATGGCGAATTTAAATTTCCATAACGTGTCTTATTCTAAATAAATAACCGTCACTATTTTTAATCGCTGTGGCGGCATCCTGGATGCGTTGAAATAATTGGTTACGCGTATTTATCTCTGTATCATAAACTAAGGATTTCATGTATCACCATAACGAGAAATCCATTGGGTTGAGGTCGGGACTACGAGCTGGCCAAGGTACATCACTTCCTCGTCCAAACCATCCATTAGCAAATTGTCTATTCAAAAAATTACGAACTACAATGGGGTAATGTGGAGGAGCGCCATCATGCGTAAAGATGATATTTTGTCTTAACTTCAGCGGTACGTCTTCAAGTAAATTTCCTAATTCAGTTCTTAAAAACTCTAAATATTGTTCTGCATTAAGCCTTGCAGGTAATTGAACAGGTCCAATTATGAAATCGTCCAAAATTCCACACCACATATTAATAGAAAATTCATATTGAAAGTGATGCTCTTTTACTACTTTTGGATTCTCAAAGTCCCAATAATGGCTGTTTCTCCAGTTGAAAACACCACGCCTTGTAAAAGTTGCTTCATCGGTGAATAAAACTGAATTAATAAAAGCTGGATCTTGATTTTGGCGATCAATAATTGTTTGACAAAATTGAAGTCTTGGTAATAAATCGTGTTCCAGTAAATTTTGTACTGGAGTAAAGTGATACGGATGTAGCTTTTCTTGTTTTAAAATTCGAAAAACTGTTGTTTGTTTTACTCCAGTAGCTCTTACCAACTGCCTAACGCTTCTTTGGGGGTTTTCTGCAACGCGAACTAACACTTCCTCTTCTAGGTCAACAGAAATTGTCTTAACGGGTCCATGTTCACATTTAGGGCGAAATGATCCAGTTTCTCCTAACCTGGTAAATAGTCGTTGAAAAATATTACGATCCGGTTGTTTCCTATTTGGGTATTTTTCTCGATAACGTCTTGCGGCGGCACAGTTATTATAATTTTCTTCAGCGTAAACACAAATCATGTCTCTCATTTCATAATTAGAAAAATCATTATGCCTAGGCATTTTTAAATAAATAGTACTTGAGTATTAATACAAATCAAAATAAACCACTTACTATTTGCAGTTGATTTTCAGTCGATTGACAACATGACATTTTTTCAATTGTTTTCAACAATCCTGCAAAGCCTACTTACGAGTGTATTAATAAAATGTTATGCTCTTACTTGGACACGTTAAATTCGCCATATTTCGAAAATGGCTTGGATTAGCGAAGTAAATTAGGTATACCTTTTATCTTTAGAAATGATAGATCTATCAAAAATACCTCTTAAAATCACAATTATTGCATTTGTAAAAAAATATGGACATAAATGTGCGCCCTATAGGCTGCAACTAGCGCCCTCTTTTTCGAAACCCAAAAGTCATGAAATATTCATTTTACCGGTCTTAAAAAAAACATAGATTCAAAATTTGCACAAGATATCTTCAAAACTACTCGATTTACTTAAAGAAATTCAAATACAAAAATTAATTTTAACGCCCTGTATATCCTAAACGAATAACATTTTCATGAGGCAAGTTGGGTTAAATCTTTTTATTTTAATGTCTAGGTTATCAGATTCCTTTTTGGCGCATTCTTCACGGAACACCCTGTATATTTCATTTGAAATAAGAAAGTTATGCAAAATTATAAGGGAGTAAAATTTGACCACTCTTTTTGCTTACCCTGTATATCAGTTTAGTAAATAATTCATTCTAGTTTGAAGATTAGTTTGTACTTAAGAAATAATAGTAAAAAAATAATAGCTAAGTAACTCATTTCACCTAGCAAAAAAAAAAATTCTCAACTTTTGCATTTATATATTTTCAAAATTTTTCGAGAAGTGATTGTTTTAGACCCAATATGTGTTATAAAAACATACTATTTTCTTCTTATAATTCCAAATATGTAATAAAATATAGGGTGCCCCATTAAAAAAAACATATGTTTGAGATGTATCTCTTTTTATATACACCCTGTATAAATGAAAATATTTTTAAAAAGTACCTTGTAAGGTCCTACATACACCTCTAAAAACAATTTTCGATCAAATTATTAATAAGGACGTAATACCCCGAGGTGCTCTTGGTGCCCCACCCTGTATCAAAAAATTTGTATAACTAAAATTAAACAAATTTGTAAAGTTTTTTCCTCAAATACATTGATGGTCAAAATTATATAAGCAATTTATGTAGTAAACTTTTTTGGCAGGCTACAACTCTCGCATAATCTGAATTAATCCATTTATACAGGGGGTCCCAATCAAAGCTGTGATTGAAGATTACTTAAAAACCGTACGCTCTATGAAAAAATTGAAATAAAAGTTGTCCGGTAGATAGGGGGACACGTCATGAAGATAGCTAAAACGTCCTTTTAAGGTCATTTCAATGGTGACTTTTTATTTCAAGTGGCACCCCGTATTTTTTACAGATTCTTGTAGACCTTCAAAAAATGAATATCTTTTATTTGAGCATTTTTTTTTTAGACATTTTGCCGCAGAGTTATCCTAGATGTTTATCCAAATTTTGAGGTAGTCGAAATTATTGCATTTTTCTCTGAAACAGTTTTGCAACGTATATTCTGTTTAAAACTCATAACAATACTTCTATTTAATGAAATTATAAAAAAATTATAAATAAAAATTATCTCTATGAAAAAAATATTTTCTTACATTTCCTCTTGTTAGTTTAGCTTAAAGCAAGATCTACAGGAAATCCTTATTCTTTTTTCGACAATCAATCTAATTGTTTTGCGTGAAATTTGTCCAAAATTACTCATTTTATTTCAAAATTCAATAATTGAAATGGATCGCTACCCTTTGGATGAAAAATTAGAAATGGTTTTTATTTATGGAGAGGTTGGAAGAAATGTTAGTGGGCAATTGAACTTTGTGCCGAAATATTTCCAAACGAATTTCAACATTGTCATTAAAAATTTCGAAGAAACGAAAACGTTGGAAACAAAAAAACACAATTGCTCTCGAAGTGCAACACACGAAAGCAATCACATTGCAGTTCTTGCAGCTGTTACCTTCAATCCCTGTGTAAGTTGTCGTCAAATTGTTGCTGACTCAGAAATATCAAAGATATGTGTCCAAAGAATTTTGAAGGTTAATAAATATCATCCTTACCACATTAGGAACTCTATAAAATTGATTCAGAAAACCGAGTAAGTTTTAGTAAATGGGTAAGACAGCAATTAAATCAAAATTCAAATTTCTTCTTCAATGTTTTGTATTCGGACGACTCCACATTTACAAACCATTGTGAGCCATAATCTGCATTTTTGGAGTACTGTAAACCACCCTGACTTAGAGAAGTTGAATATCAAAGACCATGGTCAGTAAATGTATGGTGCAGTATTATTGAGAAATACTTAATTAGACCTTTCTTTATCCAAGGAAATTTGAATGGAGAAATATATCGTAATTTATTGCTTAATAATCTTTCGGAATTGTTAGAAAACCTTCCATTTGCGATAAGATGGATGATGTGGCATCAGCATGACGACTGTTTACCTCATTTTTTTAGAATGTCTCGTGAGGCTGTGGATAACATGTATCCAGATCGATGGGTAGGACTGGGCGGTCTGGTGAACTGGTCTTCTAGGTAGCCTGATCTGACCTCACCAGATTTATTCCTCTGGATTTCTTTAAAGGACAAAATTTATGCAGAAGTGCGAACAACTGCAGACGACACGAAAAAGAGAATTGAAAATGCGTATCAATTGATAAATGGGGAGATGTTGAGCCGCGTAAACAATTCTTTTCGAATGAGAGTTGAGGCATTTTTGGAGTAGGAAGGACATTCTTTTGAACATTTGCATCCATAAATTTTTCAGATAAAGATTAAATTAATTGGCCAACTTTAAAAAAATATATTTTTTTATAGATACAATTTCTTTTTTGATTTTATAGAAGGATTGTTATGAGTTTTAAACAGAGTATACATTGCAAAATATCTATAGAAAAAAATGCAATAGATTCCGACTATTCTAAAGATTAAACAAAAATTAAGGATAACTCTGCAGCAAAACGTGTAATAAAAAATTATTCAAATAAAAGATACATTTTTTAGGATCTATAAGGATCTATAAAAAGATATGGGGTTGCCGTTAAAAAAAAACTTGCCCATGAAATGATCTTGAAATGACGTTTTGGTCTAAAGCCACTATCTTCATGACATGACCCCTTCTTCACCGGACAACTTTGATTTTAAAATTTTTTTCTACAACCGTACCGTTTTTGAGTAATCTTCAAACATAGCTTGATATGGGACACCCTATATAAATTACAGTTAAAGTTAAACGAGTTTCTAGATAGAATTTGAAAGTTTATCTATAATACATATTACTAATTAAAAAAAAAAAATTAAAAATACTTTTGGCAAAAATTAAACAAACATTTAAATTAATTAATTATAACGTTGAAAAAAATTATTTACAAGAACTTCTTTTACTATTTTGTATAATAATCCTTTCAGAGCATGTGTCTTGGGCAGTGGAGTAAATTAAATTTTCATTAATAAATTTCTCAATTGAAAACCGAGCATTATACAGGGCGATTCTAGATAAGTGGGACAAGTTAATATTTTGAAATCGGGAAGATTTATAAAAAAAATATTCAAACAAAGTCTTCTTTATTTTCATGGACTCAACTTTTTATAATGTCAATTTTTTTTTCAAGGTCACCTTCACCTGTCTGTTGGGGTGAACTTCATTTTTTCAAATTTAACATCCAATTTTTTTTGGTGAATCGAATTCTTTGTTGGCAGTAAAAATGTTTTTACTTTAAACATTTTTTGCTAAAAGTAATGATATTCATAATAATGCCAAACTTTTATCCTGCGAATACTACAAGTTCAATTTTATAAAATTTTTGTTAAAACAGTCAAATTAACAGTTAAAAACAGCTTATTTAGAGCAAAGGTTGACAATGTGGTTTCAATATGACGGTTACCCCGCTCATTATGCTAGAAATGTCAGAGAAGTTTTAAATGAACATTTCCCACAAAGATGGATTGCGCGTGGTAGTGAAGTTAACTGGCCAGCCCGATCACCAGATTTGACTTCACCAGATTTTTTTTGTGGGGTCATTTAAAACAAGTAGTTTATAGTCGAGTACCAAATACTTCCGAACACATGAAAATTCGGATCAAAAACGCTTGTGGAAACATTACAACTCAAATGCTGGAAAATACCGAACGATCATTTCAAAACAGAATTGTTAAGTGCCTTGAACAGCAGGGGAACCATTTCGAACATCTATTTGGCTGATTTTTGTTATAATAAATTAAAATTTACTACAAAATTAATAAAAGTGTTAAAATAAATTAATAAAGTTTAATGAAATGTTTTTTATTTTGTGTCTGTTATTATTATGAATTTCGTTACTTTTAGCGAAAAATGTTTCAAATAAAAACATTTTTACTGCCAACAAAAAATTCGAATCTCCAAAAAAAAATTGGGTGTTACATTTGAAAAAATGAAGTTGACCCCAAAAGACAGGTCAAGGTGACCTTGAAAAAAAAATCGACATTACAAAAAGTTGAGGCCCCGAAAATAAAGAAGACTTTGTTTGAACATTTTTTTTGTAGATCTTCCCGATTTCAAGTTATTTACTTGTCTCACTTATCTAGAATCACCCTGTATATGTTTTCAAGTGTTCCTCTAGATTTTTACATTTATTTGTTCGACATTTACGTCGTACAATCTCCTAAAGATTCTCGATCGGGTTTAGATTGAGAGATTGCGATGGCCATTGAAATACTTGTAATTTTTATCTGGAAAGGAACTTTTTTACCTATTTGAATGCATTTTTCCAGTTGTGATCATGCTGAAACCGGTGCTTTAATGGCATTAGTTCTCTAGAATACGGTAACATTTTAGTTCTAATAATATCACAATATATAAAACGATTTATTTTTCCCTGATTTCTATTCCGAATCTAGGGAAACACCACCATACTAGCAGTAATCTACAGGCGTGTTTAACTGTCGGCAAAACATGTTTTTTTATTAAATTTTTCATTAATAGGTCTCATTGCATGCATTATTCCGGCACTACCAAATAAATGAATTTTAGTTTCGTCACTGAAAATCACTCGTTTTCACTCATCAGTGGTGCATTTCAAGTGGGTATGAGCAAATTCAAGACGCGTTTTAACATTTATCTTTGATAAAAAGGGGGATTTATATGTCGAACCACGACTGAAAATATTATTTTCAACTAATCTTCTTCTAATTGTTCTGACACTGACTTCTAGATCATCAATCACAAATGGGTTTCGATTAGAAGTATTAATGATTTTCCAGTCCATCCTTCTAGTTGTTAACTTTGATTTTCTTGGATTTTTAATTCGTATCACGGACCAAGAAACTTTAAAACGTTTTATTATTTTTGAAATAAACATCTAATAATTTTCGAATTTTTAGCGATTTTAATTTATTTTATGGCACTGGTTAAAAGGCTTTCAATTTTATTTTTATGATCTACTAAATAAGTTTTTCCACGTACCATTTCTCCAAATAATACATGGTTAAGTAGGGGTTTTCATTTTATCGCGATATAGGCATGAAAAAACTGGGCAAAATCTTTATGTAACATTTTTTTGAAATCTCAGAAATAATTAAATTATGCGAGTATGAAGAAAATTAAAAAAAAATACGAAATTTTTTAAATAATAAATTTTCTAGCAGGTTGATAGATCGCAATGGACCAATAAGACGATGAGATCACTAGACCTGAATCCATGTAATTTTTATCTGTAGGTTTACATGAAAAGTTTGGTGTTTAAAACTGAAATTTGGACAATATCAGAGCTGCGTGAGCCGATAGAAAACGTCGCAGAAATAATTCGAGGAAAAAAATCTCCTCTAAGGGCGTGTACAGAATCGAGCATAAGACAAGCGACAATTTGTGTAAATGAAACCAATTACGACAATTTCGAATAACTTTCGTATTCAGGCCTAGAGTGAATAATAATTAACGGTTTTGTTGTTTATTAAAACTTTCATACGCGCACATCTCACTTGTTTTTGAGATTTCGAAAAAATGTTAAATAGTGCTTTTGTTTGGTTTTTTTGAGGTCTATGTCATGTGAAAAGGAAAGCCTCTACTCAAGATTCACCCTGTATACATTCAGAGATTAATTTAAAACTGAAGTGGAAGATTTAAAGGCATAACAAGGTTTTATTTATAATGTTTCTATATTTTTGTCTAATGGAATTTATTTTTATATATTGTTTAAATTTTTAATTGCCCAAAATGTTATGCATATGTATAACCAAATATGTTGTTCGACTTGAGAGAAATATTTTAGCTTAACTTCTTACATATTAAAGAGAGTTTTCGCAATGTTTCTCTACTTTTGGCCAATACTGTACATATCAAATAATTAGAAATTGACCAACCACTAATGTGAGTCTCTTCCGGCCTTTAAAACAGGCTTAGCGGTCGACTTTAAGGACTCCGAAGTAGAGCAACCAATTTTACCGCTCTTACTTAAATTAATTGACAAGTTTTTGACAGGATATTGAAAAAGTGGCTCTTAATAATGCTCAGTTGTTTTGTTTCAGATTTTCAAGAACAATAAACTTCTCTTCCACTGTGAAGTAATGACGACATGAAAAAAACTTTTACTCTCCTTCTTCTCCTTCTCAGTCCTGTGTATTCGACATATCAATCACGTCATGAAAATTGTAAAATTCGCACCCTTTCAAATGTTATCACTCCAACCAGACTGAACAACAATATGACTACATTAGTCACAAATATCGAGAGGAAACTTGGAGATCATTCCCAGAGCATGAATATTTCATTGACATTCCGAAAACTTTTATGGACCCAACCGGATATTTCCGGGCTTATTTTATTGAAGGGAAATGAAAGAATGTTGGCATTGAACGTGCAGTCACACCTAAAGACATTCTCTAACCGATCTGCCGAGACAGAAATATTCTGGACTGCTTTTACATCGACCGAGGAAGGATGGGGCAAGCCGATTAAAGAGTGTGTATTCTCTGGAGGACATTGGTTTTACATTTATACCCACCGAAGATTAACGGTGAAGATTGGACTGTTTTTCAAGATCGAACTGGATCAATGCGATGTTAATCTATCTGAAATATTTGGAGGGGTGCATAGATGCGATGACACACAAAAGGTAATTATTCGGTTCCATCAATATACACAATAAGCGCCCGATTATATGAATTATCCGACAAAGTATACACTTAAATCGAACCATACATTAGGTTCTATAGAGCGAACAGCTTTGATCTTGATTAAGTGAACGGAGAGGTATATATAAGAATGTTATATACAGTGTGAGCCTCTAACTTGGAATAAATTTAGTAAATTAGAGATAGTTTTTTTCTGGAAATATACTCGGACACGTACGATTTATATTTTCAAGTGCGCTCTTTGTGATGTAAAAAAATTTTATACAGGGTGTCCCAAATTTAAGATATGATGTCATAGCCTATTTTTTTATATGTCAATTCGAATTTTTTATGATTTTTTTAAAGCGTATGCCAAGTTACGCATGCGTACAAAATGTCAAATTTTTATCCCTTGTTGTTTAAAAGGTATTTAACAAACATCAACTAATTCGAACAATGAAGAAATCTGATTTAACTCAATAAAATTGTTACACAATTTAAAAATGGCGCGCCAAAAGGCATTCGTTTATCACTTTTTGTCCATCTGGGTTGGCGTCTTATCACAACGTCGAACAAGTAAGAAGAGCAGCATCGTATTACAGTTGTATTGAGCGAGGATATTTATTATTTTATTGTTTTGTGAGAAACATCGTTTGTCGAAAAATCGTCTAAAATGCCGTACTTAACTGAAACCTTTAAAATTGAAATTTTAACGATGATTGGATACAGAGATAGGACAAGAACATAATGTGGCGGAGGACCGCCACATTATGTCATGCCGCTGCGACAATGGCTTGATGACCAATTTACAGACAGATGGATTAGCAGAAGAGGAGCAATAGAATGGCCCCCAACGTCTCCTGATTTAATGCATCGTGATTTTTTCTTATTCGGTCACCTTAAATCGATTGTTTCTGAATGAAATCATGAAGACATTGATGAACTAAAAATCGTTTTATTGCAGTATTCCGGATCATTACTAGAAACACTTTTTAAAGGGTCCGACAGGAATTCAAAAGCAGACTGTGTTTGTGTTTAATGCAAAATGGAAATTATTTAAAACATCTTACGTTTTAAATTTACTAAAATTACTGATCGAAAACATTATTTCCACACATTCGCTACGGGTAAGGTCACGTTTTTAACTTCATTGATAAATAACATTAAATTGACTGTTCTTTCGTTTTTCCATGATTTTTTGAAAAACGCTTCGACAATTCTAATTTCTTAATGCATCAATATTTTTTACTTCTAATTACCTTTTATGTGAGATGCAACTCGGCCAGGGATGCTATTTAAATTTTTCAAGTGGTGGCAGCAGGGTGGTAAGGGCTGACTATTAGGCCTACGGAGATAATATCAAGTGCTCCCCCTGGCAACCTGGAAAACTACTTTAATCAACACTTTCATACATATTTTCGTTTTTATAATATATGGAATGGTTAATTTTCAAACGAACACATTGTATGTAGGAGGCAGAGCCAAATAAACACCGTAAAAACGCCCCAAAAAAACTACTCGTGGACTTACATGTTATAAATTGGAAGGAATCATTTTTGTAAATTATTTTTAAAGTAATTTCGTTCAGAATTAAAACAACAAAATGTTGATTGTTGTGAGGAACTCTTGCGTGGGCATTAAACAGAAGACTGATCAGGATTGTCACTGGAGATGAATCCTGGGCGCATTATCATCAAACTAAAATCAAAGAAGCAAGTAAAGAATATTTTGGAAAAATTAAGAAGGGGATGAAAAAAATTTCGCACCCAATTCTCGGCAGGAAAGTTTAAGTTGATCCTGTTTTGGAATGTTAAAAGGGTAATTTTAAAAGACTATATGCCTTGTGGAGGTACAGTTACAAGTGCTACATACTCAGAACTTCTGAACAACCGTCTCAAACCTATTTTTGAGGCAAGAATCTCTGAGTAATGGCGTTCTTCTACAGCATGATAATACGTTCTCACATACTGCCCTCACAACGGCGGAATTCATCCAAGATTTGAAGTTAGAATGTCTACGACACCTTTCAGATTTATCTGACCTCGCCCCCAGCGATTATCATGTTTTTGGTCACGTTAAAGAGGCTTTAGATGGACAGAAATTCCAAACTAATGTCGAAGAGATTCAAGTGGTGCATGATTGGCTATGCAGACAATCAAAAAATTTTTTTCCGGGCTTTCAAGCACTTCTAAAACAACGGAGGAGGTGTATTCCACGTAATTGGGAATACTTTGCGAAATTACATTTTCGTTTTTGATATGGTTTTAATAAAGTAAGTTTGATATCATTTTTAAGGGTTTCAATTGGCTCTCCTTCGTATCTGCATAAGTGAATTTTCTACAGAATTAAGCAAAGAAAGATTACAGACTGATTGTTCAAAACATGATATTCACCAGCGGAACGATGATCGGGTAGACGAGCAACAAAGCGATAATGATGATGATAATGATATGAAATGAGGTGGGGATGAAGTTGAAAATTATACAGAAAGAGTCGGCGTATCCCCATCACAAGCTGCAGGCGCATTTAATAAGGTTATTCAATGGAGGGAAAGAAACATATTCGATGTTGATGAATTGTCAGTTCTGCGAAAGTGCAGAGATCGGGCATTGTAAAAGAGTTTAGCCGTGGAAAAAGTACAAAAACATATTGCATAATACTTTAGTTAAGTGGAAAACGCGGATAAAACGATAAATCATCGCGAATAAAGTACTGTTGATTATATGAGCACCCCTAGTTGGCATTGGTTCACATAATCGAGCGTCCATGGTAATTGAATATTAATTCACAAAAACATAGATTTTATCGAAAAAACTTTTTCCAAACTCAAGATCGAATCTATTGGATCAATGCAGGAACAAAAAACTTATATAATACCACCGAAAGGATTTTTTAAAATATTATTTTGGTCCCTTTTGAGTCACCTTTCGGGGAATATCCGATCGTCCTGCATCAGCCTTTCGTGGTTAGTGTCTTCGGAAAGCGTAAGATAATCTTTTAAACCGTAATTGTTTCAATTTGGGTGTTGAATTATAATATGTTCAACCTTTTTGTTTGTTTGCATTTTAAAATCCCGTTGGAAAAATGCGGTCAAACAGAGCTCAAAATAAGTTTATAACTCATTGCATAAACATGAAAGAGCACCGCAGTCGACAATGTAATTTCACTAAGCCGTAATTCAGTTTCCTATGAAATTTGTGGAAGACAAAATTGGGACAATTTGAATTATAATTTTGCTAATCAGCCAAACTTGCTAATGATAGATTATGAGTGCGGCCAATACACGGATAAGTAGTATTATCGGTTATTAATTTGATGACACAGCGACACAGCTGAAGGGTAGCTGTGAGCTCTCATTAGTTTGACCGCTAAAAGCGGCTTATCACGTTCTCAAAAACGAAAAATCGTTAATCAAATATGGGAAGCATTAATCAAATTGCATCATACTACTTTACCATAAATTTTGTCTGTTTTGTCATAGATTTATAACACGTTTTTTGTTCGCGTTTGGTTTGACATTCATATATTGTTTACATATTAATGATTGATTATCTCCTTTGGAATTTGTCGAGGGAAAATGTCGTTCTGCATCGATACGCTGTAAATCAATGAGAAAAATATAATACCGTTTCAAATTAACGACGAGCAATATTTCCTCCCTGTCCTTTATTTCTTGCTTGAAGTATTGTTTTGTTGCGGCTGTATTGTACCCTTAATTGACAATATACAGAGAAAATGGTGATGTTAACTTTTTGAAGCTTTGCTATCCGAATAGAGGTTGGTTTTGCTCTTTAGCGTGAGGACGTCGTTAAAACTTCAAATCAGCGGGAATATATACATGGTGTATCATCCGAATGTTTTTTTTATCATATGCCACTGATCGTTCGATGAGCTGCTTGTCCAATTTAAACATTATTTTTGATTTCGTAATAAACCGATTTTTAGTTTCAAAACTATTAAAAATGAGAAACAAATACACGAACTGAACAAAGTGACGTAAAAGCAGAAAAATTATAGCCCATTAGATATAAACATGCCCATTTTGGAAATCTTACTACGAAAACGAATTTTAATTTAAATACTTTTTAATTTAACTTTTACTAGCTATAAACGATAAACTACACTGACTTTCAAAAAAAACGCAATACCAAGAAGAACGCATTGTATGTATTTGAAATTTTGGTATGATTTTAGACTTGTAAAGAGAAAAAAATGATAAAAATTTCAAGTTCTTATTTTAATGCGATATGAAGTTTTTCTTTACTTTTTTATCTGTGACGATCGTTCTTTTTGCAATTTTTTTTACAGGCGGATAGCGATAAAGGTATTAATGTTAGTACCATATTGAATGTGTGGTAGTGCAAAATGCCTCGTGTACGCCAAAATGCAGTTTATCGGCAGTTAACTACCTTTGAAAGGAGAAGAATTGTTGGTATGCATTAGGCAGGTTTACCTTGCCGCGAAATTGCACGTAGATTGGACAGAAACGCATCAACAGTGCTAAGAGCTTGGAGAGATTGGTCTAACGATGGGTCAGTAAATCGTCATCGTGGTAGTGGCTGTCCAAGAATGACGAACCGACGCGAAGACCGGCGACTTCGTCGTTCAGCGATAGGCGCCCCGTTTGAAACAGTTCCGTCTCTTGGTGCTAACTGGGTAGCCACCCTAGATGGAAGGGTCTCCCTTAGTACCATGTATCGCAGAATTCGAAGTTTTGGACTAAATTCATATCGTCCTATGCGTCGGCTTCCATTATCACGAAACCACAGGGTGGCTCGACTGGAGTGGTGTCGTCTGAGAGTGCAATGGGTGGATGAGTGGAGAAGAATCGTGTTCAGTGATGAGAGCCGATTTTTTTATGGCGATCTGATGAATGGTTACGAATGGTTAGAAGGCGCAGAGGAGAGCGATTAAATTTGGACTTTTTGGAAAGGCGTCATTCTGGTTTAACACCAGGTGTCATAGTTTGGGGTGCCATTCAGTATGGTAGTCGGTCTCCTCTTGTTTTCATTTATGATATTAGGTCGTGTAGTATGAAATGAGTAGAATTGCATTGAAACTTTAGTCATTTTTTTTTCATATGAAATGTTTTTATTGTCAATCGAAATATGCACCACCATTATCAATACACTTCTGCCATTTAACGGGAAGTTTATTGATTCCCCTGCTGTAAAAGCCTGCAGGCCGGGAGTCGATAAACTCGTGGAACGCAGCTTTGACAGCCTCGTTGGAGTTGAATGTTTTCCCTACCAAGAAGTTATCCAAATTTTGAAAGAAGTGGTAATCAGTGGGTGCTAAGTCGGGTGAATACGGTGGATGACGAAGAGTTTCCAATTCCAACTCCTGTAGCTTGGCCGAGGTGACTTGTGCGGTGTGGGGCCGAGCGTTGTCGCGCAACAATAGCGGTGCGCTTCGATTGACTAATCTTGGCTGCTTAACCGTCAGTTGTCTCATCATTTCGGTCAGTTGTCGGCAGTAGACATCAGCCGTAATCGATTCACCAGGTTTCATGAAGCTGTGATAGATGACACCTGCGTTGGACCACCAAACGGACACTATAAGCTTCTTTTGATGAAGATTTTTTTTCGCACAATGTTTTGGTGGTTCATTTTGATCCAACCACTGCGATGAACGTCTGGTATTGTCATATAGGATCCATTTCTCATCACAAGCAACAATCCGATTCAAAAATGGATCGTTATTATACCGGCACAACAAAGAAACACAAGCTTCGAGACGTCGTTCTTTCTGTATGTCGCTCAACTCATGCGGTACTCACTTGTCCAGCTTTTTCACCTCACCAATTTTAGCCAAATGAGTCAATATTGTTTTTTTGGTTACACTGAATATTAACGAAAATTCGAACGCACTTTGACGTGGATTCGCTTCCACCACGGCTTTCAGATGATCGTTATCCACTTGAGTTTCAGATCGTCCACGTGGTTCATTTGTTAGGTCAAAATTTCCAGAACGAAATTTCATGAACCAACGAGATACTGTTTGCTGTGAAGTGACTTCAGTACCAAACACATAATTAATATTGCGAGCCGTCTGAGCTGTTGTGGTTCCACGGCGGAACTCATATTTCATTAACACACGAATTTCACTATTTTGCATGGCTGCACAAAAATTAAAAAAAAAAAAAAGTTTTCAATAATTTTTAACACTTTAAACTCTGATCGAAAGAGGAAGAATGTGCCTTTTCCACATAAAAAAGTCAAGTCCAAATATAGATTTAGAGTGAAGTTATTCGCAGTTGAATGTGGCATTTCGAGAATCTACTCATTTCATACTACACGACCTAATAGGTTAAATGCTCAGAGGTACATTAATAGTGTCTTAGAACCGGTTCCTGTACCATACATGCACGACCATCTTGGAAGCACATTTCAACAGGATAATGCGCGACCACATGTAGCCAACGATACTTTGAGGTATTTGGAAACTGAAAATTTGGATACTTTGCCTTGGCCAGCTCGGTTTCCAGATTTGTCCCCAATAGAGCATGTATGAGATATAATGGGTCGGAGACTTCAACGTTTAGCTCGCCCTCCAGAGACCATAGATGAACTCCGCGAGCAGGTGCAGATTACCTGGGATACAATACCACAGGAAGATATTGACAATTTAATTTTAAGCATGCCACGTCGCTTACAGGAATGTATTAATTTAAGAGGAGATACCACCCATTATTAAATTATTATTAAATTTTTTCACTTATTCACAATAATTTTCTTTTGATATTTTGATCGTTTTTATCTATCACCCGACCCAACGTAATGCCAGAATTTCAAACATGTACGATGTGTTCTTCTTGGTGTTGCGGTTTTTTTGAAAGTCAGTGTATAAGGATCTTGAAAGGTCTATATTTCGGCTATTAATCTTGAAATCATACAAGTTCAGATGAACTTCTTCGTTTTACTTTTCCGAATTCGACCTGTATAGTATATCTAGGCATCTCGTTTAAAGCATGAAGTTCTACAATCTAGAAAATAGGCGTAAAATTTGGAACATCCTAATCACCACCGTGTTGGGCATAATCCCTTGACCAAATTTTTTTATACCCTATATATATTTTTTAGTGTGTTGGAGGGCGGGACCTGAGGACCGACCAAAGGGGAAATTATCATTGTGTTTGTCGCCCTGGATTTTTCTTTCCTGGTAACTCTACTCTGATTACCGATTCAGGGATCAGTGGCGAAGCAATTGAAAGTGGAAGCATAAATTTTACAAGGTATGCATACTACCTTTTTTATACTACACCAACCTTTGCTATTGTACAAAGTGCTACCTGATCTGATGATTATCTAGAAATTCAGCCACGGTATTAAAACCTTCAGGACTTTTCCATTCTTGAGGGTGCTTGAAACCTTATTGACCGTTTGTAACGTCTGTTTTGAAGTACTCAGCGTCCCATTTTAGATTGGATTATTAAGAACTCCCGCTTAGAAATGAAGATATTTAAAAATACTTTATGCAATACTGTACTATTTTTCTGAGAAATAAATAATGATGTAAACAGTTTTTTCATATGTCGCTTTGTTTCTGTAGTACAGGGTGAAATTTAAATTGTTGCATTATGAGATCCCTAGTGTGATTTTTTTTAATGAAAAAAACTTTGGAATTTTGAAATGAATTCTCAAAAAAATGTTTACATCAAATTCAGTGGTAAGATCAGATTTCTTGTTCATCTAACCATTTTTGAGGTATACACCAAATTTCTTTTTTTTAATAGAACACTCTGTATTTGTTTAAATTGTCGTGTTCCCCTTTTGAAGCGCCTCCAGAAATACACTGGCGAGCATAAAATTCGGGTCACTTCGAAATTTTGAAATATAAATGTATTGAAAGAGAAGTGATATTTTTCGCTGGCATACCGGCATTGCTTCATGAAATTTCGGATCATTGGGAAAATGTTTACGATTCTGTATGGTTCTACCATGAAAAAAAAAGATTGATAAAATACCCTCAATATCTATGCATCCTCTTCATCAGTTCCATTCAATTGTTGTTCACTTTAGGCGAATTGGTTAAAGGTGTTCTCTTTAACTTCAAGTTGCGCTAACAGTAGAAAGGCAAAAAGAGGGGGAAATACACGATATTAATGTCATTATGAGTTTTTTTTCGATAGCACAAAATTGTGTTTAAAAATGTTACAGTGCTTGGGTCATGGACACCTGTACAATACATCGGTTATTTGGGTACAGGATCGTGTTTTTTTTTACCATTTACCCTTAACAAGCTTAAAGAACCTCAGAATCGATAAAGGCTATCCTTTTTTATTTTTTTGGAAGTTAGGAAGGCAAAAATTTCGAAAATACTAAAGTGATCCGAATTTTATGCTCGCCAATATATACAGGGTTATTCACGCTATACGGCTCGGAATATTGTGGCCAAAATACGAGGTTTTCTAAAAATTTTTCTTTTGGGTTATATGGGGATCTATTATGGCTACTTTTTAAAATTATTTTCATATTATACAGGGTGTCCCAAAAGTGCTAAAAGTATCAAAGTTGTGTTTTTTTAAATGGAACCCCTTGTATATTGTTGCATTTTTGGATTCTCCGATCAAAATAAATGTGTGTTTTAATAAGGTTTACAATACCTAGCACTTACGGTTTTTGAAATAATTTAAATTTTGTAAAAATTTGGCCTAATTTTCATGTTTTAACCACTTAAGCAGTATTTAAGTTATGTAAGCGTAATTTACAGTGTAGTGTAATAATGGATCATACTTTATATCCCAATCATGAAAAACTTGCCAGCTTATACAGGGTGTGCAAAAATTAAAACTATTCAAATGAGGACTTTAAGTGGCTATAACTGGATTAATTTAAATGCAATGCCATATTTTTTAACTTACCAGGATATGTAGTTTTTAAATACCCATCGAATGGTACTAGGATGTTCATAGCTAAGTCTTCGCGTTTTTGCAGAATGCACTAAATAATGGCTCCTTGCGCCATTTGGCGTCTTTTAGTTCAAAGTTCTAAATCACATATCAAGTATAACATAAAACGGAAACAAAATATTTATTACAGATGTTCGAAATGTCGACTGTCCATTTCCAAACACTTACAAATTCTTTTTTCAAAACCACCGCTAATTCTGGACAACATTTGCGGAGTAACAGTTTCAAACGCGTCTCTTATACGTGTTTTCATATCCTGTGGAGTTGTTGGAGGCGTATTGTAGACAATTCCTTTTATGTATTAATCGGTAAAAACTAAAATGATCTTGACATTAGAGAGGATTTTTAGAGTAATAGAGAGTTTATGGGATTCGGGGTAGCTTAAATACCCAATCAGGGGATCGGTACCCATTAACAGGGTCAATCCACAGTTGGTAACTTTTTAAATCCTTAAACCGTATTTTGAGACAAAGGCAAAAATTGAGAATTTACGGGGAATTGCAGCTGTAAAGATTTTGACCAAATATGGATGAATTTAGACCTTTGTCTTGATAAGGATAAAAGAGTGAAAGTTCCTTTATGCAGGGCAACCCTTACAGGAAGAAAATGGGTTCCCAACATATGGTCATCACGGACATGATCGGACGGATTGCATAGGCATAGGCGTAGCCTGAGGGTACATTACACACTCTAGAAAAAAAGTACCTTTGCAGACTAAACTAAAAAATAAACTAAATTAACTATCTGATATTTTGAAATATCATAGGCAACTAGATACATTGGAACTTTGAACTAAAAGACGCCAAATGGCGCAAGGAGCCATTATTTAGTGCATTCTGCAAAAACGCGAAGACTTAGCTATGAACATCCTAGTACCATTCGATGGGTATTTAAAAACTACATATCCTGGTAAGTTAAAAAATATGGCATTGCATTTAAATTAATCCAGTTATAGCCACTTAAAGTCCTCATTTGAATAGTTTTAATTTTTGCACACCCTGTATAAGCTGGCAAGTTTTTCATGATTGGGATATAAAGTATGATCCATTATTACACTACACTGTAAATTACGCTTACATAACTTAAATACTGTTTAAGTGGTTAAAACATGAAAATTAGGCCAAATTTTTACAAAATTTAAATTATTTCAAAAACCGTAAGTGCTAGGTATTGTAAACCTTATTAAAACACACATTTATTTTGATCGGAGAATCCAAAAATGCAACAATATACAAGGGGTTCCATTTAAAAAAACTCAACTTTGATACTTTTAGCACTTTTGGGACACCCTGTATAATATGAAAATAATTTTAAAAAGTAGCCATAATAGATCCCCATATAACCCAAAAGAAAAATTTTTAGAAAACCTCGTATTTTGGCCACAATATTCCGAGCCGTATAGCGTGAATAACCCTGTATACGTGACGATGTTGGGAAGCTTTCACGTAAAACACAGAAAAAAGCGATTAATTATTAATAAGGCACCTATCTAAAAGGATTACGTGCAAACAGAAATTTTAATTAAAAAGCCTATTTTGTCGCAGTTATTCAAAAACTCCACCTACTCCTAAACATAGTCTAGAGTTTTTTTTCTATTCGTGTTGAAGCATTTACTTTTTTAAATTAAATTAAATTAAATTTAACTGCAGATGGCTAAAGGCTTCAAGCGTACCTTCAAGTAAATCTTCAAAACGTTTCCATTGGACACTGCGAGTTTCGGTTTTCAAGTAGCTCTATGAAAAAAGTCCAATATAGAAAGATCAGAGGAACTAGGTGGCCATTTATTATGTTCATTAGTAGCAATCCGTGGATTAGCAAATTCCTCATTTAAATAATTCGTTATAATGTGGGGATTATGTGTTGGTGCTCCATCTTGCTGACAATAAATTTTGTTTTATTTTGCCAATGTTCTATTTTTTTTTTAATTCTGGAAAAATGTTTGGTAACATTTGTAGATAATTTTCAGCTCTTAAGTTTCCCTTAAATATGTGGTGCTTTATAATTTTTGTGAATATGTAGCACGGAACATTAGAACCAAATTTTCTTCGACTTTGAACGAGAAATATTACATGTTGGTTTTGTTGTGACCTGTATCGATCATTAAAATATTATAATATTTATATAAGTAATATTATGTTGTTATTATCACTTTTTAAATGGTTGAAGGTAATAGAAAGACGATTTAAATCAGATATTACTTAAGTTTCCGTCTATTTAATATTTTAATGGTCATTTCCGACCCCGCTAGAGGGTACATGCGATTTAATTGACAACCGACTTAAAGTATGTCCCCTTTAAAAATAAAATCGACGACTTTTTGCACATTTACATGTTTTCTATAAGGACCACAATGTCGAAGGTGGGTTATTTTCAAATTGACACGCTGTAGATATCTTAAAGCCATTTAGTTTTCAATTGTCTAAATATACCTAAAATCTGATTGGTTTTAACATCAATATTTCCCTTTGAAAAAAAAAATGAAATTGACCACTCCGTTTACGGCTTGAGAAAACGAGCCGAGGTCAACGGTAGCATTAATTAAAGCAAGAATCGTTCGAAATTTAATTACGAACTCATTTAAGTTTGATGCCAAAGGGGCCGCTGGAGCTCGAAAGAATGTAATTAAGTTAGAAATTGGACTTTGAAATATAAACTGAATAGAGTCATTCATAAGCGCAAAGGCAAGAACATAAAATCTTTAATTGGATTAGTTCATCCATTATTAATCGCCTATAAGCTGGTTATATTAATGGCTCATTAAAATTTATGGTTTAGGTTGTAAAAATCCTGGATTTCAGCTCTGAGGGGGAAGTAAATGAGTACGGTCTAGGTAATTTTAAATCGTTCCGCTCAAAAAGATAAAAAAGAGCTATTAAAAATTCGAAAAATCTTACAGGAACGACCTACCTCAATCGAATATAGATTAAGTCTTGAAATTTTATAGGCAAATGATAATTCAGTGAACAAAACACAAATCTAATAAAACTTTGAATTGAACTATTTCAATATTGGTCATGAACTTTGTGGTGTAACGTAAAGTGTTGTTCGGAGAATTTTAGAGTCGTCGCAACTTTCGCAAATCTTCGTTCGTGAGGTACAGGGAGTTAAAGTTTGAAAATGGCTCTAAGAGATGAGAATTTAATGAAAGGTTAATGATTAGGCTGTTTCCTCGTTAAGCAAGTAAAGCAATCGAAGTCGCCGGCTCTTACTTTACTACCGTCGTAATTTAAGAGTTTAAAGTTCAATTACGTTTTCAGTTACTTGGGGATGAAATCTAAGCGGTAGTCGATAAAGTGTAAAAAACAGAGTTTGTTCAAGGAGCCGGCAATCATGCTTTGTACCTCACGTCCTGAATATTAAGTTCGATATCAATCGTCTCTAATTTTTTACAAATATGGCGCCATACGGACTTCGTACACGTCATGTGCTTTAAATGCGTTGAAGCCCTAGGCAAAACGGCAGAAAAATCCCACGGGAAAAATCATTTAATATTTTAGCGTTTTACTGGAGTGAAAAAAAATGCAATTTATGATTTACCCTGTATACACCACAATGGTTCACTTAAAGAAATCATTTAATACTAATAACAGCAATCTCCTGAACACTTTTGGTTCGCCCTGTGTGAGGAAATTAAATTACACCAAAAACAACATGCCAACGACGGACCACGCCAGCAACGATTTAATTATTTAACAAGTGGCCCTATTATCAATAATCAAACACCATCTCTGCACAAGGCCTTATGGATCCATTAAATTTCAATTCAATAAGCTTGTTAATTTTACATCAAACGGCCTGCTTTTCTGATTTCAATTATATCGAAATCGATTTCGGGGGTGCATTTCAATTTAGTGTTTGCCTAATTCCACTGCAGTATTTATTTAAATTGGAAGGCTGCCAAACTCTCCTAAAACTGGCGAACACCGATCACAAGTTTAATATAATTTCTCTTGTAGTTTGTGAAGTCTGCCAGGTATTTCAAGCGAAATAATTTCAACTCATCTAGCCCGAAGTGCACTTACTTGAAGGAAATAAGATATTGGAAATCATTTCTTATTAAAAGTAACTGATGTTTTCGTTGTTCGCAGAAGTCTTTAAGCTACATATTAGAACGTAGCTACAATTATTTACATACATACAGTGTGTCAATTTGAAATCGCACCTCTCTCGACATTGTGGTGATTATGGAAATTACGCAAATATACGGGAACACGTCGATTTTATTTTCAAGGGAGACATTCTTCGAGTCGGTTTTCTATTCAATTGCATGGACCCTCTAAAAGAGGTGGAAACAACCACTAAAAGCTTAAATGAAAAGGGAGGTTGAGTTATAAATCATTCGAAACGTCTTTCAATTACCTCTCCAATTTTTACTTTTTTTCCATAGAGAGGTTTTCAAACAATCTTGTGCAAATCGTGCATACGTTTCGGTATCAATAGTATTGTAGAAAAACGGTTTATTAATGTTTTAAGTGTTCTAAATTCTTCGCATTGTTTTCTAAACAGTAATAAATCTGTTTTAAAACTTCACTCTAATATTCAGCAAAACTTCTACTTGAACTTCCCTAAACGCAGCTGCACCCTCCTCTTCAATTCTTCCAAATCTTAGCGCTGAGGTTTATGAACATCAGAATTAAGATGCGCCGAAAAAAAAAATCCAGAGTGTTAAATCGGGCGATCGCGGCGGCCACTCAATTGATCTTTTTCGGCCAATCTATTTGCCAGGAAACGTGCTGCGTAACCACTGCCTAACAGGAAGAAAATAATGTGGTGGAGTTCCATCTTTTTGAAAATGAAGATCTTCTTGTAGAATGCTATTACCAGCTGCGTCAACTTGATTTTGTATATTCTCTGTTATTGATTGATGTATTATCTCTTCTAGTAGATTTAATTAGAGCTGACCAGCAAGTTTTTCTCTATGAATAAAAGACCAATAACGACATTCCCAAGAATATCAGTCCGGGCATTTACTTTTTGTGGATACTATGTATGTATCACCTACTCTAAATCGTCGGGGATTTCCATCGTTCCAGTTTCGACAATTCTGTTTGGTGACATAGTCGTTAGGGAAAAACGTGCACTCATCACTAAAGCAAATGTTTTATGAAATATTTCGGTTGTCATTTATAACATCTGTGCTTGTTTCACAAAATTGAATCCTTTTGTCAAGATCGTCGTCAAAAAGTTGTTGAAGGATTTGCATTTTATATGAGTGGAATTTATTTAACTCTAGCGCCTTCCTTTCTGTTTCCTAAGACATTTCTACTTCATGTTCTCTAGTACGAATGGAGCTGGCCGGTCTGGCAACGAAGAAACCTAAAACTTTAATTTGAGCAAAACTTCATTCAAAACACGCATATGAACTCTTTTTTTTGTTGACTACAGAATCATTTTCAGTAAACTAAGGAACTAGTTTCAACACGAATTTGTGTTTCAAACTAGTTTAATTGAAACTCCCGTATCCCGAGTTAATAGGGAGACAAAAGTATACAGATAGCAGAGTATTCAGATAACAGAGTAATTGCTTTGTCTGCATTAAACATCATTTATTTAAATAGAAATTAACGAAATTAATTGTTTCTCTTAACATTTAAGCGTCGATTATCTTTTTTGTCACTAAATCACATACATTTTATATTACAAATTGTTGCGTAGAATTACATTCCTGTTGTGCCTCAAACCATTGGAGTCTTTTTTTAAATCACTCAAATGCTTCAATATGAGAAGGTATATTCTCATCGTTACTTTCGCTTGGTGCTTCTATTCGTGGAGAATTTTTGTTATCTTCATCACTACTATTGTCTTTATCGCACTGAAACATCGCATTACATCATTATTATCACAATCACATTCTGGTAATCTATGCACTATATTGATAGTTTCTTCAACATTTGCATCTACTGTTCTTTTTTGTTCATTTATTTCTTCAAAAGTTTTCTCCAAGCTTTTTTTAATATAGTGTTTCGAATATTGTTCTAAGCATTTGCCACCACGTAAAAGTCATTTTTTAAGTTTAGTTTTTTATGTTTCTCTATCACCCCCTCTTCATTCGAGGGAAATGTAAACAGGATTGTTTTAGCAATTGCTTTCTATAAAGTCGTTTGAAGCATTCGGTTATCCCTTGATCTGATGGCTGTATGAGTAAAGTTACATTAGGTGGCAAAAACATAACTTTTATAAATTCATTTTTCTGGTAAAGAAGTCACATGTAAAATGCTATGTAGCATTGTCCATCAGAAAAACAGTTTTCTCTCTGTTCCCTTTTTTAATTGATGTTCTTTAACCTTTGGTATGAAATCTTTTTCAAACCATTCAGCAAAAATGTTGCTGTCCATCCACGCATTTGTTTGATTTTTATAAATAACAGACTTTCCACTCATATCGACATGTTTAAAACAGCGCGAATGTTTATTTTTTTCCATTATCGAGATTGGAAGTTGAGGGCACCTGGAAACATTTACACAAAGAAGTGGAGTGATGCGTTTTTTACTAACTTTGCGACCGGGAACTGATCTTTCACGACGAGAAACTAACGTTTTCTGTGGTAGTACTTTCCAATTTATCCCCGTTTCATCATAGTTGTAGATATTTGCTAGTTCATATCCTTCATCATTTAAAAAATTTTTAGTTTGTTTTGAAGGTTTCTGTAGCAGTACCATCCGCTGAAAGTGTTTCCCCACAGATATCTATCTGTCGAACACCATGACATACACTCACTTTCACATGAAATACACCACCCAGTAATACTAATAATTAAGTCTTGTAACTTGGGCAAAATAATGCTTCATAATGGAGTATCAAATGATCAGACTTTCAGTAAAAAAATTCAACATTTATTGATTAAAAAATTAATAATGAGTGACATCGCCTCGTACGGCAATGCAAGCACATACTCTTCGCGGCATGCTTTGCAACAAATGATCGATATCCTCCTTGGGTATTTCATTCCATGCTACCTCAAGATGATGACGAAGGTCATCCACATCGTTTGGAGGCCTCGGTAAATTTCGAAGACGGCGACTCATCATGTCCCAAAGATGTTCGATGGGAGATAGGTCCGGTGACCGTGCAGGCCAAGGCAGTATTTCCAATTGTGCTTCTTCCAGGTATTGTCGAGTAATGTTCGCACTATGTGGTCTTGCATTATCCTGTTGGAAAATGCCATTTGGTAAAGTTTGCATGAAGGGTACTAATACTGGCCTCAGAACATTTTTAATGTAGCGACTTGCCTTTAGAGTGCTTGGAATGAACACAAGAGAAGATCTTCGACCAAAACATATCGCACTCCATACCATAACACCAGGTGTTAAAGCTGTATGGCGCCTTTCACAAAATTGTAAATTTCTTCTTTCACCTCGGTTTCGTCTGACTCTTCTACGACCATCATTGATCCATAAACAAAATCGCGACTCGTCACTGAAGACGATATTGTTCCAAACATGACTCCAATCAACTCGTTTTTGACACCAGGTCAATTTGGAAGCTTGGTGTTAGACGGTTAGTGGCAGTCGTAGATTTGGGCGGTATGAATGCAGGCCAAAAGACGAAATTCTTCTGTAAACTGTTGCCATCGATACCCGACGATTTAAAGCTCCCTTCCAATCTACTGCAACAGACATTGTTGTTTGAAATCGATCACCAATGGCCATCCGTCTAAGAAGTCGATCTTCACGTGCATTGCTGCTACGGGGACGACGTTCAGCTGGACGATGTTGCTGAACCCTTTCTTCAGACCATGAAGACCATATTCTCGTAATCGTGGTGTGGTTCCGATTCATTCTTCGGGCAATCTCACGAAAAAAAAGTCCACCCTCCTTCATGCCGATAATTCGCCCTCTATCAAAATCCGAAACGTGGGAAAAATTTCGATGCTGTCTCACTGGGGGCATTTTGAGATGTCTTGTTCACAGTTCAACAACACAATAAACTGATATTTCCGTGTAAAAATTATTTTATTTATTTACAATTGAATAAAAAATCTAAAAGGTCAATGACAAAAAAACCACTAGCATTATTTCTTTTTTACTGAAAGTCTGATCATTTGATGCTCCATTATGAAGCATTATTTTGCCCAAGTTACAAGACTTAATTATTAGTATTACTGGGTGGTGTATTTCATGTGAAAGTGAGTGTATTTTAAATTTTACTAACCAACCATTACTAGCTTTAAATGGGTTTCCTTGCAAATTATCCTTGAATTATAGCGCTTTTTCACATAACATGGGTCCAGATATCGGTTTGCCTTTGTCCCATTGTTGATTAAATCATTGGAATGAAGCAACATCTACATTTTTATTTTTAGGTTTTGTTAAGGTTTTTCTACTGGTACTAGCATCCTTGGAACCTGCATTTTGTAAATAATTTTCCATATTCTGTTTCTGTTTTTTGATATCTTTTATTGTAGATTTTCCAACACCACGTATCTTTGTTAATTTCGTTGCACTTATCACATTTCCAAGAACTTTAATTATTTTGTATTTTTCTTTAAGTTAAAATTACACGTTTCCGTTTACTTGCCATTGTGATCGGTTTCAGACTACAGACTAAATATGTTTACATTTAGCCAGTCGAATACAAAAAAGTACGTTTTTATCATATAAATCTAAATACACTATGAAATGTTGTGCGGATAACAGATCATACGGATAATAGAATGTGTGTACGATAGGATATTTGGATATTGGGTGTTCGGATACGAGAGTGTATATTATATTAGGATTCCTCTTATTAATAACTCTTGTTGTTCTTCTGCCGCATCTTCCACATTCTTCATAGATGAAAATAATCTCGGTTTTTTGTTGAAACGTGTATATTATTTTTTTAAATAATCTTATAAACACACAACCTTTAACATATGAAACCAACCTTACAATGATAAATATCTAGTAATTTAACAAAAAAATTAAGAATTCCATCGTCCGTTTTCAATCCAGTAGTCTTATTCTTACTGTTTTTCTGTCAGTAAAAGGTTTATATAAATACATTTATAAATACAAACAAAGAAAAAAGGTAAAATAATCATCTGTTGTTTATAAAATGTAATCTCAAAATTTGGAACAACTGTACAAAGAATTACAACTTAGAGTAGAACTCCAATTAAAAGTTTATGTGGATTAAGTGAAATATTAAAACCGACTTTATTACTGTTTAGAAAATAATGGACAATATTTGAACACTTAAAGCATTAATAAACAATTTCTCTACAGTTGATACCCAAACTTGCTTACGATTTGAATATGATTTTCCGAGAACCTCTTAATGACATAAAAAAAGTACATTTGGAAAGGTAATTGAAAGACCTTTCAAATGAGGTATAACTCAACCCCCTTTCCATTTAAGCTTTTAGTGATTGTTTCGACCCCCACCAGAGGGTGCATGCAATTAAATAGAAAACAGACTTAAAGAATTTCTCCATTGAAAAGATAATCGACGGGTTTTTGCATTATCATATATTTTCTATAATCACCGAAATATCGAGGGTGGTTCGTTTTCAAGTTGACACACTGTACAGGAAAAAATTTTTATTTTAAACAACAACGTATTCTGACATGATTATACAACGTTAAACGCTAATATATGACTTTATTGTTGAACAACCTAAATATTGTTAAAACTATCCATATACAGTATACTCCCGAATAGGATTGCCAAGAGGCGAAAGTTGCTTATTTTTCATTCCATTAGAAAAGTGTATTCATCATGAAATTTTTGGGTTGTTTAAAAACGGATTAATCAATTTTTGCTGTTTCAATTTTCTCTGTCGTTACATAAAAATATCGAAAATAGATTAATTTAGTTGAAAAATTCCAAAAATTAATTCTAGTGTTTATGGGACTGTAAACAAAGGTGATAAAGCAACTCATCGAGTTATAGAGGGATTAAATTAAAACTTTAAAAGAAATGCGAAAGTACTGGTTCCGTATTAGATGTAAAGAATGCCACGTTCCTGTCCAATGGTACTGTTTCATTTCGGCATGAAAAGTAGAGGGGCCACGCAATCCCTATTTCGGAATTGTTCGTAATCGGCAATATGCAGCTACAGTAAACGTATACGATTTGGAGAGAACCGGATCGGTTGAAATTGTTCGATTTTATGGATATTGAGAAGCCCTGATTTGACTAAAGCAAAGTTTTACCTTTGGGACTATTTAAAACAAATAATTTATGCGAATGATCTTCCTCCGAATATAAAATATTCAGAAAGACACGATAAGAGATACTGTGTCATCTTTATTCCTTGAAGAGATTTGAAGAAGCTACAATAAAATGCATAGAATACTTATACCATGCGTTCACGAAGTTCATGAATGGATTGAATGAAATTTTTAATTGTGGTTTCCTTTTTTTTTAATTATTGTAATAAACATTTAATAAACTAATGGACGATTATTAATTTTTGGACCTATTTTTCGATATTTCTCTGTGACTAATAGAAAAATTACGTCGGTGAGAAGGGATTCAACCATTTTGGAACAAGCAAAAACTTGAATGGAAAATACATTTTTCTGGTAAAATAAGAAATAAGAAATTTTTTGCTTTTGGTAACCATATCTAGGGACATATTGTAGAGATTATTAATGGCTGGCAATATAAACATTTATGGAATGTGCATAATATTGATTGTTTTTGCCTTAATTTTCAGGTGCCAACCTTGCCCAAATGATTGCCCGGAGAAATGTGGCAAGAATGGTATTTGCTTAGTGAACCAAGATCCATATCTTGGGGCCTGTATTATTATTATACAACTAGTTAGTATGGGAATTGTACTATGTTTAGCTCTCATTGTGTTTAAACAGCGGAAAACAAAGGTAATTTTAGTTGAAACTCTAGACTATCTTCTGCAAAGCAGAAAACAGGCTGCCCGCCATTATGTTGTATGTGTAAATTTTCATCAATATAAAATTAAAATATGCATAGTGATTTTTTAGTATACAGGGTAAGTCTTAAATGGCGGATCACTGTTTCAGTGGGATGCAGGGCGACCCCCAGGTAGTATGAGAATAATATTATAAAAACTATGTTGGGAACATTGACGGAATTATTAAGGTGTTAAAGTGAAGGATTTTATAGTTTTCAATTTTCTCTATTTTATTAATTGTTAAAATATAGCGTTTGGTACTTCTAGATATGAGAAATTAAAAGCAATTGAAAATCTTTGATATAAGCTTAAAATTTTAAATTCGCAACGAAAGATTTTTCGGTACAGGCGTTCTAAAATTGCACTTGACAACGACGATTTTATAATCAATCCATAATTACACTAGTACCTTTCAAATATTTAACCTATAAATTTTAATAAAACGTTTCTAGATCTACTATTTCTATTTTCCTTAATAACCCTGTCAATTTTCCAAACAGAATGTTTCTATTATTTTTTACAAATTCCTTGAGGATCCCCCTGCAACATACTGCAGAACTGATCCACCATTTGAGGCTCGCCCTGTCGAATCTATTGAGACCACCAAACAGATTTTGCCGGCAAGCTTCAAACAACCTTTTTCTATAATAATTGAAGGTATTTTATTATAAAATATCTGAAAAATAATGAATACGAAAATAAGAATGTGCGTTTCTTCTAAAGATTGTTGTCGAAAAAATAATTATATGTACTGAAATTTGCATTAGCTAACGGGGAATATCTGAAAAATTACTTTGATATATTTTTCCTTGTATTTCAGGCTATTGCAACTGGTATGTGGACCATTCTAGAAATAATATTATTAGGAAATCTTATTCTATACAGTACGGTGAGTTAAACCAAATTTCTACGGTGTTGTAAAAACAATCCAAAGAATTCTGTGGTAGATTTTACCGTTCGCTCTTAGGAAAGAAAGAAATGTTCTAGAGAACTAGCTGGGCAACGAAATACCATTTTCTAGTTTTGTAATACGTTTTTCTCGCTTAATGCTCTACAAAATAAAATTATGAAGTTCCTAGAGCAATCCTATCCGACCTTTATTAAACCGAATGTAGACCACGCTTCTAGATTATTTATTTATCATTTACCTACTTCATATCGATTGCAATCTATAAACTGTAAATTGGGTTATCACGTCCCAATCCTCTCATCGATCTCATAGTTCAGATACGGGGTATCTAACTATTTTATTCACAAAATACAAATTGATTTAAATTGTTGAAGTTGGATAGAATTTAAGGGGAGTTCGTTGCTGTTTTCAGACTTCCGAGAAGTTTCAGAATTACTTAAATATTTGTAAAAAAATGAAGAGGGACGATTTGTCGAAGCCATCAATTCGTATCCCACTAGGTACCCATATACTTCTTTATTTTCATTTAGGTAATTGTAAGAAGTATGAAGCCATCCATTGTACGTTGTTTATTGGAGCCCTGGATACGGGAGATAGGCTTTATTGTATGTTATGGTGCCATTATTTTAAAATTGTACCGGCATCTTATTGAATTTAGAACGAGAAAAGCTCATCGATGGGTAAGTGTTTCGATAATAACACATGTTTACGCAGTTTTGGACCTGGACAACGAACAGCTGTTTCTAAAATAATTTAGACCGTTAAATCCGAATTTTCAAATTGTCCTTTAAAATTGATTCTAGTTGTGGAGAATTTTGAGAAATTTATTTTCCACAATTTTCAACAATTCGATGAAAAATTATAAATTAAAAGTGGAGGACAGTTGAACTGAGTCGCTTGTATTGTTTCGGACTCGTGTTACACATAAGAGTCCAGCAGTAGTCGCTCAGCATGTCACCATCTCAAAATTCTCGATATCATCTTTTGATTTTTGCCATGTTTTGGTGTAGTCGCTCTCATTCCTCATCGCTTGTGTCGTTCAAGTTTTCAGGAAAAAAATCCAGATGGGAATGCAGAAAAAGTATTTTGAGAGACACTGAAGTTCCAATTCTTCCTAATTTTGCAACAAATCTTCGACCATTTGATTAAAAGCTAGAGATTTGGGTTTCCCAGGAAAGTTCTTAACAACATTTTGAAATGGTGCCCATGCTGCGGCTTCATGTGTTGTTAAATATTTTCTAAACTCTTTGTCTGCTATTAATTTTTGAATATCGGATCCGACAAATATTTTTTGTTTAATTTTTATGTATGACAACTTGGGAAACAACTTAATTAAATACTGAAAAGTCGGCCCTTGGCGGTTGAGCATTTTGATAAATTTCTTGATCACACCAAGCTTGACGAGGCGGACGACCTCGTGAAGGTGTAAATAGCCTTGCGGTGTTAAATATGGCAACATAACTCACGTTCCAAACCAAAAACAAATAATTCCGAACATAATACATTAAGTAATTTGTCAGGCGAACTTGAAAATAAAAAACAATTATAATAACAAAAAGTGCGCATTCGGAATCGGCACGTTAAATAACGTCAAAAATTGTTTTTATCTGCTCGGGTCCAAAGGTTGACCGAATTTGAACATTTTTGGAAAATTTATTACAAAAAATTAAGAAAGGGATCAATCTGATCGAACCATTTTTTATATTTCAGGTAGTCAAGGATACCGACCTCCTCAAATATTTGTTAATTATGGTTTTGTCTGGATTAGCTTACATGGCAGCATTCACGGCCCTTACGCTGAATTTCGTTACAGAAAATTACTCTATTCTTGTGATTCTGCAAACTGACACCGGAGAACTATTCGAGGTATTCTTATCCGGTGATTTTCTAGCCCATCTATTAGAAAATTTATGTAAATTTTGTAACGTATTTATATTCTCCATTAAGATGTTAGTTCAGGGTCATAATGTAGATTCCCATAAGATTCATACTTTGTGTGAACATATCTGTGAAACATATATGTATGCACATGAAAAGTTCGAAAAATTTCGACATTCAGCATAACATTATTTATTTTATAATGTTGGAAACTCTCCATCATTTTCCATATACAGGGCGCTTCCCAATTTTGTGTAGAAAATTTAAGAGCGTAATCTTGAATGGATTTCAAGTGGAAAATGTCGAATAAACAAATATTCGCAAATGTTTCGTTTTTAAAATACAGGGTGTTAAAATATACCAAAAAACAACGTTTGCCTTGAATATTTCCAATATGTCTTAAATTGAATTTTTAAATGTTAATATGCCAATGTGTAATAAAAAGTCTCATATTTGCTTGTGCTCAGATTTTTTTCATGCGACAGTAGCGTATTCTTGGAATATTTTTATTGTTCTATTTGCGCACGAAATGTACCACACTGTGTTTGTAGTTAAGTGAGAACGATTTTTATTTCTTTCGTTTCAAAGAGAACTAGAAAAAATTGCAGGAACTCTTTATTAAAAATTGATCAGTGCAAGATTTATTTATTTCAAAGGTAAAAAAAACAATTTAATTGAATATTATACCAACTGTAGAAATTAAATTGGAATTGAAAAAATGAAAAAAAATATCTTGCACTGAGTATAAACTTGCCGCCACTTTAAACGTCAGCAAAACATAATATTTATAATATGTTTTATGTAAGTAAAAAATGCACTTTGAGCCATATTGAAAATATTCAAGCAAAACGTTTTGTCCTGATATATTTTAACACCCTGTATTTTGAAAACGAAGCACTTGCGGACATTTGTTTGTTAGACATTTTTTACTTGAAATTCCTCTAGGGTTACGCTCTTAAATTTTCTACACGTAGTTAGGAAACAACTCGTATAAAAAGTTATACCTAAATTGACAATTTTTCTAATTGAACATCCTATACATATAAATTGGCGATTTCAGTTTGATTTTTATGAACCCTATCGACATAACATTTTTTAGGGGTGTAAATATTTGTGGTGGGATTATGTTACTGAAGTTGGAGAGTTAATGATTCTCGTTTTTGGGATTCATCTTGCGTACGCCAGCAGAAATGCGAGAACTCAATTTCATGTAAGTAGATAACCAACAGAATGAGATGCATTGAATTTTCACTGTTTTATTTTTTTGAAAACAAACTTTACAATCTTTCGAATCAATAGTTCGAGATGAAAAAACGAAGCAACATACTTCACAATTGTCCAACAAACCTACAGCTTGTAGTTTGGATCTTTACACTTGCTACATACACACGAATAGTATGCGTCAAACCGAGGATATCATAAAATACGACCAGTACTGTCTCAAAAATTTTGTGATTTTTTATTGAAATAAAAAATCTCTTCTAACAAAGGCAAATAATGAATGAGGAGATAAAAACTATTAATTCGGTAATTACACACCAGCAACATAAAATACAAATTATGAAAACTGTCTATAGTTATACGGAACACAACGAAATTATTAACATACAGTGTGCTAGCGGATAGAGTGCGCAAGAGGAAAATATCTTTATATTTCGTTATATGACAAAAAGTCATTCTTTATAAAAAGTTCTGGTTATTGAGAAAATAAGTTTGCAATATAAACATTTTAGATTAGATGTTTACGAGGTTAATAAATTAGGAAAACATAAAAATGCTTCAAGATAGAACTACCATTATTTATTATTTTTGACAAAAAACGTATGAAACAATATTAAAGCAATAAAAAATGTAAATACCAATTTTAGAATTAAAATTCGACAGTATTAAATTAAACTATTTATATAGTTGAAAATTATTCAACATAACTGCTTTCCACCTTGACACACTTTTCTGCTAACTTAATCAATTTACCCTACATTTTACCAATAATTCGCGGCTAATTTAGTTCACCTATTGCTTCCCGTATGCGCTCTTTTAACACTTCCATATCATGTGGTAAATCATAAACCTTTTGTTTTAAGACACCCCATAGAAAAAACAAACACACTGTATATTGTCACACCTCTGATCGTTCTAGAATTTTAACAAATAACCAATTGAAAGACATAAGTAGATTCATACCATCATCTTTATTCAACCTGTAAACACTTCCATCATCAGTTTTAACCCGTTAGTGCAGTCTGTAAGGGACATGCATATGTCGGAGTAACATTAGGAATTTTCTCCATCATCAATAATTTTAATGTTTTATTATATTGATAGTAAGGCAAGGCTAACGAATTCACTACTACCCGACCGCTACTTTGCCCTTCTTTCTAATTACTGCCTTCTTCACTTTTTCCCTTTCCCCGTGGTCCTCTCAGCTCAAGGGAATGATACCTGTTCGTCCTGGTTTTCCCACGGACCGAAACTTCACACATGGCCCTTAATTGCATCGGTAATAGTGACCTCATTCGACAATGCTTTATCTCCACGATAAACCTGTTAGCCTGCTCTTCAACCTTATTGCTAACTGAAGATTTTACATTTCTAAACTTAAAAATTAATACATCTCCGATACAAATTATATCCCTGTCTTTGTTATTTGAATACTAAGTGCCCCCCACGCATCCTAGACACATACAGTAGTGGCCATAAGTATGGAAACTTTTTTAATATCGCTTTTATTTAAAATGAACGATTATAATTTGAAATTGTAAATATAAAATAGATTCTATTTTTAATACTTTATCAACATCCATGGTATATAGGTATTTATTGGAATTTGATTTGGAGTAAATATGAAATTTAAAAAAGACTGCGGACAAAGGTATGGAAACCAATAATGTATTTTCAGTAACTTATAAAATATATCCTTTGTTTCAAAATTGTGTCAATATTTTGTGGCAAATCCTTTTCCTTTAATTACTGCACGACACCGTTGGTTCATAGAATACACCAGTTTTCTACAAACTTCCACTGGAATTAATTTCCATTCTCTTTCCAAAACCTCGAATAAATGCGGTAAACTATGAATTTTTTCTTTCCAAATTTGCCTTTCAAGGTGTTCCCAAAGATGTTCGATCGGGTTAAGATCTGGACTCTGCGACGGCCATTCCATTTTCGCGACACAATTTTCTTCAAACCAATTTTTAACCAGTTTTGATGCGTGCTTGGGGACATTGTCTTGCTGAAAACTCCAAGACAAGGGCATTTCCTATTCTGCATAAAGAAGCATATGGTGCACTAAGATGTCCTTATATACAAATTGGTCCATAGTCCCTTCTATTTTAATTAATGGCCCAACCGCAGACGCAGAAAAACACCCCCACACCATAACACTTCCACCGCCATGTTTTACAGTAAGTAATTGATACTTAGAATCGAATCTTGCATTCTTAAGACGTCTTACGTATCGAATACCATCACTACCAAATAACTGAAATTTACTTTAATCGCTCCACAAGATCGTATTTCATTTTTCCTGTGACCAGTTGACATGTTGCCAAGCAAGACGCGCCTTTCTATTTCTTTTAGAAATCAGTGGTTTTTTGACAGCAGCCCTTCCAAACAAACCTCCAGCTACCAAGAATCTCCGCACTGTGCGACTCGATACTACTATGTTGTGTTCTTCAGCAAGAAGTCTTGAAATATCCGTTGAAGTCAATAGTGGATTTTTTTTCGACATTCTTCGTATTAATTCTTGAGTGCGTTTTGGAAACTTTTTGGGCCTACCTGGTCTTGGAAATCTCTCTATTATACCACGTTCATGAAACGTTGCAATATTTTCGATATTTGTTCCTTTGGGTACATTTAAAGGACTAGAAATATCACACTGCTTGTGCCCCTGCTTAAACAACTATACAACTCGCTGTTTTAATTCTTCAGATAAATGACGCTTTGGCACTGTCACTTTTATTGAATTCTACTGTATACTGTGTAAATTCGATAAATTTAGCTTTTATTTGATTCGTTTTATCAAAAAATGTAAATAGTTTTCATAGTTTTGTCCGCAGTTTTTTTTAATTTTATATTTACTCCAAATTAAATTCCAATAAATACCAATATACCATGGATGTTGAAAGATTATTAAAAATAGAATCTATTTTATATTTACAATTTCAAATTATAATCGTTCACTTTAAATTAAAGCGACATTAAAAAAGTTTCCATACTTATGGCCACTACTGTATATGCAACCTAATTAGATACATGCACATAGATCCAAACCCATAAATTATTATATTAATCGATTTTTAGCACTTCGTGAAAGAAAAAAATGTTATTTTTTGTTCTAATATTATATCTGTGATGATATTAGCTAATTGCCGTATTAATTTTAGGAGAGAAATTTTCTATGTGCAGTCACGAGCATAGAATTAGCCGCAAGTATAATATTTTACGCTGTCAGGATTTCAATCCTAAATGAGTTACATCCAGACATGGTATTAATCATCTACTGTGTCAGATCTCAAATTTCCCAAACAACATCCCTTTTTTTGATTTTCTTACCAAAGTTTTGGTACCAACAAAAACAAGTAAGATCACTGGGTCAGGAATATTCCTGCAGGTTTCCATTGGATGCCTTTAAGGTGAGAATTGGTAGGAAGGAGTACCTTCGTGCACGGTTTCGTTTAATAATAAAATTGGTGCATTTGTCTATATTTGCAGGATCCACCTTCACAGAGAAGTTTATCGGGTAACAATAGTGACGTCGAAATGGGTGAAATAAGTATAGCGGATATGAATCCAGATGATATTAGAGCAGAGCTTAAGAGATTATATCTTCAACTAGAAATCTTCAAGGCGAAAACTATTTGTAGAGATAACCCCCACATATCCAAAAGGCGTGGTGGTAGAAAAGCGCAACATAGAAGATTCAGTTTACAGGTAAAATATCTTCGGATTTGACGTATTTGCATTATCCTCATCCATAAATCGTTATATTATACAGGGTGGTTCGTTAATAATGCGACGACCGAAAGTTGGAGATACTACATGTTCAATGGTGACGATTGAAGAAAATATGCCTTATCTGAAAGTTGATAGTTTCGGTTACATAAGGTATTGAAATTTAAAATTTCAAATAATTTTTCTGCCATTATTCTGAAAATAACTAAGTTAGACACTTGAAAATTTGTAAATATACGTATTTTAAATGACGATTAAAATAAGTTTTGTAATTTGTGCGTTGCTAATAGAGGGCGCTACTTACACTCACTTTTATAGAATTTACAGCTAATAACTTTTTACCCTATACATTTAACATGCAATTTAAAGAAAAATCTGAAAGAGCATTATTTTTTCCATTAATTACGTATTCTTGTTTCATTTTTGAAAAAAATCAGGTGTTTTTTCATATTCTTAAAAACATAAAACCATAACTTTACAAATTTTCAGATGTCTAACCTATGTACTTTCGTAACAATGACAAAGAAATAAATGAAAATTATGTTCAACATTTTGTATATATTCGAAATTATCAACTTTTGGATAAGGCATATTTTCTCTAATCGTCACCATTTGACATGTTGTATCTCCAGCTTTCGGTTGGCCCATTGTTGATAAAACACTCTGTATATAGTATGTATATATAAATATATATTTATCTCCATCAGTCTTGACAATTGTTATTATTGCTTTCTCAAGCTAAACATCCGCAAACGAAAGATATTAATTTCGATCTCCAAAAGTTGTATAGAAATATGAAATTTGCTTCTTTTTAGGTAAGGTAGGTGAAACTATTTGCTCAGGAGATAAGATAGCATTTTTGGCCACTGACACGAAAATCGATTTTTTTCTACAGGAAGTCGAAAAACATATTTTTAAATGTGTATTCTTGACAAGCTCTAAAATGCAATACAAACTGTATACTGTAAAGGTGTACAAAAGTTTTTTCTTTAACTATCGTAAATCATAAAATAGGTGGTACGCGCTGCTAAATGGATAATCCTGCAACCTGTAAATATTTGCAAGAATCGCAAACGTTTTGCGCGCATGTTTGATACGCACATTTAGCTTAATATACGCATTTATTTTGTTATACTATTCTAATCTAATTATATATATATATACTTTTCCATAGAAGAAGGGGAGCAAAGAAAAGGTAAGAAGAACAATGGTAAGTCGTACACGTAGGTATTTAGTCAGCACCGGGTGCCCACAACATCCGGGTTAACCCCATTATTTTTAGTTGCTTCAAATAGTTTGAATTAAAATCATTTTCATTATTTTAAAATTATTTCATCTCATGATATTTCACAATTCCAGAGCTTACATTCGAAGCACAAGGATAGGGATCACAAGAGGGACCTCGAGACCGAAATTATGGAAGCGGAACCATCCAGAACGCCAGAAGACTCGGTTTGTAGCACTGAGGGACCTAGTGCCATTTATGCCGATCTGCCATCAACTAACCAGATATTCTAGACATTTTGACAAACTTGTTTTCTAAGATATTGCTATATTCATCATTGAAAAGAATATTGAATAAATGAGAATTGTTCTTAGTTTAAATGATTGTTGTTGTTTTGAAACAGGTATATTTAAATTTAAAAAGAAGAGCAAACAAATGATATTCCATATTTGAAAATTTGTTAAATATTGCATAATATTTTCTGCACTTTTAAACATATGTAGATTGATGTGGCGTTTGAGCTTTATTCTGGGAAAAGTGTTCTTATGGGATATTTATGGAAGATTTTATTTGAAAATCTTTTAAATATTTCTGCCAACCGGTCTTCTAGTACTGGTTTGATTTCATCCGCTACAGTTTTCCAATTGTCATTTAGAAACAGGTTTATCGCATCACCTAAAACACATGTAGTTGGTTTTATAAAACTAATTATATTTTCTATTATCAATGCAATTCTACCTAATTCTTCATTTCCGTTGAACAGATTCTCAAATTTTAGTCGGGCATCTTTGATATCGAAGTCGATAAAGCACTTCTCAATATTGAAAAATTGCTCGCCATCTTTTTCTATTTTATTTGTCTTCATACTTACCACTGCATCAATATCAGCTAAAATCGAACAGTTTGAGTTAATTAACCAAAGTAACACGTCAAGTATGCCTGTTGCTTGTTAATTTGTTCGATCAATTATGACTAAAATCAATCTTTATATAACAAGTGTTCAGATAAAATAAATAAAATTAAAAAATAGAAATTTTAGGGAAAAACAATCTATCAGAACGTTTTGAAAAAATAGATAAATGTTTCCCAATTTTAAAGGGAATGATCGTAAAAACCCACATTTAGGGTCTATAGTAAGTACTTACTATAGTTTCCGAAGCTCAATCCTGATCCGACTATTGGCATCATTAATATTTTACCACTCATTGTATAATTGGTGTTAACAGTCAATTCTGGTAAAAACAGCTTAAATTTACATCTGTTTTTATCCATATCAATCCTAAAACAGCACGTGTATTAATTTACATCACTTTAAGCTTAATATGTATGTAAATATATGTTTTAAGAGCAAGCTTATACAGATTTATAAAATTAAAACTTAATAAATAAGTAAGTTTAGATTCCGTTAGACGGAAAAATGTTGTAAATAACACACATACAGTGTGACGCATTTAGGATGGAATTACTCCTGTAACTTTTGCATTTATAATCCAATTTCAAAGAATCAAGACGCAAAAGACAGAGAATAAAGAGCTTTATTTAAGCTGTAAAAATTGGTTTGTAACTAACCCGACCAAGCCCTACTATAACTAGTTTTCCATGGCAAAAATCAGAAAAAGGATTAGGGTGTTTTTTTTTGGAAAAAATAAGCACCCCGCTGAAATCAGCATTGTTTAAAATGGGTGCGTAACCAATTTCATCAAAAAATAAGTATTGTTAACCATCATAGGGAAGGTTATTTTTTAGCTGCCAACAATATTGTTTTATTAAACGAGCCATAAGAACCAATCGAAATGATTGAAATTGAACGACAAACGTTAAATTATTTTCTTTTTGGATATCAAAATTTTCTAGAATTTTTGAGCAAGAAGTGATGAACCTTTTGGACAATTTACAATTCACTTATTTGAGAAACCTCTATTTTCAATGAGCTGACAGTCCTGTTCATAATTCCGCTTGTGTGAGACAATATTTAAATTTGCATGCTTTCGAAAATAAGTGGATATACCGTAATAGTCCATCAATTGAATGGCCTCCTAGACGTCCCGATGGTACGTCCTTAGATTTTTTTTATGGGGCATGATCAAAAATAAATTTTATAGATTGTGTGTTGCCACATTGAAGATCTTCGAACCCGTATACGGAAAGCTTCTGAGGAAATAACTCCCCAACAGTTGAAAAATGTCCAAAAGAATATTTTAAAAAGATACAATAAATATATTAAATTAAAGGGTCGGCTAGTGGTAGCTCCCAAGATTTAGTTTATTGGTTTATTTATTTTATTTTTTATTTGTTTTTATGGCTATCTTGATTAAATAATGTTGTTGGCAACTATAAAATAAACTTCTCTAAAAAGGTTAATGATAATTACTTTTTAATGGAATTTAGTACGTACCCATTTTAAAGATTGCTGATTTCAGTGGCGTACTGATTAAAAAAAAACACTTTAATCTTTCTTTCCGATTTTTGACATAGAAAAAAAATTATGGTAATCCTTGCCCGGATGAGTTAGAAAATAATTTTTACAGCATAAATGGAGCTTTTTATTTTTTAGCTTTTGAGCATTAGTTCTTTAGAATCAAGTTAAAAGTGCAAAAGTTACGGGGGTTTCCATCTTAAATGGGTCACGCTACATATTAATGAGCAATTAATGATTTTAACTTCATTAACGCCTGAGCACAGCGAACGTAATATTTTCGATTATTGATCGCTGTCTTTGATAGATTTTCGTCATTAAAAAACATTAACGATGGAGAAGCAACTATTTCCACATAACCACTACAAAGTTGTTTTATTTTTAACATTTTTATGCATTTAGAATGGATGGTTTCAATAATGATCAATAACAAAACTTGTAGGGAGCAAAGTTTCACATAAATTAAAATTAAATGTGGTTTTTGAAATTTGTTGGTTCAAATGGAAACCCACATAAATACGTTTTTTCATGGGGTATAAAATAAAATTATTGTGTAGTATACATACCTATGGAACTCATAACTTACTTGGCATTTTTTATGAAGAATTTTGTTGGTCCGAATACTTGTATATTTGTGTAAGTCGACTTAATAGATACTGGACCCCGACCTTGATCAAGGACAATTTGTGGTATGATTAATGGCTCACAGCTAGGTATTCCGAATTCGGGAATTCCCTTGGCCATTAAGGGTCGCAGGCTTTCAATTGAGTCTATGAGACATTGTTTTAGGTTGGGATCTGACTTTGAACAAAGTTTGAGGAAAGATGCTGAAATCAAGTAAGTACGTGAACATAGGTGCCCCATTTTCTAAATTTGCAAACTGGTAGACCACAAAAACTTGAATTTATCTGTTTTAGTGGAGAATTTCAAAAATGTTAGCAAAGTTGCATGGAAGGATGAGTAGAGCTCACGCCAATTATCCTTTGGCGTTCATTTTCAAAAATCAAATCAAACAATACATTTTTATAAATATTCCAGTATTTAACTGTTTTGGGTTGTCAAATCGTCAAAAAATAAAAGGTGAATAAATCAATAAATGTAGGAAAAAAGCGGTGTTTTGCAACACGAGTGATCTTTACCCAGATAGTTTAGGGAATACAACATCAAGTCAAATTATTGAACATATTTCGAGAACACTGATGGCAATTAAGATATTACCAATTTTATTAATTACTTCTCATCACGTAATAATTTACGCTGCAAATATTCCTTGTTGATGAATTTCAATTTTGACTTACGTAATTCCGGTATTCCAAATATGCAGCTCTCACTTAAGAATATTGCACATAAAATAAGGTACTTTGAATATTTGATTATAGCCATCTTCACCGAATAAGCACATAAGTGTAATGAGAATGTGTTATGGGTGTCATCGAAAATTGAAATTATTTTGTAAATATACATATATTAAAGAGAAAATATTATAATATCACGTTGCATGCAATATTATGTTACCTACATACAACACGTAATAAATAATAAAATATGCTGGTACTATGGAAATTACGAGGTTCAGTAAACAGAACAATATATATATAGTATCAAATGACTTTGTTACATTTGTGTTTACGCTACGGAGTACAAATTTTACTCCATGATTCCCTCAAATTCTGAAAAGTTTTAACTCATATAGGGTTTCCCATATGTTTTACTTCAAAAGTTCAATTAAAATTTTCCAATCAAAGTAATAAAATCTTTTATTGGGATAATATACTAGATGTCCAGGCAAACCCTGGAAATAGAAGATAAATATGGGCAACCGATTTTTTTGCACTTGCACAGATTGTTCAAATGAAAAAATGTTACATGGAAGTTACAGTATTCAAGAGCGGCCATCATTCCGAATTTTTTTCAATTTTCTAAGTAAGGTCGTTGTGGCTCAAATGTAGTCAAATTTCAAAATCTTGAATGTCTCGCGTAACCGCTCGAACGCCACGATTGGTTAGAGTGAAAGTCAGGATTAAAAAAATATAAGTCTTGAGCAGGGTAAAAATTTGAGAAGTCATGATTACAGAACTATTCATTTTGATAATCAATCGAAATCTGAAGAAAATTGATGAATTTTTCTTTTGTGGATCAAAATCCTGAGGGAGATTTGCTTCGCCCGATAATGCAAAATTTTGAACTTAGAATTCAAAATAGTAAAATAGATGGAGGGCGTCTAAAAGATTTTATTTAAAAAAATTAAAAGTTATCTAAAATAATAATAAATATCATACAATTAATTACATATTATCCCAATAAAATATTCTTTTACTTTTATGTAAAAGTTTTTATTTGAATTTAAAAGTGCATAGATTAATATGGAAAACCCTGTATATTTCATTACTATTCATTTTGATTTGACCGATATATAGAGAGCAAGAGATTTGTTGACTCAAACGTTCTAGGATGTGGGAAATAATAATAAGTAGCTGTTGTTTAATCTAGAAAGACTAAAATTAGTAATTCTGTCACTTTTCGCATGGTGTTCATATATTTTCTATGCCCATATAAGAGATTCAGATCAACACCTCTGTAAGTAAAGCTCGTATGTGTCATTATAAACATAATCAGAGTTACGTAGCTTTCTGCGTTATCCTATGGTTGTCTGCGTTTCATCCCATTTTTGTCTCATCGCACATATTACTTTATGCAAGGCACCATAGACAAAGTGGAATCATTAAGACCCAGCGGGAAGGGACAAAAAGGAAACCGTTCTTAACAATTGAAACCACATCATTCTTTCTCATAATTCTTTGTGAATAGCTAGTTTGAAACTTTGATCATTGTATATTAGTTCTTTAGTGCAATAAAACAGTTTTTGAAATAAATTGTACATAATAAATAAATTTAATTCTAGACACTTTACACAATAGTTTCTTCTGTGATTCATTTCCTTATCGACATGCTCACTTGGAAAATACTGCCAAGGGCAGCAATTTTGCAACTAACCACTAACTCTTTGCAACAAAAAAAAACGCCACATTTTAAATTAATAACTGTATTTATGATGACTGCATCATTAAAAGAATCATTATACTGTGCTGGTCAATGCCATTCACCAAACAAGCACAAGCGCTTACACATTTAAGAAGTTTTTACCTAAGAACTCGACCTTCCCATTAGTGACCTTTGGCTACAGATAACCAGTTTTGAAGGACTATTTAAATATAAGACGATGTACTCGATTTTGCTTTTGTATACAAATAAGCGAATCTGTTAGTTGTGGCTGTTTTCATAAAAAGCGGCTTAATTAGTGTGCAGATATGTGGAAAATTGTTATAACAGGATTTTTCCTCTTGGTACTGTATTCTCGAGATGTGGCTGCAGCGAAAGGCTTACGTAAGTAAAAATAAGTTCGCTTTCTATTGCTCTAAATTTTTTTCCGTAGAACTTGTGTGATGTGAAAAAAACATTGTATTTCCCTTAATGTAATTACTATGCACACTGTGTGCGAAAAGTCTGGCAACCCTGAAATACAGTTAGGCACGAAAGTGTTCGAACGGCATTAAGTTTTTGAAATAAAATCCTCTATTATTCTTATAAATAATAAAAAAATAAGATATGCCATATTTTATGAAAGTACATTAATTTTTATTAAATTAGATAAAAATAAAATTAAAATTAATTGGACACAACCAATATAAATTATAATGTTTCTACGCAAATCATAAAATGTAACCCACAAAAGGTATTCGAACATAATACAAGTAAATAGATTTTCAGTCTTAATATTTGGTTGGGCCCCCTTTGCCTTAATTGCTACTTGTAGACGTCGTAGCATGGAATGTACTAAATTTTGTGTCACTTGGGCACCAATAAAATTCCAGAATTCCAAGATGCAGTATTGTACAAAAAGATAGCGACTTTTATAATTTTTGGCCATCATTTAAGGACACGAATTTAGAAAAAAATTAATATATTTAATAGGAAATATCTACGCTTATTTTGAATTTTTGATATAGAAACTATCATCAAAAATATAATATTAACGAAAACTGGCAATTTTATCAAAGGTGTCTGAAAACAGTTCAGACTTTTCTGGGAATTCCAGATATTTGCAATAAAGGATTTTAAGGGTTGATACCCTGGGAACCAAAATTCTCGCAGTATTATCAAGACCTAAAATTCAAAGGGTAGTGGCGTACAGTTTACTACTAGATAATAATAGTATCTGGAATTTCCCGAAAAGCCTTAAACTAGTACAATATCAGACGCACATGGACCAATGTCCAAAATCCAACATCTGGGGTTGCAAGAACTACATATGGTAACCGTAAATCAGAGACCAACAAAGAGCTGATTCCCGACTCCCATGTAACCAAAATTTATGATCCCTAAAATAAATGGAAGGACATAAATTGGATGGACCGACGATGGAATTTTCCAACCACTTTGTTGGACCATGGATCAACCCCCTCCTGCAGGGGTGATCGAGATCTGGCGACAAAGGGGAACAAAAAAAAGGAAGAAAGGTTCAGTCCCACCAGTACTTTCTAAGAAGAATCATTTTGCAACCAACCCGCGCATCGCTCAGGGCACGTAGAGTGTACCATCATCGTTAACAGTGCATATACAAGCAGGGTGTGAGTTCATGATTCAAGGGACTCAATTACTACCTCTTGCAACTCTACAAAACTAGTTGTTCTTGGAACCACCGATGGCTAGTTATTTTTTAAACCATTAACTAAGTACCATTTCCTACAACCTGTATTGCATGGAACTACTAGTGATATTAGTTACGCAATAAAGCATTAAAACAACCAAACACGAGTGCTTAAATCCAGTTTCTCTAGGTCTGAAAGAGAAAAAATTGAACGTGGTCCTTCGGAATAAACTAAAACAGAACCAGCAGCGGAAGCAGATGCCACTAAGGCACAACGGTGTCCTGGAGAGGTACAAAAGCTTCTTCGACGACAAAAGGGTTGTGCAAAAAGATCGCAATTATTTGGATAATATAATATATTATTTAATAGAAATGTTATAATCAACATTTAGTCTAATAGCCCTTTTGTTTTATTACTGCTGCACATCTTTTCGGCATAGATTCAATTAATTTCTCGATGTAGTCTCCATCCAATTCGTTCCAAGCAGTCTCGATAGCGATAAACAAATCATTGGTGTTACTGTAATTTCGAGTTCGAATTTTAGTGTCAACGTAGTGTCATTGGTTCTCAATCGGATTTAAATCCAGGGATTGAGACGGCCAAATCATTACAGTAATATTTTCTTTTTGAATCCATTCTTTGACAAACCTAGACGCATGCTTCGGATCGTTATCATGTTGAAAGATTGCCGTTAGTAGCATAAGCTCGTTCATGTAAGGCACTAAATGTGTTTGGAGAATGTCCTTGCACATGAAACGATCCATTATTCCACTAATTCTAACAATAGGACCCATTCCAAATGAAGAGAAACAGCCCCATACCATGACGTTCCTCCTCCATGTTTAATAGTACGGCAAACGTATCTTTTGTCCAGTTTCTTGCCAATAGGTCTTCTTACGTGAAATATCCCATCACTATTAAATAAATTGTATTTGGATTCATCGCTGAAAACCACTTTTTTTCAATCTTCCATTGACCAATTACAATAATCTTCTACAAATCGAAGTCGGGCTTTTACATTTTTTTTGGACAACAATGGTTTCTTCGCAGGACGACGTGCTGGTAAAGCAGCATTAAGCAACCTCCTTCTTACCGTACTTGAGCTAACACTTGTCGCACCCGCTTCTTCTAACTTGGTCAAAATTTGAAAAGATGACAACAATGGATTTGCTTTGGAGATTCGTAGTAGTAATATGTTCAATCTGGGAGTGGTTTTTCTGGGTCTTTCTGGTATGGATGCTGGACCAGCTTCACCAGAAATTATAGACTTTTTAATTATTCGGCTAACAATAGACTTATGAAGTTTTAAACTTGTTGCAATTTCACTTTGCTTTGAACCGTCTTGAAAATGCTTTATCACTAATTTTCTAACTTCCGGAGATATAGTTTTGGCTCGAACCATTTTGCATTTACTAAATATCAATATATTTTTGTTTCACCAAGCAATAAAAACGAATGAAATGAAGAAAACAACATGGTATCTAGTAGTTGCTATCTTTATGCACAAATAGATTTTAAAAAAATAAAATATTTTAGATTCAGTTTGCCCTTTTTTTGAAATGAGCATATATTGGCAATTGTAAGTAAACAATATTTATAAATAAATAAAATAAAAATAGATATCCAGAAAGAAAACATCATTGACATCATATTATTAAAAGTTGCTATCTTTTTGCACCATACTGTACATTGAACTAAACTGTCCTTAAAGATGATCCACTAGATTCTTTTTTTTCGACTTCATCCCACAAATGTTCGGTTAGATTTATATCTGGGCTTTGTGGTGGAGTTGGTAATACGTGAGGGTTGTTAGGGACTTTAAGTTATTGGTTTTTGTTTGTTGTTATTAATTTTGTTTTTGTTAGGTATTTGTATTTTATCCCTTAAATTACGCCCAGATACAGCGATACTTGTTCTGAGAATGCCATCTGGGTACTAGACCACATGGCCCATCAGGCCAAAACTTAGGGTGCGTTTTGGCTGGGGAATATGCTACTAGTCAAAGGAAGCTTTCTCGGTCGGAACTATTGCCACGATGGGCAATTCGTTGGGCCTGCAATATTCCCAGAAAACCGACTAGTATAGATATTCTCCAGATGATCGCGATTTATGGGATCCGGCGTAGCCATAGCCCGTAAGGGTTCTTGGTGGTTGTGTGCCCCTGGTTTGAATTCTTCGGGTTTAGTACTTAGGGATAATTGAAGTAATTTTTGCCTCTTTTTCCTTCTCTTCGTGTGGAAGCTGCGTCGGTGCCGGGATGTGATCGAAATCATAGTGTGTAGCCCGCCCAATTAAGCATTCTTCCTCTTTCTACTTAGACAAAAACTCTTTCATTATTTGATATAAGTGCAAGTTAAATACAGTCCACTTTATGTAAACCAAATTGGCGTTTTCATGGTTTCATTTATCGAAGGAACCCCCTTAACAGGGTCATTATAAAATAACCAAGTTTTCACCACATGGGCCGTGTTCTTTGGATCATTGTCCTATTGGAACCAATAATTTCTCGACAAACCTAATTTATTTACATTTTCTTTCAAATTATTTTTCAACATTTGGAAATATTTCAGTTTATTCATAATTTCGTCTATGAAGACAAGCTTTCCAATCCCATTTGCCGCCATACACCCCCACATGTCATTGTGACACCCCCAGTTTAACGGATCCAGTTCTGTATTCTTTTTCCGCACGTTTTGGTGTCCATCACTGTCAAGAACATTGTGCTTGTTTTCATTGAAGAAAACTACTTTATTTCAAAATTGTCCTACATAATTCAGGGTGTACTTCTTTCCCAAATTGGATTAAAACACATCTCGATAATTTGGATGCAGAAATAAAAGGATTTTTTACAATTTCACGTAAAACTATAGACTTTTCACGTTTTGTCAATTCCTTTGATCATACAGATCAACGTTTATTCATGATTATTTCCCAGCGTTTTATTTTTTTTAAAGATGTACAAGTTAGTTGATTTAGTTCAATGCAACACACGAGCAATTTCTGTGTTTTGTTGACCTTCGTTCTACCATTTTAGTATTAATTCTTGTTCTCCAACTGTTGTTTCACTTATTTTCTTTGTCAATTTGATAAACAATAACCTCTGGCGGTAAATGATATTTAGCTATTAACTTTACAACACCAATTGACAAATGTTTGTACATTTTGGTCAAAAAAGAGTTACAGTTCGTATTTTTTTCCCTTTTTGAAGTGTTCGAATACTTTTGTGAATCAATATAAAAAATATTTCAAATACTTTTTAAACAAGATGGTATTTGTTATTTTTTTAGTAGCTATATATTAATAAATATATTCTTCTTGACAATATAGTTTAATTTACCATCTGTTACCTAATTAACAATATTTCATTCTTATTAGTTTCGTTCGAATAATTTCGTGACTGATTATATTTTGAAACATATAATTTATTAAAAAATACCTTACATAAAAGTAGAATGAGTTTAAAAATTCTATCGTTCTGCGGTATTCACAAATATACAAGGTGTGTCACGAAGTAGCAGTGAAATGAAGTTAAGTTTTTTCCTATGGAATGGCAAACTTTTTACAATATTTTCAGATTCACCCTCGTGTTCTAAACACATTTTATGTAACATGTCCAACGGCTAACTCCAGCGATTCAACAGCGGTAGCAGTTATGAAGAAAACCTAATCAAATTATTTTTATTGGATGAAGTGCTCAAAATTTACAAATGTGACGAATCCGATTATTTAGAAGGCCATTCTGTCATTAATAAGGATGATAATGATTTTTATTTTTTTATCTAATCTATCTAGTAACGAGTTTGCTAATTACGCAGCTTGGTTAGGAGGCACAGGTGAAATAGAATGGCGCCCTAGATCGCCTGACTTGACGCTTCTTGACTTTTTTCTATGTGACCACTTAAAAAGTAAGGTACATGCCATGAAGCTGGCAGATTTAAAGGAATTAAGAAGAAAAGTTACTGGCGAATGCCCTCTCGTTATTGTTGAAATGCTGGAATACGTTATTGAGAAATTCTGTTAAAATTTAGCTCATTATTAAGTCATTAAGGAGGGATATTTTGACTCCTTCCTTAAAAAAAAGTTTATTTAAATAAAAGCAATTGCTTTATTTTTTATTTTTCTCTTTAATTTTGCAACAGCTGTTGAGCCGTTAGAATTAGCTATGGCACATGTCACGTGAAATGTATTCAGAATACGAGGATGAATCAAAAAACGTCATAAAAAGTTCGCCGTTCCATAAGAAAAAACATAACTTCAATTCACTGATACTTTGCGACGTACCTTGTTGACTCGTTCAATTTTTGCATAAAGTAGTTTTTAATAAAACGTATAATTTTCGAGATGTGTCGGATTGCCGGACCGCTCATACACACTATACAGGGTGTTCCAGTTTATAGTAGCAGGACTTTAACAGTCGATAGAAGACCTTTTCTTAAAATGAAAATATTCTATAAATATATATTAAAAACGGCTTAGCTTTTGAGATATAGGGTGGCAAACTTAATTTTTTTTTAAATAATTCACGCAAATATCAAAATATAGCTATGAAATTTGATATTTTGGGATTTTTCGCATTGCCGAATTTATATTTGTTAAAATTTTCGTCAAATTTACAGAGAACGCCATATGCAACGTACTAGTGACTTTACTAGACCTAGAACTTGTCAACGGGAATTTAGTATAAACATTTTGCTGGAAATTTTCCAAAATAATTTGTTTTGACCCTACTTTTTGTCAGATCGGTTAAATTCTGTAAATGTTTTGGAATTTCTGGAAACTGAGCATGATAATATGTGGGACGATGTTTCAGTAATTTTTAAAGAACGGCCTAAGTTACAATTGGATGGTTGTTCAGCACATTTTGGCGAGCTTGGTTGAATACGAATTACCCAGGAAGATAGATAGGACGTGGTGGTCCGGTTTGGTGGCCTTCACGTTCACCTGACTTTACGCCTTTAGACTTCTTCGTGTGGGGTTTCTTAAAAGAAAGAGTTTATGCTACCCCTGTGACAAATATCGAAGACCTGAAATTATGGATAACAAACGCTTGTCAAGAGATATGAGTAAACCATTTAGTTGAAATACGAAGGTTTATTGAACGTCGTTGTCATCTTTGCATTTGGTTAAATGGTTTTTATTTTGAACATTTACTTTAAATTAAAGCTAAATTAGTTAGAATATAATTACTTCTTTGTTTCGTATTAAATAACAATTAAAAAGTGTTTGGTATTCATTTCGTTCCAAAATATTAAAATGTTAAATGGTAAATAAATAATGTTAAATGCAATAGGCATAAAATTAATAACGTTGTAAAATAAATTAAGAAATATTTATTAAGCATATAAAATTTGGCGAAATAAACTATTTACTATCTAATCACAACTCCCCTGTGGAAGCAGGTCGAACTACTAGGAACCAAATTCAAAATATCTCGAAAACAGTAACTTTTAGCAATTTATAACAAGAGTACTTTTTTTAGAAAAAAATTAACGGGGAATCCATTTTGATAAAAAAAAGTTGCTACAAAAGGCACAAAAAAGTTATCATAATTTAAACGTTCACTAGTACGTTGCATATGGCGCTCTCTGTAAATTTGACGAAAATTTTAACAAATATAAATTCCGCACTGTGAAAAATCCCAAAATATATCAAATTTTATGGCTATATTTTGATATTTGCGTGAATTATTTTTAAAAAAATTTTAAAGTTAAGTTTGCCATCCTGTATCTCAAAAACTGAGCCGTTTTCAATATATATTTATATAACATTTTCATCTTAAGAAAAGGTTTTCTATTGACTGTTAAAGTCCTGCTACTATAAACTGGAACACCCTGCATAAAGTAATCCTATTAACATGAGTTTCCATTATTAGAGTCTTCTAAACCAGAATTCAAATTCGCGACGGCACTGGTGGACTCTAAAAGAGTGTAGCATAAAAACAAACTACTTACAAAGAAAAAGTGTTACGGAAAAAATAGTTGATTAGTTCTTAGATATTGTAATACAAAAACGTATATTTTTCAGCATCGTATTTAAAGTTATGTCACAAGGGGATTCCAAATTTAAATGAATGCATAATCGAAAACCTAAATATATTAAGACCAAGAATGAAAGTCGGCATTCCAGAGCTCTTAATTCCAAGCCTCGATCCTCTTATCATTCCAGAAGCTACACTATCAACGGGAAGTGATTTTAAAGCAACTTTTCGAGATCTACACGTAAGTATAATAAATAGTTTAGGTTAAGGATTAATGTAACCTGAACTCATCTTGACAATTGCTACCAGGTAATTTTCTGCGAAAACTTTTATCACTGGGTACCTACCTAAGGCATTTTTTTTCACGAGGAAAATCTTCAGCAAGACACCCAGTCGGATATTTTGATGTGCAGATAGCGTGGGATTCACCAAAGCACCCAGTAAATATAAAAAATCTCGGAATTCCTGTTGACCCAACCTCCGACGGTCCAGGACTGTCCCTCAGAGGGACATAAGTATCGAAGTCGAAAACTTGGCCCTAGCTTTAATAAAAAAACGGCCATTTTGCGGTACCGGTGATATAAACAACAGAAAAAAAGATACATGTCTAAAGATAGTATTTTTCGTCTTATTTGTTGTTACTTTTGAATTGTAAAACACACACGAATTAGTTTAAAAAAGAAAGGGAGGGGGGGGGGAGGTACAATTTAGAGCTACGCGATATTACTCATAGTTGGGCCTTTTTTATTTTTTCTAATATTTGTCGATATTTCTTGATACCCCGCACCTATTCCCGTATCGGGGCGGCGTACAGGAGCATCGATCGTACCGCTCTATCAAGAAATAGTACCAAAGACATTTATGTTCTCACTACTATGCCTACATTGTTAATTAATTTATATTAGTCATTTTAACTTCAATGTATTCTTTTATTTATTTTTTCATTGTAAAATACATTTTATCGTTAATTCTTGCATCTGTTTTTCAGTTATACCGTACTGATGCATTTGTGATGGATACTTTGAATTTTGACATCGATAAATACATCATAGACATTAAAATACATTTTCCGAGCATTAGGATCACTTCCAATTACACTATAAATGGAAGAATCTTAGTTTTGAATCTAAATGGCAATGGACCAGCCGATGGGAATTACAGTGAGTTAATATGGCTTTACTAAATAGTTTATGAGTAAGACAGGGTAAAATAACATTAAAAGTTGCTTCTTCGTTTTAAGCTTTAATAAATTTAAGCACCATACGTACTTAATTTTGCATTTAATTAATGTATATTATTATGTCAGTTTGTATGGGATTCCCAATATTAAACATTTACATACATTTTAAAAAGAAAAAAAAAATTATTGGACTAGTATATAGGGTCATTCAGGATGCTTGTCCTATTAAAAGTTTACGGGGTTCTAATATAACTAGAGATCTGAAATTTTGGATACTGACCTAATGGAGTTTGATCTGTTGAATAAAAATATTGGTATCGTTGCGACGTTGACAGATCATCTATGTGTAACTGATAGCAACTTTGTTATTTTAAATGGCACACCCTGTATTTTATTACATTTTCGAATGTCGCCGGAGATTTAAACCCCAGTTTATTTATCATATGCCATAGTTATGATGAATCCTTTTCGAAATAAATATTAGAATCTTTGAGAGTAAAAGGCACCACTTATTAGTTAATTCGGTTAGGAGGAGGCTATGGGTTAACAACGTAAAATAAACGAAATTGTAACATCCTTTATAATAAACTAGATCTATGAAATATAAATAAAATTAGAGATTTTGCTGAAAATGTTTATAAAAAAATTATAAAAAAATATTTGCCAATATCTCAAAAACAACTGAAAACAATTATATTAATGTATAATTCTTTTCGATAGAGAATTTATTGATCCTTCAGATGCCATCCAAAAATATAAGGTGTTCTATTTAAGATTCTCATTTAATGCTCATATTTATATCCTTCGGATTTCGCACTAATTTTTCCACGCCCTGTATGTAAATCCAAAAAATGTATAATATTAAAAGATACAGATAACTAATAAGAGTCTGTAACTCACATTTCAACTCTCTAGCTGTGATAGCTGAAAAAATAGGCACTTTTCAATTAAGAACTGTTTGTTGCCAAATCAGTCAAAAAAAAATTATTTCGAAAACGGTTCATCATAGCTATGGCATATGATACATAAACTGGGGTTTAAATCTTCCGGGAAATTCGAAAATGAAATAAAATACAGGGTGTGCCATTTAAAATAACAAAGTTGCTATCAGTTACACATAGATGATCTGTCAACGTCGCAACGATACCAATATTTTAATTCAACAGATCAAACTCCATTACATCAGTATCCAAAATTTCAGATCTCTAGTTATATTAGAACCCCATAAACTTTTAATAGGATATCCACCGTGAATGACCCTGTATATCTAATTTTATAAGATTTATTATTAATTTAGATAACTATTGAATTTTTTTAAATTCATGTTTTGTAAATGCTCTCCATTAATACTATTTTGAATTCTAAGTTCAAAATTTTACATAATTCCGCAAAGCAAATTTCCCTCTTGATCTTGATCTTGATCCGCGAAGGGAAAATTCATCAATTTTCGTAAGATTTAAATTAAGTATCGAAATCAATAGTTCTCTGACAATTATTTTTTTAATTTTTGCTTTCCTCAAGATTTTCTGTTCTTTTTTAATTTAGACCTTGACTCTGACCAATCGTGGATTCGAAAAGTTGCGCCGAACATTCAAAATTTTCAAATTTGAAGGTGTTTCGAGCCAAAACGGGTCTAATTAGAATATCGAAAAAATTGCGTAATGATGGCCTGCCTTGGGTATTATGACCTCTATTTCAAATTTTTCCTATCGGATAATCCGTGCAGTCACAAAAAAATATAAACCGATATCCCATGTCAATCCTCTATTTCCCGGGTTCACCTGGACACCCGGTGTATTAAATTGTCCAATAAAAGATTTTTTTACTTTGATGCGAAAGTTTTTATTTGACTTTTAAAATGCTCAGTCTAATATGGATAACACTACATAACCTGTGTCACATTTCCTACATCACGACCTTTAAGGCTATTTTATGTATCATACTGGGTAGTCCATAAATGAATATGACATCAGGTGGGCAAATTATATTCATCTGAATATTAATTGGATTTTTTTTTTCAGCAAATATTCGGACCGAGCTGAGCCTTAAAGGAACGCCGTTTCAGAAAAATAACAAAACCTTCGTAAAGTGGAATAGGGAGAAGATTGATATCCAGATAGAGTCTGTCCATCTCCTGTTCGAGAGGATATTTGGAGATAATGCTGCATTAAATGATCAAACTAATAGAGTTATAAATGAGAACATTGGTAGCATTATCGAGGAATTGAAACCTGTTACCCAGCAGATTATTGGCGATTTCATCTTTAACCTTATAAATCGATTGTTTGCTAGGTATTCTATTTCTGATCTATTTCCAAAATAGAAAATTTATGTTTCAGAATTTAAATACTTATTTGTGACGAAATATGAAAAGACTATTTTTATAATGTTCGTTTTATTGTAACCTTCCCGATTCATAAACACGAATTTAATGGTATTGGTACATATTCCTTTTAGACGTAAGTGCATGTGTGCTTGAGGACCATGAGGAGCATGTGTCTCAGAAAACAGTTTGTTTTTGTTTTAATTTAAGAGAAAAACATCATTATTAACCTCCGAGAAGTAAAAGACAAAGATAATGGTATAATCTTTAAAATAGACATACCTGCATGGCATTGTTATTATGAAGATGTAGCGCAAATTAGATAGCCTCTTGTTTTTTCAAATTTGCAAAAAGTCAATTATTTACAGTAGTGGCTATAAGTATGGAAACTTCTTTAATATTGCATTTTTTCTTAACTACCGGGTATAAATTGAAATCGAACATGTACAATAGATTCAACAATTTTTACTTTATCGATATCCTCGGTATATTGGTATTTATTGGTATTGCCTTTAGAATGCTGATGAAAAAATAAATTTGTTGATAAAAATCGCAAATAATTGATAAATTTATAGAATTTTGCATAGTATCTGATAAAGTTCATAGTAATAACAATGCCAAAACGCCACTTGTCTGAAGAAGTAAAACAGCGTATTGTTGAACTATATAGAAATGGAAACAGGCAGTGCGATATTTCTAGTACTTTAAATATCCCCAAAGGCACTATCTCCAAAATATTAAAACGCTTCCATGAACGCCAAAGAACAAGCAATGCTCCACGACCGGGTAGGCTCAAAAAATATTCCAAAAGTACCGTAAAATTAATAAAAAGGATGTCGGAGAAAAAACCCACAATTGACTTCGGTGGATATTTGAAGGCGCCTTGCCGAAGAACAAAACATCGTGGTTCCAAATAGAACAGTGCGGAGAATTTTAGTGAATTAAGGTTTATTTGGTAGGGTTCCTGTAAAGAGCACATCAACTGGTCGCCAGAAAAATGGAAAACCATCTTGTGGAGCGATGAAAGCAAATTTCAGCTGTTCGGAAGTGATGGTATTCGATACGTTAGACGTCCCAAGAATGAAAGATTCAACCCTGAATACCAGTTGCCGACTGTGAAACACGGCGGTGGAAGCGTCATGATGTGGGGATGTTTTTCGACGTCTGGCGTTGGTCCATTAATTAAAATAAACGGCATTATGGACCGATTCGCTTATAAAGATATATTGGTAAATCATATGCTTCCGTTTGCCGAGTGGGAAATGCCGTTTTCTTGGAGTTTCCAACAAGATAACGACCCAAAGCACACATCTAAGCTCGTTAAAAATTGGTTTGAAGTAAACTGTGTGCCGAAAATGGAATGGCCTTCCCAGAGTCCGGACCTGAATCCGATCGAACATCTTTGGGAACATCTGGGAAGACAAATTAGAAAAGAAAAAATTCACAATGTCAATCATTTGTTTAGTATTATAGAACGAGAGTGGAAATTAATTTCCGTGGAAACATGTAAAAAACTGGTTTGTTCTATGAACGAGAGGTATCGTGCTGTTATTAAAGCAAATGGCTATGCCACCAAATATTAAATAAAAATCGAAATAAATGTTATTTTGCTTTAGTTATTTAAATAAAATGTATAGGTTTCCATACTTTTGTCCACCTTAAAATTTTCATTCCTGTTGATTATTTTTTGAGAATATCTCAGAGCGTCCCCTATTGTATATTTTGATAGCGTACATTCTTATCTAACAATACTATGAAGACAATCTTATAAAAGTAACACAGAAAGAAAATCGGTAGGAATATTTAAAGTTTCCATACTTATGGCCAATATTGTACATATTTACACATATAAAATTAAAATTTTCGTTGTTCAGCAATGATATTGTTATGTGTGTTTTAGATCTATCACCATACGTTCAGAAATTTCAGGAGCATACCCTTGGGGCAGGCAAGTTGAAATTTTACGCAAAAATAGTATCGTCCCGTAGAGTTTTTTAATTTTCACGATTTTGAATAAAGCAAGCAAAAAAAGTGCGTACACCAATGTGCTGCCTTTAAAACATATACCGTAATGTATTACAATTTATGTGCCTGTAGCTTGTACAAGTAACTTAGCCAACTTTGAATTTTATCCTTCATATTATTTACATGTATTAACATTTATTTTTTTAATTGCGTTCTAGTAATCCGGACATTTTGCATAACCAAGTGTACAGGACGTAGCATTGAACATTTTTACACCCTGTTTATTCTGAACTGCGACCCTCCCGGCACTTCTTGAAACATCCCATTAAACGTTCAAAGTCAACGTGGCTACAACATGATGCGCATTTTTCTGTCCTAGTTCGTCACTATTTGGATCGTCAGTTCGGACAACATTGGACCGGCAGAGATGGTCCAGTTCCGTCGCCCCCTAGGCCATCCGATCTAATACCTTTAGATTTGTTTCTGTGGGGACATCTAAAGTGTCTGGTTCATAAAAGGCCAGGAAAAGAGCAAGACCTAATTACACGAATCACTGAGGCACTTGAAGTTGTTCAACACTATTATTAAATTTTTGAGCTAAGTCGTTTAGATAGGTACAATGAAGTTTAAGTACGATATTTTGAACAATTACCGTAGTGTTATTTTGTATTAAAAAAAATTAAATGACACATACTGAAATTCGATAAAAACATTTTCGGACACGAATTTCTTAAAGTATCATAAGCCCGTAGCGCCTCAGGAAGATATTTGCGGACCCGGGTTCTTATACTCTGATGTTTTCTACTATGACACTGAACAATTTCTAGGAGTTTTATCTCAGAATTTTGAAACACCTTGTAGATCGAGTAATCCCTCATTTGAAAGGATTTCTAATTTTACTTATCAATATATAGTTTTTTTTTAATTTTTGATAGTTTGTTAAATGATCAACCAACGTAATCACAAATTTTAAAATAGGTACACGCAGAGAAAATTATAATGACGTTTGAAGTGGCTATGTGTAAAACCTTCACAATTTATCAAAATTGCTTTCACAGTTGCTCATTTTTTTAGATTCATTGAGTAATAATTCAATTTTAATTAAATATAATAAAAATTTAAATTATTTTCCATGCATCTAAAAGTGACAAAAAAACGTGCTAAAAATTAGAATTACAATTTCTTTAAGTGAGGTCTTAATATACATAAAGTATCAATTGACATTCTACAATGGAATGCACCTCCCGCAATGGGGGTTGTTTCAGTGACTCTGTACTTAACAATAAAATGTGCCCCCATTGAAAACAAAATCGATGTGTGGTAGCAATCTTTAACATTTTGATTGTAGTTCGAAATAAGCTGGATGCAAAGGTTTTAATGGTAGTCATGTACGTAAATAAAGACTTTTTTGTGTCGACGCCCTGCACACTATTTTTAATAAAATAACCAAGAAAGTGAATACAATTTTTACTGCCTATATACAGGGTGATTCAGTTTTAACACGTATAAGCTTAATAGCGTTTTGAACGTCCAAAAATAATGTCAGTTTTCTATATAAACCACCGTCTAATAAGGCTTCTTTTAGCAGATACATGGGGTTCAAATTTAATTTAAAAAATAGAAAATATTAAATTTACTCAAAAACATCTAAAGATTCTTTAACGAAATTTTGAAGTGTTGACGGCTTTTGCTGAAAAAAAAAATTTTTTAGTTTTTTCAGTGGTGTGCTTACCTCCAACTTAGGGGATTATTTTTTCAAAAAAGCGGTACGCTACTGACATTAATATAAAAAAGATCCTTGAATTCCTGGTTTAGTTATAGAGAAATAGTCTCTTTAAAAAAAAAGAAGAAAATAACTTTAATGCATATTCTAAATTAATAATTAGGATATAGAGGTACCAACAGTTTATTGCAAATTTCAAAAAGGAAGGAAAACGATTCACCACTTTTAAAAAAATATTTTTACGTCAAAAAATAAGAAATATGTATATATCAATTTATGCAGGTATTAAATTTATATTAATTTGACAGCAATTTAAACGTGCATTAAAATGATTTGAATTTTTTACTTGGAAACGGTGGGCCAAAGGAAAAAATCTCAAAAGAGTCTGTTAAGAGGTCCCTTCGATAAATGCAACCACGAAAACGCCAATTTAGTTTACAAAAAAGTGAACTATATTTAACATGCACTTATTTTAAATAATGAAAGAGTTTTGGTCTAAGTAGGAAGAGGAAGAATGCTTAATTGGGCGGGTTACACAATATGATTCTGATCACATCCCGGCACCGACACAGCTTCCACACGAAGAGAAGAAAAAAGAGGCAAAAATTACTTCAATTATCCCTAAGTACTAAACCCGAAGAATTCAAACCAGGGGCACACAACCACCAAGAACCCTTACGGGCTATGGCTACGCCGGATCCCATAAATCGCGATCATCTGGAGAATATCTATACTAGTCGCTTTTCTGGGAATATTGCAGGCCCAACGAATTGCCCATCGTGGCAATAGTTCCGACCGAGAAAGTTTCTTTTGAATAGTAGCATATTTTCCAGCCAAAACGTACCCTTAGTTTTGGCTTGATGATCCGTGTGGTCTGGCACTTAGATGGTATTCTCAGAACAAGTATCGCCGTACATGGACGTAACTTAAGAGATAAAATACAAATACCTAACAATAAATAAAATTAACAACAACAAACAAAAAACCAATAACTTAAAGTCCCTAACAGAGCCTATTTCTCTAGAGTTGAAAGACGAATTCAGGAATAATTTCTATTTTCAGGAAAGCTAATAGCATATCAATTCATCTGAGAAAATATCCCCCAAAAAGGAAATAGGCGCACCACTGGAAAAGCGAAGAAATATTTTTTTCCACTAGGACATATGCGTCGTTTGTAGCCTTTAACACCTTCAAAATTTCATTATAGAATCTTTAGCCCTTTTTCAAGAAATTTAATATTATCCATTTCTAAAATTAAATTTGAACCCTCTGTATCTGGTAATAGAAGCTTTATTAAACGTTGGGTTATATGGAAAACTGAAATTATTTTCGGACGACCATAAACGTTATTAAAGTTATATGTGTTGATAGTGAAACACCATGGGTTGCAAAAATTAGTATATACAGGGTGTCCCACAAGTGTTTCATTATATTTCAGTGGGTAATAGTACATTGAAAAATAATATGACTGCCTATATAAACCATATTCCAATAATGCTTCATTAAGAAGATACAGGGTGTTAAACTTAAAACACACCTGGAATATTTCAACGTATCAGAGTATCAATGAACAGGCGAGCTCAGTTATGTATTGAACAAAATGGCCACCAATTTGAACAATTTCTATAATGTTATAGCAAATAAATAATATTTAAAACAAACTTAATATTATTAAAACCATTTAGAGAATATCGTGCATATAGACGGTATTCAATTTTTTACTGGCAAACGATACGTCGGACGAAAAAGAGTCAAGTGAGCATTTTTCTTCTAAATGAAATTAAACTTCTAAAAATAATTTTTATTTTGATAAAAAGCAGTGGCGCACCATGTTTTTCTTTAAAAATGTGCTGAGAGGTGTCCGTACGCATGTCACTGGTGAAACGAAAAATAGCCCTTTTGCATAAATAAATGCGTCTACATTAACTCTCAAAACATGCCAAATTTCACTTACATATCTCAAACGGTTTTGAATATATCAATAAAAGTTAGATTTTTTAAGTCAAGTTTAACACCCTGTATCTTCTTAATGAAGCATTATTGGAATATGGTTTATATAGGGAGTCATATTATTTTTCAATGTACTATTACCCACTGAAATATAATGAAACACTTGTGGGACACCCTGTATACGAAACATTGTCGTCAATTTTTGAAGACCGACTTAACCATTTAAATTCCTATTAAGTTAAATTCAGATTACAACATTTAAACCACACAATACTTATTACCTATTTATGTAGAAATAATAAATTAACCAGCCTGCATAATCTTCATAATGCAAAAAAACGGGAGTTTTATAGCCAAAAATGTTTTTTTTTGTTAATATAGTGAGGGTGCTACAAGAGTTTGCCTTAGTGGCAGATGTACAAAAACCTAATTGTTGCAAAACCGATAAACAATAAATTCTCACTTAAGCACACGCCTATTCAAGTAGTTATCCTTCAAGGTGTTTGATTTTTGCATATGATAAAAATGTATTGGAAACATCGATTTATGTCCTTTTACACAATACACTGAGGAAACATTATTTAACATACAAGTCAGTCTTGTTTATTCGTAGTTGCCTCGACGCCAGAAGAGATAGTTACCCAGTCGTTGCTAAAACCTGTTGGGAATCGAAGACATTCGGTGAAATCATGAAAGTAAACGTGGTTTTTACTGTGTTATGTTTAGTTTGTTTTAGTTGGAGTAATGGAGAAAAATTACGTAAGTTGAAAGCATCTCATATTTTCATCCAGAAAAATGATAGACTCTGCTAATAGATGTATAATGTACAGGGTGTCCATTCAACAGCCCCGCGAGCTCCCATAAGTTTACTTGTGATTTCATAAAAAATCATTTTTGGGGATGTATATGAGATTATTGACGGTACATTATAAAATTGGCGGCAACCCTACTGGGTGTTCCAAAAAAGCGCGGCGATGTAAAGTGTAATTTTTTAAATGGGACCACACGATTTTTTTCACATGATCTAATTCTCTATTAAATCTGTGTTGGTTTTTGGATTTTTCTTTACCCTCAGTTGCAGCGACTTGAAGTTATAACGTTTTAAAAGAAATTTTAGACATTTGCAGTGCCTCGAATAAAAATAAATATCGTTAGTTAAATTTTGATAATTCTAGAATGGATTCTCACCTAATATCCCCTTAGCAGGTACTAATATTCATTTCGTCAAAATTGCATATAGGGCGATCTTACGTGAGAATCCTAAAATTATCAAAATCTAACTTAAGGCAACTACGATATTCAATTTTTTATGAGACACTGCAAATATTTAAATTTCTTTTAAAAAGTTATAGCTTCAAGTCGCTACATCCGAGGATAAAAGAAATCTAGAAACTAGCACAGATTTAATAGAGAATTCGTTCACGTGAAAAATTCAGGTAGTCGCATTTAAAAAAATTACACTTGGGACACCCCGTAGGGTTGTCGCTAATTTTAAAATGTACCTTTATTAGCCCCATATACATCCCCAAAATTGATTTTTTTATGAAATCACAAATAAACTCATAGAAGTCCGAGGGGCTGTTAAATGGACACCCTGAATGATAATAAAGTAGGATGCTAGTCTCTTGGGTTTATGTAAATTTGTTTTCTTTTAGCTGTAAAAAATCGTAGACAACTTAGTCGGTACACCTGATATATCTAGGCAATGAGTGCCATTTCCTGCTCTTTACATAATATACTCCACTTAGTTTGTGTGATTATTTTCAGCCACCTACATAACGCCGTGCAACAGGACAGATCCCGATGTTCACAAATGCGTTGAAGAAAATATTGAAGTACTGAGGCCCAACTTGAAGAAGGGCATTCCGGACCTGTTTATTCCATCTCTGGACCCTTTGCTAATTCCACCGACATGTGTCAATGAAGAAGATCAAGTCAAAGTTACTTTTACGGTAAGAAATTGTGATATATAGCAATATCTAACTTCTAGATGTTGTGACTTGTTCTAATTCAATCCTCCACGAAATTGCGTAGCAGGTAGGTTTATTCAGATTTTATTCTCATCATGTTCTGATAAAACTCGATAATCATACAAATTACTTCTATTTTAGATTTGAGCCTATTAATTAATATACACTTTATTTCTCCATTGGCACATTCTCTTCTATAAAAGACGCTGTTATTAATTTCGTGTTTTTCAATACAGTCAACTGATTTTGGAAATTCTAATTGTGAACGGTGAACCTGAATAATCCTGTTCACCCTTAAGAGCGTGCATATTACGTCGATTGATAATGATTTAGTGCGGAAAACGTCTTCAAGATTTTCCGATTGTACCATCCTCTCTTTAGTTGATATTATTGAATTTACAAATTTCCCTCAAAAATTTAAGGATATTTCATATTTCATTCTTATGAATAGATTATCATCTGTTTAATGTACCGCTTATAAAAAGTATCATAAGACGTGTATATCTTTCATAAGCCTGATATGAAAAAAAATGCTTAAATAGCTATAATTTTATTTACAAAAGGTATTTAATGTATTAGTTTCGATATTTAAATTTTTCGCTCCTATCCAGCTACTGCTACTAACTTGCTATTTTCAAATGAAACGTAATTCAGTTAAGAATAGAACGGTATACACAAACTAAAATCGAGTTTACAGTTTCCTTCAAAAATTAAATTATTAGATACGAAATAAAGTAACTCATTATTACATCAAAGGAAATTGAAATTCTTTCATTAAATACTCAAATTGGGCCTCGATAACAATTCGGCAATGACTCAGTCGTTCGTCGAACTTTTTTATGCAATTATCCTGTGTTGCTTTTGTTATTTTTTCTAATTGTACTTTAATCATAAAATGTAAATCATCTCTCTTAATTTTGTCGTCTATATTTGTAAACGGAACCTTTTAAGTGAGTCCACAAAAAAAAATCGAGGGACGTAAGATCTGCAGATCGGGGCGGCCATTCAATTGCTTCTGTTCTACCGATATGCCTCCTTGGGAAAATCTCGTTAAAATACTCTCTCACATACATAGTATAATGTGGTGGTGCCCCGTTTTGCGGGAACCAAATCTTATTGGCTACTTGTTCTTCATTTTCTTCAGAAAAATTTGCATTAATTGATTTCGAATATGATGCATTGTTTCAGTTTTTCTATATGAATAATGAACCCATGAACTGGTGGCTGATTATACCCATCCATACAATGAATTTTTGTGGATATTATAAATGTAGAGTTTGTATTCAACGAGGAGTGTCTGTCACAAAATGCCATCATGCGATCAAAATCTTCAGGCGTTAATTCTTAGGTCGAGGAAATTTCGTATGAATGAGATTTTCCTCGTTTTAAAAAATTGCATGCTGATTTTCCAAATATATCAAATTTGTTGCGAAATTTTCTGGCATAGTCTATGAGGTTTTCATCAATAGATAAAAGAATGTCCACTGCTTTATCGCCACCAGTTCCTGTTCGCGGTCTTCCATATTTTGGAGCAGTTTTCACATTTTTAATTTGTTGCAAATTTTTGTTAATACGACAAACTACACTTGCATCAATACGCCAGTCTGGATATTTCTCATTAAATATGAAATATACCTCTTCGTAAGTTCTTTTGCGATTTCTATGCCCTAAAAATATTAATATTTAAATGATTTTCTTCGCAAATATGTAAAAGATCAATTTTTTTTATATTTTAACTGCGATACATACCTAACGACTTAATTCAACTACTAGCAAATTCCATGAAAACTAAATTAGCTGGTATATAAAAAATTGTTTACGTTGAAAACGATTTGGAATTTCTACATGTTATTTAAATTTTTTTCTTACCCTTAAAGTGAAATAAGAATTAGATTGTCTATCTAGGGGGCAAAGAATAAAACTTAACTTTTTAAGATATTAAATTTGTTCTAATTATTATTATTATTTTTTTAAGAAATTATATTGTAGATCCAGTTTTAGTTCTGAGTGTACCGTTATATCACTTATTGAATGACCTTTCATTTGTGATACTACAATGGGTACCTATCAATTTGAAAATAAAAATTTTGTTGTGTTGTGCAGCTGGATAAGGATTAAAAATTTGTACATCGAAAATAATGCATTAAATGCTTTTTTTAAGTAAAATTATACGTGTTTAGCCATTTTTTTAAATATCGGGTTTATGAAAGTTTTAAACGTATTGCAATACTTTTTTACACCTGCTGTATATTTGAAATATAACAAGTTACCATTTCAAGCACCATAACTTTCTAATTGTTATTCAATGTTCCATGAAAATGCCAAATTTTCCCTAATTATCTCTAATTATAGTTATTTCATAATGGACAGACGTGATCCCTTGGGTGAGAAAACATTAGTTTCAAATTTTAGGATATACATATATTCCACGCAGATAACTTCCGTATGGATCAATTCGATATTGACTTAGATAAAAAGACAGTGAACATTAGCTTCACCTTCCCCCACCTAAGAATAAAATCTACCTATAATGTAAATGGAAAATTCTTGGTTGTAACTTTCGATGAGAAAGGCCCAGCTGATGGAAATTATTGTGAGTTTATACAGAAACTATTCATTATAGCAAGAACTTTCATTTTCTTTAATGGGATGAGTTATGATATTACTGCATTTTTTAAATGTGCGAGAAATTTTAGGCGTATTTCATATAAAAAAAAAACATTAAAATATGCCAATTATCGAATTTTCGATTAGGATCTTGACCTTAAATTTAGAATTCTGTTTTTACCTTTAACTAGCTCAAAGGTAATAGTAATATTTTGAGTGTTCTCCATTATGTTCAATCATGTATTTCTCACGTATAACGATTGAGCATTAATATTATTTATGTTATTACAGCAAACTTCAGGATTCACTTAGGCTTAAAAGGTAAAACTTATTTAGAAAATGGAGAAGAGTACTTGAAATGGGAAAAGGAAGCGATATCCACGGACGTAGAGGACTCTCATATTGTACTTGAAAAGTTGTTCGGAAACCACACTGATCTTAGCGACAAGACTAACAAAGTTATTAATGAAAACATTAACATCATAATAAATGATTTACAACCAGTTATTCAAAGAGTTGTTACGGACTTTATATTTGGGATCGTCAACAAACTCTTCGCTTATTATCCTCTTAAAGAATTATTTGCCCACGACTAAATTTTTAGAATAGTAATTACGAACTTTCTCCATTTTTCTATTCTATCACTATGCCTATGTTATGATAGTCGTTACTTATATAACTTGTTATGTAATCGTTGTGTATGATAATACGTGTTTGCATATAATTGTTTTAAAATTGTATACCATTTTTAAATACAAAATAGAAGTAAATGTCTATTTATGCGTTTATATGGAATCAATCTTAATATGCAGTGTAAAAGGGATCACAGTTTCAGCCATTTCGGTTTTGAATTCAATGCGACACTGGTATACCGTGCGGTTATAAATTTCTAAATTACTCTTGGTTAACAAAAAAAAGAATAAATAAATATATATACAGGGTTATTCACGCTATACGGCGCGGAATATTGTGGCTAAAATACGAGGTTTTCAAAAGGTTTCACTTTTGGGCTATATGGGATCTATTGTGGCTATTTTTTAAAATTATTTTTATATTATACAGGGTGCCCGAAAAGCTCTAAAAGCATCAAAGTTATGTTTTTTAAATGGAACCCTCTGTATACTACTGCATTTTTGGATTCTCCGATCAAAATAAATGTCTGTTTTAATAAGGTTTACTATACCTAAAACTTAAGGTTTTTTAAATAATTTGAATTTTATCAAAATTTGACCTAATTTTCATGTTTTAAACACTTAAGAAGTATTTAAGTTATGCAAGTGTAATTTACAGTGCAGTGTAATAATAGATCATATTTTATATCCCAATCATGATAAACTTGCCATTTTATACAGGGTGTGCAAAAATTGAAACTAATGAAAAAAGAACTTTAAGTGTCTATAACTTGATTAATTTAAATACAATGCTATATTTTTTAACTTACCAGGATATGTAATTTTTAATTACCTATTGAATGGTATTAGGGTGTTCATCACTAAGTCTTCGCGTTTTTACAGAATACGCTAAATCATTGTTCTTTGCGCCATTTGGTGTTATTTAGTTCAAAGTTCTAAATCACATATCAACTATAACATAAAACAGAAAAAAAAATTCATAATAGATGTTCGAAATGTCTACAGTCCATTTCTAGGCATTTACAAATTCTGTTTTTAAAACTACTACTAACTCTGGAAGCATTTGCGGAGTAACAGTTTCAAACGCATCTGTTATACGTGTTTTCATATCCTGTGAAGTTGTCTGAGGCGTATTGTAGACAATTCCTTTTATGTATCCCCACAAAAAGAAATCTAGTGGAGTTAAGTCCGGGGATCTGGGGGGCCATTTTGATATCCATTTCTTCCAATCCACCTTTTTTTAAAGTTGGCATTTAAAAATTGTCGAACCTCGCGATGATAATGAGGCGGAGCTCAATCCAATTGAAACCACATAGTGGTTCTAATAGCTAAAGGGACTTTTTCTAATAATACTGGAAATTGGTGTAAAAGGAAATTTAGAAACATCACATCATTTAAAGGTCCTTCAAAAAAATACGGTCCGATTAAATAAATTATCTGACATTTTGAAATATCAAAGGCAACTAGATATTATACATTGATATTTTTAACTAAATAACACCAAATGGCGCAAAGAACAATGATTTAGCGTATTCTGTAAAAACGCGAAGACTTAGTGATGAACACCCTAATACCATTCAATAGGTAATTAAAAATTACATATCCTGGTTAAGTTAAAAAATATAGCATTTAATTTAAATTAATCAAGTTATAGTCACTTAAAGTTCTTATTTCATTAGTTTTAATTTTTGCACACCCTGTATAAAATGGCAAGTTTATCATGATTGGGATATAAAATATGATCTATTGTTACACTGCACTGTAAATTACACTTGCATAACTTAAATACTTCTTAAGTGTTTAAAACATGAAAATTTGGTCAAATTTTGATAAAATTCAAATTATTTAAAAAACCTTAAGTTTTAGGTATAGTAAACCTTATTAAAACAGACATTTATTTTGATCGGAGAATCTAAAAATGCAGTAATATACAGAGGGTTCCATTTAAAAAAACATAACTTTGATGCTTTTAGAGCTTTTCGGACACCCTGTATAATATAAAAATAATTTTAAAAAATAGCCACAATAGATCCCCATATAGCCCAAAAGTGAAACCTTTTGAAAGCCTCATATTTTAACCACAATATTCCGCGCCGTATAGCGTGAATAGCCCTGTATATATAAACAATCTTTATTTCCTCAGAAATAGGCTATCGACCTGTTAGGTCTTTCTGCCTGTGATGCAATACTAATCTTTTGGTGACTAAATACTATCACATTACATCTGGAAATGCTCCCAAAGGGTGCTCGAAGGGAAAAGGAGGCGGGATTGTCTTGTCTGTCTCGTTAAGCAAAGTGGGCTCAGTATAGTTGAGTTGTTGGTGTTCTTTTACCATCTGTTCTGTAGTTGTCGTAGTCTTTCTGTTATTCTTATCATGTTTGTACGTTCATACAGTAATTGGTTGGGTGGGTTGTGTAACGGGTTTTCGGGGTGTCTTAGTTTTGTGATTAGTCTTAGTGCAATCTGTTCTGTAGTCTGTATGTGTTTGCTTGTTTTTTCTGTTGCATTTGCCCTCAGTACGTGCCCGTAGTCCAATAGTGGTCTGCATATGGTTTTGTATATTTTTATGGCGGTTTCCATACTAATCTCTTTGTCTTTGTATGTCAGTGTTCGAAAGTGTTTTGCCCTTTTTATGATTTCTAGTCGAATAAGAATAAGTATATTAATAAAAATAACCAAAACTACAACCAAACAATACCCGTGAGCACAAAATCGAAAATAAACCAATTTTCTATCGACAAAGAATTTTTTTCCTTATTATTATTATATATTTACGTACTATATAATTGAGTTTGTATGACATTTTTTATCAAATTTATACCTGTGTTTTTCTCAAAAATAAATCAATAGATTTTAAACAGTAATACACCGTCGAATGTAGTTTTGAAAGACCTTTAATTTGAGGTCTCACTTGATCGATATTTCAATTTTAAAACAATCGGCCATTTTGTGCTACCAACGGCATAATTAACATAAAAAAAATGAACAAAACTCAAAAGATAATATTTTTTTTCGTAGTTAAAGTTGCTTTTGAATTAAAAAAAAATTGTATGTAATGTGTAAATGATACATAAATGAATGGAATGTGAAATTGTCTTTTAACTCAGGTTGGTGGGTATGAGGTGTTCCATTTCAAGAAAATTACATTTCGGCAATTTTCTACTGGCCTAGTTGAATTTATTTTGCAGACCACCCTGTAGATGATTGTCAAAATTAAACGTGTTTACTACTGTAGGTATAGAACATTATACATGAAAAATGTACACAATGTATCGCAGAATCGAAATTTGATATAACATATAGTGTTGTTTTATTTAAAATAAGCAAGTTGACATTCATTTCGGGTATAATCGGAAGAAGTATTTTCTTGACGATATTTTTAGTCATAGATCACCTCCACTTTAGTATGATATCCAAATTTTAACTTTTTCCTGTGACGATTTGTGACACGTGTGAAATGACGATTTTCAAGACGCGGATAGAGGTCCATATTTCTGGGACACTTTGTATACACTGCTACATTCATAACGTAAACAACAGTCAGTAAAAAAAATCCAAAACTTACTAAGACAAATTTAATTTATTGAAAAAAATCATCATCAATTTCCGGGGAGTAAGAAACATTTTTTGCGCAGAAATTGTTTGACATTTGACATTCCTGACAACAATTTTCGTTTTCGAAAGTTGACATTTCAAGTTAGCAATATGTCAGATAAAGTTGACCTGAAATTCAATATGGAATCATAAAAGTAAAATAAAAAACATCGTTACTCCATTTAAAACAATGAAGTTGTCATCAATTTCCGACACTTCCAGAAGTGCCGCCATTTTGAAAATATGTTCGATCGATAGAATTTGCGTTCAAATGGCTTCACGTCAAGCTGTGATCATCTAGCTTTCGCGAATTTCTAATGTGGACACTCGACTAAAGACACCCTGTATTTATAACAACTGGAAACGAATAACAGGCGAACTTAATCCATCCGAACGATCCAAAACCACAACGACGAACAGTGAAATTAAAAAAATTAACCGCTACTCAACGACCAAACGTTCACTCACTCATCACTCTTATTGTTATTGCGATCAAGTTCTTGGTCCGGTCATGGCCGCTTTATTACGAGGTCACACGACGGCGAAAGAAGGCGGAACTTTATGTGTTCTCTTCAATTTCTCCTCTAATTTGTTGAATATCTTCACACTGTTATACATAGAGGTATAGTGCAGTGTGTCTAATTTTATCCCTTGAAACGAAGCAGACTAAGTGGCTGAATATGCTTAAATCATATAGTTGTCTTGTAATTCTAGCAGCTTTCTGCGGTTGCGTTACACCCGAAAATCGTAAGTATTTAAGCCTATTTCTATACTTACAATAATCCCCCGGTTTTGGACACTACAGTACTCCAGGTTACAACTAACGTTTCTCTTATTTCTTCGGGAAGTTTAAAGTATATTCAAAAGGAAATGCACGTTGTTCCGTATCGTTATATTCAAATTTTAGAACCATTAACTAGACTTAATTCTAACACTAAAAAGACAAAAGTGGTAGGTTGATATTTATTTCTATCAACGTTACAACCCTATAAAATTATTAAAATAAATAAACATATTTAAATTCGAAAATCAAATAAGAACGTGCTTTTTCACAAATATTTGATTAATAGTATTTTCAAAATGTCCTTGGGGAATACTAGCTTGAGCTCGTATGCCGTGGATGCCATGGAATTATTGGAGCGTGGTCAGCAAGAGGTCCAACTATTACGCGAAAATAAGCGTGAAACAACGAGCGCACTTCATCCGTTAGCATACCTTGTATACGATGAGCAGCAGAGCAGTCTGAAAATGTTATTAATTAAATATTTGTGAAAAAGTACATTTTCATCTAGTTTTCGAACGGAATTATGTTGTTTATTTTTATAACTTCATAGAGCTGTAACTATGGAACGAATAAAAACCGACCTACCACTTTTGTGTTTTGTAGTCTTCGAATTAAGTCTACTGCACTCAAATTCGGTTATAGCGCACCTAGTTGTAGCGGTCCTTTTTGACGAACTAAATGTCAGGAATTTACAGGGTGTTTCAATAAGGGAAGACTCCGGCTATATGTGGACAACTACTTATTTTGGAGTCTTAAAAGAAAAAAATATTACGACTAAATCGGCTATGCAAAAAACGTTGAAAAATATTTTAAAGTCCGTAACTATTCCGCTAGGGGGCATTTTACATGGTTACTCAATAAAATGCGATTTTTTAAACGGACATCAAAAGTTCCTTCACCCTTTAATTTCAAAAATTCAAAATTATCTTTCTACAGAAGTTGTCGGAAATTATCCCAGAAATTGATATGTTATATTAAAAATACACTTTTACGAAGTTGTTTGTGTGTCATGTAAAAGCTCCCCGTAGCGGTATAGTTATGAACTAGAAATCATTTTCCAGCGATTTCTCATGGCCGATTTAGTTATATATTTTTTTCCTTAAAACTCCACAATAAATAGGTTCCCAGATATAGCTGACGTCCTCCTTTGTTTGAACACCCTGTGCAAAGTGTCTATTTTATTATGTTTTATTTTTGTTCGGATATAACGAACACCTTTACAACAAACCATCTGTTTTAGCGAACCCTTTTTGAGGAAGTATTTGCAGGTTCGATCGGTTACAACAAAACAATGTCTATTAAAAAGACCATTTGAAAATTTTATTAGGCTAGTTTTAGACTATTTTTTGCCAAGATGATCTCGACTCAGAAAAATCCTCATGTAATGAACCATAGTCGATTTTACACAATTTTGGACTCTGAATAGAAGGAAGAACTCGTAGATTAAGATGACGAAAGAAACGTTCCGTTGTCACAGTGGATTAAGAAGCATAATAATGTGGATTTAAAAATGGATAACGATTTACTAACAACCGATTTTCGACAAATTACATGGCTTTGTTGAAAGCTGACTACTTTACAGTACCAAATAAATAGTATGTTTGAATATAGTAGTAATATAATGTACTAAATCGGTATTACATAGGTACGAATAAAATAGAAGGGTTCCTCTTACTTTTCTTTTCTTTTTAACTGGTGTATAAATCTTAATTATGTATATACAAATAAAAAAAAATTCAATACATAAGAATTTTTAAGGCGAACATATGTGTATATACATACATATGTACATATTTACTAAAGTTACATATAACAAACGTGCGGCTATAGTGAACAAAATCTCTGGTCTCCTCAGGTCCCCTATAACCAAAATCGACTGTATTTGCTTACACAATTTGAACATAACGATACAGAACACCTTGTATAGGCAGCATGTTTGGACACTAGAACTATTTAAAAATCATTCACGTTTACACATGATTTCGGTCCCTATTTTATTTTTGGAATCGCCATGTAATGCACAAGTTAATGTTTCCCAAAAGGGAGAAAGGTACATATCCAAGCAACATAAACAAACAAATTGCCCTTTTATTGTTCTAGTATTTTTCTAGCATTTTACTACATAAAACAATGCCATATCAATGATGAAAACGTTAACCAGTGTATCAGAGACTCCACTAACTATCTCATTGCAAATATGAGGAATGGAATTCCAGAACTTGAATTAGAAGATCCCGAACCAGTTGTAATCGATCAAATTCAGTTAGCTATAGGAACTGGACCTGACGGCTACAGAGCTATTTTCAGAGATATTGAAGCATATGGCGTTAGTAACTGTACAGTAACAGCTGTGAGGTGAGATCCGATTAGACTTTTACAACCATTAATGACCAAAAATTATTATAAAGTAATAAATGCTTAGAATTAATAGAAATTCACCCGTGTGATTAACAGCTTTTTTATTTATTACATTTTTTGGTTGGTTTTGGATTATACCGAGTGTCTATTTTTGCTCTTATCCTTTGTGCTATCAAAACAGCTGTAGTTACGAAAAGTTGCCTCATTTACTACTAAATTATGCGATAAGCACGAATTGGTTGAGATGGATTTTTGATGCAGAAAATTTGACAAAACCACTGAAGTTTGACCAAAAATTGCAGGACAATTAAAAAGTGTTCAATTATTATACAATAATTATTATATGTGTTAATTTGTGTTCACTGAAATATCTGGATGATTTGTGACTTTTGTATAGAAAATTAAACAATTAATTTTTAGGTCTGACATAGAAACAAACCAATTTCAATTCACCATCTATATACCAAAAATCACGGCACGAGCTAAATACGAATCTAGTGGTATTCTGATCCTCGTAAGGGCTTCGGGAGGAGGAAATTATTGGGGCGAATATGGTATGTAAGGTATCGCAAGTAAAGTGGGTGAAGCATAAATTTCAGAGCAATGTCAACAAAATACGTGTTAAATAATTTAAAATAATATTAAAAATGTCTGCTATCCTATTTTGAAGGATAAATTCATTTCTGACTTAACATGTGATACTGTGAAATGTATTGCAGAGTGTTATTTAAAACGTGTATATATCGATAATACATCTACACGTTATTTAACGTAAAATATTCGGAAATCGATCGATTTCCAAAATAGCAACTATTTCACTACTGCATATTACATCCAAGCAAACATTGCAATACTCCTAAAATTTTTTTACACACTGTATGAATATATAGCCTGATTGGAGATTTAGTAGAAAAAACTTAGAGGCGTATTTTTGAAGTTAAAATAAGACCTTTGTTGCTATAAACATAGGCCCAAAAATGCTAAGTGTATTGTCATTTGGCTTTCTTTATTTCGTTTTCTTTTAATAATAATCAGTTTTCTGCCTGCAACGTTCCTAAGAGTATTAAATTTCGACAAATTCAACAGAAAACGCGTAGAATTCTAAAACAACTTAGTCATAGTTTACTATGAATTTTGATAATGACAATAATTTAACACTCCATACAGGATGTTTTCTAAATATTTGCTGAAAATTTAGGGGGCTATTCTCTGAGTAATGTTAAGAATGTTTTGTCCTTTGACGATTTTAGGAAAAATGCTTTGTTCTCTAGATACAAGGCCATAAATGTTTACTGACTAATTTTTTTCTTTTTTATTTAAATGGTTAAATAAGCATAGCATGATAGTGTGAATATTGAAAACAACACTATTAAACAAGATGAACGTTACTTAATTTGAATACATTTCCAAATTTGTTACTTTTAATGTTTTTTTTTTTTATCATGAATACCCATACGAATGATGAGATGACTGACATACATTTCATGTATGGACTTGCCGATGGAAATTCGTTACGGGTCAGGTAATTTTACATTAAACGATTTCCGAATTGTAATGTTCCCAATCGAAAAATGTTTGAAAAAAATCATGTACGTCTTTGTCAAATAGGTACATTAAAAGGAAATGGAGGTGCTGAAAGACCAGAGTGATAGTGAGAACAGCAGAATTCGAAGAAAATATGCTAAACGTAATAGAGGAAAATCCAGGTACTTCTAATAGAAAAATTGGAAGGGTTTTGGATGTTAGTAATAAAAATGTGTGAAAAGTTTTGAGGGAAAATTTCTTGTACCCTGTATCCGTACTATATACAACGTGTTCGGGCTCTTTTTCCTGTAGATGTTCACTTACCGATTGCATTTTGTCAATGGCTTTTGCACACATTGGTGCAAATTTCGCAACTACTGTCGTTGATTCTTTTTGCTGATGAAGTAAATTTCTCAAGAAATACAATAAGAAATGTTCATAACAATCGTGTATTAGCCGAAGAAAATCCATACTAAGTATTAGAAGTAAATTTTTAACACCAATTTTCGTTAAACGTTTGAAATTGTGGGTGATTGACTAATTGGACCAATATTTCTACCTGAAAGACTTACAGGCGCAGTTTATCGCAATTTTTTGGAACAATCGCTTATTGAATTCCTTGAAGATGTACCAGTGATAACCAGAAATGTTCTGTGGTTTATGCACGATGGAGCATCAGCGTATGTTAGTAGGATTGCTCGCGAATTTTTAATGGAAACATATGGAGATCGCTGGGTTGGTCGTGGCGGATCTCACTTACGGCCAGCTAGATTCCCAGACTTGAACCCTATGGACTATTCCTTATGAGACCATCTAAAATTATTAGTTAATACTAGTTCAGTGGGAAAGTGGAAGATATGAGAAATCGCATAACTGATAGGTGCAATACAATAGAAAACAGTTCTGGTATTTTTGAAAAAGTTCGGCTGTCAAAGAAGAGAAGACTAGAAACATGCATCCAAGCTGGCGACAGTAATTTTGAACGATTTTTGTAGCTTTTAATAAATTCCATGAAAAACAATTTCATCTTGTATCTTGGGAACAAAGCATTTTTAATAAAATCGTGAAAGGACAAAAAATTCTCAAAATTACTCAGAGAATAGCTCCTTAAATTTTTCCCTAACATTTAGGAAACAGAGTGTATATCGAAAACTAAGCATTTGGACACGTTTATTCTAAAAATCTCATATTTTCACCTCAAAAATATGTCTCTAAATTCTTTATACTAAGTTTTGAATCGTTCGGTATACAATGTGTTACATTTAACATGGAACATCGAAATATCTCGAATACTAGGCATCCTGTAAAGAAATATTTAGTTTCAAGCCTTAATTATTCTGAGAAAGAAATGCATTGGTGCTAAAGTTGTTTTCCCTTCACTATTCTGTGGTGAAATAGAAAGTTCTTAATCGTAATTTTAACGCTAGATCTATAGGCATATTCAGTCCGGTGAATTGATCTGTTAGATCTTCAGATACTACTTCTCTGGGTTTGCTGACGTGGGGATATATCAAAAATCAGATTTATAAAGAAACACCAACGATACGTGAGAATATTATTCTAGGCATTATAAAAGCTTATGCCGATATTCCAGAATACACACTTCGTAATAAGTCCTTTAAAACACCGATAATAAGTTCAGGAACACCATTTTGAGCATTTACTTTAATTAAAAGATTACAAAAGTTCACGCTTTCGTTAATTCTAATGTAGATATCAAACCTTCGCGTAAAACAGGAGCGAAAGAAAAATTGAAGTTCGTTAATTGCAATATTTTCTAGCACGAATAGAAAAAAATGTTACGAAAAAATATTTCTTATTTGTAGTTGTATCTTCCAAATCAGTAAAAAAAATGCGGATAATTATTTTAAAAAAAGTGAACCCCCTCCCCGCCTTCACAGAGGTGGAGGAGAATCAATTTTAGCACCAATGCATTTTCTCCTCCAATCGATTAAAGTTTGATACTAAACATTTTTTTATAGGCTACCTAGTACTCGAGATATTTCGAGATTCCAGGTTCAATACTACACCTTATATTACATACATATGTATATACAGTAGGTACATAAAATATAGAATAAATGTAATTAAAAATCAGGCGTTTGTTTTTTGGAAAAATGCGGAGACACATCGATTGTTATTTTTTGTAACGGTTTTTTTTTATGGAAAATGCACGTACAGAGCGACTCAAAAACAAGTCACGACCACCAATTTCATTTTTTCAATTAGAAAAACTTATTTTTCATTTCATTTTTGAATTCTACATCGAATTCTTAGTATATTTTATGTAGCATGTCGCTATACCTAATCTTAATCGTTATCGAGAAATTTATGTCTGATTTTTAATTGAATTTATTCCATACTTCATGTGCAGTGTACGTATTTATTTTTTATTTCAGAGGGTGTCAAAGTTAAATCATACATTAAGGCAGATAGAGAAATCGGCCAGGATGGCTTAACTTATTTACGGCTGCAACAAATTAAAATGGATTTTAATGTTAGAGATATTAAGATGGGAGTGGATGGAATTCACAATGGTAACAGCGTGCTCCGTAAGTTCTGTTGCTTTGCAAACAGGAACGATATGTATTTCTTTTTCGTTTCACAGAGGCAGCTCTAAATCTTTTTATTAACTCAAATGCCCAGGAACTTTTGAAGGAAATGAAACCGCATCTGAAGAAGAAATTTTTATTGCTAATGAGTGACTTTATCTCGAATGTATTTAATAATGTTCCTTATGATGCTTTTCTAACAGAAGAATAACGATAGATTTGCTACCAATTTTAGTTTTAGTAAATTATTTTTTACTTAAGCGGTATTTAATTGGCTAAATTACAAAGGTTTGTCGACATTGAGCTTACAATGAGCACACATGCTAATTTATGTTATTTCACTTCAATACCTGGTTTAAATACATTTTTATTTGACTTTCCGGTTCTTAACTATGCATTAACGTGCTAACAAAAACTAGTAATTAATGTTCACCACAAAACAAACAATAAAATTAATATCTACAGCAAAGTTTCGCCCATTTTGATTTTGGTTTAATCTTTGTCTCTTTTGGTTAAATTAGAACAAACCTACGTAACTAGGGGGACACTGAACTTCTTACTTTAAAATTTTCAAAATTCCTACTTCTTCCAAACATTTGTTCACAAGAAATGACATAGATTGCACAATGTACATAAAATTGAAATTTTGTGCCAGTGGTCAGTTTTCCGCACTTTGTATTTCTATACATTAATACATAAATGACGCAGAGGTGCGGCATGGTTAAATTTCATGTCGATATTTGCAAATTCTGTGAAGCGCATTTCTACTTATGTGTAAATCCCATCACTATAGTTATTCTCAGAAAACCCAATGTTAATTGATTTGCATACAGCGGGTCCCTAATTGGTGTTGAATATACATACAGTAATGGACGAAAGTACATTGACAAATGATTTTTAGACACAATTTTTATTTTACTCACTCTATTAGAAATTCAGTTCAACTATAATGTTGCATGATCATTATCACGTCAAAACTCAAACGTTTAGTTAAACGACTTTTCAATATAAAAATATGAGCTTGACTATTGGAATTAAAAATGTATTTTTAATATAAGTTACGTTTAACATTTGGGAACGTAACCATTATCTTGAATCACAGAGTGATATCTTCTTGGCATTGACCCAAGACGATTGTTAATGTAAGAGGCTTCGAAATTATGCCATTTTTCTTCTAAGTGTGCAAAGAGTTCATTCTTATTTAAGTAAAATTTCTTGTCTTAATTAGTCGCTTCAAGTGATTCCACATGTTGTCGATAGGATTTAAATCAGGGGACTGTGATGGCCACTTCAGAACACGCTTTTTTTCTTCACATAAAAATTGTTTTGTCAATGTAGATCTGTGTTTGAGGTCGTTATGTCGCTGAAAAGTGAAATATCGCGGCATATCATCCATCATATAAGGTAACAACATTTTTCAGTATATCCTTATATATAAATTTACCAATGCCGTCTTTAATTCCATGTAGCGGGCCTATTCCAAATCCAGGAAAACAACCTCACACTATCACAAATCGCTATGTTTACCGATGGTTTAGATATAGTCGAGATTAATTCTTTTACCGCATAGATGAAACACATAGTTGATACCATCAGATCCAATCAAATTGAATTTTGATTCGTCAAAAATTAGTGTTTTTCAATCATCAATGTTTAGTGCAAATTCTATTCGGGCCTTCCGATTTTTTTTGGAAAGCGATGTATTTTGGGCTGGGAAAACTTCCAAACAAGTTAAGATCATCCGAGTTTCTTTTAGTAGTTTTTGTCGAGACATTAGTTATTTCTTTCACGGTAATTTAATTTTTCATCTGTCTTGGCGTTTTGAATGAATCTTTAGATAAGATAATTTTGATCAACCTAATTGTTCTAACTACAAATTTTCTAGGCGGCCACCTCTTTGGGTATCCTCAGTTGTCCCCTTCTGTTTATATTTGTTGATAATTGCCCAAACTGCTTTACATTTGAGATATAAAGTTTTTGTTATATTCACTTGTCGGAAACCATCAGTGTATCAGTGAATAACTTTAGTTTTTAACTTTTAACAAGATTTGACTGAAGTTTACTCAACAAAGAATCAATGCAAAATTGCAGTCTATATATTTTAACCAAACAAAAAACTAAATTGTTTTGATAAGCCTTTTTTTATCAATAAACTCAAAATAAATATTCTAAATATATTTTCATTTATCGGCATAGAATTTGTTTATAAAGCAAAGAAATTAAAATTTATTTTCTAGAAAATTTTCAGGGAGTTTTTGAATTATCTATATATTTTTGTCTATTACTGTAGGTATTTGTTACCTTGGTAACCTTAATAGATAGAATTTCGAATAAAAGGGAAAATCGTGAGCTTCGTGTCATTTCGATTTGTAAGAATTTTGAAAAACCTGAAATTATCAAAAGAATTCAAATAGAGAAGAACTCGGCTATAACCAACCTTCAACGGACTTGGCTGTCCGTTCATTATATGCGGAGGTTTGTTAGAGGCGACCGAGGAAAAAAGCTTTTTGATTTAAAATCTTCGTTTTGACCAAATCCCACATTACACAATTTCTCATTGTAATAAAGAGGTGTATATACATACAGGGTGTTCAGCGCTAGGTGAACTCCCTTTAAAGAGACATACGTTTTTATCGCTTGGTATAAATTTTATTCATAATTAAATTTGGGTTTTTCTACGTTTTTTATTTAAAAAAAAAAACGTGTTTTGGAGCAAGTGCCTACGGGCATTCCTTTGTAAGATATTTGAAGTTCAAATTTTGTTGAATGTCTTGAAAAATAACATTAAAGTACATATTTAATCGTACAGTACGGTAAAATAAATGATAAAAAATTGATATAGTTAAATAAAAATGTGAAGATTAAAAAAAAACATAAGAATCGAAGATTAATTGAACGTTTTAATATTTTTTCATTTCATGTACTTTTAAGTTATTTTTCAAGACATGCAGCGAATTTTAAACTTAAAATATCTTAAAAAGGAATGCACGTAAGGACTTGTAGCAATACTTTTTTTTTATAAAATATGTAGGAAAATACAAATTTAATTATAAATAATTTTTATATCGGGTGATAAAAAAGTTATGTCGTTTTAAAAAGGGCTCACTTAGTGCTGACCTACACCCTTGCCCTCTACAATATGCATAAAAAATGTAAACGAATTCTGATTTTCTGCTCCTAAAAATGCCCGAATGCCACATTTTGTTCAGATAATAACATTACAAATCAAGTAATTAATTACTTTCCTCTTTTAAATCTTCACTTTGATTTCCTGTGTTTTCAAAACCGTCCATTTTTAGATTAAGGTAAATTGGGTTAAATCATCATATTTTCAGAAACCTGTGGTAGAATTTTGTACGGATTTTTTAGAGACACGTTGTATATTAAATGGAAAAAAAACAATAAAAATTGGAAAAAAAATTACAAAAATCTGAAACAAAATCGAAGTTTTGGGTAGAAAAGAAGACCGTAATTTTACTCTGCACCTTGCGGTTCTTTAACATATTTTCAGTTATTTTGTTTAGAAAAAAACTGTTTCATTTAAGAACATTTCTCTTTCTGGAGAAGTGATGTGTATATAATATGCTACGATCTTCAAAACAGAAATTGTTTCTTGAGCTGTGGCGATTAAAACTTCACCACTTCTGCCAAATCCCTCTCTATTACTTGAACCGTTTTCGTAGTAATCATTGGCAGTTATTTGAACATTGTCGGTATCACTAGGAAATTAAGCAATTTTCGCATGTTCATCAATTATATTACATTCATCATTTAAGTTAATTTCCTTAAAATCAGACGCGTGCCGACCCATTCGCTCAAATCTCAAGCAGGTCGGTCCCAGCAGCATTTCCCGACGGTTCGTTATAACCGAGCTCGACTCAACTAATAGAAAAAGAGAAATAATAATAAATATGGTATTTTATAACTGAGTGTTCGATATATTTGAGTTTGTTATAACCGAATAAAAATACTTTAACTTTCTAGGAACTTGAACGGGACTTTTTTGATCATTCGTCATAACCGCGTATTCGTTACAGCCGTGTTCAGCTCCTGCACAACACACCAATGGAAGCGTATTCGTATTAGAAGTGAACATCTATTTTTTAAAATAAAAGATAGCAGAATGTAACGAGAGGTATTCCAACTTTTCAAAAATGTTGTTAGTTCCTTATTTGACACTTTTTGCAAAATAATTCTGCAATATCGCCAATCGCTACATCAAGTGTCTATGCTTAATACTAACTATTATTTAATGTTAACGAAACTATGGAGAATTTCCACATTACGACAGTATGACTAAAACATTCAACAAAAAGTATGTACGAAGACACGCAATTAATTTTCAATAGTACATCATTATTCATTAGTGTTTTCCCACTTTTTTACGTTGTGCTTCGGCAGGTGCTGATTTGGTGTAGAATTTGCTAATTGCAGTTACCATAATTCCTGCTTCGTCTTTAAAAATCATCAATCGATGGCGAAGCCATCACTCATCATCATTTTCCTATAAAAGCTCATTTTGATGCGGGAAAAAAGTTATTTTAATAGTTCGCCGCTTCATGCAAACATTTACCATGGTCAAGTCCAAAGTGCTATTTGCCGGTTTATTGTTTTTTTTTCTCATTGATGATTTTGGGTATCTCGTCAATTCAGCTATACGTAAGTAACTTACTGTTGTTTTTAATTATGTGTATAAAGTTTCCTCGAAACTCAACCACTCTCAACTTCTCAGATTGCCATATTATTATTCACAATTAGGATAACTTGTGATTCTTTCATCCATATGTTGTTAAATGTCAATCACAATATCTTTGTGCCGCCGTGAAGATATTACATTTGTGAACATGTTATCACTCATTTTTTCTGACAGCTGACTACATAAAGGTATGCCACAGAAGCGATCCTAATCTGCCAGCCTGCATAAAAGAGTCTGTGGAAGCATTGAGGCCAGTTCTTCAGAAAGGAATCCCGGAACTAAATGTACCCCCTTTGGATCCCTTCACAATGCCGAAAGTGGTCATTTTTGATGGAGTACAAGTTCCTAATTTGAAGGCATCTATGGAAAATTTGGAGGTTACTGGACTAGGAAACTTTGAAGTTTCAAAAGTGAAGTAAGATCGAATTTTTCTCAACGTACAAAAAATACTTTTTAATATGAAGATATATGAAAATATATTATGTTACACTGTCATAAGGAAGCGAAATAAGTTCTTATTCACTATTGATTTAAACGTCTTATTTTAGCTTTTCCAGCTCCTAAGCAATCCATTATTCACCACAGAATTGGAATTTTCCGAAATTTTCCTTTAATTTAGTGTATGAGAGATTTTTTCTTGCAGATTGGATGTTGACAAGAAAATTTTTCGTGTAGCTGTGAAAATTCCCTTCTTAGATATGAAAGGTGACTATGATTTTGACTCTAAACTCTTAGGAGCTCAAGTGAAATCTGTTGGAAACATACACGCTAATGCCAGTAAGTATTAATTTCAATATTCTGTGTCCCCTTTCTCAATTTATGCTACTTCTACAGATTTAGGCAGAATTAAGAGCGTAAATCGAATACAAACCGAAAAAAAAACAAAATTAAGATATTGTTCCTATAAACGCTTCTGTGATAACTTGGTAGTTTTCCGGATATTCAATTAAATATACTCCCAAGCATAAAATTAGGGTCACTTGGTAATTTGCATTTAATGTAATAACTCATAATTTATTCAATATTTTTCCACCTATAACATAATTTATTGACTTTATGCGGTTTTTTTGTGATGATTGCTCTAATAAAAGGGTATTTTTCTAGTTGCTACGAAATAATTAAATTAAAGAACATGTATTTATCGCGAGCATGAAAATATTTGTAGATCTAAGTACCGAGTATTTCCTACTCTAGTAGTAATAACAATTTGTAGACGACGAGGAATTCTTCGAATCGAGTTTTACATTACAGTCTACAGAAGAATGTCCCATTTCTGCTACAGCATTTCATGTCATTTTTAGGCACATGTTTCTGCTAGTGTCCCTTTATCTCATCCCAAACCTGCTCTATCGGAATCAAATCCGGATTTCGAGCAGGCCAGACGAATGGCTTAATTTGGAACTCGTTAAGAAAAGCGATAACCATACGAGCAATGTAGGGCCATGAATTATCATGCATAAAAGTTGCGTTCTCCCCATAAATAACCATGAACATTGTCTTCTAAAACCTCTGTCAGGTCCCTGTACGTATTCGGAGTCTCATTTTAGATGAAATCTAACTTTGTAGGAGCTCCAAAAAAATTCTTTCCCAAATCCACACTTGGGCATAAATCTCGTCTGGTTGTCGTTTCACTTTTACACATCTCTCGGGGCTCGTAAGATAAAATTAAGTTTCCTCAGAAAACAATACGCGACTCCAATCCTTTACTGTTCAAAGTAAGTGTTCTTGTGCAAAATTCAATCTAATGTTTACGAGAAAACAGAGGCCCCGTAGCTCTTGCTCAAAAGGATAATCCTGAAGCATGAAGTCGCTCCCTAACTACTTACCTAGTCTACTAGCTTTCGTTTATATTTCTCACTTCTTGCAGATGAGTTCAAAGGGAAACTGCCCTAGCCATTTTGGTTTTTCAAAGCAATAGACACGAGAAAGCGTTGATTTCTAGTTGTCGTAGCCCTTCCTTCTTCTGATCCGGGTTTTCGAATGAGCAGCTCAGTTTCTTCATACCGCTGAAGTACTGATTGCACATTATAATATATAGTTTTTATTTTATATTGTCTAATTTATAGATAGATTTACTCTGTCCGCGACCATCTTCTATATTCGCCGCTATTTGTGGCGCAACGATAGAATTTAAAAGTATTTTAACGAAATTACAAAATAACAATGATAATAAAACCAGTAGTAGAAATTGCAATAGGCAGATAAAAACACAGAATTTAAAAAAAGCCGTTATCGCATTTCAGAAATTTTGGTACGAAGCCTCTTTTTATTAGAAGACCCCCAGAATTCGCCTATACAAACTTTAAGGAATTTTTCGATTAATCAAATTTTATGCTCGAGAATATATAAGCGTCACATACAGGGTGGACCATAATCGACTCTCAATATGGGCGTCTTGGACACCGTGGAAGATACAGTCGGTAAAATGAAGGCAAAGTTGCGTCTTGATGAGAGGAGTACTTTGGCATTTTAATTTTTAACAGTTTTTCAACACCGCCATCAACTTTTTTTTTTCAAATAGGGACCTGACCGTTTTTTTTATAAATTCTATTAGTAATTGATACTTGAAAAATAACCATATATCACAATTGCCGATTTGCGATGTCTAAATAAAAAATTATAATTGCCAAGATTTTGAAAATATATTTTAAACGTTCTGGTTGTTCCTACATTCAAAGAGCATTTTCAAATTAATTTTATGAAGGGAAATAATACTACCGATTAAATACTAAAAACCGATAACTTAATTTTCAAGAATTTTTTTTTCTGAAATGAACATAAATAACAAAAATAAATAGAAATAATACTTTTGATCTCGATATCGCAAATCGACGAGTGCGATACATGGTTTTTCTCGAATTATCTATAAATAGCCGTATTCGTAAAAAATCGGTCAACTCCCTATTTAAAAAAAAAATGTATAATAGTATTGAAAAACTGACACGTCATATCTACGAAAAACTATTTACATGTTATAGCACAGGAAAAGCTGCTCTAAGAAAGCGTTCTCCATTTTCATATTTCTATATAATTTAAAGCAGAAAAAAGCAATTATCGGCTTTTTTCGAATATCTCCGGAAGTAGTTAGATTTTTTTTAAAAAGGCAAAGTACTCTTCTTATAAAAACACAAATTTGCCTCCATTTAACTTAATCTCTATTTTCTACAGTTTCCGAGATCCCTAGGTTCAGAATCGAATATGGGACACCCTATATAATTTTACACTTCCATGTCTTCTAACATGCTTTGTCAAATATCAAAATTTTGTCATATGTTAGCATGTATGTCTTTAAAATAGCCTTGAAAAATCAAGGCTATTTTATGAAAGCTTTGAAAATGCCATATTACAAAAAAAAAAAACTAAAAGCAGCTGCTAAAACCAAACTTACTTTACTAGAGTGACAAAATAACTTTGTTGCACTCAATGGTTAAAAGTTGCATTTCCATTCTAAGTTCGCAGTCATTTTACCGATCTCGTTAGAAACTCTCCTATACTCAAATCAGTGCGATATAGTGCAGTTTTTCGTACCCGAGTAGAAAAAGTATTAAGTCTACTAATTACTGGCCCTTTTTATAGCTGACATTGAAGGGCAAGCTGTGATGCAGGGAAGTGTAGACGAGAAGAATCGACTACAGTTTGATTCTATTGTTTGTAGGCTAAAGATTGGCGATTTCAGTGCTAATATGGATAACGTTCTCAATGAGGACTCTGTCTTAAGTAAGTCCTCCAAATATCACATAAACATTTAATGTTCCAATATCAGCTTCCTGTTTAATGTTACATAAATGAACACTTCTTTTCAGAACAAGCTGTGATACAACTTCTCAATAACTCCGACAAACAGCAACTCATTTTAATGGCTGCACCTTACATAGAAAAGCGATGTTCTGAGGTGCTGATGAAGACAAGCAACAAAATTTTGCAAAATTTCGATTATGACGAACTATTTCCTGCTTAATTCTTTATCATAAACATATATTCTTTGTTTGTGTCTAATGTTAATGAAACCAACATGTTTAATTTGCTGGAAATGGTATAAATTAAAATGATAATAATAAACAATAGTTACAATTTTTTTTCAATATTAGTTCTACGGTATGTTCTCGGATAGATGAATCGACTCTTGTAAGTGGTAAAAAAAATCGATTTAAATTTTTGAGGTTCAACCGTGCTTGGTTTAAGACTAATTTCTAACATAATTTCACTTTTAGAAAATCAAGTACGTTTTGAAAATTTTCAAAAAACGTTAAAGTGTCTTTTCTGTGGCAAATACGACACAATGTTATTAAGAAAAGTTGTTTAAAATTGCGGCCCAAACCCATAAATTAAATTTGAAAGTCCTCTGCTAACTTTAATCTCTCATCCTTTGTTGTACTTCTCAAATCAAAAGGCTCTATTTCTACCAATTTTTGATTTATTAAAATGAAAAATTATCATCTATTACTATACGGGGTATTTCCTAAGTACGGTACATAACTTCGGGAGCGTATTCTACAACTAAAATAAAGGTAATTTTGTTATATAAACTATATCCCAAAAATGCTTCGTTGCGGAAATACAGGGTGTGAAAATTTCATTAAAAAATTGCAATTTTTTAAATATTTCCGAAACTACTTGAGACATTTTAATGAAATTTTGTAGGGTTTGAGAGTTAGCAACGGTGCGTATTTTACACTAAAAACAATGACTGTTGTGTAATCACAAAAATGTGGTACGCCACTGTTCTTTTCCAATATTTTGTTCCTTTTTTAATTATGTGTTCGATTTGGAAGAAAAAAGGTCTCTTAACTTTTTTTCGTAGGATGCACCGTTTTCGAGTAAATAAATAAAAAACATTGTAGCTAAATTTTTTCATTCATTTTTATTATTCTTAAGAGAAGAAATACTTATATGAAGATATGAATTGTTTTGTTGTTTTGCACCGTTACTAACTCTCAAACCATTTAAAATTTCATGAAAATGTCTCAAGTAGTTTCGGAAATATTAAAAAAATTGCAATTTTTTAAAGAAATTTTCACACCCTGTATTTCCGCAACGAAGCATTTTTGGGATATAGTTTATATAACAAAATTACCTTTATTTTAGCTGTAGAATACGCTCTCGAAGTTCTATACCGTACTTAGGAAACACCCTGTATATTAGATAAATTAAAAAATACATAACTGCAAATTAAACTTAAAGCTGCACTAAATATCCTCCTCAATTTACACATTTTTCAATACGGTATAGGAATTCTTTAATACCTGGTTGTACATGTTCTTTAGAAAATAATCAATTTGCATTGGTTAACCTACCCTTAATATTTCTGCAACATTTGGAATGTATTTTTCGTAAATTATATATTTCATTCTTGCCTGAACAAAAAAATCTATTATCGTAAGGTCTGGAGTTACAGCCCGGATGTCCGGTCCATTCTCCCAAACCAATTTTCACCAAATTAGCCATTTAATCAAAAACAGTTTAATAAGAGATTATAACTTTTTAAATTTATCTAATAATAATAATTTAGCATTTTAATAAAAGAAAAATTGGTATGTAATTTTTTTGATTTGGGAAATACAAGAAAATGTGAGGAAGCAAAATTGGCCTAAGGCTTTCAAATTTGGTGTGCCAGCTTAGATTCCGATATTAAACAACTTTTCCTAATAACATTTTGTCGTATTTGACCTGGAAAAGACACTTTACAGGAAAATAGGTTTTTTTGACAATTTCGAAGACACATTTAATTTAAATACAGGCAGGCGTACCACAAGGTAGTGTTTTAGGGTCAGTCCTTCACCCGTTAGACACTAGCGATTTGCCTACATTCAATGAAAATGCTGTAGTTGCTATATTTGCAGACGACACTGCAATTTTGGCCGCGGGATGCAGCAACAATATTACGATTGAAAAGTTACAAAATGCCTTAACCGAAATCCAACGATGGACAATAAAATGGCGTATCAAGTTGAACGAAAACAAATCAATACATATTGATTTTACTAACAAACGAATCGAACATAAGCCAATATACATAAACCAACAAGTTGTCCCGTATGTGAATACAGCTAAATATCTTGGCATAACCCTCGATGCTACAATCAGGTGGCAATCACATGTCAAGAAAAAATGTGAAGAGCTTAAATCAAAGTACAGCAAAATGTACTGGTTACTGGGTAGACAATCACCCCTGTCAGTGTATAATAAGCTTTTGCTATATCAACAAGTCCTCAAGCCGGTGTGGACTTATGGTAGTCAACTTTGAGGTTGCGCCAGTCAAAGTAATAGAAATATGAAACAAAGATTCCAAAATAAAGCGCTGCGAGGTATTGTTGATGTTCCGTGGTACATTCGCAATGACAACCTGCATAAGGACTTGGAAGTGGAACTTGTCGACAAAGTAATCAAAGAGCATGCCCAGCAACATGAACAGCGGCTCCACCAGCACATCAACATTGAGGCTCTCCAACTCCTGAATAGTGATGGACTGATTAGAAATTTGAAAAGAGTGAAACCATCCGAGCTAGTATAGACACAGTGCACACCAAGAGAGTGCGAAACATTACTGACAGGATCAAAGTGACTATTTGTGGATTGGTGCTTTGTTTTTTCAATCGTAGCAAATTAGGTCAGAGACAAATGGCTTATTAGTGTTCATTTACTAGATCGCTGTGTAAATTCGAAATAAAATAAAAATATATATACAGGGTGGGCCGCGAGTAACGCCTCGGAATTTCATAACAAATTCAAGAGATTATTTAACTGTTTCTTTTTTGAGGTGTATACAGACTAACTAGAGCTACATTTTAAAATTATTTTCAAAGTGTACAGAGTGTTCCAAACACATGTAATTGATTAAAGTTGCATTTTTTTAAATGGGATCCCCTGTATATTATATAATTTTTGAACTTGACCATTAAAATAAAATTAAGTTGTATTAAGGTTTATGGTATCTAACTCTAGCAGTTTTTGAAATAATTCAGTTTTTGTCAAGATGCAAGATAATTTTCAACACCCAATCTCTCATCCCATATTTAAGTTTTTAAATCAAAATTTTAATAGGAAGTCATCAAGGGACCAAATTTTGTACTGTAAGTTTCAAAAAGTCGGTGAATTGTACAGAGTGTTCTAAAAATAGCGCCAAATTCGTTCCACTTTTAACTGTTAATAACTTTTTTAATTTAAATGGGACACCCGGTTGTGTTACTGTTAGATGCCGAATTTACTTATCTATCGAATATCATTAGGATTCCCTATACCTAGCTCTACTCATTTTCGCTAAAAACATACATTTTCATAAAAATATCTAAATCCCCAATTTTAAAATTATGCCATATGAAATTACTAAAATATCTATGCAATTTAATTATTTACTTACGTATATTTGTATATTACAATTTTAACAATATTAACAAAAAGCATAAAAACTAAGTATAATTTAAAAAAATTATATCAGGTGTTCTACATAATGACCATTTTCTTCTATGCATATTTTGATTCTTTCTTCAAAAGATTTTTCGACATTTTTTAGCATTTGTGGCGTAATAGAGGTAAAAATATTTCTAATTCTTATTTTTATATCAGTCGTGGTAGAAGGAATCTTATAAATTTTATTTTTTACATACCCCCATAAAAAATAATCCATGGGGGTAAGGTCAGGTGATCTAGCTTTTTAGATTTTTAAAACACCCCGTACAATTTGTCGACTTTTTGAAACTTACAGTACAAAATTTGGTCCCTTGATGACTTCCTACTAAAATTTAGATTTAAAAACTTAAATATGGGATGAGAGATAGGTGTTAAAAATTATCTTGCATTTTGGCAAAAACTGAATTATTTCAAAAACTGCTAGAGTTAGATACCATAAACCTTAATACAACTTAATTTTATTTTAATGGTCGAGTTCAAAAATTATATAATATACAGGGAATTCCATTTAAAAAAATGCAACTTTAATCAATTACATGTGTTTGGGACACTCTGTATACTTTGAAAATAATTTTAAAATGTAGCTCTAGTTAGTCTGTATACACCTCAAAAAAGAAACAGTTAAAAAAACTCTTGGCTTTGTCATGAAATTCCGAGGCGTTACTCGTGGTCGACCCTGTATTTAATTTTCTAAAGCAGGGCCGAACCCGAAAAAAAATGAAAAAGAATGAAATGAAAATTTAAATCGAAAATTTTTTACTTTTTACAAGAGTTGATTCACTTATTCAGGGACTCGCGGTATATTGGATAGATGCTTTTACTCAACGTTTAAAAATTTTATTAATTCACAATTAATTAATGTAATATAAGCATTAATGCATTACGGCAGAGTCAATTAAATTGGAAAGTATGATACAGGGTACACATTTAATACTTAATAGTGATCGACTTAATTGAAATAACATCACGAACGTTTCAAAATGGCTATTTAATGGGTTGTACCTAAACGTTGGTTGAAATTCGATATATTTAACAGGAAGCTCAGTAACCGTGACCGATATTCAAGAAATGACATAGCAAAACACTGTTTGCAGTGGACATTCTAATTGCTGAAATTTGCAAAACTTTACATCTTCAAAGGGGGCTTTAGCCTCCCCACACAAATCGATAAAACTGCTTTACTGTTCGTAGATATACCCATTAAAAATAAAGTTTCATAAATACCAATTATTTATTCCCCATGCACGGAGGATAGTTGCTTGACCAGAATATTCAAATAGTTTAGCGACACATGCACATATATTCCTCATTAAGAACGTTACCATGCTTTTACGCATTGTTCATAAACAATTAAATATATTTGTGTATCATTTTCAATATCATTTTCAAGGATTTGTCATTTGTGCACCCTGCGTGAATTATTTTCGCTTCACCAAGAGCAGAAAACTTTAAAGTGATTGTTATCTCCGTTGTTATGTAGTAGCGTAAAGTGTAGGGGTCGAACTTTTGCTTAAAATAATTAGAATTTTTGGAAGGTTTCCTTCAGCTATTGCACAACATTTTTACTAGTCTCCTGTATGTCTTGCTCAGTTGTGTTGTTAGATATGACTGCTGTAAATGTGATGTTTCTTCTGCAGATTGTGTTGCTGATTTCTGTTACGACTGCGGAAATACGTAAGTACCAATTATACCAATATAGTTCAACAAATATTATTGGCCAAAATGACGAAAACTTGTAATACATAACTACAGGGTCGTCGTTTAAAAACGAAACATGTGTAGTTGTAAACAGCTAAGAAGATTTATGAAAGAACGCTCGGACGCATAAAACCAATTTTGTGAGGTGGAAATACTTTAGGATAATTTCGACTCGCCGATCTGCAACCCCTTAAGAGGGAGGATGGTTAACTGGAAAAATCTAAAACGAAAGAGGGAGTGGAGTGACCCCTCATATTGAAAGTAATTTAATATATTTTATAACCTTCGAGTTTTATGACTCTTCAGTCAACACAGCCAAGATCGCGGCTTTCCAAAGATGGCTAAATTCAGTGATTTACGTTCAGTTGTATTACCTGTTTTACTTTACTGTGGTAAGAAAAAACATTCGGGTCAAAGTATAATAATGCAGTAGAAAACAACAAGTTTTTTACGCAATTTTGGGCATGCGTAATAAAAATATCAGACTGAGATTACGTTTTACATTTTATAAATGAAAGTAAACTTACTACAAGTTAACGGAGTAAATGTTGGAAATGTCCATCTCCGACGTCCATGCAATAGAAAATATTTTGTTTAAACCGACTTTGAACATTTTGAGGCATCTGTGGGGTGATTTGAATACGTTCCTTAATAATCTATTGACATAAATTGTCCAAAAATGGTTTTCGGTGACAGATTCTACTTTTTAAATGGCTCCATAAAAATAAATCGAATGGACTTAAGTCTGGAGAACGGGGAGGCTACTCCATGGACCGTATCGTTCCAATCCATTGCCCAGAAACCGTTTGCTCTAAATACTGATACACAATCTATTTGGTAATGAGGTACTACACTGTCTTGCTGGAATATCAAATGGTTTTCCACTAATTGTTGAAAATGCCGAATAAATGGTATTTTTCAATAACTCAAAATACATTTTCCCGGTAAAATTCCCAGGTTAAAAATATTTGCCTATCAGACAGTGACCAAATAATCCAAATATTCAACTTTTGCAGATAATGTAGTATATGATCCTCGTGAATCAATGCAGGGTTGTCATCGGATCAGTAACGGTAGTTGTGCCGATTCACAGTACCGTTCAGGAATGCTTCCCAGAAACATACTCGTGCATGAAAAAGGAACTGCTAATCATATAGAATTCATTTTGACGTGCTTTCGCAAAATTGCAGCGCCTATCAAAACCGACCTCATTAAATTCTGACAGTAGATGTGTTTTTTACGGATGAAATTTGTATATTTTTTTAAATTGTTTGAATGCTTCTATGCTTGATACCAGATACCACCTCTACCTTTCTTTTACTTAATATAGGGTCATGAAGAAAATGTTAGAAAATCGTCACCTCAGTAGCCTCATTTACTACCACGTTTTCGGTTTGATGCTTTTAGTTGCCTACCGACCCAGTTTTTCTCACTTTTCCACTAACTCTACGACCTATTTTCAAGTAACGTGACAGTGATGGTCTTGATATAATTCATGGAAGATTTGGGTCGTTTCATTAATATTATCATAGTTTTCAAATAAAAAGGAAATTATTTACCCTTTTGGACAATTAAGTATATAGTAACTATTAAATTACTCTAAATTCTCGTCGGAATTAGCCCAAAACGTTTCCCCCTCAGAAGTAAGTTTTACGTGTCCGAGCGTTTTTTTTTCATAAATTCTCTTAGCTGTTCAGAATTGCATGTGTTTCATTTTCAGACGACCACCCTGTATAATAAAATTGATCGCTCGATATGTTCCTGAAAAATTGTGGTATCTTTCTCTTGATGGTTGCCTAGGGTACTTTGAATATTCTGCATGAAACTGATTTACAATTTCTAATTCATAAATGCAAAACGACAGGGAAAGTTCTTTCTAGCTAGATATAAAAAAAGTTTAATGGCCAAACAGAGAGGATTTTGCGTAGCTGTATGTAAAACCAATCTCATTTTTTTTTCGTGGCTTATGTAAAAAAAATTATGATTTATTTAATAAGCAATTATTTCATATTTCAGCTTCTTACATAAAAGTGTGCAGGAGAAACGATCCAAATCTCGCTCAGTGTATTATTAATTCCATCGAGTACTTGAGGCCGAAGCTGAAAGAAGGAATACCAGAGCTCAATGTACCATCTATAGAACCACTGCCATTAAATGAAATTAAGCTTAGAAGTGGACCTAATCAAGCGCGGATCAATGCCAACATCACGAACTTATTGGTTCATGGACCTTCAGATTTTAAAATTATCGATTTGAAGTAAGTTTATCTGCATAATCTAGGTACTGTTTTGTAATCCTTCCAGGCACCTTACGTGTCTCAAAGTCATAAATAATCGAGAATAATCCTATTCTCCGTCTTACACAAGGTTGTTTAAAATAGAAATTCATTTTCATTTATTGATAAAGAAGCATAGTTCATTATTCGAAATATATTCTACATAGGACGGATCTTCAGAAGACCCGATTTGTGGCCCAATTCACTATACCAAACCTACACTTTGAAGGAGACTATGACATTGATATGAATATACTATTTTTGAAATACCAAGGAAAAGGGCCTATCCGAGGAAATTTTAGTAAGAATTTTAAAATGTTTTGATCACTAAATTGTTTCTAATCTAAATATCTGCTTTTAGCGAACTATGTGTTCAACTGCATATTTAAGGGCGACAAAATTCAACGAGACAACGACACTTACATTCAGTTCAGAAAATTTTCTCTTAAGTTATTCACTGGAAAAAGCTATCTTTATCTAGGGAACTTATTTGGAAATAATGGTGCAGTTCTATCAGAAGCAACAAATGCTTTCATTCGAGAAAACACTGACCTCTTTATAGAAGAGATAAAGCCCGTCCTTGAAGATTCCTTGTCCAATAAGTTTACGAATATAGCAAATAGTATAACGACTAAGTTTTCATATGATGACCTCTTTCTACAGTAAAATCAGTTAGATAACAACCATTTAGTATTTAATAATGTAAAAACCTTACTGGACATTTAATTGGTGTTAGTTCAGGTAAATTCAATAATTTTATCAATAAAGGAATTACTTATATTAAATATTAAGCAAGTTTTGATTTTGACCTTGAAGGAGTCTTTCGCTGAAGGATTGTCTCGTTATCATAAGTACAGGAGCTAAACAAGAATCGACAAACAAGAAGACATTTTGTATGATTGAAAATAAAATTTTGGGAAACGAAGAAATTTGTCAAACCACTGATTACAAGGAGGTAAGGTAAGCAGAGCTTGATTAAATATAGTTTAGCTAAGGCATAACTTCTGAAAATAAAAAAATCTCTAAAGTCCTAATATCGCATTATCATGCGTGTACTACCACTATGCGATGAGGCCGAAATATGCGCGAAAACTCCCATATTATGTCTAAATAGTTTCTTGAAAATGCAATAACAAAATTCACATTGTAAGCACGTAGTACAATTGTCAATATGGCATTGAATTTACTGGTATTTTTATGTTATTTGAAGTAATCTAATAAGGAATATTTGGCCATATGAACTCGGAACTAATCTGCACAAATAGATTTTTCTTGAATATTTTGTTAGTGACTCGACAAATGGAAAGCCCTCATATTAAATAATATGGGTTCACTTTTGTAGGTGTTAGAGGAATTTTAGTTAAAAACACCATTTTCAGTTCAGGTGATGTTAAAAGACCTTCAAAGTAATATGTCAATAACGAATGTTCCCAACCAAGATTTCTTCGTCTACCTGTACACCTACCATAAAACGATAAAATACCTCGAAATTGAATCTGTTAAATTAATCACACATCTAATCTCACACAAATTTGTTAGGAATATTAAATACGAGGATAATCCCAGATGTACCTCACCTAACACTTAAAGAAAAATAAACTAGAAAATATGAATTATTTCTCAACATAATCTCTTTTAAGATTAAAATACTTTTCCCAGCGATGTTTTATGGCTCCTATATCCTGTTCATAACGAGAAGCTTCGAATGTTTCAAAATAGGCATCAATCTCGGACCCCTCCTCTTCATTATTGGCAAATCTGTTTCTTCAGAATCATTTTTTAAGTTTGCAAATAAAAAATGATCTGAAGGGGCTAAATCTGGCGAATAAGGTGGATGAGAAAAAAGTTCGAAACCAAATGAATGGATTTTGGCCATTGCGAAGACGAAAGTGTGATCTGGTGCGTTATCTGGATGAAAGAAAACATTCTTTTTCACCAAATACGGTCGCTTTTTTCTAATTTTTTAGCTCAAACGCGGCAATATATTTGTCCTGTTTATCGTTTTTCCTTTAGGGAGATAGCCAATGCAAATTATGAACATATGAATATTGAACTAATGAAGATTGAAGTTGAACGAGCAGGGCTACGAAATAAAAAGTATTCGAATTAGTCAGTTTTATAGGCTTAGATCACTATCGCAAAACTTATGACGGTGACCTAGCTTCGGGTGTACCTGGGTGTTTAATTAATTGTTTGGAATAAAGTGAAAGTTAAATAAGTAAATGAGAGGAATTATTTATTGTGATTTTATAATTACATTAATAAAAGTATATATCGGATAATTTCTTTTTCCGGATACTTTCTAGGCGCTCTATGGCTGTCAAAGTCGATAAAAGGGACATTCATCTTTCATCTAAGTATGTTGGTTGAAGGAAAAATATTCACTAGAGATTACTGCCAGGAATCTAGTAATTAAGTGAATATCAATGTTATTTCCTTCACATATAAAAACGATTAAAGTGTAACCCCAAGTGAAAGTTGCGAACATTTTACCGGTCTATTCACAATCCCTACTCTAACATTAAAGAGTAGATCTAACTAGGGATATGGTCTCCCGCTGAGTAATTTCAACGCTCACCCGCACCGCAACATAAAAAACCTTTCCAGTCTAGATCTGGATATATTAGTTCTACTTCCAGAGCAAAGAAGACAATCCAGAGCTGCAAGTGGTTAAGAAAGCTTCCAGGTCAGTTGCGCATCCAAAAAGACACTGTAGGTTAGTCTTTAGTTTTAATTAGGTAACATTAAGGAATTATTTTTTGGTTTGTGTTTGGTAACCCGTTTTAAGTTGTTGTAACTATTAAGGGACTGCTAAAAACCTAGGTAGTGCCCCTCGGTGATAACTTTTAAAGAAAAATATTTTTCTTTATTAAATAAATTCGATAAACGACTCGTTCAAGCTCTTTATTCTTAAATAATCATGGGTAATGGGGAGTTACCCAATGTTAGAGAAGTTCTTGCCAAAATGTTTGGATATGAAAGAGGTGAGTACACAAATGATGTGGATGAGGGGGTAGATGTCCCGGTTGAGCCACAAACGAGAATGGCTGCGACAGCATCAGCGCTACCCCCTGCATTTAGGATATGATTCGAGTGTTAAGAAATTAAAACAACTTTACATTTATTCGTTTTTATTTCTATTTTTTACATTTACGTAAAATCGGAATTTGAAGTTCTTACGGAGTCACTAGATTCGAAACTGAAACGCTTTTGAATTTGAATATCCACCGCAATACATATATAGCTTAATACCGACATATTAGATGCATCTACATCTACCAATGTAAAAATAGAATCGAATTATAAACTTAATGTGATACGGTGCTAAAACTCTTTTACTTAGCATGTTACCTTGTTTTAATTTACCGAGAAGAATAAGCACACACGTATTATATTTTTTAGGGGCTGTCAATTATTATCAATCGTTGCAGGTGAATACATCACAACGAACCTACAACTGTATACCTACTGCACCTCTTGTTAAGAATTAACTGAAATGCCATTGCAAAGAAAAATAAATTTATTTATTGTTAGTGTTTTAGTTTGCTGCGAAGCTGCAAGAGTAAAAAAATTTCGTAAGTACTTAATAACAAAACAATAATTTGCACATTTTTAATCGCAATTAGTGTAAAGTCAAATACAATGCAGTTTGCCTACTGCAATTCCAGCTAAGATTTTCAAAAACAAGTTTCCAATTATTCTATATACAATGTGACCCATTTTAAAATTAAAACGCTCCTATAACGTTTGCTATAGTTTTAAAGGAACCAACGCCGAAAAGATAGAGAATGAAAAGCTCTATTTTTGCTATAAAAATTGTTTTCTAACTCACCCGACCAAATCCTGTTATAATTTCTTATCTATTCAAAAAATCTAAAAAACAGTTTAGGGTATTTTTTCGAAAAAAATAAGCACGACACTGAATTCAGCACTCTTTAATATGGGTAGGTACCAAATTTAATTAAAAAATTACAATTATTAACTATTTCACAGAAGTTTATTTTGTAGTTTGCAGACAATATTAATTAAAAACAAATAAAAATAAAGTAAATAAACGAATAAACTAAATCTTAGAAGGTTCCACTAGCCCACCGTTTAATTTAATACATTTATTTTGTCTTTTTAATATGATCTTTTAGATATTTTTCAATTGTTGTGGAGTTTCTTCTTACAAGTTTTGCGTATGTGGGTTTAAAAATGACTAAAGTCGCGAGGATGCGATTTATAAACTAATTTAAAAAAGAAATTAATTCGATATTTATCGTTCCATTTAATTGATTTGAATTTGTATTTATGGCTATCTTGATAAAATATTATCGTTTGCAATTAAAAAATAAACTTCTTTGAAATGGTTAGTCATTTTTTTTATGAATTTGGGTACATACCCATTTTGATTACAAAGATTGATTATTTTAGTGGCGTGTTTTTTGCTAAAAAAAAACCTTATTCTTTTTTTTATTTTTGACATAGAAAAAAATTTTTACAGCGTACTTAGACGTTTTTATTTTCTATATTTTAAGTCTTGGTTCTTTAAAATCGCGTCATAAATGCAAAAGTTACAGGAATATTTCTATCTTAAATGGGTCGTAATGTATCTAGATAAAACATTCTGAAACTTCGCTACTTACATAACCTGGTTAATACTTGAATAGTCATTTGCGAGATATTTCAAATTTCATATTTTAGTCCTAGTGTAGGAACAATTATAATTAAAAAACCGCTTAACGATGGCCAGTTTCTAAAACCGACAAAAATTGGTCACTTTCGAGTTTTTTTTGGTTCATGGGTTTTTAAATATTAAAAAAAAAACGAATTTTGTCGATTTTTGTAGAATGTTGAAGACATTCTAATTGTTGTTGACTATTAAGGCGAAGTTTCTCAGTACATTAATGTACATCACTTTTAATATTTTTCTGCTTTGTACAAAAAGGCTAATCCGTAGATATTGTCCAGTGATCCAGTAAATGTGATATAAATTCATTAATGAATCATATATCAGAAATTTCAAATATTTTAAATATAAATTAAGCGTGCTCGTTACGAAAATATCTTGAAATAGGCCGTAAGCCGTAAACGTTGTGTTAATTGAAAGGTACTTCGATAATTATTTATTTACAAAGTGACAATTTGAAAACTTACAATGGCTATACCTGAGAAATAAAAAGATATATAAAAAAATTATTTAATCTAATTTCTCTAATATCAAGGGAGAATCAAAACGATATACCAACCAATCCGTTCTCATGTACCCCCTCATCCCCAGGCGTTCCAACTAAATAATAATAAATGGCAACCTCCTACTTCTCATGCCTTATTTTAAAGCTCTCAAAAGATACTTTTCGATGACACCTTACAAAGCTACATGTGAGCAAGTAGTTTTCGATTGATTAGGGAATTTATTCATTATTAATTTAATAAGTGCTGAAAATCATTCATATCAGTGTCACGATAGCAATCTTAAAACACTGAGCTATTTTAAGAGCTCTTTTACTTCCAAATAATTTTTTTCTGTTGTCCTTATTATTAACCGAACACAACAAAAGTTTAAAAATGCATTGTTAATGTTCTCGAACTTCGGTTTTTACAGGCCTGGTTTTACAGTTTTACTTTACGAAACAAAACTAACAAAGAAAACATGAACAACGTTAGAAACACAAACACATTTTAAAACTTTTTGCTAGTTTGGTTAATAATAAAGACAACAAATAAAAAAAATACTTTAAAATATGTAAACATTTCAAAATTGTTGTGAAAACACTAATGTGAATTATTTTCAGCATTTATGAAACTAATAATAAATTAATTAAATGGTGATACATAGATTTTCCTTATTCAATCGGAAACTACTTCTACTATACTGGAAATATAGCTTTGTAAGGTATCACTGAAAAGCATTTTTTAAAAACTTTTAGATAAGGTATCACAAGTAGTGGGTTACCATTTCATATTTTTAGTTAGGATGGCTTGGGCTGACAGAATAAATTAGACCCGATTAGTTAACATATCTTTTCGGTTCCCCCTCGATATTTTACAAATCAGTTCGAGACATTTTTGATACATTTTTTTGTTATCCAGTAAATTTTTTTCAAATTATCGCCCTGTATACAAAGATCACATATAAATGTAAAAACCTACGAGAGATTTTTATTACCATTTCCTACTGTTTATTAAATTCTTTTTAGGGGACATTTCAGATTTAGAATATTTTCTATTTTGCTTAAAAAAAATCAAATCTCTCGATTTTTGTTATTCTTTGAAATGAAAGGAAAATAGTTGACACAATGCAGGACAGCGCTCTGGCAAAAAGGTTTTTTTTCATATTTTTTCCTACAATCTTACAATAATCAAAATAAAATTTCACCAAGAAAGTGTTGATCGAAACCTTTGCCCTTATTACGATTTTCTAAAATCGTTTTCATTTAATCCATGTTCAAAAGTATAAAGACCATAATTATTATTCATATGTAACCTAAAACACTAGATTTTAAAGGCTATTAGACCCACCCACTGCATAGGCACATTGTAATGAATATAAATAGATATAAAATTGATATAAATTCAATGCACATCATCAATATTGAGCCATTATATAAGTCAATAGAACTGTACTGACACCATAAATAAATTACTCAATCGATTTTTACCTTAAGTTGTGATTTAAAATGGAAGCGTATTGGTGATTACATTTGCAAGAAAATAACATTGACTTTCCAAATTGGTCTTGTAAAAATATAAAGGCTGCAAAATTTATTTTGTCGCATTTTGGATGATACAAAACATAAATAAACGTTATTAAGGTTGCATGATTCATTTTTGCGCCTCTACATAATAAATATTTGTTTGTTGTTAAATTAAATTGAACTTTTTTCTTTTAATCAGAATTTCAATTATATCGTCTGATTGTGATGGCATCTCCAGTCACTTTCCCTTATTATTGATTAAAAAAAATAATAATAAATTATCACCGTATTCAGAGTTACATTCTACAGGGTTCCCTATATTAAACTATGCACTTTTAAAGGCAAATAAAGACTTTTTAAACAAAGTAAAAAATCTTTCATTTGACTAATATATAGCAATTCTAAGGGATTTATTATTAATTTAGATAACCATTCATTTTTTTAAAATCATGCCTTCCAAATATCCTCCATCAACTTCAATGCATTTCTCATTTCAAATTCAAAATTTTGCATAAATTCCATAGAATTAAGCACATATCAGTTCAATAAAAAAAATTTTGCTTCGGTTAAAAAACTGTTATTTGACTTTTAAAGTGTATATGGTAGTCTCGTATAGGGAACTCAGTATAATGCTGTCTTAATACATTTTCTTCATTCTAGCACCTTATATACAAAAATGTCACCAGAACGATACAGATTTTGAGAAATGTCTGCTGAAAGCTGTTCAAACTATAAAGCCACATCTCGAAAATGGGATTCCAGAATTAAGGCTGCCAAAAATGAATCCCTTGTTTCTACCAGAAGTTGGAATCGATGCTGGTGCAGGCTTTATTGCCAAATTTGAGGTAAGTTTATGAAATATTTCTGGTTCAATTCTACTATGTGTTGTTGCTGAGGATTTCACGAAAAAGTTGAGTTTTCAGCACAGCGGGTTTTCACATTAGTACAAAATTCGTGAAAGGATTTGATGTTACGAAATAACACATACACGGTGATTCATTATCATTGCGACGACCGAAAGCTGGAGATACTACACATCAAATGGTGACGATTGAAGAAAATATTCCTTATCTGAAAATTTATAGTTTCGGACATATGCATGGTGATAAAACTTAAAATTGTAATAATTTTTTTTTGGTATTATTCTAAAAATATCTAAATTAGACACTTGAAAATTTGTAAAGTTTTGTCTTTTTTTTTAGGTGACGGATAAGATACGTTTTGCAATTTCCGCGTTGCTAGTATTGGACGCCACTTACGGTCAATTTTACAGAATTACTGTCAATAACTTTTTACTCTGTATATCTAACATGAAATTTGATTCAAAATCCGAAAGAAGACTCCTTTCTCCATTAATTACGTATTTTTCTTTAATTTAGATGTCTCGACCCGTTTTTGACAATAATCTATTTAACGAACACTATATTTAAAGAAATTAAAAGTGGAGCAAACCAAAAACAAAAAGACGTATCTTATTCGTGATCTAAAAAAACATAAGTATACACATTTTTGAGTGTTTAATGTAGATATTTGCAGAATAATGAAAAAACAAGAATTAGAATTTTAACTTTCAACACCCTGTATATATCCTAAACATATCCTAAGACATATTTTCTCCAATTGCCACGTTTGGCGTGTATCATCTGCCGTCGGTTATCCGATTGTTAACAAATCACCGTGCATTTGTACTCAAAACTCATATAATATAATTCCTTGGTTTTTCAGAATGTGGAGATTTATGACGCAGATAAATTTGTAATCAAAAAGTTTGACGTTAATTTGGATCAGAACAAAATAAAATTCGACCTCAGCTTTCCACATATTAGAATAAAGGCACAATATTCTATATTCGGACGGGTCTTGTTTTTCAATTTAGACGGATCAGGACCAGCCGATGGAAACATCAGTAAGTTTTCATTATAAAGGGATTTTGTTCGGAAAATTTATCCAACAATACACAGTAGGGAATAGTATAATATTTGTGAAAGATGCATTAAATGTTCCTTTTCCTAAAGAATTTTGCGTAAAAAATCTTGATGTTTGTTAACACGATTGACACTGAATTAATCTAACCATAGTAATTTATCAACAATAATATGTGATGAGATAATTATTATTTTTGCTAACTTGAAGGACTTATCAACGAAATGAAAATTATTTGATCGAACATTGGCATCAAATCTCTCGTACAATTTTAAGTTCCAATAACAAATTACAAATCAATTTTCTTCCGATATTAAGCTGATTGGAAGGAAAAAATCACAAATTAATAGTACTCCTTACAGATTTTCCGATTCATTAGTAGAGATTGTACACTAAACTGTGGTAAAAATTGCCTACGTTAACATCACTGCTCTTCCAGCTGATTGCAGGGTGATTGCAACGATGAATGGACAACGCTACTACCAGCAAGACAAGCAATATCTCAGGTTTATCAGTACAAAAATTGATGATATTGATTTTGGAAAGCCCGAGTTCACATTTTATGACCTTTTCAAAAATAATCCCGAACTTACCGACCAAACTAACCGAATCCTGAATTCTAATATGCCTGAACTACTTAGTGATCTGAGGCCAACTTTGGAGCTGACTGTTGGAAAAACGGTTACTGAATTTATCGGACGAGTGTTTGCCAGATTTTCAATAGAAGAGCTATTTCCTAAATAGAATGTAGTGTTTAAATAAATTTGTTGCTTCTATATCTATCTACCTATTGTTTCATTAACACCTAAGCTTTGTCCAATGAACGTCAATACAAGTGAATTTTCTTTTCCCAATGCGATCCATAAATTTGACACATTGAAAAACATGTCAAACATCATAGTACATGATAATTTCTAAAAAATAAGACACATCAAATAGATCTTGAAAAGTTAAGAAAAGAAAGCGAAAGTTGCCCGATCAGTAAAGGCTTTCGTTAGTGTTGTATCCACAGAGTGTTCCATCGAAAACTTTCCTCTACAGTTGCTTTGGATGATTGCAAAAATATCGTTAAACGCCAAGACACGTCGATTCTGATTTTGAGGGAGGCACATGATGACGTGAATTCTAAATTTATTGAAAGAATAACCTGTGTGGGAGTGTTATTAGTTTTGGAATTTCATACGCTATTATGAGTCGAGTGTTAAGTTAATAAAATTCTTTTCAATGTAATACCCAATTTTTAAAATTTTTGACCACCAGTTCTAAGAAAAATAACGCGCAAGATTTACAGGGTGCTAGGGAAATAATTTTCATAAGTTTAACCAACGATAAAGAACATCATTTGAAAAGAAAATCCTTTACAGCAGGGGTCGTAAATACAACCATTTCCTCGGAAAATAAAAGAACCATATCTTTTGAGACTTGGCAACGTTGCGTCGTTTTTATTGCATTTCCATGCCTAAAATAATCGCATTAACTAAGCATGCATTCTTGTTTGGTTATTTTGACTCTGATAGGTTTTATAGTTAAAATGTAAATATTATGTGATTCTTATTTTAGCATTTTGAAAAACCACTTACCTTTAAATTATCGTTGTTACCTCCAATTAGCACATATTGCGTTACACATTTTACAACACTAACATCACAATCAAAAATAGCAATTTGTTATTGTCTTTGCAACATTAAATGTTCGAAATGTCCACCATTTGAATCCATACATGGACATCGTTTTAACCAATTTTCCCGTACCCGGTGCAAAATGTCGTTTGTCCGGCTGCAAGTTTTCTTTCTGGATAACGATTAGAAAAATTTTCGGAATTTTGTAACGCTTCATCATAAATCAAAGGAAAGTCACGGTAATCGCATAAACAGTACATTATCTCAAACAAATGTACAGTGACTCGCATTAATATTCGGACACTATAGTATTTTTGGAAGTATTAGGTTTTTTGCTAACTTATTCTTAACTAACATTATTTATTGTATAATCTTTGGTTACAACAATGTGTCTAGTATATAAAAATACATTTTTGATCTTTTAAATTTCATTATATACAATGATGCTATTGAACAAAGAAGACAAGGCATAATTTTGCTATAGCAAAAATATTCGAACACATACCAGGAACATAATATTTGTAAACCGAATTTATATAAAAAAAACATACAGTGGCGGCCACTTATTTAAAAACGATCCAAAATTTAATTTACCTGGAAAACTACATTTTGTAATTTTAATATGATATTTATTTATAAAGGTTAGATATATACAACACATTTTACCCCAAAACAAACGTCATTTATAAAAGAATTTAACAAAATTTATTTTGTTTTCAAAAAACCAATGGACAACAAATTAAAAACGATTTCTATATTTAAATTTTTACAATAAAAAAGTTAATACTTGGTAAGATAGCCTTTAGCTTCTATTACTGCTAGACATCTTCTTTGCATAGACTCAATTAGATTTTGACAACGACTAACTGGGATGGAATACCAAGCTTTTTGAATACCCTTCACTAACTCGTCCATGTTTTTAAATTGTTTTGGCTGAATCATTTTTTTAAGATCATTCCACAGATTTTCTATAGGCTTAAGGTCTGGACTACATGAGGGCCATTCAATTACATCAACCACGTTTTGCTCAAACCACCTTTTTACTGACAGTGCCGTATGTTTAGGGTCATTGTCTTGCTGACATTTCCAGGTAACGGCCAATTTTTCTTCTGCATATGGCAGCATCACATTTTCTAATATACAGGGTTATTCACGCTATACGGCTCGGAATATTGTGGCCAAAATACGAGGTTTTCTAAAAATTTTTCTTTTGGGTTATATGGGGATCTATTATGGCTACTTTTTAAAATTATTTTCATATTATACAGGGTGTCCCAAAAGTGCTAAAAGTATCAAAGTTGTGTTTTTTTTAATGGAACCCCTTGTATATTGTTGCATTTTTGGATTCTCCGATCAAAATAAATGTGTGTTTTAATAAGGTTTACAATACCTAGCACTTACGGTTTTTGAAATAATTTAAATTTTGTAAAAATTTGGCCTAATTTTCATGTTTTAACCACTTAAGCAATATTTAAGTTATGTAAGCGTAATTTACAGTGTAGTGTAATAATGGATCATACTTTATATCCCAATCATGAAAAACTTGCCAGCTTATACAGGGTGTGCAAAAATTAAAACTTTTTTTTTACAAAATTTAAATTATTTCAAAAACCGTAAGTGCTAGGTATTGTAAACCTTATTAAAACACACATTTATTTTGATCGGAGAATCCAAAAATGCAACAATATACAAGGGGTTCCATTAAAAAAAACACAACTTTGATACTTTTAGCACTTTTGGGACACCCTGTATAATATGAAAATAATTTTAAAAAGTAGCCATAATAGATCCCCATATAACCCAAAAGAAAAATTTTTAGAAAACCTCGTATTTTGGCCACAATATTCCGAGCCGTATAGCGTGAATAACCCTGTATATTTGTATTTCTCTTGATTCATAATTCCATTTATTTTATAGATTGGTCCAACTCCATACCATGACATGCAGCCCCACATCATGATCGAACCACCCCCATGTTTAACAGTCAATTTTGTGTATCCGTGGATTATATTCTTCATAAGGTGGCCTTCGTACGTACGTACGACCATTTGATACAATGCGATTAAGCTTTGTTTCGTCCGACCAAAGTATATTTTTCCATTGAGCAAGTGTCCAACTCGAATGGTCGCGTGCGACCTGCAATCGAATTTTACAATTCTTTTTTGGGACAAGGGGCTTCTTTCTGGAAACTCTTCCAAATAGTGGAAACTCATTAAGGCTTTACTGATGGCTTTGGATCGTTCTCTGCATATATTTCACGTCTAATATCGGTTTTATAAATCGGAAAATAAATACATTTAGGGTATCTCATATGGCCCTCTTTTTTTTACATTAGTATTTCTTTGTTTTTTGGGAAATTTAGTGGGTGTACGAATACTTTTATGACTGACTGTATATCAGCAACTGTACTTTTACTGACACTTAACAAATTCCCGATTTCTCGATACGATCTGCCTTTAGCGTGATGAAAAATAATGAATTGTCGTATGTCAAAAGAAATATTTTTGCCTTTTCGCTCTATAATGTGAATTTTAGTAAGTAATAAGTTCGCCTTCAAACCCCCTTGCACACAACTAACAAGAAAATAGAGTCTGACGCATCTCTAATCTTTTACGATCATAAAAACTCTGTATGCAATGTTTTTCTATTATTTTTTACCTGCACCGCACTGCACCTCACCGCATTACGTATCCGAATATTCTTGCGACAGTATCTTTGTATACAGGGTGTTCTCGAATTACGTGGCCAAAATAATACCGCAGATTGTTTGAGTGAAAATAAGTCGATTTAACTAAACTTCCCTCAGTCCAAAAGTTGATAATTATGGAGCTACAGGTTGTTAAAGTTGAAAAAAAAATCACATTTTCTTTAATATCTTTCGATTTCTTTGAGTTGATTTCACGAAATTTCATATTTGAGGGTGTATTAGGACACGAAATTCAAATTTATTAACGATTTAGTTGTTTCTTCTAGGGGGCGCCACAAGCAACCATTAGGATACATTTAAATCTCTGTAACTTTTTCGTGCCACGGTGTATATTATTTTGGTATTTAAAAACCTTTTTCCCTACCTTTTATACTTAGAAAAGGTATACTTTATTGACGTCGCTAGAAGCAACGGTTTTAGAGAAAAATGCATCTAAGCCTGATGATGCATGCAAATTACCTTAAAATTATTTTCCGTCAAAAAAAATTAAGTTTTTCAAAAATAATTATTAATAAAGGTATAACAATAAGTTTTCAAAATCAAATATTATTTTGACTATTACAACGGCAAAGTCCATAAACTAACAGCATATCCACCATTTCAGAATAAGTGAATTTATTGGCCATACTTATGGATATTTACAGGAACAAGAAGCGAAACTGACAAGAAAAACTGAGAGCTAAATAAAAAAACTGATATTTGAGAAACAAATTCAAGTGTTAAAATGTCAATTAAAAACATAGCCAACTGAGTTATTTACTTAAAAGCGCCAACGCAAATATGCAGCGCATTAGAATTATGCGTTTTTCTCCAAAACCGGTGCTTCTAGCGACGTCAATAAAGTATACCTTTTCTAAGTATAAAAGGTAGGGAAAAAGGTTTTTAAATACCAAAATAATATACACCGTGGCACGAAAAAGTTACAGAGATTTAAATGTGTCCTAATGGTCGCTTGTGGCGCCCCCTAGAAGAAATAACTAAATCGTTAATAAATTTGAATTTCGTATCCTAAAACACCCTCAAATATGAAATTTCGTGAAATTAACTCAAAGAAATCGAAAGATATTAAAGAAAATGTGATTTTTTTTTTCAACTTTAACACCCTGTAGCTCCATAATTATCAACTTTTGGACTGAGGGAAGTTTAGTTAAATCGACTTATTTTCACTCAAACAATCTGCGGTATTATTTTGGCCACGTAATTCGAGGACACCCTGTATAATGAAATTTAAAAGATCAAAAATGTATTTATATGTACTAGAAACATTGTTGTAACCAAAGATTATGCAATAAATAATATTAGTTAAGAATAAGTTAGCAAAAAACCTAATACTTCCAAAAATACTAGTGTCCGAATTTTAATACGAGTCACTGTAAGTACTGTTAGTCGGCTTGAATAGATTCGCGTACTAATAAAAGTTCAACTTTTATCAGCTACCGGATATTAAGAAAATGCAAAAAATAATCATAACAAACATAAAAACCATTTTCTCGGTCATATTCGGTGCGGCCTTGCAGCTCAAGTTTACTTTTACCGCTTGAATTGTATTATTAGTTATAAATTCAGTATTAAATTGTTTTTGGAAATTTTACTGCTGAATAATTGTAACTTTTTTGTTACACGTCCAACAATCAACATCTGCCAAGTGCGTTTTTTAACATTTTATCAAAATTTTAAGCTTATCATAGCTTTTCGATTACGAACTTTAACATTTTTTTTAACCAATTAGGGTTTCGACCTCTGATGCCTGGAAATTTTTTATTCGAAATAACATCTTCAATCATTGGCTAAATCTACGAAAGTTATTTTTCTAAGACCCTGTACAGGAGACGCGACGGAATATTCATTCGTAATCCTTGTAATGGAGCCAAATAAATAAATTTTTCCATTGTCATGAAAATTGTTAGTTTAATAAAGGAACTCACGAAAAGAATGGTTTAAGATGTTATTTGCACTTCGTTCAACAGTTTCAAATTTACTCAGTACCTGTTTCATTCCTTTGAGCTGAACCCAAAAACCATAAGTGAACTGAACATTGTATTCCTGAAAATGGTCTGCTCTACGGCAAAGAGGATTGAACTAACTTCCAGACCAGAACCGGAAGTTTCAGGTTTCTCCGCGACGAGTTACAGAAAGCTTGCAAGTACAACTTCTAGAGGATTAAATTGGTCCATGAATGCAACGAGGACGATCCTGATTGTTCCCCCTCAGTTTTGTTAAATGTTGATTGACAGACTTATGGCTAATCCCAATTTATTTATATTCGATTTGTTGTTCGGGCAAATGTATCTTTTTCGTAAATGGATTGGTTAATCGCCATAACTGTCCAGTCCGAGGCTTTTCACAGAGGAACACACTCGAAAGTTGAATGTGTGGGCTGGAATTCTTGGTGATCAAGCAATCTGGCCACTCTTTCTTCCGCGAAATTCCAATGGGAAATCGTACGTGAATCTTGTGGAAACTCACATCTACCCGATTATTGTGAAGGCCATTCAAAATGAGGAAAACATTTTTGAAAAAGAAGTGTGGTTTCGACAAGGTTGAGGCGCCTGTCCGCATTTTGCAGCAAGAGTAGGCCAATTTCTGGATTAACATTTTCCCAATCGCTGGGTAGATCGTCAAGTATTTGTTGGGTGGCCACCCAGGTCACCTCATTTAACAATCCTCGATTTTTTTGTAAGACCTCTTAAAATTAAAAATATATCTAATTTAACCGGATTCCTAGAAGAATTAAGGAGACGTATACCAGATATGCCGATATGAAGTAAGCGTCAGGATATAAATATCTCGATATAGGGCATTTGTTCTAAACAAACCTTTTTTTTTGTTTGCTTGGTTGGTATACAAACTGACAAACATCTTTAGTACAAATCAAGTCCTTAAACAAAGAACAATATATTATTTCATTGTGCCAAAAATGTCGAATTTTGTACCACAAAATGATGATTTGCGGAAAGCATTAATTTTTTGCTTTAATTTGAAGAAAAGTGCTGCAGAGTCGCATCGAATGCTTGTCGAGGCATATGGTGATTATGCTTTATCAGAAGCAACATGCAAAAGATGGGTTCAACGATTTATAAATAACAATTTTTATGTGCAGAATGAAGAACGTGGCAGACCACCAAAAAAGTTTGAAGACGCCGAACTGCAATCAATATTGGATGAAGAGGACACTTTAAGTCAAAAGCAAATGGCAGAAATGTTAAATGTTGCACAACAAACAATTTCTGATTGTTTAAAAGCTATGGGAAAGATCCAAACGTGTGGAAAATGGGTGCCGCATGAATTAAATGAAAGACAGATCGAGAACCGAAAAAACACCTGTGAAATTTTGCTTTAAAGGCACGAAAGAAAATCAGTTTTGCATCGAATTGTTACCGGAAGTGAAAAATGGATTTATTTTTAAAATCTTAAACGGAAAAAATCATGGGTTGATTCGGGACAACCATCAACATCGACTGCAAAACCTGATCGATTCGGCAAGAAGGCAATGCTGTGTGTTTGGTGGGATCAGAAAGATGTGGTGCACCACGAGCTTTTAAAACCTGGTGAAACCGTTAATACTGTTCACTACCGACAACAATTGATTAATTTAAATAATGCATTGATCGAAAAACGATCTGAATGGGCCAGAAGACACGAGAAGGTAATTTTGCTCCATGACAACGCACCTGCCCACAAAGCAACACCGGTTCAGGATACCATCAAAACACTTACCTGGGAGTTGCTACTCCATCGCCGTATTCACCAGACTTGGCTTCTTCGGATTACCATTTGTTTTCATCGATGGAACACGCATTGGCTGAGCAGCACTTCGATTCCTACAAAGAAGTAGAAAATTGGGTGTCTAATTGGTTTGATGCCAAAGAGGCACATTTCTGTTAGCGTGGTATCCATAAATTGCTAGAAAGGTGGTCAAAATGTGTAGAAAGCAATGGTCAATATTTTGAATTAAATTTTTTTATTTCCTTGTTAAAATTGGTGTTTTATTTTCACAAAATAGCGCTCGTTTCATACCGGTAGACCTGGTAGTTGACGAGTGTCGCCTCATCATATCTGAAGTTCCTGAAAATATTCGAAAAAATATGAAGCAACGTTTCTTTTACTGCATGGAAGTGGGAGAAAATCATTTTGATCATTCAGTTAGTTGATTTTATCCAATTGTTTGGATAGTAACTTTGGGCGTTATTTTTCTGAAAAGTGGTGATTAAAAATTTTTAAAAATGGATATTATATTAAAGTGAATTTTGTTATCTTTAAAAGAGGGATCAGTCGACCCACGGTCTCATATCAAATATTAAAGCTGACTGCACCCCCACAGAGGAGGTTGTTTCAATAAATTTGAAATCCACGACATTGTGTGTCTCCCTCGAAAACAGAACCGACGAATCTTTGCGCTTTACTAAATTTTTGCAATTATCCAAAATGACTGTGCTCGATAGTTGTCGATAGAACACCCTGTATGACATCTGCAAAATTTTATATGCATTTAGTGTTAATCTGATTGAAACACACTACAACCTAGTTAGGCAGCTTTAGATCGCTTATTGTCATATCAATCAGTATTTAATTCAAAATAAGTTTACTGTGTAATTGCTTTAACCGATTGTTGGTCTGGATCTATCACAAGCTCCCCACTATGTATGAAGAAGTATGATAGATAAATAAGAATGATCCTGTTCTCTCTAGGCAGAGTTCCTATTCAAGAGCGTTGACGCTACCGGGAATGTGTACGAGATATTTTTTTTGTGTGTTTCAAAAAAAAGTCATGGAGTAGTGGCACTGTGCTGTCGAAATTTGAGAGGTAATACTAATGCTTAACTTTACAAGTCCCTACTGAGGAGTAAAAATAACATTTAACGTGACATTTAAATTTACCACTCTTTTACCAGATATGGACACCGGCAAATAAAAAATAGATTGATTTTGGTACCGATTTATCGGCACCAGTTATCACCGGTACGAAATCATGTAAATCTGGGAATAATCCATTTATTTATTTTATCCGAGGTATGGAAAGCAGTAAAATTGTGAAACGGCAAAACCCAAATTATATAATGTTTTTAACGATGCAATGAATCTCATTATAGTTTTTGTAGCTTCTCATGATTTGACTTAAAAGGAAAAAACTGAAATCAAATTCAGCGGCAATAATCTTTCCTGATACTGTTTTTCCCTACGGGAGCGGTAAAGTGACGTTACCGCACGCAAACTACAAATATTTTACCTCAATTAAAAAAAAAATGTCTTAGATGCTCCTTTAACAAGGCCATTAACGCACTCATGCATTGCCAACTGGTCGGTCGCTCTTCAGTTTGCACACTTGAATTCGTGCGATAATGTATTGCCTTTTGAAACTTATATTTTAATGTATGATAAGTTGCATTTGTTTGTTTTATAGCATTGCTTTATAGGGTATTCTGTTACACAATCTGAAATACGCGACATGTATTCTCCACTTACTAATATTAAGAGAATAATCATCTTACTGGGTTCTCAATGCATATTATAAAAACTCTAACATGATAGTTGAAATTGATAATACAAAAATACTCGGAAACAATAATTTTAACAGGAATACTTCTTAAAGACAAGAATATTTTCTTTTCTTAACCTTTTGGTACCCGACGATACTTAAAAGTCCTGCTGTATTTTTCAACCACTGCTCTATAATTAGAGCGTATTTCGACCCCTCCCTCTTGCATGTTAGTACTCCCAATATATCCTCAGGAGTGTGTGCACACGTGAACTCGTATTTCTTCTTATTATTATTTGTTAAAAAGTTGTACTGTGTGAATTGTACCATGTCTGTGATATTTGGATTTGGTGAATCTATTGTAAATTTTTATTTTATATAACAATATTTTTTGTTATAATTACTTTATTTTGCGTTACTTAATTTTTAGTGAAAAATGTATATTTTATTTGGTTTATATTTTCAGAATGAACTTTTTTAAATACTGGACGGTACTTATACGTATATTTATATAAAAAGTACCTATTTTCCAAATGACGCGAAAATTAAAAAAATGTAAAATGCGTTTTTCGCATTTCGTTTGAAAATAATATACAGAGTGTCTCAGTAACTCTGTTTGTTATAAGGTGATATTTCCGTTATGGTTAGAGATAATCGAAAATGTTTTGGGGGCAAATTGTGTAGTTTGATGAAATGCATTGTGTAATGGGACTTTACTGTTTTTACTACTTCCGGTTATACCCCAAGTCAATGTGACCTTCCTTAATTCAAATGGAACATCCTGTATACTTTTTCATTTTTAGATTCTACACATTGAAGTGATTAAATACTTGTTAGGTCTCCTCATATCTAAGTCTTATGTTTAAATGGCTTATTCGATTTCTGGCAGTACTTTCGTTGATATACTCTCCTAATGTTAGTAACGTATCTACGGAATGATCGTATGGATGTATCGTTCTTTAGTTATAATTTTAGATTAGTGTTAATGTTAATAGATGTACATATGTATTTAAATAAAAGCTGTCTTTGCTTGTTTTTTCTAATTCCATATTTTTAGTTTAGTTGGAAACATTGATAGTTTTTATACTAAGGAGAATTATTTTTGCATTTGTTGTTACTTTAGACATTGTTTTTTATTTTTTTACGTTGAAGAATGAAGATGTACACATATAACTTAGATACATTATTTGTCCCATTTATTTAGAATCATCCGGTATGCACATAGTGTTTTAAAACATGTGTCCACAAATTAAGGATGCAATTCTCTTTGGCTCATTGTAAGAAAAAAAGTTCCTATTGACATAGGTCCGCAAGAGAACCCTTTTCAAGATACAGGATATTAAAAATAAAGTTTTTTTCAGAATTTTGACGATACCTCAGGAGTCGTTTTAGGTAAAGAACTAACTATTTGTATATATATTATCATTAATATTAGTTACTTTTAGTAGCAGAAATTTTAAGGTTCATGGGGGATTTTTTGTCCTTAATTTCTGGCGCACTGGAACAATTGGCATAGGGCTCGTTTTAGAGCTTCTAACCAACAGTACTATTTTTGTGTAGAAAACATTGTCGTTTAAAATATGGCTTCCAACTGCTAATTGTGCGAATAGGGTAAAAATTAGGGGCAAAAAATCTTAGATTAACCTTAAAATCTGCCCCACTAAAAAGTAGCTAATATTAGTGATAATATGTGTACAAAAGCTCAGTTCTGTACTTCAGCAGTTCCTAAGATATCGACAAAAAAAAAAAATTACATCCTGTGTTTTGGAAACAGTGCGCTTGCGGGTTCATGTTAATAGGAACTTCTTTTCTTGCGATGAGCCAAGGACATATACCAACCCAGCAAGTTAGGTTATTGTATTTTCGAACAAAAAATTTTTATTTGAATCGAAAACAAAAAATAATTCCGAGTTAACCGAAGTCTTCTCAAACATAATTACGAATGCAAAGGGTTAAGTTCGGAAATTTTCCATGAACGTACCACTCATAAGTGAATATGAAATTTATTATAATCGGCCGATTCAGATTGAATTCGTATGTGATGAACCTAACTGCAAAGACTACACATTAAATATGTTCTTACCACGCAATCCAATTCCATGGCTGTAATATCAATTAAATTCTTAGCATGTATTTGCATGTTTTTATCCAAACTAATTTATGTAACACTCGCCTATTATTGAGGTCACTTTAATGCAGGCGTTTATAATGTTCTATTTGGCAGACGATCCTATAACGCACCATTTGATTATGCCTAAGATTTATAGTTTTAATATTACTTAAAAGAGCACAATAATCTATAAGTTCTGTTATGGCCTAAATTGGTATGATACATTTAATGCATTCACTGCAATTAAAGGAACTTACCGAAAGATATTTTAACACAGCTTGATAACAATATTGGAAGATTAATACTCTTATAGGGCAAAACTTACGCTCCCGCAATATTTTGATACTAGATGTGGAGGTGAAAACTGACATATGAGTATTGTACTTACCAGGGTGGATCAAATATGAATCGGAGTTATTTTTTAAAAGTATATTGGAACAAGGTCCAAAAGTGGAAGGTACATGTTATTTTTCTCCACGATCTCCTGATTTAAGAATAGAATTTTCCAATTATATTGGAAGATTCTTAACGCCGCTACCATAGAAAGAAAGGGGGAGTGTTTACAACCAATTGCGCGTGAAGCCCTCAGGAACTGCATCCTTATAGAATCTTTCTTCTCCCGGTGCCTCTTTCAACGGGCCAAACATGCGATAGCCACACGAGGATGAATTCAGACTTTCAGGAAGACATTCCAAATTGTTGTTTTTTCAAGTCCAAAGTTTATGCCACTCCTCCAGGTACCTTGGAAGTATGCGAGAATGCATTGTTCATGAGGGTTGCCAAATAGACCCCAAAAATCCAGAAGTTCCGACAGCGTTTCGAGCAAATTCGTTTCTGTGCCGCGAAGTTAAAAAGCAGTATTTTGGAAAATTGGTTTAGATATTTTGTGCTCTATGTATCGTAATAATGTTCATTCGGAGATAAGCGATTTATTCGCCAATGATTGTTTCACGGTAAGCAATTTTAGTATAACCATAAAGCCTTTGAATAAACTTTTAATTTTATGTTTCACCCGACCTCTCTTACTATTTAAAATTTTGGGAGGTGGTCGTTCCCCTATGTAGCAGGTAAAGGAAAGCACAGTCAATTTCCAATAAAAAACCTTCCCCCTCCCTACTAAAGTTGACGTGTCCAAAAACTTTTGCATAACTTCTGAAGAAGTTACGATGAATCAACCGAAAAAACAGCTCTGTTTCATTTTAGCTGACGCACCTTGTAACGTATTCGTATCGTACTTTGTTATATTATTGATATCCATAAAGGACGGGATTTACTAAAGACTCCAATGTTTTCTTAGGATGAAGTACGAGACGTACATCTTGACAATCTTAGTAATCGCCACTGTCTTCAATTGGGCTAATGCTAGAGTTCGAAGGAAAAAAATTAAAAAGGCGATTCCTTCAACTGAGGTCCCAACAACAGAAGATCCCAATTTCGGTGTAACTAAGGCAACTGTAGATGAATATATAAATACCCCTTCTCGAAAAGTTGATCAGTCTCTAAAAATAAATTTATATCCCAAAGACTCAGAAAGTGAATATTATTCGCCAGATTCACAAAATAAAAATTTTAGAAAAAATAGAAAACGAAAAACTGTTAAAAGAAAAGTCGAAGGAATTCAAAATCAACAGCCAAGTGAGGATTATCTTACTGACTACGATTATAATGAGGAAAATGATTACAATGAAGGAAATAACAAAGGTTTATGTGGTATAAATACGTAAAATTTAACAATAATAACAGTCAGAAACTTTCAGGTTTTATACCTTTTACCACGCCACAACCACCTGATGAACAACCCCAATTTGTAGATGAATATCCCAAAGGTCGAGTGGAGGTTGTTATTAATGAACCATCGTCTGAAAGTCACGTTGCGGCATTTGACTGCAGCTTTGATGGAAAGTAAGTTTTTTCTTGAAAATGGGATCGTTTGAATTTAACGAGCTTTACATAAAAGATTCTACAAGAATGCGGACAAATGGAGTGTAGGAGCATGTACAAACTGTACTTGCCTTGATGGAAAAGTGGAATGTACCACCGATGATATCTGCCCACAAAGTGTGCGACCTACCAGAATACCGCTCGTCGATGACCCTTATCCAGGTCTATCATATTAATATACGTAACTATAATGTTTCATTGACCTTTTTGTGTGTTTCAGGTCCCAGAGGAGAAACTGGCTCTCCAGGTCAGCCAGGCCGTCCTGGTGAGAGTGGTTTAGTAGGATCGCCAGGTAATCCAGGGATACCTGGTCCACCTGGTCCGCCTGGACCACTTCCTGATTTAACGGCTTATTACGCTCAATTAGCTGACGCAAATCGAGCCAACGATAAAGGTAATCTTTGAAAATCTACTACCTTCCCGAATTTATAAAGTGCTCAAGTTTGGTCTTGCACTCTTATTGGAACGAATTTAGGGGCAGCAAACTGGTTTCCATTTAATTAGCTTAGCATCATTTTCAGAATCTTCATAATGTAAACTTAGTAAAAAACTTCTTAACACACTAGGCTGGCTAGCACCCTCACGAGCGTTCCGGCGGTTTTAATCCGAAATTTGCAGTCCAGCGTTCAACGAGCGACTCGTTGAACGCTCGACCGCAATATTTCACACTCGTGTGTTAGAAGTTAATTTTTTATCTTAACATGTAGGTAATATGTTATATGAAGATTTATGTAACTCCCATATTATTTAACTTATTCGTACTTCTTAGGACCGCAAGTGCTTGAACCTTTTCAATATGTGCAAGCTCAAGTGGGATCACCAGGTCCAAGGGGATCCCCTGGCGAGCAAGGTCCACCCGGCCCACAAGGATTCCAAGGTACTAGAGGAGAAATTGGAGAACCTGGACTTCCAGGTTCAATAGGACCAATAGGGCTAAGGGGTCCACCCGGACCTCCAGGAAAAGATGTATGCATCATATTATAAGTCGAATTTAATAGAATTGCATTAATTCTCTGACATATTAGGGAGATAAGGGAGATGATGGAGAAACAGGTGCTCCAGGAGCTATAGGTGCACCGGGTAACAGAGGCCTTCCAGGAATGCCTGGCTTGCCTGGTAGGCGATATTTACACGTAAATGAATTTTAAAGCACTGTTTAGAGCGAAAACAGTGGGTGTATAAAATATTTACTTCATCCGTTACAAGTTTCCATACTCGGTACTTAAAATTAAGTGACTTCGCCCGTAAACAAATTCGTTAAGTAATAATGCATTCAATGGGTCGAAAGTATATGTCCAACATGCTCCTTTTAACGTTTTCAACGTAATGAGGTAACATACGTTCTATTAAAACTTTCCCTCAATTTTACTAATCAACTCGGTAGACTCGCAATTAACTCACCTTACAAAAATATTAAATATACAGGATTCAATTTTCAGTATTTAAAATGAAAATATGTAAAAACGCTCGTGTCCGTCGATTTTTGATTGGAGGACAAATTTTTCATTATTTATATCTTTTCTCTTAAAAACATGGGTAAATGAAAAAAATGTTCACATTTCTTTCCTTATCAAATTATTACATGCTGATATTGATCGCCATTTACCTCTATGCAATAAATAAAATTTTGTTCCAACCATCGTCTTATATTACGTAAAATTTCGGGGGTAATTAAATCACGAATTATACCATTAAGGGTAAAACTCACATCCTTCTAAACCATTCAGTGCTATATCACGTTTAAAGATCTTCCCGCCCTTATTTTATCTGTAACTTTTATTGTCAAAAATGAATTTTTTTCCTTACACTTTTTGACAAGCTGTCATTTCAACGGTAATAATGGCAGCGACTTCAAACCTGGAGGTTACAACCAGGTTACAATCACATTTAAAATTAGTTATCACTCAATACCCCTTCCCATTAAAAATTTTAGGGTTACTGCCACCCCTGGTCAGCGATTCAAGTTGAAGGGTTGTAAACGCAATAAAAAATTCCCCCCACCAAATCAAAAAATTACGGGTTTGTGCGTTTTTACACATTTTTATTTAGAATACTAAAAATCGAGGTGTTCAGTTTTCGTTGGGCCATCTTGAATAAAGTACCTTCTTGAATAGACAATGATCAAAAGCTCTGAACAGAGAATAAAATAAATATTTCTTAACATCATCAATAGGACTCAAAGGTCATCGAGGGTTTCCTGGCTTGGATGGTCCAACTGGTCAACAAGGTCCTCCTGGCGAAAAAGGAGTGCAAGGGGTACCCGGTTTCGTTGGGTTAACCGGCTCCCCAGGTGCTGCGGGTCCTAGAGGAGAAAGAGGAAGGGAAGGGCCACCGGGTCCTCCTGGCCTCAGAGGAATAGATGGGCCTGCTGGCCCGCCAGGTTCTCAGGTAAAGTTATATTTCTGGGACTATTTTCTTGACACTTATGGTATCTACCATAAGTAGGTCAATAATTTTATATCGATTTTGTTTTGAATGATTTATATGAAATTATACTTCAATCAATATAAAAACGGTGAGAATAGTTAAAGTAAACAATATGCAAGTGGGTAACCTACGTCAATCCCAAAGCCCTCAACTACGTCCTTGAAGAGAGGTTCTTAAAATATCTAAAAACCAAGAGTTTAACATAGAAGAAGAAATTGCTCTTCGTAATTTTAACTGGACTCTTGTGGCGCGTCATGCTATGTAGGGTGATACATCGTTGGACCGACCATAGGACAAAGATTGAAAATATGTATTGATGTTTCACTCCCACCATCAAGGGAGACACTTCGAATTATGAAGTTATCACTTCAGTGGGCTTCATGAGACAAGGAAGATCGTTTTGGCCGTTGACTCAAGATGAAATAATTGCCAAGCTGGAAATACATAACAAACGCGCCATATTATGCTTGATATTTCACCGCAAAAGTTCTATATGGCCAGAAAGTGCTGTTCCTCTGAGAATCTGAGGAAAAGTGAACGGCTGAGGAAATGAAGTATAAACTTTACAAAAGATTACCGAGAAACGAGGCATTATACCAAGGGCAGATTTTAGTTTAGCTTGGAGATTCAAAAGTCACGATAGATCACTCACGTACTCCAGCAAGCCGATGAAAAACCTACCCTCAAAAGAGCACTAGAAGGGTTGAGCTTCCATATGCAAATTAGATACTGACTGATATATGATTACATGAGAACAACCGCTTGATAATTCAGACTTTCTTCATCAACCTTCCCCGCTTGCATTGGAATTAAGGCATAAAAAATTGTTCTCATCTCTCTTCATCTCGTACCAATTGTAACATTTTCTGTACATACAGCATGTTTATCATAATATTGTAATCTCGGACTCTTTTCCTTGCGAGCTACTCAATATTCTATCACGCCAACATTCTTTATCTAGGGTAACGCAGGAAAACCGGGACCACCAGGTTTTCCCGGGATAATTGGCGCAAAAGGAGATCAAGGAATTGCTGGCCCTCCTGGTGGTCAGGGACTTCAAGGACCAAGGGGTGAGACCGGCCGGCCGGGAGAACCAGGTTCTGTTTTAATTAATACAAGGAACACTTTTGTTTCTAATAAAATATTATTCCTTAGGGGAAACCGGGCCAGAGGGTCCGCCTGGAAAAGATGGGATGCCCGGGGAAAAAGGTGCAAATGGGTCACCAGGGATAATTGGACCCATCGGGTTTCCAGGTTCCAGGGGTCCTCCAGGATTAGATGGAAACCCTGGACCCACAGGAGCTAAAGGTTTACAGGCAAGTTGAGTTTTCTATCATATATCTGAAACCTGACATAAAAAGCCCATTTCTGAACTCCTTAAGTTTTTAATTTTGCTGTATTGTAGATAATCACAATGCGATGACCCTTTCTGCAATTTTTTTGGTTTTTATAACTATTTAGACATACAGGTATATCAAAACTTTGTCTATGCAATAATTATAAGAAATCATAAGAAATTTTATTGGTACCTGCAGAAATATACTTCATCGTTGCTCTAAAAACTACAGACTGCTAATTTTATTAGGGTATTCCTGGCGAGCGAGGTTACAAAGGAGAAGCTGGTCAAAAAGGTGAAGTTGGCTCCCAAGGTTTTCGAGGACTACCCGGAATGACAGGTCCTGAAGGAAAAAGAGGCAGGAGAGGAAATAGAGGTCCACCTGGACCATCTGGCCCCCAAGGTGAACGAGGACTTACTGGAATAACAGGATTGCCAGGGCCGGATGGAGCCCCCGGCCCAAAGGGTAAGTGAATAACCAACAATTTAAGGTGCATAACGGATATTTCTGTATTTAAAACGATGACAGGAAAATAAATGATCAAAATGCATAGAAATCAAATTAGTGAATTAATAAAAATTTGTTATGAGTTTCAATCACATGCACGGTGAGTTTTCTTCCTCTAGCAAAGTGATTTCAAAAACTATCAACAAGTTGGAAGATCGCTTAAAAATGGAAGGAATTGAAGTTTTAAAAGGCAAATTTGAGGACATGTGATACACCATTTGATAGGGTACCAAAATAGGGTTTTGTTCCTTTTGAAGATTTATACGAATTTTGGTTGAAATAAAATTTTATTGCTAATGGTTCAATCTCTATAATTTCTCCTTTGCATTCTAAGTTCTTAATTTTTTACCTATATTATACACGGATTTCAGTTTTTATGGTTTGCTTAGAAGCGGCAAATAGTCACGTTATCGAATAAATTTCATTTAAGCCGACAGCATTATTTAAAATAAAGTGATTGAAGCCAAAATATCAAATTTTGTGAAATTTATGAAAAAATACAAAAAAGTCATATCTCGAAAACGATGAGGTGTTAAATAAAGGTAAATTAGGTTAAATCAGTTGCAAAGAACTTTCCCTATCATCCAAGAAATTTTGTCAAACCGTCTATCAAACACACTGTATAACCTCTGAACAATTTGAAGGCGTTTTTATATAAATTATTCTCAAAGATTGTTTAAACGTAATACTTATCCAAACTTATTTAGGGCAAGCTGGCGCTACAGGATCCCAGGGAGCTCCTGGACCCAAAGGATCTCAAGGTGAATTGGGAAGACCCGGCGAACTCGGACCTCAAGGCCCCAGGGGATTGCCGGGACGCTCCGGCTTATCAGGCAAGGCCGGTTCACCTGGAGACAGAGGTTTACCTGGACAGGATGGCAAACCCGGAGAGCCAGGCATCCAAGGCATTCAAGGAATTCCAGGTCCCATAGGCCCAACGGGCGACAAAGGAATACCGGTATATATGCATGTTACAACGTAACGTTGCAAAAAATTTGAACATGGGTCAACAATAATGGATATTAATATTAATGATGAAGAAATAAATTTTGAAAAAGAGTAGTTAATTGGAGGGCGAAAAACTTCTGATGCAATTGTACGTTTGGTTTGAAAGCTACACGGCGTTCATACTATGGCATCTGAACGTCGTTTCTGTCCTGCAACGTCGCCCTCAAAACCACAGATAAGTCTGGTCACAAAACATATACAGGGTGTCCCAGAATAAGGGGATCAACGCTTAACCACATATTCCTTGGTCAAAAATATATCAATTCATGGTGATATATTTATATACGAAATTGTCTCCTTCTGGAGATAAAAGTTCTTAAAGTCTCACTTTTTTGTTGCAGATAAATCGAAAACGGCTAGATGGATTGCTACGAAATTTGGAGTATAATCTTTCTGCTTCTCGGGGCACATTCAACGGGGCTTATTATGGTATAACCACCAGGGGTAGTGGTCAATTGCTACAAGGTCGAATGTTAAATACACCAGAACTTTTTTATTCGTTCATGCAGACAGTTGGTTTTTTTTTAATGAAATTTCCGGTCAATTACGCACCTTTTTTTTATCTTTTATTGAATTTTGATTTGGAGCCTCCATTAGACGAAAAAAAATTAATGGAGGAAGTAATGCTCATCTTTAATAGCCACCTAGATCTCCAGATCTAAATCCCTGCGACTTTTCTATTCGGGGTACGCTAAAATCTCGTTTATATGCTGTTCCTTTTCAAATTGAAGACCACCTAAGAAATAGAATTTTGCAAGTAGCTGATGGAATGCGCAATGATCCAATGATGTTGGGAAGATTAAAATTTAATTTTCTTCGACACGTGTATCTCTGTATTCGAGAACGGGGTGGTCACGTTGAGCACTTATTAAATTAATTATTTATTGATATGTATGCTTTTATTTCTTTCTCAAGGGTATGTATTGACTGACATTATCAACAATAAAAATTTTTTTTCGTGTAATGGAGGCTCCAAATCAAAATTCAATAAGAGATAAAAAAAGTTGCATAACTGACCAGGAATTTCATTGAAAAAAATCAACGGTCAGCATGAACGAATAAAAAAGTTCTGGTATATTTAACATTCAATCTTCTAGCAATTGACCACTACCCCTGGTGGTTTTACCATAATAAGCCATGTCGAATGTGCCCTGAGAAGCAGAAAGATTATACAGAAAATTTCGTAGCAATCCATCTAGCCATTTTCGACTTATCTTCAAAACTTAAAAAAAAGTGAGACATTAACAGCTTGTATCTCCAGATGGAGACAATTTCGTATATAAATATATCACCATGAATCGATATATTTTTGACCAAAGAATATGTGGTTAAGCGTTGACCCCCTTATTCTGGGACACCCTGTATATTATTGTGATGAAAAGATAAGCTGAATTTATTTATAACATGAAAAACTTTACTTATTCTTTTAAATAAATTTTATCGCCTTCAAAGTACTCCCTGTCCGACACAGGACACTTATGCCTTGGTTTTTTTCAATCCTCGGAACAGACAGAGAAGTCTTTATCTCAGATGATCTTCAATACTTTCTTCAATTCGGCTTTTACTTCATCAGTGAGGTCGAAACGATGTCCCCGAAGCGATCTTTTGAGCTTATTGATCAACCAGAAGTCCAATGGTGCTAAATCAAGCGAATACTGTGGCCGTGGTACGATGTGAGTCGAATTTTTGACAAAATGTTCTTGAAAGACCAATGCAGTCTGGGATGGGACATTATTGTGGTGTAAAAAGCAATAATGTGTCCTCTTAACAATTTGGCCTAGCCAAAGAAATTCATAATGAACAATAACAAGATAATCGAAGAAAACTGTCAACATGACCTTAACGGTTTAACTACTTTAATAGGATTTTTTTCGCCTTGGTTAACCTTTTACATGATATTTGCTCAATTGGTCGGTTCTTTCGGGGTCGTATACATCCATACATACAAGTCTCATCTCTTGTAATGATACTTTTCATGACGCCTTGATAGTCAAAAATCATTGTTTGACATTTTTCAATGCAACGCTTTTGAATTGAAATTGACCAATAATTTCATGATTTTATCGTCCCGCCTAATAAATGGAAAATTCACCTTAATTTTGATCACAATAGTACATAGTATATGTTTACGTAACCATAGAATGTGGACTTTTTATACACTACACTGTAGATGTTCGGTTACCTGCGCGATTTCGCATTCCCATGCATTTGTCATTATACAAGAAGACAGTACGAGTCAACAAATCATCTATAATATATAAGATATCATATAATAGTAAAAACTATATTAATATGTTTTGACATTATATGTATTATCACTAATAGAGGCAGTTTAGGTAACACAATACTAAAATTGGTACTTATTTTATTTTCATTATTTTCTTAGTATTTTTCAGTTATTGTACTATAACGTGTCAATTTCTCAGGGAGAATCTGGAAAAGATGGTGAACCTGGTCCTCAAGGTTCCCCAGGGCCTAGAGGGGATGCAGGAAAAGAGGGTGCCCCTGGGCCGCAGGGACCACCTGGTTTACAGGGGCATGATGGTGAAAGAGGACCTTCAGGTGTTGCAGGACCAAGAGGATTTCAGGTATGAATACAGATGAAACTAATAGTGTAATTCCAGCACAGAAAATTAAATGTAGTAACTGACTGTGATAAGTTGCTCTATGACAGACTTGTGGAGGATTAAAATTTGGTGTGAAAAATAAGTTGAAATCTAAAATTTTCAAACCGAAAATCTATTATTTTCAAAAATGAACTTAATAGTTTTTCAGAAGTGTTTAGTTAAGTTAAAAATTAATATTCATAGAAAAAATCAAAATATGGGGCGTTGGACTTAGGGTTGCTTATAGTAACAATTCAGTACATTAATTCTAAGGCCTTCCTGTACATACAAACATACATGTTGAGGTACTGATACCTCTGATTCAGTTATTCAGTTTAAGTGGTATTTGAAGCAACCTAAAGGGATGCATATCTATCTTCGAAGTATACTGAAATTAAACATTCTTTAAGTTGATTAAGTAAAAATGGCTGATTGTAGGTCACCATTTCAACTAGACAATTCCAATATATTTTACATTTACCTTCCGCTATTCTATCAACTAAATCGTTTAACTCTAGCTAATAATTCCGTTAGGGACTTCCGGGGAATCCAGGGAATCCTGGACAGCCAGGAAAGGACGGAGAAATAGGTCTACAAGGCCCTCCTGGTCTTCAGGGCACGGCAGGTATTAGAGGTGAAAGAGGATTCCCAGGCGAGAGGGGTCCGGTTGGGCAGCCTGGACAACCTGGGGCCAAAGGAATAGCGGGAGCGCAAGGATTGGACGGTCCTTCGGTACGATAATAAATTTTATGTTAATGGATCTTAAAGTCAAATGATGGCAAAAAGGTGTTTTCACGTGTTATTATTTATATTTACCGGTTTGATCAATGAAAAATATCAAATGAATTTCATATTAAATAAATACATTTCATGAATGCAGTTTTCACCAATCTAGGGAAATAGGTAAAACTATACAGGGTGTCCCGAAATTAAAGCACCATATTTAAACAACGTAAATTAGGTCAAAAAATAACACCAAAACTTTAAATAAAACAATGTCGGAAAATGCTTCCTTAATGAGGTATGCCTCTTTAAAGACGTAACTCTGATGATGGTAATTTTGAAATATTTCCAAAACGGTGCAAGATAACTTTATGAAATTTGGTACGATTTTATACCTTATAAGCCTCAATTGACTGATGTGGCTGAATGGAAATTATTTCGTCAGAGGCGTGCTGCACGGGTAGTGTCGGGGTTAAAAAATGCTAGATTTTTTTTATGTGCCCCATTTTTTAGTTGCTGATGCAAAATTATGAAACCATATACGCTTCCAGAAAAAAAAGACACTCTTGGTTCACGATGCTAGGACGCTTCGTTTTCGAATAAAATGAATTTAAACATTACAATGCATGACAAATACAAATGATTTACTTTCTGTGAAAACTTAATAGTAGGCTACGAAATATTAAACAATGTTGACTGTCAATTTGATGTTTATATTTATTCTGTTGGGGAGTTACTTTGTGTCATTATTAAGCTGTTAGTGAAAAATGGAGAAATTTTCAAGTAGGGAGCTTGCCGATATTCATTTTATTTATGGGTTCTGTAATGGTAATTCGCGAGCCGCCGTAGAAGAGTACAGAAGGAGGTACCCGAGAAGAAGAATACCTTTTCGATCTGTTTTTAGTCGAGTACATAGAAATTTAATCGAATGTGGTTCTTTTCAACGTTCTCGAGGCCAAGGAAGACCTACAGTAGATTACGATTTCGAGAATGTGCTTAATCGAATAGAAGAAAATCCTCAAATTTCTCTAAGAACGCTTGAAAACATTACAAACATACCAAAATCGATCGTAAATACAGTCGTTAAAATAACAACAGATAAACAGTTATTTCGAATATTAATTTTTAGATAGGAAGAATGACTCGGATGCAGGGATTGCATCCCTTTCACTATAAAAGGGTTCAAGACTTACGAGAGGAAGATTTTACAGTTAGGATGAATTTTTGCCAGTGGGTTTTGAATCACCAAAATGTTTTACATAATATCTTGTGGTCTGATGAGGCTAGTTTTACGAGAGACAAAGCATTTAACATCCATAACACACATTATTGGGAGTATGAAAATCCAAAAGTCGTAAGGAGAACACATTTTCAGCATAGGTTTTCTGTCAACATTTGGGCAGGTATCATAGGAAATAGATTAATAGGACCAGTTGTATTTCCAAACCGGTTAACAGCACAACACTATTTACATTTTCTTCAAAATGAGCTGGCAGGCCTATTAGAAGATATACCATTGCATACCCGATTGCAAATGTATTATCAACAAGATGGGGCACCAGCTCACTTTGGAAATAACGTGAAAAATTGGCTTGATGAAAAGTTTCCAGGCAGGTGGATAGGAAGAGGTAGTCCAATAACCTGGCCCCCTCGATCACCTGACCTTAATCCCCTGGATTATTTTTTTTGGGGCTTTATGTGTAGCATAATCTATGCCACAGAAATAAATACGAGGGAAGAACTGTTGGATAGAATCAACTTAGCTGCTAATCAAATAAAAGAAAATACGTTTCAAATTTCCCGTGCCTCCCAGAGCATAAAAAAACGATCTAGACTGTGTATCCAACAAAACGGAAACTTATTTGAAAACTTACTTTGAAAGTGCGTCATTTAAATTTCTTGTTCGTTTTTTATTATTGTTTAATCGTTTTGATGTGTTTAATAAAATATCGCTTTAAGCATCATTTGTATTTGTCATGCATTGTAATGTTTAAATTCATTTTATTCGAAAACGAAGCGTCCTAGCATCGTGAACCAAGAGTGTCTTTTTTTTCTGGAAGCGTATATGGTTTCATAATTTTGCATCAGCAACTAAAAAATGGGGCACATAAAAAAAATCTAGCATTTTTTAACCCCGACACTACCCGTGCAGCACGCCTCTGACGAAATAATTTCCATTCAGCCACATCAGTCAATTGAGGCTTATAAGGTATAAAATCGTACCAAATTTCATAAAGTTATCTTGCACCGTTTTGGAAATATTTCAAAATTACCATCATCAGAGTTACGTCTTTAAAGAGGCATACCTCATTAAGGAAGCATTTTCCGACATTGTTTTATTTAAAGTTTTGGTGTTATTTTTTGACCTAATTTACGTTGTTTAAATATGGTGCTTTAATTTCGGGACACCCTGTATAATTCTAGCTGAAAATTTTCATTAAACGAATGTAAAGGATATGTATTCAATTTAGCAATAGTTTGACCAAATTCATATCGTTTTCATGGAATAGGAAATGTAAGAAAAGAAAGACCTGAATGATTACGTTTTAAATGAGTTCAATACTTATGTGACTAAATGCTTAAAAATTATCGTGATTATTAAAATATTCAGGGCATGCCTGGGCCAAGAGGAATCAAAGGGCATCAAGGTCCAATGGGGCTGATTGGTCTACCCGGTCTTAGAGGTCAACCAGGTCAACAAGGCGAGAAAGGCGAAAGGGGAGCTTTTGGACCCATGGGCCCAGAAGGTCCTCCAGGTAGGACTATTTTTCCAATTAATAATTATTAATCATATCTCTCAATATTCTTATTGAAAAATCGGTACAACTTAAAAGTCGTTATTTTCAGTTACGGTAAGTAAAAGAAAGTCCAGGAATGTATTTACACAGAGCTTTTATTTCTCTCTTGAAAATAACTATTTATACTATAATTGGTTTGGATATGTCTAGTTTTATCTAACTCTTAAGATTCTGTGGAACGATCGGAGCGAGATCTCGCCATATGCCACGATCTATATAAAATTTGCGAAGTGAAGTTCATTTGGTTGCTGGTTTTCATTACAAATACTGTAACTTTAATGGTAAAAATGAGAAAAATACTTTTTTCTTATAACGTCTTGTATCTCTGTGCCTTTCATTAAATTTGGTTTTATCGTGTCGTACCTAATTCAACAGTGATAATGTTTGGTGTTCTGTGTTCTATGTACCTACTACTAGTAGTTATTCATAGATAGCAAAATCACTGAATAAATTTAAACATTTTTTGAATATTTGAAGGCCATCAAGGGGAGAGAGGACTCATTGGCCCATCAGGATTGCCAGGCCCACCTGGAGAACCTGCAAGTCCAGGTGATCCAGGTACGCCAGGCCTTCAAGGAGAACCAGGTGCCTCTGGAAGTCCAGGGGAACGAGGACCGGTAATAGAAGATAATTAAAATAAGCAGGCAATTTTACATAATATCATGTATCCGCTAGATTGGCCAAGTGGGTCCTCAAGGATTCCCAGGACCTCCGGGTTTAATTGGGTTACCGGGAGGCAAGGGCGAAAGAGGTTCTCTTGGTCCCAAGGTATTAAAGGTGCGAGTCTGGCGATCGAATAATTATTAGTCATTTACAGGGCTTACAAGGTAATCCAGGGCCTATTGGGCGACCGGGCGAACCCGGTTCACAAGGACCTATAGGGTTAACAGGAGCAAAAGGAGCTAGAGGTGAAACAGGCGCACGTGGTGACACAGGACCCATAGGGCCTCAAGGCCGAAATGGAGAAACAGGACAGGCGGTAATAGTTTTGTGATATGATTATTGTTTTAAACGGACACAACTTCATGTGTACGAAATTGAGGGTGATTGACTTTTTTCGTAACAATGGAACGAAGTAAGATTGTTGGAAAATTGTAAAATTATTTAATCTTGAAAAAATCAAAAACTAGAAATTTCTTATTTTCTATTCAAAGTACGGTAAAGTCCCGCTAATTCAAATTCTCTGTAATCCGTATGTTCTTGTAGTCCGGACGAAATTGAAAAAAAGGATTTTTTTTTTATGTTCCTTGTAGTCCTGATCTACCACGGTTTTTCAAATTCAAACTACACGTGAATAGTGCAAGGAATCAATCAAGGAAACAAGATTTTTTTTGATAATGGGGTCGCTTTTCCTAATTTCTTTTCTCAAAAGCTGCAATAAATTTTTATAATATTCTCCATTTATTGTTTTTCCTTTAGGAAGATAATCGATAAAAATTATCTCGTATATGTCCCAAAAAAACTGACGACATAGCGTGTCCTGCTCATGGAACAGTTTGAGGCTTTTTTAAAACCGATTTTCCCCTTTAAGTTCAGTGTTTTGATGTCCCTTTCGTGTCAGGAGTGAACGATAGCCCCACGTTTCATCTATGGTTTTGAATCAATGAAAAAACTCGGCTGTTTTGCTGCGAAACTTTGCCAAACACCTTCTTGAGGCACCTTAACGGCGCTGTTTTTGTTCAGTTGTGAATAACCGCGGCACCCATCTTTGCGCACAGCTTTGTCATATCAAATTGTTCGGTTAAAATGCGATGACTACTACTTTTCGAAATTCCTATCTTCCAGTGCAATCTTGTGAATTTTCACCACAGAACCGCACTAGAGTGGTCCAATCTGGAGAGTCGGGGGGTCAACCACTGCGGAGTTCATCTTGGCAACTGGTATGACCACGTTTAAACTCTGCCACCGAATATTTTACAGTTGGCATCGAAGGACCAGATGGTTCCAGAGTAGAATCTAACTCCGCTTTGATGTCGGATGGATTAAGATCTTCTAAATGACAGGAACAAATCACATATCTATAAATAAATTTTTCCACGTTCACAAAATCTCTAAAAGCGTTCACGAAAAACGATTTCGTAACACTCTCAAACTCTAGACATGACCTTTTTGAGGTTAGGTCTTTGTACTATAGACAAATTTTTAACAAAACATCCGCCATCTATATGTCTGGTCGGATACTTCTGGGATTGTCCTCGTACCTAAGTCCACCAAAAAAGGGATCTGTTTTTTTATAAATAAACATGGCAAAACATGATCTACTGCCGACAGCGTAGTTGCCATATCGACTTGGATCTCATAACACTCAGGTCTTTACTGCGGCATAACAAAAATATCTGACCCAAAGCTGTAAATAAAATTTATAACATTTTCGCGTGAATTAGCTGTTACGCACAAATCAATCGGTGTCATATATTAACTCCACGTTCATTATTCAAATTAATGTTTTATTAGGGACATCCCGGTAATGCAGGACAACCGGGTGCACCGGGTTTGCCAGGTATCAAAGGCAGTCAAGGTGATCAAGGCAGATCAGGAAATCCCGGGCCACAAGGTCCTTCTGGGCCTCCAGGCTTGGAAGGTCCTAAAGGCGAATCAGGGTCTGATGGCCGTCCTGGTGTTCCTGGTCCACCTGGATCGCAGGGCCCCGCTGGAGAGAGAGGTAATAAAAATTTAAGTATTAAATGCCTGTATACGGAAGACGAAAAATTTCGACTTAAGGGTGAAGTTTTTACTGAAATATGTGTTATTGGTGATAAATTTGCATTAGAGAGAAGCAAGTGGCGCAACCCTAATTAGAAAATGTCTCCGATTACATGCATGCGAGCTCTATTCATATAATATCTTTGTACGTTTTTTATATATAGAATTAATTGAGTAAACATTTCTTCTGCCTTTTTAATTTTTTTTTCAAAATTATATGAGAAGCGCGCAAGAATTTGTAAAATTCAAAATATCAGTTTGTTGATGAGAGAGCTTCTGATATTAAAAACTTCGCCGTGAAAGGCTGTGGTTGGAACACACCAATATTGAAAATTCAATTTAAAAAGCCAAGTTGTTATCATTTGATTCATGTTGTAAAGGAGTAAATTTTGAATTAAAAACACAACTTTCCATATAATTTTTCTCCATTCACAAGATCCGTATTTGTCAATGCAATAAGTATATGGGACCGCCTCACTCATAGCTTAAACATTTCCATTTTATTTTCCTGCTAAAAACATCCCAATATTAAAGGCACTTAAAATTGCTTTTAGGTTTACCTGGTCTACCCGGAATTCAAGGAGATAAAGGACTTATCGGACATATTGGTTCCACGGGAGAACCAGGTGTTCCAGGAAAGCCAGGAAAAGAAGGTCCTCCAGGCCCTCAAGGGATGGTTGGACCGCCAGGAATGACAGGACTCACTGGAGATCAAGGTCCAGAAGGTAAAGCGATAATAATGTTGCCATTGCGGTATCAAGTGCATCAATTACCTCGTTGCAGCATGTTTTAGTGCACGACGGTAATACATCCATAACGTGAAAGTTCAATCAAGTAAAATTTGAACAAAAATAAAAATTAGTGTCGATTATTATAATTTTTTATTTCGTTTAAAGAGTCCGAAAACATTTAATGTGGTGCGTTCTACTCCAATACCCGCAAAATATTAATTGTGATAGGAAGCTCTTTCCTCTTAGAAGTTAAATTTCTCTTCTATGGTTACTCGCTTGTAGTTTATAAAATTGTGAACACACATTTTAGGTCCTTCCGGAAAAATCGGCTTACCGGGCATAAGTGGACGACCTGGAGATAGAGGTCCTCAGGGTTCACCTGGAACCCCAGGAAATGCAGGTCCCACAGGATTGCCTGTAAGTATCCACTACTATGTAAGTGCATAATTTCACCTTTCCGAGACTTTTGAAAGACACCTTGCAGTTAATCAAATTAATGCACATTTTCTGATGCTCATTTACTTATATGTAGGGACCTCCTGGCCCAATAGGACCAATAGGCTTAGCTGGTGAAAGAGGTCCGATTGGAGAAACGGGCCCTCAAGGGGTGGAAGGCCGGCCTGGAGAAAGAGGAAAGCAGGGGCCTCCTGGAGCGCAAGGTCGTAAAGGGGATACCGGCGAGCCCGGTCCCAAAGGGGCTAAAGGCCATACAGGCTTAATGGGTTTACAGGTATGCTTTTTTACAGCTTGAGAAGATTCAAAACCAGTTCATCGCGTTGACAAATAAAAATATATTTATTTAAGCATTTACGTATTCACTCTATAATTTTTAGGGTCTCCCGGGTGCACCCGGACTAGTTGGAGAAAAAGGAAGTTTAGGTTCGCCGGGGAGTTCAGGCAAGGATGGTGACATAGGACCGAGAGGATTCCCTGGTCGTGATGGCAATCCCGGCTCACCAGGTCTACCTGGCCCTATTGGTTTAAGAGGAGAGCCTGGTGCCGAAGGAAGGCCCGGGCTCCCAGGGCAACCAGGTAATAAACAATTTCATTGGTAAATTAACGTATTTATTTCCTATTCAAATATCGGTTCTATGCTTTTTGTTGTTTTTTTTTTTAATTATATTACTAGGCCCACCTGGACTACCAGGACCACCAGGAGAAGGAATAGGTTACGATGCTGCGTCTTTAGCTGTAATTTTGGCAAATACAAATACTCAAAAAGGGCCAGATCCGCAGTCTGATGCGCCGTACGTACCCAGAGTCTTTGGCAAAGAATTGTCAATTGAAGAAACTAAAGACCTTATCACCAAAGCTTACGAACATTTGAAAGCTTCGTTTGAAAAATACAAAAGACCAAATGGAGAGGAGAACAACCCTGGGCGCACATGCAGGGACATTTTGGCAGCGTATCCTGATTATCCAAGTGGTAATACAACTATATTTTAGTTTGCCTAGAAAAATTATTAATTAGGATGTATTAATCAAGAAGCACAAAGCAGTGCAAAGATCCTACAAAATATTTATTTTTGATTCAAGTGAACGAAGTAGTATTTTGGTGGCATTGTTTTTTGAACATTCGTCTGAACAAAGTGACCATCGAGTAAAAGAATCGATGGAATTGCCAAAGAGATTTTGAAACACAAGGGGGAAAGCATATTTATCTATAACTGATGATTTTTTGATAAAAACAAGATCATAAACCAAAAATTTCAAATCACCTTCATGTTCTGAAAACGGCATTGGGCAAAATAACAGTTCGCACACAGTTAATTTTACTTCATCCACACTCCATATTCAACGTGAAAAACTAGTCAAAAAATCATGTGTATTAGACACATGAACCAGGAAATGACTTCAACTCCCATTTAAATATCTTCGAAGTCTAACGTGTGGTTAGAAATAATAATTAATATTGTCTTTGGATATATTTTTTGTTTCTTAAGATATTACCGTATCTTTCGTTTTTTTAACGGTACACGTAATTTTAAAAAACATTGGATGATAAAATGAGCTACCCTTTTTAAATGTCAAAAAGTTCAAAAAGTAAAAAAAAGTTATATCTGCCATGCAAATGGAAAAAATGCTTTTTCATGGCATATAAACAAATATAAACTATTATAGATGACAATAATGCAAAAAGTTTTTTTTATTAGCTTATTTAACAGAACCGCATATTGTAATCCTGCACCGTCGAAAATTAGAGTATTTCTTCAAATATCATTTCAATTGATTTTCTAGCAATAGTTACCACAAATTTTTTTTTTTTAATCCTTTGAGAAAACTTCTCAGAATATCCACTAACTACACTCACTTTCATACGAAATGCAGAACCCAGTAATAATAATGAATAAGTCTTCTAATTTCAAAAAAATAATGCTTCATAATAGAGTATCAAATCATCTGAGTTTCAGCAAAAAAAAGAAATAACGCTACTAGTTCTTTTTGTCATCAACTACGAACATTATTCGAAAGCGTCTGGAACGAGCACATTTGGAAATGCTGCCTTGGCCTGCACGGTCACCGGACCTATGACCTATCGAACATCTTTGAGACATGATGAATCGCCGTCTTCGAAGTTTACCAAAACAACCAAACAATTTGGGTGACCCTTGATACCACCTTAAGGTAGCAGGGAATAAAATACCCCAGAAGGACTTTGATTATTTGTTGCAAAGCATGCCGCGAACAGCACCCGCTTGCATTGCCGCACGAAGCAATGTCACTCATTATGAACTTCCTAATTAATAAAGTTTTTTTTTACTGAAACAATATTTTGCCAAAATTACAAGACTTAATTGTTATTATTACTGGGTGGTGCATTTCATATGACAGTGAGCGCATTTTAAGGGCAATATTGGATAGACCCTAATGATGGCGATCCTAGAGATTCCATTTTGGTTCACTGTGACATGACGAAAAAAGCTTCTTGTATATTGCCAAGCCCCGCAAAATCGCCGGAGTTGAATCACATGGGAAATGAATCCGATATTTGGCTGTCAGAGATAAAAGGCGGTTTGAAGGTAATTGGAATATTTTCGCATTTTGTTTACTGTACCTCTTAATTTCGCAGATTAATTACAAAGCCGATTCCACTCAGATTGGTTATTTACATTTGTTATCATCAAGGGCCACACAGAATATTACCTACCATTGCCGAAATTCGATCGCTTACTATGATGTGATTAAACACACTTACCGAAAGGGTCTAAAACTAATGAGTTATAGTGACGTTGAAATCACACCGAAAGGCTCTATGCGATATGAAGCTCTCCTGGATGAGTGCAAGGTATATTATTAATTACTAGTTAGTGCATTTGCCTTGTGCACAAATAATACTCCCTCCATTAGGAAATAAGCGTGCTTCTAATGGTCATGTAATATGTAAAATAACCATTTTTCCAAAATTCTGTATGTAATTATTTATTATTTTCTGATATAGTATCGCAAAGATGTCTGGGCTAAATCAGTATTCGAATTCACAACTGACAAGCCTTCAAGGCTGCCAATCATGGATATTGGACTTAGAGACGTTGGAAAAATAGACCAAAAGTTCTGGGTTGACATAGGTCCTGTCTGCTTTTATTGAAATTAATGTATTATATAAAAGTCAATATCACTGCCATTAATGGATGGGAAAAATAAAGTATGTAAAGTGATGTTATTGTATTAAGGGTTGTCTTAAAATTTATCACATTTTGATGGATACAAGATATTTGTTAATTGTTGACTAAGAGTGCTAAAGTTGTCTAAGTAGGTATCGTAAGTAAGAATAGAGAACTAAACTGTTGGAACTCCTGCACATAAATGAAATTTCTAATTTACATTTGAAATTAAATATCTCCAAAAATCACAGTTATACTTAAATGAGGAAAACATGTTCAGATAGGTGCATCCTTGGACTCTCATACAAGAGCATTTAAAGGGCCGTGTGGCAGACCTTATTTACACACATATATGGTAGTATACAGATAAATATGAGTGCTGATTCAATATAAATATCGATTAACGGCAAGTATAGATTTTTCGGGCCAACAAACACTCTGAGCAACATTTTAATTTTTTCTCCAACATCCCATATCCCATGGATTCCAAAACCCTCGTACGATAGTGCGACATCAGCCCATTTTACTGCGTTTGCCACATTCAAACAAATTTCTTATTTTTTGAGATATTTAACTTTAAATATAACAAATTGCCATTATACGTTTCGAAGTTCCTGCAATTGAGTTGATAAGAATATTTTCATTAATATACTATGCATAAGATTATTTTGATTGGGATTTTATTTTGTATAGGGGCCTCCTTTTTTAACGAAAACTTAGGCGCTTGTTATTAGTGCTTAATAATTAACATTCAAAAATAGGTTCCTTTAACATACACGTTCCTGACCGGTTCAGGGAAGTCTGACAATACATAGTCCAACACCTTATTTAAATTTGACTAGATTAGATTTGTGCTGAGTGGGCCTAAGGGACTCTTGCAATTGCAAATATCTGTTTTATTTCAACATCCATTACAGATAACTTAGATGGTGTAGTTCATTCCTAAGCACGGTTATTCTGGTGAATACACTTCATCAGGTGCTATCAGGGTCAAAAATATGCCCTTTTTTTTTTAAAAGACGCCTTTTCAAAAGTTGCATTACACTTTTCGAGAAAAGCGTCCCAAAGCAATACTGGATGTTTAAAAACTATGAGGTCAAATTTTTAGGGATTATTCAGCGCAACGATGGAAGACATCTGAGTATAAGGATCCGTGTTCGCAAGTGTTTCCCTGAGGTGCTAGGGCCCTATAATGCTTCAAGGCAGTTATGTACAAAGACGTATTTGATTGAGTTATTTTATTTATTTTCAAGCCAGAACTTCCCGAAAACGTCCCATCAAACGTTGGAAAGCAAATGTGGCTACAACATAATGGTGGGTCTTCATACTCTTTTCTGTTCAAGCCCGTCCGTATTTGGATCGTTAGTTCGGGCAACATTCAACCGGCAGAGGCGGTCCAGTTCCGTGGCCCCCTAGATCACCTGATCTAACACCTTTAGATTTATTTCTGTGGAGACATGTAAAGAGTTTAGTTTAGGAAACGCAAGTGGAAACAGAGCAACACTTGACTGATCGAATCACTGCGGCATTGAAGTTAAGAACGACGTGTTATTTTGCACAAATAAAGGAGACTTAGGGAGACATTTGCCGACGGGGTTCTTATACTTACGTGTTCTCTATTGTTGTACCGAACCATCTCTAGAAATTTGATTTGAGTTCCGAAACACCCTGTAGAATTTTAGACTAACGTAAAAAAAGTTTTTTTTATTACATTTTAAAACGGCGAGTTCATGAATCTATTCCACCGATATAGTCAATAATGAAAAATTGTAATTTAATAATGTAAAAAAATTAAAAAGGAAAATCGAACAGAAATGCTACGGTAAATATTACGCATTTACTTAACATGTGTCATAGCCTGTGATGTCTGTGAAAGAAATAATTAATTTTACTACTTAAAGTAGCTACATTTAAGCAGGCAGCCACTCTGATGCCTTCAAATTTGCCAATATCTGATCGGCAACTACCCTGAAGACCTCGTTAGAAGTTTCGACGAAAATAGGATTAACTGCTTCCAGTACCCTTTGAGGATTCTCGTTAAAGAAGTTTGAAATTATATCAGCTGAAAAAAACATATTCGTTAATATTAGGAGGGGAGTAGTAAATCGATGGGTATTTGCTGATGAGGCAGATCTCGCTGTGCACGGTGAATCATGTTTTAGAACAATTTTTTAAATTATAGAATCCTAGTCTAACAATAATAATTATTCAATGTACTGAAAAGTCCCCAAAATAATGCCGAGGAACTGGAAAATTTTCTTACATACACCCTGTAGGTATTTTCGTAGTGTGCCCAGTGAATGCCAAAACTAATAGTTGAGTTATCCCGGGATAGTGATTGAATATTTTTCTATGCTTATTTAATAAATTTACCTGCAAACTGAAGGTCAGGATTTTTTGCTGTAAGTTTAATCCATCCATCACCTATAACAATTTTTGAGTTGATCTTTCTTATTCTGAAGTATTCATTGGCGTCCTTTTTATAGGTTTCCAAAGATCCTTTAACCAGAAATTTTGTATCACCTAGAAATAGAGAAAACCATAATACGTCAGTACGGCAGTTATTCATTTTCAAACATTAACACTCTGTATTTTGGAACTTGGCATTTGCAGCCCTATGTTTAATGGAAATATTTTTCATATTCTTTGATATGGAACCAGCTGTAGAATTATTCTTTAGGCAATATTTTACAACGTCATGTATTAGCCCGTTTTAGCTAGTATTTGTCGATGTGATGTAACACTAGTGTTAAATTAAAGGACAAGTTACACGTATATTACATGGATATACTGGTAAGTCGACACGTAACGGAGTTTTTTGGGTTTCATCGGCGGGGTATTTGTTAGTTGCCAGATTCTATCTTCAGATGCTCTATTTGCAATTTTCACTTAGAAAACTCGATAACCGAGTTAAAGACTCGACTGAATTTTAGTTATTAACTTACTGAAATTTCCCTTAAAGAATCCCTTGCTCTGTAGGGGAATGGTTAGCAACTGCCCTGTAACGTCGTATTCCATTTCGATGTACGCCCAGGGAAGCGTTAGTCTGATTTCTCCTATGTGTTTCTTTGGATCAGCTCTGAAAAACCATTGGACATGTCATTTTGGTAGATGAGGTATAAAGTTTTCTTAGGAAATTACGAAAGACTTTATAAACGAGCTCAATCAATATTTTCATTTTTTTTTTAAATGCTGATTTGAAATATCAGAAACTAGAAGACATTGTTGTTTTTACTTAAGAACGGTATGTGAACTTAAAAATTGAAAAAGCCGTCTCTGTAGAACTTTGATTTTACACTAAGCTATAACGTAGGTTATTGAGAAATTATTAAAAATATGGCACAAGTTGCTTGTGGTAGATCTTATGGCGTCCACTTTTGTTCATATCCACAAGGCAGATGCGCATAGTTCAAAGTTGAGCGGATGATGCGTGCTCAACCGTGTGGAACATAGCTGCTTTTTAATAAGTAAAAAAACATTCCCTCATTAATGTCACGCCATGAAAATAAAAAAATGATTTTTTATTGGCCAATAGATGTGGCAGAGATATTTAAATTCTAGATTCCATAAACATTTAATTCTAACTTTAACGCACGAGAGAAAAAATTAGATCTATTTTATACTAACTTTAGTTTTTCAACGATTATATTCCTCGCTCCTTCGACTTTTATATTTCTAGAAATGGCGTTGATTCGAACTGCATTGTTGTGCGTTCTATTTACTACCATTATTGGAAGAACAAAAGGATCCATGGGCGGAACACTCAGCTCTGGTATGCCTTTTAGTAAATAAGAGGTGGCCTTTTGGAAACTGCTCTGAACGCATTTCTCATATTCGGGATCAGACGATTTGCAAAGTAGAGACTCCAAGAAACTAGCTAAAACAGTAAACGTAATATGATTAAACTGTTTGCCAATATGCATTTTAACGTGCACATGCCAATCACAGTGATGAAATCCTTATGCATTACTTAACTTACCTGTCTTCACTGCAATAACCATTTGGTAGGTGAAAGTCGTCTTATATAAATGCAACGAAAACCGATATTAACGACATCGGAGGGATTAAGTAAAAAGGGTCGTTATATTCGTTCATATTTATATCAAGACTTCTATTTTTTATTAATAAAAAAGTATGAACAAAATCTGAGAAAATTATATAAGAAATTAAAAACTGTAACACATAAATAATTAAGAGTAAATAATTTAATATATCTTCTAATGTATTTGTATTTACTTATGTACGGTAAAAACATATTATTAATTCAAATATTTTGTCATTTTTGTTTGCTTATCACCTTGTAAGTTAAAATCAATCTATTCAATTTTTTTATTTCATTCAGAATCCTTTCGTCGCTGGGACGACTGTATAACGCAAGACTGTTTAGAGTTGTAGGGCTTGTAGGACTCTAGGGCTTCTACAATTGATGGTGGTTTAGAGTCAACACTTTTATCTGGGATTTCTTGAATGGTGAGCACTTCGTTTACAATTTGCTCGTCAGATAAAGCACTGTACGTTTCCAAATAAAGCTCAACATTTACAAAATCAGTCCGTAATCCATCTGCCAATGTAAGGTATTTTACCATAGCAAAGGGCACATCATCTTCTTTTTCAAAATCATTATTTGTCCTTCTTGCCACATTAGGTAAAAGAAGATATTCCTTCTTTTCAAAGTCGTCAGCTATTGATACCAGTTTTCAACTTGCATATCTTAAAAAATTCGTGATTGTTTGAGATAATACTTTGCTCCATGCTTTGGAAATTATTGATATTGCGTCCAAAATGTTAATAACGCATTCTTTGTTTCGATGATTGTTTTCAATGATATTCATTAGCTGGAACTTCTTAAAGTGAATTTTCATTGATCCTATGATACCGTGCTCAATTGGCTACAGAACTGATGTGGTATTCGGTGGAAGATATTGAACGTTAATATTCTCTAAATTTAACATTTTTGGGTGTGCTAGACAACTGTTTATCAAGAGTAAACATTTTCCTTCTTTAATTCCGTGTCCTAATCTCGCAACTTTTTATAATCAAGTCTGACGTCATCCAGGCTTTCTTATTATACATGTAAAACACACATAACGACTTAATAGTTGTTTATCTCATTCGTGATTCAAATTAGTTATTTAATATTAAACTAGTAATAAATTAATATTAAATCTTTTTAATACTAAATACTTCATTTTTGAATCAGTGAGGATTTTTTGATTTTCCAATAACAACCAATTTACGTTTTTCTGATGCTGCCATACTGATAGCCACAAACAGAATAACTCTTTTCCTGGACATTTTTCCACATATGTGCTGTCCTTTAAATTTCAGTGGCTTGCACAGAGCCATTTTTTAAGAAAGACCTATGTCATCTGCGTTAAAAATCTCGTCATACTGGTAGTTTTTTTGAATTTTTGGCCACATTGTTTTGTGCTAGTTTCTGTCACTGAAATTCGTAGACTAGTAGCTTCACCACTAATTGTTCCATACACAATGTTATATCTTTGCCGAAAGCATTTAATCCAACTTTCTCAGCATTTATATTCCGGGCCTTTATTCTTTATTTTGGCAAACTGTTCCGCTTTCGTCTATAGTATTGGGCTACTGATTGCTGATAATTTTTTTTTTTCATTTTATACTACGTAAATAATGCCTGATCAATATCCCCATGATTGAATAACTGAAGTTTTTTCTTTAGCAATAAATTTTCGTTAAACGCATTCTTGATGTTTTGTCGGTTCTTCGAAAATGCAGAAAGTTAAATACGATGAGTGTAACTCATTTGTAATTGTATTGTTGCTTCTTCCTGCTTCAAGTTTGGAAAACTTCATTTTCTTCAAGTTATTTTTTAAAACACAACAGAATTAAAACGACGCAAACAAGCTGAATATCTACAATTAGCACATAATCAATTTTATGCAGTCCTCGTTCATAATTTGAGAAATTTTCCGATAATTCCTATTCTCTTTGCACTATTCTATAAAAAATTAACTTCTTCAAGCCATTTACCGATACAAAACATAAACGAAAATTTCGACACATACAAAACTCATGTTCTATTGCTTAAATCAATGAACTCCTTTGTCGCAGTTTTAGTTGGTTAATGTCCCTAAATGACTTTAAAAAAATGAATTTTTGTGTATTTACAGTAAATGCAATTTAAAGTCGACACTAGTAGCATTCGATTGGAAATTTCGCCAAAAAGACTGAAACTTATAAAAAAAGCAGTGTTTTAGCAGCTTTGCATACAAATAACAGAAAAATCACAACCATACATTGGTATGTGAAATACGCATATAAAAAATAAATTTCCAAAAATTTGTCTATAAAGCCGCTAAAAGCTCTGCTTTTTATAAATTGACTTCTCCAAGAATACCGGCAGTGTCGACTTTATACAGGGTGTAACGCGAGAACCACACGTTTTTTACAAGTAATATTCCACTATTTACTATGGAAGTATCGTGCTTAATAGTCTTTTCATCTTTTGACTAATTAAAATGCTGTTTCTGACCGTGCTATTATAATAAAAACAAATCATATATCAAAAACTAAAAATTCTACGATTATTTCAGAAACACTCGATTCCCATGCCTCAACTTTTACTACAGTTACTATACTATATCCCGTATCGTTGTTACACGCGGTTAACAAGCCACCAAAAATTTCTTTTGGCGGATATTAAAAGCATTTTTTTATGGAATAAATACAAATCCAACCAAACATTCGAATTTTCACTATATGCAACTTGTCGTTATAACTGACGTCGTTATTCGCGACTTTCACTGCACTTGTAATGCACAATTTGGTATAAATATGAACTGTAAATTTAAATGAGAAAATTTGTTTGTTGTGTATAATCAATTAAGTTATTTGTCATTATTGGTTAATTGCCACATTGAATGGATTTGTCATAGCAATAAATCATAACATTTATTTGGATCTAAACTCCTCATAATAAATGCAGAAGTAACTCCGAATATCTCAGGGAAAAGTAGATTCATGGAGATTTCCACCTTTTTTATAAACAGCATGTTGGGGAACAAAAATTCTATTAGCAATGAATTTCGTATCACGTGACAAAAAAAATTGCATTACTTTAAAAAAGGACCGATACAGTTTCAACGGCACTTTCTACATTCTTGCTCCTACCAACCACCAAACATGAGATTTTGCCCAATTATTCTCCCAACTCGCAATCGAAAATAACTAGATATAGATATGTAGATACTTACGAATTTTAGTGGAACTTAGCCCTATAAGTGCACAAATGACGATAAATTTCTTCATTTCGTATACCTTGAAAATATTTACTAAATGCTGGTGGCCAAGACATATATTCCATTAAGTATATCCCATATTACAATCCCCACTATATATGTACATACATATGTTACATACCGGTTAGTTTTGCAATGTTATGGTATTAAATCTACTAATTATACTTACAAATTGGGTTCTAAAACTATTGACTAATAACTTTTTTAATAGCGGATGCAATAACTTTTGCAATTCTATTATAATAGTCATTTGTGTTGACTTATTCGAAAGTAGTTTTGAAGATGCAGATATGAGAACTTAAGCTTGTAATTATTGAAGGTTGGTAAAAAAAAAACTCTTGAGGTAGCTGTTAAATTTCCGTAAAACTATTCCCTTGATATAACATATATTTATTACACTTTAACTTTAACCAATTCAGAACCCATATAACCCATTTTTTATTATTTCTAAAGCAGAGCACTTTTTGCAATCTAATAATGACGATTTTTAAAGCAAACTGATGGGCGTGATAGATTTTTGGTTGTTATGGCAGTTCTTATTTTAAAATTTCCATTCTGGACAGTTTTTCTATTGGTCGCTAGGAAACGTCTCGACTACACCACGAAGATGACTTTGAAAATGGCCTTTAACCAACTAATTAATTCGGAAACAATTCAGCATAAATAAATGTGTCAGTAATTGAATTTGCAATCTCTGGAACCTTGTTGACTAGAGAATTTTCCAAAGCCGGCTTAATTGCGTTCACAAAAAAAATCAGAATTATCTGCGACGACATCGTTAGTGGCTATCGATAAAGTAGAATCCTGCCCCAACAATAAATATATTTTATATTCTTGTCTTTTATCCTTCCCAGAAGATGCCCTAGTTTAAAAATAGGTTTCCCTGACAATAGGCCATTTCGTAGCAACCGTAGTGCAATCTCGTCCGACAGTGCCTCATCTCTAGATACAGTGGCTCAAAGTGAAAATGATACATCGTATAAATTAATAGGATTTTATTGAAAAATGTGCTTTCGCAAGTTAACAAATAACTCTAAATATTTTCATATTTTATTATGACGTCTATTTATTCTAACTAATGCCCTAAATTAAGAAATTAACTGCTTTTACTCAGCAAAAAAAAACATGAACAAATTGACTACCTAAACTAACGTCAAAGTTTAAATGATACATTTATTAATAATCAGGTTATTTCTTTTTAAAATTTATTTTAATACTTGGTTGATAGACCTTTATGTAATATTATTTGACGTAGACGATTTGAAATCGATTCCACTAATTTTTTAGTGTAATCGGAAGGTATTTTTTCCCATTCTTCCAAGAGCGCTCGTTTTAATTCTTCCTTATTCGATATGTTGTATCTCCTAATTTCGGTTTCCAACTTGACCCATCAATTTTCAATAACATTTATGTCTGGTGATTGTGGTGGTGTTTTAAGAACATGAGGGCAGTTATATAACGGCCCTTCTTTAACTATATAGGCTGAATGTTTCAGGTCATTGTCTTAATAAAACACAAAATTATTAGTAATATTTAATTTTTCTACACTAGGTCTTAAATTTTCTCGTAATATGGTAATATACTTGTGTTTGTCCATTATTCCATCAATAAAATAGAGGTTCCCTATGCCAGCACTAGACATACACCCCCAAACCGTTATATTTCCTCCGTCGTGTTTTATTGTAGCTCTTAAATTTTGTTTTTCAAGTTCTTCACCAGGTTTTCTCCACACATATCCACGTCCATCTGAGCCAAATAAATTATATTTACTTTCATCAGTAAATAGCACTCTGTTCCAAAACTCCATGTCTTTATTTAAATGTTTTTTTGCAAATGCTAATCTGACTTTTTGATTCTTTGCACTGACAAATGGTTTTTTTCTGGAAATTCGACCATTGAGATTACGCTTTCACATTCACGCTATTCTAATTGTTTCGGGATTAACTGTCTTATGTAAATATTTTTCTACTTTAACAGCTGATTTAGGGGTACTTAATCTGGGATTTTCTTTTACTTTTCGTACAATCCACTTTTCATCTGCTTCACTAAATATTTTCCGTGGGTTTTTTTTTGGTGTTTCGAATACTGCCCTCGTCCTTAAGTCTTTCTATAATGTGTTGCACAGTCGACGCACTTTTTTCCACAATTTCAGCAATGGCCCCAATAGATTTCCCTTTTTTATAATGGGAAATAATTAGTTGGCGTTCTCTTATTGTGGTATGTCGTCCCATGTTGACGCTAAACTAAATTCTAACAAACATCAAATAAACAAGAACAAGCCAAACCAAGAATTGTTTATTGTTTGCATTTTTGAACATTTTTTGCATTTATAAACGTTTTATTTTCATAAAATTCAGCTGTATCATTTAAACTTTGAGATTCGTTTTACAAGCAAATAGAATTTAATTTTTTTTTCCTTTGTAGGTGTTAGGGACTCTAAGTTATTGGTTTTTTGTTTCTATTTATTTTTTATTGTTGTTAATGTTAGGTTTATTGTATACTGTCATTTATTCCCTTAAGTTACGCCTATGTACTGCGAAACTTATTCGGAGAATACCATCTGGGTGCCAGACCACATGGCCCATCAGGCTAAAGCTAAGGATACGCTTTGGTTGGAGAATGTGCTACTAGTCGAAGAAGCTTTCTCTATAGGGACTATTGCTTTGATGGTCAATTTGTTGGACCCGCAATATTCCCAGAAAAGCGATTAGTATAGATATTCCCCAGATGGCCACGAGTTATGGGATTCGATGTAGCCATAGCTTACAATGGTTCTTGGTGGTGGTGCGCCCCTGGTTGGAATTCTTCGGGGTTAGTACTTAAGGGATAATCAAAGCAATTTTTGCTCTCTTTTCTGCTCTTCCTGTTGTCTTGTCGGGTGAAAGCTACGTCGGTGTCGGGATGTGATCCGAATCATATCGTGTAACCCGCCCAATAAGCATTCTCCCTCTTCGTTACTTAGACCAAGATTCTTACATTCTTTTGAGATAAGTGCATAGTTAATACAGTCCATTTTTACATAAAACAAATTGTCTTTGTCGTGTTTCATTTATCGAAGGAACACCCTTAACAGTAGGAATTAGTTTTTCTCTTCTTTGTTGTGGATATTACAGAACAAATGTAGGATAACATTTTAAAAATGTTGTACCTAGTTTATGGTTAAGTAAATGAAAATTAATTAATAAATAGTGATTTCAATATAGGTGTATCACTTTCACTTTGAGCCACTGTAGCTCTGTCGGTTTGCCATCATTATCTTATTCCTAAATTTAACGCTATAATATTAAAACCTATGAACTACTAAATCTACAACGTACATATGTAAGTATTAGGCAGTTTTCGGGAGCAACGAGGTAAATACCCGGTAACCGTTACTTTCTATCTAGATATTCGATAACCTTAATTATTGCTTTCTTTTTAACCGGCCAAAAAACTCAATTTATTACATAAAACGCACACAAGAAAACATAATTTATTCTCGTGTGCCATATCATACCAATTTTCCATACTTAACTATAGCGTAAAATTTTAAGTTAGTCAAACTATGTATGAGATGTAACGAGTGTCTACTCTCTATTTGGCAACGTCATCTGCATGCATGCTGTAAACAATTCCGATGACTTTAAAAACTTATTCGGTATTGTGTACTCAGTAGTTTAAATCTAAATTACAGTTTTAATTAACAAATATTTTAATACTAACTTAACTAGTACCTACTATATCTTTATTAAGTGTATTAGGTGCCATCTTTCATTCGGCTTATCGACAAAATAAATGCCTGTTGATAATGATAATACAGTTAATTAAATCTCCTACCATTAATCTGATTCAGTTCCACGGCAACAGATATTAGATTGAAGTCAAGCGGGGAAAAAATGTGGTTTATTTTGAAAAGAAAATTGTTGCATCGAATGGTTTTCCAAAAGTAAGTCGAAACATGTTAACTAGTAAATATCTAGCTAAGGGTTCTCCTATTTATTACTGAAACATCATTATAGATAATATTTTTAATTTCTGTGCGATAAGCGCACATATGTTGCTTTACGAACGTTCTACAGGGTGTCCGGATACTCCGTGTACAACGCTCTATCAGATATAGTACAACTCATAATAAGTCGATTTAACTAGATTTGCCTTAGTACAAAAGTTGATAATAACGGAGCTACAGGGTGTCAAAGTTGAAAAAGGAAATCAGATTTTCTTTCATATCTTTTGACTTCTTCAAACTAATTTCACGAAATTTTGTATTCAGGGGTTTTTTGGGATGAGAAATTCAAATTTATAAACGATTTTGATGTATCTTCTAGAGGGCACCACAAGCGACCATTAGGACACTTTTAAACCGTCAAAACTTTTTTCTGCCACAGTGTATGTCAATTTCGAATAGAAAAATCTTTTACCCTATCTTTTCTGCTTAAAAAAGGTATACTTGTTAAATGTCGCTAAAGCCAACTGTTTAAAAGATATTTGCAATTTTATTAATAGATGCAATTTTTATTTCAAAGCATTTTATTACAAACATTTCATAGCAAATGCTCAAAATGCGCACCATTTTATTTGTATTGTAACTTAGGTTTTTTGTTGTTTCCCTGAAGACGTTTAAGTAAACAAATGAAAATAACACTGCACGTCTTAGTTTCTTTTTGACGTTATTAGAATACTGAAGTTTTATCAAGTCAATAACTATCGCTTTTTCACAATGAATACTTACACCTATAATGAGCAAGTTGACATGTTATTGGTTTATGGATTTTGCAATAAAAACGGCCGGGAAAGTGTTCGAGTTTATCACGAAAAATTTCCAAATCGTCGAACACCCAATCATCAAACGTTTGCAAATATTGAAAGGCGACTCCGTGAAAATGGAAGTTTTCAACCGAAAAGAATCGACGGGGGTCGAATCCGGACAACTAGGACAACAGGTAATGAAGAAGCTATTTTAAATAGAGTCGAAGAAGATCCGAGAATTAGTACCAGACGTTTACAAGACAACTTAGCAGTTCCCAAAAGTACAATTCACGAAGTTTTGAAAGAAGAATTATTATACCCTTTCCATATCCAAAAAGTACAAGATCTTTTACCGATCGATCTTGGAAGTCGTTTAGCTTTTTGTCATTTTATTCAAAATCAGCAAGTCCATAATCCGAACTTCAGTAAAAAAATTCTCTTCACCGACGAAGCTTGCTTTTCTAGATCCGGCATAACTAACGTTCACAATGAACATGTTTATAGTAATGAAAATCCGCACGCCCTCAAAGTAGTTCATCATCAACATACATTCAAAGTTAATGTATGGACCGGAATAATAGGCAATATTATTCTTGGGCCTGTTGTGATGCCAAATCGATTAAATGGACAAAGTTATTTGCACTTTCTTCATGAAACTTTACCGGACTTGTTGGAGAACATACCGTTATTAATTCGTGATGGCATGTGGTTCATGCAAGATGGGGCGCCTCCACATTATACCCTCAATGTTAGACAATATTTAAATAATACATTTCCTAGGAGATGGATTGGAAGGGGAAATGACGCTCCAGTACAATGGCCTCCACGATCCCCAGACTTGACGCCATGTGACTTTTTTTTGTGGGGTTTTTTGAAATCAAAAGTTTATTCGACATCAATTGATCATATTCAAGAGTTACATAATAGAATTTTCAATGCAGTTAACGATGTGAGAAATAGGCCAGAAGTTATGCAGAGAATGCACTTTAATTTTTTGAAAAGAATTAATTTGTGTATGCAAGAAAATGGTGCGCATTTTGAGCATTTGCTATGAAATGTTTGTAATAAAATGCTTTGAAATAAAAATTGCATCTATTAATAAAATTGCAAATATCTTTTAAACAGTTGGCTTTAGCGACATTTAACAAGTATACCTTTTTTAAGCAGAAAAGATAGGGTAAAAGATTTTTCTATTCGAAATTGACATACACTGTGGCAGAAAAAAGTTTTGACGGTTTAAAAGTGTCCTAATGGTCGCTTGTGGTGCCCTCTAGAAGATACATCAAAATCGTTTATAAATTTGAATTTCTCATCCCAAAAAACCCCTGAATACAAAATTTCGTGAAATTAGTTTGAAGAAGTCAAAAGATATGAAAGAAAATCTGATTTCCTTTTTCAACTTTGACACCCTGTAGCTCCGTTATTATCAACTTTTGTACTAAGGCAAATCTAGTTAAATCGACTTATTATGAGTTGTACTATATCTGATAGAGCGTTGTACACGGAGTATCCGGACACCCTGTATAATAACTAATTTAACGTTTAATTCATTTTTTTTTTTTTTATTTTAGAGCACGACTATATCGAAACCTCAGTTATGTTCATTATCCAGGAAAAGACTCACTGCGGTCTCTCACTATCGGAAAGCTATTAGAGCAAGCAGCAGAAACGTATAAGAACCGACCCGCAGTCATCTCTAGATCGCAAAACCAAACAATAACATTTCAAGAAGTACTAATTCAGGCAGATAAGCTGGCCGCTGGGTTCAGATCCATTGGCCTTCACCCTGGAGACCGAATTGGAATTTGGGCCCCTAATTTGATTGAATGGTTTATTACTGATATGGCATGTGCTCGCGGGGGATATATATTGGTAGTGACAGTTGTCTTAGAAATACTGAAAAGGAACTGACGCTTGCTAATTTTTAGGTCAATCTTAATCCTGCCTATCTGCCGAAAGAGATTAGGACACTAATAAACTCAGTGCAGCTCAGTGCCATTGTATGCCCTCGCAATTTTAAATCTCAAGATTATTATAAACATCTTGTGGAGATTTGTCCAGAGTTACCCGATTGTCCTCGTGGAAAACTGCAAAGTAAAGCAATTCCCACACTGAGGAGCGTTATTGTAATAAGTGAAGAAAATTTAAAGTATTACCTTGATTTTAGTTTACATTACAAATAATTTGCATTTTTTATTCTAAGAGGTGCATTCCAGTATAAAGAGATAGAAAGTCTTGCTTCGCAGGGCGAAATCGAGAAAATTCAAGAATATCAAGAATCCATAGATCCTGACCAAGTTTGTCATATGCAATTTACATCGGTAATTGCCAAAGTATCAAAGTTTTTTCTATATATAAATTGTTTAATCTCTGAATAATCTATATTGTGATTTAGTTTTAGGGTACTACTGGAATCCCAAAAGTTCCCGTTCAAAGCCATTTTCAGATAGTTAATAATTCCTATTTCGTTGGAAAACGTAACGAACTGGACAGAAAACATCATGTGATTTGTGTTCAAGTGCCATTTTTCCATGTATTTGGAACTGTGGTGACCGTTGGAGGTTGTTTAAATTTTGGAGCCACGCTGGTTTTACCTGCATCTGGCCATAGTCCTGATAAGTCTTTGGATGCAATTAGAGACGAAAAGTAAGTAAATTTTTAAGAAGAATTGTAAGATGACCGGTAAGTGCAATTTCAACATTTTAGTGCAATTAGGGCTAATATGCTCATTTGACTATTTAATTATAATTATCTCATCTTTCTAAAATTTCTAATTATCTTATCTCAAAATTATATTTTGTTGCTTCAAACGACCGGTACTTATTATTCCTACTATAAAATAATTTTCTAATTACCAGGCTTCGCAAATGAGCAAGCTCATAACGAATCTATCATTATTTGCAAATGTTTAAGGTGCAGTATTATTTACGGAACACCTACGATGTACGTAGACTTAATAAACAGACAAAAAGTTAGAAACGAAGACATCAATCCCGAAATTGCCGTCAGTGGTGGAGCACCTTGCTCACCGCATCTATTTCATGAAATGAAACATGTTTTAAAATTAAAGAAAGTTAAGGTTTGATGAAAACATCTGAGCCTTTGATGTATTAACTTAACAGAAATTATTTAATCTTCAGTCAATATATGGATTATCCGAAACTACCTGTGTAGTATTCAACTCGATGTTCGATGATGACGAGTATCACTCAACAGCAACGGTTGGGCATATTGGCGACCACTTGGAAGCTAAAGTGGTGGATGCAGAAGTACTCCTCGCTCTTGTAACATGTTAACGCCAACCGATTAAATAAAGGAATTTTAGGGAAAAACGGTTCCAAAAGGAACTCCTGGCGAACTTTTGATAAGAGGCTATTTAACAACTTTGGGTTACTATAATAACGAAGAGAAAACTCAAGAACTTATAGACCCTAATAGATGGTTACATACCGGGTAAAATATTCGTATTTTTATTACTTTTATTCGTTTTGATATTTCGTCTCATTGTAGAGATCAGTTCGTGTTGGAAGACAATGGTTATGGTAAGATTGTAGGAAGGTTAAAGGACGTTATAATAAGAGGAGGGGAGAACATATTTCCAAAAGAAGTAGAAGATATTCTAAATACTCATCCAAACATTTTGGAATCTCAGGTAAAAAAATATAGATACTTTTGAAGATTAAATGACTCATGTGAACATTCAGGTTGTCGGCCTTCCTCATGAGCGACTTGGGGAAGAAGTTTGCGCGGTTCTGCGAGTAAAAGAAAAACATTCTACGGATTTAAACGACATCGTGTCCTATTGTAAAGGAAAATTAGCACAGTTTAAAATTCCAACACGCCTAGAAATTGTGGATATGTTTCCAAAGACGGCTTCAGGAAAAATACAGAAATTCAAACTTGTTCATTATCTAAAAAAGTCAAAAAATAATCAATAAAGTTATATATATGGAAGTATGACGAATGTGCTTTGTTGAAGTCGCTTTCTCTATAGCAGAATAGTTTCGTTCATAACTGCAAAACCTTAATAACTTTCCTAGCAACCTAACAGCTATGGAAGAGATCTGATCGCGTATAACGTACGTATGTCATGCTATTAAGCTATAAAACTTCTTGTGTTTTTTATACCCGTTTTTCTTAACATTCTTTACTGTGGAAAAAATATGCAAGGGTCAAGAAAAAAAAATGTTTACGTGAAATGAATGAATTAATTATCGTTTTTTAACCGGTACGTCTTAACAACAGATACTTCTATAAGTTAAAAATAGTTCTCTTGAAATTTTATATACAGGGTGAGCAAAAATATTGATTACATATTACGCACTTACGATTTAGAGTATCTTGCTTATTTCAAATGGAATGTATACCTTTTTATGTATTCAATTGTATCACTATTTAATACCCTTTCAAGTGATACTAATATGTCCTATATCTGTCTATAACCGTTTCTAATAAAATGAGGCTTTGTTTCATTTTAAATAACAAGTACTGTCAGGGTATACCTTGGATTCGTTTCCATGGTTACATTTTTGCATTTGTTTAATTTGCTCAAGAAGTATTTATTTTAGACTTATTGAGTGTTATACAAACTTTTACTATTTTTTTCTTCTAATTTCAAATATTAAAAAAATATAAGGTGTTAGATTTAAAAAAAAAACGTAAGTTTGCATTGTAGCTTTTTTTGCACACCCCGTATAAATGACAATATTTTTAAAATGTGCCTTATAAGGTCGTACATATAAGTGTAAAAACAATTTTTCGTCAAAACCATTAATAAAGCCGTAATCGTCCGCGGCGCTCTTATTGGACCACCCTGTATATATATATGTACATATAGTTTCAATTATTTACACAACATTTTCTACACTAAAATAAATTACACTTATAATGCTGATAAATAACAAATTTATGTCGTAACGATTTGTTGACGATGAACTGCAACTGTTTTCAATTGCATTAACCAATAAGCCCTGCTTTTGAAGTTGCTTGTGAATATTGTGAATTATTCGTTTTTCTAAATATTTTTCCTTGGTCAAAATCAAAGTGAATATCTTCTTATCGATACTTAAATGTGTATCGCAAAATAATAAAACCAAGTGATTTCCTACTGCTTTTATAACCTGGATGCCTCCATAAAAGAATGTTTTTGATTGATTATCATCTGAAATTACGAAATTGGGAAAATGATATAAATACAGGATGTCCACTTAACAACTCTTCGGGCTCCTACGAATTTGCGATTTCATTAAAAAAATAATTAGGAGGACGTATATGAGACTAATAAAGGTAAATTTTAAAATTAGTAACAATCTTAATATCATCTTATAGGAGAATCAGTTCAAAAATGATTAATATCTAGGTTAAGATAATTGAGATATTAATTTTTTTATGAGACACTGTAAACGTCTAAAATTTCTTTTCTTTTGGATCGTCATAACTTCGAGTCACTGCATCATAGTATAAAAAAAGCTTGAAACCAACACAAGCTGAAGAAAGAATTCTATCACGCGAAACAATACAGGCGGTGCCATTGAAAATAATTACACTTTATGACGCCTCACTTTTTGGGACGCCCTGTAGGGTTGCCACTAATTTTAAAATATATCTTTACTAGTCTCATATACATCCCCATAATTGATTTTGCCATAAAATCATAAATACACTTACAAAAATTTAAAGAGCTGTTAAGTGGACACCCTAGATATAGAGATTAAAATACCTTGATCAGTTTGGTCAGTCATCCAAAATCCAGGTTGGTACATACTATATCTTAATCTGTACTCTGTACTGTGAATACCTTCATCCCAATAGACTCTTAGATATCGCGTATCATACAGATGAGTAATATACAGAGGATATCTTTCTCTTTCTTTATATTTACTCGCATCTCTAAAAAAAAAACTTTGAAACATATAATGTATTAACCGAAGCTATAGCCGAAAAATTAAATGCCTTAAACAAGTTGAATAGAAGTTGTCAAACTGTCTCTTAATAATGCCATGCAATAAGTTTATTATTGACAAATTGAAGGATTTGTCGGTTCAAAATGATGTTAACAATATATAGTTTTGAAAATTTAGTCCAATATAAAAATATTTTCTACCAGAATACATAATTCAGAATTAATTTATCCTGATTGTGAATTCACCCTGATTGTGAATTCACCCGCAGACCTGAACACACTTTTATATCTGAAATTATTTAATTAACCCTATGACTATGTAATGGGAATTGTATATAAAACATACGTGGTGAGATATATCATACCTCTCAATATACCTGTCACTTGAAATGGAGTGATACAATTTGTGCTAACTTTCCATACTTTTTATTTAGGAAATACATATATCGTAACAAGTACAGTAATGGACAAAAGTATATAGACAAATGAAACTCTTTATAAATATTTACTAGATAATTTAATTTTACCTTCCTTATTTGGTAAATAATATGGGCAGGTAAAACTAATAATACTTTCAAAATGTTTATATTTTTTTGTATAGCAATAAATATTTAATACAATAATATAGTTTTTTGCTTGAACAAAAGTATATAGACTGGCAGTTCAAGTCGTTTATTTGTTGAATAAACAATATTAAAATTGTCTCAATTTTTTTAAAATTTAAGTTCCACAATGCCCCGCGGTTCTCAAGTGCCTTTTGAAATCAGAACAAAAATTATAGAGCTGTCTAATAATGGTTTTCGACAAATAGACATCGCAAAAAGCTTAAACTTGAAGCGGAAGACAGTTTGGGCTATTATCAATAAATTTAAACAAAAGGGATCCGTAGAAGTTGCTCTTCGAACTGGTCGACGTAGGAAACTTCAACCTAGGACCATTCGTTTGATTAAAATAATTTCTTCCAAAGATCCATTTAAAACACCAAGGCAAATTAAAAATGAATTTACCGCTGAAGGAGTATCCAGTGCTTCAACTAAGACCATAAAACGAAGGTTGAACGATCTTAATTTATTTGCACGTCGTCCCATCAAAAAGCCATTGCTTAGTAAGAAGAACCGGAAGGCCCGACTCGAATTTGCTCGCAATCATCTCTACTGGACCTTCCACGATTGGAAAAGAGTGTGCTTTTCCGATGAATCCAAGTTTAATTTGCATGGAACTGATGGGATCAATTATGTGCGGCGTCCATGTGGCAAGAGAATGGATCCCAAATACATGTTGTCCACTGTTAAGCATGGAGGTGGGTCTGTTATGCTGTGGGGATGTTTCTCGGGATTTGGGATGGGTCCGTTGCATCGCATTGAGGGCATCATGGATAGATTCATATATAGGGATATACTAAAAGATGTCTTGTTACCTTATATGGAAGATTATATGCCTCTACGATCCACCTTCCAACAAGATAATGACCCGAAACACACTTCTAGGTTGGCAAAACAATACTTGTTAGATGAAAAAATTCGCATTTTACAATGGCCATCGCAGTCTCCGGATTTAAATTCGATTGAGAATATGTGGGAGCATCTTAAAAGACTGGTTGGAAGCAAACACTCCCCCAATAAGAATGAACTCTATACACAGTTGGAGGAAACATGGAAAAATATCGATGTGGACTACATAAACAAACTTTTGGAGTCAACGCCTAGACGATGCCAAGCGGTAATTTCCAATAATGGGTATTCCAGGAAATATTAGGATGAACTTTAAGAAAAAACAATGTTTTGTTAATATATGAATTAAGAATAACCTTTTAATTAAGAAATTTCCGGTTTGTCTATATACTTTTGTCCGTTTAATATTGAATAAATAAATTTTATGTTATTAAATTGAAATGATTGAAAAATTAGGGTTTGTGTTTCAAGACGAACCCATTGCCAGGCAACTTTATAAATAACCCGGTTTTAATAAGAGTCCTGGAAATAAGAATTTTTCCCAAAAGTTATTTGTTTATATCCTTTTGTCCATTACTGTAAATACATATATAACAAATTTCAAATGGCCTGCGTAAGAAAAAAATTAATTAAATTTTCTTTGAAATAACTACATATCCTGAAATATACGTGGAATCTTTGAATCACGTATATATTTTTGTATAGAAAGAAATAGAAATCAATTCGAACATTTAATTTAAATAAATTTTTGATTTCCGTATTTTAAAGGTGAATTTAACTTCTAGATTATTGTAAAAAAGGCTGTAAGATCTTTATAATTAGGTGTCATGTGAGCTTTCTTCGTTACTCAAATTTGAGAGGTTATGACGCTCTTTCTTACGAGGTTGCGAGTTTAGGCGTCAAATGTATGTTAAAACATTTCCCCTGAAGAAAAATGGAACGGCATGTTTCGCAAAATTTCTCCACACACCAGAGTACAATAAATACCCAGGGTGACTCCTTTTCATTGGGCCACCCTGTATTGTAATAGATACCCAATTACTCACTCCTGAAGTCGAAAATCGATTATTTAACCGGACATACCTAAATCAAAATATTGACAGTTTTCGAAATACAGGATATCAAAATGAACCTCTTTAAAAGTTTGTTTATATTATTCCTTTTGCAATGGCTACATTTTAATGAAGTCTCGTATAGAGATTAATTGAAGTAGTTCAGCCTTTTGTTACAAAATTCTATATGTTTGTTATTAATTAAGAATACTCAAATCAATGTAAAAACATGTCGAAAACTCCTATATGCTATTCTGCATTCTATAATGGAAATTACAGCTAATCTCTAATCTCACCTGTTCCTGTCGTCCGAGAACTCTTTATCAAAGTCCTGAATTCGCCATTGATCTTCAGTGTATCTAACCCCGTTCTGCAGATCATAGGCATTTTTCGTAGGTTCTTCAAATTCAATTTCCTTTTCATACTTCGATATGTGTATTATAGGGCAGTCTTTATTTCTTGCCGAATATCGTGCTTGGTCAGTGTGATTAATTTTCTGCAGCAAATACCAAATTCCTTGCATCTGGAAATTGATAGTAAAAGTATAAAGTGATGCTTTATTATTAAATTTAATTATAGTATAAGGGTACTATATACAGGTTGTCCCAAGAAGATTCTAGAGGTAACACCTCGATTGAAGCGTGGAAAATTACAATTATGGGAAATCTGAAAAAGTAAATAAAAATATTGTTACTTTTTGATTTTTATTATTAATTATATGCTTGCGAATTTGCACTTTCTAATATACAAAAAGTGATAAAAACATAATACTGTTCTTGAAGTAAGAAAACGTCTGAAACAAATAAAAGATGTGAATGCTCATACCGTCTTTACGTAAAAAAACAGCGTTGAAATTTGAAAAAAGATAATACAAGGAAAACCTTTGATACAATTACTTGTTTTTGAAATACTATTGATTGAAAATTAAGACCAATTTTGCATTTGTCTAAACTCTCCCAAGCGAAAAACAATTCAGCAACACTGTTTACGGCATATTAAAAGCTTAAAAAATAGGAGCTTTTTCCTCTGTTAAATTTGCATCTTTCACCGAATTGGAAGATAACAGTAATGACCGCACTTAAAAGAGATACCCTGTATATGAAAACCTTTTCAATTTTCTATCTTTTAAATAAAATACATTTTTCATCTTAATTCTAATGAATGGCATTGCGTTTTACATGTAAATGACTGTGTATTTACAAATTTTTTACTATAAGGATATAATGCGCTAAACGTAACGGATAAATACCTATCTATATCTGGAAAACAAATTGAACATGTTAATACAATGACAGGATAACAGGCATACTACTGCATTTAGTTCCCAGTTGCAATATGGAAATACATAATAGTTTTTTATATAGGGAATTTGAGATTTCACTTGTACTCAAGGTTGCAATCTTTATAATCCTTCCCTGATAAGAAAGGGATAGAGTCATTTTTACGGCTTTATGAAACTTCTTTTGACTCAATCGATTCAGTAGCATAAAATTAATAGTTTATTAGCATTTAACAAGATTAATAGCTTTATTTCTAGAAAAAACGTTAAAAATGTACTACACGTAAATTAGGTAACTATCAATGTACATACATTAATAATAATACGTACATTTTGTTGTAGTGGATTACTGGAAAATCAAATCGGAATGATCACATTCAATTCTTGAACACAAGGAGTTATAGTAAAATTATATACAGGGTGTCCCACAAGTGTTTCATTATATTTCAGTGGGTAATAGTACATTGAAAAATAATATGACTCCCTATATAAACCATATTCCAATAATGCTTCATTAAGCAGATACAGGGTGTTAAACTTGACTTAAAAAATCTAACTTTTATTGATATATTCAAAACCGTTTGAGATATGTAAGTGAAATTTGGCATGTTTTGAGAGTTAATGTAGACGCATTTATTTATGCAAAAGGGCTATTTTTCGTTTCACCAGTGACGTGCGTACGGACACCTCTCAGCACATTTTTAAAGAAAAACATGGTGCGCCACTGCTTTTTATCAAAATAAAAATTATTTTTTGAAGTTTAATTTCATTTAGAAGAAAAATGCTCACTTGACTCTTTTTCGTCCGACGTATCGTTTGCCAGTAAAAAATTGAATACCGTCTATATGCACGATATTCTCTAAATGGTTTTAATAATATTAAGTTTGTTTTAAATATTATTTATTTGCTATAACATTATAGAAATTGTTCAAATTGGTGGCCATTTTGTTCAATACATAATTGAGCTCGCCTGTTCATTGATACTCTGATACGTTGAAATATTCCAGGTGTGTTTTAAGTTTAACACCCTGTATCTTCTTAATGAAGCATTATTGGAATATGGTTTATATAGGGAGTCATATTATTTTTCAATGTACTATTACCCACTGAAATATAATGAAACACTTGTGGGACACCCTGTATATTATATATAATTGCCACTATATGAAATCAATTTGATAATAATTAGTTACCTTAAACATTTCGGTTTCAATAAGAAAAGCCCACACCTATTTGCTCATATAAAACTATCCTCAAGAGGCAGAGTACAGAAACATAAAAATTAAACTAAGGAAATGAAAGTTAGCTTCGCTAAAACTAGCACTATTGCAAGTTTTTTCAATAAAATTTGTTCTTTGACCTTGTTGTATGAGCTGCAAATGAACTCTGTTAATGTCCCAATTATCTAAATAGTTTTCCCTTGATAGTATCATTGTGTATAGTTCTTTTATTTCTCTGGATGATTTGCAGGTAGTTAGGACTAAATGATTGCCCACAGCCTTTATGACCTGTATGATACCGGCAAAGTGTCTGGTGTTTTCCTGAGTTCCTGTAAGAAGATTTGTGTGCTTTAAACTGTTCGCTTAACTACAACGAATTTAATGATTATGAATTCATGGTAAAGCTCGTAGAACATGTTCAAATATGCGGACCATATTTTAAACTTTTAAAAGCTAAACTAACTTGAATAAGCCGAATTTTTTTAGGAATGTCCATACAGATGAGGATTCCTTACCTTCTTCTGGTCCAGATATGATCCAAAATCCGGAATCACTGCTGTTATATTTTAAACGTTGATCAAAAGTACTACTTCCGTCGCTCATGTGAATTTTTAAACGTTTCATCCCGAATAGGTTGTATTCAGACTGCATGCCTTTGCGTCTCTTATAATCGTAAGTGGTACGTCTGAAATTCATGAAATGATGCTTATGGAAGAGATATCGTAGTGAAGATGTGTAATGCGTGGTCTACGGAGATAACTTTAATTTTCAGTAGTTGAGTTTTTACTGTGGTAGAATAGATGAGTTTGCTTTTGGTGCTACAAATTAAGGTGATATTCCTTAATGTAAAAAATCTTCCATAGTACGAGCTCTAACAACTATACAGCGCTTGTAAAAATGATTGCAACAGGTTTATAACTATCATAAACCTGATATTTTTTTAAAATGCTTGAACAGGTATAATTTTATAAATAAAAGATTTAATCTAGTTTTTTCGATGCTCAAATTTTTCATCCTCACCCAGCTACTCATACTAATTTTTTATTTTTAAAGAGAAAGGTACCCCATTGTATTGTATCAAACGAACAGTAGGTCAATGCGAGATAAATGGTATACTCACAACTCTGGATCTACAGTTTCCTTAAAAAATAAAATTATTAGATACAATATAAAGTAACTCTCTATTACATCAAACAAAATTGAAATTCTTACAATAAATGTTCGAATTGGCTACCAGTAACAATATAGCAATAGCTCAGTCGTTTCTTGAACTCTTTTATAGAATTATCCAGTGTTGCTTCTGTTATTGATTTTAAATCTCTAATTCTATTTGAATTCTAAGACGTAAATTAACAAATTTTTGTAAACGATAACTTTTAAGGAATCACACGCATTTAGTTTCTTACCGACCCATTTTTACGAAATTTTTGTACGAACTACAAGACCCATTTGCGATTAACGTAACGTGAATGGTTTTGATGTAATTCATAAAAAATTGTATCGTTTTATTAGCACTTTAATTGTTCCCAAGTAAAAGTGAAATGATTTGCACCTTTTCAGCAATTGAGTATACCATACTTATTACATTAGTTTCAATCCTATTATGTACACTTAAAATGGATAACAAAAGAAAATAGTGTTCCTCGTCTTTTGTCGATATTTTTAATACTAAAACGTACCCAAGTTACATTTCCGGATCAATGATAAAAAAAGCATGACTCTTCTTTTGCTAGTACTTAGAAAAAAAGCCTTTTTAGCGTAATAACAATAAGATAAAGAAAATATCATACAATTTACCGTAATAAAGTGAAACAAGTAAAATAAGTAAACGTATTTAACTGAATTTACGAATGTTTCAAAATGAGATGTTACACGACCTCTTCCGATTAAGATTTTGAGAATGAACCCTCTCCCGCTTAAGGGGGTTGCAGATAAAGAAGTCGGAATTAATCTAAAATGTTTCTTCAAAAATAAGTTTTACGTCTCCAAGCGCTTTTTGATAAATTTTCTTAGCAGTTCTGAACTGCGAGTGTTTAGTTTTCAAACGATTACCCTGTATAGTTGTCAAGCATAATATGCAATATTTCTAAAGTTTTATCACTTTTGATGTTCAACAATAATTTCGTCAAATTAGTTTTTACTAATTGCTTATATACAGGGTGAGTCGGGAGGATCGTGCCAAACTTCAGGAGCGTCTTGTACATGAAAAATAAATGTAAAAAAACTCAAATGTTGTTATCCGATTTTCGTTTGTTTACAAGTTATAGCGTAAATAAAATTAAAACAAAATGTAAAAAATTTATAAATTTCATAAGAAATTCCATAAATTAACGTTTGGATATCATAGTAAATGTTCAAAAATATTGCCATTAACTTCTAAACATTTTCGGCTTCGTCTATGAAGAGCATTCGTTGCGCTCCTGATTGTTTCATGTCTTTCTTTAATAGCAGCTGCAGCATTTCTAATGCGTTGGATTAGTGCATCTTGAGTGTCCACTTTTACTCTGTACATTTCAGTTTTAAACCAACCCCACAAACAATAGTCTAGTGGTGTGAGGTCTGGAGACCTTGGAGGCCAACTAATAGGGCCACCACGACCAATCCAACGTGCAGGAAAGATACGTTTATGATAAATAGAATCCTAGTTAAAAAAATTATTTACGCTATAACTTGTAAACAAACGAAAATCGGATAACAACATTTGAGTTTTTTTACATTTATTTTTCATGTACAACACTCCTGAAGTTTGGCACGATCCTCCTGACTCACCCTGTATATACAGTGTGACCCACATAAGAGCGGGACACCCCTGTAAAATTTTTATTTGTGGTCCGTTTTTGATTATTTTTTTTATATTTTGTAAAGCATCAAAAACTCAAGTTTGTGAGAAGTTTTTGTTGTGCTCACTTAAAATCCAAGACCCACTTTGCTTCTTTTTCATGCCGAAAATTCAAGAAAAGACATTAAGGATTTTTAAATTTTAAATTTAACTATAATAATATCTTTAGAATATTTCAAAATGATTGTATCTCAAATTTCGTTGAAAAATATTAATTAATAGAAAAGTTATTGAACAATTAAATTTGATCCACTTTAGAGCAGGAGACCCCTGTAAAATATTCAATCATTTAATGTGGAAAAAATTATAACAAAAAGATATTTACTTGATTTTAAAAAGCGTTTGCTTCGATTAAGCCACCGTTCAACTGGATACATTTCTCGTATCTTCTTCTAGTATTCCACATTACTTTCCTAAGAAATAGGGGAGTTATCTCTTCACAGGCGCGTCTCACCCTCATGCACAGTTCTTCTCTATTTCTGGGGCGGTTTTTATATACTTTTTGCCCAAGAGTACCCCACAGAAAAATATCTAATGGGGTCAGATCGGACGATCTGGGTGGCCATTGTATTAATGGACTATTCCGTCCGATCCATTGGTTAGGAAAGTTTGTATTTAACCATTCCCGAACAATTCTCGCGTTATGAATAGGACTTCCATCAAGTTGAAAATACATGTTATGTGCGTATAATAGTGGAAGATCATCAATCGCATCGGTTAATTCATTTTTTAATAGTTCTAAAAAACTTGCAGAATTCATATTGCCTTTAAGAAAAAATGAACCGATAATTTTTGATTTCTATTTCCCGGACGTTTGGTGTTTAGTAAATATCTGTCAACGGCTCCAGTTTCATTAAATGTACGATTTATTCAATTCACTGTACTTTTAGTAATAGGACGTTGATTAGGATATTTTACGTTCAATATTCTAGTTACTTCCCGCACACTTCGGTCATTATCACCAGAAAGACGCACTATTTCAATTTTTTCCCTTAAAGTTAATTAATTATTCATATTTGAACTATTTCTTCAATCAAAAAAAGGAGGGATTTCTCAGCCAAGTTGACCAAAAATCTTTATTAATAAAGATGTGGATGATTTAGTAAATTTAAAATTTTATTGTTCAATAACTTTTTTATTAATCAATATTTTTCAACGAAATTTGAGATACAACCATTTTGAAATATTTTAAAGATATTATTATAGTTAAATTTAAAATTAAAAAATCCCTAATATCTTTTCTTGAATCTTCGGCATAAAAAAGAAGCAAAGTGGGTCTTGGATTTTAAGTGAGCACAACAAAAACTTCTCACAAACTAGAGTTTTTGATGCTTTACAAAATATAAAAAAAATAATCAAAAACGGACCACAAATAAAAATTTTACAGGGGTGTCCCGCTCTTATGTGGGTCACACTGTATATATAAAATTTTTAAAAATATAAGTCATTCAGGCATATTAACAATTATTTACTTTAAATCTTTGATAAATATCAAGATTATGATGCGTCCCAACTTACTTTAATTGTTAGAGCTAGCATTCCCTACGCCCTGTCTGGTGTGGGAGTGCATGTGCTAAAAACAACTATTTCAAGCTCTTATTGTCTGGTTCAAAACTTAGAAACATTTTAACTTTGAAATTGAATAGTCGGTAACCATTTCATAAGTTAAAGAATATTAAAGTAGGTACGATCCTTTCCAATAACGTGACATAACTTACTGATCATATTCCTCCGTTTGTTTAATGAAATCTTGTTCACTACTGAAAGTGGCTTTTGGATCTGTTGGATTTCTGCTGGGCTGGTGATTACTTCCGTACTGTCCATATTGGTCTGGTTGTCGATACTGACCGTATTGTATGTTATGAGGATATGCAGATCCATATAAGGTAGTACCAAGCCCATATAAAGGGTTGAGTGTGGAATAAATATCACGGTCCTCAGCAATATGGATGATCGGACATGTCGTTAAATTCAAGTGCAAATGTCTCTCTTCGGTGTGAATTATCTTTTCTATTAGGTACCATATACCTTCCAACTAAAAAGGAAATAAATAAGAATTTATAAGAGGGAACATTAGTGAATCAACTTACTGTTTATTTAAAGTGTGAAATATAAATAATTTATATTTTTATTTGTAGTGAAAATAATTGATGGCAAATGCATAGCTTTGAGCCTGCTCGTTCACACAAGTATATAACAAAGTTCTCACGGTAAATGAACAAAAATGATTTCAAAGGTCGATAATAATTAGTGATTTTCATTACACTAAAAAGCCGACAAATAATAAACTAGAATAGAGGAAATTTTTAGAATGGAAATGAAACAAAACGAATAGGTGAATGTACCTTTATGTGGAGATAATCATGTTAAACCTCTTCCTGTATAAATGTCTTATATTTAGTATAAAAAATGTAAACTTTCGAGGTTCCTTTTTGGTATACGAACCACTAATAACAATTCGACTCTCAGATCGTCGATCGGTTCGCAAATAACGATCCAAGCTGTGTTACCTTCTATCCAAATTTTTAAAACATTATGTTAAAAACTGTGTAAAAAATTATAATATTTATATGTAATATTTTATAGTTAGAATGAATTTGGTAGCTGTATTCCTGAAAGGTTAATTTAAATGAAACCTTTAAACCAAAAACTTTTAATACCTGATTAGTTGTTTATCGGAATGATACTTTTCAAAAAAATGCAAATTTTCAAATTAACTTGTTTCACCTGTTTTTCACAGATTATAATACCTGTAGAATAAAGTAGGTAACATGTATGTTTACCGTGTTACTGACAATAATTGAATGTTGACCACCGAATACAAATTTATGTTAACTAACAATTTAGCTAACTTGGAATAAAGCATTTTATATAACGAGGTATATTATTTTATATATTTAGCGCATAGATAACTCGAATATCGAATATTTAGCAAGTCATGAAAAAAGACACTTTCGGTTGATAATTGAACGGTTTATCCCATGATGGTACCTATTTCACCTTTTTCTGTGCATATTTGTTTTTCAGATATTATTTGGAATTAGTAAAATTAGGACCAGTGTTTATTTGGGCAACACACTTTAAAATACGTTTTTCTATCCATCTCTAGCAGTTTATGAGGCCTGGGGTCACCTTAACAACCAAATTTAATATTTTACAAAACGCTTAACCATGAAAATTTCAGTAATTTTTTTTTAATGAATTTCTCAAATTGGGGAAAAAGTGATTGAGTGGATAAATAAGATCAATTTTCCATGAATCAGCGAAAAAGGTTTCTATTTTTTCACTTGTTTATGATAAAATAGAAAATAATTGACACTTCATTCGACAAGTGATTTTAAACATTTAGTAGAGTACCATGGGAAAAAATCCGAACGGGTTTGTTGTTGTGCTACCACCCATACGGATCGAAAACTAACTATCACTAAATTACCTGAGGAATATCTATCATTGTTTGTCGAGTCATTTCTTTACAAAAATAATTGGAACTATCATAAGCGCCCCCAAAGCACTCACCCTCACAAAGGGCAACCAGAAAAATGCACAAAAAAGCACGCATAATGTTAAATATAACAAAATAAACAATGAAATATATTTTGCACTAACTCTCAGGAAAGCCCACACTTCTTACTATCCCGTTCAAAACAGTAGTGATTAATGCTGCTGGGTTCAGAAGACAGTATGGAATTATTAAGATTATTGAAAAATTAAGTGGTAAAAGCTCGTTCCCATTTGTTTTGTGGGTTGGAGCTCTTACGTGTCCTGTTAGCTTAATCCAAGTTAATTTATTTAATTAAATATGGTCGTTAGCAGTAATCTTAAAGTTGTACATGTCATTTACGGCTATTTTCATCAATGGATGTAGCCTGGTAGGAAATGTTGGAATATTGAAATCATTGTATAGATACAGACTATTTGAATAATTATCTACAAACTTTAATGTACCGGGTTAAATATTAAAGAAATACACCAGCTGTATGTCAGATAACTATTACCAGCATTCTAAAAAGTGGCTTAAAGGAAAAATATTGTTTTATATGGAAGAACCGAGAGAAATTAAATAAAATATACAGGGTATCAAAAGAAAAACAAGCGAAGCTACAGCTCATTTATTTATAAACGGATTTTGTCGACCTAAAAATTAAATAAAATTATATTTTTCGGACCCCTAAATGACGTGAAAATTGATTTTTTTAAATTCAACTGCTTCTGCTTCAAATGTCAATTTCAGACTTCCAAATAAAACTTTACATTTTTTTAAAGAAAATATTTTTCTAAATTTAATAATGTATAACAAGTTAGTGTTAAAACAATTTTTAACTAAAAAAATATTTAAGATTTGAACAATATGAGTTATGTAACTATCTGTATCATTATGGGGACACCTGCGTTATTTTGTGGTCATCTGCATTTCATTCTATCTCATCTTATTATTATCTTTTATTATCTTGTACGATTATTATATCATCTTGTACGAAGACACCTGGAACCATGAAAAAGTTACTCCTATATGATACCTAGAGGGAAGAGACAAGCTAGAGCTGACTTTAACTCTTAGAGTCATATCATTCTTTCTCATGATTTTGTAAGCATTTATGCTACAAGTGCTACTATGGTAAATCAAGTACATTAAAAATAGTTATTAGTATTGTTATTAGCGACAATTGATAAGTGCCAATTTTAGTTCAAATTATTTAAAAATAAACAGTAATTTGGCACATATGATTAAGGCTTATTTCCAAAGCAATACGAACTCCGGTGGAGTAGTACGATTTTGTTTTATCTGTTTTCCTAATACAGAAGTACCTAATGGTAATAAATTTAAACGTTTAAGGAACAACTTACGACGCTAGATAGATACAACGAATGGATATTTTAAAAAGACGAAAAAATAATAGCAAAACTTTGATAAAAATATAGAACTCAAATGTATTGTTTAGTTTTGAAGAGAATCGAAACACATCAGAAAAAGAAATTAATAAGGCATTAAATCCGTTCAAAAATAAAGTTCAAAGAGTTTTTAAGAAACTCAAATACCATACTTCCATTTTTAAAAAACTGCAACTTTGAAAGTCAATGATTCCAATCGAGGAATTCTATTCTGTAATCATTTCCTTGACAATCTGTAAGCTGCTTCACTTTTGCAAGCAAAACTTATTTGGTCTCACAAACGCACATTCAACAATAATCGAATTTTCAATAGAAATATTCATCGACATTGAAGCTAAGAAAATTTCTGATTTCTAATAGAAAAGAATTGTCACGAAAGATTTAGCTCCAATGTTTGTTGTGTATTTTTTTTCGGATGGTCACATTGATGATTTCCTGGACAATTTACGTCTTGCGCAATTAAACGGAATTTATTTTCAACAATATGATGCGACACCTTATAATGCCAGGATAAATATTGAATGGTTAAATATTTGATTTCAGGAAAATGAATAAGACCAACAGTCCAGCCCGTTGACCAGCTCGTTGACCGGGCCTTTCTCCGCTAGATTTTTGAGCAATGGGACTACTTTCAAAATAAAAGTCACCCAGCCAGAAAATGTTGATATTTTAAAACAAAAAATTATAAATTCCTTCCAGGAAATTACATCAAATGCTATCACAAATGCTACGCATGGTGTAAGCGGAAGATGCCAGTTATGTGTATAATATGATGGTAGGCAGTATTTTTTAAAATAATATTTTATGTAAACTGTTGATAAATACGTTGTTAAATGCAGAACAAAAAGCCTATTTGTAATATTCAAGCCAATATGCTGAAAAAAATAAAATTTATCAGTTTTTAAAAATTGTTTTTAGTTTAACATTGTTTACATTACATTACTTTGTTTACAACATTAACTTGTCATATTTCATCAGATTCAGAAAAATATTTTCTAGAGAAGTAATTTGCAATAATCACACTTGCGTCATAACTGCTCACATAAAATTACAAGGCAGAATGATGTGGTATCAAGAGTTAAGGGCGGCTTTATCTTGTTTCTTCTCTCTAGATATCATATGGAAGTAACTTTTTCATGGCACCAGGAGTCTTCGTGCAAGACGATATAATAAGATGAGATAGAATGAAATGCAGATGACCACAAAATAACGCAGGTGCCCCCATAATGATACAGATAGTTACATAACTTATATTGTTCAAATCTCGCAATTTTTTTCAGTTAAATATTGTTTTAAAATTAACTTCTTATATATTATTGGGTTGTTCGATAATTAATATCATTTTATTCTCATAGATGGCTTAATTTATATATATCCAGTAATAGTGATCTCGTCGCTTATATTATCATATGCCATTTTAAAGGTTATGTTTTAGACTTTTTTTGATCGAAAATTCAACGTGATTAGCAAACAAGAAGTTGTTTAAAATTTAAGTTGAAGATGGACAATCAAAGTGAGCATTAACGACACATTTTATTATTTTACTTTCGAAAGGACAAAAATGCAGTACAAGCTCAGAAGAAATTGTGTGGAGTTTATGGTGAGAACTGCCTTACTGAACGCCAATGCCAGCGTTGGTTTTCTCGCTTTCGTTCTGGAAATTTTAATGTCCAAGATGCACCACACACTGGACGCCCAATCACCATTGATAACGATAAAATAAAGGCCTTAATCGAAGCTAATCGGCGTATGACAACTCGAGAGATAGCAGAAAAGTTGAACATATCGAATTCAACCGTTTTTCTGCATTTAAAAAAGCTTGGGTGCGTTAGCAAATTGGATATTTGGGTTCCTCACGAATTGAAAGAAATTCACCTCATCCATCGCATTATCATATGCGATTCTTTGCTGAATCATAACTAAAACAACCCACTTCTAAAAAGAGTCATAACGGGTGATGAAAAATGGATTGTCTACGATAACGTAGTCCGAAAACGATCATGGACCAAACAAGATAAACCTGCGCAATCCACGTCCAAAGCCAATATTCATCAAAAGAAGATTTTGCTATCTGTGTGGTGGGACTACAAGGGTATTCTTTATTTTGAACTGCTTCCGAGAAACCAAACTATTGATTCGAATGTTTACTGTTGTCAGCTATCGAAATTGAACGAAGAAATCAAAAGAAAACTTCCTGAACTCGCCAATCGCAAAGGGGTACTGTTCCATCATGATCACGTTAGACCCCATACGTCTTTAATAACGCGTCAAAAATGATTGGAACTAAATTGGGAACTGATACCTCATCCACCATATAGCCCCGACTTGGCGCCATCAGATTATTATTTGTTTCGTTCTCTTTAAAATCATTTGAATGGTAAAAATTTCGATTCTGATCAAGCCGTTAAAAATGAGTTAAATCAATTTTTTACTTCTAAAAATCAAGGCTTTTTCGAACGCCGAATTTTCCAACTTGCCGAAAGATGGCAAACGGTCATCCACCAAGATGGCCACTACATCATCGATTAATATTTATTATTAATATAAGTATATTCACTTTGAAAAAACATAAAAAATACGACATTAATTATCGAGCAACCCAATATATAAAATGCAGAAAAATATTTTCTATACCCTTCCAACGAAGCGCTATACGAAAAAACTAACATGACAAAAATTTCAGACAGACTATTACAAATACAAAAAAAGTGGAAAGACAAAGAGAAAAACTGGGTTATCGTTGTTGGACTGTGCATTGACCGACAGACTAGAAACTCACGTTACCTCACACCGGGCACAACTCTGATTGAACACTACTAAGACAGACTAGATGTGGGATGTTTGATGTGCCTGATATGCTTACACTTTTGTTCGGTGCTGTGAAGGTTGGATGTTGGTTGGTCTACTGGGTGTGATTGGTGCTGGTGGTTTTGGGGTGATTGTTGTGGATGATACTGTTTTTGAGACTAAGATTACTATCATTATAACACTTGTAAATACCAACATGGGCAGAAAGGCCACGTAGGCCGATAGCCTCTTCTTATTTAAGAAGGAATTCTATTGTTTATTATTGTCTATTATTTTATTTTCTATAAAAAAATGTCAAAAAACATGGAATTCTACTTAAAATTCTGAGGTTGCTCTGAAGCAGAAGAAGTTTTGTTTTAAAAATCAACTATGACGATACTTAGTAGTCTGAAAAATATCATATTATACGGTTTTTAGTTTTTGCAAAATGCATTCATAAGTAACTGCTATATATAGCTTCGCCCGTTTTTTTTTTAACACCCCATTGGAACCTTTCATTTTCCCCCGATCATACCGTCAAATAGCTTTATCGCGTGTATTTGCGAACTGAAAATAATACTGTCACATCTCATACGTAGATGGTCTACAAATATTTTTAAAAACAAGTATGAAACTTTCGTTAATAAAAGAATATTTTATTTATTTTTACGGATATACTGAACTGCTATTTCTACAATAAACACTGAAATTCCCAGACTAAGTCCAAGGCTCCATATTAAGAAAATAAATTCTAAATGCTCAACGCTGAGCACTCGACTCTTCAATTTAGTTTTTAATTTGCTGATTTGTAAATGCCACGTCCACCGTATCTTGGTTATTTCTAGTTGTATAATTCCGTTTTCTAAAAGACGCCTCAGCACCACGTTTATATCTTGAAACGCAGAATAGTTCTTTCGAACGAGCATGTGAATCGGCATCAGCTGAAAAATGCGATCTATTACTAGAAGAGGTTGATAAGTCCATTTATCAACGTAATACTTGGGAATAGAATAAATTACAGGAGTTGCCAGAAACAGCATCTCATGATCTTTGAAAACTGCAATGCGATCGAGGCATTTTATTACATTTGTACAGACCTGCACCCTCCTTATCAAATTTGTGTAACTATCATTGAGCGGTTTTGTACTCGAACCTGCGAATGGTGGTGGATAGGGTACATACAAATTTAGGTTCTCTTCGGTTGTACTCACAGAATACTTCTCATTAAAGTAGATCATTTGTAAGGTATTTTTGAAAGCAGTAGAATGTATAAGGCAGAAACTTAGAAGAGAAATCATTACTAAACGGAAATTGCAGAATTTATGTAGGCGATGAATTGATGATTCAATGATGATCTGAAAGAACCAGTGGAGTTGCAACGCGGCAGTAGTTGAAAAAGACATTCTAGTGGGGTTAAAGAAATAATAAATAATTAATAAAATTAAAGACAAGCATAGCAAGCAAACAAGGAAAAATTTCCATGAATATATCTGCTTCACTCTAGACCAGACTGTTTCCTCTGTTAGCACATTAGGAAGGACCATAGCAAGCTTATCCATGATATAAATAATGGAGCCTTCAAAATCATTATATGTGTTCACAGTAGGGTGAAAGGCACCAACAGCAATATCAGCTTCGTTGAATTGCAGCGATAGAAAGGCAGGATTGGTATAGTTTCCTGTTTCCATATTCTTTTCATACTGGTATATGGTACTTTCGATACGACTAAAGTTTTGAATTCCTAAATAGTCCAATATAATTTTCAGAATGATTTGCTCAATACCAGTGTAATCATCATTTATGTAAGGAGGCAGTCTTCGACAAATTATTCTTACTGTGGTGTTGCTCCATTTGTTCTTAAGCTTATATGCTAGAATAAGAAATTAATTTTTAAGTATATTGTATAGATTAATAGTAAAAAATGCCCACCTGATACATTCATCCCTCTTGGCGGATCATTTGAATTCTGTATGAGACCGAAACCAGATTCATTTAACGTTAACTTTCCATTATCATATGATGACCTTATTACCGCCTGACTTTTAGTTTGCGTGCATACTAAGTAGAGGTTAACTAAACCAAGCAATAAAGTAATTTTCATTTCTTCCATTAGTTGAATAACACGTTAGACGAGTCTAATCAGAAATAAAAGGATATATGTCCTTTGTAACGTTTAACGAGTTATAACTGTCAGCGTTAGACGCTATCTTGGTTTCTCTTTACACAATGTCTTCGAGCAAATTGACATTATACCGCATTTTATTTATTAGTTCTCCATTAAAGTCAACTCTTAGATCAGATCCATCTTTATCGATTTATTCATACCGGAATTCGCCGTAAACCTGACTAATGCAGATGAAGGTATGACTTTTATTCATCCTATAGATAACGGAATACATAGTTTCTCAAAAGATTATGAATAATCTTACGGTGATAACATGAAGATCTTATTTTTTCAGAGGAAAGATTCTGAATAAAACTCACCTCCGTCAAAACAATTCAATGATATCTCACGTTTAAAAATCTTTCTACTCACATTTTCAAGCCTGCAGCTCTTACTGAGACAAACTAATTTTTCTCCACACATTTTAACAAGCTGTCATTTCAAGAGGGATAGCGACAATAACTTAAAACTTGCAGATTATAATCAGGGCACGACCAGCTTTAAAATGAGGTATCACTCGACACCCCTAACCATTAAAAATTTTAGATGTAAATGGAACCCCTGTTCAGCGGTTGATGTTAAAGGGTTAAAAATACAATAAAAAATTATCCCTCTCGAATCAAGAATCGAAGGGTCCGAGCGTTATTTAATTTTGAAATCTGAAAATCGAGGTGCAAAGTTTTCATTGGGCCACCCTGTATTAGTTATCTCGTTCAATAGATGATTAATGTTTCGAAAAGTACAATTTTGGTGTTTATTGCATTTGACATTAACCTATTTATTTGCCATTACTTTTTCATTTCAATTCAACCTAGTTAAAGTTTTGCAAACTAGAAAATAGCTTCTCTGAGCGTGGGTGAGTAAATGTCAACTCACCACTAGGGTCAACATGTTAATTTTAATTTAGTCACGTTAAGAAAATTTAACTAGAGAATTAGGTAATTACTCTTAAATATTCAAGTGCTTAAGTCAAGTTGTTTCATCTCAACAGACTGGTGATAATTTAGTTAATGAAAGAAGGTTTAACGAATTTACTTGTGAAGGCTCGCATGAAGCAGAAAGAATGATAAATTCTTACGGGGTGTAGGATGTATATATCCGGAGAACTGTCTCTTGTATTGCTTAAACTATGGTGGGAAACTCTGATGAGCAATATTACAATGCTTTCCCTTAACAGCACTTAGTATATTGAATATGGTGTTCTTGAAAGTTAAACGTTTACGAACCATTTTTCTTAATTCTTTTAATAATTTTGTTTTCGGGTTCTTTAATGACAATTACTACCCAGTAAAGAAATTAATGAGCCAAATCACAAGGGACAATTAATACGTAGAATAAATTAGGAAATATGCCACAAGCACAAACCCAAGGAAGACAAATTGCTAAGATTTGATGGTTTTTTAGCATGGATTATTGATGACAAATGGAGACAAATGATGAAAAAGAGAGACGTTGAAATTAATCAATCAAAAAACAATAAAAAAAAGGTGTAACGATATAGTAACATGCATTTCGCCGAGATCGATCTACCATACAAAAGAATTCGTCAAACGATAGGTATTACCTTCAAAACGTCGGCAACCTCTCATGTTCATGAACGTCCTTCAAGCAAATTGCAAGTTTGATTTTTTATGCAAATATGAGAGTATTTTTAGATTAATTCAGGTGGTGCTTGAGTTATATTGCCATAAGCATGCGTCATCTGACGATACCACTTCAACAGTCCACAAGGCCGTACGACGCGACTTTGGATAAATTGTTCATTCAAATATTTATACGATACTTATCGTGTGCTTTTATCATATATTTGCTGTTAATCACGGATTAGTTAATGACATTATAACAATTTGCGATAAATCCATCGTCAGATGACGAGTGTATGGGATAGAAGCTTTAATTTGTCACCAAAGCAACGTTTTACTTGAAACAATTGTTTCTTAGTGCTATCTCTGCTTTATTCCTTAGTCCAAACTAATTTTTATATTTCATGACTGGAAAAATTACAGGTGTCATTATATTGACCGTGAAAATGTGAAATATACCATAAAACAACCGTATCATTCTTCAGCCGTGCTTTCTACTTCATCATTTGTGTTACTTTGATTGATCACCATATACAGGGTGTCCCACAAGTGTTTCATTATATTTCAGTGGGTAATAGTACATTGAAAAATAATATGACTCCCTATATAAACCATATTCCAATAATGCTTCATTAAGAAGATACAGGGTGTTAAACTTAAAACACACCTGGAATATTTCAACGTATCAGAGTATCAATGAACAGGCGAGCTCAATTATGTATTGAACAAAATGGCCACCAATTTGAACAATTTCTATAATGTTATAGCAAATTAATAATATTTAAAACAAACTTAATATTATTAAAACCATTTAGAGAATATCGTGCATATAGACGGTATTCAATTTTTTACTGGCAAACGATACGTCGGACGAAAAAGAGTCAAGTGAGCATTTTTCTTCTAAATGAAATTAAACTTCAAAAAATAATTTTTATTTTGATAAAAAGCAGTGGCGCACCATGTTTTTCTTTAAAAATGTGCTGAGAGGTGTCCGTATGCACGTCACTGGTGAAACGAAAAATAGCCCTTTTGCATAAATAAATGCGTCTACATTAACTCTCAAAACATGCCAAATTTCATTTACATATCTCAAACGGTTTTGAATATATCAATAAAAGTTAGATTTTTTAAGTAAAGTTTAACACCCTGTATCTGCTTAATGAAGCATTATTGGAATATGGTTTATATAAGGAGTCATATTATTTTTCAATGTACTATTACCCACTGAAATATAATGAAACACTTGTGGGACACCCTGTATATTGGATATATTCTTAGAATATTAATACCAAGCGAATGCATAATTCGTAAACTCCAAAGAGATATTTACACAAATACATACGTATAAGCACTCGACTAATGTAAATTATTGTTTAAATATTATCAGCAAAACGCTATAAAAAAATAAATACATCAAAGTTTTGCTGAATAACGTTTAATTCTGGAAGCTCAAAAATTTACATGAATGACTAAATATACGATTAGATAATAAATTTTACATTACTATTACATCCATGGCTGACAAATTTGAAAGCAATAATCTCAGGTTATTTATATTGCCAGTTTCTTTACTTATCTTTTTAATAAGGTTCCTTTCAGTATCGCGAAGGTGCTTGTGATACGTATTTTAAAATTATTATATTAGGAATTACTATAAATTTGAATCTGTCGGTAAGTAAATAAAGAGAGTTCCTTTTCCTCCCGCAGACAAGTTGATACGGGATCCGAGGAATAAAAACGCACTTTAATATAGGGTAGCAGCTATTTACGCTATTATACAGCTTGAAAGAGCCAAATGGAACAAATTTAACATTTGCATATCTCGACATGTACCGCAAAAATGCCGAACTGCGGCAACTATCGATTCTGCAATTACATACTGTAACGTAAAAATTTCATCCCTAAACTCAACATCCTTTGCAGGACAATTGCAACCCCCAAATTTTTAAATTTGAAGTATTGGTTTGTGATATCTCAAATGATAGGTCTTTTAATTTTCTATTCAAAATTGCTATGGTTTTAAACTTTATTGTAAAGAATACTAGAAACAAAATTAATTCATAATTGGCGACATTCTCTACAATAAAAAAAATAAGTAATACCATTTTGTTATTGATAATGTAATGAAGTAATAAAACAAATCAATCTCAATCTTTTATAAAATGGTTAAAATGTATGCCTCGAACTTCTAGGCAGTATCTTAACCGTAGATAAAAATGTCTCCGAACATTGATCAACATCTGAGATGTAACCGATCTCATTGCAAGCAGGATTTAGTTTTGTACACCATACTCTCCACATATCTCCATAAGAACTCCCATAGAGTAAGATTAAGTGATCGTTCTAACCATTTTAGCAATCTTCGCTTCCTTATTCAATGATCTGAAAAAGTTAAGTCGAGGCTCCTTGATATTGATTTGTCTTGTTAATTTATTACATTGTGAATAATAAAATGGTATTAGTTAATAAGTTTTTAATTTGTTGCAGAGAATTTCGTCAATTAGCTGATTTTTTTCCTATTATTCTTTCAAATGAAGTTTAACATTATAGCAATTTTGGATAAGAGGACAAGAAAATCTTTGAAAAAAGTTACTACAAATTTATATTTCCATTCAAAAATTTTAGGGCGGCAATTATCACGCAAAGAAAAACAAATTTAAGGATGAAATTTTTACATTACAAGATCTAATCTCAAAATCTAAAATTGACGTGTTTTGATAATTGTTCACATATGTGGAAATATGCAAGAATTGAATTTATTTCATTTGGCTATTTCACCTTTTACATGCATACACTATAGCTCATATGTTGAGCAATCTTTTAAATTATATTTTTTACCTATAACAATACGAATTTAATATAATCTAATCGATTAATTATTAATTAAAATTAAAAGTTAATATATTAATGTTAAGGTTTATTTGTTAAATGTTTTTAAACAATATTACTGTATATTTATACTGTATACACTCTGAAAATTAATTTGAAGGTATACTTCAGATCGTTACCATGTTGGAACGCCCACCGAATGCGTATTTTTTCTACTGTCCAGGGCAGCAGGTGATTTTCCAGAATATTTTTATAAACATATCAATACATAATATAAGCAATTTTTACTAACAGGCCCTTATTAAGCCCTCCGAAGTACACATTTCGAAGATTCATCGTAATTCTTCTATTTTTAAAGTTAGAAATCACCCTTGATATTATTGATTTATTTATATTTAACCTTTTGCAATTTTACGTTGCTTATCACTTCTTTCAAATTGTGCTAAGTTTTTCTTTAGTAACTGATTTGATAAATGAACACCCCTTGGGGTATTGAAATCTTTTCAGCCAATGCTATTGTAATGTACCCACTCATATCGAATGGAAACAACCAGACATAATTACAGAACAATTAGGACGTCACTATGTTAGTACAACAAATTCATAATTAACGAGGCCAAAGGTCTAAATCCATTTCACTGTAATTAAATAGGTTAAAGGTCTAAATCTACCCTTAACGATATCTAGAGATACGAAATAGTATATAAGAACACAAACGCAAGAGTTCAAAAAAGAATTCGAGAAAAGCAGTTAAGAAAGAAGCAACTAAGAAACGAAAATCGACTTTGTTCGTGCTAACAGAAATTTACAACCTGTGTTCGTAATCTTGTACCTTCGAGTTTGTTAAATAAAGGTGTTTTACTGAATTTGCGTTTAGTTTCCACCCTGTCACACTACACTATGAATAGCAAAGTCGATATCACACAATAATGTAAATAAACAATTGGGTTGCGTTACATATGAATCTTATAATAAACAAAATGGTCTAAAAAAGGGACATGTTGAAAATACATTTATAGCTTTAAATACTTTGACAAACAAGAAATATACTTTATTAATTCTAAAAAATATTTTTCTGGAAACATGTTTATTTAAAAATTTTAATTAATAGCTCTACATAAGAGCAATAGTGTATGCACAACGAATGGAATTCTGCTTGACATACACCAAAATTACTTAGGGCGGTTTTTTGCATTCAATTTAATATTTTCAAAACTATGTTGATTTTCAGTTGTTAAAAAAAGCAAAAATGCTGTCTGGAAGATTTTGTTTGCCTAACCGCGAAAAAAAAATTAAATCAATACACACTTTCATATGTATGTAAGATTCGCGGTTCAAGGGCGGAGAGAAAAAACACAATTCTTAGAGCACTTCTTTATTCTCCGTGGACCAAAAATGGAATCCCGATACAACCCGGTATCCATACACAAAACACATCCCCTCTTCGTGAAAGAACCGATAAGATAGAAGGGCTGTCCACCTTTCTTCCCACGGGTACCAAACCCCTAAACGGTATACTCACCTACGCTAAAGGAATTTATAAACAACCCTCTCTTCCCACGCAAATCTGGGGAATAGCTTGGTATCAAAAAACTTTACCACTTTCAGATAACTCCAATTAATGGTCTTAATATAAACAAGAAATGCGAAGAGATTCATGACAGCCCTTTTATCATTTTCTCACACTTATCTTGCGAGGAATTTAGAGCCAGAACTCCCATTAGCCCATGATATTTTCAGATAATTGATTAATTGTTTCAACATGGACAAAGAATGCTCACATGTACTTATTATGACAGAATTACAATTTGTTACTTATATAGGTATTTTTATTCAGAGAAGTAGTAAACATTTAGTACCTAGAACTCTGTATTGAAGATTACCACTATACGATATATTTCGTATATGTGATCAATATAACAAGAATATTATTTTAATAGAAATGGACTGTATTTGTAAACAGCAGTATAGTATTGCAGATAACACTATGAAATTACGACATGGAATAAGCAGAACATTACAACGTGTTATCACTAGTAATTCTTATAATAATTTCTTTAAACCACTCAATTTAAATCGTCAGGATTCAATTATTATTCTCAGTACAGTGTTAGTTTTATATTAGTTCGGATATTGTACTGTTGTAGGATCTTATTTTAGTGTCTTTAACGAATATATTTATTAAATAAGGAGTATGCAGGAGCATTTCTGTAAGTGTGCTATCGAAATTTACGAAAATCGTAATTAGATACTACTGATTTTTGAATCATAAGCATATCTATCCCATATTATTCATCTACCATGTTGTCAGTAACTAACAAAACTATACATTACAATAAAATTGATGGTCTTTTATGCTCGTATGCTGCAACTAAAAACAATTTTAGTTCATTGTATCTAAAAAAAATACTGCGTTGAGGAAGTAACAGATAATAATGTTTTATTAATATACTAATAATTTTTTAAAAACTGAACTTTTTAATTATCCGTTTGAAATTCAATTACTTTGATAGAGACCCAAATTTTTTTGAGCAGCATCAAATTCATAAATTTTGAAACACCTTCATGGGTTGTTCGCAAAATGACTCAAATTGAATAATTTTTCTTTAGCTCAACATCCGAACTGAGAGATTTTAGATCATTCATAATAATATACAGGGTGGGGCACCAAGAACGCCTCGGGGTATTACGTCATTATTAATAATTTGATCGAAAATTGTTTATAGAGGTGTATGTAGGACCTTACAAGGTACATTTCAAAAATATTTTCATTTATACAGGGTGTATATAAAAAAAAATACATCTCAAACATATGTTTTTTTAATGGAACACCCTATATTTTATTACATATTTGGAATTATAAGAGGAAAATAGTACAAGTTTGTATAACACACATTAAGTCTAAAACAATCGCTTCTCGAGAAATTTTAGAAAATATAAAAATGCCAAGAGTTAAGAAAATTCTTTTTTGCTAGGTGAAATGAGTTACTTGGCTATTATTTTTTTACTAAACTGATATACAGGGTAAGCAAAAAGAGTGGTCAAATTTTACCCCCTTATAATTTAGCATAACTGTCTTATTTCAAATGAAATATATATGTACATTTTTATGTATTACTTAGAATCACTAATTAATTCCCTTTCAATTGATACTATAGTGTTCTATACCTAGCTTTTACCGTTTTCCCATAATATGAAATGTTCTTTAATTTTCAATAATAACATTAAATAATACAAAATATTGTTAGGTTATGCCTCGGATTGGTTGCAAAAGTCAATTCGTGCTTGATAATCTGTTTCATATAATTCTTGATGTAACTGTATATGATAATGATGAAATTTGAAACTTTTTGCAATCCTTCCGACTGTCCTACTTAAATCCAGCTGTATTATTTAATATTATTATTGAAAATTAAATAAAATTTCATATATATATATAATCTTTATTTCATACGAAATAGGCTATCGACCATACTGGTCTTTCTGCCCTTGTTACATAACCAAGTGCCTAAGTCTACACAAAGAGTGGTCAAAACGGTATACATTTGGAGATGTAAAAAAAAAAAAAAAAAAAAAAAAAAAAAAAAAAAAAAAAAAAAAACTATTATTGTATATCTTCACTCATTTCTTCGTGCAACGTATTAGGAGGGGAGAGAAAGTGGGAATGTCGTGTTTGTCGTCTGAGGCAAAGTGGGTTAAGTATTGTCCAGTTGTGTCGGTTGTTTTTCCATTTTGTCTGTATTTGTGATAGTCTGTCCGTTATTTTTGTCATGTTCGTACGCTCGTATAGTAATTGTGTGGAGGGGTTGTGCAAAGGATTATCAGGGTGTCTTATTTTAGTGATGAGTCTCAGAGCGATTTGTTCTGTTGTCTGTATATGTCTTTTGGTTTTTTCGGTAGCGTTTGTTCTCACTATGTGTCCATAGTCTAAAAGGGGTCTGCAGATTGATTTGTAAATTCTTGTCGCTGTCTTCGTGCTGATTCCCTTGTTTTTGTATGTCAGTGATCGAAAGTGTTTTGTTCGTCTCGTAATTTCTGTCCTTATGTTTTGTACATGTTTGTTAAATTTCAATTTGTGGTCTATAGTTACGCCCAGGTATTTTACGTCGTTAGTGGGGTGTATTGTATGTCCGTCTGCTGTAAGTGTCGGGGAGTTTTCCTTAGTTCTGTGATTTGTCAGTAATAAAATTTCATATTATGGGAAAACGGTAAAAGATAGGTATAGAACACTATAGTATCAATTGAATGGGAATTAATTAGTGATTCTAAGTAATACATAAAAATGTACATATATATTTCATTTGAAATAAGAAAGTTATGCTAAATTATAAGGGAGTAAAATTTGACAACTCTTTTTGCTTACCCTGTATATCAGTTTAGTAAATAATTCATTATAGTTTGAAGATTAGTTTGAACTTAAAAAGTAATAGTAAAAAAATAATAGCTAAGTAACTCATTTCACCTAGCAAAAAAGAATTTTCTTAACTCTTGGCATTTTTATATTTTCTAAAATTTCTCGAGAAGCGATTGTTTTAGACCCAATGTGTGTTATAAAAACTTGTAGTATTTTCTTCTTATAATTCCAAATATGTACTAAAATATATGGTGCCCTATTAAAAAAAAACATATGTTTGAGATGTATTTTTTTTTTATATACACCCTGTATAAATGAAAATATTTTTAAAATGTACCTTGTAAGGTCCTACATACACCTCTAAAAACAATTTTCGATCAAATTATTAATAAGGACGTAATACCTCGAGGCGCTCTTGGTGCCCCACCCTGTATGTATCATATTACTAGAATGATAAGGGGCAAGTTAGAAACGGAATGAATATTTTCGGTTGAGTCGCAGGCGAAGTCAGTAATTTACGCCAACGAAATAACATGTGTTTTCGAATTATCTACAGGGACATTATTTTAAGACAGTCCCGCAATTCATAACTTTCTTGTTTAAAAATAATTGTTTTCTAATCATGAAAATAATAATCTCAAGTAGTTTACGAAAAAGAGGAAATAGACGATTTTATTACTTTTCGTATTTTCTCAAATAAATATTTCATAAAAATAAACAAACATAAAGCGAACGCGTTCTCGAGATGCTTTCATTTTGCTTTCAGTACATGGACAAATCCAAAATTGGATTCATAGAATTGGAATCTAGTGAACAATTGGTACTATAACTATTCTGAAAACTCATGAGACAACACATACAAATTAATTATTGAGGCGGAATAGAACGAAACACTTGCATTTGCCAAAAATATAGCACCGGGTAAAGATACGAAGAAAGCCGTAGAGAGACTTTAGACATTAATGGACAAAAAAATGACATAGTTTTATGTATGGAGGTTAACCCCAAATACCACCATAAACCAATTCTTACTATCAAAGTTGTATGTACAATCATATCATCAACACTAACAGATGGACACACAATAGAATGAAAAAATGATGTGAAATACATGGGAATAACAATCGACAAAAAATGTAAATTTTCAAAACATGTATAAACATTAGACTGGAAATCACCAAAAAAACAAAACATTTTTGAACATTAACATTTAAAGACAAAGGCGTCAGGACTCAAACTGCAGCAAACATATCCATTTGCCGAACACTAATTAAACTATGGATACATCCTAATGTCTAATGCAACGAAAAAAAAACGATATATCCAAATAACAAAACAGATAGAACTAAGCCTAATTATATAAATAAGACACCTCAAAAATCCGTTAAACAATCCACCCAACCAATTATGCACTCTACCAACACACATATGACAAAAATAAGCAAAAGACTGCTACAACGGCAGAAAAAAATGGAAGGACTATTCTCACAACTCAATTATACTAAAACCCGTTTGTTTAACAAGACAGACAAGACGAATCCTGCTTCCTCTCCGTCGATCATCCTGTTGGAACACTTCCAAATTTAAAATATAAGTTTGAATTGTATTTATGTTTAGTCCAAGTTACGAATATGCCCCATAGACAGAAAGACCAATATCATTGAAAGCTTTTTTCCGAGGAAATAAAGATTGTTTATACAGGATATCCCAAAAACTGCAAAATACTGCAACAGATAGAGGAAAAATACTGAAAAAAACCCTGGGGGGTTCTTCATTGAGTTATTAAGAAAAATGGGTTTTATAAACTTGGCAACATTGCCAGTGAGTAAAAGATTGTGATACTTTTTTAATTTTGAATTAATTTTAAGCCATGATGACAAAAAGGATAGTACATTTTTTATCTAATGACTAAACAAATGAACATGATTGAAATTTAATGGAAACGTTAATTTAATAAATATTCAAGATTGTTCCCCTGTATTTATAGTCACATTTGAACTCGGCGCTAAATATTCGTTTGAACTCTGCTCAGAATTTCAGAGGGTATTGCTTGCATTGCTTCCTGAATGTTTTAGATTAATTAACGACGATTTTGAACTGACCTTCTATATGCATGCACTTTGAATACATCATATTTTTTTTATTACTGTTACTTTGGCCTTTGATTTCACATTTTACAGTCAGTAAATGTTAAAGACGTATGACATGGTTGCCGAGTGTATTTAAAAAAAGAAAATGTGATCGGATTTTCAAATTTCCGAATTTTAATTTATTCGTTATTTGAGTACTCAAGGGCGATTTTTTTATGGGAAGTTTTAAGCGCCCTTGTATCTACAGAATAAAACATAGCAGGCTGTAAAAGATAGTAGAACAAAGTTACATTTTCATCTTTCCACCCTATATCTAAAAAATAGAGTTTCCAGGAATTTGGTTGGCATTTTTTCTCCATTTCTTGGAGGATCTTTCAAGACATAGTGGGAAGGCATTCAGCCTTTTATAGGATACTTTGTAAATTATATATTTCTTCTTTCTCTATTATACAGGGTCATTCACGGTGAGTGTCCTATTAAAAGTTTACGAGGTTCTAATATAGCTAGAGATCTGAAATTTTGGATACTGATGTAATGGAGTTTGATCTGTTGAATTAAAATATTGGTATTGTTGCGACGTTGACAAATCTATGTGTAACTAACAACAACTTTGTTATTCTAAATGACACACCCTGTATTTTATTACATTTTCGAATTTCCCGGAAGATTTAAACCTCAGTTTATTTATCATATGCCATAGCTATGATGAACCGTTTTCGAAATAATTTTTTTTGACTGATTTGGCAACAAACAGTTCTAAATTGAAAAGCGCATATCTTTTCAGCTATCACAGTTAGAGAGTTGAAATGTGAGCTACAGACTCTTATTAGTTATCTGTATCTTTTAATATTATACATTTTTTGGATTTACATACAGGGCGTGGAAAAATTAGTGCGATATCAGAAGGATATAAATATGAGCATTAATTGAGAATCTTAAATAGAACACCCTATATTTTTGAATGGCATCTGAAAGATCAATAAATTCTCTATCGAAAAGTATTATACATTAATATAATTGTTTTCAGTTGTTTTTGAGATATTGGCAAATATTAGAATTTTTAAGAGTAAAAGGCACCGCTTAGTAGTTGATTCGGTTAGGAGGAGGCTACGGGTTAACAACGGAAAATAAACGAAATTGTAACATCCTTTATAATAAACTAGATCTATGTAACATAAATAAAATTAAAGATTTTGCTGAAAATGGCCACCGTTTACTTGAAGACATTCGTGGATTGAATTCAGAACATGAATGTTTGTAGCTCACTGCACCAATGAAGTGAGTGCCAAACTTACTTTAATGTTCGGAGATCGATGGATACGACGTCTCGGTCCGTGGAATTGGCCACCCTGGTTACCAGATCTTACACCGGTTGATGCTTATTTATGGGGTGTCATTAAAAATAGAGTATACTGGGACGAGGTGCAAAATATTGACCAATTATAGGAACGGGTGAGAGAAGCATTTGATCTGCTTGATCCAAATGAGCTCCAAAGAGCTACAAACATTCATGTTCTGAATTCAATCCACGAATGTCTTCAAGTAAACGGTGGCCATTTTCAGCAAAATCTCTAATTTTATTTATATTACGTAAATCTAGTTTATTATAAAGGATGTTACAATTTCGTTTATTTTACGTTGTTAACCCATAGCCTCCTCCTAACCGAATCAACTAATAAGTGGTGCCTTTTACTCTCAAAGATTCTAATATTTATTTCGAAAAGGATTCATCATAACTATGGCATATGATAAATAAACTGGGGTTTAAATCTTCGGAGAAATTCGAAAATGTAATAAAATACAGGGTGTACCATTTAAAATAACAAAGTTGTTGTCAGTTACACATAGATCTGTCAACGTCGCAACGATACCAATATTTTAATTCAACAGATCAAACTCCATTACGTCAGTATCCAAAATTTCAGATCTCTGCTATATTAAAACCCCGTAAACTTTTAATAGGACACTCACCGTGAATGACCCTATATATCTCTCTCTACAATAAGTTTGATATATCATAGAAAATTTGACACAATAGTATAAGAGAGCCTAATTAGTTTTTTAAAAGTTAAATTTGTTCTAGTTTCAGCGGTCCTATAGTTTTAAGTAAAGCCTGTGGCTCAGTTGACGAAAATAATAAAATTTTAAGATTTAGTTAGGTTTTTCAAAAGTATTATGATAGTTATAGGATTTTACTTACACATGATCAATACAACAAACACATTATTTTGAAAAGAAATGGAGTGTATTTGTAACATTTAATTTATGCACGTATGTATATTTATGTTCGCGATTCTCAAATACGCCCAATATTAAAACAATTTGAACTAAATAATTGAATAGAAAAAGCCGCTAAAAGTACCTCTTTAAATAAGTACCTATTTTTATTTAAGAGTATCATAAATTTAATACAAATCAATAATGCCCAAAATTAAGCATTTATACAGTTGCATTAGATAAGCAGGTGCAATAAGCCTTTAAAAGAATCTCTCCTCCAATAACTATTTTGATTTGCGGATGTCACAAATTTAGTACAAATTAATCATGTCCAAAATTAAACTATCAGGGAAAGGTTAAATGGTTTATCACATAATGAACGTTCGTATCGAGATTTCCAGTGACGTTGGCTTTCAAAATATAATCATATGATGAATGTGGATTGTAACAATATTAACTCAGAGCAAAGGCTAACTAGGGTACTCAGGTTACCACAACTTCAAGAAGTTCCCAACGGTAATTATGTCGAGCGATAAGCTCTATTTAAAGTGTAATTACTTTCTTGGACTCTTATGTGTTGTTTTAAAGCTTCAATCAATCAATTTACTCAGTGCTACCCAAGAACATGAGTGACATATCACTTTAATCCACAAAAAGTTAGTGTTTTCCTCTTTAAAAAAATAACTTCTTTGATATTGAAATACGTGATTCTCTACAACAAATTGCTGATTGTTTTGTTTATGTTTAATATAAATAACCGCAAGCTTTCGGACCCATGGGCTGACTAGGAAGAGTGACGATTTTCGCGCAAAATGACGAAACTTTGACATTTTTGACAACTTTAAAAAGCTGCAACTCCCTTATTTGTTGTTCGATTCTGATCAAATTTTCAGGATATATGAAGAAAAATCCTCTCTGCAAGAATGTTAAAACCACATTGAAAAATTTCTACCGCACAAGAAGTTTTCAAAACGGAGTTTTTTTTAACGCTGGAAAGCACTCTAAAAGTTAAATTTTCAAAAGTTGCTCAATTGAGTGTCGGTTTGAATTTTCATTATACAGAATTTGAACAAAATCAGTCAAAAGTTACGGTTTACAGATTTTTTTTCCGGCTGTATGAATACTTTTTTGAGTGACTGTATGTACATATATTATAATTGTTTTTAAATTGTGTTATATGTTTGTTTTTATTTGAATAAGAATGTTCTGGTTGATTATTTTAGGTTTTGGTTCTATTGAGATTATTGAGATTTTCATTTAAAAAATTTTTCGATACGCGATGCGACAAATACCGATACATATGCCACATCACTACATTGCTGACTGCTTTTAGGTTATGTTTTATGTTATTTACGATTTTTACTGGTAGGTTGGAAGATTTTTCAACGATAAATTTTTAACTTTGCTCTCATTTCATTGTGAGACATTTTTAACAGGAAATTTGACGACTTCTGCTTTTTAATTCGTATGATTAGTGATTTTTAAATCTCCCGTTACAATACCTTGTGAACCCGTTTCGGCTATAAACAAATCGATAAAGATAAATTTACAACATTTTTTGCAACGTTTTCAGTACTGAATTTTATTCCATACAGAATAATTGCATTTAAAGAGTCTAAAAATAGCGTTTATGAAGTGTAGCAGAAGAGTTAGTTCAGTTTCTAAATTGCACCAGAGTATTTGGGATTCTGGTAAGGAAACGATATTTGTTCGTTGACTAATAAATACGCTAACGTATGTACATTTGTATGTATTAAGCGATATAATTAGTTCCCATATATAATCAATATGAAATTGACGGAATAACTTGCCCTCTCTTTTCATCTTTGATGGAATACGTGGGGAACTTAACTGTTAAACCCTAAGCAAAACTGAGAGTTCAACAATTTGGTTCTCCTTTCTAGTGGAAACTCATAGTGCCTAAATTAAACTTAGGTGTAGTATATTTTTTGTTTTTATAACTGTCTTTGGTTTATAATTTGGATTTTGTGTAGCCTATCTCATTTTATTGCCGTGAAAGCTTCAAATACTCCAAAAAGTTGACTTTAAAAATGGATGTTTAGTGGGTAATGTCGATACAAGTGTAGTATGACACACTAACACTGAACTAAATATGCTATTTCAAAATGTTTATTTCTAAAAATTAGTGTTTGTACTTAATACTGTAACAGTCAAAGTAACAGTACTACTTACAACTGGACTTGCAATCTTTAGAACTCATTAAGTGCTAGTGATGAGATAATCAAACTCTTTATAAAAACTCTTATGTACTAGAATGACTACAGCTAATAGTAAGACAGTTTACTTAATAGCAGCTCGACTCCTTCAGCAGCTAGTGCTGGAGACTATTTAAACTTTGTTATGTGCTATCAATGTCTCGTCTGAAAACAGTCAGTTTTTACACATTCTTAAGACTGCTAACGTGATTTCACTCTAAGGCTGGCCATATGAGTAATATTAGACCTATAGCATTTTTGTCTACTGTTTCCAAAGTCTTTCAAAGGATTATTGAGTATAGCATCCTAGGATTTAGTCATTTTGATCTTGTCTCCATTTGCATTTGATATTTTAATTTATATACGTTTTTTTGTATGGTATTGCAGGGATCATTTTTATAGCACTCCTACCACTATTCTTAGAAGTAATGGCGGGAAAGCAAGAACTACAGAAAGTCATTCAAGGCAATGGCCATTTTACCAAACAGTTATATAATGTACTGGCCCAAAAGCCTGGAAATGTGTGTTTCTCACCAATAAGTGCTCATGCAGTTCTGTCAATGGCTTACCAAGGTGCTGACGGCACAACACGTGCTGCTTTTGGCAAGATATTGGGAATGTCAAACCAACTCGAAGCTGCCGTCGGTTACCAAGATGTAATAAAACATTTAAATAATGTGTCAGATGTTCAACTTCTTATGGCCAATAAGGTTTATGTCATGGAAGGATATGCATTGAAGCCAGCCTTTAAAGAAGTTACTGAGAAAAAATTTTTCTCTGAAGTTCAATCTCTTAATTTCAAACAATCTACAGCTAGTGCTAACACCATTAACCAGTGGGTTGAAGACAAGACACAAGAGAAAATTAAAGATTTAATAAGTCCTGACATTCTGGATGAGAGTACTCGACTAATATTAGTAAATGCAATATACTTTAAAGGAACCTGGGCATCAAAATTTAATAAAGAGTTAACACAAAAAGAAACATTTTATCTAAATGATAATGATACAATAGAGGTGGAAATGATGAACACCAAGGGAAAGTACTTTTATAAAGAAGATGAAACTTTAGATGCAAAGGTTTTGGAATTGCCATACTCAAATTCTGATGTCAGTTTGCTCGTGATTTTGCCAAACAAAAAGAATGGAATTGCCGATCTTGAAAAGAAGCTCGCCGAGACAGATTTGACTAAAATTACGGAGAACATGTTTAAGCCTGAAGTTGTTGTCAAACTACCCAAATTTAAAATCGAAACCACTATCGATTTGAATGAACCCCTGAAAAAGGTAAGTTAGCTAAGTGATTTCCCACTTTTCATTTTCTTAAATTCATAATTACATATGAATGATTAATTGCGTTGTATGCAAATGAATATTTATTAATTTATGTGAAATTACTTTAAATATTTGAATGAAAATTTGTCAGTGTTGATACCTAATATACACACATATTTCCCAATCAAAAATCTGTTTCCGATTCAACCAGAAGCGTGCTTACCATCAGCACATTGAAAATTTTTCATAAAAAAACTGGTGCATCACCAATTTTTCCGAAAAATATAATTTTTGGAAATAATTCTAAAATATGAAGCGAATAATTAGGAACGAGTCTTGGTCTTTGCTGATATTTTACTTTATTAAATTTGTTCAAATGATACTTAAATTGAAAATGGTTAGTGAAATTAAAAATATAGACTATTTGAAATGAAAATTCTAATCTTTTTCAGATTGGTCTTGGGGAAATTTTCAGCAGTAAAGCTAACTTTTCTGAAATGCTCGAGAGTCCGGAACAGTTAGTTGTCAGCAAAGTTATCCAGAAAGCGTTTATTGAGGTTAACGAGGAAGGTACAGAAGCTGCTGCGGCCAGTGGTAAGTTTCAAATAGTTTCAATTTTGCTTTTTAATGTATTTAGCAAATGTGCACGTTAAGATATATGTACGTACAAGCAATACAAAACTAGCCAGTTTTATTGAATCTTGAAAATGATATGGATCAATTGTTTGATACTTAGCTTTGGTTATCAGAAATTCAGTTGATTATGGTCCTAGAACTGTTATAAATACATGTTTGAAAGAAGATTTTTAGAAGGGTTTCCACCAAATTTAGATATTTGTATATATAATACATGATCTGTACATACAGATTGGCCTAATTTTTAATATTGATATTTACAATTCATATCAAATTTGAAAGAACAATTTAATATAAAACTGCACATGTCAAGTTACTGGTTCATGAATGAAAAATTGTTCATATCAATTTGTAATTTGGTATGTTTAAATATCTTAAAGTGTATTGTTTTCAATTTCGCCAGAATGCCTGAGTGTCACAGCTTTGCTTATTGTATGTTTATGCATGCTTAAAGATTGGGGTACTTACTTTTCTATTATTCCTGCCATCTTGTTGCTTTGCTAATGGGTACACACCTATACTAACATTATACCATAAAGTCTACCTCTAAATTGTAGATCTAAAGAAATTATTCAAGCTGTCTTTAGCTTCTACGTTAAAACGCCTGCAAATATTTTGTTATTCGTGAAACTCGCAAAATTAATCACGTGAAATTGTTTGTATATATGTATAGACGGAAAAGATTGTTCGTGAACTAATATAAATGCATTTTATGAATTCAATTATAATACTTAATAGTTTATTATTAGACAACAACTAGTGTTTGCGAATGTAGAACGATTAGTGAAAAAGACCTGGAATACGAATTGAATCCGAATCAGATCGAATACAAAAAAAAATAGTGTGAAACCTTTGGCAGCTTTCGAAAACTTTTTTCGAGTCGTTTCTAAAGACCCCTCCATACAGAAGGAACAAGGGGCATCATTTGTTATTCCTACATATTTCCAAATAAATTTCGATTCAGTTACTATATTTCTAACATTAATCAATAACTTGCTTGCTCGAACTATAAACTTCTAAAAAATATTGAGGACTTTATGGATAATTACTTCTCAATATGTATGGCATATTTTAATTAGGCACGAGAATTGTAGTTCGACATAATTGACAATAAATGTTGCTTCTATCTACACAATACTTTAGATTTCTGGGAAGTTTAGGTTGTGGACAGTTTTAGCCTACAAAAATATTTTGAGTTAGATTCAAGTAATCAGTACTATGCTATACAATACTAGCATGCAAGTGTGAAATTTTCTTTATCTCTGTATTTGCATATAAATAAGAGTTGTTTAGCTGTTTTCGTCGCAGAAAATGACCTGTAAATAAAAAATATCCTGTATTTTTTATACTATTCTACAGGGTGTCACAAACATGATGTGATTCTATTTTTATGTTTCAAGCGGTAAGGGATATGAGGTCGGACAACATAAAACCAAATCCGTATAAAAAGAAATTAAGAGTTTTTGATATTTCAGGGATCAGCTTTATTAAGAAAAAGTGGTGTATACTTCTTGATTTACAAAATAGATATACAAATTATTGTTCTGAATATTTTCTCGTAAGACTTATGAGCTACTATACTTTTCGGACAAATGTCAATTTTCCTTAATATATTCAAACACAAAAATATTTTGGCAACCCTGAAATCAACTTAATAAAGAGTTAAAAAAGTGGAAACTTTTCCTGAGACTCTGTCCTCTGACCATTTTGAAACTAACAATAGCGCAACATATCATTTAAGACCCTGTAGAATCAATCAATTACAATAGTGTGTCGTGGACTACAAACATTTTAGTGGGGTGTGCATATACTAAACTTATGAATGTAAGTATTATTAACATCATATTTACAGAATATTTTTTATAATTATGTCTATTCATGAATTAACTTTGTTGTTTTTTATAGCTGCGATTCGTACCCGGAGGTCCGTTAACACACCAAACACATTTTTCGTGGATAAGCCTTGTGTATATGCGCTAATATGTCAAAATCAAGGTGAACCATTTAAAAACGTCCTATTTTATGGTAAAATTGTGAAACCTTCACCATTTGAGACCCATTACGAAATGCACAATGAATTGTAAGGCGTTAAAATCTTGACGTTTGTTTTGCAGTTATTAAATGCTGTGTTACTACCTCATTATTATTTAGACCGCAAAATCACATTCTAGCACGACATTATGAATTTTTGTTACTTATAATTTTGGAATATTATATAGGTTATCTCTCATACAGCATGGCACGTTTAATAATAATAAATTCTACATTAGGAGAGTACACTTTGTTAAAGAAACGAAATATTACGGATTCTCTTATTTCCTATTTAACACATTTTTCCGCGTCAACTGATATGTTATTCCTCTTTTGAGAAATTAGTACCAACTATTTTTTTTAGTTCAAACTTAGAGATATATATTGTGACCGTAAATTAATTATAATAAAAGATTGTCATAGTGACCATGACATATGGAAACGAATTGGTTGGTATGAGCAGCATTCTTTAATTAAGTTGTACGTAAAATACTACATTCACGATTTATAAATACAAGTAATTCGATAACGGCTGAAAAAAAAAATGTTTACTACAAGTATCACCAGTTCGGATTAGACTCCCCTCCTCCATTTCCAATAAAGACCCCTTGATTGGTATTTGTTGGGGGCATATTAAACCTTGTACTATTTTTCTCCTATTTACACAATTCCTATATTTTCACTAGAAGTTCTGATACCTGTATACGAATGGAGGAATATCTCATTCGTAGCGGAGAATATTTTAAATCATATTTGTAAGTAGGCACCTATTTCATTTTGTTCAATATTTTTTTTAAATAAAGTTTTAAATAAATTAAGAAATGTAATGAAATATTGTTATAATATAATTGATGAATTGTTGATTGTGGACCATAAGGGGTTTCATTCTGTTTTAATGATAGTTTTAATTCGGGGTATTATGTGGTATTGTCCATGGATCATTGACTATTCAGAACAGCAGAATTAAGCGAAATCGCCAGTTGTGTGCATCTCTTGGGATTTCTACCAAATGTCACACAGCTTTTCCAACAAATTTAAACAAGAACTGACATAATTTTTACTTTGACTTTCAAGAAGGTTCAAAATTGTCGCCCAACTGGTACCTCTGCTGAATGAACGTTCATAATATAAAATGTCATCGTCAACGAGGTGTTGTGTGAAAGCCCTAGCATTGCTAATTCCTTATTACATACAAAAAAAAGGTTTCGGGTGATTTTTGGCAGAACGTTAAAATATTAAGTATGAACTTATTCCATTTGAAAAATAGCATTCCTAAACACAAAATGCCCTTTTTAGTTTTTCGATTATTTAAATAAAGAAAATTTTAAAGAAAACTTGATAAAACTTTATCACCGCAACTTAAAAACTACGCCATCAAATTTTCTAGAGCTCGAGATTTTAACCATAAACCACAAGTTAAATAGTTGAATTACGTTTTCGAGGTAAGTACTTATATTTCCTTCATACCAGAGCATTGTCGCTTTCTGTACATGATGGGCCAATGAAAACGTAACAAGGCCGATTTTTTATTTTTATGCTGTGCAGACAAAAAATTGCTGGGAACCATCAAAATATATTTCGAGCGGGAAATATTTTGCGTATACTTTCAACCTTCCCACTTTTAATCTCGATGTGGGTTCTAAGATGCACATCTTAAATAGGATTAGGGATCAAATGGTACCTCGTTTTCAAGGTAATCGAATTCTCTTTTCAATGCTTCAAAGTTCACTAAATTTCATGCAGTAATTTTCAATAAAACACGTTTAAAAAAAATCAGTCAATAAACGAAAGTAACGCTTTTGTCATCTTTCTAATTAGTACGATTTTTATGTGAGAAGTGCTTTAAGTATGTTCTTTTTTTAATCACACTTGAATCAACTTGAAGCCGGGAAACATTTAATGTCAGTTCTGTTTATCCCTTAATGAAATGCATATACAATCCACTTTGATACGTTTAAAAGAAATATTTATTTGATGCCTTAAAGTTTTGAAATTGTTATCATTTATCAGTGTCTTGTTTACAATTTTATCAGCGAAATTTTAGTACTTATTTCTGCTATGGAATTTCGTGTTTCTAACGAAAATAAATACGGTAATTTTTTACCTCTTTTGGAAGTGGATGTGATGAATTATTTACATTCAATTTATCAATATTTAATACCTCAAAAGATTTTGTTTATAATTATTTCGACTCAAAAGTAATCTTTCTTTTGCTCAGAATGGTCTATTCAACTGTGTTAAGAGTATCGAATATTGAGAACCTTATGAAAATTATAGGTGCTCTAGTACTACCGTACTGTTATTTAATAACCTACATCGAAATAAGCATGTTAACCGGAAATACGTTATTAACCTAATAGCTAAGTTTAGGGGAACATGAACGGGCAACAAATTAGAAACGAATCGAATAGTGAAAAAGAAGCAAAAGAAGTTGCTATTTTGGGCCATGTCAATATTGACCCTAGGTTATGTACCAGGCAATTACATGCAATTTCTGGCATTTCCCGGACGAGCATTCGAAGAATTTTGAAAGTCCATAAAATCCATCTTGTGCAAGAATTAAATGAAAATGATTTTGATAAACGTTTAGAATTTTGGCAAATAATTATGGAACGGATAAAAAATAAACAGAACTTTTTGTTCAACAGTAGCTTTTCAGATGAGTGTTCGTTTTTTTCTGAACCGGACTGTTAATCGTCATAACAGACGGTATTGGTCTGATGAAAATCCATATTTATTTCGTGAAGTTCACACTCAAGAAATTCAGAAAATTAATGTCTGGGCTAGAATTTATGGTGATTGTGTTGTTGATTTTTTTTTCTACTAGGAAATCTAACAGAAGAGATATACTTGCAATTGTTAGAAGACACTGTCGATTCCATATTAAAACAAATTCCTGAATATTATTACATGAATGCATTGATACTTCAATAAAACGAGGAATCTAGTTACCATGCTAACCATAGTTAGTGGTATTTGAAGTAAACTTTCCTTGGTAGATAGATTAGCCGAAGTCAACCAGTAGAGTGACCGACAAGATCACCAGATTTAGGCCCGCTAGACATTTTTCTGTGGGGAGAGTTAAAGAGCAAAATGTGTAATGCTTAGCCAGAGAGTCTAAATTGTTTACATCAACGGATCATTGATAAATGTCGAAATATTACACTTGCAATTTTCCAGAACGTCCCAAATCAATTTGGACAAAATCTCTATTGCTGAATGAAAACAGAACAACATTTTGAACACTTGTTAAACTAGAAATTTAGTAAATAAAATTATAGGTAAATATTGAATGTAAATGTTTTCCACCATCCTTCCTTTATAAGGTTACTACTGTTAAAAATTTAAATTTTTGGCCAGAAAGAATGCCCTTTTCTCATAAAAATTATTATTAAAAAATGTAAGTTATGAATGGAAAAAGCATTATTACTTCTTCAATGTTAGCTTGCGTTACATTTAAAATTTATTTTATCAGACTATTGTATGAAATTCAGAGAACTTGCAAGTATTGAAAAGAGAATTCGATGACGATTAAAATTAAGAATCAATTGATCTCAAACTCCATTTAAGATCTGGGGGATACATCTTACCCCTTCGAGGGGTTGGAATTGGCAAGGTTGGAAATATGTATAAAAGATTTTCCCTTCGAAATAAAAATCGACAGGTTCCAACAATTTTTTTTTTGCAAGTGATAAGTATGATAAGTCGTCCTTGTTTCGTTTTTATTGGTCTACCCTGTATATTAGCTTTAAAACTGGTAGAACATTGTAATTCTTTATTTGATAATGACGGTTTTCTATCGATTAGGTATGGTATTCTTGACTCGAATGCTTTCTATACCAGGAGAACCTCTGGAGTTTCACGCTGATCATCCATTTATATTCTATTTGATTCATAAATTTGGCAAAGTCAGACAAATTTTGTTTAAAGGTCGATTAGAACGAATTACGTCAACATAATTTGAATTCATTTTTACATTTTTTATCACGTGTAACAACGCGATACATGCGACTTTTAATTGCAATTTAGATTACTTGAAGTTAAAATGAAATTCGAATATATACAGGTACTAATTTTATGTATCTAAAATTTTATACCCAGACATTTAATTTCATATAAGTATATTTTTTTATATATCGTTTATAATACCTGTATTTGTATGATTAATGAATAACAAAATATACTACTCATCATAACAAATGGCAACAACTAGAAATAATGCAACTTGCAAGTGAGCCGAAGTTTAGAAAGTCTGCTAAAATTCGAATAACTTATAACTACCTTGTAAATTTACACCCACAGAAACTCATCTGGGCATACTTCTAAGGAAATGGTCAATTGCCACTTAGACTCGCCGTACCGGTCATTTTTATACCACAGCTATGTACATCTTCAATTTTTCAATCTTTCTTGTGGTAGTGCAGCCAGACGAGTTTAGGTATTTTGATATGACATTTCACGTGTAGTATCGTTCAGTATATTCAACAATGCACTCATTCTGAAATAGTTGAAGAATTTTATCGGATACTCTCCCAATCTCTCAAACAACTGATGAAATTGTCCATTGAAAAGCCTGCGGCTTAAAATTGGCCGAACCCAAAATCGCCTTCCTTTAGATTTCTTTTTTCGTTGCAATTTTTATGATAAGTTTTATATTTACTTTCACATTTTTTTCTAAATACTAATGTATATTTTTTAAAATTTAGTAGATCCTTTATTTTTATATTCAAGTCCATGAATTTCATGTTATTTTGTAACTTTATTTTACTATATCAAATGCAAATAAATGTTGTTAATATGCAGTACTTAACCCATTGCTAAAATAATTAAATATATTTAAAAATTATTTGAATTTGTTTATTTATAAATATTGGTATCATGCGTTTTTGTTACTTTTATTATTTTGCAGAAAAATTAGGAACAAAATATAATAGAAATGTTCCTCTCCAACTATAGTTTATCGTTATAAGGTAGTAATTTCGCCTATGTCAGAAAATGTTATTTGAAATTTATTTTATTGATCATTTAACTTCAATATTGTTAAAACTATTGAGAATCTGTATAAGGTAAATAGGATAAAATGAAAAACTTTAATAATACCTATACGGGGTATTATACTTAAAACAAATAAGTTATTGCTTGTTCATGAAACTTGAAATGAAATTTTAAAACGACATAAGGAGTTAAATGAAGCTAATGAATAATATCTAAATATGTCGTTAAAAAAGGGCGGATGTAAAATTCTGAGAGCGACTACGAAAAAAGTAACGCCCTGTAAATTACTTTAACTAATTGTTATTTTAATTTGTTGGTAATGCTAAAATGATTATTACTACCAATTTTGAGTTAATTACCTTAACAAATAACAGAGACATGAATGAAAATTGAAAAAACTTAGGACATGCCTTTATATGAATTGTTTATTTTAAAGTAAGCTCATGACTCATTTACTTCCTTTTTTACCTTCAATAAAGAAACACCCTCTATTTAAAGATATAAGGATCACCTTTCTTTAGCCATTCTATATGTTCCATAATGTACATATACAGGGTTATTCACGCTATACGGCGCGGAATATTGTGGCTAAAATACGAGGCTTTCAAAAGGTTTCCCTTTTGGTCTATATGGGGATCTATTATGGCTATTTTTTAAAATTATTTTTATATTATACAGGGTGTCCGAAAAGCTCAAAAAGTATCAAAGTTGTGTTTTTTTAAATGGAACCCTCTGTATATTATTGCATTTTTGGATTCTACGATCAAAATAAATGTCTGTTTTAATAAGGTTTACAATACCTAAAACTTAAGGTTTTTTAAATAATTTGAATTTTATCAAAATTTGACCTAATTTTCATGTTTTAAACACTTAAGAAGTATTTAAGTTATGCAAGTATAATTTACAGTGCAGTGTAACAATAGATCATATTTTATATCCCAATCATGATAAACTTGCCATTTTATACAGCGTGTGCAAAAATTAAAACTAATGAAATAAGAACTTTAAGTGACTATAACTTGATTAATTTAAATACAATGCTATATTTTTTAACTTACCAGGATATGTAATTTTTAATTACCTGTTGAATGGTATTAGGGTGTTCATCACTAAGTCTTCGCGTTTTTACAGAATACGCTAAATCATTGTTCTTTGCGCCATTTGGTGTTATTTAGTTCAAAGTTCTAAATCACATATCAACTATAACATAAAACAGAAAAAAAATATTCATAATAGATGTTCGAAATGTCTATATATGGATATGATTTTGACAACCGAACAGAATTTTGCATGTGGGTGTTAGATAATGTGACAGAAAATGAAAACTTTTTCGATGAATATAATATAATGTGTATAATAATAGCCCCTAAGTAATTTATGTGTTACTTAGGATTTCACTCAGTAAAGATATTGTTCTTGTGAGTGGCCCTCGCGCGAATCTTGATCTAACAATTTGGTTCATTTTACAATACAACATGTACAGGGTGTCCCAAATAAGATGTTCCGTTCCCTTATCTTCAAAAATATACAAGTTGCATCAAAAAGTTGTCTACAAAAGTTGAATAGTTTTTAAAAATCTTGTATTAAGTCATAATTTGACATATACAGGGTGTATCACTTTTGCGGTGTAAACATCAGTTTCATTATTTTAAATGGAGCCCCATTTTTTTTTGTATTTTCGGCATGCTCGTCAAATCTTAATGCAACTTTGTGTGAATCATCTTATGTCTAACATTTGCCATTTCTCAGTTATTTTGGAAAATTTTAAAATTTTGACATCTTCGGGATACTACGGAAACCCAAAGATTCTTAATATTTTTCTGTTTTTACAATACACTGTTGCTTATTGATATAAGGATAGATGTAACAAAGTTGTGGGCAATTAAGTTGGGCATCATTTGACGAAAAAATATATAGGCCATTGTATTTGAAATAAACAAGTTATTGACGTTAGAAATAATGCAATTTTGGAGGCATATTTCGGAGGTTGTGAAAGGTTTTTTCCCAAATTAAAATAAGTCAAAACGTAGCTTATTAAGTCTTCTTGTAGCCCTAGAAGGCCGATTCCAAAGTTCGCAACGGTTAGAACATAGTATCCATTTCCGTAAGACCGTGCAGATGTCAACATTTTTTGAATGTTCCGAAGAAACTGGGAAATGATAGATTTCATACATAAGATACTTTACATAAAGTGGTTCTAAAATTTGATGAGAAATGTGAAAATAGTGTAAAAAATAGGGAGTTCCATTTAAAATAACAAAGTTGATGTTTATACCGGCAAAATGGTACACCTTACATCTGCCAAATTATTATTTAATAAAAAAAACTTTAACTTTTGTAGGAATTTTTTTGACGCAACTGGCATGCTTTTCGAGACAATGGAATAGAATATCTTATTTGGAACATCCCATACATCTAAGTTACACTACGGCAATATGTGCTTGTAATTGTACAGTTGACTTCTGCTGCAAACGTAGTTATGAAGAGAATGATATCAAGCATGTCAAATTCAGTTTTATAATTTGCCATTGTTAATATTTTGAATGTTGAATGTATTCCGTACTCGGAAACTGATTAAATATTACCTCGGTCATGCGTAAATCCGACGGCCTTACTGCATCTGAAACTGCTTATAATACATTTTCCCCTTGTAGTCGTTCTACTTCTTTCAGATGTTGAGAAGTTGATTGAATTAATAAATGAATAGAAGTTATATAGGTACAGTATTCAAATGTAGTATTTTTTAATGCAGGAATCATAATGGACGAGGAATGTCTACTGATAGTTGAAGAGTTTACGGCGGATCATCCATTTCTCATCGCATTAGTTGCAAATCAGGATAATTTCGATATCGTTTTGTTTACCGGAAGACTTTCACTCATTCCTGAGTAATCGTAAACAATTATTCAACTACTATTTTAGTATTTTATATTTTTTAATCTCATTATAGATAGAGTACCGGTCAAAAGTGGATAAACTTTCAATAATTTGCTGTTATTTTATACAGTGTAGTAATATTCAAATTTAACACATATAGTGGCTACAAAAAGTACTTATACTTCTTGTGTTTTATCAGTGGAATTGATATAATAAATCTCAACGATAAAGTTAGTTTGATTGAATACTATATTAAGGATACTACAACATTCCAGTATTAAAATAGTAAAATATGACACAGGAAAACAATAAATATTTTAACAACCTATAAAAATTTATTGAAAAATCAAAATCTGAAGCCAAAAGGGTATTCGTACATCTATTATAGGAAAAACGTCATAAATAAATAAATAAAAATATGTATACACACACACTACCTGTCAAAATTTGGATACAATTAATAGAAAGTGATTTTTTCATTGAATATCCTATGATTCCCTGAACATTTTCCATTTAAGCTCATACCATTCAAAAATAGCCAAGAGTTAGATTACAATTAATAATGTTGGCGAAAATTGGGAGAATAAAATCTTAAAAACATTAAAGTTTATTTTCATCGAAAAAACCATTATTCACTTTAATAATCATTTCCACGAGTCGCGGCATCCTTTCCACCAGTGTATTTAAAGTTTCCTATTGTATCGATATCCATGTACTTTCCAATTTCTACCACAGTTTAGTTGTCGATGAAAAATACAAAATTTGGATTTTCCGGATAATTCTTCCAATAAAAACTCGATTGGATTGAAATCAGGTGATTGTGGTGGCCAAATCATCCTTTTCAACGTTCCAACATTTTCTTCCTCTTCCAAATTGGTTCGATATAGGTGAGAAAGCTACTTGGAATCATTGTCGTGCTGAAAGACGAACTCAGGCCCAATAAGTCGGCACCCCGATGAGATGGATTTTTTTTATATTCCTCCTTCATAATTCCATCAATTTTGACGCAATCGCCGATACCATTGCCAAAGAAACATCACAATACCATGATAGAACCACCCTCATGCTTTACGGTTGACATCAAACACTGCGAAGGCATTTTTTCCGAAAGATTTCGTTTGACGAAAATTCACCGACGATTTTCAGAAATTTCGAATTTCCATTCGTCCGTTCACAGCACATTTCTCTATTATTCAGTAGTCCAATTTTGATGCTCACGTGCCCATTGAAGGCATTTTTGTTTGTTTTCCAATCTTAGCAACGGTTTCTTCACAGCAGTGCACCCCATTAATCCCCTTTGCCTCAGTCTCAGTGTTAACGATATGCGATTTGGCCGGATACTGTTCGCAGTTGCTCGGATTTCTGGTGCTGTTAATCGCCTATTTTTTTTTTGCTGGTGACAATAATATGAGTATCTTCTTGTGGGGTGGTCACTTTTAGCCGTCCACTACGAGGACCATCGCGAAAACTGCCCGTATGATTGAATCGATTAATGGTTGATTGTACACCTTTGAAGGAAACTTTCACTGTTTTAGCAATTTGGCGATATGAAAGTCCTTCGCCGTGTAAAGTGGTTTATCGTTTTTCAATATTAATTTTGATCGTTTTTGCCATTTGAAATTCTTAAACAACCTGATTGTTCAATAATTTGTCCACGAATTTTCTAGAAAGGTTTCGACATGTTCTGGATTTAAGCACACGTGGTAAAAACTTCAAATGTTTTTTCAGATCTATTTTAGATATAAACAACCACAATTGATTTGAACTTTGAAATTTTGATAGATCATAAAAATAGTAGGTGAGCGGTAGATTTCCCATTTCTTATAAACGAATAAAGTCCTTTTTTACTCTTAATGTATCGATCTCAGTAGTCATTAAGTATTAAGCGGATTTTTTGTCCGTTTTTCACTTTAAACATTAAATATTAACAAATTAAATAAGTAGCCATATTTAACAACTAATAAACCCAATTGATAAAGATTATTCTTGATTAACCAAGTGAACACTTTTGACCGGAGGTGTATATCTATCAATACTTTGTTTGGTACTCTTTGGAATCAGTAAAACCTTGCAACCGTCGTATCATTAAATAAACCAAATTCTCAGTACTTTCCTGAGAAATTAAGGACCATTCCTGCAGAAGAACTTTTGCAAGAATGGTCCTTCTTTGCTCGTTATGTCGCTTTTCCTAATTTGTTTCTCTAAGTATGACCACAAGTGATCGATAGGATTGAGGTCTAAGAACTGTGGAGGTATTTTTAATATATTCTTGAGTAAGTCTGGAGGAATACTTGGGGTCGTTGTCTTCTTGGAACCAATAAGCATAATGAATTGTCAATTTAATGACACTCTGCTCCAGATTTCCCCTTAAAATATTTCGGTACATAAACCTGTCCATGTTTCCTTCAATAAAGTGAAGGTTTCCAACACCTCTTAGAAACATACAATTCCAAACCATTTGACTTCCTCTAAGATGTTGCACTGTGGGTTTGAAATATTGTTTTTTTAGAGCTTCTCTGGGTTTTCTCTACACGTATAGACGTTCGTCTGATTTAAAAATATTAATGTTTGAGTCATCGGAAAAGATTACTCTACACTAGAATTCCATAGAGTTATTCAGGTATTCTCTCGCGAATTGTATTCTCTTCTTACGATTGGTTTTATTAATTCAAGATTTTTTTCTGGCTACTCTGCCACAGAATTCAGCTTATTTTAGAGCATTTCTAACAGTTTCGGCAGATACTCTGGAGTCTGTAGCCTTTTCAAGATCCGATGTGAGTTTAGCAGCACTAATTGTGAGGTATTCTTTTACTATACGAATAATTAAATTGCGTTCTCGATTCTTTATCTTCCTTGGTCTTCCTGTATGGACAGTTAATAAGACATTTCCCATATGTGTAAGTTTATTTATGATGTACTGAAGGGTGTCATGAGTTTTTTTAATACTTTTAGCGATTTGACGTAACAATTTTCTCTTTTTATAGAGGTCAACAATTAGGTTACGCATGTCAAGACTTAATTCGGACACTTTTCGAGACATATTTATAGTTGCTACTATAGTGAAATTATTCACCATAGAGAACTCGCTAGCAACAGACTATTCATGCAGATACAGTCAGTCAAAATGAAACTCGTACATTAACTTTATTTGGTATAATTCCTATGACAAATAAAAATTGGGAAAGAATACATACTTACTGGAAATGAAATTCTGTATGGAATATAATCCAAAATAAAAAATTATTCTAATTTGTTAACATCCATTCTTTAAAAAAAAACTTTAACATCTCAAAATGAAACTCGTACATTTTGCAAATTTTAGCTCTAAAATTTATTTATTGTCATTTCAATACTTAGTTGAAAGTCCTTTATTTTTTTATTATGTCTTTTAAACGGTCAGGTATAGATTTCACTAATTTCTCACAGTAGTTTGCCGAAATTGTTGCCCATTCATCCCTTAATACCGTTTTCAATAGTTGTTTATTAGAAATGTCATCTTTTCTAACAGCTACTTTCAATTGGCTCCACAAGTTTTCAATTCCATTAAGATCTGGACTCTGAGCAGGTGTTTCAATCACTTTGGGACAATTATACAGCAACCAGTGTTTGATTTTTGCTGTTTTATGCTTTTGGTCGTTGTCTTGATAAAACTTAAATGATTTTTCTATTTCAAATTTCCGTGCACTTTGTTTAAAATTTTACTTTAGCATATCTAAATACATACTTTGGTCCATAATACTTTCAATGAAATGGAGATTTCCAGGGTCTTTAGCCGATATGCAGCCCCAGACCATAACGGATCCCCGTCCGTGTTTTACTGTCGCTCTTTAATTTTTTTTATTCAACGCTTCATTGGGTTTTCTCCAAACCAATTGCTGTCCATCGAAACGAAAAATGTTGAATTTACTCTCGTCTGCAAAATTCACCTCTTTCCAGAAGTTCAAATCTTTTTCTTGGTATTCTTGAGCAAATCGTAAACGCTTTGTTTTATTAGCTTTGCTAATCTATGGTTCCTTCCCAGCTTCTCTACTCTTTAGGTCATGTCTATGTAGTAAATTTCGAATAATTTGTGAATTAACAACTTTTTTTAAATATTCTTTTACAATCTTCGCCAGTTTAGGAGCAGATATTTTAGGATTTTCTCGCATTTTTCTTAAAATCCATCTCTCATCATGATCATTAAAAATTTTTCTAGGGCTTTTCCTAGCTTTGTTTTCAAATATCTTGCTCTTTTTGTATCGATCTATGATACTTTGTACTGTTGTGTGACTCCTATTGACCATTTTACCGATTTGACGGTATGATTTTCCGCATTCATAATGTTGGATTATAAGTTTCCTTTCACTGACGCTGGTTTGTCTCCTTTAATGACCCATTTGAAATAGCAATAAAATCAGATAAACACGGTTTATATTAATTGGGAAACACGATAATTTAGCACGAAAACCCTCTAAGGTGATATTTGCTACTAAATAACGAGTCTGTACGAGTTTCATTTTGATATGAAGAATTGTTTTTATCAAAATATTTATTGAATATTACAACATTTTTGGAATTTCTGTATATTTACCAGGTCTATTTAATAAAATGAATAAATAAACAGGAATTTTATGTTAATTTCTGAACATGGAGATAAATTAATAGCAATAATTCCTTTGTACGAATTTTATTTCGACTGACTATTCGATACTTCAAGCTAGTAAAAAATGGCAAAAAATTATATTTATTTTGGTGTACGAATACTTTTTTGACCAGTATTTTTCATGTTCATTAAAAAACCATTATTATAAATAAACTTAGTTAAATTTAAAGTATTGTATTGACCTGAAATTTTACTATAAAAATAGTTGGAACGGATAATTTGATAAAACACATTTTAAAATACTTACTTAAAAAATATATATTTACTATTTATTAGCAAAGTGTACGAAAACTTTTTGTAGCCACTGTATGTATGGATACAATATAAATAGCAAAGCAATAAATAAAAAACAGTTTAAAAAAGAGCCTTTGTTCTGAGCAAACAAGATTAACACACATTTTTACGTGGACAAAAATGGAGAAACATTTATGAACATGAAAGTTATCAATGCGTTTTTTTTGTATTTTGTTGGATAATTTTTACTTCTTAATAACGCTTTCCGATATATCACCTCAAGCTCCTAATAAGGCATTGAAAAATTCTTTATTTTTAAATTTTTCCGCATTTTTATGTTTCACATCAGTTCCAAGTTGATTCCAGAAGTTCTCCAAAGGATTCAAGTCGGCACTCTGCGCTGGCTATTTTATTACCTCAACTTATTCAGCTTCCAAAAAGTTTTAAATTAATTTGGCGGTATGCTGCGGATCATTGTCGTGCATAAATTTCCAAGTTAAAGGTAAGTTTACCTCAGCATATAATGACGTTGTATTCTGCAATATACAGGGTGTTTCCTAAGTACGGTACATAACTTCGGAAGCGTATTCTACAGCTAAAATAAAGGTAATTTTGTTATATAAACTATATCCCAAAAATACTTCTTTGCGGAAATACAGGGTGTGAAAATTTCTTTAAAAAATTACAATTTTTTTAATATTTCCGAAACTACTCGAGACATTTTAATGAAAATTTTCAGAGTTTGAGAGTTAGCAACGGTTATATTTTACGCTAAAACAGTGGCGTGCGGGCAGGAAAATTGCTAAATATTTTAAAGGAAAAATGTGGTACGCCACTGTTATCTTTCAATATTTTGTTCTTTTTTTAATTATGTATTCGATTTGGAAGAAAAAAGGTCTTTTGACTTTTTTTCGTAGGACGCACTGTTTTCGAGTAAATAAATAAAAAACTGTAATGTAATAAGTACTATTCGTGAATGAATACAGCGCCATTTTTTTTTTATTATTTAACTAAAAATGGCAATCATAAAAATAATCATTTCTGATACAGAATCTAAGCAAATGTTGAAAGTGGCCACCTTCTGATAAAATGCACGATTGCATTCGTCTCATCATTGATTGTCTCACTCGTTCAAAAACTCCTAGAGTATTTCTTATGGCATTGCAACTTTGAATTCGATTTTTTAAGTCGTTTTCATCTAATACACGTGTCTTCTACACGAGCGACTTGAGGTGACCCCACAAATAAAAGTCTAAAGGATTCATATCATGATTGCGAGCTGGTCAAGTTTGAGGACCTCCGCGTCCAATCCGGCGATTAGGAAAAGTGTTGTGGAGGTACTGATGAGGAACAAGGCTGTAGTTAACTGGGGCACCGTCTTGCGTAAACCAGAAATTAGGTCTTACTTGTAGAGGAACATCTTCTAACAGGACATTTAATTCTTCAGTTAGAAACTGACTATACAAATTACCATTTAGTCAAGGGGATAAAAAGTGTGGTTCAATAAGATAATCACCAATAATCTCTATCCTAAAATGATTGCTGAAAGCAACCTTCCCTTATTCCATGAGGATTTTCGTAAGCTCACAAATGTTCATTATGAAAATTAATGATTGCTTCTCGCGAAAAAGTTGCCTCATCAGTAAATAAAACTTCACTCAAAAAAATGTTGTTATGAGCCACTGTATAGAGTAACCACCTACTGAAATTTAGCCTTGATTGAAAATCGCGGGGTAACAGAACTTGTACTCGTTGTATATGGTATGGGAATAACTGAGCAACTTTCAAAACTTTCCAAACAGTCTTTGGACTCACATGAAGTTGTTTTGCTACCTTCCTGGTACTAGTTGAAGGATTTTCTTCTATCTCTCGCAGTATTACTTCTTCTAGTGCAGGCGTTGTTACTGTTGGAGGACTACCATAAACTTCCGGATTATGTTTAAAACTACCGGTTTCACTCAATCTGGCATATAGCTTCCTAAATGTTTTAGTACATGGCGTTACTCTATTTGGATAACGTTCCTGATAAAGTCGTCGAGCTTCTACCGAATTTCCATTTGCTAGGCCATACATGAAATAAATTTGAGCCATTTTAGCGTTAGTGAAGTTATTCATTTTCGAATTTTAATATCTCACGCACAGATAAATAAACGGCGTTGGTGACTAGTGAAATGTCGACAATTTCGCTACCAAACAGGCAAGTACACAACAAAAAAAAATTCATATCTTCATACAAATATTTGTTCTCTTAAGAATAATAAAAAATAATGAAAAAATTTAGCAACAATGTTTTTTATTTATTTACTCGAAAACGGTGCGTCCTACGAAAAAAAGTTAAGATACCTTTTTTTTCCAAATCGAACACATAATTAAAAAAGGAAAAAAATATTGGAAAAGAACAGTGGCGTACATTTTTTCTTTAAAATATTCAGCAATTATCCTGCTCGCATGCCACTATTTTTAGCGTGAAATACGTACCGTTGCTAACTCTCAAACCCTGCAAAATTTCATTAAAATGTCTCGAGTAGTTTCGGAAATATTAAAAAAATTGTAATTTTTTAAAGAAATTTTCACACCCTGTATTTCCGCAAAGAAGTATTTTTGGGATATAGTTTATATAACAAAATTACCTTTATTTTAGCTGTAGAATACGCTTCCGAAGTTATGTACCGTACTTATGAAACACCCTGTATTGAGGTACATATACCGGTCCATAATCCCGTTAATTTGTATCAGTGATCTTATTTCACGTCCAGAAAAACATCTCTAAACAAGGACGTTTCTTCCTCGATGTTTTATTGTCAAATTCATATACAGTTGCGAGATTAATTATTTGTCCACCCATATAAAATTAAAAATATTAGAATAATATCCAAATTATTCAAATATTTTTAAGTTTTATTACATAAACAAAATATATCATATCAGCCTCAAAAAATACCAATACATGTTTAACAATAACTTTAAAATATATATGTAATTGTAAATTGTTATAAAGTGAAAACAAGAAAGGAAAAATTATTCGTCCACTAACTTTATCCTATAAAATATTATAATTCAGTATCGTGTAGCATATCTTTTTAATTTTATAATTTCTTTCAATCTCTCAGGCATTGACTTCACCAATTTTCTGGTTACATCTTCGATTTTTGCCCATTCTTCCAGACATTTAACTTTAAGCTCCTGTTTATTGGATATTTTGTGTTTCTTCACTCTTTCTTTCAATTCTGACCACAATTGCTCGATGGGATTTACATCCGGTGAGTGACGAGAAGTTTCCAATACTCTTGGTGTGTTATATAACAACCATTCTCTAACAATCCGTGCTTTGTATTTGGGATCATTATCTTGTTGGAACATATAATTATCTAAAATCCCCATTTCATTTGCACTTTCTCGTAAATTATTTTTAAGAATATTTAAATAGACAAAGCGATCCATAATCCCATCGATAAAATGAAGTCTACCCACTCCATGCGAGAACACACAGCCCCAGATAAGTAGAGAACCACCCCCATGCTTTACTGTTGGAATTAAATTTTTAGGTTTATAAGCTTCTCCGGGTTTTCTATACACTAAAACTTTCTTTGACTTTTCAAACAGCTCAATTTTCGTCTCATCTGTGAAAATAACTTTTTTCCAGAATTTAAGGTCTTTTGACAGATACATTTTAGCAAATTCAACGCGCTTGGTTCTGTTCACCTTATTAATGAAGGGTTTTCTCCTAGTTACTCGTGCCCTCATAACCATATTATTTCTTAATCATTTTCTTATGGAAGTAACATGTACAACTCGTACATAATCTGTTGCAACACTTTTTGCCAAATCTGTTGCCGTAACATTTGGATTTATTGTCACTTTTCTTATAATTTCTCGTTTCATACGTTCGCTAAAGGCACATTTTCTTCCTCTTCCTGGCAATGTTTCAGTTGTTTTTGTCGTTTTATATTTTTTTTATAACAGACTGGATCGTTGACCTACTTCTTCCAGCAATTTTGGTTATTGCACGTTGTGAGTTTCTCTAGTTATTCAATTTTACAATCAATGCTCTAACTTGAGGCGGAACTTCCAAAGATTAACGACCCATTTTTGGAACTAACTTGCTTTTTATGCACAAGATATATACAGGGTGTCTGTAAAAGGTCTTTACAACGCTCTACCACAGATTCTTCAGATCAAAACAAGACGATTTAGCCATATTTAGTCTAGTCCAAAAGTTGATAATAACAGCGCTAGAGGGCGTCAAAGTTGAAAATTAAAAATCAATTTTTTAACATATTTTCCATACTGTACAACATAAAAACGTGAAAGTTGGTGTAGGGGAGTTTTTCAAGACGCCGAATTCATATCTGCTAATAAATTGCACTTACCTGGTAGAGGGCGCCACTTACGGCACACCGCATGTATTAAATTGATTGAAACTTTTTTGCCTCCTGGTATAAATGATTTTCGAATACAGTAGTGTATTTGGTCATCGTTTATAAATAAAAAAGGTATACCTTGTTGATGTTGCTACGAGGAGCCGTTTACGAGATAAATGCATTTTAGTAATTCAGGTGTAAGATTTTAGATTAAACAACTTATTTACTACAAAAAGGTACTCTTGATAAGACCTTTAATAATTCGCAGTAGTTTTACAAGAAAACTTAATTACCAAATCATGAATACAAAGAAATAAGAATATCACAAAAACTGTTCATTTTGCACTAAATGTTAGAAATCATTTAAATCAACAGTACCCAAATAAATGGATAGGCAGAGGTAATGACGCCCCTGTAAAATGGCCACCACGTTCTCCGGACTTAAATCCAATGGATTATTTTTTATGGGGACACCTTAAGTCCATGGTTTACATGACAACTGTCGATAACGAAGAACAACTGTGGCAACGTATTCAAGATGCAATAAATAATATTAGAAACGACGAAGAAGTTATGCAAAGAGTACATTTTAATTTTCTTCGGCGTATAAACCTTTGTATACGTGCAAATGGTGGACTCTTTGAACAGTTTTTGTGATATTCTTATTTCTTTGTATTCATGATTTGGTAATTAAGTTTTCTTGTAAAACTACTGCGAATTATTAAAGGTCTTATCAAGAGTACCTTTTTGTAGTAAATAAGTTGTTTAATCTAAAATCTTACACCTGAATTACTAAAATGCATTTATCTCGTAAACGGCTCCTCGTAGCAACATCAACAAGGTATACCTTTTTTATTTGTAAACGATGACCAAATACACTACTGTATTCGAAAATCATTTATACCAGGAGGCAAAAAAGTTTCAATCAATTTAATACATGCGGTGGGCCGTAAGTGGCGCCCTCTACCAGGTAAGTGCAATTTATTAGCAGATATGAATTCGGCGTCTTGAAAAACTCCCCTACACTAACTTTCACGTTTTTATGTTGTACAGTATGGAAAATATGTTAAAAAATTGATTTTTAATTTTCAACTTTGACGCCCTCTAGCGCTGTTATCATCAACTTTTGGACTAGACTAAATATGGCTAAATCGTCTTGTTTTGATCTGAAAAATCTGTGGTAGAGCGTTGTAAAGACCTTTTACAGACACCCTGTATAACAAATCTTTATTTCCAGTGGAGAGGGGCCATCGACTCATATGGTCTTTCAGCCCATGGGTACAATTTTGTTTTGTAACAATATTATGCTATTACCTAGCTACCTCTTTAACTTTTGAATACAAGCGAAAAAAAAATGGACCTTTCTATTGTCTATCAAAACATTCTAAGAGGGTGTTAGAAGGAAAAAGGAAGCGGGGTGGTCTCGTCTGTCTGATTATCGTAAGTGGGTTCAGTATCGTCCAGTTATGCACAAGAATACTACTCAAATATCAGAAATACAGTGAAATCTCCCATAAGCGGACACCGGTGGTCGTCTTCTATTTGTCCGCTTATAGGAGGTGTCCGCTTATTAGAAAATGTGAAAATATAGATGGGTTTTTTAAAACTTATTTATTAAATAAATATTTTATTCAATTAAGAGAGTAAAATAAGAATAATCTTAACTAATCAGCCACAAAAAAAGAAATATTTTAAAATGAGAAATTAACAAGTACGTATATGTATGTACATGTATGTACTACATATATACATACATATTTAGGTAACTAAAGTTTAGAAGTAAAATACTCAGTAATTGAAGTTTGACGGGTCTTTTTCTTCATAAAATCCTCTTCAAAATGTATCTCTAACTTACTTAACATTTCGAATCCTCTCAAATCACTGTTCTTCAAAGAAAACTCTTTTAATTTATTTACATTATTAAACGCGTCACTGTAAGAATGGATTTTACTATCGCTCATATTATTGTTGTATATCATCGTATCCGATTCATCTTCAGAGTCTATCTCTTCCGTGTTTTCATTAGAAATTGAAACTTCCATTTCTTGATCTTCAACTTGAACAGCGTTATCAACATTAATAAAAGCATCTGTATCAGTTTGTTCATGTCCAGCATGTCTCATCATTTTGCACACCTCCGCAAGTTTTGATAACGGGACTTCGTCATCTGGGTCCCAACCCTCACCTGATATTGGTGTAACTTCATATCTAAACCCAGCTTTAGTAAAGCAATTCTTTATGGTCGTAGAAGATACTTGTTTCCAAGCTGAATGAATGAAAAACACCGCCTCCAGTACATTTATACATTTGGCTAACTCATTAGCGTTGTTAACACTGTCCATTTTTATTAAAATGTGTCTTAATATAATTGAGCGGTAACATATTTTAAAATTCTTTATTATTCCCTGATCCAATGGTTGACACAAAGCTGTCGTATTTGGTGGTAAGAAAATTATTTTGATATTCTGCAGATTGAGGTCTCTTGGGTGAGAAGCGGCATTGTCCATAAATAATAAAATCTTCCGTTTTTCCCTGGCCATTTTGTGATCAAACACTTGTAGCCATTCTGTCATGATATTACTTGTCATCCAAGATTTGTTATTTGAATACCACGTGACAGGTAAAGTACGTAGGTCCAACTTCTTGAAACAACGAGGCCTTGCTGATTTTCCGATAACTAAAAGCTTTTCCTTCTCACCTGCCATATTTGTACAGTGTAAAATAGTGAGGCGTTCTTTGGCCATTTTTCCACCCGCACATTTTTCACCTTTTAAAGCGAATGTTTTTTCGGGTAAGGCACGAAAGAAAAGGCCAGTCTCGTCAGCATTATAGATATTTCTTGGCTCGTAGTGTTTCAGTAACACCGAAATATTGTTCTTGAAAATGGCGACGTGCTCCGTATTGACAGTAGCAGCCTCTCCTGAAATTGAACGAAACGTAATGTTGTGTCGAATCCGAAATTTTTCAAGCCATCCAGAAGAAGCGCGAAAATCCTGGTACCCCATTTTTTCTGCAAGTTCTTTCGCCTTTGATCGAATTATAGGCCCTGATATAGGAAAATTTTTATTCCGGGCTTTAACAAACCATTCATAAGTTAGTTTGTCGATGTTAAATCCCTTAGTTTTGAAGAATGATCTCTTCTGCTCCGAGTTAAATGATGTAACACAACTGTTTAATAGTTGTTCTCTCTTCTTAATTATTTCACTTGCCTGGGTTTTTCCTATATTAAATCGGGCCGCTAAGTTACGTACACTAAGTTTTTCTCTATCGTAAACTTCCACTACTTGCAGCTTTTCTTTTAAAGTTAACAGACGTTTTGTTGGAGCCATTATTAACATATAAACACTAAAAACACACAAGGAGAAATACTACTACTACTACGACTACTCCGAACGTTGCGTTAAATACAAATGTAGTAGACAAAAATAGTGGCATGGTTATACATACATAATATGCCTTTCGGGAGTCCGGTAATTCCCCTACGAAAGACGTGCGGCCAGGCAAAACGTTGCCATTCGTTAAATATATTAAAAGGAACGGCAACGTTCATTCGAAAATTATTTCCTGGTCGCGGGCTAAATAAATGTCCGTTTATGAGAGAAAAAATGTAAAAATGGAGTTAGATTCAATGTCCGTGTCCGTTTAATAGACAGTCCGCTTAATAGAGAAATATTTATTAGAATATCTTATGGGAAAGAGTTGGTCCCCAGAAAACTGTCCGGTTATTAGAGAGGTCCGCTTATCGGAGGTGTCCGTCAAGGGAGATTTTACTGTACAATGTTCAGTTTATCTATAAGGCATTTACAAAAAAAAAACAAATAATAAATATTTTAGGCATTTTTATTGTCCAAGAAATTTTAATAAATATCAATATTTACTGCTAATTAGCTAATAACCTAATAATTCAATAGATGATAGGTTTAATTCATATCAATCGTAGCATTTGGCTTTATTATCTTCAATTCTTTTAGAATTACGTAGTGGACGAATAATTAATCCCGCAACTGTACTTAAGGTTGAATCGTTCATTCGTAGTATGCCATATCCATTTAATATCATCCTATCCAAATAGATTGTACTGACCTGAGTACATTTTTTCACTGGTTAAAGGTGCAGGTCGAATGTTTTTTTTTTTTTTTATCTATTTACAATCTGTACAAAAACAATAAGTAAATGCGCTGAAAGACGTTGGCAATGGTTGGATATAGTGTCTTGATTGGAACTTAACAATATAAGTTCCTCAAGATGCCCAATGGCTGGTCACTTAATATTACTGGTTCTCACACATATCTTCAGCTGCTAAAGCGCTCCGGCATATCAGGTGGCTTGTATCGTTTTAGTCTTCTTGTGATGGTCTCCTCGCTGAGTAGATGGCCAGTCAGATGGTTGGGATGATTGTCCAGTCTGTCCTGGTATTTTTGGGAGAACCTGGCAATCTCTTCTCGAACCCAAGGCATGTTAAGGTCCAAGTGGATGGTTTTATTGTCAACATACCAGGGGCTTTTAGTCAGGTACCTAAGCGTTTTTGATTGGAACCGTTGTATGATTTCGATGTTCGAGTGACTGGCTGTTCCCCAGAGTTGTATTCCATAGGTCCATATTGGTTTCAAGATAACTTTGTATATGAGAATTTTGTTCTCTACGGAGAGCTGCGATTTGTGCCCTATTAGCCAGTACATTTTTTTCGTAGTCAAATCAAGCTCTTTGCGCTTTGACTGTATGTGACTTTTCCAGTTCAGTCGCTTATCGAGGTGCATTCCAAGGTATTTGGCTGACTCGTGTTGAGGAATTGTGACTCCATTCAGGGTGATCGGGGGGCAGTCCCCTTTTTTTAAAGTAAATGTTACATTTTTGGACTTAGCCTCGTTCACAGCAATTCGCCATTTGGAAAGCCATTCCTCTACGCCGTGAAGTTCGTTTTGCATGGCATTGGCAGCTTGGGTACAATCTCTATCCACGGTTAGTATAGCAGTGTCGTCTGCGAATGTGGAGATAAATGTATCGCGACTGATAGGAATATCAGCGGTGTATAAATTATAGAGAGTTGGGCCCAAAACTGATCCCTGAGGAGGTCGAATGTTTCAAGATAAATTTAAGTCTGGCCTGTCTATTTTCTTTTTTTTTAGATATGAAGAATGCTTTAGCAGGTCTTCAAGCGTACAGTTTTTCTTGGCACGAGCGTCTCCTAATTGATCTTACAGAAATCGATATCGATGAGTAACCTTTTTTTATATTCTCATCAGTTATAAATGGATTTTTTAACGAACATCTTCTAATTAACTTGTCTGTGGCCAAAGCTGTTTACCTGAGTCTTACAGGTTTAGGAACACTAGCGAGGGTCCCTCGATTTTATATCATTTGAATTTGCTTGGGAACAACATTTCTATGCGAGTTTAAATCTTTAACGATATTTCTCAATTATAATTTGTCTAATTAGATAAGACAAATTCTTCCAGGAGGCATTTTGTCGACCCTTTGAAATATACTGCCAAAATCTGAATCTATTTAGGCGAGCAAAATTCATAGAGTGGTAAAGATGAGAAAAAATTTGTTCATTTTTGTCCGCTTAAAATTATAAACGTTTTTTTTTCATCATTTATAAAGTCATTAGAATTTTGTTAATGCAGTATGAGACAAAATTAGATCGACTTTTTATTTTTTATTATTTCTCATGATGTATCGTATGTGTAATATGCACTAAATTAAACATTTATCTTAAGAAAGATACAATGTTTATGGAAAATATAGTTGAAAAAAAAACATATTTTTCTAAGATAAAAATAATATAAAAAATGTTCCGTAATAAATGCTACAAAATTAGAGCGACTGGTCTGGTTTCTAAATAAATTCATAATTAAAATTTAGTATTTTGTGCAATATCCACTATTGGCAGTAACTTGATGATATCTGTTTGGCATTGATTTTATTAGATTAGATATTGTCTCGTCGTCTATAGGTTTCCAAGCATTTTGTATTTCTTGCCACAGCTGCTGACCCTTATTTGAGATGTTTTTGTTTCGAACCCTCTTATCAACTATTCCCCAAAGGTTCTTTATTGGATTTAAATTCGGTGACTGAGGTGGTCATTGTAATTGTTTAATATTTTTTTCAACAAACCACTGCTTCACTATTTTAGCAGTGTGTTTCGGGTCGTTTTCGTGTTGAAACATAAATTTCAAAGAGATTTCCCATTCCGCTTATGGAAGCATAACATCTTCATTTTATGTTCAATTTTATGAATAAGGCAGATAGATTAACCACAAAGCAACCCCAAACCATGTATTGCCACCACCGTACTTTATAGTGCCAGAGACGTACTTAGAATCGAACCTGTTCATAGCGGAGCAATGTATAAACTGCGCACCTTCACTACCAAAAACGTTGAATTTGAATTCATTGCTAAATAACATCTTTTGTTCCAATATTTAACAGTCCAGTGTAAATAGCGGTTTACAAGAAACATTTGACTATCTCGATTTTTTTTGGTCAGTAATGGTTTCTTCGTTGGTCTTCCAGGAAGTCCCATTTCTACCAAACAATGCTGGACGGTTCTTGAAGACACACTAAAGTTACCTAATTCCGATAAAATTTGATTTACAAATAAATTTAGATATCTCTGACTAATCCTTTTTATTCTCCGATATTCTTGCTTGCTTGTTTTTCTTTTTTCCCTCCTCGTTTTATATTTATAATCTTCTCCCTAATAAGTAAATTTTTGATAATTTTCAAAACAATCTTTTTTTTTGTTCTAAATTGTCCAATTATTGTTTACTGTGGTACTCCTGCTTTATAGGCCTCTATAATTTTTTCTTTAATATCAATTGGATAATATTTTCCACCAGGCATCTTGCACTATTAGACTTTATTAAACAACGGTATATGCGATTGGCTACCCACAAGAGCTAAACAGAAAATTAAGAAGTAGCTTTGATTTTGTCGCAAAATATCTAGTCTGGTATTTAAAAAATACTCATAAGGGACGGCAGTCCTAGATAAGCTGAAAATAAATGCCCAGATAAAGGTGCTAGATGTTGTTAATAAATGTCCTATTTTATTTGTTTTATGGGGTCAAAAAAAACACATATTTTAGCGAGTCGCCCTAAATTTGCCCAATACTGTATGCTTTTAAAAGAACCTTTAGAAATAAATATTTTTCTAAAATGAAATGAAGGTTATAACGTTTAATTATAAAAATATGAACAGAATGTAAAAATTTCACCATTTTTGGCCAGTACTGTATACGAGATTATTATTAAAATGTTATATTTCCCATTCAATATTAACCAAAGATCAACATTAGCCTTATATTCATTCATTTTAATGTAGATTGTCAAATCAAAGGAAACTTTGAATGTGTATAAATATAAGTTTTTGTATTTTTCGGTAAATTTATCACTTAGTTTCCACTAAGACAAATTAAATTAAGATACTACCTTGGTACAGAACGGCAAACTGTGTTTTTCACAAGGATATCGTTTATCCTTATGGTATTTGTTGTATCCCAGATACGAGTGCATTTATTTATTGTCTTTTCTGTACAGTGAGTATCAGAATACCTGGGCTTTATTCTGCCAAAACCTATTTCATATTTTTGGTTCGAAATTCAAGCGCTCAATACTTCAGCTGATTGTCTTTATACACGTGTACGCACAAGAGGCTATAACTCCCAGTTATTATTCCGATTAAAAGCCAAACGAGGATTGCGAAAATTTAATAATTTCTTACTAATATTAAGAGTAAGTATGGACCATTATACTGTTGTGCAGCACCATCACTAACCACAGACCTATCGACTTTTCACAAACTATCTATTAATATTTGATAATTATTAACCTGAGATTAGGAATAAGTCAGTTTATTACATTAAATTAAGAAAAGGATTAACCATGGGTTGTTGAATCGCATTCATAAGTCTCGTTAAAAAGCAAATACCTGAATCATAAGATAATGTGGGACCGTGATAATGTATGGCATGGTGGGTATGCATGTCGGGGATAATCTTATACCTTCTTAATAAAATTTATACTTTTTTCACTGATATTTAAATAGTTGCACATATCACAGTCCGTACGTGGAAAATTCATCAAGAAATGCCCGTAACATTTACGCTTGACCATCCATGCATTATACTGGTACGAAAGAAACAAAACTTGAGGCGTAAAAAAGGAAAGAAATTAGTGTATCCTTTGATTATAGGAAGACTTAATCGAGTATAATTTGTGCTTTTTAAGAATTTATATTTACTTTTGTATTCTCTGTTTCGCTTTTCCTATTCGAAATATGAAAATGTCTATAAGTCGCGATAAGTTTGACATTGGCTTGTTGGTTATATAATTCAAAAGTGAAATATACTAAATAACATACTAATATATATTAAAAATTGTATACTTAATTGTTTTAGATTTTAAGTTGGGTTTAATCCGTATCATGTGGGGGAACGCATGCTGATGGTGCTGACTATTAATGAATTGCCTTTTTACATACACCACGAATTTTAAAGTTTATTTAACAAGAGAAATCATTTAACCGTTAACCATGAACTAGAACAGTATTTTGACATTCTTAATAATGCTGACATTGGAAGAGTTGTATACGAAACCCTGTACTTTCCTTTCTCAAAGGTCAGTAAAAAAAGTACTCGGTATACAGGATTGTCCACTAAGCGTGCGTCAAATGATTACGGCCTTAGTTATAGTTTTTTTCGAAAATTCTTTTTAAAGTTATATGTACAACCTTATAAGGTATATTTTAAAAATATTTTCATTGTACAGGGTCTGTCAAAAAAAAGATATAACAAAAAAAAACATTTTTTTTTTAATGGAACATCCTATATATTATTACATATTTGGATTTTACGTTCAATTTTAATATAAGCTTATTAACACGCTGTCAATCTTAAAATTGATAGTTTTCAAGGTATGTACAATTGAACGTTGTATGTGACAGTTACAAATGTTTGAAAAATTACAAATTGTTAACCAACGGAAAGGTATTTGGGAACTCTTTTTTGTTATAATACAATAGAAGGTTCATTTTTAGAATGGTAACAAGAGTTGCTTAACACTTTCTACAGAGTGTCCACAAAAATAAAACCAACTTGAACATCAAAAAACCGTCAAAACTTAAACATTTCAAATGGAACCCTACCATTATTTTGATGTATTATGAAACTACACTGAAAAATAAGTTATGTTCATACACTGATGGCCAAAAGTAAATTGACAAATACATTTTTTTTTTAATTTACTAAATAAGAGAAACAATAATCTAATTCTTTTTTTTAATGATATAATTATCCACTCTAGATAAATAATGTTCGTAAATTAAACAAATGTTTTACAAAAAAATATATGTAAAATTAAAATATAAATTATTATGTGGACAAAAATAAATTGTCAATTCTTTTAAATAACAAAAAAAAACAAACCTAAAAATAAATACACTCTTTTCTTTAATAATCAATACTGTATCCTCTGTTCCTTCTTACTTCTAATATTCTCTTTGGCATCGACGCAATTGGCTTGTTAATTAAAGTTTCGTCTATTTCCGCCCATGTTTGCCTTAAATTTTCAAAAAGTTCTTCCTTATTTTTATATCTTTTGGTTCTAATTTTTCTGTCCAGATAGTCCCATAAGTTTTCTATCGGATTAAGATCCGGAGACTGGGATGGCCATTTAATAACATTGATTTTTTCTTTTGTTAGCCAATTCTTAACGAATTTTGAAGCATGCTTAGGGTCATTGTCATGCTGAAAGTAGTCTACAAGGCATAACCTCATCTGAATAAGGTACCATCACATTCTCTAATATGTCTTAATACATGAACCTATCCATATTGCCTTCTATTCGATGAAGTGGTCCGATACCGTACCCAGAAAAACATCCCCAGACCATTACGGATCCTCCGCCATGCTTGACCGTTGGAATAGTATATTTTGGATCGCATATTTTGCCTTCAGGCCGTCTTACATATCGTTTCCCATCCGAATGGATCAAATTAAATTTTGACTCATCACTAAAAATGACTTTTTTCCAATCGTCAACAGTTCAATCTCCGTATTCTTTTCCAAAATTAAGACGGGCCTTCAAATTTCTTTTACTAAGCAAAGGTTTCTTAGCAGGTCTTCCAGTTTTTAGCTCACAATTCTGTAGTCTTCTTCTCACAGTACGCGAACTTACTGAACAAACTTGGTTTTCGTCTAAAATATCTTTTATTTCTCTGGAAGTAATAAATGGATTTTGCTTTGCTCGTCTTAAAATAAATTTATCGGTAGCAACAGTAGTTTTTTTACGTCTTCCAGTTTTTCGACAAGGGAGAACATTTCCGTGGATGAGAAATTTTTTAACAATTTGTGAAACTTGTGAAACAAAAAAATTGTTGAAAAAATTCTCAATAATGAATATTTTCTAGCAATATCGGCTTGGCGAATACCTTTTTTATAATCAGCAATAATTCTGGATTTTATCTCACTTGATAAAGCAACTCCTGACGGCATTTTATTAAATTAGGTACACACAAACTCAATTCACTGTTAAAATCACAAAAATTGAATATAATTAGTTTTTAAGTCACTAATCAATAGATTGTCAATTTATTTTTGTCCGGGCTCACTCAACACCAACTATGTCCTATCAATAAAATAATGCGATAAACAAATAGTGCAAAAACAAGAAATTTATCAATAAATAGTTTAAGAGTTTGTATTTTATTTTTATGGGTTTTGTTGGCCAGGTATGAATTTTAAATTTTTGAGATAGAAAAATTATTTATGTATAGGATTGTCAATTTACTTTTGGCCACCAGTGTATTTAATTACCTATACTAAAGTTGCATAGTTTTTGCGTAATTTTGCTTTACAAGTTTATGCATAGGCGATACATCCCTAATTCTAATTTATGATGTGTAATTGATGGATGTATCTATGAAAATGCATAAATAGAAATAATATGTTTTTTTGGTATTAAGAAAGTATCTGAATTAAAAGTTTCTCTAATTCTTTGCTCCACATTTGGTACTGTATTTGATGGTGTTCTGTAGATCAGAGCAACTAAATTGCAATGAATACCTGATTAACCATTGCTTATCGTTGTTATGTCAGTGTTATTATTTATTTTTGTGTCCTGTGGCACTCAATGATATTTTATTCATATTCTATTTCTTTAAAAACAAGTTTTTTGTATTAAAAATTGATTATACGACTCAAGAATTAATCGATATGATTTATCTTCTCGGAGAGTGCTTTAAGAATTGTTTTCATCCAGAGTATGTGGTAAGAAGCTTTCTGATAGGAGGCATTCATATGTATTATCATTTCAAAGATTGACGGACAGATTTGACAGGACTTTTAAGATGAGTTAAATACGAAAAGCGTAACAGAATAAACCCCGTAGTAAACGAAGAAAAAGAATTTAACGTTCTCGCGACGGTTGTGAAAGATCCCCATAGTACTACATCAGATATAAATAGTTTGTTAGGAATAGGTTAATCGGAAATGCAGAAATACAAAAAAAAATTTTAAAATTAAACTCATCCGAAAAAGTTTAACATGGGCGTATGTGTAGACACTGAGAAACAAAAACTTTTTTTTATTCGCAATTTTTCAAAATTTTGAGAAACAATGCTAGATTTTGAATGTTCAAAAAAATACAATTTGAGAGTACACATAGTCTTTGTTTTTCGATTTGTATATCTTTTTTTTCACTATTTGTAAAGTACGACTCGAAGGCAAAGTTAAAATCACTCAAATTCATAAGTAAAGAACTGTCCTATATGATGCGATCTTTTTGGGTGATATTATATACATATGACGGACCCTGTATATACATAGTTTGCAAATGATACACCTTTACACTATTGAAAATGCGACATTGTGTACTTAATTATTTTAAAACTATCTAGTTAAAGGAAAAATAGACTCATCACATTTTTTTGAAATACTCTGTATGCTTTTCTGCATTGAGAAAATAGGCGCAGCACTTCATTTTACTCTATGTCTAACACTGAAAGAGATATCGGCACAGTGGCGAGACATTTGGTGTATTACTTAGATTTCTTGAAATTTAACTCCATTATTCCTATTTGCCGAGAGAATGCGCACCCAACTTGTCAAAATATTCGTACTTAAGTAATTTTCTTCTTAACCGGTGTATGTAAAAAAGCTCTAGGCGGTGTGTGCAAGAGCAAAGATTTATACAAATAATTTTCCGATAGCGTTTATATTAGTTGCGCGATCTGGAGCTATAAGGATGCATAGATCAGCAATATTTACAGTTGACCATCCCTGCATTTTCCTGATCCAATCTCATCAAAGAATGAATGAGAGAAGAAGAAATAGAGTCTCAAACACATTGTTTATAGCTAAGCTGAGTAAGATCAACAATGTGGCGTGAAATTAGAAGCCAAAGATAACTGAGTTAATTACCCGCGTCTAAGTTGAATGTTCAAAAAGATATTAAACCTAAAAGTAGAATAGGAAAATTTGTTCATAAGTAACATTATTAGTTACGTAAGAGTATTTTTTTTTAATAGGTGTAGGTAAGAATTATACTTTTTCGAAATGTCCACTTCCATATAAATTTATGTATGAGTTTAATATAAAGTATGATATAAGTTGCATCATTAGGAATCAGGAAGCTGTAATTATTCTGATGCCTTGTTTCCATTTTTATATACGTAATAAATACCGATATATTTAATAAACATATATTTTTCATTGAAACGATATATCGAATATCTTTATTCGGGATTTCCTCAAGCCAGTTTTTGTTACACTGAGGAGATAAATCCGATTTCACTACTATTCATTTGTCGGACCAGACCCATCAGACCAGATCATCCACCGTTCTGCCTGTTTACTGTTGGTAATATTTCATGTATCAGAAGTTGCGATTAGTCTTCTGTCGATTTCAATACTCTTTCAGATTTTAATACATTTCAGTCCTTCAATGTTACTGTTAGTTCGGGTTAGTTCATGGTATTTGCCTAGTGGCAGTGTTATCCCCAGTGAATCATATTAGCTCTGTTACCAGTAATATAGAGTTAATTTTAGCTGGAGCTCGAAGTGACGTATCTTCTATTCGTTCATGTTACCGAACGGCATTATGAAATATTAACAGTTTTTCGCAAGAGTTTCTTTTGGAACTGGCTTCCTGCTCGGTTCGACGCAGTATCTTGGAAACTTGTTTTTATGACTACTACGTTATCTAAAAAAATTTATCGGTATATTTATGAAACACCCCGTATTTATGTAACTGCCACCATTTGTTCGTACTAATCATAATCGAAAATACACATAGCTAATATCATTGTGAAACATTAATCATCTCTGTTTACAAGTGTGCTTGGTGTCGTTTAAGTTTTGCGTTTTTATTGCCAAATTCAGCATACGGTCGCTAATGTCTGAGATAGCAATGCTTTAAATAGATAATTACCATCTACGAAATTGATTTTTGTTGGCTTCCGATTCAATCAGATTAACAGCAACTCGGATGTGGTGTATCACGTGATGATCATTGTTTATTTCCTAGACTAATTAACTGTTTTCACATTCTCTTTTGTACCTATTGGACTGAAACCGATTTTCAGCGTTATTCGTCATCGAAAAGAGCTTAAAGATCCCAGTATCACCAAAGAAATTCATCGCAGATCATCCATTCGTTGTGATTCTGAAGGGCCAAGTATCAGTTGTAGATGAAGAAAAAGAGGATAAAATTTACTTCCAGGGTCTTCTGCTGTTCCAAGGCAGAGTGGCGAAACCAAATGTTTAAAAATTTTAATTAAATATAATAAATATGCTTCTGTATATATCTTTGCATTAATAAAGATATTATCTAAGCAAACAAAAATTCTTCTTCATAATACAGTAAAAAAAGTCTTGGGTATTAGTGAAGTAAGTTTCACAATTTTCATCCGTAAGTTATAGCTGAATGTGATTTTCATTTAAAATAAAAAAGTTATGTCGGTTTTTGACAAAACGGTACCCTTTAGCAAAAAACCAAGTACGCCATTGAAATCAATTCGAAAAAGTTCCTTAAGAATGTTTGTGTTTTACTTCAATATTGTACTAAACAAAAAAGTCATGAAGAATTTCGAAAATGGCCGAAAATCGAGAAATGCCGTCTAGCGCCGTGAACTGTAAAAATATCGAAATACGGTTTTCCCCATTAATATTTTCTCAAAAATCACGCTTTTGACATGTGCTAATTTTTCCCTCTCTAGCCGGGAAATGAGGTTTTCCTATCAAAACACTCCAAATTCGAACAACTTGTACAGGGTGGCGCATTTGCCCCTTCGGTTTAAACACAATTATAAATCAATTTTAATAATTACAATAATTATGGCCAATACTGTACGTGAAAATGTATTCTTTACGTCCAGTTGTCGAGCACTTAAGTCATAATTTTGAAGAAATATGAATATCCTGCCATATTTCTGAATCTTATTCCTTTGGTTTTTGTCTTTTGGAATTTCAAGAAAAATTTTATCTACTGCTAGTGAAATAAGAGATGAAGATCAGCTGTGAAAACATATTTTCGCTGCCGCCCATCATATTAGGAATATGCCAGGAATTTCTGATTGTGTACAGGAAAATTAGTTCCGAAGAAACTGGGAAATGATAGATTTCATACATAAGATACTTTACATAAAGTGGTTCTAAAATTTGATGAGAAATGTGAAAATAGTGTAAAAAATAGGGAGTTCCATTTAAAATAACAAAGTTGATGTTTATACCGGCAAAATGGTACACCTTACATCTGCCAAATTATTATTTAATAAAAAAAACTATAACTTTTGTAGGAATTTTTTTGACGCAACTGGCATGCTTTTCGAGACAATGGAATAGAATATCTTATTTGGAACATCCCATACATCTAAGTTACACTACGGCAATATGTGCTTGTAATTGTACAGTTGACTTCTGCTGCAAACGTAGTTATGAAGAGAATGATATCAAGCATGTCAAATTCAGTTTTATAATTTGCCATTGTTAATATTTTGAATGTTGAATGTATTCCGTACTCGGAAACTGATTAAATATTACCTCGGTCATGCGTAAATCCGACGGCCTTACTGCATCTGAAACTGCTTATAATACATTTTCCCCTTGTAGTCGTTCTACTTCTTTCAGATGTTGAGAAGTTGATTGAATTAATAAATGAATAGAAGTTATATAGGTACAGTATTCAAATGTAGTATTTTTTAATGCAGGAATCATAATGGACGAGGAATGTCTACTGATAGTTGAAGAGTTTACGGCGGATCATCCATTTCTCATCGCATTAGTTGCAAATCAGGATAATTTCGATATCGTTTTGTTTACCGGAAGACTTTCACTCATTCCTGAGTAATCGTAAACAATTATTCAACTACTATTTTAGTATTTTATATTTTTTAATCTCATTATAGATAGAGTACCGGTCAAAAGTGGATAAACTTTCAATAATTTGCTGTTATTTTATACAGTGTAGTAATATTCAAATTTAACACATATAGTGGCTACAAAAAGTACTTATACTTCTTGTGTTTTATCAGTGGAATTGATATAATAAATCTCAACGATAAAGTTAGTTTGATTGAATACTATATTAAGGATACTACAACATTCCAGTATTAAAATAGTAAAATATGACACAGGAAAACAATAAATATTTTAACAACCTATAAAAATTTATTGAAAAATCAAAATCTGAAGCCAAAAGGGTATTCGTACATCTATTATAGGAAAAACGTCATAAATAAATAAATAAAAATATGTATACACACACACTACCTGTCAAAATTTGGATACAATTAATAGAAAGTGATTTTTTCATTGAATATCCTATGATTCCCTGAACATTTTCCATTTAAACTCATACCATTCAAAAATAGCCAAGAGTTAGATTACAATTAATAATGTTGGCGAAAATTGGGAGAAAAAAATCTTAAAAACATTAAACTTTATTTTCATCGAAAAAACCATTATTCACTTTAATAATCATTTCCACGAGTCGCGGCATCCTTTCCACCAGTGTATTTAAAGTTTCCTATTGTATCGATATCCATGTACTTTCCAATTTCTACTACAGTTCAGCTGTCGATGAAGGATACAAAAGTCGGATCTTCCGATCTAATTCTTCCTATAAAAAGTCGATTGAATTGACATCAGGGAACTGTGAAGGCCAAATCGTCTTCTTCACCGTTGCAACATTCTCTTCCTCTTCCTAATTGAATCGACAGAATTATGAAATATTAACAACATTTCGCAAAAGTTTCTTTTGGAAGTGGCTTCCTGCTCGGTTCAATACGAGATTCCAACAATTTTAATTCGTTACTTTGATTGTAAAAGAATTGATTGACCACGTGAATACAATAAATTTGGAATTATGCATTTGTAAAAATGAAGGTGTTCCTAGCAAACCATTAGATCGTTCAATAATACGGGCTTTTTATACAAGGTGTTTCATAAACATACCGACACACTTTCAGTGGATGTAGGGCTCATAAAAACAATGATTTAGAACGAATGAAATTATGTCAGAAATTGCTTCATTTCTAAGATACGCAGGGTATTTAATTTTTCATTAAAAAAAAATAAAAAATGGTTTTGGAACACAGACATAAAATTGTTTTCCTTTATCTCCTCCACCTCTACTAAAACCATATAAAATTAATTTTTCTTAAATAATTCTAAAAAATTGCACTTTTAAACCTATACCGTTTTTTTTTTTGGTAGGCAAATGAACGAGAAATTGTTTTTTTTTATCTCGAAAACTACTATTTGAGCAACAAAACACTAATAGACTTTTTCATTAAGAATTAATGGAATATTATGGAAAAAATATGCATATTAAAAAAGTCAGTGGCGTACCATTTTTTCATCAAAAACATCCCATTAAATGACCGCACAGACGCCACTGGTGTAAATGGAAATACTCTGCCTACTCATCAACGTGCACACTAATCTCGCCATAGCGTGTCCAGAATTTAAGTCTGTATTACAAACCTATTTTGAAGTATTAAAAAAAATGTAATAAAAATTAAACACCCTGTATCTTGAAAGCGTAGCGATTCTGACCTGATTTTATTCGTTCTAAATATTTGTTTTTATGAGCTGTATGTCTTTTGAAAAATTTGTTGGTATGTTTATGAAACACCCCGTATTTATGTAATTGCTACCATTTGTTCGTACTAATCATAATCGAAAATACACATAGCTAATATCATTGTGAAACATTAATCATCTCTGTTTACAAGTGTGCTTGGTGTCGTTTAAGTTTTGCGTTTTTATTGCCAAATTCAGCATACGGTCGCTAATGTCTGAGATAGCAATGCTTTAAATAGATAATTACCATCTACGAAATTGATTTTTGTTGGCTTCCGATTCAATCAGATTAACAGCAACTTGGATGTGGTGTATCACGTGATGATCAATGTTTATTTCCTAGAATAATTAACTGTTTTAACATTTTTTTTTGGTGCCTATTGGAGTGAAATCGATTTTCAGCGATAGGCATAGCGACACTCACCTTTGTACTCCCAGTATCACCAAAGAAATTCATCTCAGATCATCCATTCGTCGTGATTTTGAAGAGCCACGTATCAGTTGTAGATGAAGAAAAACAGGCCAGAATTAACTTCCAGGGTCTACCGCTGTTCCAAGGCAGAGTGGCGAAACCAAATGTTTAAAAATTTTAATTAAATGTAATACGCATGTCTCTATATATCTCTTTGCATTAATAAAGATATTATCTAAGCAAACAAAAACTCTTCTTCACAATACAGTAAAAAATGTCTTGGTTATTAGTGAAGTAAGTTTCACAATTTTAACCGTAAGTCATAGCTGAATGTGATTTTCATTTAAAATAAAAAAGTTATGTCAGTTTTTGATAAAACGGTACCCTTTAGCAAAAAACCAAGTACGCCATTGAAATCAATTCGAAAAAGTTCCTTAAGAATGTTTGTGTTTTACTTCAATATTGTACTAAACAAAAAAGTCATGAAGAATTTCGAAAATGGCCGAAAATCGAGAAATGCCGTCTAGCGCCGTGAACTGTAAAAATATCGAAATACGGTTTTCCCCATTAATATTTTCTCAAAAATCACGCTTTTGACATGTGCTAATTTTTCCCTCTCTAGCCGGGAAATGAGGTTTTCCTATCAAAACACTCCAAATTCGAACAACTTGTGCAGGGTGGCGCACTTGCCCCTTCGGTTTAAACACAATTATAAATCAATTTTAATAATTACAATAATTATGGCCAATACTGTATGTGAAAATGTATTCTTTACGTCCAGTTGTCGAGCACTTAAGTCATAATTTTGAAGAAATATGAATAGGAAGAAATAGTTGCAGTCGTTGTCCTGCCATATTTCTGAATCTTATTCCTTTGGTTTTTGTCTTTTGGAATTTCAAGAAAAATTTTATCTACTGCTAGTGAAATAAGAGATGAAGATCAGCTGTGAAAACATATTTTCGCTGCCGCCCATCATATTAGGAATATGCCAAGAATTTCTGATCGTGTACGGGAAAATTAGTTAAAATGTTGTCATGTACAGTGAGTGACATTAATCTTTCAACATTTACGTTAGTAGCAGAAATACACCGAGAAAAAAGAGAAAAAGAAGATTTATTATAGATATATTATTTTTTAATTAAAACTAGGAATCTTATCAACATAAATATAACACAAAAACCAGGAATAAATAACTTAAAAACAGTCTTGTTTAGCAAAAACACAAAATATACAAACATAACATGTTACATTAATCTTTGAACACTTCCGGAATTATGGCAAATATCCTTTTGGTTACTTAATAATTTTTAATTTAATATTTGGTGTGACCACCTTTGACGTCTGTAACTGCTCTTAATCTTCGTGGCATAGATGAAACCAATTGTTCTAAGTAACTAAGCGATATTTTTTCCCATTCCTTTTTAAGATGTTCTTGCAGTACTTTCAAGTTTGAAACCGGCCTCTCACGAACTTTTTTGTCCAAATAATCCTACAAGTGCTCAATGGGATTAAAGTCTGGGGACTGGGGCGGTGTCTTGACAACTTTTGGACAGTTGTATAAGAGCCATTCTCGCGTACCGTAGGCTTTATGCTTGGACTCATTATCCTGGTAGAATCGAAATCTGTCCAGGATCCCCAATTTTTCTGCACTGAGTCGTAGATTATTTTTCAAAATATCAATGTACATTGCAGCATCCATATTCCCTGTAATAAAGTGCAATGCTCCTACGCCAGTTGCGGCAAAACATCCCCAAACTTTAATGTTACCACCACCATGTTTTACTGATGCAGTCAACTTTTTACTGTCTAGGGCTGTATTAGGTTTGCTCCATACTTTTACTTTCCCATCACTTCCAAACAGGTTAAACTTCAACTCATCAGAAATATCACATCACGCCAGAAATTTTCCGACTCAAACTGATGTTTTATTGAAAAATTTAGCCGCTTTTCTTTATTCACTGCACTAATGTAGGGTTTCCTTCGAGCAGTACCGGAAAAGTACCCCATCTCTTTTATCGCTCTACAAATAGTTGCTGTTGAAATTGTCACTCCTTTTCTTTGTGATAACTCTGTAGTTAATTTGGGTGCAATTATTTTCGATTTTTTTTCTATTTCCCTCTTCATCCAACGTTTATCGATTTCAGTCAATTTTCTCGGTTGACCTTTCTGAGGAATTGATTTGATGCGATTTTCCTTTTTGAAGCGACGTATGATTGCATAAACGGTTGTTCGTCTAACATTTAATAATTTTGGTATTTGACCACCCGATAAACCTTCATTATATTTAGAAATTACAAGTTTACGTACTACAAGGGAGGTATGTTGGCCTTTACGCGACATCACTGAACTTGTATTAAAACCTTTCTCAACTTCGATAAAAATTTTATTGATTCCCGACTAAATCCTTCTAGTTGTATCAGCAGAAACAAGTTATGACACGTAGAATTGAATGGCTTACCTGTGAGCCCTAGCCTTGTGAGCGTGTTCACAGATTAATTTAACGTATCGTTTTGTTGCAATTTTACATAATCTTCAATAAATTCGAATCCAAAGAATTGATTTTGCTCACATTTTGAGGATTTAGACTTATAAAGGGTGTTCCATCTGTTGGTCTTTTTTTAATTGTGAAAGAAAACGCACTTTTTAAGAGGAAAAATCAAAACATTTTATTGAAAGTTGTAGGTTGTTCTTTGCCATTTTATGTATGGAACACGACATCGCACATATGGCCACCACGGCTCCGTTTACAGGACATCATCCAAACATCAAAATTTTCAATGACTTTTTGCAGTATTAACGAGTCTATGGGCGCAATTTCGGTTCGAATATTGCGCTTCAGATCTTGAATTGTTTGGGGAGCATTGGCATACACTTTACTTTTCAGAAAACCCCATAGGAAGACGTCCAGTGGAGTCAAATCACACGATCTCGGGGGCCAATTGACGTCCGAATTTCGCGAAATTATGCGGTCCGTAAATTTTTCATGCAATAAGTGGATTGTTTGGCGAGATGTGTGCGCTGTTGCTCCGTCCTGCTGAAATCGAAGATCAGTGGCACCAATCCGATCAATTTCTGGCCATAAAAATTCCGATATCATGCCACGATAACAATCTCCGTTGACAGTTACGGCTTTTTCTTCACGATCTTCAAAAAAAAACGGGCCAATAACTCCGCCAGACCGTAGGCTACACCACACAGTCACATTTTCGGCATGCATAGGCTGTTGATGATATTCATGAGGATTTTCAGCTCCCCATAACCTACAGTTTTGTTTATTAACATGGCCAGAAAAATAAAAATGTGCTTCGTCGGAAAAGATGATTTTTGGTGAAATTCCATCGATTCTTTCCAGCATCCAATTAACAAAAACCCGCCGCTGTAAATGGTCAGCTGGCTTTAATTCTTGCGTTAATTGAATTTTGTATGGATGCAAATGAAGATCAACATGCAAAATTCGCCATAATGTTGTTGGCCTCAGGCCTAATTCTTGGGAACGATGTCGGATCGATGTTGATGGTTGATCACGAACACTTTCGCTCACTGTGGCCACAACATCTCGAATAAGAACTGGACGAACATGTTGGTATGCTCTGCGACCCTCCACTGAACCAGTTTCTTCAAAATTAGCAACAATTTTTCCAATAGGACGTTCAGTTGGACGTGCATGTCGACCGAAACTTTCACGTAATTTGCGAAACGTATATTTTTTTGAACGACCATTTTCGTAATAAATTTGGATAACTAAAATGCGTTGTTGTGTTGTAAGCGAAACCATATCTACAAATGGCATACTTTTGACAGTTCACATCTGCCATGGATATGAAAGTTTGTAAATCTGGCATACCTAAAATTGATAGTTCAAAAAAGGACCACCAGATGGAACACCTTTTATTTACGACCCCGAAGGAACTTTTTTGTTTTAGCTGATGTTCTTAATCATTGATTAAATTTACGAAACCTATTTAACTAACACCCTTTATTTTATATCAAATACGAAATCATGAAGTGGTGAGAACCCATCTCCATGAACCCCCTAATTTGATCTGTTTCAATGCGTAAATTGCCACTCGTCGGAAGAGTTGATGGAGCTGAAACGAAAGTTAAGGTAGAACGTACAAAGGTGCGTACAGACATACTGCAGAACATTTTCTTATTACGCATCGTTGCATTAGTAATTGTTGTGGTATGTCATGAATTTACGTGTAATATAACATCATCCAGTATTATACAGGGTGGCCCACCGAAAATTTTCTACTAAAGTTTTCAGTCTCATGACGTGGAAAACACGAAAACCCTCATAAATGTAAATTTTAATTTTGCATCCCGGAGTTTTAGTGTTGAAAGCCATAACACTTTGCGCATTGATGCCTTTTGTTGATACATAGTTCTAATTCACTGTAGACGATTTTTTCATTTTTGTCAATAATTATTAAGGATACTTTCGACTTTGAATTGGCCGTGTAAGCTTTCATAAAGAAACGACACTGGGTTTGTTGATTAATTCGTTTTAACGTAAGGGTGAGAAAAATGATAAAACGTTTATAAGTTTGGGGAAAATGCCGAAATGTTGATTATTAATGCCTTTAATATAAATACACTGGCGAGCATAAAATTCGGGTCACTTCGAAATTTTGAAATATAAATGTATTGAAAGAGAAGTGATATTTTTCACTGGCATACCGGCATTGCTTCATGAAATTTCGGATCATTGGGAAAATGTTTACGGTTCTGCATAGTTCTACCATGAAAAAAAAAGATTCATAAAATACCTTCAATATCTATGCATCCTCTTTATCAGTTCCATTCAATTGTTGTTCACTTTAGGCGAATTGGTTAAAGGTGTTCTCTTTAACTTCAAGTTGCGCTAACAGTAGAAAGGCAAAAAGAGGAGGAAATACGCGATATTAATGTCATTATGAGTTTTTTTTCGATAGCACAAAATTGTGTTCAAAAATGTTACAGTGCTTGGGTCATGGACACCTGTACAATACATCGGTTATTTGGGTACAGGATCGTGTTTTTTTTACCATTTACCCTTAACAAGCTCAAAAAACCTCAGAATCGATAAAGGCTATCCTTTTTTATTTTTTTGGAAATTAGGAAGGCAAAAATTTCAGAAATACTAAAGTGACCCGAATTTTATGCTCGCCAGTATATATGCACTCGGAGATCGCTGCGACGTATTGTACGTACTAGGGAATGATTTAATTCCCGGATTCCGGAAAGAGTAGTGTTTGAGACACTCACTATGTTTTATTTCGCGAAAAAAATCTCTTACATCACAAGTGGAATTTAACCCCCATGAGTACTCCGATGGCACTGTATGGTGAGTGAAGTGGTTATTTGAAACGTGAAATGTGTTTTGTCCAAAACTAGCAAGTGTACCAAAAATTGAACCATAGACGCGTTAGTCAAATTTCTAGCTGAGACTCTCCAATAAATGTGAGAAAATGCAGTTCATTTGAATTTCCCAAACAGTGCAACCGCCACGATTCAAATGCCAATCTTCAATTCAACAAGCGATGGTTTAAGTGCAACGAAATGGGTAACCGAAATCGAAAATTTTCTAAACACACTTAATAGAAGTGATTTCGGGAACACTAACGCGAGCAGCTAGTGGATTTATGGGCGACGCCCAGAAATGGTTCAACACTTGGCAGCCTTTCGAGAAAACATGAGAAGAATTCAAGATCTAACTACCAGTTCTTTATCCGCCTAAGAAAAAAATGTGTAAGCGGTTTCACCAGGTCAACAAATACACCAGCAATGATGCCAAAGAATATTGTGAGTATGTTAGATAGGAAATTTTCTTACTTAGAGCTCTGAACTTTGATTTATCGGAGGTTTAATTGGTAGAACTTGTGATAGGCGACATTGGAGGTGCAACGGTACAAACTGTAATATTTAATAGCGGAGCCACTACTGTAGCTGGGTTGCTATTGCTCATAAAAAAAAACTTTAAAATGGCAAATACTGATGGTAAGTCACCCCTAGTCGAACAAAACCATACTAGAATAGATAAAACATTCGCGATGATAAATCACTATATGTGGTCTCCCAGTATGGCCCCATTTGTCAAAAAATACTGTAATCATTGTTTAACTTGTATGGCGAATAAAAAAACACACCGGCTTAAAGCAAGGAACCCTACATCCCATCGAAAAAGTACCAATACCATTTCGCATTTTCTACGCTGATTGTATTTATTTAAAATCGATCAAAAGATATTTTAATTATTTTTCAAAAATCGTAATTAGAAAAATATTACACCCTGTATCTTGGAAACATTGTATTTCAGGATTTTTGTTTATAAGAATTCTTTTTCATAAAATGACGTGAGAAACCACCGCCTTAAATACTGCCGACTTCTTTAAACACCTTGTATATATGACGTACTTTTGCGCATATTGTTTCCTTTAATTAAGATAACATTTATGTACTACTAGTTATATTCGCAACAATACGAACAACTGAAATATTGTAAAACGAGTGATGTTCATTGAACTCCTTGAACCAACATAATAGCGAAGATAGGATTATACGTACCTCCGCCATTTTGGTCTCGTAGAGCCCAATTTGCCAAAAAAATTACTCAGCAAATTCCATTCATATTATTATAATAATTGAGCTACTTTGTAAATAAATATTGAGAACGGATTTACTTACCTTCTCAATTTAGTATTTACTTAGCAGATTTGGCATATTTCATGTTAATTATCCATTATGGTAACTTAGTATTATTTTTTGACTGCGTGCAGGTATACAGAGGCTCGAAACCTAAGTTAAGGAGGTCGCATTGGAAAAACTCATTTACCTCAATGAAATAATATTTATTCAAAAAAAGAATATACTGAAATTAAATGAATATTAGTATTGTGAAACCATATAATTATTATGTTCTACTTTTTATACGTTAATATTTTACTCCAATATGCTGCTTTCAAATAACAACAAATATTTATTGAATTTTACGTGCGATTTAAATGCCCCAGTTTAAATCATCCAGTTCAGAAAAAACGACACAAAACGTGTGAATTTAAATTTACGAAGTCAACACTGATTTAACAATTTTTTTTAAATTAAAGTTTTATATTTAATTAGTAACTTTTCGGTTTGGCTATTTGATATTTCTAAGCAAATTTCAATCAGGTGAACAAAATATACAGGCTGATTCCTAGGTTGATGCCTTTTTTTAACTGCGTGTAGAAGTCAATAAAACAAACAACATTTTCAAATTGCCGTTTTCAAAAATCTTAAAAATAAGAAAGTTACATCAATTCATCACCAAATCAGTACACAATTCTATCTAACTCTAAATCCTACAGGAAGAAATCGCAAGGATTTAGGTCCTCTTTAAGTTTCCTTATTAGCCACCATTAAGGAAAAATAGTTGCATCGAGCGAGATATTGCATTTTTAAAGTTAATGGTGACAACTTTGAATACATCTTTGAAGTTAAAAAAAATTATGGACTCATTTTGTTGCAAATTGGTGCAACTTTTTTATTTTTAATAAAAAAAACTCATTTCAAAATTTTGTTTGTTTTACGATCACCCTGTATAAGAGTGGGTCCTGAAGCAAAGATTAATAAAAGAAATTTAATTCTAATTTGCTACAGAAGTGGATACGGCCAAAGGGACATAGACAAAATGGTGAATAAATATCCATCAACTCTTAAACACGTCATCATTGAGCACTTCCGCAGGGAGAATAGAATCGCTAGTAAGTCCCGAGTGGCGCTCTAAAATATATACAGAAGGCGAAGAACGATAAGTTGTACAATAAATTACCAACAATATTAATCAAAATTATGCGTCAAGTTGGAAAGACAATTTGAAAAATATCAGTGTGGAGAAAGTCTAATAAAGAGCAAAATTTTTTAAAAATTGAAAGGTCTCATGAAACACGGTGAAAGTGGACTGATGTCATGATCTATCTCGTCTGCAAGAGTAGGTAGCTTGCATCTTATAAAAGGACTCATGAACCAATACATGTATTTGGATATATTAAGACAACATCTTGTTCCAAGTGCTCATACATTAGCACTTAACAATAATTAACGTTTTTGTTACGATATCAATTCCAAGAAAACAAGATATCGAGTTCGCAATTGGTTGGTTTAGAGCTTCTCAAGTGCCATTAAAATATCATCCCACTGACCAGGTTGAAATGTAGTTGAAAACTTGTGATTGACATAAAAAAATAAAGTGAAGTAATGACCCAATATCTAGCAAAAATTGTAAAAGCTCGGAGTAGCAGCATTACAACAGAAGACGCAAGAAAGCTGGCAGAATATATCAATGCCTAGACGCTTACAGGCAACCATTAATAACGAAGGAGAACCAGGTACTAACAGTACCATATTGATTTTTATGAGATTATTATCTTGGTAATGTTGTAATATTGCATTTTCTATCATTTATACGGTGATATTAAAATCAAACATAATTTAATTTTTTTTAATTCGTTTTTCAAGTGTGGCACATCTGAGGCAAAATATTAGTCGTATTAATTCAATTTTATTATATCGTTTCTTCAAAATAAGTATTGTGCCTCCGAAGTAAGTTAGTTTCTCTTAATATCGACTACATCAATTAAGGTATGAGTCACTCTAAATCGGTTGAAGTAACACGGTTATTTATTCTTTATTTCTGCCAGAATGCAGTACTTTTGTGGAGATTTTATATAATTTTTTTCGTTTCCTTGTCAGCGTTAACACGGCATTTAAATTTAAAATATAATACATTTTATCTGTAGAAAAATCTGGTCCCCAGAGATAATATAACAACCAATTTGAATTTTATAAGGTATAGCGATGGAGCTTTCGACGCACAGATTGTTACTAAACTTGAGGTATATTTTAATTCACTTGTTCACCAAATGTGATTGAATACGTTTTTTAGGAGAGTTCTAGTTTTCAGCATATGGGTTAGGGAAAAAAGACAGTCTGGTTTGGCAGACTGATCTCACTGATTCCCAAATCGCGGCATAAGAAAACAGCATTCGTGCAATCTTTCAACGTAAGAAATTCATGATAGCTAATATATGATAATTTTGTGTTGAAAACATGGACGTGATTTAGATATTACTAATGCTATTCCAAGAAAAAATATATGAATGGAAGAAATCATTACAATGGTTTATCACATTATCATGTTCACCTACAATATTTGAACTTTTTTGATAAATTTGTCTAGAAGAACAGCGATTCTAAGTAATATTGTTTGAATTACAGGAAAACGACATGATAGATGGCTATTATTCATAACAGAACGAAACCTTTTAGATTATACATTTTTAGAATTCAACCCTTGCTCAATACAAACACAACTTTGCATAGGTTTTACACAATGAGACAAAATATTAAAACTTTTAACTTATTTTTAAATCTTTATATTTGCATTAATTACAGATTAATTAAGAAATAAGCTGAATTACTGTAAGAAAAATTTATGCTACCAAACTGTCCAGAAACTCCTGTCTACCTATATCTTACTTGTGAAGGACTTTTTGTTCTTTCATATTATACACGACACACCTGACTTTTATCACTTTTTATATGAAGTAAAAACAGTAAATTTGTAAAGCTACATGATGAATTAAATGGTTCTCTTTCAACAAATTTGTCGATAAACAATCCGCAATAAAAAGGTATTGACCCAATAAAGTACAATATGTTAGAGCTACGTTAAATTTTTTTAAAGATAACGACCTTAAAGATGACGTAGTTCAAATTAGCCACTTTAGGGATGTTGATCCTGGTAGTCGTCTTATTTGATATTATTGCTAAGTTAATTAGGATTTTCAACGGGTCCATTAATGTATCATAGTTATGATTCTGAAGCGAACAGATTATATCAAAAGTTAAATGAAACTGGAACTGCATATGTCAATTGTCAGTTTTTGTTGTTGCTATGGATATTAACTGTAGTTAATTAACTACTAAAGATAGTGAATCGAGTGTTCAATATGAGATAAGCCAGAGGTACTTTTGCTATTAAGCAAAAATTGACGGAAAAAATTTCAGAGATATGCGAGATATTTATTGGCACATGAATCAAATTCTTTTGAATTTGAAGGGACAGAAATGTGCAATTCATTGACATGACCAAAATTGGTTTCTCCTAATTTTTTTTCTAATTTAAAGAAATATCGAATTCTTCACGAATAAGAAATAGGTAAGGACTGGAGAAGAAAGAACAAACTTTTGAAGTTTGAATTTTTTAGAGATATTGTAATTATCTATCAACTGTAATTAATACAAATATAGGGATTTGAGGAAAAGATGAAGTCAGTATCGACCTTAAGATTTTGTGCCATAGTGTAAACATTTATCTAAATTATATTTGTATTATTCTAGGGTTTAATAACATATGTAATTTTACAAGTTAAGTTCTCGTGTGAATAATGCCCATCCATTACATCGCGCTCCTGCAATTTAAACAGTATAACTTCTAATTACTAGACTTCTTCATAAAATACAGAAGTTTAGATTCATTTTTGACACCGAAATCAAAAACCACCCTCTTTGATAATGTATAAACAAATGTTAACGAGTTCCTATATTAATCATGGGCTGTCAAACTCATACATCTACTAATATACTTAATATCTCTTAACCGTAGATGGTGATTTAAGGTAATTTATAAAATTCCAGTGAGTTTTTCCAAAATGAAATTGCCCATTCCTAAGTTAATAAGTTGATGGCTTCCAAAAGTTCAAATGATATCTTCTAAACCTCAGCTGATTATTCTGAAATTCAAGTACTAATTAATCTAAATTAGATACCTTTTAAAATATATATGAAAATGGTATATGTGGTATAATTATTGTTACTGATGCTTATTTGTAACTTGAGGTGATTCCTTCTATCCATCAGTATATGTTATGTACAATAATGCTATGTAGAAATTTCGGAATATAAGATTTAATAAATAAGCAGAAATTTGAGGAAACAGTAATTTGAATAACTAATGATTAGACAAGTGAATATTTAAAGGTCAATTTCTGTTTAGGAACCATATGCATAATAGAGATATTTCTGTATCATTACGGTAAAAACTACCTTTAACTGAAACAGAGCAATTATTGCATGATAAATTAAGAAAACTTATAATTGTGAATTGATAATTGAACTTGACAATAGCAGTTATCTTTGCCTATGTTAGAGCAATTACAGTTAGTTGCCGTATCGTCTTTGATCCTTTAGCTTCAACACCTGAATAACATGATTGTAAGCGAAAGTTCAGCGTTAAATCGAGAAAGTTTTGATGTTATTTTTCCAGATATATCCAAAATGCGAAAACCTAAAAATAACCATGTTATGCTGTTCATGTACCGGAACATTCCCGCCCCAATTTCTGTTCCCTGAAAGTAAGATCTTACGGCAAGTATATACTGTTTACTCAAGAGGGGTATTCAGTTATTACATAGTGTGTGCAGCTTTGGCATTAATCGAATTTGGTTTCCGCTTAAATGATAAACCTCTAAGAAAAGACATCGTATATTTAAACCTCTGTACTAGTTTGCTATATATTATCACCATCGTGAGGAGCGCGGCCATACTATTCGGCTCCAGCTTCAAGAACGTAATTCAAAGCATTATTGACGCTGAAGCAAGGATGGATCCCATTGATGATGAAGTGGTATTTCATAGTATATTAGAATATACTAGTGGTTTTGAACATATTTTTTTAAGATTAAAGATCTTGAAATCAACGGTGTAAAACGTTCTAATAAGATATTAAGGAACTATGCTTTATTGATACTATTTGTATATTTTCTATATCAAGTAAGGCCGTTTATGATTGGATCTCGTGAAGTGACCAGGGGGAATATGACTATAGTGGATCGACCACTGCCTTTGTCCCTATGGCTACCTTTCGATCAGCAGGAATACTACTGGGTGAAATTTTTATATTCATTAATTTTTGCACCTAGAATTGTTTATTGTATAAGACAATGACTGTTCGGAAGTATATGGAAAAATTTCCATTTATCCGTATTGTATGTATTATTCAATTAAGTGCTGCTATTGGCTGCGACCTCTTCGAGCGATTATGAAAATAATCGAAGACCCTGTTGAAAACAAGAAAATCCGAACTAGTCTAACATCTCACTGATTTAGCCCTCAATATTAGAGATTTTTCTGAAGCTAATCATAAAGACCCTTTAAGTATCGTTCTCGCCCTGTATGTACAAGATGTAGTGCGGAAACCAAACGTTTTTTAAAATAAGTACTTTAGATACTATGCATAACTTCAACAAGATGGACGTCCTGCTCATTCAAAACTTCAGGTACGAAATTGGTTAGACAGGCATTTTCCTGAAAAATGGATAAGTAGGTTTGGGCCTATATTATGGTTACCAAAGTTGTCTGGCCTCATAGAATGTAATATCTTCCTTTAGGGACTTTTGAAGGAACAAGTGTACAAACAACCACTTCCACATAAGATTGGTGATTTAAAAAACAGAGTAATTGAAGCTGTGGCCCAAATAAATCAAGGCATTATTCATTCTATGTACGAAAATTTAAAAAGACTTGAAAAAACGTGTTGAAGTCGGTGGCTTTCAAGTGCAATCAGCAGTTGTATCTATTATTCTTAGCAGCTAGCAGTATCTTCTTTAGTTGGCTTAAGAATTATTTATCAATTACAAAAATAAAAACAATTCAAATTTTAGATTTCGAGCGTTAAAATAATTCTAAGCAACTTCTTTAAATAATGTTTGCTTAAAAATAAGAAATAATTAGTTTACTCGTAAGTCAAAACCATATGTTGAAAGATTCTAAGCTCCTCGTATAAGAAAATATTTTTTTTCTCGGGATGATAGGTACTTTGGGATCGAGCAAAACTTTTACGAAGAGTGATTTTTGTCGAACAATGCAAAATTTAGTTCATTTGTTGTATTGTCAACCCCATCCGAGGACACCCACATCAAAAACAACAATTCTATGATTATTTCAAAAACACTCAATTCCCATGCCGCACCCTTTATATGTGGGCTCGACTAGTAGCAGCATCCTATCCACGTCTCTTTATACGTTCTTTTAGTTCGTCGAATCCTTTTTCAGGTCGCTTTCATTTTTCACTCTACATATCTTACACTTGGAGCAACTGCTGTAATGAGCACCGATGTTTTAATGATTAACCTAATCACTTATCCCTCAAGACAGCTGAAAAAACTTGATCATTCGTTAAAAAATTTTGATGCCTTTAAAAATAAATTAAAAACCCTGTACGATGTTAAAGACGACGAAAAAGCTGCGGTTCTGATTTTCAAACACTTTATAGTTCAACATCGAAAAATCGTAAAGTTAGTGTTTTAATTTGTAAAAAAAGTACATATACATACATATCTTTTTTAGATATGTTGATACTTACAACGATAACATGGGCTGGTCTATGGTAGTTGATTTTATTCAGAGCTCGTTTCAAATTGCTTCACTTGTTATCCAAATCGGGGAGGTTTAGTATTTGAAACCCTTTTAAATTTATATAAAAAAAAAAACAATTAAAATAATTTTCTTAGAGTTCGTCATTTTTCCTGATATTCTCTACATTATCATTTGCTACCTCGATGATCACACGGCTGTACATGATCTACTACAATGGAAATGAACTCATGGTGTGGGTAAGTAATAAAGCGATACCAAATTTAATAAAATGGGTACTCTTTGCACATTCTCTATTACGCTCTAATCCTACTTTTTAAATGTGTAACATTCTCAGTTCTGAATGCTTGATTTTAGAGCCAAAAACTGGCATACTCAATCTGGGAAAGCAATTGGTTGGAGCAGTCTACGAAAGTTAAGTTTATGATGATCATTTTTGTATTGAGAACCCAAAAACATCTTTCAATTTTTATTGGACCATTCAGCGAAGTGTCGGTGCAGTCTTTAATTGCTGTAAATTCCTTCATATTGTTAAACTTGAGAATTTCATAACTTTTGTTTTAGGTTTTGAAAGCAACTTACTCCTATATGGTAATATTTAATAAATAAATTGCCCAAATTGAAATGTCGTAGAAAATATTTGGCTTTATAAATTTGTAATGAGCTACGACCAGCACAGTTTATTGGACACTGCACAGATTCCACGTAAAACATGAAAATATTAAAAGCATTAAATAAAACTGAAAAATATGATACTGGTGAGTTTATAGAACTTTATTTTCTTTAGCCAACAAATCTTAAATAACTGCGGAAAAAACATATGTGAATGAACATACATGTAAGCAAAATTCAAGTGCGCAAGCGCAACACATATTTCTACTTCTTGGCGTCGCCAGGCAGGATTGCAAAAAAGTATATATGTATGTACATACAGAACTTCGGTGCGGGATTCAAAGAATGTAGTCTTTTGATATACAGGATATTTCCTAAATATATACTGCAAATTTAAAGAGTACTTCCGGGGAAAAAGTTAGAAAAAAAGTGCCTATAAACATTTATCTAGAATTGCTTCATTTTCGAAATACAAAGTGTTTAAGTTTTGAACAAAATCGTTTCTTTTGTTATTTTCACACAATTTTTAAACGAATTTAATGGAAATTATCTTCAATTAATGTAATAATAATATTATGGTGTACCTTTCCAATGCATCAGAATGTCTTCAGGAATTCTAAGGGTGTGCGCGCACAACCTAGATTCTAGAATTTCTAGCAAAAATAGTAACCTTTAATACATTATGCTATTTCCCTAATTATTCCATAATCGAATGAAAAAAACCAAAAATACAACTTTATTTGTTCTTGATATTTTTTGGTTATTCATTTTATTTTCAGAAATAAAAATTAAAAACCACACCTGCATACCTATGAAAAAATCTGATACTACTCAAAAATAAAACAAGTAGAATTATCATTTTACGATATACAAAAAACGGTTGAAAATAAGTATTTTCGAACTGGACGAACTTGGAGTTTCCCGAATGTTCCCGTGGAAATCCAGTTTTAGAACAATTTCATATAACTAGTTAGCAATTTAAATTTTTCAGCTGAAAGATTCAGTGTGAGGATCAACAAAATAAGTATACAGGGTTATTCACGCTATACGGCTCGGAATATTGTGGCCAAAATACGAGGTTTTCTAAAAATTTTTCTTTTGGGTTATATGGGGATCTATTATGGCTACTTTTTAAAATTATTTTCATATTATACAGGGTGTCCCAAAAGTGCTGAAAGTATCAAAGTTGTGTTTTTTTTAATGGAACCCCTTGTATATTGTTGCATTTTTGGATTCTCCGATCAAAATAAATGTGTGTTTTAATAAGGTTTACAATACCTAGCACTTACGGTTTTTGAAATAATTTAAATTTTGTAAAAATTTGGCCTAATTTTCATGTTTTAACCACTTAAGCAGTATTTAAGTTATGTAAGCGTAATTTACAGTGCAGTGTAACAATAGATCATATTTTATATCCCAATCATGATAAACTTGCCATTTTATACAGGGTGTGCAAAAATTAAAACTATTCAAATGAGGACTTTAAGTGGCTATAACTGGATTAATTTAAATGCAATGCCATATTTTTTAACTTACCAGGATATGTAGTTTTTAAATACCCATCGAATGGTACTAGGATGTTCATAGCTAAGTCTTCGCGTTTTTGCAGAATGCACTAAGCTGGCAAGTTTTTCATGATTGGGATATAAAGTATGATCCATTATTACACTACACTGTAAATTACGCTTACATAACTTAAATACTGCTTAAGTGGTTAAAACATGAAAATTAGGCCAAATTTTTACAAAATTTAAATTATTTCAAAAACCGTAAGTGCTAGGTATTGTAAACCTTATTAAAACACACATTTATTTTGATCGGAGAATCCAAAAATGCAACAATATACAAGGGGTTCCATTTAAAAAAACACAACTTTGATACTTTTAGCACTTTTGGGACACCCTGTATAATATGAAAATAATTTTAAAAAGTAGCCATAATAGATCCCCATATAACCCAAAAGAAAAATTTTTAGAAAACCTCGTATTTTGGCCACAATATTCCGAGCTGTATAGCGTGAATAACCCTGTATAATGGCTTTACAGAATCTTGCTACGACCTTCTAACACAAAACATAAAAGCTATTCATGCCTGATAAATAATTATTGAATATTCCTCCTTGATTATGATTTGTACAGTTCAGTTTGTTATGCATACTTCACTTTGAGTTTTTTCAATTAGTCTTTCATTTATTTATTTACCTTAGTTTAAAAAGTAAAATATATATCTATTTTTGTATCGTATAATTTTCTGTGCACTGCAAAGAAGTTAAATTGTAGCTATATTTAATTAATAATTAAGCAACAAAAATTCAATTAAAAATTCTTAAAGTTAAAAGTTTAGGTTCAGGTGCAGCCTTTATTAAGTATATTTTGTAATGAAACAAACGGAAATCAATTGAAACATTTTCCAAAAGTTATATATTTAACTGCCTCACTTGGGGAACTCTGATGTTATAGAGAAATAAAAAAAGTATTATACAGAGTGATAAAGGATAGGAATTAAACGTTTTTCAATGATTTATTTGTTTACTGCATAAAAGACGATTATTTTTATTTCAGACTATCAAATGTTGACTTTCAATAAACAGGAATCAACTAATTTGGAAGTAAAAATTAAGTTTTTCCCAAAAAAAATTAGTAACAGTCAAAATATATGTTCAAGTTTTGTTAGCTTCTGAAGCCGTGGTTTAAAAACATTTCTTCCCAGCGTTTTAACCACATATGCACTATCAAACATCATCACAGCCCATGAAACAAAGGGTGAAGTAAACATCCGTATTTCTCAATGATGACTGAGGTGTCACCTTAATGGTCCGTCGTATTTATATCATACGCCTAAATCTGCACATGCGTAAGCGATGGCAATAACTTTATCCTTCATATTAAAATTGTTGACGCGATTAAAGATTTCAACGACCTGTCTGGTTAGCTTAGATTAATATTGTTGAGATTGAAGTAAGATGATCTGATAACTCTTTGAAAGTGGCCAATCTCAAGCATACTCTACCTCTGTCGACTTTTCTCTTTGCCCGAATTATCACATTCCTTCGCCCTGGTATTTTTACTCCGTTTGAGGGTGTCACTGTGTGCAGCTTTGCGCACGTCGAAGTAAAAGAAATAAGAGAATGTTGCGCAATCTAGGTGTCGTCGATATCGTGAAGTCATCCCCGAAATTGGAGAATCTTTGGGAGTTCTCATTCCTTTAGTGGACTTACTACTAACTTTTCTTACAACAAAATTAATTTTTCCACTATTATTTTATTAAACAGATAGATTTTATAACTTCTTACAAATTTCTATACAATACCCATTCGGGGTTCCATATAATGATAAATACAAATTTACTCCTTCGCTACATACAAAATGCAAGTAATTAGGTAACTATAGCGAAAGGGAGGTAGATCTTATACAGCGAAGTTTTATACAAATAATTCTCTAAAAGGGTTACTACATAAATGGATAATTTATACATTATTCCATGACATTCTAAATTAGAAACACTCCTACCTATGACTAATAAATGTAGGTACCTGCTAAAAGAGACAGTTGCACTTGGAAACCATATTCTCAAATTTGCATCTAGTTAGTAATTAAAATTGGTCGAACTTGTATTGGGCACTCACAAGACGCATTTAATAAACGAAACACATAAAGAATATACGGATAAATCTTTCTTATCAGTACTTTTATCCAAGAGACTCTAATCAGTCTTTGTCATCCAACTGGTCTTTGAAATAAATAGAAATCATACGTCTCTCTCAAACTTTTCGCACATTCATATACTTAGAATTTCTAAGCTGAATAATATTACGTGCATCGTAATAGAACAAAACATTAAAATGCGATAATTATTTCTCGTATTTGTTTATTGACTTCGCCAGACAGAAGGCAAACAAAATCTCGATCAGTTCAACCAGTCCCAAGACTACGAGAGTTATGATGAGGGCGTCGAAGTTCTTCTGTATCAGTTCTTTGAGTTTGTCATAACAGCCCTAAGGAGTTACTTCGTAATTGAACTTCAAAGATAAAAAATTGAACTTACCGTTTCGTAAAACGAATTTGATTTTGTGGGGGTAGTCGTGCAGTTGGGGTCAAGGGGTCTATCGTCCAGCCCCTTAGCGCAACACGATTCCGGGATTATGTATGTTTGATCTTTCCACGCAAGGTTTTTCTGATAGTCTGCTCCATTATCAACCTGTAATTGATAAATATTGTAATGAAGAATGTATCAGAAAATTCTTGTTCAAGAATGCTAGAGAACTAATTTTATCTACTGCATACATGTCGTAGCTCCATCCGTACTTAAATTCACCTTCGTACTTCGACACATTTCACTGGCAAATAATGAACTGAGTTGCGACATGCGAGTCTGGTTAGAAATCAGCAGCAACGGTCTTGACCAGGAATTTTTTGATTATTCCTCAACTCTACGATGTGATGAAATAAAACTTACCCCGCAACAGTTCTGGGCCTTTTGAATTTCATCCCATGCCAATGTAACTGGGTTTTCGATTTCAGTGCTGTTATAGTTATGTTCTAAAGTTGCTCTTAGGACATTTTTCAGTTCGCCTTCAATCTGAAAAATACCAATTTGAAATGCCCTTAACAAATAATAATTAAAGATGATGGAGAAATGAACACATTCCTGGAAAATGTAAGGGCACGTAAGTTAAGAATTTTTATGACATTTTTCCGTATAGGGAGAATTTATGGATAACTTAAACTAGAAGAATACGAGATTCAGGTTAGTTACTTAATTTATAACTATAAAGAAGATTAGCAAAGTTTGATATCAAATTTTGAAGAGACATAAAGGTGCCGGTACAAAGGTTAAACTATTCCATTCCAGGAGAATCAATGCGCACGTTAAACTAGGAATTAACGTTAAAATGTAAGAAATTGAGGCATTAAAATTAATAGATAGTACTTAGTTGCGAAACTGATTCTTTATTGAACTAAGATTAAGTCTTAAAATTAAAAGAAAGAAAATTTTGCACCTAAAAACCTTTCACTCACCTTTGATTTCATAATAATCCCTGTGACTAATACAGTGATTTCTGCAATGAGGATTGCTATCAAAAGAATGCCATACTGAAAAAAATCATAGATTAATAATTATAATTAAAGGTTCACATTATACAAGATGTTTTTGAAAATAGTGTCATGAATTTAACTACCACATATTTTTGGTTCAAAAATAGGGTTAAAACTCCATTTAAACAGGTATCGAAAGATGCTTAGTTTGCGATTAATGGAATTTTGTTCGTTAAATTACATAATTTTGCGTTTTTCGTGGATTTGAAAAAAAAATGTACAGATTTAATCAGGAAGGGTAATGTAATGTCGTATTGGTAAGACGTAAAAACTTTGATGGCAGTACAGACTATAAGGACAATGAAAAATCTAAAGAGTTTTTCACCTAACTATTAATAATAAAATATTTTGTAAGAAACCTGTAAAAAAGATATTTCGTATTGAACTGTTAGTGAAATAACTGAATAAAAAACTAATACGTTTTTAGACAAAATGTCTGTAAACTCACTTTTTACCGATGTGTAAGTGCCTGCTTCATCAGTGACCTTTATTAATGCTTAAAAAAGTTTACACTCTTCAAATTCCAGAACTTAAACAATTTTTCGAAAAAAAAAATCTTCTATTTAATTAAAGTTTGGGGAGTTTTTACGGACACAAATTCTGCTCGTAACTATAAGTATTTTATGTTATTACAAAATATTAATTTTTGAGCAGTTTTTGAGTTAATTCAATTTAAAATAAAAACTAAAGAAAAAATTAACTTTTTAAAATTCATATAACATCATATCGATTGTATTGTTTGAAAACTTGTTCATTTAAAAATAAACAGTCGTTCTGCTAAGATATATTTTTAGTTTTAGAGAAATTTTATACAAACCATGAAATAAAAACGCAAACTTTCCACATATCAAGTACCTCAAACTCGGATTTTTAAATGGGACACCCTGTATTTTTTTAAATAGATTCCTATTTTAATTCACTTTGAAATGTCACATTATAGGGTGGTCCTTGAGTAAGGGTCCACAGAACACTGGAAGATACTTAACGTAAAAATAAAGCGATTGGAGTTATAAAACCTGGTTGAGAAATTACTATTAACCGAAATATAGGATGCTAGACTTAGAACATTTTTTTAAGAGTTATTCGAAAAAATAAAAATAATAAATACAAGCTTAGCACCTAATTCGGTTAATAGTGATTTATAACCAGGGTATGTATAAAATATAAAAGTAAAAATGTACTCTAATAGGTCGACCTTGTATTTTTAACTGGGCAAGTGTTTAAACGATATATGGAATCGATATTGTGTGAGTTTATGAAGAAATTTAAAAAGCTTATTTTTTCATAGATTTTTACTTTAAATTGGATTAACTTAAAAACTGCTAAAATGTCATTATATTTACAGTAACAAAAAACACTTCAAATTACAAGCAGAATTAGTATTCGTCACAAAATATAGGATATTCTAATTTTTTTTTTATCACGTCCCGATTGTCTGGACCACCCTGTGACTTACAAAATATTAATAAATTAAGATTCATGAACAACTAAATAACTTTTTTCTAAACCATGCGGTTTTTGAGATAAGGTAGTGGACATACAAATTTTCATTAATTTATTTTAATACGTTTCAGCATTATTAGTACAGAACCCGTGGTCAGGAACTAACCCTTCATACGCTGTATATTGAAAACGAAATTTAAATACATGTCTTTTTCGAGGAGTAGAATATGCAATTAAATTTATAACATTTTCAGAAACGCCCTGTATAATTTTATTGCTGCTGTGCGTAGATAGTGATAATAATGGTTTTAGTTGAAATCTGAGTAGAATAAGACCCGGATTAACAAAGTCAAACATAATAAAACCTCATAAAATTTAAAGCAAACTGAGGTTTGCCGTTTGATTCAGATGCAACACCCATTAAACTCACAAAATGTGTGAATATGCGTCACTAATAGCTCGAGTGCAAGACATAATAACACTTTTTATATCCGATTTGATTATCAAAGGCTTTTCATGATACTTTTTTACACCCATAAACTGACTCATTATGGTCCTAGTACACTAAAGCAGGTAACATTATAATACCAGTAAAATACAACAGGTGTTATATATGTTTACTGTGGGACTGATATTTACTAAACAATGACTGACGGATGTAATGCGTGCGTAATGCTTATTTCGATTCATACATCAACGAACTCGTTCGCCAGCTCACACCACTATAAACTGATTCATCTCATAAAATATTGCATTACGTGCTTATGACATAAATAACTGTTTCATTGATATCATTTTTTTTCTGTACGAACATTATCGGGCATCTAAAAAAATTATTATTCGCCCGGTATATCTACAGGTACATCGAAGTAGAAATTAATTAAATTTCCCAGAAATGCACGGAGGGACGTAACAACGGAATTCGTGTTTACTTCTAAATTTATCGCTCCTTATTCGCACTAAACGAACAAACAATCCATAATGGGACGTTTTGTTACTAGTATCATTAGGTCATCTATTAAGATATCGAATGTTGTTTTAGAATAGTTCAGATAAGCTTAATAACATAATACAAATGCAAAAATGATAAACTTTACGTTCGTTATGTTGTATTGTTATGGTTATAATGGAATTCAGAGTTCTATACCCAGCTTCATATGAAATGCATTACCCAGTAATAATAATAATTAAATCTTGTAATTTTGGCCAAATATTGCTTCATAATAGAATTGGATATGTTGCTTTGGCCCGCACGGTCACCGGACCTATGACCTATCGAACATCTTTGAGGCATGATGAATCGCCGTTTTCGAAGTTTACCAAAGCAACCAAACAATTTGGGTGAGTCACGTTACCACCTTAGGGTAACAGAGAATGAAATACCCCAGGAGGACTTTGATCATTTATTGCAAAGCGTGCCGCGAAGAGCACCTGTTTGCATTGCTCTACGAGGCGATGTCACTTTTTACTAACTTTTTTAATTAATAAATGTTATTTTTTTCTGAAATCTTGATCATTCAATACTCAGTTACGAAGCTTGATTTTGCCAAAATTGCAAGACTTAATTATTGTTATCACTGGGTGGTACATTTCATATAAAAGTGAGTGTATTTCCGCACCATGTAAGCGTAAAATAGTAAGAAGATTCAGAAGAAATTTTCTTCATGACCGTTGTTCAGGAAAACCGGAAATAAGCATTAAAAGCGCAGGCTTGATTCGACTTGCAACTGTTTGTTACTAAAAATAGTTGAGAACGACAGGTCCGATATATGTGCATGTGACATGAATTCTGAATTCCCCATGTCCAGTTTGAAGGACACTTCCTTCCACTTAGAGTGACTCGAATTCAACCAACATTGACACAAATTATGTCCTTGATGCAACGTATAAAACGATGTAGTCTCTGAAGTTCTTATGTCCAGAGTAAAGGACACTTGCTTCCACTTGGGGTGAGCCGAAGGCAACGAAGTTTTGAACAAATAATGTCCTTGGTGCAATGCGTAAAACGATAATCTAGGAACCTCCGGTGTCTAGATTAAAGGATACTTTCTTGTTGTAATATTTCACAGAAATCAATTGACTAAGTAACTAGAGTGACCCGAATTAAACTACAGTTGACGCAAATGATACCCCCTGATACAGTGCATAAACTGATGGGTTCTGAACTTCCCATGTCCAAACTAAAGGTCACTTTTCTCCCTTAATATTTCATAAAAGCCCATTACTGGTAAAAATACGATGGATTTCTGGCTGTGAACGAGTCATTAAGCTGTAAGGTAAGACTTGGAATTCGTTCAATTCGTATGACTTATTGCATACGGCTAACTGCTAACTTCCTCCAAACTATGAATGATAGTACTAAATACGGTTATTGCGAATCGTAATTTCTGCCATGGCTTATTATTACTCCTTACTTCTCACAAAACAGAACTGTAACTTTGCTTTAATAGATAGCTACGCGATTTGCAAATGTTTAGTTAGGCTTTTACGACAATGATTATCATAATTTTTATATTCGTTTATTATATTGTAAGCGATAGTTTTAATTTGCAACCTCGAAAAAAGGATGTAGACACTTAATAAATTATGCAACAATTTTAACACGAACGGGACATAATATAGAGAGATATAAGCACAGACACCGGTAATACGAAAAGTTCTTACCAGGGTGAGCATGCACCGGGACTCTCTCAAGGCTCCACAGTACCCCAGAAAGCTCACGAAGAACATACATGCTCCTATGGCTATCATCACGTAGCTGGTAGTTTGGACAAAGGCCGGTGATGTTGATGTCTGAAATGTGGAAAAATCTTTTAAAAATATTACGTTGAAAAAAAACGCCAAGAGAAAGCTCTTAATAGCTGTCAATTTCTCTACAGATGAAAGCGACAAGAATTCTTAATGAAAATGTCATTGTTGTCTCTTTGCTACTACTCAGCATTGTAACGTTCATTAATTTCTATTTAACACGTTAGAACAATAATTTGTTGTCAAGAGTGAGCCAGCAGGAAGTTAGACTGCGTATCTGAATAATGAGCACTTTCAAATAATTGTTTCACCTAATTTTTATGCATGGCTTATCGTTGCTGTAACTTTGTAATAAATTAATGGAGGTGCGTTTTTACATTTGCAGAATGTTTTAATGAATCATGAAAATCATGAAGATACTCTGGCTTTCAAACTGTCCTTTTGTAGGACACAAATCAACACACATAATATACTTTGTACAGTTATCTGGCAACTGTGTTGCATCATGAGACACTACAGCATTTCATGTGGAAATGTCCCAGTGAAAGCCATTAAAAGTTCATATTTCTTGTTTTAGTAAAACAGGACGTGAGTCTTAACGTTACGGTTGACTCGCCTTCAAACAAGCATATCTTTCTTAGAACGTATGAAACATCCATCTACTCGATGTAATGGACATAAATGTCAACTATGTTGATTCATGTTAAATTAAAAATTGTACAGGGCAAAAAATGGCAGGAGACGAGTCGAGATACGTATATATACCAAACCATAGGGAAACATGAAGGTTTGCCGAAGAGGCTCTTGGAGGCGGCATTAGGTGAGACTAAAATGTCATGTTTTACATTCGACTCCAAAAGAAAATTTCGGAAAAAAGAAATTTTCGTTTTTTTTTTCTTTTTTGGAGCCAGCGAAAGCTGTTTTAGAACTCGGACGTTTGCAGATATCTTTGATATATTTGGGAAATATTAATCATCGTTTTGGATTTACGTAATTGGAATGAAAAAATTTTACGAAACTTATGTAACTAAATGCTCCACTAATTCATTTCAAAAATGTCTCTTCATGACTTTAGAAGTTTTCACGCATAAATTGTTCTTCTTTTGTGGAAATTCAAATTGATATGCCCTTGCACGAGAACACCTTTAAAATGACGCAAACTTTTAGAGAGCAAGTAAAATACAAAGAACGTATGCAACGCTTGTAAAAACTGTTGCAACAGGTTTATAACCTTCATAAACGTGATATTAAACAAAAATGCTTAAAACACGTATAATTTTATTTAAAAAAAAAAGGTATTTAATACATTACTTTCGATGTTGTAATCTTTCACTTCTATCTAGATAGCCCTACTAACTTTCTATTTTCAATTTACATATTCAATTTGATATACTACAATAGAAAGGTACCCATTGTAATATATCAAATGAAAGGTAATTTGATAAGAAATGGAACAGTATACTATTCCTTAAAAAATAAAATTGTTAGGTACAAAATAAAGTAACGCACTATTACATCAAACAAAAGTTAATTTCCTACAATAAATGTTCAAATTGGGCTTTAGTAACAATTTGGCAATGGCGCAGTCGTTCCTGGAACTCTTTTATGCGATTATCTAATCTCGCTTCTGTTATTAACTGTAATTCTGTTTAAATTTTAAGACGTAAATCACCAACATTATTTGGTTTTTTGCTGTAAACGGAACCTTTTAAGTAACCCATCAAAAAAAAATCCAAAGACATGAAATCTGGAGATCGTGGCGGCCATTCTATTGCGCCTCTTGTGCTAATCTATTTCCTACAGAAAATCTCATCAAGATACTCTTTCACTGTCTTAGCCTAATGTAGTAGGGCACTATCTTATTGGGTCCAAATGTTATTGATTACTTGTTCCTCATCTTCTCCAGAAAAAATTGCGACGATTGATGGAATTATTTCGTTTTGCAACAGGTGCAAGTATGATACGTTCTTTACGTTCCCTTCCATGAGAAATTGACCGATAAACTAGTAGTCGATTATACTCATTCATATATTAAATTTTTGCACATGTGTTTGCAGAGCTTGCATTCAATGAGAATTATCTATAGACCAGTAGCAACAATTGTATTAATGAATAGGCCCATTTAAGCAAAACGTTGCTTCATCCAAAAATAAAATTCTAGAAATGAATCTGTTATCCTGAATACCTTTCTATAGCATCAATGCACAAAATTCCATCTTGAGATAAAATCTTCAGGCATCAACTTTTGAAGAAGGGCAATTTTTCTGGTTTTGAAAGATTGCTTGCCAGTTTTCCAGATACATCAAATTCATCGGCAAGTTTGCTGGTGACTGTATGAGGTTTTCATCGATGAATGAAAGAATGTCTAGTGCTTTATCGCCATCAATTGCTATTCTAGGTCTTCCACATTTGGAAGCAGCTTTCACACTTCCATTTTATTGAAATGTTTTACTAATCTGACAATCCAGAAGTATATCAATAGGTCCATCTGGATATTTCTCATTAAATATGAGACACACCTTTCTGTAAGTTCCTTTGTGATCACCATACGCCAAAAAGATGAAAAATTCAATTCTTTGCTTCCCAGATTAAAGAGTCATTTTTTGTGAATATTCTAACTATGTTAGATGCCTAACAACTGAAATCAGCTGTTAATGAATTCTATGAAAAACGAAATATTTTGTATCTAAAAAATTGTGTAATATGAAGACGAATTGGAATTTCCCACGTTATTGACATTTTTTTACTCTCTTTCAAAGTGAAATAAGAAAGGATTTTTTAAGTAAAAAAGATTAAAACCTTTAAAGTTTCTAGGATATGGACTTTGTGCTACTTTTTAAGGAAATTATAGATCTAATTTTAGTTCTGAATATATCGTACGTGTGAAAAATTTGAACATAGAGAATAGTGCATTAAATACTTTTTCTAAAATAAAATTAAACGCGCTTCAGCATTTTTTTAATTCATCAGGTTTAGGAAAATTATAAACGTATTGCAATACCTTTTATAAACGCTGTATATTATATACGTATGTTACATATATACAAGTATTATTCATTTAGTATGTCTGGCAGTGCGAAACATAACGAAAGTGAAAGTGTCAAGTACTTTTAGAATGCTGAAAACGTTAATAAGAACCATAACCGTAATACTGTCTGTTCATTTTCCGGTTTAAATTAATAAAGCAATGGGCTTGCCCCATTTTAAATTTAATTATTGGAATTTTATAACTCTTAGTGTATAGAAAAGCTGAGAAAAACAGAATAATATTGTTGAGAAATGTTCTTTAATTCCATAGTTTTTATTTATTTGTTTAATATCAATTAATTAATTTTTACCAAATAAATAAATTATCGAATCAGTTATGTTAAAGAAATCATTTAAAAACATAAGAATATTTTTGACTTAGGGGAATTTTTCATTAACTCCCTGTGTAGACATAATTATAATTATTTATGCTCTGTGGTGACCAGGCACGCCATTGGCGTTAAATAACCGTTTATTACAGAACAAATGAAATTTACTATGCGTTGCTTGTGAACCGTAATTATTTTTCACATTTAGCCTTATAATTACTCTATATATACATATCTACTGGCTGGATTTACTTAAGAGTGAAAGTATGCCTGGTGGCAGTGTTGAGATTGATAAATACATCATTTTCTTTACAACTTAGTGATCTGCAATCTGCCAATTTTCCAAATCATGCGATTTCTGACTCTCATGGAACGCTCGATATAATTCTGCTTCACCTCTTCGATCCAGCACTACTAAAAAAGACACTACTTTCTCTTCACACTTCCTTCTGCTGACCATATAAAAAAGAACGACACTAGACAAAACCAGATGAACCGAAATCCGTAAGCCTCCAATTTCTCGGAGGATTACTCAGTCGAAAGCCCTAGACACGCCACAAAATTCACACAGCACATCTCTTTTTGCTGCAATCCGTGTTTTTCCTGATTTTCGCAAACATTAATGTTTAGTGTTTTGTATAAAATGCCAGTTTGAGAAACGGCAAAATGAGATCAATGAACAAAAATTATATATATAAGGTGTTTAAAAAAGATGTGGCAATAGTTAAAGCGGTGATTTCTTAGGTTATTTTATGAAAAAAAAAATCCTATAAACATAGGTCCGGAAATGTATTGTTTTCAAGGTACGGGATTTTATATTTTTAAATAACTGTTTTTAAAAAATAATTCAAATATCTTTTGACCAATTTTTAAAAACTTTTCAAAAATGACCAAAGCACAAAATATTCTTAGAGAGTAATAAGGGAATAAACTCTTGAATTATTTGAAAATGCTTTTGCATGATAAATGGACACGAAATTAAAAAAAATATTTCGTAAACGAAGTAATATACGATGAAAATTCAAGAGACAGAAAGATTGTATTTTTAGTCAGTTCATCTAAAAAATATATCAAAATTTTATTAAAGTTAGTGGCGTATATTCTTTTGTCAAGAAATTTGGGTGAGGTGTCCCCCTGGCGCAACTGGAGTTAATAATTGAAATCTAATTAGACCAAATCAGTCTCTTATTACTACAAACAACGCTACCAAATTAAATAAAATCGGCCAAAAGATATTTGAATTATTTTTCAAAAACCCTGTATCTCGGAAACAATACATTACCGAATTTGTAATTATAGTAACTTTTTTTCATAACATGACTTGAGAAATCGTTCCCTTAAATATTGCCGTTTCTTTTTTAAACACCCTGTATAATAAGTGGAAACATTGCTGATGTTTCTTGTACATTCTTGCTGTATTTCTTGAAGAAATCGCGTAATCTACTGTGCCGTGAATCCAGTTTTCTCGCTGATTTAACGAAAAGCGTTTCAAGAAACAAAAAACTCTTGCTAGTTACATACAACTTTAAGTTGTAATGGTAGTTTTGAGACGAATTCCGACACGTTTTGAGACTTACTCGCAATTAATGCAAAAAAAACTCTGTGGCCGTTAAAACAAATCAAATAGCGTCTGCGCACTTGTTTTAAGCTTTTAGTCGTCCCTTCATTCAGTTATTTAAGCTTCCTTTAAATTAATTAACGTTATTCAATAAAAGACAGTTGTAGCATTGTTAAAAGGGAATAGAAGACCATCCTTTGTAGATTCTATAATATATATATGGTATATTTTAATAACATTTACCATCCTATCGCCCATTTATAAAACCGATTACGGTAATTTTCTAGGTGACTAGGTCAGCCCCCATGTAATTCGGAAAACACAATTTTCAGTTCATTAATGACATTGAAAATTATCCGACGAAGCTTTTGTAATCGACCATTGTTCCACCTTGAGAAAAAAAGAAAAATGTACAAGTTTGCTGGCTGTTACGACGAAAATACCCTTGACACCCATGTTCTCCTGGAATATCGTGTTAGGTGGGAAAATTACAACGCTCGTTTTAAAAATCATCCCTTGTGAAAATTAATGGTGATGATGATGATGATGAATATCTCTCAAAGCTGTGGCATGCATGAAAACATTCACTTTCGATGTCGTTGAATTAGTTTAATAGAATGGAAGCTTTTAATGGCACTTAAATAACTCTCCCTCGTACCATGAAAGGGACTCCTCTACTACTATATGCACTACTGTATGCAAATAGAGGAAAAATCTATCACTGGAAATTAGCATTAAATATTAATAACAAGTGGAAAATAGGTTTATGTGTCAGCAGACAGTTTGTGTATATAGCACGTACGTTTTCTGCCCTGTTAATATGGTTACATGCTTTGAAACCGCTTCAACTGTACAACAATAGTTTGTTTTCGTGCACGAAAACAAACTGAACCTAAGCAAACATTGTGATAATGTTACAGAAGACATTGGATTCTATGTTTTTAACCATGCAAGTGTTTTCTTTTTTATGATAAAATTACCTCTAGAACACTAGATGGTGCAGCCCTGATCAGTCCTATGAGAGAGTTGGTGTCTAGCAGAAACCATATGCCGACGCCTAAAATAAGAGTGCTGAGGATCTGAAACAATAAAAATGCAATTAATCACAGTAAATTGAGTGTTGATACATCTTAAAAAAAATACACAAGGTTACAATCTAAACGAAAGAAGAATTTGTTTTCATTCGACACGGAGGTATTTATGCGTGCCACGCAGAAAGCACCTTGAAGATAGGAAGTAAACTAATTATGTAATAGTTTAAAGAAACTAAAGTCAATTCAATCTTGATTAAACGTTAAATACATTACGCGTTTGTAAACATTTTCCTTGCACATGTTCTTTGATATCGGATGAGTATCTACTTCCCAGTCCAGTGAGTCGAAGACAATGGAAACCCCAACAAAAACGTTAATTGGTCGCGTAATCAACTTAATTAGCGTTACGTAAAATTTCTATGGGGGATAGGAAAAGGGAAGGTTTGCTTTGACTACAGTCTACCTAGTTTTCACCTTTAGTGAGATTAAACTTTTTTTTCTTTTAAGGACATTTCTCGCAAAGACGCAAATAAACAAGCAACTTATTATACAGGGTTGTTCACTCAACTCGTCCATTGAAAGTTTACTAGGATCGATAAGTGATACGAATTTGAAATATTCAAATTAAATTAACTTCGACGCGTACTATTTTTCAATATTTTCATCTTCCTGTCGCTTCCGGTTTAACCGGAAATACCTGTCAAATTGCTTATTTCAAACGGAACCTCTAGTGTATTATTTCATTTTTAGATTCTACAGAATATTTCAGACACAATTTCTGTATAATGTTTTATACTTAGCTCTTATCGTTTTTGAGATATTTGACCTCGAACTCAAAACGTTCCTCTGTAATAGTCAATTTTCAAATGGCACATCTCCGCAAGTATTAAACACATAATCTTCATATTTCGCTGAATGTCAATACATAGTCTTAAGTTTGCATTTTTGCTATTTAGATATCTTAATATTATACAGGATGTCCAAAATTAAACTTGTAATTTTCATATTTTTGAAGTTGCAAAAGTCATTTTTTTAATTTAAACACTCCATAGCTTTAAGCAGTATCAAATAGATAATGTGACTTTCTATCAGACTGTCTCAGGGATACCTATGCTCATTCAATACCATTTACGAAATAATTATGCTTTATTATGTGAAAGTAGTGGTAGTGTAGTAGTACATGTTCATTCTGCTAAATTTTTTAATAACTTTTTCATTTTTTTAATAACTTTTATCTAAGATAGGACAACCCATTATTTATTTTTTTATTTCCATGATTAACTACGGGAAAAATACAAAAAACTTGTCAAAATGAATAGGTACTACTAACTTCACATAAAACTTAATTATTTCGAAAATGTTTTGGATTAAGTATTAGCAACCCCGATACAGTTCGATAGATAATTACATTCTCTATTTGATACTGCTCAAAGTCGTAGGGCGTTCTATTTGAAAAGGTAGACTTCAACGACATCAAAAATGAGAATGTAAGAAACTTTGAACGAGTTTTGCAAGCGTTTTGAACAAGTTGTGCAATAATAAGCAATATGAATTGCAGAAATGTAAACTTAAGACTCTATATTGACATTCTGTAAAATATGAAGATTATGTCTTTAATAGCTACGGAGATATGTAATTTTTAACTATATCATTACGGGGGCATGTTTTTAATTCAAGATTAAATATCTTAAAAATAGTAAAGACTAGGTATAAGAGCTTATACGAAAAATGTATCTGAAATATTACGCAAAATCTATAAATAAAATAATATGCTGAGGATCCATTTAAAATAACCAAGTTGACACCTGTTTCTGGTTAAACTGGAGGTGACGGAAATTTGTAAATATTTTTAAAAAAAGTACACGTCGAAATGAACTTCATTCCAAATTTTCAAATTCGTATCAATTTTAAATCCTAGTAAACTTAATGAACGGGTTAGGTGAATAACCCTGTATACAAGTTTTAATATCGGAAATAACTACATATACTATGTGACCCATTTACGATTCCCCAACTCAATTTCAAAGAATCGAGACTCAAAAGATAGAGAATAAAGGGCTCTATTTATGCTTTAAAGATTGTTTTCTTACTCAACTGGCCAAGCTTTACTATAACTTGTTTTCTATGTTAAAAATTGGAAAAAAGATTAGGGTATTTTTTTTAATAAATACAGCATTAAATTCAATATTTTTTAAAATAGATACGTACTGAATTTCATAAAAAAATAACAATTATTTGCCATTTCAGAGAAATTTATTTTGTAGTTCAAGTTTATAGAGACTAAAAACATAATTTTATCAATATAGCTATAAACACAAATAAAAATCAACATAAATAAACAAAAAAAAAACTAAATCTTGGAAGTTTCCACTAGCTGACCCTTTAATTTAATATATTTATTGTGTATTTTTAAAATATTCTTTTGGACATTTTCCAATTGTGGATTTATTTCCTTACGAGCTTAACGTATGCGAGTTCGAAGATCTTCAATGTCATGAGGACTCGATTTATAAATTTCATTTTTTATCGTGCCCCACTGAAAAAGTCTAAGAACATAAGATCGGGATATGTACGAGGCCGTTCGATTAAAGGGCTATTCAGACATTGTTCCACATAAGCAGAATTATGAACAGAACTGCCATCTAATTGAAAATAGAAATTTCTTAAATAAAACGTTCATCACTTCTTGCTGAAGAAATTCTAGAAAATGGAAACCATTTAGATTTTCGTCCGAAAAGAAATTAATTTGACCTTTATCATTCAATTTAATTCGTTTAAATGTTTCTATAGCTATCTCAAGAAAATAATGTTGTTGATCTCTATAAAACTGAACTATAAAATAAAGTTCTTTAAAATGATCGGTAATTGTTATTTTTTTATGAAATTTTGCAGGTACCCACTTTAAAAATGCCGAATTCAGTGGCGTGCTTATTAAAAAAAAAAACACTCTAATCTATTTCCCGAATTTTAACATAGAAAACAAGTTATAATATGCTTTGATCGTTTGGGTTAAAAATAACTTTTTACAGTATAAATAGCTTTTTAATCTCTGTCTCCTGAGCCTTGGCTCTTTGAAATCGAGTTATAAACCCCAAAGCCACAGGGATTTTCCATCTCAAATGAGTCACACTGTATACATTCACTATTTCGATAATTTTTATTGCAGCTACATCTGAACCACATGAAGCTACCTATAGAATCGAGCACTAGTGGTCTGTTCTTCAACTCCCGAACCTCAAAATGGCGGCACTTACACAACCGATGAAGGTGGCAAATACATTCTAGACAAACATTTAGAATCTACAGGACTCCCTAACGTATTCTTCTCTACCTTTTCTATCCAGTTGGCATTATTACTAAGTTTTTTCTCAAGGTAGAGCTCTCCATGCAGGAGGGAACTCAAGACTGAAGAATATTTACGAGCACAACAAAAGTTTGGGAGCCAGTTGAGCGAGAGGCATATCAGCGAAACCGGTCAGTATCAAATCAACCTTAAACACAGCCCTTCAGATCAACTGAGCCCAATCGAGCGAAAATGCTCCAACCCTTGACCCTCGTTAACAAACTAACGTAACGACAATTTATTTGAATTTGTTTCAATATTTCTTAAATGATACTTTTTTTTTTTAAATTTATTTTTAACCTCTGCAGGTCGAATTTTCTAGGTGCGATTTCAAGAAGCAAAGGTTCTTGTAAAATTAACTTGATGGTAAATATTCAGCGATGTATTACCATTTATGAAAAAAAAATCGGAAAGTAGTGTTTACTTCACTTCATTATGCGTGTTCTTGACTGGTGAGAGACTGTACATCGGAACGACCCACCTTGTCGACATATTATGAAATATAATTGCATATTTTATGGCATAGAAAGAAAAATAATTTCCTTAACATTTCAATACCAGACCTTCATTCTTAAAATAAAATCTGCAAACTAGACCAATATTGGTTAATTACTTTTCTTCGACTTCCTCTCTCGGACATGGAAAGATTGAAACACATTAGTAAGTCTTTAAGACGAAGTAATATTTATCCCCGCCTTCCACATACATGCATTAATTAAAATCATGCAGACTTGCTCTCAAACTAGGCTTAAAAGTTTCCATTAAAGTTTTTTATTTGCCGTACCTAGGCCATGCATAAATTACCGTTGAGATTGTACGGTTATGCAAATGTTATATAATTTTATCGGTAAATAATAAATGTGGAATGTAAGCATTGACTAAATGTTTATGCTGCGATAGATAATTGAAATTGCCGGTTGTTTAATTCGGTTAACAGGGGAAAGCAGGACAAATATGTCTCTGGATTTGACTCGACTAGAATCGTAATAAAACGTTGCTTTGGGCTTTTGAAACTCGAATTAGTAAGGAAATAAGAGATACACTGTCGCTGGGATGAAAGTCGGACATAGAGAAGCTCAGTTGATATGCTGATGATAAGAATGTAAATATAACAATGAAATAACATTTGTTGTTGTAACATGGTAAAATTCCATACAGGAAAATGACACGAAGAAACGATACCCACCCTCCTTTTGCCTCACTTTCCCACTCCCCCATTCCTTGTTTTCAAGCATAGCGTAATTAATACAGTATGTTCATTTGAAAGCTTACCACCTCAAATATCGTAAAAACGATAAGACATGTGAAAGTATTGAGTAACGTGATCTTTCAGGTTGCAAAGAGGAGCGCGTTTGACATTTGCGTAAACATAATAGCCACCCCTTGCCACAGCGCTAGCCCCCCTTGAAAATTTTAAATGGCATCTCCAGCGAGTTGCACGTTATATTAAGGGTAATTAAAAGTACAAAATGTTGGTGAATTAAGAAACTCGATCTGTCACAGACTTTTCGAAAAATCAAGGAAAAACTAATACCACGTTTTCACATAAAGACAATAAATTTTCAAACTTTAGATTTTTTGTCATTCCCTTCTGTTCAACAAGTAAATAAATCATTTTTTTCCATCAGATGAAACACATTCCATTCATTATTTTTGGGCAGAAATTCACTTTGCAAAGATTTCGCCATTTAGTATTTGTTAAATGGTGAGCGAGAGTGCAATATTAACATATCAATTAATATGATACATTCTGTAGAAGAAAGCGTATAAATGGTTTTGATCTATGGTGCGAATAACCTGTGCAAACCGCTAGGGCTTTCAACGATAAATATCCTCACAAAAATATTTCTCATGTCTACGTGAAGCAACTTCTAGACAAATTTACAACGACAGGTTCAGTGGCCAATGTACCTAAAACTAAATCAATGAGAATTTTGAATGAGGCTGCTATAACTGAGAAGTGTTGGGGCAATTTGCGCCTGAACCAACCGCATCAATTAGAAAAGTGTCTGGTCAAACTGGAATTTCAATTGGACCTATTGCAAAAGTAACGAAAATACACGAGCTCCGCCCACATAAAATGCAAATTCGTCAGGTGCTGGCTGAGGATGATCTAGGCCGCGAAATTGAGTTTTGTGAAAGCATGTTAGCACTGATTATCACTACCCGAAATCTCGTTAAAAATATCTGTTTCTACAATGAGCGCACATTTGATCAAAATGGTTTTTGTTAACAAGCAGAATTGTCATTATTGGTCCGACCAAAATCCTCATGTTTTTCGGGACTGAGTAGCCTCAAAGAGTTAATGTATAGACTGGAATATCGAGAGATACTGTAATTAGACCATTATGCATCGATGGTAGCCTTGATAGTAAAGTCTACCTCAATATATTGCTAGAATCAATTGATCGTCTTGTAAGAAAAGCCGTAGCTACGCAAGTAGATCACAACGGCGATCATCTACTCAACAAAAATATTTTGTACCCTCACATCTTCACATTATGTCATATCGGTGCGACAATGGTTCTTGATGGCCGATTTCCAGGTGGATGAATTGGCAGAAAAGGAGCAGTTTAATGGCCTCGAAGAGGTTTCGATCTAACACCTCTTGATTTTTTCCTTTGGGGTCATCTTAAATCTGTTTAAAAATCAGCTCCTGAAGACGTTGAAGAGGTAAAAATCGCATAACTGCAGAATACCAGAGAAACTTCTCAAATGATCCAATAAGATTAGAAAGTGACTGTATTTGTGTTTAACACAAAATGGAAATTCCTTTAAACATTTAGTGATTTAAACGTGACAAAATTACAAATGTAAAAACATTATTCCTACACATTTGCTACGGGCAAGTTGATGTTTTTAGCCCCATCGGTAAATAACATTAAATTACCTTTTCTTTCGTTTTTCCATGATTTTTGGTAAACGCTTTGACAAATCGAATTTCATAATGCGTCGCCATTTTGTACTCTTAATTACCTGTAATATGAGGTGCACTTCTTTGGGGTATGCTATTTAAAATTTCCAAGTGGGGTACTGCGGCGACAAAGGATGACTATTAGATTTATGCAGATAATGTCAAACGTGTTCCCCTTCACAACCTGGAAAACCACCTTACTTGGTCCTTCCATTCGCATTTCCATTTCTACAATATTTGAGGTAGTAAGTTTTCAAACGAGGACACTATATGTTTTAATGGTGAGTCTCAGCAATAACAGACAAATTCGAAAATTCGCTTCAAGTTAGATCGAAATAGTCGTTGTGTCATGAATTCAATTGAAAGAGGAATTCTAGGAGATGCAATAATTTCTTTTCTTTTCTTCTTTCATGCAGTTACGAAGATGATTGCTAAATGTGCCGCAACAATGCTAACCATTTACTTTATTGCCACAATACAAATAATCATTTTACTGAATAAACGATTCTCTCGGCATCTCCAGGAAAATGATATTTTTTATGACGATAAAGAAAATGCGAACGGAAGAACTTCAAAATAATTTTCGACGTCACATATGTAGCAGGACTTTTCCGACTCTTCTACTGCTCCAAGACACTAATTTGAGGTACATTGAACTTTATACTCCTCATTTGAAATCACTGAATTTGATTTTTAAAGAAAAAAAATATGTTTTTAATCAAATTTTGTGATTTGCCAGCGGTGAATATATGCTCAATTACAGGTGGTAAAGTCATGGTTCTGCGTCCTAACCGAAGAGATTCAGAATAATATTCAGCAACGAATGTGCAGCAAGATTATCACTGCTCTGCTACTACTGCAAGTAGCTGATTTGAGACATATTAAACTTCCTAATCTAAGTTTGATCCTCTGAATTTTATTTTCTAAGAAAACTAAGTATCAAATCAACCCGTAGGTTATTTACAAGCTAATTGCTATAGAAACGTTCAAATACACCCGAAGTATTGATGAAGTTCTTGCTCCAAAATAATATGTTGATGCAAAATTAACTACTATTTTTTTTAACAAGTTTTCTTCAACCAAAGCAATAACAAAATTTAACAAAAACATGTTTAAATAATTATTCTGGAGTGTATTCACCATTGACTTCGATAACTGCTTCTCATTTGCTTGATGGATAGTCGATTCCACAAGCCAAGAAGTCACGGTTGTGGGAGGCAATCCATCTTTTGATACCGGTCACCAAGTCGTCCAATCGTCATAAATATGGTTTCTTTGGTAGTTTTTCAGCAATTGGTTGACGTGGTAATCTATGGGGGCTTCAGTCGGAAGAGCCGATGTGAGAGCAGATCCCATTTCTTATTAGCAATTAATTTGACGATATTATATTCGCCATGAGGACATCCATTATCCCGATAGAAGACGATATGGTTTTCGAGCGGTCGTTTTGTCTCTTTTGCGTGAGGCGGTCAAGTTGAGTCACGTAAACGTCGTTGTTACGTTGAACTGTCACTTGCCGTTTTTGCCCGGGATCCGCCATTGTTCTCGCTCATCCTCGTCGTTCCACCAATGACAGACGATCTCCCGGTGGATGATTCCGCTTTTATCTCATCAGACATACCACATAACCTCCTTACCATCGAAGTCTTTCGGTATTCCTTTGGGAGTAACATCGGACGATACGCAAATCTTCGTTCTTTTGACGTTTTTGAACAACAACCATGATTCATCACCAGTGACAAGCTTCTTCATCAAAGGAGTTTGCTCATTTCACACGTTTGATTTTGTTATTGCCGGAGAATTCATGCAGGACCTATCCAACCAATTTCCATACTTTTCCCAGCGTCTTGAGACGGCGTACAATGATGCATTGGTCGACATTAAGGTCTTTGGCCAACATTCTACTGATCAAGCTTTCGACCTCTTTCACGACAATCAAAAGTGCCTGATCGTCGAAATCCGATGATCGTTCTCTTCCATCTTCATCTTCCATCTTCATCTGCCAGATTCACTTTGCGCATCTTGAATTGTTAAACCATCTTTCCACTGGCTTTTGGCTGATTGTTACTTCTCTAAAAAGTTCGTTGAGGCCGTGAAACGACTGTACTGTCTTCCATCCTTTCTCGAAGTGATACAACGTAGTATAATGATAATGGAGATGATTTTTCTAAAAACGACTGAACAAAACGATAACTATTTGAAGAAACAAAGCGCGAAAAAAATCGTTGTTAATTTTACATCAACTCAACGCTTTCTGAGCTTCGATATTGCTGTCATGCGATCCAAACCACTTTGAAGGTATCTTAGCAGCAAATTAATGATGAAATCGGGTATGTGCTGAACTGCCACTTGCACGACTACTCAATTACCACCTGTATTTTGCAATGTATCAAATATCTCAGACCCATATCAATATCAAAATAAATCAAACCCTTAGAACCTGCACTCTGTTGCACGCAAATAACACTTATCTCCCTACTACATCGCCCAACAAAAACGGAACTTTCTCGAGGAAATGCCATGGTTTACTTTAACGGGCGCCAAGGAGTGCATAGAACTGTTACATTTAACCCCCCATTTTTAGGGCGCATAATGACGTAACAAGGCAGCCCTAAAATGAATATTTAAGGTCTCGGTGCAATGTCCCTTTTATTACTACCCCAGCAGGGCTCCGTTCGATTTCTAATGACGTTGTATCGTTTCCTTAATGCATCTTTTATAATTTCCTTTGTAAATGGAGTTTTTTTGTTTGGGTTGGTTGATGCCGTAATGTCAGCGCAGGTGGGTAAATCGAATCTCAATAATCCAGCGACATGAACGCCCGAATTGCTTATTAAAGATTCATGGCTATTGTGTTTTTAGGTTTATGGTTTCGTTAAATGATCATGGAAATGAAGGGGTGAATAATATTGTAATTTGTAATACTTACGAAAATGATGAAGTTGAAACCGCATAGTGCGTATTTCACCACACAGGAACCGCAGTCATACACCATACTGTTGGAGGAATTGTCTGAAACCAAAATTAAAATTGTTTAAAAGCGCATGTCGAAATATGATATCACAACATTCATTTTGATTTAGAACAATAGCGGGTCATCTTTTAAGTATTTTGACACCATTTAAGCTAATGAAATACACACTAAAATCAAAATTTTCATTTCCGAACGGGAAAGAGCTCTGTAAGGATTTATCACTGAATTTATTAATCAGAATGATAATATTTTGGATTAGGATCCATTGGAAGAAGATTAATGAAGTCAAAGGGGAAAATGTGCAATATGAAGTAGTGCGGAGTTCGAATCATGGGATGCGGGTAGTCAGTGGCACGTTCTACACACAATTATGAAATGGAAAATTTTTCAGAGGAGGATCTGTATTTTTTTCTAGCTACAAAAAAGGGGATTATCCTGTGTAAAATATAATTAAACATAAGTGTCCCAAAGGTACTAGGACAAAGAGCAACGGCAAATTCCTACCATAAAAATAGTAAGATCCAGCGCAATTGTTGTATTCCGAAAATTGATACTAACAAACCTACAGGATATTAAAGTTTACATTTTATTTCATATCCTCACAGTCTTTTGATCTATAATACTGAAATTTGGAATTCGGGGATTTTCAGATGTGCGAAACAAGCTGGTCTTGTCTGTATTGTTGTGATATAGTCAACAGGGGGCACCACTTGAAACCGTCTTGGATAGTTGAAAAGGCTCCAATTTTTTTCTACGCATTTCCAGTAAGTCTATTAATAAAAAATATTATTCCGTTTAACAGTCTAAAAAAAAGGTTACCTGTTAGTAGCCTCAAAACTTGACCATTTTCGAGATATTTGCTAGTTTAACGCCTTGTGATTGTTCGTATGTATTCGCGAAGAGAGCCGAGAGCTATCGAAGCCAAACGAAGTAAGTCAACACTGGTTTTGTTTACATGGGCGCCATTTTTAAACCGAATACCGATTTGTCAGTAACAGAGTGGTAAATTGTCACAGTCATTGTGAATTTTTTCCTTAAAATTGGTGAAAATTGAAGTTTTTCTGTGACATACTTATTGTACATTATACAGGGTGTCCTCGAATTACGTGGCCAAAATAATATCGCAGATTGTTTGAGTGAAAATAAGTCGATTTAACTAAACTTCCCTCAGTCCAAAAGTTGATAATTATGGAGCTACAGGGTGTTAAAGTTGAAAAAAAAATCACATTTTCTTTAATATCTTTCGATTTCTTTGAGTTAATTTCACGAAATTTCATATTTGAGGGTGTTTTAGGATACGAAATTCAAATTTATTAACGATTTAGTTGTTTCTTCTAGGGGGCGCCACAAGCGACCATTAGGACACATTTAAATCTCTGTAACTTTTTCGTGCCACGGTGTATATTATTTTGGTATTTAAAAACCTTTTTCCCTACCTTTTATACTTAGAAAAGGTATACTTTATTGACGTCGCTAGAAGCAACGGTTTTGGAGAAAAACGCATAATTCTAATGCGCTGCATATTTGCGTTGGCGCTTTTAAGTAAATAACTCAGTTGGCTATGTTTTTAATTGACATTTTAACACTTGAATTTGTTTCTCAAATGTCAGTTTTTTTATTTAGCCCTCAGTTTTTCTTGTCAGTTTCGCTTCTTTTTCCTGTAAATATCCATAAGTATGGTCAATAATAATTTAATTAATTAGTAAGTGTTATTCTCGCTTGTTGTTGTTTCTTTGTTAATTATTATTTTTGTTTTCTATTTAATAATATCTGATTTTGAAAACTTATTGTTATACCTTTACTAATAATTATTTTTGAAAAACTTAATTTTTTTTAACGGAAAATAATTTTTAGGTAATTTGCATGCATCATCAGGCTTAGATGCATTTTTCTCTAAAACTGTTGCTTCTAGCGACGTCAATAAAGTATACCTTTTCTAAGTATAAAAGGTAGGGAAAAAGGTTTTTAAATACCAAAATAATATACACCGTGGCACGAAAAAGTTACAGAGATTTAAATGTGTCCTAATGGTCGCTTGTGGCGCCCCCTAGAAGAAACAACTAAATCGTTAATAAATTTGAATTTCGTATCCTAAAACACCCTCAAATATGAAATTTCGTGAAATTAACTCAAAGAAATCGAAAAATATTAAAGAAAATGTGATTTTTTTTTTCAACTTTAACACCCTGTAGCTCCATAATTATCAACTTTTGGACTGAGGGAAGTTTAGTTAAATCGACTTATTTTCACTCAAACAATCTGCGGTATTATTTTGGCCACGTAATTCGAGGACACCCTGTATAGAACATGCGTAATTTTTTTCAAATTTTGTTTCCTATTAAATTTGATGAGGTCTTATAGGTGTCTTAGACCCCCCTGAGCGCTTCTTTAAAACGTCCTTATCTAAATTGAGATTCTGGAGGAACGCTTTTTAGAGACATGAAGCAGCTTGATTGGAAAACTTTCTTTATTTCAAACTTTATCGAGCTTAGTGGAAATTTTGGCGAAAAATGTACTTCCAAAATATATTGAGTTTTAGTTGGAAATGATTTAATGAATGGAATCGTTCGAACGAAAGGAGATGGTTTTTCTTTTTTATTATGGGATATTTGTAGAACCTCTCCTTTTTTTCTCAGGTCTAATGATACCAACACTGCCTTCATTGTAAAATTGATACACACAAACCATCCATATTTCAAATTCTTAAATTAACAGGAATTTAATCTTTTCGTAAATGAATAGAAAAATAAAATATTGAACGAAGCAACGGAACAATTGTTTTTAAAAATTATATATAAATATATAAACACCTCGAAAACGGTTAAAGCTCGAGGTTACTACCACATGTCCTTTTTTCAGCTAAAATATTAAACAGAATTACATTTTTTATTAATAGGACTGCTGGAGATGCATAAAAAATATTGGATCAAAACAGTGTCAATAAATTCGATAAAAGTAGCTTATATCCCACGCCTAAAAACCCCCATATACTTAATTTCAGCACAAGTCAAAAAACTGTGAAGATATTAAAATAAAAAAAATAATAAAACTTACACTTTAACGCCCTGTATCTTTATTAATATTAACTTTCCGAACACACCAATTGGGATGGAACTTAACATTTTGATGACAGGAATCTCTCATTGCTCTTTGCCTCATCACTTTTGAGATATTCTGTATAATTCAAAAATGAAGTAATCGTTGATTTTATAGCATGTCGAGCTATCAGAAGATCAGTTCTAAATATACAATATGTTAAATCTTAAAGGTTATTTGAAAGTAGCTGTAGATGACAAATACACAGGGTGTCTCTGAAAGGTCTGTACAACATTTTACAATAGTCCAAAAGAGAATGGTTTTCAAAATATAGGACGTCGAAGCGAAGATTAAAAAATAGAAAAAAATCATTATTTCGTTTACAGTGTTACTATCTGAACAAAATGCCGCATCAGAGGGTTTTTAGGGACGAAAAATCCATTTACATTTTCGATGCACATTGGAGAGGGCGCTGTCAGCGCCAAGTAAACTTTCTTTTAAAGTGGCATAACGCTTTTAGCACCTGGTATATAATTTATTTATCACTAAATTGATGTTTTCATGTTTCATGGAAAAAGGTATCTTTGAACAGGTTCCTACCCACATTCTTTCTTGAGATACTTAAAGTTTAAAGTTCAGTGCATATCTTGAAAATTATCTTATTTTATTTATTCATACAGTTCAAACGACAAAAATCAAATATTCAATTAGTCTTCGATTCCTATCATTTTATTAAATCTCTATGTTTTTATTTAATTACACCAGTTTTTTATTATTTAACTTGATATACTGTAGAAATAAGTATGTACTGTAAAGTTATTTTTCAAGACATGCAGCGAACTTTAAACTTTAAATACCTTAACAAGAAATGCCCATAAGGACTTATACCAAAATACTTTTTTTTTCATAAAACATATAGGAAAACATAAATTTAATCAAATAAATTTTATACCGAGGAATAAAAAAGTGATGCCCCTTTAAAAAGAATTCACCTCTCGCTGCAGCGTCCTCTACAGTGTGCATCGAAAAGGTAAACGGATTCTAATTCCTCGCTCCTAAAAACGCTCCGATGCGACATTTTATTCAAATATTAACATTATAAATAAAGTGATTTTTTTGTTTTTTTGTTTTTTAATCTTCACTTTGACCTCCTGTATTTTGAAAATTGTCACGTTTTCACCTTACAAATCTATAATAGAATTTTATACAGACCTTTTAGAGACACTCTGTATAATCTTTCACAATTCATCAATTAAAAAAAATCAACCAAAATTGGGAAAAAAATTGCTTTTAGGAGCGATCTCCACAGATTTCGGGTGAAAGAAGAGGAGAGTTAAACTTATTTATTTTATCAAGGGTGAGTTCTCTGATGCCTGGTAAGACTGAGCGAGCATAAGGGCATAAGCGTACATAAAAAAGGAGACTCAGAGCGAAAAAGAATTTGGCAAAATTATTGAACGTTCAGTGTATTCCTTATATGATGCTTCAATGTCCCCTTTGATCTCCAATCGTCGCTTTCAATCCCCTTTCAACTAGGGCATATTCGTGTATATCACAAATTCGTATAGCAGAACACTTTAACCGGCGAATGATCTAAATCTGTACCATTTCCATATGGTTGGTACTCACCCATTTTATAGCCAATTAAACAGGTCACTCTCGTAAATTCACAACTTATTAAGCTTATTAAGACAATTTCCGCAGCACAGTATCGTCGTTCTCTACACCTCACATAGTCACTTTTCACTGACCTTAAAAGTAGTGGAATGGAGGCTAAGATCGGACCGGAGGGCCATTAAAACCGCTTTTTCTATAGAAGCAGGTGTACAATGGACCCGGAGAACCCAAGAAAAAGGTTGTGATTGCACAGGGACTGGAGGCTACTTTTCAAATCGTGACATAACATAATAAAGCCAATGTAAACTGTTATTTATAAGGCAGGTAATGAGGCTTTTTAAGTTTGTTTTTAGTTTATTTATATCTCTAGTGCGAATTCTTTAAACTTGATCTTTGGCAGTTAAATGGTTTAGCCAGCATTCCCTTTGCACAGTTAGCAGGACTCTATGTCTATCTATACCTACTAGTGGGCTTGCTATTTGCATTCAATATGTTTTTTTGTAGTAGATAAATAATAATTAATAATAAAGACTAAAGTTTCTAAAAATATGAGTACCGATTTTTGCGTTTCTCCTGAAGTCGCTGGCTGAATACGCTAAATAAGGTGCGTCCTCGGCATCCGCCCCTATCCTGGATATGGTTCTATCCATTCGTTGATTTCCTCTTATCGGGAAAACATCCACTTTTCCAATTTGGTTCCTGTTAATGATCGACAAACCTTAGATTACATCTTCTGAATGGAAGAATTTGGTTCAATTTACTTTGTCACGTCATGCTGTTAATTGTTGCCTAAGAATTTGTCTTTTGAAAGAAAGAGACATGCCCATGACACCTCAGAGAAGCTTGGTTATTACTGTTAAGGGTTCATTTCGCCGCCATTGTTCGGGTTCCTTAATCCAACTTACCCCAGGGGTTTTGGATGCAATTGACCAATGCATTTTATTATACTATACTGGACTGTTAAAGTATATTGTGATAAAAGCAAAAAATATTGGGTTGTTCGATAATTAATGTCATTTTTGTCTCATAGATGACTTGAGCTGTACAGGGTGAGTTGTAACGGAACTAACACAGAGCAGGTGCGTATAGGGGACCTCAATATATGACGATTTGTTAAATACTTTTTCTTTCCAAGGTTAATAGTTGAGGAGATAGTGACCTTCCAAGCTGACTTGTAAAGTTCTAAAAACTTGCATATTTCATTTATGCTTCATAATAATGCAACAAAATTTAATACATGTTTTATTCTTATCGACACCTTTAATTGGTAGAAATGTGAAATCGATAGATACTCAATAAGTGTTGGATTAGGTATAAAATAATAACAAAAAGAGTTGGAATTTTTCTACCTGTAAAGTAACTAGCAGACGGACAATGCTGTGTAATAGCAAACTTTATTCTAAATCTTTTACATCCCTTCAAAATTTGACGAAAACCTTATCGTTTTTGATTAAATTGCAGTTTTGCGGTATAAAACAAAACCAAATTTAAAGGGATTTAAAGGAATTGCTATTTGTAATTTGTCAAAGTCGTGCAAGTGACGGATATGCTAAACGTGGCTTTACATCAGCGCGATTCAGCTCGGAAATAACTGGAAAATTTTCATTTAATGAACGAGTTGATATGCTGTTAGTGTTGGGATATAGCGAGGGTAATTGCAGAAAGAGGGTTGAGGAATACCGAATGGGATTTCCTAATCGTGTAATTCCACATGGAGGGACATATTCCAACGTTGAAAGGGGGGTTCGAGAAATTGGCTTTTGAATAAACATTTATCAGCAAGTAAACCTTCGACATGAAGAATAGGTTTTACGAAGTATTGAGAATGATGCTCATATGAGTATCAGGCGTTCATTTCTCAAACTGTTGATATTTCACAAACTTTGGTCACACGAATTATTGGACGTAACTTGCTCCATCCGTATCGTGCCTTGAAAGTTCAAGAATTATTATTCCAAGATCTAGAACTAAGATTAACTTTATGTGCTTTTATCTTACAGCAAAATGCTGAATTTTAAGAAAAAAATCTTTCCACAGAAAAGACCTGTTTTACAGGAAGAGAAATTACAAACATACATAATTTCCACGAATATGTTGGAGAAAATCCATATTCAAAATTTTTCCATCACTTCCAACATGAATTTAAAATAAACATTTGGGTTGGTATTATTGAACGTTATTTAATAGGTATTTCATATAAGTTACTTTCTAGTAGTAGTAAGAGCGCGTGGCTTATTTATATACCGGATGATTCTTGGTAAATGAAATGAGGAAATACTTTGAAATCAAGAAGGTTTACGAACAAATCGTCGAATAATTTTTTTAGGAGGGAGGGGGCTCTCAACTTTTTATGCTGTAAATTTTTTTCTAAGATCACCTTTACTTGTACTTTGGGTTAATTTTACTTTTTCAACTGGATCACCTAACTTTTTTGAAAAATCGAATTCTTTCTTGAAAGTAAAAATGTTTTTTGAAATTGAACTTTTTTTATTTTCAGACATCTATGATAATTAAGTTATCTTATTAGTTATTGACTAGGTAAAAACGGAATCTTACACATTTTTAAACATTGTTAATATAGAATCCAGCATAGTCAACTTTTCCCAGGTGCCTCCGTTTTTCAGAAAATTACCAAAATTGCATTTTCTCAAATGGAACATCCTATGTGGTAATCACTAGATACAATCTATTCACTAAGAGCTTTTTAGAAATAAATAATAGTCGGCACATTGTCATGAATCGAAAGTTAAAATTAGCATTTTTTTAAACAACCCTTAGATTGCCAGTGAGAAGTGATAGTATTTTATTAAAAATGCATTATTTTCGATATGTGAAGGTTTATGAAGAACGGGATATAGGAAACTTAGCACTGAACAGTAGATCATCGACAGGCTACCCATTTAGCATTTAAATACGTACAAAATTACCCTATAATGGTTTTAAATACCCTAAGTAAGATTACACAAGTGTGCCAGTTTTGCATTAGAGAAAATGACAACTAGTTTGAACAATATCTCTAAAAAAAGCTATTGGTTTTTAGTTTTTAATATAAATTTAATAAAGATAGATCTGTTTAGCTTCTAATCTGTAAATTGCGACTTTCGCAAATATGCATCAAAATAAAATATATGAAATAATACCATAATTCTTAATGGCAATCTAAAGTGTCTTAAAAAAAATGTAAAATCTAACCTTCGATTTGAAACAAAGTGCCGAGTATTTTATATTTCTGGAACGCTCTTAGACAGCGAAACGTAATTAGCAGTTAACATACAGGTGTGTCTCACTTAAGAAATCTCAACTCTAGTAATTTTCCCAAAACTGGGAACGCCTGGGAAAGAACTGAGTATGCCACTTGATTATACATCAAACAATGTGTAATATTTCGTTTTTACCTAATCAATAACCTATAAGATAACTGTATTACAATAGGTACCTGAATATACACAATTTTCAACTACGTCCTGTATTCTAAAAACCAAAAGGGCCCTGATAAATCTGTTTACGGCATGGTTTGTTTTACAAAAAAAAGTGACACCGATTTACGAAAATCCCAATCCCAATTAATAATAATGGAGATGCCCTGCAAAATTGTCAATAAATGAACACCCTGTACAGCTAAAATGTTAATAATCAATTGATAATGATTTAAAATTTGAAGGTAAAAAATCTAAATCATGGGAGAGGAGTAAGAAATCTAAAACTTGTGTACATATTTTAAATTATAAAAATCATATTTTTAACAGTATTCGTTTCCATATTCAGTTGCTGCTAACCGGATTAATTAAATAATCTTGATAAACGCAATTCTGGATTTGTCAATTGTGTTAATAGCCTGTGATGTTTAATCCTGCCTGTAATATTAACTTACTTTACTTTTACTCATAATTATTCAGTACTATAATATTCCCATTGTTTACGTCCTCGTGATTACCATCTCATATAGTGACACACACTAATTACAGGAAAAAAGAACTCATCCAGATGCATTACGTCACCTGGACCTTCACCGTAATACCTGCGTGACAACATGCAAAATCATGTACACCGTAGGTAAGAACAACATTGTTCTTACTTCGACTTAGAATTGTCTGCACCTGAAGTAGAAGCGTTTCAAAAGAGAGCAAGCAAATTTAATGTTTGTTATAAGCCTTATCTTTAGGAAGTTTATACTGCCATGAAGCTACACAAACGTACAGGGCTATTCAATCTCAACGCTCCAGTTTATGCGAGAATTTTGCATTATATTAAATAAGAGGACGTGAGCTAAAATAAAGGATAAATACATTAAAACATGGAAAGCAATGCTCGGCGTCGCGACGCCAATGCTATGCTTTTTTCACAGACATACGTTTTTGTTTCAAAAATGTTAATAAATCGATACGTTCTGAATAAGTTTTGTATATATTTTTTTGAGATTTTTAATAATTTAAAAGGCATAGGGGAAACAAATATTAACATGATAGGTAATCTTGTGTTAATAGTATTATTATTGACTAGAAGAAACATTCAGATTGTCAATTATTTTTTATTTCTTTATCAAATAGTTAGGCAAAATGATCAAAATAAGCAAGCGAAAAATATTACACAAAGCCTTAAGGCAAATAACAATTTAAAAAATTAATTATAAAATGTGCATCAAGTAGCTACCATTTGCTAGCAAATAATATTCACAGCTTCTTCTAACTTCTTGATACGTAACTTTGCTAAAAGTTCTACGATCTATTCAATTACAGGCATCTCGAATTTTTCTGAAAAGAAAAGCGTCGGTATCGCGACGCCGAGCGTCGCTTCCAATATTTTACTGGTTTTATCATTTACTTTAGCTTACGTCCTCTTATTTACCGTGGTGAAAGAATTATTTTGCTGAGCCCATCTGTTTTAGAACGAAATGGGTGGGACGTCGAGTTTGAATGGCCCCGCAAATGGCATGCGTCATTAAAAAATAAAAAAGCAGATAAAAAGTTGTTAGTAGGTATTAATTTGTTTTGGAAAATTTTAAAAATTCAACTGAATGCATTTCTACACCTACAACGGCCAACCAAGTATAAGTTTCCATTTCTCCTACAGGGATTTTAAATGGAATTCTCTATTGAATAACGGCGACAGCTTTACGTTACGGAAAGTTAGATATACAAAAAATTTTAATTTTTCCTGATTTCAAACATTATTTTGAGCGTAAATAAATAAATTTTTTGTTGCGCCCTTTTTCTATTACAAGGCTGTGTGAGGATTTGTGTTTGAACTTTAGAAGCATAAACAACCGAAACTATCGTTTGTACGAAAAAAATCCATTGGAATTTTTTGTGTAAAATTTCATTACCTACAACTTTATTTCATATGAGTTTTTCGCAAATGCAATGGTTTCCAAGATATTCACGAAAAACAGAATTTTAGTGTATGTGTTTTTTATGCTCTCCCTCGACTTACCTTCGCTCCGAACTTCTTTTTGCGTGGAGTTCCTTATTGGAACGAATCTAAAAAAAATCTAAAATATTAGCATGGCCGCTACGCAAAAAAAATATTTGACACAAGTAATATGTCGTTTAGAAAATTAAAAATGCACTAAAACTACGTTTTACCCCATCCAGCACCCTCGTTTTCACTCCAGAATCCCGTAAGAGAGTTTGATTTAAAAATACGTTCTTGAAACACATCATCGTTTCAACACGTTGAGTACCACGTGATATTTTTAAACAATTATTTGCTTTGAATGGGGCGACTTTAATAAAAAAATTATTCTTTTTGGATTATTCTCATGAGGTGGCAGCCAACGTGTTAAGAGAGTTAATTATATGATCAATATTTGATTTAGTATATATTTTTTGCATAAAATTCCATTTTATATCTCGGGAACGACTACATTTACGAAAATAGTCATAAGAACTGAAGTTGTAGGCAATGAAATTTCCTACAAAAAAGTCTAATCGATTCGTTTCATTCAAATGATAGTTTCGATTATATATGCTTTTAAAGTTCAAACACAAATCCTTACATAACTCTGTAATGGAAAAAAGCGCAGCAAAAAATGTGTATATTTACATTCACAATAATGTGTGAAGTCAAGGGAAATGTAAATTTTTTGAATATCTGATTTGCCGTAAAATAAACTTAGTCCGAGTTTTTTTTAATTCTAAGAGCGTTTCTAGGTGTTCGCTATTAACTAGACCCAATGGTTTTTGGGACAATGGCATATAATTTTATGTTCAAATGATGATGTTCAAAAGAAAGAGAAAGAGAGAGAGAGAGAGAGTTTGAGCTGGATTGGACTTTATTATCTTAGTTTTAAAAGATTAACTCTTGAAAAGTTAAAATTTGTACGATTTTTGAAGCTTCACAAACTGATCACAGATCTTTTAAAATCTGTTTGTTTTTCTCCATGTTAAACTTTTATTGAGCTGGATGCTGTTAAACTGCGACAAATGAGAATTTTGTGAATCATTATCTCAAAAAACGATTGGATATAGATATATAACATTCTTGAAAAAAAATCCTTAGTATGACTGCAAAATCTAAAAATGTAATATCTCATTTAAAATTAGGAAGTTTTGCTATATATTGTAGTTATTGTCATCGCTGAATCGGACATTTCCTTCACTTTTCTCATGGGAAATTGGTAAGTTTTGCGTTCGTCCCTTGACCATTGTCTGCTTGCTCGCTTAACCATTGAGAGTGAAAGAAAGATTCTAACTCGGAGGTCGTTGAAACATTTGGGAGGCCCAAAGGAAAATATATGTAATCTATTCAGTGGACGCTAAATCGATATTTTTGAGCTGAGGAATATCCAAAGAGATCGGAAAAAGCAGCAAAATCACATTTCAAATTTTACTTTTCCATTTACAAATTGAGAGCTGCGATTAGTTTTTTTTTAATTTTTATTTTCAGTTCACACGGTTAGATTCTTTATTTCACTCCTGATGGACTTTTTATTAAACCCAACTGCCAAAATTGTAATTCCCCACTTTTACCCTTTGCATTTGAAATTCCAACATGTTCGCCACACTTCATTAAATGAACAAATTTCAGCTTACCTTTAGGTTTATTAAATCGGTGTAAATCCAAAAGTTATGGCAAAAAGTGATTAACAAAGACCGCGGAACCGATCGTAAAAGTTCCGCAAACTAAGACAACGCTCGAGCAACATGGACGTGAACTCAATCTAACCGCAGCTGCTAGTGGACTGTTCACTAACAAAAAGGGGACTAAACTAAACAAACTGTAGAGGAGGTAAATCTAAATTGTTACGAATCGAGTTTGGGTATCGCAGTTGTACATGAAGGGATTGAATGGAAATGATATACGGACAACAGGTGGGCAATTGTGTGAAGGTGTCTTCAATGGTGAAAAACGGCATGTCTCATGAAGAATGGAACAGCGAAGTGAACTGCTTTCGGTTTTGGAGACTTCTGTCGGTTTAAGTGAATTTTTTAAATTAAAAAAAAAAACGGTTAGAATGAATTCCGTGAATTGGAAATTTGACCGTATTAGATGTTTTTACATGTACACAGGATGTCTCTAAAAAATCGGTACAAAATTCAGCCACAGATTTATGAAGTCAAGAAACATGACAATTTAACTCAATTTGCCTTGATCCAAAAGTGAAAGGTTTCCAAAATATAGGGCGTTAAAGTAAACATTATGATTACATTAAAGCATCATATAAAGAATAAACTAAACTTTCAAAAGTGTTTCGAAATTTTTTTTCGCTTTGAGTCTCCTTTTTATGTATGCTTATGTCCTTGTGCTCAGTCTTACCAGGCATCAGAAAACTCAACCTTGATAAAATAAATAAGTTTAACTCTCCTCTTCTTTCACCCGAAATCTGTGAAGATCGCTTCTAAAAACAGTTTTTCCTGATTTTAGATGAAGTTCTTTAATTGATGAATTATAAGAGCTATATGAATTATATAAGCTATAGAGGGCGCCTCTAAAAGGTCTGTATGGTATACTACCATAAATTTATGAAACGAAAACGTGACAATTTAACCTAATTTACCTCACTCCAAAAAAGGACGATTTTCAAAATACGGGACGCCAAAGTGAAGATCAAAAACTAGGAGAAAAACAATTAATGACTTCGGTTATAATACCATTATTTGAACAAAATATCGCATCGGGGATTCGGAATCAATCAATCAGAATCATACATCAATCAAATCATAATCCATTTACATTTTTGATACACATTGTAGAGGGCGTCACGTTTTTATCATCTGATGAAAATTTTTTTATGACTTAATTGTGTTTTTCCACACTTTTTATAAAAAAAAAAGAACGTATTTTGGTACAAGTCCCTATGAGTATTCCTTGTTGAGATATTTAAAGTTTAAAGTTGGCTGCTTTTTTTTTTTATTTATAAGTTTCTTTTACAGTATTTGCATTGACATGCCCACTTCTAACAAAACCCACTACAATTAAAACTAGTTTACATAACTAACGATCAATTTTGTTCTATCCTATTTTACTAGAGCTACGTTGCTACTACTAAGTTATTCCCCTCGGGATCACTTATTGTTCGTTCACTTAACAAGTTCAAAAGGTTTCGTTCTTTTGAGTCTTCTAGTACGATATTTCGCACTAAGAAGACCTGAGACTTCTTTATTGACGTGGTTTTGAAGTCTGTTTTGATGCGAATCGGCAAACTTACCAATTACTTCCGAAATCATCTCAACCCCTAAATCGCGATGAAGATCACATATACGCACATACCACGGTGAATTCACGATATACTTCAGTACTTTGTTTTGGAATCTTTGGATTATTTGGATGTTAGAAACGCTAGCACAGCCCCACAGTTGTATTCCATAGGTCCATACTGGTCTTAGAATTTGCTTGTATACCATAAGCTTGTTACATGTTAGTTGGCTGTCTGTGTTTGAAAAATAACTTTACGGTACATACTTATGCGTTCAGCAGAGCAAAATAAATAGTAAAAAACTAATATAATCAAATAAAAACATAAAAATAAAAAAAATGATAAAAAATTTTAATTAATTGAATATATTGATTTTCTCCGTTTCAATTATAAGAATAAATACATAAGTAATTTTTCAAAACATGTACTGCACTTTAAACTTTAAGTTTATGAAGAAGGGATGCCCCTAGGGACTTGTACGAAGATACCTTTTTTTCCATAAACACAAATTTACCCATAAATAAATTTTATATCTAGTGTTAAAAACAGTTACGCCTCTGTGAAGAGAGTTCATCTAGCGCTAATAACACCCTCTACAATGTGCATTGAAAATGTAAACGGATTATGATTTATCACCCCTAAAAATCCTCCGATGCAACATTTTATTCAGATAATAGCATAATAAAATGATTTTTTGCCTTTATTTAATCTTCACTTTAACGTCCTGTATTGCGAAAACCATCCACAAAACCACACACACAAATTAGATTTGAAAAATAAAAACACTTTTAACTATTCCTTTATTGGGAAATCCAATAATTATAGTGACATTGGGGCCGACTTACCACTTACCATTTCAATTTCGTGAACTGCTTACAATCCTTTTATGTCTAATCGTGGTATGCACATTGATGGAATTCCACAATAATTCCAAATTCGGCTGTGCATATTTAATTTGGCATTACCCTTTTTCCTAGTACAACGCGATTTTATCAGGTCGATTCTTAACGGTTTTACATATGTACGTACACAAGAACTTATTTGCCTATATTTATTTTTTCCAGAGTGAAGAGGGAGATTAACTGCAGAATAAGGAATGAACGTCTATGGAATATACAGGGTGATTCTAGATAAGTGGGACAAGCAAATATCTTGAAATCGGGAAGATCTACAAAAACAATGTTCAAACAAAGTCTTCTTTGTTTGTCAATTTTTTTCTCAAGGTCACCTTCACCTGTCTTTTGGGGTCAACTTCATTTTTTCAAATGTAACACCCAACTTTTTTTGGAGATTCGAATTCTGTGTTGGCAGTAAAAATGTTTTTATTTGAAACATTTTTCGCTAAAAGTAACGAAATTCATAATAATAACAGACACAAAATAAAAAACATTTCATTAAACTTTATTAATTTATTTTAACACTTTTATTAATTTTGTAGTAAATTTTAATTTATTACAACAAAAATCAGTCCAACAGATGTTCGAAATGGTTTCCCTGCTGTTCAAGGCACTTAACAATTCTGTTTTGAAATGATCGTTCGGTATTTTCCAGCATTTGAGTTGTAAAACAAGCGTTTTTGATCCGAATTTTCATGTATTCGGAAGTATTTGGTACTCGACTATAAACTACTTGTTTTAAATGACCCCACAAAAAAAATCTGGTGAAGTCAAGTCTGGTGCTCGGGCTGACCAGTTAACTTCACTACCACGCCCAATCCATCTTTGTGCGAAATGTTCATTTAAAACTTCTCTGACATTTCTAGCATAATGAGTGAGTGTTATATACCTTCTCATCCTCAAATCCAACATCTATTATATATCTTTTTATTCCAAACAACATTAACCTTTCCCAATAATATGGGGTTATCGTAGGAATAATTTAGAGCAATTGGACTATTACCAGACTGCCCTTTCATCTATACATGAACAATTAACTGCGACCAAAGTCTCAAGTCCCCGGGTGTTTGTCTTTAGCAGTGTAATTTAGATAAGTTGTCCTACACATATATAAGTAGTTTTCAGCCCCAAAATTGATGATTGTGATTTTTTTCTTCAGACAGAGTGCATAGTGCTAGAAGCTCTTAAATTCCTTCAAACAAATAGTCTAGACTAAATGGATAGAACCTTAGTAATAAAATAAAAAGTTGTTAGTGCGTTAACGAGTCGTCTCAATCCTGACAAATCTACATCGTGGTGTCGACCACGTACAGTGGGTCACAAAGATATTCGGACACCTACTGAAATTCATTTATTATTGACTTTATACACTGATTATAGACAAACAAAAATATACATAAAAATAAATTTATTATCAATGATGAAATTAAACCTTACAAACTAATATTTCATAAATTCATAAACAATATTCGTTGTAGAATTGCCAAAGTAATAACAAACTCATTCAAATAACATTTTAAATCAACTCACAAAAATATTCGGACACTGGCTTCAACAAAAAAAACACCGTAATAGTTACAATTTTTATAATTATTAATATTTGGTATGGCCTCCTTTTTGCTTCCGAACACTTTGTAATCTATGTGGCATTGAAGAAATTAATTTAAAAAAAAAGTGTATCAATTTTTTCCCATTCTTCAACCATTACTCTTTTTAAGGTGTCTTTGTTTGTTATTTGATGTTCTCTAATTTTAATGTCTGATGCCACACATTTTCAATCGGATTGAGATCTGAAGGTTGGAGTGGGGTTTTTATGACCTTAGGGCAATTGTACAATAACCATTCTTTTACCACATGTGCATTATGTTTAGGATCGTTGTCTTGGTAAAATTTATATCGATTTAATAATCCTATTTTCTCCGCACTTTTCTTCAGATTTTCTTTTAGTAACTTCAGGTAATATATTTTATCCATGATGCCATCTATAAATACTAGTTCGCCTACGCCTTGGGAAGAAATACAACCCCAAACCATTACCGAACCTCCACTATGTCTGGGACATAAATTGTTATTAGATTCGGTATTTGGTTTTCTCCAAACTATCTGTCTCCCATCCGATTCAAAAATATTAAATTTAAACTCATCAGCAAAAATTACGTCATTCCAAAAGTCTTCATCTTTAGAAATGTGTTCAATTGCAAATTCCAAACGTGCTTTCTGGTTTTTTTTTACTTAGCCATGGCTTTTTCCTGGCCACACGACCATGAAACCCATGATCACGAATGCATCTTCGAATGGTCTCAGTTGATACTTTTTTAGAGTGAAATTTTTCCATTTCAACTTGGAATTTAGGAGCACTTATTATTGGATTTTCTCTCACCTTTCGCATGATTAGTCGATAATCTTGATTGTTAAGAACCCGTGGCCGACCCGATTGTTTCAATGGCATAATTCTATCTTCATTTTTATACTTGGAGATTATGTCGCCTACAGAACTTTTACTTAAATTTACCATACCAACTATTTTCGGTATGAATATTCTTTTTCATAATTGAAAATTACTAATTGTCTGACGTCAAAACTAATATTTTTCTTATTTACGATACGACCCATGTTGCTAACGATAATCAATTGTAATTCGATAGTAAACCTACATACTACTCGCATGTATATGTCAGAAGGAATATTTCCTTCTTATAAAAAAAAAATAAAAAAACACAAATTTAAGCCAGACTTTTTTATTCGACAACGATTAGGAATGGAATGCCTCTTGCAAGGTGTCGGAGTCATTTCCGTGTATCTGTTTTTCTTCAAAAACCGCTATATCATCCACATTCTTCCCACGCTTACATCCCTTAGTCATTTCTTTTCACACCCCATATAATAAAACAGACCCTCTTTATCTTTTAAGGCAACGATCTACTTTAACTAGTACAAGTTTAGTCCATCTCCAAGGGGACACTCGTAGGTGTCCGTGACATACCACATGTGCCCAAGGATAAGACGTAACACCATCCTTGTAATATAGCAGGTTTATTGCTCTTGCCTTAAATGAATTGATAACCAACCCCGTATCACTTTCTTTATGAAAGCTCACATATATATTAGGATGAATCGTCACAAAAATTTCATTCAGAAAATAAGAAAAAACCGTTGGTATGGAGAATGTAGATAGTGTCCGAATATTTTTGTGAGTTGATTTAAAATGTTATTTGAACCGGTTTGTTATTATTTTGGCAATTCTACAACGAATATTGTTTATGAATTTATGAAATATTAGTTTGTAAGGTTTAATTTCATCATTGATAATAAATTTATTTTTATGTATATTTTTGTTTGTCTATAATCAGTGTATAAAGTCAATAATAAATGAATTTCAGTAGGTGTCCGAATATCTTTGTGACCCACTGTATAAAATACCAGCTGGTGTCATAACAACGTTTTTTTCTCTCCAAATTGCCTGTTTCTAAAAACCGGTTCACAACACGGTAAAAAGTGTTACGCCCTGGAACATTTTTCTCCGGATAACGATTGGCATAAAGTCCTCTTGCTTGGTCACCATTTCTTCTCGATTCACCATAAATTAAAATCATTTCGATTTTTTCGTCTTTACTAAACTGCACTGCCATTTCAAAAACTTTAAATTTCAATCATTCACAAAACGAATAAAACTACTTTCGCGAGCTTTTGAGTCTTAAATCGAACTATCCTCCTAAAGAAATCTGCTTGACTTTTTATCTTAAAACTAAATATAAACATACAAATAATAAAAAATAAAAGTGTATGTCTCAGTCTAGACTATACCGGAACATAAATAGAATTTAATTTTAATAATTGCTGGCGCTAACTACATATACCCACTTAAAGGGTATGGATTAGGAGACGAAATCTATGCCTATTCATAAACAACTCAATCATAAGATTCATTGATGGATTTGTGGAGTACATAAGTCTTAACACAATTAATTAAGAACCATAGTAAACTATTTTCAACGGAATTTAACTGTTTTAACAAAAATTTTGTAAAACTAGACTTGCAGCGTTCGCGGGATAAAAGTTTGGTATTATTATGAATATCATTACTTTTAGCAAAATATGTTTCAAGTAAAAACATTTTTACTGCCAACAAAGAATTCGAATCTCCGAAAAAAAATTGGGTGTTACATTTGAAAAAATGAAGTTGACCCCAAAAGACAGGTGAAGGTGACCTTGAAAAAAAAATTGACATTACAAAAAGTTGAAGCCCCGAAAATAAAGAAGACTTTGTCTTTTCCCGATTTCAAGATATTTGCTTGTCCCACTTATCTAGAATCACCCTGTATAGTGGTTTATTCACCTGGTGCTACCTCACAAAACTCCAGGATTGGAAAAGTCACATTGGAGAAGTTTTATCGAAGTTTTTTTTTGGGGAACTATCAAACTCGGTAATTTCTAATAATGTCTACATAATTTTTTGGATATTGTAAAACTATCGTCAAATGTTATCGAAAAAATGAGGCTTGAAGACATTGAAGATCTAAGATGCGAAAAAATATGGAGGAGAGATAAACAATAGTCAATTTACTGAACTTTAACATTTTTTGAGATAACTGATATAACTCATCATCTCGGCAATTTTCCTATGGAAAGTTCTGCTCTATCATGAAAAAAAATGTAATTTTTAAATTGTAAAAATAATTAATTGAGTAAGGAAAAATCGTATATTTTCGTGATTACTTGAATAAAAAATGTAAATCTGTTTAAATATCCCCAGTCTATTAATCTTCCTTTTGAAATCGCCTTGCTGGATGTGCTTTTCTATGAAACTTGAGGTTTTTTCACTGGGTTCAAATTGCGAAAAACGATGTCATTAAACATGCAAACGAAAAATTAAACAAAAAAGTTAAAAAGCAGTTTGAGAATAATTCAAGATAACTAAAATTGAAGCCATGAGAACTTAAAAATGAATTATTTAAAAAATACCTTGTCCATTAAACTCCAGTAGTAAAATATCTCATTTTAAGGCAATTTATTATGTAAAAACATTATATGAAGCACTACTTATAAACATAAAAGAATAATTAAATCGAAGTTATTCATAGGTACCTACTTAGAAATTAATATATTTGATATAGCTTGCTTGTCTGGAACGAGCAGGCAAATTTTTACCAATTTGTAGTGTTCCACTGGTTTTTGAACATTCAACAATCCACTCCATCTGCACTATCATAATCAACGGCAAACACTGTGATATTCATTACAGTTGAGCATTCTTCATTGTCGTAAATACCTCCTTTCATAGTTTTTGATGCCGTTTTAGTTAAGGACTACAGAAACAGACAGCGGCGCTTGAGCTGCGCGTGCGCCTCGTTGCGACGTTCTCCGTAATTCGAAAAATCTTTTAAGTCTTTGATCACCCATTGTAAGTGATGATAGAGAGAAGACGGCAGTTCTTTTACAAAACATCAATCATAAAACAGTCGTTTCTGCCTCACTTCCCTTCAATGCAGTTCTCCCAGATATGTGAACAACTGAACAAATTCCAGCGATGTGCAGGCGCAGATGTTCACTAACCACGGAGTATTCAGGAAATACCTGCGGAGGAAAGATGCGGAAGAGCACGACCACTGCTGGTACTATGGACAAGGAACAGAAAACTCCTCTACGCACATTTTCTAATAGTGTTCAGAATGGAAGGAGGAATGAAAAGAGGCGAGAGGAAAAGGACTGAATCTGGGTAGGAACACACACGATGGGAAGAAAGCTGACGGAAAGTCGCAAGAAGTCAAAGACATTCGAGTGAATGGTTGAAAAAATGTTGCGCAAGAATAGTGCTGAGGAAGCGAGGAGAAGAAGAAACTTGCGGAATGAGCAGTAACTCGAGCAACTGCGCGCCCTAAAGAGATGCTGACGAGATGGTTCCCGGGTCAGAATGAAGAGAGGAGGTGATTTTAGCAAATAGGTGGGTGAAAACTCAAATCCCAAACTACCCGGCTGTCACCAACGGGCCAACAAAGATTCCCAGGCGAGTTTCTTTGGGAAAATGTTCATGTCCTCGTAGCACAAAAAAAGCTATGTGGATAAATGCTCCAAGCTAGTGCGAAAATGAGGTACCTACTTCGTAGCTTGTTAAAATAGTCTCTATGTAAATAAGTAGCTTGGCATAATCCCAAACAGGAGAGAACTTACTCTTAAATGCGGATTTATGCACGTTTCAAGCAAAGTTAAAATAAAAGAAAGAAGTAAATTTTACTGTAATATATTTACAAAGCAAAACAAACTTCCTACAGGTATAGGATCATTTACAAGTTGGGGTAGCATGCTTGAGAAGCAATGGCGCACAAGTTATGGCCTCTAGCCATTCTGATGTAGCCGCCCTCTCCCCAGCCTCCACCCCATGAGTTCTTAACGATCCAGTAGTCACGTCCGTTCTCGCTGTTGTAGCCAACAGCCAGGACTCCGTGGTTGATTGCGGTGGAGCATCCAGGGTTATCATAAATGCCACCTCCATAGTTTTGGAAGTCTGCGGCGTTGAGGGCTACGGATACAGGGCCAACGTTGCCAACGGCATCCCTTAAACCATTTTCGTCGTTGCTGCCGATTTCAGTGTAGCCACTGATCTGGAAGACGTTTCCGTTTTGTCTGCAGGATTGTTGCCTCGCTTCGTATGGGTAATCTCCTTCATAAACTATTCCACGATCCCTGACGTAGTCCAAAGCACTTTGAACAACACCTCCGTTGCATCCAGCACCATTGTAACCAGCACTCTCAGTGGCACAATCCAGGATTTCTTGTTCACTGAAAGACACCAACTGCAGGCGAGACTTAGCGAAAGCTCCTTCCAAAGTACCAGTCTAAAAGAGAGAACATTCTTAAAAGAGTGTTTTTAGCACAGTTTTAGACGAAAACTTACAGCGCTGAATGTCCAACAGGAACCGCATTGACCTTGGTCCTTAACTTCAGTGACGTAGTTGTAATCCCTCCAGTCGATGTTGCCGGGGGCTGACACGGATGTCTGGTGGATCCTCTTACCACTTTGATTTAAGGTAGGCATTTGATATGACAAGTACTGTTTTTCGAACTCTTCAGCGGTGAGGTCAGTGAATTTGTTGACGGCCATGTACCAGGTGACCAAACCTTGGTCGTATTTAGCGTTGTGCTCTTGGATTTTCTGCAAGTTGGTCTTGAAGGCTTGGTAGCGCACTTGGTGCTCAGCCTCAGAAGCGTAGACCTTCTCGAATTTGGTCTAGGAATAACGCAATATTAAAATTTTGTCATAACAAAGGAATTCATAATTTATGCTCAACTCACCTTGTAGTTGGTCCATTCTTCTTCACTGGCACTGGCGACCAACACCAGGCACGAGATGAGGAATACTTTAACGAACATGTTTTCTGAAACAATAATTTTCCAATAATGAAGGTAAACCGCCAAAGGGAAACCAATAAATTTCAAATGAGAATATGAGGTTTCCTACGCTGAGTGAGGATAGAACATGGACCATATTCAAATTCTCAACATACCTTAAAATACCCAAGTGGGTTTTTTCTACTAAATTTGGAAATAATTGGAAAATGGACCCAATAGGTCCAAAGTAAGCTCAGATTGCAGGGGCCATCCCTCAGAACTCTCGCACAATATCCCTTGAACCCACATGATTAAAAAATGTTTTGTTGAGGTTTGAAAATGTCCCAATTAAATCTTTCGCTACAGCGGTGTATTGATTAAAATATGTTAAATACCAAGGTCGTGAAATGCAAAATTATAACCCAGACGTCAGAATAAAATCACTGGGGACGCAGTTCCGAGGGATCTGAGACCCGAGGGTCTTGAACATTTCACAACCAGGCTAGATGTCCGGTTTTTAAATTAGATAAAATTACAGTTAATTCACCTAAATTGAAAATAAATTAAAACAGACACACAAAAATATAGCACAACTTGATTCATAACAAGATGTTTTAAAATCAAGGCGAGAAAGTGTAGTTCACAATCATTCAATACACTCAATAATAATGTTTTTTAGCGCTAGTAGTGAGAAAACAAACATAATGTTTGCGTAATATTCTTTAAATTATGTTTTTTTTCTTCTGAACTTACTCAGTTAATGCGGGGATTGCGCCGGAACGACTGCCAATAGTGATTGAAATTTTCAAATTTATAGGGTTAAACTATATCTTATCAAAATCTTACTTCCCTCTTAAGCGTTAGTACATATTTTTATCTCAAGTGGTTTTAATTACCTATCAATATAATGATTGTTCTCGTTTAGACCTTTGACTGCCCTCAGTATAGAAAAGGTTTTTTACATTGTTTATGTCATGTATACAGGGAGTTCATTAAACATACGACAAAAATTCAAAGAGTTATTCTGTGAATTAGTCTAAGAATATCTTGTTATTTAATCATTTTTGAAAAGCCTCTGTATCCCGAAAATAAGGGATGAGGAAAATTTTCGACGACATTTCATTGCTAAATATTGCATGTGAAAGTTCTTATTCTGCACGAACTGTTGAAAATTTTGAGGTGATTGAAAATTATTGTTTCAAGGCAGTCTCAAAAGAGAACATCCGGCACTTCACACATCCTCCTTATCGATAGTGATAAGGATTGAAATCGATTCCTGATGGACAATGATGTCCTTCAAGTATGGTTGAAGATACGTATGTTAGCTATCTAGCACTGTTGTTCGAATTTCTTAGAGGTGAGGTCTAAGAATATGTGCACTTCCATGTACCACATGGCCCTAGTGGTCCAATTTGTTGTCTGAGCTGCGAGAAGAAGGTTTTGCTTTCACTATGGAACTAGTTGCTAAATGAAACCCCTTCCGCCACCGGTTTATAAATATTAAGAAAAGTGTTAATTTATTTGTCAAAAATAGAAAATTTTCGTCGTTTTCTGAACGTTTTTAATTTGTTGCATGCCAATAGTGCCCGACACTAATTGATATTCCCACTCCAAATTACCACTTTTATAATATTAAACTATATCTAATAAAAATTAGTTTTTCTTCTGCATTAATTCCTTCTGACGTATCTGTAGTGATGTCCTCAAAAAACACTTCACTGTAGTGATTGTTTTCATTTAGGCCTTTGTTTGAACATGTGATAACGTTCAAGTACTACCTATATGTATTTAAAAAATTAAATATTGCTAAATTTTGTTCTAATTCTGCTACTCAGTTGCTCAATAATCCTATAAATCATATCTGATGAATATCTGTGTCAACGCTCAAGGAGTGTAGAAGGAACGTTTAGTAGCTTTCGATGAGTTTCAAAAAGACTTGAATGAAGTTATTTTTCGATAATGATCTAAAAGGATTTTTGTTGAGTTGAGATTTTTTTATGTTTGGTATATATTGTTTTTTTCTCCGATAAGCTCGACCATGAAGCCATTTAACAACATATGTTAGTCGACGCTGGCACGCTGTAAAAAGGAATTTAGCCTGAGTGATACTAAAGGCTCAGATATCATCCAGATTCCTTCTATAGCTCCCTATCGAGATGCAGTACCTACGTACCGCTTCAATTCATCTGAAGCGTTTCTTGTGAATCATACCATAGCCATTCAACGTTTGATTTTCAATATTACACTCATGTATCACACTGTCTCTTCCTTTTCGGCTTTTTGAAAATTTCTCCAATGTAATCTGAAATTCTCTTGATTTTGAATCGCCTCGCGTCTTGACAAATTCCTAGTTTTATTCAAGGAATATATTTATTTTAAGGTTATCTAATAAATATTATTTTCTTTTTTTTTTGTTATTTTCAGCCATAATTTTATCTATAAGTACTCTTACAAATGTGTGTCCAAACATTTAATCATTTTTGTTGTCTATTATTTTTTCCTTAACTTTTTACTATCACGATAACAAAACAAGTACTTATAAAATTATGTTTGTAAATGATAAACTTATTGCAAAATATATATGTAGTTGAAAATTGATATCAATTTTAAATTGAGTGTTAGTGCCATTTTCTAGTACTACTTTCGGCTGAGTGGCACACTCAATACAACCCCTATTACCCACTTTACCAAATCTAGGCCTTCCTTAGAAGAAGATCTAGATTTGGAAGGGTTTCCAGAAAAATCCGAGTTCCTCTAAATGAAGCGCTTACTTAACATCTGGGGAATTAATTACCAGAAATCACAATGAATGAAGAACACTATATATTTAGGCAGTTGAAAGAGACCGTAAAATCGGTTCAGAAAGGGAAATCAAATAGAATGACGAAGTCATTAAAAATAATAAAGAGTATTTGGGAATGAACTGGATAACCAAAACACAAATAAGTAGATGTCTTCTTGACACGCGATTCTATGATGAAGATTCTGCCTGATTTTTGATCGAAAAGTATCTTAAAAATTCTTTAAAAGTTACTCTTCAAATTTCGCTGTAAGATTCTTCAGGACACACGCCAAAATCTCCCTTAAAATGACACATAGGATGGAAAAAACAGAAAAAGGGAAGCAATGTGAAGAAAAATAATTTTTATCCAGGGGGTTGTAAATTAGTAGGCCAATTTGCTAACCGTAGATTCTTTAAGTGAAAACTATTAAATTTTCCTTACAACACTTGTTTCTTTGACGCTTTATATTCCCTTTACAAAGTGTTAAAGTTGTTAAAAAATAATTAATTTTGTTAATAACTGCGAAGTTTCATGAAATATTTTAATAAAATTTTGCAGTGAAATACAATTCGATGGGGTGAATTTTTGCTATAATATAGGTTAAAAACTTTTAACCCAAATTGTGGAAATGGAGGGTCATAAACACGTTTCCGCCCACCTTTTTTTACGCAGTCCAATGGTGAACATGTTCGATTTTTTCAACTAAATGTTCTTTTATCTTATTTCTTTATTCTTGTAAAATTTTAACTTACCGCTTACTTTAGAAAATATTTCAGAGTATTGACTCTCAATATATGGTACCCATTTTTTTTTTCGGGAGCGTATCTTTAAAAACACCATGTATTGTCACATGTTTATCTTAAATATCATATTATGAGCAAAGCAAATCTTTTCCTTAATATTCCTTCTAGGTCTTATTAAATTTTATCCAAATTCAGTAATTTCAGTAAACGCGCAACAATTTTGGAAAATTTAAAATAAATAATAATAATACAACTAAATAGACTGAATGAATCTAAATGAATTGTTCAATATGTTTAAAAAATTGTTCTCTCTTGAATGAATGTCCGAATTCTTTTTATTACAGAAACACGAATTTGTGGAAATTTGTGATTTTAACTTAAAGAGTATGGCACCTTCTAAGATTTCTTTTCCATAATATTGTTCATTCAATATCGGTACCACATAAACGAAATCTTTGATAAATCCCCAAAAACAAAAATCTAATGGATTGAGGTCGGGCGGACAAGCTAGCCACTAAGTAGGTGCCCGTCACCGGTGAATCCAGCGATTATTAAAGACCACGTTTAGATGGTTCCTAATATTTCAACTGTAATGTGGTGGAGCACAATCTAGCTGAAACCACATATTTTGATGTACATTTAAAGGCAAATCATTAAGTAAATCTGCGAAGTAATTAAAAAAATAATAAAAATTGTTCAGCATTTAACCGTACAGACATAAAAACCGGGCCCAAGAAAAAAATTTCAAGTATTCTTGCCCCAACACTTAAATAAAAATTTACTTGATGATGTCTCTCTATTGTAGTTTTTGGAATATCTTCTGTCCATATGTGGGTGTTGTGCATATTTGTAAATCCATTGCACCTAAATGCGGCACCATACAGAAATAAAATAAATCTAAGAAATCTGATATCATGGTAATTCTACAGGCAAAGCCAATTACAAAAAGTAACTCATGTTAAAAAGTCAAATAGTAGTACCACAAGATTTTTGAACATGATACGGCTATAATAAATTTTGTCCTAATACTCTGTGGACATGACTAAAGTTAACAAGTGCACCTTCATTAATCCTATTTATTTCTGTAGCGATTAATCTAATCCTTGTACGCGGATTTGCTTCCGCTATTTACATATATATAAGTTATATATATAAGAAAATGTTCTTGTTTTAGTCGTACCTTGCGAAGTTGTTGCTCAAATTTTCCCTATTCTCTCAAACGATTAACTAAATCGGAGAAGAATTTTATTTTTGGATGGTGCCGATTAGGAAATCTATCTTCGAAACATCTAAACGCTAAGCTAACATTTGAACTCTATTTTTTTATAAACCGTAAAAATCATTTATCTCGATATTTAAAATCACTACTATTGTTAACTTTCGAATGCCACGTCGAATTGTACATCATGGCGAAATTTCATTAAAATGTGTAAAAAAATACCCAAAATGATAACAAAATTAATTTTTTTAACAACTTCAACACTGTATAATGAGTAATACACACCAAAGAAAAAAGCCGCATAAGGAAAATCTAATCATTTTCGCTCAAGAAATCTGTGGTTAGCAAATTGACCTACGAATTTGCAACATTCTGTATAAGGACTTGGTAACGTTTATTCAAAAACCACACTCAAATGAGTTATCCAAAAATGGCTCTGCAGATTTGTAACATTCTGATCATCGCATGTGAAAGTTCATACTCAAAGAAGAAGAAAATCCCATGATATCCCAAGGCATCTCACGCACTTTTATAGAATGCCTTCTTCATCTCCGATGAAGAATATTCAAAAACTTTTCTGTGTAAATCAATTACCAAAATTATTCACAAACTGAAATGGAATGCAAATCAGGACTAAATAGGAATAAACTAAAGAAATATTTTCATAGAAGTTCAAGATTTGATCAAGATCACTTTCCTTCAGAACTTTTTGAATCTTTCTAGATTTATGAGAACCTTAAAACCACATATTAACATTCATCCTCAAAATAGAAGAGGGTGTAGAACAGAAATAAATTAGAAAGCGAATTAAAGAACATTGAAGATAGTAATTTTTTTAGAAGCACCTTCAAAGGCTCTTTAAAAAATGCTTTCCAAAACGCGCACGATGTCTTGATGTGTAATCAAGAAGCACTTTAAAAGGTCTGGAAAAATGACTCTACAATTATATAACACAAAGATTCTGTAGTTTGATTGCAAAAACTCATTTTTTTGATTGAAGATAGAAGATAGCACTAGACGAGGCTTAGTATTATCTATGGATAGCATTTCTATAAGCCTTATCCAAAATTTTTAATGTAAATGACACGTTAATTCAAGACCTGATGCTGAACATAATGCTGAAATAAATAGTCGTTTTTACATATAAACAACAATTTTGAACTTTCCAGAATAAAATTACGCATCGCAGATAGGAGTAATTGAATTTTATGGTCTGGAGTATAGAAGATAAGTGTCTAGTGAGAGTACCATTTTCATGTGCTGATAATAGCAAATCTAAAAATATAGCTAAAATTGTGCATTATTAGTAGGTATTGCAAGTTTTTTGAACTTCGCAATGCCTACTATCATCGTTAAATACAGTCTTAGCAATTTATTTAATGTAGTTATGTTTATTCAGTTTAGTGCTCAGTGTCTTTAATGTCTTCTATTATCTATTTGTGAAACCATAATCATCACCACTCAGTTTTTGTAAAACAAATTATTCCTTAACACTGGAGAGGAGAGTCATATACGAATAGGTGGCTTTCAGAATCTGAAAAACCGCATGGTTAAATTTTCAAAGTGGACTTTTTTTGGATCAGCATTTACCGCAATATAGGTCGACAAACTCATGACACCAAACGGCCCTATGTTGATCCTTAGAGGCCTCCTTGTTCTGAGTATAAACAGCGTCATCATGCGTTTCACCTTCATCGAAAGGTCGTACCATTTGCATCTCCAAAAAAACAAACTTAGGTTTTCACTCTAGAAATATCTTGTTTTGTTCCATAAAATACCAATCAATTGCTTGTGAGTTACCAAAATCCAAATCTCGTTGGAATAGTAGTAAAGTACAAAGATGCGTTGATTCAGATATAGCAAATAAAGTAAAACAAAGCCGTAAAATTGAAAGGATGGGGGGTTCTGCAAGTTTTCGCATTATTATTTGAAAAAAAATCAGATTTTTCGGTACCCATAAAAGCTGAGCTATAACTGTGGCGAAAAGCACCGAACTTTGAGCGAAATCCAATACCATAAACACGCTTATACATGCGTTTAAGTTGTCTACATAGCTAAAATTTTCTTATCTAAGAATGTTTTTTTTTAAGTTAGAACGGATAGGTACTCAATAATATTCCTGTAAGCAGCAATGCAAGCCTGGAAGGTCATCTCTCCAACTACCAAAGAATCCTGGATATTATGCAGCGCTTGGATCCGTCCCATGTACGCTTCAAAATTGCCTAAAATGTGATTTAAAATCTGCAACTGTGAAACGGGATAGATAATCAGAAGAAGAGTGAGTACGTCTACAGAGCTCACTATTGAAGTCATCACCAAGGTGTTTATGCAGTTCCAGGCATAAGCTAACTATAAAAGGAGTCAGGATTTGATCTAAAGTAGATTTGTTTTTAATATACCCAGTAGTATGTTTGATCATCAAAAGGAACCCAAATGGACATGGGAAAGCTTCTCAATTCCGTTATGGTATCATTTCCATTGAGAACTTGATTACTGTCCATGACAAATGGCCTTAAAAGGTAAAAAAGAGTCAGCGAATAAGTCATCGTTAGGTAAAAGAGGGAGTTGAATGTTGCTTTATTCTTGTACGAGAAGTATAGTTTTAATACCTAAAACAAAATATTGCTGTATTAATTAAAATTTAGAGCCAAAAGACTGCCTCTGAGTCCCATCAGAAACCTGAACTGACCGGACCTAAGCTAAGTATTCTTATGACCAGTATACCTTCTTATCATCAGTACACATTAAATCTTGCTCACTATCGACAATAAACCTCAAGATCTTCAAAAAAGCTGGATGCACTCTCATTGCAAATTGCCGTCCGATAGCCGTCGCACAGAGAATGGTCGTTGTAGAATTCTTGAATACCTCGGACATCCTCACAGGGTTCTCCAGTAAAAGATACCCCAAAGCCACAAACATACTAATGGTAATGTAGATGTAGTAGACAACAACAATCTTCGAATACAACTCGTATACAGATTGATGTAATTTATTACCGGAAAAGAGCAGTTCGCTGGGGAACATGCCGATATGAGAGGTGAATATTGCGGACCAGCGAAGGAATTCTGAGGGTGGGTATATCTGAGAATTTGGCTAATTGATGATTAGATCTTTTTGGAGCACTAAAGAATTCTTACAGAATTAACATTGCGAGGTTTTAAAGTTTCACCTTTGGTGGGGAGGGTCACAGGCATGTTATGAAGAGCAACTTTACGCCGCTCGTGCAAAAGTGAAGAGGCTCGCTCTATATCTATTTATGTCGATTTGTGGGTATTATTTCATAAACGATGAAAACACGAAGATAATTTGATTGTTCGAGACCTAGACATTTTCTCAGAAAAGTCGTTGAAAACCATAGGCGTATCACTATAAACTCTTTATTACAATTTATGGCAAAGGAATACTATACAAATAACAAGTGTTCAGATATTACATCTAGTCATGGTAGAAATCCTTAGAGGCTCATCAACCCAGGAACGCATGATATTTTTCTATGCGTACGGCAATGTGTTGTTAGCAATCATTAACAATTTAACCCTAACGTGGGAAAAAAATAATAATTGCTCGTAATGAGTACAATTAGCCTTTCTGGATTAATAGTCTAATTATTAGCTCTAGAAAGTATTTAAATAACAGCTTTATAATTCCCTCTAAAGTTGAGATATTTTTTGCTAATATGATAGAACCCCTATAAAGCATTGTAAAGAGAGAATATTACGATTAGGCCTGAATGACGGCCTAGCCTTATGAGAAATCTCCCTCGCAAATTTTTTCCCATAATTCATAATTTTACCAAGGGGGCGAACACACGAATTCTACTTTCATTGAGTATAGATCGTAAACATTTTATTTGTATCGAGATTCTGAAACATCACCAGATTCGAGAAGTATTTTTTTGGTTATCTTAAATTCAACACCATGAGTGATCCTGAAATAAATCTCAACGAACATGAACAAATTTTAATGTAGTAATAGCTACTTAAGTAGTTGTTTTGTTGATCAATGTAATACCTACTTAACACATTTATTTTGAAAATAAATTTACCTAATCAAATTTTTAATTTATCGAGTCAAAAATTGTCAAGTAATAATCGGTATTATCATCACCTAATAAAATCAAATAAAATTAAATCAAATGAATAAAAGTTGGTCATATGAAAAAATAAGTCTGTGAAAAATATGGTCTCTATTATGATTTACAGATCGACTGCAACTTATTATTTGAATAAAAAGTAATTAATGATCAGTACATCTCTCTCAAGCCATATATTTCTAACTTATTAATTTTGAGTTCATGATTAATGGTGTCAAAAGCTTTTGACAAATAAAACCAAAGTTCCCAGGCTCTGTCATTATGATCAATATTTCCGTCTATCAATATAAGCATGTAGAATAACGCCTTTGTCAAATTACCATAATCACCCTGTATATGCCTTAGTAAGTGCATTTATTGCCATATTCCATAAATAACAAAGAGCGTTCTCAATTATATCGGTTAATATTTAATGCGCAACAAATCCGTTTTTCTCTAAGGGATTACAATTTTATTTCATAATAGAGGCAATTTGCGCGTTTTTAGGTACCCACAAGGAAAATATTAAAATTTTAATACAATATCATCATTTTAATATCGATAATTTACCACAAATTAATATTATTTTGCAATAACTAAAAAGAAAGTTGATTAAGTGTCTCATGAAGGAGCCCCTCTAATGGAGCGAAAAAAGACATAATGAGGAAAACCTATAGAAAATCACCAAGCTATTGAAAAGTCAAAGTACATAAGGACCAAGTGTAGAGACTATTAAGAGTGAAATACTTTCCTATACAAATGAAATTGGTGGCGTAGAGCATGGACTTTCAGGCCGCGACAAGTAGCATAAGGCTATGAAAAACATCTGGTCACTAACCAATTTATCTACTAAATATCGTGAGTCAATTCTTTCAAATTCTCGTAATAAATAGCAGATGAGAGGAAAGTGAACAAAAACTACTGTTTCATGAATCAAGAGCGATTTACGAGGGGCAAATCGAAGGCAAGTTGTTACTAATGCGATTGAGGAAATTAGGGGAAAAGCAATAAAGAAACAGGATATTTGTGTTATGTGACTTCTGGATATTGAAAATCTTTCAATACAGCCAGCTGGGAATAACCATTAAAATAGTCGCTAAGAGTGAAATAAGCGAATACCTAGTTAAAATGGTAGAATGAAATTTATTGAATGTTATTTCTAAGTACATATATTGAAAAATTGCTATACACCTGCTGAGGATTTTTTCATATAAAATTGATCTGTTCTTTGAATACTTTAGATTGAAAGTACAAGTATGTGACCTCTCCTTTGTCGTTTCACCTTTATTCCTTTATACAATGAACATTTTCTCCACTTCACAGATTACATTGTAAATACCATTTTTTTAAATTCTCTAAAAAATTAACAGAAAACTATTTCTCAACTTTCTTTAATACATAAATTACTGTTTTCTTAATTTAAAAAAATGGTCACCCACAAAAATGTGGGAAGTCGGCACAATCTAATGTTGGAGACTTCTAAAAGTTAATAAAACAACTTTTTTTCAACAACTCTTTATTATTATCAGTATCATAATATACTTAGGCCTGGTTCTGTCCCTTTAGTTCAAACTCCGTCTTAAGTGAAACTCAAAATTCTAACAACTAATAAATCCGATAAGAATTTTGTCTTTGTTTTCCTAATTTCTGTTTTTTCTACCTAATAATAGCTTTTTTAACTTAAAAAATTTGTTTTCATAGCAGCTAGATTGAAATAAGGTGCTGATTTTACAAATATGTTCGTTTTTTCTCACTTTTGTTGTATACAAAATTAGAACAAATTTATTAGACACAAATTTGTATTTACAAACATAAATAAATCATTAAAAAGGTCAATTTCCAGTAAAGATAAATTAGAAATAATTACTTATAAAATTATTGAATGGGAATTTAAGTCCCTCTGCATTTATGGAATGTTACCATACGCCTATCTAGTAGGTATGTCCTATTACTAGAATTTGCAGTTCAGTAAACATGCAGCAAAAAGCAAAATTTTACTTACATTTTCCCTGCTAATACAAATCCTTAAACATTAAAAAACCTGTACCTTAAACGACCATAAAAACTCAAATATTTATCTATTGACCATTTATCATTTATCATCATGTAAATGAGACAAAGACGAACTTTTTTAATCACAAGGTTTTCAGTTGAAAAAAGAATCAGAAACTGACCATTAAAGCGCAAACATAAAAATAAAATTATTTTTTGTTAGCACTTTTAGCAATAGAATATATAGCAAATCGCGCCCTTAAACTTCAGATTGGATTTCAACCCTAGCTGTAATATCTGGCCTTGGTATTATATTCATTAATATGGGATATAGATAATAGATAGTCTAATCTTGACACCTGAAAGACTAACTTTATATTGCGTTTAGAAATATAGAAACATACAAAATGCTTAGTATCTATGGACATCTAATCCCAAGTAGTCTGGTTAAACAATGTTTAAACTGTGCAGATACAAGGCTTTTGTCAGATTGGATCTGGGTGTAAACCTTATTTTTAGATGAAATATTCCATTAATCTAATTCCTACATTGTACCAAATACAATGCAAAACTTATATAAGTTTCTAAATATGAATCTCACTCTAAACAATCATAAACAAAATTAAGACATATCTTTCAGTCTGTCTTAGAAATCTTTTTATTGCATATATGACCAGAGTTTCATCCCTCAGGCCATCATTAGATTCAAAAGAGGTGGTTAAAATAAGATTTTAAAATGTGGTTTAGTGTTTATTTTAAACCATCTATTCTGTATGCAATGTTCCTCTTAAGGACAAAACCAAAAATATATCCAACAAAAATATTTTTGAGATTTACGATTTTAATTTTAGCATAAGGTTGTTCAAAATGAGTCTCTTTGGGAATAATGGACTATGTTTATGATTCTGAACAACCATCATAATCAATAATCAATTGCATGTCTCCCCTTTAACCTTCATGCTTCTCACTTGTCACAAACCTTAATTCAATCTTCAGACAAATAATTAACTATTCAAGCTTTTGTCATTATCAAACTTCCAGACCTAATTATTTTGCCTCCTTTCATGGTATGACCGCTCGTCCATTCCATCACTCTCAGTCACCAAGGCTCTCTCCAATATTATGCGCCCTTCCTTATATTTCTGATTGTCCTCCGTCGCAAATTCATACATCCATCCCAATTTTGAATCACATGCTTTACAGGAGACATCCCTAACCTAAATGAAATCTCCAGACACTGTTTTAACAGTAAATTCTGTGAAAACTTACCATATGACGCCCTGTTAACATCACCCTATCTTGAACTTCACTGTAAGTCAAGTTCACTACTCGGTTAAATAGAAAAGCCCTGCCAGTAGCTCCAGTGAATCTTGTACTAATTAGTTCAGTACGGTTAGTGAGATTTGTGTGGCACCGCGCGCAAGAAAACAAACGGATGCCTCCTATATGTTCTAAGAAGATTTTTCCCATGGTGCTTTGAGAGGTATTTATGCTGGAATAAAAATCAAAAGGTGATTTGAGTCCTGGATATGAAAATCTGTTGAACTCTTGAAGATGTGACTTTGCTCTTTAATTTTAATTCGTAAATAGAAAAGGGAACAAAGAAAATGAGCCACAAAAGGAAAATGTGGAAGAATGACACAGATTTTTGTTATAATGTACGATCATGGACAGTATGTGACTTCACCTAATTCTGATTGTTTATTTGTAGAATTAATTATTTTTCGTTACTTACTTCCTTATATAAGTTCCTTTTCCACTTTTTTTGCACGAAGCAACAAAATATTCAATAAAATTATTTAGAAAATGGGAAAAACAAACCCTACAAACAAAAACACTTCAGTGTCACTGTGACAGAACGTAGCCAAGTGTGAATGTCATGCTAATGACATTTTCTATTTCCTTTTCAAATTTATGATTCCAAGTCACAAACTATGAAGGAGCATTTTTTAAGTAAAATTACCCATCATTTATCGCTCTGATATAAATCCACAACCTAAAGAGCATTCAAGTTAACAGAAAAATAAAAATGAATTTTGATATTTGGCTTCACAACAAACATAGAACTCCAAACACATTTTCACCATATCAGAACTGTGACTATTCAGTCACTATAATTGATCAACTCTATGTACAATATATAAAAATATATAAAAAATCAAGGGCATTATCTTCAGTTACGCTAACGCATTGCTACATATAATGCATAATATATATATTAATATTAAAATTTTAACCAATTTGCAATATTAGCGTTCTCCCCACATTTTTTGAAAATACAATTTAGTATATGTCGTATTATCGTCATAGAAGTATACTTCGTACCTTTATGTTACCTTCCACAAGATTAGCAAAGCTGCCAACCGCAACACTGTATAGTGCCGCAGCGCTGCCAGTTCTAATTTCATAGCTTCGTAAAAAACTCAGTTCGTTTGTAAAAATATAAGTTAAAATAAGTTTTCGTATATTTATCTGATATTTTAATTTTTTTAAATATAAAACTGAAATCTTTTTTAAAATATTTGAATCATAAATACCCTCTGCACAAGTTACTACACACACACTTTAATATATTAATAAGTAGTAATTCAGCAAAAGGAAATATAAAACGGGACTATATTAAATATTAGATTAAATTACTGACAAAAGCTTAGATACAGACAGAAACATTCTCAGAAATATTACTTTCAGGAAAAATATGTATTCCCATCTCCACCCTGGGTCAAAGAACTCAAAAGAAAAAACCAGCAAATCTGAACGAAGCAAAAAGGAAAAGAAACTCGCAAAGTTAATGGCATCTGATAGTGATACAGATCTGGATAGTGAACATGAGCTTTCATATTATACTAATGATCGTGTGAAATTAATGAAACAAGTATTAAAAATCATCAAACCAAAGAAAATTAAATGTATGGCTGCAGATTGTATGAAGGTAAGCAGAATGTTGTTATTACTTCATTGATTTTGATTATTCATATGTCCCTCAACATAAAGGCATTGTACGTTAAAATACTTCTAAAATTCCATGGAAATACTTTGAAATTCCTGAAGTGTCTCAGCAATTTGTTCTCATTTAAGGTCTAGTTGCATTAAACTAAGTTTAACTGAACCAAAACTGGTACTTGCACTATTCGTATCCATTTTTAAAGAAAAATTTTTGTTGTGGTTGATGATTTTTTTGAAAAATTGGCGTTTTGACCCAATCAAACACAATCATGTACTTATCAAAAGCTGCGAGTGTCGAATGCATTTGCTAGTTATTTTATAAATATTTAACTATTTACCTATAAAAAAGCAAATATTTCAGTGTTTCAAATTACCTGTAGGGTAAGAAAATATTGCTCCTAGTATTCATAGTAAGACAAAAATATTTAATTTGAGAAAGGTATTAGTTGTAAAAATAACTGCAATTTTTCTTAAAATAAATTTTGAATGAGGCAAGTTAAATGGTTACCAATGACATTACAATATTAGATTGGTGTTATAAAGTTCAGCTCACTGGCTGCAAACTAGCAAAGTCCAATACACGGTAAACAGATTTACTTAGACACTATGAAATAAAACATTCTTCTACCACTATGTACCATGTGTACTAGTTATATCTAATTTAGAGTATGGACCTTCAAGAGATCAATTCAATGTTGCTGGAAGAACTCCTGGGAATCTCTAATAAAAGGTTAAAATATATTTTTGATGGGAAAACTCTGGAAGAAGAAAGTAGTACAGATGAGGACCAGTCTGTTGACATTATTTCGCTTGATGATGTTAGTGATGATGATTTCGTGGTAATTTCAGGTAATTCACAATTAACATTTTTTCTATATGATTTCATATATAAAATATTCCAGATGAGGGGGATAATAAGCAAAAACGGAAACACAAGAGAAAAAAAGTGAAAGATGAACCAGGAGAAAAAACGAAAAAGGTGAAAAAAGAAAAACTTGACAAGGAAGCAACAAGGGAGGTTCGACATTTAAAAGATAAAATAAATCGCGGCGAAAAGCCAACTGCAAAAGAAAAAGAAGCCATTGGTGAAGCAAATTTAATTAGTGTTTTGGAGCTTCTTGAGCTGCAAGCTAGAGCACGTCTCATTAAATCTCAGCTGGAATTAGAAAGCAAAAGAAAAAAGGAAGAAAAGAAAAAGTTGGAAGAAGAAAAGAAAAAAAGTCAGGATAATGGTGAAGAAGTGGATGCTGATGAGATAATTATTGAAGTACCTAAGGATGTTGAAATTGTAATCACCTCCAGTGAGTCAGATATTGAGTCAGCACAATAAAAAACCTTTAAAAGCCAAATTTCCTTTATACTCTAAGGTTTCAGTATTAACAGGTATTAATTGTTGCACACGATAAAATGCTTCGTTTTTACTTTCCCAAAAATCTTAACTGAGTGATTCAAAAATCTTAGGTTGCAGGAATCGTACTGTTAGCAGACTTTTTACCTGTTTCTACGTTTTTATTACAATCATAATTGAAGAATGAGTCATTTACACCAAACCAAATAATTCCATAACAAAATATTAATTATACTTTATTTAGTGAAGATAAATAATTTATAATAATTATAAATACAGATAAATCACAAAAATATAAACAATAATTAATAATTATTATTTTTGTTACATAACACTCTGCACTATTGCACATCCTCATGAAGTGTTAGTTGTTGCGCTGCTATTTTGTTTTTATGAATTGTATGTTAAGGTGTTTCCAATTCAAGATCTAGCGTTGCATCTAGGGTTTATTTAATTTTAGGGTACCGTGTTCCATTTATATTTTAAGATTCCAGTAAATCAATTATTTCGTGCAAGCTATCTACTTTAGAATCTGAAGATTCAACTATAGCATCGAATTTGTAGCTGCATATTGTAATTACTGCAACTATTACAGAGTATCATGGAAAACGGTTTACTGCCTTTAGAGACAGTTTCATAACCATTATTTCTCAAAACTTTGGAGACTTTGCATGGCCCTCCATATTTTACTCCAACCTTACGACCGACGTTTATATAATAGACTAAATACTGTTTTTTTTTGAGTCTTTTAACTCCTCATCATACAATCAAATTGTTTACATTATATTTGGTACTTTCTTTTCGTTTTATATCCAACTGCTTTTTCATTTTCTCACCTTGAAAGCCCATTTTAGGTCTTACATTTTCTGCAATCTGTTCCCCATTTATAGTCATTAAGTCGTCATAAAGTTAAATTTCCAAAATGATCTTTATTAATCCTTTGGTCTCGTATGTTGCTGTTTGAAATTATAATAATATTAACACTAATTGTTGTCTATTATTACATATTTATTTATATTAATAGTGCATTTTAGAGACCTTTGTTACTATTGAGACTTGTGTATTTAACAAACTCAACGACGACCATTTGTTTTACTTGTTTGATTTTGTCTATGCATAGGCCTAAGTGCTGACTTGTACCAAATAAATTCTTAAAAGGATGCAGTTAGTGTCAGACGCTTGGAAATTAAGTCAAATAGTTGAGCAATTTTCTTAAGAACGTAAAGACTTTACGGTCACGTTAAGACTCGCGTTAAGTTTATTCAAAAATATATGACACTCACACTGAATTAACACATATAATAACCCTTCACAAAAGCAATTTATTCAATTTGTGTTTTATCGAGTTCATTGCACGCATTATAGAATGGCGCTCGTGTAAAGTACCCTTACGCGACGCCATTGTATATTACCATTTTTTAGCCATTTACCTGGAATGGCTAAATCTGTGGCGTACTAATTGAAGATCCATTTTGCCATTCAACCAAATATCAAGCTCTAAAAAGATAGAGGATAAATTAATCAATTATTGCCATTTAACGGTGGTACACTCATGTGTGTTAGTCTTAAGATCTTCGCAATATATGTAACAATGTGTTATTCAAATTGTATAGAGTAATGGATGATACATTCTTCATTCATATTTGAGATTCTTAACGTGGATTGAATTTTTTTCAATCTATTAGGCTTCAATTCATTTTCCTGCTTTCAGATTTGATAAATTTGGGAATTTTTGTTAATTTGAAGTTCTTCCAAGAGGACTTGCGCATTTTTTATTTTTACTTCATTATCTGTGGTATTTAGAATGTTGGTGATGATATATTCGTTATCAATTACCTTATCGATACTGGGAAAACCATAGACTTCATCTAGTATTGTGGAATCTGAGGAAATTCCTTCTTTGATTTCGGAATTTAAAATGAATTTATTTTTACAATAGCTTCGCTTCTAGGTCCTATAGAATATTCGCTATAAGCTATATTTTCTGCTAATGGATTTGGAGAATGATAATTTATCCAGACGGTATGTGATTTTTCTAGAAATATTTAAGTTCATTTTCCGTTTAGAGATATTTTTTATTGTAGTCTAAAAGGCCCCCAAAGTGAGTTACGAAATCATTGCCTAATATACCATCGTTATTTAACTAGCAAGTTATCGTTTATATCATAGAATTGAAATTAACGAAATTGAGTATAGGGGGAAATAGTTTTATTTGAAGTTAGGATAGTTGTGTATTCCTAGAAGGATTATGAGGTTTTTAGTGCATTTTTATCTACGTGAGAGCCAAGTTTGTAAATATTGATTAAAGAAATATTTGCACCGGTATCGACAAGAAATGTACAGGGATTCGAAGTAATCTCATTTATGTGGAATACGACGTATATTGTGTTTGAGATGTTAATTTTCGCGATTCGGCATTGAAAATGTATGCTCTCGTCTGGGCCGGATTGAGAGGGAAGATAGATCGCTTTGAGGGAGTCGATTTTGAATGAGTGACTGATTTTTTGGAGTTTGTGGGTCATGACGCAGAGGAAACGGTAGACTGTCTTTTTCACACTTATCAAACGCTTAATTGCCTTTTGCTTGCATTCACTAAAGCTTGATGCGCATAGAATCGAAAAAGGTGTCGTATAGTAATAAAATAAACGACACGTACAATATTCTTTTAAATTGGCCGGTGTATGTATTTCCAATAGACCTTGTCACTTTTAACACAATACGTAGATTTTATATTTCTTTGACCGCAGTGTCGAATTTCAATTTTTCACACATTATTCGAATTTATTAATCTTGTGTTTCCACTGTGATTACTCAATCGTCAATTTCAATTTTTTTTTTCGATGTTTCTGCTTTAAAGCATCGACATGCGAGATATTTCGCTCCCTGAAGAATGTTGAATTTCAAAATCGTACTCTTAAATAACGTACCACCAACGATCTATCCTCGTTACTAATTCTTTATTTATAAATGTGCTTTGCATCACACTGCAGTCCGTAATTAAAATGAGTACCTTGAAGGTAAGTTCGAAAATGATTTATGAATTCGGCTACAGCTAACGTTTTCAATTCATACCAATGGTAGAAAGACTCATCAGCGGTTGTTTTTCGACTGTAATAGGTGATTGATTTTATTCCGTCGTTTATTTTTCGTAACGGCTTCATTTTGTTCTTTCCTCCATTTCCAGTTTATATCTTTTGTTAATAATTTCGTTAACGGCGACACTATTTCGATACGATTTTTAATAAACTTTCAAAAGTAAGAACATATGTCAAAAATTGGCTTACTTAATGCACATTGGACGGAGGTGTAAAATGTTGATTGGATTTTCCCTTTTTGGAACCGGGGCCTATCTGATTTTTACTAATTTTGCATTTAGGATATCGATCTTAGTTTTCAAAAAATAAAATTTATCTAAATTAAATTTAAAATTATTTTCCTCACATATATTTAAGAACGCTCAGTAGTAAAACTTCTTTAAAACAAAAATAGTAAACATATTTATACGATCGGGTATTTTCGTGATAAAGTACATCTATTTTTAATCAACATAATTTTTGTTATATCAATGTTATAGACTGAAGCAATATACAGGGTGTAACATAAGTAGGGATTTTACTTTTAACATGACAGAGACCCAAAAAAACTAAGCAATATTTTTATATAACATTTTTTAGAAATCTTAAAAAAAAATGAAATATGCGTAGATAAGTTTTAATCCATTTTAGTATAAAATCTAAATTCATTCCTGCATAAAATAGTAATTCAATGTAAAGGAAATAAAATATCCCACAAAAAATTATCAGCCATTGTAAAAACGCAAAAAACATTTAATGTTTACTGTTTTTATGCAATTTACCCACGCCGCTTAAAAATCAGTCGTGAAGTTTAGCTCCAGACGTTATTTTGATAAACTATCAGTATTGATACTATTAAATTAAAAATGTCCTATAATTACTCGAATCACAAATTGGTGGACATGTTGATATACAGGAGGTGGCACCAGAATGCCTTCTCAGCTTCGCGGTTATATGCTGAGAGCTTTCCGGGAAGACATCATCCTGCAGCCCGTAGATTTGTTTATTTTGTTGGAAGAGCTCGTGAAACTAAAAACCTAACAGCAATGCATGGTGGATATGCTGGAAGACATAGGCCACCTAGAATGACACATTTTGAGGAGCATGTTTTAGATATTGTTCAGGACAATCCAACTATCGGTATTAGAAGAATCGCAGAACAAGTTTCTACATCTCACATGGCAGTGTGGAAAATTTTAAATGAAAACCAACTTTATCCCTATCATGTGTAAAGAGTGCAAGCGTTAATGTTACAAGACCATTTCCCAAGAGCATACTTTTGTGAGTGGTTTTTACAGGAAACCGCTTATAATGAAAATTTCCTTAAGTTTATTCTGGTAACGGATGAATCAATTTTTACTAGTAACGGAGTAAATAATTTTCGAAATACGCACGTATGGGTAGTGGAAAATCCTCACGCTATTCGCCGAACTAATTTCCAGCAGAGATTTTCTTTAAATGTTTGAGCGGCATGATTAAAAGCATGCTTATCGGACCTCTTTGTCTTCTAGATCGAATGACGGGTTTAGACGATCTCCATTTTCTAGAAAATAATTTGCCTGAACTTCTTGAAAATGTGCCTTTACATGTTGACAATCAATGTGGTTTTTACATGACGGTGCTCCATCTCATTTTAGGTGCCAACTATGGGACTTTTTAAATGATCAATTTCCTAACAGGTGGATAGAACGCAACGGACCAATAAGATGACCCGCAAGATCACCAGACCTTAATCTATGTGATTTTTATTTGTGGGGTTATATGAAAAGTTTAATGTTTACGAGTAAAATTAACTCAGTGGAAGATTTGCGTGAAGGGATAGGAAACGCTGCAGAAATAATTGGAGAAAAACCATCTCTTCTAACAGCATGCACAAAATCGTGGATAAGGCGAGCGACAATTTGTGCAAATGAAACCAATGAAGACAATTTCGAACACCTTTAATACCTAGTCCCGGAGTGAGTAGTATCTAAAGGTATGTATAGTACTTATTAAAACTTTCATAAGCGCATATTTTGGTTCTTCTTGTGATTTCTAAATAATGTTATATAAAAATATTACTTAGTTTTTTGAGGTCTATGTCGTGTTAAAAGGAAAATCCCTATTTATGTTACACCCTGTATAGCCAAAACTTCTTTGGACAAATAAATAAGATCGTTTTCATAGAAATCCTTTATCAATCAGTGTATGCTGCTGTAGCGTACAAAATAGCTTAATAGAATATAAAACAAGTAGAAGAAAACATTGTACTACAGGTTTACAAAAATTAATTTTATTTTTAGTGGAAAAAATTTGAAGTTATCAAAAAATTGTTGACCAGTGAGATTATTCCAAAACGATGGTCAGAAATGCAGTTAAACATTGTAATACCCATAAAACTTTAAAAAATCCTATAAAACAAGGAAGGAAAAGAAAAACAACAGCCGTATTTGATAGAAATTTATTGATACTATCAAAAGAATATACAAAATTAGCATCTATTCAACTACAAAGAGAGCTTTTTGGCCAAGAAACACCCACACAGTTTCAAAAGGACAATACGAAGGCAATGACGAAGGTTTGTTTGGTAGTTTCCATAAGAAAACCAATGACATAAAAAAAGAACAGAACTGCACACTTTGAATTTGCAAATCTTCAGATAAGATGGTCAAGTTTTCAATGAAAACATGTCTTATAGTCAGATGAAACAAAAATTAACAGATTCGTTTCCGATGGTCGAGGTCATGTGAGACAACGTTGTAACACAGAATTTAACCCAAAGTACACCACAATAATCATCGAGCATGGTGGCGACAACATTAAACTGTGGGGGTGTATGCCTGGACATGGAGCCGGACCCATTGCCAAAATTGACGATATCTTGAACATGCACAAATATTGAAAGTAGACGAACAACGGGGTTTCTAAGCTAAATGTGCCGTTTTCGCACATCCGAAAAGTCGGCGATTTTATGTTATTTTTGTTGTTCCGTTATTTAAGTGGCCATGTGGATGTGAGGTTTATCGTAACGTTAATTTAGCGATGCATTGCGAAAACTGTTTTTTGTCGTTACGTTAAAGAAGTTAGTCCGGGTTTTTCCGGAGCGCCTTGAGACAGGTCCGTACTTGGGGGGTTCTGTGGAGTGACAGGAGCGTGGAACGCACGCGTGGGCGCAAGGACCTCAAGGTAAGTAAAAGAAAAAATACTCTCTTAATTTTTTATTAATACATAACTCATACGTAATCCTTTTGATGACAAACGACAAATTTTATCAAACAGCTTTGATACTCTACCTTACGGTCTGTCTTAGTTAAAAGTTTACTTATGTATTACAAAACGTCTAGTTTATAGTATTGTTCTGTTTACGTATGTATTGTTCACTTATGTTAATATTACCGTGTTAAGATATAAAAATATTAGGTGAGGATTTTTTTGGGCGAAGGTCCTGAGAACTATCCGGATTCATCGTACAACACTACAAAGTTTATAGTATTGTTCTGTTTACGTATGAATTATGTGCTAATAAAAAATTAAGAGAGCACTTTTTCTTTTACTTACCTTGAGGTCCTTGTAGCCACGCTCCTGTCATTCCACAGAACCCCCCCAAGTACGGACCTGTCTCAAGGCACTCCGGAAAAAACCGGACAAACTTTCTTAACGTAACGACAAAAGACATTTTCGCAATGCACCGCTAAATTAACGTTACGACAAATCCCACATCCATACGGCCACTTAAATAACAGAACGACAAAAGTAACGTAAAATCGCCTATCTTCGGATGTGCAAAAAAGGCTCATTTGGCTTAGAAACCCAGTTGTTCATCTACTATTGGAATATTCGTGAGACGCTATGTGCAGAGAATATCTTTCCTATTGTCTGACAATTTCAGTACGACAATGACCCGATACACACAGCAAAAATGGTAAAACACTCGTTGGTAGAAAAGTAAGTTGATGTTATTAAGTGGCCCGCTTGCAGTCCCGATTTGAACCTAATTGAGAATTTATGACGGGATGTAAAACAGGCACTAAAAGATAAAAATGTAACAAATCTTTCTCAACTTTATAAATTCAGCTGATTTGGTATGCCATACCTAGAAAACGATGTCAAAAATTTATTGGCTCTTTGCCGCAACGGTGTTATGAAATCATTTGAAATAAAGGATACCCAACTAAATATTGGTTTCAGTTTAGTAGTATGTATTCATAAGATTAATAGTAGGTTTAGGCCACTTTAGAGATAAAATTTCATTTAAATGGAATCGTTCTTATTTATTCAGAGGAATTTTGTTCGTCATGTTGACAAATCCTTATTGGAAAAGTTTAAATAAATATTATTTAATATAAAACAAATGTGATAGAGAAATGTTTTTATTTTCCCGATTTTAAATAAGGTTGGTATATTTTAAAGACTATTCTTATTTATGTGGCCACCACTGTGAATTTCGACGCGATTCAAATATCGTCTAGACATACCAACATTTCTGAATAAAGTAATGGTGGTACGTAAAAAATAATAAACAATAATTACTCGATATTTCATAATTTATAACATAATACGGACATTTAAGAAAATGCCAAGGTGTCTTCCCAAAAGATGTAGCTCTCCAAATGCTACAAGTCCAAATATTGAAACAAATACCCAGTCTCGATGTAATAAAGACGCCGAGGATAATTTTGAAAATTTAAAATAATCATTATTGATGAGTTACCTCAAAAAAGTGTTAATGTTTAATTTCAGCTTCTAAAAAAGACTTGATTTCAAATGATCTGTAATGTCCGAAAGCAGTTTCTGAAACAAGAATGCCACGAAGAAAATGAAGATAAAAAAAATAGGAGTTTCGTTTCAGATAGTAAGAGTAGTAATAACAATTCACTTGTAAACCTTCCTTTTAATTCTATAAAATGTACAGTACCGGGCCAAAATGAAGAAACAAAATATGTTCTTAATCAAACAGTAACTAAATTTACTCTCACCCAAAAATAATAACTATTATTTATCACAGAGTCCTTAAAAAAAGAATATTTGCTTTTTTATTATTGTTTATAATTGATAACTTGGAATTTTTATTTCTTAACAAAAGTAGAGAAATATTTTTTAACTATTTATTTGTTGGCTAAACGAGTCATTAGTTTTGTATTCATTGTGAAGCGCATATTCTTATGAGAATATCTAGAGCAATTTGCATTTGAAAATGAAAAAACAAACGAATCGAAAATATAAGGGGGAGTCCAAGAGTTTGTCATTTTTTCCTTAGATGCTGTTAGTAGATTAGGTGTCCTGAAAACAAACGCTTTGATCTTAGATCACTTTGTAGTGCAGTCGAACATAGTGGAGGAAATATTAAAGTGTCAGGTTGCTTCTCTGGTCATCGAACGGAACTTTTTATTAGATATTGGAATTATGGACAGATTCAAGTACTTCTTCAGAGATCTTAACAAACAACGATCCTAAACACAGCGAAAATAACTTTTTTAAATTAAAACATCACTGTTCTTTAGTACCATCTCAGAATCCTGACCTCGATCTCATAAAAAAATCTATGAGATTTGGTTGACCAGAAAATTCGGGCCAAAATCCGAAAAAAAAAAATTCAAATGCTACTGAATTGTTTAAAGCCATTAACCATCTTAGAGATTCCTAAAGAAACTATCGATAACCTAATTGATCGTGAGAGAAAAGAGTTTGACAGTAATTAAAAGGGTTATGCAACTAAATAAATGTTAAATGTTTGTTATGGCAAAATAGCCTTATAACATTTCTCTACTTTTACTTGTGGTTTTTTTAAATAGTATAACTATAATATTACATTAAAATCATGCTAATTATAATAATTAGTATAACTTTAATGTGAACCAGAAAATTATTTTTATATTTTCGAATTGTATTTACCTATTAGTTGTATAAATAAATATATCATATATAAATTTTTAATGCTCAAAATATTACAAAAAATTAAATGTTCTTTTACTCTTGTTCGGTACTGTAGATGTGCAACTTTAAAATTTCAACAGTGTGCATTAAATTGTGTCACATTTCTTACTTTTAATTATTTTCAGATAGTAAAAATACAAGAGCAGAAAAAAAACTAAGTTCTCACTTGAGGCAAAAGAAAAATAAGTAACGTTAAGAGATAATTTTAGAAACTGTCAATCAGTGAAGTGGATGCTGCTGTTTGCGATGACGTAAGACAGCTAAAATATATTAAAGGAAATTGAAGAGAAAAAAGTAAATGAAGAGGAAATGTGAAAAATTAAAATGGACTAAAAGCAGTCAAGGAGTTTCAAAAATCAACTGTAGAATATGTGGCAGTTGAAACAACTATTCAGTCGCCATTGGTAACATTTTGAAAAATATCATTATTAAGCCGGTCAGTAATAGGAAGGTAAATGAAGTGCCTGTAGAGGAAACCGATGACTTGGTTATTAATAACGATCAAGATGACAGACAATAAAGTTTATGATTTATTTTTCATCGCATCTCTATAATGTATGTCATCTTTATCGTTAAAAATTGAGAGTGTTTAAAGTTAATCTAAAATTAGAAATGCTACAAGCAATTCGGGTTTTAATTAACTTTTCAGCTCCATATAACATAATCATTTAGTCTACTTCTTCAATGGTTGGTCCTGCAGCTCCAGCAGCACCACCAGCACCCGGAGCGGCACCAGTGCCACCTGGGAATCCACCAGGCATTCCACCTGGGGCACCACCTTGGTACAGTTTGGTGATAATTGGATTACAAATGCCTTCCAACTCTTTCTGTTTATGTTCATATTCTTCCTTATCAGCTAATTGATTGGCATCCAACCAGGCAATCACTTCGTTGCATTTCTCCAAAATGGTTTGTTTCTCGCTCTCGCTAATCTTTTCTTTGATTTTATCGTCTTCTACAGTGCTCTTGATGTTAAAGCAATACGATTCCAAGGCATTTTTGGCAGAAATAGTATTTTTCTGCTTCTCGTCTTCGTTCTTGTATTTCTCGGCCTCGTTAACCATTCTTTCAATGTCTTCTTTGCTAAGTCGACCTTTGTCGTTGGTGATGGTAATTTTGTTCTCTTTGTTAGTAGATTTTTCAATGGCTGACACGTTCAAAATACCGTTGGCGTCGATATCGAAAGTGACCTCGATTTGAGGGACACCACGGGGTGCTGGTGGAATACCGGTAAGCTCAAATTTACCCAACAAGTTATTGTCGCGAGTCATGGCACGTTCACCTTCGTATACCTGCAAAGATAAAGTTTCATTAGTAACACTAGAATTTCCAAAGCACGTTAAATGTTGACTACAATAATTGCATCATATAAAAAAATAATCACAATAGATCAGAAACTCTAGTCTGGCATGACATTTGGGTATAATCATAACAAGGTACAAGAAATTTTCTATCATTTTAAATTTGACACATAAAGCACAACTTTGCAACCATTAAGTGACCGTACCTCTCCTGAATTTTCAAAATGTCTCTATGAAGAATCGAATGTCCACCTAACCATTGCGATTAACAATCGTCTATCCAGTAATATCAGATTGTCTTAGAGCAAAAAATCGAAAGTGCTATTTACAATGAAATTTTGTTTTTGCCTGACCTTATTGCCACTACTTACTTGAATGAGTACTCCTGGTTGATTGTCGGAGTATGTGGTGAAGGTTTGTGTTTGTTTTGTGGGAATGGTGGTGTTTCTCTTGATAAGAGCAGTCATCACGCCTCCAGCGGTTTCGATACCCAAAGACAACGGAGTGACGTCAAGAAGAAGTAGATCTTGTACCTGAAAAGTATTATTACTAATGAGAACTTAGTTTAAAGAAATCAAGTGATACAGGCAATGCGCATAGAAAAATGAAAAATAGCAAATTAATATTGCTATTAACATTATTATTAGTCATGCACAAATTGCGAGGAAGAGAAGTTTATTTTTACATAGAAAATGAAACAATCCAGTTTAAACAAGGTTTACCTCTTCGGATTTATCCCCATGCAAGATAGCGGCTTGAACGGCGGCACCGTAGGCAACAGCCTCATCAGGATTGATGGATTTGTTCAATTCCTTGCCGTTGAAGAAATCTTGCAGCAATTTCTGGACTTTGGGGATACGGGTAGATCCACCGACTAAAACAATATCGTGGATCAGGGCTTTGTCCATCTTAGCATCGCGAATGGCCTTTTCAACTGGCTCCATGGTGGAACGGAACAAGTCAGCGTTCAATTCCTCAAAACGGGCACGGGTAATGGACGTGTAGAAGTCAATACCCTCAAAGAGAGAATCTATTTCAATGCTGGCTTGGGTCGATGAGGAGAGCGTTCTTTTCGCCCTTTCACAGGCGGTCCTCAATCTCCTCAATGCCCTCTTGTTGGTAGCCAAGTCCTTTTTGTATTTGCGCTTGAATTCTTGGACAAAGTGGTTGACCATCCTGTTGTCAAAATCTTCACCGCCCAAGTGAGTGTCCCCAGCGGTAGATTTTACTTCAAAGATACCATCTTCAATGGTCAAGATGGATACATCAAAAGTACCACCGCCCAAATCGAAAATCAATACATTACGTTCTCCGTGTCCTAGAAAGAAGTATACTATTTTTAGCTTCAATGGTTTTCCAAAACGTTTGGAAAAATGCCGAAATCCTGAATACATCAGTATTAAAAAAAATCATGGAAGTAATTCATAAACTCCAGTCTGGCATGACATTTTAGTATCATCATAGAAAGATTTAAGAGACAGGAATATAAACTTCTAATTTCGAGACAATGGAACATAAAATACTCCTTTTACGTTACACCTGGTCCCACAAATTTGGAACTGCTTTGTTGTATAGTAAGAATGCGTCGAACCATCGGTTCTCCTCAGTTTAGTACTAAATATTCGATTTCGACTAGAATAATTATCTATATTTTGTTCCGTAAAAAAAAATACTTACCCTTCTTATCTAGACCATACGCGATGGCAGCAGCTGTAGGTTCATTAATAATTCTAAGTACTTGAAGACCAGAAATAGTTCCAGCATCTTTGGTGGCCTGCCTTTGGGAATCGTTGAAGTAGGCCGGTACGGTGATTACTGCGTTGGTAACTGCTTTCCCTAGATAGGCTTCTGCGGTTTCCTTCATTTTGGTTAACACCATAGAACTGATTTCTTCAGGGAAGAAGGTCTTGGATTCCCCCTTGTACTCAACTTTGATCTTTGGTTTTGTGTTGTCATTTATCACTTCAAATGGCCAATGTTTCATATCTGCTTGTACTGTAGTGTCGTCGAAACGTCTCCCAATAAGCCGTTTGGCATCTACATAATACAAGAATTATTATAATTATAATTTTTTTCTTCAAATCCTACTCACCAAAAATAGTATTGTTTGGGTTCATGGCGACCTGGTTCTTAGCGGCGTCGCCGATGAGACGTTCCGTGTCGGTGAAAGCAACATAGGAAGGTGTGGTTCTGTTACCTTGGTCATTGGCAATGATTTCCACCTTTCCATGCTGGAATACTCCAACACAGGAGTAGGTGGTGCCAAGATCAATACCGACTGCTGGTGCTTTTGCCATTTTTCTTTCTGTATTTAATAAAAAGACACACCACTTTTATTTTTCTTATAGTAATGCTATATGAAAACTAAAAATTCACTCCATATACAGTTATAGCCAAAAAAATAAGAGTATCATTTAAAAAATCTATTATAAGTAATAACATTTACAATATTTATTCTAAAAATATACAACTTGTTTCAAAATATTGTTCTTAACATCTACTATCTTATTTGCAACACTAGACTACAATATATTACAAGACACAAAAAATTCAAGAATTTTATCGAAAACTTGAGTGGTAAAAAAAATTAGAGCGTTTAGAAATAGCTTTCAAAACTAGAAAAAAACATATAAAACAACAAATTAATCAAAAATGCCGTAATTATAATATTATATTCAATATTTGGTCGCATATCCTTTCTGGGATAATACTGCAACGCATCGTTTAGGCATGAAGTCTATCAACTTGCAGCAGACTTCTATTGAAATAGAATACCAGATTTCTTAGAGTTTTTCCATAAAAGTTTCACGTTAGTTGTTTTTTTTAAGCTACACGACTTTTAAGAATTTTCCACAAATTTTCAATCGAGTTAATGTCTGGAAACTGAGATGGCCAAGGTAAAATGTCAATATTTTGGGAATTCAACCACGCTTTAACAACTTTGGCGGTATGTTTAGGGTCGTTGTCATGTTGGTAGATCTATTTCAATGACAATTTTCTTCGGCATAAGACAACAATATTTTGCAAAATATCCAAGTAAATTTCTTTTGTCATGTTCTTTTTTTTATTAAATAAATCGGACCAACTCCTTCATACGAGAACGAGCCCCAAACTTTAATATTGCCTACACCATGTTTAATGGTGCAAATTGTATTTTTTGGGTTTAGTTGTTCATTTATCCGACGTCTCACAGTTACTCTCCCATCATTTCTGAACAAATTAATTTTGGTTTCGTTCGAAAAAAGAATGTTTTTCCAATGCATACGATTTAAATTATTTTCTGTAAATTCAATGCGACATTTAAGATGTATTTTATTCAAATAGGGCACTTTTCTCGCAATTCTACCATTATAACCGAACTGCTGCATTCGTCTTCGAATAGTTCTAGCACTAATTGGTAGGTTGAAATTTTGTTTGGCAGTTGTAAACGTCAGAAAAGGATCTTTTGACAGTTCACGTATTAAACGAGCATCTTCCCTACTTGTAGTTTTACGTTTCCGGTCTCGGAGCTGGTGTCTATAATATATGGTTAAGTTATAACAAACATAATTCACACACGAAACCAATAAGTGACGAATATATATTTGAATTTCTGATATGATTTATATCAAATATCTTAATATTAACACTCCACTCTCCCTAAACACTCCACATTTTTTTGACCACTTGAATTTTCGATAAAATTCTTGAAATTTTTGTGTCTTGTTATATATTGTAGTCTAGTATTGGAAACAAGATAGTAGATGTTATCAACAACATTCTGAGAAGAGATATATATATATATATATATATCGATGGAAGTATTGAAAGAAAAATGATAATACTGTTAAAAAGTATAAATGTTTCAGCAACTTTTCCATTTTGAACATATCCTTATTAAGATTAATATGTCACAACTGGTGTATTTTAAGCAAACGTTCTAAAATTTCTCTAAATAACAAACCAACCTCTTATAAATCCAATATTTTTTAAACTTGCTAAGTTGATAAAAACTTTATTGATTTCTATTTCCAATCAAATTGGATAAAACAAAAGGCAGCTAGAAGCACTGTGCACTAATAAATAAATGAAATCCTGCGCACATAAAGTTGATTTGTTGTTACACTTTTTAGTTAAAAAACATCTCAAATTCATAATAACATAAAAACAAATGCAAGAATAAAATTAAAAACTATTGATTTTTAGTGCACACATAAACAAGGACATCAAAAATAATTTAAATAAAATCATCTCTACAGTGTTTTCTTTTTTATATTACACAATATATGTTCTAATTCAAACCACTGTTCAGCTAAGGTAAATTCAGATTAGTCATAACTTCAAGAAATAATGGGTAGCAAGCCTTAAAATTCACATACACATCATCCAAAATCCAAATGCACCATTGGACATTTCAATTGAACATTAAAGAAATTGAGAATACAGATATCACAAACATATCAAATTTGTGAGTTTAGTTTCAAAAAACATCAAACACATTACATAGACTTTAAAGAACATAGGAGTGTCATAGAGGCATATACTTGCATAGGATTTATAAGAACATGAAATGACTAATATAACGTTCCAAGATGTGAATTTAAGGATTAAACAAAAGAAAAAAGGGAAACATTACTGGAAGGGTTAAATGTATGGAAAATTAGTCATGCACAATACCATTAAGATAATTTTGCTTTTCCATACATAAATAAGCGCAATTCAGCTTGATAAAGAATTATATTGTTGTAAGGACGCGACAGCCATAAAAAGGCAGGCAGGCTTGTACTAATTTAACCTTGAAGTTTATTTGCAGAAACAACGCCCAGCGCTAAGGAACTATGAATTTTCTAAATAAAATACTGAAAACCATGCCTTTATTATGTTCGAAAACGTAAGAACCTCTCAAATGATATCCCTGCTATCAAACATTTTAAAATTGATTTTTAGAACCAATTTGACACGTGTTATTACACTAACATTTAATTTCACGTTTTTCCCGGAAATTTGGTGCAATTCAAGAACAAATTCCTAATGGGGGTTCAACAAACACTAAAATTTGTGATTTCTCACCTGAATTTGTTCACAAAAAGGTTTTCTAAAGTGGATTTTACAAAAATATTAAATCTCGTGTATAACCTCCAGCAACTGCAATGAACGAATCGAACAAGATATTGCAAATGGCGGAATATATACGAAACCTTGCGGCCTTCCAGAAAATTCTTACAGTCAACCAATCAGACATCATATGTGCGCCGACGTCACAAAATGCCGGTTTAACATCAGAAATCAAATGATGTACTTTCTTGAGGTTACTATTGTATATGATCATTTGGGTACAAAGTTACCGATATTAGAATTCTATTGATAAAATACAAAATTTTTGCCTAAATTTTACGTCCACTTACGTGAACTATGTTTCCGCAAAATCATCATTAATCAGCAAAGTTCATTTAATCGATTTCCTTGAAATATGAATAAGCCAGGTGCTGCCCCCACGAATCATTTTCATTTCTTTGTTAATGTTTCCCCCAACAGGGGAATTTAACCAGAATAAACTTTTGTAATTTAGGGGGTTGCGAAATTAATTATCCTGAAGACTTGCTCCTATCTTGATTTGTTTTAAACAAACTCCTTTGGGTTAGAAACTCCACGCTTTCATACATAACAACGATTAAAAACAAAACCTCCTACATATTAGATACAACCATCGCTATCAAGGCCTCATGCAGAATCTGTAGATTTTGTTGCTCTTATAATAGCCGAGTCTCTTTAGTAAAACTCGAATTCATAATCAGGCTTTGTATATACACGTGCCAACACCAAAATGGCGGCACCTTGCTTCCACCATAAAACAAAAAATATCCTTTAAGAGTCATTTTGAACTCTCCTTATATTTTGAATTTCAGCGAGAAAAAAGCAAATTCAGAATATGATCTTCCTTTTTATTACAATTTTTACTTAACATCAGGATATAATGGAATTTTATATGTATACCAAGGTTGTGAAATACTTCATCACCAAAATATGAAGTTCAAATTTCGAAATGTTTTAGTGCTGAGGATCTAATACGTGAAGAGCATAAATATTTTACAACCGCGATGTATATATGATTTTTTCCACTAATAATTTTAAGTATATTGTATAATGCAATAAAGTTACCTGAATTAAGCATAAATTACATCCCAAACACAAAAAGACATGTCCATCGTTTAAATTAACGGTAACATTTCAGTTGTCATGCATTTCCATGACAACCATAAATGCAAACAGCAACGTGATTGGTGGAAGCATAGGAAATTGAAAATGGTTTTGGATTACTGCCCTTTGCCTATAATGTATCGGCGTTGCCCCGTATGTAATTTATTCTCGTCTCCTTAACCTCAATTCACTTTAATTTCGCTTCGAAAGAGAAATTAATATGTAGTTATTAAAAAAATAATTTAAATATTTGAAGAATACATCAAGGAATGGGTTTGTCTTGAATTCACTTTATTGTGGTCGTTGGTGCGTGAGCTTAAAAGACAACAAGCAATAACGAATTAAACCGCATAGACAGTTGGGGTCCTGGGACCTCATAACATACGATGTCGTTTCAATTTAATTATCAAATTAGATGAATAAAAAGATTAAATATTTTGTGTATGTGATAAAGCTACACTCTACAGTAAAATCGATATAAATTAGTTAGATGCTTATTTCAGATTCATGAAGATTAGATAACCTGATATGCCTAGAAAGAGATGTGCAGTTTCTAGTTGCGCTCTAATATCATTAGAAAGATCAACATTAGTGTCTCAGGCATTATATATTATAATTCTCCTAAGGTTTTTCTGTTTGAATTCAAAAGGATGCTTAAAATTTGACCCAAAGAATGTCTGTGAAACCAGATTATCAAATTTTAATGCTAATGAATATGAAAGTCTTGAACATGAGCTTTTGGGTACATTGGTACTTACCTTTAGAGAAATGCCTTTGATAATTTGTGAATTTTTGTAACATCTTATACATATATACTTCTCAGTCAAGCTAGATATTAAATTTAATAAAACAACTTATAGAGAAAACCAAACAGAGGGTATATTATTGCTTTCTGGTAATAATGTAAGGAAAGACAATTTGTACAAATAAAATAATCTTGATGAAATCAGTCTTTAGGTGAAATAAATTAAATTAAGATTGATGTGGTGGACTTAAACTGTGGAGAAATATGACTGATATATTAGACCTACTGATGTGGTTGCAAAATAGGTAAAACACAACCACCAAGTTGCGAATCCGAAAACACCTCGGAAGACATTGGCTGAAAACACCTGTAAAAATCAAAATAAATAATTATAAACCCGTGTAACTTATTTAGTAATACAATATTATACATATTATACAATTTTCTACATGGAGTCCACAGTGTTAAATGGTCATGAAGATTAACATCAAGACTCACAACTTTTGAAAAAATATAACCAATAGATCCAATAAAACTTACTGCTTTTAAACTGTTCAATGTCAAAAAAAGTTCTTCGACTGGTTCGGCCCCCGTTTCAGTGATGACATCACTTGAGAGTTGAATTCCAGGAATAGGTGCATCATTCGAAGAACACTCTTCTGGTGTAGTTATAAATAGCCAGCTCCACTGAAATTCTCCTAAAGTTTTATACATGAAACTAAGGAATAGGCACATAATAATTGGCGCCAGATATTGTAGGGTTACTACACATAAATAGTAAAATACTGCTGCGATCTGTAAACAAAAATTCCAGGGTAAATAAATGAAACCCCTGGGAACTTTAAAAAGATATTTCCTATAGGAATAGAAACATTAGCCAATACCCTTTTCAATTTCATCTTTTCCTTAGAAAATATCTTTTTGGTAAAGTTATCAGGACTGATAGAAAAGATGAAAGATACCTACGTAAAGAAAAACGTGTTTTAACTAGCCAGGTTCAAGTTCGGTAATCATACAAATGCCCGTTTTGAGCTTACCTTTTTTTGAAATTCGATATTAGTTATTCTTCCTGCTTCCCTTTTTTGTTCTTCAGTTCTGTGGTAAGCCATATCTAAATATGCTTGTAAGTACCATGGCATGAGATATAGTTTTGTAGCCATAGTTAATATAACGACTATGAATCTAGCCATTTCAAAACACTTTTCAGACATTCTGAAAAATGATTGTGCTCATTGACTAATTACAATTTTAACCATATTGCTTTACAAAAAATGATTGACAATCAATGGGGAAAATTGATGGAAAAACATGAAAGTCTAAATACTTACATAGGTTCTCTCCTTCCAGAAAAAATTCGCACTGTCAAGTATTCTTTGCTAACAGGCTTTATCCATAGGATTACCAATAAAAATGGCAATGCGAACGTCAAATTAAGCAATAGTTGCTTTACTTTATTCTCACGAAAACATCTAGAAAGGAATTGAAGCGAAGTTAAGAGTTAAACATTTTGTTAATTAATTAGACAGATAAGTAAGGTAAACTTAATGATTTTTATGATTTAAAACAAATTACAGTTTATTTCTATTATAAAGATAATTATTTGGAAGATAAATAAAAAAAACATAAGGTACTTCAGGTGACAGCCCTCATATTTGATAAGGAAATTAACTGATAAGGATTTATTTCCTAATTTTTTAATCTTCAATTAAATTCAACACTTACTTTAAAAGGTCCCAATGCATTTTCGCTACTCTTATGCCAGGGAAAGTCAAAATAGCTCCCAATATTGAACACCAAATGGCTATGAAAAATTTAACAACAATTTTGGATGCAGGTCCTCTACAAAATTATAATTAAATAAAAAAATAAAACTAAAGACGAAGCATGACTACAAATTCAAAACAAAATTTAATATTTTAATTTTTTTTGTAAATGTAGTTTCTGAAAGGTTATTTTATCTTCACACAAACTTACGTTGAACTGAGTCCCTGTCTACTCAAAAACACTGAAGCTGTTTCATTAAAAGTGGTGTAAGCACTCTCCAAACCCACTTCTAATGTATTTTCATCCACAATTAAAACCATCATTGCCACTAATAAGTAGATGAAAGCCATGACAATGCACATGGACCTCTCTCCTACAGATTCTTCACCCCTGAAGTACTGTACTGTCAGGCTTAATAGTAACTTCCTGTGACTTTTATTAAGAAAGAAATATATAATATTTAATGTTTGACAATATTTAAGATTTTATCCATATAGAAAAGGATACACTGCAAAAAGGACCACTAGAAAACACCAGACTATACTCAAGTTAACTTCATCTTTCAAGGGAAACCAAATTTGATATACCTAAAAGTTTATATGAGCCATAAGTGAAATATTTTGAGTAAAGACTGTTCCTTTAAAGCTCAATCTTCAAATGAAATACACTCTTAGACAAGATTATGATGCCACTAAAAATATACTACAAATCTGATATTAAAAAACTTCTAAACTTAAAACCAGATTTCCGTTATTTTTTTATCAAATTGTAGGTTTATTCTTTACGAATTCTATCACTTCTTTCCATTTTTAGTAAAAGTCCATTATCATGCATACTATGTGAACTAAACATCATAAATTTTAAAAATCTTCTTTAATAAAAATTTTGCATTTTAAACCTAAGGAAATGACTTTGCCGAATGTGTATGTGATGCGAATTTTAGAGTGGATCTGTGTTTAATTTAAAAATCACTAATATCTAGCAAAAAAATGTAGAAGCTATTTAGCATACTTGTGGCATATCTTTAGTAGAGCATTAATTTTGATGAGGATTTAAAAAAAAATACAGTATTTCATATCACAAATGAAAAATTAGCAAATACCACCTTACATAAAATCGTTTTATTACCTCAGAAATAACATACACAATGACGGCATAAACAGAGAAGTCGACTAACCATTGGTATTCACTGTAGTATCTTAAATGGACTACATCCAGATATGTTACTTTGGCAGTTTCTAATTGCACATCCAATGACTTGTCTATATGAAATTTAACTGCATTTGTACTACCATTTGAGAATCCTTTATTAGTATTCTTTTTGCCCTTGTATTTGATATTAGCAAGTTGTCGGAGCTCATCATTAGTTGGGTAAAGATAGCGGACTAGACCAGTGGAACATAGTAGCCACTTGGCGAATGAGAAATGTGGGCCCAATTTTTGGATAATGCTAATCATGATTAGTGTAATTACTAACTGAGCTCCTAATAATGCCTGAAAGAATTATTTAATTTGGGTTTTTAAGGGATGCTGAGGATTTTAATGAAAAAAAAATTTATATTTAACCCTTTCTTTGTTCAACAGCACCATTTCTAAAGAAGAAAATTATGACTCTATTGTTTTAGACTTAAATAATGCAGTGACTTTTTTCCAAAATTGTATTCAGTCCAGTTTTTTTTTAAGCATAAAACAATGATATTATTTACATCTTTACTAAACGATTTTCAGTGATTTAATGCTATTTTGATTTGTTGCCCCTATTCATCTTCAGCATTGAATTGGCATGCATTATTATATAACACTTTTTTGATTTTTTTATTAGAAAAGTTGGCTACATGTCAAATTTGAGATAAATAGCTCATAAACTTTGAGTTAAAAAAAATTTGACTACAATTAAAATTTTGATACCCTGTGGGTGTGATTTGAAGTATTTATGTGCCTAACTTGATATAAATTTTTTCCTTATTTTTAATTGAGCTGTTAAAACTATACAACTTAATTTTAACAACACTAAGATTTAAAAGTGCAAAGGATATATTCACAAAGGCCAGTCTTTAAATGCTTTGAATATTCATTTTCTTAAGCATGAAATAATTCTGCACTAAGGGGTAACACATTAAATTTCAACTGTACAAGGAAAGGGTTAATATTATGTTATAATATGTTTCATTTACCATTTTGATGTTGGGGTTTTGAGTTCTTCAGCAGGAGCCCCACCTGTTTCAAGTAAATACTTAAAATATATCTAATAAGTACACTGTTGCATAACAATTTTGTCTAGGTAAAAATAGCCCACAAATCTTCTGAATCCAAACTAACAGATAATCACCATTTCTAAATCAGAAAATATTTTCTTATACAGCATGAGCATTATCGGGAACCAACAAATTGATGTCATTAACAATAATTATTAAAATTTTTTTAATTCTCAAATCAATTTAATAACAATTTAAAAATTTAAATTTGAGTTATAACCTCAAACGATCAACTTTAACTCAAATTTTGACAAAAGCGAAGGGCATTCTCTAAGCGTTTTCGAAATCGAAACCAAATTTTTTATATTTGTCGTATTGCTTAACTGATTAAAAATGGGATCATAATTATTTTGTCTCCGTTCTTCAATTAGCATTTACAATTTAGTGCTTTATATGTGTAATATGAGTTACAAAAACAGAGAGGGAAAGTCGAGTTTAGAAAGAATGGGAGCAAAAGGAGTAATTAATTTAAATAGAAAACATCTTTCTAGGTCAATGCCATGGAGTATTGCGTCAACGTTACTAGAAGTCACGTAATGTCAGTTGTGACATCATTTTCATTTCCATATTTTCCGATTTTTCAATTTTTAGGTTTCTTTTCGTATATTTTATTTTTTTTCTATCTTTAATTCGTTATCATTACTGCTTTAGAGCGATAGTTAAGGGTGCCACGCGGTTTGAAGATATTCCACATTATCTTGTTTATTGTAGCCGGTAGACCTGATAATAAGCCGGATAAAACTTTGTTTTTCCATTTCCACTGTTCTTTTGGTAAAATGATAACGCTAATGTAGTGATTCCCTCGGTACTGCAAAGTACGTCTGTCCACTCTGCAATCAGACACTCCTACAGGTGTCTAAGAGGGAAAACGTGGTGAAAATGTCACTCAAGTCCATTATCTATGACCAAGAGAGCAATAATTTGGAAATCTTGGACCAGTTGATGTTACCAGGCATTACCAAATATGTTAAAGTTAAAGGGGTTGAGGATGGATGGAAAGTAATCAATAAGATGCAAGTAAGTATTTACTGAAGTAGATACTAAAGGTATTTTAAGAGCGACGCCCTGAATTCAATTCTATTTTGCAAATATTGGTATAGAAATTTAAAATGTAGCTAGGAAAGTGAAATAACCAGTTATAAACTTGGTACTGAAATAACAAAATCACAACACAGTATATGAGTAGAGAATGGGCAAGTATTATGATTATTATCATGTACTTTTTAATACCACAGAAAAAAATCTTCAGATTCGTGCTCTTCTGTGACTTATTATAAATTATACACAGTTAATCCCATTAAATTAAAAACCAAAATAAGAGCTTCAATGTCTTAGTTACTATAAGTCTAAATTACATTCATTACTTCTTCAGAAGTAGTCACTAAAATGCATTAAAATAATGACAATCCTTAAGAAAGTGAAACAACAAATAATAACAAGAAGACAAATAACATTCAAAAATGCTTCAGTGGCATGCCAGAGTAGTGCAGGCTTGACTTTAGGGATATCTATTTAATGTTACTCATATTCCAACTTAATCCATTTGTTAGACACAGCTTTGCAAGCTTTGTTATAAGGCACAAATATCATGGAGATGTCAATATCATTGGGTCTGAAAAGGTCAAAACATTGAGTATTTTAGTATTGGTAAGAGGGTTTCTCAAAGACTTGTTGCGTTGTGTGTTTCTGTTCCTGATATATTATCCCTAGTGGGCTTACAATAATTTAAGTGAAAAAATTGATTGATTCATTGTTTAAAAACCCTTATGGGCAACTGTATTGCACATATCAAATTTAAATTTGCAATGTGAGTTGTTCTGAAGAATTCTAAAATCATTATAAAATAGTCTCTTGACCATTTGTAACAAACTTTGAATATTTAGGATTTACTCAAATTTTTTTTTATACACTAGATAGAAAAAGTATTATGTATTAGGTTTTTTAGGTCACAATCTGTAAACCTCATCATGTTCCACACTTATTTTGGCATAAATACCCAATAGAAGACTACAAAAACAATATTTGTTGTGGTTTTGTGGTGGTTGCAAATTCTAAACACAAACCATTTCACTCAAAAAGAATAATCCTAACACTTAGTGAGTTGAGTTGTAATAATATTCTTGTTTAAACTTAATAGCTTTCAGCAATAAAAAATGTCGACATATGCAAATTTACAGATATAGAAAATGAACAAATTCATGTAATTATTGAATTTCAGGTTAGAGGAGCTCCTGCTATAGCTATAGTGGGTTGCCTGAGTTTGGCAGTGGAAATGCAAAATGACAAATTTGAATCGAAAAAACAATTTCGACAAGAGGTTGAAGGAAAGCTAAATTATTTGGTGTCTTCTCGTCCTACGGCTGTGAATATGAAAGCTGCTGCTGAGGAGCTAATAGATTTGGCAAATCAGTTGAGCAAACACGAGTCAGTGAGTTTAGAAGACATGAAATCAAAGTAAGTAGGATTAAATCCATAGCGATGTTTTCTTCATATTGGGACTACGATTTTAACGTGTTTTCAAAACTTGATCACGTTTTGTATAATGATGTTGTTATCTTTTACAGTTTTATCATGCATTTTGTATAAATGTGATAAGACTGTATTGAATAATTTGAGTTACTTGAACTACACACGTGAATTAGGCAAGTAAATATGTCATGTGTATTTTTAATTTAATTGAGTAGGTTGTTATTTAAGTAATTTAATTAAGCATATCGTCGCAATTGCTACTAAAATGAAATATTTCAGAGTTTCTAATTTAAATCAAGGAATGTTTAATTTTCAGTTAACTATATTTCGCTTTACGGACTTCCTAATCCCCGGTTATCTACAACCTACATGGTTTGCACATTAATCTAAATCCTAAAATTAGGATTTTAGAATCTTATCAAGTCAGTAAAGGGTATAAAAGTATTTTAATTTTAAATTTTATCAGTATAAGACTATTGATTAGGTAAATGAACTTACCTAAAATTATAGGTAATTTCAAATGGCTGTTAAAATATTGATTATTAAATTACCGGTCAGGTGTCTTAGTTGCTCCATGTTAGAGGTAAATTAATAACGAATTTTAACTTCATAGGTTGTTGTGCGGTAGAATATAATTTTAAATGCTTACTTTGGGAGGTAAGTCAAATATTTTTAGATCTAGTTTGAAAGATATAGGGTGTTTAAATTTGCCTTGATCCTTTAAAACCATGGAAAGTTGAATTATTTTGTAGTTTGATTTCATATTGGTGGTGAATGAGAGACTGAGTAGATATCACAGCTAACGAACGAATCTCATCACATATTTTTTTAGTTTTGATTAAAAGTGATTCACTGCTGATACCAGAGTGTTTTTAGAAGATATTAAAATATGTGTTTTTTAATTTGCAGACCCGATGTATTACTTAACGAATTGATGAGAAATTACATTGTCTCTTCTTTGATATTGAGGCACTCTGAACATTCTTGGACATTGTATTATATTTTTACGGGATTTCGTTGTTTGTTTTATTTTAATCAAGTAATTAAAATACGCATTATAAAGTTTAAATGGGATCGCCACTAAATGATTTTTTTTCCTTTTCAGGTTCCTATCAACAATTCAACAAATGTTGGAAAAAGATATTGCTGATAACAAAGCTATTGGTGATAACGGGGCCAAAGAAATACTCTCTCGAATCTCGGGAGATAGTCAAGCAAGGGTAATAACGCATTGCAACACTGGATCTCTCGCTACTGCTGGTTATGGGACGGCCTTAGGGGTTATTAGAAGTTTGCACGCCATGAGAAGGCTGGGTAATACAAGAATGTGTGTTTATAACAATTTAAAAGCCTAAAGATATTTTTATTATAAAGAAAGGATTATTTGATATTTGATTTGAACTTAATATTCTTTAGCCTTTTTAATTTCTCTATACTTTTTGTTTAATTTTCAATCAATGATCTACATGAAAGGTTGTTCTATGATTTTTCCAAATTTTAATTTTATTGTTTTCTTCAAAATTTTATGCGCTTTTGTATATTTTGAATGTTCATTATATCTGATTTTTTACACTCAACTATTTATTTGTGTTTCAAATTTCCAGAGCACGTGTATTGTACAGAAACTAGGCCTTATAATCAAGGAGCGCGGTTGACCGCCTTCGAGTTGATTCATGAAAAAATTCCCGCCACTCTAATTTGTGATAGTATGGTAGCAGCGTTAATGAAGAGTAGAAATATTTCAGCAGTGGTTGTGGGGGCCGATAGGGTAAGAGTTGTTTCAACTATAATATTATTTTGTAAAATGCCTAGTTTAAGCGATCTAAAAAATTGTGTTTCAAATAGATGAAAATGCAAATAAATTTTGATTTAATATAACACTTTATGTGTCTTATGGGTTTCGAGGTGCGAATGATGGACAGTGGATTTGAATAACCCTTTATACGATTTTTCTATTATGATTTACTAGATGTGATAAAATTACCATAAGTTTACGTAACTTAAGAATATAGGTACATTAAATTCACTTCTTATTGGATACATAAAATGCAACATATCTTACACTAAAATGAAATCATCAATATTAAAACACGTTTCAATATTCACGTAGTATATGGACACAAAACATGTGATAGTCGTTTGTTTAGCGTTTCGTTTTGTGTACTATTTATACAGAATAACTCCCTAAAACCTTTATTTTATTGTCTAACAATAAATAATGTGCAGGTAGCTGCAAACGGCGACACCGCTAACAAGATTGGAACATACCAAATAGCTGTCGTAGCAAAATACCACAGAGTGCCATTTTACGTAGCCGCGCCTTTTACTTCAATAGACGCCAAAGTTTCAACTGGTGAGCATATAGTGATCGAAGAGAGGCCTGATAGGGAAATGACTCACGTGGGTGAACACAGGATAGCGGCCAAAGGTATAAAATTTTAAAAATCAACCTTTTTTGATCGTGATATAACTTATAACTTTTGTATCCTTTTCAAGTTCGCAATAGCGATAGAGGAATTAATTTTCTCCACGCATATTTTGTTATATTGTTATATATTATTGCATATAAATTATTTTTTGATACATTTTTTAGGAATTCAGTGCTGGAATCCCGCTTTTGACGTAACGCCTGCTGCTTTGATCGCGGGTATTATAACGGAGAGAGGAGTGTATAAACCGGATGAGTTAAAAAATGCTTTAATGAATGAAGCCCTATAATTTTCAATGGTCTTCATTTTTGAATTTTATTGCGAAATATATTGCCTATTTTTGGATGGTTTTACTATACGTCAAGATCTATATTTGATTCCCTTTTATAAGACCGAGTTAGAATATTTATACAAATGAACGTTTTGAGCAAGTTATGAAAATAAAGAGCTCTCTTGAGAATGGATTGTTCATTCAACTCTTCCCGCCTATTGAATGGACTGAAATTTTAGTCCGAAGTAAGTATAGGTTATTGTGCTTTACTTAAAACTTTAGTCTGTTCAGACTGCTGACAATAGTTGTAACGGCACTTTCTTCGGTAATTTTTGAGAATTCGTATTTTGAACATTTCTCGGCTGAATTTGTTAAAGACAAAAAGGTTGCGAAACCGCATTTTTTTTTAAATCACTGATGGACACGGATCTTGAAAAAAAATGTTTTCCCAGAGTGTTACGAAGTATATAAAAATGCCATACAAAATTGTTCATTCTGAAACCTCTGTATTTGGTAACAACAATTATCTCACAACTATGTATGTCATGTCATTCAATGCCGTTAGTCACTATCTCGGGAAACGCTTCACAGTTTTGGTTATTTGGACATAACAAAATTGCAGAGTATTTTCAAAAAGTTATACTTTCCCTAAATATACGGTTTGCGAAATATGCAAAAAGCCACGTAGTTCATGACACCAATCGGTCAAAGTCGCTATCGATTTCCAGTAACGTAACTGAAGCTTGAACTCATGATTTGTCCCAAATATTTTGGTACCTAATCGATCAATTAGTTAAAAGTCGAATAAGCATACACAGTCGATCAAACGGGTCTGGAAAAATTAAGATATAAACATCAAATCATTTCTCTGTACGTATCTTAAATTGTTTCGAAGCTGCGGTGTTGCAAAAGTGCAAAAAATGTACTTTAATCAATAATATATTCTACATTATTCTATTGCTAGATTAACAATATAAAGAGTGATCCCTAGAAAAAAAACCTTAAGTAAGCATTGAAATGTTAGAGGTATGTCTCAGATAAATTCATCTGTTATGTGTTGTTGGTAAGATGTTTAATAGTAAATAAATTTAGAAAATGGCTTAATCAATGCCCTACGTTTACAGTTCACTGCCAATTGCGAGTGTTTTAAACGATCGCCCATTATAAAATGTTTTATTTAAATGTGCGTCGTAAAGGTATTTTTTCTAATGAACTACTAATTTGCATGAAACATAAAACAAAGGAACTTGCATGCATGGAAACAATACAAGCATTTACCAGGTGCTTGTAATGTATTCAGGTGTAATGCCGCAATACGAATGAGTCGCAGTCGAGAAAGTGTGAACAGATTTAATGAGTTGATACCGCTAAAAACAAACGGCCATTCATCTTTAATTAGCAGTATTTAAAAACACTCGAAAAAAAAATGGAAAAACAAGCAACAAAACAATAAAGTTTCTAGACTACAACAAACTTCCGTTCGTCGTTGCGGCAAAAGAAAATTAAATATAGAATCATGCTCGGTAGTCTTTGGCAAGTGAGCGCTGCGTTCAGATCGAAATAACCAGTGACGGAGTTGTGTCCAAATTAAACGCGTGTGGCCTACCCAAACGAAGGCGAAATGTCCGAGAATGGAGAGGAGAGCCTGGTGGAGACGGTCGAGGAGACCTACGAGACCGAGGTTCGCCGCAAGGTCGTCAAGACCAAGATGAAAATCCAAGAAGTAAGTCCAGAATTGTTTATTTCTATATATTATGTACCGCCAATTTTAAGTATTGATGGTACAGTCGTCAGGACTCTTAACACGTGCTGGCCACTCTGAGTTATGCGCGGTTATGCTTGGATGATGGCCATTTGCCCTGCGTTAATGCGAGATCCTTATGGTGGCCAATGCTAAATAATGTGAACAGTGTTTTTGATTTTTGACCAGTGATAAAGTGTTGAGTACGAGCTGCGCAAAAATGTCATGAATATCTCCAAATTTATGTACAATTAAATCTTATGGACATAGGGACAAAAACTTGACACACTTTATATTCAAGACGTCTTCTTAACGTCTTTGCAATGCCAGTGATGTCTCTGGGATCTTTAATGACCCATTTGGCTTGCTTGAGTTGTTTTTGATCTGGATGAACATATTGATCGTTTACGAAAATTACATGACGCCGGGATCTATATAAAAATATATAGCTTTAAAAATAGCTGCTACATAAGGCGGCCAGTGGTACAATTCGGACAATACTAATTGAACTGTTTAGTATTTTTGTTTGAAATGAACATCCTGTATAAAATCGAATGTTTCGGGGAGCTCCTGGGTTTGCTTTAATTAAAAATGACTTGTTTATGAATCAGACCACAGGAGAGGATTTTAACGATATAGAGTTATGCAACTGAATCAAACTGACTATATTTTATATTAGGATAATTCGCAAATTGGAAATCTTTGGTTAAATATTTTTCAAAATTAAAAATAACATAGTTATTAAACTTACACTAATATATTTTTATTTTATCATGATACAGCCATTTTTGAAAAATCAACAAATTAAATCTTTCAACGAATACGAACTTACTTGTGAACTTATGAACTCTGAATCGCCACTTACGCTCAGATATATCGACTATCAATACATAAGGAAGTTGGTATTTAGTGAATCTCTCTACAGGATTTCGCGAATTGTACTGATTATATGCAATATATTAGGACAAAGAAAAAAGTCACAATATATTGCGTGATATCAAAAAGAGAACATCTAGTAGTTATTTAATTAATTTTTGGTATGAATCTTTCTTATAGGAAGATAAGTGCATCATTAACAAATTAAATAAAATCTTTTTAAAAAATTGAGCGGCCTTTTACAATTTCATATAAACGCTTGGAGACGTCTAGACATCTACCTAATGAGATGAAGAATTTTATTCCAAGGTGTTCGTGTGACATTGAGGAGTTTGCAACTTTATAGAATAAATTTCATGTTTTTACCGCCGTATTAGTGGAAATAATTGCGCATTCAAAAAATCTTAATCACTATTTAAGAACAATCAAGTATACAAAGAGACTTTTACTAGTAGTAGTGGCACTCTTTACAAGAATGTATAAACTCTTATGGCAGCAAGATGCATTAAATAACAAACTTTTGCAACAAAATTTTTTTTGCCATTGTAAGGTATTTATTTTGAAGTGGAGCAGAATTTTTCTTAAACCGAGGTAAAAGTATACAAAGAGCTTTTTACACTTTTGCCTTTCCCTATAGAGCCCTCGGAGATATTTTCGCTTGATGAATAAGAGATATATCCTTAAAAGGGTAAGATCGGTAAGGTGGTTCTTCGTACAATGGAAGGTGTAGTCTTTAGAAGGCTTTATTTTGTTGTTTATTCGTCATACTGTTCTATGACAAGCAGAAAGCAAATTTTGCCTAGATTTTTATAAAAATGATTTTTTTTTGCCTTGGACATCATCGTCGTCTGTAAACATTGAAGAAGAGTGTTACCACAAATTTCGAAATAATATTTGTCGTTACTTAGTTTTATTCATAGTTTGAAGGTGAAAGGAATACCTAAAGTTACGATTTGTGAATCGTACAACTTATGACAAATACTGCAAAAGGTTTGAGTGGGAAATTCTGTTTCTACATATGAACTGAAATTTGTTTCTGGTATATTATACATTTATTTAATATGTACGGTGTAGCCCAAATGAATCCTCAATGTATAGGTAATTGGGAACTATAAGGAATAAAAACATTATTAACTTGGACAAGTTGGAGGCAATTTAATGGTCAATTCGATGTCGTTTTGAAAACGATTTTGGGTTTTTTCGTTACTGGACGGCTAAAACGCTGTCTGCTGCTACTCTTGCGGATCAAAGCTTTGCAAATTTTCGAAAAACAACAGTAGTTTTCAAAATTCCAAACATTTTTCAAATCTGTAAAAATGTTGTTGGGAAACATTTTTGTGAGCTTGTGCATTAAAATATCAGTTATAATGTTTCGATTTTGAGTTATGACCAATAACTTATTTTCTTTATTGTATTTTTTCTAACAATTAAAAACTTTCCACTACGAATTCTTTAGTCTAAATCCTGAAAAGCCACAGTTAAACATAAGATTATTCGAAAAGTTTTTGATGAAGTTAAGAAATTAGGAAGCACTAAAGAACTAAGGTCAAGCATTAATAAAACGACAAACGAAAACAACCGAACCGAAACGTTATTTGTAAAAATTGTTGTAACAAACTTTTTTTTTGTTATGAAAAATATTGTAAATTTCGAAAATTACAGTACTTTTTCGGAAACGGATTTAGTTTATTAAAAATAACGCAAAAACTAAAAACTTAATCATTTTCTTTTAACTTTTCTAACTTATAATTTCCAAGATACCATATACATATATACCTAATTTGAACCGCTATATATCAATTAATTGTAAGTTAAGTAAATTTAACATAAGCATTTTTTGCAATCAAATTTAAATATTTAAAGTTTTTATTTAAAATTAAAAATTTGCGTATTTAAATTGATATAAAGTTGCAGCAATACTACAACTGATTGAGATTTTTAGGCGTCAAGGAGTTTTACGAATTTATCAAATTGTTTAGACATGTCGGAATTGAACTGTTATTTCTCTAGAAATTATACATGTATCATAAAGACTGTTTTACGTACGCAACAGCAAAACATCAGTTATGATTCATGCGTAATAAAAATAGTATATTTGCTGTAACAATGGAAATACAAAAGCAATGTTTAGGGCAAATTTGTTTTTGATTCTAGTAAATTGAGTTAAGCATAAAATACCTTTAAAATGTTTGATCGACCTTATTTTAAATAGAAATTTCTCTAATTCTATTTGATTTTTATTCACGACGTTAAAGAAAATTGTGTAGGGAGCATTGCAAAGCGCGGTTAAAGTTTACGAGAAACATGGTAAATGGTGCAGTTTTCTCTCTAGAATTTACCAGTTTCCAGACGTGTTTGCACAAATTTCAATCAGTTATGTTGCATATTCCGTTTTCTAACTATAATAATATAATATACATAACCAAATTATATGGAATCGCCCATTATTTACGGGAGAAAATTTTTATGTTGCAAAAACATAACAAGCAAATAAAAATCTAATGCGTTTACTATTAAAAACAATTTAATTAATAAAAACATGATCAGATTTGTTACTGTACCTTCAAGTTTAATTTTCCGATGCGATCTTAGAGTAGTTATAAGTTTTTTCTTTTCTAAAATTTTATTAAAAATGCCTTATGTGGGAGTATCAGACGTTCAAAGCTGGAGAATTATTGATCTTTCGGAATAGGGCATGTCTCAAAGGAGAATTGCATAAACGGTGGGGTTACACATGGGATTGTTTCAAAAACTTATTCAACAATTCTGGAGTTAGGAACAAAAAAAAAATAGATCTGGGAAAAATTCTAAGATAGTCACCATAGAGGGTCAGGGTCCCTTTTTAGCTCAAATAGTCACAAATATTCCCACAACATCCTACTCCGAGCTTCAGGGACAACTTTTGCAAATTATAGGTATTACCACTTTGATCGAAGCTGTCAGGAAAAGACCGAACTCGAGGCGTATTTTCAGCAGAAGATAGCTAAGGGTTCCAGCTCTATTAGTGCAAAATAAAGTTGATCATTTAAATTGGTGTTCGGAGTAGCAAAACTCTGAAACCTGGCCAAACGTCTTGTATTCAGGTGAAACCAGAGTTGGCATACAATTGGCCGGTGAATTCGTGTTTTAAGAAGTAATGGGAGGCAAATTGAGCAATGAGATACTCCATTTATTTCCAAATATAAAGGAGGAACCCTAATATTTTGGGGTGGCATTATGATTGGTGGAAAAATTCCTTCAATTTCCATTAGACAAACACCAACCAAGATATGTAGATCTAGAGCTGCAACACATAGTAAGATTCGGGAGAGGTGCTTTTGAGGATTTTCGTTTGTTCGTACACGATAAGGCACCTCCGTATGTCAGCGGAGCTAGTAAAAATTTTTTAGAAGTGGAAGATGTGACAGTTTTAGATTGGCCGTCTTGTTCGCCGGATTTTAATCCTATTGAGCACTTGTGAGGTAAGATTAAAAAAAGGATTAGAGGACGTCAAAATAACCCTGGTCCCGTCGAATCGCATTAGCAGTTTTAGAAGAATAGAGAAACGTTCTCCAAAAAACTATTGATAATTTAATAGCGACCATGCCTCATCGAATTCGTTCTTGTATTATCGCTGGGGAAGGCAAAACCGATTATTAAATTTAACAAAAATCTATTATGTTTTCTTAAATTTCTTTAATTTTTAGAGAACTTTACATTTTTTGTTACTTTTTTTTAATTTTCGAATTTGTTTCAGTAATTTTTCTTTCTATAATAAAATGTTTTTTATAAACTGCTTTTTATATTGAAACAACTTTTTTTTTATGTATAATTGGTTTTCTCGTAATTACTGAGTAATTCCATATAAGTTTGATTGTGGGTATTTTTACAACCGCTGTGTATAGTAGCTAGGTACAGTAGTAGATGGTAAAGGCGAGACACTTCATATTTCCTTTCTCCGCTTCACCAACATTAAAGGAAAATATAGGCACTCTTGTAATTTAAGTTTCAAAGTACGGAATTCCAATGCGTTAGAGATGGAAATTGAATAATTATATAGCCGTAGAGTTTGAGTTAATTAAATAAAAAATAAAGCGAAGGTAAGCAACTAAGTTTTAAAGAGAAAAGATTAATTAATTTGATATACATATTTGAAATTCAGTTATACGAGAGTTTCAAGATTCAGTTTTAAGATTAAAGTTATTTGAGAGTCTGCCCATATCTATCGGTATTTTCCTTAAATATCAGAGTTCATAAAGTCGGAGGAATTCTACAAAGAAGCGGGTTTTATGCAATTTATGGGAAACAGTTAAGTTTATATTTGATTAAAATTTTTAATCTAAAATTATGCAATTTGTGAGGAGCTTCTTCAACGGGCAATAACTTGGTCTTATAGGTTTTTCCACTGAATTTACCAATAGAAAACTCTCTTATCAAAGTCAGCGGACTAAAGCGTAGTTCGGATTGAGGTGACTTTCTCTATTAAAGATTTACGATTCATAAAATAACTGATTTTAACTCGAATTATTTTCTTAGGGAGATAATACCTATTGCAAATAACAAAAATATTGCCAATATCATCAACACAGTTATGAGATTAAAATATGTTTTAAGACATTTTGGGTTTGGATTTTAGTATACATATTTCCTAATTGATGAGATTTCTGAAGTTTCAGGAAACATTGAAAAATTCACTTAATTTCCTAAATGTTCGACCAAATTTGATAAAGAACGCAGGTATGGCTGCCCTCGGAATGACATAGACCCTTAAATATCGAATAATATACGCAGTGTTCCATTTAAAGTTCGAATTTACATTTTAACTGAAAGAACGATAAAATTGAATAATTTCTTCTTCATTTCATTCATTCATTTCAACTTCATTTCAGCCAATCTAAGATCCCCAAATTACCCTAAGGTGATTTCTGCCAGCGATTGGTAGGTGTTTTGTACTTGCAATTGGGGTATTCTGTTTCCGTTCATACCTTTCTGGGACACCAAACGTATGCCACTCGCCAGCCGAAGTCACTTTTAATCTGCAGTTCTATACCTATCTTGAAAACTTCATTTTTGGTCGACGTAAAAAAGTTATAAGGGCGAATCACTTTTCAGTGCCACCGGATTTAATGTATTTGTCATTTAGTGCTTCATGGAGTATCACGTCGCAGTTTTCAACGCAATGTCCAATATGATGCGTAGTTACTTTATGCTTGACTCTTCTAACGTATTTAGCAGACCCTACTTTTCAACTTGTTTTTGGAGTGTTAATTTGCCTAGGGCTACATCGACACTAACTTGTTGAAAATGGGAGTCAGTTTGCCAAAACTTCCTGGCACAAAATCTAAGCTAGTTTCCTGCGCTAAAATGATACAGAGTTACACATAATTCACAGTGCGATGTAAATCGTATGTAATGCAAACGTAAGCTCTAAAATTGATTTGAGACGATTGGTATAGAATAAGTGCAAAGAAAATTATCCTCCTTTGGAGCTTGAATAGAGACATACCCGTTTTATTTCAATGAGCGAAAACGATTGTAACACATGTATTAATTAGTACAATTATGAATTATTTACAGTTACTTTATACTTATTGTTCAAGATGGGGTCCGTTATTTACATAAATCAATTATATCATTGTACCGTACTATACTTATCTAGAATGAGGAAATAATGAATTAGTAATTTTCGCTGAGCGCAATAATTACCCGGTAATTATAGTTAAATTCTGCATTTGAAGCATTTTATAATAAATGGAATTCCATGTAAAAGTGGTGTTTTAATTAAGTGGTAATCATTCATTACTGCTTGCTATTTTCAATAGAGATTGAAACGATATGTGGGTACCTATTTGTGCAGTCGGGGTGTCCCAAATGCAATTCGTCCCTCTCGGCATTTTCGCAGCGGAGGAGCTGCGAATTCGCTAAAAATAAAAAAAAGGTTTTTTTGGTAAACATACTGTTGTGATCAGAAAATAAGGTACATTTTCCATTTAAATTTCGCGGATATTATAGTCACGAAATTATTCTTTTGTAGGTTTATAACACCGACTGCGACATCCATGCAAAGTTTCATGTCAATTTATTCAATTGCTGCAGAGATACATGTGTTTTTGTAAACATACAAAAATGAGTTTTTCGATTTTTACTATGCCCGATTTTGTCGAATAAAGAAATTGCATTCAATTTTGTTTGCGGAATGGACATTGTGCCGCGGAAACGTTGATAATGCCACAGAAGACCTTTGGTGATACGGCTATGTCGCAAAGAAAATGTTTATAAGTGGCATAAAGATTTTAAAGAAGGCCGAGAGGGCGTTCAAGAAGCACAGTGCCCCGGACAAACATCAGCATCTACCAATGAAAGCCACGTCCAGGAAATCAAAGATTTGAAAAACCACCGTATTCGCCTGATTTAGCACCGTCGGACTTATGGCTGTTCTAGAAGCTCAAAAGGTTGCTTGCGGGAACACCGTTTCGACTCAATTGAGAAGATAAAGTCGAGTCGAAGAAAGTATTGAAGACCATCCCGGAAAAAGGCTTTTCTCTGTTTTGAGGATTGGAAAAAGCGATGGCTCAGGTGCGTTGTGTCGGAAGGGGGCTATTTTGAAGATGATGAAATTTATTTTAAATAATAAAAATTTTAAATTTAATAAATAAATTCATATTATTTTTTGATCACAGCAGTGCTGTTCAAATCTAAACAAAATTGGTCAAAGTGCTGGTTTAGATTTTCGGAATGATATACAGTAGGTCAAAAAAAATATTCGTACACCCATTGGGATGCTATATTTCTCTCTGTCTTTTCAATAATTTAGAAAAATCAAAAACATACAAGGGGCAGTTGTATAAGAGGTACAATAAGGTATTGTCTACAACAAAATAGAAATTAATAATATTTATTGCAAATACAAAATAAACAATAATTGAACATTTCCGCACCAAGAAAGTATTCGTACACGTAATTCATTTTAATTCTTTTTTAGTATTACAGTGGTAGATGGTACCCCTTAGCTTAGATAACTTCCTGTAGTCAGACAGAGAGAAATGTAACATCCTAATGGGTGCAAAAATAGTTTTTTGATCTACTCTATAATTCTGACCAATTTAATATCTTACATCCAGATTATATTATGTTTCCACTATTGGTGAAGATGAATCTTCAAGTGTCAATGGTGTATTCATAAAAATATAAATTTCACTCAGGATCAATCTCCTATCCTGATTCTAGAATAAAGGCCCTTTCAAACTCTTTTTACTTGATTAATTTCTCTTAAGGCATTTCTGAGGTACAGATCCTAAAAAATAACGAACAATTTTGCTGTATCGACCATTTCCCTGAGTAAATTAATAAAGATGAATAGTCGTAGAAAGACTCTGAGACGATTCAGGTCTATTACGACTTCACGCCTTATTCCAGTTCCAGTCTCAGCAGTTTAGTTTTCAATCCATATCTTTCTTTTTTCATTTGCTTTTTGGCACTGTTCCACTGGCTCTAAAAACCTTTATTATTTGCCCACTTTAAGTTTTATTCCTCGATGATGATTCATTACTACCTTTTTAATTATCCCTGAATATTACGAACGTTAAAATCCCTCCTCTCCTTATGTGCATATCAATGATTAACTTTGGAGTTGAAAATAGTTGAATGAAATTATGAAAAAATACAATTACCACGTTTTTTAAAAAAGGATACGTCTGATGGCATGATGTTTGAAAAATTGAAATATAATTTGGTTTGTGAATGTAAAGGAAACAATATACGAGCACTGAATTGCAGAGGCAATAATTTACTCCAGCATTTACTGACCAGCGTTACTATTAACTTTGCAATAATTTTAGTTTATAACCAAGAAGATGAAAGAAATAATAATTATTGTTTTTGAATTGTCTTTTGGACTCATTCCCAATATATCTTTGACCTTCAGAGCTGCTGACGATGTGACTCATTTCATGCAAAAGTCGAATTTTAGACCAATTATTTATGTGCTAAAAATTTCCTAAGCATTATAATGATGACGATATATACCAAAGTTGTTTTGTATTCAATAATGTGAACACCGCCTCTATTCCCAAGGGAAAGTGTTTGCCCTTACCCCGACTAGCCCTCTGTATTTTTGCTCCCAAAATCATTTCTTGATCCATCAGTATACCAAATCTGATTGTTTTTCGATGACGACTCGAGAAGTTCTGTTGTAAATTCCTCTCTCTTTGGAGCGTCCATTCCAAACGAGTGTCTTTGTGTTATTCGGCCATTCAGACTCTCGTTCATCGACAGTACGATTGGAATGTTTCATGGAACGAGCACGGCAAGGCAAAGGCTTCGCGTTGTGCCTACCTCTCATGGAAAGCCTCTTGATCCAAATTGGAAACTCCGGTAATCCCACTAAGACGTTGATTTTTGCTGTGGGGGCTTCTTCGCATTTCCGGAATGAAAGCCACAACATCCATGCTCAAGAGAGAGATCTCATCGTAATCACCTGATTTCGCGATAGGACTACCGTGTTTAGTTTTTTCTCCAGAATTGTCGGGATTATACTATTATGCCTTGTATAGACTGAATTCCATCACCGTCCATTTTATGGCTTCGTGTGGCCATTCAGTGCATCTGATGAGCAACCCAACGTCCAGTCTTATTCACTAGACTAAACTTAGCGAGGAGCCAATTTCTCTAGGCAACTAAGTGTTTAGAAGAAATACTCCCCAATAAGCAATCCACATTACGTCTTCTTTTTCTTACCCCAACAATTCGACAAACATGGCGGCTTCTGGATGAGAATTTACCTCCTTGCAGATCTTCGTCCAGTTAACCCCTTTGCTGCGTCTTAGTCCTCTTTAAGATTCTCAGGGAGCCTCACTCTAGCCATCCTTTTCACCATGTGTGCCCTCTTTGATGGCCTGGTGGTTGAAGTGGATAAGGCGCTCTTGCTTGCCATTCCCCCACAGAACTCAATGAGTACGTTAACTGTTAAATGTGCGGTTCATTTTTTGATCAAGGTATCCTCATCAATGTTGGGTTGATGCAAAATTAATGACTATTTTTCTTCTGTTTTTTTAATTTCGAAAGAATTAGCGTTTTGTTTACTTTTTTTAGAGAAATAATCTTCTCTATTTACATGATAAAGATGCGTATTGAAAGTTATCTCTATATTCTCCGTATTATGCTGTATCAATTCGAGAAAAGATGAAAGACAACACAGTCGTTTCGCGGCCTCAACGAACTTTTTAGAAAAGGAGCAATTAGCCAAAAGTCAGTGGAAAGATAGTTCAATAAGTTCAAGTCGCGCGAAGTGAACCTGGCAGATGAAGATGGAAGAGAACGATCATCGGATTTCGATGATCAAGCACTTTTGATTGCCGTCGAAGAAGTCAAAAGTTTGACCAGTAGAATGCTGGCCGAAGACCTCAATGTCGACAAATGCACCATCGTATATCGTCTCAAGGAATTCGGAAGAATGCGGAAATTGGCTGCATGTGTCCCGCATGAATTCTTCGATAACAATAAATTCAAACTTGTGAAAAGAGCAAACTCCGTTTCTGAAGAATCTCGTCACGGGTGATGAATCATGGTTTTTGTTCAAAAACTTAAAAAGAACGAAGATTTGCGTATATCCAGGTGTTTCATTCAAAGGAATGCCGAAGGACATTCACTGTAAGAAGGTCATGTCGTGTGTTTGGTGAGATGGAAGCGGAATCATCCACTAAGGAGATCATGTGTTATTGATGAAACAACAAGGATGAGCGATAACAGCTGCTTCTACCTGACTCGAATTGACCACCTTCACGCCGCAATCGAGACGAAATGACTGCCCAAAAAGACCATATCGTCTCCTACCCGGATAATGGATGTCTTCATGGTGAACATCATGTCATCGAATTCATGGATAGTAAGGGATAGGATCTGCTCTCACATCCGCCCTATTCACCGACCGAAGCTTCCGCTGAAAAATTGCCAAAGAAATTAAATTTATGACGATTTGGATGACTTGGTGGCCGGTTCCAAAAAGTGGACTGTCTCCAACAATCGTGACTTTTTGGCCATTGGAATCGACCATCTACCAAGCAAATGCGAAGCAGTTATGGAAGTCGATGGAGAATATGCTCCAGAATAACTAACACGTTTTTGTTGAAAAAAATCGCCGTTAATTTTGCCTCAGTCCGATTTTTTCCAAGGAGCTTTCAGGCCTTTATACAGTGTGTTTCAAAATTGCACGGAACTATTTGAGATATGTATTCATTGGTACAAAATAAGTTCATATAGGCATGTGTTCGACGTCGATCTGTAGCGGATTTGCAGAATGTTAAAAGTTAAGGTCATTTAATAAATTAATAGTATTAGTTAATAATAGTAGATAATAATACAGATATTATTTAATAAATATCTTTATGCCCCAATAACTCGACAATGAATTGATTTAAGACATGTATTTTTATGATTTTTTTTCTTTAGTTTGTGCTAGAGAATACCTGTTTCAAATGATGCCGTGGAATTTTCTAATCTTGTGGGATCCGTGATTTGATTCAATTTATAAATTGATAAATGTATAAGGAAACTAAACGAAATTTGAACAAAAATGAAATGAAATAAAATTTAGGTAATAGAGCGAACAAGCAAATTTTTCTATAGGATTTTATGTACTGAGGCCGTCAGAATATACACTACATTGTATAGTAGTTAGAGGTAACCTACTCTCGTATTAAACAGCACTTATTACCTAATATTCATATAAAATTTGAAAGCTTTAATTGCAGTAGCTGAAGCACAATAGAGTAAAAAGCCAATTTTTTCATAATTTTTAACATCCGATAACTTCGCTACCGGTTGAGATCGGACGCATGCTTATATGAACTTTTTTCCTTATTTTGTGCCGGAGAGTACATAGCTCAAATAGTGCGGTGCAATTCAGAAACACCCTGCAGAGCCGAGTGGGCCCTTGAGGACACCCCCTGTATATTTCGTTCTGGCCTGGATTTAATGGGTAAAATGTGCCTCGTTACGCAATCCCTCGCATGAATGAGATCGATTCTGTAGTCACATAAATCAATCAGAGTCGTTTGAATTTTTACATTCTGTCGGTGTTTATTTGCAGTGTTTATAGCTAGGAGTATAGAAGCAGCTCTGACGTTCTACGTCACTAATGTATAAAGGTATTTAGGAGTGACGAGCTGAGCCAGAAATAGAACCAGAAGTAATTACATGGAGTACAGTTCAAAAGTTGGAATTTTTCTCGCAACACCGAACGACGAATCCTATAATAATTACTAAAAGCTGTTGGTGAACTCAGAGAAGGCTACGATTCATTGAAGTTGCATTATAGTAGTAGAGAGAACATAGTGAAAAGTGCTAATTTTGTAAATGTGCGGGATTAGCGATAAGGTGTTAATTACTACGCAGTGGGAGAGTTGGACAACAAAACGCACAGTTTTGATATTAATTATATATATTTCAGCCTTAGAAAAGATCCAGGTGTAGATCAAAAATCTGTTGTCTTAAAAAGCTGAACGTAGCGATAGACGTGGTGGTGGCGATTGTAGTAACTAAAAAATATTTTTTTCTGGAGGAAACAGAAAAGTAGAAAGAGGAATATGAAAGAAGAAGAAGAAACGAAAGAGCAAGAGAATGAAAATAAAATATAGAAATAAAGAAATAAAGAAGAGTAGTTTTAAACTTTTCGCGCTAACGTAGAAGCACGTCGGGTGATTCAAAAAATAGGCTCGCCCTTATAACTGTTTTATTTTTAATTTTATAAAGTTGAAATTTGAATTGAAGCTATATGAGAATAGAGTCGATTGGTTGACATTAATGGCGTTTATCTAGCACCTCCGGTTTAACCGGAAATGACCCCAACAACTTTCGATTTTTAAATGTAATGCCCTATAAACTTTTACCTCTTCGGAATTTAGAGGTCATTTTTAGTCTAAAAATATGTCATTGTAAAAATGTATCTTTTTTGTGAAAAAATTTATACGCTGTCAGTATGTGGAGAATCTCGTCAGCGGCATTCTGGTACTGTGCGATTTTATGCGGAAAGGTTCCCACTTAGAAACCATCCAGGCCGTCATTACTTTAAAAAATTAGTGAATAAAATAAAACGGGAGAAGCTAATAAAGAAGAAAACTCTATTACCAGTGAAGGTAAAGAAATCGATGTTTTATTTATTGCAGAAGTACATCAATTCGTGAGATAGCTCTAGAATGCGAGATTAGCTATTCATCAGAACGTCGAGTTTTGAAATAACTTCTGTATTCCTGTGGTTATCAACAAGTAATTAATTGAGATATTCAAAATGACCACTCTGTTGTTCTCGTCAAGCAAAAGTATTTTGAACTGTTTTCCTCATAACATTGCCCAATTGATTTGGGGTAATATTATTTAACGACCTAGGAACTTTTTCTTTTAACTCTTCCCGATTGTTAGAAAGAGTGATCTACACTTGGGCTTTAACTGTACCCCAAACATAAAAAATCAAGGTTATCATCAATCAGTTAAGTTGGGCGATCTACAAGTGTTTATACAGATTATTCGTTTAAATTGGTGTAAATTATTGTAGTATCGGGATTTAATGGGATATCAAACTCCAATACTAGAGTAGATATGGGATGGTGGTTATACCTACTAAAGAAATCACAGTTCAAGAAATAAAGCTAAAAGTGTGCGTTTAGTAACGAAAAAAGGAACAAAAGAAAGAAGAGCAAGCGGACCGAGCCCTGTCTTATCTCAGCTCGTCGGTTTTTTGGGACTGCCCGGGTCAGCCTCTTCTTTTTTCTAACTAAACTTACTGCTACTTGGGTTCTCACCCCGCTTGATCACATCTGGGCACCAGATGCCCAAGGATGATCACTACAATTGCCTTATCATAATGATTTAAGTATGGGACGCGGCATTGCGAACGGAAAGGACGAATACAGAAATCTAGGAACTGTCGATGGTCAATTGAATTATGGCCCGGTTTCGTGATCCTACATTATTAGTATTCAATTGCCTAGGTGACCATCTGATTGGTCTATTAGTACCAATCCATTGATTTTCAAAATTTTCTTAATATATATATATAAGAGAATTGTGAGGTGCAACACCATCATTCCGAAAATAAATATTAAATAGTCCTTCTAGAGGCAAATTGTCTAAAAAAGTTAATATTTCTCCATTTAAAAAATTTAAATATCGTTCCGCAGTTAGTTGGCCATCGAAAATTATAGGCCCCATAAACGAGCATAAGAGTTCTGTAACTAATTTGCTTTTAATATTCTCAGGAAAAATTATCAACAAATTTCCGTCCTAATAATACCAGCCAACAGTTAAAGCCGAATCGTTCTTGACGATCACCTTCCATCATCAAATGTAAATTATTTTGAGACCAATATTGCGTATTGTTTCGATTCAAAAGGCCGAAATTAGTAAATGTAATCTCATCAGAAAATAATATTACGGAAGGAAACCATGGATTTAAGGTTAAATCTCCAATAAACCAGGTGAAATAATTTAATCGCCTTTGATGATCTTCTGGATACAAATGTTGGTGCAGTGGATATTTGTATGAGTGGTATTTAAATCTCTTCAAAATTCGACGCCCTGACAAAAAGCTAATCTCACATTCGAGAGCTGTCTCATGAATTGATGTACTTCGAATAACTTTAACCATATGTGGAACATCGATTTCTTTCTCTTCACTAATAATAATTTTTTCTTCTTCGTTAGTATTTCCCTTTTTTATTTTATTTAGTAATTTTTCAAAATGGCGAATGGTTTCAAAGTAGAAATCTTTCCCTATAAAGTCGCACAGCAGCGGAAGGCCGTTGGCGACATTCTCCAAATGTAAACGGCATATCGATGTTTTCACGAAAAATATATATTTTCTAAAATGACATATTTTTAGACTAAAAATAGCCTCTAGATTCCAAAAAAGTAAAAATTCATAGGGCATTATATTTAAAAATCGAAAGTTGAAGTCGTTTCCGGTTAAACCGGAAGTGTTAGATAAACGCCTTTAATGTCAATCAATCAGCTCTATTCTCATATAACTTCCCTTCACATTTAAACTTTCTAAGTTTGAAAACAAAAAAGTTATAAAGGAGAGCCATCTTCTTGAATCACCCGGTATACATTACCGGTCAAAAATATTTTGGCATTCTTATTTTGTTACATTGTTTAAATAAAAAGAGAGTGTAAATATTCCTTTTGAATACATTTAATTACTTTTCTCTAACACAATATTTTTGCACGAAAATATAGCAATTAATATTAGCCTGAGGAGGTTATTATTAACGAAATAACAAATTGAAATAAAATCGTTATGGGAAATTTAAAAAATGCGGCGTAACAACAATTTAAAATGATTCGGAGGGGAAATTTGGATTTGTTTTTGTTATTGTTATTTCACATGATAATAAAAACGTTGCTGTGTTAACGATTTGGCATAATAAATCGAAATTAAAATTAACATGCTTAAGTTTTCGCAGTGATAAAATCGTGTGTGAAATGAAGTGTTAAAAAATGAAAAATAATGTCTAAAAGAAGAGAGTAGACATTAAAGTATGTGAGCTTATAGCAACTTAACATAAGAAGGGCAAAAGCAACCGACAAATTGTCAAGGAATTGCATGTAGTTCACTCCATCGATTACTATATTGTAAAAGAAGTAAAAAAACTAGCAGTTTTCTAATCAAAGAATGGAGCGGGAGACCAAGAGCGAGTACATCTGTAGATAATTATGCAATGGCATTGATTAGGAGGAGAAATTGATGTAAAACAGCACCAGAAATTACTGCAAAAAAATACTAAACGGTCAAATTCAGTTAGCGTTTCTATGGTAAAACGTAGCTTAAAGGAATAGGACCTTCATAGACGAAAAGCTATGAAGAAACCCTTCTTCTTATGCAATCGGAATAAACAGAAACGACAACAACGGTCTCGGGAATACCAACATTGGACGATAGAAGAGTGAAACAAAGAGCTATGGAAAAATGAGTTAAAATTTTAACTGTTTAGTTTACGAAGATGTGTGTTTGTTCGGAGAGCAGAAGGCGAATGTGCTAGAGAGGAGTGTTTTCTCCTTACTCTTAAATATGGAGGTGATTTAGTCATGGTTCGGGGCTGTTTTGCTGGCATAGCTGTGAGTAGCTACGCGAGGATCGAAGGAGTTTGTAAAAAAAGCAGGACAACGTGATATTTTAGAAACTCATGCGATACCTTCTAGACTAATGCTTTTAAATCAAAATTTTGTGTTATAATAAGATAACGACCCAAAACATACATACAAATTATGCGAAAAATATTTATACGATTTCAAAAAGGAAGGTATTGTTAAATTAATGGTTTGGCCTCCTCGGGGTCCGAATTTAAATTCAATTGAATTGTTGTGGAACCAATTAGACGGAACGATACGCCAGTTGGTCTGCACATCAATCAATGACTTGTTGAATAATTTAGAAACAGCTCAGGACAAAATAACACTTAAAATTTTGAAGAAAACTCTTGGCATAGATACGTCGATGATGCGCTGCAATTATTTAATCATGAAGAGGACATATAGATGCAGTGTCCATTCAAATACATGAAATATTTTTCAATTTTTTAATATGTTTTTTATTAATTAACTTTTGTTCAAGATTAACGAATAAAACATTACGTCTGTTCTATGAATTTTGGTGTCAATTCTGATGAAACGATAGGCGCCCATATACTTTCGAGCGGTACTGTATGTAGCATACATAAAGTAGATTGTTACATGCTACATTATGAAAGGGAAATCTTATAAATAAGTCAAAATGGATTAAGAACCCCTTTTTATTATATTTAAAATATAATTATTTTTTAAACAAGTTCCATATAATTCTATTTGCTGGCACCTTCTCAACATCAAAGTTAAGGATTGTCAAGACTGATAAGTTTTTGTACGAATGTTTTCTAAAAATGCGACAAAATCTTTCCAGAAATAATGGAAAAAACATTTAGTTTGTATTACATGGTTCACTGCATTACGTTTTTCCCAACCTGCGATAAATTTTGACGCTATAGGAAAGCCCATTGACCGAAGGACGCTTTTAAATCGAGATGGAGTAGACGGGGCAGTTACTTGGTTTGAAGAAACTTACTTTGTTTCGAGCACCGACCGAAGACTTCAAAGAAACCATTTGGTAGTTTCCAAACTTCTTAGCCAGCATCAAGAATTTGGTACAGTTAGTAGAAAACGTTATTCTGCTCGAGAAAGGATAAAACCTCGTGAAAACCGCAGTTTGGAAGACCAACACTCCAAAATACAGCAAGAAACATTGGTGGTATTAAATCCAGCCAGACTATAAGAAACAAGTTTTACGACGTAATTATACGATCCAAAGTCAGGGCTGTGAGGCTCTAGTTAATCCGTGAATATTGGAGAGCGTGATTAAATTTTTCCAGAAACCATATTGATTGAGACATGGACCATTGAGGACACGTTTTCTTTACAAATGAGTCAAGATATCGACGTAGTGCAACGATGCACCTATTCGAGCATGGAGAAGATGTAGAGGTACGCGATATTTACCGTCAAATATGAGAAAAACTTTCCATTTCGGAGGGGGTTCCATTATGGTCTCGAGAGGAATATTTTTAACGGGGCGCACCACTTTGCATATCTTTCGAGATAGAATTGTGAATGGTCGTCGGTACTTTGAGGAGATTGGAAAACCTTACGTCACCCCATTTGAAGCAGAAGAAAACTTTATTTAGATAATACAAAATTCCACACCGCTCTATTACTAACGCTGTATCTTTAGGAGCGCAATATCGAAGTTTTGGAGTGGCCAGCTAATTTCTCAGATCTGAACACCATAGAACATTTCTGGGATGTTCTTCAGAGACGGTTGAGAGATCGTTCAAGTGCCGAAAATTTAGATGACCCGGCAGAAATGCTCCAGGAAGAACAGAACACCATTCCAAGGGAATATATAGTAAATCTAATCAACACTATGCCCAGACGGTGTCAATTTCGATTAGCCCAAGGCAGATACACCTGTTATTAATTTTCTTTGTTTATTGCATTTATTAGGTTTTGTTTCAAGAACACTATTTGGTAAAAAAATTAAATACTTGCAGTAATTTTTTTAATATTTTTATAATTTTCTGTTGAATTTTTAAAAACTAAATGTTATGTTTAAGCCTGATGATTTCCTAAATTACCTAACATTTGTTAAAAAAAAATGTCGAATAAATTTTATGAGCATTTATGGGAGTAGTTCTTAATTTTTTTTTACCAGTTTAGCATCAATCCATGCTATGGTCAGGCGACGGCCCTCCAAAATTGTTTGTTCGGGCTCTCAAGAATAGCACTTTTAAGGTATTTTGATAATCCTACAAAGTAATCCTGAATATCCTTACTCAGAACACGAATTGAATGACCACACGATTGTCACGAAACAAAGCTGGCTTCATATCAAACAAAAATAGTTATCATCCTATCGTTTATAGGTTCTAACTTGGCACATCCTGTATATTAGTACCATCTTTTGGTATTAAATCAATGAATACTTACCCTGTTGGTTTTTGCTATTTTCAATCACCGTACATACAGATTTGTCAAAAATCAATTTAGGGGTAAAATAAATTTTGAACACGAGGGAAAGGGAACCCTTTTCCTCTGCATGATCAAAACCAGTGTGGAAAACACGCTCGCAACTTGAAAATTATAATTAATTCGATCAGTGGACCATAAATATCCAATCTCCTTGGTCACAAACAGCGCATTAATGGCTGAAGCAAATTAGCAGGAATATGCTTTAGGTGTTTTGTAGTAGTGCTAATAAATTCTGTAGTACTCTGGGAAATCAAAAGCGAGAAACCTCATTAATTTGTTTTCAACTGTCCAAGAGAAAACAGAACGTGCTGCCGTTTAAAAATAAACTGATATTTATTTCGAATTTGTTCCGTTATATCTTTGAAGTGGCGACCTTCGGTAATAGAAGGATATGATGTAATATCGTTCCATAATAACTTGGTTTTATCACTGAGGAAAAATCAACCCTTAGCAGGTGAAAAGTGTCTTAATCGTGGCGGTGCGTCACTAAGCTACAGGTCTAATATCTCTCATCATAGTAACTGATATTTCTCGCTTTTGTTTGATACGGCACCGCGATTGCAGCAAATACCATTATTTTTAGCCTAGCGTTATATAAACATTTCAGAGGCCATTAAAATTGCAATATTTAATTAAAGCAAAGGCCAGTTCTTCAATGAAACTGTCCCGATTTATTAACCTTCCACACTACGCAAAAAAACGGTCTTGACTGAAATAGGGTCCTCTATAGTGTAATAATTGTGTCGCCATTTTGTCAGGAAATCTCCATATTATTATTTATAGTATTAGCAGAGTAATACGATTATTGCGTCTATAATTCTGTTGTTTATGCTCCGCTTTAGTAAAGCTTGAAGTAATCCACACTTTGCGTCCGAAATAGTTTTGTTTAGTGTTGCCTTGCCCAGTACATTGCACATTATAAATGGTAAATAATCAGTTTTTCATCATGGGATTTATCCTGTTAAACTATTTATAAATTACTGAGATACACGATATTCAGCTTTGGTGTCCGACATTGGTGCTTTATTAATTGCTTCTTGGCAACTATGTGCATTCATACTTAATGTAATAATTATATGCTGTATAGCGAAAAATAACACAAGATATTTTGTAAAAGGTCATAGCGAGTTCAATACCATAATTTTTTATGCGTAAGATAATTGAAATAATGGAAAAAAGGCAATAAAAAAAATGCATGGTTTGGGTAATGTGTGACTCAACAACACTATTTACGCTTACTTAGTAAGTCTCCCTCATCGACAATCCCATAATTTTGCAGAGGTTCCGAATTGGAAGAAATTTTACAAAATATCTCTGGTATTAGTGATGGTGAAGGGCTCTTATATGATCAAATTCTGAGAACTGAGAGTGACTTGAATGATGCAGTAATCGTAAATAAACCTCTTGCAGATTGAAGTACCGAACCTGATGATGAAAATGAATAGTGTCATCTCTCACGTAACTTTTATGGAAAAAACAATTTCAAGTCTAAGGTTCTTTATTCATGTTCGAAAACAATAACAGAAAACATCGTTTTATGCCTCCTTTGGTTAAGAAGATCTGTGGTAAAAAAACCGCTTACTACCCTTTACGAAGCATGGTGGTCCCTATTGATGAAGGAGTCTGAGCGTTTTTGATAAAAAAAACTTTGACCCTCTGTATCTGCTAAAAAAAACCTCATTGGACATTGACTTATATAGTAAACTGACATTATTTTTGGACTTTCAATGCGCTATTATAGTTACACGGCTTAAAATTGAAACACTTTATATATCTTGAAAACTATTAATTTTAAGAAAGCCAACACATTAATAAACTTGTATTCAAATTGAACGTAGAACCCGAAAATACAATAATACAGACTGTAACATGTCATCATGAAGATATTTCAGGTGGTGATAGCATTTTGCGGAATAATAAAATAATGCTAATGAACTCATAGTCAAAAGCGCACCATTTTCGATATACAGAGTGGTAAAATATCACATTTCTCTCCCATATTTTACATTTTCTGACCTATGCTTGGGTTAAATTTTAGGAAATTTTGTACACCTATTTTCATCACGACCCTCTATAACAAAATGTTAAAGTAGTCGATAGTAATTTACAGTTTGTTATGTTTTCTGGGGACATGTACTATTTTATGTTGAATTAATAGAATAGTTTACGTTGGTTCTCTTTTATGGAACACCTTGTATGAACTCCAGTGCCAAATAAAAATTCCTCCTTCAATTCTTGAGTTTTTTTGGTTGCTTGCAGTATTTTCGTATCTACCACCGTTTTCGTAGAATTTGAAAAAATATCCATCGATTCAAATTAATAAAGTCCAGTCTACATTTTCTGGTTTGCAATCTAGGCTGCCATGGCTGAGTGTCAGCCATTTTAATAATTTTGTTTTGATTTTTGACATTTCGCTTTTTCAAAAAATTTTAAACTTTTCCACCCTGTATACTGAAGATGGTGCGTTTTTTACCATGAGCCGATTAGCATTTTTTAAAATTTTGTCGAGTACTATCGACCCCCGAAATATCTCCATAATGATATGTTACAATTTATATATAGGGTGTTCCATTTAAGATAAGGGAAAAAGTATTGACTTTCGCTTAAACCGGAAGGGTGACATCATCGAAGACATTTTTAATGAAGTCGCACCAAGGCTTTTACCAAAGCATTAAATTTTCGTAACTGTTATTCATATTTTCTCAAACCGTCTAATGGTGGTTTCCGATAGGACGGCCCGTATAACATGATACAGGATAGAATAGAACAATGCTAGATTTACTTAACTTCATTAAATTAAAATTCATGTTAAACATAAATCATCAAAATATAACAAATGTTCATGAGTTAACGCTGCTGTTGAGTATATGTATGTGTGCACACCACAATAATACTCCAGCAATTGAGTGTCTATTTTCGATCAAGATCATTTTCCGCCTGTTTATTTTCAATTATTACGATGTGGAAAATCTATAAATTTATACCCAGAGACCTACTTGGAACATTTATTAATAATGTTTCTGGGTTAAGGATTTATGACAATTTTGTATAGGGACTTGACACCAGACCAAAGTTACAACGTGATCAGGAATCTTTCTTGGATAGAGACTCAAGAACCCTTCTGAACTAACGCATTGTCGATTTCGGGGGAGATCTTGGAATGTGAAGTGGCCAGACGGGTTCTTGAATCGTTCTAGGATGGTTTCTTGACCCGTTGGAAAAGCCAATTACGTTTGGTCAGCAAAGCTTCATTATTAATACGTCCAGCTAATGGAAATAGTCAAGTGACAGGTGGTTAGATGTATTATCATCACCATCATTATTTCAAGTATTTCCTGGAATGTCAGAGCGTTCCGGCAACATTTATCTTTTGTCAAAATAAGTCGTCCATCCACTATATCTTGCGTATAATTTGGGACTTATCTTTTTTAATTTCTGACTGGCGCTTGGCATCAATGAGCTTAAAATGCCCGTTTGATGGCTCCATAGGAGCTAAATATATCATGTGGAAGAACACTCTGGATTAGTGTCCGCTAAATGTTTGCCATAATTCATAATTAAAAATTCCTATGCCACCCTGTAGGCATATAAGCTTCTCCACTGCTCTTGTAGCGAAAGAAATGTCTCCATATAAATTTAACTACAAAGTTACTGCTGGCAGGAATATATTGGTCTTCTGGCTGTAATCTCTTGTATGCACTCAATCACATCTATATTTTAGCGTGCACTGGTCAGTTGTATGTTATCCAGATAATCACACCTGCAACTTTATCTTTATGTATTTCACTCTCGTAGCATTTACGATTTTCCTTCATCACTTACTCATTGCTTCTGCAGTTGGGTAATTTACGTTCGATTTATACGTGGATTACAGTTAATGAAATATATTCGCATTTATATATGTGGCGTAAACAGAACTTATGCAACAGAACCGCAACATAAACAGGACATTTATTACAGGATGTCGGGAAGTGCCGGAGCGACTAATGAACATGGCGGGTCAGCTAAGGTGGTTTCGATCTGCTTGAAATAGCAACTAGTTTTTTGGAGCGGATGCATGTTTATTTCACAAAATTTGTCTTCCTTGCTAAAATCACGAAGAACTGGTTTGATACTTTGTTCCGTTGACGGGATCCATTATTTCCATGTCATTGTTTGCACTTTTGCCAATCTTTGCCTGCAACATCACTTTGAAAATATTCGGGTTAATGTTGTTTGTGAGACGCCCCTGGCCTCTGACTACGTCGCTGACCTTTGGGTTTTTCAGAATTTTGGCTTTCTCATTGGCTCTGCTATCACAATATTGGAAGTTATAACGAGTCAATGGCTGAATTTGCGGAGAGGTTGCCAAATATTTATCTTTTATTTTTAACCGAAAAATATTGTTTTTTGTTTAGTCACGTGACACAGTATCGGGATTTTACTAGGGCCTTATTTCGAATAATAATTAATCGAAATTTCGGAAATTGCTAAAGATGGGCATAGTGACTTTTAAATCGAAATGTTAAAAAAGAAACAGCGAACTTAAAAGGATAACGGGAATCTTGTGAACTGTATTAATTCTATTTATGCGATTTTTCGCGAGGTGTGTTAGTAAAAATGTACTTAAAAAGTGTATATATTCCTAGCCATATTGGATGTTTAGTCTGTTGAAAAAGATTACATTATGTTCGACACGAGCGGCGATGTTTGAAAAACGGATCAAAAAATTTACATTAAATGTTGTCGAAACGATCAGCAAAAAATATTATCTATAAATTCAATGCCGTTTGTGTGAAGCAGATCGGAAAAACGCCCAAATTTGTGGCAAAACAATTCGTGTGTTTCACACTATGAAAGTGCGCTCGCTCATACTTCATTGCTTGTTCATGAATTTTTGGCCATAAAAATACACAAATGATGCCGCAAACTCCATATTAAAATAAAAAAGAAAAGTAAAGAGAACTTCAAAGTGCCGTTTAGCAAGCATAGACAGAGCATAGACGAGGTTAAATGCGCGTCGCTAAAAGAGCCGGTTTTCAAAAATGTGAGTTTCAGAAGTGTTTCGGGGATTCCGAGAAGCCCTGGCATAAGTGTATGCTATCTAACGGGGTCTATTTTAAAGAATAAATAAAATTATATCCAAAACTTTTAAATTCTCGTTTTTTACTGAACATATCCTGTATAAAGGGTGCCCCATTCGGCATATATCAGGGTTGCTATTACGTTTTTATATAACCGAAAACGTCTTAAATCATCTTAAATCGAAAAATGTGTTTTCACGGGCTAAAGAACTCTTTAAAGTTTATCCATCGATCGTGGAAGAACTGGATAGTACTGATTTTCAACAGTTTGAACGCAACGTAAAGTGATTAATATTTCATCGGCCCTAACGCCGTCTCGGTCGTAACAGCTTCAACATACTTGAGCTCGGATCTATGAGAGAAAGTGGAAAATTAACTTCATGGAATCTGAAAATTTAGGAGACTAGAAAATGCTATCCAACATTAAGTTTTCTTCCGAAACGGGAAGAAGTTAGAATTCGAGAACAAGATAAGTGAACTAAGTGGACTAAACACCAGGGGGCCAGGGGGTTGAAAAAGTCGAAAAAAATTATTGGGGAATGTCATGGTTTTCTATTTTGGGAAATTTTCTGAAATCGTCCAAAATCTGTATCTCTCATCTTCACCAACAGGGAGGAGGCTACCGTGGAACTACGTTGATTAAAGTTAAATTTATACTGGCAGTATTGTAAGAACTGTTGTAGTGGTTATTCCAGCGAACAATGTGAAGAAGTATCTGAGCCAGAAGTTATTGGTTTTCCGAATCGAAAGCCTCTCGAACGAATAGAGAAACCTCGCACCTTCAATAAGAACAAAAACTCTGATGGATTACCTTTGGCGTTTCTTAAGAATTGTGGGAACTGATCCACTGGGTCAAATTTTGCAGTTCTTGTTCAAGCAGGGTAATTTTTCTTATTCGCTCTGGAACCGCTTTTGGCATAGACTAATCTTTATGTCTGGGTCGGAAAAGAGCATTAATAACTATTGGGAAGTTTTATGGCCTTTTGTTTTGACAAAGGTGTTTAAATCAATAATAATTACTGGCAAACTCTGAAACCGTCACGAATTTATGTCTCTTATCTTCAGAAGCAGGAACGACTCAACATGAGTTCAAGAACAAAAAAATTGAATTTGTCACCTTTGCTCTTGGAAACTACACTCGATATCTCTTATCATTAAAAACATTTTACCTTCGACGACCACCGGACCTGGATCAGTGATTGATGGGCTTTCTTTAATCTCCTGGCATTAACAAAATATGCCGATGGTGTTTGTACTAGAACTATGAGTCCACTAACTGTAACAAGGGCTCTGGCTTATGAAGTCATCTCTCTTGACCGAATTTGATGGAATCGTCGAATTTGTGGCGTGAGCATGTCTGATTTTAAAATGTTGGACAGAGATCTTTAAAGTACGAGGAGCGGGGCTTTGTTGGTTGCAGCTGAACCTTCCATTGACTCGAGGGTTCTTTCATGCTCTACTAACGCAAATTTTGAGAACGTTTCGGTTTTAGTCAAAATTAGCGAAATCAAAATGACTGCCTTCTGTGTTTATTTTTTCACCAAAATCTAGCATTGAGTTTTATATATTTTTTTTTTCAAAGAACGCTGATGGGGAATTTTAAAAAGTCCGGCTATTGATGTGAATGGAATTCTTCAATACAGTGATAGTTGAAAGTAAAAGACATCTACTCATCTGCTTCATTTTCCTTGATTAGAGAATCTTGGATGTTCGATCTTGGGTGGTAGGACATAAAGGTTCTCATCTCTCTGATCTAACAAGTTGGTTAAAACTGCCTCCTTCTTACACTTCATTTCTTACACCCAAATTTCAATACTTGCTATTCACCACTTAAGCATGCGCCTAGCTTCACATATTAAATAGGCGACTACTCTGCCAAGTCCTAAATACATACTGGCAAACAAAACTTTTCCAAATAGCTTTCTGCAATGTTGCTTTCTAAATTTAGCATGTTTACCGATAGATGTCGAGACTGCGTCTGGAACTGGTCCATGGATAGATGTCCAAGACTTAAGCGCTGCTCGCATGGATGCAAATGAGCAAAGTGTCCATTGTAGAGAAGTGTTTACGCGTAAAAATATACAGGGCGCCCCTGAGAGGTCTGTTTAAAAATGTATCACAGATTTTTGAGGCGAAAACATGACGATTTAACCCAATTTACCTTCGTTCAGTAGTGGATGATTTTCAAAATACAGGACGTCAAAGTGAAGATTAGAAAGAGGAAAAGAATGAATTTGTTTGTTATGCTAATATTTGAACATGATATCGCATAGGAGGAGCTTTTGGGGAGAAAAATCAAAATTCATTTACATTATAGAGGGCGCTGTCAGTGCTGGGTCAACTCTCTTTAAGGAAGCATTACTTTTTTTTATCACACGGTATAAAATTTATTTATGATTAAATTTGTGTTTTATGAAAAAAGGTATCTCGGTGCAAATCTTTACAAGCATTCCTTCTTAAGATATTTGAAGTTTGAAGCTCGCCGCGTGTCTCGAAAAATAACCTTAATGTACATATTTACTTATACAATACAGGAAAGTAAATAATACAAAAATTATGATAATCAAATCAAAATATGAAAATTAAAAAACTCATAAGAATTGACGATTATTTGAATGTTTTGATTATTTTTGTTTCGAGTGTATGGTGCAATATGTACCTTGAAGGTGTTTTTCAAGACACACAGAGAACTTCAAACTTCAAATATCTCAAGAAGGAATGCCCATAGAGACTGGTACTAACATACTTTTCCTTCATAAAACATTTAGGAAAACTCAGATTTAATCACAAATAAATTTTATACCAGGTGATTAAAAAATTACGCGCCTTTAACGAACCTAGCGCGGATAGCGCTCTCTACAATGTGAAAAAATAAAAAAATAATTAAAAAGTCTCTAAAATATGAACGGATTCGGAGCTGCCTCTCTGAAAAATTCCCCGTTGGGATATTTTGATTAGAGAATAGCATTACAATCCAAGAAATTAATTTTCTTCCCTTCTTAGCTTAACGTTAACATCCTATATTTTGAAAATCGTCTAATTTTGGACTAAAGAAAATTAAGTTAAATCGTCATGTTTTCGCCTCAGAAATCTGTAGGAGAATTTAGTGCAAATTTTTAAGAAGCTCCCCTGTATAATACAAACCGCCACTAAACATCAAATGTTGTCACTATAACAAAATCATAAATCCGATAGTTTCGCACAGTATTTTCAAGGAAATTATGCTAGACTGAAAAACGTCTATTTTAATCATTCCAGAGGTTATAAATAACACTACAATACGATTTTTTATTGATCCTATTTATACACATCGGTTGTAATCAATAAGTCCGGGCAATTTTGTAAACTATGCGGTCTCGGTTATTGTTCTTTGGCAGCTTTCCAATAAACAAGAACCTCGTGTATGTACATACCCATATTTCGTCTGAATCTGCGCCTTTTGTGACGGATCATAAATAAACGAGTTGCAGATGCAATTTGCTTTTTAACCATTAATTTGACTATCAGTAATGAGATGGTCAACCGACCAAAAGTTTCTTTATTAATGCATAAACTAAGGCAACTGTCCATTGTTATCAACATTAGGCTTCCTTTAGTCACAATCAATAATAGAAGTTGGAATGTTGTCAGAAACACCAAGTGAAAACCTTAATGAGCTTTTTGTATCTAACCCTATGACATAATTCACTTTCGAAAAAAAGGTGTCGAAAGTCCAGCTATTATTACTAAGTACTCTCTGTGAAATTCTGCCAAGATTCAATGTCCCATGGTATGCTGGATATCCTCGGATAGAAATGTCTTGAGAAGGAGAAATATCTTTCCAGAATTAGCTTTCTCTATAATATAAATCTTAACCAAAATATATATTAAAAGATGGCCTTAGCATTAAATTTTATAACCATTCCAAACCTGGATTTTACCAATTTCAGATTTAACGGTAAAAAGGATTTATTCCTAGCAATAATGGTGTAGTAAATTTTAATCGCGTTGGAAGTACGCTCCGTGAGTAATTAAAACAAAATGGCGATGTTTTCCATGGGCCGTCGCTGAAACACACCACTAAGATACGAAAATTACGGGCTTGTTGAAATTTTAGACCGGAACTAATGAGATTTTATATAAACAGTTTGGCTCTTGCTCTAGTGTTTTTAATGGAAAGTTTGCCCTAATTAGCTCCAATTTTGCTCCAAAATACTTTCAAAATGCATGTGTGTCTACACTTTTATTTTTGATTTAGACGGATCAAATTAAAACCAATTGACCCACTCTCGTTGACTACATACAATGTTATATACAGAGTCCGCCTTTGGAAGCTGACACAATCCGTACATGGAAAATTACAAGTTTAATGTATTTTTAAACTTTTGCATTTTGGTTTTGTTGAAGAAACCTGAGATTGTAAAAATATTATCAACATGATATGACTTCCGGTTACTCCGGAAATTAACGCTTACTTAATTTTTTTAATGGAATATGGCAGTTTTTTTTGTAATTTTTTTTTGTTTGAAAATAAGCACAAACTTCATAATACAATATATCACAGATTCCTAAATATTTTTGATTTTTTCTGGTTTTTACAACTTTTTTAATACTTGAAGAACGTTACTAAAACTCAGTTATTTTCAAAATTATTTGACATAAATCAGTGAAGTGAATTTTAAATTACTGGAAAATGAACATGTTTTTATAGAGAATTCAACAATTGAGAAAAATATTTGAAAAAGTTTTATAAAGAAATGATTGGAAGTTAGAATTTTTAATCGAAAAAAAATCCTTTTTAAATTCGAAAAGGTAATTTTTTGTAATAGCACCTTAAAATCATTTTTGCGCTATTCTATTGCTAATAACAAATTAACAAATACGATATACATCATAAGTGCCAATATTTTTTGAGTAAATCGAAAAAAACTAAATTATTTTATACTGTGAAGATAATAGATATATCACCACACCATTATCCGATTAAGTAGCTTATTTTAATTGCTTGTTTTACATAAAATATTGTTTCTCTTACACCATTAACCACCAATTAAGATTGCATGGCGAAGATGTGAAGTTTCTTCAATCCTCTTTCGCCTCAAGAATTTCATTAAGTTAGGAATGATGATGTTATGAAATAAGTTCCACAAGACCTTCCATCTAATGGGCAACATTTTAACTATTTATGGTAAATTAGTTGTAAAGATTTTTGTTCATTATTGTTAATTAAATCATCAGAGCAACATAATTTTTTTTCAATTACGTTTTTGCCTAATTTTCGACTAAAATTAAAACAAAACAAAATAAGCATTCAGCAACTTTATCGTGTAAAAGTGTGTTGATGTATCTATTACCTACGCAGTATACAGCAGTTTAGAGTTGTTTTCGATTTACTTAAAAAGTATTAACTTTTGATACTTACGATGTTTATCAAACTGGTTCATTTTTTCCTATCAATCGAATGGTGCAAAAATGATTATAGGGTACTATTTGAAAAAAATTACCTTTTTGAATTTAAAAATTTTAAATTTCAATAATTTTTTTCAAAAACCGTTTCAAATGTTTTTCTCAATTTTGTAATTGTCTATAAACATTTGTCAATTTTATTGTAATTTAAAATTTACTTCATAAAATTTTGTCAAATAGTTTAGTATATAATTAAGTTTTAGTAAAGCTCTACAAGTGTTGGAAATGTCCTAAAAATAAAAATAAATTAAAAACAGTCGGGAATCGGGAATATGTTGTATTATGAAAAATGTTTATTTTCAATAAAAAACTCATATTCACAAAAAGATGTCATGATCTATTAAAAAAAAAAAAAAAATGAAGGAAGAGTCATAACGGTATAACCGGAAATCATATCAGGTCGAATTAATTTTTAGGATGTCAGGTTTTCTCTGCACAATAAAAATACGAACTTCAAAAATCCATTAAATTTGTTATTTACCATATACGGATTGTGTCAGCTCCTAAAGGCGGACCCTGTATTGCTGTTTGAAATTATGTGCATGAGAATAATATGTGTCTCAAAAATGAAAACGCCTTGCGCAATGGGGCAAGCTTGAGATCACTTTATGTAAATAACCATTAAAATAATAACGTTAACTACTTCCTATTCAAAATACTGGCGCCATTTCTTATTAAAAATAAACTTGATCGCTTCATAAAAATAAGTCGTAAGTATGAATAAAACTGTTCGGTTCAATTTTTCGGAATCCACTCTTCTCTCCAAAAAACAATTGTAGACATTCATTCTAGCACTGACCATTTTCATTTAACTAGAAAGAATCGTGCTAGGACAGTTGCTTTTAAACTTTAGCTGTAACACATACCACTTTTTATAATAAACTTCCATTTTATTTTATATCAAATTATTAGTATCTATGGTGCATGCCGATAATAAAATGTGATTTTCTCAATGACGGTAGGAGACATCGATTAAAATAAGATATATGTTTGATGTAGGACAGTTATGAAAAAATCAAGTTGCGCAAAAAAAATACTGACTTCGTCGACTCACCAAAAAATGAATTAGCGTAAATGAGAAATTCTGACTTCTCGTGTATAAGGAAGACACATGAAGCATTTATTTCATATGAAAATAAGAACGGCTATGAGTGATTTAAACCGTCCCATTCTTATTACAATCATGAAAATTGTTTAAAAGTTACAGCAAAAATACTTTTTTTTTACTTCTTACTGTGAGAGCGAATAAGTTGCTAACGAAGGTTGCTAGAATTTTTTTTATATGAAGAACTGGCCTAAGTTCAGCTTTCTCTATAACACCTAGAATTTATGACATGGCTCTTCCGGACACCGTGTAGATTAAAAATTTGGTTATTTTAGGTTCGACTTCCCTTGGTCATTTTCCAAAAACATATTTTTCTGTAGATTACAATGCCTTCTATTTGGCAAATATCAAAAATATCATTAAGAAAATTTTGTTTTGAGTTTTATTTCAGTTTTAATTAAATAAACATTAAACAAACAACCCGTAACTAAAAACGTCGCTTTTCACAAATAACTTAGCAATTGCTTTTCTCAGGTAATTTAGGGTTTTCACGTAATAAATGTGTCTTCTGTCGTATTTTTTCATTTTTACCACGTGTTTTCGAAATAAATTATTTTATTTCGCCAAGCTCGCAGCGAAAGATAAAATCTAATTTAGAAAGGTATTTTTGGCAATGATTCCCTTTAAAAATACACTTAAAGTTTTATAGCTCATCCAGAACGTTTGCCGAAAACCACTTTAAATTACATTTTATGATTGATAATTGCTTACAGAACCAGTGCGACATTATTATACGTTTCGCCATTAAAATTCAACATTTGTTCAATTTTAATTTCACCACTATCGTCCTAAAACTTTAAATGGAATTATCACTACTCTTCCTTCCATTGTTTAATTAAAATACCCACCCAGAAAACTTCGAGAACCGAAAGGTGACGGTTCGTACACTTATTGTTAACATATATGCTTAAGGTCTAAAAATACCTCTCAAAGTCGACATTGAATGCTGGAAGATGAAATAAGTTTTGTCCAGAAATAGAATTCTGGATGCTTCTTACGATAAAGGAGTCTACACACGTTCTGTTTGTATAATGTCAATGCCCCAAGACTATTTAAAAGTTTAGTTATGAAGAAAGAATCATTCACTCCGAAGCACAGGGATAATCCACAAAGACCATAAATATGAACTTTACTTACCGTTTCAATTAATCTTTTGTATCGCGCGCTTTCAAGTATGAAATTTCTCTTTTCCACACTATTTTAGTTGCGGAATGCAGAAACTGCGAAGCGAGTAGGTTTCAAGGAGTTTATAGGGATTTGCAATCAAATAAATCATGCAAATAGAACATTTTGAACTTTATTACTGGGTTGAGCATTCCGAGAATAGAACAATAAATTATTCAACGGTGACGTTGAGTAATAATTGAGGCTGGTTATGACATTTCAGATTGTTTCCTCAGAAAGTTTTGAATATGTGCATGAATAATTTGTCCACACGTCTCGAGTCTCAAAATATTTGTTCCCATGTTTATTTGCCATTAAACCATTATAAATGAATTATAAAATTAACCGTAAGATTGGAGCATCTCGCGTAATATATACTGCGTGACATAGAAAAGAGGACACTCCGTAGAAATGGTTTTATTTCAATAATTTTTGGTATGCACGTTTCCTACTCCCAAACAAATTCTCTATTAAAAAATTGAACAAATTTAATTGGCAAAAAACAAAAAAAATAATTTGTCGGTTTTTCGCGGTGGTTTATACGTTCCTGTACACGTCCAAGCATGGTTCTAATGAAGTGATTAACGTCCCTTTGGGGATCTCATTCCAAAGAAACTGGACAACATAACATAGCGTCGCTAGTGTTTGCGGGGGGTACGGGGTAAATTATGTAAGTTTTTGCCTACAATGTCCCATGTATGTTCAATTGGTGACAAGTCCGGAGATAGCGGTGGCCAAAATAGCAAATTGACTACATTTCATTGGAAGAAGTCCCTAGTCACTCTAGCCACATGTGGTCGTGCATTATCTTGCTGGAAAATTGGATTTAAAACAGTTTCCAGATAAGGCACAAAATAAAGTTCCAAGATTTCTTGGATGTATCGTTGGAGTGGCATACTTCCTCTAATGAGAAGTAAAGGTGACCTGTCATCATATCACCACCTGTGCAATAGTACCCCAACACGTTACCCCTAGATTCTGATGGACATGCCTCTGTATTGTAAACTAAAGATCCCGTTTTTCACCTCGTCTTTTTCTTACTCTTGCCCCACTATCATGCATACCCAAACAGAATCTGGATTTGTCATTAAACACGATATTATCCCATTTTAGATTCCAATGTATTCGTTCTCTGCACCATTGCAATCGATTTTGTCGATGATTTAAGGTGAAGGGTAATACAAAATAGGAACGGTAGGAAAACAGTCCAAAACTTTTTATTCAGCGATAAATGGTTCGAATCGCAATGGGTTTTCCATATTCAACAAATCAGTGATCCATCAGCGTTCTTTACGAGACGAATCTCTCTCATAGGGCCATAGTTTCAAGGTGGCGATCTTGGCGTTCTGTAGTTCTTCGAGATTGTCTAGTACCTCTCCTTCTGCCTGTTTGTTCTTTTTGGGACAATGCCTGACAACATCTCACTATAGTGTTTACACTACGGTTCAATCTAGTGGTGATTTCCCTAAACGAACGACCAGTCACTCATGGACTCACTATTCGATCTGTCTCAGACTTGCTTGATTGATCAAAATTTCGCTGTATTCTACATCTAGGAATATTTTATTAATCTAAAAACACACTTTAAGCACACTATATACCAATAAATGATATTTTGTAGTGATATTGTTGATATTTTATTGCAATTTTTATTTAAAAAAAAAACTTAAATTTCTGATAATTCGTAAATACATTGATAAATATGGCTAAAAATTTAATTATGTTCTCATGTACAAACATGAATACCACAAATAATTTAAATAAAACCATTTTTACGGGGTGTTCTCGTTTTTATGTCACGCAGTATACATATACCCGCGTTCGTAACCTTTGAGGATATTCTAACAGATTGAAACTCTTTTGAAATTAATTAGAAAACAAAATTATGTATTTATACTGTTAGAAAGCATTTAATATATAACAAAACTAAACTTTTGCTGGTAGACTTCTAAATCATATTAATTTACTCCTATGTTGTAAGTACGACTCAAAACGCCCTTCTTATAACTTCCTCATTAACGCTAATACAAAATATCACCTCCACGATTATTGATCACAGCTCAAATTCTATCGTTAATACTCGAAATGATGTTAATTACCTCTTGTGACATCCTTAAACATTTTTCTAAAGGTAAGCTCCCGGAATCGAAAAGTACAGTGAATGTCATATGTGGTGAAGCTCTTCTTTGAAACACGTTCCAGACATGCTCAATTGAATTCAGATCTGGCCATTGTGCTGGCCATGGAAATGCGACGGTTCCTTCATTGGTTAACCAGTCTGCCACCATACCAGTGATATATAACCGAGTATCATCATGCATGAGGTAAAAGCTCTGGCCAACAACGCCAGCAAATGGTCGGTGTGCAGGGTCAAGAATTGTATCGATCTACTCTCGGAGTCGTTAGGGGGATCGATTTGGAAAAACGAGGTCAGTCCTGCGGTCAATAATTATTCCGGTCGATACCATTATTGTATCACCTCTCTATGAATAGACTTCCTGAACATGTGAACGTTCAACGTTTCCAGGCAGTCTCTTATTCGATGAGAATCTGGGCGAAATCCAAATTTGAATTTGTCAGTGGGTAAAACTATACTCAATTAATTCTATTCCAATTTCGATATTCTTGACAACACTGTGCTCTTGCAGCGCGATTGCTTCTGGAAAGAGGTGGATATCTCAGTGGTCTTTGCCCATGAAGATTAGCTTCATGTAGACGATTTCTAACAGTATCTGGGCTTATAGTCACTCGGTGTGCTCGTCGTAAATCTGCAACCAATTCCGATGCCCTAATTGCAGGTTGCGTTCTAGTTGTTAAAACTAAAAATCGATCTTGAACTACAGTCGTAATGAATCCACGTCTTGGAGGTTCTTCGGCTGGAGTTCCAGCTTTTCCATAAAGCGTCGATATAATCGACCAATTTGACATTTTGGAAAACAGCCATGCGTTCAGCTACTTCAATTACTCTTAAACCAGCTTGAAGAAGGTTTATCGCTCTATTCATCCCATTCAGAGTTAAATGTTGTCGTTCTATAGTTAAACACGATATATTCAAAGCATGTGCTAAAAAAAAATCAGCTAGTATCGAAGCAATATAATTGAATCAAGTTGACGATTTAGCAGAGCACAAAATTCCAACATTTTCATAAACGCAAAAAAATGGTTTATTTACTTTTAGATTTTTCCAGTCAAGCAAAATATGTATACAGAGTCAAGACTTGCACTAATACAATACAGCGTAAACTACAATTGAAATCACCTGCCATCGGTTTTGTGTGTGTGTGTGTTTTTTCAATATTTTCAGTCTTTTCCGATGTGTATAACATGCAGTGAGTGTTTCATCATGGTTAAATTTGCACGTAAGTGAGACTTCAAGGAAACAGGAACGCAAGTCTTGTGTAAACCCCATGACTTTTCCCTTAAATTTCAACTTTGAAAATTTCTGGAATCTTCTTGCTCAGCATTCATTCAATTGATATATTCTTTATCTACAACGTTTCAATTCTGCTAATAAATTTCCACACACGTGGTCTTCTTTATTTACGAGACTATTCAACCTGTATCTATCATCTCCTTTCGTAGTAACTGGTGATTGAATGGTAGTAATATCTATCTATCTTTGCCGCAAGGGTACTCTTTGCTTGCATGAATATTTCGGACGTCAACACACCTTTCTTGACCATCAACGTCCGTCTTGATCAGCAGAACTCAGAGATTGAGGTATACCGTTATTCGCATCTCTTTATGTGCTGGGGAAACATTTCCACGGCGATCTCTCCTTTGACCTGAAGTCTGAAGTCTTCGTTTAGGACGTATTTTTATCTAGCTCATAGTCGTTAGTCTGAACGCTAGGATGTCGTCCTAATTGTCTTTCCCTGGAGATCCAACTGGAATATTTTCCTGGAAAGTCCATGCTCATCCTGTTAGATATCAGTTGCTTAAATTTGTTGCTGGAAGCTAGCTCAGGAATCAGTCTTCATGAATTCCTAAGAACTCCTACCCCCAACTCGTTTATCTAGTCTTTGTGTTGCTCCCAAACAATATCGAAGGAAAAAACTAGTTTAATTGGTTCATTAACTTATTCTAAGTGTCAGCCTGTTCTCAAATGACAATCCTCAATCTCCCGTCCAGTTTGAATTGTCCAGGTCTAGTCGCCAGACAGCAATTATTTATCCACAACTCATCTTCGTGGTGCTTACAAAGTGTTTATTTAGTGTGATGATATTTCCAGGCTCCTCACCCGATAACCTTCGATTCACACTCAAATCAAAATTTGCAAAAATGATTCAGTCTCCCGTGACTCGTTCGCTGCAGTGAGTATCCGAAAAGTACCCTGTTTCCCGAAATAAGGAGAGCGATGCTACTTTAGTCGAGGCGTCGCGACGCGAGCGTTCGAATTTAATTCGCGGTTTTCGTGGGCGGTATGGTTCGGTAACTGACGATTAAAAACAGAAACTCACCCCTAAAAAGGGCTTTTCTTTGACTTTGCGGTAAGGGCAACTACGTGGTTGCAACTGAATTGAACTGAACTTGATTGACTTTCTGTGCGGACTTTCGCGCGAGTGTTTAGTGCGGTTCTTTTACGGAGTGATATGGAAAATGGAGTACTTCCAAGAATGGGAGGATACGGAGACAACCACCGAAACTACTACCAAGAGAACGAGGAAAGTCAGAAAGGTCGGTGTTTTTGTCAAGTAGTGTCAACCACTTATGAAAGTTATTTCTGAAAGCCCAAGGAATGGTTTAATTTGTTATCAGTGCCACAAAATGGAGATGATTTGCTCAGTTACTCGGCTCATTGCATAGCCAGCCTAACACCCAACAAGTCTTCGGCTTATTTGGTTTTCTGATCATTTTGCAGGGATCTCAGACAAACAACAATGAAACCGAAAATATGTTCCCTCGGTCTATCGAAACCGTTGCTAACACAGTTCCTGTTTTATACAAGCATATTGGCACCAGTAGCTTAATGATGTTTATATTTTCAGGTAATGACAGGTGTAATGTTTTGGATCGCACCCACTAAAAGCTATTTACAAAAAAATATGTTAATATTCTCTTTCATACTCTCACGTGTAATGGTAACGGTTTTCGTGGACTCTGCACTTCTAGTTCGCTCAGACTTTTCCTATTCTGAACCACCAGTCTCAGCCCTTATGTGCGCACAAGAAATGTTAAGTCCATATTGGCATGAATACGCATCCATTCACATTATAGCCCCCAACTTGGAAAAGCGACTCATTTCCAGGGCAGTGATTCACAATAAACCTTATTAGATTTACGTTCCAAAAAAACGTCTTTCCAAGATTTTTTTTGACAGTAGAATGAAAAATATGTTTTCCATTTTGAACTCGTGTGGGAAATGTTTCAATTAATCACAATAGTGAATCATTGCTAGGCACAGAACATGCTTGTTTGTAAGTGAAGCCTGATAATAATTCCGCATTTGAATCATGGGCGCGTTTTTTCTTTCATGTTGTACTACATGATAAAAAACCATTCTTTCAAAAAATATTGGCAACAGTAGTAGGTGATGAGCTGAACTGCGAGAAGTTTACCGGGAAAAATAGAATCTAGTTATATTCTTGTCTAGTAATATAGCATCTTATAATTTTGTAGCTGATTGTATTGTTTGCAATATGATTTACATAACATTTGAGGCTATGCTTTACTGCTAATGGCCTCCTCTCATTTTTTTGTTCTATTAGTCCTGACATGAATTCTCTAGCAACGAAGCGTTCCACGTTTCGGGATATGACGCCTTAATGCGCGAATATGATCCTTCTAAAACGTGTATGTCTCCGTCGTAATAATTAGGTGACCGGGGGAAACGATACTCAGATCGACCACAATTCGAAACGGAAAAATCGTCGCAAATTAAAATTTTGCTCACAGATTCACCCTAACGTTTCTACTGGGGGAGCATCTGCCCCTCGAAACCACTCCCCTCCACTGATTTACCCTGTTTGTAATCATCAGAGCATCCGCCTAAGAAATATTGTAGTTTCCAGTTAGTGGCCCTAGCAACTGTAAATTTCTTTTTCGACCCTTAGAACTCTACATTCAGTGCTATTTTCACTGCGCATTTCCTATCTTTCCTTATTAACTCTCACGTTATACGTTCAAAAAGCAAGTAGATTTCCTCTAAAGCTTACAAAAGAGTAATATCAAATATTATCAGTTGCATATAAATTTATCGTGCTCCAAATTGGCATTAGAGTTTTGGAACTATAAAATCTAGGAAATCGACTGTTGGGTCGTGTAGAACACTCCTTAAATAGCCATAACTTTTTTTTGTATCTCCCCGTATGCTACTTTTTGAATAAAAAAATCTTTTTTACCATTCATTTTTGACCATAAAAGATACTGCTGGTATTTCTCGCTAAAAGCGGTCGTTCTTCAATAAAAAGGCTTTGAAGCTTGAACTTTTACCACCAAAGTGACAAAATAGACGCAGCATTGCATAAGAAAGCAATGCATGCAAGGTAAACATTTGAAGACACAGCACTTCGATTTCTCGAACCTTACAGTAATCCTAAACATTCAGAATATGTTGAGTTAAGGATCAGGATAGTGCATTACCGCATTTTGGCTAAACTGCGCGTAAATTTCTGGCAAACAACTATCTTAACCTTTCGATAGAAAGACCAAGACGGCACCTCTCAGATCACCCGATATGTGTCCTCTAGATAATTTTTTGTGGACCCATTTGAAGGTGTTAAACGGTGTTCCAAAATAATATGTAAGGAACAAGATATTTGAATTGCGTCTGTTTAACAAAAATACATCAAGCGTATTTGGAAAAGTTCACTAAACAATGTTAAGACGAACTGATACATGTCTCGCTGGAGGCAGTGATCATTTAAAACATTTATTGTAAATATTTTTAATTTATCAATTACAATTTGCAAGACAATATTGAAACCGTCGCAACCATACCTATACACCCGTCACCAGGTTGCTCACATTGTGATAAAAAAAATCAATTTCTTCTCTAATTTCCGCAAGTTATACATATAAATGTTCGTTTAACTATCAAGGCTATGCAAGGAGCTTAGTAAAGCAATTAAAGCTTGACCTGAAAAATCTGTTTAGACTAACTCCGTTTGCTGTGTTTTTGCTATAGAACACAAAAACACAGGAGTATCTTTTTTACGGATTTCGCTGAAATTTGAAAATTCAATTGAGAGTGAATAAAAAACCCAATCTTCCGGCTATTCTAACCATCCACGACGTACCTGCCACCAGGAGTACCAGTTCAATTTCAGTTGCAGTCGTGCATGAAACTGATGATTAATAGTGATTTACAATGAGTGAAGGCAGAAATCCTTCCGATTGTTTAAACACCACAAATGAAGCCCACGCGGGTCCGCAGAAGTTTGTTAAATGATTAACAAGTGATTTATCAAAATCACTAAAATGATCAATCATTAAAAGAAAAAAACATCCAATTTATCCGCTTGCTTTGTTACAAAAAGTACGCATACATTGTAGTTCTAAAAATGTCGACACTCGAAAAATGATTATTAGAACTTTTGGCATAAAAGCAACATCCAGAGCTATGAGAAAATAAATAGTGAACATTGTGTTTTAGCTTTAAACACGATAAGAGCCTATTTCGCCGTCCTGTGCAAAGTGAGCTTACTTTGATGAATCCAATCCAATATTCGAGATCTATTTATACGAGTTTCACCTTTACCTCTATCTTCCAGAGGATAAATATTTGATTTATAAATAAATACGTGGAATGTTAAGCGTCACAGTTATTACGTCTAAATCACCGAAATAGCTGCTTGGCGCAAAATTCTGTGTTTATTATTGCACAATAGCTTTTTGCAGAAACTTGTTTTGAAAATCCCGAAATCCAGCTGAAATTCAAGGTGCATCCAGAAAAATCTCAAGTTTACCAAGTCCGGGATTTATAGCAACATTTTCGTACAAAGTTCTACCGCCAAAATGGACAGTAAATAATTAACTGGCATCTGGTTGTGAATTTCAAGTTATCTATTTTCTCTACAAATGAATCATTTGATTTAAATCACATCGGACAGCTGGCATTGAGATGGAAAGGTTTTATATTTGTTATTTTGGGGTGTTTTTATGTTATGCCACCAGTTTGCTTTGTCCGAAGCCTCGATAAATATTTCCTTTGTGTCTTGAATTATTACCATGGAAAAACGTTCCATAAAGTAATCACGACAAATTGCAAACGAGGTTTTTTCCACAATCAAAAAAGAAATTAAGGATATTCGTCAACATCACCGTTGAAAATCGACATTCAAATTTAAACAAACATAAACGGGTGGCGAAAGTTATAGTCTCCCTGTGCCTGTCTTTCATAGCCTAAAAGACGCCTTACACAGGATTGAAAACATAGGGAGAACACGAATATCTGTTGCCAAAAAGACTAGAAAGATGCGAGAACGAATTAGGAGAACTACAGGGTGAATCGTTGGGAATGGGACACGGCAAAACACGAGACAGGGGACATGAAAATATGCCCATAGAAACTAATATATTGTGTAGCAATGTGGGGTGTTTCAGAATTACAGGGTGTTCAAGGTAGAAATTTTCATTTCAAAATCCCGTAATAACTTTTTATGTTTTCATAGCATCAACAACAAAATCCGTTTCCGTAGGTTTTGTAATATACCAAGCAAGAATTTTGATCTAAGTTCTACGTAGCTCCAAGAGGGCTTTAGTTACAACCCACCAGTTCAGTATGTCGGATCATATTTTTTATGCATGTCAAATTCCACTCACTGTAATGAAAGAGTGTATTTTTACTTAAAAAAGGCATTCTCGTTTAATCCCGAAATATCACTTTGTTTACGATATTTTTATCCAGAAGCTAATTCGCGTCGTATCATTTCAAATTCTTATTTAATTAAAATAAAAATTAATTCTTTCAATTATTAAAAAAAAAATGAAAAGTGATTAATAAATGAAAAATAAGTCCTATTATAAAATTCAATTGAGCGAAAACACAGATCATATCGCGTAGCTCACTAAAGCAAAAGTAATTTTGCCTTGGTATTTTTACTTTAAAATTATAATTTTTTACTTAAATACAGCAACTGGAAAGAAAATGGTCTGATTATTGTGCCAAGCTAAAGTAACAATAGCTAAGTACATTTTGCTTTACCGTGCGAGTGAGCCGTAGCCATCATCGCTTTTGAGGATTTGAAATGCGTTGAAACGAATTAGTTTATGGATGAAAATCTCGCAAACAAAGAAAGTTGTCGCGATTAAAGGAAAATACCTGTTTTAAGTAAAAATAGACGCCCTTAAATTATATTGAATAAAATTTGACCTTAGTTGCGCTGATAAAAAAATATGGCTAAATATAATGAAGCTGTGGGTTGTAACCAACGTCTTCTAGGAGCTACGTGAAAATTAGATTGCAATTCTTACTTACTACCTTACAAAACCTAAGTATACCAATTTTCATGTTGATGTGAAAACACAAAGTTATTCAAAAATATTAAATTAATATTTCAACCTTTAGCACCCTGTAATTTTGAAACAGGAAACATTGGCATAGGGTATATTGGTTTCAATCATCATATTTTAATGTCTCCTATTTCGGGTTTTGCCATGCCCCCATTCCCAATGAACTACCCTGTATAAAAAGTAAATGTACACACACTGAATTAACAAAAAAATTAGAGACATTAAATGGTGTAGAGAGGTACTGGGAGATATTTGAAATCAGATGCTTGAAGTTCTTCAAAGTAATTTAAATTAATTTTTTAAGAATTTTTATGCCCGTTTTCGTTAATGCATTCAGACGATTTAAATGGAAGCCGCAAGAGGCGGGAATTTAGTGACATAATACTGCTTTAGAGTAAGGTGCCGAACTGAACTGCTCGTTAAAATTGTTGCAATGATTGGCATGTTTTCCATTGTCCCTTTTGATTGGGAAAACATGAAGAGAACTAGAGATTTCCTGTGGATTTTGAATGATATTTCAGCTTCAGCAAGGAAGCACGTTCATAAATGTATATATACTATATATATTTATCCCTTGTTTCTGCTGATGTCCTGGTAAGTATGAAGCGCAAGTTTAACTGTTCTGCAGGACAAAATGGATCGATTACACAAGGTCCGAAACTTAACGTAGATAAAAAATTTTTTAATTTGACGAAATAAAGCGACCTTATCTAAATTTTATCTCGCTATTTTCATTTTAATAACTGAAAAAGCATGTAATAAGACTTAAAGACGTATTTATTCCACAACATCTATGTAAATTTTTACAGCTTTGATGGCCGAATCTGTTGTTGGAAATATAGGCGATATTTTCAGAAGTGACATCGAAGATAATGGTTTTTAAATCACTTTGAGAGCCTTTAAAATAGGTTCCAAGTCTATGTTATTTTCTTTTATTTTCTATTTCGACACGTTGATGTATCAACTGCTGCGAAAATAGATTTGTCATCCGATCAAGTCAAATAGAAATAAATACATTCCATATGAACGAGACACATTGATCAATGAATGAATATATATCGTTTCAAATGTAGAACCTGCTAAAAACACTAAAGCCACTGATATAAATACACTTTCGTGGATGAATTTTGCTTGCATAATAATATGGAGTAGAGAGACAATAAGATAGAATTTGAATGAATTGGTTACTTTTAGTGTAAACTGAAGAAGTTTAGAATTTATTGTCAACCGGATAAGGATGATGCATCAACAGATATAATTTAAATCGTCATGGATGGAGTTATATATACGCCCAATTTTTCTAGCCATTAAAAGTAGTCATAGAGCATTAAGATAACTCTCAAATAAATTGAATCTAAAACCAACCGGCTATAAATAAAATTCATTAGGTAAAAATAGGTAGTCTCACGTGCGTTATTCTGTATGTTTATGTTTGTGCACGAAACCCTCCGTAGATTCATTTTCTTAAATCAATTGGTTTGACAGATATATAACCGTTCCAGTTTTTTGATCAACCCTGTATATGGCAATAAACTGCAATCCAATTCGAGCAATATTGGATTGGATTGTGCTTGTTAAAATTCTGTGTCAAAAAAAAGTGAAAAAGTATACATACCTACATATCATATTGTATGAATTAGTAGAAATTCAGTGTACAAACAAAGTACACCAGTAACAAACACAATCCCACATGCATAGGGAAATCGTAAAAGCCAGAATATTTTGATTTTCGCTGAAAATGCCCTGAAACTCTCGAACATTTCCATTACGTGTTGAAAATTCTTAAATAGCATCAAATGGATATTGGAAAATTGATAACGGCTGCGCGAAGGTGAAAATGTCCCTTGTGAAATTTATTTTTCTACCTTCCAGAATTCGGAAATACTTCTATGAACCGTTGGAGACCCATCAAGCCCATAAAATTTTAACCAGCTTAAGCAACTTTCTTTAAAGCACACAACGTAAATTTTAAGTTACCTAAACGACAGACTTCCAGATCTAGTCACTCCATGAATCAGTCCTAGCTAATCTTAAAATATCCATCTAATTAAAACTCAGGACATCCAGAAATCTTAAAATATTAAACATTTCTATCATTACGATTTTAATTAAATATACCCAAATATAAATTTTGGCAAAGTTTCATAGTTTCAGGTGATCTTTCCACGGAATTTGAGTCGCGATAATTTCAATGTCACCCATTAAAATTTATGGCGGAAATGCTGTGGGAAAACACGTGTAACGCTATTTCACCAAAGAACAGATTTGAATAAGTCAAAAATCTTCTATATTGTGATTTGTTATACATACAGGGTGTCTCATGATAATTTGCGGTATGCAATTGAATCACTAATTGTTTTAGTTGAAATCATTAGGGTTTAACCTAATTTACCTATGTACGTTTGTACGTTAATGACGATGGAAGAAATTGAAGGTGCAAAAGATTAAATTGATTTTCGAAAAAATCTTAAATTAAATGGAAGTATGGACAATGGAAACTTACACAGGATTTGACAATAGTGATTTGACATACCTTCATAGTCACCCTCCACATCTGAGAAGAAAAGTGTTCGTTCCCACCCCCCAGTTCATGCCAAATTCTAATCAGTCGAAGTCGTATTGAAATATCGAGTTTTCAATCAAATTGTTGCTAAAGCATCCGTTTAACCCAAAAGTTATGTCGTGTTGCTTATTCCACAGTCTATTTTTATATTTCCATTAAAATTATTATATGAGAGGTGAACGACCGATGTGAAGTTAGTCTTTATGGATCCTTGAAATACTTTTTTATATATTACTACATGAACTCTGTTCAGCTCACAAGTATAAGCTTTCATGTGTGGAAAATTATTTCCTCTTAGTTAAATGTGTTCTACAGGGTCTGTTTCTGAACGCCAACCGTGGAGATATCTGTAACCATAAAACATGCGGGGTCGGTGAAATTGGGAAAAAAATTTGCGCGATTTGAAGTTCAAGATATTGCGTTTCAAAAAAAATCTTATAACTTTTGGAGCTATTCGAAAAAAAATTTAATTAAAAAAAAAAAATTTTTTGTTTTTTCCTTAATTTATTCGGCGAGGTAACTCAAAATGACTGATACTTTATCATTGCAATTTTTTTCTCTACTACAGCGTAGAGATGTTCTGTCTCTTGGATTTTTACATTTTTGAACTCAGCTTTTTTTTTATTTCACTAAAGTGTTACATGTTAAAGTTCAGTCTTGTGCCGGATGCCCCATTAACAGAGGACGCTGACTGTATTTCTATAACTATTGGCGATGACGCTTTGAAATAAAAAATGTTATAAAAAAAGTGATCAAGTTTATTCGTGGAAAGTTCCGGCATAATTTTTACATATGAGATATTTTATTTATGTATTTACAAATTTTCTGTAGAGAGTGTTGCAAATGTCAGATAAAAACTCAAATATCTTGGGAACGGATCCTACGATGTACAGAAGTGGTGGCTCGTTGGAAAAAACTTTTTTCCTCTATCCTATAATGTGTCAGACAAATCATTTTATTTAATTAAAATACCTTTAGAGATCTCGGAAAAAACTGACATATTTTCTAAATCAATAAAGATATCGAGTTAGAAATTTCGGAATATAAATAAAATTTTACGGTTTTACTAATTAACATACCAAACATATATCATTCTATTAGTTATTTGTCAGAAATTTACAACAATTCCGGACTTTATAATAAAATGCTGCCTAAAGATATTTCCATTAACTAAAATAGATTTTCTGACACATCTCCGTATAGAGCAAAAAATGGTCTTTCCAACGAGTTACCACTTCTTTAAATTTTATGATCTGTTCCCGAGATATTTAAGTTCTTGTCTGACAACATTCGCAGCGTTTTCTACAGAAAACTTGGAAATATATAATAAAATTTCATATGCAAAAATTATGTATAAACTTTCCACAAATAAAACTGTGATATTTTCAGTACACTTTTTCATTGCATTTTCTTAAGTTATTTGACATATTTTCATTGACTATATGAGATGCATTACCTAGCGGCGAAATTAAGAATTTAAGAGAATATTTATAAGGTTTTGTCTTGGTAATTTTCATTATGACATTTTTTTTCAAAACTTCGTTTCCAAAAGATTTAGAGATACAGCCGGTGTCTTGTGTTAACGGGACGCCCGATATTTGGGTGAACATATTAAGAACCCCTTTTCGCATAACGTGCTTTGAAAATAACATTCGCACTTCTATTTAATAAGGATATTTTCTATAGTTAGACTGAATTTGTTTTAATGTCACCTACAGTTACAAAATCAATATAAATTTATTTACAAAATGCCTTTCTCAAGTGAAGACAAATGAGTCGCAGCGAAAGGTGGAAGTTACTTTGGACACTATCTACTGCAATATACAGGAAGATAGCAGTTAGCTCCAAATTCTATTCTATTCTTTCGTGGAAATTTAGCCATCATAGAAAGAGCAAATTTTATTAACACAATTCCACAACTTCTATGCAAAGTTGCTATGGAAACAGAAGTTCATAAAATGCATTCGAGAATATTGAATGGAAATTTAAGGAATTGGAGTTTAGTTTAGGTTAGTTGAAATTTGTAATCGCGTTTAACCGCATATTTTGCGAAAATCAGAAGTTAAAATGTCCTCCACGTTCTCTACTAATCAAGTGGTCCTAGTTTTATACCAAACCGAGCTCAGACGACCCTAAATATCCATCAAAATCTGGATTTACATGTTTGATTAGGTATGACAGTCCAATATGACCTTAGCATTTCCTTTGCTCACTGAGCAGATTGAAATATTTTATTTACAGAAAGAATTGAGCGTATCTCGCAATATCGTCGTTAAACTTGATTGGTTACCTGCCCCACTGACCTGGATTCGACTGTACTTTTTACGGTCAATTCGGAAATTGTAACTCGATTATCACTTTCAGCGTGGCCCTGAGATCTTTGATATGACGTAAACACGCCAACCAATATTCAATTGTTTTCAACCATCACGGTGTTCGAAAGCCAGCTTTGGGATTTACCACACTTTTTTGGAAAAAATGCGGCGATAAGATTAACTTTTAAGACTTTTTTTACGTGAAAAAATATACGTTATTTTTCAATTCATTTTAAAAATCCTTCTAATTTCTAATATAGAAATTTGTGTGTCAGACTAATAGATTCAGAATGTTTAACAAAAATCGAGAGAGGAGGTATGTGGGTGTGTTTATGTTACTCACAACTTTAAAAAAACTTAAATTCCAAATGGCCCCGATAAGAAAATAGTATCGTATCTTTTATGGTTACCGAGGTCCCTCCTGTTGAACTCCAGAAACGGAAATCCTATACAATCTTAAAAAATATATTTCTTTGTGCTAAAAATACACTTTCAACCCTGAGAGAGTCGAGAATTATTTAAATCCTCAATGTCACAGGAGGCCATTAAATATCGCGTCATCAACAACAGGTTTCCAATTTTCTGGAAATAAGAACGGAATGAAAGAATTAACGACATTCCGCAATCGTGGGAAAACATATGGAGCCGCCGATCCAGGTATCTAACCTAGGTCAGGGCCGCATCCAGACTACAGCGCCACTCGCCATTTTATCGCAGAAATGGTGGGAAGGCCATTGGCCAGCGGACCCACCGCTCTATAAATAATTCGGTACATCCAGAGAATGTCCAAGTATAGCGCGTTGGAGGTGAGCCAGACTCTGATCAGATCAGGGTTGCCAGATCTGACAAGAAGAAACGAGGATTGGTTTTTTTTTCTTGAAAGCGTTTTTCCTCTAAACTTAATTTTGTTAATTAGTGAAAGATTCTTTGATTCTCACATATGTATTTATAGCTTCCCGGGTTTCTACCAAGTTATCGGGTGCTAAGTATAGGTATTCTGTTCAAATAACGATGTATATGTGTTATAAGATTGTTTTAATTGAAAGAAATACCATAAAAGTTATTGAACATTTTTGGTAATTTGGCAACAGAATCAGATATACATACATATATTGTGATTTTTCTGGATAGCCCGCCAATCTCCTTCGTTTTTGTGTCGACCTTGAGACTAAAAATAAGACTTTTCGGGAAAACAGACAAGTGTTTGTTTTGGTTTTCTTTGCATCCTAAACAAAGTAATAACGCATTTAGGTCTTTTATTTTTCAGTTTAAATTAGGAGTTGTTCAACAGAAGCTACGTTTAGTCTTCAACAAAGAAAGAATCATTCTCTTTCCTATCTCACGTTTTTCTAAACTCCAACTCACAACGTAGGAAAAAGTGTAGTTATTATCATATCTACTATCATAATTATAAATTTGCATAATTTCGGTTATTGTGAAAAACTTAACTTTTACGATTTCCATAAAGGTTAGTTCTTCAAACCCTTATTTTTTTTGTCAACGAGGTAACAGGAACGACACCAAATCTGGACAGAAAATTGGTGAATTGGTTAATTCCAAAGAATTTATATTTGCTGATGAAGTTACGACAAGTTTAAAAATATTGTTTAAAAATTCGCGTAACAAAATCTTGGTAACTTTACTAGGAGAATGATATTCATGGTAACGTTGAAGTGAAGACAGATAATGAATCAGTTTCGCGGCGTTTATAGAAATTTTCTTCTAGATAAAGTAGCTATGAGCATCTATATACATTCATCTGTTGGCCTTAAACTCGGGTTTTGAAACTTCTAATAACTATGCCAGCAAGATAATTTCCAAGGAAACCTAAAAATTGACTAACGTCTTACTCTGATTTCGCCGTTCTCATGGAAATGAAAAAATTAACCATTGCTCTGTTTTGATTTCGTCATTTATATAGAAATTATCTTGCTGAGATCGTTACTAGGAGTTTTTAAAATCATTAAAAATAATTATAGTCTATTGGGTGTCGAAAAAGTAGATTATCCAATGTCTATAGTTTAGAACATCGATGATCCCAGAGATTCTCACAAACAAAATTGAAATTGCGCTTAGGTAATATTCTGAACATATCTGTCCTTTTTACATTCATATAAATCATGTGTATCAGAAAAGAAAAACACTTCTAGTTATTGATTATTTTATATTCTTGTTTGGAGGGAATTTCCCGTCTCTCTTGCACTTATAAGACTTGCGCCTTAATTAGACGAGGCAAAAAGATATTTACCTCTGGTGATTGCGTCACCTTGTCACTTGTGACAGTGACAAGTACTTTTTTAAAGAATTTTCTTGAATAAAATTGTAAATTGGTAAACAGTTGTGTTTAGTGTTTAGCAATTTTGTTATAATGTAAGTGGAATTTAAAGTGTAAATTGAAATTTTTGGGTATGGAAAATTACATCTCGTTCGTCTAACATTCCAAAACAATAATCGCGGACGTTCTTTTATTCTAAAAGAAACATAATGGGCGATTGTTCTATTGTGTTGTCTATAGGTTAATGTGGAGCAACGCCCTACAAGTGCTCCAATAAAACTGTTTTCCCCAGTCTCGGGCTAACGTTGAATGCGACAAACACGATATTTAATAATATAACAATTAAATTTATCAAATTTTTTTCTTTTTTAGTCCCAATTCAAAGTTTTAAATTATTTTGCTTTGAGATCCAAGCTGTAACCTACTTGAAGGTATTAGGTGTAATTTTAATTTTTTCATAAAAGCCCAGTCAAAATTTCTTTTATCACATTAGTATTTTGAACTTTGAAGTCTTAAATAAATTCTTTGTGTTTTTCAGACCTCGTCCACAACTACCACGACGACAATGACAACCCCAGCCAAGTTGTATGGAAAAGATCCAAGTGTGTATGACGATGTGGATGTAGATACCCTCTTAGATAAGTTAACGGCAGAAGAAATAAATATTCTAGCCAAAGAAGTGGATCCTGATGTAAGTAATTGATGATTTCTTAGGAATAGTGATGTTAGAAAATGCATAAGATAAAAAGTTAATTTTGTCATTGGTGTGGGTAACCCCATGTTAAGCTATGGTCTATGAGATTTTCAGCTAAGAAGTTTAGCCAATGTTAATTTGACTACTAAATTCAAGCTAATAAATATGTTGGGTTCAAACAATTTGTAAAATACCTAACAGCTAGCATGGTGTTAAAATTTAAATCTGTAAAATGCTTTGGTAAAGTAAAAAAAAACGCAATTGATATATAACATATGACATAGAAAGTTCCTCATCTTAACTTTTTATTCAATTATTATGTGTTATACTCAATTTTATGTGTTACATAAACCACCAACATTAGATAATAAAAGTTGTGTTTGACTTGTTTCTGAAGACTGTCACCATGGTAATTGTATTGTCAACAATTAATATATTCATTTCATTCATTATTAAAGGTGTTAATTAAAAAGTATCTTTAAATTTTAAGCATGCAAAAAAGTCTTTAAATGCATACAAAATATCTTTGGCTTTAGCTACTTATGGTGTTGGTTTTATGTTGTCTTACCCTAAACTAAGGGAAAAAAATAAGGGTTTGATTCGTATAAGTCAATATAAGCATAAAAAATCATAAATAGATGAGTAGCTATATTGCCATTATATCTTTTGAATACTAATTTGATGAATATGTCCTACAATTCCTATTTAATTGCATCTAAGTTCCCATATTTTCTTAAATACTCCTTGAATTTCTTTTAATTTCTTTGAATTTTATATTTCTGCGGGATTCTTATTTTCCCATATTTTGATGGAACTCCAAATATTTTCTTGGAACTTACAATTGTTTCTACACCAAGTTTCTGTAGTACTTTACCCTTTGGGTTTTGACAATTGCTAATAAATGTCCTGCTCCTCATTCTTTTACTTGATTAGCTGTTGGTTTGGTTTTTTGCCATGATGGGTTGCTGTTATTAAAAATTGTTACCAAGTTGTAACATTTTGTTACACTCAGGACATGTAAAAAAGGGTCACATTAAAATGTTATCCAAATGTATCATTATACAAGTTGTCTGAAACTTTTTTTGCCAAATTTCAGAAGTTAACTAGTTGGGTCATTTTATGAAGAAAATTTCATAGAACATAGGTCTGGAAACACTTTGTTTGCTATATATAGATGTTTTTTTCCATTCCTAGATTGTCAAAATCTATAAGTTAGTTCGATTTTTGGGATTAGGTCCCTTTTATTACATAAAAATATTTTGTGGTGTGCAACTATCCTCTTAGTTCCTGAAACTTAAATTTCTTTTAAAGCGGTCATCTGTCTACTCTCTGTCATAGGACTTCCAGAGCACAGGACACGGCTCTTTAGCTTTAAAAGGAAAATTAAATGCATTCTTATTGCTAGAACATTTTAAAATTAAGTTGAGTCCATATATTACTTTGAAACAACACCTGCGTGATGGCGGTCTCGTTGTTTATTTTGTGCAAATTTATGTAAATATTTCTGATAACCTTAGGTTGTAGCTCAGCATATTGTATTGTTGCATTTTTATATTGTAGACTGTCATTATGTGAAGATATAATTTCTATGAATATCACCATATGTACATATACAGGGTGAGTCGGAAGAATCGTGCCAAACTTCAGGAGCGTGTTGTACATGAAAAATAAATGTAAAAAAACTCAAATGTTGTTATCCGATTTTAGTTTGTTTACAAGTTATAGCGTAAGTAAAATTAAAACATAAAATTAAAAAAATGTATACATTTCATAAGAAATTCCATAAATTAACGTTTGGATATCATAGTAAATGTTCAAAAATATTGCCATTAACTTCTAAACATTTTCGGCTTCGTCTATGAAGAGCATTCGTTGCACTCCTGATTGTTTCATGTCTTTCTTTAATAGCAGCTGCAGCATTTCTAATGCGTTGAATTAGTGCATCTTGAGTGTCCACTTTTACTCTGTACACTTCAGTTTTAAACCAACCCCACAAACAATAGTCTAGTGGTGTGAGGTCTGGAGACCTTGGAGGCCAACTAATAGGGCCACTACGACCAATCCAACGTCCAGGAAAGGTACGTTTATGGTAAATAGAATTCTAATTAAAAAATTTTATTTACGCTATAACTTGTAAACAAACGAAAATCGGATAACAACATTTGAGTTTTTTTACATTTATTTTTCATGTACAACACGCTCCTGAAGTTTGGCACGATCCTCCCGACTCACCCTGTATATTTTACATATGAATATATTTTTTACTCATTCATTTTTTTTCCATCTGTACCTATCTCGTATGAAATGAGTAGAGCTTTTTATGGATTTGGCAAATAATTTGTATGAAACGTGGAGGATTTCTGCACTATTGTGGATTTTGAAGATTATAAAATGACTTGTTGCGATTGGTACGCAATATTTTTCTGAAAATATTGCGTCCAATAACCAAACCGTTGCCACATACTTAATAAACACCCTGTTTAAAGTAACGATAATGGCAACTAGTTTGGACCGGAAATCACTACGAAATTTGAGAGCATCAAGTACCTTAATCTTCTTAGTACCCCATAAATATGTTCTATATGACGTTAGATTCGTTGAAATTAAGAAGTAGATTCAAGTTACTTGAGATTTTATTTGTTGACTGGTTAGTGGTATTGCTTGTTGTTTAGCGGAATGATCACATTTATACGAAGTATAGCTAATTTGAACAAGTTGGTTCAGTGGTTGATGAGTCGTTTTTGAATCATCATGGCTTCCTACTGAAAAGGGGATACCAGATGTGGAAGACCTCTATTATTGAATGCGGTAAAAATTTTTCGGCGGTATTTTCTGATCCTTGACTGTATTGACCACTCGATTTTGTTTTGCAAACTCAAAAGTTTCGGATTTCATGAACCTCTACCAGTCACGTTCCGTTCATTTCTGTCCAGTTTTCAGTAGCAAGTGTTTGTCGACGGCGAAGACTCTACTGAGCTATTCGTGACCTTTGGTGTCTTTCAAAGTTTTGGGTCCTTTACTTTTTTTGATTGATATTATTTGTATTTTTTTGCTGCCTATTGCTGGTAAATTAACTCTCTTTGTCGATAACGTCACCACCCTTTGGAGTTTTGGGAGCGTAGATTCATACAGTACGCTCACAATCTACACGTAGGAAAAATGTGTTTATTACACTCATCAGATTGAATGTTGCACATAGTATCTCCATTATAATATGTTTTGACGTATTTCCATTTTAAATAAAACGAACGGGTCTTAAAGAGATCTGACATAGTGCGAACTTCGTTCTTTACAATGAACATTAACAATTCAAACGAAATTCAATTTGTCGCCCCAAAAAACTCAATTCATGATTTTATGACAGTACAGTAACTACAAACGAAACAGAATTTAAAAAAATATTAGTTTGTTGTCCTGTATTTGGTAAATTGCAAATTTTTGGATTAAGACAATTTATATAGAATCATCGTATTTGGACCTTAGGTCAGTAATAGTTTTCTCCACAATCGTTTAAAGAATTCGCTGCATGTATATTTTTCTATTCTTTTATTCTTTCTAGTTGTTACTAAGATTTTTTTTTTCAGGATTCATTTCTACCCCCTTCCCAAAGGAATAGTTATGATTGTGATAAAAGACCAACAGGACCTCTAAATAGGAAACAATTAATTGAACATATTAATAGGCAAGCGATAGAAACGCCAGATAAGCCTGAAGCGCAACCTTATGTAGCGGGTGTTGTGAGGGGCAAAAAAGTAAGTCACGTTTTTTCACACCTTCCCTTGTAGGTCATAGCTTTATTGTGGCTTCAAATAATTAGTTATTATTAGCATTGACAACTTCAATTGTATGAATTGTTTTGAATAGAGGATATACTTGGAAATCAGGCCAATTTACTATGCAGTATTTGATTTAATCATACTCTAATTATTAATTACTTGATGATTGATATTATAAGATCGGGGAGCCAAATATAAGTATTTTAGTTTGACAATTCGCCATTTCATTTTTTAATATAAATATTAAATTTCGATTACGTAATGGATTCTTTCATGTAGATAAACTTTAGAAGGCGAATTTCTTTTATTTACACTACAGATATTCCAGTCGTGTCTTTTTTTGTTTGGATCAAGGAAAAATGACGCTCATTGCTTCTTTTAAATGTAAACCGTTTTCACTGACATATTTGTGAAATTATTTACTATTTCGTTAGAATAACAAAGGAAGTGTTTTAATTAACATTATAATAAACACGTAGAAATGATCCAGTAATACACATAATACCTTACTGAATCATTGTAAAACCAACTCGCCAGTGGGAAGTTTTGCAGTTTTTGTGTGTTAATAGTTTTTTTTAATTAAAATAACTAAATACATATTTATTCCTCTTGTGATTTTCGTTACGGAATCGCATTCCTTACTTCTAATTAAAATATCTCTCGTTCATTTGAATTTAATGTATCATCGATTTAGAATCGAGTATTCAGCGTAATGTGCGGAGTTAATTGCCACGTTGTCCAGGTACAAAGACGACTTATTTCAATGAGGCCAAATGCGAAAGAATTGTCATACAAATATAAGTATGTGGACAAAGTCCATTAACATGAGAACCCTTAAGTGAGAAGGCACATATATTATCTTACGTTACCTAAGGCATAATATAGTTTTTTCAAGGTTACAAAACTGTTTTTCTTACTAGATTATTAAAATAGATAAGGCAATGTTTTGATTTTTCTTTAATTAATTTTTTCAAAACTTAGCGATAGAGTACGGTGTGAATTATTCATGGATCACTTTTTGCCTATCAAGATTAATAAGAAAAATGATCAAACTTGGTTTTTATACTGGCATCATTTTTTTTAACATTTTAAATTTAAAAAAATTGTTGCAATTGAAGTTTGGTGAATTTCTACGCAATCAGAATACATAGATCGTCCGTTTGGGCAAAAGCTCATTTGCAATTCAATCCGTCGATATATTCAATTACAATCTCCGGACATTTTCGATTAATTGTCTTTCTTATTAGATTGCAGAATTCCCGTTATTTCTTTCATTCCGACATCAATTGAAAGCAGATTTGTGAATTTTGCATTTCTGAAAGATAGCGCTAAGAGATTTATCGCTATTTTTTATGATTCGTTACATTCATCTCACCCATAGGATTACATATTATTATCGAAATGATATATTAGTGACAATATTATGTAGTCATTGATTGGGCCTGGCGAACTGGGTCTAAAATGGTTTATGTTTTTAGTGGACTCCACCTCCTCCGCCTCAAAAGGAAATTGATGCAGAAGAAAAGATTCAAATAGATTTAGGAGACGAGTATGAGCACGCGTTAACAAATGCGTCACAAGATGAAATCATTGACTTGGCAGGTAAGATTTGCAATTTAATCTATGATTAGTACTGATTGATGCTTGAATTCATTTTTTTCCAATGATATTGGTGGATTATTATGATTGATCGTGTCGGTTATAATTATTTCTCATCTTTCTGTGCAATTTTCTGCGATTTGAAACTTGTATTTTTACTGGAACCTACTTAAAGATCAGTGGTTTCCCTCAATCCTGTTATTGTGGAAAAATTTGATAGGGAGTAATCATTCGTGAATACAATGGAGTATGATCAGTCTTTGGTTATTCTTAGCAACACTAAAATTGTTTAATTAAAAAGTAAAAGGTAATTAAATGGACGTTGTTGGTTTCTTGGCTGAAATGTATTGTGGTTTATTATAATTTAATTGGTCTGCATAAATGTATTATTTTCAATTTTGTACGTTTTCCTATTTTTGTGAAAGTAGTCGAAAGTCTTTCTACTACTTAATGTTACGCACGTATAATTTTTATCAAATTAACCTCTTAAATATTTATTACAAAATCAAAAAATTTATTTACTATTGTAATCTCTTGGGAAGATTTCGCACACACCGCCGTACCGAGATAAACTTGCTTGAGAAATTTCTTGTTTTGTTCTACTCGAATATTAATAGAAATGATCTAATCGTATTTCTGTCGAGTACATTAGTTCGTATTTTTAAATTTATTTTTTAATTAACACTTCTATTGGATGCTGGGGGACCCTAGTATGAAGTTTTACATCCGTACCCAATTTTTTAGTTAGTTAAACGATTTTTACAAGTCTACAGATATTTCGATGCCTACAACTTTTTGAATCGTTAAATATATAATAATTTAATCTATAGAAATTGATCACTGAAAAGATTTAAAATTAACATTTTCTTTTTTGAAGTTTTTCGATGAAAATGTCATACAAAAGTGGAAATTTTGAACATTTTTACTCAAAACAATCTAATGCCTTCTTATATGTATCATTAAATATGACCAACATTAAGATCTTCGAAAAGATGGTAGTTACTACTCAGGTCAAATTAGGGAAAAATTACGCGACTTACTGTTCATTAAGAATTTATATTGAAATCAGGTTTATCGCTCGTATTTTCTGAAAATCGAATTGATAGTTTTTACGGTAAAACAATTTTTTAAATTGACATGTTTTCACTTTTCTCGTGATACATCAGGAACTATGAGAAATAAAAATCTTCTTTTGAGGTAGATTCTCTTAAAGAATCAATATGCGGAACTTTTTTTAAATTGAACCGGCCTTTTTACCATTTTCTATTTTGTGTAGTGTTTAATGGATAGTCATTTCCGTCGATTATCCCTTACTGTATGTATATACAACTTTGCTGACGGACTGCAGCTCCCATGCTCCCTGTTATAATTAAGTCCTCTTTACTAATGAATGTAATGTATTTTTGCCAATCAAATAATTTTGTCAATCTTATTGATCTCGGTAATTGTTGTGGTCAAAATTGATAGAACCAAATATCGAATAAGAACTATTTCACGTTGTGGTTTAACAATATTACGTATTTTAAGAACTGCATGAACCGATAATCAAAATTTATTTTACTTACGTAATTAATTTTTTTTAGCCATTTTGGGTTTTCATTCAATGATGAACCAGGACCAGTATCATGCCTCTTTGTTGAACAAAGGTCAGCCTGTTGGTCTTGGATGGGACGGTATTACAAAAGCCTCCAAACCTAAAATATTTCCAATGGATCCACCAAATAATACAGACGTCGATGATTCAATACGACGAGTACAGAACGACGATCCTAAATATATTGATCTCAACTGGAATAATATTAAGGTAAATTTCAGCTTTCTGTGATGATTCACAATATGGTCTAGCGTAATTAATAGATTTTATCTATATTACTTCAAAGAATAGGCTATATATAACACATATTTTTCTATTATTAAGAATGGTTGTAAATAGTGGGCAATTCAATAAATTTTGTCTTTGCTGGCACTGTACCAAGGGAACATAATTTATTATTTCTTGATTACAAAGTAATGAAGTGGTTAATAAAATGATTTTTTTGCAGAATATCTCAGATGAGAAATTCAATACACTCTTCGCGGGTCTGGAACAAAACACACACCTCGAAACGCTGTCGTTAACAAACACGGGGTTGACGGACCGATGTGCAGAAAAATTGGCTCAAGCTTTAGAAAACAATAGTCACTTGAGGGTTGTCAATGTGGAGAGTAATAATATAACGCCGCTGGGTATTGTCAGGTTGATAAAGTCCCTGTTGAAGCAGAAGAGCGTCGAGGAATTCCGAGGGACTAACCAGGTTAGTAACTTGGGTCCAGGGAAGTAGAAGTAACCTCTCAAATGATTTATAACATGAAATATAATCGCATCATTAATATTTTCAAGAAGGACGAATATTGGCTTTAAATTTAACTGTGAAGTAAAAACCTTAAGTTCCAACCTATCTATAATTGGTTTTACTTATTCTTATCCTGCCATTATATCTAAATTTTCTTACATGACATTTATTCAGATGTATTTCCATATCGTTTGTTAGTTTTATATCATCACAGGGGTGCTCCTTCTATTACCCGCTATTAACTTTTAATACATTAATGCTATCTATTATTCATGTCTGTACTGATTGCATATTTATTTTTTAGAGGACGCAGATATTGGGCAACAAAATAGAAATGGAAATAACGCAGCTGATTGAGAAGAACCCGACGATATTGAGGTTGGGTCTGCATTTAGAATATAATGATGCGAGACATCGAATCGCTACACATTTGCAAAGGAATATTGACACAAGTAAGTAACTGAATTCTTTCGTTTCCTTATTTTTTCATAATATTTTGTTATTATTTTTAACTTTTTCTCGTATTTATTCACAACGTTTTTAGTTCCAACAAGCAGGATTTTAATTTATTTCGGTCTGACATCAAGGTAAAGTTATGTCAGTTTGGTTATGTGCAAGTTTGTGATGTCCTCGATTTTCTCTCTATTTCCATTTTTAATGATTTTTAAAATTAATTTCTTATATTGGTCTCTTCTAACTTTTATATATTGTGGTTGAGTAAAAATGCCAGGTTTAGTTTGTCATTATTATAGTGTGGACAAGACAGAACAGACAGGAAATATTATAAAACCTTTTTTTTTTTTTACTCAGGATATCGCGTAATTAAATTTTTTCGATCGGTAAATTGCAGAATTATGATGAATTTACAGGGAATGAAGCACGGGTAGGCAAATTTTGCCACTATGAGCCTTCGCTAGTTTGGATTATTATTTATGTGACTAAATTCTGTTTGTATTTCACGATTTAAACCTCCCAAGTTTAACGCTTAAATGCATATTTTTATTTTGCCTATGTTGTTAATCTCTAATTTTTTCACTTACGTAATTAGTTCCTATTCTGCCTATTTGTCATTTTATCGAAAAAAATAATAATTTTATTAACTAAATTATTTTTAGAATTATTTTTTAATATCAAATTAAGATCAAAATTGTATGATATTTACGTTTACAAAAAGCCTAGCTTGTTCAGTTATTATAATACTGAACTATTTCCATTTAACGAGTTCTCAATAATAATGCTTTGATATTTGCAATTATAGAGCGACAAAAGATTAAAGCAAAATATCAAATCCACTTGGCTGCGAAAGGAAAAGCAAAAATCATTAGAACGGAATAGTCGTCTTCTTCTTTTAAAAATAATTCGTTCGTCCTCCGTCGTCTGATCCTCATTGTGAGTAGTTTGATCGATTTCTTTTTTGTTTTTGCTGCCGTACTGCTACACACAACATACCCATCATTAGCTTCTTTTCGTTTGGAATGAACCAAATTTTGAAAATACCCTCGAACTTGTATGTATGTCTTTTTAAAAAATCCAAGTTTTGATTATTAAAGCATTTTCTTTTTACATTATCAATACAAGCTTTCTGCATATTAAATATTATAACGTAATTTAAATGTTTTGTGTATAACCTTTAGTAGTAGACGTTTTGGTGTAGCTGCCTATTAACTTTAATAATCGACATTTTTAAACGTCCCGTGTAACGCTTTTTGAGCAAATAATATTGCCCTTTTTGTTAGTTATTTGTTAGATTGCAAATATGTAAACAATCGTTTTAATGGGACAAATATGCTCTTTGTTTTAAGTTATCATATCCCCAGTTTAGTAAAATATTTAAGTTTTCAATACATATTTTTCTAAATTTATTTATGGACCTTCCAGCAGATATTGGAAAAACCACCTGCAAAAATGATTTTTTTCCGTATTTGTTCTATTCTAAAACTTCATTATATTTACGAGTTGGATTAAAAAGAAGACTTTCATTATTAGACAAACGGTTTCAAGTTAGTCTTTTTTTCACTTGAAGTTTTTTTATTAATTGGGTCTAGTATGATTCAGAAAAGTAGGTAGGTACAACATTTTCTTTAAATCTAAATCTGTTTGGAACGAAGAGGCACGTCAATTTATACAGTGAGGCAAGATTCGAATAAATTCATCGAAAGTTCAAACATTGTTACTTCGGAAAAACGCTTGAATCAATCAATTTTTATATTTAGTCGCACAATTTTAAAGTATTTTTTATTAACGGGAACTAGAGACACAGTACGAAAATATTTCAATATAAGTATGCCAATATACTGATATATATCTAACGTTTTTTTTTTATTCACGTTTAATGGTTAACATTTTGCAACAAATTATAGAAATATATTAACACTAAAATTCATTTGATTATATACAAGGTAATTTTTACTCGTTTGGTTTTTTGCTCTCAGGGCAGAATCATTTCTGTATTTATTAGATTTTTCTACTTTTGCTGATAACTTTTAAATAGATACACAAATCGTAATTTTTACCTTATTGGACAAGAAATTATCTATACAAAACAAATTATATCGATACCCTGAATGTATTGCTTCGAATATGTTGATTCATTACATCCAGTATCTATCGAAAGGTTAAATATTGATATTTAAAAAAATCGTATCGTATTATGTATCTTTACGCCGAAATAAGCAAAATCTCAGTGCAGATATGGATGACAAGACCGAAAAAATGCAATAATTTGTTGTATAAAATGGTATCAAGAATATTCAAATATAACCAGGAATTTTCTCTAATTTTGTAATAAACTTACGGTATTTTATAACAAAAATTTTTGATTTCTCCACGTACTCATTCTCTAAGTTATACTTATATATATAATATACTTTTACTGTCATGGTATGAGTTCCATCTATTTGTATAAAATGTTTTTGGTTTGGTACGAAGTCATTTTTGTAAGTGAAAGAAGTATAAAAGTTTCTCATAAGATTGTGTAAACTCGTTTTTACTGTCTGTATGTCTATTATATTTTCCAAGATTAGTGCTTGACCAATTTCGAACATATAGTAGATCTTCAAATTATGCTGCAATTGACAAATTATTTCGTTATCTGTATTTATTGATATATCACAATAAAAATTCGATGTAATTATATGAGGTATATATATGATAACGTATATCAATATTTGTTATATGTCAATATCATTGACATCCCAATATACGGAAATATGTTTAATAACTATTAAGCGTTATAGTGTTTGGACCTGTTTGATGACCATGTAATTTTTGAACATGCGAGCTTGTTCTGATAGAGTTAGTAGTTCGGACTTAAAATGCAGTGGAATTCTAAAAACTTTATTTCCGCATTGTTTACAAATTCATTAAATTTGCACCGATAAGCCGTGGAATTTGGACAATAATAATTCATATTTGTGTTGACTTAAAATGCAAATGAAAATGTTTTTATGGTAACATTTTCAGCTTCGCCTAAACAAAAAATGCAAATTGGGTCTTTTACTGTTTAGTTGTTAAAAAATCACACATTTTAAGACAAAAACGGAAGTTCCTCACATAGGAATGTTCCTAATGGAGCGGATTGTATTACAAATATCTTGAAGAGGTCCAAATTTAAAGGTCCGAAGTATAGGTGTATTCACTTAACATCGAAAGGTAATATACAGTAAAATATCAAATATTTCACTCCTCTAAATTCACATTGTGCACAATGACGAGTAATTAGAAAAAAATGCCAGTCGCCAGTGACAACATAGACAAAAAAATTTCGAAATTAGAGCTAGATTAAATTATCTATTTTCTGATTTTTTCACTTTACAGGGCTTTTAGTGTATGTTACGATACAATATTATTTAATAGTAGGTTCTGTATCTAATACCATCAATATACATTAGCGTGTGTCCAGTAACAAGAAAAGTAACATATTGTCAGTTGACGATGTAAAATTCATAGCTGAGGCTAACAAACATCACAGGCCGAGATCATGATTTTCCTATGAGGTGCATGTACTCTTTTTTCCGCAATTTATAGGTTAACTTCAAATATGTAAATTTTTAACGACTGTACGGGAACAATCACCCGTACGAGTATATTTTCAAAGCCTGTTATTTGCCCTGATAGCGGAAACGGACCTTCCCGGCCGCATATATGAGCGAAACCTCTAACTACCTGAAACAATGACTTTTACCATATCAAAATACACCGGAAAGTTGTGACTTCTACGGGGATGGCAGATTTTTTTTCCCAAAAACTACACATAACTTAGAGATCATTTGAAACAAATAATTCATGATATTTGTAGCAGATTTTTCCATAGAATCTGAAGCTAAATAAACAATTAGATGTTTCAATTAACAAAAGTTATCTTATCTTAACTTTTTTGGCTTATACAGTGCAAATAAAAACGAGTTGAACAAATCGGCAAGTAAAAATCACAGTTGATAGGTCCAAGCGATTTCTCAAAGTCTGAACTTAATATGAATTTGTTCCAATCTTTTTGATCTTGTAGATTTATTCATGCAAATTTCTTGCTGCAAGCAATCACAAAGTTTTCAAATTTCTTTCTCAATTCCATTTCGTTCCGGTTAATTGTATGGTCGCATTCACGCAGCCACGCATTATTCAACCGTCAAATATAAAAAATCATCTGCGTCAGCTTTATTATGGAAACCTGGCAAGGAAACGGAAATCACCCAGAAAATCTTATTTAACTTTAAAATCGTATTTTCCGCAAACAAAAAGACCGTTATTTTTCTCTTTTATTATAAGAAACCAAGGAATCTTTTGAATTTTCTCATCCACTTTCGGCTGTTTTCCTTTTTTGTATTAGCACGAGCTCAGCAAATCCGGGGTATATTGATTCTGAAGCTCGTTTTACATGTATGTGTTCTGATTTTTTTCGAGGGTGAATACGAATATGTTTAGGTTTATTAGCAAGTTAAATTCGTTAATCAGCATAATGCGAAACCACCTTTACGATTGGCCTCAATGAAAAATAAAATGTTTGTCTTTAGTTAACAGAATTTAAAACATTTTACTGTAAAAACAGAACGTTGAAGCCACAAAATGGAAACAGCAATAAGCTGACCATAAATTGGATGTTGAAGTTAGGAGCTGGTTTCTGTTTTTGTTTCGAGGGGATTTTACATTTTGCATTTTTGTCCCAAGAGCCGAATAAACCATATCACTGGATGGGGATTCGACATGCAAGTATGTCTACATAAATTGGCCCAGAGGAAAATTGTCGAATTTATGCTACAATGGGGTGTTTTCCACCAGTTTAGTAAACTGGTTTATGTGTTTATTTGCTAAATGTTCTTTGATGAGTAATATTGTATTAGTAAATACTGGGAATCACGAAATAATCCGGGTTTTAACCGAGTTACTACATGCCGCTTTCCACTATATACTTCAAATAAACTTTTTATTTTGCTAGTTTCATGGCAAGCGCAGAATGTTCAAACTTTCAGCTGGTTAATTAAACTCTATATAAAAACTCCATTGTCAAAAGCACCACCATTATTAATTTCTTGATGCATAAGCAAATATTAAAAGGAGCAGCCATTTTATGATGTACCTTGCAGTCTGTTTTAAAGTACATCAACTTCAAAGGGAAAATTTCTGTTAGGTTTTGTGGTCGGACATCGCTTCCGGAGTTATCTCGGTATCAGCCCGTTTCAAAGGAAGACAATGAAGAAAATCTCTAAAATGTATGTTGTGCGTGTGTACTAGGTAAGCCGATTTTGGGAGGTATTTTTTTTCGTGATGCAAACTGAAGGGTACGACCTCTTCTATAGGCTTAAAACAATGTTTACACGTTTATAGCTTATTGGTTAAAAAGTTCAGGTCCTTACTTGATGATGGATGAAGGCATACCTAAACTCTTCCAAATATTGTCATATTCACGAAGTGTTGGCGCCAGGTCAGGTTAGAGCGAATGATTCGATACGTTAAGGGTGTGAAAAGGGTCGGAAAACATCCGAATGTTGCCTTAAATAATAGATTCTTGGCAAAATCCAGAAACACGTCAGACGGTTTATCTTTAATGGCCACTTCACGGTAATGAAGTTCTTATAGACGCATATCAGTTGTCACATCACGATACTTTTTTATTGAAGGTAAGATAGTCGTGTGATATCTCGAGTGAGAGACGTTTCAAAATTGAACATGCTTATAGGATTCTTGTGAATTTACTTAAGATTAACATACAGGGAAACAGAAGAATTTTGTGTTAACACGATTATCCAGAATTTTCGACGTATTGTCATGTGTGTTGAGCGTAATCAAATTCAGTGAAATCTTACCAGCATTCTGTGCAAATCAGGAAACGAAATGTCACAAATAAGAAAGGTTTAAGGCAATCTATTCGAAACATATGGAGAAGTATGGATATGTCCAAAATAAATCGAAAATAAATCTTCTTGAATCGATTCGGCCAGAAGGTGCGCAGAGATTATTAAGAATAGAGGATGTGCTACGAATTATTAATTTAGTTGATTTTGTTTTATGCCAACTCTTTTTATTGTAGGTTTTTCCAGAGTTTTTTAATTTTGCTCGACTACTTTTTTTTAAGTAGAATAAACTACTCTTTTCTTTATAATACAAACTGTATGTAATATATGTTAGCATGTTTCTTTTATTGGTTTATATATATTGCCATCCAAGGTGAGTCAACTTTTTAGTAGTAGGACTTTAATAATCGATGGAGGACCTTATATTAAGGCGAAAACGTCACGTAAACATATCCTTCAAACGGCTTTGTTTTTGACATACGGGGTGTTAAAGTTATTAAGTTTATTAAAAAGCTATAATTTTGCTCATATGTCCTGAACGGTTGATGTTTTAAAAATAAAACTTAGCAAATTTAAGTAGTTCACAATGGCGCATTTTTTGGTGAAAAAATATGTTTGTTCGAGTTTTCCAGTGGCGTACGTACGGACATATCTCTCAACTTAAAAAAAAAAGTGGTCCGATACTGATTTTTCTTTAAATAAAAATTATTTTTTAATTCCCTATTCAATTTAGAAGGAAAAAGGTCTCTTGTCTTTTTTTATCCGACGCACTGTTTTCAAGTAAAAAAATAAAAACCTTTTGAATGTAGGACGATATTTTACCTTACGCAAACCGTTAGTTTGAATTTGTTCGTGAAATACCAATTGTTCACGCCTCTTACAGAGTGTAACAATGATATTTTTTTCTGTTTCTAAGTAAATGAAATTAAACGAAATTGAACTTTCTGAATTACGTATAGCTAAATTAGTGTTAAAACGTGAGTATTTTAGTAAATGACTGATAATAAATTTAACAACTTAGGATTAACACAAGAAATAACCTACAACCGAACAATAAAAACAAAAACTAGAGCAACTGCTCCAAATATGAACTATTTTGTTCGGCGCAAAGTTCACAATGACGCTTAATGGAACGTATTACACAAGCTAAATTTTGATTTCAAAGTTTCTCACAGGAATTCCTAATCCTGTTAATTAGATTGTCCCTAGTTTCTACAGGGGCAACATAAACTTTCTTCGTTAAATATTCCCACACAAAAAAGCCTACTGGAATGAGATCCGGGGAACTTGCTGGGCACGCAACAGGTCCCCCTTGACCAATGCCCTTTTTAAGATAATTGGCGGTATAGCCAGTTTTTTCGATTTCTTTGAAAACGTGCAGAACACCCATGTATCTGAAATTACGTTCTATTTCTTAAGTCAAGAAAAACTTCATTCCACATATCAGCATGCTATTTTTGCAAAAAACTAAGTAGTTATCTTAGTTTACATAGTAGAAAAATGGCCCAAACAAGTGGATATTGTAAATACCAAGTTAAACATGTACACTAAAGTCATTTTGAAAAATTCTTGGACGAGTTGCATGAGAGCTGTCATGTGACCAAACGTGTTGGTTGTAAAAATTGACAACTTCCCGATGAATGAAATATGACATATTAGTCCGAAGTAGATCGAGCAAAAAATTTCTATTATTCTAAACCGCGTTCTTGTAAGCCATGTACTGGTCTCAAATGAAGCGTACCTGAGATCCCATTTTAATACGAAAAAATAAACGAAAAATAAGTACCATGTAGTGAGAGGTAATGAGCTGGAATATCTTCTAGAGTTAGCGATAAATAAAAAAAAATTAAGATAAAAAATCATTTATTTTAAAAATTGATTACGTTTATCATTGGCATGCGTAAAAAAGTTGGGGGAGGGGGGGGGATGTGGCCGTGGCTTCTCATTTTCCCCACTCTGGTTTCAAGTTTTTTTAACACAAATTGTAGGAAACGTGCGCCCCATAGAACTGCGCATCACTGCAAAATTGCATTAAAATATGATAAGAAACCCCGAAGTTATTAACACATTTTTTTTTTAACTTCGACATTCTGTCTAATAAGTATAAGGCTCAAAAGACAAAAAGTCGTATGAGGAAAGTTTAATTACTTTCGCTTGAGAAATCTGTTATCAACGGATTGGCCTAATTATTTGCGACACCCTCTATAAAACTACGCTTCTTCGAAGGAAATATTAAAAAAACCGCAATGTCGAAAGTTTGTTTAGTTTTGTCCATTAGTGTACCTTACTATTTAGAAAAATGGATCGTAGCGGCACAATTTTGACTTCATGTCAATAATTACTCAAGGGAGTATCATGAAAACTTGTGATTAAGCCTGAGTTATTAAGTCGTTGCTTAAGTACGATTCTGCTAAACTGATTTTGATATATTAAGAACACACATGAGAAATTTGTTTATGTCAGATGATCCTTATTGTGACGAAGTGTTTCTAATGAACGTCAAAATTTTCGAATGTCGGGTTTAGGTAAAACAAGCTTAAGTGATGATTCAACCACTTGACCTAAACTAAGTCTCGTGACGTGTATCTGCATTTTTATAAGAACTTATTACTTAAGGCAATGGTTTTTGATGTTTCCAATATTAGTAAGCAAATATGAACCGAAAACTATGAGAAAATATCGCATTCAAATGATAGTAAACGTAAACTATTAGTAACTAGATATATTTTCACTTTTCGGCGTCATGCTGAACCTCCCTGAATATCCTGTTTACATACAGGGTGGCCCATTTAAAATAGTCTATCTGAAATATCTTGAATTGAATTTTTTTCTTTTGAAAACATCGAGACACGTCGATTGTATATTTAAGAGGGACATTTTTAGATTGTAAATTCTTAGTTGTAGAGTAATTCCCTTAAACATGGTGGCAACTCCTTCAAGAATTTTAAATGGCACGGCAGATCAACTGTCACATTAAATCAAAGGTATTTCAACTTTCTTTACAAGTATACTGAAGTTTTTTTTGCTACTCCTTTAAATATTACAAAAAAAAACAGAGGATTGCTCTACACCTACGAATTTATTATCTAAAAATGCCCCTCCTAAAGTAAAATTGACGTGTCTTGGGGTTTTCCGAAGAAAATAATTCCGTTCAAGATATGTTAGGAAGACTATTTTAAAAGGACCACCGTACGTATTTCATGGATACGTCGGTGATTCAGACCTATGTAAGTTATTCATATTATTTTTTACATTACTGGAAATCTTTCTACAAAAATCAAATAATAATCAGCATCTTGATTGAAATCTATTGACATTTGTATCACTGAAAAACTATACCCCCCAGTTTTTACTATTAGGAATTGAGGTAAGGAAATTCTAATAATTTAATATTACTACGACGTTGTATTACATATACAAAAATATGATGTAATTCAGTTTTTCATAAAAATTTAGGGCGATTTGGACAGTTTTGTTGATTTTAAAAATTTTCTTCGAAACTCTTCAATTTCGTTTTTCACCACATATATTACTAAATTTTATTTATCGAATAATTGATTTTTTAAATCTTGCACTTCTGTACCCCTCATGCGTTAAATTGAGGTCGCACAAAATGTCCGGATGTTCTGGTTAGGACCTGAACTGATGATGAGATTCTCCACTTATTTTAAAAGTAAAATATCTTGAACTCGAATACTTACAATAATCCGAAGCGCTTTTAAATTTTGTATTTGAGTGCCTGTGACATTACATTGGTATAGAGGGACAGATCTTGGTAATTTGACTCTAAATTTAAATATGCTTGACGTTTTCTCTATCATATATTCAGTTTTTCTTTAATTGCTTTTAGAATTGAAGCGTTAAATGTGGGTAACTTCAAAGACTATTACTCAAAGTGATCTGAAGTGATTGGATTAAAAATGATAAACAAAAAATTTAAATAAATCACTTCCAAAAACGTGAAAAATGGTCAACGTAATCATTTGATAGCAAAAGGTAAAAAATTAAGAAAAACCTCTTATTTTTTCTGTTTAAAATCTAATTTGCCTTTACTATTCGTTTGACCTATGATGGGCCAGAAATATAATGATCATAACCGTCGTCATCATTTATGTCCCAGGATTCTTATAAATAATTATATTTGTTAATTTGGCAACACTCTGGATAATATTATTAACAATTTGTATAAAGAGTTTTAAATAATCGTATAGATTCAAAATTCGAAAATATTCCTAGGTAAACCTAATCAACAGGCAATCTGCCACTGGAACCCATACGATTTTGATCGGTGTGTATTATGAGTTGTCAATGTGCAGCTGTTGTTTAGTACAATATTGACTACGTTTATATAGTCGATAGTCACCTTTACTACTGCGAATTAAAACTTAGTATTGTTTGGCTACTGTAGCCATCATTCATAATTACCGTACTTGCAGATATTTCTCTTAATCTCGCAATATATGAAACATATTTTTTGTACTTCTACTGCCTATCTTTTAATTTCTCACACAATTCTCCTGATAGACTGATAGATTTGTGAACTGTAATTTTGTCATAATGTCATATATCATTTGGAAGAATATACGGTAGAGAAGTCTTTAAGATTATTTGAGTTTCTTGAGCTAGCGCCTCATTGGAGAATTTTTTTACTGGAAAGATAAATTGGAACCAAAGTATGTTAACACATTAAATTACATACATGATTGTTTGTTGACAAACATAATTATTTTTAATAATAATTTTTAATTAATTTTGATATTGCTTTGTCAATATGCATATTAAGAATGTTTAAGTAAAAAATATTTGCAAGAGTGGAAAATATTTAATACAAAAAAAGTGAACGTAATTGTATGAACTTAATTATTTCGCGTAAAAACCTAAGAAGGGTGATATTTCACAAATGATTAGACTTTTTGTAAGGATTAATTATATTTAATCAATAAACACATTAAAATAATAATAAAAAACGGTTATTTTGATTCAAAAGGACCTTAGCTATCTTGCACTGAAAATTTTCTACCGTTCTACCAAACACCTCATATACCTATGATCCAAACTTAATATTAAATGGTTCGTTAGTAGGACAAAAATAATAATATAACGTGTGTACGTATTAACTGCCTCCAGATCCTATTTGTCTACTTAGGATTGCGGGTTCAACATCATATAATTTCTTTGAGCTCCTAATAAGAAAAGACAGTTATATGGTGTGGGATATGTGTTGTCAGAGGCGTCATCTATCCCTCTTCATATCAACGATCGACAAGTGGCGGTTATTAGTATCGTTAGAGTGGTGGAAAATGCTCATTTTTACGACAAAAGCAGCATATTGTTTTTATACAGAGTCCATACATTTGTGTCTAAATATGAGAATCTTGAAAACAGTGATAAGCACAAATTAGCATTCACTTATGTGCTTTTGCGCGTATTAAAAACTGGTATCCGATTGCTTGTAATAGATTTTCGGATTGTAGATTAAAAATTGTAGAATTTCAACTTTGAATCGACGATGTGAACTTAAGTTTCTGCTATGGGGTTCCAAATTCCGCGGTATAAGAAGGGTATAGGTATTGTAATGCCGATCACGTTTTGTATTAGAAAAATTTTTCAGTTTTTTTCCAATTCTCATGGGGTATTATCAGGCTGCTCTTTGAACGGTTTGTTTGTTGTTTTCAGTTTATTATTCACTTTACATTGCCAATGATGTATTATGCTATTTTCTTATGTGTAAAAAAACTGTGTAATACAACGTCGTGTGTGAGTAGATATATGTATATATTCTTCTGTACTTGGTACTGTGTATATGCGTGTGGAAACTATCGTTTCAGAAATAAGAAGAAATAAATAATTATTTTTGGAAATATGCAATTTCCTTGATCCTATCCTTATCCTAGCGATCAATAAAACGTCATTAAATGATAATTTATTTAGCAAAAAACACGGACTTTTTAGCTGAAAGGCAACCTTTCCCTCTTTTATGTCGAAGGCAATATTTCATAAAACTAGAAATAAAAATAATGTAAAGACGCTGAAAGAAAATATGTGTGTGTCATAAACGGATAAATTGTGCACATCGTTGAAAAATTCATCCTTTTAACCCGGGTTCCACGGCTTCCAATTTATTTCCCTTTAGACAGAAGCTTTTCGCAGTTTAGAGATATTTTTGTCCGAAACCGGGAAATTTGTTTTCTTAACAATTGCGTTTGTTCTGTCTTGCCACACAAGAAATCTACATTACAAATTGAGACTGTTTTCTGGCGTTGTTTATGTTTTTATTTTGAAACTATGTTTAACTCAGGTTAGCAATGTTCTTCAAAGCGTAAAGGTAAGTATACAAACAGAAAACCTGGCATTTTTATGTTTTATTTTGTTGCGTCTTTGACTGTAACCCTTTATTTTTATTTCCCAATAGTACGGAAAGACTTAAAAATGCGACTGCAGTTCAGATTCTTTAACCATAGGAAGACACACCTTATCAAGTGAAAAGGTATCTTAGAGTTTTGTGTCGCTACGAACGAATAAGAGCTGCACCGTTCTAACTTAATAGTTTGTTGGCTTTCAGGGACATTTTTATAATGTCGTCTAGTGTATTTTAGGCAAAACTAAATTCACATCTAGTTTTATAAAAGTGTCCGCCTACTAACATTGTCGTTTGATTTGTAGACACTAATATTGCCAAGATATTACTACTATTGTTGAGGTATAATGAAAAATTCCAACTAAAGAGCCTTTGTCCGGAATTTAGAAATGAAACTGTAAACAAATTGAAATAGATCTTTTTGCTGTGACAAGTTTACGTTATTGCCTTTACGAGCTTATACGTATTCCGGAAATACATAGCCAAGCCGGTGCAGTATGAGTTGTGTGCTCGCACACCAGAGAAAAATTAACGTTTACTGTTTTCATTATTTGAAAGTGGCCACTCTACACGTCCAAATGGGCGTGTCCGTTTAGAGTGTGCTTTAATTAAGTTTGGTTAAGTGGTTAAATATCCTCCTGTAGAGTTCGATATCTCAGCATCCAGTGAAGCAGTCGAGAGGCTAAATAGGTTTAAAAGTAGCGTTGTGAACGAGAGATGACGCAATTTTCGCCTCCAAAATTAATATTTTTTATAACTTTTTTCAGTTTGATTGAGGCGTGATATTTCCTGGAATATTTCCACAAAACAAATTTAAGACAAAGAATTGGGCAAAAGAAAACATCTCGTTCTTACATTCATATTTACCCAATAAATAAATGTACATTTTTTTTTCTGTTAGATTAGTATTGTCATTTAGATTGGTCATTTGCGGATATACAGTAGTGAAAAAATATAGGGTAACTTTTGAAAAATTAATATAATTGGAGTTTTAATAGTTATAAATATTTAGGTATAGGTTCAATATGTAGCCAGTATATGTTCAAATACTTCTAGAAAAAAAGTCCTTGATTTTTATTTTTTTGTAAAATTTTGTATTAACAATATTATTTTTTGATGGCAAAAGTAGAGAAAGTTATTAAATTATAGCAAATATTTACTTTAAAATTTATTTCATTCGTGATATATCGTTGGTCAAAATGCCTCGAGGCGAACATTTATCAGTGGAAATGAAAGAACGTGTTCTTAATTTGTATGGAAGTGGCCAAAAGCAAGCAAATATTGCTAAAGCATTTAATTTAAACTAATTCATTGTTTGTCGAATTATCCGACAATAATGAGTGTCAGAGAGTACTGATGTAAAAAGGAAGTGTGGCACACCCAGGAAAACCAATCGTTACCAAGATAAGCAATTTTTAAAAATTGCAAAGGATGAACCATTAATTAAAGCCCATATTTCTGATAACCTCGGGGTTGAAGTAACATCTAGAACATGAAGAAACAGATTACTTGAAGGCCAACTATATGGAAGAAGAGCAGCCAAAAGAAATAGACGTGCTGGACTTAACATTGGGCGACCACATCTTCATTGGATAGAGCAGGAATGGAAAAAAAAATGATCTGGAGCAACTAATCAAATTTTTGCTAATTTAATAGTGATGGTATCACCTACGTGAGGCGTTCTAAAAATGAAAGATTTAATTCAAAATACATCTGTTTTTCAATGAAGAATGGAGTTGGGTCGATAATGATATGGGGTTGTTTTTCCAGTTACGGTGTTGGCCCCCATTACAGAATAGCTCGTCGTAAGAATAGATTTCAATATCACGAAATCTTAGAGAATCAAATGGTGTCAAATGCGCACGATGCTATGCCCTTAAAGACACATTTTCCAACAGAAGAACGATCCAAAACACACATCCAAATATACGAAAGAATGGTTCAGGAGAGAGGAAATACGCGTTTTAGAATGGCCTTCGCAATCCCCCGATCTAAATTCTATTGAAAACCTGCGGGAAATTTTATATCGGAAAATCAGAGATAAGGACCCATAGGAATCAAGACGAACTGTTCACTGCTTTAAAAGACGCATGGCTAAGCATGGATCCGGTCATCCTGACCAAATTGATAAGGTCTTTGACAAAAACATGTAACGCTGTAATTAAAAACAATGGATATTTTCAAAAATATAAAACATTTTTAATGTAAACTGTTATTTTGATAAATTTTAAAGCAGATATTTGCTATAATTTGATAAATTGTCCTATTTTTTTCCATTAAAAAATACTATTGTTAATATAAAATTTCACAAAAAAATAAAAATAAAGGATTTTTTTTCTAGAAGTATTTGGAGATACACTGGCTTCATATTGAACCTGTTGAACCTAACCTGAAATATTTATAACTATTAAAACTGTAATTATCTTAATTTTTCAAAAGTTGCTCTACATTATTTTTCCACTATTGCAAATGAGAAATTGGTGGTCTATCTTCATGAAAGTCTTGGTAATACCTTTTTGGAATGGAGATTAGTCCCGTTTATGTATTCCTCAGGGCAGGATGAGATCAAAAATCGTTACACCTTCCTATATCTAAATGTACAGGTTTTCTTCGAAAAATAAGATTTAAGAAAAGGTAGCAAAATTAATAATTTTTGATTAGTCATATGTTTATCTCTTATTTCGAGTAATAAAATATGGGGTGTTCTATTTAAATTAAGCAAGTTATTTCCTTTCAAAAAAAATGGAATTTTCATGTTATTTTTTGGACGCACTGTGTGAGATATTTCAATTTTAATAATTCTGGCATAAAATACGTCTCATATCTAAGGTTTGGTATGAATTTCGATTTGCTCCAGTTTAAACTTTCTTCAAAACAAAGCTTTTAAAATTGCATGATTTTTTTTTTTTAAACTTAATTATTTCGAAATCCTTAAGATTTAGGACAAGTAAACCTTAATGAAACTTACATTTATTTTTCTCAAGAAATCTAAAACGATATTAATATATGGGGTGTCCTATTTAAAAAAACATAACTTTGATATTTTTCACTTATTTAGAACACCCTGTATAAAACGAAAACAATTTTAGAATGTACCCATAATCGAGTTCTATATAATGCATAAAAAAAAGAAATTCTAAATATTAAATTGTTTAGCCGTAATCTTCCGAGACCGCACTAAATGACCACCCTGTATATGAAGCATCCCTTCATGTGCTGATTCGTGACCTCACGCATACATTTTGGTTTCTTTGCCTTTTGTATATAAAATGCTCGCCTTTTATCGACAACCATATAAATTTGCATTTGTCATATATTTCTTTGTACTCTGAGAGTTGAGCTTTTTCTTCAGCTGTGTTTCAAGTTTTGAATTCCTTTCCATAATAAATCAGACAAGAAACTTCTCAGTCTTTCTGCGTGGAGAAAATTAATTTCCGTACCCTCTGCAACTTACGAACGTATATTATGATTTGCATATATTACTCTATTCCCTTTGAAACTGTGTAACCCGTGTAGCGACTTTGGAAGTGCAGAAGACGGAAGATTAACTCGAAATCGAGCTGTAGTTTGCAATTCTGATTAGCGTTAATCTATATGCATTTATCCATTGAATAATGCATTTACGAATCAATAATTATTAGCACTTAAGCGTGTTATGATACGTCATAATGCGTCTAGCGGGTGTAGCCAGAAAATGAATTTCAGAAAATTTGGTTTGTAAATTTCCTTGCTATTGTGGCGCGTAGGTGTTGTAAGGCACACGGTACGGTGTTGCCCAAAATGGAAAGTTGCCATTTAGAAGTTGTTTGTTACTATTTTATTTAGTATATTCGGGTGTGGAGGTCTGGTTCATTTTACGGTATTTGTTTTATGAATTTACATATCGAATGCCACAAAAGGATTATGTATCGACCGTTATAGATGTTTTTTTTCTCCAGGCTTATTCAGATCTTCTGTGCTTTCCGTTTACTACTGTGTACAAGCTTTAATGCATGGTAATTACCTGGACAAAATCTAATTTATTAACAGCAACTAGTGTTGTTCTGAATCGTTTGTTCGTTAATTCTATGTGACCTGTCTAATAAGTGATAATAATTAATTCATTCCTTTGTTTCTTTAGTGTTTGTGTACGTTTCCTAGTGTTTCACATGTTTAATGTCTTTTTCTCCACAGAACGTCGCCTGTCTCGGTTGGGATCAACCAGTCAGTGAGTAGCAACGACTCTACATAAGTACGAAAAGTATGTATTTTTCAGTATTAAGTCGGCTTCGGGGCGCTGGTGCTGGGCCGCTATCCATTAGGAGCTTTTCCATTATTCAGCAGGCTTATGAACTTTTTAATTGTGCTTTCATTTTCCTTTACGCTTAAATGTTTAAAGAGAGTTTAATGCAATTTCCCGGATTTAGTTAACATGCTTTATCATCTAGACCAACACAACCTTTTAAATATGTTCATTTTCGTGGTTTGCGTTGTCTGCTCTCTCTATATTTCGGATGAGGGGCTTTGAATATTTAAATTGTGACAGTGGTCCCACGGTCTTGTGGGTATACATTATTTAAAACAATTTTGTTCGGCCTGAAACGCTTTTAATACAGGTCAATCCAGTTCTAAGAATATCCAAAAATCGCCGTGGGGCCGCCCAAAACACCTTCTTAAAAATTCGATGTAACCACGAAAAAACAGCGATAATAAACGCCAGGATTACACCTTTTGCTCGTTTGCCGTCCCTCGGAAAACGACCGGAACGAGAACGGTTTTTTCTGCTTATCTGGGCGCACTTTTAAAAAGTAATTTATTTTATTTGTCGAGGGAAAGTACGAAGCAAAAAGTAATTAGCCAGTGGCGGAAAAGTTTGGGTTTATAGGTACCGGCCATTTTTAAAATGTCAAATTTTAACTATTGGCCATTAAATTCCAGATGTCTTTCCAGGGAGCTAAACGGATCGCTGGGAAAAATTGTATATGAGTGTATGAGTGAGTACCGGGTGATTCTAGATAAACGAAAGAAGCAAATACCTCGAAACCGAAAAGATCTACAAAAAACACGTTCAATTAAAGTCTTCGTTATGTCCGGCGCTCCACTTTTTATGCTGTCAATTTTTTCCCAAGGTCACCTTGACCTGTCATTTGCCGTCGACTTCATTTGTGCAAATGGAACACCCAATTTTTTTGCAGGTTCGAATCTTTTGGAGACAGTAAAAATATTTTTATTAGAAACGTTTTTTGCCGAACGCAATACAATTCGTAATAATACTTGATACAGTTGTGGACAAAAGTATGGGCTACTTAAAATCCATCGTAGTTTTATATCAAAATACTTGACTATTAAAAAATAAACACTATCCAAAAACCCAAGTATATGTATTTTAACGATATTATAAGCAAAAACAAATAAGTTCATTTTTACAAATACACCGACTTTCAAAAAAACCGCAACACCATGAAGAACACATCGTACACGTTTGAAATTCTGGCATTACGTTGGGTCGGATAATAGATAACGATCAAAATATCAAAAGAAAATTATTGTGAATAAGTGAAAAAATTTGATAATAATTTAATAATGGGTGGTACCTCCTCTTAAATTAATACATTCCTGTAAGCGACGTGGCATGCTTAAAATTAAATTGTCAATATCTTCTTGTGGTATTGTATCCCAGGCAATCTGCACCTGCTCGCGGAGTTCATCTATGGTCTCTAGAGGACGAGCTAAACGTTGAAGTCTCCGACCCATTATATCCCAAACATGCTCTATTGGCGATAAATCTGGAGACCGAGCTGGCCAAGGCAAAGTATCCAAATTTTCAGCTTCCAAATATCTCAAAGTATCGTTGGCTACATGTGGTCGCGCATTATCCTGTTGAAATGTGCTTCCAGGATGGTCGTGCACGTATGGTACAAGAACCGGTTCTAAGACTCTATTAATGTACCTCTGAGCATTTAATCTATCATAAATGAAAACAAGAGGAGACCGACTGCCATACTGGATGGCACCTCAAACCATGACACCTGGTGTTAAACCAGAATGACGCCTTTCCAAAAAATCCAAATTTAATCGCTCTCCTCTGCGCCTTCTAACACGTAACCATCCATTAGATCGCCATAAACAAAATCGGCTCTCATCACTGGACACGATTCTTCTCCACTCGTCCACCCATTGCACTCTCAGACGACACCACTCCAGCCGGGCCACCCTGTGGTTTCGTGATAATGGAAGCCGACGCATAGGACGATATGAATTTAGTCCAAAACTTCGAATTCTGCGATACATGGTACTAAGGGAGACCCTTCCATCTAGGGTGGCTACCCAGTTAGCACCAAGAGACGGAATTGTTCCAAACGGGGCGCCTGTCGCTGAATGACGAAGTCGTCGATCTTCGCGTGGGTTCGTCATTCTTGGACGGCCACTACCACGATGACGATTTACTGACCCTTCGTTAGACCAAGCTCTTAGTACTGTTGATGCGTTTCGATCCAATCTACGTGCAATTTCGCGGAAAGGTAAACCTGCCTCATGCATACCAACAATTCTTCCCATTTCAAAGGGAGTGAACTGCCGTTAAGCTGCATTTTGGCGTACACGAGGCATTTTGCACTACCACACATTCAATATGGCATTAACAATAATACCTTTATCGCTATCCGCCTGTAAAAAAAATGCAAAAAGAACGATCGTCACAGATAAAAAAGTAAAGAAAAACTTCATATCGCATTAAAATACGAACTTAAAATTTTTATCATTTTTTTCTCTTTACAAGTCTAAAATCATACCAAAATTTCAAATACATACAATGCGTTCTTCTTGGTGTTGCGGTTTTTTTGAAAGTCAGTGTATAAAAAAAATAAACAAGAAAAGAAAAATAAATTATACTGCACAAAAGAATAGAATACTTCGTAAAATCAATTATGATCAACACAAAACTTTAAATAAACTAATATTTTGTGAAACATCCTTTCGAGCCGATAACAACCTGGCATCGACAGTGCTTAGAATCGATTAAATTTTCACAAATGGAAATAGGAATCTTCACCCATTCTTCCTGTAGAACTTTCCGCAACTCATCCCGACTGGACACATTCCTGTTTCGAACTTTGCGTTTTAAGTTTTCCAGAGATGCTCAATCAGATCTCGATCCGGCGACTGAGACGGCCACTCTAATACGGGGATATTATTGTCATTCAGCCAATTTTTTACTAATCAGGACGAATGTTTGGGGTCGTTCTATTGCTAAATATGCCAAAGTAAAAGCATATTTTCATAAGTAAATAGATCTCAAGGATGACTTTGTAATGAAACCGATCCATAATTCTTTCAATTTTGACCAGTGATCCAACGCCGAATCGAGAAAAACATCCCCATACCATTATGCTGCCACCACCATATTTCATTATTAGTTTTTGATAGCTGAGCTAAAACCTAGTCCTCACAGATCGGTGGACATAACTTTTCCCATCAAAATTAAAAATGTTAACTTTAGTTTCATCACTGAAAAGAACAGCACTTCACTCTGAAGGCGACCAAAACAAACGTTTCTGAGCTAATTTAGTTCTGGCTCTTCTGTCCGTAGAAATTAAGGGCTTCTTTGATGCAAATTTTTCTACTAATCCCATTTCGCTCAACCAATGACGTACAGTCCGATCGCTTACATTGATGTCACTATTGTTAGTGATTTCTTGCTTTATAATTCTGTACGACTTGCAAGGATCTGTCGATGATATTTTTTTGATCTATCGATCGGTGGTGGCATTTGTTTTTTTTTTGGATGTTCAGGTTTTTGACCATGTTTTACATCACGTCAAGTGCTAAATTTTCTTTAAATTTTGGAAACGACCCCTTGGCTGATTTTTAACGTCTTTGCAATGTCTTTTTGATTGGAACCATCACGTGCCATTTGGGCTACTGAATTTCGAAAAACTCTCAAAAAATACTTTTTTTTTGGCATATTTCGTATAAAATGCACCACAAAATCGGACTGAATAACTGTCAATGCCGTCATAAACAACACTACATAGTGTTCCATACTTTTGCCCTACAAAAAAATTGTTCCTAACAATTTTTTTTTAAAACAACATTCCTAAGCCAAATATTATACGGTGAATTTAGAAATATACCTTTGTGTTATCAACAAATTTTAAAAACGAAAATAAAAATTATCACCAAGAAAATGTTTCAAAAATTATTCCATCCTTTTGACTACAACTGTACAAACCAAAAATGGACTCTACGAAAATGCACATTTTTTTTCAAATGAACTATTTTTGGATGAGTCAAGCTTCACAAACCCCGATCAAGTGAATCACAACATGCATTATCGATCGATTGAGAATCCGCATTGGTTGCGTAAAATGGAAAGAGTGACCGTGGACTTTAAAAGTTTGGTGTGGCCTTTTAGGTAGGCATCTAATTAGGCCATATTCCATTGATGGAAGTGTCAACGAAGAATTGCTACACCTTGAAGAAATTCATTTAGAGTGGGGGTTGACAATGTGGTTTCATCGTGATTGCTGCCCTGCTCGTTATGCCAGAGATGTCACAAAAGTTTTGAATGAACATTTTGTACAAAGGTGAATTAGGCGTGGTGGTGTGGCGAACTGGCCAGCCCGATCGCCAGATTTGACTTTGACAAAATTTTTTTATCGTTGATGATCGGGTGCCAACTGCTGCCGAAGACGTGAAAATTTGGGTCAGAACCGTTTGTCGAAACATCACACATCAAATTCCAGAAAATACCACACAATCGGTCAACACGTATTTGTCAAGTTCCTTGAATAGCAAGGGCAGAATTTCGAGCATTTATTAGAATATTTTTTTTTATAATAAAGTATAATTTGTTGCTTAACTATCTTAATACAGTTTAGTAAAGCGTTCATTTTGTATTTAGTATTATTGCAAGAAAACGTGTTTAAAGCAAAAACATTTTTACTGTCAAGAAAGAATTCGAATTAAAAAAAAAAAAATTGGGTGTTCCATTTACAAAAACGAAGTGTACTTCAAATGACACATGAAGGTGACCTTGACAAAATTTTATACCATAAAAATTGATCCACAGAAAATAAAAAAGGACTTTATTCGAACATTTTTTTTCCGTAGATCTTCTCGATTTTAAGATATTTGCTTGTCCCAGTTATTTCGAATTCCCCGGCATAGTGTACACAAGTTTACAGCAATGCTATTATGGTTGACCACTTTTATAAGATGGTTTAAATGGCAGTTCGGGTTTAACTTACCCGACCGTTATATAACTGTGCTTAAACAATCTTATGCATTTGAAATCAACATTTATAATACGTAAAGTGTGTTTTTTTCAGAAAGTGAAGTTATTGTCAGTTTGACAACGTGGCAATTGTTTTAATATTATATTGAATTTGTTTGCGGATTCAGATGATTTAGTGAAAAATATGAACTTTTACTAATTCAAAAACTGTTCGTTGATCCAATATTGAAAAAAAAAATTTACAGAAACTATCATAATTATATTGTCACTTTAATTAGAAAGAATTTACATTTTAACGACAGCGAATTATGTTCTATTTTGTTTAGTTGAACTGAAGACGACTTCTTTTCCATCTCATTTATCATAATATCTATCTGCTGCACTAAGTTGATTCAGCGCTGTTGTTTTTTTTTAATATTCTGCGCACCGCTCTATGTTCTTGCACTCATCAAAATGTGTTAAAATGTCATTTAATTTTATTTAACTTCATTTCAGTTCGCATTGTTCGTACAACCAAACTGCCGCCCAACTATCTAGTGGGCTACATTCGCGCTTAAAAGCACCGTTTTGTCCGGGTGGCTTCATCAGTGTTGTCAGTCAATCGAGTCACGCAGGCGTCTTCTTTTCACGTGCTAAGTCGTAAGCTAAAGACTACATATAATAATTAGATTGTATGTTTATTTTTAGATATAGCAACTTATTACTAGGGTTTTGTCATCGAAAGCTGTATATTTTTTGTCCTCCAGTTCTTTGGTAGAATTTGGTTATTTCCTTGTTTTCGACTTTTATTGTAATGCAGAGATTTCTTTAAGCTAGTTTGGGTTTCTCACGCGCTACTTGTACGCGACAACGCTGCATAATAAATTTCGAAAATATTAATGGCCATCTTCTATAAAAACGAGTTTTAAGTGCAATATGTTTCACCTTGTTTTCTGTATTTTGGTAGATGTAAGTGATTTTGGAAATATGAGTGTACCCAGAATGTTCTTCTGGGTGCGAAAAAAAAAACTCGTTCAATAATTCTAGTATTGTGATAGCCTGTGAGTAATAGATGTTTGACAAGCAAAATGATAAAGCTTACCTACTATGCAAACAATTCAGAATTATTTCAAAAAACTGCTTTTGACATATAATAGCATATTATCATACCTGCTTTAATTTTTTAATTCATCACAAAATGCCTCATGTAAAAGAGGTCCCAAATACAAGAATTTTCAGTCATTAACTTGATTTTCTTTACTAGTCAATTGATAACTCGCAATTATTTTTGGTGAGGGCAGATTAACGATTATCAAAAGGAAATTTTAACCTTACAAAAATTCATTATAGTTAACTAATACTAATAGTTAAGGACAGCAGGTGAGTATTCATAAAAAAAACAGTTGTGAGTTTAATAATGATCAATATTAACAGCAGATATCAATTTAAACTATTGTAAATATCATGGTAATATTATTCGTTCATTGTAGTAATTTTATTTCGCAATATGCATTCGTTTAAATACGAATATTAATTATGATTTAAGTATAATTTCATATTAATCAGAACATATTATACGCATGTATTGGTAATTTTTAACTGTAAGGCCCTATAGAGACACAGCAAAAAATAAAAAATATTGTAACTTCAATAGTGTTTTTTTTGCGACTATAGCACCGAACAAGAATTTATCACAGAAAGTTTAGTTGGTCTCGGAACTTTGACCTGGTCCGATGAACGCCGATAGAACCCGAAAAGATCTATAATTCACGATTCCGTCATTTATAACTAAATAAATTTACTGCTGCCAGCGGAGGCGTCAGGAAAGTGATAGGTTACTCAGTTAGCCACTCAACTTGTCCATTTAATAAATCTTAATAAGTATCATTTGTTTAGGGATATCCGTATATAACCATGGCATATAAGGTAGTCCATGTAAAACAGTCCACTTGAAATATATTGAGTGGAATTTGTTTCTTCGGAAAACCCCCGAGACACGTGAATTTTACTTCTAAGGGAAACATTTTTAGATCAGAAATTCGTAAGCGTAGAGTCATCGCCCTAAACGAGGTAGTAACCCAAGCAAGAATCATAAATGGTACAGGGGGTCAAATTTCACATCATATCAAAGGTATTTCAATTCTTCATAGAATTATGCTGAAATTTTTTTGCTACGTCTTTAAATATTGTAAAAAACCGTTTTAAAATATTGGTGAAATAAATCGAAAAAAAACCTAAAATTAATAATAGTAAATTAACCAATACTACAAAAAATTATGTTTATCATTGCCTTCTTAAAGGAAAGTAACGGATTTTATTAGCATTCGATGGATAGTTTTGTTATGATTTTACACTGATCATAAATGTATTACGAAATTTGAAGATTCATCCGACGATTCAAAGCATCATGGTTTGCACCGCTACAAACAGAATTAAAGGTAGGTATCACCATCTATTTCAAAAACAATGAATTAGCCCAAAAAACTGCAAGAATTTATAATGGAAGACATTCCGGTAAGAATTTGAGCCCCCTCTACATGACGAATTTAATATCTTAATTCATGGAGACTGAATCCGTTGCTAACAAAAAACATGAAAGGTGACATAACGTTACGAACGAGCCTGCACAGATTGTAATTTTGGAACATATTGAATTGGATCATGTAAATCAAGAAAAATTTATTTCAAGCATCCGAGAATTAGAAACATCAGGTGTCCCACGTAGTAATGTTCAGAGGATTTTGAAAAAGCACAATTTCCATTCTTATAAGATGCATCTTATTCATGAGTACAATGAAGATGATCCAAATCGCCCTCTGCAATTTTGTGAGGCAATGAACGAAAGCATTTTGATCAATCGCAATTTTTTTTATATTTACATGCTTTTCTGATGAATACACATTCTTTCTGAATGGCTTCGTTAACAGACATAATTGCAGATATTGGAGTGATGTGAATCTTAAAATTATGAGAGAACAGAATTCACAGTATCCAGAAAAATTTAATATATGGACTGGGCCGTTGGGAAATCGTATTGCTGAACCGTTTTTTCTGCCTGTTAACCTTCCGAGTGAATCTTACCTGAATCTGCTTCAAGGCTGCATCTATCTACACATTGTGGATATCCTTGAAAACGACGATTAGATCCCAGAGAATAATGTAGTTTTTCAATAGCTTGGACGACAACAGAAATGCTTCTTCAAGAACAGAACTGCATAGCGTGGCACTGCGCCACGCTATGCAGTCCCTGTACGTAACTTTTTGGATCAACATTTTCACTAACACTGAATTGGTAAAAGAGGTTTCATTGAAGGGTCCCCCAAGATCCTCTGATTGAACACCATTGGACTTTCTTTATGCGGTTCCTTGCCGTCTGTCTTAATTCCTCGCGGTCCTCTTCGACCTGGGTAATCCACTCTTCCTCTAATAATTCCTTTAGGTTCACATCCTCTTTCAACCTCATGGCAACTCCAAACAACAATTGACACGGTGATTTGCCCGTACTGCGATTTGGCGTCGCGTTCAGGTATCTTTGCACATTGTCTACGTGTTTGTACCATGTGTCCGGCGTTGGCGCGGCCATCTTGGTTAATAGCGGAATAAGAGTGCGATTTACCCTTTCGACTTGCCCATTTCCTCGTGGAATCCCCGTCGCTATTAGGGAGTGTTCGATTTTTTCGCTTTTGCAGTAATCCTGGAAGTCATTAGACGTGAAGGCTGTTCCTCGATCAGAAATAATCCTTCTAGGATTTCCGAAAACACTGGATTGGCCTCGCAGTCGATGCAGTACCTCCGCGGTACCTGTCGATTTAGTCGGATACAACCACACAAATTTGCTAAAAGCGTCTATGATTACTAATATGTGTTTGTATTTTTTCTGCGCGCTAGTCATTGGTCCCACGTGGTCTATGTGGTACGTGTCGAGTGGAACGTCGCCTTTGCAAACGGGGTGCAGGAATCCCTCTAGCTTACCATGCTTCCTTTCAGCCAGGATACAATCAAGGCAGCATGCGACTACTTGTTCCACTTTTGGACGCATCCCCTTAAACCAGAAGTCTCTTTTGACTACCGCTTCAGTTTTGGTTATCCCAAAATGTCCCCGATCATGAGCCCTCCTAATTACCTGCGTCTCCATACTCTTAGGAACTACTACCAAACTTTCCCCATCCACGTTCTTATACAATAGCTTATTTTTTAACAAAAAGCCGTCGGCTTCATTGCGCGTTGTGGCGTTGATAATTCGTTTTAAATCTTCATCTCTGTCCTGCGCACTTCTCAATCGCGCAATCAAACCGTCGTCATTTTCAGAAATGTACAAACTTATAGGTAAAGGGTTTCTACTAAGCGCGTCTACATGCGACATGTTCTTGCCTGGTCTATGAACTACTTCGTAATTATAATCTTGTAACAATAACACCCACCTCGCCACCCTCAAACACAATTTCTCTTTTTTCATAGTGGCGGCGAATGCTTGGCAATCGGTTACAATCTTAAACGGTATATTCAATAAGTAGACCCTAAATTTTTCTAAGGCTTTTACAATGGCCAACACCTCTAACTCATAACTACAGTACTTAGACTCTGCTTCGGTCGTCTTACCACTAGCATAATACACCGGGTGGAATTTGCCATCATCATAATCCCTTTGCATGAGAATCATACCGTATCCCAAGCACGACGCATCTGTGTGTAATTCCGTCTCTGCCCCTACCCGATATATTTTTAAAACAGGTCCATTTGTTAACGATGCCTTCAATTTCCCAAAAGCTTCTACTTCTCTCGCGCCAAAGTTAAATTGACAGTCCTTTCTCGTCAAATCAGTCAAAGGTCGGGCTATAAGGGAATACCCTGGAATAAATTTCCGAAAATAATCGGTGAGGCCCAAAAAACTTTGTACACCCTTAACATTTTTGGGCACCGGGAACTTTTGGACAGCCAACGTTTTAACTTCCGACGGTCTTACTGTACCCCTAGATACAACATGCCCCAAAAAATCAACAGTATCCGTCAAAAATTGGCATTTTTCCCATTTTATTCTCAGCCCGTGCTGAGCAGCGACCTTGACTACTGTTTTAAAATTCTTAAGAGCTTCTCTCATAGATTTGGCTATTATAATCAAATCGTCCATATACAAAACCAAAATTCCCACCTTTACCAGCTCCCTAAAAACAGCATTTATGTAGCTCTGAAACACCGAAGGGGAAATGCTCAACCCGAATGGCAGTTTCAGAAACTCAAACTGACCATCAGGCGTTACAAAGGCTGTATATTTTTGACTATCCTCGTCGACCCGTACATGGAAAAATCCATTTCTTAGGTCAAGGACGGTAAAATATACCCCTTCGGCTAAGGCGTCTATTTGATCTTCAATTAACGGTAGAGGAGACAGGGGTCTTAAAATCAGCCGATTTAGTTTCCGATAGTCTACACACACACGAATGGTGCCATCCTTCTTCCTAACTATAACAATCGGACTTGCATATTCTGAATTAGATGGTCGAATAACCCCTTCTTCCATCCACAATTTCATGAGATCAGCTACCTCCTTTCGCTCTGAAGGAGCCAACCTACGCGGTCTTGATATTACTGGTTTATCGGATTTTAAAATTATTTTAGCCCGTGGACCAACGTCTTGTGTTGCTTCTGGCTTATAATTTTCGATAATTTCCCTAATTTCCTCCTTATAGCCCTCCTCTTTAATATGCGATAGCTCAATTTCTTTTGCTTCGTCAATCGTATTGATCTTAAATATGTGCGGCCGCCTAGACTCAGCGACATCAACGCTGTCATCATCGTCTAACTTAAAAAAGGTTACTTTTCCCCGTCGGACGCGGAGTTCAACGCGATCTAAAAAGTCTGTCCCCAGAATAATCGATTGCTTAAGGATGGTGTTTGGTACGACATGGAATTCCACGGCGAAGTCATCATGTTCCACCGTCATGCTAGTGGTAAAGGAACCTATCGTTTCATTAACCTCAGAGCCTAAACCTTCAAAACATACACGCCTATTTACTAACAAAGGTGACCCCAATCTTTCATACTCACTTTCGCTCATTAGAGTTAAATCACTACCAGTGTCCACTAAAGCTAGAACCTTACTGTCCCTAATTGTCACTGCCTTTTGGTACTTCTCTTTTCTCGGCCGCGACACTACATATACATCTCTAGCTTTTCCCGTACACTCCGCGGCGATTTGCCCGAACGCACCGCACTTAAAACATTTTTTCCCCTTTTCTTTCACGGGACACCATGCACTCACATGATCCTCTGCACCGCAGTTGAAACAGCGCTTCTTTACGGTGTTTCCTGGAGCTTTGGACTTCATGTTGTTTTGGCTATCCACACGTCCTGTCCTATCAAATTTTTTCGCGGGCCGTTGCGTTTTACACTTCGCCATCTCCTGCTTCGTTTTTTCGTACTGGCCGAATCTTTCTTTTAACTGTTTGATGTCCTTTGCGCCGTACAGTACAGCTTTGCTTACCGGATCATCTTGAATGCCCTCAATTATGTACTGAATGACTGCACGCGTCTCAATATTTGCTGGCGCGGCAATCTGTAGCATTCTATATGCATATTGTTGGAGCGTTTCTTCGGGTTTCTTTTTCCTCGTGCTCAGATCTCGATGCACTTGCAAACTGTCCACAGCTTCCTCAAACTCATCTTTCAGCGCTTTTCTCAACTTCAACCAAGTTTTTGCACATCTTTCATAGGTGATAAACAACTTAGCGGATTCCTCCAGCAATCGCTTGGCATACGCAATTTTCTGGACTTCGTTCCACCCACACAGCGAAGCCATCTCCTCGAAATCGTCCAACCAACGTTGGACATTCGAGTGGCCATCACCGGTGAACTTCTCCAGAGATCCTTCAACGTCTTTGAAGGTTAATAATACCCTTTGTGACACTTTCTGTCCTCGTGTCATTGGGGTGTGATGGGCACGTTCGTCGTACATGTCATCACTATCGTCTTCGTCGTCATTACTACCTCGGCTAACCACTCATAGGATACCGGGTACATACCTCCTCGTGACTACTCCTTGCCCTTCTGAGTCCCCTGGCATTGGCAGCTTCACTATCTTCATCTTCTTCCTCTTCATTGTCCTCAAAGTCTTCATCCTCCTCCTCGTTGCCGGCAGCGTGGTCTCGCTCAAGTAGGAGTGCCGCTCTTAGTCTCGCCAACAATTCAGATTTGCGACCTGTCACCCTGAGATTTCGCTGCCTTAGCTCCTCTTTGAGCTTTGAAACTTTCATTCTCGAAAGTTGAGCGTCCTCTAGCTCCACTGCGGCGACACCTTTTGCAACCTGGTCGATTATCTCCTCCATGGCTCACTAACTTTGGCACTTTGTTGCAACTTTTACACGCACTACCGACGCGACTTCACACCCACTTATAACCTTCCTGATTACTGTGATCCCGGACGAGCCCCCAAATGTAGTATCGGGATTTAATGGGATATCAAACTCCAATACTAGAGTAGATATGGGATGGTGGTTATACCTACTAAAGAAATCACAGTTCAAGAAATAAAGCTATAAGTGTGCGTTTATTAACGAAAAAAAAAAGGAACCAAAGAAAGAAGAGCGAGCGGACCGAGCCCTGTCTTATCTCAGCTCGTCGGTTTTTTGGGACTGCCTGGGTCAGCCTCTTCTTTTACTAACTAAACTTACTGCTACTTGGGTTCTCACCCCGCTTGGTCACATCTGGGCACCAGATGCCCAAGGATGATCACTATAATTGCCTTATCATAATGGTTTAAGTATGGGACGCGGCATTGCGAACGGAAAGGACGAATACAGAAATCTAGGAACTGTCGATGGTCAATTGAATTATGGCCCGGTTTCGTGATCCTACATATATTTTTTTGGATGTATTTCATCGAGTTTTAAAACAGATTTTTTACAATATTTAAAGACGTGGCGAAAAAATGTCAGCAAACTTGTAAAAAAAATTGAAATCTCTTTGATTTGATGTGCCACTTGATATCCCGTGTCATTTAAAATTCTTAAAGGGATGCCACCACGTTTAGGGGGATGACCCTGCACCTACGAATTCGTGATTTAAAACTGCCCCCCTTATAAATGTAAAATTAACCTGTTTCGAGGTTTTCTGAAGAAAAAAAAATCCGTTCGAGATATTTTAGGTTTATAGTTTTAAATGGGCCACCTCATACAGGGTGCTCGGATTTGGAGAGTTGACAGGAAAATCCCGTTTGCTTGGTTAAATAAAAAAAAACCTCGCATACGTGTCAAGAGCTCAATTTTTGAAAGAAAATTAATAGCGAAAATCGTATTTCGACATCTTTAGAGTCCAGTCGCTAGGGGGCGCTTTTGAAAATTCGGTCATTTTAAATTGCTCTTAACTCTTTTGTTTAGGACAAAATTGAAGTAAGACAAAGTGATTCTCAAGGCACTTTTTCGATGTGATTTCAGTAGCGTGTTTAGTTTTTTGCTACAAGGTAACGTTTTGTCAAAAACCGACGTAATTTTTTATTTTAAATAAAAATAGTGCTCAGCTATGATTTCAAAAAAAATGTCTATTTTATAAACCTAAACAAAAAATTTATGAGGAATTTTGAAACTGGCCGAAATTTCAAAAACTCCCTCTACTGCCGTGGACTGTAAAAATATCAAAATATGGTTTGTCACAATAAATTATGTAAATTATGGAATATTAATGCCAATTAGTGGGTTCTGCTTCCGCGGCTGGTTCCTGGGGTTCTAAAGTATTCGAAGGACCACTTTCTGTTTTTGTCATTCCGATAAGAACTGAAATTAACTGACTTGAGAAGTAACCTTTAATCGATTTATTTACAACTGAAGTCTTAAACTAATTTAGTTCTGTAATCGGTGCAAGGATGATCACCGTTTTGTGAGTACCTCACTTCTGGGGGTTGCAGCACCAAATTTTTATTTTCACAAGTTGCGGTGAATTTGAATGTATGCAAGTTTTTGAGTGGGTTATCTTGTGAACTGCTCTATTTGGTTGGTCTTGGTGAACTGCTCGTCTCTCTTTTTTCTTCCCAAAAATTTAGTTTTTCCCTTCCACCCTCAGTCGGGGCTTGGAATTCCCTGTCCTAATTTCGGGTGTAACGCCAAGATAACCTAAGTTTTATGGTTTAATGGTCTTTACCCTTGTAGACCCCTGGTTGCTATCATCTGATCATTTATTTTAATTGGTTGCAACAACCAGATGTTGGCTTTCACTTATAATCCATTGGAGTCGAGTATTTGGGAAGATTCTGGGTTCCCTAAGTGTGGGCAACAAACCATACAGTCTGGATCCTTGAATCAAGTCGAGAACTCTACCCGATTTTATGATACGCCTTTCAGCCATTGTTGTTAAAGAACTTAGGAATTTTCCTAAAAGTCTGAATTGAGTTCAGACACGGTTTTTGCCATTAATATTTTCTCGTAAAACCTACGAATGCGCAGATTCACGAACATCTCATTGGGGGTTTCCGAGAAATAGGATTACTTAGGCATAAGCATAAAGTGTGATTCCTACTTCATATGCTTAAAATATGCAAAAATAACTTCAAAATATGCTATTGTATGGATATGCGCAGATGTAGTATCCGATATCTATAGAATATATCCTGGATCTTGGTCGGACGTTCAATAATAAATTAGGGACGTAATTCATATATCCTTGTTACAGAAAAACTGGTTAGTACGCTAGCGTTGACCAAGCACACCAATAAACAACGTTGCATTCAACACTTTCCTGCAAAAGGACATTTTGTTCGGTTTTGCCATAAAACTCCCCTTAATAACCGGGAGTTTCTTGGAAGTTGGAAAACCAATATAATAGGTTGCGTGCCAAAGTACCCACATATTGTATCCTAAAACTCGTGCGAAATAAAAAGAAAAAGCGAAAGTTGTGGCCTTTTCACCCCTATCGATCAAGATATACGGCGAGTTTGAGGGATTTAGATGCGGCTCTCATGAAGAACTGGAAACCGTGGATTACCCTCATATGAAATGATAAAAATCAACTGCTAATACTTTAGAGAGGGGTCGTTTGATGTTTATGTCCAACTCGTTATGGGGGTTGTACGAAGCATGTTTTACACCTGAACGTTGAGTTTGCTTAGCAGGGCGAGGCAGTGCTGTACGAATATGAGACGGGAAGGTTTCGTTATTGTCACTTTGTGCCCAGTCACGCGGTGATAAATCTGGAGAACATGCAGTTCACTCGACTCGTGCCAGACAATTACGTGTAGAGTTACATAAAATAAAGAGAATGATCCCTAGAAATAGAGTCAGATAATGAAGAGTAGAATTCTTGCCGCGATTAATTTCTCTATACAATCACGTTGAATAAAGTTTCCTGCAGCGATGATTGTGGTCTTCATTTAGCACCTGAAATCAGTCAAGAGCAACCAACTTACGTTATAAATTGAGACTGGTTGAAGAGTAAATTTAAAGTACTTTAAAACGGGGCCTTGCTGCGTTTAATGCTGCCAGTTTCCTCGACTAAATAATTGCTGCGAGAATATTTTCGAATTTAGTGGCAATTAATGAAATTGGCCATCATGTCTTACGAACCTCCAAATTTCGTCCTTTCATTTACTGACTTTCCCGGTAAGGCACCTTCGCAGCTTATTTCCTCAGAAATTCATTATCAACAAGAAAGCATAATACACAAGCAAATCGTTTGAGCCTAAAAGTTCAACAACCTAGATATGGCACTTTAAATTCCCCAAATCCGACTTCTCCCCTTATTCCGTCCTAGTTGCCAATTTGTTGTCTTTCTTCGGGGCTCCGTCAGGCCGTGCTGGCGCCTGAAACTCCATTACAAATATTGATCGTTTGTTTATCTTCAACTTAAGTGACAGTCCCAGTTCATAAGTCTGCACAAGTTGTAATGATTGAGAAAACATAGTTTCGAACTTCTGTCACTTCGGGCGTGAGAGCATTATATTATCACGAAACCCTTTCTTAAACGAATATGTCACATTTCGGATTTAATAAATCGAGGGTGTAGTGGTGTCGTGCAGGAGACGACTTAGCTCAATGAGGGGTAATTTAGGGAATAATCTTGATGGGTTAATTATCAGGAAGGAAATGAGGCATCGTGCAGCATTTAACAGATCGTAAGGAATAATTATACATTGTATACGGAAAGTCCGGCAACTCTAAAATATAAAAAAAAAAAACAGAATTTATTAAAAAATAAAAAATATATAAAAATTAAAGGAGTTCAGAAATATACGAGGTGCGTCACAACGTAGCAGCGAATTGAATTTTCTCGTTCAACCTCGCATTTTGAACACATTTCACGTAGCATGTCCTATGGCAAACTCTAGAGGTTCAGCAACGGTTGCAGGTATGCAGACAGCGAAACGAACTTAATGTTATAGAATTAAGTGCTCAAAATATGACAAATTTGATAATATGGCAGGCCATGCTACGTGTCATTAATAAAAGTGATATGGCCTGTATTTTTTTTCCTCCGATCCATCTAATAATCAACTTGCTTATTATGCAGTTTGGATAGGACGTGGATGGGAAATAGAATGGCCCCCTAGGTTACCGGACTTGACGCCCCTAAACTATTTTTTATAGGGCCATTTAAAAATTAAGGTGTGTGCATCGGAAGTTGCAGATTTACAGAGGTTGAGAAGAATTATTCACGAATGCCGTTGGCTTATTGCTCTTGAAATACTGGAATATGTTATTGAGAAATTATATTAAAATCTAGTTCATTGTCTAGCTGTTCAAGGACACATTTTGAACACTTTCTTCAATAAAAATAAGTTAATTGACATAAATACATAATCATAATACATAGACATAATTTTTTTGCTTTTTTTGTCATTAGTTCTACAATAGCTGCTGATCCGCTAGAGTTAGCCATAGGATACGTTAAATGAAATTCGTTCAGATACGGGGGTGAATCAAAAAATGTTATAAGTTTGCCAGCCTATAAGAAAAAACATAAATTCTATTCACTGCTATTTTGTGACACACCCTTGTATATTTCTGAATACCGCAGAATAGTAGAATGTTTAAACTCCTTCAATATTTATATAAGGTATTTTTTAATACATTGCATATTTTTCGAGATATTTCAGGGTTACTGGATTTTTCATACAAAGCATATACAGATCAGACAATCTTGTTCGTGCACATGGATTTGTTAAAGAAAATACTCGATTTTTAAAATACTTTGTCGAGAAGGCTTTTGCTGTGATGACCGCTTGACATCTTCTATTCATAGAATAAACTAATTTTTAGCATATTTCAGGACTGATTTTTTTCCATTCTTGCGATTCAATGTTTTATAATTTTCGTTTTGATAAAATTTGATCTCTTCTTATATGTGTTTTCAAAATCGCTTCCAATCGTTCAATTGGATTTAAGTCTGCTGATTGTGGAGAGGTTGTTAACAATTTTCTAACACTTCAAATTAGTTATTTTTTGTCGATTAAAGCCGCGTGCTTAGGATCGTTGTCCTGTTGAAGTTTATAAACATGTGGCATACTTAATTTATGCATAGTTTGTTTTACGTTCTTTTTTAGACCTTCTTTATCCATAATATCAACTATAAAATGGACATTTCCAACTCCATTTGAAGACATGCAACCCAAAATCATTAAGGACCCACCTCCATGTTTTACAGGCTGAAGTGTATTAGGAGGATTATTATCTTCATTCACTTTTCTCCACCCTCTATGGATGTTATCAGACTGGAGAAGATTCATTTTTATTTTATCCGACCGAATTATGATATCCCAAAACTCTTGATTTTTATTCATATGTTCCTTCTCAAATATGTCTCTTACGCTGATTTTGATTGCTAGTAAACGGGTTTTTCCGTGGACTTCTACCATGATAACCATATTTCCATAATACAAGGCGGATCGTTTGGTCAGAAATGTGTTTTCCCATTTCATTTTCGATCATTGGGTGAATCTGTGACGCACCTAACTTAGGGTTTTTTTTAATTAATTTACTATCACACGTTCATCTCTTTCATCTAATTTCTTTTTCTTAGCTCTTTTGGAAAATTGGAAATCGTGCTTTTGTTTTTAAATTTATTTATAAGATACTGGATCGTAGAACGCGGTTTATTAGTTAATTGACCTATCTTCCTTAAGCTATAGCCTTTCAGTGTCATATTAACAATAGATTTGTTTAAATCACAACTTAGTTGCTTTCGTTTGGGCATTTTGTATGAAACTGATGAAAACAGTAAATGAATCGACAGTGTGTAATAAAATATTACTCATCTGTACGGTATAAAGAGTAGTTTACGATAAAGTAGAATAGGCACTATTCACAAGTGTACAACAAAAATGCTGTATGAAAATGAGGTATTTTTGTTAAATTTATTGATTAGTTTTGTTTTTAATTCTTTGAAATCTGTGTACATAAGTACGTATATTTAAAATACATCTTTTGTTGATAATAAAAAAACAGTAAAATAAATGATTTTTTTGACAGCAAAAGTCAAGTATTTTCTTTAATAAATCCATGTGTACGAATAAGATTGTTACAGATAGGTATCTACGGAAGGAAGGGTCATAATTTGAGGGTGGATAGACCATTTAAAATGTCATTAAATGCAGCCAGAACGAGAGCCGTAGTCTGACTCTTCTTCGAGATACACGTATTTTAGGATAGGATAAAACTTTTTTATTTAAACCCGCTATTTCTCCATTTGCTACCACTCAAAACACAAATACGATTAGACTTTTAAAATCCACATTAAAGTTCCTATAAGATAGGATAAGTTATGTTGGTTAATGTGACTTTTCGAACCCAACGTAGCCATCCAAATAACGGGAAAATCTGACACTCCATATTTCTGGGTTTTACTCAATGGTATATCACGAAATGAATTTCCCAGTTACCTCTTTAGGGATTTCATCATGGTCGCGCCATTTAATATATTTTTAAACGGTATACCCACTTTTAAGATTCAACAACCTATTACCACCATAGGTCAAGAGTTTTTGCTGCTGGTTACATTTGCAGGTTAATAATTAGTGCTAATAATGCAAATGTAAAACATAAAATCACAAAAATCGCGAATAATGAATGAAATTGTGCTAAATGCTTAATAAGTAAGGGATGGGTTTTGGAGAAGGGGGATATGCACATAACGTATGCATAAGCACAGTCTGTTCTACGACTCTCATATTTAACTATTTAACGACCGATGACGCTCAGTTGGAACACTGTGTTCAACATTAAATTTTTAAAATGCGGTAACGGCGGTGCGACATTAGTTTTCTGCCAGGAAAAAAGTATACGACGCCGGTGGCTAACCGCATTGTTCAGTCCGTCCCTGTTCACACAATTTTATTACATTTTGGTGACGTAACATGATCAGCCTTTCACCACAGGGTGTCCAGGCGACTCGGGACACAGAAGATTGACATGGAAAATCGGTTTTTACTTTTTTGCTTCTGCAAGGATTATCGAAATGAAAAACTTTTACATGGTGATCATACTACTCACTACCCATACACATACTACGGTCACATTCCTCAGTGTTTTCAATCTTACAAATAGAACCGTTTTGGCGCAAGGCGCCTTCATATATCATAAATTTTAATGCTCTGCGTAACCGTTCGAAGGCACGATTGGTCAAAGTCAAGTTTAGAATCAAACAAGCGCAAAGTAGCCAACAACATATGCGTGAAAACTACATGTCGAATAAATTTTCTTTTTTTTTCCTAATTTCTGATACATTTTAAACTTATTTACGAGTTAATTCGGTGAAAAACCAATGGAAAACCTGAGGATCTTTTATCATGTGATCTGCTTTTTGTCTCCATAGCAAAAAAAAACAAGTTTTTTATTAACCTATGATGATAACCCAAAGATATCTAAATCTTTTATCTCTATTTACTAGACATGAAATTGCTGTAGATGTTTTTGCAAATAATGTTAAAATTTATTGTTTTGTTCACTTGCTTGGTTGAACTTTATTATGCAGGTAGTTGTTTAATTTATTTGTTTTAACCTTTTCTTTGTTGTATTTAAATAAAAAGTAATATGAAAAAAGAGAAAATTAATTTGACATGGGGTTTTTACGTTTTTATTGATGGTGACTTTGTTTAATTTTGACCTCGACTCTAACCAATCGTAGTCTCCAACGGGTATGCGGGACATTCAAACTTTTGAAATTTAGATACGTTTTGAGTCAAAACGGCTCTATCTGGAAGATACAAAATATAACGGAAGATGACCGGTTTTGAGTACTATAACTTTCATGTAAAAGTGTATATAAGTAATAAAAAATGATTTCCCGCGTTAATCTCCTATGCCCAGGGTTCGACTAGACACCTGGTGTACGTTTGAGACAGTTTAGTAGTTCTTTCTATTATTTTTTTGCGGGTAATACCTCACATTTCACCACGGATCAGATTGAACACTATCCTCAGCTGCTTTTTTTGCTTCAGGAGCAAAATCTTAAAAAAAAACACTCGATTTCTTGTTTTGGCAGTGGGATAGTGTAAGATTCGCTGAAGCACCTACCTGGTAAACACGTCGGGATACCTAATAAATCGACCTTAGACTATTTGGAACTACTCCTGGAGCTAATCCAGCTAAAACTAATCGAGAATTAGTTTCACCTTGTTTTAAGGACTCTGACGAAAAATTCCTGTTAAGATTTCGGTGAGAAATCTATCACGATATTTAGAATTTCGGAAAAATTAGTAACAAAATGGAAGTAAACAATTAACGAAAATACAGCGGATGTGAATATCTAAAATGCACGAACCAATCTGAAACTCCCCTTCCCAATCGCTGAGGAAAGGTAGTTTTTAATATAAATGACTCATGTTAAATTCATGACATCATTCCAAAAGTGATTGGTGATTGATTATGGCCTAATTGAATCTGTCTTTTTTATTTCTTTTTCTGTGTTAATAGTTAGTTTAATTATTGTTAATAATTTTTAAACATTTATCACAAATAAATTTTGACCTAATTTTAAACTGCTGGTGTTTGTGCGATAAGGTTGGAGTGATTTCTTCAATAGCTGAAGTGAACTCAAACCTAGAAACACACTTGGAAGCGACAGAGCAATTAGAGCTTTTCGGAGGAACAAGAGGTTCAAACTCGGAGAGGTGCTAGTTATATCCTGGGATACCTAAAGGAACTTACCAGATCAAACGGCGCCAGATAGACGCGTCAGTATTATTTTGTAAACGTAATAAAGAGACACCTTATGGAAGGTTTCTCGAAGTGTTGTCGTACCTTGAACGAATAATGTATTTTTCCTTAGCTAAGCATTTTTTTTATATAAAAGTAGGTAATTAAGTAAACGAATTATTATTATCATTATTACTATTATTCTGGTTGTTGGTATTGTTGGTTATAAAGAAGTTTTTTTGAAAATTTGTGGTTTGTGTTTTTTTTAAAAAGGTTCTATCAAAATAAGAAGATATAACTTGCTTGATGCACAGATTTATTACTGTCTTTGCAGCTATATTGCTATTAGTCTTATTCATTCTGTTTGAATTATTCTTAAATTAAATTGTACAATTAAATTAATTGAGCATATTTCTGTTAACTTAACAATGTAATTGTTTTGAATGTAAAATGTGTAGTAATATAGCCCCGTATCTCAGAAATCAGCAATGAATTTGCAAGTTTGTGTGTGCACGACCATGGCGCATCGAGACGTTTAATTTGAGATATTTTTTAAGGCAATACCTCCGCGTGTTTCCGAGATACCGGCGTCGGAAGTTTGTAATGTGACAAAAAATAGGTACCTCCCTAAGGAAATTTTCCGAAAATTTTCGAAATGTATCGTTTTTTCGTTTAATAGAAAGATATGAATCCCGTATGGTGCCAAAATATTTCAATTGAGATGCTGGAGCTTTGACAACGCAGTTTGCAAACCTGCATTCCACAACGCCTTCACAATCTTCAAAAAGAAATAAGTCGTACATAGGATTTAAATAATTTACGTCAGTTTGAAAATGGTGAGGTACAGGAACACACAGAGTATTAATGTCTGAAAGGTTCTCAATTTTTGTTTCAAAACTACTATAAAATTTATAAGATATTTTATTCAAATGGGGGACGGAAGAATAAACACATTTTGACGGTAAATTAACTTAAGTCAAATTAATATAACATTCAAGGGCATATTTATCATCGCCAGTCATGACGCGAGCTGGTCATAAAACCTAAAATTGTATAATAAGGAATTATAGCATTTCCGCAGAATATTGGTGAGTTGTAGCTACAGAACAACTCAACCACACGAAGTGATCAGAGTTATTATTTCTACTTTAAAGCATTACGCAAAGGGCAATACGGATGGCCGTTGCGTCATAACCAGCGGCGCACGCCCTTTGATATCAGATGCGGATTTGAAAATTCAGTGGGGAAACCCAGCGCCAGTACGGCACCGGTTCTCCCGCGTAAAGTTCGACGGACTTAAACGCCGAACATAAAATACGAGAGCGGGGCCCGTGATTGGTGACGATGAGGAAAGTTTTCGGGATTGACCTTTTCGCATTTGGTTGGATTTGTTTCGTTCTGTGCCTTGGTGAGGGATGGTGCGACAATGAGTCACTGTATGATAAAATGAAAAACGACCCCGAAATCACTCAGGTAGAGTTATTTAAAAGTTTGTGACTAATTTTAGAATTATAAATTTAGATAAAGTGTCGGGACGCCAATTCGGTTAAAAACTTCATTTGCATAGAAAAAATGTGAAACCTTTCTAGACTACAAATCAGCTAGAAAGTTTCCGGAGGAAATTAAGGATTTAACGTATTTTTCAAAACTTTACTTCTAAGTTTAGAGCTTCGCTTGATAATTTTTAAGACTTTTATGGGAAATAGAGGAGAAATTCTTTAAAAAACCTGCCACCTTAATGACTTTTTAATACTCAGGAGGTAGACGCTCCGCGTAGGCCACAAAAGCGCGATTCTGAGAACGTTTTTTATTTGAATTTCAAGCAACCATTTTAGGACAACGTAACAGTTTTAAACTGTTATTTAAAAATCCCAGTGATCATACTAATTATTATTTAAAAACTTGAGAACAAAAACGAATTTTTTGGCAGTTATGCTACGAAATTTCGACAGTCTCTATATTAGAGCTTAGCTCGGCGGCTCTGAAACATATTTCACTTATACCAGTAAATATAAATTGAACTGAGTATTCAATAAGTATGAAACTCGTTTGGAAACTGCGGGAAAACTCAACTATTTATATTAGAACTACTAATAATGCTGCAGGATGCTCCTTCGTGGTAAAATAAGTTCTACAATAATACATTTGCTATTGCGTAAATCTTGTTCGTCTCGTGATGATCATGTTGAATAGACTAGATATAAATTATTTTCAGCACGCACCCAGTACAATAAATTATTTTTCAAAAAATGTCCTTTGTTCGCTGCATTCCAATTAAGCCAATATTTACCGCAACCATCACCAAAAACATGAATTTTAGCAGGGAGAAGTTTTCCCAATTTGTGGAATCGAATCAGGGAAATACAAATGGAAAAAGAGTATACATTGTAACTGTAATATAAATAAAAAGTGAAATACTGCAGTTTGTGCATTACTTAGTTGGTTACTCACATAGTTCAATAATATTCAAATGCAAAACGGCGAGGGAAGGGGAGAGCTTGAGAGGGAGGGAGGGACAAAAAGAGATAGAGAGGGAGAGGAAAACATGCTTTCGTCCAGTTAAAGGAATAAAACTCCAATGCACCAAACTTACCCTGCATCGCTAGATAAATTTGGGTCACTTTCAATGTCAAATATATCGATTTTGGTTTTTATCACAGAAAATCTTACTTCCAAAACTAGCTACGCATAGTTATTTAACTTATGAGGTTCAGCTTTTAAGATAGACATCTCTTCCAGTTTTGGTCGAGTTGTATACGATTTCTTCCAAGCTCCTCACCCTTGGTCATGGAGATTTTCTATATTGTTGATTCGGGGAGGTTGGTTTTATTCTGGATCGTGCAAGGGCGGGTTTTTACTGGCAATCAATTTGACGGTCTCGCTATTGAAAGTATTTTTGCATGTTTTCCATGCAAACATCCGTTTTTCGAACGGAATATTTCGATCCTGCATGTCAAGAAACTTTCATCATTTATGGTTCTTCGAGCTTGAAGAATTTTGACGAAAGCTTCGCATTATTTTTGGTCCATCGATTGCGGTCAAACATCAATAAGTTTCAGAATCCGTTTGTTTCCTTGGGATAAAAGAAATTGAAAAAATGGAGGAAAATTGATTTTGAGCTTAAGTACTCGTTTTTGGTATGATTTTTGTGTCTACCAACCCTAAAAACTATATATCGGGATGACTCACAATATTGAGATTCACCAAAAATTTAGAGTACATAATTGTTGATATGCTTGAACGAATTATGTTTTTAAAATGCTTATGCAGTGTATAAACAATTAATCGAAACTAATTTAACGAATTTATAGTTAATCGCCAAAGACAAACTTTAAAAGAAATGTTGCATATTATATTTAACAACTATACAAAGTGTAGCAAATTAGTAGGCCAATCCGTTAACCACAGATTCTTTGAACGAAAATATTTAAACTTTCCTTATGCGATGTTTTTCCTTTACGTTTTACACTCACAATAGAGTGTTGAAGTTGTTAAAAATATTTGTTTGTCATTAACTTCGGTACTTTTTCACATATTTTAATGAAAATTTGTAGTGATGCATAACTCAATGAGATGCACTGTTCCTATAATTTAAGTAAAAAAATTTGAAACCAGACTGGAAAGATCGGGGTCCAGGACACGATCCTCCCCATTTTTGCGCACGCCAATGGTGAACGAGTTTCATTTTTTAAATTATATATTCTGTTATATAATTTCGTTTATTGTAAAATTTTAATGTACTGCTTGTTTCAGAAGATATTTCAGCATATTACCCCTCACTGCTTGGTAGTCATTTTTCCTTTATATTGAAAACGTGGGATGAAATAGTAGAACAGCTATTTAAAAAAAAATCGATTGATTTGGGCAAAATTAAAGGGTCCATGGAATTATGAGGATTGGAAGAAGGTTATCTTCAACGATAAGTCCAAATTTGATGTCTGGGTCGGAGATATGCGTAAAAGTGCCATACGGACCAAACAAGAGGCCTTTCGCAAAGATTATTTTAAACGAACCGTTAAGTTGGCTGAAGACTAAATGATTTAGGGATGCATGACTACTAAAGGGTTAGGTCAGATGGAGTTTATAGACGGTACAATAAAAACTGGGAAATATAAACGGATATTACAAAGCAAATTACTTCTGAGCATTCGTCAGTTATGCCGTGATCAAAATTTCAACAAGACTGCGTTTCTTGTCATACTGTTCCTTCAGCAAAGCAGTAGTTTGGCGAAAAAAATATTATGTAATCTATTGGCCTTCAAGCAGCTCTAATTTGAATGTAATTGAATGCGCTTGGCAGGAAGTAAAGAGGTATCTAAGAAATAATCCTCAACAGAGCATTGAAGTTCAAAGATTAGCGATTGAAAAGATTTGGAACACAGTTACACTTGAATTTTGTGATAAATTGGTAAGAAGTGTTCTTGTCGGAATCCAAGCAGTCATTAAAGCAAAAGGCGATGTCACCAGCTATTCATTAGAGCTAAAATATACTGCGTCCTAATATATAGTTGTCAAGCGTAATAAGTAATATTTCTTAAAGTTTGTCAATCTTCGGGTTTAACAATAATTTCGTTACATCAGTATTCATTAATTGTTTCTGCATCGTATACGAATTTTGAAAATACAATTCGTTTGGAGTTATTAATTAAAATTTGCATTAAATTTTTGATAACTTGAAAAATTATAATGCGTCCCGATAATGTATGGTCGACTCGTATTTATGCCCACAGTTTTGAGTTTGTTGAGTATGCCAAAATAGGAACAAAAGTTTAATTTTTTGGTACTTTAAATTGGCAAAGCAGGTTTCTCGCAGTCAGATCCCCGAAGGAGCAATTTCAAGTCGGTAAATAAAAAAAGTTTTAGGTTTATTCCAAGTTTGCAAAATTAACCAAATTACATCTGCACCCTGCAAAAGGAGAACAAGCAACTTTTCAATAAGGCAAGCTTCACTGAATCGCTTCACGTTAAATCGCTGTATAAAGTGGGACAACATAGTTTTTCCAAATGCGTCGTTCCATTGATTTGCTAAACTTACCTATAAGCAATAAAAGACAATAATCAAAACTTCTCAATTCAAAATTTAAAAACCTTTTACCCGTAATCTTCGATTCCCGTCGCCTCATCTTGTGCGTAGGACCATCTAATGGTAAGTCTCTTCGATCAGAACACTTCCATTTTCTCCTGCAGAGCCATAATCCTAATATTCTCTTACACTTTCCATTTTTGAGTTGCGGTTGAACATGACGATTTTAGATGAGAAAATACTGGTGAGGCCTTCGTTCTATTTAATTTTGAGGGAGAGCACACTTCCGACCACCAATGGCATGAACACCACAACTTTCATTTTCAGTCGCTAAATAATAGTTGGATTAACACACACACACAAAACACTAAATGTTGGGTATATTGGTGACACATCTTACGAATCTTTGAAACAAAAAGACGTCCGATTATCCCGATTATTAGTACCAAATAACCAACATTTCGTTTATCGCCCCGCTACTAAACTACTGAATCATCTTCGAAACGATATTGGTACGAAAACATGCAAAAAACTTTACAATTTGCCTTTTGTAAAGGTACCAGTCATAGACCGAACGATAAAAATCATACAATTGCTTCTAAAAATAAAAAAAAAAATCTACAGCCTTTTTTTGCAACTGTGCAGCTAAGCGATCGAATCACGGTAAGGATGCACGACACGAAATAATATACTATGTATGTATGTATGTACTTGTATATATTCGAATTTAAATATTTCTACCTATTTGAGATATGGAAAATTTATTCCGCAACCGATAATTTTTATTTTATTTCATCTCCATGCCGGACATGCTTCTCTTGGACATATTATATTTACATTTTAATATTTCTATATACATATTGGAGATATGGAAAGTTAATACAATAAATGAAATTAAACTTGAAAATAAACAAAAATAAAATCTGGCGAATATGTTCTTGAATCTCTTACTAGAAAATATCGGTACTGGTGGAATTCTCAGTGTGGAAATTTCAATTTTCGAATGTAATTGAGGATAAATTTACATTGCTGGCATAGAGCATATGTCAATTGTTTGAGGCGACTGCGTTCAAAATGCCACCTTTGAAATCACATTTTATTACATCAAATTTCATAAATGACAAAACTGTTCATTCAATTTCAGAACGATTTCTGAGACAGAAACCACGCTACGTTCGAAATTTCGTTTTAACCAAAAGGACTTTGTTGTGCTTTGCTCCCTTGCTGGCCCTACTTTCGCTTTTTGCTCAGTTTTCATGGATTTAAACTGTGAAACATTGGCAAATTTCCACATCCGTTTGACTGTTGCAATAAACACGCTTTCCTAATTTTCTGGAAACATTGAAGCATCGACATAACTTTTTGATCATTGGAATCGGATGAAACATCGTCACGTTTAAGGTAATTTTTGTTGGGGCTCGGAGCAACTTGATGCTTTTAAAAAATTTTCCAGTCTTTTGAGCTCGGATACACTCTGAATTTCGATCTATCCCCTTTCATTAATCTGTGTAATTGAATTATCTCCTTGATCGACGTATTTGCCTTGCAGTCCTTCAATGCGCCTAGTTACACATTTCTAGACTTTGAACCTCAGATATTCGGTCTGACATCAGACCAACATCCCTCTCATAACAGTACCTCTGGCTCTAATTTACCTATTGTCAAATGACCGAATTTCCATCCTTCCATTAAATATACACCCTCACCGATCCTCCTCTAATATGTCTACTTCCAGTTCACCTAACTTAACGTAATATTCCTCATTACAAATTTTGATGTTTATTGATCAAAGACTTCTCGGCCACAGAAACGTTTTAGCCAAGGCACGAAAGTTCGTTCACATTTCCTTCAACGGAAATAGATCACCTGAACTATACCCACATAAGGTAAAAACCCATTGGTAATTACCATTAATGGGTTGTTAGACAGGTGCGTACATTGGGTAGCCCTTATAGGGTGGCGTGCGGTGACTCATTTCAAATATCAGCCTTGTTGACATGAATTCCGGCTTAGAAGGGTTGGTAAGGGGAAATTACGACTGGTGGGAGCAGATGCATTAATTCCTTATACGTCTGTTACCATGCGAAAATATATATGGGATTTTCCACCACAAAAAAGGCAATAAATGCCCTTTTAACCTAAATAATGCGTTAGAGGCCGATTGGAAACTCTCAGTTCGAGCATGGAGCAATAATTAAAAATCATCGAACAATTTAATCTAATTTGTCCCGGAAAATTCTGAAGGCGATTTACGAGGGACGTATCCGGGATTCACGGTAGCCGAGCTAATTTCGATTCACACTGTGGTAGCGTGCGCTGACCACAATCAAATAATGCGTGTACAGTATCAAACAATGCCTTCAAAGGATTTAAATAACAGAAACTGACTGGAAAATCCCATTGCTATTCTCTCAAACCAAATTAGTATTATGGATTGCTATGAACTACAAAATTCAAAGCCGAGGGCTTTGCACCCTGATGATGGATGACGAAACCACACGAGGATAGTACACACAGAGTTCAATAAGCTGACTAATTGTAAATTAAATATTGTAACAACAATAATCGAACGGTCGAATTCGTTTTGTGAATTCATTGAGTAATTGATTGAATGCATCCGTCATCTTCCTTCGTGATGACGGGGCCCCGCAATTCGGCGCATCATTAAAACTTCTTCTGTGCCGTATATTTTAATTGCGATTTTATATGAAATTTCTTAGCGTAATTTTAAATTATAGTATATTCGGATACCGGATGCATGGAACAGCAGATATAACAGTTTATTTTATCATGCTATATTCGGATGACGCGCCCATGGAACAGAAGCTTTAGTGGTTTGTTTTTCGATGGGAATTTTATTTATTACATTATTATACGTATTATAATGCGAAAATTTTGTTAATCGCAATATTTACAACATCGAAAATGCGGTGAGTTTTTATTTAAATCCTCAATTTAAAGATCTCAATAACTAGCTGAGTTGAAAAATCGTTTAAATGACCAAACCTTTGCAGTTTTGGGGATCCTACTTAAATCCTTGTTCGATATTCTTATTGACGTTTTAACATTTAATTTCTTAGTTCAATATTTAGTTTTTGTTCCCCTCGCAATTTAAGTTCAATTAACTTGAAGGAAGTGTTATAACTTTGGATCATATTACGGTTTTGATAACGGAGCCACGAGAAAGGAGGTTGTGGTAGTTGATTAGGGATTTGTGCTTAAGTGGAAGAGCTTCCGTCCAATGCACACGTCATCCGTCGATACAACCATGTTGGAAAATGTTACTTGCAGGAAATATGCGAATCCCTCCATTTGCCATTAGTCAATATGGACATACGATGACCAGCCTGACTGGCTACAAGACCAATGAACTTGTGACTAATGTCACACATTCTAACAGTAAGTTCTCAGTTGAATATTTTGGTCATTTTAGTGTTCATCATTTACACTCCATATCATGCAATTACAGTAATTTTAGCCAATGGTGCCGGATGACGAATGCATAGACTCTAGCTTTAAGCTTTTTTTGTCCCATGCATTCATTTTCCAACGTCGGACAACTGAGGAGACAGACTTTCCGCGCTATTTCTGGATCATGAATATACCAATCAGAGTATCAGAAGTAACGCAATAGGTGCTACGAAGGGAGAGAGAAAAACTCGAAAGAAAACTTAAATATTCGAAGGAAAACCTTCTATTTATCAAATAATACCAAGCAGCTATATCAGTGAAAGCAGTTTATTTTAAAATAGTCTTTTGCATTCAGTTCTTACCTTCGAAGTTTCCATGTTTGTATCAAAATGCTATCAGCTTAGCCTCCAATGGAAACAGACTGTGTAACTTTAAGGTATTTCCATTATTTACCAGGCTGCAACTCGCGAAACTATCTTTTGCTCCTATAGCCGGAAAGTTTCCCAATTAAATGCCGAAAGTTCAGAAGTTTTTCGCGTTCACTTGACAATCCCGCAACTAACATTAACCTCTTGGTAACTTCTACATCTCGCTTATTTTCAATGATATTTCCATATAATTGAAAATTTGTAGGTACAAAACAAACGTGGCAAATCTTTGGTGTTGAAACATTAAACTTATACAAGCACCACGAATGTTGGGGCTTTTCGAGTTTTAAAATTCCTGTCGCAGAGATGCTACAGCAGTTTCATTTAAACCCTATCTCCTGCTGGATTATTCTATGGATGGGTATATTCAAAGATAATGGGTAGAGAGCTGCGGAATGCTAAAAACCAGCCAGCACAGCGGATCTTATCAAAGCATTATGCTTTATCAAACTGAAATTTTGGGCTTTTGAGGAAAAACAACTTTAAGCTTTATCATAGTTTTTACACATTTGGCAATAAATACGGATCTGTCTTGAGCCTTTCCGCAAGTTCTGTTTAAATCTATGCGAGTCGAACGATAAATCTCGCAGGTGAACAATTGAAATTTACGCTTTTCCTGTCCCATTTTTCATTTGGCCGGAAAACAAAATACTTCGCATGTCGAATAAAGAGTTATTGTTAAGCTTTCAATGGTTTAAGTTTAAGCTTTAAAATTGAACTGTTTGGTTCGGAAGTCATATCATAAATCGCCATGAAGCGATAATATGAGGTAGTTACATTCTCGTGTGATGAAAGTGCTTACTCGTTATTCAGGACGCTTCAAGATAAAGTGCTTTATAAAACTTAATGCAAGTTTTTGAGGCAAGAGGTAATACAACGGGTCTAAAGAAGTGGTGAGAGGAACAGGAAAATGAATAGTTTACTTAAAGGCGGCTTCCCACGGTCCATGAGTTGTTGAGTTGAGAATACGAATTTATGTAAAAAGTAAAGATGCACACATTAAAAATTTTAATTTTAATTTTAATTTTAATTTTAGAAATTTCGTTGCTGTTGGCAGATTGTTTTTTGGTTCCAATTTTTGGGTAAGTTGTCGGCTTCTCCACGAAGAAGAGAAATATTCTTTGTGACCTTTTGTGGTGTGTATCTACAACTTACGTTCCAATAGAAAAGTAGAACTAACCAAAACAAGGTCCATCTATGAATGTTTAATAATTCTTTTTTCAAAATTGAAAATGTCCCGTGACATTTTTTGCGAAGCGGTGCTGTACCCGAATGCTGCAAAATTTTTATCGTAAAACCAGGATTACCTTCTATAATTTCTTAAAAAGCAGTGGCCATTTGGGGAACGATCTAAGTGTGAAATAAGGAAAGTTCATTTAGCGTATATTTCCGATTTATAACAATTTTAAAATTATTTCGAAGACCAGAAAACTTTCGGTTGAAAATTACGAATTGCTCCTAGAAATTTTTATAAATCACTGTGCTGAAGGTTTTTAAAAACAGTAGTGCACTTGGGTCATTTGAGGTTAGCACCAAGTGCAAAACGATAATACATGCATGTTTGTAAAGTTTTTAATATTAAAAATTCTGTTAAAATGTATTGGGAAGTGATACACCGCTGAACTTTTCATAATTCTAGTAAAATTTATCAAAAATCAGTAGCGTATTTATGAGAGGATAGATATGTGACACTAGAAGAGCGGATTAATTTTCTAAGTTCCCTAGATTCAAAATTTTATTACGCTCTATAGGAAAATGGCACGTCCGCAACGATAATTGTAAATTCAGAAAATGTTTAATCTAAAATCGTATTTTTTCAAAAATTGAGGGTTTGAGGGACTTGAGGGGGGAGCGAAGTCCTAAACGAGAATACAGTCGTAATTGGGACGTGGGGATATTTAAACGTTTCTTAAATTTTAATGGGAGATGATAGGCCATTGATTTTTTTATGATTATAAGGAATAAACTAAAAATTACAATGTTTACAAAAAAATGTCAAAAATCTGTGACGTATTCGCGGGAGGAAAGATTGATACGAAACTGGAGAGGAAATAGATAAATTTAGGTTTATTTGCTAAATCATATAATTCCCAGCGCATTTTTATATACAAAAATACGAAACGAGTATTTTTTACATTTGATAATTTTTGCAAAATTCCTTAAAATCACTGGGCATATTAATGTGTTTATATACTATACTGGCTGCAAAGAAAAAAACAATATAAATATTGAGGAAGTCTACCCTTTAGTCTTGATTTGATTGATCTGGCAACACACCTTTTTATGTCTTATCATATTCCCCCCATTTCACGGTGAGATCGAGTTCCTGAGTAGTGAACCCTGAATGGTTTTCCAGGCATTACCAGAACCTCATCAATTTCCAAAATAGGACATCTCTGAGCTTAATAATGAAACGACACCTCCGGGCTTCGTAAAGTATATATTTCTGGCAAAACCAGATTATTTCTTTTTCCAGATGGCCCGTATTTTCGGTTTTCGTTTTAATATATTATCTCCCGCAATATGTTGTTCTCCATTCTTCCGCCGCTTTAATATTCCGCAGGGCCTTTGAAATACCGATGATATAAAACAACAAAACAACCGCTTTGAGTCCGTAATTTTGTTTCCGGATAAATTTATTTATTAATTTCGGGATAATACCGGTTTACTGACAAAAAATGTCTCAGAGTTTAATTTATACCAAAAGTTGTGGGTTTAATCGGAGGTGGAGAGCATACACTCAATATTGACTCCAAACAATTCGGAACGAAGCTTCTTGCGGCGTTTCGCAATTTGACTACCTCCCGAAATACCAACGAAGAGGAATCAAATTTTCAAAGACCACCTCTCTTGAGAATTGCCCACAATGAATCTTAATTTTTTTTTTAATCTTTACTTATCGCTCATTCGTAAGATCTCGATCAAAATTCAGAATCATCCATGATACTCTATTCAACTCTGATGCATATTAAAGTGTCACTTAGGACCGCACCCCATTTAGCTTATTCGACATTTTAAGGATGAAAGACTCCCCACATTTATTGTCCAATTAATGGCACAGAAAAGAAGCCATGGAGTGTAAAACCCTTAAGACACTCATTCAAGGTTATTTCCCCTTCCTTTGACTTCAACTGAATTGATCGTAAATTCCCCATCATGAAGCTCTTTTTTTGTAAAATTATCTTCCAGATACGGCTGCCAGGTCTATATTGACCGTTAGTCAAATTATTATTATCACTTTCCCGGAATACATATCAGGAGGATAATTTTCATGTAGATTATTCTAATTAAACTTACGTTGACCAGCATTTCAATTTTGCGTCTAAGAACAGTAAATATTTTTGAGGTAGGTAAAGATCCGGTTGGGCAAATTTGTGCCAGTTGCAACTTTAATACCTTCATGTGGCTATAACTATAAGAAGAATTTACGGCTTTGGAGATTCCCTGGAACGCTCGAGATATTAAAAATTCCTCAGTTCAAACTATAAAATTTTCATTTTCACCCCATTAATCATTCGAATGTAAGACTATCCAACAGGAAGGCAGATTCTAATGCAATTTGAAAGGAAACTTGTTGCTGAATGATGCATTAAGGTGTACCAACTAACCATTTCTGCGTTCATGGAAGAGAAATATTACCTTTCCAGATTAGGCCAGAATAATAAAGCATTGCGGTTAGCGTCAAATTCGATTTGGACGAGGGCGGCAAACGGGCAACTGAAAGAAGTTAAATCTAATGGACATGGAAAATCATTTTGCGCTAAAACGTTTAGAATCCAATATTGTTTCCATTACGAGTCATATTATCATTTAGTTTGCCGGGGAACTGAAATCGCATTTATGCATTTTTTGGCCGCACCTCCCATATTGATTTGGAAAATTAATATAATTTACAATTTAGTTAATTTTATAATAATTCATTGGTAGTATTATTAGCGAGGAAATCAAACCGTTATCTGCGAGTAAGGATTATTCTCGATTTAGTTTTTAAATTTACACGAACCAGCCTGAACTAACCTGAACTATTGGAAAATGGGGAGAACTAAAAAAGCGCACGTAGAGAAATAAAAATTCCATGAAAAGAAGATATTTCCACGTAAGAGCAAATATCCATTTAGAGAAAAATTGCCATGTGTGTAAAGAAAAATTCGCGGTGGGGAAGATGTTGTCATACAGAAGTAAACAAAATCCACATACAGACGAGAATTGGGTCAAAAATTGGGTTTCTATGTCATGTAATTAATAGCTTAAAAACTGTTACATAAGTAATTTCTGTGTGAGGAAACCAAACATTAGCGATGGATTTCAAAAAAGTCTAGGATGATAAAACAGGGCGCGACCCCAGAAACAGGATCGCCCCGTACATTTCACCAGCAAATTCTTACATCTCATAGTATAAATTTTAAAGGGTATAAAATGTTCATATTGCAACTAATGAAATCTAAAAAAGTCAAAGGGCCATGGAACGAACCTGAAGTAACGTTCACAGGTGTCGGTTATTCTCGTATACCATATAGCAGGAATCTTGTACTTGTATTCACTGGTTACAAGAACATTACAGGTTCATTACACACTACATTTACAGTTAGTAGTGATGTAAAAAGCTGATTATATTTCAATTCGTCTGAAATTTATTTCTAAAAATCTCAAATCTAATTTTCTTTACGGCACTGAATTACTTCGCTACGTTACATCCTTCAAATGCCAGATATCAGGTTAATTCCTGGAGAAACCTGCGAAAAACCTTTAGACAAAACAGCATTAGATCTGTTTTGTGGAAGGCTATAAATTGCCCAATCGATATTTTTTTTATCTTGACATAGGAAAACCGCCATTATATACCCTCGTTTCATCAATAATTAATCTAATTAAGCACGAAGATCCATCGTTCCGGAGATAAAGCATATAAAACGATCAAGCATCCAAGGAGCTGTTTTAGAAGGCTTTCTGTGTTTGATGGAGGATTTAAAGCAGTTTGGTGGGTATTGAATCTTCAAACGAGCTTGATTGGCTCCATATTTTACGAGTTTTCCTGGTGTAAACTTTAGATAATAGGTAGAAGCTGGGTTGGGAAACTAGATTAATTTCAAATTCGAATTTTGTGGAAATACACTTGATTTAAATATCGAGTTAGGATCTAACAATGTAATTGGTATGAAAAAATGTATTAAAATAGTGGATTTTCATTCAATCGAGTAACACGTTCGTCGTTGCAACAAACCTCACATTTGACCTCATTCTTTAGAAATTGTTATTTATTAATTTTTTTTTCCCGGAATAGCACTGGAAGTGCCGATTTTATAGACTAGACTTAACCTGATTTCAAACATGTCTATTTTTCGTTTCCTTGAGGCGTGAAACAATTGTTAAAGTGCTTTTCCCTTCGCTATATCTAGTAAAATCTAGAGACCAGAAATCAGAATCGATCTATTAATTTTGAATTTTCTTCTGATAAAATTTGTATTTCACTACATGTTTCATGCAGAAAGATATACATACCTTATAAGAGCTTTCAAGGATCTTCGTTTCTGAGATATTTACAGTTCGAGTAACCAATATTTATCTCTGAATATACCTATCAATTATCCAATGTCTTGCTATTACTATTGATTTTTGCGCTTTCTGTCGTAGCAGTTTATTGGAAATTCTGGATTGCTTCGTTTTAAAAGTCAACGAAATGCCGCTGTCTGCTCGCTACATCAGGGTCAAGGTTTCCTACTCATTAACTCATTTTAAACTCAAAATTCAGGAATCTATTACTCGTGTTCGAATACAAGTTTTATAACACTAGTAGTGAAATGTCCTTACTCAAAGACGAATTTGAATATGAAAAAGTCTTGTTTTACTATTACAATCATTGTTTCCCACCACTGTTTTGATGCCGTCAAATTGTATCCAGCGCCACCTGTGTATGTCGCCTCGCATTATGTAACAGTTTTCCTTTATTATTTGGACATAGAAGAAAATGTTACGTACAGTGCTCGTTCTTTTACTAAAAATAGTACAATAAGTCTTAAATGTAGTTGGTAAATGCGTATTTTTTGTTGTAATTTAAGAGCGTACCATGGGAAAGGACGGTTACGCTTATAATATGCAGCAGTTGACACTAGCTTACAGTTATATGATACAAATCATGTAAGTTTTTATGCACGTCACAAACTTTTCAAAATTAATATGTAGGAGGGGCACAAGTTCCTACCACCGACTCTTTAGGAACTTGAACGTCGTATCAACAATAATAATAATAACAACACCGACAATAAATAACCAAGAGCACTATTTTAGTTTTCGAAAGAACGAATTCTTATCGCCAAAATTGACGAACAAAGAACAAAACGGTTTAAAACACGAAATTAAACCAAAACGTCAACAAATTAAGCGGCAACCCCGCAAATAAATAAGGTTATGTTTGACCTTCAAATATATCTTTATCCTTTTTTAGCACATTAAATTTAGATGACCTATCATTTTACGTAAGACGGCTTCCGATCGTTACATATTGTGACGTGATAAAAAGTTACGTCTTTTGAATCGTAGGTCGATTCGAATACTGGTGACAAATGCGAGTTTAAATGGTTAAAAATTAGAGATTTTTCGTTAAGAAAATTTCAAAGCGAAAATCTCACTAATATTTGAGCACAAATTGCTCAAACGCTTTTTTAAACACAAAAAGAAGTAGAGAAGAAAATAACGCATGATCTATTCGAATATCAATTTGCAATAAACATTCAGTTGGAAAGTATTCGAGTTGGAGGTGCATATTCGATTATTAAAACAGATTAACTCTCCCATTAGTAATAAATTCATTAACATACGTTCGTACCTACTAAAACCCTAGTTAGCTAGGAGGCATAATTAGGTTGATGCAGAGGTTAAAGCCGTCGAAATCTATGATACCGTTTATATCATATAAAAGACTTGCGGCGTTTGAGATAGCATTAATTAATTTGGCACAATGCCGCCCACACTCAAACGTTCGCAACTCAAACCCAAAACAAAACCTCGTGTCCCACTTTTATACAATTAAACCGGAATATTCCCAATTCTCATGCAACTATTTCAAGATAAGTCAATATTTCCATTAAAACTTCAGAATGGAATGCGCAAAGCCAATCACTGTGAACTAACTAACGGAGATAAATGCCACCTGAAAAGAAAATTAATAAACAACTTTGCACCTTTAGGCTTCGAAAGTTAGATAAGGCAAAGTTTCCATTTTAAATTGGTTTAACTCGCAAATTTCTAAAGTTCGGTAAAAGCCGAGGCAAGATATATTTTCGACTGCTTAATAGATAGTAAGAGTATAATTTCGTTTAAAGCTTTCAAACTTCTCAAGGTTCATTTAGTGGCGCTTACGTAACCTAGATACATGGAATCTCTCGCATATTCCCGAAAACCCTTTTAGCCTCCCGGACCTGAACAGTTGGTAAATAAGGCTTTGAATGTGGTCCCGAAGGATGATTACACGTGTAGTGAGTAATTGAAGTGTCGAGTTTTATTGAGAGTCTTACTTCGTCAGCCTTGGATATATTCCCCTCTTTAGGAAGGCATCAATCCTCATACAAAATTGAAAATGTGTATATTTTTTGACAATACATTTTACTAACGGCCAAAACCCAAATGGATTCCAACAATACCAGAAATAGCATTATGATGCAAAGCAAAACGGTTCTTCGCTTCACTGCCTCTGTGCTGGTGCTATTTAGCTCTGTTCCTTTTGTAAAATCCCTTTGAGATTTATACTGTATATGGCCGTCTATTACAATAAATGTTTTAATCCAACTGGCAAATCTATTGTCCGCCCATTACATTTCGCCTAAGAGGAATATTCAAATTATTTTGCCGATGGCAATTTATTTAAAGTTCAATTAAACTGGCATCTGAGTTAGGCCATCAGTCACTCGAGAGCTTAAAGTCGAAATGGGAATACATGGCAATTGCTGAAGCATTAAAGATGGTAATTGAGTATATAGAGAAGGAATATTTTAGATTTTCCTTTAAACGAAGAAATAATTTACCTAGGAAATTACATTTTTCGACTACTTTCATATATCTGCACGAAATTCTTTCCTTTGTCTTGAACATCCATAATGTGGAATATTACAACGAGTCTCCACAGAAAGGCTGCTGTAGAAATTGGGATTTTATAAATTTGTTCGTAGGTAGTTAAATAAAATGAGCCAAAAATAAAAGTATTGTCGAAAGCTCTGAAACTTCTGAGTATCCGTGAGAAAAGAGACATCACTTTGAAATTTTGTTTGAATATATTCATTGAATTTGTTCCTGCATTTCCGATATAAGCCGCAGTCCGAATTACATCGGCTTAAAGTGGCTCCGAACCTCATTTTTCTAAAATTCATACAGTATGTCACAGGATAGATGTAACGAAAAGACAAATGAACCAAAATTTTTTGAATTTTTGAACAACGGTTGGACGCTGAGTTCCCTAAAGATATGGTATACAAAAAATAAGTTTATTCCGTGTTTTACAGGGTTTTTATCACAAATTTCTAAAAATAATCACCAATAAAGTATTGTTATTTTTCAAGATACGAAAAAATTCGTCTAAAAAATTGTTTAGAATACTATCTTACATCTCGGTACCAAATTTTTGGAATATAGAAGTATTTTTCGATTTTTTTAAAAATTGTGAATCATACAAAAAACATCGTATAAATATTATAACAAATAATAAATATCAAATTTAACACATCAGATTTATACACCAACTAATTTAGCTATAGATTCACCATTTTATGGTAATTATTTATTCGATATAACCGCCAACCGTATCCACATATCTTTCGATCCTCTGTCTGAATTCCTGAAAACTGTTTTACATATGTTCCAACGTTAAAGAGTTCACATCATTTATAATTTTGTGCTGCAATATTGCTGCATCATTAGGAAGTGGTTCAGCATAAATTAATTGTTTGAATTGACCTCATAAAAAAAAGTCTAAAATTGAAAGGTCTGGGGATCTCGGAGGCCGCTTAATCGGTTCATTTTGAGTAATCCAATTTATACCTACATATTTTTTTTTCTTTCGAAAAATACTTCTATATTTCTCAAATTTGATACGGAGATGTAAGATTGCATTCTAAATAATTTTTTAGCGGAATTTTTTCGTATATTGAAAATTAAAGACACTTTATTGGTGTTGATTTTTACAATTTGTTTTTAAAACACCCTGTATAAGACGGACTCACCCGAATTTTTCAGATATTATAGTTTTACAACAAGCAGAACTTACTCCTCACACGTCATTAGAAAATTAAAAAAATGTTGGTCCATTGGTCATCTTATTACATTTGTCCTGGAACACACTAAATATTCAGATTTCACATCATAAATTGTATTTTACGATTCCATTATTTGGTAGCCACCAATGGAGATGACCTGTTATATGGCAAAGTTGGTGAGATTGCAAGAGATTGCAAAGAGTGTTCCACCATAGGTGAGTATAGGGCCACATCGGGAAGGGCACTCCACGTCTTGCTGGGGGGAGGGCAGCATCCAATCTGGATCAAAATGGAGCTATCATGAGGTAGCTTGACACTGAGGATATTTCCAAAATCCAAAGAAAAATTCATTCTTATCAGAAAACAATACAGTTCATTAGTTTTGTTGATGTTCGTTAGTTGTTGATCCTGATGAATGCTGAATATCTCCCTGGGCAAGGTTCGTACATAAAACCTTTGCACTTCAGCTTTTTTGCTCCTTCAAAGTTTCAAACATTACACACAATATCTTAACTGGCTTCGTTATTACATGTCTGTAATTAGGCAGTCTTCCATCTTCAAATGTAAGCAAAAAGTATGTCATGAAATCACTGAAACGTTCGAGAATCTCGAGCTTACCTCGGAAGCGAAATTCCCGAATTTATAAAGCCGATTTTCATTCATAAGGAACAATTTTACTATGAGCGTAGAAAATCATTGCATGCATACCCAGTTGTTGGTGGAAAATTTAAATTTCCTTGCATCTGCTAAATTTACACATGGTTCGAATAATATGTACTTCTTTCAATATTGGAGAATTCTGTTCTTCGAAGTCCAAATATCCTGTGACGATGTTTAAAAATTAATCTCTCCGGCCCTGTGCCTTTCAACAAGGCTCCATAGCAATCGCTTCCTGCCTTCACAGGGGCAAATTGTCCAATTTGGATTTAATGACCTGCTATAATTCCGTTCTTGATGATGGAGAGTGCTATGATTGTAAAAACGAACATTAAATGGTTTCAAACATTATATTATGGTTACTATTGAGAATCGCGTCTGTAAAGCTTAAGAACATAAATTTTGCATGAAGTGATCAAGAAAATTTGTGTATCCAGTAGGGAAAGTTACATATTCGCGAACGACGTTGGAAATTGATTGTCAAAGCTCAGGGGGAGCATCGGATGCCGAGAATATTATTTTCTTACCACTTTTTGAGCAATTTGAGATGAATTTCAAATGCGTGAGCTTTAAACCTAATCTTTAAGAGTGCAAGCATGCAGGAATAGTTTTTCTTATTTACTCTGGGTGCGAAGTAACGGATATCTTCGTATGCAGGGTGTCCACTTAACAATCCTTCGGACCCCTAAGGGTTTGTTTGTGAAAAATCAATTACGGGGATGTACACGAGGCTAATAAAGAAAATTTTAAAATTATTGGCAACTCTATAGGGTGTTTAAAGAAAGTATTATGTAGTGTAAATTTTTAAAATGGAAACACTTGAATTTTTTTCAGTTGCTAGAATCCTCTTTTGAGCCTGTGTTAGTTTTTTATTTTTTTTTACATCGGGATGCAGTGACTCAAAGCTACGACGTTTAAAATTAACTTTTAGACATTTGTAGTGCATCAGAGAAAAATTAATATCGCAGTAAGCTTAAGTTAGATTTTGATAATTTTCGAATGAATTCTCATGTAAGATCACATTAGTAGTGCATGAATCATTGTTTATCCAAAAACACACACAGAGTGTTCACATTAACAACTTGAATTTTCATCGTTTTAACCTCAATTTTCTTGATTTCTTGAAACAGGATTGTGAGTTTTTTATGACGCAGAATGAAAGGAAATTTAATTCTCTTCACTTTAGTATAAACTAATGTTATGTTTATTTTAAATCTAATGGAATTATTAATTATTTCAGAAAAACCTACATTTATGGCTATGTGTCTAAGTATGTAGCATGCTTTGCCATAGTTTCCATGTTGTTAGTTTCAAGATTTGATAGTTCCGATTTTCTGTTTCGTCAAAATCTTCTTCTTCTAAAGTTGACCCTCAAAATGAACAATACTCAACGAGAATATATTAATATAAGTTATGTAATTGGTTCATATCATGGAAATTATTTATTTGCATCTCGGGTTTATGCACTAAAATTTCCTAATAGAGGACATCCAGATGTAAGGAGGCTAGGAAGTCTAAAGGAGTGTTTTGAAGTCAAAAAGTGTTAATCAGGAAAATAAATTATATAAAATTAGAATTAAAAATAGAAACGATTGTAATTGTGTTCAAAATGTCTTCCGTCACTTTTCAAAAACACTGTAACGATTAAAAAGAATGATCTTCTGGTATTAGAAAGCATTTCCGCAAAAATACTCAGAAATTACTCTCAAATTCTCGGTTTCATATCTTCTGCTCTGTAAATATCTGATTTCAATTTGTCCCAAAAAAAGTAGTCCAAAGGAGTTAAGTCCGAACTCCTTGGTGGACATACAACTGGACTTATACAGAATTAGTAGTAATGTCCTTATTAAAATTTTATGTCTCTATTGTTCTTATAAGCATTGCCTACCATTTCATTTTCATTTAATTTTAGACCGTCTTCTTTTGATTTTTCTTTTTATAATTAACACTTTCTTCTTTCCGTCATAATTAACACCTTTTGTCCGATCAAAACTCTTTTAGACTTAAATCAGGATATCTTCTGTTAGGAAATCATTGTGCAGAAACGCCCGAGATGCTAATAAACAATTTTCATCACATAAACCAATACATAAGTCATATTAATAACTTCTTGTTGAGTATACTTTGTTTTTATGGCTAATCTTACAATAAGCAGATTTTGAAGAAACAGAAAATCATGAAAGAACTTGCAAATTTTAAAACAAACAACATGGAAATCATGACAACGCATGATAAACACGCAGATGCTTAACCATGAATGCAAGCTTTTTCGGAAATAATTAATAATTTCATTAAAATCCTAAGTCTAAGTTAAGTTAACTGCGATATTAATTTATTTTTGAGGCACTGCAAATGTCTAAAATTTCTTTTGAATTATCATAGCTTTGAGTAATCGTCTTCCAGGTCGAAAAAATCTAGGAACTCACAGAGGATTTTATCAAGTGAAAAAAATACAGGAGGAGCCATTTAAAAAAAAAACTTTATAACGCCCCGCTTTTTGGGGAAACCCTATAGGGTTGCCACTAATTTCAAAATTTCCCCTCATTAGTCTCCTATAAATATCTATAAATGAATTTTATATGAACTCAAAAAAACTAATAGGAGTCCGAGGAGTGTTACGTGGACACCCTGTACACTTCGTCTTACCTAGGACAATTACTTCTGCGGCTTCAAAACACATCAGAAAAGCCCCAAAAATCACTTCTATGCAGGAATGTCTGAAAAATTAATATCGCTGACGACATTCTTGGGTCCCTGGTGAAAAGGCAGTAAATGAAATTCCTGCTTGACATCTAATTTGCTGTAAAATCTCCTGGTGTCTCTTGGTCACTGCAGCTCAGTTGTTTTCATGATGATGACATCCTTTAGGGTTAAGCATTCAACCTAGTCATTTACGAGAATAATTAGGTATGTGACTTGCAGCTACAGTGTTGGTCATGTGGCCAATCAAACTTTGACCATAACGTCGAATAAATAGGACTTCGTGTATGCAATTTTGGCTACTAATAACTATGTCGATGTGATCGGTACGCAAATTGGGAACTATATTGGCATAATAATTAGTAGATCGCAATTAACGATTTTACTGTTTAATATTAGCTAGGCAGTTATCAATGTAATAAAGAACTAGTGTCCGATTCTATTGTTTCCTCAACAGTGGCCCGAAAATTTAAATTAGCGCCAGTCTCGAATAAACCAATTTTTGTTAGGGCTGCATATAAATAATGAAGGGTTTCGTTTGATATGGAGCCTCTAACGCAACCGGACCGGAAAAAACTAAGAACGAAAATTAGATTAAATTGTCAATGGGAAAAACTATAGCTTTCCTTTTGTTCGATTCTCTCAGTTTTCTGCGTTAACCCAATCAATTTTTTCCGCAGAAAAGAAGATTGATCCCCCGATGGAGAAAAAGTTTTATGACAAATTCGCAGTTTAGCTCGCAAGAATCGATTTAAACAATCATGATTAAATCATCGCATTCGCTTAAACGCCAAACTTCCGAACTTGTTAGCCAACAAAATTAATGAGCATCAGCCAACAATTGAGGCCATGGGGATTTAGTCCAAGGTTGGTGGTCATTTCCTTTGTGGTCAAGTGCCACCAGCAACCGTTCGAATCGGGCCTGAATGTGCCTTAAGTAAATGCCTAACCACCCCTTAAACGATACATTAAGTAATGAATTGCCGCAGACCCACGAAATAGAGATTCCAGCTTCGTTCCTAAAGCCTAAAACTAGGTTCTTTGCGTATACTCTGACAGAGACGCGCTTTTAAAGGTTTTATGACTCAGCGTTTGAAGCTGCAAATTCTAGTTTGAAATAATCCTAATGGATTGTTGGCAAATAAACAGTAAGGAGACAATTAGCAAATTGAAGCGGCTCCTTTTAAATTAATGTGCCACTTAATGTTGTTCGAGTCCGAGCATGGCCCCACCTTCAACAATTTGATGAATTAGGACGCTCTAGATGTGGAAACGTTACATTTGTTGGTCTCAGCGGGAAGGCCGTTTCATCGTCCAGAATTGTGGATTTAGTTAAGATTTTTTCTCTTCATCAGTAATTTTTGTATTATGCGAAATAATTAGACGGTGCTTAGACCTCTGTGCGACTGCTGCTCATTAGACACGGACACGACTCTAATGATCGTGATGATCACAAAGCAAAACGAATTAAATTTCCTGTAGCTACAATTATTGCCCGGTGAAAGTTTTAATTTGAAATCCAATCAGTTTATTTCAACAAATGCCCAAAAATTCTTCTTAAATGAGAAATCCCCCCGTCTCGCGTCTGGCTAGAGTTTGGTGATTTATCCACGAGCAGCAGTAATAAAATTATAAAACTTTGTCAATTTATCAATGAAGGTTCGCTTGAAATATTGACGAGACTCCAATATGTCTTCGTATAAATATGTCAGGTATAAAAGATCGGATGTAAAGTATTGACGGGAGAAAATATACGACACCTGCCCTAGAGCCAAAAAGGTAAGTAGCAAACAAGACTGAAATCATATAACTGAAAATCGATAGCACCTCTTGCAATGCCGAGGAAATAATAACGTATTATATTGAAGGTGTATTAAGGGATGTCAATAACTAAAACGTTCTCAAAGGTAGCACAAAACAAGGTAAAGTTACCCGACTCACTATGGGGCTTTTACGGCTTCGCATGCACAATGGAGTACGTAAGTAAATAAATATCCCCGTTTCAATTCGCTAAACCGTTAAATCCCTTGATGTTTATTTCCGAAGGAGAACCCTTCTCTTATATCCCATAGTGCCTCGATGCAGGTAATAACAGATAAGCACAAGATAAATAACAAAATAAAATTAAAAAAATAAATAATAAAAAAGTCAATAATACAAATCCCTTATAAGGTTTTCACTCATTTTCTTTTAGGCACATGGGGCCTGCTTTCGCTAAGACAGACGGGATTTTCGGATTTGGAGTGTTTTGACATAAAAATCCCATTTCCCGGCTAGATAGGAAAAACTACCAAACATATCAAGAGCTCGATTTTTGAGAAAATGTTAATGGCGAAAATCGAATTTCGATATTTTCACAGTCCACGGCGCTAGATGGCGTTTTTCAAATTTTAGCCATTTTCAAAATTCCTCATAACTTTTTTGTTTAGGATAATATTAAAATGAAACGCAAATATTCTTACGGGACTTTTCGATGCGGTTTCAGCGCCGTGCTTAGGTTTTAGTTACAGCGTACCGGTTTGTCAAAAACAGACGTAACTTTTAATTTTAAAAGCAACTCACAGACGGCTATGACTTTGAAAAAATATCCATAATTTTTCTTTATCTAGCCAGGAAATGGGATTTTCCTATTAAAACACTCCAAATCTGAACACCCTGTACACTGGTTAGATCCGTTTCAATCGGGCATGCGGCCCATATGAAGGATAGGATAGCAATAAGATCGCAAAATTTGAATTAAAAAAAAAGCACGTTTTTTTTTAGCAAAATACTGGAATATTTATTGATTTATAATAGAATATCCACGTTTGGGAATTAAGTATGCAACAATACATCTGATAAATGACCGCCGCTGCTTTAGTGGCATAAATGAACATTATTGACGAAATTTTGAACAATCGTCTTATATAATTGTGGCAGGGTAATTGTTTGATACCTCGTTCTGTTTGAGCATTTAATGCTTGGGTGGTCTTAGGTTGGTTGACATAAACTTGAAATTTCAAAAGACTCCAAAGGAAAAAGTCAAGAGGTGTTAAGTTGTATGATCCTGGAGCCCAATGCCTGTCACCATGACAGAAGATGACCTCTCCAGGAAAACTCACGTGTGACATCCTCAATGTTTGACGTTGCGATATGAAGATATAGTCCTGCTGAAACCACACATCCCCAAGAGCAAAATCTTGTAGTTGAGACATAAACCAGAGAGTTGTCACATCGCGATAACGTTAAATTATTTATCTTCACTGCATTTCCTGGCTCATTTTCACAAAAAAATGATCCAATAATTTCTCCAGACCAAAATGCACACCAAACAGTGATATACCTGGAATGGATATGTTCTTTATGATTTATTCCTGGACTTTCTAAACCTCAAAAGCGGAAATTTTGCTTATTCATGAAGCCACTGAAGTTAAAATAACTCTCGTGGCTAAATATTAGTTTTTCTAAAAAATCTGCATTCATTTCTGGCTTTGAATGTTCCAATAGATGAACTCACTTCGTTGTGCACGATCTGTAGACAAAAGTTGTTCAGTCAGTTGGATTTTGTAAGAATGGAGTTGTAAATATTTCATGAAAATACGATGAAGGATGGCTTTTCAAATCATGAATTCTTGTGCACGTCCACGAATCGAGGTCCCTGAATTCTTGCCCACACTCTGGCAAATTGCCGTGATATTTTCTTCCGAACGACTCCTACGAGGACTTTTCGTGTCTCTCACATCAATAACTGAATCACTACTTTCAAACTTATCGATGATTCTATTAATTTTTGATGTAATAAAAACATTGATACCTGATTGATTTAAAGAACCGGTTTTCTCGCATTCAAAGTCAGAACTCAAAGCACGTTGAATTTCTGATAATTCTTTTTTGAAAATTTACATGCTTTCGAATAATCCTGCGATAGTTGCAAAAATTTTGAAATGTTATGCGACAATAGCTTAAAATGTCTGTACGACACTCAAATATAATTTATGAAAACTCACATAAAGCTTAAAAAAATCTCTTGAAAATTCTGATAATTTTCACATTCAAGCATCTGTTTCACTATTCTGGCAGACTCTATAGATGGATGGTTAAGACATGACCCTTAAATAATAAGAGAAGAATTATCTGAACACCGAAGCACGCCCATTGATTTCCCAGCGCTCCACTTTTTCACTTGCGCATGAAATAAAAATTCGCGGCCCTAAAATTGATCCTTGGAGGCCTTACTAGTTTTTACTCACAGTCATGACTGGTTATTTCAAATGCCTTCAAGAGATCAAGATGCAATCCTCATGTCCTCTTCATATTGCTAATCAACTTATCGCAGATGTAAAATAATGTGTTGTACCTCTATTGCTCTGTAGATCTCTGTAAAGTTGGGAAGCAAAATTGATTCTCAAAGAGGCCAGTATACAGGGTATCCCACAGGGAACCGACATTAAACGTTTTGGGGAAAACATGAATTGCAAAGTAACAAGCATTTATCGGTTTGGTAAGAGCCATGGGACGACCTCATTTAAAATATTTTCAATGGCGCCAGCTGTTCCAGCTGTAGTGGAAGTCGACACTTGTTGGTTTATTTTAAATAGAACAACCTATATATTATTCCATTTTTGAATCTTACGTTGAATTTTAATACAAGCTTATTAATACGATGATTTTCTTAGAATTAACAGTTTTCAAGATATTTATTAGGTCGTGTAGTATGAAATGAGTAGATTTGAATTGAAACTTTAGTCATTTTTTTTTCATATGAAAATTTTTTATTGTCAATCGAAATATGCACCACCATTATCAATACACTTCTGCCATTTAACGGGAAGTTCATTGATTCCCCTGCTGTAAAAGGCTGCAGGCCGGGAGTAGATAAACTCGTGGAAGGCAGCTTTGACAGCCTCGTAGGAGTTGAATGTTTTCCCTACCAAGTTATCCAAATTTTGAAAGAAGTGGTAATCAGTGGGTGCTAAGTCGGGTGAATACGGTGGATGACGAAGAGTTTCCAATTCCAACTCCTGTAGCTTGGCCGAGGTGACTTGTGCGGTGTGTGGCCAAGCGTTGTCGTGCAACAATAGCGGTGCACTTCGATTGACTAATCTTGACTGCTTAACCGTCAGTTGCCTCATCATTTCGGTCAGTTGTGGGCAGTAGACATCAGTCGTAATCGATTCACCAGGTTTCATGAAGCTGTGATGGATGGCATTTGCGTTGGTCCACCAAACGAACACCATAAACTTCTTTTGATGAAGATTTTTTTTCGCACAATGTTTTGGTGGTTCATCTTGATCCAACCACTGCGATGAACGTCTGGTATTATCATATAGGATCCATTTCTCATCACAAGCAACAATCCGATTCAAAAATGGATCGTTATTATACCGGCACAACAAAGAAACACAAGCTTCGAGACGTCGTTCTTTCTGTATGTCGCTCAACTGATGCGGTACTCACTTGTCCAGCTTTTTCACCTCACCAATTTCAGCCAAATGAGTCAATATTGTTTTTTTGGTTACACTGAATATTAACGAAAATTCGAACGCACTTTGACGTGGATTCGCTTCCACCACGGCTTTCAGATGATCGTTATCCACTTGAGTTTCAGGTCGTCCACGTGGTTCATTTGTTAGGTCAAAATTGCCAGAATGAAATTTCATGAACCAACGAGATACTGTTTGCTGTGAAGTGACTTCAGTACCAAACACATCATTAATATTGCGAGCCGTCTGAGCTGTTGTGGTTCCACGGCGGAACTCATATTTCATTAACACACGAATTTCACTATTTTGCATGGCTGCACGAAAATTTTTATAAAAATAAAAGTTTTCAATAATTTTTGACACTTTAAACTCTGATCGAAAGAGGAAGAATGTGCCTTTTCTACATAAAAAAGTCAAGTCCAAATATAGATTTAGAGTGAAGTTATTCATAGTTGAATGTGGCATTTCGAGAATCTACTCATTTCATACTACACGACTTAATATGTATATACAATTCAATGTTGAAAGTGACAGTTGCAGATGGCTGCAGAATTGGAAATTGCTAACAAACGGAAAGTTATTTTGTAACTTTTTAATTTTTTTCAAAACGTCCAATGGCGGTTCCCGATGGGACATCCTGTATGTCTTCAGAGTTTGCATAACTCGGTTGTAGGTTATTCTTTCAAGCACCTTCGAAAATTCTGAGAAGAAGTAGATCAATAATTGCAGAGATATAGGGATCACTGTTTTTGTCAAGTGGCAGTAGCCAGATTCAGTTCAACTAAAAATTCTCTAATGAGACAATATTCATTCACTTCGCCATGAGCCCAACACATCTGCACCTCATTGTGCCAAGAGCTGCACACCACATAAATCTTTTTCCTAATTATGACCAAGAAAGTGACAGTTTTCGTGATGTGAATCGATAACTAAACAGATTTCATTTCGCAACTCACTTAACCAATTTAACTGTTTACAACAGTGGTTGCCGTAGATTTGGAGTTACAGGTCACAAATAGAATAAGATCAATTATGTCTTTCTCTTTTAATTCCTTAAACGCATAGCAAAATCATGCTTGAACTTCATATGTTAGAAATCATGCAACGGGACTTTGATCGTCCTGTAGCATTTTACTCACTACATCAAACAATGCATCTTCTATTGTTTTCATAAAGAGATATTTTCTTCTAACTTTAACCAAATGAGGACTAAATTTTGATGTTTTTGCATTCTTATGATCTGTAAGTCGTTAACGGTTTGAGGTAAACAAAGCGGTTTGCTCTTTCCAATTTTTTATGTTTTTTGAGTTTGCTTTAAAGTTAATTTTAAAATTATTATGCCATTTCACAAGCCTTTCAAGTCTGAGACGTATCAGTGTAAAACATATTGTGCTGTCCTAAACTGTTGACGAGTTATAGATAATGGTGTTCGGTAAATTATTGGTCAAAATTATCTAAGAAATGGTTAAAGTTGGGCAAGGGATTGTCTTAATAGAAACTTCTTCGAATCGCCAATGGAATCCAACATCGTACCGTCACCTCATTTAATGGGCACTAAAATTAAGTCATACATCAAACGCACGATTATGTAAACTAATTCAAAGTGTGGTTTACATTATCGAGATGTTTATGTTAGCGAACTTGATTTAAATAATAAATTAATTATTAAAGAAACATTTAATACATAGAGATACCATTAAATATGTAGAGATAACGTTTGATACAAGAGATACCATTGGCTTACGAGACACAGGGTATTCACAACAGTATCTCTTGAAGGGTGGATAGGCCAACTCAAAATAAGTCGATTTAACTAAACTTTCTTTAGTCCAAAAGATGATAAAAACCGAGATACAGGGAGTCAAAGGTGAAAAAATAAATCAAATTTTCTTTAATACTTCTCCACTACTTCGAACTAATTCCACAGATTTTTTTTATTTAGGAATTCCTTGACATGATAAATTCGAAGTTATCGACGATTTCGGTGTATCTTCTAGAGGGCGTCACAGGCGGCCATTAGGACTAATTTAAACTACTAAAACTTTTTTGTGCCACAGTGAATATTATTTTGAACTAGATAAATCTTTTCTCTCACCTTCCCTGCTTAATAGAAGTATACCCCATTGAAGTCGCTAGAAGAAACAGTTTTCGAGATAATCAATAACTGATGCTGGATGAAAATTTATTGCCTAATAATTTTTAAATAATTATTGTTGTTTTATTTTTTAGTAAATATATTGCAAATTTACTAGTAAAGACCCTATACCTCGGCCACTATTAATTTTTCAACTAAAGTAGGTTTAGTTAAATCGACTTATTTTGAGTTGGCCTATCCACTCTTCAAGAGATATCGTTAACTTACGGGACACCCTGTATACATAAAAAAAAACAAATATTCTAATAGTGATAAGTACTTTTTAATTGGAAAAAAATAATCTGCAATTTTAGTTTGTGTAAATTGGCGCTTAGCATTGTCTTCCAGTGCTCGTAATTTACAAAAAACTAAAATATTCGTGTATGATACTTCTTTTCTTTCAGCCCACTCTAAAGTTTGGCTAAAAACTTGTATAGCTTGAGCGTTAAAGCCTGGATTTCTACCTTCAATGAGAAGGCCCTTATCGTCCTCACCGTCCACATCTTCCGCCTTATTAACATGACTCGTCTGCTTGTCTTCGCTCTATAAATTAATATCAGCTGAAGTGCAAACAATGTTGGAATTCATTATTTTCAATAAATCGAGAACATCCAATAACACACTGATAAGAACATCAGCATTGGATGGCAATTGTTCCCAGATTTCGTTTAAGGGAACATTAGCTACATCTTGATCATTGGCACAAAAGAGATTTTTCTAACATTTTCGAATAGTTTTCTGATAAACTGCATTCCAAGCCATATGCAAATTTAAAAGCTTCTCGTAATGTTACCTATCTCAAAACCTCAGATGTGTTTTCAGGATTCTTCGATAAGGCAGACGAAAGTAGAAATTTTCGATTGTACAGTTTGGTGAGTCTTATTACATTTTGGTTCATTTGTGAGTATATGACAAAAATTGAGCTATAAGCTTTTTGTTGTAAATTCTTTACCTACAAATTAAATAATCCTCGAATTATGAATATGTAGGACATTTTTCACTACAAATTCATTGTTATAACTCAGGGACCAAGCGCTTATGAAACCATTTTGGAATATACTGCAGGTAATACAAGAGGTTTTTGAATAGTCATAATCACTGGGGATATTAAAATTTTTAATTGAGCCTGGATTTTTTGCTTTTTTGATAATCACTTGCCTTATTTTGTGTATCGCCAAAAATTGTTTCCATTAACGAGCCTACACCTCGTTTACGTTATCGCACATTTCGCTTGATCCTACAGTGCACATTTTGTGTTTACATTAACGCAATGTTTCTATTATTGCTTGTTTACATTACCGAGCGTCTACTGTGACAAGTTTTGTAGAGGGAATAGCTTTGATTTCGATTGAAAGTCTGTAAATTTATTTTTTCCGGTTTCGCAAACAGAAGCCAAAAAACCTCCCAGTGATAAACGAACTCTAAAAGGCTAAAACCGGGCCATTGTACGAGAAAATCAAGGAAAAAGAGGGTTTGTTGCTATTGATGCTGTATAATTTTAAAAACAGATTTGTCATTAGGTTTTCGAAAATAGTTTATGAAAAACTAACTTTCCACAAATCCCCAGGTACTCGGACCATTTAAACAAGCTCTGCATTCACCTATTAAAAGGTCAAATTTAGTAAACAAACAGAGTTATCATACTAAGAAAATCAGTCTCTTTTGGAGACTGATATCCGGAAAAATTTTGGTTAAAAGCGATGAGAAATCTGCCTCCGGAAGAGGAGCTGAAAAGCTAGACTTTCTTTGCTTGTGGCAATTCAACTGGATAACATAAAGTTCGACCCCTTATAATAGGGAAAGCAAGATGTTTTGAGAAGTTTGCTCTACTACTTGACTGTGATTACACCGCAAAAGCTTGGATACGGGATAGCTTGGGCGTAGGATATTATTCCTCAAGGAAAGGTAAATTATGCATCCATATGTATCCCTTTTTGGCAAGAAGATTTGCTATTCGTTAAGCGAGGAAATATGAAGAACAAGTAACGCTGCCTGCAAAGGCAATCATTCTTCTATTGAGTAACGTTCCTAGTCGTCAATTGATGGAAAATTTATGGTCAATTAATAGAAAAATCTTTGCTTTTTCTATGCCAGCAAATGTAACATCTCTTCTACAGCTTATGAATCAAAATATAACTTGCATCACAAAACTTTACTACAGGTTAGGATGACCTCGATAGTATCTTCAAAATCTGAAAACTCATCCAAACTTCTGAAGGAACTGACTATTAAGGATACTATAATAAATCTTTATCTGGCATAAAATAGGGTTCAAGCTGGCACGATTAGGAAATGCTTCGTAAACATTCTAAATTTCACTAAGAATGACAGTGATGAAGATCCATAAGGGTATAATCCCATTAGCGTTGTGAGAGAAAAATACGAAAGTCAGGCTGAAGGGCAGTCCGAGAAATCACAAACTTGTAAAATGAAGTGGTTGAGAGGTAAGAATAGATTAACGCAAGTTAACTTTTTATGACAAAAAAAGCAACAACAGATAACATATAGATATGGAACGTTGATCATGCAGATCAGCAATAAAGCGATAATGTTGAAGAGGATGTGGAGTGCTGTGGAAGATGAAAATGGTACAGAAGGAACAAGAGCAAATTTAATAAAAGTTTGTTCATATGGGCGGAAAAAATATTTTTAACGTTGATGACTAGTTGGTTCTATGAAAGTGCTGAAATGGGGCTCTGCGAAAATATATTTAGGTGTTTTATTTGAAATGAGAAAATTCTCAGATGTAAAGAAAAATGTGTGGAGGTGGCAACATCATCTGCACCATCATTGAATCATGGGGCATATTTGGATGCCCCCTTGAAATATTATAAATATTAAATACAGAGAATTGAAAAAGAAAGAAAGAGAATAAAGAAAAGAAAGAAAGAGAATAAAGAAAAGAAAGAAAGAGAATAAAGAAAAGAAAGAAAGAGAATAAAGAAAAGAAAGAGGAAAAGAGTAACTTGAAAAAATTAATAAAGCAGTACGTTGCCGTGTGTCTAAACGTTTAGAACATCTATTATGACCTGTTTCAGTTGTTACTTTTCGGTTCATATCAAACAACTATGACTCTATTTCATTTGAGAGAATTACGTTTTATATAAACGTTTTTTAGCTTTTCTATTCAATTTCTGTTGCTTACTTTGTTAAACGTCTTAAATAAGTCTACAGATATACCTATGCATACTTTTCTTTCCTCTAATAAGATTAATAAGCTTTCAATAAAAGGGAACAACGCAGTTTGCATTGATATTTCTATGAATTTCTTTGATCTGTCTATTGTACCTTTTGAGAAACTTTGAAACATCTCGAACTTAAAATTAATAAGCGAAGCCGGTAATTTCAACTGAAATTTATCGCACTATTTTCTGAACGGGTATCTTCGCCTCTCTCTTGAACATAATATGAAATGCGCGGTATTAATGTACCTAATTATACATGCGAACTTATTAAATTACCATAACTAATGGTTACTTTTAGTGCAAATTCCCATACGTTTCATATAAATTAACAATTAACGAATGCATCCCCATGTTAACTGAAAAACTAGGTATGTGCGTGTTGGTAGCGGAGTTCTCTGTTTAGGTTTTAATTAAATTGTTCTAAAGCAGTTTCTAATTCATTTCCCAGAGAATATAATCCATTAACCTCTCCTAGTAACTCTTTTTGTGCTGGTAATTTCCATTTCAATAAAACTTATTTTCAAACCAAACTACTGCGACTTCCTCCCTGTTGTAGAACAACGGACGTAAAGTGTTTTCTCGTGTAAGTTATCCTTGAACAATGCCAACTTACTTCGAGTTTAAGACCAACCAATTGCCACAATTAGTGATGATTATTCCCACATAATAAACTATAAAGGAAGGGCAGATGGCTCGATTTAATCGTTCCTTTCTACACAACAATAATTAGCCGACCAAGAAATCATCAATTATTTTAGAGCTTAGTATTTCAGTCGGTTGCCTTATTATTCTGTTTAAAGCCAGTGTCACAAATGTATCTGGATTGTTGAGTAATGAAGGTTTTTATCTCTAAACATTTGACGTAATGTTGACAAATTGGTGAAGGTCGGTGAATAAATTAGCTTAAGTCAGTATAGCTATTTATTGCATGTCTTCTGCAAAGTTGCTTCTTTGTCTCTTTCGTAATAATGGGGAATACGTAAAGTGTGTAATAATGATTATTTCTGCTTCAAAAAATTATTTCACCACAAAATGTAATGGAATAACGTCAAAAAGGAAGTGGGGAAAATGAATGCCAGCAAGTATATGATAAAATAGGCAGTAAGGCCCGCCACACACGATCAACTTTTTGTTGGCAACTATTTTGTTGTCGAAATGGAGCATGCGGGTTTAAATAGAATTCCACACATGGACGATTTTTGAGCTGAAGGAACTAAAAAGTTGAAACATGTTCCATTTTGCCGGTAAGTAAATAGTTGGCTACAATTGCCAAAAAGTACACAATACACTTGTTAAAACCTGTCCGGTACACGGGCGATTTTTTCTGGCTCCACTGTAATGTATCTTTAAGCTATGGCTGTGTACATCATCTTATGTAATATTTTCTGTGGTGATACAGCCATACAAATGTTGATATTTTGGCATGGTATTCAACATTTCAACACATTTAACACAGTATCAAAACTGCTAATGCCCATCGGGGAATAATTGAAGAATTTTATTGGATACTTTCTTAATCCCTCAAACAACTGATGAAATTGTCCCTTGAAAAGTCTTCGGCTTTACATCGGATAAATCCAAAATCCCTTTTGTTTTCGTTTCTTTTTTCGTACGATAAGAGCGCAAACACATGCTGTCCCAATGACATCTATGACGAACTGACCGGTACGATCATTTTTATTTGAGGAGCTAAAATTACTCTGTTGTCCATTTGCGAACGAGAAATGTTACTAGCAACGTAAGTTGCTCATGTGCGTCGGACTTAAGGATAAAAAAACATAGTAAAGCATCACACTTTGTTGTTCACCTTGCCATTTACTTCACCAAGAATTGAACATCGCCGTTGATGAACATCGTGAAAAAGTTCACATCGCCGTTTATCGTAGTTGATTTGTCCAGTTTCTTCTAAACACGGGGGTAGTAAAAATGTTTTCTAATTCAGAGAGCGATAATAATCCGTCAAATACTTTGGTAGGGTGGTTACTATTAATTATGCTGTATTTATGTTAAATTTGGTCTGGACCCTTAACCAATACTACACATTCCATTGCCCTACCCTCAATGGACATTTGGTCCTTATATCGGACCGAACATATGGGGTACTGCTGATTAAACGTAACGTGCGCTGTTGTCGTGTTGAGGGAGTGGGGACTTGAAAGAACCAATCACAGAATAAGTTTCAAGGACCTCGTCTCTGAGAGGGGTGAGGTGCGATGCTCGGAGAACAACTTCAATTGATTTACCATCATCAGACGACAAGATGGACGTCCAGGTGTCTGGCAAAGTATAATGCTTCACTACGTTTTTACCTCAATTTAAACGAAAAAAAAAACACCTTTAAACTGCAGGGCTCAGTATCAGCCAACGTTCTTAATCTATCTGGTATTTGATATCTCTTTTATGCGTACTGGTACCCTATTGGGTAGTTTAATGGGGCTACACAATGTACAACATTCATATAGTGATAATTTATGTACTGGAAGAGTGTAGTTAATGGCCTCTTAGTGTAATTAATAACGGAGGCGAATCATTAAATACCGCTTTATTTTTAAAAAAGAACAATAAATGTTCGTGAACGTATGTGGCTGATGTCGTTACTCATCCGAGTTTGTTTTTTATGTGTCCATTTCAATGATTGTCCTAACTGTTGGTTTCTGTACTGAAAATATTTTACAAAAATGCCTGTTTTAATCGTAAACTTATTCCGAATTTAATGCGACTTTTAAAGTTTGCATTATAAATCATTTGACCATCACCATGACTTTCCGCTTGATTATCACATAGTTGCTTAGCACTCGCAGGCGGTAGTAAACCTTATTAATTTTCGAAACCACGTTATCAATGTGCCTTTGCCAGGACGAGGTATTATCCACTTCCATACCCAAAAACACTGAAGGTTTTTACTGCAGGTCCACGTTTATTGGCATTACCCAAGTTTGCTCTACTTGTCCTACATACTACAGCGGTCGTTTCTTGTTGTTGGCTACAAGTTTGTTTTTAGAAAACCATTCATTAGACACCAAGAATCGGCGTTCCGACAAAGGTCGTTGCAGTTGATCCCTCACGTTAAGAAAGAAAGGTAATCGATTTAGTAAAGGTATATGGGATAATCAAGCGTGGCAAATCTTAAATGTCCTAAATATTAAATAAAGAGGACTAAAAAAGAAAGGAAAGAAATGAACAAAAAAAGGAAAAAAAGAACGTCATAAGGATTAATTGAAAAAAGCTAATGGATCCAATGTGCCGCCGTGAAGAACTCCATGGTTGGTACGAGACGTTCTGCACATCTATTATGACCTGTATCAGTCACAACATTTCGGCCCTACAGTATCAGTGTCAAAGATGTATGACTTCTTTTCCAAGATTTTCTATTCGATTTGTCTGGCTTGAGGCGTCCAAAGCCCTATAGAAATCTAGAAATATATGTATCTATAGGTATCTTTCTGTCCTTTAATGTATATAGCGCGGTTAGTGTTGATTTGCCCTTCGACTAACCAAGCTGACCATCACTAAATAAATTGGTTACCTTTGCATGAACGATTACTCTGACAGCATGATTCCCTTAAATTCGTTTGAAAACTATATGAGTAAACTAGCAAATAGAAACCTTGGACTTTAGATTGGTCACCTTTCTCGTGTACAGGAATAATTAATGCCCTTTTCATCTGATTTAGTGAAATTCAAAACTTTAAAGGATACACTTATTCAGCACTACTTGATATGTTCTTAAGATTCCGAACGATATAATTTATTTAATTCTCGTCTCCTTGACTAATTATTAAAGTCTCTGAACAGAATCTCCTATTTAACGTTGATGGAACATAGTACGGGTTGAAAAATTGACGAAGGTCCGTGAATAAATTAGCTGATGTCAGTATGGCTATTTATTTTTCAAATGCTGTGTTTGTCTTCTGCAAAGTTGCTTTTTCGCCTTTTTCGCAGTGCTGAAAAATATTTAAAGTTAAAGATTAAAGAAGTCGCTTCTGTATAAACATTTCCTTAGAGGGTGGAGTATTTAAAGGTTGCCAGTATCAATTATAAATGGCCCTGTGACACTCGAAAAAACAGAGCTAGTTTTTTCGCCTGTAAAATTTTTCTCTCTATTATAAATAGAGCATTCAAACATTAAACGTCACACGCACTCGAGTGTGTTTTCATTCACTGGTAAACTGAATGCCGTAGGTTGACGACAGCGAGAGAATTATAATGGCATTAAATTGGCTCAACGAACAGGAACACAAAGGAAGAAAACATCCACTTTAGTTAAACCATCAGACCATTTATTTAATTCCTATTTAATAGTTTTTTCGCTTATTTAGAGGATTTTCTACTTTAGTTTCCGTGAGTTTGGTCGAAAGCTGGGAAGACAAAGCTGTGGTCTGGAGTAAAACCTAGAAAAATGATCAGTTCGGCAATTAAATGCCGCAATATGCGAGACAGGAGATAAGACATACGAGGATAGTCCTAGAAGTACCCTATTTAACTTAAAGAACGTTGAAGAACTATGAACACTTGAAGAAAAAAAAACATTGGAAAATATTACATTTGGAGAATGTTTCAAAATAGGCATCAACCTCGGATTCCACCTCTTCATTATTGGCAAATTTCTTTCCCCCGAAATGTTTTTTCAAGTTTAGTAATCGAAAATAATCCGACGGGGCTAAATCTGGCGAATAGGGTGGGTGAGGAAAAAGTTCGAAATAATGTTGATTGATTTGGGCCATCGCGATGATGGAAGTGTGGATTAGTGCGTTGTCTTGATGAAACAAGATTCTCCTTTTCTCCAAATGCGGTCGCTTTTTTCTAATTTCTTCACTCAAATGCAGCATTAAATTTGTATATTTTCCGTTTATTATTTTTCCTTTAGATAGTCAATAAAATTTATCCCATCTGTATCCTAAAGAACTGGCGCCATCACGGTTTTTGCCTTCTTTGGAATCAATTCTCCCCTCTAAATCCATTATTTTGGCTGCTCTATCGTCTTAGATGTGAAATTATGGACTCATGTTTCATCCATGATTATGAGCCGACGCAGAAACTCGGCTTTATTACCACGAAATTTTGCCAAACACTCCCCTAAAACATCCTCATAGCGTTATTTTTATTTAATTATGAGTAATAGTGACACCCATCTTGATCACAGCTTTCTCATATCCACTTGTGCGATCAAAATCCAATGTAGAGTACTTTTTGAAATTTGTATCTTCCAGTGTAGTTTTGTGGATTTTAATCACTATTTCTGAAGTGGTCAGATCTGAAGTGTCAAGGGGTCGAACATTGCGGAGTTCATCTCGGCAGTTCGTACTATCGTGTTCAAGCTCTGCTGCTCAACATTTTACAGTTGTTAATGAAAGACCAGATTTTCCCGAGCGGAATTTAACCCCGCTTTGATGTTGGATGAACCAAGACCTTCCAAATGAAAGTATTGAATCACGTATCTATAAATAATTTATTCATGTTCAAGAAATCTCTAAAAGCGTTCAATGAAAAGGGCTTCGGACCACCCTCAAACTTTAAACATAAGCTTTTTAAGATTAGGTTTTTCTAATTTAGACAATTTTTTAATCAAAAAAATTGCCTTGCATATATCAGATCGGGTACTTCTGGGACTATCCTCGTAGATTGGATTTAACGAAATCTCCATATCAACTCCTAGAGCTAAATTTAATTTGCTGATGGATTTGTTCCGCACATAGTCAGCTCAACCAGGTGGGAATAAATTCAATTAAAATTTCCTAAGAATTACTGGTCGATTTTTGGCTTCGAGGGTCAATTGTTGATCACAACACAGACTAATGAAATTCGATGTGAAAGTTTCCTCGAAATTTTAGGAAATGTTCTGAGCTCCTCCGCAATTTGATCTGGAAATCTGGTATGTGGATGAATCTCATCAGTTTGATAGCGAGTTTCTGAAAATATTGCATGAAAATACGAGATGGGCAATCTACCATTACTCTCGAGAGCATATCGTGTTTATCGAGATGCGTAGCGTTGAGACAAACTCACGACATAGTAATGAAAATTCTCCTCGAGAACAAAATATTGATTTATTTTCAATCACGAATTTCTAATTCACTTTTTGAAAATGCACTTGAATATTATTTGTTTAATTTATTTGATTTTAGCTGAGAGATTTCACTATTAATTTAATAAATATATGCATGTGCCAGAATTACGTATACCGTTACAAATAAATAAAATGGCGAGGTTTTGCTGCATTTAAATAAATAGTAATTTATAAATTTTTTGTAATAATTATGTCATTTGACTTATCAATAAATATTATTTACATGTGCAGCAGGGAAATCGAACGGGGAAGTGCGGACGGGAAATCGGGCTACGAAATTGGGACGCGAAGGAGAGCATAGCAATGTAACTAAATTAAAAAAATGCAGGGGCGCCATCACCACATATGTGGTTAAAGACAAATTAAATGCAAATTTACTAATTAATTAATTAATTGGCAATTGAGTTAGGTTGAGAGTCAGGTATCCGCGAGAGAATTGAATAAATTTGTGAGAGTGTACTTGTTCGACACATAAAAATGGAGCGATGACAAGTGAAAAAAACAAATAATAAAATAAAAATAAAAAATAGGTTAAATTAGGTGCAATGATCATGGAGACCAATGACTTACCTCAATTTTCCCCTTTGGAGACGAGACTTGATTCAAGCGAAAAACCATCACTCCTCAGCGACTGACGAGGAGTTTTCAGGGCGTTCCACTTATTTTATTTACTCGCAATCCATCCACTTTATTTCTGTTATATTTCTTTTTTATAACAATTATATACGAGGGACTAAAGATGACGACGCGCCATCGAAATATTATCGAGGATTCCATCCGAGCCCTCGATAACGGGCGAATGTTATTCCCAGTTAGTTTTAAGCGAGAATAGGGTGCAACTTCACCGCTCCCACAATCCTTGCTTGTATGCGAGGGGTGAGGCCTTCCAAAAGAAAAATAATAAAAAAAATAGTTTTGTACGCCCAGAATATCTAAACCACAATAGTACGCCCCTGTCATAAATGTATAGACGGAAGTTTAATGAGCGGCACGAAAACAGTTTACGAGAAATTGAGAATTATTCAAATGGGGTTGCTGGTGCGTGTCTTATCGTTATGGCACTGGGGTCCCCGCATAATTTTATTGCGCACGTATACTCGGCCGTTTCCCTTATTTTTTCATCGTCGAAATTAGCAGTGAGGTATACGTGGATCAATCACATCCCTTAATAAGCTAGCAGAGAATACTCGATATAATTTGATGGCATGTATTCAATTCGTAACAAGCACCTAATCAGATCGAATTTCACTTAAGCGCGGTGTTGAACGCAAATTACAATATTCCAGTTTGAAGAGCATTCAATTCGACGATGGCTCGAAACTGGAGCTGAAAGTGGCTGTTCGCAATATATTTGATGTTGGGCAATTTAATCTTTCGATGTTGTCATATCACGGAGTTTAATAGGCACTAAGCAAAAAACTTGAGATAAACATCGATTGAAGTCCAGTTTCAACATGAAATCTGGTTTAAATTTTTTTTTTTTTGCGGAGTTATGCGGATGGTGAAAGGCAAACAGAATTACTCATATTAATGTTTAGGTTGACTCAGTCCTTGGAATCGTTAGAAAGTTTCGTCCGGAACTCTCTAATAACAGAGATTTTAGAGCACGAGTATGTTTCGAAAAAGCGGTGAAATTGGATTCAGGAACCGTTTAAAATTAACGAATACGACTGAGTAATTTTGCTGGCCAAAAGCAGACGATTTTGGACCAGAATTGCTTCCTTTCATTGTTACTAGAACATTGTTGGAAACAGGTTTCTACTATTTACGCGTGTTAGTGAGTAATTTCATCTAAAGTCGTCGAATAATAGAGGAACAGTAATTAATTCCTACATTGGCATTGCTAAGCTACTTTGAAGTTGTTCAAAGAGTATCGTGAAGGACTTGCCCTTTGTCTCTGTTTATCCAATTTCATATCAAAATGTCCGCTGGAATATATGCAAAATAAATTGATTTAAGGCTGTAAAATTTTATTCAAACGCTACCCGGTACGCAGGATTCAAGACCCTTCCGAAACTCAAAAAAGGTCACAAATGAATGTTTTTGGTGGTGATTTCGTTTAATTAATGTTGACCAACCAACCCGTTATTGTTGACCATACGCAAATGTTTAAATTAGCGCAATGCTTATTTTTTATATGCAGGATATTTCAGTAACTCTGTTACAAGGCCATATCTCCGTAATGGTTAGAGATACACGATAATGTTTTGGGGACACATTGTTTGCTTTGAAATTCGTTATGCGGTGAGACTGCTGTTTTTGCTATTTCCCGTTATACCGGAAGTAAAATGAAACACCCTGTATATTTTTAAATTTTGAGATTTTCTATTCCCTAGACCTCACGTTTAAATGCCATATGATATTTTTGGCTGCGTACAGTTCAGAAGCGCGCTATATAATAACTACAACACCCGTATGTTACTCAGTTAATTCCTGACGTCACTATTTTTTTATTTGTCCAAGTTTTCCTCTTGAATTTTTAAACGACAGTATAGCATGTGCAACGCAAAAACAGCCAGAATTTGCTAAAAGATCTGAAAATGCAAACATTGTATGCAGGTTGGTGAATACTCAACGTGGTATTTGTTTTTTGCGCGATGTAGTTTCATTTTAGGGAAAATAAAGTTCTTTGCCTAATGATTAATCCATTAAAATGGACATTTTAAGTATATCAACAGTGGGGTGCCATAGTTCTGGCATAAACTCGTGTTAAGTAACGAGTACTAAATTTTGGCAAAAATCGTAGTTTTTAGTAAAATAAATTAGTCACAATTTTAAACTTTAACGCCTCGTGTAATCGAATTTACCCGCAAAATTAACACTCTACATCATATAGCATATGAAAATTAAACCTTCATGCTACTCAATTTTCCGAAAAAGCCAAGAAACATATTCTACTTTTTACCATGTTAGGAATCGATCTCATCAATTCGCCCCTTTTCGAAGGAATAATGTTTTTCCTACAATGCTCTAATTCGGCAAAGGGTTGTAGGATTTGTGGGATTATAATTATGCCCGAGAATTTAGAATCATCGGAATTTCAGAATTTCAATTCAAGCGATGGTTATCCAGTGGGGACGAAATGTTGTAAACGTGTTCCCTATTTTTTACTCGAATTGTTCATTTTAAAATCAATAATTTGATTATTTTTATTGCATTTTTTGTATTATTTTAAAAGGCGAATGTTATGCTCAGTTAATTTTAAATGGGAACAGGGTTCACGGCTTCAACACCCCTATTTGTGTGCGAGCCGTTATTCCTAAACAAAATAAAGAGAAAAAACGAGCAGCCTTAGCTGCAATACCTACTGCTTCTGAACGGGGGATTTTAATTAAACAAGAATTCCCCTTTGGCATTCAAAAATCCTAAGAAAACATATGTCTCTGTGACCGTTAAAAATAATAGCAGTGTTCTGATTAAAAAACAAATTTTTAACAAATATTTCAATGGATAGGGTAATTCCCCTCCATGCATCATCGTATTGCTACCGATTTTGATTTAGGGCATGTGAGACCCACAAAATAACCCATGTTTGGCAACATTTTATTAGCTACTGATTCGACGTTTTGATGTTAAAGGGAGGTAACAGAGCATTTTATGGAAGCCTGAGCCGTATGCAAAAGGGGGATAAGTTCGTTGTACACAAGGGTGAAAAGGGCTGCTTGACTAGTAAAAGGCGCCGCGACACAAACGCATCACAAGTTAATGAACAACGTTATGGAATAATTGAGTCTAGGGAGTTTTAGCAACGTTACATAATGTGAAACTAAGCTAAAATTAATTAGAATAATTTGTGCAGGTTATTCCTTGCTTCATATCTCTCTTGCAATAAATCCTTTAAAATGATGCTAGAGGGCTTATTGCCTGAAGCCTTCAAACCACCTCCTAGAGAGAAATTCCTAGACTGCTTCAACGAAAATGCTAATTCTCCGCGAGGTTGCGGCTTCTACTTAGCCGATACGTGAATAACATGGTACCTGATTGTGTCACAATAAGATTTCCCCACTGTTTCGTCCCCTAAAAGGTAATTAAAGAGCCACAATAGAAGACAGGCATACAACGGAGGTAGATCGGGACTTAGTGTGGAAATATCAAATGGGGTGCATGGTATTTAATCAATTGGAAACTTCACGTTTCGTCAATATCTGGAGACGAGGTGCCGTAGAAAATATCTCGTCTAACTTGGATTGAGAAGAGCTGTATTTAGCGGTAGATTCCGAAATAAGATAAATTGCATCTGAAAGCAGTGAAGTGTACAAAATGTTGAGGCAAATAGCACTTTTTCATTCTCCTCGCACGCAAACGGCTGGCTGAACGTATTATGAAAGGTTATTTCAGAAACAGATACTCAGCAGCAGGAAAATGTTATTTATAAACACCTGCTCTATCCTGCAGAGCAACATCCATTATTTTCTGACCTGTTTTGCATAACTGAGATAAAATGTCAAAACGGCAGCTTGCTCGAGTATGGAAATGATTGCTTCCGTCTGGAAAGTTCAGATTTAAATTACATGTCTCGTTTGGATCAGGCTTTTCTCCTTTCCCTTTTCATGATGAACATGCTATTACGTAACAGCCTTTTTATTGAATGAAATTCATGCAGGTGCTGATTAAGAGTCGTCCATCAATGCGTGTTGTAAACGCTTCATTACCGCGATTCCAACGGGGATCAATTCAGGTTAGTTCAGGTTAGTTACTTTTTTAATGGTGTCTCGTAGCTCTCTAAGGTTTTCATTTCCTAAGCTGCACGTATTTACTCAACCGTTTACGAGAAATTTCGCGCTTAAGTTTTTCGTTTAACTCATATAACTGAGGGGAGAACGACATGCGCAGTTTGGTTTTTTCGCCATTCACATGATGAACGTGCTATTACGCAACAACTTTTTTTTAAGTGAAATTAATGCATCCGCTGATTAAAAAATATTAATAAATGCGTGCCGTAAACGCTTCATTACTGAGGCTCCTTCAGAGGTTAGTTCAGGTTGGTTATTTTTTTGAATCGTATCTTCAAAGAGTTTTTAAGTTTTTGAGGCACTAAGGTGCACACGTGTACTCAAGATATTTGCGAGAAATTTTGTACTTAAGTTTTTCAGTAACCCCATGTGCATAGTTTAGGAGAGAATGTGTACAGGGTGTTCCATTTTCGTTGGAATCGTGGGATATCTTTGTTATTAGCAAAGATAGAGAGATGCGGTTTTCGCGAACCTGTCTCACTCACAAGTGAAATTAATGATGGTGTTGACCGACTTGATCCAGCTATCGTCGTTTATCCACCACAGAGAGTTTTTGAAATTGTCTTATTTTGGGACCCCCTTATAGTTTGAATATGCATTAAGTTATTGAAAATGTGAAAACGATGTCGAATAGAGACTTTTACGTAGAATCCAGTAGCGTACTCTGGTCTACAAGACCAATGAAAACCTTATCAAATTTTATGAACAGGAGGAATGGGAAATATTTCAGGTCCATTTGAAATCCTCTCTTGCGTCTCTTGGCATTCAAACAAAATTGATCAAATCGAATGAGCAGTTTTCACGCGTGTCGTAAGTTTTCTAATTAATGCTGACAATATTTAGTCTCGAAGCTTGGTCGAAATTTTAGATTAATTTCAGCGCAACGAACATATTTTAATGAATTGGATTAGAGCGGCTTTTCAAAACTTTCCGAGGAAGGCCTCAAACTTTGCGGGACTTACTATTGTCGTTACAAATTGGTTATTACCTCTATATTAAGAAGCGATTAGTAGATAGAAATATGAGCCGTTGTGTGGTACATAAAGCTCCGCCTCTCTGATTTCCAAACATCGCCAGCATAAGCAAACGACCTAAGAAATAGGAAATGAGTAGAACTTAAAAACATGTAGGGAAGTACCTATAATAATTAGGTACTGGAAAGTTGGACAGGAGGATGGAAAAGCTTCAATGTTAGGTCCCATTTCACAGAAACTCTCCTCGTTCTACCTATCAGCAATTCCATAATTTTGCCTTCACGGAAGGGTACCTAATGAAAAGAGGCTGAACCAGATTTCGATTCCAGTAAGGTCACAATTATCAATGTTCTGAAAAAAAATTCTTCTGGCGTTTGCTTAGAGCGGCTTTTTGCTTCTTTACAGTGGTAAGTAAACCTTTTTTTAATGATTTTAGATAAAGCCAAAAGAGAGCAAAACCTGAAGAACCGTAAGCCTTCTCAATTCCTCAAAATCGAAAAGGACATGAAAAAAGGCGTAAACTTTGGTACAGAATCCTCTAAGTTTTCAGTCAATTTAAGCGGCATTAACGACTATCCGCATTCCTACTCACCCTCGGATTCCAATCGAGCCCTCTAAAGAAGCCTTTACGATACGATTTATTCACTCACGGACACTTTTCGCTGAAATTTTGATAACAATTTATCTTTGGAGGAAGTTTATAACCAGTTCCATAATGTTTTTGCCGAAAGTTCTAGCCAAGACGGCTGTTCGGAGAGCGTGTATGGGGCGCCAGTGCAATGGGTCGAGTGGCTGCAACTTAGGGGCGGTGCAATACTAGTAAGGCCCGTTGTAAATTGGGCAAGTTAGCCAATTAAGTCAGTCCAAAATAAGATAAATTCCAATTCCTTTCAGCAACATAAATACAGTTGCTTTATGTGCTTTGTATTCTTCATATATATTTAATTATTTTAAATGAAATATTTTCGATACCCCATATATGAAATTAAATCTTAATTTAAAATAATTAATTTCCGTTCTGTCTGGACTGCGGATCGCCGCAGGGGCTCATTCGAAAGAGAAATATTTAGACTTTCTCGCGAAGTCCATGTGAACTCCATCTAGTGTCGGTGGTGGAAGCAGTGGCGTAGGAAATTCAAAATGTGTCATTCCGTTTGGTTGACCTACTGTAGAAGTCGTAAATATCGGTTAGAGGAAATTTCATCATCGGAAAAGAGGACGACTCTTTCTAGACGTCAAATCTGTATAAGAGGACAATTGTGACGAGCTCCTAAATTTTTTGCAATTTTTACGCTTGCGTGGCTCGATTCTATTCGGAATAAGGCTGAAATTTCAGACATGACATGAGGGTATTAGACATGGGATATTCAGGGGATTATTTTTCTGCACTGGAATTGATTCCGCAGGATAAAATGGTGAAAAATACAAATATGCAAATTCGCCAATCTTCAGAATTTTAAATTCAAGTACAGTTTAGATAACGCGCCGTAATGTGTTTAGTCATATAAAAATGTTTCGAGTCGTCCCTATCAATAATATCACTATCATATTTCGTCTAAAATACTAAGAAAATGTGTACAACTGATACTCGATAATGTAAACACGTAATAATGAAAATAATGCGTTAATGTAAACATTAAATTTGGGCTATAGGATCAAGCAACGGAAAGAATTCCTGGAGACACAAAAAATAAGGCCAATGATAATAAGGAAAACCAAGAAACCACGCTAATTTCAAAAATTTTAATGTTCCTGTTGATTAGACCATTCAAAAGTCGTTTGGATAACTAGCAGTATATTGCTGGAATGGTTCTACAAGCGTTTTGTTCTTAAGGTATGACAATAAATTTGTAACCACAAATGTTGTACATATTCGTGATTTGAATATTCATTAATTTGTTGACAAAAAAAAACTAAAAAACATAAACTTCCTATAAAAGTGTTAGTATTAAATAATGCAGTAAGTCATCCTTCATAGCAACAACCGAGGAGCGAGAATCGGTCAATGTTTGTCATGTAGATACCGCCCAACCTAGTCTCATTAATTGAACCCATGGACCAGAAAGTAATTAAACTCACCAAACTATACAATAAAAAATTTCTACTTTTGTTTGTCTTATCGAAAAACCATGAACATATCTGAGGCTTTGTGACAGGTGACATTACGAAAAGTTCTTTTACATTTGCATTTGGCCTGGAATTCAATTTATCAGTGAACTATTCAAAAATGAAAAAAAATCTCCTTTATGCCAATGAACAAGATGTAGCTAATGTTCCCTTAAGCGTAATCAGGGAACAATTGCCATTCAATGCTGATGTTCTTATCAGTGCGTCATTGAATGTTCTTGATTTATTGAAAATAGTGAATCCCGACATTGTTTGCATTTCAGCTGATATCAATTTATGAAGTGAAGACAAGCGGACGAATGATGTTAATAAGGAGGAAGATATGGACAGTAAAGAGGATGAGGGCCGTTCCATCGAAGTTAGAAGTGCAAGCTCTAAAGTTCAAACTATACAAGTTTGTAGCCAAATTTTAGAGTGAGCTGAAAGAACAGAAGCATCATACACGAATATTTTAGTTTTTTGTAAATTACGAGCACTGGAAGACAATGCTAAGCGCCAATTTACGTAGACCAAAATTGCAGATTATTTTTCTTCGAATAAAAAAAAATATCTATCACCATTACAATATTTGTATATTTTTTATACACAGGGTGGCGCATTGAAAACGAAAAATAGTAATTTTCAGGTATTTGAAAGTTTATATTCGAAAAATGCTCGGACACGTGAACTTTACATTCGATGACGATACATTATGAACGTATATTCGCTCCTTTCACATCAACCCTATAGCGGGGGTGAGTTAAACCCCTAAAAACTTAAATGAAAAGTAAAGTCGAATGATGCCTTGTTTGACAGATCTTTCGATTCTTGACATAATGATCTCTAATTTGACTAACTTTGGTTGAACAGTATTCGAGAAATTTTATTAAGAGGTGTATTATCTGATATGAATTATTAATGTGAAATTGGCAACATCTGAAGTAAAAATAACATAAAGCAGATACTTGCGCTCCTTTTTATTCTGACAAAAATATAATGTATCGTTTTCATGTTTTGAATATTTTTGCAAAAAAAGAACAGAAATTTGTTTGGCACATACTCACAAAATAAACAGGCCTTAAACTACATGCATAATTCCGTTTACGTTTTGCCAATCAAAAATGATTCATCCGATTGCAGAGATTGTAGAAATCATTCAATTATTTTTCGAAAATCATCAGTGTGTCATCCGGATCGCCTAACTGTTCAGCCATAATCATGAAGATAATCAAGTGCAACGGACGAAAGTACGTATTGGAATTAGTTCATAAATTTTGTTAGACTGCTCTGTGGGTAATAAAAAAAAAATCACGGAAACCCTCCCAGAAATGAAAAAATCGATGTCGCAGTTTTAAGGCAGGTTCATCTGGATTCTACATTAAGTACTCGTCAATTGGATACTGAACTTGAGTTAGTCGACGCACTATTCGAAGAATATTAAGAGGATCATTATTTTCATTCGTATAAGATCCATTTATTGGAAGAATTGAACGAGGATGGTTGTAACCGCCGTTTTCAATTTTGCGAACTCATATGTGAACGTGCAATTCGAAATTATAATTATGTATTTAATATTTTCTTTTCTGATGAGTATTCGTATTTTCTTAACGGTACGGTGAATCGGCGTAACTGTCGATGTTGGTCTCATTAAAATCCTAGAATTTTTCATGAGACGCATACCCAGATCCACAAAAATCAAATGTTCGGTCTGTCATTTTTGACGATCATTTTTTTTGTCCTTTTTTCTTACCGAGAAACGTCACTAGTGACGTGTACTTAGAATTATTACAAGATGCAACTGATCCGGCATTAACAGAATTATGCGAAAATAATGAAAATTACATTGAGGATCAATTGATATTTCAGTTACATGATGCCCCTCCCCATTTCATATTGCGTGTCCGAGAGTATTTAAATGAACGGTTTCCAGGTCGTTGGATTGGGAGGACAGGCACAATTGAGTGGCCCCCACGATCACCAGCTTTATCACCTTCGGATTTTTTTCTGTGGGGTTAGTTAAAAAATAAAATCTATGCAGCTCAACGAAATTTTTTAGAAGATCTTCGTCAAAGGATATTAAATGAATGCCGTTAAATAAATCTGCAAAAACTCCAAAATGTGCGACAGTGATTTAAGCAAAATTTGTCCAACTGTTTGGAAACTGGTAGTCGCCACTTCGAATGTTTAATCAACTAATTAATACGTAGGTAATTATTGAATGTGTGCTTTTTGAAAGTTGTTTTGCATTAATAAATTAATAATCCATCACTAGTTAAATAATTCAGTATTTCAAATTAATTTCTTTTGGGGGTAGGTTTGCCTCTCTCAAATTGTTGAAATTATCAGAATTGTTTTGAAAAATTAGTCAAAAGTGCCTGCTTTATGTTATTTTTATCTTAGTCGGTGCCAATTTCATATTGCTAATTCATATCAGATGATACATTTTTCAATAAAATTTCTCGAAAACTGCTGAATCAAACTTAGTCGAACTGGAGATCATTATAACGAGAATCGGAAGACCTTTCAAACAAAGTACTACTTGACTTTACTTTCCATTTAAGATTTAATGGGTTTAACTCACCCCGGTTAGGGGGTTGATGTGAAATAAGCGAGTATACGTTCATAACGTATCGCCCTCGAATATAAAATTGCAATACTTGAAAATGTCTCTGTTTCGTTTTCGATGCGCCACCCTGTATATGTATTAAACATTTCTTCAATAAATAGTTTATTATTTAAATGACGTTCGTTAATATAGACATTTTAATACCATCTGTACTAAGGTACTAGAAGTATTTGAGCTTTCCACTGAGATAGCTCAATTATTTCTCGTCAGAGGTGAGATTGATTTTTTTATTTTCTATTTGCTCGACTTCATCTGACCCTACGAAGAAATTGCGGCCATAAGCAGCCAAAACATGATGGATGCAGAAAATTTTAAAACTTGCGACTTGCGTGTTGTATTCCTGGTTCTTGTATTGTATTTTGACGAGTAGTTTCCCGTAATAAATTCACGGATTGTCGAATTGCGTGCATGAAAGCAGCATGACATTCAGATTTAGTTTCAAGAGTTTCATGTGTAATTCTACTTCCTTAACGGATTGAATTACTTTGCTGTACCAAAACATAAAAAACTGAGGTATTAAACGTGTTCGCTGTTGAAATTCCAATATATTCGTTGCAGATTTGCAGAAGAAATCGTATAATAGAAATTTGGGGTGGGCTGAGTTCCTACGTAAAACCTACAAAACAAATTTACGCGCCGTTGGTTCGTTTAATTAAAATTTTCAGTGTTTGAGCTTATACGGAGCTTAGTTGCATAGATTTGGCCACATTGATTACATTTCGCATTCTTTTCATGTTCTCTGGCAATCCGTCAACATCAGGCAGTTTTGAAACAATTATACAGAATTTCCTCTAGTTTAACTTACAGGGGCCAGAAAAAGTATTCATACACCTGTAACGCTGTTGAACAAAATGAAATAACAATATGACTAGTATATTCAAACATTATCTAATTACTTTTGTTCTAAACGGCAACATGTAAACAACTAATATGTAAGTTTTTTTTCACTAAATCATATTGCTTATAAGTACTATTGCAAAATGTTTGCAAACATGTGATAAAATTAGCCCGCAAAAGTATGAATACATTTGCGTCGGCACACAAAAACAAGTCTGACTCTGCAAGGGAGGCGATCGTATCTACGGATATTTATTGCTAAATTATACAAGCTCGTAATAGCAACTGAATGTGAGTATTAGATCAGGAGTTAAAAATAATCGTTTCAAGACATAATGGGTCGGAAATTAGGGAAAACGACAATTGCTGTAAGACAAATAATAATGAGGTTACATAAACAAAATAAATCCTATCGAGAAATAGAGTAAATAGTTAATAGAAGTTTTGCAACTCCTCAAAGCACTGTCAAAAAGTTTAAAAGTGAAAACTCCGTTAATAGCGAACGAACAGGACGACCAAGAAAAATGACTGTTAGAGAAGACGGGAAAATTGTACGATAAGTCCAGCAGAATTCAAGAATAAATGCCACACGTTTAGCTTCACGGGTTAAAGAAATGCTTTCAGAAAAAGTAAGTTCCGATACTGTACGAGGGATAATACACTGACATTCAAAAAAACCGCAACACCAAGAAGAACGCATTGTATGTATTTGAAATTTCGGTATGATTTTAGACTTGTAAAGAGAAAAAAATGATAAAAATTTCAAGTTCGTATTTTAATGCGATATGAAGTTTTTCTTTACTTTTTTATCTGTGACGATCGTTCTTTTTGCATTTTTTTTACAGGCGGATAGCGATAAAGGTATTATTGTTAGTACCATATTAAATGTGTGGTAGTGCAAAATGCCTCGTGTACGCCAACATTCAGTTTATCGGCAGTTCACTCCCTTTGAAAGGGGAAGAATTGTTGGTATGCATGAGGCAGGTTTATCTTTCCGCGAAATTGCACGTAGATTGGATCGAAACGCATCAACAGTGCTAAGAGCTTGGTCTAACGAAGGGTCAGTAAATCGTCATCGTGGTAGTGGCCGTCCAAGAATGACGAACCCACGCGAAAACCGGCGACTTCGTCGTTCAGCGACAGACGCCCCGTTTGAAACAATTCCGTCTCTTGGTGCTAACTGGGTAGCCACCCTAGATGGAAGGGTCTCCCTTAGTACCATGTATCGCAGAATTCGAAGTTTTGGACTAAATTCATATCGTCCTATGCGTCGGCTTCCATTATCACGAAGCCACAGGGTGGCCCGAATGGAGTGGTGTCGTCTGAGAGTGCAATGGGTGGACGAGTGGAGAAGAATCGTGTTCAGTGATGAGAGTCGATTTTGTTTATGGCGATCTAATGGATGGTTACGTGTTAGAAGGCGCAGAGGAGAGCGATTAAATTTTGACTTTTTGGAAAGGCGTCATTCTGGTTTAACACCAGGTGTCATGGTTTGGGGTGCTATCCAGTTTGGCAGTCGGTCTCCTCTTGTTTTCATTTATGATAGATTAAATGCTCAGAGGTACATTAATAGAGTCTTAGAACCGGTTCTTGTACCATACGTGCACGACCATCCTGGAAGCACATTACAACAGGACAATGCGCGACCACATGTAGCCAACGATACTTTGAGGTATTTGGAAGCTGAAAATTTGGATACTTTGCCTTTGCCAGCTCGGTCTCCAGATTTGTCCCCAATAGAGCGTGTATGGGATATAGTGGGTCAGAGACTTCAACGTTTAGCTCGCCCTCCAGAGACCGTAGATGAACTCCGCGAGCAGGTGCAGATTGCCTGGGATACAATACCACAGGAAGATATTGACAATTTAATTCTAAGCATGCCACGTCGCTTACAGGAATGTATTAATTTAAGAGGAGATACCATCCATTATTAAATTATTATCAAATTTTTTCACTTATTCACAATAATTTTCTTTTGATATTTTGATCGTTTTTATCTATTACCCGACCCAACGTAATGCCAGAAGTTCAAACATGTACGATGTGTTCTTCTTGGTGTTGCGGTTTTTTTGAAAGTTAGTGTAAAAAAAAGGAGGATACAGTTCAAGAGTGGCTAGGAAGAAACCCCTTATTAATGAAAAATTTAAACAGAAAGGTTTAAAGTTCGCAAAACAATATATAAATACCCCATCAGATTGTTGGAATAGTGTCTTATTTTGTTATGAAAGCAAATTTAATATACATATTTGGTTCATATGGTCGACAGTTGGTAGGACGAAAAAGAAGGGCAGCTTTAAATCCCAAAAATCTGCAAGCAACAGAGAAGCATGGAGGTAGTTCTTGTAAGTTGTGACACTGCATGTCAGCCAATGGAGTGGGAAATTTAATAATCATTCCAGGGATCATGGATAAACTGGTTTATTTAAATGTTTTAAAAAACAATCTGAAGCAGAGTGCTAAAAAACTAAACATGGCTCGAATTTATTCATTTTACCAAGACAATGACCCCAAACACTCGACGAAAATTGTTTAGGAATGGTTAGCATACAACATACCAAAAACTGTTAAGCTTCCGCCCCAATCGTCAGACATCAATCCCATAGAAGATTTATGATATGAATTAGAGAAACGAATCAGAAAACATGAAATAAGCAACAAAAATGACTTAGAAAGAATTTTGCAAGAAGAATGGTTAAAGATTAATCCTTCTGTAACATGAAACTTGGTCGAATCGATTTCTCGACGCTTAACAGATATCATTAAAGCTAAGGTCATGCCACAAAATATTATTACATATCATAATATTACTTCTAATTAATTGTAGCATGTACGAATACTTTTGCGGTCTAATTTTATGATATAATGGAAAACATTTTGCAGTAGTATTTATAAACAATATGATTTAGTAAAGAAAACATTATAGAATAATTGTGACATGTCGCCGTTAATAACAAAAGTAATTGGATAATGTTAAAATATACTGATCGTACTGTTACTTCATTTATTTAACCACTTTAAAGATGTGTGAATACTTTTGTTGACCACTGTATATAAAGCACAATTTGTCTTATTGATCTGTATCTAGCAATTCACTTTCCTATTTTAGGGGAATATCATCTAAACTGCCCTTCTTCAATGAACCAAAACGGTTAAAACGACGATTCTGTTCTGGGTTACATCTTTTCCTTTTCGGCCTGCATGGCTTCGCGTCACCGCATTAATTTTCCGCGATAGAACACTAATGGTGTATTCGGGCGTCCGCAACAGCGCGCTCAAAGCGCGGCAAAATGGTCGACTTTTTTGTCTGTCCTTGTGTTTTGGACGCCTGTTTCACATGATGTATGGCAACATGTTAGACGGACGGAAAGAGCATTCGGTGGCCTTATTGCCGCACGCAGCGCTCAAGAGCTTTCACAGCAAAAATACGTAAAATAATTCAATGAAGGACAGATGCAGTAGCAACGGTTAGTTCCACTATGGGAGTTACAACGCGCGTGGTGAGTATCCCATATTCAAATCAACAGATGAGGTTTGAGCCCGTGAACTATGAATGCGTTAGGGAGTAATGCTGCGAAATATTAAATGTTTGGACCGAAAAATCATTTTTAATTTTCATTAGCCAACGTCACGGCTTGTTAAGACGAGCTCAGGTTAGCTTTATAACACCTGTTTCATAACCTGGATAACTATGTTGCGAATATATTTACAAATACCTGTTGGCAAAATAACACCTAAATTGAGAATTCTGAATTTAAAGCTATTCAGGATTCCCGCTAGAATATTCCGTAATGAGCCCATTTGTGCATTTCATATTTATAGTCTGAAATCGCTGCGATGGTTATATTCCTAAATTACAGCACAATAGCCAGTGTTAATCTAGCTTCTACTGCTCTAGTTGTATGTGTCTATGCCAAAGAAATATTTGCCCTTAGAGTAAATTACACTCGATAATGTGGTCCGACAACGTGACTGGTCAGGACGCTAAGAGCGCTAGGACTGCGTTTATCACTCTTAATTAAATGTCTGATAGCCCTGCAAAGGGTAACAACACTAAATGAAATTCTTTGTTGGAACAAACAAGGTCCATTCGCCAAACATGTAAAGGTTCGAGCAGTTTTTGAGATCAACATTGATTTTTACTTTTGTCAAAATCGTTTTAAGGATGCACCGAAAACTGAGGTGAAGTGAAACTAGTGCGTAATGGAGTTTTTCGGCACATAGAAACTTGGGATGGAGGAATGACCTGAACTAAACGAGGAAAATTTTGTGAGGAAGAAATACCCGAATTACAGCATTTTGCTACTTTCAAAACAAGTTTTTAACCATTTTTATATGAAAATTATTTCGCGTCATCGATTTTGTCATGAATTTTTTCGTTACGAAACAACGCATTATACGGTACAATACCCGATGATGATTTATTTTCCTTTAGTCGCTTTAAGGTTGAATCGTTCAATTATTATTAATACCCTTGCCATAGACAGCCAATTCCCTATAAAATGCTAAACAAGCACATTGCTGACTTTTCAACTTACCATCGCGGCATTACAAGCAGTAATTTGAATGGTCTATAGATTTCCAATAAAGCCTTGGTTTATTCTGGAAAGTAGGACACTAATGGAATATACGGAGCCTTGATGAAAAATCCTCAGTCTGTTTGACTCCCTCAAGTCAGTCACTTCGCGATCTATCGTTGAGATTTAACGAATTGCGTCTTCTTCCAGCTCTAATCGAGGGGGTAAATAGAGTGTTCTGTAAAAAAGATGAGGTATATGTTTCGATCACTCAGGTGTCCAAAACAAATATGTTTTGAATTAAATTGAGTTTTATTGTGTACGACATTAACATCAAACACAACTAAAAATTATCAGAAAAGATGAAATTATTTATAAAGAGAATGGTGTATCATCCGAGTCTAAATTATGTCATCAATTCCAACCCTGGCGATTTCATAGAAATACCCAAATAAGCGGCGAGGCGCCATTAGTTTCGGGTCCCACAAAGGGATAGTCGGCGCCACGATGTCGCCCCCAACCCTGTGCATTTTGGCAGCGGGCCTTCCCTACTTTGTATCGATTCCGCGTTCAAGGAGTTTAGGTTATGACGCCATAAAAAGGTCGTAGCAATCCCACCTTTTCATTTTCGTCTATCATGACATCAGCTAACTATTATTGCAAGCCCTTGTAACACAAGCCTGAAGGTTTTTAAGGTCAAATTCTCACATGCTATTTAAATTAGTGGTAGAAACTTGAACTTTCTTCCGAACACTTAGTGGACGCTTCTCCAGTACTGAATATAGAGCTCGAATCCTATTGATTCTTTTTTTACTTCTTTGTCCAATTTCTTAATTTCCTATTTTCTCTATGCGGTTTTTTAGTTTTGTCGGCCAACAAGGATAATTCTATCATAGCAAAGTAATTTTTTCGATGAATTTTTGTTAGCTAAACCTGCAATAAGTAAACCTCTTTAAAGATTATGTTAAATTCGTTAAAGAGGTTACGTACGTCTTGAGGTAAAGTTGATCTAGATTATCAAGCAAGTATATAACAAATATGAGCTTAAAACGGCTGCATTATGTATTAAATAGCTCTTATGAACTCGAGGAGAAATTCATTACGCGTCACAACATTAATAATAAAGTTAGTAGAGAAAGGAGGCGAGAATACATTCCACATTAATTATTGGTACAATAAACCCGTATAAAAATTAACACCTATTTCAACAACAAACATTTTTATGGAAATTTCATTTATGATATATAACATTAGACGTAATACTGGAAAATTTGTTCCTTATCGATACCAGCGAAAAAGAAAAAAAAATATATTCGTGTCCTTTGTTTCTGTCGCGTTCAATACAAACTGTTGTCCTTCAGGAAACTTCCATGAATTAATTTTTTATATGGTTTGTGAACTTTTATTTAAAACACATTCTCCAATGACTATCTCAAGATTATCGATATCCCAAAATAGTATTGGTTTACAAATATTTTGTTTAAAAAAAACCCTATAAAAACGTACAAATGAGTCGAATCAGATAACGTAGGCGACCAGAATGCTTCAAGTAGCAATCAAGTCAAATTGCTCTTCCTAGAACATTTTCAAATGGCGTTCTTTAGCGCGTCTTGAATTATATACAGGTGCTCGGTCTGGTACCACAAAACATCCCTTATAACCAGAGGACTACCATCGAGCACTGCTATTAATTCAGTCTTTAAGAAATTTAAGAAATCCTGAGAATTTAAGTTCTGTTTTTGAAGGTGTACATTTATTTTGAAAAAGTATTAAGCGAGACATTAAATTATAAAAGTTTCGTTCGTTTTGGAGTTACCATCCCACCACTCCATTAGATCTCAAGGAGGTTTCGCTTGTGTTAATAATATTCAACATATTCGAATATACAGTGAATAATTTTAATATTCAGAAACTGAAATATTTTCATTTTATTGTGAATAATTTTATTTAAATCCCAATTAATACCATACAAAATAATGTATTTTATAAAATATGTGTTCTGTTGACAGCTGACGTAATTTCCATTGTATAAAAGTAAAAATTTCCAACAAATAGTAAAATTAAAATAAAAGTAGGTGTAAATTCTGGGTTACTTTAATATTCGGTGACTGCATAAAATATTTTTTGTGCACTGGAATTTCATTGGGATGTTGTTTTGATACATGTATATAAACTCTGTTGATGATAAAAAAAATCATTTCAGTTACATTTAGGTCATCGTACTATTAATAGGTATAACGGCTCGAAAGGAATACTAATTTTGATATACGCCTTGTGATTTTCCGTGATGACAATGGAAAATCTGAGAGAAAAATTTCTGAGTTATGTAATGTAAGCACGAGTACAGTGGCAGATATCATCAGACGATTTAAACAAGAGAATGGCATCGAATCTATACCCCAAAAGGGTCAATTAAAAAATTGCATGAGCGTGACAAGAGAACCATCTTTCGAAAAATCAAAAATAATCGAGCATTGAGTGCACCAAAATTAACCGATGAACTCTTCAAAGACATTGGGAAACAAGTTTACCCTCAAACAATACGCCGATCATTAAAAGATAAAGGGTACAATGGAAGAGTTGCTGGGAAAAAACTATTTGTTAGTGAAATCAACAGAAGAAGAAGATTGAATTATGCAAAAGAGTTTATTTTGAAGCATGATACTTGGTGGAATGACGTTATTTTCAGTGATGAAAGTAAATATATTTTTAAGACCGATGGTCGAAGAATGGTGTGACGAAAGAAGGGTAAAGAATTTAAAATAAATAATATTAAACCTCTTAAAGTTAGAAATGGAAGCGTTATTGTATGGGGGTATATTTCCACGTTTAGACACTTTGGAGTAGGTGAAATCATTTTAATAAAATCTATAATGGATAAACATTTTTATTTGAATGCTTAAAGAAATAATTTACGTCAAAGTACTCAGAAAATGGGAATTTCAGATACTTTTAAATTCTACCAAGATAATGATTCCAAACACGAATCACGTTTAATGCAGGAGTATTTACTTTACAATTGCCCTAAAGTATTATAACGACCACCCGAATCACCGGACCTCAATCCCATCGAACAGTTAAGGGACGAATTAGACCGACAATAAAAAATACTGAAATATCTTCGAAGGAAATGTTAAAACAACGATTAAAACAAGAATGAAACCGTTTTCAAAGAGATTATTTGAAAAAACTTTTTTGCAATGTGTCTAAATAATGGTTATCCCACAACATATTATTTAAGAAAATAAATAGTTTATTAGTGTGTGGGAATTCAGAAAACCAATGGCGTCCGAATGTTGAAGTAACCAAAAATTTTCAACTAATACATTTAATTTTGTTAGTTAAAATTTGTATTTATTTCAATAAAAATTAAGTTACATATTAATCAAACACATATTTTAATAAAATATGTTATTTCCCATAATTTTAATTGTGATTTGAATAACATTACGATAGTTGTAAAATGAAATATCGTGGTGTCCGAATATTAAAGTTACTAACTGAACTTGTAATTCTATATCTTCAGGGTTTTCGATCGCTTACGAGTTCTTTTGAAATGATCACCTTGCCGAACCAATTATAGTTAAAAAAATTAAACACGTTTACCATTGGCGCGTGCAAAAAAGTTCGGATAGGTGGGGGGTGCGGGAGAGTATATTTTCTTGTGACATAACACTGTATAGGGACTATAAACTGCTAAAGAAAAAAGTCGCAGATGAATAGTCTAATTATCTTCGGTCAAGGAATGTGCGGTTAGCGTATTGGACTATGGTTAATTTGCAACATCCTGTATAACAATGAACTAGGAGACCTGGGAAAGGACCTCGTATGCATTAGCAATGAGTGTTGATAAGGAAGTTAAGAGCCATATAAATGCGAAGCACATTAGGCGGCTAATAATTTTCCCGAGACAGTTCGCAGCTCTAAAACTAGCCAGATATTTCATTATAAAATGTGCATTTTGGCGAAATTACGAATTCATAGTGCCCGGCATATAATTTAGCACTTGGATGCGCAAATATGTCGGCTCAGATAACGTTTTAAACTGCCGTTCCACCATGATTTCTTTCTTCTTAATTAGCCATGCTAAATTTGGCACAATGGCCACTGGTTTTTGGGAAATTTCTGGCAGTGCCAACAACGAGTTAAACTGTGTAATACATTCTGGTAGCTACACGCAAAGATTTATTGCAGGCAATATTTCCATTCAAAGCTTCTAGTATGGGTAATTTGATCATGTCGAAAATTCAAAATTACGAATTCTTTCTCAACCTGGTATCCAGGTACGTGCGAATATGCCAATATGGAACATTTATCAATCCATTATTAAGTAGAGCATTATGAAGCCTCAATCAACCTAAAAGAGAAGTAGGCTCGAATTGCTTGGAGTGGGTTATCATTAACGAACTTGCCTTACATGGACGAACATGCTCGATCATCATGTATTTGATGTTTTTGCTTACCCAATTATTTTTATGGCGGAATAATGCCCGACAAAGATCCTTTTAAAATGGAAAAACTGGAATTAGAGGCAAATGGAAATGCAAATATTGGTCTTTCAGCCAAATCCATGTTATTTCATGGTGTTTATATCTCGATTATGCTAGTTTGCGTGAGCATCCTCCTTGTCAGGAGAGGCTGTTTGTTCAGTTAAAGCATATTTACATTCAAGACCTAGGCAGCGAATATCAATTCCCTTAGAATTTATTATTTCCCAGTTTATCTTCAATGTTGCAATAAATATAGAGTTCGAAATTGAAACCGTGCCCTTTGTGCCATTGAAACTTTCCTTCAAACGAAATTATTCAGACGTTTTGTTAGGTAGTTTTCAACAGAGGCATTGATTCGAAAAATATTCACTCCCTTCGCTTCCAAAGAGGCTTATTTAAAAGTTAATTTAAGAGTTGTCGAAAAGCAAAAATTCAGGTTTAAATTGCAGTTTCCTCGAATCTTTCGCTTACCTCGACACAATTTAAAGTGGTAATAATAACAAGATAACTTGAAGCATAGAATTATGCATAAGCAATGGGACTTTCCTCAGGAAAAACTCCTCGTCTTTTTCGTCTTATTTTTTGACGAAAGGGAAACAAGAAAGCTAAAATCGCTTACCTGGAGTTCCAGGAAAATATCCTCCAGAAAGGCATCTCAGGGATGAGGCTGTTTTTAAGAAATAATGATAAAATATTCCATGAATTTTCTTTAAAGAGAGAAATATTGCTGAAACCAGAGGAAAGGAAGGTTAGTGCTTTCCGGTTAACCGAAAGATTCATCAGAAGGAAGTGTAAAATTCAGTCTATTATTTTCGCTTCTGGAAAGAGTAAATCTGGACCAGATAACTGACTATAAGTTACGGCCTTCGGGGAAAGTTTAGAATGGAAATGTAAATTCTATTTGTGATAACCCCGCTCCACATTTCCTCGTAATAGTCGAGATACTTTGTAAAATATTTGCTTCAATTCAAGTAAATTTAAGAAGGTGAGATCTGCATATTAGATTTGAATAGAACGAGATCTAGATGGATCAGGAAATTACCTAATATATGGTTAGTTCGGGTTAGTGGGGAAGGTCCTTGATACTAGCAGAATTCCGACGCTCAATAAAAAATTCGGTTATGTCTCCTCAGAAAAGTGTAAATGGGATTCCCATTGTTTGCTTCATTTAGTTGTTTTTTCATGAAAAATTTTGTATTTAATTTCAAAATGTTGAATGGGCGAAGATACACTCATGATGATTTTTTCGATTTTCGAAATTTTCAGAACTCGTCTGATGAACGCAAATAAACTCAGAAACAATTTAATATCCAAAATTCCTTATGAACACGAGACATCTTATATGGACGAATCCTCTAGATGTTCAAAGGAGAAAATTAAAAAAACCAAATTTTGTTAAAAATAGGAAATTGAACCAAGCAATTGTTTCATTTGTGGCACCGATATATGTATAGTCTCTTTTCCAGTAAGCATGGTTCATCAATCTAACAAGATCAAGATTAACCTTCGACACATACAAAGAGATTAAATATTCACAGGTGATCCGCATGATCGAGCACTAATCACTTATCCCAAATAAATCATTCAAAATGATGATGCGACTCGTGTTAAAAGCGTCATTTCTCGATTTGACCGCGGGTGACTCAATCCAGCAATGCGATTGAGACGAGGAGTTTTCAAAGTGTTTCACATATTTTTAGTAAAGGGTGACTGATATTGTGAGTTAGTTTTAACTGAAAATAATGTTCAATTCGACCTTCGACCGCTCCCACCATCCCTACTTGCGAGTGGGGTTAATATGAGATGAATCCCCAAACAAAGTAAGAGAAAATTCGGATGTTGAGCGTTCGGATCGATAGGTGGATGCCGACAACTGCTTATGATGACAACAATTTTTAGGAATTTGGCTCTCTTTATACTGGTTGCGTAGGGACTAAAGCATCTGAGGTCTTTCCCATCAAAAATCTGTTTATACCCTGCTCTGTAGTAACTATTCATCATGAAATATGATGAAATGATCCGGATCTCCTGCCTTCAACTCATCTTATCACTCTCTTCTGTCCTAATCTTCTATGTAATTTTTTCAATCGGCCCCAATGGCTTCGATCAGATTATTAACAATTAAGGTCACCTGTTAGAGGTAGAGTAAAATTATATCAGCTCCAAATAGACCGTTGCATAAGTTCGTACCCAATTTTCTTTGACAGAAGTAGTTGATTAAATACCCGCATTTCTATTTAGATTGTTAAATCTTTTCGCATGTACTGATAAGGTTATAATATTACGTATCATTTTAGTGTCATGTACTGTATAAATCAGATGATTTGTGTGTTGGAATATTTTTTTTAATGAAAAACGAAAAAGTTCATTTATGGCATATAATGTTATATGAATTTCTAAAAACTTGAGCATTGCGGCCGAACAAAAAAACATTCCGACTGCTTATTTGGATCGTGTTTCTGCTCTTGAGCCGGTCAAAAAGTGGTTTGAAAGGTTCTAGAATGGTGATTTCACTTTAGGACGTCCACCTGGACGGTGTCCTGTCGCAGATGACGATATTGTAAGTAACTTTGAGAGAAAAAATTCAGGAATAACAACTGAGGACATTGCTGCCAGATTAGACACTAACGTTTCAACCATATTTCGGCACTAAAGGGATTAATCTAGTGTGACGGGTGAAAAACTGTTGTGTTTTATGTTTTTCGATAGTTTATAGTCATAAAATTAATATTTCATTGTTGGTTTAAGTGATTCTTTCCCTTTTGACTAATAATAATGCTTCAAGACAGAGGCACAAAGGGCGCACACTAGGGATCCCAGTAGATAGATAGGATATATGGTAATTGAATAAAAAATAAGATAATAATCGAAGTTTTCCCTGCGTATGCCTATTTGAACATTCTTCTACAGTATTATCGTATATTTTCCATATTCGGCCGTTGTATTTTTCAATTGTTAGTACAAATACAGGGTGTCTCCAAAATCAGTGATATCCCTTGAAGGGTAGATAGGCTAAATCAAAATAAGTCGATTTAACTAAATTTACCTTAGACCAAAAATTGATAATAACCGAGATAGAGGGTGTCAAATTTAAAAAATAAATCGCAACTTCTTTAATATGTCTTCACTAATTCGAACGAATTTCTAGAAATTTTGTATTCAGGAATTTCTTGAGATGACAAATTCAAATATATCGACGATTTTCTATCAACGGTTGTATCCTCTAGAGGGCGTCACAGGCAGCCATTAGGACTCATTTAAACTGGTAAGGTGAGAGAAAGGATTTGTCTAGTCCAAAATAATCTACGCCGTCACACAAAAAAGTTTTGGCAGTTTAAATGAGTACTAATAGTCGCCTGTTGTGTCCTCTAGAAGATACACCGAAATCGTCGATAAATTTGAATGTATCATCCCAAGAAATTATTGAATACAAAATTTCGTGAAATTTGTTTGAAGTAATGGAGAGACATTAAATAATATTTTATTTATTCTTTTACGTTTGACATCCTGTATTTCTGTTATTATCAACTTTTAGACTAAGCCAAGTATAGTTAAATCGACTTATTTTGAGTTGGCCTATCCACCCTATCTTATCCTTCAAGCGATAATGTTGACTTACGAGACACCCTCTCTAATCGCACATGAATGTCACTTGATTTTCGAACGTGTGGCATAATCAAAATCTGAACCGAAAACTGCTACTTTAAACAGCAAAGAAATGCAAAATTTGTCGTATTACGGATTAACGATCGAAGGGCATCTCCCAATTTAGTGGAGGCCTTGCGCAGAGTAGTGTCTGGTACTTATTATCACAGAAGTTATACGAACGAAAAGACGCAATGTCACTTTTGTCCTGCAGGTGAAGTCTTGTGATGTAAGGGGCAACAGCATGAAGTTAAAGAAACCACGCTAATCTCATCTACCTATTTTCGATGAAGAAACTCAATAGGTTTTAATGCACACACAACATTTAATATATGAAGATTTGAGCCGACACGATCTTGTGGAGCGATGTTTAGATTCCAACACGTGAAACAACAACGAGAGTTTCAACTTTTCCGTTTGGCACCTGAACACGTATTTTGCGGCAAGAAAATCTGGGAAATTGCCACTTGTACTGTTGCATATACAGGGTGTCCTCGAATTACGTGGCCAAAATAATACCGCAGATTGTTTGAGTGAAAATAAGTCGATTTAACTAAACTTCCCTCAGTCCAAAAGTTGATAATTATGGAGCTACAGGGTGTTAAAGTTGAAAAAAAAATCACATTTTCTTTAATATCTTTCGATTTCTTTGAGTTAATTTCACGAAATTTCATATTTGAGGGTGTTTTAGGATACGAAATTCAAATTTATTAACGATTTAGTTGTTTCTTCTAGGGGGCGCCACAAGCGACCATTAGGACACATTTAAATCTCTGTAACTTTTTCGTGCCACGGTGTATATTATTTTGGTATTTAAAAACCTTTTTCCCTACCTTTTATACTTAGAAAAGGTATACTTTATTGACGTCGCTAGAAGCAACGGTTTTGGAGAAAAACGCATAATTCTAATGCGCTGCATATTTGCGTTGGCGCTTTTAAATAAATAACTCAGGTGGCTATGTTTTTAATTGACATTTTAACACTTGAATTTGTTTCTCAAATGTCAGTTTTTTTATTTAGCCCTCAGTTTTTCTTGTCAGTTTCGCTTCTTGTTCCTGTAAATATCCATAAGTATGGTCAATAATAATTTAATTAATTAGTAAGTGTTATTCTCGCTTGTTGTTGTTTCTTTGTTAATTATTATTTTTGTTTTCTATTTAATAATATCTGATTTTGAAAACTTATTGTTACACCTTTACTAATAATTATTTTTGAAAAACTTAATTTTTTTTAACGGAAAATAATTTTTAGGTAATTTGCATGCATCATCAGGCTTAGATGCATTTTTCTCTAAAACCGTTGCTTCTAGCGACGTCAATAAAGTATACCTTTTCTAAGTATAAAAGGTAGGGAAAAAGGTTTTTAAATACCAAAATAATATACACCGTGGCACGAAAAAGTTACAGAGATTTAAATGTGTCCTAATGGTCGCTTGTGGCGCCCCCTAGAAGAAACAACTAAATCGTTAATAAATTTGAATTTCGTATCCTAAAACGCCCTCAAATATGAAATTTCGTGAAATTAACTCAAAGAAATCGAAAGATATTAAAGAAAATGTGATTTTTTTTTTCAACTTTAACACCCTGTAGCTCCATAATTATCAACTTTTGGACTGAGGGAAGTTTAGTTAAATCGACTTATTTTCACTCAAACAATCTGCGGTATTATTTTGGCCACGTAATTCGAGGACACCCTGTATATTTAACGAAGGCCACTCACCCATTTTGAATATGTTTGAGACAATGGGATGCCTGTTTGGTTCACAAACTTGAGGGTAAAAACATAGTGAAGCATCGCACCTCGCCGGACACTTCGGCGTTCACCTCACCGTACGGCGATGGTAAATCAACTGAATTTGGTCGCGGTGCATCGCACCTCTCTCCTCACATCGTCGTAAAATGAGGAATACAGTGTTTTGTTTTCCAGCGGCGAGGTTCTTTAAACATGCTCTGTGATTGGTTCTTTATTAACCGCCCGCTCCATCTATACGGAAACTGCACATTGCGTTTAATCAACAGTATTCTATATGTTCGGTCCGATGTAAGAGCTCAATGTACAGGGTGTCCAGTTTTCGACACTTTTGCGAAGTATTTCCGTTATTATTGCAGTTCGAGGGTTGAAGTTTTTACAAATCTGTGTCACTTTTTTGTAAAACAAACGATTTCGCCAACATATTTATTACGGTTCACTTGGTTTTTGAAATACAAAGTGAAATTGAAAATTGTGCATTTTCAGACATCTATTATAATTCAGTTATTGTATATGTTATCGACTAGGTAAAAACGTAATCTTACATATTGTTTTACGTAAAATCCAGTGGCGTACTCAGTGTTTTCCCCGATGTTCCCATTTTTGATAAAATTACCAAAGTTGGGATTTCTTAAACGGAACTTCCTGTATGTTAATTGGTAGTTACATTCTACTCACTAAGAGCTTTTCAGAAAGATATAATAGTTGACACTTTGTTTCAAATCAAAAGCTAAAATTTGCAGTTTTTTAAACAGGCTTAGATATTAGAGACCAAATAGATTTATCTTTATTAAACTTATATTAAAAACCAATAACCAATATTGTGTAGATATTTTTTTAGAGATATTGTTTAAAATCGTTGCCATTTTTCCTAATAAAAAGCTGGCACATTTGTGAAATTTGCGCGTGAACGCGTTTAAACTTATTATGGGATAATTTTGTAGATATTGAGATGTTATATGGATATCCTGCCGAAGTTCCTCTGTTCTGTGCCGAGTTTCGTATATCTTGTTTTTTATAAAGTCCCATAGGAAAAAGGTCAACACCGATAGATCAGACGACGGCAGTGGCCATCTTACAGCTCCATTTGAGGCTATTGATCTTTGGGGAAAATTATTTTCTAGAAAAGGCCTTATTATGTGAGCATTAGAACAGGGTGCACCATTTTGCTGCAAATATATACTATTTAGTTGGATCAGCCACAGGAAAGTTTTCTAACAATTTTGTTGTAACATTTTCCATGATTTTTTATTTTTTTTGTTGTATGTTTTGGGTCGAAGCTTCGTAAAAGCTCCGTGTTTTATTAGTTTCTTTTTAAGTATTGAAAATTTATCGGAAAATCTACAAAATAATGAGAGACCACTTTATTATTGTCCATACATATCTAAGATGCCACTTAAAAGCATCTGGCGTAACTGGATATTTTTTTATTTCAGATAAAAAATAGAAGAGTGTATTCTTATAAACTTGGTTATTGAAATAGAAATCGGAGGCTCTTTCAGGATTCTCGTGACTTTGTATAAAAAATACTGTCATATTTTTAACTTAAAATAAATTAACAAATTACTAACATTCGAGTTCTGATAATATTATTTTAAAACCAATTTAGACAGGATATAAACAACAAAATGAAACTTTTCTTTCTAGCGTCACAGAAGCCTTGGTCAACTATCAAGTATATAATCATTTTTTAGATATGGGTGTTTTTAATTATTTCATTATTAGCCGCTACAATAAGAAAAATAACCTTTTTCCATTTACATTTTAGATAGCTTCAAAAGTTTACAACTAAAAAATCAGGTATCTTAGGACATATTATTTCGACAATAAAGCATTTTTAATAGATAATATCACTTTTTGTTGCCAATCTATAGCCTGTTTAAAAAAATGTAAATTCTAGCCTTCGATTTGAAACAAGGTGTTGACTAGTATACATTTCTGGAAAGTTCTTAGTGAGTAGAAGATAGCTACCAATTAACATACAGGGCGTCCCATTTAAGAAATCTCAATTCACGTAATTTTATAAAAATGGGAACATCTGGGAAAAAACTGAGTACGTCACTGCATTATACATAAAACAATGTGGAAGATTCCGTTTTTACCTAGTAAAAAACTTTTGAGATCACCGAATTACAGTAGGTGTCTGAAAATGCACAATTTTCAACTTCGCCCTGTATTTCAAAAACCAAAAGGGCCTTGATAAACCTATTGGCAGTATTGTTTGTTTTACAAAAAAAACTGACACAGGTTTGCGAAAACTCTAACCGTCGAACTACAATAATAACGGAGATACCCTGCAAAACTGTCGATAACTGAACAATCTGTACTTTGAGGGTAGAGAAACGGAATATGTGATGCTGCTTGAGGAACCAGATCAAATTTAACATAAACAAAGTATAATTAATAATACCCACCACATAAAGGTACTTGGCGAGTCACTATTACTATCTGCATCAGGGACGACATTTTTAGTACCCTTCTGGTAGGCCAGAAATTATATTTCAAATTACGCACCTTTTTATTTACGTCACAAGATGTAACGATTCAGAATCGCCTTACGTAAAATAACAAGTTATGTAAATTTAATAAGCTAAAAAAGGATAAAGATATATTTGAAGGTCAAACATAACCTTATTTATTTGCGGGGTTGCCGCTTAATTTATTGATGTTTTGGTTTTATTTGATAATTTAAACTGTTGTGTTCTTTGTTCATAAACTTTGGCGGTAAAAATGTGTTCTTTTGAGAACTAAAACGGCTCCCCTGATTATTTATTATCGGTGTTGTTATTGTTATTGTTATTGTTGGTATAATGCCCAAGTTCTTAAACAGTCGGTGTAAGGAGAGCTCGTAGCGTCCCTTATCAACCATTTTGGGAGAGAATTGGAAAATAATGGGCCCTTGTTGCCATTGAATTCCGTTAGAGAACTGAATTGAATTTTAATATTTTGGAATGGAGTATTATAAGCTCTTGCTTTATTTAACGTGTTCCGAATGTATTGAACTTGTGTTTACCTACTGTAAGTAAGGCATCCGCGGCAATGAAAGGTAATGGGAAGCTACATTTCTTCAACGAACTTGTGAATTCTTGAGGACTGAATTGAGTCCATTTAACCCATCACAGGCGTCTTAACAACTGCAAAGCTGCCTCGATCATTTTTCTTCTACATGTTAAACGAATCATTTCGAGGTATTTGTATCGTCGTTAGTATTCACCGCTTACGTTCATATTTGCACTGAAAAGGGCTTAAACCGACAAAATTTACATTTTAAGATTGACGTAAAAACGATAATATGGATTTGCAGTATGGCATCCGGTCGGCAAATTAAATCGCGATAATTGCCTTCAACACGAGCTGGAATAAAGGCAATTGTAGCAATGGTAATAACGTCGCTGATTGGGGTTTCAAATAGGCGACCTCACCCTTAATAAATCCATCATGAGTGACACATACAAGTACCTGGTCCCCTGTCCTCAGAGAATTATGTTACAATTTGCCGGTCCGAACTGAGAGACAATAATTTACTCAACTCATACAAATCTATCCTGTTTGGCTGACATACAATCATGTCAGCGGATTGAAACGTTAAGTTTCAACTGCAAAGCCGATCCAACAAAACGGATTTATTTCCTGTTAAGTTCTGATTCCTTCGGGATTTGTCGTTAATACGCAGTTTGTTTGCAACAAATCCCCTTTATAAAGTTCTATTTCGGTACTTCGTTTAGGAGATATAGCTCTCAGGCATTAGTAAGAGAGACGAATTGCAATATAGCCGAGGAACATCAGCAAATTATATAAATTACTAGAGCCTCGTTCTGAGGATTTCAACATGGAGTTGTAAATTAGTTTACAGTTTGCCAGTGTTCGCGTTTTAGAATTTGCCCTGACAGGCATCTCTGGAGATTTAATGTATAGCGGCTTGCGCCATGTAGGAATAGGTGGAATGGCCGATGGATTAAATGAATTATCCAGTTACCTGCCTACATTTTCATAACATACTCGTACCCAGCAATTTCGCTGCTTGCGCTAGTTTTTAATTTATTTCGCGAAAGAACCGGACTTAACGCTTTTACAGGTCAAGCAGGAGTTTAGAACTTCGCCAAGTCAATATAGTTGCTCATGTAAGAAAAAGTTTAAGGAAAGTTCGAAGATTGGAAGTCGTGTGGGGCGTTACATGGAGAAGTAATAAAGTTCTGAAATATTTATTTTTATACAGAACAAGGGCCGAATGATGGGATTGCCCCCGGTGGTAAAATCTCCGTCAGGCCCCAATCGGTGTTAAATATGCACGGGGTGGCCGTTTAGTGCAACAAAACACCATATTTTTGCTCTATTAAAGGAAAAGCAAAATGTTAAATACAAAAGTTTTGTGGGGTGGTTCTCTGAGAAATGCATCGACCATTTTTGGAGGAACTATAAATGAGAAAAATCTGAAAAATTGGCGCAATGTGTAGATCGGTGCGGCCAACACGTATGAAATATCCCCGAGACATTTCCAATGCTCCCAACCATCTTCGAATTATATTGAGGTTTAAAATATGTTATATGAAGCCATTGGCGCATCCGTCCATAGCCAATTCGTCGATTTGCTCCCCCTTTTGCGAACCCGATTTGTGTGCCAATACGATGCTTTAAGAAACTTGTACAGTGGTGGAAAAATGTAGAGCAACTTTTGAAAAATTAATATTTTTAGAGTTTTAATAATTATATATATTTAGGTATAGGTTCAATATGAAGCCAGTGTATGTCCAAATACTTCTACAAAAAAATTATTTATTTTTATGTTTTTGTGGAATTTTGTATTAACAATGGTATTTTTTGATGGAAAAAAGTAGAGCAACTTATCAAAAAATATTATCTTCAAATTTACCAAAACAACAATTTATATTAAAACACTTTATTATTTTAAAAAATATCCATTGCTTTTAATTACACATCGAATCTTTTTGTCATAGACCTTATCAATTTGGTTATGATGACCGGATCCATACTTCTTCATTCGTCTTTTAAAGCAGTGAACAGCTCGTCTTGATTCCTATAGGTCCTTATCTCTGATTTTCCGATCTAAAATTTCCCAAAGGTTTTCAATGGGATTTAGATCGGGGGATTGCGAAGACTATTCCAAAACGCGTATTTCCTCTCTCCTGAACCATTCTTTCACATATTTGGATGTATGTTTTGGATTATTATCCTGTTGGAAAATGTGTCTTAAGGGCATAACATCGTCCGCATTTGGCACCATTTGATTCTCTAAGATTTTCTGATATTGAAATCTATTCATATGACGAGCTATTCTGTAAAGGGGGCCAACGCTGTAATTGGAAAAACAACCCCATACCATTATCGGCCCACCTCCGTTCTTCACTGTAAGACACAGTGTGTATGGAATGTACAGGATGTATTTTTTAGATAGATACATTTTTAGAACGTCTCACGTGGTGATACCATCACTATTAAATTAGCAAAACTTTGATTCGTTGCTCCAAATCATTTTTTTCCAGTCCTGCTCTATCCAATGAAGATGTGGTCGCCAAATATTAAGTCCAGCACGTCCATTTCTTTTGGATAAAAGAGGTTTTTTGGCTGCTCTTCTTCTATATAGTTGGCCTTCAAGTAATCTGTTTCTTCATGTTCTAGATGTTACTTCAACCCCGAGCTTATCAGAAATACGGGCTTTAATTAATGGTTCATCCTTTGCAATTTTTAAAAATTGCTTATCTTGGTAACGATTGGTTTTCCTGGGTGTGCCACACTTCGTTTTTACATCAGTACTCTCTGACACTCATTATTGTCGGATAATTCGACAAACAATGAATTTGTTTAAATTAAATGCTTTAGCAATATTTGCTTGCTTTTGGCCACTTCCATACAAATTAAAAACACGTTCTTTTATTTCCACTGATAAATGTTCGCCTCGAGGCATTTTGACCAACGATATATCACGAATGCAATAAATTTTAAGGTAAATATTTGCTATAATTTAATACCTTTCTCTACTTGTTTCCACCAAAAAATACTATTGTTAATATAAAATTCCACAAAAAAATAAAAGTAAAGAATTTTTTTTCTAGAAGTATTTGGGCATACACTGGCTTCATATTGAACCTATACCTAAATATTTATAACTATTAAAACTAATTATGTTAATTTCTTAAAAGCTGCTCTACATTTTTCCACTACTGTACCTTCATACAGTTTCGTTGAAGCATACACAATAAAATGACACGTGTCAGTAACAATAGTCTTTATGGGCGGACGGTGTCAGAAATAATTTATTAAAAGTAATTACACTGTTTATTGTCGCGCAACTACACGCGTTTAATAAACCGTAGGTAATTTTGAACAAAAAACATATTGTCTATCATTTTTACACGACTCGAATAATCTGTACCGTCAATCTTTTCCATTATAAAGTGCCGTTTTATAAATTAACAACTACAAGTGACCTCACAAAAAATAATCTAGAAAATTCATATCAGCTGATCTGGGAGGTGATGTATACGATTCTGCTCTTGCCCAACAATTAACGAGCAATTAAACTAGACAAGCCGGGGCATCGTCGTACAGGAGCTACATGTTTTACCTGGTACTCATATAAATATCAAAGTAGATGTTTAGGAAGATCCAGCTTTTGGTACTGTTCGTCATTAAGTCTTTATGTCGCAAGGTTCAATAAAGTGATCATCGGTAAATTCAACCCAGGCATTACGAGAAAATTGTTCTTGAAACTGATTTTTATGAGAGCATTGTCTGCAATTCAAATATGATGTTTGTGAAAATTAATGATGAGGTTACGAGAAAAGGATATGCCTAAATGGAGAATCGCAAGACCTTTTGCACAAAGTGCTACTCGAGTCTTGTTCTAATTTGAAATTTTTGACATGAATAGTGGTGGATTGAGAGGTTGAGAGTGACACATTGGAATTCGTTGTGAAAAAATTCATGGTTCGTGGGAACATGGCCGTCTATAATGTATAAACATTATAATCAGTATTTGATTGTAACTCTTGATAGTTTTACCGATCTTATCTTTTTGAGAGCTGGAAAAATGACAAAAATGATCCTTTGGAAAACTTTCTGGACAACGTGTTTGGGAATTTCGGAGTGCCACGGAAAATAATATGTCACACAGCAACAGCTTTTGCTCCGGATAAGTTTGCAGGGTATTATGCAAAATATAATATTAAACTTGTTCACCACGTCACGGCTACTCCAAGGGTAAAAGGGCAGGTGGAGCGACATAACCGCTACATTACTCCAGGCGATAGCTGCGTCGACAGATGATGAAGAAAAATGGAATTAATGCTTGCAACATATTGGATGTGTGATGAATTATACCTTTACATAACGCAAAAGATTCTGCTTAGTTACTAAATGAAGGTGTTCGTCATGGAATATAAGAAAACTTGCCAAAAATGAGCAGAGCAGTTGAATTGGTAATGACTGAAGATCAAGTGCGCCAGAAAGAACAGTATGACCGTAAAAGGTGCGTGACCTAACGATACCCAGCTAGACACCTGATGAACAGGATGTTTGGTAACTAGTGCAAGATACTGAATAGGGTATTAGAGGAGGTCATTCTGAATTGATTTAACCAAACACACCTATATACCAAGTGTTACAGTTTTCCTAATAATTAAGTTTTTAATATTTTTTAATTTCACCGTGTTTTCCTACAATTATTGAAATGCAGAAAAAACGCCTTTTTATTACAGAAATATTCTAAATCCTTGCATTATGTATGAATGGATTGTTTAAATTATTTAAGTCATAAAATATAAATGGCTTTGGCACTTACCTAGAATTTTATAAAGATAATTTTTCTCGTTTGCAGTACAGCAAAGAGTTAAATTCAAACGTGGATGTTATTTGAACGCTTATGTGTATATTTATTCAAATTTCAGAGTAAATATTTTAAAAATTAGAGCTTTGGACCTTAATAGTTTTCTAGATATTCAAGGTTTTTAGTTTTTTTTTTTAATTTCTAATTTGATCTGCACATTCGCATTGAATAATGCTTCATATTATAAAATGTTATTGTATTTTGCAATTTTGCAATGCAAAGAACTAAACATTCGAGGATTTGTTAGTTGATAAAAATAAGATCACAAAGAATGATAAATAAATAATTAATAATTAATCTATTATGTTGAAACGACAAAGTCGTTTTAGACTTTTAACTTAAATCATTTGAACAATGCATTCACACATAATTAAAAAAATTAGTATATTTTAGTGATACGAAGTCTTGTTGTTTTTCTGTATTTCAATAATTTAAGTCACATTCAAAAATAAAAAGACACGGCTAAATTAAAAATGATTAAAAATTTAATTATCAGAAAAACTGTAATACTTGCTACACAGGTATGCTTGATTGAAGCATTTCAGAGTGATCTTCCTTAGTACTTTAATCAATATCCTGCACTAGCTACCCAACATTTTGTATAAAAATCTGTTTCCCACTTATCTAAGTCTCCTGTCGGTCTCTTGAAATTTGAAAAATGCACAAATTACGTGGGTACTAACTTTTATCTGCACCATCCTCTAGGTATAATTAAGTCAGCATTAAAAGAACCTTTGGAGAAACATAACATTTATTTTGGAGGGACATAAAGTGTGTTTGTGAATTAAAGAGCCAAATTCAAATGAATAGGTGCACTTTATAAAAAAAAAAAAAATCAGATAAACAATTTTAAAAATAGGATATTTTTGCAATTGAATGCACTTGATAGGCATTGAATAGATCTGCTGTAAAGAAATCTAGGACTCCTTGCTTTTCCCTAAAGGCACATTGATTTTCCCAATTTTAGCGAAATATTATACTACATGTCGTCCCTTAACCACCCAACCTCCAATTCCAACATTACAGTTTACTCATGAAATCTCAATTAGGTTAACTATCTGCGCACAATAATAAAGGACAAGAGACTTATCGCAAAGTTATCTCAATAAAGTTTCGTTTCAAATTAGAATTTTGCGCTCCACGAACGCTGAAACCAGCCATGAAGAACACGAAACGTGGACATAAACAATTAGGAACTTTGTCTTGTAAAACTCCGGGGGACCAGTTTCTGAGAGTTTATTGGGCATTTACTCCATGTCCTAAAAGAAAGTTTGTGGGGGTGTTTTTGACCTTAATCCTTCCGAATGTTGTGCGCCATCATTCTGCATTTTTCGCGGTTTTACGGTATGTCTTCAATAAGTCGTAGGACTCATGATAAAATGGCATTACTGCCGTGGCTCTGTTCATTAGTAGCCGACCAAACCTGAATTGAAAACGTTAAAGGCGTTTTATCTCACGTCGGTAAATTGGGTCAGTTTCACACTGCACTCTCTTAATTAGTTCTGGTTAGTTTGTAGTTGACGCTGTAAAAGTCATACAGATCTATTTGAAATGTGCGAATTCAGTCGAGAAAAAGGAACATGCAGCCGGGTTAGTCAAGATAACTCCTGCTCAAATACCCTACTCAAAGATGCTCATAAATCTGAATAAGTAAACTCATTGCAATAACTTCTACTCCCCGAACCAGGCCTGGGAACTTATTAATATTACATCATTGTCAATTAGGGCCCTTCTGCTGCCAGGATCATAAATTCCCCCTTCGGGCACGGATATCAAGGGGGTGTTGCTTTAATCTAATTTATCGTATTACCATGTACTCCCGGAAAGTATAACTTTGATTTTTATATTCACCCTTGCAGTCTGTGTTACCCCAAGGGAACCATTTATGCTTTCAAACATAGCTTCCTCTTGTTTATATTCAATTACTGATTTCAATGCATCGCAAGCAAAAAGCCTCTACATGAACTTTATGGACTTAAACTGGTAGGAAATATATTTGGTTATTAAGCCTCAATAAAGTTAGGCATTAAGGTAAAATTGAATATACAAAGAGTCGCACAAAGATTTAAATTAATTACAGCCAGAAAATAAGAATTAATTTATGAATGAACCATAGATTCTAAAGGATCAGAGAAGACACAAGTCAAAGGGACTCACAGAAAAGTCCTTGTTGAAGCGACATCAGGGACTAATTCAGTTTTTCTCTTGCAGGTAAAATGTCAGCAAAGCGAACAGAGAGTTTTAATGAGCTCCTGGAACTTTACAAAAGATATTATGCCCAGATAATTGGAAATTTGTTTGTTCGAAAGGGCGAAAATGCAGCGAATTTGTTTGCAATGCCGAATGTATACTACTAACAAAGGCTTGAAGATAGTTTTTCCACAGAAATGATTTGTGATTAAGTAACTACAACGAATTCAATTGCATAAAAGGGAGGATGATATAATACACCTCTACAGTCTTTGTTAAGTGAAAAGTTTATTATTTAGGGATCTGGCTTTATCCAAATTTTCCTGAACTTAATGAAGTGACATGTTTATCATACGCCACTACAGAGAATTTCGCTTCTTCGAGAATTTCGCTCGAACTATGAAATATCTCCAAAACAGTAAAAGTATTAGTGTAGACGAAACTGCATTTAATGATATTCTGGCATTTTTGTCACACTTAAATAGGACAATGGTGGCAGTTTCAACTTATTTAAAGCTAAAATTTATCGATTTTGGCAGTTTATTTCAGGTTAAAATTTAACGATTTCGGTTACTTAGTAAATTTTTGATACAAAATATTCGTCCCTGAACAATTAAATCGATCATCTTTTTAAAGGTAGTAAGTACATTTTCCATTTAAGGATATTAGATGATTTTCGCATTTATTTTGTTTCCCCTGCTTAACGCTAAATTTGATACGTTTTGATAGACTTTTGATATAAAATCGATAGTATTAGCGGTTTTAATAAAAACGAAAAAGTTGTAGTATTACCATCCAAAATACACCAATCTATCGACATATACACAGGGTGTCGTATTCAAAGGTAAATAAAGTACCACAAAGCAAAACTTTTTCCGAAAAAAACATTCTGTTCCACTCCAAATTCATTTTAATCAGTTTCTTGTACTACATTATAATATGTTTTGACTATAACGTTAAATCAACCACAAACGACGGAAAATAGATGAAATGAGTTCTTCCTAGCGCATAAAAATGTCGAAGCAATATATTCACGTCAACCATTTTGCCTGAATTTTGGTCGATTCATGAAGTTCTTTGAAAGCGACGACTAAATTCGTCACGAGTGGTTTCTCGAGTTCTTCTATTATTTAAGTCATCAAAGGTTTCAATTAATATCAACAAAGCAAACTATTGCATGTCTATGACCAAAAAAACATGTGTTTACACATGATGGCCCCCACCTAATGGGTACAACTATAAGATGTCGAAGTTTGCCTTGATTGTTCCAATTTCGCCTACAGCTCTAATATTTGTGGAGATAATTCAAATTTTGACTTGAGGATATTGATTTAGGTTTACTTAGGAATCTATAGGATGATAATTTTTGTGAGGTCACGTATCCTTTCACTCTGCCTAACTAATTTATAGTGATGATATTAGTCGTTTCTTTCCAAAAAACCAAATTTGCTTCACAATTTTGAAGCTCTCTGACCTCTAATTTCACTATATTGCTACTATAAAAACACTTGACAATGCATATTATATTATTTTATTAGTATTATCTTTCGTTTCTATGTCTTAGTGGCGGACTCCGAAAAATTTGAGTAAAATTGGGGTGTTTTGCCAGCTTTTTAAAAAACTGAGGGAGATGAAGAAGTTTTCAAACTAAACATTAATTTCGAATATTCTGAAAAAAGTTCGCTAAAGCACTCCAAAAGAATTAGGGGAGGGGGGGGGGGGTTAAAGAGTATCTTGCGACGTTAACGTTCTCACTCTGTGATTATATGTATTGTTTAAAATGAATTGCATGAGTAACATCTGAAAACTCCCAGGCAGGTGATCGGCTCTTGCCTTTATCTAGAGTCAACATATCTGACCTTATGGGTAATATAAACTTGTAGGTTTTAGTATTTCCTTGATCTGCATAATAAAACAAATCGAAAAGAATATTATCACTTCAAAATTTGATTTAAATATCTCGAGAACTGTGTCACTTTATATCTCCATGTTCCAAACTGCCGACTTTCGTGTAAGACGAATTTAGCAAAAGCGCAATATTTTCGGAGAAAGAATATTTCTATAGTTGGATTTTCGTCTATTAGGTAGGGGATATCTTGTATAAATATATGTTCGGTTAGTATTCGCTCAAGCTTCTTGAATGTATCAGTGTTGCCTGAAATACCTGAACAACTGTGAAAGTTAGTAGTCTTCTAAAGTACAGGGAAATAAGGAAGATTTTTCAGCAGAATTTGTTAATACCATAAACCCTCGATAACGAAAATACGGTCGATAATAGAAATATTGCGTTAATGTAAACACAAAATTTGTATTATACGATGAAGCGGAACGTGCGATAACGTTAATAGTTCCTGGCCATATATAAAATAAGGTCAATGATAATAGGAAAAGCAAAAAATTTGCGCTTGTTTAAAAATTTTAATATTCCTGTTGATTATCAATGTTCAAAAATCGCTTGGATGACTAGCAGAATATTCCTGAAATGGTTCCACAAGCGCTTCATCCCTGAGGCATGACAATGAATTTGTAATCACAAATGTTCTACATATTCATAATTTGAGGATTATTTAATTTATTGGCAAAAAAATGACTAAAATACCGGAAGCTTCCAATAAAAGCATTACTATTAGATAATAAACTAAGTCGTCCTCCAAAGCAACAATTGAGGAACGAGGATGGATCAATGTTTGTCATGCAGATATTGCCCAACGTAACTCCATTAATTGAACTCATGGAAGAGAACGTAAAAATACTCACTAAGCTATACCATTGAAGATTTCTTTTTTCGTCTTTCTTATCGAAGAATCATGAAAACATATCTGAGGTTTTGAGATAGGTAACATTACGAGAAGCTCTTTTAAATTTGCATATGGCTTGGAATGCAGTTTATCAGCCAACTATTCAAAAATGTTAGAAAAATCTCTTTTGTGCCAATGATCAAGATGTAGCTAATGTTCCTTTAAGCGAAATCAAGGAACAATTGCCATCCAATGCTGATGTTTTTATCAGTGCATTAAAGAATATTCTTGATTTATTGAAAATAGTGAATCCCGACATTGTTTGCACTTCAGCTGATATTAATTTATGGAGTGAAGACAAGCAGACGAGTCATGTTAATAAGGAGGAAGATGTGGACGGTGAGGACGATAAGGGCCTTCTCATTGAAGGTAGAAATGTAGGCTTTAACGCTCAAGCTATACAAGTTTTTAGCCAAACTTTAGAGTGGGCTGAAAGAAAAGAAGTATCATAGACGAATATTTTAGTTCTTCGTGAATTACGGGCGAAGGCTCTGGAAGACAATGCTAAGCGCCAATTTACGTAGATTAAATTTGTAGATTATTTTTCTCATAATTAAAAAGTACTTATCACTATTAGAATATATATTTATTTTGTTATATACAGGGTGTTTCATAAACATATAATCAAACTTTCCGGGGATATAGAACTCATAAAAATAATTATTTAAAACAAATAAAGTAAGGTTCGAAATCGCTTCGTTTTCAAGATACAGGTTGTTTAATTTTTCATTAATTTTTTTTTACATTTCAAAAACGATTTGGGATACGGACATAAAATTTGGGACACGCTGTGGCGAAATAAATGTGCATGTTCCTGAGTAGGCAGGAAATTTCTATTTATACCAGTGGCGTGTGTCCGGCCATTCAATCGGACATTTTTGATGAAAAAAATCTAGGCCATTTAATTTTTTATACGAATATTTTTTTCATAATATTCTATTAATTTTTAATAACCAAAACCTGTTAATGCTGTGTTGTTTAAGTTTCCGTTTTCGAGATTAAAAAAAAACTATTTCTCATTCATGTGTCTACCAAAAAAACCGGTATAGGTTTTCAAGTACGATTCTTTAAAATTTTTTAAGAGAAATTCCTTTTATTTTATTTTAGTAGAGGTGGAGGACATGAAAACAAACATTTTTTGTCTAATAAATTCTCTACAAATTAAAGATTTTGACTAGAAGAAACGAAAAGCTGATGTGATAAAGAAATGTACTAGAATCTAATGTTTCATGTAAACGCACATAAATCAATATGAAATAGATAGAAAATAAATGATAAATATTTTATAAATTTTTTTTAAAATTTCGGCTATTTTTCTCAATACAAACATTGCAGCCTCAGTTCATGGATTCGGGAGCCATATGGAAGATTTCAGAAATAGTTTCTGTGTATGTAAATATTGATATTGCCCTTGTAAGAAGTTCTTTTTGAACACGAAATGGTCTGTTACAAAGTAATGATATATATACAGGGTGTCCTAGAATTACGTGGCCAAAATAATATCGCAGATTGTTTGAGTGAAAATAAGTCGATTTAACTAAACTTCCCTCAGTCCAAAAGTTGATAATTATGGAGCTACAGGGTGTTAAAGTTGAGAAAAAAAATCACATTTTCTTTAATATCTTTCGATTTCTTTGAGTTAATTTCACGAAATTTCATATTTGAGGGTGTTTTAGGATACGAAATTCAAATTTATTAACGATTTAGTTGTTTCTTCTAGGGGGCGCCACAAGCGACCATTAGGACACATTTAAATCTCTGTAACTTTTTCGTGCCACGGTGTATATTATTTTGGTATTTAAAAACCTTTTTCCCTACCTTTTATACTTAGAAAAGGTATACTTTATTGACGTCGCTAGAAGCAACGGTTTTGGAGAAAAACGCATAATTCTAATGCGCTGCATATTTGCGTTGGCGCTTTTAAGTAAATAACTCAGTTGGCTATGTTTTTAATTGACATTTTAACACTTGAATTTGTTTCTCAAATGTCAGTTTTTTTATTTAGCCCTCAGTTTTTCTTGTCAGTTTCGCTTCTTGTTCCTGTAAATATCCATAAGTATGGCCAATAAATTCACTTATTCTGAAATGGTGGATATGCTGTTAGTTTATGGACTTTGCCGTTGTAATAGTCAAAATAATATCTGATTTTGAAAACTTATTGTTACACCTTTACTAATAATTATTTTTGAAAAACTTAATTTTTTTTAACGGAAAATAATTTTAAGGTAATTTGCATGCATCATCAGGCTTAGATGCATTTTTCTCCAAAACCGTTGCTTCTAGCGACGTCAATAAAGTATACCTTTTCTAAGTATAAAAGGTAGGGAAAAAGGTTTTTAAATACCAAAATAATATACACCGTGGCACGAAAAAGTTACAGAGATTTAAATGTGTCCTAATGGTCGCTTGTGGCGCCCCCTAGAAGAAACAACTAAATCGTTAATAAATTTGAATTTCGTATCCTAAAACACCCTCAAATATGAAATTTCGTGAAATTAACTCAAAGAAATCGAAAGATATTAAAGAAAATGTGATTTTTTTTTTCAACTTTAACACCCTGTAGCTCCATAATTATCAACTTTTGGACTGAGGGAAGTTTAGTTAAATCGACTTATTTTCACTCAAACAATCTGCGGTATTATTTTGGCCACGTAATTCGAGGACACCCTGTATATATATATCAAATCATCATCCTAATCAAATATATATAATTTTATGTCCCTATCTCAAACCGTTTTTTAAACAAAAAAAAATTGTTAAAAATTAACAACAATGTATCTTGGAAGCCAAGCATTTGCGGACCTAACTTTATTCGTTCTAAATCCTTTTTTTATGAGCTCTACATCTCATGAAAGTTAGTCGGTATGTTTATGAAATTCCCTGTGTATACATATGTATTAAACGTTTCTTTGATAAATGATTTATTATTTAAATAACTTTCGCTCATGTAAACATTTCCGTATTGTAAACCATTTGGTTTGACTTAGTTTACATCATCGAGCGTCTGCTGTATTAATGTCACATTGTTTTCCCTTTTTTATCGTTTATTGCTTAAATTCGGTTTAATCTTGTTTCTTAGCGCTTTACACACATCACTAGTTAAATCTTCGATTTGGACGTGTTTCCAAATATATCTCTCTCCTCGTCGTCAATTCACTCTTCACAAATACAGTGTGACACCTTCTCAACCTCCATCCGCCACGTTTAAATAAATTTAATTTACAATTTTACCTGTCACACTATTTTGCGCATCAGCATGTTTGCTTCATACAACACACGACTTTCCTTGGAACTACATAAAGTAAATATCTTACGGGCACGTCGGGTTAAGTTGGTTTTCAGTCCTTTAGACTTAATTTATGCAAGCTCCATCTTGCTTTAGCTAAAGGGCACAACATAGGCCTCCGTTATACTTACGATTACGCCTGAATTACACGCACTAGTGCACCAAATTCCTATACTTGTGAAATATTCAGATTTGGCACACATTGTACGTGAGCTTACCCTTTGTGCGGTACTTACCACAAAAGGAAATTTTAGATTGTTTTAAGTTGTTAAGTCAACTCAAAAAGAGTCTTACTTGGAACTTCCTCTCACCCAGGCACATTTATCGAGTAAATTCGTCTACCGAGATGAAGGACGATGTGTGTTCGATCCAAACTCAAAGTTATTGGCACTTTCGTGAAGCGAAATAAATTTACCGCTTGTCCAAATGTATTTCTATCTTATAAATAATTAATTTCATCAGCTTTCTTTATAAGAAGTCTGCCCTGACGTGCAAAATTCGGCACAATTTTCCAGTTAAGACAGAGATGCAAATTTGTAAGCATCTGTTCTTCTTATTTAATAACTCCGATCTTTTGTTTAGTTTACATCGAGTAGATTAATCTTAAATTCTAAGCTGGCAGTAATTGAAATCGATCTGTAAAATAGCCGAGAAATAAGTGCCATTGTTCCATACAATTTCCCTTAGTGAAATATTAATATTATAGAACTTTGCAAAGCTATAAAAGTTTCCAGGAAACAGGGGCGATAGCTAAACCCAGGGAAAGTTTTCGCGTAAGACAATAAAGGCGCGTTTAGACTTGCATGTAATCATTATTTTTCCAAAGAGAGTTGTTTGGAAGTTGCGAACTCCGGCGAGTATCGCAAATTTTGGATAAATCTGGAACTGTGATTTTGCACGTGTATGACACGGTCACCTGTTCCGCAAGGTGTTCCACAAGGCGTTTTATTCAAAATTCATTTCAAAACAAACTCCCAAGTTTGTTCATTCTATATAAAGGGTATAATATATCGTCGTGTTGGTATTTCATGAATAGCAGTATTCTGCACGGAAATAAAAAAGGCAAAATTTCACATTTTTTCCTCATATGTTGCGTTTTCTCAAGCATGCCATGAGGAAAATTTTAGAAAATTTCGTACACCTATTTTCTTTATGACCCTCCACAACAAAATTTCAAAATCGTCGATAGCTATCTACAGAGTGTTATGTTTTTTGGGGTCACGTACTATTTTATGTTTGATATGTTATTTTTGAAATTATCTGTATGAACTCTGATAGAAAATTAAAATTTTTCTTCAATTCTTTATCTTTGTGCTCTCTTTCAATATATTCGTATGTACTGCCAGTTTCTTAAAATTTGAAAATATACCTATCGATGCAAATTGAGGAAAACCAGTCAACATATTCTGGTGTGCAATCTAGAATGGCTGTTAAGGGTGTTCCTTCGATAAATGAAACACGACAAAGACAATTTGTTTTATGTAAAAATGGACTGTATTAACTATGCACTTATCTCAAAAGAATGTAAGAATCTTGGTCTAAGTAACGAAGAATAGGGAGAATGCTTATTGGGCGGGTACACGATATGATGCGGATCACATCCCGTCACCGACGTAGCTTTCACCCGACCAGACCACAGGAAGAGCAGAAAAAGAGAGCGAAAATTGCTCCGATTATCCCTTAAGTACTAACCCCGAAGAATTCCAACCAGGGGCGCACAACCACCAAGAACCATTATAAGCTATGGCTACAACGCATCCCGTAACTCGTGGCCATCTGGGGAATATCTATACTAATCGCTTTTCTGGGAATATTGCGGGTCCAACAAATTGACCATCAAAGCAATAGTCCCTATAGAGAAAGCTTCTTCGACTAGTAGCACATTCCCCAACCAAAGCGTATCCTTAGCTTTGGCCTGATGGGCCATGTGGTCTGGCACCCAGATGGTATTCTCCGAATAAGTATCGCAGTACATAGGCGTAACTTAAGGGAGTAAATGACAGTATACAATAAACCTAACATTAACAACAATAAAAAATAAATAGAAAACAAAAAACCAATAACTTAGAGTCCCTAACAATGGCATTGCAGAGTTTTGGCCATTTTAATGATTTTGTTTTGGTTTTTGACATTTTCAAAATTTTTTTCAAAAATGTAAGTCAAGGCGGACGTCAGAAAACCGCAAAATATGGGAAAAAATTTAAAATTTTGCCACCCTGTGTGTATATGGAAAATGGCGCGTTTTTGATTATGGGGCTAGTAGCATTTTTGCTATTTTTAAAAGTATTATGGACCTTAGAAATGTTTCCAAAACGATATGTTACACCCTGTAGTGTTTAGATCGGTCCCTCAAAAAAATGAAATTGAATCCTTTGTGTGTTAATATATCTTCTTTGTAATTTGGACCGGTTATGGCATCATTACCGTACTGCTAGCAGTTTGATTGTGAGCGACATGATTATATTGATGTGGCCATCTTTGACATATATGTAATTTAAATGGAATCCAGAACAATCAGCTATTTTGCTTTTACTCGTAACGTATAAAAAGTTGAAGGCATTTTGTGAAGTTCCCTGTGAGTACTCTCTGACGATTAAGCTCGTCATTGGCGGTTCTCTAAGATCTTCCATCAGTCAGATTTTGAATTACTTTGGTTGGGGTTAAAGGGATAAGTTATTGCATGTCTCTGCTCAAGATGGCAAGTGTCTATACAGGGTAATCCCCAACAACTGGGGCAAAATTACAAGAGTAAAGCCGCGCTTAGATTTGCATGTAAATAAACGTACTTAAATGCTCGATACTTCTTCAAAGTACTGCAAAAAAGTCCGGCAAATCTGGAAGTGTACTTTTGGAATAAAATAAAATTCCCAGTGGGTCGTCCTGGGGTGTTTTGACCTTTATGTTTGACGTAGCATTACACAAACATCCGCATAGTGTCTAGGGCCGAAAGGCAGGGAGTTTCGCTCAAGGGATATGTGTCGCACATTACCCGTAATGCAACCAAGGAAAATCAATAATGGAAAAAGCCATCCATATTCCGTTAAGTGAATGAAATGTATGAAAGCTTTGAAATGCATTAAGGCACTTTTGCACAACTCCAGACTTAATGAACGTTTTTCAAGCGCCACAATAATTTTGAAAAGTTACGTTTCGCGACATTCTGGCGTATAAATAACAATAGTTAAAACTATCACGACGTTGCTCGGGTTAATTGTTCTCCCAAGAGATCCGCGCTAAAAGTTATTAACGCAAAGTTCCCGGAGTGCCGGCAAGTCTTATTTCAAACTCGCGAAGCCCTGGGGTGTTGGTTTTAATTAACTGAGATTTACACAAAAATAAGTTTGTTAAGTTGGATGGAAGATGAGGAAACTATTAATTTATCGCCGAATTGAGATATCGCGACTTGAAATTTCCATCGGCAATACCTCCGAAGATTTTTAATTAGGCCCACCTTGGAATATTAATTAATAAACTAGATTAATGAACTATATCATCGATGTGGGGATGAAATGATATAATTGGACTTCAATTAGCTTCTACCGAAATTCCTTCTAATTGAGGTTTATTCTCATGTGCTCTATATTCTGTATATGCATTTTGATGTGCAGACACGAAGAGGAACCACCTAACGAGTTCAGAAAGTTTCATATTGAAGGCGGTGAGAACTTTATACGACTTTGTTTCTTATTCAATTTTTGAGGGCCGATTTTCTAAAAAGCATAGTTGGCGGTAGTCAGAAGCTTAGAAAATACCGTTTATTGGGCATCTGCAAAGGGTTCGAGCTTCCTTAGTTTCATGTCCATTTTCATTTCACAAGAGATTTTTTCTTAATTCCTATTCGAGAGGATCGCATCTGAAATTATACCGCGTGACATAGCAAAGATATCACCTCGTAAAAATTGTCTTATTTAACTAATTTTTAGCGTGCATGTTTGTATCTGGAAAGGCAAAAAATGATTAAATTTCCAGCCATATTTATCAATGTATTTACGATTTATCAGGAATTTTAGGTTTTTTTACTATAAAAATTGCAATAAAATTTAAACAATACGACTACAAAATATCATTTATTGTTGTATAGTGTGGTTAGGAAGTGCTTTTATATTAAGAAAACATTCCTAGATATAATATACAGCGAAACTTTCATCAATCAAGCAAGTTTGAGTCAGATCGAATAGTGGGTCCATGAGTGACTGGTCGGTCGTTTAGGGAAATCACCACTAGATTGAACCGTAGTGTAAACACTATAGTGAGATGATGTCAGTCATGGGCCTAAGAAGAGCAAACAGGCAGAAGGAGACGTACTGAATGATCCCGAAGGACTACGGAACGTCAAAATCGCCGCCTTCAAATTATAGCCCTAAGAGACAACTTCGTTTCGTCGAGGACACTGGCGATCAGTGGTTTGCTAAGTATGGAAGGTCCATTGGGATTCAAACCATTTATCGCCAGATAAGAAGTTTTGGACTGATTTTCTACTATCTCCATCTTGTGTTACCCATCACTTTAAATCAGTATCAAAATCAACTGCATTGATACAAAGAACGGACACATTGGAATTTGGAATGAGATAATATTGTGTTTAGTGACAAATTCAGATTATATTTAGGTATGCATGATGATTGGGCAAGAGTAAGAAGAAGACGAGGTGAAAGACGGGATCCTCAGTTTACAATACAGACACATGTCCATGAGACTGTTGGAGTAATGGCTTGGGGTATAATTGTATATGGTAGGAGGTCACCTTTACTTTTCATTAGAGGCAGTATGACAGCTTAACAGTACATCCAAAAAGTTCTGGAACCTCATCTCGTGCCTTATCTGGAAACTGTTGTTCATCCGGTTTTCCAGCAAGATAATGCATGACCACTGTGGCTAGAGTGACTATGAACTTCTTTCAATAAAATGCAGTCAATTTGCTACTTAGGCCAGCTCGATCTCCAGATCTTTCACGGAACGAATGTGTTTGGGATATTGTAGGTAGAAGGTTGCATAATTTACCCTATCTCCCACAAACCTTAACAACGCTACGTCATGCTGTTCACTTAGTCCGGAATGAGATCCCCCAAGAGGACATCAATCGCCTCATTAGATCCATGGCTAGACGTGTACAGGAATATACAGGATATTCATTAATGATGTGCGAAAATTATTAATGTGGGATTCTACATGAAAAAATAATGATAGTTTGTCATATAAACCATGTTCTTGATATGCTCCGATACGAAAATACAGGGTTGAAGAGTTTTAGAAAAAAAATGGAGTTTAAGGAATACTTGTGAAGCCACTTGAGATATTTCAATGAAATTTGGTATGTAAAAAGAATTTGTAAAAGAGCGTTAATTGAAACTAAAATATGCGTTTAAATGCAAACTCATTCAAAACTATTTTAATACGGCAAATAAAATAATAGAAAATCCACATTATGGATTGACATTGTAATGAAATATGTACTGCAACTAACAAGAAACAAAAAAAAGACGATTTTTAAAAGAAGCATTGAAAATTACCCATTTCAATTAATATGCATGCTAGTTTACGATAAGCCCATTAATACTGTAGAAAAATTAAGAGAGGATAGTTGCAGCATGTGACAGAATTCGAAATACTCCGGGAATATCGGAAAGATTGCACAATTCGCTGAGAAGGGCAGAAGTATGCATATTAAGTGAAGGGGGTCATTTTCATCACTAGTTGCAAAAATCGTTTTTTTTGTTTCTTGTTAGTTGTAATTCATATTTCATTACGATGTCAACCCATAATGTGTTAAATTTTCTATTGTTTTATTTTTCGTATTAAAATAGTTTTAAATAAGTTTGTAATGAAACACATATTTTTATTGAAATTAATGCCCCTTTATAAGCTGTCTTCACTAAACAAATTTCACCGAAATATTTCAAGCAGTTTCGAAAATATTCATTAAGGTCAATTTTTTTCAAAAATTTTGCAGCCCTGTATTTTCGTAACGGAGCACTTTTGGAACATAGTTTATAGAACAAATTATCAAAATTTTTTCAAGTAGAATCCCACATTAAAATATTCGCACGTCATTAAGCAACACTGTATAAAAGACTGCGGAGGACCAACAAACTATTAATTTTTTTTGAATTTCAACAATTAAAATTGTTTAATTTTTTAATGAAGTATTTGTTCGGGCATATGAAATATACATACCAAAAATTATTGAAATGAAACTATTTTTGGGGGGTATTTTCTTTTCTACGTCACGCAATATATAAGGCGTACCGAATAAAGTGAATTCCTTAGGGATTATGCAAGCGGTAAGAGATGCAAGGTGACTAAAACTAGAAAAAAGATGCGCTAAAATACAGATGCCTCAACATTTCAAATCTATTGGAGTATGAAGAGTCAATATAGGATCTAAATCAGCTGAAATAAACGAAAAAAATCAATTTTTGAGGTGCGTTTTAACTCTAATTTTTGCGACTTATTTCATTTTAAGTCACTTAGTAATCTGGTGGCGCAAAAACTCTTTCACCCTTTTCATTCCCTGCAACTTCTCAGAAATGGGTAGGGGTGAAAAACCATTGAATTCCCCATGAAAGGTCATGAGGTCAGTCTGAGTTTTAAGTAACGGAATAAGAAGTTATTCCAAAGCTCATTAAAACGCGTTGGGTAATCGTGGGAAATCTATTGTGGCACAAAATTTATCCAAAGTGGCATTTGAGATACATCGGTAAGTTTATTACCACTCAAAAGCTTTCGTCACTATTGTCCGGATTCTATAAAAGGCCTTAAAAATATGTTGGGCCTTCAAAGAAACCCTAGAAAACCTACATACATCTTTCGTAAAGAGATGGCTTGTCTGACTGTTTAAATCATTAAATAAAAGATATAGGACTTTAGAAATGTTGCAGATGCGTTTAATTTGAATGTCTGTTTAGTTTACAAAATTAGAAAGTACTGCTGTGCAGGGCGAACCATAAGCGAGTCCGCGAAGCTTGAAGAGCCCTGATAAACACATTTTCAACAATGCCAGAAACGTGTCTACACAGACGTAACATTATTCAAAGTTCTGCAGTATTTTCCTGCAGACACAGGGGTCGGAAAAAACAAGTCAGGGTTATTGGAAAATTGTTATGTCGATAGCTGTAGGTAAACTTTTCGATTTTCTTCGACGTAACGCGATTCTTTCAAGTAGAAAAATGGACACATTCTGGCTGGTGTTCGTTTAAATTTGTAATCGGAATCAGTTTATACAATGTGTAAAGAATTTGAGACTGAAGCACCCACAACGACTTTTTAACCGACTTATCGTATCACATCACTTAACTTCCTTATTCATAAGTTAGACATTTTTACTTGGGCTCTTAAGGATTTGAGAAAAATTAGTTCCATAAAGATACATCTTGTGCCGCCTTATAATGAGCTTGTTATTGCATCAGAAAACAGAATAATAAGCCGCTTATGAAAATTACCTTCGAATAATGAGTACGTCCCCGTTATAGTTTTAAAAGAATTTTGAATAGAAAAGCGTGGGTTCTATTATTAAGATTAATGTTTCATATAATTCCTTGGTATAGTGTCAAATTCGGAGCTAAATGTATGGAAAAATGAAAAATTTTTCCGCCTAGGTCACGCTGCATAAGCTTTTAGGGCATGGCGCCCTTTCTAATTTACGGTATTCATTAACTTGCGCTATTTCTCTCCTTCGGCGATTATCATAGCTAGGCGCAATATCTTAATGATGAAATATCACTTAGGTTGATATTACGCCGTTGCTTCTAGTTTTCCAAAAGATAATGAGTTTTTTTGCCGCAATTCAAAGGGCTGCTGCACCATTCAGTTCAAAAACGCAAAAAAAACGCAAACTCTTCAAATTGCAAAATCGATACGAATCGCAAAACTAATTTCCCAATTGAAGCATAATTTAAAGTTGGATTAAAACGAAATTAAAAAACGACAGGCTTATTCAGGTGAACGCGTATTCAATCGGATAGTTAAACTTTATCGACGAACCGATAATAATGGCCTCGATTTATAAAAATGCTGAAATATTCATGGATTATGTTGTTTTTTGCTTTATTATCAATATAGTAGGAGCATAAAAATTTTCAGATATTAAGCCTTCAGGGACCATGATTTAAATAATGCCGAACAGAACAGCGTGAAACGGATTAAAAAAGTAACGTAACGAATAAACATAACGGGCTTAATTTACGCACTTCTGTCAATTGAATATTGCACTCTTTCATCGGCACAGTAAATATGTTTAATGTTTACATCAAATACGTTCAAATGGCTTTGAACAACGAACCATCTCGAGCTGAGGCAGCCACTGTGCAGAGATGCACAGGAACACACATCTGACGCTGTTCAACATGCGGCCAGTGGTTAGCCAGAGGCGTAAAATAATGAATAAGAAATAAACCGCAAATTAAAATGATAAAAAAACCTTTTTTAATTAATTTTAAAACATTATTTTGACGTCACATTCGCCTAACGATGTTGACGTCACACTGAGGTTCTTTCGTTCAGCATTTGCCACCCCATTTAATGCTTTTAGTTCATTTTTTACCGTCCAAATTATAAGTTAATTATATTACAGGGTGTGCGCTCTTCTAATAACAAGCACATTTAGCTTACTAATTACCACCCAATAAACGACGGTAATTTTCCCCTATAAATATGGCAGTTTAATTAAGGTCACCTAACTTCATTAAAGATGCCTTTGCGGCTGGAAATCATTAATTTATCATTCTCTTAATTCATTAAACAGACGATCAAAGATGCTTTAGCACGTCTTTTGCAGATTACATTGCGTCTCGTCTAGTAGAAACAGCGTTTCATTATTGCAGAGGTCCTAGTTTGATAAGGGTGTTTTAATTAAAATTTCAAGCAGAATTAGCAGATCACCACCGACATATTTCAGGAGAATAATTGTGTATGGAATGGACATGTTTGAGGTTTACCTTTAACTTTACAGCAGAAACAAAAATTGAAGTTCTTTATACGATTCCAGTGGTTAATAGTTATCCTCCTAAAAAGTGAGGAAGGTTATCGACATTTTACAGTGCACTGATTGCAATCGGTCTAACGTGCGAAAACGAGTTCGGTCAGCAATCGAACGCTGTAAATATGCGTTCGAACGTGTTTGACACAATACCGTTCACACGTGCGGAAAAAAAATTACCGCACGCATATGTCAATGACAATTGCCTGATTGCCCACAAACGTTTTTGACACTGACATATGCCAGATTGTTTTGCATGTTTGCAGCTATAAACGTAATATGTGTGCTATGCAAATACGTGCGGTAGAGCAATTTTACTGCACGTTCGTGAGGAAAAAACAGTTATATGTTAAACAAGGCGACAAAATAGGACTTAGATGCTGGAACGGCGAAGTGTCCACCGATTGCTGCCTAAGATTTATTTATATCTGACTTATTTTTTATTAGAACAATTTGCAAATTTTATGTTTTTGTTTTTAGTATTAGTATCCATTACATTTTCTCTCAATGAAATTTAATCCGTTTTATTTTCTGTTTGAATAATTCAACGCCGTTCATGCTCTGGTGAATTTGTCAAGAAGATAACTTCCACTGAAATGGAAATAGTGACCAATGCTCTTCTCCGATTTCATCGTTTCTATGACAATTAATTGGCAAAGTTACCTGGCGTTCGATACATAGACACTTCGATAGATAGAGAGAAAAGTGTTCAGGCAGTAAAATAACACTGTGGATTCCCACAGTGCTATTTTTATTTTTTATTTTTATAGAAAATGTACCAAAGTCGACTCTTCGTTTTCTACTATTCTGTGACTTTCTTTCTCTATCGATGAAAAACACATTTGTTTAAGCTGATTAAAAATTTTATTTATGCGGTAATTGATGAAAGCTCTTTGCATAACAGTGGCTCTTTTATCTCTATAAAATTAATCCAATTTCACGTGCATGTGCCGATGTTGCAAATACAAAAACTGCTCGGTTGCTAAATCATCAAAAGCTTCAGTCGATTAATTTGGGAATTTATATAAGCTCAATTCAGTTTGAATTTCAGTATCTATCTACGTAGTCCAGGAATATTGATTGTGATCAGGTGCAATTCATTGAAACACTTGTTTAATTTTGGATCTTTTTCATTAATTTGCATATTTCCATTATTACCCCTTGCTCAGCCTAAATTCGTCAATTAATATCCCTTTGTTACACAAATCATTTTAAATAATGAACAACATTTAGGTTGACTTAATATCACAATTACTCAATATTCAGTTTGTAGCGAGTGGCTCTTTGATGATCTCCACAAAATATCATAAATTCTCCAATATTCATTTGTATCCAATCAATTGCCTAAAAGACTCTAAAATCGAACAGATGTATCAGCGGAATTCAAATATACTCTATTAAACAACTGATATAATGTGTACACACGACTTTTAAACACAAATTATCCTATGAAAGTTTAGTGTTTATAGAATTTCCATTTCAGGTAGCATTGGCAATTATTTATATAGTTAATATTCTGGTATTGTATCTGAAGTCTGAATATCCCAACAATCATATTAATTAAACACAATAATAATAATTGAGGAAGGGATGTACCAGACCGAAATTTGAGTTATACCTATAAACGAATTAAAATGGGAATCGTTCTGATTCGTCTAATTACATGTTTTGTTTCAGTTTATTAGCTGGTTGGAAGCATGTAGAGTTTGCATTTTTACACTGGAAAATGAACCGCTTACCATATTCGCACCTGTTAATCAGGCTTTCCAGAAGCAACTCGGTCTCACCCAGGACACCGACTCTTTAGCTCAGTACCACATAAGTAAGTATGGAATATTACTTTGAAGGGATGTTTGCACGGTGATTAGGCAGTTTTATGTGCCTAAAATGATCATTTTTTATACAGGATGCTCCAGGAACATGGGCCCCTATCCGTATCTTGAAAATAACGACTAGAAAAAAGTTGAAATTGGGATATCACACTAAAGAGGAAGTGATCTATTGATTCAAAATATTTTTATGATAACACCATTTCTGATTATATCTAGAATGATGTCAACTCGTTTATTTTAAATAGAACATACTGTATTGTACCAAATTTGTATTTTGCGGAAGATTATGAACTTATTTGATGTACAATAAAATATTACGAAATTATGTAAATGTAATTTTAGGTTTAAATTTTACGGTTTTCGAGATATTTAGAATGTAAAAAAAATAGTTGCAGCCATTTTGTAAGGCATTGTGGACAGATCCGTTAGTTTTAAACTGATCTATAATGTGTTTGAGGGCTTTTCGGAATAGCTCGGTTTTTTTTGGATATCAAATAACAAACATATGATGTGTTTTGGCTAATATTTCATGATATGCACTATAAAAAATAAACAAACTGAGATAATCTTCCATTGTGTAATTTAAGGATGCCGCTATACTTAGAGTACTGAATATTAAAATGTTTTTTTTTTTTAATAAAATGAAAACGGTTTGGTTCAAGTATAGACAATTGAATTGAAAGTACTTCTTATTGTTGATATTAAGTACGTATTCATTAAAACATAGGTGGTTTCAATTTAAAAAATTAGAGTTTTTTACAATTTTTGAATGGCAATTTTGGATAATTTTTTTGAACACTCTGTATGAAAAGGCATGATTTAACTCACTGATCCCAGGGCAGTAAAGCAATTTGTGCAAGAGTGCATAATTTAACAGCAAAATATTTAACCATTGGCGCGTTATTAGAAAATACTTTAATAGGTGCAACTATAATTTTTTTTTGAAAATTCTAAATATCTCGTAAATGTTAAATTTAGATATGGAACATTATATACGAAAACTGTTCATAATGTTCCGCAGAATTGAAATTTGACATAATATACAGGGTGTTCTATTTAAAATAAACGAGTTAACGTTCAATTTCGGCATAACCGGAAGTTGTAATTTCGTAAAAATATTTTCATTCAATAAATCATCCCAATTTTAACATAATACTCAAATTTTGACCTTCTAGTCACAGTTGTCAAGATACGGATAGAGACCCAAAATTTTGAGACACTCTGTATAACTAAGAGAAATACAAAATACGGTAATGAATACATTTCAAGACGTGGAGAATTAGAAAGCGATACCTTTATCGAAAATTTGAGGTTGTAGCGATCGAGGCTTGTCGACGCACATGAGGGCGTGGATCACTTCATAGAGGTGGAAAACAAGGGAATAACTCACTTAACACGAAAACGTATTTCATTAAAAATGTGGTAAAACACAATATGTTTCGCCTCGATGAGTCTATTAAGAGTTGGCACAATTAAAAGTGATTGTATTCTTTATAAACTAAATATAAATTACAGTTACTCTCAAATTCTCTAAAGAAAAAAAGCATCGGTAGTTTAAAATTCATGTCTCCCTACTTTTGTATCCAGAACGTACTGAACGGAGGAAAGCATGTTGCAGGAATTTCATGGCACTGTTGGAGCAAAATGCTCATCTACCGCTTTGAATAACCTTTCGTCCCAAGAGGATGGTGATTTGTCAAATTACGCTATAAGAGTGACTATTTATTTGTCAGTAGTCATTTGAAGTAATAAAGATACATGTACGTTGGCCTCCACATTTATCAGATCTAACCGTCTTAGATTATTTTTTTATGGGAAACTCTGAAAGATCTCATTTATAAATCTGTTATAGAGAGGGTCTGCGAAAGAGGATCATCACATCTTTAAGGACCAAACAAAGAAGAAAGGACGTTTCACGATCAATACAGTATTTAAGCAGACGCATACAGCTGAAAATAGAAAAAAGGCAACTTTTTGAATATTCTGACATGCTGCAGACTCTTTAAAGACCCCATATTACCGAATTCAAATGTCTACACTTATGCATCTCCTATAAACCAGGAAAGATAATAAATTCGTAAAGCGAAGTAGTGAAAACACAACTCAATGGATATCAGCTCTAAAAGTGAATTGAAAATGGCAACTTTTTAGATTTGAAGTGCCTCAATCCAAATCTTCAATTTTCTACGTTTATGTGTCGAAGGCTTCTTTGTAAAGTAGAAGCGAATCGAACTATGAAAAATCTTTTTTGTATTGTCGCATTTCCCTCGCACTCGATGCTCTCCAGAGAAAATACTGTGTAATTGAGCTGTGCAGAAATATCTCACCAAGGCCCAAAATTTGAATTTGTGAAGCAATTTTCTATGAACGATGTATGTTAAACGGCCGGCTAGCAGAAAAATATATGGCTGCGGAATTTCGCTGTTGAATGAACTCGTACGGTAGACTTAGGGTCATAAAAGGGAGACCATAAAAGTAAAAATGCGCCCGAGCGAAGATAAGAAAGGATATCGTAAAGATGAAATAAACTTCAACAGTAAAATTATGGATTGATAAATTATTGCAGACAAAGTCAATTCTAACATCTCAAAGAGTGGTCGTACAAGCGGAAAATGTTATCCAAAGACGTATAATACCTCCTGAAACTACACAATGCCTCACTTTATTACAAGTAACTAAGTTCAGGATGCCATCTGTTACACCCTTCCCGAATTCATTTGCATCTACATGAACGGGCGCCAGCATAAGATAAGAATCTCCCATTTTGTCCCTTCAAGCATTATTTCCGAGCAGGAGATCGTGGGTGCAGCAGCAAAATGTTCTGTTTTTGCAACTACAGCCTTAATTACTACAAAAGAGGGGATCGTGATAAAGCGAATAAGTTTAACTAACGTAATGGATGAAGTTGAACTCTATCAGATTAGGTTAGAGTGTTACAAGGCTCTTCAAAGTCAAGTGCTCTCCAGTTTCGGTGTATGAATTTCCCGCTTTGATAAACTGCCTTTTAAATATCCTGGGGAGGGGGAGGTTTTTGCAATTATTGGGTTTAGATATACATTGAAAGTAATATCGAATTTCCCTATAGTGTGAGTTCAAAAAAGATGATAGTTAATGCAGAAGAATCGCTTATCTATTAAATTTCCTTCGGTAACATTAACTTTCCATCTCTTGAGCTTTGCAGATAATATTCGCTCCTCCACTCCTAAAATAATGGGAGCCCTCTCATGGAGGTAATAAATGGGCTTAAGTCGACATTATGAACTTTCGCGATTAAGTTTAGTGATAAGCCATTTCTGAAAACCGGGTAAAATTTGTAAAACCCAGCTACCAAGACCGAGGCTATAAATTCCATACTAAGACCTTGCTGAGTCAAGCTTGTTAGATCTACGAGGTTTGGAAAAGAAAATCCAAATACAGTGAAAGTCTAATATAATGACAGCGAAAGTAAAAAGGGCCGTCAGATCCGGTCGTCCTTAAACCAGCCTTGTTTTCTTGTGGTTAAAGAAACGTGAGAAAAACACAAAATTTTTATGAAAAATTAAAAACTATAACAGACAAATAATAAAACATAAATAATTTAATATAATTTTAAACTTATTATATTTACGTATGTAGGGTAAAACACATTATTTTATTCAAATATTCCATCGTTTTTGTTTGCTTTTTACATTATAAATTAAAATAAATTAATTCACTTTTCTTCTCTGTGTAACTGATTTCATTCAGAAGCCCTTTGTGGTAGGAATAACCGTCTAGCGCAAAACTGTTTCGAATTTTAGGGTTTGTGGGGCTGTAGGGCTTCTACAATCAACGATTGCTTAAAATCTTCACCACTCTCAGAGTCTCCATCACTTTTATCTCGGATTTCTTGAATAGTGAGCGCTTCGTTTACAATTTGCTCCTCAGATAACGCACCGTTTGTTTCCAAGTGAAGGTCATCGTTTAGAAAATCGTCCATAATTCATCTGACAATGTAAGGTCTTTTATCATAGCAAAGGGCACATCATCTTATCTTCTTTGTCAAAATCATTATTTCTCCTTCTTGCCACCTCAGATAAAGGAATATCGTCCTCCTCTTCAAAGGCATCAGCTACTGATGCTAGTTGTAAATCTGCATGTCTAAAACAGTTCGTGATTGTTTGGGGTGATGCCCTATTGCAGGCTTTAGAATTCGTTGATATTGCCTGCAAAAGTTTAATAGGATACTCTGCTTTGCTGAGCGTTTTCAATTATATTCATTAGTTGAAGCTTTATAAAATGAACTTTCGTTAATCTTATGATGCTCTGGTCAACCGGCTGCAGAACTGATGTGATGTTTGTTAGTAGATATTGAACGTTAGTATTTTCTAAGTTTGACATTTTTTGGATGCGCTGATTGTCTGCTAAGAGCAAAAATATTTTTTTCTTTCTTTAATCCAGTGCTTCAGTCTTGCCAAATTTTTATAAATAAATCTGACATTATTAAGGTTTTTTGTTAGATATATAGGACACATGTAATATTCTGGAAACAGCGAGGGTTTTTTTTATTTTTCAGTAACAATCAACCTACGTTTCTCAGATCCAGTCATATTGATAGTAACTAAAAGAGTTTCTGTTTCCTTGGACAACTTTCCATCTGCGCAGTCCTCTTCTTTAAATTTTAGTGTTTCGCTCGGAGTCATTTTGTGGAAAAGACCTGTTTCATCTCCGTTAAAAGTCTCTTCATTCTGGTAATTTTTTCAAATTTTTGGTCACACAGTTTTCTGCTACTGTTAGACTAGCAGCTTCACCACTAATTGTTCCATATACAATGTTATGTCTTTACAGGAAGCATTTAATCTAACTTTCCCACCATTTATATTCCAAGCATTTATTACTTATTTTGGCGAACTGTTCCGCTTTTACCTGTAGTTTTGAGCCACTGATTGCTGCTCCTTTACTTGTTTTCTTTTTAAACCACTTAAATAATGCCTGATAAATGTCTCCATAAGTGGATAACTGAAGTTTTTCTTTGGCAACAAATTTTCCGTAACCTCATTCTTGATATTTTCTCGGTTCATCGAAATTGCAGAAAGAGTCGCATGAGATAAGTGCAATTCATTTGCAGTGATATTGTTGCTTTCACCTACTTCAAGTCTGGACAATTTTTCCTTTCCTGGAGGCCCTTTTTGAAATACAGCAAAATTACAATAGCGTAAACAAGCTGAATGCATACAATGAACACAGCCTCTAATTTATATAGTCTTTGTTCGTAATTTAGGAATTTTCCCGATAATTCGTATTCTCTCTACACTCTCCTATAAAACATTAATTTCTTTTAGCCATTTACCGACACAAAACATAAGTGAAAATATCGACACATAAAAACCTCATATTCTATGGCTTGAATGAACAAACCCCTTTGTTGCAGTTTTAATTGCTTAGTGTCGGTAAATGGCTCAAAGAAATTGAATTTTTGTGTTTTTAATTCATTGCAATATAAAGTCCACTCTACCAACATTCAATTGGAAATTCCGCAAAAAGAGACCAAAACTTATAAAACAAAAACAGAGTTTTAGCAGCTTTACATACAAATCAAAGAAACACTATAACTATACGCAGTTATGTCAAATATGTATATTAAAAACGCATTTTCTGGGATTTACCTATAAATCCGCTAAAGGCATTGTTTTTTAACAAATGTCGGTCAACTCTTTGAACAACTTTGGAAAGAAGGCCGTTATTGTCGACTTTATACTACAATGACTATGTTATTATATCCCGTAACGTTATTATATTTGGCTAGAAAACCACCACAAATTTCCTTTTGGCGGACGCTGAAAGCGACTTTTCTACAATGGGGTAAATGCAAATCCAATCAAAATTTCGAATTTCCGTTGCTATTTGCGACTTGTTATAACCGATGTCGTTATTTGCGACTTTCATTAGGTTTAACAGAGCCAAATTAGTCTTTTTAATTCTGGAAATTGGTAATTCCAATATATGGAAATGAGAAAGATACACAGGACGTTCGGTAGGCTCTTATACGTTTAAAAAGCCCTGTAGGTAAATTACAGAGTATATTTTGGTATTTTCATAATACAGTGGAGCACCGCTGCCATAGCAAAGGTCATTCTTTAGCACCTGTTGGCGGTAAAAACGAATGGAGAACAAGTTTTTTTATTCTTGAGTTGCAAAAAAGTTTCATCAGATATGTCGCAGTATGCGGCACCCTCTACCGTAAACAAAAAACCGAATAAATATTTTGCTTGAAAATTTGCTGAGAAATATATTTGCGTATCGCATCAACTATTCCTGTAGATGAAATTTCCAATATGAAAAATTAAAAAACCAAATGGAAATTAAAATTTTAATACTCCGTATCTCGAGATCTTGGCCGTTGAGGACCTGTATTCATCCAACTTTTAAATCCCCCGAAGTTACCCCTCCTCGCCCCCCTCCGTCTTTAAAGTTTGTCTGCAAACTTACTTAATACCCTGTATAATCTGGTTAAGGTCCCCTCTAACATATGTTTCCGTTTTAAAGAGTTGGTATAGTGACCCACTAATGGCTTCCAAGGATGTCTGGGAAAATATTGCCGCATTACCTACAGCTGCCAGAATTTTTTATTCTCAAAACGACAAGGTTTTATTGTTGCACTCAAGGAAAATGCTTTCAAAATGGGCTGACATTAAAGTATCTAATGTGAATGGCATTAAACAAAGGACATTTTTCCTGAACGCAAAACCAAGCCAAATTGACAGACCATCGAGTAACCGATATTACCGAAATGTTCAAATCATCGAGAAAATGAATACTTCCAAAATATTTCCCATTTCCTCGGTTAAATTTTCAGTTTGTAAATGCCTAACGCTGGAGAACGATTTCTTTTACCTGCACATATTTTATCGGAATATTTTATTGCTGCCAGAAATCGACGGCATTTCCACGAACGCCCATTTCAAACCACATTACTCTAGTTTGGGGTTCCAAGTGCAAACCTGTGGTGCAAAGTTAACTCGATGCGGAGCATTTGGAATTTTTAATGAAAAATGAATTCCTGAAAAGTGTGAAAATGTTCGAGGTTCATTTAAATAATTGATCCAGAACTGATTATAACGGTTAATAAAAAAAAATGGCGACTGGGGGCTATTTGGATAAATTGAAATGCAGAGCTGGTTGGATTGAAATGGTACTATGTTGTGTATCTATTAGTAGGAAAAATAAACATATTCTTAGCATCAAGCATCAGAGGCCGAAAATGTGATTTTCACGCGATACCTTTTTACGGGAACAGCAAGCTATATGGGAATATTTTTCCGGTCTGCTATTTGCCCTGCAGGCAGAATAACGGATAATCCCGACCGCATATATGAGCAAAACCTGGATGTACCTGCACCAATGTTTTTTACGACGTCAAAACACAATAGGTTGCCAATTCTACGAATATCGTAGAAAGACATATTTATCTTACGAGTGCGGCAAGTGACACTTCACCGCCCGCTGATTGCACCTGACCGAATGGCGCGAAGCGAATCATAAGCAATCGAGCGTGACGAAAGCATTTTTGCATGTGTTAGATAGAATGGTTTTCTTACAAGCACATGTATGTTAACTTTATTGTGTCCTGTGAGCTCAAATATGATATGAACTTTTTACACGCGCGTGTGTGGTAAATATTTTTTGTTAATCTCATAACACAAAAAGCAGAGAAAACACAAAAATCTTTATCTCTAGCAAGTCGATTTGCGTTTTTTACCATACACATGAAAAAAGCGAGGTAAAGTGATATGTTTAGATCGCAAAGGCGTGGTATGAAGCCAATTTACGGCACGCTGGTTGGAAAAAATTCTTTACATGCTCATCTTTTTCTGGATCTTTTATAAAGTTCTATTTCCCAAGAGACCATATAGAATTTTCAGTCTAGATTAAATTTGATTGGTCGATCCTTGCGGTTGAGTCCGTGTTTTTATTGACAAAATTTAACGGTATAACTATAACACACTAGTGCATTAAGGGAAACTTTCGCTTATATGTATAAAAAACCTTGGAAACATCCTGGTCATTGGCCCCAAGTTAATCTTAAATTAAGAAATATAAGCAGGTATAAGAAATACTTATTAGCTCTAATGAAAATCAGATTTTATTAAAATCGTATAATAAACATTTAAAAAAGTACGCACTTCAGAGTCCTTAATACTGTTTTTTTTTCTAAAATGGGGGAAATGTGCACTCCCAAGAGTAACGTCTCAAATAAGGAAAGATTTATTTCTCAACAGTTGGAAAAGTGGAAAACTAGCCAAGTCCCAAATTCTTCAAAGATTGATAAGTCACCGAGGTAAATGTATTAAGGAAATATCCTTTGTGATTCGTAGTATCTAAATCTTGAACAAGGTACAGGGTGCCCCGTGAAAATAATCGATAAAAAGAGTTTTTGAAAAAGAAAAGTTATTTCATTGTGGAATGACTACACTTTATCTAAACGACCGACTTTGATTTTATCATTTGAACCAACTACGGCTTACATACTGTTTTGCTTAGTTTCAACAGAAATTCCTCAAACTTCTGAAATATTTCATACAGATACGGCATTTAACAAGCGTTATTAACATAGTCTTCATTGGCCTTAAATCACTGAAATACTAACAGAGATGGGTATACATATAGGTATTTATTAGCAAATTCACTAACAAATATTATAATGCTTTCGATGAGAAGTGATCATAAACTTATACATTTCGAGGACGTCTTCGGAATTTGGGATTTATGATTTCTGCCAAGCGGACTGTGGAGTGGACATTCACATTCGAATCACCCACAGTTCGTGGTCACATAGACACTGTTTCGAGCAAAAAAGCTCTTCAACGAGAGCTAAGGTTTAATGGCATTGGACAGTAATATATGTAGTAAAAACAACGTTGAGAAAAACGAGTGGTTTACGTGAATGACGAAACAGAGCACGTAAAGGGCCACTTTTCAAACGAGCGGTATGTGAGTACTTAAAAAAGAGCGTCTGCTCTCATGCTTCAACTTAAACATACACGTAAATATAAGCATGGCGACAAAATGCTTTATGGGGGTCGCGATGTTGTCACTTCCCAAGGGAGTAATATACCCTGCGGCTCTAAATTCTCCCTCGTGTTAACTTTTTAACAAATTATTATTCTATTTTATAAATTCAAAAGCAGCATTAAATAGGACAAAAAATACCATCTTGGGACATTTGTTTATTTTTTTAAGTATTTCTTACGTCGCCGGTAGCACAAATTAGTCGATTAAAAAAATTGAAACATGGATCGAATGACACTTCAAATTAAAGGCCTTTTAAAACTATATCTAATGGTATATTGCGATTCAAAGTCTATCGATCAGTGTTTCAGAAAAGAAGCTATAAAATTGCTGAAAAATCCAATACTAACTCAGTTAAATAGTACATAAACTATGAAAATACTTGTTTGCTGATAGGAAATTGGTTTGTTTTCGATTGTGCGCTTACAAATAGTCTTTGGTTATTTTTATTTATCTTTTCATTCTTTTTTTTAACCAAAGCCTCTTTGTGAGGACAAAATTAAAAACGAATCAATTTCCTATCAACAAACAAGTTTTATCATTGTTTACATACTATTTAACTGAGTTTGTATGGAATTTTTACCAAATTTATACCTGTTTTTCTCAAAAATTAATTGATAGATTTTGAATCGCAATACACCATCGAATGCAGTTTTGAACGATTTTTAATTTGAGGTGTTACCGGACCCATGTTTGAATTTTTTAAAATCGGTCATTTTATGCTACCCGTGACATAGGCAACATTTAAAAAATAAACAAATTTCAAAAGATAGTATTTTTGTCCTACTTAATACCATTAAAAAATAAAAAAAAAAACGTTAAAAATTCAACAGGACGTTAGATAATTTAGAGCCGCACGGTATAGGGTGGTCTATTTAAAAAAATAGAGTTAATTTCGGTGGTTTCTTTTTCCCTGAATACGCTGTTAAATTGGCTTCATCCCAAAATGGAGTTTCAACGAATATAAAACATTAAGAGATTATAATTTGGAATGAAGCTCGACTCAAACTAATATTTATATTTTCCAAATAACTGGGACTTAAAATGCTTAAAATCTCGAGAACGCTGCCAATTAATCAAGTTATACCATTTTGTAATTAACTGACATTTAATACAGAGCTAGCGAGAAGCTTTAAACTTTTATAAGCTTTCCGTCTTCTTATGGTAATCTTGAGAAAGTCGCTGGAGGAGGTTTTCGGGAACTGCACAACTTCTGCGATTTCTCTTTTAAATGAGGCTGACTAATTTAAATGAACCGAGAGTTGGCAAAAACATGTAAGGTAAAGTTGAACGACATTGGTGTACGAAGAAGCGTCTTAAAATGTTTTAGAAACAAGCAGCCTCAAGAATTCACTTTGGCCCATTGAGTTGATATATACGTTGTTACTTAAGACGGCTCACTTCTGAGGAAGTAACTTTATTGAAAAGACGTAATTGATACGCTTTTTCTCAGGAAATAGTTCCCTTCTAGAATGAAAATCTGGAAGAAAATAAGGTTTTTAAAGTCAATTTTTAATCTCTGTATGTCAAAGTAAGTCCCCATTTAACAAGCCCCGTATATGGAGAAGCGGAAAATTATTAATCCTTATTAAATTTCCAGCCGATGAACTTATGAAACCGGATCTTTATATACGATTGATCGAGCTTCCCCAAAAGATTTTGGGGCTGAGATGGATTATCGGGTGCTTAGGTCTGTGTTTTATTTTTTAATAAATGCAGCAACTCCCCCAACGTTTATTTCCTTAAAAGCCTTTTGAATATTTATCTAGGCCGACTAATTTTCCCGTATTTCTCAAGCTCAGTTAGTTACGATCTAGCCTGAGATGCAAAATAAGTAGCATTTAATTTGACTTGAACTATCGATTAGAGAGTTTCAGAAACGTGTGCGTGTTGTAGCGCGATTTTACTTCTATCATAATGCTGGAAATTTGCCTCATTTTGCAAGAGAACTAATTCAAAAAGTCCACAAAAAGCCCGGCAATAAATTTAAATTTGCTAGAGTTCCACATTCTTCCTGGCAAACACGGCAAGCAACCGACGCGATGCTCGGACTGCAATATATGTTCGAAGTTTAATAAAGTCCCCGGTACACGTGATGCCGCATAATTTAGTCATCAGGAGTATTTAATGAAAGAATTAGAATTTATGGATGTTAGACAAGTGTACTTTGGAGAGAGGTAGAGGGGCTTGTATTAGGCCAAAATCATTACCTAAGTGAGATAGCGAGAGCAATAACGTGCATTGAGAACAACACTCCGGTGAAAATTGATCTTCATGCACGATGTTTTACATTCCGAAAAATAGGAAAAACAGAGTGTAAATCCCTTTATGCCCCAAGAGCCACTTTAGACAAGCGTGAAAATGCCATGGATTTTTATGCTTTTCTAGTAGTATTTTTTGGTTTGCAAGTACTATACTCATAGCGTAACTAATCGCAACGCCACAGGACAATACAGAATCGACAATGCAGCAAAATTCTCCGGTGTATTATTTCTAAAATTTGATTCGTGGAAATGATGACGATGAATAAAAAATAAAGCGACATATTAAAATTCATAAAGCAAACTCTTTCCAAGCATTTCATTTGTTAAAATGTATAAAAAGTCCGTCCGCAGAAGGAATGAGCGTTCACATAGAAGTGAAAGTTGATGCGGGACAACCTGGGGACACATGTTTTTATTTATTGGCTTCATCAGGTGTGTGCGCGAATCTATAAAGCAGGAACACATGCAAAATGTTGCGCAATTCTGAAGAAAAACGCATATTAACATTTTTGAACTTTTAAAGGTACACGATGCGAATTAAGCTGCTCGCAAAAATTTTCCATATAGCATATTTTTGGGTCATTCTAGACGGTTCTTGGTTTGAAAACTTCCTCGCCGATTTTAACGATCTGAAGAGGTTCGAAAAGTCCATTGCCTCTACAAGAACGAACACTTATGGACGATCTCTGGGGGTTTGTTTTGCGAATTATCGATTATTCAACACTTAGTACGACTAAAATACATTAAAAAAGATTTTTTATTTTTTATTTGTTGTTTTTAAATATTTTTACATATGAACTAAATCAATTGTGTCCGAAAGGCCTTTTCTGGCGGAATCCACAACGTGGTCCGGTTCACATTAAAAAAGTCTTTTCGATGTCATACGAAACGCATACGTGAGCCTGAATGATGATGCGCAGGAGTCATAGAAGGAACAATAGGGAGAACTAGCAGGCCTTAGTTCAGTCTGTTGTAGATAGAAGAGTCCAACGTTTCTCTACACGTCGAAAACGTAAATAGCAACTATGCAGAAAGAATAGAGTATTCAAGAGGAAACAACGATGTTGGGCCACCTGGCCAATCATGTTTTACTTATTGGCTTCGTTAAGCATATTTGCGTAGAAAGTGGGTTCATACAGATCTTGCCGCGCAAGTCTGAGAACGTACGCACATGCGCGTTTAAATTATTTAGTTGTTGCTACATTTATCTTCAAGTTTGTAATTTTTCGCGTTTATTCAGAAGTAGCATAAACATCTACAAAATAACGTAGATAATTGAAGAAATTTAAGAAAAAATAAGAACTCGGTTTGATATTTGAGTCATGATCAAATCACGAAATAAATGGATGAAAATCTTTTCCATTTTTGGACAAAAAGGGTTCGTCTTAGTCATGGAAACATTATTGTTCAGAGCGATTCAAATTTTTTTCCTCCAAATTTTGCTATTTACAAGATGAATACCAACATTACGATCGTTATTGAATATTACCCCAAGTGGGGAGGAGGAAAGTATTTTTTTTTAGATATTTACCCAAGCGACACATTAGTGTGACAAGAAGAGGAGTGCCAATGACGGTTGAGACAAACTGGAAATCGCCGGAAATTTTTATTAAAACGTAAGATTTTCAAGAAACCATGATCCTGGCGTGCAAAATTAAAAAATAAAAAAGTCAAAAACACCACAAAGGCCAAGTAATCCAAACCAAGTTCGATTCCGTGCTAGAAGACGTTGCGACATACGGCGACTGCAGTGACTTCTAATACACACACTCTGGGCAATTTTAAATTTATTCGTCATTTAAAAGTTTTTTTAGTACCATTATGTCAACGGAAACTTAATAATTTCCGTTGGTATAATGAATAACGTAATAAATCTTTTCTTAAGAAAATCTCAATAACATAAAATAAAATTACTACTTTGTATTTTAGTCGTAAAAGAGAATATATCGAAACCGTGCCTGCCAGTCAAAACGACCATACAAAATCGCATTTCCTTGAATGGGGTCGATTTCAAGCAGCGATAAAATATTCCAAGAGAATATGCGGAGGTAAAAGAAACCATATTCCGAATTGGGGTTTTATAAGCCGAAAACTTAACCGAGGAAATTGGTAGTACACTAAAGTGTAAATATTTCAACTTTAGGACGATGCCTCTTGCGAAATTATGGCTAAATTTTTGAAACAGGCCAGAAGCGTAACTTTACCAAGCCTGTTTGTATGTAAATGGACAATGCTAGGTCTCAGTTAGACTTATAGAGTAATTGTTAATATGCACATCAAAAGACAAACATTTGAAATGCATCCCTAAAATAGGAATTACCTGGAAAATCAACCTTCTGGAAATTCAAACATGTTCGAAATATTTTCCGGTAGAACGCCCTTTTCAAGTGCAATTCCTCTACACATTTTCGGTTGGTTTGCTGGCTGGAACACGTGATATACGGATATTTTCCAGCTGGATCTAAAAGCCGAATGCGAAAAGAGGAAAAATATGCGCACACATTGAGTAAGTACCGTTCCTAAAGATGGAAATAAAAAAACTTATCTCGCTCTTATACGAAGGAGAAGAAATGTTTGAATGTAGTTAAGAGATGAAGTATGTTGCTAAGTTAAAACTAGCTGGAAAATTAGGGATAGAGTTAAATTTTTTATTCAAATATAGCAGAGAGCAATGCAGAGTTTAATATTTCCGCATAGGAATCTGAATTTACTTTAATCCTAACAAGTATCTCATCTGTTCTTGCTAGCACTTCCACTCGGCAAAAAAGATAAGCACTTTCGCTTTAAGTACTATCATATAGAAACCAGTGTACGATATAAAGGACCCATCAAACGACCGAGAAAATTTAACTGAGATTTCAGTGATAAAAATCACTAATGGAGTTGGGTATTCATGGGATTTTACCAAAAAAAGAAATAAAAGTAAAATCGTACATGGCACCCTAATAGACTCGTCTACCATAATCTATAATCAAATAAATGGAAATTGTGTGTTCGAAAACATCAGCTGACGATGAGAGCCATTCCACAACTGTCCTTAAAACGACGCGAAGAATTTTTTTTAATAGTCTATGGCGCTTACGGTGTCAGCCACGAGAGTCGCGCAGGTAGCGTAATGTGCGTATCGCCTGTTAGTCTGGTTGTTTTAGACGGTCCATTAGGTATCAACAGTGTTAGTCCGGTCAGATTGGAAGCTTTATTATATTCAGTGGTCAAAAACGACTTATATTTCTGTCCTCAGATTTACTATACATGTTCCACTGTGACGAATTTTGAGAGCATTCTTAAATACATAAGCAGTTTACTAATTATGACTTTAGGGTTTGGAATTTCGTTGAGATACGGACCTACTATTACATGTGTCAAAAGTACATGCGACCTTTCAGAAAGTTTGCAATGATTTTGCTTAAAGCAACATTATTTGAAAAGGACAATGTAAGATAGAAGGTTCTCGTCAATGCTCAGATGTCTGTAATGAGGTTCCCCGTGGTTTGTTTTCCTCTGGCTTTAATAGTTTTCCATTTATTTAAATCGAATTTGCGAACAATGTAGAGCAAAAGTTTATATTGAAACTCTATATTTACTCTTGCAAATGGGATTTGTTCTATGTTTACTTTCCTGAAGGCCGAACTAAAGGTCCATCAAACTTTTTGCACCATAAAGCAATAGTTTTTGCCGATAGAATATAAATTACTCTATTTGCAATTGACTATGCTAGAAATATATTTTTGCTTCTGTTAATCGCACCCACAATATCTAACAAACATAAAAAATACACCTTCATAAGATAAGAAGCTTAGTTCTTTAATATTACACTAAGTTTTCATATACTCTAAATCTACTCTTGCTAAGAAGTTGGCTTAGCTAGAAGCAAATTGAAATTTCTAGAATATCCCGAATTTTTTCATTTTGCTAATATTCAAGCTACCGCAGGTCCACTTTTCTTTATTTTCCCTAACAATTTAAAAACAGTTTTCCAAGATGTAATTAAATTTACGTTCTTGCAAAGTGGGTCGTATACGCCCCAGAATAAACTCTAAAACGATTGTGAAAAGAGGGTCGAAATTGGAGTAATAAATCGCCGTTTCTTAACACTCAATCATATTTAAGCTCTTAAAAACAAAACGATATTTGCACAGGGTGGCCTTTTATTGGATTTCGGAGAGATGAAAAAACGATGATGAATAGAAGTATGAAAGAAGATGATGGCGTGGAAATCAAGTGAAGGAAAGAGAATACATGTGTCGAAAATCACCTTATCCGAAAATGACCTGTAAAACGACACTTCTGAAATAATAAAAGAGTTCCAAACTTAAAACGGGCGTACCTTCACATCGACAAGCAAGTGAATGAGGTTGTAACGCCGAATATGAGAAGTCCTCTAAAGAGGAGGGATAATCTCTCAGATGCCGATCGAGCTGAGAGGTATTGATTGCGATAAAAAGAAAAGAGATTTCGAAAATCGTCTAAAACTACCACTTAAATTATCGTGATGCCATTCAGACAGTTTTTTCGGAGAATGGTCTACTCAAGAGAGCGATATCCTTTCTAGGAGAACTCCCCCATCGAATTTTCCTTTTGAGGCATTCTAATTAATTCTAATGTGCTTTTCCACTACTCTTAGAATTTCTTTATCCTTTCTTTTCTTACTCCTTGAATATGACTCTTTGAAGGAGTAATTCATTATGACCTCTTTAACTTCAACGTTTAGTTCCTCCTTAAGAAGTAGTTATTTTTTTTACATGGAGCTCGTTTTTCCGCTTTCTTCAGAAAAAAAACCTTGAACTCAAATACTTTCTATAATCAAACGATATTGAATTCTGCAGTCACATAAGATACATCATGCATCGTTTGTTTGCCGATGTGATCATTTATATGCGGAGAAAGCCCTTTCAAGTGTTCCGGGTATTTTCTCTGAGAAATTGCGCTTTTACTTCTGAATTTCTTCTAGAATTGAAGATGTAATCATAGAATTGTTGAGAAGTAAAAAAAGGGTTTTCGGAAGCAATTCACTATGAAAAGCAAATGTGATTTTTTTGCGGAAACTTCTAAAAACGTAAAATCGTCAAGAAAATCTTCAATGTTAAACTCTAAAAATTGAAAAAAACCTCTAATTGGTCTATTTCAATTCTCATTTGCGACAGTTGTTCGTATCAACCTATCAATCACAGCTATGTTAACTGCTTTGTTCTGTATACCCATCATTTTCTGACATATGTTCTTAAATAAAGACAGAAAATATAACGACCAATTCTACCGTATTAAGAGTCTACGTGACAATTTAGGGTAGTGGAATCCCTATCATAGTTCTTGTTCTGCCTAATCTCATTAATAAACAAAGACTACTATGAGATACGGGATAGGTGACGCTGAATATAATTTGAATACGTCGGCAGAGTGGTAGTAAATGAAAGTTTTGGCAGTAAAGGCAGCAATTTTGTTACAGTGGTCATAAATTCGTCTCAAGGTATACGGGAATCTTCAAAATTGTTGAAGTAAGTTAAGTCCGATTGGAATACCTAGATAAGTACTTCTATTCAAATGCATACTAGAATTCGAGTAACGACGTACGTGATACGTGTACCATCCATAGCGTAAGGGTTGAAATATATGACATGAATTTAAATCTCTTCCTTCGGAATTTGAACTTTGCCGATTTTGCTATTTGCCCCCAATACTTTTCTTCCATTCGACGCCTTTCTTTATACTCGCATTCATTCCAGTTCTAAGACGCATCGAAACCTGTATCATACAGGATGTCCCAGAAAAAAATACGGACAAAAAGATACTACAATTTTAAGTGAAAAAAGACCGATTTAATTAAATTTTTCTCGGGTTCCGGAATATTTCGTTTTCGAGTTAATGGTCTGAAAATAGTAACGGATCATTTTGAAACGCTTTACAGCATGTATCTCAAATTCGGTATAATCACCTACCTTGGATATTAGCCTGTCTATCATTTTCTGGGCCACTCTCTATTATGTATTCGAATGCCATGTTGAGTCGTCTGACTTTACTACCTTATTCTGCACGTAGAATTGTGACAAAATCGGAGTTACTATAGTAGATTCGCAGCTTATTTTTCTCGTGCCAACCACCAAAAATATTACTTATTGTCGTGCACATCGCAAGCGTATCGCCAACCAAGTAAATCCATTCACAACAATCTAAAGGAAGTTCATTAATGTAAGTTGGAGTATGTAATTAAGTTGATAATAAATTTTCAGGGTTTACCCAAATAGCCCCATTAAACGGAGGTAGAAGGATTAAACCATGGGTTTAGAGTTATCGCAGCGAACGGGTGCAATAGCTTCTTTTAAGAAAGATCTATTGGTAAAAGTATCGTGAAGTGAGAGGAGTTATAAAACTCTTGTCCTAAATCGATCTGTATAAACTTGTAATTACTGTTAATGTTAATATTGTTGGAACTTGTAGAACTCTTTATCCAAATGGGTAAATTTCCTTTGTAGAAAAATTGAAAATTCTTCTTATACTTCTTATTTGCATAGTGAAAAATAGTTCTTTCAGGAAAAATTTCCTAACGTTCATGTTTATCATGAAGAGTTAAAGGAATTATGCTACCAACACTTTCCTGGGTGCCATTTTGAACGCTTATAATTTTATATTTATTATTGAAACTATTTTACTTTGGGCAGGATACTTTACCTGCTTCAATTTTGGCCATAGTATGAAATTTTTTAAAGACGAAAAACATCTTTTTAGCTAATATTCCGAAAACAGTGCAACAACTGGGAGTCTCCTCCACCTCCATTAACACAAGGCTACCGGGGGGGGCACCAATATGGATCACTATCAGTCCTGGCACGTACAACGATGCTTTCTATGTCAACAATGCCAGGCTGCTTTATAGGCAATCTAATATTGTTGGGGTTAAGAGCCAAACTAGGGGCGCCCCCATCACACAGGTGAATGTTCTTATATATTAATCTGTTGTAAATATCTAATAAATCGGAAAATTTCTATTTTAGATCCTGCATAAAATCGATGAAGTGTTGATTCCTACCAGATCTTCTAGCAGCTCGGCCATGCAGATCTTTAACCCAAATGCTTGGGAATTTTTGGAAAGCTACGAGTCTCTTATACAGGGTTCTCATAGAGTTAGGTAAAAACAAGTTTGTTTCGAGATATTAGAGTTCATACAAAGCAACGTGTATATTTAAGGGATTTTCGCCAAAAGGTGAAACATTTGAGGAAAGAAAATATATTCAGAACCGAAGGGGGGCATACATTTTTCATTCCTGTTGATGAAGGGTTCGCGGTGAGGCAATATTTGCACATGATTAAAGATTGGTGGTAACGAACCGATAATTTTGTAGAATAATAGGGCCACTTTAATTGACGATTACATAGTAGATGGCCACGTTATTCCTAATGCGGTGCTCTTCACTACGCCCACCAAAAAGGATTCACCTTTCCAGACCCTGGCAAACAGGGATAATGTTATTCGAGTGGTCATCTCGTTTACACAAGAGCAGAGGGAAAATACCATTATAAGTAAGTACATGCAATAGCCATTTTTGCTTTTAACGATGAGTACAATCGTGGTATAGGACTTTTATTATTGATATGATGGTAAATAATTACATAAAACGTTTATTTGATTTGTGTTATAGGCTTGCGTGCCTGTAAAAATAAAATTATATTAATGGATAGTTATGATTAAAAAAAACTGATTTTCAATTAAGTTATCACAATTATAGTGTGAGCTGAGATTAAACGCACATTGTATGAAGATTGTAGTTCTGCAAGATGTTCTGGGTCACAACTTCAAGAAGTAACCTATTTTAATTAGTAAATATTTTTTTATTATAATTTGGTGAAATTAATTTAAAAAATTTGATAGAAAACAGTATTTCTAGGTAAACAAATATCATGCATGCACATTGGCCCACCAACGAAAGAGTTCGCAAAATTCCTCTCACGATTGCAAATAACTAAAATTAAAAATTTATACCTTTGGGGAGGTTTCCCGTTTTTTTCTGGGTCGATAGCCGCATGCGATATAATGGGCATTGAAGCTCGCTAACACTGGGATAATCTGCTTGGTATGGAGGCTACATGATCCTTGTCTATACCAAATCAGTCTGACACAGATAAAAAGCTCTCAGGATTTGCAATTAGCTAGATGGAAAACAATAGTTTTTCCTGAAATCTATTGTGCTTTCTCCATGCTCCACAATTCGTACTAATTCCAATAAACATTAACGAAAATAGATAGTTACCATTTATTTATACTATAAATTATATATAAAGGGATCTTGAAGATTTTATTTCTTTACTGTTTTATAATAACAAATATTGACAATAAAATTTAAAGCAACTTTTGTCAGTCCTGGAAACCGCAGGTTTATAATAAATGACTAGAATGTTTCCATAATAATTTAATAACACCAATTCTAACAATTGCTAAAATATTATTAACAAATATCGCTATATAAAATCTTCCGTTACGCCCCCTATAAAAATGTTATCTCTCAATTTATGTTGTGATGGAGTTCATAGAAACTGCTTTAAACTTTAGAAAGGACTTTCAAACAATGTTCTCCATAGGGTGTCCATAAATGGCTAAATTAAGGTGATATTTGCATACTTAAATGAAGTATCGCAAACGCTTCATTTTTTAGATACAGGGTGTTAAAGTTTTACATTTTTTTTTTTATGTTGTTTCAGAATCGTTTCAGTTTTCGAGTTATTAACTTAAAATATCGCACAAGCACGCATTAGTGGTTAAAATCCATACAACCAAATTTGAATAACTGTTGTAAATATTTACAGGCTAGTTTATTTTCTGGGGTAAGGTGACCTTTTTCCATCACGAACATTTGGTTATGCGGCAGTGCGTGAAGCTTATCCTCGCACTTACAGGAGTGAAGTCGAACTAAAAATGGGTTTATGTGGTAAAATTCAAAACTCGGAAGGTTTTTAATCTGTATGGAAATTTCGTGATTATTTCGCTTCAAGTTCCCTTTCGCAGTTTTCTACTGTTTTCAAAACATCGACGTTTGAAATATGGCCCTTTTCGGGCTTTCGACAGTCGTAGCTGAAGATATAAGTTATGGAACATATGTCTTATACATTGTGTTTTAAATTTTTCAATCCCAATGGGAATACCTAATTTATCATGTATCAAAGACTTGACACTTTTGACATGTGTAAAGTACTTGACGACTTTTTGACATGTGTCATATGTTTAGCAACTTTTTAATCAAAGTTTGTCATTTGCCTTGAAAAACTAAGATTGAAATGTTAAAGCCTTTGTAGGAGACCCCACTCAGACGTTATGTCTGCCGTAAGAGCAAAAATAGAGTTTTTTGCCTGTGCAAATGTTATTTGTCAATACAGCAGACGCTCGATAACGTAAATATGGGATAACTAAAACTTGCGCTAATGTAAACACATACTTCGTTCTATAGCATCAAACGGAACACGCGATAATGTAAACAATGTATACGCTCGATGACGTAAACAACTTTTTGCGACGGTGAATCGCCGATTTATGTTGGGGATTCACCTTTGCAAGAAAGTACGACAAACCTGGCAAACCAAGCCAGTCGTAGATGGTGTTTAGAACACGTTTATACATACGTTATAACAACCAATACATTGCATGCGTTAATACATTTTTACGATCATGGCATCCATGTCGTATAAAAGAAAATGTTTAAAATTAAGTGAGAAAGTGAAAATTATAGAAGAAGTTTCATTAGGCGCTGGAGTAACACAATTAGCAAAAAAATATGGTGTATCAAAAGCAACAATTTGCAAAATTAAGCGCATGAAAAGACAACTTTTACAAAGAACGTGCAATACATTTGGAGGACCGGGAAATAGAAGAACTTTAAAAAATGCAAAGGCACCCAAAATGGAAAATTCTCTGTATAAGTGGTTTTTACAACAGCGGGAAAATCATGTTCCAATTAGTGGCGAAATACTTAAAGAGAGAGCTAAATTGTTAAATCAAAAACTGAAAGAAACTGAAAATTTCGTTGCTAGTGATGGCTGGCTGCAACGATTCAAAGGAAGATATGGAATTCGACTGTTATCTATATCTGGTGAAAAATTATCAGCACAACCACAATTAGTACAACCATTTAAAGAAAAATTGATAAAAATCATTAAAGAGTTAGATTTAAGAATGGAACAAATTTACAACGCAGATGAAAGTGGTCTTTATTGGAAAATGTTACCAGAGAAAACTTACGCTGCATCATATGAAAAATCTGCTCCGGGTATAAAAACAGAAAAACAACGAATAACGTTTTTGGCCTGTACTAATGCTAATGGTTCACACAAGATAAAACCATTGGTAATAGGAAAAGCACAAAATCCACGATCATTTAAAAATTTTAAAGTTCCTGTTGATTATGACTGTTCAAAAACCGCCTGGATGACTAGCGGTATATTCCTGAAATGGTTTCATAAGCGCTTTGTTCCTCAGGTATAACAATAAACAAACACAAATGATCTGTGCATAATTTAAAGATGTTTTTCAATTTGTAGGTAAAAAATTTCCTAAAAGAACAGAAGCTTCCAATAAAAGCGTTATTACTATTGGATAATGCACCATGTCATCCTCCAGAACAACAACTGAGGAGCAGAGATGGGTCAATTTTTGTTATGTACATGCCTCCTAACGTAACATCAATAATTCAACCAATGGACCAGAATATAATAAGACTAACAAAACTGTACTATCGAAAGTTTTTACTTTCATCTGTTTTGTCTAAGAATCCTCAAAACATATCTGATGCTTTAAAAAAAGTAACATTAAGAGAAGCTGTCACAGATTTACATATGGCCTGGAGTGAACTTAATCAGGAAACTATTGCAAAATGTTGGAATAAGCTGTTTAGTACCAATGATGAAGATAATGAAGAAGAGAATGTTCCCTTAAGTGTAATTAGAGAACGTTTGCTATCCAGCGTTGACTCTATTGTCAATAGTGCATCATTGGATGTTGTTAATTTATTGAAAGTAGTGAATCCTAACACTGTTTGTACCTCAGCTGATATTAATATTTGGAACGAGGACAAACTAACGAATGATGCTACTAAAGATGAGAACAGTGAGAATGATGAAGACGATTCCATTGAAGCAAAAAGTTTGGTGACTGATGCCCAAGCTGTACATATATTTAATGAAGCTTTAGATTGGGCTGAAAGAAAAGAAGTGTCATACGCGGATATTTTAGTTCTTCGTAAATTACGGGCTCAGGCATTGGAAGATAATGCTAATCGCAAATTTACGCAGACTAAAATTGCTGATTATTTTTCTTCTAATTAATAACTACTTATTACTACAATAAAAGAATATTTGTTAATTTTTTATAGGTATGTTAGTATTAAACGTTTCTTTCAATAAATCTTTGAATTTTTAAATTACGTTCGCTAATGGAAACATTTCGATAATGTGAACCACACTTGGTTTTAATTAGTTCACATTATCGAACGTCTGCTGTATTTTCAAAAACAACGGTGAAAGTTAGAATTAAGCATTCATTTAAAATGAAATTAAAAATTTACGAGGAATCTTAAAATTCAACAAATTCCAAAAATCCTAGTGCACTCTTTTCAGCCACCATGTATGTTTAAACAAAAGTTTAGTGTGCAGGAATCGGCATGTTATAAGTTTTATATCTAAACCGTCCGTCCACATATTTTTCGGTTTTGAAATAATCGTTTTTACTCAAATTTGAGGTATCCCGTTTGTTGACCTGCGGTTTACAGGACTTATTTGAAAAGATCTTAAAAAGTTCTAAATCCAAATTATTTTTATCTTTAAATATTATTTTTCTAAATTTGCGAACAAGAAGTTAAAAATCTAAAGTACAAAATTTTTACACAAGGCATATTTACTTAAACAATACACTCTGTTTTTTATTGATATTGCAGAAAAAATGTTTTTTCAAGCGTATATGGATATTTTATGGAAATTAATAACAAACTGTTTAGACACTTTTAATTTAAAAATTAAAATTCTGCGTATATCTATTTTGAAATGTTTAAGGAGGTCTCTGTGATTTACAAAAAGGTTTTATGAAGGGAAATGCATTTTACATAAAACTTATGGCACCTAAAAATGAACGTTGGCCTATTTTGAGAGCAAACAAGTTGTTCCCGAAACCTGGAATAGCGTTGAATATTTAATCTAAATTGTTATATTTATAGGTATGAATTTAATGGTGGGATTAAAACTCTGACTGATAGAGAGACCAATAATGAGTAAATATTGTATTTTGTCGCCTGGGTTTATAATTAAAGCGGAAAAATACATTATTTATATGCACATCTGCTGCGTGCCAGTGAATAGTATCGTTTCTTTTTGTTTAAAAAAAATTTTTAAATTGACTTTTGATTACCTCGTGAATAGATATAAAATAAAACGGCCATAAATTTTTTTAATTCGTTTTTCATAGAATTATGTATACTGCGATGAATATGACAGTTATTACTTCTCGTAATTTTCGTTTTTACAAGCCACAAACTCGATACACATCGAAAATATCATAACTTTGGTGCAGAAATGTAATATACACATTACGCTTAGACCTTTTAGTGCTTCCCATCAAACGATTTTCGCTGTAACGATCCAATAAGTCTGACTGCTGAAAACTCTTTTCATTAGTGGTGAACATTTGGCGTTTGATTTTTAATTATCGTCACAATTCACAGAGAAAACAGTAATTGTGAGATCACGTTTTAAAGGTCATTAATGGATAAAAAATTGAGACTTTATTTCCAGAAATATGTATTCAATGTTGAGCCAAACCTATTTCCTTTCTGGCATAGTTTCTGAATATAATGAGATAAGCTCCTAGAAAAGAACCACCCTGTACATGGACATTTTCATATGTCTTATCATATGTTTCGAACAGACAAAAGACCGATGCCACGTTACTATTTTCGACCAATGAACTAATTGCAACTAAATCTCATCCCTCAAAAAGAAAAACGAAATATATACCCTGCATCGCAATCTCATATTACATTAAATCTCATCACGTCATTTTCAATATTTATCCACTGTATCCAATTTGTGACTATATTGCTACATTTATGTGATCATATTTATTCCGCATGACTTAAAAATGGAATCTGTCAGGGCCATTATAATTTCCGGAGACTTTTGAGGAGTTCATCCCTTTTGTCCGTATCCAATTACTTCTTCTGCGGTTGTTCGTGACAAGGGCGATGGCAGAATAAAAATGGATTATAGTCTCTGGTGACATAGAATCTGAGAAAACAATAAATCACGTTTGTGAAAAATTGTTATTGTTGATGAGTAACCAGCAGAAGAGGTTAATTAGTAACTGTAGATCCTTGCTAATGCATTTTAAAAAAGTTTGAGCGTTTTTCAGTAAAAAAAATTGGTGCTCTGCGGGGATATGTACGAATGCTCGAAAAGAAACAGTTTCTTTGGGGCACTAGTGGAAAGTGGAGGTAAGGAAAGGGCCGAAAGTGCCATTTGTCAAATTTTAGGACGGTCCGTTTTTACCCTTTTTTTCGTCGAGGTGACGAATGTCGGCAAATACGTGGACCACTGACGTGCAAACTTTTTCCTGAAATCTCCAGATTTAATATTGTTTTTGCAGATAAATATGTTTAGATCATTTATAAACAGTTTTTGTCAAATGGGATGGCGGAAAGAAAAAATCATTAACCTTGTCCTGAATATCTCCGCTATCCGGCAAAAATATGGAATGCATTGATTAAAATATTCTTAGCTACAGGTATATTAATAATAATTATTATTATAAAGTACAAAATGTCTCAGTAACTCTGTTACAAGACGATGCCTCCGTTATATTATAGTTAGAGACACTCGAAAAAGTTTTTGGGACAAACTCTATGACTTGATGGAAGACATTATGTAGCGTAAGTTTACTGTTTCCACTACTTCCGATTGTGCTGGAAATCAATGTCAACTATCTTATCTTAAACGGAACAACCTGTATATTTTTGCATTTTTAGATTCCACAAATTAAAATGATTGAATAATTATTAGCTTTTCCTATTCCCAGATCTTATGTTGAAATGCCATATGAGATTTTTGATTACGCAGAGATTAGAAACACGCTTGTGATTTCATTCACTCTTTTTTTGTATATTTTGTTAAAACATCATTTTTGCAAAATATAAAATCTTCAACTGTTTCAATAAGTAGCTTTGCGAAATTTGTTTACATGCTAATTGTACATGGCAGACTAGACTGACAGGAAAAGCTTTTGTAAATATTATGCAGGACCTCCAAAAAACAATGTCCAATTTAAACAATTTAAATTTAGTAATAGAAGGTTTATTGCGGTAGATATTCAAAATGATTTCTATTTACTTATAAACACTTGTTTATTCTATTATGGAAAGAGTGTCTCATATTTGAGAGCGTGTTAGGTGTAAGGGTAGCACAAGCTTGAAGAATTCTTTGTTTCAAGTAGTCCTATATTGTAGGTTTCGTCCAAAAAAACTGTAACCCCGATTTAAAAAAATCAAAAGGAGTAATATCAGGTGAACGTGGCGGCCAGAGAGTCAAACTTCCCCTGTCTATCCATCTGTTGGGATATAAAATATCTAAGGAATTACGAAAAGAACGAGCGTAATGTAGTGGTGCACCATCTTATTGAACCCACATAACCTGGTGTTCTGCCAGAGAAATATTTTCCAGCAATGTTGGAAGAATATTAATTAAGAAATGTGCGTTCATTTCCTATTAATCATTGCCAAAAAAAAGTGTGGTACAACTAAATGATCATGGCTTATACCACACCACCCATTTAACGACCAACGATGTTAGAACCGTACAGGTGTATCCATCTAGGATCTTCTGCACACCACTAATGCATATTGTAACAAAATATATGTATATAACTTAAATATTCGATACTGCTTGTGAAGCTAACAAAGGCAGTTCGAATTGTTATTATTCAGTATTAAAACTTGCAAATTTGATTAAAAATGGTAAATGATTTCATAGACATGTGACCAGTATCAGAGGAATGGTAACTAAATTACAAAATAATGCATTAAAAGGAAGCACAGGCAGTCTTTTAAGCTCAAAACAGTCAAAAATTGCATTTTTAATTTAAACGTAAGATTTAGGAATAAGGAGACCTAATAATTATTTAATCAATTTAATGTGTGGAACCTAAAAATGCGAAAATATACAGGGCATTTCATTTGAAATAAAAAAGTTGACATTAACTTTCGGTATGACCGGAAGTAGTAAAAACAGTAAGCTCCCTCCAAATAATGTGCCTCATCAGACTAAACAGCTTATCCCTAAGCCATTTTCGAGTATCTCTAACCATAACAAATATATCGTCGTGTAACAGAGTTACTGAGACACCCTGTGTAAATAACCTTTATTTCCAGGGAAAACGGCTATCGACCAAACTGGTCTTTCTGTCCATGACGCATATTCTTAACTTAAACTAAATATTATCACAACCCAAACTTATGGCCTAGATCTAGAAGTGTTCCAACATGATAGTTAACGGAAACAGGAAGCAGGATTGTTCTTCCTGTCTTGTTAAGTAAAGTGGTTCTAGTATAGTTGAGTTGTAGGGATTCTCCTTCCATTTCTTCTACACTTGTAGCAGTCTTTCAGTTATTTTTGCCATGTGTGTGCGTTCGTACAGTAATTGGTTGGGAGAGTGGTGTAACGGGTAATAATAATAATAACGATAAAATTAAAAATACCCCATATTATTTTTGAGCCATATTTATGCGGGCAACCCACCTTAAAGTGCACTTTTCTTATAATTCCTTGAGCTCTTACCACAAAATGCTTATAAAAGCTCATATGAAAAAAAAGTTTTTAAGTGAATCCTGTATCTGAGATCGCAATCCACAAAAACTCTTAAATTTTTAGTACATTCCTCGAATTTACAGCAGTTTTAGTTTTTACATCTTCGACTTTATGCTTTGCCTCAAAACATCGTTGCAGAAGATTTTCTAGGGTTCAGCCCTAAGATATATTCATTAGAGATAATATTATTCAAATATAAGATTATATAAGAGTTCCCAGATCAGAATTCGCTTTTAGTCCAAATTTAACATAATCACTGAATCAAAGAAGCAATAAAATTGGGTAACGTCAACTTTAGCCTAAACCTCGCAAAAATCCATCGCCCTGAGAATGTCCGATATATAAATAAGGAAAGTAGTGGCCCTGAAATGGAACCCTAGGGAATCTCGGAAAATATATTGGCCCTATCTGAATATATATTTTTTGGGTAAACAGCCGGAGTTCTTTCCGTTAGATAAGACTGAATTAGTTAACAGGCGCCAAAGTTTAGTTCATAGAATTTTAACTTAGAAATGAAGAAAGCATGACTTGTATCAAATGCTGTGGAAAAGTTTACGAGTTCTACATTTCACGATCCAAGAATCTCATTAGTAACATTTCCTAAAGCCACAGAAGTGCGAATCCTTTTAAATTCGCATTTCCTATCCGCTAAAACTTCCTTAATAGAGCAAAACTCATAGAGCTTTTCAATAATTTTTCAATGTTTTAGGAATTGCGGGCAGGATGGATTACGGTTCTGAGGTCATTGAAAATTTTAGGTCAGGAGTCTTTACTAATCAACTATTATTTCCAACTAGAAAGGAGAGAACATAGAGGAACCGCTTAACCTCAATGTAGCAATTGATTATGTGAAATATGCATACGTAGGGTGTCCCAAAATTACGCGAACACCCTCTATTGCTCTATACATATAACGACTACAACACTTTAACGCCATCGACATTATCATTTTCACACACACTTCACATTTAGGAACATCAGACACATCCCTGAGGCAAAATGAAAAATCGATACTCATTATAGCGCTGCCACAGCTCTTAGATCCAATCCTGAGCTTGAAAATAAGCGATTCTGGACTTTTTAATTTCCATGGGAATTATCCTCGTGGTAAACTTACCAGGACGTAGATCTAGTGGCCCTTAACGGACTTACAAACTTTATTAATTTTCGAGATTTCAGCACTACTTGGGCCATCGAAGAAAGTTTATCCTCATTATATCTACTTAATAAGTCCGGTGTTGTAGGGCGAGTCACGAGGATCATACCAACTTCGGTTGTCTAAGGTCTAATTCGAGCGCATCGGTGGGATCTTGGAAACTGCAAGAGATACCGGGTTGATTAAATTAAGTAGCGCTATTTGTCGGGTGAAAACCGCTAGAAACCTGACGCATTGTTTGAAGACTAATACTAAAATCTTGACTTAGTCTTTTTCTCCTTTAATAGTCGAGCACCGTTTTCTTAAGATACTCGATATCTAAGTTTTATTATTTAATTACCTTAACATTATTCACGATCGCGGTTCCTTTAGGTTTTTTTCCAAATTGGTACCGCTTGCGTTGCTGAAAAGACAATGTAAAAGCCGAATTGAAAAGGCCAATACTTTCAGTTCAATATTGGTGAATCAGAGTTTATCGTTCATTTAATCCCTGCTCTAATCGCTGCCCTTCTTAATTTGTTAAGGCTTAATCACAAAATCAAGACCATTAGCCGTCTAATCAATTTCCTGGACAACTTTGGGAGCCAGTAAAGAGAACACAGAAGGAGAGTTAAGAAAGTTTTTGACGTCAAGAATCATTAAAAAATTACGATGTTTTAGGATTGCGTTTTTGGGTTAAATAATCAGTGAAACGGAGGGTTGCGATAGCATCATGATTAAATGGAACAGTGAATAATTTGTTAAAAGATACAGTGTGATTCATGGATACAACGGAACTGCTGTGGAATGCTATAGTCCGTCTCACGAATATAAAATATCCATTTAAACAAAAGCATCGATGCTCATTGGTGGGTTGTGTCGTCCGAACGAACAATATTCCACAAGTGCGATGGCGTTTCACAGGGGTGAACTGGTTTTATTTGGAATGGGGAGTTTCTATTCCAAAGGTTACAAGGTGGACAGTAATTTAGTTGATGACACACTTTTGATGCACTAGACTTTAGTTCTAGTAGTGCTTGAGAAATATAATTTATTAGAAGAGCCTTTTTAAGGAACTATTTCGGTGCAACAACGGTCTGATTACGGTCATGTTCAATACCCTCGTCTTGAGCGGATCACGTAAATATGGCGTGCATCTGTTTACATGGATATTTTACCTCGTACGACAGAGTAGAGCATTAAGCAAGCGTTCGTTGTCTCTTCTAATTCAATATTTTTGAAGTTTTCAACTCCTTTTCTGTAGATTTTTTTATTAACATCTTTAGAAACTCGTCGGCATCTGGACCTTCTGAATAACTCTTCAGTGCAACAATGTCTCCGAATTTCATAAAATTCCGCACGGATAAAGCCTCTTGTAACTCCGGTAGAATTTTCCTGGTGCTTCATGCACGTACCCTTGCCGGGGCTCAGTTTTTTTTACCGAAGCTCTGCCGAATTTTTGAATTTTTCAGGGATTCTCTGTACCTCAAAGTCACATAATTTTTGGAAAGTAGCGGATGACGTCAGCGCATCTACATATGGAAATTGTTAATCCCTAAGGGCCTTTTGTGCTGCAGGACAGATGCTGCTTCGTTACTTGATCAGTCGCCTTAAGGCTCTGATCAATGTCGTTTCTATGACAACAATCCCCGTTTTTATAAGATCGTCAATTTAACAAACGCAGGACAAGTGAACGTGCTTCACCGACCGAAAGAAAAAGTTACGAAATCTTTTCGCCTGAAAGGCGATGTTCCATAATGCTTCCATTTTGTTTTGTTGACAGATTGTTGGAAGATATATGTTTGCCCTGGATATAGATGCAGCACAAAAGCGTAAATTTTATTTATGTTTGTTGTAGCATCGACTTAAGCGAGCTTAAGCGGAACGGTCTGAAAGAAAAATGCTTCGTTTCTTGTCGGAAAATAATATTGTTAAAAACGTTGATTTCAGATTACGTCAAATCGCACACTTTGTATGCGGACGGCAAACACCCTCAAGGAGTTGTTTTAGCGGAAATCGTTAAGGCCAACATTCCAGTGAAGAATGGAGTTATCCATCTTATTCACAAGCCTTTGATGATTGTGGATAGCACGATAAAGGAGCTGCTACAGGTACGTTAGCCGTAATGTGGCTGTCTGCTTAGTTCTCGACCACATTTTTTCAAGTAGAAACTCGAATAAATCACACCTGCCTTATCTAAAGGAAAAAAATTATCAATAAAAAGTTTTAACGACAAGAAACACTTTTTAAAACGACACAGTCTTAGCACAAATTGCAAAAGTTTGAGCAACGTAACACCAACTTTATTTCAGCTGATTTTATTACATCCTGTGTTTTCTTTGTTCCATTTTTCAAACACGAAATTACTTGTTGCAGTTTTTAACACTTTAGATGCACTTTGAACTTTACGATAATAGAATCTCGCTTCAGTTCTCTAAATTTAACGACTAACCGTTTGAAATATTTCAAAGTTTGTACCGCAAGATTTAGGTAGAGGTCTGGTTGGGAAGTAGTTAAGGGGATTAGGGAAGAGGCAAATTGGCAATTAATTTGTTATGAAAGTATTAGGTAGCTAGGGAGTCGAAAGGAAATATGGTTGGTTCACACAGCTGCACTAAAAAAATTATTATTGCACAAATGTGTAGGTTTCTCTCAGGAATGCGCTCAGCCGAATTTACATACAGCGTGACCCATTTAAGAGAGAAGCACCCCTGTGACTTTTACATTTATAACTCGGTTTCGGCGACCCAGAACTCAAAAGATAGAGAATGAAAAGCTCTGTTTATGTTGTAAAAATTGTTTTTCAACTCACCCGACCCAGGCCCACTGTAACTTGTTTTTTGTATCAAAAATTGGAAAAAAGAATTAGAATTTTATTTGCAAAAAAACGAACACGCCCTTGAATTTAGCATTCCTTAAAATGGACACGTACCAAATTTCATAAAAAAATAACAATTATTAACCATTTCAGAGAAGTTTATTTCATAGTTGCAAATAATAATATTTTATCATGATAGCTATTAAAAGAAAAATCAAACAAATTAAATTGTGATGATGTAAATGATAAACTCCCAATTAATTTCTTTTTGGACGTTTAAATTTTATAGAATTTTTTCAGCAATAGGTGATGAACGCTTTGGATGATTTACCACTCGCTTATTCGGGAAACCTCTATTTTCAATTAGCTGACGGTTCTGTTCATAATTCTGCCTGTGTGAAACAATATTTAAATTCGGATTTCGAAAATAAATAGATAGGTTGCAATAGCACATTAGTTAAATGGTCCCCTAGATCTCCCGATTTTACGTCCTTGGATTTTTTTTAGTGAGGCAAAATAAAAAATACACATACAAATAACGTCACATTGGAAAACTTCGAACTTGCATATGCGGTACTTGGGAGGAAATAACTTCACAATAATTGAAAAATGTCTAAAGGAACAGTTTAAAAAGATAAAGTAAATGTATTGAATTAAAGGATGGACTAGTAGAAACTTCCAAGATGTAGTTCAATAGTTTATTTATTCTATTTTTTATTTGCTTTTTTGGCCATGTTAATAAAATAACATTTTTATTTTTTAATGAATTTTATTATGTACTCATTCTAAAGATTACTGAATTCAGTAGTGTGCTTATAGTTAAAAAAAAAAACACCGCAATCATTTTGCCGATTTTTGACATAGAAAATGAGTTATAATAGGTCTCAGTCGAGTGAATTAGAAAACAATTTTTACAGCATAAATAGAACTTCATATTGTCAATCTGTTTGTCTCAGTTTCAAGGCCATGGTTCCTTGAAACCGAATTATAAATGCAAAAGTCTCAGAGGTGTTTTCCTTTTACATGCGTCACACCGTAAGAAATGTGCAAAATTTGCATGCATGTACCATGCGAGGCAATTTTTTAGGTCAAAACAAATTGATTTTTCCGATAAACGCTCTATCGCGAAAGGGTCGTTTTTGAGATATTTATATGATATTCGAATTTAAGATATTTTGAAAATTTTTCTGTAGGTCTGCAATTTTTAAGATAATAAGTTGAACTTTTATAAACTTACACTCTGGACTGAATTTATAAAATCGCTGTTACATCTACAGGGTGACGCTTTTCTATAGTCAAGTGCCCTATCATCACCCTTTTTTTGTCGTGGGTCACTGACACGCAAATGCTTAAAATTCGAATTATTTATTGAATTTAGAGCCTATTTTCATCCATTGCGTTGTTTGATTTTTGTAGCCATTCTTAAGCTGTTTGGGGATTTTTACTATAGCTGTGCTGAGCTGACTAAAAACAGATTCCACTTTTTTTAGACAGCACTAATTCTACTGGATGTAATTTCGTGGCTCCGGCGAAGATAATAAAAATGATCTTAAGCTTGGAAGCCTAAAAGTTTTTCTTCCTACTGCGCATGGTCGAAAACTGAAGTTCTTTAGTCTGTGGCCTAACTAGTCAACTAAAACTTTCTTTCTGGGAATTTTTTCTGTTAATTCGACACAAACACGTGCGTTTTTCATAGAAGTTACCAAAAACGGGCAAGTTAGGGTAAAAAATTTGATGCTCACTAAAGAACTTGAAACCGTTACGAACACTTCGAAAACTAACGAAACAAGAATTGTAAATTGACCATGCAGCACATTGGCGAGAAATTTATAGTATCTACAGAGTGTTTCTGAATAGACGGTAAAAAATTTAATGGGTAAATCCTAAGCCAAATTTAAGACGAAAAGTTCATATAAACATATCTAAAAATACTTTGGCTTCGATCTATAGAGTGTTGAAAACCACTTTTTTGTTTTTACAAATGCTATCAGAAGACCATGGTTTTTTTTATAGTTTCAGGCAAGTAACAGCCAATAATTGTCCAACCTGACAGCAAACATTAAGTGTTACTTTATTACTTAAATTGATGAATGTGAACAGCTTTGACTATTATCACGAATATTATTCAAACCATCGATTTAAGCGAAATGTTGCAAGAGACTGAAAAGTGAGAAAACTCAATGTGGATTCCAGAAATTTATTTAAAAGATTCAAAATATTAACAGAAAAAATGCGATAAATGAAAGCTTATCACTTATCAATCCGCATCAATTCGTATGTGAAATTTAAGTCCGAAATTTTCGGTGTATAGAAAACACTCGTAGTATGATATGTACAAACTTTCAGCAAGTTTCGATAAAAAATATACAAGTAATTAAAAAAAAATATATAAAAAGAAATGTTTTTTAACACACTGTAAATCGAAGCCAAACCATTTTTGGATATGTCTTTATGTGAATTTTTCGTCTTAAATTTGACTCTGGATTCACCCGTTTAAATTTTTAGCCTCTATTCAGAAATAACCTGTATATAGCATATACATATAGTTATAGTAGGTCAGGTTAGCACAAAAAATGTTAGTCATTTCGATCATCCTGTACGAGACTCCTTTATTTAAACTAAAAACTGTTTTGAGGCTCGTTAAAATTTTCCACACTCACTGGTTCAATTGAACGGACACTCTTTTTGAATACGTTTCAGGCCTCTTCAAAACCAACGTAATGCATTCAATTTGGCCAGCAACTTAGTTTTGTTCGGATTAGCTTTCAAGTTTTCTAGGTAAATAAATACCTGCCAGTCATAATCTTGTGGAAAACCGGACAATAAATTGGAACATCCATTATTTCAATTCGTTTTAGGGCCTCCAAAGGGTGCTCTTATCAGTTCCAGACATACTGACGTAATATACATACCCGGAAAGCTATTTACCTATAAATTATTTATACACATTCCGGCATTTTTCATATCGGGGTCCTTTTTATGTGAATAACTTCCCTTTTATAGACCTACATAAATCTTACGGTACCTCACATACTATTGTTATAGCTTATACACTGTTTAGCACTTTTGCACAAGTTAAACCAACTAGTGATATGGGTTCACATTACAAGATGTGAGAACAGTTTTTCAACTTGTAAAGTTGTAGTTGGTCTGACTTCGCCTCACAAACTTTGTATGTACATACAGGAACACAAGGACTACATTTGCAACGTAGGGAACGTTCAGAGAATGGAAAATATTTGGAATGAAACTCCGAAGACGAATTCGAGGTTTTTCCACCCCAATGGGTATTACCCTTACGATTCCCCAAAAATGCATATAGATGTATGTCTTTCCTTTCTTTTATTGAATATATTTGGTTTAACGCTTGATCAATATCGATAGTAGCTGAAATACTAAAAAACGAATGGTAATAAGACTGTAAATGCTGATGCCCATCGGTCCAGTTTGAATGGAAGCGTGTGATGGATGATGTAATGTGCTAGACAAAGAGATAGGTGATGATGGATGGATTTAAATAATATTAAAACCGATTTTTGTCTGTGACATAATGCTGGAAAATATGTCGCGCTAATAAGCAATAATATATGAAATATAAATGACATTTCACATATTAATTCATCCCAAAAAATATTACTTTAAAATACTGCCGTCTGTGGGTTATAAAATTGCTCCATTGCAACTTGGACCAGTGTTTACAGTTTTCCTCAGTTTTATTACCAAGTAAAAACGTTGTTTTCTACGGCCATGGGAAGTTTAATATACTACCGATTTATTGCTTTCAACATAGTAGGTAAAGCTGAGAATTGGCACAATCCCCCTATTTTGTAAATATTAGAATATTCGTGAAATTTTGATTGAAAGCTTTTACTTACTTCCATGGTTTCCACTCAATTCAAAGATGAATTAATCTCGGAACTGCTAAGCGACATTACCGAAAAATAGGCAGCAATAAAGAAAATGGTTGAAGTCCATTAGGGCGAGGGTTCTAGGTTAATGGGCTGATGTTTCGATTATCGCGATATCACATGAAGCTTTAAAATGTGCTTGTGAATTTTTTTGGACTCTGTAAATTAAGTATTATTTAAAATGGCACACCCAGATTTTGATGCAAACTAAATTTTAAGCGAATTTCTAAACCTTCCAACGTATTTTTTCAACAAGAAGTTTTCTCAGTTTTATAACATTTTGCGCCACTAATTGAATAAAAAAGATACGATTAATGATCTCTGATCAGCTCTACAAGTCTCTTTTATTTTCTGATATACGGCATCTGTCAATCTCGCAATTATCTATATTCCTTAGTATCATCTATTTGTGTTCTGAAAGAAAAGCGTTAGGCAAGGGAGCGGCTTATTCTTGTTAAAATCAGCTTTTACTTTCTAAACATATGGATAGTTTTTGTCTTACAAAAATGAAAAATAAAATCCTTAGTAGAACGATCGCACCCCACAGCCATGTCTGAGATGACACACCCATAAATGTTTACGAAGTGAACAAAAAAAATGTAGCTTATTATCAAAGAGCACAAATAAGTCTTTTGGCTCTATGGAAAGATCAGTGCAATTAGCTTGACACCAATTTTTCCATATTTGACAACGCAGCCACCAATTCTTCTCTGCTCTGGGATTTACAAGAATAAATAGTGGCACGGTCTTCGTTGCATTCAGAGTTTTTTACATTGTTAACATCTAATAGAGGTTGACTCTCTATTTAACAGATCGCCGTAGCTTTAACTTCCTCAGCTTCATTTCAGCAATATGGGATATCAACTGATGACAAAGATATATTGGCATATTTTTATCTTCAGGAGTGTCTAAATTCTCAGAAACTGATGGTATTGCAACTTCCCTTTTTTACGAACGTTACGTTAACGTAAAGGCTTTTCAAAAGTCTCAGCTTCCTTGTTAGCTTCCTCAGTTTTCAGGTCGACAATCTCCGATGAAAAATTTTAAACTCCGAACTTTCCTTTCTTACAGTTTGATCGTTTTGTGTCAGTTGCAACTGAAAAAGAAGATATATCGATATCTTTTTCGTCCTCAGAAGTTTCAGCATTCTCAGAGGCTGATGGTGTTGCAACTTGTTTTTTTTTAACGAACGCGTTCGCTTCTTTAGAGTCTTCGCTTGCTTAATAGCTTCCTCAGCTTTCAGTTCAGCCATCTCGAGTATCGAATTGAAAACTCCTTTTGTACGGCTGATCGATATATGAAGGACGCATAACTGAGGGCATGACAAATCTTTTGGTGTGGATTTTGGCCCAGATTGCTCTGGTGTAGTTTGACATTTGGAAAACGTGCTTCTTTACAAATTGCTGCAATTTACTGATGAGCAATTGTCTTTCCAGGGTGGGTTCCTACCACGTACTCAATTCATGATTGTAGAATGTGTTCAGTCATGTAAAAAATCCCATGTGTAGGGGTTGGAGCTTGTTAGTGCGCTGGCCGTATTCAGTTAAGGAAGACTTCAATTTTCAGCCGGTTTTCTTCTTGGGCATACCCTAGAGCTTCATTTGAGATATGAACCATTTTGATTTTCTTCCTAGGAAGAATGAGAGCTGGGGGAATGTTTTTTTTTTTGCTAAAATTGCTTCTTATACACTGTTTGAAACTGACAATTCCCAAATGGATGGAACAGAATTATTTTCATGATAAAGAAGATGTTTTGAGGATGTAGACGGGGCTCACGTGGGATGAAAAGGAGTGAATTGGTGAGCAAAAAAGCTCCTAAAGCCCTATTCGCAGTACCGTTATAACTACTTATCAATCTTAAGAGCAATACCAATCTGGGAGTGGATACCATTTGAATGGATGCTTAGTTTCCACAAATTGAAATATAATTCAGGGGTTTAATCTGCCGTTTCTCGACAACTAACCATTAAACTTTCCATGCCATTAGAAATGACGTTTAACAAATTCGCTTTTAAAATGGGGCTAATGATGTGAAACGTCGGCTTATGCTAAATTATTCGCTAGAAAATGTATAATAGCGGCTTTTGGCAATTGCGTAAAATAATATTTGTATTTATTTTGTGATTATATGCTGGATTATTAACTAGTATCAACATATCGATAAGCCAGAAATTTGTTGAAACAATGTCGCTATTCATAACGTGAATAGCTGAATCACCCCCCGCTAATAGGTTTTGTCTGCACAGTTTTTCCGGAAGATTAATGGGAAGGTTTACACTTTAAACACAATTAATACACCAATTTTATTTATTTATTTATTTGGTTTTATTGGCATAACGCTGTAAATTTATGATATTTTACTGCTTCTCTATGTTTGCTTTTCAACGTAGCTTTTTTTGTCACATGAATACCTACAACATCATTAAACAGATCTATTTAACAATAAACCTTCCTACAAAGGTGAGATTACTTTCAATTTTAACAAATGGCCCTGTAGGATTAACAATATTGGGCTATCAGTTAATTACTATTGATTCGTAATAAGGCTTCACTTTAGTATAATATGTAGAAACATCATTAAAGGCAAGGGAACGACAATTTACATAGTCAATTTTACCAATTCAAATGACTCAATTATCACACTTCTTTAAAAATAGTTTTCATGAAAGCTAACCTAATGTAATGTCTTAATTTCAACGCTGTATTGAAATATAATGGTGAAATTTGACTAGAAGTAATTGTCGTTAACATTTAGAAAGGTATTTCAGAAGTAGAAAATTTAAGATAAAGCTGAGCTACACAATCAATTATTTTTGAGCACACATAAAACAAATCTATTGGATGCGCAATAACCAGGAGTATCGAGATAAAAAAAAATCCACGTACTTAACCCGTTATGATCCAATACCACTATCAAACAAAAATCTCGATTCCCAGATTAAACTAGATTTAGGTTTTATGTTTCTCATAAAGTAATACTTTCACCTCAGCATCTCCTGGTTGTGTAGCTCACGTTCATTTTGACTAAAAGAACGTGTGATGAACTATGCCATCCAAATAGCTCATCAAACGACTCTTCACCAATCATTTCCGCACAAACTCATTTAAATATGAATTCATGTTGCTTTCCGCCTGTCTTCATCAACTTGGAAACTGCAGCAATACAAGGTAAACTTAATGTGTAATAAACCAACTTCAATAACTGTTTCGCGAGCTTAAATTGAAAATGTTTGACTTACAGACTGTGCATGAAATTACTAATAATTAATCCATTAAGTAGTGGCGTGTTTTACTCGCTTTTGGTCTTGTAATATATAAATAACACATCACATGTTGTAACTTGAAGCATCAAATGTAGATGTGTAGTAGTTAGTTCTTGCGATAGTTCCAGAATCTAGATAAAACTTTTCTTCAAAGCCTCCGATATGAACGAAGAAATGGCAAATATGATATAATTTCAAAGTCTATCTAGACCTGTTATCAGTTGCATGATACTCTAGGTATTAGGAACATGGTAATCTTCGTGTTAAAGCTGTTGTAATATGACGAAGCTTGTATTACTTACCAACTTGAACTGTATCATTAATGTAGTGGGGAATCTACGAGAGAGTTAATTTTTAGAAGTAGTTGAAAACATAGAGAACATCATTGATGAAGTTCTTGGATCCTTTTGGAATTATATTCCAAGTGATTATCAACACATCAGTCTTCCAATGGCAAATTTAGTATTTAAGTAGTGTATTGCCACAGTAAGTATTTCATTCTAATTGAAAGGGATAAGAATACTCCATTTCGCATAAATTTTTCCAATGGAAAACGTTAAATGTTAAGTTTTTCTCTTAGAGTTCAGTCACGAAATTAGTTTTAAAAAAGTATATTAATAATTTCTAACCTTTCATCTGAGTTAAAGTCATATAACAAGTTGGAGAGGAAGCTATTCTTACCTACATAGAACTACCTCATGGCATATGTTAACCATACTTTTATAAGCTGTCTTTAAAGCTTCTTTCTCTCTCTTCTCATAAAACATAAAATAACAAACCATAGTATTACACAATAATGTAAATAAACATTTGGATCATGTGGCATATGTATTTTGTAAAATCTGGGTGCCTAATCCTCATGCCATCTTAACCCCAATGACCCTAATCAGCTTGTCTCTAAACATTCAGGAGAAAGACGGTGGTATTCTCAACAATTTCTTCAATGAAATCACCGACCTTGGATTTGAAGGGCAAAACTTTCTTAGAACCATAGAGAAATCCGAAGATATCACCCTTTTCGCCCCTTGTAACTCTGCCCTGGACAGCGAAATCGTCCGAAGAATTAAAATGGATCGGCCGAAATTCTTGGAGATACTGAAGATGCATGTGGTCGTCGAGAACAGGTTATATTTGGAAACTGTGAGGAAAGAAAACGAGCATGGGGTAAGTTTATTCTTGTTGTATTCGAAAATTTTTCAATAACGGAAGCTCACCAAAAGCTGCTTTGAAATATTTTAATATAATTAAAAATCAGGTATTTTGACTCTCTAAAATTGCTTTAAAACGTGAAGGATTGACGTTATTGGTAATCTTAACGGAATGTTAATAATTAAAAGAAAAATTATCTGGGTTATAAGCTTCGAGGCGAAATAGCTTCTGTTCCTTTAAAAAGGGAGTGGAATGAAATTTTGTCAGGGCACTAATAAAATGGGCTTTATTTTTTGCTTGGACCTTTATGACCCTTTTTGTTGTCGTCACGAAGTGTATAGAGAAACCGCACGAGCGCTTCTTGCAAAGACAAAAAGCACAACAACCCCATTGTTTAGTCGATTCACGTTTTAGTTCGTAATTTCAGTTCGTTACTTCCGAAAACTCATTTGCCATTATACATTGTTTCACCTAAGAACGGCAAATAATAATGGCAAATATTAGGTTTACCGGGAACGCTGTCTTTATAACGACGAAAAAGCAGTCTCGTCTTCACTAGTTCTTCATTTTGGTTCGAGCTACACATAAATATGATACACTTGTAATTTACAAAGCCTTCTGTTGATTGATGAACACCTAAATTTATATTTGACACTAAATCTTAATGAAAATGTCGTCGTCATTAACTGAAAATGAAACGCGAATGCCTTTTTGATGCAGATTAGCAAACTAAGTATCTCAGAAATTACAAGGAAAAAAGAACTTTAGTACTTAATACCTAATAACGTTCTCTTAGAAACCATCCCATTTTAGTATTTTCCGCTACCCCCATTCAGATGATAATTGAAAATGTATGCTTGAAGTAGAGAATACAATCGGGAAATATTTCGGAATCCCCGGAATTTGGAAATTCAGGTTTTCCAATCCAATTAATTAGAGAGAGTGTTTTGGTCTGAACTTAAACTCTTTGGATTTCTCATTTTTGAGATTTTGACTGAAATTTTTTAAACGCGAAATGAAAAGGGAAATTACATATTGCACAAAAAATAGTTTTAATATTGTAATCTAGACGCATAATGACTATAGATTAAGAAAACAACAAGAATTTTCTGCAGATAAGACGCACAGTCATTACGCCACGCTTCCATGTAGCGCAGCTTGTGGAACTACGGATACTATAAGGGTTAGTTCAGATATCTGCAATTAGTAATTATCTATTCCATCGTAGTTAATTTGATTGATTGACAGGAAGAAGCTAACGGGAAAGTTGAAGCTTTAATTAGTAGTAGTTTGTACCAGGCAATTATTCAGTATATTTAAAGTTACGACATAAATAGGTAAAAAATTCTAATTATATTTTGTATTTGTTAAGATTAGTTCTGAGTGACTTTAAGCAAAAAAAATTATAATGTTATTGACACAGAAGGCCAGAAGATATCAATCAACCAATTATTACAAATCAGAAATCGGAGGTATAGTTTGGTAGTTGCAGCAAAGATACAAATAGTGAGATAATAAAGAAATTCGCAGTAGCTTTACATTATATTCGCTAATGTGTTTTGGAATTTGATTATCAATTTCTCTCGATGTCAAACCTATTGATTATAAATAGGAATATTTTGTAAACCGCAACTTTGGAGATTATGAAATAACTTGCACAAGTTGTGGTTCGTAAATCGTAATTCACGACCATAATCAGCAAACTTGAACAGAACGGTATCGGAAGGGGTTTCCACCAAGAAAACATATTTTGTTCGAAATGTAAGGTAAAGTTGTTGGTTTATTGTCAAGCGTATCACGATTCGTGTTAATACTTATTTAGAAGCTTCTAATACCTTTAATTTGATGTTTTGCATGTAAACTAACGAGACATGTTTCTGTTAAGCCAAAGTCCACATTAATATATAGAGCGATGTAGGCTGCGAGTATTCAAATAAATATGAATTTCATCTTCTGAGTTTGCTAATGGATTAAATTGAGAACAAGCAACTCAAAATATCAAAATATGATTACGGATATGCACTGAGCTAGTTTTTTAGTGTTTAGCTTCCCACAAGCAAGTTGTTCAACTAGTCAGTTGCAGTCAGATCATTCAGCCATACCACACTTCTACTCGCAATTATTAGTTCTACCATGATTTGTGTGAGATCAATCGAGAGCAGATCAAGTTTTCTGGGGGGGGGGGGGGGGCAATTCGCTATTGAACATGAGAATTCAGGATTTCTTTCTGATTACTATTCATTGCCAGGCCTGTGAGACGTCAAAGTTCTCCTCAAACAGCGATTCATCCAGTTCCCATGATGGGGGTAATCTTTGATTTTGAACGATTCCTGTGGGTTCTGCACTACGCATGTATAAACAAGCGATCGTTCCCATTGCATGTTGGCCATTCACTAGTCAAAGTGAAGCCGAATCTCTTCTCACATGAAATAACGTTAAAAAATAGCTGAATTCTTGCGATGAGTACTATAAACTTTTGGAAACTGGGTGCTAATACCTCTTTTAACTTCTGAGTTATTATATGACTACTTTAATTCCTATTTGAAGAGTTATGAAAATGCCTCAATTTAATAGTTTCCCAAAATTCATTTTCACGCCCACAGAATGTCTATTAGAGTGGCTAGATTGCTTCTCCTATTCTGTTCCAGCAAAGATCGTTATTATGTGTGTTATTACTCATAAACGAAAAAAAAGACAACTTAGAAAGCTATAATAATATCTGAAAACGTTTTGTACTTACATGTTTTTCTGCAAAGATTGGGGGCTTTCGACTTCTCCGTATCTGATACATCCTGAACTGAAACTATCTATATATATTTGCTAACCTGCGCTTCCCTGTAAGACGCCCCAGTAAAACTGATGTTGATATTATACAATCCTCAAACAATATAGGCGGTTGTTCACCGTATTGCAATGCACCGATTTGCGTAATATCCTTTTGCCTTTGACATCCCACTCTAAGTTTATTCCATGTTCGAATGCTCTCAAATTGCCAATTATGATATCACAACGGTTTCGTGAGATTGTTATTAGCAATCATATTAAGCGATATCAAACAGGGACTGAAATGCTAAGAGAAGCAAAAGCGATTTCATTTATAATGGGGCAATTTTGTAAGTTATTAAATTTAATTCACATTATTAGCACAGGTAGGTACTTATAAAGTGAAAGCATGAAACTGTAATGATGAGATAATCGACCTATTTTAAAAATAAAATATCTTGAGTTAGAATACTTTTGTTAATGTAGTGAACTTCAAATCCATTGAAATAGCATATAGCATTCGTTATTTTGATTACTTCGTTCCACCTGCGTGTATCTGAGAAGATCTTCGATAATTTGTTCCGAAATTCAACAGTTTAGACGTTTTCTTTATGATTTTATTATGCTTTCAAAATTAAATTTGAAAAATTAAACAAAAATTCCTAAATTTGTTCAGTTAAAATATCATTTGCCACCACAATTCGCCTCAATCTATTAAAGCCATCAAAGCAAATATTAATTATTCCTTAGCTTATAACTATACTTTGCTGGTATACATTCTTCTTCACTCTACTCAGCTGATCGGGATCAATGTCACCACCTTCGTCTTCGTCTAAGTCGATTAATAAACAAAGACGGCTATATAATGCGAGCGAACTGACACTGAGCATGATTTGTAAGCATTGGCACTGTGGAGGCAAATCAGAACTTTAATAGCAGAAATATAAATTTTTCCAATAAAGTGCTATAAAGTCGCGTCTAACTAGCGGGGATTTTGAAACGAGGAAAATTGAATTAACTTTGTTTAATGATATTTTGAATATGAACATAAAACTGCATAGGGACGAAAACATCAATTTTCACCACGATTAAAATACTTTATTTCCCTGCAGGTGTTTCAGGTGCCCACCCTAATCAAAGGCAAAAACCTTTACTTTAACGTCATCACCATTGGCAATAACCGAACCATGACTGTCGAAGGTGGGGGAGTAAATGCCACTGTTATTCAACCAGACCTGGCAGCTAAAAATGGCATAATTCACATCATAAATAGAGTCTTGGGAATTCCATACTCTACTGTTCTGGAAAAAGTTAGCACTGATCCTATGTTGAGGTGAGTTAATTGACATTAAAGATGCTGTTCACAGAGCAATTTCAATTTAAATACGGCTTTCAGTTTAATAATCTTGTTTGCTTAATTATTTTCTAACGCCGCATTGCATCTGGCATGAGGATTGGACCGGCTTTGTTCGCGTTTTTAATCAATTTTTCCAAAGCTTTTATCGTGCCTTGTAGCTTGATTTCCGCCGCTGGGACCCCCAGATTTATTTACCTTGAAAAAGCCAATTAAAAGGGCTTATCGCTTGTTTTACCGTTAGGAATGAAAATAAGATTTGTATATCTTCATTTGTCGACGGTAAATAAAGTGTCATATCATTACACTATAATGAAAAATCTCCATCACTGCACGAAATACATCTCGATGCTGCTGCAAAGGGTACGAAAAGGTATCAAAGTGACAGCACAAAACAGATTTGCAATACCCTATGTATAGTATCTAGTACTAATTTATGAGTATCGTTGGAGAAATGAAACCCTATTCTGACTCGTCTACAATCGATTTTTGTGCCACATTTTGCAATCTTAACAGCATTTTCCCAGGACCTCCAGTTATTCACATTAAAAGGATTGTTGAAAGAATCCAAGAGAGCCACATCCTTCTCAACAGGTTTTTCAACAAATCCACTTATTATTTTTTTAACAATTAGTTGAATGTTTTCATGCTTATTTACGGAACAAATGCGAAATGTGATACCTTACGACTGATTGAAATTAGTCGAAAAGTATGAAACGAGTGTAGACAATTTCGCACGTGTTAATTTTGTTATTTTCCATAAATTCAATCAAATATTAGTGAGTAGGAAAATCTTTACGTGCACGAGTGTGGCAAAAAAATTTACCGGACCCAGGTTAATGGTCACAGCTGGGCACTGGCCGCAATGATTTTTTTACAACCAGCGAAACAGTAGGCACATTTTCATTTCCTTCACTTTCTACTTTTTCTTCAATTTTCCTACCCGAATGCAACGTTTTTCCGCCCATGATCGGAAAATTCATCTCAGGCAGCGGAGAAATCACTTTCCGATTCCTGTTACTTTGTTTTCCCATTCCTGCCCCGCCAAATAATCACGCGAAAATCTATGAAAAATGTCAATACCTTTGGAAACATATGTTCCATATTGCTGTGCAAAAATCAAATATAAAATAAATATTTTGTGGTATTGAAAATGTGATTAAAAAATCCCTCCATGTTTCCAGGCGCTGCTTTGAAAAACACTAGTTTTCTGTTTTGTAACGTAAACAAATGTTGGTACACTTAACACATGCCACTTTGTTTTGCGTGCGGTAATGCCACTTTACCGAGCGTTCGTAGAATTATTTTTCCGACTTCTGAATTGATATTTCGCAACATCTCTGTGTGCAACAGAAGATTCGACAAATAATCAATCAAAATCCGTTAAAAAACTTTCTTCACAGTGAAACCTTTGATTTGGGTCAAATGCAGTTCTTCAATGCCCAATTAAATGACACCAACAAAAAGTTCACCTACTTTGTTCCCCGTAATAAGGCCTGGCAAGAGGCAAGAGTGGAAATGCCCTCCGCTATTAAGAAACTGTTCATGTACGACTACGCGTATCATGTAAGTTGTCTCGGGCACTTTCTAGGAGCATTCAAATTGAAATATTGCACCTATGAAGGCACTTTCGACTCTTCAACGCCACCTGGTTATCTCCGATGACGTCTTCACTATGGAGAGGATCAAGCAAATGACCAAGACCAAACAGACGGCCAACCAGACCAATCGGACTAACATTCATCAACCTCCCGCTGTAGAATTGCCCACATTAAGAGGGTCGCTGAAGATATTCGTGGAGGAGAAATTGGACAATAGTACGTATTTGTTTGTTAATTTATATAGACTTTACTCATTTTCATCGTCATTACCCTCATTTATGATTTTTTTTAACCGTTTTTGTAATTTTTTCTTTAGAATCTGGTACATATGCAAGTAAGTTTTTGTGTGTTTGTGCTGGGAAGAGATGCAAGGTTTTCTTTCTTATCAATTTACTGACTAAATTTCGCATCAGCCACCATCACCTCACCGTCTAAGCTTTTGAATGGCATTTTTGTATATGGAACACAAAAATAATTATATTATTTAATATAAAACGGTCAATTTGTGGCCGTAGATACAGCACTTACTAGGAAATCGTGCATGGCAATAGACACATTTTAAAAATCAAATAGGTTAAACTGAATAATTCACTTTTTCTATGTCTGAAATCGAATGCATTTTTCGAATTAGCCCATATATTTTTTATGCATCAAAAACTTGTTCGACAGTTCAAAAAATGTTCCTTAAAATTTTTTGCTTTTTGTACATGGAACTTCTTCAATAAATAAAGCAATAATCATGGGATGGTGTTAAATTGAAAAATATTAACATTACACTCTGAGGTAGTGGACTCAAGAACTCACAGCATCGAAAACGAATAACAAACTCTTTGTATTTAAAAAAAAATCCGTATGTTTGGCTGTTTAAACCTTCATTTTCTACTAACATTCGTATCGGCCTGTAACTCAAAATTAATGTTACCCCTGCGTAGCATATATCCGTTCTTTTCTGATGCAAAACATCGGATGAAGCCAAAATATATAACGCACACGACAACTATAATTACTAGTTATGCTAGCAGTGTTATACAGGGTGATTCCAAAATTGGGGTTATCCTTTCACTAACAAATAAGGCTTTAAAAAATAAGATTTTTTTCCTTTTGGCGTTTGTTCGATATATCAACATCAACAAAAATGCAGGGTGTGAGAGTTTTATTTAAAAAATAAAAATTCATTAATAATTTCCGAACCACTTGAAATAATTAAACGAAATTTTATACGTGTCAATAGCTACGTGGGAGGGAAATTCTTTCAATAAATAAAATTATTTTTGGCTTTGCCAATGGCGGGCGTATAAAAAAGTTGCTTAATATTTTTGAAATAAATGGCACGCCACTGATTTTACTAAAAATAAAAATTATTATTGAATTAAAAAATTTTTATTTTGATTTTCATATTTTTTAACAGTAAGTTCAATTGATATTTAGAAATCTAGCCAAAACTGAAAAGTTGTTTAAACTTGTTAGCTGGCTAAAATTATCAACTTGATAGTTCCAATGCAATTTGACTATCAGTACCACCTACAAAATTTTGTTTACTCATCTCAAGTGGTTTGACAATTATTAATAAATTTTATTTTTTAAATAAAACTTTGACACCCTATATCTCCGTTGACGTTGATATTTCGAAAAAGCGCTAAAAGAAAAAGTCTTATTTTTTCAAGCTCTAGTTGCTAATGAAAAAATCATTCCAACTTTGAAATCACCCTGTATAGCTGTCATCTTAGCCTAATCTTCATATTGTAAACAGAGTTAAAGAGTCACGACATCGGCACAGTGTTGGAAAACAATAATTTTAACACTAAAAGCAGCAATTTTTGATATTACATTTTAAAATTCATTTGAAGTCGCATACTGTAATTAGAAATATTCCATCCGAATACCAATAATAACTTCTTACCATATAATCAGAAGATCCGCGTTTGATGATGAATAATGCATAGAGACTATGAATCAATGGAAGAAATATTTTAAACTCAGCTTGAATATTTTAAAGAGACACAAAGTTTTAGTATCATTAAAAATAATTATGTAAAACCCCCATTATTGGGGTGGTTCACGTCGGGTTTTCCGGCACTCGAGCATTTAATGAAGGTCTATTCACCATTTTTTACAGTTTTTGAATAGAGCAATATAATGTTTTGAGATAAATTGAGATAGTTTGAGATTAGTTAGGTGTATCAAATGTTTTACGACTGCGTTCTGAGATCTCAGTTAAATCAAAATGAAAAGAAATAGAAACCTGAAGAAACTCCATATATTGTATAAAAAAGTGGCGAACGTTTCTCCTTTACATGAAATCTTGCATTTGTGCACACATCGCTTGTGATACCCATGTTTAAAAGCACTACTCGCATTCTACAGTGCGCGGCAAAAATATACAACAAATTAATTTATAGCTCAGCCAGTAACTTTTGGAAAAATTGCCAGACAAACGTTCATTTCTTTGTGATTTGCCGTCTTCTAAAGAAGAAATGAAATTTCCAGATCTAACAGAATTAGATGTAACAACAATGCGATGTTTCACATGCAGTGCAGGAAGATAACCCAGATGTGTCCTTTTCGGTGCAGCCATGCAGAACGGTAGAGTCGTTTCAAATAACGAAGCTTTTCCAACTAGAAAAGTGAGCCGTACAAGAGCAAAAATTTCGCAAGCTCGTTGCAAGCTTTGAGAGCTTCTCACAATTTCCCTGTACGACCAACTTCGACGCTCGGCTATGGAGTAATAAAGACGCCGAGGTTTCTCGATCCTGCGAGTTTCCTGGCAATTAATCGATATTTGTGCCTAGCAAAGTTCTCCTATCGAAACAAAATTTTCGAAAATTTACAAGTTTGGAATTTTGAACGTCAAACTATTCCCGCCCTCCTCCTGGGATATCACAAGAAATACTTTACATCTTTATTTTGCATGAGCACTCGCAGACTTTAACCCAGATAGATGAAAAATTATGTCTTTTCAGTGAATTTTATAATTTTTTATTTAGTTGCAATAACTAAAGGTAAAAACATATATTTTTTTATTTTTATCACATTATACATTAAAAATATCAACACATTTCATTGTTAACTGCCCCTAAGTTGGTTTTGAATTTAGTCTTAAATTTCGATACCGCTTGGTGTTCAACTCAATATACAGAGTGTCTCATAAACCTATCGATAAACTTTCAGGACATGTAAACCTTATAAAAACAAACATTTAGATAGAATAATGTTAAGTCCGAAATCGCTTCGTTTCCAACAAAGAGAGTGTTTAATTTTTTCATTTAATATTTTTTAAATATTTCAAAAACAGTTTTGGACAAGAATTTTAAATCAGGGACACGTTATGGCAGGATAAGTGTGCATATTCTGAAGTAGGCAGAATATTTCCACTTACACCGGTGACGTTCGTGCAGCGGTTCAATGGGAGATTTTTAATGAAAAAATGGTACGTCGCCGACTTTTTTTAATGTGTTTTTTTTATATACCATCAATTCTTAATAAAAAGGGCTTCTTAGTGTTTTGTTGCTCGCGTAGCCGTTTTAAGGATAAAGAATGATTTATCATTCCTGTGCCTACCAAAAAACCGGTATAAATTTCCAATTATAATTTTTTTTTAATTCTTTAGGATAAATTAATTTAATTTTTTGTAGTAGAGGTAGAGGACATGAAGACAAAAATGTTTGTGTAATAAAATATATTCACAAATCAACAACTTTTCTTGATAGGCTTAGTTCACGATTATAACAATGAAAGCTCGCTCCCAACACAAGAGTTACTATTTATCGTACCCGAACTGAATGTCTTTCACAATATTTTAAGGCAGAAAGCGAATTTTGTTACGGTTATAACCTAATTAGGCTTTTCCAAGGAATGAAGCAAACTAATTCGTTGATTCACCAAAGATTCATTTAAAAGCAGTCTTTCTATCTAATAATAACGAAAAGCCGTCTACTTCGATAGGTCACGCAGTGAACATCAAAGAAATGTATAAAACAATGTCAACGTTAATTGAACTCATCAGCTACAAAGATCACAACTTGATTGTCTGTGGTCATTTAAAAATTATTGGTTAAGCCTTGGGCTTGTAAGGCGACTTTAGAAAATATTGGTGCCCTTTGTGTCTGAGGGTTGAAGAGCTAAAAAAAGATCATTATATACAAACAGAATGGCCAGTTAGAGACCGATATGTCCCTGGTCAAATGAATATAAAACATAAATATCTGGTACCCTCAGAAAAAATTATTTTACCTCCGCTTTACATAAAATTAGGTTTAGTGAAAAATTACGTCAAGACAAGACTAATGTTACCTGTAAACATTTATGCACCACTTTTCCCGGTTCCTATAAGGTAAAATTTGAGGAAGTCGTTTTCATTAATCCCCAAATGAACAAAATGTTAAGCGATGGGATATTTGAAAACCGACTTTCATTATAGTGAAAAAACTGCTCGGAACTCAGTACAACTTGTTATCACCAAATCCCTCGGCAACAAAAAAAATTAATATTACAAACAATTAGTTGCTGATTTGCTACATAACTTTTAACGAATGGGGGGTGTCAATATATCCCTGAAAGTTCATTTCTGGCACTCGCATCTTGACTTCTTTTCAGAAAACCTGGAAAAGTCAGCGACGAGCAGGGCGAGCGTTTTCATCAGGACTTTAAAATTTATTTTTGTTGAGCAAAATTATCAAGGATACTGAGTGCAAGCTAACTATAGATAACCATTGCTGTTTTTTGTAAGAGCACAGATACAAGAACATAAAAGAAGAAAGCTAAGCCACTTCATTTTAAATTTTTTAAACATTTTTGTACAATTATTTCTTATAAATGAAAAATAATATATATTTCCGAAATGTAACGTGTTGAAACTTTCCCATTATTTTGTTTAAACTTAGAGCACCTCACTCGTTAAACAAATACACTTTTTATTGCAATGACAAAACTTTTGTAAACTAATGTTGTTTCACTTAGGAAAATTTAATTTGGATTTTTCAAAAATATTTAATATTGAAAAATAGAAAATGGTACGCAGATCTGATTTGTGATCATTTCACTGGTTGCAACTGATTATTACACGTATATACACGATGTCCCGTAAGTTAACGATATCCCTTGAAGAGTGGATAGGCCAACTCAAAATAAGTCTATTTAACTAAACTTACTTTAGTTGAAAAGTTGATAATGGCCGAGGTACAGGGGCTTTTGTAGTAAATTTGCAGTATATTTACCAAAAAGTAAGACAGCAATAATTATTTGAAAATTTATAGACAACAAATTTGCATATATCATCAGCTTTAGATGCCTTTTTCTCGGAAAACGTTTTTTATAGCGACTTTAATAGGATATATCTTTTTTAAGCAGGAAAGGTGATAGAAAAGATTTGTCTAGTCCAAGATGACATACAGCGTGGCACAAAAAATTTTTGACAATTTAAATGAGTCCTAATGGCCGCTTGTGGGGCCCTTTAGAATCGTGAAATGAAATTTGTGTTCATCCTCTCAAGAAATTCCCGAATAAAAAATTTTATGAAATTAATTCAAAGTAGTGGAGATATATCAAAGAAAATGTGATTTATTTTTCACCTTTGACACCTTGTATTTCGGTTATTATCAACTTTTGGGCAAAAGCAAGTTTAGTTAAATCGACTTATTTTGTTGAGTTGACCTATTAACCCTTTAAGGGATATAGTTCACTTACGAAATATCCTGTATGTTGAACATTAAATTGAACGTAAATAGGAACAAAATTAAACAGGTATTTGAGGAAAATAAAGATAAAGTAAAATTTGGCTGTGAGATTCGAATCAAAGCCGACAAAGGGAATAAATAGGTAAAAAAATATCCTATTTTTGAACAGTTTTTTACCATTTATTCCACATGTTGATTGTGACTCACATTTCAAATCCAAAGCTCATTTTTTGCACAGTTTCTTCAATAATCCGGTGTATTGTACGGGTATTTATAATTAATTTAATTCTCTGCTTATATACATACACACATATGTGTACTAATCAGTTGCAACCAATTGAGTGACTACAAAGCATTTTGCAATTTCATTAATTATTACAGTTATAATACCTATTTCTGTGTGAACGCTAAAAATTCCAAACTTATACAGAGATTAATTCAGGCTTTCAGGAGAGAAAACGCGTTTCTATCAAGTTCTAAAATCAATTATTCATGAGAAAAGATGGGCAAAGAGAAACAAATGCTACGTAGCAAATCATTATTAATCTGGTGAAGACGGCACTCTGTCTATCTTCTTCATAGTTTCTAATTTTCTCCAAATATTTCGTCAATATTATGTTCGATTCGCGATAGTTTCCTCGAAGCAAAATGCGATGCAAATAAAAATCTCTTTTTCGAAATTGCTTTGGTAAATTATAACTCATTCCTACGTCAAATCTATGGTATTGATGAGTAATGCATGTATCATATTCTCCCCAATAAACTAAAACACATTGAAATGCAAGAATTGCCAATAGGTACATTATTGAGCAAATAATCAATTTTCTATGAGACAAAATAGATGTTATCGCTGTCAGTGGAAGAGTTACTGAAACAGTACATCCTAGGGATTTAAATTGTAAATGTTTTATGATTCTTGAGCTTATCAATGGTCCTCTTTCAAAGGGGTCACGAAAAATTCAATTTTTCGCTCTAGGCGAATACTGAACAGGCTTATAAGGATTATTTTTTGCCTTTCGTTAAGTTAGTTAAGTACCGGAACGTTTTACGTTTAGCATTTATTTTTCAATACATTTCATTGTTTTATCACTTTTTAGTGCACCTAACACCAATATAACACAAAACTTATCATTCTAGGTTTAAAACGCAATTACGGCTCAGGTATGTATTTCATATAGTAATTCAGCGCATTTCGCCTGTTCGTATAATAATTATTTCGGTCTGGATCATTGTAAAATATTTCGCTTGCATAAAGCCTAAATTACGAGTTTTTCGTTGCTTTCAAAGGAATGATGAATACAAAGCCGAAAATCGCAAAAATGGCATTACAACACTAGCCTGGGGGGCAGTGTTGTAATGGATTTGGTTCAATTACACATGCCTGGTTTTGGCATAACGTACATCCTAAATTTGAAAAAATATATACATATGCTAGTATGAATTATTATAGTTATACAGGGTGGCTCAGTAACTGTGTTACAACACGATATCTCTGTCATGGTTAGAGATACTCGAAAATGTTCAGGAGACAAAATGTTTAGTTTGATGAAATGCATTGTATGGTGGGTCTTTATTACTTTTACTACTTCCAGTTGTACCGGAAGCCACTGTTAGCTTCCTTATTTCAAATAAAACATCCTGTGTATTTTAGCATTTTGAGATCCCATACATTAGTGACAAAATAATTGTTTGGTCTTTCTAAATCCTAGACGTTATATTTTAACCCCATGCTTTATGATTTGTGGCTGCGTAAAACTCAGAAGCACGCCTATCTCTTCCTTTACTTTTTCCTAACACTAGTAACACATCTACGAAATGATTAACTATTCTTGATAAAATTTTACAAGTTTTAATATTGAGTAACAATAATTCAAATAATTTTTGTTAGCTGTGAAAAATAGAAAGGATACGTCCTGTAAGAAATGAGAGTAATACCATCAATATTTTGAGGGCGGTTGCATTAAATCCTCACGTATCTTCTAGACAATTAAGTCAAGCTTCAGTTTCAAGAATCTCAAGTGAAAATAAAATGCATCTGTATTATATTATACTGCTTAATATAGAAAATAGAACACCCCGTAAAAATTGGTTTTATTTAAATAATTTTTGGTATGCATTTTGTATATGAAAACACAAAAAACGATTAAATTTTCAGCCATATGTATCAATATATACATATACGAGTTATCAGGAATTCTAGTTTTTTTTTGCTATAAAAATTACAATAAAACATCAACAATATGGCTACAAATATCAATTATTGATGTAGAGTGTGCTTAAAATTTTTTTTTAGATTAATCAAATATGTCTAAACGCAAAATGCAGCGAAATTTTCATGAATTGAACAAGTTTGAGGAAGTGGATCTACGAGAGGCTAGTCGGTCATTTAGAGAAATCACCACTAGATTAAACCGTAGTGTAATCAGTATAGTGAGATGTTGTCAGGCATGGTCCCAAGAAGAGCAAACAGGCAAAAGGAGAGATACTGAATGACTCCGAAAAACTACAAAACATCAAGATCGCCGCCTTCAAATTATGGACCTGAGAGATAGGTTCGTCTCTTCGACGACGCTGGTGAATCAGTAATTTGCTGAGCGCGAAAGGTCCAATAAGATTTGAACCATTTATAGCCGGATAAGAACTTTTGTACTATTTTCCTACCATCTGCATTTTGTGTTACCATTCACCTTAAATCACCGTCACAATTGACTACAGTGGTGCAAAGAACGAATACATTTGAATCTGGAATGAGAGAATACCGTATTTTGTGACGAATCTATATTCTGCTAGGGTATGCATGATGGTCGGTCAAAAGTAAGAAGAAGACGAGGTGAAAGACGGGATCTTCAGCTTACAATACTGAGGCATGTTCATTAATCTTTGGAAGTAATTGTTTGGGGTGCTATTGCATATGGTAGCAGAGCACCTTTACTTTTCATTAGAAACAGTATGACAGTCTAAGAATATATCCAAGTAGTCCTGGAACCTCATCTCGTGCCTTATCTGGAAAGTATTGTTAATCAAGTTTCCAACAAAATAATGTACGACCACATGTGGTTAAAGTGACTATAGACTTCTTTCAGCAAAATGGAATCAATTTGCTACCTTTTCCACCTCGATTCCAGACCTCTCACCAATTGAACATGTTTGGAATATCAAAGGTAGAAGGTTGCATAATTTACCCCATCCCCCACAACCCCTAGTGGCACTGTGTCATGCTGTCCAGTTAGCCTGGAATGTAATCTCCCATGAGGACATCATCAATGCATTAGATACGTGCGTAGACGTGTTCAGGAATGCTTAAGATACCGCGGAGAACTGACAAATTATGAATTGTTTTTTGGTTTTTAACAATTAAATTTGTCTAGTTTTTTAATGAAGTATTTGTTTTAGTGTAAAAAACATACATAGCAAAACTTATTTATATAAAACCACTTTTACGGGGTGTTATGGTTTCTATGTCACGCAGTATATTTTAAATCAACAGAATGAAAACGATTTTATAAAGAAGTTGAATTTTTGTTACTGAATTCATGAAAAATTAGCTCAAAGTGATGCATTTCTATCAAAAGTGCTATTTTCAGACGAAACTATATTTAAAACCATTGGGGCTATGCATCGTCACAGTATGCACAGTATGCATTACGGATGTGCAGAAGATCCTAGATGGATACAACTGTACGGTTCTAACTATCGTTGATCCTTAAATGGGTGGTGTGGTATAATCCGTGACCATTTAGTTGGACCACCCTTTTCTAATTAATACTTTTCCAACATTGTTGGAAAATAGTAAATCTAAATTGTTTAAATTTGACATTGCTTTTTGGACATCCCGTATAATATTTACAAAAACTTTTCCTTACTTACTCCTCCTTACTCTATCATGGATGATTAGCATGTAAACAAAGTTCAAGCTAACTATTGAAATAGTCGAAGATTTCACATTTTGCAGAAATTATGGTTTAACAAAATGTGCAAAAAAGAGTGTAATTATAGGCGTGCTTCTAAGCTCTATGCAACTAAAAATCACATATGCCATTTCAACATAAGGTTTGGGAATAGGGAGAACTAATAATCATTTAATCGCCTTGATGTATGAAATCTAAAAATGAAAAAATATACAGGATGTTTCATTTGAAAAAAGGAGGTTGACATTGATTTCCGGTATAACCGGAAGTAGTGAAAAGAGTAAACTCCCACCAAATAATACGTTTCATTATACCAAATAATTTGTCATTTTGGTCACTTTAAAAAACATTTTCAAGGACCTCTGACTGTAATATAACGGAGATATTTTATTGTAAGTGTTACTAAGACATCTCACATAATTGCTTAGGTTTCTAAGTAAACACAGTGTGTCCAAGATAATAATGCACAATTTGTAAATAGTAGCTAATGGACTAATAGAAAATCTGGCATTCAAAATTTTCTAAAAAAAACTGCGAATGACTACCACGGATGTTAGTCAGCCACACTTTCAATGCAGTTTTTCATAAACGTCTGTATTGGACGTGCCTTTCTATCAAAATTCAAATACCAAAAACCCCTAATTCACCGTTTCTGTGACTAAATGGAAATTATGTGTTATATTGTAGCCTACATAATCCACTGGGAAGACCTGCGGATTCCAGTGTTCCGTCCTAACGTCGAGTGCACCAATGGCATCATCCACGTCATAGACAAGCCATTCTTGAAGAAGGGCGACATAAGAGTGAGCAGCGCTGGGGCATTAGAAACCTCAATTTCCCTTACTATTCTAGCACTTATACTAAACCATGTTGCAAACGCCTAATTTAAGTCGTCTTTAGGATTTGTTTGAAATTGAATCTGAACAGCACTAACGAAGACACATCTATGTTCACCAGTTCTCATTTTAGAAGTCATGAAGTATTTAAATTTGAGCTTGAGTTCTCAAATAGGAACTCGATGCTCTTCCCATCATCAAATTTTGAGTATATATTCCAACTGTTTCTTAAATTATTGAGGTTGAGCTATCGTTCATAAGTCACATTCTACTTAACAGACGAAATAGTGGTGTTGTATAGCTATATGCATGTGGCGATGTCTTGTATAATTATATGTGTGTAGTTTCACATCAAATAACAGCCATTTCGTCAATTAGAGTTAAATATTGTATGCATCTAACTCTAGTGCAGGATATGTTAAGTCAACATTGAGCACCACAAAAAATAATTTTTACCTACAGCAAAGCCAATACAGTTACCAGTATAATAGCAATTTTAGTAAATGGTACTTAATCATAATCAACTCAAACCGTTCAGGAGTACGAGAACTATTCATTTGAGGATGTTTTTGGTCATAAGCTGATCTTCTCATAATCTGTAATTAATTTTGCCTCACTCTCACTTTATGGCCAAAGTTTATTCCCTGAAGCGTAAGCACATAACATCATAAATTTGACCAAAATTTCAGTTTATTCCTTATAGTAAGCCTTTATCAAAGTATATTTAATTGCTTCGTAAAAAATGAGGTCTGTTAAATTTGAAAATACTGTTTATTGATATTAAGACAATTTATCACGCCTTTGGGGATCTTATAGATGGACTGACTCTAATTTGAATTATTATAATTATAAGTAATTAGTACTAAAAATTATAGCATTGTTAAGCTAAATAATATTATATTACATGAAAAATCTTGAATATAATGAAGAATTATTCTAATGAGGTGCGATTGATAATATATTATAGGTTTAGGCTTTTAAACATTCCATATAAGATTATTATCCTTTTGGAGCATTGCCGCGAGGTTAATTAAGAATGAACACATTGTATTTAGTAATGAAGTATGTAGGTATGATTTAATGCCTTCTGATAAAAGTACTGCAATCAGGGACATTACTTATGTTTAATTTAACGATTTCAGTACTAATTCAAAAAAATTGCGTGCGTCGAAAATCAAATATTGTAGGTTCAAACCCATATTAGTTGTTTAAAAATAAAGCTTATTTTAGTATCATTATTGTGATCCTTGAGATATTTTCTTTAGATTATAAATTAACGTTTAATATCTCTTAACTGTATAAGAACGTGTACATAAGAGTGACAGTATAAGATTTAATGTTTATATGATATAAACCCAGAAGAAGTAAGATGAGTTAATTCAATGGATGTGAAATCGCTTGTTCCACCAAAGTGTTTTTTCCTGAGCACTGATTTTGTTTTTCGCTTGAAAAATCATAAGATTAGTATACAAGTAATTAAGAACGACAAGTGGGTATATTTGCCCAAATCAAAATAATGGCAGCAAGTATTGAAAGTGTTCGGACACCTTATAAAGAGTACTTCGTGTATCACTAAAAAACTGTGTTCAATAAAGCAATCAGTGCTCCTTAAAACGGGTCTTAATTCTCCCTTTCTACAGTAGGTCTAATTCTGGAATTCAGATGTAAGAATGAAATCTAGAAAGATATATATAAAAAAACTTAGTAAAACAGTAGAAAAAATGATAAGTACTCTCTCTAAGTACTCAAAGTAATGCTTATGGCGGTTCCGTAAGAGGTGATTCAGCTCTCATGTGAAGATTGTTTTTACCTGGTAGACCGTTAGGGCTCATGCCGTCGTTCGAGATTTGTGGAATGTCGGGATTATCCTCAACTGAAATTAAACCCAACGCTATCTGACTGGCTAAAAGAGATGGTACCTGGAAATGACCAGGTGCCTTTGGAAGATTCTTTCACCTCTAAAAAATAAATTAATATGATTCTGAAGGCAAAGTAGCGGTTCGAGATGAGAAGCTGCTGCGCAAGTGTCAAAAGAAATTCTTGGAACAACATTTATAAAGAATTCGAATAAAAGTACTAAATAAACTGTTCCACAAAAGTAAGCGATATTGGGATATTTTGTATATTACTTAGAGCTAGCGAGAGAATTATTTTTTGTAATCCTTGTCGCAAAGTAAACAAAAAATTATTATTGATGATATTTTAATTTATTTAAGAAAACCAAAATAATAATAAAGAACTTGTGCAAAATCGAAAATAACTTAAAAATTAAATCTCAAAAATTCAGCATGTCCTGTGGCTCTAACATATATAACTGCCTCACATCCTCTTGGCAGACTTTCTATGAGATGGTTTATCTGGTTTTGTGGTAAATTTTCCCGTAACTGTCGAAAAAGTCCTCAAAGCTGAGGCATGGTTTGCGGGCGTGGTCGATGTTCCTCAGCACTTCTTTGCAACATGTCGCGCACGTGTTCAATGAGATTAAGGTCAGGCGATCTTGACGGAAATGGTAAATGTTCGATGTCTACATTTTCAATCGCATCCATGACGATTGTTATACGATGTGGTCGGACATTATCGACCAAACATCGAAAATGCTCTCTTAGAGCAACTTGTAAATTTAGCAAAATTTTGTCGATGAAGTCTTCTTCATAGATTTTTGAGCATTCATGTTGTAATGGCCACATCTGGACTTGTTCGTGAAAAATGCAGAACGCTACACTGCGTCCCACTTGATATGCCCCTTGCTCACTCTAATCTTGCAAGTTTGTTTCCTTGAGTAAAGGAAACTCTTCTTAAAGAACGTCTCAGAGCTATGTTTACTAATTTTAGTCCCCTACGAATTGTTTCAATGCAAACTTGGACCACTGGTCAAATGCCTTCGCGTCGACAGGGCGCCGCCTCTTCGCACAGAAATTGTAATAAGTCGGTCTTGCGCTGTCGTCTTTTTCTTCAGTAGTCTTGGGCGGCGTTTTTCTGTGACGTGTCCAGTTTCATAAAATTTTGTAAAGAGTCAGAATATCACACATCGGCAAACGTGGAACAATTGCGCGACATCCCGTTGTTTTAATCCAGCCTACAACATACCTATAGCCCCGTTTTGTTTTCCTGAATTTAATTTTCTTTCACCAATTATAAAAATGCTCGAACACCTTTATACAAATAAATAAAGTAAGGAGAATCACTCAAATGATATAGTATTCCATATCAATGTTTTGGTTAGATTAAAAAAATTAAATAATAATAAACTTGATTTTGTACCTATATTATTCATTATAGCGTTAAGAGAGAGATAAAACTATAATTACTAGTATGTTGTTTGTTATTTAACAAGATTTGACTACATCCCTAATTTTTGTAGAGAAGTTTATTCGAGAACAATGTATGAGGGTAAACAGCGCGCTAACTAAAGAAAGCACTAGAAATCAATAAAGGCAATAAGTTTTTAGATAAAACAGCCATATCTTTATTTTGTCGAATATCATGATCAGATTTTGAAATATTCCCGTTCCCTCAGCGGAGAATGTGGAACACGGAAATGAACCGTCACACTATGGCGCAATAACATGCATTGCCTGATACTTTTCCAATTATTTTTAAAATGGGGTCAACTACACAGTAAAACGGATCAGACGAAAAAATTCTAAATTGAACAACGCGAATATTGAATCAAAAGATATAAAATATCAATATCCTCCTACAAAAACAACTACTAGGAAACTGTCATCCTCCAAATTACTTGTTTCATCTAGCGAAGTAAACCTAAATCAATAATAAATATCATCTTGTTATTTTAAATTATATTTTATATCTCAAAAACTGTCAGAACTGTAAGTAAAATTGGAAAGATGAAATTTGACGTAAGAAAATGTAAACATCGTAATGTTTTTGCAGAAAGAATAGGGGGATAAATACAGGGTGTTTCCTAAGTACGGTACATAACTTCGGAAGCATATTCTACAACTAAAATAAAGGTAATTTTGTTATATAAACTATATCCCAAAAATGCTTCGTTGCGGAAATATAGGGTGTCAAAATTTCTTTAAAAAATTACAATTTTTAAAATATTTCCGAAACTACTTGAGACGTTTTAATGAAACTTTGCAGGGTTTGAGAGTTAGCAACGGTGCGTATTTTACGCTAAAAACAGTGGCATGCGGGCAGCATAATTGCTGGATATTTTAAAGAAAAAATGTGGTACGCCACTGTTCTTTTCCAAAATTTTGTTCCTCTTTTTAATTTTGTGTTCAATTTGGAAGAAAAAAGGTCTCTTGACTCTTTTTCGTAGAACGCACCGTTTTCGAGTAAATAAATAAAAAACATGGTAGCTAAATTTTTTCACTCTTTTTTATTATTCTTAAGTGAAAAAATACTTGTAAGAAGATATAAATTTTTTTGTTGTGTACTTGCCTGTTTTATTAAAATTTCATTAAAATGTCTCAAGTATAATAGTTTCGGAAAAATTTTAAAACTTGTAATTTTTTAAATAAATTTTCACACCCTATATTTCCGCAACAAAGCATTTTTAGAATATAGTTTATATAACAAAATTACCTTTATTTTCGCTGTAGAATGCGGTCCCAAAGTTATGTACCGTACTTAGGAAACACCCTGTATTGACTCATTAGGTCGAAGAATTTTAATGTTGAAATATTCAGAAATTGGTGAAAGAAGAAGAAAACATCCTAAATTTGAATATATTCAAGCTGCATCTTGGCCCTTTGCAGCACAACAAAAATCGTCGTCGTTACCAAAACCATATATTAACTGAGTCACGAAATGGGGGGTACTGCTACTATACAACCAGTTGCGAAATCAAATCTGTTTAGTTCAAGTTTGCTTCAGCTGTGCTTATGGTATTAATCTTTATTTAATTGGAGAATTTCGTTCACAGACTCCTAAAAATTGAATATTGGAACTAGAATTTTGGACAATAATACTGTTGGACTATTTTTTATTGAAGGAAATCTCAATGGGAACAATTATTTAGCATTTTTGGAAGACACGACTGGTTCTATGGCAACAAAAATTAAAAGAAAATATGGTAATTTAATATAAAATGTGTTAGATTTTCAACACAACGATGCATCCCGTCACCATACTGTTGCTGTGCGGCAATTTTGGAATGAACGTTTTCCTAGACCAGATGGATCGGTAGAGGCGGTCCCGTCGAATGGCCGCTCAGAACACTTGATCTAACTCCTTTAAACTTTTTCCTTGGGGCCATTTAAAGTCGCTAGTTTATACCACGTAATCTCAGACATTAGAAAAATTGCACCAGGGAATTGCAGAGGATTGCCGAGTAATAACACTTGAGGTTTTATTAATGTCAGAACGGACATTTAGAGCAAGTCATTAAATAAGACGTGATTTTATGTATCACCAGCAATTTTATTTGAAATTAATTTTTGTCTTCTAGATTTCTCAGGGCATCAAAATAAAAACTGCAGTTTAAAGGACGAAAACACCGCTACTTTGATGTGTCATTTAAAATTATCGAGATCCTTGCTACAAGGCTCGTAAGGGCGAAGTGTGGGGGTTGAACTTTATTGTATATAAAAAATCGTCCCTCTCACAAAGTGTTTTAAGAATTTTCTGAAGAGTTCTTATTTTCCGAGATTAAGAGGGGGCCAAGTATTCGTTGGATGACCCTGTATAACGAATAGGCAAACGTTGAATTGGCCTTCAGGGAACACATATTTATAATTACCTTTAGCAAAAAAAAGCAAACGCATGCAAATCTGTATGGAAATCCGCTGACATTCTGAGTGTCGGTCAACTACCCACAATTCTATAAAATTATATTACAAATTTCAAAGACCAAAATTTGCATTTCTATTATGTCGATAAAAAAATACAATATAATAACAAATAATCGCAAGAAGTTAAACAATGCTTCTATTATAAAAAAGAAACAGCGATGATGCATGAAACGCTATTAGGTCAATTGTTAATAAGAATCTTGAAAGGTCTAAGATGGACAATATCGTAAAAGAAGCATTGCATTAAAGTGTAACGAGAATGATATTATTTATGGATGATACGAAAGTTAAAGTTGCGTTCATCGTACTAGGAAAAGTGCTCCGTTGCTGCCAGGATTACTTCTGAATAGTCCAGAGTTTAACTCATTAAATCCTTATGAAAACTTCTCACTGTCGGAGACTGAGTGATAAGTGCAAAGATCGGATAGTTTTTGTCAGAAAAGAAGACCAGATGATGAAGAAATAAACTAGCATTGTTTCTGTCCAGGAAAGATGGCCACAAGGCCTTGTGAAATAAAATTTAGGAACGCTTTCAGTTGTCCTCATCATTCTATTTCTGCTCCCCAAGAAAACGATTGCTTAGATAAATTCATCCATGCAGATTTCTAAGGAGGCATATCCCACTTTATATAAAAAAGTCTACGAGCTAATATAGAATGAAGAGAGAATTTTATCGCGTGGAAATAATGCAGATGATCCCATTAAAAAAATCACACTTTATGGAGCCCCGCCTTTTGGAGACACCTTGTAGCTAAGTTTAAAACTTGCCCTTGTTAGCCATGTATACACTCCCATAAGTGATTGTTTATGAGACAACAAATAGGACGATATAGGAGTTATAGGGGATCGAACCACTGTTAAATGGACACCCTATATGTATCTGGAATTAAAGAGAACTGCAGAAAGCTTTTATTTCCTCTCAGGTAATGATAGCAAAATAGCCACAATTATAGCGAGTCTTACCCATACAAATAGGCTGATTCAAGATTATATTATCACTAAAAATAGTGAAAGAAGTAAATTTTTTTATTGCTGAGCTCGTAGCATATATCATGAAGCTCTAGAACCAAAATGGCCTTCAAAAAGAGTTTATTACGACCGTCGAGTGTTATTCTTCAATAGAAAAAGGAGGTTTTTTCATTTACTTAGCATGATTTTCGGGCATGTTAATCAACTACCCAAGGTATGATATATCAATTTAAAAATACAATTTATAAACATCTAGCTGGAACAAAGCCCGTCCCTGGACTTTTTTATTTGTCCCGAGTGTTTTATAGCTTGCATATAAATTTTATGTGCGAGAAATTCTGTACTCAACATATAAACTTTATGTCTAGGTTTCTAGTGATAAGTTAGAAATGCAGGATATTAACATCTATATTCGTCGAAGGCGTGTCCTGGAACTCCTTTTATTGTTACTGTTTATCAATAACTTACCCCATAATATTCGAAATGGCCATATAACAATGGTTGTTGACAATACTTCAGTGGTCATCATGGGGACGGTCTAAGACTGATTCCGACAACGTGTTGACTCAATTGTCCAAAATGTCGGTCACTGGTGAAGGAAAAATTGATTTTTTTCTAAGCAGTGCATCAATAAGCTAAGCAGTTTTATCCAGACTCTGAAAAAAATGTTTCGTTTCGTTTAAAATAACCAAAAATAATTTTAAAAATCTGTATCGTAAAATTACTACTGCAAACGAACAGGCTTTCTCCCATTTACGAGATTATCATACTGGACGTCCCTATCTCGGATATATCCTATTATCCTTGAATCAATAAATTTGAATTCACAGGACAGAGTGCAAATCTGGAGTAAAATTAATATCTTTTCAACGACCAACATATAAAATGAAACCTTAAACACGTCAATTGATTTTAAATTGTACATACTTTTTGGCAAAAAAATGAATTATTTTCCTTCGAACTCTGAACTGCAACTTTTCCCAACTTTGTTTTTTAATGAAAATATAAATATGTCATGTGTGAGCTCGATGAAAAACTCGGGAAAAATAAAATCTTACCATACCCTTTTTTTCCTTTAATTATGAGGTTATTAGGAAATTAGAAAAAATGATTTAAAAACAAAAAAATTATCAATAAGTCCTTAGTCCTATCTACAGGTTATCTAACTCTGCCCTCTACTTGGCATGATTCCAGACGATGGTAAAATCCATCGATGAAATTTCGAATGGCTTCTGTCGGTATATTACTGCATTCCATTCTAATTTTGGTTTTTAGGTCTTCAATACTATCCTACGTATTTTGATAAACTTTACCTTTCAGATATTTGAAAAGTAAGTAATCTAATGGCAGTAAATCTGGAGATCTGGTTGGCCTTTCGATTGTCCGAATCGTCCAGTCCAGCAACCTGCAAATATTTCGACAAAATGTACTCTGATGTTAAATCAAAATGTGGGGGGACGCCGTGCTATTGAAACCAAATTGTTTCACTGAGTATATCTGCATCTACTTCGTTTGGAAACGTAATAGTTAGAGCAGGCACCAATTCAAGACTTAAAAAGTGTAAGAAGCGTTCACGTGAAAGGTTTTCTTAAAAAAGAATAGTCATAAAATTTGGTGGTCAATGATATCTACCGTTTCTGGGGGCACTGCGTATGAGCTTCACATATCCAGTGTGGATTTTCCTGACTACAGAAATAATAATTGTGCGTGTTAACCACATTTTCCATTTAAATAAAAGGTAGTCATTCGAAAAGACTATATTCGGTGGAAGTCCATTATTTGCGTCAACCCGTCTCATAATTTTTTGAATTTTTTTTTGAATTTTTTTAGAACCACATAACAAATGAAAAAAACGGGGTATGGTAAGATTACATTTTTCACGAGCTTTTCAACGAGCCAAGATACGTCATATGCCGGGTGGTCCATTTAACGTGACCTAAGCAAATATCTTGACAACTATTAATTTTAGGGAAAAAATTTCAAATGTAAGTTGCTCGACATCGAAGGAAAAATATGATGCCGAAATCGATACTAACTTATATGCCGTCATCAAGGTCATTTCAATATCAAATTTGTTGTTTCAAATGGCAACTTACACTTTTTGTTAATGGAGATTAAATACTACTTAAAAATAAGCAACTTTTGTAGGAAACATTTTTTCCATACGTCAAATTAACAAAGTAAGTCGCGTTACGTTAATGAGTATTAAAAGTAAAATCAGAGGGCAATTCTGGCATTTCCTTTAATAAATAATAATTAAAACAATTTCGCTTTAAAAACTGATAGATATGGCAATAACAGTGCCCAATTTATTAATGTTGTATTCTTTTTATACATAAAAATAGGTGATTATTTATCGATCGAGGAGAAAGTTGAAACGATTTTGCTTTACGGCGAAGCCAAAAAACATGTAATAGATGCTCTTGCATTGTATGAAGAACATTTCCCCGAGAAAGAAACTCCATACCGCGCAACATACTATCGTGTAGTATCCCAGTTTAGAAGCCACGAAAGTGTACGATCAATGAAAACAACTCGATTGCAGGTATAGGTGTCGTAATACTAAATTACCAAATATCTTCTTGTGCTCTTCGAAACTATCAAAAATCAAGCATTTTAAGGATTCTAAAAAATCATAAATTTCACCCGTTCCATGTTCTATTGCACCAAAAACTTCACGGTAATGATTTTCAAAACAGTGTTTTATTTTTTCAATGGACATAAGAAAAAACTGCTTTCGATAAACATTTTTTCTATGGTGTTAATTTCTGATTAATCAACCTTTAGAAATCATGGATAACTTAATCGACATAATATACATTACTGAAGCGCTAAAAACCCACACTGGTTACGAGAGGTCGAGCATCAACGTCCCTGGTTAATCAATATTTGATGCGACATTATTAGCGATAAATTAATCGGACCATATTTTATTGATGGTACTTTAACGGGAGAAGAGTACCACAACTTTCTTTTGAAAGATTTACCACTATTGTTGGAAAATATCTTACTTAGAGAGAAATTATCTATGTGGCTACAACATGACGGATGTCCAGCATATTATTTACAAATTGTTCGAGACGTTTCAAATCAAAAATTTACTTATCGGTGGATCGATAGGGGAAGTGCAGTGCCGTTGCCTGCGATAAAAAGTCACCTAATTCAGTGAATTTAGACTTTTGTGTCTGGAGAACTTTAAAGGAAAAGTGTAGGTAAATGCTCCTACTACCACTGAAGATTTGAAGAAACGCATTAGAAATTCATGTCCAAGCAGAGACAGTGAAACTTTAATTAGGATTTATAATTCATTTTTACTACGTCTTAAGAAATGTATTGAGGTTAACGGCCACCATTTTGAATATATATATATTCTTTTTTTTATTAATTTGACAAATGAAAAAAATGTTTTCTACAAAAGTTTTTTTATTTTTAAGTAGTACTTAATGCCTGTTAGGGACTCTAAGTTATTGGCTTTTGTTTCTTTTATTTTTATTGTTGTTAATGTTGAGTTTATCATGTATTTGCATTTTATCCCTTAAGTTACGCCCATGTACTGCGATACTTATTCGGAGAATACCATCTGGGTGCCAGGCTACATGGCCCGTCAGGCCAAAGCTAAGGGTACGCTTTGGCTGGGGAATGTGCTACTAATCAAGGGAAGCTTTCTCGATCGGGACTATTGCTGTGATCGTCAATTTGTTGGGCCTGCGATATTTCCAGAAAAGCGACTAGTATAGATATTCCCCAGATGGCCACGAGTTATGGGACCCGGCGTAGCCATAGCCCATAATGGTTCTTGGTGGTGGTGCGCCCCTGGTTGGAATTCCTCGGGGTTAGTACTTAAGGGATAATCGAAGTAATTTTCGCTCTCTTCCTTTTCTCTTTTTCGTGTGAAAGCTGCGTCGGTATCGGGATGTGATCAGAATCATATTGTGTAACCCGTCCAATTAAGCATTCTCCCTCTTCCTACTTAGACCAAGACTCTTTCATTATTTTTATATAAGTGCAAATTAAATACAGTCTATTTTACGTAAAACAAAGTGTCTCTGTCGTGTTTCATTTATCGAAGGAATACCTTAACAATGCCCATTAATAAAAAGTGTAGATTTCTATTTAAAATAAAAGTAGAGTAGGGAGTTGTAGCTAAGCGGTCGAAGGAAAACAATTTATTTTATTGCAAAAACAAACTTCCAATTCAAAATCTATTTGCGTGGTTAAGTTTTTTTTTAATTATTCAATGAAAAAATAAATTTTATTTCGGATTTTCGCCCAGCCCTATTTATATTCCCAAGTAGCTAAAAATCGCTAAGAAATGGTTTGGACAAAAGATAATATTTTTACAATCATAATTTCCACAGTACATTTTACGATTTCCGAAATTCGAGATCAGTGATCATCTACGCACTAGGACACCCTATATGCAACAATGTTACGTCGATTGTTATCTGAAACCTCTCCAGAAATAACAAATAAGTACCATAAGAAATTTACCATGAGATTAAAGAATTAAGCCATTTAATCACCTGGAATCGAAATTATTTGTATTATTTACTTCAATAAATCCTAAACTTAAATTGGTGTTTTTTACAAGTTCTTTCTATGTCGTCTTCTCTAGATTTGCTTGTGATCATATAGTATATGAATATATTAGGATGTCTAGTTAGGATATCTATAAATGAGATACTTTCAAATCAGGATATCTATAGATATTATGACAAATCTTCCATACAGAATAACATGACTTTGGTCAAATTGTAGCTATGCTAACAAGCATTGTTTAGAACACAAATAATATTCTGTATTTCTAAAGTATCACACGAACAAGTTGCTCACAATAGCTGGAAAATTGAAAATCTTTAAAGAAAGAAATTTTTCACTGACCTGACGACACTGAACTTCCCCCAACTGAATGTGAACTGGAAAAAATCGATCACTTGAAAGGTGCTTTTCTGATGACTCAGATTTAATTGATTATAGAAACCCGGTCATCTCATGAATAATTGTTGATGACATCTTAATATTTTCATAGAAAAACTCGATAGAGTTGAGCCATAACCTCACCATTTTGTCACTAATAAAAATACTGAACTATTCTGAATTCGTCCATTATTCGATGTCTGCTAGTATACATACATTTTTTGAATTGATGCCACTACCCCACATTCAAAAATTTCCTGAATTGCCCTAGACCATCCCTTGAATTCTTTAAATTAATATTTCTGAACCTTTATATCTCATAAGCAGTAATTAAATGGGAGGTACAGTTTACCACCATATTATTATCAGCTTGACTAATTTCTGATAATACTTTAAGTCTGTCATACACAATGCCTATTTAATACCCTATCAATCTTAGAACTTATATTTTAAGCCTTAGACTTATTTTGAAATTAAGGTCTTAAAAGTTTTTTCCATTCTCCAGACACGTAGCGCTATAAATATTGACTTTACACACTATCCCTGATTAGTATTCACGCGGGTGTAACTATGAAGATCGTTCACGTATTAAGTTTTATGGCAGCAGCAGTTCTTGGTATGTTATCTAAAATCAAGAAAGGGGAATTAGAATCAGATCCTATTTGGTATTTCAGCTGATGCCTCCACTGATTTTAAGGCGTCCTATTACCCAGTAAATAATTTGTCAGTCAACACCAATCTTAGAATTGTCAATGGTGAAAATGCAGAGAGGAACCAAGTTCCATACCAAGTCTCCTTGCAACGTCGTATAATCATTAGTTTCAGTCACATCTGCGGAGGATCTATCATTGCTCCAAGGTACTTTCAGATTTAGATTTCAGGTATTTCATATAAACGTAAAAGAGCTATTTAATAAACAAGTGTTTTATTCTGAAAATTAGTTATCGACTTATAAGGGTGGCAAACGTCTCAATATATATACATATAGAATTGAGATTATTAATCGTCAGTGGTTAGTTACAACGTGTTTCTTTTGAGTGTATAATAGAAAAACCGAATTACGACCCCTAGTCAATTTTTCTAGGAAGACACCTAAAGCAGCGTGCGGCTCTAAATTGTTCCCTCTCACCCTTTTAATTATTTAACAAATTATAATTTTTTTAATTTTAAAAGAAGCATTAAATAAAACAAAAAAATACTATCTTCTGATTTTTGTTTATTTTGTAAATTTTGCTTACGTCACTAGTAGCACAAAATGGCAGATTTTTTATGTTGAAATATCGGTTAGGTGACACCTTAAATTAAAGGTCTTTTAAAACTACATCCAATAGTGTATTGCGATTCAAAATCTATTCATTGTTTTTTAAGAAAAACAGGTATAAATTTGGTAAAAAATGCAATTATTATTCAGCTAAATATGTATTATGTAAACAATGAAGAAACTTGGTTGAAAAGAAATTGGTTTGTTTTCGATTTTACGCTCATAAACAGTTTTTGGTAAAAAAAAAGAGTAAAAAGCGTAAGAATATTAATAAAAATAACCAAAAACTGTTGGTAAACAAAAAATCGAAAACAAACCAATTTCCTATCAACAAACAAATTTTTTATTGTTTACGTTCTATTTAACTTAGTTCGTATAGCACTTTGTTCCTAATTTATAGCTGTTTTACTCAAAAATTAATCGATAGATTTTAAGACATAATATACTATTGAGTACAATTTTAAAAAACTTTTAATTTAAGGTGTCACTTGACCCCTGTTTAAATTTTTAAAAATCAACTTTTTTATGCTACTGGTCATGTAAACAATATTTTTAAAAAATCTAATGCCAAAAGTTAGTATTTTTTGTTCAATTTAATACTGTTTCTGAATTAAAAAAAAAAATAGTTAAAAAATTAACAGGGGGTTCAATTTCAAACTGCACGGTATAGCGATCTTGAATATTTCATATCAGCTTTTAGGGTAATTTTTAGCTATTACGAAAAATTCGAAAATTTAAGCGAAAATCAGAATTTACAATGTGAAATTTATAAATTCGTCACATTTTGAACCTTCATATGTGGAACATCTTTGGGATTTTTTCTAACTTCTAGCTTGTTGCGATAGGGAAATAGCGGGTAAAACTTAGTGAAACAGGTACAAACGCAACTCAAAAGTCACAAATTGAAAATGAAATGGCTTACCCGGTATACGAACTACACAAAAAAATCACAATTAAAAAAAACTCGAATGTGTCAACAGATCAGGTTATAAAATAAAACAAAAAAGGGGGCAAAATCTATACACAGACACCAGAGTTGAATTCCGGGGGGAATAAAATATTATTATTAGTTCCATCGACGTGTTAGCGTTTTCTGTCAAGTATTTATTAACTTCCTCATTACTTTCCGTACTTGCAACACAAAACGGCTAGGTCTCTACGATATATTAAACATGTCGAAACATGACTTAGAAGTAGACGTCGGGGGTGTGGATTTCTCATGCTTGTTGATTACATAGGGTTTATAACAAATCAATTAAAAAGAAATCCCAATGCTTAGATTTTTACAAAACCTGGATACGCATGGCGGCGAAATCGCTCTTTTTCTCAATGAGGACCCGCCTAAAAACAGACAGAAAGGCATCGTCTGGCCTGCCTTAGCTATATTTAACAATTGTCCGAGGGTACCTGTTTAAAAGGTATAAATCGAAATTGAAAATGTCAACGTGAAAATCCATCTAGTTTTAAGCACAATTTCGTCCTGAGGAACTCAAAAAAAGCTTCCGTCGTTATCGCATAAATTTCAAAGCACGAGAAAAATCTACTGGAAAATTTTGTATAGCTCTTATATCAAGAAGATTATTTAACTTGCTTTTCTCGTCACGTTCAAGCATTAAATCACGATATACTGGTTGAATAAGCAATCACTTCTGATTTTGAAAATTTTTGCTTTGGATTTTTTTTTTTGGAATCAGTTTCCTTCTTTGTCTAGTTGGATTTTAACTGCTGCGCATTGCGTGACTGGAACATCTCCAAGCTCTTTGAGGATAGTCGCTGGTATTCTATTGTTGAATGATGCAAACATTCAAGGTCAGCAAACTATTGATGTGAGCGAGATCAAAATTCACCACAACTACCCAGGGTAAGTAGTTTATTCCTAATGAGAATGGTGTGCAAGTAGGCCATCCGCACTTATCCCCAGAGGCAGCCAAGTTGCCCCCGATGATATCGCACTCTTGCGACTGATAGAAAACCTAATTTACACCGAAAATAATGTAAAACCTATTACCATTCCCCCATTAATGAGTGTGGCATTTGGTAATGCCCTTCTTTCCGGATGGGGCCTTACTGTAACCGGAGGGAGCTTGCCCAACAACCTCCAAGTGGCCAATTTACCAATTGTTCCCGCGACTGGTAAGTTTCTTCCCACTGAATTTAATCAAGATAAGATAGCTGTTTACCGTACATATGTGGGAAGTTGTAATTTACCGCATGTTAATTACACAAAAGAAATTAACAAATTCAGTCAGGAGTCGAATGAAGTAAACACCCTTTCCTGCTATCGCGTGTGTATTAACTTTGTGTGTTCTTTTGCAAACTGTACAGGGTGTCTCAATTAAAATTTGCACCACGTAAAATGTCTAATCTCGTCCAAATGTGGCAAAAATGCAGAAATTTAATGCATAATTTTAACTTGAAGAGAGACCAAATTTCATCACGGTTTCGAAGTAACTTCTGTATCCTTTTTGCGCCCAGAGCCACACTTCAAAAGCTTTAAATGGCAAGAGCGGTCGAATGACGCATCATTTTGAAGCTGCTTCCATTATTTATGCAGCCATGTTTTTTTCAAACTTAAACAATAGGTTTTTCAGACCACTGCCTAGATGCCTGCGAAAGGAAACAAAAGTGGTTAGGAAAAAACATTTCAATTTAACGAATGTAGTACCCAACTGTCTACCACCAACATCCAAACAAGAGTACGAGCAATTGTGCAAATATTCTCTAAAGTTTTGCAACAGTTCTAGCGTATTCAAACGGAACTCTTGCGACGTTTCGTTTTCAAAACATTTATAGACATAGCATTAGCCTCAGGCTTTAAATGACCACAGCAAAAGAAATCTAGGGAGGTCAAGTCGGGGAATCTAGCTAGCCATTCGATGGGACCTCACCAGCGTATCCATTATCCGGGAAAGTGAGCATTTAAGAAAGCGCATACTCCTATATGATAATGGGGAAATGCTCCATTGTGTTGAAAGAAAAGTTCGTGTCCTTGAAGATTGACATCTTCTTCCAGTTCTCAAAGGCTCAATAACGTCTTCTAACAACTGCAAATAACTTTTTTTGGTCAAATTGTCTAAACAAAAAGTGACCCGACAATGTGGTCGCCTAGAATGCCTACCCACACATTCAATTTTTGAGGCGTTTATATATGACTTACTGAATATATGCAGATTTGTATCACTCCAATAACGATCATATTTATTTAATTCTTGAACAAATTTTATCTCAGATGGATAAAATTTATGTTTTTTAGCAATCCAATGAATATTATTTTTAGATACATCACTTTTTTGAACAGTTTTTCTTACAGATCGTCTCTTATGCATTAAAAAAACAGTCACTTCAAAACCTTCATTTTGAACAGGATATTGGCGATTATGTTCTTTTTTTGTAACAGAGCACACAACTTTTTGGTTACTTTAAAAATTTCAAATATTCATGCAGATAAGGTAATGTTTCTTAGCCCGTTCTCATCTAAAAAATATTTATTTACACTGACTTTCAAAAAAATCGCAACACCAAGAAGAACACATCGTACACGTTTGAAATTCTGGCATTACGTTGGGTCGGATAATAGATAACGATCAAAATATCAAAAGAAAATTATTGTGAATAAGTGAAAAAATTTAATAATAATTTAATAATGGGTGGTATCTCCTCTTAAATTAATACATTCCTGTAAGCGACGTGGCATGCTTAGAATTAAATTATCAATATCTTCCTGTGGTATTGTATCCCAGGCAATCTGCACCTGCTTGCGGAGTTCATCTATGGTCTCTGGAGGGCGAGCTAAACGTTGAAGTCTCTGACCCACTATATCCCATACACGCTCTATTGGGGACAAATCTGGAGACCGAGCTGGCTAAGGCAAAATATCCAAATTTTCAACTTCCAAATACCTCAAAGTATCGTTGGCTACATGTGGTCGCGCATTATCCTGTTGAAATATGCTTCCAGGATGGTCGTACATGTATGATACAAGAACCGGTTCTAAGACACTATTAATGTACCTCTGAGCATTTAATCTATCATAAATGAAAACAAGAGGAGACCGACTACCATACTGGATAGCACCCCAAACCATGACATCTGGTGTTAAACCAGAATGACGCCTTTTCAAAAAGTCAAAATTTAATCGCTCTCCTCTGCGCCTTCTAACACGTAACCATCCATTAGATCGCCATAAACAAAATCGACTCTCATCACTGAACACGATTCTTCTCCACTCATCCACCCATTGCACTCTCAGACGACACCAATCCAGTCGGGCCACCCTGTGGTTTCGTGATAATGGAAGCCGACGCACAGGACGATATGAATTTAGACCAAAACTTCGAATTCTGCGATACATCTTACTAAGGGAGACCCTTCGATTTAGGGTGGCTACCCAGTTAGCACCAAGAGACGGAATTGTTTCAAACGGGGCGCCTGTCGCTGAACGACGAAGTCGCCGATCTTCGCGTCGGTTCGTCATTCTTGGACGGCCACTACCACGATGACGATTTACTGACCCTTCGTTAGACCAATCTCTCCAAGCTCTTAGCACTGTTGATGCGTTTCGATCCAATCTACGTGCAATTTCGCGGAAAGGTAAACCTGCCTCATGCATACCAACAATTCTTCCCTTTTCAAAGGGAGTTAACTGCCAATAAACTGCATGTTGGCGTACACGAGACATTTTGTACTACCACACATTTAATATGGTACTAACAATAATACCTTTATCGCTATCTGCGTGTAAAAAAATTTGTAAAGAGAACGATTGTGACATAAAAAAGTAAAGAAAAACTTCATATCACATTAAAATACGAACTTGAAATTTTTATCATTTTTTTTTCTTTACAAGTCTAAAATCATACCAAAATTTCAAATACATACAGTGTTCTTCTTGGTGTTGCGGTTTTTTTGAAAGTCAGTGCATAATCGGAGTGAGAGTGTACCGAATTAACTATGTTGCAAATTTCAATGAATCTATGACAATTTCGTAATTCTGAAAAAGCGATCGCTCAAACTTGAACAAAAATGATTGCATAGAAATGGAAGAAGCTTCAAATTAATGTGTCACTGAGCCCTTCTTGCCATTTACAGTTTTTGAGTAGCTGTGGGCGGTAGAAAGATACAGAGATTACTGAGACACCGAAATAAAATTTGTTCCCCTCTCAAGTTAAATTTGACATATTTTAGTATTTTTCTCGAACGAAATCGGAGATTTAATGGGATGCAAATTTTAGTTGGAACATCCCATATAGACTATACATTAGCGTGAGATAATGCAGTCTAGAGTCACTCGTACGGCAAAAATTTTCAATGTGCGCATATTAATGGTCATTACTGCCACTTTGTTTTGCGTGCGGTTATTCACAAATGAGCGCAGCAAAGTAGCTTTACTGCACGTTTGAAGGGACAACATCTTTATAAACATTTCAGAATGCAACAACCACCTCAATTCCCTCCTTGGAGCTAACCGCAATCCCTTCGATACCATTCTTAACGTCTGCTCAGGAATTGTCCATGGCGGAGAATCTGCTTGCAGTGGTGACAGTGGTGGACCATTAGTTGATAAAAAGGGCCACGTTGTGGGTATCGTTTCCTGGGGTCTTACTCCATGTGGATCTGCAAATGCTCCTTCCGTTTACGTTAGAACTTCAGCTTACACCGAATGGATCACAGCCAACACGGACAATCAAGTACTACCACCTCATTAATTAAGCGAAAATAATTATTTTTTGGTTTTTGAAACTAAATAAATTTGGCTGGAAAACAAATTTATTGTTTTATTATTGAAAGTTTTCAGTAGAATTTCCTTCTTCCTGTTGCCAATTCTTATACAGAGTGTCTGTAAAAGGTCTTTACAACGCTCTACCACAGATTCTTCAGATCAAAACAAGACGATTTAGCCATATTTAGTCTAGTCCAAAAGTTGATAATAACAGCGCTAGAGGGCGTCAAAGTTGAAAATTAAAAATCAATTTTTTAACATATTTTCCATACTGTACAACATAAAAACGTGAAAGTTGGTGTAGGGGAGTTTTTCAAGACGCCGAATTCATATCTGCTAATAAATTGCACTTACCTGGTAGAGGGCGCCACTTACGGCCCACCGCATGTATTAAATTGATTGAAACTTTTTTGCCTCCTGGTATAAATGATTTTCGAATACAGTAGTGTATTTGGTCATCGTTTATAAATAAAAAAGGTATACCTTGTTGATGTTGCTACGAGGAGCCGTTTACGAGATAAATGCATTTTAGTAATTCAGGTGTAAGATTTTAGATTAAACAACTTATTTACTGCAAAAAGGTACTCTTGATAAGACCTTTAATAATTCGCAGTAGTTTTACAAGAAAACTTAATTACCAAATCACGAATACAAAGAAATAAGAATATCACAAAAACGGTTCAAAGAGTCCACCATTTGCACGTATACAAAGGTTTATACACCGAAAAAAATTAAAATGTACGCTTTGCATAACTTCTTCGTCGTTTCTAATATTATTTATTGCATCTTGAATACGTTGCCACAGTTGTTCTTCGTTATCGACAGTTGTCATGTAAACCATGGACTTAAGGTGTCCCCATAAAAAATAATCCATTGGATTTAAGTCCGGAGAACGTGGTGGCCATTTTACAGGGGCGTCATTACCTCTGCCTATCCATTTATTTGGGTACTGTTGATTTAAATGATTTCTAACATTTAGTACAAAATGTGGTGGAGCTCCGTCATGCATAAACCACATATCTCTCCGAAGTTGTAAAGGTAAATCCTCTAACAAATTTGGCAACGAATTTTGTAGATGTTGCAAATAAATTTCCCCTGTTAATCTTTGTAGAAAAATGACAGGACCAACAATATGATTACTAATTATTCCAGCCCACACAATAATTTTGAATTCGTGTTGAAAATGTTTTACTTTTATTGCATGCGGATTTTCATCTGCATAAACATGTTCATTATGAAAATTGGTTACCCCTTTTCTTGTAAAACACGCCTCATCGGTAAACAAAATATTGTTACCAAAATTTAAATCTCCTTCTCTTTGCCTATTAACAAATCGACAAAAAACCAGGCGCATATTAGGATCATGTTGTAAAAGATCTTGAACTGGCGTCTTATGATAAGGATATAGCAACTCTTCTTTAAGTACTCCATGAACGACATCTTTGGATAATCCTATTTCCCTACCTAGTTTTTGTGATATTCTTATTTCTTTGTATTCATGATTTGGTAATTAAGTTTTCTTGTAAAACTACTGCGAATTATTAAAGGTCTTATCAAGAGTACCTTTTTGCAGTAAATAAGTTGTTTAATCTAAAATCTTACACCTGAATTACTAAAATGCATTTATCTCGTAAACGGCTCCTCGTAGCAACATCAACAAGGTATACCTTTTTTATTTATAAACGATGACCAAATACACTACTGTATTCGAAAATCATTTATACCAGGAGGCAAAAAAGTTTCAATCAATTTAATACATGCGGTGGGCCGTAAGTGGCGCCCTCTACCAGGTAAGTGCAATTTATTAGCAGATATGAATTCGGCGTCTTGAAAAACTCCCCTACACCAACTTTCACGTTTTTATGTTGCACAGTATGGAAAATATGTTAAAAAATTGATTTTTAATTTTCAACTTTGACGCCCTCTAGCGCTGTTATTATCAACTTTTGGACTAGACTAAATATGGCTAAATCGTCTTGTTTTGATCTGAAGAATCTGTGGTAGAACGTTGTAAAGACCTTTTACAGACACCCTGTATATATGTCCTGTAAATCGTAAATTTCAAGTGGCCCTAAAGAAAGAAGTAAATGCCTGTCAGATTCGATGATTTTGCTGGTCATGCTATCGCGCCTCGTTTAGTGATTTATTTGCCGTGAAATAACTAATAAGCCGTAATGATGGAGAGCTTCGTCTTCTTGTAATAGAAGATATCTTCATTGCGTTCTAGAGCTCCATTTTCGTCAATTTAGTATTCTAAAAATCAAACGATACTACCAGTCTATGATGTTTTCTAACAGTTATAAAAAGAAATGTCAATAAAAAAATGTTGAGTCGGTATAGTTTTGAGAAACATTTAGTAACAGGCGCCTATGGTCAATATCCCATTATTACAATATTAAAACCATTGTGTGTAAATTATTATATAATCATATTTATACAGGGTGAATCTTAAGTAGGGGACTCCCTTTTAACATGACATAGACATGAAAAAAGTGAGCGAAATCTTTATGTAACATTTTTTCAAAAATGTAACATTTTCTCAAAAACAACCGAATTATGTGAGTACGAAGAAAACTAAAAAAGAAAGTACAACATTTTTTAAACAATAAATTCTCTAGTAGTTTATAGGTCACAATGGAACAATAAAATGGCAAGATCGCCAGACCTAAATCCATGTGATTTTTATACGTGGAGTTATATGAAAAGTTTAGTGTTCACAATTGAAATTTAGACAGTGGCAGAGCTGCGTGAACGAATTAAAAACACCGCAAAAATCACTCGAAGAAAAATATCTTCTCTAACAGCATGTAGAGTCGTGCATAAGGCACGGAGCAATTTATATAAATGCCACCAATTGCGACAATTTCGAACATCCTTCGTGGTCAATCTTGAAATTAATAATAATTAAAAATATTGTTATTTATTCAAAGATTGATACGCGTACATATCACTTATTTTTGAGACTTCAAAAAAATGTTAAATAATGTTTTTGCTTAGTTTTTTTGAGGTCTATGCCATGTGAAAAAAAAAGCCCTACTTAAGATTTACCCTGTATAGGGATCTATTACTTTAAATGAATGTACATAATATCTAGTAAATCTAATAACTATGCAAATACATCAAATATAAAAAAGTTATTATATAAATATTAATTATTAATAATATATATATAAATACATCGTAATTAATTTGCTATTGTTTCAAATGGATATAGTTTTGTAAGGACAACATTTTAAATTATAAATACAAAGAACTACGCAAATTACGAGAATTAAAGCGTAGTTACTACAGCGACATAGCCAAGAGCCACGCGTTATCTTCGAAATCACTACATTGGGGTAAGATATACTAATTAATTTTTAATATAATTATGGAGATTGGGGCACAAGAAGAACAAGTTCAGTAAGAATTGGAGCATTTTTTGTAACGTTCAACAATCTTCCAATTCCTTCTAAAGGAATTAATCAATGAGATAGACCCTCAGAAATACATGGGTTTAAATGTTGTACCACGTGTCGTTACTTAAGGTTTTATTTTTTATACTAAACTGCTCGCAAAAATAGTTGAAATGTTTTTTTTTAGTCCTTTTTAAAAGCTCGTATTTAGAAAATTCCGTGACCAACTTTAATCGGCAAAAAAGATTGTAGTAGTCCGTTTTCAAAAGTATTTGACGAGCACTTCTTTTGGAAACATTTTTTTTTCAATGTCAAACAGGGTATTTCAAATTGTTCATTGTCCCCGGTTAACAAAGAATTTTCGAGCTACCTATCATGGTACTAGAGTGCCCGATCGTTGGTGTAGAATAAGGTAGAGAATTTGATCGAAATGGAAGAAAAATACTTCAAACTTATATATGAAAAAAAAAACATTGTTTTAATAAATTTGAAGCCTTCAACAGTGAAAACGAAGCAGTTTCTCACCTAGATAAATTGAGCCAAATCGGTCTTTTTTACCTTACTAATTAGTGACATCCAGTCTATATTATTTTGGGACATTTGTATATAAAACTCCTATGGATTACACTGTTTCACTATCCCATACAGGGTTGGGAGAAAGTCTGGAATAAAATCAAAATCTTTTTAACGAGTACTCATGAAGTAAGAACACCATTCCTACAGAAAATTGGATACTTTGTGTGAATTATAGCAACTAAACTTTTAGCATTTTGATAGTAAATTTAACAATATTTTATCTTATATCGCTCCAGGTCTATTAACTCCTATCCGTCTTCTTTCGCCTGGCACGTGGATTCACTGACTTTCGTTCTTATTATAAGAGCCTTAAAAATAAAAACTCGTTCGAAATTAAAAACAGCATACCGATATAAATTTTTATTGGGGCTTACCATTATCTGGGAGCATGCCAAATAGAGGGTGAAGAACATTTTCGGTATCTGTTACGTTAAACAACCTGTAGATAGTACTAAGAAGATATTCGTAATTTTTTGGTTTTTAAAAGATTTTTTTTAAATTTCTTAATAACCACATAACCCAAAGAAAATAAGGGTTTGGTAAGATTCTATTTTTCATAAGCATTTCAACGAGCCCATACACGACATGTTTCGGTAAAAAAAAGTGAGGCGGGGTTGCAGCCAAGGGATTAAAGGAAAATATTTCTCTTTATTGTCAAAAATTACGTTCGACTCTAAATAAATTCACATGTTTCAACGTATTTTTTTTAAGTCGCTCGTTGAAAAGATACAGTAGTGGACAAAAGTTTAGAAACTTTTTTATTTTTTAGTTAGCTGAAATAAAAAGCAAATTATTGTGATATTGTTAATATGTAATTGTAGTCCTTCGTCAGTTTGATCGTTTAATAAGCCTAATAACCGTAATTAAAATACCGAAAATAAAATAAAAATGTTCACCTTTTTTTAGTCGAACAAAAGTTTAGAAACATTTATTTATAAATGAATTAATAATACAGGAAAAAATAATCTTAATATTTGGTTCCATATCCTTTCGAATTAATCACTGCCTGACATCTTCTGGGCATCGAACCAACCAGCTTCCAACACATTTCCTCGGGAATTTTTTTCCACTCGTCCATTGTTGTTTCTAAAAGTTCAACCCTATTACGAATATTTTTTAGGCGAATGCGTCGATCTAGGATTTCCCACATGTGTTCTATTGGGTTTAAATCCGGAGATTGTGAAGGCCACTCAATTACACTGATCCCATTTGAAGAAAACCACTCTTTGACTAGCTTTGAAGCGTGTTTGGGGTCGTTATCCTGTTGGAATTTCCAACGAAGAGGCATTTCATACTCCGAATATGGCAACATATTATTCGCTAATATATCCCGGTATTGAAACTTGTTCATTCTTCCCTGTACCTCCACAATTAGTCCAAGACCAGACCGACTAAAAGAACTCCATACCATCACACTGCCACCTCCGTGCTTAACCGTTGGTATTTGGTACTTGACTTCGTATCTTTTGCCTGCTGGTCGTCTCACGTAGCGTCTACCGTCCGATCCGAATATTTTAAATTGACTTTCGTCACTCCAAAGAACCGTACGCCATTTTTCACAAGTCTAGTGTAAGTGCCCCCGTACAAATCGTAGACGGGCCTTCACGTTTTTCTTTGATAAGAGTGGTTTCTTAACAGCAAGCCTTCCAATCAAACCCACAGAATTCAACCGACGTCTCACAGTCCTTTCGCTCAACTGGAGATGAAACTCTTCCGCAATTTCTTGATTAATTTCACGTGCTGTCTTACGAGGATCTTTTTCTGAGATTCTTTTTATTACTTCATCAATTGTGGAAGTCGTTTTTCGTGGACGTCCTGTACTTTTCAGCCTTAACAGACTTTTATCACCAACACGAGAAGCAGCTATAATTCTTGAAATAGAACTTTTACTAATTTTAAGATTTTTAACAATATTAATTTGTTTTTAACCACTCTCATACAGTTGAATCATTTTTTCCTTTAAATCGCTTGAAATACACTTTGCTTTACCCATAACATATAATATTAGTAGTAATAAATGATTCAAAATGGTTTAAACTTTGAACAAACTGAAGATAAACGAAAAGTTTGTAAATTTATGTCTGAGCAAAAAATTATTTTGTCCAAATGATAAAATTATAAAAAACTTATACCAGGAACAAGCCTATACGAGGTTCATACGGTTTGTAAAGACACATTTTATGCATAGGAGGAGTCTCTATAAATTCATATTTAGACAAAAATTTCAAAACAAGAAAGTTTTTAAACCTTTGTCCCCCACTATATTAATTTTATTCCGCACTTTCGTTCAGCCCTGTATGTATACCAATATTATCCGAAAAAAAATCGACATTGTTACACAGGTACCATGGGATCCGAAACAGCTGAAACTTCGATTAAACAACCCAGGAAACCACAGAGTCTTGAAACTGACTTCAATTACAAGCACAAGATTGTTTGGAAGAATGTCATTATCTTCATCATTCTGCATTTGATTGCCCTACACGCATTATTCCTGATAGTTACTCTTAAATATCGTTTAGTCACAGTTGTTTTCTGTAAGTATGTTATCCAATAATCCATAAATGTACAGTATGCAACATTTAATCTGGAATATCGAAATATCTGGAATACTAGGCATCCTACAAAAAAATATTTAGTATCAAGCTTTAATGACTGTAAGGAGAAAATTCATTGATACTAAAGTTGATTCCCCTCAACCCTCCATGTGAGAGGGATGAGAATTAACTTTTTAATTTTAAATAGCAACACCCATTTTTTTACAGATTCGGATAATAAAATTTGTTTGAAACATTTTTTACATTCATACAAAAAAACACTATAATTAACTAAATTCAATTCATATCTTAAATGGCACTAGATATTTCTAAAAAATGTCTATGGGACAAAAAAATTCTATGGTAATAAAATGTGACAAATAACTAAAAACGCAAACAAATAAAACATTTACTTTTAAACATTCTGTTGTTAATACTGCTTTAGGGTGGAGTATTTGAGAGAATAGAAAATTGAAATGATTTTGGTGAATATAAATATACATATGTAATGTGTATGTGTATATTAAATTTCATTATTTATGGTTTATTCTAGCATGGACCTATAAAAATGTTTCAAAGTAATGTTTCTTGTTTTTAGCCGTATTATCCAAATCTGTAAAAAAAAATTAGGTTCTCGTTTGAAATTAAAAAGTTAACCCCAATCCTGCCCACACTGGGGGTGTAGGAGAATCAACTTTAGCACCAATACATGTCCTCCTCAAGATAATTAAAGATTGCTACTAAACATTGCTTTATAGGATGCCTAGTGTTAAATAATTCTGATATTCCAAGTGAAATGTGACACACTGTACAATATATGTAGGTGTGCAAGGTGTCTCTGTACATAGTGCCATAAATTCAACGACATCTTCTAAATCCCAAATTTTGGCAAAATATTCATATAAACATTTATCAAATGGCGCTTCATTTTCGATATACAGAGTGTGAACAGTTGGTCCCCGAGAATGGTTTTTTATTAATATTTTCGAAACGTTACGAGGCAAACAAATGAAATTTTATACTTACTATAACTTTTTAGTCTCTTTCTGAATCTCTTTAAAGAAATTTACATATTTTTTCAGAGGAGGGTAGTGCAAGGGGTAGAGCTAAAAAAGTATCTAAATATATTTGTACTTAATTTTATTGAAAATTTGGTACGAAAGATTTTAGCCTTGAAGATTTTTACGTAAAAAAAGTCGAAATCTCCAATAGTTTTCGAGAAAATTCAAATTTAACAAATCGGTGGATACTATGTATTATTAAATAAATATAATTTAATGGCGTCTTTTATTCATTTTATTTTATTTTCATTTATCATTATCAGTTCCACCATCAGACTTTATTAATAAATAGTCCCATATTCAGAAAAGTCAAAAAAGATTTTTGTTTCATTTTAAAGCCAACAGATAATATATAAATATATAAATCTGATATTTATTTAATAAAACATCGTATTGACCGATATGTTAAATCTCAATGTTCTCGAAAACTTTTGGGAATATCGATTTTCAGCAAGAGTTTTTTTTAATGTAAGAACCTTCCAATTAATATTTTTCTTATAAAATTGTCCAAAAAAGCATAGGCATTTTTTTAAACACTACTCTGCCGTATTACCCGCCCCTGAAAAATGTGGCAATTTCTATATAGAGATTCAGAAAGAGAACAAAATTATAATAATGGGAAATTTCCTTAATTTATCTCAAAACGGTTCAAAAATATTAATAAAAAAAACCATCCTTGGGAACCAACCTTCCACACCGTGTATATCGAAAATTAAGGCCTTTTCGATATATATTTATATGAAGTTTTGGTCAAGTTTTGGGGCCTAGAATATTTGATTAAATTTGTGACACTTTAAAGATTGCCTGAAAACTTTCATTACCCATATAGTTTTTCAAATAATTTCCATTTCAGCCTATATGTACATAGTATTTGCAATTATCGGAGTAACTGGAGGCTCTCATCGTTTATGGACCCATCGAACATACCAAGCGAACCTTCCTCTTAGAATTCTCCTGATGGTTGCTCAAACTGCGGCTCTGCAAAACGACATTTACGAATGGGTTCTCATTAATACGATTTGCGAGTCATTGAAATCATAATTGTTGAATGTTACAGGCCAGAGACCATAGAGCCCACCATAAATTCACAGACACTGATGCAGACCCCCATAACTCCAGAAGAGGATTTTTCTTCTGCCACATGGGTTGGTTGATGAGTAAAAAGCATCCTGCTGTTTTTGAAAAAGGCAAAAGCTTGGATTTAAGTGATATAATAGCAGATCCAGTGGTTAAATTTCAAATGAGGTAAGTTTTTTTCAGTACTTTGGAAGAAAATGTAAAAAAGTAAGAATATAACGAGAATAAAGGTACATTACGGATTACAAATGATGAACCCATATTAAGTAAAGGTAAGCTGAACAAATTCATATATAGGATGAATTTTGTTCGAGAATACAAAACCTTTATTGGAAACTTGCATTCCAATTTATAGTGAATTCAGATGAGGATCTTAGATGACTCTGGTCCATCATCCAAAATTTCTATATGTGCAATTTCCGAAATGGGTCAGTAACTTCTATATTATCTGATCTGCAACATATTACCTCATAAATACAATGTATGACATCAAATCATTTGATCTACTACTCATGGTTCTCGAATTGTTGAATTTTGAGATATGTTAAAGCTTTGTAAGTTCATTCTTGATATATTGCAAACCCATCGTTCAGTTAATCATGCTCCAAATATTTTTATGCGGTAACAAATATCATTTAATATAATCTAAATTTCATATAAAGTAATATATTTTATTTATAGATACTACAAGTTAATGGTGCTTTTTTTTAACACGGTCGTCCCAATATTAATCGTATGGTATTTCTTTGGAGAAGGCTTATGGCCGTCCTTCGAGATATCAATCTTCAGAACACTATTCTTGCTTCACGGTACTTGGTTCGTAAATAGCGCAGCCCATCTATGGGGGACCAAACCTTACGATAAGTATAAAATCACCTTAAAGTAAAATACTTATGACTAAAATTACATTATTTTAGAAATATTAATCCAACGGAAAGTCCATTGGTAATTTCTTTGGGTATCGGAGAAGGTTTCCACAACTATCACCATTCGTTTCCATGGGATTATAAGGCTGCAGAGTTGGGAAATTATGGTGCTAACTGGACTACAGCGGTTATCGATTTTATGGCTAAAATAGGTTGGGCTAAGGATTTGAAAACTGCTTCGCCGAAATTAATCAAGAAAAGGTATGAACTATTTTGTATGCGTTACGCTTAAGATTTTTGTGTTGCCTCGCTTAGTAAACTCTATGTGCGAAGCATGCTTCAATTCGTAGATCTACCTATCTGAAACTATTGTATATTGGCTCCTTTCATTCGTATACTTCAAACGTCTTCTTGCTTATACCCCGTTTTTAAATGGGTACAAAAATATATACATATATATTTGAATAATTTCCAAACCATATAATAGTACTCATTATAAAATCTCTCATTTTAGAGCATTGCGCACTGGAGACGGAACTTGGGCGAACGAAAATTATTACCTTTCTTATGAAGATCAGACTAACCAGAGTGACAACGTCAACATTGATGACCAAGAACATCTCATTTGGGGCTGGGGAGATGCGGATCTTACGAACAAGCACATGAAACTTATAAGGAGAACATGGATATAATGTTATACTTTATAAAATATTCATTACTTATATAATATTAGCAGTTAAGTAACAGCTCCATTTCAATTGGGAGGAAAAATAATTCCAGATCATCAGAAAGAGTAGTAATAAATATATGCAAGGAGTCCCAATAGACTCATTTCGCATACTTTTTACTTTTCTGTTTCTTATTATATCATCGATATTGGTTTATGTGAATCTAACGTATGCCATATTAAATCTCATTTAGATTTAACGACCGAATTAGTCGCATTTCATCCATTAACATTTTTTCAGTGTAGCTAGAGACTCACCTGTTCCCGCATCTTTCGAACAGCGTGCTTTAATTCACTCATTCTTTGCTAGTTGAAGATGTGTCGGTTTTTAATTGGTTACTCATAAAACTGCATGATTCATGTATTCTGAAAGTTGACTATTATACCTATTTCCATCTGGAAATATGGAAGGTATGCTAAAACGTCCACTACAGGAAACAATTTTTACAATAATCCTCGAAACAGTAACATACCAATAAATATTTAGGTCAAAAGAAAAATCAAGTCTCATTGGTGGTAATAATAATAATTTATTAAGTATAGTGGATTTATGTATCATGAAATTGCATTTAGTTACTATGAGCCATATGACATGTAACTCATCCAGCTTATCGTAATTAAATGCAGTTTTATGTGGGTACAACTTGTCGCGTTAAACACAAATCAAAAACACAAAGCAAATCCACTTCTAACCAGCTTAATGATACATTACAACTCCATCCATGATGGCTCCATATAGACAAGAGATCTTCATGTAGGCTTAACAATAACCATAAGTAAAAGGGTTAACATAAAAAGGAGTTTTAAGGGAAAAGTTTCGTGAAACCTAGACGTATTTACGTATACTAAAGGTTATTTTCAACAGCACAAAAGAAGCGTCAAGCCGATTCCAGTATAACAAACGCAAGTTTTCCAATCCAATTGGACTCTAATTTGCATTCACCACGTGTTTTTCTCCCTGGCGAGTTTTAACCTTATATTGCAAACTAGACTTTCACATAAATAAACCTATAAAACACCACCACGCCTATGCTCTAGATCACATTAAACACAAAGTCTTGAGAAGCTTATACGTGGCAGCCCATGAAGAATATGATACAAGAATGTAGAATATATTAAGACGAATTCCTTGGTTATAAACAGTTACAAACAGACAAAAGTTACATCTCCTAGAATTTCCTAACGTATAAACGGTACAAAGGGAGGGCAACATAGTTTCAAAATCTATGAACGTACAGGCAAATCATAGTGAAAAGTGTAGCTTTGTAATTTTGAATGCTTTAAATAGGTTCTCTCGGTCGTAAACTAGTCGATAAAGCTCTGTTCGACACACGCTCTCACTCGTTTCTCGTACTCCCGTCGGTTCTCTTTGTACAGTTGCGCCGCCATGGAGTTTGCTGGCGAATTCGGATTTGGATCACTAAGTAATGACTGAAAAAATATACAAAGTAAAGATACAAACTATACATTTGTATGATTTTTCAGTTTCAGTTTATACATGTAGATATTCTTACAATAAAAGTTGCCAAACTTTTTAAATAATGGCAAAATCTACAAGGTAACGGCAATGATATTTCTAGAATCAGACGCCACGTTACCACCCCAGAGAGTATTGTGGTACTTATGCCACTGACCGTTTCGTGAAATTTTGCAAGTTTAAATGGGAGCTGAATTAAAGGAAAATGAAGATTACAAGTATAATGATATATACAGGATGAAATTTTGACAACTCAAAATGGCTTAACCTGGGGAACAAAAAAATATATCAATATACAAATTAATAGGAGAATCAAAATTATGTGAACCAATTCATTCTCACTTATCTCCTCATCCCCACCCAGTGAAACGAAATATTGTTAACTGGCAACCCTTTACTTGTGATACCTTATCTTAAAGTTCTCAAAAAATGCTTTTCAATGATACCTCACACAGCTACATTCGATCAAGTAATTTTCAATTAAGAAAAATCTAATTGAAATGTATTACCATTTAATTACATAATATTAACTATCAAAAATTATCAATTTAATAAATGCTGAAAATCATTCATATTAGTGTCTTGACAGCAATTTTAACTCTTACATATTTTGAACCTTTTTCTAGTCCTAAATCATTTGTTTCTGTGGTTTTCATTATTAACCAAACAAAAAATTCAAAACTAATTTTTTGTGTTTTTATCTACCAATTTTTAAAACTCTAGTTTTAAAATTTTGCTTTACGAAATAAAACTTACGGAGAATATTACTAATATTATTATTTATCAACATTAGATATTCGTGTTCACTCTAAAGAACAATCTTAGTAACAATAATGATTTACAGCTAAGCTGAATGTGTAAAAATGTTTTTATTTATGATTCTCAGAATGAATATTTGTCTTAGAACGAAGGACAACTGAGTTTTTAACAAGAGACATCATGACAATAATGTAAGACATGTACATTGACGAACTAGGAGCTAAATTTAGAAGAACTGGTTCTATTCAGAATAGAAGAAAATCAATTTATGCTGCTTCGTTAGGTAATCTTCTTTGAAGTTTTTGGGGAGTTTGCAATAGATTTAACTTTTTTGACTCATCAGGCAATTACAGTATCAAGATTATTATGCAAATCAACAACGAAGGTACTGAAGTTGTATAAGTTTCATTCATATAAAATGCAAATCCTTCATTATCTTGTCGACGATGACCCGGATAAAAGAATTTAATTCTGTGAAATTATTACCAATAGAACCATTGCAGAAACTTAATTAGTTAAAAATGTTTATTTCAGTAACAAGTGTACTTTTTATGCAAATGCTTCAATAAATAAAATTGCCGTTAGTTGAATGGTAGAAAACAACACGTATTTAGAGAAGAACATACACAATACCCTCAGAAAATCAATGTTTGGGCCGGTATGCTGGGAAATATTATTATCAGCTTATTATTTATACAGCGAAACTTTAATGGAAAAATGTATGCTGATATGCTAGATAGATCTATCAAGCCTCTGATAATTCATGCATTAGAGAATCATTTTGATTTAAACAGAAATTTATTATATTTCCAACAAGATGGCGCACCTTCACATAATGTAGTTTTAGTTAGGCAATGCTTAGATAATCAACATCCCTAACAATAGATTGGAAGAAGTCCAATTGACTGGTTGTCTAGATCCTGAACCCAACTCCACTCAATTTTTTTCTCTGGGACTACCTAAAATCTGTTGTTTTTAAAATGTGATCTAAGGTAATAGTGCAACTTCAGGAATAAATAATTCAAGAATGTAAAGTCATTTACAGAGAAACATTTGCAAATGTATGTCGAGTGTTTGATACTAAGCCATATTATTGTGTTCAAAATAATGCAGATCATTTTCAGTATTTATTAAATTAATAATAATTAAATAACAAATTTTAATACAATTTTTCTTAATCAACTGAAAACTACTTTACCAAATGTAACTTTGTAACATCATTGAAAATTATTTTTTGAAAACTTTAAGGAAAGATATCACAGTAAGGGAGCTGGCATTTAGCACTACTTTAGTTTAGGTAGCTGGGGATGAAATGGTAAAGGAGAAAAAATTGATTAATCCATAATTTTGGTTTCCCCTCGATATTATAAAAATTTGTTCAAGAAGTTTCCTTGTATACCTATATTTAGTTTTTTCACAGGGTATGGTTTGGTAATATAACTTTCAAAACTTTTACCATTCTCTCTTTAGTTCTAATGTTATAATTAGTTTACCAGCCCTTGTAAATTTCTTGAAACATTTACTTTGGAAACACATTGAAATACTTCAAAATACTGCAAAATGTGTTGCAACATACTGAGTGTCTAAACCAAAATACCTCAGTGATCTATCCTTCAAAGCGAACCCAAAAAAAATAGTAGAAAATCTTAACCTCAAATGGCATTTTATGTAAAATTGTCAAATTACGGAATCACTACCATTTTTTAAATAACTGCAAAGTAATATGATATAAAATTTTACTTTGATATTGTTTGTTGACAATAGATAAATTTCAATAAACTTACTTGAATTGAGGTTAGTATGGCTGAGACATCATACGTGGGACTCCACCTATTCTGTAAAATATCTAAACATATTCCTCCATCCGCATATACATTTGGATGAAACATATGACTAACAAAACGCACTGTAGGCGGTTTATTTGGATATTCTTCTGTAAATTCTATAGTTAACTTAAAGGTACCATCTTCAAAGGGAGTATCGTGTGGGCCAAATATTACAGCATTCCATATCATAATATTGTTATCTGTTGGGGCCCCACTAACACCAGTGGGTGGGTCTTCTTGCAATCTAGAATTAGATATCCCTTAATCTAAGTGTGTAATCAGTACTACATTGGAGGTTACTCCCTTATTAATTAAATTACATGACAACATATAAAATATGGATTGAACAATCAAGGTTTCATAATTAAACAGTATTGGATTTATGGAGGTCACATATACAGTTAAAAAAAAGTATTCTTATTTTGGTATTGCAGCTTTAGAGGCCATTGGAAGGCCATTAGGACAAAGCAATCTTGGGACCCAATGATTCCAATGACCTTTGGTGATACACATAAACTGTGTTAATGTAGATAAAGCAGGAAGGCCAATCTGTATTATAACTAATTATAGCAGTTTTCTCCAGGAAAATCAATTCGTATAAGAAGACACAAGGGAATGAATACGTACCGTTTGAAATCTCGCATTAGCCTGCGTCTAGCGGGAGTGGACATTTTATGCTACAACTGATGAATTTTAAAAACAACCTAAACAGTTTTAAGCACACAAATCAATCTAAGGAACACGGTAAATTTATTATGAAGTTTTTCTGTGGAAATACGTCGAATTCACACAATAATAGAACTTGTACCTTGATGACATATGAAAATGAAAATTTCCTTTTTTAGTTTATTTTGGGAAGAGAAAATTACCCTAGATCGACGTGATATGGAGAAATTGGATGTGTTATGTTGGCTGACATGCGTGTAGTTCAGAGATGGGCGTATTTTAACGCAACGCGTCAAAAGAGGTTGTCTACGTTTTCATGTAAATATCGCGTCTACTGCGTGGACTATGTAAACAATACGTAATTTACGTCAGACTTTCAGTATCCCCTGTGTTACTTATTTAAAGTTTAAATTTAAATAAAACCAAAGTATAAAAATGCCATCAACTTCTGAAAAAATCCTTGCCATTGTAGTGAATCAAAATTTTCCTCAAATCATTACAAAATTTGTATTTAATACCCAGTAAGGATAGGGTTACGTCTTAGCAAAAAGAGAACGTGAATTATGTACCCAGACACGTGAAATATTCCGAATCAAGAGGCTACTCGGAGTATGATAAATGATGAGTAACATATACACAGGAGCATACCGAACAAAAATAATACAAAAATATCCAAAAATCAAGTAACAGGAAGCTTGATAAACATATAAAAAACTGCAGCCATACTTCTTATATAAACTTTTGAAGATCCCTCTACGACCAGGCCGAAAAGCTTGATCAAATAGGCAACAAGGGTGTCAAAAAGCTTACTGCACTGGAGACTACCTGGAAATAAATGTACGAGACTCATCAGAGCTTTTTCTTCTTACTTGTGATATCAGCATAAAATAACAGTATCATTTAAGAGTCATATCAATCTCTAGTCATACTAACATTAAATCATATAATTTTGAAACATAACAATTTGAAAGAAGACAACTAAACGCTTTTTTTTAAACACATAAATTAATGATCAAATCGTAATTCTGAGTTTTCAGTTCCAAAACATAACAATCCTGACCTCTTTGGCATTTTAAAAGAATAGATATTATGACCAAAAATCTTTCTTCCCCCTCCGAAATTAATTAATCTTAATTAAAGAAATTATAAAGAATCTGTCTGTAATGTTCTATTTGCACATGTCTGATTATATGTGTCTGAGAAATATGTGGTGTCCCCTCTTATTTAAGAGAAGAAAAGCCAGTTTTACAACTACAGCTTCCTTAGTTGAATATCAATAAAAAGCCACAGTATTATATTTTCACCACCTTAGTTATAGTTACAAAAAGAATTATATTCTCCAAAAAGAGGTTAAGGTGATGAACAAATAAAACACAAATACATATTCAACACCAACATCAACCAACTTATATGCAAATTAAAACATCCATATCAATCATTCATCAATTTCCTGGTATTCCAATCCCCAGTTTCATCATGACATTTAACAGAAAAAGTTACTTACTATAAATTGTGGCTTGACTGAATATTCTTTGAAATATTACTGGGTTTATTATGAATTTCATTTTGATATTCTTGAATTTCTCTTTGCAGGTCCGCAACTAATGAAGCAAGCACCTCAGGGTTGATACCGTCTTCGCAAAGTCGCACACAGATTGTTAATGCTTCAGGACTCAACCCTGTGTTGAGAAGTTCGGAAATCTGCTGTACTGTAGTTAAAGTTGATTGAGCTTCCTTGATATAGGTAGCTCGACTTGAATCCATCTGAGGTTTGAAAATATTTTCAATTAATGACCTGAGTTCTGTGACTCAATATGAAATATGTGGTACACTAAAGATTTAGAGATTCATAATGCGGCATTATACTATGGTACTTACCTTATTATACGATTAAATACTAAAAGTGTTCATATTTAATAAAAAATTTGTTATGTTGTATTCCAAACAAAAAATGATGCATGACAAAGCCAAAATGGACGTCTAACAAATCACAGTCAGCTGATTGTCCCTATGCTGTGAAGTCGCGTGAACGGAACAACTATATACAATAATTTTGAATGTAAAACTTTAAGGAGCCATGAAAGAACAACGGCAATGGCGCAATAGTATATGCTATATATGTTAGAAAGATGAATGATATTATACATTTAAAATGCTAATACTGAGATCGTAAATTGTAAAAAAACTTTTGAATCTATTATTACTTTTAGGTGAAAAATTAGGTCAAAGTTCAATTAAACTAGAATTTGTTAGAAATCAAGAACACACAACAATAATTATGAATCATTTAAAATGGCGAGATGATTTTATGTGTGGACATTTACGAAGCCTTTATGAGAAAAACCACAAATCAATTTTGTCTTTTGTCTGTCGGTGTCAATGTCAATTTCAATTTTTAAAATTTTCGTATATAATGAATTAAAATGAAACGGGAAAGGCTGTAGGTTGTGAGTATTTTACTTCTTTTTGTTTGAGGCTCAAACATTTAAATTACGCTTGTTTCTGGACGATTTTTGCCCATTATTAAAGCCCCATTTCTGTTGAACGTTTACGTATGCTTAGAAAAGTATATAGTGCCCTATTAACTTAGCTGTGGCTACCCGCTTTTGAGTCCTTAAACGTTCCGTGGTAAAATACTGCCGGTCAAAATGATAAACACAAGTTCCGTGGTTAATCAGACCCTGGAAACTCAACTTCCAGTGCAAAAGCTGGAAGTAGCTGCAAGAAACGTGGATAAAGCTTTATCGTTAGATTGCACTGCCCCCAAGTTGAGGGACCTAATGAATATCAATCCTGAAACTGGCTCTACAGCTAGTGGTTTGATTGACCATGACTATCCTTTAAATGGGGTACCATTAGGCTTAAGTAATTTCCCTCAGATTAAATGCATTAGCAGTGTTCCTCTTCCTCCAGAAATTGTGGATCATTTTAGTCGTATCCTTTTATCTAAGTTCTTTATAATAAAATTTCAGAATAATTTTGAAAGGACCTTAATCATATGATAGATGTTCAATGTCATTGCATGATGGGTCTTTTCCCAGAAATAAATCGAGCCTGGCTTACTGTGGATAGTGATATTTATATTTGGACTTATGAGGAAAACACAGATTTGGCTTATTTTGATGGAATAAATGAGACAATTCTATGTGTAGGGCTAGTTAAGCCGAGACCTGGAGTTTTTCAAGCATTCATTAAATATTTATTAGTTTTAACCACTGCAGTTGACATTATTGTATTAGGAGTAACTTTTTCTGAAGGTAAGTTAAAGACATGAGTATTTTTTAAATTCAGAATTGATATTAGAATGGATAATTTAGAACTGAATGTATGGGCAATTATTTTATGATAGTACACAAAGTCTTCCTTGATGTTATGCTAATAAGTCAAGGTGCAATTCCTCAGGTCATTTCATGAAGAAAAGTACATATGAATATATGTCCGAAATGGCGCAAAGTTCTTACTACAGGGTATTGAATTTTTTTTTTCAAATAATTAATTTAAAATTTTTCATCAAGTATTTTAGATAGTTTTTAATTTTAGTTTGTGTTAACAGGATATAAAACCTCATAGTTTAATAAGAAAAATAATTCTATTACTCAACCAGTGGACTCTCTGCATACATCTCTGATATTGTTTATGAAAAAAGTAGTATGTCACTGACATTTTTTCACAGAAATATTTTTTCTAATTATGCTGGTCAATTCTACATGATAAAGGTCCAAAGCTACTCTGGTTAAACCAGCTGTTCTTGATTAAAACAATACACATCATCTTAATTTATTTCTTTATTTTCAAAATTAATTTATATTTCTTTCCTCAATAAATTAATACTTTGTATAGATTGTTGGAAATGATCACCTCTGCTTAATAGGTTTGTTTCAGTTTCTATGCACATCAAATTGTGCACTCATTCAAATATTCCCTGGTTATACCTAATTATTTCACAGGTGATTCCGCGCGTTTTCGAAGTAAATATTCACTCTTTAAAAAAAAAAATAATTTGGAAGAGTTAATGCTAGTTTCTTAAAATTTTAGAGTTATTGTGCTTTGGTAAACTTACATCTTCAATGTGAAAGTAAAAGTAAAGTAAATTTTTATCTGCTGCCATTGGCAGAGTTACATGTGAATCAGACGACGTTTTCGTAATAAAATGTAAAATTCCAATGAAATGTATAACATTTTTATTATGTTCAGATTCTCTTAATATTTTATAACAAAAAAGTCTCTTGATTTTTTTACCTAATACCTATTGCCTACTAAACTCTGGATAGCCAATGTAAACATTATTTTATTCGTAGCTGTCCTTCACATCTTTGATATTCCTTAAAACCATTGAAACTGGTCAGTCAATGCATTAAACAGCTAACTCTTCCTCGTCTTTCATGTCCATAGAGACTTTTATTTATTTTAAGGTTTTTGTTTTTTAACTTAATATGTGATATTGATATAAAAAGTTTATAACTGATATATACAGGAAGCAGTGGTGGGGAAGCCGAAATCCACCTAATCCCAGATCCAGTGTTTACCTTACCAACTGATGGTAATACTATAACAACCATAACAGCCACCAAAAATGGACGTTTATTTTTGGGCAGCAAGGAAGGGTCTTTGTTTGAAATTTCTTACCAGGTGATTTGTTTCATATTGTGTGCTTGTAGCAGTTTCAATTAAGCTTCAAATTTATAGGCTGCAAGTGGGTGGTTTGGAAAACGTTGTAAAATGACAAACCTTTCCACAAGTGCCTTGTCATTTCTTGTGCCATCATTTCTTAATGCAGCTTTAAGTGAAGAAGACAGTGTAATACAAATAGTTGTAGACAATTCAAGGAATATCTTATATAGTTTAAGCGAAAAGGGCGCTATAGAAGTTTGTGATTTGGGGGAGAAAGGCAATGGATTTTCTAGAATTATCAAAGTATCTCAGAATTCATTGGTCAATGAGGCAATGAGTACTGTTAAGTAAGTAAATTATAATCTTGAAGCCGCAACTTAGTGATATTATACATTTTTAGGACATTGGACAGTCAAAATTTTCGTCCAATTGTCAGCCTTTCTCCAGTTGAATCTGCCGAATCTGGCAGTATAAATTTGGTGGCTATGACTCAAACGGGCGTAAGATTTTACTTGTCTGTTGTGGGATTATCTAATCAACTACTCAACCAGCGGCCGTATACTTTAACTTTAGCTCATGTGAGATTACCTCCGGGCTATTCAGCAAATGTTACTGTAAGGCCAAGAAATGTTCATTTGTCCCATTATCGGTAAGTTAAGTATTGATTGAGCAGTAGCGGTTGGTGTGAGAATATGTAACAAGTTCATTAATCTTTCATTTTTACTTTACTGTTAGTTTTTTCTACTTTCCGGAGTCAAAGTGAAAATAAAGTGTTATTTTAGGGACCGGAACTTGGTTTTAATTTCTAATATCAAAGATAAAGACGTATTGTGGTGTATGAGCTCCGATTTATTCCCATTTCGTCCCACTTTAATGGAAGCATATACCACTATTAACTTGGACGGGCCAGCTCTGGCTCTTTCAGAGGTAGTAAGTCCGATTTTCGCGACTTTTCTGTTTTATTATTTTGATAAAAATCAAAGGTACGGTATGATGACTGGTTACAACTGCCATCAGATTTTCAAGAAGAGCCTCCATTGGTAGTAAGACAGCACGCAGAACCCCCTAAGAAATATGTTGTCCTAACTTCTCACAGTGTGCAAATCTTTATTAAATTCAGACCGTTAGATTTATTGAGGCAAATTTTAAAAGACAGTCATGGTAATTTTCCTTATTATGGAGTATAAATCGAGATATATGGAGTTATTTCAGGTCAAGACACATCGGCTTTAAAATCATTTTTCTCAATAGAGAAAGAGCCTCAAGCATGCGCCACTGCCTTGATACTGGCTTCGCTCGAAAGTGAGGAAAATCTTGAAATAGCTGAATTGGCAACAAGGGCATTCTTCATGTTTGGAGGCGAACCACAAGTTGCCCAACTTGCTCAGACCAATATATGTATGTTTTCATTTTCTCATGGGATGATCAAATTGGTGTGCGTCATTATTGCTAAAATTGAAAATTGCTATGAAATGAGAACATTCCAAGTTTTACAAATTGTTATGGTTTGAAATATGGTATTAGTAGTATCCAACAATGGATCCTTCCTGTATAAAATAGAAAAAGAAACAAGTTTTGATTTTCAATATTACGTTGTGTGTGCAGTTTCAGGTACTTCAGTATTTTCTCCAAACATAGTCTCGACCCCAGCTCAGCAACATCCTCTCAACGCTTTCTCTTCTCCTCAAAGTCCCACTGGTTTTGCAGGCCAGACTGCATACTCTCACGTTAGTTTTCAGCAGCCTGGAAACCTTCAAGGCGGGTTTCTTCAACAAACCGTGTTCGATCCGAGCAGTTTGGTTAACTTTTCGGCCAAACACAATGGCCTTTATTTATATTTATGCAGAATATTGCGGCCTGTGTGGAATAGGAGGTGCGTGGAACGAATTAGTGCCGATGGAAAAACTTTTCTGGTAAATAAGCGATAGTTTAAGCATATAAAAAAAATTATTTATATGTGGAGTGCCTACTTAACACTTCCTCGAACTATTATGAGTTTGTTTACGGTTAAAAAAAAATCAATTGAATGTATTTGAACCTAATGGAGTTCAAAAGTGAATTTTGAACCTATATTTTTTATTTATCTAATATCATTTTTTTAGAACCAAAATTCCATTTCCGCTGAAGAGTGTATCCAAATCCAATGTAATTTAAACGCTCTTCATAATTTTTTAAAAATGAACACACAGTTATCCTCCTATAATGTTTCGAGTCAACGTTGTACGCAATTGAATACCACACCGATAAATCATAATTTAGTGAGTCCGCCTGTTCAAAACGCCCAACTAGAAGAGAGACAGTCCTTGGATGCCTTGAAAACGTTTGTTTGCCATTGTTGCCAAATTATGGGACTGTGGAGGATTTTGTGTGACCACCAGTTCCATGACTTAGTGGGTAAGTGAAAAACAATTCTCCGTTTTATCATTATTAAGATGAGATAGATATAAACAGACATTCCCTTAAGTATTTTTCGTTAAAAATGCTTTTTTTTTTATTTCGCGACGTTTTTGTATTTATATTATAATTGTAAGTCTTTATTGCTAAATATTAAATCTTCGTCTTTGTACTCTATAACTAACGAATATCCGGATGATTTTTTTGAAACAATTCTTTATATTTCCAATCCAGCATTTTATTAACCCTGGAGATAAAGCTTTTTGCTGTTTTTAGGATCTTTACCTGAGAATCAGCAACAAATCCTGCAAGGCACAACATTTAAAGAGCTCTTCCTCTATCGACAAGATATATGCACAATATTAATAAATACTTTAGTTGAGAGCTACCTAGGCGATAACGCATCAGTTGACTCAATAAGTAATAAATTAATGGAGGTTTGTCCTCATTTATATAAGCCTGAAGATGCCGCCTTTTCCAAAGTAAGTGCCTTATTAGTTTTTTAAGCATTAAATTTATGCGAAATGGGAATATTTTAGGCTAACGAACTATTAAAATCAACACGAGTAGTGCAAAATTCCGATGAGAGGGAAGGAATGTTAGTTTCTGCTCTACAACTATGTAAAAATATCGCTCCCAACGTGAATCTTCCCGAAGTTTGTAAACAGTTTACTTCGTTAAAAGCTTATAAGGCTGTAATTGAACTTTGCGCGCATTGTGCCAAAAAAGTCGATCCCGAAAAAATCGCTGAAAGTTATTTCAACAGCGAGGTCAATCAGAGCGATCAGGATGGCTTGAACATGTATCAGAGAAGGTATTTTGAATGGCTGCTTGAGATGATTGACTACCTTATTTACATGATTTTAGAATGGAAATATATAGGGAAATAATTGTCATGTTGGAAACAATCTACAATGAACAGGAACCAGTAGCTCTCACTCGGCGGGAACCCGATTTTAATGATGAAAAATCAATGATCTTAGATGGTTTCGAAAGTACTAGGTTGAATTCAACGGTAAACAATTTTTTTTGTGATGATCGTGGGCCTAGTAATATTCTTTTTAGATTCATCAAGTAATAGATGAAATCCTGTACTGCGAGGACGAGCTGATGCACGTTGCTTTATACGACTGGATGGCTTCTAGAGAAATGACGAGTGATTTAATTAAGATCAGTAAACCGTCGTTGGAACATTATTTGAAGCGGTGTTCTGTGCAGAACCCTGATAATATGATGGTTATGGATTTATTGTGGAAGTTTTACGAGAGTCATAATAACCATGCGGCAGCCGCCAAAATATTAAATAATCTTGCCTGCCGAAATGGGTAATTTTATAGTTTTTTTTTCGCTAATTTTCTTGACTTCTGGCGTTAATTATGTTTTTGGTTTCTAAAAAATTGATGTTAAAATTTACAGCATACTCATAATTTGACTCATATATCATCGTTTAATATGTCGTCAAAATTATTTTAGTTCAAGAATAACTCTGAAAGAACGGCTAACGTATTTGGCGAGAGCCATAATGTGCATGCGTAGCGACAGGTCGGGTTATGCACCCTTTTTAGGCGTGTTTCTCAGAGATCTAGAGGATAAAATGGAAGTAGCCAGGGTCCAGGAGCTAATTGTCGAGGAAATAACCAATTTTAGAGATCAAATACCAAGTGCGGACGAAGCTATTATGGCTTTAAACAGTGGACTTTATGAAATATCTCAAGTAAGATTATTAGCAGCTTTTTTAGTGGTCGTTCGAACCAAAGCAAATTTTGCAAGGCTTGATACCAAGATTCAAGAAAAATTAAAACTAAACTCATATTTAGATCTAAAGTTTACATTTATATAAATCATCTCATAACTGTCTTTCCTTACCTTTTTTTCATATGAAACAAAAATTTACTCCAAAAGATATTTTTTACTCCAAAGAATATTTTTAAACATTTTTTTTTTCAACTATCCATAAATCTTAGCAACTACTTCTATTTTTAGTTGTATGAAAATTTTGCGGAACCCTTTAATCTACTAGAATGTCAGCTTGCTATTATAGACTGCGCTGGCTATGCTGATGAAGGGAACAATTTGGCCAAATCCATATGGCAGCAGATATTAGCGAATGAAATTAGAAAGAGCGGAGGCAGCGGAAATAATCGCATGAGCCAAGTGCTGTCCAAAGTTAAACATTTAGCAAGACAATATGTCAATTCTACAAACTGTTTTCCCTTAGGTAAATGGTTGTGTTCGGTAACGACTTATCCTTAGTACCTTTGTTGTGCCAAGTGGGTTTGCCCGTGTATCGTGGTCATTTAAAGTATTAAGAGTAAAAGATTTAATAATAAATATGTAACTTTTATTAAGCACAAATTTTACTATTCTATCTATTTTTTTCTCAGGATAATTGTATTTTTAGGTTATATTGTGGGAGAATTAGAAATGGTTAATGCGAAACTTAGAGGAGATAAACATTTAGTGCCGACCACATTGCTTGCTGTTAATGTGGAATTTGAAAAATTGATAGAGGTTTATAACCAGTGAGTGTCTACGAAACGCAGTAATTATAGTCATATGATATATTATTTAATTCTAATTTTCAGTTTGTTAACATTGTCGATTAACTTGGATTTCTGGCAATGTGAAGAACATGAGTTTCATCTCTACGAAGCAATGGCGGCTCTAATAATGTGTTTCGTCAATAACAGCGATTCTTATACAAGCATTATGAAGTAAGTGCAGCAATTATATATAAAAGAAATATTAGAATTTTGGGAAAAGTGTATTTCAGTCTAAAAATGTTATGGAATTGAGCTTTTCCTAAATTAAATTTAAATTTATTTTATTTTTCTAGGAGAAAATTGACGGCCATTTGTCAAGACTCAGTAGCAGCTTTGCTTTCAAATTTATACAGCAAAACCAATAGTGACGAGCTAGTAAATGAGTTAAGGAACATCCAGGCTAGACTGGCGAGAATCTAGGAAGAAACCCATTTTAAACTTTTTATTATATCTCATGTTCTATTATATCAATGTATTGGGCTGGCGCCAATTTGAGATATATGAAATGTTTAAATTTACTGTGTAGCAGAACAACTTCACTGCCACGGATTTTCAGAAGTGTTTTGTTTTCTTTATTGCGTTTATGTTTTTTTAAAAATTATTCTTAGTGTATATACATAAGCTAATTTTCTGGATCCCCTCTCAGTAACTACCCACATACAAGTTATTTTATTTAATAGGATGGTTCCCATATGTTTAAAAGGGTTTACGGTCATTGTTCAATTATCTTTTTTTCAGGATAAAGGTTCACACTGCGATATTTTATACTTTTTTATACATAGGAGGGAATAAAATCAATTTCAAACAATGATTTCATTTACAATGAAAACACCGTAGTGTTTGAGACAGAAGTTCTTTTTAACTAAGAAATCGTTAAAATAATTTAAATTAATGGTTTAGATGAGTTTTATTAACTTGTAAAAACCCGATTGCAATATGTGTTAGCTTCTGAGATATAGAGTCACACTTTACCTGTTTTTACCAGATTTAGTGTCTCGAAAATTTGTCTGGAATTGTCTAGTTTCTTGTACATGATATTGAAAATGTTTTAAAATAAACTGCGCATCAAAATAGGCAGAACACCACGTTATTTTTCATCTTTTTGGGGAGCTTGCAGTTCAGGAATTTCTTGATCAGTTTTAATGAATAAAAAAATCCTGAAAGTTCATTTCTTCTAAAGATAGTCTTGAATAGATAGAAGGTTTTATGGACTATATTTAAATAATTTGGAATGTTTTTATATTTCATTGTTCTACGCCCCCTAAAGGTCACAGCGCGAAATTCTAATTAAGACTCCTTAAAACGGAACTTTTCAAACAAACTTGTCTCATTTGATATGCCTGGGAAAGATTTGCCTTAACAGAAAAATATCAATTTTTTATGTTCTTTATATTAAAGACACAACAATATAATTTTTTGAAGCCCTTTAAGTAACGAAAAGGTACATGTTTACTTTTAGTCGATAATGGGAGAATGAATGATTAAAAAAAACATTTAATTATTTTATAGGCAATATTTAAAATTACTAATATTCTTTTACTTTTTCCCTGTATATGTTTTTAAAAGTAATTCTATCAAGAATAACTTCTTTTTATACAAATAGGAGTCATACTACAAGTTTCGTAAAATGTACGTATTGCCCTCTGCTTCACATCGTTCGGCCAAACGCAATTGTTAGTGGAAAAGTACCACTTTTCACACTTGTCAGGTAATTAACTATTTTTTATTGGAAGTTTTTTGCTTAACAAGTAAAGAAAATGAGGATTAACTTTATGAAATAGCAAATAGGATCGGTTTCAATTGATATGTTAGAAAAAAAACACTTCATTCAATAATATAATTCTAATACATATTTTGTATTTTACATTTGTGATAACAATAGAACCTGTGCCATATGGAAGTAATAGACAATCACAGGAAACAGATAATAAGATAACAATAACAATTTAGTAGGGTTAATTATTATAAAATAGAGATTTGAAAGAGGTTGAATATGTCATAAAATTAACAAATACCAGATTTACTGTAATAGGAATAGATGCATTCAGTCTCGTTTACACTATTAAACAACTTTCACTCTGACCATCTCAGACAACACTACTGAAAGTAAATAATAGGAAAGAAAGTTGCATTTACATGACAGAATCTTCTTAAATCAGCTCTACAGAGTTTACATCTTCAACTACATGTCAGTCCTATTTATAGGTAGGTATTCTTAGCAGGAGCTTCATCAATACTTCTCAAGTACATAACAAATCTATTTAAATTAAATTACTACGAAATTCGAAAAATGATTTAGCCCGATCCGAATTCAAAGAGATATCCGCTACCAAAACTATAAGGTTTTCCAGGGGCATCGTTGAATTCTGGTTCTTTATCCTCAAGAGCATTGCTACTGGGTGTAGGAGTGGCCCTGAGAGGGGCGTATTGAGGCTGAGGCTGGTACGAAGGCCTCGGTTGAGCAGTTGCTTGAGTGTAGATTTTAGGGTGATAATAGGATTGTGCTACACCACTTTGGGGCCTTTCATACGTTTCAGGCCTGTATTGACCGTCATCGTTACTTTGACGAGGCTGAAAGTAAGTTATGTATAGTTTAAAAAAGTGTGTATTTGAGTGCGTAATTTACCTGTGAGTAGGCACCTTGCTGTTGTGGCACTGGTAGTGGAGCGATAGGCTGCGGGGCTTTGGGCAAATGGTCAGCTTCCAATATCTTAAATCCTTCCTTTCCGGCAGTATATTTTACTGAGATCTTTTTACCGTTGGGGTCCACGTAGCTGTAGCCTCCAGTCCTTGTACTAGAAATGGTTGAAAAACATTTGTATGGGATAATAATTTAATTTAAGATTTACCCGTCAGGAGCTATGCTTTCCCCTTGAGCTAAGCCATTCTCAGATGTGAACAAGTACTTGAAGTTGCCATCATGGTTGAGCGCTTGCTTGTGGGTCAAAATTTGCGGAGGAGGTCTCCGGGGGTATTGTTCACCATCCTCGTATTGTTGAGCATGGCAGCAAACGATTACGGTAATGGCTATCAATGTAATCTAAAAAAAATTACTTGTAACATAAACTAATGGTTTTGTGTTTCAAAGAGGGAATTCTTTATAAGGAGAAGGCAAAAAAGCCGCTCCACTGCCCTCTATTCAAAAAACGCACAAGAAATAGGCAACAGTATTTTCCATATAGATAATCAAATAAATTCAAAATGGTTAATAGAAGTGGGCTAATTTAATGTGCAGTAATAGCTGCATATTGAGTTGGAGAACAATTAAAGTAGGTATCAACCACAATAAATTGGTTTACTTTATCAATGATATTGCGTGCGATTACTTCTTGAAAGTAAGAATTCCTGAACAAACGAACATGTCTTAATTTCGATTATCACATAGGTACCGTTCACCATGGTACAGATCTGTAATTTCACGTTGCAGGTTGCAGTGTTCGTAATTGCCTTTTTTGCAATTCTTAAATTACCCACCGGTCGCTTATAATAATAATAAATCTCGAATCTCGTGCACAATGTCTTGCAGAATATTAAGTTACTTTCACGCACTATTTCAGTACCAGAAATGCTCATTTAAGTAGACCATAGCCATAGTTCTATTGGAAAAGGCAATATGATGTCTAAATTGGACAAGTACGCATACCATTCTTCGTATTAGTGGGTTTGTGAGAATTTCCAATTAATGGTAGTATTTTTTACCGATTGGGTCATATTGGAATATAACGTGTAATATGCTTTTTTTATACACTGTGTCCAAAAAAACACTTATGCTCGTTTGTGGGTTGAAAAGTTTCGACATTTTATAAAAAAAAAACAATGGCAGCTTTGAAACACCAGTATACTTTATCACCCTCGGCAATTTCATCAAGTTAATCATTAATGTTGGAGATAGTATATTTCTTTATAACATGGAGCCTTCTATCTACATTGCCTACAAAGCCTGCGTCTTCACCAGTATACAAGATGTTTAATGTTGTTAATAATTGAAGAAGTAATTGCTGAGGTCGTTTTATGAATTTGAAGATATACTTATATGAACACATCAACAATCATTTCGATGGCAATATACCCGGTGTCGAGGGTTCTAATTTGTAAACATGTTTTATTTGATAATTCATTAAGATTTTTAGATATTAAGTAGAAATTTTATACATCCACTATTCTTTAGAACCTATACGATGAAATTATATAGTTCGGATTACGAGTCATTTTGAAAATTTTTGGATAATGTATGCAATTTTTCTAATGGTTTCCCTCACATTCCTGCTTTTCTTGTATTTAGGTTTCAGCCTAGTTGAAAATTACATTATAATGGCGTTTTTTTCTTATTTCTACATCGAATTAGAAGGTTCTTAAACTTAAAAAAAGGATTCGAATTTCGTAATATAAATAGTCAAAGGTGCAATTCAAAAAAGATTGAGAGTAAGGTGATAAATTGTGTCCTCAATTACGAACAAGGCCCTCCCATAAATTTTTCATAAACGATAAAATAAAATTTAGACAAAGGTTTGGTCCTATATTATGTGCCTCAAATGTTAATTTTATATCTAAAAAAACTAAAAGAGCTGCGAAATAACAACCCAAACAAATCTTAATTTTGAAGCCTTGCATTATGAGGATAAAGTGATTGACTACTATATGTTCAACGTGAACATTTTTTAAAATGAAATGACTATATAGGGATCGCAGTCCGAAATAATGTTAGTTTATAATTAAAAAGCAACAACTTCATTGCTAGTGATCCTAAGAGCCTGAGATTAACTATCTGATGTTTCTTTTCTTACTGATTTACTTTTGATCCACAATATTCATCAAGTCAAACTATTATTACTTCAATTCTTGAATACGGCTCTGAATTTTACATCTGTAGGTCGATTTGTGATAAAAAGGGTAGAATGTGATGACTCATTTTTTTTATTATCAAAAAAATATATCAAATTAAATATTTAATAATGATATAGATACTATTCTAAAATAACGTCTCTGATTTAAACGATATATCAAGAAGGTCCCTTTCGAAACCATTTGTGGTGCAGTGTGTTTTCTTAGATTTCAAAGTGATCTTTCAATTATTCCTTTATTCACACTCGACTACATGTTATATATCAGCAAGGAAGTTAAGGTTGTTAAGTCAGCAGCCAAATTAAAAAGATCCAATTTTTTACGAAAAAAAAAATCTTGAAATTTACAAAAAATTCTAAAAAATGTAAAAAAGTAAAGTACCTTTTATATATGCTAAATGATATTTAATACCTTGATCTTTTCCTACAGATGGTTAAATAACACTCTCCTGCATAATCTAGTAACAATTCATACCTGGCTGATTTGTGTTTCACTACAGAAAGCGTATTAGCATTTTTTGTTTGGCGCGTATGGTAATGCAAATTTAGAAAAAATTTGTGCACATTTTGTGTAATAATTTTGGTTGAGTATAAATATTTTTCCTGAAAACATCGCGATTTCAAAATTTGTTGCATGTTACACATTACATACACCAAACGATGTATGCATGCATTGCAAGATCCAGGTCCGTATTAGAACAAAAGTTGATGAGAGTCCTGGTGAAATAAAATGTAGTATACAAAAAATTTGTGTATTAGAACGTTAAGGTTGGTTAAAAATTCTAATAACAATAATATAGATTTTAGTCTATCTTCAAAGTAAAGTTTTCCCTATTTTCCAACGTATATTTTTGGCTGCGCTCGGAGTTCCGGAATTACTAACTTACTTTAAATCAGATCTTATTTTTTACGGTTTCCTAATTCGAAATGATGAGCTTCGAAAAAAGGGTTATAATAAAAAAAAAACTATTGTAAATTTTTCCCGATCACCATTTGTACATCGGGAGTAGTTTCTAAAATTTGTGGAATCCTGTTGACCATGTTATTATATGACGCTATGATATTACTTTCTTATTCTATAGCAAATTCAAGCTCAACAAAAGTTGATCCTTATTCTGTTACACGTATTCATGATAATAATTAGTACTTACCGTTACATGCCAATACAAGACTTGGTAAAATTAACTAATATGTCCATGGTGAAAATATTTCACCTACAATTCTCTAACAAAAATGAAAAATTGGGCCCTTTTTATTATATATCTATTGGCCGACGCTGGAGTAAATATAAAAAAAATGTAAAGATGTATTGAATATTTCAAAGAATATTTTCTTTCTGTTAAATTGTTAAAAAAAAAGTTATTGTTTAAAAATTGTAGTGGTGATTACCCAGTGAGTATCGATAATTACGCGCTAGCTATCGGTAAGTACCCGGTAAGTTTTAATGAAATGTGTCAATTCTAAGTAAAAATTTAATTTGTAGAGTAGATTTTAAAACTTTTTTCGCTTAGGGGATAAGCTCCAGAATAAAAAGCAAAAAATTGCAAGAGAAAGTGCAACGAAAAACAATAAGTATGGCGCTAATTTTCTTTATTTGGTTCATTATTTCACTAGTAGTATTCATGCTTCAAAACAGCCAGATAATTTTACATTCAACCGTGTTTTCGGTTAAAATTGCATATTTTCATTTTCGTACTTTGTTGAGAAACACCAATTAACATGTTCATCAAAATCTATCCTAAACAGAAAAAGAATTATTGCGCGTCGTGTTACTGAATTTGGAATTAAAAGTATGTCCAAATTCAATTTAAAAAATCCCGGACCATATTTCAAAAAGAATTTGTTGATGATTGCAGGAAACATCAAATTTTAAATGTGATAGTTTCATATCGTAGAGGGCAAAAATCGACAATAGAGTTTCAAATACTTTTAAATATCTCTTAAAATAAAGTAATAAAAAAGTCTTAATAAAATCTATTTTTTTTCCGTATAACTCCGGGGGAAATTAGGATGTTACAAATATTATAATAGCATTCTGTTAGGCCCTGAGCCATTAAAACAAGCAACTTTTTTTATCTCTTACCATTTACAAGATTTACATACTGTTTATTATTATGTACAACACCCTCTGTAGCGCAATTAAATGTAAAAAATTCGAAAGACTGCAATCCGCATTACATCAACTCCCGAAGGGCTGTTATGGTGACTTGGCCTGACTTTTTTATTTGTATAATATTTATTAAAGATTAATTATTTTTGTGTTTTTGAACCGGCCATCAATGGAAAATATGGAAATTTTGCTCACAAACTGAAAAAAATTGGAAGGCGGCCTTTGGTAGGGTTTGGTGTGGGTACGAAATTAAATTAAATATCGATGAATTTTCTGTATGAATAGGCCTTCAGTTTTTAAGAAATATCTTTTAACACTATTAAGATTCCTTAAAGGTATAATAAAATCACAACCGGTAATCTGTGGTTACTTGTGAGACTCTTAACATCACTTTTGAATACTTATTTACTAATGATTTACCATATACCAATCAGCTTAAAACTTACCCTTATTTTGTTCATGATAATTTTATTATAATCCTATCACAGTCACGCACGATTAGACCTTAACAGTAGCGTTTGAAGCTAAGAACCCAGAAGCACAGTGGGCCTTTTGGATTTTCACAGGCTCCTTTATAGATACGGTGGGTGGTCAACTATAGGACGCTTATTATCGAAGCTTATGGTATCCATAGAGAAAGTAAAGAGTTTTCGCATTATTTCACTAATTCTTCATTTTACATTCTGTACATGTAGGTATTATCTAATTTACTTTTGTTTTTCAATGTTGCTACTCGCTCAGTGTGACATAGTTAATTGAACGACACTTTCTTCTTGATAACAGTGAACGTTGAGCTTTTTCCAGTGTGTTTATTGATTTTCTTATATTCCCCTTAGCTTGAACTATCGTAGAAACATGTGCTTCAGAGTTCTACTTGACCACTCTCCGAAAACTCCTCCAGTGTCCACTGCACGCTGATTTTTACTAACGAATTATGTGACTTATGTAAAGTCTACCAGTCGGTTTGCCTTACTTTCCTGATATCTAGATTAGGACATGTTACATGGATTTAAAAAAATGGTATTGTTTATCGTAGCTACATGGGTGTCTAATTGACGAATTACACCTGGTACCTCCAATAAACAATCCGCTAATGTATTTTAGATTGATTTCTATAGATTGGTATTGCTGAACGTTGATTTGAATAGCAATTGAGAGCGGATTTAGGTAACTCTAAATGGGTGTGATATAAGACCAACACTTGGAGAAGTTTCTAAGGGTTCATGCGGCTCAACTAAAGCCAGATTTTTATCGATACCATGTTTTTTTAGAAATGTTGACAATGCAGTAACAACTAAACGATTTTTTTCAGTTAACCGCTAAGCAGTAAATGCCTCAATACTTCCGAACTTTCCAATGTGATTAATACCAGTATATCTAACAAATTATTATAAAATTTTTATCAACATACAAGAGCACCATCGTTTTTGCCGGCAACATAATAACATGTTCAATTACGTGGTCATTGGACTTGAAAACTTATTTATATTGGGCTGATGTAACTAGAAGTAATAACGGTTATATCATCGGCATCCCTGGATTGTGTGTATGCGTTCGATATTGATACAGTTTACCAACATTTGGTGGTCAAGTAATTAGGTTGATTTTTAAGTGTTTTTTTTATTTGACCGTGTTTACTTAACTTTTGCTGGGAATGAAAATGCAGATGCTTCGATTATATTCGCTAGATAAAGATTGTGTCTCTGGAAGTTCGAGTAATCAGCTAATTACAATCAACTAAAATTTGGCTCGATAACCAAATGCTCGATTTGCTGGATTTCTGCTCTAAAGCCATTTGAGATTGTAATACTTTTCCATCCACTTTAGCCATTTTGTGGTTCAATGTGTTGATCAGAAATTTTTATAATTGAATGATCATACATATTGATTTGACTGAATGCATTATCATTAAAAGAGAGTTCAAGTCAGCCAAATGTGTAATATGTCTCTGACGTCTAGTCAACTTTCATTAAAAAATTGCATGAAATTTCTACTTTCTTTAAAACTCCTTTTTAGGATTCTTGAAGTGTGAAATTCATAAAATACTCCTACAAGCGTTTAGTTCTTTCCAAAGATTCATGTAGCAGTTAACACTTTGAAATCGATTTTACGGCCTTTGAACCACTTTGATTGAATGTTGCTACAAGTCATCTTCTCCCGCTGAAACTGTGCGACATACATGGTATCGGGGTAGAAACGAATATATTTCGTAAGGAGCTTACTTAGGTTAAAATACGAAATGGAGTTTCTATAAAAGCAGATCCGCAAATGCCTGGATGGCGCTCAGCTAGTGACTGTAGATTTTCCACAAATTTTCCTGTCTAGCTCTGATTCAAATAGAATCTGTAGGGATACAACTTTGCATTAAAATTCCTTACAGTTTTATAGCAAAATGCGAAAACATGTCCGAAATAGAGAGTGCTTTAACGTAGAAAATCGTGTTTTTCTCACAATCGGTGCATCACGCCAATTTTAATAAGATGTCATTTGTGTGCAAAAATGTTCAGTCGTGTGATACTTGACATTCACTACCGGGAAGTAACCGAAAGAGAAAAAAAACTGCACGTTTTTAACCAAACCATCCCTGATTTTATGCCACCGGTGACGAACGGGTAGTTTTTAACATCGGCAATTCTGGCGGAAAAAAACAATCCTTAAATACAAAATTACATTCTTATAGTTGAATAGTTGCTCAGATATACAGAGGTATCTAAAAGATCCTTAGAAAATTCTATCATAATTCTATAAGGCGAAAACCTGACGATTTAATCGAATTTATGTTAGTCTGAAAGTGGAAGGTTTTTAAAATACGTACAGTATAGCAAAATAAATATTGAAAAGACTGATATAGCCAAATAAAAACATGAAGATTTTTACAAAATAATAATATTGAAAATTAATTGAATATTTAAATTTTTGTCGTTTGAACTGTACGAATAAATATGATGTAATATGTTATTTTTTAAGACATGCAGCCAATTTTAAACTTTAAATATCTCAAGAAGGAATGCTCGTAGGGATTGATACCGAGATATCTTTTTTTCATAAAACATGTATGAAAATACATATCTAACCATAAATAAATTTTATACCGGGTATTAAAAAAGTTACATTCCTTTAAAGAGAGTTCATCTAGTGCTGACAGCGCTCTCTACAATGTGCACCAAACATTAAACGGATTTTGATTTCTCGCCGCTGAAAACCACACATTGATGCAGCCAGTAGAATTACAAACGAAATAATTTTTGTCCCTTTTTTAATCTTCATTTTGACGTTCTGTATTTTGAAAACCGTTCACTTTTGGACCAAGGTAAATCGGATTAAATCGTCATGTTTTTGTCTCAAAGATGTGTAGAAGTATTTTGTATAGACCTTTTACGGACATCCTGTATATACATATGTATAAAAAAATTTTGGTTGAGCGCACCTGTTTTTAAAGCGTTCTAATTCTATTTTAGGAGGCACTACTCTATGTTTATAGCGATTTCTTTCTTTTCCGACTTACGGAATCATCCTCCAAAACTAACTGATGCTAACTTTATCAACGTAAATTTAAATTCAAAATTGAAGGAGATGTAGGCGAAACTTACAGAAGGGGCCCTTTAGTTCTATTTTGCGGGTAAAGCTCTCGGGAAATGTCTCCTCAAAGAGGTCACATTTTTCTAATTTTAGTTTTGACCGATCAGCATCGATTTAAACTTTTCTGGAAATTTTGCTTCCCTTGCGGATCGTTTCCAGTGCTTTTGAGGTGTTCAATTCGCAAAACATATTTCTATTCTTCGTTGGGTTGTTAACTCTTTTTGGATTTCAATTCGACCACTTTCTGAAACGTTTGATTTGTTGCCTTATTGTGGTTCGATTCACTTTACTCACAATTTTATTATTGAATGTTGCTGACGCTTTCAAAGAAAATTGAATTTCATAACTATATGGAAATATGTACAGGAAGGGACGACGCTCGCCCTCTTTTCTAACAACTTCCACTGACCATAGAAGAGAGTTTTCGCAATTTTTTGCGTAGGGAATTTTAAAGATTTACTTACTCACTCATCAGATGTCTTAATCAAATATGTATAATCTTCCTAGTCCACCTCAGCGTTTCAAGTGCACCTCCAAATTTTCACCCTTTCTTTTTCCTGCCCTAACATATCATCCGACGACATACATGTACGTTGTTTCCGGACACACCGTACATGTTCAAATGTACTCTACAATTGAAGGAGCTGTAGATAACATTTCTAGAAGAGACCCTTCAGTTTTATTTTGCAGATAAAGCTTTCGGAAATGTCCCCTCAAAGAGGGCGAATTTTCCTAATTTCAGTTTCGGCCCGTTAGCATCGATTTAACCTTTCCTGAAAATTGTGTTTCCCTTGCGGATTTTTTCCAGGGCTTTTGGGGTGTTCCATTCACAAAACAGTTTCTAGTGGCGCTTGCAAATAAAGTTCATTTTCACAACAGATTTTGACTCTCTATAAAAGGGAGTTTTCGCATTTTTTGTTGTGTAGGAAATTTTAGAGATTTACTTAGCTTGTACTAACACCCTCCTCGAATGCCTTAATAAAAGGGGATGTTCCTGGTCCGTGTCGCTTTCTGTAATTACTTACACTGGACATTGCTATAGTATTAACTCAAGTGCAACCCAAAAATGTTCACACTTCGTATACGCTTTCGTAGACATTTTACGAAATTGGGGACAAAGGTATTGACGAAAAATGGTACAAATAACCTATAGCGTTAATTACAAAAATAGAAATAGAATTGCTGTTTGTATTAGAAAACAACACGTCTTGCATTATAGGTAGGTCGGTTTCTACATTTTTGGTCGATTCGAAGTGTGAACTTTCTGGTTCAAATGTTGAAAAACTCTAATATTAAAGGTCTAATAGGTTGTTGGAAATTCGGCTTGATTCGGTTAGGCCGTTCCATATCAGTGGAAGTGTGAGCTAACTGTTTTAATATTTATTTGGTCAAAGCTTGAAAAAAGTCAGTGAAAAGAATCGTTATCGAGATTTTTTAGTTAACTGAATTTATTTGATACTTGCACCACTAACAGGTGTTGTACATACATCAATACATTTAGACAAACTACCTTAAAATTACTTTGCCTTCATGCTTTGGTTAACTGAGATAAAGTTCTTAGAGTTTTAACAGCTAAGCATGCATTTATAACATCGAATAATATTCTAAATCTGGGGGACAAACTTTAACAGCCTCCCATTGTGTCTTCTAAACATCTAAAATGTTCTACGCTACCGATTGAATCAAAAAATTGAAGCAAAAATCGCTTAGATTTTACGATATTGCCCAATTATTGTATTTCGGACCCTCACCAGCTTAAAATATTTTCAACATAAATAATCAGGTCAGAATCGATTAATTACTTGTGGATTATTGTCTACTCACAATAACCTTCCAAGGAGACAAAACTTTTCTCCCATTGAAGTGAAAACATTTGATTAGCGGGACTTAGATAGGGAATACGCAAAATTGGTAAATATAAATACAATTAAATCGCAGCAGCATTATAACAATATTAGGTCCCTTGCCCGATCATACTCCAAATTAATTGAGACTTGTCTTTAAAATTTAAAATATACAAAGTCCTTCAACGTCACGATTTTAACTTTTAAAGACGCACAAGAAGCCTCTTTCCGGGGTAAATGGCGTTTTGATTGGCCCAGCAATTCTCTTTTTTCAATGTTTTTTGTCAATATTAGTTGCTACATTACGGTTAAATAGACATCGAGTAGTATGTAATTCCTAAATATGACAATCGCATTTTTGGGTGTAGGTGGAAGAGCTTTCGCTAACCATTATAAGGTCTTAATAATCTAGAACCGAAATTTAAGGGACTCTTATTGCCTCGCCCCTTTCTTTGTGAGGGATGAATCCAGTGCAGCCATTCACTGAGGTTCAAACGAGGGCCCTTAAGGAAGGCAAATTTTGAATTTTGATTGAGTTGCTGCTTCCATCCAATATAAATATCAAGAGAGCTTGCACCATCTATGTGATTATAGACAGTCAGACATATAATTAATATTTTTCTTTTTAACACAATTCAGTTAAATTAATTAAAACTAAAAATAAATTAATTAAAATAATTCATAGAGGAAATTAATATGTGTGTCCTTGTTCCATGCTTCGGTTTCATATACAGCGCATTTGTACACCATTACATTAATGTGTCCTCAAATTGTTCCACAAAGCACTATATGGAAAAATTAAAAGTTGTTGTGAATTTGTAATGCTTTTATACAAGATCTTTACAATAGTTGAATCCATAGAGTCGCGTCGCATTCACTTTATTCATCCTCTTCTTCGTTTTGGTAAGTGACATATCTAACTGATGAGTGATCTCCTGTGATAAGCGACTGAAATAAAACACGTTTATATGCGTAAGTAGGGAAAAATATGAAATTTGGTACATTTAAAAAAGGGAAAAGTGGCAATGGCAGGAAGTATCCATTGTTTTAATGGGGCAGGGTCGTTTCATTTTTCCTCGGAAGGTTTATTAAACGTAGAAATAAGGAAGATCCGAAAGAACTACTTTTGGCCTCAGGGAAACTTCGAATGAACTTCTCAAAATTAGATGTTATCAGAATATGCCGTGGATCTTTATTATTTTGGCAACTTTTCATTCTTTGAGGGACGAGTGGAATCTAAGTGAGCTCTCCGTAAGTCTGCACAAATCGTCTTATACAGTTCTGAGATCTAGGTGGTTTCGGGTTCAAAATCAAAGTGCCCCCAAAAAATCCAAGTTCAATACAGGACCCATATCAGTCTTGAAAATGTCCTCGTTATTTATACTATCAACAATTCAATTGATTTATCTACTTTCAATAAATTTCGTAGGAGCCGTGTCAGTCGGTTAAGGCAAAAAACAGCATACTGAAAATTTCGTCAATGTCCTGAACATTTTACACTTTTCCTCTTTAAATTCTGAGCTAGGGATTCACTTCAATGCCCATTTTAGTAATTTTGAAAGTGCCTCTCACTAAATCCAGACTGATAGGGTTCAAACTCCATTTCTGAAATTTCTGGACCTCAATTGAGAATCATTATAGGATCCATAATTCTCCTTTAAAATGAAAAACAGCATTCCTAAAAATATTCAAATTTAACATTTCCCCATTTGTGAGATTGGCGGTTTACTTTTGGAACATCCAGGATTACATTATATCTATCAGACTTATGTACCCACATTAGGTATTTCTAGCAAGTTTATCTCCGTATAGAATTTTTTAAGTGGGGAAGTTCAAGGATTCAAGGACAAAGCAAAAAAGAAATAAAATATAAAAAATATAATTCATAATGGATAAAAAAAAAGTATCAGTAGCATCGGTAACAATTAATATTTCCTAATGCCTAGCATGGGAAGTTAAAAGGAAAACTCAACACTAAAAAAAAAATAAAAACATTTATTATCAGTAAAAGAACAAATAATAACATAAACTTAATTAACAAATAAACAGTTGCAAAGGAATTTACAGAATTAGTTGGTTCCTTTTTAATTTGCGGTATGTAACACTTTAATTACCTTTTTTTCTTCTTTTGTAGGTGGACTCTTTAAACTGATCAGTAGCGGCGCGTAGAGGAAATCGAGCATGGCAATTCCGAATAGCATCCACTCGAAACCGATATTTTTTATTAGTGTGCCGCTCAACGCAGGGCCTGAAAGTTAAAAAATATATATACATTTTGTACGAAAAGTCTAGTAGCTTTGAATTACCTCGAAAAATATATAATTTATTAAAAATAATTTATATAAAAATTTAAGGAGTTTAAAAATTTTATCATTCTGCGGTATTCAGGTGTGTGTGTGTCACAAAGTAGCAGTGAATTGAAGTCAAGTTGTTTTTTATGAAAGAGCAAGCCTTTTATGACATTTTCTGATTCACCCTTGCATTCTGAAAACATTTCATCTAACATATTCTATATATACTAATTAATATTGAAAAATGGTAAAATTCTTAAACTCCTTCAATTTTTATATAAATTACTTTTTAATAAATTGTATATATTTCGAGATACTTCAGGGTTGCCGAATTTTTCGTACACAGTGTATATGAGGTGTTAAGCGAATACGTAATAGAAAAATCATAACTAAAGAGATACAAGTTTTGAGCTTCAGTTTAGAATTTCAAATCAAACAAAATTCAAAACGAATGAATTCGGCATGATACAATATGCGATTAACATGATGAAACTTTAGTGGCTCCTCTAAGCCTTTAAACAGCCCCTTTTTCGTTGATTTTATCATTTCATGGAATATTAGTATTACTATTATGGATATCGTTGTAAATGTTGGACTGTTTTCATGAGGAAATAAAATCACGTTTAAATTTCGGGAAGGTGTAAAGTTAACGGGAGTTTTGTGTATTGACCCTTAGGTTCCCTGTATTATGAAAACCGGATTTGTGAGTTTCTAGCTGTTTGTTTTTTACACGTGACGCCAAAATATAAATAAAAGTGTGAGAAGATGAAATTTTTCAATAAAGAATTAGAGATCTAGAGCTTCAGGGACTGGGGTTTGGCAGATGAAAGAAAAAAGTATGTAAAATGTGGAGATGACCATGTAGGTGTGCTTTCGTATAAGTAAATCCGTGTAATAAAGTGACTTTACTGTACGTTTTCAGGAAAATATCGAACTAGTTGGTGTAAAAATAAAAAGCTTCTATCAAAAATTCACATTTTAATAACAGTACCGACCATAAATAATTCTGGTAATTGCTTTCTCAAAACGGGATTTCATACGTAGGTTCCACATAATTAATGCATATTTCGAAAAGTACGAGTGCATGTAAGCTACCAAAATCTAAATACCTATGCAAATGTAGGCGCTTTTACATAATTTCCCCACATTTACCGTATCAATTATTATTAGTGTAGGTATAATAAGGCACGGGCAGTCAATTCACGCGATTATATAACACTCGTTTTGCTATTTTTTACCAACACTCATTCATTTTAGTGTGCGGTCGTTTCGGCCAGTTTTGGTTACGATAACGACCAACTGACCATACGATCGAGCTCAAATGGGCGTTCTCTGCGAGTGTTACATAGCGGAATCTTACTTCCTGCTATGATTTTTTGTCGCTTAATAGTTCAATAGTAGTTATTGTCTGACCCACTGCCATAGAAATCGGAATAATTGTTTTCGTCGGCAATTTTGTTTCATTTACTAAGTAAGCATTTTTTAATGTCCGATAAAATTAGAAAGTACCTGTGTTACGTGGAATCCAACTGAAACTCACCAATGGCAAACCCTAAACAAAAAGCCACATCTCCGATTGCGTAAACGCTACCGTATACTGCACTGTGTCGGATGTCTACCAGATAGCCCAGTTCGGGCATCATTGATGAATCTACCATGCCAATCGCAAATCCCAGCCCAGCATTGGGTACTATCAGATGGTTCATGTTGGTGGCTAGTGGAATCTGTAACAGGCAATAAGTACCCACTGAAACTTCTATAACTCACTTCATCCAGGATCCTATATACTCATTATTTTCGATTTTTTTGTCATCTACTGTCTTGTAAGAGTCAATGTGATATTTTCTTTTTGGTTTCAGTTTAAGGTCAATAGAGGACTACCTCAGTTTTTTTTGTACAGCATATACGACTTCACTATTTTTGCACAGTTTAGAGGTCGTTTCACAATTACAGAATTGCAGGATGACGCTGTGCGAAAACAGGAGACTCTGCTTTGAGATACCTGAGCAAATAAAGTGCTCGACAAATTTGTGGACAGTTGTTTTCTAAATATTCTGGATTTCGAAGTTTGTCGAAATATACAGGGTATTTTAGTTTCAATCCGCATAAATTTAACAGCGTATTGGACGTCCAAAAATAATGTCAGATTGTTATATAAACTAACGTCCAATAAGATTTTAGCAGATAAGAGGAGTTCAAATTTAAAATATGAGCTAGAGATTTTTTAACGAAATTTTGGAGGTGTTGACAACTATAAAGGACGCATATATTTGAATGAAAAAATTTTTTTTTTTGCTTTTCCAGTGGCGTACCGGACTCCATGTTTTTTCACAAAAAGTACACTACTGGATTTTCTGAAAATAATCATTATTCTTGTATCTTTTATTCAAATCTGGAGAAATAGTCTCTCTTAAATTTTTTTTCACCTTACCGTTTCCAAATAAAAAAAGTAAAATAATTTTGCATGCACCCCTTAAATTAATATTTAAAATGTAATTGTACCAACACTACTGAAAATAAAAAAGAGGGGGAAACAATCGACCGTATTTTTTAGAGTAAAAATAAGTCTTGGATTTTTTCGCATCAAAAGTTATTAAGTATGTACAATTTATGTAGGTATCAAATTGACACTAAGCAAATTAAACTTGCATTAAAATTATTTGATTTTTTTTACTTGGAAACGATGAATCTTACAAAAAAATCTCAAGAAGTCTAGTTTCCCATAATTAAACGAGGAATCCAAGAACAATTTTTATTTTCAGAAAAGCCAGTAGTATACCACTTTTTCTGAAAAAATATCCCCTGTAATATGGCAATAGGCACGCCACTGGAAATGTGGAAAAATATTTTTTTCTAGTAAAACATATGCCTCGTTTATAGTCGCCAACACCTCCAAAATTTGTTTAAAGAATTTTTAGCCCTTTTTGAAAAAATGTAAGATTTTACATATCTTTAATTAGAGTTGAATCCCCTTTATATGCTAACGGAAGCCTTATTCGACGTTGCCTTATATAGGAAACTGACACTATTTTTGGACATTTAATAATCTATTAAAGTTATGCGAGTTACAACTGAAACACGCTGTACTTACACGGCTCGTTTTGAATTAAGAAGAATCTAGAATAGATAGTAGAGCAGAATAAACGCTTGGAAGTTTTACTAGTAAAGTGATAGGTAGTTGTATTTTAATTAATTAATCAAAATTAAATCCAATTTAATTTAATTGCGTTTTATTGCAAGTAATGCAAGTGCTCTATATCAAGAGAGGTGTCGAATGGACAATATTAAAACGTATTATTCAGGATCCTCGATCATGTACATACGTGAGTATCTAGACTTGCCGAGTAAACAGTTCTGTAAATGTTTGGATTTCTGATGAATGACCCTTCTAAGGGAATTTAATCGAATCTGAGATCATTTTTCCTTCAAGTTTCAATAAGTTTCATAACTAACACACGGCTGTTGCCTTTGCTTAATGTGGCCAGTATTAATAAATTTCTAATTCAGAGTCTAATACGTACACACATAAGACATATTCCTATGACAATCAGCCCTATCAGAGCTGCAAGCCACCGGCCCATTTTATGACCTAAGGGCCCGAATAAATTTGTCCCTATGAGGTATGAAATGCTGGCAGGTAGGAATGTTACGCCCTGTTTCCATCGTTCGGCGCCCATGGTGTCCATCATCCAGATGGGCAAGGAGGGTTCCAGCATCGCAATGCCCATGTTTGCGAAAATTATTGCTCCTGGAATTTCGTCAAAGATATCGGTACGTTTTTTTTTATAATGGCACGTGAGGTACTCACCTGCGGCAATCATTATGTATGGATCCATGATTAGAGATCTTAATGAGGGTGGATCTGATTCTTGATGTATTACTGCAGGTTGGAGCATAAGGAGTTGCAGTACTGGAAAGAGAGATATAATTTTGTTTTGGGTAGGAAAATTATCGTTTGTATAGTGAAGCACTTTTTGTATTAATTGAAGGTGCTTGTAAGGAGTGGGCAAATCTCGATGTTTACGAAGATAGTCTCAGAAGTCCTCGATTTAACAGCTAAAGGAAAAAAAGTCGGAAATACTACATTATTTCTCAGCATAGTCTCCTTTGAGATTGACATAGTTTTTCAACGATGTTCTGTGACTTCTATACCCTGTTCATAGTAAGAAGCTTGGAATGTTTCAAAACAGACATTAAGCTCGGACTCCACCTCTTCATTATCGACAAATATCTTTCCACCGAGTCATTTTTTTAAATTTAGAAATAATTTAAAGGGCTAAATCTGGCAAATAGGGTGGAAGAGGGAAAAGTTTTAAATGAAGTTGATTGATTTTGGTCATTGCGAAGATGGAAGTATGGATTGGTGCGTTGTCTTCATGAAACAAAACTTTTTTCATCGCATGCGGTCGATATTTCGTAGTTTCTTTGTTTAAATATAACAATAAATTTGTACAATATTCTCCGTTTATTATTTTTCCGTTCGTAAAATAATAAATAAAAATTATCCCACGTACATTTTAAAAAACTAACGCCATCACTTTTCCTGAAAATGGAACGGTTTTCGCTTCTTTTGCAGCCGATTATCTCTTTTGCGTCTATTGTTTTGACCGCTCTTTCGTCTCAGGTGTAAAACGATTGACCAATGTTATGAATCGACACAAAATTTCGTCTTATTACTGCAAAACTTTGCCAAACACTTCCTTGAAACATCTCCGTGGCGCTCTTTTTATTCATCTTACACTCAGCTTCTCACATCCTATCGTTCTCTCAAAATGTGGTGTACATTACTTTTTCAAATAGCTACCATGTCTGTTAATTTCCACGATTTTTCACCACAATATCTGAAGTGGTCAGGTCTGGAGCGTCACGGGGCCAACCGCTCCGGAGTTCATCTTGGCAACTCATACGATCGCGTTTAAACTTTGTCACCCAATATTTTACCGTTGTCACTAAAGGACCAAATTCCCTCAGAGTAGAATCTAACTCACTTGGATGTTGGATGGTCTAAAACCTTTCAAATGAAAGTATCGAATTACGAATCACCAATTTTTTCCATGGTCACAAAAACTCTAAATCTGTTCATTAAAAATGGTTCGAAAACAAACACAAATCAATGGAGCCTCTCAAAGTTTAGTCTTAACCCTTTTAAGGTTAAGTTTTTGTAATATAAGCAAATTTTTAACAAAAAATCGCCATCTATACGTCAAATCTGATACTTTTGGAACCATCCTCCTTTATACGAAATCTGGGTAATTGGAAGAGATAGAGAAAAAAAAGGTTAAGTCTCAATAATACTGCAACGATTGTTCCCTTTCAATATTATTCAGTCAGCCAGTCGATTGAAAACCCTAAACAAAGGTCCGTTTTTATCAAATCCAGTGGCTTATCGCAAATCGTCTCATTTTCCAGGCGTTCTTTTCCCATTATCACCAACATTCTATTTAGAGCTTTATCTCTCCAGTGATGAAGGTATCTATTTCCATATCCCTTCGGATTAAACCCTTTTAGTTGTGTTTTCATTTAATTAAGAATCAGATTCTCATTATGAAAACTTCACGTACTTCTCATTAAAAAAAAGCACTAATTTTATATTTAAAGCAAATTTGATTTTACTTTTCAAACTTTTCAATTTGCGGCTTTTATGTAAATAGCCTTTCATCCGATCTTCCATTATATCGGTTAGGAAATAAAAAGCGCGAATAAAACCTGTAATCGGATCGAGGAAGCTCTAAAGCTCGCTCTAAACCCTAATAAAATCACACCGTATGGTAACTTATTGCATCTTAAATAAAAATCCAATAAAGTTAAAGCTGCAAATAACGCTTTGTAAAGGAAAATCACTAAGCAAACACTATTATCAGTCCTTTTCGAAGGGAGACATCAGGCGTAAAATACAAAGGTCCCGGCGATATTTTTGCAGCTCTAAGGTCATTTCGGATTTCGGAATGTAATCATGTATCAAATGAAGCTTTGTATACTTTGAGGGATACTCACATCCATCGGCAAGTGCTAGTGCTGCCAATATTAGGAAGGGAGCCGATTTTCCGACGAACTCGTACATAAGACCCCCAAACGGGGGTCCTATCAACACCCCTAGAGCTAGGCCTCCTAAAGCAATACCCATCGCGTTGCCTCGTTCTTTGTCATCTGGATAGCGCTCGGCTAACATTCCCATTCCAGAGACGCTGGAGCATGACGAACCGATGCCTTGGAGGGCTCGGGCGATGAACAGCACACTGTAACTTCTTCCAAATGCAAAAACTAGAAATTAAAAATTGTTTTCTGTGAACAAATTGTAATATATTGTGAATTATCTCGTAAAGACAAAATCTATATTAAAAGCACCTAAACACAAATTGAAAGTTTTAACAAGGTTTTACCGTCCGGGAATGTTCAAAAATGTACAGGGTGAGTCACAAACTAACAGATTACATTTATACATGTCCTACGACTAATGCTAACAGTCTAACAGCTATTATGTTCTGAAAGAATTCCATGTCTTTAATGTTGTTCGTTCTTAATAGTGCAAACGCTATATTGCAACTTTGTCAGATAACTAGGCCGCTAATACTAGATGATAGCCATCAAGTACCAGTGTCAATGATTGATTACCTACCCCCTATTACTCCTTAAACAAAAGGAATGCATAACTTTGCTTTACGTTATATTGAAACGATAGAATTCTTTAACATTTCGCTTCCGAATAGGAATTTACAATTTTAGAAAACGTGTTGGATGTAAAGTTGCAGGAATAAAATCTGGTTCGAAAGACGACAAGCAACAACGAGTAATGAACACATTTTAGATATCTAATTGCATTTTATTTGGAAATCCTCACTAACACATCATTTTGGATAACAGGTAAGTACGTGCTTTCCTAAATGATACTTTTTCTATAGAATGGACCCCTATATCACTAGATTTGACGCCTCTTGATCATTTTCAGTAGTACCGCTTTAAGGCAAGGGGGAGAGAGGCGAATGCGGCAAAGCCGACAGGTTTACCCCGTTTCAAATGGATTTGTGAAAAATTTCATAAAATGTTTTTTTAATAGGTTGTGTATTTTGCAAGATTATTTCCTGTTTGCTAATTTTTATATGTACTGTCTGCAGTCGCTAATTTTAGTAGTTAATGATTTCTTCCTGATGATGCCTTCAGTCAAGGACATTTTGTTGCTGATTTCTTAATAGTACATTATATAATGGACTAAGAAAATACCTTTTAGTACACGAACGTGAAATATTGCAAACAGCACAGGTAAAGGTGCCTATCATATGGGACGAGACAGCGAAGAACTAGATAGTCCTGAGCGAGATTATAATATAGGTCGAAACGTTGACATTTTATGAACTTTAAGACTGTTTCATTAAGCCCCAACCAGCAGTATATTATTGCTGCAAAATTTGTGGAAGTTTGTAAAGAACTGAGAACAGAGGATGAATTTTCCGGTTCTATTTTCTTGAAGGTGAAACTGCCAATTGCATAGTCTACTATACAGAGTATCTCATATTAGTAGGCCCTTCCATTAACCGGACCTTTCTTATGGCACGTTTTTCTTTGGCGCTTAATACACATTACACAGGGCGGAAATTGGTAAAAAAAATACTTTGGTTAATAACATGGGTATTTTTCAAACATATTTTAATGGAATTTTACACTGATGTATAGTTCAATTAAGCGGACATTTTCTATGATTTGGGTAAAAAAAATTTGACAAACAATGGAGAACATCAGGGGTTGGGTACACGTTTTACCCAAATCATGGAAAATAATCGGACTACACATCACTGCAAAGTTTCATTAAAATATGTTAAGAAACGTTCAAGCAATTACCAAAAGTACTACTAATACTAGACACCCTTAACTAGTATGTTGTATGTGTTATGTAAGTATATTTTAAACTTTGGTCCTCCAAACTAAGTTTTTTAAGAAAATTCGGTTTTTTCATAAAATACTCGGAATGCTTAAATTTTAAAACAGCATTTCGTATTGCTTAAGCATACATAAACTTTTATCTAGTTTAAAGGACCTCGCATCTGACGGTTTCCCAGATTCCCAAATGATTCTCCTAGAAACACTATACAGGATGCATACAAAATAACGCCCAAGCTTTTTCGCATGACTTTGTAATACTCAGTGGTTCAGAGGAAAAGAGCATGAATATTTTCCCATCACAACTTTCCCCCATATGAGGCCGCAAGCGTAGTTTGTTTTAATTCTGGCAGTTATTTTGCGCAGTTAATTTTCCTGTAAAGACAAATTTTCAACTTATAACGTTCCCATAATCAGTTTTCTTTTCGAGACAAAATTCATTGCCAGACACTTCGCATGCTTCCTTGCCCCTAATTGCCCCGTACGATACGAAATCTCGACTCCAGTTGTAGGTGCATAGTTACAACTCGTGAATAACATAGTTTTCTAATTAATTTTTTAATGAATCTTCTAAACAACATAAAGGACGTTAATTGAAAAACATCCGGCACTTTATGGTAAATTTAAAATCTTCATTGTGAGTTAAATTAATTATTGGATTCCCCGTTCAGATGTCATCAGCAGGAACCCTCGAGTGTTCATTGTTGTTGGACCGATCGAAATTCGACGTTGCATCATTAAACTCGAATGTCACGGAGATGTTAGACTGTTTCGAGGGTAATTCAAGCCCATTTTCATTCATTTTTCCTTATTTTTGATAGATAATGCGATAATAATTGATGCTCCTCTGTTAAAGCGGACCGAAGCTAAAGACAAACAGAAACCTTTGATTCGGAGCAAACAAAAAATTTAATATGTATTTAAGTGCATTTTACAGGGTCGGATTCCTGCCCCTGACATCAAGTGAGTATAAAAACTGGCTCACATAAATTGATGGTGCTCAATTTGATTACCTGGGTGAGTAAGGGAGCACTTTGTGACAAGACCGTGCTCTAAGTGGTCCTAATCGAATTAGACTGGGACGTAACGCGAATTAGGTCGACGTCGATACTAATGGAAATCTCACTGACATATTTAACTCATTAATTAAATATTATATTAAGTTGAGCAAACACCCGGTAGAGTTTCCTCAGTTGATTAATTTATTCTTTTCGTGCAATGTATCAAAGTTCTGTGCCCGTATCACTTAAACCCACCAAAAATTAATGGTTTTTTCTTTGGAAAAACGACTTCGTTGATATTGTAATACGTGAGTCTTTACAAAATAATGGGAATTTTTTAATTAATTTTCCATCTGCAAGCTTTCGGGATCGTGGAGTGAATAGGGGTACCGGATCGGGTAAAATAAAACAAAAAAAAACAGTGGAAAATATGAAAATAATGTAATGAAACCTGACCTAACCAAACCATTCTTACCCAAATAAAAACGAACAATTAACATAATCAAAAATAGTTAAAATACATATGGTGGGTTTGGCTATGCTTAGGTTAAGTTATATTTCATTACATTAAATATATTATACTTTTTAATGGTTTTTTGTTTTATTTAACTCCACCCAGTACTCTACCCATTCACGTCACAGTTTCGAAAGCTTGCGGATACTTAAATGCAAAAGAAGTAAAAAATCCACATTTTTTTTTGTAAAGAATTACATATTACGACATCAAAAAACTAATTTTTTCAAAGAAAAAACCATTAATTTCTGGTTAATTAAAGTGATATGTCACCAAAATTCTCAATCAGGAACGACGAAGCTACTTACTTATTGTAGAAAGGAACATAATGATGAAACCTGCGAACATGGGAACACTGTAGCCAATTCTGGAAAACAAAATAAGCAAAGATGAGAATAGAGAAACGTAATTAATTTGACTTTGTGAAAAGAGGGAAATGTGAGGGTACATTTTAGATACTACCGAAAGTTGTCGTGTGAGTTTCCGGACATTCTCTGTACGAATAGTCACATATTTCGAAGGTTCTATTGTCCCATTATAATACTAAAAAATGTCCAATTTTATTTTGAGTAATTCTAAATGCAGCTCATTATTTAAGTCTTATAAGCAAATACCAAGATTTTCCTCTTAATTATTAAGCAATGGACGTAGTTTGAATGTAGATTCTGAATCCTGACGATTATTTTTTCTCCGCTAGTTTTGCAACGCAACATTGCTGGGTCTCTTAAATTGCTGTGAAATAAGTTTTCTTGCCTCTTGTTGCAAAATAGTTCAAAAGTTCAAAAACGATACGCATGTACATGCCGCATTATTTACCAAGCGAGCTAATCGACCATTATGTCATTACCCTATCCATTATAGTTCTCTTTATGGTTGCCATGGAAATAAATCTTTAACGAAATGTCACCATTGATGTGAAATACTTTAGTTTTTTATGTTTGAGATACAATTTCTTCTTAATTTAGATAATTTTATTGTAATTTTATAAAATCTGGTTAAATCTTGTAACGATAAAAATCATTTTATACATAGAAGTTGTGAAATATTTATAGCCCTCTCTTTTATATTAGTTTGTTATGCAAAGGGTTACATATTGGAGGGTGAGTACGGATATATCGAAAACCGGAAGAGATACAAGATTGATAAAAACGGGCCAAATGTTCGCTATCTGATGCTGAGTTTCTTTAAATACCAGGAAATTGCCAATATTTCCAGAGGTATCCAAGAAAAACTCAGTATTCTGATTTATGTTTTTTGGTATATATAAAAAAACTGTGCGTTTTACAACTGAAGAAAGAAAATATCCTTAAGGCACTTTTTTAGAGATAATCTAAATTAGTGCTGTAAATAGTAGTATTAATTGAAAAATACATACATACAGTTAAAAGCAACAAATTGCAACGTCAACATATAAAAATCGACAATATATTTTTCTTTTTAAATCTGAATATTAAATGACAACACACCTTAACCGTATTTTTATTGCAAAATCTGCTCCTAAATTCGTCGAAGAACATTTTGCAACACCCTATGCAATATTAATAAAAATAATGCTCAAAGCATGTCAATTTAATATTAACGTAAACGTGTTGTAATAATGGACAAACTAAAACGCAATATTTGTAGAACAATGTAAATTTGGGAACACAAAATTAATATAATTATTCAATTGTTCCATAGGTTTTTCATTACTGTTTTTTCAAATTTTTGTCGCGTTTTCTAGTTTGTTTTGTTTTTTATTTTTCAAGAAGGTTTTCGATTGTGCATTTACTAAAAGTGAGTATTATTCTCAGTTAGTCTTAAACGAAAGTGTATAATTTCATCTGTCCAATTGCTCCTGCTCGTGTGTGAGGCTTTATTTATTTATATAGAACACACAGGGTAGCCCAATGAAAAATTTTCCACCCCGACTTTCAGTATTTAAAATGGAAATGTGTAAAAACAATTGGACACGTCGATTTTTGATTCAAGGCAGACAATTTTTTATTGTATTTTCGACCCTTCAGCTTCAATCCCTTAAATGGGGTAACAGTAAACCCCAAAATTTTTAGTAGGAAGGGGTCTCGAGTGACATCTCATTTTAAAGATATTTGTGCTCTAACTATGATCTCCAAATTGGAAGTCACTGCCATTATCTTCGTTGATATGACACCTTACCAAATTATGTGGGGAAAAAGTTTTGGTTAGAAATTAATTTATCACAATGCGAGCTTCAGACTTTAAAATGAAGGTAGGAAAACTTTTAAATATAAGATATCTCTGCATTATTTTAACAGACGCGAACTTTACCCCTCAAATTTAAAACAGTACATTTTTCCTTTAATTTTTTTTTCTTCAAAAAGGTGGGTAAATAAAAGAAAAGTGTTCAGATCATTTTTCTGATTAATTTATTAACTGCTAGAAATGACCGCTTTTTACCTCTCTACAATAAAATAAAATGTGTTTAAAGCGTTGCCTTACATTACGTAACATTTCGAGTCTAATTATACCATAGCATTCATGAATTATACGATTAGGGTTAAAATTCACCTCCGTGAAAACTATTCAGTGATATTTCGCTTTTAAAGGTCTTTTTTCTCTCATTTTGAAGTCTGTAGCTCTTACTGCGAGCTGTTAACTAATTATTATTACCTAAGAGCTTTTTTCTCGACAGACTTTAACAAGCTGCCATATCAACGGGGATAATGGCAGTACTTTCAAATGTAGAGACGATCATCAGAGGAAAACTGCCTTTAAAGTGAGATATCACTCGACACCCCTTCTCATTAAAAATTTTTGGGGGTAACTGTCACTCCTGTACGGAGATTGAAATTAAAGGGTTGAAAAAACAATTAAAAGTTGTCCGCCTCGAATCAAAAATCGATCGATCCCAAAGTTTTTACATACTTATTTCAAATAATGAAAAATCGAGGTGCAAAGTTTTCGTTGAGCCACCCTTTGTGCTATACAGGGTGATTTATTCAATGAGCGGGTTGTTCACCCAACCATTGAAAGTTCATTGAAAGTTTACTAGGAGCTAAAAGTGATACAAATTTGAAAATTTAAAGTTAACTTTAAATTTTTTATCCAAAATATTTTCAACTTTCTCTCATATTCGGTTTAACATTTTCTATTTGATACTGCTTAAAGTTATAGGGTGCTTCATTTAAAAAAGTGGCTTTTGCAGTTTCGAAAATATGAATGTGAGGAGCTTAATTTTAGACACCTTGTATAATACTAAGACATATAAATAGCAAGAGTGTAAACATAAGACTATGTATTGAAATTCTGCGAAATATGAAGATTATGTCTTTAATTACTGCAGAGATATGTAATTTTAAAATTGGCCATTACGGGGATATGCTTTTAATTCAAGGTTAAATATCTTAAAAATGGTAAAGGTTAGGTATAGGAGGATATACAGAAAATCGGTCTGAAATATTACGCAGAATTTAAAAATAAAATAATATGTTGGAGGTCTCCCTTTGAGAATAAGCAAGTTGACAGCTATTTCCGGTTAAACCCGAAGGGTCACGAAGTTGTAAATATTTTTAAAAAATAGTAGAGGACGAAGTTAACGCAGTTTCAAATTTTCAAATTCTTATCACTGTTAGATCCTAATAAACTTTAATGAATAGATTTGGCGAATAAGCCTATATGTATATATCTAAAGTCTCTGTCATAGATATTGGACTCTTGCATGCTTAATAGTAATACGAAAACTCACTTGTGAGTTAACGGTCCTACAAATGGATTAGCCACTAACTGCACGAATGCCTTCGAAGCAAAGAGCATTCCCACAGCGACAGTTTCATCAACCAAATCTTCATGCTTCTTGGTTTTCTTGGACTGGGTCTCTTCCAGTTGAGTCAAATTATCTGAAAATCAGAATAATTAATTAAAAACATTAATCGAACTCATTCCATTCGTATATGGTCAATTCGATAGTTTAACGATGCAAGGATATTGTATAATATCGCTTTGACTCTAAAATGAAAAGCCCTCTGTGTCGTATTTTTCTGCCTTTCAGACATATATAAAAGATTCGAAAAAATGGAAACAAAGGGGTTTCCTTTTATGCACGATTTTGCAGAAATGAGGACGAAGGTCTCTTTATCGTTTTCGTTTCGTCAATCGAGTAGATAGCAATACGACAAACTTACCATAATTACTCGTGGTAGTATAGAACGACTCGTTAAAATCAGGACTTAGCTGCCTAATTATGTTGATGTATTTGTCACAAGGAGGTTCCTTAGTGGTGGTGGTGGTGGTGATCACCGGTCTTCCATCCAACGGTGCATCCGGATGGTCGATATCGTACAAGAACTCGGGGATTATGGGGACTAAAGAAAATAAATTGCATGTTTAAATCGTGTTAAACCCATATAAATGTATAATGCATCCGACCGTCAAAAGCGGAATCGGTAAAGATTTAATCCATTACTCTGGAGCTGTAAACGATAAGAACCGTCCAGTTTATAAGACCTTCGGAAAGGCGTCATGCATTGCAAATGCCATCTTCGCCAAGTGGCTATCGAGGTTGATGTTTACTCTCCACTCTTATCAACTTAATGGCTCGGGTTATTCCCCGAGAGAACCAGGAGATAACTAAAACGGAGTTAACAAATGCACTCATAAATTTTTAAACAGGCTGTCAACGATCTCAGGGTGATTTTTCACACCGAGAATCCGGCCAACTAAATGTACAATCTGTTGATTCGTTACCCGCGTTTCTTGGGGAGAGATATTTTATTCGCAATATTTAATTCATTTTGTTCAAGATAAAATTGTAATTTAGGTAGGAAGCATCGACAGACTTTCGATTGTAGCAGGAGACCTTTGGTCCAAGTTGTACTGTTATTTATTTAAGTGCAAATAGAAAGTTTAGCGATCTAAAGCCTTTCGCTCTAAACGAAAATGGCCTACAGGGATTTACACGCTCAAGAGATTTCTTAACATGTATTTTAAAAGTATTTACGTATACACTTAAAACTCAGGTAATGCCCATTTCCAGTTCCATTCGGGAAAGAAGATTCAGACCCACATCAGCTAGAAGAAGAGCACTCCTGAATATTTCGATGGTGTCAACATTTGAAGGGGAGATATCACGAGAGTAATTCTGGCACTTATTATAGTAAATTTTCTCACGATATAAACACCTAATCGAAGCACAAGGGACGAGTTACGAATTTCAATGCAGTGAACCTCCACAAAGTATCAAAAGCTTGGCGAGCCCAAGGCTAATAAGTTTCAACAATTTATTTTATTTATTATAGCTTCTTAGACTTCCTCCTCGGATTTTACCTAAATAGACTTCTACCGTATATTTTGCGCTCTCAAGTCCTTTAACTTATGGCAATGCAGCTTTATTGATTGATGGATCGAGGACCTGAGATGTCACTGAATATGGCGTGTTTTAACAAAAATGCAATTTTATGAGTCCCATCATAACATTTTAACAGTCGCGATATAAAGTCTATGTCAAGAAACACAATTGCGGAGATCTAGAGAACCCATAAAGATCTCAAAATCCTCGTTAAGCATACAACTTTCGAGAAGATCTTAGGAACCTAATAGCCGCCAGTTTCTCAACGTATTTCAAAAATCTTAAATTTACTCAGACTTTGAGATAAAGAAGAAACGCTCGCAAATAATTCGCAAACGCTCCTTGAGCCTCAGTGCGACCTGAAGAACAGAAAAGTGACTTCTAAAATCCATTAAGATTGAACTCTTTGTTATACGATTGAATTTTTTTTTCTGTGAGAGTTTTTAGACAGCCTTAAGAAAAATTCGAAGATCTTAGGATTCGAAAACATGAGACCGTTCCAATAAGGCTCCAATATTCAAAATAGTCTTCCGAGAACCTTAGAATTCTTGTAAATACACGTGAAAACATCATGAAAATCTGAAGTATTTTTCAAAAACATACGGACCACCTAATATTCTACGGAGCAGCTCGAAAACTCCTCAAAAAGGTTTTCAGAATCTTGTAAATGCTCCTCTGAATGTACAGGATGTCTCTAAAAGGTTTGCACAAAATTTTACCATAGATTGCTGGGACGAAAACATGACAATTTAAACCAATGTACCTCAGTCCAAAAGTGGATGGTTTCCAAAATGCAGGCCGCCAAAGTAAAGATTAAAAAAGGGTCAAAAGTTACTTCGTTTGTAATTCTACTGGCTGCACTAAATATCGCATTGAGGGTTTTTAGGAGCGAGAAATCAGAATCCGTTTACATTTTCAATGCACATGGCAGAGGGTGCTGTCAGGGCTAGATAAACTCTCTTTAAAAAGGAAAAACTTTTTTAACTCCCGGTATAAAATTTATTTATACCTAAATTTGTTTTTTGATACATGTTTTATTAAAAAAAACGAATCTAGATACAAAACTTCATGAGCGTTCTTTTTTGAGATCTTTAAAATTTAACGTTCGCTGCATGGTTTTGAAAAATAACATATATTATATTTATTTGTGCAGTTGAAACGAAAAAAATCAAAATATTCACTTAATCTTCAATTCCTATGATTTCTTTGTCATCTTCACGTTTTTATTCGAGTGTACCGGTTTTTTATTATTTATTTTGCTATATTATGTAAATAAATATGTACTCTAAAGTTAATTTTCAAGACATCCAGTGAATTTTAAATTTCAAATATCGCAAAATAGAGCGCACACCTAAACAATTATTTTTCATAAGACATATAGGAAAACTCAAATTTAGTCATAAATAAATTTTATACCCGGTAATAAAAAATGCTCTCTTAAAATAATTCACCTAACGCTGACAGCGTCCTCTACAATGTACATCGAAAATATACACGGATTCTACTTTTTCCTACCTAAAAATCTCCCGTTATAACATTTTGTTCAGATAGTAGCATTAGAAAAAGAAAATTACATGTTTTCCTTTTTTTAATCTTCACTATGACGTACTTATAATTCAAAAGCCATCCGCTTTTGAATTAAGGTCAACTGAGTTAAATCGTCATATTTTAGCCTTATAGATCTGTGTTAGAATTTTATACAAACCTTTTACAGACACGCTGTATATCTACAGCCTGCACCACTTAAGTGCGTCTCAAGAAGCATTTCCATTCTCTTAAGAACTCGGCGAGAGAGCCTTTGGAATCTAATCCCCATATAACAGTTTCTAGAGAGTCTTAAGAGTAATAATATCTCTAAGGTGGCCTCACGTCTTTAAAATTACAACAGTCGATCCCCGGAGTACCAGAAAACCTAAAAAAGGACCAACAAATATGAAATATAAAATAAAAATATGAATTAAATAAAAATATAAATAAACCACACTTGTTCTCGAGCTTTGCCAAAAGCTTTCAAAGCCCTTTTAACTGTCAAAGATCCTCAATAGAGTTCCTAAGAAGTGATCAACTTTAAGCATTTCCACAGCATTTTAGATATCATATCACGTTCGTTTAAGCTACTCAAATGTGCCCTAAAGCGGCAAAGGTTTTAAGGCACATTTGGACGTGAGGAACCCTCGAGAATCTCCAGGAGTGCTCCTCCGTTCTGAAGAACAGCAAACTCTAGTCATTAGGGTAAGTCATCTCTTTGCAGTTGCATAGCCCAACTCCAAATTTAAAATAGTTGAACTACTTATTCGTGTAGAAGATTCAACTTTGAATGGTTTTCAGCAAAAAAAAATCTAACGCGGGGAATCGTGAAATTAATTATTGTTTCAGGAGACAAAAATGAAAATCTTCGAAAAATTATGAGGAAAGTGATACGCCATTCTCGTGAAAATATTACCGTCAAAGAAGCCATTAAAATCCATTAATGAAACTCTCATATTAAAAACATAAAAATTGAATTCAGACTGTGGGACGCTGCATGCTGTGCGTATTCGAACGTTCCAAGTAATTGTCATCGTAAAATTCTACTATATTTTATCCACTTGTCAACTAAAGTGTAAATTATACATATGAATGGTTTAGGAAAAGCGACTAAATACAGACCCCCGTCTAATATCAGAGGACGGTCTGGATATGGGCGCACAAAGGGCCTGAATGGCGTAGGGACTCGCGCCTGGATAAGTCTGGAAAGCAGTTCCCTTTTCATGTTTAATGCAATAATATTAGCGAGCTACGACGGGAAGATAGAGAAATTTGATGTTACCGAAACGGTGCCGGATAAAATTGTCGAAGCGAGAAATAAAAATTCGATCTGTATGGAAAAATTTAGGGTTGTGTTTTGCTGTGGACAAACCGGTGATTTTACAACTAAAAATAACTTTGCGCCTACATTTATTTTATATTGTACGATTCCGGCTCGGCGAGAGCCATTCTAACCGGTCAGTTAATTAAGACTGTAACTTAAATTGAAACTGCGTCAAGGCCCTGCTGTAATTTAAACCCCTGTTCCAACATCATAATCTATTTTGAAATCAATCTCGAGTACCTTCAGTTAATAAGCGAAGTGCCTCCTTATTTGCTTCCAGCCTTCCAGGACTAGATTGCTTGTTAATGGGGGCCCATTTTAGCCTAATTTTCACCCCTTCGCTTTGCAAAATAAAAAATAATCGATTTGGGACAATATTTCGGACACTCTTATATCAGAGATCCAATTGCTAATGTGCGGTTGACTTTAACATCAACCTATAATTTTTTATATAAAGGGTAATGTAAACTAAGGATCCACGTTGTAATACAAAATATTTTTGAAACATCAAGGTACACTACGTAACATAGAAAAGAGAACACCCCCTAAAAATGGTTTTATTTAAATAATTTTTGGTATGCATATTTATACACGGGAACACAAAAAACAAATAAATTTTCAGCCATATTTATACATGTATTTACGAGTTATCATGAATTTTAGATTTTTTTTTCAGTATAAAAATTGCAATAAAATAACAACAATATCACTGTAAAATATCATTTATTGATTTATAATGTGCTTAAAGAGTGCTTTTAGATTAATCAAATATATATAGATTGAAAATGCAGCGAAATGTTCATCAAGCGAGTTTGAGGAAGGTACAATAATGGGTCTACGACTGGTTGATCATTTAAGGAAATCGCCACTAGATTGAACCGTAGTGTAATCACTATAGTGAGATAGGGCCCAAGAAGAGCAAACAGGCAGAAGGTGAGACACTGGACGATCCCGAAGACCTACGGAACGCCAAGATCGCCACCTTCGAACTATGGCCTTAAGAAATAGTTTGGTCTCGTCGCGGATGCTGGCGGCTCAATGGTTTGCTGAGTATGAAAAGTCTATTGGAATTTGAACCATTTATCACCGGATAAGAAATTTTGCACTGGTTTCCCATCGTCCGCATTTTGGTTACCCCTCACCTTACATCATCGTCAAAATCGACTGCAATGGTGCAGAGAACGGATACATTGGGATCTGGAATGGGATAATAGCGTGTTTAGAGAAGAATCCAGATTCTCTTTGGGTATCCATGATGGTGGGCGAGAGTAAAAAAAAAGACGCGATGAAAGACGGGATCCTCAGTTTACAATACAGAGGCATGTCCATCAGACTGTTGGGGTAATGGTTTGGGGTGCTACTGCATATGGTAACATGTTACTTTTACTTTTCATTAGAGGCACTATGACAGCCCAACGATACTTCCAAGAAGTCCCGAAACTACATCTCGTGCCTTATCTGGAAACTGTCGTTAATCCAGTTTTCCAGCAAGACAATACACGACCACATGTGGTTAGAGTTACTATGGACTTTTTTCAATAAAATGCAGTCGATTTGCTACCTTGGCCACCTCGATCTACAGACCTCTGACCCATTGAACATGTATGGAATATTGCAGGTAGAAGTTTGCATAATTTACCCCATCCCCCACAAACTCTAGCGGCGCTATGTCATGCTGTCTAGTTAGCCTGGAATGAAATCTCCCATTAATCACCTCATTAGATCCACGCCTAGACGTGTACAGGAATCTATAAGACACCACGGAAGATCGACAAATTATTAATTTTTTTTTAGTTTTTAACAATTTAATTTGTTCAACTGTTTAATTAAGTATTTTTTAACGTAAGAATCCTGCATACCAAACATTATTTAAATAAAATAATTTTTAGGGGGTGTTCTCTTTTGTATGTCTCGCAGTGTACTTGCAATTGAGATTTGTAATTTAAAAACTGAAATAAAAATGGTTGTGAATAAATATATAACCAAACAACATATTAAAATTATTCAAGTCTATTATAAAAGAGCCCGATTAAGAAAAAGCTCATTTCGTGCTTTACTTAAATTTTTTGGGGCGCAAAATCGCGACCTTCCGAGGGGATAATTTCGAATGTGATCTGAAAATTGAGCAAACTGCGTCAATTGGCCCCGGCAATCATGTGATTTAACTTACGCATATTTTTTTATTTGGGAATATCTGAAGAGCAAAATCTACAAAAATAAACCGAACGCCACTGCAGAGCTGAAACAAAAGATCAGACGCGAAATAGCCAACATAGAATCTGAGTTGTATCGCAGAGCAATGGAAATTTTTCACAAACAAGTTACGTCATGCCACATAAACCGTGGCGGTCATTTACATGACACCATCTTTCATACATCATCGTAGTGAACCCACCCCAAAGGGCAAAGAAACATTTGTTACGTTTTAAAAATATTTCAAAAAATTATTTCATGCAAAAACTTGACACCTTTTTTGGTCAAAAGATCAAATGTAAAATTTCGTACGCAACAGTTTTTAAAACATTTTTAGTTTTCGACTTGTCATGAAATTTTAATTTTGGAATTTTTCGGATTTTTCCCAGTATCTCGGAAAATAACAAAAAGTTGCCAACACAGTTTTCGAATATTACCTAGCCCCAAGTTTGACACATTTTTTCTAATTTAATCGACCTCGTAGCTCTTACCGTTTAGGAGATAGCAATGCTACCCCATGACATTTCAACCTTTCTAGAAGTCGGAGTTCACAATCACAAGACATTATTATTTTGGGTTTTATGTAAGTAGTTACTAAATGAGACAAAAATTGGCATGTATGTTATGATTGTAACTCACTGTTAGTCTGAAACGCTGTTTACTAGCGCCGTACGGAAAAGTTATCAAAAGTTTTACAATAAGACCCTAATTACTAATATGCGGCTAACTTTAACATCAACCTAGTCACGATAGAAATTCACACTTGCCACGACTAAATTTTAACGTTTTTATAGCAACTAGCTCGGCGTTAACGTTAACTGCGCATTAATAAGTTGGTCCTTAAATGAAAATTTACTACAAGAGACAAGAGTTAGCATGCATATGATTAGTCCTCACCGTTAATCTGAAGCGTCGTTTGCTCGCAGAGTACGCAAAAGTTATCAAAAGTGACATTGTTGTCCTAGCTAATCAATTCAAAACTACGACAACAGTGTCAATTTCGTTAAATTTTGCCTTCTTGCAGAGCGATGGTGTCTCCTCAAAAAGCGCAATTTCATATTTTCAAACGACATCCATCATGCAGTGATTATCAGGGTAAGGTCAAATGGGCGGTGCATTGAAGCAAAAGAAATGCCTAAGAGAGTAGCTGAGCAGCATAATGGCTCTATCCGCAGCGTGAAATATAAAGAGCCATAAAATTATAGAGTTTTATTCACCCTAAAAATGAAATCCCTATCAAACGTTTTAGATTATATATAATGACCAGAAGGCTTTACACTGAAAGCTAAATTTACGAGTAAGACTTTATTACGACATTAAAATCAAGTTATGAATCTCCAGCGGCAATCAAAGCGTACATAAAATCGACTAATGCAATTATTTTTTGAAGGAAAAAGGTCTTTGTGGTGCTAATTATGAACTTTTATTTTTTAGGAACTCCCGGTATCGTTTTATTGGGACTTTTCGCACAATGGTACACTATCCTACAAAGTGAGCCAAAATCTTATTGCGAGTTATGCGGAAAAGTTGATGAAATTGGATGGACCTTGTGCACTAAAGTAGTTTAAAGTACGCCAGAGAATACACGCGAATGTTCGAAATGCGCATGCGTAATAGCCAAAGTGTCACGAAAATCTTATGGGAAAATGAATTCAAAAGGAAAAGGGAGGAATATTTTCATTTTTATTTCTATCTACAGTTTGTACGAGTGTCAGTCCTTCAACAGTTACATCAGATCGAGCTATGAAGGCAGTATTAGTAGCAATGTACCAGTCAATATGGTAAGTAGTGGCACAAATAACAATTGCCGCAGCAATAGCAAGAGTAATCTTTTGCATATACAAGATGATAAAATTTCGATGTTTATACAGGGTTGCTCAATAGTGAGTCAAAGTGCGTTATCTCAGTAAATTTGCGTATTAGAGGGAAATGTTTCACATCAAGGTTTTTGGCCATTTAAAAGTGCGTTTTGTAAAATTATCTTCAAATGTGCAGGATCCGGCATAAAAGTGCAGTCGTACTAAATTATATTTTTTCAGATGAAATCCCCTAATATTTTTGTCATTTTCGGATTTGTCTTAAAATTTTAAGGTCACTTTTAAGTATACGGGCTTATATCAAAAATTTACCGATTCCAAGTTATTCGGGAAAATTCGAGAATTTTAATTGGTACAAGGTCTTACGCATGTCGGTGCTGCACTCTAATCGCAGCGAATTTCGGAATGAGTCTTATAGGACTCTAAGAGGATCTAATAAGCCACGTTTGGACGTGTTTTAAGTTTTTTAAAAGGTTTTCATAAACATTAAATAGACTTCCGAAGTTGTATGACTTCAAACCTCAATAACTTGCTCATTTCAAATGGAATGCCACAATTTTTTTGATGGCATCGTATTCAGAATGCAAAAATGCGGAAAACCTGGGAAAAATATTTTTTATTTATGTAAATGAAATATTCCCAACAAACTCTCATATTGTCCTCCGTTTCGATCAGAACACTGTTGTAGTCTAGTCAAAAAAAAACTATTTACATATTAATTAAAAAGATAAAATTAACGAAAAATATATAAAATTAACGTGCGATTGCGAAAACAGAATAATAATGCAGTCATTGATAGTCATAAAAAATGTCAAAATGATACTCGATGTCAATGGGCATCATGTACCATTTGTCTATGGTGACGTCACCGATGCGACTTTGGAAATATTCAGAAGCCAAAAGGGCCATTTTTGGTAACTTACAAACGGCTATATTTAAGGATAGAGTAGTATTAACAAAAGTTATAAATTTTTGGATTCTAAACACAAAACCGTCGAGAAAATTGAGGCACTCCATTTAAAATTAGCAAGTGATTGTGGTTTAAATAATTGAAATAATGTAACTTCGGAGGCCTATTTCAAGAGTTACGAAAAACTTTTAAAAAATTAAACCTCGTTAAAATGTGGCTTATTAGATCCTCTGGGAGGGCTGTAAGATAAATATCAAAATTTGAAGCGGTTAGGGTACATCGCCAATTTTCGAGAGACCTTGCAGCTATCAAAATTTTAGAATTTGTCTAAAAAATTTTAAAATGGTAAATTTTTACATAAAACCTTTTACTTCAACTGACTTTAAAATTTCACCATAAATCTGAAAACTGCGAAAAAGTTAAGGAGTTCCGTTTAAGAAAATCTTATTTAGTCCTATAGCAATTTTATGACGGACCCTGTACATTTGAAACCAGTTTTTAAATAAACACCTCTTAATGATAACAAATTTGGATTTGAAACAGTTCCTCCTAAAACTCATATATATTGAGATATCGTAGTTTGACGTACTAATGAGCAACCTTGTATAGCAATTATCATGAATCAAATAATAATATCGAAAAACACTTTCCACATAAGTTAAAAATAATAATTTTTCTACGAGTATATTGATCTGAAATACTCTGTTTTACAAGCAGCTATGATTTTAAGGTAATAAGTGTTGGAAAGCAACTGTCAATAACACACTAGTACAGGAAAGTATCATCTGGTTCTCTTCCCACACTATTGCAGGAAAATACAAAATTGTGCTCTCGCCGAATGCATACAGGGTTAGAATACTTTCCCGGACACTCTGTATATTTCTCATAGAAAAGTCACCTGACGGAGCGTCCGAATACGTCCTTAATAACATGACTGCCTCAACCCCTTGCCTCGAATACGTTCTGGAAGCAGCGAAAGCATAAGTTTTGAATGATAAATGCACGCTCGGTGGTGCTTATGACTTCATAATTATGACTTGTGGGTATGTGTACAGTATGGGAAATGGCACTTTTCCCTCAGAACATGTTCCAATTAATAAGAAGACTTCGTAGTAGTTAACTAATCAACCAGTGCGTAAAGTAAAGAGTTTCTGATTCCGGTAAAATGGTCTATTAGATTTTGATGTACAGAACGTTTTCATATAGATTCTCAAAACGTTGAAGTACTATTGGCGAGCTGATACCTGGATGATAACGGATAAACTTGAACTTTCATAATTATTCTATAGGCGGTGTTTCAAAACTATGGGAGCAAACCTCTAGGGATTACTAGGTGCCACCACAGAAGACATCTGAGTATAAGAACTCGTGTCTGCAAGTGTCTCCCTAAGGTGTCACGGCCGTATGATGCTTTAAGACAGTTGTGTACAAAAAGTTTTTACCGAGTTTCAGTACGTTTCATTTTAACTTCTTTATATCAAACAACACTACAGTAATTGTTTAAAATGCCCTTGAACTTCATTGCCCCTGTTTAAACCACGTATATGGTTTCTGCAGACTTGACTAAAACTTTGATAATTGTTTTGAACGACTTCAAGTGCCGCAGTGACTCATGAAATCAGATCTTGCTCCGTTTCATAAACTGGAGACTTTACATGGTCCTACAGAAATAAATCTAAAGGTGTTAGATCTGGTGATTTAAGGAGGCACAGAATTGGACCACTTCTGCTGACCTAATGTTGTCCGAACTTATGATCCAAATATAATGCATTCAAGTTTTAAGGATGACATTTTGAACGATTTTTGTAGTGCTATTTTGTACAAACAAATTAAAATAAAACGTACTGAAATTTGATGCATCACATTTTTGCATATAACTGTTTTAAAGGATTATAAGGCGTTAGCGCTCTAAGAAGACATTTGCAGACAGGGGTTCTTATGCTCAAATATTTTCTATTGTTGCACTGAACAATCCCTTGAAATTTAATACCATAGTTCTGAGTCATCCTGTATAATAAATTCTTGAACTGAAATTATGTAATTTGAAACTCTGAAGGCCGCAATACTTTCTGTGCCCTTCTTAGGCATTTTCAGCAACGTTTTACTAGTAAACACGTTTAGTCCTTTGGAGATATCACAAGAGCCCCTGAACGAACTTCCCCACTATAATAACGAGGTCGTTATTCACTTAGGTAATTTGCCGTATCACTGACAAGAACTCCTCCTAATTTATATCAGTATTTCGAAACAATACCTTAAGGAACCTTTGTGGTAATCTGAATGGGTTAACTGAGGCATGCTGGCGACCTGATTTTCTACGATCTCATCAAATGACGTAAGATAAGTATGTCTGAGGAGTAGTTGGGTAATTACCCTGCTAACTAAACGGCACAAACGAAAAGTAATAATTGTAACGCTCGCTTTGGCAATTACCAGTTAATCTTACAACGTTGAAATATTCTTGTAAGGGTTTAATGGCGCCTTGGTTCAAAAGGCACGTTTAAGTAGTAAAGCCCTACCGGAAAAAGATAAATTTCCTCAGTTTGTCTACATGTGTGTAATATCGGTAGTCGCTTCAAATTTACAAATTCAACTAACCCTTTATTTTCGAAACTTATTTACCGAAAGGGTTAGCTCAGTGTGTATTTAACAAATTAGGTAAGTTTCACTAGGGCTGATGGGTATTGTTGACACAGGCAGCTTCATAGCAAAGGGCGCGAGCGAAAAATTAATTGGAGTTTTAGGCCCTGCAAATATCAGTTTGCATTGTCCAAGGTGATGGAGTATCATTCTCGTATAAGAATTATCCCAAATTCAGTTATTTAGACGCATGGGGGATTAGAATTTTGCAATTTTTACTTATGTGCCCCTTAAAACGTTTGCTAATACTCTCCTGGTTTTAGCATCGGCATGAAGGGACAAGGTCAGTTGACGAAGTAAATAAGCCGATTGGGTAGCGGTTTGCAGTGCCATCTTTAAAATTAGCTCAAGTTCTTGAGATAAATACAAAAAAATTGTGTTAAAGGCTCCTAGGAATTCAAAGGTTAAAGTCCAGCAAACTTGTTTAACCTGCCAAATATTGAATCGAATTTTTTAATGATCTTGACTGAGATTTCAGGAGAAGCTCAATTTTTTTTTTGTATTTTTAGTATAAAAAAATTATAATGTGTTTTCATCTTATATTTGTTGTTTGACATAGCGAGTACATTTTACTCGATTTAAGTCCAAAACCAGTGAACCAAAATTTTGTTAAACCATGTTAAGTTAAACTGACCTGAACTAACTTCAGCGTTTTAAGCGAAATGTCGTTCAAAAGCTTTGATCAAAATTCCAGAACAGTTTTTATAGATTTAATATTTACTCCAACAAAAAAATGTATACAGGTGGTTTGCAAAAAGTTTAAACTCTTTGTTTATTGTGCCAAATGGCGGAACTTTAGCTCCCTATTTAGGGCCAAATTATTCGTGGCACATTAATTTGGCTCCTAATAAGCCAGATTAATTAATAAAATTAATAACTCGGCCCCTCAGGGGCAATATTATTAATGTGGTATTAGCATTAACATAAGATTATTCTCCCTGGAAACCCAGAACCTAAACCTTATCTGAGCTAACCTGACTAATTACAACATCCACCTGGTGGCAAATAATAATGCTACTCACTCATATAATGAACTTTCTATGGTATACACATATTTAGTCTTGAAATTTTACATAAAATATTACTTAAACTTGAAATGTCAGGCCTACAAAATTCTCTGACGACCATTATGCATATTATGCCTATTCCGAAGGACGTCATATTTACGAAGTCTTGGGGAATTTCATATTTATCACTAATAGAGTGTATTTTAGGAAACAAATACTAACGAGCGTGAACGATGAACTTATTATTCACGCTGAGAGCATTTATTGCACTGTAGGTATTAACAGACTCTAACATGTGTTTGTATGTAGAAATAAAATTACCATATCCTTATACAAAGTGTTTCCTGTATATATGGCGCTAATTTAAGGTAATTTGAAACATTCTTTGAATCAAAATAAGGAAAAGTTAAATATACGTCTGAAGTCGCTTCTGTGAAAACAACCCTGGTATTTTTGGAACAATTGGACCGTGGTTCAAAAGAAGATAGAGTTCTTGTAAACTACTTGATGGTGGTCATTTGAAATAGAATATAACATATAAAAAATCGAAAACTCCTATAAACAAAATGACCATAAAATCGCTTTTTACATACATATAATTTTATGCCTGCAACAGCAGCGCCCTTTTTCCAGCTAAATTCCAAGAATAAAGTTTGTTAGTCCATTTGCTTCTAAATGTCTATTTTGTAATTTTATTACGTACTTCAGATTCATAGTACCTACTTCTATGTAAACAATAAAATTCTAAACTCGACCACTTCTCGTAGAAAATAAATCTCCTATTCAATGAAACTTTTCATAATGACGTGGTTCAGAAACGCGCAGGACTTAAATTTTAATTTGAAAAAAAAGTTTTAGTTTTAGTCGTTCTATTGAAAATAATTAAGACAACTGCCAGAGTCTATTGGGCGTTACTATCTACTAGATCAACCCTATGGGTGCGCCTCTGAAATTCCTGATGAACTTTGATATGTCTAGAAGACATATTATCACATTGTTATTAAATGGGAAAAATTGAAATTAATTCGACCTTTTTAAAAATTAAGGGAAAAATACAGAGAAATAGAGTTCTGCCAATAAAGCTAAAATCTGCTCAAACCTGTAGCTATTGCCGTTTTTCCATATTTACTATACAATATTTTAGAACAAGATCACATTAAAAAAATCCTGAAAAGTTTGACATGAAAATGTCTATTTTTATGATGTAACGGATGTCTTTGTTGGTAAGACACTTTATGCTAAAAACCTTTCAGATGTGGTAGACATTGTAAATTTATAAAATTATTTCTCTTAATGGGAATACTTTGTGATATATTTTTTCGCTCAAATTGTGTTTCTTCAAAGATAAAATGTATAATTCTGTTTGAATATTCAACTGAATGTAAAGCATCCCTTATACCATCTAATAACTCATATTTTCAGGGCATACACGAACTCCCTCGTTGTGAATATTCTAAAGACTTTTTATTAAAAAGCGTAATTTGCAATTGTAATGATAGTCGTAATACTCTTTAAGTTCAACCAATAGTGACCAGTTGACCGTAGAAATTTTCCTGAGTCAAATTATTAGAATATGTTGGTACTGGTAATTTGACCAGAAAATATTGTCCATGGAAAAGGGATGTTAAGCCAATAATTGCATGTAAATACTAATTGCGAATTAACATTAACTTCAATTCCTATTAAATTTAAGAGCTTAACTCGCAGCCGTATACCTTTTAATAATTTAATTGTGCTTGTTTTGATCTGCGAAAATATTTATAAATTTAAATTAAATATAATTTTAAATAAACGTAAATAAAATATCATTAGCACTATTCTATGATTTACTATGGTGGTTCTACTTGAACTCATATTTCTCCAAAATGAGCAAACTTGCGACCTTTCATGCTTGCAAAATCATGCATTACAAACCCACTACTTCACGAAGTGTAACGTTCAACTACTGGCATGCCTCAAAATGGATAAAACTTACCAACAATGGTGAGTAACATGTTATCCAAGAGGAGAGCAATGGCGACGATGAAGAGCACGAGGCGGCGGGACTCACGGCAGCGCTGCACCCAATTACCAACCCTGGTACCACTCAACCATTCGTTCACTACCGTCATGATGAGTACCCAGATGCAGGAATGGTGATGAGTTTAAAGAGAAATCTTCTGAAATATAACAATTAATGTTTTATTCTTGTCAAATCGTTAATACTGTAATGACAAAGGTAAACAATTGCGATGGTACTAGAAACTGACCAAGAGATCAAACAAAGGCTGGAGCTTTTAAGTGCAAAGACAGGAAAAGCCCGAAATCGAGTAATAATGCTCCATATTTGCAGCTCAAGTGTACGTATGTCCACGAGGGAAAGAAAATCCCTTCAAGTGGCGTTGCGCTTTATATTTTATGCCTTTCCATATCCGCCAGATGAAAACGAAAATTCAATGACGAGTAGCCCTAAAATGTCATAGGCGTAGCCTCGGGTTTTCTTATCTCATTCATCGATATTATTCAAACACGAGGTGTCCTCAATATTCTAAATTCTTGCACCTTAAGGGCTAAATCAGTTTTTCCTCTGAGCATCCGAAGCTTTGATCGTTGGTTCTATTTAATGCAAAGGAAAATGGATCCGTCGCACGCACGTTAGTTCGAACTTTTTAATTTCCTGCCTCTGGTTTTCTGCACTTACCTTCGCTTAAGGGTACATTTTACACATCGATGGTTTCAAATTTCTTAGGACAGTCTTTGAGAATTATCTGAAGTTAGCAAGGAGTTTAATGTTCGTTATTTCTTTATAAGCGTTTGAGAATATTTTCATTGGGAAAAAATCCAGTAAAATTTCATTGGCCACATTCAGCAGGGGCAACAGTCACGCAACTGTTTTTTTTCAACTGTGTAAAATTCGAGTTTTATCTGGCGGGACCCATGTTTTATCCACAATAAACATTTTCAGTTTCCTCTCCTTTTATTGCGTTTAATCATACCGACCACAAACAAGCCTGACGGCAAAAAAGACAGATGGGCACAGCGATTTTGTCAAGAAAGAAGAGAATAAATATACAGATAGATGTATTTGTTCGACCACGTTAATACAACAATGTAGGTGCAAGTTCATGCAGACAAAAACATGTAAATAAAACACAGTTTGAAAAAACAAAAATGAATAGAGATTAAATTGAGGAAGATATGGTAGAAGATTAAATTACGGATACATTAATATATAATAAATACAAATTTCGGATGGAAAAACTTTCATATATCGGATAGTTTCGTAATAAAAACCTGAAAGGTATCTTTCGAAACTAAAAAAAAAATTTCGTTAAAAATCAGTATTCTTTATATGTGTAGGTTTTCATAGTTTTTTTGTTAGGGGAATTATTTTTCGAAATATTGAAACTAACTTGAAATTGACTGCCTTAAAAAATCCTTTCCTATGATATCATATACCGAGTGTCCAGGAAAATCCTGGAAATAGGAAATTAACATGGGAAACTGGTTTCAATTTTTTTGCACTTGCACGGATTATGCAATTGAAAAACTTTTGCATGAAAGTCACTGCAGTTGGGACAGGCCGTTTTGGCTCAAACTGCCTCCAAATTTCAAAAATTCCAATATTCTGTGTAACCGTGGATAATCCGTGCAGACACAAAAAATAAAAACTGGCGTCCCATGTTAATCTTCTATGTCCAGATTTCGCCCGGACACTCGTTATAACGTGTAATGATAATTTTTTGAATTGCATAATTGCTACGCTAAAATTCATATCTATTTAACAAAAGAGATTGCAAAACACAATCGTAATTCGACAATTACCATTACCATACCAAATGATTTTTTTTTCGTTTCTTGAAGCCGCGAATTTCTTTAAATTATCACTTGTGTTATTTGGGTTAACACTTATCTTTAAAATACGTTTAGACAATAATAAAAAGGTTAATTTATTGAAATTTTTTATGAACTTAACGAAAGTTTCCCCGTGCACCTGCTAATCATACATAGTAAACTAATTGGTGACGAAATTAAATATTGTAAATATTGTACCTTTATTATGTAATTAAAATTTATCACTAATTATTTTTGTCGATGTTAATATTAAAATAATGATTCTTCTAGAAGTGTCAATGAAATATTAAGTTTAAATAAGTGACCTTAAACATTAACGAATTTCCAAATTTTAAAAGGTATTCTAAACCGGCATTAAATACACGTATTCACTTTGATTTAGCTAACCTTCTATGTATTCCATAAGCATAATTTTGATCTTAGCACGGTTAATAAGAGAGAGGAAGAATTCTGGAGGGAATATAAAAAGATGCAAAATTTCAGAGATGCACACATTACGCTTGAGAAGGAGCAATGCTAGAGAGAAATTATTCATGTTCCTAGAAACAGCCCATGAGAAATATAGAACATGAAAATGGAATATGGAAAGGATATTAATTAATGTTTTAGAAACAGTACCTACCTATTAAAGGACATTTTAATCGGTATTCCTGAATATTCTTTTCCAGAAGAAGTGTCAGTCAAAGCCCTTGATATTCACGAGAAGTAATTAAAATTTACCTGACTGTTATTAATGTTTGGACATGAAAAATATTTTAAAAAGCACGAGAATCAATCAGGGAGGTGTAAGCGGAATCCTCAAAAACGACTTGCGGGCCGTTTGTTGGATGCGGCTAATACATCTCTCTCAAATGAAACTTACAGATGCATAGAAAGAATCTATGATTAACCACGGTGTTTTTTTTTAATTTCATTCACTTCAGTTAGTGAATTAAATTGCAGTGAACTGTATAATGGCAAAATGAGCAAAGAAAAAATTAACGGTTTCATGAGGAAAAAGCGGAAAATTAAAAAAAAAAAGTTGTCTCCTAAACTGAAACACAGAAACAATGTGTTTTTCTATCTAAAGCGCCACACAATTGGAATTACCTGGTTAAAGCGTCTAAACAAAAAAGTACTCAACTCAGTGAAGGTGCTAATGCTACTAAACTAGCTTCAGCAAGCATTTCATCAATAATTGTAGAATATAACACGATTTTTCCTGTAAAAAGCATACGCATGTTCCGCGACAACAATACCTATTCATTTATCCTAACAACACTGTAAAGCCCATAGTCATTAAAACTTATAATGGAACCTCCGATAAGAGCTTGCACTTAATTATTTCTAGCGAATTTTAGAAATGGTTTTTTTAATAGCGAATTCAACTGGGAAAGTTATGCAAAGCACTAATTCTGCATTAGTTCAGCATATAGTCTAAATAACTGATCAGGTACTTCACCTTCGAACGTGCGCGAGAATTGATTTAGTGACGTTCCATATTCTCTTCATACAATAAAAGCAAATATGCAGATTAAAATACGAGAAAAATCTCTTAGTCATCAACTCAGCAATTGATTTTTCTCTCTAAGTCTGTAGGCTGCTTAACTATATTAAATGGAAGGCAATCGAAATCCCTCTAGGGAACTCTGCAATCCAAATAATTCTCTAGAAATAAGAATTCCTCTTTGGTACTTAGTGGAAATCCCGATAGAAGGAAAATAATTTAAGTTTAATTTTCAATTTAAAGATTTCTGATCAAACAAAAGCGGTACAGGAAAAATTAGCTTCTTAGGTCTGCTAGAGAAGGATCCTACTTATTCAAAAACGGCTTTCGCAATCTGGGTTGTCGCAGGAAAAAGCTTCCATTATCAGAAAGCATTTCAATCATCACCTGTTCATCTAACTCATTATTAAGTAATAATTTTGTATTGCGATCAAATTACTGTCGATTTGACCCAATTATTTCACAAAGAGATCTAAAATGTGTAGTATTTCGTTCATGAAATTCATTTTCACACGAATTTCCAAAAAAAAGAAAATAGTCGGCAATATGGTTATTTTATTAGTTAAGTCCATCATATTCGGACTCATTTTCCGCTAGCTTTTTACAAAAAATCGAGTGATTATGACGAAAGTGCCACAGAACTAACTGTTGTGGATATATGCTATAAAATCCCATTTTAACAACCTTGATATTTTACAAGCTTTACTCGCCGAATTTAGGCCCATTTTCAGTTACTTTATTCAAAAAAAAAAAAGAAAAAACGATTGGTAGAATCTTGTTTGTCATGTTTTGTCTTTATCTTATTCTTTCCCCTTTCTACTTTTCCTCATCATGAAATATTTTGTTAATATCCCAAGAAAATTCAGTGCTTGATGGAAATTCAAAATTTGTTTTTTCTGTTCGGTTTATAACTTAATTTTATTCCTTTGTCAAGGCGAAATATTTTGTCGCTAATAAATTTACAAATGTTCTCAAATTTGTTTCGTTTTCATCGCTGTGTAGTATATTCTTCCTTTGTCTCACTTTTACCGTTGCTCGAATTCAATTCCAATTCCTCTCGTAATTCGCCTTCAATCAATGCTTCTTTTGTAGGAAACTTCATTCTTTCCTTGGAAAACCTGTCTTAGATTCTTCTCGGGCAGACGATTCCTTTTTTGTCACCAATTTATCCTCAATTTCAAAACTATTCCTCAACACTCAACTGCACATTTTCCATCTGTGAAAAACCTTTGCTGAGTTTCACCGCACTATTCAAAGTCATCTTGTAATGGAGGTTAGAAAGATTATAGTTTCCGGATTGCTACTTTAACCTTCATTTCCATTGTCTTGGTTTCTTGTCCTACATCATCGTCAGAGATATCTTATATCTCCTCATGACAATTTCCTGCATGGTGAAAGTGATGATTTTTTTTTATTCGTTGATGATTTCTCTTTATGAGCCTCAAATTTGAGGTTTTGTTCCTCCCGTTGTTTGCATGGATCAACTTTTGCTTTTTCTGGTGTTTGATACAACTTTTTTTTTCATGCAAATGACTTGATAGACGGAGCATAAACACCTTCTATTTGGAAATTTTTATCTCTACACTAATGAGATAGAGAGTAAAAGATTTTTTCGAAACAATCCACCCAATTATTTATCATTTGCCACTCTCCTCTGCTTTTATAAAGTTCCTAATTGCGAGATTATTACGGCCACCCATAAATAATTACTAACAATAATAAGTGTTTACCTCGTAAAATCAAGGCAGGAAATTATATGAGGCTGAAACGGCTCTTTTATCCTAATTTGATTGTCTCTGGCCTACTGAGTAAATAAAGCAGCATTTAGTCGAAACCATAAAGGAATATTCCTCTAGAAATTAGAGACCAAGAGACGGGGAATAAATTTGTTTAAATGGCGGTTAAATTGGTTTATTTTTCAGTTAAACCATCTTTAGGTTCAGTAAGCGATTTTAGCAAAAAAATCTTAAGTTTGTGAAGAAAGTAAAAATTAAATTTGGGATTTATATTTAGATCATCCAAATAGAATTTTTACATAAATTTGTATGACTTAGGTCTTGCTTCGTAAATATTCAACATTTACCAACGAAAATATCATAGCGATTGCTTTCAATCTCACTTAATGGCCACCAATTCGCAGTACGTTGTAGCAAGTAATCAATAAGGCCTCATTGAAATCATTGTTCTATTGTTTCCGACATTATAGCCGGTTTTAAGTTGAGGTAACCGAAAGGTAATGAGTAATCCACCTGCTTCCCTTATCATCATTAACGTCCGTTGGGATCAGACAATTTTATTACGTGTAGGTAACAAATAAACATACAGTAGGCCCAAAAAGTATTCATGCCCTCAAACGAATCCCATATATTTGCAATTTTTGGCAACTTAAAAACAATTCTTAAGTCAAAAATTTATTTATAGTAATTGTCATTATAGTAAAGTCATAGTAATTTTTTCACAATGTTAAATAAGGGGACTTAAGCTAAAATAAATGCTGAAAGCATTAAAATATGGAAGGCGACGCTCGACGTCACGCTGCAGACGCTATGTTTTTTTTCAAAAACATACCTTTTTTTCAAAAATGTGAACATCGATACATTCTAAAAAAGTTTCTATTTACCTAACGTATTTATGTGTGTTTGTTATCAGGTACCTAATATGTATTTTAATATGTGTTTCTCCAGTAATTTTTAAATGATCAAAAACTTAAAAAACTCTTTATACAAAACTTCTTTAGAATGCATCGATTTTCACATTTTTGAAAAACAGGTGTATTTCTGAAAAAAAATATAACGTCGGCGTAAGTTATAACAAATGTTAAAAACATTAAAATATGGAGAAGCGAGCATGGCCTTTCCATATTTTAATGCTTTTAGCATTTATTTCAGCTTACATCCTCTTATTTAATGCGGTGTAGAAATTATTTTGCAAAGTCCATGTATTTTCGTTCAAAAAGGGAGAGGCGTCGAGTTTGAATGACCCTGTACAAGGAAAATAAAGAAAAATGCCTTTAGGTATGATCAAAAAAGTATCCATTCACTAACGTTTTAGTTTATTTTTCTACCAAATTTGCTATTTATAAATTTCATTTATATACGTTAAGCCTCCACTAGTTCACCTTGACACAAGTTAGAGCTACGTTAAAAATAATAGTTATAGGGCGAAGAGGAAAAGAAATTAGCAAAGATGACAAGAAGTTGATGGTCAAATGCCATCAGGAAGTCTTATAGAAGATTACCTCATGAAATTTTGGAATTCAATTATTTTGTATAGTGAGAGCAAATATAATTTATTTGGATCCGATGGTGCCAAGACATTGTGGAGAAAACTGGGAGAAAGAATGAAGAAGCGCAATTTGAAACCAACGATAAAAAATTGTGGTGGAAACGTGATGGTTTGGGGCTGTATGGCAACAAATGTTGTGGGTAATTTAACTTTTATTGAAGGAAAGTTGGATAGATTCACGTATAAAAATATCCTGGAAACCAATTTAAAAAGTAGTGCTGAAAAGTTTGGACTAGAAGAGAATTTTTACTTTCAACAGGGCAATGATCCCAAGCATTTATCGAAATTAATTCTAAGGTGGTTACTATAGAGGGCGTTTCCTAATTGTGATAAAAAATGAAATAGCTTAACAATGATCTTATTTTAAGGTAAAAACTTCATATAAAAACGTGTACTAAATTGCTCCCATTTTAATTTACCGTTTCATCATATCTTTAGGTCAATCGGAAAGCACATGGTTAGATATTTTTGCAAATATCTCTTAAATTATTATTCCTGCTAAAAAAACCTTAAAAGGCAAAAAAGTTAATAAAAGACATAAGGGATTAAATGGAGTTAATGAATAATATCTAAAAATGTCCTAAAAAACTTCTGAAATAAAATTGAAGGCAACCACAAAAACAGTAACGTCCTGTATAGTATTTTAAATAATTGTTTTTTTTTCAGTTTGCTCGTGATGCTAAAATTATTATTACTATCAATTTTGAGTTACTTATCTCTACAAATAATAGAGAAATTAATGAAAATCTAAAAAAATGAAACTTCATCAACCTGCAAATCAAAATTGAAGCCATTTCGGACATGATTTTATATGAAGTTTTATCTTAATTGAAGTCATGATTCATTCTATTTTTTTATATCCACTGAGAAAAATCCTGTTTAATATCTCGCATTTATTAAAAACATCACTGCAATCCCATGATGTCAATCCGATTGAGCACTTATGCGAACATTTAGAAAGACAGATAAAAAAATTGAAATTTCGAGCAAAGCGTAACTTCGCAATATTACTTTAGTTGAATGATCTGGTGAAATAATTTATTTGAATCAATTAATCGTCGTTTACCAACAATAATCGATGTTAAGGGGCCCACCAAATATTATTGACTAAATTTTATTGTTATTTAGAGTCATAAAAAATTATTTTTTATAGTGTATGAATACTTGCATAGGTATACCTAAAGACATTTTTCTTTATTTTTTCTTTCCAACGAAGCAGTCTTCATTAAAATTTTCATCATTCTACGTAATAATGTCTTATTTGAGCGAATACAGGGTGTCCTATTTAAAGCTGTGATTCAAGATTACTCAAAAACGGTACGTAGTATGAAAAAAAGTTTCAAATAAAGGCTGTCCGATAAAGAGGGGCACATATCATGAAGATAGTGGCTTTCAGCCAAAACGTCATTTTAAGGTAATTTCGAGAACAATTTTTTTTTCAAACGGCAACCCCGTATTTCTTTTCAGATCCGTAAAACCTATAAACCTTAATAATGCACTGTTTTTGAGTAATCTTCAATCACAGTTTTAAATGAAACATCCTGTATTTAAAATTTCAAATTTATATTATTTTTGAGTTACAAAAATTGCCAATAAATCGGATTTGCCTGGGCGCACGAATACTTTTTTGATCTACTGTACTTAACTCGTCCGTTTTTGCTTGAAATATTAATTGGGGAAATCCGAAAATTAAGCTGATTCCAACTAAGGCAAAAATAGGTTGAAATTAACCTCGATCATATCACATATGATTTATTTTTCCGTTCATGAGAAAGGGAGATTAGTCCCGTTTAATTCTGGTTAATTGGAGTTTCTCCACATTCTCTGCAATATGCGTTTTCCTCAAAAAATTTTAACCTTGCTTGATCTGCCACATGGCGACTATAAATTCCGTCCGTGGAATTACGAAAACAGTTTTCCCACAGTTGCCAAGCCATTTGTTACCGTTGACTGAGCTATCGATTCCCAACTTGTTGCTGAATCTCGGCCCATTTGGTAATAAAGATCCCAACAATTCCACTCTAAAAACCACGAGGATATGAAAACGTTTATTTTCCTTTTTTCATTGGAAGGCGTACCGTTTCAAACTGCAATCAAAGTCTTATTTAATTTTCTGCTTAGCAATATTAAATATTATCGAATTGAAAGAGGGCAATATCCCTCTTCCAAAGTCGTCATTTTTGCATATTACACCCTTCCCGCCTAGAGTATAAAATTGATTTATAACTTTGCTGAAGTCTAATAAACGACTCGGAGGCTGAAAAGCCTTTGATTCAGTTTACATTTGCAAAGGGAAGACGCTGCAAATCGAGGACATATGTCTATGGAAGCCTACAATTAGATCTCTCATTCAAACTGATATTGAACTAATTGGATCTCTCACAGATTTCCTGAAATTAACTGGCTTAGGGTAACGTTATTATACAAGATTGCGTGTTAGATCGTGTTTACCAGTTGCAACTGACTTGTTAAAGTTGAAATTTAATCAAACGGCGACAATGTTTGATGATGTCTTCAAACCCATGCAAAAATATGCAAATATAAACAAAATGAAGTACACTCGACACTTAGATTATTTATTAGTCCTGCAAACTCTACAGATCTAACACCTTGCGATTTTTTCAAGTTAGCCTTATTTCTCCTTAAGCTGAGATGTACAGCAATGATATACAAAAAAAAATATGTGTATTTTTTTACTTTTAAAGAAAATTCAAATATTTCATATGTGAATTATTTGACGAATTAATTTCCTGTCAGAGAACAAGGCCAGTGAACGAATCACATGAAGCGCGGTTCGGTCAGCGAGCGTGTGGGAAAGTAATTGGACGTTGCTGGAAAAGTTATTACCGCACGCAAAACAAAGTGACATGCATCACTGTTAAAAATGTCTGTGAGAAATCAGGTAATTCACGTTGACTTTTTTACCGCAAGCCTGCGTGTAAAAACTTTACCGGACTCTAATATTTATCTTTAACTTACTGGAAGCAGCGAAGTTAATACACAAGCGTTTTTAGCAAAAAAATTCTACCTACCTAACAAGTGCGAAAGCGCCTTTAACTAATGATTACAACATGGGAAATACCAATTATTTCTGTTGCTTAATGACATTCCCAATACATTCGAACGAATAATGCAGAATTAACTTGATGAAAAGAAATCGATTGCGTTGCTCATTGAAATAATTCCGAGCCGAGCCTTAAATAAAAGTAGTAACTTTTCCTGCGGTCGCACTTCATTGAAAAATGTATTTTCTCCATTAAAACTGAAATAAAAGGATTTTGAAATAATCCGGCTCGATCTTTTCCGGGGAAAGATCTCGCTTTAATTACAGTCACAGCCCATCGCCAATTATTGTCCTAAGAACTAAAGGATCAACGAGCCGGAAGTAATAAAATAAGTCTTATTAGCGGAATGATAGATTCGTTCAAAAATCTTCACGAATAGACGAAAAATTTACTATACTGATTATAAGGATCAACAGAAAATTTTCAGATTTTAAATATAAATCGAATATGAGATCTATATCATATTAAAACTCGTTTTAAATAAAAAGTTTCTTATTAATTTGTTCTATATTTCAATGAAACATGTTGTGGAAAATTTTGATGTATTCAGCTTGTTTTAGATTTTTTATAATCATTTTTTGTTCATTATTTTCCACAATATAGAGATGCACTTGTCACTCATAATGCCCTATTCACCTCAGTTTGTCATACATATATTGAATAACACTGAATTGCGTAATTACTGTTCAATAAATTATGCAGGAAAATTGGGTAATCTAAAACGAGCTTAATCTAGATCTAAATTAAGCTCGCTAATTAGGAAGGTAAATTTAAGAATAATCTACCTTTCGTTTTTTAATTAATCTGTAAACATATCACTTTTCAACACAGTTCTTATTTGAAATCACAATTTATTGGTGAAATTTTCCGTTTAAAATTTTCCATATCAGTTGTAAAACTGTTAGATAGATGCAGGACTAGAGTTTTACAACAGATTCGAAGATTTTTCAATTGGTTCGTTTCAAGCATTCTCTAAATACACTACAGTGGTTATTCATTTTCCCATTTGCCATTTATTCTACAGATCAGTTTCAGACTGATCTAGGCAGGAGTTTCCTAATTAAGTTTCATGATTTGTTCGCTGGCAGATTTCCACAAAGTTCAAACTTTTTCGTGTGAAACTGGTTAGGAAATCATTTATATGTCCTAAATAGAGATAATTACCCGGAAATTTTAGACTAGTATAAATGGGTCCATTTTAAATCATTTTTTGCAATTTATTGATTGGTACAAAGGTGTCGATTTATGGAAGATTTGCAAAAGATTTAGACTAAAATCAATCTTATTCATTTTGAGTTAATTTATGAGATATGGGTTTACTTTGATGGGTATTGGAGGAGGAGTACTAGGTATTTATGCTATTTTGAATATACCTGTAAAATAAAGCCTCAGTTGCGGGTTTAATATTAAACATAGTATCTATATCAATTGATTAAATAGAAAACAGTATCCCTAAATTTTTAAAATTATGAAAATTTCCCGATTGTATTTAACTTTCAAAAAATGCTTTGTTTGTCCTTGACTTTTCTATACCCTGGACATTTATTATTCGGTACTGTGAAAATACTATTACTGTCATTATTATCATGATTCTGGCAGTTATTTTCATCAAAAATCAACGAAGCGTTGTTTAAGGATACCTCAAATGGAGTTGAAAAATACATTTGTACTAAAACGTAAAATAAATAAAAACGTATCCATATAAAGAAGCAATAATTGTCCGTGGCGCTCTTACTGAATGTCCCTCATTATAAAATAACATTTTTTGGCCTTTTAGGAACTTATGAAAAAAGTTAGATCTAAATTAACTAGGAGCTCTCCAACAAAAATTCAACTAGTCTTGATTGGCCCTAACGGACATCAAACGGATAATAATAGCCATCCAGTAAGAACAGAGATTTTGGAACTCTCTACTTTTAAGTCTACTTGCTTCAATTCTGGCTTAAGATATTAATTTTATTGAGTAGTGAATGAAAATTGTTATGGCTTGAAACAAGTCTGGGTAATAAAAAGCTGTCTTAAAATCTAATAAAAAGTTACCAGGACCGTATTTAGAAAAAAAGTTGATGATGACAAACGAAGCGTCAGAGCACGAAACTGAGAGCGTCACGTTGAAGCATTTTGAAATCTCCGATGGAAAGGTGAGTTAGGTTCGTATCTTTGATTTCTATGTGCCTCTGGTCATAATAGAAATTCTCAGGAAAATAGTTAAAATGAAATTAGATTTTTTTTTTGGTTTTTCGTAATACATATATCAAAAATACTTTTGTAACTCTGAGCGCTCCACGATGCCACCCCCTTGAATGCGCAATTTTTCGCCCATTTAACTAAGTTTGTATCACAGTTAACGAACGTTCCAATCTTAGAGACATGTTGAAAGGACATTTTCAATGAAATATTGCATGAAAAGGAATTTGAAGATTTAGCAGTTTTCTATTAAATATCAGGTTAGTTCTAGTTTATGCATAATGATGATCAGTTTTTTACCACAATCAGATGTTTCTCCTATTAGAAATTTGAACAACGTTGTTTGCTCTGAATCATGATTAAGTTGAACATGAATAAGTTATAATATTGTGATGATTAATATAATATTCGCATTGATGAGGGGCAGGAATTTTTGAATATTTTTGAAGCAAAACTTTCCCGTAAGAACAAGTTTTGAATTTAATAGCAAGATTAAATTCAATAATGAGATTCAACTCATGAAAAAGATTTTTAATCTCTAAAATTGCAATAATGTAAATATTAGCGTGAGTCATGGACAAAATAGTTTTTTTCAGGAAGTGAATTAAAAGTGTCGTATCAGAGAATGGCAAAAACCAAATACTTTTCTACGGGCAAAACAAGAATATGGAAAGTACTCACCGAAATTTCGTCGCCTCCGCCGAAGAGGTGCCCCCCAGTATCAATACGTAGTGGTGCCGTCAACGTCGGCGGCGATCTACTGCCGCCGCGATGGGGCTGCCGGAGTCCCACCGCCTCGTCGTTGTTGTCGGACAGCCTCTGACTCTAACGCCAACGTCGCGAGTTCCTCTTCGCGCTCTGCCTCGCGTCTGCGCCCCCCATCTGAGCCTCGGGGGGCCCCTGATGCCGTGCTCCGGCCCGCCCTGAAGCCCCATTGGTGCCGACCGCGTGCTACGCCACTTGTTGAAACTCCGGAGTTCAGGATTTTTACCAGTTCTTTGACGGTTCACCCTCCTAACCCACTGATATATTACCATCGAAGGAGCGGGGAGCGTATTTCATGGGATTATGTCTTGGGAATGGACGCGATGCCGGGAAAAGGCCGGGGCTCTGCATTAGAAGACAAGGAAGCAGCATTTTTTGGATTTTAGGGTAACGAGAGTATCCACTTAGTGATTAGGGATGATCAGTCAGATACCACTGTAAATAAATCAGACGGCTAAAGTCCATTTTTAAGGGTTCTAGGCTTGTGCTTCGGGCCCTGAATAAGCTTTTGCCTGCACTACGTGATCTATAGTTTTCCTTATATCTTGGGATTCTCAGTAGGAATATTCGAAAGGAATTTGAGAATTACAATTTCGGATGTGTGTACAAGTTCTCTACCTACTACTGGCGGGGCAAAACGTTCTTTGTCGACGTGCGTGGTATGTAACACAAATGTGTATTAGTAGTAAAGTACATTTTCTTGATTGGGTAGAGATGCGGAAAGCGGGTTATTTTTTGTTAAAAAAAAATTGTGACAAAAATAGACATTTTGATCAGCTTGCGGCGCAAGAGTCATAAAATAAATGTGCTTTGAAATAGTAAACAGTTCGATCTAAAGTCGTTTTTACAACAGATTATCCACTTCCTTTAAAAGTTTCGAATTTTTAGCGTTTACGCAGAAGTTTACGCAGCATTTGTTCTTGTTTGACGAGAGAATGAAGTTATAAGTATAAAAAAAGCAGATAAAAAAAGATATTATTCAACAAATGAGATTTAGTTTTGATATGTGAGCAAAATTCTCTTTGTGCAGACTCGAAGGAAAATCACTTTCCAGAGATGCGGAATCATGCCTGCGTCATCAGTGTCCGCATTGTAACTAATCCTGAGTAACAAAAACGAAGGAAATTTATTTTTGAAATTCTAAATCATTCTGTTCATTTAAGCAATTTTGCAACTGTGACAGTTTCTATTATTTGTTTTATTTAATTTTTATTTTGGGTTGATGCTCACAAGAAAAGATAAATTTAGTACTGGTTGCCCCAAACTGTAACGTTGATGTGTTAATAATTTCGAACCACTTCGTCAAATAAGCTGAGGAAAAATAAAAACAATTTTTCTAGACTGTTTTCAATCTAGTTCTAGAAACGAACACCCTGTATATTTGTATACATTCAAGTTGAGCTCTGCATCTGTAGAGCTACAGCAACCGCTGTTGCGACTGGGCTCACTTGCTGACAATGTTACGAAATGGATACTCGTTCTTCCGTCATGCAGCTGGTTGCGAAACGAAATGAAGTGAACTTCTTTTATTAAAATTCTAACGTTTAATTTGTGAACCAGTTATGCTGTTAAATCGTCGACTAGTTGTATGAGCACATAACTTATTACGAACGCGGATGAACTTGAGCTGGAACCTAAACTGAATATATTATTTCCCTCCCAGTCTTCTTGTATCACAAAAGGGCCGAGAGGAAATATTATCTCCGCTTTCAAGAAATAATATCACCGCTCGTTAGACAACTTTTCACAGTTCCGTAAGAATCCTTGAAATTAGCTTGTACCGCTTTTCAGCACGGTGATTCAACGTCGTTATCTGGAGACTCCTGTTGTTGCATCTTTTTGTCATTAGCTCCCTCTCCGCTTGTCACGATCTATAGGACCCAAAGATATATGCACTCTAATATTTTATCTATCTATAACAGGAAAATTTCTCTACTCGTACATAATGGACCCCTCGATACGTAACGAACAGTCAAGCTGGTTTAAAAATTCAGGACCGACCTAGCGATCATTGCTTATTGCTTGGGGAAGATATGTCAGGAATGTGGAAGCGCGAAGACGCTTCCAATTCAATAAAAGCTCATCATAGCCTGCATACCCTCGACGAGGTCCTTCTCAGCAATAAGGACGCCGAAGCATTCGAGTAATAAAGAGATGTTCTAAATTATGTGCCTTAATATTGCGGTCTCCGGCCTTTACTTGCACTCTTTTTATCGGAAGGAAATTCATTACGAGAGGAGTTGTCATTACGCATTTTCATTTGCCGGGAAATAATGAGATATGTAAATGGGAGAAAACTTCAGATGATGGATTTCAGTGTGCAAAGGGGATATGTGTAAGTTTAAATTATTGCAAGAATATCGCCCTATAATAACCTTCTGCACCTTTCTGATCAAAAGTACTGTCCATTTTCAACTACAGTAAAGCTTACATTTATTCACCGGGAGCTCACCGATCATTAAAATATTTTAAAGATGGTAAAAAATCTAAAAAAGAAGTACTAAATACCTCCGTCAAATTAATTAAAAATACAAACCCTTCAATGCCACTTGTTCACATAATAACCTCCCGGACGTAAATCTTGCCTATTTCACGGCTTGAAGGAACATTTTGGTTGATACAGTCACAAATTGATTTTTTTCTCTGCGGTTTTGTTGTTTTTGGGGGGGTTAGGGATTAATTCGCTTAAGTCCCTATAAAGGGAGACAAGTCGCAAAATGTCCATTTTGCGGTAAGTTCATAAACCACATAAAAAATGTTGAAAATCGTGTCCTGTTCGGGATATCGACAAGTTACTCCAACGACTAAGTTACGCCTAAGTTAAGTTATAATATATTAGCCAAAGACTAACGAACTTAACTTAAAGTGCACATTTTGCGACGTATACCTCTTTACCCGTGCTTGAGAGAATTAGTAATTTGTAAGTATAGATGATGGTAGTAACGATAGTCGTAATAACGGGTTTGTCATGAAAAACGCATTCGACAAATAACAAAAAAAGGATCCTTTCTGAGAGAATTAAAAGGCAATGAAATAGAAAAAAAACGTCAGTTTAACCGGAAAAAAGCACAATCGAGGCGAAGGGAACAACATCAAACGACATTGGTGGGCTGGAGGGCCAAATACGAGAGGACGGCAATAAGTTTTATAATATGGAACATATGTGCGATTAACGACGTTCTCAAACCAAGAAACTTCATAGCTAACCTAGCACCACCAGACGGGTCAAAATATGATTACTTGAGCAAACATCAAATGATATGAAATTCATCTACGAACATGAAAAATCATCCAAAGAAAAATTGTGATGAGTGAATTTGCAGTGAAGTGGAGAGGAGCTGGACGTGTTCGAAATAGAAAGCCAACGTTTAAACCAAGTACAATGGTGACCAAAAGTATGAAAATTTATTATTTCTCAACCTATACGACAACAATGCTATTATTTAAAATTTTTTCGCATTAAAACATCATACGTTACAGATAAACAACTATTTCTGAAAAATATTCGCTAGATTTCAGGTATTTAGGTTTTTTTGGAAAAATAATAAGATCTAAATTTGGTTAGGCAAAAGTATGGAAATTAAACGCAAAATGGGCTGCATTTTGTTTTATTTTGACATGAATAGATCTGTTTGTGGTGAATATGTTCAAGTACTATAGGCAATATAAAAATATTTTTATCGGACTTGGAAAATGAAATAATAGAGATACACAAGGCGGGAGTTTACGGAAATTACCATAAGTCGAAATTTAAATATTTTATATTTTTGGGGGACATTTTAGTACCATCACGAACTGTCGGATCGAGTCTAAATGCTCAGGGATTATTTGGGAGAGTTGCAGTAAAAAAAAATTTAATTTAAAAAAATAGTCAAAAGGAGCGACTTCAATTTGCACGTAAACATTTATCCTGGTCCCCGACCAAACGCCTGTCTTTTTTAATGATGAAAGTAAATTCCGGCTATTTGGAAATGATGGTAAAAAATATGTCAGAAGAGCAAAAGGTACAAGAATTGATTATAAATATCAATTACTGACTATGAAATACGAAGGGAATAACGTGATGGTGTGGGGCTGCTTCTCTAGATGTGGTACTGGGCCGTTAATTCAAATTATAGGTATTATGGATCGTTTTGTTTATCGAGACATGTTGAAAAATAATATGTTGCCTTATACTGAAAAAGAAATGCCGTTACGGTGGATTTTTTCAGCAAGATAATGACTTTAAGCACAAATCGCATTTAATTAAAAATTGGTTAAATGAATACAGTGTCCCCCTAATGGATTTGCCATACCAGTCACCAGATCTAAACTTCATAGAGAATCTCTGGAAGCATTTAGACCGACAAAGGTAAGATTTCAACGTTAAAAAAGTATTTAATTTATTAAGTAAGAAATGGATTTTTTTCACAATATTGTACTTTTTTGATGGATTCTATGCCACGACAATGTGCAGCAGTGATTAAAGCAAAAGTTTATGCAAGAAATTACTAAATGTTTGACGAAAATTAATTAAAAAAGTTTTAACTCTTTTAGCTTTTATACCTTTGACCAGCAGTTTTTTATTAAACTGTAATAAAGTTGATGCAGATTGTTTTTTATTTGCATTTCCGTTTCTATTTAGTGTCATTTAGTTTTATCATTTGCATTAAATACTTATTATTTCCTTTCAATACTGAGATGAAAACTGTTTCGTTCCCGTCGAGAAATTTTTATTTAACAGTTACTTACGTAGGTACGTGAGACCGCAAAGAGGCGCTTTGCAGGACCCATCAAGGAGTCTTCCGAGATGGAATCAGAAAAATAAAACAAGAATCGGAAAATAGTTTTAACGGTCTTTTAGATCAACTTTTCGGTGTTGACCGGGGAAACGTTACTTTAAGTTTAAAAAAATTAATAGAGAGCTCAAACATTTTCATTATATGAAATATTATTATATACCTCTAACTTCAGAATATATTAAATTTACCTTTCAAACGATAAGGAAGCTCGGAAATGAATTAATATTTCAAGGTTTGTAATTGTTGCATAATGTCAATTATGTATTAGTAAACTTTTATGGTAAATATTGCTTAAACTTTTAATTCTTAGTTCTCGTTAGGTCCCTGTGAATTCCAGAGGATTTCAATCACTAGACGCTTTGCACTAAAAATGTCGTACTTCGTTATTAAATAATAATTTTGACCACTATAAGAGACACTAACGGGAATTTTATCACATTTTTATGAACACGTCATTTTCAATGTGCTTATAAATATAATATCTACAGGATAATTTCAAAATTTTTTAGATATCTAAAAAAAACGCAGCAAGGAATAATTTTCTAAATTTAGGTCACTTCTTATTTCGCAATTTGTTAAAATCCTATGGATCAGAATGGTCTCTTGATTTTTATCTTTATATCAGTTCAAGCGGTATGACTCTTAAAACGATACATAAAATAAATTAAAATCCAAACCATAATAAAAGGGCCTTATTTACAATGGTGGAAAGACTATGGAATACTTAATACTCACTTTTTGGCCTGCTGGACGTCTTACGTAGCTTCCACCATCAAAAGTGGACACTTAAAAGTTACTCTCGCCACTTAAAAGGACAGTGTTCTTTTTCTCCGTAGTCCTTAACAAGACTACGAGTTTTAGACAAGCATTTTCGTTTTTCTTGGTTAGAAGTGGTTTTTTAATAGCAATTCTACTATGAAGTTTTGCACGAATTAAACGATTTTTTTCGGTTCTACTAGCAATTTCAATATTAAATTTTATGGTGATTTCATCGATGATTTGTCTTAATGTCTTTTTTGGGACCTTTGAGAGACATTGGTCTACTGGCCTTATCTCTCATAAGAGTGATTTTTCAGGGAGGTCCTGGATTACGTTGATTTTGAAAACCTCCCTGACTACGAAATTTATTCAAAACCTTAGTAATGACACTCTGACTAATATTCAATGCTTTTGCCACATTACATTACATTCAACCACTTCGATAAAGCTCAACCACTTTTTGTCTAAACTGAATTGAGGAAAATAAACGTGTTTAGCTACATTCGGATACACTTAAATTGCACCAAACCTTTAAGACCTGCAGCGATCCGAAGCCAAATAAATCGAAACGAACAATATATTTAATATTTTTCCCGCCGCCATACAAGGTGTTGTAATGCCAGACCTACCATAGGAAAACTCATGTGAATTTCAATATCATAAAATATTATCTTCAAAATATTTTTGCCTGATAAATGGATCTACAATAAAATTGTTTTTATTTTTTATCTCGTAAACGAAGCAAGATACGACGAAAATTCAAGAGACAAGAAAGTTGCATTTTTAGTTGCTTCATCTCAAACAAATTTCAAAGTTAATAAAGGGTAGGTGAGGTACATTTTTTGTCAAGAAGTTTGGTTAAGGTACTCCCCTCCCCTCTGACGCCAGTGAACTTAATAGTTTTAATCCAGCCAAATCAGCATCTCCTTACTACAAACAACGCTAGGAAATTTCAAAAATATCGGTTAAAAGATATTTGAATTATTTTAAAAAATCGTAATATAAAAAAAATTACACATTTCCGGCCTATGTTAATGGAATTTTTTTTTATAATGACCTGAGAAATCACCGCATTAAATATTGCCGCGTCCTTTTTAAAGACCCTGTATCCAAATATGGGCATACTTTCCAGGATGATAATTTTTATGAACATTTTGAACTTCAAAATTATGCATTTAATGGTTTCATTTCAGTTTCTATTGATCCAACGGAGGAAGCATAATCTTCTGTTTAAGTTCGCATTACAGCATCATAAGAAAATAAAACGGTACACTGGACAACATTTGAACAGTGTTTTGAACTCACTGTAATTATCGATAATTATTTAACGAACTTGTATATTAATGAGGGCGATTAATAATCGAGATGTTTTAACGTCCGAGCGTAACGGACGCATTGATACAAGTAGAGGTTGATAACCGCTCATCAATATTCGCGTCGCTTACAACATTTTCCGTGGATTGCAACGCAAAAAAAGTAATAAAACTATTAATTTTATTTAAAAAAATATATGGTTTAAATGTATTGATCGCGAGAGAGATATACAGGATGTTTGGTAAGTAGTGCAGGACACTGCATGGGGAATTAGAGGAGGACATTCTTAATCTGTTTAACCAAACATACCTTTACACTAAATATTACAATTTTCCTAATACTTAAGTTTTTAATATTTTTTTAAATTTAAACTCATTTTTCTACAATTATTGAAGTGCAGAAGAACAACGAGCCCTTTAATCACATAAATACACTAACCTTTTTTATTATGTATGAATGATTTGTTTAAAGTATTTAAGCCATAAAATCTAAAATGGCTTTGTTACTTTCCTACAACATCATACACAAGATTTTCCTGGTTTATGGTACCATAGAGTCAATCTCAAACGTGGATTTTATTCGAACGCTTAAGTGCAAGTTTGTTCGATTTTCTTTAAAACTTCCTTGGGTCATGATTTTTCAGTTCTTACGGAAAATTTCTTAAGAAATATTTCAAAAATTATAACAATAATCTAAAAAAATTTAAGCATGTATCAAGCGCATTCGCCAAAACTTAAGCTAATCATTTATTAATTTACGATAGATTTCCAGATATTCGAAAATTTTGGGTTTTTATCCCTTTTAATACGATCTGTATTAAAAGTGATAAAAACTGTGTAAGTAAATATTTGCTGTAATTTGATAAGTTGCTGTACTTTTTTCCACAAAAAATACTATTATTAATATAAAATTCAACAAAAAAACAAATATAAAATTTTTTTTTTTTAATATTTGAACGTACACTGGCTTTATATTGAACCTATACGTAAATATTTATAACTATTAAAGATTTAATTATATTAATTTTTCAAATATTTCTCGACATGTTTTCACTACTGTAGGTATGTTTGGTTAAATCAAGTCTGATTGACCTTCTCTAACACTATTTAGTATCTCACACTACCGACCAAACACACTGTACATTAAAATTTGTTGAACGAAAAAAAAAACGAAAAATCGTGCATTAATGGGGCGAAATAATTAACGTTTTTTTAATATATTTAAAATTATTAATTAAAAAAAGTAGTAATACTTAAACAATTAAAAATGGCAATTGCTCAAGCATTAATCAACTGGAGAAAGAATCTGTACTGTTCCCATCCTCGCTCTGCAGAGCCTTAAAAGCTTGGTAATCTAGCACCGGCTCATTTAAAAACCGCACTTTGTCCGCGTTTATTTGATTGGAGACAACACAAAGAGCATTGTCGACAGGCGAAAAATCAGAATAAGTCGGACAAAACACACAAGTTAATTGATCTTATTGATTTTCGGCGTCAAGATAAGGGAGGGCTTTTACATTTCAATTTGCGCCAAGTCCTTCTGGCAAATTGCCGGCGGATAAATTCCAGAACGGCAGGGCGAGGGGCGGCGACGATGAAGAGCCCTCCACAGTCAGGTGGTTGTGTCTGCTCTCTTGACGCTTAAATTGCACCAATTTGAACTACAATGATTGGAGCCACAACGCAACGCGGCCTCGAAAGATTCTTTTCTTCTCCAGTTTTGCAAATTGCTCGACATTTTGGCCGTATTGAAGGAAATCAATTGTGAAAATCGAGAAAAATGGTTACTCAAAAGGACATTTTCCCTGTTGCTTCTTACAACAAGTGGCTTAAGCAGCTGTTTCGGCTTAAGAATAAAGAGGAAACTGTCGGATATTCCAATTTTTACCGAAAATTTACGAATTTGATTTGATGAAAAGAAGGTTACTTGTGTGAGAAAACTACGTTTAGAATACAGGGATATGAATATTTAATGTATTTAATGTATACTCAAACAGGATGTCCTGGAAAGGGGCAGTGGCACCTGAACAATCGTACAATTACCATACGGATAAGTGTAAGGTTCACTTACCGTTCATTTACCGACATTGTCAAACAAACATCCAGAAATGATTCCAGACTTTTACTACAGAGAAGCCATTTTTCAAATTCTTCTAGAAAGTCGATATTGTCAGATTTACATTTCGTGAATTATCGAATACGGGATGGCCCACTCTAGACGCACCGTTCAACCACGTCAAGGTGACTGCATCGATATGGAACGAAAGTGATACTGCGGCAAATGAATTGGGTTAAATTTCAAAAAGGAAGATATGCAGATCCTAAAAAATTTGGCGATTTAAACATGTTTTCTTGTAAATGGGAGACTCGACGTATTTTCTAATTCGCCTTCAGAGTTCCGACGATAGTTGAAGCACCCTTTACTTCGATTTTTAAGCACTTCTTAAAATGTTTAACTCGAAAATAAACAATGGAAAGGGTAAAATTAAATTTTGCGTAACATAATGTAACACACAGCGCAACGTAACATATAGCGTAAGAGGTAAGGTAACGTAACGTTACCCAAGGAAGTCACTGCCAAAAAAAAAACAATTAGGACACAGAACTTTGGTATATGTTGGGTTTTAGTTTTTGCTTACTAACAATACAAAAATATAATTATAATACAGTATCAAAATATAGAAAAAACAGAAATATCTTAACAAACAGGTCGTTTTTGGGGTCTCAAAAATATTCGGACATTTTTAGTAGATCGTAGTTTTTTCCGTAAAAGCGTGTCTTGTGTTAGATCTAATATTCTAACAGTGTTCCATGGTACTTATTAAAGTTGCCCCTAATACCCGTATGCATTTTTAAGGGCAAAAATGGGTAGAGTTAAAAATAAGGTAAATATCACCTTTAATTTACGGCAATTTGTCATTTTCCACTTTGAGAAGAAGTTGCCCTACAGAAGAATTGATGAAAAACTTAATTTGAGCAAGAGCACGGTTGCAGACATTATTCGCTGGAAAAACGCTGAAGAAAGAATTCTTTCCATCAAACAAACTGACCGTCCAAAACTAATAAACGTTCGAGAAAAGCGATACATCATGAAGACTCTTAAGGAAAATCTCAGAATTAATGCCCTTAAACTCAAAGTAGCTCTGGCAAATCAAACTGGTGAAAAAGTATCTCTAGAGACTGTACGAAAATGCATAAGAGCAAGTGATTTCAATTGTGTGATATCCAGGAAAAAGCTATGGCTTAATACAAAAATAAGAACTTTAGGAGAGAATTTTCATTAGAGACGTTTTTAAAACCAGAAAACTATCAGAATGACGTAAGCTTTGCCGATGAAACAAAATTGAACATATTTGGCTCCGATGGCCGACAAATGATATGGAGGAGACCCGACAATGAACTGAAAACAAGTAATTTACGTTTTACTGTGAAATATGATGACGGATCATTTTTGCCACAGGACTTGGAGAATTAGTGTTCATTCATGGAACAATGGACAAAATTATTTTTTTAAATATCTTTAAAAAAAAATTGTTAAAAAGTGTTACTGATATGGGAATTCAAGGGAGTTTTAAGCATTCTCAAGATAATGGTCCCAAACACAGCGTGATGATTGTTAAAGAATGAATGCTCAACAACTGTTCGGAAGTTCCAAGCTCAAGCTCCGGATCTTAATCCAATTGAGAATGTATGGCAACAGTTGAATTTGCAAGTAAGACGACATTCAATAACAAATAAAAATGAGCTAAAAAAAGTTTTAATGGAGAAATAGCGCAAAATTCACCTTACTTTAATTTTAAAAAAATTGTTTTGTCCGTGCCTAAAGGACTTCAAGCCGTTAGAGACAATCAAAGAGGGCATACAAAATATTAAAATTTCTTCCTCACTAGTTTATTCTTTTGTTAAGGTGTTCGAAACTGTAGTGTCCGAAAATTTTTGTGATACCAAAAATATATTGTTCTTTATACTTCTTTTGACTTTTTAATATTGTTAGTTAATATTAAATATATTTTTGCATTATTAGCAAGCAAAAACTCATACCAAACATATACCAAAATCCCGTTTCCTAATCGTTCATTTTTATTATTACTATAAACAAAAAAAGATTGTAAGTGTCCCAATATTTTAGGGCATCCCTGTAGGTGCTATTATTGGTCTTCCAGTAATTTGAGCCTTTATGAGACCACGTGCTCAAAATTTTATGTCTGCTTTTCATGGGCTTTCAATGCTGAAACTCAGTTTTTCGTATTGTTGTAGTACGCCCTTTATGTTATTGAATATTAGAAATACCCTTCACAAGGAACAATTTTTTAATACCCACGCTTGTTGCCATGCGTCCGTCTCAGTTTAATTGGCGTCTTTAAGAGGACATGTAGAAGGTGTGCTTTTTCGTGCAGAACACCTTGTACAACAGTCACTTTTTGATATTTGCGTCTCAATAAGGTTAATTTAACGCAAAAGCCGACGTCGAAATAATAATAAAACTCTGTTACGTTGCATCCGATAAGGCTATTTTGGGATTTAATGCCTTTCACTTTCAAGACTGAAAACAGCCACCCTCCGTAAAACCTTTTTCTTCCTCACTAAATGAGAAACAGGTAATCAATTAAATACGTACTGTTGCCTTTTCCAGAAGACTTAAGACTCCCTTAGTGGTTTTCCTTGTACGATGACATTTGATATCATCCTACTGTACGGCCACTCGGTCATGTTCCGACGGCAAGCCGCTTCTGATTTTTATCCCTTTAGATGTATGAGCCACAATTCGCACCCCTTATGCTTCAAACTTATTTCATATTTGAAGGATTAGATGTAAGTGCCGGGGCGAAGGAATTATTCAGAGGAAACAATTGTTTTTTACGTAAGCGCAATGAATACAAGAAATGGTTTTGTCGGAAGAACCCTAAAAGAGCTCAAATTTGCTTAAGAGGGTTGCTGGACATTTGTTTACTTCACTGATACGGATAATTTTTTTAAACTAAAATCGATTAAATATTTGCCTTTTTCCAAAGATCTTGTTAAAATTTCGACACTCTGTAGAGGGGGCGGTTGTGGCTAAAACTCCTCGGTTTTTCATACCGTTCGATGATTACGATCAAATTTGCTACATAATTCATTTGGAACTCCCAATGGTTCAGTATAATAGATACTCAAAGACATTTTATCGCTATAAAATTTTAAAATTTTGGTGAGTAAAATTTATCTCGATTTAATTTCAAGGTGGTGACGTGGTCTTTATTAATAGCTTCGCCAACTGTAATGCGTTTGAAGGTATTTCCTGTCTGTTTCCCATCTCGTGAAGGTCGTTTTCTTAAATGACACATTTTCGCCGAGCTCTTGGTGTGCGGCATCTTATTGAAAATGAAAATCTTGAGAAAAACGTTCGAAAATTTTCGAAGACCCCACAAATCGCATACGTAGGATAGCAAAGAGCCTTGGCATTCCTCATACTCTGGTCAGGTGAGCAGCACCCTTTTCAAGAACAAACAATTCCATGCGCGATTTATTCACAACACGCGGTTTCCATTGCAAATGCTTGACTAGTGGAAATGAACTGTTTATTTAACACTTTTTTTCAAAATACACTGATGGCCGATAGTTTTCTAAATTTTTCTGAATTGGGGCTTAACCCGCGCTAAGAAAATGTTCCTTCGTTAGCAAGATATTGAGTTTGATTTCAAACTGATGATTCAAAAGGGGGAAGATACATAGTTCTTACCGATTTTTAAATTTTACATTGTTATCTGGGAAACCCGTGGAGCAATCGTCTCAAACAGGAAGGTGAAATTAATCGCCTCGCTACGCTCAATGTACCTACACAAATCGATTTGCAAAATCTCTTTTTGTTTTTGAGATACAGGGTCACATTAGTATCTATTTTTAGCGATTTCGAAGGTGCCGTAAAATGGAGGTTAATAAAAATACTTTTGCAAGATGTCATGATCTCAATTGAGATATCCAAAATCAATATAGCGTTTTTTTTTAATAAATTGACAAGACCAATCAGATACGGTACAAAACTTAATATTTATAATTTTTAATTATTCGTATTATATATTTATTCTTAATAAGGTTATACATTTTGCAAACGTCGCTTGGACATATCGTTTTCAGATATTTATACAATGCGTATATAAAGTATGGAATAAATTCAACTTTTTGTTTTGGTTTAGAATTTAAATAATAAAAAATACTGGGACACGTCGATTTTAGTTTAAAATTCCACATATTTTGGTTAGTTAATATGAACTGTGACGTCATCATTGTTCCAGAAATGACGTCAGGGTTAATTTTAATTGTTTTTGATAATTTTATGTGAAAGTGCTAATTTTTTACGTACAAGTCATAGCCTTTTGTGTTATGTTACATAATAATTATTTTTTATAAATTACCAAAAACATATTTTCTATTTGGATAATAATTGTTAAATAAAACACACACTTTCAGTTCACACTTCTCTCATAAACAATAATCACAAAAATTTCAATTCGTTGTAGTTTGAATAAAGGCATTGTAATACAACTTTTATTTAAAATTTCGTCTTCACGAAGTTCAACCAAAAGTTACAAACATGAAAACTAAAACATGATTGGTATGTTTTGTATTAAACGAATAAAAACACCTGTTCTGTGAAAATAAATAAACAAAACCACCGAATAAATCAACAGATGTGTACCCCGATGCGTTTAGTGTCGACGTATTCTAGCATTTAAAATTTTTCTTTAAGGCCAGACGAAGAAAACGAATTTATTCTATACTTTATATACACACTGTATATACTACATTTATAAATTTTCATAAGCCTTAATTATCAACTGAATTGTTAGATTCGCGGAGAAATGTTTTGAAAATTATTATTTTTGCAAACCGCATATCTGCGATTTTTGAATAATAATAGCTTAAAAATATGCCACCCTGTATTTAGCCTATCATCTTTAAGATATATTAGGTATGTTATGTTAAATCTTTATCAAATATATTTTGTTACATAAAGAGTCTGTGGTTATTTATTATCAATTATTGGATTAGACCCCAAACACATATTTTTAGCAATTACTGCCCTCGCAAGAAACAACCCTTGGACAATGTCATATTCAAAAGTAAATATTAAATAAAATTGAATTTTGCTTACTCATTTCGCTAACGAGCTTATATACATCGGACACACAGTATGTGGATGTTTAAAGCAAGAGATGCCGTCCTGGGTAATGACTAAAATACCAGGAACACTCATTAATAATAAAGGTGGATAATTTTTTATGCAGAGGGTTGACGTCAGGAAATATTTCAAATATCCTTCAAACACCAATATCACACTGAATATCTTCACTTATTCCCTAATTTTATTATAAATTAAGTTCGTAGTTCCTGGGTTCATTTGGAATATGTTAAGTACATCAATTCGCCTTTGGTCAACATAACTTTTACTACCCTAATAAGATTGAAGGTGCGGAATATATCATGGGTCGGCAGGGTCGACATGTAATACGTCAAGGGTGTCTTTCATAACTTCTTGAGGTGGACTAACGAAACGACTATTCCCAATCAAAAGTTTTGATTGGGTTGACATAAGCAGTCCTACAGACTGCCCATGTACAAGATGCAAAATAGATGTTATATGGGTATCTCTGTGTTTTGAAGACCTAGACAGTTGATATTTCATATTAAAGGGATGAGTTTGGGGCACCCCCAAAATTAAACCGAACTAATCTTCTAGTTCGGTATTGTCAAGTTGTGATACTTTTCCCAAGATTTAAGAAAATTGTGTGAAAATGACAATCATTGTAGCATTGACAAGACCAGAAATAGTATTCAAATATCTCGAGCAGAGTCTCCGAAATAAAATAATAATTATTTTTTAATAAAATAATAACACTTATATATTTACGCAAGCTTTGAAGGTTTGGAAAAGAGTTCAAGGAAAAAACTCTAATTATTTAGTTCTATTCACTGCAAAAAAATTTCTAACAAAACTTTCTTATGTAGAGTAACTAAATACACTTATTCCGAGTGTTCCAAGTTACATATATTTTAAGGTGCATGTGCTCATGTGGGTGCACATAAAGTCGAATGTTTCCTTACACTGATATGCAGCGCGTTAATTTGAGTTTCTCTCTATTCTTTTATTTCTCAGCTAATCCAGCTTTTAAAATAGTAATTCCGAATTTTGTACCTAAACACACACACTTAACGTTAAACACGACTACTTTCTAAAAATCATTGAGCATCTCCAGGGTAAAATTTTCAAGCGCTCCCTTTATCACCCCGAATGTCTTGAGGCGTATCACTAACCCTCAGAATCCCAATTTGAATTTTTCGATCTATCAGAATATTTCTTTATTTCTTTTCTTTCATTCATTTTGTTTGCTATTGTTTAATTTCTTCGCAAGAGTATGAAACAAAACAGCTTTTTTTTTAAATTTAGGCCCGATTGTGCTTCAAGTAAGGCTTAAGCTAGACCCAACTTAAGCCCTCCCATGAGGAATGTACTGGTATCAAATCAACTTCATTCGTAGTAGGAATAAATGTTGTTCACATTAGGGGGAGTAAAGCTTAAGTTGAGCGTAGATTAAGTCTTATTTGTACAATTAGGCCTAAATCATTTAGTGTCAATAGGTATTTCAATTCGTTCTCATGTCTTTTACAGTTATATCGCAGGTGAAAATCAAGGAAAAAACTGTATCGCGGCCGTATCTCAACGAGTGGTATGTTTGTTTATGTTAATGTTTGCATGTTGCTAAGAACATTATGGAACCTTCTAGTCTTGTTAGTAGCTATTCTCAATGTAAGCTCTAAGCTGAGAAGGGCAACCAATTGCTTGGAAGCTTAGGGAATATTTAATATTTTTTTTACCTCAGAAATAAAACTCCAGAACGGTGGTTCAAGGTTTCTATTAAATTCGCACCCCAACAAATAACACTTCTCACTTATACATTAAAAACTTTTACTTAGTGGACTGTAACAACTAAAAAATTAACATGGGAAAGTATTTCTCCATTGCGACAAAAAAATTAGCCAAGATAAACACACGAGAAAATAGAATTATTGCGCGTATTAAGCACTGCTGCATGTTTCGCAGATCAGCTTACAACTAACTAAAATTTAAAATGATTTCTAATTTAAATAATAGTGCACTCTCTGGCAAAGAGGAGAAATTATTTAAATATAAAAGGCACTTACACCGCTAATGCCCTTTGTCGGCACTCTTAGGCAACACGCGCTAAAGAGACCTACGTCGCTTAATCGGCTTCTTACCCCTTACAGCATAAATCTTACCGGGGTCTTTACATTAAGTATAATTTTACATTTGATTTCCGAACTATTGCAATTAGCGGCATTAGAGTGTTGTTACCCAAAACTTATGTGAAACTAAAACAAACCATTTTGTTTTCATTATTGTGATCCTTTGATACTTACATCATAAAACCGTAAAAAAATTGTTTATTTGCGACAATAAAGTTTTACTCACGTTAAACACTTCCTTTTTATCACCCTCACTGCTTTGTTTTTGTGGATAGTCATAGTTTTAAAATTTAACATTAAAACGCTCTGTATAAAAATTGTGTTCAGCTCTGAGCCATCAAAGATCTATACAGGGTGAGTAATTAACAATAAGATAACCGAAACTTGGAGATTCTACACATTAAGTCGTGACAATTGAAGAGAATATGCTTTATACGAAAGTTGATAGTTTTGGCCATATACAGGGTAAATGAAAACTACTATTTTAATTAATGTATTGCATTTTTTCTGAAAATATCTGAGCTCGTTACTTACGAATTTGAAAACTTATGGTTTTTTAGGTGACTAATGAGATGCATTATATAACTTCCGCGTTTCTAATACTGAGCCCCACTAACGGTCCATTTTACAGAATTTACAGTTCATAACTTTTTACTCTTTGTTTCTAGCATGCAATTAGATTGAAAATCTGAAAGAATAATCATTTTTCCATTACCTTTGTATTCTTGGTCTATTTCGATATCTCGATCCGCTTTCGAGGAAAATCTATTTGAATGAATACTATTATGTAAATTTGATAATACGAGAAATTAAAAACGAAATAAACCAAACTATACTAAAGTCGGTATGTTCCATAATAGAAAATAGCATCTAGAAACCGGTAAATAACGACAAATGGTGTCAAACGAATTAATTATTTTGTTTAGTTCTAAATGTAGTAAAAAAATATTATTAATGATAAAATTTTGAAAATGCCACGTCACAAAGAGTTTTCGAATCACCAAATGAGAGATATGATCTGTGTTTTGGCTTTGGAAATCTTCAATGGCCATTCTACAACTCGAACATATTACGAATTGTATCTCCGCTGAAGACAACAAATCACAAACTAATTAGAAATCTATACAATTGCTTAGGCGAAACCGGAACTTTCTGTCCGAAATGTACCAACAAGACTCTAAAAAGTATTTCGGTTGAGCAGGAAGAAGACATTTTGGGCAGGGTGATCGAAAATCCAAGTACAGTGTAATCCATTTATAATGAACTCTCATGTAATGAACTGATTTTCAAGTCTCAAATTAACCATATATAAAATCATAAGTAAAACCCTCGGACAAGATGGACTTGTTTTTAATATACTCTCGCTTATATCGAACCAAAATTGTTTATTTTGTCTATCATAACCGAGATTTATTCGGGAGTTCCCTGGTACGACCGTTTCTGATGCATGTGTAAGCAAAATTTTATTCCAGCTCGCCTTTTACAGTTGGTCTGTGTATGTTATCCGGTACACCTTATTTGTTTTTTAAATTAAAAAAAAAAATGGCTAAAAGTGTAAAACGGGTATTTACGTTACACGAAAAACTGTCAATTATAAATGATAATGAAAAAGGATTGTCTCAATCATTTGTGTGTTTAAAAATGGGATTAAAAAAGTCCACAGTGTCAAATATTTGGAAAAATCGTGATAAAATTTTAAATTATTGGAAAACTAATGATGAAAAGAAAAAAATTCGTTTGCCTTTACACTCCTGGGTTGACGAAATATTATTTAAGTGGTTTCAACAAAAAAGAACGAATAATTTCCCAATAAGTAGACCAATGTTACCAATGAAGGTAGAGGAATTTGGAAAAATAATTGTTGATGACTTCAAATGCAGCTCTGGATGGCTTGATCGTTTTAAAAAAAGGCATAACATTGTGTTTGGAAAAATATGTGGTGAGTCGGCCTCAGTAGATAAAAATATTACAGATGAGTGGCTGTTTCGTGTTTGGCCTTTGATAATTAATGAGTATACAGAAGAAAACATATTTAACTCTGACGAAACAGGGATTTTTTATAAAATGTTGCCAAATAAAACACATAAGTTAAAAAGTGAAAGATGTAGTGGACGAAAAATGTCTAAAGAACGCATCACAGCCATGATTTGTGTTAATGCTTCTGGAACCGAGAAACGAAAATTGTTCAGTAAAGGTAAGTGAAAAATGTTAACATTTTTATTTTGAGTTGCACTAAGAATTTGATTTTCGGTGTTTCAGGAAAATTTCAAGATCCTCGGTGATTTAAAAACATTAATAGTCTTCCTATTGACTATTACTGGAACGACAAGGTATGGATGACGTCGTCAATTTTTACAGATTATTTTAAAAAATAGGACCAAGAACTTCTTAAAGAGAAAAGAAAAATATTATTGTTAGTTGATAACTGCCCAGCCCATCCGGACGTTAAATTGTATAACATAAAGCTTTTTTTTCCCACCCAATGTAACGTCAGTTTTACAGCCCATGGACCAGGGTGCAATTTTGAATTTAAAGCAAATTTACAGAAAACAAATGTTGATGAAACTCTTGGAGACTCAGGATAATATTAACATCAAAAGTGTTATTATTTTAGATGCTATAAATTTATTAAACCTAGCGTGGGATGAAGTTTCTACGCAAACTATCAGTAATTGTTTTCGCCATTCCGGCTTATCAAAAACAATATATTCTAACATGAAATTTAATCCAGAGGATGATATTCCATTGGCTCAATTAATGAGAGAAAACAGATTTATTAACTCAGCGAATATTGATGATTTTGTAAATGTTGGTAACAATGTTGTTATAAGAGAACAATTAGCTGATACAGACTTAGTAAATCAAGAACTTCAAGAAGAAACAACCGAAGATATTGAAAATGATGATACTGAAGGAGAAACTGTTGTTACTACAAAAGAAGCTCTTAAATGTGTACACACTTTACAACAATATTTCCTTCAGCAACAGGACAGAAATGAGTTTTTTTCTAAATAATATAAAATTGTACTGCATTTTCAGAAGATTTACATTAAAAAAATCTCTATTCAAAGGAAAATAACTGATCTTGAGAAATAATTATGAATAATGTAAATTTCTATATATTAAACGTTTTTATAGTTATTTTAATTCAGATTTTTTTAATTTTTGTTCAATTAGGCATTAAAACGCATTTTTTTAAAGTTATGTATGTAATTTGTTTGATTCTTATAAGATAGACACTCGGATATAATGAACTAAATCTCTCGGTCCCCTCAAGTTCATTATAAACGGATTGTACTGTATAAGTTCTCGCCTTTTAAGTACTGCAACAGGTTTAACTCAGCCTTCAATTCAGAGAATTCTAGAGAGGAGAAGAATTACTTCAATCCTTAGAGCCACGGATTTAAGAATTGAAGCTCTGCAGCAAAAAAAGCAACTCAGAGCCAACAAAAAAGCAGCCCACATTGAACCAACATAAGAAATTATTTAATGAAAACCATATTCGGTAAAAATTGCTTTTTTTTCCGAAAATGTTTCATTTTTTCGATAAAGAGCAAGAATATCTTTTTTTTATCTAAAGTAGAGATTATTTAAAAGATTTTTTGATGTCGCTATTGATATAGGGTACAGAAAAATTATTATTTTTGTGTTAAAATTGATCCCTTCCTGGTAAATTAAACAAGTGAAACGTGTTTAAATGGTATAATTGTAAGCAAACCCATCTAACATCCATCATGCTAAAAAATTGTTTAATTACATCAAGTGCTTCAAAACTGATTAAAAAAAACGATTTCCATATTTTTAGGAGCTTATATCTAAGTAAGAAGAATTTGTAGAAAAAACTTTTATAAGAACTTATTATTTCGATGCATTCGCTGCGAATCTGAGATACTTCCCACATATCTTAAAACATCCTAAATATTAGTGAATGAAAAATCGCAATAAATTTACATAAAGAAGGAAAATCATATACCGAAACTGGAAGCATATTAAAACAAAGTAAATTTGCAATTCAGCATTTGGAAATTAACGCAACGAGAAGAAAGATTTGCACTCGTGGAAATGAATAAGAATCCCAAGAGATATGCTCCAAAAATTGTTGCTGAACTGCAGCAAATATATGGGAAGTAGTGCATGAAAATACAATCCTTAGAGTATACATTGAGGGGGTTTTAAAAGTTGTACCCCTAGCAAAAAATCATATGTATACAAGGTGTCCTATTAACAATATACCACTCATCTAATTTCTTTCTTTTTGGCATTCGAAACAAGGTTCATAGAGTGAACTCTCTTCCCCCCTCCCCCTTTCAGGAGTAAAACTTAAAAATAGCCTCGACATTCGGCCCCGGTTGAGAAGAAAGAAGACAAGGACCTCAAATAATGAATTACACATTTTGCTTTAATTTAATGAGAATCCAAATGTTTCCGTCCGTCAAACTCACCAAGTACTTGAAGTAAGTACCACGATAATTCACAGTGTTCTCGCTCATATGAATGTGGTCATAACATAAATCTCTAATTTTCCAAGTCTCATTCTCTGGAATAACGAGGCAAAATTCATAAACAATGGGCTCTTGGAATTTTCGAACCAGCGCGATAGAAAATTCTCATGTAGTGTATGAAACTGGCCACCAAGTGGTTTTCTCTATTAATGTTTGATGCGGGTTGTTGAGAAACCAACTGATTGAACCATTCATGTACAAGGAAAACGTTAATGTTCAAAGGTTTTCGCGTTTTCTTCAGGTAACTTTTTCGATATTTTTGGAGGATATCCCCATTACGACACGTTGCAAAATGTATAGTCCCGTGAAAAAATATAAATTTATCAGATAAAATTAAAGTATTTATGAAAATTGAAAAAAAAATGTGTAGTAAAATAACATGTTTAAACTAGTATTTATGTTATTAAATTAGCAAGAAATTTTCTAGGATCATTATAACTTGCAATCAACAAATTTTGTAAACAAATCTAGTTTACACTACGAAAAGGTATAAATTCAATGTTTGTTTTCAATTTACTGATGGATTGATGGGTAAATACCACTACAGTTTTCTTCCTGCTGGTAAAGAGAATATATATTGTTCGTTTTTGATACCGTATTGCTTCATGAGCATTAATTAATTTTTTTAAATAATGCTGCGCAGAAGTCAACTCACTGAAATTGAGCAAGAAAGAATAATTGACTTAAAAAAAGGTGGGATGACACAGAGGCAAATTGCTTGTGAGCCAAACTACTCTCAGAGAGTAGTCAAAAACTTTTTAAATTGTCGCCCAGACAATTACGGAAAAAGAAAAGAAGTGGAAGACCTCCAAAATTTTTTGGTTATGCGAAACAGGCGGTTTTGAGGGAAATCTCGAAAATAAGAGTATCCTCTGCACAGATAATGAGGTGATTCAAGTTAGAATGTGATGCTAGCTTGATAAAGGAGTGAATCGCCAAATGAAAGTTCTTAAAATGTTGTAAGATTATGAAAAAACCACAGCTCAAAAAACATCATTTGCAGCAACGATTGCAGTTTGCTGAAAAACGCGTTCAAGATAGCAAAAAATGGCCATGTGTTATTTTCAGCAATGAAAAAAAAATTACATTGATAGTCCAGATGGTTTTAATTATTACTGGCATGACCTTAGAAAAGAAAAAAAAAATTGTCGTGAAGGTCTCATTGGGGTGGCGGAGTGATGGCATGGACCGCTTTTAATGAAAAAGGGAAGTCTGTTTCATTTGTTTCCTGCAAAATTAATGCTGTTAGTTATTAAAATGTTTTAGAAGAGTACCTTTAATCGTTTATTAGGATGTTAGAAGAAGAAATAATTTTTCAGCAAGAAAACCCGCCAATTCATACAGCCTACTCTACAAAACAATAGTCTGAAGGTCACGGACTCAATGTTTTGGATTGGCCAGCTCTTAGTTAAGATCTTAATCCTATAGGAAATTTGTGAAGAATCATGACTAGAGAATTCTACGACCTTCAGAAGCCAGAAATACAAAATATTGATGAGCTCAAGGAAAGGATCACACAAGCTTAGGAAAACATACCAGAGAAAACTTTAATTAATTTGGTGAGAAATGTTCCTATGAGCCTGTTGGAGGTGAGTAAAAAACATGGTAAAAATTCTCATTATTGATAGGAATTTACTCATTAAAGAGGCTGAAAACTTTTAAGTTTATACTTTTTTACAGATATATTTTGCTATTTCGTCCCAATAATAGTTAATCTTAGCAATATGACTGAACTGTTTGTTAAAATTAAAACTAATCGTTTGTAATATATATTAAATAATATGTTTTGCTACTCAAATTCCAAAATACATAATTTAAACTAATCGAAATAGTTTTTTTTTGTCTCTTAAGTTTATATTTTTTCACAGAACTCTACTTCCCACTTGCTGTCTGCCGGGACACAATGTAGAACAAGTCACAGGATTCCTAAATGGATTTTTTTACTACCGGCGAATTAGCAATCGTGGCCCAATGTTATGACTTGCGCGTTTATCCGATTTAATCTCTTGCAACTATTTCATGTGGGGTTATTTATATAATAAAGTCTAGGGAACAGTTAATCCCGACGCAATACTTCGGAAACTTCAAGAAAAAATTATGCACGCGTGCGCATCAATTGAACCAAACACAATAACGAAAGCCTTAAACGATAAATGGTTAGGAAGAGCCGATTTATGTACGGGAGGATCACAATTCCAACATTTACTTTCCTAATTTTAAAATGTACTATAAAACTTTTCGAATAATTGTCGCTTTTTTCTCAAATATAAAAATTTGGTGACGTCATTCATGATATCATCAACATTTAAACGTGATACACGAAATAGGGCAATTTTCAGAACCTTAGAAAGGACTGGATTTAGGGATAGGGTCATGTTAATAAAAGTTGTAGATTTTTAATTCTGAGCAATTACCTTAATAATTTTCCCCTTCTTATGGTGAGAAATAATCAATTCGCGTTCTTTTAGAGTTATGTGTGTTTCCATGTTGAACTAAATAACCACGAAAGCAACTAAATGATCAATATCAATAAAATGCATCGTAAATAAACCAAAACCAATCTTTATACGTTTCGTTCCTTTTCGGGCAATAAAATAAATATTTCAAATCTGTGTGTATCGTTTAAATTTTGACGTTCATTTGCACAGTTAATTTGTTCATATAGTTTTTTAAATTAATAAAAGCAGTATATTGTTCATTTAGGGCATTAATTAGAATAAGTGTATATAATACACTATCGTATTTTGAGTTAATTGTAAAGATACAAAAATGCAAATTTTTTTAATAAAAACATATCAACTTATGAGGTGTATCATTTTCACTTTGAGCCACTGTATATGCCGTTTACTTGAGACGTACATATCCGAGCGAGAAGTCTCCAAGTGCTCTTAAAAAACGTAGTAGATAGATCCACTTCTTGTTCGAATTATGAAAATCCAGAAATGTAGTTTTATATTTAGCATTAAAATTTTGAGTTTAAATATTCTTTATCTAAATTATAATGATTATGCAATAAGCAGTTCTTACGTGAATTAACGACAGTTCTCATTGCAATAGTGTGATAATTTTTAAATGATTTTTCATACAAGTAAAAATTTTCCCAATCTGCAATAGAGTAGATGAAAAGAATCTGAGAAAACAATTCTTGCGCTTGATGGCGTTCCAAAGATCGCACATCAAATTAAACACAAAAGTGTCAGTTATTCGATAATTTAATGTGCAAAGTTATAAATTTATCGCATTAGAATGCAAATTTGATGAGCCTTAAAAGTGAAACATCCAGCTGTTAGGAACACAATATCAGGTCACTTCAAATAATAACGTTCAACTATTCGTAAAAGTATCGAAAGCATATATTTTTGCAATATTTAATTTTGTTTTTTTATTTGTAGCAAAGGTATTTTAGACTTGCAGTAGCGCACATTTTTCCTTCTAATTCCCGAATCCATTAGCCGATTTTAGTTTTCTTAGTACAGTTACATAGCAAATTGAATTTCGCTTGCAATGATGTGCCACTCTATAAGACGTGCTGTTTGAAACATCAAAGTGAGGGTAGCTGGGGGTGAAGGGGTGACTAATACAATTCTCTCTAATGTCAAATTAAACTTCCCCCTAGATATCTAAATTTACGTGTTATTTATAATTTTGAATTTTCCGTCCAACCAAGAAATATTTGCTATTTCGTTTTAAAATGAACACCCTGTATGAAGGGAATCAAATTACGAAAATGTAATATATTGAAATCAATTATGCAAGTTGACGCTTCAATAAATAGTTTAGAATTTCAATATGATAAATCTGCTAGTCTTTAGAATGACTAATTTATGACCTAGCCACATCTTGTACCAGCCCACAGACATAACATCCCTCATTTGTTGGAAAAACTTCCTCAAAGTCCCGATTTAAACCCAATTGAACATTTGTGGAATGTTTTACAGTCTAATATTTTTTAATATCATATATGAGACGAAGAAGATTGAAAACGGGTTTTCTTGGCCTAAGAGAACTATCCAATAACAAAAAAACTTGTTTTTTTTATTTGGCATTGAATGAAATATACATATACATATATATGTATGTATTATAAGAATAAAACCATTGTACCAAAACTTTCGCGAAGTTTTATATTTGTCCGCTGTTAGAATATTTAATTTGTTTTCGTACCTGTCGATAATTATATCTATTGCGAGCCGCGTACACTATATATACACTAATGAAGATCATATTAAATATAGATTAAAAAATACACTAAAGACATAGAGATAGAGAATAAAATGTGGGCATTTTCTCAGTCCACTGTATTGTTATATTAAAAAATGTCTATTTTGAATATATTTAGGCTTTAATTGTCTTATATACAAATTATCTGAGAAAAAGTTAGAAAAGTACAATGCAATGGTTTTAAAAGGCGTACTCAAAAAGGAAGTTGTCTACAACGTTAGTTTTCTCAGCTGAAGCTGAAATACCTATAATAAACTGTGTTAATCGTATATATATTAGTCAAAGATGAAGCTTCGGATACGGAGGAACATACCAGAATTAGCATAACAAATATATCTGAATGTCTATTACATAATATAAACACGTACCTATACTTAAAATAACTGAGATTATATGAAAGATATAAGTGATAATTACGAGTCACGAGCCTTTTGTACTTAATCATTAACTACTTATGTGTAGCAGAAATATCAGTCATATCTGAATTCATCAGAAATCGGGTACAGGGATTAGAAGCGTACATTTGTACATATATCGGTATCACCAGTTGATGTCAGAACACAAGAATTCTGCAAATGGGAGAAAGACCACACAAGGTTTAATATGCCTCCGACAAAGATCAACAACAAAATGGACAGGGCCAGTCTAATCGGTGTCTCTCCTTTGATGTTCAGATTTATCACTCATCAATTTCGCTACCTTCGTGGCAATAGAAATGTTTTAAATTAAAATAAAATATTACAGCAAACAGTAACGTAAATAAAGAGAATCTGAACGTTAAAATCGAAGTTCCTTACATCCTTGACCTGCCCTGGTCAATTCATTTATTTTCCTATGTTCTTTAAACGATAAAAGAATCGTTCCGTTCTCTTAATCAGTTGACCTCGAGTCTACAGCCAATGTCGCCGTCTCGGCTTAGACCCATCAAAAGATCATACACAAATATCACTGAATTCAAATCATCGTATTCATCAATGACATTTCTAAGATATGCTATAATGTGTGTAATGTGTATAATGGAAAAATGTACAATAATTTATAAATAAGTTAATATTGGAAACTAATTCAATTCATCAAAGCAACTTATATCAGTAAAAACTCTGAAATGGTGAGGGATCTGACAAATAGGTCTGGACTAACTTCGCCCACTTTAACCACTAGTGACACGACCCACTTCGTTGGTCTTTGTCGGAGCCATATTAAAACTTATGCGGCCCTTGTCGTATTTGCACAATTCCTATGGTCCAAAGTGAACTGGTGATACCTGTGTACTTTTTACATTACTTACTGAATCTTTTTCTGAGAGATTTTCGTGAATCCAAACCTATTAATAATTTGAGGTAATTAGCGATGCACAGAGCCAGTAGGTGTCCTAATTAACCTTACAAACAATCCCACTACCAAATATCTATGTATTTGGCTTAAAAATAGGACCATCATTCTTAATTAGCAGGAGTAGTAAAATCGAGAGAAAAACACTTACAAGAACATCCGACCATTGGGCATTCCTGATGTTCTTCAAACCAACTAGTCATGTGTTTTGAATGTCCCCCGTGGCGGCAGCTCTGGCACCAGGTGAACCAATTGTCGAAAGACTGGCCTCTGGCATCATTCGCATCTTCTACTGGTGTTCCCATAGTCATCAGGCATATTATGCACCTGGGCAACGGTTTACGACAGTGCGGGCAGCCAGTGAGCTTATTTGCAGCTCCAGCGACACTTATTCTTGAGAACTGTTGATTTTTCAGGGATCTCAGATGAGCAGATATATTTTTTCCGCAATAAGTGCACGACATATACACTTGTGGGGGCGGTCTTTCGTTTTTGGCTTTCACAAGCATAAGATCAAAGTCAGCACGCTCGAACCAGTACTTCCATCGGTTTAGTAGTTCTTGGTAATCTTCTATCCAACGTTTCACGTGAGGCGAATCTAATTCATGTGGAAACGCTCGAACGGCAATGAGAGTTGTAGACTGGATATCAGCAGTGCAATCTAAGTAATTCTGAAGTAACTTCAGGCCTTGCGAAGTATTTCCCGTTAGCAATAAACCATCTAAATTTCCTTTTTCACATAAATCAGAACTAAGTTTATTCAAATAATCTAACAGCTTATGATCAGGTAAAAATACAAGGGCAAAGCCCACTCGGTCATCCACAATAATGTCAGTTTCCTTCAAAACACAATCATAATTCCCTGAACTGGCAAGCAAGAAGCTAAACATGGCTTTCAGGTAAGGATCAGAGATCTTCTTTAAGGCAGTTCCACAGAACCTTTTCCAATTGCTATCATCATCATTTGAAAACCCAGCTAGGGCAATGCCAACATAGTTGAGACCAACCTCTGCTGGTGCCCTATTCAACACTTCTATTGCTAAAGAGATTTGCAAATTGAAAACTGCAATAGCAGCTGCACGGGAGTAGGCACCTTCCCGCTCAAGATTTTCCACAAATGTAGTAATTCCAGTGATGTCATTGTTCATTGGCCAACTGCACAATTGCAAACTCATACTGCGGTCAGTACGCACATAAAATTTTACAGAGCCTTTGCAGTTTTGATGAGCTAATTCTAGCCAAGGAATGGTGACAACTTCTGAGGGGGTAGTTTCATAATTACACGTTAAAACTGACAAAACACCTGGATGTTTATAACTGGTGCTCAGACTTGTAGCTACAACTCGTCCATCTTCTACTAGTTTAGCGCTCAAATGCAACCAGTTCCAAACATTTGACAATATCTCATCTTCCTTGACTATTTGGGAATGTTTGTATAGCTCCTCTTCTAATCCATATTGGGCTTTTGCACGTTCTTGAATTTTAATAGAAATATCACTAAACTCAGGAACTGTCTTGAGTTGCAAACACTTTAACATTTTTTTCCCACAGGGCCAAAACAGCTCAAAGTATGGTGTCAAGTTCAGGGTTATTCGATCATAAACAGGGTAGTCTTGGATCTCATATTTTCCTGATATATTTGTGTAACTACAACTTAAGATTCTGTTTTCATCAGTTGGGTGCCAACTAAATGAAGCAACTAGACCTGAAGACTTTAGATTGATAAGTCTTTCCATTATAACTGGTTCTACATCTGGATTTCCCACTGATGGATTTTGAATATCATATAAACTAACATAACCATGGTCCCTTTGCAGCACTGACAACACATTAGATTTAGTGGGGCACCAGCTCATTTTTAACACAGGTCTTGCTTGAGGCAAAACCTGTATTGGTTTTTCAAGGTTTCTAGTGTCCCACACATAAACCTGACTCTCAAAATATGAGGCAAGGTACTTGTCATCTCTTGGGTTTGTACACACCCCCAGAGCTGCCTTTGTCACTGTAAAGCTGACCATTCGAGAAGGATCTCTGATATCAAACAGCCTTATGTACTTCATGTTAATTCCGGTGGCTAGTATTTTGCTATTATTGTGAAACCAACATAAATGTTGGCAATGATCTGATAAACCAAATTCATAAAGAGGTTTACTCAATTCAGATATGTTGCTTGACGTTACAAAACCTGCAGTAACATCCCTTTTTGCACACACTTGGGCTACATCAAATATCATCACAGAACTGTCTGGTTTGTATTTCTCCAAGCCCACTGCTAGTAAATTTGAGTCCACTGGGTTGAAATGAACTGAGGTGCATGGCCTAGGGAACTTTGAACTGAACTCGCGTTTAGGTAATCCACTTCCATCCCAAGCTAATTTGGCCATGTAAGTTACTGTGATCTTTCCACCACTGCCTCCTAACGCTACCACTTCATCACCCTGTGAATGTGGGTAGATATCCACGCATTTTACTTGATGTTGATTATTTGCAACACAAATCATTTCGGCAATGTGAGTATTTGATACATTATAGACACCAGCAGTAAATATTCTTTCTCGGCTTGGTTTTATTTGGTAGCAGGTGATGATATCGCCACCCCAAAGAATGAAACGGTCTGCTATAGGGCTCCACATTACTTCAAGTTTTGCAGCCATAATTTACTAGATTCCAAGTTTATAGTTTCAACAGTCTACAGATCCTAGTCCAAGGTAAATGAATCAGAGTGTATCCGAAGCGATTAGAACTTACTTCTATTTGTTTAGTGGAAGCAAAGATAAGAATGATTAATTTTTTTCCATAATTCTCTTTTTTCTATATTATAATACAAAATTTTATTTTTTCGAACCTTAAATTCTAACCTAACATTAATGAGTTTTCAAAACCCAAATGAAAATAAAGCACTTGTCCTCGAACCGCCGGAAAGCCGCGGCGGTTAAGACAATCTTATACATTAACACGTAGGAGTTCAGAACATTTTGAGATTTAGGCTTCGTGTATTAATTTAATCTTGCTATAATTCATCTTTGTCATATCATATTTATGATTATTTTAAAAATATTTTTGAATGTAAGGTTTGTCTGAAGGCTCTTTCTTTATAACAATATCTAAGGGCGACTTGTGCCACATTCTATTGTCTACGCTAGTTTACGTAATTTCTACACACTTGCTTGTTTGTCGATGTTTACAATTATACCGTCACTGCGGTCATATACTGTGGTCGAAAAAAAACACCAAAACCAATATTTCACGTTTATATGTAGGAATAAATGGCCGTTTTCAGTGCTTTTTCACTTAAAAGTAAATTAATTAATTGAGAGAATGCAAGTTTGTTAATAGCTTTTTATCCTATTTATTTAATATGTCATTGTTTAATATTGCTGGCTCAAAAGATTGGGAGACTACCGATGTGGGGGAGAAATTATGGAAAACATTTAATAAGGTGAAATATCCCTTTTTTTCCTAATTCTTAATTTGAAATTACAAGCTATAGGACCATAATACAAATGTTTACCTGTTCAAATCTTTCCATGTAGAAACGAATGCATCCATTATTTCTTGTGATGTCAGGCTTATCTTTCAAATTCTTTTTCTATTACATAAAATTTGAAGATGCAGCAAAAAATACGAATAACATGAATATTTAAATCAAACATCATGATTTCAAAAGTCTCATTTACTAACAAATGTTTTTTGAGAATGACCAATATTATTTTGACAAAACATTTGGTATCTGAAAGTAATATCAAAAAACCTTCTTTCCTAATTATTAACATGGAAAAGCAAATTCTAGAAAGAGTCAAGTTTCAACAATAAAACCTCCTTAGCCATCAGAAGTATAAAGAACACATTTTTATTTCAAGAACTCTCTTTTGTAAAAATAAATTCTTGTGTCATTTGTATATGGCAACCCCCAACCAATGAAATAGGTCAATTAATCCCTGATGAGTTCGCCCACTTGCCTCATTGAAAACAATATGGTTTAAGAAATCTGAAAAAACTACAACAACTTGTGAAACTCATTCAGAAATAAATTGCTTTCAGTATCTTTGTCATATCTATACTACCAGCCTCCATATACACTAATCTTAGAATTCACTGATGTCCTGGCTCACTCTGATTGGACTTTCTAGACTGGCTGAAGATTTAAAAAGTGGTGTGGTGTGGTTTGCCTATTAAAAAATTTTGTTGGCCTCTACTAATTGTAGTTTTCACTGCAGAGCCTAGATTGATCATCTTCCCAGTGCTTGAAGCTGTAGATCAGAAAGGTCTAATTTCATACAAGCTTTTATGAAATTTCACTTATTTCATCAATGGTCACCATATAAAAAATTTAAAAAGACTAAATAGAGGTCTAAAGAAAGTAATTATAGTTGATCGGAACACACAGTCTCTAAAGTTACAATCAGACAATCTTTTTAATGTAGAAAGTTGAAATGGAAATAATAGTAACAGCATCTTAATAGAGCTCACTGATTTTCAATAGAGCTTACTGATTAAGGTCATAGTGCAAATGGAAATTTAGGATATCTGGAAAATTCTGAAATTTTATAAGCAATTTAAAGACTTTTTAGACAAGTTTAAGGAAAAATAAATTGAGTATATGAAAGCCCAGAAGGGAATACAAAGAAAACCATTTCTGCACTCCAGGAATATTTGAAGCGATTATTAAATATGTTGGTATAAATTTCTCAAAGTCTAAACTTAATATGAATTAAATTTGTTGCATTGGAAATAAACTTTTTCATATTTTTTATTTTTATATGTAAAGTGAAGACTGAATCTTGAATTCAGAAATAGTCTTTCTGATTGCATAATTAATCACTTCAGGTGTCAGAATAGTCATTTGAGAACCTATGATCCGGGCTATTAGTTTATAGCTTCTGCTTTTCAATTAAACAAAGAATTGTTTTTAACAAGCTAAACAATAAATCCATGGCAAGACTATTTTTAACAAAAACTTTGTTCATAGCAGAATTTCAATGGTTTAGCTTTAAATACAGAGGGTCACATTACTTTAAAATATTCACTTTATCCACACTCTGAAAATAATACACTTTTTCTATCTGTGATTACACTGGTTATAATATCTCATTTAATTTTTTAGGACAAGACAAATAATAAAAAAAACAAAAAAAAAATCAAAATAAAAGGCAAAAAAGGCGCTATTAACAAAATTACTGCGAACTTATTAAATAAGAAAGATGAAGTTTTAAGAATCATGAAAAAAAAAATTTTAAAGCCATCCCATCCAGATGAAATACCCTTTAATAATTCTTATTGTCTCGAAGAGGATCATATGAGACATAATAAAAGAAATTTAAAAAGAAAACGCAGCGCCTTGTCTGTCTTATGTGAATCCACAGCTAAAAAATCTAAAAAGGAAATAACTGGATTAAGTACTAAAGTTATCCCAAAAATTGCGGCCAAAGCATTGAAACAAGCAAACAATTCAAAACAGAAAAATTTAAAGTCAAAAGGATCATTCTCGTCTCAAAATGGACAAAATCCAGAAACGTTTTCTAACAATACCCAAATCCAAAAAGGCAAACAAAAGCTCCAAAAGCTAAAACGATATTTAGAAGAAAAGGGGCAACAGCAACTGCCTCTGCCTAAACTGACTAAAGATCAATCCAATTTGCCGTTAAGGGAGAGAATGATGCGAAAACTACAAGCTGCCAGGTTTCGATACCTAAACGAAAAAATTTATACTACTACTGGCAATCAGACAGGAAAGGCTTTTAGGCGGGATCCGGAGGCCTTCAAGGCATACCACGAAGGTTACAAATTGCAGGTGAAGCAGTGGCCCGTGAATCCACTGGATAAGATTATCAAATCTATATTGAAGATGTAAGTAGCTAAAATGTACAGATTGTTTATAAATAATTATTTACGAACAACCTACATGTTCAGCCTGCTTTTGATAACTAACGATAGTTGGTTTTTCTAAATTAACTCCGTAGGGACTTTTTGTCTTGTAGTATTAAGGTTTTCTTCGATTTTTTTTAAATAGCACGAAAGTTTACATTTATAACTTTGACGTATTTTCGTTAACAATTAATTATATAATACCAAAACTAAATTAAATTATAGAAATTAATTCTGTATATTGAGTATAATATTTGATGAGACAATGACGTATTACAATAGGGACAAAAAGCTCGTAATAGCCGACTTTGGTTGTGGAGAAGCAAAACTAGCTCAATCGGTAGATCAAAAGGTTCACTCCTTTGACCTGGTGGCAACTAATCAAGAAATCACTGCCTGTGATATGGCCCATGTACCCTTAAATGACTCTTCGGTAGACGTTGCAGTATTCTGTTTGTCTCTGATGGGTACGAATTTGAGAGATTATTTACTGGAAGCTAATAGAGTTCTCAAAAACGGGTAAGTGCATTTCAGTTAAAGGTACGAATGTCTTAGTAGGTATATTTAAAATTGTAGAGGTTTGCTTAAAATCGCTGAAGTCGAAAGTCGATTTGAAGACGTCAACGATTTTGTGAAGAAATGCAATAGATACGGTTTCAAGAAGACTTGGATGGATCTCTCCTATAATCTGTTTTATTTTATAGATTTTAGGAAGGTCACAAATAGTGGGGATAAAAAGAAACTGCCGGCTATTGTTTTGCAACCCTGTCTTTATAAAAAACGATAATAAAATCGTAAATTAAAAAATATAGATAATTTTATTGAATTTATTTATTTTAACATCTGTAAGAGAGCAACAAAATCTTATGTACAAAAAATAATACTTATAATTTAGGCTAACAAATAGCACAACGTAAAATAATGTGGAACACGTTTAGATAATAATTAACAACATTTATTCTTTCTCAGTTAAATAAATCATTATTGCATATATTTTTCTTTGTACCGTGAAAGGCTGACGTCAAATAGGCATTTATTATGCCGAATAATTTCTAAACAGTATTCAGCAGTTTTGTAACTTTGACTGTCTTCAACTCATAGAATATTCTCAGTTTATTACATAAAAACTTTTGAAATCAATAAACCTCCACGTTAGGCGTTTGGTGTGTTTTGTGTGGAAGTAGTTTTAAAACGTAAAAATTATTTTACTGAAAGCGCAGATGCGTTTAACAGTATTCTGGGATCTTCAACTCCATCCAAAACATCTTCAGCCTGCTCTCTAAGATTCTCAACTTTTTCTAGAAGTAACATCTAAGAATAGATAAGAAAATAGTATGATACACAAAATAATTAACTCCAGAGTTTTGAATAAAATGAATGTGATATAATAGATAGAAAATTATTAGGGCTCAAGTCTCTCTTTCCTTCCTGAAACATTTTAGTGGTGCTTGACTATGAAGCTCATGTCTAAGTAATTTAAAATACTACACAAGATCAATAATGAGCTACTTATCTTTCGAACCTACTTACCTTCGAAGCAGCAATTAGCTGACCTGCAACTTTTCTCGACATAAACTCGATATTTTCCATTAGTTCGTTAATGTTTGCTTTGGCAATGCTTTGCAGATTTTTGTAACCAGCAACATACAATTGTTTCGCGCGACTCTAAATATCGAACCACATTAAAGAATTCGCAGTTAAATTGGGTTTTTAAGGAGAATACCTGCTTTACTGCCGGCAATTCCATCAGTTGGGCCAGTTCTTTAATGCAGCAGTGCGATAATCTTTGGCTCATTCCTTTGAGCAGGTGCGAAAAGGCCCAAAACTCTTCAAGCTGTTCACAAAAATTAACTACATTCGATGCGAACGTGGCCGAGTTTGTCATAAGATTTTGAACTATTCCTCTATTGATCTACAAAAACAATTAGTATTATTTCTGTCAATCTTAAGATATAATTCAATAACTATGCCTTAAAATTATAAATACAGTAACAAACATTATAAAAACTTACCTGATATTTTTCGGATACTCTAAATACAGGCATTTCGTTCCAAAGATCATAAAGCATCAATGTTACATAAAACCTGTTGAGAATTTTTTCTGGAATTTGCTAAAAACGTTAAATTGTAATAGTAAACAGAAGTAAACTAATAGAAAATAGCATGCAAAGCGCTTTATTTTTGCAACAATGCAATAGATAAAAAATTTTCTAAATTAAAAAAGTTTATATTTTCATTATAATGTGCGAAACTATAACGAGATTGCTCTATTAGCTAAGTATTTCAAATACCTTGGGAATTTGACCCGTTGCCATTTTAAGAGTAACAGATTCATCAAATCCGAGTATTCGAGATGTTTGCAATTCTCTTTCGTTCAAATGTGTAAGCTGAAAAAGTGTAATCAACATATCAAAATCTCTATTCTGATCAGTTTTGGATGATAAAAATCTCACCACATCATAATAAACCTCAATATTTGGCCTTATTTGTTCTGAAGTGTCATAAGGAGTAACCAAATAAAGCAAATGAAGGCAGTTTAACAAAACTAAACTCTTTTGGGCTTGATACAAATCATTATATAATTGGTGGGCCCGTGTTAAATGCAATCCTCCTGTAATACGGTATAAATACAGGATCATAAGTGAATCGACTCTTAAGACAAACCTTTAGATGCTGCTGTTCCCAAACTGCTAACGATCAATTTAGTGTTGCTAGTTAAAACTATGGTTTTTTTGGTGTTAACGACTTGAGACACCAGATCCAACGTCTAAAATCATCAAATCAATCATATATTCAATTGTACACAACATTGTGACTTCGAATGCCTTACATCACTTAGACACTCAAACGTTTGATCCATTTTAACAGTAACATTGCACTGCGATTGCACACTTCTTTCGTTCCCCTTAGCACTACTTTCCTGCAATGCCCCTAATTTAAATAATTTCTTAATAACGCTATCAGTCAACCGCTTAATATCGACACCTAATTTATCAACTTGCACAGCCATGAGTGAGGATTGAGCTACTTCATGAAGTTGAGTTCTCGTATTAGCAATACCCAAGCTTATACAACTGAGAAGAAGCTGTCTGAAAGCAGATATTGGTCATCAATTCATACAGAATTTAATAGTGAAATTTGTGGATGTTCTACTGAATTTTGAAAGCAATTATTGTGAATTTTTTCACTAGAAATTTCGTATGCAATTACTTTCAAACATAACGCGAATGAAGAATGGAAAATGTTAGTTCATGTTGAAACATTCTATACAAACCTTTAACTTTGGCATGATCAAGTTAATCCCTAATGTAGCAATAAATAAACATTAATTAGTTTAATCTTCAAAGCTATTCCTGCAAAAAAGCATAACAGATTTACCTCAAATCCCGACCTTCATCACGATGTAAACTTGAGATGGCTTGATTCATAGGACTCATCAATAGATCCTTGACTCTAGGAAGATCCACTAATGACGTTACAATTATACTTTCTCCAGTTTCGCCCAGTCCTGCCCTACCAGCTCTGCCTACCATTTGTTTGTAACGTGAAAGGTTTAAAAATTCCCTTCCTATGTAGGGTGAGCGTAAAATCACCTAGAACCAATACTTCTCTTATCAATTGTTTAATTATGTATATATACTTTGCGTATTGGGAGTATTACCCTTCTTGCTGGCAAATTTACCCCAGCTGCTAGAGTTGAAGTGCAACAAATCACGGAAATAGTTCCTGATCTGAAAGCTTCTTCTAGTAGTCTCCTCTCCTCACTGGTTAAACCTTAAAAATGCACATTCTCAAACGAAGAAATCGCATATAAAATATCTACCAGAATGATGATAAGCAATTCCAAATGGCACAGACAACCTAAGGATATGGCAAAGCTCCCCGGCTTCTGACTCCAAAGCATGAAGCAACTGATCTTTCTCGGCTTTTTTGTGAAGTTTTAAATGTCTAGAAACCCCAATTTAGTGGTAGTTTAAGTAAACACACGATTTGCCTTACGGTTTTGTGAGTTTGCATAGCAAATGCACGACATTTTCGCAATTAGCACGTGAAGCACAAAAGACTAGACACGATTCTTTAGGTACAACTTGCAATACTAATCCCCCCAACATGTCGGGATCTACCTTGAAGACAGCTTCTGAATACTGTGGACGAAAGTGATAAAAATGAATATTGAAGATTAGATCAATTGCAATTTTACTTTGAAATCCACTTTTTTAATATCAACCAATAAATCGTTCTCATTGGTGTAATTCCAGTTGACCTTAGCAATTTGATTCTCACACTTCACATACTCTGTTAATTCCACAGGCCTAAAATCATGGGAATACACTTCAGCTTTAAGGAATTTGGCCACCTCGTTTATGTTCCCAATGGTGGCACTCATGCCAATAATGTGAAGATTTGCTAAAGTTGATAGATTTTGAAGGTATTAGATATTGTTCATTTCAAATGATATATGTGCTGTCATTTACCATTCAAGAAAATCATTTTGGTTAAGCAAGATTCCAATGTGGCTCCTCTGCCCTCCTCCCCAATTAAATGCAATTCATCTACCACAACAAGGCCAATTTCATCTAATCTACCAGTCTCTATAAGGCTGTTTACTAGTCCTAAAGCCTTTTCTATAGTGGCAATATAAACGGAACGTTTTCTGCGGCGCTTCCTCGGAGGATAGGAACCTTTGCTGGACGCATATTCTTCGACCAGGAAATCCAGAGCTACTCCAAAGGGAGAAAAATCCCAAACTTTCTCTTGAACTATTGCCACATATGGTAAAATAAATATGACGTTTTTCTGACGGCAAAGAATTTCGCGTAGCATTAATATTTCCGCTACCAAGGTTTTACCTCCACTGGTGGGTAAAGCGTATATTAAATTTGATTTTCGGGCAAGTGCCAGCTTCAAACATTCGTCTTGCCAATCGTATAACTTCTCTATCCCTTTGTAGATCTTAATCAAATCTTTGACTTTATTGGGAAGGCCATAAAAATTGCCCAAACTTTTAAATTCCGTTGTATTCTCGCGCAGAGATCTATTTAGAGTGATATTTGATGCTTGACTGTCTTTATCTATTGGCTGAAAGCTTTTGGCAGCGTTATTACGCAAAGCCTGCTTTATAACTGATCCTAAACTACAATTTGACTCGTAGAAACTATCTTCTTTAGGACGCCTTCCATTTTGGCTTTTATTCAATTCCTCTTGTATTTTACTTTGATTTAAATCTACAATAGACTTCGATGGATCGTCGGCAAAAAATACGTCCAAAATTTCATCTGCTATGGTTTTGCTCTTATGCCCATCTCCCATTTCACAGATCGATTGCTCAATTTGCTCAAACAACTCGTCTACTTCTCTCTTGTAAATATCAGTGACGCAATCATCAGTAAATATAAGAGATCTATCCACGTCATGGTTTTTTTTTTCCTGAATTGCCGATACCTTATCAGCAAAAGATCTCAAAATAGGCATTTTAAAATTTTGAGTCGTGTTTTTTATCGTCTTTTCCAATGTTAGAGTTTTCACCTGCTCTTCTTCAATTGCACTTTTGTTTAATGACTCATCTTCACTGATAGCCGCATCAATTTGGTTAATCATTTGTGTGTTAAATGACTGGGAAAACAGATCATCATCATCGTTGTCCTGGCTGTTATTTGAGGCTGATATAGCTGTATTATTTGTGCTATTATCACGATTACTTTCCTTGCTTAAGAAACAGGCAAAGGCGTCAAAGTCTGATTGAATTGTTGGATCTTCGCTTTTATATATTAAAGATTTATTATTCAACTCGGCATCTAAAATATGTGGCTTTTCAGAAGATGTATTGTTTTCTTCATTTACTTTAATTTTTTTTGCACTATACACAGATGACTGTACAGGTGGAGATCGTTTTGACGACGATGCTTCATATCCTCCGCCAACATTATGAGTGGGACTATCAAATTTTTCAATAACATAGTCCTCACTATTGATAGATCCGAAGCCGCTCGAACACGCTAAGAGATGAAATATTAACTGTAATTTTTTTATTGTAGATACTTCATAGACAAAAACCTGAATCTTTCTTAAATAAATGCAAGTATTTACTAGTTACCTACATGCATATCAAGTTGCAAAGAAAGGACATTTTTAAAGATACTTAGCTTCTGCATTTAAATTTATTTACCAAGACTGGGTTGTAATTAAACCTCCACCTACCTCGAATTAATGTCAATTTTTTCTTGACCTGCAGTTCTTGACTCCCAAGAGGAAACTCATCTGACGAATTGCTTGATACTATAAGAACAGAAAGTGCTTGAATAAAAATAAGATAATTAATAACAAAAAATATATTAAAATTGAGGTAATGTTACATATACACTTCCATATGCAGCCTTGATGTTAGATAAAGAAAAATATGCTTTATTGCTGAAAATCACAATTTTCTTGATAAAATACAAGTATCAGATACAAAAGTGGTTCAAATAAGTACTGAAATGCGACAAAAATTTAAAAATAGTCACTTACTGGAACAGACTACAAAGTTTGAAGTAATGTATATAGACAAAAAGTATTAAAAACATATATTACAATAAAATTATTAATGCTATAAAAGGCGTCATCACTAGACAAGTCTTCCATATCCCAATTAAACTGCTTCCCTGTGTTTTGTTAAGGACTTGGGAATAGTTGAAAGCTTACTTAATATTTTGTAAGCTGTGGGAGACAAGCCAGCAAAGATTCTATCACTCCTTCTGCATACATAAGCACAAGTGATGAAACAACAAAGTCTGACATGATGAAAAACCAGGCAAGTAATCTGAAGTAGATACATAAAAGGAAGCCACAAGAATGAAGAAGTAGAATAATCATTACCATCATTACTCCAGAGTTTTAGACGAAGAAGAAAGTAAATATAGGGAAATAGCAACTTTATGTATTGTAGATATTACCTATGTATTCTTGATGGTTCACATGTTATAGTAAGTTCTAGACATAACCCCCCCATCACATTAGAAGAAACTTTTTATTTGAATATTGGTTGTGATATTAAAGTATTTGATTTTCTGAGATGCTTCTCTGATATTCATTTAAATGAAGTAAGACATAAATGTAGCTACATTCTATAAAAAAATTAATATGAAAGTATCTACAATTACATGACCTCTTCAGTTTGATAAAAAGTGTTTTTATATGCAGTCCTATTCCTATGTACCTGTCTCTGAATGTAGAGCTATGGACGAATGTGGTAAGCTCCGTTTATTTTTAAACCAGTTAATGCATTAAGCAATTTATAAATTTAGATAACTAATGAAAACAGTTGAAGTCTATTAGAAAGTAGCAGGCTATGCAACTCCCTATTTTATGTTGCATTAACTTTCCATTATATTATTGTGAATCCAAAAACAAACTTTACCCAGTAACATCAAATACTTTACTCTTTACAGCTACTTACCTATGGATTTTACAAGAGTACAAGAAGGTCGTGTTTGTGCGCTCTTTTTGGGACCACTTTTCCTAGAAAAATCCATTTTCATAATAAAATTAACTAAATTTGATAAAATAATGCGCGTCCAATATGATCCAACATCCAATATCGTGTTTCCAATAACAATAATCCAATACAGATTCTCAAATGATCCCCTCCAACCCTCGATGCTACCACCCCAACTAATTTGTTTTCTGTTCCGTTTCTATTTTGTTTTGTTTTAATTTTCTAATTTTGGCATGATTCCATTGTCGATAATTCGATAATCGATAATAGAAGTAAAAAAAAAATTAATCATGTTTATTGTTTTATAGAAGCAAACCTATAAACGACCTATGATCACATAGGTCAAAATAAGATAAATCACACATGGGTCAATCTTGATATTCGATTTCGATAATCAAGATTTTCTTTGACAATCCTATTGTGTCAGGATGAAAAATGACGTCACATGCCCATGCTATATTCTAACCAAACAAAAGTTGTTTTGATTTTGATGTTGGTGTTGTTGATTATGATCATATTCGTTTTCTCGTGTAGTTTTTAAAGATTTTCTTGTCAATTTTGCATTAATATTTGGAGAAACGGAAAAATGATTGTGCTTCAAAGAAGTAATATGTGAGTATTACAAATTTTCGTTTTAGTTTTAGTATTGTGCCTCATTCTGAGTCATGAACTCCTACTCTATTAATGTACTCAACTGGAACCCTATCTTCAAGACTATCTGCAGTTTGATTCCTCGTATTTGTCTACAATTTACTTCATATACAGTTGCCTAGTTTATGTGTAAGTTAGATATGTGGGCAAATTTCTGAGTGCTTCAAGGAGTATATCTCAACTATTGCTTTATGTGCCCCAAGATCGCCCAACTCTGAATGGAAATTATTTTGTCTTAGGCTATTGGCTAGGGAAATAATTATTGCATAAAAAAATATCTTGGAAATTTGTTTAAATGTCTCAGACTACATCTCATAGTTTTGCTTAGTGTGTCTCACTACCATGAGTGAGCCAAGAAGTATTATATATGTGACATGATATACTTCTTTTTTCTGACTAAATAAGAAATATTTTGCTTTTATTATTTTTATGCATAAATATGCAAATATTGTGAACATAGTTAAATAATGTTTTCCTATTTATTTCTTAGAATATGCAATAAATAATAAACAAATGACGTCTCGATTTGCTAAGGAAAAGACAACCAAATATGACCTCAAATATTCGAAATGGGAATATGTTTTCAATTTTGCAAAACATTACTATTAAATATTTGTTTATCCAAGCAAATAGCCCACACGGATGAGAAGATTCGTGTCAAGAATTAACCTTGTTATCTGAAATGCTAAATTTCAAAAGTACTTTTCTTCAACATTTTATTTGATATTAGTTGGACTTTCCCACGAATCATGTAACAGTTGGCTGATTTTTTTATCATTTCAATTTATGTTACCAATTTATTTTCAGAATGCTGCACTTAATAAAAATTTAATTAGTGTTAGAATTGATATTGGCACTTTTTCTGTTAATTCAGTTGGTTTTATCACACATACTCATTTATATGTTTATACAACTACTCTGAACCAAATTGATAGCGCATGTGAATAAAAGATGTTTTTGCAGGACTTATTGCCTAAGATGAAATTGCCAATGTGGATAACAAATACTTCAGGTGCAAATATTTGGGGAAAGCAATGATTCACAATTTGTTTAATAAAATTATTGAATAAATTACAATTAAAGCAATATTTCTTTTAATTATTTAATTATTATCATCACAGCATACTTATAGGCATCTTTATCTTGACCTTTATTCTGCTTAAATGCAAAACTAGCCCGTCAATGACTGAGGGTCACTATGCATACTAATTATCAGCGGCGAAAAGAAAAATAAAACAGATTATGTTTTTTGCAGAGTGGAGACTAAATTTTTAATTTAATTAGGTTAGTTTTTCAATTATATTTTAACATCTATAAGAAGAGTTCAATATATGTAATTGGGAGATGTGGTCTGAGTATTGAACTTGTGTTGCGTTACGAGTTTGACCTTCTTATTAACATTATTTAGTACATATACAGTAGTGGCCATAAGTATGGAAACTTTTTAAATTAAAGGGTATAATTAGAAATTTGACATATATAATAGATTCTATTTTTAATACTCTATTGCCTTCCTTGATATATTGGTATTTATTGGTATTTGATTTCCAATAGAGATAAAAACAAAAATATATGTTCTGCTGGCAAAAGCATGGAAACTTTTTGCATTTATTAATAAAAAAAGCGAATAATAATTAAATTTATAGAATTAAAAAAACGTGTTGTTGAGTTATCTAAGAACGGATACAAACAGTGCGATATTTCTATTGCTTTCAATGTTCCCAAAGAACGCTATCACAAATGTTAAAACGTTTTTGTGAACATTTTATGGCAAACAATTTTCTAAGGCCAGATAGGCCTAATGAATATTTAAAAAGTACTGAGAAATTAATGAGTAGGATATCGGAAAAATTCACTATTGACATCGATGGGTATTTCAAGACATTTTACTGAAGAACACAATATTGTGGTTTTGAATCGAACGATGCGGAGAATCTTGATAGCTAGAGGTTTATTTGGTAGAGTTACTATCAAGAAACCACTCATTTCCAAATAAAATCGGAAGGCGCGTCTTACATTCGCTTGAGAGCTTATCAACTGGTCGCAAAAAAAGCGGAATACCATCTTGTGGAATGACGAGAGTAAATTTCAGTTATTCAGCAGTCATGGTATTTGAGACTTAATAGGTCCCAAGAATGTAAGATTCAACTCCAAGTATCAATTGCCTACTGTAAATATGGCGGTGAAATTGTCATGATTTGGGGGTATTTTTCAGTATCTGGGGTTTGGCCAATAATTAAAATGAAGGGTCTATGTAACGATTCATGTGCAAAGACATCTTAGAAAACCATATGCTTTCATTTGCTGAGTAGGAATTGTCTTTGACCTGGAGTTTCCAACAAGACAATGACCCAAAGCACACATCAAGTTTGTTAAAAATTGATTTCAAGAAAATTGTGTCCAGAAACTGGAATGGCCATTCCAGAACCCTGATCTTAACCCAATTGAACATCTTTGGGAACACCTCGGAAGACAAATTCTTAAAAAATATATATATATTCTCAAACATTTTTTGAAGTTTTAGAAGACGAATGGAAATTAATTCCTGCAGAAGTTTGTAGAAAACTTGTTTATTCTATAAACCAAAGATGTGCAGTTATTAAGATAAACGGATATGCCACCAAATATTAAATAAAACTTAAACTAAATGTTATGTTTCACTCTTTGTTTAAATAGAATTTATAAGTTTCCATACTTTTGTCTGCATTGAAATTTTTGTTTTCTTGTTGTCACTATGCTCGAACTAGCAAGATTTAATTTTAATGTGTATTTTAAGAGTATACATCCTTAAGTAACAGCAGTATTCAAATAACCATAAAAGTGTAAAGTAGAAGGAAGATTTACAGGAATATTTAATGTTTCCATACTTATAGCCACTACTGTATCTATTTACTGCATAAAATTGAAAAATAATTTCATAAATGTATATCATGGGATGGTTAAATACTTAATATCTTTACAATGCAAAAAATAGTTTTTGTGATTTCAATTTCTTATCAAGTTTATTTAAACTTGATTGTTCAAAAAAAATAAGCAGAAATTTATTTTAAACCTAATATATTATTTTATTAATGGAAAAAATGCAGGATGATCTCTTCCATTTGTAGTAACAGCGCAAGATGTAAATATTCACCTACCTATGATCTCAGTTATTTAAATGTTAATGTTTCAAATTATTATATCTAATTTTTGTAAAACTACTTCAAGATTAAGGTATCCAAGACCATTCTGGCTTTAATGCATAGTTACTTTTTATTTACAACATGATATGTATATTAAAACAGTAATAAAATAAATTTTATACCAATGCGTGATCGAATTAAAGGCAGGTTCTCTGTTATCGCATGAAATTTAGTATTTTTTATTGGTAGTTGTTAATTTTTATAAAAACTAAGTAGTAAAACACCCCAATTGGAAGGTTTAGCATTTCTCTAATAAAGAGAGCAATTTGCTTTAGCTAACTGCTGTGTCAACTGGTTTTTAAAGGCCTTAGATGTTAAGAGTAGATTACACATCTGGGGATGTTGCTATTCGGATGATTTGGCGCGATTTAAATCGCTATTTATTATTTAATAGCGTTTAACAGTAAAGTTAGAATCATGTATTAAAAGTGTCTGTTGATCAATGCCTGAATAAATGTCTTCGAGACATCAATTGAAATCAAATTTTTTTAAAACTCAGCAACTAGTAACCTAATTACATATTTTTCTTTCATTGAATTAATGAAAATAATTTAGATACGTTTACAGCATTAGATAAACTAACATAATCAGCTAACGAAAGTGTAAATTATTTATTGTGGTATTTTCTTGGCAGGTTATCAAGAGTGTTGAAGCACGAGCACTGGTTATCAGGGTATCGTAAGGTTAAGCTCTATTCAAACCCCCGGGTTCCTGGCAATCAAATGTCCACACTAAACAATAAACAAAAAACGTCTGGTAAGTATATTGTTTATTAATACATCCTACTTATTCTGGATCAAATTTATGGAGAAATCTTGAAGGACCTTGAGACTGTCGCTTAAATTCTTGTTTTGCTGCAACCTTATTCTAATAAATGGATTTTTCCTTATTATTTATTTGGTATCGTGGCATTTGAATTTGCCATTTGTTTGGACTCAAATTCAATGATTTATACGTATTTTGTAAGAGTATTTTTCACTTTGAATAACTGGTCGATTTTATTGTTATTATGTTTTGATTAGGAGGCACGATCTCGTTCACTGTGGCTCATGACGATCTTTTCATGTTAGAAACCTTTGGAAGATGTTTTCAGAATAAAGCTGTTGGATCTTTCTTGTTGCAATTCTAAGTAGAATAGTAAAATTAATTCATAGGAACACGAAGGAGCGCTCTTTAGACTATTTATACATCTTAAGTTTAATGAGAATGTGCATATATCATACGTTGTGCTACTATGCAATGATTATAAAGCGAATTTTGCAGTCATTTGAAAACAGAAAGTAGAATGCAACTTTAATGAACGGTATCAAATACTCTACTCTGGCTGTTAATGCTATTGTTAGTTAATAGCAGTAGTAAGGAAAGGGGGGCAACTTTGTAGTTAGGTTCTTAGAGACTCTTTTTGGTCTCCAATCCACCCACTGTCGCTTCCCAATTAAGAGTTTGAAGGCGCTTTTAAAGGAGAAATGAGGCTCCTAAAATGTGAATAAAATATAGAGTTTGAGGCGCCATGTCTTTCCCATTGCCCTGGTTGTTACTGCTATTGTTAGGTTTAATTTTGTCTTTTAGCTGTGCGTAGAATGTTCGTTCAGATACCACAGAATCAGTTGATTTGTCTTTGGCTTATTTTATCACTAGGTAAAGAAGATATTCGTGACATAATACAAATACGAAACATAAAATTATTTAACTGATAGGGCCCATCCTGAGCGTCCTACTAAAATCACCAACGGACTGCACATCATTCATTGTACTGATGCGCCTAAGCATCACATGGGGGTGGGGAGAAGGGGGGTCAACTAATAACGACATATTTTAAAACAAATTAAATTCTACACTGTTTATCTGCGTAATCTCTCTATGTTTACTTCGTATCACAAAGTGCTCTCCCTTTAAGCTCACTGCTGATATAATTCAGAGGTCGTGAACTTGATAACATTGATGTATAAAAGCGAAACAGCACCGCGAAAAGCTTCTTATTATTAGTTCGATGTGCCACGTTCAGAATGGAAGCAGCGAAACAGGACGTTACCGGAGATTTCTTTTACATCGAGTTTGGCTTTCTGTTGTTAACAGGTCGGTTGCATAAGTTATTACCATAAAACAATTAATTTGTTTTTTAATTATTATTGGGCTTAATTAAAATCCTCTTTTTTTTCCTTTTCCAGGTTGGACAGAATGGGAAGGTGTGGTCAAAAAGTTTGTCCCTCTGGGAATATGTCTTATAGCTGTGATGCAGTGGCGCGCATACCGGCACAAAATAAGAGGGGGCACTGTAGCGAATCAGTGGGAGGTTAATTTTTACTGTTTTCTACCGTTGCGAACTTTGAGTCGATATTGGGGATATTTAGCCGGTAAGTTTTTGAACAATTTAAAATTAATTGGAAAGAAACCAATTGGATTTTTGTCACTCTGCCTATAATAACACACTTGCTTATTAATAATTTTATGGTCTTGTTTGTCGTTCACATTTTCATACACAATCGTAATCTCGATTAGGAATTAAATTTTTTCCCCGTAGCTATAGTTTCCGAACGAATTTTACTAGCCCAAATAATTTTTTTGCCATAAATCAACCGTGTAAAATAGAGTCGTTTAGGGAGGAAACATTTTCTCTAATTCCTGTAGTCTTTATTCCCGATTTATCGCATTTGATGAATAATTACGTGTTTGACCTTACCCAGGCCAAATTAAGATCAACAATGTTTATTAGTTGTACGTTCAAGGAATAAGTTCATGTTTATAGTTTTATAGACTATGTGACGCTTCTATTATCTGTAGAATAAACAATGGATTAGACTTATAGTTTGTTAAATTTTGCGGGGTGCCTAGCTCATTAAAAAATTTTAAGTTATTTTAGGAATTTGTCAACTTTTATTTTGAACATCTCTGTAATGATATTATCTAAAACAGATTTTTTCCTTAATATCATCATTTTACTCATGTAGGATGTAGCTTACGAACATCAAAAATATTTTTAGTTGGTCATTTTTATGAACTTTAGTACATTTTTCGATTCTGTTATTCACGATATTATTTAAAAATTTATTTGAAGATTTGTAGTACAAAAATACCATCAATTTTCTAAAAATTCGATTATTGAAATCGTTGATAACATTATTATCAATAAATATCATCTTTTCGATAGTTGGTGACGACCTGATATCCCGAATTTATGTAAAGATTATTTATCTAGAGCTTTAAGAACTCTTTAGAACTAAGTAAAGGATTAATTAACAAATTTTCTGAAGTTGGAATTTCCCAAGAAAATTGAAGGACTCTGATACATTTTTGGGATGATATAGGAATTCTTGGAGATTTTGTAAAGTATTTTGTTCTTTATCATATCCTGGAGAATCGCGATCCATAGAATTAATCAAGAATTGATCTAAGTCATTGTGAATTTGGAGAAACTTCCAAAAGGTTCTGAACCTCTGACCATATCTTTTAATTTTTCAGTAAATTATCATAATTTGGAAATCTTTGGGATGGTAAAAAAATCTGCAAAGATTTCTGTGAAAGCTTTGAGAATTTTTCTATTACTTGCGAAAGCCATTAACTTCAAAAATGTAAACAAACACGTAATTTAGAAATTCCTCAGGACAATTGAAGGATTCTGTGATATTTTTGGGAAATTGAATAGTCAAATACTATATTTGAGAAAGTGGGCTAACTACTTAATATAATTTATAATAATCACTTCGTTTTTATAGCTATAGTAGTATTAGATAAAGACAATACTTGATATAATAGAAATCTCCTTAAACATATACATTTGTATGTAGCTGAAATTAAACGACTAGAGGATTACATAATTTTCTTAGAAACATACTAGCATTCATATAAACAAACATGTCAAATTATGCGACATACATGAAAAGACCCAACAAATTAGCCATGGAGTTAGCACTGCGATAAACCTTTTTTTTCCTTAGGAATACTCTACAATACCAGCAATATTTTAATATATGACAGTTTTAATTTTGATCACTATCAATAATCGTAGCATCCCGACTTAACCTACGCCTCTCATATTCCAGACAAAAAATTGCCAGAATTCGCCAGACCAATAGTATACGAGGCCTATTCGAAAACGTTCGGTGTGAACATTTCCGAAGCTCTTCACCAAGATTTGACTTCATATCCTAGTTTGGCCGATTTCTTCGCAAGAGCCCTCAAAGAGGGAGTGAGAGTGGTTGATCACGATAGTTGTCTTGTTTCACCCTGTGATGGGACAGTATTAAGCGTAGGAACGGTCAACAATGGCCGAGTAGAACAAGTTAGTACTTTTCGGTTTAAGCACATGAATGGGAAGTTAACAATAAAAGAATTTTTAGGTAAAAGGGGTTAGTTACTACGTACAAGACTTTTTAGGGGAAAAGGTTCTTAATAGCAATAATAATAGTATTAGCATTAAATCGGAGAACACAAAGGATATGCACGAGCATTTATTACACAAACCTCACGAAGGCAACACATTGTATCAATGTGTCATCTACTTAGCTCCTGGTGATTACCACAGGTAGGTTGTCTTTAGTAATTTTACTTGTTCCCATTCCACTCATCTGGAGTGTATGGGTAAGTATTTGGAATTCTACTGCCCTAATCTCGAGCAGTATTGGTTGCTACCTAAAGTTGAATTTTTGGGTTTTCATTATATGTTCTAAGTACAAAAATCTCAAAGTATCAAGGATTTGTTTTACTCTGTATATTGAGATCTGAGCTAAATTTCAGCAACGAATGGAATTAGAAACCTCACGAATATCTGCATTCATTTTTCAAATTCGTTCATTGCTTATCATAACATATACAGGGGAGAAACACTTAATTTCCATGGTACTCAGATTTTTCTTTACTCGGAGCATATTTTATAGAGGGCGTTTCCTAAAAATGCGACGCAACTTTAAAAATATATTTTTTGGGCCAAAATAAAATCAAATGTTCATATAAATACTGCGCGGAACTGCTTAATTTCTGAAATACAAGGTGGTAAAAAAACATTCCCATTGTTATCGAGCGAGCCCCGTAGTCACGTAGAAATAGATTGAATTCATGCATTCTAGCTGATGGAGGTCATTTAGAATCTATCTTTATTCTTATTTTCAAGCATTATTTCCATTTATTTTGTTTTTATCTGGGGTATGGAGTATTCATTATTGTTCTGTTACATTAAGTGTATAGGTATGTGCAAGAATTTAAAATTTTATTTTTAATTTCGAAAACGTAACGAGATATCAACAAAAATTAAAGGACCGCCAAGTTGTATTGTTAGTTTCTCTAATTAAAGTAATTATAAAAATTGCACAAATTTATGAAAAATTACTATTTTTGTGTAAAATTCCAATAGACTTATATCGTAGATGCACCTCTGAAAATTAGTTTGAGTATTTTTTTGTAATAATAAAAAAAAAACAAGTTTTTTCTTATCTTGACCCAAAGAATATATCTTTAAAGTTGAGTTGTATGGTTAGGCAACGTTCTGTATAGTGAGTTCAAAAAAGTTGGAATGAATTCATTTCAAATTCAGTCCATTAATACATTAAGATTTACAACCATAAGAATCATCAGCGAGATTATCACAGTCAATATTAGATTAATTATACCGGTATAAGTAACTCAAAATAATCAATCTGGGAGAAATATGGCTATGCGCCGAATTGTAATTAGCTAGGTTTATCGCTTTGTGGTAAAAACCTTCCGGGTGTTGCAAAAAAATGCGAACTTACAGTGATATATGTATGTGGTGTCAACCTTCCCGATCAGAAATCATTTAAGTAGGGTATGCTGACCATTGTCCAAATAATAAATTATCGCAGGAATATTTGACTAAAACGAAGAAGTTAAATTGAATTTATTCAGATATTTCTGTAGTTGACCATCAACTTCAATAATAGACATGCAAAATATTTCTTTCACAGTTTTAAAATTCATCAAAACTGTCCGATAACCCACCGGCCAAGTATTCGGAGATAAGTTAAATATAGTTTCTTGACCGGATAATTTACAGCCTTAAACTAAACTTTTATTGTAGTCTAAAACTGAAAATAAACGATTTTTCCTTTGGCGTTATCTAAAAGCTCAAACATGTCACCTCAAAAAATGCATTTAAATTGTCTTATTAAATGCGAAATGAAAAAATAGAGTCTTTCTGTATAAAAAATATACACTTAATCTTTGGGTCATCCTGGATAAATGCTTGAATTTGAACTGAATTTGTTCCAACTGCTTTGAGCACACAGCATAACAAGATTTTCCGTTTTGGTGAGCTTGAATCACCATGGCATGCAAAGGTCTTCCCCAGACCGCAAGGTAACATTTGCCGATTTCAGATGTCCAATGCGAAATATCTCTTCTGCCGAGGTCGCTTTGATTCGCGCTTAAACCCAGCCCTCTGGTAGAACAAAATTGTGCCAACCTCGAGAATAGTACCCCCGAGGCTTATGCCCCAAAATAGGTTAATTTCTTATTTCTCACACTTTCCCTTTACAGAGCATTTCACTAATTAGAACGGAGTTTTAGGTTCCATTCGCCAGCCAATTGGAAACCTACGCACAGAAGACACTTTTCCGGTGAATTATTGTCAGTCAATCCCCGCATTGCGAAATGGCTACCAGGGTTATTTGTTTTGAACGAGAGAGCGGTTTATTTGGGAGAATGGGAGCATGGGTTTTTTTCCTACAGCGCTGTGGGTATGTATTTCTTTTGCTGGTGGTCATCTCGTTTGAATAAATAAAGTAACACGTCCAGTATTATATTGCATTCAAATATAAATGTAGATTATCTAAATTTATGCATTAGTCCTATTGTATCATATTCGATTTAATGAAGTAATTAAAAAATTATAAACAGTTTGAGTTATTGAATGAAAAGTAGAAATCTAGGTCAGACTTAAATCAAATTGGCTCATAATTATAATTTATCGTGAAATTTTCTGCGTTTCTCTTTAGGAGCTACCAACGTGGGCTCCATCAAAGTATACTTCGACAAAACCCTTCAAACGAACCATCAAAAGAAAACTCACAAATTCAAAGAACACTGTTTAGGAAGTGCCATAGATTTACATAAAGGTGACCTTGTCGGGGAATTCCGCATGGGGTCCACGATAGTCGTTATTTTCGAAGCACCATTTAACTTTAAGTTCAACGTAAACCATGGACAAAAAGTGCTTATGGGCCAATGCCTGGGGACAGTGCAACATGAAGAGAAGCACGAAGAAAGGGAGCAGTTGACAATCGCTACAGCTCAACCTTGATATGAGTTATTTGCAATTTATGTTTAAGTATTAACTCGTGAAAAATGTGATATTTTTGAATAAATTTCGTAGGAAAAACTCTTTTATTTTCATTCCTCATAAGTGTTGTGTCTTTGGGTTTTTATCCTTTTCCGTCAAACACTGCTCTATTTGCATTGTACTCCACCCATTAAAGGTAAATAGGTGGTAATATTTAGGCTCATTACATCGAAATAAAGGCCAAAGGCAATGGTGACAGCATATCAATTCTTTTGTATATCGCCTTTGTATATTTTATAAAGTAGTCTACAAAAAAACTGGCAGCATTAGGTATCTAGCAAAACAAGCACGAAGTTATAAACCATAACGATTTCGGACATGAGTATGGAATCGCTTCATTTTCCAAATTCGTATGCTTAATTTTTACAGGTTACGCTAAATAGATTTGAAAATTATACTGGAAGTATGTTATGTTTTTAACTAGAGCCGTGCTACAACTGGTCTAAACACTTCAAAAACAGCTTAAAAAAAATTAGTACAAGTTCAGAATTAGTAAGGGTGTGTTCCGGTAGGTGGCGCTACATCACGTTGCGATTAAGTCAGATGATATTAGATAGGTGGTTGCGTCAAAAAAAAATAAAATTAATAATAAAATCTTACATTCACCATTGTTAAGAGAATCTCCCTCGTCAGATTTTCTCTGTTTATACATACATACAGTGAAGGCCATAAGTATGGAATATTATTTTAATTTGATAAAATATTTATTAAAAAGTATTAAACAAAAATTACACAAATGCTTAAAAGACTTTATTTAATTTCTTATAATTATAACATAAAATTAAGATTTCTAATTGAAAAACTTTTTAGAAAAATGAAAATGAAAAATTACACTTGGACAAATGTATGGAATATTTTTTATATCATGATATGGAGCCTGCCATCTTAAGTAAACTCATTATTTGTGGCATACCCCTTAGCGTCTAGGACAGCCTGACATCGACGCTGCATTGAATCAATTAGATTATGGCACATCGAGGAAGAAATGTTTTTCCATTATTCTTGTATGATCCTCCACAATTCTTCAGTACGTGTCTTTGTCTAATTTTTCGTTTCAAATGGTCCCACAGATGTTCGATGGGATTTAAATCAGGAGATTGTGAAGACCATTCTATGACATCCATCTGCTTTTCAATAAACCAATTTTTAATCAACCGCGAAGAGTGTTTAGGATCATTGTCCTGTTGGAACCGCCATACCAGTGGCATTTCTTCTTCGGCAAATGGAAGCATATGCTGCTCTAGAATATTTTTGTATAAAAACCGACCCATTATTCCATCAATTTTGACTACTAGGCCAACTCCAGATCTCGATAAAGATCCCCACACCATTAAACTCTGACCGCCATATTTAACAGTGGGCTTTTGGTACTTGGGATCAAATCTCTTCCCTATTGGTCGCCGAACATACGTTTTTCCATCCGAATCAAACAGTTTGATTTCGGTTTCGTCACTGAAAAAGGTGGTATTCTATTTTTCGGGTGTCCAAAACAGATGTGAACATGCAAACTTAATTCTGGCCTTCCGGTTTTTTTTGGAAATTAATGGTTTCTTCACTGCCAATGGTCCAAACAATCCAGTATCATATAGACGACACCTCACAGTACGATCACTAATTTCAATACCACTATTAGTTGTAATTTCTTCCTTTATTAAGCACGATGATTTCTCGGGATTTTTGGAAGATATAATTTTAATACGTTGGTCTGTATGGGCTGTTGTTTTTTTGGGACGTCCTGTTTTTGGATGTTTTTTTACGGCGTTGAATACCCTAAACTTCCTCAAAATTTTCAATACACACCGCTTGGCTCACATTAAATGTCTTTGCGATGTCCTGATTGGCTCCGTTATTTGACATCTCCACTATTCGTGATCGCAGATCTTCCGAAAGATATTTCTTTTTAACCATTTCGGCTTCAAATTTTATCGAACTGTAACACTCAATACTGAATACTAAATGCAAAATAAATTTAAATCTGATATTCCATACTTTTGTTCATCAAAAAAAATTTGTTTATCGGTGAAATTTTTGATAGTAACATTCTATAAATATTGTATGATTTAAAATGTAGAATTGACGTATCCCAATTTAAATATACCAGAATGGAAAAAAAAAGTAAAGGCCCTTTAGCTAAATAAAGTTTCAAAAAATATTCCATACTTATGACTACCACTGTATGTTGTATTCGTTGCACTCGAAATTTCCATTAAACGTCCCTCCATCAAATAATGCGGAGTTAAAAAAATCATTTTTATATTAATTAACAAAAAGGTTAATTTCTGATTAATTAAGAAACTTACTAGATCTAATAAAGATTTACATATTCGAGTACAAACCGCCACTTTTCTATTATGGCAATGAGTTCTGTCTTAGCAACTTCTTTGAACTAAAGAGAATTTGAAATTCATGTCTGAAATATACATTTTAAAGTGTATTAAATCACATAAATTATTTTTATTAGGTCGAATTGAGAATTTTTAACAGTGACAATTAGATATTTTGTTTTAATTTTTTAAGTGATTGCCTGACACAATTTCATGTATTCGTGTATAGAAAACTACAGAGGAAATTAACACGGCTACACCATTGGAAAAAAAAAATAATGAATACATATCAAAACGTCGTGGTAAGATGGGTGCAGAATGGGATAGGAGGGTAGATATACGATATTTCGTGACACTCGAACAGGTGTTGGCATCGACAGTGGATAAATACCATCATGTGCGACGCTCCAGAATTTCTAGATCGCCTTTAAATTTAGTTCTAAAAGTTATAGTTACAGGTAAATGTTCACACATTGTCTTTCTATTGACATTGAATGCACGGCTCAATATTCCTAAATTAACAATTTCATAGATCTGCCCAATTTTGAAGCTGGTGAGTAATATTGATCTCTTTCATGATTTAAGAAAATAAATTTTGAATAACGAAAAAAGTAATAAGCTAAGCAGTTGCGTGTTCTAGAAAAAATTATGCATATTTGTGGTCACTTACGGTAATATGCACCTTTGTGTGTGCCTGTGTACTATCTGTTGAAGATTCCTTGGTATTTTTTATTACCTTTTTTTGTACTTTCAAGGTATGCGTTAAATTCGCAAGTCCAATACTACCTATGTTAATGCCACTAGGGTCAGCAGCATCGCTATTTTCTTTATTACAACTAAATTATGTAAATGACTATTTCCTGCACCGCAATTGCTGTTAATCGTCGAATTGTATTCAACATAAGAGATTTAATATAGTCGTAATAAACACCATTTAATAACCTTGACGAAGTTCCGTTAAAATAAATTAACTTCTATAGAATGTCGCGACAATAACTTGAATACAAACTTCCGAAGGCCATAGCTCTAATTATTACAATGGCCATGTATTGAAGTTTTAATGTCAATGTATTAGTTGAGTTTTGCTTCATCACTGTGTTTTATAAATGGGAATTCGACAAAAAATACAACCAACGTTTTGTTTTTGATGATTATTAAATGCCCATTACGAGTTTAGGTATTTATATGAAATAGATTAGAACTTGTTCAACAATAAATTGCACATTTTTTGGTATTATCAAAAACACAACAATATGTCCCTGTTTTTACTAAAAATTTAAGAATATTTTAAAATTGCAAAAACGCCAAACAATTAATTCAATTTACACAATTTTGGAAATTTTTTTAGTATGATCATAAAGAATCTGCGATGTAGGTGGTGATTAGTAATGAACTGCCGTTAAAATATATATTAGTAAAAATTTTACCAAGGATAAATTGTAATATACTCCAGTATAGCCCGCATTTAAATTTTCTTTGACGCTTTTAAAACATTCTTATTTTTATTAAATGTAACTTGGTGCTATTAATTTGACGAGATGTCTAGGTTAGCATGGTTTGATCCATAGTTTTGTATGACTAAAAACCTATCCGAAATACCTATATGTAAGAAAAGCGATTTACTTCTCGCATGATAGCCGTAAAATAAATACCTCCAATTCCTAAAAATCCTCTATTTTCAGAAAAAGTTATGAATTCGATATATTAAAATTTCTTATTGTTATTGAACACGCAAGGCTAAACACAAGTAGTTTTGTTGTTGTTATTTTCGAGCGAAAATAGTTGTTTATTTGGATCATTTTTACAATAGTACCGCAAATAAAGATAGGAAGATCTGGGAAATGAACAAATAACTGCATTGTGGAAATACCTAGGTGCTGTGAATAATTTAAGGACTTTATGTTACATTATTTGCAATTTATCTAGGTTTTTATTAGATTCGCGTGATGGAGAAATAAGCAATAACTTTTCTTTAAATAAATGAACTTGATAGGTACCTATTCTTATTGATTTTGAATTAGATATCAGTAATGGCCTTAAGGAGATATACCTTCCTTTATGCGCCATCCAATAAATTCTTATATCTCTTTTAATATTTATTTACCACAATTTAGACAACAAAAAATGGTCCATAACATGTGCATTGTATTCTTTTCCTCCACTTAATTCCTTAAAACCATAATAATTCTAATTTTAGACGACTTGTCTTCTTAAAGGCATACTATTAAAAATAAAGTAAAATACTACTGAGATAATGGATGGCACTAAAATTGAGCAAGAAATCATTTCGGAACTAAATGGAGTTGATTCTTCAACCAGCGATCATCAGCTATGGGTAAATTTAAGCAGTACTTTGGGAGAGGGCAGTAATATCTTTGCTGACATTTGGAGAACGGTAAGTAAACTTGCATTGTGAAATCCGAAATATCATATATTATTACTACAGCCAGGATTAAAAACCTAATTAAATTCGATTATGCTTAATTGAGCAAATCTTAGAATTTAAGTAAAATATTTAAACTGATGAAGGGCAAGAGTTTTATACCCGTCTACATAATTAATTTTATTAATTGTTTAAGATTTATTTTTTATTTTTTTTAATGGAAATAGCCGTTGGTTTGTTCTAAATCAAATGAAACCACAATGGCCAATGTTATATAGAGTGATTTCTATTGTCTGTTCAATTGGGGCAAATAGAAAAAAAATTGTTTTTTAAAAGGAACGGTCAGAAGAATGTTTAGATTGTCTTTTCTGTGCGACATTAAAAACATTATTTATTTAAATTTTATGTTAACATTTTTCCCCAATTACATAATTTTAGCATTTTTGCTTCAGAATTTTTCCAACAGTGTGATCCAGAAATTCTAGGTCAAGAAACTTTTCTATGAATAGGAATTATAATAGCACGTCTATAGAATATTCTTAGTTGATTATATGCCTCACTTTGCAAAAATTCAAAGTATATGCAATAACAATCCACTTATTCGTATCGATGTTGTTATGTGAGATATGTAACATTTTTTAGGAATCTCTAATGCTATGCTCGTAAGTATCCGAATTCGTGCGTCCTCAGGATATGCTACTCGACGTCAAATCGAATTTCTATAGGGTATCCTATAAATTTACACGAATTCTATGGGAAACACAATAACTATAGTCTAGAAAATAAACTTTGACCATCAAATGATACATTGCACTTCACTTGCCGTCAATTTAATTGAATATGTTATTAAAGACCTGTGATATCATGATCAGTGGTTATCTTAGTGTGGTCAATGGGTGTCTTACCTACAATCTTTCATAGCCGATCTACGAGTAAATATTTTCTTTAATTCTTATAGAACTAGTAGGACCAGGAAATATAATCTTTCAACCCCCTGTGCTTCTACCGCTTAAATTCAATTTGAAAAACGTGTCAAGTCGAAATAAAATTACTTTCTTGAACTCACTTTCATGAGCAAACAAATGGTTATTACATTGCAGTCAAAACTAAAGTTATTGTGTAATTGGTTTCCGAAACTGCAGGGTCTAATTGCGAATTATAGCTTGTGCCCTTTTTAATGCCATATTTTTATAGGTACTTAAGCATTACTTCCCAGATGAAAATGACGACATGGATGATGAGTCCTTTGAGCTCACTTTGCCTAGTGATAATGCCTGGCAGGCGAAAATTTATTATAAACTTGTGGAGAAGCAACGTTTGTTAGAACGAGGAGTTCCTGATGGGTAAGTTATTCCTAGCAACTATGTACTCAGGCGATCACAACTCAGAAGCCTCAACTGTCACCCCAACTTAAACTTATACTAATCAATTTGAAACTATTTTGGCTAAAGTACAAGGTATGAGGACGCATTCATGCAGCGATAATAATACGTTACGTGCCTTTTAATTGGCGTTGCATGCGGCAATGTTGATCATAAATTTTCCTTTCTTGTGCAGCTCAGTGGCATAAAGACCATACAACAGTTTATACGCATTAAATCACCCTTAATAGTCATGGCTTTTGAGATTGAGCAGAAGTTATTTAAATTAAGGTAAGCAGCTTTTTTTATTGAAATTGATCAAGAATAATGATGTATTTAAGAAATTTTCAATCCCCATGAAAGTTCTGTACTTCCTGGGATTTTTTGGAAGACTCGAAGCATTGCAAGTGCTGCCCAACAGCAGTCATTGGTACACTGTTGGTTTGATCATTAAGGAGCGGCTGAGTTCATTTTGACCTTATCGAATTGCTTTTTAGTTAGAAAAATCATTTTCAAAGGAATATGGTGCCACTTGTTCTTCCTTCGAATATGAAACACGGAGGGAAATCCGTTGTTAGCCGGAGAATTGTTTCCGTACACGATGCCCACCACTGGTTTTCCTCGCAGGTGGAACGTGACTTTCTTATTAAAGAGATTCCCATGATTGAAAATGATATCTATAGGTTTCACGTACAACCATTTTTTGGTATGATAAAAATGGACGATGAAAACTTTTATCTTTTTATTTTGTCCCACTATACTCGCTGGTCGAAAGTACTCATCTGTATATTTGGCCAAGACCAATTTCAAAGTGGGTTTGACTACGTAATCCTGCGATCTTTGTTTCTTTATTTCAAAATCTTGACCTCTAAGAAGGTTACCTTGGTACTTTCTTGCAGTGTTTACCAACGAACTGGACCATCGACGCTTACGGTCAAGTGCATGCCGTGTTCTGGGGGCAGAGTTCGTGTTGTTACCACCTGCATTATACATTATTTTACTCTTGTTAACGCTACTTACACTTTGGATTTTGGAATGTCGATTAGAATAATTATCTAGACTTTTTTGACACTGATGGAATCGTATTTTGAGGTTCAATAATCGTAACACTATTTTTCGCCATATGGGTCTTTTTTGACGTAATTTAGGCCTAATGTGAAAAGGGGAAAATATTTTTCAATTGATGAAAATGAAAGGGAAATGTTTGATGAACAATGATGAATGGATGTTGAGAGCTCGATTTTAATGAGAAAATTTACGCAGAGGGATTAGAACGGAAAGGAGATGTTAACGCTTCTAGATAATACGCAAGCAGATATGGTGATTCGTGCGTGACATGACCATAATCCTGAAACAAGATCACTTATTTATGATCATATCAGCTGAGAAAGGTACCAGTATTAGTGTGAAAGAACTATAATAGAGAATTTGCGCCAAAAAGGGGGTCGGGGAGGGCACACGAAAGAAGTCCGGTAAGACTTCACTGCTGATATACAAGATGTTAAGGACAAAATTTTTCCTACATTTATTTCTTCTACTTCCTACACTTTTTCAGATATTGAATTAATTTTAGTTTACATATAAGAAATACTTGTAAAATGATTTTGTGTTCTGCCTGTCATTTGCCAAATTCTTTTTTTCAATTTTGAGACTTAATTCTCTCGCATTTTATTGCAATCCGTCTCTTACCTCTCTCTTATTCCGTCTTTTCCAACAATGTGGAAAACATTAATTAAAACACAATATATTCCAAAGATTCGAAATATGAGTAGAAAATCAGAGGAACTTCAGGTCTACGAATGGAGAAGATAATAATAATAAATAATTATTAATAATGGGCTCTGCGGAAGATGCCACATAGTCAAAACTGGTCGTTGCCGATGTACCACGATTTTCTACCCATAAGTAAAGAATCTGTTGCTTCTTGCTTTTATTCAGATACAACTTTTTTAATGATTTTAAATAGCACCAGTCTTCAATACCTTAGAGACAGGAGATATTGTTATCTAAGGCATTTAGATGCTAGTAGGTCAGTGGCATGCATATTTAAAGCAACCAGGGTGCGATTGATTCTACGAATTCTTGAATGCATATCTAATCCTACGACCTAACCCTGCAGCAGCCAAAAATAGCTATTTATTATTATTTTATATTCTAAAAATCTACGATGTTGATTTGCTCACTGCGCTATGTCCCTATTCTTTTTCCTTAGCATGATTATAGACGAAGAATCAAAAGACGTAAAGCTCCACGGCTGGAACATATTACCGAAAAATGAAGTTTGTTCCCCCGAACCTCAACCGCTTGGAATTCCGAAACTCAAGAACTTGGTGTCCACTATTACTTGGACGGTGGGAGATATCTCTAAAGCCGGCTGTTTACTGTCCATACCACCTCAGTCGGTAAATTTCGAAGATGAGCAGGAAATGAGGAGGGTTTATTCATTGATTTATGACGTGTTTCGCTGTAAGTTGCATCGATTTTCTATCTGCTCTCTAATTGTAGTGTGATTGTAATTGTAAGTAGAAATTAATTGTCTTACAGATAAAAATATTCTTACCCAGGCCTTAAATGATGTGGCATTTTTCCAAAGATTTTCGAAGGTAAGTAAAACGCATTGGTGCAAACCATACCTTAAAAATCGCGGATTTAATATTCATTATGAAGTTTTTACACGCTGATAATGGGAGAACAGTCGTTAAAAATGGGCGCTCCACCCATTTTATGCAAAAACGGAAGGGCTCAGCAAAGTAATTTTGTGTTACATTAAATAAGAGGACTTAAGCTAAAATAACTCCTAAAAACATTCAAATATGGAAAGCGACGCAATATTTTTTTTTCAAAAATGTGAACATCGATGCATTCTAAACAAATTTTACATAAAAAGTTTTTGAATTTTTTAATCATTTAGAAGCTACAGGATAACCAAATATTAACATATTAAATAAATAAAAACTTTATGCAAAACTTGTTTGGAATGTGTCGATGTTCACATTAAAAAAAAGGTATGTTTCTGAAAAAAATATAGGATCGGCATCGCGACGCTGAGTGTTTCTTTACATACTCTAATGTGTTAAGCATTTATTTTAGTTTACGTCGTCTTGTGTAATATGATGAAAAAATTACTTTGTTAAACCCATCTGTTTTCATATAAAATGCATGGGGCGTTGAGTTTGAATCACCCTGTACATTTGTACTATCTCTATAACACCAATGAAAAGCAATTCTAATTTTATTGAACCTGTTATAGAGGATGCTCATTTCGCGAGCTCTATTATTAGAACCTCTGATTGGGTTTCGGTGATCTTAGGAGATTGACACGAATGTTTCAACTTTTAAACTGCCATATTTGTAAACTCCAAAATGACAGTTAAAGGTTGAGCTCCAGAAACGAACATCCTGTATATTATATATTTTACTTAACTTATTGCATGCAATTCTCCCTCATGTTTTCATACCTCCCTTTCGCTCTACACTGGGGTTATATTAGACATGCAACAACAACTCAAGCTAAAATAAAGTTTTTTAAAATTAAATCGGACATTTTAATAGAATTTGAACTAAATTGCATGCCAAGCGGTTAAATTTCTTTTGTAAAACTTTAGTTGGAGGATTCTATTCATCACGTATGGTTGCTCTTTTACGATTTATACCATCGAGGCTTCAAGAAGCGCGAAACTAAAGTCGCAGCACTGGCTTCAAAATTATTCGAATCAGTTGGTCTGTCTTCCACCGAAAATGCTTTGTGGACACAGAGAGTGCGGCTGGCAGCTGCAGTTTCCAGATTAAGGTATTATAAATTACAATACGTGTCGAAACACCTTAAAATGCTCTTTAGGATAAAGCATAACGCTCTTTCCCTGGACGAATTGCTGCCCTCCCATTTGAAAGATGAAAGGGTAATTGAGCAAGCCAAGAATAATCCTGTCTCGTGTTGGGTGAATTGCAGTAAAGTGGAGTCAGTCTTGTTATTTTTCTTTTAAAATTTTGCTTCTAAAAATAAATATTTTTAGCAACATGAAAGAATTAACTAATGAGATCGCGAAAGTCCTCCAACTTAGCATGAGCAACGACAATGATAGTCTTAAGCAAACCACGTTTAAATGGGACAAACACTGCCCTTATATTATGGCCTTTCATTCGTCGATGCGAAGCGCTTTATCAAAAAGCCATTTTATCAAAAATCACCTATTGGTTGTTCAGGTACTGAGTTTCTTGAATTTATATGAATTCAAATTAGAAAATTTCAGGACAAATCGTTTTGTCGAGGAGCAGCGACGTTCGGTAAAATCCTCACGGACTTAGCCTTATCTGGGAGTGTAATTCAGACTCATGTAAATTCCCCCAGGACCACTGCTTATTTGGCAATGTTGTTGGTTAGAAACGAGAAAATAAAGAAATTGATGGCTTTTAGCGCTGGTAAAAGGTTAATGCTAATGTTACACGTTTTTTTTTGTTAATATAAAGGTGCATTTGACGGTTTCGCAGGAAACTTGAATACGAGACATATTTTACGGAATTGGGTGCAACAAACATTAAAATATTTTCTGATCGTCTGATCGAAACTCCTGCCGATGCTTCATATATGGAGGAGGTGGTGGCTATATTTGCCACTCCACCAAACAGCTACTCAGCAGTGACGGACCCAATTGACTTAGTAGGTTTTCACAGAGTTTGTATCTTTAGAATGTGTGGTGTCCTATTAAAAAGTCTTGCTTTTACCATTAAAACTCTCATTTGCCATCACTAAGCTAATGTCATCAAATTGAAATCAACTACATCCACCCCATCCGATATAACCATCTTTGTTGGATATAGACTTAGAAGAAGCCAAAACTTATGGCTTTCATCCTACTACCCATTAGTTAAAATTAGAATTAAGTTATACGTCGATCGGACCAACGGTGGCAAATGAGAGTTTAAACAGACAAAAATCGTTTTTTTTTAGGGAGTAATAAAAATTGTGTATTTTCCCTTTACTTTCAAGATTTATCAGAATTACAAGTCCAATAAGACTCTACTTCAGATTCATTGTAATCAGTCTCCAATTTCTGGATAGATTCTTCTGATCTTGAACCACTTAAAAATTGCCTAAAATTTTTCTTTAAAGTGGTCTCATGGGTTACCTACCCCGAAACTTCCGAGAAATCCTGTATACATGGCAACACTGACTTTTCGCTAAGGTGATGAGACAAAAAGTTTGGTAGTCGGTTATAGATAAGACCTTAAAAGTATTTCCTTCATAAAAAGAAGAGGTCATATTTTGAAGAGGGAGGATATTCACATGGATTGAAAGGTGGTTGACTGGGAAGCGTATACATACAATCACAGTGCTTCGCTCCTCTCTCTCTGCACTGTATCAGAATATTGTAGTTTGAAACTTTTATATAACTTCAAAACTTTATTATACGTATATTTTCATATAATTTGCTTTCAGGTTTGTAGCAGAGGGGGCGATCTTTCAATGCTGGAAATTTTAACCGAATCAGGGGAGACGATGGCAGCCAGAGAGAGGGTGATGAATATCTTAGATGAGCAGAAGAAAACTCTTCGCTTTGCTATGTCGAGGCCTCAGGTTGCTTCTGCTATTCAACTGAGACTATTTTGAAAATGATTTAATGCATTTTAAGATTCAATTTGTGTTGTATGAAACCCACTCTGACTTGGACGCTGAAAATGATGGGATGGTCAATAGAACGCTTAATGATATCAATAGAATGGCTAAATTGCAACATGCAGCTTTACTAGGAAAAACTACTGTATCTGAATTGCAGATTGATGAGGTAATTGACCGTAATAAAACTAGGTCAAGAAGTAAAATTTAGACGAAGTTCCTGTAAAGTTGGAAATAGGAAGCTCGATGGTTCATGGAGATTATGTTACCGCTAAATTTAACAATACTTTTATAATTCGACTCTAACGACAAATATGAAATAAGGCTTCATAGACTTTGCATCAATTATAGGAGATGTTTGATTCTAAAATTGATGAGAATATGCAAGTAAGTGAAGCTGGGGAAGATATCACAAACGCAGAAGCAATGGACTTAGCTCAAAAGAAATTCATGTTGGAATCCAGAGAAATGCTACTGGAAAGCATAGAGGTATGATGTGTTTTATAATAATGACTTATATAAGATATCAGGAATATAAGTTCCATAACAAACTTTGGAATAAGTTTTTACAAACATCTTTCGCAGTTACCGCCAAAGCTTTCAACAAAAAACTAAGTTCGTTCACAATTTCAGTTGTCTATTACCTCAGCTATCCCTCATCAAGCTCACGGCTTGGTGAAGGGTAGCTATCATGCAGCTTATAGAAGACCTTGGATAAGATGCATTCTTGAAGGTACCAGATACGGACGTATTTATTACCCCTGCTCTGCCGAACCTATGCCCGAACGAAAACTCGTGTGTTAATATTCGGAAGGAGGGTTGTTTTCTATCACTCATTCAGCGAAAAGTGCGATGAATTGACCTGTTTTATATACAAAGTGTTTAATTTTACGAACGTCTTAGGAAATTATTCGTTTGGATGATAAATACATGATCCAAATGGCTGAGAATCGAGGACTTTTTGGAAGTACTACCAATCAAAACACCACAAAATCGAAGAGCAAAACATTGAGGAAAAGGCAGGACCAATCTGACCGAAAGGGCAAATCTAAAAAAAAGCTGAAGGAAACTGAGGTAATTTAAGGTTAGACAACTAGTCAAACTTAATTGCAACGGTGAAAAAAAAATTCTCGACTCTGATCCGGAAGACTCAACTGATGGTAGGTCGTACACCAGGGATGCATGAAACATAAGAACTCAATAAATATACAGTAACAACTGCTAAAAAAACATTGAAACAAGTCAATTATTGAATTTAAGCATAGTATGTCGCACCAAACTAGCACATGTCAGAGTTGCCTCATCAAGGCAACATTTGCGTACGTTGCTCTGGTACGCAATGCCTCGTGCGAAATTGGTTTAAAGTCAATTGCAATGGCACATTCAATTGCGCATACTCCAAGCAATATTTTGCTGCACACCTCGTATTGCATGTAATAGAACCGACCTAAAAGACCGGAATAGGGGACATTATTATATATTTATTTGGGCAGCTGTAAATTCAAATATTTTCAAAATTGTGACTTCTTATTATATTTTACAAAAAATTATTCTTTCCAGATTGATCGCATTGCCGCTCCCACCTACACTTTCCTCTCTCATATTACACACGATATTCAGCTCTGTCGCAGGTGCCAACTAGAGCAGGATAACATGCGAGTGCCCACGTCTCAGTACAAAAGATGGTGGTGGGAGAGTGCTAGACATATTATGGAGTTGAAAAAATACATGATTAAACATAAGATATTGGCCAGTCAAAGAATAACGCAGATCACAGAGAAACAGATCGTCAACAGCTTCATGGCGAGTTGGCAAATGAGCAAACTTGACGAAATTGCTGCTAAGAATAATGAGAACACCAAGTTTCCTATTTTTCCAAAACTTAGACTAAGTAGGGATAATAAATTTGTAAAAATGCAAATTCCAGTGGCGATTACGACTGTAGAATTTCCCGATTCTTGCGTTTTTTGTAATAAATAACTGTGATAGTAGCTAATGACTAATATATTTAAGCGATTTTTGTTGTTATCAACTGAATTAAATAAATTTTTCTCAGCCAAGTAGCTTTTTATTTGATTACCTTTCCTGATAATATTAAGATGAAGAAGAGTGGAGAGTAACAAATTGTCATTTTTGCTTCTCCCTTCTACGTGTGTTCTTTTCCTTTTTTTTCCTTTTAAACATTCACAACTTTATCGTGGATTGAGTTTCCATTTGAGTTCTTCAGGGTCGTCGCGGTGTTTGTGCTTCTTAGAACCGCTCTCCTGATCTTCCCGCATAACATCGTTTCCCGATTCATGCAGTATCAAAGTCGTTTCTGTTCCGGGACGTATCTTATTCTGGAATATCCTCTTTTCCTTTATTTTTTCCCTGTCCTCAGAGGAACCTGTCTGAGCTGCCTTATTATTTAAAACGATGATTATCGAGAATAAATTTATTTTACGTTTCATAATATGTTTTTTGCGAATAATAAGAATATCTACTCGTAAATAGGAAATAAGAGCCTTAAAACTTGTATTGTAATGATATAAGAAAATCGCTACACAGAGCGATTACTTTTTCTGTGGTTAATGAACATCAATAATCAAGTAGTTTTCGAGGGATTTGCAGACAAGTACTCCCTTTTCTTCGCGAAGTATTCGTCTAAACGCACTTTAGCAAATCTAAAATAAATAAAAACTCAATCTCTTCCGGAACGTAGTAAAAAGTACTTACAACAAATAATCAAATTCTATATTGGAATGCTCAGCTTGGATCAAGGCCCAAATTCCCCAAAACAAATGAGACACCAGGACGAATTTTATTACGTTGGTGCAGAGGTCTTCGACTTGATTCTCATCAGGCGCGCTTCCATTGAATTCCTGCAGATACACCCGGATCCAGTCCTTTTGGAAATCTTTGGAGGGAAAATCCTTGGAGTAATCCAGTTGGTTTACATCTATACCTAAGTGAAGAAAACGAAGTAGATGAATAAAATAATAATTTTTTACCATTCGGCTGTGTTTGTCATACCTACAAATTCTGCAAAATGATTAGCAATATCGTATGGTTGGTAATTGAATGCCGCATATTCGTAGTCGATGAAGGTTACGTCGTTTTCTTCTTCAGTGAAGACGACGTTGCCTAGAAGGAGGTCATTGTGACAGAACACTACTGGAGTCTTTGTTTTTTCCAATATCTTTTGCAGCTCGATTATTTCTTCATTGAGGTCTGTTTGGGATGGTAAGGCGAGGTCCTTATATCTGAAAATGAAGATTCGTCTATGCCAATAATATAGTTTCTTAGCAAAAGCTTTGGCAATCATTCTAGAAACTCTTGTGTACCTTCATAGTCAATTTTTCCCGAGAGCGAGTTTAAATTAGATTGATCATGAACGCGCCTGAAATTACCCTTCTACCGCGACGTAGTAGATCAAATTGAGCCTCAACATTTATTACAATTTGCTTAATATCCATGGCATGAAATAAAGATTGAGTATTGATTGTCGCCATCGATTTCGCGATTTTCGTGGAAATTATTTTCCAGGTGAAAATACCAATATACTAATTTAGAGGCCTTATAGAACTCAATTAGCCATCAATTAATCTTTTAATAAATCTTAATAGATAAGGTTTTCTGGAATTCAGACTGTTTTATTTGCTACCTGCTTAGTGTCTAAAATGTGAAATCTTTAGCAGCTTCCTGTTCCTCCATGTACAGTGTCCATTCCGTACTATACGTCAATTTTATCTCGTATGTACAGGGTGGATACATATATTTAGGCTATTACTTTTATTATAAAAAGTAGAAAAAAAATTTAATACAAAAGTTGTAGGATTTATCCCAAATCGTCAGAAAATGTTATGTAACACAACAGATGAATACTGTAGAGTTAAAAAAGGGCACAAACCTGATAAATTTATAATGGAATACCCTGTAGATTTTATAAAAATGGACTAGATTTCAAAAATATGCTGAAATTTGGTTTAGCCGTTTTCGCGATATTTGCATTTAAATGTCGAGATTTATAGTTTTTCAAAATCGCATTTGCCATGAATAAACAAATGAAATTATTATGTATTCGGCTGTGACTTTTGTTCATTTCATCTGTAAAATAAAAAGGTAAAAAGTAACAAATGGATTGAGCAGGAACTGGTGTGTGGGGAGTGATGGGCTTCTTCTGTCTAACCCATTTTACGAATGGAACGGAGAAAATGTGACAATAATAATTACTTATGACATTTGACTCATTTGTTTATTTATGGCAACAACGATTTGGGAAAAAGTAATCCCAATTTTTACGTTCAAATACCGTGAAAACAGCTAAAACAAATGTTAACATGTTATATACAGTGTGTTTAATTTGTTAATAATTGCTCAAAATGACTGCCGCCAGCTTGGATGCATGCTTCTAATCTTCTCTTCATTGACAGTCGAACTCTGTCAAAAATATCAGGACTGTTTTTATTGAATTGCACCCATAAATTATGCCCACCATATTTCCCACCAGATTAGTGTAAACTAATACTTTTAAATAACTCCATAGGAAATAATCCAGGGGGTTCAAGTCTGGCGATCTAGCTGGCCATAAGTGGGATCCACCACGACCATTCCAGCAATCTCCATATGTTTCCGTTAAAAATTCGCGAACAGTCCTACTAAAATGTGCTGGCGCTCCATCATGCATAAACCACATGGAATTTATGGTTGCCAATGTTACATCGTCATGAAATTCAGAATGCGATTGTTCTAAAAAGTTACGATAAACTACGCCTGTAAGTTTTTCTGATAGAAATATTGGTCCAATTAGCCAATCACCCACAATTCCAACCCAAACGTTTAATGAAAATTGGTGTTGAAAATTAACTTCTAGTGTTTCATATAGATTTTCTTCGGCTTATGCATGATTGTTATGAAAATTTCTTATTGCATTTTTTCAGATATTTGCTTCGTCGGTAAAAAGAGTTAACAACAGTAGTTGCGGAATTTGCACCAATGTGTGCAAAAGCCATTGATAAAATGCAATCCTTAAGGAAAAACCTGTAAGAGCTTGCCGTTGTAAGTAATACGGATAGAACAAAGTTTGCCTCAAAACCTTCCATACAGTCTTATTACTAACATCCAAAGCACTTCCAATTCGTCTAGAAGAAGTACCTGGATTTTCCTCAATTATATTTAGCACATTTTCTTCTAATTCTGCCGTTCTCGCTAGCACTGCTCTTCCTGCACCTCCACTTCCTTTTAATGGACCTATTTCATGAAGACGTAGATGAATTCTTTCGAACATTTTTCGATTGGGAACATTACGATTCTGCAATCGTTTAACGTAAAATCACCTGACCTATAACGCGTTTCTATTGGCAAGTTCATACATGAACTTCTTGTCAGTCATCTCAGCATTCGTATAGGTATTCATGACCAAAAAAAGAATAAAAGTAACATATTGGGAAACGTATTCAAATTAAATGAAGCTCAACGTGTTTACTAGTATTGTTTTCAAGATTCATACTATTTTGCTACGTTTATTTTAACCATTTTAATAAAAAAGAAAAAAATTAGTTAATAAACATATATGGTCTTGTATTTAGGTAACAAAGCATTTTTCCTAAAATCGTCAAAGGACAAAAAATTCTTAAAATTACTCAGAGAATAGCCTCCTAAATTTTTGCCTAACATTTAGAAAATATCCTGTACGCATATTTGAAACTAGACAATAGAAATCTATTTAATTTTCATAAAACATACAGAGTGTTCTATTATAAATTTATCGGCTTTGTGTCTTCTTTTCACCTTGAAATATTCACATGTTGTGTTACGTAACATTTTCTACCGGTTTACTATAAATTTTACGGCTTTTGCATTTAAAGTTATCCTTTTTTCATATAGGACCTTTTGCGTATCTATTCACATGGAGTTTTAATGACTGTAAGCAAAAACAATTAAGCGATTGATAAGTGCGACGGAGACAGACGATCGTTTCCCCTTCCATTGTCATGGATAAACTAGTGATTTGACTATCACGCAGTACGCCTTAATCTGAGAAAGGACGTAATTCTAAGTGATTTTGGAGGACGCAAATTACGCGCGTATATTCCGGTTTATAATAAATTTAAGTTTTTGAGATTAAAAACCGCAGCTACAAGAAAATTTATATTTTCTAAAAAAGAAATTTCTGGAAGGTGCTTAAACTGGTCATCCCTTTGTGCTAAACAATACCCGAGACGATTATCGAATTCCATACGAACATTATTTAGCGTGTCCAGCAAAATTGATTGACAGATATCACGAACTTTTTGCCACGGTCCTGCTAAATCAGGTTCCCGATCTTCCTCATATTGGAAGATTTCGGGTGTAAGATAACCTCAGAGGAAGAATTCATTTGGAGTTAAATCTCGTGATTTAGCAGCCCACTTAATATTCTCAAATTTAGTAATTAGACGAATAGAGAAATTTTGATTTAAGAACTACCACACTGCTTAGCTATTGTAAGCAAAGCAACCGTCTCGTTGAAAACAAACGTTACTGATTTCAATATTAGGAACCTCACTGATAGGAGGAACAACTTAAGGTTCATTAGGTTCTAAATATTTTTAATCATTCACTTTTCCGTCAACAAAAAAGATCCAATAAACTGATTGTCCAAAATTCCAGCCTAAATATAAAATTTTTGAAGCTTCCGAGTGCCTCTATTGTACATCTTGTGAGGATTTTTTTGGTCTTAGAGTCATGCAACCGATAAATTATGTTTTTCATATATGAAAATGTTAATTCTTTTGTGAAAATGATATTGGAAACAAAACTTCATCGACGTTCACTTTTACACAGAACTGCATCCATCCTAAGATTAAAGCCTACTGCTTACGAGTCAACGACACTAACAGATCGTTGACAATGGAAGGGGAAACGGTAGCCCGTCTCTCTCGCACTTATCAATCGTCTAATTGCCTCTTGCTTACACTCATTAAAACTTCATGTGTAGAGTAGCGAAAAAAGTACTGCATAATAAAAGAGTAAGCACTGTTTAAATATACGGACCAACGCTGTATAGTAAAAATCCCGTCTTTTTATTCACGTCACAAAATGTAATAATTTAGAGTCGAGTTAAGTAACATGAGAAGTCATATAAATTTAACATGCTAAAGAAAGAATAAAGAAATATTTGAATGTCTAAACAAAAAACAATTTTTGTTGACGTTTCTCGGTTGACCTGACATGTGAGATTCTGAAAACGTCAAATTTTGTTAAATTTTGTCGTTTTTAGTGTTTTAAACACTTATTTTCTTTGTCTAACAACTTTTACAGTAAAAATCTGTTCTTTTGAGAACTAAAATAGTACTCTTTGTTATTTATTATCAATGTTGTTATTGTTATTGTTGGCCAAGATCACAAAAAGTCGGTGTAAGAAGGTTATCGCGTCCCTTATCAACTATCTAGAAAGAGTATTGGAAAAAATGAAGCCTTATTACCATTGAACTAAATTAGAGAAGTAATACAAATTTTAATATTTTCGAATTGAGTATTATAAACTCTTGCTTTATTTAATGTGCGGCAAATGCACTGAATTGAGTTTGCCTACTGTATGTAAGGTATCAGCAGCAATGAAAGGTAATCTAACAATACTGTTAAATCCTGTTCAATACTAATAACGTTGCAGCAATACCCGACAAATTCCTGCAACATCTTAATTTTGAAAAAATGTGGCATCAGTATTAATATAAAACTGATGACGTGAATAACAAGTTATGTGATCGTGATCTAGTGTCACAATCGACAGTGTCGTCTGTGACCTGTTGAACCAGTCTGTCGAGGTTTAACAGATCTTTATTTTTCATTGTCATGGGATTTTCTAATGTAAATTTTTGAATGGACAAAGCCAGGCCCGTTATTACAGTAATATTCAGGTTATTCGATTCCTTACTAGACGATGGCCTCCTCTTTGCCATTTTTCTGGTTATTCCAACTCCTGCCTATGATCCAGAATTTGTAGCTTTCTCATTGCCTTCCAAGTTTCTGTGAGGAGCGATCTGTTGATTTCCCCATTTGATTTAGTGCAATGAGGTACTAACAATTGCCAGCGTTCTATTAAAACTGATCTAATTTTTTTGATGAAAGGCCGCCATGTATTGATTCCGTTGGGTCGTCGTTTTGTTGTCGGAGGTACGTCATGAGTCAGCACACATGAGAACTAAAAGCTCATGCTAACGTCATTTTCTCCGATTTCTCCACCATAGATTAGTATAAAAAAAAAGAGTCACAGCTATAAAAAGTAGTACTATATCGAGTGTACCTCAGAGTCACCTGAAGCCTGTGATTACGCGTATCATGCTCTATTTTTTTCTCTCTATATCTACCGAGACTTCCTCTGTAAACATTAAAATTTGCCCACTTCGTACATGTAAACTATGTCGAACTTATGTCCCCAGGACCTTTAGCCAATAGCACTTTGTGACCGTTTTTTGGTACACAAGGTGTCCCTAAATCTATATAAGTAGTATATGAGTGATATCTCGCATTTAGAGGTTTTTATGGGTGAAAAATCGAAATCTACGTATGGTGTATATGTAAGTTGTATACAATTATTGCAATAATAAATGTCTAAACCTCTTCTATTTTGCCTTCTAACGATTAATATTGTTGATCACAAGCATCATGTATTCGTTTTATCATATTGTTATTACGGATATTTATATGACATCAAAGTTTAACCATAAATAATGCTGCATTATCAATTATTATTCTATTGTTCGTTTAGTGTTATGAATTGTAAAGAACATGGGACAAAATGTTATCAAAGAGTCGAGAATAGTGATTCATTTCATTAAAAAATATTCTTGTTATTCTGTTATGGATCATAGTATATAAATATAGTAGGTATCTATCTACTAAAGTTACGCATGAAGTGGATATCTGCCTACCTAACATTGCAGGTAAGGTATTAAGTAGAGACCAATCTATTCTCAACGGAGATTATGAGGTTTGTTATTTGCAAAAAATGTTGAAAACCCTTAAAAACAAATAATGGGGGAGAAATTTGCCCTTGAAATTTAAGAATCGTATGTTGCAAGCGTCTATCTAGTAGATCTTCATGCAGGAAGTAACTAGATCGTAAATGACTATTGAAAATGATAATTTCTGTGCAAAAATGAGACGTTTCATAGCAAATTTCGGAACATAAAACTAGCAAATTCCTATAGAAAAAAAAATCACGGAAGAAGGAGAAATCTTCTGAGCTTTCCTTTACAAGAAAATTCGGCGAATGACAACACATTTTTTTTCAGTCTTAAGAGCTCCCTCCTGATAGCAATTGCCTATAGCAGATTTTAAAGCATGAAAGTAGAAATGAAAATATTTTGTGGAAAAATAAATAATCTTCTGATTCTCAAGAAATTTCTTTCCAGATAAAAACCTTCCCGTACATTCTACACCGCGTTAGACATACGGAATGGGATTTAAAAGCAGAACAAATGGTTAAAAATTACATACTTAAGAGCCAGACTATTACAAGAATTAAACCTTAATAGCCTAAATGGTTAAGTGGCATGGAAATGATGTAATAAAGAATAGGGCGTAGGTCAATATCCTGATAGGTACAAAAGATACTCGCTATTCTTACGTTAACCAAATTAAATAATACGTAAATATATTTCATACGTTTGCGGTAAATTGTCCATTTTCTCCTTCGTTTTTTGGGAATACGGCTTCACATTTCTGTAACAATGCTTCGGCTACTAGTACTGATTTATGAGGCGTTATTGCCAAAAAATTACAGAAATAATTAAATAATTTGGTCTTAACGGCTAAAGTTAACGATACTGGCAGAGTTTTGAATATAATTTCCTTGAAACTTAAAAAATTAGTTAAATCCTCTGCCTTTCTTTATTTTGGCGGTTTTTCGCAAATCTTCCTCGTGGTAAGTTTAATTGAACATAATGGAAGCATAATGTTGATAGAACTAGAAACACAAGCTAGTACAAAACCTCCATGTTCGGGTAAGGGGGTTAGAAATGGTAATGGTTGTACGTCCTGGTACCTACAGGTATGGTTGCCTACCTACTAAAGTCGTGAAAACAATTTTGAAGGAAAAAAGTATTTCCATTATAAAAATGATTTCCCTGGCAAATTAGCAGTATTTTAATATTTAGACATTTTTCAAGCTTCTAGTAATTTTACCAGTGACATAGTTTCAACTCCCCTGCTTAAATTGACCTCACGAACATTTACCAGGAATCTAAAAAAACTGGTCCTTAATAACACTTAAAATCAAATTTTTCTTTGGCAGAAAGAAATATTTCCTTTTTTCTGCACGGTTTAGTTCAGATTAAATATTCCAAGACTTTGATACCCACCTTTTCCTAGTTTTCGGCGCCGAGAACTCCTCGGGGACCAAATTCAAAAAATCTCTGCTTTTCTTCCAGATAAACGGACTCGGTTTGTCAACGGCATCAACCTTGACCTTATGTAACCTCGCCATCTTTTTAGCAACCAAAGAATATATTTCTGGCCTCCTGACAGAGACCTTAGTCAAGGTGCATCCGGGCTGAAACCTGTAGGCCAATCCATTCTCGAAGGTAGCGTAGAGGTTCGGGGCCAAACCATGTTTACTGAGAAGCAGAATATTTCTAGAAATAAGAAAAATCGTTTTTTTACGAGGTAATAACATGTAAATGTCATTATTTAGTGTAATGTTCGGTGGGTCAGCAGAGAGGCCGAAAGGTAAATTGGTCGCAAACGGAAACATTAATAAAAATACATGAGAGGATGCCAACTATTATTCGGTTTATTTGTGGAACATATGCTCGTACGTGTCGTGATATAATTTCAGAAAAATGGTGTATTTGAGGATAATCCTAGGACAAGCTGAAGGTGTCATTATAATGGTACGAACCTTGTCTCAGCCTTTCGATCGATGAGAAGGTCGGTCTTGTTGCCATACACGCGAACCAAGACAGTTTCGGTTTCGGGAGCATCGTCTGGAAGACACCCTATGAGTTTGTTGGTGATCCCATCTGTTAACAGCTATATATATTCATCTTTTATTCAGTAAATTTCTTTTATGGGAGTTAAATTGATAAATCTAAAAAACGTGCTGTTAACGACTTAATAGTTACCGGAGAAGTGTTCAGACGAAATATACTACATCAGTAGAGCAAATCTGATCATATTTTGTTATAATTCTTCGTAAAGCGGAAACACAAGCATTTTTTTCGCTTTACTGTTTTTTTTTATCAATTATATAGCGGGGTATTTTTAAACGAGAAAAAACCGCTTTTCGGCATTCATGAAAAAGAACATTTGGGTCCTTTTATTGGGTGTATAGAAAAGTGAAAAACGTACTTTTTTACTTTCTTCAGCTTTAGTTTTACTTAGTTTTTACCTCAGAACCCATGTCCTTCTTACTTCTAACCCCCTGAGGTTACGGTTATAGTGGATGCGTTTCCTGATGAATCATCGTTCTGACGAGTACGTTAGAATATGCACGAGTAATCCAACAATACACATGCATTCGATACTTGCTTGCATATTACGTGCAAATAATTCTTCAGGATACCCATGAACTATAAGTTCAAAGTTTTATTTAATCGTCAGAAGTATTTGAACAAAATTAATAAAGAAAAACTTATAACGCTTCTCTATGGAAATAGATCTTTGCGGGATATCAACAATAAACAATATCATAGCAGAGATATATCAGGAAAGATGTGAGAGAAAATTAGCAAGAAAATTCTTTTGGTAATATCCATTCTTTAAAATTTGATTACTTACAAATATTTTCTTGAATTCTTCTTGAATGTAAAAAAAATATTTCTGGCATCATTCTAAAATATTCGTTAAGTTTTATGGGATCCTTCAATGTTCAAATAATACATGGAATTATCCATTTAGTTGTCTTGATGCAAACATTTTATTCCTACATATTCATCTACGATTTCTAGTTGGTCCAATTTTAAATTAAATACTGTCTAATAAAAAGTAAATATTAACTACGTCAATTTTCTGATATCAAAATAATTTTGAATGATAAGTTAATATTTAAGAAAAAAATATACACAATCAATTTATCGTAGTTATTTGAGGAATTATATTAACCTATGGCATTCGTCAGATAAATTAAATATTATAACCATAACGTTCTGACAAATATCGTCTGGACATATTCGTCAGAAAATGCATCCGCTATAGCCGTATTAAACTAACTGGATCACCAGAAATCGGTTCAAAGGGCCAAATTATCAATTTGAATTGCAGGTTAGTTTTCATAATAATATATTACAATATACTCTAATAACGACTAACAACCAGAGGTGTCAGAGAACAAATTTTGTAAACATTTTAGTACTTGTATATTTTAAATCTTTAAAAGATGCATATTCTCGAACTTATTAACTCTCTAACCAACATGATCTGCCGCTGTTCCAAGGCTTACCAATTTAAATAAAGCGGGTAAGTCCGGAATTTTTTTTTCTCTAAACTTAATTGACTCGTAGGCAGAAGTGTTTCAAATCAAGTTTATAATATTAAATTTTAGAAAATGTTTCGAACTTTATTACCCACTTTACCAATATGTGTTACCCCACTTGTTGAAGTTATATATGTACATATGTAGCTTCAACATACATTCCTGTAAGCACAAATTTCTTCTGCATAGAAATGGGCAATTTGATTGCTAAATGTGCAGGGGTATGTGGCGTGTTAGACTAATGGCTACTGCTAGTTTTTTTTTTATTATTTGCCCGTTATAATGGCACTTTGAAGAATCACTTTGTAGTCTACAAAACTGTATACCGCTTTCTTAATTGCGCAAATTTTCTCATATTTAACAAAAATTTATGATAATTATATATATGTATACAGGGTGATCCCTAAAATCAGAATGATTTTAGGATTTTACATATTTAAGGAGCTGATACTCTGGATCGTTCTAACACGAAAATGTGATACAAACGTATGTTCTCAAACGAATCGTCTTCGAGATAACGGATGTTGAATATTATGAAAAAAAATTTTTTTTTCGTACTTCCAAAATGGCATAAGATAATTTATTGAAACTCGATACACTAGCATAGTAAATTAACCACAGACGTGCATAGGGATTGCCATGTTAACACTTATAGGGAAAAGGGGGGTACACCACTGGTATTTTCCAAATTATAAACATTTTTTTAAATAACCGATTCAAAATACACCAAAAAAATATGCCCCGTTGAAAATCTATGCTAAAAATAATGGTAAAAAAAAAAGATAAAAAAAAGTGACTCCGTGGGGATTTTTACAAGTTCGCGTTGCTTTTAATCGGAGTATGCATTTTGATTACTTTTTTTAAGCCAATATCTTAGTGAAATTGTGCTCACAATGTCCGCATTTTCCATTCAGGAAATGACAGAAATGCGTCGTATTTATCAGAAAAAATACCCTCAGCGAAGCGCACCGTGTGGAAAAAAGTTTATTAAAAGAAACCGTTCCTAACGAAACAACGGTTCATTCTTAAAGAAGTACTAGAAAAATTGGTGTTACATTAAATATCAGTCATCAGTGTTAACAATTTTCAAAGATAATAGTTGTATCCGTACCTAATACAGAGGATGCAAGCATTGCTTCCAGTTCATTACATTCAACGACAACATTTTTGTCACTGGCTACTTCAAAAAAAAATTTTTTATCTCAAATTTATTAGCTCTTCTTACCGATGAAACAAACCTTTCCAGAAATTCTCAAAAACGACTTAATGCATCAAGAAAACATAAGAGACATTTTTGATGTTTTGAATCGGGTATGTAAAAAACTGTATCTTGTGAAAAATGTAAATTTGGAAAATATTAGTGACATACCTTGCCTCATTCTCCTATAAGAATTAACATGGTAATCCCTACGCACGTCTATGGTTAGTTCAAATTACCTACTGTGCAGGTATACCGAGTTTCAATCAAATATCATGCACCATTTTAAATATACGAAGATAAAGTATATTTTTTAAATATTTAAAACCTTGTATTGTGGAAACGACTCATTTTAGAACTTTCGTTCATACAACATTTTTATCTTAGAATAATCCAAAAAATCAGCTCCTTACATATTGGAACACCCTCAGAGACCACTCTGTATATCGTTTACCAAACTCCCATTCTGATCCTACTTAAATTTGGATACAGCGTATACAAAGTTATCACAGTTATACGAATTCCCTAATAGCTTTTCTCAACTTCATTATGCATTAATAGATATTCAATATTTATCAGCCAATTTCGTAACTAATTATATTTAGATAAGGTTCAATTAAATTATCTATATCCAGGTTCTCACGACCATGTGTTCTACATAGAAAAATAATACCTATTTGCTATGTAAATTATATCAGAAAAATGCTTCGTTACCGAAATGCAAGAGGGTCGAAGTTTAGTTTCATAGAATAAAGTTTGTTAATTGTTTTCAAACGCCTGAGGATGTTTGAATAAAGTTTTACGAGCGTTAGCTGCCATTGAAAAATCATGCTTTGAAATTAAAAAAAAAACTGATTTTTGGTTTTACCAGTGGCGTCAGCACTAGTATGTCTTAGGAATTGCTTAAAGAAAAAAAATGATAAGCGATTACTTTGAATAAAAACAAGTGGTTTTTCCATTCAATTTAGAAGAAAAAAGTTCCTTTTTTATTTTTCTGTTGAACGTACCGTTTTTTGTAAAAAAAAAACATGTTTAACATACCTCCAAACTGGCCTATGCGACCGCCTTTTATGGCAAAACTTCATGTATGATGACATTTCCTTGGCGAAGCATTTTTCAAATATAACAAATACATTTTTTTAATTGCGATTCGGGACACTCTGTATAAAATCCACATTAATTACAGCTGGGATGCTAAACGATCGAATGGAGCCTGATTTATTAACACTTTTTAATAACACAATTAAACGTTTGGTGTGGTAGTAAATTCCTAATCTCACCTTAAATCTGATGCTCGCCACTTGCCACTGAGGTCGAATAATCTGCAAAATCTTCAAGGCGCCGCTCTCAAGATCGTTTTCGTTAACCGTAACACTGATATGTTCGAAACCTTGATGCCTGTTTTCCATAATTCGAACCGAAACTTGAAAAACAAACAATTAAATTATTTTATTAAAAAAAATAAAAAAAATTAGGAAAGATGAAACGTAACGAGGGAGCTCTGTACACGCATGAACTACGCGGGGTCGACCGACTGAGTGATACGTTTTATGAACAGAGATATCTCTTGCTTAGAAGATAGTACAAATGATTAAGTTTTATTTGATTACGTAGACGGATTGTTTCAACTTTGGTATTATACCACCGGACAACGTACCTACCTACGAAGTGCTGCACTGGATGGTACGAACCAAACGAAGAGCGTTTTATACACACAGTTTATGTTATTGTCATTGCTGTTGAGACTGTGTGAGGCGATCATAAATAAAACAATTAACTAATATTAATACCATATGATGGATGTAAGTGATTTTCGCATTGTTGAAGTCGTAACGATTCGTATTTGAGTGTACGATGAGTCGCAGTTTAACAAATTATAATGCAAATGTATTTGCTTCGATGAGATTCGCTGTATCTCTTTTCAGTAGCTACTAATTATTCGACGCCACAAATGTGATTAATAATTATGATATCATGAATATTCATTACGTCAAAATGGGTGATTTAACATTTTGAGTTTGCCTTAAAACTCGATCGAACTTGGTTTTTGATACCGAGAATTCGTTGATCTCGAATTAAATTGAAAATGCAGTACCTGTTCTTCTGGTACACAGATGCGATCACTTGACACTCTTGCCAGTACCCGCTTTACAATCTAACTAACATTGAAGATTGGCCTTTGTCACGCTGATAAAAAAGGTCAAAGTATCAAAATTCGTCGATTTGTCGGTAAAGTATCGCAGTTTGGGAAGTCGTTTTACATTTCAACATTATGATGAAGCCCACAGCCGAACAGATGGTCGAACCGTTTTGGCCATGTTTTATTCAAAGATGTTTAGAAATTGCTCATAGGGGTTGTTGTCGGGGTTTAACTGCCCACTGCTACAATTATCTTATTTAAAAATTGAATAAACGTTTAAGCGAGAGTGGTACACTACTACAGTTATTCAGTAGGTCAGTAGGTTTGCTCAGTCTAATAACTAATATTGTGTGATGTTCAGATTTTTGTTTACAGTGAAAAAAGTATTCTGGATGTTCCTGTACGTCCAAGTAAGTGAGTTTTTGGGAAAAATTCCTACGCAATCTACCAAAAAGGTTTAAAAAAATGAATAAGCCCCTCGTTTAAACTTCTTCCCCATGATAGCTGTTAGTATATGAATTTTACCTGTCATTTTGATCCCGATATTTGATGATATTGCTTTCTGGCCTCGAAAGCCATGGTTTCCTGCTATTAAACACACTCACTATTTCACTAGAACTCGGTTTAAACTGAAAACACACCTCTGCTAGATCACCCCGTACCTTTTGTGGTGCAATCTATTAGATTTTAATACTCCGAAAACATGTTTTAAGTTTTTGCAAAAATACTTTGATTTGTTGTACTATATATTTGTTTGTCATATATAATGTAATTGTTTATAACTTGTACTTACAATATTAGTCTGCATTTCTGAGTGTACGTTGTGTAATGTATGATTGCTTGGGAAAAACGATAACGCAAGTCCGGACCTACATTTAATATTGATCGGCAAAAGGGCAGCGTTCACTAAGTACGATGGAACGAGATGTAGGTAGGGACATAGATAAAGGGCCAAAAACTTGAGAGATGAACGAATTTTAACGCCGCAATATTTATAGTGATGTCGAGCGAGGAAGCACCTCAACAGGTAGGGGTTTCTAATATTCTTATGCGAAAAATCAATGTTACATAATGCACAATTTCTTTTGATCGCCTGCGTGTTCTGGAAGACTTTGCATGCTTACTTGTCGATTATTCATTCCAAAAAATGTCCAGTAACAGTCTAAATAAAATGTTTCTAAAAAGAAACAGAAAAAACTTTCATTCTTCAGCAATTAAGACGAATAATTCCAAATATTTCACTTTTTTGCATATTTGTAATCCACAGACGTTAGTTCTGTTTTTTTTTTTTTAATTTTTGTAATAATGTTCTGAAGGCTTTGACAGACTTATCGCTTTTAGTAAAAGCTGAATAGCATTTTTTATTAATTTCTATTGAGACTAGTGTGCAATTTCACCACTCCAATAACCCCTACTTGTGCATATTTATTTCCAAATAGAATAAAAGAAATAACAATAAAGAAACACCCCATTGATTTTTACTTATAATGTCGGTGGTAATAGTGTTAAAGTACGCAAAAACATGTTAAACTCATGAAAGGAGCATTTAGTATAAATATTAATGAACATTTATTGCAAAGTGATTATCATTAACAAAATGTACTAACAGCTGCTAGAGAAGTCTTATCAAGTGCACTTCCTCAGCATTGCCTCTAATAAACTTACTTTGGTCATTCTTATGGTGTCTAACAATTTTTTAAAATATTTTTCACAACATATTTATGCGATTATATTCAATTTAGAAGAAAAGAATTTATTGTGAACAGAAAAAATAAATTGATCACCTGACTAGACACAAACGCACTGCAGCTAAAATAGAAATATTAAAACTTCGACTTTTTCACTAGATAGTCCCTTTAGGTGTTGCCGCTATTAATAGTGTAACAGCACACTGATAAGCATAAATTTATGTACCGAGTGTAAATACAGCAAAAAAATGTGGTACTACCTACATATATTAATTTATTTTGCATTTGAAGAGGTAGATAAACGTGCTAGTCATTTGCAGAGCATATTAGAAATTTGCCTGAGTCGTTACTAAAAGTATAAATGCAGTATATTTTATCATCATAGAATCATTGTAATCTATACCTGTCTTCCACAGTTTTTGAAATAATGGAGTGAATAAAAATTCCGTTTTTATTACTTTATCATTGTATATGCAGAATCAAGCGACCTACGTAATAATAATGATGATATCTCATTAAAAGACAAAATATAATTTCAGAAAACCACACTTTTTGGGATACTGTATACGGGATGTTCCGGAAACATGGGTACAAATTGAGACGAGGTGAAACAGCGTTGCAAGATAATACTATTAAGATGAACATGTCTTATACAAAACTTGTTCCTCTTCGATCTACAGGGTGTGAAAACAAAAAAGATATTTTGTAACTTATCGATAAATCTTACATTTTGCAAGTTTTGGAGATGAAATTTTGCACAACGGGATTTTTGGATACAACAAATCTATCTAAAATGTAAATTTTTAACTAACATATAGGTGACTTCACCCACGTCGTACACGTGTTTGGAAAAACTAACACAACACTTTAAGTAAGCCTCGTAGCATAATTCTTTTTATACATTGGGAAAGACTAGACCCTTCTGTAAAGAAAATGTATATTTAAGAAAAGTGCGTATTTCTAACAGTTCTCCAGATATTTGCAGATATTCTTTCTGGCGTACATGTCATGAGTGCACTGACAGCAATGCATGTATTTTTATGATATGTGAGATACTCATCATAAAGATAATAATTGTGAATTTGTTTTTTAATTTTATTAATTTAAATTAAACGGAAACTTACTTAACTTCAATACTTAAATAATAAAAGGAATAATGCAATCACACTAAAGTAAATATTCAAAATGTTGGCCACCCACATCAATACATTTTCTAAGTCTTAAATTAAAATTTTGCTCCACCCTGAAAAAAGTTTTGTTTTTATTTATAATCTCGTTTACCCCTTAAAGTTTTATCCCATAACAACTTGTACCAACGTTTTCTGAACACCCTATACATTTTTCTATAACTTTAAAATATTTGCAGTAATGCTATCTACAATTCTCGTATTCAGATTTTTGCTTTATCTAGTACCTCTAACGCTAAAAGAAATACCCACTTTTGCCACATTATTCGGACACCCTGTATATTCAATTAAAAAATTTTCTATCACTACGCAAAGAGATTTACGAGTCTCTTTTTACCTAGTCATAGAAAGTACGAAGTTTGGAACCCATGTAACGCGGTACTCAATCCACCATACTCACAATTAATCCATCAATCGTGGCAATTATTCCCACCTTCCATTTTTCGACGTTCCACGTCAAACTTCCAAATTTCACGCAGCATGGGGCAATTCTCTACCCAAACCGAAACCATAATTCGCTTGCCCATGGTCATCCTCGACAAGCTCAATATCAACCATCGAAGAGCCTCTCCAGAATCTTCGCTAGTGAACTTCCGTCGTTCCACACGCATCACCAAGCTCCCGAAAAATTACCGTTTTTTTGCTAAATCAATCAGAAACGACAAAACAGCCAATTCTACTTTAATTGAAACGGACAACATGGAAATAAGTTCAAATTCAAAGGACCTGAAGTTTTTGAGGCGTAACAGTACGTTCGTTGGTGTAGCACCTGATGTAACTCAGGAGGTGTCTGGGAATAATATATATTTGGAGTTTAGAAAAGGATATAGATCGAATAAGGCGGAACATAAATGGAACAGGAGAAAGGTGAAACAAAAAAATACTTCAGAGGAACGAGTGAGTGAATCTGTTTCAAAAACAAATGATGAGTTACAGATTACGACTAAAAAGACTGCCATCATGATTTTTCATCAGTCAGTTGTGAATATCGGTCGCAAGAATAAAACTGGCAATAATAATAGTCGGAATTAAGCGAAATCAATTCCAAAAGTTGTGATACAGGTCATAAGAGCTAGTTTTGATGATAAAGACAATAGAAGACCTATATTCGTAAGGGTTAATATTCACAATATTTATAACCCTTTTTGGAACAGAGCAGGTTTCATTTCCAATTAATTTATTAAAGTTGTTATTAAGTACTTGTTAAAACTTTTGCACTGAGAGTTTGAAAATTCTCAGAGTTTCATAGTAAAATTTTCAAAAAAATCACTAGAAATTTTGAAGAAATTTTCGGTCGTTAAACATTTTTAAGACTCTTTCAAAACTTTGTTGGAATTCTTCAACCTGGAGAAATTGCTGACATATTCAACGAACTTCAAAATCTATCAGTTAACGGGTGCGAGTGTTTTTGAGGCAGAAACAGTTCACCGTCATCTCTCTTATCTTTTTTTATTATTTAACTATAGCACAATGACTAAAAAAATATTTTATTTCTCTCTCGAAACCATACCTGATCAAACAGTAACTGCAAGGCAAACGTAACCGTAGGTACATGTACATATATATACAATCCTACATGTGTTATCACGATTCGACACTTAAACTCATTTTAGATACTTAATTTGTTCATGCGGCATCTAGGACACGAACATGACTTTCAGTGTTCAAAGTCATCGGAGTGTTTCAAAAAGTCCAATTACGATGGCATATTTCACATAAACCTCTGAAAATGCACCGACTAATGCTTTATTTACAATAGTTACACTAGAAGGATTAATAGGTGGGTCTTAAATTAAGCAAATTAGTGTTGACGTGACATCTCGTCATGCATGAATAGCATATTATGCGCAAAGGTTGTGAAGTACATTATTATGACCCGGAGGTTAAGTTTAATTTCCGAATCGCGCCACATTGAAGGATCTAAGACGTGAGGGTCATATCTTGAATCACAACATTAACAGTTCATTTGATATTAATTTTCATGGCAAACAAAAGTAAAACAACAATGCGTTGATGACATTCTGGCCGATTGGGTCACTAGGTACATAATAAGCTATATACGGGTCATTGTCGAGATGTGAGCGCGAATAGGGTCCCGACTGGCTTAATCGCCCAAACGAATAGCACAAAACAGTATTTCTTAATGCTTTATAGATATTTTCTTTCTAATTTAGCCATAGCGTACAGCAATCAAAAGAAAAGACAGAAATTAAAACTTGTTGAAGTTGTGCCCAGTCTCCGTAGAACTACTATAAATAGTTAACCATTGTTATTACTTGCCCCATAATTTTTTAACCGAGTTAATAAATGAAAGCAAATACCTGCACTCATTATGTAACGAGTTACGAAATGCACTACATTTAGTCATCGGGAAAACTGTCACCTCATCAAAATTTAAGAAAATCATGTATAAAATCCGTTAGGAAAAACTATTCTACGCAACTCCGTTTTTAGGTTGAATTGCAGAGCCGAAGTTTAAGCTTCAGACTTGACATATATTCCATTTGATATTGGTCATAATCTTGAGTTTAACTTCAAGCGAGCGTTCACAATCTTTGCCGGCCGCATGCCCAGTAAATATAAGTGGACAATAAAAACTGTAAACTCGATCGATTCTATATCGATGCACTCGGCAGTCGCTCGACAATTGTGAATGTGCAATTGAGGTAATTAAAACTGAAGAGACACCACTAGGCGGTCACTTTTACAAATTTGGTTTAAACTCCGATTTGAGGTAGGTTCCTGCAATCGTACAAACGAGCCGGACTAAATGAAAAACAACAATTGATAAACAGAAATTGTAATGGAATGTACAAATTATTTATTTTCAACATAATTTTGCTGTTCCCTTCAATACAGAAACCATCCTACTACATCCTAACATTCTATAACAAGTTGGATGCCTTTTGCCCCTCTCCTTTTTACGTTTTAAAAACCGATTATCTCTTGTTGCACCAACCAGCCATGTCGATGAATAATAAATTGTTGCAACGCTTTTGTGTATTACATTTGCGATTTGTCAATAGATAATAAATCATTTACGGTACAGAGATCAAGACAATTACTGACCAAATCGGCACCATGTTAAAATATGGTAAACTATAATAGTCATGACTCGAGGTGAAACCAGGCGATGGTTTCGGAGAAATGAGCTGATAAGACAAGAGGCATCCACGACAAAGCCTCAACATTACATTTAGCTATGAGGTGGCTAAAATAAACAGGAAATATATACCATCTTAATGTTAGTAACGACAAACGGGGTTGAACGCACCCTTTCGGGTTCGTTGTCGAGTGGAGTTCAACCGAGTTTTCGCCCCGTCTGAGCTGAGCTACATCAGAAGCTAACACGAATAACTGGACATCAAACCATCGATACATTATGCCGCTATTTTATTTACAACAAATTTGTTAAGATAATCGATTTGAAATCGTCTAGAATGAGAAAGAAGATTCGCCAGTAGTACGTGTAACTATGTTATTATTAAATCAAGTTATTTTAGGTTTAACTTAAGATAATCTAATACTGCAGATGTCCTTTTTGGAAAGATGGTATAGTAGTCGCTGCTCTTCTATTTCTATTACATAGTTTTACGATCATTGATGCATGAAATTAAAACATATATAGCACAACACATGGGACAATTTGAATTGTAAGTAGTGGAATCTAACAGTTGATGATATGTAGAACGAATGAAATCAAAGAGAACACCTTCGGCCTCTGAGGCCATAATGAATAACAAACGAGTCGACGTAGATCTACCAGACGACAAAAATAAAAATCTACTAAATACGTATCGACGAAATTAAAAATAAATTGTGCTATTTTCCAACTTTTATTCAAATAGGCGATCAATAGAGCGCTATTTTTTAAATATGTTTAACCTTAAGAAGAAATAAAGGTAACCTAAGTTCTAGAGACTATACAATAATTAGAAAGAAGTATACCTCGCAAAACTGACTAAAAATGATGTGAAAATGTATTTACAATACGATAAAGTCAGCACCAAGAAGCTTCGCATGCCGACTCTATCATACGCGCGTGGTCACGTTCGCTATGGTTTACATTTTTACATCTGTTTTTACACGATAACACTGAGAACAAAATTCGGTCGACCACGAAAGGTAATTTACTTTGAACGGGTTACTTATGGAGGAGAAGGACCGGAAACTTTCAAACGATACACTAGGATGCGACTTAATTTTTGGTGTAAAGGAAAATAGCTACGATAAGACCGTAAAGACCTAATACTTCGGCGAAGATAAGAATAAGAATCATTCCTACGAAAAGTCTCGGCTGCTGCGCTGTACCCCTTACGCCGGCATCTCCCACTATGCCAATTGCAAAGCCAGCGGCGAGACCAGAGAACCCTACTGCGAGACCCGCACCCAAGTGCAAGAATCCTCTGAAAAACAAAAAAGAATATATTATTACGACATAAAGAACTTTTTTTATTTCAAATACTGATCCCTCTCCCCAAAATAATTGAAACAAACAGGATATTTCAATACCAGTAAGGCTATTTGCTATCGGTGTATTAATCCTATTTATTTCTTTAATATACAGGGTGTTTCAGAGAATGGTTTGGACATGTTTTTATAAAATAATTATTCAATGATTATTGTCATTGTAACTACACCATGAATCTTACATATATTGACATGTTCAGCTGCCTGGAGTCAGCAATATCTACCAATACAGTTGAATAAAGAGAATCCACTTGTACCTTTCAACAAATTTAAATTAAATAAAACATGAACATGACCTTCTACCTGCACTATGTTCTTTCTACTAAACACACTTACTTGTAGAGTGAATAAGTTGTGGGAGCGGCAATATTACCCGCAATAAGGATAGCTATGACCAACCCGTAAATGGCAATAATACCCGCCATGACAACGGGAATGATACACTTCATGATCAATTCCGGCCTCATCACCGACATGGCGGCAATACCGGTTCCTGATTTGGCTGTTCCATATGCTGCACCAAGAGCTAAAAAATAAAATGTTGTAAACAGTCTTATTAACATCAGCATCATTTATTTATTTAGTAATTCTTTGCGTGTGGTTTAAACCCTGCAATTTGTGGTCACTTACAAGTGATGCCACTTGAGTTCAGTTTAAAATCCTCGATTAATCCAATTTAACTGAACTCCGGATTCAAACTTGGTTTATGGGAATAATAATGGGAATTTTTCTTTTTTGTTTTTGAAGTTTCAACTTTGTATCTCGTATTAAGCGAATAGCAAACATTAAGTAGTGATGACAAAGTCGCATATATCAAACAGGCTAGACAAATGTTACAGACGCTTGGCACCAGTCCAGCTATAGGTCATTTGCAAGCCATTATAGAGATCCATCCTGAAATTGTTGAGGTGAAACCAAATAGATTGGTTATTTTGCTTTATGTGGCAGATTCACAATTTTTTTTAATTAGCTAGAAAAACATAATGAGAAATTAATAACTGTGAGAACACTAAATTAAAAAAAAATCATAATACGACACATGACCTTTATAATACGTCTGGAATCTTAAAACTTATGTTGAATATTTCAGGTGAAAATGTATTTTTATCTGTGTTATTAGTGGCTGTTTGTTTACGTTCTGAATGGTTAACTGATATGATCCAGTAACAACAAATTATTATAGCCATGGATTTCTTTTTCAGTCGTTTCTCAGGCTTTATTCATCCTATATTATATTCATCATAGGTTAATACAATCTCTTTTCTAAATTACAAGAATATTGCGGCTCATCATGTGACATGCAACCTGTAAATCATAAATTCATCCACAAAAATCTTATCTAAGATAAGGCAAGTAGGTAATCAGAAAGTTGTTCATGGGAATTAAGTCACGTGGAGATCGTCTTTACCGAGATCATTACGTATTGATTATAACTAAATACGAATATATACGAAGGGAGATCTCTGAGATGCAATACTTAACATAAGATTTAGAAAATAGCCATTTACCTTGACATCATAAGTTTTCCTCTCTGTTAACATCTTTAATGAAATAGATGTAAAGTGATATACGCGAGTGTCACTTCATGATTAATCATAATTTTGTAAACCATAGTATAGATGATTGAATAAATTATTTAATTCTTCCATACTATCAAATCAAAATCTTTCTAGCTCTTGGTCACTCAAAAGGAAACATATTGAGTACTTCGGCAACAACTTAAGATTGAAACGGACGGTTTCAATCATATATCTCACGGATCGCCACTAGGGGCGTCTCCCAGGGTTCTGTGCATTGTCCACTTCTGTATTTGAACAATATTATATGTATATGCCGTGAAACACGAATTCACTTTGCTGAAGACATAATATAGTGCAGGTGAGAGATGTGAAGGAGTGTAATAGAGGGGTTTACAGCGCACTTATACGTTTTTATGACAGAGCTGTAAAAACACACAGTATACACAGCTATAAAGGCTTTTAACTCATTACCTAACGAAAATAAACAACTTAAGCCGAATGAACTATTCAAATACAGGTTAGAGCATGGCTCCCTAGTAAATCCCTACACCTATAATTTTAATTTCACTGAAATAACTCATAATTTAACCTTTTCAATTGTAAATTAAATATCATTTTCATATACAAATTGTTTATCATCTGCACATAATTTTTCATGTTGCTTGGTAACTGGGTTGTGATATTGTTATTATTTTTATTATAAGATTGTGATCTGTATAAATATTTTTTTAATAAGGGCGTTTAGCTATATGGATCATAAACGCATCTCTTAAAATTGGGGGTTCACAAGAAGAATAAGCGCTATCAATTTTAATGATTCAAATATTAAAATTTAGAAAGGAAACATGATCAGGAGAATTATACTGATAAGTTAGCCTGAGGCATAGTAAGGTAGTCCTATGTTATGAGAATTACTGTAAGTCAGATGGTTTATCTAGTTTTATATTATGGCCTATTGGCATTTCTGCGTCAGATATGGAATACTTTTCTAAGACAACTTAGTGAAAAATAATGTTTTTCCTAGAAAACAGTTACCTAATGAATTTTTACATTAAGAGATTCCTGTAACTATATTTTTACTCAAAATTACAACCAACATTGCCCAGTCTTTGGATCTATGAATGTATTGTTTATAGAAAATAACTAATATCTTTTTTAAAACTTAGAGAACACAACTTACTATGATATCAGGAATAACACCACCTTGATGGACAATAGAACAAATAGTAGTGTAAAATGTTCATGTTTAGACACAAGACCCACTGCAGGGTATGTTTATGATGAGCACCTCTTATTTAATATTAACAATATTATTTACACCTGCAAAATGTTGTCCTAGCCTCTGACAGTAAAACTGTTCAAATTCAGATCTCAGTAATTTTCATTAGAACTCTATGTAACTACATCATATGACCAGGCTTAGATCACTACAATGAAACTGCATGTTTATAGATTGAAATATTCCCCACAGTAATATTTAATATTAAGAAAAGATCTAAAATGTTTCTTTGTCTCAAAATGTTAGTATCTTATTGAAAGGTATGTAAAAATAGGAAAAGTTGCCACCACTAATGGTGTATTTTCTATTAATTTTCTTTTGTGAATAAAGTGAGTCTTTGGGTTCATTGCCTCAAGCCATGTTTACATCCTTTAGTTTGATTCATCAATAGCCTAACACCAAAACTAAAAAGGAATGAGACATATAGGTAAATACTTCAACAAGAAAACTATGTCACATGATGGGTCTCATTATATTTTCTGCAGTAAACATAAATCTTTGGACCTAACACTAAAAGGGTTTCATGGTGAAAATAAAAATCCTGAAATTAAGTAAATAAATGTTTCATCAAGATGAAAGCTACGGCTGAAACTAATCGATAGTTACTTAATACAATTGATTTTCATTCACAAGACCAATTCATGTGATTCAATGAGAAACCTTGAAATCACATGACTTGGTTGGGGTCATGAGATTTCAAATTGCCCATCCTTCTGAAAGTATTATCATCATGTTTTACAGGCAAAATTCAAGAATTCTGTAAAACTAAAAGAGAATAAAGGTCTTAAATATTAGAAATTTACACATAAGTGAAATTGAGTTTAAATGGGGTTTTTGAGTGGCTACAATTGAACTTGGAAAAGTCAATTGGAGGCACTTGAATATGCACTAATATGTATCTAAACAGGGCATGAAACTGAACTAAGCACATCAATTCTTGGAATATAAGTAGTCAGGTACTCGAAAGTTATTGTCCTAAACATGACAGGTGAGTAGTTAATGGTATTTATATGAAAGTGCCACTTCAGCAAAGCAATTACTGAATAACATTTCATTGATTAGAGTGGTAGTGTTTAAAAATTAATAAGAACAATGATTTTCCCAATCCCTTGAGGGTGGGTCTAAAAACATGTGACCATTCATTCAATGAGGTCAATGAGAGTCATGAACTAAGTAAAATTCATTTTAAAGGAGAGTTTTGGAGAAAAATTAACAGGACAGAAGAGAATGTTAAAGGCATTGATTTTTGGGACGACAAAGGCTGGATCTGTGTATAATCTTGGCATATGACCCGCACTACGCCCATGAATAGATTCAGAATAAAGTGGAATTCCCAGGCAAAATCACTGCAAAACGTTATAAAAACCGCACTGAAATTAGCTTCAAAGAATCGATTATTAATCTCAAATGCTGAATTTAGCAAAATAAAGCAACTAACTAATAAAAATGTGAATTCATCACATAAAATCGATAACGTAGCGGCAAGGCAGGCTAGAAGTTATACATACCGCTGAAAATAATTGCTGACGCTGCTCCCATAACTCCAAAGAAAGGTCCGTAGACGGGATATTGTTCTGATAGTGTGTCAGACATGGTGTTAACTTATTTGGGGGAGTATTTACAGGTCAGAACGGTCTCAAAAAGTGCACGACACGGCACGGAACCAGCGAACCCACTGTGACAAATATGGCTTACAGGACTGCCACCAGCAAGAATGGGTCATATGACGATAAGAAAATTTTCAGGTGGAGTGCGAGAAAACTCGTCGTTCCTATTGGTCCGATTAAATTTTAAGGCTGATTATCAACCAATCACATCCCGATGAAACAGTAGAGTGATGATGTGACGCTTTTACGTCAAACTAAATACTCGTAATTTCACATAAGCAAACTGAATTTTCACATTTTAAAATAATTTGAGGAATTTATAAAGTCTATATTGCGTAATTTTTATTGAATTTCGCGTATTTTTCCTCTAAAAAGTTTATGTGCCAGTCACATGACAGACGAATACATCCGCTTCCGGCAGGCAATTTTTTGGCGGCAACTTTGAATTGGCACTGCAATGCAATTAAATATAAATCACTTTCAAAGAAATAATGAAGTTTTTTCCTATTTGGTTTTAAGCAGAAACAAATTTAAGTAACTAAATGTTTGTAGTTTTGATTATTTATCTATCAATATAAAGCATATCAAGTTTAACTTTAGATCAAACTTAAGGACCCACCTGTTAGAAATTGTAGATACTCATAATTGTTTGTTTTTCACTCAATCCATAAGAATAGGTAATCAAAAAAAACTACAGTAGTAATAGTACCAGTAGTAGTACTATCGAACATCTAACAATTAGATAACAATCGACAAATTTATCTTAAGGTTTTTTTAACGCTTATTTTTTTATTTCATATCTGCCTACAACTTTATACTTAAAACTCAATATTTAAAATTTTAAGCACATATGTAGCCAGGTGCCAAAAATACCTACTTCCAAATAAAAAATATTTGCAAACTATTTAAGTATTTATGACAAAATAAGAAGGAAAATGGAGTATTTAAAGTTTGCACTTAAGCAACCAGTTCTTTTTTAGATGGCTAAACCCATTAATTTTTTAAACAAAAATTCCATTAAGATGATATACAACAGAGTCAAGTTTTTTTACTAAATAACTATGAAACGGTATATTTACTGTAGGTACCGATTTGATCGCCCATAGATGATTGCAAAATCCAAATAAATCCAAGATTTCAGATTTCACTATTTGTTTATAGTTGCCCAATAAAAAATATTGTTAGACAGATGTTTTGGTTTTGAATTAAGGGTAGCCTCACATGTTACATTACACATCAATGGCATAAAAACCTGTTACGATTTATGAAGCAATTGCATTGAATGTAAAGGTAGAAATAGTTCAAAATGAAATATTATGCGAAATTATAATTATCAATTAAAAGTTCTTTCACCATGCTGTCAAGACCGATTTCGATCTTGACAATGTAACGTTCAAAGAATAATCGCAAAATTTTATAAAAACGTTCTCGACGGTCACAACTTTCACAATCTAACTACTAAATCTCCCCCCCTTAAATCATGGAAATTATCTTTCCTTCTTGCGTGAATCGGGAAGCAAATGAGGTGCAATTTCAAAGCTTGAACTATTTTACTTTTAAGTTTAAATTCACTTACTTTAGCGAGGGCTACAAAACAACTAACTGGTTCAATGAAATATTTATTTCCACTTTATACAAAAACAGGAATGGCAATATTACCTAATGCATATACATAAACACGTAACACTTTTTTGTATCAATGCTTATCTAACGCTTTGGCCAACAAATCATTCATGGACGTTAATAGCACTCTTGGATCTTCTACTAAGCCAGCTCCAACCATAGAATTGGCGAATAGCTGTAACAAAGAAGTTACGCAATGGAATAAATTGTTTAATGAGTTAGTTATATAGGACATTTCGGGAAAAAATATACAGTTGGAAAGTGAAAATAAAAAAATATACATATAATTCTATAACTTTCATATTTAGCATTTAGCTTGAACTCTAATGTTAAAACAAAATATCGACAGATTACACACTCTTAGGGCATCCTGTAGATAAAGCGTGTGTAATCTTTCCAACAATACTCACTTGTTTCGCCAAAAGTTCCGCCAACTCAGGATCGCTACTTTTCAGTTTATACATTTTTTTAATAATTGGATGGCTGAAAATTTAACTGTAAGTCATAAATTACTGATGACAACAATATTTAAAATTACGTGGGATTGATTTCAAACTGCGGTTGCAAAATTGCGTATCGACGATCTTCGGGTAAGCTGTGGCTCTGTGTTCTGATGAAATGTCGTGCCGCTGCCATTTCTTCCACTGTTACCACACATGGATGGCTCTCTAGTCTAGTTGTGGCGTTTACTGACATCACTTTACCGCCCAGTTTTTCTTTTAACCAGTCTGAAAGCTCGTTTATCTCGCTTCGTTTCAGACTATCTTCTCCTGCATATAAACAATTAAAATTAGAATTAGAACTTTTTGCTTATGGGATAACTCTCGAGGTTATTCTTATCTTAAAATGCATTCTTTTAAGCAATATAAAATATAATAATAAACATAATATTTTTTTTAGATATTTATGGTCCCCATATCCTATCCATATCCTTTATACTTAAATAGCTTGATAGAGTACCTAAGTTGGTGAGATCATTAGCAGCTTTGTCATCTCTCATATCTTTTTCAACCGAAATAAGCTTATAGCCTTGAAATTGTTGCAATTGCATTAGCACTAACTCATCGTAGGGTTCATAACAAAATAGCACTTCCTGCTGCTTCTTCTTCAACGATTCGTAATAAGGTGAGGATTCTGCCAAATTACGGCTAAAACATGAGAGTATTTATCTTAATCTAGTGGGGGAAAGGAGACAACTGACTTATTAACATAGCCTTAGATTAGTTATTCATTGTATACAACAAAACGAACCTTGGGGCGGCCAGATAAAATATAGTCCGTCCTTCCTTGGCTCTCGTAATATAATCGGAAAGTGTGATCTTTTTCCCCGGCTCTAAATGCGAAGATTCGAAAAGAAGAAGCTTTGCTGCGTCTTCCTAAAACCCAAACATACCATTCTTCACATGAATGCGATTTTTTAGATTTATAACAGAAATTGGAGTTTTATAAGGCCTTATATGTTTGTTTCGTTGTTTTTCTTATTTTGTCATTTTATGTACGTGATTAGTGGGTACAATTGCATTATTATCTTTTATATAGATATACCTAACATGTGATGCATTTCAAGTAATATTCATTATTGATTTAATATCATTTCCCTTGGTTGTTCATAAGGCTCCTTACCTTTTCTGTTTGGTTATGATTTGTTATAATTCCCTCCTTGATAAAAATTCCATAATCCTGGTAAAACTTTTCATATTCTTTTTGATCTTTTTTGAGTTGATCTATCAGAAATTTCGTAACCCTGCCTGTTAGAACGTCCCTTAACTTTCTGAAAAGATACAGAAAAATAAGCTTAGACCATTAGAATAAAATCTCTTTGTTCTTTGTTAATAGATGACGAAACACCAACATTACCTTATTAAATTACTATTTTGCAAAAGCTCCCTACTCAAATTTAAAGGAATATCCTCTGAATCTACCACCCCCTTCACAAATCTCAACCATTTTGGTAAAATATTGTCGGTCTTATTCTTAATTAGCACTTTCTTAGTATATAAAGCCACCCCCGATTCAATTTCCCTGGACATTTCAAACAGTCCTGAAATATGTATATATAAATTAAACACAACATTTTTGAGGCATTGAAGTAGTACCTGGTTTCCCTTCAGGGAAATACAACAGAGCAGCAATAGACAAAGGAACATCAGTCTTATAATGTAAAATGTAACGTGGGACATCGTAGCTACCGCTAATAAACTTATAAAAGTCTATATGCTGACTGGTATTGACGCTTTTCGGGTCTTTGAGCCACAGCGGCTGAACAATGTTTGCTTTTTTACCATTGAGATATATGGGACTTCCTATAAAATTGCTGTATTTTGTAATAATGGCGTTAATTGTTTCATCGTCAGCGAACTCTCGACAATCTCCTTTCAAATGTAAAATAATTTTTGTGCCCAATGACACACCTTCTGCCAGTTGAATTTCATAATTTCCTGTCCTAAATATGAACTTTTTCTTAGTAGATTATACCTTGAAGACATGACTATTATACCCATCAGATGTCCATTTCCAACCTTGCTCATCTTTAGCACTTCTGGTAAATACTTCCACCTTATCAGCTACCATAAAAACACTGTAAAAACCCACTCCAAACTGGCCAATTATATTATTGTCTCCAGCAGCTTGCTGTTGCTTTACTTGCTCAATGAAGGCCTAAAATGGACAATTTAGATTATGCTAAAAGAAAGTAATATGAGGAAGAAATACCTTGGACCCAGACTTTGCAATTATGCCCAAGTTTTGTACCAGTTCATCTTTTGTCATTCCTATACCAGTGTCCTTAAATAATCAAATTGAAAGTAACAAGCAAAAAAGGGTTTTGAAGGGAAGGCTTACTTGGATGGTAAAAGTTCGAGAATTTTTGTCTGTTGATATGTGTATTTCAAGAGAACGATCTTTGTCTAGGATTTGCTGACTCTCATCTTCAGACAATGCAATGTACTTAAATTTTTCTAAAGCATCACTGGCATTTGATATGAGTTCCCTAATGAATACTTCTTTTTCTGAATAGAGAGATCTGGCCACTATATCAAGCAACATTCGAGTTTCAGCCTGGAATTCATGTTTTGAGCTTTCACCTATGAAAAAAATCCCAATGAAAGTCTATAAAACATTATAGTTCTCTAGTGCATAAAAACCTATGAACTTGAGTATTTTAAATAATCCAATTCCCTGAATTTTGTATAAAACAAAATCACCTTTTACTTACCAATAGCTTTCTCAGTATTTTTAATAATTGAGTGATAATCATCTTTATCATTGGTCTGTGTTTCTGTATGCTGGAACCTGGCATGGATTAATAATCCTAAATATCAATAAATTAATAGTGTACTAAGATCAAGATAAAAAATGTAAAACTTTAAGTTTGTTTTAAATTAATTATTTGCAAGGTAGTCTTAAGGAATAATCAAGGAGCTTTACTATTATAAAAAACAATTAACTTTTTACTTTTATATTATAACACACATCTTTTTCTTAATATTTAAAAACAATTTTTCTGATTAACTTTTGTTAAAAAAGTTTTTCCTATACATATTAGTCAATATTGTCTTTTGCAAGTAACTACAGTGAAGTGGATCAGGTACTGGCTCATTTTCTAATGTATTCGTCAATTAAATTGACCCTTCTCAAAATTGAATTTTGCTTAATTACAAGAAGACTGCATCCATAACTAAATTGTACTTTAATTTAGTAACTTGATTTAGCTACTTGACACATGCAAATTTGATTTATTACTTATGGTGTTATTTATAATGCTGGTGAGGAAGGAGGTTGAAAACTAGTTAAACACCTTTCATTACCTATCAAGTCAGACAGTAGAACAAAACATCATAATGTTTATTAGTGAAAAATATGTATTTTTGTTTATCTGTTTAAACTTTCCATTTTTTGTAGTTCTTAGCTGTCACTGTCAGAATTTATCTTACCGGTGTGTCCCTGTTCTTTACAAATGTAATTGCGTATTCTACTTGCACTATTTTCAGCATATTTTAGGAAGTTCCTAGTGGAGGTGAGTCTCGCAATCCGTGTTACTGATGACATTACTTTAACTGGTTTATTTAGAAATTTTTACAGTGGAAAATTACAGATGATAGTAGAAATTTCCGCGACTTTATTTTTATTTCTCTTTTAACACAAAAAAAATAAGGCTACCAGACCGCTAACCTCACTTTCCTATCTATGATTTAAGATCATTGATGAACATTCCTCAACTGAAAATTACAGAAACCTTTAAATGAATTCATTCATTACTCCTTTCATTATTACCCAGTAGATCGCGCCAACTCTGTCTTTGAATGTTTAACCTACTTCGGGCACAGACCCGTCAGGGGGAACTGCTATCTAGGTCCGAAAAACAGACCACGGCTCACCAAGTGCGCAAAGGAGGAGCAAATTGTTTAGGCCCGATCGGGGGATCCCGGCCGCCCAACTGACTGGGAGACTGAGGGCGGTGGTCAAATTTTTGCTTGATGATAATTAATATTTTTTTGCGATAAATACTGACAAATAATAAAATTTTTCTTTGAAACCACTGGATTATTTCATATACATACTGCACCGTTCACAGATTGCAGTTCGGCATGTCGACTAAATAATTTTCTAAATAAGAAACGACACCGAATGACTGACTTAAGTAATACAACAATCAAAAGTATTCTTTAACTCTTTCGCTACTCAATTAAAATAAATGAGTTCCACCCGTGTGTCCGAATTTTTGCGTCGGTTCATAAAAATACGGTTAGGAAAGTATAACGTATTGCAATTAAATGTATGTTTGCGGTTTATGATACGATGGTATGGTAAGTAGTGACAGCGGACTATGTATAGGAATATTAAAATAAAAAATTAAAGTTTACTCCGAAAAATAAAACACAAAAAAGAAAACATTTTAATAAACTTTCAGAGTATGGTACCTTTCAAAGCATATCATTAAATGAAGAGAAACATTGCATTTTCGCATCTATATCTGGTGTCAATTCTTTTTTTATATTTCTAACAAACCACACAACGTCTTTGAAGATTTCACTTATTTTTCGTCAGTGATAAAGATAAAAACACTTCAAGTTATTTCGCTTCCAGTAGCGCAAAAACTTGTTACGACCTATAAACGCATAGAAACAGTTGCGCCGTCTTGGTAAATAAACGGCAAAAGCGGTCTATGCTTGTAAACATTTTATTTTACCTATTTGTATATATACGTCCAGAATAGTTTTGCGTTAGCCATATACAATTATTTTACGTTATTAAGCCATCAAGATTTCATTATTACATAGCTCTAATAAGTAATGTATAAACGATGAAGCTGAGGTCTGAATATCCATTTTTCTATCAAACTTCCCTTTTTGAGACCCAAAAGAGAGCCACCCTTATGAATAAAACCCTATGAAGTTTTACCCTTACGATTTGCACTATAAAGAGAGGGTAACGAAATTTCCGCAATAGTCCAGCGTTGATTTGAATGCGATTTGAATAAACGGCATTATTTTGGGATTTCAAGGGGTGTTCCACCTCTATCGGACCACCATTCGTGTTAACGTTTTGCAGCTGCCGTTATTTATTAGTCAACTTTCTGCAACGCATATTTTTGCTGGTCAAGTGAGGAAATAAATTAGCTCTAGTGTTTCAAAGAAGTTCGTTATTCGAAACCGAAGAAGACTTTCTTATGTACAAAAGCCTTCTAATGCAACCATAGAAACAGGTCATTTTTCGTTCAAGCGGCCGGGAATCTTAAACCCAGTTTCTCGCAATATAATACAAGAAAGCGACACGAAGCACATAAATCTATTCCTCGTCAAAAGACATATGCAACTGCAAGGATTTCTTCTACACACCCCCCACACAATGGTTTAGATAATTCTTCCAACCCGGACATTTATTATTCGGTATTGTCCGGCAAAACGCCCGGCTCCTGTTGCCCTTTGGCTATTAATTTTTTTCAAAGATATAGGTATATCTTTAAAGCCATTTATAACCCCTTAGTTGACATTGATGATCGTTCCCATTTTCGGTTTCTCTTCCGGTGTTGCCAATTCTATTATCACACGTTTCGATTAAGATCTCAGACCTCCTCAACAACCCTTGAGTGAAAAGTTTCTAATCCATCAAGACACTGTCCCTTACCAAGCAATGTAGACGTTCTCTGATAACTTCAGTTTAAAGAGATTTATCCGCCGTTAAAATTTTAGGGCCATACTATTTGGCAACACTGGATCCAGTTTAAGGGTTTTGCCAGGAACAGAGGAGATGTCCCGGGTGCCAGCACGTTTAACTCTTGTTAATGATGTTTGTTTTGTTTCCTCTAAGAGGATGTCTGGCAGTTATTAATGGTATTAATGTCCACTTGCAAAGTTAATGATGTCCGATGTCGTCTATTATTAGCGGAGTTTCCAAAAACGGGCAAATAAAGGAACTTCTCGGCGAAACGATGCTGGACACGGTATTAGCGAATAAAGAAAAAGAGACCTGTGGATGACGTCTCGTTTGTTGTCCGTTGTTGGGGGATGTTTTAAATTTCACTGTAAGTGGACGAACGTTGTTTCTGTAAGGAATCATACCCTTTGGGACCAGTGAATTCAGATCAAGGTGCGCCTTCATATTATTTAGAAGTGACCGTAAACGGGGAGAACTTATTTGGGATACCCCGACGATTTACTACGTCAACTTGAAAAAGAAAGAGAACGGAAACATTCCCTGCGTGGTTTAGGTGCACAAAACAACACTTTAACGCATCTGTGTCAATGATAAATCTTCCCGGTTCCGGTTTTGGATCCAGGCCGCAAGAAGGGCCAGAACTAACTGATAGTACAACCATCATTTTCAGTTTCTATGAGTCGCGAACCTGCGGTTTGCAACACTCATATACAGTGTGATCCATTTAACACCCGCACAAAGTTCGCATTTATCGATCTTTTTTTGAAGAGACAAATTAAGTGAAAAACATTGTGCTTCAAGATAAAGTGTCACATATTTGCCACAAGAATTATGTTATTTTTTAGCACGAAAATGAAAGTAGTCGTAATAGGGATTTTTTGCAAAAAAATTGTGAACACCACTGGATTAAGTAAACTCTCACAATGGCTTAATTTCATTTGCAAATATAGCATATTAGGATTTCTACAGAAGAATTATAAATCACATTTTTCTTATGAGTGTATTCCACCAGCCATGAAGTAAAAAATCGATAACCAATTTTTGTTGGGTACAACACTCAACAAAATTTTTGGAGCCCAAAACGAGAAATCAAATATAATCAAATTCTTGTTGCTTCCATCAATCCGCCATTTAGAGCCACACACTTTCACACCTTTTTCGTGCATTCGTGATCACTTTTCTTAGCTGATTTGGCGTACATTCGCACATTCTTCAATTATTCTAGTTACGTAGTTTTTCTATTGACTGCGGTCTTGCTTTATGAGCTTCCTGTTTCAGAACGCCCCAAAGGAAAAAGTCAAGTGGCTTTAAATCCTGTGACCTTGGAGGAAATTCAATAAGAGGATTGTTTTATCCCATTTTCACCGATTTTAGAAGTTTTCATTCAGCGATTCCCTTATCGCTTCTACATTTTGTATATTACTAATTGAAACTTCAAATTCAGGCGAACCAGAAGTGGCACCTCAAGTAGTGCGGCCCAAATTCATTTCTACTGAAAGTTCAAAAACAGATGTACATTCTAATTGGTGTTAAAGAAAAAAAGGAGCAATAATTGTATTATATCTTGAAGTATTCTTAACCATACGTATATTTTATGTGAATATTGTCTCTTTGCGTTTATGGCTCACTTAGGATTGTCAGTAGTCCAATATCGGGAATTTTCAGGTGACACCATCCCATTTGTTTTAAACGTGCCCTCATCGCTGAACAAATTTTCTCTTAAAAAGTTCCTATTTCCCAGGCATTCGATTCTCCTTAAGCTTACAAATAGGATTTCACTCTTCTTTTCTCATCTCCCAGTTCAGGAATATGCATAAATTTAGACTCAAAACAGTTTTACATGGGACATTCTATCATTTTCTCTAGAAACATTTTACTCTAGACTAGCCATTATAAAACTGGAGTTAATGTTATTGAGAAAATATTCTAATACTCGCTCAGTATGTTTATCGCCGGGCAGGGATATATATTTTTTTCGAAAATATGCCTTATTAGAAAGACTTAATCTTATGAATTTCATGTTTTTTAGCGTCTAAACAAATGATAACTATACTTCTGGCACTCACACGAGTTCATCAAAAAGAATTCTGATTCAAAGCAGAATTATCAAATAATGTTTAATAACGTGAGGTCCCTGGAAAATTATATCGGGCGGCCCACTCTCGACACAGGATTCGATGACGTCAGAATTCTTACAGATACTGATTTGGAGCAGAAGAGGCGTCATATCGGATGACTCGGACTACTATTAGATAGATAATAGATATAGCCTTGCAAGAAATGTGATTTTCCCAGATCGACGTCGGCGTCCATCGATGAAGGCGTCATCGAGTGACGCAACTCCATGACGCATTATCTGCCAAAAAAGCCCGTCGCAATTTCCTCCCTTGCCGATACGACCCTCTGGGCAGCAGTTGCATATCGATGTGCACCCTCTCGCTAAGGGTTGTCCACTCTGTCTTTGTAATTTATGACCATCCGCTGGACCTCGTCCACATAAAGGGTGTCTCTCTGCAGCCGGCCCCATAAAAAATATCCCTCTGCACGTAACGATAGCGCCATTTTTCTGAAAAGCGACCCTTTTGCCAATCTCTGATGGACGTTGTACAGTGTTCAATGCACTTATAAATTTCTTTGTATGGTAAGAAAATATGAGCAGTTTTGGAAAATTTCCTGGAGGGGATCTACCTGATAGATGTGCACATCTTATGAGGGTCGATGGAATAAAGTTAGAGAAAGCGAAAGTGTTCAAAACTCTTTATCTCCGTATCTTTGTCGATGATCGAGTTACACATATTTACACGCAGGATTACAGATCGGTTTGCCGTAAATCCGTTTGCGGCAAAAGGTGAATGGAAAAGTATTATTGTTGCGGTGCATCGGTCATTATTATGAGGCTCGAATAATCCTTTGAATACCTCAGCAGGCACAATGGCGAAATGTGGCCTTTTGGTGTAAGTCAACCGAATAAATATCAGTCACAACCTTGTCAAAATCCTTTCTCTATTGTGGCCCTATGTGTTACTTGCACCGAAAGTGTAAAGCCCATTCTTCTTCATCTCGTCGCTAAAACCACCATTTAAGTCCTCAGCAATCGAAAAAGAGGGGGGGGGACTAATTTTCCTTGGGATTCATAAAATATTAATTATATTTTTAAGAAACGGGAATAAAATTACTTCCATTTCGTTATGCAGTGTGTTCCCACATGGGGCTACCAAGAGGAGAAAGTTTCTTATTTTTAATTTTCTGGGAACAAAGTCTTCTTCATGAAAGTTTTTACTTGTTCTAGAACGGTTCAATGAGTTCTCATCGTTTCAATTTTTCTTTTCGTTACGAAGAAATATCGAAAAATATGTGCAGAAATTAATTATTGTTTTCATGGCAACCGTGAACAAGACTGAAGTTAAATGGCAATGTTGTCGAAAGAGCAATGAATTTACCTGATGCAGTCCTATGACAAAAGCGATAAAAAAATTCGTCGAATTATCCAAGAATTTAATCAAAAGTTTTTGTAATATCTACATGTCGAAATGTGGTATACAAAAATCCATCAAGAAATTCTTAATTACTCGGTCCGTATTAAAACTAAAGATAACTAAGATAGTTCAAGATGAGAATGACGCTGCGAGTTTTATTGTAATGCATTCAGATTAAGATAATCCAAAATTTTCTTTACGGCGAAGATCGGTTCAATTAGAAATAAATAAAACGCATATACAAAAAAAAATATTTAAACAATTCAATATCAATCTCTTTAAACCAATTATTAAGCGTGCTTTAGAGCCAAGAGATCAAGGAAAACGTTTTGATCTCGTATTGCGAATGGGCGCTCAAATCATGGATAACCATTACTTTTGTCGTGGCATTGAATTCTCTGATGAAGCGATGTTCTCCATCAATGGTACTCTTTCATTTCTGCATGGGTGGTACATTTTAATCCTTTTTTTCGAATCGCTTGTAATCCACAATATTAGGCTAAAACTAATTCAACTAATATAAATGAACCTATTTTTCGACATTTCTCTGTAATGAAAGGGAAAATTGAAACTGTCAGAACTGATGCAACGGTTCTGGAACAAGAAAAAAATCTTTCAAGAAGTATGTGTTTTTCTCGTAAAATGAAAAATAAGAAACTTTCCCTTCTGATAACCCCATCCATGAACATACTGTATAAGGAGAGCAGGTACTTTCTTTTCATAATTCAGTTTACAAATAGGGCTAAAAGCAGCATTGGTCGTTGTGGTTTTATTCACACAAGGCACAGCTTGAATACATTCAAATTCATGCATGGAAACATTGTTGGAATTTCCAAAAATTGAAGTTGTTTCAAATTAGAGGTGTTCTTGAGATTTTACTGCTGCGTGAGAAGATTATAAAGATGCAAGGATTATCCTAGCATTCGATTTAAAGAATCTAGGAAGTTTTTTCATCGGGACATCAATACGGTTCTGAAGAAGGATAATTTTGAGATATTCCGAAAATTAAAAATACTTTAAATTTGAGGTTCTCCTGCGATTTTCCTATCACTTAAGAAGGTTTTAAACTTTACAGAATTGTTCCAGAATTCATGATAATTTATATATAGAAGTTTCAGAGTTTTTCTATCAACCCATTAACAATTCCTTAAACTACGAAATTTTTTGCTTTCTTATTTTTTCCTGATTTCTGTGTCCTGCGTATATCAAAAATAGAAAAAAATAATCGTCTATGAAACTTGCAGAAGCGCCATTTCGTGTAACTCCTGTTATTAGCAATTAATGAAATATTTACTCCCTTTGGCGAAACGGAAACCAAACGGGTGTTTATTCCGTAACTAGTTATATGCATAATGCAAGCTTTCTTGTCCCACAGAATCCCACTCGTTACGTAAAAAAGTGTCTATTTTCTAACTAACAAGATAGAAAAGCAGTTCTTCGATTCCCTAGGATAAAAAGAAAAAAAAACACTCCCCACCTTGATATGGGCGTGCAAAATCGTGCCTTTTTCGCCCGCTAGCAGTAAGGTGTAATTACCCAAAAATAATTTTTTATGCCCTCAAATATCTGTGAAGTCTTTGAAACCTAATATTTCCAGTACCAGTATTGTATAGGATGAGCCAACGAAATTACAAAGTAACTGAATAAATTCCATTTAAAATTTACTCTCAAAATGAATATGTTATGTAATATGGCTATGAAACAATCATATTTTAAAATAATTTAGATATTTACAGAGTTGCTTAAAAAAGTGTGGCGTTCAGAAATTATTTTTTTTAATGGCACGCCTTGAATTTGAGTAGCCTAATGTATTTTAATCATAATTATAAACTTTTATGTATATATATAGTTGAATATGCCTATCTTTTATGGTTTAGAAAATATCAGGACTTTTTTCGAAACAGTGTCATTTGCAAGTACTTATGTATTGACACATAAAATCTATAATTTTCATGGGATACCATTCATGCCATGAAACAAACATGCCTCTCAATAAATCAAAATAAAAGTTTTCTTATTGTATGGCGATATTTGATTTTTTTTATATCTGAATTCATCATTTAATAAACAATTAATATCATTATTAGATAATTTCATAATTATTAACAATTAATTTTACCTAAAACGAATATAAATATAATATAATATTTAATTAATTTTGATGGTTTTTTCAAGTATTATTAGACATTCTTAAAATATATAGGGAGTTCTGTTTTAAAAAAGTGTGTTTTTTTAATTTTTTTTATTTTGGCCGTTAAATAGAAGACATCCTGTGGATTTTAATGAAAATAATTAGTTAGCGAAACATTGAACAAGCTTTTCACTTTCACGATTCTAAAAAGAACTGTCGTCCCATAAAAATTAAAGAGGCTATGTATCAATAAATAAGTGTTTGAAAATAGTAATTTTTCGAAAAAGGTTTCGATATTTCCTATACCATAGAAAATTGGCACATTCAACTATATACAGCGTGCCTCGTCGCCACGTAATGAGGGGCAAAAAGCTAAAATATCTTTTAAACTAAAGTGTAAATAAAAAATTTACAAGAATAAAGGAATCAAGATAAAACAATAACTAATTTGAATAACTAAACAAATGTACTACTGGCGTGTGCAATAAAACGTTTGGGGAAAAATGTGTACACAATCCTGTATTTTCCCTATTATTTCTCCAATTTTTTTTGCCCAAATAATAGGAAATGTGCACCCAATCAAACTATGCATCACTGCAAACTTTCAATAAAATATGTTACGAAACAGCTAAGTTATTAACAAAAGAAGTTTTTTTTACTAACTTCAACATCATGTTTAATGAATATAAAGCGCCAAACAAAAAAGTATCATAAGGAAAGTCTAAAATTTTTTGCATAAGGAATCTCCGGTTAACGGGTTGGGCTACTAATACGAGGAACTGAGTATAAAAGAGCTTTACAATTATGATTAAAATACAATAGACTACATAAATAGAGGGGGTGCCATTAAAAAAAAATTCAACTTTTGAGAACCATTATTTTTTCAGCGACTCTGAAGGTCTCTTATATCTAAATATTTTTTAAAATGTGCATATTTCGAAGCCATATCACGTAACATATTCAATTTGAAAGTAAACTTTAAATGGAATTAATTAAATTACTTTGTAATTTCGTTGGCTCACCCTGTACTTGGGAACCAATCTCAATTATAAGCTGCAGTTTGCATAAAACAGTTGTATACGATCGTCGCGGCTTCAGTACTTAACCAAATTTAAATGTTGCGAACCTGTAATCAACCTAAGGCCCTTAATTAACAGAAAATTCAAAAAACATTTCTGAAATTACTGTTGGAATATCCCAAATAAATTGGATAAAGGAAGCTATCTAAATACCTTCCTCGCTAAAATAAATTGAGGCGAATGGCTCAAAATACGCCTTTAGAAACGTTATACGAAATAATAAGGGCGAGGGGTCGACCGGGAGACAAAATGACTAAAAGGGGGAAACGCAATATAAAGGATAAATAATTAATTTGGAAGGCGGCCATCTTGGAATCATTGATCACTGTTACGGAGAGGGAAATTAGTTTCTTATTTTCCCTTAGAGCGGAGCGTCAGACAACGAGAGGGAGTGAAATTCCCAAGTTCTGAAAAGTTATTTCAGGCAGTTTGGGCTGGAATTTCAATTTAATATCCTTAATAAATTTGATAAGCTAGACGACCAAAATGATATTATTTCTTTAATAAGTTGATTTCAGCTGCCGATATCCATAGTCCTAAAACGAGCAGAAAAACGAGAAACAATTTGTTAGAAGAAGGAAACGGTCACCATTCACCTTAATTTATCTCACGGTTAAGTGTCCATTGGATAGTTCCTTAACGGACATCCTGAGTAGGTAAATAAAAAACGGCCTGATTGAATTTCACCTGCAAAAAAAATGTGTTTTGGGGGCCAAAAAACGTTCAACTATTGGCGATGCTACAGGTGGGTTTGAAAAATTATGTAAAACGACTTGTCGATCTGCCTTTTTGTCTTCAATCCTAACGGGAACGTGCTAAACGCAGATGCTATCTGAAGGCTCAAAATGTACGATTTTATTATCTATATTTCGTTTCCTTTAGATAAAAAAAAAACGATCTATTTTAAGGGTGGAAGTCGCAATTTCACACAAAAAGAGATAAGAAGTGTCGACAACGAACTGTAATTTTTGATAGTTTATTGGATATAGGTGACTAGATATGTGAAAAGATGTTCTACTTCAACTTTCGGGAAATTCTTTCAGGTTTTTTTTTCAGAAAAGAAAAAAAAAACATTTTTCAGATTTACTTAGATCTTTGCAACTTCAGCTCCAAGCACACATCTTTAAAAATGTTTATAGGACCCAGAAAGTACGAAGGAAACTTTTCTATCCAGTTAAATTCGCTCGAGAATGCGATTGTAGTGATGGAAAAAGACTTTCGAACTCTTTCAAAGGAGCTGTGAAATGATGGTGTAAAGTTTAATTTCTGCGCTAAAGCTCGCAGAAATTTCGATGCTTTCGAAGTGCTATTGAACATTTAGATTTCCAATTTTCTGTGGCAAATGCCCAAATTGAGCTCAAATTTACTCAACGGTCAGCACTTAATGGTCATTTATGCCTATTCTCAATATTTTTTATCAAGTAGAAGTTTTGTAAATACATTTCTAAATGTTGCAGAATCTTAACTGAGACATCCAGAGTCAATATCCAGAATAAATTTTGAAATTTCCTGAAAATTTCCAAAGGGGCAATTTTCCAACCTTGAGTGCCAATATGTCTGGAATTCCCGAAGCAATTGCCTTCAATAACAGTTCTCTCCGTTCCGAGGTATATAAGCGAAACCGGCCTGCAATATCTCTTTTAGTTTGCTTTGATTCTGATTTTTTCAGCTTTGAAAGTGCATTGAAAATTAGTGCCGCGCACTGCGTTTCCAATGCTTTGAGACTTTAATCGAGGTATACGGATTTAATAAAAGACCAATTTCAGTTAATTAGACTGAAAAATAGGACCAAAAAATGTCAGAATATTTCTAAAGGTCAGAGGAAGGGCGAAGTAGATATCTACTTTGCAATACTTTTGTTCTTGCTTTCTAGGAACATCTTTTTTAGTTTCACTTGATATCAGTTTTCCAGGTTTTTAAAGTTTGTCTGACTTTTCTCAGAACTCAAACCAAGTTTCTTCCATTTTCACCTTCTGTATTATTTACCCTCGGTACGACCCTGAAGTAGAAAAGTCTAATAATTCCTAATTTCAAAAGAATTTGATTTGTAAAAAACTATTAAATTTAGCGCCGTGCTTTCTCAGAAATTTCTCAGAACTTAACATTTGTTAAGGCTTTCTGAATTTTTATTGTCTTTTAATTTTCTCGAGCCTGTGCTCGACTTCTGTAAAACCTCAATTTCTAGATTTGATGAGGATTTTCCAAGATGACCTGAAATTCAAAGATTTTTGGGTATTAAGACCGAGGCTTACCAAATCGAATCCATATGACCAACTCAGAGACCAAAGCCAAGCCTAATCTGGCAAAACCAAGACCCAAACAAAGAGTGTAATTAGGTTTTTTTAAAGATTCAATTTGACCACTAATGCGATTATATGTACATATTACACAGGGTGTGCGGCACTTCTTGGATAACCCATAAATCGAGTAGAAATAGAGAGTTCCAGGCACGAAAAATCTAAATTAAAAGAACGTAAAAATGAAATTTTACAGCAATCTTTTGATAAGAATGTAATGAGCACTTGTTGTTTGGACTTCGAGATGCTATTCTAAGAGAACATCTGAGACACCCTGCATAACAATTTTCATCAATTTAACTTCTGTCATGCTGAGAGGACATCTTGAGCTAATTCTTCAGTCGATTTAGAGAAGCCATGTTCCCACGCATTTCCCGTCAGTCGATGTAAAGCTCACGAGAGCGACTATCTGAAAGATTTCCTGTAGCAATTTATCTACACTACAGATACAAAGCTTTTTTTTGTAAAAACTACATTTTCTCAGTTTATTAAAAAATTTGAGATTTCTTAGGTAGGTAGCGAGGCAACATCATGTGGGGATACTGGCAAGGTACATATGTACTTAAGGCATGGGAGTTTTTTGAGTTCAATGGAGATGCGGTGGTCAGTTCCGGATTCATCAAGTTCTTGAGCAACTACCTCTTCATTAGAAGCGCTTACCTCCCAATCCACAAATGGTCAAGTGGTTACAGGACTATTCACTCAACGGAAGTGCGGATCAAAATTTGGTTTGAGAAGATCACTGAGAATAAAGTATCAACTTTTGTATATTCCAAAGAGCATACAAAAGTGGAGTACGTCATCCTTAAAACTATCTACGCCCATTTTCGAATTATACTTAATTATTTTGGAAATTGTGGAACAGAACTAGTCAATTTTCGAACATATATCATTAAAAGGTAGTATTTATACCTGACTGGACGCATTGCGAAACCATCATTCAAGGGAACAAAGGGCCATTTTACCGCAATTCAAGGGCGTGTAATAGAAAATAATGAACGAAAAGGGTGAAGGTAGTCAAAATGCGACCCACAGGATGACCGTCATTATTACTGAGGCGGAACGAACCCTGGCGAAAAGGGTTTTTCGCCATTATTATTTGAAAGAGGTAATAAGTGGAGAGCGATTTTGTCGTGGCTATTTACCTACAGATGAATTTTACTATAAATTTTTGGATTTACAGAGAAAATTTACGAAAACGAAAATAAAAACGAACACGTAGTTGTTTACATAGAAATGGAACTCGAATCAAGAAGGGGATGGATGCAAGTCGTCGATTTAAAAGGATATGCTTATTGACCGGGGTCAGGACAGGATATGACGTAACACATGTTAGCGTAGAAGGATCCCTATTCCGCATCTTGAGAAGGAATTTCTTGGAAATCAACATGAAATGTGCAAACAGGCGGTATCGGCTGCGATCGGGGCAAATTTTGACTAGGACCGATAACAATTCAGTTTTCTTTATGTGTAGGAATCGTTTATGAGAGATGATTTAGCACGTAATAAGGAAACACAGATAAGTCCAAGTGTACAGAAGATGTAGAGAGGGCGGTAAAGTTATGGAGGCATTTTGGCCAAATCGGCCTCATCAATTTTTCCCTTAAATCCAACACACTTTTAGACGCAAAATCGATATTAAAATGTGAATTTGAAAATTATCAATTTATGCTTTAAGGAAAAAATATATCAAAAATACCTGGAAACTATGTCTGGAATAAGTGGGGGCGGGCCCGAATGCTGCTGATATTAATCGTCATTATGCATACCTACTTATACAAGGTGCTCTTTAAGTATATGAACACATTTTAAAGCGTGAATCTTTCAAGAAGTTTAAGACGAAAAGTCGATTTTAGTTTGGGTTCGCAACGACTAAATTTCGAGATATGGTGTATTTAATTAAAATTTTAATTTGCTGTTTGATTATTATTTTGGTCGATAACGCATCATTCTGATGATATTTTTCATACGGGGAAAATTGACGATGAGAAACTGAGATAATTATTTAGTGTTTTTTTATCGATAGAAAATGTCACACAAAAGATTTATGATTATTTAAGATCAGGCGCATCTTAGTTATGCGGCGTCCTCTATTGGTAAACGCACGAGTGGGAAATCATTCGCGTTTCCTATCACCAGTTTTTCCGGAAAATTTTTAGAAGTACTTATTCTACAATCGCACACTATAGTGCATGTGTCTATTAATTTCTTAGACCCGCCACACACCAGAGGTGCACGCAACGTAAGACATGCATCATGAGGCATGGAGTAAATACTGTCTGAAGGCATAATGGCGCAAATAAAATTAATTTAAACCGATAATGCACTGAAGCAACATTTCCGTGGGTTTTTAGAAGCGACAATTTGTCCCATATCCGCTTAAATCCAATTGATTTGCGCCATTAAGTCGTCCGGCAATAGGTGCTGGACGTTTTATGATGCATGTCATAACTCATGCATCTTCGGTGGTCTGTCTTAGCCGCCCATTTCGACCTAAACCTGCCATTTTTCCTGTTTTTCCTTTGTTGAATATTTTGTTTTTTCTTCCTAATATAAAATATCATCTTAAAACTGCATATTCCATTCAGGTAGAAAAATGTCTTGGCCTTCCTGACGCTATTCTGCGAAAGAATTTTTCTATGACCGAAAATACCGTAATTTGTGCAAGGACTTTCCTTTGATCTTGCATAAGCGTCATAAAAAAGAAAGTCTAAAATGGTCTAAAATGGTCTAAAATGTGCGGGTTGCGCCAATAAATGCTCTCAAAATTGAGAGTGGAACCAAAGATTGCACAAAAGTTATGCAATTCTGGCCGGCTTTAAAAGGTCATAAATAAGTATCAGATTCGTTTATTGTTTGTCCTTGACTGTTTACTGTTTTATAAAAACGACAAAGGGCACTGTTTATGTTTGCTAACAAGGCTGATGGGACCGTTTACAGTCATGGTGTATTTAAAAGTGCTTGTCAAAGTTATGCAAATAATACGTATGTGAATTGAGGACAATAAGCAGAGCACGAAGATTTTTTCTTAGATTTTTGAAACTAGTGCTTTATTCACAGTGTTGACCATCTGGTTAGTGATTTATCTAGGGCGAGTTCCAGCTAGTTCTTTTGATAACGGTACTGTTGGCCCAAAGAGTGCAGGCTTTTTCAAGAAGGCTATTCTCCTTTTTTTGTCAAATGAAACAAAATTTAAAATTTTCCCGGAGTTCACTGCAAGGTTTTCCCTTTTTGCACTAGATGCACGCTACATTCAGCACTTCCTAAACGATAGTGCAGACCCAGCTACCTGGTTGATTCCATCTGAGGACTGCTATGTCTTTTCCATACATAGGCTTATACGTCTCGTAGGTCAGAGTGGCCAGAAGATCGTCCACGAGCAGTGCTTATAGAAAATGAGAGAGAACCCTCCATCCTACGTGCAGCCTTATTTCTATCTGTGTCCTCATGTAAAGCGATCATTCTAGACTCCAGCATGTTGTGGGTTCAGGTAGTGCTTATCGTTTCAACTTCTTAACATCAAGTAGTGAACCTGGAAGCGCATTGTTAAACGCTTCTTGTCTATTCAAGAAGAATTCCTCTGTTGTTTGACTGATCCTTAGAGCAGGTTGTTGAGTGCCCCTTCGTTGGTTCGGTAGATATACTGTTCTGTTCTGCAAACGAGGGGTTCTGAATGCACTCCCTTTCACCTTTTCAAAAGTATTTTCCGGTTCTGAAGATCTGGTTTCCAGTCCCCTTTCAGCCGGGGAAATGGTAGTTTCCTAGAAGTTCTAGCGGTTTCTATTCAATGGAAGAATGGGAGCAATCTGTACGTTTGGTCGATCCCAACCCCTATCTCTTTCCATTGGAACGGATTTTGTGAATGATACTTTCTGTGCGTAGAATTGTGATCTCCCCGATAAACTTTCATCAGGATTCTTTTTTGGCGTTTCTTATTTCTTTATTGTAGGCAATTAGTGCTTGTCAATACTTGTCTCAGTCGTCCATATTTGGTTAGGCTAAACTTTTTCTGTCTCAAGGGATTTTTTTTTTAAATACCCGTTTGGGTATAATTGGGATTCACTGGGGCGACTACCAACTAAGAACCTCGAGTTTTCTAATCCTGTAGTCGGTCACAATCTGGAACAGTCGTCAGAAACAGTTAATGAGGGATGTTGGAATGCCAAACTATTTTAGCAATGATTCATGCCCTGCTGTACAATGTATACGGCGCCTGTAAAAAGTATTGCAACACATTTATAATTTTCGTAAACCCGATATTGAAAAAAAAAACTCAACATATATATTTTTATTTCAAATATTATTTTCGATATTCGAATTTTTAACCCCCTATCCAGCTACTCCTACTAACTTTTTATTTTCATATGGTAAGGTGCCCATTGTAGTACGTCAAATCAAAGGTAATTCAATAAGAGATACAACGGTATATTTAGAACTAAAATTGGATTTACATTAAAAAAAAACATGCCTATATTTTTAAAATATTAAAAATTTTAATATTTGGTTCCTAGATAGAAAATTCAGTTTTATTTCATCTTGAAACTGAGTGAAAAAATATCAACAAGACGTAGAAATTCCAAATTGGATTCGCTGTAAACAGTTTTTTAGATACAAAATATTTTGATTCTTATAGAATTCATTAGTAGTTAAATTTTGTTGTTAGGCATCTACCACAAATACAATATCAAAAAAAGTATCGTTTATCTGAAAACTAAGGAATTGGAATTGCAAACATTTTGGAGTATTGGGGAAATCGCCGAAGAACTTACGAAAAGTTGTCTCATATTTAATAAGAAATATCTAAATCAAGCTATTGATAGAAGTGTAATTTGTCGGATTAATAAAAAATTTCAATAAACTATAAGTTGGAACAAAGCTGCTCCAAAATGTGTAAAACCGTAAGCAAAAATTGGTGACGATAAAGCACTAGACGTTCTTTTATCTATCGATAAAAACCCCATACAATGTACCAGAAAACTTGTCGATAAATGTGATGTATCTGTAAAATCAGTAAGCAATTTTTTAGAACGAGAAAAATTTCATCCATGCAATTGTTCCTTGCCTAAGACGTGACGCCTGAAGATTCTGATCGCAGCGTGGAATTATATAAACTGATTTAAGAAAAAGCTATTCAGGATAATAGGTTCTTTTCCAGAATTTTTTTTAGGATGAAGCAAAGCTTGGCTTAAATGGATCTATTTATCGACTTAACTGTCGCTACTGTTCTACAGATAATCCTCATTGGGTGGGGAACCTGCATACGTAACATTCCCAAAAACTCAATGCATGAATGGGTATAATCGTCCTCCAGTTCGTCGGTCCATTTTTCATGGAGGGGCACTTAAACAATCATGATACTTGCACTTATTGCAAAATTAAATAGTTCCATCAATCGCCGCAATTTTTCCTGCAAAAAATAGGGAACAATTAGATAATAATATTTGGTTCCAATGAGATGGTGCCCCGCCCCATTATGACATGGCGATGAGAGAGTATCTTAATAAGATTTTCTCTAGGAAATGGTTCAGTAGAAGAGGCGCATTAGAATGGCTGCCACGATCTCCAGATCTTACGCCTCTTGATTTTTTATGGGATCACTTAAAAGGTTTCGTCTACAAAAACAGACTCCAAAATTTACATGATTTACATCTTAAAATTGATACAAAATTTGAATGAATAACAGAAGCAACACTAGATAAGTGCATAAAAGAGTTCGAAGGGTGACTGAGTTGTTGCCAAATTGTTAATGGAGCTCAATTTGAGCATTTATTGTAGAAATTTTAATTTTGTTCGTTGTAATAGTGAGTTACTTTATTTTGCATATAATAATTTTATTTTTTAGGGAAACTTTAGATTTAGTTTTAGGCCTGAGTATACTGTTGTATTCCTTATCGAATCACCTTTAATTTAATATATACTGCAATGGGTACTTTTCCATTTGAAAATAAAATTAATAGGGGTAGCTCGATAGGGATGAAAAATTAGAATTAATTTTTAAATGTCCTTTTTAAAGTAAAATTATAGCTCTTTAAACATTAAAAAAAAATCGGATTTATAAAAGTTATAAACGCGTCGCAGAACTTTTTACAAGCGCGGAATATTTTAAAATTAATAAATGAACACTCAGTAGGTATAACAACTTTTTGGACTAAATAAGGATAAAATTCACGGCATGCACGTTATGTATTTCCTAAAATAACGATATTTCGTAAATTTTCATCGCTTTAATCTTAACCGTCATTTCTATAGGACTCTGATATATTACGTGTGTATGGGACAGTCTGTATAATATACGAATTTTTCTGGTCAAATTGGTACGTATGTAATTTCTTTTTCGCCTTTATTTCTGGCGTGTGTTGAGCAGAAATGAAAAAAACCAAAACGAGATTTGGCATCTGCCAATGATTTGGCCATTAGACGAGATCCCCCAGCCAAACAAACAGCTTCCCACAGACAAAATAATTTGAATAACTATTCACAGGGGCTCATGGACATAATGATACATGACGTTTTTTAATACCGGCACATGTCTTTTGTAGTCCTTCTGATGGTCCAACCCCCGACAATGGATTTTTAATAATGTGTCTATCAGTTTAGTTTTTTAAGATCTGGTGGCTTTCGAGTGGCACGTACCACCCCAATTTTTAGGATTTATGTACCTTCGGCGTTTTCCTTCTTCATTGAGTTTGAAAACGAATCTGTATAGGGTAATTAGCTTTACATGTTTTAGAGGGCATTAGAAAATAGCCATATGGTATATCTGTCATTTAGAAACCAATAAAATATTACATATACCACTCGAAAGGTATAATTCACGACAGTTAAAACTTCCAAGGTCGAAAAACACTTTCTGTTTTGTGTTTCGCTACGGAAACTGTTAAAAATGTCGATGCGGTTCCTCGTTTGGAGCACATGATGCAAAAGGGCTCAATAGGTCACATATGTGTTTCCTGTCTAAAGAGTGCCATTAAGGGCTTCGATGAGCTTTACAGACTAATATGGGTGAAATGATGTTATTGGGCAAATATTTTTCTGACTTTTATTTTATTTTAGCTTCCAAATATTCCTATGAAACTCATTGAGTCGTTAATTTCGAAGAAGTGGAACATATAATCGAAATCGCGCAAAACCTCATAGAGCACAAAAACAGAATTTGTATTAAAACGATAAAATTCAAGAAAATGCACATTCTATAGTAGCGACCCTCTGTATAAGGCACATTTTACGTTAACCGAAACTGCTCCGTTCTAAGAGTTTGCCCACAAACGAATTTTAAACTCCCCATGCCATCAAGCTGCCAATATTAAAGAGAATAAAATGTATATACCTCCCCCTAACAAGGTGGTTTAAAAAAATTGTTTTTTCACGGCCCGACAAAAAAGGGTAAATAAACAGCGCCACACTTTCCCATTCAACCCTTAAGTGGCATTAAACCGCGCCCCGAGGTTCGATCAAGGCGCCAACAATAAAAAAGGGGTTTCATGACATGTTCACCCTTTCATGCAGCCCGTTTTTGCGGCTCATCACAAGGAAATCCACCACCTGCCGTGCAGAAGGGTAAAATTAACCCTTAACCACCTGTCTTAAGGGTTGCAACCCTATTAACGGTACCCAGAAATCGACTTTCTTGTTAAAATTATGCAGTTTCGTGCATTTTTTCGGTGAAGAAGGTCCGGAAGGGAAAGTAAAAAACAACCCTTCGGGTGGTTTTATTAGGGGTTGTCGCGTGTGTGAGCTCAGTATACGTTATAGTGGATGCGTCGCGTTAGTCTATTAGATAGGAATTTATAGAGCCGTTCTTAGAAACTTAATTTACCTGGGGGAGCAGTTTTGTTGTTGCCGGATGGAAATTGTTATGGTTTTTGGGATATCATATATGGTTTCGCATACAGAAGATGAGGACATGTGATCTGGATAATTTAGCAACTCGGCATTTTGCTAATAAACGTTACGAGCACAAGTTTGTGCAGCAATTTAAGTGATGTTTTGTAGTAATGCTTCATTAACATACATATTTGACAAGGCAATACTTTGACGCACCAATCCAGCTTTACCAGACGAGAAGAGCGATGACGGCAATAACTAAGAAGATTTTCTGAAACGTGTGTTTCTAATAGTACTTTTGTGTATTGAGATATAAAAATTACAATTAAAGCACAAAAATTATTATAAATTTTGAAAAATGGTCTGAACTTCTGGATGGCGAAAAAATGGTTAAAACTTCTGGACGACGGAAAAATGGTTAAAACTTCGGGACGGTAGAAAAATAGTTAAAGTTTTTGGACCTCCCTTTTTATTTTTTCCACATAAATTGCATGCATCAATCGTAGTCAATATATCAGAGAAAAATAATACAACAGTACGGTAATATAGCTCATCTACAGGGTGGTGCGATAGTGCGACTTCCTCAGCTTAGCTTCTGTACAAATAAAATTAACAACTATTTTCACTTGCAAGATTACGTATCACATAAAGTTGTATTTCCAACAATAGTTTTCTAATGTACACAGGTGCAACATAGGTGACTATATACAACTTTATTATTTTAAATAAAATCCCCATTTTTTTTGTTATTTTCGATTTTCTCATTAAATTTGAAGGTGTATGTAAGATACATTAACTTCCAAATTTACTGCTTCAAAATATTCGTGAAATTTGAAAAGTTTTGCAGCTACTATGTTCCTTGGAAATCAGTGTTGTGCGCTAATCGCTGTGAATTTGAGAATCAAGCTTCTGGAGCTTGGAAAGACCTCTTAATCTACGTTTTGACGTGTTTTACTAAAAAACGTGTTCCGCAACCGCTCAAATAGACCTCCGAAGTAGCATGACGTCAAAACTCAATAACCGACTTATCTCAAATAGAATGCTTCAATTTTCTCGGCGGCATCGTGTTCAGAATTCAAAAATCTTCAACTTTTATTAATATTCCCCTGTTTCTAAACCCAACCACTTCAAAGTTCTAAAAAATCGTCTCTTATTGGTTTCTAAACGTGTTTATAGTCATGAAAAATATCGCAATGTCATTTTTCATATCAAAATCTTTAAAAAATCAAATAGAGAAGATGCTACAACTAATGAATAGAGTAAGAAAGCAATAAAAAATTACATTTTGACATTTTCTTATTAGTTCCAATAACTCTAACTGATGAAGTACGCGTGTCAGAATTTGCAATTTACAGATGTCATGGATATAAGACAATAAACAGTTTCCGAGATTTCAGATATTTATTTGTGTTTGCTTTCAAAAATTACGGATATTTTTATTTAAAATAATGAATTTTTCAAAATAAGAGTTGATCGATGTGATTTTTGTTTTGGGAGAAAATGAGAAGAACTGTTTTCTGGTCAGTAGAACTTTGCTCGGTTTCCTGAGAGATGCCATCTGGAAACCATCAGATCTTGTAGATTACTTGAGCAGTTTCTGTACACTGGAAGGGATAACTATAAAAAACAGAAAAGAACAAAGACTGTCAGAAGTGAGACGATATGACTATCAAATCATTTATCAACCAAAAAGGAGCAATTTTCGGAAAGACGGAAATAGTTAACTTTAGGGATACAACAATGTTAATAAAAGTTGTAGTTTTTAAATTGTAAATACGATGCCGTCGAGGAAATTGGGGCATTCCGATTGAAATAAGCAAGTTCTTGAGGTTTGAAGTCATGCAACTTCCGAGGGCTATCTCGGCGGTTATGGAGGGCTTTTTAAAAATTAAAATGCATCAAATTATAGCCTCTTTGAGCCCTAGACTGATTTCGAAATTCACGGCGGTTAACGCACAATACCGATTTCCATGACATCTTGCAGCGGTGAAATTTTTCAAAATTTTCCGAATAACTCGGAAATGATAAATTTTAAAGATGGGACACCTTACATAAACTGACCTGAAAACTTAACGAGAAATTTGAAGATAACGAAAAAATTGGGGGGTATCATTTAAAATAACGAAGTTGCATATCGCCATACTTTCTGGGGTCAACCTGTTAGTTAGGAAATAAATTTTGGAAATGCGCCTTTATGTGCTATATAATTCTGTTAAAGAAATTGTTAAGTTTATTGATGTAGAAGCTAAGGAAGTTTAACGCACTATTGCAAAGTGAATGTATAAATGAACCATTTCGAGTGTTTTTGTAAGCCACATAATTTACCACATCTATCATTATATATGAGAAAATTAAAATAATTATTTTCACTATTTAATTATTAATTACTATGTGATTGAGGACAGCAGATGACTTGTATCCATATCTACACGCTTTAAAAACCACTTAGTTGATGCCCTCCCACGCAATATGATATGAAAATAAATAGGGAGCGGTACTTGAGCATCAAAATTGCTTCAAAGCTAAATTCCCGTAATCCGATCGTAATTGTAGGTCTTCCAAAGCTCATTTGCGTGTCATTCTTCATTAATCATTTTCCCATGTCTCAAATTTTCAAATTCGGTCTATTTTCATAGTTACAGCGATGGAGACGCAAATGTGCTGCTACCAAATTTTGCATACGTTCTGGTACACCGATTTTTTTAATGAAGAATTTCAAGAAATATTAGTCCTAAACTTTCATCAGAAGCCTAAGTTCGCACACACAGCAGGAATGGAATTACATACTTCTAACCTTGTACAATTAGAGCTTAAATCCGGCTCTGTTTAGTTGCCCTCGTACCTATTTCTTCGGAGGGTTAGGTTGTAATTTATCAAAGGCGTCTCTATGAGTAACGCGAGTAAAGCAACCCCAATATGTGAATAAAGCAAACGCGTACATGGCCGATGGTCTCAAAGGACGCTGGACATTGGTGGCCAAACCACTCCCTAAGATAATAATGGCCTACATGGGGTGCATAAAATAATCTGCGCCCCGAGTTGCTAAACTGTAACGTGAAAACTTAAAATCTGATCAAAGTTTTTTAACGCGGAACCCCTTGATAAAAATTTGATCGTTCCTGGATCCTTAAACAAGTGATCTTTTATTTATTTACCGACCACTTCGGTGAATTATTTATTTGATCATCGGCCTTTATTACTCCCAAACTTTCCTTTTACGAGGAAAGTTCGAAAGCTTTTGCAAGTATCATAATATGAAATCTTAATGTAACTTCTGACTTTGTAAAAGCCCATAAAAAAGTTTACTCCTTCACTTTAAAACTTTTATAATTGGTTTTGCCTTTTCTGTAATGCTTTTGCTTATCTCCTGGTTTTCGTTCTGGAAAAATATATTTCAGGATATTATATTCCCAGATTAAAGCCCAGAAACAGCCGGAGAAATCGAACTTTTTTTTTTGAATTTACCTCTTGAATGGTTGCCATGCTAAAAACCGTTGAAGAGGGCCATAAATAGCAATAAAATGAGAAACGTAGGATCACAATAGCTGCAAAAACTCGCAAAAAAATGTCTTAGAATAAGAAACCATGTTCATTAAACGCGTTGAAACATCTCTTTGCGAAAAGGAGCCCCATAAAACTGAAATAAAACTATAAAAATTCCAAAAACAGGGATGCCAAGTGATTTTTATTGCGCAAATTTATTGCAACATTCGGTGGTGGTTTATTACCTCCCCCCCATAAAGCGGACAGACGCAAATTATATGCAAATCTTTCAGGTTTCAGAAATTGTTTCAATTTCCGCAAATGAAAAAGGGATGTTCCGTGAGAATGACGTAGTTCGTACCTACTGGCCTATTCTCCTAAATAAGGACTTTTGAACCTATGCGCCTAACCCATAATAGCGACTTTCAAGGTTTGGGTTGGCTAGTCTGAATGACCTCACGTCTGGTCACTTGCCTGTATAATTATGACGATGAAAGGAAGACATTTTTATATTCAAAAATCGGTTTGGTTTTGCACAGAGCGACTGGAAAATTACCTTCTAGAGGGGCATTGGTGTGCCTACATTTTCTAAAGAATTTTTTTCAATTTATAAATAAATCTGATTTTCGGCACTTCCATTGGAATTGGAGAAATAAACGATAAAATGAAAAAATCAATGCAACTTCCTAGCTTCTATTTCTAGAGCGTCGTAGAAGGGCCCCATTTTTTTTTCTTGTCTGTTCCTAAAGTTTATGAGAAATTACTGCACAATAGCGTGGTAAAGACGCATTTACCACACTGCTTGAAGGGTAAGAAGTGATACATTACCGATGGCCATTTCAGCACGTTATTATATTAAAATATAATCGGTTATTAACTAATATTTTTTCTCTCGATAAATAGGATTTCACCGAAAAGAATATGCGACATTTGTTATTCTTTGTTAGGGTTTCCGCCTAATTCCAATCCTGTTCTAATCTTTTCCAACATAATCGCAATGAACTCGTCTACCCCTGCACACATGCCATGTTCTTTCCACCCTGCATGGCCTGCTTCTTTTGATAACTATCGGATTACCGAATTTACGGAAATATCTTCTGTTTTCTTAACTAGAAGGACCCTCGAGCTCTTCAGAAAAAATGAACGCCCCCCATAATACGTATACGTATTTTTGGATTAATTTACTTTCGCTATTTAGTGAAAAGCATATCAATAATGTTGGGTTTCAAAGGATATACAGGGTAATTCAGATTTTAATCAAGAAAATTTGATAAGCGATAGAATGCAGAAAAATGAACAGAGAAATTCACATAAACTTGTATGATTTAAAGGTCTACTATTTAGCGGCAGGCTGGTACTTACACATATACGTAGAGGTACTTTCAAGATCATTTTCTTTTCTAGTTTGTAACTCTACTAGTTTTAGAAACATTTTGTAGGTGCCAATAGCTACGTGGGATGGAAATTTTTCAATCAATAAAATTATTTTTGGGTTTACCAGTGGCGCGCGATTAATAAGTTGTTTAATATTTTTGGAAAAAGTGGCATATAATTTTTGCCAAAAGTAAAAATTATTATTAAATTTAAAAAAATTAATTTTGGTTTCGTATTTTTTAAAAGTATATTCAGTTGTTATTTATACATTTTTCTATTAATTAGAAGTTTTTTGGTAAAATTCATCGAAGTTATAGTTCCAATGCAATTTGCCTATCATTAACACTTATAAAATTTTGTTTAATTATCTTAAGTGGTTTTAGAATCATTAATTAATTTAAATTTTTTAAATAAAACTTTTTTCGCCCTGTAGTTCCGTTGATGGTGATATTTCAAAAAGTGTCAAAGAAAAAAAATCGATTTTTCTGAAGTCCTATTCGCTGGTGAAAGAACAACCCATCTTCGGAATCACCCTGTATAACCGACCTTTTCTTCTACCCACTTAAAAAAATAGGCGGAATGTACAACGTATGTGACAACTGCATCCGAAGATTACTTTACTACTTAGCGTTGTAGAGAGCTTACAATAAACAGATATATTTATGTGATGCGTGGTAAAATAGCATTGACACAATGGTGGTAAATGAGATTTTAATGGTAAAAAACAGCAATTTTTCTTATGCAGGTTCCACGAATTCAAATAGTGAAATAGTGAAATCTTAAAAACAGTCAGACATACGAATTTGGGTTAATTTGAATTGAAAAGCTTGAATATAAATAAATTACTCATACGAAAAAGCAGCTCTAGATTCTGGCCTTTTAGAATTCATTTTGAGCTTCCTCGTTTCAGGAGACCTAAGATGGTAAAAAGTATGTTTACGACATAAAATATAAATGAAAGTAAAAATTATACCTGTTTAAATAAAATTTAAATGCCACATTTATATTTTCGTGGTTGTTGACTATTTTTTCTTTCTAGTGATTATTACTTCTTTTTACTTCACATTATTTTTCTTTTATTTTGTTTCCTTGGTAAATTGAAGATTTATTTTTGAAATTAGTTATGGAGTACTTGATATGTTTGGAGAGCACAAAATAATCATTATTAAAATAGAAGAAAAAATGTATAGGGGGTTTCATTAAAACATACAAATTTAATTTTGTTCTAGAAAAAAATTACAGATACAATCAACCTAGATATTCTACGAAAAAATGTTCAAGAAAAATAATTAGTTTTTACTTTTTAAATATCTTGCTGCACATGCAGTATTATCAAAAACACCCTATAGTTACCAATCAAAAATTACTACGATTTGCTATCTCTATCAACTTTTATTTCGCGAATGTCGAGCAGGCTATTGCTTAAACCGTTTCTCTCTAACTTCAATACCAACTGAGATCTCCTACATTTATATGTGATACCCTGTATATATCGAGATCTGGTGTCGATAATGTTTGGTATTCAAATACTTTATTTTTAAGCAAATATATTCGAATTCTAAGAAAAATAAAAACTATTACGATATTTGACATTTCGAAGCTCCCTTTACTAATTCCTATCAAAACAATTTACGCAACAACACCCTGTTATTGCTAAAAAAGGGCGATTCACCCTTTATTTCCAATCGACTCTTCTGGTTAAAACACTTAATACCTGAACTTATCCTTCTATCCCAAACATTCACAAATGAATTCTGACCTACCCGAAGAATGGCAAGGGTTGCGGTATCCTGATGGGGTACTCCATAAAAGGGTTATTGTTCGACACAAAAGGGTTTTCGACAAATTGCAACACAAATATGATCGATGATTTTATGGTGTTTTTACGGTATTACGGCTAATGATTTTGTAGTGTAAATATAATAACTTGTGAATTTGGGGTATCACACTGATGACTCTTCTTTTGTCCCGGTAAGTAGGGTTAAAAGTGGTGGTGTATTGGGCGACATTATTGATGGGTTTTCGGTTTTGTAATCACCACAATGTAGAGGCAGTAGCCTTTAATTTGTTTTTGAGTCTTCACTCAAGAAGAATAATTATAATTCACGTTCGAACTTCCGACGAGGGACACTTCGGATTTGCGAAAATCGCTCGGCACCGCCCAGTTCCGTTTTGAAATTGGTGGTTTTAGTTTACCTTTTCCCTAAGAAAAAAAGCAAATAACAGGCATTTACCGAAGCTATTAACTAAGAATTGTTCGAGGTTCATTATGCTTATAGGTATCTAGTTTCTTTTACCTATTGATTATCGCCCAGTTCGACAGATGCTGCCTTCATTTGCTGTCGGCCGCAACTGTTGGTGGTCGAAGTGGGACCTATACGAATCATCCTGACCATAATGGACTATTTTTTAAATTGGACACGGACTGGACGAGAATGAGTGAAGCCAATCACCAGGTACCGCGCATATACTAAGTCAAAGTGAAATAGTTTTTAAAATTCGCAACGGAATTATACGGATACTTCTTTTATTCCGGAAATGAACGGATGAAGTAAATATACAGTTCATCCGACTCTCTCAAATAACTAACAACTCAAGCAAAAGGTCGGTCAGGCTTGAGATCCGCGATCACTAAATACGTGGGAGGACGACCTTAGACGTTGGTTGAGTATTAATCAAGCTGATTGGTTCGGTCTGCATAGGAAAGGCCAGAAGTTCTGTAACATTTTTGTAACGAATTTATGTGTGTTTTCTGTCAAGCCAGAAAACTGGAGGAAACTAAATAAAACTGAGGGACACTGAATGAAACTTGAACAAAGTTATCTGCATTTTTTTGTGAAGTTTGGAGCATCGCTCTCTCATTGGTGGCGTATCGTGTACTCATTATCAGGAATTCTGTTTTGCTTCAATAAATTATAAATTTTAGTTAAGTAAATTTCAGTGGATGGACGACTATGAACTTGGCAGAAAAAAAAATTACATAGAGGCTCTTCCTATGTAGTGGTTTAGCCTGGAATTTTGCACAAACATAATCTAAAATTCGAGGATCTGCATAACTACGAAGATAGTCCCGGAAGTATCTGACTTAACACTTAAAGAAAAAAAAGGAAAATATTAAATTGTTTCTCTACATAGTCTGCTTTAAAATTGACATATTTTTCGCAGCGATGTTGCATCTCATCATCTCTTGTTTATAGTAAGAAGCTTCAAATGTTCCAAAGGAGGCATCAACCTCGGACTCCATCTCTTTATTATTGGCAAATCTCTTTCCACCGAGCCATTTTTTCAATTTTGGAAATACAAAATAACATGAAGGGGCTAAATCTGGGGAATAGTGTGGGCGAGGAAAAAGTTCGAAACTAAGTTGAATGATTTTAACCATCGTGATGAGCGAAGTGTGGATTGGTGCGTCGTTTTGGTGTACGAAGACTCTTTTTCGCTGATTGCGTTATTTTCACTAATTTCTTCGCTCAAACACTGCAATGAAATTGTATAATATTCTTCTGGTATCGTTTTTCCAGTAGGGAGATAGTCAATGAAAATTATATCGCGTACCTCCAGAAAAAGTGACGCCATTACCTTTTCTTCAGATGGAATGGTCTTCGCCTTCTTTGAAGACGATTCGTCTCTTCGAGTTCATTGCGTTGACAGCTCTTTCGTCTCAGGTGTGAAGTCATAAACCCACGTTTTATCCGTGGTTATGAATCGACGCAAAAATTCCGCTTTATTACTGCAGAACTTTGCCAAACACTCTCTTGCAACAACCTCACGGAGCTGTTTTTGTTCTCCTTGTGCTCAGCTTTTCACATCCAATTGTAGGGTCACAATGCAGTGCACAGTACTTTTTCAAATAGCTACCATGTCTGCTAATTTTCGTAATTTTTCACCACAATATCTAAAGCGGTCAGGTCTGGACTGTCATCGGACCGACCACTGCGTAATTCATCTTGGCAACTCGTTTGATCCCGTTTAAACTTTGCCACTCAATATTTTAGAATTGTTAACGAAGGACCAGATCCTCCCAAAATAGAATCTAACCCACTTGAATGTTGCATAGACTAAAACCTTTCAAATGAAAGAACTGGATGACGTGTCAATGACCAATTTTTTCCATTCTCACAAAATCTTTAAAGGCGTTCACTAAAAACGATCCCAAAATAAATACAAATCAGTCGAGCACCCTTGATTTTTCGTTTTAACCCTTTTAAGGTTAAGTTTTTGTAATATAACGAAATATTTAACAAAAAATCGCCATCTACATGTCAGGTCGGCTTCTTCTGGGACCACCTTCCTATATTCCAAAACATGCAATTACTTAGAAGAGTGTTAGCCAAAGAATTTTTTATGAAAAGGTTTCGGCCAGATCCAAAATAAATATCTCCTTTGCGAAGCAAGTTAGCCGAAAAGGGCGATTCTAGAGATGATAGAGGAGTTGCTACGCAAGATGAAACTCAAAGTAGAGGAGCGTGAGATTACACTAAAGACTGATGAGATCAAGAAGAAGATGTTATTCAGAGGAGATTTCCAGTGACCAATTTGAAGAGGAACTCGATTTGAAAATAAAAACTGATTCTGAGAAGTTGGCGTAGCTGAGAAAATTGATATGACTGCTGAGTAGCGCCGAGAAGTCGACTACATGAAAAAATTGTTTAAAATAAGAGACGGACCAATTTACAAGATGCTTCAGACTCTAAACCGAATAAAACAAAGTGCCTCAACCTAAACCAAAACCATTGCAAATCCTTCATCTGTTAAAAAAACGATGAGCGCGTGGCTCTTCAGGTAAAAAAGTATTAAAAACCGGTCCCCCTTAAGGGTTGGTGTCGAATTAGAAGCAAGACATGTTCGAGGTAGTTCTTTTTATTAAGTTATTAGAGGTTAACCGCTTATTATCGCTGTTTTATAGCGAGACACGCGACCAGGTATAAAAAGGAGTAGCTGCCTGGTTTTTTATGGAAAGGGGTTTAGGTCTTTAATGGGCGGATTAATTGATATAGCAACGGATAGATAGGTAATTATGGGTGTGCCGAGATCGTGCCTTTAGAATTAGCCGAGAGGAAGTTGCTTTTTTACAGAAGAGGCATAGAAGTTGGTTTCTAAATTTGTATGTTTTTCTTTTGTTTATACAAACAAAACGAAAGAATTGATCCTGCGACCAACGTCGAATCGGCCTAATCGCCCTCTTAAAGGAGCCATTAACTTACCACTTATGAGCCTTTATGAGGACCCATATCTCTCACTAACTATTACCGATTATGTTAATCAATCCTTCCCGAACTTTGGATTTAAATGACAATACCGAAATGTAATTCCAATTGGTTCGACTACACCCATTATCAGCGGGAACATTTCATATACAGAAACACTAACAAAAGCCATCAATTACATCCAGACTCTTTTATACGCTTTATAACTGACCATTATGCACATATGGCTTTTTTCAGAAAATTCGTGTGGGTCCATTATTCCCGTTAAATATTCCAACTCGCCCTTGGTGCGACCTTCGCACCCCATCTTTTTACGCCACCATATTTGTTATATGCATCTCTGGTTTACATATTAGTCGAGTCTTCTCTGTCTGATGCACGTGCGTTGCAATGGTCAAAAAAGCCACAGAAACCATTCGGTAGGGTCAATCCCCATGGACATAGGGTTGGTTTCCCCCACGGCTACTGGCCAATGGCGGGATGGTAGCTGCAATAAGGGTTTCGCTTTCAATCGATAGTTAGTGTCCTGCTTGATTAATGACAAGTTTTTTCAGGAAATATCGGTTTTGGAATAAAGCTTTGCCTAGAACGAACGAAAAAATTGAACTTTGGCCGATTGGACATCTATTAATCTCTAACAAGAAGCTTCCAGGATTACTAAAAAGTCTCTAAATTGTCTCGAAACCAGGAAAATTAATGACTCACTATCAACAGATCTAAATGAGGCCACGCTGGAATGATTGAACCATTGATTTTTACGAAAGAAACAGCCCTTTCTTTGGTATAGAAACAAAGGGAATATTTTAGAACTGAATGCCTGTTACAATTTTGCCTGCTGCGAAATATGATTCGGAAAAACAGAGACGTAGATAACAAAGGAGGAATAACAGTTACGATGATATTAAAAAGGCTTTTAGAGGGTTCAGTGGGAAATTTAGTTCGAAAAGAAATCATGAATAATTTCTAAACTTTTAAAACGGGACTTCGTCGATCTCTTAAGATGCTTTTAAAAAGAGAGTACAGAGCTTGTTTAATCATTATTCAATACGGGAGATGCCTCTGCAGGAAAAGGGAGTAATTGGTTTTCTTATCGTCATACCAAGGGACTAGGATCATCTTTGAGAATTAGTAGCCGAGTTTTATAAAAATGAGCTTAGCTTTCCTGAAACCTGGATAGCTTGATTGCATATTTATGCAACCTTATCCTTAAGTGACCCGAATGACTTTAATTAAATTTTGAAGGGACCTACATGAAATTTATCCAGTAAGATGATCGAAATTATAGCATCATTACAAACCAACTGAGTAACCCTATTGAAATCTGTAAGTAACCTCAAGTCGGCTGAACAATTCCAGTTCGAAAACATTTCAAATCAATTCAGGTTAGCTTCAGATTGATTACGTTAGTTCAGGTTAATTCTCCCTGAAGTAATGCTAAATGCTGGTCCTGGAGGGGATCTTGGGTGAAGAGGGGAGGTTTTTAGTGGGTAAGTGTCCCCATCAGGGGTGGAACTCATATAACTCGGTCGCCAGACTAACAGACCGGGTACCTATGAAGGGTTTCCATCTCTACAAAAAAAGGTTAGATTGAAGGTAGAACAATGTGAAGGAAATTTACGTATCAGGGCATTTGGAGTGTAGAAACGTTTTCTTCAAATAATTCTGCCCCCAAGAGCTTGAATTAAGCATCCTAAAGTATTGCGGACAGTTTGGATAAAATTTCTGTAGTAAGATAATTAGAGCTATTTGGACGGAAAGTTCATAGGAACTTGGAATAATTTAAGGGGTCTTAAGGAAGTTCGTACTATAAATACCAAAATACCTTAATGAAGTCTGAATATAATTTTTGTAGTAACTTTTGAAGTAACCCGTGGCAGTTATCTCTGGATAACGAAGCAGCCTTTTTGTCTTTGTGGTAATAAGGGTTCTCATAAAGCAGGCTAATTTTCCCTTGCTCTTGAAAGCACCGGTGCGCCTCTTTGTTGGGTTTCTCTGATTCATTATATATAAACCAATTCTATTAAATATAACTATTAAGTCAAATATTAAAAGATTGTACCTTGGTACTAATTGAAAAAAGCAAAAGGTGTGAAATATACCATCCCGGTAGGAGGTGGCGCCCAACTCATTTACAGCCAAACTTTCGGCGAAAAGAAAGAGGTTTCTTTAAGAGAATTCCGATGGCCTTCGCCCATATATCTCGCCAAAGTATGGACAAAGGCCAGCCTTAAAATATATTAAATAATTTGAGATATATCTAATAATGCGGTGTCACGGCAATGATTAATGGGTCTAGGCCCATTGTTTGTCGAAGGGTAGATTTCGATTTTAACAGACCATTTTCGGAGAATGTTTCCGCCATTATTTTGAGATGGTACTATTTACAGTCTAATTGTCTAAAACGGTGCAATATCCATATTTACTTCCCATGAGAAATACTCCACCAGCTTCAACTTTCCAAATATATACCTTTCGTCAAAAACCATTCGCATAATATTCCGAAAAGGTGTAAATATTAAAATCCATCACGCATACATTGATTCTCACGGCCTCTCGAAGGGTTCAGCAAAATCGGCCCTTCGAAAAGGACCCTTTTGAATCATCTGCATTAACCTGACGTAAAGTTACCTACTTCTTCCCACGCATAACTATTACACAAAATTCGAAAACAACACCCAAGACCCAGAAATAGATTCCCATGCATGGGCAGATCGGTAGTTTACCTACTTTCGGATTTCTGAAAGCGAAAGGGATTTTTGGGTCAGACAAGGAAGTCACCGTCCGACTGTATATTTGCACGTCTGCGGTTTGGTTTTCATAGAAAAATCCGTTTTTTTGTTGTTTTGTTTTTTTAATTTGATTCATTGTCCATGAGTGTTATCGGTGCCTGACGGCCAAAAAATCTCTAAGATTTCACGAAATAAGAAAAGTTGCATTTCGCTTATCTACTGCAGTTCAGGCCTTTTGCGTGGGGTTCAGTAGTCTTATCTAGAAGCTGATCAGCGTTGGATAAGCTGAATTGAACAATTGGGCATAGTCTTATCTTCCTTGTTCCAGAGACTTTCTATTACGGCAAAATCTTCTCGTTGGAGTGCAGCCAGTGAAATTAATAATTAAAGGAAACTGTCTCCCCTCCGTGGTTCAAAAAAGGAATTTCCGAGCGCTTCAAGCAATATGCATAAATATTCAATTATCATATATTTCAGTTTACCGCTTATTTGCGTCTTTTCTATTCATTTTTCCTAGGTTCTGCAAACGTAAACGGGGGTGCTCCTTCGAGCCCTTAGTAAAAGGTGAAGGTTATCCTCAGTTAGTTCTAACTGGCGATTCCATGTCAACAACAACAACAACCTAATTATGTGTGAGGTGTCATCATCAAGAAAAAAATAATAAAAATGAGGACGTAATGAAATTAAAAATGAAACAGAACTGAGAGAACTAATAATTAAAAGCCTAAACCCGCCATTTCAAAACACGCAACCCTTTCCCATATCATTAACTTAATCAGGCGAATCACACCCTTGAGTCGTTCTGATTGGTCGATTCGCGCCCCATCGCTAATAACCCTTTCCCTTTAATTTACCCCTTTTTTAAGCGGTGCTTCATCCTAAGCCCGACTCGTTGAATAGAACCTGTCGTCCACCCCAATTATTCTCAACCCTTTTATGTTTATTGTACATGTGTACCCTTTCTGGTTGCGAAGCGGAATTCTTCTACCTGCGCCCTTATTATTGGTCGTTCGTTCAACCCTTGTAAACCGACATTTCGAAACCCTTTCACTTTCGATGGAGTACGTTTTATTGTGGTTTCATGTCGCAGTTTGATGTTTTAGGGGTGTTATTGGGTTCTGAAAGTTCATTCGAGCTGTGAGAACCACGTTTCACTGGGCAGTAATAATTTATAGACCGCGATCACACATAATGCAATAATTGAATTTACGAAAGAGAACGATGGCGTGCTAAATGGCTCTGCGGCTACTCATCAATGAAATATTGGTCAAAACCCTTAAAAGGGTCTGATGACTTCCCGGAAAAAGTCGGTTCTCTCCTTATAATTATAGCTAAGAAATAGGGTGAAATTTCGAGTAGTTTTTTTTTATGGTTAATCGATCGCTGTGAAAAATCCCTCTTGAAATTGTTAATGTTTTTGCAATGAACTACATGAAGCTGAAAATATTTTCCCACGTATTGGTTCTTACAATGCTGGTTCCAATACAATCGTCCATCAAATCCCTCTCTCTCTCTCTCTCTCTCTCTCTCTGACATATTTAAAAATCTTTTTTCATACGTTTACCTGATGGTCAAAGGAGAGAAAGAACACAAATTTACCTGGAAAGGGGCGAAGATTTGCAAGTCTAACCTTTTCTAAGACGAGGCAGAAATTCTTCAAAAACACTTTTGTGTTCGGGTTACACAATTATTCTTCTATTCACGAGATTTATCCCGGGTTACGTAAAATTGGATCCGTTTCGGAATTGACTAGTTAGGCGAAATTATTTCTTCCTTCGATGAATGCCCATATGGGTTTCTGCATTATATCGACGGAACCAAAGCCATTGCACGTGTTTGATTACGTTTAACCTTGAGCGTGCCCATAAAATCTTTAATCTGTTCGGGTGTCAATGATTTAAAAAATCTGCACCTTGTGCCATAATATACGATGATGTCTTTTTCAAAAAAATCTCAAATCTGAGGAGCGCACTGCAGCTCACGATTTCCTCATCAACACCATTCACGTTACTTTATCCCTTCTGAGCCGGCTTTTGCGCAAAAAGCCGCCATTCTTCGATACGCTAATGGCCGAATAGTCGAAACATTGTTGTGCTGCTCCAGATGTATCGAAATACAGGGTGTGAATAGCTCCTTCGACCTTTCGGAATATTAAATTAAAACTTTCAGATCCAGTAGAGACGTTACAGAGAAGAGCCAAATTTTCCAGTGCTTAGTTCGGGACACCCCTTGGAGTTTTAAAATTTTGCCTGGACATTCAAATCCAGGACCATCCGTCGACTTTTGATTTAAGACGTTGAAAATGTCTTAAATCAACCAAGGATATATAACCAAGGATTTTATAACTGCAAAAATATGCGAATTCTTCATTTCAGAGTCCTTCGATGAACTAAAACCTGATAGGGACAGTTGTTAGCACTCTAATTTAGCCGAACTTTCAAGATCTTTACACAGTTAAGTAAATTAAAGTGAGCTGAAATAATCCGAAGTAACAGAAAACCTGACGGAACAGTGTAACAATTATAAACTCAAAATTCTGATAATCCTACTTACTACAAATGTAAAAGTTTTAAAGCATTTGAGTCACTAGAGCAACCTAAAACAAAGAACATTTTCTCCTGAGTAATCAGAAGTATGCTCATTTAATTTGTGGACACCTGAACCCTAAAGCGGAAATTTAGCAATTATTTACTTAACTGAAACTTTCAAGCTGAAGTAACCCGCAGTTATCTGAAGCTCGAAGGAGAACTTTAGCAATCTTTACTCAATTCATTCAGACTTACAGGCCTCGAGGCACTGCAGTACTCCGGAAAATCATTAAACGGGTATTTTAAAGGAAATTTAGGTCTAAAATGAAATCCCTAATAGTCGAATTGATTCTCAAAAAGCGGATAACCGTCGAAAGGATGACGTCAGCAAATCTAACGAATCAATTATCGATGATCGCAAGGGGTAGACCGATGGTAACATTGATGGCGAGTGGGAGCGGCAACCCCTCGAACCAAGCACCCCTGGTAGTCGCATTAAAACAATGTGCAAAAACGAGTTCAGAAATTACACAATGAGCCCCAAATTCGGTCTTTTACCCTTCTGCATCGCCCCAGTCGAGTTTCCAATAAAGACGTATTAAATGAGAGTGGAAAGAACCCTTCGATTCCAAATTGTTGTTCGGCTGGACCAGGGATGGAGCTTCGATTGAACGGGGCCGGATTAGGAGATAAATTCATGAAATTAAAATTGCCTTTAAGCTGGAACTATGCTGTAGTAGGAAAGATCTCGCGTCAAACGAGCGAATCTTTTTATTTGACAGCCGAAGCATACGAAAAAAAAATGAAAACAGATCGCGATTTAGTCAGGTATACAGGGTAATCCAAAAATAGTATGTTTTAATTGCAGTGCACAAAGGGCATGAAAAACGTAACCTCACACGGTTCTCGACGATGACTGAGGCGACAACTAGATAATCCATCATATTTGTAGTGTATGCATGCGTGCGCATTTGTGGGATGTGCTTAGGCATACACGATGTATGACGTAGCGTAACACATGCGTTCAATCTGGGGTGGGGGTCGTAACTTCTTCCATCTTCTTGTAGTTGTTGTCGTATTTACAGGTCTTGATGGCCTCTCTAGATGACCTAGAACTGAGATTGGTTTAAGATGATTCCCTCACTGAAAAAGAGCTGATGTCCCTCTGAAAGTGCATGTCGGCCTTTGTTGATTTTTCGAACTCTTCGGTGTGACTACCGAAAACGTATATATTTATAATCAATCAATACATATATGTGCATGTATGTATATCAATATCAATATATAATATTAATCAATCTAAATTAAAACTGTTTCGTAATCGATTTTGATTAAGAAAATAACTATTTACGCAACCACAATTACAAAATTTGTTCCTCTCTATATTCCCACAGATGCGATAAGTAAAACTATCATTTTCCAAGAAGCTGATTATTTTCGGTTTCACCGTGGCAAACTCAATAAAGAGTTAAATACTAGAACAAGGATTATATCCAAAATCTTGGTGTTTTATGAAAAACTAGCACAAGGATCATGAGGAACGGTAGAGGTGGGGACTTGCTGCAGTCAAAGGTCCCGGTTAGTGAGGTATTCTCTAAGTGAAGGGTCGGTATATGACTCGATTTACACAAAATGCTATTTTCTAAGGAATTTTATATATGATTATACATAATAATTAATAATCTTGCCAAAAGTATTTTTTTTTTTGCTATAGTACTAACATCAGAATGATGGCTGGAGGGGGGCTCACGACATACTGTAATTTTTTTAAATGAAATTCATGTATATATTAATTTTATATTTTATCAATATTGCTAGGTATTACCTTGATAGATTTGTTAAGTGTTAATACCCGGTATATTCGTAATGCACTCTGTTTCACCCCAAAACTATGTTCTCGTATTTTTTGAGCTAAAACACGCTGCTGAATTATTTTAAAAAATAGCAAAAGAGTTTACGAGCAGTGTTCCTCAATTCGGTCCTGTCTAAACACCAAGCGATATTCCCTAAAATCACTAAAAATGAAGGGTGGCATACCCGGAAAGGGAAGCCGTCATCCTATATAGGTACGGTCTGGTCTAATATTATATCACCGACCTAACGCTGGACAACGTGGGAGTTTTAGGACGAAAAAGCTCGAATTTCCTATATTTAAAAGTTTGTTTTGTGTTTGTTTTAAAGTGAATCGAAACTCCTCGTCAATGGACCGAAATATGCACATGTTCGCGTAAGTGGGCCTCTTCAGGCTCCAGGAATGAAGCCTTTCAAACTTTACTCCCCAAAGCACTACTTGTAATATAAAAATGTATAGGCGACCTGGATCTGCACCGAACGTTTTCTGAATAACCAATTTAATACGCGGGATATTGAAATTGAAAAACATTCATAGAGAATTGGAAAAATAATCTTTGACCCGGGACTGCAAATCAAAAGCTGTCAGAGACCAGTGGTCGCCTGTCAATAACTCTTATAAAACGGTTTTGTATACCTGAATTTAGCTTACTTGCCTGAGAAGGGCGGCGAATAATACCAATAAGGAGGCGATTCAAATGGAAGTTTCTTTCAATATTGCAGGAAACCAATTCCCCGAACAATACTTAATAAATCTTGTTTTAGCTTATCGATGATAATTACGGTTTTTCGTCGATATTGAAAGTGAAATTGGAAACCCAAATTCGATATTCGCTCACCCCAGGTGACCACAAAAAATGCGGAAGCTCTTGAATGCCTCACCCGCAAGTTCGGATTTTTACCCAAATAAAGAAAAAAAAAGAAACCCATAAGGGCCCGAACATGTGCAATCCATCAATAATGCACCCGAAATACCTAAAAAGGGCCATATTTGCACAAATCTTCTTCCCAGGTCAATGTGCCACATGGAACGAAAAAACATAATTTGATATCGGCATCTTTGTTCCTGGGTCTGACAATGGGCCGATTTCACGCGAGCGGATCCGATACTTTTCAAAAATCGAATCATTATGCGAAATAAGAGCTTCGGACTGCCCTTTGTTGGTCACCCACTACAGGATGAAAGTGAATGTGAAAAATGAATCCACTCTAATTTGGAGATTCTCGGAATAAAGGGCAGAGGGCTTCAGAATTAGGTAAAAAGTGCTACTTGGAATAAATAAGGTTCGAACCTTATTTTTTTCAACATTCTGCTGATTTGTGCTTTACTACGGACTGTCATTTGCGTAAAAATGGGGAAATTTAGTTGAAACATTCACCGTTTGGCCTATTTCTGTAGCAATATTGCGAACCACTGAAACGGATACAACCAACTTCCATCCCGAATGAAGGATTAATCAAAAATGAAATCAAATATAAATGATTCCTTGTAGAACCCTAAGGGCCTACATAAAGAACTTGTTTATTAAAACGTTGTCGTGGATCTTTTGAGGTATTCCATGGTTATATTTTTGGATATTGTTACGCCGAAAGGTTAGTTCAGGTTGCTCAGATTTTAAGGCGGGAAGAAGAAACAACTTTTAGTGACTGTCCAACAAATATTACAGCATCTGCCATTTCTGGTTGACTCTTTAAATCCGTCCAAATTATTACTAATTACGATATCTATTAATGCTATTTGGTTCCAAAATTCTGAGACTGCTCCCTCGTTGATACCTCGTTTGACACTTACGTCTTGGGACGAAATCTACGTCTGAATTGTTGAAGATACATTCTGAACGTTTCTGTGATACTCAATTTTCTGAGACTGTTCTCTAACGCAATTCTCTGAGTTTCTCTAACACTCTGGTTTCTAACAGTTCAATTGCAGATCAACATATTGGTGACGAAAGGTATTAGCATTAACTCTACCACTCCTACAGGGACGGTAGGGTTAGTTCCGTTACAAAACTTCCTAAAATTGTTTTAGAATTTGCGAAGCCAATTGAGCGAAAACGAAAAAAGAAGAACACCAGCTCTTTTCCTGGAGAGAAATGATAAAAATTACTGTGTATAAATAGTCGCAGTCCCATTTTGAGCCAGTAAACAAAGACCATTGGGGCTACGTCCCTCCCCTTCCACTTAAAAAACTCACTCCCTGTCTTTTTGGAGTCATAGAATACAATAGAGTCTCGTAAAAAATTGTAACAAAAGGAAGCAATATGCAGTAGTGCATGTTGCACCCCTTCGTACAATGGCGTGCGGTGCAATGTTGACATGCAGCTCTACTCCTTGTAATTTATTACTTGGATAATTTAGTGGTGCAGTATATTTATACATTTTTTAAGTTTATATCTAGTCAGTGGTTTATTCTGCAGAGAAAACATAGCGAAATTCATGTTACGTAATTGGGCGAACTGAGAGGGATGAGAATGGCGAAATGAGCAAGAATGAGGAAGGAGAGAGCACGAATGACGGGAGTCAAGCAGAAATGAGCAAGGAGAAGGAGGGAATCAGGAGTATGGAGGAAGGAGAAAAGATGAAAAAGGAGGAAGGAGGATTGAGGATCAATTAAAAAATACTGATAATTTCTTATTAATTTTTAATTTCAGGAAATTCCGTAAAGAATCCTCTATTGTTTACTTTCGACAACTTTCTGGAGACGACTCTCTTTAATTGAATAGACAGTGTTTGATGCACTGAAAAGTTTTGGCAATCAGTGTGTAGCCCGGCAGAAAATCTTTTTGGCATATTAACGGATCCAGCACAGTGTTGTCCCAAAAAACTACTACTTATTCATCATATTTATGATTTCATTTCAAAATTCAAGGAAATCTTTACATACCTTGTTTCGCAGGATAAGGTCAGCTATTCGGCCCATCAGCCTATTCATATGTATATGTATTTACAATAACTGAACAACAACAGATTATGAAGGGTTTGCGCTAAAATGTGCATTCGTTTTTTTAGGGTATTTCATAACCTTCTGAAATCGGTTAGAAGTATCCATCGATGGTCAAAAAGTAAGATTAACCCCCGAACAAACAACTGCAGTATAGTGAAGGGAATATTCCGATAAAGGAAACCGAAAGTAAGCCCTAAATTCGGACAATGGAGGACCTTTTTCAATAAAAACAGTGACCGTTTGTCGATCACTCCTATTTTCTGAATAATGTAATCATCTGTCGCGATCTCCTTCCTCCGGATTTCGATGTTTTTATGCCGTTTTTAACCTGCGCTGGGTCTCTTTTCGACGACCGCTGCTGACCGGTGGCAAGCCGGGATTAAACTAGCTCAAAGAATTTTTTTTGCATAAAAATGCCATTGTATGATATTTTTATTTTTTTACGGTTTGACGAACACGTTCCTTTTTGACGTTAAATTTAGCCAGTGCCCATTCTTTTATGAATTCGGTGCAAAAAATGGCAGATGTACAGTTTTTTAGGCACGCGATAATTTTATTTTAGGGCCTTTTTGGACTAGAATTAAATTATTTGGAACATTTTGTAAGAGTTCCGGAAATGAGTCAGAACGGCTTACAGACGAGATGGTGATCTATTGGGATCTTGGACGTTACAGAAGAACAGCTTCTCGTTTCAAGGTTTAGGGAAGTTTCGTCCGAAACTGCTTCCAGATCTAGTTCCTGAGATAAGCAACCATGAGCTTTCATTAGTTTTCGATGTATAACAGATTTAACTCGAACATTGCTGCATTTTAATGGGTCTTCTTTAGGGATACGTATTTACTCTAGTTAACTGGCTGCAAACTTCCTTTTCAGGGTGATAATCTAACATTAGTCTAGCAAGTTATCTTCAAATGCCTAAACAAACTGGGCAACAGATTAAAGTAAGAATATCTTCCTTTCATTTCCACTTTACCCCTAATTGTAGATATAAGGCAACCACATTGTTTAAACAAGTGTTATCTTCAGTTTATTTTTATAGTTTTACTTGTATTTTTTACATAACATCTCACTCATAAGGTCTCATATCATGATCCTATAACCCTTTTTATGAATAAAGTTCTTGAGAATCAGGTTAAAAGGCCCTTCTATATTTCTATTTCATTCAAGAGTAAAACCGAGCAAGAAGATGTATATCAAAAGAAACTAGCAGCGTGGTGCCTGCCATATGGAGGGAGCCGGGTTCGAGAACGGAAGATCTGACTTTTGAATTTATGTAGAAATTAGTTTAAAAGAATTGGCTGAAAGTGACGTGGAGAATGAGTAGAGGGGAAGCTTTATAAGCGGTAATAATTTCATTTCAATTTTTCGCTTTCGAATCTGCAGCTGACATCTTCATGATCCAGAAGAGCTCATATGCTAATCAGTTTTAATTTTACAAAAAAATTTCCTTGCGACTACTTCTTCAGGTTTCTCCACGTTTTCGCCTTCGTTTAATTCTTTCAGTGGATATTTTTTTAAGTTCAGAGCAAAATATCTTCAGCAAACTCTTCCATGAGTGAATCATATATTTTCTTGCATTTATTATACTTCCAATAACCGCTAATTTTCCTTCAACGAACCCTTATCTTGAAAATTGGGAAACTTCAATTTCTTTTGGGAAGTCCTTCGAGTTCAGACTTTTTATTGTAGGTTTCAACGAGATTTTCTTTTCCAGTCTTTTTTTCACGAGCCTCTTTTTATTGTATCAAAAAGTTAGGTATCTCAGAAACAGGTTTCCTCTAAAGTTCTGCAATTTCAGCATTCGTGTAGCAGTGGAAAGGGGATATCGGGTAACGCAGCAACACCTGTTTCTGCTCATTGGCCTCATCAGACATCTCTTCGTACACGTAGGTACTGAATTAATTTTTATAATTTGACAAGTTACTGCGAGTTTTTTTTTATTGAAATTAAGAAAAAGTTGTTTTTAAGAAAGTTTCATATATTGACGAATATTGTGATAATATAACATTAGAGAAGCAGATGAATATCAAAACCCGAAAAAATCAATTAAAGTTAAGTTTTTTTAAATAGAATCCTTTATATATAAATGTATATTTGAACTCCGCCAATTTTTCCCCTTTCAAAAAATATATAATATGTCGTAGTTTGCTCCAATAGTTTTAGATATACATTTCAATTGAGCATTTCAATTGAGAAGATAGGGTGCGCCTTTCCAGACAGATCCGAAGCAAGCATGAACGATGGGTTCAAATGTGTTAAATCCTTAAAATAAAATAAAAGCTTGTCAACGCTAACCCCATATTGACCTGTGATGAAACATATATTCTGATATTAATCAAATTAATAGAAAAAAAAATCACAAACGTTCAATGTGTCCAACATTATTATCTATGCACTTCATGTAATCTGTATTAAAATCCAAAATGGTATTTGTGAATGAAATTAGAATTTACTTCATTTAAATCTTGTCGGTACTGTTCAATTTTATCTTTTACTTTATTTAAGTCTGCATTAGTATGGTCAGAAACTTCAGGTTTTAAGTACTCTCTTAAAAAACTATATGGGTTATGCCTTGTCTAACAGCGTGCTCCAGTTTTTCAATACTTTATTTAAATTGAACATCGGAAATTAATGGAGCAAATTTTAATATATTATACATTTATGAAAAAGAGGAAGAAGTAGAGGAAAGCTCATATATATTGATATATACGGTGTCCCAATAAAAAACCGTTCATTTTTATTTTTTCGGTTTCTGATGTTAATTTATTCTTTTTAATATCATATCAAAGAAAGTATACGCCAATATATAAAAATGCTGACAATATTAGAAAACTATGTGAACTTTCAAAGTACTTTTTGTTAAAAACATGTTTTCTATTTTAATATACTAAAAAGTTAGAGGGGGTCCGATTTTTTGCGTGAACACTCTGTACATACGAATAAATATAATATAAACATTTATTTTTCAAGATATGCAGCAAATTTTACACTTTAAGTATCTTAAGAAGAAATGCCCGTAGGAATTTGTACCGAGAAACCTTTTTTTCATTAAACATGTATGAAAACACTGATTCAGTCGTAAATAAATTTTATACCCCGTGATAAAAAAGTGATGCCCCTTTAAAAAGAATTCACCTATCGCTGCAGAGTCCTCTACAATGTGCATCGAAAATGTAAACGGATTCTGATTTCGCACCTCCAAAACCCCCCGATGCGATATTTTGTTCAAATAATAGCATTAAAAACAAAATAATAAATTTTTCTTTACTTTATTTATTCTTCACTTTGACGTCCTGTATTTTGGAAACGATCCATATTTGGACTAAGATAAATTAGCACTAAGGGTATGCTAAGGTAAAATAGGACTAAGAGTTAAATCGTCATATTTTCATCTCAGAAATCTGTGGTACAACTTCGTACAAGCCTTGTAGATACATCCTGTAGAAAGCCAGAATGGTGCCAAAATGAACAAGTTTGGTTGAGATAAAAATAAATTAAGAAAAAAATTAGTGACGACTCGTTTAAAAGAAACGAGCGTCTAAATGAAAATGGGAAAACGATATTGGGCAATCAATCAGGCGACAAGTATTGCGATTCGATAGCTTCATCAAGCATGTGTACGTACAAACTAGGTACACACATGTATCATGCTTCGGATGTCCGAAGTCTTACTCATGTTCAAGTGTCTACGTTTCCACCACGTTTGAGTGTTCCTAAAATGTTAGGCTGATACCTATTTGAGACTCCCCATTTTCACATTCACATTTTCGTAGTTTTTATTAAATTCCTCATTTCCACACACTTACGCAGCATCCTTTTAAGATCCACCGTGCTCTATCGCCTAGACATTTTCCCCTTAAAATCATGAATTATGAAATATCTCGCAAGTGAAGCTTCAATCGCTTGACATAGTCGTAGAACTGCTGGTGTTAAATAAAAGATCAATTTGCAGAGCGATAGTTACCGTTAACTGAAGGATGTGCAAGAAGCCTTAAGGACACCGCCGTGACTGTCTTTCAGTACTTTGAATTTTTGAGAATTTAGTCCTTTCCACTGGTGCACTGATATTAGTAAAATATCAAATGACTCAAACAGCGGAAAATCAACACGCACACGTGATACAGCGTTTCCTAGATCCAAAAAGAACCTCCCCCACTGGAAAAAAAAAACTGAAAACAGAGGAGGGTTTTTTTGTGTTTTAAAGCCCTTTTCGTCTGGTCGCATACTGTAAAATTCGGTACACATGTACGATTGTTAGACATTTACGGAAATAGAAAAGGGGACTTTTTAGACAAAAACTGACTGATTCTAACGAGCTTCATTTCTCTTTTAGTAGCGCTATTTTAAACCTATAAGATGACCTGATTTGTCAGATGTACGTCTGAAAACGCGACTTATCTTCCGTAAACAACTTTGTTAGGACAAGATTACATTAATTTGTCTCCGATTAGCCCTTTAGCCGTATCATTATTTGGTTGTTTGTTCTTGACCTGGGTTCAGTTCTCTTTGCTTATCAGCCATCTGCTCTAAAAGTCTCTGTCAGATTTATGGCCCTAACACCTTCGAAATTAAATTTTATTTACATCTTAATTTGCATATTATTCCCAACATTACATATGTACAATTTCGGATGTAAATGGGAGCTGTTCCTTTGCTTTCAATATTTCTTATTAACAGAGACTCTCGTCAAATCACTCAAGCCACACAATTGTGCAGTTGTCAGTGACATGCCGTATAAATCCAACCATTCACGTAAAATGATAAATCGAAAGGACATCATTTATTCGGAGGACACTTCAGCCCCGGACGAAAGAACTTATTTTTGTAGGTGCTATTCTAGTTCGCCCCTGAAAGAAATTTCTGCATGGTTCGACGGCTCAATGGGTCACCCACCCTCAAGGGCATGACCCACCGAGAGATTTGAATTTATTAAGGAATTTTAATGCGTTTAGAATACATGCGAAACCTCCCTATAAAAGATTTCCACTTTTCGGGAATCTGGGGCTGCACCTGGCTTCCGAACGCGTGTCCCACGTGGCTGCCGAAACCGCGGCGTGTGCGTAAAAAACGCATCCGATAAAAAGGGGCTCACGCACGATTTTCCGCCTTAAGCCCGAGCTTTGCTACTGCTGTTAGAGTGAGGCTGTTTTTTAGACTGCAGAAAGAATGCGGTAGGAACAAGCGAACTTCACATTAAACGTCTCTTCATAATATTGCCAAATTCGGAATTATATAAACAACTTTGCGTAAATGAAACGAAAGACGTAGTAAATTATATCGAAGATGAGCTTAAAATTATGACAGAAAAAATGGAGACTCTCATTAATCAGAGCGCAAATTTTTGTCCAGTCTCTCCCACGGCTTTGCAAAGAAGTTTAACAAGTGTAGACTTCTTCCTCCCTGCGCCCATCTCACATTTACTCTCCCGCGGACTTCTTCCCTGTACCCATCAAGTATGACCCTCCCAAAACTGAAGTACTGCTAAAAACTTCAACATTACCACCGTCAATGAGTTAATTTAAGTTCAGGTCTCGGAAAGAATTGTGAGAAGTCTGTAATATTACATTAAGAAGCCGGAAAATGGAGCTTTCCCGTGTGCGCTTAATCATTCTCGATTCTATTACGTGTAACGAACGATAGTTTTCAGTGTGTGACTCTGAATTTCATTAAGAGTACGACAAGAATTTGAGCAATGTGAGAGACCGTAGAGTTTTATTATTCAACGTTTGTCGCTAAGGAAATATAGCGATATTTATGATATTTCGTTTTTCCCCTAGAATATGGTTTTTTCGAATTAAAACGTAATAGAATCATTAAAACTGCAATAAAGGATTATATTGAGTAAAGATGCTTACCACCAGAAGCATGTAAAACTGGGTTCTTGGAACTTAGGCACGAAAAATTCGTTTGCGTTGAAGAGTTTTACCAGTTGTTATTGATTGTTGCAGTTTAAAAGGTGCATTAACATGATTTTAACAAATTAAAAAGTTCTGCAGTAGGATGTTCAGTAGTTCTAAAAAATACCGACTATCATTTTTTTTTGTTTATTTATTTAGATGTAATTCATCGAAGTACAAAAGGAAACACATTATACAGGTGGATCCAGAAAGAGAACCGTTTTTAATGTAATTACTCAGACCTAATTGTTCTTGCGTCCAGTGAAGGTTTGTTAGTAGGGGACATCTTTGCCCAGAATTTCATCCCTAACGCTTAACAAAGGAATGAGAAATGTTATCATATATATCGTACTTTCTAAATCACCGTCTCTAATAAATTCATTATATGTGGTCTCTGCATTTTCCAAAGTTGCGATGATTACAGTTATCACACTGTTTTAACCTTAACACTCATTCAAACTGTTAAAATTTTTAAATAAAAACTACTGTTCGGCCGAATCTCATAAACTCCTTTTTGCACGCCGCTGGTGTTCAGCATTATCATTAGATTATATACCTCCTTGCTGCTCGATACCAAGTGCCGTTCATTAATTTAAAAAATCGCAATAGCAATAGTATGTAATAAAATGCAGTTCAATAAACCAACGATATTTTACGTTATCTCAACAAATAAAAATAAAAAAAAACTTCAAAGATGCCCTAAGGAGACCCAGCGATTCACCCGATATTGAAGTAAAGGTCTAGGTCTCTTATATTTCTCAAATTCTTCGTGACTAATTTTAAATTTTGCATGGCTGTAAATTCACACCCTGTACAATGAGAAGGAAGTGTAAAGTAAATACCCGACGCCGATGACGCATTGAGCCAAAGATGGCGCTTGTCGTCTTCGGATGAATATCAAAATTTGGCACGTTTGTGGCTGTGCCACTTAGTATAATGCACTTTAATAAAGTAACATCGAAACTGAAATTGACTATACATACAAACAGTACCATATACATTAAATACTCCCGAAAATCGCTGTATTCGATTGTATCTCGAAGCCAAAATAAATCTTTGCAATAACTAAGATGGAAGACTGCCTTGAGGGATTCAGGGTTGTTCTAGGAAGAGATTAAAAAATGTCATAAATTTCATGGAAAGTCAATGGTTTCCCTCAATAATCTGAAGAGTACTGATGGCATCTCTTTGAGATTAGATACGCATCACTGTGTTTAATTGAGTTTTAGTGCTTAAATAATTCTTTACAAAATTCGATATTGAAATGTGGATTTGACGAATTGAGGATCGTTATGTGGAGAACGAATAAAGTCAGAGAAAGACGAGAAAACATAAAATAGATCTTGTTTTAATCTGGGTCATCGCAGGCCAGGCACAGGATTATTCGACTTTTCACGCAACGAGGTAATTATCTACAAAATTCTACCTAATATCTACAAAACTCTCCACAATATGTAGATTGTGTTTAATTATGGTAAATAAACGGGCGTTCAAAACACTCGTTAAATGGGTCTTTCCGTGGATAACATTTGTTAAATCCCACCTTTGACCTCTCGCAAAAAAAAAACTTTTTGCCAGTAAGCAAAAGAAAACACAGCGTAATTAACAAAGTTTGCCAAAAAGAACTTCTACATGTTATAAGATTATTAAAACCAATTTCAGTTCGGGTAAAAGTTAGTCAGGCAGCAAGGAACAACTTCTTTTTTCGTCGAAATATAAATACGCCCTTCAAAAGCATATTGTTCCTGACAGGCTTGCCTTTGATGTAATTTACTTCGTATCTTCTTCCCCAGTTAATCATTAATGAGAAAGCAGCTTTGTGCTCTTGTCTTGGATCCTGAAAGTAAGTACTTAGTATTAGAACTTCTTTTATGGAGGGAAAAAGGAGGCCAAATTGATACTCTTTGAAGATCATAATAATAAATTCGCAAAAATGTGTCTGTTTGGGGTTCTTTTGATTAGCAAACTGTCCTTCGAAATCACTAGAATTACACGTATCGTGGCAATTATCGCATATATGGACGTTGACCCTTTCATCTTTAAGGAGGTAGTCGAGGAGGTGTCAGATTTTCTCAATGCTATATTAGCGAAACCTCATTACACCAGTTAATTAGTTCTGGTAGTTCCACACCCCCTAATTAATATTTGCACAAGTCCGTAAAGGGCCGCTTTACGCTTTACCACCCCCGGTAAAAGGCCGCTATTGTAAACCGATGCTTTCCGCATCCCTTCTTCTCGCCGTCTCTGTCTGAATCTCAGTGGGGTTAGCAAGGGGGGTGCTCGCTTGCTCTAATTCTCCCCTCTACTACCACTCCCCTCCACTAAAAGTGGGGGTTGGAGTTAGCGTAGGTCATCCCTTGAGTGTGTAAAAATTTTCATAGTCAGTAAGCGTTCATGTGCCAAAAGAACTAGTAGTGCAACACTTTCCAATTGTAGCGGTCGTGCTACTTTACGATAAGTTCGGGGTTTTATGTTGAAACTGATGATTTCGTGATACCTGTTTTTAATTAGACTTTAAGGAGTTTGGTTTATTATTGAGACCGTGTGGGCAAAGATGCCACTGCTACAAGAAAGCACTCCTAAAAGAGGTAAGCTTTCCTTCTAACCATTTGGTTTTTGGTTCATGGAAAAACTTTTAAAATGGTCTAATAAAATAGATCTGTTTTGGTTTACACTTAGTTTCAAATTTCGCGAAAAGCTCTTGACGGAAAACATTTTCCCGCCTTAGATGCGCGCCGCGTATCCATGGTCCGAGCCGCATTCCATAAGCGGTCAGGACTAACCATTTACCTTGATTAAATCTCTCTGGCGTCAATGTTTATAATTTTGCTACAATTTATTTTATATATCACGAGAAAAAATGTTATTGCAGCAACTGATGTCATTCGTCCCGTTTGTTAACTGAGTTTTAAAACTGAGGTTAGTTCAGATTAGTTAGAAAAAATATTATATTTTCGTAATATCCTAGCCCGCAGAAATGTTGACACATCGCCTGCTTTCTGCCAAATCATAACACTAGTTTCGGAGATTTTGAAAAATTTGCGAAACTGCAGGTACAAGTATATTTCTGCTGCTAACTCCAAAAATTGTCCATTAATGCCCTTCGCTGGAAGAGCAATAAATCCACATCAATTTCGACTAATTCTCAATTTTTGTCTTAAAAATGAGGTTTGTCTTTACAGAAGTCGTTGGAAGCACAGAAATTTATTAACCAACATAATGAACTTAATAATTTAATTTAAACCTGTTGGTAGTGACCTGATACCTCATCTACTCAGGTGCATTCTGAGTCCTCCAGTTTATTCTAGAATATGAACAATATGTTTGTAGAAAAGATTGTAATTTGTGTGTTAGGTAGTTATTGACTAAACTGAAATATTTTCAAGTATTATTCATGGATGAATTTTCCATGTGCCTGCGAGTTGCTGTTGCATTTAAATTATCAAAAATGTCATTCTACAGCAGTACAATAAAGTAATTACTTTACCTATTTGGTTGAATATATGATATACAGAGTGAGTCTCAAAGCACGTTAATTTTTAAAAACACTATTAATGTCATTATCTCAAAGTAAGGCTTTTTAGCTACTTTCAACTTTCACCTCGCCAGAATTGAGTTTAGTACTGCGTCAAATGGTATATCGCTAATTCCAAAAATAAGTAAGAGACTATACGTATATTTAACGAAAAGTGAACTCATATCAATACGTTATCATAAGGTTTAATGTAGTCACGCTTGCGCATTCCAAAAATGAAAATTTGATTGGTACACTGAAGATTTCATTCATGTATGAAAATGTGCTTCTTATCTAATAACTTATGTACGCCATTTAAAGTGTACAATTTTTCCATTAAATGAAATTTACATTCCGAATTTTATTCCAACATAGAGGAGTTTTAAAACAAGATAATTTAAAGTCGTTTTTTGTTCACAAGTTTGATAAGATTTCGAGAATCTCGCCCCTAGATGCTGTTTAAAATTCTCTTGCGAGAGTCGTTTATAATGTCATCAATTCATATAAAAATACGATATTTTTTAAATGTTCTTAACCTCATAAAAGGACAAAACGGAGGATCTATTTCCGGACCTCCTAATTATTCCAATCAACCCCTGAAGCCTTGGCCCCTGAAGAAAATCAGTTTGGTTTCTCGGGGTTTCCATACATTATTAAAGTACTCCCCTGGTTTTTCCACTTTATCAATTTACAAAGGCCGGACGATTTTTCCATACCTCTGAATATTAGTAGTGATTTCTTCGAAATTAGTAAGATAAACGATAAAAAGCGTTGTCAAGAAATCTTGAGTTTTATTAATTACAAAATGTTTTTTCGAAACTACCCTGATATCTCCTAGCAGCACTGCCAAATTACACGATCAGTGGCGTTCTGCGTTTCTTTATAACTTCTATTAATCTTAGTGTGATAAACAAAGATTTTCCCTTGACTACTTCAACATCCCAATACCTTTTGATAGGACCCTGTTTTTTTTTTCTTTAAAAGTTAATATGTATTAACGAAATTTAATTATTCATTAATATCAGTGATGTAGTAGGTATTGAGTGATGTACATAAAAATATAACAATAGTAATAAAAGAAAGTACTTAAATGTTTAATGATCGTATTTTCGGGATCTCTTACAACATGATTAGCATTCAGCGACCATATACAAGATGTTTCAGACTTCAACCGGGAAAATCTAATAAACGATAGAACTCGGAAAACTAATAAGAACATTTCATATGAACTGGTATGTTTCAACACTTAGTTGCCGAAATACAGGGTGACAAAACATAAGTCATAGCAGATTAGTGGCGTCGCACAAAAAAATTTGGGACAGTAAAATGAGGCTTGAATCTCGAAAAATTAACACTCTGTAGATCTTCTCAAAGACTTATTAAATCAAATCGTGCAGATTCCACATCATAGTGTACCTGCAAAATGTCAAACTGATGTCTGAAAAACGTAAGCAGTTGTGAAATAATAGAATAAAAAAGGAACACCCTGTATTTCAGTAACGAAGGTTTAAAATGTACAAGTTTACTTGAAATTATCTCATTATTTTATCGAGTTCTATTTTCTAGTAAATTTTCCCGAATGAAATCTGAAACACTCTCTATAAACTTTGAGAGAACTAAAGAAAAACAAGTGCGTAATGGGGGAAATGCTGGATTTCTCATGGAAAATAGAAAATGACAAAACGAAAAAGAATCGTAGTCTCACTGAAGCCGCATTTAATATTTTGCAAATTGAAAGATCATAGCTTGGAATTTGATTAAGATCTGGGCAAAAAATCAAACAAATCAACGAAACATAAACACTCAGTGCTGCCCATCGCCTGATTTCAAGACCGTTCACTTTTAGTCTAGCTGTGTTTGAATTTTAACTAAAGATCTGTAAGTTCGATTTTAGTTTATTTATATGTTTAGTATATATTAGTATGTATTAATAGTTTTTCCTACTATAATACGTTTGAGATTATGGAGCTGTTGATGTCTTTAGGGGCGAAACTCGCACAAAGCACCCAATAAAACTTTTTAAAAACTAAGGCAATTTGTGCTTTTGTGACATAAAATACTTTTGTTACACACCGAAGGTGTGAAGTACATGATTACGACCTCAAGGTCAAATTAAATCCTTTAGCGCACGGCGCCAAGGGGTCTAAGACGTGAGGGTCAGAATTATTTCACAACTGCAATGTGTAAATTATTTTTTGGTAAATAGAACAATAATGAGGATTATTTGCGGTCGATTACCTCATTGGGTAGGTAATGACCAATATACGTGTCATCATTAATCGTTGTTTACGCAAAAAGCGAACAAATGTACTTTACGGGCAGTTAGCACAACTAGTAGTGATGTTGTTTGAAACTGGTAATAGAAAAAATACATTAAAACACTAATCCGCGTAAAATTTATAATTTTTTTTTATTCGTCAAACGATCGCGTGCTTTATTATATGTCTAGTCCGATTATATCCTTTATGCGCCTGATGATGACTTTGGCACGAAACTCTGGTAACGGTACCCACTAGCGTTTTTTTTGTTATTTTAAATTTTTACAATAATCGGTGAAAACAGGGAATTTTTTGAGAGCATTTTTACGATAAACGACTACGTCAGTTACCAAATATCCATCGCACTCCAACGTTGCGAAATACCAATTACTACCAATCTAGAGTGTAATTTCTAGAAAGGATTGTTGGCTTTGCGATGTTACTGAACCCATTCTAGTTGTCTATTCCATCGCATACGTCCGGACAAAATGTAATACATTTTAATTAAAAATTAAACAAGATATAGATAAGGCATCGCGATAGTGATTGTAAACTTGTTTCTTTATGGCACCTTCATTTGCCGTGTTACTTAATTTAACTGAAAAAATTTGAAAGTACTTCTTTACAGACCGATAATGGATCTAATTTAATATTAATTTGGCGTACAGGAAGCGTTTTTAAATAATGCCGACTTAATCGTCCGACTCTGAAAAAAATCGCTTCCAACTCATATGTCTGGTCTATGCATATGGTGCTAAAAAAGTCATTTCAGACTTTGTCGTTGAAGTACCTACACGCGTGTAATACTCGTTTAATTAAGGAGGCAATTATTTTTTAAGTCACCTAAATATTTGCATTACGCAACGAGTTCAGCGGGTACCGCATGAGCGTGAACACCCAGTTTCTCATTATGGTAACGTCTGGAGAAGAGAAAGCGGGCCATTCTTTTTTATTCAAAATTAACTATCATTATCTGTGTTTATGGAAACTCATGGCTAAAATTCGAGATATTAAAGGATCGTCGAGACGCCTTCAAGTGTTCCTACGCCCAGACTAAAAAGAAGTTATCAGGGTTTCCTCTTTGAAAGGAGTTTCGCCGTAATGGAAGCTCGAATTTCAACAACGGAAGGGTTATTTCGTAAAAGGAAGACGGGACTAATGAAGGGAGGAGATAAATGAGAAAGGATAATGGCTCGCGACTGCGCTTCTTTTTGCTCCTGGACTCCTGGGAGGAGTCCTGATCGTTAATGATTCATTACAGCTGCCCTTTTATTATTAGAAAGTCTTGGATTATGTCGGATTCGACGACTTCATTGGCTTTCTGAACGACGTTGGTGACGGCAACGCTGCGTAAATCTTGAATTTTTATGCCATATTTTATGCTAGAAAACGTATCTTCTAATTGCCTTTTTTTGTAGGGCGTTTCCGTAGTACCTAACGAACCGACTATTAATTGATAGGTTTTATAATCTGCACCTTCTTCGGGTGCAACTAATCTGCACCTTCTTCGGGCACAACCTGGTTTTTATGCAATACCGCATATCGAGTCTTGGAAAAACGGGTTTCTTATAGTCGCAGGTTAGTTTCGGTTAGTTTCCATTCGTGTTTTTTGCAATTGAGGCCAGCTCTTCAATACCTTTGGTTAACCCTAATTTAATAACTCTCAATAGCGGCTGAAATCTGGTTTTGTGAAAACTTTTAATAAGCCTCTCGTCTACCTTGATATCAAATGTACAGAAATAACAATGTTACATGAAACTTTTTCCAGCCTTTGTATTTAATAACGCAGAGAAAGGTTATATGTATATATTCGATAAACACCAGACTTTTGTAGAGTTAAACTCTGAGCTCCATGCAGTACCAACTCAATATGCTACATATAAACACATAAATATCTTATTCTCTTTTATTCTAGTTGGGCACATGAATCAATTGCCATATTTATCTAACGTAAGCCCAATTCCTTTGAGGGAAATTCTTTTGCGCAGAGACATAAAATCTGCTTGCTCGTAAGTGCTGATAAATTAACCCTTACTAATTACTGTACAGGGCGTTTGGATTTGTAGTGTTTTGACAGGAAAATCCCATTTCCTAGCTAGATGGGAAAAGCTAGCATACATGTCAAGAGGTTGATTTTTGAGAAAATTAATGGGGAAATTGTATTTCGATATCTTTGCAGTTCACGGCGCTAGAGGGCGTTTTTCAAATTTTTAAAATTTCTCATAACTTTTTTTGTTTAGGACAATATTGAAATTAAACAAACATTTTTAAGGCGCTTTTTCGATGTGATGACTGTGGCATGCTTACATTCTTGCTATAGCGTACTATTTTGTCAAAACCCAACGTAACTTTTTTATTTTAAATGAAAATCACAATTGACTATGACTTTAAAAAAAATGTCTATTTTAAACCATTTTCAACTATGTGAGTATGTCTAGTTATTTTCAAAAATAACTGAAGTATTAGACTTTTTGAGTTTATATTCGAGTTGCTTTTGGCATCAATTGTCCAAGCAACATTATTTATTTTATATGTTTTAATTTTTGCGTCATAGTTTTTAATGTTTAGTGTTGCTTTGGTGCCGATTTTTCAAGTAAAAAATTATAAATAACTATGAACAATATTACATGGTAAAGTGTTTTATGTTGTCAAATGAAAACTTACAAGCAGCTGGTGAGTTATACTTCCATACGTATCCCCAGCGACATCAACTAGATAAAAGATTATTTAAATTAATGAAATTGAACAACTAAATGTAAATGGAGAAGTTTTAGAAGATTCAAACATCATTTATTTTTGAAAATAACCAAAAACATATTTACATAGTTGAAAATAGTTTAAAATGGACATTTTTAAAGCTCTAACTGACTATAATTCTCATTTAAAATAAAAAAGTTATGTCAGTTTTTGACAACAATAGTACGCTGTAACAAAAAAAAACACGCCACTGGAATCACATAAAAAAAGTACCTTAAAAATGTTTTTTTTTTTACTTCAATATTGTTCTAAACTAAAAAGTTGTGAAGAATTTTGAAAATGGTCGAAATTTGAAAAACGCTTTCTAGCACCTCGGAGTCCAATGATATCGAAAAACGATTTTCCCCATTAATATTTTCTAAAAAATCAACATCTTAACACATGCTAGTTTTCCCTATTCAGCCGGAAAATAACATTTTCCTATCAAAACACCTCAAAGCCGAACACCTTGTAAACGTTCACTCGCTAGCAAAAATTTATCGCAAAGCAGGGTACAAGTTGCGTAGTTCGTAAACGGGGTTGAAGCCTCACCGAACATTTTCTAGCTGATCTCAATAAAGTACTTCTACTTAGTAAGGCGATCTGATTCTCCTTTCTCACCAATTACTCAATCGCCAAGTTTAACAAATTTTCGCACCCAAAAAGAGTTGGAAAACTCACTGATTTCTGCAGCTTCCTCTGAATTAATTCTATGTAGTAAAGTCTTCAAGTTTCTTCTACTAAATTTCAAGTTCCAACACTTTGCTTCAAAAATCGTTGATCGATTTTCACCGTTTTCACTTTAGTCCGTTTTTAGAGTTGTTTTAAAGTACGAGGTGTACTTAAAAAATTACAGAAATTTTGTGGGCTATATTAATTATATTTATGTGATTTTTTGCTTGATGTGTTAATAAACATACCCCCCGCTTCTACGTGTGCAGTATGGTAAAAATTATAATGGATTAAATTATAACAATAAATGATTGAGTGAAAAAGTCAACAACTTAAGGCCTGCTTCAATTAAAGGAAAAACTATTAGTATTTTCGCTATTTTTGGAAGTAGGTACCCACAATTTTATATTATTGGAAAAACCTAAACATGGACGATTTTAAATTCATTACTACGATTTCCATAAAAAATTATGTTTTTCTGATGAAGTGGACAGCTATAGAAAACATCTGAATAAACAACTGGGCTGCACTTACAAAAGTGCCTTAGGAATGTATTTAAGAAATTTAAATATTCTTTGAAATAAAATAGTCATGACCAATTTTCAAAATGACTGAAAATTGGGAAACTAAACTTCCTATACCTCGGTTGACAGTGAAAATATCGTGAGACGATTTTTACCATTAAGCATTTCTCAGAAATTGAACCATTGACAGCTAAATCGATGTTGCTCTGTTTAACATAGGTTTCCTTTGTTAAAACAGACCAATTCCGACCACATTGTACATTGGTGGATATATTGGAACTTCAGTTTGTTGGCGAATTTAAAAAATTTTGGATTCCGTTCGACACGAACGGTTATCTTTGGAGCAAATTTTGTCGAAAAAATCAATAAAGAACATTACCTATGAGTCCAACAACGTTTACGTGAAGCAATTCGAAACAAAAATTGAAATTCATGGCTTTCACACCGTGATAATGCCACAGCTCACACTTCATTCATTACGTATTTTTGGACCAAAAACAATACTGTAATGATGCCACAACCTCCATATTGGCCAAATATGGCGCCCTGTGACTTCTTTGTGTTCCTGAAAATAAAGGGAACTTTAAAATGTCGTCTTGCGAACAGAGACGAGATTAATTGTGCGTCACTAAAAGACCTAAACAGTATTACAAAATTTGAGATTTATAAGAGTCTCGGAGATTGGAAAGAACACTGGCATAAGTGTATCTTATCAGACGGGGTCTAGTTCAAAGGGGAGAAAACTGACGTAGTTGAATAAATAAAAAAACTTTCAAAAAATTTTTAATTTTCGTTTTTTTCTGAATATACTTTCTGTGTATTCCGAAAAATTGAGATTTTGTAAAAATGTTTTTAGTTTTTCCTCAGCTTATTTGATGATGCCATTCGAAACGATTTACACTTCATCATTGCCTCTTCCTCCTCCACAATATGGCGACGTCCTATTTGAAATACGACGTTTCGGTTTTCGTCAATAATCATCAACATTGGTTTTCTCATGCGCGCCATCTTGGATTTTCACATTTTACAATTTAGCCTTCCTGCTGTTCATATATTAATTTTACATATTCTTGAACTGCAAATTTCGCACTAATTTAACAGACCTCGCATTTTTTATGGTTACCAAAATACTCGCAGTTGAATTCGAGAAATGAACACACTGAACACATCGCAGTTATGAAATATTCACGACCTTCACGTTTTAGTAATGTACGCTGCAGGTCACCTTAGAAAAAGCTCATTAGAAGAATTTTTTGGATGTTTTTTCATCTCTATGGATGCCCAAGCAGACCAATGCAAGATAGTTAATAAAAATCACACCCCAAAGAGTTTTCTCTGCATCATCATGTCCCTTATAATATTGGAACGATGATGGATTACTTCGCGCTGTCTGCCACAAATGGTGAAAAATAGAAACGATTTATCGTGATAGACGAAACCCGTCACACTATTGAAAATCGAACGTGATGGCACAATGCAAATAAAATCCACATAACCGAGTTTTGAATAGGAAATCGTCGAGTCAGACGCGTTCTCCATAAAACGAGGGAGTTCCATTGTGGAAAAGGGCATCAATGAGCAACGATATCGTTTTGCGAAAGACGCTTTCGAAAGCAGATATAGAATTTTATCGTTTTCCACTTGTAGATTAACATTTCTGTATTGATCATTTCGGTGGGTGCGTCGAAAATTTCGATTCCGAAAGTCTTCCGAATTCTCAGATTTTCGAACGAATGTCTTCATTAAGCCTCAAGTGTATGACCTTTACAACAAAAACAATGTTTCTGCGTCTGCGGCAAACATGAAAATGCATTTTTGGGTTTAGTGCCGGTTAGTGTGTGAAAAGTGACTTTGCACCCGCGTACGATACATCGTTTGCGGTTTAGGTTAGTAGTGAGTTTTTTTGGGTTATTCGCGCGGGTAAATAATTCATCCCCTCCCGGATCGACCCCTGCCCCATCAATGAAATGCACATTCGATCAAGGCACGGGTGTGCTTTTTCTAGTTTTCTACGAAAAATGACACAAAACCCGGGCGTTTCAGAAACGGTCCTTTATAGAACCATTCAAGCGGCCGTAATGCAAAACCTAACGTCTTTGCTATTATGTATACAATGTCTTAAGTCCCATTGTCAATCGTCTTGAGGAGTAGGGTGTTTAGACACATCACGCTACATGGAAGATCGATAATGGGGTTGAAATGCCATGTGTGCAATCGACGGCGACATCCATATATTTATATCGTGTTAGTTTTGCAAACATTTGAGCAGAGTGGTACTTTGGTATCCTGTTCAAAAAGCAGGCACATAATGTGTCTGTGTCTGGACCCCAATCATGATAATCTCTCGGCAACGATAAGAGATGTGTTTTTGGTTAAATTGAGCAAATTGTAGATGAAAAATATGTTGAGTTAAAAGTTCCGATGAACGTCCCAGATACTCGAAAATAACAAAAATTTTGGAAAAAAATTTGCCCGTCATACGGAGCCCAATGGACTGCAACGCAGGCGCGACTTACCTGTAAAATTTACAAAATCGTCATTTAACGAACGAGTGCATTAATCGCTCCCATTAATAATCGAGAAATTTTAATGTTAACAAATCTTAATAAAACCCTTTTGATTCCAGATATTCTCAACACAATGGACATAAAAGTCGAACAGGAGGACACCCTCAACCCCTCATTTCCCGCAGTGGGGTACCCACCTTTCGCCAATGCTTCAATGTTCACACCTTCTCAGCTGATGATTGCGAGTCAATTAATGGCTGCTTCTGGACTGCCTATGTCCAATCTCTCAGCAAGCTTGGATGGAAGGATGCTCTTCCATCCAAGCTTGCTACCCATTCAGTGGTCAGCCAACTCGCCACCATCGCCCACCTGCAGCGAACAATTGTCTCCATCCTCCAAGCTGAGGAAGGCGAAACTCCACAACAATAACAACAACAATGTGGTGTCCAGTAGCACTTCAGCTGAGGCCAGGAAAAAAAAGTGGAGAGTTGCTGAGGATACTAACACCAGCTTACCGTTGAGTTCGCCCACTAGTAGTGTATCGCCTCCTTCTGGAAGCGACTCCAAAGATGCGAACAGAGATAAGCAGTTCACTTGTGGGGTGTGCAATAGGTCTTTCGGGTACAAGCACGTCCTGCAAAACCACGAAAGGACACACACAGGAGAGAAGCCTTTCGAATGTCCGGAGTGTCACAAAAGGTTCACTAGGGATCACCATTTGAAGACTCACATGAGACTGCACACAGGGGAGAGGCCATATCATTGTGATCATTGTGATAGACAGTTTGTTCAAGTAGCCAATCTACGGCGGCATCTGAGAGTACACACAGGAGAAAGGCCCTATTCTTGCGATCATTGCTCTGCCAAATTCTCGGACTCTAACCAACTGAAAGCGCACATATTAATTCATACCAACGAGAAACCATTTTCGTGTGAAAGATGCCACAGCCGGTTTCGAAGGAGGCACCACCTGATGCACCACAAGTGTGGGATACCCATGACGGACCGCCCAATAACACCAGAACTCGAAGATGTGATGACTCCGGAGCCAGAGGACCTAACGAGCAAACCGCGAATCCTGCATCCTCCCAGTAGTCCGCTGATAAGTCTTCCACTACAGGTGCACTTACCTGAGCAGACAGAACCTGAAGACCTAAGCATGAGCACTGGGATGAACTCGAACAGCAGCGGAGTGGGTTCCCCAATGTCCCGAAGTCCGAGCTCTAAGACGGACTGTGAAGATGAGGAAATATACCACCATCCAGAATGTGGTGCTGTTGGAATGTTTGTTCGTTAAAGAAGTTTCTTTCGTTCGCATGTCCGACTGAAGATAACTAATAACGGTTATCTTTGGTCAGGTATGCTGAAGATAACTAACAGTTATCTTCAGTCAGGTATGCAAGTTCCTAGAAGCTAGTTAAGAATATATTGAACAAAAAGATCAAAAATTTTCCTGTTTAATATATTTTTTAAATTTTATTTTACTGCCGGGTAAATTGCCAAGTTCGCTTTTTTTTCCAGGCAGTCGTAAAATATTGCACAAAACTAGTGCAAAACTGCTCACTCAATGCAAGCTGTAAATTCACTGTTAGGACATCCCCGGTGCATACCTGCCAATTTTATGGTTCAAGTGACCGATCTTTTGAAAGAAAAAATTTGCATTGTTCTACACCGAACTAGTGCAATAAAGTCGAGGTCTGGTCATCTTTTGGGAAAAGCGCTATTATTTGACCCGAAATTAGTGGCACATTGGTTTCACGGGTATTTATGCCTCAAAGCAAGTTAACCTTGATTTATAATGGCCTCTTAGTCGAGCCAGTCTTGGTCACTTTGCCCTAACTGTACTTCGGGGTTTCAATATATTTCGCAATTTTCTGATTTATGGCCTAGAAGAAGAATGAGAGAATATACAGGCTGGCCTGAATTTCGGCTGCGTAAGTTCAAAATATAATGCAAATTGCTACACAGCTTCTTACAGAGTGTTTATTTTTCATTAGGCGAAGAAGGCTTCCGAATTTTTCTGAAAAACTCTTTTTTGTTTAAATTGTTTTTCATAAGGTTAAAAAAGTTTTCTAGAAAAGCATATGTTTGTCCGAACTTCGTAATTGTCGTTTTTACCTTTTGCACACAAACCAAACGAGAAATTAGATTACACATAATTACACACATACAGCATTGGCGTGTTAAACTCAAAAACATGTGACGGAATTTGAGTAAATAAATCTTTTTTTGTGAAACAACATTGACCCATCACGTTTAAAGGCCCAAAGATATGCCAGTACACACTGGGAAAACCATAAAAAAATTACTACACCCTTTCTTTGGAATCCATAAAATATTTAATTAAAATGTCTATACAGAGCGGAACGCTAAAAAAATTTAAATCAAATTTGAACGCTCTTTAAACAAATTTTATTCCTCAACGCAGAATACATGATTCAGTAAGGGCGAATGCAATTATCTCGACGAAATCTTGATAATTCTAGTGATAATTTGCAAATTAACACTACACTTATCAAGAGTTGGTCAAGATGGAGCAAAAAAGGATACGGCGGATGACGCTGGTAGTTGTCCTTTAGACTTCTCTAGAGAACTTAGTACCATTCTCATCAGTTTTTAGTTCCGAGACCCATATGGTACTCTGCTGGTGAATCAATTCGTTCTTCAAAAAACTCATGGACCACACAAAATTTCTAGAACGGTCCATGTGAAACCCCTCTTAAGCAAACCTTCATTAATTTCCAGAACTTACTAGAGGAAGCAAGATTTTTTGTGCGGGAATCCGAAATCTGTTTTTCGTGAAAATTCTATGTCTTTATTTTCTACGAAAAATCTTGCGGTTTGCCATATTTGAACACAGTCACCTGAAGAAAGTTTTTAAATAGTCGAGCGTTCGCTAAACTCAAAATTCTTCCGAATGAGAGTTATCATTCGAGTTCTATGTTTAAAAAATAAATTTAAATGATTGATAAAACGAGTTGCTGAAAGATGACTAAAAACAATTAAAAAATATGTAAAAATCTATTTTAGTAGGGAAGAGTGTCGTTGGATTTGGAGTTGAAGTGTAGATAACGTTGGAGTTTTGTTTGACCTCGAAGCAACCTGGAATAATCTTCTTCACTATTGTTAATCGCATTTTCATCTTGCGGGGTTTTTGCTTTCTTGAATCTCCTTTGGGGAATAAAAAGAAACGAATTATGTCGATAATATACTTATTGAATGTGTGTCTGGTTTCATGTACAGTTTCACAGATTTTTTTAGGTTTATTGAATCCAACGTTCGTTATTTGGGATTTTGCTACTCAGATTTAATTTCCGCAAGCCGTATTAGTGGTACCTAATTAAAGGTCTCCATTAATGGAGCAAGCCCTAAGAAAATCCGAAGTCCTTTTAAAGATAATGGCTAATGGCGCCGAACAATTACTAAACCCTTGTCACTCCTGATGATACTTCAGAAACATGCCACCAAAGTAATAAGGGGCGGTATTTCCTTTGTTAATGATGACTTATAAAAGTCCAAAAGCTGTATGCTGTGGTCAAATTTTCGCACACGGCTTCAAAACCCTTTTACCGAGTCTTCAATTTCTCGCTCTTGGACTCTCATGACCACAAACCTGATATAGATTTGTCGGTTATACATTTCAATATGTTTTATATTCGTCGCGGTTTTACTGTTACAATAGATGAAATTACATAAATATGTAATTTCATCTATTGTAACAGTAAAACCGCGACGTTAGAATTTGATCTAGAAATTCTATTATTTTTTCCGACACTTAACCGGCTACTAGGACAATGCAGTCTATGAATAGGAGAAAACTAGTTACTAGTTTCCTTCTATTCATAGACTGCATTGTCCTAGCACCACACAAGAAACGACACCTGAATTTGATCTACTTGGTAATTTACCCTATTCGGCATCCCTAACGGTTCGTATGACCTATTTGCTACATGGTTGAACAAAACACGGTTCGTGTTTTGTACAACCATGTAGCAAATAGGTCATACTTTCTTCGCAGCAAACATGTTTGCTGTGAAGAAACTATGGCCCGTCTGTTAGTATTATGATCACTCTCAGCATCACAAACGCTACGCAAGTTCAAAATGGACATTTTGCGTAGCATTTGTGATTCTGAGATGTTCGAATCGACGTAAAACGTTGATTTCTGATATATCTAAGTAATGTGTATAAACTGTATATAGTCTATTGTAACTGTGTGGCTGTTTATGATTTTCGATTAGGAATCCCTAATACATGTATGTAAATGGAGGCTGTTTCATGTAATTTGTTGATTTTTGTTTGTTACTGTACATAACAAATATAATTTTCTTTAGCGAGATTTGTACTGGTTATAGTGTCCACACTGTTCCAATTTTAGATAGATACTCTAACTAACGTACCAATAAATTAGGTCCAACATTACCCCCATACCACAGATAATACAGACATTTGCATACAGAAAAATAATCAACATGTTGATTATTTTTCTATGTGCAAATGTCTGTATTACCTTAAGTTACTCCAAAAGCTTCGATGCTTACTGCAATTTACTTTATCAAATTGATACAGGGTTGTTCAATGTTTATTCCTGAAAGGGATTAGTGTATCTGCCCGTTTGAGTTCGCAGTAATCTGTATACGTTGTTAACGCTGTACCTAAATCCATATTTAAATTAAGAAACTCGAATCCATAAGACTGATTTTTATTATAGAGATTTTCTTAATAAGAGTATCATATTTTTAAAAATGTATATACATTAATGGCTTTGTTTATAATTTTTATATAAAATGATAAACAAAACCATTCTCCGCTATACCGACCCAACTACCTCATATGAGTACAAACAATATTAAAGATGTTTAATGTTTTTTGGTGGATGTAAGTTTTAAGGATTCTGATCCCTTAAAATATATAAGATTTCCCCCGAAAATAATGTATTTGTTCTATCTCTTCTCTATGTCGAGTAATAGGATGAAATATATCGTGTTTCTTGAAATTACTATTTGTCTAGTATCGTATTTCTGAGTGTTAACGCCCTCACGACCCAACAAGAAATCTTTGTGATCTGTCTCGATCTGCCTGCATAATTATGTAAAAATTCTTGTGTTAATTACAAAAGCACCTCCGGGTATTCCATGATGTCAATATACCTATTTTATTATTAAACTATTGTTCGTTATTTCATGGCGTTTCATTCTTTGTAGTTTTCTTTTGTAGGCTAATGACGGCACAACCCCTTTGAATTACCTTATAGGTCAAGGTATGATGAAATTCGTGTTAGTTAAGGACGAATTATCCGACCTCAATTTGTAGGTGGCAGATAGAAAAACTTTATACCGGGCGCCCGATTGAGAAAGGTACCCGTCAGTATCTCGCAAGCGACCCATTGTGTGACCAGCCTTGACCTGCCATTTGAACTGCTAAATCAAATTGATTCAGATATAACTGGATTATCAAGAAGTCGAGTATTCTCAATAATCTTAATTAGCGTTTTGGAAAATCCAACCTCTTCAGAATTGATTCAAATAACACATGCGGATCTGCCTAATTAGTTTACAACAAACAGAAAGTGGTTAATTTCCTTTCGTGTGTTTCGATCATTACCTGAAGTTGTGGTTAAGGTTAATTTAGTTACTTTTCATTTTAAAGCATCTTCGTCTTAGACGATCTAAAGACACTAAACATATTACAATAGAAGTCGCAGCGAATTACGATCTTTTAAAGTCATTTTCCAAAGTAATTAAGCAGCATTTCACTATTTTCTTAACCGAAAATAAAATGTCTTTAGGATTTTTCCCATGCACGTATGTATATGTGTTTTACGATCTCTCAACTACCTCACTTTGTATGCTTTAACGGGGCTCCAATAACTTTTTCTGTTCCTAAGATACATGGCCAAATGTTGTCGCATCAGTTTGATTCATATTTTCCAGATATTGAAAACACTTCGAGACGGAACTCGCTCAAGCTGCATTTGGAAGGTTTTGTAATTGAAGTATCCAGGCTCAACACGAGATCCCTACCAGTCAATATAAGCTAAAAATATCACCTTAGTAGTTTCGAAAACGCCGTTCAAAAGGGATAGATACTCACTTTACGCTACTTTTCAGCCTGTTTTCGTCGATATCTTAAAAATCAGTGGAACGATTGCGGTAAACGAGCATATCAAATTGAATTATCTCTAAGGAGCAATGTAAGCTTGCCTAACTCGGCTTATAATATTTCTTTTCAAAGTTTTTCTTATGGCATATTCTAGTACTCCTTATCATAATCTTCCAAACGCATAATCAATGCCTGGAATTAATCGTCTCGATAAGCTTATTTGTGCTTTAACAGGGTTGTAAAATCTCATTTAGTTTCTGAGGTACCTAGTCATCGCGCTGATTGAATTTATATTATTGCGATGCTAAAAGCGCTTCAAAATGAAAGCTCCTAAAACTTCATTTCCAAGGATCCAGGACCGTAATTGAGGTATCGAGGCTCAACAGTAGATCCAAATCCTGCGATATAAGCTAAATACAGCACATTAGTAATTCCAAAAACATCTAAAGGTCGTAGATATTCGATTTACACTGCTTTTTCCAACGTAAAAATATCTCGACAATCAGTGGAGCAATTACTTGCGAATAAGTGTATTAAATTGATTTATCTTCGATGAGCTCTAGAGCTTGCTCAAATCGGCTCGTATTTTTTTTTGTTAGTTTTTGAGGTTCCGAATTACTTCGATATCAAGCTTCTAAACTGTGAAAGTACTTCACAAACAGGTATATCCCTCATCCAAAAACTTTGCGTGGAACGACCACCTCAACGAGCGAATTGTCGTTTCAGCAGGTTGCAATCCCCGAAACTCGTCGAAAAACGCAACTTTCAACTGATGAGAACCATGTAGCTTTCACTAAAGAGGGTGGTTCTCCGACAGGAACCTCCAGAACCTTAACTGAAGTATATTTTATGTCACATTTCGAACTTTGAGCACCGATATCTCAGGAGTTGGTGTAATGACATTAAAAAATTTCGAGAATTCGCCATCCCGATGAGGTCTATTGTGGCCTTATATACGAGTTGAAGTGCCTTTAAAATGAAGTTGTTTAAACTTGTCTTTCCACGGCTCCAGGACCTCAACTAAGGTGTCCAGAGTCAATATAAAGAAAAAATAACCTTTAGTCACCTGTACTCAGTTTTTGGTTTATTGTTGGCAACCTTATTTCTGTTTACAGTGTTTACGAATAATTCGAAGATGTAGCGGGAGTCCCCACAAGGACGTTCAATGCACGAACTCAAAACCATAAAAATGAAAAACAAACATGTAACAGAAGGAAAAACCAAACAAATATTAGTGTGCTTTATAAACTCCGGAGAACCTGAAACGGGGTTCGCATTGTGTTTTATTTCTTCCTGATTGCATTATTCATATTTCGAGGGTCTATACTACGGCACGCACTACCGAAAAAAAAACGAGGGTTAAAAAAGGGTTGAAGATTTGTTATCCCCTTGAGTTTGCACTCTATCGATTTTTTTATGGTTTTAAAGGCAAGTGAGCCCGTTTTTTTTTCTTGTGGGGGAGTCAAATCAGTGACGTAGAGTCTGGATTAGCGTGAAAATTGGACTTTATCCACTGGTCATATTTCAACCGTTATAGTTGGGCGAACGCTTACCCCTGATTTTCCACCAGTAATCTAAGTTTTGGCTCCAGATATCATCTAAATTAGTCAAAACTCTGCAAGTTCGTGTGATAATAGTTGCGGTTTCGTGATTTTGAGCATGTTTTTGCACTTGAAATTCGCCTTTCTGGCTGCTACCTAAAATATGGAAATCTTTGGGCACATTGACTTAAAAGGGGAGAAAACGCGCCCATTTCGGAGATAATTAAAACGCTTTTCGCCGTCGCTGAACGAATTCTTGCGCAAAAGAGAGGGCTATAAAGGGTAACCCTATCGTCGCGGGGAATAAGACAAGAGATCGATATAACTCTTCCGTGGGGTGAAAGAAGCGCCCGTGGGGTGAATTGTGCTACCCAGAGAGCTGAATCTGCTACCCCCCTAAAGAACTATCGATATACGAAATTCATGGACCGAGAATGGGGAAAATGTCCTCTTGAGGCTTTTTTAACTAAAAACTATTTATTTGTTAAATGCGTGGAAAGTAATTGAGTCCTTTCTGCGCGGATACGAAGAAGTATGAGTAAGCACCTATACCTATAATGTAACTCGAAGTTAGTTAATCATTTATCTATAATGTTAATTCGTCGATGGTATATTAAATTCTGCAAAGCAAATTCCGCGAGGAATTTTAATCAAAATGCCCCTTATCGAGCATAAAAATAATGGGCTGATTTTAAAGCCTGAATATTCTATAGTCAAGATAACGAAGTGAAATTTTCCTGTCTAGTGGTACCAAAGCGTCTCAATCCAAAGAATGGCAACGCCGCGCCTGGCATTTGTTTCATATCGTAAACGTCAATCTTTGACATTTAGTGGGTCCTCATGAGCGTAAACGACGCATACCAGACACGTTGACCATCGAGTCATTATCATCAGTATTGCGCCTACCTCCATTCCTGAGATTAGATTAAGTGCACATGTGACGTGGAGACATGATTGTGACTTCCTCAGTTGGAAGAAAGAGTCCATCCAAGGAGCAACAGATCGGTAAGTATCTTCGTCAGGTTATAGTGATTCACAAAGAGGCGCGAACTTGGATCTGTCCCGTGGGGTCGTTGTGTGGTCGAGCTGAGGTACAGATCTGCAAAGACTGAATCTGGGCTTTGGCAGCAATTAATTATATCCAGCCATCTGAAGAGCTTTCCGTCATTCTTAGCCCGATTTCCACAATTGAACGTTCAGCGAGCGCAGGCGTGGCTACAGCCAGACCAGTCTTAGACCACCATATTTAATTGAAAAAAAAAGTGATTTGGTCTCGTTGAAACCCTTAAAAATAATTATAAGCCATAACCTCAAACGAGATTTACATCAAGTTTGATGCCAGAGTTGCTCGCTTTCTTAGGTTTGCATTTTGCCCTCCAGATGTCGCATTAATTTTTGGAGTTGCTACGTCAGGCTTTGATAGTGATCAACGTTGTCAGGTCGACTAACAATTCTCAAATTTCAATCCACGCATATCTTTCCGGAATTGGCGGGATTATTAAAACACGCATCAGATAAATGTTATTATTTTGTACCCTGGAAGGTTACTGTTGCCTTAAAAGCTGGAAAGCAGCGTTGAAATTTGGCGACATCGATTTGACTGATCATGCACGTTTAGAAATTGTCCAGATACCTTAATGCACGTTTGGAACTTACTAGGTATTTTTTTATTAAAGTTTTTGATTAAAATTTAATTATTTGAGACATTTGAACTCAAAGGACGACCAGTTTTTCTCCGTGTTCATAAGAGGGGAGCAAGGGGCATTTCCTATCCAACACACATAATTCATGAGCGTATGATGGCATAGTATTATTTCAGCAATCCCTACCGACATCTGATTGCTCAATTACAAATATCTCAGATGTTTGTGGCAGGCGTACAAAAATGGAGCGATTTAAATCATTTTTAACCCACATGACCACTGCAACACGCGTTTTCAATCGAAATTTAATGCTAATGCGCTATTGAACTTCCCCCCAAACAGAAATAATGGAATACTAAACGTATAGTGTGTTCTAAAATTACATGATACACTGAATTTAACTCGATGGGCTATAAACACCTGTTGTCCGTCCTATTGCAGAAAACATGGTTCAAAATTGAATCCGAAGGTCCTGAATTGAAAGTAAAAGAATATATGTGAAAGGATGATGAGCGCGTGCAACCAATGACCTATTTTTACCCTCCATAATAAAAAAAGGCGAAAAAGGTAGAAAACGGCAATATAACAGCATGTAGCATTCACCCCCTTGAGCCACCACAAGTCATCTGACGCTCTTCGGCACACGATTCCATTTTCTAACCGATTCGCCTCGTAATATGAGGTGAAGGAGGTAAAAAGAATGCATCAGCGAAACGGCATACGTGTAAAATACGGAATCTTGGTTATCGGAGTTTCGGCTTTTGCCTTTCTGCACCAATCGACGTAAAAGAGCTGTTGCACATTCGACACAAAAATTCCCAACGATTAATCTCTTAAAGAAAAAACTTGAAGCTAGTTCCATCCAGTGTGAGTGTGATTGAAACTAACACTAACATCCTACCGTTCTAATTACATCATTTCTGAACTCGTCTCATAAGCAACTGCAATATAATGCGTTCGCTGATACGTTCCAAGAGCGGTTAAGGTACGTTCAACAGCAGAAAGATTTCGTTATCTTTTAACAAATGCTTTATTACGTTCAGTTTTGGTTTAAAATTTCCATGTTTGAAAAGAATTTATTAGCTCTCCACCAAAATGTGATGTGAAAAATACCTATTGGAGCGACAGTTCCGAAAGGAGCGACTGTGTCCCAACCCAAGATGCTACAAAATTCTCACTTCGTTGTGTAATTTCTGAACTCAATCTGTGCTGCAGTCCGTTCGCAAACGCGTTCTTAGTGCAGGATTGAAAAGCTCAGCTCAAACTAAAATTTTCTTTGTTTCTATTAACAGCAATGCTATATTGGGAATGGAACGAACAACATTCCACTAATCCTCGTGTATTTTTAATGACATATCAAAAGCAGATTTTAATGCTCTAACATTACCCAGACTTATCTATTTCCTGAGGATTAGTTCAGCCTAGTTAGATGCGTCTCTTCTTTCATGATGAGACTAAAATTGGGACTATGGTGCAGCCCAACCACGGACCTATCTTGCGAACCCCTTGCACCCGTTATGGGGTCCCGCAAACGCGTCACGGTGGTTTTTAAAGGTTTTTTGTCCGAATTCTCTTAATATAATGACTAGCATATGTTCGCCGTTTCCAGGAAACTGCAAGGTTGGCCTATATTTCATTTTTGAAATCGGGAGGTATTTCGGCTTTCGTGACATGCTGAAACTGAACATGTAGTTAAGAAGAATATAATCGTGTCTACAAATTTCAGTGAGATTTCATTTGAGAGAAGGGTGAGATTTAATTTCAGCATAGCAAAAGTAGGAAAAATACAGAGCAGGTTAATTCCCCATGGGAGCATAGGTGAATTGAGATTGCTTCATATTAAGTGTAGGAGGAGCACATTCTCAGTGTAAATTAACTGAGTATTATAGGAACTGTTCAAGAGAGATTCCTACTAGTGAGGCTCTTCCAACGGCAATTACAAGCCACGTTCGATGCTCGTAGCGCTTTGCAATTTTTACGATTCTGGATACCTACAAAGCGCCGTGGAAAGCCGACTACTTGCGTCAACATTGTGCGCCGTGAGAACTAACTTTTCTGTGAGTAAACACTTAAGTGCGACCTAAAGCCATTTATTCGCTAGTCAGTTATCAAGTAACGAAATCGTTGGGCGACTCTGTTTGATATTTTTTGTATGTCGTTTTAAAGCAGTTTGGTTTTGAGTCAATCCATGTATGCCGATCGAGGATAGTTAAGTAATACAGATCTTCTTTAATGAAAAACACAAATAAAAAGATGAGACGTTAGGCCCCCTAGCTGCCCCCCTTAATTAACCTCCAGAAATTGGTTAGGTGAAGGTTATTGGCGGAGGACTATAATTAAAATGAGAACGTCAAGTCGAATTCCCAAGAAATAATCTGAAACCTGCAAACGCACATCATTTTTAAAGCTTTTGTTGGTTCGTTGGGGACGCAAAACAAAGAAAACATGTATCTGTTCTCGTTTGTGTCGGTGTCAACAAACCAAAAACGCGTAATTGCCCGTTTGAGGAGCACCTAAGAAACCGAAAGTGACATGATACTCTTGTTGCGTGCCTGCTGGCACCTGCTGTACAGTTGCTATAGTAACACTCATCCGGGGATGAAAAAAACGAGGGTGAAAAAAAACGTGGGGGTGACTCAAATAAAAAAACGGATCAATATTAACTCTTTCCTGCCGTTGCCGACGTCGCTACGGCCCCGGCTCGCGAGACTGCATAAATTTCATTGCCGAATTATTCTTTTTGAGGCCCTGAAGGTCGCAGAGGAGGTGAAAAGGAAAACGGGCGCGGCAGAATCCAACATATTTACCTTTTAAAATGAAAGTCCAGAGAGAGATATAGATACCCTGAAAACATAATTTCAACATAGAAAATTTGCAAATTGCAGCAGGAAGATTAGACGATGTCGCGACTTTTACACGAAAATTAAACTGTTTTTTTTCAGATCAGATTCTGGAAAATCATTTCCGAATGGAAATGTATGTGGTTTTATAAATAAAAATTAAATATATTGTTACGGCCGGCGCGCGGCCGCCACAGGTAAAAGACAGAGGCAAAAAAGTCTATCGTGGGTGCTCGGCCGAGTGATTTATTGCTTCTTTTTATGTATGTCGAATATTTCAGTCAATTTGTTTACGTTATTGTTTGAAAGTTTGTAAGAAAATAACGGAACCTTCTAGTCATAGAAACTTATATTGGTAGAGTTACATGGCTAAAGAGTTTGTAATAAGTAACATCAAAATGTCCAGTATTACAGCTAAACGGAACTGATACGTTAGTAGACTTTTGCCAAAGTTTTGGCGAATTGTAAATGTGGTCGTTCGTTTAGTTAGTATAGAGTGTTTACCTCCAAAGCGAGTATATTGGAGCTATTCAAACCCAAAAGTCGCATCATTTGATGTCAGAAGCGGCACGAGAATTCAGGCACATCAAAAGTTGCTCAGAAGACTAAGCAGCGAAGATGACTGCAGAAACCCTTAAAATTTACTTTAGTAACGTACGCACACAACTGAGCGGAACCCGGACACCCCCAAGATTGACCTCCATCGACCAGGACTGGCCTATATTATGGACCGAAACTGAAAAGACCGGCACCGTTGCGAGCAATAAATACTGAAAGAGTATCAACCTCAAAGAAGGAACCATTTTTGCCAACCATAAACTTGTAGAAAGGGCACACAAGTGTGAAAGATCGTAACCCTCTAAGTTAAAGACCACTCGTCACCGGAAGTTGTGGAGGCTTTAGTTTGGGGACATTGACGCTTCCTGTCGAAGGAACAGCTTAAATCTGGCACTAAATTTATTACGGTCGAATCGCATATATTCAGTATTAAAAAGGACAAAGCAAAAACTGTTGTACACCAAGAAATCAATATTGGAGACACTGAACCTATATGTCAACACCTACGTAGGCCACGTAACAAGAAGTCATCGTATCGTATATGATCGTATAATAAAAGAATTATCTAGTCCATATTGGTTCCCTGTAGTCCTGGTGCAGAGAGAAGGTGATCTAACACCGTTCTGTGTAGACTGCAGAAACTTTAAGGGTGTACTCAGGAAAGAGAGCTACAGATTACCACTCATAGATGGTATATCACCATATAGATAATACCTTAGCAACTTTATTAATATTCTAATCGTTTTCTACTTTCGATCTAAAAACTGGATATTGGCAAGCGAAGATTGCTTCCGGAAACAAGGAAAAAAACACATTTTTCAGCGGCTCTGCACTATATCAATTTACTGTTATGCCTTTCGGATTCTGCGATACTCCACGAGCTTCCGAGCGTCTGATGGAACTGGATTTGAAAGGCTTGAGCTGGGAAACTTGCCTAGCATATCTGGCTGACAAAATCGTCATGGAAAGGAACTTCGAGGAACACCTGGAATATATGAGGGAAATAGTCGGCGAGTGAGGGCATATCTCCCTGCAATTTAGCTACTAAAAGTGAAGCCTGTTCCAGAAGCAAATCGAGTTTTTGAGACACATGGGCCAAATACCAAACAAAACAATATTTGTAATAAGAAATCACGTTTTTGTTTTAAAAATATTCGACAAAATGACCAACTGATAAAAGTAAAGAAGATCGCGACCGATGCGCCGTGAGTTGATGATGCCGAGTTGATCGTGGACTCAGTACAGTGATTTACTTAACACAATTTCTCTAGTTTTTTAATTTAATTTACAAATCAATTAATTGAATCACTTGAATTAATTCATGCCCGTCGTGTTGCATTCTCTGTCAGTGCGCGAAATACACTTTTCACAGGTTAATCATTCAAGCGCATTTTCATAACACGTGACTGCATTTCGACGAAAAGGCCCCCAAATCTGACGACTTATCAAATCATTTGACCCGAAAAACACTAACTGTTACCGTGCTAATCATGATTAATCGATATTTTTCTACCCCTTACGGATCCATCGAACTATTTTTTATTCACTACCCCCTTTAGCGCACTTCCTGGCTCAATTTTACGAAATTACTAGATAAACATGAAGTGAAAAAATAATGAAGTCAACCGTGGCACTGACCTTCAATCGATATCCACCGAATGAAAAATGCTGAAAGGGGTGGGATCCTATTCACCCCTTTAAACCTATGACTTGACCCAAATCGATCAGTTAATACTTATGGGGTTTTTATTTGACGAAATGAACCCTCATTGGAGCCCTGGAAAATCCTGGAATATAAAACATATTGATCAAAAAAATCTGCACGTCTGAAATCCCATTTAAAATGGAAAAATTTAACTTTCAGGCCCACAATGCGACGGTCTGCAGGAGGATTTAACCCGAGGAAGCAGGAACAGTGAAGGATAAGTAATTCCTTCTAAGAACCCCTAACGTAATTAGATGGGGTTGGAAAAAAATAGGGTTGAAAACTTCGCTCCGAGTAGCTGGCTCGAACGCTGGCAAGCCGTTTCATTAAGCAGTTTGAAAAAAAAGGACGAAAAAACTGTGGGTGACACACTCATGATGTGGGGTAGGGTTTTTATCGATTTTCCTTTCTTGATTCATTGAATGCGAATAGAAATGGTCAATGAATAGATCTCTGTAACGTTAAAGAACATTAGAGTAAAATGTTTACTACTTCCTGAAGAAACTTGAATCGTAAAAAGGAGTAAAAACTCATTAAAACTCCATTCAAAACAAACTCTTGGTAAAGGCCGTATACGTGTACACACATCCTTTATACGTGGTTATTCACCTTTTTAATTTCGTTTTCAACTCTTCTCTTATTATTTAATTTCTTATTCGGCTCTTCTGTTAAGCGATTATATTTAGTCTTAATGGGCACTAATGTCATGGCGTTCTGTTTCTCTCATTCGCATGAAGTATACCAAAAATATATATTAAATAAATAATCACCTATCGGAGCCTCAATTAATTGGGAATTAGGACGGTAGATTTGTTACACTCGAAATCATTGTTTTTATTCTTCCATTTTGCCATTTCCGCATTCTCTTCTAAACGTTTCGTTTTATTTCCTGTAATTTTATTTTTTCCTTATCATTATATCCCTTTGTCATTTGCGTTTAATTGGTCCTTTTCTCTATCTTTTCCATCTTGGCTCAATTTAGTATAATACCTTCCTAGTCAAATATCCCCAGATACTCGAATGAGTCTAGTCGAGCAACTAAGAAGTTTTGTTGATCATTGTTAAAACCACCTTATACAGGGTGTTTTCTAACAACATATTGAAAATTTAAGGACGTAATCCTGGATGCTTTTCAAGTGGAAAATGTCTAATAATAAATGCTTCATCTGCAAATGCTTCGCTTTCAAAATACAGGGTGTTAAAATGTACCAAAAAAAAACGTTTCAAATATATTTCCAATATAGCTTAAATTGTGTTTTTCTTAATATAAAAAATAATATAAATAGAATTATTTACTGGTGCTTAAAATGGCAGTTAGTTTATAATCAATGCCAGTTTTTTTTTATGTTTTTAATTCAACTTTTCTTATAATATTCAATAAAACTTTTTTTTCTTGAATTTGAAATAAAACTTGGACTAATCCTTTATTAATAAAGTGTTTCTGCAATTTTTTTTCATTTCTGTTTGGAACAAAGAACATAAAAATCGATCTTAATTAAAGGTAAATACAGCGTCGTACATTTTACATGTAAATAGAATAATAAACAAAACCCAAGCGTCCGCCACGGTCGCTTGGAAAAAATCTAAGTACACGTAAATATACCACTGTTTACTACACATTCATATACTAAAATTAAAAAATTCAATTAGAGCCATATTGAAAATATTCAAGCAAAACATTTTGTCTTGATATATTTTAACACCCCGTATTTTGAAAACGAAGCCCTTGCGGACATTTGTTTGTTAGACATTTTTCACTTGAAATTCCTCCAGGATTACGCTCTTACTTTTTTTGCGTGTAGCCAGGAAACACCTTGTATACTGAATCTCTCTAGGAACACCCAGATACACAATTCGTCTCAATGGGTATTATATTCTCAGAGCTAATTTGTTGAGAATTGAGAAATTTCATAGTTGATTAAAACATAGAGAACTTCCAAATTTTGTTACATCCCAATAACTTTGAAAAAAAGAAAGTTTAGTTTTCCCCAAGCAATTTATCCGCAGACTTCGTTTTCTTCGTTGTTGTTCTCAACTTTTTAATCAGATAGATTGGCTGGGCAAATTTAATTTCATTATGGAAATTAGATGGTTTATTGAAAATAAAAACACGGTGAGGCTCCTAATGATACTCTGTATCCGCAAGATTAATGACTTTTTAATCATTTGATGCAATAAGGTGATGGGGTATCGCATTTCCCTCCTTGGGAGCCTTCAAGAAAACCACTTAGTCAAAATTTCAATTTTATTACTCAACCAATGCCCGGAGATTAAGGTTTTTATTCGGTTACATCATAACGATGTTTTTGCAGAAATTCGCTTTATATAGTTTTTTTGCTGACTTCGAATAATAAAGAGATTTAAAATGCGGAGCCGAAAAAGAGATCGTCCCCTTTTTGGAAGGGCGACAAAACTAAAATTTGCCATTAAGGACGGCCATGCATAAGGACTCAAAGGCAATTTCTTAAAAAAGGGCCATTAAAGAAGGGTATCCATTGTTTGGGATGGGCGTAAATTAATTTAGGACCCCAGTGGAACTCTTCGAATAAGAAATTTTACATCGCCTAATAAGCGAAGAAAAGAGGGAGTGAAAAACAACTGGATTTTTGGTCCGCATAAAAAATGAATTACATGAAAAATTCATAGGTCTCATCAAGGGAAGATAAATAATAATTGGTAGTTGTACCTAAGGAAAATATGGTAATTATTTTAATTTTTCTTTTTGAAGTCCCCTAATGACCCCCAAGAAGGTTGGGATAATTTTATCACGAGTTTTTATATCTACTTCATTAAAGATATGGAGCTTAGCGTAGCGTATGGCCGCTCCGTTCATACAGGGTGTCCTAATAGCGTGTAAAACCGGTTGGAATCACTACTCACTGATAGTTAGAATCAGGTAAAACTAACCTGTGCTAAATCAAGTCCCATCAGACATACAGGAGTAATATCAGATTAGTTCTTATCTAAAGCCACTACCTAAACGCCCGCTTAATTTCAATGAAAATCCGACCCAAAAACATTGAAATCTGGATTTCTGTTTGCTGTACGAAAATAAAGCAATTTTCCTCCTCCGGTTCCATCAGCCTCCATTTCATCGTAAGCGGAGGGATTTAATTTTACAGTACACAGAGAAAGAGCACTTTTAGAGCTACAAAGCCCTTGATGGATTGCTTAATGTCCCGTTAATTAATTGCTTTCCATGCCTACGCTTCTTAAGCGTCTTAAAATTGCTTAAAAAGGTTTTAAATGGACGTCCCCGTGAAGTTTTTAAAATTGGCTTGTCGCAGGTATATACTTGAAAGATAAGTTACCTACTTCAAAAGGAAAACAAATAATCGTTCTGCTTTTTCTTATTTCTCTTACTCAGACAAATATTGTTGGTCTTGATATTAAAAAGCTAATCGTTATTCTTAATTAAAAAAAATTGTGATAAATGCCCGTCCTCCATTTCCATTTCTCTTAGTATTCTCGCATCATGTCAGAGAAGGTGGAAGAATGTGACGTATTTTATAGGGGTGGAAAATGTTCACACACCACACATCTATTTTACAAATTTCATTTTTTCCAGTAAAAATCGATATTTTTATGCATATTTAAAACTATCACTTTGTTATAAAGTTCCCTTCTCTTTAATACCACCCTGATGTACCCCCCAAGCGGTGAAGCATATAAGTGTCCTAAACCTCACACTGTTCGGGTTAGTTTTAATTGCGCCATAATAGAAGGATTTTTTTCGATCTTTCTCATTGATTTTTTTGTTCGTCCCATTGATTTATTTATATATTGAAATAAATTTCGGGCGGAATATCGGGGACACAATAACTATAATTAAAATTGTCCTAAAGCATTTTGAGAATAATCGAAGTCGAATAATCAGCATTAGATTTTTGAAAATTTGCAATTAAAAACTATTTTAAAGTTTAAAAGTCATGAAAGTTTGTAATAGAAACAAATAACCAACAAACGGCGTTCCACCACTCATGGTTCATTTGCAAGAGAAACGGTCCTCTTTACAATCGTGCTTGAATCAACTACGACTTATATTTGAAAAATGCAACTTTATGTTATATTTGAAGAAACAATTGAATTGTGAAATTTTCGTTGACATTATCGTGATCTATTCAAAAAAGTGTTTTAATAACGTGGCATAATAGTGAAATTTGATTAACAATATCGTTTTTCGGGTGGCGTACAGAGAAGCGTATTTTTTCATAGACGTTTGAGTGCGGTAAAAAGGACCACGTTGTATTTTCGCAAAAAAAAAACGTGTTTAGTAAAATTATATTTATGTATCTAACGTAATAACTATATGATGGATGGTCTATACCAAAAATGGACAAAATCAAAATTTTTCTTTTAAGTCAAAAATATAGAATTTTTTTAATTACTCCATTAAGCTCGTCTCCAAAAAAGACATCCTGAGAGCCCCTAACTCTTATAGTTCCAAAGATTTCCTATACAAACATCGAAATCTGCTCGTCCTGTACATACTTTTAACGTTTATTATTTACTTACCCCTCATTCAACAAACACAGCCTTATTGGTATTGTCATTAGAAAGTTATGATAAAAACTGAAGATCTAAGCGAACGCTAGATACAGGAAAATAACATAGGAAATCAGTTTAAATTTTCTTGCGCCTGCACAGATTATTCAATTGAAAAACTTTTACATGGAGGTCATAGTTCTCAAAACTGGCTATCATTCCGCAATTTTTTCAATCTTATAATTAGAGCAATTTTGGCTCAAAATACCCTTAAATTTCAAAAATTTGAATGCTCCGCCGTTCCAGGCCACGATTAGTCAGTGTCAAGATTTTGTTTCTGTTTACTTCTGACGTTGACTCTGACCAATCGTGGCTTCAAATAAATAGCCGGAACATTCAAACATTTTTTTATTTGGAAGTGTTTTGTGTTAAAACGATTCTAATCAGAAGATTGAAAAAATTGCAAAATGATGGACGGTCTTAAGCACTATGACCTCTATGTAAAAGTTTTTCAATTAGATCGGTCGGTATACGCGAAGAAAAATGAAAATCGATTTTCCATGTTAATCTCCTCTGTCCAGGGTTCGCATGGATACCTGGTATATATATATATTTTTGGGTAGCAATTTTAACGACCGGTTAAGATGCAAGTTTTTCTTTAAATTCCCGGAAAGTTTTCGAGATATACACGATTTTATTCACGACCTACTGCCGTACCACTACCTATGATATTTGGTTATTTTGATAAAACGTTAATTGATTCGTTCATTTTCGGCCTCATAAGATCATCTAAGCGTTGAAGAAATAATACCACAAGCCGAGGACAGAGCAAACTAATAAAATGCGATAAAACTAATTTATCATCAGTCCTCCGTTAAAAATCATAATTTATTACCCTTTTCGGTCTTGGGCCAAAAAATCATTAATGAAAACCGCACACAGTGTGCGAAGCACGAGCCCCGTTTTTGCCCCAGTTTAAAAATAAATTCATCCAACCCCCTCTCTGAAGGGCATCTTTCTGAAACTGTCACTGACTGGGTACCAAGTATTGTCTTCTTTGTTTCGCTCGCTAAAAACAGGCTCTCGTCATCGTTCCAAGGCAGAAATATAATCGTGCCGGGCCTAAAAAACATCTAAAACGTGGAAAAAGCGTGGGGCTGGCCCCATGCAATCGTTTTTGAGGGTTTGACTATAAAAAAAATAGCATGTGCCGATTGCCGGCTTTGTGCTCGCAAGCCTGTCACCTGCCCCTGGGGGGTGCCAACGAACAACTTCTATTAAGTATATCGAACTGTATTTTTTCGAGATCAAAGTAAATAATGTGCATTAAGAACAGATACCAGAACCTATCCTATTTCTTTCTTACTCCCACACTGCTATTGAAATAAAATTTTCACGAATAATAACAATTCGTTCATGAACTGTTACACTTCAAAATTGTCTTATAATTATCGAGACCACAAAAGAATTTTGGTTATTTAAAAGTATATCAAACCGAGCTTTAATCATTCAATCATATGCATGGACCGGCTACGTTTTTTCGCCCGAGAAGAGTTAGAAGGTCTAAAGAATATTCAGCTAGGTTTTCAAGGGTCTTCTTTTATTTTTCAGTTTCTTGAGCCATTCTTCATTGAGCGCATGAATTTTTGAAGATTTAAATATTTTTTCTTATTTGATAAAAGCTGCTGCAGGAACCAGATATTAACTAGATCTTCAAAAGCTGCCACGAACGTTGCCCCTATTCGGCTATTCATTAGTGTTGTTCTTTGAATGCCGATTTATGAACATCTCTTTCTCTCTCTAGCGCCCTCTCCATCTCTATCTCCATCTCTGTCGATCTATCATTCTATACATCTATGTAACTCTAACTATCTAAACATTAAAGAGTTCCTTTCTTTCGATATTAATTTCTGGAAACACCTTACAAATTTCCTACAGAAAACCAATGAAAGAGTACCTTCTACTTTTCAAGCACTTCTTCCGTTTCCAATAGACGTCATCATATTTTCGAATCGTTAACTTCACCAAATGAATGTGAAAATCTAAAATGGCGCTCATAAAAAAAACCAAAGTAAATGATGGTTACCGGAAATCCAAACATTTCAAATATGGCATCTACAAGTTGTTGTAGAGGAAAAGTTGTGGTATTGAAGTGTGAATTATTTTGAATTACTTCGCCCAATCAGTGGAAAAAAAAACAATGTTCTCCTAAAATTTCAGTTCTTTTCGAATACCTCCGGAAATTATGGAAAGTTTTCAAATTTTGAAACGGCACATTGTTCAATTCCAAATTGCCCAACTTTGCTCCAATTAAACGGATCTCGTATCTATTAAGGTTGCCTAAATCCTTATTTTTGAGCTCTAGAAATAAACATCCTACGTATAATTTATCCATAAGTAAAAAAAAATTTGATTTTAAATGATGATGGAGATTGAAGCTGAAGTTCAACAATTCCAGACGTATTTTTGAGTTTTCCATTTGCGATTTGCACACTGACAATTGCGTAGATCCTCCAAATTATCTAGAAAGCAAAAAAAGTTAAAATTTCTGAAACTTTGCATGCTGTGCCACATATTAAGAAAACATCTAAATTTGCGATAAAATGTAAAACCAAAAAAAAAAACAATAAGAAAAAAACAAATTAGAAATAATACCTTCGACACTTACCCCAAAACTAACTTTCGCAAAAAATTTGGGGATGAATCCCCCCGCAGAATCGTTCATTCCCAGGAAAGGACTCATGCGCAATTTAGCATTTTTAATTAGTGCGGTAGCTGGGGAGAAGATTTATATTTTTAAGTTGCCGTCCCTGATGATGGGGTGGAACAATGGAGGCACGTCAAGGGCTCATAAATAATGTTTGCGATTTCGATTAACAAAGGGACTTTTACCCCGCAAACGTTGTCTGGGGGTGATTAAGGAGGTGAGAGCGACAAATTGGGAAGAAATAATTGATTTTTGAAAGTAGTATTTACCTTAGATTAACGTTTTGATAAGGAACGAAAAAACTTTTTATTTGTAATTAATTAATGGTGTTAACGAGATAAAAAGTTCGAATTATTACCTTCTAAATTCATTCCAAACTTCCTTCATAGAGCCACTCTGCCCCTAATTTTTGCTTTATTTGGTAATTAATCACGTATGAAATTAGCAATGAAATTAGGAATATAATTGGTAATAAAAATAGGTATCAAATAAATAAAAATTCACAAAAGAATACTCTCCTCATGGGACTTGCCAAACAGGGTTGGACTGCTCAAAATTTGACAGCCACCGGGCGCAAAATTTCTTTGGGGATAAAATACTTTCTTTCGATGGTAGAAAATTGAAATTCGCACCACCATTGCGTATTTCATTTTAAAAGTCTAATTACGCAGATATTTACAGGAGAAAGGGTAAGCAGTTGATTGGGACATTCGGAGATGTGTCCCTGAAGACCAATAATATAAGATTTGATTTTCCTCTATTGCCAAAATTATTATTTGAAAACTCGTGGAGAGCTTGAAGTGGAATTTTGAACGAATATGTATATGAACTTAACAATCAATATAACAGCCCGTATCAACGGATACAAGAAGATATCAAATCTGAAAACAGCACCTTCAACAGACAGTGCGGTTGTTGGTATGGATGTAACATCCATAGTTAAAATCTCTGCAGTGATGGATTGCAGATTGTTAAAACTGGGAAACTTGTGTCAGCTGATCCATACAGTAAAATTCTTGAGGGTCACCAAAGGTCCCAAAATCACTATAGAGGATGAATGTTAATCGACTATTGTAAGCTCTCGAGTGTGGTGTTTCACTTCGAAGATTGTCGTTTAGGATTGGTCACTCCAGTTGTCTATTTTCTTTCCACATTAATAATGACCAAGTTCGTATCCCTTGCGGGACGTATGTCCAGAGCATCTAATGAATAAGTTTAGTCATTCACAATGTTCCGTCCTTCATTTACTTTGTCGAGCAACAGATACTCTCCGCATACGCCCGACAAAGACTGTGAACACTCTCTTACGTTCTTTTCTGGGACAGCTCGACTGATCAAATTCATTCAAGTTTGCTTCAGTTTAACGGGGTTCACACACATGACTTACGGTTTTTGAGATCTCAGTGGTGAACAGTGCTTCCGAACAGGCTGTATTTACATATAAGAATCGATTTTTAATATTTGATAACAATTAACTTCAAACCTATAAAAGAAGGGGGTTGCTCTTATTAAATTCTCATTTTGACTCTAAAGTAATTAAATTTTCCTTCCGCTCAAAAAAAAACACCGCTCGTCCCTTCCAGGGCCGATCCAGCGTGGGTGTCATCAGTAATTCAAGGGTAGCATCGCCACGAAAACGTCAGGGCAGGGGGTAAGAGGAGAAGGACACATTCCCCGCTTTCCTAATTACATTTTTTTAATTTATCTTCCTTAGCGTTTTCCTTTTTGCCCGGAGGACAAAGTAGGTTGATAAGAAGGGCACAATACATTTTAGGCCTTATGAATTCCCGTCACTTTATAAATTTATAAAAGCCTCGAAGGAAAAAGGCGCCCTTTTTGGGGATGACACCAAAAAATATGAAATGGCGTGACGCTCAGTGAAAGAAAGGACACCTGTACGCCACAGAGGAGAATTATTATTGTTAATGATTTATGTGCCAATCATTTTTAATTTTGTAATTTATATAGGGTTTTATGTACTTTCATTGTACAGCAGTCAGTAAATTAATTCACGAGGAAAAGTAAAGCTAAAAATCGTCTTAAGTAAAGCAAAAGATTGCCAATGCCGATAGCGTGGACTCAGTTAATTTTTTTTTTCGATTTATGATGGAAATCAAAATGAACGTTTTCTTATCCATCCCCATTCGGTCTTTTTAAAGTTACTTAAAAGGTCTCACTTGATATACTCTTTAAATTAATATTTTAACAAAGGATGATTAAAGAGCGAACAAACGAACAGGGCAGGGCTGCAAAATTGTCGTTTTACTAGCAAATAAATCCGAAAGTCTGGACCCAATTGCAGCACATGACATTAGTTGAATATTATTTTAGGGCATGTTCAACAATAACCGAAGCCGGCTCTGCGAAGAATTAAAATCGTGGGTAGCCGACGTTTACCCCGAGGCCGGTCCACCCCACACGAATCCTTATAAAAAATCGCGCCCTCAGTTTTTTAACCCCACAGTCGTTCTTCGTTCAATGTATCTTGATTTAAATCCTTTTAAGATAATCGAAAACGCGAGCAGCGTTCTCCGTTATTCCTCTTTGTTTCCAGGATTAGGAGTTCTTTCTGAGCCAGTTCTGCTTTAATTAGTTTGCAGAATGCCTGAGTAGAGCCACGGTTAACCGGCTAATTGGCGATGAGTTTAACATGGTAATTGAATTCAATGGGAGAAGGTTAAGATGCGAACTGTGTTAGCAGTCTGTTTTAAATCAAAAACATTTTCTGAAAATTGCAGAAGTGTCATGAAAATACGATCAAAGCGGCAAAAAACTTACCAGTACCGCATTTAGAAACAAACAAAAAAATTTAAGGGAATTCGAAAATTTGTTTTTTGCAAAAAACGTTCGAAAATTGAAAATCAAATATCGTGTCGTGGTATTCTTGCTCTCTAGAATACGTAACTATTCTCTCACCAAATCCGTGTCTATTGCTGTTTATAATGTCCATACACTGGACGTCCATATGTTGCGCCTATTATACAGGGTGTTCCAAATGCCGTGGGATTCCATTGCTAGTTCCTAAAAAAAAATATTACTAACATGGACATTAACAAGTAAAGCCGAAATTTAATACCTTAAAATATCAATCTTTAAAACTCCTATCATATTTATGAAACACTGTGATGCTAGTCTTTTTTAAACAGAAACGTTGGAAAATGTTAACATATGCTACATTGTTGAAAAGCTATTAATGAGCATTTTCAAAATATGCCAAAATTTATCTAGGTCCGTATTAAAAAGAAAAAACAAAGTTCAGGTGATTATCTCTAAAACTAGGCTAACTATTAAATTTAGAAAATCATACACGTCAAAATTGTAAGAAAGTGTAAAACTTATGTATGAAACAGTTTTTTGAGAATTTTTTTATTTTCGATTTATTATAAAAATTTAATTTTGTAAATTTCAGATTTTTCCCAATATCTCGAAAAATAAGATTAAATTGAGAACACTCTTTTCGAATATTAACTAAACAGTAAGTTTGACAATTTTTTTTTTAATATGATCGACCTCGTGGCTCTCACCGTTTAGGGGCTAGAAAGGTATCCCATGGCATTTGGGACACCCTGTAAAAGAAATATGGAACTACAGTCTTCCAAATACATGTAAAGACATTTTTATTGACATAACAAAATCCAACTTTAAATCGCTCAAAAAAGAAACTAAAGAACGGATGTAAGAGTCTGCAACTAATAGAAGAGAGGCAAAAGGTAAAGAGAAAACCAAAGAAAACGAGGGACATTAGAGAATAATTATCAGTTAAGGAGTAATTAAGAACCTACGTGAAACATTTGTAACGGTCTAAACTTCCATGGGATGATCTAGACAAACATAGTGGTAGATATTTAGCAAGAACTATGCAGGGTTCCGAATTTGCTTCATACATTCAAGTAAATATGAATATAAAGGAATCATCGCAAATAACGTACTCACACCTGCGTTTGTTCTTGTAAAACTCACTACTGGAATTTTTTCTGAGTTAATTTCTACTAATTAAATCTTGATTCTTAACCTTTGTAACCAATGGTAGATGAGTAGAACTTGAAAAATATAAATCCCCTGAGCATTTCTCCATTCTATCCATGATTCCTTTATCTTGTGCAAAATATACTTTTTCTGCAATGATTTGAAGAGTTTAATATAAGTACCAAAGAACTTTAAAAAAGAGCAAGAAAAAGAGAGTTGTCAGGGCTTTAACAGGCCAGAGAAAAAGAAAAAGCAAGGTAGACGAGGGGAAGAGCGGGGCACTGAGGTGAATAAAAAGGAAATTATAGGATAAAAAAGGACAGCAACGTGTTGGACTTAAATTTAGGAAAAGGAGGAAGGAGGACAAAAATACTAACATAGCTCGAAGTAGAGAAGAGCAAGCAGGCATGCAATAGGGTAAGAAAAGATGTAGGAAAGAGAGGAAGATACAGAAACAATGAAGAGTGATAAGAACCGACTGAAGAATGAATAAGGATACTTTGCATGTATTTTCGATTTTTTTGTAGCGATTTGAAAAATGCACAAAAAAAATTAAATACCAAACGCAACATGAAGAGAAACGAAAGTCGACACGTGTAGGATGGAGAACGAGAAATGGGAAAGTCTAAACCAACTTCAAATTAGGAAGATCGGGCATCAGGAGAAGGAAACCCAGTTCCAAATAACGGAAATCGAAAAAACACAATTAACTGAAAACAAAAATGAGCCGGAGATATAAATGAGCACAGGAACGTAAAGAGGAATAAACGCAAAGAGAAGAGATATAGAGAACTGCAAATATTAAGAAGGCAAAAAAACAGTTTATTGAAATTATTCCATATTGACGTCAGTTCATTGCGAATTTAAAGAATTGAGCCTTTGTTTTCTTCTTAAATCAAGCTCTAAGCTATAAAGCAGCAGCTCCGAAATAATCCGTGGAAAGTAATTTTCGATTCGAATTCTGACATCGCCTACGTAAGTGGGATACACAAACGCGGCGGTATCTTAATATTTCCCATAAAATATAAGAGAAGGTTACGCACACTTTTTCTAAATGCTAATTTTACTTCCTTAATTTCCCTAAGGGCAACGCCTTATATTAACTGGGCGCCGCCATGAATATTGTTCCGGAGGCGAGACAAGCCACCCCAAATGGTATTTCGGTAAAAAAAATAGGGTAGATAAGGTTTTGTCGTAAATTTAATTAAAATCATCCTTTTTAAAATACATGACAGTCGAATGATGTAATCTCTCATTCGGCTACGTGGTGTTGTTTTCTTCAGCAGACCTCTTAAAGAAGGAAATTATTCGCTCACATTCAAATTATGTCAGGAGAAAGCTCCCCCCATCTACCATACCCCTACTGCTTCTTCAGTTCAACCCTGTTGCTCTAAATTGCACATAGTCGAGTTTCCCTTTGGAGAACAGAAGATTTTTTCGCCCTCCTCTTAATTTTTCACCAGGCATCAATGTTCAGTATCAAAAGAATCATCAAACGTTAGAAGATTTGATTTTGCTCACCTGGTGATTGCTGAAATCTAAAGGAAATTTTATTCGGTTGGATGATATCGACGAAGTTTTCCTTAAAACCCGCAAAGGAGGAAAATGGGACTTTTTCAAATTTTCAGCGCCTAAATCTCGGGAACTAGTGGAATAATTTTCTTTAAAAGCAGTTCAACTTAACGATCAAGCGAGATGCAATATATCTCTTTCGATTTCTGAGATATGGAGGCACTTTGATTCCTATTTTTGCCATTTTGAAAGTGCCTCATAATGAAATCGTCTCAAGCTGCCGGCAGGACCTCAAATGAAGGTCGCAATATACGACCCATCAAGGTCTATTAGATAAAAAAAAATACTGGTATCGACACTGTAGCACCCTAAAAGACATTTCTTAAAATGAAATTTTTGAATTTAATAAAAATCGTCCGTGTTGTGACGCAAAATACTGCCTGAAGCTTATTACGTATTGTACAGGGTTATTCAAACTCGACGCCTCACCCATTTTATATGAAAACAGATGGGTTTAGCGAAGTAATTTTTTTTACTACATTAAAATGAAAGGACATAAGCTAAAAAAAATGTTAAAAGCATTAAAATATGGAAAGCGACGCTTGGCGTCGCGATAACGCCTTGTTTTTTCCTAGAAACATACTTTGTTTTAAATGTAAACGTCTATGCATTCTAAACAAGTTTTGTACAAAAAGTTTTTTGAAATTTCCTATCTTTTAAAAAGTACAGAAGAAACAAATATTAACATATTAGGTAGTTTTACGTTAATGTTTATTTCTCCTGTAGCTTTGAAATGATTAGGAATTTCAAAAAACACGTCATACAAAATTTGTTTAGAATGCATCGATGTTCACATCACTGAAAAGAAAACATAGCGTTGCCGTCACGACGCTGGGCGTCGTATTCCATATTTTAACGTTTTTGGCATTCATTAAAGCTTACGTCCTTTTATTTATGTGGTAAAAAAAATTACTTTACTAAGCCCATCTCTTTTTGTATAAAATGGGTGCAGCATCGAGTTTAAATTACCCTGTACATTCAAAAAAATATTGATTTAAATGTAACTTCCGCACTTCCGTTGTGAATTAAAACAACATTATGGGTGTCTGAAAGAGAAATTAGGTAAATTTAGAAAAACTTACAAAAAAAATAAAATATAAAAGCAGAACAATGAGGCATTTATTGTCCATTATCGTTACTCTGTATGTTCCAAACAATTGTGGAGAAACTTATTTACTCATTAGATTATTTACATTTATTGATTGTTTCAGTATGGACGCATACGCTGAATTTTTCATTATAACACATAGTAAGCTCAATGGAAATAGCTAAGCCGCCGATATATTTTGTTGACTTTACACGTGCATTTGATTGCTCGGAAATGGTTTTTTATTATTTAAACTCGGACAATTTAGGCTTATACTTGATAACTTTTTCTGCTTGTGGATTGCAGCCCGATTCTCGTAACAAGAAAGCTTTCGACCTCGGATGCCGCAGGGCTGGGCGGTGGGCCTCCTTTTGTGGAAAATGTTAATATGCACGCGGAGGACACCTTAATGGTCGTGTCCGCCGAGTGATTTCAGAAATGGAGCCTCAAGTGAAATAGATTATGAGTGACTTTGATGATTGATACAGATTAGAGAAATGAATTTTGGACAGTGAGCAAAGAGCCGTCGTTGCGTTTTAAATCCAAGAAGTTACAGCTCCAGAGCGGCCTCAATTAGCTTCAACGACCTGCGCTGGGTCGCCGCTGTCTTTCATTCAGTTCCCGAGATATTAACATTCATATTGATATTTTAAATCTCGAAATGATTATTCTTCCAGTGTGATTTTTTAGGTTTTAGGGCTTCAATAGAGGGATTCGGGGTCAACATAGGAGCTAAATTTGTTGATTAAAGCATTCAACGTTATCATAAAAGCAAAATACATTTGCACAAATTTTCGAATGATACAGAATGTGAACTTTTAATAAACCAAATGGGCAGTTTCGTCGAAAACACAGACAATCTGCGTATCGAGAGGGCCAGATTTACTTCAGAAATCACCTATTACTTATTCTTTGCATAATAAAATTGGGATGAATTTCATCGTTGTAGATAGTAGTTCCAGATCACATCGCAAGGACGCTAAGGATTGCATCAATTCTGAATAAAGGAACGCAAGTTATTGCCGTTCCAGAAAAGAAATTTTTGGATTCTTCACATCGGCAATTCAACTCTGAAAGGAAATATTCCTGAATATTTCCAAAGCGGGGAGAGAACGTACTTTTTGCTACTTTTCAAATATTGATCGCCAATATCTCGGAAACTCCTAGAGCCTTACGAATATGAATGTGAGAAAAACTGGTTTAAAACCTCTAGTAAGTTGTGGGATGGAAATCGGTCGAATTACACAAAGAACTCTAAGTACTCGGCAAATTTCGAAATTTTCTTCCAAAGGAGTATTACGATCTGGAATTTTTGAAAGTCGGCAAGCTAATATCTCAAGAACTGCCGGAGCGAGATCGACTCGAACAAATCGAGCTCTATATAAGTAGAGCAGCCGGGTTGTTGCAAATGTGAGATCCTCCCAGTTCTATGCAAATCGTGGGAACCAGGAGAACGAATTTCGGATAAAAATCAAATTTGACCACCGGACAATAAACCAGCGGTCTTCTTAAATCGATTAGTTCGCAGTGCTTATCCGAAGAACTTCAACAGCACTCAAGAGATTTACCGCAACTGCTGGTTGCTGATAAAATCAAGTTGGTTCGACTGAAACGGAAGTTATGCCCACTCCATTGAATCGAATTGGAATAATTGAAATCTCTGTAACGACTCATTTCACCGAAAATTGTTATTCTTCGAACCCCTATGCACACACTGACGTGCCTGTATTGTGACGGTTTTGGTCAAAATAGGTAAAATCTAAGAGTGCCCATTATAATATTTTATTTCCTATTATGCATACGGTTTTTAAGGGGATTTCAAGAGGAAGTCAATTGGCGGAAACGTGACAAAGATTGACACTTTATACTTCATTATTCCCTCGAGAGTTTTTAATTTGCATGTAACTGCTGAGTCTTTGGTCTCCGATCCGATGTTGCGATATGTATAATTTTCGATTTTAACGAGGATCTCAAAAAAAACACGAGTCAAAGGAATGGCCGTTATTTAACGTTAAAGGAAGTTACTGCAATCGTCGTGTAGTTGCGACATGGGAGGAGTTTCTTGGCCTTTGTGGGCATTAAATTAACATGGGACTTTTGGAACTGTCGCAGTTCGTTAGGTTTCGATAATTATCGTCGATGGAGAGGTATTTTTTTGTGAAAAAAACGGATACTTGCTCGGGACACCGCAACAAAACGCTAATAGGAAATGTCAGAAATTAGCGGCCGATTCTCTGCAAATCATCTTTGTAACTGATATGGCAAATAAGCTATTTTCGAGCACCTAAATTCTATATAAAATTACCTCCATTGAAGGCTTCAGAGGGAGCCAAACAATTTTGTATTTCCCGCTTACGCCCCATATTATCTCGATGCTTGTTTTGATGGCACTTCCAATTTACCCTGTTACAGTTATACACTTTCTTTTATTCTCTTTTTCGCATGTCTTTATTACTGGGTATTGTATTTCAAATGTCAACTTTTTGTCGGACGGGTGAAATTTTTTTCGCGCTTTCCTGATTGACTCGACATCGGTTCAGCGAAAAGGAACAAAACAATTTTTGCGGAGTTTTTTTTAAGAGAAAACGTTGGTATTCTTCTTCTTTTCGAAATCTGTTTAGTAATTTACGTATTTTAAGTCTCCAAGAAGCGTTATACTGACACGTTCGCCGCGAAAAATGAAAAAAAATGTTCATTTTTAAACAGACATAAATCTCTCGCCCAAAAATGAGTGTTTTTTTACTGTCTAAAAATAAACTCGTTTCCAACATTTTTTTCCAAAAAGGTTTGCACATAATTGAGCTAAGTTTTTCTGCCTAAAAAGGAATTATTTACGATAGCAGAATTATTTCTTTTACAATTTAAAAACATGCATTTATTTATTTGTTATTCTGCTTTCACATCGATAGAAAAAATATTAGTTCTGTTGGAGTAGGTAATTCCGGTCCTCCAAGATATCTGAAACAGAAAATCGAAAGATATTCTTAATCTGTGTCACCGTCGCTACAATCCGTACGACAATTTTTAACTTTCACTATTCAATTGTTAAATGATTTTTCACTAAAAAAACTGCATGCCATTTGTTTAAGTGTAGTTCCAATAAAGCGTTTTTCCTATTTAATTTTTATCAAATTTTTCCTATGCACGTCACTAGCAAAAAGAGACAAACAATTTCTAGCTTAAAAGATTCCTTTATACGACGTCAAAAATTGTCACCAAGATTCAACGCTATATAAGTTTTCGTCTTTCCATTACTTAGGAGTTTGTTTTCGAATACGTAACGATATAAAAAAAGTTTGACATCCTGTATGATAAAAACAAAGCATTACCGACTTTTTAATAAGCTTTTCGCCTTAAAATAACTAAAAAAAAATCACCATTTGATATTTGGCCACGTACTTACATAACACCCTGTATACTGGAAATGGAACTGAATGTTAATTTGCCGCACTAATATGGAACAAAATAGCGACGTTCTGCCACTGATTTCTTCGCAGAGGAACTAAGCAAAGGGGGCACATTGTACAGAGGGAGTTGACGAAATTTCAAAACAACTTAATGGATTGCGTTCAAAATTTACTTTCCACAATCTTGATAAAATTTGACAGTTTTTCATAGTACTATCATAGTAGTACATAGCAAACGTAAAAGATATAGGGTATTCAGCTTAAAAAAAAGTGACTTTTGTAATTTAAAATGATTTACGTTGGTACTTGAATAGTAAACACCCTGTGAATTTAATTTCAAATGATTAGTTGGCAAAACGTTGACTAGCCTTTTATTTTCATGATTCTAGTTATGAACGTCAATCCATAAAAATTTAAGATGCTATGTGTCAATAAATAAATGCTTGAAAATTACAATTTTTCAAAAAAAATCTCAGTATCTTCTAAATTATAAAAAGTAGGTCTATTCAACTATATGTATAAAGGTTTTTAGTTATGATGAAAAGGCAATAGGCTTCTTAAATAGAAGATATGCCATTTAAAAAAATGTAACTTTTGAACGACCCTGTAGGTCTCTAAATATTTTTAAAATATACATATTTCCTAACCATATCATGCAACATTTTCCATTTGAGAGTAAATCTTAAATTTGGAATTCATTAAGCTACTTTGTAATTTCATTGACTCACCCTGTACTTAACATATGAAAACGACAAGAAGAACGCAAGATAGCGTTCAATTGAGAAATGAAGCGAGAACAAGATGCTGGAAACTACCCACGGACAAAGGACAATGGACTTATTCAAGAAATCAAGAAATTGATCGAAACTTACAGTCACCAACCACTATCTAACAAAATTTTTTCCACGACATGGCAGTTTTGAGCAGTATACAAATCGTACGAGGATAGTGCAAGAAGTACTCGACCTAATACTTAAAAAAAAAATAATTGGAAAATATTACATTATTTCTCAACATAGTCTTCTTTGAGATTGACATACTTTTCCCAGGAAAGTTCTATGGTTTGTATACCCTGTTTATTGCAAGAAGCTTCGAATGTTTTAAAATAGGCATAAATATCGAACTCCATTTCCTTATTAGTGGTAAATCTTTTTCCATCCAGCCATTTTTTTAAAACTTGGTAAGTGAAAATAATCTGAGAGGGCTAAATCTGGCGAATAAGGTGGGCGAAGAAAAAGTTCGAACCCAAGTAGATTGATTTTGACCGTCGTGATAACGGAAGTGTGGACTGATGCGTTGTCTTGATGAAACAAGACTTTCTTTTTCGCTAAATTGTTTTTCGTTTAGGGAGACAGTCAATAAAAATTATCCCACGTGCATCCCAAAAAACTGATGTCATCACTTTTCCTGCAGATGGAACGGTTTTCGCCCTCTTTGGAATCGCTCCTTGACTTTGAGTTTATTATTTTACTGTTCTTTCGTCTCAGCTGGGAAACGATGAACCCCTATTTCATCGATGGTTATGAATCGACACAAAAACTTCACTTTATTCTTACGAAACTCTGCCTCACACTTCTATGAAACACTCTCACGGGGTTGTTTTTGTTCATATTACGCATAAGTTTCTCATATCCAATTATTCCATCAAAATGCGATATACGGTACTTTTCAAATTTCCGTCATGTCTACTAACTCGCCCCATTTCAGCCAAAGGTATTTCAGGACAGTTTTGTGGATTTTCACCACAATACCTGCAGTAATCAGATCTGGAGTGCAATTGGATCGATCATGCGCAATTCGTCTTGGCAGCTCGTATAACCATCTTATATGTCAGGTACTTCTGGGACCATTCTTGTACCAGTAAAAACGACGATAAATCTTCATATTGCAGAAAAGTGATAGACAAATAAACTTGGAATTTCAGCTGCAACACGATATCCAAGATCCTGAAGAAAATGAAGAGCTAGATAATAAATGGTGTGAACACCGCTTCTGATGATTACCACAAATTATCTCCACCCTTTACTGAAGGCTCGTTTTTTTTCTCTGAATCTCAACCTGCACCTCGAGGATGCATTTTATTCTTAATTAATCAAAACTGAAAAGAGTAGGCCATTCTATCGCAACAACAACTTCTACTGGTGTATAAGGCGTTATTCAAAAAAAAATCTACCTCGGATATTTAGAACAAATAATCTGATGTTTTATCTGCGAATCAGCTCTTTACTGTATTGTCGATGTAACTTATTAGGCATTTAGTTAACCTTTTTTCACAATGCGCTTTGGCAGGTAAAAAACACGCGCAATTTACTCTCACAGGTGTTCCATTCAATTATCGGTTTAAAGTCAGGACGAGGCAGCAATAAATTACCTGTCATCTACCTGCCTTTAATCTTACTTGATCCCGTGCCATTCACATTGCAATCAAATTTATTATATCGCCGTTCAGGTAACAACTATTGACACTTCGGATAAAAAGTCCCATTTAGGTAAGTAGTTTAGACATTGATTATTGTTGCCAAGTATAAATGCCGCTGATTTATCATTCATCTGAAGATGCACCCTTTATTCGAAATCGGTACAATTTTTCCAAATATGTTATAAATTAATTATTTCAACACAATAGTAAACAAGAAATCGGAGTTAAGGAAAAATCTGACTGCTCGTTATAATACAAGCTGTCCTGGATCAGAATTCATCCACTCTACAGGAATCTCGTAAACCATAACAGATAAGGCTGTAGTCAAATTAGAGAAAAGTTACGCCTTCTGTGTTCTGCAAAATCATATTTTCAAAATGTGAAAAATTCCGAATGGATCCAAAGTTATTTCAGAAAAAACGTTTACATTCTCATTGCCATTTTTTCTCCTCTACAAAATGGTGTTTTTAGATTTTCAACGCGATGTTTCATTTCATCGAAACCATCATCACCTTTATTTTTTTTGTAATAGTTGACAAGTTTTATTTTACATTCAGAAAATTCTACTTTTTTCTGAACTCAATAATATATCACACTTATGATTTGTTGAATAGTTTTATTTTTAATATTGCACCATGTGCCTAGGTAGCTTCTGATGTAAACTTTTCAACATCCACAATAAAATTAATAGTTAGTGGAGGCATTAACTGCCATTAAGCATTCATGGTGGGGAATGTTAACTAGAGGAACTTTAATTTGCTTAATTTTCATATGGGTTTTATTAAATAAAAACACATTTTGTACTGTTGCTCACTGCCATAATTATTACAAAAATTTTATTTTTTAAAGTTAAAGATGTTTAAACTTAATTGTAATCAATAAATACTTAAGCGCAAACGACATAGTTACGGTTACATGGAAGGGCTTTAGTACTCTCTTCTTCAGAGTCGTAAAGTACTGGCATGTAACCAGGGGACCCTATAGCACCATAATACATCGCTTTCAACTGGAAGTCCCTAACCCAAAAATAACTTTAAGCCGTAGAAATAAAATAATTTTCGCTGCAAGAATGCACATCTCTCAAATTTAATAAATATCGACATCTAGCTAGATATGAAATTTCAACGCGTTGCGTAGGTTTAAATCAAACAAGCGTTTTCAAAGCCAATACACTAACAAAGGAGTACTTTGCCAAGTTAGTGAGAAAAGAAATTTGACAAAAAAATCCTCTTAAACTACAAATTTGTCAATGTTTTAACTGCACTCATTTGCCAAATCCGGCCACTGCAATTTCTATTATAAATACCTCCAGCAGTATTTCTTCCTAACTTGAGACGTTATGTTATAAATGCCTTTGTATTTCATATATATTTAATGCTCTTCAGGTATTTTAATTTTTAAAACTTAAAGTCGCCATCGATTTACTTCAAATAATTTGGGCGTAATCAAAAAATTATGGTCATGAATTTTGCGATGCCATATATTCGGCAAACTTTTTCTCCTGGGCATGGTACAGCTTTTGCAGTTTCTTGATCTGCCCTTTACTAATCTCCTTTCCATCCACGTCATGTGTTGGGAATCCCTATTTTAGCTAACGAATGAAATCCATGAAATATGCAATGAGGAAACTTTTACCCTTTCGTCGAACTTGGAATACTTGGTGGTTTCAGTTTTAAAGATTTCGCTGGGAGGGATCTTCATTTGGGCTTCTTTAGCTGCTTGAGCTGCGGCTTGTTCAGCTTTTTTCTTCTCTTTTTCCAGCATTTTCTCTAGTTCCGCTTGTTTCTTTGCTTCTCGCTCTTTCAGTAACTGATTTTTGCATACCAATTTTACAGCACTGCTTCCATCTAGAAGGAAAATGGTTTGTTCTAACCTTCTACTAATAACTTTGTTTCTAAACACTTACCATCTTTGTCCTCTAACCGCACTCCTAAGTTTGGTAATGTTTCGTCTCTGATATAATCGCATTCTTTCAAAATCTCGGTGGCTTTTATATTTCTGGCTTGAGATCGGACCTTATCCCTAAATTCTGCTAAAATACTTATGTAAGGCAATATGGTCTCCTCAGTAGATTCATAAGTTTCTAAAGAACTGTTAAAACCTGTTGACACAATAAATTAAAAATAAGACACCAAGAATTTAAAGGAAAAATCCTACCAATCTTAGGAATGCTAGGAGTGGTACCGAAAACATTTAACATTTTGGTAACATAAGCGGCCAAATCGTACAATAATATTTGATTAGGAGGTTTCCGTTCCCTAAGATAAATATTAGCGGTACTAACGAGATCCCGCAGAACGTCTAAGGTCGATCTAGTATCAATATTATCACATAAAGCTAAATGCACCTTTTCTTTGGATTCTAAAAGTTTTTTATTCAAAGCCAACTCCTGGTTCGACCATTTGGTGAAAGTCTCAAACGTTGTACGGTTTTCTCCCAAAGTACGAGTAACATCTTTCACGTTCAGGAAAAATTCCTAAAATAATGGTCAATCAAAAAGTCGTTATATATGGCGTTTGCGAAAGTAGTGCCATAAATATCTTCTAACCACCCAAAAAGATAAAAGCTTCATATAAACAAAATTTTTAGGAAGGAACTTATTGTACCTTCTATGATGAAAACGAGGCATTTTTTGATACATGTTTATATGACGTTTTCGTGCTATTTTGGTGCCTAAAATACGTAGTTAATATGAGACGAATTTAAGCTTACATTAAATAATTTCTCATACTGCAAAGCACATTCCATGGTGTTTTGGCTATAGTCGAGAGTATCTCTCCAAGAGTGAAGAAGAAAAGCAAATCTCAGTTGCCGCGCACTATATTTTGCTAAGGCATCCTGTATGCTAACAAAATTTTTCAAAGATTTCGACATTTTGCATCCGGCTATCGTTAAGTGACCCGAATGCAAGAAGTATTTCACCCATTCAGGGTTACCAAAGTGTGCCTAAAATAAGACGACATAAAGTTTGACCATTTAACATCGATTTTAATAATAATTGAAAGTATAGAAAGTGTGCAAAACATGATCAGTTACTTAAATATAAAATGATTTTTTTAAATGATACTCATATTTTACTTATATTTAATTCTTACTTCACTCTGAGCAATTTCATTGTCATGATGGGGGAACTTAAGATCCACTCCGCCGGTATGAATATCTAAATAAGGACCGCAAATCGCAGTCGCCATAGCCGAGCACTCAATGTGCCAACCAGGCCTGCCTAAACTCCAAGGAGACTGCCAAGTGGGTTCTCCGGGTTTGCTTTTTTTCCACAAAGCAAAGTCGTTGGGGGAGCGTTTTTCACTTCGCATATCCGCAGTCATAAGGTCACCTTAAAGAAAAGTATAATGCAGAAAGAGCATTGAGAGAAAATACAAATGGTATATTTTAAAAAGGAAACACTACTTTGTATCAATTTTTCATGTTATAAGCTCTGAGATAAAAACAACTATCAACCACATTCATCAAAGCGCAACACATTTACGAGCATTAAAGGAATATAATTGAACATTTGGCCATGCCTAATGATAAAACAGTTTAAAACAGAAAGCAATGAAATAGTACTAATAATATTTACATTATTTATATAATTAAAGCCCTCTTGGAGATCCGCATAGTAAGTACATTAACAGTGAAAAATTAGTTATTCAAAATCAAAACATTTTAATTAAGTACGATGCGAGTTTGCAATATAATTTGAGCTTAAATGTACTCAACAAGTGCATATTTATACAATGACTATAATCGTGGATGCACTTTATTAAATATTATCATTGCAAGATGCACCTGATAATAATTAAAAAGATTAGGATCATCACAATAATAAGTCGCGTTATCAAAATGCCTACTGACGAAATAAAGGTGAACAATGACCAGCAGGTTTACAGTTATTAGTAATATCAGTAGTAAACCGGTATAGATGAATGGACTTATCTTTTTAAACCTGTTGTCATTTAAAATGGAAATACACAGCTATCTACTTATCGCTTAACCTCACCACCTATTACACTGACAGTACAAAAAATTCAACAGGTGGGATGTTCCTCTTAAAATAAAAAAGTTGACCTCTACTTCACTGAATAATTGATTGAAAATATTCATATTATAAGGTCTAAATTTGAAAATTTGAGATAACTTATGGAATTACTAAATTACCCTTGATTAGGTCATTTTATTATACAACAAAATTTCTTATTTTCACATGAAATGAATCATCAAAATAATTAAGGTTAATTTGCTCACCTTCCCCTTCTTGCAGACTATTGAAGTCCCCATATGCTTCAGGAACCAGCTTGGCATAATGGTACTTGTCTTTCTTAGCAAAAGCTGCAACATCAAAATATACAGAACCATTTGCTTCATATCCGAAACCATTCTTCATGATCCCCTCAATAAAAGTGATAATCTCAGGAATGTGTTCGCTTACTCTAGTAAGCACATTTGGTCTCAAAACCTAATAAAAATGTCACTGGTTATAAAAGATTTCTCTTACACTTAATCACAAAGCAGCCAGAAAACATCTTACAGTCCCATAAATCTTACATTCAATGAATCCATATCCTTATGAAATTCTTCCTCCCAATGCTTGGGTAAAGCAGAAAATATGGCATTGTCTGTGACAGTACCCCCAAACTTGCAATCTAGCCAATCTGATAAGGGATCTTTACTTTCAATAATAAATCTTCTCTGGGCCTCTTCCAGAGCTGTTTTGCAATCAGTTTTAACAGCATTTTCCAAGTTTTCAATGGACTCATTTAATCTGCAGTATACTCATACAGTTTTAAAACATTTTAACTAATAGGTAACACACCTGGTAAGAATTTTCTCATACATGGGTACTTTGTCAGGATCTGTGTTTTCCTTAGCCTTTCTTGTTATATTATTAAGCACATTAGTGGCATCATTAATAACAGTTTGTAAATCTTTCTTCTCAGAAGCATACTTTTCGAAAAGGTGGTTCTGCCTAGCTCTTTTAATTATTTTATCATCAATATCAGTAATATTCATAACATACAGAACGTCATAGTTAAAATAATCAGTAAGGACTCTCCTCAAGATATCAAATGTTATGTATGATCTGAAATAGAGATAAGTTAATGTCCCCACTTCTTTTCATTACTTTGCTTGAACTGCACTGGTAGTATTCACTGAATTACAATGTGTAAGTACCAAAAAATTACATATCCTCAAAATGAACCAATCAAAGTATGTAAAATAACTACAATGGAACAGCTGGCAATGACATAGAAGCTAACAACTTGAACTCCAAGAACTTACTTTAGTAAACAATAGTATAAAGTACAGAAAAATATAATTAATCTTCCTTAGTAGCCAGATTTATGTCTATGGGGACTTTCAATATGAAATAACATGAGTAGAGCAGTACCTGGCATGGCCCATATGGGAGGCATCATAGACCGTAGGTCCGCAACTGTACCAATAAACTTTTTTTCCAGATAAAGGTACAAACACTTCTTTATGTCGGGTTAGGCTGTTGTACAGCTTCAAAACGGGCTGCTTCTCCTGCGGAGGTGGTGACCAAGGGGGCTGCACTCTCTTCGACATGTCGGTTAAATTGCCACGAATTCAGGATTTCGCTTTTATACGAAGCTTAACTGAACTTTATTACACAGAAATGTTACATCAGCAATTAATCAAACGGTTCTGACTACTTAAAAGATTTCCTCAAACACGCAATGTGATTGAGAATATGACTAATGAAAGCAATATATGATATGCATATACCTAACCTCAAAATTTCAAAAGTAGACAGAAATGACAATGACATTTTTGGACAGACCATATAATTTAAAATATAAAGGGGTGTTAAAATAATGTATTCTTCAACTAGTGTTGAAAATGGCATTTTCTGCCACTGATCATAAAGTTTATTAAATGAAACGAAACCGAATTTAGTAATTCGGACAATTTAATTAACATTAATTATATTTATTCAATCATTAATTCATAATTATTTATTTATTTTAACTTGATATCTGTCAGGTCACTTCCTGTCAATCGCTCCGAGATATTGGCCTTCGTATATTTGACTTCACTTGATTGCTGATCTTCACTAGTCACCGTCACTGGTCATTGTCGCATTGTTTGTTTTTGCAATTATTGGAATCTTTCGTTCTTTAAATTTTTAAATTTATTTTAAGAAAGTTAAATATTAATAACAAAAGTGTAGTGACCCTGTAAAACGTGAACATGAATTAAACTTCACCATTCACTTGCCACTAATTTGAGAAGGCACACTATTCTCAATTAACTGTGACTTCTGTAAGCTCAATAATTGAAAACTGTAACTAATAATTAAAAAAAAAACAAGAATGGCCCCGTTGCCATTGGAAGGACTGCAGACTCCAGTGGCCAATACTCTGGGTCAGGGATCTTTGGGTGGGCCACAAGAGGGAAATCGAGGAGGAATGATGTCTTTAGCCATGCTGATCGATTTTATTATTCAACGAACTTACCATGAATTGACTGTTTTGGCTGAATTGTAAGTACTTATTTCATCATGAAAATAGCTAGTTACCTTGATATCTAGGAATACTTAACTGTTATTATATAACATATAACATAATATTATATATATAATTATATATATAATATTATATATATATAACTCTTTAGTTTTTAACAAATTTATATCATTTGGAGGGTAGGTATCTGAAACTCATCTAGGAATCTGTGAGAGTGCCACATTTCAAAATGTTTTGGTAAATAATATGATTAATTCTTTCACTTTTGAAAGCGCACCCATGCTAAAATCATTAATCCCGTAGATATTCAGAAGACATATTTTAACATAAAGGGTTTATAATAACAAAAAAATTATGTATTTACTGGGATTCAGACTTCCAAAATCATTCATCATTTATCCAAACTAACCATGGATTTATATTCAGACCATCCTGCATTTACAATCTTAGAGATACTGTTTCATACAAAAAAAACATGTATATTTACAATGACATAAGTTGACGAGAAGAATTTTTTATTTGAAGTTGCAATGATAGATTTAAGTTACTGTGGCACTGGTGAAATAGCATCTTGGTACTCCTTGATACTCCTTACCCTTCAAATTTCCCTAAAAATATACACTAACAACAATTAAGCACTTATATACAAGGTGTCTCAAAATTAAATCTACTGCCAGACTAATCTAAAATTATCTCTACCTATAGATTACCAAGAAAAACAGATATGGAGAGGAAGATTGAGATATATAATTTCTCAACGAGAACCAGACAGTTGTTTGTTCGACTTCTTGCCTTAGTTAAATGGGCAAACAGTGCTTCAAAAGTGGAAAAATCTGCGGTAAGTGTAAATAATGGTTTTTTTATGGGTAGACCATAAACTTGACAAAAGAAAAAGCCTGATAGTTTTTGAATGAAAATATGCATAATAATATTTATTAAAGATGAAAAGAAAAAAACTGCTTTACTTTATTTATATTTCATGTAATATTTCAGAGAATTATGGTATTCCTAGACAAGCAATCACTTTTATTTGTGGAGACAGCTGACATGTTAGCCAGAATGGCCAGGGAAACTCTTGTCCAAGCCCGTCTTCCCAATTTCCACATTCCGGCGGCTGTCGAAGTGTTAACCACTGGAACATATGGCAGATTACCAGCATGTATTAAAGAAAAAATTGTTCCACCTGACCCAATAACAACCCAGGAAAAAAAAAACACTCTATTACGATTGAATCAGATCATTCAGCACAGGCTTGTAACTGGAAACCTATTGCCGCAAATGAGAAACTTGAAAATCGAAAATGGCAGGGTGATTTTCACAGTCCAACACGAATTTGAAGTATCACTGACCGTTATGGGTGATGGGCCAAATATTCCATGGAGGTTGCTGGAAATTAATATTCTTGTTGAAGACAAGGAGACTGGGGATGGAAAGGCATTGGTTCATTCTTTGCAAATACAATACATTCACCAATTAATCCAGGCCAGGCTTGTTGATAATCTCCAGCCTCTGGGTGAAGTTTATAATTGTCTGCATTTCTTCTGCCAGTCATTGCAGCTGGAAGTTCTATATTCTCAGACCCTTCGATTAATGCGTGATAGATTAGATGATCACATTCATGTGGATGAATACATTCCTGGAAGAAGTTTGACAGTATCATATTGGAGGGAATTGAGGTCTGAGTTGGGGTACAAATTGTCTATTCAAGTGGATCAACACAATCCTGCTAGGCCTTTTATGGTTGTTCATGTTCCATCTGTAGGGAATAAGGTACTCAAACTTTCTGTTGGTACATTTTCATTCTTGAGTAGACTAATTAACAATTTCATGTTTTAATAACAGTTTTAAGCTCTAAAAAGTGAATCAATTTCGGTACATGTTGTTTTAGGAGTCGGAAATTGCCGATAGAGCTATCAGAAGCGAGGTCCTTTCCATGGAGAGACTTTTGGTACATACAATTTATGTTAGAACTCGTAGCAGATTAGATGATATTAAGCTAGAATTTCAGGGTTTACTTAAAGATGTTGAGTGTAAGATTAATTCCGCATTTTATAGTAGCATGTATTGTGTTGAATGGTATATTTTTTCGGACATATGAAGGTACCTTACAAGGTTCACCAGCCATACTTTCAGTAGCTATTCTGCAACCCTGTCTTAGAGCAGAGCAATTGCTGATTACAGTTGATACTCATACTGGAATGTTGCAAAGTCATGTGCCCCAATATGATCCACCATTAATACCGGAGATTAACAACATTCTAAATGGAAACCATGCAAAACTTCCGTCATACATTTCGGAGTTAAGGTAGGTTTTTGTCATAACTTTAGAAATAACGGAATAGTAATAAAATATTTTATGAAGGTATTGGATTACACAAAGAAGATGTGAGAAAACCTTACAACATTTACCAGCGTCTGCTCACGAAAGATTGCCTCTGTTACATTCTCCTGACCACCCTATCAACAAAATCGGGAAACACCAGACATATATTCAGTTCCACAGGCATAGTAATGTGGTTTTGGTAATGTCTTGTTAGGGAAATTTTCATATTTGGTATAATATTTAATTTATAGATTGTCGAGTTTAATGAAAAAGAGGCAAATCCATGTGAAATTGATTGTTCATTTTATATGTGCGTGGTAAAACATTCGAGCATTGAGGACGATCCCAAAGATGAAACTATAGAGACGGAAATTCCGAAAGTCTTTTTAAAAGTTCAGACTCTGATAGAATTTGACTCTTTTGTAGCAACACATGGACCGTTTACTTCAATAGATGGTAAGTTGTCACTTATTTGGCACACTTTTGTCGGTGTTTCTTTAGTAATGTCCAACAGTTTTTGAATTATTTATCCATAACTGTGTATTTTTCAGGTAGTTTTGATCCAGACCACACTGAAGTCAATTCGTTGAAACGTAAAGGGGGCATCAAACCCGAATCGGCTACTCGAAGATCCAAGCAGCCCGCTTATTTTATGGCAGAGCTGGCGCACGTGGTGGCCATGTGTGACGAGCGATTACCATATGTCACTTTGGCTTTGGAGCTGACAAAGAAAGAAATCTTCCATCAAGGCCTACAAGTGGAAGCAAATGCCACTGGTTTAGTGCTGAAATTAATACAATTGCCTCCACCAACACGGGAAATTGGTCATTCCTCCGCATGGAAGGCGTTGCTGAAACGGCTTCTATCGGTTTCAATAAGAGTTGTAGGGAAGAACAATGCGAAGAGTTGGCTGGTAGAGTTCGTTTTCTATTCCTCCCCGTTGAACAGTCTGCATACCAAGGAGCAAGGTTCGCGGAGGCCAATTTACTTTCAATATGAAATGCTGACAGCGGATCAGACCGCAAAAACCGTGGAAATGTTACTGAATGACTGGTGGAAAATAGTGCATTTGTACACTTTAGTGCACGATCTAAGCGAGTACTTGAAAATTGATAAATTCACCTTCTTCAGTAATTTATTTTCGGTACGATCGTTTAATTACGGGAAGTTGGTGCTGTGCTATGGCCCGGATAAAGGCGCAATAGCACAAGTGGTGTGGGACTGTAAACTAAACATGTTCAAGCTGACATTCGGCGCAACACAGAGCTCCTTGAATGCCCATTCAATAATCCAAGAACAACTGGAATCCCACCTTAACGAGTTTAGGAATTTGGCCCAAATTGTGCAATTATTAAGTGAGACTTACGAGCCATTAGTGTCCTTAAGCAAACTCCCCACATTGCCGCAATTAGGAGTACATAATGTCAGCCAGAAAGTACCCGTACAAACATTCACTATCATGGCACAGTCATGTATCCTGATTCGCATCACTTATCAAGGGTTGTATTGTCTGGAATTGAAGATACGCGGTGGCGGTTTGGTGTCCATTCGTGATGGAGCTTACAGCCGTTTCGATATGTGCAATGTTGTCAGCGTTTTTTTCCCCACACCTTTACTTAAGGCATTTTTGTCCAAATATATTGATGAAAATGCTGTATTTAGACGAAGAAGTCACAGCGAGGACGACAACCCGCCAAGCCCTATGGAAGTCGATGGTGGCGGAAATTTTTTGGGCTCTCATCGAGCTCCGCAGTCTCCAGCCGGTGGGTCTCGCACAGAGCCGGGTCTTAGATTCCACCCTCCGTTAACACCTCCCTCGGGATCTAATCCGCACACACCAGCATCGCCACATACTGCAAATATGACACAAAATGCCCATAACGGGTTCGGTTCGAGCCCTGCCACTTCGTTTAATTTAGCCTCGCCCACTTCGATTTCGAACAATATTAATCCGAGTCCGATGCCGCATCCTAGTCCTTCAGGGTTAGTGCCCAATTCTCCTTTAAATCCACAGTTGGCTAGTCCTGGAGGGTTGCTGAACAATTCCAGTCCAGGACCGCAGCAAGGTGCTAATATTCCCGGTAAGTAAGTCAGTATATTATAAAACTACTTTAAATTTTCTCGCTCTTTATCTTAAGTCTAAAGTTCCCAAATGAAATTGGATTTTACATTTCAGGTCATTCACCAGTTGGAAGCTATATTCCATCAGGACACACCGACGGAAGTCCTTTCCCCGCATCTCATAGCCCCGCAGCCTCAAACTGGCCAGGTTCACCCGGTATGCCGCGGCCATCTCCCGCACGACCAGGCCAATCTCCCGGTGGTCCCATTTTGCACAGTCCCCAACAAGTAGACCTGAGGGCTGGCAATCACTTGTCTCGTGTGTTACCCCAACGCTCCTGGGCAGGCGCCGTCCCCACTCTCCTTAGCCACGAAGCTTTGGAGACTTTATGCTGCCCTTCGCACCATCCTTTGGGTATCCCTGGTCCGGAAATGAGTCCGCTTGAGCGATTTTTAGGGTGTGTCTATATGAGAAAGCAACTGCAACGATACGTCCACAATGAGCAATATTTAACGAATATTCCGACAAACGAACCCGGAATGAATCATTTCAAAGTTAACGATTTACTGTTGTGCAGGGTGGGATTGAACAGTCAATACCTGCAGAGTTTGCACATAAAAATTTCTCATGTAACGGAGCACAAAGAAATTTATACTGCCGAAGAAATCCAGATCTTGGAGCGATTTTTTGAAGTCAGGGTGGCAGCTCCGCCTTATAAGCCAACGAACACGTTCACATTTTGCAGTATGTTGAACAGTCCGCCCAATGTCCTAAAGGATTTCATACAGATCATGAGGTTGGATATTGCGGGGCCGCATTTAGCGCAGCAACAGGGAATGAAGTGGTCCGTGCAATGGTTGTTGAGGATTCCCCCTAATGCTTTACCTATTGTTCCAACAGGGACGCAGGGAGTTATGGGAATCAGGAATAAAATATTGTTCTTCGTAAGTAGTTTCAAAGTATTTTAGTTCTTAAAGGAAGCGTCAAATATTTACTTCATAATTTCATTCAAGTGCCATTTCTGAAAGATTTTTGTCACTGTTTTCAGCTTCAAATAACCAGATTGGGTTATCCAGCAAGTGCAGATCCTCCCTCAATAGTATTACCCTTAATCTACGACATCACGGGTAATATGACACAGTTAGCTGAAAAGCGTGACATCGGATCTCCACCAGCAATGACTGCAGCGAGTCAAGTTCTACGGCATTTCTGTCAAATGCAGGTATATACTTTTACGATCTAAGTAGAATATACATTGTAACGAAAAATCAAAGAGTTGTTTCTTACTCGTGTGTAGCAAAGTGAACTTTTTCAAATGCAATTAAAACGAGTCACCTTGTAACTCATTTTCACTAATTGCTCTCTATCCCAGACTTATTTAGTTGACACCGAGTTTTAATGCAAGTCAATCTTAATTTCCAGGCCGGTACAGTCGAATGCACCGTCTTTCCCGCATTACGGGAAATCCTGATGAATCTGACTTTCCCCTCAGATCCCCAACAACCAAATCCGCAACAAGGAGTGCAACAAATCCAGTCTCCAGCCATGGCCATGTCGGGCCAAGGTGGAAACCCAGGATATCCGTCCCACATGCAGGTAGGGATGATGGGACCACAATAGTACTTACTTGACAGCGGTTGGTGGGGCCAATTAAAACGAACTTTTTCATAAGTTTATTGGAAGATTTATTTGAATTTACCAAGTGCAACTGTACGGTTGTTACTGCGACGAATTTGAAGCTCATTTAACAATACTTATATGTATTTTTTTTTCTGAAAAAGCCACCCCATGCCGTTATTTTACAACTGATTAATGTGGAGAGTTGTATTTATTAATTTGTAAATAGCTGTTTTATAATGTACTTATGTGTTATTATCAAAACTAAATATAAGTAAAGGAGATTTTAATGGTGTTAATCCAATGGTGTTAAATCCCAAGATTGTGGAAGCCAAGCGACCAGATCTTTACCTTTCTGCATAATTGGTGTTAACGAATCTCTTAAATTTCTTTCAAAACCTGCTGCTTTAAGGTTATGGGAATCTCTTCCACATAATATACGATCTCAGCCAATATAGTCTTTATTTCTCTACTTGCAAGTACTCCATTGCTACTAGCATGAACTAGTTTACGTTGTATAAGAAAGCGGTCTTCGAGAATTAACAGTGGTAAATGGTCTCTTTACAATGCTTCTTCAGATCTTCTGGCAACAACAGGTGAAGGAACCAGTACTAGGAAATAAAAAATATTCATATTGTAGAGTTAACCAGTAATTTTATTGTAAAATCTTCAAAACTATAAAAGTTGTACGTTTTAGTAATAACTTCACTTACTTATCGTGGTATCGCTTAAGTATTTACAATATTTTCGGCTGGAAACAAAAATATGTTGAAGGTGGGATAGCGACGCCGAGTCCAAAAGCCAACATTTGTGTAAATTCATAATCGACTATAAAATCTTTTGAAGAATAGGTAACTATGTCACGGTATTTTCTGGTTTTGAAAACTGGTCCAACCGTAACAACATGCTCGAAAACAACGCTCCAAATTAAATGAAAATTCTATAAAGAAAAACAGACCAACAGATAACGAGAAATATTCATTGTGAACATCCTCATCTGAAATTAATGGAACAAAACTTGCGATGGCACATGGTTCTCTAAATTAACCAAATAACACAATTAAGTCCACAGAATGATAACCCTATCGACAAGAATGATATCAAACTCATTCCGAAACTTGGAGAAAACTCATCACTTAATCAAAACAAAAGCAATTAAGAGGCCTAGCGGGAAGTATGAGGGACTAAACCTAGACATCTGGAAGAAAGGTGAGCGATCAGATCTGTGTACTGAATTTTGGCCTCGGCAACTCTCCGAATATAGCATCTCCATGAACACTTTTCGCTAAAGCTTTGATGCTGGCTGCTATATCGAATTCTTCTTTTTCTTGCGGAGACTAAAACAATAATATACACTCAAGTAAGAAAAAAAAATCGACACCTTAAAATTTTACTAAAACTATCATCCAGTATAGTATAAGTGATATTGTAAGGTTGAATTTCATCATAAAGTATTTTTAATTTGGCCGAAAAACATACTTTTGTATGTCCTTGTGGAATACACATAAATTTAGGTTTATTCAGATATTTGGATAAAGATTAATCTGGAATTATTTTTTCTTGCCTGCTGAACGAGTCAGAAAAATCGGTTACGAATCAAAAGAAGACATCATATTTCAGTAAAATTTTAAAGTACCCATTTTTTGTGCACGTGAGTGTTTTACATCTGACAGGAAGATTTTGCGATTAACATTTTTTTTCTGATTTGTTACTCACAATAATAATAAATAAAAAACTTACCGAACCGTGACCGCCATCTGCAACCCCTGATCGACTACTTTTAATTTTAACAGGCTGAGAAAATATTGGTATATCAACTGGGCAAGACTTAGCAACCGTCGGAGTGGAGCCGGATCTGTCTCGGGATATGTCGATTCCAAGAACCGTGTTAACAACATCTAGAAAAAAGATTGACATAAATATGTTGATTTGAGATATTCCACTGTATTCTAAACTACTCATTCTTTTTTAATTTAAATAACCGACGTCTCGTCCAAATTTAACCAACCTATAACCTAAACTAGCTAGAACTATTTGAAAGATACCTGAAAACACACAAAATATAGTTTAATAATTTACCTTCCGCTTCCTCAATTTCCTCACTCTCACTATCTTCGAAATTTCGCTCATGAAATGAAGATTTCATTGCTGAAAAGTCCTCACTTTCAAAAGTGAACATCATATCTGATTCATCATCTTTCTGATTGGTTTGTTTGGATTTATCTGCACTGGTACTCTTTGGTCTTTTAGGAGAAAATGGAATATCCTAAAGTTTACCAAAGTATGTATCAGCAATTTTGATCATAGTAAATTGAAATAATTGCATATTTATTAATTAAATGAGAATTAGAGAGACCAGAAGGCACTAACAGTTAGTTATACAATTTTTGGATAAGTACACAGTTCAATGCCTAATTACTTACTGATGTGTTTGAATGTCTGTTGGAAGACACATTTCCAAACAATTTCGGGGATTTAGGAGATAAGTCAAAATCACTGGTTTTGGCTGCATTTTGGACTATTCTAGAAAAGATTACTAATATTAATGCAATGTAATTAATACAGGGTAATAAATTATATTTAATACATCTAACAATGAAACATTTGGCATTCTGGGTCGATATGCATTTTTCTTTGTATATCCTCCTTAAAGTTCCCTGCCAATGAAATTTCACCATTATAGTATATTAATAATGGCTATTGATTATAACATCAAACTAGTTTTCATCAAAACCCAGAACCTAACCAATATTCAGGCTTTAATAACCCTAAATGGAAATTAGCTTGTAATTAAAAGTATCAGCATGTTAATAATTTGGCACTAAAAGGACAACAGTAACAACTGACATACATACCTTCTTCAGATGATAGGAAAATTCATAAATTGTAATTTACAACCAATATAAATTGCACATAAAACTTACTTAACTAAGGTCTCTCTTTCTTTATATGCCCTATCTTTTAAGGCATTCAACAGCTCAAACTGTTCATCACTATATTTCCTTATCCGCTCATCTATAGCTGCCTGTTCTCTCCTTATAAAATTTGAGACCACATCATTTAAATCCTTTACTGATTTTTCCACATTTCTGTTGGAATCTAACCAGACGAAATATGTTAATAATTACTCCTATAAAATTTTTGGTAAAATCTCACAATTATTGATAGCAGGACCTTCAAGATCTAGAGCATTGGGATTAACAACTACATTAAAAATCGATGACACCAAATCAGTTGATTTAATGTTGTTTATGGCCTCTCGCTTCTAGAAGAACAGCCAAGAACAAATTAATTAAAAGTCACTTAAGAAGAGTGATGAGTTATTACCAACAATTTAGAATAAACTAGCACATAATTGGCACCTTTTTTCTTGTGTATAGCATGGGTATGCATGTCACAATTTAAGCATTTTGTAATAGTCCACAAACCAACATGCTTTGTGGTGATTAATCCTGGATGTATTTTCTGAATATTGGAGAGCTTACCTATGTACCATTGACCCTAAAATTTTCTTATAGATAGGTGTAGGTATTTTGAATTCTACCAGGTAATATCAAGGGCTTTAGTGTTTAATGGCATAGTTGTTATATAACAATAGATATTTTAATTTAACACTCACTTCATCAAAAATATTCTCATCATCTGAGAGCTCCAATAATTCCTTATTAATTATCTCACCACCCTTTTCCACTTCTATTACAATATTAAGGCAATTGCAAGATTGCATCATTTTGCAGTGTATGGAGTTGCCTTGGGAACTTGAATTGTAAACTTACACCCACTGAAAGTACAATTTGAAATCATTGAAAAAGGGAATATTAATTTTGGTTGGTTACTTTGTTTCCTGCTACCACACATTACAAATTATTAAATTTTCTCAATAATATTTTGTGAAATACTTAACTTAAACTTCATGACTGTAGATATATGAGAAGCATTTAGGTATTAATTTGAATCATAATATAATATTAGTGATTTGTTAAATTATTGCTCTTCAGTCTGCCAGGAAATTTATAGGTTTATCAATAGGTTTATTAACTAATTTATGCAGCTGAGTAAACCTAATAAAGTTAATATGTAAATACAAGTTTGTTTGTTATTTGTGTAACAAAATTATGGTTACAAAGTAGTGTTTGATGTTAATTGGTGAATCTACATAATAACAGGTGGGTTCCAAAAGAGAGGAAAACACATTATAAACCTACACAAACATACACAAGTTGGGGTTCTTGCACATATTTGTGAAGAAACAAAATGTCTTTCCTACTGGAACAGAGCTAGCATCGAGGCTAATTTGTACACTATTTTTATGAAAATACACTTTTTTCTTGGCAAATTGCCGCGTTTCAACCACCAAACATATATTTATGATAGAAAGTTCAGTTGGCCTTAAGCTTAAAACTGGTCTGATTGAAGCGCAATGCCGATATAACCTGCAAAGACTTGTTTTTATAACACCTTCGTTTATAAGTAAATAAAGTCACTGCTTGCGCTGCTTTCAGCAGGTGAGCAACGCAAGAGGTAGGGCAGTCCAGTTATCAAGGACACACTCCCGCGTTGAGCAAAGTGACTTTCTTATGATAAACGTACATTTGGTGGTCTTAACAGTACAACAAAAGAATATTTATTTGAATTACTATACCTGCAAATTTGAATAAAGAATTTGAAGTCGTAGAGAAAAGCTTTAGGACGCAATTTACATCAACGAAGACAATACAACGATAAAACGCGATCGAAAAGTCTCAAAATTATAATTTCAACATAACGGAACACAATATGATTTCTTAGACGTTATTGATGGTAAATTATTAATATGAGAAATCTCTAAAAAAAAAAAAATTATTCCGACCATTTTTAAGAATAAAATAAACAAACATGGAGTATTTGTCAGATTTGACAGTTACATCAACAATGCATAGTGATAGTAAGTAGGAAAAACAAAAAAAAAGGGTAAACGATTAATAGAGCTGTAGTAGAATGTATTTAATGTAATTAATAAAGATATTTTATTATATTAATAACCATCATGTTTCCTGAATTAAAATGCAGTCTGAAGTACTATTTTGTAGACTTAACTGAGGTTACAAAATAAATAATTAAGTTAAATAAAAAAAACACAAAATGAATAATTTGTTAAATTTGGAAGTTGGGTAGTATACAAAAAACCATAAACGAATGCGGGCCTTTTGTGTATCTAGTGCAAACAATAAATATTATTATTATATTTTTGAAATATATGGATATCAGAAATCTAGATATTCTAAATTAAAGAATTTTGCCGGTCATTTCACATTAAACCTTCTTAACGTTCTATTCTGGAAATACATCGTCGAGAAGATGGAATTATCAATTCCAGACAAAAATCTCTTCAAAACGTTTAAAAATATGAGTGATTATCCTCTCTACGGCACATAACGCATTATGGAAAACTGCAAGGATATAAAGAAAAACACTATCTAAGAATAAGGCATTTATTATTTGCTTAACGCATTAAAAAAACATACTTTTTTAAGTATGCTGCACTTATCGCATCATGATTAAAGCTGTTCTTGAGTTACAGACCTCATTCCATCTTGAACAACCGAAAGGTTATTTTTCCAAGACTGCAGCAAATCCCTTAATTGCTGCCACTGAGTGCGGCCAAATGTCCTGTGCATCGTGCTCGATACATACACTTTTTTCGCGGACTGATCCATACGTGCACAGACGAGTTTTGTTTTTAATACTGTAGAAATACATGTTATTCGCGCGAACAGAAAATAAATTAAACCAAGAACATACCTTCAATAATAAACGCTTCTACTTCATCTCTTTTAATTTGCAATTCCTGCTCAACGGCTTCAAAAGACAATTCGGGTGTCGCCTCCGCCAACTGCATAAAGCTCAATAGCCTCATTTTGCGCATGTTCTGCTCATGATTCAAACCCTGATTTGTGACAAACTCTTTATGCTCCTGATAAAATTTTAAATAAGCAGCCAAATTTTCGCTAACGAAAATATTCAGCAAGTCATGAATTAGTTGGCCTTTCAAGATGTGAACAGGTTTAAGAGATAATAGAGGGTCTAATAAGAACGTTTTGGGGTCAGCAATTGCGGTGGTGATGCAACGAATCGCATCGTCTCTGGCGTGAGAGGCGGTTTTGTCTGTGTAAGTCCCTAAGAGTTCAATCATTACTTTGGCAGCCTGTTCACTAAAAATTTTTAGTTGTTATATTTATGTTGTAAAAGGCAATTTAAGTTACTAACCTTTGATTACCCTTTAACAAAACTTCATGCAAAAGCCGGTATAACTTCTGTAAGTCCTCATTGGAAGGGGGGCATTGACTGAATTCTTGTTTTAAACGAGCAACATCCAGAAAAATAGCTTTAATTTGGTCTGTTTGTTTGGCAATTAAAAGCAAATGGTAGTAAACAGGGTACCTCATAGGAGACTTCTCATCCAAGGATTGATATAACAACCACAAGCTGCAAATGTATTTACATGTCACATACACACACATATTAAAATCTTCACATTATATACAAAAGTATGTACAGAACTGTAAACTTACGCTTTTAAACAAACTTCTCCAAGTTTTTGTCCTTGTGCCTTAGTAAGCTTTTCACAGAAAGCCAAAATGATATTTTCTGCCCTTTCAGGTGATACCTAATTTAAAAAAACAAACAGTTTAATGTTGCCCCCTCCTTTAACTTGAACAATATGAATGTAATCATAATTAACTAAGATGTTTATTCAAATTGAAAATCAGTTTTCTTATGAGTCAATCAGTAGTGACTTGACTTACAAGAACCATAATGGAGACAATATCATTTAATACAAGTTCTACTTCAGGCTCATTGCCTTCCTTGAAGCAAGTATCACAAACTCCAATTATTTTGTGTAAGTCATCCTCTATTCCTTTTGGTGACCTCTCTTCTGATATTTCAGCACCTAGACTTTTCAGATAGCCTCGGAGCTCTTGAGTCTAAAAAAAGTAATATTTATATCATTGCAATAACATTTCATGAGTTGTTAAAAGCAATATAATTTTTAACAGTAAGAACAGTAGTAAAACATGGTGGGTCATAATTTCTAATTCTACGATAGACTTTTCTAGATATTCATCCTAACTCTAGTGATATTAAGTTGTTACTGAAAAAGGACAGATTGTTGAGATATTTTTGAGTTTACACCTTAAGATGTTACAAGTTATTTCAAGGTATTTCCAAGGTACTTTACTAAAGTTTTGATAAGTGTAGGAAAGCTTAAGCAGCAATGAATGCCATGATCTCAGATTGATGTTCTTGATTGTATTTGGATGGTGAAGAGTAATAACAAAGTAAGAATAGTTCTTGTGAACCTGTAAACTCCTCCATCTACTTAAGAACTGAGCCAAGTCCATAATAAAAAGCAACTGCTACCATACTGATAATCTTAAAAAAAAAATCTTTAAAGCAACACTGTGCATTAGCATATCACTGAATTTATATAGGAAAGAAATATACATAGGAATGCACCCATTTTAAGGCCCCATGTGTTAGCAAATATATCCAAGAAGAAGTAATATTATTACCTGATCTTCTAAAGCAATATCAATGAATACTGGTGGAACCTGCATTGTGAGAGTTTTGATTTGTCGGAATTTATAAAGGATCACACTTTAACTACGATTATTTAAATAAAAATCGTTTTTTTTTGCATCAAAGTACACTGAAAAATCAAAGTAAAAGCAACACTAGGAGAAACTTTTGAGGTTAGATAATAAATGTCACCTATGTATTAAGGCTAGTGACATTTCGCATGTTTTGTGATGAACCAATAATATATATCATACTCCTTTATTTATATATGATAAAAAGAAAGAGAAGCTTTTTTTTCACACATCTAATTAACAGTAAAACAAATAAAACAAAAAAAATTAAACAATTCCCATGTAAATATTGTATAATTGTAGTCAAATCGAATTATTTCATTAATTGATTATTACTAATTTAAATGTAATCTGAATATTGAAAAACTTCTAAATCTCTCTAAACATTTTCATTAAAAAAGCATCTCAGGTTTATATCCCTGCATAAATATTACCAGTTTTCACGTCTAACTACGACTACGATAATAATTACCATCAGGTGAGGTTATGCAAAGTGTTCTTTCAAATAATAAATTCAATACTCCAGAAATTACTTTACAAAAACCAAACATGGCATCTCGAGGGATCAACATGAGAGAATGGGAGGCCAATGCCAAAGCTTCAGCCACCAACAAAATTGTAACCATGTTCAACCGACCTGGTCAGTTGGAGAAAATTGAGCAAATCAATCAACGATTCACCAGAAAGAAAGGCTCAGTGGAAGCACTTCTTAAATCAGCTATGCAGCAACAGCTAGATGGTGTTCGAACTGGAATAAACCAACTACATTTATGTGTAGAGCAGTCCAAAGAAATCAACACAGATGTTAAAAAGACCTTTAATTTATTTTCAGAAGTGCAGAGACTTTATGAGTCTTTAGGTGATGTCAGGGATGAAAATATGAGGCATTCTCAATATGTTACTGCAAGGGAAAACTTGAAACATATTTTCACAGTACCAGATAGTGTTGAGAGGACAAAGCAATGGATCAATGAAGGGAAGTTATTGCACACACATCAGTGCCTAAGAGACTTAGAAAACTCTCGGGATGATTTATTGTTTGAATTGCATAAACTGCCTAACCAGTCTCCACATGATAAGTCTTTGCTAAAAGCTTATTTTTCTGAAGTAGAAGTTCTCTCCAGATTGCTAGAAAAACAATTAGTTTTTGTTTTGTCACGAACACTGAACACTGTAAGAAAAAATCCTGCAGAGCTGGTTACTGTCTTAAGGATAATAAAGAGAGAAGAAAAAGCAGATGAAATTGCCTTGAAGCAGGAGAAGCAAAGTGGGTTTTTGGCACCTGGGAGACCTAAAAAGTGGAAACAAATGATGTTTAAAATCTTAGAGCAATCAGTTGAAAGCCGCATTGAAGGCACTCAAGTGGAGGAAAGGAAAGACAACAAAAGATGGTTAATAAGATACTTAGAACTCATAAGACAACTTATTGTGGAAGACTTGCGTGTAGTTAAAACACTGTGTCGTCCTTGTTTTCCACCTGAATATGAAATTGTAAGCAAGTATGTTACAATGTATCACAAATCACTGTCTATACACCTTCAAGAAATCATCCAAAATGGTTTAGAATCAACTGAATATGTGACAATGCTTTCACTGGTATTTAAAACGTATCATTCAGAGGAAATGCTAGGACATCCAGACTTAATTGAGTACACCAAAAAAGTTGGTTGCCTGCTGCCTTCTCCCCTGTTAGAGTCATTAATTTCAAATTACTTGAAAGACATTGAGTCAAATTATTTAGAATGGATGCAGAATGCTTTAAGGTCAGAAAAGGAAGAATGGAGGTCCACAAATCCTCCAGACTCAGAGTCCTATACAAGAACTGCAGCCCCTATTATCATTTTCCAAATGATTAATCAAAATCTTGATGTGGCCAAAACTATTGGTGAAGAAATTGCTTTAAAGGTGCTGATATTAAGTGTGGAGCAAGTCATCAAATTTAGAGACTCTTTCAGAGATGCTATAATTGACTTTAAAAACAAATATTTTGAAGATAGGAAGCAGGTACCCTACTTTACTCAATACATGATCATTATTGTGAATCACTGCTTACAGTTTGTTGATTTAGGAAATCACCTGGAGAAACAGTATTCAAGCAGTGTATTTGTAGGCCACACTGGTGAAAATTTCAATAGGTTACGAGGCACTTTCCTACAATTAAGAAATGAAACTGGCAATTATCTATTAGAGGAGTTGTTCATTGACTTAGATCAACATTTTGACAAATTGTTCAATTCCCAATGGCTGGCAAGCTTGGATTCATTAGAAACCATCTATGCTACATTGGAGGATTACTTCCAAGATTACAATAGGCTAACAGATCCCAATTATAATTACATAGTAGAGCAGGCCAAAAACACTGTTGCCAAAAGGTACTTAACAGCGATGTTGTTAAAAAGAACATCATTTAAGACCTTTGAGGACTGCATAAAGGCTGCAAGTAAAATTGTCAGAGAAGTGGATAGGTTGAATAATTTGTTTAACAACTTGTCGAAAAGTATGGATTTGGCAGATGGTGATGATGATTTTGAAGCAATTACCATGTTGTCTGAAGTATTAAAAAGTGATGATGACATGATATCTTTTGAACTGCACAGGGTGCTTGAAAAATACCCAGATATAACAGAGGATCATTTGATGCGACTTTTAAGTTTAAGAGGAGATTTGTCACGGTCTGATATAAAGGATAAAGTTGCTCATGTGGATCGGCCAAAAGTCTCACATAGAAGTAGTATATTTAAATCTCTAGTTTTCCCTAAGACAGTCATAAACTTAAATTTCTAAATGATAAAAAGCATATTGTATATAAGAATGATTTTATTACTGAATTGTTATCCCATTAATTAAATAAATGGCCTCATTATCACAACCACATATAACCTTATTCCGATTTAAATCCAAAGAATTAATTGATTTCCCCAAGGTGGGCATTAGTGTCAATACGTCCATTTTATTTTTAACATTTTCAGGAGCCAACCACACATTTGTTTCTGGGGCCTCTCCCTTTTTAGGATATCTTGACTTAGTCTTTGTAAACCAATGCCAAATTTCACCTGCACTGGAACAGCTCAACAAATTGTCAGGATTATCTGGGTGAAATTGAATTTCCATTATTGACCCCTCATGGGCATTTAATACATTAACTGGATACGTGTTTTGGCGCAGATCCCAAGTTGTTAAAGCTCCAAGTTCATCTCCTAATGAAAATTTTATAAATAGAGAGGAGCTTGTACAAAATTCTACCACAAATTCTTAAAATCAATATGCAACCTTTAATTGATTATTTAACCCAGCTTGTTTTACCCATCATCAAAGGCTGATAATAAATGTTTTTTTTAAATATCTTTTGTAATGCTGTAGTTAGAAAAATATAAAAGTAAAAGGCAATGCTGGTCAAAAACTTAACTTTACAGCTTTGTGTTTTGCAAACCATTAACTTTTAAGACAAATTTGAATGGATCACTGAATGGTAGAATTTTGTACAAATCATTCAAAGACATCCCTGCATACTGTCAGATAAAAGATATTTGAGATTTTCCAGATATCCTCCATGCATGTGTAGATGTGAAATAAAATAGTGTAAAATTAAGATTCTGTATTCTATTGTCTACTGTATTGAATTCAATAATATCCACTTAAATCTGAAACTCTGTTGTAATTATTGTAAAATAAACGTACCTGCAATTATAATGTGTCTTTGTGTAGGATGAAATGTTAAATATGTGGCAGTCACTTGATCCCCACTAAGCATAAATGCACCAGATGGTTTATTTCCAGATCGCAAATCCCATATCTTCATCTGCCCCCTTAAGTTGCTGGTAAGAATTTCATTGTGTTTTAAAAAAATTATGCATTGAATTGAACAGCTATCTGCATGATCTGGATAATATTTTAATTTCCATATATTAGATTGTATGAAAATATATAAATCTGCTAACCAATAGATCTAACTACATCTGCAGATTGGGCAGTCAAGACATTAATCCTTCCATCTTCCCCCACAGTTACAACATCATTTTCATGTGTTGCTAATGCTGTGCAGGGACTTGACTCTCCATTTTTAAAGTGATGAATGTCTTTCCATTCTGTATAGTTTTCAATGCTATATTGACCAACTTCTGATATGGCTACCTTCATTAAATGAGCAGAGCCTGAGGATGAACTACATGCAAAATGATCATAGTCTAGAAACTAAATAGGATTATAAGTATTAGATGTAATAGTATAATTAAATTAAAAAACTGATTTTCTGGTGCCTATGATGAACTTTACATTAGTATTTACCTTAATTTCTGTGACATCTCCACAATAAGAAAACTCTGAAACTGTAAATGGATAAATGTCTTCCTCTTCTTGATTCTCAAACAAGTCCCAAAGTGTTAATTTGTTTATTTCGTTGTCCACACTTCCTGTGACGAAAAAATGGGCTTCGTCTATTCTTTCAGGCTTCCAACGGATTTTATTGACTTTTTGTGAAATAAATGTTCCATGTAAATTGTGTGACATTGCCATTGAACTGCGGTCAGAAAACATTTCTAGATGAGCTGTTTAAATATAACAATTTAACAATTATTTATCTTTTACGATTAATAATAAAATTTGAGGATTCGGTTCGGAAAAAGGAAATATAACCAAACAAAAATCCCTCCAAAGAGAAATTCAAATTATTGATGTTATGACAGTGACAGTTCCATAAGTAAATTGTGACTAACATATAGGGTGGCACAATACAGCGTATTAGGATTCACTTTTTTTCTCTCAAATAGGACCTTCGGTATATTTTTAGTTCTATTTTAAACATGGACACTTCGATCTTAAAATTTTAAAGAGAATCCAAAAATGTAACATTATACAGGAGGTTTCATTTAAAATAAAAAGTCGAATTCTAAGACACTAAAACCCATAACTCCGCCTCTATCTTATAACTTTTTTGTTTCGATCCTGGACTGAAACACCTTGTATATTGCTTTAAACTTTGTGTTAAGAATGAAGTTTCAACTTTGTGGTTTATACTGTAGATGGCATGGCCTGTCTTAAGCCTTAACCCAACTTTTTGGTGCTGGTTTGATCTTTTTCGTCTGTATTATAATGCTTTAATTTAACGGAAAAGTGAAAAAAAATTAAGATAATTAGTAATTTTTAAGTTAAAATAGAATCATGAAAGTTAAGGTAATTAGTCGTTCTGCAGACGACTATTTGCGGGGCACTAAAAAAGAAAACCATAAAGGTAAGGTAAACCATGAGGCTATAACACCCCCTAAAGTAGGTCTTTAAATCGTCTGTTTGTTCTTTTCATTTAGTTTTTCACAACTATGATCCTTCCTTGCACCCATTTGAAGCGGCAAGAGAATACACTAGAGCTTTGAATGCAGTTAAATTGGAAAAAGTCTTTGCAAAGCCCTTTTTGGGCAGTTTGGACGGACATCGTGACAGTGTGTCTTGCATTGCAAAGCATCCAAAGCGTCTTGCGACAATTGCAAGTGGCTCTTTTGATGGAGAGTTGAGGGTTTGGGATATTCCTCAAAGATTGTGCTTGAGGGAATTTGTTGCCCATAATGGCATAGTTCGAGGCATTGTCTATACTCCAAAAGGTAGCCGTTTCATCACTATTGGAGATGATAAAACTGTGAAAACATGGAACTCTTTAACGCCCCAATTTGGAGAGGAAGAAGAACCTGTAAATACAGTTCTCAGTAAAACTGTGATAACCTCAATTGCACATCATAAAAAGAGTGCTATATTTGCTACTGCTGGTGAAGTGCTGCAGATTTGGGAGGAGACCAGAAATGAGCCTCTGAAGACCTACCAGTGGGGTGTAGACAGTCTTCATGACGTAGTATTTAACATGGTGGAACCTAATGTCCTTGGAGCTTGTGCAAGTGATAGAAGTATTATTTTGTATGACACAAGGGATAATGGACCTCTTAGGAAAGTTGTTATGAAGCTTAGACCCAACAAATTGGCTTGGAATCCTATGGAAGCTTTTATATTTACAGTTGCTAATGAAGATTATAAGTAAGTATAAATTTTGGTAGTAGGAATTCGTCCTTAATCAGTGATATCAGCAACCTTTCAAGTATATCATAACTGTAACTTAACTCTTTGTTGGAAATGTGGTACAGTTACAAATTTCAGACATATTTTACTATGAGGTGACAAAAAAATATATTAGCTAATTTCTTAGAAAAAAAAAAATTCCAAGAAAGTTTTATAAAAAAAAGGGTGCTTGAGTGTTGGGGTGCCACACTATACATTTCCAGTGAAAAATTACTGTAGATAATAAATAGAAAGGTTAATTTAATAAAAAAAACTTAATTTCTATTACAGCCTTTACACATTTGACTGCCGCAATTTAAAGAAACCTATGAATGTCCATATAGACCATGTGGAAGCAGTGACTTCTGTAGATTATGCTCCCACTGGGAAAGAATTTGTTTCTGGTAGTTATGACAAAACCATAAGAATATTCCCAACTAATCACGGTCATTCGCGTGAAATTTACCACACAAAGCGGATGCAAAGGCTAACCTGCGTCCACTGGACATTAGATAACAAATTTATCATTAGTGGCTCAGATGAAATGAATATTCGTATTTGGAAAGCTCGGGCATCTGAAAAACTAGGACCAGTAAGTTTATTATGTAATTAGGTATTTACCTGGATAAGCCTGAGAAAAAATGCTAGCAGTCCAAGTTTGAAATACGATGCAAATCAGAGGTCTTTTGCTTGGTTAAGCGTGAATTCCGTCTTTCAGCGTATGATACATACCACGTATTATGCATAAATAATATTTGTGTAATTTTCTACATGCAAGTAGAATAATTTATCTATATATGTAGTTATTTGATTAAAGGCAGGTAAAAGAGCGTTACTTTTAATTTACTTGCTGTAAAAACTTATCGACAGTGGCTGGTTGTAACTGAAAGCTAAGATGTAAATAAATATTTTCAATTTAATTTTTGTAAAAATAATTATTAGAAGAGAAGTTAATGATTATATTGTTATTTTAGTTATCAACAAAGGAGCGAAATGCTTTAGATTGTGCTGAAGCATTAAAAGAGAAGTTTGCAAGTTATCCGCAAATTAAAAGGATTAGCAGACATAGGCAAGTACCGAAACACGTTTACAATGCACAGAGGGAATTAAGGACTATTAAGGAGAAGCAAAAGAAGAAGGAGAGTAATAGAAGGAAGCATTCTAAGAAGGGGGAAGTTCCTTATGTGGCCGAAAGGGAGAAACATGTTATTAAAGAAGTTAAATAGTTTTATAAGGTTAAAATAAAATTAGATTTATATTTTTTAGCATTTTCATTGAATTTGACTGTTCACTTTATTTTCAATTATGCTTTTTACATCTGTTTTTTTAAGCAAAACACACCAATTTCCCTGATCATAATAACTTTTAACAATCTCAATATTATCTATTTTCCTACATAAACTATCTAATTCGTCTTCTTCAAAAACGTGGTAAAATCGTAAAAATGTGGTCTTGTCTTCATCCTTCAGCTTCCACGGTACTAGAACGTCGTTTGCTTGGAAATTACTTCTATTTGTATGCACTGGTAGGGAGATTTCCCCTCCAGATAAGGCAACCAATTGTGACTCTTCTACTGCTTGTATTTTTGATAAACTTTTTCTATTTTTTCGGTCTTGCATGATATATGCAGATTTTTTGTGATTATTCATCTGATCATGAGCCCACACATAAATCAAAGCCTGGCCTCCCAATTTCAATATCCTAATAATCTCCTTAAGTCCTCTAATCCTTCTTGTTTCTGTGGCCAAATGATGCAAAACTGCAATGCTAATCACTCCATCAGCACTGTTATCTCTCAAAGGGATAGATAGACAGTCAGCAATGAATGCTTCAAAATTTCTAATTCTGCATATATCAATCAAACCTATACTTCGATCACATCCCAAATCAAAAATCAGGGGATTTTTGGCTAAATACTTGCCATTACCACAGCCAATATCAACCAGAATATCACCAGATTTGAATGAGTGTACAAATTGCAGCACATTAGGCCATGGTTTGTGACGAGTATCACTAAAATGATCAGCTATATTATCATAAACTTTATGCACATGCAACTCTTCTAGTTGGGAAGCTACTTCCTCCTTAATGGTACGTTCTTTATTAACAGAATCACACTTTGATTTATAAGTACAGCAACAAGGCTGAGTCAATACTTTTCGAAATGTGAATGAAACACGAGTACCTCGTTTCAAACAAGTAAAGCCACTTTGAGATTTATTTTTAACTACATCAAATTTTCTGGGCACAATTCCATGAGTCCAATTATAGCGACTTTCCTTGGACATTATAAGCAAGGATCTTTGAGGCAGCATTATATTAATGTGTTTATTTTCTGTCTTGAATTCCATGACTATTGCAGATCCAAGTGAAAGGCATGCTATTGGGTCTTCAAAAGCACTGTGAGTGTCAATGTGATGTGGTATTCCTTGACCTGGCATATAATGATTTATTGTCAGTTGGTTTGGCTTAAAATTTTCAAATTCTTTTTTATGCTTCCCTAATTTGCTCCATAGAAAGTTCGTTTCTGTGGGCACAACTTCAATTAAAGGCTTGTTTTTGTCTACATTATTAATAGTATAGAGAAACTCAAATCCATAATGTTTTACTTGACGATTTTTCATTGTGTTCAAGGTGCCTTCATTGAATGTACACAAATCTAACAGTTGTTGTTCTTCACAAAGATTTACAAAGTTGTCAATAAGTATCAAGCCTGGGGGCAATTCGTCCCATATTGTTGTAGAGTTTTGCATTGGAATTTTCTTAGTATAAAGTAAATAAATGGATTTGTTGTCTTGTGCAATTTTTAATTTCCCATTAAATGATTCATACGCTTGGATAGCAGAGTCTAGAATTTCGTAGGAGACATAGCAAAAGGACTTTCCAGGAAGCATCCATATGCCGGACAATACCCCATGTGTCTCGAAATGTTCAAATATTGTTTCTTCTGTTAATCCATTTACGAGGCCTGTATTGCATATAATCAAGTTTTTGGTCGGTTGATCTGAGATTTCGATATTGGCATCTTGTTTCAGGAATTGGTGGTATTTCTTTAGTTTTTTGTTTAATTTTCTGCGTTGGTTTAAAGATGAATTTTCTTCTAAAGTGGACATTCTTAATTTTACAAATGATAATTACTACAAGCGAAAAGCAATTCGATTTTAACCTCACTTTCATTCAATGTTTATGCAACTAGATATACCGATAACATTTTAAGCACCATCTATTTAAAAAATTATTAAACTTTTTGAAGTGATTTCTATTTCTTGATAAAATGGTGTCTAATAAGTCTCTTATTCTTTCATTAGAAGTACATAAAATTAAGGCAGAACGTAAGGAAGTAAAAACTATACTCACCAATGTCCTTAAAGTGGAAGCAATTACACTTTGGTTGGAAAATATTTTGATGATGTTCATTAGCCATAGGTAGGTTTAGTGAATAAGTGAAGGGAACAAGTTTAAGTTTTGACGGCTAGAAGAGCATTAAAGAATTATTTCAAATTTTATTCGAAACAATAGAATTTAATCACAGCCGCCTTTGATGGGACAATTACCATTTTTACAAGAATAATTATGCGAACCCTCATGATTTATCCACTAACTTTTCAGCTCTCTGAAAAATTATTCAGTAAGGGGGCTAAAAAAGAACTACTGGATTAATTATAATCGTTAAATTAAACAGAAACTAGAAATTTGTGATGTAAAATGGAATTTTAATCCACCAAATAAGGAAAAGTTTGGGAAAGGTTTATTAAAAGTCTTAAAAAGATGATCAAGTATAAATTTTCAATTGTTCACATAAGCATGTTCGAATTGTCTTTGTACAAATCAAAAATATATTAAATCATTGTGCTTTAACTGACAATAATTTTACAACACACAGATTGCTAATTTTGTACTTGTTGGTGCAAGGAATCAAATAGTTTCAAGATGTACAGAACATAATATATGCCTTTTTCGGAAACAATGATCAATTAATCAGAAAATTGAGCGTAAACAATCATTTGCTATAAATTGTTTTTTACTCTCTTGTTCATAATACATTTTTTCGCCAATTAATTTAAAACAACTATTATTTCATTCAAAATATCAACATTTGAAATAAAAATAATATATTGAAGTCACTACGGCAAGATAATTGAAAAATTCTTAAATATGCTCACACAAAATTGAGTGTACGTAATAAAACTGCAACAAAAAATTAACGAACGGCAAAAAAATTGATCGGAATGTTGGTGGTAAACGGATAAACGGCAGATCGGATTGATCGTTTTATACAAAGTCTATTAGAGAGTTTTGTAAAAATAATAAAGCAATTCAGCTAAGTTTGCTTGTTTTCCTCCTAGACTGTGCTTATTGAAATGGAATACTTTGTATATCAGTAAATGCGTTGAAAGACAATTAAATTTACTTTAAAACGACGTTTCTGTACCTAAACCCTCTCGATTTAATATTTTTTATGACAATTTCATCGAAGGCGGTCATTGAACGTCATGATGGTTGACAATAATTCAACTATTTAAACAATTGTGAGTGTTCGTTTACGCATCATATCGAAGATCTCTGGGCTATATTAAAAATGATGGTCGAGTTGCAATTTGCGCAATTATTGTGAAAAATATAGTTACGATAGATGTTCTCGAATAACTACACGTAAAAGTATGAGGATAAAACAAGGATTGACACATTTTGTTAGTTTTTAGCTTATTGCCGCCATCTTACAAACAGAAATCGAATTAATATGACTGCAAGTAATCGACGGAAAAGAGGAAGAATGTGGTGAGTTATTAATACGAATTCAAATTGCTGGATGAAAAAAGAATAAGGTTTGTATTAGCAAGTGTTTCATGTAGCTCAAAAACTTGTATGGAGAACATACCTCGTCTTTTGCCCATACTCTTCATATGTTGTTCATCATTGTTATGAAACAATCTGACTTTTTTCTTTTACCCTGTTTGTCAATAAGGTTTCATATACAAGTCAGGGTAGAATTGCACATTATTTTCAGTTATCTTGTATATTAGCAAATGCACTGAAAAACGAAATTTCCTTAAAGATTTTAAGGTTTGACTAATAAATACAGTTTTGTGTTTTGTTTATAAATGTTGGATTATTTTGACATTCCTATCAAATTTGACAATAATTCAAATCTGCGTTTGCGCTTACCGTTTCAAAGCAGTATAACGTATCAAATATCTCCAAGCCAAGTAAAAAATTTAAAGCGTTTTTAAGTTAAAAATGATCATAGAGCAGTAAATTTCGAATTGAATGAAATAATTCTAGTTGGTGCTCAGAGGTCCGTTCCTCCCTCGAGGTTAAGTAGAACGAGGTCTCCACTCGTGATGTCTCATCTTAAATTGTGGTTTGATTTGGCTCAATGTAATAGGATATCATGCAGGTAGATGATACTGTGATCTACGAGGATAATCTCAGAAATACTTGACCTAACACTTAAAGAAAAAAAAAATGGAAAATATTACATTATTTCGTTACATAGTCTCCTTTGAGATTTACGTACTTTTTCCAGCGATGTTCTGTTGTTTCTACATCCTGTTTATAGCAAAAAGCTTCGAATGTTTCAAAATAGGCATCAATCTCGGACTTCATCTCTTCATTATTGGCAAATCTCCTTCCATCGAACCATTTTTTCAACTTTGGAAATAGAAAATAACCCGAGGGGGCTAAATCTGGCGAATAGGGTGGGTGAGGAAAAAGTTCGAAACCAAATTGATCGATTTTGGCCATCGGGACGACGGAAGTGCGGACTGGTTCGTCGTTTTGATGAAAGAGTTTTTCGTTAAATGCGTTTTTCATTCAATTCTTCGCTTAAATGTTGCAATAAAATTGTATAATATTCTCTTGTTATTATTTTTCCTATAGGGAGACAGTCAGTGAAAGTTACTTCGCATGCCTCCCAAAAAAGTGACGCCATTACCTTTTTTGTAAAAAAACCCTCATGGCCCTGTTTTTGTTCATATTGCGAACAGCTTTCTCATATTCATTTGTTCAGTCAAAATGCGATGTATAGTACTTTTTGAAAGCTTTATCATGTCTTTTAACTCGAGTAATTTTACCCGACGGTTTTCCAGTACAGTTTTGCGGATTTTCACCACAACATCTGTAGTGGACAGATCTGAAGTGTCATTGGGTCGACCAGTGCGGAATTCGTCTTGGCAGTTTGTTGACCGCATTCAAACTTTGTCATCCAATATTTTACAGTTGTTAACGAAAGACCAGATTCTCCCAGATTAGAATCTATCTCTCCTTTGATGTTGGATGGACTAAGACCTTTTTAATTGAGGTATTGAATCACGTGTAGATGACCCATTTTTCCTATTTTCATAAAAACTCTAAAAGTGTTCCAAAACGAACACAAAACAATGTAGCACCCTCAAACTTTAGACACAGGGTTTTAAAAGTTAGATGTTCGTAATATAGGCAAATTTTTAACACAAAATCACTATCTATATGTCAGCTTGGGTACTTTTGGGACTATCCTCGTACAACGCGACCTCGTTGGAAGGTCCTATTTTCCGTCATTGATTGACCGATGATCAAAATTTGTCATAAAATCAACAATCTACATACATCACATATTTTACATATTTACCTTTTATACATTAGGCAGGTTTATGAGCACCATAAATTCAATGAAAATTTCGGTATCAAGCTATTTGATATATGATTCCACCTGTGTCCTAATCTAGTTTCTATCAGTGATAATAATTTTAGTATTTTGATCTATTACCCAATCCTCATCTATACCAATGTTTTTGGCACAATCTCTCCTTGATTGAAATTCAGCTGATAGGGATCAATTTGAGCTAGATTTGTATTTTCGAAAACCCTTATGGTGATGATAGTTGACTTAGCCAATGTTAGAAATGTTTGATCCAAGGGACGAGTTATTTGCATTTATCGCGGCAAGAAAGAAAAGGTACGAGTAGCAAAGGTCCGACTAAGTAACTGGAGTGATTATAGAAGACCTATGACCGAATTATGTATTAAATTGTTAAGTAATTAGTCTTAAGATAAAAGTTGCTTGCGTGAGTATAATACGGAAATATACATAATTTAGAGGAAGACGTTTACCTTTTTATATCTACTTGCTTCAAATTCTTATAGAATTTTACATAGTGCTTTCCAGTGTTCCTACCAGGGCAATCTGAAGGTCCATAAATAAAAAAATTAATGATAGAGACATCTTCACACATAACGTTATAAAAATTAAATTATAATTATTTATATTCAATTTTGAGTTCTACTGCGGATTATTATACAAAGGGATTCATAATTGAGTCCAGATATTTTAAGAGAGTATTTTTGAGGTCAAAATGAGACTGCTTGTTTCTAAAAACCTGTGTCTTAAATTGGCTCCTTCGGAGCTGCAGTCGCCGAAAGTAGGACTAAAAAAATCAATTATGTCAAATTGTAACCAAAGTTACTGATCAGATTAATTGAAAGTTTACGAGCCATTATGTTTTTAGACGCCCTATTTATCTTTTGCTTAAAAAAGTATGTAAATCTAATTTCAAAACGGTTAGAGGGGGTCTATATTTTGCATGGCCTACATTTTGTCTTCACCAAGACTTTTTGAATGTAACCATCACTATTTAGTGGGTTATCAAAACATCTAAAATTTTTATGTCTTGTATTTTTTTGATAGAACTAACCGTTTGTAAGAAAATTGTGGTTGAAAGAAAAGTTAGTATTATCAAAATGACAAATTAAAAAAGTTGTTAGGCTGCAATTGCCAATATTTTTGTTCACTTTTTTTTGAAATTAAGTTCACATCATTTTTGAAGTAAAAGATGAATAAAGCGCCTAAAAAAACACGAGTTTGCAAAATTTCGTCAACTGGGATTACAATTTGACATAATCGATTTATTTCGCATAAATTTCGATGACTCCAGATTTAAAGAGGTACATTTTAGGATATAGGTTTATCAAGACAAAAGAGTCTAATTTTGACCTCAAAAATACTTTCTTAAAATAATTACACTTAATTTTGGATCATCCTGTAAATAAGGAATACAACCTCAGAGCCTAATTATAGTAAATTACCCAACCTAAACTAAATTGCTAATTATTTTAACAAAATCATTCATCGATGTTTTTACAAGTCTTTGTTCATTTGAAATAAAAATAAAAATAAAATAAATAAAACAAAATTTATGAATTCGTCAAATGCCCATTTCAAACAACTCTTGATAGCAGTGTTTTTGCTTATCCAACGCATGAAAGAAATATATTTATCATTTGCATTTTTTTGATTGACTTAATTAAAATGAATAATTCTTCAGATCCAAGTTCCTTTTTCCAAAATCTGGCAAAGAGATAAATGAGCCACAATTTAATTTCAGTGACCCGAAATGCCATAGACGTATAGGAAAATGAACATGTTCCTCACCAACTATGTCTCCTTTAATGGAAAAATTGGACGTACGACAAATTCCACTTTCCCGAAACAATCTCCACCCTTCGCTCCATTGTAGAGCCTGTGGGAAAACGCCAACCGCATCATCAGATTTTCCCCACCCCGGAAAATCTTTCGCGTCTTGAAATCGCTCCACGGATGTCAGTTGGATGATGCCCTTTGCACCTCTCGCCTCTGGACCGGCGTTATCACTCTGGATAAAACTATCGCGAAACTCGCAACTCTCTGGAACCCAAGTGCCAAGTGAATAAGTGAAGTGTTGGACTTTGATATTAGAAATTTGCACATGTGAGTAGGTCTTGGACAAGTTTGTTAATCCTGATCATTTAGTCCCTACAAGGAATGTTTGAGTGGAAGCTGGGAAAACAGACATTAAAATTGACAAAATATCGTGACAGCGGTGTACGAGGCTAATGTTCCGAACGGACAGTATCATTTATCGCTTTAGCCATACAGCGCATTCAAATCCGAGTCTGTTATCTCCATAAAATATTTCAATGTAGGATTTCTGAGGTATTACGACTTTTTGACTTAGGGGAGACAATGTAATATATCTCTAAGTTAAACAGACGATTTCTCGTCTGTTGCAAAGTAGGCATAAGCATAAACATGTCACTATATTTCTTCTTTTACGTCTGCAACGGAAAAGGCATCGAATTGCTGACTATGTGGAAGATAACTTCCTGATTGCGTAGTTCCTGCATAGAATTTACATCCTGCTGGTAGCGTCCCTAGCTTTTCGTGTTTTTGTTACGTGTTTATATATTTCTGTTAAACTTCAGGAAGTCAATAATTTCACTAAAAGTTAATGCACTGGGATAATATTGTTTTCAAGGCAAAGTCCAGAGTTTCATTTTATGCAAGGTATGGAAATTGTAACAAATGCAATCCAAAAAGGCACCTTTTTATTCAAATTTTATATTTCTGATGATTTTTCCTCTGCAGATAATTAGATTTCATTTGTATAAACAGAAAATTGAGCCGAGTTTTGATTGGAAGTTACCTGTTTTACGCTATTTCCATTCAGTTGAATTACCAGACCAGTTATTAACTTCGGATAAATTCAGTTCCAGTTAATCAAAACATCAATTTCACTCATGGCTGATTACGGAAAGATTCTTTTGCTTTCACTCTTCCTATTTAACCCATTCGAATAATTCATACGTATCTGATACGGTTTGAAATATGGCCCTGTTATTCGGCATATTCCCAGAAAAATTGCCAGATTCGGTCTAATTGATATTTCAATTTTAGAGGATTTAATACCAATACCAGTGAGAAATCTGCTGATTTATTGGCAGTGTGTGCCGGGCCAGGTATCCCTTATTAATGAGTTTTGTATCAAATTTCGTATCAGACAGTGTTCAAATAAATTTATTTAGTGTACAATGAAATAAACTGCTTCGTAAGTTGTAAACCAATGTGCGAATCGCACGTTCTAATTAATGGTGGCAGTATCATCAATCGATACACATATGTCTTCCCTGATCAGCATTATCCCCGTTAATTATCTCTCTTCATTACTGAGGTAAATTACCTACCATTATATAACCAACATTATACAGGACAGTTATGGAATATCGGATTTACACGATTGATCTAACGCTCTAATGATGCGAAAGTTCGCTATGGAGTGAGGTCAACTTAATCATCAACGGATTGCCAAATTTATAATTAATGGTCTATCTGAATATTTGTTGTCATTGTCTTATTCGAGTGTCGGTTGCTGTGAGTTTGTCGAAAATTTTTATGAACTGTGTGAGTCCCATTCAAAGTTTAATTAATGAAAATTTTATTCACCACTTGCTTTATACCAAAAAAGAGATTTTTCATTAATGAATAACAATTGTAACTACCGTAACCCACTCTGACAGATTCGTTGACAGAAATTTTATCCCGATTAAATTCCTATTAATGTCTGAGAGTCAAAAGTTTAAACTAGCCAAAAATACATAGCACCTGATTCATAAATTGTTCATCTGAATATAGCTTGTGTATTGAAAATTCTAGTGAATTTTAGATCAGTATGCATTCATGCAATTCGACCAAAAAAAGCACACATACCCTTTGTGGTCTCTCGTTTTTTTTTTTTATCTCAAATTGCAATCATGTATTACCCTAAAATTTTTTATAATTCCAATCCGTTTATTTCATATGGTGGGTGAATATACGAAGCACATTCTAATCCAAAATGTAAAATAATCCTTTTTTCCTCTTACATGCAGCCTGGATACTATCACCTGCATATTCTTTATATGTCTATTCTTTGCCGTTTCTGTTTTTTTGTAAGTAAATTTCTTATATCTTCCCTGTATATTTCTCTTTTTAGCACCTTAATATTCCTTACACTCATATTTTTTAACCTTCAAATATTTTTTGGAATGTTTGAAAAGTTTGATCCTTATTTAAAAAAATATTTAATATATTAGTTGTTTAGTATATCTTCAGCAAAATTTATAGTTCTTGGAAATTATTTGCCATCAGTTTTCTCTATTTCGATTCTTCAAATTTATATATCTCACTCATTTTCCTTTTTTCACGAAAAAATTCTTAATAAAAATATGTTAGGTAAGAACTCTTTTGCCATTTGGTAATTTCTTTAAAAGAAATTTAAACATATTATTATTAATCAAACCCTAATGCTTTCCATAAATTAAGAAAAAATCAGTTTGTTTGACTTCTTCGGGTATTGCTATTTCATCTACAAAGTTGAAAATAATGGAAATATTCCATACTCAAAGCGACTTTCTTTTTCAGTACGGAATCCCAAGAGATATATTGTTGATAATTATTTGATTCATAGCCATTTACAGAATTTAAACAACATAAATAAGTTCTCACTCTTAGATAGAAATATTTCCCAATTATTTTCATATATATCCTACTTAGCTTTAGTCGAAGACGTGTTTTTATCGTCCTTATTTTCTATGTTTAGATCCTTCTGATCTCGTTGTTAAGGATTATGTGATATTTATTTAAGTTGATTTTTATTTCTAGATATTAATTTTCAGTATAATAATATCTTTAAAGGTGATTTTAAAAATTCCAAATTATAGGCCAATTTTTCCAGCAATTCGAAGGAAATTATGCCATGGTTTTATATAACAAATTGAAGTTTTTCATATTGGATTTTCAGGAATTTTTAGAGATAATAGTGCAGTTCCAAATATTCTCAAGTTAGGATTTATTTCATGCCTTAATCGTTCCTAATTCAATCTTTTAACTTCAGTATAAGTTACACGTTGTTACAAAACTCCCAACCTTTGTCACTCTATATACTCTATGGAATCAATCAACTTTTACAAATATATTCGTCATTTCTCTTGAAATAATTTGAATGTTTTCAGTAGTAGCAGACAACCAACTGGACAAATTAAAAAGGCACTTTAATTTCTGTCAATGAAAATCGGATTCCAAAGCTCAAGATCGGACCCAATAGCCATCAAAATTGTTTCTGTCGTTTATTGGATGGCTTTAACCGTATCGACCTTCCATGCTGACATTGTTTGCTGTTAATTAAATCAGGGGGCCTCATGAGGGAAGAGTGTGATATTGACATAGCCAGTTATATGAATTTTAATTGCCATTTTTTTCATCTATCCATTTAAAAAAAATACTCCCTTGCAGAGGTTCAAATAACTATCCTTTATTCTCTATTTTTCAGATGGAAACGATAGGATGTTGTGATATTTGAATGTGCTTTGTGATTTGAAAAATGGTGTAAAACTGTACTGAAAGCTTAAAAGTGGTTCGATGTTGCCAGCTCTAGGCACCAATCCAATAGGCATCAACATCGATGCCAGTGTGGGGGGTAGGAACCTAGATCCTATCAGGCCACCAAAGCATTGCATAGTGACGTGTGATCACATCTACGATAGCCTCTATTACTTCACCAGAGCCTGGGGAGTCCTCACCTCAATAGGTAAGTTCGAAACTCCTTTATTTCGTTAGTTGACTAACACTGTTTTGGACAATAACATTTAATTTAGAGACTGGCAGACTGAGTGCAGATGCCTCGAGGCAATATACAGTAATTACGTTAGTTGTTTTCAAGTTTTGGATTCCCCGAGGTGATTCTATAAATTGTCTTGGAACTTTATTGCTTCCAATTTTAAACTGCGCAACTAAGGGGCATTTAACGTCCGAGATAGTTACGAGTAAAAATGGAGAAAGTTTTGAAAGAGACATCTGTTTACTAACTGAAGGATAAAGTGGAGCAATAATAGTTGTGAACGTAAACACTGTACTATAAATAGCCAAAAGACATATTTCCAAAACGAGAATGTTTTTGATTTATTCCGTTCAGAAATAATATTTCTAGAAATTCAAAATTATTCTTAATATTAATTTTCTCGTCTCTCCCCGCCTGCAATTTTTTTCTGCTCGAAATGGTAAAGCGCAATTCGTTAGAATTTTAAATAATGATCAATGCATAATCAATTGTTTAACTGTATGATAGACGCGAAGTTCTGTTTGAAAATCAGGTGTGTAAATAAACGAAAGTTTTAAACAAATTATTTCTGGCTCCATTTTGTGTTTTCGATCTGGAAACGTCCCGATAGTTCTGCTATGAATTGTCCACTGAAACTCACTTGGGAAGTTTAATACAGTTTGTGCGGATATTATATTAGTCAAGTTAATATAAAAATTACCATTTTGTCTGGCAGAGTGTGACAAACCGAATTACCTGGACGTGTTAATGAAATAATATATATTTTGACATTTGGGGAATCACACGAATGCACTTTGCTACTTCGGTTGATATCAAATATTTACGAAAATTCAGGTTAGGTCTTAACCGAAATAATTAAAAACTCAAGTTTGCCGCATCGAAAATTTGGGAATAAAAACATTGTGGGTAGGAGGAAATTACACTGCAACTTGACAAGTGGTACTTTTACTAAACCAATTTTTTAATTTTGAACGTGTTCCCTCTTGATGATTAATCGACTACACTGATTAATTATCAAAACGTTAAGTGCTTTCCACGTTTAAACAGGCATAGGGCTTGCTAAGGTTGGCATTGGGTTTCCAACGCGGCCTAGAACCATTAACGACCGCATAAAGGTCCTCAATTACGGGCAATTCATTTCGGTATAACTCCAGAAGGTGAAGGGTTTTGACAAAATATTAATTTCTTACTTGAAATGATTATTTGTCGACTAGAAAAAATGATTATTTGAATTGCTGTGGCCTAGTATATACACAGCCCGTCATATCTATGGAGCGATGGCGATAACTTCTTTAATAATTTTTTCAATCAAAAAATGTTTCAAGTAAAAGTTACAAGTCTAATTAGTTGTAACTTTTTGATGATCTAATTTTTGTTCTTTCACCATAACAGTACAACGAAGTCTAATTTTTGTTTTTCAAACGTGACCCTGTGTCTCTGATCTGTTTTATGGAATCTGCACTTATTAGCCCATACAGACATATTAAATATTATTGAGGTTAAATAAGAAACATTTCGAGAAAAAATTATTTTCTTTTTTTTATTAAAAAAGTTAATTTAGTTAGAAAAGCAAAATAACAAAAACACTCGGTGTACGTTTAAACATCAAGTAAATAGCACTCTGGAAATTTAAATTTTTGATTTAAAAAAAATGCAGTACCAATTTTTTGCTCGTCGATCTGATTTTTCACCTCGGTCGTTTTATGTATACCTCGTTTAATACATACATACGTTTGCATTGCTAAAAATGGCGCGTTTGACAAAAAAAAAAGGACTGACTTGTTAATGATGATTGGGCATGGAGATCGAAAAAGGGCCCAACAAGAAGTTGTGACACTCTTTAATAGAGTGTATCTGAATCAAACACACAATTCTGTGTGTCGAAGGTATTAAAAAAATTTATGCAGATTGGGAGTGTCCAGAGCAAGCCTAAAACGGGACGAGCGAAATCTCGTACAATTGATGATACAGTGCTAGATATTCTGTTAGCTGTGAAAAGCAACCCAAAAAGATCTTGCTGCTACTTCACAGACCATCCAAAATGTCGGTGTGCGGGATTCTGAGAAAAGAAAAATTTCATCCCTGCAAGGTTCGATTAGTGCAGGACGTTGGTGAAGAAGATTTTGATAGAAGAATGCATTTTTATGAAATTGTGCGAAGAATTTCTGAAGAAAACCATAATTTTTTAGATAACATTTTATTCTCAGATGAAGCCAGATTTCCTGTGTGCGGAACTTTAAATAGGCATAATTGCCGTTATTGGTTTCGACATAATCCCTTAGTGGATGGCAGAAGTCCATACACAAAGACCTTAAAAAATAAATATTTGGGCGTGCATAGTTGGCAATAATTAAGTTCAATCTTTTTTTTAAAGATAATTTAATCATCATAAAATATCTTCATTTATTAGAATAACAAATTGTATCTGCATTAAGATTTATTTATGGCGATGGTATTTGTTAAGGGGTTCCTTCGATAAATAAAACCACGAAAATGCCAGTTTGGTTTACATAAAATGGACTGTATTTGACTTGCACTTATTTTAAATAATGAAAGAGGTTTTGGTCTAAGTAGGAAGAGGGAGAAAGTTTAATTTGGCGGGCTACACACTGATTTCGATCACATCTCGACATCGACGAAACTTTAATACGAAGAGAAGAAAAAAGAGAGCAAAAATTACTTCGATTATCCTTTAAGTACTAAACCCGAGAAATTCCAACCAGGGGCGCACCACCACCAAGAACCCTTACGGGCTATGGCTACGCCGGATCCCATAAATCGCGGCCATCTGGGGAATATCTATACTAGCCGCTTTTTTGGGAATATTGCAGGTCCAATGAATTGCCCATCGTGGCAATAGTTCCGACCGAGAAAGCTTCCTTTGACTAGTAGCATATTCCCCAGTCAAAACGCACCCTTAGTTTTGGCCTGATGGGCCATGTGATCTGGCACCCAGATGGTATTCTTAGAACAAGTATCGCCGTACATGGGCGTAACTTAAGGGATAAAATACAAATACCTAACAAAAAACGAAATTGACAACAACAAACAAAAAAAACAATAACTTAAAGTCCCTAGCAGTATCAATGAAGTATGATTATAGCGAGTCAGAGAATCTCTTCATTTTGAACAGGAAGTTAGTTTCAAATCTGTTCTTTGTAAATAGGCGGATTGGTCGTTGGGGTGAAAGAAAACAGCAAGTCCGATCACCTGATTTAAATTCTTGCGACTTTTTTGTTTGGGGTCATTTAAAAAATCATGTTTATAAAAATTGGGCAATTAACGTAGCCTATTTGAGGGTTCATACAGCCGGTAAACGCAATCGATCAGGCAAGACACCTGTGTTCAGGGGCGGTCATTCATGCAAAGAATAGCACTACATTCGTATTACAATCGAAGATATTTTGAATAAATGCTTTAACCATTAAATAACAATTAAAGTTGTAATCAGTACTTTTGTTTTTCCGATTGATTTTAATTTTTTTAATGAAATAAAGAAATGATATATATTTTTTATTTTTCTTATTGAATTTCAATAAAATTTGATATATGTGTATTCCTAAATAAGTGTAAATTCTATAAAATACGTTAGAAATAGAAAGTCACATTTGAAAAACTAAAGTTCAAGTTCAGATTTCGCGTATTGTCATGGGCAAAGAAAAAAAGTTCAAAATCGTCAAAAAGTGACAACAAATTAGTCTTGTAATTTTAAGTTGAAACATTTTTTGATAGAAAAATTATTTAAAAAGTTATTGCCATTAATACATATAGTATATGACAGACCCTGTATATATTTACGTGTCTCCGATGAACGTGGCGAAACTTCTCTAATAAATATTTGTAAAACTCTGTCTTGGGAAGACCTCTTTCCATGCTTTTAGGACAGTTTGAAAGTCCCAATGAGATGAGGGTTCATTAAAATAGTTTCCCATTAATTTTATCGCTCCGAGTTTAAGTGGGTCTCAAATTACGTTTTCACGTGGAAATGAAGGGAATAGACTGAGGTTTAAGGAAAGTATGCGAGACATTGAATACTGATATAAAGCACTTTTTTGTTTCTGAAAGACAAGGGTTGAATCGTGGGAAAACTCCTCATGAGCAAGGGCCTATAGGACTTCGATAAGATCCCTTAATTGTGCCTAATTTGGGCTAAAGACCAACTTTGAGCATGACGAAGGAGCTTCGAGAAAATTAATTTCCCGATTTTCACTTAAAACAACTCGAGTATAATTGTTTTATTTTGTTATTTAAAATAAAAATAAATTTATTCAAAGTGTATCTTCTTATAACGAAATCTTGTCAAGAAAAATCGATTCAATCCTAAAACAATAAAATTAATGTCACGGTCGGTTCCTCGCTTCGTTGGATGTTAATAAGAATTTACTGGGATTTATTAGAAAAGTTTTCCTCTTTCCAGGCACCAAACGACTATAATCCGTATTTCATGTAACAGTCTTTGATAAAAGTTTTCCCAGAAGTATGAAAAGGGTTCGACAAAGTAGCCCAAATTTACAACTAATTTTATTAAAAGCTCGAAGCTTTGGAAATTTTAAGCCAAATTAAGCCTTTTTACTCCTAGTGCAATAAACATTTAACAAGCTCCATCTTTGCAAGCGCTTTTCGAATAACTTTGCAAAAGTACAAAATTCTGGTAATTTGACATTTCCACGGAAATATAAGGAACTTTCATGACTTGTCTTAGTTATGAAGTTTCAGGGAAACTCTGTGTAACTTTTATTAAACCAATCGCGATATGTCCGTTATTGGATTCCCTTTGAGAATATCGCGGCGTTTTTGCTTTTTGGGCAAAGTTGTAAAACTCTCAGGTAGCTGGGGAATTTCTAGCAGCTTTGGTCCTGTAACTTTTACTTTTTCTCTTGTTTGGACCTGAGCGTCTACAAAATATATGCTTTGAAGACCTAAAAGGTAAACAAGGGGGTTGCCCTATTGTCAAGGAAAAATTCAAGAAATTTTGTTGTAATGTAGAGAGCCAATTATCTAGAATTCGTTACGAAAAATGCTAAAAAATTGTTAAATCTGGAGGATAAAAGTACATATTTTTCTTTGGAGGCAATTCACCCTCTAAATTGGATCGTTAGGAAGGGAATGGTTTCTTTTATTGCTCTTTGAAGAGGCGGTGTGCAGATAGAATAATGATGAACTGGATATATCTAATTACGAACAAAGTTAAGTAATAATAATAAAAGTCAAAATGGTGCAAAACTTATTTGAAATCTTATAGAGGCCGAAAGGTCTCCTTACTGAACCACTTATAAATTTGAAGCTCGATTTTTTCCATTTTGTTTTGGATTTTAAACATTTACTGGATTACAACTGTCTATTTACAGATTATTCTTGAGTTTTCGACCGTTACAGTCCTATAGGGGGCTATAAATTTTTATTGGAAGTTGTTGTGCTCTAAGTTTGTTGTTGCTTCCATTTGAACTGCCTCTTTGATTTTGCAGTAACTCAAAATGTTCTGAATTTATCGTTTAATCTTGTGGTAATCGCAGTTAATGTAATTTTGTAGTATCTTGAACCCATCAGTTTTTATTTTTTATTTTTTTGATAGTAACATAAAGTGTCCGAACTTCTTATGTAGTAACCCAAATGCTCTTCTGGCTTAGATTTCCTTGAGCTCGTAATATTATGTAACTCCAGGTTCATTTGATATTGTAGCAACAGAAACTGACCTGATGTTTTTTCGATCTTGCAGTAACCTGAACTCACTCGAATTTCTCCTTTTCTTTTGAATCGGTATAAAGCTAAAAGACTCATGATATTGTTTACATCTATGGCCAGTTTCAAGCTATTTGTGGAGTTTCACCTTTATCGTTGTTTCTTATTTTCCAAGTCTAAACAACTTACCGGAACGTAAGGGGTAACATATCCCGTTAGAGATTGTTAAAACACTCTGAACCTTTCTCTTTCTATAGATTCAACCAACTTTTGCCACCACATTTCCATAGTAATGCTTATTTTTCTTTGAAGGCAATTTACCTTTTAAATGAAATCGTTATGGATACGAGGGTTTCCTTTTATTATTTTTTGAAGAAGTTGTGTGCAGATGGAATAGTAACGAATACGATATATCTCATTATCTTGTCTAATTGAAAAAGAAGGTATTTAAAATTCCTGTATAACACCAGGTATTCTGCAGTTCACAATCAATAGTAATTTATATTGGAAATTAGCTTAGAGCGCATTCAATCGCATCCAAGGCAAACTGCAGTTCAGGAAATTGCTCAACGTATATTGGGAATAACTAAACGTATTATCCCGATAGCCTCTGGAATAAGGTCTCTTTGCCTTCAATTTAAACTAGGCTGGAGGTTAAAACCAGACTACAAACTGCATCAAGAAAAATAAATCATAGTTGTCCCAAATTTCTGGCATATTATGTTAAAATAAACGACCCTGGAAAGCAATCTTCAGGGAAATCAAGGACATGGAGACAGAAGTTTCTTTGTGTAACTATCGAGTTGAAATTAATGGAGATTCTAATTTTCGAAAATATGCATTGTTTTGCTGCTATTTCCATTACAGGCAAATTTTAGTTATAGTGCTCGTGGGCAGGTACTTTATATTCAGGTCGCTTTGGTATTAACTTGAAGGTGATTTTTGTTTCTACTAGCCTTTTATTCTCTGCAAGTCTGGAATCTCTAGCAGGGCTGAAATTGCTTCGTTAATGAATAATATGGAAATTATGGCTTGAAGGCTTTGCAAGATAGTTTTGCTATGGTTGCTTGAGATTAGTGAAGGAACGGTCGAATTTAACGTATAGGGCCGGTTTCGATTTTTCTTAAAATTGAAACATTCATTTATAAATAGAAAGAACTAATGATAAGATATATTTGAGTTATACATCTCTGTTTTTTTCTTATTTGTCTTTTCTACTTTCCCCTCGTAGTCGAAAAATAAAAGTTAGAGGAAATTCAATAAGTTTTGTATGTACCAGATTTCGGTTTCCCCTTCTCATGCTATCCGGGTTTTTTTACTCTATTCTATTTATTACTACTCTTTGGCAAAATAGAAAAAAATGTGTTTATAAATGCGTATTTTCTAAATTTAGGTGGTTGTATTTCTCCTGGCTTTTTGTTTTATTTTCTGTCTCAAATAATTGAGTGTTGTAAATCCTTGTTTTTTTTTATCTTTCCTTTTTTCTTTTTCCATTTTAATCTCACTGTCTCAAAATTGGAAGTATGTTCGTGAATTCGATCTATCGTAGTTTCTATCTTCTGGTTAAATGTTTGTTTACTTTCTTTTTTCCCTTTTTTTTTGTTTTTTTTTCACTGTATTTTGTTGCCATCGCTATTAGAATGAAATTCGACTTTTTGCTTTGTTTTTTGACATTTTTAGTTGTCAAAATTGAAGAACTATGAGCTCTAATCTCTTAATTTTTTTTATTTATCTTTCCCGTTTTCGAGAGAGAAGATGTCAATATGTCTTGTCTCCAAAAAAATTGTGGAAATAAGAGATAAAAATTTATATTTTCCTCAGCTATTTTATCTATAACTTTGTATGAGTTTTTGAGGTTTTAGTCTAATTTTTTTGGAAATTCCTTCTTGGCAGTTGAGATGAAATTAAAAAATTTAGGTTATAACTCTCCGTTTTTACCATGTATTTTTTCTGAAAAAGATGCAATAGGATGACATTTATAAGAGTGGAGGAATTTTAGCAACTTTTGTCTGATGTAGTTTTCACCTTCTGCTTAAATGATTATTATGTTTTCCTCATTTTTCAATTTCCTCTTCTACATTTCGTTTACATGTTAGCCATCAGAATTCAAGAAATATGGAAGAAACCTAAAGTTTTCTTTCGCTTATTTATCTCATTTTTACCATTTGAACACAAATTGCCACAGGACTTTTCCCGCATGCAGATGAAGTGAAACGTTACAAAATGATGGATAATTTATTCTATTCAAATATAAAATTTGAAAGATCGACGTTTATGGAAACTATTCGACTCTTAAAAATAGGTGGACTGGCCATCTATCACTATCGTAGATGCCAACTAATTTGTGACTTGTTTATTTCAAATATCGTTTGGAGAAAATTCGTTTAGATATTCTTTAAATAAAAATTTCGGAAATATCCTGCAGGATTTCTCGTTAACTTTCGTCTGGGATCAAGGTACAACGCACACAGAAATTGTATCCATGATTTTACAAAGCTTTCAGGAAAGTGATGCGTTCCATCCTATTGAAACTGTCACATAAACTTTACCTTTAAAAGTTCAGTTGGATCATCGATTCCTCTCTCAATTCTGGTTTAGTTTCATTCAAAACATGTGCATTTTTCTAGATGAGTTCACCGAACTTTTCCACATGGTGATTGATTTATGTAGCAGTTGATTTGTCGCCAATGGCCATTAATTATCTCCGAAACTCAGAGCTCTTTTTCTAGGTTAATCAAGCATTGCGATTTAAGAGATTGACTGAAGACGTCCTTATTTTTTTTTTCATCATTTTCATCAAAGCGGTTCACTCAGAAAGGACAATAATGAATACTCCAACATAAAATAAAATGAGCTGTATAGAGCGAAGAGAGACTTCACCTTGGGCGAATAAAGCTCGAGCGCATTATGTCCTTTAACGTCGTTGCAACTGAAAGGGTTCTGGAATTTAGTTATCCGTCGCTTAGAGACATTGTCTAAAGCTTTGATGTCAGGTAGAAACGTGCCATTTTCCCGTGCACAATAACACCTTGAGTGTGTTTCCTAACAATCCTCCCCTGATAACTCGACATTTTCAACCGAAAACGTCGCTGATTTATATGAGCAGAGCTGCCAAGAATAGTTTTTGTCTCAACTTTGAGGGGCAATTTATCACTTAAAAAACAATAGCACTTTAAGGAAACAATGCATTTTTAATGGCACAACCACGCCCAAACAACTTTCTACAGACACATTACACTGAACAGCTCTCGTTGTTTCTTGCCGTTGTTGCTACCAGCTACAAATTGAAACCTTGTCGCTGAATCAGGCTCAAGCAAAAGCATTAAGCTTCTAAAGTTAGTAAACAAAGACGTCGTGAGATGGGAATGGAGAGATAGGAAAAAGGACTTTTGTTGGATTGCCTTCAGTTATATTTTATAATCGTCTTTTGTTTTTGGGGCTAGAACACAGTGAGAGTTCATTTATTACTAGTAAACTCTACTTTAGTTAATTCCTTCTTGTTATTTGATAGATCTTTAATGCAGGGTGGTATTGAAATATGTAGAAAGGCTTTTAGAGGTGACGCTTTGACGAATTTCAAGATTAAAAGGCCATATTAGCATAAATCCATAACAGCTGAGTGGGGTAATCAAATTAAAATTTTAATTTCGTTTTTTGATTATGTTTTTCGGTGATATCGGCGCATTCTCATGAAATTTTACACATCGGGAAAACTGATGATGGGCAATTAAAACATTGAAAAACAAATTTACACGGTCGATATTGGACCGATGTCAATTGTTTGAAGCGGGTGCTCAAAATTTCCACTTTTCTCCAGATTTCTAATTCAACCGTTCTCGTGGACCTGTCAACGAGGACCCCGTTTGTTAGATCTTCGTTGCTGTCCTTGTTGGCCACCCAATTGCAGCAATCAGAATATCTTTTAATATAAACCATTAACGCTTATCCTAGCGTGGCATCAAAAGTTATTCGTAAACAGCGAAAAACACCAATCCGAACCTTTTATTATAAGATTTTTTTATATTTTTGATTGTTTTTGTTTGCAATTTGTCCCTTATTTAATCTAATCTGCAGCTCTTACTGTTTAGGAGATTCCCATTCTAGAAATGCTTCTTTTGGAAACATTGCATATTCATATTTGCAAAAATGATGTTGAAAGCTATGAAAAATTGATACCGACCACTTCAAATGTCTTATCTTCATTCATAATTGTTAATTATCAAAGTATGGCCGACCTATAGTCTAATATAACGACAATCTCTGTATTGTTGTCAAAAAACGTTTTTTTCTTTAAATCTAAGAGAGGCAGTGCTCTATTGAAACTATTACATATGACAATCTTCATGTTTTTCTATAGCAATGTAGCTCAGAGAATGTAAATAATTGAAGTGTTATTGGGAGAGAATGAAAAAAGTGAATGGGAAAGAATCGAATAGGGAATTTAAGATTCATATGGCAAAAAGGTCATAGGGACAAACATTTTTTCACCATTCAGAGATTCCATGTAGCTTACTATGTTTGGAATCCCTTGTAGGTCCAGTTAGTCCATATCAGCCGGTGTCTTTTCCATTCACCCTGTATGTAGGGGTGATCGCACAATTCTGAGAGCGTTCAAATATTCCCCACATTCAAGGGTCTAAAATATATTTTCGAATTATTTTTCGACATTTGTAACAATTCAACCGCACATTGAATAGTTAAGTAATTTTTCAGTAAGAGCATCTTTAAGACCTCGTATTTTTTGTGCAAATTTGCCAAGATCAATGCGAAAAATTATTCTTCTAATATCATGTCATTAGTCAGGGAATTGGTGAGAAAACATGTTAATTGATATTAATGGTTAAAGGGTTTTAATTTGGAACATCTTGTACACAAATTTAATACCCAATTCGGGATATTAAACTGGGGCATCCCTCGTAAAATAATATTACAACGGTCGCGGAGAGCGTTTGACCTGCACCAGGCTAAAATACAAGAATCGTAAGTATTCATTATTTATAAATACAGAAAAAGTTTCGACCAGAGGAGCGATACACGAAAATGGCCAAACTTCTTTTTGCTAAATTTGTCAAGGGCTATGCTCAAATGGCAAAAAGCAAGATAAAGTCAGATTCCCAGTAAAAAGGGAATTTTATGAAAATGCAGTCAAATACATTACGCGATATTTCATAACTAAAGAGATGAACCACTATAAAGCACTGACGGATAATTTCTCAATTTTTCTTTCCAACGATTTCTCAAAATGTGGTATTTCTTAAACCTCGCATTTTGCTATCGCCTAATTTTTAAAAACAATTGTTCCGTTGCTTCGTTTAATATTTTATTTTTCCATTCATTTACGAAAAGATTAAATTCCTGTTAATTTAAGAATTTGAAATATGGATGGTTTGTGTGTATCAATTTTACAATGAAGGCAGTGTTGGTATCATTAGACCTGAGAAAAAAAGGAGAGGTTCTACAAATGTCCCATAATAAAAAAGAAAAACCATCTCCTTTCGTTCGAACGATTCCATTCATTAAATCATTTCCAACTAAAACTCAATATATTTTGGAAGTACATTTTTCGCCAAAATTTCCACTAAGCTCGATAAAGTTTGAAATAAAGAAAGTTTTCCAATCAAGCTGCTTCATGTCTCTAAAAAGCGTTCCTCCAGAATGTCAATTTAGATAAGGACGTTTTAAAGAAGCGCTCAGGGGGGTCTAAGACACCTATAAGACCTCATCAAATTTAATAGGAAACAAAATTTGAAAAAAATTACGCAAGTTCTATAGAATCAGTAGGTATATCGGTAGATAAGGTCAATAACGATTGATCTCAGTCTTGCCTCGATACAGTGTGAGATCGAATTAGGTGGTCCAGGGACAATTGGATCGAAAACATTGTGAAGCGTGTGTGAAAAGTTGCCTGTGATATGAAAATAACAGACATTAATACTCGTTAAATAAAAATGAAAAAAATATTTTTTAAACATATTCAAACCAAATAGAATGTAATAATATATGAGGAGAAACGCCTCCTCCCAGTGCATGAATTCTAAATATAACCTGGTTTCACAGCACTGTTCCGTCGCATTTAGATTTATTAAAATTTGGGTTTAATGTCTGTTATGGAAATAATTCTAAATGGAATATGCACTCTTATTCTTGGAGAGGAGAAATAAATGATCGGAGCAAAACGCGTTTTACTCGAGACCTTTCCACTTTCCGGTGTTCTCGATGGAATTCGATATTTTGTAGTTGGATATTTCTAGAACGAGACGTACAATAAGAGAATGTGAAGTTTCTCGGATGTGTTTATGAATTTTTTATGAATATTTTGTGCAGGGTTAAGAAGTCTCTCATGAAATTCCGCAACTGAAACTGGAGCAGCTAGGTAGGACTGGAAAATAAACACTTGCCTGTGATATTTTATACAGGGCATTTTCAAACTATCACCTCACCACTATCACTCCCAACTACAACTAAAACAAAAATAAAAAATGTGATACTGGAAAGTTTCCGTGATACCGCTGATGATGCCCAATTTGTTAGTTATGTGCACCGTTGCAGCAGAGTCAAAATACCATATTTTTGCATTTTTCGTGCACTTGTCTTCTATACTTTTTTCCCTCTACTTTTTTGCCTGCACTTTTTTTATCGTTTTTCCACAAAGAATTTGCAAATAAAAAATGTTTGGCATTTGTTCGACTATCGGCATGTTCACTATCGTTTTTTCTATTTCGGAAGTAGTTCGCAAAATGCTCATATTAGTTACATTGAAAGCCTCGAACCATCCTTGTATTGAACCCTCGGATAAACTTCTTACAGGGGTCGAGATTACCTCTTGACCTCCGTCTTTTTTTGAGTGTCTATCATACGCTACATTTTGTAACAGTTTCTTCTTTCTACAATTGCGTCGGCAGTTACTGGAGACTCGGAGTATTCCAATCCCACGCTGATAGACTCATAGGTATTTCTCTGGTAGATCTACTAGTAACATATCTCCAATTCACATATCGATCAAACTGATATATGAAGTTTACATAAACATGAAGGAGCTTTTGTCTTTCAGGTGCAGTAAGTATTCGACAAACAGTTCAACAATATCAATCATGTCTCTCTTTGAACGACAACTTTCTGGATTATCCACAATTCAGTGGACGTGAATGAGCAACTATTTAGCTCTATAGTTGGAAATAGACGATGCTGGAGATTTGAGTGGCCTCACATCTGTCAGAATGAATGAAAACTGGTGCTTTAAGAGAGTTAATTTCCATTTATGTTAATTTGAATTTTATCTTGATACATCAATTGAGCTCCCAGTTAGTTTTCTTAAACTCTTTTCTGACAACCCAGATTTTCCTTCCCTTAACATTATGCACCCCTCCCAAATCTAGTTGTTTTTCTGGAGTTGTACTTGATGAGCTCGATTAGGATCGAGTGTAAAGTCGGTGTAAAGTCTCTTAAATATTCCAACATTTTCGTCAGTTCCCCAACGTGATATTCGTTTCTATCCCTTCACAGTATTGTGACAGCTACCGATCCGGTTTCAAGTTTATTAAACCCCTAATTTGGGTTGGGTATTATCCATCTATCATAATCAGAGTACCGAAACAGGCATTATTAAACCTGTTACTTTCAATATTGTTGACATTCACTTGATCTGTCGAAGGTATTAAATTCACTATACAGGCAAAGGCTGGTCAAAGACCCATATGGTTTTGGGTGAAATCCATCAAACGGGCACACAGTTCTTTCAAAAATTGTGGACGCTGATACGAATTTTTATGATCTAAAGCAGTCGGACTAATCTGAAATAACTTCAATTTTAGGAGTGAGACTTATTCAGTTGCAAATTTCGAATACCATATCTAGATTTAAATGTAATTACCAAATAATACAAACAATTAATTATTAGGAAGCCAGTGAATGTGCCTTGGAAAAGCTTTCACGCCACTGGCACTGGTTGCCTAATAGATTAAACTTCTTAACAACCCCGGTGCCAGATGAATCCACCGAGATTGCTCAGATATTTTAACTAAATAATTAAATTATGTAACTGCTTTGCTGATTTAAAGTAAAACTCTTAATTAAATCGAAATGAATGATGTTTCGCCGGGTATAACTGGTAAATAAAGGAAATCCATCAAAATGAAATGATATGTTGCCACTGGTAGCTTTAAGAAAAACAAAGTTTTGGGATCGCATAAAAATGCGCTAAATATTTAAATATACTCTAAATCCCAAGATTTCGATTAAAATCAACTCAATTCAAAGAATTTCCAATAAAAATCGGTTCATTAGCAATAAATCAAAATTTATCCGGAACGATACTTAAATTTTGCGTCCGATTTATCAATTTAAATTAAGGAAAAGTTTCTCGATTGTTCGGGTAATAAGAATAGCTTGATTGAAAATCTCGAAGATATCGAGGAGAGAAATTGAATTTTCTTGTAGATTGATCTCGCCGATTCGATGGGGAATAACAGCCATATTCCCTGCTTAAATCGTAAAAAAGCCTTGTTGCCATGCAGCCAGAACCTTAATCCAATAATCCCAGTTTTTTTAGAGGATAATCCGGGAACATGAATATATCGATCGAGCCCTGTGGTAGTTACAAAATACCTCCCCATTAGTTACCGGGGGCTGTTGTTGGGTCTGATTTATCAAGGCTTGAAAAAGCATTCTGGCAACAAACAACATAAAGAAAACGTCCAGTAGCACCGCAAACCTAATAAATATTGCTTGTTAGATTGGAAACTGCGCTTTCGGAATGGATTTTGGAATGGGACAGTCATTCCTTATTTTATGGGCGTAGTGGAAATGGAAGCTCGGGTTTAAACGCAAGGGCTCCTCAAATGCGGAAATGGGGCTTTTCCTTGCAATCAAATGTGGATTTTCTCACAATATAACCATTACAGTTAAATTAGGACGACCTCCAACCTTTTTAATGTATTTTTCCAATCTTCCCTTCGCCAGCTATATTCTGCACGCTATTGGAGATTCTTGATTTCCACTGCCGAAACATCCATTCTTCAACGACGTAACTGCGCCAGAAAGAGTATAATCTGCCAAAGCTCAAGTTCGCTACTCAACTCAGGTTCCCGAGAATTTCTCGGCATCGACCAAAATTGAAAAATATTCAGGAATGTGGAAAAGAATGATCCGAGAATTCCCAACACAGATACACGATGAAGTGGATCTGGCGAGGACCGAAGAGTCGAATTCACAGATTGCTTTGAATCTTGAAAAAGTCCAGTCGGACACGCAAAAATCCTTAATCGAAACGTCTTTAATAGTATTGTTATTAGTAATTACTTCATTGTTTCCATGTTCGTTGTCACTTCATTTTTCGTTATTCCTCTTGCAGAAACCGGGCATTTTCGGCGGACATTCCTTTTTGGTCTCATCGAACTGCTCGAATTTCTTCATATTTTTTGCGAAGCAGTGTGGTGTATATGTGATGTTTCAACGTGAAGTGTCGTTTCTCTGAAACTCGGCAATAAGCCAGGACTGGAAAATTAAAGATGAATCTGCTTGATTCGGAAAACTAAGCTGCATTTTTTTATGGTGCGACATTTCCATAAACTCTAGAGACGAGGTTAGTTTAACCCACTCAGAGCAATCCCGATCGTCTTAGAGTCCGTTATAAAAGAAGCTGGAAGTTGATGATCCGAAAAAGGTGACCACACCCATGAGCTGGACAGCTGAATTTGGAAGTAGGTGTCGATGGATTACCTCACAGTCTGGAAAATTGTGATTTATAAGAAGATGAGCTGCTCTATAAGCATCATTCATCCCTCTAAATCGCCGGCCCGAGACGGAATATATAATTCGTGATGGAGAGAACTGGATATTGGCTTAAAGCTAATTTAGTTTGGAGATAATTCATGAATATTCCGCTTGAACAGAGGAAAACAATGTCATATCCAGACGAAGTGAGATGTCTAGATGAAAGACGCATACATGTTGCAAAAATGGGTCTAGAATTGTATTATGAGTTGAGTGATGTAAATGATGAGTGTAAAAATTCTCTTTTGCGCCAAGATATTAAACGTTTGTAGTAGACAACGATATGTTCCCAAATAAAACAATTCCAGGATGCCATTCAATTTCAGACTGGCTGGGAAGTGGAAAATTAATATTGAAAAGGCCGCCGTCTGGATGAATTGTGACTGCTGTTTATATCAAGGGGCCCAATTCAAGGAGCTCGTGACATTTATCGCAAATAGCGACCCTTCTCAGCTACACTCATATTTATTCATTCTCTCTCTTTGTTTTAACTTTTCGTTCTTAGCTCAGACGGCAGTCACTAATACGGATGAGTGATAGGGGTGATTTGTCTTTAGGCAAAAGGATATTTCTTTATAGAGGTCTTTTTTGACGGCAATAGTTTTTACATCATTTTCATTTTATTTATATTTTACATTTTTATAGTGTTTAATATAAAATTAATATAAAATACTACAAAAAAACTGCTTTTTAGACGTTTAAAATATTTAAAGGGTCGTCAAGTCAATTTGCTTAAACTTAAAAAGTTGATACCCTGTAATATGGAAATGAGACCTTTGTGAATATTTCCTCACAAACTTTGCCAGGCATGGAAAAGTTAACCCGTAACTGGTGAGGCGGGGTCCCTAGAACCCCAGTTATTCTCTAATTTACTCTAATTCTCACAGTTTCCCTCAGAGGTACTTGCGCTTCTATGCAGGTTTTTCACCCAACTCGTTCGTTAAAAGTTTACTAGGATCTAAAAGTGATGCGAATTTGACAATTTGAAGTTAAGTTAGTTGCGACGTGTACTATTGTTTTTTTTATATATTTTCAACTTCTTGCCTTTTTAGGTTTAACCGGAAATAGCTGTCAACTTGGTTATTTCAAATGAGACCTCTACTGTGCTATTTTATTTTCAGATTTTACGTAATATTTCAGACGCATTTTTAGTATAACGCTCCATATTTAGCTCTTATCGTTTTTGAGATATTTGACGTTGAATTAAAAACATGCCTCCGTAATGATCAATTTTAAAATTGCATATCTCCGCAGTTATTAAAGACGAAATCTTCATATTTCGCAGGATGTCAATACAGAGTCTTAAATTTACACTCTTATTATTTATGTGTCTCACCATTATACAGGGCGTCCAAAATCAAGCTCCTAACATTCATATTTTTGAAGTTGCACAAATTAGTTTTTTTTAAATGAAATAATTTACAACGTTAGGCAGGATCAAATAGAGAATGCAATTTTCTATCGAACTCTAGCAAGATTACTTATACTTAATCCAAACCGTTTTCGGAATAATTAAATTTTATTATGATAAACTAGTAGTAGCGTAGTAATATATGTTAATTCTGCTAAATTTTTTTAATAACTTTTTCATCTTTTTATTAATTGTCATCTATGATAGGGTGACGCATTGTTTATTTCTCTATGGTCAATTATGTGAAGAGTCAAAAATTTACCACAATGAGTATGTGCTACTAGTTTCACATAAAACTTAATTATTTCGAAAATGGTTTAGATTAAATATAGGTAATCTTAATACAGTTCGATAGAGAATTACATCCTCTACTTGATGTTGCTTAAAGTTAGACGGTGTCCTGTTTGAAAAAATGAACTTCGACTACTTCAAAAAGGTGAATATTACAATCTGAATTTTGGACATCCTGTATAATACTAAGAGATATAAATAGCAAAAGTGTAAACTTAAGACTGTTCATTGACATTCCGCGAAATATGAAGATTATATCTTTAATAGCTGCGGAGATATGCAATTTTAAAATTGGTCATTACGGGGGCATGTTTTCAGTTCAAAGTCAAATATCTCAAAAATGGTAAGGGTTATGCATAGAAGATTGTAAACAAAATGTCTCTGCAATTTTAAGCAGAATCTAAAAAAAATAATATGCCGGGGGTTCCACTTAAAACAAGCAATTTGACAGCTATTTTTGGTAAAACCGGAAGTGATGGGAACTTGTACATATTTAAAAAAAATAGTACATGTCAAAGTTAACTTAACTTCAAATCTGTATCGCTTTTGCATTTTAATAAACTTTTAATCAAAGGGTTTGGTGAATAACCCTGTGCACCTTCGCGTTAGTATTCCGAAAATCTTTCAGTATAATAGTTGTTTTTCGATAGGTAAGTGTTTTTCTGCGATTTTCGAGTTATGAAGGCGTGGGCCCCATGCCCCATTTATGTTATTCTTTTATAAAATGTGATGTTTTAAAAACTTCGCTGAAATCTATTGCTAACTTCTTAATTCTAGTCAAAATGGCTTTTTTTGCTAAAAGTCATGATGCGATATTGTATCTTATCTTCCGGGCGTTACTGTACCAGCCGAATCTCTTGGTTGTTTGTGCACTGAGAAAAGTATTTGGATTTGTCTAATATCTAATGAAATGTGACAACAAATTATATATAAAACTAACAAGAAATTGGATATTCTCAGAACAAAATATGCAGACCGGTGCACACTAGCACGGAAATCTATACGTGTAATAGGAGTAAAGACATTTATGGGTTTATTTTTTTATTCAGCCATTTTCTAGTCGAACAATAAAGATCTAAATTCATTTTGTGAAATTGATAGTTCCGACATAGAAATTTTTCGAAATATAATATATCAGCAACATTTCAACGTACTGCTAATTTCTCTCAGATTTGACGACGTAACGACGACGCGAGCGAAATGGGAAAATGACGATAAGCTATTGACTATTTTATGGATATTCAATAAGTTTGCTGAAAATTGCAAAAAGGGCTGTTTTCCTGGTGAATACACTCGCATTGATCAAATGCTAATTAGTTTTCGTCGGAGATGTTCTTTTCGCATGTAGTCGTATATGTCACAAAAACCCCGTAAGTATGACGTTACAATCCTTGAGCTCAACGATGTCCGAAGTCAGTATTTTTTCGATGGATATGTCTGTGAAGACGCAGGTACCGATGGTAAAACTTTATCGGAAGCAGGAAAAAAAATCGGAAAACTCGCCCAATCAGTTCTTCGTTCAGTAAAGAATCTAGAAGGAAGTAACCCAAACGTTACAGCAGACAACTGATTCTCATGTATAGAACTGGTTCAATAACTATAAACCCGGGGACTGATTTATGTTGGAATGGTAAAAGCGAACAAAAGAGAAATTCCTGTATCATTTTTGCCTTCAAAAACCAGAGTAACCGATTGCTCTCTGTTTGGCTGCGGGAATAACGTAACATTAGTTTCAAATGTCCGAAAACCACGAAAAACAATTTTATTGATATCCTTGATGCATTTTACTAAAAATGTCAACGATATTACAAAAAAGTCTGAAATCATCGAGTTCTATTACCGCATAAAAGGAGGTGTAGATGCACTTGATGAAAAGTGTACAGTATACTCTATAAAACGAAGGAGTCGAAGATTGCAGCTTACCATTTTTTTTTATCATCTTGAGCATTTAATGATTGTATATATATACAGGGTGCGTCGGGAAGATCGTGCCAAACTTCAGGAGGGTGTTGTATATGAAAAATAATTGTAAAAAAACTCAAATGTTGTTATCCGATTTTTGTTTGTTTACAAGTTATAGCGTAAATAAAATAAAAACATAAAATTAAAAAAAATTATAAATTTCATAAGAAATTCCATAAATTAACGTTTGGATATCATAGTAAATGTTCAAAAATATTGCCATTAACTTCTAAACATTTTCGGCTTCGTCTATGAAGAGCATTCGTTGCGCTCCTGATTGTTTCACGTCTTTCTTTAATAGCAGCTGCAGCATTTATAATGCGTTGAATTAGTGCATCTTGAGTGTCCACTTTTACTCTGTACACTTCAATTTTAAACCAACCCCACAAACAATAGTCTAGTGGTGTGAGATCTGGAGACCTTGGAGGCCAGCCAATAGGGCCACCACGACCAATCCAACGTCCAGGAAAGGTACGTTTATGGTAAATAGAATCCTAGTTAAAAAATTTTATTTACGCTATAACTTGTAAACAAACGAAAATCGGATAACAACATTTGAGTTTTTTTTTTTTTCATGTAAAACACGCTCCTGAAGTTTGGCACGATCCTCCCGACTCACCCTGTATATATATATTATTATTTAACTTTTCTGGCAAATCTTAATAACTCTACATATGACCTCATGAAATCTTTGGCACGACAGATTGTCGAAGAGCATTTAGAGGGAATACTTTCAAATATGTATCTTCCAAAAGACTTAAAGCATAATATAGCTAGAATTCTAAATAAACAGATGTGTAAAAACTCATAGCAAAATATGGGAAAATAGTGAAATGTGCAAAGTATCCCGGTGCAAACAACGGAAAAACAAAAGTTGTGTGTGTTGCCTGTACAGAGCCAATCCACAGTACATGCCAACGAGCAGTTTTTGAAGATTTTCTATAATGTCCAGTTGCAATTTTTATGAATTCTGTATTCCTTTTAGGATTTCGTTTTTTTTTTATTTGTTAAATAGAAATATGTAGTTTTATGCTTTTCGTTAATGTGTAGTAGTTGTAATATTTGTCACATTTTCAAGGATAAACAGTAACGAAATTTTTTATTTGTTTTGGTATGCGGTAGTGTAATATGTAGTACATTATTGAGTACAAATAGGAATATTTTTTGATAATTTTGGTTTTTATATACTTAAGAATATGTAAACTCTGTTTAAAAAATATAAAAACTAATTATTTTTTTATTTTATTTGTCAAAAATATGAAACGAAAATGGGGTCGTGATCACCCCACTATACAACAAACCTCCTAAAAGAAGGACCTCACTAGTTACAGGTTAATTTGCAAATATCCCAAGATGCATTAGAGAGATGATTTTTTCTGTATTATATTTTTTTCATGTCATCAAGTTCGGAGTGTCAGAGTCTGTAAAAAGCCTAAGTTACTAGCGCCAACAAACGCAGGTCGATTTTTTCATCTCGCTAAAATACGCATTTGTCGCATCCGAAAACCCGTAGTCGTGCAATATCAAGTTTATAGCTAACGAATGTGACTAATTATTTAATTACCTCGTAAAATAGATTTTTAAAAATAGAGTGACAAAGATTTTACTGAATTTTGAAGACTGAAGAAAAATAGAAAAAACAGGTAACACAGTAATATTCTTTAAACAATTGTGCTGACATTGTGCACGCCATGTTAAAGCATTGAATTTACATGTTCGAAATGAGGGTGTATTGGAGACATACAATTGATGACACAAAATGTTGGAAAAAAGCAGAGAAATTATGTTTTGAGTTGCAAAATGCGGTCAAAAACACTGAAAAATTGAATATCTCTCATCAAAAGAGTAATCGTGCGTACAGACACACAGTAATGGTTGCTTTCCAATTAAGTTCGAACTGAGCGTGCAAAAAGATAGTTTATTAAACTACTTCCAAAATTGGAAAGAAATAGATAAACTGCATCTCGATATGCAAAATGTTGGATATAGTGAAAAATTAAATATCTCTCTTAAAAAAAAATCGTGCATCGTGGCCCTTAAAATAAGTTTTGGAATTATTTTCAATATACGGGTGCAAAAGGGTTTCGAAGTGTAAAATATTGGAAAAATATGGATAATTTAATATCTCTTTTCAAAAGAATTGTCCTGACACATCCCTGTGGAATGTTCTTTCAAATGATTTTCAAAATGCCATTGTAATGGGACAATATTGTGAAATAGACGCGATATTGGAGAATGATGTGCAAAATCTCCTCTTTGAGGTGCAAAATATTAGAATAAGGACAAAATTGGATCTCGAAAAGAATACTCTTCAAAAGAATTGTCCAGATATGCAAAATAATAGATGCGAATGGTACGAAAAATGCGATGATCTGTTTTCCTGGAAATCCTTGAACATTTTTGAACCGCTCTTCGAAGTGGAAAATATTATAGAGAACAGTGCAAAATTGTTCGGAGGAAACCCGATATTGGAAAAACTGATGCTGAGAATTCATGAGAAAATTGAGAAAGAAATATGGGTTTTCTGCTTTACTAGGTACGATTTTGTTTTCAGATTCTGTGAGTAGCGATTTGTACCTTTGATAACACAGAGGGACAATGCTGTGAAGGTTTTCCTGGGCTCTTGCAGAATTGCGGAAAAATCCAAGAAAATATGTTACATGTATTTAAAGAGGTAACGTCGGAAGAGCCTTCAGAATATTGGAGGTAACGCTTTTCCCTGTCTTGCTGCTCTTTAAAATTCCTGTAAAATGGTTTTCTACTCATTTTAAAGGAAAGTTTGTTTCAAAAACTCTAAAATTAAGGACGACATTAAGAAATTATTCAACACCTCTACCTTATGACTTCTTTGCAGTTCTTGAAAAAACACACAAAGAAAGAATAAATAAATTATACAACGAAAATGTTTGCGTTCAACACTCCAAAACAAAGGAAAACCTTATTAAAGCAAAGTGGTAACCTGGATTTATAGTCTCGTTAAAGTAAGCCGCAAGATGTAATCTTTAAACCATATCGATTGCTTCGTTAGCATTGGAAACGCAACAATTTCTTCTTCTACAGAATTATCATTTTGCATTTCGAACGTAAGTCCTCAAACTTTTCCATTCTGCGCATGTCACCACAATTCTTTTGAAGGTAATTGTAATTATTTTTTTCAGACTAGTTTACACCTCAAAACGCAATTCTTCAGACTTTTTTACAATATCCCATGTCTTTTACCTTTTTGCATACGTATTTCAACCATATTTTTAAAGCGTATTTCATTGCATGTCGGCACAATTCTTTTGAAGACAGATATTCAAATAATAGAGGAACGGCAAGGTAACAGGAGATATGTTGAACACTAACCCTGGATTTGTAGTTTTGGTTCACGTAAGCCACAAGATGTATCTTTAAAATTCTGTATTATGTAATAAAATTTACCCTCGCCTTCGGCTCAGTAAAATTAAGTTCGTGTTCTCATTTAAATTTCTGCAAATAATTCAGGCACCGTGTCCTCATTTAAATTTCCGGAAATAATTCAAGCACTAGTGGTATGATAAGTTAAAACTCAAGATCAACCATAAAGACTGTTTTGATGTGGTTTTGAGAAGCAACGAGGATTATTATTTTGATATCGAAATAGACAGGTATTATTTGTTATGTTAACTTGCTTAAAGTTAACTTAAAATATTGAATTTCTAACCTCAATCTGCTCAGATGTCAGAATTGGCAGATGTCGTTTCTTATGTTAAGTTGCTGAAACCTTAAAGCCGGATTTATAACCTCAATTTGCTCAGACGTCATAATTGGCAGATGTCGTTTCTTATGTTAAGTTGCTGAGACCTTAAAGCCGGATTTATAACCTCAATTTGCTCAGACGTCATAATTGGCAGATGTTATTTCTTATTTTATCTTATTGAAGTATTAACCTTGCGGGTTGCTCTCGGTGTTTTCAATTTGCTTCAAGTTCGTTGTTCCAGTGTTGATCGATGCGATATGATTTCGGTTGCGTTATTCGTTATTGAAGTAGCTGGCTTTAGATTGCCAAAAAATTGGCAAGAAATGAAAATACGAAATTTATTTTTTAACGATAACCAACGCCAAACCAACAAGACCGTTTTGTTTGTTGGGTCGGAAAGTGGTGAGGACTTAATTCATTAATATCGCGAGATTTAACTTTCTTTCTCATTGTCTAAAACGAGTATAACGAGCAACAATAATTGGAAGCAGCGCTGAAAAACAACGAACAATACGTCAATGAAGAAATTCTCAGCTTATGCGCGCGGTCCCGTGTATGTTTATTCTCTGAACAGTTGTAATCACGAATAACGAGCAACGGGAGTAACATATTTTATAAATCCAACTTCACTATTTTTATTTATCTACATCCAGAATATCAGAAAATTGGCTGTTGACGCGAGAAACATTGTTCAAGTCTTCAAGATTTTGATGGAAATTTCAGTTTAGGAATGATCTCATTTAAATTTCCTTTGTGCTCTAAGGGAAAAACGCAAAATAGATATAATTTAACAACCTCAAAATGTAACAAGACATTTTTTTCATCTCCTAGTCCTGTGAAATAAATGCTCTAGTTGGGTCTTTTCTCAAAGTGTTCTAATAGTTATTAAAGAAATGTTATTATTCCAGGTTTATTAGCCGGTTTCTTCGAGTTGAAATGACTCGAAAGCCATAAAATAGGTCATAAACTTATTTGCCAAAAGCCTCGAAGAGTAAATGGGATATAAAAGATTGAGATTGAGGCAACCGGAAATTTGACATAGCCACCAATTTCTAAAGGACGATTCTTACGTTATCTCCCTCTGGCCATTGGTAGAATCTCTACTGAGCATTATCTCTTCTCTCTGCTATAACTAAAAAAAGAAAATCCACGTGTACGAAATCTCCAACTCCAGCTCATAAATCCGTATACGTGGAAAACGGCATAAATTTCAAAAACCAAATTTGCCACCTCAAGATAGATATTTTTGCTCATGAGGGGACCGACGAGGCCGGCATTACAAATCTTCCATTTTATTGGGGTCGATTTAAAAGTCTAAATTCGAAATTTGAATTGCAAAGCGGGGAATACGTCATATAATACTATTTTACGCTTGCAACAAAAATATGTTATTCTTTTAGGTGGATTAAAATGTACCTATGTATTTTATGGCTTATTTTGCGCAATTTAATGTAACAAAGCTTTGTTCAACGGACTTTCCGCGTTAATTCATTTAAGTGCGAATTGTTTATTCAATTTAACGAAGGATTGAATTCGATATTTTTGCGGAAAAGTTGAAGTCGAATATCCGTTCTTCCTGCTCTATTTCTTTTTATTGAAAACTGAGGTATTAAATTGACAAGGAAGGCAGCACATCAAATTATTCAAACATCGGACAGGCCAATTTTCCCGATGGCTGGATTCGAATTCATCTCCTTCGACGAGTGGAACGGATTAATTTAATTTTGCTGTCGCTGTAAAGTGAAGAAAGCCGGGTTTTAAGGATCAAATTCCAACGATTTGTAATAAAAAAGGAAAAGGGTCAGTTCAACATTTAAATTCTAGAAAATTTTCTGGAAATTTCCTCAAACCATTTGTTAGATAAGAGATTATGGTCAAAAAGAAAAATCTCTGTTTGCGTTGCCGATAATTAGTGTCCTTTGTTAAGCATCACCAGTTTTACTTCCCCCCGTTGACCTACAGAGATCAGGGTGAAATCAAATAGATACATTTAACTTGTTTAAGCATTTTTTGTCTCGAAAAGCAGAAAATGGCTTTGGATAAAAAAGGCGACTTGTTCAGATTAGGGTTGCCAAGTTCATTCCCTTAAACTGGAACGTGCTGGTTGTAAATTTCAGCAAAAAAGAACTTGTCCCGGATAGACCGCAGGAAAATTTCCCTACGGGTTTAGTATTTCACGAGGGTTGCAATGGGGATCGTCACTGTAATAAGGCTGGTCATATGACTCGCCTGGCTAGAGAGGGACCAATGAAGTGTAAAGTAACCCAGTTTGTTGCAAAAAGATTGGATTCTTCGTGACTGGGAGAATTCAGGTGAAATATTGCCCTTTTAAAAGTGCCTCGGCTTTGATAACTTATTTAGGGTTTCCTTATTGAACGGAGAGGGTTTTCCGTAAATACGAAAATTTCAGTATCAGCAGAAGCTTGCCGCCAAAGTTAGCGTGAGTATTTAAAAAGGAAGTCTGAAAGAGCGAAGATCAAGCAAGCCTCAGTAGGAATGTCATCAATTCCAGAAATTTCCCAGGGTTTAAGAAAGAGCCGTTTTAAAGCAATTTTTATAAGGGTTCATAGAATCCAAGAAAACCGTCAGGAAGTGCTTTTCGAATCTCTTAAAATGTGGATTGTTTATTGACCATTCTAAGAGCTCTAAATATTTATTAGCTGAAAGCTTAAAAAACAAGAAAACGAGCAAAATTTTGAGAACCACTTTAGGATTCTTTTAGACTTTATGACTTCCGCCGTTTTAAACTCTATAAAATCCTTCGTAATATAACATAGTTGGTTACCGTATATTAGATTCATTGACCATAAGGAAACCAGTAAGCGCTTTTCTATATCTTATTACACGTAAACACTTATTTATGTGAGTATAGGGCTGTAATAGAAAAAAAGTTGGAAAATGTGGGACATAAAATGCTTATGAAGAAGCAAACAACAAAAGAAATTACGCAATGAAAATTTGCAAGCAAATTTACTTTCTTGCCGTTTCATTGCTTGCAATAAAAGATAAGACAGAAAAGAATTTGAGAAGGAGACAAACAGAAATAACTACTATAATGGCAAACACTGCTCCAAAGTAGTTATTTCTGTTTGTCTCTCTCTCAGATTCGTTTCTATCTTATGTCTGTGCAGTGCTAATTTGCGAAGGACTTGAGCTATGGAGAAATAGCATTTTTTATGATTAGCCGAAAAGTATGAACCTTCTGTCGGATTTTTTTGCCTGAGAATAATTTGTCCCACAGAAAGTTGATTTAGAACCGGCAAACCATTTTTAGTTCTCTGTTATTTTATTTTTCCGATTCCTGTCTGTAAAATAATACTGTACAACTAAAAAAAAAAATCAAACACAAAATTGTGTAAAGCACCTGTTAAACTCGATTATAAAAAAAGGTTGGACGTCGTGCGACCGAAAATATGCTTAGTAGGGCTCTCCAAATTTTCCGGCGTCGCCGGTAACACGACCTGCAAAATATTACTTTCTGGTCTTGTAATTTGAAACATCGATAACTCGTAAACGGTTTGAAAATCAGACTAAGGAAATATTTTAAAAGGAAAAGACTTTTTTCCATGCGAAAATAATGGATTGTGACAATGGCCGAATGTGACAAATGAATGAGGTTGGAAATATGATAACGTTCAAATTTGTGTGTCACGTGATCAATAATTCCTGAGTGAGTTTAGAAATTCAAAACGGCTAATATTATGTGTTATTTGTTAAATTTCCAACCTCACTTATTTGTGTATATCGGCTGCAGCCACTGTCCATTATTTATACAGGAGAAAATCATTTGCCTTCTATGCTAAGCTTTCCAATAACAAATTATTAATTTACTTTTAATTTTAATGAATGTTGAGGCTATAAATAAACCACGAACATCAACAATGCCGAAGCTGTATTTCAACATTTCTATGGAAACTAGCTTGCTGCTAAAGTTGACAGGACATTAAAAATTTGGACCTAAATTTTTTATTTTAACTTCGTCTATGTCGGCTCATGGAGTTCGTTAGAATGGCAAATTTGATTTATTAAAAAAAATCGCAGTTTTGAAATAGCGAAGGGAAATCGTTTGCATTAAACAAAATTAATTAATCGATATCATTAGATTATTGAATATAATTGAATCTTGTATCGATTGTAGACCGTTTTTTTCGAGCTAGGAACAGTCAGTCTAGTTAGCAGGCGAAAAACCAGAAACGTGCTAGAAAGGAGGGACGAAGGTCCTTACATAAGTCGGCTATAAACTAAAGACATGTAGTGCTGAAGTTATCTTCAGGTAAAATTTTATTATTAAATAATGCAGAATGTCCAGGAGTTTGTTTTTATTATGTCGACACTAACAGCAAAACAAAAAGCAGTTTTTGCAATTCTGAAGTATTGACAAAGCGGTAACACAGTTTTTTCAATGTCGTTAAGTTCTGTTACAATTTTGCCTCATACCAGCTCTGCAATTAACTAACTTGGGCTGAAATGAAGAACGGCACCTCAACTTTCTCAGATTTTTTTCACAACTACTTGCATTGATCTTTGTTGCTCTTAGTTCTACACCTGCGGTTCTATGCATTGAGATCGGCTGTTTACATTCGATGATTTGGTCGGGATACATTAAACACGGCACGGCAGATGATGTTCGTAGGACGTTTCCCCGCAGGCCCAATGTATTTGCCGGTGATATTACTGACAAGATCTAATAGAATCGAATCCGGTCTTCGGGGTGGTCGAGTCAATTAAGCGTAGAGCTCGGATGATGAATAATGTCATAATAGACGTTAATATTCTCAGGTTTTTCCCACGACTGTTTGAACTCGTTTTAATGTAAGCTCTTGCAATGGTAGAATATACATAATCTACCACTATATCTGATAATAATTAGCTAAATCAGACCTATATTCAAAATCATATTAAACATTACATATGCAGGGGGCGTCCAAAGCAATATACTATATTAACACCTAATACCGCTACAAATTACCTTGTTATTGTTGCTTATCTTCCTGCTCTGGGTCCTGCTTTGTTTCTGCAAGCCTAATTATAAGTAATGGAAGCAATTTTGTATCCCGTGTATACATTGTGAGAATCTATTGAATTCAGCGTGCTTCCACTGTAATAAACGCGATTTAATATTGGATTTATTAGTAAGTTCGAGTTATTGGATTTGAAGCTCCGACTCTCATTGTGCACTGGCTTCTAATACTTATATAAAATGAGTGAGTTCACCTTCGAAAATTATTGATGACGGTAATTATTACGCTAGAGATCGAAGTGAGGGTTAATTCTGGGAGAAGTTAAAATGAGAAATCCAACTAACCGTCAATACATTAATTAAGCCTGCGAATTTCAGTTAATCAAGAAATTTTGCGGATTTTTGCTTAAAACGTAGTTGTTTATTTAAAAGTCCGTTCAAAATTGTTTCGAAAGCTTTCACCGAAGGTTTTATTAGCGTCCACTATGGATTTTCTCAGTTGTAGGTCAAAATTCTTTTCAGCGGTCCCGACGTAAGGAATCCGTTCTCTAATTTTTAAGCTTCAGTGCAACAAGCTGAAGATAATGAATAATGGATAAACCTCGTAATCACCCCGTTAAAATTTTCCTGATTTTTAAAATTAACTTAAGTCAAGTTATAATTTAAACTGACGGCTGATTGCATTAAAAACTTACTCAAAAGAATGTCTTCTTTGATGTGCAAAAGATGCCAGAGGAAATGTTTTTCTTAAAAGTTGTTTAATCAGTATTACCTTTTCATCCTGCATAATCCAGAAATGCCAGCGAAGTTTTCGAGACTCCGCTGATATCACTTAAGCTAACAGGCCTTTTAATGGAAATAGTTTTGTTAAATGTTGTGATTGGGAAACTCCCAGCCTCCATCCGTGCGTTATTTTTTATGCAGGTGTCCATGTTTGCAGCTCTCTCTCACCACGAAATATACGAGGTCGGTTAAATTGGGGCAAAAGGCAGAAGGAAAAAATAACTCTACACTGATCTTAAAACGTCCCTTTTCCCTATTTTGATCCTTAAAGTTGGGATTATCTTCCTTCGTAGCTCATTAATATCGGTAGGTAGAGATTTATAAAGGAGGCAGTTCCCCATAAATAACAATCTAATAGGGACAGGTCTGATGAACGTGCAGGTCTATGTATTACAAATTAGAAGATGCATCTAACTCAATTAAATTTGTATGAAGAAATAGCAAACAATTTTGAGCTGGTTGTTGTCGGTGGTTGGTGCAGACAATGAGACGCTCATGACGGTGCTGAATATTTCTTCTAAAGGTGAGAGTCGTGATTAAATTACGAGCGTATTAATGAATTGATGAAATTACCCACTTTGCTGATTGCGAATTAAGGTCGTCAGAATCATTGAAAGTTAACATAGGACACACGGACATGACACCAAAATAAACAACAGTTTTAAACTAATTTTGTTACAATTCCCCGGGAATCGAAAAAGGTAGCATGTTAACAATTCATCAATTCACAACAATTCAACAATTAAATTAATTGATCAATTGTTGCCACAACAAACATCATGCTGCTTTTTTCGATTCACGGGGAATTGTAAAATTAGTTTTAATCTGTTGTTTATTCCTGTGTCCTGTTGTGGGTGTGCGATGCAATGCATAATTTGACTTTTAATAATTTTTACAATAAAATCAACGACAAATTACGTCGGTGATTTTATTTCTTGGTTAATGCAATGATAATCTGCTCATGTCGCGACTCTCACGCTTAAGAAACATATTTTACGCCCTCATGCCGGCGACTGTTACCCAAGATCATAACCACCGTTTAAAAATTATTTTCTATTTCTTTATAGAAGTTTAGCCAGGTTTGGTGCATTTTTAAAATTTTTAACGCGTCCACCGGCGCCTTCGCTAAATCTCTTCCTATCAGAGTATTATTTTCGGGAACTGTGATAGAGTTCTTTAATATCTTTCTTTATGCTCATTGCCTGCGCCGAATTCTTTCCCCAATTTACAGTCACAGAGTCGGTACTAACCTAAACTAACTTGAACGAGCCTGTTCGTCTATATCAACCATTGTCTGCGGTAGCATCAATAGATAAGCATAGCCAATTTTAAGAGAATAATGACAAGGGGCTAATTCTGGTCAAATTGGTAGATAATAACTATAGACACAAATGATTCAAGCTTCATGTGTTGGAGACGTTCATGGCATAGATTCACAACATCTTTCTTACAGCAATTTGTTACGCATTTAGGGCGAAATGACAATAAAACCGCGGCATTAAATCACTTTGCTCTATTCTCTTAGCATTTCTGCTTCAAGAATGCAAGAATAATGAACGAGGCAATATCATCCGACAAAAGTATAAACATCGCATTCCATGGAAACCGAAGCTAGCGCGCATATTTTACCACTCTTAACGTCTACGTATGGAGTTTATCTCCTAATATTTTAGAGCAGCAGGCGTTTAATGTGAGAAATAAATGGCATATTTTACAAAGTGTGAGTTCTACAAAGGAATTTTGATGCGAATTCTGGCCTGAAAAAGGAGAGGTTCTCATAGGAGGGTCGTTCTATTGTCGTAATAATAGAAATCCTCCCTGTATTTCATTCAGTTCCGATCTAATTTACCTCTTTTCCGCTTCCCTTTCCGGTAAACACCGGCAAATCCCTTTTATTTCGTTTTCCACCGAATGAGATACAGAAAAGGCCACTCATTTTTCTGTTCTCTAAGCCCTTCGATCCGAACATATAAGCCGCTTGTGCACAGGGATATTGCTGTTATTGAATACGGTTTTATAACTTTCACCTTTGCTAACACCACGTGATAATATCGGAGAATTGCCGCAGAAACTAAATTCCATTGGAGACAAAGGCAGTGACAAAAATGACTGCCAAGAGGTCCCAAATTAGAAACCGAACAGATTGCCACAATACCTCTCGAGAATTTAAAAGAATCCTTTATTGGGTTGCTATTTTTCAGGTCAGGTTTCGCCCCACACTGCGGTTAACCATAATATTCCGCATTTATCTTGTCTCAGTTCCCTTTTGTGTTCTTCCTTAAGTAGTCCCCAGTTCAGCGGTTTTGCTTGACACAATTGGAGAAAAACAAATCGACCTTCTCTTGAAATGTGTTTTATGCCTTTTTTCGGCACTTAGGGGCGTCATAATCTCAACGATTCACCATATATTCCTCTAAGGTGGAAAAGAATATGGCACATGCTGAACTCACCACCGAGGAAATATTTCAATAATTCATTCTTGAACGAGCAAAACCAATTCAATTTCGATCTGTCAAACCAACACACAACCCAGACATCGAAATCAAATCAAACTTCTCCGGTAATGCCCCATTAAACATGAAATTAACCCAATCAGATCCCGAGTTTGCCAGCTTAATCAAGTTTTAAGTGACTCAGCCCTGAAACTAGTTGCTAGTGCTGGATGTGGAGGGAAGAGGGAACAAGAGTAATTTTAGGGCACGTTATGTTTCCAAATTGGTTTGTTTTCCACACGTCGTCAATTTAGTAACTAACGTTGTTCCTGTGTTGGCGAAATTGTGTCAAGTTTTGGATAATTTAGTAGCGGCTGCTAAGCTGAGCTGTTAACTTTATGAAAATAGTTTCACTGTCAATTTAAGTTGGGATGTTCACAGCTCAAAGTGACCTCCACGCTCGCCTAACTTGATGTGGTACTAAAAGTTTTTCCCTTTGAGGGTTTAATATACAGAACCAGGCAAACAAACAATTAGTTGGGTCGTGCCCTCTTGCAAATCCTATTAAAGCGAACTTCTTGGTCTCAACTTTTGACTTCCGGTTGCAACTTTTAATTCTTCAGGCAACTTTAAAGCGACTTTATGGTGATTGTATGCTATTTTAACTTTGTTTCTGAAAAAGTTAATTTTAAGTTTTTAAATCTCCATTATTTATGGCTTCGCTAAAGACTTGTTCCATTGTTTCCCAGATTGATTGTATCAAATTATAATTACGTCATTTTTAATTAATTGGCTGCATTTAATAACCATTAAGCCGTATCGATCCGATTGTTGCGTTAAGCTTTAACTGATGAAAAAAATCAACGTGTTACGAAAATTTAAATTGTGTAAACTCAATTAGTCTGTTATTTGCATCTCTATATTTGTGTAAGGGATTTTTCAGAGCTCGTAGCAGTAATAATTTGATTGTCCACGACCAACCTCGTAATAAAACAAATAAAATCTCTTAATAATAAAACTCAACAACAATGCCAGAATATTTCCTTCATGAAAGATTTTAATTTAGATTACAGTTGGGTATTAATCTCAGCTTAATATTACCAACAACGCAGCCTGGAGTTTTTCATGTGAAATATGGCTTTATTATGGTCATCGCACGATTCTTCTATGTAAAAACCTGTAATTTCTTTCAGCAACGTGTCGTTTTAATGCTAACAGTTGTTCGATTACTCAAGCTTAGTAAACGAGTTTGCTCTGATGAGCTCCGTGTTATTCAGCCTCTTGAAATTACTATGTGCACTTCAGCTCTCTAAACTGCATTGAGGTTTTCAAACTTAATTGGGTTACTTCAAAGTTAGCAACAATATTAAAAGGTTACTTCAGGCTAGTCAATCCTTTTTGTGTAACTTAACTCAATTCATTGCGGTACTTCATTTCATAAATGTTGTTTTAGATCAATCATGTCACTTCAGGTTCCTTCGGGTACTTGTTTCATAAGGCAAGATTATTATGTATAGTGCAAAGATTAATTTGGATTGATCCAAGCAAGATCTCTTCGACGACTTGGCGAGACTCCTTATACTATATGTCCTAGTTCACGGTTTAAAATAATTTCGACTACTTTATTAGTACGTACCTATTATTCATTACGAATCCGAAAAATGGAATTTTCCCGTTCCGCGGGTGACAAATAACCATGTGCGGGAAAGGCGAATATGAGAAATTCTGTGAGCCCGAGAAAATACATTTGGGGAGGTTTAATGAATGATACTTCTGAAAAGTACTTCGTTTACTTGCAAAGAGTATTGGATGAGAATTCTGCGGTTTTAGAAAAGCCGGCATTATTTCATTTTAAGGTCAATTTTTTTCCAAGTGGTAAAAATTGACTCCATAAAGCAAAAAGTTTCTTTAAATTTCCTTCCAGACGAGTATGGACGTGGCTTTTGTCACTAAACACATGAATATAAGCAAGAACGCCATTCACACAATCTTGTATCTCCTTTTCCTCTTGTCAAATGGACCGCTACTTCTTTTTCTTCTGGGTTTTTATCACTTTCTATCGAATGTTGAGGTAAGAGGCCGACACTTAAAATTCGGTTTGTAAAATGTCTCCAGGCATTTGCTGGAAATTTTTATATTTAGAGAGTCAGGTTTAAAAACGATGCGAATTCCAGTACAACACGTTAGGGTGATACCAATAAAATTGTTATTTATGTTACGAGAGCGAAAAGCGGTGTTTTGCAGGGCGAGTCAAAATTCCCCTACGGCTCGCCCTGGAACCGCTGTTACACAAATTTTCAACATTAGCTACAGTTTTTGTGACGGCAACTGGTGACTAAACAGGTCTCATTTCATAATGAAAGCAGGTCTGTACATTTTATAACTCGGTTAATAAATGGGGCCAGCAACAGCGATGATCTAGAGAGATATAGGGCATTAAATTAGCATGGAGACGAAATTTATCAGATGAAACGTGAGGCTGAGTTATCTGCAGCTGGCAAAATGCCTGAAAAATCTTCTCCTCTCCTGGACAAAGCTTTTAAAAGTTCTTACTATATTGCAGGAATTCTTTGGCCAGTGGGAATAGACAAGAAAGGGTTCGTGTCTTCGATGGAAATTATTACGTGAATGATTCTTTGGTGATAAGACTTAGAACGAATGAGCCACCATCAGATTAGGTCGGGTTAGCCCAAGTTAACTTGGAGAAAGAACAAACTGATCATATTACGTTGGCGGTACAGATCAAAACTTGTTTCTTATCGCGATAAATATCGTGCATTTGTTGATGCCAGACACACCTCTCCGGTAGCAAATTTATGCGATTACAAATAACAAATTCGGATCACACTTAAACCTGAATTAACAAACACGTGGAAATTTTAACATGAAAATTGATCTTGCATAAAAAATGAGTTACATTTACATTGGAAACCGTTACATGACGCTAATGAACATGTCGCGGAAATTACCGTCATTGTCGAAGAAAACAAGCAAATCAAATGCTAGCAAATTAGAGAATAATTTCCGTGCCCGGCTCGACAGGCCTGCAAAAAAATAGGTACCGCCTCTCGAATTGTTATAACGTTTAAATTATTCGCATCACGTAAATTGGACAACTGTTTATCAGACGGTGTGACACCGCAAATTTAAATCCTAAATGAATATTAAAGCTGCACTAATGGAATAAAAAATTATCCGTTTTAAAGTGGATTTTGTTGAATGGGAGCAACAATTAGAAAATTAGTGCAGCTCAAAAGCGGGATAGAGTGCATAATACCGAAGGTCAAAACATCCACCGCTCAGAACTATCGTTTTCCAACTACATTCAATTAATTTTCCCCCTAAATTCCACCAGGAATAATACGGGAATGGAGAAAATTTTCAGTTTGGTCTAAAAATGGTTTGCAAAGTGCAGCGGAATGGAAAAACACCATCTTCATTTTTTAACACTGTAAAGTGAAGTTTGGAAGGTATTTTTGCCATATAAATTCTTTTGTGCTCATTACACGGCATGTTTAGCAGCAAGCAATGAATCCTGCGCGTTAAACAACGTTACGTACGCCATACTACGAGGGAATAGCTTATACCGGGAATTGAGTTTTAATTGAGTTATTTACACCGTATGTTTTTCGCGTAATACGGGCTCTATCTTCTTAATGTGGGATAAAATACAGGGGCTCATTTTGGAGGAGGGAACACCCCCGTCCGCCCTGTAACTTTCAGACAGGTGTGTCATTTTAATGCTTAAATAAGAAAAGTTCCGGGGGCGCTTTTAAACTTCTAAACAAGTTTCCTAATATATGAAAATGGAGGGACGAAGTTGGATACGAATTCGAAATAAAATTGAATAAAGTTTATTCATTCTGTTACTTAAGGAAGCACAATTTCCACAACAAATTGAGTTCCTCGGAATTGCCCGGTCCGGAGATTTATTTTAGACGCGACCCGCAAAAAAGTTATGGAAATTCGAGATGACAATAGCAGCACTTGGTGCACGAGATTTGCGACACGAGACAAATTTAATACCTACACCGTTGCAGAATTTTAACTAGAACCAACGAAAAACTCCTTCGAGTCGAAACCAATTAATGAACCCAAACTTGTTTCATCCTATATAATTTCCCATTTATCTTGATAAGCTCCGTGTAACTTTCTAGAGCAAATAGCTATTAATTAACATCCAGGATAATTGCTCCGTTGCCTCTCATCTCTGTTTCCTTTGCAGCAAATAACCAAACCCGTCGACGTGTATTGTAATGTTCGGATTGGATGTGGAAGAGCACATGATTCAAGCATAGCTAAATAGTGATTTAATGGACGCCTGATGTATCCTTCACTAAGATACGGAAATGATTATATCCACGTATCGATTTCGACAAATTTTATTGGGGACTTTTTAATCCGTTGATTTGTTAATGTAACAGAACAATCGAGAATAATTTAGGTTAGTTCAGGTTAGAGCGAAATCATGTCTGGATTAAGGAGGGGGTGGCACCATCAAAGCTGATCAACGATTCCCGCTTTTTCTGAGCTTTGAAGAATTTCTGGCAATTTATGAGTCAGCTATTTTTGGAACGTTGGAACAGTTGTGTAAACTTGTGTTTTAAAACACTTAAGATCTCTTAGGTGATTTTAATAGACTTTCGAAATATGTCGGGCTAACGGGGATTTGTAGGAATTTAAGAAATTTCTTTTATTACGGATAGGTATTTTCCCGCTATTTGGGAATTTCTAACATCTCGTAAGAGAAAGAACGTTTTTGGAACTATAGGAAAGTTGTTGTGCACTAGTAAAGCATCGTCTGTTCAGCTATTTCCTATAATCTATATTATAACGGAATGGTCTTGCGTATTCAGTCCATTTACCTTTGAGCCCTTTTTTTCTCTAGTGAAAAGCTCTGTAATGATCAATGGAATCCCATAGCTCTGCGTGAGCTCAAAAATGAGTTTTATTCAATTTCTTTATGGCTTTACAGCAACTATTATTCCTCATTAATTTACCTAATAATTGGATTGAAATTGAATCCATGTCCTCTCTGACGCTTTATTAAATTCACCATTGAATTTCATTCCGGCTGCACTAATAATGATTGGATTGAAGCTCTGGGGATGGCTCTTTGTCGTTTTCTTAAATATCCAAACGTTAAGCCATAATATCTCTTTTTGTATTTATTAAATAAGAGCCTTTCCCGTTGGCGCAAAACCTAATTTCATTCCCTCAGGGAAATTTTCGAGATTTCGGGCCGCAAGGGCACGGGGGGGAGATCATTTGCTTACAAGATTTCGCTTTTTGGCTAGACGACGGATTGATTAAATAAATGATTTTTCATTGAGTGTTTTAAGGGTGATGTTGGCTTGATAGAAACAACTCGTGGGTTTTAACGCGATTTTATTCAGTAAGTTGGAGCAGCTCCTAATGGCCTTTGTGACTTTTCTCATTAAAGGGAATTCCCATGTTATTTCACTTCGGACAACTATCAAATCGAGCCAATAAATTGAAGAACTGTTGATTTAATGGAATAGGGAATGTTGAGGAAAACAAGTTTCAAGTGGCCCAAACAACTAGAAAGTGCAAGTTGGATTTAGTTTCAATTCGGTCGCGGAGCAATGGGGAATGGGTTGTGCTCTGTAAATTGACCGGAAATGAAATTTACTTAATTCAAAAACAAAATTTAATTGATACATGCACCGTGCGATTCATGTTTAATAAAGATTTTGAGAGATTGGCCTGCTTTTGTCAAGAAAGAAAATTGAAATGCTAATTTGCTATATCCACCAAGACATATTCTACCAGCATATTCCAAATCAGCGCGACATGCTGGTAACATTGAATATGGAATTTAATATAGAGCTTCAGCTTTCTATCATATATACGTACTCACACACATCCTGCCTCATGCCTCAAGCAAATTACACTGTAAACTAACTTAGGAACTATGCTTTTCAGACGAGAAATGGGTAAAATATGCAACCGAACTAGCAAAGAAAAGCTTTCGCTTTGTTCGAAAATCCCATATTAAAAACTCAAGGAGCTTCCATAAAGAAGTTTCACAAAATGGGCTTTTAAGCTTTGCTTCTAAATAATTAGAATTCATTGTGCGTTCCTGGCATTCGGGCAGCATAGTAAAAATTATGTTTTGGAACTTAATTAGGGTCGTTAGGGCTGATGCCCTTGCAGACTTGTTAATTAAGTCGAGAGATAATGCTGTTGTGGAGTAAAGTGTGCTTTATGATGGAAGATGTGCTGCAAGTGTTCTGTAACTTTGTAGGTAAGAAAGTCTGCTTGTTTGTGGCTAATTGAAACACCAGCAAATGCTATCAAGATTAATTAGACCTACTGAGGCGGGAGGCTGCGCTGGAGCTTGGTTCATAATTAACTGACTTTAGATTTCTAAGACCTGTGAAATCGCAGTACCCTCGAAATTCAAATAGTGAGAATAAGCGTCAGTTAAATGGTGTTATGCGCTTATCTTTGTATTCAGCTATTAACTCCGATATAATACCCGACGGCTAATGCGTTTATTCCTACATAATGCTATATCGCTGGAGGCTGGTTCAGCTCTGGGAGAATATCCAAATGTCATAACTAAAATGGCCTAATACATCCAGTATTATTAATTTGATATCGTCTCCACTATTACACTGAAACTCCATTAAAACTAGATGCGGAACATATTCCCATGCTATTGGGAGATTTAAAATTGTTAAAATGTTTATTATTTTCACCTAATGATAAACTTCACCAGTAATCTATTTTCGTTTAAATGGGTCGCCTCAACAACCAGATCCTATTTTCTATTCAAAACTAGCCATATTACTAATTCCAAACAGCTCCTGAAATTCAGTGGCCATTCATGAAAAATAATGAAATTCGCCGTATGTGAGAGCTTTGCCTGATGAAACCCTTTAATGACGGTCTGAACACTCGAAACTTTCCCAAATGGCTCCATATGGAGTTTGAATTGCGTATTGCAGTTTCAGAGCTACGTCCAGTTTTGCTAATTCCATTCCAGTTATCACGTAGGGTAAAAGTTTAGGGACATTTCGACCGGCAGAAAAGAAAGTCGTTGTAAAACTAGTGACCCTAATGTGTTCTGTGCAGGGTCTCCGTTTTTAGAGTTTAACCATGGGGATCTCGGTAGGTGCGAAAGATACGGGGTCGGTTAAATTGGAGTAAAGCTGCGCGGTTTGGAGTTAAAAATTATGCTGTTTAAAAATTTTGAAAAATTTGATGATTTTTGGAAATGTTCGAAAAAGCCCGAAATTTTGAAAGAACCTTTTTTGAATTTTTTCTTCGGCTTATCGGCGAAGTAACGCAAAATTATTTACACTTTATCATTCCAATTTTACCTCTTCTGCAAAGTGGTGATGTCACATTTAAAATTCGACGTGTGAATTTTTAACAACTTCGTCTTTGCTTATGGGCGCCATGATGGAATTTAACATTTTTGAATTCAGGTTTTTTTTTTAATTACGATGATACATTACACATTGAGGTTTAGTCTTGCAGTTGGATGTGGATATCAAAAACCTGATTTTGCCGAGAATACTTTGGTGACTACGTTCCTACTTTTCAACAAAGACTTTTTTACAGGTGGACTGAATTTCGCTTAAGGCCTCCTACAGCCACAAAATTGATAAAGATTTCTTAACAAAATGTCATTTTTGACGCGAAGAAAAACGAGAAATCCTAGAAAGTTATTACGTTTCGCATCGAAATGTGCAAGTTACCTAGATGGAACTAGATTTGCAGTGCAATCCACAAAGGTAACAACCGTTTCAGAAATATTTTCGATTTTATTATGCGAATTTAGCTGAGTTTGATGCATTTTTCTCATTTTGAACACGTTGACCTGTTGGTTCACCAGATTTTTCGCCACTCGATTTTTCATTTACGGGGAACTTTGAAAGGCGCAATTTCAATTAATTTTCTTTATTATCACCGAAAACCATCTCAATGGTTCAAATATTGAACTGAATTCCAAACTACGCAACTCAATTTAACCGACCTCGTATCTCATCGAAATGTCCAAGACTAAGCGTCGGCAAGGACCACCCTGTATGTGAAATCAACCTGACATGTTGTAGTCCGCGGAAATGGATGATCACAGACTGCAGCAACTTCAGTAAACGTAATAACGTAGGCCTTAGGGCTAATTTGAAACGTGTTAAATTACTGGAGGACTCGTCCTGAGTAGTTACACTTCCCAACTATTCACCCTAATAAAACGACTGCTTAAGTGGCTGATCCTCTGAATATCGCTTTACAAGTTTAAAACTGGTCCCTCATTTGAGTCCTATTGCTTGTTAGGCACTTTAGCTCTTATCTACAACTTTCATACTTTAAGTTGAGCTTAAAAAGTGTTTTACACTGAGAGATAAAGTTTCATGTATTTAATTAAATATATGTCATAGAAGAGTATCAGCTAACTGCTGTTTCTGCTCGGGGAGCACTGAGAACTGTGTTTTCAGGAAAGTATTTAAAAGACGTTTATTATCTTTTGCTGGCGCCTTAGATATAAATCAACAAAGTTTATGCTCAACTTTGCGTTTCAACGTGAAGGCGAAGTTCGTTCCGTCATAACAACATGACGTCCGTAAGTTTTTTCGTCAATTTACTTTACTCTATCTTTCTGAAATGAGACTCTTGCTACCCTCGCTATTCGCAAGTTAGGAATTTATGAATATTTTGCTGGTGTAAATAAATATTTGCCTAAACAATGTTGAAAGGCTTAATTGGCCAATAATTTTATTTGAAGCACCAGAGGAAGTTCTCTAGTAAAGGGAAAGCTTCAAATTTGACAAATTGCACGATGTTGCGAAGCTTAAAGGTCGGATTTCATAAATTACAAATTTACGAATTTCAACAGCGAATTAGCGAGGGAAACTTGTAAGTGGCACTGCAAATTGCAGAACGGAAAAGTTTGAGAAAGGATTCTCCATGATCTTAAATAAAGTCGTAAACTCCTCCGAGGAATCTTGGCAAACATCAAACGCGACAGCGTGGGTAATCCATCATTCGACAAAAGTTTGCCTTCACGAGACAGGCCGACATCGTTCATGTTGAACTACCGACGTTTACTTATTTAATATTTCGTTGAACATGTCCTGGAGGTTTAACGATAAAAGACGGGATTTTAGGAATTACACGCACCGAATCATATTGAAAAGGTCGAGAAATGGGGCGAAGAGAAAACGAAGTTTAAATTTTGTTTACCTGCTTCGCTTCTGGATCCCATAATCCAGATTTAATGTCTCCAAATACTTCATTTCTTTGATCAAACTTCCTTCCCCATAAACAAGAAATTTACCATAATTATTCGCTTGTGAAATTTGTCGAGCTGAGCTTCCGTTTCAGCATTGTTCCACTATTTAAGTGAAAACATGAATCAAATGGATAAAAACAAAAATAAATGAGTAATCAAAATTACGAAAATTTCTGAAAAAAAAACAATCTAAAATGAAATGCCTGAAACTCTCATATTCTAAAGCATTACCGTTTTGCTATTCGACAGTTTCTATTGAGGTCCTTGAAGACTTCCAGTATTCTACCAAATAAATTGCCACCTCAAGGGGGGTAGCAGGTCATCGTGTGATTAATCCTTTAATTAACCTTTTAGTTAAAACTTCCATAAATTTGCCCAGTGTGCTATTTACCGCAACGAGCCTGTAAGTCACCGAGTGTCCAGTATGCTTTTATGGACTTTTCCAGCAAAGCCAGTTTCTTGTACCCCAATACAGGGTGTTAGTGAATAAGTGTCCCATATTTCCAGGGTGATTTTTTAAGCAGTTTTGAAAAGTTCTTGCAAACATGTGTCTCTGCTCGTTTAGTTTTCAAGGTAAGGGGGGTAAATCACATATTTTTTTATATCGTTCGGTCTCTTCCAGCTAATTTCATAAAGTTTCGTATCCTTTTTGTGATGCGAAATTTAAATTTATCGACCATTTAGTTGTGTCTACCAGACGGCGTTACAAGCGACCATTACGACTAGTTATTTTAGCACTTTTGGTTACTTAGCATTCACGGTCAGGTTTAGATGCGTTTTTCTTGTAGTGCTTCTAGCGACGGCAAGAAGATATAGTTTTTTTAAACAGACAAGGTAGGTAAAAAGATTTTTTTACTCGAAGGTGACATACACTGTGGTACAAAAAAGTTGCAGTTGTTTAAAAGTGTCCCAGTGTTCCCTTGTGGCGCCCTCTAGATGATACATCTAAATCGTCGATAAATTTGAATTTATCATCCAAAAAAACTCCAGATATGAAAATTTAAAAAATTAGCTGAGCGAAAGATATCAAAGAATATTTGATTTGCTTTCCCGTATCTTGAAAACTAAACGAGCATGGACCCATCTTTGTAAAAAGTTTTAAAAACTGCTTTAAAAATCACTCTGCAATATACTTATGCAATAACATCCGTGTGTAGTTCTATCATTCTTCCGAATAAACTTTTAGTGCACTGGGAGTAGTTGGTTATCGTTTAAACCAAACCATTTGACTAATTCCAAGATGAGGATGATCACTGTTCCACTTCAATCGGTACTGTTTCCCAGTAAGGTATTTCTTAAGACGTCTGCTCCAAAAATGATATAATTATTAAATCTGTTGAAGTTTGGCAAACCTGAAATCTTTGATATCCTCAATATGAGGGTCAGCCAAAAATGATGGTCCAAGGTCAATTAGAATCTGATCAGAGTAAACAATTCAAAGGCTGGGAAGTCAATACCGTTGTCAATGACGCGTGACTCGAGATACTGTTTCGATACCTGACTCCTATAATCTTTTAAAATTTTATGGGTTTTATGGGACGAATTCACATTTCGCCTTCCTTTCTAAGGAAATTAGTAAGAGACTTATCTTGTCATCTTTCAGCCACCGCCAACAAAATTTACCGCAAGTTGCAAATTAGCGGAATGAAACTATAAAACTTTTTGTACTCATCAGACCCTAATTGCAGATATCGAGTCTTTGTTCAAAAATGAACAAAGTAAGTTTATTATGTTATACGGGGTGTCCCGTAAGCCTTCTACAATACTTCGCCTGATGGAAGGCCTATCCTTTAGAAGCCAGAAAATGAAAAAGTAGCCTAAATGAAAATATCATGGATTTCGAGATATTTACATTTTTTCAAAATAGACAAAAACTAATATCACTTGATATTTCATGGTATCACTGTTACACCACTCCAAGTAGAAAAGCAAAATTTCTGTATTAGTTTCGTCAATGGTCATTGTTCAAAACCACATCGATAGATTTTACATGTATGTTTCGGATTTTTAAAAAAACATCTTTATTTTAACGGATTCCTGATAACTTCATATCTATTATGTAACTTTTGCTCCCTACTGTAGCAATAGATGTACGGCTATCATGATGCCCATAGGCTTAGAAAGTAGCGCCATTTTTCTAGATTCTGAAATAGTATAATAAGTATGTGTTTCTTAAACAGAATATATTTCGTTGGCCCGTTAGATGAAACAAGTACAATTTTTCCACCACATTACAATACCCTTTAATGGTAGGGTCTTTAGAGGAGCGCAGGAAATTAACGAAGCTCAATATCGATCAATAAAGAGGTCGTTTATACAAAGATGCCAAAAGTGCATAAGAGTCAATGGGGGTCATTTTGAACACTTGCCTTAAGCTTTTTTTTTGTAAAATTAGTATTATTTAGTATTAATTTTCTTCAGTAGTGTAAATAAACAGTATTGTAATGTGGTGGAAACATTAAACACATGTAAAATCTATAGATGTGGTTTTGAACAATGACCATTAACGAAACTAATGCAGAACTTTTGCTTCTTTGCTTGGAGTGATGTAACAGTAATAGTACGAAATATCAAGTGATGTTAGTTTTCGTCGATTTTGAAAAAAAGTGTAAATATCTCGAAATCTATGATATTTTCATTTAGGCTAGGTTTTCATTTTCTGACTTCTGAAGGATGGGCCTTCCATCAGGCGAAGTATTGTCGAAGGTTGTACGGGACACCCGGTATATGTAATTTAGCTCCTTTCAGAGGAAAGCACCAGCGTAATCTACTGCACAACACTGCTTTAAAACATTTAACGCACTGATGAACCATAATCTTTTTGCTAAATTTTATAACACGAAATTTTCTCAAATCGATGAAAATAAAACTCATGAGTTAGCATGAAGAACTCTAAATGTTCAAATGCGAATGGTCACCTAGTAAGTGAATGCTTTGCTTTTAATTCTGGGGAAAGCAATTGAACTCTACCTCACACCTTGCGGAGGCCATCATCTGATTTAAAGACATTAACTCAGTGTCCAAGCAGCAGTATGATCCAATGACTGTCACTGAAGATGGCCGTTCGATTGGAAATAGCCCTAACCAACATGGGCTCTTCCATCACCATGAAATTTCAGTCAAAGGAATAAACATATCAAAGGGGGTGAGAGTTCAGCAACAACATTATCCATGAATGTTTGATTTGTATTAGGAGACCTTGCCAGTTAGCCAAGAGTGGCTATGATGTTTGATCGTAAACAAACTTTGAAAATATTTTAATTGCACAGACTTCTGAACTTTGTCCAGCAGTTGTACCAAGACTCCATGTAATTCTGGAAATACCACCGTTACACCAGCCAATAACGTTAAATTGGGTTAGAGAAATTTCAAAATTTAACTCAACTCAATAAAGTCCGTGTATCTGAGTTTTCACAGGAGCTTTAGACGTTTTACTTGTCGAGAAATATTAAGCTTATTCAATAAGGCAAACTTATTTAGGAACCGCGTCCAAGCCTTTTAAATATGTAAGTTTGCTTTGTGAATATTAAATTTCTGAGTGAACTCCCCTATTTTGTGAACTTCGCATGAGATTTATATGATGTATTAAACCATCGCTTTGGAACGGCTAAAAAAATCCCAGAGATTTGTTGTCTCCTTTCTCTTCGGAAATAACTTCATCGTCAATTTTCTCGTGTCTCAACCTTTGAAGTACTTAAGGTCCATAATTTTTTATCCACTTTCTCATCAGACTTCGAAAACGACTTACAAAAGTTTGACGAACGTCGTGAAGAGGAGTAAGTGAAAATCCGTGTAAAAATCATGTAAGATCATATCTGAAGCCTCTGGAAATTTAGTATTATTGTCTGTGTCCACCTAGTTGTCTTAGATATCTCCTTGCGAAATGTGAGGCCTACTTTGTACCATATGTAACAATATACAAGGTATGCGCTTGAGATTCATGTTTCGGGTCATCCCCTCAGATACTCACGAACACTACTACGGAGTCTATAGGGGCGGAAACGTTGAATACCAGCCGCAGTTTGGTCTAATCTGATTGTACATTGTACGCTTATTGTACCTTATGGTGAGGCGAAAAGTATGGATTTTCCCATGGCGGCTCTCCATCTAAGATCATACGCCCAAGACTTCTGTGTTCCACCACAATTCCTTGTACATCTTACTAAAAGCTCTCCAGTTTACGTTTTAATGCACGAAAGCGGGACAAAGCGCATTTCTCCAAGTTGCCCAAAGTGGATACAGGAGTTTTCGAGGGAATTGAACCAAAAACCCGCAATTATATATCTTTTTGCGGCTTTAATTGAACTCGCCTGAGATAACAACTTACTTACCATACTTATTATGTAATACACTATTAAAGCCTTGCTTTCCAACAGGCAGATTTTAAGTGCTTAAGGCAATAAAGCGTGTTGATTGGTATTCATGGCTTAGACCAGTTTTAAGGCTAATCGGATAAGGGGATAACTGTGATTTGTGAATTTAGCACCTCGAAATTCTTGGAAAAAGTCCCACGAGGGAGCCGATATTGGGGAAAATTTATCACGCAAAAGTGACTGGGGCTCGGCAAATCCGCAATATTTTAGTGGATATTTTAAAGAGTTTTATACAAAACAGACCTTTCCAGAATCTCAGGAGCCCCTTTTCAATTTTGAAATTAATTTGGAATCTGTCCAACTAGGTGGCCAAAAATTAGCTTCTTCCAGCCAGAGCGGACCAACTGGCGATTAAGCATCGCAGTGCAGGGTCGAATAATGCGACATTAAAATCCAACTTTCGGAGCATCTAACGACTGGTTTAGTTCAGTATTGAGAGGTTCGTGAGAGACTCCCATCCGATTTTCAACATTTCAAGTTTTATCTGATCTCTCTACCGCAGCGATAATTGTATCGCTTTATTTACTAATAATCATTCCTATGAGAGAAATGTGGGACAGGGATGCTGAAAACCGCAGTCCTCGCTATAATTAAGTAAGCGAAACCACATTTTGAGGAGTTGGAAAAAGTCTTTGATGCCATTATTAAATCTAAATTTTAGGAAAAAATGCATTAAAAGCAAAATTTCAACAAAAACCCTTGCGCTTCTTATTAAGATCTTCCGTGGAATTTGATCTTCATATTGCATGCTTCGTCGATTTTTTTCAGCTCAATGGTTTCCCCGTGGATTTTCCGAACAAAAATATAAATTACGAGCAAATCCCCTAAGATTCGATTACGGACCGATTTCTTTCGGGATCGCTAATAAAAATGCAACATACAGCCCGACTTCGATTGATTTATAGACTTAATCGTTATCTCAGTCATTTAGCGGACTGAACACTTTGCTTCTTTCCGGCCCCTTTTTGTGCTCGCCAAGCGATATTCGGATCTTTTCGGCTGGATCTATTATCAGAAAAAAGATCTGGTTAAATGATCCATTTGTGAGTGGATTTTTTATTATCCGGTTCTAAACGATAATTCCTTCGCTTTCGTAAAATATTAATTGAACGGAAATGAGATTACTAATTCATTAGCGATGCGCCAATAACCTGTCAAAACCAAAGGCTTCGCAAACAAAGAGGTGCGATGGAAACGGTTTTCACATGGAAAATATAACGACATTTTCATTTATCTGGGAAATATTGAACTATAAATCGGGAAATATATGGGGAACATGTAGAACTTTTTAAATAGGGAATTTTATTGTGTATTTTATTGGGAAATTCATGCGTACCGCTCTGCATTATCCCACACCATTTTTGATGATGTGTTTAACCCTTATTTCATTTTGCAGTACTGGCCGGGGTCGGGGTGGATTTCATATACCACGGACGTTTCCCTGGATATTGGCTCATGTAAGTCTTAGTTGTAGAATTTTGTGTAGTTAAAATTAATGGCTTCTGACTATTAGAGCGGGAAAAGTAAAAGATATTAATTTAAGCAGACTAGCAACAATTTTCTCAGACAAAGCCCCATTTAACTATAATAAAACTTCGGGAAAATCGATTCAGTTCCAAATTTATTTCGGAACAAACTGCAGCGTAAACATTGCACAAAGACGTTTCATTTATTCACGGAAGGGAATTTAAAACTTTAAAGTTTTACTATGTGGAGTTGGTGGAATTACGAGATAAATAAAAGGTATACGTACCTTTGTCAATGGGACACTCCATTACTTCAAAGAACGTTTTAATTGAATTAACGATCGCGGAAGAGTTTCCTTTGCATGTTGGGGCGCAGGAGGTTTTTAATCATCTTATATAGAATTCCTCCTGGTTTTCTGTTTTGAACCAAACAGCATCGTAACAGTGAAATTGTTCAATTTTGAGGAATAAAACTCTTTTGCCGTACTTTTATTTGCCCTGCACGTTCGCCTGTTTTAATATTTGAGGTAAACTCGAACTGGGTCATCCGAACACAAGGTTAAGAGAACACATTCGCAGTGTATTATCTATTTTACATAAATCTTTATCGCAGCTTTGAAAGTTTTCCTGTCGGGGGAGATCTTCAAAAAGAATATTATCTAATTCCAGAAAAAATACAAAGGAATGTTTAAGTTTGAATAAGTATGAAAGAGAAATGTCGACAAAGAATTTCATTAAAAGTGAATGAGGGACGGGGACATTTGGGATTGAGAGATGGAATAAATAGAGGTGATGTGATAAACTTTTTCTTAGTTCATTTTTAGAAAGGACGCCTGACCCATTACTAAAACTGGAATTGCACATTATTCTCAGTTGAAACTAGCCGAGAATAGCATTTACCCTTTTCTAGAGTGCTTTTTTCATTTGGGAACAATAAGACTACTTTCGGTTCCTCTCAGAGATAATCTAGTGCGTGTTGATTGCCAAGCATAACTTCCACCAAGAACTGTGTATTATACTCCCCCCGATTGTGCACACCAATCCAGAAAATTTAAAAATCTTGCGAAAAGCCAAATTATCGCAGACTGTTTCAAGTTGGTTCAAAGCACCCTTGAATTTGACTAAAGTTTGATGAAATGTGTATCAAACTTGAACTAACCTCTTTGAAAACATACAGGGCGCGGATCTGTAAGAGTCACGAGTATCCGTTTTGTCAAGACTGAGATAGATTCCATATAGGGGTTTTAGGCATCTAATGGTTTTTTAAATTAACCTCTCGAAGAATTTCACTGCTTTTGCAATATTTTCAGTTAGCCTAAATGTCATTTTTTTCCATTATCGCAACAACAGAAAATGCAATACGCTTTGAGTTCTCGTCTAAACACTCAATTACCTTTGATTTCGAGTTAAAAGCACTATATAACTATTTATGGCATGCACTATGTTTTATTCAAAATGTCACTAAAAATAACCCCTTCAAACTCTCCAAGGAAAGCCTGAGATGCTCTGACAAGGAATTCTTTAAATTTTACACCTAGCATGCATTCAAATGTCCTGTCCCTCTATGTAAAATTGCAGTTAAGGAGCCACTTAAAAGGGCCGTTGCGGTCATCGATGCGCAAACATTTGTATTAAATTGGGCCTTATGGAACGTCCATTTATTCAAAATAACTTATTGAAAACTATCAAAAAAATCTTAGCAAATTTCGGTGAGCTTCGGCAAACTATGTGGGAATAAATAAACGGTGAGAACATGCACTTGAATGAACGTGGCAAACTGTAAGACCGTAAATAGGAAAGTGTACGATATTAAATTAACAACTCTAATAAGTAAATAATTACAAAGAGAAAAACTTGCTCAGTGTGGGTTTCGCTTAAATAGATACACGTGAACGTACAACCTATAAACAGCTCTTTCATGTTATTGGAAGGTAAAGCGCTTTTTTCTTCCTATTCCAAAACAAACGGAACTAGAGGTAAACACATTCTAAAGGTTATTCTTGTCGCAATATTTGTTTTTTGAATACGCTATTGGTTTAGGTAATGGAATATTTCCTCCATGCGGGAGTTTAGTTCGGATGACGTGCATTTGAAGAGGTATCTATAAATTATACCCTCTTGCAAATAAATGCCACCGACAGAGATATACTATTTAATTTCACGTTTGAATAGAATTAAATGGGGCGATAAAACGGTGTTTTTCCACACGTCTCAAACGTTCACCGGCCGACTGATTTTCTATAACTTCCTGGAATTTCCAGAGGATCCGAGGGCAAACTCGCCCGGGAATATTCAGGGATATAGGCGGACGTGTTGGAATACGAAAGAAATAAAATTAAGCCTTCCAAATATGATATTTTAGAGCTCATACATCCGGCTGTTGCAGGATACTTTAATTTATTTAGCAGCATCAATGCTTGAGGTATATGGGGGATTTTCTCGTTGCCACTCGCATTCAAAATTTATAGGAAAATTTACTTTGATGATGTGGATAAATCTTTTTGTTGCGAAATTGAATTTTAGATAATTCATTGATCCGCAAAAGTGATGCGATTATGTTTAGAAATATTAAGTCGATTTGAGTACCTTGGAGGAACGGCTTTTTTCAATGCAGTCCAATTCATATGTGTAATAGATCAAATTACCTAGTCAAAGATCAACTCGGGATGGTCCTCATTCGGTATTTCTCCTATCCTGAGGCAGGAACACTTACTTACACAAGCTGTTTTGATATGATTTATGCTAGGCTACTTTATGCTCTGATGTTCTTCCATGCACAAGCCAAGTTTCCTCTATGGCTGATTCTTCGGAACGTTCATAAATAAATGTACCCGTCCGTGCAGCACGTTCCTAGCGTATAATGTTACACAATTTAGTATGTTTGTTTCGCAAATACAAGCTTTCGGATGCAAATTAAGCAAACGAATAGCATTTAATGCTAAAGCCGTCACCTAAGCGAGGAGTATTTGTTTACTTTTGCGAAATTACTCAGAAGTTGGAAATGTGCACGTTAAGAAATATCGCTCTCATGCGGCATATACGGCATTATTAACGTCACAAAATATCAGGACAATACCCACAATTTCTCGTTATTGATAATAAAATCTCCAACTGCAAAAAAACCGCAACTTTCGAAAAGCTTTGTACCTGTGCTCTTGTTTTGCCTTAACCAACAGCTATTCCGAGATCAAAGAGGCCAAATGCAACTTAGAAAGTTGTTGAAAATTCCGCAGTGAACATTTTGAGGCACAAAGACTGGGTTGAAAATACGATTTAGCGCAACAAAGATTTATATCTACAATTCAAAGTTGATTCCACCTCAAACCATGAAAGTTTTGCGTGAATTATGCATAAGTTTGGAAAGTAATGCTGAGAGTATGTAGACCTACCTGTTGTGAGGGGGGGAGGTTGGGGGAGGGAGTCGGCTTTAACAAAACAAACAAAATTACACCTGCAAGATTCAATATGCCGCAATATCATTAAATATGCTTTACTAAACCTTGTCAGATGTAGTGAATGGGTAAGCTTTCTCACTCTGCTTATTTATATTAAAACCTGAGGTTTTGCATTGCATTAACTTTAAGATGAAGTTTTCCCGACCGTCATAAGGATTTACTAAAATAAAGTTTCAGTTCTGACGCTTGCTCTATGCTCTTTGTGGCTTGTCGAGCAGCTGGAAAGAGGTTTTCGTGGAGTATCGACTAAGCCGTAAAAAGGTGGTGGTTATTATGATGATCAGGGATGAATATAAAATTTAGCGAAGGTTGAGATCTGGAGGAACGATTGCAGTGTGGCAGTGAAGAATTAGTGAGATAATTAACTTAATGCAGCGTCCCAATAACTTTAGCATCACATGCTCTTTCAGAACGTCATAAACGTTGAAAAATCCACAACTATATATACGGTTCGTTGATCCATACCTTTGCGTGTATTAAAGTAAGTTTTATCTTAGCGTCACGTGACGAAAAATTTTGTTGCAATGGATAACATGAAAACCTGGAGGAGTTCAATCCTAGTTAAGATTGTCTGAATGATCTTGCATGTGCCTTAACTGATGGCGCTTGCAAGCAAATTACTGAAAAAACGGTATGTATCAGGCTCATTAATATTATGAGAAGCGTCAAAAAATTATTAACCGGCCAATTTGTTAATTTTGGGGTAAATGTTGCTTATCAATAGCTATTTCTGTTGTTTTTTTTATAGTCTAGCTTACGGTGAGTGACAAAGGTAATTTCCACAAAAAGTGTGTATCATAACTCCCGAAATTGTGCATGCCTTGGTAAAGGGGGCAAAAATCTGCACTCTAATCTTAAAATTAATACCAATTATTTATTATGACCAAATCGAGTCTGCACGATTCTTATGAGTCTTTTATTTCTGTTTCTACTTGCCATTTTGATTAAAAGTTTCAGCGCGAGAGTTGTGTTTAGCATTCGAGTTCGTGCGGTTCAATTTTCGATCTTTAACGGGCTCTATCTGGAATTCAGAGCATTCCTTACTATCTAACTTATGATCTGTATTGGAAAACTTTTTCGTTTTTACCTTGCGAGGCAGAGTGACCATTTTACACACACTTGTCGCATGCTTTTGCTCAATTCTAATTAAAGCACCGTTCTGTCAAGCGGTCTTAGCTCCTGCGATTATTATAAATTTATATATTTTTTCGATTGCTCTGCTCTTTATTTCCCCATATAAATTGTGCGTTTCTGCGCTGATTGACCGGTTTTCCATCAGTTTGGTAATTCACCCGTAATTTCGATTTCTTCTGATCTGCCTCGAACCTTATTTCTCCTTCTCTGTTTCCAAATGCGTGCTCTTATTAAAAAACATATTTTGACTTATCCGAACTTGTAAAATAATCTGCGATAAAGGGCTTTTTGTTAATAGCCTTTCTTAATTTCTAATTCAGCCCGACACCGTTTCCTGAATTAATATTAATATTCCAATTTACAATTACTCAGGACATATAAAACGACTTTAATTTGTCCTGTTTTATAAATGTTTTTGGGCTGCTGGAATAATGAATTCCTGCTGAAATATGTTGTATAAAATGGAGTTGTCACGCGCTATTTGGCTCGCTTTTGTTGCGCGAATTCGGTAGATATTGTGTGAATTGAATGCATCCTAAATTTTTGCAGGAAATGTATTATAGTTATACCGGCATGGAATGAAATGAGAAATTCTATCCCCGCTGTAATGTGCCGGCGTTGCACATGAAAAAAGCATTTTTGTATTTTCTCTCTGTCAAAGTCTTGTAGATAAGCGCGTAGCTGAATAACTCGCAAAAAGGCTACTTAGCAAGAACTCGATGCTTATATTGTTAAAGTTGTTTCCCCTTCCTTCGACCCTGAGGGTAGGACGTATAACACCCTTAAAACTGAAACAATTTACATGACAAGAGCCCAAAAAGCTCAAAAACATCTTCACTAATTAGACTTCTTGTTGTTCGCCTAGGGCCAGTTTTTAGGTCGGACCCACTCCGATGCTTTTTCAAGCGTCAACGCGCATTAAACGGGTTTATATAAATGGAACCACTTTGTAGAACACTTTTATTTCTAATTTTCCCTTTTCTGCCCGAGCAATGTACTTTTTTGTGATCCCCCAGCGATGGACGAAATTGGTTTTGGCAAATGAGGGAATAATTTTCTGTGAAAATGTACCCGTTTTTGGTGGGTTTACGAATACATGACCTTTTGATCCGATTATTGGGATCATGGCAAAAGCGTCACCTCGTATATGAAGCAATTTTGTAGCTGTAATGTGCTAGTCAGGGCTGGCAAGTATGTGATTTTTATTAATGGGAGTTTTACGTGTTCGGTATAGGAATGCGGCAGTTCTCATTTTGGGCATCAACTCTGAAACATCCATGCCCCCAGGATTTCGACGCAGCACGTTGAAAAATGGAATGCGTTAAACAAGAACAGGAAATGCAGCTTTTGCCACATGGTTCTTACAAAGGGATTTTTCAATCATGCTCTATGTGTACGCACCAAAGGGCGCGAGAGGTAATAACATTTTCAACTCGGTAAATGGTCATTCTTTGAAACAGAGATTTATGGCCCCACTCCGTCCTAGTTGGGGGAACAGGTTCCTACTGAATTTTTAAATTCAACCGGAAACAAAATAGACACCGCAAACATATCGCTCCATTTCAATTGCAGAGACTCAAAGAATGTCTCTTTACAGTTTTATTTCCTCGCCAAGCTGGTTCAACTTTAATATTTGATGTAAATTCGAACTAGGTCAATACAAAGGATTATGCACGGCAGCATTATCAGTTTTACGGATTTATCGGATGGTGAGAGTTCAAATTTGTGTGAAAAATATTTCCGTGACCATTCATAATTTGTTAATTTGGAATTTTCAGAGTTTGGGTGGAATTCCTTGGAAACACTCCGTAACTCTTGAACTGCCAGACTTTATCTATTTTGCAGTAAACTTTCAAAAAATTCTTTTTTGGCGGCAGCCAAATTCAAAAATCCACCTGCTTTAATGTGATTTAATACGATTTCACAGCACAAAATATCAAGTCTTCCGGCTATCATCCGGATTCCGGCTAGAAGTTCTAAATATTCCTCAAAAAAAAATCCAGACATAGCCCTTGCATTGAAACTCCGGAACAGTAATACACATAAATAATCAGAAATATTAGATGGAAATAGGATGCTTTTTGAGCGACTATAAATATTTTAGAGCGTGAACTTTATTTAGGTTTAACGTCGGCTTCATCCTTATTTACCGCCTCGTCTACCTGCAACTGGAATTTTATACTTCACTTATCGGATCGGGTTTTTCTCTCAGATGAGAGGTAAAAGCTTTCTCGTACCCGTTTTCCACCCTTTTTATGAAATTATTTTAATTGGGCCTGCGTCAAATTGCTTATAGATTGTTTATTCGGGCTTGAGCAATCGGGCAATTTAGATATCAACGGAGCTTTAACACCGTCGAAGTTATGAAACTTTAATTTCGAAAATGCAGTAATATTGTGAGTTTAATCGAGTCTGCTTTCCTAAAACTTCCTATAATTCGAGAGTCCCTTGAGGCGGACCGTTGGGCAATCAATCAAAATATCTTCTTGTAAAAGTTTGCTCCAGCTTATATTTCAAGTGCAAAATTAACACAATACAATGTATTCTTAGTAAAATCATCTTCCTTATAAAGCTGCCTGTCTACTGATCATGTTTACCAATTCAGAGTGTTCTTTAACTGCTATTCCGTTCTAATATTCAAAGAATTAAATTAAACCCTGACAAATGAAATGCGTTGTTTTTGCCCGCAGAAAAAGTTATCTGTCCAAAGAGGGGCCAAAGCGAATCCCTTTTCTTGTTCGAGAATGGGGCTATCACTGGAGATTATCTAAAACCATTTAAGAGAGAGACACATGTGTTTTTCTGTTCGCGCTTTTAGTTTTATTAAAACAAGACAAAAACGTTGTTTTTGATAGGACTAATTCCAGTTACGAGGATAAAGATCGAGTAACAAAATCGTAAAGAGAATCACGAGTTGTAATATTTACTGAATCCAGCATAAAAGGGTTGAGCCAGAAGATTTCAGTAAAAGGAATTATAGGCAAGTCTTAAGTGATACAGGAGTCACAGAAATTATGATAGATCTCACATTGTAAACGCTTTCGTGGCCGGTAAAGTAATACGCTAAAATGTTTCCTATGTTTTTCAGGTGGTCCAGAGGAGTTTTCCACGTTTGGGTCACATCTGAAGTGGAGTTTTCGAAGGTAGTGAGGCAGTCGACGAAATAATCTACTGACGACGACTGGCGCGGCAATAGTATCGTCAGTCTTATTTATACTGTACGCCTGGGCGCGTTCGTGCTTGCGCATTGATGGAAGGGGCTTCGGTATGCGCGGTAGACAACGCTGCACAGAGCTTTCAATCTGAGTTTAAGGGTCGTATTTCCTCCGTTCGCAAACGAAATGAAGCGAGAATAAATGAAGAAAATTTTGTATGCTTCTCAAAATATCCGAAAGGAATTCAGTAGGAATTTCGCTTTTCTCGAATAACTGAAAAACATAGCAGGAATCTAGAGAATCACTTTAAAATTCCCTTTTCGTTCGACTACAGGAGTAATAAATTGGAACGTGGATTGTTGTGTTGAATTTTTAATCCTTATAAGAATTACAGAAGGGAATGAATAACAATTAGGCACGACCAAAAAAGAAAATATAAATATGTTAAAAAGGTATTTGAAGTATCAACAGTTGTGTGCACTGAGTTACACATTAGGTAAAACGAAAAGGGCAAGGTGGAAACACTGAACGTTAAATTTATCTAATAACATTATAACACCTCGATGGATTTCTTCAGAGAAAGGTTGATTGAGAAATTTTTACGCTCAGGGCGGAATTAAGAATTAAATTAATCAATTTGATCAATAGATCGAACAATTTTCATTACCGGAAACTTGATGTTGAAGATACGTAATTTTAAAGACGTTATTCATGCGAGCGTTAACGACGTTGTAAACACTTCGTTTGACATCGCTTTGATACGTTTGTTGAGAATTCGTCTTTTTTGCAATAACATATTTTTAAACTCACCATTAAGAATGTTTTCTCTGGAGATAAAAAAAGGGAGAAAACAATTGGCCGCCTATCTGCAATGGCAACCTTTATTCATGACCAATTTGGGTTTATTTTCCTTTTTTTTCCCTTTAGCTTTAATTTAACAGACCTCGTAACTTTTTCAGTTAGCAGGGATGCGTAAATTCGAGAAACGGCCACTCTTACATTAAAACAATATTTTTCGATAAAAATTAAGTACGTATTTTCGTTCTAAATTAAACGGCCGACTTCTAACTGAATAATTGGCGTTAGCTTTGTGTATATATTTTCCGGGATACCCTGTAGTGAGAATGGTCCGCATGTAATGAATATAAAACGAAATACTATTTGCTCTTCTTTAGTCCAATTTGACTACTTTGATGAAAAAATAAGTTAAATTGATTTATAAAATGAATAATTTTTATTTATTCTTCGGAATAAATTATATAGCGTTCAAAGTATTTCGCGTCCGACTTAATGCACTTATGCCGTCGTTTTTTCCAATCCTCTAAACAGTCAGAGAAGCTTTTTTCCATGAGAGCCTTCAATAATTTCTTCGATTCGGCTTTTATTTATCTTCTCCATCGAGTCGAAATTGTGTTCCCGCAACGGTCTTCTGAGGCCGTTGAACATCCAGAAGTCCAACGGTGCTAAATCAGGTGAATACGGTGGTCGTGGTACAATGCGGGTCGAATTTTTGGCATAAGGTTCTGGGAGGACTGATACAGTGTGGGACGATGCGTTATCGGGGTGGAAATACCATGAATTTTCTGGTCTCTTGAGGAGAATAGCTTCACGTTAACTAAACTTAACACTTAAATAATCTTCCTTGTTAATAGTTTGGCCTGGCGGAATAAATTTATAATGCACAAAATCGCGATAATGGAACCAATCTGTCAACATGATCTTAATTTTTGAGCGATTTTTTTTGCAGATTTTCTGGTTTTGGCTCACCTTTTGTACAATATTCGCTCGCTTGGTCAGTTGCTTCCAGATCATATGCATACACCCAAGTCTCATCTCCCGTACTGGTGCGTTTCATGACGTCCTGGTAGTTAGAAATAATTTTTTTCCAGATTTCTATGAGATGCTTTTGTTCCAAAAAATTAAGTGTTTTTGGGAACCAATCGAGATTTGACGCGATTGAGGTACAAAAATCTTTTAAAATGGTTAGGGCTCATTCAACTGAATGTTCGTAACATCAGCAAGGCCTCCAATTTTCAATCGACGATTTTGGAGTACCAAATCTTTGTTTTCCTTGACAAACGTTGATGTCGATGGAGACGCTTTTCTCCTTGAACTCCCTTCTCGACCCTCTTTAAAGTTTTTCTACCGCTTTTAAATAATTTTTTGTGACATAGCCGCATCGCAAAAAGCCTTTTGTAACATTTTCAGCGTTTCCGTGGCAGAATATTCATTCCGCAAGCAAAATTTAATGCAAATTCTTTGCTCAACATAATTTGGCATGGAAAATATCTAAAAATTTACTTTTGTAAGGTTACAAAAACACGTGTACCTCTATAGCAAACAACCTCAAAAAATAATTTTATGATTTTATAGTGCCCACTAAGCTTAAACGAAAAACTCATCTTACCTTTTGATCGCAGCAGTACGTAAGACTGTTCCTTCTCAGTATATTGGAGAATATTCCCGTTTTTTAGTCATAAAGGTATGACCGAGGATTTCCTTGAGATGTTCCAAGACAATATTTGATTACGGTCCTAAGAAAGGTTTTCCCTTTATCCGATCCTAACCTCCTTACAAAACCCATCTCTTTGGGGGTTATCAGAAAAACATTTAATCGAGGTCACACCGGAGGAGGTCCAGGTTTAAGACGCTCCGAGCTTTCGGCATTATTGGTCGATACGACAGAGCTTAATGGAAAAAAATGGACAAATTTTTCGTCTCCGCAGATACAACGGAAGATGCAGGCTTTATCCGAAAAACGTTTTCTTTAATATCTGCCATAAACAATGCCGTTAATCCTAATCTTATCGTAAATGCAATTAAAAAGTTCTATTATTGGGTAAACTTCGGGAGAACGGAGCGAGCCAATTAATTTTTAATTCTATTTTTCGGACGCTTCCTACGGTGTAATGGAATTAAAAAGCTGTTTGCAAACCGGAAATATTGTAAAATTTGACAAAAGTGGATTTTTAATGACCTTTAATACCATTATGTTCACCGAGGGTAGCGTTAACAGGTGCACATGCCTAATTTGCAGCGCGAGCGGAAAGAGCTTTTCCTTGGATATTCCCAGAAGTAGTCGCTAATAAAAGCATCCACTCGAGTCAATTTCGCAACAATCCACAAATACATGCGGAAATTCTGCCGGGATTACCATCGTCAGCCGTTTTCAACCCCTCCACTAAGAACACTTTACACTCCACCCGAAAGGCGGCCCTTACCCCTTGCCGACGATGCATTCATATGAAAATTGGACGACTCGCACATGCTTTTGCATCCAAATTGAACCTTAATAGTCTTTTTTAGGTTCACACTTTGCAGGAATAACGAAATATCAGGGGATTTTTATTGAAGAGTAAACGGAGTGGGGCATCAGGAGCGAAACTCTCAAAGTTTGCAGGAAAACTTTGCGTCCAAGTTTGCGCTTATAACTTCTGATAACCAGATTAACATGCATTCTGCAAATACGCTTAACGATTTTGTAGTTGAGAACTCATTATTTTTCGTTTCGGTTAATGAAAGTTCCATTTTATTAAAAAAAACGTTTAATAATTTTATGAAGTTTATCAGAAGAAGTGTATTATGATTTATAAAAAGGACTGAGAAAATTCCTTAAATGCTCATCTCTGAGGCAAGAAAAATTAGAGAATTTTTAGCCTTTATCCGTGCATAAATGTTAATAAATTATTGAGGGATGGTGCCTCTATAAATAAAATAATTATCGAAAATGTCCGTAGTGCAATCTGCAAAGGCGTACCAAAGATCTAAAGAGGTTTTTATTTATGGTAAGTGGACCAAAATATAGAAAACTGACGTCGTGTGTGGTCTGTAGTTTGTGGCGGATTTGAAGAAGATTCTGATGGCCAAAGTTCGAACTCTGCCGTGTTCCTTTGTAAAGTTTCCAAACCATTGAATTCTTAGCTAGAGTTTACAGTCGAATTTCGGTAAGTTCAAAGCCATTTTCTCAATTATCTCAATAAAATTCATTGTGTGATAATACACATTTTACGCGTTAATCGCGAGATGAAACTCATGAGTTTAGGCCGCGGCGTATATTTGGAGTGCTCGCTAGCTGAACACAAAGAGCTGAGGACGACACTTTAACAGTTGAAAATTTAGAAAAAAATTTACAAAGTGTTTACGAAAAAAGTGGTTTGATTTTTATTTTAATTGTATTGTGTAGTATGTCACTTTCATGGGAAAGTTCACCTTTTTGACGTTGTTTTTGAGTTATGTAGCTTTACCCAACGGTAGTGAGTTTGGAATAGGAGCGCAATACTTAAAATATTAATCAATCAGAAATTTAGTTGCATTGTCTGTAGTACGACGTACTGTGAATGGTACTGGCATACGTAGTGAGCATGCGCAATATTAACTTTAATGCGTATTGATAAGTTGTGTGGTATTCGATCACAGTGATGGACACCTGGCGCGCCTTACGTTTTTAGCAGTTTCAATTTTCATATCGAATCGGTGATTTTTTTGAACAAAAATTAAATTATAGGAGAAACATATGTGAATCTTGATTGGTACTAGTATAAATGTTGGTTCCACAAATTATAGGTTCCGCGTGTAGAGTACTTTTTGAAAATCTTAAATTCCACATTAAAACAAATGGTTTCTGGAGTAAAAATTCAATTGTAAAAATTGGGTTTTTCTTAGGAAAATATTAACATTTGGCTTGAGAAAATCATAATGGTGCCAAGCCATTTTACGGCCTGCTTAAGCAAATAATACGTTCGCCTCGAAAAGCGAGGAATGCTCAGGTGGAAAGGCTTTTAAGAAAAGATTTACCACTTTCTTCTGTTCTGCGAAGCATAGAAAAAAATTCATTCCAGCTTTGTTATTCCAAATTTATCCCTTTTCTTGGACAAAATCGAATGCGGTATAATATTTGAGTTGGAAATGCAAGACTAATGTTTTTGGCGCCAAATACTATATGACGTTGACAATCTCTTCATCAAAGAACAGCTTAAAACTTAAAAAAAATATATAGATGGTTTTGAATTAAAACAATTTTCTCATACATAGAGTCTTCTGAATCTACAGGAAATTTGGAGAGTAGCATTAATATTTTGAGTGCTTTAATCTAAATTGTTGCAGTTTGGGAAAACAAGGAAAGAGCTATTTCCAAAAGAAAGGTTTCAGAAAATCTATTGGCTATAAGTGAAAGTTCTTTAGACAGTGAGAACAAAGAAGAAACTATTACTGAGGGCATTAACGGCATCAGCGAATTATATGAAAAACTTAGAGATATTCACAAATTCTTTGTACTTTCTGCAAATTTTTCATAGAAAAGAAAGAAAACGGATGCATTATTTTTCTAAATATTCTCTTCAGAATGGGTCCTTCCCTCGAATTGAGACTTTCCTTTGTACGTCGACCTCCTGGAATTTTCAAAAATCATTAAAAGGTCCTTGTAAAATTTGTCAGAAAATATACGTTACAACCGATAAAAGAGGGTAAGGAGGGACCTTCGAATCTTCCAAAAACGCAATTATTTGAAAACTAGCGGCCTTTATCGTTCTATAAAATGAACTGATTTCTCCTGAGATGATCCTTTTATAAATACAATCATTAAATATTTCTCTGATGTAACCCGCAAAGACTTTCTACTAAATTTAAAGCGATTCGTTTTACTTTTATTGCTCTATTTGATATTGGGGCCGCAATATTTATGTCTCAACTGTTCCAATCCAGTTTTATCCTACAACGAATATGTTCATTTCAGAGCTTATGCAGCAACCATCTTCCTAGTAGAAACCTTATGGGTGCTGACCCTCTTCCTAAAGCTGACAGTCCGGTAAGTGAAAATACATTTAAATCAAAATTTGATCTAAAAAATTGAACATATATCATACGTTTCCCCTACAGGCATCATAAATTATGATTCCTCTAAAAGGTTTTCTGCTCTTTTATGAAAATTTATTGTCGTGTCTTCGTACAAGCAAGGCAGCTCCTCACTGACGCTACTGGAATATATAAATCTTGGGGTTTAAACATAAATTGTCCCCCAAAGAACAGTTGTAGGCAGATGTAATACAGTGGAGGTTTCGGGTGATTTATTTTCCAATGGTGAGGTGTGTAATTATAGCTGCTTACGCTATTTTGATATGTCACTCTTGGCATGGTAATTTAAAGCCTTCACTTACGCATTTTCCAGACTCTTTTCACCACTTAAACTTTATTTCCAAACAGTTTCAGAACGTATATAATAAGTCGAGATGATCCTGCCCTAATTAATGGCGTATAGAATGTTTAGAACTTTCTATTAGTTTTGCAACTAGAAGTGTACAAGTTCAACACCTTGGTCGAGAACACGTGGAATCTATGGAAGATAAATGGCTCGAAAGTTGGTTTTTATCCGAAGATTAATTGGGATATAGCGTGCGAAGAAAATTGGGAATATAAGTGGCCAGTTTCACAGATGGATCGTTATGTTTTTTTAAATAGGGATCTAAATTAGTTCGCTTTGTGTGCTTAATTACACGTTTGTTTTAGCAAAAATCACCCTTCAGTTGCCATAACCTGACACCTTTAATCGAGCGCAAAATTAATTTTTTTTTTAATTTAAACATGCAGGATGTACCTATGGAAGAAGCCTGCAGCGATCATTTATTGTTACCTTCAAAAATCAATCAACGTTTCAATGATTAACATATTTCCTTTCTATTTCAACCACTCGGATGGTTTGGCAATCAAATTTGTGAAAATTCATATTTTTCTGCATTTAACGGAAATGGGGAAATCCTCAGATCAGGCTCCTGAGAAGATTCGGAAATTAGCGATTCTCAATGAGTTTAAATCGAGATACTCCTTTTAAGTTTCAGATTTCACATAGTCTCATATTACATCACGGGAAGGGATCAGAGCGTAAATCATGATGAAAAGCATCCAGAGTGTGTTGCTTGCTCTTATCAGTGGCAGGAGTAAGGGGAGATGGGTCATTGGTCAGTTAATTTCTCTAAAACCCACTTGATACGAATCCAAGAATCGCAAATTATATAATTTTAATGAGCTTAGCGCAGGTTACTATAACAACGAGTCCAAAATCCATAGAACATCAGAGAAATTTTCACACAATATCAAATTAATTCACGATAGTCTTCCAGGTTTGATTACGTGTTACTACTTAATGTAAAATAGATCATAAAATATGATTTTATTTCAATTTACAAAGCTGGCTTCAACTTCATTTCGAGATTCATGAGTCAGTCAAGAAAAATCTGAAGTAGATCATAAATTCCTACCCATTCAGAATAGATTGTGTTGGATCCTCTTCCACTAATTCGTGAGAGGGAACAATGATTTTATTTCACGTTGCATTGAGCAATCAGAAATATATTTGATGTGGAAGTTATTCGCTGTTATTATGTCGGTGAGTTCAACGTCCCACTTGGATCAGAAATTAATACAGCGTGAGGAGAGCTGAAATTGGATGGAACGTTTATATTAAATGAAATTGAGATCAGAGAATTGGTGAGGTTATTCCACACCAAAATCCACTAAACCAACATCTGAAGTGGATTTCGCGAGGTTTCAACGAATCAGCGAATCTAAACTAACATATAGTGAGATGAGGCATGTTGTATTATGTGGTACTAGCAAATGAAAAGTACGAGAACTGTTCCAGAAGTACTCGACCTTACACTTGATAAAAGAAAAATTTGGAAAATACTACATTATTTCTCAATATTGAGATTGTTAAGGTTTTTTAGATAAATCAAACCTTGAAAATACAAATTGGATGGGTAATGATGGAATGTATTACAATTTTTACTTATTTGTAACGAACTGGCCTAAATACTAATCGAGAATTCGCGGTTATAGGTGTTTTACAAATATAACTTACTATACAAGTTATATCATGAGGAATGGAGAAATCAAAAATGAGAGAGAGAGAGAGAGAGAGAGAGAGAGAGAGAGAGTACTTGGCTCGACCCATAAGTCCTAAAACTGAAGTCTTCAATGCAGTGGTGCACTCCTATCAGAAGCTATCCTCTCATAAGCTAATCTTGAGCTTGAGGTTGTAAAGTGTAACCTCCGGGCAGATACTATATCGCTGACTTAATTCGATTATTACAGGCATGGCGAATTGTAAATATCGGTAATAATCCACTTTCAAAAAAGTGCTTTGGAAAAGTAGCATCATTCCCCGCCATGAATGGCCTTTATGGCTGGGAACCTTTTAGGGCACCTCCCGACGTACATGTGCGTAACTTAAGGACTCGAAGTACGAGTAAATTGACGAACAAAACTAAACAAAGTTCTTAACAGAGATTGACACGCTATTCTCTCGAACTCCATCTCATTATTAGTGGCGAATCTCTTGCCACCGAACCATTTTTTCAAGTTTGGACATAGAAAATTATCTGAGGAGGCTAAATGTGGCAAATAGGGTGGATGAGGAAAAAATTCGAAACCAGGATGATAGATTGTAGATATCGGCATGACGGAAGTGGGGATTGGTGCGTAGTCTTGATGAAATAAGACTTTGTTTTTTGAGAATTGCGGTCTCTTTTCCCTAATTTCTTCGATCAAACGCTGCAGTCAAATTGTATAATATTCTCTTGTTATTGTTTTTTCTTTAGGGAGATGGTCAACGAAAATTATTCTGTGTACATCCTAAAAAAATGACGTCACTACCTTTCCTGCAAATGGAACGGTTTTCGCCTTCTTTGGAGTCGGTTCTCCCCTTAGAGTTCATTGTTTGACCGCTCTTTCGTCTCAGGTGTGAAACGATTGACCCATGTTTCATCCACGGTTATGATGAATCGACGCAAAACTCGGCTTTATTACTGCGAAACTTTGCTAAACACTCCCTTGAAACATCCTCACGGCGCTGTTTTTTTTCAATTGAGAGTAATCGTGGCATCCATTTTGCACACAGCTTTCTCATATCCAATTGTTCGATCAAAATTCGATATACGGTACTTGTTTGCAATACCTTCGTTCCAGCGCAGTATTGCGCATTTTCACCACAACTTCTGGAGTAGTCAGATCTGGAGTGTCATCCGGCCGACCACTGCCAAGGTCGTCTTGACAGCTCGTCCTACCGCGTTTAAACTCTGCCACCCTCTATATTACAGTTATTAATGAAAGACAAGATTCTCCCAGAGTACAATTTAACTCTGCTCTGATCTTGGATGGACTAAGACCTTTTCAATGGAGATATTGAATCACATATCAATGACTAATTTTTTCCATTCGCACAAAATCTCTAAAAGCGTTCGTTAAAAACGGCTCCAACACAAACCCACATTAACGTAGGGCACTCATATCTTAGGCAAAACTGTTTCAAGTTTAAGGTCTTTGTAATACATGCCAGTTTTTAACAAAAATCGCCATCTGTTTGACAGGTCGGGCACTGTTGGGACCATCTTCGTAGATCAGGGAATAGTGAGATTAGTTCAAAAAGGTGCATGTGCATTGTTGAACAAGAAATTATGATTTCTTGACGATACTCATGAACCCAAACCTTCGATATTTTAGCTGCAAAAAGTCATAATTTCATCATTGCGTCTTCTCCATCTCATAGTAGGTTCACATCGAAATTCAGCTGCTAGCTTGCCAGTTTAATTCAGCAGAACGCACCATCTTTTCCAATTTTCCTCGTGTTACAGCGTGTTACAGCATGTCACTCAACATAATTGCTGACCTTCTTTGCTCGACAGCAAAAGTCAATAACAAAAAATGTTCTCTCCGTCTTCCATACGAATCGATTTACGTCAAAAAGTACATTGTCTTAGGATACTAATCAGGGTAAGAGCAGTTTGATAATTACTTACTTATAAGTCAAATCCAGTATAAAGCTCCTTCGAAAGCTCGTCATCCTGAAAATTTAATTAATATCTTCAGCCCTAGGAGCACCAAAGTCATTAAAGTTGAGGAAATGAATGCAAAAACGCGTTTGCAATGTAAGTCCCCTGAGAGAACTTGTAACATGCACTCCTACCGTATTCGAAAGTTTAAATGAGATTCTTATGGGATTTTGACACTCTTCGGAAATTGGAATTCTTTATCAAGTCCTGACTATTGCCAGTAAAACACAGATTTTCAATATTGAAAAGGCGTTTTCCTTTCTCAAACAGAAGGACTGATATTCGCCACAGATATAGAGAGTAAATCGAAACGGAATGGGGTAGAGACAACTAGAATACGAAATACCTATTTTACCACCGTTTTATTGTACTATTTATCACGTAGTACTTCCCAGACAAATTACAAACATTATTTATTCCAGGCACAATATGGCCTGGAAAATTGTGTCACGAAGACGCCACATTAATTTAATCGGATAGGTGGTTACTTTTATTGACCAAGCTCGAAGTTTAATGACTGCACCCTTGAGGAATTTTAATTCGCAATTAGTCACATTCCAAAACTAACAGTGAATTCTAATTTCAGACCTGACCACAGAATATGGCAAATATGGAAGTACTGCAGTCTCATAGACGACTGGAAGAAGTCTCCCCTTTACATTTTTATGGGACTGATGACCATGTACAAACCGTATAAACTATGGTTGGTCTACCTCGCCGGAGGCTGCACCGTCCTGTTGGGATTTCTTCATCTGTCCATGTCAATGTTCCACAAGATTTTAAGGCGGAGGAAAAAGAAGGACCATAGATCGGGCCAGAGTGATTTGGATAGTTTAGAAAGGTCGGTTTTATGTTTTGAATGAATGTGTTGCAGAAATTGATGAAAGCGTAACAGCGAGCTGATTTAGTTTCTGTATGGATAGGTGAATGTTCCATGGAATTAACTCGTCGATTCTAAATTCTCGTTCCATTATACCCTTTATTATTCTCCTTTATTAACATTAATAGAGTTAATATTTCAATATGCAATTAGTGATGTTGCTATATTACATTAACATAAATTAGTTCCATTTATTTCTCATATTTATTCACTGCAAGTTAAAATGATTGTTTTGTTTTATACAGTGTCAAATAAATATGAAAGTTATAGGATTAAAAGTGACGATAGAGAACAAAAAAACTGCTGACAATGTGAAACGGACCAAGGGAATGTTAGTATAAATATCTCTAATCTTTCATCGCTCAGGGAACCTCAGGGGACGCTTAACCCGAACTAATAAAAAATTTTGCATATTTTTCAGGTGCACGAAAACAGTTTTAGTAAGAAAACAGATTTAATATTGCCTAAGTTCATACACTGGCCAATAACTTTTTGGGGAAGAAATTATATTTATATTAAATCATGAACTGAGCTTTCTCCTATTAGTATTAAGGTGAATTTGCTTTAATTTAAATCCCCTTTAATGTTATTGATTGTGGAACGAACCCCTTTTAGATCTTACTTTATTTTTACTTACTTATTTTTATTTTTACTTTTTTAACTTTCAAAACAGTAATTTCGGAGTTTGTCGATTTGAAAATTGTGCTAATCTCGTCAAATTTGGAGATTTAGAGTCTAAATACACTGAGGAAAAAGGGGACTTCCTTGTGTTTCTTTTTCTCAATTTTCACCTTTCTTTTTTTTCCTTTTCTAGAAACCTCACACTTATTTTTAAAAAACAAATACAAATTGTAGCAAGTTTCTAACTAATTTCAAAGAGAACTCTATAGCTTCTTTTATTCAAGATTTCTATTATCTTCCCTCCATGTTTTTCTGACATTCCTAGAACTTATCATTTTCGGTCTTCAACTGCTTCTCTCTAGTCTTTCATTCCTAAAGATTATTCTTATTTTAGGAAAAACAAACACTGTAAGGTATCTGCCACTTTTTATGGGGGTTTACGTTATATTTGGTTTGTCGAAGGACACACTTCTACATATTCTCTTCTTCATTTTTGAATTCATTCCGCTTGCTCATTTAGAACAGTTTTCGTCTGAACGTCCGAATTTGACCATTTCTGAAGTTAAACAGGACAGCTCTTTCTTCACGGATTAAGGAATACCTGAAACTTAATTACGAACAGTCAAAGTCGACTCAACTTTCCTTATCACGTTAGCGCTTAATGTCCAGATCGACTCTAATTTTCCGTTAAAATCAACTTGTTTTAAAATTTTGCTGGGGAGAAATTTCACCAAAATTACATAAATATTTTAGTAAACTTGTATGATTTGACCTGAAAAATCTTCAGCATTTCAAAAATTCCCCAAGTCCCTTCTAGAACCCATATCTGTGTTACGATGACCTATAAAGTTCCACATTCGGTAACAAATTCCGCTTGGTACGTTTCTGAGGGTTAGCCCTGTGTTTGGGTGGCAAAATACTTATATTTCAGTAGTAGATTCGAAGAAATCACTGAAGTCCTGGATGACGGCATCCCAGACCCAATACCCGGAAGTAGCGTTTCACTCTCTGATAGCCTGCGTCCAGACCACGACTCCGTCCTTGAGATATGACCGGAGGTTCATCAACCTCCAGATTTATTCAAGTGAGTTATCCCAACTTTTATTTTTATTCATTATCAGCCCCAATTTCTAGGCACATCATAGACTGTACTCACCCCACCGACGATGTGGCCCTAATTTTCTAAAAAATGTTCGACTAAGGAGTAATCTTAAGCTGGGTGTAAATGTCTTCAAGATATAGGTGTGTTTTTAAAAAATGTGGATGTAATTTTGTTTGTTGATAATACCTAATACTCTTTTATGAATAGATATTTAGCCTTGTTGATGTTTACGAGCAGTTTGATTTTTTCTTATTATTCTAGTTGCAATTACAGCTCACTTATTATCTACAAAAAAAAAAAATGTAAATAGTATATGTAACTCAATTTCTATTTACCAGTTACGTTTGAATAGGTAATTTAAATTATACGTTCAGTTGCATTACTGTACAGATCTCAAAACAGTAATAAAATATTTATTTAACGTATAGAAAGAATAGTTCATGTCCATCAGTTTTACATAAGAACCTTTATTATGCTACCTATAACAATAAATAATAAAATGTTTTATATAAATGTGATAAATTTTGTGTTATTTGTATAATATTTTCAGATTCCTGCTCCATCGCTACCCCCCTCCCACCCCCTCCCCCCACCCTTACCAAACACCTTGTTCAGATCATTTTTTCGAAGATTCATGACGAATCTTCAACACTTACCATACAAAAGGCACTCGGAGATTTCAAGACACACACATCTATGCAATAATTAATGAGAGACCAAAAATAAAACAAATATCGACATTGAACTGAAATTACGACCTGACAAATATCATTCGATATCTACGGTAAAAATTTCCAATTAATAACGTTGAAGTGGGGTTCCAAAAATTCTCTTTTAGAAGGGATCCAAGCTCATCTCTTACGATGATCCATCCTGTATTTTAACTCTTAACATATACTCTATCTGTGACGTTCCCTATTACTCCGGTGCCATACTGAGAGATAAATCGCAACATTAGATAGCAAAGTTAATTAATTCCCTCACATAAGGTTACTGTCCGTAATATTAACTGACGGCTCTCGCTATAGAGCCCTTTCGCCCTTTGAGGTGTAATAAATATGTAATTTTGCTTATTAAGAATGGAAATTTTCTGGATTTATGCCAGGAAATCAAGGATGTAACTTTAGAAAACGAAATTATCAGTTTCATGTGTAGTTAATTATAAATGTTAAAGGGTCAAAGCTCAACTTGTTTTCAGATATTGGGTTATTCCCAGGAGTTTGACGTGTTGATTACAATTCGCGTTATTAGAGAATGGGTTGGAAAGAGAAAGGAGGAGGGGCGGGGGAAGGGAGAGAACCTATAGGAGAAAATAGCGTGCACGACAAGAAGGAAGATATTTTCCTGTTTTGCTGTTTTTTCATAGACACAACAAAACTCCAATGAACTTGGAAAAACAACTCTCCGAGATCCTGGGATTTGTCATTTAGAAATTTTGAAAATTGGTTGAAATACACCACTTTCCAAAAATATAATAATGTTGCATTAACAATCCTCTCGTTTTTCATCATCTCTTCGTCTTTTTCATGACTGAAAATGCTTATTCGCTCAAATAAACCTAATAGGAGATATTCCTCATTTACCTTTCCATGAAGTAAGCTACTCCTTCCAAGAAGAACTCTTTAGAAAATCCGATTCGTCATTGCACTTAGTTTATTAGATTTTTTTCACTCTTTATTCTTATTCTGAAAATTATATGTATTTTCTTAGAAAGGAGGCTCGTTGCTAGAGTTCCACTGGGTTCCATCTTGGGTCCGTTTTTTTTAATGTTCATGTATAAATTGGGGCAGAATGAATGGATGCGTCCCTTTCATTGATGACACAGCACTTTTTGCGTTATTTTAATGTCTAGAAAAGTTTATTTGCTGATGGTATGCTGACGCCTTTAATTTGACGTTAAAAGGCAAACTGCAAAGGTTCCACGTAACCCAACTACTTAAATTGGATTATTAGCTAATTTGCCGAATGCCCGGATGTTTAACCGCGAACAAATTATTATACTATTGTATTCGCACTGAATGAGCGTCGCTCTCTCAGGAGAATTACTCCGTTCGCTTTGCTTGAGGCACAAACTTCTCCCTCGGGGATGATAGACTTCATTATACGCTCGTCCAGTTATTGTATGGCAATGCGTTTTTGCTATAGTGCTGACGGTTAAAAAGATAATGGCAAGAATTTACCGTTGAGAGGACTTAAGGAGCAATAGAAATATCGTTATTTGGTTCTCTTTTTTTTTAATCTAAATATCAAACATATGAACAAATTATCGCATCAACTAAATTGGACTTGGCAGACCTCATCGATGCTTCAGTGTAAAAATCGATCCACCAGCACGGGGAACACTCATACGAATGTCGCATGAAATATCGCATAGCAGGGCAACATTTCATTTCGTTTCAAGAAACCTCAACAGCAAAAAATGAAATGTAAATTTGTAAAATTATTGTGTATTAACAGTATGAATGACACTATGAACTAATGAATTAACGTACACTGAATGCTGTAAAGGTTTTGTGAAGTTTAAAAAATGTTGTAGAGTAAAAACAGAGGCGTGCTGGACGCTTTTTTAAAAGCTGAGTAAACAATTAGAAATGGAAAAAAACAATTTCTAAAATTTTCCGGTTTTAAAAATATTTCGAGACGTTAATGACTCAATGTATTTTGACCAGTGTAATTTTTATGTTTAACAGCGCAGTCCTGTAAAAGTTCCCCTACTGCGAAATTAAACCCTAAAAGAAGCTTATTATGTTAGAATTAGGGTGACACTATGATCACAAAGCGCCATAAGAATAACAAATCATATCATTAACTCAATATAAAAAAAAAATCCATGAATTACAGCCTTTTACAAAGTATTGCGTGATTTATTGCAGATATAAAAGAGTTGAAAGGACTACATGGCTTATGCCTATAGAATTTTTATTACAATATGCATGTTATTTATGATCTTTGCACAATGAGATATCCTTACCTAATGCACTGGGCAACAATATTAGTTGAAACTGCGTGTTGAGTCATCCTCGAAATGTCTTTGAGCGGTCAAACCCAAATCCTAAGTTATCACACAAGAGTGTTGAAATACCTGTTAATTTGGCCTTTGGACTTTTTCAATGAGAAGCAGAATTTTTATCTCACTCATGGGTGCTTTTGCTATGCGCTGTTCTGCAGCATCCCGGTTTTCTCCGGGGCGTTGTATCAGGTAAAATTTAAACCGAATTGTATTTTCCACGAAAAAATACTAAGCAGTTTTATGTGGGGATCGACAATGTGACTATTCTCCTAGAAGCCCTTATAGGAGTAGGGAACATTACGGGCTATACTATTGCCTACATCTGTTTTCTAAAGAACCAGGACAAAATACGAGGGCTTATTGAAGATTTCCAAGGATTCATTCAGTACAGCGGATTGGAGTTGATACAAAAAACTGAAAAAAAGGCCACAAGACATGCTAAATGTAGGTACCCAGCTTTGAATGAAAAAACACCTTCACTGTTATCGCTATTCTAGACCTCCTCTCTTATGCTACAGTTGGACAGATTATAACATACATATGGCAAATGTCTTCGTCTGAAACATGCCTCACTCAAAGAGGTATCTAAGTTAACAACTGAAAACCTCCTCACTCATATTAATCCATTGAAGGTACTCAGTACTATGTCAGACACGACCCTTGTTGGTTACCAGTCCGAAATTGGTACCCCTTTGACGCGAGCAAATCAAAGACGTTCTGGATCATTTTTCCAGTTGAAGTTTTGCTGGGATACCACATTTGCATGTTCTTCTGCTTGGCAACTGCCACCATAATTGGTAGGTAGTACTGGGGTTAATTACTGATTCGCTAATTTTCCATTGCAGGCCTTTTAATGCAAATCAGCTCCCAACTAAAATGCTGCGGACAGAAGTTCGAACACATATTCGACAAGGCCCATGTCGAAACCTGCACAGACCTCAAGCAAAAATACATTTCCCTTATTAAATACTACACTCACATTCTGGAGTACTCCCCCACAATACTCCATTACCACCACTTTATTAGCACATTTCCAGATATGCCAAACGAGTGTTTAAAGTTTTCAACATCCTCATAATGGTGTACATCAGTTTGACCTCTTTCTTAATGGCCGTGATCTGCTACCAGATAGTCAATCCTAACACAAGCACGCAAGATAGGATCAAATACGCAATATTACTGTTTGCTTGGTGCCTGCTAGTATATTTGATATGCTATAATGGGCAAGACGTTCAAGATGAGGTGGGCTAAGCTGAATTTTTTTTGCAATTTTATATATGGTTTGTTAGGCTGTCAAAGTTGGAGATGCAATTTTCAAAAGCAAGTGGTACAGGAATGGAATTGACGTCAAGCTGAAGAAGTACATTATTTTTACTTTGGCCAGAACGCAGAAGAAGGTGATATTCAAAACTGATTTATTCGGCTCTATATCTTTGTTCCAGTTCATGGCGGTAAGCTGAATCGTTGGCCGAGTTCCACAGAGGCAACAGTGTTGTGCAACTCTATGAAATTTGCAGGAAAAAATCACATTGGCCCCCTCTTAAATCTATTGTGAAGGGTAGCATTTCACTGAGCAGGAATCCCAACAGTTGCCCAACTGTTGACTCTGCTTGCGTTGGAGATATTGTTTAGTTTATTTTTAGGTTGTGAAATGGGCGTATTCTGGTCTTACTTTACTTCTCGCAGTTACTGACGATGAATAGATGATCGTCAGACAATGTATGATAAGAAAATTTATTTTAAAGACGATTTTAACCATTAGCACTTCGCATGTAGGTGATGAAATATGAATAAATCATTGCAGTCTAGGCAGTTTTGATGTTTCTTAAATTTTCGAAGAGCTTAATGATGGACGGTAAGAAGTGAAATGAGTGAATGATGAGCTTATTTTAAGACAAAAATTTTTTGTAAAGACATGTCCTAAATTGCTTCCATTTTGATTTACAGGGTGTTGGCTTCATTTTTCTTCCCTACACAAATCAGGCAAATGGTCAGTATGTAGATTCACTAATCATATAAAGATATCTAGAACCTACCACTAAAATCGTTGAAAATAAATAAATAAAATGATTGACCTGTTTCTGAGCTACTCAATTTGTTATGTCACCGCCAGCAATGGGGCAAATACCTGATATTCATGCTTTATCATTAGTCGAAAATGTTTCCGGTAAAATTGAATTTTTGACGGAATTTTCATATTCACTGCAATAAATATCATAGCGCTGCCTGGCACATCCAAAAAATAAAAAAATCCCATTAACTCGAGTACATGTATGTAACGATAAATTTGGCCCCGTTTCTTGCGACAGGACTGGCACTATAGTATATTATACACTAAGGTTGTGAAATACATTATTATGGCCCGGACGTCAAGCTTAAATCTCGAAGCGCGCAGCGCTCAGAGATCTAAAACGTGAGGGTCATAAGTATTTCACAATGGCAGTGTATATGCGATTTTTTCCCCACTAGATTTAACCAAATCTGATGAAACTACCATAAAAATATTTACATTAAGCATACATTAAGTCTGAACTGCCATGCTTCCAGCGAGGTCGTACGCATCTATTAAATCCTGTGCTGGAATATCAGCATTATCGACTCCTACAGTGACCGGCAGAAAGTATGTACCATATGGGATCTTTTTTTAATTCGAATTTAGCAGACTATTTTATTCTTGATAAAAGCTTGCGCATTCCTGCAAACCGAAAACAAAATGTACAAATTTTCTATATCTCATTTCATATGGGGGAGATTCAAAAAATGTGAAAATGGCCCATGAATAGTTTTTTTAATTTTAATTTTATTATTTTTATTTTTAGTTTTAGATGAAACATGTATCATGAAAATTATTTAGAATCAAAAGGTAAGCCGGACAAGGAAATTTCAAGTGTCTGTTCTCTATAACCGTTTTTAAATTTTTCATGGTTTGCCTCGTATAGAAAGTGAAACAGATTTATTAAATACACCAGTTTCGTGTCAGAGAGAGAGAAAGAATACAAATAATATCATTTGTATTTTTTAATCCTACAATACAAATTAATTTGTTTGAAAAGTTGGAACTGGCATATGAAATAAATTTGTTTTATTTTCTGTACGAGGTAAATCATAAAAAAAAAACCAAAAAAGTATTTTATGGAATAGAAGCTTGAAACTTCATTGTTAGGCGTGTCTTGTAATTGTAAACAACGTTTCAAAATATATGTTTCCTCTAAAATTAAAAATAAAAGTTCTTTACTCATGAGCCACTTTCATAATTCTCGATTCTCCCCAAATGAAACGAGATATACAAGTTTTGTAAACTGCGTTTTGAGTTTGCGCGATTGCACAAACTTTTAGTATAAATGAAATTTTATGGCAAAGTCAAATTAAAAAAAAAACCTACATGGTGCGTACTTTTTGCCGGCCAATGTAGAACTGGACTATCGAAAAATATGATTTAGGATGTTTCTGATGATTTGTTGATTACCTGGTATCCTGCAGCCGACATGGGGAATTAAACACAATATACTGATTTTAAGGCTTGAATCGCAGGGAAAAATGTCTAGTTATTTTTTTTTGTGATTAGTTTAAGTTTAAATAATCAAACAGATTTTTTTAAGGGAGCCAGTAACATTTCCGCCTTAGACACGTTTAGATACGGGTTTAATTTCGAATATAGACGCGCTCACGTTTAAATAATCTTTAGGAATTATTATATCACGAAATCAATAAATTTTTTGCTGACGAATTTTTGCACGAAACAGTGTTCCTGAAAATGCAAACTCAGAGTGGTCCGAAAGTGATATCCAATCCAACGACATCCAGGCCGCCATTTAGTGAAGACCTCATATTTCGACCACAAAAAGAATCGAACAAAGTGGTATTCGAGCCGCACCACACAAACTTAGTTTCTCCACCTCAGTTCACATTTGGTCCTTCCAATCGCACCTCACAGCTGATGCAGAACCAAAAGTTGATGAGGATGGAGGTCAGTTTTGACGAAAACCGTCAATTGACCATAAAAACAGGCATTTGAATGATTTTATTTAGAGTTGTACAACTTTGTACACTTTCCCTTCCATTACAACAAAACTCCAATTAAACTTATGGAAGTCATTGGAACTAGGTAGCGAAAGTTGAAATAGGAATGAGAAGCTGATTGAAGATTGAAGTGATGCAGGCGATTGTGATGATTGATGTGATGATATGGTTCACTTAAAATTTCATTGTAAGAAAAATTACAGACAAAACGAATGTGGAGGAAAATGAAAATGATGGATTATATAATTGGAAGTCAGTTTTAGGTAGTATTTAAAGGGAAGTATGATTGACATCATTACGTATTTGGGTCTTTGAAGTTGGATATAATTGATGAAATACATACATACAATTACGGGCAATTATGTTGAAAAATTAAATATCATACATTTTTTGTTTCGGGGTATATTTCATAATACTCGTAATCTGCCCCTGAATGAATGAAAATGAACTTTTAGACCTAATCATTGGCCTCTGTTGGCATGAATAATATATGGCAGTGCAACTTTGTTCGTAATTAATAATATTTTCCCTTTTTCCCCAATTCAGACCTTACTTGACGCGATTTTTTGCCTCTTTGTTTGGAAAAAATTTTTGTAATGAGCTGAATCGGTATCTCGAATATTTTCATGGAAGAACCCACGTTTCCTTTTTTATTAAGTGACATTCGAACACTCCATATACTTCATAAAGCCTATTTGTAAAGATACAGGTGCCTCAGTATGAGCTCTGAAATGTTCCCCATGAAAAAACCCCAAAAAAATTAGAAACTTTTTTGCCATTTGGCCGATTTCGCAAGTCCCGCAATTTCGGAGATTACAACACCGAAATGAGGCCCCTGCATGTGGCGTTATTCAGTAATTTTTACAAACGATATTTTATGTGAACTGAATCTGATGAGTCACGTGATTAATTTCAGATTTTTAACTGGGCAGAATGTGGGGTTACTCGGAACTTGTAGAGAAACAATTTTTTCTTTAAAATTTTATTAAACATTTCTTACACATCATAATTTTTTACGTTTTACCAACACGATTTCAACATCTAACGCGCACGAATGTATTTTACTTTTCACCAGTAAACGCAAGTAGGACTGTAAGATATGTGTAAGCCAACTTCATCACCTACAAAGAAAAGTTACTCTTCCCAAATTCAATAAAAACACTACTCGGTACTTATACTGCTGCACTAGTACCACTTACCCTCATAAACTGGAATAAAGAAATACTCCCAAAAAGGGGACTCCTGAATTCCAAGGGTTTTTGACTGCGAGCTAACGTGAACGCAATATTCGCTTTTAGCTTAACTGAAACACCTTCATGTTTATACCAATTGCTATTGTAGATTGAGTGTCCCACCTTAATAGACTGAGACAAACCATGAAAATCAACTCTATAATAGACAAAGCAACGACCAACCTCTTCTTGAATAATTTGCCCATTGTTACAGATCAAATAGACCATCACGCACCAAAACAACAATAATATGGCATATTTAATCCTGTCTTGGGAGCTCACGTCAGGGTTGATTATCTGGTAGCATATCACCGCCATAAGGGATGAGGTCAGACTTATGTAGACGATGATTAGGACGTCAAACACTTTAAAAACTCTTTCAGCGTACCTACGATCAACGCATTAGTATTAAATTATTTGATGTAGTACCTTTCAAGGCTAAAATCCACCTACTAAAGAAACTCACTCTAGGATATTTGAATGGTATTGGCTGAGATGGTTAAAGTCCCTTTCTACTGATGGAAAGGGCTTTGGTTCGGTGTCAAACATGTATTCAAATTTACTGGCGCAACATTTGAGCTGAGAAGCTATGTGCATTAAGAAACCTTGAAAATATGGGTTTTTTCAAATTATCCCGACGTTTAAAAAAGTATACTAAAAACTCAATAATACATTTTCTTAATTGAATATTCGATTACTTACCAATGATGATAATAGTGGCTAAGGAGAAAAATATACAGACATGGTAGCCTAATATAACTTCAAAAACATAAATGAACCAAAATGTTTTTGGTTGGCTGGTATCGAAGGGATACCAATTCCTGACAGGCATCCCGCAAGGATCGTGTTTCACGTAATAATCGGACCCTTAAGAAACACTTAAAATACCTTAAGTACCTTCATATCAAGAAATTTACCTCTCTGAGCAATACAGCTATCGAGTGAGAGCATTTCCCAGATATAAGTCGAAGTCAGGCAACCGGTAACGCAATAGAGCATATCTGAAACAAAAAATTTTCTTAATTAGTCCTTTGAAAATGTGTTCTCTATTTTAATAACATTTAGTGTAACGTGTGGACTTCTCCTCGGTATCCTGGATAACCTTGATGGTACTGTATTGGACAAACTCGTCGAAGTCATCAATGAGATTCTGGATTTGTCGCTGGTGGCTCAGGAAGCAGTAGTAAGCCACTCCGTAGCCCAATAAATCTCCACAGCCCACCAGCACTTCCAGCAGTATGTTGAGATTGTCAATACCTATGTAAAACTGTAATCTAAATCATATAATAAAAATTGTTTGGAAAGGATTGGTAAAAAGCACCTGGTAAACCATTCCTGCAAATATAGGGGAACTAGTTATAATAGCGTAACAAATAAAACCAGTTTTTAGATATGTGTTTTGCATATGATTTAAAGAGTCTATGGGCCACATTAGCAAACATTTCAGTGCGAGAACGTGAAGTTTTGCAATGTGATTTTTACTTTTTTGAGCCATTTTATACGCAAGAACTGTATGGCACAAAAGTTGTTGGCTGAATGAAAGATGCTAACTGTAATGAAGGTTCATTAATATTACCTGTCCTTACGTACTCTGTGTCAAGTCTCACACTTATCGATTAACTTTCCTTATTCTACATATTAACCTATGTACTTTAAAGGGCAAATAAAATCTTTTTAATCAAAGTAAAAAAATCTTTTATCGTATTAACATGCAGGGCGTAAATTACGTACATCTATATATTTCAAGAGACGAATCTTTAACTGATTTTATCAAAAAAATTACAATGAATGTAGGTCCCCAACGCCTCCGCTTAAGAACTAAAGGGGGTTGAAATTTCATTTTCAATTTGGTTTTTAAAATTGGGTTAATGACGGTTATTGAAATAATCAGAATAAATTTTACATTATAATAGTTATTGAAAATGTCCACCTCCGACTTCTATGTATGCATATATTCTTCTCACCGTTGATTGGCGAACTTTCTCGAATACACCCGGTGTATTTTTGATTTACGTACAAGAGTCGATTACTCTATTTCTCAGGTCTTATTAATTTCCCACCATAGTTTTGTATAAGAAGTCGGAGGTGGACATTTTCAACAACCATTATAATATTAAATTAATTTTGATAATTTTAGTAGTTGCTAATAAATGCGTTTTACCCCCAAGTCATGTTAATTGCAAACACGTTTATCTCGAAAACGGTTACTTCTAGAGACATTTTCCAAGAATACATTTTCTAATGGAAGTAAATGTACAATAAGTCTATTAAAATACGAAAGTGGCATACAGCGTAGCGTATAACAGTTAGGGCCAAAAATAATGTGATAAAGCCCTGTATGTGGCGCCCTCTATCAGCAATCAAAAAATTAAGTTAATATTTGGATTTTGAATCATAAAAAACCACTGTATACCAAATTGTGCCCGATTATTACATTTCTGTCCGAAAATATATTTTTTTAGATTTAAATGAAACTTCAAAATCCTCTAGTTTTTAAGCGAAGACATTGCGGACTTACATTCATGGGAACTTTTTGTAATAAAATCCATTAAAGATTCATCTCTTGAAATAAATTCATGTACTTAGTTAACACCCGGTATAGCTAATTCCGTGGGCTTCAATCTTAATTTAGATAACTATTCAGTTTTTAGAAATCACGTCTTCTAAATGTCCTGCATCAACTCTAATGCAAGCTTGAATTCTAAGTTCAAAATTTTGCATTACCCGGCGAAGCATATGTCCATCTGTTCTTGCAATTTTATTTCCAATCCGCTTTTTTGGCTTCGAAATTATTACTGCAGGACTTAAAAATTTGTTGCCTTAAATATCTCTACAGAAAAAAATCGAGCGTTGTTAGATCGGGAAATGTCGGGGGCCAATTAAAATTTGCAAATTAAGAAATTATACGGCCGTCCAAAAAATTTTGTAAAATCCTCATCGTGTTTCTGCCTGTGTGAGCTGTTGCTCCACCTTACTAAAATAACACGACACAATTACTCCCTTTAGTCAGTTGTGGGATGAGAAGTGTTTGCAACATGTTTATCTAACGCTAAGAATTAATTATTGCGGAATGGTTGGGTTCATCGTCAAAAAAGAACCGATAATACCAAATGATGTACTACACCAAATAACGACTTTTGAACCGTGCAATTTTGTAGTAAACAATTCGGGAGGATTTTCTGCTCACTAGTATCTAAAATTTTGCTTGTTATCAACGTCATGCAAGTGAAAATTTGCTTTGTCCCTCGTTAGCAAATTATCTATGCCTGCTCAATGAGGACTTACAAATTTTGCACAAACCTTCATTTTCTCATCTAAATTGCTAAGGTGATTTTAAATAAAAATTGTAACACTACTAAAGAAATTATTCCCTTGAATAAAATTGATGAAACATTTATCAATTTTGTTAAGATTTAAATCAGTTATCCAAATGACTAGTTCTGTAGCGATTATTTTTTTCATTTTTGTCCCTGCTTGTTCGTCATTGGCGTCAAATATCTGGCGAACGTTTTACCAAACAATTCGATAGGAAAAAAATTTGGTGTACTGAAGCAACAATTCTGGAGCTAAAAAGCGGATTCGAAAGACAACTGCAAGAATGGATTGAAATTTGCTTCATCGGACGACGCAAAATTTTCAACTTAAAATTTGAAATTGCCTTTAAGTTGATGGAAGGCATTTAAGAGATGCGATTTTTTAAAACTGAATAGTTATCTAAATTAATAATCCTATAGAATTAGCTGTAAATTATTAGTCCAATAAAATATTTTTTTAGTTTGATTAGAAAGTTTTTACTTAATGTTCAAAGTGCATATTCTAATATGGGGAATTCTATATTATGAATAAAGTATGTATTAAATTTTCGAACAACAAACTCAAGAACAACTTATGGAGTAATTTATTTCACTGTTAAATAATGCACCTCAATAAAGTTCACAAAATGAAGAAAACTATTAATAAAGTACATAGCAACGCGATAATTGGGCCAGGAAAGAGAGATTTTTAAATTTATAAAGTTCTGAAGTACTAAATCCGAGGGCTAACACACATAAGCGTATTACAGTTAAGATTGATCTTTTATTCGGACGTTGTAGTTATATTGATTTAACGAAACGTGAATATGCTTAAACTCTAGTATTTACGAAAAAGCGGAATGAAAGTTTTATCATACTGAGCCACCCTTATTTAGGAATAACTGGGATTAATATGTCGTTAAGCCGGTAATATTACTTAAAAAAGTAGTGATAATCATGGATCTAACATAACGGTATATTACAAGGATTTCACATGTCTTTTCACCTTTATTACTTCAGTTTGATACAATATTTCAATAATATTTTTAAATTTTTAATTTTATCTGGCGATATCCGCAATAGGTTCCAGTGATTCTGTGAAAGCTCTAATAAAATTTCTTTTTTTTTTTAATTGATATATAACGCTTCGGCATTTTAATGAAAATAAAGAAAATATATATATGAACAAAATTGAGGAAAATATTTTTAAAAGCCGTAGTATATACAGGGTGTTTCCCATCTATGTGTTGGAAGTTTAACGACGTAATACTGGTCGCAGTTCAGGTGAAAAATGTTTAATAAACAAATGTTCGCAAATACTTCATTTTAAAAATCCAGGGTGTTAAAATATATTAAAAAGAAACACTTTCCTTGAAAATTTCCAACATGGATCAAATTGGATTGTTTATTGATATAAAAGATCATATTAATATAATATTTTGCTGATGTTCACAGTAGCAGCTAGTTTACAATCAGTACAAGATTTATTTTTTCAATTCAAGTTTATTTTTAACAGTTCTTACAATATTCTTTTTTGATTTTGAAATAGATAAATCTTGCACTGATTAATTATTAACAAAGCGTTCTCGCAACTTTTTTCGGTTCTATTTGGAATAAAGAATACAAAAATTTAGTTTAACTAATGGAAAACACGACATCGTACATTACGCGTGTAAATAGAATAATAAAGATATCTCATCCGTACATCACTGTTGCATAGAAAAGTGTGAGTGTATGTAAATATGGGACTTTTCACTACATAGTAGCATGCTAAAATTCAACAATCCATTTGTAGCCATGTAGGAAATATTCAACGAAAATTTTTTTTTGTATGTTTTAACACACTGTATTTTAAAAACAAAGCATTTGCAAACAATTATTTATTAAACATTTTACGCTTGAAACGCATCAAGAATTACGCCTCTAAATTTTTTACACGTAGTTAAAAAACACCCTGTATATAACCAAAGTTGAACTGGCACTTGTATTGTTAGGAATTGCGGAACAAATAAATAATATAAACGTAATAAATATATAAATAAATCGTTTAGTCAAAAGTCTATAGAAACGACTTTTCATAAAGCACGTCGAAGATAGAGTATGTTATACAGCTTTTTTCTAAAAGCATTCCGTAAGATATGCATAAAGGTGTAAAAGCCACGTCCTCTTTTGAGAATTTGTTACATATTTGATATCCTCTCAGAGGGAAAGTGATAATTCGAAATCGTCCAGAATAGAACTTACATTATCTCATCTAAGCGAGACATAAAAAATAACATCATTACATACATGAGAGCATTAGTTATTTAGCTCCCATGTCCGGTACGAGTTTTTTCCGGATGAGGTGACATTAGTAGCCGACTCTGCAACAACAGCTAACGAACATACGTAGAATATTATATATTTCTGTCAATTCATGCTGTAGGTTCATTTACAAAAAAATGATCTTCTAGGACCAAATACGCAGTACATATTTCTTGACAACATGGCGAATGAAATTATTTGTTGAAATTTATCCCTTTGAGGCAGCCGAACGCCGATTATGTGTTTATCGAAACCTGCTTCAGTATCAGATACATGTGTTATTTACTTTATAAATGTTTTGAATAAATGTGGAAAACATATTGATAAGATTAATCCCCTTTAGGGGTAAAAATAATAACATTTAGTTGAAATAATACAATAGTTGTGGAAAAGCTTGCCATTTCGTTAGCGATACACCCCTAGAGTCTGGAAAAGTTTCTTAGCAATGGTATTACAATATGAGGTGCCGTAATGATCAATTTAGTGGCCATAAACGAGCACATTGCAGCGCCGAGTAAACAAAGTCGCTCGGGTAGGAAGAAATAAAATAAATAATTAAATGCGTGGTCGCCAAACGAAATAATACGTATTATTTCAGGAATAATTGTTCATTGTCTTTATTTTTATGGCGTATGACGGCGTCCTCTATAGTGAAATCAAAACTTTGAAATATTTCTTTATATGTAGTTTAATTCCGCTTGATATTAATTTCTCTATAAAACGTAGAGTGTCCCAGGGAAGATATAAGAAAAGGACAAATGGACCAAAAATTTTTCAATTTTTGATTGTCTTGTTACGAAACTATGGTATGCAAATAATGAATTGTTTTCGTTTTATATAGGGTGTTTAATAAACTAATTTGTAAAAATCATTACCAATAAGGTGTGTTTGTTATAATCTTTAAAATGCAGTCTTATATCTACATATCAAATTTCAGGAATATAAAAGTATTAATAAAAAAAATATATATATATGTAGGGTTACGTAACTAACCCTGCGCTTTAGTTTCGTGTCTAGTCATTTTGTAAATATGCGTTAAGTGTAAGTTCGATAAGGGTTAGGCAGTAGGAATTACTTTTAAGTTAGAAATACCCCATGAGGCATGGCACTGGTAGGCATTGGCTAGAGCATGAGAATTTCCCATGCCATGCCTTGTCTATGTTGGAAATCCCCGCAATAAACCTGGTTGGCATTGGAGCTGCATATAGTGAGCTTTGTCGGTGCTGGAATTGCCCGCAATAGACCTTGGCGGTCTCACAGCTGCAATTCCAATTCCCGGTTAAGACGCCACGGTTTGATGTGGCAAATGGTGCAGATGGCACCCTGGTCAAGGTACGCCCATGATTTGTCACCATGGGTGTTGGTACTTAAGGATGAACAAGGCATGGAGGGTTCTCTTTTTCTTGCCCTTGTTTTTGGGATACGGTCGGTCATTGTAACGCAGTCGTCGTGTCTGCGCTCATTACATTCATTAGTCTGTATATTCCGTATTAATAAACGAAAGCTTGTATACCTTCTCTCTGACCTGTGATTTCATTACAAAGATATAACCAACATCATATATCTAAAGTAGTATCAAAAACACCCGATGCTACATATATATATATATATATATATATATATATATTTTGTGAATCATACAGCAAACACCACGTAAATATTATAACAAATAATAAATATAAAATTTCACGCATCATATTTATAAATGATAACTTAGCAATAGGTTTACGATTTTGAAACAATGATTTATTTTATGTAACTGCCATCTATATCCGTCTATCTTTCGATCCTCCATGTGAATTCATTAAAATTCTTTTGAATATGTTCCAACGTTAAAGATTTCACAGCATTTGTCACCCTGTGCTGCAATATTGCTGCATAATTAAGAAGTGGTTCAGCATAAATCAGTTGTTTGACTCGATCTCATAAAAAGAAGTCCAGTAGTGACAGGTTTGGGGTTCTCGGCGGTCACTTGATTGACCCATTGCGAGCCATCCAGCTTTCTGCATAGTTAATTTTTTTCCGAAAAATACCTCTATTTCATAAATTTGGTACGAAGATGTAAGATTGCATTATAAACAACTTTTTTCAGTCGGATTTTTTCGAATATTGAAAAATAAAGACAATTTATTGGTGATGATCTTTACAAATTTGTATATCAAACATTCTGTATAACATGCAATCAACTTGTTGGTATACCATTGTAGTGTAACAAGCAGGGCTCACCTCACAAACATTATTCAAAAATTTAAAGAATTATGAGCCATCTGTGTTCTTGTTATCACGTTGTGTATACAGGGTGCCCCATATTTTACTTTACAGTAATATGCAAGTCTCCTTCGTTTTACTTATTGTAGGAAATTTGTAAGAGGCGTAATCATCTATCAAGTATCAAGCATTAAGAATGCAGGTAAATTTGCTTTAAAATTTCGAAAATTTTACCGTTAGCCAAATATACTATGAACTAACCTGATTTAAATTGAATAGCCGAAATATTAATTCGTCAATCCTACAAAAATATCTGAAAACATCATTAAAATGATAAAAAAAAACAAAATTCTCAATGGTTTGTGATGACCGTCAGCAACAAGATAAATATCTCATAGATATGTTTTATCATCTTTAGCAAAAATTTATGTCAAAATTGAGGTTTTGACTAAATTTTCATGTCACCACCGGAAAGATTATAAGAGAAAGTTTCCTTAAAAATCTCACCTTAAAATTCAAAGCCATATGGTCCTTCAATGTTACCATAATGGTATCACCTCGTTAAGCTCTTGAACGAGCATTTTTATACTGATCACTCTTATAAATTGAATGTCCAATCTTGCTATTGATTCAATTCATTCGTCTATTGGAGGCAGATTATTCATACTCGCCGCATCACCAACTTTCTCGACCACAAAAGCAAATAAATCCATAACGAAACACCAATACCTTTCAAAGCATTGTGTACCTTAGTTCATCCTCTTGGTTTGTTTTTAGGCTAGCGATTTCATGGGCTATACTGGCCAGTCCTAAGGAGGTCACTCCAACATAGACCATTGTTAGCATATCGAAGATATTGAAAACCTTTGGGGTATAACTGAAAAGTGCATTTATTATTACGTTAACGTCAAATGAAGTACATTCACCTTGATGTATTCTGGTGGTATCTGATGATGTAGATAAACTGTCCTTTGCTCGAAGATTGGTCTTCATGGTCAAAATCGTAACCAAACTTAAAACTGCAGCACTTGACTTGGTGAGTGATGGGCTTCAAGAATTCTGTGATTTTTTTAGGGTTTCCTCGAAAATGTATTTTCTGCAGATAATAGTTAATGTAGCTAAATAAAATAATCAGCAGATGCAGTAGCAGTAACTGATGCCAATTAGGAAGATAAGCAAAGAAGTATTTCAGCAGATTTATTTCGAATGGATACACATGTTCTGGGTGGGTATTCCGCAATGACCGTAATTGTAAAATTCTGAGTCTACGCAAAAGTATTTATTTCTTTGAGAGAAAAATCCTGGCTTCTTGCATTTGAATTCCATACAATATTTCCTGTTCAGCATCGACCAAAACAAGTTGCTAATAACTCCAAATGTAGCATAATATCAAACGTCTGCAAAAACTCGTAGGAAACTATGTAGTCCGAAGTAATTCGAAACATATTTGGTACATTTACTAATTTAATGGCCAATTTCTTGCATATTTTCTGTACCCCAATACTAGGCCAACAAATTCATCCTTTCAACAATTTTCTGAATGTCCCTCTACTTAGACAAAAAGCAAATGTAAGCTACAGTATTTTCCAGAATCCCAACATCATCACTTTCGACATGCTAGTATAACTGGAACATGGAACATTGAGATTCTGGATGTTTTTGATGATTTTTTGGTCGTCTGGCATCCTACAACGGACTTTACGGGAATCGAAGGAAACATGCTGATACAGAACAAGGCGTAGATGGGAATAGAGTTCAGACTTTGATTGAAATTCTCTATCGGTCGTTAAAACAGGCATTTGAACGCTATCTTTTTCATGATACCAAAATTCAAATTAAACTTACATAGGTAGTTTAGGGAAGGTATAATAGTGAAAGTTGAAGTAGGGATAAGAAGCTGATTGAAGTTTGAACCGTTGCCAAGGATTGTGGTGATCGATGGGATGACGTGATTCACTTAAAATTTCATGGCAGGAAAAATTACAGACAAAATGTATCTGGAGTATATTGAAAATGATGGACTAAATAACTGAAGTTCAGTGTCAGGTAATATTTGAAGACACGCATTGTTGACATTATTTTACGTGTTTAGCACTTTGCAGTCGGATATGATTAATGAAATGTAGCCACTGCAATTTGAAAGAATATGTATCAGATTGAAATAATTAAACATAATTCATATTATTATTTCAGGTAGTAAATCGGAATAATCGACTTTCGTCCCTTAATGAGTGAAAATAGACCTCAAGGCTCAGTCCTCTTCGCCTTTGCCTATTTCCTTTGTCATAATCAACAATTACAGTGCAATCTTACTACGTTTTTGTTTTTGGCCCTACTTCATGTCGATAGTTAATCTATTTTTAAGGACACAATTTTGTAATGACCAAAGTATCACACTTTTTACATTTCCTACTTATATGACTCGCATGTAGCTCGTGCGTGAGTGTAATATTCATATTCATGAATTTTCTGCTCCTTTTATTATTATGAGATACCATGTGTCCTATGCAGGGTGGACATTTTGATGACACGTATTGGAATCTTCTGAATTGTGATAGTGACTAAAAAAAAAGATTAAAGGGAGAAAGTTACTTGTGTTTGAATGTTAAATTAGAACATTTCTAACAAATAGAAAAATACAAAGTGCATTCGGAGATATTCTGGATAAACCTGACTATTTCGATATGAAACATTCTGCAAAGCTACAAAAAATATAATTACCAACCAATAATTTGATTATTTCCTCGCAAATCTCCATTTGGGATTTTTCCGTGGCATCTTTGATATTCGCAAAAAGGGCATCAAAGTCAAATACAATTTACAACTTCATTGCTCAAATTTAGTTAAAGAAAGGGCTCTGCTGAAGCACGTGCGCTTATGCACTTACAGAAAACTATTTTACACTTGCTCTTTTTAAAAATGTATAAGTTTTTATCAGTTTATTGCAGTTGACTACTTTGATTCCTAACTCAGAACCAAATTTAATTTTTATTTAACTCAAGTTCAATTGTTTGCTGTATTTTATCATAAAAAAGATTTTGTTATTTCTATTAATATTAAATTTTAATTTCTATCTATCTCTTATAATCAAATTATTTAAAAATATATGAAATATGAAGGAGAATCGACTCGAACCATCATTTATGAAATATCCTGTATAATACACTAAATTAACGATCAGCTTTAACCCTGCCTAAACTGGTTTGTTGCACTATACTTTCATGTTTTTTTTTTCTCATTGGGTGCTTATGTGCATTGAGAACTCTACGAACGCGCCATTTTTCCGATTTGAAGTCAAAACGTTCATTTATCGATTTCAAATACAATCTGTTTAGCCCCAGCTACAATTACAATTAGCAGCTCCACAAGATATTATTCGTGCTAATCACGATTCTTCCTGTGGTTTTGAAAATTGTTTAACGTAAATTTTTCAGCTTCGTGAGCTGCAATTATTTCAGATATCCGGCATATTTGAAAAAGCTGAAAATAAAGGGTTTTAGAGTGTTTCTAATCTAGGCCCTCTGTGTGGGCGGAAGCCGTTATACACGACTTCAAAACACTTATGACCCGTTTATACTATAGCGAGACTAACCCTCAATTCGTTCACACTCAGGGAATGCAGCTCCATGAAGAGTTTCTGTCTTCATTTCTGGAGACCCCAAAGACGTTTCTAGTGGCAGTGTGTTGTCCGAATCTAAAATTGACTGTTATATGGAAATTTCATAATGTCAATGCAGCAATATCTTCAAGCTTATCAATACTGATATTAAACATAACATATTAAAGGATGAGCAGAAAATCGATTTAAAGAGAAAATATGGAGATTTATTAGAACAATGTACTGAAAAAAATTAGAGATTAAAGAAAAAATAAAGGAAAAAATTGGCCGCATTCAGTAAAAGTATCATTTGCTCTACAGTTGTACAACTGCTGCTGAACATTTCTTAAACATTGTAAGTTTTCTGCATCTGCTAAATATGCTTTAGGGCATATTTTTTTTTTATGAATCGCATTTATCGCCGATAATCACGAGTAGGAGTGTAAAGCTTGTGTAGGCCCATTTTAAGACCTAAAATTGAAAATTTCCTCTTTTCTAGTTAAATTAAATGTATCACTTACCTACTTACTCTCATAAATCGGAAAAAGGAAATACTCCCAAACAACTTAGTTCTGAACTCCAAGGGCTTTTGGCTGCGGCCTAACGTGAAAACTATAATCGACTTTAGTTTAATTGCAACATCATCATGTTTATATCTCCCGCTATTGTAAATGGATCGGCTCACCTTCATGGACTGAAATAAACCATGGAAGTCAACCCTAAAATACACAAAGCAAGGACCAACCTCCTCCTGAACAATTTGTCCATTGTAACTAATCGAATAGACCAACACGCACCAAACAGACAACAATTCGGCATATTTAATCCTGTCTTGGGTGTCTATATCAGGGTTGATTATCTGGTAGCATATCACCGCCATAAGGGATGAGGTCAGACTTATGTAGACGGTGATTAGGACGTCAAACACTTTAAAAACCCTTTCAACATACCTAAGAATTAACGCATTAGCAATTTTTTAATGCAGTCTTTAGGAAACTTACTTTAAGATTTTTGAATGGTATTCGTTGAGGTGAGTAAATTCCTTTTTTACCAATTCAAGAGGTTGTGGATTGGAGTCAAAAATGTACTCAAACTTGCGGGCACAATATTGCAGTTGAGAGGTTATATGCACAAAGAAGTCTTGAAAATATGCAAAGAAAGTGAGTTATTTATCCCAAGGACTACTTAGAGGAACATCTGTTATATTTTCATAGTACCGATTTTTAAAATTTAAAAATACAAGTCTTCCATTAATAGCATGGAAAACCATTAATGGTTGGGAAACATGTTTCCTCCATGTTTTTGAGAACTGTTAAATAACAGGTACATATGGTTAATTATTGATCTAGGGAGGTAATCACTGCATTGTTGTTTTAATTGTAGTTGCCATGGAAATGAACTTCGTAGGAAACGTTACCGTCGACGTCACGGCTCAAGACGTGTTGACTTTCCATTTTTCGTATTTAATTTAGGAAAGTTTATTGCAATTATATAAAACTTTAGTTAAATCTAGAAGTTAAAATAATCGATTATGTTCCGTGCTTTTGAAATGCCTCTCACTCTCACGTGTTGAAACCTTCAGAACTGCACGTTCAGGTCATAATAATTTACATCACAATCTTGGTGTATATTATTCTTAATTAAAACCTGTGGAACTCACCAATAATAACAACTGTGGCTAAAGAGAAAAACACGGAGACGTGGTAGCCCATTATGATTTCAACAACATAAATACTCCAGAAAACTGTTGGATGGCTGGTACCGAAGGGATACCAATTCCTCACGGGCATCTCGCAAGGGTCGTGCTTCATGTAATAATCGGAACCTTAAGAAACACTTAAAATCCTTTAAGTTCTTACATATCAAGAAATTTACCTCTCTGAACAATGCAGCTTTTAATTGAAAGCAGCTCCCAGATATAAGTCAAAGTCAGGAACCCTGTAACGCAATAGAGTATATCTGAAATAAACACTTTTATTAATTAGTTATTTAAAAATTTCACTTGTGTTTATTAACATTTAGTATAACGTGTAGACTTCTCCTCGGTAGCCTCGATAACTTTGATGGTACTGTATTGGGCAAATTTCTGAAAATTCTCGATGAGCTTCTGAATTTGTTGGTGGTGTCTCAGGAAGCAGTAGTAAGCCATTGCGTAGCCCATTAAATCTCCTAAGCCAACCAGTAGTTCCAACAATACATTGAGACTATCAATATCCATGGAAAACTGCAATTTAAGTCGGGCAATGGGTGTTAGTTGGAAAGTGCAAACTACCTGGTATATCACTCCTGAAAATACAGGGGAACTGCTTATAATAGCGAAGCAAATAATAGAAGTTTTAAGATACAAGTTTTGCTTGGGACTTAAAGCGTCCATGGGCCTGATTAGCAAACATTTCAGTACGAGAATGGGGAATCTTGCTATATGATTTTTTCTTTTAGGCACCATTTTACAGACGATGAGTGTGTTGCACACAAAAGCTCGTGGCGTAATGAAACATGTGGGCTATAATGAAAGATCATCACTGTCGCCAGCCCTTACATGCAAAGTATCAAGTCCTATACTTATCGTTCAAACCTTCCTTATTCTATTATGAATAAAATGTGTTGCAGATGTCTTTTCACCTTTATTACTTCAGTTTTATACAATAATTCAATAATCATTTACATATTAGTTTATTTAATAATACCCGTAATAAGTTTCAGTGATTCTGTGGGAGTCTTAATAAAATTTCCTTTTTAAAATTAATATATAAAACAACATTTTATTTATTAACATCATTTTTACAAACCACTAGTTTACCGTTATACTTTGGTAAAAGTATATTTGTTAAGGGTTTACATTCTGAATGGTTTTGGTGTAGCTAATGTGCGTTAAATGGCTTTGTAAGTATGGTAGGCTTACCTGATCGCTATACAAGATAATAAATATTTATTATTTTAGGAATGATTTTTCTTTATATTTACCTTTATAGTACATTATACCGGGCCGAACGGCCTTCCCTATAGTGAAATCAAAACCTTGGGATATTTCTTTTATAGTTTAATAATACTTGATATTAATTCAGCTGAAAAATATATTGCTCCTTAAAATTAAGTACCATGTATCATAATGTATATAGTGAGCAAGTACACCGCATCTCACTTACTAATTATCTACCAATAAATCATCAAAAGTCCGTTTTAGGTCAAATTTCAATGATCTCATTTACATGATATTTTCTCCGAGAAAGATCTGGTTACTCACAGTGTAAGAAAAGTACAAAATCAATTCGAGAAGCCTCTAAAATTACGTAAGAAATTACGATACACGAGAAGAGCTAGTTACAATACAACATACAAATTATACAAATGAAAATATAAGTAGGGGAAATATGGCACTGGGCACGATAATTTTTAGTAAACACAGTTAAATTCTACTTTGGCTTAAAACCTGAAAACTACTTTCGTGAAAGTGAAATTAATCGTTTTTCTTGTTTTGAACAGAATTGAAAGATTTTTTGTAAACGCTGGAAGACAATTTCTTGAAAAAGCATGATAGAAATTTGCATGGGTTTGTTGGATTGAGGCAGAGTGAAAGCCAAAAAACAAAGTTAAGTTCCTGCGTAGCTTGAAGAGCATAGTAAAAATATCTGAACAGCTTTGGGGCTAATTGAGGAGATTTGCAGCAAAACTCCTATTTTTTGTCGATTAACCTGAATCAAACTGAGCATGAAATAAACAAAAGTTTGTGATAGGTGCTGAAAATCTCATATTTATTCGAGAGGGAAAAGAACTCATAATTAAAATGAGCTTTATTATCGTGGCAAGTCAACGATTACAAAAGTAATGTGGTTTCTACCGATTTACATTTCTTTCCATTACCTAGAAAATTCATATTTTACTCGGTTTACGGCAAATTGCCTATACTGTACAGGGTGTTTCACAACTTAGCGGACAAACTTCAGCTACGTATGTACTGTCACATGGGAAGTCCAATTGACAAAAAAAATAATGGCAGTCTTACAGGTAATGAGATAAACAATGATGAATTTTATTTACTTTCTGCTACAAAAGTTGTTTAAAATTGTTTCCATTGGTTTAATCGCAAGCTTGAGGCCATCGAATCCAATTATGGCGGACTAGTTCGAATGTTTCTGCTGCCTAGTGTTCTCGAAGACGCAAATTATCAGCCACCGTGGTAAACAAATCTCGCAATTCTTCAATATTACGAACTTCGTTACGATAGACCTAATTTTTTAATGTCCCAATAAAAATCAATCTAAGGGATTTAAATCTGGAGACCGCGGAGGCCAAGCTACTGGTCCATCCCGGTCGATCCAACGTATCCCGTACACGTGAGCTAAAAAATTTCAGACGTCTAAACAAAAATGTGGAAGTGCCCCATTGTGTATGAACCACATACGTACTCGGATCGCTAAGGGAGCATCTTCAACACGAATAAGCAAATCGTTACGAAAGAATTGCAGAGATTGAGAACCATTCATCACATATGGTTAAATAAACGGTCTAATTAAACGTTTATCAACAATACAAAGTACACTTTCTTATTTAAATTCCCACAAGTTGACTGTTTTTCAAACAGGTGATAAACAATAATGATACAATGTTAGGCACCTTCGCTTCCTTATCAGTATGGAAAAAACATAAACAATTTTTGCACCTTTTTGTTCATTTTTATGTGAAGTAATAACTACAATACAGTCAAATGGATGAATAAGTCTAATATAATAAATCAATTTATACTATTTTTCATCTCGTTATCTACTTTCATTCGAATTTTTTTTGACAAATGGACTTCGTATCTAGCATTGCATATGTGGATGAAGTTTGCTCGATAAGTTGTGAAACACCCTGTATATGTATAATCGCATGCGCCGTAGGACGTCAAGACGCCACCTATTCTTTTTTGTCTAAATTTATGTTGCAAAGGCTAAAAACTCCATATTTGTCCCAGGACGAAAAACACTGATAGTCAAAGTGAAACTTGTTTTTTGTGGCAACTGACGCGAACTTTCAATACTGCTATAACAATTTTTTTTTATTTTATCAAAAAAAGGTGTGATCCTTCAGAACCGCAGTAATCGGGCCAGAACACATAAACAGGACGTGTTTCAGAAACGTGGTACGGTTCGCGAGGAACCTGTTCGGGGACGACCGGCAAGGCACAATGGATGCCTTAGATTGACTAAATTACAATAGGTCTCAGATCGCAATGGTTCGCTCTGTATTTTCTGTGCGTGTTCTATTTTTCATTCTGCTTAATTCTAATGGAGCATGTTCTATATCTATCCTCAGCCATTTTGGAAGTGATTTAGTAAAAAATTGTTTCGTTTTTTCAGTTAAAAAGATTGTAATTTTCGAACTCCATGTTTTCTTGCAACGATTTGCATGTCGTCTTATAGGTCTGAAACGTGCCTCTTTTCCTACAATTCTAGAATTTAACTTTTTGTTTTAACTATAATGGTGAAAAAAGACAGCGACACATTACGTGCTATATTGGTAAATTTTGTATGTAACAGGAGAAAGTTTGTTCGGAAGGCTCGAATCAACGAACCTCTGCAAGTAGAACCAACAAAAAAAATATGGTACTTTTGCGATTTAGAAAAATTGTCTTTATCGCCGTTTTTCTCCAAAGCTCCTCAATTATTATTATTAGTCAGAGAACTGCTTCAGTGGGTCTAAATTCCTGGAAAATAAAGATCGCTGGCCATTGTCCTAGTTGAGCCAGTCTGGGACAATGGACGCGGAAGAACTAACCATTTCAATCCTTGTTCTTTTGGTCGTAAACTGTCAAACAAAACTAAATCTAACACACAGCCTCTATAAGTATAAATATCTTTGTTCTGTTCATTATTTACTTCTAAGCTTAATCAATAGTACTGCGACCTCTAAAGGACCTAAGGGTTTTGCACATTTCCAATAAGATCCTCAGGAACCATCTCATTTACTGCTTACTGTACAATATTGCTAGGAAAGACAATTTTTTGGCACATTAAACTTGAGCTAACCACCATTCATTCTCCAAAAGCTCCTTAAATTAAATCACTGTAAACCTTGCAAAATCCTTACAGCCTGAAGAGGGCACCGTAATAAGGGCTATATTAAAATATTTCTCAGTCCTTTACGCACAATTTAGAACACTTATTGAGCGTCAGATACGATTACAAATATAAAAAACATCTAGAAAGAGCCAATTATTCGGTAGGGTTTGGAAAATTACTATTGGTTTTAGGTACTTTTGCGGTTTTCATGGGTTGGGTTATGGGGGTGACACTGATCACGTGGTAGGTACACGAGTGGTTTCACGACACTTACGTGGGGATTATTTTTGGTGGATTCAAGGCAAATTTTGAAGAAAAAAATCAACATTTGCCTCGAACTTTTTTTTATCATAGAACCTCGTCACAGAATCTCACTTTTCTAGCTAATATAGCCACAAATCGATTATTACTTTTACAAGAATAACGAAAAGGAAAAATATTCTCTAAAAAGTCACCTAAAAGAAATTCAATTATTATAAAACCCACGATTTACTCCCGTCCGGTTTCGACTGTGCCATTTGCACTGCAAAATTCTCAGATAGGTCCTGCGAAAGCTCGCATTGCACAAGGCGTAGCACATGGGATTTATTGTAGAGTTTATGTAGCATAAGTAGTAGAAAAAGTCCCACACTTTAGGAGAGATCCGGTCACTGGTAAAAGTGACCGGCTTGAGCAGCACCAATATGTTGTACGGCGTCCACGTGATGATGAACGTCAGCAAGATGGCGGACAACGTTTTGGCCGCCTTTTTGTCAGCCTTCTTCTCTTGAGTTTTCTTCTTTTTCTTGCCGTGATTTTTCGTCGCATTTGCCAGCAATGCTTTTCCGGCCAAATGTTTCGGAATACCTGGAAAAATTCAATGTCCACTTTACACAGAACCCAATAATCAAGCTGCAGTTAATCCTGGAACCTTAAGGAGAAATGCCTCTTTCATTCCTCTACTGATATTTTTTAAGTCTTGAATTAAAAGTCATAAATTGGAATGGAACTTGCAATTTTGGGAACAATTAGCCAAAAATAATCGACAAAAAAATTGGGGAAGATGAAAATAGGTTTGGTCCCATGGAAGCACTACTAGTAGTAGTAGCAGAAACATTTACTGGGGAGCTTTTCGACTAGTCTCTTAAGGACCCTTTTCTTTCTCAATTTACCTCTTTTTTAACCGTAGATTTTTCGGCGAAACTTCACTGAATCAAATTAAAAAATATACAATAAAATCTTAGTATTAATATTTATTTATTAAATTTTCCCTTTAGATCCTACTCAATTCTTGATCTTAATCCCGATAATCCATGCAAGATATCCCATTTTGGAACCCTGCTATGACGATTTTGGTAACCATAAAGGGCACAAGTTGGTTAAATTGAAGAAAAATTGCACAATATGGTATTCAATAACATCCCGTTAAAAAATTTGACCAATTCTGATAACTTTCATGTCCGCTTTCAAGTTCTATGCGTGTTCTTCATTTCTGCATTCATTCTGCATCAGAAAAAAGTTAAATTAAAAAATGTGAAAATTTAAGATTGTGTCCATAAGAAACAGCAAAGTTGATGATGGTTGCCGAGAATCGAAACGTCGGATTTCAACATGACATCGCCGGGTTACAGAAGCAGAAAGTTGCATTGACGGAGTAGCAATAATTTTTAATTACCTATAAAATGAAAACTTCTTCCCAAAATGTCAGTTTTTTTCGAGTACTCTGAGACATCAGAATTTTTTTAATTTTAAGACAACACATTCTTGAACTCCATATTGCGCAGCTTTCCCCTAATTTAATTGACCTCGCATCTTTTATAATTACCGAGATCCAGATGGTCAAGCTATAGAAGCAGACACCCTTGTATTTGATTAAGTCAAGATGTGGTCTTGGCCCAGCTGCAAGACTCTTCCATGCAAAATTCGAAACCCTCCATGTGGTTTTCTTTAGTTGTCATTATGTTGGAGCTTTGCGTTATTAATGGTGAACTTGTTTTGCACCAACGATGTTGTTTTTTTTTTTAAACCATTTTGTGAAATATCCAGATTTTTTCCTCACTATTAAACCTTAAGCCATGAAGTTGATCAATTGGATACCCTAGATGCATCGTTGGGGCTCATGGAAATTAATATGAATGACTTTTTAAAAGGCTGGAAAATATAGGAAAGTCACTTCCGTTTGCGTCTGCACCTTTCTATAATATTTCTTAATTTTCTTTTAATTTTCCCATGGAGTACTCTTTTTTTAAGGCTCGGAAATATCTAAATGGTTCAAAGTATAAAGAAAGAAGTTATTGTATTGTATTATGTCCTAGGTTAAGTTATGTCATTAGGTCCTCGGTACTACTAGTGCCTAATAATGAAGAATTTTAAGATGTGACCCTCCAATGTAGTAGAAATTTTAAAACTTTGGTCAAATAACCATTCTTATACAATGACCAGCAGAAAATGAGCGTAATATGGATTTTTTTAAATTTGAATTTGTCAGAAAATTTTATTATTGATAAAAGTTTGTGCATTTCTGAAAACCCAAAATGCAGTTTACAAAATTTGTATATCTCATTTCATATGAGGAAGATTCGAAAATTATGAAAATGGGTTACGAGTAAAGTACTTTTATTTTTAATTTTAGAGAAAGCATGCATGAAGAACAGTTGTTTAGAATTAATCGGTAAGTCCAACAATAAAGTTTCAAATTTCTACTCCATAAAACAAATTTGCGGATTTTTTTATGATTTATTTAGGGGACTGAAAATTATCCATATTATTATTTGTATTTTTTAATCTATTATGAAACAAAACTGGCATATTTTTTTATTTTCTATACAGAGTGAATCATAAAAATATCCGAAAACGTGTTTTATGGAATAGTAACTTAAAACTCCGTTGTTGAGCTCCTTTTTTAATTCTAACCAACTTTTCACAATACATGTTTTCTCTAAAACTCAAAATAAAGATACTTTATTCATGAGCCCTTTTCATAATTTTCGAATCTCCCCCGTATGAAATCAGATATATAAATTTTGCAAACTGCTTTTTAGGTTTGCTGTTATGTGAAAGCTTGTACCAAGGATAAAATTTTCAGATAAATTCAAATAAAAAAAATCCTATCTGGGGCGTACTTTTTGCTGGTCCCTGTATGTATGCACGTCAAAATAATTCATTTTCAGGTTTAAATATGCACTGTGACTTTAATATAAAAAAGCATACCTTTTGCATTTAGCGGTATCCTCACATCCGGCATGGCAGACGGTCTCCTATTTACATGATTGGAGAAGACAGTCGAATTTGAATTTAGCTTATTGGCACTGTTGTAGGTCTGCTCTGTCCCATCCTCCGGAATCATTTTGATCGATGGTTGCTCGGAATGGTGGCTGTCTTTCGTGTCCCCAGGTAACTTAATTACGATAGTATATACACTGTCTGAAGACCCTGATCTGCCCGCCATCCGATTGGCCATAGGAAGAGTTCGCGATTCACGGGGAGTATAACGGGTAGGAGTTATGTTCGCCTGATTGCTGGTTGACCAACCGCCATCACGGGTCGCGTACGGGTCCCTGTAGGGAGATCTAGCACATATCACAGTGAGGCGAGGAGGGAGTTTGGGACTCTACTGACCTAATAACATTGAGCGATGTACACCTCGAAACCGAACTAGGCAGAGGTGTATCCAAAGACATGGGAGTGATGTAGCCTTGACCCTGCTCACTAGGACTTTCATCCTCAGTGTCACTATCGTCTTTCCCGGAATGCCACCACGCGATGCACCAGGCACGCAAACGTCTTGCGCTTCCAGTGAAACCCCTCTCTGCAGGAGTCTTCTGCAGCTCAACAATTAAATTAATTAATACTCAATTTGTTGGTGGTTCCTCACCCCTCGCTTCCTGCGAAAGGGGCCTGCACTGACCGAACCCTGCATGTAAGCAGAGTCTGTCTCTGCAGCTGAAGACTCCGACCTTGGTCTCCTCCAGTCGTCCACGTCAACCGTGGAACAGACGTTGGTCGCTTCGTCGCTGCACACGAATACACTGTATACATGTGATTAGCTAATAAAAGGGTTAGTTTTCACATTTAGAACATCGAACGTCTAAAAGTGCTACCTAGAAAGCTTCTAAATGTGCAAGCTACCGTACAAGAAGTTGGAAAGTGCCCCATTAATACAATTGTCACCTTAAGGGAAGAAATCAGTATTTGTATTAGAGGACCATGATTTGCCCGAAAATTCAATAGACACACGAAATTTCTGCCTTCAAATCGGTAGATTCAATTTGAATACCCTTTTTTTGAATTTTCATCCCCAACGTGATGTAGCAAATCTGCTGGTTATATCGGAGAAGAAATCGCTGAGTGGGAGATCAACTAGTTCGTACCACTAGAGAAAGAAGTCGGTATTTATATTAAAGAAGCAGGATTTCTCCAGAGATTCAATGCATCTAGGAAATGTAATAAATCAATGCCTTAACAAATCAGTAGATTAAATTTGAATATACCACAACTCCTGTTGCTAATTTTGATCTCCAATGGGATGTAGTAAATCTGCTTATTATGATGCAGAGTGACGAGTGAAAATTCAAAAAATAATCTCTGCTTGGATAACTCTGTACAAATATCTTTGAAACAGAACAGAGGTTGTTATCAAGGAGTTGAATCTGGTCCACATGAAGTTTTGTCTCTTCCAGTTAATCAATCTCTGTTCACTTTCCCAAGAATCAGAACGCTTCTTCTAAATCCAAGACCTCTCGGTGAGGTTGTGCAAACAACTGTGTGAAGAACTTAAGCTACTCTGCGAGCTTCTCAACCATAAACCTTTATTAAGGACGATGAAATTACCCCTATGGCGATCCCTTTCCAGGAATGGTTTTAGTTTTCCATCTCTTGAGTCTTTTGCGCGTTTCAAATCGCTACTTGATTTTTATATTATTGGTGTAGCATCATTATGACTTGTATATGAATGTAGGTGCCTTGCTTCATTTTTGACCTGACTCAGTATAATTGAACTCCCTCAAAGTACTGAGAAGTGTTTAGAAACATCTCATATAATTGCAGACGATTATCTATCAATGAGCTGCCTGGCTTTCTCTATAACCAAACAACCAATACAGAGTGTGAATTATCGTCACTCTAGTCCCTTGATTCTTAATTTTTACATCTTTGAATTTATTCAATTGAATATTTCTCATTATACTGATCAAAATTTAAAAACATCCTATATAACCCAAAAACTGCAGACCATTCGCTATGTGATTCCCCTGGCTCTGTCTATTACCAGGTAACCAATATATGCGGAGAGACTTTTGTTTCCTGACATTTTCTATTTCTAATTGATTGGTTTAATGCTTTTTCCATTTCGATTCACTTCAAGAAACCGAAAAGAGTACTTACTAGACGATCAAAGAAATTTGGTGGATGTGACGAACCTTTATAGCTCATTCATTAAAGTTTTTGGAACTGTGCGAATAAATATGGTGCAAATGCTTTTGGCATAAATTTGTTGCTTTTCATGAACTTTGGCCCTTCATATTCAATATTTTTCTATTGTTCTTAAGGTTTATGAACTTCTGAATATCAGCAATTATCCAGAGTTAAAGTAGGTCAGTGATTGTTCCTTACCTTAGGCATAAAACATTTTGATCTCCACACTTCAATAAAAGCAGATTGGGTAGTTGCTGCATTCCCAATTTGCCTGAAACTTTAACTGTCTGGATCTTTCTGCTCCAGGAACTCAAATATAACATAAAGAGCGTCTGGGAAACTAAATTTGGAAATTGTTGGATCATTCGGTGCGATTAAATTTACCAAGAACCACGATGTTTTTCATAAAGCGTCAGCAAGGATTAATTAAAATTTTTTTTCAATGATATGTCGATTATTAGAGGCGACACCATTGTGTCCTTAATGTTTTCTCTTCAGCGTGTTAATAACAAATAGGTGTAAGTGCAGTTTCTAAATGTCAGTGTAACACATGAAAAACGGGCAACTACACCATTCTTCTATCGCCTACACTCTACGAGACATGAACCAACTTGTCGATATCTGACATTTAACATATACAATAGTCTGTTTGAACCTCAGACCTTTCTAATGTCAAGCCTTACCTAGAATTGCTTCTTTTACTATTATCCTTTTTACCCGCCTGCAGGTTAGGCAAGTCTTTCTGTCTTTTTTCTGTTTCTCTCCAGATTCGCCAATATAAAAAAATCATCACTGAAACTGGAACGTAAAAGGCCGCAATCGCCGTACCTGAAACATGACCGTAGCATCACTACCAATTAATTTTTATTTTAGTTTCTCACCAAATGTGATATAATGGTTAGTTTCAATGAACTGAATATAACACTCGTTGTCGGGCACCGTGCGCTGTCCTTCGATATAAGGCCAGCTGTAAATCCACGGAGGCCATAAAAGCAAACTTATACCCCACGCACTCCTGGAAATCAGAAAGTTATCCGGGGCATGGACTTAAGAAGGAGGTCGTATATCTTACCCTATCATAAATGCAGCCTTTTTATTGGTCCTTTTGGCACGATAAGTAAGTGGCCGTGTCACAGAGAAATAACGATCGAAACTAATTATCAGGAGATTTAACACCGAAGCATTGCTAGCGAGGTAGTCCAGAGCCAGCCACGTGTCACAGACTAAAGGGCCTAAGGGCCAATAACCTAGAAAGTGAAAATTGTGAAAGAAAAGAATAAAAAAGTAAAAAACCATGAAAATCAAGATAGTATTCCTAAAGCAATAATTTTATGTCATGCACAAATTTTTTTTGTCAATAAAAATGTATTGTTGAGCTGTTAATGCGACTCAGTAGATATTTAGGTCATATTATGTATTCAGGACAGTGCATAATTAGATGGGGGAAAACAAAATTAAATCTGCTAATGTAGGCCATACGCCCATACGCTGTCTACCGCAGAAAGAATCAATTAATTCCTCGTTAATAGTAACACATCAATTTTTTTTTTCCAAAAGTTGTAAGTGGTGGAGGGAACTTACCTAGTAAAGTATAAATGGTGAAGAGGGGCATTGAAATGAGTCCGACTGCGAAATCAGCGACGGCGAGGGAGAACAGGAAGTAGTTGCTTATTGTTTGAAGTTGCTTGTCGATTTTGAACGAAATCATTACCATAATATTTCCCACCACTGTTACCAGTGACAAAATTGCAGCTAAATAGAGACAAAATTTATTTAATGTGTATGAAATTTATTTAACAACTAATAGGTTAGACCTTTCAGACCGATGAGGGTGGGGAGTTGGCGAACCAAGCATTTTTATTTACAGAGTAAGATTCACTATGCATTGACCGATATCACAATTATGTCAATAGATTTGTGAAAGATACTAATTTTCAATGCTTTTATTATAATGCAAATTGTAATATGTAACTCATGATAGAAAGCATGCTCTTTCGTTTAGTCGAAAAAAGATTAATAAGGAGTGGAGATATTCGTTTTGGAAGCTCAATCATAAGAATCTCGAAAACCATAACAGAGACGAGTTCGGGTAAATTCTGACAGAATTGCGCAATTTGACGCTGAGGAGTACGCTGTGTTACAAAAAAACGTTTAAAAAATTTCGATTAAGGATCCGATTCAATTACTTCCAAAGGCATTCGAAAGTAATTGAAATTTTGGAAAATTCTAAACTGCGTAATTTTGCTCCAATTTAACCGATCTCGTGTCTTTAGTTAACTTACAGTTAGGAAGATCTAAGTGGCTGAGCTCTAGAAACAAACACCCTGTATATTCACTCCTGATCGAACTTTTCGTGTAATTAAACGAAAATGGAAGAACGAGTGGAAAATCGATGGTTGTAATTAACTAAGTGATGTAAAATGTTGCTAAATCCTAGCGCTCATAGCTGACATAAGAAGTAGACAAAGAGGCTTTGTAAGGGAAAAAGGACCTAAGACTATCAGCATGTGGAGGAGAGGGACGGACTTAAGAATATCGGCATGTCGAAACGCATAAATCAGCTTCTTAGAGAAGGCCATACCTACTCTTGCTTTGAGTGGAAATTTGAGTAGTATTAAATCCAAGAAGCTCGAATAAAAATGTTCTTCAGAATATTCATATTATGGTGTCTTATTTTCAGCACGAATCCTGGCTTGTCTTGGTGACATAGGGAGGAGTTATTGGGGAGGAAGTTGACTTAAAGATAATTTGTTCGATATCTTACCTATGGTGCCTAAGAAGACGACTTGAGTGATAGTATACTTTGCCTCGTGGGTAACAAAGGTGTCGACAGAAAAGTTCGTCGGTGACGAGGTGTTCATGTTGTCACGAGGACCCTATGGCTGGATGTCGCCGCATGTCGCCTGCTCGCCCTCGCTGAAGCTGGAAAACCATTAAAAACTTGTGGATTTATGTACAGAATAGTTGGCTAAAGCTCTAATGAGTACACACAAACGATACCAATCCCGTATGTAATGAAATGATTTACAGTTGATTTGTTATTAATGACGGTACGAGCTGACGAGTTGTGCAGCCGGGCTTTTTCATCAGGAAATTTGCAGAGCAAATATTAACTGCAACGTCCATTAAGTTTTATCAGCCTTTTTTAAGCTTTTATGATAGCATAAAAGGTGTTAAAACAAAAATGCTTTCCAATTCAAAATCACCGGTACGCAAACGACCCAAATGGCAGGGAACATGAAGAGGCTCCTGCGAATCGCCTGGAGCCTCAGAAAAAAGTATGAATGCACATGTGCATTTAAAGCTGCAAGGACCGCTTATCTCAAATTAGTTATGACTTCTTTCAACCGGCATATCCTTGGGCAAAATCAACAGTTTTGCCCTCTCGTAATTTAAAATTCACCTGATTTCACATTAAACGACCTTCAAAGTTGATTAGTTCCGGCAGCAATGAAATTTTAGGTCTAATCGATAACACTAACGTTCATCTCTGCCACCCGTAAATGGAAAATGCTCTTCATCTGGTAAAATGTGCCACACTGTCATCAAAATCTAATAAGTATTATTAATTCCAAGTTTAATTGATTATGATTAATTTTGAGAATGTTATACACCCAATTTGAGCTTTATCTATTAGTAAAAATAGGTATTAGCATACAGAGTGAGCCAGTTTATATTTACAGGACTGAGGTATTTGAGACAAACTCTCACTTTACGGCATGTACAGGCTATCTGGAGCTCAACAATTTCGATAACTATAGAAGATACCATCGGTTAAATTAGGGCAAAATAGCACAATTTGAAATTCAAAAATCTGTCGTTTTAAAATTCCGATGACTCTCGGAGGTATTTGAAAAAAAAAATTTGTAGAAAAAACCTTTTTATTTTTTCCTCAACTTATTTGGCGATTTAATTCAAAATTATTCACATTTTATCATAGAAACTTTTCCTCTTTCACAACGGGGAAGTGCGATATTTGAAACCCAACGTTTCAATTTTTAGCAGCCAACATCAACTTTACTTTTAACTATGAGCGCCATCTTTAATTTTCGCATTTTTGAAGTCGCAGTTAATTCTGTTATTTCCAAACAAGTTAAGATTTAGTCCTCAAATAGCGCAGCTATACTCCAATGTAACCGACTTCGCATCTTTTTGCGAATACCGAAATCCCCACAATTCAGCAGCGGAAACGGATGCCCTGTATATTTTCGTGGTTTAATCACAGTTTACATGCTGTATAAAAGAGCTAAAAAGGCAGAGAGACTCGCACCATTCAGCTTGAACGAGTAATGTTCAACTTGAGCGGGCTTAAACGGATCAATGGATAGTCATTGAAGCCAATGCATATTGAGGTCACCAACCCACCCCATAAATCGTAAATTTGCCTCTGAACTACATTTGGAGACGTCTTATTATTTCACGAATATGAGTCAGTGGAAATAGGTGATTTCCTGATTCAATTAAAGGCCGGTTTATTTTTCCCTGCCGCTTAAGCCGAAATGGAAACAGAAAGAGGAGAAAATTCCATTTATTCTCGTTTCCTTAATTTTCGAATAATCTCTTTTCTTCATTTCAGTATTTCCTAATAAGATTATTAGTCGTTTCAAATATCTTGGTAGGATCCGTCCTTGATTCTATTCCTGCATATATTTGCGCACGCATGTCCAACAATTGGACAATTACACGAGGTGAGTATGCGAGCAGAAGTGTGGCCTTTACAGTTTTCAATTTGAATTTTATTTAATTGCCTTTGAAAACGTTTTCATCAAATGTTCACTAAAACATTTTTATGTTAGATAACACTTCACTTGAGTTCACGTTAATGACGCCATTAACCCTGACCAATATCACATAGGACAAATTCGCTGTCGTTCTTATGATTGATGAAAACCAAAGTCGCATGCATTATGTCTGGGCTTTTACTAAGATTTAGGTAGTCATCCGATATTAAGACGACAGCAAATTGACATTAACGATTTCATCCACTCGAGTGAGCATGGTAAAAATAAAATTCTGATAATTCTCTTAAAGGAACCATTTTTGGCTTATTTCACATATTTGTGTGTCCTTATACAGGGTGTCTTTAAATGACGCGAGGTCAGTTGGAATGGCGCAAAATTGCACAAATCGGAGTTCGAGAATATGTCGTTTCAAAATTTGGAAAATTCCGATGGCTCAGGGTTGGTCGGGAAAAACTGAATTTTTGGAAAAAAGTATTTAATTTTTCTTCGAGTCATTTTTACGAGGTGACTAAAAATTATCGACCTCATGATCACAATTTCTTCTCTTCTACAGCGACGCGACGTCATATCTGAAATCCTACGTTTAGATTTTCAGAAACCATCATCAACTTTACTGCAATTTAACCCACCTCGCATCTTTGCTAGTTACCGAACTGCTTGCCGATGCGGTCCATCTCCAGAAACGGACACCCTGTATATATTCACTCGTGTTTAAATTTCCTGCCATTAAACGAAAGTTCACGTGGTGATTCTAGTTTATTGAGTAATGTAAAATGTCAAATTCTTCCTCCGGTAAAGATTTCATTGGCGGAATAGTGGGTTCTTGGAAATATTATATTTAAAATGTTCTTAGAAAATTACGTTGGGTGTTTTTTAGCTTGCGATGCGCCGATGCTACCTTCATAGACCGTTCTGCCATTAATCCACTTCCCAAAATACAAAATTGGAACCCTGATTGCTAAATGCCTAACGGATAAATTCACCCCGTGAGCCAGTCACAATAAACCGCTTTGTGATGAATATTTAGTTTTATTATTTTTTATTATATATATATTTTTTGTAGATTTATGTATAGCTTTTGTATTTATTAAATTAATTAAAAAATGAAATTATTTAATTTTTTTTTCTACTCTACGTCTAGTGGTCTTGTCATTCTAGTATTAAACGCTCCGTTGTATGTACGTCTTTTAGCCCCGAGAAAGACCAAATACCATATGGTCGAAACATTCGTTTTTTTTTTATATTTTTATAAAAAGGAGCTTCGCTGCTTATCCCGAAGGCGCTAATTGATATACTGAACCCTTCCTGAGATGTGAACCAATCTATTTCAATGCAACTAATAACTGTGTAAGTTACTAGATTTCCAGTCGACAGCTCAGACCTAATTTCGAGCATATCTTCGAAATCATTCGGCGTATTATTGAATTCGAAATTGTGTAACTTTGCCTCTACTCAGTCGTCCTCGTAACTTTCATATTTACCGAGATCCCCATGGCTGGCTCCTAGAACGAAGACCCTGTATATCAATGCTGCATCTCATTCTAGGTTAAGCTTATTTATTTGCCCGGCACTATCGATTACCTTCTCGTCCGAATCACTTCAATCTGCGAAACAAGACTTTGTTATCAATGGCCAAGAAACTTTTATGTTTCCATGTACGAACTTTTGAGTTACTTTGTTATGGAACACGGAACTCCGAAATTGTTCCGCTTTGAAAGGTATCTCCGTCAGCGGAGAAAATTAAGAATAAAGTTAACTTTGTTTAGAGGAATTCCACACTAACAAGTCGAGGCTTTCAATTGGGGAATCGTTTGATGGATTGGCCGAATAATCATATTAAAATCTATACGCCACGAGCTACCCCCAATCGAAAATGGCGTCTCCTGAAACTAATTTATAACTTATATAGTCGGGCTAATTCACGAACATAACTTTACCAATTAAAATGCATGCATTCTAATTATCGAACATAAATTGTGGTGCATGCTACATACTGATGGTTTACATGGAAAATTGTTTTTACATTCATTCTCTATTGCACAATCTTGCAAATAAGCCCTTCGTATAGCGGCAATTCAAACCTGGAAACGTCAGCTGAAGATGTAGAGAGCTATTATCCCAAAGGGATAATAGCGCCAATAATCCCTTCGGGATAACTGAGCAGCAGAAGAAATATTCAGACTCAAATCTTTGACTCCTATTACGTATCTCGTAGAAATAGGTAAAGTTTCCTTTAATGCCTTTTGTTCAATAGCGGTCAAGAAATATTTAAGTCTCTTGATAAATTGTTATCTGGAACTTTGCTCAGTTTACATCTTATCCAGTACCGATTTGAACCTCTACATATCACTTATTTGGGGATATTAGGGATTTTGGGGAACTGCAACAACTGAATTGTGAACTAAATATAAAGAAAATAGAAAATGTGAAGTCTGGCATTGTGAGCTTATTAAGGCTACAAAGATCCAGAAGAAAGATAAATGAAATTCTCAAGACGCTTTAAATCGAAGTTCCTTTTTCACTCATGGCAGCATTCATTCATGTTACAAAAAAATAACATTTTTTCAAATTTCTCCTTTGGTCTCTGTGATATTCATTTCTTTCGTGCTTTCGATATTTTGTTTTCCAATTCTGGCCAAAGCTCTGTGGGTGCCCCAAAACTTCTGCATTCTCTTGTTTTCAATTGTATAAAACTCTCATTGATCTCCTGCATAACCAGAATATATTTTTCACTTCTCCGCGTTTTTGGATTATGTGACTGCTAATCCAATTATTGTTTATTTTTGAACGCCAATCATATCATTTTAATGGACAATTACCCCTGATTGTATGATATATGTCGGAAACAAATGCGTTGTATGCACGTCCCGTATGGCTTACATCCCCTCAAACGCTGGACACTTCTTCAAACGATCATTCTTCAATTTCAATATATCTAAATTAAACTTGGATATGTTACGTTATAGTTTACGGCAGCTAATCGTGCACCCCTCACTGCACTCTCTCCCAAAAATATGAATAATAACCATATGATAGCCAAGATTGGGCTGTTTAGCAATTATAGAACTATTGCTGTTATGTTGAAAACTTGTAACGAAATAATCTATTTTAGTGGCGGTCACCCTGCCAGCGGCAGTTGCACTCTCGTCAGGTCCAAACTTTTCTTTTCTAGCCAAAATCCTCACCATAGGTCCAGCAGAAAATTTCCATGTGTTCATCCAATATCATGTCCACATTAAGATATCCAAAAAAATGCCCCCCATTGATGTAGAACGCCGTTTAAAGCACTAACTGCAACAAACTTGCAAAATTTTTCTTGTGATATATTGATGATCACCCATGCTTACGTTTCCTCCAACCAAAGTTTGTAACCAGCTTTTGGGCATCAATGATCTGTCAAACAACCTACATCTGGGTTTTCTTGCGCTAGAAAAAGTCCCTTTCAAGTTACTTTATGAGGGAAACTTTGTATATTAACTAAGACAATTGAAGTACGGTATGAACGAGTTTCATGACTGCCTCGAGGACCTTCTCTTCCTGGATGAAAAAACTTAAGTTTCTTCACAGCAGCCCCCTCCGGGAAGGTTGCTTCGTCATAAAGATTATTCATTAGGTTTATGTCCGTACCCACCTTGAAGGATCCACTCGAAGTATTTTAATGAAGAGGCAGTTCATAAAATTGCTCTATGACAAACTTATGGGTTGGAAATTTGTCGATGAGAAAATTTTCAATTTCTTTTGGCTCGGTTCAGGCTAGTCTAGGTTAGAGAGGTCAAAGTAATTTTTTTCACGTGAATTCATTTTAGCGGCTGAAAAAACATATTCAGATCCGAATCCACTCGCTATTGCCGGGAACGCCGTCTAAATTCTTGTGAGTCGATGATTATTCCACCATCAGCAGGAACACCGGCTAGATTCTTGTGAGCAGGAGATTATTTCAGTATCAGTAGAAACACATCCTAGGTCCTTGTGAGCTGGCCAATTACCTTCAGTGCCGAGGTCAACATAGGTATCATTTTGCTCCGAATTGGTGCCCTGCTTTGTCGACGGTACAAATAAATTGCCATTTCCACGTTTGCCTTCGCTCCGTGGGTGATTTATACCATTTGAATAGAATTTAAAGGGTTTGTCGTTTTTAATGTCTCTACAAGGCCCTGCTAGTTATGGATAGAACGCTCTTGCTTTCTGATGAACTTTTTAAGCGCTCTAGTTCGTTGTTGACTTCTAATTCACCTAAATTAACCTTAGACTTGATACCATGTCGTCACCATTCATAAGAACTGCCACACTTACCCCTGTTTTCCAGGTTTTAAGATGTTTTGTGGCATATTTACATGCAGTCAGATCGCCAGCATGTTTTTTTCACCAATCATACTAATTATGATAGACAACGATAGTGCGAGCATTTAATAATGCTCGCAGTGATAATGTGGGTGTGATAACGTAACAATAATAGAGTAAAACTAATTTATTCTAGCCTGCGATAATGCGGCGGTTTTATGCGTTAATTATGGTTATTATCTTCATCAGAGAAAAAAATGATTTGTTCGTATGATAAAATCGTAAAAGTTTAGAAATGTCTAACTTTTGAACATTCTCTTTTGCACCCATGAGATTTTACTCTTTTTTCATGACAAATAGTCGTTGGTGATGGTTTGATTTTCGAAAAACTGATATTTTTAAGGATCACCCAGATTTTAGAATGGAAAGAGAATGTAAGGTAAAAAAGAATTTCTCATAAAAATGGGGATTGTTGGTTGTTACAGAAAAATTCAAATTCAAATTCACCAACAGAATGTGACGTTGTGATTTTGGCATCGTACTTATTTTTCGGAAAGGATAATCTGGATCCGATTCACCGCTACCATACGATTTAGGACGAACAGAATTGGCGGGCAATCATCGGGGTTCCATTTGATTGGTTGAAAATTTGCTGAAAAGAATCAATCTGGTCCAGGGCCTCGTTTTCTAAAAGAATCTGTGTTAGAAATATTTATGTCTACTGATTTTCGATTCTAAATCCCTTAAGTTGCGCTAATAAATTTTTCACTGGAGGACATTATACTTGTCCATGCAATGCGCATATATTTTCTTATAGAAGACTTTAAGAATTTTTAAATACTTTTTTAATCTACGAATATTTTCAGTTACCACAACAAATTTGACACATATTATTGTTGTCCATTCGCAGAAAAATAAATAATTAACTATCCTTAAAAAACGTGAACAAAAACATGAACTAAATGCAAAATTGTAAAGCTAATTTTACAGAAAAAGTTAACTTCTTTTAGGTAATTTAATCAGTTACCTAGTAATTGCGTATTTCATATCATCCGTGATAGCGATGTTCTGAGGTATGACAAAGATGCTGTGAATTGTGAGCTCACCAAACTTACAGCATTATTGTACTTTTGTAATTGCTGGTTTCGAAACTATGACGAAAAAGCGAGAAAACTGCAATTCACTATGGATACTTGCAAATTTGCTCATGAAAATTGAAGCGCAAAAAAAAACATTGTCACTATCGTTTTTTTTATCTTTAGTTTAACAAGGAAAAATTAATAAGCTTTCAGAAATTTACATCATCAGGCTATTCAAATCATTCAAAAAATCCGCAGAGTGATCACATTGTAGAGTAATACAGCGTTTTACCATACCAAACTTTTTGTGGTACATTATTGATCGTGACTTGGAGGAAACTTCTGGTTTCTTGAGTTTTTTTTCGTATAGAAGATCATTTTTGGACTGTTTCTACAAATAAGACTAAAATACAATTTTTAACCTAATTAGCCAAAATTCGTCGAATAGAATTAATAGAATAATTTCAAGCGTTGCCGCGTTTTACTAGAAAGAAATGCAATAGCCAGGCAGATATTTAAATATTCAGAATAAAAGTTTTAAATTTCAGAAATGAATTGGCAGTGTGTACCACAAAAAAGATTGAAGATTGTAAAAGAGGAGCAGATCGAAGGAAAATGATTACCTCTTAGATTCTGATTTGGACAGTTTAATTATGCAGGTCTCTGCAACACTCAAAAGTTGACTTAAATATCTCAAAAACTGCAGTAGTTATAAACGAGAAACAAAAAGAATTTTGAAAGTTTAGCATGTTTCATTTCAACATTTTTAATAATTTATTAAAGTGTAATACGTATTTCAATAATTGTGCGGTAAAATGATGGATGAGAAATGAACCTTGCAAAAATATTTGAATTTCTAGAGGCCTCAAGTTTTACTCATCAAAACCTTAGTGAGGATGTTGATGTTTTACCATTGAATTTTTCCATAACTTATTAACGCATTACACACATTTTAATAATTGTGCGGCACATTAATGAATGAGAAATGGTCCCTGCAAAAAATACGTGAGTGGGCTTTTTGAACTTTACACTAGATCGTTATTATGTACCCAAAAGGTTAATGCATGCAATTTCCCCTTTTCATACTTTTGTCCCGGATCGTCATCCATTCAAATCCCGGAAAACTAAGCCACGAATTAAATTATTGCATTAAAAACTTATATTGATTAAGACGCCAAACGGCGGTCATTTCCAATCCCTTTAAGGAATCCGGTGATGTAATCCGACGTTCCTCTTTGGACCGAGGGTTTACCAATCGGGCAGCAAAAGCGCTAATCGGATTGCTGAACAATTATGCGGTGTGGGTTAACGAAGTTAAACAATAACATGTGAATCGCGAAATGTTCCCGGGCAGCAACCCTCCCTGGACCAGGCGCTGCCTAATCTGCTTGCACGAGGCGCAACCCCCAAAAACGGTGCAAAACGAGGCTCGAAACTTACCTGCTGGCTCACATTTTGTGTCCGGGACATAGTTCCGACATGATCAAAAACGAACACACATCACATCACTGAGTGTCTGTAGCTGAATTGCTGTGCAACGTTGCTGCCAGGATGCAGCTCGGTCCATAGGCGTGGACTGGCTGGGCGCCTACTATGATGCGGGTCGCTCGTCGTCGCCCCCCACCCCCTTTCGTCCTCCCGGAATCTGGATACACATCCAGAGTGGGAACTGGCAGATCGGGCGTTCTCGCTTCCCTGGGAGGCTGCGCCGAACGGGCGCATTGGGGTTGAAACGGCCCTATCGAGATTTTCGGGAATACAAACTTTGCGTAGCGGGTGGTTAGGAACTCTTTCAGAAAGTGCACCTTTTTGGACATATGGATGCTTCAAGTGATTCATGTGTTTCCGTAAAATATGTTTGAAATAAATTTGTATGGGAATTTAGCGGCTTTTTATAAAGAAAAGGTGACAGAAAGGCGGAGTGCGAACAAAGATATGCTAGAAAAGATGTTAGTATAAATTAAATACTTCACTGTGACACGTTTTTACTCCTACTGAGGAAAAATTGCAGGGAAAAAACCGGAACTTATAGACATATTATATCTACTCCTGGTGCAATAACTACACCAAACTGCCCCGTCGAGATTTTCGGGAATACAAAATTTGCGTGGGTAGCGAATAGTTAGGAACTCTTTTAGAAAGTGCATCTTCCTGAAAGTAAGGACGCTTCAAATGATTCATGCGTTTCTGCAAAATCTGGATAAAATAAATTTATATGAAAATAGGATGTTTCCATGAGGAAGGACTAAAAAAAATTTCTGAAATGAAGAAGATAGGATATCTTTAAGAACACGCCTAAAGACATGTTTTTTTTATGAATTCAATGCATCATTATGCCTTTTTCCCTCATTCAGGGTAGAAATCACCAAAATAAATAACATCAACTATAGGCATATGATAATCCGTTCCTTTTTTTCCAGATATATCCAGATCGTCATGATTATTGCAATTCGGAATTTAATTTGAATATTTTGAAAATTTCTAATTGGGACGATTATGTGAGACTGGACCGGGTAATCTCGAAATTAATGAGTTGTGAGCAAATGGATTCGGCTTACCACAAAAATTCAGGAACAAGCTTATTCAGGTCGATTGGGATAACTTAGAGCCTGTTGGGTTTGGATATCAAATTGATCCGATTAGTAGATGATGGTTTGCATATCGAACCTAGATGCACAGGAAGTGACACAAGTAAAATTAAAATGCGTCAGAGAGAATAAGGTGAAACACGTCTTACAGAAATACTAATCACAAAAACAGACAGTAATTTCGGAGAATTCACAGTCAAACCGGTTCAGATTAATGGTTTCTTAAAAACTTCCGTTCTAAGCAGGTTATTTTGAGTTACTGAAAATTTATCTTGACCAGATCGTTTTTCTTCAGTAATATATTTGTAATTGCACTGCAATGGTGCCTAACCCCATTTAGAAGGCAATACTCAGAGTGGGTGCATTATTATAATGCAGCTTGCATCATTTTTTGCGCTGAAACTTTCAAAACACTTAAAAGAGCACCGAAACCTTATCCCATATTGTCCCGTCGAAAACTGAAAAGCCCTTCTACAAGATCTCTCGACCTTTTCGTCTACTGCGAACTCTCCACAAGGAGAGCACTTCTGAAAGAACGCAACAGGTTTTACTTGCTGTACTGCCTATAACTGTCGAATTCAACTCGAGATTTTTTAATGTTTAGGGATAAATGAAAAATATTAATTAAAAATTTCTAAATGGATTTATCCCACGAATTTATACTACCTGCTGAAAGCGTTCATACATTAATTAATAACACATTCTATAAAATTTAATAAACTCCATAATGACTAAATACGCACTCATTTGCAGAGGATCTATTGCCAATTTAAACACAATAACACAGAAATTTATTTGCCCAAATTGATTGAACTACCCATATAATAAACATTATGCGACATATTAACAGCATTTGATTTTTTTTAAGTAGTTCACAAGCGTAAAAAAGTTGGTATCATAATTTGAAGAAATATGTTAAAAATTTGTTGTGGAATTCATAAATTGGTAGATTGTGAAACATCTCTCTTCAGTATCAAGCACAGTACTAGCGTTAACCAAATTTAACCCTGAAAACTGGAAAAGGGGCCCATCAAGTATGCTCGATCTTCACTCCTTTACCCACCATACTTTGAAAAGGTATGATACACACCTGTTTGTGCGATTCATAAAGTAATAGTATATCAAACATGTTTCTTCGGTATCAAGCTCGTTAATGGAATTAACCCAATCTAGCCCTAAAAACTGGAAAAGGGGCCCATTAACTATGCTCGACCTTCACCCACACGTGAAATTCCAGTGCACTGAGTGCATTGATTCGGCCCTAAACGTTTGCTGCCGGTGACGATTTTCCAGCTAGAGGGCGTTCCATATAGACCTGACAATGCAATTGTTTGGGAAATAGGATTGCACTGGAGTACTGAAAAACAATTTGTTTAAGCTTTACGTTTTATTGTCTCTCTGATCTTTTCTAGCTAAGAACGTAAAGTATACGAGGGTAGAATTACAAACTAATTAGCGAGCAATAAAGTTTTAAGACCTGATGGAAATTATATAGTTATTTTTTTACTAATCAGAAATTACCTTGCAAATGCGACAATACATAAGGTGCTTTATTAATATGATTAATTTAAAATCTTAAGGGAATAGTTGTACTCCAGCCAGAAGAGAAAAAGATTATATCGCCTTGATGTGCACGATGAAACTGGAAAGTTATCTCGGTATAGAAAGGCAACATATAACTTAACGCCCTCTCTCGTTTCGCCATGCAACTCCTTTTGATTTGAATCAATTCTCGTCTCTGCCTTACTGTGATTTCGCCCCAAGGGTGAAAAAAGCAGAAGTGAAGAAATAAACAAAATTTTTAAGTCTCGAGACAAGCCCTAAAAATTATTGCACCATCATTTGCGAGCATATGGTACTTCTATTGATTGTTCATAATCTACATGCATTTGATATACAGTTCTTCAGTTTGCCTATTAAAATAAACCTAATTCAAGAACTATGCATTTCTCAATAGCCTACTGCATATTTGTATTGTCTTCTATTGCCAGATCTCTTTATATGGGGTGCTTTTATTCTCCAGTTTCAGGTTGGTATTAATAATAGGTGAGTAGCTATCTTTCGCTAGGCATATTCCGCCTAAGCCTATTGTCGCTTACGCCGCCGCTGTTGCTCGTTAAATAAAGACAATCTTATCTTCTCGTATTGTGGCTATTAATGTAAGTTGACACAATGGTTGGGCTTTGCACCGATTTCAATGGTCCTTTCTTCTTGGCATAGTTGCGCCGTTCAATCTTTGTTCGATTCCTTGTCTTTGTCAGCAATATTGTGGTCCGTCGAGAGCTACCTAGAATAACTTATTAATAGCTACGGCAAACAAAGGTGCACAGGACTTATTGAGTATTAAAATGTCCCTTTGAACAAAAATTGTATGAGTATGATTGCATATGTGACGACAGTTGAGGCAATTGAGCCCAGAATGCCCCAGTTTAACTTGCAGAAGCCTCCTGCGTGGAGGTAAACTTTTCTGGCTTGTGTTTGGCCCATGAAAATTTTTAGATGCTTTTCTATCGAATTTTGGTAATCCCTGGGTATGGAATTTGGAATCTTATTCAACAACGAATAGCAAATCTTCGTGGTCTGGTGGGCCTGCTTCTCAATTTGCTCTCCTATGGAGGCAACTAAAGCTCCTTGGCCCTAACATTAAATTTGGTTAATTCAGGTCCCTTCGCATAGTTCATTCTTACCCCTTCAACAATCAACATCAGCGGAAACACCACAAAAATATAATTATTCTGCACTATATTCATACTCTTCATTGCAAACTGAAAGATCATAGTTATGTTCCATAAAATGTTGAATGTAACGCTCACTATAATTAGAACCAAAACAGACTTAAAAGTTTCATTAATCTTATCCAGTAAATCGCAAACTTTCTCATGGTGCCTGGTAATTTCCTGCAAAATCACACAACACTCCGCAATGTTCTTCTGTATGTGCTTTACGTTGTTTATTCTCACAAAATGCACCGAGTTGCCTTCAAAATATGGGCATACTGAGGTTCTGAGATATTCGTTGGTGTCTTCTGTGAAATCCTTGGCAATATGAGCGAAATGGAGAATGAAGAAAATTGCGAAATTTGAGTAAATGTACTCAATTTTTCTTGGAAGGACGTACCGAAATGCTATCCAACATCCAAAATTAGAGGCGAAATAAACTATGTGCAATATAGATATGACAAAAGTTAGTAGAACGAAGATCACCATCAGAAAATCCATTTTGCTTTTGGCAAAGTAATTTGTTTTTGCCTGGATCGGGAAACCTTTCGTTAGGTAAAATATAAAATTTCCTAAGCAAATCAGTCCCACTATGTTGGTTAGTGTCATAATGACATCTCGCAGGACGTCCACGATTTTAACAATGTTGTCCGTTATTCCAGACATTGGATAAAGATAACTAGTTTTTCCAATTATGTCATATATCAACACCACAAGATGCAGAAGTGAAAAGAAGATTTGTATTGCCCAAATAAACTTTACGTTTCTGTTTGCCAGGCGTACCCATATTTGAACAAAAGCTCTGCTAAACCAGGGGTGCGATTTACAGATGCTGTTTGGTTTAGACATTATCACTACAAAAATACACAATAGCAGGATAAAAACACGGGAAAGACAGCTTTTGGTATTACAGCAAACATTATCTTCTTACTTGAGGTAATTTGAGCGATACCCGTCATGGGAAATTTAACTAACAGTTCTTAGTTCAATTAGTCCACACTATAATGGGTCTTCTGGGACTTCTGCCATTAGAGTCCAATAGCAGAGTCTAAGGCAAATTAATTATAATTCTTTGTTTTAAATAATGCTCATTGTATATAAAGCGAAATCATGTTACTTTGTTACATGAAAAATACACTATTAAGTGATTTTTTGAAGAACAAAGATGAATTCAAACATTCGCTTAAGCTTAAGCAACTGATGAGATCCATTGCACATACCTAAAATAATATCGTAATCGCCAGGAAATCCCAGGGGCTTATTTTCATGGAAAGGTCAGGATACATGCAATGAGGAATAAGATTAAAGTTTGCTATGAAATTAAATGTGCTAATTCAAGAAAAAATATACTTAGATAACAGCTTTAAATCGAGATTTTTCAGATTTAAAATGGATCCAGAGATCTAAAGCAGTGAATTTAACAAGCACCAAAAGCATATACAGGACGTTTGCTTAATATATTGCGCCACATTGCATATGTTGGGCCACAGTTAGAAAAAAAATCCTGTAAACATAAATCTCCGTAATCGCTTGATTTGAGAAATATTTTATCACATATCGATTTTTGCATTGATGAGCTGTACGTTTATAACAGCCGAAATTCAAAATGTTTTGAATATTTCCGATCGAAATTCCTTGTTAGATGGTTCACTCGACTAATGGTTCGATCGAAAAGTGTTCATACCAACTGTAGTAAGAATAAGGATAATTAGGTGTTCTATTATCTCAAAGACTCTGTGATAAGTCTTTAGCGTAGCTGATGTTTAGTGATTAAAAATAGGAGCCGCCAAAAACCTTTTTCTTCTTTTGTAGTGAAAGCAAAAGTTGCAGTGGTTATGCTGTTGGTTCTCAGATGTGCGGACCATATAAGCTGAAATACCCTACATATTACATCATTGCATAATAAATAAAAACTTTTTCTTAAAATAGAAAACAATTATTCAAAGTGAATTTATTTGGAGGAAAGAAAAAAGTTACATAAAACAGTTATTTATACAAGGTAAGGGAGGAAAATACCGTTTTCACTCCCTCAAATAATTTCAAAAACTTCACAACACTTCCTACCAAAGATACCCTGTATTTGTATTTATACTAAAAATAAGTTGATTAAGTAGGTGTCGGATAGAATTTTACCGAAAACCCCTAGAATATAAACTTCTAGCCTCTCACAGGTAAGCTTTGCATCACAATTTTTCATATTTCGTGTTTCATTCAAGAACCTTCAAAAAGAATTTGATTGTGTTATCAATTGGACCTTTGACCAACTCTCAATGGTAAGAACCATAGTAAGATGCATTATTCATAATTGTGTTGAATGGCTCTCTCAAATTTTGAAAGAGCTATTATCTCTTTTAAATAATTCCAAATTGATGGATCGTCGTAATCCACACTTTTCGACCCTGATTGCAAGATCACACTGACATTTAAAATAAAGCTATGTTCAGAGTGAATGTGTAAAATAATGTATCAAAGCCCTTCCCCATTTGTTTTTTTGCGCAAATATTTAACATTCTGCTTAGTAGTTAAATATGGAGACCCCTAATGCATCAGTGACTCTCCAAAAATAAAACATTACAAATAAAAAAAAGAAAATACTGAATGTCCTGCAATAGCATCGAAAACCTTCCCCAAATTAAATAGGTTTTTTGTACCCTATTGATTTATAAAATAAAACCAATTTTAGTATATATACTAATTTCTATATATGCATGTACATACATATTATATTCCACATAAAAAGTAACTATATGTATACCCTAGAGCGTGGAATGTCCCAGCCCTCAGCATTCTTCACAAAAATTAAATATAATTATCCAAAACATAAATATTTAAATGAGTGAGATAATAGGTAGGAGAGTAGTTACTTCCTGCGCAGCAGCTACAGATAAAAGAGGTCATCCTGCCCCAGTTTCTTTATTAAAATAATTAACTGGTTCTAAAATGAGGTTGTTTTTTTTACAAAAAATATAATTATTATTTTAAATATGATTTTAGTGGACATTTTAAAATATATTTCCGATATTGGAAAATTACAGGTATTTTACCCATCTGTGATATACATCTATAACATTATTTTTCCACAGTAGCAGCTGCACATCCTTCATATATAAGGGCCTGTTAGATAATTCCGGCTACGGATTATTTGGAAATAAAACAGCGAAATATATTGTATTAAAACCCTCTATGTTTCACGCTAAATAAACAGTATAAGTTTTTATACTAATTTTTAATAAACATTTCACGTAAAAAATAAACTAGAATCACACAAGGTTTAAGTTCTAATATTAAGGTCATAGAATAATTCTTGTATTAAGTCGGAGAAAATCCATTTATTTGAAATAAGCTGAAAGTGAAGCACATTAGCACATAATTCTGCATTTTGGTTGGGAAACATGAACTTAAAGGGCATTAGTACACTTTCTTGCAGATGCAGACTATTGGATATTTCATTTAAGTTGAGTGTAAATTTTATTCGAAAATTAACGCGTGAAGTTAAAGGCCACGCAGACATGCCCATTTCACTGTATAGTGAAATCTCTCTTAACAGACACTTCTGTTATGCGAACACTTTTTCGCAATTCGGAATTTGGTTGTATAGAATCTCATATAAATGGTCTTCCCTTGAACGGACAGTTCCTTAGGCAAACGCATGTACGATAAATCTACAAACTCGTGAATAAAATGCATTCAAACTTTCTCTTGCACGGACATTACAAAATTAATTCAAATCTCTTACATCGGGGCAACGTCGAATTAGCGAGGTAGGTTGTCAAGGAGTTACCCAACTGCAAGTACGTTCCTTGCTGTACATTTTTTGCGCCTTGGCCTCTTTAAATATTTATTCAGTATTTAAAATTGGTGGTTGTGTGAAAGACGTATCAGAAAAAAGGTTCAAAAATGTCACAAGTTAACTCTTAAAGAGAAAATTGAAATAATGAAAATATACAACACAGAGATACTTAGTGTAAGAAATTTGTCAAAACATTTTGATACCGGGTGTCCAGGGGAACCCTGGATATAGGAGATCAACATGGGAAATCGGTTCTTATAGTTTTACGCCTACATGGATTATCCAATTGAAAAACTTTTACATGAAGGTTATACTACACAAAATCGTCCATCAATCCGCAGTTTTCTCAATCTTATAATTAGGGCCGTCTGGGCTCAAAACGCTTTAAAATTAAAAATAAATTGAATGTCCTGTGTTATCGTTCAAGGAGACTCTTCCAACCTTCTTAAGATATACCAGGTCAGTTAGAAAATTAACGCATTTTTATGTTTATTGCGAAGCTGAAATTCTCCATCATCATTAAATATAAAATTAGGCCTGTCTAATTTATACATATGATTAATGGAAAAAATTGGCAACTTTCCATTTAAATGAAGGTAGTCCAATAATCAATAACGTGTAGACATTAATCAAACTACCACAGATTATTGACAAAAACAATTAAATCAGATTTCACAAAGTATTTAATGTACACATAGTATCTTGTATAAGAGTAAACAGCATAGAGATCTTAAACATGGTGGCAAAATGGGAAAAAAATCTATGAAAAAAAAACTGGAACTATATTTAAAAAATTACATTAATTATGGTGGCACAGGGAACCACATTATAGTCAGGAAGAAATAAAGGATTTACCAAAATTTGAATGAAGTTTCCAAATTTTAAAACAGCATTTTTCAGCTCTCAAATACGCAACTTTTTTCCATTTAAACCACTTTCTATTTCTCGCAATTTCAAAGATCCCCACGCTGGACATTCTCTTATTGGGACACCTTGGAACTACGTATTAATAATTAAAACAGTCAGTACAGTCACACACAATTAAGACATTAGAAAACCATCAATGCTATAAAACAAAGTCAAAATACTTTATAACATAATTTCATAAATAATAAGGAAAAATTTATATCTACTTATATACTTTTAGGTATTATTAATCATCTAAACCAATTAACCAAAATACAGTGCTGAAATTTTAGCACTTATTTTCATAATACAAAGCTATTTAGCTTTATATTTGTATTTCGGAAAAGTGATTTAATGTATAGGGTTGGCGATTAGGAAAAAATGTAATATAGGTTTTTAAGTGCAAACACTGCGAAAACGCTTAATCCAAATGCCAACATAATATATATTTTATTAAATAAAGGTCTATTCAATTTTCATAAAATATACAGGGTGTTGCATTATAAATTTACCGGCTTTGTATCCTTTTTCAACTTTGCAATATACATCTGTTGTTTTACGTTACATTTTCTGGCGATATAGGATAAACTCTACAACTTTTCTATTTAAAGTTTTTCTATTTTCTCATAATAATAGTATGCTCTGTCTAAATATACGGACCAACCCTGGACATTAAAGTGTATAATGCAATCAAGTAGGTAAAGGTTTTAGTTTGTAAAAATTCTAATTTTAAAATCCCTGCTGGAAAATAAAGTAATATAAAATTTACCATAAACACATAAAGGCACCCAAATGATATTTAGCGAAATTTAAACTTTGAAGTATGTGAAGGCAAAGTTTGCTTTTATACGTTTCAAAGTCCCAGCAGTTCAGACGTCAAAGAACAGTAGCCTACAAACATAAAAAGCGCCCAAACTATATTAAAGAAATTAGAAGCCTTGAAGGGCATGAAGATAAAATTTGTCTTCATACATTGCAAAATTCCAGCAGTTGAGAAGTCAAAGCATAGTAGCTCAAAAATATCAAACATTCTAATCTATATGAGGCAAATCATAACTTTGAAGCACATGAAGGTAAAATTTACTTTCATATACTTAAAACATTCAGCAGTTTAAAAATTAAAGCACAATAGCCCGCAACACATAAAAGCTTTTCTATAATAAACATTTTCCGTAGGAAAAATTATGAATTTTAAAAACATTCACCTTTAAATGTCAAACTAAACACGAGAAGAAGTTCTCTGATCGTAGTTAATGATCCTTTTTCTTCGGCTTCTTAGGGTTGCGCGATCTCGACTTGGCCTTGCAAAGAGGACAAATCGGAGCATTCCGATGTATTTGTTGGTGACAACTTAAGCATGACTTCATGGGCGGAGGTTGTTGTCTGCAACTAACAATCAATCTCACACCGTAAAGCAAGGAAACATCAAAACAAACCTAAAAGTAGGAGTAGGAGGATGCGGAGAGTGTCCTAATCCAGCTGATCTTCCTGGGTCCGGCTTGCTAGTGACTAATCTTAGAGGATTAGGCGGAGGCAGAAAAGTAGGTGGCAGTGGAGGGCCTAAAGAGCCCAAAGAACTTTCAGTGGGAGCAATGGGTCGTGTCCAATCAGCCGTTTTGGTGTATGAAGGTGTTTGACTTTTGACTGAAGTGTACAACTGAGAAAACTTCCTGTAAAGATGTAAAATAGTGAGAACGGTTTTTTATTGCATTAAATAATTTTTTTCATAAAACTCTTGCAAATAATGTGACAAGATATTCTTTGGAACTTTAGCACAAAGCAAAGTAAAATACTTACTCTGGAGTTATTGTTGAGCCTTCTTCTTCATGCAGCTCTGGTAGCCTCTCCAGTCCCAAATGATCCCTCCTCAAACGATCTATCTCACTTTTCAATGGGATGTAATCCTCATGTAGACGCAAAGTTGCATTCATTGCCCTCTGTCGATTCTCTTCAGCTTGTTTTATGACACCTTCCATCTAACAAAGATTATACAGGATGGTGAAAATGATGATAGCCACTATATATATTTTGGACAGGTAAAAACATAAAATATGATTAAATTAGAGAAAAATTGTACTACTGCATCACCTAATTATTTCCCAATATCACGACTCTTTGGTGCCTTATATTCAAATGTTTAAATACTACCATTGTTGTACATAATTCAAAAGGACTAAGGGATGTACACATTAATTGAACTTAGCCTTAAATTCAAAAACATAAAATTAAGAAATGCATGGTTTTGTACCACAAATAGCATGTTGCATAAGTAATGAGATAAAGGCTTATATGCTTTTACTACATTCTAACATTTAACTTAACTTATAAAAGATAGTAAAGGTAACTTATATGCTTGTAGGAAGAATACATTAACTAAAACTGAGTTTATAAAGCACATAATGCCGAAGATAGAATATTGGCTTTACATTTATACCTGTTGTTACTTATATTACATATAAGATATACATGCCAAAGAGTTTGCATCTTTGTAATTTTTTTTTATAATTCTAATGCATTATATTATGTCTTACACACTGTATAAACCCAATCAATGGCAATCATCATGCAATGTTTGCAAAGTGCAAAGTTAAAGTGTTACTTATTCATCTATATGTTTATTTAAAAATGCTTGTTTACCGCATTAATATCAGCATGAATCTGCCTTAATTCCTCAACATGAGACATTTTTTCTTGCAATAAGAGATCCATTTCCTGCTTGAATTCTGAGAGTGATTTTTCCTCCTGGTCTTGAGATTCAACTTCACATATAAGCCGAGCTTTGAGCTTTTCAAGTTGGATTGTTTTTGCTCTAAATGAAATAGAAAACTTAGCGATTATTAGATAGTGAACATTATTATTTATTAAATCATAAGGGAAGGTGGTGTGGGATATCTGGGTACCTGATTTCTTTAATGGCCTCCAGCTTGGCAAAGATGCCTCTTTCATCTGCAGCAGTCATGTTTAGATGCGTTTTCACACACGAAAAGATCTATTAGATGCGAATTACAGTTTAAAATGTACTTTAGTTCTTCTTACTTAGATTTTTATTTATCATTTTAATTCATATTTCAAAAAAACTAGATACTTTTATGGACTTTCCAGACTCTGTTCTGCGGAAGCTTTGACATTTATTACATTTCATTGTATTATAACTACAAAATGACATTAAAATGAACTAAATTCTGTCTGTGTCAAAATTGTCGTACACACTACACAATATGGCAAACGCGAAGTCACGTGATCAATATTTATGTGGCAACGCGGTGCGCATTTGATGCGCTTTGGATTTTTTAGGGGATTATTATCTAATTTTGCATTTACCTCTACGTAATTATTCGCGATCGCCATAAAGTGCAGAATTTCACGTTTGTTTTCAATTGGTATAAATTGATTTGCTATGAATTTTTAGAATACATGTATGTATGTATAGAAATGTCTAGTCTTTGATGCGCTTTTCAAAAAAACCTATTGAAATGACCTATCGGTTGAACATGTACGAATGCTACACCTGGAGATAATAATATCGATTTTTTTAAAGATTCCTCTCGATTTGTTAGATGGAAACCAATAACCACTGCCCACTTACGAAAAAACCTCTGGTTTTGACTTTTTGAAAGACAGAATATTTTTGGGAAGTCTGAATTCGAATACTAAAAGCTCGTCGTCAATTTTTTCATTAATCTATCTTGAGAGACTATTCGTTGTCTTTTTTCCATTTTGAAATGCTGATTAATTTACCATGCGTCTGAAAAAATCGTTTTCCCAGTATCTTAATGACTTCTATTTTGTTTAACACCCATATGGTGTATTTTACTGTCATCTGGGATATGTTTAACTAACCATATTTTGGGAAGTTTTTAGGACTACTGAACTAACTTTGTCTTACTTGTACTTGTCAAAATTGCGGTCACCAAAGAGTAAATAATGTTTGTTTTTTAAAGGGGTTCGCTATTGATTTATTCCGAGCTATTAGAACATATGTATAGATTTCTAGTGTAGTTATTTATGGGCTCCAGACGGTTCGGTATTAAATAAAAAAATATATATATATCTTCGCACTTCGAAAGGAAACGATAAATTAGTTAAATTGCCCAAGGACTTTGAATCATATTCTTTGATAAAAGGGATGGAATATCTTTCCTTTGGGATCTCTTTAGGAACTTCACAGTTCGTTCGCTAACTTGAAAAATTTCACAGCATTCCGGATTGCGCTTTTCCCTCACGATTACGTCCTTCAGGATTTTCCACTGAAGAGACAAAAAATCTTTACATGCCGCGGTGGTTCTGACATAACTTGTGTGTTGTATTTCATGTGAGCTCCGTTTTGTAATTATTTTTATACTATGTATATACTATACGTAATATTTAATTGTTATTGTTTAGTGTCTATTTATCTAGCTATACTTCCTTAGAACATGAAGCATGTTTTATATCTAAATATACTTTGGTCATTTTTGCGGACCATTGACCAAATCTCACATTTATTTGTGCGTGAGCCATATGCGATCACCATAAAGTCCAGAATTTTATATTTATTTGTTACCTCTGTTTTTCTAATATTTAAGACTTTTGTATATAGTATAGTTCCGGATCATTGCACCTACATCACGTACCTCAATTTCTTTTTTTAAGTTCAAAGTTCGTTGAACATTTTATTTGTTATTGCTAAAAGTTCAGACTTTTTAATTCGTAACTTCTTCAGGTGAGTTAAGGTTGGTTGAGAAAGTATTCGATATACAATGGCAGTGAGCTAAATCAAAGTACAACAGCATTTAATTGCATAAAAGGATATTTATGATGAAAAGAATATAAGAAATAGAAAATAAAGAACAAAAAGGGGACAAGTTTGTTATCAGAAAAAACCGACTAAATTCGCACTGCCGCGGAATTGACATCCGTGTCTCCCTCGCAGACCAATCAAAAGCTCGACCGAGATTATATATTGATCTTTATTTGCTGCATAGTAATGAAGTGAGATGATATTATAGTGAACAGCTGATAAATGTCAGATTTGACACTAAACTGACAAAAATGCCGACTGGTTTTCCATATTATTTTATCGGAGTTTCTGAGGATGGTCATTATTCTAGATTTTTCCCTTTAGAGGTTCTAGAATAATACTGAAATTTGTGTTCGTTCATAACCGATAGCGCGGACTGAATTTGCTTTTGAAACCGTAAACGCTCATTAGTTTTTCACTGAGTGCTTGAAAAGTGCACAATTTGTTTCAGGTGAGGTCCATATACAATATGAATCCTTTATATGTATAGGGTTCTGACTTTTTTACAGAAGTTATGGTGTATCTCAGTCCAAAGCGGTCATTAAGTAATATCTAACGTTTTGACTTATATAGGTTACATTTGTGTTTTACACCTATGTCAGTGGCATAATTTTTTTTTTCTACCACACTGTCTAACCTAAAATCTAATGATAATACAAGCTATATTAAAATTGGATATTTCTTATTCATTTGATATAGCATTAAAAATACCGTACAATTTCTACCTCACAGTTTTCCACATCAGCATAGTTATGAAATCAATAGGTTTGTTTATGCTATTTGGCTGGAAAATATCAAATAGGCCCTGGCACATATTTGTTCTTTTTTGAAAACACTAATACTTGCTAATGGATAAAACTTTTTTGCATAACAGCAAAATAGAATTAGTGGTTCTTTTTTAGGTCACCATATCTATTATAAACATTTATTTCTCCAAGTTATGACAAAAACCTTATTTTCATTCCTTGTTGTGAAATTTCCACAGTACTAGAATATTTAGCAGTTGTTACATATCTCCTGTTTGGCTAAATATGTCTTTTACTTCATTGTTATGGCTACTTTTAGTGTTTGATAAAAATAATTTTGGGTCCAAAATTAGAGCTTTATGTTGAGATATATTTGAAATATATCATTATTACCACTCCTACCTTTGACAAGCTACTCGCATGGTTCTACAATGGTTCAAAACCTTGAGCTATATTCCTACAAGGTAACAATATCATTTTTGTGATGCAAAAATGAAATTTTTTAAATACAGTCACCCCACATCTGGTATTGTCATCATAAGTTCTAGTAAAATAGAAATTATGACTGATTTGATCTGACTATCAAAGTGCAAAGAGTAACATACTGGTACATAATATACATGGTACAATTACATGGTATTACTAATTTGTGGAGAATTTTTCTGATATCTTCACTACTTTGACTAAGTAACTGTGAAAGGCAAACAATTTTGAATGTTATGAGTTCTGTGGCAATTCTTTCAGTAGAAGAAATAGGTGTTGATCTCTGCTCTTCTTTTGGACCTTTTTTGTTTCATTATTATATATTAACTGGTATTATCCTACTCTAAGTGCAGGAAGTAATTTCCTTTTTCCTCCATACATTTTTTTAAAACTTGTACTGAATCTTTTGTGAGTTTTCCTTTTATTTTTATTTCTTACAATAATAAAACTTTATTGTCTTCCTTATTTGAGCTTAGATGAGTAAACTACTCAGAGCATTTGCAATGTCAATTTTTACTTGGAAAGAAAAGCAATTTTTTTTATTTAGTTTAAAGTTTTTATAAAAAATAAGGAAATAATTCACAATAATAGGAAAAATTTATTGTTCGTAACTCATGCAAAAGTAGCCTACCTACACTTGATTGCTTTCCCTAGCTCCATTTCATATCATTTAGGCAATTGCATTGTATTTCCTCATGTGGAAAATATTACTTTGTGTACCTATTATGATAACAATTTTAGCATATCGTACATACCTTTCTCAAATACATCTATTACATAAGTTATCACTATGGCAAAGTGGGGTGAAGGGGACCCAAGATGGATTGTAGAGGAGCGACCAGATGCAACAAACGTTAACAACTGGCACTGGACAGAAAAAAATGCAAGTCCATGGTCTCAGGAGCGAATAAAGGAACTATTTAACAACATCACAGGTAGCCATAAGAGAAACTAGAAAATAGAGTGTGTTGATATCAGAAGAAATAAACTGTAGTTGAATAATTCAATCACTAACTTTATACGGGATGATAATAGAAAATGGTTAAGTTGTGCACAACTGCACCCACTAAGTACAAAGTTGCAGGTATAACAGTTATAATGTGTACTCTTTTTCATTGTCATCCTGTATTCGAGGGTAATCAGAGAATTCTAATTTTTAATGTTTCCAGTAAAATCTGACCTGGCTGATGTAAAAATTAAGGGAGTTGAGAAATGTGAGGGTGAAGCATGCGCGAACAACAGGAAAGGAAAGTTGATTTTTTTCTATGAGTGGGACATTACTTTAAATTGGGAAGGAACATTAAATGGTGGCACTGGTAGCACATATAGTGGTAGCATTAAAGTACCAAATTTATCTGAGGAAAATGATATGTCAGATCTAGATGTAAGTACATATTATTTGGTATTAAAAAATACTTTGTAGCAAGTAGACGTTTCTAGATTCAAATTAGCGTAAAGGACTTTAACAAAGAGGCTGAAAAGCTTAAAGAAATTATGTTCCAAGAAGGCAGGAATGTAGTGCGAGAGTTGTTAGGCAAATATGTCACCAGCTTAAAAGAAGAATTCTCAAAGGGCATGATTCTTCCAAAAAAGGATGAAGTTAAGTCTGACCATGTGAAATCACTGACAACTAGTTTTGGCAAAAAGGTTACTATGACCCCAGTGATGTCCCAAATTCAAACTGCAGGCATCAAAGTGGATACTTCCACTATTAAACAAAACAACAAGTTCCAGTGCACTGCTGAGGAATTTTATAGTGCATTGACTCGAATAGAAATGGTGACTGCTTTTACGAGAGGACATGTGAAGTTGGATGCTGTTAAAGGGGGTAAATTTGAGTTGTTTGGGGGTAATATTACTGGAAGCTTCGAGGAGTTGGTGCCTAATAAGAAGATCGTGCAGCATTGGAGGTACAAACAGTGGCCTGAGGGCCATTATTCTTTAGTCACCATTGATATAGATCAAAAAGTAAGTTTACATAAATTCAGGTCTGATTCACCATTTATGCCAAAAATTACAAGAACATTAATATTGTTTTGCATATTTTATAAATAATTAATTAAAATTTTTTGCTATGTATCTATTAAGTACGTCTTGTTACTTGTAGGATTTTCCCTGTGACATGTCTAACATGTCTTTCAATAGATGATAAAAGGAGGCAAAAGAAGAAAACTATACCTCTTACAGTCTTCAAGATCTCTATGGACCCATAAGATTTTTCTTCTTTTTCAGAGTGACCATACCGACGTATTATTAACCCAGTCCGCAGTTCCCAGTAGTGAAATTGAAGTGACCAAGACCAATTGGGAGCGTTACTATTGGGAGGCCTTGAAACACACATTTGGTTACGGAGTCCATCTCGGAGATAGTTTTTAAGTAGATTTGAGTTTGATGGGTACAGCATCATAGGGCAGAACCAATGACAAAAATTGAACACCGATCTTATTATTTACGGAATCTTCTAATTCAGTTAACTGTACCCCACGAAACGATTGTGGAATTTAGATAAGTATAATATTTGCTGCGGCAAGTTTAATGGTTTATTTGGATTAAAAGTTATTTGCAAAATTCGATAATTTACAAAAAAAAATATTGATTTTGTTGAATTAATCCTTAAATATTTCCAAAACGTATTACAACATTTTTGTTAGCATTTAATGCACGATTTTATTTATTATCTCAAATAAAAGATTCGCCGAGAACGTAGACGCTGTTTTATGTGCAACCTTTCTGGGACAAATCCATTAAGCCCAAATAACATTTTTGAGAGATTAGCAAAAATAAGAAAATAATTTTTGATTATATTAAAAAATGTTTAACCTGTCGATAGGCACGCTATGAGTGAATCTAATTTTTTAAATTTTAATTGCTGAATGTGTGCTTTACCTTATTGCAGGTAAATAGTTGCACAATTTTATAAATTTATAGTGTAAGAACGAGAAATAAGAAAAAAATAATATTGAGGATACTAATATTAAAGGGAAGGGTCCTATTTTCGTTGGGGCACTTTCGAAAAAAGTTGTATTAAAGTTTTCCCCATTATTTAGTTTCTTTTACATTAACTATCGCTTTTCTTGGATTTTTATATGGAATATAGATTACCACGAAAAAATCCAAGTTCGTATTTTTTAAATTTGATCACGAGTATCTATAACTCAGTTTGGCTTTCCATCTAAAGAACATAACCATTCTTCCATGTATCAAATATTTTTTGAAATTTATTCATATTATACAGAATGAGAATTTCGCCTAGTGATACGTTTAAAATTTTTGACCAACATTTTGGGAATGTGATCTTGAAATATCATTTTTGAGATGTTTCCAGAAAATAGTATTTTGTCGTTCGTGACAATTTCTTGAAAGCAATCTAAACACGGGAAAATGCATTTTAGATGTATAATGAACTATACCTTTCATTATTAGATAATCAATATCTCAAAGTGAGGTATTTGGTTCAAAGAAATTAGTTTTTTTTTTAATTTTAATAAACAATTTTACCAGAAAGTCTTGCTTCGTTGATTTATACTGTTGGTTTTACTTTTAGCAAACATTGACTGCTCACATAAAGCAGTGAATTTCATGAAATATTTTCTCGTATGAATAAACAGAAATATAGTTTTATGTCATCTTGTACCTTTGCCTTTTTGTTTTACAAAGCAGTGGTACTCATTTTCTTTATTAAATCAAGGTGCTTTCTAAACACACAGCACCAACTTAGGGGTCATTCCTTTTGGTTTTAATGAGATAAAAACTTCGTATGAACATATAGGGAAATTATATTTTGTTGCCTTTTGGATGCTGTTTTTCTACTGTTTTAGTAAAAAAGATCAAATTTAAGATAGTTAAGGCGAAAATCATAAAATGACATTTCCGTGTCAGAAACATCTCAGAGATGTTCCGTGGTGGAGGCCCGCCAGTTTCGCCAACAATTAAGAGGATTTTTAGATTCTTTGTTTTCTTGAATTATTGCTGAGTAGTTCAAAATATTTTGTGATTCCTGTATAACAAGACACCCTGTACGATGAAACACCCAGTATAATGAGAAGGATTTGCAACAAAAAAACCCGGCGTCTTGACAAAACCTATCAAACCAAAAATATTGAATTTATTGACAGTCAAAATTATACAGGGTATTTCAGAATAAATCTGTCAACTGCTTGCTGTAGATTCTCTTGACCGAAATTAAAAATAAGTGTATATAAATGTGGATCCGTTTTCGATTCCTGTCTGAACTACAGGATGATAACAAATATTGAAAACAAGTTTTTTCTTAATAAGTCCGTTTCGGCATTAAATATTTTTATAAAAATTGGGAAGCGTAAAGTAGGTGTAGAGACGCATCTTTTCAGAGAAAACGGTGTTTTTAATTTCACCAGTGGCATTTCTATTCATTCCTATCGATGTGACCCTGAAAGTTTTAAATGAGAAATATGATACGCCACTGATTAAAAAAAGTAAAAATAAATTTCTGCATTCTTCATGTTTCTATAAAGGAAAGATCTTTTGAATATTTTTTATAACATTAACTGTTTTTATGGAAGAAAATAAAACGCAATAATTTGCAATTGAGAAGTCGCGTAATTCATTCGTTTAGTCCAATAAAAAATACACTAGCAATTTTTCAAATAGTGCGCGATAATATGTGAAGAAACACTCAGGCGTGCATTCGTGCCGGTGGGTGGCATTTTTAATATCTTGTTTAATTGTTAATTTATAAATAACGTCATGTATTCTTGTCTTGTAGTTTTAACATTAGTTAACAAATAATATTTTTTGTTTCCGTGAAAACGGTTAATGTTCTGAAAAATATTCAAAAAACTTCTTTTTTGCAGAAATATGATGCATTCAGAAAATTATTTTTACTTTTTTAAACCATTGCCATATAATATTTTTCATTTAAAATGTTCAGGGTCACATTAATGGGGACGCAACATTAAAAACATTTTATTTTCTTTAAAAGATATGGTCTGCATCCAACTGACGCTCCTGAAGTTCATAAAAATATTTAATGCCGCAACGGACCTGTTAAGAAAAAGCTAAAAAACAATAATTTTTTATCACTCTTTTTTAGAAAAGAAGCGAAAAAGGGCCCATGTTTGTACGAACTTTTTTTCTTATTTCGATCATAGGAACCCACAGTAAGCATATTGACAGATTTATTTTGAGACACCTGGTATAATTTTTTGGTAGTTAACTTTATTTGGCGTTTAATTTGATAATGACACTGTGACATTAGTCACACACCCACCATGCGTCTTTGTGAATTGTGATCGAGATGCAGGTATCGACTTCAGTGAGAATTAAGTTATTATCTGGTGCCAGACAACGCTTATTGCCGAATTTTTTCAATTAGTGTTTTTTTTTATACATATTTGTATTATCTGCTCTTTTTACTGATTGCTACATTTAGTCATAGATATTGTTTCATGATTCTTGACCATTTTACTTCTAGCCTGCCTATGCTGAGTATTTCTCTTGTCACTTAATGATAATCATTAATAAGCGAGATTTTTAGAGGATTGAAGCGAAATGAAATCCATGTGTGAATGCGTATCTTTCCAAATAAACTCTTAAAAATGTAAACAGTTTTCCTAAATTTTAACATATCTTCAATATTTTCTAAAAAATACGCAGTACATTTGAAATTTACTCTTCATTTGGCCCTGTACCTTTTGTTGTTTCCGAGATCTTAATAACGGGGGTCAAATTTGAAACACGAAATACATATTATAAAGGGTGACTCTTTTAGCTGTGTGTGTTACAAGGCAATTACTCTTAAGTAATTTATAGCTGGTTGATAAAATTTAACACACATATTAAGACTAACGGGGGCACTTTTGAAATTTTACAGGGTAGGCAAAGAAAGATCACTAGGTCAATATTTTCAAATGGAAACCCTTTATTTTCCCAGCAGTTTTAAATGTCGCTTAATATTTTAAGAATTTCGTAAGTGGCACATCTTAGAGTTAACGTTAGTTACTTTCGAGAAAATAGCTTCTAAATTTTAAAATTATTTATGTTTTGACGCCATAAGTTTGAACTGTTTGAGATAGAGTCAGACGATTTAAATCTATCAAACGACATTAATTTGGAATTTCCAATGTTTATGAAATTTTCATAGTTTTTGAAAATTGAAAAATTAGTGTCATTTGATAGGTCTGTCAAAATCAAAGTACAAACAGCGCAAACCATGTTGCTCTCTCGAAAATTATTTAAAAAGTGCGGATCGTTAAAATATAAATAATATACACATTTAGGCGTCCTTTTTTCGAACATTTTTAGAAAATAATTGAAAATAAGTTTAGATTATGCTACATAAGAATTACTTCAATCGTTAGCAGCAATTAAAACGAATGCGAGAATAAAGGAATTCTATTTGAAAAAATTATCCTTGTGGTCTTAATTAATTTTGGCCACCCTATATGTAGTTCTAAAAAGTTTTACAATGTGCGCCTGTTAGCGCTAAAAATGTCAATTTACTCTTCATATAATCTTAATTCGCAGTTTGAACCTTCTCTGAATTTTACAAGATAGAAGTCGGTTTTACGTAAGATTGTAGGATGTGTCCTCATCCCATCATCAGGATGAAATTTGAGGGTATATTGTTTGGATAAAGTACCAAAAGAAGTTTTTCTAAACATGCAGAATCGAGTGCTTGGGCAATCATGATTTAGAAAAAGATTGATTTCTATATAGTTGGTGGTATTAGATTCTCGAATGGTATTTAGGCCATTAAATTATTGTATTAAGTACTATAAGTAATATGCAATATTCTACTCATTAGTTAAAGTTACGCGATTTAGCTTGCAACCATTGATTTTTAACCCAATGAGTATTTGAAGGTAACCATCCTTTTCAGAATTGAATTCAATTTTGTCTTATGCTCAAATCCTCTTGGAGCATATTCATATATTCAGAGAATGCCGCCCTTAACGTTGCGTATTATGAGAATAATATGCAATAGATAACATATTTGCCATTTCGTATGTGGTGCTATACAACCTTAACGATGATGCTTATATTCCCCAACAGAATCATCTTCTGATTGTATATGAAAGGGTTCGCTAGTGATGGGGCTGTACGGAAACGTATAAAGACCAAATATAAAAACTTATACAAGAGAACGTTATAGTAGAAAGGAGTTCGTTATAGGTCATGGGAATTTCTATGCAGGCCATATTTTCACATAACTGAGCTGTGCACTGGAATTTTTTCTGTGATTTACCTCAAGTCTAATTTCTGCTATTGGAAAACTTTCCTTTGTAGGAAATAAAATTGTGAATTCCTTTTGGAGAATTATCTGTTAAATCGCGACGTGCTCTTGATCATTATTGACAATTTTGAACTCAAAGACTGCAGGAAACACTCCAAGAATGCGGTATTTTAGGAAACTCGAGCCAAATACCTTACGTTCGTGATTTCTGGTTACACGCCATTCGTCTTAATGATGCCTTTACGGAGAATGTCGACGTTAATGTCCCCTGAACATGTATATTCCCAAGTTTTCTTTAGCGTTTCGCCCCGAAAGTTAGGAGCGTAAACTCCCATTAAAAAAAGCTTAGAAATAACCATTTAATTGATATGACGGCGAAATTCGTGGATGAAACATGCCGTGACTACACGGGCCTCTAGCCCAATACCGCACAACGCTCTAAATTAGGAAACCTGGAATTTTTCTTATTTACGGAGGCTCAAAGTTGAATTGTCAATACATATGACATGTCGCAATGAGGTGTATACTTAATAAATGATTAGTCGGCGAGCTTTCCATAAATTGGTGGGTCCCAAATCCTGGCCCAAGCGATTTATTCGAATAAAATTGGTCACATATGTCCAGAAGGTATTTTTTATTACCTCATTTATATAGCCGCAGGACAGGCCGCTGCGTCTGGGCCCTTCAAATTTTTATGTTACACTTACACGAGGAAAAAATTATGTTTCCATAAATACGGGGTAACAGTTGCTAGAGAGATTTATTTTGTCGGCGTGTAATTTTTACTGCCCGAAGATTGGAAATGTGGAATTTTTTAGCCTTTTTCTATTTTAAAATAGCAAAACACAATATAATTGTCAAAAATGAACTGCAAACATTCACAGTAACTAGTAAATTTGAGCACCGTCACTTCGCCTGAAATAAACCTAACGTATGTTGAATAATGGCACACGACTCAAACATCCCGTTTTTTAGATTTCCTCCATTTTTGACTACAAGTTATATCATAAAAAAATCTAGAGTATTCAAATCGGGTGGCCTGGAAGGCCGTGCATGCAGTCCTGCTCTATGAGTGATAGATCACACCTACGTATTCTCTATCTCACTGCACAATTGTCTTCGTTCTGGTCCCTTCTCACACCTTCCGTCATGAGACTACCACATTTTCCTAATTTAGTTAAATCGGGCTTTACCCGGCTAAGTTACTCATCCCGTTTGAAGCCAATTTATCGTAATTCTTATTTGGGCTAAGGCAATTCAGTCGTCCCTTACAAGCTCATAAGGGGGTTTGTTCGAAGCCAACAAGTTGCGATTTAATTCCGTCCAATAACACAAGCGAACCAATCATAATACGTCATTAATATAACATTAAGGACCGGAGAGTGGATTACGAGGAATAAATTTACTTTGAGTGCTAGTTAATGGAAGGGCATATGTAGGTATTTCCAATCATCATTACATGGGGAAGACAATGTTTGATTTGGGGATTGGAATTTATGCTAATTATAAGTAATTTGACAAGAGCATTAATAAGTATTATGGGTTTTTTTTGCTGAAGCACGGGGATTTTGATAGAAAAAATCAATTAAAAATTTTAATATAAGACACATAAAAAGCGGCCCAATTACGGTTCCGACCATTCTTCTCCTTTATAACTGTCATCTTTATTCCGTGCTTGCGAGAAAGGAAAACGAAGAGGGAGAGTTTCAAGTTTCAATCACTCCTTAACAGGACCAATAATACCCCCAACCCAATTCTAAAGAATACTATTTCGATACGTGCCAAACGCCCTCGGCAGAAGAAATTAACGACAATTTTAAGTAAAAGAAAAAATCTCTCCAGATTTCGTAATATAATTGGGCCCATTTGGAACGCAAGCGCTGGAAAGAACACGGTTCTGGCGCGAAATTGTTCCAGTTAGTAAGCCGTCTATCCTAAGGGTGGAAGTCCGCGAAGCCCATGGCGCGAAAAGCGCGATTTTTACGTCAATTTGTGGTCGGCATTTTCGTTTTCCTATTCTTGATTTTCCAGCAAGGGTCCACCCTCATTCTAGGTAAGCTTTTCGCAGTTATTACTGACAACTAATTCCCAAAATTCAAATCAAATTAAACAAAAACAAAATGTTGTTAAGCGATTTTTTGCCATTTTGAAAACTCTCTGCTTCTTTAGCTGATAAGACAATAAAGTTTTAAAGTCTTGGTAGTTTTCCGGACGATTGTGATGCTTTTCAGCGCTAGCGGAAAAACTTTTCCATTGTAAAGTTCAATTTGATTTTCTGGCATGATTCTTCCCATTAACTAATTAACGGTTGATAATTAAAAGAATTTATTTTAGCGAGTTTCACTCGCTCCCGTGCATAAGAAAAAATGATCCATTAGTTAGCAGGGCTCCAACGCTCTTTAAATACCATTTAAGGTGTACACTGTGTCAAATATAATGAGGGCCAGTATAGGGGTCTCGTTAGTAGCAGTCGACACAGACATTAGATCTAAGAAAAGTTGCGCTTTCGTGGGTGTAGTTTCATGGTTCGAACATTCCAACAGACGCTTTTTAAGATTTTTGAGATATGTTGAAAAAAGACGGAATTTATCTTGTATTTTTTTTTCGAGTGGTGTAACGAGATAAACAAAATCCCAACCGGTTTTCCATTAAACTTTTTATGAAACTCCAAACACGCCGACCTTGATTTCATTGCATGATATTCCGTTTTTGTCAAGTTTTTATAGCAAATTTATCGATTCATCATACTCAATTATTCTCGCAATTTTTTTCTCAAACTCTGTCCCATCGTTTTCCCGAGAGAGTTCCATAAAGTGGCCCCCCTGCATGTCTTTGCGAGGTGAAAGTCACGCTGTACCGCACGTGTGCGGTAAGCGAACCAAACTGGCAGGTGCCGAGTCTGCGAGTAATGTGAAGTCGTGGCTATTCACGAGGGCGCTCTAAAACTATTTACCGCACGTGTGCGTGTAAAGGTTTCAGCGCACGCTAATTATCAATTACATTTGCAGAAGACAAAAACGTTATTATTTCACACACGCTCTAGCAGAGAACAGTAGATTATGTCACTAGGAGTAAAAGTGAGTGTCTCGAGTTAAGTCCAGTGATTGAAGGGCGAAGCGAAGCTAAGGCATGCAACAGGGTGAAGCGCAGCAAAGCCTATTTACTCTGAGTAAGAAAATATCATTACATTTTCAAACTTCCACAGGGTGTTCTCAGATAAATTACAATCTCTGTAACCCAATCATCATGGGCACTCTGGAACGTTCATTTGCTCTAACTTTCAAATGTATACAGCAGAACGGAAGTTACTAACACTCTTACAGTTAACTCGGATAAGTAACTCGAGTAACATTCAGAAGGGCTCGTCGAATATTTGTATCTAGTCTGGCTGATTTCTTTGCTTGATTGATGATACTGCATTACCTCTTCACTGTTTCTTGTATGTCTCAGTACCAGTTCATAGCACCGTCGGGTTGTAAATAATTTACAGTGTTTGCTTAATGCATAAAGTATTATTTAATCAGTGCGGTTTGAGGTATGTACGCGGGAGAAATCACAGTTAATAGTAAAAAGGGCTTACATGTAATTCCACTCGATTCTCATTAACTTCTCCTTCCGATTCATTAAATATCCCTTCTTTCATTATTGGCAATATACGCAAAAGTCCAACCTGCTTCCCACATACATCGAATTAGGCCCTACATAACAGCCATGCTAGACTCAACTTGAATCTCTCTTGGTAGTGGCAAAATGGTAAATGGTAGCTACTCATCCTCGCATATCTTCAAATTAAATATCATGGAGCCCGTTCCATACTATGGGTCAAACGAGGTTCATAGTCGCTGAACGCAGGCCTCTTGTAGGGGCAGCGCTCGCATGACATTCTCTTTATGTGATCATCACGATTATCTTTGAAGTATTAAATTGTCAACTTTGCTTGAGTGGAGCGGGAGTAACGCTATACATATAGTATGTAGCATCATAATTTATTATAAAGTGAGAGAAAAACGTTATTTTACCCCCCCCCCCCTCTCAAAACAGAAATGACGAGAACCTCAACTAAGATCATAGCTCCAAGTGTTCGTTTTTGAATTTCGAAATTCACAAAAGTAACTTTGAACCAATTTATACTCTCAAATTAATGAAAAATGCAACAGTGTCATGTTAAATAAAAAACTGGCAGGATGTTCGAAATTATCTGGATTTAAAAATAGAAATTAGGGACAATTTTTGAATCCTTGGAAATTCGGGTTTGACATCGAGAAACAAACGTTTACATATTGCTATAAATTGAAAATAATCGTATTAGCGTATCTAGAAATTCATGAAACTGCTTTCCCTCCTAGGGGTAAAAGCAGAAATTATGTGCGTGTTCCACATATGTGCGGTACGGTACGGTACGGTAACGGTAAATGATGTTACGCTTTAAGTCCGCTTGCGAAAAAAACTACCGTAGGTGCTTAGAACTGGCCAAAAGAGCTTTAGCGTACTCTACTGCTAATCGAACTTGCCTCGTTAAGTTAACTAAAATTAGCCTTTCGTAAAGTAATCACCTTAAATACTTGTGAGGTAAATAATTTAATCGTAAATGTGTGTACGTTCTCAATCGTGTAGCTCAAGTAAAGAAGTCTAAATTTAGCTTTTTGCGGCTTTAAAATAGTTTGTTGGGGCCATGTGCAATAAATCAGCAATAAAGCAATATTTGCCAAAATATTATTCCAACCACTATGATTACATTTTCATTACATGAGATCGAAAACGAGCATTTCCCAGTCGTAATTGTACCGAAAATACGTTTTAAATTTGCTAATATCTACGATAAATAGGCATAAACAGAAACATAAAATAAGGCAGCAGGATTGTCTTAGAAAGTAGTTCACAAATAAAAAAATCAACTTCAGAAGCACGCAATTCAATTGGAGATGTTGGTTATCGTTTTCAGTCTGATAAAGAAAACTTTCGTTCATTTCAGGTCTAAAATACCCTTTCACGTGCTTACATGATTTCCAATGGTCGGCTTCACCTCATACCGGGAATTATTATTAGGCGTGCACGGTCATATAATATGTTCCAGGCTCGTAATGAAATATACTATTACTTCGAAAATAGGTTCAATATTTTAGACCGCACTAGATATTAAAAAAGAGATATTAAGGGAAGATAGTTGGTACTCAAATGTTCACAATATTTCGAAAACTATTGATAAATTTGGGAAATGAGTTCCACTACTTTTTTATTTAAAGTCCGATTTTTAGAGAATCTTGATATAAAATCAATTCGAAAAGTTTGAAAACTTAAGTCGTGAATTCTGAATTAGTTTGACGTCCAGTTGTGCTGAAGTCGAAGGAAACTCGTGGAAGTCGTTTAGCCAAAATATCCATTATTCCTGAAAATTAAACCTCACGAAAATTTCATTTTCCGTAAAGCTCACACAAAACATTATTATTTGTTTTCGCCTTAGACCACCGAAAGCTGTGTTATCATCTCATCATGAACCACTTTTCTAGATCCCTTGGCAAATTCCTTTTACCCTGAGAAAAGCTACAAATTTTTAAACTACCAAAACTTCGTCGTTACGTTTAAACTATTATTTGCCTTCCCTTTTAACTTTAAAATCGTACACTACGAAAACGTTTAATTAAACTTAAATTGGGTTTGAAGCTTTAATTTTCAAACACGTACCGAACACCTTTCGAACTCTCAAACTTTTTAACATGTGCTTAATTCCAATTCAATGGCGTCAACCTATTCAAATTCTTATGAAATAGGTAGACAAGTTCTCCAGTGTGCAAGAACTTTTCACACCTAACGCTTCATTTAAATAGAGATATCAGACGTGAATGTTACTAAGTTGGGGCTCATGGATAAAATGGGGGAAACGAAAAATTGTATTTACGTGATAATGAAATTTACAATATCGTATGTATCATACATTACGAGGTTATAACTAACTACTATAAACTTCCAAGCATCTGCCGTATGAAATTGAAAATAATAAAACTCGAATTCCGGGTGGACAAAACGGATTTATTGTTGCCCATTACATGGAATCTTCCAATATTTTATGACATTATTTTTAAATTACATTCTCGTTGAGTCCGTAATTGGTTTTTAAGATTAGTTTTAAAAAAATTCATAAAGTTTGAGGGGGGATGAAATTTATAACTTTTGCGTTGACTTGCCTTTAGCTCGTATGCTTTATTGAATTTTCCGCCTGCCAAGTTACGCATCTCAACTGATACACTTTTTTTATGTTTGTCCACATCAGCGCAACAAAATGGGGGGTAAATATAATTTTGAATATGGAATATTGATTATATTTTCTACATTTGTAAACCAAACAAATCAGCTTTTTCTACTTATACAAAAAAGCCATGGAAGTATACGCCACATATATACATTTCACATATAAATGGAATCGATGTCTATCTAATTCTTGACGTAGATGATAGCTATAGAAATGAAATTGCTTTTGCTCTGCTACCGTTATTATTTCAAATGATGCATATCGAAGGACGAGCAAGCTTTTAAAATAATGATAATACTTTCAAATTTTAACGGCGATTGCAGTAAAAATTTAATCTGATGAGCGTAAAGATTTGCTGAACTGGAGTATAATGAGGTAATAAAACCGAGCTAAAACTCGAAGTTGAGTGTAAAAGTGAGCATAATAATAAAATCCATCCGTTATGTAGTCATAAAATTTATATAAAAAGCTTTTTTACGTGTCCGCGAAAGCCTATATCCCGTTCATTATCTTATTTTTAACTATTCGCATAAAACAAGCTGTAATCTTAAACAAGAGAAGGAGTGAGAACGAGAGTATTTTCGATTCATGTTAATTCCATCTTGTCACCCTTCATTTTAAAGGAAAAAATATCCTCTTTCCGGTGATTCCTAAATCAATCAGAAATTATGTTTGAAAAAATAAAATTTTAGGGTGAATTATGAAAATTTTCTCATCGCCCCAATTTACTGAAAAAAGGGTCTTAATAATATAAGAATTGTATTTATGTAACTAATTCAACAACTATTTAGTTGTTGAAATGATGAGTGTGTGTGAAAAATGGCAGGAAATTACGGATTGCTCCACTGGACTTGTGCCGTTAAAAAGAAATCGATAGCGCTCTGTTAATTTTTAATAACCAAAAATTGCTTCAATAAATATAAAAATTTACCCGCCTCCCTTACACACATATCTGATTGTTTAGGTTGTCACCCTTGCGCATTGCTTGACTAAGTGAAAGTACCGCAGCTGAGCAAGCTTTCTATGATTACATAGGTTCGGTGCCTGTAGGTTTCTTTATCCAAAGATTTCTTTGGATTTAAGAGACATCTTTTAATTCAGGTTAGCTTAAATTTTAAAAATGGTTGTGAACATTTGCTTTCCGGGTTACAGAAAAATTATTATATTCTTCATTTATATTTGTTCGACCAAATATCCATTTAGCTTAACTTAAAGTAATGTTGAACAAACTTAATTACTCTTCATTGTTGAGTTAAGATCAGTCGCTTTTCGTGAAGGAAAAGACATTTTGCGGAGAAATAAAAATTATTTTTGATTACAAGTTACATCTTCTTGTGAAGAAAGTAATTAAGTCTTTAAGGCTTCTCTCAGCCGTAAATTTGCATGCATTTATAAGAAAAGTTGTGGATCCATCATTCTATATCCCACTGAGTTAACCTGAATTAAGGCCTATTTCAAAGTAAGTTTTGGTTGAAGAATCTTGCTCGTTCTGGCTGATGATTACAAGTTACGGCCTATTACGAAGATAAAGAAGATTCAACTTTCTCCAAGTTTCTCAAGAAATCTGTATGCCGAGTGGCGACAGAAAGAGCGGTACGCATTGCTGCTCTTTTGCTATAAAAATTACAAATTTTACACGCTGATACAAACCAGTGTTACGAACATTTCGGGATAATTTTCAGGGGTATAGTACTTCCGGAATACATATCATCAGCGCAGTTTAGATCCATAGCCAAACGGCAATGGGGGATGTTCGGCTGATAAAGCGTACCGATGGCGACGGATTATACCCAACCTGAAGCAACAAAGTCTAATGATGTTGCTTAACAAAGCATGTCCATTCGAAACAAATTGAATATCAAAGGTACGTCTGGGATTCTGGTTTGTAGGAACAGAATTACTCGCATGGCCTCCCAGATGACCCGATGCGAATCTTTCAGATTATTTTTTACGAGGTCTCGTTTAGTTGTCGTTACATCCGCTCTGCATTCGGAATTGAAATTTTCTGCAGCTGGTCAATGGGTAAATAAGGACGATCGAGTTTTTGTGTCATTAAAGAGTTATGATTATGATAACTTGATCCTCCGGAGAACCATTTACGCCTGCGATGAAACCACTACAATAACTTACCGGAGTTTAATAGACCCAATAGACGCAAGCACCATCAACTCAAAACCAATCATTCAAATGAACCTTTTGCAGGAATCTAATTTTTTAACTTGGCGTCAATTAATTCATTATTTTTTACCTCCAAACCGAATATCGACGTGCATGGCATAATAAGTTGATTCATTTTACCCGAGACCGGTTCGTTTGAGTGGGGAAACAATTTAGTTAATGATGTTCTCGTACCGGTTTCTCAGTCTCGATTGTCACTTTTGGGACTCTAGACAATTCGTTTTCTTAGTAATAATGTCTAGATATACACTGCATTTGAATTATTCATGACACTAATAATATCTACGTTTATAGTGCCTGGTTTGATCGCTCAGTATAACGCTTCCTTTCATAAAAATCACTCAAAAGTAATCGGAAAAGTTTCCGACCGAGGTAAAACCACGAACAGCTAAAGTAATACTCTTGAAATTAAAATTTGGCGTGACCGACTGAAATAAGAACCTAAATAAAACCGGGCATTTTCTTTCTAATTTAGGAACCTAATACCAAGTTTGCGGAGTGCCATAAAACATAATTCGCTATGTGGTTTTCTCTGTGTTACCTGCATGTAGTCATGATATGTGGGGAAATAAATTGTGAAATATGGGGAAATAGGAAAACTTTCAATAAAGTAAAACGTATACGGCATTCTTCTCGACATATTCGCAGCCGATGACTGCTTGAAAATTCACCTCCGACATTTCCGTTCAGACTTGAAATGAAGTATAAACAGGTGAATTACATCGTTTAAAGGATCTTAAGCGTCCCTAATTAGGAAAATAGTGTTATCAGATATCAAAGCAGAAGTCGAAACGTTTCGTCTACTCTGCAGCGCAAGGGCTTCTAAGGAATTTACTTTAATTACGAAGACGTCCTACGCACAAGCGGCTAATTAGCCGAGATCAGCTACAGTGACAAATTAGATTAAGCTACCCTACGAAAAACATTTAAAATGTAATAAATAATGGGTACGTCAACGTCCTGCGAGACTGACATCGGACGTATCAACGGGCACTACGTCGGTTTTTTCCGCCGACGTTTCGGTTTCGACGTTTTAAGTCGTCATCAGGACAAATGAGGGCGCGCCGCAGCAACTTCATTCGCCGTTTAGAACGTCCAGTTGTTCATCCGTGTTGGATCTAGAACGTGGAGGTAGTAATATTGCGCTTTTTACAACTCCGATGGGTCGAAAAACTGAAGTGGAAATGTCCACGGAGAACAACAATCATGTTCTAGTCGCACGAAACCTACCATTTGCGAGTTTGGAAAAATTAGTAACGAATGCTCCAATAAATAACGTCTTTAAGGGTGAATTCACCTATTTCAATCGATACGAACAATGTGGTCCCCCTAAAATAGGAATCATTAGAAAGGGAAAGTTTGTGCCTCTGAGTCGCCACAAATTTCTAATGTGCAAACTTTTCCAATTAAACGAAAACTGGACAAAGTTCAAAACAAATATTATTTAGTAATTACTAGAAAAGGTTATTATTATTATAAACAGGGTAAACACGGGTGGTATAAAACGCTTTGAAATCGAGGGAACAATGCGGAAACCTGATATTTGAGAAATCGGAAACTTCGTGGTCACGGCGTTAAAATTAGTAAGCTTTCCCCGATACATATTTGATTTAAAAATAATTGATGTCTTTGGGTTTCTATAACAACATTCGTATTTTTACATTCGTAAACAAGCAGCTTTGTAGGGCTTTTCCGACGGGAAAAAAACGCGTAGGTACCGTTTCCTGCGAACGCACTCTTTGAGATCGCAGTGGAAATCTCTCTGGAACCAATTAAGAACATGGTTAGCTCTCCATTAAAAATTATCTTTTTATGCTCAGAAAATTGCCAGGTTCATTAAATTAATTTTTATCCATTAATAAAAGGGATTAAAATTCTAAGAATACCTCAATTTTTGAGCTCTGCAAAGAAAAATCTTAACTGAGCGTTCCGGTACTTTCTTATAGTTTTCCATTATTAGTTTTCTCTTTGGCTGACGTATACAATGTTGAAGAAATCTTATACTTCTGTTTGATTCTATGAGAGAAATAGCATATGTGCGCCGCTTGTGGGCGTTTAGGATCAAATTATTAATCTGGAGGTCAATTTCTATGCAAGTTACAAACTTGATTAACGTAGGCTAATCACTACATTTCGACTTAACGTAAAGTGTACTAGCCTGAACTACCCCAGAATCAGCAGTACTCGAATGCTTAACTAACCTGAACAATTGCCAATTTTCTCCCATCGATTTTTCTAAAGGCCCTTGAATTTTAACTTGATGGGGTTGGTGATATATGAATTACCTCGCACTGCACTGTAGTCGACACCTCTCACAATTTTCTTTTCGACGTGGTTTCAAACCTCAAAGAAACCCACAAAAGTAATTTTCTAACCTGAACTAACCTTTTTTAATTTATCTGCCTTCACTTATATCAGCGGAAGTTCTCGCACAAGGTGATACAAGTCTGCAACAAACTTTCTAACTCGAGAATCCACGAAAATTCTGTTCGAGAATCGACTCTACTTCCAAAGATTGTTAGGAAATTGCGAGGCAGAAAAATCACAAAAGCGCCATATTAAATTCAGACTTAACTTGGAGGAAATTCTCAGATAACGTGAGAGTGGATTAATTTGAAATCGCAAGGCAGAAAATCTATCCGGATATTGTAAAAGTCAAGATTAACATGCTGCAACAAGTGCAGCAAGTGACGAGAATACATTATAAGAAAAGCATGCTCCTCTGGTGACAATTTCGGCGTAAAGCTTTGAATAGTTTTTGTGACTTAGGGAAGATCGATGATGCACTAAAAAATCACTTTTCAACATTTTTTTTGAGTTGAAAGTTCTGGGGGAGGTATATATGATTGCAGAGCGTTGCAACGGTGGATAAGGGGGGGGGGGTGAACAATGCAATGTTCAATATAGATAGTAAAAAAATTCAACTCTCCTTCACACCAAGTCAAACAGCAACAATTTGTTGGCTAATGTAAACAAAGAGCAGTATAGTGAAGCAGAATCCGTTTAATCTATTCCATCAAGATCAGTTTCCACTTAATATAAAGTACAATAAGACAATCGTTGATCATAATAAGGTACGAATGAGATAAAAAAAAAAACCACGAAGGCTGTCGCCAAATTGGACTATGTGAACATATTCTGCTTGAGTTTAGACACGAAGGAGGAGATGCTTTCTTGAGGAACTCAACACTGAACGTCACTACCAGCTAAAAGTACATAATACCAAAACAACAGTATCCTTTAAAGTAATTTTTCCGTTATTGAAACGACTTTGATTCCAATCTCCATTTTCAACGACTTGATGTGACCACTTAAAATTAATCCATCGGATTAATTTCGGGTGATCCGGGAGGCCATGCTCTTCCTATCACATAGTTAGGGTACGTGTCGCCCAGAAATTAGCGTGTAACCAAACTAAAGCGTAGTGGTGCACGATCGTGGATGATCCACTTTATCAGCCAGTAACCATCAAATTCAACAACAACTAAAACGTGCCGGTTTTTTGGAGCAGAAATGTGATTGTTGAGCGAAAATTGTGCGTTACAAGGAATCAAAGCATCACGTGTTAAAAACAATATTACTTAAAAATATAGAATTGTTGAAGCGCAGAAATCTATCTTGAGAAGAAAGTTTTTGGGTAATAGAGCAGCATACTTGTCATATGATGACTACAAAGTTTTTGAGCTTTTAAAGTTTTTGTTACATCGTTGTATGTATAATATTCAATTCACTGGCAATGTTTTGATTTGAGAGTCTCCCTCGATTTTATTTATCACAGCTTCTCCAATCTCAAACTTTTGAAACTGCCAGGTTCAGGAAGTTTTGCGTTAATATTAATAAAAGTTTGTACGTTTGGAGGCATTCGATGTCTGTAGACAAAATTCATATCTGTCATTTCTGCGCTGGCAAATTGGGCCATTTTAAACACAATTCACGATTTATTACTCAAAAACTTCCGTGGAAAAAATTCAAAAGAAAACGCGTAAAATTCAGTTTTTGATAGTCATTCCTGGGTTTTTCAAATTCACCATCAATAAATTTTCTAATTTTGCTGCCATGGGAGCGTGTGCATTCCCGTGCTTTAGCGTTTTATCGATAAATTAATTGTGTTTAATTATTTTTTTGCTAAAAGTTCATACCTCGAACCCGTATTTTTTCCAAAACGGCTGCTTTGCAGGAGAAATACTGCAGGGTGAAATATGAGGGGGGAACGAGTTTGTTATTCAAAATAAGATACAGTGAGCTGCAGAAAAGTTGTACGTACTAAGTTCGGGTATCTTAAAGGTAATCTCAGTATCAGACGCCTTCGACTTTAATTTGAATACCCTGAATTTCGAGAATTTAGCCGTTTCAGACGCATACTAATATGAGTTTTTATCTTAAAATTCGCCAAAGATTCACCCCTTGAAGTTTGTCTACATACTTAATTATGTATAGGATCCATTTCCTCGTCTCTATGGAAATTAGCCTGCAGTTAAAGTTGATAGCACATCAATAATTTGGCCCGAATACAAGTAAATATTCTAGAGTAATATGGTAGAGATACAGTGGCGGACAAAAGCTTAGAAACTTTTTTATTTTTAAGGCAGTTAAAATTAAATACAAATGCTCTAGGTACTGTTGTTATGTAATTGTAGTCTTTCATCAGATTCATTATTAAAACGTATAGTTAACTAAATTATTATTGAAAAAAATTAGTTACAAATAAAATATATTTTTGAGTCGGACGAAAGTTTAGAAACTTTTATTTACAAAAGAATTAATATTGCAATAAAAAAACAACTTAATATTTGGTACCATATCATTTCAGGTTAATCACTTTCCGACATCTTCTAGGTATTGAATCAACCAGATTCACATACATTCCCTCGGGAATTGTCTGCCACTCGTCAAATATTATTTCTAAAAGTTCAGTCTTGTTATGAATGTTTCTCAAACGGATGCCCAAAAGGATATCCGTACATAAATATTCAATTGGGTTCAAATCGGGGGATTGTAACGGCCATATTACATCCACCCTTTTAGAAGAAAACCAATTTTATTATTAACTTGGAAGTATGTTTTGGATTATTGTTTTGTTAGAATTTTTAACGAAAAGGCATTTCGTACTCCGCATATGACGACATATTATTTTCTAATATATTCCGGTATTAAAATTTGTCGATTCTTCTTTGTACTTCGAGAATGGCGCCAGTACTTGACCGACTGAAGCAGACCCAGATCGTAATACTGTCATTTCCATGTTTAACCGTTGGTTCTTGGTAGTTGACGTTATATCTTTCACCTGTTGGTTGTTTTACATAGTATCTACCATTCGATCTCAATATTTTGAATTGACTTTCGTTACTCTAAAGAGCTGTAAGCAATTTTTCTGAGGTCCAGTCCAAGCGGTCCTGAACAAATTGCTGCAAATTGCCCTTTTTTGATAATAGAAATTTCTTGATGAATTTCCCGAGCTGTCTTGCGAGGACCTTTTTGTGAAATTCTTTTTATTAATCGCGGAGGTAGTTTTCTGTGGACGCCCTGTACTTTTGGACCGTATAAGACCTCTGCCACCACTAAGAGAAGCAACTATAATTGTCAATATGGCACTTCTATTAATTTCTTTTATTAACTTCTATTAATTTTCAGATTTTTAGTAATAAAAATTTGTTTTCGACCACTTTCGTGCCATTCGATGATCTTTTGTTTTAAATATTTTGAAATATTCTTAACTTTTCTTACGACTTATAACATTAATGCTGGCAAAGTTTTTATGCGTTGCTTCGATGTTAAGCATGTGCAAATGCGATATAATGGACAAATTTATTCAAGAAAGTTACTGTTTAGGCCAGGGGCTTTTAGTCACTGCCTCACAAGGCACCCGAAGAGGTATCTCCTATTTTGCTGGTGTGAGTTATTGATTCGAAGGACCAGACGCTGATGCGTCAATTGATTGTAAACGGGGGTCGGTCAAGGGTTCGGGGAAGACAAACTCCGTAGCACGAATTAAGTAATTTACTTTACACTACAGATATCACTCTAAGTTACACTACGATATACAACTTTATATACACTTTTTATACATATATTTTACAGAGTCGGTATTGGGTTGCCCGAGATTTGAGAATGATACGTATAAAGGTTGAAGGGTGACTTGTAAAAGAGTTACAGAGTAGAGATTGAGGTAGCGTTTTGAGAGAGGTTTGATGGTGTTCCGCTTCAGGGATCGAGATGTGTCCAAGAAACGGGAAGAAGAGCTTTCGCGAGTACTGTCTTTGAGAGAATCTTTTTTGGGAGTGCTAGATTATTTGCGTCCCAGGGGTGGTGGGGCTGGAGGGAGATTACCACGAAAAGATCTTGACCAATCCCAACTGACACCGCCCCCTAGTTCTGTGGAAAGTTTTTTCCTAAGAATCTCAACGGTCAAAGCCCATATGTGGCTCTCAGGTTCCCTTGACAGATTTATCTGGTGCCCCCCATAAATCGGGACAGCGATAATTCAAGGAACCAGTGCCATCACGGTGGCCGGGTTTAAACACGTGAGGGTAAGTGCTGCATCGCGGGGTGCAATGCAGCAGATGTATTAGGGATTGTTCCAACATCTTTAGGGCCTAATTGGTGCCCAGCGATAACGCTGATTTATGTTGGGTTTTTTCCCAACAGTTACGATTAGTGAATAAGAATTTTATGCATACGAGGGATTTCTTAAAAAGCATATTTCGAGAAAAAATTAAAAATGAAAAAGTTCCTAAACTTTTGTCCGCCACTGTAGATGTAGGTCTGTGAATTGTATTAATAAACTATGTCATTGAAATAATGGGGCTCGGACATATGATGAAGTATAGGGAGGTTAAGGTCGAAGATAGCATCTTCACTCTGTATGACTTCGTATTATTATTTATTTATTGTTATTAATGAAGTGCTGAGGCTCGCGTCACTGATCGATCTGAATTAATTTTTTCTTGAAAAGTGTGCGTCTCCTGCGTCTATCAGCGCTCGCAAAATTTCCCTTATATGCCTTAAGCGGTTAAGGAACTACGAAAGGAAGTATTTTGCATATATTTTATCTTGATTTTTCTTACATTTTCAACTTCTTACAATATCCAGACCGACGTAGCTTTCACCTTACAAATTAATCATCCACTTGATGGTATAACTTACAGTGGCAGACATGCATATGGAGCTGCTGAATATTTAAGTACATTAAGCAGAAAACACATACCTTGAGTGGTATTAAACACACACGACTTTTAATTACAGCCATTAACCTGCTGGTAATAAACAAATAGCCTAACAGGTTGTAATGCAGCTCAGATTATAAAACAGTTTACACGCAACAATTAAAACTTTCAGGAAAAGTGAAGAATGACTAAAGCTTAATTATATACGTCACATATACGCTAAACACAAACTAGCAAACTTCCTAAAATGGCTTTCAGCTATCGGAACATTTCAACTCTACATATAGGAGATTTGTTAAAAGTTGTGCTTTAGAATTATGGGCGAAAATAAACAGGTTTTCCATGGGAAAAAGTTTTAGGCATATAGAGGAGGAAGTTGACTGTAACATAAGTAGAAAATTCTGGAGGTAATTAGCATGACAATCAGGGACGATTATTGCCAAATCAAACCAACCCGCTGTATAATCTCCGACTGCAAGTTCTAAGTAACTCTTTGAAAAGTTTTCTAGCGAAACATTTATTTTACGTTGAAGTTGGTTTGATCAAATAATAAGCCGCAGAAGTATTTAAGTCCTAATTAGAGGAATAATGAATTAAGTGAGTATTTACTTTTCTCGTTAAACAAGCAGTAATTTGAGTATGAAAGTATACACAATAATATTCAGCCAATTAGGGACTTTATGGCATCCAAATCTTGCTTTTGTTTCGAAATAATAATATTTGCCCCGAATTACAATGTAGTAGTGGAGAACGAAAGATCTGCATTACCATTTCCGAGAGGGAGTGTTCTTTTCAGCATGATTTTTTAGCTTTTTTATTCCCAAATTGGCGGCTGAATTTCACCGGACTCGTACCTCGTAATTAGTGCTATTATAAGTAACATGGACGTTGAGTGGCAAAAAAGTATAATTCGCAAACATAGAGAATATCCAATTACCGCTGCTCCACGTCTCTGATTCGGATACAATAATATCATATTTTTCGGCTTAAAGTTTCGGTGAAACAGGAAAACTTTTGCTTGTAAACCTCCATTGCTTCGTAATCTGATTTACCGCAACCTGGACTTAAATCAATGCAAATCCGGACAGTTGCGGCAAAGGATCTCAAATGTTTGATGCTGAGGACTATATTACTATGTTAACTCAAGTCTCTTTGTAAGCCCGCCACCAATAAAATTTGGTGACTTGCACCTAATTCCCTAGACAAATTACTAATGAGACTTTTCCATGTAAACATGGTTAGGAAAAGTTTTCCGTCAGTTCTGAGAACAACCAAAAGTCGTGTTTGTTTATTCGCCAATTATGAAAGTTAAATTGTATTTAAATATAAACTTGTTTGCGTGCTGTTTTAGGGTCCCTCAAGATCTAATTAAACATGCCTTGTCTTCAATATTTAGTCTTTCAAACTGGACCAAGTCTTAATGCTCTGTTTGGTAAGGTAAATACTGAGCATGTTAGGAAAAAATGAAGGATTTTGCTTTTTTCTCTCTCTCATCTATCTCTCTAATCTTTCTCTCTAATGAACCTCGCAGACTTTCTTCTCAAATTGACCATTAGCCGTATTAATTGTTATTTCGAATGCGATAGAATAGCTACCTGTGCATTATATGCGAAAAGGTGTACGGTAGACTGGTCACATGAATTATGTATATACATAGAGGACCAAATGTCCCGCATAAATTCATTAAAAATTGAAGGAAATATTTTTCATGAAAATGCTGGAACACGTCAAATATTGTTTTTAATTGTGCATTTTTTGATCTAACAGATATGTATATAGGGGTACCCATGTAGTAGCTAAGTGCACTTTCCCATTTTTTTCTTATGCGACTCCATCTAGATCCATGGACAAGAAAACCAGACAACATAGGTATTATTCTTACATAGCTGTTTTTAGTTTTACATCGATTTCGATCTTTTTGACGAACTCTAATTGTGTTCATTTGCATCATTAATGGATATTAATTTCACTAAAAGTTGTAATTTTTTGTCATTATATAGGGTGAAACCAAGAGGTGCTTTTTAATCTATATTTCTAAACACTCTGTGGAAGAACCTAAAGAGATTATACGATATCTTGGTATGTAATTGTAAAACTTTATGTTTCCCTTTATGTTCTCACCTTTCCTTTTTTTAATTCCCTTCATGTCTATGAGTGCATGTTATGACGTTTTTGAGTTCTTCGAGACATTCTGAACATATTTCATGCAACATACCCACAACTAAATTCAACAGTTTTCGAAAAGAATTTGTCGCAATTGAAATTCCTTAGGAACTTTTCTTATCAATTTTAGAAGTATTTGTTGAGCTCCTTGAGTAATTTTATTTTTTAACTCACCTATATTGTTGGGCTTATTTAAATTCCCTATGTTTCAGGTAACCATATACAGAAAAGTCCATAGGGGCGAGGTCAGGCGATCTAGCAGGACAGGCTAATTGCAAAATGTTTCAATGACCGTTGAGTTTAGACATGGGTATGTTACAAGAAGTATGTTGAAAATTTCTCAAAAACTCAAAAAGCGTCATAATATCAATGGGATTTCATTAAAAGAAATGAAAATGTACATTTATCTATCACATGGATAACACTGTATACATGTCTGTTACATTAAAAAATGCACAGCTAAAAACAATGTGTGACGTGTTCCAGTATGTTCATAAAAAATATTTCCTTCATTTTTCAAAGAATTTATAGGGGACTTTTGGTCCTCTACGTATATGTTCTTGAATTTTACACATTATTTTTCCTAGAATCATACAAGTAAATGTTATGTTAGACGAAGAATCGTTAATTTAGGTAACTATACAAAAAACTTATTGTATTAGAAGCTCTCATTACCTTAGGGAACATGGCTAACTCGTTGCCCGCATGTTAGCCGCCGGTCCTATGAACCATTCAACGAAAAGTTCTTGCATGCACTATCTGAACTTTTGTGGGTAAAATCCCGGTCTCAGTGCCTTCTTGGCTTTACCTGAACTAGAAATATCCATTTTTATATAAGCTCCCATGAATCGTCCAACGACCGACTTTTACATACACAATTTAGACTTTTCTACCCACAATCCCAATCTCTGTGCCTTCTTGGCTTTATCTTCATTGGAAAAATCGTTTTTTTTTTCTCGAAAAATACCGAAAACGAATCGTACAATTAATGTAGGATTCCATATTCCGTAACTAAAATAAAAGAATTTACAAATGGAGGATGCAGATTTATGTCGTTTCCTCGTACATAAGTCCGCGTTAAATAACTTTTAAAGCAACAAATATATTTCGCTTATTATTTTAGATTTTTTACTTTGTTTGTCAATCGTCATGTTCGGGGCTGATCAGGCTCCCATGGTTGGTCAGGCAATCATTGCTGGACCGGCGCACAACCCATCACTCGCTTACCTTTAATTTGATTGACTTCCAATTCGTCGCTATCATCTTTTTTAGCATTATATTTATCCATACATTTAGTATGTGCCCCTGTGCAGTGTACAGAGTGATTCAAATTATTAAATTGTTGTCCGAACCACTTTGCCCGGATTTCGGGCACTTACCGCCTGTGGCACAGGTCTTCCTATTACTTCAATGGACAATGGGATGTCCAACGTTTGCATCTTTGTCATGTGTAATTTTGTATGGTCTCCAGTATTTGTCTTTTAATTTCAGGCTCGCTCTTAATTGTGTCCGCTTTATTACGACCAACTCTACTCCAACTTAATTAGCTGCCACTCACCTCTTCTTGTTGAAATATGACTTGTTCTCTTGTTGCATCTTGGATACCTGATCCTTAGCTTCGTTTCTATGTCGCTTTATTTTTTAATTCTTGCGTCGCTCATCGTTCATCGTGTTTTTCGTCCGTTTGCATAGTTTTTTCTTCGCCTCCGGTGTGTTACGTTGATGTTCAACCATTTGGTACCGAACAAGTAATAAGAAGTTTGGAGGGCGCTGAGACCATTGACAGGTCCGGATCTACTTAATTTATGTAGGTATCATTGTCAGTTTCGGAATAATATGGGATTGACTGAATTTGAAGCAAACAAAGGAAAATCTTAAATGTGGATCACGGTATCCTGAAGGAGCAATAAATTATAAAAAAGCGAAAAAATCTTATCTAAGAGCTAATACGCATACTGCTTCGTAAAATAATTATTTTGAGCTCTTCTATAGAAGTTCCCAAGTCTGTTTTAATCCCGGTTGCAGAAAAATGCATTTACCTGACACTTTTCACACAATCCCTTGAATCTTCCTCATCAAAAATTACTGGCTCTTTATTCAGTTAGATTTGAAATCTTATTACCTGCTTATTCGTTTTTTGAATTTAGGCATTCGCCGTGTAATTGCAGTTGACTGAAATCCCATTTGGACTGATAAATTATGCAAATTATAAAGCAAGTGGATGCATATTTCAGCATTAGTGAAACAAAGCGAATTTCAAGTTCCGGAGACTGCATTTAATAGACTGCACAAGTTGCGTTCTTTGGCGTTTCGAATGCTTCCATAATATGTGTATAAAGACACAAAGTGGAGCGGCCGCTAAAAAAGATTCAGTTGCGTACAACATGAGCTACTTAAGTTTGAACAGTGGCCCTGTATCGTGAATAAATGAAAATTATGAGAGAAGAATACATGGAATTGATTATCGCGACATAAAAAATGTTGTCGAAAATCATATACAATACGGTGTCGCAATAGGAAAACTGTAGCATTTTGTTATTTTTCCTTAGCAAATACCGGCCACTGTACGCCTTATAGGGCTTAAGAGTTATGAATCGTTCAGATTTAGTTTCATGATTGCAAGAACATAGCGGATGTTCCCAAGGAGTGCTACATTGCGCGAGCACAAAACATCAAATAAGTTATTGGAACTGCTACTCCAACTAATATTACGCAAACGAAGACAGAAAATAAGAGAATTAAACCAGAAATGGAGAACCCCCCGCCGGTCAGGCGTGACCGGCAAACTCCCCCATCCAGGCGAGATCGGGAGGCCCCACTACGTTTTGTCTTGTTATGGCAGGAAAATCGCTTTTTCTTATTAATTTGGTACCTATCGAGGAATATGTAACTTTTTTATAATGCCGTTTTTCTTCCAAGTCCTGGGACCAACAGCAAGGCACCTCTGGTAGAAACTGTTGTCGCATCAAAGCCTCGTTTGGTAAAGATGTGGTCTAATGAATGTTTGCGGAAGTGAACCGTTTATGCCATAAATCTTCAGGGCGTGAAATATTCGATATAAGCAGTATTCCATAGATCTATTCGTTGCATGGTGCAACGCTGTGACTTTTACACGCACTAGCTCAAAGCTCAGCTTATTTCTCGCTCTTGCACATATTTCCAGACGTTTCAGACACTTCAGACGTTTTCTTCGCAATTTGGCTCATCCCGGATTGTGGGATTCCCATACTCTGGAATTCTGTTATTGATCGGTTAGGTCCAGCTCGGAACTGAATTGCGGACTAAATCTGCGAAGAACCCATTCTACCACGAACAGGGCGACATCAAAAAAGGATTGGTTCATCGATGTTTTTTTTTTTTTCTAATTTTATTAAGTCCTGATCTGAGATTGGTAGATAAGAATGCCACAAATGAGCGTTTGCTGGCTGTTGCATATTGATTTCTAATTCCTCAGTATTTCGTAATATGGGCTGTCGGTACAGGGTACGGCGTGAGAACCAAGCGTGTTTCTAAACGAGTAGTACTCGACTGTTTACAATTGAAAGGCCGTGCTTTAACAGGAATTTCGTTTTTTTGTTCACAGCATTTTATTATTATCTTGGAGTTGTCCCCATGGAGCCGTCGTGGACGTTCGAACGTCGAATGTTCGTTTATGATTGTTTTGTTAGGAGTGGTGAGTCCGTGGCTGCAGTTCAGATTTGGTGACATTTTATGGCCCCTTCGGTCGCATGATTTCTCCTTATGTGATTTCTTTTTATGGGGTTTTCTAAAAGCATGTGTCCACGACGCTTAACCTCGTACATTAGAAAAATGAAAAAAAGCAATCCGGCATCAAATCACCGAAATCAACGGAGAGCTGCTGAACCATCTTCAACAGTACGTAAACGAGAATGGTCAGTACATGTCAGATGTAATTTTCGGTTCTTGATTATAAAACGCTATATCTTTGATCATGTTATTGTAATAAAAACAAATTTTACATAAAAAACTAACGATTCTATGATTATCTAAAAAACACTCGATTTCCCGGTATAACCTATGCAAATTTTCAATAATTTCATCGTCTGTATGGGCAGCGTTTCTAACTCAGCATGAAGCCGGCGGGGATAAACGGTGTATTGTGGAGACAAAGAGGATATAAACAATAAACACCCTAATAGAAAAACAATTCTCAGTTAATTATCTCCTCGTCCTGTCGTAAAAAATGTTAATAATGAGAAAAAGGAATTAGGTTAACGCCTTGGCAGACTCGCAAACTACTAACGAGCCGTGTAAATCTTAATCGCGTGTCTTTTAGCCTTAATGGTCCGTCGCATAATTTAGCTGCGGTTTTCCGGATTTTACCTTATTCTGCATCTTTCGTAACTTGATTCCTTGGCGGAATTTTCACGTGATTATTTTCACTCTGTCACATCCAAGTCTCAGTTCTCTGGAAACCTTCAATCTGGATTTTTATCGGTGTCAAAATATCAGTGTATATTTTATGCATCAACCGGAACGATGTCAGCATCGTTTATGTCCTGTTTGACTGTATTCAGTTCAAAAATTGTTTTCCGACATTTTAGCACGGTTCATCAGTTATTCCGGGCCAATAACACAAATCTATAAAAGGACAGGTTCCTGCATGAGGCCGGGAGAGCCATTCCTATGAAATAGAAATTTATAGAGAATAAATATATGGAAACCTCTTTCCCATTCACCTAATGCACCCTTTAAACTCCATAAAAGGTCTGAAACCCCGACGTAGTTTACGACCTTTATGTCTGACTCTAAAAAATATATTTCTTTTCCGAAATGACTATTTTAACAACACCCAAATAAGGATAAGTAGAATTGATGTGAGGCATCTGCAGACAATATTCCAGTAATTTGGGATCGTATGTAAAGCCTCTAAAAGAGCCATAAAGTGATAAAATTTAACTAGACCCTCAGGGACCTTTTGAATTTATTAGGGAATAGGAACAGGGTCACATCGGCGTGTTCTTTTCCGGTCGTAGATGCTTCAGATGATTGGCCGTTTTTTCCCAGGATACCCGGGAATAAAAAAGACATTCTTAAAATTAAGGACGAATTTACATTGAATAGGGATGAGATCAGCCTCTTACGTTTCATTATTTGCGATGGTAGGTCAATATTCTATAGCCTTGTTCAGCTATTTTTCCCAAATAATGTCTTCGTGGCTGTTAAATGAAAAGGCCGTTGTAATGAGAAAGCGGGATATGCATGAAAAGCGCTTTAATCAGGATTTTTTTTTAGTTATGAATTTTAGGAGAGTTACCACTTAAGCTGCCTAACGTCAAACCTCAAGTGAATGAAGAACTGGTCTTTAAAAACTCATGCTGGTTTAAATTCCCAAAGGTGAAATTTTGGAACTGAAGGGAACTAAATATTCCCAAAATGGATGTGTTGGACGGAGAGATTTAATTAATTTCAAGTGAATGTTGTAGGTACATTGTGGTCAAGTGAGTCTAGTGTCTATTTTATATATTTTGAACACCGAAACGAATTATGTAGTTCTATGATAACGGCGTCCATCAATAGGGCAAAATATTACCACCATTGACAATCGCAATCCATGTCACTAAATGAAGACTTGCCCAAGTTCAAGTAATCAGCACAAGACAAAATTTAATGTGTGTCCTCGCTCAAGATGGAGTGAGAATCTCTAGAAGAAAAATTCGTGAAAGAACAGAATTTTGATTACCTTCTTGGAGCCAAATTCTCGACGTTAGGAAGCACTGTACTAAGGAGGGACTTCCAAATTACGTTCTAAGAGAAAACTCTACCGACCGCTTATTTGATAATCCACCTGAATAATAAGTCAACATACATTTTTAAATTTTATGGATTCAGATTTTACACTTCATTAAGATTAAATTATACAACTATTAAAATATTAAAACTGTATATCCAGAAATTCGGCGTTCCTGGCACATTTTCTGCCAATGGAGGATGTTCATTAAAATTCTTCAGGCATTAATAAAGCTCGGTTTCTTTGCGGATATACTCGTTAAACTGTGTTTCTACTGAACTAGGTTGCTTTAGTACATCACAAGAACTATCGCATCAGAGGGAGACAGTATGGAAGGTTATCCCGTATGGATAAGTGGTAGGGAACGGATCTATAAAGCGTGGGATTTACTCTCTTCCACGTACGGCCATAAAGGTGTCTTAATATTAGTTTTTGTCTCAGGTAAGAGTATTTTGCAAACGTGAGAATTTTCCTAACTTAAGCGAAACATTACAGTACTTATAAGACTCTTTTGCAACCAAAAGGGTAGGCAGAAAACTAGCTGGCATTTCAATCTTCACTAACTTCAATATTAGTTGAAACGAGAACGCTTTATCCAGCTAGTGGAGTTATTAAAGCTTGCTCAGCATTCATCTTAATTAGCTGGCCAAATTAATACATTCGGCTGCAATAACTTCGTTTTAGGCAATCCTACCGGGTATTAGCGGGGAAAGCTCTTTCATTTTGGATTCAATTAATGTTAGCTGAACGTCTTCAGATTTCCTTATGATTAATACGGACCTTCTAAACCCTTATGACGTAAATATAGTAATGCCATTGAGGAAAATAACGGCGCTTCATGATCCACATAAATTTCCCGCATGGACTATCTGCTTAATAAAAGTAGCGGTTCGCGTTATTATAGCGTTTTATCAACATCACGATTTCTCCAAATATATCCCTGGAGAATAAAAATAATTGATTAAGCTCGCCACGATCCTCATAAAACAAATTATCTTTTTATCTTGTTCGTTTCTTCGAGGAAACCTCTAACGATGTCTAGTGTATAATTTAGGTGCTTAGAGGTAACGCCTCAGTCAGTGGAGATTTCCTACTTTTTTAACTGGTAATTTATTCCTTAAGCAGTATTAAAATGTTACATATTTATCACGTCTTCAAAAGTAACATAGCTCCCTGTTCAATCTGATAAATTAAGGTATCAGTTTCCATTTTTATGCCGCCTTATCACCGTTACGCTCCTTTATACTATATTTCTCTAGGGGATAGAAACAATTTACTAACAACTCCGCCTTTTCTTATAGCCGATACATTTACTCCCTACTAAGAGCCTTTATAATCTGACTAATACCGCTGTTAAAGCCATAATCTCGTGCATCATGACACACATTTTTCCCTTCCTCTTATCGCGGGTCTAATCAACATTCATCCATTGTTTACAAAATTCCAGTATCCCCCGATGGTTTTATCCATAAGTGAAATATACAACGATGTTGATTTATCCCTTATAGTAACGCTGCGAATTTATCGCCTGCACTATAAATTTATGAAAAGTTAAAATATCTGAAAAACCTTGTAAAGTAGGTCACCAGGGAGAGTAGTTGTAGGTGCATGTAAATTTACTTTTAGTCAAAATAGAGAAACGCAGATGGTGTCAGAGAGGGCCAAGTGCTAGAAAGTAATTTGAATTTGGTGCTCAATACAGGGTGTCTTATTAAAACTCGGACAACGCAATTCCTTTCATTAAAAAAAACTGCTTGAAAGGCCTTCAGAAACGCTTTCGAGGGAGTTTTATGATATTTAGAACGTTGTAGATATACATGGCGTCAATTTGAAAATTTGAAATTTCCACCCCTACTATCTCAAAACGAAGTAGCTTTTTAATGAATCGTTGAAACACGTCGATTTTTTTTATTGAGAGGGAACAATGTCTTTGTAGAATTCACTGCGCCTCTTCCAACCTTCTACTCTTTAGAGCTACTCTCTTAAATACTTTAAATGGGGAAGGGGGATAAGTGATACATCAATTTAAAGGGCTTTTCATTCTCTACATTTTGGTACCTCATTTATTACATTTCTTTGTTACGTCATCAGATTAGGCCATAATTATTCCAAATTCACTTTTCCTATTCGTGTTTTGATAGCGTTGAAAGTAAAACTTCTTATTCAAATATGCCTTACGGTTAGGAAATTGTTGTAATCAATCTATTTACTGACCTATTCACTTATTGTTTGTAGAGACGACCGCAAAAAACATGTATTAATCACTGAAGTAACTGTTTGTCAATCTAATAAATTTCCTTTGTCTTCGAAATAAAAAATCTATGTAAAATATGAATTTTTTATTGCTTATTGTAGTTTGCACTGGAATGCCGTTTCGATAAATTTTGATATTATCTTGCATGGAAAATGTTATTTATTTATCTGTGGTATTTGTCGATGCTACTAGGTATTCAAATCAATTAAAATTGATTATGAAAGTTCATACGTTATTGTGGGTAATTTTAAAAATTGTATGCACAATTCAGCAAATTACTGAAATTATTTTTATTTACGGAGAGTTGGGAAGATGCGCAAGAATTTTTAATGTTACAATTTCTAATTGCAATGTGAGTCGCGCGTACATTTTAGATACAGACTGAAGAAACGTACTTAATATGATTAGAAATCTTCTGAATCGAAGAATTTTTGTAGAAAACCATTGCGGATCGATCATTTTCCAAATTAATTCTAGTTTAGGTGAAAGAAATTTCTTATTAGAAATCTCTGGATAAAAATTACAAACTTTGTTGAAGAAAAGAGGTTTTGCCTTCAGGTTTCTTTGCGTATTTCGGAGAGAAATTCCTGTTTTGTGACATCTGATCAAATCCTGTTGATTGCAGTAATGTCTGTGCGACAAACTCGTCTAGAGGAAATACTAAGTAGGTATACCATTTTCCACTTCTAAAATATTTATAATATACAGCTAATATATAATATGTTGCTTTGATTTTATATGCCCTCTTAGATAATAATCTACCGCCATTAAGTCTGATTAACTAGCAGGCCATTCTATCGGTTTCGTTCTACCGCTGTATTTTTCGGGAAACCGGTCATCTAACCATTTTCGCACTACGTGAAAATAATGCGCTAGAGCTGCACCAATAATAATAAATTGTGAACAATATATTGCTTCCTACAAAATAATATTACAAAAAAAGCCGACAATCGTACAGATATAAATTTGGGACCTGTGGAATTAATCCCTATTGAAAGGAAGGAAAATTACCTTTACTGGAATGCAGATACGAGTACTTTCCCATTTTTCATGTCAATTAGCCCAGTTTATCGGTTCCCATGTTATTTATTTCGTATTAATAATCCACTGCTACTCTTAGAAACATAAGCCCGATTAAATTCAACTAACCTGACCATTTCCCATACAGCAATATTATAATATCGCGTGTGTAACCGACTTCATTGTTACCACTCGGATGTATATTTTAAAGGGATATCTTCCCGAGGGAAAAATCGTTGGGAATTTTTTATTTCCCTAGTTTATCCTCTAGAATATTATAATTCAATTTATAGTGTACCTTTTAGGACAATAATTATGTCTATAAATATCCACAGTTTGCAGGCTTAGTACGGTTAAAAAGATTCTTATAACTTAGACGTTAGATTGGTCTATCCCCTTAAAGGTTAAAATAGTAGGTAATTTGTTTTTCAAGTGGCGACTGCATCGAATTTCCATTACAATCGCGCATAAATTGTTCTTTATCAAATAAATAGTTGCGTTGATATTGCCTGAAAGAACTTTCAGCCCTAGTGTTCAGGTCGCCTGTAACGAAGTTAGTTAATTGCCAATTATTGTTAAGAGATACTTATCAGTAATGTAGCTCTCTAGTTTGCCCCAGCAGATACTTTCAGAGGCATGTTTGCGCTGAGTTCACGCAGATTTCAAAAAGTAGAAGATTTTAAATCATACAAGTTAGTTGAGCTTCGAAGGAATTTAATTACGAGCATATCGAATTGAAAGAGAGGGGGAAGCATAAGATGCACAAATCCACTGAAAGAACCATGTAGTTTCAGCCAAAAGAAGGTCGCTTCTGAATAGGAGATTTGAGAAACTGGGGCAATTTTGAATATTACATTAAGGACATTATCAGGAATATAATCAGTCGTCAATTAAATTAAAGCAAATAATAAAATTTTTTAGCATTCAATGACCTGAACAAACCCTCAAATTACCATGGAAATAAAAAAATCAATTGTAAATAAATAGAATAAAGGGCGATTTTGAACAAGAGATTGAGGCAATGGAGAAAAAAGTTTTGAATATTTAATATTAATCGTAAATTGAGTATTAATCGTGAACATTCCTGATGTTCACAATGGAAATGGGAAGGGTAATATAATCCGAACAAAACTACGAAAATGAATATGAAATCTCTACATTTTCACCCAAACCAAGACGGATTATGGATTAAAGATTAAAGAAACTGTGAACGTTATATATTGAATGTATAAAGGGAGTCATGATATGTTAAGTGTCAACCATGAAGTCTATATATGGGAAATGTTTTTATTTATGACATCGAGTAAATTTTGACTTTGCCTTCGGGTCATACATTACAAATGATTAAAAATTCCCATACAAATCGAAAAACAAACGAGTCTCAACAACTGTTAAATTGCATTTTTTTTTCAAAATCTACCATTATTTTTCTAAATTAAAAAAAATCGCAAAGGAAGAAGTTTCTCACTTTTTTATTCTCTACCCATATACTAATTTTCAACTTTCTGAAATAAATTTCCTTTTTTTTTGTAAATATCTTCTGTATTTGTGCATTTCCGAGCTATTCAAATGCGTCAACAATCTTTTCAGAACAATTATGGTGTATCAAAGTAATTGTCTGAATGAGTGTTCATTAGTTAAAGTTGTAATCATTACAGCTTTTTAAATAAAGAGTAAAATTCATTAAAGACGCTATGTAGGCTTTGATGCAAAGTAGATTTAGTTTATAAAAACATATTCAGATTGCCTTCATGGGATATTTTTATGAAAGTGATTTATACAGAACTATATATATAAATCAATAATTATTCTTAAAAGGTTGCTGGCCGATTCGAATACCTCGCAAAAGCATAAATAAAAAAAATTAAATTAAAATGGTCTGAGAAAGTTGAAAATTGGCATATGGATAGAAAATAAAAAACTATGAAACTTTTTCCTTTGTGATTTTTCAAAATTTCGACAATATTGGTAGATTTTGAATGTAAAAATATGTAATTTGACAGTTATAGACAGTCTTTCGTTTTTCGATTTGCATGTCATTTCTTATCATTTGGGTAGTACAATCCGAAAATAAAGCCAAAATTTACTAAAATTCATAAATAATATTTCCCATATGATGCGAACATTATGGGTAATACTGCACATATACAGGGTGTTATTGAATATTGTCCGATATTTCAGGGGGTGATTTTTTATGTAGTTCTAAAAAGGAAAGTTATTATAAACACGTGTTCTAGCTCATTTAGTTTTCAATATACGGCGTATCAAAGTTGAATAAATAAATCACATATTCTTTGATATCTTTCGACCTCGTCCAGTTAATTTTATGAAGTATCGTATTCGGGAGTTTCTTAGGATAAGAAATTCAAATTAGTCAACGATTTATTTGTATATTCTAGAGGGTGCGATAAGTGACCATTAGGATAGTTTTAAACAGCTGTAACTTATTGTGCTACACTGTATGTCACATTCCAGTAGAAGAATCTTTTTCTCTAATTTTTTTTATGTTTAAAAAAGCAACGTTTTCTAATAGAAAAAGGATTTAAAGCTGATGATGCATGCTAATTATCTAAAAGTGCTTAAATAAGTTTCTATCTTACATTTTATCGAAAGAAACAAGGAAAAAATAGTTCAGAAATTAAATATTATTATTTTTCAATCTAAATAATATGAAATTTTTTGCAATTACAATAATTATTTTTTTTTAATATTACGAAATAAGATTAGATAAATTATAAAAATTGCAATACATGTTGGAAATATCCTCCTCCCTGCGCTATACATACATTCAATTTCCTTCTCATAGAATTGCGAATTCTCTGAAAAATTCTAGGAGTATTCCGTGTAATTTGACATGATTCTATTATCCTATTTCAGAGATCTTGTTCCTTTAAATAGGCAATTGCTACACTAAAGTGTTTAGATGTCTTCAACAACCAAATCCGAAATGTTAAGATCTGGTGATTTAGGCGGCCGTGCTTAGAGTTCTTCCTGTTGATTTATCGGTTGTTGATATTGTGATTTAAAAATTTTAGTGCATGAACGCTAAAATGTGCCGGTGCACCATCATGTAAGAATCATATTTTCTTTCTAACCAAAATCAGCACATCTTCAAGTGAAACCGACAGATCTCCGTGATGACGTGATCCGTGATCAAGTGAAACCGACTACAATTTTCACCATTGAGTCGTGTAGAAAGTTAGAATGGACCTAACAATTTCCAAAGATTCTCGTTCACACGTTTATGGAGAATTGTTTTTGAAAACATGGTTCTTCGAGTGCATTTGGATTTTTTTCTGACCATAAATAATTGTTATGGAAGTATGTATCGCGGTGCGTGAAAAATGTGCTTCATTGGTAAATAAGATTTTAATGCCAAATAAAGCATTTTGAATAAATTTGGTTGTGAGGAAGAAGAGTTTGCACATTTTCAATAGGGAATGGGTATAATATATTGTCAGCGAGAATTTTCCATACCAAAAAGTGGGAAATATTCCGCGTTGACACCACTTTTCTGGTGCTTGTTTCCGGATGTTCCTCAACTTGATTTAGAACTTCTTCCTCAATCTCCAATGTTCGTATTATTCGATGCTCTCTGGAAAAATGGAGGGATTTACAAAAACACCCTGTTTCACTTACATAAATGTGGATCCTTGAAAATGTTTTTGAGGTGAGGTTTGTTCGATTTGGATATCCTTCTTCACTTAATCGTTTCGCTTCACATGTATTCCCATTATCAAGCCAATACGTAAAATGCATGTGGGCGAATTCTGAATGACTAAAATTTGCCATTTCTTGAAGACAAATCAGAAGAATAATTTTCTTAAAGAGCAACGTCGTTGTCATAATTTAAGTTTAAAGTCATAAAAAAATAAGAAAAAATTAAATTACCCTTGGGTACACAATTTCGTAAAATTGGCTGGAAGAGATCGAAAGTTATCAAAGAATATGTGGTTTATTTTTTTTACTTTGATACCCCTTGTCGCGAAAACTAAATGAGCTAGAACACATGATTATAAAAACTTCCCATTTTAAAACTACTTGAAAATCATTTTGTAAAATATTGGGCAAATAACATCCCGTATATTATGACCAAAAAGAGAAGAAACCACAACCGTAACTCTCTCGAGTTACCCTCAAATTTTCATCCGAATGGAAATCGGAGAAATCGAATATGGGAAACGAGTCATAGGTATACGAGCAGGTATTCAAGATAAGAGAGAGAAAATGAAGTATTACCTGCCAAAGCCCACAGGAGAAATTATAAAATTTTCAGTCGTTGAATGGTCGTTTTTGAATCAAGAAATTAAGAAAATTTTAATTTTTAATTTTATATAGTAATTTAAAATGAAACGTTATGGACGTATTTAGGTCGAATGAGGGGAGATACCTGCCCTCAACAAACAAACAGATCCACTTAAATTAGTAAGAGATTTTAATATTTGCAACCGAATGGAGACAGATTTTGAAAAAGAAAATGGAAGAATTTTGAATATTAAATGAAGGTGTTCATTATGAGAGTCTCAGAAGGGGGGCATATAGGCTCATTAAGGTTAGAAAGCGAGAGACAGAAGAAGGAGTGAATCGGATTGCGTATGCTGATGATCTGACCACCATAGTAGCTCCTGAATCTAGGATGAATCTTCAGGAAAAGTGCGACGACACAATTACTGTTATCATATTCGTTTGGAAAGCGTGAATCTAACGGTGGCTATGTCTGACACGGGTGTGCTGCTCCAGGGAAAAGCCCTAAGGGTTACTTATTTCAGGTCTTGTCTGATCAGAATTACAGTTATGAAACTTGCCATAAGTAAGGAATAAATGCTCTGTATATAGGTATGAAAGTAAGAAGCGGAAGTTGCAGCTACTAAGTTTCTATTTTCGAAACACATCTTAACAAAATTGTCTAGAACAATAAAACAGCCACCAAAAGGGAATTATTTATGAGTTGAAAAAGAGACCCAATCGAAAGGAACGACGACAAGAGCTACTGAAACGAAAATTCGATGATGCCTAATTAAATTTTCTTGCTGTAGCTGAGCACTAGCGAACCAATAGGTCTTATGGCGCATTTCGCGAAACAAAATGAGGTAAAAGGAAATAAAACAGGAAACAGACGTCATAAAACTGATACGTGGAAGGTGTAAAGATAAGTTTTACAGCCGATCCTGACATGTTTGCTAGCAGACACCCTGCTTTTATGTTGCAGAAGAACTAATCCTCGTGGTAAGCTCGGAATCATTATCCAATAAAAACTAAAACTAGTTTTTGAAGTTTTGGGCGCGATGCGAATTTTCGGCTGTTGGTCATCTGACGGACAAAGCCCTTATGAATCAAGGCATATTTTACTTAAAAAGAAAAATCAATCGGCCATCATTCATCCTTCAACACCTATTTGGAAATTCCCTTTTCACCCGTTCAGAATTAACTTCGCTGATTCGGCAAAATGTCTTGTCAATCAAGCGTTTAGTAGCGAAAATGGCTGTCGGTTTATTTGATTTTTTCCTTATCGAAACTACATTAAAATCGCCGTGGCATGCGATCCGCGAACATTTGCGTTACCTGTCTCATAATTTATCGTATTTCATTTTAGTCCCGTCTGGATGCCTGGAAAAATTGTGCCACTGAAAAAATGGCAGGGACAGGGTCCGGACATGATTTATTTCATGTGCCTACTGTAATAATTTTAAATCGAATAATATCAGACATTACGTGTATTTAATTAGGCTGCAGCCCCATGGGATGTGACTAGGATAAAAAAGTTCTGTTTACTGCTTATCTTTCATTTTTTATAAAGTCATTTTCTTTCATAACACAGAACTAACCTGAGATTGATGACATTAGAGCCTGTACCGACACAGAACCTCTGTCTCTGGAGTCGAATCAAGGGATACACAGGGTGATGCAAATTAGTAGGCCAATAGGTGAGCCACAGATCCCTTGAGTGACAAATAATTCGACTTTTCTTATGCAACTTTGTCCTTTGGTGGTTTATACTCTGCATACAGCGTATTGAAATTGTTAAAAAATATATTTTGTTACGAACCTCAGGGTCGGTTGACATATTTTAAGGAAATTTTGCAGTGAAGTACATTCCGATGAGACGCAATTTTTTTTTTACTCGCGTCAAGAAATTTGAAACCAGCGGGGAAAAATGTGGGATGATGGTCGCACCACCCTCCCCCTATGGTGACTTTTTTTTGTGCAGACCAAGAGTGGACGTGTTTAATTTCTGAAACTAAGCGTTTGCTTGATACCCATTTTTCTTTTATATTGGGACCGTACCTTCAAAAACACGATGTATGTTCACATGATTAGCTTAAAGATCATGTTACGAGTAAAACAATTTTTTTCCTAGATATTTTTTCTAGATTTTATTCAATTTTATGCAAACTGAGTCAATCCAGCATTCGTACAACTATTTTGGAAAGTTAACGATAAATAATAACCTTACAACTAAATGGACTGAATAAATCTAAATTAAATGATCAATATAATTGGCCCCTTTTCGAATGCATGCCCGAGGCCTTGTATAATGTATTGAGAGGAAATATGCTACAATATTTTCTAAAGTAAGCATAAAAAGCTTAAAATAAAGAAAAATCCAGTTAACAAAATTAAATATGTCCATCACTGGTGTGCGCAAGGAAAAGTTGGGCAGGGTGAAACGCATCCTTGACCCCCCTTTTTCCCCACTCTGATTTCAATTTTTTTAAAGCTAAATTATAGGAAAAGTACATCAGAGTAGAATTTTATTAAAACATGTAAAAAAACATCGAAGTTATTAACACATTTTTTTATAAATTCAACAGTCAATATAGAGAGTATAAGCGTCAAAGGAAAAAGTTGCATAAAGGAAGTGTAATTATTTTTGCTCAAGTAATCTGTGGTTAGCGAATTGGCCTACTAATTTGCACCGCCTTGTATAACGGATATATACTATATAAAGTCATATAACCTGAATAAACTTAACAAAATTACCATGAAATCTTCACATTTTCAGTCAAGCAAAGGTGGATTTTGAAGGGCAAATTTGAGAACTGTGAACATTTTGCCTTGTACATATGCATAAGTATCAAGGAAGGCATCATGCGTATATACATATTCAAGTCGAAGAGGTGAGAAATATAACCTGAACAAACCTTGTTAAATTATTATGAAATGTTCCTATTAATAAAGTTCGGTTTTGAGTGAGAAATTCGAATAAATGAGGTAATTTTGGGATAATTTAAAGTTCAGGAAATTGTGGTAGACATAGACAATCTATAGGTAGATCAAAGACAATTATAACATTTTTAATATGAAATGAAGACTATTGTTATGGACATATTCAGATCAAAAGATGAGAAAATGATATGATCTGAACAATCCCACTCAAGTTATTATGAAATAATATGAAGAATCTCAACTGTAAATGGACAAGCTAAAGGTCGATTTTAAAGGAGAGTTTGAGGCAAATGGGGAAATTAATGGAGAAACTAATAACAGTAGAACTATGCCTATATAGGTTATCTGTTTCTGGATCTCTGCAACCATAGAAAATACAAGTTCGATTAAATTGGGACAAAGTTGCGCCGCAATTTGGAGTTCAAGAATACACTATTAAAATAAAAAGAATTCTATAACTTTGTAGAATCTCACCCTATAGAGTAAGAACAAATAACTTCTCTATAAGGCAAGATTAGCTGAATCGCTTCAATTTTTATTTTCTAACACTCAATAATCACTTATACCATTGTTTCGGAAACACCCTGTAGAAAAATGTAATAGTATTTCAAATATAATGAATAGGACACACTACATTATTTAATTTTTAGGTTCGCTATTTCTTTTTGCTCATTTTTACTTAATAATTTCTACTTTTAGCGGTTTTCAAAATATTTAGAAAATAATTTTTTTTGACGAGCTGAGGTCTAGATAAAACCTTTGACGCAACTGGATTTGAATAAATAGAAAACGGAAGTTTTGAAAATTATTTAAGGAAGATCCACCAGTTTATTCCATGAACAATTAATGGATCCACCCTCTAACATGGGGTCAAAAATGTTTTATTTTTTTTTGGATATACATTGAATCCACTTACAGTGCGTTATCTAAATTCGAACCCCTGTAAATTAACACGTGAATTGAGGGGCAATTAAACTTCCTTTAAAACTATGTATCACCTTTCTATATCTTAACCGACAATTGGGTCAAATGACGTAACTTTTTATTCACGTCACAAAATATAAAGATTGAAAGTCGCTTTAAGTAAAATAAAGAGTCATATAAATTTAATATGCCAAAGAAAAATAAAGATATATTTGAATGTCTAAATATAATCGTATTTTTTGCGCGATTGCCGCTTAAATTGTTGTTGTTTCTGGTTAGTTTGGCGTTTTAAAACACTGTGTTCTTTGTTCATCAACTTTGATCATCAATTTTTGTTATTTTCACTTTTTTGGTTTTTGACATGATAATTATTTGCTCAGAAGCTAACATTACTGTTAAATACTGCTAGGGAGTATTGCAAGAATACTTGAAAAATTCCTTCAACATATTAATTCTGAAAAGATGTGGCATCGCTGCTAATATGAAGCCTGTGACGTGCATAAAAAGTTATGTGATTTGTGGCATTTTTGCCAAAGGTGGCTTTGGGATGCCATGATGGTTGAAAACAATTGCATGTTTATACGACTTCAAAGGGGATGTGACGTATCAAACATCTCTGAGCCGAGCTAAAAATGATCGGCGAGCCGAAATTTTCGAATTGAGCGTGAAAACTACACTGGTTTGAATCAGGCCAGTGGCGTAGATAACAAATAACATTTTTTGATGGTGCAAAATTGTCCTGAAACAATATGCTTTGTTTTATATTTTTCCTATTTAGGAATAAGGTCTCACGCACAAGTAGAGGTGCAATATTGCAATCCATTTAAATTCCCTATAAAAAAGGTGCCTGAACAAGGTGAGGGTTATATCTTTGGACGATCCATCATTGAGTATGTGTGCCCTTAACCGGTAACTTAACCGACTTCGTATTTGTTATGGCTTGGTACTGCTCCAAAAACGGACACCTGGGAAAACATTTAATTGTACTTATTCTAAATCTAAAGCAATCATATACGAAGAACACACAAAGAACATTCAACAAACTACGTAACGAGATAAAAGCAATAAGAGGCGAAAACTCTTTGAGAGGAAGTCGAGGAACTCTCTAATTGCCTTGAAGCCTTGTGGCTTAGACGATTATACTGGGTGTCCATTTAATAGCCCCTCGCACTTCTATGAGTTCATTTACGATTTCATAAAAAATCAATTATGATGATGTATATGAAGCTAAAGAAGACAACTTTTTATATTAATGACAACCCTACATGACGTCCCAAAAACGCAGAGCGTCATAAACTGCAGTTTTTCACGTGATCGAATTCTCTCTTGAGCCTCTCTTAGTTCTTACATTTTTTTTGCACTGGGGGGCTGTGACTCAAAGCTATGATGTTTAAAAAGAAATTTTAGACATTTGCAGTGTCTCATCAAAAATTAATATCATAGTTGGTTCGAGTTAGATTTTGATAATTTATTATGGATTCTCATGTAATGGTGTGAGATCACCTTAGCGGTCACAAATATTCATGTATATTGCCTTACATAGAAAAGAGAACACCTCGTACAAATGGTTTTATTTAAATAATTTTTGGTATGTATGTTTGTATATGGAAACACAAAAAACGATTAATTTTCAGTCAGATGTATCAAAGTATTTATGAATTATCAGGAATTTTAGGTTTTTTTTTACTATAAAAATTGCAATAAAATATTAACAATGTGGCTGCAAAATATCATTTATTTGCAAATAGTGTGCTTAGAAAGTGCTTTTAGATTGATCAAACATGCCCAGATGCGGAATGCAGCGAAATTGTCATCAATTGAACGAGTTTGAGAGAGGTTGAATAGTGGGTCTATGGAAAGTGGGTCGGTCATTTAGGGAAATCGTCACTAGATTAAACCATAGTTTAACCTATATAGTGAGATGTTGTTAAACGTGGTTCCAAGAAAAGCAAAAAGGTAGAAGGAGAGATTACTGCCAATCCTGAAGACCTACAGAATGCCAAGTTCGCCGCTTTCGAATTATGACCCTAAGAGTCAGGTTCGTCTCGTTGAAGACACTAGCAAATCAATGGTTTGCTGAGTATGGAAATTCTATTGGGATTCAAACCATTTATCGTCGGATAAGAAGTTTTGGACTGATTTACTACCATCCCTATCTTGTGTTACCCTTTACCTTAAATCATCGTCAAAACCGGCTGCAATGCATTGGAATTTGAAATGGGATAATATGGCGTTTGGTGACGAATCCAAATTCTGTTTGGGTATGGAAGACGGTCGGGCAAAAGTAAGAAGAAAACGGAGTGAAAGACGGGATCCTCACTTTACAATACAGAGACGTGTCCATCAGACTGTTGGGGTAATAGTTTAGGGTACTATTGCATATGGTAGCAGGTCACCTTTACTTTTCTTTAGAGGCACTATGACAGCACAACGATACATCTAAAAAATCCTAGAACCTCATCTCATGCCTTATCTGGCACTTCTTGTTAATCCCGTTTTTCAGCAAGAGAATGCACGGCCATATGTCGCTGGAGTGACTATGGACTTCTTTCAGCAAAATGCAATTAATTTGCTACCTTGGCCACTTCGATCTCCAGATCTCTCATCGATTGAACATGTGTGGGAGATTGTAGATAGAATGTTGTATAATTTACCTCATCTCCCAGCACCCCTAGCGGCGCTATGTCATGCTGTCCAGCTAGCTTGGAATGAAATTCCCCAAGAGACTATCAATCACCTCATTAGATCCATGCCTAGACGTGTACGGGAATGTATAAGACACCGCGAAAGACCGACAATTTTTTTTTTCGTTTTTAAGAATTAACATTGTTGAATTTATTAATTAAGTATTTATTTTAGCCTAAAAAACATGCGAACCAACAATTATTTAAATAAAACTATTTTTACGGAGAGTTTTCTATGTCACGCAGTATATATACATCGAGTATTCGCGATAACAATTTTAATTTTCACATTTTAAACTTAATTTTTCTTGATTTTCTCAAATAGGATGGTGAATTTCTTATGACGCAGGATGAAGGACAATTCAATTTTCTTCATTTTGGTGTAAAATAATATCATATTTATCGTAGAGTTAATGGAATTATTGATTATCTCGGAAAAACGTGTATTTATGGGTAATTGCATGAGTGTTTACCATACGTTACCATGGTTTCCATATGTTTTTTTTTTCAAGATTTGACAGCTTCTTTAAGGTTTACTGCTGCTTTGAACTCTATTTATTTTGAAACTGGCCATTAAAATGAAGTATGCTCAACAAAAACTTGTTAGTATCATTTGTGAATTGCTTTATGTGATGGAAATTGTTCATTAGCATCTCGACGCAACGATTTTTAATAGAAGACCAGGATCTCCTATTAGAGGACATTCTAATGTAAGAAACATAGAATGTTTAAAGCAGCGTTTTGAACGGACAGAAATTGTTAATTATGAAATTGAAAGGAAAAAAAGAAGAGGGTTTTGGAAGAAGAAAATGAACTGCACATGATTTTACCAGTTGTAGAACACCCAAGCATCAGCTGAAGAGAAATTCGTCAAGAGTTGAACGAGGCGTCAAGACTGAAAACAAACTTGGAAACCATGGCAACGCATGCGCAAACATTCAGGCACTTAACTATGAACGCAGGTTTTGCATATATAATTAAGAATTCCATTAATGTTCAATATAAATATGCCATTATTTTATACCAAAATTAAAAAAAAAATTCTTTCGTTCTAAATAAAAACAAATACACCATCCTATATGAATAAATCAAGAAAATTGAAGTTGAAGAGATGAAAATTAAAGTTGTTTTTGCGAACAGTCTGTATATATTTTTGGGTAAATGAGTATATGTGCCTCCCCAGAGGATCTTACATGAGAATTAATTCAAAAATGATCAAAATCTAACTTAAGCTAAATGCGATATTATTTTTTTTAATTAGGTATTGTAGATATTTAAAATATGTTCTGAAACGTCATGGCTTCTAGCCACTGCGCTGCAGGGTAAAATTCTAGAAACTAACAAGGAGTCAAAAGAAGATTCTACCATTTGAGAAAAATGCATATACTGCAATTTAAAAAAATGATACTTTATGACGTCCCGGGTTTTTGGGAATCCCGGTGGGGTTGTCACTAATTTTAACGTATACCTTCAAGCACAACCTCATAATTGATTTTTTTTTTTATTACAAATAAACGCACAGGAGCACGAATTTGTTAAGGGGACACTATATGTCAAGAAACCACAATTAATTGTTACTTAGAATCTTCTAGGGATAGTAAATGCAAATTTGAGGTATACGCACATTCTTCAGGTTGCCTTATTGTGTATGTGGCTCATAGTTTCCAATTATGTCACCACGAATTCTTTTGCTAGAACTTCTCTCACAGCAAGAATTTTCTAACTAATTTTGCGAATCGCAATTATTGTTTTTTCCTTATTTTTTTGCAATATTTGAGAAAAAGATAACCAGCGCTGCAAAGAATTTTATGAAATATGGAACTCCTAAGTACGGATAGCTGCAGGTTGTTTTATACTTTTTTTGGAATATCGTAAAACGCCGCAACCAACCGAGTAAACAAACTGGTGAAACTTTGACTTCGTTGTTCTTCCAATGAATGACTTTTCCACCTACAATTGATTGCCACAATACCACAGTTTACCCTGCAGCAAGAAAATGCACCACTGCATTTATACTTTGCAAGTGTTCTTTACTTTTTATTTGCCCGCTTTGCAAATCGCCCGGTGCAATTTCGATTTCGCACTTTTGGATTGCTTTTTCACTTCCAATTTGATGCCAGTAACGTCTTCTGGATCAACATAACGTACCGTGGGATTTGGATAATTTGCAACCGATCTCTCTTTCCTTCCTGTAATATGCATAGCAAAGCACTGTGACTAGCGTTGCAAAAAGTCTGTTGAAATTTTTGAATATTCATAGATCTGGATGGTCTCTTTGCAGTTTAGAGACTTTTGCAGTACGCCATTTTTGCCTGGACATTGCAAGAATTTTAATTGCGCGCATGCGGTTAGAAATGAGTCGAAATAATCACATTTTGCACTTGCAAGTTGCAGCATCGGACTTGCAATGCGTTGTAACACGGGCAACTTTTGACATCACCGGTATGATTTTCTCTAAAACTATTACTCTATTTTGTCACCTATCTAAGTCAGTTCTTGTTGATATCGGTCGTCTGATTTTAACTGCAAAAAATTGTTTCTCAAAACAGACATTCAAAGAAAGTCTTCTTTCTTCCTCCCAAAATTACAAATTCAAATCTACTTAAAACGTTGGTTACAATGTTTTATTGCCGAAGTAAAGGACAGAATAACCACCTACTGTAAAATCAGCATTGTAACTTTCAGTTGCAAGAAATGTTGCTGCCATAAATTGCACGTGAAAAGTTTTAAACTTCAAAGTTTGCAATTTTTTCAGCTGCAATTCGCTGCTTCAACTCTTCCTACTGCAAATTGCATGGCACGTCACGGAACTTGCAATGTACATTCGTTTTTGTACTAATTGCGTTGGTTTGACTTTGTAGTTCTGGATGACTTTTTTCCTATAAATTTGTTAGAGAATTCATCGATGTAACATCGCTATTAAATGCTACGATCAAATTTTCCAAATAGAATTGCGAAATTTAAGATTCATCGTTCTAGATGGCGCTTTATAATTTGCAATTGTGTCAACTGCAATGTATTATTGCTATATTGCAATACTGCAATATTAAAGTTTATGGAGCAATCGCAACAGGGCGATACAACCCTTAATGTCACCAAAAACTCACTGAATTTGACGGTAGTTGTAATATATTGCAAGTTCAAATCTGCAAGTGCAAGAAATGTTGCAGGAACAATGTGATCATGCGTTGAGCCGGTATCATACAATTAAAATTAGATCAAACAAGGAAATGCTCTCTTAACACACCGAAATACTAGCAGCAAAGATCTGAAGATGTCTGAAGATCTGGATACTGATGTTTCTTATTCTCTAAGTACTTCTGGATTGCTCCTGCACCTACTTACTAGGGATGATTTTTTATTTCCTCTCAGCTCGGATGAAGTCTATGGCGCAAAGACGCAAACACACAAACGTTCTCTACACATAATCCATCCCTGTTAGAGTTTCAATATTCTCAATTTTCACCCTGTATCGACCCTTTTAATCAAATCCGACATTAATATATTAATGAGATAAATCTGTATTTAGATGCATTTCGTTGAATAATCCAGCTGAAGTTCTAGTGCAGTGTTATTAATGTAGTTGAATAGATTTATTTTCAGCGAGAAATAGCTTAATTTTGGAATTTCTAGCGTTTACGCAGAAGTAAGTGCGAAAGCGTCTTTTCCTACAAGCGCATGGTAAATTGCCTTTACCGCAAGCATTTGCGAGCTGAAAGTAGCACTTTTACTTTGAGTTTTACCGCACCTAAATCAAAGGGGTATGTGTCAGCCTCGAAACTTCTTGTGCGGTAAAACTTTTTATTGACAATTGAATTGCACTTAGAGAAGATAATAAACTTACCACATATACTTCCATGTGAAAGAATATTGTGCTTAACAAGTTTGAAAGTTACTCGACTACTGATCCAACTGAGCTTGGTGTTCGTTCGACCGGCTGCAATCAGCGTGTGATAATGTATTACTTTCCATACTTGTTAAGTAAATAACTTTTACCACATTGGATGGGACAGTTGCATTTAGAAGGTGGCAAAGTTTCCATTTTCGTCGGTACTGGTATTACCTGGTGTTTACCGGTACCAAACCGTTGAGGGGTTAAAGTCAGAAAAAGTTTAGGCATCAATGACACAAAAACTTTAAGAGCTAAAACATGCTTCATACGATCATTTAGAAACACCCATACAATCGGCCGACTGCAAGTTTGGTTTGGAATTGGAAATTTCAATTTCCAATTCCAATTCCAAAATTCACAACTTCAGTTTGAAATCAACATAAAACATTGCACGGTTGCTTGAATTTCGTCAGACGTTTATAGCTTTCATACGTTGCTTAATGAAAAAGCTTTAGCAGGCATAATCAGTAGTACAACTATAAAGACATTCTTCGACTTATTATGTATATCGAAGCGATATCAAATCCACCATTCTGCTAACCTAATAAGGTTATTACTTCAGTGACGTTAAGCCTCTCGTCCATATTCAGTTTCCATGTCATAATATCCTACTATTGTGTTAATGGGATGTGCCGCTAACGGATAGAAGATTTGGAAAGTTAATAATACAAATAACTTAATAAAGTTCAACTTGACATGCACGAAAAGGCAAAATCTGGCAAACGCCTTCCTTGAACTCTTTACCGGAAAACCACAAATACTTGCCAAAGTGTCAGTAAAACCAATGAGTGAGGATTCCAGGTTAAAGAGAATAAGAGGTCGGAGCCATACAAGTTGAAATTTTATTATAATAATTACGTTTTCGTTAAACGTTGCGAAACCAGAGTCTGGAAAGCTAAATTTTCGAACGTAGTTGACGAAAAATTTACATTGTCATTTAGATTGTGTAAATCAAAAACTTGACCTGAGTTTTCCGCCAAAAACGGTTTATTCTCAAAAATTGCATTGCAAATTTGATAATTTAGCCGAGTTTACAAGAAACTTGTGTCAAGCCCATTGGCACACGATCCCATAAAACTATTAAATTATTTTTTATTTGAAAGTGTTTTGAAATTTAGCCAATAAAGTAATGAGATAATCTAATGGAAAATAAAAGCAACAAAAGATAGAGAATTCGTCGAAGCATAAAATTTATATAACTTAAAAAATCTTGAAGAGGACGCTTTTGAGACCTTTATTAACCTTGAGCTTTTCACTGATTTTGTTTTTTACGGTAATCCTGAAAGAGGAGGCTAGATACTCTGGCCCTTGATCCTAAACCCTATGTTAAGTTTTGCTTTTTTTAGTTGCCTCCATTTCCTTTAGGCACAGCAACACCAGCAATTTGCTTCTCGACATCCCCCTTGAGCTCACAATCGACGTCTTCATTACATTCATTTAAATTCCTTCCATTATGTTTATTTCAAATGTCAATATTAATTAAGATTGCTTTTTAACCGATCTAATTTTCAGCATAGTTCGGTAAAGAGAGGAAAGAAAACTGATTGGAAATTCAACAACCGATTCACCTTTTGATTGAAATTCCGGCAAGTAAAGAAATTTCAATGGAGCTTGCGCCGCGAGAATTCTCAATATTCGGTTACTAAATAGGAAAAAATTCTTCTTCAGTTTATATTAAATTTCCTTAAGTACGGGAATTAAGTGACACGTAAAGCACGATCACAAAACAATATACTGGTAGCTGGTAATTATTTATAAATCGCGTATTTCGTATAAGGATAATTTTTTTAAAATACGTTTACATTGTAAAATAACACTCTGACCATAGGATTCATGTAGATGTATAAATTCTATCCCATTCCGGACGCAATAATTAGGTATTTAATTTTGCTGTGATTAAACGCGTTAATAAAGGGATAATAAATCATTGACAGCCAATTTACTGGTATTGGTTACTCCATTGGAGCATTTAATTAAAATTTAATTATACACATATTTTGGCGTTATAGACTAAAATATGCGGTTCTGATAGATCCCTCATAAACCGCAGAAAAGTATATATACTTGGAATTTAATCGCATATAAATAATGCACTATTGGGGACCATAATAATCGCTCCATTTAGTTTAATCTAATGCGCCAAGATTGAATTGTGAGGGATTGTGAATAAGTAATAAATTTCTACAATGTTGGCTGCATTATTCAGTTGAAGCTTGTACGGGGTAAATTACCACCAGTAGTTCCCAATTTGAACATCTACTCACAGTCACATACTCAGTAAAAGTAAGATTGGTAAATTCTATTTTTCTCAAATTCCAAAAAAAAACTGGTCTTGCACGAGAGTATCTTGGCATTATTGTCATCAAATCAAGGCGAAATTAATGCCTCCACTTTCGACCTGCTTAGATAAATTAATTTCTATTTTTAGACAGTTTATTTTTGCAATTATTTGGAAGATGAATCGTGGAAACAGAACCGAAAAGTGTTTACCTATGCTTTATGGAAAAAAGAAATGTAATTCAATTAAATCCATAGGAAGACATTATACTGGAATTTAAAGAGATTGATCAAGTTTGTTGGTTTATTCTTGATAAAAATGGATAATAGAAAATAACAGCACAGGCAAACAGAGAAGAAATACCAAGGAGTGTCCATTTTCCAAATGATAGGAATTTTTAGTAATTCTGCAGTGAAAAATCGAATCAGAAAAATACCTCATTGAAATTATTCTTTTCCAGCCTTTGAGCTAAAGCTTTATGTTTTAATTAGCCTAATTAACCTTTTGTAATTATTTAAAGAATATTAATGTTGGGACCTCAATCGATGGGTTTTAAAAATGTATACTATTAATGCGTTAGGCTAGCAGTTGCTTTGTTGAAAATTATTACTACCTGATGGAAAATAGTTGTTAGGTAACAAAACATGTGCATATATTGCAAGAACAGTAATATCTATGTGTTTTTGTTCTGAAATTAATAATGGTCTGTGGTCAGGGGGAAATTATGGATTTCTCCTGACCATTTAAGGAATTCAGGATTCTGAAAAGTTCAAAGAAATTTAACTGTTGTTTCGAACCCCTGTAATTTCCTGAGCTTAAAATTCTACAGTTACCGACTGAAAAATGATATCGGATAACCCACGATTTCCGTATACTTTCATTCCGCACCCGAATAACGGTAAGGAAATAAACTTATTTCCCACGACTTCGTATCGGCATCCATGGCAACGAGGTTACATAAATAAACATCGAAAATTTTAAGGCGTTAAATTCCCGTTATTTTCCACAAATTGTTGAAACACAAATTTGAAATATGATATACTGAACGAGTCTGTGGCTAAACCGTAAAGGTCACATTTGTTGAGTGGCACTGAGTACTTGTTTTTCGTGCCGCGCAGATCTGAAGATAGTCCACTCACGTGCGTGTTCATATTTCGGTGATCAGATGGGAATCGGTAGAGCAACGTGGTATGGCGACATTTGCTTAAATGCGGGGTCATCCTAGAATGATAGCTAAGAATTTCTTCTGTGGACGTTCCGCACTCATCCCTGAAATTAGGGAGACTATAACTGTATTCACAATAGGCTGTAATAATGCTTTCTTGTAATTTCCGCTTTTTTCTCCTTTATATTTTCAAGTGTACACCCGCACGTCTGTATGTTTTTGGACATGTGCAATATGATACCTATATTGCACGTATACATGCCTGATGAAGCCAAGAAGTAGAAACACGTGTTTACCCACCACTGACTCTCCATTTGTGCATTAACGCTCCGTTACTTTTTCAAATTTGCCTCTTTCTACATTAATATTCGTCCGTATTGAATTTACCGTCAGTGCACTATAATTATATTTTCCGGAGAATTTTTTGAACTTATGTGTATCAATCATTCGTGTCAAATAAAATCCTAGCATATCTGGTTTTCTCGACCAATCGGTCAGCACGAATCAGGGAATAGCATCACGCGCATGCGTATGTCGACCGATTTAATATCCGCGAAACAGCGCACTCACGCATGTCGTGCTTAATAGACATAGAATGTCTATTAAGCGACCGATTGTCGGCCGACGAAAAGCCACTAGTCTGTGGGGAGTTTAACCGCATTTGAGGTACACCGCTTCCAAATTTGGTAAATAGGGATTGTAAATCTGATATTTTGAAAAATAACTATGTGTGCTGTTTAGATAGGTAAGTAGGTCAAAAAATAGTGGATTTCCTAGTTACGTATCACGATCAAATTCGGTTAAAAAATTGTCGATTTCGAAAAATACCTGTTTGGTCATTCGCAAAATCGCCTCTGCTTATCTTGTATCCGTTACATCTTAAGTTCTTCAGGCAGGTAGCAAAGTAAAGAAAGGTAGCAAATGCGTAATTTTTCGTAAAAAGTGTCAAGTCGGTGGGAGATTTTGTCAAAAGAGTCTCCGACTAACCCCAACCCACGAATAAATATAATAAAATCACGAATACTAGTGCAGTGTAACTATCGAGTTTAGAAGTACCGGCTTCCTCACTACTGCCTGCTTCTCAGTTTCCTGTCTAATTTGCATTCGCAAATCGGATAGCAGCTAACAACGCTTATTAATCATACTTGTCCGTATTGGCACTAACAAAGTTACCCTAAACCCCGAACTTATACATAATTGAATAATAAACACCGCAAAGGCCCTCAGCTTTATCCCTAATTTTATATCTCGCCATACCTGCTATAAAATTACAGATCGCACCTGGCCTTTGTTGTAGTTAGAACTCTTGAACAAGGTTGCGTAAATCTTTGGAATATGGGCCATTAGCTTCCTGCACTGGTTTCTGTTAAGAAAACTCTAATTTGCATTTCCCGACAAGCAGTTCGGTCGGCTAATCAGGAGCCTCTAGGTCAATCCAAGTCATCGGAGAAAGAATTAATGGAAGAGTTATTTCCATAGGCTACATGATTCATCACTAGCTAAAGTTCTCCATTATAGCAAAATGGGACAACATCAGCGATATTGATTGAAACGCAAAGTAGTTTCAGAAATTCCAATTTCTCCATTGCTTTTCTAATTCGGTTTGCATGATAATTGGCATTAGCGTGAATAATAACATCAGCAAGAAGTTGATGGTGCTTGTCGACACCATTTGCTCCACGTACACTTAAATCGGCATCGATAGTTTTGATGGGATTCTAAAACGAACATGTTTATTCATTTCCAGAGTTGCCTGTGAGGCAGATAATAGGAAATATCCCAATATTGTAATATTTATTAAAAAAGTTAATTAACGAACCTGGCTGAGCCATACGAAACAATAAAAGCTTTTTCTATTCAATAGGAAAATGGAAATAACAAAGAGTATGGGTATTTGTTTAGTTAAACATGACTTATTGGTGATATGTTTGTTATTTTTGAATTCGAATGTAATCATGCATGTACGGAAGCAAACAGAATTTAATAATTTCCAGTGCCTTTAGGCTATTTGACAAAAATGTTATTGCGGCTGAAAAAGCCACATTTATTTAAATCTGCCTCGAAAGGAAATAATTACGTTTCGTTCCTGATTTAAACAATAAAGATGTGGTACCGATGTTGGAAATTACTTTTAAATATACCCAATCTTTGCTAGCGAGCCTACGAAATTCTATAGACCACCCAGTAGCCATATCGCATTACTTAACACATCTGGTTTTATCACTGTGGCCATTCTTGTATATGCTCCAATATATTCTCCATTGTTAGACCATCATTCCAGTTACAATAGCACAGGATCGTTTTCATTCCCCTTATCAAGAGAGTGAAGTTGCCGGCCTGATAATAGGCGGAACACGACAACGATAAAAAGAGCTTCAATTTTATGCTCGACAATAAAAAGGGATAACTGATAAGTGCTACAGAATAACATCTGAATAATCTCGTTTTGCCTCTGAGATGCTCTTTGATGTCAGAAATAACGATATGTATATTCAAATGTGCTTTGGTATTGTAGCTGAGAATTGCTTACTTATATGGAGAATTCTTAGCTTCAAATAAATTTACATGGGCTGTTTATGGACGAGCATGCAGGAACATTAAAGTGGGATTTGGCTCTGTTGTGTGCCTTTTATTAATTCGCCCAATGAGGGAATACCTTTCGCCAGTCTTTAAATGGCTATATTCTAAGGGGGTGTGACCCAAATTTGAACGCAAATGGTGATTATCAACGTATCAGAAAATCGCATTATTTTCTACCTATTTTTTCCACAAATTTCTTGTGAAAATGCCACAAAATTCTAATAAATAAATAAATTTCTCCGCTTTTTTTGCAACGTTACGCTTCAGTGCGTGAGAGTGACATTTTATGCCCGCGAATCATTCGAAAATAGATTTACCAGGGTCTTTTGTGGCGTTGAAGTCACAGGGCTCAAAAGTGCTATTTTGCGCCTGCAGCTGTTTAGGCATTTTTTAAGACCGAACGTGCAAACGAACAAACCATGTAGCTCCTAGAACGACCATGCCTCCCTAAATTTAGGGGAAGATGAACTTGTGAGATGTCTTTACCTCCAGGAACTCTAGGAAAAAAGTAACTTATTTTCATCTTTAAAAAACGCCCTTGGAATCGTCTAGGCTTTAAGAAAATGGACAATGCGCTTTCGTGATCTCTAAGATTTTATAGAAAAACCGACTTAATAATTAAAATTTGTCGACTTTAAATTTTCTGAAAACCATCGTTAACAATTTCGTTTTAAGTTTCCGTTTCGATCGAAACAAGCTAGTCATACACGAATGTATTACCCCATCAGACAGTCAGTGCCAATGGTGCCATCTGTGTCTGGTGCCGATTAGCGACTGCGTTTGATATAAACCGTGCTAACAAACAAAATTTAAGAATACTTTACCTCTAAATGGTGACACCTTAGAGTTCATAGGAAAGAACATACCACCTCAGAAGTACTTTGTGTGCCATGCGTAGTCTGTTGTATATTAATGAAGGCGGCCCCACTTATGTTCCTCAATAGTAGTCTCGCTACTCTCAATTCACTCAACAATTTTTTAATTGATGATTCAATTTCATTACTTGCTCCCCTTTCTTTGCTGACAGTTTTGTCCTAACAATGATATATTTTCTTCCAGAAAGCCCAAATTTTGCTGCTCCAATAACAAACGTCACTGCTGCAGTGGGTAGAGAAGCAATTCTAACCTGCCTGGTCAACGATTTGGGGACCTTTAAGGTAATCAGAAAATACTAAATGGGGTTGATAGGGTAATTCAAGGCCCCATGTCATGCTCTTGCCCTATAAAAATAAATATCTAGAAATCAACGGCACATTTTGTAAACACATCAAACATCAAGTGGACCTTCAGGAAATATATATAAGCCTTAATTACAATAATTCTTTGCTGCTTTCCTTAATAGCGGGTGATAGTAATCGTTGGTATCATTAAACTTGGCAGGGCCGTAACCAAGCTTTTGCCCCTCACAGTACAAAAACCAGCCCTCATGAGGAAATATCGGTTTATGCGTGGGTGTAAAGGGGCCCACTAATAGGCAACTATAAATAATAATAAAAACCTTTAAAAATGTCACAAGCTTTTTTAAGAAACTTATAATGCCGACATGCCAACCCTGCCTGCCCAAGCTTAATTGATAAAAATGCAAATGCATTAAATAGTGTGTTTTTAGGTGGCCTGGTTACAAGTGGACACGCAAACGATACTGACCATACAGAATCACGTCATTACGAAAAACCACCGAATAGGCATAACGCACAGCGAACATAAAACGTGGTTCTTGCACATAAGGGAAGTCAAGGCCGCAGATAAGGGATGGTACATGTGTCAGATCAACACCGACCCCATGAAGAGCCAAGTGGGATTCCTGGACGTTGTCAGTAAGTTAATAATAGGTTGGAAGTAGAGTTAATAATGAGTTGGAAAGGTGCAACTTCCTTGGACCGCAAGATCTTGAGATGGTCTTGACAGTGGCACTTATCCAAATCTCAAAGATCTAGTTTAGATATCAGGAATATTTCCTAAGTTTCTGGATCGTAATTAAGATTAATCCTACTTTAAGGGACGTTTGATGTTCACGCTCCAGATCGTCAATAAACTTCGACAACTATGCGACATTTCAATCAAAACATGTTTTATTTGCGCAGTTGAATCATTTAAATCTTCATACAGCTTATTACCAAATTGTGTTTTTTCTTGGATTCGGCTTGGAACCCGAAAGACCACGTAAGGCACTTAAACAGGGGTGAATAATTGAACAATTGAGTTTGGAAAGCTATTGAACGAATCGGTTATTGAACGTCAGTGCATGCGAAAAGCTCTCCTTTGCATAATGAACGTATTGTGCGATAATTGTCGTTGATTGTTTGTTGCAATTTGAAGCGGTTTGAATTAAATCTAATCGGGCGGCTGTATTATCAACACCATACTAAGTTCGACACTAATTATCTCTAACAACAATGATGCGTGAAAATCAATACTTTAATACCTGGATTGTAACGGGGTTGTGGGGTTGTGCAAGAATTTAGACGGAGGAGATTGTTTATTTGAGGGGGATTATTGTCTTCAATCAGGATTTCGAAGCCGTGATGTAGATACTCGCAGGAATAAGCACAAGTAGGTTCGAATTTCTTTTGAAAATTTTTAAATGAAATTCCTACTTCTGCATCGGAGTAGAATTCTGCAGGTTATATTTTAACGGGGAATCCAAATTAAACTTGATAATATAGTTTAGACGTTCTTTGAAGCTACCAGATACTCAAATATTTAACATATGAAATATTTCTCTTTAGCGTTTACGCAGGAGGAGATACAATGCCCATGAAGTCAGTAGGTAGAATACTGGGCGTCTCGAATGTTATGCTGTCTTTGATACAGTATGAGCTACAAAGACGAGAATTGAGAGGAGCTGCCATTATTTGAAGCTCTTGATTTTCCATCCACAGTGATGCCACATAAAACTTTATTCGTTAGCAAAATTAGAGGGCTAGTCAAGGAATGTCCGATACTGTAGATTTTACGTCCTTTTCGTTCTACATATCACTTTTTCAAAATAACAGTTAACCCCAGAAATACCGGTACCATCACACTTCTTTTAAATCCCCACCTGGATTTTTTGGCTTTACAGCAAAGCCCGTTTAATTTACCATCCAACCCTGTGCACAAGTATATGTTTCGCGATGTTTCATGAGCGGAAAATTTATCCGCAATATACAGCGTGTGCATAAGTTATGGAACAAATTCAATTAAAAATCAGGCGTTTGTTTTTTGGAAAAATCCTGGGACGCGTCGATTCTCATTTTTTGTTGCGGCTTTTTTTTATGGAAAAATCATATGTACAGGGTGACCCAAAAACAAGTTATCAACTTTATTTTTTCAAATAGGAACACTAATTTTTTGTTTCATTTTTGACTTCTGCATCAAATTCGAAGTATATTTTACTTAATATGTATGTTCTATACTTAAACTCAACAGTTATCGAGAAATTTACGCCTCAACATACCAGTAATAAAGATGGTAATTTATTTGGTAGGTTAGTTTAGTTATGTCTATAGAAGAGGTATTTTTATTAATTTAATACACAAAATTCTAATAACATTTAAATTTGCATGTTTGTCCGTTTTGATTTGACTTCAACAAGGTTTAATTTCAATTATAAATTATATTACATTGCGTTTATCCATAGCACAAAGAATTGAAATCTTTATGATGATTGGATGTGGTGGTAGAGTGCGAACACAACAAAAGGTGTGTATTTTAATTGATAATAAATATCTGGATAGGCCAATAAACCAATCGACAGTTAGCAAAATTGAAAGAAAGTTGCGAGATACTGGTACGGTGGAAGATAAGCTGGAGGCTGCACGTTCTGCGATGAACGATGATAAAAATCTAAATGTTTTACTAGCTGTACATGAAAATCCATATAGTGGCATTCGGCAAGTTAGTCGCGATTACGATATTCCTACTTTATCTGTACATAAGGATTTAAAATCAGAAAAGTGGCATCCGTATAAAATATTTCTTGTACACGATTTAAATGAAGACGATCCAGACCGGCGAATGCGATTATGCTAAATCCTTATGGATATGTGCCATAATTTCCCCTGCCAAGCTGAAATATTATATTTTCAGATGAATCAACTTTTACCTTAACCGGCGAAGTTAATACACAGCTGTCGCTATTGGACAAAGGAAAATCCCAGATGGACGAAACTATACCCATATAATAACCATAACTAATATCTCGACAAAATTTATATTTGGGCAGGGATTATCAAAAATCAGATCATTGGGCCCCAAATTTTCGAACAGACTTTGAACTATCAAAGATACCTTGTATTGTTATAACAACATTTAGTCCCTAGTTTAAGAACTTCATTTCCCAGTCCTAATAACCCCATAACGTATGACGAAAATTTATGGTTTCAGCAGGATGGTGCACCACCGCATTATGCCGCTTAGTTTAGACAATATCTCGATGATATAGCATTTCCCAACATGTAGATTGAAAGGCTTGGATCTATTGAATGACCGCCAAGGTCTCCGGATCGAAATCCTTTAGACTATTTTTTGTGGGACCGTCTAAAAAATTTGTGCACAAAACTAGACCGGAAACCATTGACGACTTAAACACTAAAATCAGAAGAGAATGCACTAATATTAGTCCAGAAACAATAAATATGGCTCAGCATGAATTTATCCAACGTTTGGAATACTGCCAGGCACAAAAAGGATTTCAGTTTGAACATTTAATTTGGTAAATACTTATTGCTCTTACTTATTATATATTATGTTTCATGAAAATCTATCGATGGTTGCTCTAATCATCGTTTTGGTTACTAATATGTTCAGACGTCAATTTCTCGATAACTGTTAAGTTTAGTTACAGGGTATGCTACGTAAAATATACTTAGAAGTCGATGCAGAATTCAAAAAGGACATAAAAAAATAAGGATTTTTATTTGAAAAAAAAATGAAGTGGATGGTTGTAATTTGTTTTTGGGTCACTCTGTATACATGCGTTTACCATAAAAAAAAAACAATAAAAAATAAGAATCGATGTGTCCAAGCGTTTTTTCAAAAATCGGACACTTGATTTTTAATTGAATTTATCCAACTTTACGTACACACTGTATATATATTTTTAAAAATAATACTTCTTATATTATGTATTTCGTTCAAATGTTGAAAATGCGAATTTTTTACAACGTTTTTTAAATGGTCAAAAACACTGTTTTTAGTAGTATCATTACATACGCTTCCAATTTTTAAAATCAGCTAATCTAGTCGATGGGCGCTATTTTGTCGAGGAGTCCATAAGACTAAAATGAGGCGACTGGGTGGCCCAGTTAGTGGATCCATTATGGCCAATCCAGTAATTTCTCCTAAATGCAATAAAAAGCTCTCCACGTGAGAGTGGTCGCAATCTACCTAATCTTGTTGAAAATACGTAAAACTTCTTATCACATTAAAAACAAGATCATTTAACAAATGTTGCAAAGCGTTTGTTAAAAAACTTAGATACAACGTGCCCGTCAAGTATTCGTTCGACAAAAAAGACCCATTTCTTTTTAATCCAATAGCTCAAGCAATCGTTTATCCCGAACTGGGAAAGCCGTTTCGCAATTGAAGTGTTCATTTTCCTGTGTCCAGCGATAATGAATGCTCCTGTTCAACCAACCATTATTGCATAATCTACTGCTATAGTTCACAAAACGTTTTGGTAAATATCAAAGTTCTGCCTTCTTCATTCAAGAATACATCGATAAAGTATCATTCTTCTCGGGCAATCAATTAATCGTAAATGTTGAAGTTTTCGACAGCAGCACGTTTAAATTTATTTCGATGTAAAATCCCTCTTGTCGACATTCTGGAAGCTCCTACCTCTTTTTCAATTTGCTTTAAGGGAACCTCTCCAGACTTTTTCCAACACTTTCAATTGAGCCGCATAACCTGAAGAACAGGCTTGGTTTTTCCATAATTTGAATAACTCGAACTGACTATAGGTTCTTCACAACAGGATATTTGAAACCTTGTCAGTTTATATTAAACGTATCGATTAACGAGAAACAGCGTAATAAAAAATCGTAATAACCCAGATTTCATTTTCTAAACAATTGATCAATTAACAATTTTCATCAATATTGTTTTAAATAAATGATGATTATCTAGTTGACAGTAGGAATCGGTATAACTAACAATACCTAGACTTGTCTTGGAATTGTTTGGCTCGACATCATATATTTCGTTGGCGAATATCACGTTCTTGGAAAGTCCCTATCAAAAATCGAGGGGCGGCAGATCGGGCGACCGAGGAGGCCATCGCAAGAGCCTATACAAATGATATTGCAGAAGAAATAATTGATCAGATAAAAGAACTAATAAGAAAAACCTTTGTTATGGTGTTTGTAATTGGTTATTAATAAGAGTGGCTCCCTGTCCTCTGGCTCCCTCTCACAGTTGGTCTGTGCAACATTAATGGGAAATTTTTCCAACACACTCATATTTTGTTCCTGAATAGCGCAGATTTTACCTCAAGAACTATTGTTTATGCTAGTCACATTATTATGAAAATTAAGACAAAACGTGACACAAACTGGTCAGAGGCGAAATTAAATAAAGTAGCATTTCATGAGAACTAAAGCGTTGCTAAAAGCGAAATTGCTGGAGGTTTTAAGGAAGAGAAATGGCAGTTTGCGAACGTACGGAAACTCCCTTGAGAAGCATTGGTTTTGCTGACCGTCGAGGGTTTCCGCAGTTGCACTAAATATAATGAATAGGAAATAGGTTATTCTGAAATATCGTAATTGGGATTTCCGCGCAGGTTGCGGATATCTAAACTGCAAGACCTCTAATTAAGAAGTGGCCCGGCATGAATCTTGCATTAGCCGATATTACCCCTTAACTTGAGATTTATTCAAATAAGATGATGTTGCATTTGCAGTTCCTCCCGATATCGTGGATCGAGCCACTAGTGGCGATATCGAAGTACGAGAGGGAGACAGTGTGAATTTACGATGTGAAGCTGAGGGATTCCCCAGGCCTACCATCGCCTGGAAGAGGGAAACTGGGGATTTGATCACTTTAGCCAATGGAAAGGAAGGTAAGGACTAAATTTTTTTCTTCGAAGCCTCTCTCAACATTCATCAATTTTTGTATGTTCAAGAAAGGCAATAAACAAGTAATTTTAAAGAGGACGAAATTGAAACTTGAACATCTTGTCAAGTTCAAAACTCGCGCAATTTCGTTCGCAAATAATTGGCTGTAGATCCGGGTACAAAACAGACAAGGAAAGAGTACAATAGAAAACTGTATAAAGTTAATGAAATTACGAATTACCTACAGAAAGGCTACTTTAATTGTTTAATCCTGTTTTCCGTCCGGACAACTTCTGCCGCGTGAAAAAGAGTTCGTGCCACTTCCGACTTGATTTAATTATATTGCCTCCCTTGGCAGGGATTGCGGGAGCCAGATGTTATAATTAATTTATCTTAAAAGTTGAAAAACACTTTTCCAGTAAATAATAAATAACTTGGCTCCAATTTAGATTTCTTGCTGAACGTGAAAACTGACGGGAATAGCAGGAAACAAACAAATCGCTCCGGGAGTTCTCAATTTTTACGCAAGAACATTTAACTTCCTTATACGACTCTGTTATTTTTAACGCAATTTCCTCCCGCTCTACGGGGCGTTTAAAAAGCAAATGCACAAATTTAAATACAAGAGCGTTCAAATCGCTGAGGCAAACTCCTGACACCATCGAGGTAAATAAATATTAAAAGGTCCAATTCACAGCTTAAAAGGGCATTTCCTGTGAATTAAGCCTGGAACGGTTCGGCACGGGCTTAATTGCTAAACATCTCTTTGGGTCCAGTTTAGTGTGCGTAATACCTCATTATAATTTTGCCCGTTTCTGTTTCAGTTGCAGTTGCTGAGGGCTCATTGCTGAACTTGACACGGGTGAGCAGACAACACATGGGACCCTATTTGTGCATCGCCTCCAACGGAGTTCCACCTTCGGTTAGCAAGCGAATTATGCTCATCACAAACTGTAAGTGCCCGTTTTGCTTTGGCGAAAGCAATTCTAGGATTTTTAACTCAGCATCAAATACTATTCGAGGAAAGAGATGGTTTATTGTCTCTATATGCCCCAGCCAGGCCAGGACTCCTCAGTTTTCCAGGGACCAATTCATTTGCAGTTAACGTCTTAACATCTGAATGAGAATATGATAGAGAAGTTCTAGATGTTTAGTGTTTCTCGGCTTCGAAAATCTTAATTTCAATCTTGTTCATCTCGAGACAACTTTATCTGCACAACTTTTTTCAGATTCAAGTCCTCGTCAGTTTACCATAAAACTGAATGTCTGCGAATTTTGAAGAACCTTTCTTCATTTATGCTACTGATCTGTTAAACGTAGTTTACTAAAATCACTTTTTTCGAGAGTCTTTTGATCTATGACTGTTCTTCACTGCAACATTAAAGTCACTTCTCCCCTTCTTCTGCACGTACACTTTTGGGGGGAATTGGAAAGTAACCCTAATTGACACAAAATACGATTTTCAGCTGATTCAAGGGGGTAGTTTTTCTGGGGCATCTGGAATATATAGGACAAGAACTATCTGAGTTTCTTATCCTCTTTTTTGCTGCTTCTTGTCTACTGTTGTTCGTTGGATATAATATTCCTCCTAAGATGTGAAATTAGATCTTCAACATCTAGTTAGATTAAATGATTGACGTCTTATCACTTCATCCCAGTTCCCGCTTTCACTATGTTTTTTCAACATTTTTTTCTACTGTTTCGGGTTTCCATGGTCCAAACGTGTCATTTCGTGTCGATTTATGTCTTAAATATGTTCTCTATGTCTCAAGTCGATTGCAAAAAATTATTTAAAAAAAAAAAAAAATTCCCCTCCTGGAACAGTGTGGTCCCCGCTGTTTTCTTCCCAGATTTATTAGCATTCGTTATTTCTGTTTGCAATTCTAGTTCCTCCAATGGTGTGGATAAAAAACCAACTAGTCGGAGCTTACGATGGCCAAACTGTCCATCTAGAGTGCCACACCGAGGCGTTCCCGAAACCCATAAACTACTGGACGAATGAAGAGGGCGATATTCTTCCGCACAATAGTGAGTATCCAATCTCTTTCGAACTCCTTCGTTAGTTTGATTTTTTGTCAAAACACTCCCATACAACACACGAAAGCATTGACCCAAATACATGTTTCCATTTCGATAATTTAATTTTCTTTTAAAGCTTGCAGGTATTGCCAGCAGTTTTCAGAAGTGTTTACTTTACTTTTCATTTTGAAAGGTTTTTACTAATTAATATTTGAAAAGGCCAGTTTATTTAACTTTGAAATTACGCCAATTAATATTAACCTTCTTACTATTGATTCGTACTTTAAACTCTTAAGGGCTTCAATTTCAGGTGATAAATATGATGCCTCACAGAAAACGCACGCTTACAAAACTCATATGAGGCTGGCTATTAATAAAGTCGCCACAACCGATTATGGAAAGTACAAATGTGTAGCCAAAAATGCTCTGGGGGAAACTGATGGGACTATTCAGTTGTACAGTGAGTTAGTTTTGGTTGCAGTTAGTTGCATGTAACTTAGATTTTTATTCAGGGATAACCAGGCCGGCTTTGCTTGGAAGTGGATTGTCCAATGGTGAGTTAATTTTCGCGTTAAAACAAAGAGAAATATTTTTCACATCGTTTTTAGCCTTTTTGTTGGTAAACCAGATAGCTTGATTTATACTTTCAGGCCTCTGTTCGTCAACCATTATTTTTCTATGTAATCATATTATTATGATCGAGTGTGCAATGCAAAACCGTTTATCACCTTTTTTAAGCTTAATTCGGTTGGAAAAAAATCATCAATCAAACTTAATAAAAAAAGGTCCCTCAAGCGATTTATACAATCGTTTCTCGGTATCTCAATTGTTCCCTAATAATAACCCGCATAATATCAGAGAATTTATTGCACACCTTTCAGGCACAGTCCTTTTTATTAACAATATCATAAATAAAAATTTTGCTTCCAGATGTCCATGACCAGACGGGCTCCCTCTTCCAAGACAAGGCGAAATATATGAATTCTGGTAGAAATACGATTTGGACGGATTCTTTTTTGCTGTGCCTTAGTTTGCTCCTCCTGGTGCGATAAATTCGCTCTTTGGTTTAGTGATCTGTAACAAGTGTTGCTGAATGGTGGACTGGTTAATTTAGGGAATGTGTTTTAGTTCTGTGAACATTTCAAAACAACTGGCGCAGAGGATGCGAGCCAGTGTTACAGCTGTGCTTATGCGTTTGTAGCGGCGAAACAGGATTCGTTCCATATTTCTCGCTTTTGGGGACTTCCGGTTCCCTTTAATGTAGTTGCGGATTTTAGTTATATAAGGTCGTAATATTGGTTCCATAATGGCAGTGCTGTAAAAAGACGTGACAATCATGTAGCTACAGGTTGTGTTAAAAAGGAGATGAGGGTCAAACGAGACGAAATTATGTTCGCTGTGTGGATATTCACAAATCATCAGTACAGCCCGAACTTTAATATATATTAAAATGTCCCATGCAGCCGTACCAATGTCAGGAATTGTACTGATTCAGATACGAATTTCTCAGAAGCTGCCTGTGAACCTAATTGGCATTACTACTCGAGGGAAATAACTCCTGAGTCCAATTTGAGCTTTATTTCCATTTTGATTTAAATTTAGTCGTATTGTTTGTGATAATGGCAATACGATAAGTTTATGTTAATCCGTAAGTTATCCTTCAATTGTGTCAGAAATTGTCAGATAGGGTATACCACGTATGTTGTTTTCCATCGCTCTACATCTTGCTCTCCTTTTGTATTCAAATACATTAATACATCACAATGAATATTAAGCCAATATTGGAGATTTTGAAAAAAAAATTCCGAGATTATCCACATTGAGGAAGATGGTGTAGGAGAGGAGGCATGATGATGCGATAGTCTTACAAGGAGGAACGTATAGCGGGAAGGTTCGGAAATTAATCGTGTTCGTGGAAGAGAGAAATTCCATTTAATTAAATAAACTATGAGTCTTTTAGATCAAGTTTTTCTAATATCTTATTTTAGGGATTCTTAGTAAAAAATTAATATTCGAAGTAAATTTGAACTGAAAATGATCAGCAATTCTACCACTCGGACGGCTTCATCTTAGGCATTATTCTCAAACAATTGACTAGGAAAATCGAACAATCCGCCTCAAACCTATAGAACATCTCGCCATCAGTTCTACGGAATTCCCAGATGTGAATCCGTAAAACTAATTTTTACAACAGTTCAACCTGAAGTTGAACACCTCAAAGCATATTCGATATAATCGCTTTTATGATCTCTAAAAAACTGAGTCTGGACGAGGTTCTGAGGAAGCCCAAATGCACTTGAAGTAACCCGAACCCAGCAGAAGTTTCCGGAACTGAATTGAATCATCCAGTTAATTTTGAATGTTTTGGAGCAATCACACTCTGCTGGGTTTACCAGAACTGTCGTTAAATCAGGACCCTTTTTTGTTCCAAACTACATGAAATTTCACGTGCCGCTGGTTTATTTTGGCGTCCCCGTAAGTTATTTACCACGTTGTTCATTTTTTACGTGCCCCTGAATTATGTTTTACCTATCACTTGTTCACGTGTACGTTCAATTCTACGTAGTGGTTATTCATTTTTTATGTGCATCCAGAATATTTTTCACGGACCCGTAATTTATGCAGATTTTTTTTTCATGTGCCACGAATTTATTGATTTCCACGTGCTAGTACTGCTTTTTTTTCGTGCCTTCGGCGTATTTTCACGTGCTGTTAGTTTATTTTTCATGTGTCCGTAGATTGTTTTTCACGTACTCTTAGTGTATTTCTACGTGCTCGTAGTTTATTTACCACGTGCGCGTAATTTGCTTTTCACGAGCCGCCAAATTATATTTCACGTGTTCGTAGTTCATTTCTATACGCCCGCAGTTTATTTATCACGTGCTCGTATTTTATTTTTTACGAGCCCCCAGATGTTCCCGATGCGCTTACGAACTAAAACACATCGGGTTAGTAGTGGGGTTTCCTTTCTTTATCGCCTTCGGAACTGTCTTTTAGTCCTCTAGATCTCCTGATTCGGTCCAATAAATTCGGTGGTGACGGAATATTGACCATTGTTCTTAGGTTGTGTCCCTCGATGTTAATTGAAGACGCAGTTCTCCACAGTGCCTTCCCGATCTCCTCTATATAGCTCGTCTATCTTCGGAAACTTCCAGGGCCGCTGAAAACTTCGGTCACATAATAATTTGAAGTTTTGTGACTGCAGTCTATCAATTTACGTAAATGTGGGATAAGCCGCTTTGTCTGTTGGGATTTGCCTTCGAGACTGTTATATTTTATATCTTATTTTTGATTTGTTTATTTTCGGATTTGTTGGTTTTTAGTAACTGCCACACGTTAAAGTTCGCTCAATTACCTTATTTCTTTCAGAAACTGGTCAATAGACGAAACGCCTACAATGACCTGCACTCCATGACCTGTATCGTCACTCGGGTCATTGTCTTATATTCGTAGATCATTCTGAGGAATTCTCTCCTTCAGACATTTTTTAGCATTATGTTAAGTAGTATATTTAATTTTTCTTGTTCCGCTTCATTTTGGGGCCGAACACAGGAGAGATAACTGAATCACTTCCTAAAGCGTCAGCCTTTTCTGAATAGTTATCCATTCAGGGACAGCATCAAACGATGGAGATATTCGTATACGTTCTTGTCTGCGGCATTTTCAATGTTTTGAATATGCACCACCTCTCCCCTTGATCCTGAAATTTTATCTATGATATCTTCTTCATTACGCGCGTTTAAAACCAAACTGTGTCCTAAATACTGCTAAATATTTCGGAATTACTGAGAGAGAATGTCCCATCTGGAACATATTTGTCTGTTGCTTACTATGAGATTCATAATATATATTTGGAATATTATATTAGATATTCAGGAATTATACTTTCTTCACTATTGGCTGTATTGTGTTTAATGTTCTTTTCTGTCGATTTAATCACTAGTTCAGTTAAATAAAGCATTGACATATAATAATAAATACGTGTTATTCATGAATATTGCTGAATATTCTAAATAATATTCAAAGTACAATAAAAAATATTTCAAATAGATTTCTATAGATTATTCCTTAAAATTATTCTTGGGACGTTGGATAGTCCAAAAATATGTGCACAGAATATTAAAAAAATATATAATATTTTCTATATGTGTCCAAGTCACATCCAGATATTCATATATTTTGGTTATGCAGTCAATTAGGCATAATGAATCTTTGATTTTCTAAGGAGTTTTTGATGATGAGCTTTTTTTAGATCTCAGGAAACCTTCGATCTTCTAGGAGCTGATTTAGAACCTTTAATATCATCTCTCGGTAGTTTATACAGGTGTTATTACTACCTATACCATGACTTTCCAATCTTGAGTCACTTCATATATTTAGATTTTTCATGCAAGCTTTAATTTATGCTTTCGTAAAAAATACCTATCGGACTGGGAAGGTGTTGTCGGGTATTTGATCGCAGCTATTTAAGAAATATTATTTCTTGATTTACATGGATGCAGTTCTTCTGTTTGGTTCATACTCTCCTTCCTTGCTTTAAACCTGAAGTGAACACATGTGGTCCAAAATAAAATTTAGGAACCTGAATTCAATTGATAATGTCGAATTTCAACTAAAGTTATTTGTGAAATAGAATCATACAAAAAAACCTAATTTGACCTGAATTATTTCTTTTCTGGAAGGTGAAATTTTCAAATATGCTAAAAAATATTGATAATCCTAATTCCGCAACTAGTTCATGGGTCGGTTCTTCAATGTCTTGCTAAAACTGCATGTGAAGTAACTTATAGTTAAAAGCAACATCCGCCAATGTGTCCAAATGGAGACTGAAGAATCAGTTCTTGAATGCGGACACCTAATTCTTCATCGGCCATTTAACTAACAAAAACATATTATGGTTCTTCACTTAATTTCGAGTTATGAATTTTCAAATTTACTGCTTGGTCGCATTTTGGTTTTTAATTTCAGTTCACTATAAATATACCCAAATTTTTTTCTTCTGATTTAAATCTAACACCTTCAGTGAATTTCTACACGCATCCCTAACTTACGGCGAATCTGAGTTATGTCGTAACTTATTATCACACCCATTTTTTGCCTTATCTGCTTTCAAAACATTATTTTAGATAACTTCGATACGTAATTCCAATTCACGACCGAAATTCCCCAAATCGCAAGCCTCTGATTTAGATCGCACACCTTCAGGAACTTTTCTACATATACTATTGATTTATAGTCTGATATGAGCAAAGTTGCAATATGGTAGCACATTACCTTTCCAAGTAATGAATTTCCAAATTCTAGGTTTGCTACATAAAGTGCCCAGTTGAGACGCCAATGTTTTAAATTATACCCTTGGAATTTTGCGAGTAAGTGCATCATAATTTCAGTAATTCGTTCAGCACAAACTCTACTCAATTTTTCCACTTGGGAATAAAAGAATTTTCCTCTCTCTTCCTCCTGAGTATCAGTATATGTGAGGTGTATTCTGGAGTCTGGCAAACTACCAAAAAAACTCAATTTGCTGTGAGATTGAGAGTACCATCCCTCCCTTGTTAGCTATTTAGCTAAATTGTTAAATTATTTAGATTATATCTCTCCACTTTACTGGTTAAAAATACCATTTTTTCTCGTTGTTAGAAGTCCATATCTCGTAGAAATTTATAACTTAAATTTCATTGATTCCTATCAAATCTTCTCAGTCTCGTTTGACGCCATCCTTTAAACTGGTATACACAACTGTATGTAAAATAATTGAAGATATTGATCAAATATAATGTGGTATGTTATTGGCAATTTACTAACTCGACCAATTCGAGGGTTCATTAGAGGAAAAATTGCCATTTGTATAGCTATGTGGTTAGCAGGCGCCAATGTAGGGATGTATATTTTAACTATTAATTATAAAATGTAAATAAAACGAATGCTAAAAACAGGAATTTGCAATATTTACCTACATGATAATATTGCTAACATTCCTTATGGCGATATGTGATTCATAACTAAAAATATCAGATTAGTTCAGATGTTTGTTGTGTTGATATTTTATACTAAAATTTTGAATTCCTTGCTTATCAGGAAATTACGCCGTAGAGGGATAGTTCTGTTGTAAATATATATAATTTTAAGGAAATAGCATAATAGTCCTTCTACATAGATCATTATGACTGACCTTCCATGTTCATTGTAAAAATCATGACCAATTGGACACAGTGTTGTGATTACATACATTCCTATTATTATTTGTAAATATAAAGAATTAAGAAAAACTTAGTGTTTTTTCTTAAAAACTTTCCAAGAAAGAAGTATTAGAGCGATGAAGGTCAAGAGTATCCCAATAACGCGAAAATTTTCAGTCACCATTCTGTCCTGAAACATTATCGGGGGCCATTCGATCTAGAAACCGTTTTGTTGGTAATGAAATTAGTCCATTTACCTCGAACCTTGGAGTAATGCACTTTTCCATTGATTTTTCGACTCACCTGCATCGTGTGCAATACCACGTTAATTTTCCCTGTGGCACGTTACGACATTTGCCTTTATTGGCCAATAATATTCCTGGTTTATCGACAACTGTGCCAATTTACCCTTAAAATATTCCGCATGGCGCTCTTCGGGTCTTAGTTGACCGAGTTAGTGTTAGTTTCCGGAACACCGACTAAACTCTCAAAGTATGTTCGACGACTTTCTTTCGGTCACGTTGCGAATTCAAATTATGTATTTTGCTTTCAAACACGTAGTTAGACACAGTTGCATGTCCACGCGGAATGTAGCTGGTCTAAATTTTGCCTTTCTTTGTTAATTCCCGCCACTTCGTATAAAATAAGTGTAAAAGGTGGAACATAACAATTGGAATTTCGAACAGTTTCAAATTTTATTAATTTTAGATTAAATTTCAAAACGACAAGCTACGAAGCACGGATACTAAGGTTCTACAGAACGATTACATTGACAATAAGTATAGTGCACATGCAGCGACGAGAAGCTTTGATAAGAGCGTTGTTTATTTTTCATGCTGGCTGTAGTCAATTTGAAAATGTTTCCGCAGTTTTGTATAAATTTATTACGTTCATGAAAAAAGCTATTTATTATCCAGTAAATAAAGCGAAATAACATAAACACACATGAGGACAGGCTAGAATCTGAATATGGACAGTAGTGATTGTAAATATACAAATATCTATTATTCAAGCATTATCATCATTATTATGTATTACGCTAAAAATTGTCGGATTGGCTGAACATGTTAGCTAAAATATAAGTATCATTATGTAGCTAAGCAAGCAAGGATTAGTGAGATTTCATTTTCTTCTGGAATTTATTTTTTGGATTTCATATCCTCACGAACCAGTCATTCCAAGCAGTTTATCTACATATATGTATAGTTTGGAAAATCTTGTTTTTAAGGTGTCATTGATCCTTGATCCTTGATGTGAAGAGGTTTTGAGACCTTTTTCTGTATAGTATGACTTAAGTATATGCCTAAAATTTCATCACAACCAGAGAGAAAATCATCTTCTCAACTATAGTTGTTTGCAGTTCTTTTATTGATAGCAATGTCTCTTCCTAGGCGATCTATTATGGGTTGATAATTATTTGTAGAACTCTTCGATCGTCACATAAAGGTAACTAGACCAATTAATATTCAGTACGAACATTAAAAAATTATAAATAAAAAAAATTACTCGTTGATAGACACATTGACAGTAAAATCATTTGCTTTTGCAAGTATGTAAGTTTGCTTGCCTGTAAGGAAAAGTATACTTGAGTAGGTTTGTTGAAGGCGTATTTACACACCTGTAGAAAGTATTTTTACAACCACTCTGTGCACAAATAAGTACGTTTTTAATCTATTTATTCGATACTTTGACTTTATTTCATATTGAAAAGCTAACAATCATTTGTTACTATATTTTTTAAATTATTTGATTTATTTTATGACCATTTATGCTCAATTTTATTTTTTTATCTATCTGTAATGATTAACTGCCACCAATCGTATGGCCGCAATGCACATTTGCTCGCAAACTTTTATTTAGTAACTTTATTGTTCACTCATTGCACTTGTGCGTAAGGGCGTAAAGTCGAAAGCTTAACATATATAGAACATATAATCTAAATCCTTGCATCGTCACGTCCACTTAAATAAAAACATTACAAAATCGTTCGGTTATTCATTTAATGCAGCTGTATGCCAAATATCTGATTTAAGTTGTTTGAATTGATCGAAAGACAAAAAGTTTATAAAGAGTGAACCACCTATCAGAGATACCCGAGATATGAGTAAGATATCCGGAATGAAAAAGGTACTAAATTATACGCTGACACGGACTTTTCGGAAAGACGTGGTATCCGTTTACGACCAAATCGGACAATTTACAGATAAACATGTTTTGTCCAGGCGAAGTATTGCAAGTTATTGCCAGTTTCATGCATCATTCAGTAGTTATGCAAATAATCTAGAGATAGTAGATTGATATCTGAATATGTTTTTATATTATTCCATTCCTTACTTCAGTACTCTAGATTCTACGTTTCTTAGGTTCTTGAATTGGAATTGCACATGTACTGCTGCTGCTACTAAAAAAACCTTCACGTAGGACATATTTAATCAGTGAAATTTTTGTAGAAAGAATATACGAAAAAGGTTTGATTCATTAGGTGGGGAAATTATGAAAACGATCATAATATATCTTTGAATCACTTTATTGCATACGTTTGCTCATAGGTAGTATTACCCAACTTAGGTTAAAGTGTCATGTTCTTATTGCCATTAAATTATATTTCACATTTTTAAAAATGACAATCAATTAATATCTATAATGAGCCAAGAAAATGTCCTTATATTTAGGTTTCAAATATAAACGTCCTTCATCTACTTTTCCGCTAAAGTCTCCACATAGACACAATCTTGGTTTCCTTTAGTGTGTTTAATCATTTATTAAATAAATATTAACGAAGTAAGTTGGCAGACAGGAAACACGCTTTTAAGTTAGATATGTTACTTCATTTCTCTGATATATTGCAATCTGGGTGCTTCTCCTATGACAAAATTAAACGTGCTCCTCAATCATTAAAAAAGTGCGTGTCATATTGTCAAAAGTTATGAGCTAGGCGAAATCAATGTCCATAGCTTGACAATCACAAACCTGATATGACCTTAATGTTATAACGAAATTATCCACCTACGGAGAAATCCCAATTTCAAATAACAAAAATTCTAGACTGATCCAGGAATGTTCGGCACAAAACCATGCCAATAAGTTTCCAGGAGCCAATCTCTCGGAAGTGATTGCTGGCGCTACTCGACGGAGTCTCCTTTAAAAGTTTCCCCACTTTATCTGTAACAATAACGCCCTATATGAAGTCCTGGGCTATTACAGTTTGCTACTGCTATACCTTTTTCATTATTTTCGGACCGATAACTCAGCTCGTCCACTTTATCATGAGCAGCACCTGAAAGAAATTAAGGTTTCACATATTTCATTTCTGTTAACAAAGATTAAGCTTAGAGTGCACAGAAAGTTTCCTACTTACTCTTGTCTTTGATTGTTGGTACGGCCAAATTGGGATGGGGGATTTCTGGAAAGAGAACAGCGATTATTAGTCGTACTATTGTGAAACTTGTAAAATATACTGTAGACGTTGATTGATCCCTCCATGTCTCCTAAAGAGTTCTTGGATATGCATTTGTAAATTCCGAAGTCGTGCTCGTCGAGGTAGTTAATAGTTAACTTCATGTGGACTTTGTAGTTGTCTCCGATGATTTCGGGAACGAATTTTGTGCCTGGAATTATGGATGGTTTCAATAAGCTGAAATCACTGACTGAGAAAAAATGTTAACAACATGCTCTTAATGTCTCAATTTAAAAACCAGATCTTTGGTTTATGTATCAAATAATTTATAAGTCGCCTTATTGCGATGACACACAAATTAGCCAAAATTAAATTTTCAATTCGTCTTCTGGAAAACTAGTTCTTGACAATTACTTACTGTGAGGAATAATTTCTCCATTGTCTCGTGCCCAGTAGTTAATCGACTTAGGGAAAGCCTGACAGTGACACTCCAACGTTACTTTTTGCCCTTGATACGCCCCTATTAGCTGAAACTGGATCCAAACTGAAGGAGGAACTGGAAAATTCGTTTTGTATAGTATTAGGTATCACTTGGGCCTCCAGCAAATTTCATTTTGTTTCATTGTCCTATGAGATTTACATAAATACTGTTAATTATGGGGGTTTCTTAAAAACATTTAAAACATACAAAAGCTTGTTTAAGCTGGAAATGCATTTTGTTCTTCACGAAAAATGGGAAACTAATGAGATAACTGACAAGTCTATAATCGAATGAAAAAAGCAATCGACTGGTTCCTTATTTCATTACTCCAACCAATTTCACGTAGGATTCCAATTAATTTATTTTTACGTTTTTTTCACCTGAAAAGATATATTTCAAGGTTTCCTCGCTCGTGCTAGCAAAACTGAATAATATTATAGGTTCCTCGCTGAGGAAAATATAATACAAGTGTAATAAAAGAAACTAATTGGCTTTTCATTTAAATTTTTCTCGAGTTTTCCACGCCCCCTCCCCACCCCCAAGCTAAGCAGTAGTTCAAAACAGGCCTTCGTTAAAAAGTTAATTGGGATAGTTTCCATAGAGCAGAATTCTTTGCATTCAATGCCCAATATAAAAATGTTGATCATAATGCGGAAAATTTTTCTGAGAGCCTTTGAGTTTGTCGAAAGTTAATAACGGGTCATGGTAACATGAAAATATTTCTCATAAAATTTTCTTTCTTTGAAACCACGTTTTTCTTGCCAGGAACTTAAATAATGAAAGTGCCGACGGACAGGGCTTGGACATTTGAGTGTGATTGAGGTTGTTGACAAGTAGCTAGAGAGCCTTAAAATTCACATATCTTTAACATTTGCTTCTTCTTGCCATTGCCCAGGTATTATGTGATATTGTAAATTAAAACTTGCGAATTTTTCTCCACATCTCGAGAATACGCTGAGGCATAAATCTAAAAAATTTTAGTGTGATTGAGATTGTTAACAAGTAGTTGAAGAACTTTGAAATTTACAAATAACTTTTTTTTATATTGTTTTCTCCTTTGTACTTTTGCGTACAGACTAAGTGATTGTGAAATTAAAAACTTGTCATTTTTTCTTAGTTTCTAGAAAATAATTTTAGTCGAAAATCGTTATTATTTTAGTATCATGGACAATGTCAGAACAAAAAGTGCTTTCCAATTTCACACATTCAAACAATTCCAAGGTTTTTCTCTCGTTACCGCTGTATTTTTAAAAACCGAATATTATTCCAGTTGAGATCCTTTTACCTTATGCTGAAACTTTGAATGTTGAATGAAAAGCAAAATTTGACATTTTTTTCTAATTTTTACACAGAAGTTTTAATCACAAATCCTGAAAGGTCGAGTACAATTGAAGTTATCCAAAAATAGTGACTAGCTCACAGCACATTAGACATTCTGCATTCTGCCTGTTTTTACCTATAGCACAACACAAACTCATTTTACCGATACTTACACTGAACTAGAAGTGATATCCTCTTACTAACTGAAGGAGGAATTCCGTTTGATGCTATACAGAGGTAGATAGCCATGTGCTCCCGGTCAACTTTAGTGAGATTTAGTGTCTCCCCCGTAATATTTGGCACTAAACATAAATCCATTTTTTTTAATATTGTAATATTTCCTCCTCAAAAATATGGTTGAGCTATAACATAAAGTAAATTACCAACAAAAAGAGCTGAAAAGCAAAATGTTTTTATCCGGCGACCCTTTCCATGAACTGTCCAATTCCATTAAAAGAAAAGAGAATAAATGCGCGATTGTGGGACCAACTTTGGCCCCATTTCAATAATAAACTGTTGTGTTTGTTGGTGCATAACGTCAGAAATTAAATTGAACACATTTCGAGTATGTACCGGCGATAGAACTAAAATTTATATTCAACTTTTTACAGCTTCACTCAGTGTCTAGGTCCAGTCGTTATGAGAAAACAGCACCTTTTCGACGTAATTTTGGAATCCGTTTGTACTTCGTAAAGCTGTGAAAACGGTTTTGAAATGGTCCATTAAAGTGCGCAAATATTTTATAGGCCCTATAAATTATACGGTTGGAAGGTTTTACAGTGCAAGCAAGAATTTCTATTCACTTTTACAACAGAGAGTTTTATAATTTTTAGGATGCATTGACCTGGATACACTTGCCTGTTGATCCATTAGCTAATTTAATCAACACTCCATCTTCCCTTTTCCAAGTCACCGTGGGTTCTGGAGAACCAGTAGCAGCACAACGCATGGACACATCAGAGTTCTCGTCGATGACCATGTCCGCGCTGGTAGGGTAATCCAATATGTCTGGAGGTACTGAAACAGGAACAGCTGAATATCAATGAAGCTATTGTCGGTTTTTGATCGTAGAAGTGTGTACGAATTGTAGTAAACAGCACAGGGAGAATGGGTAATGTACGGATTTTGGAGATCGTATAGCCACCACAGGTAAATTATCATGTTAGGTGCTAACACAGAAGTCTCTTTTCTGGCTCAATAATTTGCATGAGGCCTACACAGCAATTAGTTCATTCTTAAAGTTCGCGTATGAGAACTCCGCACTCGAATAATCTCAGAAATGATAAGAACTGCTCAGAAAATTCCGAAGCACTCTTAAAACTCATAAAATGAATGCTTCTAAGATAAAACTGTTGATAGGAGGATCAAGTTTGATGAATAAATTAGCCAACGCTTAATTACTAATCGAAATCAGCTAGATAATAATATTTATTTTCCAAATGAATATTCGTTCTATTTACACGGTGTTGTCCAGTGTTGTGAATATTTACACGGTATTATCACGGTATTAGAAGTTTGTTTAAGCAGGTGGTCCGTTCGCAATATCCTTAGAAACTATGGGCTGGCATATTAGGGGATAATATTGCAGAATTTATTTCATTCCTGGAAATTAAACGGGCGAATTGTAGTTGACCATGTTGGTAAATACAAGAGAACCATTTATTATGGAAATAACAGAAAACCACCACGCAAACGGTGTTAGCTTCCAACAAGATGCACTGTGCTATCTAGCTCTAGTAAAGCAGTTTCCGAACAATTATTATCCGGGCCAGAGGATTCGGAGATGAGGAAAAATTTAGTATCCACCGAGATCTACAGACTTAAAACCTTTGGACTTTTTTTTTATGGTTGTTCAAATAATATAGGATATAAAAAAGAATAGATTAGGGAAATGCATATTTATGTAGAATGTGTATCTTTTTTCTGTAAATTCGTATGTGAAGTACATTTTTTGATGTTGATTGTAAAGTTCCATTAAAACCCCCTTTCGGGACTTCTTCTATTAGACTTCTTTACCTAATGGTAAAATCAATAGTATGATATATTTCAGTTGACGTTCGGTTACCCTTTTACCGAATAAAGTTTCCTTTGCTTTTTCTTCTCCTCTATTCCATTTCTGGCATTTCACTTAAATCTGATACATCATCGAAAATATTGTTTGAATTAAATGAAGTCATCTCCGCTATTCATCGCCCCATTATTTTCAGCCCTCCATCATAAATCTTTCCTTTTTCATATTACTGAAATATATCAGCCCTTTAAGGGAACGGCCACATGAGGAGATACACAGGCTGCTCCTGCCATCAAAACTTTCGGTATTAATTACCAAGTATTCGATATTTAATATCGCACGTTTGGAATTGCAAACTTTGAAATTCCTAACTAGCGTTGCTCTGAATTTTAGTTAACTTTACATATTTCCACGTCAAAGAAAATCAAAATAAGAGTGCTCCACATTCTTCAAGCAATCTTAAGTAAATATCAAATTGCAGATTCAGAAGGACATTCCACAGAAGGGCTCCAAAGACGCAATTCAGTCAATAAAGATAACCCCTGAATTGGCAAAACCACTAATAAATTTCCAATTTGACCTGGCATTGGGAACATGCACTGAATTAGGGTGTTGTCAACTCGACACTGAATTCCTTTGAGGTTGTTCGTCAGTTTGAGTTTCTGACTGCATGCTTAACGTACTTCAAAGGAGCATAAATGCGATATGCAAATGCAGAAGCCCGCTTTCATTGTTTGATGGCACACCTCAAATTAGGTTGAAACTTGAAGGCGAATCGACTAAAGTGTTTCTTTTTCATGATTTCGATTTCAATGGGGCAAGAATTTCAGATTAGTTGATGATACTGAGTGGAGTGTCTTGGCTTTTGAAAATAATATAAAAATCATAATTGGGACGTTTGCCGTGTCCATTCTACTTACCCACAACGTTCATGTATCCGACTTGGCTTTTCATGGGATCGGTGTTAATTTGACACATGTACCAGCCCTTGTCCGATTCCTGGACATCCCGAATATGCAAATACCACGTTTTTTGTTCCACGTGGTTGACAGCGATTCGATGGTTTTTCGTGATTACGTGACTGTGGATCGTCAGGATTGTTTGCGTATCCACTCTGAGCCAGGCGACCTGAAAAGGGATATTTGTTAATTAATTTCCAATTTGATTCACGTCGCTAGGAATGTACAGTCCCTCGTAAGCAGTATCAGGATTTAAACAAAAATTTCTCGTGGTCCGGTTCAATATTAGTTATGAATTGTCAAAGAAAATTCCTAGAATCCAGAAGATTAATAAAAATTTAATGGATTTAATTTTTTTTTTCAATTTCAAGTTCGTACACGAATCGAATAAACGCCCACATCCCAATTTAAAGTTGCCTCACTCCGCAGCAGTCGAATCAAGGAAGAATAGAGCCAGGGGAATTTGAGGTAGGGGACTAAAGCACATCGATTGCTAGAGAAAAAACTTTGAAATTTCACATCATTCAGGAGGCACAAGGTGTAAAAAATTTTCATTTTCATTAAACTTCTACTAGTAGATCCTAATTTTTAATAAACGAAGATAGTCCTAGAATTGTCTAACCAGACACATAGATGACGATTTTTTTGTTACAAATTTGTTATGTTACAAGGACTTGATCTTAAAAAGTTTTTGTCTAATATTTGAGGGTGCTACGTTGATTTTTTTTTGTTTTGGGCCGTTTTTAGTAAACGCTTTTAGAGATTCTGTGAACATTAAAAAAACTGATCATCAACTCATAATTCAATATTTTCATTTGAAATGTCTTAGTCAATCTAACATCAAAGTGATGTTAGATTTTACTTTAGGGGGAATTTGGTCCTTCGATAATAACTGTAAAATATTGGGTGACAGAGTTTCAACCCGGTCGCATCAGCTGCCAAGATGAACCAACGACACTCCAGACCTGACAACTTCGCAAATTGTGATGAAAACTGAACTAGAAACTACCAGAAAACTGTAGCGGAGGATAGGAATTTCAAAAAGAACTGGACAACGCGTTATGATAGGACAATTAGATATTATAAAGCTGTGCGCAAGATGGGTGCCGCTATTACTTACAATTGGACAAAAACAGCGCTGTGACGATGTTTCAAGGGAGTCTTTGGCAAAGTTTCGCAGCAATAAAGCCGAGTTTTTGCGTCGATTCATAACCATGGCTGAAACATGGATCCATCATTTCACACCTGAGACGAAAGAGCAGTCAAAACAATGGGCTCAAAGTGGAGAATCGTCTCTAAAAAGAGGCGAAAACTGTTCCATCTGCTGGAACGGTTCAATTTTTTAGGATGAACGCGAAATAATATCTAGTGGCTATGTCTGAAGAAAAATCAATAAATGGAAAATATTATAAAAATTAATTGTAGCATTTGAGCGTAGAAATTAGGAAAAAATCACCTCATTTAACGAAAAAAAAGTCTTGATTCATCAAAACAACGCATCAGTCCACACTTCCGTCATCGCGATGGCCAAAACCAATCAACTAGCTTTTAAACTTTTCCTCACCCACCCTATTCGCCAGATTTAGTTCCCTCAGATTATTTTCTACTTCCAAACTTGAAAAACTGGCTCAGTGCAAAGGTATTTGTCAATAATGGACAAGTAGAACCCGAAGTCGATACCTATTTTGAAACATTCTAAGCTTTTTAATGAAAACATGGCCTATAAGCCATGGAACATTGTTGAGAAAAGTGTGTCAATTTGAAATGATACTGTGTTGAAAAATAATGTAATATATTCCATTATTTTTTTCCTTCAAGTGTAAAATCGAGTATTTCTGCGGCTATTCTCACATTTTGGTGAAATATCGAGTACCCATTTTCGAATTTAGGAGTCTTGGTGATACACTATTAACTATTCATTCATCGTGTATGATTATAGCCTAGCTGCAGAGCGAATTGCACATCTACAATTAGCGTTTAAAAGAGTGCACCGGAAGCCTGAATGAAGAATATGTGCCGTGTGACAAGAAAATTTCATTCATGGTCATTGTATAGTTTCGAAGATAATTGCAAATTGCAGCAACACCTTGTAATCGCCTGATAAGCTATATAAATAGGATATAAGCACGTGAAAAACCCGTCTGTACGATAATAGTATGTTAAATTTAATTAAACAATTAACGGATGATGCTGACGTAATTTTGGAGGCAATTACCCCTCCAGGAGTGATACTCGAAATGCTATCCAGATATATTGGAAAAACGGGAAGATAAGGAGTCTTTGATAGAATAATATTATAGTATAAGTTTGATGGCTCAATTGCAAACTTTAATAGAGCTCAGACAAGAATACTACTCGATAAAGTATGTAAGGGTACTTGAACAACAGAAAGAAATGGTGTTTGATCAGGGGGTCTAAGTAAATAGAAAGGAAGGAAGAGGAAACACATTCAAGTGTAATATTTGTATAATTTCGGAGATCTTAACTAAAATCTTGTTCAAAAAATTTAATAAGGAAATTCAAGGACTATTGCTGAGTGAAAATCTGGCACATGGTACTAGCACCATTTAGAGCGAAATTGCACATCTAGAATAGTAATTTTTCATACCTAAGTAAGAAGTCTGAATGAACCTAAAGAATATTAGTGATGGAAATACATCTATGAAAATAACATACAATTTTAGTTATTAGAAAACCAGGATAGATTCTGGAACAGTCCAAAGCCTATGATAGTATAACAGAAATAATATAGTAGGTAAGAGTGAGATAAAACTATTAGAGAACAAAACTGAAATACAAATTATATTTAAGCCCGTTAAGAAAAAGGTAAGATTTACATATGATACTTGTATAATTTCCGTGAGAATGATTTATTGTATAAGAGAAAAATTTTATTCGAGATATAAAGGGTGATATTTAGCAATCACCCGTTAGAAAACAGCAAAAATTAAATTTAGAGGAAACGAGGGGAAGATAAAACTTCGTGTATAATAATAATGTAATTTGGGAACGAGCAGAACGTCTAGAAAATCTATATGATATTGCATAAGCTTTAAGCTTGTTTTTACCTTTTGTATTCTAGTTTTAATCATAAACAATGAGTACAGCGTATCCCATATTCAACTCTCAACATGGGGATCTTGGAAACCGTCGGAGATGCAGTATCGGTTAAATAGAGGCAAAGTTGGGTCTTTATGTGAACAGTGCTTTGCGTTTTTAATTAAAAAAAATTCTATTACTTTCGGAGGTATCCGGAAAAAAACGATAAGTTCTATTTCCTTTTTTTGCCATAAATTACATAGAAAAATGAAAATAAATACGACTTCCTTAAAGTAATTTTACTCTCACTGCAACATGAAACTAGTTTTGCAGAGACGCGACGTTTCGGTGTTTCAATGCCTTCATAAATTTTTTTCAAATAGGGACCTGATCATTTTTTACGAATTCGGTCGTCATTCATAATAGAAAGACAACTATCTGTTACACTTGCCGATTCGCTACATTTAGTTCGAAAATATACTTTGGCAGGATTTTGAAAATATATTTTAAACATCCTGGTTGTTCATACATTCAAAGAGTATTTCCAAATTAATTCGATAAACGCTAATGATACTATTGATTAAATACGAAAAGAACTGATAAGATATTTTTCAAAATTTTTTATTCGTTTCTGAAATGAGCACCAACACAACGAAAATAAATACAAATCATATTTTTCTATTTTCGATCTTGGCGCAGCAAATTAGCAAGTGTACCACATGGTCGTTTTCCAATTATCAATCATTAGTCGAATTCTTATAAAAACCGTCAGATCTCTATTTGAAACACAATTGATGACGTTACTAAAAACAGAAACGTCATATTTTCGAAAAACTATTTTCATGTTGCAGCAGGGGGGGGGGGGAGAGGTTCGTAACAAAACGTTCTCCATTTTCTGGAATTTCTGGATATTTTTCTGAATACTAAGAAAATGGCAATAATCAGTGTTTTGCGGATAGTTCCGGAAGTAATAAAAATAAAAAAAAATAATTAAAAAGGCGAAATACTCCTTTCATAAAGACGCGACCTTTCTTCCATTTAACCGGCTCTGTACCTCCTTCGTTTTCCGAGATCCCCATGATGACAATGGAATATGGAACACCTTGTATATGATTAGTTGTCGAAACCGAGTTGCGCTATTGGTACTTCTAGGTAATTGACTCCTTGCCCATGTTAATGAGCTTTATCTGTGCTACCTCAGCGTCAATCCGGTAAATTAGTTCCTCAATCGCTTGATAACAGGGCGATAAATGATTCCCTGGTAATCCTTTTGATAGGCAAGGTGTAAAGTTAAAATAAGATTTAATCTTGCGGCTGAGTGCTTTCCATTTGCCACGTCACCCCACACCAATAAGCAATTAATCTTTGAGTTTTCCACCTCGTGTCTGAGAATAATTACTCTTTTCGCCGGTCGACTGAGAAAAATAACGTTTTTCTTAAGTTTACGTCAGCGAACCAAAAATACCTCTGATCAATACTTCTTCCTAGTACCAATTTATTTCACACTTTCCTTTGATACATATATATTCTTTGGGTCGGAGAAACTGTTGAATCAGATCCCATTACCCTGTTCCCGATGTGAAACGGTAAATCATACGTCGTACCTCCCAAATAGACAGCCCTCTAAAGTGGAAGATGATCGATAGAGCCCTGCCAGTTACTATCGAAAAAGCTGATTTGCGAACTTCGCCATGTGTGTCAACCTTTGAATATATCCAGAATATATCCAAGAGAGTCGACGTGTATGAAAAATGGAGGAGCGTCTGCAAGAAGGGCAAATAATGCTGCCTGCCACTCGAAAATTCTGTATCAATAACCTTATTCGAATTTATTATGTTTGGGTGCACTCTTTATGCAGAGACTCTTCGTGTGAAAGTGCGATTTGTCAGCCTACGTGGGATAAAGTTTTCAGTAAAATGGGGAGCTTCAAAGCAAGTTCGACTGTAGTGAAACTAATTTAAGCTCAGGTCAATATTTCCATATTTTTGTTCTGCTCTAACTGCACTTTGCAGCTGGGCAAAAGTTTTAATTGAAATTAGCCTTACACTAAAGCTATTGATGTAGAAAGGAGTCTATTTAGCTGATACCTGCCCCGACATAATTAAGTGCTCCATTGGGAGAAGCCGTTTTCATACGAATTTTCAGCTTTATTAAAACTTTTTAATTCGGTTTATTAACTCTTGTAAAACTGAGTGCATTCATTTAAATAATAAATAGCCAGTGACGCAAAAACCTATGTAAGAAGATTAATATTAAATACTCGATCATTAATGAGTAATCCTGTTTTCACAGGGCCATTCTTAAACTATATGCACGGACTTGGGAAATTACAGCGGAGGATAAATAATGATTTTTAGTGGAAAAAAATGTGGTAAAGCAGTTTTAGTTTCGGAAGCATCAATTTATTTCAAACAAAAATAAAACAACCTGAATTTCATGAACTTAAAAATGCATTTAATTAATCATGGGAACTTTCCGAAGTTATTTCAGTGATTTTCGATACACAGATGATCTGAAGCAAAAAATTAATCAGGTGAGATCTTTTTGTTGATAAAAACTAAGAAGTAAACAAGTTTGGTGGATATGTTTGGTATTTTTAGCAGAACTCCGTTTGCAATTATGGTCATATTCTTCATAATTTCCCAAAAGAAGAGCTTATGGGCATCGTACTGGCATACGGCGAATCACATCCCAATTCAGTGGTTGCTGCAAATCTTTATGTTCGAGGGTTCTCCCAAAGATACCATCCGAGACGTGAATTATTTTTACGTGTAGTTCAGTATGATAGGGAAACTGGTACTTTGAGGCCCGGGCCCGGGCCACATGAGGGAACCATTAGAACTCAACAAAGTGTAAGTCTCGAGGAAAAGATTTTAAATGTCGCAGACGAGCATTCTGGCATCAGCACTACGGCAATTGCAGCGCCCTTTTGAGATATCACAATCCAGAGTTTGGTGTACGTTAAGGTACTACCGATTTTACCCAGTTCACGGGCGGCGAGTACAAACTTCACTTCCAAGGGATTTTCCCCTTCGAGTGGACTTTTGCCAGTGGTTGTTGCATTAGCTTTAAACCCAGATTTTACCACGAACATTTTAGTTATGTTAATACTATGCGTAATTTTTTTAATTGGCCATTGGAAAATTCGCAGGTTACTCGGCGAATACACTTTCAACGACTATTTTCCGTAAATGTATGAGCTGGTATGGTTGTGAATGGAGTGCTTTTTGGACCGTTCATTCTGGAAAATTATTTAACTGATGCTGCTTATTTAGAATTTTTGCGTGATAATTTATCGGAAGTCCCTGAAGGAGTTGATCTCAACGTTACAAGGCACATGTGCCTTCTTCGCCACGGTGCCGCTCCACATTTTGTGCGACAAGTTCGATAACATTTGAATCACGTTTTTCTCGAACGACGATAGATTTAGATGGCCTCCTCGATCGCCAGACCTCAATCCGCTTGATTTTCATTTTTGGGGTCATATAAAAAACTTGTTGTGTGTTATCGAATTTACCACGGAACAAGAGTTGAGAAGTCGCATACATGCTGCTGCTGCGGCAATTGGTCGACAACCGGGTCGGGGCCGCGTGTGCGGGAACTCATGGGTTGGCCGAGCTCAAGTGTCTTTTGGGAATCACAGAAATAGCTTCGAACGGTTATTATGATAAATTAAATGCATTTTTAGTTGTAATAAATTCAAGTTAATTGATTTTTATTGAAAATAAATTGGAATCAACGAAACTGAAAATGATTTAATACATTTTTTTTCCGCTACTAATCATTATTTTTCCTCAGCTATATTTTCCCAAGTTTATGTATAGTATAGGTTAAGAATGACGCTGTATATCGGGTGTCTCTTAAAAGGCACAAAACTCCTCCGCCGATTCCTCAGGTCGGTATACCAAGTTCCCATCAAACTCGCTTTAGTTCAAAAGTTGGCTGTTTTTGAAATACAGGGCGTTAAAATATTTTCTTTTCGACGTGTAGAATTGCGTGCTTTGAAGGTTGTACAAAGAAAGATCGCACACTCTGAATTTTGATTAGATGAATTCTGCCTCAAATCAGACTCAAACATGCCGTGATTTTAAAGTCTCGAAGTTTCAGTTTCTCAGACTTAGTTTCTCTTATTTTCATTCTTGGAAGTTAGCTCTGTCAGTTTAATACACGCGAAACACTGCAAAATCAAGTCCGAACGTTCTGCTTCGTTTCGACACTCCGGGCACTTATTATGCGAATTATCTCGTCAAAAGACGACACAAACGCCCCGGATTGCTGTAGAGAACTCGTACAACTTTCGATTTACCGCATCTACCATGTTTTTTCCACTTCCGGATCGCATTTTCCTCTGACAACATGTTAAGTCGAGTAAATACACGAATAAAATCGAACTGTCACCTGATGACAAGCAAACAATAGCCCTCTCAATTGCTAAGGCAATTCCCGAATAGTTGCAGAGTCCCTTGGGTGTATAAAAATGATCCACCCGATGTCTCGATTTTCTCTCGAATTTCTTTGGGTCGAATAAATGATAAAATTTACGAGTTTTTTCTCCGACTTGAATTTAAAGCGATTTCTAGATATTCTACAGTAAACGTGACAGATAAATAATCGATGGAGAAAACTCGAAATATTTTCATGGAGTTGGATGCATTATGGTAGCTCTAACCAGGAAGTCACGATGTGACCTGAAACTAAAATTTCCGAGATTTTTCCAACTTGCAGATATCCAGATTTTATGTTGCGACCGAGAGTTCGCTCTGCGAGATAAAAATTTCACAAACCCGTTCGTAGGCTTTGTGAGGTTCTTACGAATTCCCTGTGCGAACGATTCCAATGCCCGACTATACAGAAATGAATTAATGGAACGATATATGCGATCTATAGAGATAGTCCATTGAAACGACACTTTTGCATGTTTAAATGTGTGGAATTTCTTGCGCCAGACTCCTCCGGCTCTTCTCATTGGATCGGCTTCACATGGACATCACGAGACAGCCAAAATATTCCTTTTTTGCTGTGTTGCGCACCTCTGACCGAAATTATGGATGATTCAGTAAAACCTTTTTCTGATAAAGAATCTGCAATATTCACTTGTGATCATACTGTATCGCTCTTCACATTACATATTGTAGTCGATCATTTGTAGCAAATTTAGGTTTAAATGATAATTTGCGCAGGAAAATCGAAATCTTTTTTTAACAACTTAATAAAGTTAATAAGTTTGAAGGGCCATGGCGTGCGGTAATGCTATTTTTCCGCACATTTTCTTTTTGAGTCTGGCACGGTGACCGCATCAATTTGAATTATTCAGGACTTCCACGAAGTGAATATGGTTGCTGATAATGTAATGGCTATAATACGTGTGACAGCTATTTATTTACGTCATTATCGTCCTCTTTCTCTTCGCTTTCCTGCCTAGGTTTGCAAATTTCACTTGCATGCGGCAATAACCTCTTTGCCACATTTATTGTATAATAAGCGATAAATAATATCGTGACATTAAGCGGTTTCATAATCCTATTATCTACACAGGGTATTAAAAAAACTCTGCAAAATATTCAAAGAGATAACCGTATGGAACAAAATAAACCAAAAAGTCTTAGCAGACATGGGTCCGCAAAATAACGGTTTTCGGAGATATGGAAGATTTTTTTTTGGCAACATTTATTTGCAATTATTTATTGCTTATTTATTATGTATAAACAAACAAAAGAAGCTTCTAACAAAAACATGAAATAAAGTTACATAAGGTGTTTAAGGTGCCCTCTTTCCATTTCCAAGCAAGCAGAACATTTTTCACTGAAGAATTTTCGAAGTGTGTCTAAAACCTCCTCATTGCTTCGAATTTGTCGACATTTTTTATTAATTCGTAGCTACAGTTCATCGAGGCTATTTACATGGGCACCGTAGTTTAATGTTTTCACATATCCCAGCGAAATAAATTTCGAGTGTTTAAGTCGGGCTATCTTGCAGGATATAATTTAGGCCCGGCCCTTCCTGCTCGTCACATGAAAAAATTTGGTGTAAATGCTCTCTAACAGCAATCGAAAAATGAGCTGGAACACTATAATACTGGAACCACATATGTTGCCTTTGGTTTAAAGGAATATCGGCCAAAAGATCACCCACTGTAATCTGCAAAAAGATAAGAGGGAAAGCTCTAATTCTTTCAGCGGCTGATATTCTCTGCACACAACTCGTCCCCAGATCATGCTCTATCCATTCTAGAGTTTGTTCTGCTTTAGGAGTAGAGACTGACCTGGAACTGGTATCATGCAACGTTAGGTGGATTCTTCTAAACATACGGTGTGTAGCAATTGAAGACTTTGATGAGCTTTAACATAAACATGTTGCGCTTTGGTGGCAATGCAATTATTTAACGTTCATAGTATTATAAGAAAATGCAAGTTTTTGTAAAATAGGAAAAGGAGGTAAAACAGAGTAATCCATGTTTATTAAGACTTTTTCTTTCTTTATTGTCTTTTTAAATATTTTACACCCTTTTTTTAACACTCTGTATACGTCATTTTATATTATCGTTTTACGACTCATTTTAATGTTTTTTTGACAATGTTGGCGTCTCTTCTATTCGTGTCAAGCGAGAGGATCTCTAGGAAATAATCGAAGGAAAAAAATGGAAACACATCGCCTATATCTTCTGATTATTTCGTGTGAGAGAGACAGAAAAGGAGAATAAAGAATAAGTGCAAAGAGAGGGTGAAGTGAGATCGAATGATCGAAAGAGAGAAGGGGGGGAGGAATAGAGAGGAAGAGAGAGAAAAAAGAGAGAAAGAGAGAAAGAAAGAAAGAAAGATAGAGAGAAGGAGCGAAAGACAGAAAGACATAGAACTCCGCCAATTGCACATAAATTTGTTTTTCCAAAATAAAGTAAGTAAAACTTTAACGTTATCAGCCCCAATAGATATCTAGTTCCCAATCAAGCTAATCATCAGCTATGTAAAAGAGTCGTTTATCTATTCATCTTTCGTAATTCGCAATAATTACAAAGTTTATGAAGCGTGCGATAAATAGCAACATCACTTTGATTCATTACCGCGCGTAGTGTGATATGATACGATCCCAAGATCAAACTAGCGTGGTGAATATTAATAAGGTTGATTATATGTTGTGCGTGTGGTATTTATTTATTTATTTACAGAATAATCACCCTCTTGAACGCAAACCTAGTCCATCAACCATGTAAAACAAGAGTCGTTTATCTATTTAAGCACCTTTCATAATTCCCAATAATTAGAAAGCTAATTAGCTCCACGAGAAAGCCCTTCCAGCCTATGGCGTGCAATTGGCTCATTTCAGCTTCCGCTTTTATCCGTGCAACTGTGATTTCATGTCTTCATTTACGAATTCTAATTTGTAGTCGTGAAAGCGTTGATTAAGTGCTCGAATAAGCAAAGGGCGAACTCAACATGTCGGTGTAAAGTAATTAAAGGGAACAGACAATGTTGGCGAAAGTAGCGAGTTGATTAGTTCTGCAATTTTGTTTATGTTAAAGAGAGTTTCGATAAAATAGAAATATTTAATAATAAATAGTTCGGTGAAGCATTTAGCTTTCCTTACCAACCTGGTTCAAATAGAAAACGCAATTGTTTATTTTTCTCTGCTGTTTGCGGAAGGAAAATTAAATGCCTCAGGGAGAGTCTACCTAGTTTTCTATAAAACGAGATACTAAATTCACATTATTAGCAAGGAAATTGTTTCGCTTCTCTGAAATTGCCGAAGAAAAAGAGCAGCAAATCAAATAGAGGTTCATTATAATTTTGCAAACAATGCGATGAAAATATTGATTTACTAAATATGTGTGAAACCAGTTAAAGCAGGGACCCTTGACGAGCCATTGGCGCTTTGATGAGCTTCAATGAATTAATTGAATACCTATCCCAACTTTACTGGTGTACACAGATTATTATTTTATATAACAGTTTCCGAATAGTGAAACTCAGCTACGCAACAATGACGGAGTATTAGAGCGTTAACAACTGAGTACAATAGAAATTTACTGACCGAATATGATTAAGCCTTCCCTCTGGATGAATTTAATTATGGGTCAATTTTGATAGGAAAAGGCACAGATGGTGAGAGATTCGGGAAACAGTGCAAAGTTGGATGGGTTAACATATGAAATTGTATAATAGATCCTTTTGTGTTTGATGTCAAGCGCCTAGAACTAGACAGGGTCTGTTAGGATTAAACTAAAATTCCGGAATATGTTTCAGTGAAATAGCTCTCGAATAGATTTCAATCTTGCTATTTACTTTTATCGTTTGTCGCTACTTTTAGCTTAATTTGTGAGGGCTAGCGAATGAAGAATATACCAGCTATAGAAATTTATCTCGGGGTGAGCCCCATTTGCATCAATACGCGTTCAGACTTGATTTCGCTGCATTTACTACACAGCGCATTATAAATCAAGAGACTAAAGTAAGTCTTTTAATCCCGCGGTGAAGTTTACCGCCCGTCTGCAGGCAGGCAGCAAATCGCTGAGGAATTAAAAGACACTTTAGTCTAGAGGCATTGTCGCTTTTTTGCACTTGCATTTTCATCTAAAATGATTTTGAGTGCTGAATGGTGCCTTGTGTATTGATATTCTGAGATATTTGTGAGGTGTGTTGTAGGTTGCCTTAAAACTAATAGAAAATTCCTGAGAATATCAATAAGAAACATAAAAAAGACATCATTGAACCGATCAAATCGTTGTAGTGTTAAGCTCGAATTTATGAATTTTATTATTTAAGATGCTGCAGAGGGAGCCACTACATGACTTTTACGGAAAAAAATAAAAATTATTTCGTCATGAAATTTTGCGAAAGGAAAAAAATAAACAAAAATTATGCAAAATGTCTGTTCCTGGCATCTGTTTTTGTTTTTAATCGAAGCAGCTTAGGCATGAACCATTTGGACCGAGATTCAGTGCTGAATTTCAGAAAAATTGTTGGGTTTTCAATATTTCTATCTTTTATGCTTATTCTGTGGCGCGCGATTATGATTGTGATTCGACCAAATGACTTTGCAATAGTTTTAAATATGATTCAAAAATATACAAAATCGTTTTTGTTTTATAGACCCTTTATTTGGTTAGAAAAATGATTGATTACGTCAGGAGAAGCAAACATTTTTTTACTACTCTTGGGAGTAAACGATCCATTTTGGTACCTCCTCAAAAGGAGTAAAGATGCAAGTTTAATCTTCGAAAGGCAAAAAAAATATATTTTCGGTACGTTACAATTCAAAATGCTGCCACTCTTAAACTGGCATATGCAGGTAATGAGGAGAAATAAGGTAAAATTTGGCTATTTTGTCCTTTTAGCGACTTCACTCGTTAGACTAGATGCTGTTCAGAGTGTCCACTTTTCATTGGACAAACATTAAGCTCAGAGCTATCGAATTGATTAAAAAAACTTTTGACTAAAGAGCTGTGCTGCAACGCATAGGCCTAACTCACCAGATACCCGACTATCAGGCAGTGTTCACAAATCACTTAAAAATTAATTTTTACTCTATATTTTCAGTAATCAGTTCTAGCCCAAAATTCAATCAACTAAATTACAGTTTTATACGGAAGTTTTATAGGGCTTTGCGTTCATATAGTGTGAATTCTAGGTAAGCCTTTTCTAAACCTCTGTCCTAAAGGGACGTTACAGGGACAATAAATAGCATGGCGCCTTAAAAATTGATTAAAATCATTAAAAACCATTTGAAGGTCTCAAAATATATTGAAGATTCGTTTGATATGAAAAATCTCCTCTCGATCGTTGATTATTTATAAATGTGTTGGTTAAATTTGGAAAAATCGAGGTTTCGGCCCGGGAGCTCTTTCTCAATGGAAGAAACGTCAGCACCAACTTCAAGGCTAAAGGGAAAATCTGCAGATTTGAAATTTCCCAACAATCGTAGTTTAACATCCTTCCTTGTGGTTACTCCCAACATATAAATATTATTAATCAAGTTATACAGTAAATCACTTGGTATATTCCTACTTACGTATGCAAAGGGTGGCGTATTTTATAAAAATGCAACTCGCCCTGGGTTAAGTGCTAATGGAAATTTCGTTCCAACTACGTGAATCCAATAATTTAGAATAACATTTCCCTATAATCTGGGGCACGAGTTTTCCACGAAGCTGTTATCTCCATACCCACAGCTTGCCATTTTATACTTTTTATTTTCCATAAACACACGTTCATGGTGTCATGGTAACACAGCCCAGTAAGACGACCGTTTTGAGTAAAAATAGAACGAAAGCACTTATTAAGAAAAAAGCTTTATCTTAATAACCTCTGCTCCATGAAAATTGGGTCTAATGAAGAATAAATCCTTAGAGGCAAGGATAAGCCCACACAAATACATTAGGGCTCCTGCTAAGTAGAAGCAATGTAAATTTTTTAAGTCGCAAATCAGAAAGGAGCTTTAAGTAAAAATTAAATTTGAATAAAAAAATGTACGTACCTTGTAAGTATTTAGGTTCTGTACCACGCACTTCAAAATGGCATCTCGTCCTATCGAGACAGTCACGTTTTCGATTGGTTGGACAAACATTGGCCCTTCTGAAAAACAAGGTATTCTTCAGATTTCTCCGTAGATATCTCTGAAGATACGTAGGATGGCTACATAGTGTGAGATAGTCCAATATCCCGGTGAATATGGGATTTAGAAGAAAAAGTTTCGTATAAAAGTTTTTAGTATGTAAAAGGTACGTATTTTAAAATTATTTTCAAACCTACAGGGTCCATTATAAAAATGTGTCCCCCCTTCCAATTTTTTGTTATTTTAGAACTTCTCTTTAAATTTTAATGTTAGTTTATGTGAGATGCCCTATCTTTAAAACTTACCGTTTTCGAATTATTCGAAAAAATTTGAAAATCTTAACAGCTGCAAGGTGGTACATAAATTGGCGCTGTACCCTAACCTCTGCGAATTTCGAAATGGGTCTTCTGAAGCACCAAAAGGACTTAATAAGCTATGTTTTAACTCAGTTGAATTTGAGCAAAACTTTTTCACAATCACTGAAATATGCATCCAAAGTTGCATGATTACAGACGTCAATAAATTGCTTCTATCAAATGAAATGCCCCAAATTTTTTCAACATCGTGCTCAAAATTTAAAAATGTACAACTTTTGTTAACATTGTCCTATCCCTAAACTCAACCCTTTTTATGTTATACATTAAACAAATTAATGTGAATCTAATGTCAATTTTGTCAAATATTATGATTGATGATAACTTTGTTGAAATTTAATTGCTATTTACTTAATTGGTGCTGACGTCCCCGATGCGACTCTCAAAGCGTTTAGTAACCAAACGTGAATAATTTTTGGGAACTCAGAAAAGACTCAGTTTAGGGATAGGGTGATGTTAACAAAAGTTTGAATTCTGAAGACGATGCTGTTAAGAAGATTGGGGTATTCCATTTGAAATAAACAAGTTATTGACGTTTGAAATCATGTAACTTCGGAAACATATTTCGGTGCTTGCGGAAGCTTTCTTCTCAAATTCAAATACGTCAAAACATAGTTTTTAAGTCTTCTTGAAGCTCCGGAAGACCAATTTCGAAATTCGTAGCGGTTAGGGCACGGCATCGATTTTAATGAGATTTTGCAGCTGTCAAAATTTTCACATTTTTCCGAATAATTCGGAAACAGTAAATTTTAAAGATCGGGTACCTTACATAAGCTGACTTTAAATTTTAACGAGTAATCCTAAAATGGCAAAGAGTGGAGAGATTTCCTTTAAAAAAATCGAATTGCTTTTTGTCAGACTTTTACGGCGGACCCTGTAGATTTGAAAATTATTTTAATATACGACCCTTTTACATACTAAAAACTTTTTTAGGACAATTTTTCTTCTAAATGGCATATTTGCCGAAATATTGGACTTCTTCACACTAACGAGCCATCCTGTATCTTCCCCGTCTCGCTGTATATTTATATATGTACCCTCCCGTAAACGGAGTCCAATTTATCCAAATGGAAATATAGTAAGGTACCGTTAACCTCAAAGTTGCTAGGGCATTCGTTTCAAGAAACCTCAAAGGGCGAAGTATGGAGATTTACTATCGCAATTTCCAATAATGGGATAATTCGTTCCACATCGATCACTTAAACAATAAATGAGTGATCAAAGGCGCTTTCTGTTCTAATTAAACCTCTGTAATCCAGAGCTTGACTACAATTAACCTTGTTGGTTACTAGTTTTCACATCTTTAATTTTTAATTCAACATCGAGTTTATCAATTTTATTCGGGCTCGCTTTTAACGGAAAACTAATTTAGATAAAAGCCTTTTAAGGGTATGGAATCGTTTCTCGATTTAATTTACCTTTACGTTTTCACAAAGCTCGACGCTCATTTCAGAATAGTTATCGCTTCGGAGAATTTACTGATAAAAATGTAATGATTCTCATGAAATGTAATTATTACATATCTGGGGGCTTCGGTTTCGAAAATCCCTTTCATCCAAGATCTTCGGTAAAACGACATGTTTAAAGGGGAGATTTAATTAAAGGGAGGAGATTGAAAGGGGATCGAAGTGGCATGTTCAGGTAAAGAGATTACTTTAGAATCTAACATCCCTGGTTACAACGGTTAGGAAAGGATATGTGGTCGGCTTAAAGACCTCGCTTTCTTGACCAATTTGACCGTTTTCTTGACCTCAGAGCGCAACAGATGCCAGTATTCAAAATAATAAAATAATTCCAATGTCCTAACAAATGAGCCAAAATAATACTATATGAAGTAAAAAGGCAATGGGAAAAGTAAATTATTCTCGATCTGGGACTAGTGATTTACAGTCTCTAGAGGACTATCAATCTGTGGATAATTATTTTAAATCCACCTACCTATTTTATTTCTATTTTATTTAGAACATTCGTCTTGTTTGCTACCGGTAATAAAATTTAATTTCCATTAAATGTTTCGAGTTTAAGTATTGTTTGCAATGTACAGTGAGTCCCAGAAGTAATATCCAAATTAATTTAAAATTCAGCGGTGTGTTTTTTGGAAAATCGTTCCTACCCGTCGATATTTATATTTTAATGCGGTTTTTTATGATAAATTTATGTATACAGAGTTGTTTACGCAACTCGTTCATTAAAAGTTTACTATGATGTAAAAGTGACACCAATTTAAAAATTTAAAGTTAAGTTAACTTCGACATGTAATATATTTCTTAATATTTTTAACTTCTTGTCACTTCCGGTTTAATCGCAAATAGCTGTCGACTTGCTTATTTAAAATGGAACTTTTAGTATATTATTCTATTTTTAGCTTCTACCTAATATTTCAGACGCACTTTCTTCGCTCTATATTTAGCCCTTATCATTTTTGAGATATTTGATCTTGATTTAAAAACGTGCCTCCGTAATGATCGGTTTTAAAATTGCGTATTTTCGCAATTATTAAACACGCAATTTTTATATTTCGCAGAATGTCAATATAGAGTGTTAATTTACGCTCTTGCTATTTATAAATTTCAATATTATACAGGGCGTTCAAAATTGAGGTCTTAAAATTCATATTTTTGAAGTTGCGAAAGTTTTTTTTTTTTAATGAAACGCTCTAAAAGTTTAAGCTGCATCAAGAAGAGAATGTAATTCTCTATCAAACTTTATCAGGATTATTCATATCTATTTCAAGCCATTTTCGAAATTGTTGTTTTATTATGTGAAACTAGTAGTAGTGTAGCAGTGCAGATTTATTCAGCTAAATGTTTATATAATTTTTTTCAGTTTTTTAATGACTTTCATCTATGCTAGGTCAACGCATTATTTATTTTTCCATGATCAACTACGCAAAGGATAAAAATATGCGAGAATAAATATGCAATATTAATTTCGAATAATATTTAATTATTTCGAAAATAGTTTAGCTTAAGTATAGTAACCCTGATACAGTTCGATCAAGAATTATATTCTCTAATTGACACTGTTGAAACTTTTGGGTGTCCCATTTGAAAAGTAGACTACGGCGACTTCAAAAATATGAATGTTAGGAGTTGAATTTTGCACACCCTGTGCAATACTAAGTCAAATAAATAGTTAACGTGTAAACTTAAGACTCTGTATTAACATTTTACAAAATATGAAGATTATGTCTTTAATAACTGCGAAGATATGTCATTTTTAAATTGGGCATTACGGGGGCATGTTTTTAGTTTTAGGTTAAATATCTTAAAAATGGTAAAAGTTGGATATATGAGATTATACAGGAAATGTGTCTTAAATATTACGCAGAATCTACAAATAAAATATTATAGTATGCTGGGGATCCCATTTAAAATAGACGAATTAACAGCTATTTCCGGTTAAACCGGAAGTGACAGGAAGTTGTAAATATTTTTAAAAAATAGTTCGTGTAGAAGTTAACTTAATTTAAAGTTTTCAAATTCGTAGCATTTTTAGATCGTATCAAATGTTTAATGAACGGATTGTGCCAATATAGTGAATATATAGAGAGTTTCCTACGGAGATTTGAATTTTATGAATTCTTTATGGATTTTGTGGTATAGTCAGAGCCATGGAACCAACCTGAACTAACTAGAAACACCTTCTATTTCATCCCACTCCCCCTAAAATTTAGGTATGACTTTCTCCTCCAAATGTTACAATTCTCCAATAAATTTAAGATGCCCTGGCGACTGTAACGAACTTTCTAAAGACATTTGGAAATTCTTTGACAACTAGTTGAGAACTGCGACTTAAACCTTTGAAAATGTCTTCCATTGAGAATCGTCAAAATATTTTAGTGTTTACCTGGTCATTGCGGCCTTTAAAATTTTCTATTTCTCTCCAAAGCTTCATAATTTTCAAAGAAATTAAACTCTTTTGGAGATGTTTCGTTGGTTATAATCACATTTCTAATCACCTGTTTGTGGGAGTAAGCGACTTCTTAGCTAATACCCGGAGGACGTTTTGAGATCAATAGAAATTATCAGGGTTCACCTCAAAGCTCTCTAAATTTAATGCTTCCTGAAAATTTTTAGGTGAGATTTTCTACGTATACAGGGTGTTTGGTAGAGCAATAGAAAGTTTTTAATAGTATTTGAACTTTTGAGCTAGCTCCGCATTGGAAGAAATTTTGTTTGGGACGAATGAATAAATTGGAACTAAAGTATTTTAACACATTAATTTGATTACGGGATTGTTTGTAATAATAATTTTTAATTAAATATTATTTCCATTCTCGATGTACATATTAAGAATATTTTGCAAAAAAATATTGAATCAAATCAGTTATTTCTAAAAAAAATCTAAGAATCGCGCTATTTAAAAATAACGAGACTTTTTATAAGAAAATGGTATGGTTTTGAATTTATATGATTATATAAATTTAAAACGACTCTATCTACATATCTTTCATTGAACACGTTTCATCGGTCTACCAAATATCCTGCACATACATGCTGAGTCATAAAAATCGAGCCAAGCTATAACTCAGGTATTCGTGAACGGATTTTCATGATTTAAAAAGCAAATAAAATAGTATTTTTCAGACTAGTAAATAATGTCAAAATGGATTTTTTAAACTCAACTTCTGCTCACTTGTCAATTTGAGAATTTTAAATTGAAATTCGAATTTTGTTTTTACTTTTTTTGAAACAAAATAAGTTGCCGAGTTTGTTGATATATGACAAATTAATGTTCAAACTATTTTTAACTAAAAAGAAGTTTAAAAATTAATTTCTTCGACTACTAATAGATTGTCTTGAACATTACAAATAACTTTTTAAATGTTCCATAGCATCATAAATTCTCCTCTGAACGTTTAAACTCATGACGATGAGGTAATTTTCTATCAGGAAAATAAGTAGAATAAAAAGGCACTGCTCCATCGTAATTTTTATTGTTTTGGAAATATGGTTCAACCATATCCGAAAATTCGCTGTTTACTTTTAAACATTTTAAACTGAAATTGTCACTTGATAATTTTCATAATGATTTTAATAATGACACTAACAACTATTTCAATTGCACTAAAGTACTAATTTACAATAATCAGACTTGCAACATAACTGCTCACAGAAAATTATAACGAAGAGGGATGTGGTTCCAATGATTAATTTTTTCATTTTATCGTATTCCTTTTACTCTATTTTTCTTCCTCATTTGTCCTTTGTCTTTGCTCTCCTGCCTTCTGGCTAAGTCTTAATGGGTTCCACTTGCCCATGGCGCCAGGCATCTTTGCACAGAATAATTTAAAGGGATAAAATGGCATGAAATGAAGATGGCCACAGGATAATACAGATGGTTTCATGACGCCACAGATGGCTACATGATATGCTCATATCGTTCAAACTTTGTATTTTTTTTTCAGTTAAAAATTGTTTTAACATTAACTTGTCATACGTTATCAAATTAAGAAAAACGTTTTCTCACAGAAAAGGTAAAACAATACGCATTTTTATTTAAAATTCTGAAGATGATACCTGAAGCAGAAGTTTGGTTAAAAAATCAATTTTGATGTTATTTAGTAGTCTGAACAATATCATTTTATTTGTTTTTTTTTTCATCAAAATTCATTAATCTAAAACTGAATTATGGTTTGGATCGTTTTTTTTTAGACAGCTGGTATGTTATAGTACATACCAGGTATACCGGTATGAAGTGAGCGTCAGGATATAAATGTCTCGATATAGGGCATTTGTTGTAAAGAAATATTTTTTTTTTTGTTTGCTTGGTTAGTATGCAAACTGACAAACATATTTATTACAAATCAAGCCCTGGAACAAATAACAATAAATTATTTAATTGTGCCAAAAATGTCGAATTTTGTACCACAAAATGATGATTTGCGGAAAGCATTAATTTTTTTGCTTTCATTTGAAGAAAAGTGCTGTAGAGTCGCATCGAATGCTTGTCGAGGCATATGGTGATTATGCTTTATCAAAAGCAACATGCAAAAGATGGTTTCAACGATTCAGACAACAATTTTGATGTGCAAAATGAAAAACGTGGCAGACCACCAAAAAAGTTTGAAGACGCCGAACTGCAATCAATATTGGATGAAGAGGACACTTTAAGTCAAAAGCAAATGGCAGAAATGTTAAATGTTGCACAACAAACAATTTTTGATCGTTTAAAAGCTATGGGAAAAATCCAAAAGTGTGGAAAATGGGTACCGCATGAATTGAATGAAAGACAGATGGAGAACCGAAAAAACACCTGTGAAATTTTGCTTCAAAGGCACGAAAAAAAATCAATTTTGCGTCGAATTGTTACTGAAGATGAAAAATGGATTTATTTTCAAAATCCTAAACGGAAAAAATCATGGGTTGATTCAGGACAACCATCAACATCGACTACAAAACCTGATCGATTCGGCAAGAAGGCAATGTTGTGTGTTTGGTAGGATCAGAAAGGTGTGGTGCACTACGAGCTTTTAAAACCTGGTGAAACCGTTAATACTGTTCGCTACCGACAACAATTGATTAATTTAAACAATGCATTGATCGAAAAACGATCAGAATGGGCCAGAAGACACGGGAAGGTAATTTTGCTCCATGACAACGCACCTGCACACAAAGCAACACCGGTTCAGGATACCATCAAAACACTTGGTTGGGAGTTGCTACCCCATCCGCCGTATTCACCAGACTTGGCTCCTTCGGACTACCATTTGTTTTCATCGATGGGACACGCATTGGCTGAGCAGCACTGCGATTCCTACGAAAAAGTAGAAAATTGGGTGTCTAATTGGTTTGATGCCAAAGAGGCACATTTCTATTGGCGTGGTATCCATAAATTGCCAGAAAGGTGGTCAAAATGTGTAGAAAGGAATGGTCAATATTTTGAATTTTTTTTTCTTTTCTTGTTAAAATTGGTATTTTATTTTCTCAAAATAGTGCTTATTTCATACCGGTAAACCTGGTATGTATATAGAAGACCAAAAATCCGACATAAATTGACTTGAAATTGAGAGAAGTGTTCTTCATGTAAATGCCAAAACACTTCAAAAATTGTTATTAGTTGTGCATTTCTTGGTGTAACAAACGTCCTTACTGCGTTGCCCGTGAGGTAGGTAAATGTACTTTTTTATCTTTTTCTTATAGAACCCTATATATATTAAGATATTTTCGTGTTCTTAGAGAAATTTTTAACATATTCCATGCCATATATCCTTGTCTAAATTCATCAATTTGCGAAAAACAAACAAAAAATTAGAAAAACAATAAAATGCCTAAAAAATAACAATACAAACTACTACAATCTAATGTATTAAAAGCTCCAACTATGCCCCGTTGACTTCGTGGTGGTAACAAAACCATAATTCAAATTCTTCAGGAATTTTTCTTATCATTTGAAGGGGTACTTGTTGAGCTTCATGAGTAATTTTATTGTTTATCTCTTCCATATTGTTGGACCTATTTAAACACCATCTGTGTTTTAGATAACCCCATAAAAAATCTATAGGGATAAGGCAAGACTAACCAGCAGGCACTTTAATTTTCCTTTGATCCATTCATCGATTGTATTATTATTATTATTATATAAGCATATTACATGAAATATGTTAAGAATTCCTTAAAGAATTCAGTAATATACATCGGGTTTTATAAGAAAAAAATTAAAAAATACTTTTATCTATTGAACATAGATAAACCTGTATATATACATGTCTGTTGCGTCAAAAAAGGCACAACTAAAAACAATATTTGACGCGTTCCAATATTTTCATGAAAAATATTTTCTCCAATTTTCAACGAATTTATGCAAAATTGTTGGACCTCTATGTGCATCAATTTGATAATTCCTTAGAATATCCCAGCTTCTTATTGGTGTTATGGAGACATTACCAAACACTTTTTAGATTATGCATATGCGTTTCCACTATCTGAGTAGCTTAGAGCTGGTGTTAGAAATAGCTAGCGCCTGTTTAAGAATTTGAACATTCCCGATAAAATGTAAGGACATATTGAGACCTCTTCTTGATGGTCATCAGGGATTTTTCTGAGATCAAGTAATTTCAAAGCAATGATCAAAGTTCAGGTTAAAGTTTATTAGTTTCGTCTTAAATCGTAGAAGAAGGAACTTTTGGAAGGTATTTTTGAGATAGTAGAGAGCTTTGATTAATTGGAAATTGGCGATGATTTCATGTAGAGACTATAAGGAAACTGACTGTAAACCTAAATATATTATTATTGGTCAGGAGTTTATGTTATTAATTTGGCAATTCCGGAAAAAATTGAGGAGAATCATTAGAATAGTTAATAACTTCTTTAAATTAATGAGACTTCTCAGAAACGTTAGAGTTTTCAGTGAATCTAAGGGGGAGATTTGATGCGATTTTAGGGGGCACTTCTAACTCGACTTTAAAGCCTGCGAAATTGGCAAGTTGAAAATTTGATAATAACCGAGGAAATTTAAGTCCTCTAAAGGCCGAATAAAGGCAGGAAGAAGAGCCACAGTGGAGCTGACTCCAGAAATAATGAAATATACATTTTCATGAAATCTTCATTGATGCTGACATGTTTTTTCTGAATAGCTTCTGCAGAATTTCTAATTAAATATTCACTTTTTGTTAAGTAAAAAACAGCAAAACATCTTGGTAATTAACTAAAAAGCTTTCTCTGTAGCGTATTAAAAACTGGAAATAAAAGGACAGCTTCTAAAATAATTACTCAGTTTGCACGGTCTTCAAACAAAGCCTGTTTTTATCCAGGAAAAACAGCGGGATCAAATGAAGCCCGAACTTAGTATGTCGTCATGAAAAATTAAACACTTCTTTTGTGTTTCGCTAATAAAAGCTTAACTTCAAGTGAGTGGGGAGCTTTTTTGTCAGGTTCCAGATTCACTCGATAAAATTGCTTTAACATATGGAAAGAGAAATTAATTAATAACCGCAGTATTTGGTGTTTACTCGAATCAAATTTATTCGAGGGCGCAGACCAAGTTTTATCGCCGCACTTACTTAATTACTAACTTACATAGAAACTCCGGTTGAGTTAACTTGAAGGGGATCCCGGAGCGAGAATTTAATATATCAGCCCTCGCCAGCTTCAAAAGCAAGTTATCTAATACTGTTCTATTGGCAAATCAGCTTCGGCCGTTGAATACGAAATTACTGAGTGCTGAATATGCAATACAAGTTTAATTGATTTTCATAGATGAGGCAAGTTCCAGGCTTTTTTGTTCCCTAATCAAAGGCATCAGTTTAAAGTTCTGAACAAATTCGCAAGAGTTAAAAGCGTTGGAAATTTGTAATGCTTCAATTCAAAGCTTCGTCAGTTAAGAAATAATAATTAAGAAGTTTGCTAACCGAGTTAATGTTCAAATTAGCATCTGCTCAAGTTTTGATTAATTGCGAAGTAGAACTGAAAATAAATGGTGCTTATCGAATGCGAAACAAAAATCTCGCTGAAGCTCTAGATTTTCCTGCCAGAAATTCAGGCTCGGGATCGATACGCCTACCTATACTAACTAGTAAATTACTGCACTTTCCGAAATTGGTAATAAAAAGCTGCTGCAATATTGCATCTAAATTTTTAACATCGCATTTACCATGGAATACGAGCTTCGCTATCTGTCCGGGCGTATTTGTGCCGCCATTCGTAAAGCTTCATGATGGTGGGCTTTTCGAGATACAGCATAAAGTAACATAGAGGCATTTACAATGGTCCGGATTGCCTCTAGTGAATCACTCTATCTACTACCGTAATTTAGGAGCTTTCGCGAAATTCTGTTAACAAGCGTATGCGTTCATTTCCTCAGTCGCTTCATTAGCGACTACTTCATCAGTCAGCTTCTTTTGAACTGCCGAAATAGCTATTTATGTAACTAATTACTGAACGCATGGTCATGTGTAACGTAAGTCGTACGATATTGCAATTAGTTCTAAGTCTTTCACAGACGATATTTGCTAATTTTTCAGAAATATGAAAAAATTAGAGACTTATTTGAGCTTGGCCTGAGCTTTTTTACAAATCCTTAGATCCGTAAAATTATCGCAACCGTTAAGTTTTTGGTGCCGTTTATTCGTTGAACTAAGCAATATTTACTAACAACCGCAGAATTTTACGATTACCAAAATTATCGCTTCATTTGACAAAATTAGAAAAATGTATGTGTGGTAATTTATAATATTCTACATAAATTTCGTTATACAAACCTTCATGCATGAATTTTCGCCAAATTTATATGTACATGTTAAGTGTATTAATACCATTGTTAAATTGAATAATGTTACGAGTTCTGCATTCCAATAGGATGTATCATTTTATTACCTTTTCATTCAAACTCTAATTTCAGTATTTAAAGATATTTTCTGCGTGAATTTTCCCGTATTCAAATTTTAAATTGATGATAACCAAAAAAAAATGAGTAAATATGAAAAAAAAAAATAAAACATCAACTTTATTCAAACAGTTCAAGAAATAATATGCATAAATTTGTTTGACGTGAAAGTCTAAAAATTAAACAAAAACTCCAAGTTCTTCTTTTGAAACTTTCACTTGCCACCACTAATCTTGTCGACCTATGAGTGACATGCAGGTTGTTTAAAATGTTCATACACAAACTTTAACTGCTTATTCTGTGAAAAATAGCGCTAGTTTGTTATATTTTTTTAATTATAATTTTTTTGCGTACAGCAAGAGCCCATTGAAAGTTTTTTTAAGAAACAATTGATACACCATTGTTTATTTCGGAATTAAAAGTGTTTATGGATTCTCTATTCATTTCTTAAAAAAAAACGCTCTGCAGTCGTTTAACTATTCATTAATAAGTTCGAATATTGGCGTTACGTTTTCCATTAAAGTGAATAGCACAGAAACCATTTAATTAATTTTCTAATAATTTTTGGATCATATCATATCCGACTTTCCTAAGATCGATAATAGTGATTATTTCGTGATGTTTTGACTTTTTCACAATAGTAAAGAATAGACAAGAAAGTACAAAAGGCAATGAAAAAATTCGAACAGGGTGCGTTTTGTTGGTAAGTACGAATGTATTTGATAATGAAAATAGAGGAGGAAGTGTAAAACTCTGCCATATACCTTTATACTTTTATAGTGAATTTTTAATTGCAGCTTTAGTTGAGAATCATTTTTTTTTTAATACAATTTTTCCGATTGTCCAGCTATTTACTTTGCATGTTTTTTTAATTGCTACATTTACGGCCTAAATCTAGGTATTGGCTTGTCTCCAATACGTACTTTTAATTTAATAATATACTAATTTGATTTATTAATATTCATTAATTTACTAATTAAATAAAAGTATTGATTCATTAAACTTATATCAAGCAGAGTGTCCTAGTTTCAGCGGTATTTAAATTAAAATTGTAATACAAGAGAAAAGTTCCTATTAGACTGGTTTTATAGTTTATTTGACTTGAGAAAATCAGATAGGTGAGAACAACTTATTGTCGCAATTTAGATCGTAGCAATTTCAGCACCATACGTCAGAAAGTTTATTAAAATTTATACGGGGTGACTCAAATTTTCTCCAGCCAGCAATTGCTACTTCAAAGCCTAATAGAGAGAAAAGGTTAATTTTTTTTCGATTTAAATTCGAGAACTAGATGGCTGGAATACACAGAGTAAAAAGTAAATGCTTGAATTAAATTTTAGTATTAAATTAAGTTTTTAGGTTAATAAGTTTATGCGATAAAATATTTTCTTAAATTGGGCGAATCAATTTCTTCGTGGCAGCTTTGTCAACATTTTTAACAAGCAAATAAGTAAATATTAGACTACATGAATAACAAGCAAAAAGTTGAAAATATTAATAAAATTGATCGTTTCTGAACATTTTAAATTGAATTTTTTAACAAGCACCCTATTGAGTGCGACGCTAAATATCGTTTATTTTTTCTTGCTTTTTCTAATAGTAAATAAACTAGAAGGAAACGTTATGAATCCTTAACTGTTAAGGCAACAAGAAGGTTTACTACACGATCCAATTAGGTGGTCATTTCATATCCAGCACTTTTGTGAGATATTAAATGTCAAGAAGTTACACATCTCGCCTCAGCGGACTACTGAATATTCCTGTACAAAGCACCTTGTCTATCCAAAATAGTTATCCCGTTACCAAACACAATATCCCGTTCGAACAAGGATGTTATAACATGCACATCCAATTTACATTAAATAGACATGATGAGGAGCTGACAAGCACTCCGCGTTGCTACATTGCCCCATATTAACAATGATGGGTTATTATTAATTAAAAAAATCACCTGCGAGCAGATAAATAATTAGAAGAAAATTAAATTAAAATAACACATTCATTGGACTGAAAGTCACATCGTTATGGTGGTGGGAATAGAGAGTACTCCGAGAGTTAATTTTCAACTTGTCGACAGCAACTTCAAAGGAATAAAAAGGTGTTTTGAGTCGGAGTACCTTCAAAGAGGTTTTAATTCGGACAGACAATGCTGGTTTGAAATTAAACATGCCGAGAGTTCTATTGTTCGAGTTGTGCAGGGGCGTTGGATTAAGCCCAACAAATCCTGGAATGATAAGACCTCGAACAGCGATTGATGAAATATAAATTAATGCCTTTAGAAATCGCAGGGGCTTATTAATTTTTATTTAATGGAGGCGAGCAACTAATTGTGTGATATATTACCAAAAACATACGCACTGACACACAAAAATAGGAAATTCAACCATCAGTTACAGCATTTTGTTGATTCTTTCACGATCTGTCCATATGCTGGAAATTTGTGTAAGATCTTCAAAAGTTACCCACAGCAGTGTTAGTTGACACTACCATATTTCTTACGGCAATTGTTGCAAAAAAAAGTAACGAAATTTTCTGAAGAAATATTTAAGGACACGCGACACCTCATCTCTGGATATAAGAGGTTTCCAAAAAATTTGTAATTTTGCTGATGGTTTTTATGATTTTTGGAAGGTTTTTCAAAAATTCTAGTTAGTTTGCCTGAATTGGTCTACATCTTACCGAGAAGGATTTTCGTCAACTGAGTTTCCATTCTATAAAAAACTTGGAATTCGAACTGGCCCGAACAATTTCAGATTTGCTTGACATGCAAGAGTGTTCTGGTACTGTTTAGGCCAGGGGCTTCCTGAGTTCTTGCCTAACGGTAGTGACTGCCTCATTAGGCACCCACAGAGGAATCCAAATATGCTGACGAGGTTTCGTAATTGAGTCGAAGGACCAGCCGGGCTTCCGTCATGAAATAATGGGGTTCCAAAGGTTCGAGATGGTATAGAAACTCTGTTACACGAATCACACTAAATGTAATCACAGACAAGTTGAAATAAAGGGCTGAGTGGTGATTAAACTATTAACAATAATGCCCGTGTATAGATTTCTATTGCGACGAGAGCGTGAGAAGTTCGTAAAGTTCTGTGGTCTAACTTATGAAATTGAGAGAGGAGAGAAGTTGCTGTTAACGCTACGGGGTGAGAAACAGTTCTGTTCTTTGTTCCAAGAGGAGTGGTGCTCCTTTTCGAAAAACGCAGGTCCCGGAGTCTGGTTCTTTCTCACGATTTCGTGGGAAAATCACCACCTTGATGCTTTCACACCATTGTCTTATCGCTAACACCTTCTGGTTCTTGGGCTACTTGCGAGTTTGTTGCGACATTCTGTTCTAATTTACTGCGGCCCTTTATCTATTTTACGATTTGCACTTCATAAATCAGGGTGGAAGTAAATCAGATGAAAGATGATTAGCGCGGTACCCATGGTTTAGCACCTAATAGTATGTCGAGTTTTGGGTTCTGCTTTCTCTCTTTACCATATTTATTGCCCAGATGTTAGGGCATTGCATGAGAGCGATCTTAATGTTGGAGTTTTTCCAACACGTACCTTTGTCCACTCCCGCGATATATTCGAAAAAAAAATTGTTCGTGATTTTTTTTTTAAATCTATAAAATTATGCGATATTTAGAATATTTTGCGAAGAAAGGAGGGAGGAGGGTATCTCAGGGTGACAAAACGAGTGGGTTTTATTTAATACTCAACTCTTAGCGCCCCAGTCCCACACTCCCAGACTTAACAAGATTTTACCGTCAATGGATTTTTTAGTTTCAGGAAGTTCCTTTGAACATTGAAACACAATGAACTTTTTATGGGAGCTTTCATATAAAAAATTCGATAAACAGTAGCCTTATGGTCAGTTAAAAAATATTTTAAGGAATATTTTTAAAAATTTGAGAAATAATTAAATTAGCCATGAAACAAGAAGTAGCTAATCCAAAACAGTCCAAAATAACCCGAGGTAATGTTATTGAAATCAGATTTAATGAAATTAGATTCAACTTTGGAAAAACCAGATCAAGTGTCTAACTCTCAAGTGGTTCAATTTTCAAATCAAATGAAATATGTCAGAAAAATATCGAATTTCTTGGGTCGTTGAATCTCTATTAACGGGAGGCAGATTTAAACAAAAACTTTCACCATTTCCACAAAATGATGAGAATGCTAACATACTTGATGACAACTTCAGAAATATAAGGGCTGGTTTTCAATTTGATTTGGATCTTGATTAACCCAACAACTCCTTTCTTCCTTTTTAGTAATAAAAATCATGTATAAATTTGACTTGCTTTCGAAATTCTAATTTCCCCCAACGGAAAATGTAACATCAGGCCAAATCTGCTGCATGAGAATGATTGGATTTCTAAAGGCTAATAAATAAATTAATCCCAAATGAACTCAATGTGCAGGACGCATCGTCATCGAAAGTTTACACAACATTTAACATGTCCAGCCCTGTTTATCCGACAGGAAATACATAACACTTGACACATTCAATACATCCGGCGAAATGTACGGTATTTGGTCGGTAAATAATGATATGCATTAGCCGTGACGTCCCGAGTAAATTTATACAATGTAGACATCCATTATGGAGATGTGCAATTCTTGGTTCAGTGTGGAATTTCAATCTGAGCATCATCGCGAAAGCCCGCCATTTGTGTCATTTGTCTAGGGATGAAGATATTTATTACCGGGGAGACTATAATAATTGCAGCGAAAATAATATATAACTTTTAGGTAGTTTGCACGAACGCAAAGCTCTCAAAAATATTCGAAATATGCATAATTGCATCCGTGCAAATTAGTTACAATTCTCCGTTAATTGGCTTAACGCAACAATGGACAGAAATGTGAAATTTGACAAGGATTGAATTCCCACTTTCATTATAAAATTACAATCTGGAAGCTAATAGTACTGGGGTTTTATTTTTAATTCAAAAACCTCCAGGCAGCTTCAAACTTGATTCGCCTTCGAACTTCGATGGAAGCAAGCCCAAAATAACTAAACCAGGCAAATATTAGCATAGAAAATAGAAAGTGGTAAGCACTTACCAACACAATCGACCGCAGCGATAAGCACAGAGGAGAAAGTAAACAAAACTGCGAGAAAGTTGCGTGCGACCGCCATGAAACCAGCAACAGTCCAGCAACGTGCCGCATGTCGACTGAAGTGGATGCCAAAAGCAGCGCTCAGCAACCTCAAAGCGTTGAGGAAATACATGCGCTGATTTCTTGCGGACGATCAAGCCAAGTGTTGAATGATAAAAGTGTGTTGTCGCGAAAGTGGGGTTAATTTGGGGGGTGAAACTTCGCCTTCTTGGGCGAAAGTACTTTTACTGTCATTAAGGTAAGTGAAGATCGATAAATGTAACCGCAGGTTTTAGCAGTATAGAAATATGTCTCTACCAAACTTTTATGAAATAAAGTCCGAGCCTAATTGGTAGTGTAAGCAAGGGAAAGTTATTATTAAAGAAGGGCTGAAGTTTGTAATAGCAGCTGCAGATTCATTGCTTCTTTAGCACGATGGCTGCCTCTTTGCCTGCAAAGAATCTTCCTCAAACAAGGCGATACTATTAATCACTACTGTGACTCACCTTTACCGATTTACAAGTTTATGAATTAATCTTTGGACCGTCAAAGTGAAGAATTGATTATAAACGACGAAGATCAGAATATTGGTGTAAAATGAATGTGATTAAGATAATTTGATGTCAGAAAGTGGAAACTTCCAAGAACTTAATAGATCAAACGCTGGAACAAATACAGAATAGGGAGTTACTGGAGAAACTGAGCAAAATTAAAATTACTCTAATAGCTTTTTCTAGATGATAAAAGAAAGTAATCTGGAACAACTTCATTTACTTAATAATGTCAAGCAACTTAACTAATTCAATGCTCTCCTCACTTATTCTTTTCTCAATAAGTACCTTATATTCTCTAGATGATACATGAAATTGACGAGTCCCTAAGAGATTATCATCTTTCCTCCCAATTCCTTCACCAGTAACAGATATCAATGAGGACAAAAAGAAAATCGGTTCAAAGACCTTCTTTATTCAGATTTCCATCCTTATCAAAACTATAGGCCAGCTAAATCATTGTTCTGGGGTGGATCTGGATGATTATGCCGTCTTTTTTGTAGCTCTGGATATTTGTGACTGAGCTGATCTTACTTTGGACTTTTCAAGCTTTTAGGATACCCCTGGATTGCTGAGCATTCTATTAATTTTTTGTGACTGAATTGGTAAGGGTAAGGTGATCTGTTGTTTAATTTCTGAGGAATATATTGATGTTTTGAAAATAAACTATTCAAATTTTCAATATTTTGTCCAGGTAATCTTAATTACTTGCTCAAACACTTCCTTTCATAGGTATCCATGGCAATGCTACCATAAAGACCCTAGATAGAATTTCCAACAAATCGAAGTATTTTCTGCTAATGAATTGAAATTGATGGCTATCGATGAAATCTATTTTCGTTTTTCCCCCCTTTTAGGCTACCCCTGCTTGTGCCAGCACAATTTGTTAACATATTCACTATCCGCTCCCTCTACTCTTTGGTTTTCTGGCAAATATTCGAGGAAATTCAAATCAATTGAGTTTATGTCCAATTCAAAATTCCAACGAAAAAAATTGAATTCCTATGTCCAAGAAAATTCATAAAAAGATGAAGAGCTAAAAAAAATCAGAAAGGTCCTAAAAGTGAATTTTATAGATCACTTGAGGATTCAGGAAAATTTTTAATCAAATTCAGATTTCTTAAGAATCGTGCAAATAATCAAACACTATTAATTTAGATAGAAAATCCTACATAGTTTGGGTCAAAGGTGAAGGAATAAAGTTTCAAAACATTTCTTGATATAGAATATCGTATGTGGAGCGTACTGTAGAAAATTAAATTCTTACCTATGTTCGTAGGAATTGAGCAGATGTGGGCCTATTGAAAATTAAATGGATTTAAATGATAGATAGACGTATTTATTACAGTACTTTTTTACAACATTATGTACCAAAAACAAGTAAAATTGATTCAATTAAAAATCTTCATTGTATAGGGTGGTTCGCTTTCCGTGACCACTAAGATGCAAGTATCCCTTCGATATTTTTTCAGGTTTCTTTTGCACACTTTTTGGCAAGAAATATCTGTCAACGGTGGTTTTAAGTGGAGAAATCATATATATATCAGAAGAGATTTCTTTTTCTATGTTATTTCACCGAGTGGAATCCCCTGGACACCGACGCGATTCAGCCGAGCTTGGATTTAATAGATATGAACGACAGCTTGGACATCTTACGACATATTTTTCAATCTACATTAATGTAGTTTTCCTCAGAAAGCTTCCGTTTGGCAAAAAAATCTTCTCCAAAGCTTTATCGATATTTTCGGATCAGATTCCAATGTCTAATTTTTGATTGGATTACCAGTGGCATTTTTTGTACATTGAGAAGTATTTTCATTATATTTTTCAATTCACATCGATATACAGGGTGTCCCAGGGAAAAGTGCTCACCCTCAGTATCTTTTCTGTGGTTTGTTAAAAAACCGCTAAAAAATGGAAATTTGGATAAGAAGGGGAATATAAATTGGTGAAAAAATTGTTTTCAGAATGCACTTCCGTTACCCCTGGGGAGCCACCCCTGTGAAAGTTTTAAATTGGAAGAGGAGTTGGGTTATACTTCATTTGAAAAGTAATTTTATTCTCTACATGCTGAAGCTTTTATTTTTAATTTTTGTACGTCGATCTTGTAGAAGTTAACCAAAAATCAAATAACAGGATTTGGACCATAAATGATATTGTAATGAATTCCGACAATGTACAGTTAGACTCAAATTATTTCAAAGTCCTAAATGTATCAATAACAAAGACATTTTTGCCATTTCATTTAAAATTGATAAACCCTAATTTTCTAAGAAAAATAATTTATTGATATTTGCCTCTATACTTAATGGTTTTAGTTCTTCGTGACAAGATATCACTTCTGCAGTTCGTTCAATTTTCAATTTAATTAAAATGATTTACACGTTACAAGAGAGAATAGAGATTGTGAGTCTGTATTACAAAAACAATATTTCTGAGTTCTGGACGAACGGCAGCTTGTGTCGTCAACTTAAATTAATCTAAGGAAATGGTATGTTTGCTTTATGTATTTAAATTCATAATAAAATTCAATGAGACTGATTTTCTCCAAAATAAAAACACAAAGTTGACCGCCCAATGAGAAGTGATGAAGTTCAAATTGCGGTTCTGGGGTATGTTCCAATAGACAACTGAATGTTTGTACGAAAGATTGTTGAGGAATCCGACGTTTAAAAAATGTCTGTTCGCAAGATTTTAAAGGAAATAAAAATCCGTGTTCTAAGAGAGCCATGCTCAACAACCTCAAAAATTAAACATTTGGGTAGGGATTTCGGATGATCACATTGTTTTGGACCTCTTTCTATTTCAGGAAACTTAAATGGAGAACTTTATATGGAACTTCTACAACTATATTTCCCAGGATGACTGAAATACTATAACAACCCTGCTTATTAAGACGACAATAAATTTTTCAATAAGATGATGCACCTCCATAGTACACTCCGAGTATCCGACAATTTCTAGGTGAAATTCCCCTGAAAGAATGATGAGCAGAAGAGGTCCAATAGAGCGGTCCATGAACTCCCCTGACCTTTGTCCTCTGAATTTTTTTCTATGGGGATCTTGGAAGACCAAAATCTGTAAGACACAATCTGATTCCCTCAAGGAGTTACGTGCCCGAGTTGTCGATGAGTGCAGGTGAATAACACCAGAAATATTAGATAATGTGCGACAACTTTTTGAGGATCACCTGTGCATGTGCTTGGAAGTCAATGGAGGTCACTTTCAATATTTCTTTCGATAAAATAAATAAAATATCAGTAAAAATGGTTAAAATAAAATTTTTGGTCTTTGTTTAACTTCTATAATACCGACGTATTGATGTCTTGCCACAAAGAACTAAAACCTCTAAATGCAGAGGAAAACATCAATAAATTGTTTCTCTCAAAAAATTTTAATTTCTCAATTTTGAATGGAATGTTAAAAATGTCTTTGTTATTGATACATTTAGGACGTGGAGATAATTTGAGTCTAACTGTACACTGTCAGCATTCATTACAATGTCATTCATGGTGCAAATCCTGTTATTTCGTTTTTGGTTAACTTCTACAAGATCGATGTACAAAAATGAGAAATAAAAGCCTGATCATGTAGAGAATAAAATTACCTTTTAAACGATGTTGACACACACTGTCTTCCTATTTGAAAATTTCAAAGGGGTTGTTCTCAGGAGTTGAGGGATGACGTTTCGATTTTTTTTTACCAAATGATGTATCCCTTTCGATCGAATTTGCCGTGTTTTACTTTTTTTTTTTTTAACAAACCAGAGAAAAAATATTCCTGGTGGCCACTTTTCCCTGAGACACTTTGTATTCTTTCTTCTCACTATTCTTTTAAGGATTCTACGAAAATTTTATATGTTTTAGCCGTGTCCACTAATAGAGTCTAATTGTGGAAAACCGATATTTTTGTAGTAAGTTTCACCTTTAAAAAATTGAAAACTCTTAAAAAACTTGAATTTTAATTTTTTTAAATCTTGACATTTTTCTGTTTACTTCAGGTTAGCCATAATCTATTCCTTTAGTTAATTGGTAAATTTCCTTCTCAGAAAGAAAAAAAAGGGGCACAGGGTGAGCCCCACAACCGTAAAATACCTGATGGCTAAAATAGCAAATCGGGTGATTAAAGAATTTCTCTTCCACGTATTGGTAGACTATGTTCAACGTCAAGATTAGTGTGAGAAAATTCCTCGATAAGAAATTTTCAAAAAGACGTATTGATATTATGTATAAATGTGTATTTTTTAAGCTTCCTGGTACTCATTTCATTTAGATGGGTGGGGTTGGGCATTTTTCCCCATCCCTCTCTTCAATTACCTACCCACCTTTCGGGTCATTTGGAAACAAAAATATCCCCGGGGCCCGCCCTGGTTATCTACAAAGGCGCTTTGCATTTGAACTCCATAGGTATAACCTGGAGATAAGAATATTTTCACAGTTATCGAGATTCTCCACTCGTGCTGATTCTATTGTCTCCTTTGCTGAGGGTTGTCAGAGCAGCATTCCAAGGGATATTACGAGTCGACACGATAAGGCCCTTTGTCTACGCTATTCCTCCGGGCCTCTATTATAAGCTTATATTGACTCCGACGGCGTGGCTTATTTAGCTTATAACCACATTCACGGGTTTCACGCTTTAGCCGAATGAAATTCAAGCCTCGAGAGGTAAATCTACCACATTAACATCTAAATGCTTATTTAAAACCCGTTCATGAATGATTACATCAGAGATAAGTACCAGCCTGACAATGTATTGTAATTACATGTCATTCCATCGAATGCTTCTAGGATGGTAGGTCCCTCGTGTTGGTTCTGTGTCATTTATACTTAGGAACGTTCCAAATTAATTTGACGACCATGCCAGGATTCACTAACTCACCCCTAAAAACCATCAGCGTCGATATCGAATTTTCCTTGTTCGCCACACCAGTTCCAGCCAAAGTTAGTTCTGATTACGTTCCAATTAATTTCGCGATTAAATCTAAAATTGAGAATAGTGGTAGCTGATCGCTGAAAAATCATTACAACTAGTCGCTGATTTTTGCGCCGCACGCAGTGAGGGTTTTTAATTGGTTTTGCCGTTGTAACTACGAACGATAAGGGAATATTTATGGTCGTCATTAATGCACAGGTCCGTGCTTCAGGGCGGCATCCTAATTTGAAATTTATAATTGAACTTCCCTCTGCAAATTACGAATTTTGAGATATCTCCGAGGCTCCATTTAGAGCGATGCCGGACAGGAATTCTCTAAAACATAATCAAATTTGTGTTTTTGCTTTGCTTGGCAGCGAAGTACGAAAAGGCCTTATCAAACTTATGAAAGTCGAACAGCCTCAGCTTTAAGTCCGTTTAAGTAAAATACGAGCAGGGCCGCAACTGAATTCAATTACAGAGCGAAATTCTTTCTGACAAGGTGGGTTTTTAATAACTCGAAGAGCGGAGTTAGTGGAAATAGCGTAATAAATCTTCCCTTCGTTATGGAAGTTTTCTGCATGAGAGTCTAAGTTTCCGAACCTATTAGAAGGTAGCTTGAGTGGAGCCATTAAAATATTTTAAAGCTGATAATCACTGTCGAAGGACATTCTTCTGTAAATAATTAATTAGGTATTTGGCCTGTGAGGAAATTAATAAAAATCTGTTTTCATACCAGTTGAATGGCTCTTCAAAGGGATGATAAATTCTTTTCATTGAGACTGGAGCTATTATCTTGTTTTCACTCACTCGTAGCTGTATCAGGATCCATCAGCAGTTTCTGCAGGAGTTTTCGCGAGGTGCACATTTTACGGTACGGTATTGTTAGGTTCGCAACTGAAATTGTATTTTACTTAATGTGAAAATACGATTTAATCAGTGCTTAGAATTGCAAGGAATTATAGAGGACAGAAAGCCAGCTCAAGCTTATATTTCCTTTGTTCTCTGATTTAGTCGAATTTAAAATTCAATCAGTCTAGAAAAGATGGCTTTTCTTTCAGGCCAATTCAGGCTAAGTGAACTTAGCTATTCATGCGTCATTTATCTTGGATAGTGATAGATTCGATCTCAGAAGCCTGTGGAGATCACTATTTTCCACGAGCATTAGTTGAAATTTGTCTCTTTGGATTTTTCCTTTTCAAACGTAGTGGCGATCGAGGGGTAAGACGACGAGAAAATACTACTCTTCATTTCAATTGATTCAGGGTCTTTGACGCAGCGTTTCTTGCCTGAGATTGGGGTGTTATTAGCCTTCAACTTTCTTCAGATTTCAGCAAGTTTTGAGACCAAAAAGTGAAGAACTTCGCCCTTGTTTTATGAATTTTTAATCTACTTGATGCCAACTTTCACTGTTTCTATTCGAAACGAGTCACATTTTCTTATCAGGAGTGAGAAAAATATAAATTTTTAGAGAATTAATTTGTGTTATATTTCTTTTCTATTTATTATTCATTTTGTTCAAAATTTGTGAAGTGTTTATGCCAGAATCGTGATGAATTTTCTCGTTTTTTGATTGTAAAATTCAAGTTAACGCTATTTTTTGTTTTTTCTCTTCATACCTAGCCGACGATGTTTCAAAGGCAAATAAGCAATGTCTGCGCTTTTTCTGTCTTTAATTCTTTTGAAATTGGTTCAAATATTATTTTAGCAATCTCTAAAAAATCCTAGTTCTCCGGTGGCATAATACAGTTTTGTTTCTGTTTTCTGTTTGTCGTATGATTTAGTTGAGTTTGAAACTATTAGAAAACAAAGGAAAAAAGAAAAAAAACATTAATAATATTTATGGATGATTTGAACTGTTTGTGATCAAATTAAGAAAACACTTCTTTTTCCCGTGAGTTTATTCGGACCGAATCTGTTCCTGAATTTTTCTTCAATTAATAAGGCTTCAGAACAAGTTCCAAATACAAAGAAGGTCGTCCAAATACCACCGATTTTAGGTAAATTTCGGCTGGTTCATGTTGGGTTTACTTTCTTTATTTCTGCTTCAGATTTTATGTTGAGGGAAGACGGTAGTACAACAGAGCATGTATTTGTCATAGAAAATTCATTCTGTAAGAGAGCTTTGATCCAGTCTGCAGAGCTTTGATTGGTCAAAATGCGTCAATAGAACGTAATTGTATTACCGTTGTACTCATAGGATTTGTGACTACGGGTCTGCGAATCTCTACACTTATAATAAATTATAGTTCAGGTCAGTAACCCAGTTAAATAACCGAAAAGCCTTCGTTTGAGTTATTTTACTTTCGGATTTACTTCTTTCATTTTCCATGAAAATTTATAGAAATTTGTTTTTAAAACTGTCAAGAACATCCACGTTCTCCTGTCATTTTTTCATGAGTTATTAGAAATTTGTTCTAATTCAACTTTTCAGTTTAAATCGAAATTCAATAGTAAAAGTTGATTCAACTTTTGGTGGGCCCGGTGAGGTTGATTCAAGAAAATGTGAAGATGAATATATATACTTATAACTGCAGAACCCTTTCCGTCTCTGTTATACCGATGAGTCGTATATCTACGTACCTCCTTAGTCTGACCTATCCGAAAATCTTCAAAACCCAAATTTTTATTGTCCCTTTTCCTACGTCAGGATCTAAAGAATTGGGTATTTATTTTGTTTTTTTTTTCACTGAGAAAAAATATTTGGTTTCTCTTGGGTTATTCAAAAATATCTCTTCACTAACCACTCACCTGCACATTTATTGTAAATCGTCTTTACTTCAAGGATAATCACACTGTTTTAGGTTTCCTTATTCATTACCCTTATAGATATGTCCACCTTATTTTATAGCCGATCTTATGGAAATCATCTTCCACAATCCTCTTTATTAAAAATATAGCGTTTACGTATAACGCGGGCCTCGAAATCAGGCATTGTAAAATCTCCCCCACATTGCTGTAGGTCAGTTCGACGACGCAGCCGCAAAATTCAAACATGCCGGCGGTCCAGAGTTTCCAAACTGCCAAAAGCATCCAGTCGACATGCAGCGGGCGTCTCGACGCGTCTCTTACCACCATGGCCTTAAGACCACGCGGACTGTTTGTCGTGAATCTGGTTCTATGCTTCTCGGACATTTCGCCATTGAGGACTCGTGCTGCTGTTGACTTAATAGGCGCAGGTAAAAATGGAAGAAGCGAGATGACTTAAAAAGAACTTGTTGGAAAAATCTTCCTGCAATAAATCCTTCGTATCCTGGCACCAGTCAAATTTTACCTGTTATTTGCCATTTTCCAGCAATCAATTTCATGGAAGAAATTTTAAATAATTATTATTACAAGTTTATTAAAAACTCCGGGATGCATAACACGAAGCACGTGCTGAGTAATGTAGCATTCCTCTGAAGACTAAATGAATTTTCCTGACAGTGGAACAAAACCTAATGAACTATTTATTTTAATAACGCACACGAGATAAATTATATTTAATTATTGTACAAACAGATCCGCCATCCATTGTTTAATAACAATTTCCAACGAACCATTTTGATAGCTATTAATGCACAATAAACAAACGAATTTATCCAATGCTGGGTCGTCATCGACTGGAAACTATATTATAGTTGAATTACCAGAGAAATGGAGATTCTTCCGGGTTGGATTTTTGAGAAGTTTTTTATTTTTTATTTTTTTAAGTGAGATTGGGAAAAGCAGCACATTTCCAGACTACCCTTTAATCAATTAGAGATTATACTGCGATTGATTAATGATTTAAGAAAATTGATTAATGCTCCATTAAACAATAAATATAATACACGCGGTAACTCAGGCTTTCCAAGCAGGAAATTGGAAATAGCTAAAAAAGCATGTATTAGGGTCGGCTCATCATATGAAAAAAATTGACACAAGAACTAAAAATATTGAAGGACGTTTCCCCAGTGGTGGAGAGATAGGTTTGAGTACTATTAATACATTAAAAAATAATATTGATGAAAAATAAAATGAGCATTATCGTAAGACAGATCATTCAATTATAGATCAATGGGTCCCTAGATATTTTTTCGCATCTGCCACCGGTTCGCCGTAAGCTCGATTTTTGTTTTTTATATTCAAATGCAACTTTCCCATGATGCAATAGCATTTAATCTGTAAACATGACTAATCCAGATATCATACAGATCACAGCTATCATGGAAGTATTGTTTACAATGATTTTTAAAATTCAGAAAAAAATTAGTGTAATTTTGAAAGTATTCTTACTGCCAGCCCCACTGCCTCCATCAACTACTATTGTTTGTACGTAGTTGCGGTCGACTAGCCCTTAGTGTTCGAACCAGGTCTTATATAACATTGATTGAGCATCGCTGGATTGTAGATCTTCCCATAGGTCAAAATAGACCTTCAATTGCACCTTGACTTGGTCAGAATAAACCCCCTTTCCAGCTTTATTTTCTCTTCTTTTCTGTTCCTAAAGACCCTGCTGGAATCCATCGACCCTTGTTTTAATCCTGTAAGTTAAAAACAAAAGGAATTGGATCTGTGTTTGTAAGACTAGTCTGCTTTAAAATTCCATTTTCTAGCTATTCGTGAAGTCCTGATCATAAAATCTGGGACACTCTGTTTATACAGGATACTCGGTTACTTCAATTTACTACATAAACTAAGGGTGAGTTCCATAATCAATTTCAAGTTGAAAATTGCTTATAAATAAATGGTCAAATCTTTTATTTCTTTGCTTCTGTTACACTTGTAAAGGGCATCCACGAAACTCTTCACTTAGCGACATTGTGGATGAGGGAATTGCTAGAAAATGAATTCTGGTAGCCGGAGGTCATTTTAAATGATAAGTTACTAATTTTGTGTTAAACACATTTTATTTTATAATCAATTTACTAAAAAATTAATGGCACATCATGCAATTCTGTTATATGTTTAATATCACGGATGACTGTTTTATGTTAACACATGCACCATTCAAAACGCCCCTGGGGTGGTTATGAGCGTCTGATTGTGGGGCCGAGACCGATCATGCACCGTTGATGTATATTAACTATGTTGCAGGTTGTAATCTCTCGTAGCATCGTTGGGATTGATTTGCGATTAATTTAGAAGTTTACAGGTAAATTTTGTAAGGCTTATAATTTTCAATTGCGTGATGTGGTTTTCAATAAAAATGCACTTAAAAGTGATTTTGCGTTAAATAAACGTCAAATAAAAATTCGAAATTTTTTTTCAAACCTCCGCGGCGTCCAGTGGCATACGAGTGTCCATTTAAATTTTTTTATCGCACATTATGACAAACAAATTCATAAGGTCTAAAAGGCTTAATTTTCTTCAAAAAGCATGTATGTATGTGTAAGACATTTTCATCTCGAAACTGTCCTAAGAATTAACTGTATGAGGATCGAATCATGAGAAACTTCATAATGTATTTATTAGTTAATTATTTTATCAGGGAAAGCTTTTAGTCATTGGACATCTAGGGTCATTTAACCAGGAGCAAAAACGTTTATTGACATTGTGTGACACAACACTTCAGATACTGCACATTTATATAACTAAATCTGAAAACATAGCCACATAGTCATTATAAGAAGCTAAGCTGTATATGATGACAGTCGACGTGGCCAGACGGCTGTCGACCGACATCTCAGCGAATACCTGCAATTACAAAGGGTTGGCCACAGTGCGAAAATTTACCGTGCTCCCTTAAAGGTGTAAGGTCAACGGGGACGGTCAGCCATGGAAAATGCATTATAGGGTTTAATAATGTGCAGTTTAAACTACTTCTCGATTCGTGCGGTGTAGATATCTGTGACAGAGATTAACTATTCCTCAACAATAACTAGAAGTCTGTAGCGAAACTGCAACAATTCTTCACAATTTATCTCTTTCTGAACTTCCGAAGTCTCCATAACTCACCCATTACAAATTAGCTCTGTGTACTGTGAAACCCGCATAGCCGATCCCAAACCCATCGCAAAATAATTTACATGTACTTCAGCTGCCCTATCAAACATTAAAAAAAAAACCGAAGAATTATAGCTATGTCCGAAAGCCATTTGGAATATTGCTTAGGAGGAAAATATCGCTTTTAAGAGAACTCTTTTATATTCACCTTGAATCCTTTTACTCGTCAGCTGAGTCACTAGAAATGATCCATTTAAAATCCTACGGAAAGATTCTTGCATCATAGGCACGACTTTCCTCGTGGAGATAAACAGACGAGAGATGATCTCTGACAAATGGATGTATTCAGGTATGCCAGGGAGTTTCCTGCCTTTTAGACTTTTGATTAACGAATTTCGAGCACTGGAAATAAACTTTCCAGGGATTCCAACAAGTGAAGATCATAAATTTAAAGTAAGTGGAATTTATGACATGTTGTATTCTAACTTAAGGTATCGAGTGGAAGAAACTGAAAACTCAATAGTCAATAAGAAGTTTTGGATCCTATTGGATCCGAAAGGCTCCGCATATATGCTATAAGTTCCAGATGCAGGTGCTGCTATGTGTCCCATCAATATCTTTATATAACCACTCTTGCCTGACATACTCTCCACGAAAAAGGATTGTTCAGCTGTAATAAGACACACAAGAATGGCATTTTCCATTTCTCTTTGTTCAAGTTTATTGAGGTAGCGGCGAAACAAGTAAAGGCCTTTTGTATGGTAATGCATATACCTATAGTTGGATGCGGTTTCGGGACCGAAATGTGACGATTTCGGGTATATCGATATCCAGAGAATATTATAATAAAATTATGCATCAATCCATCATCATTTGCACATTCGAATTTATTTTAATAACAATCTCACAATGCTAATTGTATTGTTTCCGCAATAAATGCAAAATGCTGAGCTATAAATTGGGTTAGTTAATATGCAAATCAGGGCAATATGGATATCCGGCTTTGGAAGCCTTGGGATTATAGCATCAATTTTCATAGAATTAGGGGTGCTAAGTCTAAACTAAGAACGGAGAGAACTTTTAAAACAATCCTCCGATACCTTGCTTACAATAAAAACTCTCTGCATCAAGCATATTATCCACCCTGATATAAGCACGAACTTTCATGATAATGGGTGTTATCAATGCATGCCTAATGACTTCATCGATCGTGTGCCTACACAAGAAAATAAACACGCAAGAATTCACTAATGCACATTTCCCTTTCCTACATTAAGAAAATATTGTTATTGCTTCATGGGCGTATATGTAATTAACGTAAACTTAGCGTAGAGCAGTAAATAGCGATAGCGATCTGGGCAGATTGTGTGTGGGGAATAAAAGTTCCGCAATAAAGGCAAACTGTGATTTACCGTTTATGCTACTAGGCAATAACGGTAACATGGTAAATTTGCTAAAACATCGTGCTTTTTGTTATAAGTGTTAACGTTAGCATGGGTGAAGTCTTGAGCGATGATGAAATAAGACAATTTGCATCACTCATTGGTGCGGAAAGTTTGAAGGTCTCCCCCGACGCAATAATGGAACAATATGAGTACGAGGGATCAAAGAAGTAGTTATGTTGATAATATAATTTTGTTCGCGAAAATTTGCATGTACATGCATTTCTATAGCAGATTTCGCCAGACACAACTGAATTCAGGTCAGGAATTGTTCCTAAAGGGGTTGAATATTCCCGAAATGGTTTTGAGCTTTGCTCACTTTGCCATCCATAATCATCATCGTTCACCTTTAGCAAATTTTCCCAGTCAAGAAAATGAGCCAGTGACGATTAGTTTATTCTCAGGCTTTGCACTATCTCTTCTATGATTGAGGCTTTGGTAAGTTCACCAAGATCACCACGGAATGTAACTTTCACTGGAATTTCACATTTAGAGTCAAATTTCAATTTAACCGTTTCATGGAAGGTGTTGTAGTTTCGTGGCTTCCTTTTTTGCCCTTCCAGTTTTTTCAAGATTCTACTCCCTTCCAATGTAGGTGATGAGGAAGAAAGCCCACCAGTAGTTGCTGGACAAGTTTACCTGAACTTCGAAAATGACAATTTATTGGATCCTTTTCGCATTTTAAGTTGGTTAAGTTCCTTACTGCTGAAAAAGATTGTAAGTATTAAAAAAACTACAATAAATGTCTATGACTTTCTTTGATTTTGTTATTTTCCTCTGCCTTTCCTTCTTTTTTTTTCAATTATTCCTTTCCTACTACTAGAGTCCTCTATATTTCTGGATTCATATGAACACATGAGATTCAAATGATTCTTTGCACAGTTCCAGGCTCTTTTGTAGTGGAATATTAAGGAAAATTTCCAAGTTTATCAGTTTATATATATTATTATACACTGGACTTCTTGTTTGTGTTTTCATTTATTTTTGTTTTTATTTAATTTTATGTTTGTTCACGGAATTCCTCATACCTGTTGCGTGATTTCAGGAATGTTTATCTGCAATATGATGTGATATGTGCTTTTTATGATGTGACTTTGGGTAGTTTTGTGCTTTGCGGTTGTAAGGGGTTCGTAGACAATTGGGAGCTGAAGATTGCTTGAAGAAAAGAAATGTTTGGGTTTTCTAGTACGCTTCGTATAAGGTAAGTAGGGAAAAGAAGACTGGAGCAGTGCCGTGCCAAAGTGTAAATTTTTAGTTTTTCCGTTAAAAAAAAAAAAAATTATATAGTGTCAAAGTTTAGATTTTTACGAGTACGAAGCTCACGACGGGGTGAAATATTTCCCTTATTCAGAGATACAGGAAGCCCGTCTGGTAGCATCAAAAAGGGCATCGGCCGGACAGATTCTCGCTCGTCGTATTTAGCAATTACCCGAGGGTGGCCGTTTAAGGAATGCAAATCGGGGTTGAAAATTTCGACTTGAAAATTGACCCAATTTTAAGCCCGTTTTCGCCCGCCGAGGGTCACGAGGGGCTCGAAAAAATTCCATTCCAACGTACTGACATATAGTTCAGAAAATTAGCTATTGCCAGACTCCCTGTAGCCCCCATACTGGTAGAGTTTTTGAATGACTTTGAAGTTTCCCTTTTCATGGCCCGAATGTGGACGTTTCACCACATTTCACTCTGCACATCTCGAACATGTGGAAGTAGAAATTTGAAAAAAATTCCAAATATATTCCACATACGCCTGCTGGAATCTGTCAAAACATAGAACAGAGCAGATGGAATTTGTAATTATGGCGAATTTTTTTATTTCGCTTTGTTTCATTTGATGATAGCCCTGATTTGCAAATTCCTCATAGAAGCGAAACATTCCTTTAAATATTCATATATTTATGAGTCGATGCCTGCATTTTCTCGTAATACACACAGGTTTTCTGGTCCTGTTTCACACCTTCCTTGACGGTTACATAAGTTGATGGACAATGGGCAAAAACCGTTGCAAGACAGAAAGCTCAAGGGTATAATAAATGGCAACGCTTACGGGTTACGTCAAAAGCCAGAAGGTTTCAAAGAAGTACTAATCGATAATGAATAGTTCTCATTTAATTCGGATAAAAATATGTGATCTCGCAATGGAATAATCTTCCTGGTCATGGATAAGAAGCTGCTAAACTGATAGTGGCAGAAAATAAACATCAAAATTAAATTAATAAAATAAATCAATTAATTAAATTTAAAAAATCAATGTTGGCCCCAGAAAATTCGCAGTTCTTTACGAATCTCTAGGATCGAAGACAAAATATTTTGAATCCTTCATATCATAGTGCTGAAAATTCCGAATAATTTCTAATAAATGATGATCAGAAGTTGCTGAACTAAAATGATCTCGAATCCACTAATGGCACCTTTTACATGGCGCGAGAATGTGAATAATATAAAAAAGTCTTAGTACCGCCCAAAGCGGTACCAATTTCAAGTTAACGTTGATTCTTCGATTTTGGATCTCAAAGGACCTTTGTGCAATCTTTGAAAAGTGATGTAAACCTTACCTTCGTGAAAAGAGAGCATTTGTAGACAATTGTTATTCTCTCTCTCTATTACTCTCAAGTTCATTAATAAAAGATTTCAACTTTAACAGTATTGTCGATCGGTAATAAATTGTGTCGTCAGAGGATTTTGTCGGCCAATAAAGGAATTTCTGGAGAAAAGAGCAGGTGTTAATGTTCATACTTGCGGCACTGCAATTCACGAAACGCTAGACACACAGGGGGTAATAAAGAGATGATGCAAATTATGGCGTATACAATTTTTAGGGTCTTTCTTATGTCGAAACTTTTAAAATAAGTTCTCAGTTTCCTTTGGCGAATCTTTTACTCCAATAATCATTACATCTACATCATAAAATAGTAAACAGTGAAATTATTTTAAAACATTCCTATTACTATGAAAAGTGCATCAGCATAATTAACAAACAAGCCATTAGCTGTAAATAAAATGGACAATCCCCATCTAAATTATATTAAATATTTAAACCACGTTTTGTTGTCACGCGATAGTATTAGTGCCGATTTCAAACAAATTTATTTTTTTAAATGCCATCGTGTCAGTAATAACTTATATAATAACCCGGTGCTGTCCATATAACGTATCAACGTATTACGTACCATGGTCGTGAAGAATATTATTATCACGTTTAAATCCGAAATAAGCGACAGTGAAAAATCAAATAAAAATAGCAATAAACTTACCTAAACTAAAGGTAAATTAAATCCGAGCACCAAAAGACGATTCTTGGATCATGATATCAACGGTAATGTTTCACTTGACTTTCATTTCTGTGGCCACCATAAATAAAACAGCAAGGGATGATGACGACATTGCCGCCCATTAGCCCGCTAGGTAAATAATGAGCCATATACGTGCCAGTATTAACCTGTTGTTCAACGGCTGCTAGAAAAAAGGCGAGAAAACTACTTTACAGTCATTCAACACGATAAAGGTGCTTTTTACAGTTAGCAGGGGAAAAGTGCACTCTTGTAAATGAATAAAATGATTTATTTAGTCAATAAACTGTATGTCGTCTATGATTTATTTTGTTTTTTATTGCAATTTATATAATTTTATTTTTTAATTTAATCACATTTTAAGAAATTACTCAGGATCCCTTTAAAGCGCCCTTCTTGATTTTTCACTCCACATTATACACGTCCATAAATGACACTCAAACTCTCACTCACAGGTGTTTCATCGAAACTCAATTGCCACTTCACTCTAAATTACCTTGGAGCACCAAAAAGTCCATTATCAGCCTTCAAAGACGAGTTCTCTTTGTCTGTTTATCATTGTTCATTACATGCCTTTATGCAAATCAATTAAGTACACGCCTATCAAAGGGTTGTCGTATCGCAGGGCAACATGTGCCAATAAGGGCGAGAATTAGCACGTTTAGGGGCCATTGAAGCTCTGAAGATTAAACGATTTCCATCGAGACACATCGAGTTGGTAAACCGTTCGGAAAGTGATTAAGATTTTGTCATAGATAGTGGTGGGCCTCGGTCAGGTTATTTTTCAATTATTTTATAGCTTTTTATTTCAGTGCATGACCGAGGTGATTGCGAATATATTGTATGACTCTAACGTGGGTTGTTCATTATTTGTTGTTTCAGGCACTTTAAACATTCGGCTTTGATGCGTTTTAGCTCAACGTTTATTTTCGTTTCATTCGCTCTTTTTCGTGGATTCTCAAGGTCGGAAAAATTTTTAAAAAAGCGAAAAAATGAAGACGATTGTTATTCCTGGACACTGTCATTCGACACAATCGATGCAGGTTTATCGTGGCACCTCCAATGTCCTCAATGTAATCCCCTTGAACGTGATGGCATTCTCGTCACTCTTAAATCAAAAGAAAAATGTGGTTTGTTTTCTTGGGTCCACATATTTGCAATTCCTTTTAGACGGGTCGGTTCGAGAGCTCCGGTAATTTGACGAGATTTTCCTCCTCGCCACATCAATAGAGTGCAAAGATTTAAAGTTGGGAGGTGTCACATCTCTCTTCTGGCTTTTAGGTATCCCCGGGGAATCGGCCAGATTAAGGTTCGACAAAGGGCCGGATGCAAAAAGCTTTTGAGGTGGGCAAGCCCAGGAAAACCACTTATTTCTTTACCATAAAGTGAATTATGAATATTACCGACTCCTAATATTTTAAGGTCTTCATTGTTATTATTCATTTATTGGATAAACACGAACACGAAAAGTTATAAATCTCTGGTGGGAAACAATATATTTATTAATGTTTTTATGTACACCAGAAGTACGATTTCAAACAATGTTCGTTTTGTCAATACAGACAATGTGAAAAATTGTGTATGGAAGAATATAGGGAACAACGAGGATTTACAATTCATTCGGTTTTTATTACATGGCAAAACAGCCGTTGGCGGAGGGTTGTTTGAGTAATGCTTTTTAGTTGGGATTTAATTGATTTCAGCATTCAAAATTAAATTAAACATCAAATATATTCCTTTGTTTGGGTGAAAAAAGTAGTGCGGAAAATGTGGTTTTTTTTTATCAGGAATTATATGTGATTGAATATTTTTATGACGAATGAGAACCATTCTATGCAGCTTTATTGAATAAGGGAAGATTTGATTTATAATGAATGAAGCCTTGATGAGACAACTACCAGAGGCAATCTGGAGAATAAATTTCATTATTAACCTTCATTGTCTCTTTCAAATTTAAATCATGCAAATTTTAATCATCTCACTTTGTTTTTTTTTTCAGAAAACCCCAACTTTACTGCCCCTCTAGCGAATGTTACCGTGGCTGTAGGGCGAGAGGCCGTGTTCGAATGCAAAGTTGACAATCTCTCCGTTTTCAAGGTGAGTGAGAATTTCGGTTATAAAATTCCCTACGATCAATCTGAAAATATCCAAGGAATCCATATCATCCATAAAAATTCATGATTTAACTGAGATATAAAGCGAATATTTCATTTAAAAAGCAGCATAAAACATTTTAAACCCTAAGATTTATCCACAGATTCCGCTACAGCAATTTACCAAAATCTATTTCATCGTTTAGAGAACTTAATTGATACACCTCTATTTTATGGCAAAATTTTGCCACCGTGAAATAATTTAAACCTGAATTACTACTATGTGCAAAAAACGGTGGTGTTACACGTTTTACTCCTGTAAAATTTTGGAATACAATAATTTACGGATAATTCTCTAAATGTTCCGGTAAGCTTCACTGATATACCAGGTCTGTAAATATGAAACCGGAATCTTTTAATAAAAAGTATATCTTAGCTACGCAATAATTATAAAAAAGATTTTATTCGAAATATTTCCCATCGTTCCATATACATTTTTCCCATCTCTCTGGCAATTTGTGGATGCCACGCCAAAAGAACTGTTGCTCTTTTGAGGCAAACCGTTCATCGAGCCATTTTTGAACTGTTCCGTAAGAGGTGAAGTGCTGTTCTGCAAGAGCGTGTCCCATCGATGCAAATAAGTGATAATCGGATGGTGCTAAGTCGGGTGAATAAGCCGCATGCGATAGTACTTCCCAATGAAACGTCCCAATCGTTTCCTTCACCAGTTTTGCAGTGTGTGATGGTGCATTATCGTGAAGCAATATCACCTTGTGTTGCCGTTCTTGATATTCTGGTCGTCTTTCACGCAAAGCTCGATGCAAGTCCATCATTTGTTGTCGGTAACGTTCAGTATTAACTGTTTCTCCAGGTTTTAGCAGCTCATAATAAATTACGCTTTTTTGATCCCACCAAACACACAGCATTGTTTTCCGTCCATATCGATTTGGTCTTGCTGACGATGCTGATGGTTCGCCTGGAGTTACCCATGATTTTTTACGTTTGAGATTCTCAAAATAGATCCATTTTTCGTCACCAGTCACAATTCGATGAAGAAATGACTTTCTGTTATACCTGGTAAGCAACAATTGGCAAGTGGTTTTTCGATTTTCTTGCTGTCTTTCATTGAGTCCATGTGGAACCCATTTTCCTATCTTCTGAATTTTCCCATAGCTTTCAAACGAATGGAAATGGCTTCTCGTGTCACATTTAATTGGTTCGCTAATTGTTGTTGCGTTTGAGTATCGTTCTCATCTAACAAAGCTTGCAACTCGCCGTCTTCAAACTTTTTCGGTGGTTTTCCACGCTCTTCGTTATTGACGTCAAAATTGCCACTTTTGAATTTTTTAAACCGCTCATAGCACTGTGATTTTCCAAGGGCATGTTCACCGTAAGCTTCAACAAGCATGCGATGTGAATCTGCAGTCGTTTTTTTCAAGTGGTAACAGAAAATCAATGCTGTCCGTAAATCGTAATTTGTAGGCACAAAATTCGACATACTCAAAGCTATTGTAAACTGTACTGCAGTATTAAACCTGTATTGTTATGATTTGAAAATCATTCTCAGATGTAAATAAGAGATATAGTATCCTAATAATATGATAAGGTAGTACCTATATTCACCACTAGGGATATTTGGAGGTAAATTCCGGTTTCATATTTACAGACCTGGTATCTCTGGGTTTGAAATCTCCAAATTACCACATTTTCTTGATATAGCTGAAACTTAAACGTACTATCTTTTAAGTATAACAGTAACGGAGTAACATACTTTTCAACCGAAAATTTACATTATTTTCAATTTTTTTTCCTAATTTTCGATCGTAAGTTCCGCAAAAAAATGTCAGATGGCACTCTCCCTCCAAATGATAAAATTTGTTTGATTAACTAGACATCAACCTTTGAGACCTCCAAAGCAGAAATACAATAGCTTAATTCGGTTTTTGATTGAAAAACGCATGTAAATCATGGGTGTAGATGAACTTCTAAAATTATTAGAAAAAGATTAGCTTGTGTGGTCCTGATTTAAACACCTTCAGGTTATTTAATTTTGATAGCATAGCTGAGACATAAATGTAATTTAACTTACTTAAAAATGCAGCAGTGTAACTCAGTTTTAAACGTAAACGTTACATATAACTATAACGTGTGGTAATTTCTCGAAAATACCTTAAATGATTAGAATATATTGGTTTGGTTCCACAGCCTTTAGCTCTACAGCTTTCGATTCAACAGCCTTCGGTTTTACAGCCTTTCATTCTATCACCTTTTATCCTACATCGTTTGGTTCTCCAGCATCCAAATTACCAAATTTACTTTATGTAACTGGGACTTAAATGTATTATTCCTCATATGGAAAAGCAGCGGCATAACATACTTTAAATTGTAAAAGCAATGTTGAGCTTTGTCTAAACTAATTTCTGTAAAATACCTTAAATGCTTCTCAAAACTTTGCTGTTACATTTAGGGTTTAAAAGGAATCAAATGCCTAAATTTTCATGACATTATTCAAAGTTAACGTAAATTTACCACAAAAGGAAGTAGTAGCGTAGCATACATTTCAATCGCAAAATGGATCTAAAATCCTTGCATACGGTAACTTATAACTTGCAAAAGCAATCCATGCAAATCTTGCATATTCTGATATAATATTCGGTTAGAGTGCTCTACTTGAGCAAAGAGAAAAGAGTTGTGCTTTACCAAATACAGTAATGGAAGGTTTCCAGAGATTAGCAATTTTTTGCTCTTTATTTTTTCATTTTCGTTTCCTGTTTTGTCGCTTGTCGAAAAATCATTTTTATAAATTTTTATCTCTCTACCTCGGACGCTCTTTTGAATAAATTTGGATATTTTGATCGTATCTCCTTTTTGAACCGGTTCAAATACAAAAATTTTTCGTTGACCTCCAACGCCCTAGATAATACAAACCTTGACGAGTTAAGAGTTTTACAGTCAAATTAAGCTCTCCGCACTCAAATTTCATAAGTAATAACCTGTGCTTATACCCGGCAATAATAGTTTTTACGATAGGGACCTACATTCTTTCCATAATATAAGACTAAAGCATAAAAGTGCAATATCTCACCTGCGAGAGTACGTAAACTCCGAGAAAACAGCTTTAAGAACGGTCCTCAAGGGCATTCATTAAAAGAATTTAAGACCGAATATATTTCCCGTTAAAGCGAGTAAACGGCCCTCTAAATTGGCCCTTCCATTTCGGCGATATACGGACCTTATGCATTTCAGGTCGCCTGGCTTCGGGTGGACACACAAACCATACTGACCATCCAAAGCCACGTTATCACGAAGAATCACCGCATTGCTGTTACTCATACCGAGCATCGTAACTGGTATCTGCATATACGTGATGTCATGAGTGCTGATAAGGGCTGGTATATGTGTCAAATCAACACTGACCCCATGAAGAGCCAAGTGGGGTATCTTAATGTAGTTGGTGGGCTAAATTTTAGTTTTCCGTTTTAATTAAGTTTGTAAATACATGTGAAATTTCAGTTCCTCCCGATATTCTGGATTATCCTACGAGTACTGACATGGTGGTGCGTGAAGGTTCGAATGTGAGCTTACAGTGTGCCGCCACTGGGTCTCCACAGCCACTCATCACATGGAGAAGAGAGGGTGGAGAGCTTTTGAGCACTGGACAAGACTTTGATGGTAAGTATTTCTAACACACTTTTGTTATCGTTGAAAATTCTTTTACGGTTTGCAGCCTCATTCCTCGAAGGGCCAGCATTCAACATTAGCAAAGTGAACAGGCTTCAAATGGGCCCATACTTGTGTATAGCTTCAAACGGCGTACCGCCCTCAGTCAGCAAAAGAATTATGCTGATCGTTCACTGTAAGTTGCCACATTATGTTTATTAACCTACTTAATAAATCAAAGAGATTACAAGGAGGGTCTCCTTTAAGGCCGTTCTTTTACGTCAGTTTACGAGCCCTTTCCACTCCAGCCACAAGAAGCCTTGGGGGCATTAAAATACATTTCCTTTGCTGTAAAAATGGAAGCCATAATGAATTTTAACGTTCTCAATAGCGACTATGTTGCTTACCTTTATGATTTTAGCAACTTTCACTCTGTGAGGAATCAGACAAAGTGAATAAATAATAGTTAACTGGGTCTCTCTTTTGATAGCTTCTTTAAGAGTCGCATTTCATATTTTGAGTAGTCACCTTTTCTTTTCATTAAGGATTTTTCGCTTACTGCGTTTTTTATTTTATTATTCCAAATTTTATTTAACTAAACTTTCTTAATAGTGGCCGACAAGGTCGCCAGACTTGAATCCCTTAGATTTCTTCCTTTGTAATTGTATTGATGACAGGAGGATAATATCGCAATAAATTCTGTTTCTACCGAAGCTCTGTTTAGCAATTCTTGAAAGCAGGCCCCGTTCACCACTTTACAGTGCATTAGGGGGTCAGAAAGTTCTTACTGCGCATTAGGGAGAGCATGAGGTTAAATCGGAGCAGCGTTGGCGCAAATAGAGCATAACGCAACGCACGCTTCCGGTCCGATTTGAGTGCAGTTACTTCTTCCTTCTTGGTAATGTTGATCTGATGAATCTAATGATCATGGCGGGATCTAAGTAGCACCGGCGCATATAGAGCGTAATGTAGCTCGCGTTTCCAGTCCGAATTACAGGCGAATAAAGTGGCCTGTTGGTTTGTTTAAGGATCATGGGCTAGCGGGTATCACGTTTTGTTCACCTGTTTCATATTCACATGCCCAGGAAAAACTCTAATTTTATTTTGCACAGTTTAACTAAAAAATGGTGATACGGAGACGATACATCAATGTTAACTCAACAGCTGAGTGTGACCCAAAGATCATTCCGGAGTTTTTGGGGATAAGCAGGAGAATAAATAATACGGACCGGAGTGCAAAAATTTATCACCAGAGAGAAAAAGTTCTTTTATAAGAAAGGATTCATCCTAGATAACATAAAAAATGCATATGCATGCTCTTTACATGTTCTATCGACGTACTTATAGAGACGTTTTTTATGGAATATGTTTGCAGTGTGTCTTACACGTGCAGTCGACAAAAAGGCTCACAAAGGAGCCTCACGGCCAAGTATATGCCAATGAATGACGTCTATGTGACCTGTATTAATCACATCACTTTGACGTCACTCTTAGGACATAGGCAGGTACTCAGCTTCCAAAAGCTCGCCCCAGCTATTCGTCTTCGTCCGTTCAGTTCTTTGAAGTTCTCACAAGCCTTTTGAGATGTCGTTACATGATTTTTTGTAGCTTTAATTGACATTCTTTGTGCTCCTCTGGATTTTTTCTTTCAACTATTTTAAATCAGTCCCTATTGACGCATTTCGCGACTTCATAGAAAGATTCTGAATTAACTTGTGTTGTTTTTCCTCCTTATTGATTTCCCCACCTCACATTTTCTGCAATCTACAACTTTTCCTGCGTATATGCGCTCAAAATAAATGCAAGACTTATGTAAATAAATTATTTTCACACGTCTTGGAATGAAAAATTATTAGCTGAACTGTATGGTATTCATTTGAATTTTCCAGTCCCGTTAATGGGCCACTGCTCCCTGGAACATTAACACTAATCTCAATTTTATCAAGTGGATTCTAATTTGCGATTCAAATACGGTTTCTCTACAGTTTTATCAGTAATACCGCTTCATTCCCCTGGAATAAATTAAAACCTTAACAAATGACTTTATTATGAAAATTCGCTACATGCATATATCAGAGCTGTTTCTCTCTAGTTCCACCGATGATATGGGTCCAAAATCAGCTAGTTGGGGCGGAAGAGGACCAGCAAGTTACCCTGGAATGTCATTCTGAAGCGTTTCCAAAATCCATTAACTTCTGGACTAGAGATGATGGCAGGATTATATCACAAGGTATTTTCTTAAGCCAGTTTATCGATAGTGATGCTCAAGGGGTAATAGAAGAGATAAAACCTAACGACAGCCTCGGTTAGGATTCTATAATGCAGGCGCAGAGTGTTCCGGATGCTTAGTGCAATCTCATTAAACGATATAATATCGACTTTCTTAGAGATTACGATAACAGTTTGCTTTTTAATGTCTTGCATGCTAGGAAAGTTTAAAATTGAAATCCCTTCGCTGAGGCATGATGACGTGGGTCGTTAGGTTGTTATAATAGACAGGATTTCGTTTAATTCAGGGACCAAATACGAACCAATCTTCGTGGACAACACGTACCGAGTGCACATGAAGTTGACCATTCGGAATGTGGGTAAAGCGGATTTTGGCATTTATAAATGCGTGGCGAAGAACTCTTTAGGGGAGACTGATGGGAGCATCAAATTGTACGGTAAGTTTTGAGGCAAAAATTTCCCTTCCTGATAAAACCAAAGGGGTTTGTTGAAGAAGTTTCTTCGCCTTCGACCCTCAAACCTTCGACGAGAGTCTCGACCTCACACAGCGTTGCGGGGACGTCAAAAAGTAAGAGAGCTTTTAATCCGATACCAAACGTTCAGCAGTGGTCTTTCAGGTGTACAAAAGGAGGTCAAGGGGGCAGGCGGCCCGAACGATTTCAGTCATGAAACGAAGGACAATACAGGCAAAAATAAAAATGGTGAGTTTTCGCTTGAGTTTAGCTTCACTTTAGTTATGTCAACCTTAGGATCGAATACGGAAAAACTGGACGGGCCTCCTCCATCCAATTCATTTTCCCCAATATCATCAGCAGCTGCGCTTAATTTTTATCACTCCCAAATTATCCATAAATTGCTCCTCTTCGCAGGCATATTTGTTAATTAAAATGTTACCCTTAATTGCATGATTCATAATATTTCAGAATTCAATTACATTCATTTAATAGATGTTTAATTTTTATAACGCGGAAATTGTAATTAAACTCTTAAATGTAAATATAGGTCCATACGTGTAAATATCATTAACGCATAAGTGAAATAAAACATGTTAAATTGAGTCTAATTATTAAATGCAAATGTTCCATTAAATTTCCAATAACTGCAACATTACTCAATTTTTCTCGTTTCTCGTACATTTCAGGGAATAAAAGTATAGGAAACCTCAAAACACTCCTCAATTTGTCAGGCAACTGGAAACAAAAGAGAATACAAAGTGACTTATGCAAAATATATATACATCTGCCCCTAGCTGAAGTTAAAACAATATATACGCTCCATTCAGACTTCGATATGGGTTCATATGGCATTTTATGGATTCGATAAGATTTCCTTTCGAGTGCCCTATACGTTGTTGTTTGCCGGAATCTAATAGAGACCATATGTACCTATGCATAACGAGCTAAAAATAAACTTTTATATGCACAACCCCGAGGAAAATAATACTTAAAAATTCTACACCAAAAACCATAAGAGACGTGATGTAAACCCTCTATTATATCATTTTCTGGGAACAGACTGAAAATGTCTTGTGGACTGAGAATGGAGAATGAGACAGATGTGTAGCGAACTTCTTTTACTTAAATCTCTGGTCTTACACCCGGAGTTTCGTAAGTCTCTTATAATGCTTCCGAGCTCTAATATATTGAACCCCTAAATTATGTGTTTACGGAAATGACCACCTGCGATCAGCAATAAAGGCGGAGAGTAATATAAAATATGTCTTTCCATATATTACATGGATTAATGGAGGAAAGGAATGCCCCTAGTGCGACCAACCTAAGCACTTGAATTTCCTTCATTAGGCACGTCTTCCTGTGATGTTATTAAGGCCCCTGTATATTAAGTAATAATAAAGAAATTAAAGGTTGGTTTTTGCCTGCGAGGTGTGGAACCTTCATATGTGCATCCAACGGAGTTCTTCGGTAACATCAGACATTTTAGGAATTACGGTAATTTTTCACGTTCTGAAGGACAGAAGATCAACGAAACTGGAAAATCCACGTAATCGATCATCTTTGGCCATTGTGACTCGTTCAACGGGATATGAATCACTTGAATCAAAAAAGGGCGTCGCCATAACCAATCGAATTGCCTTCTTTGATGAAAACTTACATCCCAGTTGTAATCAACCCCAAGAACCAAGATACTTAGGCGAGCACGGCTTCAGGGGGGGATCATTGGGAGGAGCGTTCTCAAACAGGAAACAATTTTGCTTTTAATGAGACGTCTACAGACTGTATAAATAACAAACCACAAGATTTTCTCGATTATCTTATCGTGTTAATATGGAAATTGGCGATCATGCCAGAGAGTGCGAAACTTGTAGACTGCAAGTGGGTTTTAAATCGCATGAAGCATAGTGCCCAGATGTACGCGATCGACGATGAAGACACTTTCACGGATTAAAATATTAAATATTATATGATAGCATGTTGGTAGATATGGATTGCAAAAAATCTTATTTAGAGCCCCGTTTAAGAGTAATGAAAAGAGATTTTGAGGCTCCGAAACCTCAATTGAAGCTTCCAGAATTAATATAAAACACATATCACTCCATTAAATCGAAAATCAGTACGAAAACGGAAGGATTTTTTCAATCACCCTATAGGGAATATCCTATCGATGTTAATCAACTTTTGAGGGTAACCGGTCAGAGCAAACAAAATGACTTATAAAAGACACGTGGCGATCGCGTCCTTCGTCAAATGATTATGGTTTTTTAAATATGCTAATATTTACTATGGTTAATGTTTTCCTTATGCGTGTTGTGTAGGAATCGTCATTACTACAGGTAAATTTAAGTCCTGTTCCATATTTTGAATTCAAAATTTAGGCAAACAGTGGTTCAAGTATGCAATACCAATTTTGAAGAAAAAAGCAAACTTTTTCAGAGCACTGGGTAAAAGAACAAAGTTGTGCTGAACAAAAATATCAGTTGGCGTTATTCTCAAAAGTTGTTTGAGGAAATAACAGAGTTGAGCTTTTGCAATCTTAATTTATGCATCAGCAGCAATAAAGCTCCCTTTTCAAAACAGTAGGTGTGTTTGGTCTAGAATGAAGGCTCAAATGTGGTTTGATTGATTTAACTTGTTGAACCCAATCCTGAACTCAAGATAATCGTCGACGTAGTAATCACGTTCGGACCACCCCGAACTCGCAGCCTCAGAGATACTGTTTTCTGGTCAAAATTGGATTTTTTTCAAGGCCTTTTGTGAGAATCTCGCATGTTCAATATGAAAAATGTCCTTCGCAGCATTTGCAAGAAATTTCAAAAAAGACTTTTCTAAAATCTGAAAACTTATAATGCTGACCTAATATTTGGCTCTATTAAACCACCAGCTACATATATTATTTAATATATGTAGCTGGCGGTTTAATATTTAACAGCATAATATATTATTTTATAGTATATATCAATAAACAATAAATAAACATTTTTAATTTTGTTCTTAAGTTAGCAGATGTTCAAATAATCCCAACTGTTTCCAGTGTAGTACCATTTAATCATGTTTACTTTCTCTGCGATCGCAGAGGACATTTTTTAAGAAACTTTAATATAGAATCGTTTCGACAAAACTCATTTACATAAGGTAACAGTAGATAATAAGCTGACGGTTGCTGGTGGTTTTATTGAGAAAAATATCGGGGCAGCATTGGAAGTGTGCAGATTTTAATGAAGCTTTTTTCAAAATATCTCGCAAATGGTGCGAGAAATATTTTTCATTTGTACATGCAGGTATCTCATAAAAGAGCCTTCAAAAATGTCTAATATAATTTAGCACTTAACTCATAAAATAAATTAATGATTCCGACGATGATTTAATTGCAGATCCAAATTTTGTGAATCCCAGCGAATAAATATGTACTTCCAAAAAAATTGTGTTTTTTCTTCATTAAGGTTTTTGTTCCGAGCTAAAACGTGCTACTAAGCTAAAAAAAAAACGTGTTAAAATTGGAGCTTTGCTAATTTTGATGGGCGTAAAAAGACATAATTTCATGAACTATTTTATATCATACGGTATGTCATGAAAAACGCATAGTAAACGTATTCGTACGGAATTATCCCAACGGAAAAAAAAGTAAGGGTTACCAGCAACCTTATTAGTTTTTTTCCTCACAGATCCCACCTATGCGAACTAACCTGATCTAACAAGGCACCCGTTGAACGAAACGTTTAAGTACCAAACCTGAGAGCCTCCAGGCAGAAATGTACGCCTGCGTCGAATCCATTGTCGACTAATTTGCCACCTACCTCTTTAAACCATAACATTTAAGTCACCAGTTAGATTGGCCCTTTAGTGGTTTATTGCACTCATACCCACCCTACGAACCGTTCACGCACCCATCTTACGAGTTTCGCTAAAGAAAAGTGCCGGATATTCCAGTGCCCAAGAAACCTTTAATCGAAGCATAATGGTACTGCAATCTAGTCATGCGAGGAATATTACCAAAGGGATGATGAAACACATGGACGTAATGGAGTTTGGACTTAAACCTATAAACTGAATAACGAACAATGAAAATGTCGTTACTAAGTCTTAACAACGTAGAGGAACAAAATCTGGACAAAAATATTAGATAATTCTTCGAGGGTGGAAAAACTGAGAAAATTGCTGCTAACTAGATTTGATTCGCCAAAGAGATTAGTTATTTCTCTAAACTTAATAGAAATTTAGGCGGAATAAAGTGAAATCCTGAAGGCACACTGACTAATAAAATTGTGCAAGACAAATAGGTTGTTAATTCAATTAAAGCTACTACAAATCTAAATTTCTGTGACCTACAGGATAAAACAATTGCACCTGGCACCTGTACAAACTCCAATTACTCATTTCCTGTTTCAGCTGCAAAATGCAAAATATCAGGGCCTTCACATCTCGACGTTCCATTTTGAACTCAAATGCATTCCGCTAAATTCACCTTTTCATTTACGCGATAATTCTTTAGAGAATTGCGGCCTAGCAGGAAAATTAAAAAGCCCAATTTCGCAGAGTAGAGGTATATCCGGCGATCCTGCGAAACTAATTAGTTAATGGCCTGCTATAAATGGTTTCCGGCTTCCGTGAAGCACATTCATGTAAGATTTGCATTCGCCATGAATTTTTAGCCTTGATAACTGTAGCCTTGTTGATATGTATTATGAATGAGTGAGAATGAATCAGAGTGATAATCGAAATGTCGACGAGGTCGGACTCGCAGCTATTTCTTCGGAGAAATGTGCAAATTTCGTAAAATTTTTTGTTGTTTTCTTTTTTGGTTGACATTAATTCCTCCTCAAACCCAAAATCCTTCGACATTCTAACTTTTCTCCTTCCACATGGTATGTTCAATTGACACTCATTTTTGGTCTATAAAAAATATATTCGCAAATAAGTTTACAAGTAATCACCTGTTCAACTAAGGCACCCGTCCCACTGGTTCGCCGACCGATTTATATCTTGATCGTAAAATTCTCGTGGCTGCTGGTTGAAGAATTCTTAGACGGCGTTTTGTACTTTAGTGTCCGATTCAAAGCATCTACCTTTCAATGCCTTTTTGAGTGGGCCAAAGGTATGAAAGTCGCAAAACGATAAATCTGGGATGTAGGATGGACGTTTTGAAATCCTCCATTTTTTTCTTTGCAAATTTTCCTTCACTACATTTAAGGCATGAGGCCGCGCGTTCTCGTGAGACAAAATGACACAATTGGAGAGTTTGCCTGAACATTTTCGTCTTATTGCTTGATGAAGCTTATTCAGAGTTTCGTTGTATAGATTTGCGTTAATATTCGCTCTATGTACTTCAAATTCTATCAGCAATGGTCCTTTGTTATCAAAAACTAAATGCCCGCATGTTGATCAAACTTGGACGGATTTTTTATAACAAATTCCGTTTCAAAATCGCAATATTTAAAATGACCTGAAATATAAATAAAACAGACTGATTTCTGAGAGAGTTATAAATGTTCCTAACGTTACAAAACCTCAACTGGGCGATGACATTTTTTCAAAAGCTAATTTGACCAAGGATGGGTTCCAATTGAACAATTTAATACAAAGTGACGATATCGTCTTTTAAATTCGACATTTCGATTGTCACCAAACATCATCAACCATGTTTTTCCTATAGGCCCCATATCCGATTTTTGACATTTTCTAGTTTGACATAGTTTTCCTGATTGAGACGATGCATTACATGTTACGGGTCAGTCGCACACTCTAGAGAAGATATCAAAAATCCTGTTTTGTAATTTAAAAAATATAGTGAGTAAAGAATCTTATAAGAACTGCTCGAACGATTCATCCTCTACTTTCAAGCATAAATTTTCACGTTTTGCTTAAATTTTGCATTGATCCCAAAACATTCCTTCTTCTTTTTTGGTCCGTTAACTTGTGATAATTCTTATACGGGTACAGATTTATAATTTAGGTTTTATAATTTTCTATAAATAATATTCCAACGGAGAAAGCTTTCACAAACGAGCCAGTTAACGTCTTAGAAAATAAAAAAGGCATCAAATTCCGCTAAATTTCTATAAAGGAAAAGCAAGCAATTTTGGGCTAGCTTGATGCCGAACTATTCAGGTTTCCAAGACCGCCATTCGTCTGAATCCACATTTATCAGGCGCATAGACAATATTCGCTCACAGAGAATAAAAATTCAAAAGTAAAACAAAAAAATGATATCTCAGGCTTTACTATTGCAAGATGTAGCCATAAGAAACCCTCTTGAGTCTCTTGCAAAAATTATCAGTAGGAAATGCCGACTCTAAAAATCGAATAATATACAGGATGCTGCATTTAATTTTTGCAAGTGGCTAATTGTATATCACACTTCATGAACTGATGGTGTTCGTACATTTTTCGTAATGCATTGAAAAACTTGAAAATATCTCGAAATTATTTCGAGATAATAGTTTTTTGCAGAAAGCCGATTTGGATGTTCGGAGTATCAAGAGTCGTAAAGATATTGATGCTGTAGGCAGTGATAGAAATAGATTATTTGTATTTTTGTAATCAGCAATCGACGCCATTTATCAGTGGGCTTGAAGTAAATACTTTATACGAATTTATCGTACCAAAAAACTCAGCTACATCCAGTATTTGACACTGTGTAAATTCAAAACAGTCACCCTTTCAGTTTTTAGCACCTAATACTCACTTGTACCATTATCTCTCGAACATCCTGTATGTAGCAGGAAGTAATTTTCTGAACATCAAATATAATTCTACAAAAAAGGTGCTGAAGATTTCTGAAAAAATCGCACGTAAGCTGTTAACAAACCAGGAAATTCTGAGGATAGAAAAAGCCCATTGCGTTACTTTAAATTTTGGAATGCAAAAAAAATTCTGGCACAGCACTAGAAATTCATCAATGATAAAATCTTGAGAAATTTAGTGCTCATAATCGAATAATCACAAAAAACTATAAAATAAAACGGTAAACTTAAACAAAATTTTTAGTTGAATTGAATCCAGGAAAATGAAAATTTTCTGGCTAAACAACGTGGAAATATTGAAAACTAACCAATGTCAAAATTAAGAGAAAATTTAATACCCGGATCTTTATGAATATGCAGGGGACAACTATGAACTGAAGGCAGCAGCCATAAATTGAAACAATTTTATTGTACTGAATTTCATTGTAGTGCTGGGACTAAACATTGCTGAAGCGTTTAGAGCTTACCACTGGCAAAATCCAGCCTAACAATATATGTAATTTGTTTTTTGATAGTTTGCTGTGTTTTGTCTGGTTAAACCATATAATACAAAATAAAATAAATGGGTGGCGCTATAGAATTCAGCGTGAAAATATTTTCTGGATACCGTTTTTTACCTTTCTGGAAAGGCCTAACGAAAAAAAATATTAACTAAAAAAAAAGTCAAAATTGCTGAGAGGCCACTGGGGACTTGACTGTTTTTATACTGCATATTGCGCTGTTACTATCTATATTTTTCGGTCACAAATCGATCCACAAAAAACAGAAAAAAAATGGGAAGAGGTCACTTGGGACCTAATCGTGTGTTATTAGGTCGCATAAGGTGTTATTGTCTGTCTGTTTTCTTGTATTGCATTATCCTAAAGAAAAGCATTAGAAAAATTGATACTCGTTGTTCTCGAAGAGGATGCAATTTCCAATGTCAATTTTTTTTATTGTAGTTGTCCAAGAAGCAAATATGCGAAAGCTTTTTTTTTGTTTCAATTTGTTGCCTCAGAAAAAAATGAATTCATATATAACAGATAACAAGACTAAAATAATTAAAACGTAATCCGTCCTACAAATCGGAGTGGCTAAATTGCTGTGTACCGTCCACGTTAATCCTTCGATCCGAGAATTAATTTTGAAACAAACATCCAAGGCACAAGTATGCTTCACATTGAGTATTATTGTGTTGACTCGTTCAATATTTACAACAATGCTGTGTTACGGTAGGAAAATAGTCATCCAGAAAATTCCCCGTTTCTTATAGCTCAGACTCCTGAGGAGGCATCCTAAATTTATATTTCCAGATAATTTATATTATTTCCAGAGAAAGGGAATACCGACCATTTGGTCTTTCTGCTTTTGCGACAAAAACACTTAAATCTATACATAAATAATCGTTCATAAAATGAAAAGAAAATTTGGAAACGTTCCAATAAAGTGTTTGAAGTAAAAAGGTAGTAGAATTGTCTACTTTCTCTGGTAAGTTGTGATAATTATCTTTCCTTTTTGCCTCAATTTGTTTATTTGTCATTTCTACCATGAGTGTGCGTTCACGTAGTAACTAGTTGGGTGCCTTGTCAGTCTTAAGACGGTCTATTTGGTAGTTTGCCTGTATTTGTTCGTTTTTCCGTGGCATTTCCTTTCATCAAGCGTCTATAGTCTAACAATGAATAGTCTGTAGACGAACCTGTATATTTTTCTTTCATTTTTTGCAGTGGTCTCTTTGGCTCTATTCATCAACGACTTAAAGTGTTTTTCTCCTTTAGTAATTTTTACACTCATTTTTCTAATATTATTAACGAATTTCAGTTTTTTCCGAGTTTTTGTGTCCCAAGTGTTTTGCGTCCTTTCTGCTTTAGCGGTTTCTGCTATTAAAATTGCGGATTCTGATTCAATATAGCGATTTGAGAAAAGAAATCGATGTTTGGTTCTAATTGGAGTTATCTAAAGTCTTTCTACCGTTTTCTCAGGCCCTTTGTCGCGTAAACTAAGTGCAGGAACGTCAGCATGTTCCCACATGCATGCTGTTTTGTCGACATCTGTTTTACCCTTAAAGCCATTGTTGTATATGTCATGGATCACGTGTACATTAAGGAGGAAGGGTGAAAACGGCGATCCCCGAGAGAGCCATTCTGGAAGAGAAAGGGGGAAAGGAAGATTCAATTCATACTTCTAGTTGTTTGTTTGAAGGGGTTGGAAGTTTGCGTAATTCGTAAAATAGACCGCTGTACCAAACGCAGTCAAACTCCTTATTAAGGTCCATAAACACACTTTCTGATCTTTTACTGGTTAGGTGTGTACGAGGATTGTCCCAGAAGTACCTGATCCAACATTTAAAGAAAAATAGTTTTGAAAAATAACACGTTATTTCTCAACATAGTCTCCTTTGAGATTGATACACTTTCCCTTGCGATGTTCCATCTATCCATATATGTGGCTTCTATACCCTATTTATAGTAAGAAGCTTCGAATATTTCAAAATAGGCATCACCCTCGGGCTCCACTTGTTCATTATTGGCACATATCTTTGCACTGAGCCATTTGTTCAAGTTCGGAAGTAGAAAATAATCTGAAGGGGCTGAATCTGGCGAGTTCGGTGGGTTAGAAAAAAGTTCGAAACCAAGTTAAGTAATTTTAGCCATCGGGATGACGGAAGTGTGGATGATATCTTGACGCATGGATGATGACGTTGTCTTAATGAAAGAAAAGTTTCTGTTTTCGCCAAATGCGGTCGCCTTTCATTAATTTCTTCGCTTAAACGCTATAATAAATTTCTGATATATTCTCCGTTTATTGTTTTTCCCTTCATGACTTAGCAATAAAAATTTTCCAAGTGTATTCCAACAAAACAGATGCCATCACCTTTCCTGCAACTAGAATGGTTTTCGCCTTCTTTGCAGCCGATCCTTCCTTTCGAGTCTATTATTTTGACTGATCTTTCGTCTCAGGTGTGAGATGATGGATCCATGTTTCATCCATGGTAAATGAAGCGACGCAAAAACTGAGTATTATAGCTGCGAAACTTTGCCAAACTCTCTCTCTTAAAATATCCTCACAATGTTGTTTTTGTTCATTTTGCTCACAGCACTCTCATATCCTATTATTGGGTCAAAATGCGATTTACAGTACTTTTTTAAATATTATCTTCTGGTACAGTTTTCTGGATTCTCATCACAATTTCTGGAGTAGTCAGATCTGGAGTTTCACTGGATCGGCCACTGCGCAATTCATCTTGGGACCTAATACGAGGGCGTCTAAACTTTGCCACCTTCCATTTTACAGTTATTAACGAAGAGCCAGATTCCACCAGAGTAGAATCTAAGACGGCTTTGATGTTGGATGGACTAAGACCTTTCTAATGGAAATAATCAATCACGTATCGATGACCAATTTTTTCCATGTTCACAAAATCTCTGAAAGCAGTCACTAAAATTGGCTCAAAAACAAGCACAAATCAATGTAGCACTCTCAAACTTTAGACTTACGCGTTTTAAGGTTAAGTCTTTGTGATATAGGTAAATTTTTAATACGAAATCGCCATCTATATGTCAGGTAGAGTACTTTTGCGACTACTCTCGTAGATCATAGATTGTTGGTTAAAACAACAAGTGAGTGAATAATCGATTGCTGCGGGTTAGAGCCAAATTCATAACTGTTTTTTGTAATCAGTTTCTGAGGTCGGTTTTTCCAACTCCTATTATTACGTTCACGTAACTGCAGGTCAAATATTTTGCTTCCTAAATTTATTCAGTAAATTTCCTTAAAGATTGCCTTATACAATTTAAATCTTGTGCGTAACTCAAAAACAAACGGGGGCCTAAAAACACACGGCACTCAATTTATATATGTCATTAAGCAAAAGGTCTGGTAACTGGCGTGTGTTCTTTGAAACCTCCCCAAGCTACGAACAACAGTGGAAAACAATATTTTCCCCAAGGAACATCGACAGTGACAAAATTGAAGCCTGACATTTAAGCTGAAAGTAAATTGCTGACTTCGGCCGTGCTTAATGTACCAAAAGCGACTCTCTTATTCAAGCTTTAAAGGTCCTTTTTGAGATTAAATGTCACCCGTATTCGTTCGAAAATGCGAATCTGCTTAATGAAATCAAGTAATGATTTCTGCGGTGAATTGAAGTTTGCTTTGGCAAATGTCATCAGTTTGGTGCATCGATTCAATTCGAATTAAGTTCATTTTTCACAGAAATAAGTGCCCCGAGCTGGTACAACTACCAGAAAAAAAGTTGTGAATTAAAATTGCCAATTAAATAAGTACTCAGACGAAGTAATTATAATTTATATTTGTTATTAATTTTCAATTTATCAGATATGAATAAGTAATTGATTAGCTATTGATTAATTGGTTGTTAATTAAATGGTTGTTAATTAACTGGTTGTTATTTAATAAATTTTTAACTAGCTAAATGTATAATTGAAACACAGGATGAATCTTACGTAGGAGCTTTTCTTGTAACACGACATAGACCTCGAAAAAACTAAGCAAAAACATTATTTAACATTTTTTCGAAATCTCAAAAACAAGTGAAATGTGCATGTATAAACGTTTGAATAAACAACGAAATCTTTAATTATTATTCACTTCAGGACTGACTACGAGAGGTACTCAAAATTGTCGCTATTGGTTTAATTTACACAAATTATCGTACGCCTTATGCACGACTCTGTACCTGCTGTTGGAAGAGATCTTTTTCCTCGAATTATTTCTGGAAGGTTTTCCTTCGTTCACGCAACTCTGCCACTGTCTAAGTTTCAGTTGTGAACACCAAATTTTTCATATAAACACAAATAGAGAAATCACATGGATTTAGGTCTAATGATCTCACCATCTTATTAGCCCATTGCGAGCTTTCAACTTGCTAGAAAATTTATTATTGAAAAAATTTCGTAATTTTTTAAAATATTCTTCATACTCGCCTAATTCGATTATTTTTGAGATTTAGAAAAAATGTTACATAAAGGTTATGCTCAGTTTTTCCATCCCTATGTCAAGTTGAAAGGAAAACTCCTACTTAAGATTCACACCATAAAAAAAAATTAATTTGTGAAATGTCTAATATTATTTTTCTCATAAAAGTAATTCAGCTCCGATAAAACCTCAGAAAAAATCCAATTAATTTTTTTTTAGAAATCTATAAAAAGGAAGTACCTCCACACCGTCCCTGAAATGCGGTAATTATCTCGACCAGGAACTGCGGTATCTTTGATGAAATCGTCAGATGATTGATCCGGGCATGTGAAGACAGAAAACTTGTAAACTATCCATATTTATCACCTATCTCAGCCCTACATCCCAGTTATTTTGGTCTCTCGGAGTCTGCTGGTCATTATTAATATCATCTTATACCACGGTCTCAGGAATTGAGAACACGCCAATTCAGGTTAATTGACTGTAATAGACCCCAGCAACTCCAATAGGACTGGAACATGAATTAATAAGGAGAGAAGCCACAAAGAATAGCGGAGTGGAGGAAATTATGGAAGGCTGTAGAGGAAAGGAGGTGAAAAGGAAATAGGAGAAAAACATGAGAGAATGAGCCTCGAAGTAATGCCCATGAGGCCGTTACAAGGTCAGAAAGAAGAGAGGGGATGGTTTTAGAGGGTGGATGGATTATCTTAAAATTCACACTACCCGGCTGTTGTGACCGTACCATTTGCAGAGTTCACAAAACTGCCGAGTGTATTTTGAAGGTTTTCATCCCCTCAGTTTAAAAAAGATTTTTTTCGGGTTATCGAGAGTATCGTCAAATGTACGCGAATTCACTGCAGGCAAGGTGATAATAAACGCACTCCAATTCCGGAAATATTGTGCAAGAGCGTGAGAAGCAAGGTAGGCCGAAGGCTGCAAATTAGCACCATATGGAACCATCGAAATCAATTTAGCTTTGATCCTGGCTGCTGCGCTTCTTTCCAATCTCTTGGCGAAGGAAGAAAACAACCTGTACGAGAATGGACTGGATTGCGGGACTGCAAAGAAGGACACACTTGCGAACGCACGATAAACGTCATGAAGGGCGTACCAACAATGGGCTAAGGATTGACTTAGCAATTCGTTTAATGTTACAGCGAAAGAATAAGATTGAGTTATTTGGTTCAGATACGACAGACCAAAAGAAACTACTGAAAGTAAGTGGTCTAAATTCCTCAATGGGAACTCAATTACATTTAAAAACGGATTGAATTAAAGCGAGAGCAATACAATTACACTGCGAAAGTTCGACAACTGTGCCAACAGTACAATTACCGGAACAAAGCTATAAACAAATACCAGATATAATTACTTTGCCCGTGTCCTTAATTGAAGTTATTGAATTTAATTTATTAAAATAATTAGAGTAATTAAATTAATGTACTTAAAGTGATTAATTAAATTGACTGAAAGCGGATTAACTATTTTTCGCCAAATAACGTGATTCAATTACCGGCAGTTCTACGCATACAGTATGAGAACCATGAAGCGTCAAGCGCCCACAATGATATTTTCCAATCCTCTAATCATCTTACTCATACGTTCCACTTTCCTGCCTTAATCCTCTTCCGACTGCTAAACATATTAAATGCAAATAGACTGGCATTGTTAACATGAGGGACGCCGAAACAGCCAGGATAGACAAATTAAATCATACGATACATTTCATATTATAAAGCAAACATAAATTTCAATCGTGAGGAAATAGCAGAGACATTGTTGTCTGACTGTAACTTGGAAACATTTGCATAATTTAAAGAGATGTTTTCACATTCGTGGGGTCTACGATAAAAGATACATGGAGATGGAGAGACCCTAATGGAAAATATGGCAGGTTATTTGAGAAGTGAGTTGCGAAAATTAAGGAACATTTGGTACTAATGCTCTCGTTAAACTTTCGATTAAATGCGGGTAATATGCAAGAGAGATTTTAGAGACTCGCCTATGCCGAGGTGGCCACTTCAGGAACACAGGGCTCTCACAGCTGGCTGAAGTCATTCCGACCTCTCTTTATAGACGACCTTTAGCGATTATTAATACGAGGATAGTTCCAGAAGTACTCGGCCTGACATAGAAGTGGTTATATTCGCTAAAAATTTGTTTCTATTTCAAGAACCCAACCCTGAACGGCTTATATCTAAAGTTTGAGGGTGATACTTTGTTTTGTGTTTGTTCTGGAGCTGACTCAAATGAACGCTTTTAGAGAATTTGGGACTATTAAGAAAATTAGTCATCGATACGTGATTAGTTAGTTTTAGAGTAGTTAAGCATACTACATCGTATTTTAACCAAACAGTTTGATATAAGAAGTTGTGCACAAGATCAACAAAAACAGCGCCGGAGGATGTTACAAGGGAGTGTTTGGCAAAGTTTCGTAGCAATAAAGCTGGGGTTTTGCATCGATTCATAATCATCGCTAAAACATGGATCTATCATTTCACACCTGAGACTAAAGAGCGGCGAAGACAATGTATTCAAAGGGGGAGAATCAGCTGGAAAAAAATGGCGAAAACCGTTCCGTTTGCAGGAGCGGTGATGAAGCCAGTTTCTTGGAATAATTGTTAGTGACTAGGCTTTAAAGGAAAAGCAATAAACGGAAAATATTATAAAAAATTATTGCAACGTTTGAGCGAAGAGACTAGGAAAAAGCGGTTGCATGTGGCGACAGAGAAAGTCCTGTTCCATCAAGACAACGCACAGATCCCCACTTCCGTCATCTCGATGGCCAAAATCAATCATCTTGATTTCGAATTTCTTCCTCATCCGCCCTATTGGCCAGATTTAACCCTCTCAGATTATTTCTTATTTCCAAACTTAAAAAATCACTCGATGATGCCTATTTTGAAACAATTGAAGGTTCTTACTATAAATAAGGTATAAGAAGAAATGAGGTATATAGAACATAGCTGGGGAAAGTGTGTCAATCGCAGAAGAGACTATGTTGCGAAATATTGCGATATTTTTCATTTTTTTTTCTCGAAGTGTTAGGTTGGGTACTTCTGGAACTATTCTCATATGAGGCAAAAAAAAAACAGCTTAATGCCACATTTTCGTAGTCACATAAAGTGATCGTGCCAACTAATTTTCAATCCTAGCACTCACTGGTTTCACATCGAGATCCGAATTTTCAACCCATCCAAGTTGCCGAAGCAGTAAATGTAGAAAACACATACAAAATAAATTCATGCATTACAGTTTACCAGTTAATTAATAATCATTATGTTGTAATCAATCATAATTTCTATTTTCCTAAAATATTTGCCTAATAGCGGTTTTACCTCATCAAGGGCCGGATCGTAGGCTTTGTTTCTCCCTAGATAGAGTTAATTATCGTAGACGCAGTTTCAGTTCAGAAAGTGGAATTATAAATGAACGATCAGGATTTTTAAAACCAAAACCAGAAGAAAATCTAGTTTAACCTCCCTAAAACAGTTAAAGTTATTTTTGTGAAGTAAGAGGATGTCTGTGGCGGATCCTGCGAGAGGCTTTTTGCACTGGTAACTTTATGGCGAACACCCATATATCATGCCCAACCCCCGGTGGAGCATCCACTTAATTATTGTTCGGGTTTTGCCCCAAAAACGATATTATACAATTACATCCAAAGTTTTCCAACTTGGTCTTTGCGTTCGGCGTTCGGGGTCCATCCATTTATCCTTCTTGAGCTTCACAATAACGCCACCTTAAGAAATCCCGTTTTTCCGTTAACGGCAACTCCCCAATCAGTGTTTTACAAACTTTCCTAACTTCGTTCCACGAAATTCGAACCCAATAAACCTTCATCTGTTTTGCGTCATGAGCCACTCAAAGACCAAACTTTCTAACACAGAATAGAGGGACAGACTTCTCATTTGCATCAGCCACTCAGCTATATACATGGCGATATTGCCTTCAGCTCCATTGAACTGACATGCGAGGCATATCCGAACTGTTTTCATTACAGTCTAAGGGTTTCGGCAAAGTTTCGGCTTTGGAATTAACTGCCGCATTCCTTACATCGATGATTAAAAGGACTGGTGAGTGCCAGATAGATTGAGAATCGTTTATACTTAATTTATTCTGGCAACAATAAATCTGACCAAGTGCTAAGTCAGCGACTGCTCCAGAGAACTGGCATAAAGGAGGCAGCGAAGCGATGCAATCCCATGGGACATCTGGCTATTGTTAGAGAACGAGAAATTGACATCTAGGAGAAGAGACGCTAATAAAGACGCGTCCCGACGCCACAAAGCCGATTTGGCTTGCTGGTGCAATTTTGATGCAATTACGCTTAATTGCATTTATTGCGGTTTTTTAACTATTCAGTAACCATTTCTTCATATTGTTTGATCTCTGAGCAGTTCCGCACGTTTCGCCCGAAGTTCCTGCTAATAATTCAGTAATAACTTCATAAGCAAACTTATTAGACATTGACGATGCCGAGGCTTAAAGTAACTAAGCACATAATTAAAATTCTCGCTCACATGCTTAATGAGATTTCGGTACTTTGTAAACTCTTATTGCAATTTCATAGTTAATTTTGAAGACGGGAAAACACACTTCGTTAGCGATGGAGGTATAAGCCAACGGTTTAACAAAGTTTTAGATTGGAAAGTTTACAAATTTTTATTATGCCTTTCTTCCCTCCAAAATCTGATATTTTATATTCTGCAGTTGGCGATAGATAATTGGCGGCATATCGAAAATTACCCCTTTGAAGCACTAAATACTAAACTAGAGTGGAAATGCTGGATACTAAATCAACAAATCCAAGCAGGAAATTTGAAAATGTGGAAAGGGTCTCTATATTTATCTCGAACCAATCGATGGAATTCGAACGTAAACAGCTTTAATATACGGCATGCGATTCCGTTGAATGAAAAAACCGTCAATGTTTTCCATTTGGAGCGGTTAAATATGCCATAACAGTAAATCTAGTAAAAACGACACCTTCCAACCTGGACCTTTCTCAAAACAATGTAAACCGCAATGCCGATTGTGAAAATGAACACGTATGGAGGTGCGCTATTTTTCATTTTTTAGTAAATGTATTACTTCGAATTCGGTTGAGGTTCCTTCAACTCGGATTTCTTTTCAACTCGAACATCGTGGAAAACCGCGTTTCAGATTCAACCAAAGATCGTTTCTATTCTCATTCGTGCCTTAATTCCACACACGTTCCAGCTTCATTTTTCAATCTTTTAAACTGTGCTTAGAAGAAAAATGATTTCCGAATAAACTTCACTCGGATCCTCGTGGAAGGACACGTTTCAGGCTCAAGATTTTTGCAACACTGAGCACTTTGAGGTGAGTAATCTGGGCACAAGCTCCCATTTGCCGTTAAATCTTTTGGGGAAACGTGACTCAGGTTCGTTCATAACTCCCTGTTGACTTGAGCATGGCGAGTTAAGTTTTATTTTAACATAAGCATCCTGGAGAAACTCAGAAGAGAAACACGTTTTAGGTATTCAGTGTCAACCCGACCTTCCTATGAAGCAGACCATCGTAACGGAGGAAGTAAAATCAGATTTGCATGCGCAGAACTTGCACCAGGTCGAACCTAAAATGTCCCACAACATACCGAAGGAACTTGTCCCGGATTTCAACGCAAATTTTTTCTCAAACTGAACCTCAACCTCTGCGGGAACCCAAACTGTTTTCAAGCCAATATCTTGAGGAAGTTTGTTCCATATTCAACCAGAGTTTCATTTCAAATTGAGCATCGTGATAAGATGCGGGTTGCATTCAATGCACTGAATCAGTTTGGGTATTGTGGGGCGTTGTATTTTTTGAGCAGATCAAACCATGGTCATTCTCATTTGCTGCTTCTTCAATAGCATCAAGGATTGAGCTCCTCTGGGAGAATCCTCTCAGAGACCTCTTGGAGTGCGCACTACCCAGCCGATTGTTTCGCTACTTCAGAATGCTTTGAGAACATCTGCGTGTTCTGAAGATGTACATTATTATTCAGATAGCTAGAAATAGCTCCAAAATCTGGAGCTTTCGACCATTTGGACTGGTTCTTCTCGTCATTAAAGAGAGTTGCAGCGCGATGATTCCTGTGATGTTATTGAAGTTACTGGTTCTTGCGAAACAGTATAGCTCCATCTAGACTGACCACGTCAAAATGATTAAAATTTGATCCTTTTTTTCCATAATAGATTTCAAAGAGAAAAACCGATGAAACTGGCATAACATAGAGGAAACTTTTGCGCTGTCGCCTAGTTGTAAAAAGTGACAATTTCAGGTAGATCTTAGGAAAACATGACCGTCGCTTCCAATAAATAAATCCTAACTGACATTAGTTAACACATACGAAAACAATTTATCTCAATCCTCGTCAAAATACATTCAAATCTAACTGGTCAGGTTAATGGAGAGCCGGCAGATAATTTTCGAGTGGCACTCGGAACCATATCCAAAATCGATTAATTACCGGACCTGGAATGACGCGGGCAATATTTCGCAAGGTAATCAGACAAGTGATTAATGATTTTATATAGTCGGCATTATTAATTTCACTTGTATTATAGACTTTTTGCTTTCAGCCCTGCCGCTTGCATGGAGCACGCTTAAAGTGTTAAACTTGTGATAAATGATTTCTGGTTTTGGACCTGCACTCTCAAACGTGATGCTCCATTATTTTTACGAAAAATTAGTGTTGCGAAAATACTAATGAGCATTCTTTTCGGCCAAGTTTCATTTCAATGGAAATGCCTTCTGATGTTACCATACGAGCTGCATTATTGTGCACAGTTTACAAAGTTGAAGCTACTTTATGTCGGGTACTCTCATGCCGGCAACAAAAGAAGCCCTCTTAATAACATAACTTTAGACTTTGCATTGCATCAAAGTAAAATATGATTTTGATGAGATGCAATTCTAGTTTAAAGTAGGTGACTTCAAAGTAGAGGAGATGGAGACAACGCTGCCTTTGAAATTATTGTTGGGACATATTTCGCTAATGTAATTACTCTAAATTAAGGAAGGAAGCATTGTAAAATGCGAGCCGTTTTTGAATTCCCAGTTCCAAAAAAATCATTGAAATTGCAGTAACAAAACGTTGCGTGTAATGGAAGATCATTGCGCGGCTACAGATGCATTTTCTCGTGCTTGCATGGGCTTGAATGACTCGCCTCACACGAGTATTGGCAACGAGCGCTCAAGAAAATGCAATTTACATTCCTTCCTTTACTAGATATTGACCGAACCGTCTCTTTGCATAAAACTTTGTTTGCGCGTTTCTAAAATACATTACGTCATATTAGCTGAGTGCTAAAGCTTTTTCCCGCACTTTAAAAATCGGTTGAAGAAGATGAAAAATTTGTCACTAGTTCTGAAAACGTCCAAGTTTCAGAATTTGCTATTCAGAATTCCCAAAAATTCCTCGTAAATGTATAGAAACAATATTAGGCGTAATAAACGTTAATTACCCGTCCAGAAATTCATTTTTCCTTGCATGTGCGAAATTGTGTAGCAAAATCCGTTGAAAATTTTCCGCAAAGTTGTTGTCAACTTAATGAATTATTCCAGTTTAAAAAAGCATTTTTGGACAAAAGAGTCTGTTGAAATGCTCATAAATTATCTTGTAAATTTTAAGAAATAGCCGAGCTTCCCAGACTGCCTTTCAGTGATTCTACAAGATGCATTGAAAATTAATCAATAAATGTCTAAAAAATTTGAAAAATAGTTGAGTTCCAAATTTCACGTTATTAGGGCCATAGAAAATTGAAACTTCCAGATGTTTCTAATAAATTCTGGGAAACTGATCTTCCAAAACTGTGTTTCTAGACTCCAAAATCTGTTAAAAATCCTATAAATTTTTCATAAATTTAAGGAATACGGCAGGAATATGGCACTTAAAACTCTGTTCCCGATCTTCAAAAATTACTCATTCATAAAGTGATAGTATTTTTCGTAAGTTTGAGCACTACCTAGGTTCCAAAACTGAGTTTTTTCCCGGAGTTTTCACATTTTCTCGGACTTTGTCACAAGACACCCTATAGAGGCTTCTAGACTAATTTGGAGTTTTCAAATTTTCATAAATAAAGTCGCAGTTTTCTGATGAAAACTTTTGAGAAAGCAGATTGCATTTCTTACCTAATTATATAACGAAATCTATACAACGGAATTCTATTTTACATAACTCTTGGTACCGAGAACCCCACGCGTCACATAAAGTCATGCATTTCCCAATTAGATACATTGTTGCAAAATTTACGAGGAGAGTTCCAGACAGACCCGACTTAACACTTAAGAAAAAAAAATTGAAAAATAATATTGTAAAACAATTAAACTTTAACCACCTTTCTTTTAGGAAGGCAAAACATATGCTGAATTTCCCTAATAGTTCTTTTACTGTGGTACCCACGATGGCGAACCCTGTGCGGGATGAGGGGCAATGATTCCCGACACGAGCTAAAGAAAGCACTCGCGAGACGGGTGGTAGCACATGAAAGTATTGTATTGTTCTGTGATAACCGTGTAAACCCTGAATTATTGAAGGGTTCTTCATTGACTTCTACTAAGAAGTCCTATGTGTGAGAACAGGAGCAGATATGATGTTCGCCTAGGCTCATTGTTTACTATTGATAATATACACTTGATGTATAACTGTGTGTTGATGGCCATAATATGGTATTATTGAAATCCTCTGCACTTGCCTGTTGATCAGGGTACGGACGCCGTTCCTTCGGGTGTCGCGTCTTGTAACTTGGAGATGTTACATGCGGCCTGAGTGACACGGATAGGTTGGGGATGACCAGAAAGGTAATTCCCAATTATTTCCATTGGGATTCCACCTGTTAGCCACAGGTATGAGTCCGAGCAAGCCCATACATATTTTAGGGGGGCACTAGCTAGTTGTCGAAAACATTCTTATTTCGATCCGTAAACGCTTGGAACTGTTGTGAGGTGTTAGGGCAAGAATATCTAATACATCTAAACAAGGTAGCCACGGTTAGAGTAGGGGGCTACATAATCCCCGGTGAGTACACCTTACTTCGTTCTGCCTTGCAGTACAGTAATTGTGAATTATACTTTTCATGTGTTACTCATACCTAACGGGATGCCATGCTGTCGTGGATGAAAATGCATTGTGATGACCTATAGTAAGACTAATTTTTACAAGGTAACTAAACCTGACAAGGTGTCAAAAATTACGAATAAAAACCGAATTTTTGCAATATATTATTTTTCAACATAATCTGCTTTGAAATCGGCCACTTTTCTTAGTGACGTTTCAAAATAGGCATCGACCTCGGACCCCACCTCTTCCTTAGTCGCAGATATCTTTCCACTGGACCATTTTTTCTAGTTTGGAAATAGAAAATAATCCGAGGGGGCTAAATCTGGCGAATAGGGTGGGCGAGAAAAAAGTTGAAAAGCAACTTGATTGATTTCGGCCATCGTGATGACGGAAGTGTGGACTGGTGCGTTGTCTTGATGAATCGAGACTTTCTTTGTTGTCAAATGCCGTCGCGTTTCCCTAATTTCCTCGCTCAAACGCTGCAATAAATTTTTATATTATTCTCCGTTTATTGTTTTTCCTTTAGACAAATGGCTAATAAAAATAATTCCACGTGCATCCCAAAAAACGAATGCGCTCACTATTCCTGCAGATGGAACGATATTAGCCTCCTTTGGAGCCGATTCTCCCCTTTAAGCGTATTGTTTTGACTGTTCTTTCGTCTCAGTTGTGAAATGATGGACCCATGTTTCATCGATGGTTATAAATCGTCGCAAAAACTCGACTTTATTGCTGCGAAACTTTGCCAAAGACTCCCTTGAAACATCCTCACAGCGCTGTTTTTGTTCAATTGTGAGTAATAGCGGCACCCATCTTGTACACAGCTTTCTCATATCTAATTGTTCGGGCGAAATGCGATGTACAATACTTTTTGGAACTTGAGCTTCCAGTACAATTTTGTGAATTTTCACTATAAATTCTGGAGTGGTCAGATCTGGAGTATCATCGGGCCGACCATTCCGGGGATCGTCTTGGCAGCTCGTACGACCGCGTTTAAACTCTGCCACCCTCTATGTTACAGTTATTAACGAATGACCAGATTCCCCCAAAATAAAATTTAACTTCCCTCCAATGATGGCCGATTAGGACCTTTCAAATGAAAGCATTGAATCACGTATCGACGACCCATTTTTCCCAGGTTCGAAAAAATCTCTAAATACATTCACTAAAAGCGGTTTCATATCAAAACATAAACAAATTTATTACCCTCAAACTTTAGAAATAACCTTTTTAAAGCTAGGTCTTTGTGATATTGGAAAATTTAGACAAAGAAATTGCAATGTATCTGTCAGATCGTGAACTTCTGGGACTCTCCTCGTACACTCAGTTTATGAAATATCTCCAGATTTTCTTTTTCATCTCTCTACGTGCTATATTTATTTCTATAAGTTTATGATGTAATTAAGGTAGCAAGTCCAAGGTAAACGGAAGACGGTAAGCCCATCGAGCTGGACAAATGTCTGAAATAATTCCCGAAAAAATAAAGAGAATAATCTTTGTTTATCCTCATATTAAAACGTCAACTGGCTCGTCTTGGGAAATGATAACCCAGAGGATCCTTAATGGCCTCATTAATCTATTTATTTATTCGCTAGCGAAGTTATATCCACCATTAAGGCCAGTGTCGTGCGGTGATATCTTTTGTGATTTAACACGTTAACGAGAAAATCGATGAATGATTCCAGTCACGCAAACCAAGGCTGCTCAAATTGATTTTCGGGACTCGTCGCTTTTTCTTTTCTTAATCTGCTGCAATTTGTCAGGTAATAAAAATTATTGTCTTGAGCCTGTGAAAAGAGAATAGACCTGGAGAATGGACCGAACTTCGGGCTTCCCTGATGCGTTCAGCAATATGAAAATAATCAACTCAAAGCACGATTCCACTAAGTTGATTCTCCATTAGAGTTGAACCAAGGTAAGTTCAGACATATTACTCATGCAAGTTTACCCATATAGCAGCACAAACTAATTAACACTACCGAGCTATTAAATAACGTATTTATGAGCTATGTTGCGGCAATATAGTGTTTCATGTATAGAGGGCTTAATGCGGTCATCAAACTGGAGCATCTGTAAATGCCCTTTCATAAAATTTACTCCAGACGTTTAAAACACATTTAGAGGCAATTTACATGGCTGTAGTGCCATTGTAGGTGCTGTATTGCGTCGAGAGATTGTTCAAGACTTATGCTCTTGTTACTTAGAAATTGCAGAACATAATAAGAGAGAAGTTTAAGTTAAATCTCCTCATTTGCTCCTCGTTTAAACTATTAATATCCATTCTTGGATGCGCCATTGTAGAGGTAGTCGTTAAGCTTACCGATACGTACAAGCCTCGGGTAATTTATAGAATATAATGCCTAATATTCCACAGCAGTTATCGTCGCCTGTTAATTCCATTAAATAAAATTATCAAAGGCTTAAGAGATGAGAAGTTGCTGTGGCTTAGCAAAACTTCCCCCTCGCATTTCCATTTTAATAGAGGATAGTTCCATTGTAGAAAATAATAATTGGTTTAACTCGGGCAGAGAAGATTGCTCTAAGATACTTGTTACCGAAAAGGAGACAGGATTAAAATTATGCAATCTCCAGAAAAATTAAGGCAATAAATTCCTCAGGTGTTGCGAGAGATCTTTTAGAAGTAGACACGCTGCATTAAAATTTATCTTTTTTTAAAGCCGAAGCGAAATGGCTCATCCGCTCCAGCTGACACACTTCAATTTCTGAATCGAGAATCGACGAAAAAGTAATCAAAAGGCAACATTTTAACCTAATTATTAGTCGTGTCGACCTATGCATCATCGTTCACAATCCGAAAACAGATTTTTCCATTCGCGCCTGAACAGCCCTTGCAAATCAGTGGAACTGCATAAAAGGGTTTTGCACGTAATTTTTTGCATTTCCATGTCGTTCTAGTTAGGGTACGTATACAACAGGAAGATGTTTATAATTTATGGAATGAAATAAACGGACGTGCATTCGGGAATTTATGGGTATTATCTTTCCCCCCTACATGCAACTCGTATTGCATACGTCCTCTCGAAAATTGCGCATATTAGCCCTTCGCCATAGGCCTAATAATAATCCGATGGGAACCCTAATGACTTAATCTAGCACGGAATGATTTGGCATAAAACATGCTAATAAACAGAGGAGTCTCGGATCAACAAGGGAATGAGAAAGTTTATCAGATTTCATCCAACACAGCATCTACACGAACTTTGTTAATTAACGTAACTATTTCCACCTAAAGTTGCATGCAGCCAGCCATAAAGCCTTTATCTGTTTTAAAGCCTTGTCTGTCTCGTTGTTTTAAGGAATTTCAATTGTAACGTTAGAGCAACGTTAAGTGAACATTTTTTGAGGGCTTAAACGTTGCAGCCGATAACAGTTTTAATTAGAATTAAACCACTTAAGTCCTCGCTCGAAGATTAACCATCAAATGGTTTCAAGTAAAGAACAGTCTCATAGCGAAGAAGACCGAGTAACAAGACATCTTCAATCATAGTCCGCAGTCATCTCCGTAGTAACTGCGACTGAAAGGGAGATTTCTCGTGCTTCGCATGAGTGTCAAAATTGGCTTCAGCAATCTATCAAATAAATGTCCATGAATATTCAGTAGATTTTATATAATAGCCGTGCTCGAAAACTGCCTTGCCAGACTCAACAAGTAGATCGATGATGGTATAGATTAGCAGTGAAGCTGCAGTGATAAGTATGATGCTGAGGATGACGAGTATATAGAATGCGATGGATATGACGTTGAAGGTGACGAAGAAGAAGGGACTTGAATAGCTTCATAAGAAACTATGGACGTATTTAATAAAGTTCTTCGTTGGAGGAAAAGAAACATTTGCTATGTCGACAATTTTGTTGTGCAAAGATACTGCCGAACACTTCAACCGTAAAACATTTGATATAAATCGGTTCACATAATCGGTAGCTGCTATAGTATCTGAGCTACGCTACCTAATTTGGGACACTCTGTACTTTTCTAGATCCTAAGCCTCGATTTCGAAATGAATCAGAAATGACGGCGAGACCTTGGTTTGCCACCAGATAATTTCCAGCCTAAAGGACCATCAATTTCTAAATTTGCGCTGGGCGATAACGTAATTTAAACCACAATGCAGATCTAATTCAACTGCTGCAGGTTAGTTCAGTTATGGAGTCAGAAACCCCTCTGCAACGTGTTAAGCCATAATGAATGTCTCCTCCCCCGTGTCCGAGTGAGCAGTTATTGAGAGGTAACAGAGCTGAATCCGTTCTGGGGCGCTTGAAATAACTTAAGTTAACAAACAGCTACCGCCCTTAGCTACGTGGGATATTTATTTCTAAGTAGTAGATCTATTACCACGGTTTAAAAATAAACGTCGAAAATTCCGTCTAAAGCAGTGAAGTAACCATAACTAACTTTTTTCGTTTTTCACGAGGTGAAATCTTCCTCAGATATCCGGTCTTATCTCCCAGCGACCGGACAATGTAAAAGTTACTCCGAGTACTTTCGCAGGCAAGATTCGCCTCGGACACCTACCCACGAAAGTTTCTCAAATTCTCTCTTTCTCTCAGTAGAAACAGCCGCAAAGATTTACATCTGATGAATAATTAATCTCGAACAAGAAGAACCGGACCGAAAGTCATAAAAAATGTTTTTCTCTGCGACAAGGTACTCCCCTACACTCTACGTGCTTCGATAGAGGATGCGAAATGACGTGAAATTCAAACAGACCCCTGAAATCAGCCGTAATATCAATAACACCTCATCAAGGGGCCAATGCCTGAAATTTGGGATCTGTTGATCACTAAGTGTTTTGGAATCGAGAGACACAGAGGAGGAAGTAAATCGGAACGAGAGAAGGAAATTGGACGGGAGCTGAATGCAATGCGAGGTGCTCGAATTAAACTGCAATCAACTCAACATCATCAGCATCCCTTATGTAGCTAATGATGCTAGAGGATCTGCTTATACGCTTTCCCAGCTAAATTTTATTTGGATTTAAAGCGTTGCGCTTCCGCTTACTGTTCAATCAAGGAATGTATCAAATATAAATAATATGGAATATCCAGAGTCGCCGATAATGGTTCAAGCATCAGCCTGATTTGAGTGCCGTCAAAATCCCGGATATTGCATAAACACCCTCTCATTTCCCATTTCCTTTCCCAGCCCATGTCACGCTTCAAAATTCAATACTCCACTCTGAATGACTGACATGACTGTGAAGTAGGGAGTCACAAAATATTTACCTTGAATTTTTGATGCCAACTACACTCTACTCAAAAGCACATATCTTTGGTAGTTGCAGCTTATGGGAGCGACTCAAATGAATTCCCATCTACAATTGTACTTAAATCCGATTGCCACAAATGCAATTTCTAGTTATGAGCATTTGCATGCCCCAGAGCAGGATTTAAATTGGATAAAGGAAACCGCCATTATTTTAGCGGAATATTGGCTAACGAACTTGACAGAAAGAGATCCATGTAATGAACATAAATTCAGGCCTATGCCATATTGACGTGAAGTTGCTGGGAGAAATTTAAACCAACATTTATAAGAGATGCACGTACTGGATAAGGTAGTTAAGTCAAAACTAATATCAGCGAAGTTTTCCCTGGATGGGAGTTCGCATTTCGCTGCAGTTTGTTTTGAAGACTCCTCTGTGTTTATTAGGAAAGTTTATAATTTTTACCTCGGAGCGTAATTAAATGAAAGATTCATTGTATGTTGCTCGAATAATGCACTGAGTACGGAACAGTCTACTTTCTGAAGCACTTAGACGCTAAAAGGAAAATCGAAAAATGCTTGATTACTGACTTCATGGGTAAACAAAGAAGTATATGGCACGGACTGAACTGAAAGCGGGACGTAGTAGGGAAATACAATAGAGAAAACAATGGAGGCGTGAAGGGAATAGGCGTCATTATATGCTTGAAACGCTTTATAAGCTGGCGTGTATCATTTATCTAAATTCACACCTATTATGGGCCTAACAATTTAGAAATGTTTAGCAATATAGAGCTGAATCAGTGTTAACTATCATAAGACAATGCCACCGAGATTTTTTTGAATTTCCAAATGAAAGATCATATATCTTTACAGAGCGATGAGGGCTGAATAAGAAGCAGCTTTGGGAATCAACTGGACGTAAATAATAATCTAATGGGGACAGATCTGGTGAGCGTGCCGGCCAGCGTATGCGTCCACTCTTTGAAATGACTCTTCCGGGAAATATTTCAGAATTTAAGGGGATAATGGGGATTTGGCTCCAACAGTGCCACGATATTCTACAAAACCGGATAGAAACCCGAGGTTTCGAGCATTGGCTAGACGAACGTATTAAGAAGTTATCGTTAAGCGCTTCACGACGACCTGCCCCTGCAGTTACCATATGCCTGCATTGAACGCAAAGGTGGTGTTTAGAAACTAATCTCCTAATATTAATAAATGTTTATAAACTCTAAGGGATATTTAAAATTCGTCGGATTATACGACTTTTTTTGGTTTATTCTCAATTTGCTTCACCCATATATTTGCTAGCAAGTTGCTCGTGCAATCGTCTGGATTCGGAATTCTTTTCATTAAGCATGTATCACATAAATCTAAGTCCAAAACAGCTGTTGCGCCATTGATGTCAATGCGCCGTACTGTACAGTTATTCAATACACCGAAAAGTGGTGTCTTTTGTTGCCGAAAAAAAAAAAATTTAAGATTATAATGCAAATTTGGGATGCTGCAGGGGAAAAGGCAGACTGATTATTCGCGTTGGTGTAAGTGAGTTTGAACGGAATATGCATCGTTTTAAAGATGACCTCACTATGGAAAGGGTAATGAGTCATGCAATCTTCGGTTCAAGTGCTACGACAAAATTTCGGAAATGCACTTTAGGTTTTATGTGGTTAGTTTTATGCATATGGTGATATGAGAAATATGGGGATTTTTGAGCGTCCCGGAAGTAATGTGAGCGGGATGGACAATATGAGGGCCAGAAAGTGCCGGCTGATGTTCCCTACGTAGAGAAAATGTGAGGGAATAGTGCTAATATAGATTGGATGACGGTTATTAAGGAGTGAACCTTTTGAGTGAGTTTTGTATCGTCAGAGTTTCAAAGTGTTTCAAATAAAGTAGGGATTATGGAAACTGTAAAATATGTGTTCTTGATGATGAGCTCATATAGAGAGAAAGGAGAAAAAGGGGGAAGGATGTGTGTTTTTATTTTATACTAAATACTTTTCTTATAATAAACGGAGCAGGTTGTACTTCTTACGTAGTCTGATGTATTCGTGTAATTAGATGCAATATTAACGACGAAAACAAATGGTAAAACTGTATAATATCGGTAGTAATTTCTATTAATTGCGTCTGCAATAATGTGAAAACTGAGAATATAACAGCTCAGAAGGCGTATCGACAAGCCCATACACATCGATCGATAGATCAGCTGATATGTTGCTTAGTGGAGATTGGAACTGACAGGACGATTACCTGTAAGTTTACTAACTGTTTAGATGTTAATTGGCTCTTTCATAAAACTCTATCCACTGGAATGCTTATGGATTTACTGATATCCAAACATACTTATGATTAAGCACCAAATCACATTTTTTCACTACAAACGATTTTTTTACTGGTGTTTACTTCGCAACTTTGCGTTTTCGGGCGTAAATGTGTTTTTTTCACTTTCTTTCAAAAACAAAAATTAGATAAAAAAATTTCAATCGACTGTTAATTTCGCTTAAAAAAGGCTTATAACGAACACCGAACGAACATTATTATACACCATAAATACGGAAACAGTAGCAAAAACAGTATCGTTGGAACAGCGAGGATCAGGAACAATGCGAGAAGGTATAAATTTTATAGAGAGGTTATAAATATTGCTGAAAATTTGAGTTTTTTAATGTTGGTATTGAATTCAATTTAATTTAAAACTTGACAAGAGTAAAATTCAATACCGATAAAAATATGAAAATCTTTTACTATACCGGGGCAAAGAGCTTAAACAGCTGAGCAAAGCCTGCAAGAATATTGGAATTTCTTTCAAAAGATCTTTTAATGGGAAAAGGGGCAATTTTATTATTCTTTGGTAAGTGGATGCAAGTGTACTTTTCAGTCGCGTATGAGTGCGCAAAGTATGCGCATGCACGCATGATGTGCTATTGCTGATAACTGGCAATCCCTGGTATTCAACTTATATGTTTTTATTCATTTCCAAGCTGCGTGGCTCTTCTACATGGCGGATTGTTAAATAAAGCAAGGCTTCAAGCTTAAGCCAGCACGTATTTCTATATGCTGGCTTACCCCTTCGCTATTTACTAGCAAAAATATTTATTTGCTATTTTAGATTGCGTAATACATTTTCGCAATTCTTTAGTAGCATAAAAAAGCTAAATGAATATATTAGCAGCATTTTTAAAATTGATAAATGAAATTCCATAAGCTTCGATAAAAATTCTCCTCTAAACTCACAAATTTTCCAAAACTAATTGATATGGACCATGGCACCAATACCCCAGAGTTTACTCGGCATGAAAGGACCGAACTTTTTGTATCGGCATTTCTACATTTCCTGAAGTTTACATTTAATTCGTTTTTATCGAAGCCGCCTAAGCAATAAGTTTTTTTTTCTCTTTTTCCCGTTGATGAAATAAATCCAATGAAATTTCAGCTCATTCGCTTTATGTCTGAAATTTACATTTCATCATACAAAGAAACCTTTCCGCTGACTGTAAATAACATGGTAACTTGACATGAATCAGAAGCTAAAGTCATATTTTGGCTTTCAGCCTTGGCGGGCTCTTCAGTTTTTATTCTAAAATAATTTTCGAAATCAAAGAGTCGAGTTTAAGAACCGTAAATCAAATTGCCTTTACCGCAAAAGGTAATTCTACCATTGACAATCGAGAGAACGAATTTTTTCGGTCTTTTTACACGGTTTTAACTCGACATCACTAAAAGCTTTGCGGTGTTTCCATTTCAAGGCCTGTTAATTCGAAAAGTGCTTTGAATGAGAAAGAAAACTGGAAAAAAATCCTTCTTAGGTCCCTCAATTTCGTATTCATAAACCGAAATTAACAGTAGGAATTAAATTTCCTTTGTTCGGCTTTACTCTTTCCGCACACGCCGCAACAATAATAATTACCAAGATGGCAAATGGGTTTCGTAAAGAGTGTTTATTTCTTTATTGCCCTTATATTAATTAATTTTTGCAAAAGGGAAATACGCGTTAAATCCAGTGTGTACTAAAAATCTGATGAATTAAATAGGGATCTTCATGGAATATTAAAAGACGGATCTTGTTGCCAATGTTCTTTGGGAAAGTCGCTTTTCCTCGGTTTGAAGTAAACAGGGTAAACGATAAGAAAGTTGAAGTACAGGCTATAAAAGTGTCGTCCAGCACGCCTGCAGAATCGCTAATTCTTCCTGGAACCGCAATTTAGTGGAAGGTCTAATTATCGGGTTCACCGGAATCTGACGGCTCGCATGTAAACAGCTTCATTACGTAGCTAGCTGTAGTTACAGGCACGGTTTTTGCTCTAAACGGCTCTGGAAATTTTAAGTTTATGCCTTAAAACCCAATGAAATACCCAGGGCAATAATTCGTAGTTAGAGGTTTGGTAAAGCCAGAAATTAAACACATAATATATTTTCTAATCAATTTAAGCTTAATATGGCGCGTTCCTTTCGTCTTGCTACCAAAAGAATCGCCATCAGCAGGATCGTCAAACGACCTCCAAATTTCTCGCAGCTGCATTTCGTCATGTAGTACCTTGACCAACATTCAATATGTTGAAAAATACGTTCGGTTATAACAATCTGTGTTTGATTGTTTTCAAATATTGCTGGTTAACATCACGTTCACTGGTTTGCGGAAAACTGGATAATTACCCTCGTTAGAACATTGAACGATTAATTTCAATTTTTAATCAATGTTGTCTATCGCCTAGAAAACCGGCGTTGAAAAATATCTTTCAGCTTCCCCTACGAGCTTTCTCTGTGACTATTCCCTATGAGATTTCTTTAGCACTCTTGTCTAAAACGCGTGCGCATGAGATTAGCTATTTGCGCCGGTAAATGAACTGAAGAGTTTCTGTCAAAACCGACGACCTCGGACGTCAAGAAAAACGTTGATGCGCGTTAATCACGGTAAAGGCGAGAAACGAGCGATCAACCGCCACGGTGGCGTCTGATCGCAGAGCTCGACAATCGCCGGATATCTAACCACTTTAGAAATCTCACGTTAAAGTACTGCTTTAATCGGGCAGTAAAAATGGACAAAGCGTCCGAGTTCGGAAATGGTGATGGGAATTCTGCAGGAATCGCTCCTAGCCGATCTCCTGTGAAACACCCTGCGCCGCCCGATTCTGGAAGCAGGAAGGTTTCAAAAAAGTCACTCTTTATCGGCTGTGGCGACGACAGAGATGAATTGATGGAAGAAACAGACTCCGCCATCCGGAAGAGCTAGAGATAGTTTTCAGACCACTGGCTGAAGGTGGCCGCGGAAAATATAGATAGAATATAGAGGCCATCTCTGCTGAAAAAAAAATAGAGAAAAGTGTACTTCTGAGTGGGAAATTCCCTGATAAAACCCGAAAATTCCATTCGATACTTGGGAGTTGAGATCGCAAAAAACATGTACGTTGCGCAACAGTTCATGGACTGCTGCCTAATTAACTTAAAAAAACTAGGCCTGCTTCATAGAATAACGCCGAGGCTAGACTTCCTTGAAACATCAAATGCTCTGGGGGGCAATCTAATCGACAATTCTCTGGGTCGCCCTTTTGGGGAGACACAATGACATTAAAAAAATACCCGTAGTTCGTCTCGAGCATTTAAATGGAAGCCCTGATACGAGTCATACCTTCCCCTCCCCTCCACCTTTCCCTCGACCTGGTTGGTACTACACCTATCTATCTCCTCCTGGAGGAGCGCACCGATCCTAGCGCTCTCCATCATATCACGGAGGCAAGTAGGCAGGAGGACAGGCGAACGACCATCCAAAAGTGAAAAACACGATGGTCAGCAACAGTGAACCAAAGAATTGCTCTCTAACCTTGACCTATGGACGTAGGTGCCTAAAATTCCATTTAACACAGGAATTCAGTGGATATGGCAGCTTCAAGAGATACACGCGCAGAATAAGAAAAACAGGATCAGATTATGGGAACTGTGGAGTTGTTGATAATTCAAAATATCGCATTTTACTATGTCAGTTATGCATAGAGCATTGATGCGTACTAAAACAATGACTGGGCACCCTAAGTCCCACATCCCTCATCGATAGGATATTGGAATATCAAATAATATAACAAAAACCATAACCCCGGGTCTAAAAGTCATTATCATAGCCGAATCCCCAAACCCCTTAATACTGATGTTTTATCTGCCAGAAACAGTCCAGGGTCGTTGCAGGGTGCAGAAAAACAAAATTCGAGATTCTTGGTGTGTGGGCGACGTGGCAAGTCTCGCACCATCCGCTTCCCAGAACATCCAACAGGGGCCTTTAGAAGATTTTCCTCGAGGTAGAAAAAATAATTCGAAATTCACAACTGGCAGCATATTAACCGGCATTCCAGTAACGAGTCGAGTAAATTGCTACTGGAAAATTTGTTCAAATACAGGGAGGTGCTAAAGTAACTGGGTTAAATTTACACACCTAACGGCCGCGTCCTATACACGGATTATTAATTGAGTTCTCAATTAAATTTTTTGAGATGAGATGCCATTTCGACTTTTTAGCAACACTGGCAGTACCTCAACAGGCTTTTATTGGTTTATATTAGAAGAATGGGGGACACAGGAGAGTACGGTGGAATTTTGGACTCATTTGCTGAGCGGGAGGGGGAGGAGATATTCAGTACGAAGACGTATCTGATTCTTTGTTGTGCCATAGTGAGTTTTATATGTACAACATAGTTAATGCTCAGAACAGCTTTAATTTGGAGTTTTCTTTTCTTCCTAATGAAAACTTAAGACCACGTTATCCAGGTTCCATTTAGTTGCGCCGGGATGTTGAAACTCGCTCAAAATCAAATATCACGGGTTAATGTGAGATCCTCATCTGCCGATGAAAGCAACAAATATTGCCTTAAAAGTCCGATATTTCCTGAAAATTGCTAAAGGGGAGCAAAGTAGCCAATTTTACCGACTTTTCAAATTTTCCAAAGCGGGGTTCTATTGAGATCTCAACTAGCAATTTCATTAAAAACCCAAATCAATTAATTGCTTCGATTGGCTATATCAGTTTACACTGCGCGAATTGCTCTGTCTCTTTCGGTTTCCGCGATATTGGCTAACTTTAATTCTGATTTTGTCGCTTTTAAAAGTGTCTCGAAATTAAGTTTCTTCAAATTGCATTTTTACATTCCAAAGCCTCAACGGATGGACTCAAGGTGAACATAGAGCCCGTATTCATCGATCAGAGCAATAAACATCATCTCATCTACAATTCTTCCTGAAAATTTCCAAAGGGGCGAGAAGTAGCCCGTTTCGTCCATTCAGTTGGGAACCAGGCTAGGCAATTCCATTAAAAACACAGATCTAATTAACTGCGTCGAGCTCTCTCAGCTCGCGGTGCGCGGATTACTCTTCCTCTTTTAGTTCCCCTGATATTGACTTACTGTGATTCTGATTTTCTCATTATTGAAAACACCTCGAAATTATGAGAATTTAGATTGCGTTTTTAAGGTTCCAGAACCTCCATGATGGGCTCTCTTGAGACGTTGAGTCATGCATCTAACATCAGCTCAAACAATTCGAATTTTTCCTGAAAATTTTCAAACTGGAAAAAGATACCCAATTTTAAACACGTTTCAAATTTTAAGCCTCGATTCTTTGGGAATTCAAAGGGAAATTGCATCCATAGTTGTTATTAGCTTTGGAATTGGATTGGTTCGTCGCGCGGTTTCCAAGGAATTTATGAATCTGATGGTGAAGTTAACAGGGGTTTACTCAATACTATTGTAATTTAATAGTGGAAGGTTTCCTTAGCACGATTGAAAACATTATATTTTCTATTTTTGGCGATAAGTAAGCATGCGCAAAATTAAGTTATGTGAAAAAAGACAATGCTCCCCTTTGGCCGGTCTGGAAACCTTGAGGCTTATACCATAAAGCAAATTTACCTTAAATCGACTGTCACCGGCTCGTGGATTTAGGTAATGGGCCTTTACTTCTTTCGCTTAAATATAATGGGGAGATACGAGTTTTTCTTCCTGGCCTCCTCCCCCGTTTTGACGTATTAAATCACACATCGGAAATATGGTTTTCAGAGCTTCTCGAAGGGAGAGATCAATAACGGGCCAGCAAATCCGCACAATAAATTAAAGAGCAACAAGATTATGAAACGTGTACCGTGTAAATCGAAACGCTGTTTATTTAATCCTAAATTAAAATTAGCAAATATATTATTCGTTTACACTTATATTTACTCTGAAAATGTCTGACCCGTTACCTGTTGGTTTTCCATTAAAATTGAATTAAAATTATCTACGCGGGCAAAAATAACAAAACCCCAGTTTTAGCCGAGGAGAGTTACGTCATGCATATGGGACGATTTAATTTAATGGTAAAACTGGTGACTTCAGAAGCATTAAATTTTCATTTGAGCAAATTTTGCCGGATTACGTCTTTATCAGAATAACAAGTTCACACGCCAGAGGAGCGGAGCGGTAAGAAATTATTCTCCAATTTGGTTGTTCTACATAAAACGCCCTATAAGAACTAAATGATTGTCTCAAGGGGCAGTTTAGGGTTTCCGTAAGACGTCTATTAACCGGCTGCAGTATTCTCAGCTGCGCTATTTTCACAAGCCACGATAGAGGAAACGTCAAGGGAATGGAAGTCAACGGTATGAATATGTTCCTGTTTGCTTTTCCTGACTTCAGCTTTTAGTCGCTATGGATTGCTGGCAATGCGAATGTTTTTGTTGTCCCATTACAATACAGCACCAGATAATGTCTGTTAACTATTTCGAGCGAGTGTGCACTTTGAAATCGTGGTAAATAATGGAGTGCAACTGAAACTAGAAGGAAAAATCGGGACTGAAAACTCATGGTTCGGGTTACATTCAGCCCTTAGGGCTAATTCAGCGAGCGATGTTTTTCATCCAAAGCAAATAGCTAATCGCTACAGATAAAACTGTGGCCGTACACGGCCTCTATTATAAAAAATCTATGTGGAAACGATCGAAAATATTAAATAAAAAAGTTTTCCAATAAGCTTTAAAACTGAAGCGCCAATCAAATCATCAGATATCCCAAAATGCCGTGGCAGCCCTCAACAAAGCCCTGAATAATTGAATATTTTTAGGGTCTTCATTGAAGTCTAATAAAAATTCTATTTGTGCTTAGGCCTACATAAGCCGGTTGTTCATTTAAGCAAAAAGTCACAAACGCCTCGTTTCTGGGATACAGGGTATTAAAGTTTAAATTTTTTCGAAAATTTTACTACAGAATTGTTTTAATTAAACTACAAAAAGAAAGAGGGAGAACGAGAGGAGCTCACCTTTAAAAAAATCATTGTTCAAACGTACAGGAATGAAATCTGTTTTACCACTCCAAATTTTTTTGTGCTTCATCACTGGCTTCTCCGCTCCCGGAATTCAAATTCCTAGTTCAATTTTAATTTTTTTTACCTTCTGCTTTGTTTTCCGCATCTCTAACTGTTTTCAAATCACTAGCGAAAATAGCAATCCATTTACGATTTCTTCCTATAGATTTGACTGAAACCCACACGTTTTACCGGTAGTTTTCTGGATACTCACAAATTCAAGGCAAATGCGGTTAAAATTTGGATATTTTTCATGTTTCATTCGCAAATAGGTCAGAAAGAGCTAGAGAGTTAAAAAAAGGCAAAGCAGAATACATTAAACAAGGAATTAGATGTTCAGAAACTGAGCCAACAGTGACGCACCGCAAAAGCATTTCAGGAAAAAAATATTGACCCCAAACAAAGAAATAATGCCATCGACTGGCAAATTTTTTAACCCAAAAACCTCAAAGATGTTTAACGATGAATCCTCATGGTATGATGATGAGTGAACAAGACTCATTGGTATTTTGAATTTCTATATACCATGTGCATACACAATCTCTAAGTTCCTTCTTTCTGCATTTCCACTGATTGGTATTTGTGTCACTTAACTGAATTATTGACACCTACACCTTCGACTCCTTCCAAAGATTTCTTCGAATTAGGACTGATTGATTCAAAATGGATAAAAATAAAAATCTTTCAGATCAATGATGCCTGAGTTCAATTCTTAATCAGCAACACGTGATTCATAGAATATCACCGGATAAATCCTTCTAACTGTATACTGTATATTCAGCAATTAATATTTGTTGGTTCCTTATTTTCGTTGATTATCGAATCTTTTATCTCGCTTTCACGTTGCTGATTTTTTTTTATTGAAGCCTTGAAGGATACATCGTACCGAAGCGTAATGATATGCAGATGGCTCAACAAAGATAGTTTAATTCTGGATCACAGCAAGAAGATTTTTTTTTTTTTTTTTTTTTTTTTTTAGTGAAAAAAGTTCACTTTATGTTCCGATCTGCCTTTATTGCGCCTTCCTTTTGTATTTGCTCAGATAAACACTTATTTTTGATTCTTTGTCTCCTCTGGTCGTATTGGATCGTCCGCCCAGGCTCTCTCGGTGATATTAGATGATGATTCGTAATCTTATCATGCCTCTACGTGGGTTACTTTAGATTCAGTCTTCAAGTACACACTTGTTCCTGCTAAAAGATAGTAATCTTTTCCCTGACATACTTTCGAATGTTACCTCAAAAATAATACTATCCAGAACAGTTTTTATTCAGTTTCCTCCGTATATTTCTGACGTCCTTAGGAAAGTAGTTCCAAAGCAAGTTGTAAGATGTTCACTTTACGACTGACGCGGTAATAGCTTGCTTTTGATGGTATAGATGGGGAACTCGCCGAAAATGCAGGAAACAGTCGTAAAAAGGATGCAGTCGACTACAATTAGACATGTTTACTGTACTTTTATATCGAATATTCAAGGTGAGGCAGCACCGTACATTTTTATATTTTTCTTCAATTCGCAATCATAATTCTCAGTCGGTTTATTTGTCCTTTATAAAGTCTCGAGTATCGAAACTTGTAGAGCAGCCACATGGGTCTGCCGTTCTCGCTAAAATGTACTTACTCAGTGAAACGGAAAAATAATAAATTATTTTGAGGGGATTCCCATGCTATTGCACGAAATCCAGTATTTTTCGTTCTTAATGTTTAATGTTTTACTTTTTAGGGACTTCAGAGAGTTGCGGAAGTATCAGGAGTGTCCAGATATGGGGCACTTTAAGTGATGAGGGTGCAAAACTTCTTGTCTATAAATCATTCCGTGGGCAACGGCTATTTAAAGCGCATGAACGTGCAATAAGTGTAATCAGTATATTTCAATTTGATTTTTTTTTAATTTAAATATACAGGGCGTCTCAGAATATGTGAACAATCTGTAGAATTCATAGAGAATGCATCAAAATAATATGGCAAGTTTCTATTAAAGTTTTTTCTACAGATCCTCCCCATGGAGATACAAGCACCTGAGGGAAACCTCTGGAAATGAGTTTTTCTTGAATGCGTTTTAAACTACTTAGTGTAATTAAATAATTTTTAGTGTAACGGGTGCTAAATATGGTTCTTTAAAATTATGCCATTTAAACACATTCGACTTGTTCAGTTTGCCACGAACAGCCAGCTTTATCACAAAAATCATCATTTTTTTACTTCCCGCATCATTAAAAGTATTATGGCACAATTGAACCGTTTTCGAGAAGAGGCAATTTTCACCGTATATGGTTTTCGTTAAATGGTTTTGTATGTTGGTTCAATGTGGCCTATGCATGCGCTGGCTCTAAGGATTGAAGATTATTGGATGTCGGCATATTCGCTGAACGTAAATTCCATTATAGTAAACGAACAATACAAGAAGAATTAAATTATTGAAAATTTTAACGCACCGGAAATATTAACCGACGCTAGCACACAAACCATATTTGATAAAAAATGTTTTTTCTAGAACACAATATACTTTTTCGATAACGAGCAAGAATAACTTTTTTTAATCTAAGGTAGATAGTATCTGAAACAGTTACTTTAATATCTGCAAAAATAACGATTTTTATGTTAAAGTTTGTCCGCTCCTGACAAACTAAACAAGTTTAATGTATTTAAATGGAATTTTAAGGAACTCTATCTAACATCCATCGTACTAAAAATTATTTAATTACACTAAGTTCTTTAAAACTTATTCATGAAAAACTGATTTCCGGAGACGTCTTTTAACAGTTTCTATCTCCATAGGAAGAGCGTCTAGAAAAAACTTTGATAGGATTTTGTCATGTGATTTTGATGTGTACCCTGTGAATCCGAGAGATTGCCCACATATTCAGGGACACTCTCTATAGATATACACTTGATTGAAATTACTACAAAGTCTTCGCAAAAATCATTAAAAAAATTAAAGTTTAAACGTCAAAGATCCGCTATTTCCAATAGGATAATTTTAGTGGGGCAACCCAAAAAAATCTTCGTACGAGGGTGTAAAAATAAATTACCACAAAATACCTAATGTATACTCAAACTAGCGCTTTTGGGTGAAATTTGGGTTTATAGCAAAGAATCATCATCAGAAAAGGAAGAGTGGAAAATGGGTTAGGCACATCGTTGCACACCCTGGCTGTGAAGATGAATTTATTTCAAATTTTAGCTCGATCTTAAAATCAGGGTTAAATCTAGAGATTACTATTATTCCACGATCTATATTAAAATGATATACTTTCATATCGGATAAGGTCATCTTATGTGGGCTCCTGTACACTATTACTGCGTACACTTATAGCACATTGCGTAGGAAATATAAATAAATCATTCGCATACATTCATTAAGTGTATACCTCGCAACACTAAACATTTTATGGTTTTGCCCTATTTATATTTGCACACCCCTAGGTAAAACTAGAAATTCCTTATTGCCTAATGTATGTATTTTACATATACAAGGTGCCCGTTTTACGAGTTCCGCCACGGGGGGTTTATTTAACTAGCTTTAAATTGCCCGACTTTGTTCGGATTTAAACAACCACTATTTGCAAACTTAGATGTTATATTTTTTATGTTGTGTATAAGTGGGCTACCTGGAAATCTAGGTTATGAGCGTGCTTAAAACATACCTCACTTCGGAACTACTGCAAAGATAGCAAAGGAAAAATTAAACCCTTGGAAAAGAATGTCTCAAATTTGTAAAGAAATCTGAAAGAAAAGTATACAAAATAAGGAAAAGGAATCATTTTCAGTTTTGGAGGTGAACTTCAAATTGGTTTTTTATTCTTTGTAGATTTAACCGATGAAAAAACTTTCCTTGGCTAGCAAAAATTATTTCTTTTGAAAACAATTATTCTAAAGTGTCTTTTTTGAGGCAAAGTCTAAAAACAAAAAACTGTTACATCTCCTGTTGCTAAAGATGTTTTTTATTAAGAAAAATGATCATTTTACCACCCATCATAAATTGTGTGGGCACCACAAAGCAGCGCTATTTTGTCTCCTTCGAAGAACATTTTCGCACCATCGGCGTACGTAAATTTACTTTTCATATCATACACACGTATTAGTTTTTCGATTTTTTTTGGATAACTTTGGTTCCAGACTGATGATTTCGAGATCAAATTGTCTCGCTATCCACGTAAAATTGTTCTTCATGACTCTTCCATTACTCTCAATCAGTTAATCTATTTTCAATTTTACCATTATCCCCCTCTTCCCTCTTAATTTTGCCCATTTGCTTGGTCACAGTGGCACAAATTCTATGAAGCAGAAAAAGTCATTAAATACATTTTTTTAAGTTCAATTCTCATTGTTGTTGTGATAAATTCTAGCTTCAAACCATGATTATTTCACACAAAGAACAATAAACTCTGTATCGATTTCTGTGATATAAATGTCGGTTACTTCTTATTTCCTTTTTAGGGAGATAATGCGTATGGTTCTTGACACAAACAATTCATTTCATTTTTCTCGCTCCCTCGTAACGCTCCGTTTACTCCCTTAGGGGGAATCAGATTGCATGATTCAATACAAAATGCTCCCTATAATCCTCTGGGGTGCCACCCCATCATTTCCATTACATTGATCAATTATGATGATATGACTAGTGTTTAGGTCCTCGAATGTTTTTTTTATTTATTTTTTTTCGTTTGGAATAAGTATCTACAAACAGCCCTTTATTACATCGATCTGAATTATAGTTCTTGGCATATTCGAGCAGCATCCCATTTCCTGCATATAATCGCCTACATATTAGAAGATAGTATCCAGAACCGACATTGCTATAAGCAGCACAATAATGGGGAATCAATTCCGATTGAACGTGGACTCGATTCTATCGCTGGTGCCGTTATAAATATTTCATTTCCTATTGCACCATCACTACGGCAGCGATAACAGCAGCTTATTTAGCTGGATGTCGCTGAGAATTGACCAATCAGGTTTATTATTGGGTGTCGTAAAATTGAAACGCTTCTGGCTTTCTTGATACAAAGCTACATAGTTTTGTCTTAAAACCAGGACAAGTAATTCGATTGCTGCGGGCAAACAAAAATGGGGATTGTTCAATCAGCACTTGAGGCGCAAATACATCAGCACTTACAGTGAAATTGATTGTGAATCAACGGTTTTTTGAAAATCTCATCTTTCCTTTTGAATTTCTCATCATACTATTCCGTAACTTTGAAACTGTTTCTTGTTCTGTTGTAGTATTGTCTCGGGAAGAAAAAATTCGATTTTCACCCAAAGATTCGCTCAAAGATGCAAGTCTAACGTGCAGCATGCTGGACTGCCGGGCGTCGTTTTCTGACTTGGACAACTGGGGTCCAGTCCCTTTCGGAACTGGACGACCGAGGTCCATATTCAGATTTAGAAGTTTTCGGTCCATTGTGAATAACTCTAGTTTATATAGCACATTAGTGTTTCAGGGAAAAGAGTCCACCCCGAGTATTTTTTCGATTTATAAATTTTTAAGAAACCGTCAAAACACCGCATCTCTAACATTGAAAGGGACACGTCTTTTAGAGGATAACTTGTTTTTTAATATTGATGCTTTCAACCCTAGAGACCACCCCTTCGAAATTTATCCTTTCCATTGAGAATCGAATGATATCTTATTTGAAAGGCATTTTATTTCCATTCTGAATTATTAAATTTATAATTCTGTAGAAATTCAATCATACAAAAATGTTGTTTTATTATTGTTGGATTTTTTTTGTTAATATCGTTTAATTTTTCATAAAATTTTTGCAATTCTTTACACCGTGTATCCCCGGATAGGTGGACCGACTCTTGTAAAAGGTCAAAAATTTTCGATTTAAATATCATTTTTTGGGGTTCAATCCTACTTGGTTAAAAACTCATTTTTGAAAGAATTGCATTTTTATAAAACCGAGTATGTCTTAGAAATTTTTAAAAAACTTATGTTCTTGTAGAATAAATTTTCTTCCGAGTGAAATACGACATAATGTTGCTAAGAAAAGTTTTTTAGAGTTAGGACCTAAGCCCACACGCCAAATTTGAAAGTTTTCGCCCAATTTTGATTTCTAACATTTTGTTGTATTTCTCAAACCAAAAAATTTTATTTTTACCAATTTATGTATCATTAAAATGATAAATTATTATCATTAGATAAATTAAAAAATATATTGTCTATTTTTTTTTGGTTAAACGATTAATTTGGTGAAAGACGGTTTAGGACAATGAGCCGGAAACCTTGGCCGTCCAGACCTCGAAATTTTACGATAATGGTTTTTTTGTTTGGGCACGAATGAAACAAATAATTTATGAAAAACACATTCCAAATGATAGACAAATATTAGACAACAGGATAACACAACCAATTGGATTCATTCCTAGAGAACACGTACAGGTGGCTCTTAAACAATTCCAACACCGTATTGGAAAATGTGTAAATTGAGAAGATTTAGTGGAGCGTTATGTTTAACATGGCATTATACATTTTTTAATTTATCTAAAGATAATGGTTTATCATTTTAATTAAACATTTTTTTTTATTTAGGAGATATAGCAAAGTTTGAGAAATCAAAGTTGATCGTGAACTTTCAAATTTTCTGTATGGACATAGGTCCTAATTCTAAACAAATTTTTCTTAAAAACGTTATGTCGTATTTGACATTGAGAAGACGCTTTACTTTAGGGAAAAATAGATTTTTTGGAAATTTTCAAGTCATACTTGATTTTCTAAAAATGAAATTATGTTAGAATGTCGTTTTTGACCAAGCAGTGCTAAACTCCAAAAAATGCAAATTTATTTCGAAAATTTTTCACCTTTTACAAGAGACAATTCACCTATCGTGAGACACACGGTATAAGCAAATAAATGTGTAATATTTGTAAAATCGTCATGCAAGAAAAAACCCATTTGCAAGATTCTCCGACCCACAATTTGCCATTTTCTCTACTTGGTCATTTCTGGATTTCGTGTCAAAATTGCCATGGTGAAAGCTCTGCCTGAACTGAGGTTATAAATTAACCGGGACGATATCTTTCTAATCTGTTATTTGTCTGGTCTGCTCTGTCTCTGGGAAATAAATATACCAACCTGTCGTTGAGTTATTAGGGTTAAAATCAAGCACCAGATATCGCGTGCCAAGAACAATTCCAGGCCATGCCTGTGACATTTCCTGGGGGTCCCAAAGTCACGCACGACGGAATCTGTTGAAATATATTTCCGAAAGGCACTTCCTAAGCATTTTTATAAGTTTAAATAAACCTTATCTCATCAGTCTTTAAAAGCTATTAAAGCAGTTCAACCAGAATTTTACGTCAGAGATGTGATTCATCTTGTCTTGTCCAAAAATGCCCTTTTGGAGCTTTTATTTCATGGAAAATGGCAACGACGGTTTCCCGGTTTAATAACCCAAAATGCATTTATCGACAGGAACGTAACATAAAATTGTTATTTGCTTTGGCATCATAAACCCGGGATTACTGTCATCGACAAATCACTTCGAAATTAATAGATTAATTACATCTGACGGATAATTTGCGATTTAGAAATCAAATAATAATGATGGAAGTCCGTTGAACGAACGGGTAGTATTCGGTGCTCATTTAATTGAATTTAGTATAAAACCAATACATTCATTAAGCGTTATGTTTTGTTCAATTTACCAGCAAACAATGCGTTGGCTTCGTATGATGATACCGGGAAGGGTCCCAGCTGGAGGGAAAATTGAAGGTACAATATCATAAAACATACCTACCCACCTATTTTCGGATTGCACTAAAATTTATTGAATAATCCAAGGGCAGCTTTAAGCCGAATAGGGTTGTTAGTTCTCAAAGTTATGATGTTTCAACTGTAACCGAGTGAACTTAAACTCAATTAAGCGTTATTAACAATGTGCAGTTTCACAGCTCCAATGGGTGGAAAATTAATTGTCCAAAGACATGCTATGCTGATTAATGCATCTCGAGCCTCTTGGGCTGCAGCACCAAATCGAATTGTGTATGCACAATATACGAAATGTCCGGCAACCCTGAAATATCTCGAAACATATAAAATTTATTAAAAAACGCCCGGTATAAAAACTAAAGGGCATTAAAAACTCTGCCATTCTGTAGTATTCAAAAAAATACAAGATGCTTTACAAAGTAGCAGTGAATTGAAGTTATGTATGTTTTCTTATGGAATGACAAACTTTTTATGACATTTTCTGATTTTCTCTTGCATCTTGAGCACATTTCGGGTAGCATGTTCCATAACTAATTCTAGCAATTCAGCAACGATTGGAACTATGAAAAAAAGCAAAGAAACTTACTTTTACTTGATTAAGCGCTCAAAATGTGCAAATGCGACAAATCTAATAATCTAGGGGACCACCCTAAGTCATTAATACGGTTAATAACAGCTTGTCTTTTTTTCTGTAATATATCTAGAAATCAGCTTGTTTACTATGCAGCATGACTAAAACGTAGAGGTGAAATTTAATGGCCCCCTAGATTACCGGATTTAATGCCCCTCGACTGTTTTGTATGGGGCCACTTAAGAAGTAAAGTGTCCGCAACGAAACCGGCAGATTTAAATGAGTTAAAAAGAAGAATTACTAATGAATGCCGTCTCACTACTGTTGAAACGTTGGAAAATGTTATTGAGAAATTCTATTACAATTTAGCTCATTGTTAAGCAGTTCAGGGGGCACATTTTCAGCACTTCCTTCAATAGAAATAAGTTCATTTACATAAGAACAATTCCCTTTTCCTTCATTTTTTCTGCAGTTCTGTAATATAATATATCTCTGTATAATACAATACAATATGATAACTTCTGCACCGCTAAAATTAGTCACAGGACATGTTACATGAAGTATGTTCAGAACGCGAGGGTGAAACAGAAAATGTCTTAAAAAGTTTGCGATTCCATAAGAAAAAACCTAATTTCAATTCACTGCTACTTTGTGACACATCTTGTATATTTCTGAATACCGAAGAATGGTAGAATTTTCAACTTCTTTCAATTTTCATGTAAAGAATTTTTTAATAAATTGCATATTTTTCGAGATATTTCAGAGTTGCCGGATTTTTTGTACACAGTGTATATGGAAAGATCTTTTGAAACTCCCTTTCCCATTCAGTCTGGGTAAAAGAGCGTATTGATGGAAGCATAATACTGCGAAAAAATGCCGCATTATTTCCTTTCTACTCAGCCACTCAGCTTCATATCAATTTATTCAAAAAATAAGTAGAGTGTAAGTTGATTGTGAGTATGTCATAACGACCAAAAGATACGGTTATGGAAAACGTTATTGGCCCTTTAAAATTCGCTAAGAAAGCAAAGCAGGGAAAAAATGGTGGGGTTACAAGCAGACATCCTGTCTGCTTCGCATTTTAAAAGCGCTTTACGGGGGCAATAACTGGCATTTGTTTTTTTTTTGTCATTTCCTTCTCATCACAATGAAAGTGTAAATTAAAACACGAAGATATCGACAGTTCTCGGAACGCGACAAGATTATCTCCCTAAGTGAAAAATAACTTCGAAAGCTCTTTCATATGTCATAAAACTTGAACTCTCTGCATCTGACACGACTTTCCAATATATTCAAAGGTTTGGGGTGCAAGCCGTAATTCTAGTTTCCATATGAAACGTGCTTTTAGACCTGGGTGAATAAAGGCAAATTCACGTGCGGGTTACGCAAAACTTTATCATTATTTTGTCATTTTATTGACAATTTCCCGAATTTTTATTAAACCAAACGTGTTTCGCGGTTTGCAGTTCCTCACTCTATTGCGAGTTAGGAAACGATCTAAATAGGTCTAACTACGTAACAGCTCTGCTGTTACCTCTACATGATAGAATTCACTGGAGCCGAGTCGTAAATAAAATTAGACACGCAAGAAACCCAATTTGGGCGAATCACGCAAACCTGTTCCTGACAGAGACAGGCGAAGAGATTCCTCATACATTAAATAGCTCGTTTTATTAAGCCCTCCGGTGTAGCTGACAAAATGCCACGCACTAATTACTCATAAGTGACAACTTTTGCAATTACTACAAAGTGCTTTAATGTTATTGTAAAGGATTGTGCAATAAATTGGTTTAAAGTACGTTAAAAATTAATGATCATGGAAAGTTTGCTAGTTCCAAAAAACCTTTCTGCGCTTCTATGGTGTGATAAGGTGGCGGTGTACGATGGGCCACCAATTTCGAATCTCCTATCGTTTTTACGCGGAGTTTCGTAAACATATAGCGCAACATTAAAGAGTCCGCCGTAAAAGACGAATGTCCAGAAGCGCCCCACTTTCGAAATACCAGCTGTCTAAATAAAAAAAAAGAACAGTTTTTTCCATATTTTTTACACGTCGGAGAAGTCAATTAAAGTAAACTTTTCGCTTTTAGAAATATCAGATTTTGTACAAAATTTCATGTGTCTGCCCAGAATCTGGGCAGTACAGTAACTACTTCGTTACCATGAACATGAGTTTTAGTAAGTGCAAGCAAGACGCACTCAGGCGATTGATAAGAGCAAGGGAGACAGGTTACTGTTGGTGACTCACAAACAGTACGCATTCATCCAAGGACGGATCATGTCACAAAAAGGTTTTCTTTTTCTTGTTTTTGATACGTTCTAAAATGCCATTTCTACTATGGTGTTTGTAAAGATAAGGCTACATCAAAATTTATCATGGAATATGTCTCGAAGAATGCATTCAAATCTGCATCTTCTATTTTGCAAGTGATTCCTTAGCGGGTGTTCATTTAAAGAACGAAGGAAAGAAGGAATTTCCTTTAAAATATCCTGATCTCCCTGCTCCTTCGAAGAGCACGATCAGAAACATAGTGACAAATTTTAAAAATATATGGATGTGTGAATTCTGCTCACTTAGTGAAAATGAATCTACGTAATCTTAATCGAGATAACCTTTATGAGAAGGAAGACTTGGGCATTTGTCCTGCTGTGCACGAAGAACTTCATGGTTCTATTCCAATCATAGCAAGTAGGGTTGGTGTATCTAATTCAAAGGTATGCAATACTCCGAAAAATAGTGAATATAAATCACACAAACTGCATAAGTCACGTGCGGCTTAGGATCCAGATCACGAGTCTCGAATGGTGATGTGGTAAATTTGGATTGAAAAGGCGAACGTCGATGGAAATTTTGTTTACATCACAATTTTCCACAAGGAATCAAGTTTTTCATTGTGGAAAAATTCAACCATCTGTCGTTCGAGTCTGGGCTCAAAAACATCCTCAGAAGGCTTACGACAGAGGCCTCAACAACTTAACGTTTGGCCTGGGATTTTGGACAATTATATTATTTAACCTTTCTTTATTGATGAAAATTTGAATGTTCGAAAATGCCTAGAACTTTCTGAACATCAAATTATTCCAGCTATTACTGAGCTTCCTAATATTCAAATCAATAATGTTTCGGTTCAACGAGACGGTTGTCCCGCCCACAACAGCCAACCAGTGCGGCAATTCTTGAACCAAAATGTCTCTTATCGTCTAATTAATGGATTTGGAAATACTAAGTGCGCCGCTAGATCATCCGATTTAACTCCAAATGGGCCCTTCTTCTGGAATTACCTTAAATCAAAAATTTTCCCATATGAGAACGATCGGCCGCTTAATGTAGCAGAATTCAGACAGAAAATTCTTTATGCCTGTCAATCGGTTACGCCCGACATGGCATTCTGGATATTCTACGATCGTCTCAGCAAAAAACATTGATCGGTTTCAGCACATTCCATCATTTTTTTTTAGAAAAGATTAATTTTCTTGTAGCTGCGGTTTTTATTTGAAAAATTTAAATTTATTATGAAACGAAATGTATATGCGTAATTGACGTCCTTCAAAATCACCTAGAACCACCTCCATCCTCGGATTAAGACGTACTGCGTGCAAGTCAACGAGAATAGCCGATGTGTGACAATCGAAGGGGAAACGGTAGACTATCTCCCTCGCACTTACCAATCACCCAATTGCATTTTGCTCGCACTCATTAAAACTCCATGCGCATGACAGCGAAAAAGTAGCTGGCAAATTTTTTCGAAAACACTATGGGTCACTTTTTAACAGCGTTTCGAGAATAAAGCGGTTGCAGGTATCTTCTCATAGGAGGTTTGTCCTTATTTTGACCGAAGGGATGCCCACTTTATGTTGCGTCCCGTGTTAAAGAAACACTTTGTAGGTTCACAAGCTCTTTTATAAAAGATAAAATGAAGCATTATGCTTTATTTCTGCATAATTGGACGCGTACACTTGTAATCCATTTTTTTGAATTCATGGATATAATTTCAAGATCAAGCCATGGTAGCTCAGTTCATTTGACGGCCTCCTCCGATCGAAACGAAATCAAATAGGGTTCTTACATGGCTTTGGCAGTATTATCTAAAATACACTGTTAATCCATGGAATACACACACTCGATTACAACACAGCACGTGTTTAAACTAAAGCAAAGCCCCTAAACACGATCGTTATAGCATTTCCAATCTATCGAGGTACATAGTTACATATTAAACACTCTTAACACAATCAAGCCTAATCCAATCTTCCGCCCTAATAACAATGATCACCATTCCCAATTTCTGGCACTTGATTGCATCCTGCAGGCCGATTGCGTAGGTCAGGAGAGCAACGCAAGCGTCGCTTCTTGGACGCCTTTGCCGTCGCCGTCGAGGTGCGTCCCTACTCAGTCGACATGTTCTGTTCGGTTTGGAATAGTGGCGTCGCGACGCTCTCTACGGCGACGCTTGCGACGCCGACACGCGGTCTCGTGTTCCCGGAATTCCTGATTTTAGTGCTTGCACTGAGATTCTGCGAAGCTGGATACGAGAGCATCATCGGAGCAGGTGCGCTTCAGCTAAAATTATCATGACTTTTTAAATTTCTATTTGTTTTATGTTGTATGAACATCCCGCTGTTGACTTTCTTGGCGAAATAGGGGCGGAATCTGTCATGTGAACGTGTTCGGGGAACGGATAATTAGAAATATTATGCAAAATTTAAGGGTCGCATGCAATTTGTTGCTCACTTTACAACATAATGAGAACACGAGACTAATTTTGCTGCAGCACGCTCTTGTATTTCCCACAGTAATTTTGACATTAACGTTATTATGAGGCGCGAAGATGTTTGCCGTTGGCAACTTTCCTAGTTTTAGGTAAGAAAGAGGAAAATGTTTTAAGTTTAGAGCCAACTTTGAATATGAATATAAATGAATGTGTTCTTGTATGTGGAGTTTAACAATTTTGAGGTGTTTTGGAATATGGAATAAATTTCTCTCTTTTATGAGTTTCGTTGGAGAGAGCAAGCTTCTCACCATACCTCACACCTTCTCACGAGTGATAGAAACTTGGGGGCAAACACAACGGAACACACATAAATTTTAATTTCAATAGCATGTTTAACGGCATCAGGTTTCTAGAACTTGAAGAATCCATAGGTTTCGAATAGTTACCTTGAGGTGTAATTAAATTTATTCCCTGAATGAACCTTAACTTAAGCGATTGAAAATCGAACGAATAAAGTTTTGCAGGAAAAGCGGAAAGCTCTGCCCCAAGTGTCAGTGTCTCTAAATTTTCCGGCCTTCTGGTTTCGTTCCGTTCCCCGACAAACGGTCCGTATGTCCATTAAAACTTTAAGTAAACAAAACTAAACCGTTTCTGTGTTAAATGATGTTCGCATCAGCTATGCCGAATATTTAGAAACTTCCGGACAGCTGGCGCTTTTTGTTCGCCAAGTTTGGACGTCTATGTAGTTCGAAAAAATGGACAATTTTGGAGAAAAATTCCAATTACCTATATTTAATAAAGTCATCAGTCCGCCACAATCAAGAAATCAGACCATAAGTTCTCAATTTCAGTTCAAGCGAAGAGATTAAATGCGGACCCTTGAAGCAATGCCTGGACTGCGAATCTTGACATTACTCTTATGGGAAGGGCCCTGAGAAGGGAAACAGCGTTCAATTGATTTCGAATAAACCGTATGCTTGACCTACTCTCTCTGCTTCGCTCACGAAATTATGCGAGAAAATTTGTCTATAATGCTATCAATCATTGAAACGCTCCTATGAGAGGGACATAAAAGGTGAAGTTTCTGCTTTCTCTGGATTATTCTTCTTAGAGCCTCTCGCTTGTTACTAAATGGAGAATATTCACCAGGGGCGTTACTCTCCAAATTTACTAAAATCAACATTTCCAGATGAAAAAGTTCAGGCACAGTATTTCATAAATTCAAAAAGTTTAGCAAATTTCACAATTCAGAAAGTTTTTGACGACTATTGGAATGACAATATGCCCGGGGAACTAAAATACAAATGGTCACATTTTTTTTTGTTGCCAAGATACAGAGTGTCGTGTCAAAATCAATCAAATTTAGTATTCAAGCGTGAAAATGAAGAGAGAAGTAATTCAAGGGTAAACATAAAGTATCTCTATGAAAGGGAAACGACAAGTGAAAGTCCTTTTCTCTCTTGATAATTCTCCTATGAAACTGCGGCATTTCATAAAATCGGCAACCACCATTATGGACAAAAGGATCAATAAAATTAGTTTCAAAATATTATTGAATGTATGAAGATGCTCCCAGAAGTACCCGACTCCTCATGCAGATGGCCATTTTTTGGTAAAAAATGTGTTTATATTACAAAGACTAACCTAAACTAATCTTAAAAAGCTTATGTCTAAAGTTTGAGAATGCTACGTTGATTTGTGGTTGTTATGAACGCGTTCTTAGTGAAGGTTTTCAGAAATTTGGTGAACTAACAAAGCATTGATGATCGACACGTGATTCAATACCTCCATTGAAAAGGTCTTAGTCCAACCAACATCCAAGCGATGTTAGATTCTACTCTGAGGGAATTTGATCATTCGTTAACAACTGTAAAATATTAGATGGCAAAGTTTAAACATGCTAGTACCAGCTGCCAAGGCGAACATTGCACCGGTCGACCCAACGACACACCAGATCTAACCACCCCAGAAATTGCGATGAAAATCCAAAAAGCTGTTCTGGAAAATAAGCATCTCAAAAAGTACTGCACATCGCTTTTTGATGGAAGAATTGAATATGAGAAAGCTGTGTGCCAGATGAGTTGCGCGATTACTCTCAATTGAAAGAAAACAGCGCCGTGAGGATGTTTCAAGAGAGTATTTGACAAAGTTTCGCTATAGTTAAGCTGAGTTTTTGCGTAGATTTATAACGTATACATTCATAACATTCATGGATGAAATATGGATCCACCATTTCATACCTGAGACGAAAGAACAGTTAAAACAATAGACTCAAAAGGGAAAATTGACTCCAAAAAAGGCGAAAACTGTTGCTTTTCAAAGAAAGCTGATGACGTCAGTTTTTTAGAATGTACGTGAAATCGTTTTTAATTAATTATCTCCTTAAAGAAAAACCAATAAACGGATAATATTATACTAATTTACTGCAGTGCCTGAGGGGCGAAATTAGGAAAAAGTGATCATATTTAATGAAAAAAAAGTTTTGTTTCATCAAGACAATACACCAATTCACACTTTCGTCATCACGATGGCCAAAATCAATCATCTTGGTTTTGAATTTTGTTTTTATCCTCCGTATTCACCAGATTTAGTTCACTCAGATTATTTTTTATGTCCAAATTTCAAAAAAATGATTCGGTGGAAAAATATTTGCCAATAATGACGAGATGAAGTTCGACGTTGATGTCTATTTTGAAACATTCAAAGTTTCTTTCTAAAAACAGGGTATATAAGAGATAGGACATCGCGGGGAAGTATATCAATATCAAAAGAAAGTATATTGGGAAATAATGTAAAATTTTCAATTCTTTTTTTTTTAGTATTAGATCAGGTACTTTTGGGACCATCCACGTATAAATCCTGTGGATTGAGTTCCACCAGCCTTCCCGAGACATATGACCCAAATTGCTGATTTTATTTTCACATTTCCTGCAATCACCTCTCACTACGGCCCACTAAAAAAAGTGGTAAAATACATCACATTGAAACCGTATGTTAAAAAATACTCTTTTTGAGTTAGCCTATCGCAACTGTGTCCATGACCACATCGAACTGACTCGATCACCCTGTATATTTAAATTGACTGCAACCAGTTTTTATCAGAAAAAATTGCTACCGGGACTCAATATCTCCGAAAGGAAATCTCAAAAGAATATGTCATTGATTTGGCCAACTTCCCAAGCCATCGACCACATCTCGACTCGCCTGAGGGTGAAACCCTCCCCAATGCAAAAGGAAAATAATCATTTCGAAACCGAATAGAACTGTGTGACATCGATATTGTCCGATTTCTTTCACATACTTGATTGGTATGTTCGACAGGGCGTTCGTAATGGCAACCGAGATTAACGACGAATTCCTCCGAGATTTCCAAGGGGTTCGAGTGACAGGAATTTCCTGTAAAAGTCGTTTTTGTCACTTTTACGTCCTCAGTTGATTACATGCATAACGAAACCGACTTTTTATTATTCCTCAAAGAGGACTTAAAGTGAATACAAGAGATTTACACGTCAATGCGAATTTTCAGCTCCGCCGATCGTCCGTTAAATCAAAGGTTTAGCTAACTTCCGGTGCTCTCGTTGTCCACGTAGCAGGAATATTGCGGCATTGGGTCTATAAAAGTATAATACGAGGACGAAATAAACTGAAATAGCCATTTTATGTGCGGTGCAACCAGTTCGAAATATGCTTTCATGAATATAAAGCAAATTTTATTTAAATTGTGGAATTACCGAGCTCGCTTTATTGCATCCAAGCTTTTGCACATAGACCATAAATCAGTCGTTGTGATTATTGGGAAGTTTTGAATTGTCCGATAGTTTGAGTTGTCCCGAGATACGTGACTGGTGCCCCAAACATAGAGGAAATCTATCTCATATTTCAGCTCCGGAGTCTCTGAGAAATTTGATTTTAATACCCACTCTTCGAATAGAGCCTATTCATTCCATCATCAATATTTACGGTGAACTATTGTTGGAAGGGCCCTAACGTTATTTGCTTCTGCCGAGTCAGCTCCATGAAAGCAGAATTCTAAAGCGAGAGGGTAAGTGGATCATTTTTATGGGCCTTCCCTAAAATATGTGCCCAATGAATACCAAATACAATAGAGCACCCAGCTTGCGCCATATTTTTCAAATATTCAAGCTTCATCAGGCCAGATTTATATTCAACACTCTTTTGAACTTGACATCAGTTACCTGATGATAAAAGGGCGAAGTAAATTTGTCGATATAATATGTGAAATATGTTTTATTTACCAACACGTGTGCTAAGTCCGAGAAGTAAATTTGTGCCGTTACGGCACATATTTGCAATGCTTGGTGAGAAATATTTACTGGGCATAAAGGTATGTGGCGAGTGGGTGAATTATCCGTAACTTCACCAGTGTGTCCTAACCCGAGGGTCCATATCTATGGTACGTACAATCGAATCACAAGGCATTTCGAGTGACAAGAATTCAAAATTTCTTGCCCATAAATAATCCTAACATAGCCCAAGACTTTCTAAGAGAATATAAATTGCTTCAAAAATCCAATGTCTCCCAAAACCAGCGTTTCTAGACGAAACTTCGATTTCCAGCAAAGGATCATTCAGGCACGGTTGGGAAGACGGAGCATTAAACATAAAAGAGGTCTTTATTTCAAATGCCAGTGTGATCTTCAAATCAGGGTCGAAAAGTGAGGATTATCACGATTCCATGAATTCAGATACTTTTTAAAGATGATTGGAACGAGAATTTCTTCCACAATATGGTAAAGCCCTCTATAATAATCTTGTTCGATGTCTCTCACAGTTCTCGATTAATCGAAATATTACCAAATTTATCAAAACGCCATTATATCCAAAACTGGTCCAGAATTTCAGAACGCCACTTAATTATCTCAAGTAGAAAGAAATGCTTTTTGGAGAGTTTTCGATGAACGACGAATTATGGAAAATATTGAAGTATTCTACAAGTGTCTCGTACAATACGGAGTGTCTCAAAAGTCACTCTGTAGTTCTTGGAACCTGACCCAGGGTGCCAAACCAAAACCGCAAAAATCAAGAGAGGAGTAACTAAAGAGTGAACACACATGCAAGACTTGATAAATAGTGAAAAATAAAAAAAAGCATGAGACAAAAACGATCCAAGTTAAACCATAAATCCAAATATCGAGAAATAAATGATGAATGATGAGCTCCAAAGGAACCTGGCGTGGTGAATTACAAGCCGTAAAATCTCTCCATTTGTGCGGGTAATAAAGAACCAGCAACCCAAATTTGGGTCAGATATTCCAGAAACTCGGATCTATGAGCAAAAGTTCAGTAAAAATGCGACTTTTTAGCACCCTGTACCACGCTAACGAAGAGAAATTTTAATTTTTCCGGAAAATTCCATTTGTTTTAACGCCCTACATCACTCTCCGGACTATTTTCTTCTTTCATTTGACCACTATAAAGTGGAGTAACTTGAAATCTGAAAATGAACGTTTATTCAATTAATCAAGTTTGTACGAACTTAATAGAAAAGCACTGAAGTTAATATCTCATCGTTCTAGATAAATGCAGGGTGTTATTGAATAAATGTCTAATATTACACAGGGTGATTTTTCAAGTAATTTTAAGATGGAAAGTTCTCATGGACATGTGCCCTAGCTCGTTTAGATTTCAAGATGCAGAGCATCAAAGTTTCAGCTAATTTTACGAAATTTGGAATGAGAAATTCAAATTTATCAACAATTTAGTTGTATCTTTTAGAAGGCGCCATTAGTGACGATTAGGACACTTTTAAAAATCTGCAATTTTTTGTATCATACTATATGTCACGTTCGAGTAGAAAAATCCTTTACTTTTCTTATTTTTTTAAAAAAAGTACACCTTTCTGTCGTCGCTAGACAATTTGCAAAAGCAACAGTTTGCGAAAAAAATGTATCTGAAGCTGATGATGCATGCTAATTATTCAAAAGCGATAAAATATCCTTCTATCTTACGTTTTACCCACAGAAACACGGAAAGATTTCAAAAATTAAATACTATTACTTTTTAGTCAAAATAATATGAATTTTTTTTTAATGAAAATAATAATTATTTTTTTTATAATATTCTGAAATAAGGCTAGATAAATAATAAAAATTACAATAAATGTTGGAAATGTCCCCCTCCTTGCGCTATACATGCATTAAATCTCCTTCTCACTGAATTACGAACTCTCTGAAAAATTCGAGGAGTACTTCGAATCGTTCAACATGATTCCATTATCCTATTTCGGAGATCTTGTTCATTTTGAATGGGTAAGTGGTACACTAAAGTGTTTAGATGTCTCCAAAAGAAAAATCCAAACTGTAAAAAGATGGTGATTTGGACGACCATGGTTAGGGTCCTTTCCGTTCGATCCATTGATTGTTGAAATTCTTAATTAAAAATCAGACATTTACAGTGAATTGTCCTTAAAAATTTGATTTTTCGAGTGCATTCGGAATTTCTTCCAACCACAAATGTCTGCTGCGGAAGTTACGTATTGCATTGCGTCAAAAATTTGCTTCATTGGTAAATAGGATTGTAGTGTCAAATAAAGGATCTTTGTGTGAAGTTTTTGCCAAAACCACACAAAAAGTTAATACGCAGGTGGATATGAAATTTCGTAAAATTAATCTGAACAGATCGAAAGATATCAAAGAATATGTGATTTACTTTTTCAACTTTGACGACCCGTATCTTGAAAACTAAGCGAGGCAAAACATGTTTAGAAGAACGGTCCGTTTTAAAATTACTTGAAAAATCACTATGTGGAATATCGGACATTTATTCAACAACACCCTGCATATGAACAGGTTAATCTGAATGATTGCAACGAAACCTGATTATTTTTTGATTCGAAATATATACCATAAATTAAAAGCACTAAACTACAGCCTAAAAGTCTCAAAACTAGTCCATGAAATTCCGAACATTTTGAGATATAATAATGCCACAAGTTGAAAAATCGACGGGGCATGAGCAGAAATCTGATTGAAATTCAACACCAGGAATTGAATAGGTAATTATATATTTTTCGACAGTCGTGTTATGTATGGAAATTTACATTTATTTTTCACAGGCTTATGGGAGCCTTGATGGTTATTGGCAAATTTTTGATGATTTTGTACCCCACTGGCCCATCTGAATTGCAAAAAGAATATTTTTCGATCAAATTTTTTCGCATTATTATTACGCTAAAACAGGACCAAAACGAATCTCGTTTCGATACTTCTCTTGAAGTTTGTCTTTATTTTATTTTCATGAATATCTTCCTTTAAAATTGTAGAAACAGAAGATACCGAACTCGTGGAATTCGTTACTTTTATAATATTAAGAATTTGCTATTTGGACAATGCAATACTGGTTTCTCATTGTTGCGCTGACCCAATCAATGGCGAAGCACAGCGACAGTTTGCACTAGTGCAATAATCACAGCATTTTTCTTAGTCGCGCTGGCAAAATTGCAATAAAATGAAATATTTCACTCTTTCGACCGTGTCCTTGAATGCATAAAATTCTTTTGTAAAGTACAATTCATGCAACAAAAATGAATCTATGATCTCTGACGATTTTACGCGCATACAAGGTAAACTGAATAAAGCACTCGTGTAGTGCGTGCTTTTTTCAATTTAATGTGCATTGGTGCAAACTTTCCAAAAATGATCGATTATCTTCGTCGAGCTTATTGTGTTACCCCTGATAATTCTATTGATAATATTGTTATTGAAGGAAACCTGCGAACAAAATATTAATTTTCTCATATTCGCACCTCGTCGCTCCGCTCCTCTTTTGAAACTTGGTACCTTAACCTGCTATTAAACAAAATATACTGTTATATCCATTCTGATTCATTCACCTAATTCTCTGCACTTAGGAATAATCTCCGAATGCAATAAAAAGGAAATAGGCGTCGGAACGATCCGCAAAACTTCCTGGCTCCCCCCAAAAAAGTAAATATGCCATCTTAAGACCTTTTTAGTACCTTTTTATTTATAGAGCTTTAAGCAGAGAAAAATAAGCTTAAAAAAGGAACGTGCGTAAATGAAAATGACGCGGGGAGCAAATTAACTCATTTATATTCGGTATATAAAGGAGCCGTAATTAGTTGCTTTTCCACCTAGGTCGTTTTGCCCTGAACTGTACGATCTCACCGCAAAATGTGAGTGTTGTTAATAAGAGTTTAAAACTACGAGTTTAATCTACGCATGCAAAATGATTACGTTTCTGATATATTATAGTGCGCTGACTAGAATAAAATTAAAGGGAGCTTGAAAGCTCTGTTTTAGAATGCAAATTCTGTATATTTACGCAAGGTTTTACATAGAGAACTACTTATTTGTGGTTCTTTGGCTCCATACGAGCAACTCTGTGGGAAAACAAAGCCAATTTTCACAACCTATTTGCATTCTGTTTGTCCTACGGATGTTAACAAACACACAAACAGGCAAAAAATCGAATAGATGACAGTGGATGTTGATTCCATATTAGCTTTATGTTTTTACAACTCTCTGTCCGGAAAATTGCATAACCGATATACGAATATAAAACGGATCATTTTTTTATACCCGGAAAACTAAAAGCACGTTCAGAAAAGGCATTAAATTTTATAGAAACCGGCTTTCGTGGAAGATTACAGTTTAAACTCTTTGTTTTTGTTTGTGTGGTTTGGTAATTGGATATGCGTCGAATTTTGAACATTTGCAGTTCTCCAGATAATTGGTTTAGGAACTTTTCCCTGAAACTGTCTTACAGACGAGGCTAGGGAAATAAATTCCTACAGGGAATTGAGAGTTTTGAATGCCAGTTCCAAAACGGGACGTTTAATACTTGCCATCGTTCGATTTCAGAACTGTGTGAACGAAATTCTCAAGCTAGTTGAAAGTGGAAAAAATTATGATCTTTTCAGTTGGAAATTGGTTCTTGGCTCGTGATCTATTGTGTAATGCGAAAACAAAATTCCACCGAACTTTTCTATATGCTTATTCAGACTTTTGGAGGTCGAATGGTGCCTGCATCGGCACACCACATGAAGAGCATTAATCAGTAACGCCAAGCGCAGAAAAATAAAATTACAAATGAAAATGAACTAAAACTAATTATGTCAAACCGCTAAAAAACCTTTCTTTTTTTGCTTTTTTAGGTACTTCCTTAATGTTCCCTCGTTTTTATTATTTTTTTAACACACAACTGGCCTAGTGAAAGCCACGAGACAACATGCCATCCGTATGTGTGAACTGGTTGGGGAATACTTTTAATGTAAACTATTGCAGACTTTGTGATGTGAATTACACGCTTGGCCCACCATCATAAGAATCTCAGGAAATTACGAAAAAGTCCTGGCAGGCCGCAGCATGCACTTTGGGAGATTAATTGAGAAAGGATGGAGAAACGTGCAGAAACGCGTTTTTTTTTTTCGTAAAATCTTGACAAGTTCATTATCGATGATGTTTTAACTGATAGAAAATTAAATTTTTATTGTTGTAAAATGCTGAAATTTCAATTTACGCTTGAGGTGCGATCCTTAAAATTAACTTTGTGTAATTATGATTTAATGAAGGTAAATTTGAAATGAAAGAAATTTAATTTGCATTTGATGGAGTACATACGGAAAATCGGCGATACTGACAGCAACGGTTCAAACAGAATTTACTCCTGTAAACTGTAATATATTTTCAGCATGTGTCCAGTTATTTTCCTATTTTGCTCTTCATTTCTTTAATTTGGTTCATTTAAAATTTAACTGAAACTGAATTTTATTATAGATATCAAACCTTGCTCGTAAATTGACGTGTCAGTATTTTATAGCAGTAATAACCCTCTATCGGTTTCACGCGACATGCTACCTAAATAAATATATCGACGATAATCAACATGCCATGACTTTTACTCTATCATTTCTCAATTATCTATTTTATATCTATATCGATTCTCTATCATTTCTGAATTAATTCCACAAAGTGCATGTTGAGGCCTGCCACAGCGTCCTGGTGATTTTGGGCAAATTATTGTGCTGATGGGCTAAGCATGCGCACATCGCAAAGGCTTTAAAAATTTTAATTTCAAGTATTCTCGATTCGGTGACACCCAAATAGCTTCCGCAAAACAGAATCGAAACTAGGAATTGGTAAAAAAAAGGGGAAGCCAACATTTTTTGTGCTGTAAATCATGAGAGTGTTTTATTTATTATTTTTTATTTATTTTTTAAATGTTTTTATTATAAAATTTTTTCTTGCGATTGTAATCACTGATTAGTTCTCCTAACATTGTAATGTATTAATAAACTCCAAAAGAATTTAAATGGTCTAGAAATATGCAAAAGATTTGAGGAACTTTATTTCCTCATTACGCAAAGGTCCAGAACCCATCAACCAATTCCCGTAATAACATGAGGGTTTTAGGGCCAACATTCCGAATACAGGTACCTCTAATATACTTTTTTGCTCTCTGAGGGCGAGCCGTTGGTTTGTAAAGATCTCAATTCCATTACTGAAAATAAACATTCGCGATTTGAAAGCCGCTGGAATCATTAAATTGGAAAATCCCTTTCGACGAGAAAAAGTAAGATAGAAAAGATTGTCCAATTACATGTTCATAAATTCAGGTTAATCCGGCTTTGCTCGGATGCTGTCGCAAAGTTTCCTTGTTTAGAAATGTCGAACTTACTGCAGGAGAATACTCGTTTTTAAGTAAAGAAAAGGCTTATCGAAGCAAGAAGTTAAAAAAACTTTTAAAGCCAACGAGAATATTAATTATTTGGTCAATAAATTAGCAAGCCTATCGGAAAAAAATCTGGATTTTTAACCAGAAATTAAATAGAAAGAGAAAGAAAAAAACATGGAAGATTGTAAGGACAATTGCAAGTACGGGTCTTTGGTGGAGATACTGGCTCTTCCTAATGGAAATTGGTTGATTCGAAATGTTGATATTGAGTTATATTTTTTGGAAAGAGTTGTGGCACGTGAGGGGAGAAAATTACATGAGCGCTTCACCTCCAAAATGAATCGCAACTCTTATTTCTGCAACTTATGGGCCTATATTACACTTAAAACATTCAAACTCCAGTTGTTCCTTTGGAAATCCACAACTCTACCATGAAAAGAGGTTTTTTCTGCTTTTGAAAATTTCGCTAAAATTTCTGAAGTATTAACTACTTTGATTTAACATTAAACCCAAATGGAGCAAACAGTTCAATAGGACTGTTCCTTCAAGTTTCACGTTCAGTACTTAAGCCAAATGAGAGTTAATTAGAAAGTTGAACTTGCTATATAGCATACCATTGCCAGGACAGTGTTTTAATTTAAAACTACGGCCAAGTGAAAGAGAGAGAACAAACTTGACTTAATTGAATTGGATTGAAAATTACTATTTTTCTTAAATTTTAAAATCAAATCATGACCAAAATGAGACCTAATGGAAAGTTGAACTCACTATACAGAAGAGTGCTGTTTCCTACCATCTTTTAATTCACTGTTGCAGCTAAGCGTGAGAGAGTACAAAGTTGAAGTGATTTCTTATAAGGAAGGAACTATTTTCCTTGTTTTTTGGCTATATGCCTGATCTAAATAAGAGTAAATAGAAGACTGAACTCATTGAATAGACCAAGACTATTTCCTTATTTTCCTAATAACAAAACCAAACTAATTAGAGGTCGGAAGATAATTTTAATCAGGTTTTTATCTAGTTTTTGGCTACATACCTGATCCAAGTTAGTAGTAAGAAGAAGGAAAAACTCACTAGGCAGACTATTTTTTCATTTTTCGAGCTCGAAATTACACCCAAGAGAGAGCGAACAAAGCTGAATTAATTCGGTATTGGAAGTCAATTTTAATCAGGTTTCAGATTTAAATTTTGGGCCGAATGAAAGTTAATAGAAAGTTAAACACACTAGACAAAACAGGAATGTCCGCCTGAGTGAACTTTGAAGTAAATTTTGAATCAAAATTTCAGACAATTCGTGCAGAAAATTAAATTTATTTATCTAACTAGTGGAGGGCGATTTCTCTCAGATTTTATGTTCATAAATATGCAAAAGCCACAGCATCAACTCATTTTTCGAAGAAATTGGAGGGAAACAAAATTCAATACTTAAAAGCAAATTCTGGAATAAAGTCAGGATGAGAATGAAATTGAAATCATTTATCCCACTGTTAAAGTTTTAATAAATTAAATTTAAAAAAATAGAAAATGGGGTTTACCTTGATAGATATCCCGTTTGACACGGGGTGATACATAACAGGAATATCAGGCCAAATCAAATCATCAGGAAACAAACTCAATGTTAAGACAGTCTTTAGGGTAAAAAAAATACGCTGTGTTTAAGGATTACTAAGACGAAACGACAAAACGAAAATGAACCCACATAAAATATCATATATAAAGTTTTCTGTGAGTGTGAGGAATTTTATATAGAGTAAACCTCTAGACCTTTAAAAAACATTCTTTAGATATTGCATAGAAAGAGCTGACGCGGATACCCACTTGCCCATTTACAGACTCTCCGTTGTGCATTGAACTTTAGCGCCCTATAGGGCCGTTTTTATTATTAAGAGCGTCTACATGTGACGTTTTTAGAACTTTTTACCTTAAATCTTATTGGTGCCGAGTGAGTTACACAGTGGCACAGGGGTGTGTCTATGTCGTAGTGGCAAAGCACTGAGCAGTAATTCTATCAGAACCATAAAGTTCAATATGCTCCAAATAAAATGTAAATAAATCATTATATAAACCAGTCGGCACCGGTACCTATAGATGTCAAGAACCTACTTCAAAAGTAAAGTACCAAATGGAAAATTAAGCCAATATGTGGCTAATTTAGATCGGTCCATTTTATCATTCTGTATTTGAACATTCAAGTAGAGGTCAATGTTTGGCTCGATTTTCCATTTTATACAAATTGTCAAGTAAATAATTAAATTTATTATTTACTTACACTCAATCTGCAGTCTGAGACGTCTGTTCCCTTGAGAAATTGTACTCACTCTCTTAAAAATTGCGAAATATCCCATGATTCCCCAAGAATTTTGATCTCTTATAAGCAATGTTTGGCAGAACCCTGATGTATGGAAAATATCTTATAAATTCCAAATTTTGCATCTGCATCTTGAAGGCGTTCAATACTTTAACGTCAAAAGCCTGGCTGCCTTTGAAAAGTTGCACCAAATGGCTTGAAAATAGGAAAATATTAAATGAATTTTCCAGAGTTTTTTACTACCCTTTAAACCCCGTTTGACGTAACCACGATGTCTGAAAGCTCTCTTGCAAGTCCTAAATTTCGAAGCTGACTCTTCAGGATTTTACAGCCCTTGGAACGACAGGCCTAATTTTTAAGGAAAAATTACATTAATCTTAAAAAACAGGGAGATATTCTACGATTGTTTCAAAACTTTTTAGCCATTTTTAAGTCCCGTCTGGCATTACTCTGGTGTCTAAAAATCTCTTGTAAATTCCAGTCCCAGGCAAAATCGTCAAAGTGCTAAATCTTTAAAGTCAGAGACGTACATGCCTTTGCAAATTTGCATGAAATTTCTTAAGAAATAGGAAAATATTTGATATTTTTTCCTAGAACTCGTGACCCCATTTTTGATCCCCACCTAGCGCCATCTTGGCATCTGAAATCTTTTGTAAGACACGAATGCTGAAGCTGAATCTTCAGAGCGTCGGCCCCGTAAAATTCAGGGTATAGGTACGTTTGAGGAATTGCAGCAAATTTGAAAAATTTAGAAGTGTTCGATAATTTTTTTCGAGTTTGTGTCCCCGTTTTGTTAGTTCTTTTTAAAAAAACAAGTCGGGTTGAGTTGGGTAAAATGATCAAACACCAATTAGCTACCCCAAATGATCCTTTTTCACATATTTTACACATCGACATTCCACACATGTTTTTTTCTGTTTTTTTCTTCCATTTTAATCATTTTTTCTGTTCCGTTGAAGGTCGCAGATTTGTCATCGAGGCGTTTTCTCGCCTCGCCCTTCAATAGAGGGCAAATGTTATTCTCAGTCAGCTTTAACTGGAAATAGTGCTTTAACTGGGAATAGTTAGTTTTAACTCGGAATAGTGAGAATAGCCGTTATATCCAAATAAAACAGAACAAAAACTCATAATCCTCATGAAATGTATAGAACAAATTTTCATCATTGTAATTTTAACGTCCAAAGCCGCTTTCCATTATGTAATATTATTCCAGAGAGATGAACTCGACCAGAATTCCAATTTTTTGAACTGGGTAATTTAACATCATAAGTTCCAAGTGATACTTTTAAACTTCCTGAAGCAACTCCCTAGATACTACCAAGTAATAATATAACTTTGACTGTTAATAGTATGTAATTAGAGCCCGTTTCGTAATGATGATAGATGTAATTTTTGCAAGAGTTTTACGTGGCTCCAAACTCGTTCTGACGAAGTAAAATTGCGGTTGAAGTTAGTTTTCCGGGCAAAACATAAAACCTTATTTTTAATATTTAAAATTTCGCATATTAATTATTTGCATTTTTCTGTATTCGGTCTACATTATATCGTAATGCATTATTTAGTTGGTTAGTCCGGCGCTAACAAAGACATATACAGCCTCATTTTCCCATTAACCGGGAAACTATAATTGGCCACAATAGCAAAAACCCACTTCAGCTTCCAGTCGCTGGAACATCCATTCCAAGCAGCATTTAAAAACGTATTTCTAACATTTGAGCTTTTCATTAGACTGGTTTGGGAAGCCACGTGGAACTAATACGAGTGTTTGTTCTCTTATTTTATTGTCGGTCTTCCTGGATTTTAAGCCGCAATCAATAAACCAACAAACGAATTGTAAGTAAACTCGCAGACACCATCCTGCTTGTGCGGATCATTGCAGGATTATGCTTGACCTAAGGCGATTTTGGACCGATACGAAATCATTTCAGTGGAACTAAATAGGATTTGCAGTAACAGAGGGGAACATGTTCCTTGAGTGAATTTCAATTCTTACGTTTTCAACTACTGTAAACTGTGACTCGCTCTGTTTGTTCTACTGGCAATTATGAACATACAAGTAAGCAAGAGGGTAACTTTGGGCAGTAGAAACGGACTTTGTTTTGATTCCTCGTTTGACCACACTTCCTGCAAGTCCATTGTTTCCATTCTCTCCTTGTTTGTTATTCACAGAGCATCAGTGGTCTCTAACAATGCGATATACAGACAAGTTTCAATCCTCCCTGGCGGACGTCAAACATTGTTACCGCCATAATAGAAATGATTCGAATCGTTGTTATTTTACACCCAATAAGGTTTACATTCCTCTTGGGTCGAGACTTCATTTCAGCAGGTTTCTATTTCGGAAGGGCTTCTCGGTAATCTCGATGCTGACCGCAACGGCTTATTCGGGTATCTTGTGGGCATCGATTACGAGAAAGCCATTCAGAATTGTTTTTGTAATAAAGCTTTCAGTGGGGGAATGTGGAAATCATTTTATTTTCAAATTGAATTGCATCGAGATTCATAGATGAGGGATATTCTAGATCAGATAGAAAGATAGGAGTATAAAGGAACGCTAATGGTGCTCTGCCCGTAATCTGGGGTTCTTCGTAAGAGGCAAATGCATCTTTTCACAAGTCTCTGCAGTTCTCGTGTATTTTGAAAAGAAGAATTGCCTCGAATTGGTTTACATTCTTCCGACGAAATTTAATTCTTCAAATTTTTCCGATTGTTTGTTCCTCCGTCCTGTCTGTCTCTGATTTAGTCCTCCTGTTGCTCGCTTGTGAGGGCAACTTTTTGCGATTTGTACAGCTCGGCGTTTAAATATCAGTTGCGACGTTTCAGTTCTCAGACACCATTGTCAACTTCTTATTTTCCTGTCGCTGTCGTATGGTTTTTTCTTGAGCCCCATAATTTCGAACAAGAACTTGGCGTTCGGGGTGCCGTGAACGCTGCCCCCACAGAGAGCATGCTCGAACTTACGGAGAAATCTGTGTTACAGCTAGCCCTATTCCTTAAGTACCCACCAACTGACCAATATGAACCTCAGAGAGCTTTCACGCGCAACACATTGTTGCGATTTCCAGGTCCGGATGATTTCACCTTATACTCGCTTTCAACGTAAACACTATTTATTAATGTAAAAATTAAACACAGCTTCAATTTGCTAATTGCGTGCATAGTAGCAACTCACTATTTCACTATTAAAACGCTCTATTGTCACTTGTTACAATCGTTTTACGGTTCTAACTGCGCCAGCCTTAGAGCAACCGACTCTCGACAACAGGCCCCTTACATGGGTAAAAAGCTCATGATTAGAAGATTCTACTTCACTACAAACATTAACATAAACAAACATCACCGAATATTCAATATACGTATATAAAAAAAGAGCAATAAATCATTCGTCGAGCCCGCGATGATAACGCCCTTTTTGCATCTTTCGTCGAACGTTTTGAAGTGCTTTGCCAGGTGAACTTTCTATGATTATATGTTCGGTGGCATATACAAAGACCATGTTGTTTTCAACAACATGACTGTTTGCAACAACATCGAACAACAGGTTTTGTTATGTTTGAATAGCATTCTGTCAGATAATTCTATGAGAAGTTCACAGGGAATATTGTGGGGATATTTGAACGACTTTAAAATATTTTTTACCGGACGCCTGGGATGTCCGAAGAGGAAGAGAAGTGGGGGGAGAGGGGACTGAGTTATGAGGAAAAATGTTTTTAGCGTTGTTAATCGCTTAAACCGGTTGCATGACATCTTCAGAATAATTTTCCCGGATTTTACCGCTTCTCTGGGATCAAACACATTGACAAATTTTTAAATTTTTGGACGAAATCCTTAGATGTCTTAAGGAAACGAGTAAAAAGATTTTCTTAAATTTGTAAACCGTTTTCTAGTCAAAAAGTCCGCGATTTCACGTTAGTCTGGGTTAAACGATGTGTCAGACGATATTTCATTGCGAAACTCCTATTAACGAAGTAAATTTCCGCAATAAAAAAAAAATAAAATCGGGTAAGCCTTCATAACCCCCCAGCTCACGTCAGGAAAGAAGAATTTATTGCATGTCAAAATTGAATTTTGATCAACGCAATGGTAAAAAAATTCGCTCAAACTTTTCTTAATGTTTTGTTTTTTATAGCAAAATCTTCCTGATTCCATCATTCTTCCCTGATGATTTATTTCTCCCCATTATTAAGGTCATTAAGTATTAAATCTCTATAAAACCTGCTGCTCTCATATCGTGGCAGGAAAAAATCGGCTTTCAGATTTATTTATTTGTTCCCCCGATAAATAATAAATTACAGGAGTTGGTTTCTTGCGCTGAAAAAATACCGGAAACTTTCCAGGGTTGACAAATTGCCGACGAAGGATTCCGACAAATTTATGAAACAATATCATTACAAAAAGTGCTTAAAATCGGCGAAAGCGTTATCGAGAGAATTATAAATCATCTTCCTCATTCTTGTCCAGTCATTTTATAAAGCTTTTAATACTGGCTGTGGAAATTATACCGCAGAGAGAATCAATGATTAATTGGTCGCAAGGGATTATAGGTTTTTGGCTCAAGTTATGGGTTGATTTGGATTTATTTTGACGGATGGTGTTAAGAAAAGCTGCCGCTTTCTATGGGGATCATTCATAATCTACTGAAATACATTGCAGCAACCTCAATACGAGAGGTATGTATATCATTTTTCTAAACTTTCTAAACTTCTCCGATAAGTTCCTACAAGATTCATGGCGGCAATTCCATTTTACTTCAAGTTTAAAGAAAGTTTTATTGTTATATCGAATATTCTTAGAAGAATCGCATCGGGTAAAACGAAGTGCTAAGTTGGTGAAATTTACAATTCAGCACGGCAACTTTGCCTCCTTACAAAGAGTTGGAAAATTTATATTATTCCAATCATTTCCATTTAGTTCACACATTAGGCCCCGTTGCGACGTCTCCTACTCCAATTACCCACTCAAGCATTAATGGAATATCTCGAGGGCTCTATAGAGTTTAAAAAGCCAACCAAAAACATGCCAGCTTGTATAGTTCGTTTTTGTATTCTCAGGTTTTTGCATAAATTACGAAACACGGACTGCAGGCATTTTACACTAGAACAGCTTTAAATGAATTTGCTGCATAATTTGTACGAGCTTGATTCTCCTTTTATTTTTTATGCTCCCCACGTGTTCCAACTTGCGCTTGCTTTTATCAGGCTACGGAATTTCAATTAACTTGGTAATGTTGATAGGCATGAGAGATGAGAGCTGGGTTTATTACTAGGGACCGATAAGCGATTTTTTTATGACGCCCCTTCTGTCCCCTCAGTGGCCTCAACTTGGTTAGCGCATTTGCAACAAATTCTATTAAAGTTGTGGCCTCATCACATTGATCAGATTCTGACTCCAGCTTTCAAAGATCACCATCGCAAAACACGCCTTCAAATCTTCAGCCACCACATAACCATAGTATCGTCTGTCCTATAGCCTCGTTAAATTATTGATGCAACAGTTATTCAACCAAGAAAACGTATACAATCATAAAAATTTATTATCAAATATAAATACATTTCGAACTTCTTTTAAAACATGTATTTTTTTGTTTTTTTTTAATTCGTTATTATTATTTTTTTTAATAAATTACTCTTAGCAGTTATTTTCCTGAAAGTTTGCTTAAAGTTATCAAAAAAATAATGTTAACAATTCAAGTTGAGATCACGTCTGAAGGAATTTTTTTCATGCCGAGGAAGATTTCAGAAATTAATTTTTCCGCCTGATGGTAGATGCGCCGAATACGCGTGTTCCGAGTAAAAACGGCTCAGTTTCAGGTGAATTAAAGTTTTGCTAGTTCCGGCTTTGAATAAAGCGATTTTTAATTCTATTTAATCAAATATCGCATGCGTGCCCCCATTTATCGTGGAAATATTCGCGAAAGGGGTGCAATACCCCTAAGAAGGACACCTGTAGAAGTACACCTGTGTAACACAAGCAAAAACAGATTACTAATGGTTTTCCCATCTTGCGTTTACAGCCCAAACAATACCTAGTCAAAGCAACAAGTTACTAATTCCATAATTTACACTGCAACTTGAACTAACTCGAATAAATCATCCGCCTCTTAAGTTTGCCCTTAAACGCGACTGTCTAACGTTTTGTAGCTGTAAGTATCTACTGAATCCATTAAGCACATGTTTAGTAAAGCTCGCAAATTTCTTTAACATGAAGGTAATAGTTTCCCTCAATTTGTTACCCTTATGAAAAATAGCCCCTTTCTTGATTTAAGTCTTGAAGTTTCTCTATAAAACTTTATTGCGAATACTGTTTTTGAAACTTCCATGCCGCAGAGACAGGAAAACTTTGCAGATTTCCTGGAAAATATCGATTAGTTTCCTGGACAAATCACTTATTTAATTCTGTTCTACTTTCCTATAAGGGGAAATGAAAACTTCATGCACAGAACTGTGCAAGAAAATCTATCCAACTTACACACCCAAGGGCGAAATCTGTAAAATAGTTACAAGGGAAACTTTTTCGGACTGGATTGCTGCAATTCGTCACGGCATCTATAAAGCGAAACATTTTTAAGCTATTCGACGAGACTCGAACGTAGCGAGAGCAAGCAGGTTAAAAGTTACCAAACAAGTGATCTATTACAGCAAAGTAAGTTAGAAGGTGACCAAGAGAGACAGATTGAATGATATATTTTCTCTGCTGCGATTTTTTTTTTTTTGCTTTATTTGGGTCTATTTTTGTCAAAATAAATTAAGATTTATAGGGTACATTTCGAGCTAATCAGATTAAAAGAGTAAAGAGATTTAATGCGCTGCCGGACATGAGAGATTAGCTCAACTTTAATAAGCTTACACTGATTGACAAACTATTTCGAACATTCCCTATGTATGTTTCAACAATGGAAAGATACGCAAATTATCCCTCTGTCCTAAATCTGTTTCACTCGGAACCCTCCTTTTATAACTTTGCGACTTCAAGTGATGCAGGAAAAATAATCCCTAGTGTTCATATCGGGTGATCTGGGGGATCACGCAGATAGTCCTGCTCTTCCTGTCCAACGGTTAGGTCGGTTGACGTTCAGATATTGACGAGCAACTAAACTAAACCTTCGGTTCTGTTTATCATGAAGTACAGTACTGGCCAAAATACTTGGAACTCCTTTAAAGTTCACAAAAAATTGAAAAGTGGGTGAATGTCATCAAGTTTGTTTTATGTAGTTTTCTTATTAGTAAAGATACATTTCAACCATAAGGAAATAAAAAAATACTTTTTACGAAATTTCATGTTTATAGTAAAAAAATGAACAATAGCTGAACACACTTGTTGGAACCTCGTTAACTTAATAGAAAATCTCAATGTTCAAACAGAAAACAAAAACATCTTTAGTGTTTGGTGCGATATTTCTTTACTTTAACTACTTCAACCATCCTTCTAGAAATTGATTCTATTAATTAAAATGTCGCCGATCAACTTCATGTCAGACTTGTGTGAGCTATTTAAACAGTTTTTCTCCATGTCTAATGTGTACCCCTGTCTGAAACATACGATCAATGGGTTCCCATAAATTCTCTAATGGATTTAAATCCGGACTGTAGGCAGACCACATAACACACTTGCTGTCGTTTTAATCACTCTTTCACTATTTTTCAAGAAGGCTTAGTGTCATTGTGGCGTGGGAAAATAAAGTTAATTGGCATTGATTTAAATGAATGGGGTTTCATTATATTTCTTAATATATCTAGATACATGAATCTATCCAATTTTCCAACAATATGTTGAATGAAACCCCTACCATACCAAGAAAAGCATCCTCACACTAACACACTTCCACCACCATGCTTAACGGTAGATTTAAATATATGTTTTATTTAGTCTTTGTTCCTCTGGATACCTTACGTGCACTATACCGTCCCTGGAAATAAGGTTGTATTTAGATTCATCGCTAAAAAGACCTTTTTTTCAATCTTGAACTTTCCAATGAATGTGATCGAGTGCAAATTGTAACCGTGTCTTGATGATCTTCCGTGAAAGTGATTTTTTTTCTGAACGGAAGCTCTTAGATCACCTTCTAACAGGCTTCATCTAATGCTACTCGATGAAATTTCTGAACGTTCACTTATTTATATATTTTGCAGAATCTTCGATGATGATAGAAACTCATAATTTTTGGCAATGTTGATCATTTTTTTATCCATTCGTCTGGTAGTCTGTTTAGACTTGCCTGCAGTTTTTCCCAGGATAACATGGCCGTAAACCCTAAACTTTTTAATAATACGCGATACAGTATTTTTTCTCACATTTAGTCTTATAGAAATATATTTTTGCAATATTTCTTAAATGTAAAAATGAATAATTCTACTTTTCAAATCGAGTGAATATGATTTACCTTTTGGTCATTTTTGAAAAATAAAAAGTGAAGTATGTAGCAAGACCTTAAAACGAAATAGTCAAGAAAATAATAAATGAACGTAAAAACAGCTTTTAAATCATAAGAAATAAGTTCCAAGTATTTGGTCCCACATAAAAAAATGTTTTTCTTTTCTATAAAAGAGTGCAAGTAAATAATGTAAATACTATATATAAAGTCGAACAATATTAAGGTATTCCTGCTTTACTGTCTTTGTTTACGTTACTTTAAGGGCATTTACGTAAAGACGCAATATTTTAAGTGCCAAGTATTTTGGCCAATACTGTATATGTCAAAGTGTCCAACAAGAAAGCGAGGATTGAAACTGAGTGCCAAGTTTCCGAATCTACTTCGAGAGGAAAATCTCTGGATATTAAAGCTTCCTTACGTCGCGTATGATAAGAGCGAACTTGTTGAGCTTTCAAAATTTCCATGTGTAATCTTCAGTTAACTACAAATTTTCGTGTCCTAATTTGAGGGATCGTCCCCGATTTTGTTTATGACCGCTTCTTCAGTATCACCTCTTCGGACAGGGTATCAGGCCTTCCTGAGATGTGAGTCCTTTTAAAACAGTCACCTTCACAAAGTCTTGCATGAATATTAATAAAAGTTTGGACCTTCAGGGATACTCAGTGGAGAAATCGCGCTTGATACATTCGCTACATTAGTCTTGCAGCTTGAGCATTACCGTGAGCCATGCCGCAGGCCAAATGCATGTTTGCCATTTCTGGGTTGGTAAATTGGACCATTCTAAACACAACCCACAATTTGTTATTCCAGCACTCACATAAGAACTTTTTCTTTTTTTTAAATTTCACATGAAATTCGAATTAGTTCAAGTTGGTTTTATCAATAAACTTTCGCAAAATCCACGATAAGTAAATTTTCTAATTTTGTATGTTCTACACATTTTATTATATATTTAAGATTTTGCGTAAAAACCTCCAGGTTTCGAAGCTTTATCATGCAATCTGCGGATTTTGTTCGACTCGTCAGCTAGAGAATTGGTGCATGACCTGAATCATTGAAATCTGAAATTTATTTTCGATAGTTTTTTTTTTCGGCCATAATTTAGTGTTGTCCAATAATTCCTGAGGTGATCAAATGGTAATTTATTCGCCGAGGAAAGGTCAACGCTAAAGTTTCTAACGCGGTTATATCATTAGAGTACCTTTTGTATCCCTCAGGACGCCCGCAATAAATTTCCAACTCAAATTAGCCTTTCCTCTGGAAAACCGGTCTGACACCTCAAGTAATGTAGTACCATCCACCTCCATTTGTTACTAAATAATCGGACGAAGTAGGCAAATACAGCGTGATTTCGAGCCATGTTTTGTCTCATCGCGACAAAATGCTTCAAAGTAATAAATTGCTAAGTTTCCCCCTGTAAAAAACAACTTAGTCTGTTGTGCATATATTTCAGCTTTGTCATTGAAACCAGGCGGAGATTTCCATATTTGCCCAATAAAACTACGGTTAGTCATTCATTGCCCGTGATTTATCGGGGAACAACTCGAAAAGTGTCCCTTTTCCTGCTCTATTTTATAAAAATAAACCCACCGGTCTTCCTTAGGGGCGACATCAAATTTATTAAAGTCAGGTAGTTCGGATATGGAGGCGATTGATACCACCATTGCCATTTCCCATATTAACGTTTCAGCCAAATTCGGAATGCCCTCAAAATGTCGCCGACTAATCTATCATTCTGGTTGGGTAAGTTATGACGTAAATTGATTGCAGAATCCCGGTTTGATGCAGAGGCATTATTTTAATGGGCCTCAGACACTCTCCTCCCATTAATAACTGGTTTGCAACCGGGCAACCGGTTGGCTAATTAGAAAACCACTTTTCTTTTCCAGTTATGAGCGCGCTACTTTGGAAATTGCGGAGAAAGTGGTTTTTAATGGATTGTGAAAGGTGGGGAAATGTAAATATAAATGGTGGGCCCTAGTCCTTTAAATTTTGTCCTGCTTTTGTGGCAATAGAAGCATTAAATGCCAGGGAATAAATTAAACCAAAGGCAACAATTATTTGGTAATCTGGAAACGGTGTTTTCTCGAAAATATTTGCCAATCCACAGTATGTTTAAGAATGTTTTTCTTGGCCACAGGCACCTAATTGACTTTTTTTTATTGATATTAAAAACTGGAAGCAAATACAAATATCGTTCGCTGCATTTTTATGTATCCACATGTTCAAAATGATATACCAGTATTTGCTTACTTGAATCACTGCTTTGATCACGCCCACAAAAAAAAAAGAAAAAAGTGACAGCTGAAGCCCCCCTATTCGCATTCTAGAGGAGTGTTATTTAGGGTGTGCTCGAATGGCGTCATCCAGGGTACCTCCCTCATGAAACGTTTATAACCAATTCAGCAAAGATATGGGAAAAGGCGGGAAACCTGTAGGCGAACCAGAATTTGAATATACTGCAAGACACGCCCTGATCACACCTAAAATGAAAGAGGGGCGGACAGTATGTGGCGGTCCTCCTAGTTCTATTCTGATGGCCCCTTAAATTCTGTCCTGCTTTTGTATCAGTACGGGCGTTAAATGCTATGGAACAAATTAAACCAAACGCATGAATAATTTTGTAATCTAGAAATGGTGTTTTCTAGGATACGTCTGCTCATTCGTAGTATTTTCGCGGTTTTTCCTGACCGCAGCTCCCGACTCGTTTTTTAAATTGACATCACAAATTGGATGCAAATATATCATTTTCTACATTTTTCATAGAAAATATGTACACAACGTAAATTTTGCCAGGTTGTCATATGTGCACACACACATGTTCAAAGGCGAAAGATTCGTGATTTATCGCATGAAATTATTATTGTGGAAGCGCTTAACAATTTATAATCCATTTATGTGGAAAATTTATTTTGCAGGATTAACGCTCAACTATTTATGAAACATGATTTATATTGCACAATCTACAAGAGCGTTTATGCGAATGAAGCGTGTAATGAAGTGTATGAGGGTGTTGACAACTTCGAATAGTGGGCTGTAAACGCATTTATTATGGTGCCAGTTTCAAATTTTTGAAGACTTCTACAGAGGAAGATTGAGTGGACACTTTTTTCTATCATCCATATTTGTAAACAAATTGCAATCAAATCCAGAAAAACTCCAGAATGATCAGTAATTCCTTTAGTTTCTGTCCCTGTAATCTATTAAATATTTCGTAATATTGATTTTCTCAATGTTATCAAACGAACAACTGCAATTAGTAAACTTTTGGTTGTGGCGGCAGGTAATGGAGATTAAGCGTAGAGCTACATTTACAGTTAAAAGCCAATGAGTACTTTTTTCCAGAATAGTACCCTAGATTAGTGCAGGTTAAAAACGTTCAGAAAAAGCCTTTTATCAGATATACATATATGTAGGATCCGTTTGTCAGATCGCTACAATATTTTGTAAATATTAATTAATAAGTATAATTGTTGCCGTCTGACCAAATCGAGATGCAAATAGGAAGATGTACATTGTAAAGTAACTATAATTTAGGCTAAGTTAGGGGAATAGAGAGTGAGGTACCCTGATGATACGCCCATGTGTATGGTCACTGAGTTCATGTGGTTCGCAGCATTACTGGAATTTTCCCTGTAATTACCCTTGGTCGAGAGCCACATGAAGTAAGAAAAAGTCCAGCATCTCTTTGTTAGAACCAGGAAAGAGGGTCGAAGAACAGTCGACAACGGTTCTGATAAAGGATGGTTCATGATGTTCAAGTATGGCTGGCCACATGGCGGATCGGGGATCGGTCTCTAGTTAGGGTACGCCGCTGGTTTATTGCCCCAGTAAGTAGCATTTAAGGTATTGGAGAAACGGGGACGCGCTCTCTTTTCTCGAGGTGACAATTCGGTGAGGTGTCGGGAGCGTCGTGAAGGAACGCAAGTATCCTCTTAGTTAAGTTAGTAAATAAGCCCCTAATTGTAACAACTCAGTAACAAAACCCTAGACAACTTAAGAAAAAGCCTACATATATGTAAAAGACTATTTAAGAGCTCAAAAAGAAAGAAAATAAATTAAAATTAAAAAAAGAAAAAAAATGTACAAACTATAGAAAAAACTATATTTATTTAACCAATTTAGTAAAGACTTAAGAAAAAAGCGGAAACTTGTCTGTATCAATCAGGGTTTATACACACCTGAAGCCACGCCCGGATCACCTATAAAATAAAAAGGGAACCTTATTTAATGGCCCTTCTACTAGTATTCTGAGAGGAGTTAATTATGGTGATGTCGACTAAAAATACCCAATCTGTCGCCCTTGTATCATCGGCATGAATGAAATGAATGCATTAGAGGCCTTTAGTTCATGAAAGACAGTGAGGTAAGAAAATGACATCACACTAAGAAACCATTCTTAAAAACAATTCCAATAATTTTATCATAAATTCTTCAAGAGTACTGGAACTTCCAAGAACCCTAAAATTTTATGAAATTTCTGAGAACTTTCCATTAATGAGATTATTTCGACATTTGCAGCAACTTCTTCGGAATTTCAATAATATCAAACTGCATGGAATTTCGTAGAACCTCAGGAGGAAGCAAGATTTCATCAGTCTTTAGACTTTCCCAAGTTTCCCGTCTTAGTTGATTTAATCGTCCCTTAATGGAGTTCCAATCGAGAAAAATAAGTAAAAATACTGAGAATAAATGATCGTTTGCCTTATCTCCTAATTTTGCTCTAAATTTTAAACTTTCACCATAAAAAATATTTCCGCCCTGAAGGAATATCTGAACTATCAAAGCTGGAGTTCGATATATTTCTAATTTTGCTAAAACCTTCGAATTGTCAGCTATTTATAAAGCAGCCACCTATATTCCTCCACGTTCATTTTAAACGAATGCACGTACTTCTTCCTACGTGCGATGCCTTGAGGTTTGCTGATACATGGAAAGAATCCCTTAATGAAAATAGAGTATATCGAAAAAAGATAGTTTCTCCATCACCACGAGAAAGCCCTGTTTTTCTGACATTTATGGGCGTAAAATATTCCATTTAGAAGAGATATCCGTGCACAGAACGGGGGCCAAATCTGTGGCGAAATAAGTCGTCCATTCGAATACGACAGAAGCAAATTTTCTCGATCGAGCATTCGTCAAAGCATAAATAATAAAAATGTGTTTTCGTCCCCAGATGCTCTAAATTATAATAGGACAGTGCACCATCTTTAGGGGAAAGTTCTCCAGATTCAATTATCAGCTTTTCAGCTGGCTGTATTTTAAACCCGTGAACTTTAACAAATTTATTCTCACATTTGAATAATATAATCTGGTAGGGGCTTTGGTATCTAGAAAAGCCAGCCGTCGGTCTTGAAAAGGACTTATGGAAGACAGCTTTAATCGGAGGGATATTGAGTTTAGCAATGATTGGAAAACCAACTCTCAAACTATTAAAGTTCCTGGCTGCAAAAGCTCTTGTTCTTGCAGGAATTATTATTATAGCAAACTTCAGAGGGCCCCAGTAACATAAGCAGCACACGATTTTATCTTCGGGCGCAGGAATTAAGCTGCAGTAAACCAGGTGAAATAAAATATCATGATAAAGCGAGGAAGTTGAAAAATGTAATATCTAGTTAATGTGGTGCCTTTGCGAGGAAACAGCTTTATGGCCTTCTTATTTTTATGACTTTAGTTCCAGACCCTTCTAAAATGCTTTCTCGGAGATTTTGCATTTGTCATAGTTTTTGTCATCAGGCCACGAAGCGTTCAAATTGGAATGTAGATGGGTTTTTCTCCCATGCCTGATTACGATTCACCACTAATAGTTTCAAGTTACGTGCTGCATTGCACGAGTTAGAAACTATGGCAACCGGAACTTTATAGCCCCAAGTTTCAATAGTTCCAAATTAAATTAAAAACGTACACGGTACAAGTGATCTTACAGGGCAAACAGTAATAGTTTTCCAATAGTTCGCATCAAAGACTTATTTCCAACTCGGCTTAATCTAGAGTGCAAATTTCGCATATTCCGTTCATTTTCCAGGGCGCGGATTTAGGAGACTAATTTAAATCCATTTCCCTATATTCTTTCATTAAGCCCTCGCGAATTGTTCGCAAATCCCGGTAATAGAAAATGAGCTCAGAGACTTTGTATGCACGGATTAGGGTCTAATTAAAAGTCGTACGCAGAACTCAATTCCAATTTGCTTTCAAATTAAGATGTCGGTTGGATATTAACGGAATATATGGGCATGGCTCCGAATCCAGCGAAATAATGCTAACATGAAAGAAATTCATTTCAATGGAGAGGAATGGAAGTAGAGTCGAAAGAAGAAAGATTGAACGTAAAGTGGTCGCAGTCCTATCATGGGTCATGTTTGAACTGCATATTTATCTGGTCCACAACTGACCCCGATACTGGCATACTTACTACAGATATATTTTCCAACATCAAAGAGAACTAACAATTTTTCAGTGATACAGTTTGGCAAAGATTATATTGGAAATTCTTTTCGAGTCGGTAATTTTTTCCACCACAGTTGGCGGTGTACAACGCGTATGTTTGGACGCTTTAAATGGCCAACAGGAAAGGGGTGCTTCAAACGCGACTGTTAGACGGAGTTCAGTAAATCCTACAGTCAACATGCGGAGAACCGTTGGTGGAAATACCTAATACTTCCACAGGGTCCGCTCCTCGAGCTCAACCGTGAGAATCTTAGTAACCATAAGAGGTAAGACGTTGGTTAAATATGGGCAAAGTTGCGTAATTTGGATTTAGAGAACACGCCGATTCTTATTTTAACTAATCCCGTTGACTTTCGAGAGTATTGGCAAAGAAGCGGCTTCATTTTTCCCTCAGGACTTTTGACGAGATACTTCAAAATGACTGACACTTTGTTATTGTTACTTTTCCTCTTCTGCCACTACAATATGTCACATTTATTGTAACCCGACGTTTCGATTTTCGCCAATCATCATCAACTTTGCTTTTTCACGTTTCTGAGTTTGGCCTTCTTTGCTGATCACGATCATGTATCACTTGTTAAGATCGTGTCGTCTTCACGTCAACTCAAGTCAGTGCCAATTTCAAGTGAAGAAAACGAGATAATAATGTTAGTTATCATAATTGCACAAGTCCGGTGCGAAGCTGCTGGAAGCGGGCATATGAGCGGAGCATCACTGACACAAATATTAAAGTAAAAACAAACAGACAATTCAAACAGACACAAGTACACAGAATGTGATGTTCAGGTTGGTTGAAGGTTAACGCAACCACCATGAATGATCACTTAATGGGATTACGAATACCAGAATAATTAACGGTGACATATCACTCTAATTCATCAAAAATTGATGGTGTCTTCCTTGAAAAAATTACTTCTTTGATATTGACACGTGATTGTTTACAAAATAGTGCGAATTTTTTTACTCAGTTTCCATATAACTATCTGCAAATTTTCGGGACCGTGGAGTGAATAGGGGTACTATAACCCAAAATACAGTGAAAAATATATTGAATAATATAGTGAAACCTAACCTAACCTAATCATAACCCAAAACTAGCATATGTATTTTATTTGTTTTCCACTTATGTTATGCTTGTTTGTATTTGGATGAGAATGATTTGATTAGGTTTGTTTAAGTTTGGTGAATTTGGCTATAGATAAAGAATGGGAGTTTTTGTTGAATGCGGGAATAGAAAATTGATCTACTCCCTTCCCGAAGAAGTGTCAGGCGGTAGACCCGGAAAGGATGCAGGCGAGGAGATGGAAGGAGTTGAGTCTGTCAGTACCCTGCAGGATACCAACCCGACACTATGTGAGCACACGAGATCGCTTAGTGCCAAGCCCGGATGTCTAGAAGCAGATTCTCTAATCCTTTATAATAAAAAAGGGTGCGGCTACGGTTACGTTACGTTGGCCTAGGTTTCATTATATTATCGATTATATTTTTCACATGTCTTTTTTTGTTTTATTTTGCCCCACTTAGTACTCCAATTCGCTTCACGATCCCAAAACCTTGTAGATACTTATATGGACAGTAAGTTAAAAAATCCACAATTTTTTAAAAAGAATTACGTATTACAACATTAAAGAAGTAATTTTTTTCTAAGAATAAACTAGTAATTTTTAAAAGGTTAAAGTGATACTGACCTAAATAAACTGTTTTTGTCCTTTCCATGAATCAGATAGCCTTGAATATAGATCTACATCTGAACGTACGTATTTGAGTCCGCCCACAAGCAAACAATAACTTTGGGGTATAGGATTACAGAGCCGATTTTGATGATGTAGCCTACTAAATATGAAACTAAAAAGATATTCCTCGAATTGACTGCTTTTTGAAATAAATACAATCCATTTAAATTAAATAGAAAATGTGAATACAAATATTAATGGAAACATTACTATGAATAATGTAATATTGCAATATTAATTAGAATTAGCAAATACAGCAGACGTTCGATAATGTGAACTAATTAAAACCAAGTGTGGTTCACATTATCGAAATGTTTCCATTAGCGAACGTAATTTAAAAATTCAAAGATTTATTGAAAGAAACGTTTAATACTAACATACCTATAAAAAATTAACAAATATTCTTTTATTGTAGTAATAAGTAGTTATTAATTAGAAGAAAAATAATCAGCAATTTTAGTCTGCGTAAATTTGCGATTAGCATTATCTTCCAATGCCTGAGCCCGTAATTTACGAAGAACTAAAATATCCGCGTATGACACTTCTTTTCTTTCAGCCCAATCTAAAGCTTCATTAAATATATGTACAGCTTGGGCATCAGTCACCAAACTTTTTGCTTCAATGGAATCGTCTTCATCATTCTCACTGTTCTCATCTTTAGTAGCATCATTCGTTAGTTTGTCCTCGTTCCAAATATTAATATCAGCTGAGGTACAAACAGTGTTAGGATTCACTACTTTCAATAAATTAACAACATCCAATGATGCACTATTGACAATAGAGTCAACGCTGGATAGCAAACGTTCTCTAATTACACTTAAGGGAACATTCTCTTCTTCATTATCTTCATCATTGGTACTAAACAGCTTATTCCAACATTTTGCAATAGTTTCCTGATTAAGTTCACTCCAGGCCATATGTAAATCTGTGACAGCTTCTCTTAATGTTACTTTTTTTAAAGCATCAGATATGTTTTGAGGATTCTTAGACAAAACAGATGAAAGTAAAAACTTTCGATAGTACAGTTTTGTTAGTCTTATTATATTCTGGTCCATTGGTTGAATTATTGATGTTACGTTAGGAGGCATGTACATAACAAAAATTGACCCATCTCTGCTCCTCAGTTGTTGTTCTGGAGGATGACATGGTGCATTATCCAATAGTAATAACGCTTTTATTGGAAGCTTCTGTTCTTTTAGGAAATTTTTTACCTACAAATTGAAAAACATCTTTAAATTATGCACAGATCATTTGTGTTTGTTTATTGTTATACCTGAGGAACAAAGCGCTTATGAAACCATTTCAGGAATATACCGCTAGTCATCCAGGCGGTTTTTGAACAGTCATAATCAACAGGAACTTTAAAATTTTTAAATGATCGTGGATTTTGTGCTTTTCCTATTACCAATGGTTTTATCTTGTGTGAACCATTAGCATTAGTACAGGCCAAAAACGTTATTCGTTGTTTTTCTGTTTTTATACCCGGAGCAGATTTTTCATATGATGCAGCGTAAGTTTTCTCTGGTAACATTTTCCAATAAAGACCACTTTCATCTGCGTTGTAAATTTGTTCCATTCTTAAATCTAACTCTTTAATGATTTTTATCAATTTTTCTTTAAATGGTTGTACTAATTGTGGTTGTGCTGATAATTTTTCACCAGATATAGATAACAGTCGAATTCCATATCTTCCTTTGAATCGTTGCAGCCAGCCATCACTAGCAACGAAATTTTCAGTTTCTTTCAGTTTTTGATTTAACAATTTAGCTCTCTCTTTAAGTATTTCGCCACTAATTGGAACATGATTTTCCCGCTGTTGTAAAAACCACTTATACAGAGAATTTTCCATTTTGGGTGCCTTTGCATTTTTTAAAGTTCTTCTATTTCCCGGTCCTCCAAATGTATTGCACGTTCTTTGTAAAAGTTGTCTTTTCATGCGCTTAATTTTGCAAATTGTTGCTTTTGATACACCATATTTTTTTGCTAATTGTGTTACTCCAGCGCCTAATGAAACTTCTTCTATAATTTTCACTTTCTCACTTAATTTTAAACATTTTCTTTTATACGACATGGATGCCATGATCGTAAAAATGTATTAACGCATGCAATGTATTGGTTGTTATAACGTATGTATAAACGTGTTCTAAACACCATCTACGACTGGCTTGGTTTGCCAGGTTTGTCGTACTTTCTTGCAAAGGTGAATCCCCAACATAAATCGGCGATTCACCGTCGCAAAAAGTTGTTTACGTCATCGAGCGTATACATTGTTTACATTATCACGTGTTCCGTTTGATGCTATAGAACGAAGTATGTGTTTACATTAGCGCAAGTTTTAGTTATCCCATATTTACGTTATCGAGCGTCTGCTGTATTAACAAACATTAGTTAGTTAGGAAAAACGTTTTGGATGTGACTGTCTATTATAATTTTGACCAAAACAGTCCTTTTGCAAAAATCAGCAGTAGTTTGTCACCATATGGCGAGGACATCAGTATTGATATCTTTTTTCCATTATCTTGATATCCTGGTGAGACCTTTTCCCTTGTTTTTCACTGTAGTCACCCAAATTGTCAAAAAAATTGTACAAATGGCTATGCAAAAAATGCAATTTTATATTCATATTAGCTCTTAATTATTTAAAATTTGCAAGCATTTCGTCGACTATTTTAGAATATGCTAGAGCTTCGTGATTCCCTAAAAAGTTTTCAATCCTTCATACACAGCTTTTCCATATTTCCGAGTCAACTTTAGTCATGTGATTTGTAAAATCAATATTGTTTATAAGACTTCGAATATGTGGTCCATCAAAAATGCCCGCTTTCCATTTTTCCTTACTAAGGCTAGGAAATGCTTGACAAGTCTATTTGCATTAATCACCATTCTCATCCAAAATTTTTGCAAACTCTTTTATGAACCTAAGCTTAATATGGGGTGACATAAATTTTTTTTCTCGACTTTTTTATGGTTAATGAACGATATTATACTTTTCCCACAGTCATATTTATTCTGAGCGGCCAGACTTCCGTACTGTAATATTCATTTTTTGCACGACTGTCCCATATACAAAGAAAACTGGGGTATGTAGTGTAACCACCTTGCTGACCCAATAAAAAATTCACTATTTTTAAGTATACACACACTGGCTATTGATGTTGACTGTTTAAGCTCTTCTCTAAAACAAGTTTGATATTTTGATACTATTCCTTAACTTTCGCTGAATGAGCTATCGAGATCGAAGCTAATTTGCTTCTATTATGCATTGACACGTTTCAAACTTCTTTTTGACCTATTTATAAAAAGCCGGGAATTTTCAGTTCGATAATCTTGAAAGCTCATTAAGTTAGAAAACCTTGGAGTATTCTCACAATAAACGTTATTGTTGTCTTTAGTAAAGTATAGGGGAATATGTTCCTCGCTAGTCCGATGAGAACTCATTGAAACGTCAAGTTGAAAACAACGCTTTTCTTTACGTCTTGACGTAAACAACTCAGCTGATTTCTTCAACAAATTTAAATCTCGAATCAAATTGTACATTTCAATTTGAGATAAATCCTTAGGTGTGGAATTATACTTTTCAAATTCACTTTCGCTGGTACGAGGATAATCCCAGAAGTACCTGACTTTCCACTTAAAAAAAAATTTTGGAAAATATTACATTATTTCTCAACATAGATTCCATTGAGATTAAAAAACTTTTCCCAGCGATGTTCTATGACTTTAATACCTTGTTTACAGTAAGAAGATTCAAAAGTTTCAAAATAGATATCAACCTCGGACTCCACCTCTTCATTATTGGCAAATCTCTTTCCACCGAGCTATTTTTGAATAACCTGAGGAGGCTAAATCTAGCGAACAGGGTGGGTGAGTAAAAATTCAAAACAAAATTTATTGATTTTGGCCATCTCGATGGGAGAAGTGTGGATTGGTGAGTCGTCTTAATGAAACATTTTCTTTTTCGTCGAATGTGGTCGCTTTTTCCTAAATTTTTCGTTCAAACGCAGCAATAGATTTGTATAATATTCTTTGTCCTGTAAAAATATAGCCAATAAAAAGTATTTCACATTTATCCCAAAAAACTAACGTCATCTCGTTTTCTGCAGGCCGAACCGTTTTCTCCTTCAGTGAAGCCGATTCTCTCATTTGAGTCTATTGTTTTGATTGCTCTTTTATGTCAGGTGTGAACGATGGACCCATTTTTCATCCATGATTATGAATCGACGTAAAAAGTCGTTTTTATTGTTGCAAAACTTTGCCAAACACGCGCCTGAAACATCTTCACGGTGCTGTTTTACTCCATCTTCTGTACAGCTTTCTCTTATCCAATTGTTCAGATAAACTGCGTTGTACAGTATTTTTTAAAATAAGCATCTTCCTGTATAGTTTTTTAGATTTTCACCGCAATTTATGGAGTGGTCAGATCTGGAGTGTTAATGGGTCGACCACTGCGGAGTTAACGTTTACACTTTGCCACCCAATATTTTACAGTTTTTAACGAAGGACCAGATTCCTCCAGAGTAAAATCTAACTTTGCTTTAATTTTGGATAGAATAAGACCTTTCAAAAAACAGTATTGAATCGCGTATCGATGACCAATTTTTTCCATGTTCACAAGATCTCTAAAAGTGTTCACTAGAAACGGCTCCAAAAAACAAACACAAATCAATGTAGCTCTCTCAAACTTTAAAAATAACCTTTTTGAAATTAGATCTTTGTAAAATAGGCAAATTAAAAATAAATCGTCATCTATATGTCAGGTCGGGTACTTCTAGGACTATTCTCGTACTTTGGCAACATCACAATCAACATTTGATACGGTACTGAATACAGGCACAGGTAAATCTTCACCATGCAGCGTTGGTGGTTTGGCCGATTCAATGCTTGGATAAATCCAAGATCGCTTTTTATATCAGCTGATACTTTTCGCATTTACGGCACAAAAGAATCAATCATCAAAGTGGTTTCTTGGTTCATGCTATGTCGTTCGAACGCCAAATGGAAATCGTTTTCATCCTTCTTGACCCCAATAACGAAGCGATTCTACACAACTTTTGCAAATTTTGTCTAACACCCATATTTGTCCTGTTGTCTACCTTTCCCCCAAAATATGCTTCATATACTTCCTCTACTAAATCACTGATATTTCTTCGCTGCTTTTCTATTTATGACAAATGCAACAGAAAAGGTCAGGATTATTGACTCAAAATTTGCGTGAAGAAATCATATTTTTTGGTAATAGCAGCTACGCTCAATACCAAAAAGAAATTATATATTAATACTTATAGCAATCAAATTTTTTAAGCGTAGTATGATAAGTAAAATTTTCAAACGCTAATAAATATTTCTTTTTATATCCTGTCAATAAAACACTTTATCGAGAGTAAATACGTGATAATTTATATTTTTAATGGCAGTGTTTACCTTGAGAACCAGAGTGAATTGAACAACTCAATCTTATTTTAACGAATTAATAGATTTTAGTGAATCTAAATTCATTTAAAAAACAAACAACGCCTTTTTTTTATGTAATTAGGGACTTTTGCATTTCATTGCATATCGTCATAAAGCTTAGTTATGTATCGACGCCACTGGGCTGAATTCGAGACACTGGAATTTTTCTCTTCAATCCTGAACTTGCCGCTCACCACCTTCGACCAAAACGCGCCAAAACAACATTTTTTAGTGAATTATAGTGGTTTAGACGTAGGAACACGATACATCGTTTTTGAATGAAATTTAATTACCTTTCAGGGCATTTCCTGATATACAGCGTGTTTTATTTAAACAAGCGTACTTTAAAAAGATTTAGTATGTAAACGAGAAGGCATTAATTGTAAATTACCCTGGACAAGGGAGATTTACTTTTTACTCATGGGAGTAAAATGGCTCTTTTCTAAACAATTTCCAAAATTTCCGCTTTTTGTGAATTCAAATCGCATTGTATCAAATACTTCATTAGGGCGTTATTTTGAACCCAAAAATTAATAGCATTTATTAATATTTCGAAAGCCCCTTGAGATACGAGCTATTAAACAAAATTTATCGAAAGGAAATAGGAAACTTAAGCTTAAAATAATATATAATGTACATCAGCTAATATACAGTTAGGTGCAGAACTGAATCAATACTTAGAAAATTCGTATTAATGGTGGCATAAACAAAATATCTAACAAGTATTCAAAGGAAGGCTTTTATTTTCAAAAAGTACATTAACATTAACATTAAAACCATACAAAACATTTGCCGAAAATAAATAGGGTACATTAAATAATCCTAAATAACATTGGTTCAGTTTTGCTCCACTAATATTAACATTGAACACTTTGGTCGACATTGACACTAATATTTGGTCCAGAGACCTTTAGCTTTTTTAACAGCTAGTAGACGTCTTGGCATGCTTTTTGTTAGTGTTTCACAGAAATCAGGTGGAATTTAATCGCATATCCTCCGTTAATAAACATCATAATTCAAAATCTTTAAACAATGAAGCCGATTTAAAAGTTTCAAAGAAAATTAATTGAAAAATCACTGATTGATGGAAGCTCCACACGGGAAATCGCATTTCAATTAAATATAAGTCAATCCACAGTACAAAGGGTAAAAGATAAGTGCAAAATTTCCTTAAAAATAAATAAAGATGGCCAACCAAAAAAGATGTCTGCGCAAGATACTAGAAGAGTAATTAGATATTTGGGCAGTGGTGAAGCCTCTTCGGCCTCCAAAGCAGCCGTGTTGCTGCGAGTGGATACTGGGAAATCGGTGAACAAATGGACAGTCCAACGAGCTTTACATCAGTCCAAATTTGTTGCTGTGGAGAAGAAGAAGAAACCCCTACTTTCTAAGAAGAATATTAGAGCACGACTAGATTTTGTAAAAAGATCTGAGGCATGGACCGAGAAGGATTGGATGAAGGTTATTTGGTCTGATGAAACTAAAGATAACAGATATGCAACAGATGGTCGACATTGGAGCTGGAAACGAGAGGGAGAATCCATGAAACTAAAAGATTTCATTCTGACGGTGAAACATGGGGGGGAAATATTAAAGCTTGGGGCTGTATGTCGGGATATGGGGTTGGACCATTGAAGAAGATAGATGGAATAATGAACCAGCACATCTATAAAGCCATTTTAAATGATCACCTAATAGATACTGTTAATAATATGCCTTATCCCACTAGCGAAGTAATTTTCCAACAAGACAACGACCCCAAGCATACCGCAAAATCTGTGAAGGAATGGTTGGGTACCCAAAAATTTCAGGTTTTGCAGTGGCCGGCACAAAGTCCCGACCTAAATCCCATTGAGAATCTATGGGCTTACGTGAAATATCATCTGGTCAACGACTACGATTCGCCACCATCTTCACTTAAAGTTTTATGTGAGAGAATAAAAGAAGTATGGGACCAAATTCCACCTGATTTCTGTGAAACACTAACAAAAAGCATGCCAAGACGTCTACTAGCTGTTAAAAAAGCTAAAGGTCTCTGGACCAAATATTAGTGTCAATGTCGACCAAAGTGTTCAATGTTAATATTATTGGAGCAAAACTGAACCAATGTTATTTAGGATTATTTAATGTACCCTATTTATTTTCGGCAAATGTTTTGTATGGTTTTAATGTTAATGTTAATGTACTTTTTGAAAATAAAAGCCTTCCTTTGAATACTTGTTAGATATTTTGTTTATGCCACCATTAATACGAATTTTCTAAGTATTGACTCAGTTCTGCACTTAACTGTATCGTCCATATCCACCAATTGATGATATTCATAAGTCTTTGTCCCGAAAAATTTAATTGGAAACATTTCTAAAATGGCTAAAGATTGCTGTTTTTGGCATAATGTCGTTTTGAAGTAGAAGAATTCAGAAAATCAGGATTTGTACAGATACTGACGTTATTAGCAATGATAATAGGTTTAGGGCTATTTTTTCTAAGACGCAGGTGATCCCACCTAGCTGCTAGCTTAACACAGATATTTTTAATGATTTTATCAAAGAAAAAATATCTTCCCGAATTCAAGTTTCTGAATCACAAATTATGACATTTATCAAAAAAATTCGTTGACACCCGGCAGAATGAAACACACAACTTTTCTATTGGACATCTTTAGCTGATCGCTCTATTTCCATGCACCCAATATTCATTGGTACCAATTTTTGTGAGATACTCTGTACATGAAACGAAGTTATTTCCATAAGAACGAAATAGAATTATCTGAGAAAGGTACCTAAAGCTCATGAATTGCACTCCCAGCCATTGGATAACACATTTATTTTATAACAGCGTCATAAAACTTTATTTGTTATCTGCGCCACTGAATTGATTCGAGCCACTGCACTATTCACGCTGAATTGGAAAATAGCAACTCGATGATCATTTTTCGCTTAACCGAGAGATGTTTGATACGTCATAATGCTTTGGAGCCACACACGCAAACACGTATTTCAATCGTTGCCAACCATCATGGCGGACCAGATCCGCCTTCGACAAATATACGAAAAATGATCTCTAACGTGTGACGACAATTAACCATACAACATTTTTTTAATATATTTTATTTCAGGCATAGAAACATATTAAATCGATTTAAAATCAATTTAGTGGTTTTCCAACCGATTTGGTAATGTACGGGGTGCGGAGAATAAATATGCAGTTTCATTTTTACTCGTTTGTGGAGCTTGAATCCCAAATAGAATAAAAGGAAAGAACAAATTGTTTTACATTATCTGCGCTACTGACCTGCACTCGAGCCACTGCACCTTTCGCATTCAATTCAGAAATTCTCGCTCGGACATGATTTCTGCTTGACCGATAGATCTTCGATACGATGTCAAACTGCAAACAAACATTCGCTTGTTTTTAACCATCACGGCCGCCTTCGGCAAAACTGCCAAAAATAATCCAATGTGGAAAGACAATAAAAAACTTCTTTCTTGGAGGAAATGTGATGATAAGATTATCTTTTAAGGCTTTTTTCGAGTAATCTTTCAAGTGAAAAGGTATACATTATCGACATATCAAAGAAAAAGTTTTCTAGAACTTTCCATAATTGTTTGCTTGCCCTGTTTTACCCCCAAAAATATGAAAAACTCCTTTTTTTTGTTTTTTTGTTGAAGTTTCTCTTTTCTGTGAACATTTCTTATCCATGTTCTCCTTATAGAGACAAATTTAAAGTATATTAATGTCCATGAGATGGAAAAAACCGTATTTATTTAAAAGCGTTTTCCGTAATCGATTACGCCTGGTTGTGTCCATTTGAATTTATATCCGGGGTTTTTCGGCATTATTGAATTTTACCAAAGTGGTCAGCTCCTATTTACATAATCCTACACGACATGGTCGAAATTGGTTTTATGTGTTTGTCAGTATACAATCGAAACAAAATTAAACTTAATTGCTTTATTATTGACTATGCGTTTTCTTTTCTTTGGAATTGAAAAGTATAAAGAGTTTCTGTGTTTTTGTCAAATATTGGCAATTTTGCATGGAAATGTTTTAATTTAATAATTTTTTTCAGAAATACCCAATTTTACTGGGCCGATATTGAATGTAACAGCGCCGTTAGGGAGGGAAGCAGTACTAGGATGTGATATAGACAATTTGTCAGCGTACAAAGTAAGTTTTGTTTTATCTGGAAATATATTTTAAAACCCGAATATAAATATCAATAAAAGCAGCTATTTGCCTCTGAATAATATGAATGATTTTGTTGGGATCCTGCCGAAAATATCGCATCTCTTTTATGCATACAGAGTACCTCCTACAACGCAACATTCTGTCACGAGTATAAAAAGGTGTAGTTTGGGCTTTCTGCATAAAATGGCTGCGAGTTACTCTAAGTTTATTAACGACAAGTACTTAATGCGTTTTTAATCACCACTTAATAAGTTGTTCCTAACAATCCTTTAACGCTTATTATTGACATTGGCAATGGTCATTAGGTTTCCAATTATCGGTCAATGGACCGTTCAAGAAATAATTCCTTATTTCCTCATTAGTGTAAATGTAGGAAAAGGGCTTGAAATACTTATTATCTTAATCTCTCTTTAGAGATTTCGAAATAGATTTTGCATTCACCAAAGTACCTACTCTGAGAATCTAATTTCAGATCCAAGGGATGAGCAAATTAAATTTAGGCTGCAAATTTCGAATTCAGTGGAGTAGTAACTTCGCTACACCAGTCTTCCTCGGTACCAGTTTATGGAACATTTGGGCAAGAAACATAATTACGCCGCCACTGGTCGACTGAATGTTTTAAATGTGGGAGTTTTTGAACATAATAACACGCAAATTGTAAATGTTTTTAGATTAGTCATTTCAATTCTTCAGAAACGAATGAACTTACGGTCGAGAAGACGTAGACGTAGCATTACACTTTATGATTTTGTACTCCTTTTTCGACAAATTAGACACCAATTCGTGTCGACGAAATGAGAGAAAATGACGTCACCCGGATATCTTATGTCTTACATGTGGGTCGATTACGGTGGGGCATGTCAAATCCCTGGTATCAAAATGACGTCATAAGACCACTAAGACATGACGGCTTTACATTCAAAAAGTAGAGCCAATTTTAGTGGAATGGTGGCAATAAGGAGATCTTTCCTTTATGGGAAATTTAAGGTCGGATATGATGTGGTCATACGCAAGGAGGCTTGCTTTTTGGGGTCACACGGCACATCCGATTATTTGAAACTATATGCAGTTGGTAGTAAAGTGCTTAAAAAACGGTTATTATGGATAATGGAAAGAAAATATAGACCGGTAACAGCAAAATTTTTTCCGTAATCCTCAATTTATTACATGTCACGCTGCCTGCGTCAACCGAGCATATCGTCCTGTGACGTCATATCGCTGCGAAAGCGTTTCACGCGTTCATCAGAATTTTTATTTTTCTTGTGGCTTTTTCATTTGATTTTTATCAAATTTTATACGTGTAATCATACTAAACATTTACAATTAATTGAATTTTTTGTGACCCCCCGTTTTGTTTATTTCGTCGCGCCTAAGCCTTGCTTTTCGCTGCAGCTGATTCAGCAACCAGTCTTACAGCAAAATCACTTATTTTTAGAAAATAGTGTTACAGAAAATATATAATATAATATCTAGCTCGTATAGGAATAGTATTGATTTCACGCACTCGCGAAGGCGCACAAATTTCAGCTCTTGCGTGACACTCTATTCCATACTTGAAGAGGTAGTTTAGGCGTTCTGGGTAAAATTGTTCCAAAATTGAAAAAAGTTGCTTCAAGAATATCAAGGACTGGTACTTAATGAGTTTTCTACTATCAGTAGATGAAGTGTTTACGGCATAGCCTCTGAAGTCATTATTGGTATTCTGTAATGGTCTTTCAATTATTGGTTAATGCAGTAGTATGATTTTATGACCCAATACTCATGATTAGTATTTGGTAATGGATTTTCTATTACCCATTAATGGGATGGCCAAGAAGTTTCCTCATAATCGTACAGGAAAAAATGAGAGAAGAAAGAAAACAAAAGAAATCACGGCCGTGTTTAGATAAAAAGATAGGTGATGAAAGTGTTTGAAAAAGCAAACTTCGTTGAGTGTCCAACGGAAATGTGGTTTTAATCTCTCACCGTTACTCGAAGAAAAAAACTAATAAACGTTGGGATTTTATGACTTTATCATCATTATTGATAACTGGTTTTCTACTACCAATCAATGGACCCTTTAAGAAATTTATCCATTAGGCGCCAGAAAAAAAAACTTACTAGGGCCCTATTTAAACAAAGAGATATCTGATAAAGATTCTTGGTCAGCGAAACGACATCGAGTGTACCACAGCAATATGCTTTTAGTATCACATTAGAACTCGAAGAAAAAAACTAAAAAAGTAAATTCGAAATTTTAAAAAATAATTTAAAAATGCCTGATTAGGCAACATTTCTGGAAAAATTATTGTTATTCGTTGATAATGTGGTGGTGTGTGGGATCTGAGATATATTAAATTAGCAAAATATGCTTGAATAAAAGTATGAAAATAAATTGCCAAGGAAAAATACAGTGCCACTTTAATCTTTTTAAGACTTTAAGACTTTTTAATGAGAGACTGGTCATAAAAAAATTCCGTCGAACGGAATTCCGTACAGCTCGGTTTCGTAAAAGATGAAATTCCCAGCAAATTTTAGTTGAATCTACATAACTCATATTACTCCATTTACAAAAATTTATATGATTTTGGTCGGTCAAAAAAGAGAAGCTCGATAAAATGAGGTATAGACGAATCATCTATAGTGCTGAATTATATTATATATTTATTACTCCAAAAATATTTCATGTGGTATTTGTTTAATCCATGTATTCCATCAGCATCAATCTGTATTTATACTGCATTTCATTCATGAACGGCCAAATACAGCATAAATCAATTTTTAATTAAGTCCAAACTATTAAAAGTTTTAAGCCATAGGATTTTGTTATCAACCAACAATCATGCAGGCTAATTTTCCTAAGAGCCCTCAAAGGGAAAATTTAATTTTAAGCCTCCTTTAGACCCATTTTTAATTCACGGTCTCTAAATTAACAATTTCCAGGCTTCCTGGCCCTCTGCAGGTAAATTCTTTTAATTTCTTCTTAAGCTGGAAACGTCGGACTCCACCTGTCACCATAAAGAATACCGGCACTGCATTTAAGGCCGTTTCTTTAATTAGAAAACTTTTAAAATTCGTTAATTTTTCCGTGAAAAGTAACTAAAGGGCGCTTTAGGATTTTAAAAAAACTTTGCTTCTTCTCTGCGCCATTTTTCAAGGCTCGGTCACGGTCGGAGAAGCTTTTTGTGGTTTTTAACCGCCAAGTTTAAAATCGCTCCTGGAAAATAGTATAAATGGAGGACAATGGCGAAAACTTTCTTTTGTGCCCAGTCGGGAAGTTTCGAGCGCCGTCTAAAGTACATTTTTATATTTGAGGTCGCCTGGCTTCGAGTGGACACTCAAACCATCCTCACCATTCACAGTCATGTCATCACGAAGAACCATCGAATTGCGGTCACTCACACGGAACGACGAAATTGGTATTTGCATATACGTGACGTTAAGCAAACGGACATGGGTTGGTACATGTGTCAGATCAACACCGATCCCATGAAGAGCCAAGTGGGATTCCTCAATGTGGTCGGTAAGTATAGAAACTTATATCGGAAAATTACGAAATCGTGGCTTCTTTATTATTTTCAATTTAAAGCACAAAGCAGCCCTCAATTTTCTTTTTATTTCATGGCGAAGCTTAATTTTCCATGCAAGTATATTGTTAGGCTCATACGTGGGGTTTTGATGTGATTATGCAGCCCTTTTATACGGACCCGCCGAATAGGGCATTTAGGACGAAACTTCGCTATAATGACTTCCTGGAGGGTGCTACGGACCTGGTAACAGTGTATATTAGTCAATGTACTGTAGGATATCGATGGCGGCCATTCTTTTAGAGCCATTTACGCTAGATAGTGGTAATTTCACTCCTAGATCGTCGAGAAGTGAAAGCTGAAAACTTCCAAGTTTCGCTCGTTAAAATTGCTAAAAAGGGCCATAGTGTCGTACAGGAAACCCATTATGAAAGAGGTCGACGACTTTGACAGGTACAATACGATTGTTCTAATTTTATTTCACACGAGGGGGAAAAATGAAAAATGCATTCTCAGGGTATCAATCATTAATTTCCATCACTATCATTAGTGAATTCATAAGTTCGACAATAAAGATCTTTAGGTTTTTGTAGCCTAATCAAATGGGGTGAAGCGAAAATTGTAATTAAACACGTTAAAAAATCTCAAAGTTGAAGAAAGAAATGCATACTCAGAAAATGCTAAAAATTCCTATTCAAATTTTCGACGAAACCATCGTTCAACTTTGTCTATACGAAATACGTAGTTTAAAGCTCTCACATCATAAATTTCTGTTTAAATCAAAAATATGTATAGAAAATACAAGTCTTTTCCCCTTCGCATGAGAAACCCGAGGCTCAGCTTAAAAATTTTCCTGTTTCTATACTTTCTAATTTCCATCAATTCTAAGTAGAATTATCAACACAAATTACTGCGCTTTATTTTTATTACTTACAGAATTATTTTACTAAGAAAGATGAAATTTACTCCAATATTCTTATATGTTTGAAAAATGAATAAATAGAATTATTCAGATAATGATTTTTAAAATATTTGTAACTAATATATAAACTTGTATTGGGACTTGATACTCGAGCTGCTCAAGCCAACTTTACGTTTTATTTTCAATAACCTGTATTCAAATCATCAGCGCCATGAGGCAACGTGTTATTTCAATATCTTCAGAATATTGAAAATTATAATAACCTTCTATAATCGAATATCTAAAAAAATCACGATGCCTTCTCACAATTTTTTACTTTATTCACCAAGTTAATTAAATTTTATTGAAATTTTGAGAAACCATTTTCAACCACAATTGAATCTATACTTTAGATATTGAAACTGTTTCTCAACATTTGTCGTTTTGTATGTTTCTCAGAAATCTGCTTCTCACATCTCACAGGGTATTTCCCAACTGTCTGTTAAAAATTTAAGATTTTAATCTACAGAGGATTAAAAAAAAAATTAAATGGATGTGTGTGCGTTTTCGCTTCCTATCTAAAATACAGGGTCATAAAAAAAGTGTTAAAATTTTTTCTAATAAGTCCCTTGTGGCACTAAATATTTTAATGAAAATTGGGGAGCTTAAAATAGGTGTAGAGACACATTTTTTAAGTGGGAAAACAATGTCTTTAATTTCTCCATTGGCGTCTTCATTGATTTGACATTTTCTAATTAAATGATTAAAAGTTTCAGCTTTTTCACAATTTCTGCATTTCAACTCATCTGGGCAAAATGGTATGACCAGTATAGTCTTCTAAATTTTGGGAAATCCCTGGCATTCTATAACTAAGATGCGTAGGATTTCATCAATTTTTTTTACATTTTTCCTCTCGACCAACTAGTCACATCAATATTTTCTATTGCTCAGAAACCGCAAATATTTACATGGAATTATATCCAATTCTATAGAAAGCTGTTTTGCATTTTTACGGAAGTTTGTTTAAATATATTAAACATTTTCAAATATTTTAAACTTTTTATAAATCAACTATTTAGGAAATCATGAATTTTTTGTAAAAACTCTTAGTCCCAAAGAGCTGTTTGCTGATCTGTTCTACAATGCAACATCAAGTTACTTCAACATCTCATACAAATATCGAAATAACCTTAATATTCCATAATGAAATTGCTAAGAAAATTATGAACTTTTCTCAATCCAAAATCATTGTTGCATAGCTGGGTTCCTATGAAATATTTAATTGCTACAACTTAAACCCCAAAATTATGGAGAAATTTTTAATTTTGTCGTGTCGACGAATTCAGGAAAACATAAAATGCTCCCAAGTGCTTATTACAAACCTGTATTTTCTATCAGAAAAATTGAAGATACTTTAATGTGAAAAAATATTTATTGTCGATATTTCCACGCGCTTTCCTTTAAGGAATTAAACGAGGAGGGAAATGAAATTTTCCAGGACATTTTGAAAAGTCCTTAACTTTCTATAGTCAAACTGTTCAGGAAGTGCTGAGTTTTTCGCAAAATTGCTACTCCTGAATGGATATTTGCAGAGCTGTACTATCGTAAAACATCGATTTACTTCAACATCGTATACAAATTATGAAAAAACGTGAGCGTTCCATAATCAAATTGCTCAACACCTCATGAGTTTTCTCAATCCAAACACATTCCTGTTCCAAGAAACTTCAAGATGCTTTAGTGTAAAATTTTTTTATTGTCGATATTTCTACGAGCTCTCCTATGAAGAATTACATGAGGAAGAGGGAAACGAAATTTGCCAGGTTGTAAAAGATGCTGAAATCTGTGCGCTGAAAAACTATCCAACAATGGACAAAATGAGTACTTTTAAAAGCACTTCCTGATGCCATGCTTCGGCTTGCAAAAAGCATAGAAATACGAAACTTCGACTTTTTAATCACAGTAGATTCGGCTTCTAGGTCCTCATAATAATATATAAAATCTCCTCTTAATCTAATCAAAGTTTTAATAGCTTACGTTGGAAATTAAATTTTCAAGAGGACTAAGCTTCGTAAACTCTGGAAACCTAGGCTTAATTTCACCTCCAACAACATGGGTTGTAAGATATCTAGCTGCATAGTAATTAAGAGTAAATTGTGCGGACCTCTAGGAAACAAAACCTGAGCTATAATTTCTTCTTCTTTTTCTTGCTGCTTAACTTAAGCTGAGTTAATCCATTAATTTCCAGTTCCCCCGGATATCTTGGATTACCCCACAAGCGCCGACATGGTAGTCAGAGAAGGCTTGAACGTGTCTTTGCAATGCGCAGCAACAGGTTCGCCGATACCCACGATATCGTGGAGGAGGGAGGGGGGAGAGGTCCTCACCTTGCCCAACGGTCAAGATGGTAAGTTTCACTTAAATATAATGTACCTTTCTGAAACCAAACAAAGCCCGTCGAGTGCGTTAAAGTTAGGGGGATGAACTTTGGAGAATTAGTTCTTACATTGTTAGCTAGACGCAAACATACATTAACTAATTAAAAGTTTGCTTTGCAATATTACTGCACGGATTTAATTGGGAAGCCCTGATGAGATGTAAAGTTCCCCATCTAGCATGGAGTTATTATTATACCCGGAGTTGCATTTCCGGTCTAGTTTATTAAAACAAAAAAGTTTGTTTTCACATTCTTGGCGCATTCTGTTGCTCCTCTGGGCTTCACCGTTCAATTACGTTTTTTTTTCTCTCGCGACTTGTTTAAACTCAACCAAAATTGATTGGAAATCGATGTCCTTAATCGGAGACAATTACGATTTCTCCCATTCACATTTATAAATATCCTCAAACTCCCCATTAAAATTCGTTTAACCCGAGAAGCGCCTTTCAATTTAAGTTGGTAGAGACGCCTGAACGGCGGCAGATAATGAAACACGTCAAAAGAATAAAGGAATTTCGTGCTAATTTATAACGAATGTGCTCCCGCGATTCAGTTCGACCGAACACAAATCAATTCAATGGGATTTTTCAGGATTCAAAATACCCTTGGGGAATATTCGAGTGCTTCATTATCCAATATGACTTCATCTTTCAGGAGTCGACCAGCGAAATCGCTAAAAATGGAACAAGTACTGAACCTGCCATGCTCAATTAGGAACCACTTCAAGGAAACCACATTTTTCCTGTTGCTTTTACTTGTTTTAAAACGGAGCTCTCAGCACAATGGGGTGAGGCCTAAGATCCCTATACGCCAAATTAAAGCCAGCTCCGACACTTCAAATATTTGTCCCTTGTACAATATATTATATCGGGATCTGATTCCGAGGATAAAGAGTGGAAACACGGACAGTGGAAGAATCTTAATCCGCTTGATAAAACAGTATTTCCTTTGAGAATTTCTGTCCCAAAAAGCTTTTTAGAGCTGGATCCTTTTAAATTTTTAAAGAAGGGAAAGCTTTATCCTGCAATATCCAAGTAATGAAACACGAAGTAATGAAACGAACTCCCTCGGTATTGTGTTAAATTTACAATGGCTCGTTTTTTGGTTAGCAGGGTTAAAATTTACCCTTCAATTTGTTTCCTTTTGTGCGCCAATGAACTCTCCTTTTATAATAAGCACCATCCTGCGAAACTACTTTGCAGAAACTGTCTAATGTGCTAACTCATTTTGTACCCCAACAAGAAACAGTTCCTTGTCGATTGAAATTTGTAAACTGGAGGAAATACTTATCTCTAGTTCCGCTTGAGTAAATTTAGCTTGTTGCGAAATTGCTTCAGTTCTCGTTTGCTATTTACAGTAATCAACTAGTGTAATGAGATAAAAATCTAGGGCAGATTTGCAATTAATTTCACTGTATATACTGTGTCCGATGTAGAGGGTCAATATGGGACTCTCATCAACTGTAACAGATACAGACTGGATTAAATCGAAGAAAAGTCTCCCGTTTAAAGTAATCGTTTCACTGTGCTATTCGGATTTTTAGTTACTTGTTTCGAAAAAATACCTAAGAAGTACGGGAAGTGGTAATTTTCCGCAGACGATAGCTGCAAAACCCAGCGACGCGAAGCGGAATTCAGGCACAGAAGGTGGCCCGGATGACCTGTACGGAGAGTATGCGAGGATGGTCACAGAACGGCCCGACCTGACATCTGGGTGGCGATTTTTTTGCTGAAAATTTTCCTATTTTCCACAGGCATAACCTTAAAAACGTGTCCCAATGTCCAAAGTTTAAGGATGCTACGTTAATTTTTGTTCGTTTGGAGCAGTTTTTATTAAACGCTTTTAGAGATCTTGTGAAAATGGAAGAAATTGGTCATCGATACGTGCTCCAATACTGTGATTTGAACAGTCTTAATCCCTCCAACGTTGAAACGAAGTGAGATTTTAATCTGGGGGAATCTGGTCCTTCGTTAACAACTATAAAATTTAGGGCGGCAAACTTTAAAATCAGCTTTACCAGCTACGAAAACGAACTCCGCAGTGGTCGACTCAATGACGCCCCAGTTTGGCCACTCAAGAAATTGTGGTGAAAATCCAGAAACCTGTACTGGAATATAGCCATTTGAAAAAGAACTATAAATCGCATTTTGACCGAACAATTCGACATTGGAGAATGGATGGGATATGGAAAAAGCTGTGCATAAGATGGGTGCTGCGATTACTCACAATTGAACAAAAACAGCGCTATGAGAATGTCTCAAGGGAGTGTTTGGCAAAATTTCGCAGGTATAAAGCCGAGTTTTTACGTCGATTCATAACCATGGATGAAACATGGGTCCTTCATTTCACACCTGAGGCCAAAGAGCAGTTAAAACAATGGATCTAAAGGGGAGAATTGGCTCTAAAACTGTCGAAAACCCTTCCATCTGCAGGAAACGTGATGGCGTCAGATTGTTACGATGCACGTGGGATAATTTTTATTGACTGTTTCCCTAAAGGAAAAACAATAAACGCAGAATATTATACAAATTTATAGTGCGTTGGAGAGAAGAAATAAGGAAAAAGCAACCGCATTCGACGAAATAAAAGTACTGTTTCATCAAGACAACGCATCAGTCCGCACTTCCTTTCCGCAATGGCCAAAATCAATTAATTTGGTTTAGAATTTTTGTTCACCCACCCTATTTGCCAGATATAGCCCCCTCAGATCACTTAAAAATAGCTCGGTGAAAAGAGATTTGCCAATAATGAAAAGGTGAAGACCGAGATTGATTCCTATTTTAACTCCTTCCAAGCTTCTTGCTATAAACAAGGTATAGAAGCATTAGAACATTACTGGAAAGAGTGTCAACCTCAAAGAAGACTATGTCGAGAAATAATATATTTTACAATTTTTTTAAAGTGTTATCGTTGGTACTTTTGAGGCTACCCTGATATTATTCAGAAAAATACAGAGGTAGCTCTTGGATTTAACAACTAGGAAGCTAAGAACTTCACCTAAATCATCTTCTCATGTTATGATTTAGAAAAAAAATCTGTTCTGTGGCACAGCTTTACGTACTTCTTGCCTAAGTTGAATTATTCTTTCTTTTCTACCCCTTTGGCAATTACGAAACTTCTGCTAATAAAAACGCGCCTCCCACTTAATGGCCCCTTAATCCATCCCAAAATCTACCATTACATGCTAATATGAAAGTCATTTGATCCAATTTTGCCAGCGAGTGAAACGTATTTTTTACTATGTATCATCATTTTTTCTAGCTTTCGTGTCCGGCGTAGGTCGATCTAAGTAATTTTTTTCATTCCCCGCACCTGCCACTGCTTTATTGCAGCTTTAATATCCGATTGCATTTTGTATCCCCTGTATAACGAAGGGATTTGCCTTTTTAATACTCCCTATCTGAGTCACCGCTCAGTCTGTCAAAAATAGGGAAAAAATAAATTTTCTGCAGACAGGAGCGGAGCAGGGGTACATGGAACCACTTTTCGCCTGTTCTATATTTTAATTCTTCCGGAGCGGCACTAATTTTTCTGCAAAATTAGAAATTATCAAATTATAATGTTTATCATAATTAGTGGCATAGTTCATTTATAGAGCCTTTACAATATCTCAGATTTCCTCCCGAATAAGTACCTTGATATCTGGTATTTTAACAACGACGAAAAGATTTCTAACTTCGATTTTCTCACTTGTTAAGTGGATAAGTTCCTTTCCGCGACAAGCTCCTGCTAGGCCAAATGTAGTGGAAATGTTCATCCTTAGGTATATTTCGTTCCCAGATTTTTTAATCAATTTTCCTCTTTTATGAAAGTCTTAGATTGTTTCGGTCTTAACCAGAATTCTGCTTTTTTGGCTTAACACTCCTACTTAAATTGATCTTGAACAATTTCTTTGATACAATATTTTTTACAAAAATACTTTTGGAAATGATGGCTTTCATAGTCTTACGTGTGTGACACTGACTTTCATAAGCTGATCTTAAATCCGGATTTGGCTTAAATTCTCAGTTTGCCTGTAGAATTTTATACTGAGGCGTATACATTACACATCTTCAAAAATACATACAGAATGGCTCAATGAAAATTTTACGCCTTATTTTTCACTATTTAAAATAAAAATGTGTAAAAAGGCTCGGAATCGTCGATTTTTGATTCGAGGACAATTTTTTATTGCATTCTCAGTCTTTCAGCTTCAACCCCTGAACAGGAGTTAAAGATACCCCCAACATTTTTAATGTAAAGGGGTGTCGAGCGATACCTCATTTTGAAGGTGGTTATACTCTTGCGATGACTTCCAAGTTTAAAAGTACTGCCATTATCCCCATTTATATGACAGCTTGTAAAAGTCTGGGTATAATTTATGATAATAGGTGCTGCAGCCGTCAAAATGAGCGTCGGAAGACCTTTAAATGTGAGATATCACTGAATTGTGTTGGCAGAGACGAGTTTTTCCCTTAAATTTAAAAAACTACCTTTCTTTATTTGTAATAATTTTCTTTCAAAAAGTTAGTTGTGAGGTCTACAGCTCTTTTTGTGATAACTTATGTATTAACTGAGTGCTTTTTCCCCCACAGACTTTGACAAGCCGTCATATCTATGAGGATCAACGCAATGTTTTCCAAATTGGAGATTATAATCAGCTTCCTTTAAAATGAGATATAGCTCGACACCCCTTCCTATTAAAAATTTTTGGGGTAACTGTTACCCCTGTTTTGAGGTTGAAGTGTAAGGGTTGAAAATACAATTAAAAAAATTGTTCCTCTCGAATGAAAAACCGACGAATTCGAGCATTTTTACACATTTTCATTTTGAACACTGAAACTCGAGATGCAAAATTTTCGTTGGTCACCCTGCATGACAACTGATTTGTGAGGTATTGCGAGCGTTTAACACACACTGGTGCATGTTGAAATTTTTACTTATACGAAATTGCACTAATCAAAATTTCTTGCCCTTCAGGTCCAACTTTCGAAGGTCCCACCCTGAACATTACCAAAGTAAACCGCCTTCACATGGGTCCATACTTATGCATCGCGTCCAACGGAGTTCCTCCTTCAGTGAGCAAACGAATAATGCTGATCGTTCATTGTAAGTATCTGTTATTTAACAAAATTAGGCCAAAGCAAGAAAAATAAACCGTTCCTGGGTAAATTAGCTTTATCCAGTTCGTCTAATTATGGTAAGTCTGTAATCGCTTCGGAACTGGAAATACTACCTGGAAAAACGAAATAAAACAAACAGAAAGTTCTCAGATTTTGAGCAGTAATTTATAACGGCAATAAAACTTTTTAATCCACATGGAGCATATAATTCCGGAACTTCTGCATATTGTAAATTATTTACTGCGGAGCGGAAAATGAAAGATTTGGCCTGGAAGTTTTAGGCAGAAGTTTGTCTGGTTTTTGAATTAAAGTCCAAATAAAAATTACGAATTCCCTTAGAAGTTAAAAATGAGAAGTTGAGATCTCGATATGAAGATTAATTGCATCTTCTTCAGGAATAATGTAGGTTTGCAACAACTCTGTTAGCTAATTTCCCATATTTGCAGTCCCACCAATGATCGAAATCCCAAACCAACTGGTGGGAGCTGAGCAAGCCCAAACCATCACCCTATATTGCAACTCTGAGGCTTACCCCAAATCGATCAACTACTGGATCAATAAGAATGGACAAATTATTTCATCAGGTGAGTATTCCAACGAATGAGAACCTGAAACCGCCCCTACTAACCTAAATAAGACCTGTTAACACCCAACACCCGAATTCCAACTAAAGTTGTATTTACCCACTCTCGACAATACTGCGAAATCGGAACGCACGAGCATTAATTTGAGGAATATTTGAGTAAAGGCTTTTAAAGGAGGAGGAGGAGGAGGAGGAGGAGGGAGATGTTTGCAATTGCAGTTCGGTTATCACATCGTTTTCTACCGTAACTCTCATTCGCTAAAGTAAACTTCATATTATTTATCCAACACCTGCAGCTGCGAAATAGTGGAAACGTGATTCATTGCCGAAGTTTAAACCGGATATATCTTCGAAATGGATAATTACTGTTTGCCTTTTGTCAGTTTCAGTTCAGAATTTTTATAATTAGAGTGAAATTTTCGCCCCCGAATAATGGTGATTATGAGGAGGTGCAAAATTCACGCAGTGCCCGAAAAGAGCTGTTCCCACCAGAATAGACAATCGCAAACCCCAGTGAAACGTTGGTAAAATTCGATGAAAATATAGCTGACGATTGTACCATGTGGCTCAAAACAATCATTTTGCAGAACAATTTTTTGCAACCATAAGAAATGCACAACCAGGAAATTTTTTCATTCAAAGCCCAAGAAAATTCTTATGTGAAGTTTTTATGGTTTTTTTGGCAATAACGCCTCACAAACAATTAAAGATAGTTGGAGAAGTGGAAGTGTAGGGTAACGGAGTAAATAATTGGTCGAAAACTTACCTAACGTTCCATCAACGTTAATTAGGAGATTTTGTTCGAAAACCCTCTAAAACTTTTTAAACAGCTCTTTAAATTTTGGAGCTTTCCCAAATCAAATGAATGAGGAATTAGTTATTCCAGCATTGCTCACTTCGTTTCCGAAAGCATTTGAGAGAGTCATGGGTCACACAAACAACCTATTTAGTGGTTCAAATATAATAAATGTAGTTTACATAATTATATGAAGATCAAATAAACTTCGACAGTATTATTCGCTTCTATAAAACATTAACCTCATAAGAAGAAAAGAAGGTACCTATTTCCATCGAAACCCTTCCTGAGAACTTCATCAAAAACATCCTCTAGATTGTGCTTCTTCCACATATCTACATTCACTTCTTGAGATTCTATTACCTGAGTTTACATTTCCTTTTAGTCTGCAGCCCACGATTATCTTCATCTTTTTTTAGCAACGGAGGATCATCAAAATAGTGCCTTTGTCTGAAAACTTCAAAATTCCCCCCTCGTGTTTGACCACCTTTTCCTTTTCTTGTTTCTCTTAATTTTTTATGCTTTACCGCTTTTATTGTCTGAAAAATCAACGCTGAATCTGAATTGGGATGAAGATTTGACGATCAATGTTTCTTTAAAATTATTCAATTTCTTAACGAGCCTCATTTCCGCTACTCTCAGGATATTTCTTGCTTCTGTAGTTTCTTCTCTTCGTCGCAGATTTCTTGCTAAGTTTCTGGATATCATGACTAACTCTTCCTAGTTTTCCTCCCTTGTTAAAATGTAATAAGGACGCCTCAATCCAGCTTTGACCGGCACAAAAGACATTGCCGACAATATGGGTTGATTCTCCCCAACAAAAAAGAAGGAGTCCCAGAGGCCAGACTTTCAATACTTAACATAAATACCCACGGGCACATTTCTAGTTCTATCTAAGGTTTTCGACATCGTAATCCAGAGAATTCTAAAAGAAAACAGTGGCATAAAAGGCAATTGCCTTAAACGGGTAGAATCCTATTTGTGTGTTAGGGACTAAACCAGTGCAACTTCTATAGTTCGCAGTAGAAATATGTCAACAATGTTTGCAATCAACCACGAAGTCGTCCAAGGTAGCACATTGTGTTCACTGCTTCGGATTTGACACGTACCATTGTACCATTAGTACCTAAGCTAGTTTCCTTAATATCGGGTATGGGCTGCAATGAGCTTGGTCAGGATACTGATTCCCGATTACTGAGCCCCATTAGTTGATATTGAAACATACTTTTTTGAATAAACTTAATCACATATAGGTACAGTACAATACAAAGACTGGACAGGGTTTGTTGTGAATGCAATACGGAACCCCTCACAGTAGTTCAGATCTAAAAGCCCACAAGCACAAAGCCACAAAATTCGAGGATAAAATTTAACTATTGAAAAGTGATTCATTCCTTAGGTGACAAATATGATCCAATCTTGGTGGACAACGCCTACAAAATCCTTATGAGACTGACCATAAGAGACGTCAACACGACGGATTACGGAGCCTACAAGTGTGTAGCGAAGAACTCGCTAGGAGAGACTGATGGTACTATAAAACTTTACTGTAAGTTCCTGCCAACTGATAAAATATGTAATAAAAATAATGAAAGAGAATTAATATTAAATAGTGAGTGCTCCAATGTAATTGCTCAATACCCAAATATAATTTCGATAAAATTCTAAGTGCCACTGTACAATAAATAATGTAGCAACTGATGTTGGAATCGCGCAATAAAATACTTCGTTAATGGAATTTATTTGCATATAAAATTGAAACATATACCTAAAGTTATATAACGGACTAATAATTATAAATTTTTACATGACCAAGTGCTGTAAAATGAAACTCATTCCGGCCGCGCAGTGTCAGAATTCGTTTATCATAGAGCATATAGAACCAGCTTATTAGTCTAGGTAATGACTCCGTGAACTTAATTTCATTTTCTTTCCATATTCCGGGTATAAATTTCATAAAAAGAGAAACGGAATGAAACATAAAGAAGCTGTTGCGCCATAAATTTAAAACCACTTCGGGCTAAAATATATTTTTATTAAAAACCTGTTCAAACTGTCTTGTTTCCCATGAGGAAAAGATTTTTCCTTCGGGGATACAATAAACTTTCACAAAGCTTTATCCTGCACTTTCATATTTTTATTAAACAATGTCACGTCAAATAATGAAATATCGATTCATATTTTTTAATGTCGGATGAAAAGATCGTCTGCGCTGATGCTTTTAAGCCCAAATAATAAAACCAACTTTTATGAATAATACTTACGCATTTTATTTCGTAACGTTACATTAAAGGAACGAATTTTCTTTTTTATTTGATTTGGAACATACAGATAATACGGAAATATGTGCTCCTCCAACGGCATGCTAATATTAAATTTTGAGCTGTTTGTCAAGACGAAGGTTCATTATAAAGGCGGTATTTACATGGTGGAATCCTTCAGAAATCTCTAGTGAGCATACGAAATTTATCGCGACAAATTTTTTTGGGTAATTTCAGCCCTGCCTAGCCCATCTACCACAAAATCGCCAACCACAAGGATAACCAAGCTACCATCCGCGAAAAGCACAAGTAAGTACAACGCGATGAGAAGTCGCACATCTCGGAAACTGTAAAAATTATTATTTAAAAAATAATAGAATCATTTGTAATTTTTCTCAATCAGGCTTCTGTCTTTTTTTAGCTGTGTCAAAGCCTCGGATTAGACAACAAAAAGACAGCATAGACCTCAACGTCAATGAGATCAAAACCCAAGAAATCGTCAAGGAAAAAGGTAAAAGAACTTAAGTTGAGCTTTATTTGGAGATATTTTAGAGCATTCAAAACGCCAATTAGTGCATATTGCAAAAATGACCAAACCTATTGGTAGTCTAACGATAAATCTCATATTCAGCCTTAGAACAGCCTTAGATGTGGGAATTGTAAGAAACATGTGACTTAGGTAACTTTTTATACCTTAGACGAAGCCGTACAAGTTTTGAGAAGAATTATTCAGGATGGTCCCTGAGGGAATTCCATTATTTAAGGAGCTGATTTTTTGGATTGTTCTACGATGAACTATGTCCTAAAATAAGTCCTTTCCGAGAAATAATTATGTGTTAAATATAAAGAAAAATAAATTATTTGCCTTCGTATTTTCAAAATGGCGCTAGATATTTTAATGGAAAACTCACCTACGTGATAGTCCAAAAAGTATATTTCTATCCCACTTAAAGAAAAATGTTGTAACCATAGACACGTGAAGGATTTACCATATTTATTCTTATAGATGAATGAGGAATACGCTCCAGGTATTTTCTAAATTGGATATATTATAACAGTTGTTGAGAATGATCACTATGTGCCATAATACATCCATCTATCTTTACTCCCATGGATCCTCGAACACCTCGAAAAATGCCAAGGGTATTTCGAATTACCTACCTTAGTTACCTACTTACGAATGCTACAGTATTGACTGAAGTAGAGTAAGCTAATATTTTTAAATGTCCCCGTAGAAAATAATCTAAAGGATTCAATTCTGGAGATCTGGGTGACCCAGAAAGGTTTTGGTCTGCCGTTCTCCGAGCGATTAGGTGACCATATTCACGATCCAGATACCGCTAGCTGTAAGACCGAAATGCGCTGGGATTTGCTATTACGTAATTTCAGCATAGCTTTTTAACAGAGCATTTTTTTCACAAAAACGACTTACCGCATTAAAAAAACTCAAGAGACATTTTGGCGTATTTTGAATCAGTTATTATAGTATTTACTCTCTATAAAAATTCACCTGGTAACCCTTACGCACGTCTATGGTTGCAGCAGTTTTCTTTAAATAGAATAGAAATGTACTTTTTTGACTACTACGTAGGTAAGTTTCAATAAAACATCTAGCGCCATTTTGAAAATACGATGAAAAATAATTTTTTTTCTTAATAAGTAACACCCTGTATATGGGAAATGACTCATTTATGAACATATGTTTATGTAACATTTTCGTCTTGAAACAATCCATAGAATCAACTTCTTAAATATCGGAACACTCTAAAGGACCACCCTGTATACAGAGGGTTTAAATTTCAAAAATGTTAAATTTTTCCGTGTGCACGTTATCTTTATGGAGTACAAAGAGTTGGTTCAAGTGAAAATGATTTAAATTAATGCCACAAAAGACCAATTTTTTTAGATCAGCATGTAGAAACGAATCTAGTATAATGATAATATGTGTACCTCGATATTATACAGATCGTTCCCGTCAAAGTTTTGTCTCGTAGTTGCGCTAGATGAAGAGGTATTAGAAAAGAACGTTTTACATTTTACTCGGAACACCCTGTACAAGAGTTCAGAACCAATTTTGCCAAAAAGTTGTTGAATTTTTCAGTGAATAATTTTATTGATTTAACTCTTATCTACTTCGAAAGCAGGAACTTGCTCATTAGATGCTCATTTTCCATAGGTTCTGTGTGAGACAGGGGCCTTGTTGTGATAGTAATACGGCAAAATACTTGTGAGTAGAATTTCGTAGTTTAAAAAATGTTTTCTAAGACATTAATGAATCAGTGAAGAAGAATGTTGAAAAGTAAATTGTTGCTATTCAGGTTGATTTCTCCATAAAACTGTGCAACAACTTCTGACTCTATTTCCAAGTACAGATTCCATGTCCATTCTACTTGAAAATAAAAGTCACAAGTTTTCGCACAAATTTCACTTAAAGAGGATTTAATGGGAGCACCCTAACACCACATATTTCCACCCACCAGCTTTACTTTGCACAGGATAGGGTACCTACTGGTTAGAATATTACCTGTAAAGCCGGATGACCCCCACCAATAAATAAATATATTTCTTATTTTATCACTGCATTTATTACTTATATAAAGCAAGAAGTATCGTTGTCTATCTCCTTCATAAAACGAACATATAGCGAAACCCGTTATTCTAGAATCCCTCTTCCGTCACTTCAGACATCGTTAAATAAGTATGGTCTGGAGGAAATTAAGATATACACGTGTGGATGAAATAGAAAATCTATGTTTTTCTTGTAAATTTTAAGCTTTCATGTATCCAACGATTTTTGACCCTGTTAAAGGAACCGGAAATTAGCCACGCCATTATAGGGTCACGTTTTTCCTGTCCCCTTATTTTGATAACATTGTTCCCTCCTACTTGCATATTATACGTTATTTTTCCTCATTGTTTATTATAGTACCTACCTTAGTTAAGGTGGCTCCGTCATGCAAGTTATATTTCCATAAATAAAATACGAAGGGAGGGAAAAGGAAATTTGGAAAACTACGTGGAAGTTATAATATAGCTTAAGGAATGCAAATGTATGCGAAATATAACAGACTCAAATTGGTGGGAAAACAGGCTTAATTAATTCCCAAGGCTTGAGTTTTTGTGTAACAAATTAGAAAGTCGTTTTGAAAATACATGAAGCCAAATTGACAAAAGTTTCTATAGCAAGGGCTAAATTATTAAAATCAAAACCTCTTCCATTATTTTACGTAATTCCAAGACAATGAGCACGTCTTCTCGGTTGGCCTTAAAAAAGGTTGTAGTCCTTAAGTATTTGAATTAAGACAGAAAGTTTATGATGGCCTTGAGGGGACCTTTGCCATCATTTATGTCGGATCAATTTGGAATTTCACGTTTTACGCTTTGTTTCACTCCTTAAAATGTTCCGTATAGCTACAAGACACGGAATACGACACAGCAATGAGAAAGAAGTGCTGAAGAAGGAAAAGAAGAAACGTGCGTTGAATTAAAGTCCCTTAGGGCGAAGTTGTGAACCTGTTTCCGAATCCCGGCCAAAAACATGAAATAAAACAGATTATAACTGCCACATCATGAATATCACAAGAAAGAGTAAAGAAAACAATACAAGAGTAGAAATAAACAGGTGGATTCTGGTAATGAACGTCTTTGATGATAATACAGACCTTAACCTTGTGCAGAAAGTGGTCTCATATACGGTGTGTCCCAAATTGAGCTTGAAAAGTATGAGCAATATTTTTATGACTAATTCACCAGATTTGAAAACGATTCTACTTTTTCCCTATTTAATTTTTCAGTTATTTTTCAAAAACCGGAAAATTGCGTTTTCGAAAAAGTGCTGTAGTTTTCCCAATTCAAAATATTTTTCAAATTTATAACAACGTTGTTTGGGGCAACATTTTGCACACTAGTCACCAGTGCATTAAGCTTTTACTTGCAACGTTTCGGTTCTAAATATCAGCATCAACTTATTTTTTCGTTTATGGTTTCGATAGTATATGAACCGCACGTCGCAGAACAGAAACATCGTAACTGAAAATTGATTGTACAGGTGGACAACTCTCAAATAGTCTCCCTAACGATGTTCTTACGGGTAGAGGAATATTTAAAATTCGAAAAATTGCAACACTTCCGAAAATAAAAATTTTTTGTTTTTAAAAAATAAATGAAAAAACAAAAAACTAACTATTGAATTCCCTTAAACTTTTGTTATTGAGCCGTTTTTTTATTTCGTATAATTTTCGACATACCCATCGACGTAGTTTGGGCCACACTGCGGATAAATCAAAATGCGCTAATTTTTAACCTGAATTCTGGCATTTCGTTGTATAATTCAGAACGATTGCGTGCCTACAGATAAATAAAAACAAACAATATCGCCCTCAATTCAACAATTACGTAATAAATTTGTTTTTTTCCAGATAATATTTTCGCAAGTGATAGATCTGATGGGCGGCAAATGGGAAAATTGAGTGACTCTGAAGGGGGTCTAACATTCTCCTCATCTGAAGCCACATGTACACGACGAAATTTAAGCTTCCACATCACGTTAGCAATATTTATCGTAACAATAACTAACACTTAGTTAATGAGGCCTTAGCACTAATTTGGGGGTTGTAAAAAATTTTTTCACGCGAAATGCGGCAATACCTCCTTAGTTTAAGATAAGTGTAAAAAAAATGTGTATTTTGAAGTCTATACAGAGAGCGATGAAGAAAGTGACGGATGATTAAGGCAATATAATTAGAACGGTAAAATTCCACTATAACTAATGTATTTTCTAAGGCCATGTATATATCTCGCAAGGAAGAGTATATTTCAGAGTTAGCACTTAAGATGTAAATAGAACTGAATATACTAAGTAGTACCTTCAAAACAATATTGATGGTACTGACATTGTTTGATAGTGTAAAGATTAATGTAAGAGAAAGCTTTCTGAATGTAAAATATCTAATGTACATTTGAATTTCCCACTGAAATAGAAATAAATATTTATTTGTAGAAAGACAATTTCCATCACGACCTTCCCCTCAATAGATATCTGTACGAGTACTTAAAGATGTGACCAAAATTGACTCTAAATTTGGTCATCCATTTCTTTTCTTATTTTCTTCTACCGTTTCCGCCATATTCTCCTCGTTCGTTTGTTCTTATCTACCCAACTTTCTCCATAGTCGACCGTTCTCTTGCCGCGTTTCCATAATTTCATTTGCTTATTTATGAATTATTTTTCAATGCAAATACTGCAAATTCATCACACTGTCCCCACAGCAACATATTGGCCGAAATCGTTCCACTCTGATATCCCAACCGCAAAACCTTATGGATAACTGAGCCGGCCCATTTTAATTAGACCGTTATGAGTCCGGGATATTTGCCATACGTGGTGGGAAGCATTTAATTAAACGTCAAGATACATATTTGGTGCAGCTTTTCTAAATTGTGCATATGTTGCACCTAATTTGCACCGAGCATTTCTCGCATTTTAATGCTTCACGGTTTTTTATCTACTGCCCCAAAAATTTAAACCAAAACAGAGTGTCGGCTTAAATTGGCTAATGGAGGCATGAACAACAATTTGCAGTATTGGAAAATATTATGGGATTTAGTTTTATTATGTTGTTACTGCACAAACAATTTTACTAATTTAAAACCTTTTTTGGGTTCGTTTAGATTAATCGTAATGATTTTATTTACATGTATGCTATAAATGTACCTCCCTTCCACAGACGTTCTAGTATCGATGGACTCTAGTATTCAGCATGTGGCGCCTAACATACGTGCAAATGCTCAGCATTAGCGACCCATTTTATAAATTTGTTTTAGTGGTGTGCCAATGCCACGCATACATGGCGTTAGGGAAACGACTTTAGTAAATTTAACCAATGATTAAGAACATCAATTTGAAGAAACAAGTTCCGTACAAGAGGGGTCGTAAATACCGTCATTTCCCCGGAGGCAAAAAAAATCTTCGAGAATTGGCAACGTCGCGTCGTGTTTATTTCCTTTCAATATCTCCCTAAATACCCGCATCAACGAGGTATGGATTTTTACACGGGTTTTTTTGGGCCCGATAGTTTTTACAGTTAAAATTTAAACATTGTATGATTTTTATTTTATCATTTTGAAAAGACACTTATGTTTAGATAATTGTTGTCATCTATAATTAACAGAGCATGTTACGTTGCACATTTGACGCTACACATGTCGCAATCGAAAACACAAATTTGTTATTGTTTTTATTGCGTTAAATGTTCGAAATGTCCACCATTTGAGTCCCATGCATGATAGTGTTTTAACCAATTTTCTCGTACACGATGAGGAAACGAACCATCTCGTGGTAGCCATGCAAAAAATACATTTTCGTGTAGGTACTGTTAATAAGCCCGAATAAAATCGCGTACTAATAAAAGGTCAGGTTTTATTAGCTGTTGGGTATTAAGGAATTACAAAAAATAATCATAACAAAAACAAACCCTGTTTTCCGGGCCGCGTCGAGTGCGGCGTTGCCGCTTAAGCTTACTTTTACCGTTTAAGTTATATTATTTATGTAGGGTTACGCAACTAACCCTATGTTTTAGTTAGTACCTATTTTGTAAATATTCATTAATTTTAAGATAGCAATACCCTTTGAGACACGGCACTGGTAGGCATTGGCCAGAGCATGAGAATTTCCTATGCCATGCTTTGTCGATGTTGGAAATCCCCGCAATAAAACCGGGTCGGCATTGGAGCTGCATATAGTGGACTTTGTCGGTGCTGGGATTGCCCGCAATAGACCTTGTCGGTCCCACAGCTGCAGTTCCAATTCCCGGCTAAGATGCCACGGTTTGATGCGGCAAATGGTGCAGATGGCACCCTAGCGAAGGTACGCCCATGGTTTATCACCATGGGCGTTGGTACTTAAGATTGGACAAGGCATGGAGGGCCCTCTTCTTCTTGCCCTTGTTTTTGGGATACGGTCGGTCATTGTAACGCAGTCGTCGTGTCCGCGCTCATTACATTCATTAGTCTGTATATTCCTTGTTAATAAACGTAAACTTGTATACCTTCTCTCTGACCTGTGATTTTATTACAAAGATATAACCAACATCCTATATCTTAAGTAGCATTAAAAACACCCGATGCTACATTTATTATTAAGTTTTAAATCGTTTTTGTAATGTCATTGCGGAATAATTTTAACTTGTTTGTTACCCGTCAAACAATCAACATCGATTAAGTACATTTTCCAGATTTTATTAAAATTTTAAGCTTATCATAACTGTTGGGTCGCCAATTTTAACATTTGCTTTTTACCTATTAGGTTTTCGGCCCCCGTTGTAAGAAACTTTTTTGATCAATATGATGTTCTTAATCAACGGTTAAATTTGCAAAAGCTATTTCCCCAACAGCCTGTATAGGCGCAAAAAGTTAGTTCCAAGACTCTAGAGTGGATTCGTGTGGTAAGGAAAACTCTTGATTGTCTTTTAACCGCTATTTGTACATGTATTTGAAGGAGTACAAATATGTGTACAGCGACTCGCATTAATATTCGGACACTACGGTATTTTTGGAAGTATTAGGTTTTTTGTCAACTTATTCTTAACTAACATTATTTATTGCGTAATCTTTGGTTACAATAATGTTTCTAGTATATATAAATACATTTTTGATCTTTTAAATTTAATTATATCCAAAGATACTGTCGAACAAAGAAAATAAGGCATAATTTTACTATCGCAAAAATATTCGGACATGGAATGCCATGTGATGCAGTGCAGGTAAAAAATAATAGAAAAACATTGCATACAGGGTTTTTTATGATCGTAAAAGATTAAAGATGCGTCAGACTCAATTTTCTTGTTAGTTGTGTGCAAGGGGGTTTGAAGGCGAACTTATTACTTACTAAAATTCACATTATGAAGCAAAAAGGCAAAAATATTTCTTTCGACATACGACAATTGATTATTTTTCATCACGCTAAAGGCAAATCGTATCGAGAAATCGGTAATTTGTTAAGTATAAGTAAAAGTACAGTTGGTGATATAAGTAGAAGATTTGTTCATGAAGATTGGATTGAATCGATTCCGCAAAAAGGACGCCCGAAACTTATTGATGAGCGTGAGAAGCGCAAAATTATTAAACAAATTAAAATAATCCCTGGACTGAGTGCTCCTAAATTAACAGCTGATTTACTAGACTACAGCGGCAAATAGTAGATCCTGACACAGTTCGGCGATTATTAAAAGAAGACGGGTACAACGGAAGAGTAGCCCGAAAAAAGCCCCATACTTATCGGAAGTCAATCACAAGAGACGTTTCGCCTTTGCTCATGAATTCGTTGTGAAAGAGAAAACATACCAAGAAAGCATTATATTTGCTGATCAAAAAAATTCAACATTTTTGGATCTCATGGTCGTAAAATGGTATGGCGCAAAACGAATGAAGAGCTAAAAATGAATAATCTCCGGCCTACTGTGAAATATAGCGGAGGGAGCATAATGGTTTGGGGCTGCATCTCAGCTGCAGGAGTAGGCGAATTAATGTTTATTGAAGGAAATTTAAATAAAGCTATGTACTTGGATCTTTTAAAACGAAATTTACTAAAAACTGCTGAAAAATTAGGTATATGCGACTATTTTAAATTTTATCAGGATAATGATCCAAAACATAAGTCGCGTTTAGTCCAAGAGTATTTATTATATAATTGCCCTAAAGTATATAAATTCTCCTGCACAATCACCTGATCTTAATCCCATAGAAAATCTATGGAAGTTTTTAGACCGTAGAGTCCATAATAAGCCAGTCAACTCCAAAAACGAGTTAAAACAACGATTAGTTGAAGGAGGGCAACGCATACCTGAAGATTACATTAAAAAAATAATTGAAAACATGCCGAAACGGCTACAAGTTATACAACATAAAGGCAATCCTACGAAGTATTAATTTGTTTTTATGTTTTTTTGTTTATATAAATTTTGTTTACAAATATTATGTTCCTGGTATGTGTCCGAATATTTTTGCGAGTCACTGTAGATGAGTTTTTACAAATTCTGAAGCCGAAAAGCGTCTAAATTAGCCTGAAGTTACCTGAAATTGTTCAACCAGCTCAATAATTTTAAGAACTTTTTTCAAAATTGTTATGAAATACCTTTGATCGTGTGTTTGAAGTTTTTTCAATTTAAATCACACTGATTCGGGTTTTTGGATTGACGGCTCTTTTCTCTAAGTACTTCTTGAGTTTTCTCAGATTATCCTCAGTCTTTTTAAATTAGCATTAAATTGACCTATAGCCTCTTGAATGTTACGATTTTGTATACAAATTCCTGCATATTATCAACTTTAACCAGATAAAATTAAAACTAACCGGTTCTGAAGACTTTGTGCTACAGATCTATGCACGTTCAGAGTTTTCTGAGATTTTAAAAATAATTTGAAATAAAGTTTTACGATGCTACAAATACTTTTTGTGTTCCAATAAATATGAAATTCAACTAAAAATTAAAGAATAAATAAAAAAAAGGTAGTACAAAAAAAATTAAATAACATAATGCATTTCTTTTGCTTAGTTAGCTTGGTTGGCTCTAAAAAATTTTAATTTCCTCAAAGCTCAGACTGATTACTGAAGAATTTAATTCTTTAACGTTAATATTACAAATTCTGTTCTGATATGCTTTCCCTCGGTCATCCGTTAATCAATCAAAACGAGCCAAACATGCATAGCCCGAGTGTTTATGATGACCTTACACAAACCCTGAATCAAGGCAATAGGAGTACTATCGATTAATGAAACGCTCTGGATATATGAATGACTCTCCATCTACAGGTGATTTGTCTTGTAAAAATATTATTATTTTATTGAACAATCTTTCGAGCATTAACTCTAGCTTGAGTTAGATTCACAACCTTTTACATGATATCTCAAAAACATTTTTTGAAGAGTACTGCTGAACAAGATTTATTGAAAACTGATGATCTCAAATGGAAAAGGGAGAATAGTCTCTATATTTGTTATTCGAATTGCCCAACATTGATGATGTGCATGACACCAAGCTAGCGATTTTCTGTTAGATTTAGTGAGCAGGATAATATACAAGAATCTCTATGTTCCTTGAAGATATTTTATCAAGTTTGCCAGACACTTGAAGCTCAAATCACGCTCCATTTCCAGGATGTGTAGAATTTTGTTCTCTTCACGATTTTTTTCATTTCACTTAAAAGATCTTACCCGCCTCAGGAACTGTCACTCTTAAACTCCGATAGTTTTACGCATTTTAATAATAAATTTAAGTAGCATTCAAAATGTCTCCTGACTGTGAATTCCAACTCCGAGTTCATAGGTGAAATTTCCCTATGGAGCGATCCAGGCAAATAGATTTTTTTCTAAATTATGAATCTTATCGCTTTGTATCAGCTGGTACGTGCAAAATTCCCGGTGCTATAAATTCCGAAACGATTTTATCCGACTGTGATGGGAACATTTTTCCAGATGCACCCCGTGAAAATTGCCAGTTAAATGTATTGCTTAAAGCAGTAGTTTCATGTTCGAATTGTTTTCCAAAGTGAAATAAATCCTGGTTAGATTTAGAGAGTTGATTTGGAGCTTTTTGTCAGTGGAAGAAATTTAAAAGCTCAGGAGTATAGGTGATATTATCAGATTTTATTTTTCAAAAACAGCTTTCTTTTCCGCTTTTTCTTTAATTTTTCTCAATTTTTTCAACAAAATTATAAACATCCTCAGCTAAAACATCGGGTAGCTCGAATGCCGCGAAATGTCCTCCATCAGAATAATAGTTCGCTTGAATTAATTTTGGAAACTTCATTTGAAGAAGAGATTTTGGTTGAACTGCCAGCTCATTCTTGAATAAAGCGCATGCAGTTGGGACCTTGGAAGGAAGGCTGTAACATAACTTGCTTATTGCACACGTCCTTGAAACAACATAACTCATACTTGTTTAATTCTGACGTAAAACCCTCTTTATTGAAGTGTTCCGCATAAATCCTTTGAGAAGTTGTAATAGACCTTGAAACCCAATATATCATCACGTTGTCCAATAGCTGGTCCAAGGTGAAACGTCTGGTTAAGCCACCGTCTTCCAGGTTTCTCCATTCAGGATTAGTCCAAGTGGTAAATTTCTCCAAGATATAGGCCGCGAGTCCTGCAGGACTATCACGTAAACCGGCCCCTAATTTTCAAAATTCCAGTCAGTATTACCTAAAGGTGAATAAGTTTACCAATGGTGTCTGGCTTGGTGGCTTGAATGTGCATATATCCACTTTCCAATAACAAAAATTGTCCAATTTTCTCCCCTAAGGGAGTAAAGTAGGGGATTTCCGCTTTCTCCGCGATTAAAGATGGAAATGTTGTACCTGAAATTAATTGAAATTTACTTTAATTCCCATTACGTGTCGTCATCATACCCAAAAGCCATAATTTAAGGTGACATGAAGTCATCTCACATATGCACATGTTGGAGTGGGCTCCCAGGAGACTTTCTGGATAGAGTACTGACATGTACGAGAGAATGACAGCCCCCCAGTCTCCTCCCTATCAAATGAGGTTTGTAAGATTTAGTGTAAGATCATAATACAAAACTTTATAGCGTTGCTTTTAATGAAATTAGTGTGTGAGGAGGAATCAGAGGAAATTTTGGAAATTGCGGGTTCTTGTCCCTAGAAAAAAATATTTTCCATATTTGAGAAACCAGAAATTATCACCATGCCGTTCACTCAAGTTACTGAATTAATCTGAACTAAAATTAAACTAACCTCAACTAACCCTACCTAAATCGTCTATAAATAAAAAATGAATGAGTAATTTCGTAATTATTTGGTTTAATAAAGAACCTTATCGTACCTGCACATAGAACTTTTTGAACCCAATCCTATGCATCAAGTTCTTCATGATTTGCGCCACGCGTGATGGGGATAATCCCGGTTTCGTGGTAGCTTCAGAAAAACCATATCCAGGCAAGCTTGGTGCTATAACTTCGAAAACTACACTCCTATCTGGATAAACAAAAAGAAGGAATGAGTTTTGTGAATTCTTTTTACAGGAAATACACCTTTTTGAGGCTCAGTAAGCAGCGGAATTATCTCGTAAAATTCTCTTACAGAACCGGGCCAGCCATGGAGCAAAAGCAAGGGAACAACCTTCAACTTTGCTTGTTTGTTAACTGTAGGCTTTACGTGGATGTAATGGATTTTTAAGCCTTGGACGCTTACGGTGTATTGGGGATATTTGTTCAGGAACTGCTGCCTGTCTGTCCTGAAACGGTACAATTAATTTCGAAAAGTGAGGCCAAAGTAAAAAAAAACTACCAGTTGTAGCTGGTCTTCCAATAATTAATGATGGATCCCAGAAGTTGCGAGTTCATTCCATAATTTTGCTGCACACCTTCCAATGCGGGCTGCAAAGGTAATGTTCTGGCAAGCCGGAGGTTCAAATCGTCAATAACCTAAAAATTATCATTTAAATCACTCACGAGCTAGATAAAATTCAGCGACACAAACCTTATCGGGGATGTCGATTTTGAAGGGTCTAATTGTAGTATCCTCCTTTGATGGATCTCCTTTGCCCCACCAGGTATCTGGATATACCGGCACCTCTTGAACCGTGAATTTATTGAATAACACATATCCTGCAGCTAGGAATAATAGTCCGACAAGGCCTTGCAAGATTAAGCCCATATTTTTACACTAAAATGTCCCTACACAACAATTTTACCGGCGAAATATTGCTTCTACTAAGCTTCTAAGGAATATGTGATACTCAGTTCGAGAATCTGCGTGAACAGTATTCAATTAAAAGTTGTTTACAGTACTAAATAATTACGATCGTGTCATGACTTCAACTGTATATTCGAGATACTCAAGTGAAAAATAACTTGCCAGTTATTAATATTGATAAAGCTTCAAGGAAAACATTTATATCTCTATACAGGGTGTTTCTAATTTCTGGTGCCAAATTGATATGGAAGGTAGATTATATCATTTTATGCCAGAAATTCTATATAAATGTGTGTCCAAAAATGCTTAATAAAAAAGATACAGGACGTTTTATGATAGTGTGGAAAAAACATATTTCTATTATTTTCTTCCATAAGGCTTTTGTGATTTTATTGAAAGTTGCTACACAAGATGTGGCCGACGGGTGCAACAACTATTGATGAGTACATTATTTTTAGTTGCTATGGTAACCAAATAACAGGAGTGGCCTAAAAATTTTTTCGATAAATTTTTTTTGTGCGTGGACAAAATGCATATTTGGTCAGTTTTTCTTAGAGTTTGGTTAAAAATACACAAAAAAAAAGGTACTCTGGTTTAAAACTGATAACATACTCTGTTTTCGAGAAAAATGATTAAGTATGAGACACTGCAAATTGCTCATTTTATTTATTATTTTCTATTGGCAAAGTCAGTCTTTTAGATCCATGTCATGTTGCTCGTTTCTAAAAATGTTGTATTTTTTTTTAATAGCAATGGCTGAAAGATACACTTTCCAAGAACTTACCGACATGCGTTTAATTTTTGGTAAATGTGATAGTAATTCAATGGCATCAAGAAGATGTTATCAAGAGATGTATCCTAATAGGAGAATTCCTTCAAGAAAACTGTTTGTTTCAATTGACCATCGCCTTAGAGAGATAGGGAGTTTGAGAAACATTAATGAAAATGCTGGCAGACCGCGTACAAAAACTGTTGAAAGTGAAGAGCAGATATTAAGGCATTTTGAACAAGATAATACGTTAAGTACTAGAAGAATAGGTGCTATGCAAAATATACCGCATTTCATAGTGTGGAGAGTAGCTAAAGAGCAAGCCTTATATCCGTGCCACGTATTAGTAGTACAAGAACTGCTGTCAACGGATTTTGAAAAAAGTACAACGTTCTGCAATTGGGTTCTCCATAAAATAGAACCTGAATCAGATTTTGCGAAAAATATACTATTTACAGATGAGGCTTCATTAACAAAGGATGGAGTTTTCAACTCAAGAAATAATCATAAGTGGAGTGAAGAAATCCCAGAGAAACCGTAGTTCCTCAATCTCAAAATAAATTAAAAATAAATTTCTGGGTGGGCATTTTGGGTACTAAAATTTTGGGCCCTGTTGAATTACCTCAAAATTTAAATGGTGGTCATTATTTAAACTTCTTGACGCACCAACTTCCAGAAGTATTGGAACATAACGATTTGCAAACACGACGAAAAATGTGGCTTATGCATGATGGTACTCCTGCCCACTACTCCAGAAATGTCAGGAGACATTGAAATAATACTTTTCCTACTAAGTGGATTGGTCGTGGACATGATGATCTTCAAAAATGGCCACCAAGAAGTCCCTATCTAAATCCTTTAGATTTTTTTCTATGGGGTAATATAAAGGAAAAGGTGTCTAGTGGGCCAATCCCGAATGAAAACTTTTTAAGGCAAAGAATTGAGGATGTATTTGCGGATATAAAACAAAACGAGAGAAATATAGAGAAAGTACAATTTAACTTCCTCAAAAGAGTCAGAGCTTGTATTCGTAGTGGTGGAAGACATTTCGAACAATTTGTAAATTTATACTTGTTAAGTATGTTTTGTTGTTATTAGTTTCTTTATTTATAATTATCTAAATCTAAACCACTGACTTTGCCAACAGAAAAGAATAAATAAAATGAGCAGTTTGCAGTGTCTCATACTTAATCATTTTTCTCGAAAACAGAGTACGTTATCGGTTTTAAACCAGAGTACCTTTTTTTATGTATTTTTAAACAAACTCTAAGAAAAACTGACCAAATATGCATTTTGTCCACGCACAAAAAAAATTTATCGAAAAAATTTCTAGGCCACTCCTGTTATTTGGTTACCATAGCAACTAAAAATAATGTACTCATCAATAGTTGTTGCACCCGTCGGCCACATCTTGTGTAGCAACTTTCAATAAAATCACAAAAGCTTTTTGGAAGAAAATAATAGAAATATGTTTTTTCCACACTATCATAAAACGTCCTGTATCTTTTTTATTAAGCATTTTTGTGCATTTATATAGAATTTCTGGCATAAAATGATATAATCTACCTTCCATATCAATTTGGCACCAGAATTTAGAAACACCCTGTATAGAGATATAAATGGATTTTACGATTTTTTTACTCAATGCAGAGATGATTCTAATTTTTATTTTTACTTTAATAGATATGATTCTATTTGGTTAGAAAAGAAATTTCAAAAAGGTTTTTTCGAATCTCCGAAGTTTGGAAAAAAGCGTTAAAAATATCCAATGAATATCGTTGACCTCTTGGGGATGTCAAGATAAACCAAATTCTTAAAGAAGGGTAAAACAAGAACTCATAAATAATAATAGAAATAAATTTAAAAAATTTAAATATTATAATAAAAAAATAAAAAGTCAATAGAAAAATTTAACCTTTTGTAAATAGGTTTAATAGAAAAAAGTACCAAAAATCTTGAAAAACTAAACAGTGATTGAAAACTATTTGGAATATTTCTATTTCACACCCTCCTACGTGAATTAAAAAATCATTCACTACTACCACCAACTTTTAACAACAGTTTTGGATCAAAGAAAGCGAGAAACCAAGTGGGAGGTAGAAAATGGGAGAATCATCAGACTTTCCCAGATGTCGAAGTCAATTGAAGATCTAAACGTAAAATGTACTTTGATGCTAATCCTGTCCTTTGCGAATGAATACTGATAGCAGTGGTAAAATAAGTAAAATAAATGAAACATTCGGAAAAGAATAGAGCCAAGAAGAGAGGAAGTTCAGGAAAGTTAAGGAAAAATAATGTTAAGGAAAGTTATTGACCCGAAAATTACCTAAAAGAAAAAAGTAGAGCCCACATGCTAGATCCAAATTAACTGTGATTTCCTTTGGATACTCCAGGTTTCTTCAGTTGTAAATAATTGAAGCTCATAATTAATTCATGGGGTCAAAGCATAAATTATCCTAAATAAATTCCATTTGACTGGTCCGCAGTGCTTTCCAAGAAGATAAAACACTTTACGGTACATAATGCATTCTACCATGAGTAAATGATTTGCCATGTATAAGAAAAAGAAATTTAATAGAAATCAATACTAAAATTTATTAATCAATTATTTTTTCTATAAAATCATAAACACCCTTAGCGAGAAACTCAGGCAGCTCGAACGCAGGAAAATATCTAACGTCTCCATAATAATTTGCCTGAAGTAAATTTTTGTGCTACGTCTGCAGAAGCGATTTTGAATAAGCCCACATATCATTTTTTAACACTGCACAAGCTGTAGTAAGTGAGTATGGAATTCTGATGGAAAATATATTTTATTCTCAACAATCAGTTTTTCTAACGCCAGTCACTGATCGATTCCCAATCCCAAGGTAGCTTTGTTTATAGTTTTAGAATATATCCTTTGCACGTTGTGATAAATCTAGTGATCCAGTAGATCATCACATTATCCAGAAGACCATCGACGGTATAGTGCTTAGTCAAGCCTTTATCGTCCAAAGCTTTCCAATCAGGATTTGTCCAGGTGGTGAGTTTTTCTAGAATGTAGGCAAGTCACACTAGACTGGGACGTGGGTCAGTGCCTAAATCGGTCAATTGAAATGCAAAGTTATGAGAAATGAAGTGAGGTCTCAGAGATTGTGCCAGGCTTTATAACTTAGATATGCATATATCCAGTTTCCAATAGAAACTTATAAACGACCCTTTCTTTTGCAGGTATAAATAAGGGAAGTTTCCCTTTAGCTCCCAATAAGAAGGGAAAAGTAGCTCCTACAATTAAAGACAAATATTATCCCAAACCAAATTATGGCACGTTTCTGTCTAACAACGTCAATTTTAGTTGGCAGGATAACATGAAACACAAGCATATATTTGCATGGACTCCTAATAGGACTTCTGGATACAAAACTGACATTTGAGTTCCGATTGTAGACCCACAGCCCCCTCCCTGTATGTAACACTTCTTATACACTAATCTGATCATCAAGTTCTTCATTATATGTACTTGACGAGCAACAAACATTCCAGGCTTATTGGTTGCTTCAGAGTCTATAAGTTGGCAAGCTAGCTGCTATGGTTTCGAAAAGAAAATTTCTGCTTTAAGAAAATGAAAACGGTATTTCTCCTGGATTGTTTTGAAGTAAAAACCTTTCTGAGGTTGAGTTAAAAGGAGTATTATCCCGTAGTACTCTCAAATCGATCCAAGCCACCCATGAAGTAGCAGCAAGGGCAGTACTTTGAGCGTAAATGGAGAGTTTAATTTGGGTTTGACATGTATGTAGTGGATTTTCAAGTCCTGTGCACTGACAGTGTATTAAGGGAATTTGTGCAGGAATTGCTACCTTCAGTCCCGAAATTTTACAGTGAAACTTCACAGCTAAAGCTTAATGGAAAATTGTATCAAGGTTTACCGACCGGTTATAATCTCTCTTGCAACAGACAATGACTCTTTAGAGAACTCTCAAATTTATGTCATAATTTTGTTGCACCCCTTCTCAAGACGGCAACAGGGGTGCAGGATTGTCCAAGTAATATTTTAATTCTTGAAACACCACTAATGGATACTTTACTACGCGATGATTAGAAGAAATATACCCTCGGAAATAAACTATCCACTTGGCCCCACCATGTTTTAGGGAATGTGGGAATTTGAGTCAACCTAATGTAAATCAGATAAGATGTTGCTAAGAGAAAAAAGCTAAATAGTCCTTGTCGGAGACCCATGGTATAAAGTTGAGGGTCAAACTACCGGCAAAACATATCAACCTTAATTATGTAACATTACAAATTACTTATCTATTACATGGAATTCCTCATGGAAGGTAAAGACCGTACTTAGTAATTCAGTCACCGCACCACTAGAGAAGATCTCGTTTTTTGTTGGCTGATAATATTGGAAGTCATTTGATTTGCTTTTTTTCGTTATTTTTCTCTTCATTTTTTATTATTTATCTTATATTATTTTAAAGAAAATTTGGTTTCGAGTATAAAGCTTAGTCCTAAACTTTTTTAATGGCATTTCGAATTGAATTAAAACCTCAAAATCGGCTCAAAGAACAAAAAAAAATGGCCCTTCGGGTAGCTTTCACTCAATGTTTTTTTTTGCCAGAAACATTATTGATACTACCAAGAACGTCCTAAATGATCCTGAATTATTTACTAAGTACGTCCCTGTTAGCACGTATTAGTCAATGTTAAGCAAAGTATAGAAATAAACCGGCCTCCTGCCGAAGGTTGCTACTACTGAGTTTTATCTGAAATGCATGATAGCGTTTCCATCGTTGATTCCACTATAGCGCGCATTTATATCATACGAATAAACATGGGAATATGTGATTGTTAGCTTGAAATGTCCGAGTTAGAAAACATGTAATTGAATAGAGATAAACAGCTTCGTAAACATTAGAAGCAAACTGCATGCTTAAAATGCCTTCAGGCTGTATCTGATTAGAAGCCCCTATTTACAAGCATCGTTCAGAATATGTCTGTTAGTCTGATAACATTTATTACACATTTCAGTCTTCATGTCACGTACCGAACAAAATCATTAATACAGGAAAACACGCGAAATGCAAAAATGTAGCGTCAACCAACCTGAAACAATTCAAGAGAAAAGGGCTATTTTGTTACCCTTCTCATTTAAAAATTAATTTTTTTGGGGTTGGGGATGGGGGTGGGGGGGTGGGGGAATTAACGAGGAAAAACACCTTAAACTGTCGTTAAATCATGCGTCAGGCGTAAAATTTGATGTTGATTTGTAGATAGAATTTCAACCGGAGATGAAAAAAGTTATGGAAAGAAACAGAACTGACGTGCTGTCTTGCCACATTTTTATTCGAAGAATACAACAAAATATGAAGCGTAATTAAGCAGCTAAACCAGAGACGTTGCTTTCTTTATTGCTTTTTCATAAACTTTGTTTTTATTTCTAGATGAATTTTTTCAACTCGATTTCTAAAATAGCTGCTGGAACTAATGTAGTAAAATAGCAGTTTTTTTTGCGCATTTTGCCATTTAAAAATTTAATCACATTTGCGGAGAAAGTGAGAAGGGGGATTAGTACAAACAAACGCATGCGCTCTTTATGTTTCCCCCAAAGTTTTAACATAAACGTTGGTCCTGGCGATATTTGGGCCTGCGCGGCCAAGGGGAGATTTCAACGTGATTTCGATTTACTTTACAGAGAAATTAACGAGAGAAACGAGGCTGAACTGACGTAAACCAGGGACCGATTCATAATTTTTTGCATAAACGTTTCATTATTTCAACATCAAACTTTTCAACTGTTTCCTAGAGAAGCTGAGGGGGGAACAGGCTTCGTCTTACTTAACAAAAGAGCAATATTTCGTGGCATATTTAATTAAAAAATTATTCACATTTCTATAGAAAGCGGTGAAAAAACACTAAAACCACGCATTCGACATTTCTCCCAAAGTTTTAACATCAACTTTCGCCCTGGGTTTGCAAGCGAAATTACGACGCAATTTAAATTAAATTTATAGAAAAATTAAGGAGAAAAACCAACTTCAATTAACTCACATCGCTGAATGAGAACATTAATTCAACTAATGTTAATAAACTTTTGAAGTGCAACTTTCGCAATATCAAACGTAATTTCATTAGTTGCGACAGAGTTCCTCATTCTAAAATGGCCCTCAAGTAGTAAAAGAACGGGAAACAATATGAGAATAGCGACATCAGCATGCCGGAATGGAAAAAGACTTTAAGTTTCCTCCATCATGGAATAAATCTTTGCAACGTTCTGATCAGATATCCTGCTACTAATAAAAAAATATATGATATATAAATATAAAAATATATATTTATATTATAATTTATAAATATATAGTGTAGAAAATATTTTCAAAATATAATAAAATTTACAATTTATTACAAAAACTTTAACTACAATCTTAACCGTTTCTACAAAACATCAACTTGTTCTACAAAGTCATACACATCCTCAGCTAACACATCAGGTACTTCGAATGCTGCAAAGTGTCCCCCATCAGTGTAATAACGCGCTTTCACTAAGTTCAGAAACTGCTTCTTCAGAAGCGAGCTTGGTTGTGCCATCAGATCATTTTTGAACACTGCACAACCAGTAGGGACCGTGGACGGAATTCTATACAAAAACATCTGTATGTAACTTAACACTATAAAATATCGAACAATACTGACTCCGTTATTCCAGATCCCATCACAGCCTTGTTAAATGTCTCGGCATAAAGTCTTTGGGAAGTGGTGATGGACCTGGTTACCCAGTAGATCATGACATTGTCCAGAATAGCTTCGTAGGTGAATCGCTTAGTCAGGCCTCCATCCTCTAAGTCCTTCCACGCGGGGTTAGTCCAAGAAGTAAATTTCTCACAGATGTAGGCTGCAAGGCCTACAGGACTATCTCGCAGTGCCGCTCCTGAGGATATTCAGTGACGTTCCTATGATTGTAATTAAAAAAAACGAAGGTCTCACCGACTGTGTCTGGTTTTGTGGCTTGAATATGCAAATATCCTGTTTCCAACAAGGTTGAAAATACCACTTTGTCTACAACGGGAGTGAAGAAAGATAGTTCTTCTTTATTCGCTATCAAAGAGGGAAACGTCGATCCTGAATAGGTGGACGCGTTAAAAATCTGAATGCGCACGTTTAGAATCTGATACCTAATAATAATAATTTAAGGTGACATGACTGCATCACGCAAAAACAGCTATTAGAGTGCGCTCCCAGTAGAACTTCTGGATACAAAATCGACATATACAACACAACCACAGAACCCCAATCGCCTCCCTAATTAAATCAAAATTTTACCAAGAATCAGCTTTCAAAATCTGCATATCTTACTTGGGTATAAAACTTCTTAAAACCAATTCTGAGCATCAAATTCTTCATGATTTGAGAAATACGCATTACAGATAATCCAGGCTTACTTGTAGCCTCAGAGAATCCGTAGCCTGGCAGATGTGGGACTATAACCTCGAAGACGATATTTCTCCCTAAAAATCTATAATTTGCGGGGGGAGTGGAAAGAGTTAAATGATGAAACCTTTTTGAGGTTCTGTTAATAAGGGAATTATGTCGTAGAACTCCCTTACAGAACCAGGCCACCCATGGAGTAGCAGCAATGGCAGCACCTTCACTTTAGATTGCGGGCTTAATTTGGGCTTCACGTGGATGTAGTGGATTTTCAGGCCTTGGACACTTACAGTGTACTGAGGAAACTTATTGAGGAATTTCTGCCTTTCAGTCCTGGAATTTCCTCTTAAAAAGTTTTACAGGTTGTACATATGCCAACTTACCAATTGTAATCCTTTTTCCAGTAGTCAATAACGGATTGTAGTAGCTTTGAGTTAATTCCATAGTTTTGGTGAGCACCCTCCAGAGATGGTTGAAGGGGGATGGCATTGTCTAAGCGATATTTCAAATCATCCAGAATCTAATAAGCATCTTAAATTACGTAAACTGAGAGAATGCTTAATATTATCAGATACCTCCTTGGACACATCGATTTTGAATGGTTTAATCGCGGTATCCTCCTTTAAAGGATCTCCTCTTCCCCACCAAGTGTCTGGGAATCGTGGAACTTCCGGGATATTATTAAATTTATCGTAAATCGCATATCCAATTGTTAAAACCAGAAGCCCTATCAATCCTTGTAAAAATGATCCCATCTTTAGGTTCTACTAAGTTCACAATCACCGGCAAACTACGATATCATACACCAGCAGGCATGTACATTGCCTCTGGTCAATTTATCATCAAATTAACAACTCTGATACTTTTTAATGGGTATATGAGCTGTATACAGAAATTTGAACTGCGAAGCAGTTGACGTGCATGTGTACGCATATTTTAAGTACGGCCCTGAATCGATGAATTGCTATTTTATTCACCATACCTACAGATAGCTGAGCTGTTTTGAACGCATGTTTTAGATCTAAATATAGATTATAGTATATAATAGAGAGGTGCAGGAATATTTAATGAATAGGCTAAATTCGGTAGGCATTAATTATGGTTATGTATATAAATAAGTAGTTTTGGGATGGTTTTTAAATTGCGAATAGTGCCTGAGAGTTTCTTTTAAAGGTTTGCCTTTTTTGAACGTATCTGTTTCTGAGACGTAGCGATGTCATAGTTCAAATCCGACGTAGCGATGTCATAGTTCAAATCCGACGTTTCGATTTTCAGCAACCATCATCAACTTTGCTTTTTCTTATGGGGGTCACTTCGAATTTTTGCATTTTTGAATTGACCTTTTTTGTGATTACGAACATGTGTTTCAACTCATGTGTCTTGTATTATGGAGAAAATATTAAATATCATGATTTTGCAAACGGTGCCGTAGAAATAACGAACTAGGAAGCAACTAAATAAAGACATTTATAAGAGGTGCTTGAAAGCTCCACTATCCACTTACCACAACAGCTCTATGCGGATGCAGATTTATAAATGAGCTCTTCCACAGGTCGCCATAAATAAAAATCTAACGGAGACAAATCTACCGAACGTGCCGGCCTTCATATTTCTTCATTGTATCAAATGGCTTTAATCTTTAGAAAATGCGCCAAATTCGGCTAATTTTTATGACAAAATTTAAAACAATTATGAGCTGTTGTGTATGGAGTATGGACATTTTGATGGACGGTAACTTCGAACCCACTGGTTGCAAAACCAGGATTTGTAACATGTTTAACAAAGTGCAGCACTGAACCTCAATACGTAAAAATTTTCGTAATTAGAAAAATAGGCTGACTATAATAATATGAACATTCAAGATGGTGCCCATAAGAAAAAACAAAATTTCTGATGATTGCCGAAAATCATGCCATTCGATTTCAAATATGACGTCGCTTTGTTATAGAAGGGGAAGTTGCAACAGTGACGTGTTGACCATATCAAATTTTCTGACTAAATAACCTGAAGAAAAACCAAAGACCTTCCTGGAAAATCTGCTACGAATGCGGTCAAGTAACTAAGAATTTTATGGCCGTTGTATGAGCAGTTTTGAAGATACATGTTTAAACATACATTGTGTAGTTTCAAACCTGCATTTTAGTCAAACTCACAGCACCTCGGATACCTCATATTGAGTTTCTGTTCATCTTGAGTATTTTGGTTCTGTGAAGCGAGAAGTACTTTAAGAATATATTATACATTTTCCATTGGGAAATCAATATTAATACCAACTTGAAGTATCAGATTTAAAAACATTAAGCAAATCTTATCAACAATTTCACCTACTTCATATGGAGGATAAAAAAAACACACAGTTTATTTCCATTGAATTTTACAAGAACCTCTAGATGGATGTGGTACCGATTCTTAGTTTTTTAATTTCTTTGTCTGTGAGTACCATTAGAAGATTTAGAGCCATTCTCGGAAGTTCACCTAACCAAGAACCATTTTTCCCATATCTAGCAAGCACAATTACTGGTCAATCTACCCAATGGACCAATACAAGGCCATCAATTGAATACCTTCACGAACAAGTCCTATCAAGCTTTCCAAGCCATACCTTTTGCTGCACCACCAACCGGAAAACTACGTTTACAGGTACAAGAAAATATCATTTAAACCTTCCTCAACTATATCACCTTCATTTCTAAGGCTACAGTGGCTCCCAATAGTTGGACAGAGGTTATAAATGCAACTAAAGACAGCCATATATGCTACCAGCTCGAGCTTGATTCTCCAGAGGAAAGCGAAGATTGTCTTTATGTGAATGTGTTCACCCCTGTCCTCGATCGAGTAAGAAATACATGCGTTTGTAATACTCATTATCTTGTATAAACTGGAAATCAAAGGAAGGAAATCACTCTAAATTACCAGTAATTTTCTGGATCTATGGAGGAGAACTGAAAAATGGAGCAGCCAGATTCCAAAATTACAGACCTGAGTACTGGATGGATGAGGACGTTATCCTGGTCACACACAATTACAGATTAGGAATCTTTGGGTTTCTCTCCACTGGGGATGAAATTATTCCTGGTGATTATTTGATTCAATACCATTGTACATGCTAAATCTTAACTTGCAGGAAATGCTGGATTGAAAGACCAGAATTTGGCTCTTCAGTAGACATATGAGAATATACATTTATTCGGAGGAGATAAATAAAAAATCACAGTGCATGGTCAGAGTGCTGGAGCTGTGTCTTCTAGTTCCCATCTCTTGATGAAGCAGTCAACAGGTAAAAGAGCTTTGTAGAATTATTCCAGTAACTCTAATATGCAATTCAGGCTTATTCAGATCGGTAATAGCTGAAAGCGGCACTCCAATGAACATGTATTCCTTCATAGAGGATCCCAAAGAATACACAATGCAACTGGTCCAAGCCATTGACTTCAATATAGCTTCAAATGCTTGGAGTAAAGAAATCAGAGACTTTTTGCTGAGCCTAGACGGGAAAACTATAGACAGCTATTCCAAGGCTCCAAAGATTGTTAGAATTTCCACATTTATTAACAGTAGGCTAATTTAGCTTTGTTCCAGGTTCAACCTGCAGTGGTAATCGAGCCAGAAAGTCCTTCTGCCGTGATCACTAGGGAGATGTACGAAATGTTTGACTCTGGAGATTTTTCTCGAGTTCCAGTGCTCATGGGGATTTGTTCAGAAGAAGCTTTATTCATAGCATCTTGTAAGGAGCTGTCATAATTTTTCAATTATACGGGGGCTTTATTTAGCTGAAAGTTACCTGAAGGAACTTGGAAGTACGTACGATGCTGATCCTTCCTTGCTGGTACCCGGCATTTTCCACTATAATAAGGAGTTCGACAAGAATGAAATTGGAGAGGCGATTAAAGAGATTTACCTAAATAATAGTGAAGTTTGGGTGGAGCATTCAGGGAGAGTTGTACGGGTATAGACCCTCTAGTCTTTTAGTGTTATTTTATATTTTGGTTCAGCACTTTAGTGACCAAAAATTCAGCAGGGCAATTATCAAGCAGGGAAAACTTCTTTCTCAATACGTTCCTGTTTACTTTTATCAGTTTTCCTATGATGGCGCTGAGGGAGGATGGGACGTTGTTGTTGAAGGTATTGTATTTTTTTTATAGTATTTTATTAAATTTTCTTTTATGTTAAAACAACATTACTACACTTTTAAATGCAGAAAAAATAGATCATTCAGAAGAGCTCTATTACGTGTTCCTAAGTAAAAAACTGAACGAAATCGGTCCTCCTGATGCGCTTACCCACAACAGACTGATCCAGTTGTGGTCCAATTTTGTCAAATATGGGTGAGTCTTTGGAGCAATAACATCCAGCATTTATCCGTATTTATTTTTGTTAAAGAAATCCCACCCCTGAGGCTGACGAACTGCTCCAAAACCTAACATGGCCAATGGAAGAGCTTACTGACTACAAATACCTCAACATCAACGTTTCATTGAGCATCGTGGTGGACCCGAAGAAGGACTTCTCGAAATGGGAAAACATTTTCGAGACCTATGGGAAAAGACCTTTTGCTACTTATTAACGTTTCACAGAATCACATATGAACTTTCAATAAGCTTTATTATGTACTCACGTATTATTTAATTTTGGGCCGTAGTGAACCAAAATAAATTAACCTCATGTTAAAGCCGTCCCGATATAATCGAAACTGCCACTTACACCAACCACAGCAGCAATTGAATTTATAATGGATTATATCCATTTCTACAAAACTTTCTTTCGAAATTTTCTTTGTTATTTTAGGAAGGTTTTAACGTACAGCGAATTTTCCACCTCCTTCAAACATTATCTGGAAAATAACGAGTGGATTTATGAAGAATGACGGGCCGGAAAAGTTTTAATTGCTTTCATTCATCGTTCGAATAATGTCTTTTACACTACTCGTGCTGAATAAATTACCATCGCGGGATAAATTGCGCAATGAAATGTAACGGGAAAATAAAGCAAATGTGGCCTCAACAAAAGGGAAGATACTGAGGTGCATTGTGCTTGATGGAGGCCACTTCCTAGTCACTCAAAATTGCAATTTTTAAGTTCGAGCTTGGAAGCTTTAAGTCGTAAGATTTAACCCTAATCTGAGACTTTCAAATGAGGAAGGAGGGTAATAAAGGAGCAGTCCTTGGATTCTCCTTAGAACAATGGCGGTGCTAATTATACAGGGTGCCCGTTTCTGGAGCTCAGCGATGGGGGATCTTGGCGATCATAATGGACAGGAGATCGACAAAGGACAGTGCTAATGCTCTCACATCTTAGAATTTACCCGAACATCATTTCCCGGTTGTGAAACTGGGGCTGCAATTGCCGGATTTTTTTGACATTTTATATCATAAAGGAAGAAGGATTTCGTAGAAAATTAAAGTTTTAATAAGAAAATTGATTTCACCATTCTTTTTGCAAACATGACTGCGTTTTTCAAACTCGATGATACCAACCGTGTTGTTTATCTACGAGATAAAATTATACTCTATTCGCCTTGACTATAATTGAGTTGGTTAAAATGATACTTCTGCCCACACGTGCACCTACATCTCATCCTCCAGCTACCATAATGAACAAGTTGCTTTGACACTCACGAGGGACGATCGTTGATTCTAAAAACCAAAGATATGCTAATGTTGGATTTCAGCTGGATTTACGCAGGTAAATATACTCGCTTTCATATACAACGCACCACCCAGTATTAACAATAATTAAGTTTTATAATATTTGTAAAATAATGCTTCATAACATAGTATCAAATTATTATAGTTTCAGTAAAAAAAATAACATTTATTAATTAAAAAGTTAATAATGAGTGACATCACTTCGTACAGCAATGCAAGCATGTACTCTTCGCAGCATATTTTGCCACAAATGATCAATATTCTCGTGAAATATTTCATGCCAATGCTACTTCAAGGTAGTGTCGTAAGTCATCTAAATGGTTTGGAGGCCTTGATAAAATTCGAAGATGGTGGCTCATTATGTCTCAAACATGTTCGATAGGTGCTAGATCCGGTAACCATGCAGGCCAAGGAAGCATCCCCAATTGTGCTTGTTCTAGGTACCTTCGAGTAATATTATTATTATTATTATTATCGGGTAGTGAATTTCATGTGAAACTAAGTATATTTGATTTGTTGGCGTCAATCAAGATTGAACCTATCTGTTCTACAATTTTTACTACTTTAATAAACTTTGTTACACAAATATCAAGACGAATCTCCCTTTTCTATCTGGCATATTTCTTATAGATTTTGAGGGTTTTTCGTTGGTTCGGATTTATTGCAACTTTATCGCTAGTTTTATCCTTTTTATGTGTCAATAATTACAGTTTTTCCCTCCTCAGTACGTTTCCTAATCAGAGTTCAAGCATGTAAACTAGATCCCTGTCGAGGTCCTGAAATGGGTCTTGCAAGTGCTTAGGTTCTTCCTCATTTTCCTGAACATGCCAAAAGGCTCATCTTTAGAACAAGCCTCTGGACGTATTCTAACTCCTTTTAGCCTTTCTCCGCTTCATTTTATTTGGTTTTAGACATACTTGATTTAAAACCCAGATTATTTCCCTTTTGAGGATCTTTAAATTCTTTAAGTTGTGAAACAATTATTTTATAAATAAACTGCAAATCACAATTGTTGTGGATTATTGAACAAATAAGTTTATTATTATACAAATTTACCTCCAGTCTCTACGTTCAGAGAGCAATACTGTCAGGTCTCGTCATATATTGGGTCGCATCGTCCGGGTCTGGGGAAATTCCCATCTGACTTCTAAAGCTAAAGAAGAAGAGGATTAGAGAATATTGCCACATTTTTCGCTTGTTGCTTATTAAATAAATTTTAATTTAACAAACAATAAACAGGGAACTAAAACTGTTATCTGACTGAATTAACAATCAATACCTTGATTTGGGAGATAATAGCGTTTACAAGCAATTACGAAATTGTGTATTTGTTTTATTCATAAAAGTTTCTATTTTTTACAAAATGAATGACTACACTGTTGAACATTTGAAAATATTCGATTCGATTTGAGTTCTTGAAAATTTTAACGTTATAATTTGGGGTATTACGGCACACCAATTTTTTCAATGAAATGTCCGTAAAAGGGATTAAAAACTTATAGATATCGCGCAATAAATTATTATTAAATTATTTATATCACTTTATTACAGTTATTGATTTATTTTTAATAGCTCATCAGTTAATGAATCTCTCCAAAAATATATTATTGTCAATTGATTAGAGACACCTGAGACAATAAGAATGGCCCTAATTCGCTTCTCAGTCATACTATTGCTATGTAGTATCGAGATTGAAAGCTCTAATAATTTGTTTGATTTGACCAGAAGACTCAGACTTTTAGATCCACCAACTGATAGTGAAGTCAGCACAAAAATCGTCAGCGATCAGTATTTCAAGCAGAGAATTGATCATTTTAACCCTACAGACACAAGAGTGTACAATCAGGTAAGTTCGTTTAGGTATTTACAGCCCACGGAACACTGCTCAAGTTTTATACAGTTTTACCAATATCCTATTGAATTATGCAAGATTACCGCAGAATACAGATAAAGTTCAACCCCTGGGAAATAATACCTACTGCACGTTCGCTTACATACATTTTCTGTGTGTCTTATGTATATTTCTGATGATGGTTTAATAGTTAAAATAAAAATAAAAGGAAATAAGTAAATATATAAAAAAAAGTAATAAAACTTGCACGAGACTGGAAAGGAAAATTAATATTCGATTTCTTGCAAATTGCAGAAAATTTTCAGGAAATGATTAATTGATTTTCTTACAATTTTCAATTAAACGTGAAATAATTAGTAATATCCGATGCAATTATTTAGAATTGAATTTGTAACTTGCCGAAGCACTGAGTTTGCATGTAATAACATACTTTGAACAGCATGTTGCTAAAAACATCACATGGTGTTGTGGAAATTTTCATTGCGGTATTTAAAAATAAGTATTCGAACAGGTAGTTGAAGACCTTTCAACTTTTTAAAATATTGAGCTTAATTTAGGTTAATCGGGTTAATTCTGGTTATTCAGACAGGTTTAGCATGGTTATTAATATTTTTCATTGATTTTATATATATATATATATATATATATATATATATATATATATATATATATATATATATATATATATATATATATATATATATATATATATATATATATATATATATTCCGCTGTTTTTAAGTCGGATTTGCGAGTCATAAATTCAGAAATACCCAGAATTTTAATGAGATCTGCATATGAAATATAATGGAAGATTAATAAGAATTTAGATTAACGCACGTTTGAAACCGATATCTAGAGGAATTAAAAATTAAGACAATCATTTGCGTTGGTAATTTCAGTCGATAAAGTGAAATCTAAGATAATACGCAAAATATTGGATTCGTGGTTTATGGATAATGAACCAAGATTATGATAATCATATCGGAAAAATCAAAAGATACCTTCATAAATAGATTAAAGTTCTTTTGAAATTAATTAAAAAATAACGTTATCCATTTATAGTGTCAAAAAGTGATTAATATACATTAAAATTCAAATTGTGTCGATGGATTTCTAAATTATATCAATTTATTCACAAATTGTAAATATAGCTAAAAACGCCCTTCTTTTAACTTAAAACATCCTCAGCACCCGATGAGATGAAGTCTAACGCAAAGTATGGCCCCCACGGTTATAAATTACGGCCCTAATTCTATCGTCGATACTCAAAATGATATTGTTGATTTCCACTTGTGACATCCTTCTCCATTCTTCTGCTAGTAGCTCCCGAAATCGAAAGATACCGTTAATGTTCGCCATATCTGAGGAAACTCTTTTTTAGAGCATGTCCCAGACATGCTCGATTGGATCTGGCGATTGTAGTGGCCACGACAATGCGACGATTCCTTCATTGGTCAACCAATCTGTCACAATATCGGCGACATGTGGACGATCATTATCATACATGAAGCGAAAGTTCTGACCAACAGTGCCAGCACATGGTCGAACTGTAGAGTCAAGAATGGTATCAATGGTGCTGCCGAACTGTTAGGGATCGATTTGGAAAAGCGAGGTCGATCTCATCGACAAAAAATCTCGTTTTTGTGTAAAATTCCGAGAGACCTGCCCCGTACGCACACCCCTGAAATTTTGGATGAATATGTCATCAAAAATATTGTTATTAACTGTTGAAAATTTTAATAAAATTGACTTCGGTGTTTTTTTTCTTTGATAATAAAACATCGATTTATTTCAAATGTGAACACCCTGTATTTTATAAATGAATCGATTTCATAGTTTTATCCATTTGATTCTTTACCTTTTTTGATTCTTATTAGATCTTCTCTTGTAGTTCTTGATTGGGTTGATAGATTAGTAATTTATGTTATTTTAATCTGCAGGATGTCCTTACAACTTCCTTTCAAACATTTTCCTCTTCCTTTCTTTCCTCCACCCTTAGATGATATTGCTAGCCAGATCTATATTTTTTAACTCGATTTCTATTTTCTTTACTCTATTTTACGGAAGTGCGGATGTTTGACTTAACATTTGGGAGCAAAAATTGGTTAGTCTTTGATCCATTTATCCCATGCGGAGTCTTATAGGTTGTCTCATATTTAATCGTACAGAGTTACACCATAGGCTCCCCATGCGCACAAAAAGTACAGGTTTCTGCGCCGAAATGAATTCAAGAAGTGACTAATTTCCGCATATTTGTAAATGAAATCCTTTGAAAGCGGCTCTATGTTATAAAAACCTTGCTTCTGGCATAAAAGAGATTCGACAGATATTTCATTTTATTTTATTCCATTTAAGCTTTTAGAGCAGTTTTCGTGGAAATCAAAGTCGAATCGAAGGGGCACTGAACAAATCCGCATGAATTGATGCTAAAAGTGTTGCAGCTGCTAATTATTAGTCCAAAATTTCTTACCAGCTAAAGTTTATCATGGGATTTCATAGCTCAAACAGCGTTTCCAAATTATGCTTTCTCGGTCAATCTTCTTAGGAAATGCGGTAAAATCTCGTTATCAGTCTAAATCACATAAATATTCATAAATTAATAAGTACAAACTTTCCAAATTCAACCGCTGATGGTGATAGAGGAATAAACAAACAAATAAATTCATAAACATTTACTAACTTTCCTGTACTCTCCTCTTGAATAATATCACACAAAACACCGAATAACAACCCAATAAAATATTCACCTTGGCCACGCTTTATCTGTGAAAATTCACATGATTTTTAGCACCTTATAAAGTGTATACACCATACAATTAAATCACACCCAGTACTTAATGCCTAAATCACGCATAGAACGTGTTTCTAGAGATATTATGTTAATGAGGATTACTACAATGAAGACTCCAATCACGTGTTTCTTATGCTAGGAGGTGAATGGGAGGCAAATACAATTTGGCTCAATTCTGGAGCATGGATTGATAGTGCCAAAAAATATGGAGCAATCTTATTTTATCTGGAGCATCGATTTTATGGGCAAAGTCAACCTTTTGAGTAAAAATTTAATGTTACCTATTATGGTCAGCAACATTATGAACCCTTTACAGGGACTTGAGCACCGAAAATCTTCAGTACCTCAGTGCACACCAGGCCTTAGCAGATGCAGCCAACTTTATAAAGGGCATGAACGACAAATATAACATGTCCACTTCAGAAGCAAAATGGATCGTGTATGGTGGATCTTATGCAGGAACTTTGGCCTCATGGATTAGGCATAAGTACCCTCATCTGGTTACCGGATCTGTGGATTCTAGTGGGCCTCTGGAGGCCGTTCTTGACTTTCGTGGTGAGTGATTAGAGTTTTCCTCCTAGTCACCATGTTTAAAGGTGTCAAAATTTGACAGAATACTTGCAAGTAGTACAAGAAGGTTTGGGAACTCACAGCGAGAGCTGTGTGACCAATGTCACGGCTGCTTTCAATAAACTTGATGAATTACTGGAGGGCTGCTTAGAGGATCCGGAAATATATACGGAGCTCAAAAGCATGTTTCAGGTAGTTTTCAGTATTTGACGAATGCTTTAATGATCTTTCGGAACATCTTTCTCACCGATGCTTCATGGCATACTCTGTAAAAATTTTACGTAATTTCAGCTTTGCGACTCAATAGAGCTCGATGAAAGCAGTGAAAAAGATCTTTCATCTCTATTCGAATTAATGGTTGATAATAACTTTGCGTATGCAGTTCAATATAACGGAAGATCAGAAATTTCCATTGATAATGTTTGTACCATTATGACTAATGACACAGCTGGTACGAACTCGCGCGCTCACATGGCGCTTCTTGTGTATTAAGGAGGATGTTGCTTTTAGACACAAGCCCACTGCAGAAATTAGGCGAAGTAAACAGTCTGGTACTGAAGAGTTCTGGGTCCGATTGCTTGTCTTTTGATTATGAGAAATTTGTTCTTTCTCACCAAAATACCACTCTTCCCAGCAGCTCAATGAGTAAGAAAGCTTTTGATCTAAAATTATCCAAATATTATTACTGGCCACTTGTAGGTCGCCAGTGGTTATACCAAACTTGCACTGAATTCGGTTTCTTTCAAACCTCCTCCCAAACACACCCAATTTTCAGTTCCCGCTTTGATGTAACGTTCTTCACCGATCTCTGTCTTGATGTGTTTGGTGCTCAATTTACTGCATCCTTCACATCGGCAGGTAAATTTGACTCTTACTGATAAAGCTCTTGTTGCTTCATATGAGATTGTACAGCTATCCATGCCACAAATGTTCGATATGGAGGCGTTAAGGCTCCTATCACCAATGTGGTGCATTTCCATAGCCGAATCGATCCATGGCATGCGCTTGGAAAACTGAAAACAACGGATGATGCAAGGGACTGGGTCATAATTGTCGATGGTGATGGTTATGAAAGATTAATGATCAGTTGACTGTGTAATTAATTTGGTTTTAGATGCTTCTCACTGTGCCAGCATGTACAGTATTTCGGATACTGACTCCGTAGATCTTGCTAATGCAAAGAAAGAAATTGATCGTTTAGTTGGGGTGTGGCTAAAAGTGATACCGGACGATTCTACAGGAAGTGCTTCCTCGACTGCAGCAAGTTTTTACATGTTCTTTATATTCACAATTGTTCGTTTCATTGAGTGATCTTAGTCAGAAATAAACGTTCTTGTTGAATCATATAAACTAGTTTTCTCAGGAACACTTTACGAATCCTTGGAAACTCGAAACTTCCCTCTCGCATGCAAATTACTTGACCAATGAAGAATTGCTTGTTGTCAGACAGTTAATTTTGCTCACAACTGCAATTTTGTGATCCTGTTGAGATCAGTGAAGAAATCGAGAAAAACTTGGCAAATCTCCTTCAACTTTTAATCAAAGACACCCTTGGTCATGTAGTCCAATTCATTGGAAGGGCCGATATGGCCATAAATACCAACTGTGATATTCTCACCAATGAAATTGATAGTAATTAATTAGTTAAGGCATCACCTGGTTGACTAGGTTCAGTATTTCCATATTCCAAATTCATCTCCTCTTCAAAAGTTATCTAAAGTCAACAGTCTTCTGTTAGTAGACAGTGGCACAAACTTTTTCATACAAATATGATGGTGCTCACATCCCGCCAAAATGCTGTAGTGTCCTCTAGTTCAATAAGTAAGTTGATTTAGATTTATGGCAATGTACCTTTAAAGGAAGAATTTAAATAAAGAATTTAAAGTTAACGTTTTAAAATAAAAGTAAATCTACGTTCTCAATGGCTGTACCAATCTTGCACTGAAACTTCGTAGACCTCTACAAAACCTCTTTTGATGAAATGATTTTATCTGCTCTGTGTGTCCAGATTTCATTGACATGATTCGTAGTTGAATAGTGATGGGATCACAGATGAATGAGTTGAAACCTGGTATAAATTTCGTGGCTAATGTTGGGGATGTCCCTAAACTTCTCAAATCTATGTACCTATAGTGTGTGGATTGGCCATCTGCATCAGAAGGGAATCATCTAACACCAGAAGTATGGGCACGTCCAGTATAGAATTTAATTGTATAAAATGGGAAGTGTGAACAAGCAGAGCGAAAACTTCGCTATCGTAAATAAAAATGTGACGCAGGTGAAGCTAAAACTGTGCACGTAAATCCAGCGTGTTCAGGATTTCGCAGTTAATTACGATTTCATAATTTGATAGATCTTTTTATGATAATGAATCCACAGTTTGCCGAGATATCAGTGTTCGATTTTCTAAACCATATAGCCATCTTCCCTTTTTGGAAAATTTCTGAAAAACATTAGAATTTCTGAGGTGTTATTCTTCGGCCTAATCTACAAATATGTATCCTAAATCCCATCTGAATACCTCAATTAAGGTCCTGGAGTATTAAGAAATCGGTTTGTGATAGGCACTTTTATTCTAAAGAAACTGGAAATTCTCAAAAATATGTGTCAAAGTAACTATGTATCTCACGAACTGAAACAGACACTAGAACGTGATTTTAGGAGATAAGACCTTAAGGGGACTACAGCTTTAATTAACTTATCATAAATCTGCGAGCGGCACTTCGAAAATAGGTAATTTAAGTAAATAATAACATCAAGGGTAAATAAACTTTGGCTTGACACCGGTTATGCAAACGTCCAGTGGCGGCTCCTTCGCAGGGCCAATTGGTCAATGGTTCCCCAGAAATATTTTCAAAATGAAGCAGAAAATTTATCGGTAGCATTAAACTTGTAACAGCATCATTGACTCGCCACCCGCATTGACCCTGCGCCTATTAAATGGGCAATTCGAGAGTTCGCAGGAACGCAAAAAGTTTTCAATTGCAGCTATTAGCCGAAATTGCGGTCAACAGCCGTCTCGGCGCGTTCACGGTCTGCAATAGCACACACCTTGATTTTTTATAGTGACTATTTTTTTCTTCACATTAATTTTAAATTCAGTTCCATGTGTGTGTTGTCTGTCAGATGGTTATTATTTTGCAATAAGACTTGCTTAAGTGTTTTGTTTGATGGCTTTTGTATAAGTGACGTCTCGATCACAATAACCACTTGTAGCCATTACAAACTTGCAGAGCAAGGATACCTTCACATCTGATGTCACCAAATTTAACTGAAAGATAGATCAATTAAGACTATTCAAGATTCTCACGAAGTAGTAAATTCAGAGTGAAGATCACCCCTTGCTGTGTGGCAATGTGAATTTACCTTAATCAGGAATGACTTTCAAACTTCATCCGGTAATTTGGAAGTTCTCTTATGCAATATTTCACCTTGTATGTGTATTTTTATGGAGCCACAAAAGCAGTATTGTAAATCACAATTGCATTATCTCGCATTACAAACTACTTAAAATTAATATAAATGATTCATAAACGGTAAATAATTCATAAATGTGGATTAAATAATATGTGTTTTCGAAGTTATAGTTCTCATTTTAAATCATAAAAAGATTTAGGTATCATAGCGGATAAATATTTTTATAGTCACCATCATAAGAGGGAGATATTGATTAATTTTTGATATTGTTGAATCATTAATTTGCGGCAGATGAGCTTCACCTTCCGAGATATAGAAATGACTCTCATATATTTCGTTTTTTTGTTTCCATTGCTCTTAAGTAAGGTTCAAGCTGAAAACATTCCTCTCTTCGATCTTACCAGGTTGAGGCTCTTGGACCCTCCAGAAGCTGCATCAGTTGGTATAAAAATAATTGCCAATCAATCCTTTAACCAAAAAATTGATCATTTTAACCCTACGGACACACGAGTTTGGAAGCAGGTAATAAATACCCATATTTGCAGCCGTTTGTACGCCATGAAAGACATCCCGCATTTATAACTCAATACATCCTCTGTATTCAGCTGAACATGAAGATTAACATGATGATCTCCTTTATTAAGATTTATGCGGTATGATCAATAAACAGTAATGCAAACTTTTATTATATTTTCATTCGCCAATGAAATATCAGCATAATTGATGGTGGCTTTGATGAATGCTTAGATATTGAGCTTAATGATTATCACCCCAAATGAATTACGTCTAGTTCGAGTTCTCTCACAAACAAATATTGTTATTTATTTCTATTAATGGGAAATTGTCCATCATAAATATCCATTTAATTTCTTTCCAGCGATATCACATCAACGAGGATTACTACAATGAAAACTCCAAAAGTCATGTATTCCTTATGCTCGGAGGTGAATGGGAAGCCACTACAAACTGGATGAGCTCTGGAGCCTGGATTAAAAGTGCCAAAGAATACGGAGCTCTCCTCTTTTACCTGGAGCACAGATATTATGGTCAAAGTCACCCATTCAAGTAAAGACTTTACCATTTAAATATGCAAATTTAATCGTATTTTTGCTGAATAGAGACTTGAGCACTGAGAATCTGCAATACCTCAACGCGCACCAAGCCCTAGAAGATGCTGCTAACTTCATCACAGGCATGAATGAAAAGTATAACATTGATACCACGGAAGCAAAGTGGATAGTTTTCGGTGGATCATACGCTGGAACTTTAGCTTCCTGGATGAGGCAGAAATATCCTCATCTTGTAGCTGGTGCTGTTGATTCTAGCGGTCCTTTGGAGGCAAAACTCGACTTTCATGGTTCGCTGAATCAACTCCTTCAAAGATAATTAAGTTTTTAATGATTTTTTAACGTAGAATACTTCCAAGTGGTAAGAAATAACTTGAGAACTTACAACGACAGTTGCGTCAACAATATCAAAGAGGCTTTTACTGAATTGGAGGAAATAGTAGGGGGATGTTTAGAGGACACAGCAGTGTATGAGAAACTGAATTCTATGTTTTCGGTAATTATAACCTATATCTAATCGTGGTCCATGATTATTCCTTTTTAACAATTCCAGTTGTGTTCATTCATCGAACTAAGCGAGGGCAATGAAAAAGATCTGTCTTCCTTTTTCGAGACTTTAGCAAGCTCTAACTTCGCTTACATCGTCCAGTACTCCGGACTCATTTCGATTTCTATTAATGATGTTTGTAATGTTATGATCGACGAATCTATAGGTAAGAGCTTAAGAATTATCAACAGAATTTCTATTGATTTGAATGGGCAGGCACGCCTCTGCAGAGATTGGCGCAAGTAAACAGTCTCATGCTGCAGTATTTTAGCCAAAACTGTACCTCCTATAACTATGAAAAAATGGTGACTTATTATCAAAACACTGCCATATCAACTAGTTCAATGGGTAAGGCATATTTGATTTTCCGAAGCATCTCAGAACTCAAAAAAATATTTTGAAGCCCGACAATGGTACTACCAAACCTGCACAGAATATGGATTCTACCAAACAACTTCACAAGAAGATTCCATTTTCGGTTCACGCTTCAAGTTGTCATTCTTCACAGATTTATGTTCAGACATATTCGGTAGTCAGTTCAATGAAGAATTTATTTCTAGAGGTAAAATACTAAAAATAACGTAAAACATCATAACAAAAAATCTTCACAGGCATTGAGGCTACAAATGTGCGATATGGAGGCGTTAACGCCCCTGTTAGCAAAGTTGTTCATGTCCATGGAAGAGTGGACCCTTGGCATGCCCTTGGAAAGCTGGAAACCACTGATGATATAGGCGACTCGGTTATCATAGTTGATGGTTAGAGTTTTGCAATTAACCTTAAGATCAGATACTTGAAAAACTTATCATAATTATTAGGGGTCTCACATTGTGCTAATATGTACGAAACATCAACAACTGACTCTGCGGATCTAGAAAAGGCAAGGGCGGAAATCGACAGATTGATTGGAGAATGGCTTGGAGTCCCATCAAAACCAGATTCTGCTTCCTCCATCGTGGCTAGTTTGTACGTTTTGAGCATTGGGTTCATTATCTACTTAGTTAATTAAATATCTAATTACTCAATACATAGCATGAAATTATTATTTTTCCTTTAAACGATCGTAATTATGGTATCAAACAGACTAATATTGTCACACTGAGTCAGAAATTATTCGTTCTAAACTGAAAGCTAATCGTAAAATTTCATCATTTGTTACGGAACATTATTCTGTAATAGGTAGTCAGACATTAACAACTGTCCATTAAAATGTCAGAAATTCTCGACATTTGGTTTGTTGAATTATCCTTAAAATACTTGAAGTTGAGTTAAAATCAACTAGCAACAGGCATGTTAAGACATTGCTGCAATACAGAGCTTTTTCAATTTTTTGTAGACGTTTTCTGAGCTCAAGATCTCAACAACCGTAGGAATGAGAGAAAAATTTTATTCGAAAAATCGACATATTTTGAGCTTCTTTGCCTCCGTGCCTATTTTGTGTTTTTGCGTTCTGAGTTACCTTATATAGAAGATTCAAAAAAATTTCGAATATTGGAATACTTGCGGAATTTTGATTCCCTCTGTTATGTCCAAAGAGACGAATCTCTGACTCTGGTCTTTATCCAGATCGATTTTACTGATTCGCAGTTTCCAATTAAGAAATATAATTCAATTGGTATACAACAAAATATATTGTTAAGACAATTAAATTCATGAACTAAAACTTGGAAGCACTAATATCGGAATTCCTCAGAGTGATCCTTCGCAGCTTTCTCACCTTGTCCATCAAAGCCAAATTAGTAATCAAGCTCCTCTCCAAGGCATCAAAAAGCAGGTTCTCTTGAAATACTGCTTGGAAGGGCATATCTTCCAGGGAAAACACATGTACATTCCCATCTACATCCCCAACCACCAAACAACGGCCGGTCTCAATAAACTTTACCACTGTGTTTCTAGATCCAGTTGGAGACTGTGTTTCTGATTGTGGTTTCCAGACTTTCCTTTGGAAGTCCCACAACAGAACTGTCTTTCCATAGATTGTCGCCAGGATTGTTGAATGTGTGGGACTCCAATCCATCCCTTGAACTGAATTCATGGTCACGAATAGTTCGTGTAAGGGCTCAGAAATGTCTACAACATGCTGACGGTGTATTTTTATTTAAATAAAAAAACATAGAAATATGGCACCTTCGGCCCAAATGCGAAGATGCCAATCATCCCCGCAAGTAGCGTATATCTTCTTGCTGAAGGGAGAATACTTCAGGTCATTTACAGGCCCATAGTGAGCCGAGAAGAGATCCAAGTGTTGATTCAGGAAATTTGTAGAGCATTTGTGAATAACCCCCTCGTTAGTCCCCACTAGATAAATATTATCATCTTCTGGATGCCAACGAAGGAACCTTGCACCAACGTATTTGGACACAGGGATGTTGAGATTGGAGCACTGTCTCATTGCGTTGAATCCTTTGAGTTTTCCATCAGCTTTGACCACTCTCATCATTTGCTGAGGCTTAAATGGTATTAAAATTTTTATGAGCTACGAAGATCGATATCGGTGGAAAACACCTGCAAAAACTTAGTATTTTCAATAGTATAAAACACTACTCTTCCATCATCGAAAGTAGCACAAATTTGTTCAGAAGTTTTAGACGTATCTAAGTTGTTCCTCCAGACTACGTTCCAGACAGGGTCGAATTCTGGCACATTCTTTCCAATTAAGTAGGTTTCTCTGTATGATATGTTTATGACAATTACATGACCGTTGTGGAAGCCGATAGCCAACAGATTCGGATCCTTCAATGCTTTTTTTATTATTATTTTGAAGCAGACTAAAAGAGAAGACCAACCTTGGCTGAGAAACTTAAGGTCGTAACAGGATTGGCAAAATTATAGATCCTCTCCGGTTGAACGGGATTCTTGATGTTCCAAATATAAACCATTCCAGTGGTATTCTCATCGAAATAAAATTGTCCATAGCCTACAGCTACTAAGTCTTGGTTGCAGGGATTCCATTCAAATGTCGTTACACAACGATCTAAATTTCATTAATTTTAAGAACACTAACAGGTCTCAAACAGTATTCATGACCTTTAGTAGAGTTATTGGCAAAGGTCCATAACAAATTTAATCGATATTTATACTCGATATCATCCCTGAAGAGATCGGGATCCGAAAGGCCTCTGAATCGCTTCTGTTCTTCATTGAAGCAGTTGTTTGCTAGTAGGCGTTCGATAACGCAAACGGCTTCTTGAAATTTGGAATTCTTAAATAATTTAGATAGCTCTCTCTCATCTGGGGCCATGTTATGACTATCAATCAAGGAGACCCCTGTTATCATGGAATCGCTACAAAGAAAAAAAATGTTTTATATCCAAATATTCGAAATGGACATTTTACTTGTGATGATAGAAAAAGGTATACGGAGCAAATCATCCAATTATGTGAGTAAGAAAATCAAATGGAGATCGTACTCGTTTGCTTTAATCAATAAAATATTGAACTTACGATTTGTAAACATTTTCTACTCGCTTTAGACCGATTATCAATTTTTGGAAATACCGCCTCTTACATACATACAAGATATTGGAAGATAAAATTCCATACTATTTTCAATTAAAAATAAGAGAGGGTAATGAGAGAATACGGTCAATTCTTCAAATTTCCTGTAATAATGCGTATACTGTTACTTGTGAACAAACAGCCAGTGCATATGTTTTGTTTTAGAACTGTTCATAAACGTTCATGTTAAATATTAGATGGATATCAAATTAATGTCATTTTGACGTTTAATTTAGATTTTGAAGATTTTAGTAGATCCTGACAAATTTGATATTAAGTTAGAACTAACTTAGTGTATAAGCAATCGATACAAAAATGCCTTTTTCGGACAATTCTGGATCGAATGGCGAAGGACATTAATTACAAGTTGAAGGTCTCGAGACACACATGACGTAAACTCTTTTATCCCACCTTAAAAAGGAGATATTCGACAAACTATTCATTAAACCTTTATCCCGCATTATATTGCTGATTAAAATTATCTTTGTTGCTTAACCGTTACGTAAATTATGACTTTTCATTGTACTGATCATCTTTATATCTACTAACCCAGATTTGTCTTTTTAGATCTTTTTTACTTTAAAATATCAAATTTACGTAATATTAACGTTTGATTTTAATTTCAAGGGTTTTAGTCGATAGTGACAAATTCACCTTGACTTTCCTATCCACCCAGTTAGCTGATTTTTACAATATAATTGATTATCATGAAAATGCCTATTTCATTGAATTCCGGATCGGATGGCGAAGGAATTTTTTGCAAGAAAAAACTTCTAATAGTGGTATCTGCTTTATCATAGTCGGGAATTAAATGTATCTTATTACGTTTGAAATTTTAATTTTTATTACGCAAATACTCGAAATATTGCAATATCAATAAATGCATATCATAATTATGACTCCTAACAGGATAATAAAAGCGGAATGAAGAGCTCTAAATCTAGGAAATAATAATATACGGAATGTTGCATTGTAACAAAAAACAGGTTTTCGTCACATCTTGAAAGGTTTAAAAGGAACAGAGCGTGTAAATTTTCGCTTTCTACGATATAGAAATTAAATTATTTGTTTTTCGGGCCGAATTAATTTATCACGTTTGCTCATCCACTATGTGAGTTACGTAATTTTTAAGTATGCACTTCCTATTTTTCAATGTAATACAATTATTTCGCGGTAACTTCAACAGCTTTCAACTGATTTGTCAACATACCTACATTCTGATGATGAGGACTCAGCCACTTGCTGCTTCGAGACATCGTAAGTGTCAAACATCTCCCAGTTGGAAGCGAAAGACTTTGTGTTGTGTGTATGAACGGCTGCTGCTTCAGTTCCTCGAGATTTCTTCAATATTTGCATAGTCTGAGCTTCTGTATTGACCACCTTTCGATTTCGTCCCTTGCCCTCTGTAAGGTAGAGGTAGTTTTGATTCTTTTGATCAACTACATCACCTGTTTGAAACACGTGTGAATAGAGATTTCTGAAGCCAAAAATAAAAAAAAAAACCTTCTTCAGTATCTTTTAAAACAGTACAACTAGGTAGGTCCAAAATGAAGAATGTACAAGTTTCACTCAACACTAAGCTGATATGGGTAGGGGCCTTCATTTTGAGTCTTCTAAGTGAACCCTCAAATTAAGAACTTTGAGTTGAAAACAGGATGGGAACCGCGAAACCCCTGGATTGGGCTCAGCCCCGGCTGTGAAGTCATGGCCCATTGCGCGCTCTAATACATCGATTCAACTTCAAACAGGGTTTGATCGATATCTCCAAAGACCCTACGTTCCGTTGTTCATCTCCATGGGAAATACTTCCAAGTTCAGTTCTGGTCTCCACCTCTGTTTATAGATTTACATTAGCTAGTAGACACAATGGTGCTTTCCTTAGTTTCTCTGCAAGAGCAATAAAGAACATGACTCTATACGCTGAGGTGTCTGTCTTTATTGAGGTAATACAAATCTGGATTTAGTGTTTTTGAGACTCAGTATGTTCCATTATTTAATACAATGCCGAGATTTTTGACCCAAAAATGGTCTCGAGTTGTCCAAGGGCTGAAGGAATTTTAGGTCCTGGAAGCTAAAAGGTGTCACATAAACATAACTTTCCCATGTCCGCCGAGGTTAATGTAAGACATATGAGAATGGGGGATGATGACTGAGAAATGGATATTTTTTCGTAGAAAAAGATACAGATTTGTCATTGTCAAGAAAGGGGGTAGGTAAAGAACTTAAATAGACTCTAAGTAGATTATCGTAATACTATCGCTTCGGCATGTCATATCAAGTGCCTTATGGCAGTTATGATATGTAGATCCTCTACTCTGAAGAATAGAATGTTCCCATGGTAGTGACATCAAAATGATGTCAAAATGACTTGAAATTGTTAAACTTGCGTACGTGGACGTGGTTTTGACATGTTATTTTGACGTCATTCTTTGGGAAACAATCTACTTTCCAGAATACAGAATTGGTGGATATATGTATATGATAAAATATATGGATACTAAGAGCATCATGAAATCATCAATGGAAAGTTAAAACTTTTCATTGGTGTTTCTGACCAGATCTTTAGACGAAATCAAGAACTCGGTCTGAACTAATATAATTCATTTTTGAAATTTCCATTATTTCTAACAGATTTATTGAGATAAGAAAGGAAACACGCCAAAATTGCAGCGATGAACACTTGAGGCTCGAACTGAAAATTATTCATCTAGTCATGATTGATGGTTTGCTGATAACCCAGAGCATCCAAGATGGAGGCGACTGAACGGAAAATGGTCATATATAAAAGAGGTACATTACTCGCCTTTTTTGGTTTCTGAGAGCGATTCCTTCGTGTATCTCAGCTCAAGTAGGATCATGCGTTATTTGTGACCATCTCTTTGATTAATTTTCAAATGCAAATTTCTGAAATCTTGATGAAGCGGTATGAGGGAACAATGGGGGATTCATCCCTTTTAAATCGTTGTTATCCATCATCAGAAACTAACCTGCCCCTCAGAATGCCAATTCTTGACTTCTTAGTCACATTAAACTTTTAAAATATCTAAAAAGATAAAGTTGGTTGTTTGTGCTTATGGTAAAATCAGAAAAATTATATTGATGATAATATCAAGTAGGTACCTCATGATTATCTCAATATTTACTCTCAATATCGACAAATATTGATTGGCGGCTATCTGAAACACGTTCTATACAGGTAACAGTTTTTACTGGTGTGTGGTTTCCTTAAAGTTAATTTTTAATTACCGCGATGAATAGTTTATCGCTGATGTATGGAACAAGTTCATTTATCTGGGTTATTAATTCGCAAAAAATGCAGTATTGTTGATTCAGTCATACGAGATCAAAGATCAATATTGGAGAAATCGGAATCTCTATAATCAGCATGAGAATCAACCATACCTCACGTATAAAATTTCCTATGCTGCACTGGCCTTTGAGTCCCTTAAGTGGGCACTTAAAACTCCAATCAATCGTCATTGTATTAGAGGCCTCGGAAAACCCAATCAACACTGAAACTTCACATTGACTCGTAACAACCTTGATATATAAACTGTAAATTGCGTAGACAAAAATCAGTACATGTGAAGAAAGGCGCAACTTTAGTCAGAAAAGCTCATTCATTCAAGATCCTACAAGATGAAGGTGGCCCTAGCTGCTTTGTTAGTGTTGACAGTATTCTTGCAAAAATCTCTTGGAGACAAAGCTAAGGAATGTGTCCTCGATGAGTGTAAAATTGAGAATAATTGCCGCTGTACCAGCACTGAAGGACCTTTGAGTATTGATGATACTCCTCAGGTTAGTCCTCAATGAAAAGAGAGATTTTTTATTTAAGCGTTTTTTAAAAGCTTATAGTGCTGGCATTCATCGACGCTGCCAGACAAGAGACCTACGACAAAATATGGTCCCCTTTGGTAGAATCACGCAAAAACCCAGATGGTGAATTCGTCTCTGCTTCCTTCTACATAAACCATGAGTACAGCAATTATCAAATCGTTCATGATCTTGCTACCATGGGATTCGAAATTGGGGTCCACTCAGTAACGTAAGTTTATTCATATAAAAATTAATTGGAATTTTTAAAGTAAATTTTGTAGCAATTACCATGACCAGAAGTATTGGAGAGAAGCCTCTGAAGAACTACTGGAAAAAGAATTTGGAGCTCAGCGTAAAATTATCGAGAAATTCGCCAATATTCCTACTGAGAACCTCATTGGAGTTCTAACTCCCCAGCTCCAGTTAGCTGGTGATAACTCTATCCTTGCCTTTACTTCACAAGGATTCACTTACGACAACTCATGGCCTTCCAAGAACAGTCTGTTTCCTTACACTTTGGACTACCTGTCCGACCAAGAGTGTATTATTGGGGCTAACTGCCCTGAACAATCTTATCCAGGCTTCTGGGAGGCTCCCATTATCGATTTGGTTGGTAATGACGGAGATGTATGTAACACCCTTGCTGGCTGTTTCCGTAAATACCCCAAGTGAGTACATAAACGGATTCTGAATTGAGACTGATTTTAATGGGAATTCGTGTTATAGTCTTACAAGTGGGGAATTCTCCGACTGGCTCGTAGAACAAGTAGATAAAGTGAAGACATCCAACAAAGCTCCAATGACTTTAATTATAGAACAAAACTTGTTTGAATCAGTTGAGAATTCTTGGGATGGCTTGATCGATGCTCTGGATAGGATTCAGAAAGACAATCAGGTGTTCTTGGTTTCTCAAGCCAGGGTTAGTATTTCTAGAGTTTATATAATAGAGGGTGCAATATTTTGTTATACAGGTAATTGAGTGGATGAAGAATCCAGTTCCACTTTCGGAATTCACGACCAACCCAGTAACTATTGACACTGGCTGTGTCAAAGCAATTTGTGACTTGTTGAATGAGGACAATGAGGCTAGGACAATGATCTCCTGTGTACCATGCCCGAAACGCTACCCTTGGCTTGATAATCCCGAAGGAAACTAGATTCAATCTTTTGTTCATAAATAAGGCTTTCATAAAGTGATCTTGAGTTTCATTGTTAGAATTCTGTTTGGTATCTTATTTTTCCAAGGGGCAAAATTTTCTACTGTTGATTTTTTCTCCTTCTCTGATTTGCGATCTCAATTAACCTGAAATTAACGACCAAAAACATATTGTTTTGCCATGCCCTGAATTGCTACCTTACCCACGATTTTGTATTCTGCCATTGAAGATGAGCGTCGCTGCTTCGCCCTTACAAACGCCCTCAATGTGAATGGTTTACTTCAAGCTTCCTTAACAATTCTAAGCCCAGAAACAATTTGCTTTTGATATCTCATATGATCTTCTTTAGTCTTACCAGGCAGCAACACTGATGTAAAATTATTCTTCATCAGTTCATCAGTCATCTTTTTATAAGCTGCAAGTTCAACAATTACCACAACATTGATAATCTTCCCAGTTATTGATTTGAGATCGGCATGCTCAGAGTCATCAACAGTTTTGAACTACTCTATAGTTGATTCGGTTTTATGTATCTTTTTAACAAGAAAAAAATATATATAAAATTCATGAAAATCAGTATTCTGAAACCTGTAGTTTGTCAAATTTGAAAAAGAATCAAAACCATTCTTCTTCGTCAATCGTTTAAGAATAGTAAACAATAAGATATAATTCTTCCAGTACTAAATCTAATAAAATCAAATAAAGTTCCCTAAATTAAAAATAAATTAAGCATTAAATATAATTAACTTTCAACGAACACTATAAATATAAATATATTATAATTATTAACATAAATATATTGCACAATATAAAGACAAACCGGTAAAAGGAAATTTTAATGGAAGAAAAAATAAGGATTTACAGGATATGTTTTTAAATTCGTTTAAAACGATGAGAGAATCGATGAAACAATGTAAAAAATTCAATTTTTGGGGGCTTTCAAAAAGAGACCATAAACGACATTGTCAAATTGTTTTTGGTGTCAGAGATTTTACGAAAAATCAGATAAATATATTTTTTGGCTCTTCAGCACAAATTTATTGGAGACACCTCCATGCTAATTTCACCCTTCCAAGGTTTATTTGCAAAACTTCAGGCCCTCTAAAGACAAGGTCTTTTCTTAAATTTTGAATCATTCTTCAAATCAAAGGTACAACATTAGAAGTTTATGCTCTAAAAACTCATATCCAGGATTCCCGAAAGCTCTTATAGTAGTACTTAGTTCAGATGGAGATGTACGCGTGTCATATCCGAATGAATGTCAAGTTTGTCTCAAAAACTAAAGAACAGTTACTTAATTTAAGTGTACAATTATTGAACGTGTTTTGTTCAGCTCTCTTAAGAGCTCTTCGAAAAGATTGTCAGATGTTTTAGGCTAAAACCAGCGGTAGAAAAATTTGTTTCTATTGGAGTTGGAATTTTTTTATAGTTGAAGTGAATTGTAGTGGGTATTGCCGTCTGATTACTCTTGGGTAAGGTAAATACTAAGTTAATACTATTTAGATATTGGATTGTAATGGTTGATTAAACGAATAGAAGAACCACTAAATGTTTAATTAGGCTCATACCCAACTTCAGCTCAAATCCATTATGCCATGTCATCCATAGCAGAACAAAGAGCCAAATATTTTGGCAATTTTTCATGAATTTCTAAGTAAAAGTCTACATATTCTTCATCTATTGTTTATTTAGCATTTTCATATACCTTATATGACCCAAATGGCTTATTGTTATGGTAATTATTAGCGGCTGCATAGTAATATAGACCTCTGGAACCTACGATGTGTATGGGGAGATAGCGTCCATATTGAGATAAAAGTAATGCTAAGTAAGGATTAACAGGGCCCTGGTCTGGATGGTTTCCAGCCTGGATAACAAATAAAAAATAATAAGAAAGTTTTGGGATACTATGGTTGAACTGTATAAAAAATAAGGTTCAGGAAAAAGAAAGGAATGCGCAGAAATTGAGCTTACCCCAATTTGTCCATGTGGAAGTCCTAGGAAGGTACTTAGTAGAAGGGCTGTCGTCAAAGGGTTTCCAACGGGATGATACCCTGCAGCTGGAAAATAATTATACGGATAGCACCTATAACCAACACCAACGTAAAAATAGATATTAACACAGGTATGTGTTAGGCGGATTTCCTCTCTGCTTGCAGTCGAAGCCGTTAAAAATGAGTTCACAAGTATTAAATAAATAATCATTACTAATATTTTAAATCGAATGACGAATGGAAATAAAATTTGATAAACTGGAAAAATAATAAAATGACATTTTAATTTAATAATAACAAAAATTAAATATGCCAAAGCACGCCATTGACAAATTTAAGGCATAAATGAACATAAATTCAATATTCTGGCAACTTTATCAAGAAGTTAGTGGTCATAACCATAAGCAAAAAAATTTGCAAAGTTACGCCATTGGCATAATCTCTTGTTCTGTAAAAGTTAAATATCTTCCAGCTAACATCAAGATATTGACTTATGGGCTCTAAAATGACACAATTAAAATTTGGGATCTCAAATAAGAGAAAATTAGTATAGCTAAAGCTTAAATACCGGGGTAAAATGATTTTTCTTGGTGAAAGTCAAATTCCCTTGAGACCTGTTTCGGGGGGGTATAGTCATATCCAATATTCTCTGAAGCATATTGCCCTACACTCATGGTGAAGACGATACTAATGAAAAAGAAAATGGTATCAATCTGGAACAAAACCAAACATTATAATGAATATTTAAAGCAACAGGTCTCTTACCATGGCATTGCACCAGCACATCACTCACAAAATCCAACAAAAATGTGATGAGCCCGAGGTCGCATTTACGGGAAAATACATTGAAAAATCAACGTGTGGCGAAGGATTGCAAAGAACATGTACTTTAAAGTGATTAGTCTTGTACTTTGATGAAGTGAAAGCAGAATCCTATCGGTAATTTAGCACAATAGTTATGTAACATGGAAATAATAATTATTCCACAATATGCTGGGTACCAATAAATTACGTATGTAAATATCATCGAGATCTCTATAGGGCTGCAGTGCTATGGAGAGAAGTGAACTATGGTACTGCACCCCTACAAAGATCGCAATGCTTACATTCATGTACAGGGTGTCTCTGCAGGAACTATACAAAATACTACTACACATTTTTGAGGTGACAAGATGACGATTTAACCCAATTTAGCTTAGTGCCAAAATTGAAGGTTTTTAAAATAAATGACGTCAAAGTGAAAATGAAAAAAAGAGAAAAAAATAAATTACTTCATTTGTAATGGTACTATTTGAACTGAATGTCGCGTCGGGGACTTCTAGGTACGAGAAACTAGAAACCGTTTACATATTTCATCCAAATTTTAGAGGGCGCAGTCAGCGTTAAATGAACTCTTTTAAAAGGGGCATAACTTCTTTATTACTTGGTATAAAATTTATTTATGTGTACATTTGTGTTTTCTTACATGTTTTATGAAAAGAAGATATCTTGGTACAAGTGACTACGGACATTCTTCTTTGAAACATTTGAAGTTTAAAGGTCGATGGTATCTTAAAAGATAACTTTAAAGTACGTGTTTATTCGCACAGTTGAAACGAAAAGAAAAAACAAAATATTCAGATTGTTTTCAATTCTCATTATTTTTAAAAAATGTTTGTGTTTTTATTATTATTTTATTATATTTGACAATAGCAATTTTTATTATTTATTTTGCTGTACTGTACGAATGTACTTTAAAACTATTTTTTATGACATGCAGCGAACTTTAAAGTTCAAATATCTCAAGATGAAATACCTATAGGGACATTTACTAACATATTTTTTCACGAAACATGTAGGAAAATACAAATTTCGTCATACATAATTTTTATACCGGATGTTAAAAAAGTTATGCTACATTAAAAAGAGTTTCCCTAGCGCTGGCGGCACCCTATAAAATGGGTATCGAAAATGTAAATGAATTCTGATTCATGGTTTTAATAAATCAAAATGATGATTTTATTTAGATAGCACCATTAAAAGCGAAGGAACTATTATTTTCTTTTTTTTATTTTCACTTTATCATCCTGTATTTTTAAAATCCTTCACTTTCGGGTTAAGTAAATTGGATTAAACCGTTGTATTTTCTCCTCAAAATCTGTGGGAGAATTTTATACAGAACTACTAGAGACACCCTGTACATTGAGAATAAGAGAAAATTGCTATTAGTCTATGAGGGATACCATCAATCTTCCGGTAAGTATCACATAAGTAATTAAAAAAGAGAATTTCTATTTCCATGTACATATTTTTCAGCTCGGCCGGCCAGGGCCGTAAGGGGAACCTCGGTCATCGAAGCTCAAAAGAGGGACCCAGGTCATTGAGGGGCGAGTCTGAATATGGACCCCTGTGGTTCAGATTAGTGGGATGGTTTAGCAATTCGCAACGATTACTGATCATATGTAGAATAGAAATTGTGGTGGTATATCATAATTTGATTTTTTTTTAGAAATAAACTCACTAAAGTCTCAATAACTGTAGGAACGACTATTCTATTATTAACCGGGTATCATTCTGTCAACTTCTATTAATCCTACCTCCATATCTACATCAATAGACTTCAAAGAAAGTGCTGTTGCTGAGGTCTTGCAGATATACCAGAGGAATTGTATAAAAATAATTATTCTACAATGCACTCCTATAACCATTATTTACGATCAAAAGCTACCAGTAAATGATTGAAAGTACCACAAAGAGTACTTCAACCTCCTTCAGAATTGACTGTCAATCATATATTACCTGTGAATTTGTCCAAAATGTATCACAAAATAGATCGTTTTTGGTGGTGTGCACTATTGTTCCGTATTGTTTTGCCAAGTATCATACTGACAGGTAAGTTCGCATTTCTTCAATTTGCTGGTCACTTCAGAGAGGATGAGACCCAAACTAATCTTGAAGAATGCTGGAAAAGTGTTCGACGATTATAATGATGAACAGAAGGAAAATCAACGTTGAAACAAAAATCTAATGGGTTATAACGGCAACATTAGCGGTCATGATTGAAAATAACAGGATTCAAATAGACCCAGAGCTCCACTGGTTCTCTCAGGGCGCCTCATTTTTAGTTGCTTTCTACCGCCCTACAATGACCTCCTACATCTACCTAATATTCGGGTGCTACATGCCCTTCTTCTCGGTTCCTGCAAAAGACTGCATGATGAAAGCAACTAGGTTCTACATGAAAGCCCTAATTACTTCCTGCTTTTTTACGAGTTCATTAGTCCTCAGCTTCTACTTGATCCAGTATTTTTCTACAAACAAAATATATGACGTTAAGGTATTGAATAATCTTCTCTGATAATACAAAATTGATTCCCCTCTATAGTATTGCAGCGCCATGGAGACCGCAATGCGTACATTGGGAATAGTGAAATATAATGGTTTGTCTGCGAAGGATGCATTCAACTGGGTGCTTCCTGGTAAATATCAAATCAGTGATTAAAAAAGCTAGTTTTTATACTAAAATGTTCCTCAGAACCTCTGATGCTGGTTGGTTCCATAGGGTTATACGTAGCCTTCAAGAAATTGGTACCTGCATCAGAAGAACTTGGAGAAAGTGCTACTGCTATTGGGATTTTGCAACTGGAGGAGAGACAACGCAAGAAAATTGTGTCTTACCTTTCAAGCTTTGGTTCATATATTTGAGTCTTTTTGATTGTGTTCATTTGAAAATTAACCTTTAGGAAAGTATTTCTCCTGTTTTCTACTATGTGTGACAGCAGTCTTAAGCCCCAGTATTGTCGGAGCTTTCTACTACTTGGTATTTCTGGGAATTGTAACCTACTGGGCCTTCAACCAACCATTGAGCAGAGTTCTGGCGTGCACCCTCACCTATCTCCTTCCAGTTTATCTGTTCCATTTGACGTTGCTGTTCATATACCAACTCCAGTATTTGCAGGATCACCACGCGTTTCAACCTGCTACTATTGGGGCTAGGTCATAATTATTACATCAAAAGTCACCAAATATTCAAGTGAGCCTTTGCAGGCTATTGGGGCTGGTATCCTTGAGGACCTACAAAGATTGCACTGATCCCAGAATATTTGTTTTGCACCCTCAACCAAAATCAAATTATGCATTGCCATATATCTTGTATGGTATATACCATATCAGCGTTCTGGTTGCCAGGCAGATGCTTCAAGCTGAGGTATTAAAGCTATACGTTTAATCATCAGGTAGTTCCGTCCAATTAATGAGGGGAACTGAGAGAAAACTATTTAACGTTTCATAACAAAGGGTAAACAGAAGAAAATTGTAATCTTTGGAAAGCTAAAGTTCTACTTTTTTTGCTTTACATTAACTAATATATTACATTTACCTATACAAGGTATTCGTTTCTGGAACTCAACCATGAGAATCTTGGTAACCATAAAAGATACGAGGTTTGTTAAATTAGAACAAAGTTGTGCACTCTGGAGTTCAAGAACACGCCATTTTTAAACTTCTCACATCCAGAGAATTTTTAGATAAATATTAGACAAATATTCGAAAAAACTGAGATTTTGGTAAAAAGTCTTTATTTGTTTCTCAGCGTATTTGGCGAAATAATTCAAAAAGATTGGAACGTAGGTGTGTCATAATTGAGACCTGACGTTTTGATTTTCGGCAACCATCATCAACAATTTTGGTTTTTCTTACGAGCGCCATCTTAGATTTTTCCATTTTTAAATTCACATTTCTTTCTGATTACGATGATGTATCACATGTTAAAGTTCGGTCAGAAAGTCAAAACCACTTGCACGACTAGAAATTATGACATTTCAGTATTTTCGAAAACCAGTAGCGTACTTGGATTCTCACTGATCTGCAAACTCGCAAAAATTTAAAAAGATTAAATTAATATTTAAAAAATTTCCAAATGACTCAATCCACACGACCCTGATTTATTTCACATTTCTTCCTTCCATATTACCCCGAACGCCCTGTAAGCTCAAACTTGTTACGTTTCAGGATGGCATTCGCCATCTGCTGGTGGCAAGTTTTCATTGGAAAAGGGAAAATATGGACACTCAGACATGGGAGCTAGTCATTAAAGAAGTACAAGTGTGTAGCTTTAACTATTTAATTAAGGTCTTTAATAGTGGATATCAATTGAAGAAAAAAATTCGGTTGGAGAAAGATACAGAGATTGAAGAAGCCTTGTTACTGGATAAACTTAAAATTACCTTGAATTATCTACAATCATTCTTGTTTAAGTTTTCGCCACTACTGGGCAATTTCTTGATGATGGTTATTATATGCAAATAGTTAAAAATAGTCAATTTACCCGTAATGTTCCAGATATGGGCGATAGCTTACTTATGCTGGACCAGCTTCTGTCTTCTAATCTTGGCCAATTTAGTGTGGCTAATGCCCACCAGAAAACAGGCAATGCTTTCTATTAGCCCTCTGATGGCCGTCATTATGCACATAATGCTATTCGGCCAGTATCTATATTCCCTCAATCTAACAGAGGAAGAACTGCCCTCAAAAATGGGAGCTCTAGATTTTAGACCTGGTGAATTTTCAAGTTAACCAAAGATTTAAAACAACGACCTCCATAGTCTTAGTCAGAGATTCCTTTGCGAGGCTCGTTCAATGGAGTAGTTCATATTCTCAGCGAAACCTATCACTGTATCAGAAGTCTTTTTTATGTTCCGATACTGCTTTTTTTGTTGCTGCAGTACTACTATGTACACAATTTTTCCTCTGTTTTGCTTAAGTAGACATACTATTAAGTTATTTGAGCAGGTGCTCATTTTCATTCTCAAAAATTTCTTTTAGCAGGTTTAGTTTCAAATCTGGACCATTTATAAAGTTCAATAACTTTTTCTTTCCTAATTCCACTCTGATAATGGAGTTATGATGAGAAACTGGGTGTCAAGGTATGCATATGTTTAAGCAAGAAAATGAGCATATGCTCAAGTGGTTGGTTCGGTGAACTACAGCAGAAATAAAATATTTAAATGGCTTCTAGTACAATGACGGATTCCACTGAGAATATGAAGTACGCCAATGAACAAATTCGGCAAGCCATGCAAGGGAATGCCAGATTAAAGACATCGATGCTGTTCTTTCAAGTGCCTTGTTTCCACTTATACAGGGTGCGTCAAGTAAAACGAGCCAAAATTATATTCTGTTCTAAAAATGTTTTTTATTAGAAATTGATGCAGATTTCCTTCACCCTTTTGACGAGAAAAGCACCACCCCCAAAATTTTAGATGGCTAAGTGGTTAGAGAGATATATTAATTAAGGATTTTTTAAATTGGTTTGAACTGATACCAAAATTTCTTTTTTTGAAACAACCGTGGACCAGTAAATTGTTTATTTCTATATGAACACATGATACATAAAGCGCGAAAACATCTAAATCAATTGTTCAAAGTACTGTCCGTTAAATTTTTGGTAATGGAACAAGCTTGCTTTGAAACAGTGTCGTACTTTCTGGAGTATTAGGGGGTTATTTGGCGATTTTCATTATCAATGCATTCTCACAATACTTCCAAGGTGCCTGGAGTATAAACTTTGGACTTGAAATGCCCCTGTAAAAAGAAATATAATGGAGTAAAATCTAGGGACCTTGCTGGCCATTCAATTGCAATTCTTCTACCGAACTAATAACCAGGGAAATTTTCATTCAAAAATTAGCGAACCGCTAATAAATAGTACAGAGGCGCACCATTTTGTTATAATTTGAAAATATTGTCAGTATCACCCTTAAACAACCTTTAATGTGATGTATCACTGCATCCCCTTGCCGTTTAAAATTTTGAGGGTGGTATTTTTTCTTGGCCATGGGGTGAAGGAAATTGCCGTAAGTTTTGAAAAAAAAAATTTCTCCCTCCATATTAAAAATGACGTGTCCGTTAATTTTTGCATAATTTCTTTATCAACCAAGAAAATAACTCTTGTTAGTTTTAGTTGGCACACCCTGTATAAAATTTAACTTGTTTTTTAGGATTTCAGATATTTTACAGCGAAAAGTGGATAGCGCTTCTCGCAAAATCTTTAATGGGAATTGTAATATTCATCACACTTAGGCACTTTGTGCAGCAGAAATCTATGAGAAAAAAAGAGGCTCAACTGGCACAGTCCAGGCCTGATGCTTCCGAAGCTGAACCTAGTTACTGATGCTTTACCTTTTCATGCCTGTGATTGTAATGATTTTATTCATCAAGGTTTAGAATCACCAGAACCTTCCCTTGTGGATAGCACTCAAGCAGTTTGCCTCAAGTTTTTTTCCTTGTGGTGGATGTGGGTCGTTATACTCACAATGATTTGGATGGAGTTTTGGTCAAGTAACAGTTTATTTAGAATCGCCTTCGTTGGTCTTGCTGTAGTATTCTTAATGACGTTTCAGGTGAAAACATTCGATTTTCACAACTAGCGTACCAAACTTTTTATTCTTCAGCTATGCTCTTTCACCCTTTGGAAAAATTTTCTTCCCTTCTACTGGTGGATTGTGATGGTTTATGCAATGCTGAACTTGGTAGTGCTGTATATGTTCCAGATCGACATAATCAGAAGTTACATGCTCAAGCTTTTCACTTTAGAACAGTGATATTTTTTTAATTGTAATTAATCACTAGCATTTATAATTATTGTCAACCAGGTATGAGGAGTTTGGATGTTGGATTTGGACGGGCAATACTGAGAAGTTGGTAGCAATGGCCACTCCCATATTCTTTCAGATTGCTGTAGCTGTGCAGCAAAATTATTTCCAGAGCACATTTCATGATCTTACCGAGATGGAAACTCCTGAGCAACTCACTCAAAGACTTAAAGTGATGGAATTTAAGGGTTTGTATTATGATTCTATGTGCCAGTAACGACTTCATTAGCACAAAGAAATTTCGCAGTTGTGGCAAAAACCTTTGCCAGGATCACAGACATCTTTTTCACTATCCTGGAAATCCATCTACCAAAAATAATCCTCCTTATTGGGTGGTTGATGTGCGTATTTGATTTATGCGCAGTTTTTGTCCCTTTAGTACTACCCCTCACATTGGCCAGCATCATGGGGAGACGATTCACCAAAATCATCACATATATCATATCATGTTTTGTCCAAATCTTTATAGTCCTAAGACTCATTTACATGAACCAGTATAATCACCATCATGACTGGGACTATGTGAGAAATTATGTAGGATAATCAGCCTTTTTCCATTTGATTGCTCTAGTCAGTTTAAGTACAGGCAAGAGATGGGGTACAATATAACGTGACTTTAAACACTGCGGACTGGTTGGGTTTCCACGAGTCGAGACTAGGAAAAAGCAAGGCAGATTTTCCGCAGTTGGTCTGGTGCTTTGGCTTCGTGTTTGCAGTCACTCTCGATAGGATTGTGAATATCAGAATGCAGAACTATAGAGATTCCAGGAGATTAAGGGGGCTACATCCGACAGTAATCTTCCCTGAGATTACTTATGGAAATTCCCATGACAATTTGAAGAGTTTGCTCAAATTTCTGGCAAATTATGGGTTTTATAAGCTGGGCTGTGAAGTAGGGTTTGCTAAGGAAATGCATAGAATACTATCATAGGGGTTTCCAGATCACTCTGTTGTATGCAGGAGTGGTGATAGTCTTAAGAATGGACGCTGTAGCAATCATTTTGGTCTTATGGCTGTTGGCAATGTTCCCGCTCAAGAGAGAACGTATGAGGATTCTGTGGCTACCATCAATTCTGTTTCTGGTGGTGTTGATATTCGTCCAGTACTTATTCACTTTGGGCTGGTGGCCCAAGTTTTTTGATAGTAAGTTTTGTGAGACAATGCTACAAAATATGTATAAAAATTCAATATCTGTAGACTCCTTGACCTCCTACTGGAACTCGAAATACTTCCTCCTTCGTCTTCAACAGTTCTGCCACTTGATGAACATGGCCAATCCACCTATGAAAGACAAAATTATCCTTGATTTTATCCTGCTCTTGATCATGTCCAGACAATGGAAAGCTTTCAAAATGGAAAGAAAACTAGCAGGAATAGATCTGCTTGCAGGAAGCAACACAAACGTTCATCATCTTATCGATGACCCGACCGTTCAAAATCCCATACCCGATTTCACTACCGTCAAGAGGCAACAAAATGTCTGTAAATTCTTCTTCATGTTTATTTTAGACAGACAATTTCCAGGAACTCTTTAGATTACTTCAACAACGTTCTCTTTACCAGCTGGTTTTACCTGTCTCTACTAGCTACATTCCTAGTAGGGACCATGCGACCTTCAATCTACTCTTACGGGTTCATTCTAGGCGCCTTAGTGTTTCTATGGGAAGGTTCTAATGTATTCCTAAGACCCCCAAATACGATTTTATTAAGGTTGATTTCGCTGACTTAGCATTAAACTCAATTAGCCATAAGTTTTTTAGATGGAACCTATTGCTGGCATATAACATCTTGATCATGGTCGCTAAAACTATATCTCAATTATTTGGATGCGTTCTGATACATGAACGAAATAGAAGTTTCAGTTGTAGACTACTAAAGTGAGATTCTACGTAGGATCGATTTTCCTGATTTTATTAGATTTTTTTCTGTTGGTTGTGTGGAGAAATTCCAAATGGCTGGCGCAGTTCCTGAACTTTCCATAACCTCTTGGTGTCTCATAGGTGTTCCTCTAGGACTAGGATGGAACTGCGTTAATTTGTTCTTCCTGCTGGGGCAGCAGCGAATTTTTAAATCATATTACTTTATTCATATCGTGAATAATACCAAAGCCCACACCATTTTAGCTGACAGAGGTACAACTTGGCAGAAGGCGAGGAATTGTTAGTTATTGCGATTTTAGGAGCCAATTTGATAGAAGAAAACAGGCGAAAGATGAGGGAGACAGTGGATAATGAGAGAATTTCCATTGAGAAGAACATAAAGAAGAAGATGGAGACCATTAAAGCTAATGCTTCAAAAATTGCAGGTGCATACTTCTAAAAAATTACGTGTAATAGTGTATGTATACAGTGTCCGTCATGTACATATATGATGTAACAGTAATAATTTTTTAAATAATTTCTCTATTAAATATGTTTCAAGTGAAAATTTCCAAGGCTAATTTATTGTCACTTTTTGATGATCTAAAAGTTTCTTTTCTCGCCCCATAAAAGTGCAACGAAGTCCAACTTTTGATTTTCAAACGTGACCCATCATTTCTGATTTGTTTTGAGGAATCCACACTTATCTGTGTATATACACATATAAAAAAAATTGGGGTTAGTCAGGAAAAAAATTGAGAAAAAAATTATTTTCCTTTTTTTATAAAAAAAAATAAATTCAATCAGAAAAGAAAAATAACGAAAATGGAGCTGTGGAAGAAGAAAAGAATTTCAAGGTTATCAAAAGGTGACTACAAATTAGCCTTTTGACTTTTACTCGAAACATTTTTTGATGGAAAAATTATTTAAAAGTTGTAGCCATTATTCCATATATTTAACGGATCCTGTATAATTGTTTTTATTTAGAAATTCGAAACGGCATCTACACGAATTTTGATGAAATTGATCGGGCCACTGACGTACCACTTCTTCCTTCTGTGAATGAAGCTAATGATACTGATAATGATAGGGATAATGTCGGCAATAATGATGATAATGATACCGATGCCGATGATAGTAATGAGGGCGAACACAAATCATATGATCCTATGCCTATAAGCGAGGTAAACACTATCATCGACTGATTAAACCCAATTAATTTAAGTTCTATTGCAGTACTTTGGGTTGTACCACACCACAGATATCGACGTAGTTTTAAAAAATGCAGATAGTCGCAGTAGACGCAAGGAAGCTCTAATTAGAAAGGTGAGGATAAATTTTGTAAAGTAAACATATATACACATACATAATCACTCTTCAGGCTCAAGGGAAAGCTGCTAAAGGCGAAAAGACTGATGATTCAGGTTGGTAATACACATCTTTAACCTTAATCTTAAAACGATTCTATTTCAGAAAGTTTACATTCTCTCAGAACAGTTAAAATACTGCGTTTTACATGGGGAGCATTTGAAAGCCTAATAGTTAGCATTACATTGCTAATCGATCAAGCCTCAAAGGACTTTAGGAAAATTTTAGATGAAATGGACTTCGACAAGAAGACACTCAAGGCAGGCAAATATACTTTAAAGAAATAGTACTAAAATACTTCTGGATTTCTGATACTAGTGACATAAACCTAAACTATTTTGTAGGATAAAACAAGTTATACCAAAGGCGTCAGGTTAGGGTCCAACAAGATTTGGCACCCAGCTGCAACATATGAAAAAATATTAAATGAAGAGTAGGAACCCGTTAAGAGCATTAAATTCCTTCTATGTCATTATCTTTTAGGAGACAAAATCCTAAAAAGAAACGTGAATTGCTGGAATATTCGATTTACATAAAACTTCCCAGAGCTTGTTGGTATCTGCTAATGGCCTATTCAGAGTCGCTTTGCTACCTCACGATCTTGGTCTACCAAATCATGGGAAGTACTTTCATTTCACTCCCCATATTATTGATGACATTCTGCTGGGGTGCTCTCACAGTTCCGAAGCCCTCAAAAACTTACTGGATCATCAATATAGCTTATGTTTTGGTAGGATTTTACTCCACGAATGCTTTTCCTTGCAATTCATGACTTTTAATGTGGAGTTATTTCAGATTATGGCGCTCATTAAGAACTTCTTCGATTTGGAAATAGTTCCATGGAAAGGAGATTGGAATCAATATCATCCATTCTTTCCTCCAAGGCTTCTAGGACTGTTCAATAATTTGAAAGGGATGACGCTGTTAATGTTAATTTCCATGTCTTTTCACAGGTAGGTAATGGGTTTTCATGAGGTTTTCATGGCAAAATCCCTAAATATTCATTATGGGTGTTTGGTAATGGGCTTTCAATTACTGATCGATGTAGTAATGAGATGTTTCTGATATTATTATTATTATTGGTAATTGGTGATGGGTTTCCAATTACCGGACAATGGACCGTTTAACACGTGATCCTTTATTTCCTCACCAGTGTAAATATGGCAGTAAGTAAGTAAGGTAAATTGACACCGTAACTGTGTCTTGTATACTTTTCGCCATGGTTAACATTCTAGTAGAAAAATATATTAAGAAATTATATGAGAATGTTCTATCAGAAGGAATCAGTATAAACACCGTGGCACATCCTTAAGCTCTAAGAATAATTTGAGACCACATAGTGACTATAAACCCCTTGCCAAAAACCCTGATGAGTTTCATGAGATCTTCAGAATAGAAGCACCTCATTAACTTGCAATTGAAACTCATTAGGCACCATTGATTTTTTCGCACATAGAAAGTGTACATATATTTTTTTTTAAATAGAGCCGTTCTTCTGAATTTGGGACTGTGGAAACCTTATAGGTATAGAACCACTACCCTGATAGCGGATGGTCGGTATCAGGTCAAAAATGGAAAATTTGTCTCCATTTCTCCGTAATTTCGAATGCAGATATGACTTTTATGACATCACTAACATCTATGGTATTCCAGGGAAACTGGTAGGGGCCAAAGTGATATCGTCGAAGTATCCACAACAAATATATCCATTGGAGATTATTTCCCTAAATCTATTGCCCATGGGTGCGGCTCGTTTTGAGGTTAAGCACTCCTTTCAACAAATCTTTACTTCTTCTTAGAGCCTCAAAATATGCTGAAGGATTTAAGCTCTATATTCAGCAATTGATTGCCCCATCCTTGACTCAAATCCCGAAAGATGTATACATGCCCATGTTTCTCTGCGACCTAGTGAACTTATTCCTGATCGTTTTCTGTTTTGGAAGCTTTATAGTAAATTCTTGCATCAGGTCAAAACCAAAAATAAATAAATTCTTCCAGAATGCTGCTAAACCACAAGGATTTATCCAGTTCACCCACAGCAACACAGTGCCTACTTCCTACATTTTCATAGTGCTCATATACATGTTCAGCATGATGATAGATCGAGCCCTGTACATGCGGAAAAACCGATATGGAAAACTAGTTTACCACTTATTCCAAGTAATTACCATTCACATTTGGTTTTTCATCATGGATCCGTTATTAATGAAAAGGTTTGCGCTATTTTTGAAATTTTGATTGCTTAATGGAAGTACTTGCTTATTTGCAGAAAATTGCAAGATTCGGCTGTGCTACAAGGTTTTTATTTCTTTAAGACCCTGTACTTCTTGTTCTCAGCCTCTCAGATTCGCAATGGCTATCCGACCATTATCTCTTACCATTATTTCTGGCATGGTTATACTGTATTCCATAGGTGAGTGCATAAGCGATCAATTTTCTAGAGTTCAACTTAGTTTCAGCCCTTAAGAGCCTGAAAGTAGCATTATATTTGATGGAATTCAAGTTACTTTCTTATGAGTTTCACTTAGTTTCTTCTTTAGGATTTTTCCTCCCAAATTTCAGAGTTTTTCTTCTCAAGTTGCCTATTACGGTTTTTTTAACGCTCCATCCCATTCTGATATTTTGGCCACTCCAAGTCCTTCTCCTTCTGGATTTCAATTACAAATCAACTGTCTTTTAGATACGGATACAAGATTTACCGCCTCATCCCATACTTGCTGGAAATCCGCTGCCTGCTGGACTGGATTTGCAGCGATAGCTGCTTGGGCTTTCAATCATGGTTCAAATTTGAAGGAATGACCCAAAGCTTGTTTGACCAGAAGGCAATCTCCTCTAAAGAAATCTACAGAGTGTTTTTTAATGTTGTGTTAATATTTCAAGATATGATTCCTCGGGCCATTTTATAAAGAAAAGTTCACATTAACATATGCGTGTATCCATAACGGCCTTATTCTTAACTGCAGGGTGTTGAAAGTTTTTTCCAAATTGATATTTTTTAATTTCTCGAAAAGTACTTTAGATATTATTATCAACTTTAACGTATATTAATAGGACATAAAACTTCATATTATAATGAGAAAAGTCATTCTATTCCTGAACCAGTAGCGTCCGTACGAATATGTCTTCCAATATTATTTACAAAAAAAAGTGGTACGCAACTGACATTTTTTTGTGAGAATATTTTTCTGATAAAACTGGACAGTTCTGAATGAAGGAGGTCTATGATAATAAACTATAAAATATAGAAAATTTAATATAAAAAAATAAATTATAATAAATTCTTAAAATAAACAAATTAATTAAGATGATTTTGATTGTTTTATCAAGAACTGTACGTCTAACGAGAAAAGCATAATAAGCCTTTTTCATGTTGAATTGACGAGTTTAATCAGAAAAAAGTATTCCCATCAAAAAATATCAATGGCGCAGCACTTGTTCGTAAATAATATCGGAAAACCTGTATGTAAGGACACCACTGGTTGAGCAGTAGAATTAGTTTTCTTATTAAAATGCGGAGTGTTATGTCCTAGTAACACACATTAAAATTAATAATAAAGCTATAGTACTTTCTGATAAATTTAAAAATAACGATTTGAAAAGCAAAAATTTCAACACCCGGTATTTAAAAATTTGGACCGTTGCGGACATACATGTGTCCATATGAACTTTCCTTTATAAATTGAACTGACGAATCAAATCCTCAAATATTAGCACGATATTAAGGAATACCCTGTATTTGCATTAGTCGGGTGTTTTGTAGTGTCAACAAGAATATGAATCCAAAGGGGGAGTTCCTAGTGGTCAGTGTAAAAGCCGAAGGTCAAAATTGGTCACCGGAGGATTTTTGTTTGTTTGCTTGGTCTTCACAGTGATATTTCCCTTGGTACTCTTCTCCCTAAGCACTAAAATGGGGGTGACCACACGACCTCAAAGAATTCAGCTGGAACTCTACATGGGGAGGGCTCTGCCTATATTTACAGCCCATGTCCGGGAGAGCAACATAATTCAGTTATATTTTTTCATATACTCAGACTTTTTTTCCCGTAATATTTATTATTTTAGGATGTCGCAACATGATTATGAGAACTTATCATCCACATTTAACAATATATATCAATCCAATGAAATTTTCAATAGCTTCCAACCTGAAGACACCATTGTAGTAAAATGGTCTAGAAACAGCTTGTTCACCTGGGATATCTCCGCAGGGAGCAAAATGGAGCTTCTAGAAGAACTGTTCGATAGTTTGTCTCAAGTCTCATTACATGCTGCCCCTTTCCTAAAATCTCTTTTGGTTAGGCCAAGAGTTTCCAATTCGCCTAGAAATCCATTACGTTCACGTTGGTGGTGGTGGTGAACAAAGCTACAAAACTTTCGGTCAGAATACTTACGTCCCTCCTCTTCCAAATGAAGATAGGCAAAATCTCATTGATATGGTTAAATCCGAAAATGATTCTAATATTATCGCAAGGTTTCCGATGATTTTTCCAAAATTTATGAGCATCAACAAAGAAGGGAATCCGCGAGTGCTCACCCTAATGGAGGAATCACTTAAGGGTAAGAACTCAATGACCAAACTTTTAATTATATTGAGTATTTATAGAACACAGCTCGACACACGATCCTAAAGAAAACCTGTCAACTGGAGACTATGAAGACGAAGCTCTCCCTCCAAATGGAGGAAGACTGAGAGACATTCTTGTTAGGTTGTACTCAAACAAACGAAGAACTACCTGGTTAGTTCCATTTACAACAATATAAAAATATAAGGGTTCTTATTCATGCAGGTGGCAAATACAGGAAAAGTGTTCAGCTGAAGACGACAACTACATTTATTATTTATCAAATTTGGTCTACAACGACTGCGAGAGCTTAGTCCTGTATATCTTCAATGAAAAAATCTTTTCTGGAGCTATAAACGTCTTAGCTAGCAAAGGGTATGCGCAACTTGCGATATCTCACAAACAGTATCGATATTATTTTGCAGAATTTTTGGGCTCTACCTAATTTACTTTATGATGATCATTAAAGCATTTAGAGCCTGTAGGGCCGATATGGTTGACATATGGATCACAGATTTGCCCAATACCAATAAGTTGTTCCGAGTAAGTCTCTTTCCAGTCAATATTTCATCATCAATAAATTAATATTATAATTGGTTGCAGAAATGTATGGAAGTGTATATTGCCCGAGATATGAAAAATTTCGAATTGGAGAACGAAAATTTTCAGGACCTCGTTGCAATCATGCGCTCTAAAGAGGTTCTGATTAAGCTGTCTCGGTATGAGAATAATAGTTATAATCCCACCTTTGTAATACCCGAAACAAGTTCGTAGAATAATGATTTTAATGCATTAAAATTTTATTAATATATGACTTAAATTGAAAGAACGTGTAAAAACCATATTGCTGCAATAAGAAATTAAAATATGATTCTGCTCATGAATTATTGGTGTTTAGAATTGTTCTGTAATCAGTCCATGCAGTCCGTGAGGTCATTTTCGAATATCCAGTAGGTCTCTACATCTCCTTTCCCCTAAAATCAACAAAAAAGAGGAATCAGAGGGGTCACTTTTTCTAGGAAATTCAAAAACTTCGTATAAAAAAGGGGTGCATTTCTAATTTTCCTTAGGACTTTGTAGAATCTGAAGGGTATGAGTCAAGAGATGAGAACGCGTATAATTGAGTAACATATTTTTCGATTTCTTATAATATTCATTAGAGCAAAACCACATAATCTATTCTTTAAAATCTCCAAAATTTTGGAGAAAAAAACTAAAAAATATTATGCTAGCAGATCATTACTTACTTATCGTATCCACACGATCCACCTACCTTTAATTTGACCACACCTCTGTTCCTGATTATGTACTTCTCCTTCGGCAGCATCATTTTAGTGGAATGTGATATATGTACCATTCCAGGCTACAATCCCTAATTATCACTCGACACTTCTACATCCTCCAAAATATTTACCGAACTTGTAGACTGCATCCTCGAAGCTGTATTCACGGTATCGCCAAAGAAACAATACCTTGGAACCTTGATTCCAACTACTCCTGCAACCACAGGTCCTGAATGAACTCCTACAAGGATAATTTTAAAGATTTAGCAGATTTATGTTACTTAACCAAACATACCAATTCGAACATCGACTTTAGTCCCTGAGGGAATTTGCAGCTGTTTCACGTGACGCGTCATGCATAGAGATGCATCACAGACATTTTGAGCGTGAAGAAGGGTCTCTTCAGGGGCACCGCAAACGGCCATGTAAATCTGACCCACTGTCTCCACCTACAGAAAAATTTGTAGGTATTGGTTCAGGTTTCCTCAAGATCGGTTGGTACCTTGTAGACGTTGAAAGTATCCATTAGAGAATCGAAACAGGTGAAGACAGCATTCATGGTACTAACCAGCTCCATGGCATCTTCCACTGTTGAGGAATTGAATCCCACCAGTTCACAGAACATTACGGATACGGCGTCGAAAGACTGGAAAATTAATGCTCGCATGAGCAAAACTGCAGGTTTTCAGATTTTATTTATGTAGGGCAGTGTGAATTATAATTACTTGCTCACATAATTTTTCTGTTGCTTAATTCAGTACATTTAGTGCACACTTTTTAATTTGTAGAATGTTTGTTAAAACGAAAGGCCTATTACCCACTAAATGCTAATAGAATATTAATTAACAGGAAATTAACCTAAACTAAGCTGAACTAACGGTCAATGGAATATTACTTAACAGGAAGACTGTTTGTGCAGCAGTATAGATTTCGATTAGTACGAATTGCAATTAAAATTGGTTTTTACCTTTTCATTTTCTTAAATCTTAAAATTAAATTTGAAATTAATTTTTTTAATTAAAAATTTAAGAATCGGAATGAAGCTAACCGTATCTGGATTTTCTCCAACTAGCCACGCTCTGAAAAGGTGATTTAACACTAGACAATTTATCTCTCCAATGGAATATCTACGCTGACAATGAGTTGGAATTCCTGACGTAATTGTTTAAATGTTTTTGCATTGTCGATGCCAGAAGCTGTACGAACGAATCCAAAAGGGTTTACGGGTTCAAAGGCATATGAAATTGCAACTGAGCTCGAAGGGAATATAAGTATTACTAGAATTTATTACTTGACATGTGCTTAAAGGATTATTTCCTGCTCTCAACTTTTCCGCCACAGGTTTCGGTATCATGGAGTAAAGGAGGTCGTCTCCCCGTTGTTTCCACTCTTCCAGCAAACTGAGGTTGATTTCAAGTTCCGACGCACGTTGTTCGGCCTTGTCAAACATTAGTTCTAATCTGTAATTAAGCCATGTTCACAAAAGTGTTTAGGAGGAATCACGTAAATAAGATGAAAGACTTTTGTCGTAACTGCAAACTTTCCGCGCTAAAATGAACACGTTTTTATTAACAAAGTTTTTTTTCAAAATTTCGATTTTTGTAAAGGGAAACCCTGTACATGCTTTAAAAAATCATTACATCTCTTGAGGCGAAGCCTGTATTGTAGAATCTCACACCTGCATGGAAATATAAAACAACAAGAAAAATATGATAAATAAAGAATCCAATGAAGAAAAAACAATAAAAAACCTGAACTCAATGTAGTAAAAACCAATTCACAGGTGGTTTTACCAAAATACGTCACACAGCAGCGACGCTTTTTGTCAAGAAGCCTTTGGAAATAACAGAATAACGTTTTAGTTGTCAGTGCTAATGGCGTCTCCGAGTTTCCTCCCGGCTCTCTCACGGAAAATATCATATTTCCAGTGAAAACGTAGATAAACTTTGAAAAGTTTGTGTAGAATTACAGGTTAATTTAATTAAAAAACGTAATGAGTGTTCGTATAAGATTGTGCAGTGCTGATAACAAGTTAAAATTGCACATTTAAAATTCAATTTGCTCTGACAGTACCGAGAAAATCGCGTCGTTTACGTTCGGGTATCCGAAGTCGCACGATGGCCGACCACATGCCTGGAAAGAGCTCAAATGGGACGTACGTAAGTAAAAGTTCCACATTTCCCAACCAAAAGTTAGAGGCGGAGAAGAGACCAGCAACACAATGCTGTTGTAATATTTTGTTATTTATCCGTGATAGTTTTTAATTTTTTAACAAAAGTTTGCGTTTTTTCTTCGTGTTACTTTAATCATAAGCCAAGAAGTCTAAATATAACCAGGACCAGATGTAACTGCCCTTTTTACTCGATTCCCTCATCGTCGTTATATTGGACTTTCGCTCTATTTTTTTACAAAAAACAAATTTAAAAAATGAAAAATTTTAGGTGTTAAACAGCATATTTCCAAGCAAAACTCCGTGGAATTTTTGATATTTTAAGGAAAAGTGCCAAGGGAAAGTAATCTTGTTTCCTAAATTTTATTTCCTGATAGAACGAAATCCTCAATTTTCGTATTCAAATAATACAGGAAATTTTACGTATTTCAGAAAATGTTCAGTTCTTTTGGATAATCTAAAAGAAGCTTAAGACTTATATGACATACTTCATTAATTCATGAATGTCTAGAAAATGACCTGTCGCCAATACTTTGAATATGCTTATCATCCCCTTAAGGCTTCCCTTTTGTTTTTACTATAACTACTATAAATACTTATTCTCTTATAGAAAAATCAGGGTCATAATGGATCGTATTTTCGAATAAACTTCTATATGAAAATTTTTTGGAAAGAACTTCAAAATTCGTAAAAACTCGTCGTACCTATTAGGATCAAATTGGGCCACTATCTCTAGGGTGGCTTTAAACTCCGCATATTTGTATCTAGCCATAACGTATGGACCAAATAAAACAGTACCGTAATTGGTTTAATTTTAGTATTTTTTCAATTACGTAAATGTTATGATGGTTTAAAAAATCGACTCAGTCTTTAGAGCAAAAATACCAGGATCTTAGCGCTAAACCAATAGACATTTTTAGATTTTTAGATATATGTATACTTATATATACAGGGTGTCCCACAAGTGTTTCATTATATTTCAGTGGGTAATAGTACATTGAAAAATAATATGACTCCCTATATAAACCATATTCCAATAATGCTTCATTAAGAAGATACAGGGTGTTAAACTTTACTTAAAAAAAAAAAACACCTGGAATATTTCAACGTATCAGAGTATCAATGAACAGGCGAGCTCAATTATGTATTGAACAAAATGGCCACCAATTTGAACAATTTCTATAATGTTATAGCAAATAAATAATATTTCAAACAAACTTAATATTATTAAAACCATTTAGAGGATATCGTGCATATAGACGGTATTCAATTTTTTACTGGCAAACGATACGTCGGACGAAAAAGAGTCAAGTGAGCATTTTCCTTCTAAATGAAATTAAACTTCTAAAAATAATTTTTATTTTGATAAAAAGCAGTGGCGCACCATGTTTTTCTTTAAAAATGTGCTGAGACGTGTCCGTACGCACGTCACTGGTGAAACGAAAAATAGCCCTTTTGCATAAATAAATGCGTCTACATTAACTCTCAAAACATGCCAAATTTCACTCACATGTCTCAAACGGTTTTGAATATATCAATAAAAGTTAGATTTTTTAAGTAAAGTTTAACACCCTGTATCTTCTTAATGAAGCATTATTGGAATGTGGTTTATATAGGGAGTCATATTATTTTTCAATGTACTATTACCCACTGAAATATAATGAAACACTTGTGGGACACCCTGTATAAGTATAAAACTAAACAGGTTTGATGTTTTTTTTTAAGAATTCTTATTTCGCTTGATATATACCGCTCCAGTTGTAATGTCCCTTTGAATATTCGCTCACTCATTTCAGTAAAGAACATTCCATTAAAAGCAAATCGAATTTATCAGAACAGGAAGTAGAAAACTTTTCAAGTGACCCGCATTGCAGTTATCCAAAAGAGCACTGGATTTCTTATCAATATCAATTATTTAATTCAAAATAAAATTTCGTCTGAACCGATATAAAAAAAAATAAAATTTCTTTTTAAATCATTGAGTAATAGATTGCTTACTTGGAGTTATTTTGCCATCCTGCCAAAACCATCTCCTTAGCCAGCCCATGAGGATTCATGTCATTCAAATAAAGACCCTGCTCCGGGAGCTCTCCCATGTCATTTACACTGAAAAAATAAATATTTCCATCTCAATCTAAAGCTAAGATCTATTCAATTATTTCCATGTCACATTGTGTAAATAAAGCCCTTACTGATGCGATAAATAATAACATTCCCCAAAGGGCTGTAATCGAGCATAGAAAATCGAGGGAAGAGGAGGGAGCTTGGAGCGTGAAAATACAATTAAAGCAAATATTATCTGGATTGATGAGTAAATTCGGAAAGGGGATTGGGAAAATCGATAAGTATTATGGCAGGTATAAGCATTTAAGGGAAACATTTTGTCACTGACAATGTTTCTTTTTTTGCTGACCTTCAGAGAGTGAATTTTATTCCTAAGTAGAATATATGACGTAACACAGATACTCACACAGGACAGCACAAGAAAATAATTCCAATTACATCGGCTAAATATTGCATCTGCCCTTTTAGCAATATGTTTTTCTGACCTGGCTGACTATCACGTCGAATGGTAGCATAAGGGGAAATATTCTTCCCATCAATCTCAATTGAATCTTTCAGATTTTCCGCCTTCTCAACCAGCAGCTCCTTATTGTCTCGATGTCGGTTCACTAATTCGGTTCTGAGCACTTCCATTTCAAACATCACTGATTTCAAATAGAAGCACTAAAATGAAATGAGAATTTTAACTTCAGTTCAATATTCTTTCGATTAGAAGGGACGTGCATGCATAAAACGTACCCTCACGTAACTAGTTTCTGGAGCCAGTTTAAATGGAAATTTGTGTCAATTTGCAAATGTATCCTTAGAGAGATAAAAGTTACACTGGCTTGAATATCAAACCGTTTGATGAAAAATGCTCTTACATTTTTCCAAGTGAAAGTTATTCCTTTAGGACGTCGAAGTCTGAAGAACTTTGAGACAGGCTCTCCCAAAATTTTGTCCCCCCCTTCTGCTACCTTTGACAAAGAATAGAAATTTGTAAGGTTCAAAGTAAACGTGAGCGATAATTGTCTATTAAAAAAGCTTTCAACATCAATCAAGCTCAAATTGTGTAAGTTTGAGGTTTATTAAATTCTTCAGTATGCTTCCGTGATATACCGCACAATGTGCTGAACGTTTAATGATTAATTTAGAGCCTCTTTCATGTTTTTCGAGCTTACTTGAAAATATTTAAACATTTTACTCACCTGAGTAAGTTTTTCCCCGATAGCCACAATATTCATAGCGGGATCAAACAGTATTGCAAATGGAAACAAGACCAGGAGCAAATCACAGTTAAATGAAGGCAATTTGCTTATGGTCTTTAAGTGGGCTTCTTCCTTTACTTGTTTGGCTAAAACCTAATAAAATGCTCTTTAAGGACTTAATATTAAAATTCTCCAAAATACGCACATAATGAGTATTATCGAAATTCAACCTCAAAGTAACAATAACAATGGTCTTTCCATCTACTTCCCCGGTTTCAGTCGATAACACTTGGCACTCCAACTTTAAGTTATAAATTTCGGTTGCAATCTGATCCAGCTGACCTACAAGACAAAGGAGAACGGAAAATATTATTAAGAAAGTTACCCTTTGGTTTTGCACTCTTAAGTACGAAGTTAAGAAAAGTTTGTTAACGTGACTATGAGTATAATGCTAGGGCTTTTCTTACCCATTAAATAATGTGTAAAGCCTTGTCGTTTGCTCCTGTAAACCAAAATGCATCCATGTCGATCCACTTTTGTTAAATACATAGAAGGGCTCTTCATTTTCGGGTATGATAACCTGAACTGAGAGTGGATATTATCGACGCTTTCCAAGAATTCCGTGAAGTTTCTTCCTGTTGCTTTTATGGTAGCATCATACCTGTTGCATGGATAATTTATATAGACAGAGAAAAATTTAAGCATTCAGTGGAGCTTAAATTGTGGAACTTTATCAAAGTTTCATTGGATAAACGTTCGAATACCAGTGATAGTGTGGTTTTCACATTATAAATATTTACAGGAAATATTTTATAAATTGTACAATTCAAGTAGCAGTGAAAGAAAAAGTTAAGGGATGTCAAGTCTGGTGATCTGGCTGGTCATTTTATGTCACCTGGTCTAACAATGTATTTGCCAAGAAGACTACGGTTGAGTCACTCTATGACTACTATGATTGAACAATGTCCACTTTATGTCAGTTAAGGCGTTAGACAAAACCAAATTATTAGGTGACTTTTTTTCAAGAAAACTTAATAGAACACTTCTATGTGGAGCTTGTACAAAACATGAAAAAAGCATTCATCGCCCTATTTGTTGAACAGTTAGCCAAAATGGAAGTCTAAAATTAAATGAAAATTATCGCCATTTTTAACAAGATGAAGCTCCTCATCATTAAGTTTTACTACTTAGGTAATAGCTGCAATATTAATTTTTTAACGAATGAATTGGTACACATGTGCTACGGAGTAGCCAGCGAAATTACCAGATCTGATACATCTCGACTTTTTTTGTACTGGTCCTGTATGCGTCAAAGTTATGACGATCTGAAAAACAAATAATTACTGGAACAATAGGTAAATTACGACAAGATTTAAAATATACTCTTGACTACTGTTTCACAAATAAGAGTGTAATTTGAATATTTGATAAGATAGTTCCTTATTTAACTCGAAAAAAATATTTACTTTTTTATAGGTAAACATTGCATTCTGGTAATTATAAATCCTCAAATTTTGCATCATTCCCAAATAGGCTTTCAGCGTCTTTTAGCGATCGGAAGATCGGAAACTTGAGTCCGGTACTCCGATGTAAACCAACAAAACAACCTCTAGTTGTCTATTATTATGGCACACCCTTACAAGACCTTAGTGACCAAACACGATCCTTCTAACTTGTTCGGTTTGGTAGTTGCAAAAACTTTAAATTATGCTTCGCTCTCAAATCAATTTTCAACGGTTTTGTGGCGACCGGAAACTTGAGTCGGTCACGACCAATATAAACCAACAAAACAAACTCTAAATTTGAATTATCATAAAATATACTGAGAGGAAGTTATTCGCTGAAATTACCGTTATAAATTCTTTGGTCGACAGTTTTCAATTTTTTAATTATAAATATTTTTCATTGATAAAAAATAAGCTTCATACTTTCGTGGAACACACCTTTTCCAAGAAGTGGTAAATTCGCAGCTGCAAGAACAATAAACTCGAACAAAAAGAGCATTGTTAAGTTTCTCAAGAGTAGATTCGAATAAAACTCAACCTGTAGGAAAAATAGTCTCGTTCAGAAGAGTCAATAATTCTGCAAGTTTTGGGATGTTTGCTACGATTCATATAGATTTACTTGCGAGCAATCTCCATTTTTGCCCAACTAGTTGCGCAACTGTTGCCTCTGCTGAATGTAACCAACTGCTCTTTGCTATTGTTGGTTCAGCTTGAAACATCACTGGAAATGTGAATTTACTTGCAACCATAGCAACATAACATGAATCTTATAATTTCCATTAATATTTGTTTTGTTTTTTATATGTTTTCGTTTATAGAGCACAATTACATATCATCTGGAAATACATTATATCACCTTTACTCAGGTGTAAAAATCGTATTAAGCGCTTGACAGTATTAGAAATACTATCCAAGATCCAAGGAAATGACTAATTATTATTACTGCCTAGTCACTGAACGTGATTTTATATACAGCGGAATTGTATTACAATGAAATTGTGAGGATTCTGCTGAAAGTAGTAACTACCAACTTCGAATAAGCAGAAAAAACATTGGAATGATAGTATATTTGATTATGGAGTCAGTGAGAATAAAGGGTTTCCTTGAGGAACATACTTTTTGTTTTTGAAGGTGTGTTTGTGTACAAAACATTAACGTCTGCCTTCAATGGGATCCTTTACAAATAATAATTTTGATTAAATTAATATAGTAGCGGGAATACTAATTACGGTAGCATTTCATGTCTGTATATAATTAACCATCCAGGTGTTGTACATTATTTATTTTTATTATCAACGGTGACACTGGCCTAGCTCCTAAGCAATAAATAATCTTCCAGCGCACGTTTCAGCCGTAACAACTATTTTTGGTTTGATTGATGGCTGAAAATGAAATTTTTCACAATAACAAAGGCAGCTAAAGAGCCCTTGTGATAGGACAAGAAAAATGCAACTTCGAAATTTTAATTTTCCGAGTTCTTTTAAATAACTGTCGTGTAAACAAAGAGACAGAACAAATGGGAACGAAAAGGAAATTTATTTGCAAGAAATGCTAAAACACTTTACTGAAATATACCCTTAATATATGTTAATGCGATTTTTCTACCGCCTTAAAAATCAGCTTTTCTATTTAGTTGCTAATCTTTCGAGATAAGCAATGTCAGTGTTCCTCTTTGAGCTTAAAAGAAGTACTAAGGGGATTTAAAGGTTTTTTGGTAAAAACCATTTTGACTTAACACTTGTTGTTAACGTAATTTTTGGTTGAGAAAACTTGACTTACCCGTAGTTGCTGAAAAATCTTACGAAACAATGCCCGAAGAAGTTCATGAAACTGTCATAGGACTTTGAAGTGAGTGTTGCTAGAGCTGAAGCTATATTACTCATGATGAAGTCTGGATACACCTGATGAGTGTTAAAGACTGTGTGCTTGCACTCTGCAAGCACCAGCGCTTTTTTCCATATTTCTTCTCCATATTCTTTCTGCAAAAAATAATTTTCATAAGCTGATAAATCCATACTCCATTGAATAAGCATTACACTAGAACATTTATTGTTCTAGTATGGTAATGTAAACCAGCAAAATAATCCTGTCTTATATGATCTTGTAAGAGAAGTCGGTCGTAAAAATATCCAAAGATAATTTATGATTCATTACTTCCATTGAGGGAGGTAATTTACTTAATTAAGCTTCGTATTGAAGTGAGCGTCTTGCTTGTAAATGTACCTAATTTAGTTTTATTTCAATCGTAACAATAAAACGAGCTTTTCTGATGGTCAAAGGTACACGCTAATTTAATTAAAGTCGAAGGAAGGAAGTTCCAAATATAGTTTAGTCAAAAACAGAAGGCAATCACTCAATTCGTTTTCCATTCATTACTATTGACTTTCTGTTACGAATATCGAATAGGGTTAATATTTGCCCTACACCGAAAGGTATTTCCAGAAAAATACTCCACATTCTGGAATCCATCTAATTTCTTTCAACTTGCAACATGTAGTACGTGAAAGCATGATTTTCTAACAAGAAAAAGTGCCGAAGCGAAATTCCCATGCAGGACCTTTCCTGAAACTCTGGAACAAAATTAATATAATTTATATCCCAGTGGTATGAAAATTCACAGGAATATATTTCATGAGGAAGTAGTTTCCCTCGTACATTGTCGGGCATCAAAGTGGGAGATGCGGCAATCCAACCAGCGAGGAAATAATTTTCGGGAAGTCAAAAGCTCCGAATAAAATAGAAGATAGAAATATGTGCGGTTTCTGTACTAAACTCATCTTGAAAGGAGGCGATATTGTTTGAACCTAAATCCGATTACTCACTATTTTTATGACCTACAATCTCGGAAAATTTAATTCAAATATCTACAGCAAAAATATTATTTTTCAGAAGCAACCATTAACAAAAAACGATTTATTTCTGTAATTTATTGCTGTTCATAACCAAACTAAATAAATAAATATTTCTAAAAATAATAAAAAACATTCAACAAAAAAATGATCGTCTCTTACCTGGACAAAATACTGAACACTTTCCAATAGCATTCCATACATCGTAACCTGGAAGTCTTTACAGCAGTTGTTGCTCTGAAATGAATTATAGGATCGATGTGTTAAGTGTGTGGCTAAGAATTCATATTTGCTCTTTATGTAAAATTTCGTGTAAAATCTGTGAATTTCATGTAAAGTTTAAATCTTAAAATTTTGGAAAAACTTTGATAAAAGAATAACTTGGTTGAAATCTAAAAACTTCATTTAAACCTTTGGGTTTTACTAATTTCATTCTTAAATTTTACCATTAAATCAGTATACGACAACAGCGTAGTTCTACATCGCATCCAAAATAATCGTGTGTTAAATAACGAAAACTAAAAATCTGTAAAATGTTGAGGTAACTGAGAGGAAAAAGAAATCCTTTCTATTCAGTTGAATTTAATGTATCAGGGTCAAGGTATTTGAAATTTCAAGAGAGGCGGGAGCACTAGATACGAAAATGTATTTTTTAGATGAAATACAATGTTGCTTTGGAGCACAAAAATTTCATCTAAATTTCTATGTTACTAATTCGTTATTAAATTTGATAATACACCCAATTTCTGGCAATGCAGAAGATTCCTGTAATATTCAAGAAACCATGTGTCAAATAACAAAAACTAAATATTTGTAAAAGTACTGTATAAACGCTTTGTAGCCATTAGAATACTGAATGTCTGGATCAGGGAATCCAGATACGAACATATGCTTGTTTTAATGGCGAAAGAGTGAAGGGTGGTACGATCGCCAACGTGAGGTTTTCAAGTATTGGGCCGCCTAAATTAGTACCAGTTGTTTGATGTATGGTGTTCGTGCCTGTGATTATTTATTCAATTGAATTTATCGTAAATCGTGGATAGAAAATATAGGACTGATTAAAAGTGTCTCTGAAAAACGTCGTAAAGACCGAGATTCAACGAAAAGAGCCAGGAAACATTGAACGTTACACCTCCTTCGATTTACAAACAAAACCAGAAAGGAAACTAGTTCCCAATTCTAAAATGTGTTTGTAGTTTGATAAGATATCCAAGTGTACCATCAAAGTTTTCCAATACTAGACTTCTTCTGATTCTTTGTGAACTTCAATTGTGAGATTTTCTTTCACCTCAACATACCCAATTTTTAAAAGAAATTATAGCAAGTTATTATCAGACACAAATCTCATAAATGTGCAAATTCTGGTGCGCATATGATTCTATGTCAAATCTAGGACGTCCGATGACGTCATTGAATAATTCATGCAAAAGTTTCCAGATTTATCATCAATACCTTCAAGGCACTATAAAGTATATTGAAAAAAAGTTTACGAAAAATCGGAAATCAGTTCCCAAAGACCTTCTAATGGAACACACTATTCAGGAAATTACAGTCCCAAGGCATGAGGCAGCTAGTGCTAGATAATGGTCTATCCCCAACTTGTAATGGAATTTAAGTTTAAAATGTTTAGCATTTATACAGAAATAGGTACAATGAAAGTAGCTAAATTAAGTTACAAAATTGACATTTGTGAAGCAAATCTGCTTTGCAAAGGTTTCGTTTTTTGAAATTGCTTCTTTAAGATAGATATAGAATTAGATTGAGATATAAAACTCACAAAATAAAGTATATAATTAAGGAAATTAGGCGATTGAAATATAAGAACAGATTTTTTCAAATATGTCCTCTCCATTTGAAATAGATTCTTCATTTTTTTTTTATTTTATTTGAGAAAAAAGTCATTAATCCTTCATGCTTTATTTGGCGACTGTCTATGCTCAGTTTCGTTCTCTAACTATCTACAATAATAAATTGTAATTTATTGAATGACCACAAAGCAGATCCGCGTTCAAAATTTTCCAAGATCCAAGACTTTTTAGGTCGTGGGCCCCCGAGACTCACTGAAAGTACTTAAATCAAATCAAACCCAATTTTATCTTTCCGGGGTTTCTTACATCAAGATCTTAATAAATCGTGTACTTGTTCTTTTTGCAGATAATTTTAAAACTTTAAATTTTGCTTTCTGGAAAACCACTAAAAGACGAATACATCAATAAATGAATAATTGAGAAGAAGTCGATAATAGGTAACTTGTAGAAAGGTAGGGAAGTGAAACAAAAAAAGCCCATTTTGCAGGATGTCTGAAACACAACTTAATATCGTGAAATTGAAGTGTCTATGAGCCAAAATAATGAGCTTTCGCACAGTTTATTGTAATTAACTTACTACATTTACATTTAAATAAGCTAAATTCTCATTGTGAGGCTCAAACAGAGACAATGCAAGAAACCCAAACTGATCTCTAAGAGGGCTGAACCGTAAGACCTCTTCTCAGTTTCCCCCATTGTTATTTAATTAAAAAATTACTATATTCTTTATCAACAACTAAGTACTTACCACATAATTCAAATAACTTTAAAATTTCAATTTTCGCGCCGATTTTTTCGCGAGACTTTCTTTTACAAACTGCTAACTTCGACTGTTGCACAGGAGCGCCTCAACACTTATGCGACGCTAAACGCGACGCCTTCGCCAGGAAAAGATTTTTCGACAACGACCTCGAAATGGAAACGTGCGTGGAAAGTGGAAAAGCTGCGGCGTCAAAAGTGTAAGCATGAATAATCGAAAACTTGGAATATGTATTCCAATTGGCAGACATGAACATTAGGTATGGATTTAGGAATGTACTTCTCCAGAAATTGATATTTTCATTCTTGTTTTGAGTTTGAGCTCCGGATAAGAAATTCTGTCCGATTTTACATATTCTCGATGAAGACAACATAGCAAACATGCCCTGATAGTTTTTAATAAATGTGTATTTTCGGTATTTTTTAAAGATATACAGAGTAAACAAACATCGATGTTTATATCGGAAATCTCGGCACGGGTAGGGGATAGAGAATAACATCTTTTTATGCCTTTTTTGGGGACAATGTTAGTGCTGGGATTACAAATTTTCAACAGTTGTATGTTGTTAAACTAGAAACAACAGTTAGATTTTACCCATTTTCGATAAACACACATAACCGTTGAAAGAAGCATAATGATTTATAGTCCTAGAAAAATCTCCGTTAGAGTTCTCGTGATTCTTTGATTCCGTCTTCGGAATTCTTTGAATACTTGACTTATAAATGTTCAATTCCATATTTGTTTGTCTTATTGAATTTCACAAATTTTTGTTCCGGTATTATAACGCTGCCACTGTATTATTTTCGTTTCGAACTCTTCGTTGTATTGCTTTCACTCTTAGATTATAAAAGCGTGTTCAGTTTCCCTTCAAACCGTTTCTAGAGTTGCAAACATTTTTGAATCTAGAATTTGCAGTTCAAAATTGTCTTGTTCTGTATAAACAGCTCTTCTAGAATTTTTAATTGCTACACGATTAATTATTAACATTTCTACTTTTTCCGAATGAAAATACATTTTTAACTTTTCTTCTCTATCCAACTATCTACGTTCTAACACGTTCTAACATGTTTAATAACAATTTAAAATAATTAAAAATTGATTCTCACAAACTAGAAACAAGAATAAATTAACATATTATAAACCAATTTAAATTTTGGACAAAAGTCACCACTAATGACATCACAGCCGTCTAGTATATACCTGATGAAACTAGATACAACTTCAGCTTTTCACAAATAAAAAAATACTGAGTCTCTTGATATAGATTTGAGTCAAAAAACCTCGATAGTTGTTCACGATTGAACAGGTTCTGGTAATTATTTCGTAGTAGAGAAAAATTCTCAATTCTTAAATCAATAACTGCAAGTTAATTGGTCTGGATCCAGAAAATGACAAAAAAGTACCATGATGAAGGAATAGAGAACACTCTGGATATGAGTTAGCTTAGAATAGCCACTATTAAATGTTACAGTACATGCCTCGAATATAGATAGATAAACTATGGACTATAGAAAAATTAAGTTTAAACAAACTATCTAAGAATCTTAGTTAAATTACTCAGAAATTTGTCACAGAATTACATTCAACTGCCATATTATTCAGCACCAGTCCAATCCAATTCAAAAGGGCAGTGTTGTTTTCGTTCGTTCAAATCACGAAATGAAATGATATTAGTTGTTCAATTAATTCACAATGTAGATTAATATTATTTATTAATTATTAGTTATTAAAAATAATGGATCTAAATAAAAGATTTCTTAATCACTCTAAGGTATACTTTAAAATAATTAGTTAGTGTGGTAAAGTATTGTGAACGACCGGTACTTTTCAAAACTTATCGGTAAGATAGCGGGAAGGACCATTTGTTGGTACCGAAATCTGGAGTTAGTTATTGTAAAAACACGTAAGATTAACATCTGTTCTTGAGTGGAATTTGCAAAAACCATCTGAATAGATCAATAAGTGTGGTCAATCAATAGTGGGTTCCTTTGGAAATTATGTGACGGTCGGAGAACACCTATCTTTACGGATTTTAACAAATTGTGATATTGTAGGAATAACAATCCCTACTAATAAAATTTTTGTCGAAAAGCTATTAATGAATCAAAACATGATCAGTGCATAGATAAAGCATGTAATAGGCAGCTTAATCGAAATGACCCCATTACAGTAAAGTGGCATCATTCGAACAAAGGGATTTTCGGTTACTTCGGACCTATTGGAAAACAAGATTTTTTATTAATCTCGGAGGTCCTGTTCAGAAGCAGTGTATCTCAAAGAAAAACAATGTTCAGATAGGTAAGTGTGACTGACTGAATCCAAATCATCAAAACGTCTCTACAGGAAAACTTATATTATATTTTAGTTTTATTTCCATTTTCATTTTTTAGTTATATATAACCACTATTTGTTATATATAATCTTCATAGAGTTTGTAGGGACTACTAAATATGTATCCAGAAGATACGCTACAGATGCTTCTTATTTGCTACAAGCGAGTTCGAAAAATGAAGCAGTTATGGATGAAAACATCAGTGATACAAGTTTAGAGGGAAAGTTTTATGAAGATGCTTGTGACTTCGTCATTAAATCTCCTTATTCATCCTTTCTTTGGGTACATATCTGTAAGTATGCTGATTAAGCACAGTTACGTCCAAATGCGAAAATATACATAAAGGTGAAATCTGGGAAGAAACTTGTTTTAGCATGCAAATCTGATATGTATGTATAAGCACCCTACATCATCTGTATAAATAGCAATCTGTAGTGATTTCTGCCTTTTCTTATTCATGCCAACGAGGACATGTATAGTATTTAGAAGTACCTAAGTCTGTTTAGATTCTCTATCGAGTTTTCGCTTGAATCTATTTCCATTTATTAGAGGAACAATCAAGTCTTTAGCTACAATCAGTCATAAACCCGAAGCATTCCCAGAAAATGGAGTTTGCAAATCAAATTTCTCTCTTAAAAGCAAAACAGAGTAACTTCCCTTAAAAGTTTTATAAAGTAGGAATTTCTGGAAACCAAGATTATCTTACTTGAAATCTAGTAAATTTTCATAAACGCTTCGATGTTTGAGAAATCTCTAACAGAGTGAATTTTGTCACCATCCAACAAAAACAACGGAAAATGAGGCTTTCAATACTAATAATATCTTTAAGCATTCCAGATCCAAAAAAGTAAGATTTCAAAATCTTTATTCCGCGGTTTGCGTTTTTTTTTTTTAAGTGAAAGAGGATACTCTAAACCAACTTAAAATAAGTTAATAAATGTTAACACACGAATAATTAAAACACGTTTACTTAATTATTTTGTGTTTTTGGAAAAAAAGTGTTGTACTATTTTTTTTTGTCATTTTAACACGTAACACTCTTGATTTTGATGGAATTAAAGGGTCATAATGATATTTGAGTTTAAAAGGGGCATACCGTAACGACCTTTCGAATCGTACGCGATATGCGAAAAAATTATCAGAAAAAATACTAATTTTTTTTAATTAAAAGCTGTAAAAGTATTAAAGAATTCTGCAAATAATTGCACTATAAGCCTGAATAATAAAAACACTGATATTAAAATAATGTTTAAATCAAAATAGTTAACAAATCATTCTCTAATTCCCAGAATTTGCTTTTGTACATATTGTTAAGGGTGTTCCTTCGATAAATGAAACACGACAAAGACAATTTGTTTTATGTAAAAATGGACTGTATTAACTATGCACTTATCTCGAAAGAATGTAAGAATCTTGGTCTAAGTAACGAAGAATAGGGAGAATGCTTATTGGGCGGGTACACGATATGATGCGGATCACATCCTGTCACCGACGTAGCTTTCACCCGACCAGACCACAGGAAGAGCAGAAAAAGAGAGCGAAAATTGCTCCGATTATCCCTTAAGTACTAACCCCGAAGAATTCCAACCAGGGGCGCACCACCACCAAGAACCATTATAAGCTATGGCTACAACGAATCCCATAACTCGTGGCCATCTGGGGAATATCTATACTAATCGCTTTTCTGGGAATATTGCGGGTCCAACAAATTGACCATCAAAGCAATAGTCCCTATAGAGAAAGCTTCTTCGACTAGTAGCACATTCCCCAACCAAAGCGTATCCTTAGCTTTGGCCTGATGGGCCATGTGGTCTGGCACCCAGATGGTATTCTCCGAATAAGTATCGCAGTACATAGGCGTAACTCAAGGGAGTAAATGACAGTATGCAATAAACCTAACATTAACAACAATAAAAAAGAAATAGAAAACAAAAAACCAATAACTTAGAGTCCCTAACACACATGCAAAAATTATATCTCTCACTAACAAAAACTTTCATACGTTAATCAAAATTTTCCCTAATTTAAAATCATCTACCACATACCTGCAGATATTAAGAAGATAAAGCAAAGTCTATTTTCTCGTTGAAAATACAATCCTATTTCGAATATAATAATATAAAATTAGTCGCTAATTTCAGTTCAGCCTTTGGACCGCTTAGAACGCAAAAATAATAAAAGAAAGACAGGCCCAAATCGTCACGGAATTACGTTTTTGACAATCGCTAAATCGTTAAATTTATTTTTCACTAGTTAATATGCTTTTCATCTAATCTGAAAAATAAAAACAAATGTTTTTAACGAACACTTTTGAATTTTTTTTCGGTAAATTGTTTTCCATATGTTTAACTTTCAAATATTTGCCGATATTAACTTCCCCTAATATTTACTTTTTTTGATAAGTGAAAATGATCAATACACGTATTCGAAAATAAAAAAAAAAAGTTGGCGAAAAATCAGCTATTCATGTCTAGAATTAATAACAATGAATCCAAAATACTTAAATTACGTCGAGATAAGTTTTCTTTTGTAGTAGTGACAGTAGTAATTAATATGTATATGTGCAACAACACAGATAATAATGAATATAACATGTGCCTAGTTATGTATGTATACCGGGTGACCACACCATGCGGTGCATCTTGCTGCTATTTTGCTATTTAATATAAAAACTTGAATCTTGAACCAGTTATATAAAACAACATTACCAATTCTTCTGAAAGATTCTTCTATCGGTTATACTGAAAGTGACCCCAATTTTTTATTTTTGAATGTAACATTTTATATTTTTTGACATTTTTGATTCAGCAGATTATTTTACCTACGAACGATGGGACCGTTTTGAAAGCTTTTGAAATAAATTAAGTACTTTTAACATATGCATTTAATAACGGAGCGGTTTTGTCATAAAGCGCTTTTTTGGTTATTGTTGGGCAAAAAATATAAATTTGATTTTTTTGCTTATTGACTTATGTAAAATCTCAACACTCATGTATACATTTTAACGCCAGGAAAATTCGGTAAAAAATTAACACAACAGCCTAAAATTATATAATTTTTAAATTAAACAAAAAACTTATTTCTATTAAAAATTTACAAAATGATCTGCTAAACGCAAAACTTTCCAAAAATACAGGTTGTTCCACTTAAAAATTAAAAGATTGTCTTGTATAAAAGGCTCAATGCAAATTTGTATACGAATAGCCACAAAGTGATACATTTTGCTTTCTTTCTGTTGTTTCCCGGTATGTCGTATACAGGGTGTTTCCTAACTACGTGTAAAAAATTTAAAGGCGTAATCCTCGACTGATTTTGAGTCAAAAATGTCTAATAAACATATGTCCGCAAATGCCTTGTTTCCAAGATACAGGGTGTTGACTGAAAGACGTTGAAAGAGGTTTTTAAAGGTTTGGTGGTTGGGAGCTTGGTGGTTTGGAAACCTTTCTATTTAATGCGCCTCGCTGCCAAACACTTACCATCAGCAAGGCCGTAAACAAAAACCATATTGGCCATTTCTTGATTAGTGTAATTAGGCATTTGAAAAATTTTCAAAACTGAGGTTTAATCTGATTTTTGGGACACAGAACTAAATTCTTTCACTTTAGAGAGTAAAACACCAAAATAACACTGACTATCTTGTTTATAGTAGTGGAAGTAGCAAAAAAACTAAAAATAAACAAGTTAGTAAATACCACCAAACCTTTAGAAACCTTTAAAACCTTTTTTAACGTCTTTCAGTCAACACCCTGTATCTTGGAAACAAGGCATTTGCGGACATATGTTTATTAGACATTTTTGACTCAAAATCAGTCGAGGATTACGCCTTTAAATTTTTTACACGTAGTTAGGAAACACCCTGTATATTAACGAAATCATTGGAATTTCAAAAGTTGAGAATTTAACACCCTGAATTTTTTCATTTATACATAAATTTACCATTGGTGTTTTTGTTTGTTTACAACTGTAGCTATTGGTACCAACTAGGGCAATTTTGTCAAGTAAAATCCTATAAAAAGTAATCATTAACTTTTAGATAATGAAGGCTGTTATTTAACCATGTTGTTAGTAAACTTGTATAAACTGTATTTTAAATTGTTTTTAGCTATGGGAAAGAATATAAATATGGTGACAAACATTTATGTCAATTTATTTCATAGAAATGTTCAAAAATATTAACTTACCATGAAAGGCAGAAAAGTTTTATTAACCGCTTTGAATGCAGTCATTTTTATATACTTTGGTAAGTGCCAGTTTCTAATATTAATTAGAGCAACCGAAATGTAAAATCTTTAGGATTAAACTATCATTTTTAAGTCTCATAAATTTTTGCTCTTGTTGAATAATTTTTTAACGCAATTATTACTTTCGCTTTTACAAGTCTTAATTAAAATAATCATTCTTTAAAATTTGCAAGAGAAGTTGTATATATGGATTAGTTAGGATTATTCATTTTTCTTTTCAATTTAACATATCATGACATCATATAGAATGATTTATATTAGTACACATTTTACGGTTTCCTTTGTATATAACCAAAAGTTCATATTCAAATTAATTCGGATTATTTATAACACACTATTAAGTAGTTTTTTCAGAGTTTTTGAAAGTTTAGGAACCCTCCGACAGACATCAGTTTAAAAAACTTAAGTTGCCTGAGTATGTAATAGCAGATCAGTTCGGCTGACTAACGATTCCACAATTGTTTTAGAACTTTTCACGATTTAAAAAATTTCCGACACAAATAGTTTCCATTTTTTTATTATCAATTTTTAGAAAACCTGCACACTTTCTCTTGCAGCATTGTAGCAGCAGCAGAGTTTACTATTATATTTGATCACTTTGGTTTGTCTAACATACATTTATTTCACTGCTATTGTGGCTTAGGACTTCTTAATAAATTTGGTATTTGGCCAACATTTTTCTTTCAGCTTCTGCTGCCGACTCGAATCTTATATCACCATTCAGCTACCTACCTGAACTTCTCAATGTTACTATAGAAGAAATCAAAAACATTGTAGACCAACTCAAATTTCGCACAGATGTATCTGCACACGATCTATCAATAATCCAATATTTGCCTAATGGCACAACGATACCTTTCATCTTATCAGACTTAATATCTGGTTCCAATACAGTGGATCTGGATATTAATGAATTAACATTTATCATTCATGGATATTTAAATACAGGTATGTAGAACGGATCTGACTCATAGAGTTTTGCAACCTAATTATATTTCAGGACAAGCCGTATGGATTGAAGATATGGTAAAAGCCTACCACACAGTTAACATCACCAATACTTTTGCTGTTGATTGGGCTAAAACAGCAAAAAGAAATTATATTGCTTCAGCTAACGCAACCAAAAACGTGGGAGAATTAGTCGGAAAATGGTTATTTGATTTCCAAGCGACTAAAAATTTTAGTTTCGATCAAGTTCATTTAGTCGGACACTCTTTGGGAGCTCATGTGGCTGGATTTATTGCGAAAACAATTTGTAATAAAACAGGAGGAACTAAATTGGGAAGAATATCCGGTAAGTTTGCGTGGTAAATAAAATTTTGGTAATTATCTAAATTTCGAACAGGACTGGATGTGGCTGCCCCTTTATTTGAATATCCAATAAAAGCTGATGATTCCAACAGGCTCAGTGATACAGATGCTGATTTAGTGGAAGCTTACCACACAAATAAAGGGATTCTGGGATTTTTAAAACCAGTAGGAAGCCAGGATTTTTATATAAACAATGGGGGTCCAATTCAGCCATTTTGTAACAATATCAACGTTATCGACGCATGTACATTTTTAAATCCAGCATTGGAGGCATGAAAAAACACTTGACTTTTAGTTAACTGCAGTCATGGATTCTCTCATAAATTCTTTACCAAAAGCATTGAAAACAATATGTATACTGCAAGAGCGTGTGAATATGGCATTGGGTTGTTTAATCGCCTTTCTTGCTCAAATAACCAAATAGTTATAATGGGGCAAAATAATAATGGAACAGATATACCAGGCGTATTCTATGGTAACACTGATAACTCTGGAAATCCTCGTGCAATTGAATAAAATTTGAATGGACCACGAAATGAAAAGTAAATTGCAAGTATGATTAGTTACAAAGTAGCACAAGTAATGAAAAACAAAATTAATAAATTTTCTTTCATACTGTAGTATCTTTGCTTCTAGAATATCACGACTCCCTAAAGCTATAGTCTATAAGTTTGTCTACACACTAGCACCTCTCACGTACTTCTTAGTTAACCTAATCTGTTTATGGAAGAGATGGCTGGAGAAATACTTTTTTCTTTTTTTAAGGGACTGTACCTCAGAAATGCTTTAGCCAAAATTTAGAAATATAAAAGCAACTCTGAAAGCGCATTCCTTCTAGAATCAAGATCGGAAATTGATCTTATATAGAAGCCATTTTTTCAAAAATATACAGGGTAAAGAAAAGTGCACTGCGAAATCATGACATTTCATTCCACTGCATTTGGTAGTTTAGAAGTTTCGTTCTTCTGACGTTTAATTACTTTGGTTGATATCTCGAGACCTGTTCGGCGATTGTCAGTTTTTTGGGCAAAAAAAATTACAGAGTGTTTTCAAAAAATGCACGCTCTCTGATATAATACCCGATATTGCCAGAATAATGTAGCTGCTTTTAATAAGAAAAACTACATTGAATATTGCATCATTAAATATCCTTACATCGAGAGTTGTGAAGTTGATGCATCTAAGAAAACCCCATAATTAACGAAACATTGCATGTACTTAAAAAACTAGCTCTTATTCAAGATTAATCTTCGACTATGATTCTAAAAGAAACTGAAACCTTTAAAAATTGCGACAAGTTTCGGCGTATTAAGTAAATAAAAATGTCTGTGTATTGTCACAACTCGTAGTGGTGTGGTGAAATCCAATAAATGATAAGCGCTATTCATGGATTAGTTTTTAATGATCTTTTGCTTTTCATATGTACAAATATGATTATCGAAGACCGACATAGATTGCTTTAACTAACTCCAGTACCCCGCATATAGTTTCGCCCTTATCAGGTCTCATCAATCAATTGAACACGCGCAGATATCGGCAATGCCATCTACAAGTGTTTTGGGTCTGCAGGAAAATCTTTACCAGCGCCATTTGCCGAGCGTGCGTTTATTCTCAGAGGACAAAAATGACGATAAAAAATAAAACAAATAAAATTAATGCGAGGTATTAATTTGAACAATGAAAGTTTATTACGACTCTAGTTTTATGATCAAAAATAGTCGTATATCTATCGAACTAGAGATTTGCTCATCGTGGAATACGTCAAAGAAAGTTGATTTCAGTTTCTTGCAGCCAATAATTCGCTCTGTCCCAAGGTAGAGCGAACCTTCTCACCTTCTTCAAGACAATTTCAAGTTACAGCTGTGTTGACAGGAAGTGCAGTTTTTAGGTGCTTTTGATGGATCTAGTTATCACCATGGGGCAAAATAACAACGGAACTAATATAACTGAAATATTTTATGGATATACTCATTCAAACAGAAACTTTTTGTATTGTTCTTGTTGTTGATAACTTGTCTAATAAAGGTATTGCTCTCTGGTACCTGAATTACTCTTCTAACAGCCAATACGTGCGCATGTTTCCTTTCCCTTTAATATTTACCTCCCCTCTACTGATAGTTTTGAATTGGCCTGTAGGCAGCAGCTTCATAGTATCAGATGATATCTGTATCTTTCCAGGCTACAACCATATTCCACATGTTACTTAAGAAAAACTCTACCGAATAATCGCACAACCTCTGCCGTAGATTGCATCCTAGAAGCTGTGTTAATAGTGTCCCCAAAAAAGCAGTACCTGGGCACTTTGATTCCTACAATCCCTGCTACGGCAGGCCCGGAATGCACTCCTATTAACGGAAAGATAGGAAAGCCTATTTAAAATTTTGCCGCATAAATACCAATTTTTATCTCCACCGAAGCTCCAGATGGGGACTTAATGCTTCTTGAGTCCTGAAGCATTGAGAAAGCTACTTTTACCATTACTTCAGGATGATTTTCAGTTCGTTCTGGTGCTCCACAAGCTGCCATATAGATTTGGCCAACGGTCTCAACCTAACGATAAGAATATGCAAAAGAATTACGAAGTTGTGTATCAATACGAACTTTATAAACATTGAACTTATCCATGAGTTTATCGAACGTGGAAAAAACCTCATTCATTGTAGATACCATTTCCATGGTTTCCTTAACGGTCTTAGACTGAAGGCCCACAAGTTCGCAAAACAAAATGCTAACTGAGCTAAATGTCTAAAAGAGAAATTTACGTGCGACTAATGAACATGAAAAACTACACAGCACTTTATACGCACTTCACAAGTGTCTAGTGCTGAGTCCCCAGATCTTAATCTATCAGCTACAGCTTTTGGAATCATGGAATACAACAAATCATCACTTCGTTTTTTCCACTGGTCTAGAAGTTCGTGGCTGTTTTCGAGGTCTTCGGTATTTTGCTCTGCATGGTCGAACATTGTCTGCAATCTTCGAAATACCTTGTAAGATTTTGGGTATATTGTGAAATATCCGTATGTTTCATGTAATGTAACAGCTTAAACCGGATTGTGTCTAGCACTGGCATTAGCCGATTTAATTAAAATCGAGTTATGCCTGCAATTGGCATAAACCGAATTTAATTGTTAAGGCGGCTTAAATGGTTACGGATAATATGTGCATTAACGGTTTTGCCTACTTGGAATTATGCTGCCAACCTGCCAGGACCATTTCTCTGCTCAATCCATGCGAGTTGAGGTCATTGAGGCAGAGTGATTGGGAAATTAATTCTCCGATATCGTTGATTCTAGAATTAACTTTTATACAGAATGTCGTCTATACATGTTAAGCTACTTTAAAACGATGTTGCTTGGTACGTCCCATCTGGCCAGAAGTTTCTCTTAATATACTTACATGGGACTGCAAAGGAAAACAATACTGTTGATTTCTTGTACAAACTTCATCTGCCCCTTCAACAGAAGATAATTTCCTCCCTGTCCTTCAGCATCCTTGCCGTCTTCACGAACGTCGAACAACTCGTGTCCTCGATTACACTCCATTTCAAACACGACTGCTTGCAAGTTCTTAATCTATAAATACATTTCCTCAGCTTCTCCATCGCAATAATGATATAAGACCAAAATTACGTTCTTCCATGTCAAGGCTATGCCCTTAGGCCTTCGCAGCCGGAAATACTGACCAACAGCCTTATTAATGCAAGGCTCCTCTGGGTTCCATATGGTGGCGTAGTTTTCACCAACAGCAATTATCTGGAGGTTCCTATCTATAAGCAAAGCGAACGGGAACAGGGTGATGATCAAGTCCACGGAAAAGGGGGCCAATTTGGCTAAATGCAGTTGATCAATTTCCTTCTTTTGTTTGTTTAACATCTGAAGATAAGAATTAAATATTTTTGTGCAAATAGTGGGATTAAAATGCGAGCTTACGTAGGATTTGTTTTCGAAATCCAATCGAAAGTTGACCAGAACCTGCTTCTTGGAACCGTTAGCTGAGCTGGCCTCCTCAAGGATTTTGATGTTCAATTTCAACTGAAAGAAGTCTTGGGCGCATTGTTCCAACACTCCTGGAGAATTCATAAAACTTCTAGTCAAGTTGAGAATTTTTTTTTTAATTCTAACTTAGGTGAAAAGTTTCATATGTTGGCCCACAGGCTGTTTGTAAATTGGAGCAATATGCTCGGAACTGACAAGAAAGGTAACTCCTCACAGACATAAAATAGAGAGTGAAGTGTCACTTTTGCTGTCTAGACTAAAAAAAATACACTTTTCTCATATTTGCCAAATATGGAAAAAATAAATAAAACAAGTATGTTTTCTGGAGAATGATAGAATTGTGTTACTTTTTGTTTCAGCATGAAATGCAACGTGCCAACTTGGAACCAATATTTCGGCTCTTACAGAAAATATGTAAATATGCAAAAGCACAAAGATTTTGCTTTCAAGGGAAACATTCTTTAAGTCGATTTTCTATAAAATTGCATGAACTCTCCAGCGGGAGTGGGAACAACCGCTAAAGTCTTAAAGGAGAAGGGTTCATTTTTCTTGTATAATCCACCTATATATTTTTCTACTACTTTTTGCATTTTTATAAATTAATATTGAATTACACCAGTTTTTACTAGACCACCGTTTTCGGTATAGCTTTCCCAAAGCTGGAAAATGTTCCAGTCACTACATCTTTACCAGCAGAAGGAAAAGTATTTTTTCTACCCACGGTGACAATTACAATTAACATCAACAAAAATATCTCTTATAAGTATGCATATTCCATAACAAGGTAATGTGTTATATTGGATCAAAACATAAATGCTCTTGATTAGTGCACTTAAAGTGAATCAGCAAATTTGTAATTGCTCGTCTCACAACATATTCTAACTGATATTAAATCAACAATATATACCGTGAAACAGTAAATATCTGTATCGCATTGCACAATTTAACAATCCTCGCGCAAACATTTAACTTAGCCACCTTGTAACTTGCTAGATAATGCTACGACGCATCCTCAATTACTCTCGATCAAGTATACACATTTAAAACGATTGCTCATCTCTCCTCGTATATTTATATGGGCTGCATATTCCTTTAACGTATTAATATTCGTTGACATCTTTATCGATATAACAACGCGAATTTCTCATTGATATTTTCACTAGTGTTATTGTCGTTCGTGGCCTTAGTTAATTAAAAATGTCTCATTCCTTCAACCTGGACAAATTCCTTGGTAAAGTGGCTGTAGTAACCGGGGCATCTGCCGGCATAGGAAAATCAATAGCTGAGTCGTTAGTAAAGCAAGGGTTGGTGGTGGCAGCGCTTGCCAGAAGACTGGATCGCCTTCAACAAATATCCACAAATCTGAAAGGAGAAAAAGGCAAGCTGGTACCGTACGAATGTGACGTCTCCCAAAAAGACCAAATTCTATCCACATTCAAGAAAATCACGTCGGAATTAGGTCCCATTCACATTTTGGTTAACAACGCTGGCCTTTCCCGAGTAACCAGCATGATCAGTGGAGACATTGATAAGTGGAAATTGACCATAGATACAAATTTACTTGCGGTAGCTATTTGCACCAAAGAGGCGATTGCAAGTATGAAATCCAAAAATTTGAAAGGACACATCATCAACATCAACAGTGTAGCTGGCCATACGATCATAGACTACCCCGCTTTAAACGTTTACTGCGCTACCAAGCACGGACTTAAAGCCATGACAGAAACAATGAGATTGGAAATCAATAGTGAGAAGCTGCCCATTAAGATTACCAGCATCAGCCCTGGATATGTAAAGACGGAATTTACTGAAGCCTTCATGGGTAAGGAGCAAACATTGCCAGAGCTTTCTGATAGGCCTGGCCTGGAATCCGAAGATATCACGAATGCAGTTTTGTATGTTTTATCTACTCCAGAACACGTTAATGTCAGAGAGCTGATTGTGAGCGTTCAGGGTGCTTTGATATAAAATGCATAATAAAATTTGTTGATTTGGATTTTATTATTTTTTTGTTATATAGTCATCATGCAAGATATGCAGGCATGTTGCTTTGTATTGCAAAATATTATGCAATCGCCATATTACCCCAGAAACCCTCTGTGTATCAAGATACTCACGTCGTCGCTAAATGGTCTCGCCAAATTTTACCACAAATGCTTGAAGCAGAAATGCGACGGTTTAAACTAACTCAATTTAACCTAACAAGGCTTAATTTAACTGTTTTCAAAATGCATCGAAATGTATACAGTTAAGGTTTTTATAACGTTATGAGCAAAAGGTGCACTTTATTATTGTTTTCTAGTGGTTACTACACGGCCGATTTGTTGTAATAAACCAGAACTCGATTTAATTTACTCGCAGCCAAACCGCCTAAATAACCACATCTAACCTGGATCTTTCGCTGAAATATTTAAATAATTTAATTAACCGGATTTTGACCAACAAAATTTTTTGTAAGCAGGTCTCAGACCAAACCACCCTCAATTTGTTCCATTAGACTCGTTGATTTTTTTTAGTTTTCCAATAGCGTTTGTATACGGTAATAAAACTCACTGTAACGGTTAACTCGAACATTTTTTTAAACAAAGTTTCTGAATGTATTCCTGAGATATCGACATTTAAAACTTGAAAACTGTCAAAAGATCAGTAACACTCCCACTTTGAAACTTTTCAAAAACATTTCGAAATTTTCTATAAGGCAATTTTCAGTTTACCGGATTGATACGGATCCTATATTCATTTTAGACACCTCATTTGAGGTACTAGATTCTTGGAATACCATTTTTGGCGTTCTTTTACAGCAAGAAATAGCTACTAATGTAATCCCCTAGCCAAGAAAATGAAATATATTTTGAAACCCGTTGCTATGGAGTCATAGGGTGCATGTCAATGATTATTTTTGAAAAACTTTGGATTGAAGTCTAAGAAGGCCCAAATTAAACTGTTATCCAAAATGTCCTAAACAAAACTTGTATTCAAAAAGTCTGTAGAAAATTTTCAAACAATTATGGTAAAATATTAGCTCAGAGAAGAAAAGATAAAAATAATATGAATTGCGAGTTTATCATTTTCCAGTCGATTCAAAGTTCCACGCTAGTGGAATTTATGGCATCGTAACGTTTGAATTTTTTAAAATTAATATTTTGGATTTTTCGTTAGAGCCAAACAGGAACACTTAGGAAGTTCTCTCTACGTTTCACGTGAATTTACTTAGTCACATTACAAATATACTTACCCATGAGGTATTTAGTGTACCCAGGTCTGCTACTTCTATAAACAAGCACACATCCATTTTCATCAATTTCGGTGAGATACATCGAAGGGCTTTTCATTTTCGGATACGTGAAGGAAAATTGATGATGAATATTATCTACGCTTTCGAGAAATTCAGTGAAATATCTGCCAGTGGCTCTTACAGTCGCATCATACCTAAAAATGATATGAAAATAGATTCGCCAAAACAAGGCAACAGTAATACCCAAACTTCGATGTAAATCGAATGAAGCATTTTCCGAAGTAAGAGACAAATTTGTCGTAAGACCCTCCGGTCACTTTAGCGCAGGCCTGTCCGAGCTCCAGAGCTAAACTATCTGGATAAATCTGGTGAGTATTGAAAACTGTGTGTCTGCAGTCGGAAACTCTAAGTATTTCATGCCACAATTCTTCTCCGTATTCAATCTAGAGATATCCTTTACGGCAAATCAATCTCATAGAATAATAATGATAGGACTCACCTTGATATAATACTGGATGGCTTCCAGTAGCATTCCATACATTTTGCTGTAAGGCCTGTAAGCAGACTGTAAGAGGTTAGTGGAAATTCAATGTGGCATGTGCATTATTAATGGAAATATATTAATTAATTTAGTGTTCGAGTTACGAGACAATCGCATGCAAGCTGAAAGTTTCTTACAGAATAAAGAAGTTAATGGGGAGTCGCGTGTTTCCCATCAATAGTACTTATCTCAATAACAGGCAAAAAGAAGGAAAAAAATTAATTAATTTCTAATTTCCCTTAACTGTAGGTCCCAAAAAGTAAAAACCTATAAATTCCCTTTGTGAATCTGTACGTTGCTAATTGTTGAGATACCCAAAGTAATGAAATTAAGTGAAGGAAACATTAATCTCATTTCTTATTTATAAAAACAAAAAATTCTAAAGCCCACTTAGAGCTTTTAATAACTTATGGAGAAAATGAACTCTAAAACTCTAATATGTTCCGAAAGTGAAGTTCTCATTATTTAGTTCAAGATATGAGACACCTTCCTACCAAAAATCGAAGCGAATCTGGGTACTTTCAGATTGAGAATTGAGAACTATTACTCAGTCACAAGCTTGACAATAAGGGCGTTATTCACCATCTCCACGTTCCCCTGGAACATTAGAAAATCAAGTATTAACTTCAAGTTTCACTATGGTTTCTGCTTAATCATTTACATCGTAATAAGTTCACAAAACATACTCAAAAATGTATGTGTTTGGTTATGGGACTATGAATATTTTATAATTTAGAGTAATAATTTTATAAAGTTCTCCTTGGACGGAGGCGAGTTCCCAATGTAATGTCGAACAACAATATTAAACTACAAAGTTCAGAAAAAAACAAAATTGAAATTCACATATTTTTACGATTTTGAAGGTGCTGTAACATGAAGAACTCACAGAATGCTTTTGCAGGGCTTCAAGATCTCAATTCAGTTATCCTACATCAGTATAGGAACCATTGAACCGAAAAAGGAAACATCAAAAATGCCGAAACTTTCTGAAAATTTTCAGTGAGGGAGAAGTACCCATTTTTTGCCTCGTTTTAAATTTCGAACGCCGATATTTCAGGAACACCCGGAGCAATTGCCTTCAAAATTATCCCAAATTAATTATCTGTATGCGATTTATGGTCCTATACAAATTAGACGAACTTGTGGTTTTAAAAAACTGAAAATGTCTAAAAAATAATATTATGTTTATGATATAGTCTGGGAGAGTAGATTAAATATTATCTATAAACCCCAAGGCGCAATCTTTGTAGAAAATTCTTATAAAGATTACCTAAGGACTATACCAAAATTTGCACACCCGAAATTAAAAATATTTTGAATGCCAAATTGTCTGCAAAATAACGAGAAATTTTCAAAAAAAAAAAACAAAATTCACACTTTCTTCCGATTTAAAATGTGAAAGTAGCAGGAATGACTCTAAACGTTGAAAGTGTGAATTTTGTTTAATACAATAATCATTATTGTTAATTTTTAAAGGAAGATTTTTTGATTATCATTGAGTTTGAAAAATAAATTAATTCCGAATGCAGATCATTCTAATTATTATAACATCCAAGAAAGTCGATGCAAATGTTCTCCACAAACCAACATTACACTTTTCTGGATCTCAAAAAGTAATAGAACCCGGTTTAAATCTGAACGTTCTCATCAGAAAGGAAAAAATCGCTCGGGGGCTATTTCGTTCATTCCCGTGTTAATACTATTAGATTGCAATTTTTAGATTATTAACCATATTTAGCTGCTGATTAGTAAAAAAGCACGAAAATCCTTATCCCAAATTTTTAAAATTTCAATAACTTTTCTCTAGCTGAGCCCTGTTAGCCCGCCATTATCGATGGTCCTACATGAATGCCACCAATCGTCGGTTCCCTGCAGCTCTATAAAATCTTTCCGCAGAAATCGAACGTCTATTTAAAGCCACAGAATAGAGAAGTCTGTAACATGGGGCTGAAAAAATTCGTGTGACATTTTTAATAGATCTTTTAAAGATTTTTATATTTAAAGACTAAAACTGATCAATGGAGAACTCTTCATCGATCCTGTGGAAACTCTTACTAGATGGCGTGTAAAGGAGCAATTCTCAATCTCATATGCACACGCAGATTGCCACAAATAGACAGTGAGATGAAAGTTTGATGTGAAATTTTCTGGCTGCAGAAAGACTCATTTTCGGTTAGGACCATAAATTATACAAGGTGATTCAAAATGAAGATACGTTAGTGGGTTCATTTTTTTTAAATGAAATGGTTTACTTTTTCAGCCGGCGGCCAATTCTATGGTTAAGCGGCAATTAATAATGGCAATATACAAGGTGACTCAAAATGCAGATACTTTTTTAAATTTAATTCTTATATGTTTAAATAATTATTCATAGAGAAATTCATAAATTGTCAATTTCGGTATGCTTATTCGGATTTCATCGGTGCACTCTGCTCATCTAACACGACTCACTTATTAAATTTGCAAAATAATGTATTAATGAAAAATCATGAATTCATGAGGGTCATTAACTAATGATATTATATAAAGGAGCATGTAAATACACGTTGATAGAATGTAATATCTATGTCCTAATCTACGATCGTATCTTACTTCTTGCCTTAAGAACCTTTCAAGCGAAAAACCCTTAATATTCCTCTCCTCTCTAAATCTGCACATCTCTTCTAGATAATTAACAGCACCTTATAAAAACAATCCAAATCTTAATGTCAAAACGCCATATTGCTTATTTAAAACTTATTGCATTTATACTAAATGTTATGGAAAATCGATATTTAATTTCCCTTTAGCCTAACTACTAAACTTATGATAAAAACTGCTTGGGGGCTTGCAGGAACTCTCTAAATAATTAATTTTTAATTCGCTAATTTCGTTCAGGGACTAATATCATTAATCAAGAGTAATGAAGCAATTTGGTCAGAAATGGTCAGAATGTTTGGTGATTAAAATTGTAGTGCCTGCATATCAACTGCTGGTTAAAATAATTAGGACGACTCAGTCATTCGTCGGTTTTGTGAGCTCGTATTTCGGGAATACCTTTGTTCATTTTCAGAAACAATCAAGTTCCTGCTTGCAAGTTTGTTTCGTAAATTCCAGTGCGAGCTCACTAACTCTGACAAGTTTCAGCAGAAAGTTTCGATATTGCTATTTTTTATTCTTTAAAGTATCATCTTCTAGTTCTTTTGATTCTGAAACCTAAAATTTATCCTCTCCTTATGCATCTCATGATTTGTGGTTGGGTTGCAAAAGAATGCCGCTCTGCAGATTGGAGAAACTCAATTAAAATCCCTCTGTGTTTGTAGATAAAGTTTACTAATAATATTGTAACTGATTGAATTCTGCGGTCTCAGAATTCCTGTTAATTCAGTGAATTTCATTAAATTATCATTACTGGCTCACAATCGCATGATATTCACGATAAAGTATGATTCATCTACACGATGGTTCATTAACAATTCATAAGTTCAAGATACTGCGCATCAAATGGGGGTAATTGGCGCAAACGTGTTTGATTCAAAAGGTGGGAGTTTCAGAATAGATGGTGTGAAAAGCTCAAATTTTAATTCGTGTTTTAGCCAATATTTCTGAATCTAGATTAGGCACTTGGAACTTGTAAAGTTATGTTTTCAAAACAACGGCAAAATAACTAATTCAAAGTTATTTTTAAACACCCTATATATTTCCAAAACTAGCAACTTGCATATAAGGAATTCTTGCGTCAATGGTCAACATTTGATGTCCAGTATCTTCAGCTTTAGGATTTTCAATGGTTAATAAATCATCAATGTGTATACCCGGCATGGACAAATATAATTAGCCTGGATCGGACAGCCGAAAACCAGTCTCCTGCTGAATCAGTGGCGCAGATTGAAAAATATTTAAGGAGACCGAACGATATCTTGGTTCCTTGTGTTGTCCCTTGTAGAAGCCGTTCTAATCACAAAGATCATCACAAAATCAGCTGGCGCCCAGATCCAATTTCAAAATTTAAAATGTAATAATTTTTCAGAGGCCAATTTTCTTACAAAATTGTCTTGTTTTGCGATTTCCTGTCATTCCTCAGACGTTGAAAATTAAAACTTAGGTATAAAATATATGTCTTAATTAGTTATGAAATAAAATATGTTTTATTTGAACGCTCTATAACAAGTTCTATAACTCACATTCTATGACAAATTGATCATTTTTTATTCATTCAGGTCAAGTTCCGTCAAAGCCTTTTTGTAGACTTAAACTTTGTAAATCTCTTCTCGACATCAACCCTGGGTAAATTTTACAAATTATTCCAGCAAGTTTAATTAAAAGCAGTGGCTTTAATCATGCAAGTGTAATGGCCACTGGGAAGCTGTAAAAGCGGCTAGATGGAGTTATTTTGCCAATTGTAATGGAAACGATATGGAAACTTAAAACTCGTTATATCACACCCATTAAACACAATTTCGATGCTTTGTGACAGAGAGATGGGGGCTGGGAGTTTTATAATAACTGGAGATGGATAGCAATGGGGAATATCCTGTGACATTAATAATTTAAACAATAATTAATCACAAAGATTGTGAGTTGAAAACAATTATATCTCTTGTGACCTCTAGGGCTGTAACAGGCTTCCCTTTTTAGCGCATGGCTAGTAAATGCACTAAAAGCGTGCTTTTATCTCTATCTCTATACGAGAACGGACGACGACCAAAATTCCTAATGTTAGTTTGCGTCCGTTTGCTAAGGAGAGAACTCGATGTTTCTCTGCTCCCCGACGATTGTGCGATGTACATAAAGCCAATTTTATCTTCAGATTTATCAAGTGTTGGCAAACCATTTAAGAAACGATTTAAAATTTTACCTATAGATGTCATAGTGTAATAAGTTGAAGTGGAAAATAGCCTAAGGTAAATAAGGAATTTTAATGTGAAATTAAGAGAGATTTATTCCAAACTTTCCCCACTAATATTCATGATTTTAAATCTAAAAAAAAAAACACGAAAATGCTCTTTTCGCATTTTAGATTGAAATACCATTAACCAGTCATCACCTTTCCAATTTAGGACAACATCCGACAGGTGTCGCTCAAATACATTCCCGCCGCCCAAACCACACGAGTATTTTTTATGGTTCGGTCCATGCGTTTTGAGTGTTTCGCCTGTTGTTAAGGTCATCAAACATTCCCCGAAATATGGATATGCAAAATTCAATCAACGATTATTGTATATGTATTGCGGCTTGCCGTGACCGGACACGTTGAATTTAAATGAGATCTGACGAATGTTTCATCGGTACTGACAGTCCAATTGTCCGACCTAATTGAAAATCTAAATTCGGCAGTTTAAAATATGAGACAAAATTCATATGCGTATTTCCATTAATCGTTGCATCATTGATTACTGATTAAAACTGTGAAGGTATATCTGGTTAGGATTTTGCAAACCCTTAATCGAGGAAACAATAATTTTATTTTCTTCCCAGTTCCATGGTAGTTTTGTGGGTGATTAAACTTGTTATAATTGTCTTCATACATGCCTCATCGCTTTCCTTATTATGTCCTTCACTAGCAATAACAATTATCGTTCAAATCCTTAATGGCTAGTAGAATTCTTATTCGGTCCTAATTCGTTTTATTTCCGCGCAAGACGAAACATAAAAGCCGCCATTATCACTCCTTTTGGATATTGCCAAGAGGAGCTGAAAAAAAATTGTCCTGCCCTAAGCCACTTTTGTGTTGCTGGAAACCAAAAGGATATGAATTCACCCCCTGCTCGTATCTCAGTTATAAATAGCGCTTTATTCTTGCCACGAAATTGATATCTTAACATAATATTACCTCACCTATAACTTTACCCAGGTTCCATGGAGGTAAGGGTAAAATATCCTAAATTCTCCCTAGAATCAAGTCCTCTTGAGACACGAAAATTGTATAGTTAGAGGTTAGAGGGTGCTAAAGGAAACCGTTATTGGAAATTAAAACATCTTATTGGATTGAAGTTTTGGTTAAACTATAAGAAAATTATACGGAATTGCTCTTGCACTGAGCTACACTGAAGGAAAAATAATAAAAATGCTCTATTGGAAATAGTCAACTTTGAGGTCGTAAAAGATAAGGAAGAAAATGGTATTTCGTATTTAAAAATATTTGTTGGGGCTTTGAAATTTCAAAACGGTTACAAGTAGATATAGAGATTCCTGGCCTATAGATCACCTTTTGAGGCTGAGTATTTGAATATCTAAAAATATGTTGGTTGGCTCGAATATCTGAAATAGGCATCTTTTTGCATTTTTCCTTTTTAAAAAGTGTCTTAGAAGTTTTATAACTCCAAAACGAATAGACATTAACGCAACTTCTTGACAATGCAAAGCCTTAAGGAAAATACCAACATTTTCAATTCGACGTTGTGAATATTACATCGCTCAAAAATTAGGTTTTTGATATAAAACACCCTGTATATTTTTGCCATTGCATTTAATGGGATGATCTCTACAACAAAAATCTCTGTGCTTATCTCTGATTGTTTCATGTTCTTTAAAACTTAAAAATGCCTTGATATAAACTTTTAAATTTATATTGTACTTATATATATGGACTCGTAACAGTCCTCCGCTGGAGAAGGAGGTATATTGTTTTTTAAATCGATCACTGAGTATATTTTTTTTCCTATATTTCGATCCAAGATAATCGGGTTCGGCATTCCTATCTCTGTCTGGCTAAAAAAGCGTAAAAAAATTGTATAAATTAAAGTGACAAAACATAGAGATTAGACACACAACATTAGAAAAATATACAAAGTGTTCTATTTGAATATTAAAATTTTCGACAGTAAAAAAAGCGGACATTAATCAAATTGTATTTTCAAGCATTTTCTATAAAGGATGATAATTGTCTTTCAAATTTTCAGATTTACGATGGATACCATGTATACATCTCGCATACACGGATTCCTTAATTCATCTCATTCAATTCTGGAAGGAAATCTAACCCAAGAAGGCGTGATCTCGCTTCTGATTGTGCTGGGAAGCAGTTTATCCCTGGTAGCGCTGGTTTTCGCATTCATAACTTACAGGTATGTTCACTCCACTCAATTATACAAGGTGTTCAATTATTCATAATCGTGACTGAAATCTGAGGCAGAATGCACACAAACAAGACGCAACCGCACAGCTCGAATCTTAACAAGACTTTTTACATGCCTTTGTATATATTTGAAAATTGTTTTAAATTCAGAGAAATCACTCAGTACGTTTTGGAAAACCCTTTTGGTTTTATGAAAAAAACTCAAAAATCGAAAAATTTATTATCGTATTGAAACCTTCCATTTTTTCCATTTAACTATTTTTCTAGCTCTTATTGTTCCTAAAATGCCCATATCCGAAGGCTCAAATTGCACCACACTATATATAAATCTACCAGTGCAAACTTGCTTGCTACTCGATCCTGATAAGGAATTCAATTGAATTTTCTCTTGGTTCCAATTTTCAAATTCCTGGTAAGTTTGCAGGGAAGATAATTTCCATAGAAATGGACCAGTTCGTTCCTCTGATTTCGTCGTTGTTATGGAAATGGAGAAATTGGCAATTGCTCTACTCTGATTTCGTCGTTTCAATAGAAATTATCTTCTTAGCACAGTTAGAAGGAGTTTTTAAATTGAGCCTTATAGGTCCTTAGGTCCAGTTTTAGAAACTCCTCCACAACGGAGCTTGGTGAATTCTTCCATTTCCACAGAAACTATATTGCTCATAAACTTACTTAGGAGTTATGGTTAAAATCTGACTTTGAATATTGAACGTGAAAGCTCCTAACAATGCCATGGATAATGTCAGTCACCTTTATAGCAATAATGCCAAATTAATAGAATTAAGCAAATGTATTACATAGATATCGCTATAGATCTTGTTAAAAAATTCCATGAAACGTTCTGTTCATAAGAAACTTTGTACGGAAATTCTGGTTTCCAAAGCTTTCTGGTGAAATTCCGTTTGACAATCCTCAGTAGTTTATTTCCGAATAAATTTCCAGAAAAACTAACTTCTCAACATCTCTGAGAACCTGAAATTCAGCATATCGCGGATACAGACAGTATCAATAAATAAATATCGGGTGTCAGTAGGTGTAATGCTCACGGAATTTTTCCGCTGAATTTAGTATCCTGCAGTCCTGCTTTGGTTCAGATTTTATTTTGTATCATGTTCCCAAGCATAATAGAGGAGATAGAAAGATTTAACGATGACAAATTAATTGATTTGGTGCGAATAGATTAACATCTTGGAGACTATTCGAAAAAGATTATATCCACGAAAGGGATGAAGTAAGGCAAAAAATATCTTCCAGGTAAAGTTGCCAGCGCCTTGATGTATTGACCTTTAATTAGACAGTTTACATGTTAGATTTGTTAGTTTGAAAAACAAAATTTTAAAAGAACAAGTCTGGACATCGATTGGTAAAGCCTAGAGAATGTGGTCTTCATACAGAAAAATAAAGAGGGAAATGGCCTAATGCTCAGCACTAATTTCCTCGCTTCAGTGTAAATTATCTTGCTAGCAAAGTTACCACGAGTTTGAAAAACTAGGCCTTAGACCTACGCTTTCAGTATCGTCCATAGAGCTTGGTCATTTTTCCATTGCCATGAAAATTATCTTGCTCGCAAACTTATCGAAAAGTTCAGGTTGAAACCGGTCCTTAAGTACGTTTTTATTGAACGTTACTGCAACAACGCCGTCTTGTCCTTGTTTTAAAAAGCACCTTGAACCGTTTTGTTTTCAAGTAGCTTTCCGGAGAAAATTTAGTTGCGAAAGATATCTCGAAACCCCCGTTTCAGCATATCGGCGATCCAGATTTTATCAACGAATTTATTGAGAATGGGGCAGTGAGTGTATATGCCAACAGCTCCCCTGCTATATAAAAAAAAAATCTCAGTTAACAGATGATTTGGGCAGGCGCGTATCATAGGCACATTTTGAAGGGGTCCAGTGCGACCACCCTGAAAAAAAAGAAACATGACCTTATCTTTCAAATTTTAAACGTGGCTTAAGGCGATATTATTCGCCTCATTAACTGTCAATGAATTCGATTTATTATACCCTTTTTGCAACCTCCGAACTTCCAAAGCCCTTTAAACTTCCCTGAGATATCGAAGGAGCATAAAGAGAACACCTGTTAATATCGAATGAGCCACGTCTGAGATATTTGATGCTTTGTACACGTTTCTTACGGGTATAACAAAGAGTGGATGATGCAGCGAGCCGTAATTCTTTGCAATGAGCTCCCAAGGCAATACCCAGCAGACCGCAGAGGTTCTCCGGCTTCTCTTCAGGTAACATTCATTTTTCTTTCCCCTTTCCAGTTTAATTTTCTCCGCTGAAATTGAATTCTCGAGTGTAGGATTTCAACTGCTTCCCACATAAAAGAAAACGCACATTAAGGAAGCCTTTTGGCAATAACCCGACTATGAATAATATTCCAATTTTTTCAAGCGAGCGGTTTTCCTTATACCTACCTACTTATATTGGAGAAAATCGATTTTTAGGGGATTTGATAGATGGACTAATGAAATTGATTTTGATTTGATTGATAACGATATTTAATATCAAAATTTTGAATAGGGAAACCCCACATGGCTCCTACAGGAGTATTGGACGTTTTACTGTGAAATTTGACATTAATATAGGCATGTGCATCTCGCACTTCGAATTTAATACCAGACACAGTTTGGTTTCAATTACCCAGTCGGACAATATTATCTCACATTTCCCTTAAATAAGCCCTGGCATTCGCGAGTGTTTATTATCATTCGCACCAATTAAGAAATTCCAGTTAGAAGTTAGTGAATTAGCAGATTCTAGTGCATCATAGAGGAAATTAAGATTAGTAGGATGTCTAGCTTAACACGATTATTTCTAGGGCACTTCGTAATTCATGTGGGTTCAGCCATTGAATGGGGCCCACACAAAGGCACAAATCACTTTCAGGCCTACGGAAGCCAGTCGTACTCCTGGAATATTCGTCACCGCAATTAAATAAAGTTAAATTGAATTGCGACCGATTACACCCAATTCGGTTGACGAAAGAGGCCAAAAATGCCACTTAATTTCCACTGGCAAGGGTGTTGTAACAAACTTTGTAATGATTTATCAGCTCCAACAAAGTTTGCTCAGCTATCTCAGTATAAATCCACTTGAACGATTTCTGCCAGCCGCGACGCGACGGAGAGCTGCCTTAAAAGCTTTAAGGTTTCGGGATTAGTGAGATTCTTGGATCAAGGAACCCAAGGAGCTGGGTGGTATTTTACGAGGTTGAAAATTGCAGCTCGATTTGGAGCAAAAACGTGTTTAACACCTAAAATTCACCTCCCGCACCAACACAATTTCTCGAATTCTGAATTTTTAGGTGCAAACAAAAAGATCTCATTTGACACGAACGCGGCGGCGAGTTCGAGTCGTAATTCAAGACACGAGAAGTCGATCCGCACGAACATAAAACACAAAGGAATCTTGAAATATTCCGTGGTTGAAATGAGCTTTCAGCGAAAATACTTGTCGAGGTTAAATTGCCAAATTTTCTCAAAAATTTCGATACATTTCTGAGAATTTCAAATATTCGAAAATTTTCTTAGTGCCCGAATTGACCAAGCTTATTGATCCACTCTATTTTCATTTTACTTGTGATATTTCAGATATATCGTTGAATCTTTCGAAATTCTCTGACCTCCCAAAGAATGTTTGCACTCCTGACTGATTTCTGCTTCCACAAAGTCAACGGAGACCAATTCGCGCAATTTTTTTACTCAAAACTTTATAGTGTTCTGTCAGACTTCTTAGAATGTTCACACCATTTTCTCGATATTTTAAGCAACTGTTTACGCTCATTGTAATTCATTCCACTTAAACTAATCGCAAAGCAGATCTGCATGCAAATGCTCACTTTGTAATTATATTTTGTCATATCCATTGTGCCTATGTTTGCGTAAACGTAAAAAAATTCAAACTAAACTCTGTACAGCAATACATATTCGAAACGTCTAAAAAACCCATCTCGATGATATTACATGAGTCCATATTCGCATAGGATATGAGGATGAATATAGGGTCTATAGATTTACCGGTTAGTAAAAAATTGAAAAAAATTTATCTGAAGCTGGGAACTGAGAAAAATGAGCTTAGATGTCCCTGGATTTGGAAAGGGAAGCGCTCTTTTAGAGTGTCAAAAATAGTTAGGAGAAGAATTCTGCAGTTATACAAGGCACTTGGAAACGTTGGCAAAAACTAAAAAGGTGAAATTAGAGACAAAAATAGTTTTAAAAAGTTCTCAAAAAGGTTGATCTGACGAAACACCACTATTGAAATGTGGCCGTCTAAAGGGATCATTGGAATGTTTTTTTAAATAACGATCTTTCTGATTAAGATAATGGAATGAAAATCGTCGATAATAATCAACCATAAGCGTTTTTAAGTATCATAAGTTTCACCAAATTGGATCATAAATAAAGGAAGTTTTGTTGATACCCTTAATAGAAGTGTTTCGATATTTCTAAATTCCTCTGAACTATTAAGTAAATAATATTATTGTTTAGTCAATGAGACTTTTTTGAAGAAAAAAATCCTCTACCTTTTATCGAATTTTGCATGGCTTAGTGAGAAATAATAGTTTTTTAAATAATGTGTAGCTTAAAACAGTAACTTTTTTTTTATTTTTATACAGTAAGCATTTTTACATATATGCACTTTCAAGAGAAATGTTAAAAAAATGGTAATGTTCTAAACCATGCACACAATAGTTACTTCTGACTAAACTACGTTGAATTAAAAAAAAAGGCCTTTTTTTCAAAAAATTCTAATTCATTAAAATACAATATTATTTGCTCGACAATTTAAATGCATGAAAAATATTTGAAAAATTTATCATTTACAATCAATTTTAATCAAATTTGTGATAGTTAAACACCTTTGTGGGATGATTATTACCTAAAATTGTCGCTCAAAAAGAAAGTTATTTTTAAAAAAATATCCAAATCCTTTGAAAGACCATATCTTAGTGACTTCGACCAATGTTTAATGGAACTTCGTTTACTATTTTTAGCTCTACCGCCACCTCTTTAAGTTTTGTACAAACTTTTCCAAACATCCTGTAGTGCCCCCCCTGTAAATTTTTAATCGGTTCCGCCATGACTTATGCACGAACGACGAACGTGTTCCCAATATCATTTTTTTTCGGAACATTTTGACATCACATACTGGCAAATCTTCATTAAATGAAAATTCTCGTTTTCTATTTTTCTGTGTTAGCTCACAAAACTTATCCACTTTCAACGATTGAATATTCATATTCGAATTCGTTCCTTTTACCTCGTCTAATAGAGGGTCATGTGGTTTTACTTTAGAAGGGTATTGCGGGAACTGCTAACGATATTAAAGGGGCTCGTTTAATAGGCGAAATTTACAGCACTCTGAAAACCACTTGCGAGTATATCACTTAGGCGTTAGTTGCCTTCGGCTAAATTATAGGAGCAATCTGGTTAAGCGCAATTTCGTGACGTATCTACAACCCTATATAACATAAAAACATGGTGTAGCCTTAGCCCTTAGGTGGTTGAACCCTAAATTAGGCTACTTTGTCGTGCACCAGTGCGAGCTTCGAAGAAGGGACTGAAAGGGTAGGAAAGCAAACAAACACCCTTTTGCGTTAATAACTTTACATCACAACAATGTTGTTTCAAGTAAACGTCAGATCCTTTTTCTGTATGGATTTCTTTACAGTCATAATTTTGTAAAATGTGAGTTTTTCCTTACCTTCGAGAAGAGGGAATTCACGAATTCGTTTTAGAGTTATTTTCATCGTTCCCAAACCCCGAGCCTACATGTAAAGGAGTCAAATATTGATCCAAGAATGTAATTAAATTTTGGAATTATTAATCTCCTAAACTGAAATATCTTTGAGCTAGATTTTCTCTTTCGAGTTAAGATTCCCGTATGATCATGAGTATTATTCCACCTGCTTTGCTAGGTATTCCAAAGCGAAAGGAGCTATAATTTTCCTCTAAATCGAATCATTTGAACTGTTGTTCTTTCATGTTCTCGAGTTCGTTCATTGTTTTCAAATTCTTCCTCGCTGGTTAAATTTATTGCACCACATTAGAATAAAGTACCAAAAACTTGACAAATTGCGAATGGTTTTAAGGCGCTAATGGTTTCTGCTTTCAACCGATTTCCCGAGTTCCATTTGTCCGTTGTCATTGTTCTTATCAAAGGGGATTCGCTTTGGGAAAAGCTAGATAGGCTCCGTGAATAAAATTAATGGTACTGATTAATGTAATTATCCGATTCGGTATTCTAGGAAATTGATGAAGTTTGTTGCTGGAAATTTGTAAAACTTCATTGAGATCTCGGTATTGGTATGAGAGCGTAAATGTTATTCCTAATTTCGAGGGTTATTTTAATCGAATGCAGAGCTTAAAAGCCTATTCATTTCGTTCCGATTTGCATCAAATGTAGTAAGAATAGTAAAAAGAGCATTAATGTCTTCGATTTTTCTTGAGAATTCGCTTTATTGTTTCAAGCATTCATTCCTTTTTGAACTGAGGACGTGGACAATTGAACGAAACTTCAATTCAAAAGCTGAACAATTCCGGGAAATCTCACAAATATATCGATAAATCTGAGAAAATGCAATTAAATCAATAATTAAAAAGAAAGTTAAGCAGATGTTACTTGTCAATTTTTGAAATTTGATTAGAACTATTTGCTAGAATATCAGATGTTCAAACTATTCTAGTATTTCTGAGAAACATTCCAAGCGTGTATAAAACCACTTATTAGAATGAAGGATATGAATTAATTATCGATTTGCACATATTCAAAAACTGTGGATGTTTTTGAAAATTTTTTAGAAAACTGAAGGTCTCAAATCTTTTTCGAAATTTCTTGCACCCACACACGTAAGTTCGGAACTTGAATCAAAACCTCACAAATTATCGGAAACTTTTCGCAAATATGAAAGTCCCAAAAAATTGTGAGACTATGGAGAATCATCCTGAACTACTCAGAAATATCTACATCTTTGTCATTCAATGGAGTATTTAAAGAGATAGTAACAGGATTTTTTTACATTTCTGAGGGTTACTCAAAACCTATAAAAATGTCAGAAAAACATTCTGAGAAGGATCAAAAACCATCACGAAACCTCTAATCGGGAATGGCGGTGATTAGCCTGCTTAGACCATCTGGAAATTGCGATTAAAACCACAGAAATAACAAAAAGAAATCCTAAAATTTCGAAAACTTTAATATTTTGATATGCGAGCAACACAAAGGCCGGGGATTTCTTAATTGCTCGAGTAATTAAGTTTTCTTTTTTGAGCAGTGGCGTCCTTAAAAAAGGGTTGGGGGTAATTAGGGACACCAGAGTTAATGATATTGTGGTACTCGTACCTAAATTGCCTGATGTAATATTCGGAACAATTCATGGGGTTTTGAAAGGATTTTCACGTTTGCAAAATTTTATTAAAATTTTAGAGGCGATACCTTTGGTTAGCTTTTATTCTCGATTCCAAGAAAAATGAATTAGAGCGCGCTCTATCGTTTAATCCCATTGAGAGAGGGCATTCGGTCTTTCGCATCGTTCTAATTAACACCAATTGTAGGAGAGTGATAATTGCATTAATGCTCTGTACCTTTACTGGGAAACGCGCTTTCCCGTTTTTAATATTCATACCCATAACATAAAGCAATTTGAAACTTCCCTTTGCAATTTGAAATGCCATGAGGTGATTAAGGCGCCTATAAAGTTAGATCTGCATAAAGGATATCAATGCACACAAATTCGCTTTCTTCTTGGCCCTTTGTATATATTTTCGCATATATTTTGATTCAAAAAGAAATTTAAAAACTTGTTAAACGTCATTTTCTCTCATGAAATATCACTTAATAAACTCTTCCTCCACTGATTTTCTTATCTCCGTATTTTTTTTTTTACTGAAATTCATTGATGTTACGGGTCAATTTGGGGCGATACAGTTTATCTCTGTGCGAACGATTTTTTAATAAAATTAGTCCATATTCAAAGTTTCATACGAATGCAAAATTGGAACGAATATGAACGCGAATTGTTCGCCAACACAAACATTAGAGAAGTTCATGTTTGGATACCATCTGTACTTATTGTACATTATGAGAGCTGCAATTGCACGAATTTTGATTAAAAAAATTGATATTTCAAGCAGAGAATTAACTAACAAATTTAGAAAATACAGTTTCGCTCTTCCAACTGGAATTGCGTTATAATACCTCCATTAAACTTCTTATTAAAATTTTTAATTAACAAATTGGAAGGAATTTTTTGCTTATCAGGACAGTGAACAGGAAATCGATTTTAATAATTACATTCCAGGGTAGCTGTTGTTTTCATTGTCGAAATTTTAATTACTACATAACCAAGAATAGAGGTTTAAAGGCAAGTTTACCCGCACATGAACTCGCTTAATACAACCTGCCAATCTGAGGTACCCACTGATACGACAGAGAACCTTTCCCAAACAAAAATCTGTCTAGCAAAATGGATTCAAATTTGAGACAACTAACGAGCCAATTTATTCCCTTATTCCTAACAATCAGAACCGTGACGTTTACGTTTATCCCTTAATGTCCGGTCCCTTGTCAGACTATGTAGCTAGTTTCCAGAGAAAATCCAATTTTCTACTATAGTGCCCTGACATTTCTTGGATAACTTCGAAAGGACATTGAAATATAAAAGCCATTATTCGAGACCTGATGTGAATAGCCAGGGCTGCCGTCATATCCACACGCTGCCTGTCATCCCCTTTGATATTTCCACCCTTAACTCTTAGGCCGTACTAAATGGGATTTCCCCTTTGTGCGAGCATCCACCAATCCTATATTGCATGGCTTGTAAGCCAAATATGGATTAGGAATTGATTATTAATAGTCATCGGCATATATACAAGGTGTCCAGAAATAACGTTGACATTTTTTTTGGAGGTGATTCTAGAGGCTAAAATATTAAAAAAAAAAGTTATTATAAACATACCTAAAAAATTGTTTCTTGAAGGGGCTAGAATCCCCTAAGGGGGAACTCCGAAGATGTTTTTTTTCGCATTATTTTCGAAATGATTTGCGCTAAAATTATGAAATTCCGTGTACTGTAATAAATTGGAATGGGAAAACTTTTTTTGTGTTAACAGTTGCAGATTTTGGCCAGGGGCGTTAGAGACATGCGATCTCCTACGTAAATGTTGTCGTAAATCTTTTTGTTTGTGACAATTCTAAATTTTTGAAATCAATTTGCTGAATCGCAAATATTTTTAAGTAAAAAAAGTTCTCTTATTTCATCTCGTTAGGATGAACCGTTTTCCAGAAAATTGAGTTTTTATGAACCGATGCACGATTACATGGACATCGAAATTTATGAAGAAAAGAATTAGAGGATACGTTCAGATGAACGGAGACCATTTTCGACATTTGTTATGAATAAGTGATAAATCCTTAATCATATAAATGTTGTTATTGCCGGTTAATAAAAAGATATTTCTATTACAAGGATAATTACTATATTTATTCAAATGCATTTCAATGCCCATGTGATCGTGGATCGATTCATAACAATCCATTTTCCTGAAGAACGGCTTATCCCAACGAGATGAATCAGAGGACCTTTTTTACTTAAAAATATTTGCGATTCAGTAATCTGATTTCAAAAATATAAAAAACGTCAGAAAAAAAAAGGTGAGGGCTGTTTGGGGTTAATCTGGCACTCGGCGTCGTACCTCAACACAAAGGAGAGCACAGTTGATTAACAGTGCCAAATGTGAGCTATCGAAGGACCAATGCTTATATGGCGCTGAACCGATTCAAAAATTCGCCTGATACAGGGTCACGCTTTAAATTTATTGAAAACAAAACAAACAATACTGGAGAGCTAAAGTAAAGTCTAAAAAGCAGGTACTAAGCTAATACGAAAGAACAACAAGAGATCAATGATTTTTGATACTTTCAAGATTTGTACTTATAAAGGATTTAGTAATAACAGTTAGATATTAGTGATTAATGAACGAGTCAAAGGTAACCTTACTAGGGCGGCAAGGACCAAACCCAAAGGCGAAGCAAAGAGAGAATGAAGGGAGTTGTTAACATTGCAGATGCTCAAAGCTGACCCCGTCAACGGAATAAAAGATAAAGATAGTTTTTGTTTAGTCTGAGCCATAAATTATACCCAGTGATTTGTCTATGCTATTAAGGGTGTTGCGTTTCAATCGAACCGACAATAATTTAGGTGTCTAGACTCAATAAGTGGTGTTGGGTAGTTCCCCAACAGGGGTTACTTTTACTTAGGAGACTCCTCTATGTAATGCCCATGAATAAAATCTGAAATTAGTAATACAAAAAAACAAAATTTCCTATTCCAATTTATTACATTATATCAAATTTCTTAATTTTAACGCGAATCTCTTCGAAATTGTTGAGAAAAAAACACCTTCGGAGTTCCCCCCATTAAGTGTTCTAACCCCTTTAAGAAACAATTTTTGGGGTACGTTTGTGATAACCCTTTTTATTATTTTAATCTCTAAAATCGCCTCCCAAAGTATTTCAACGTTATTTCCGGGCACCCTGTCAAGCTAAAACTCGCAGCAGGTAGCTGCAAACTTGTGCTTTCTCGTGCCCCGAAGGGTGCATCTTCTGCTTAAAAACAGAAATGGGGCATAAACAAATACGTCGTCAATAAATATTTATGTACTCATCAGCAATTAATTTTTTGCATACGCATTCCCAGCATGTTCACGTAAAAAATGCAATTAAATGTCTATTAGGAAACTAATAAATATTTTGATTGAATCCACGAAGCCGCCGTCATATACAGCGGAAAGTGATCAAAAGCGGAAATATGAAACAAAAATTTGATTGGTTTAAAATGGATTTTCGGGTTGCATTCCATTCCGCATTTGGATATTTTCCGCTATATGTGATGGCAAGTGACGACGTCATGAGACCGCCATCACATATAGCAAAAATAGTGAAAAGCGGAGAAAGGCGGAAGAGATCAAACTGAACAAATCAAACATCAACCAAACAAAATGTCCTTGTTCGATTGATTTGACAGCTGTCTTTAGTGTCAAAATATGACAATCAAAAGTGTCTATTATTATATTATTTACATTTTTTACGTTGTTATATTTCGTGTTGTAAATATTTTTCTGCGTCAATAATCAATAATGTCAATAATGTAAAAAATTTAAAAAACGGCAAAATAATTAATTACAAAGTAGTAAAATAAGTTAATTGGGATAGGCATCATTTCCATTTCCGGTTTTCATAATTTGGAAGGTGATCGATTAGTAATAGAACAATCGAAAGCCGGAGGTACTACACGTCAAATGTTGGCCTTATCCGAAAGTTGTTATTTTGCGATAAACTGTTGAAAGTTAAAATTTTAATTCACTTTTTGCAATTACTCTGAAAATATCTAGGCTAAACACATGAAAATTTGTAAGGTTATGTTTTCGTAGGTGACGAATTACTTGTTCTAGAAAATGAAAATACACTTGGTTTGTTTCGCTTCTCATTTGTCGTATTATCAAATTTAAATATAATGTTCGTTTAATAGATTTTTCTCGAAACAAGAATACATAATTAATAGGAAAATGATTGTTCTCTAAGATTTTAAATCAAATTTCATGTTAGACATACAGAGTAGAAAATTATTAACTGTAAAATCTATAAAATTGAGCGTAAGTGCCACCCTCTATTCACAACGAGGAAATCGTAAAACATATCTTGTCCTTCATCTCAAAAAAAAAAAAAAAAAAAACTTTACAAATTTTCTAGTGTTTAATCTAAGTATTTTCAGAATAATGGCGAAAAAATAAATTAAAATTTTAACTTTCAACACTTTGCCCATTCGAAACTAACAACTTTCGGATAAAGCATATTTTCTCCAATTGTCACCATTCGACCTGGAGTATTTTCAGCTTTCGGTTGTTTCATTATTAATGAATCATCCTGTACATTTCCGTTTCTTCTCATTGTTGAACCCTGTTATTCCGATCGTTTTGAAAAAATCGATTTTAAAAAGCTCGCACTTTCCCCAAGAATCTCGGCATATTCAAAAATTCAAATGCATGCAACATTCTGAAAATAGAGTTGTGTTTAGGTGATTTTCAGGCATGTTTTACTCTTTTTCGGATCTAGCGAAACGCCGAAACTTTGCAAGAGGATTTTCGAGAATTCTCACTGAAGTAAATCTTGTATGGGCCCCGTTCCTCGAATAGCACAAAATCTCCTACAAATAACGCCGTATTTCTTTAATTTCTGCCATATGTATGTAATTCAATGCAATTTGAATGATAAAACGTGTCATTTTCGTAATCGACCATCATTTGCGAAAATCAAGAGCGCAGTTGTGCTAGAATGTTCGAAATTTTGAACCTTGTATGCACACATGATGGACGATATTTCGTACAAATCTTGGGTATCTGAGGGTATTTACTAAAGAAATATAGTTTTTCGTATCATAAATATTTTTCAATTTCAATTTATATAATTTTTCATATGTCCTTTTAAGACATTTAAAGCCCACTCAAGCTATCCTTGAACTCATTGAAACAAAGCTTTCTCCACTACAAAATGCTATTTATTTTTTCTATGCTAAATAAATCGTCGTTGAACGTTGTAAAATGGGATAAGAGGAAAAGTTTTATTTTCGTTTCTCCTTTTAAAGCGCCACTAGACTTAGTATTGGAATGTTCTGGGGAACATTCAAATAGCCATGAGCTTTTATCCGCATTTATTCAACACAAGTTTCACGTTATCGATTCGAGAGCCGTCGCATCGTTTCTTACTCGGTTTTTTGTGTGAAACAAAGAAGTTAAATATATTCAGGGGCATAAAATTGTACCATAGCTTATCCACTGTGGGTTTTCTGCTCTTCTATTTTACGTTATTATTAACTGTCCTTTCCGTACTAAAACATATTAAAAATTTCCTCGAAAGACACCCGGCAAGACCAAAACATCCATTGAAACCTGAGGATTCCAGGCATATCCGCATTAGTCCCCAGTCTGCTATTGCCCTCGCATGACGTCTTTTCATGATCCACTAGAGTAGTTTATTTCTTGAGGGATGATGATATTGCCACCCTTAAGGGAAGAAAACGTTATTCGCCCTTTATAGAGGAAAATGGCGGCGACTAATTATTAATTGGTGTCTGGTTTAATTATGGTTTTCTTCCTTCGGTTTACTAAGAGTTTAGGGCGGGTTCACGCTTTAACCTCTGGTAGGAAACGCTAAATTCTATTACCAATACTCACCTCATTGCTATAATCTCTGGAGAAAGCGATTTTGAACCCTTTCCAAATTTGATGGCCATACAGACGGAAGAGGGAATCGAGAATGTAATGGCGGTTGGAAGGGCGATTATTAGAAGGAGTTTAGTAGGTTCTGTGGTGTTGAGATAACTTATGAATAGATCTGGGAGTTTAAACAGTAATTTTCTCTTTATTAGTCTCTATTAGTCATTCGTTAAAAATCGATATGTACCTATTTTTACTTATACAAGATGCTTAGAAAATGGAAAAAACTATGTCACATTTTTACACCCTGTACACGTAAAGGGTGTCCGTTTCTGGAGCTCAACCTTGAGGATTTCGGCAATTGTAAAAGATACGAGGTTAAGTTAAAAGATAAGACAAATTGGGGTAAAATTGCGCAATTTGAAGTTCAAGAGAGCACCATTTTAGAATTTGTAACATTGGCATCGTTTTTCGAGATGTTCAAAAAACACCTGCAATTTTGTAAAATAGTTTTTTTCCTAAGTTTGTTTCGCCACAAAATTCAGAATTATTGACTCGTGGTCAATATAACTTTTCGTGCACTACAACGCAGCGATGTCAATTGGAAATCCGACGTTTCGATTTTCGTCAATCATCACCATCATCAACATTTTTATTTTGGTAAAAAACTACATTGATTTTAATTGTCCGGTCAATTAAAAAGAATCCTCCTACTTCGACAAGGGGCGTAACATAAAAAATTAACAAATCTCAACAGGAAGCGCGAAGAGTATTGAAAAAACATAAAAATCGCCTGTTTAAAATTCATTTCACCCAAGTCTTGCATCCCGGAGACACTGAAACGCTTTGTAGGAATATCATGGCACGTTTGAAACGCAATTTCCATTTTCTTTCCAATGTGATGTTCACGGATGAATGCAAGATTACCTACTCAAGTACGTTCAATCGTCACAATGAACATGTCCGGTCCACTGCAAATCCACACGAACACCAATGACGTCGACCACAAGCACGTTTCGGGCTAAATGTATGGGTTGGTTTATATGGCTATGCGATCATTAGTCTATATATTTGTCTGAAGTGTTTCCCGGTAGAGTGAATTTAAGCAATGGAGATATATATTGGCCAGCAGGTTAACCACATCTGTCCCCATCAGATTTTTATCAATGCAATTGATATGTCGGATTTTCAGTTTGACGTCGCCACGTTGTGAAAGAGGAAAAGCTGCATTGATGAAGTGTCAATCATGTTGAACGATCTCACTAAGTAAGCCGGGGAAAATATAAACACGTTTTTTTCAAATTGTAATTTTTCTCGAATATGCCTGAAAGCCATTCTAATTTTTCAAATTCTGAAACAGTAAATTCTCGAATTGTTCAACTTTGCTTCAATTCAACCGGCCTCGTATCATTCCGAGACCTCCGTGGGTACGTTCCAAAAACAGACTCCCTGAATATAAATAACAAGAACTTTTTTTTTTCAGCCTCTTTTCTGACCTGCGAAACTTATCCGGTACGGCTCTGATGAACTTATTGTCCTCTTTATTCATGACCCAACTTCTCTACGTTATTGGGGTTGGAGAAATTATGGTAAGTCATAACTTAGTTTGTTCCATATTTTAGTGCGTATTAAGGTAATCATCCGAACCCCCTAACTTTCGAACAAAGAAAACTTTACGACGATAAATTTGAAGATGCTTCGCCCACCTAGGAATATTTAATTTACAGGCAATACTGTGCTGGAAACCACTCCATTTCTACATAGTTTGAAAACCTGATAAGGCACAACAACTGTCGCTTCAAATGCAAAACAGAGAAGCTGATACTATCCCAGGGAACTGAAAAGCTACTAAATATACCTACAAAAGTGTCCCTAAATGGCTATAAAAGTCGTATCTTCAAATGACATTTAGTGCACTAAGTAATGGGGAAAGGGGCATAAAAATGTCCGCGTTTTATATAAAATCGACGAAGGGATGGTTCCCATAATCCGGTCACGTATAAAATCTAAGAATGTACGACATTTCTTTCCTCCACTCGTATAACACTCCCCTAACGACCTTTTAGTGAGAAGCTCATCTTTTTCGTGATGTGAGCCCACTTGAATGGAATAAGGGCAAATTCGGAATCATATTTTAGGACCTGCAAGGAGTGGTCAGAATTAATGATACCGACGAACGCAAAAATGGGCTGAAGAGTAAAATATTAGAATAATATAATACTTATTTATACACACAAGTTAAATGAACCGTTGTTTATATGTGGAAAGAATTTTTTTATTCGTTAGAAGAATCGAGGGGAATAGAATTATAAGTAATGAACCTTCACGTTGTTCCTGCTGCAAACCAATTTTAAGGGGTTAAGAGAGCCCAAGAAAAGATTTGTCGATTCCCACAATGATTGAGCATTTGTACTCTTCACACGTTATTTCGACCAGTCGAAAGGTTAACTCAGGCTACTTGCTGAGCATTCATACACAGATTTTACAGTACCACCGGCGAGCTATTTTATACTGCGCCATCTGTGTGTGTGGCCTTCACGCAAGAAGCTGCCGGGCTTAAGGCAGAAAAATAAGCTTTCACGTGTAAAAAGGGTTTATTCGTCTAGTTGGTATATGCCTTCTTATACACCGGGTGTCCCGACGAACTTCCGAACATAGGAGATTAACATGAGCAATCGATTTTTATTTTTTTGCGCCTGCAGGGATAATCCAATTGAAAAACTTTTACACGGAGGTCATAATATTCAAAATTAGCCATCGTTCCGCATTTTTTTCAATCTTCTAGTTAGAATCGTTTCGTCTGAAAATTTCAAATAATCGATTGTCCCGCGTAACCGTCCGATGCAATAATCGGTCGCAGTCAAGACTTTGTGTTTGTTTAATTCTGACCTTGACTTTGACCAATCGTGGCTTCTAACGGTTGCGCGGGACATTCAAATTTGTGAAATTTCCAGACGTTTTCAGCGAAAACGGCCCTCGGCCGGTCTTGAGTACTAAGACCGCCACGTAAAACTTTTTCAATTGCATAATTCGTGCAGATGCAGAAAAACAAACGCTAATATCCCATGTTAATTTCCAATGCCCAAAGTTCGCCTGGACACCCGGTATATCTAAAGAGTATGTGCTATTTTGGAATATTTCACTCCCTTCCTGTCACATGACCACCTCTTGATATCTCCCGTTCGGGCTAAATATACACTTGTGGGCTAAAGTTTGGAAACCACTATAAAGATGTTGGTAAATGGTAATTATTCATTTAATAAGTTGAAAATATTTCCGATAAACATTTTTTCATTTATATATTGCTTAGTTACAAATATGAAAATATGATATGGGCAATTTTATTTAATTTCCAAAAAAATCTATTTAAAAAAATATACAGGGTGTCCTCGAATTACGTGGCCAAAATAATACCGCAGATTGTTTGAGTGAAAATAAGTCGATTTAACTAAACTTCCCTCAGTCCAAAAGTTGATAATTATGGAGTTACAGGGGGTTAAAGTTGAAAAAAAAATCACATTTTCTTTAATATCTTTCGATTTCTTTGAGTTAATTTCACAAAATTTCATATTTGAGGGTGTTTTAGGATACGAAATTCAAATTTATTAACGATTTAGTTGTTTCTTCTAGGGGGCGCCACAAGCGACCATTAGGACACATTTAAATCTCTGTAACTTTTTCGTGCCACGGTGTATATTATTTTGGTATTTAAAAATCTTTTTCCCTACCTTTTATACCTAGAAAAGGTATACTTTATTGACGTCGCTAGAAGCAACGGTTTTGGAGAAAAATGCATCTAAGCCTGATGATGCATGCAAATTACCTTAAAATTATTTTCCGTTAAAAAAAATTAAGTTTTTCAAAAAAAAATTATTAGTAAAGGTATAACAATAAGTTTTCAAAATCAGATATTATTTTGACTATTACAACGGCAAAGTCCATAAACTAACAGCATATCCACCATTTCAGAATAAGTGAATTTATTGGCCATACTTCTGGATATTTACAGGAACAAGAAGCGAAACTGACAAGAAAAACTGAGGGCTAAATAAAAAAACTGACATTTGAGAAACAAATTCAAGTGTTAAAATGTCAATTAAAAACATAGCCAACTGAGTTATTTACTTAAAAGCGCCAACGCAAATATGCAGCGCATTAGAATTATGCGTTTTTCTCCAAAACCGGTGCTTCTAGCGACGTCAATAAAGTATACCTTTTCTAAGTATAAAAGGTAGGGAAAAAGGTTTTTAAATACCAAAATAATATACACCGTGGCACGAAAAAGTTACAGAGATTTAAATGTGTCCTAATGGTCGCTTGTGGCGCCCCCTAGAAGAAACAACTAAATCGTTAATAAATTTGAATTTCGTATCCCAAAACACCCTCAAATATGAAATTTCGTGAAATTAACTCAAAGAAATCGAAAGATATTAAAGAAAATGTGATTTTTTTTTCAACTTTAACACCCTGTAGCTCCATAATTATCAACTTTTGGACTGAGGGAAGTTTAGTTAAATCGACTTATTTTCACTCAAACAATCTGCGGTATTATTTTGGCCACGTAATTCGAGGACACCCTGTATATTATGGAAAATAAGTACAAACGGTGGTTTCGCAACAGGAAAAGCTTGAATACTGCTACTACATAGACAATGTGCATGCCTTAATTATAGTAATGAAATGCTGATTCGGGACCTTGTTATGATGCTATACTCAATGGGATAGTAAAATAATAGTACAAGTAGGATGATCATATAACTGGGCAACAACAAGTTTGTTTATTTCTAAAATATAATAAACAATTCAAAAAACTGCATTTTTATCACAGCATGAGAGTTTGGAAACCCCGTACAAAATGAACTAAAGTACATATTTCTCTTAAATTTAATTTTTTTTTTATTTAATAACTTGTTGCGTATCCTTTTGCCTAAATAACTGCAGCATACCTAGAGTTCATCGAGTCCACTAACTTTTCACAAAAGTTAACCTGAATGCGTTCCCACTCACACTTTAGTGTATTCCACAAATCCTCTATTCGATTTGATATAATCAGGAATTTTGCGTTCTGAGTGATCCCATAGACGCTCTATGAGATTTCAATCATTGGACCGGCTCGATCGCTTTAATTGATTTACCTTATTTGTCCCCAAAAATTCTTTAATGTATTTAGAAGCATCCTTAGAATCATTATCCTGTTGGAACCACTATCTTAATGTCGTGTTCCATTCGGCGTAAAGCAGCATATGGTTTTGTAAAATATTCCCATAAGGAAAGCGGTCCATTTTCTCCATAATTCTTACCAATGGGCCAACACCAGCGCGAGAAAAACATCCCTAAGCCATAATGTTTCCTCCGCCATGCTCTACCGTTGGCAACTGATACCTTTTATCGAACCTTCTTCCCACAGGGCGTTTTACATATCCTTTCCCATCATTACAAAACAAATTGAATTTACTTTCATCGCTCCACAATACTCAATTCCACTTTTGTATAGACCAGGTAATATATTCTTTAGCGAACGATAAACGGACCCTCCAATTTTTTTTATATAAGTAGTTTCTTAACGCATCTGCTTCCAAAAAATCCCATTTGCCTCAATCTACATTGGATAGTTTCTATGGATACAATATGAATGTTGGACAGTATTAAGTGCTGATGCATGTCATTGGCAGTATTACCTGGATTTGCTTGGGTGATTCTCTTATTAGTTCTATCCACGTGAGCGTTGGGTGATTTTAGTCTTCCACATCTAGGGCGATCGCCAGTTGTTCCTAATGTGTTAGATTTAGAAATTATTTCTTTTGGAAGCGGCACAACCTCCGAAACTTCTTTATAACTTCCTCCACTTTATTTTAATTTTAGAATTTGATATCTCATGGCAATTCGGATTCCTTTTGTTTTCGCCATTTAGAAACGTTTAATCTTATCTTGACAAAACCAACTGCTAAAAGTATACTGCGTGACACAAAAAAAAGAACACCCCGTAAAAATGGTTTTATTTTAATAATGTTTGGTATAAATGTTTGTATTTGGAAAAAAAACTATTACATTTTCAGCCATATTTATCAATATATTTACAAGTTATAAGGAATTTTACGGTTTTTTTACCATAAAAATTGCAATAAAATATCAACAATATTACTGTGAAATGTCATTTATTTGCAAATAGTGCGCTTAGAAAGTGTTTTAAAATTAATAAAAGATGCGTAAACACAGAATGCAGCGAAATTTTCATCAATCGAGCAAGTTTGAGACAGGTCGAACAGTGGGTCTACAAGAGGCTGTTCGATCATTTAGGAAAGCACCACTAGATTGACCCGTAGTGTAAAAACTATAAGGAGATGTGGTCAGACATGATTCAAAGAAGAGTCGAAAAACAGAACGAGTGGTTACTGACCATTCCAAGGAACTACAGAATGCCAAGATTGCCGGCTTTGAACTATGGCCCTAAGAAATAGATTCGTCTCGTAGAGGACACTGGTGGATCAATGGTTTACTAAGCGTGGAACACCCACTGCGATTCGAACATTTCATTCCTGAGTAAGAAGTTTTGAACTGAATTCCTTCCACCTCATCTTGTGTTACCTCTCACCTTAAATCATCGTCAAAATCAACTGCAGTGGTGCAGGGAACGCATACATTGGAATCGGGAATGAGATAATATCGCGTTTAGTGCCGAATCCAGGTTCTGTTTGGGTATGTATGAAGGTCGTGCAAAATTCAATCAATTTGCAACTTTGGCCACCTCGACCTCCAGGCATCTCACCGATTGAACATGTATGGGATATTGTAGGTAGAAGGTTGCATAATTTACCCCATCCCCCCCAAACCCTGCGGCGCTATGTCAAGCTGTTCAGTTAGCCTGAAATGAGATCCCCCAAGAGGACATCAATCACCTCTTTAGATCCGTGCCTAGACGTGTACAGGAATGCATAAGACACTGCGGAAGACCGACAAATTATTAAGTTTTTTTCGATTATTAACAATTAAATTTGTTCAATATTTTAACAAAATATTTGTTTTAGCATAAGGAACATGCAAACCAAAAATTATTTAAATGAAACCAATTTTATGGGTTGTTCTCATTTCTATGTCACGCAATATATAATTTAAATATTACTGAGATAAGGTAAAGTTTCAAAACTTTTGTTCTGCGATAGAAATGCAGTTTTTTTAATTGTTTAATATTTCTTAGCAATAAACAAACTTATTGTTACTCGTGTTATATTTTCATATTTGCAACTAGGCAGTGCATAACAAAAAACTGTTTATTTGTAATATTTTCAAGGAATTAAACGAAAAATTACCATTTACCGAGATCTTTACCGGGGCTTCCAAATTTGTGTCCATAAGTGTACATAGTAAATTTCACTTATATTTGAATAACCCATACCACTTCATTTGCATGTTATGTAACTAATTCGAATTTTAATTTGATGCTAATTTCACAAAGAATGCATGCAAGGAAAAACTGCATTATTGAAATTTATGAAAATTAATGCTTATAATACTAAATTAGTAACAACACAACTCTCGACTCCAACCGTTCATCAAATCAATTGACGTATTTGTTTTCACTAGATAAAAAAATACGTTTTCAGCTATATACCTCGAACAGTATTTTTTGAGTTTCTAACTGACGAATAAATAAATTGGGTGACAACGGTACTATCGGGTTTTGACCACCCCCCCCCCCCCCCCCCCCCTCACTCCAATGGCCTACATAAGCTGTTGATTCTTTGAGCGTGAAGAGATCCAAAGCAGCAAATCGAATTCCTATTAAACAGAAAATTGAAGCCTGCAAACATCCACTGGCAAATTTGACTGAAAAATCTAAAATAAAGGGAGAATGGTTGCAAGAAAGCACCGACGTACACATAAAAAAACACAAATGAAAGAGAAAATGAGTAATCTGCGTCAAACGTATACAGCATATTTGCAAATACCACGCATTGCCGGCTATAATGGCAAATAACCCTAAAACGATGTCAGCTATGCAGGAAAATGAAGTGAATGAAAAAGTTCCTAAATTGAACAGTGAATTGGATTTTTTTTTTTTTTTTTGAAAAAATGCTCAGTAGCGTCCTATGAATATAGTAGAGATGGTAAAAGAGCATCTGACCTCCCAGAAGTTATCGTCCTGTGTGTAATTTCATCGTTGCAACCACCCCTCTCTTGTGGGTCTCCTGTGTGTGACATGTTGGTCTCAAAAAAAGTATTATTTTTCTGTTCCAACTTATGATCTCTTTGCCGCTGCATACTTCGGTGGGAATCTTATATAAAGTTTTGATTATTACTACTTTTGTTGACGCAAAATGGCTTGAAAGGAAATTTAGCTATTGTCCTGTGTGCGTGGGCTTCACTCATTTTACTCACAATACCTACAGAAACGGCAAAAAGCTATTCATTTCTGTTCCCATTGTGAATTTTAGGGTTGGTTTAGGGTTGTTTAGATTATTCAAAAAATCCTGCTATTTCCGACCCATAGGACGGTAGTGCCGTCGACGTGCCGAAACTTTTAGGTTAGTCGGGTTGGATCAGGTCAGTTCGGGTTAGTTCACGAGGAGGGAGTTCCCGGAAGGGGAAGTAAAAGAAATCGCCCTTGGGGAAATCGCACGGACAGTCAAAGAGGCTAAAAGCAAAACGCCAGCGGGCTCTGATGGCAATATACGGGGTGTCCGTTTAACGTCTCTTCGGACTCCTTCGAGTTTATTTGTGATATTTCAAAAAAATCAATTATGAAAGTGTATACGAGCTTAATAAAAGTTACTTTTGAGATTAGCGACCACCCTGCAGAATATCGCAAAGTAGCGGGGCGTCATAAAGTGTAATGCTTTTTTTATGGTTCTGTCTGCATTTTTTTCACATTCCTTGAGCCCTTGTTAGCTCTTAGATTTTTTTAAGTCGCACGTGCAGTGACTCAAAGCTATGACGTTTCGGAAAAAATCTTAGACATTTGCAGTGCCTCATAAAAAAATTATTCCGCAGTTAGCTTAAGTTGGATGTTGATAATTTTAGGATGAATTCTCATGTAAGACCTCATCAGGCGCGAACACTCATTTTGCCAAAGTGCATACAAGGTGTTTGCCATAACAATTCTTATTTTCACGGTTTCAACTTCAATTTTCTTTATTTTCTCAAATAGAACGGTGAATTTTTCATGACGAAAAACGCAATAAAATTCCATTTTCTTCATTTTGGTATAAAATAATATTATCTTTATCTTAAATCTTAATTTTAAGGAAATTATTAATCGTTTCAGAAAAACTTACGTTCGTGGATAAGTGCCTAAGTGGCTAGCATGCGTTGCCATGATTTTGATGTTATTCGTTTTGAGTTTTGAGAGCTCATGAACCTCATGATTAATTTCTTTTACTTGAGTTTCCCAATACTGATAAAGTGATTTCCAGTCCATTTTCTTCTTCTAAGACCCTTTTCTTTCACATTTTCTTTTAATAATTAACACTTCCTCTCCGTTCAAAACGCTCCTTGAGACTTTCTAGCTTTCTTACGTCAGTGTTCTCTATTAGGAATCGTTGTGCCGGGAAGCAAATAAAAGATTTTCATCACATGAACCGACTACATAAATCATATTAATAAATTCTTGGTGAGCATATTTCATTTTGACTGCCAGTTTTAAAATAAACCGATTTCCAAGGAACGGAAAACCGTAAATGAACTGTCAAACAACACTGAAACCATGGCAACGCATGCTAACCACTCGGGCACTTAACCACGAATGCAGGTTATCCTGAGAAAAGTAATAGTTCCGTTAACATTTAAGAGAAATATGACAATATTTTATACCAAAATGAATTCTCTTTCCTCTCTCGTCGTAAAAAAAACCTTACTTTATTCCCCAGTACCATTTTAAAAAATGACATTTTAGGATGTCCCGCCTTTTTGGGATACCCCATAGGGCTGTTACTAATTTCAAAGTACACCTTCGTTAGCCTCATATAAATCACCTTAATTCGTTTTTTTATGAAATCACAAATAAACTCGTAGGAGTCGGAGAATCTGTAAATGGACAGCCTGTATATTGTATTATAACGTCGGAAGGTACTTTATAGTCTATGCCAGATGAGGACAAACAGCATGGAGATCTCAGAAATGCTTGTAGACACAATTTATTCCTCTAACTGTAACCGTATAAGAGTTATTTGCAAGAAACGAAAGCCGTCAAGTTTGTTTTTTTCCGGATGTCTTCGTTACCGTTGGAAATCTAACCGGTATGGAAAAAGGTTATTAATTTGCTTTAAGTTGCCCAACTTTTTCCTGATTTAAGTGATTTTGTATCTATCACTCTTCCGCAATCGCCGTGCTATTCACTCTTATCTGGGACAGACTATACAGAATGGTCAATTTATTTTGACACACTCTAAATTCTCAACAACGGCGCATTTCTGAATGAACCGTCCAATGTAGGGTTATTTAATGTTAAAGAGGTGACAAAATAGCAACTTTTATTTTTTATTTATACAACGTTTTCTAGATTATTCGAAGGTGACCTCCGTGTTGTTAAATGGCAATGTGTCGTTTTTATTACAAATTTATATGCTTCCGACTGAGCCGAATAATTTTGATTTCAAACATTTTTAATACAACCGCAAGTTAACCAAGTTTATGAATAAAAAAATAGTTTAATCACGCACATATTCAATAATAATAATTTTCGATTTTGAACATTCCTAAAGAGTCGATCGACATTTATTTATATTTTTTGGAAAGTTTCTATAATTTTAAAACACTATTTTTTAAGATCGCAATTTATACGGAGTGTCAGATTGATGACTGTTGTCATCTTTTTGCAAATATTGAACGCCTTTCTACCGCAGAAAAAGTCGTGATCGCGTTTTTATACGGTGAATGCAGCAGAAATATTGCGGATGCTCTTACACTGTGGAATGAACGTTTTCCCGATAGAAATGCTGTATCACGTGTGTCCTTTTATCGTGTTGTAAAAGAGTGCAAAGAAAGTGGAAGTGTACGGCCAAAAAAAGGACTATAACGACGTACGATTACTGGTGTAGACAATGAAGTTGCAGTATTAGCTGCAGTTGCTCAGATTGTCATATTTCCACCAGGAAACTTTCTCGAAACTCGGGAATTTCTAAAAGTACTATTTTAACAATATTGAAGCGATCTAACTTTCCTTCGTATCACATTTCTTTACATCAAGAACTTCACGACGATGATTTTCAAAATCGAGTGATAGCCCCTAAACAGGCATGTAAAAAAATTAAATTAATCAATTTTTCTTCTTAATTGTCTAATTTTCTGACGAATCGAGTTTTACAAATCATGAGCAGGCAAGTCGTCATAATATGCAGTATTGGATCGTTGAGAATGCACTCTAATTGAGAGAAGCAGAAAATCAACTCCCTTGCTCGATAAATGTGTGGTGTGGAATTATCGGAGATAAACTGATTGGCCTATATTTCCTTGACGAAATTTTGGAAATTTGGAACACATCAGGAATTTCTGGACCATCATCTGCCACTTCTAGTAGCAAACGTGACACTTGAACAAAGGCTAGACGTTTGATATCAACATGTTAACTGCCCTACTCGCAACGCCAGAATTTCTCGTAAAGCACCAGATAAGGATTTTACCGATCGTTCGATTGGTAGAGATGGTCCTATCGCGTGGCCTCCTAGCTCACCCGATCTGACACTCCATGATTTTTTTATGGGGTTACCTCAAAGACAAAATTCAGGAAATTCCATCTTCACCGGAAAACATAAGGGGACGCGTGATAAACACTTGTGTCACCGTCAGTAGAGAAACTCTTTTGGAGTATAGTGAATCTTTCAGAAGGCAAATTGCCAAGTGCATTAAAGTTAGGGATAATCACTTAGAGCACTTTTTGCAGTGAACGTTTTACCATTAATTATTTCCAATTATTAATAAAATTTAAAAAAATCGAGGCATACATTTTTGAATGTTTCATCTTTTATCTGCTTACCTTGCACTTGCATAAAAAAGTGTTTCAAGTAAAAGTTATTTGTCTCTGTCAGAAGCATATGAATTTGTAATAAAAACGATATATTGCGATTTAAAAAAATAGAGGTCACCTTCTAATAACCTAGAAAACGCTGTTTAAATAAAAAATGAAAATTGCTATTTTGTCACCCCTTTAACACTGAATAACGCTAAATTGAGGTTTTTTTTTTTAAATGCTCCATTGTTGAGAATTTAGAGTGTCTCAAGATAAATTGACCGCCCTGTATGACACGACCGTGTATCCAAGGATATGAAACGGGAGGTTTATATGAGACAATGCGAAGGAGAATATGCCAGAGCGATGAGGATGGAGAAAAGTTTTACTGCCAAATCTGAATGAACAGTACGAAACAGAATAGATCCACTGCAATAATGCACTGACACGGATGTTTGCAGTACACGGAATCTTCGGTAAATATCTATATATATATATATATATATATATATATATATACAGGGTGTCCCACAAGTGTTTCATTATATTTCAGTGGGTAATAGTACATTGAAAAATAATATGACTCCCTATATAAACCATATTCCAATAATGCTTCATTAAGAAGATACAGGGTGTTAAACTTAAAACACACCTGGAATATTTCAACGTATCAGAGTATCAATGAACAGGCGAACTCAATTATGTATTGAACAAAATGGCCACCAATTTGAACAATTTCTATAATGTTATAGCAAATAAATAATATTTCAAACAAACTTAATATTATTAAAACCATTTAGAGAATATCGTGCATATAGACGGTATTCAATTTTTTACTGGCAAACGATACGTCGGACGAAAAAGAGTCAAGTGAGTATTTTTCTTCTAAATGAAATTAAACTTCTAAAAATAATTTTTATTTTGATAAAAAGCAGTGGCGCACCATGTTTTTCTTTAAAAATGTGCTGAGAGGTGTCCGTACGCACGTCACTGGTGAAACGAAAAATAGCCCTTTTGCATAAATAAATGCGTCGACATTAACTCTCAAAACATGCCAAATTTCACTTACATATCTCAAACGATTTTGAATATATCAATAAAAGTTAGATTTTTTAAGTCAAGTTTAACACCCTGTATCTTCTTAATGAAGCATTATTGGAATATGGTTTATATAGGGAGTCATATTATTTTTCAATGTACTATTACCCACTGAAATATAATGAAACACTTGTGGGACACCCTGTATATATATATATATATATATATATATATATATATACAGTATATATATGTATATATATATGCAGAGCAGCACTGGAAAGCGCGAGAGATTGCTGGATCTGTCCATAAAGAATCGAAGATAGTCAAAAGCATACTCTGCCGCTGGGATCAGCGTGTAAAAACTCAATTAAGACAACAAAAATCCAAGAATTGTCATTTGATATCGCATTATTGTCTATCACTTTCAATGTTCGAAAGCTGATACGGGTGTTTTCTCCAGTTTATCAGAAGTTATGACATTTTCCATGCTGTTCAACCTAATCTAGGACAAACTGTCTAAACAATGATTAAACTCCCTATTAAATGGGTATCTACTCCAGCAACCAGATGCGAATATTATTGGGCACTTTCCTCGCTGACATTCAAATTTATTAAGCAAGAAAGATTAAAATCGAGGGGCTTTACAAGAAAATGTCGACATAAATTATTGTGCTCTCGGGCAGGAAAACATAATCGAGGATTATTTTACGACAAAAAACGTCTGAAAGGCGAGTCATTTTTTTTTTAATTCGATTTTCGTCCTGAATCAGTCATTCCCAGTCTGGACCCCCTCACCATTCCGCAATCCTCACAAATTCGGATATTTCCAACATTTATCTGTTTGCAGCATATGCGCGATGGCTTGGGAGAAGTTCTGTCCACATAATGAGTTTTCTTTGCAACTGACAAAGTTTCCCGAGAGAGTTAAGGGCTAGTCATTGATCCAGCTAGTCGTTTTACGTCCCACTACTTGCGAATAGATCCGGAAAAAAATTCAACGAAATCTAGATAGTCAATGCATGTCTGCGATTCTTCTGCTCGCAAAAAATACATTACGCGCCTACAAACTGATTTCCTATGCTGCGATACTCCGCCCTCGTGATATATCGCAATGTCTGCGGTGTGCTAAAATGCGAAAGATAAGGAACGAAATAAAAATGAGTTATGATATACGAGCAGTCCTCTCATAAAAAATTTCCCAAAGTTGAATGTTGAATGGGAAAATGTTTTAATGGTGCTACTCAGAAACTGTCAAGAACAAGAAGTGATCTGCCTCAATTTATTGTTTTTAATTGTTAATTGACCTTAAAAATAAAATTTTCTTCTTTCAGGACTCAAGCTTGTGCATGGTTCTGGCCTCAGCTCTTCATTTTATGCGGTTGTGTGTGTTTTCGTGGACATTTCTCTTGACACACAATATGTACGTGCAATATAAGACCGGGATCTTTGTTCCGGCTACCGATTCCAGTATTAAGAAACATTTTATAAGGTAAAACATTTTTTTTATTTTTACTGTTCAATTTTCATATATATCTATGTATTCATTCGCTCGTTCCTTAATTGTCATAAATAAATAAGGCCAATGTCTATACAATAACAAGTTGCATCTTAACATGTAAATATGTACACTAAAGCTCCGCTAATCCGAACCCCCCATAATCCGGGTGTCCTTGTACTCCGGACAAGATTGAAAAAATGTAAATTTGTATTATGTGCCTTGTAGTTTGGATCCACCACGGTTCCCCTAATCCGGAATGCACGTGAAAAGCCCAAGGAATCGCGAACTATAAACTGAGGGAATAAAGAGGAACCCTTGAAATCATTTCGTTTATGTCTAAGGGACATGGCTCCAAAAAGGCTTCAATAAAACGTTAACTATCGATGATACACAGAATATTTTGCAACAAGCAAATAGAGGTGTTGGTGGAGAAGTGTTGGCAACGAAATGTGGCTGAACACGAAAATGTAGAAAATTAACCCTGATAATGACAATCCGGAAGAATCGGAAATGCGTGAATGGTTCATTGGAGATGACGACCATTTACAATTGGACGACGTTAGTGATGACGCGGGCTCTTATTCTGACGGTGAAGTTTCCATAGATGTTCCAAAAGTAAAGCACCAAGAGGCTATTAAATGTTCCTCTACGTACATTCAATGGATAGGGGAAAACAACAAATAGCATCACCAACCTTAGAGAGCTTCGCTAGCGTCCAATGGAGCCTAGCCAAGGAAGTATTCGCTAAACAAAAACGTCTGAATTTTTTAAATAATGTTTAAACGATGTCGTTATATAAACTTTTAAATAACCCTATTACGTATGCTTAAACCATATAATTAGCCATCATTCCACCTTTCATTACACAATATTTTAATTTGAATCCAAAATCTGGATGACTTCGAAATCCGGTTCGGACAGGTTTTAATTGATTCGAATTAGCGGAGCTTTACTATATATTAACAAATTATCACATTGCTCAAAAATAAACTATTCAGAGGTCCCTCTACCCGAGTCACGTGAGCTATTAGACACATCATCATCTTCATTCACAATTAGTCCATCAGGTTCACCTTCCAAACGCGAATAACTGCTAACAATTGATCTATACTCGAGAATAACAACAGCCCTAAAAAATTAACCTCAGATTGATCTAGCTGCATAACTGAAGCATATCCTTACACGAGAACCATGGAGCAACAGAATGTTATTCCTGATGTAACAAAATTGAACAATCCGGGATCAGATTGTATAGTTGCGTTGTACAGATTAGTGTAACCGGCTGAGCTCAGGGGTGCCAGAATGGTGGAACCTATGCTGAATGCTGTTAATATTTTGGCTACTTCTTCCTCGCAGACCAGTTTCGAAATGAAGGATTGGAGTAATGTGAAGCGGCTTGAGGAGGGCACGTTTAATAGCGCACCTGAAATTGTGTAGGAATAGAGAGTGTACGCTACTGAGCGTCATGAGTTTCAAAATTATAATTTGCTAATTCTGCCTTAGGCATGGCTAAAAGCAGGGTGGTAGGATGACAGATAATATTTAGTTTTTTCCGAATTGTACTTGGTATTTAAAGAGAAATTTTAAGTTTGTTATTAAGGCCGGTTGTCTTCTTAGCTGTACTCTACTAAACTGTTCTTCCCCTCGCCCCCCTATAAATATTTGTGGCCAATCCTATGAAAACTGTGAAGGGAAAATCCAGGGGCGTAGTATATCATTCGTTATCGTTTTTCACTCTAAAGGTGACAATAAAGGTTTTCAATGGTTTGAAAAGTTATCCTATAGGTTTAGTCTAACCAAAACCGTACTAAACGCAATTTTAAGTCGAGAATCAGGCGAAACATGCAGGTAAGGAAGAAATAATTTCTATCTATAAGCTGCTTTCTAGCTATAAGCTGAAGTCAACTTACCCCTAAATGCCTGGTTATCAACGATAGCTTACCCAAATATATTTGCCAATTCTGTGAGGCAAATCCGTAAGTTACACTTGCTCCAACTGCAAAAAACACTCCAACCAAAATCAGCACTGGCTCTCTGATTTTCAATACCGTATGCATGAAATAAACCACAAAAAAAGCGCCTTAAAATAACGTTATAAGCTCCTCGAAGTCCCTAAAAAACCTACTTACCCACCATATCCACCATGATATTCACGGTGGAGAACCACGTAAATTGGACCAACGTCCATTGAAGCTTTTCCCGCAAGAAGTAAAAAAACAGTGTTCCAGATCCATCTGTCAGACATGAAAGAAACATCGACCCCATTAAGAGTAAAAGAATCGCTCTCTTTGAATTTTCTCTGAGCTTAAAAGGAGTTTTAAGCATCTCAGTCAAATTTGATATGCTAAAGAAACCAGCAACGAGGTTCTAAACACAAAAGAGTATCAATTATAACGGTTTTACGTCCAAAAATCATTCACCTCAGTTTCTCTCTCTCTTAGAGATTCTGGAATGAAGATAACAGTATAAGCAATGGCAATGAGGTGGCATGTTAGAGATACACAATACAACACTACGTAGTTTGTGGCAATTAATAGGTAGGAACTCAATGAATTTCCTAGCAGAGTTGCTAGGCCGAGTGTGATATCAAAAATTCCAATCCTGAGAAAAGTATTTAAGTTGTTGAGATTCCTACGGGAATATGTCGATAAATCATACCTTAATCCTCTGGTTTCCTTCGAGGTCGTATCAACTAAGTATGCAGTCAAGATGGTTAGTATACTGATCCCTCCTCCAGTTAATAGAACCGGTATAGACGTAACCAACAAGAACCACGGAGTGAGGTTTTCAATGGTTGCGAAAATAATGTGCAAGAAAATTGCCACAGAACCTCCTACAATACCACTTGTTTTATTCCATACCCTGTAAATTGATCCACAGACCAATAAATCCAACAACAATGGCAGGTTTCCTTCCAAATCTATCACTCCATGGTGCGATCAACAACCCCAAAATAGAACCAAAAATCGATTCGACTATAGTCTTGACTAAAGTGATGTAAGTGGCCGTAGGCTCTACCAATTCTTCCAGATGTTTAGTAAAATTGTTACTAACGAATCCCAGTTTGGCGCATTCAGTTTTGTTGAAGTGCAGGGTTTCGTAGCATATTCGATAGAGCAGAAGATTGTTGCTCACACTAACTGAAAAATACATGTGGTGAACCTGAAAAATTGTCTGAACTGATCCGAACTAACCTCCTTTTCTAGCGAATGAGGTGAATATGTTAAGCACTAACCGGAGGTCATTGTTGCGTCGATGTTATTCGACCTCCGAGTGTGGGGTTCGCCCTATGATTTTTAGGAAATACCCAATAAGCATCCATCCCGCATTTCACCCATTGTCCGCTCCGACAACTGCCACCAAGCATTAAATCGGGCGAGGGATGATAAAACTACCTCCCTTTTTGGCTTCTTTCCAAGTACGACTTGCTCTTCATTATCCTGGCGATCAAGTCGCTCACGCTGTTCCGGTACTCTTCCTTTTGATTTTGGAACATCGTGAGCGATATGATCAGCAGCGGAATGGGGACCAAGTCGCACTTCGAAAGAAACCTAGAAGGGAGATAGTTTTGCCCCTCCCCCACCACTCGATGTAAGGCCTAGTGGTGGTTTCCGGGGTGGACAACGAGTGAAGACCTCAACTAACCTGAACTAATATGGAATAGGAAATGTAATGATTTTACCTGTCAGCATGAAACCAAAAGTGGTCATGAAAACCGGAATCTCTATTCTACCCATAACGATTTTTCACCGCAGCACTTCGCCTAAAAATGGAAAATGTGGGACTAATGGATTTTACAAACTTTGATCAATTAAGTCAGTGTTATCAAAAATGTGTGTGTGTGTAAAAGCCGCGTAATTCAATAGAGACGCATATTGTGTTACTAGGAAGTGAATTTATTACTTATAATAGACCCACTGACTGAAATCGCATTTAGTTCTTTTAAATTTTAATAATCGCATGTTTAATTTATGCTGTTAGTTTGATATACATAAATAATTCACCATATCCGCTGTGTAAAAAATTCCTGATTACTAAATAAGGCAGTTATGAAATAATTCGAAGGTTAATCCTCCTTTATATCGCTACTTCTGGCAAAGTTCGCCAGAAAACTCGTTCACATTCAATGTGATTCTTATCAAGTTAGGAATTGCTGATATCAGTATCAAAGCCAATAGAAGTCAAATAAATGCACATTGTGGTATATCTATGCAAGGAATTAATATCTAGCAATAATTAGTGGGAATAGCAACTTACCTTTCTACATGGTTTCTGTTCCAGAAACTTGATTATCCTCAATCTGGTGTATCAATAACCTGTGTCAGTCAATATGCTTTGCTCATATACGCCAATTATGTGATATTATCAACAATTTCACATATTTATGAATAAAATTCCAAACATTTGTCGTTATCTCCAAACTTATTGCTGATAACAACATCTAAACTTAGGTGAAAAATTTTGTTAAAATAATTGCATGTAGCAAATAGAAAATAATCATGGTTGCCACATGGTCTCGGAAAAATTAGATTTTTAGTATGACACATAATTTTTGGTAAAATCGAATCCTCGAAAATTCCAAAAACCTTGTGAACACCCCGGAAGACGAAGAAAGCAATGACCTATCGTCAAGCCGTTCAAACTGAAGAAGTGGAGCGAGAACTGGAGAAATCAATCTAAAGTGAACACAGTGAAAATCCACTGTAGCTGGAACACTGAGGAATCCATTAAAACTGAGAAGAACGGATCAATCGGAGAATCCGCTCGTCATTCTCTGAAAACCCATTGAAATTGCTTAGAACCTGTTGAACTCTCTTAATCTTTCATGAATTCATACGAAGAATCGCGTGAAAATCAATAACACTTAGTAGCAACTTCAAAAAATACTCAAGCTGAAAAGTCCGGGATCGTAATGTGTGAGGCGATGCAAATGGAGACGTCGCTGAATAACATGAAAAATCCAATGAAGTTGAAATAATAATTAAAACTGGAAATACCAATCGAAGAAGGCTGAACGAAACTGACCCAAACTGCCTCAATCGGGGCGAACGTAGAGGACTCATTAAGGCCAAAAATGACACCGAAATAGTCTGATGTGACCTGAACTATCAAGAAGAAGAATCACTTCAAAGACTACGCAAATATGAAAAAATTAATGACACCAAAGACATTGACCAAGTAATTTCAACTGAAGAATTTATGATAGGAACCGATTCGAAGAATCCATTGAAACAGTTGAATTTAGAATGAACTTCACTTTATCCCGAAGAATTAGTGATTGGAGTTCAAGAATGCAGCGATGTATCATGAAGTGCTTAGTGGATCGTTCAAACTGAATACATCGAAAAACGACCAGAGAAGGGACGACCAGAGAAATAAGGTCAAATTGAAGACGCTAAACTAACTAAAGTTGGTGTCCAGTGCAACTGAAAGCATTAAATTAGCCTCGAACCCCCCTTACGAAGGTTTAACAGAATTTCCACATTTTTCAAACGCTTTTTAAACAGAAGGAAAAAGCAGCTGAATCTCCCCTTCCTTCGTCAATTTTCAGGAAAAATCCCGGGGATCAGTCTTCGCTGAAAGTTTCAAGGTATCTCCCTTCTCTTAAACTAACGGAAAAATAACATGCATTTCCACTACGCATCGAAACAAGGAAGTCGCACGACTCCGAATCTGGATTCAAAGAGTAAGTTGGAATAAGTATCAAAGACAATGCTTGTTAAACTGGGGGTCTCATAACTCCTAAAAATTCAGAGATCCAGCGGCTTTGTCTGGCTTTAGTGTTAAAAAGGGTGTTTCTCCACAGGAAAAGATAAAGCTCACAGTTTCCCTTTTATCCATTTTTCCAGGGATTTAAAAAACACCATTTAGTTTTCCATGGCACAACCATAATTCATATCGGAAGGGAACCGCGGAATTATTGTTCGATTGCAATCATGCGTTAAGTTAGGTTTACACACTGAAATGAACGATCATATCATCAGTTAATAATGATTTTAGCCAATAAATTGAATTTATATATTAACAACTTACCTCCTATTGCTGATAACTCTAGTGATTTCACCTAATTTACTGACACAAAGGATTAATTGCATGACTTGCACGTCCAAAACATTAGCGTTTCTAAATTTTAACTTCGCATCCTAATGACGCATCGCTTTAGTTATTTTTAGTTGATAAATTGAAGGTCAGCAACAGTTTTCATTTTAATGTATTGATTTAATATGATTTTATTCCAATAAATAAATAATAAGATCTCTGGGACTTCCTGGACGGGCTTTCGTATTGATAAGCTCAATAGTAAGTCGAGGTTACTAACAAGTAACCTTAACCGACTTTAACGCATCAGTAACTTTGAGTGAATGTTAAGATTACTAATACGCTAATAATTTACTTACGTTGTGAACAATATTTTGTAAATATTTAAATTTATTTCAGGTGCTCGCTGCTAGGATGGGGAGTTCCATCAATACTGCTTTTGACAAGCTTATTAATTCAATACTGTGATAAAAAGCAAATATCTATGGACGTACCGGATTTGAGGAAGAAAATCTGCTGGTAAGAATACGTAATAATGATGTAATGTCTGCACCACATGGGGAAGTTATTTAAGTATTTTTATCTGGAAATACCTACTTTCAGTTAAAGATGATGTATTCTGTACTTATACGTGAAAGTTCGGTGCTGGCAGACACGTGAAATCGCAGTGGAACAATTCATCAATTTCCTGTAATAAAACAAGGCACTTTTGGGACTCTAAATCACAATACAGGGTGTCCCAAAAAAATGAGGGAAGCTATAACTGAGTTATTAACAAACGGATTTTGAGGACCTAGAAACCAAATAACATGATATTTTTCAGCTTACCAAATAACGTCAACGGTGTTTTTTTTTAACTCAACCTCTTCTGCTTTAGATGGCAAATTCATAAATTCAAACAGGACTCCATATTTTTTTCACATTTTTTCACAGAAAATATTTCTCTGAAATCAATTACGTATGATAGGTTCATAGTAAATCAATCTTTAACTGAAAAAAACTGAAAATTTTGAACAACATGAGTTATGTAGCCATCTGTATCCTAAATTTGGACACTATGAATTATACCAGATGTCCAGGGGAAAACTGATCATAAGAGATTAACATGGTAAATCGCTTTTATGTTTTTGCGCCTGCATCGATCATTCAGTTGTAAACCTTTTATATGGAGGTCATAGTAATCAAGACCCCGCATTATTCCGATTTTTTTTCAAATTTCTAATTAGAGCCGTTTTGGTTGAAAACGCCTCTAAAAACGGCTATAATCAGAAATTTGAAGTAATTGCAGAATGATGGCCGGTCTTGACTACTATGACCTCCACATAAAAAGTCTTATTGCATGATCCACGCAGGTACAAAAAAAAATTAAAACCAATTTCTCATGTTAATCTCTTGTGTCCAGAATTCGCTTGGACACCTGTTGTAACCATCTGTATCCTCAAGGAGCGATCTACGTTATTCTTTGATCATCTGTATTTCATTCCATTTCATCCTATCGTATCATCTTATTGATTGTTGTGAGTGTGATTATTGTGGGATATGTGATTATTATAAATTAGTTCTTTAGTGCAATAAGAAGAATTATTAGTGTTATTACTGGCAACAATGATCAAATGTAAATTTCGTTAAATGCAGAAGAAAACACATTTTTGTAATATTCAAGCCAATGTACGATTACTCAAGGCAATAAGATTTTTCAGTTTTTTTTCAGTTAAAAATTGTTCAAACATTAATTTGTTACACATAAAAAATAAATTCTGCCAAATAATTTCTGTCAAAAAATGAAAAAATGAGTTATTTTTGAAATTCCGAAGTTGACACCAGAAGCAGAAGTTGAGTTTGAAAAAATCGATTTTCACATTACTTACTAGCCTAAAAAATGTCATTTTATTTATTTATATCATTAAGTAGCTGAGTTATAGCTTCGCCTGTTTTTTTTAGACACTCTGTTTAAGCTCTTTGACCATTACGTACATGAATAATGTAATATTTGCAGGTTCCTAGATGAAAAAGCGTTCATTTATGGGCTAGTACTTCCCAGTTACTTCATGGTGGGCGTCACCTTCTACTATTTACTGCGAACCGCCCTTTTATCCCGATACATAATTGGGATGAACTCTGATGAACGAAAGCGTAAAAAAATTAGAAGAAAAACGAATGTACAAATAGTATTTTTGAGTAAGGTAAGTGAAAAATTTTGTATGTGTACAGTGCATGACTGAAATGACCGTGCAAGGCTTGACCAAGCTTTTTCAACCAAAGAAAAGACGTTTTAGGGACACTTTCTCATGTCCAATGTTGCTTCATTTTGCCAATACATGGCGCCAAAGTTCTCAAATTAATATCGTTTTTTTTTTCAAAGTGATTGCTAGTAGCTCTCATCGATTTTCACTCATTTTGGAATTAATGGATGCTACATAAACTGACATGTTTTGCAGAGAGCGAGAATTTTTTTTACGCGTCGCCATATTAGAAACGACTCTTGGTTCGTAAACAAAAGTTTGTATGTTTGTAAAAACCTGTATGATTCACTGAAATTTTTCCGCTACTACTAACTGACTTTGTTTTGAAACTTTTTTATCTCTTATAAAACTTTCGCCAGGCATACAGTTTTTCCACAAAAAATAAATTACATACGATACCTTGCAATTCATCATTGTTGTTTAATCGGAACGAAAATGTGGGTAAAGTTATAATTCCCAATAACTACCGACTTAGTTCAATTCTCATAACAAATGTTCCTAACGTCGACGGTTCCTTGAATACGAAAATAAATTCGTTGCAAAAAATTAATCTGCACTTTGGTTATTGTGTCGAGCTAGTTTTCAAAATAATATGCAACAATGAAAATTCTTCGCAGAAACTGAGCTTCCGCAGCGATAGGGGGAGATATATACTTTTGATTTAAGAGCCCGTTTAAGAGCCTCCGGAAAAAATCTAGAAGCGTTAAATCGGATGAATTTGCTGGCCAACTGATGAGTGCATCGTTGCCTCTACTCATTCATGTGTCAGAACGTGTTTCATTCAAAAATTCACAAATATTTATAATAAAATGGGGTGGCATCGTGCATTAAACGCGTTTTAACACGAAGTAATAATGAAAGATCTTCCAATATATTGAGTAAAGTGTTTTGCAGGCAAAGTAAATAGTTATCCCCGTTTAACCGTTTCGACATTACAACTGGTCCAATAATGAAATTGTCGATCATACCTGCCCAAACATTAATTATAAATTCATGCTGGAAATGTTTCTCCCTGATTGCAAGAGAATTTTTATCGCTGTACACAAATGTTCATTATGTTCATTTGTAATTTCCGATCTCATAAATGCAGCTTCGTTCGTAAATAAAATTTTCTTACGAAAAGTGACATTTGGTATTCTCGTTGTTTCACATCCAAAATATTTTGCAGGTGGTGTACATGAGTTGAATTAAGTAAGCGCTTTCGTAAAATATTATTTTATGGTATTTTTGGTAACCGCCCATTCGTTCCCCAAGCGTCTAGAGCTTGATTCAGTATCATCTTTAATTTTGTTTAAAACCACCTCTTCGAGCTCCCGAGTCTCAATTGTACGTTGTCGTTCTCAATTAACATTATTTGGATTAAAACTTTCCATTTCTCTAAGTTGCCTTTCAATACTCGCGAAAGTTTGATGGTTTGGAATTCTGCAATTTGGATAGTCGTTACAATAGTCTCTGACGCTCGTACGTCCGTTTCCCTCGCAGAATCCATCCATATACTAGACACATATCAACCTTCTCATCCATAGAATAAAACAAATTTTAAATTTGGTATTGCTTAATTTTATTTTAATTTAAAATAAACTACACTTTATTCAGACGCAACCATAATAAACACTATCGGTGAGCCAAATGTACAGAATATGTATTTTATTGTTATGTGGGAAACACAGAACCATTTTTTTTACATTCTTTTCAGAACAATCGCGAGTTGGAAGGTATCGTAAATACTTATTTGTGGAGAAATCGTACATTTGGCGAAAATTTCACAAGAAGCAAAAAAGTTTTTAAATGAAGTCAAGGTGTAATAAAAATGCAAACTTTCATTTACGAACCACTGCCGTTTTTAATATTTCCACACACCAAGAAAGAAATTCCCATTACGTCGGAACATACCTATTTATGTAGTAACTGGTGATCCCAAAACTAGTAAAAATCGATAAAAGCGTTTAGCAATTATTTTGAAAAAACGATATTAACGTGAAAACCTCTGCGCCCTGTAGGCAAAACGAAACAACATTAGGTGTAAGAAAATTTGCTTAGAACGCCTTATTTTTGGTTAGGGAATTTTTGGTCAAGCCTTGTACAGTAATTTCAGGAACAGCCTGTAGAGAATGAAAATTTCCTCCTTCAGCCCCTTCTGCAGGGAAGTTTTAGCTCCTCAAAAAGAAAAAAGAAAGACCAAAAACGAGCTCCCCTTATACTACAATAAAGTTTTGCGCAATAAAAATAAATTTTAGAATTCTGAAACTAAATAATTCGGAAGCCGCTTATGCAAAAGGGCCTAAACCCCCATATGGCCGTAAAGAGAATGGAGCGGCCTTTCTTACAATGTGCGACTGAGTCCCTTTTCATTTAAGAATTTAGGGATGAAGACCTGGCCAAAAGCTGCAGGTAGCATATGCCCCAAAACTTTCCTCAAAAAGGAAATAAATTCAAAGTTTTCGATATTTTATTAAAAGTTTATTTTAGATAATGATCCTTTGCCGCGTAGTCCTTCTCTGTGCGCCCCCTTAATGCCTGTCTGTAATTTATGCAAGGTGGTCTTCACATAATGCGCCTAATTTCAAATATTTTTTCTGAAAAAATGCCACACTTTGAGTAAATTTATCCTACACCAAAAATTTCAGAGGTTGTTTACAAAATTCGATAGACAGAATTTCATACAGAGAATTTCGTTTATTTCTTCCACTCTTACCGTAACAGTTTTTGAGATATTTAATTCAAATTTTAGATCAGGGAATCTAAATTATTATTTCTCCAGACTTCTCAAGCGAATTATTATAAATTAAAATTTACAAATTGATACTTTCTAAGACACACTTTTACCTTTCCCAATTTTATCGTAGTTTGTCACTCGAAATTCCTTTCCAAAAGTAAATCAAATTCCCTGTTTAATTTAAAACTTTATTTTTTCCCTTTTAATTTCACTGCGTAACTGTTACAGTTTCAGAGTTTTCCGCGAAAATATAGGACAAAAGATTTCAATTTATATAATTTTTTCGCATTTGGTACTAATAAGGCACAGCATATGCGAATGAAACAATACAATAGGTGAGCATCAATAGGAAAACTACATGCATTGTCTTATATTTTTGCATTCTAAAATGGTGCAAAAAGCGAAAAAATTTCTAGACAAAAAAATGAATTAGATATTTCAGAGAGTACTAGCCAATGCCGAACTTAGGAAGGGTAAAACTAGTAGTAAAGGAACCCAAAATAGATATGATCACGTGAAAAGTTGAATTAAATATTTCTAAAACTGCCACGCCGTTTTAAATTTTCTAATGGCCCGAACTGTAAAATTAAGTGAAACTTTTACACCCGAAGCACTATACAGGGTACCCGCTTCTATAGTTCTGCCATGGAGATCTTCGTAACAGTAAACGATAAACGATCGGTTAAATTGGGAAGAACTACTCGACATGAAACTCAAGAATATGCTGTTTAAAATTTTGAAAAATTCGGATGATTTTTACAGAAGTAGTATTATGTGAATGTCTGCAAGACTATCAAAAAACCTTAAAGTATGGACTAAGCTTAAAAAAATGTGTAACGTGGATACATGCAAATGCAACAATAAAACATCAGCTCAGGACTAAGCGTTTGAAAAAATATTATATGGACACATGCAAGACTCACGACGAAATTTTAAGTATATGTTAAGCGTAAAGTCACTTTAGTTGAATTGTAACATTTTTCTGTGAAATGAAGAAATGCGTCATCACGAAATATCCCCCAAAAAATTGATCAGAAATGAGGGTGCAGGAGGTAACAATGGTTCGAAATGTCGCTGAATGGTCAAAATTCAAACCAAAATAAAATGTATATAAGTATATATATCAGAATTTGCTAAGAAGGTTAGTTGAATCAAATTTTAATCCAGGAAATGTCAGTATTAACTGGTTTTTACGGAACACGTTTAGTTAAAACTAGTTTTCACTAAATACGATATATAAAACCTAATTGTTACTTGGTCATTTAGCAAATTCTAGTGTTTTAACTGATTTTATTGTTTTAATTATTTAATACCACAACTCTACTAATAATGAAATATTATAGCTTTAATATAAAATGAAAATAAAAAATTTACACAGTGCCATTTTAATTTAAACACAAAGTTTATGAATAGGAACTACAAAGCATGGAAAATCTGAAATGTCATTTAATTATAAATGTAACAAAAACAATTTGAAAAAATGATGAAATAGAATAATTATGCCTCGTAATTTAAGTGCGATTATAGTATATTTTAATTCATCCCTGGATCCCAATGAGCTTCGGTTGTCTATGACGCAATGCGTTCATATATGGAATAATTTGTGAACAAGATAAAATGCAAAGAAATACAGGTGACCACATAAAGATGCCGATGGCTCTGTGAGATTATGGATGGCTACATAATTCACGTTCCGGATTAATTAAAAACTATCAGGTGCATGTAAAGATAGCTTTTACTTGAGGGACCTATAGGTATCTGAATAAATTTTTTATTAAGAACTAATTAAAAAACAGGCTTATGAGGGCCCTCCATTGAAAAAGATATATGTGAAACCCACATTAAAACTTTGGATTAATAAGATATTTTAACATTTTCTTCATATTGGACCACTGGACAGTATATCGGACGTCAAGACATTTTTTCGATGCCTTTTTTATGGGACCTGCCGTGATGACTCATTTGCCCATTTCATACACGCAGTATAGAGAAAATGTTGTGTGGGTGAAGTTCGGTCCATAAGTAGGGACTATCCGGAATATCCCCACGTACTCACATTGGAACCTTAGCAATAAAGCAAACTGAAATGTCTTTGTGTGGTCTTAACGTACAGCTACCGCATAAATACCTCTACTTTCCCCTTTATTTGCTCCCCATGACATTCTCGTGACACTAATGCGAAGTTAATAAAGAGAAAGTGGCTTTCAGGGAAAAGGAGTTTCACGTAGTTTTAATGGTACCTTTTCTGGCTTACCTTACATTGAAAATAAAGACGCGTAACGGCTTTTTAACGATGAAAAGACGAGTTAAGAATTCAAATAAATCTTCTTTGGACACCACCTTTCAATAGAGTTAATGGCTATCCCTAATAGCCTACCTCCCAATTTGGAAATTTACTCCCACGTTACTATGGACTGCTAAGGAAATTCCTCAAGAAGAAGATTTTTACAAGTTCACACATCATTAGCTCAGAATTAGAACCGTTAATCTATATATGCAGTTTCCAGATAACTTATCAATATTTATAGAGGCAATTTATCTCTTAAAAATATCCGTTTTCACCCTTATATTGAGATATACGATAATTATTCATATCTACTTTAATCCAATTAAAAGCCGTTGGTTTATCACGTCTGAGCGCTTTGCCATATTGCTTTGCGACTTTGAGGAAAAAGCCAATATTTCTGTATTGCTTTCAGATCAACACCGTGAGTAGCATATACCTTGCCCTGGCTACTCTGTCCAAGCTGATGAATTCCGAGGGAGTATGGATTTCCTTCCACATCTTCCAAGCTCTACAGGGGATCTTAATGACAATGTTGGTCACATGCAACCGTCAAGTACTAAAATTGTACACCCGCAGTCTTAAATCAACGGCCAAAAAACATAACATAGTGATGCCAAGCTACATTGACCGACCGTCCAGTTCCGATTTGAACAAATCGACCAGCTTGCAAATGCTTACTTGGGACCCGCCTCCAGATTTCGTTTAAAACCGAGTACCCACGACATATCATGAGATCTTTCTATGGTCTACTGGCAGCAATATATTAAATCACAACAGGAATTAATGTTAGTTTACTTAAGCAGAAAAAAGTGATCCTGGCCGAGAGTTCGCACTATAGATTGTAGTCCCTTGAGTAATCGGTCAGCGCTTTAGGAAATTAAAACTTCCAGATATTCGATGTTACTACAGAGTAAAACAGTAAAATGAAATTTACTTATTGATTTTGTTTTTTTTTCGCCCAGATGCGTCATTAATACCTCTTTCGAAGCATAACTGTCCCATTTATCTACTGGAGTTATGTTGCTAGTGCTATATCGATAAGCCCATATCGGATCCCACTGCGAGTGGCTCAGAGAAAAGATGATGCGACTTTGGTTTAAATTTTCCCTGTTCCCAAATTCCTCACTAACGCCTTTTGATCATAGACCCATAGCTACCTCATTAGTCCAATTATGGTGTTGATGGTCCCACCCAGTGTTAACGAGGAAAAAGAGACGCTTAGCAAGTCACTTACCGATGATAAATGTCTCCAGATTAAAATAATTTAATACCACAAATCTGGACATAATCTTTTCACGATTAACTATCTGTGACTGTCCCTGGTGCCCTCATCCGAGAGACACCAACGCCAATAAAACATCCTTTACCTAAAATAATTAGGAAAAAAAGCCAGACAGCTCTTATGGGAGTTCAACCCTCTAACCGGCAATCAACTGGGAAACCAGCCAGACAGCTTTCAGTCAACAGAGGCACTTCAGACCAGGACCGGCAAAATGCCACAAATTCAACATTAAACGCTCCGAAGACTAAGCAAACTGTGAAAAATGAAACAAATTTTCTCGAAAAATATCGGTTTTACTATATGGCGAAGGCAGAGCAGAAAGCGCTTAACTTTGTTATCGGAAGTCAGAGCTAATGGCGTGCTTACCATCTTAGTAGTGCACTGTTGGCTTTAATGACTCTCCAGTGACGGTTCCCTCGCTGCCAAAGAACTTAGATGTACCCACCTCTTCACCATTACACTTAAGTTGATTACATATTTCACACATATTTAAGTGATAAGATGTGTCTTTGGTAGTACGACAACCACAATTGAACACTTTGTGTCTTTCATCTACATAAAATGATAAATCATCGAGGGAGAAATAAAACTTTTTAAATATAGTAATATAGTAGCCCTTTGTGGTCAAAAAAATGCTGTTGTACTGGTTCTTCGACTATCTGGAGTACCCGATGGACTTTCGCAATAAAGAGGAGATGGCTTGAAAAGTACGCCAATGGCTTTTTAGACCAATTTGAGTTTTACCACATTATCCAACTGCTTCCATGATTTCCATATATTAGGACTATTATATTACGTGCAAAAATAAAAAATAAAATCTTGACTACGTATAGAATAAAATTATCTTTCAAACAAAATATAACACAACTCCTCTTCAAATTTCAAGATTGCAAATGAAGTGGTTTCCGAGGGTAAAAAGATAATATTTCGAAAACAACTTTTTCATCAAATGATGTTCCCTTCTATCAAAGTTGACGTGTTTTAGCTTTTCTTTTTTTTACAAATAACGGAAAAGATATTCACGGTAAACAATTTTCCCTGAGACACCCTGTATAAGCCACATTATGTAGCTTTACCCTCTCTAGGATTGAGTGTATTAATAATATACACTCGTCACTCACTCCTGAAGTCTAACTAAAGCGTATACCCTTATTTTCCAGTCACATGGAAGATGTCAAATTGATATGACATTGTCACTGACATTGACGTATTTTTTGAAGGGTGGCTGCATTATTATTTATATTTATTTATTTATGATTTTAAAGAATAAGGGCTTTTGAAATTGTTTACCTCATATCCTCAAATTTATAAATTTAATCCAACTAGGAAGTGATGTAAAATGGCGCTCGGAGACGAGGGAAATCTATGGTAAATAAAACCCAAATCTTATCGTTCTATGTTCCTCTTTCATTCAATTATATCTACCCCAAAAGGGTTACCGAGTTGGAAAATGCCCTGTTGGAAGAATGTTCTGCTACGGAGATCTACTGCATTTGCAAGGGAAAACCGTTACCTGAAAGTCTTCGTCCAGAGGTTTGGCAGGTTTGTACTTTCAGATAATACTTACAAATTTTTTTAACAAAGGTGTGGTAAAAGCATGTTATCTATGGTTTCCAAGTAATCAAAGATAAATGAATAATATGAGCAAAATTAGTAAAGGACATAACTTCACTTAATTGTTAAAGCTTATAATACCTAGCAAAGCAACAAATTCTAACCTACTACCTAGCAAAAGCAGACAAATCTTTTATCTATTTGGTTCTGCTCAAATGTTCCTTGAATTGAAATATTAAGCACTAAAACACAATAATTATGCGTATAAAATTAAAATTCACAAAAATAAATTCATTCCAGTCATTTGACACTTGGTATATTACTCATCTTAACATAAAGAAAACTATTTTCTCATACTTTTAATGTTTCCTTTTTAGTAACTTCTTTGAATTACTTATGTTCAACATAATGTACAGTATCTGGTGTATTAGACCTTCTAAATGTATAAAGTAATTCAAACTTGAGAAGAAATAGGTAATAAAATTGAAAATTTTGCAGTGGGGGCTCAAAGAAGAACCACGAAGCTCCATCATTAAAGTAAACAATTTTATTTTTCTTATTTAAGTCCTCACAATCAATCTTCAATTTCTTTATACAACATATAAGACACAAAACTTGAAGCACCCTATACTGAGGAGCTCAACTTTAATACATTTTTTGCTTCAGATATGCCTAGATGTCAGGGATAAAGGAAACCAACTGGACCACTTCAACGAAGTGTATGATCTACCAAATCAAACAGTATTGAGAGAAGACTGTCAAAACTTTGTTTCAAAGTTGGGCAATGAGGAGGAAGATAAGATCCAGGTCACATCTGACCTAGAATCAATTCTAACTTTCTATTGCAAGAGTAGAAATCTTTCATATTGTCGAAATAATGGATGGATCGAATTACTTCTTCCAATTCTAACTTTGAAAGTTTCCAAATCAACTACCTATAATCTTTTTGAAGCCGTGAGGGACACATTTATCCCACAAAGTTGCGAAAAAGATGGGAACTCATTTCACATCTTGCGACTGTTGCTCTTGTATCATGACCCAGAATTATGCTCGTTTCTTGACACCAAGCGCGTTACCCCCGAAGATTATTGTCTTACATGGTTTCAGTCACTATTTGCAGCTACGTGCAGCCTACCTGTTGTGATAAATATGTGGGATTATTATTTTCAACAATCGGACCCGTTCTTCATATTCTTTTTGTCGTTAATAATGGTGGTAAATGCCAGAGATCAAATAATATCTATGAAAGGTAAAAATAGGGAAGATGTTATTGCCACACTTGCGAATATGCCTTGCGGCCTTGAAGCGGACGATGTGGCAGATTTTTGTTCGTTAGCACAATATTACGCCTTGAAAACTCCTACGTCCTTCAGAAACGATCTCATGCAAACGATATACAATGGTAAGTAAGAAGTTTTCAGTTTGAACTTGAGAACTTATTCTTTTATCCTTTCCTTAATATGTTCTTAGGTCTTAATGTAACGAATGTTTTGGTATCCCAAGCTTTGTGTTTACCGGTTTCCGTTCATGAATTGGTTGAAAATATTTCCAGAGACTCCACTAATATTGACTCCGTCAGGTAAGTTTAACACACATCAAGTTAAGCTATAACAATTGGCGAAAATAGTGTTCTGGCCAGCATTAACAGTCTGTTTTAGATTCTTTCTGGTAGATTGTCGACCGGTGGAACATTACAACGCTGGCCACTTACCCACGGCATTTCATTTGGACTGCAATCTGATGTTGCAAGAACCAAGTGCATTTGCTACTGCAGTTCGAGGTCTGCTGAGCGCCCAAAAACAGGCCATTGCACATAATTCTTCAGCAGGTAACAAGCACTTCGTACGACGTAAATAATAAAAAAGTACAAAGAAAGAAAGTGCTGGTACCTTGTTTCAGTTAAATAATTTCCAGTATTTTCGCTTAGGTGGGGACCATCTGTGCTTCCTTGGATCCGGCCGCAGCGAAGAGGATCAATACACGCACATGATCGTATCATCTTTCCTGCAAAAACACACTCAATACGTCTCGTTACTTACTGGTGGCTATATAGCCCTTCACGAATATCTATCAGAAAATTTAAATTATTTGCAAGACCACAATCCGCGGCATTGCATTGTTTGTGCGCCGCTTCATCCCGTCAAAGCTGAGAGCTCGTCGAATGTGAAGACAGCTCACAGTGGTGATTTCATTGGTAAGACGTAATTGTAATCACTACGAGAGTCCAATGTATATGGCCAAATGTAATTTTTAGGAAAACTTTCTGCGGCAATGAGGTCAAAATCAGCTGAAGTAACTGGGAAATTGATTGAATACATAGTAAATCCCAGCAGCAGCCCCTTGCAGGAACGACATGTTTCCAGTACGGATAAAATCGGAAAACGATATAGAGATGTAGCGCCCGTATTCAGTATCGACGATGACCACGACAATGTCGCCAGTCTAGAGGTAAATAATGTAATAATAGAGTATTTAAATTTAAATTCACTCTGAAGAGAATTTGTTAAGAAAAATCTTGGGTAAAACTGGGAAACTTTCCAGCAATAAACCGATACTTCGTTTGATTACCAAGTGACTTTTTCAGGCTATAGATGACTATGACAACCACGAAGTGGTGAACATCCAAGCCTACTTGAAGAGACCTGAGATAATTCAACACTTCCCGTGCAAAGAAGTGCGTACAAACGGTTCCATGTTCAAAAGTCATCTCATGATCACAGATAATGAACTGGTCGTACTGCGGGAAGTGTTTGAGCCCAGAGGTTCAGCGGAAGTGATAGTAAAACGTCCCCTCTCGGCGATTGTAAAAATAACTGCTAGGAAACGGCATCCCGAATTGATTACCTTTAAATATGGAGTGCCCGATGGAGAGGACCTTAAAATTTCCGACATGGATAGGTTTTTGATCCCAAATGCAGATAAAGCGACAAAGGTAGTCTCAGAGCAGATACTTAAGCAGTTGAAGGCTAAAGAATAGTATTTTCTAAGTTTGCTAACTACGTAGCTGCAGAGTACTTTTTAAATTATATATTGTAAGTTTTAACACGGTGAATTTTCAAGGAACTGCTGTACAATAGTTAAATAGAGTTTACAGATTTGTTTTGTGTATAAATTAATATAACAGATGTTGACTATTTGAAGACTTTTAATTTGAGCACATACACCAAAGACAGAATCAAAAGATGACAAATACTCTAAATGATATCTAAAATGCTTCATTTTATTAATAAAGTTAAATGTGAAATTTGGAACAATATTAACAAGCTGCTTGTAATATTAAAAATATAATGTTACTGTCACTTAATGCACAGTTAATATTAATACTACAATGCACGAGATTCGCAGATGTTCATGTTAACGTGTTGATCTGAAAAAAAAAACAATTAACTTTCCCACATAAAATGACGTATTTTTTTAGACTGAGTGCAGCGATGTATTTCGATAGAATCTATTAATGAAGATTTTTTTATGACTCTTTGCCAACGTCCATTAAAATGATACTTAAGACGATAACCTTTTATAGAATAATATGACATTTATTTCGTGCAAAGTTAACTTTCAGCAACAAATTACTTTGCATGCTCCTGTTCAATTATACCCTAAGCCAAACTTTAGAGTAGTTTCTGAGATACGGGCCGTAGAAGAGACAGTTAAAACCAAATACATCGCACACAACTGAATATTTTTCATTAAGATTACTTACGATGTCATCAATTTTTAAAATTGACCGAACGGTTTCGGTGGCAAAGGACAATGCTGAGGTAGTAACCAGCAAAGGCTGCACTACATTTTCTTCGAGAATGTCCGAAATACAACCTTTGCGCACGTTGATACCCGCTGAGATTTCCCCTTTAGCGTGACGGTTTCGTAATTCGGTCACTGTCTGATGTTAGAAAATACTTTCATAACATTTAAACGTGGATTTTTTTTTAATCTACAAACCTGAATCGGGTTAAGTCCTGCATTTTCCGCAAGCGTAAATGGGATTATCTCCAAAGCGGCAGCGTATGCCTTCAGACAAATCGCATCAATTCCCTCTATTTTATCCGCCAAAGCGGTCAGTTTGAGGGCCAGCTCAATTTCCGGGGCCCCTCCGCCGGCGATTACAGCCTTCTTCCGAACTAAACAGCGCACTACACACAAAGCATCATGCAAAGAACGTTCAGCTTCTTCCAACACCAACTTGTTTGAGCCACGAACAACCAGCGTGATTGTATGGCCAGGATTTTGAATTCCTGAAACAAATTATTTGTCATGTTTTTGAAAATTAAATTTTGTTCTAAACATTTTGAAAGAATCATCAATTTACAAGTCGGTTTACTAAATACAAGACTTTTTACATTTTTTTATTGAAAACTCACCTGTTACCTTCACCATCCTATTTCCTCCGAATCCAACCTCTTCTACCAGTTCGGCGGAGACCAAATTCTCTGAGACAAAGTGATCTAAAGAGGCAATAGGACGGCAGCTTAAAGTTTTGCAAACAAACTCAATGTCTTCTCGCTCGATATCTTTGATAACCATACATTTAATTTTATCCAAAAAGTGGATAGCCAAGTCAGACACCGCATCTCGAAGTATCGATTTTTGAATCTAGTGGTAAAATAAGAAAAGTGAGGACAAACTATTGAGAGTGGTCCAAATCCAAAGATCCAAATTGAAATTTCAAGAATCTCTTACAGCTTCTGAAATTCCAACAGTGAGCATCAAATTTCGAGTTGATATTAAAAACACAATCAAAATTCTTAATTGTAAATGTGAATATTACCATAACAAAATCGAAAATGTACCTTTATAGGAATACGTAAATTTCCAGCTAAAATTAGCTTAAACTCACCAGCAAAACATTGCAACCGGCCTTCTTAATCTGTTTCACAATATTCAAAATATAAGCCCGTTCTTCTTTAAGTACCCTATCCATTGCCGCATAGTCAGACACTATAATATTATGATCCATATCTGTTTTTGGTGGCGATATGCAGAATTGAATCAGTCCGATTTTCGCCTTTTCTACCCGTTTTGGACCGGAAACATTGGCCAACTTTTGAGGGAAAACTAGACCATTAATAAGTTCCGTATCCTCGACAGTCCCTCCCAGTTGTTTAAGCACTTTGATATCGGAAAGATTGCAAGCGCTCTCTCTTCCTGTTATGGACGCATTTGAGAAAAATATATATATTCAATAATCAAAAGATAAGTACAGTACCTGGCTCTATGACCTTTAAAACTGCATCCACCGCTAAAGGAGCTAACTGGCTGGATTGTTGAGATACCACCTTCGAGTTCAATGAGGTAGAAGCGCTTTTGATCAATTGTTCCCGATTGCTGAGCTCAACGGGAGTGGCGATTTCATTTAAAATCTATAACGATTTGAAAATTTCTTTTATATAGTTTTTAGATTCAAAGTTTCCATTAATTAATATTAATGAAAAATCGCGAAAAGGAGACGAAATCCGTATATTTTGTTTCATACCCGTAAAGCATGAACAGCAGCTCTTTGGAACGACTCTGAAATTGCAGTGGGGTGTATACCGCGGTTTAAAAGCTTCTCAGCAGCATCTAAAAAGGCGCCAGCAATAACCACCACTGAAGTAGTTCCATCTCCAGCTTCTACGTCCTGAGCCCTTGAGAGCTCCACTAACTATAAGAGAGTGTTATTTTTTTAATCTGAGAATGCATCAGGAAATCATAAGAATAATTGCAACCAGTTCATAAATTAAAATTGAGCTACAAACAATCTTTTCTACCAACCATTTTGGCTGCAGGATGTATAACATTTATCTGTTTGAGAATTGTAGCTCCATCATTGGTAATTGTTACTTCTCCATTACCAGCTTGGATCTATAAAATACACAATGTTGTATATATATATATATATATATCAGTTTGAATGTTTTAATGGGAACTTGTTGGTTTTAGACTCAGTTTTTGAGTTAAAGAAACATTCCAATTTGGACCTACTCATATATATTTAATGTGGCATCTAATAGCTTAATTATTGAAATACTGATAACTTTAACAAGAATACTGTTTCTAGTGGCTCAGATTTTTAAAAACTTAGTTATGTTGCAGGCAAAATAATTTTCACATAAAACAAACAATTAGAACAGGACATTCCTCTCCACTTCCATGGAAATTTTATTGTTAGTTTCCAAGAGTTTTGAAAGCCTGACCTACATGAAAGAACAAACAGTTAAGATGAACTTATGTCTCCACTAAATTTGCTTGAATGCCAATACTTGAATCAAAGCTCTTATGGTGATATAAATAAAAATAAGAAAATATCTATTAATGAACATACCATTTTGTCCATTCCTCGTGGACCTAAACTTGTCCGGATGGCATCACATACAGCTAAAATTGGAAGGAACTATTAGGATTACAAATGACTCAGAAGTATGAGAATGAACTGCTATTTACATCATATATAAACAAATTATAATAGAAATTGGTAAGAAACAACAAATCATTTAATTTAATTGTAATAAACAATTTATTGTGAGGATTGGTTGTTTATATCATCTTGATTATAATTTTTGGATAGAACCCTCACAAATTAAAATTTGTTTGGTTTGATACAAAGTAGACACAAAAGCTATTAGATGAGCAAAACAAAGTGTTTTTTTTTCTGTGTTGGGAGTTGAAACATGATGACTTTTCAATAACTATGTATGTTAACTTCTCTGAATGTTCAGTAATTTCCAAATATAATTAAATCTTCAAACCGCAAATAGTTATGTAGTAACTATATTTAATATTTTGAAAATTCAGTCTTAAGGGTCAAAATTACATGCCAGTAAGTTTAGTTCTCAAAGGGCTTAGCTTCAATTGAAAAGGGCCACAAAATTTGCCCCTTTAACTACAGGTTTGACCTACTATTGATCTTGTCAGCAGTTTGATAATTTGGTGATGAATTGTTTTATCCAGACCACATTGCAATCAAACATCCACACCCCACAGTCAGAAGTTTTGGAAGTCTTGAGAAAGATCAATGAACTGATTTACAAGGAACTTTTAAAAGCTTTCCAGTAAGCTATACAGAACATTAAGGGGCCGTATTCCGACATCACAATTCACATTTAGTACTCCAAAAATTCCCAATTCAATTAGTATCATTCATTTTACCTTTAGCCGCATTAATGTTGCTAGATCTCACATCTGCGGGTTTGCTTTTATCCTTGTAAGCTAAACTTCGATTCCGGTTGGAATCTCCTGAAGCTTTGGGTGCAGTCATTATGGAAAATTTGGATCACACGCGAAAATTGGATATTAAAGCTATAATATGCAAGATGATTCCAGATTTTCCAGGCTCTCCCGGTTTCTGACTTATATTTATTTGTTTGGATTGTCTTTTGTTTTCTTTCTGTTGTGATCATCTAGTTTGTCAACATTGATTGAATTGACATTGACGCTTCCATGAGGATTTTGTTTCATATGTCCTATGTTTTTGTATAGGTGCAAGTGAGATAAAACTGGGTTTGCAGCACCTGAAAGAGAAAAGTGTTTTCTTATTGGCAATAATGACGTTATGATATGTCACAAAAAACTTCATGTTGAATTGCCGTCTCGGTCTTCATTCTAGGTTCTCTTTCTTCTCAAAACACCAGGGTGTACAATGGTAGGTTATCTATTCCTCCCTTAATTTTTCGAAAAAATCTCAACCATCTCTTAATAAAATATACCATAAACCCTCGTAAACTAAACATTGAGGCTATACGATGTTATTTGTGCCTGTATCCTAACGGCGAAGCGGACTGTAAATTAACTTTTCTTCAATTTTTCAGTCCACACACAAGAAAAAAACTAGGAAATTAAGAGGACATGTGTCCCATGGACATGGACGTATTGGTAAGTGAAAATGTTATTTTCGTTAAATATGAGATTTGTCTTGGGTTATTCCTATTACATTTTCGGTATTTACTTGTAGTAATGATTGGTTTGACTCTCAAACTTCCAAATCTCCACACAGCAATTTCTTTAATATATTTTATACATACAGAGCTGTGATTTGTTATAAAAAATATATACAAAATCTTCCGAATAAAGTATTTTTAAATAAAACATGTCAAGTTTACTAAATCCATTGAATTATACTGGATTAGTGAAGGGCTTAACCTGTGTTTTATATATCTGAAGCCAATAGTTGATGTTTTTAATTTTTGGGAATAACGCCTCGCATCAGTACACGTCGCAACGGAGTTCCACATTATTGTTAATTATAGCTCATTGAGAATAACATTTACTGGTATGTCAACAAGAGTGTTTATCTGAGCCTTTAATAAAGAGTGAATATTCTCAGTATGGGTTAAGTGAGAACAGTGTCCAACTGTTTTACACAACAACCCATTCTGATGTGTGAGGCCTTATTCTTAGAGATTAAGAAAAGAAAAAGCTTAAAATGCAAATATTATAAGTATTATACAGAATATTAGGGTTTTAAGCCTCAAATGGCCCCAATTCTCATTAAAATGGTTCTTTGGTTTGCCAATCCAATTGTGGTCTAATTTCATTTTTTCATATATGAAAAATATTTCTGAGCTGAGCCAGCTAGACTTAATATTTTTCTATAGTAAATCATCAAAAAGACAATTTCAGATTATATTATATGGTTTTGTATCCCCTTGAAAAAAAATTAATGTTTTTATGATGATAAGTATGAACGGGCGGTATGAAAATACAATGATTACTGTTCTAACCCTGAAAACTTTTATGGTATTAAAATTGTTAGTAGTTTTTGTCAAGAAACAGATATCTAATATGAGTTGTTTCCCAGGTAAACATCGCAAGCATCCTGGTGGTCGTGGTAATGCTGGTGGTATGCACCACCATAGAATAAACTTTGACAAATACCATCCTGGGTATTTTGGAAAGGTAATAAACAAATCTTACACTCTACATTGGGATATGTTGTATTTAAATTGACAATAATGATGATTTTTTGAACGGGCGGTATGAAATCACTTTGTGATTAATGTTCTCTTTCTGAAGTAAACTGTAAATCTCCAAAAAAAACATTAAAAAGAGGTGTGAGTTTAAAATAAATATTTTTCTAATTTTAGTTGGGTATGAGGAACTACCACGTCCGCAGGAACACTAAGTGGTCACCATCAATTAATATTGATAAACTGTGGACCCTTGTCAGTGAGCAAACCAGATTGAAATACAAAGATCATCCAGAAGGAAAAGCTCCCGTAATCGATATTGTGAAAGCTGTAAGTTAACGAAATTTCTAGTCTTGATTAATTCTGATATACAAAATTTGTTTTTCAGGGTTATTACAAACTGTTAGGAAAGGGGCGTTTGCCAGAGCAGCCTGTAATCGTAAAAGCGAAATTTTTCTCCAGAAAAGCTGAAGAAAAAATTAAATCTGTAGGAGGTGCTTGCGTGCTATCAGCCTAAGTTAAATATTTAAAAAGATATTTTGGCTTAGGGAGACTTTTAGCTTAGAAATAGACTAAAGTCTGCTTCTAAGCTAAAATAAAAATTAAGTATCAAATGGGTTATTTTTCATTCACACCTGCGGACTCCTTCACCTCGTTTTATTGTAGCCATTTAAAAATCAAAATATTTATAACTAGGGGCCTAAAAACTTTCAGTCTCATAATATTGATTGCATAGTGTAAATAATATCCCAACCTAAAGATGGTCGTGAGCCCGAGTTTCTAACAGATATAAAAGAGGGAAATATCAATCGTGACACATGTCTAACAATCTTTCTTCAAAAAGCAGAATTAAGGTATCAACCTTGGGCTTGAATATAGTCGCACTAACTTTACAATAAGTATTAATTAAAAAAATTACTCTTCTTTATTTCAGGATCATATAAAATTTATATACAAATTTTATGCCTTATAATTCTACTTTTTCGTTATAAACTTATTATATTTTTATACAATACATAACGTGTTGTCTTTGTACACAGATATTTGGGCTTCTTGCATGATTCGAAGCCGAGGGCCCAGAGGGATACCCATCTTTTGCAGTCTTTCTTCACATAAGTAGGGCAACTCAACCATTCCAATTTTCTCATTTTCGAATAAGTTTGCATATTTCTGAGGACAAAACACGTTATTCTAGTCTTGAGCGACCTGAACAAGCAAAGTATACAGTCTACCTCATATCCAAGTTTTCGTAGGAATAACCGAACTAAGGGCGGTTCATCTCCGAAAAACTTCGTCAGTTTTTTCACCCTGCTAGGATTCGCTAGTGTGGGCAATTCGACATTAACAGCAGGTCTCGAAGACTGAGACCTAAAGCAGCAATAAAAAAATCGTCGCATATTTTATATTTTTTCATTACCGGATGTTGAGCATGTTCGTTTGGGCTCGTAAGGCCGCTACCTCCTGTCTCACCGACTCAATTTCTTGAATCACTAAGTGCTGTGTCCTCATTTCACTAGATAAATGAGCGACGCTCCTAGCGAGAGTCACCACGTGAGCTTCCAATCTCTGAAACCGGCGATTTGTAGCTCGAGGTTCCCGACCTCTTCTTCTGTCCTCCGAAGATCCTCTTACGTATCGTCTCTCGCGTCTTACGGAACTTACTGAAGAGGTTGGTAGAGAAGACATACTCCCCTGGCTATGAGAATTTTACTTACAAAATTGTGAAAACTAATATTTTGGACATACAAAAATTGACGAATTTGTTTCGTCAAAAAAATAATATTCTATCTACCGCTTTTTATGTATCCTCGGATCAGATGGTTGGTACCGACCACCTGTCCGTTTATTAACTCCAAGAAACTTTAAAACTTCCGAGTACATATTTTCCAATCCTTCCAGTTGTTTTCGAATTGCTTTGGTGTCTGCGACGCTCAGGTTTGCGTCAGAATCACTTTGGCCGTCCAATATAGATTCGAGGTCCAAAGATCTCGTCGTCGTCGATGTAAAGTCGGTGCTGTCCAAACCAAAAACTGAAATAAATGAGATATTTTCTGCGTATTTCAAATTACAGGATTTGCCAATTACTTTGTTTTCCTCTTAAAGCAATATTGTAATCAATTTTCTTGGAATGTTTGTCCATTTTGGACTCGTACATCGAGTCTCGTGGATGGATTTTTCCTTTATATGCTTCATAATGCGCGTTCCGGTCTCTGTCAGAGCTGAAGAAAAAGATATATTAAGCATGCATGTCTCCATGTTTCCAGGTGTTTTCATTCACCTTTTACATTTTCCAGTGGACTTTGGCGTTAATGTGGGCGATAAATTGTCTCCTCCCGATAAAGGTGGCAGAGGGGGAGTGATGGACGATATACTTCCACTTACTGTGGACATTGTAATTCCATGGTTACTATTGCGCATGGACAGCTCCAATAATTTCGGTTCAAGTATATGCCTCAGCTCCTTTTCGACTATGTCCACCCACTCTGAATCATTTTCTAAAAAAATGAATTCTATGGCAAGTACGCACATCGGTTTGATTTTACCTTGATCGTTGGGGTCATCATAACCCCTCGGAGAGGTTCTAGCAGTATCAGTGCCATCATCCAAAGGAGGCCTTCGTCCACTGCTATAGGCCGCACTTCCTCTACCCGAATCCAAATTTGACGAAGCACGTTCGCGATCCCCTACAAAATAATCATTTATCCATAACTAAGAATTTTCTCATTTAATGAGAATAACCTTCATTTTCTATGCGTCTTTTGACTTCAGGAGGAGGATGCTCTATCGTTGCTCCTTTATTATCTCCTTGAACTTCTTTTTGATCCACAGGCCCATTTGTGCAACTTCTCCTTGAGGCGATTCTATTCACAAAACCTCCTTCATCACTTTCTTTGTCCTCTTGATTTGAAATAATTTTGTTAGTTAAATTTATGTTAGCGTCAAGGATGTTTCCTAGGGATCCCCTTCTGATACTGACAGGCTGCTGCGCGGGTCCACTATCTAAAGTACCAACTTACATTACAACCACGGATTATTTTATTTATCACTCACGTAATTCGGAACCCTCAGTATCTAGAAGTAGATGTGGATGAGAGAGAGTGCGGCGCGCTTCTAGGTTTTTTTGCTTCAGATTGTCTCTCTCTATTTGTTGGGCGCTTCGACGTTCGAACCCCATGGATATTCCATTATTGGAATATTCAGTCTGATGAACCTAAAGGGAAACAATGTGGATTAAGCCACATCAAAAGCACACTCTAAGAATGCCGAACGTGCTCAAACACTAAACAAATTCTTCGCAAACAGAAAAAAGTTCTGTGTAGAGAATTTGCTAGCAAAATCTGTTAGTTTTTATACATAGTTCAGGGTACGTGTAATTTAATTATTTGTACGTTCGTCTGTACTTTATTTTATATGCATTACCAGTTTTTATTGTTTAATGCATTTTAGAGGTTAAACCTGATGATACTCTTATGAGCGAAACTCCGGTGACGTACCCAATTAAAAAGCTGATGAGTATTCGTTTAACTAAACTCGTCTGAATAGCAATTCGAAGGGAATAATCCGAACTTTTGAATTGCTCCTCAAATATGAGAAAGTTCTCCTACTGATAAACACTGTTTAATATGTGTAGATCCTCTGATAATATATCATACCTGTGGTACATTTTCCACATTACTAAACCCCCCCGGCTGTCGCATTTGAGTGGATGGTGAATACATAAAAGGCGTATTTCCGTGGACTTGATACGCTACTTGATTATCAGGTCTATGTCTTAAGCCCTGAGCTTGAGGCCTGAAATAAAGAGAAAAATATTGTGCGAACAAATTCTGGCAATATTCCTACCTAGCTGGAAGAAAATGATGAAGTTGCTGTTGTTGCTGATGACTGCGTAATTGCTGTGCATAAAACTGATGAGGTTGCTGTTGCTGCAAGTTATGCTGTTGGATAACTTGTTGATTAAATTGCTGCGGTTCTGCCACTGAAGATGCATAAGCTAAAACTATAACTATAACTCTCTTTCCAGTTATAATAAATCATACATATGACTTTAGACATATGATCCAGACCTTGACCACCATTGAGTTGAGCAACTTCAGCATCTCTACTTTTCGACTCCATGGGATTTTTAACATTCTCAGTGATGTTGTTCAATTCTGAGACTGCTTTTTCCGGGTCTCTGCCGCGAAATTTCCCAGAAATGATGTCTTTTAATGCATGATAAGTCTTAGTCACACCTCTAAAAAAACATTCGTACAACATCCGCCCCTCCTGTAGCCACATACTACGCACCGCGATCCTTTCATAGCTTTATCGTCTTGATCTCGAGGAGATTCATACTTCTGAGGCGTCTGATAAATTACGCTTTGGGCAGTTTTCTGCAGCACCTCGTTTTCAGACTGAATTTCATTGGGAGGGATCGGCGGTAAATTGTCTCGCATCAAAGAGTGGTTGCCGTACATTTCCACTTCTGGGACATACGAAGCTCGGTACACCATGTTACCATCTGGGTGTTGTACAGTTCTTTGGTTTAAGCCGACATGAGTCTTGAAAATAAGAGAACGTTGTATGTATGTGCTCGGAGTAACTTTTTTTTACTTACATGTTCAGAGTAAGTTTGATGTGGCTGCATGTGTTCTTCATACGTCCAGGCCGTTAACCGCTTGGGTGGCGCGTCTGGTGCAATCACAGCTCCTTTAGACCGCTTTTTGATATCATTTAAAATTGGAATTTTGAAGTTTTTCTCAGTGCTGGAGAGAGTGATTTGACGTTCGATCTGAAGAGTTTAAAGGGGCGATTAATTGATTTAATTGCAGTAACGTACTTACCGGGAATTTTGTCGAATGGGTGTATAACTGTGCAGAGGGCGAAAAAGCTGGAACTGTAGATCCAGGTATACCGGGTTCGACGAATGGTGGAAGCGGGGGCATCCGATAAGACGGTGATTTAGGTACCGATACTTTTGATTGTGGTGGTTCGTGCGTGCCCCGGTACACTAAAATTATAATCGTTGCAAGCGGGGATGAAATAAAAATAAGGTGCATCCAGCACTGTTAGGTGAAATTTAGGTAACCATTTCTGCGTTTATTTCTCGTTATTTTTTTTCAGCAAATAATTGGCTTCCACACAATTACAGCCTATAAATGCTTTCTTACACAATTAATGATATATGAAGCTCACTACGCTTTGCGAAATTTTAGTCGATACCTACGCTATTTATATTTTTATCTAAGATTTGTTACCTAATGTAAGTAATGAGTAACTTTGAATAATTCAGTATATTTGTACGTGTTTAGAGTAACGAGAAAAGTTTCTCTATCTTTCAAATCGTTTTGAAGCTCAGAAAGCATTAAATTGCCAAAAAAGTGCTGAAAATATTCCAGCTTTACTCCAACAAAACCGCTCCTCTACTAAAAAGGCAATTTACTGATTTGCAAGCTTCTGATTCATCATCAGAACAAAAGTAAATTGCACTGAAACATTAATTTTCTTCAGTCTTGATATTCAAGGTTTGCGGTTTGAAAATCGATTTTCCATGCCATTTTTATGGCTTTAGCTAAATATGCATTGCCCTTCGTTTGAAACATTTAGGGGGCAATCGGAATGTATTTATACTAGGTAATAAAATCTCAACCAGCGCTCTCTAGTGAAAATAAGCTATGAAAACCATTAAAATAGTTTTCCCACCACTTTTCTTAAAGTAAACGTAACCAGTAGAAATAGTGGTCGCGAAAAAAATGTAACACACACGTGCGTTAGGAAATATAAATGGTAACACACATGTGCGTTAGGAAAAACAAATGAAAGATGAACACGGCGCAATGAACTAGTCTGGTTAAAAGAATTATGATGAGAATGTATTAGTCAACTAAGCAAAATATATTTTGGCCAATAACTTAACTACGCTCCACACGCCTACAAAATAGTTAAAAGATATTAATTTCGATATTCAACAAAATATCACTAAACGTCAAAAGTATTGTTTAGTCGGCCATTATTAAAATGATCATGCGCAGGAGAGCCAAATTTCTGCAGCGACTCAAACCCTGGTCGGGTAACTTTTCAAAAAAAAATTTTGTATATAATGCATGGTCGTGGTTTGCGTGATTGCTGCCCTCGCCTGCGGCTCGTACGTTAAAAGATCATTTCTTCGCTTCTTATGTAAATAACCATTAATCTTTGAGGTAAAGGATGTTTTGTAACTCATGTGGATTTGAGCGTAATATGAAAACTGCAAGTACTACTTCAAGCCTGCGACCATTGAAAAGGGAGTGTTGCGTTCTTTCGACTTTAAAGGTCTTTACTTATGCGCCCACAAAACATGTGAAATTAATAAAATCAATTAAATCAGCCGAGTAACAGTAAAGTCTCTATATGGTTTTACTTACACTTAATTGCCCTATAAATTTAAATTTTAAATTACTTTTAACACATTTTTTTAAACAATTTGACTACACAACTGGAAAGTAAATTCCGCGAGAATAATTGTGTGGGAAAATTGTGCGACTTGGGTACAAATGAAAAATGCTCATTTCCGGTTGTCGGTAGTACTCTAGATTCAAGTTTGTGATTTGAACATTTCAGATCGCAATAACATAGATAAGAAAGGCGAACCTTAGGTAACAGATAGAATTGAGATCATTGCACTCCTGATCCGCCACCCTATTAGCATAAAAATAACACATATTCTTAGAACTATAGCAAGTAAGCAAAAGGATACACATGAACTTTAAACTGAAGTGCTAACTATAACGGTCTTTGCTACACAGACGAACTTACCGGTGTCAGTCAAACCTTTAAAATCCAGGATGAGTTCAGTTTGAATCACTGGGTACCGAAACAAACAATTTTTTCGTTTGTTACGCCTTAATTTTACGACCAGCCAGAAAATATCTGAACAAAAACTGAAAACGTAATCGACTCCGGCATTCTTTTCACCGAAACAAAGGTGCACCTCATTGATTATAAGCTGCTTGAGAATAGCACCTGACGTCGTGACGTGCGTTGGTTCCACAAGAAGGTGGTACCGAGCGCGGACCGAGGAAGATCGTACCTGGTCGGCTCGACAGAAAGGAAATGGTTCGAGGTGAGGGTAATTATCATGCTGAAATGGATGTATAAAGATTTCTACGAGCGGTGAGAAAGGTATAACTTCTTCATTATCATTAATGACTTTTAAGGGGAACGAACTTTGCAGGAATAATAATTGTTATTAAAAAAGGCTAGCTGAAGAATAGCGTGTAGAGAATTTTTCATTGTTTAAGTTCGAAAAACAAAGAAAATGCGTGCATTACTATTAGCGCAAATTTAATAAAAAAGATGCTTTAAACATATAAAAAAAGACACATCATACCAAAAAAACAAACTGAGAAACTTTACTACCATTTTCTAGAGAAATTATTTTGTTCCAAGTCACCAGGGGTTTGAAAAACTGGGCCTAGACCACAGAAATAATAAAAATGATAAAAACCGAAGATGAATGACTTATAAACAAATTATAGGTGAATGACCATTAAGTGCAGGATCGTGTTACGCGAATTGAGCGAGCAGAGTATTTCTGTAGCGAAGAAACGATGTTAAACCCATGTTAAACTAACATAAGAACGAAAATACATAAAATTATTCCCCTGAAAATATACAAATTTCACCGGAACGGGTGACTCTCAAATAATTACACAGCAACAAGAATACAAATCTCTATTCAAAACATTTACATTTGGCAGAATTACCCACATCCCCATCAGTCGAAAACCGACTAGCGCCCTTGCGCGCTCTTCGCAATCTGCTCTTTCAAAACCAGAATACTGTTTCGCTGTTCGGGCGGCAGCATGGCAATTTGCTCGTCCGATAACTGTAACACCTGCATTATCAATGCCGCCTGCAACAAAGATATTTAAAATAAATTAAAACAAAAGAGTTGTTGCGACAATGCGGCACCTTCTCTTGATCGGAGGCTCCTGGAGGCATAGCCCCATTGGCGCCCATGGCGCTGGCTGACGCAACCGGGGACTGGGAGGCAGTTGACGCTGCTGGTCTTGGAGGTTGAGCGGGGGCTGCAGCAACAGGTGGAGCTGTAGGATATGGAGAAGATGTCTTAATTTTATATCTACTTAAAATTTTTATTTTGCAACTTACGTGCTGGTTTTTGCCGTGGGTCGACTCGCCCAGCTTGGCGTGGATCGCTCGGAAACACTGCAGGTCCGTTTCTCGTTTCTCTTTGGAAGCTGTGAAAGAGTTGTTAAATTAAATATGTTTGTATCTTTACGTATAATAAAGGCCAATTTCTGAGATAAAATAAGTAATCCGAATTGCTCCTTTCAACTTTCGATAGGAACTTTGAAGTTGATGTCGTCAACGGAAGGTTACGCACGTGAATTAAATTCACTTACTTTTCTCCTATCGGAGGCAGTGGATTCGATAGCTGAACCGAGGGCAGTTGCCTCATATCTTGATCGGCCATCCTACTTAATCGAGGATCTATTGCTCCTCTGGGATCTAAAGCTCGTAAATCGATATCTTGACCTGTAGAACACAAATGATTCAAATTATTTGAATTCAGTTCTCAATAATCCATAATTCGTTGACGAAGCGGTCAGTCGATTATCAGATTATTTCCTATTCATTTTTAATTCTCGCAGTTTCAAAAAATAAGATTTAACTTTAATTGCGAAAGATAGGTAATAAATACCATGCGGAGATCCTTAACGTGAGTTGTTCAAGGACTTCCTATTTTACCTGAAAATACGGGAACCGAAGAATTTACAGGTGGCATTATTGGAGCTGGAACTGGTTGGAACTCCTGTCGAGGTGGAGCAACTGGAACGGGCGGTGCCTGATATTCCCTGTTGATTGGCACTTGCACTGGAACATTTTTGTCTCCTGGCATGAGAGTTGCAGGCACTTGATTTACAGGATGCAACAAAGACTAAAATAACTGAATTAATCTTACAGTAAGCGTTGGAGTTGAATTTATTTACCGCCGCTGTATGGGGATCTATTATTTTCATCACCACTTGAGCTTGGAGCAGGGCATAGGCGAGCTGCGGATTCTGCAACAACATCTGTCTCGCTTCGGTAGGATTGTTCTTTATCAGGGAATTAAATTGAAGGGAATAATTAACAATGTATCGTATTGTATCAAACATTAAAAAAGGTTTTCAAAAGAAGCACTTTGCTAAAAAAAAAAAACAGGAAATATGTCAGGCTGAACAACTTTTTCCAATTCATTCACATCTTTTTTTAATTAGAACCAAGACTATAATTTTTTGTGTGAAATGTTTCCATCCTTGTTGCTTACCTGTATGGTAGCCTTCATTTGTTTCATAAGCTCAAACATCTGCTCTGGTGGTAAAGAGGCCACTGCCTTACTAATAGCCTCTGGAGCTTTTTCAGCCTGAACCGGTTCTCCGTAAGGATTCTCCACAGGTGGTTGGTTAAGCAAATTCTGCATTTCCATTCTGGATTTTTCAGTACAAGCATTGTCAACACGAAGATTGCGACCCCCAATTTCATATCCATTTAAGTTCCGCATGGCACTAAGTGCAGTTTCTTGGTCGCGGTATTCACAAAAGCCATAACCTTTAGGTTTGCCAGTTTCTCGATCAAACACCAACCTATTTTAAGTTAAAAATAAAATGTAAAGTAAAAATTTCCATTATATGGCATATTAACAATCTTCACACGAAAGATATTACTCATGTTATTAGAAGATGAGGAATAATGCATGTGATTGAAAGAGCATAAATTTTGATGAATTAGACCAAAAATATTGAAGTTTTAAGTTTTGAGAGTCATGAGGATAAGAATGTTGCAAAGACCCCTAAGTTAAGGCAAAGAGTTATGCCTCACACATCACTATGTGAAAAACATTTAAAGTTTATAGTAGAGATAATATTTGCTACAGTGACATGGTGAGAATATATACATATATGTGCTAGCTCACTTGATTTACATAAGTCTTCTCTCTAACAGAAGCAATAGTTAGGAGTAATGTACTCTGTATCTCTATACCAATACAGTTCCAGAACATCTTATTCTCATTTTGACCCAATGGCAATTCTGTTAAATTTAAAAATCCCAATTTTATACTGGGTAATTCATTGGGACAAATACTTCTCATCTGAAAGCTGATAGTTTAAGAAATATACAGTGTTGAGAAGATTTGAAATAGAGACATGAACCACACAACACTTTAAATAAGAGGTTTTTGCCTTCTTTAAGCAAGAAGGGTAGATCTACGATATGCATACAGTAAATAAAATTTGTTTCAGTCAAGCGTGCAATGTAGTACTTTAACTCACTTGAATGAGAGGACTTGACCAACTTCTCCAAATATGTCTTTCAGCTTCTCCTCTGTGGCTTCATAAGGGATGTTCCCCACTTGAAAGGAAAAGATATGCCCCTTGATTTTAATAGTTTTAACTGAGATATTAAGGAATATGTACTTACCAAAAACAGATCGCATGGACTTGTCCATGATGTTTGCTTCTAGATTGTCCATTGTTTTAATTGTTTTCCTTAGCTTGTCGTAATTACAATAAATCAAGCAAGCGAGTTTACCGAAAAGTAGCTTTTTAAGAGATTCTTCTTGAATTTTTTTAATTTATTTACTATTTTATATATTTCTTTGAATAGTTTATGTGCACTTTTTTTTTAAGAAAAAAGAAAAACAATAAACAATCATAAACAGTAATTGATTTAGTGCAAGTGACATCACAGAATGGCAGTTAGTATGCCTGGAGGCACAACATAACCTATTAACTTAGGTTAGCTACCGTGTGTTTACATGGGAAGTCAAATTTCTTATCGAGTTTTATAGATTTTTGTTAAGAGTCACGGTTTATTGCATTTTTATTTGCATTCTTATTCTCAACGGGGTTCTGCCGCTACTATATATAGTTAAAAATCACGTGCATTTCATTATTGATATGATTTAAAGATCACTCAATTTTTAAATCAAACTGAAACCAAAAGTTGATTGGAAACGGCCGCAACAGCATTGTATCTTTCAAATAACCGGTTACTACTCTGTCACAATCATGTGACTGATCTCTGGGTGGGGGGCATGTCATTTCGAGTCATATCAGTCATATGATTTCTCTCAGCCCCAATTAAATCGGAGGGACGGTCAGTTTGTCCTACCACAACTGTAAATTACCCCTTAAAAATGTTATTAGCAGTTTTCCTTGTAGGCTTAATAGGCTCAGGTAAGTTTTCTTATAATTTCCACAGTTCATAATCTAACTAACAACCCCAATGTCTCAGTGTACGGAGCGGGAGAACTGTCGGTCATTCATCACCCAGGCAGTTTGGTATTTAAAGGGCACGACTCTCTTAAGGAAAGTGCTCTACCTGAAGTATACAGTGCAGCCCTAGGTTTATCAACCGAACAGTTTTCACATTGGCAAGGCTTTTATATTGAAAATCCATTCAATATCCCCGAGGCCATTGTGACTATTGCTATCGATGGTGTTCAGGATATAGGCCAGAATAACGGCCATCACTACCCGCTTTTGACCAATGAGGACGAGAGTCAAGTATTTAATATCTTGTCTAGGAAAATATCTGAGAGATATGTGAATGAAAAACCCACTTTAATTCGCATTGATTTTTCTAATGGTTTAGATGATGTGAGCTTTATATAAACGAGACATGTAGAATCATTATTTATTTTTATTACACCTAGATTCATCAATATGAAATATTCAATGGAATAAAAAGGGAAAATCCTAAATCTGTTACTCATAAACATCTTAAGGTTGATTTAGAAGAAGACAGAAATTTTTTGAAAGATATTGCACTTCTACATGAAATAGCAGCAAAGGTAAGTATCATTTATGAAAACAACATTTATTTGAATATTCATGACCACATTTTTTTAATATATATTGACTGTAGATTGAGGCTGGTGCTGTGAAAGAAGATTTCATTCCTGATGTTTACTGGTTCAGCATCTCATCTCTTCATGCCCTCTCTGACCTGCATGGATCTAATGCCACAGAAACACAAGAAGCTAAACAATTATTGCAAGAGGCTATTGCGACCTTGTCAAATGCCTTCATAAAACATTACAGTAACCATGTTCTTGTCACTGTAATTACAAGTGATGCCAGTCACACCAGACTGAGGAGAAATGTTCTTGCTACTACCCTCACTAATTACCAAACAGATGTGAGTATCACTACTTTGTATTTTCCAGTTTTAAACTGACTAGTGTTTGTTGATATTTTAGAAGACCTTATATAATCTTGCGTCAACCTATTCATCAAATTATCCAGCAATTTTCAATATTATCCTGTGGTTTTGTGTGGCTATGTTCTTTTCGATATTGGCCATCTGCTATGTTACTGCTAACATGGATCCTGGCCGTGATTCAATTATTTATAGGATGACTAGTACTAGAATGAAGAAGGATAACTGAATCAATAGTAGGAAGAGGTCGTTTCTGTAGTTTCAGTGTGAAGGTTTGATATTGATAAACATTCCATTTTCCGCGGCAACCATTAATATAACCAGAAAACAGAACATTTTGCCTCATATACATTTATTTATTCTCCTTCACGCCGAACTTAAACGTTATTGCTAGCGCCGAAGGCACAAAATCTAGGGTGTGAGTATAATTTTCTTGTTCTTATGACCTAACGACAGTGGATAGACCCAGTTATGTAGCTGTTGTGTTAGGACAAATTCATTAGTATTCATAGTCATAGTTACCAACTTGGTGAATGTAACATAGTTTGTGAATTAAAGTTTTTAGCTGTTGATGAATTATATGTTGGTGTATTTTGAGTTAATAAATTAATTACATTTAAAGTAGATGAAGGGTTTTATTGCTATTGATCATTATTGTGTGCCTTATAAAGTTTCCTGACTATACATTTCCTACCTCTTATTTAATCGATCAAAAATCTGCTTGCTTTTGGTAAATAATTTTCTGCTTCAGAAATCAAATGTGCACCTCAAGATTAGTAACTTGATAAATCGCTAGATTAAAATAATAACAAATGTTAAATGAAATTTGTTTTATTTTAATTTTAATATCTGCACAAAAAAAACCATAATAATTGATTAATAAATTCCCTTAAGAATCAATTTCCGCAACAGATAATAGATTTATTGTTTAATTAGCTTTTGAAAAGGCCTTTGGAATGGGTGTCCCAACAGTTTCCCCATACATTTCTGCATCCTTCTTATGTTGCGGCACACAGGAAAAAAGTAAGCTATGCCCTTCTGATCTAACGTTTGCAAATCATCAAAAATTGCTTGACAGTGGTTGCTGATCTCCACAGGCTCATGAGTCATCAAAATGTCACAGACTGTAAAGGGATGTTTCAGAAATGCCTCCAATGATTCAGTCCTAGTAATCTGTGGCAAAGTATATGATCTTCCGTAAAATAATATGGTTCTCAGTACAAAAGGTGGTGGAAGGCCATCAGCCAAAGGGGATGGCATGTCAAATTCTTGTATTATATCAAACACAGTATTTAAATCAAAAATATCTTCAGCCTCACATTCTTTAATCTGAGACAAGCAATCATTAAGTTTTTTTAAGTCATTAGTGAACTCTTGAATTAGGTTTGCTCTATTACTGTTCATTACCATTATAGCAAATTCATGATGAGGGTTTATGCCCAGTTTCAATTTTATCAATATGCTTATAGATCTTATAACCATGCTCAGTGGTGTATATCTTTGATTTCCTACTATGAAGGAAGTAAAATTCTCATCTTGTGCTCGGTCAATCACAAGTACAATATGCTCCTTAACATCACTGGTGGGATAAGAATTGTTTCCGATATTTCCATCACGTTTTTCAAATACATCAAATTCTTTTAGATACTCATGCTCATCATCAACGGGTGGCGGGGCAGGTTTAACTTTGACCTTAACTTTAGAGATTTCTTCCTGGGAGTAAGAGTTTTCATTAGTTGTAATTTCTTTAGTGGTAACTTGCAGTTCTTCTAAGGACTTTGAAAGTTCGTTTTGAACTTTATCTGTTTCAATTTTCTCCGGTGCTCCTTCCACAGGTTCATCTCGGCCTTCTATTTGGATTGGTATAATTCTTTCATTGGTTTTTGCCATTTTGTTGAAGGTGTGACCTGGACAGTGGTGGGTCAAGGTAATTTATAAATATAAGATTTTTATCTGATATCTTCTATTGAATTTGAAATAAATATTTACAATATTTTAACCTAAAAATTTAAAAAAGGAACAAATAAAACTTAGAGTTTATTTCCATTTCACATTTCATCATTATTTGCGATAAGTTCGAGAGAGTGCCAATGACAAATAAATGTCAGGAATGCCTTATACTGTCAAGTAACGGAGACTGAGAACAAAATTTATAACAGGTGTAGGAAAAATTATAGGTTAAATCGTATTTGTTTGTATCTTAAAATGGTAAACATTTATAGTTTAAATTAAGATACACTTTTACTATTTATTTATTGAAACTCTTAAAGTTAATGCACGTCTTGAGGACAACACTTATGAGCCACAATCTGGATACATCATGTTTCAAGGAATCAAGCAGTTGGAAGAGAAGAATGTTGCTAATGAAATCACATACATGGTTTGGAGCAGTCGCATGGACTTGGTTGCGTTTTCAAACACGAAAGGTCATTATTAGTTAAACATTTATTAATTCAGAATGGGACATGACTTAATGCCTATAAAAAAAAGGGCCTTTAAAATAAGCCAATAACTCAGATGAAACTTTGAAACTTGCAACAACACTATAGGGCTCTTTGAGTAAGAAATGGTAGTTGCTTGCCACAGCCAATGGCGGGCCCGCAAGGTAAAAATGATGAAGATATGATAGCAGTAATTACAAACTCCTTGTCTTCTTGGTCAAATAGCCCTAATGTGACACACAACTCATTCACTTTTTACCTGATGTGTTATACAAGGCACCTATATATTATCAAACAAACTGCCAATGTGGACTACTGAACAGTAATAGTCCAGTGGATGGCAGTGTTTGAAGCATGGCAACAATTCAGATACTCAAAAATATTATGCAATGATATACAACATTAATAGAAATAGTGAACATATTGTGGAACCCAATGAAACCTCTTTTCTGTAAAGTGAAATAAATTCCATGTATTTTACTTAGTAAAGATTGATGTGTGTATCCTTATGGAGTAAACTTGGATAACCTTTGGTTGCCAATGCTGAAAAAGGAGGTCAATCTAGAACATAAACAAAGATGTTAAACACTAACAAATGTCATATACAGAATTACTAACACAGAAAATGATAGTATTTACAATCTGGTTGAAAGATGTACACTGTGTTCAACGCAAAGATGTCCAGCATGGAAATCTAGTAAGTTGTAATAGATACACACTTGGTTAAATGGAAGAAAAATGGCACATTTGAGGGAGAAGATTTGCCATCCAAACAGAACTATAAAATTATTTCCAATTTTGAGTTATTTAAAAAAAAATTATATGACTTAGATACAGATGAACGGAAAATTGAATATGGTAAAAGGTTACTTTTATCTATAAACTTCCCTGTAGACCTCAAAAAATAAATATAGTTAGACACTAAACCTGCTATGTGTGTTTGTTTAAATAGATCACCCTGTATATTAGCACTAAGAGTGGGATTGTGCAACATTTTCAGTTAATACAAACTGAAGGCTCCAGCAAACAATGAATATTAATATAATAATCATAACAATAGGGATAGCATATTAATTTAAGATTTAAAAAATTATTAATTCAGATGTTTGACTTTTTGATAATTAGTTTTAGTTAAGTTTTTGTAGTATGTAAAATCCAGCAAGGAGCAATTTCAAGTTTGTAAAAAAAGGCATTTATTCCTTCTATATAGAATTTAAAAAATCACTTTGACATCCTATACAATGAAAACAAAACTTTTCTATGAGGCAAGTTTAACTGCACCACGTCATTTTCTTTACGTTTTCATTCGTTTATACTTACAATTATTTTCCGGGACATCCTATGTAAATATTACTCTTTTTACTACACGTACGTGAAATGGAGATCTGTTCCACACCCTTAATGGTGCAATCACTCTTGTCCACCATATCCATTTATTTTGCAACTGTAAAAACGGACGCAGTGTAAGAATGTCAATTTTTTTTCAGGTGAAGTAGCCTTGCATCGCCTCTCTTGGACTAGAGCATGGGTTCTAGCTCCTCCCAAAGAAGGAATAATTGTAAATGGAATTGTCTGGAGACCAGATGGGAAGGTTCTGGCCATAGCATATAGTGACGGCAATATATGTCTTATAAATGTAGAAACCAAGTCCACCTTAACAAAATTTGAGGTCACTGGCGAAGTCAGTTTCATTTCTTGGATTCAAGAAAAACCGGAAATTCGACCTAAGAATATTTACAAAATTAAGGATGAAGATAAAGAAGTCGTGACTTTTGTAGTGAGTTGAGATTTTGTAGTTCAAGAAATGTGTAATATATTAATTGAAATAGAAAGAAGGGAAAGGCCATTAAGGTGGAGTTTTTATTTTTGCGTTGAATAACAAATTTTCACCATTTCGTCACCATTCTTCTAACTATCCTCTTATTTGTAGGACTTGTCAAAACCGTACATAAGAGATCCTCCCCCTGTTTCGCATTTGGAGGGTTCCATAAACTTTGAAGACATCAAAGGCTTGAGCAGCTTCCTACAGGAACAGTCTGATTTCAATCTACTGGTTGTGGGCACCAAAACTGGCTGGATCAGTATCCGAATATTTGGTTGCTGGAATTGTTTGGAATTGAACATAAATGATAAATTGGGCTTCCAATGCCAGATCCAAAACGTGCACTTCACTGAAAATCTGAGCAAGCTTTTTGTAACTGTTGCTGACCTTGATAGCAATATCAAGATTTGTGTGTTTGATACGAATATATTCAAGGCTCACAGTGCTGAATTCTACCATGTGACTATGAAGTATATCAAACTGTATGAATTGGTTTTGTATTTGGAAAAGATTTTAGCTAATATTACTGAAACATGGGAAAGTATCCTGTTGGAAGTTGACAAGAAGTTAGCTAAATATGCCAGTCAAGTTCCTGAAGGAGGTGAGTTACCATATTAAAGGTGGCCAATGCACAGCATCTACTGTGCGTTTTTAAGGCGTAACTGCAGATTTCTTGGACCTTCTAATGTTTGGAGTGTGCTCAGATCGAATGCAAGAGTTTCTCATATGTGATCTGACCAAAAAGGGATTAGAGAAGTTTGGACAAACAATGGAAGTCAGTTATTCAAACATGCAGTCACATTTGTTCAGGCATATTATCAAGTTTTCTCAGAACGGCACTTTTCATTTGGCAGAGTTAAAGGGAATGGCGGCCTTTGAAGAGAGGTTTGGGGTAAGTTCCCTTTGTAATCTTTAAGGTCTCCGGAGAAGCATTGGTAATGACTTATTTTAAAGCATTGTCAAAATATAAAACATAGGTACTAATGTCCAAATCAAACGAAACCAAAAAGGGGTTTACAAATCTATTTGGATAAGGTTATAGAGTGCGGCTATTCGATCAATGCGAGCAATCTTTTAAGGCAGTTACTCTATGAGTTTACGAGATTTCGGCGTTCAAAGATTGAAAACGAGCAAAAAACCGATAGCTCCCCCGTGAAAAATTTCAGAATTGTTTTTTTAAATTCTATATTGATATCAATACCTCAGTTGAGGGTCTGAAACCTAATTTTATCATTATTATATTGCGTATAATCTGTCTAACCGTTCCAAAGTGAAATGCTTGTCAGTGAAGTGTTGATTTGTTAATTTAGTGCGGATTTTCAGTGCATTTGCCTTAAAGTTGCCTTGCCAAAAATATATTTTTTATATAAATTACTATATTTCTGGTAGGTTTCTTTCGTAACAAAAAAAATGACCTTATTCCAAGTCGTTAAAATGACAAAAAGATGAAGTATCAGTATCAGAGACTGTGAGACATTGGGGTGATGGTAGATTGCTGTTGATTTTTCAAACGAGAAAGTTCCACAGACCCTGATCATAAAAGGAAGTCAACTAAACAAACATTTGTTAAAAACAAAGAAGCAACGAAAATGCATGGGTAAGGAAGGTCACCTTTACTTTTTGTTAAAAGATGAATATCATATTATAGTTGAAATTATCTGAAATGAGAAGAAAATAATAAAATAGTCTTTTTATATATTTGCAAATGGATAAAATCTCCCCAAAATAGTTTAAGAATTCGTTAAATAAATGGCTTACAGTGTAAAACTAAAAAATTGTTTAAAAAAAATACACGTCTTCTTTCACAAAATATTAGCAAACTCTAGAATCGAATTAAATTATACCAATTTAAAATTCTTGTATTGTGGTTAAGTAAAGTCATTCTAAGAACTAAAAAGCGGCGTTAATTTTTTTTTCACATGCCAAGATGAAGCCCAATTTTTCTCAAGTATTAGATGTAATGAAATTTCAAAAGAAGGTTCATAGCCAAGTGGAGGTGAGTAATTCACGATACTGAGGTATTTTAAGGTACATTAAATAAAGCTTTTATATCTGTAAAAAAAACAAGAAAAATGGATTATTGCGAAGCTAGTAGTAGCGCAGTTGTAAGAATTAAGATGTCCAAGTATATGAAGAGAATATTTTTAGGGCAAATTTCGGTGGTATTAAACATTAGCCTGCTTGGAGTTCACATATTTTTATCATGAATACTTTCATTGTATTCTTCCAGGTAAGGAGCCTTCGCCAAAATGTCGTGAAAAAACTATTAAATGTGTGATATATATCATGCTTAAATCATGAGTCATTAACTTGACCTAAATGGTATTTATTGTTGTGTGATATTATTTATATATAATATTCATATAGCAAATTTTAGACTTAGGAATGCCCATGTAATATAATACACAAGATAAGTCGGAGTCACATGCGCTAGACATTCGGCTTGACTTGAGAAAATCGATTTTAAATTCATGGAAATCAATAACTGTAATTGGCATTGTATGACTGAATTATAGCTTCTTTTCATGCATAACAAAGGGACAAAAGCTCTGATGCATGAGTCTTCAGCTTTAACAGTAATGTCAATATATAAAAAGTAAACGAAAAAAAAAACCTGCAAATTTCCTCAATTATCTATTTGTACAACAAAGGATGATGAATAAAAAACTTTAAATGATATATAGCAATTATCTCAATCAATGCCGTATGTTTACAGTTCATTACTCACTGCGCGATTTTTTTATTTAATTGATCACTCGTTATAACAATCTTAAATGGCATATATCTGCACATAATCGATAATAAAATGAGATTGGTCCGTTGCTCTGTTCCAAGTGGGCTCCCATTGGCTTTTGCCCTTCCAGAAGTCGGTCATGGCAGTGGGTGAAGTGTTGCTCCATGGCTTACCCCCGGGGTTGCTAAATCCGTCGGGGAAATAGGTAGTTCCTCCAATGGCGAGGTTAATAATCATATGGAACCTCTTGTCAAAGGGTGCCATTTTGGTTCCACTACTCCATGGGTTCGGTAGCCCGCTGTCCGCAAAGTGCCCCATTTCATAAAAGCCACCGTCGGGCGGTGTAACCGTGCCAATTAGTGCGTCATCTACGTAGAATTGGAATCCATTAGGGTCCCAAACTACCTTGTAGATGTGGAAATCCCCATCGTAGCCTGCAGCATTGTTTTGCTCGTAGTGGGTTCGGGGGTACTGGTTGGTCTGACTGGAAGTACCCCAATGGAGGGTGCTGCCCACTTGAGTGACTCCGATGTTGACACCGTCACCTGAGACAAATTCTTTATTTCCTCGGCTTTCCATGAGGTCAATTTCTCCAGAAACGGGCCATCCGCCGTATGAAAAGTCGGTGGGTAGGAACCAGAGCGCTGGCCAAAGCCAGTCCCCGGCTGGAACCTTGGCACGTACCACCGCCGTACCATATAAAAAGGAGAACGATTCAATGGTTCTGATTCTAGCACTCTCGATGGGGTTCAAAATGTTGGTCTCGGTCCCCTGGCGGTAGCAGCCGTTGTTGTCGTTATTGGTACATTCACTACCTAAATCCAAAACCCCCGAATACAGGAAGTTTTCCCCGAAGTCCTCGGAAAGATATGTGGGTTTAATGTGAAGATTCCCGTCTTGCACATAACTGTTGGTTCTGTTGTTGAGGTAGTACTCAAATTCGTAGTTTCCGCCACCGGTCAGGGTGATTTCGTGTTGCCACTTGGTGAGGTCGAATGAGTCGAACTGGTCTTCGAAAATCAAGTCTCCGGGACACAGTTTCGCAGGGGGATTGTAATGGGTACCACTAGCTTCAGTTAAACTAGGGACATCACAATCCGCATATGCGTGAACAGCGAGTAAAAGTACCACGAGTGAGTTGGTAATAACCAACTTCATGTTTGAAGATTGGTGGTATAATAACTGAATGAAATTAATAGCACCGACTATGGCGCACGAAGTGTTTAAAGTGTTTTTATATGTGACACCTTATCTCAAGTAGCTCTACCGACGTATTTAGACCAATTTCTTTTTGAGTGTTTGTTAGTACTTACTTTACGTTAAAGGGTACCTATTAGACAAAATAAATGGATCACTTAAATGAAAGTTGCGTGTAAATGGTTTAACACTGATACGTCACATGAAAGGGTTGCTGTTGATATAGATTGCACACCACACAACCAAAGGGACTTCTCGAAATCTCCGCGGTTAGCGAATCACTTTGCGAGAATACTTTGTGCTGTTTATTTAGCCCAAATAACAATATACAGCAGAACCGAACTTAACAAATTTTTTTAATATATTAACCGCTTCTTTGTGTCTTTTAATTTATATTCACAAATTTTTATGGGGGTCATGAATTAATTAATGAATGTTTGAATAACTCTGCTTTCTATGGGGAAAACCCAAGTTTTTGAGATGCGGGATAACGAGTGGACAACCTAAATATTTTAAATTGGTTCTCAAGTGAGATTAATGTGGGTTATTTTGAAATGTTGTAATAATACAACGTGACTGGTAGCGTAGGCGGCCAAACTTCCACTCGAAGTACAACTTCCATATCTGCTAAGCATCTGTTTTTTTTTTTTGGTAGCAAGACTTCAACAGCTTTTAACTGAAATTGGATACAATTTCAAAGCAAAATGATGGTATACATTTAAAGCGAATATAAGCATCGCGTGTGGTTGAGACTCTTGATGCCAGGGTTTTTTTAGCAGAGCATTTTGACATCATTCTTCAGGAAGCATTCTGACGCTTTGCACCCCACAATCGGGTCTCTGAGTCAAGATTACAATCCGGGTACCGTATAGCCCCAAAGAAAAAAAATCTAATGAGGTCGTCTTCGGAGAACGAACTGGCCAAGGATATGCAGTGTGATATTTGAATCGATGTCTATCCATCTTACAGAAAATCTATGTAATAGTTATTCCTGCACAACTCTTACATTATGTGCGCGCGCGCCATCTTGTTGGAACCAACAAATACGTGTTAAGGCCAATGGGAGATTATCTAAGGGTTCCTTGAAATGCTTTTCAAGTAAAGTGGGTATAAAAGAAAAGTCCGATTATTCGAGTGCCAAATATTCCAAACCACATGTTAAAATCAAAGCTTGTACTTCAATGTTGGTGCGTATTATAGTCGACACGGGGGTTTTCCCTGGGTCATTAACGCGTATTTCTGCTACTGAAAACTTCGTTGGGCGTCACTTGAATTCTCACTTGATCAAATAATTCTCTGTAAAAATTTTGATTATTTGCAAAATGTTCTTTGCTTTACATCATCACCTTTTATTTTCATATATCTGTCTTCTGCTCAATTTTCGGAAAAGTAATTCAAAACTGCAAAGTGTGATATATATATCAACGAATATGCAACAAAAAGCGGTTGTAAATAAATAGTTTTGATGGTTATTCTTAGCAAATAGAATGCCATAGAATTAAACTAAGACCGTCATGTTGGAACTTATAAAAAAATTTAATGGAAAAGTGGTTTTAGTGCTCATCTACCTTTTGCTGTAACCCATGAAAAGAAAATAAAAAAGAAATTTGAAACTTTCATTTATTTTTTTTAAATAACTGAAAAAAGTGTAGATCCGTTTGCATCGTGATACGGTTCCCTTGAATGCCCACTTTTGTATCTATTACCAGGCGGTACATACTTATATTGCATAATATACTATATACAGTATATAATAAATTTATATCGTATATACCTTTTATACAGTAATTGTCGTTAGAAAAGACTGAAGAAGTCCTAAGAATTCTTTGTCATAAATTAGATATTATTTTAGATATGCATCAATATTTATTTAACTTCCGTGTGTGAGTTAGTTTTTATGATATACACATAAATTGAATTGTGCAAATATATACAGCATCGGTCTTCACGTTGTTAAAGTTACATCTCTTAAATAGTTTCAGTATTACTAAAGCCAAAAACAGGTTAAAATAGTACGTTAAATTTCACTGAAATTGGAAATATCTGATACTAAATAAATAATGTATAAGCAATAAACCAAAGGGGTTCACAAATTCCCAATAGGTGTTGTTTCGAAGCCTTCACTATATGTCGAAAAAACGTAGCCCGAGGAATCTTGCGACAGATAAAATTTACCAACCTCGAGTAATATTTTTTGCGGGAAAACCAGTACAATTAACCACTATCTTAACGATAACTATAATATTTTGAATCTACATTCCTGATTTTTAGAGGACTAGTCTAAAAAAGTGCATAGAAAACAACGCAAAATACTGATCCCCAATTCACTATTGAAACTTTGGAAAGCTAGAGCTATTTTGAATCTGATTATGTACTCTGCAGACTCTTGAGATATTAACAGTTAACGTTATGTGCTATTTTAGAAAAAGGTACCAAGAAAGTGCCCTATGTTTTGGAAGTTTAAAGAACTTTCACAATCTGGTTTCAAATGATTTTTTTAATGTAATTTGTTTTTAATTTTGAATAGCATCCCTCCTTTTAACAAGAAATTGCCGCTTTCTTTCACACGGGATTCTTTCTTGCATGGTCTAACAGGTCATATCTGATCCCCGGTAGTCTCGATATGTTGAATAATTTCTAACTCCTACTCTGTACATTTTATCATTTTAGTTTTGCGTATTTTTAGTCAACAAAAAGAACACAACTAAAATGACCAACAATAGCTAAATAGCCAAATTATTCAAGCTAAATTGTTATAAAATTTGATATTTTCCGTTAACAGTACATACAGCAAATTAGAATTCCCCAAACACCTATTTCTGAATAGTACAAAATTTAAAGAGAAGAATCACTACATTATTATATCAATAATATTTAATGGAGAAGTTTCGCAATATGTGGTGTTTCAACCGCAATAAAACTCCCATTAAAGCAATCCTTTCCTATAGAGATTTAGCAATTAATCGAATATATTGTTCGTAATGAGCATGTAGGAGCATTTCAGTTTCCTTGAACAAATAGTATAAGTTTAGCACAATTTCCGCGAGAAAGCATAGAAGTTGCAGACGCCACACCAGATCACTTCAGTCTATTTTAAATACGCTAAACATGCCTACTAAAGCATAACAGTATACCCCAATATACTTATATATAAGGGATATATTTTAACACGAAGCCAAAAAGATCGACTGCCGCTAGAACCCAAAGATGGAGTCTCTCCTTACAGTTCTCTCAGTGTTATTTAGTTCTAGTTTTAGTTTACTTCAAGCCTGTATTCCTACAGTAACCAGTGTTATCGGCAGATCTGTACAACAGCCCTTATGTGCGGGTGACCTAATATTCGAGGACAACTTTGAGGTTTTCGACTTGGAAAAATGGAAGCACGAGATCACCTTGTCTGGTGGAGGAAACTGGGAGTTCCAGTACTACACCAATAACCGGTCAAATAGCTACGTGGACCAGGGTCATTTGCACATTAGGCCTACACTCCTAATGGACGATTACGGGGAAAAGTTCTTGAAATCCGGAACTTTGGACATAAATGGGGCTGCTCCTGCCGGTCAGTGCACAGATGCATCGCATTATGGCTGCACCAGGACTGGAACTTCCATCTATTACGTAAATCCCATAAAAAGCGCCAAAATCAAGACATGCGATTCATTCGGATTCACATATGGGAAGGTAGTGGTGAAGGCAAAAATTCCTTCTGGCGATTGGCTGTGGCCTGCTGTCTGGATGATGCCTCTTTATAATAGTTACGGAGCATGGCCTGCTTCTGGAGAAGTTGACATATTGGAGGCAAGAGGCAATAAGAACTTGTTGGATCGAAATGGAGTGAATGTGGGAACGCAGCAAGTTGGGAGTACTCTGCATTGGGGACCTTTTTCGCAGGTCAACCAGTGGCCAAGAACGCATTATGAAAAAAATGACAAAGTTGGATTCGACGATGACTTTCATGAGTACACTTTGCAATGGTCTCCAGAAAATATCACATTTTATGTAGATGGTGAGGTGATCGGAGTAGTAAGCCCTCCTGAAGGGGGATTCTGGGAGCTAGGCGCATTTAACCAAACCGATTTAGAGAACCCTTGGAGAGGCGGCTCTCACATGGCTCCGTTTGATCAAAAGTTTTACATAATAATCAATCTGGCTGTAGGCGGAATTAATTACTTCGCAGATGATAATGTCAATAAGGGCGGAAAACCGTGGAAAAACAATTCGACGACTTCGTATAGAGATTTCTGGAAGGGTAAGGAGCAATGGTTGCCGACATGGGACATGGAGAGTAATGAAACTCATTTCATTATAGATTATGTTAAGGTGTATGCCATTTAAAAATATAGCACATGTAGGAAGTATGTGTCAAGGTAGATGTAGGAAAAACATTTCATGTAGGTAATTTAAAATTATCTTGCCATTTTAATTTTTATCATTCACTCAAATGTAAACAAATTAGGTATGAATTAAGTTAGTTTATGATATTTCGATAGTCATTATTAGCGTAATACTGAATTGCTCAATGTTTTTTTACCTTGGCAGCAAATAAAATATATTTATGCTACTTCGAAACGCACAAAAAAATTTATTTTTATAAATTAAGCGTATATGAAGGCTTTTAAAGCACATCTAACATTACCGTATGCACGTACGCATTGCAAAACAGAATGCACAGAAAAGCGTTTTTTAAGGCGCAAGGACTTAGAAGCTTGTGAAAGATACACGAATATTACATGATATTCTTAATTATATGTATATCAACATTTTCATTAATTGACGCTATTAGGTGCCAAGAAATGTTATGAATTTATCAGTATTTCAACATGCCAAAATTGAAATTTCTAAGACTGTTTCACTAGGAACCACATATGCATTATAAAGGCTTTCCAAAAGTGATTTTTTTTTAAGTATTAAGGAGAAAAAGGAATTCTGGATGTACACCATCGACGTTTTGCAATTTATTGTTACATCGTGAGGATACGAAAAGAGATGATGAAAGAGATGAGATGAGAAGAAATCCTGAATGAGTTTTTTATCTGATCGCATCATGCTGAACGATGTATCAGAAAACACAATCGGATAAACAACATTGGATCACAACCTATAAAACAATGGAGCAGAACACTAGGTGTCATATTTAAAATTCAAATGTTCAAATCATTCTTGTGAATCAAATAAATATTAAATAGCATATATTTTTATATAATCAATAACAAAGTGTGACTCATTAGTCCCAAGCTTCCACGAATTTTCCCATTGCTCTCTACCTTCCCAAAACTCAGCCATCGCTGAGGGTGATGTATTGTTCCAAGGCTTTCCTCCAGGATTTACATTGCCGTCCGGAAAATATCCAACGCCCCCAATGGCTAGGTTGATAATAATATGAAACTTCTCATCAAAGGGGGCCATTTTGGTCCCATTGACCCAGGGATTTTCCCATCCGCTTCCAGCAAATTTTGCAAATTCATAAAAACCTCCTCCAGGGGGTGTAACTCTTCCAATTTCTTCATCATCAACCCAAAATTCTAATCTATCAGGGTTCCAAACTAGCTTGAACACATGAAAATCGCGGTCATATCCAGTAACGTTATGTTTTGTGAAGTGAGTGCGATAATATTGATTGGTAGCATAATTGGTTCCCCAATGGAGAGTACTCTCCACTTGTTGAGTGCCCATGTTGATTCCGTCTGGAGTAAAAAAGTTCGCGTTTCCTCGACCTTCTAATAGATCGATTTCTCCAGAAACTGGATGATTTCCGTAAACGGAGTCTGTTGGCAGAAGCCAAATTGCCGGCCACAACCAGTCTCCAGAAGGTAACTTTGCCCTCACAACGACGGTCCCATATTTGAAAGAAAACGATTCGATGGTTCTTATTCTGGCACTTTTGATTGGATTGAGAATATGCTTGGTGGACCCAACCCGCCTGCAACCGTAGCTATGATTATTAGTACATTGAGTTCCTAAATCCAAAATTCCAGAGTGCAAAAACTCCTCACCGTAATCGTCGGATAAAAATGTGGGTCTTATATGCAACTGACGGTTTTCCACGTAACTGTTGCTTCTATTATTCAGGTAGTATTGAAATTCCCCGTTCCCACCCCCTGCGAGGGTGATTTCGTGCTGCCATTTAGAGAGATCGAAGAGTTTGAAGTCGTCTTCGAAGATCAGGTCATTAGGACACAGTTTAGTTTTGGTGACGTGGTGAGTGCCACTAGTTGTGGTAACACTTGGTATGTCACACTCACCTTTTATCATAGCGGGTGTATGATAAATAGCTGCCACTAGTAGCAGTGCCCTAAAGCGAATATTTATCATGGCTTATTTGAACAGCACTTTCAATTCGAATTTAACAGGTATTGGTCGCCACTATTATAGTAGTAATACTGGTATTTCAGTCGGTGGGATCAATACAAGTTTATGTAAATGAGATGTATGTTTATTGTCGGGCAATTAGCATTCTTGGGATTTTGCTGCATCGTTTAATTAACAAAACGGTTCATTCTTCGTGCCGGCCTTTTTGAGGTATCAATTGGGAACTTGGTGTGTCGAAACTTATTGAATGACTAGCTGGGAATTCCTTTGTTTATGTGGATTTTTTTTTATCTTTTCTAGGTTTTTTTGATCATTATTTAGTTCAAACTCAGGGAAAAATACTTAAAACTGTATGGAACATATTAGATACGATAAAGGGAAAATGTGACTTTTATATAGCGCTCGAAGAAAGTTAGGCAGCAGGGAATAATTTCCAAAAATATTACAAGTTATTAAATCACAACTTGCCCGAAAGTTTCATAATTTTTTATGCGGAAACAGGAAAACTCGAGCATTTTGTGAACACACTATTGGAATACCTAATTAAACCGAAAATTCCTAAATCTCGTTACTTTGACTAATTAGGGAAATGGCAACACTGGCCTTGTCATTTCTCTCTAACACTGGAACTAAAAATTGGACATGCGTGTTGCGCATGTCATAGGAAAATGTCAAAAAACTATCAACGTCTGGATAAATGACATTTCCGGACGTAGCAACAAACTTGATTTCACGACGTTTTGCTTTAAAGAGTTTGAAGCCGGAGTTATACACTTGACCTTGAATTAAGATTTGATATCGACTGCGGCAATGAAATATGAATATCTAAGAGCTTGTTCCATTCATTTTCACCGTCGAAGTTGTCGCTGGGCCGCCATTGGGATGCCGTCAAGCATAAATCAATTGTAACGTTGGCGCTCATAGCAAACTCGCAACGTGGCGTCATGATCCGATGAATTTGGCCATTCACGAAATGGGATGATGTCCCGATTTTTGAAGAATTGTGAGATATGAGTTAAACTTTTATTTTTTATTTTTCTCACGATTTCAGGGAAATTGAATGTATCGTCAGTGGAAACTTTCTCAACAATAACTCCTCCGTGCGCAACAATATTAAGTTGCTCTATTAGAAATAATTATGAAAATTGCCGGAGTCTATTCGACGTTACTTTATTTGTGTACAATTATTTGGACACGGACATCGTTCTATCGTTATAAGATGGACAAAAATAGTGGAAACCGATTTATTTCTATACTTTAACAACCGGTATTTCGGAAATGGAGCTATTTCTGTCGTTCGCATCGAATTGCTTTTTCTGAGATTGATATAAAAACTCCTGTATGTACTGTTTTATAAAGTTTTCTCTACATTTGCTAGATATATTTTGTTAGACTAGCAACATAGATTAGAAGCGTCTATGACCTCAGTTTTGTTTGTTATGTTTTTGGTTGAAAATTTATTATGTTAACTACATGAAATTCCGATCACTTTATCCAAATCAAACTTCAAATAAAATTCCATTTGTGATTGCTGTTTTATCTGGATTGAGTCTCACATTTCAAGGATGTTTACTTGCAACAACGGAATTCCATTCTTTACTGATTTAATGATGTGTTCCGATTATATTCGAGAGGCCTGATAATAATTATTAACGTAATAACTCAATTACATACGGTGTGTCAAAAGCACCATTTTCCTATTGTGGAATATTTTTGAGATACGGGAAATTGTTGAGATTAGGTCACTATAAAGCGTTGAATCAGGGGATGCTCAACAGTACTGATTTGGTTGTTACTCAACTCTGTTTGGAACCTAATCATGAACTTATTACTCCTCTCTTTGTCGGTATTCTTACTTTTCGCGCAGTCCTCAAGGGCTGAATGTGAAGTCGCTAGTCAAACCGTGGCCAGCGGATCTCACCTTCTCTCCTCCTCAAAAATCTGCGCGGGAGATCTAATTTTCGAAGATGACTTTGACACTTTCGACCTATCGCGATGGAACCATGAGAACACCCTCGGCGGAGGAGGCAACTGGGAATTTGAGTGGTATCTCAACAACCGAACCAACAGTTTTGTCAAAGATGGGAACCTGCACATTAAACCCACTTTGTTAGCTGATGACTACGGTGAGGATTTCATCTTTTCTGGTACCTTGGACGTCAACGGATGCTACCCTGTGGATGAGTGCACCAATGCAGCCTTCTACGGATGCAGCCGTACTGGTAGTGAAACCAACGCCTTGAACCCAATCAAAAGTGCCAGAATCAGAACCGTAGATTCTTTCACTTTCAAGTACGGAACCGTCGAGATCAAGGCCAAATTGCCCTCAGGCGACTGGTTGTGGCCCGCTATTTGGCTTTTGCCCCGCTACAACAGTTACGGAACTTGGCCCGCGTCTGGAGAAATCGACCTGATGGAAAGCCGTGGAAATAAGGATCTGGTCAGTCCTGCCGGTGTCAACGTGGGTACCCAGCAAGTTTCCCACACTCTTCACTGGGCACCCTCTGTTGCCACTAATCAATGGACCAGGACCCACTATGAAAAGAACAACGATGCTGGTTACGATACCGAGTTTCACGTCTACAAGCTTGAGTGGACTTCCGAAGGCATTAAGTACTTTATTGATGATGAGGTTACCGGAACCGTCACCCCGCCTGAAGGTGGCTTCTGGGAAATGGGCGAATTCGAGAACTCCGGGATGGATAACCCTTGGCTTGGTGCGTCTAAAATGGCACCTTTCGACCAACAATTCTATTTAATCATAAACTTGGCTGTGGGAGGAGTCAACTTCTTTAGTGATGATAACACCAATGCGGGGGGCAAACCCTGGTCTAACACATCACCTACAGCCTCATCAGACTTCTGGAAGGGAAAATCTCAATGGGGGCCCACGTGGAAATTCGGGACCGACGATTCGCATCTTATCATCGACTACATTCGTGTTTACGCAGCATAGAAGGTGTGTTACAATGAATAAAGCGTTTCTTTGATATTATTTATTGTTTTCAATGCGTTTGGAACCGATCAAGGAATTAATTTTAATTTTTGCTTGGTGAAAATCCCTAAGCCACAACGCACACAAATATTCTTGGTCCGGGAATTTTACAAGCATTTTTGCACCAATTATCTTAAATTAATTCAAGTAGTCGTTTTGCTGAGTCGTTAATTAAAGATGAGGAAGTTTAGGTTAACGGCTTTAGTAAGCATTATTTACTCGATGATAAGACATTATTCCGGTTTTTCCTTAGTGGTTTTCTCTCACAAATTCATTGTTTAAGTTTAACTAAATGGGGTTGAAGGTCAATAATGGAAGTGAGAAATAGCAAAATTATTGTTAAGTAAAGTATTTTGCTGGCAGCCAATTGAACTCTGAACGGCATTTCAAGGAGATTATCTGATTTCAATTTTCTGGCCTTAAAAGCGACTTTGTTGATTTTAGATTCGTTTGAGTGTTTTAAGTAAACTGGCGTTAAAGCGACCTAAATCGACTCGAGTGTGTTGGGTAGGTGGAAAATAATCTGGGGGCAAATAAAAAATGAATTGGAGGCACAGGATAAAGAAAACTACGGGCACGTCAAATCAAACTATCAAAAACGTAGAAATAAACGCACACGAGAACAATAATCTGGGTTGAGGGAAAAAATAAATTTAGGGCAGTCTCAACAACAAACTTTCTTAGAAATATGAGATATTCTGCTGCTGTGCAGTCCACGTGAAAAATGTGTCTATTCAAAATAAATCGGTGACAAGTGCCCTTTTCCCACTCAAATTTGGACAAGAAACGACCCAATTATATTACGTCCCAAAACGGTTCCCACATTGTTGAGGTCGGGCCTGTCTTTAATTGCCTCAACTTTAGACTCCTCTGGTTTTAGGCTTTCGGCCGTTATTTCATGGCCCATGTACTTTAACTCGTTAGCTGCGAACCTCCTTTTTACGTTTTTTAAACGACTATTATATTAAGAAACTGTAGTACTTACTACAACCTTTTATCGTAATGGAATTTTGTCCTCCCACAATTGCTTCATTCATAAAAATTTTAATACTTTTAAATTCAAAACCCACCGTAAGACACTCTCCGTTTACTAGATCCATGAAATCTTTCGCGAAAACTCAAGTGCCGTAAGCCTGTAAGTATGCTCCATTCACGGCATTCATGAAATCTTTTTTTCCTAGATTATTGGCCTCAACGAAACCCAAATCCAGAAAGCCATCCAATCCAACGGCGCTTTCGTGATCAAAGCCAGCGAAATGCAGCAAATCATCAACCACTCTGTGATCACCTACAAAGCCTTTTTCCGATGGTTGTATTCCGCCATAATGCATTTAATGGACGAACCGATCCCGGCTGATCTCCAGAAAATGACCCAGCAGGACCTTGTTTGCATAACCGAATTTCTTGAGAATTTTGATAACTATGGACAAAGCGAGAAAAGTAGCGAGGGTGGGGGAAAGTTTGTAATGGAGAGACTGGGACAGTATTTAATGGATGAGAACCTCACAATCAAGCCTGATATGAGCGGCAATGATTGGACCCAGTTTATCGAGGAGAATGAGTGCCTAAAGAATTGTGCGCAGCTGTTGACTCACTACACTGAGAAGTCTTTGATACAAGTTTTCAAGGAGTTGAAGCGTGATATTGAGAAAGTGTTTGAAGCCCCTTCGAGAGAGATTGAGAAAGTGGTTCTGCCAGTTGCGAGTCTGGACTGCCCTACCATGGGCACTCCCCACATTATCCTCTCCTCAGTGAACGTCTCCAATGGATCGCCACTGTTAGCAGTCTTGCAACCCCCCAAGAGCATAAACATATTTCAAATACTACTCAACAATAAGGGCGACTATCACGCCACTGGTGCCAACTTTTTTTTCTCTCCAGAATCCACACCCGACTCAAATCAAAGGGAGTTACAATCAGAACCCTTCGACGTAATAGACATTCAGTTCTATTCCTCCAATAGCCTGTCAGTACTTCTGCAAGAGAGTTTCAATTCGCGGAGAGGAGGCATTTTCCAGTTGTCTACTCAGGCGGCCATTGACCAGCTACAGGAGATCGATTTTTCGAATCGTTCTGAGGCACTTCGTAGCGTGAATGCCTGGAATTTAGGACCAACGCATTTTAAGAATGTGAACATGCCCGTGTCTAAGTTCTCAGTTTCTGGAACTCGAAGAGTGAGCATAGTCCTAGCCGAAAACAGGAGGAAAGTGAAGCTGTTTGAAATGGAGTGCGATGAGGAGGAAGATGAGGAAGTTGATATGTCCGCGAGTAGTGTTAGAGAAGACTCGTTTGCCATGTAATACCGACGCTCTAGGAATTGTTGTTGATGTCGGAATGTAAGTGTATGATCACAGGCATGATTTAACTAACGAATGTTGAAAGCGATACTTTACCGCACGCTACTTGCCCAACTGAACAACGCGAAACGGGGTTCGGTCGACAATCGAGTGCTGTAAAGACACTTTTCAATACATTAGATACGTTACTTCTTCTACGAGGGCGCCTGGATTAACTTTGCGGTCTTATGAAAGTTCAAATTATTTTTTACGTGCGGTAAAAAGCGCGTGCAGTAAGTAGTTTTTGTTAAAACTCCGCATTATTCGACGCTCGTAGGAATATAAATAAATGAATAAATTTAATGTTTGAAATATTTTCACATGTTTTTAATTTGTAAACCATATTTTAATTTCTCTTTACTTCTACCCAAAATCAGGAAACATTTCAACGAAAAAATAATGAAATGGACCGTTTGGAAATTTTCTTTCCACATTTTTCCCATTTTACTTGTCTTTCATCTTCTAATTCTATGTTTTTCTCGCAATTTTCTTACGTTTGGACGCGCAACTCAAGGCAGACACAACGAATTGTACATGCTCTATTGCCTCTTCCTATTTTACAACGTTACTCAATTCGGTGTTTTACTCTACCCCTTTTTGAAATAAGGTAAAATGCCAATAATTGAGATTAATCACTGCTGAAAAAGGCAACTTTGCCTCCCCTTAACTGACGCTCTCTCTCTCTCTCTCTCTCTCTCTTTCTCTCTCTCTCTTTCTCTCTCTCTCTCTCTCTTTCTCTCTCTCTCTCTCTCTTTCTCTCTCTCTCTCTTTCTCTCTTGTATGTAGCTCCACCCATATTAGATGTCGAATTTGGGTCACTTTGTAAGGAGGACCCAACCAATTTTGGGGGAACTTGAAACGATTCAATGATCTTTCGCATTTATTGGAAAAGAAGTTCATGAAAAGAAAAAATGACTTGACAATGCTCAAAATACGAATTCCCTTTCATTGCAGTGCAGTTCAGTAATGTAATGAAATGAAGTAAATAATGGAATCTGAGAGCATCGATAGTACAAAATGCTGATCCACAGTGCAGGTATTTATTAAACATGATACAATTTACGCTCTATAGTAGCAATCGTTTCTTCAACTTCTCAGCACAAGCACCTCATAGGAAGAATGTGCGTCCTCCCTCCCATTGAAAGGGACGTAGCACACTGCATGGCTGGGTTGAACCTGAAAATAAACGAGAATTAAATAATAATTATCAGTTGCGGTGGGAAGTAAAAGTTCTTCCCCCTAAACGTGTATTTGTAGGGTGCAATGAATCATGGATCGAAACCATGAAAAACTAGCTCTCCATCAAATATAAAGGAAGTCGCAACTAACATGACTTGGACATAGATATGTGTGTACATATATCGGGAAAATCGAGAATGAATTATTAAGATTTCCTGAAATTTTGATTAAGTATTTAAAAACATTTCCGATAAATAATATATCCAAGTCAAGGTTTTTGATAAATCAAATAAGCCCATAAGAGTGTTTCCAATAATTTACATGAAATTATGAGATGAGTAGCAAAGAGGAACTTTGTGGGTTTCTGGCGATTTCACATTATCGAATATTGATCTAAAAATTTGTAATATAAATAATTTACCTTTCCGACTGAAAGGGCTCCATCATGGCGGACCCTCCCTATATATAGTGTTTCTCCATCCGAGGTCTTCCCTCCTTCAACTGCGCCTTGTGGAATGTGTCCTCCACAACTGGGCACCCAGTCAAATCTTTGTTCGCATAAAATCTATATGAAACAAAATCATTACTATAAACTATTGTTAATTTATTACTAATAGGACAAACTTTCATTAAGAGGAAATATGAAATAAACGTTTTTATCTACGAGTTGCGGTGCAGATAACCACCATCTTTATTACGAATTTTTGGAATAATTGTTGCATGCCCGAATATAAGTCCAGAAAAATTATAATTTTATTTTGTGGCAGGTTGGTAGTTGAATGAAAAAGAAAATGAAATAAAAAAATTAGTAAAAATTATTTATTACTCAAAGGTTTATCGTCTATCCGAGAAAATCCTGAGATTTTCAAATAAGCTATGAGTAGTTCAGAAGATATAAATAGAGATAATTGTTTTTTTTTTATAATTTACAAACAACTCATGATGCTTAATGCAAAGTCATAAATTTGGTACACTCATAATGAAATATTTCTAGTGCCTGTCCGATGATAATGTTGATTTGTAAATCATCATGGGCTGTCCCTTAATCCTTGAGTATGCGAAATCATCTTTTTAAAATATTAACTTATTGTTAGGGGAACAAAGTTGGAACGTTGGAAGAATGATTGATTAAATGGTTCCAATTTAAAGCCACTAAAAGCAGATAGTGTACCGAAAAATGCCTTTATTCGGACCTTAGCACCCCTCAGAAGTGCAGCATTGTACTTTCTTATTTATACCCAAAAAATCTATAAGAAAAATCTTCCGGAGTTCGGAATTGAAGAATTTTCCACATTTCTGGATTAATGAATTTTCCGAAATCCGGAATCGAATTTTCTACTAACAAATATCAAGAATTTTCTTTACTTGATAATGGTCTTTAATATGTTCGGCCCCACCATAAGCAACGTAGGCGACTTGTTTCTCGGGGATGACCTTTGCAGGTATCCAATCTCCTTCGTGGAAGGCCCTTCCTACATAGATCTGAGTGCCATCGATGTCGTAGCCCCCATGAAGGGCTGTAGAGGGAACGATCCCACTTCGAGCAAAAGTGTCTACCCAATAGTACGCTGAAGGGTTAAAAAAATTATTTAAAAACAGAGGCAACTATAAGAAGCAAGTTACAAGCATGTGGCATAACAGAAGATGCTGTAGAAAGAAATAGTTTGATTCATGTGATTCTGTGCAAGGAAGAAAGAAGGGGATTAGCTGAAGTTAAAAATGGAGGTTAGTGGATCTGAAGTACAGTAAAAATTGCATAACTTGGAATTTGGCTTTGCTGAATACAAATTGAACAATTTATCGACTGGAATAGACTTCACAACCATGTTGTTCCCCCAAGTTAAAAGATATTGTCAAATTATATAAAGTTCCTCTATCTCAATTCTCTGTATGTGTAATTTTCTTCCCTCTTGAATACCCTCACCCTTACCTTCAGAACCTCTAGCATATAAACCACTGCGTGGCTCTTGAAAAGGTTTTAAGTGATGTGGTGGATATTCATGTGAGACGTAGGGGTATATTCCAGGATTAGGATATTGTGGAGGGGCCGAGGGCCTTGGGCCTTCAGGTCCAAAATAGGGATATCGATAAGGAGAATCTGCTCTAGGAGAGATATAGTGTGGCGTTCCCAAAAAACCCGCTGGAGGGTAGCTGTTGCCGTAGTATTTGGGCGGATCTGCAATTACACGAAAATAGGAGTGTTGGTACTCTAGAGACAGATTTTTCCTCAAAATTCCTTCCAGAAGAAAAACTTTTTAAATTAGCAAAATTATCCCATAGTTTCGTTATTTTAACAAAAAATGCGTAATATAATATAATTAGTATACTGGGAGTTTCATAATAGTATGTCCAAAATCCAGGGGCTGAATCTGCCGATAATGTTACCGGTATAATATGAATTGTGTTAAGTCAAAACAGTCCAATGCCCACTTGAACCTTTTTTAAATTAAAATCGTTCGCACATTCACACTCTGAATTATTCACCTACTAATACAAACACTCCGTATAAATTATATAATAGTTACAAGATAGCATTCGCGACTTATCTTATAAATTATTATCGACATGTTTTTGTACTGATTTATTAATCCACCTAACAATAGAATTTTTAATTCGCTCTAAAAAAACTTTTTTATAACTTGAATAAAACTATTATCCAATTAATGTTTTTCATTTATTTAGTTTTTGGTTATTTACGTATCGTATATTGGCTATAATGGTGAATGGTGCGACCCATTAATTGACAAACATTTTCATTGTCCTTGTCTGTCCAGCAGTGTGTCGTTGTTGAACCTCGGACCAGATTTGGTCACGGGATTAACATATGAAATGAAAATTCACCATAATGATCTAATTAAAAATTGTAAAAAATAAACAGTTTTAATGGACTCAGCGTTGGATTGCGTAGTCGAACTTACTCAAATAAGACGCAAAAACAAAAGAAATAAGCCATAGAAAAAGTCAATAAACAACCAGATTTGTGTGATAAAGTGTAGAAATTAACTTTATTTACAATAGCTAATTGTTCACGATAAATTATTGAAATATTGTGGAAAAATAGTCGTCTTAAAGGCATCTATATCTATAAAGCGTTTACAGTTGTTTATATTAATCATTTAGTCATAATCTGCTCGTGTAATTAGGGCCGTCGAGAATTAAGTGCAATTAAAGTATAATTAAAAGAAATGTTAGGGGGAATTCCCCTTTTCAGCAACCCCTTTGGGGAGCAGGTATTGCGCGACCCTAGATAGGATCGCTGCATATAATAAAGGGTGAGGTGTGGATCAACAGTCTCATGAGACTTCAGTAATTATTAATCAGCCTCTTTTGTCTTAGTATAAGTTGAATCACTCGTTAAACCACAGCTGTAGTAGTAATACGTAACTACATTAATGAAAAACCTTAGATTAATTAAATTTAATACTAAGTTAGTTTTAATAACCAACACGTGTAATTCGTGTAATTATCCCTGGGGTCAGTCTGGAGAAGACATTTAGGAGTATAAAGACAATTAAGCTAAAGTCGGTGCGGTAGTTCTTGGTCTGGAAATAGTTTAAACTTGCAATTTTGCCCCCAACCACACATGCGGTTTAGGTGCTATAAGACGAGGAACATTTACAGAGTAATACTGAAGAATTGGAAAAATGATAAAGGAAAATCATAGGGTGTTCCCGTAATCTGACGGAAACAAGAGGAAATCGTGTGTAGAAAGTCGCGGAAAATGTATGACACTGAAACGGCATCAAGTTTAATGGAGAATGGAGAGCACATTGTGGTAGGTAAGAAGTAAAATTATATGTAATTAAATAAATATAAAATAAATAAGTAAAAAAAGGGAATATAATTATTAAATGAAATTATATATAATGCTAATATGTAAAAAATATAAAAAAGACAATTTTAATAATTAAAGAAATACATAAATGGGCCAATCTTCGAATTTAGCAACTCTTTTTGAGGTTGCTTATTTCAATGCACATTTGTTATCGCTTTGATTGCATTCCAGGCATTATAGTCTATTAAATCTTGATGAAAAATTCAATTTACACCTTTTAGCCATCGTATCTTTTATTTACCAGGATATCTCGTATTTTTAAGCTGTTATATGTAAGCACATATAACAAGGTAAATAACACGTAGGTTATCTATTACACGGGCAATTAATTCAAACACGCATTTTAATTGCTATGTAGAACGATTCAAAAGGGCCTTTTGCATGTTTAATCTGTCGAAATTGTATTTGATATAGTTTGAGAGATATTTATGAAAAAAATGACTAAGATTTTTTTAACAACTTTATTATCCCATTTATTTATTTTATTTATTTGGCTACTCGCAGGAGAAAATTTAGGAATGTGTTATATAGATGGGAAAGATTTTCTGATGGAAACTCTATTAGCTTCCATTAATTTCAAAAAATATACTTAATAATATATAAACTCACCAGCCATAATGTCGATGAATTATTACTTTTACCTTCACTCTATCACAAGTTTAACGTTCCTGATCTATAAACATTAGAGATGCTATATATAACAAACTTATCTTATCATGCTATATAATACCAAGAATGAGTGGTTTATTGGTATTTAAGTAGCCCTAAGCATCACAATATACAGGATGTTTTTTGGTTCGTTCGTAACTGTGTTACGAAGTCGGTAAATCAGATCAAAAAATTTGCTCCTTGCGGAGCCTATTAAGGAAACCCCTAAGGCCGTCACATTCTCAATAGTTTTCAGCATATTTGAGAATTTTTTCTGTGACAATTAGTTCTCATATTTTTTTAATTATTTCAAAATTATTTGTTCTCTTAATGAGCTCCACAAGGGAAATCTTCTGTCTCGCTTAACGGACTTTATTACTCTCACCGTTTCGACGATAGCGATATTGAACACACCTGAAATAATCCTTTCCATAGGTCGACTCAGCGGGCGTAGGGCTATATTAAAAACAGGGAAAAGAAATTGGCTTTTCACTCTCTGGATATGTCTTATCCACGGAGCATAAATTCACCGTGTTCTTCAAAACTGGATCAGCCGAAAGCCTTTCCATAAATGAACTAATTTACGTTATACGTGTTGAGTTTCGCTGACTTTGCTCAAAGAAGAGAAAGGAACACATTTATCCAAAGTTTCTGAGCTCTTTATTCATAAAATATGTGTTTACTCATAGAGTGTTATGTAAATCAATCCAATAACCCTCATAGGAAGCCCAAAACATCGCCCATGCCTACGCATATTTATCAGGCCAAAGCGCATGTCGGGTAAATATCCGGCCAGCAGGCTGGATTTTCCTCGGAAAATCGGCAGTTTTCCGAAGCGACTCGCTCCTTTGTACGATAAGTTTCCATCTTTTCCACGATAAGTCGTGGCACTGGCGCGTTTGAGTGGTTTAGAAGTGTGTCGTCGACGAACGATGGAAATGTAAATGCTCACGTCCATCTTCGATCACTCACTCTTCCTGGGTAACGTTTCCACCTTTCAATGCTTTTAAATGTGCTGCGAACACTCTACTTATTTTTATATCTCAATTTCCACCCCAATTGCAAATGACGTTGCCCTAAGGCCTCACTCGGCATAATCCACTTTCAGAGCTTCCATTGTTGTGTCCATTACAATTATCTTCCGTGGGCTTGTAATTTGGGTCATGGTCAGTTAAGAGTGTGCGTCCATAATTAATTTTTTTTTTATTTGGGGAGAAATTTTGTTTGCAACTGATTATTTAGTGAAAGCTGGAAAAAATAAGTAGGTCAAGCAGATAGGAGCAGATTCTTCCACCGGAAATTAATGGGACTTTCTCATCATCGACTTTAGTTGTGCAATTTTTCATTAGAGTTTGAGTGGAAGGGGTGCTCTCGAGGGTTGCCGAGGTTCTTCCTGATTTTTTTCTTATTTTGATTAAAAAAGCTGAACTTGATTAAGCGGACGAAAGTTTGTTTAATTCATTAATTTTGTTTTTAATTTTCCTCAGTGCCTCTTTCTCTTTCTCTTTCTTTTTAATTTTTCTCATTTTTTACTTTTTTAATTTAATCATGTAAATATTGTGCATTTAACGATGTTTTTAAATATTTTTGGCATCAACGTTTAGTTTTCACTAGGTTCAAGTCAAAACGAAGCTCCAGGTTACAACTTACATGTCGGGCTCAGCACTAGTGCTGAAAATAGCATTAATGTGTAATCGAAAATTATTAAACAAGCTTTTCTCTCTCTCAGTTATTTATTTTTTTGCGTTTCTCGCCCATGTCAAAGCAATTAAGATGCTCAATCGTAGGAGTAAGTCACTTGGTTTGATATTTTCATGCATCTGCTTAGTACCTACTTGCCTTCAAGTGATTTCCCCAAAGCATTATTTGGCTTGATATTATGTATTTTCAGTTTGCTTGATACTTAAATGTAAGGTCCCTCACTTCGTGTCTTCTAATAATCCCTCTAAATCCTCCCTAGAGTCATGGCAAATGCAGGCATTGCAATTTTTATGAGTCTTGGGGAGATTTAGAGAGATTATCTGCGGTCGAAATAGGGTGGAACACAATTTAATAATAGAGAATAGCGGTTTGCGTTTTCTATTTTAGTTCCAGAAGGCCTATCATGGCATCATTTCGAAACCTTCAAAAAACTGAAATTGGAGTCGTTTTTCACTATTTCAGTAAATTTTAAAAGAGCTCTCAGCCCTATAAAGTTGGGAAAACGGAAAACTTTGCACCAAATTATTTCTGAAACTGTTTGTAAATAAATATAAAATGTGCGTCGTGGGAATTGCGCAGAGTTTGAAATGGAACACAACACAATAATGGTATCGATAATAGTTCAGAAAATATCATTTCGGAATATCATGATTTTTGGGGCAGTCTCCACGGGGTAATTTTAAAATATTCACGGTCTTTTGTTCTACTGCGCTAACTCGTGAATTTTACTTTTACCTCTAATTCTTGTTCTAAAGGAACTGCTTTTGGGACGTTATGTATAGTTGGAAAATATCTGGCAAATTTGTAAAACTAGAGAAATCAACGAAAGATTTCATTTCTTCTGAAAGCTCAAAGAATTTCCAACGAAATTCAAAACTGGGAGAAAGTAGATTTGGGCAGTTGAAGGTACTTCTCTGATAGAATAAAAGAGCATTAATAATGCAGTTTTTTGAGCCATTCCGTTGTCCCTAGGTTTACTGATCATTGCAGTAGATAGATTGAAATCTGGAACACCCTGTATATATATAAATTCCTGACAGATCTGGAAAGCACGTGAAATCACCGATGGGTTTCGTTTATTCTGAAAATTTAGGTATAGTGGATTTGGGCAATTCGGGGTGAGTTTTTGAGAGTGTACAAGAACAAAAAAATTAACCTTTTTGAGGCGCGTCGTATACTTAAAATTATGCTGAGTCTATTCCTCTGTCTGTAATACTAGAAGCAGTAATGAATACGATAATTTTCTTTACTTGTTTCTTATTAACTATTACTACATTTATTATAGTGAAAGTTGAGGATAACGATGTCGGTTAGGATGACAAGTCGCATATAGAGACAGATATTCGAACATTTCGTTGAATTTTCATTTACCCCATTGTAAAAAAATCGCTTTTAACGTTCGCAAAAAAGACATCTTTTGTGGTTTGCTAGCCAGATATAACGACGCTATGGTATATACCATGGCATAGTAATTGTAGTACAAACCCGACACTTTCGACGTTCTTTGAAGTTATTCAAAAATTGATCAACATTTTTTAAAAAGCAGTGCCTTTAGCGGCTATATAGAAAAAAATCCAGAAAATGTCTTTTTAATATATAAATTTGACGCAGTTACGTATGATTGTGGTTTTTCTGCGATTTGTATGTAAATCTTTTAAAACGCCGCTTTTCAAAATAAATTTCGGTCTTTTTGTGGAATTCTGATTCAGTGCCGGCAATATCGACTTTATATTGCAATTACTATAAATACACAAAAAAACCATTTCTTTGAGCCATTTACCAAACGGTAAGCAATTGAAATTGCAACAAAGGAGTTTGTTGATTAACGTCATAGAATCTGAGTTTTTTTGTGTTTCCATATTTTCATTTATATTTTCTGTCGGTAAACGTCTTAAAGAAATTTATTTTTTATTAAAAAACAAGTTGTAGAGAGAACAGGAAGTATCGATAAAATTCCTGAATTATGAACGAAGATATATAAATTAGCGGCTGTGTTCCTTGCATGTATTGAACTTGTTTGCGTTATTGTGATTTTGTTGTGTTTTCAAAAATTGACCGAAAGAAAAAGAAAAAATTTGTCCAGGAGAAAGGTATATAATCATTTCCAGATTTGAAGCAGGTGAAACTAACAATACATAAATATTGCAAATGAGTTGCACTCATCGCATTCGACTCTTTCTGCAATTTCGAAAAGCTGAGAAAATATCAAGAATGTATTTGGTGAAAATTTGTTGCCAAAGAAAAAACTTAAATTTTCAAATCATGGAGGTATCGATCGGGCGTTATTGAAGTGATTTAAAAGGAAAAGAAGTAAAGGAGCAGAAAACAGGGGCCCGATACTATGGGCAAAAACGGGACAGTTAATAATAATAATAAAATAACACAACAATTAATGTGGAACATAAATGCTCAGAAAGAGAAACCCTACAGCCCTAGAAGCCTTACAACACTGAACAGTTTTACACTATGCAGTCATTCCAGAGACAAAAGGCTTCTGAATGAAATCAGTTCCATAAAGATAAAATTGAATTAATTAATTCTAACTTACGTTGCAAAAAGCAAAGAACAGTTACAGAATAACTGAATAAATAATGTGTTTTTACTATGCATACGTAAGTATGAATAAGTCAGAAGTCATATGAAATTATTTACCTTCTATTGTTAATCTGTTATAGTTTTTAATTGTGTTAATAACTTTATGCATTTTTTCAATGTTTCTTTAATTATAAAAAAAGCGTATCTTGACGTAACGAAGAGCGGACACAGCGACTTTTTTACTCGGTCCCCTTGCCCTCTTTATATTCGACTTTTACTGTAAATTTATTATTATTTCCAAAAACTGTTTTTTGATATTTGCGCCAAATGGCACGCTTGCATGCGATGTATCATTGTAATTAGCAAAAAAAGAGAACTCAAATATACAAAAATTCGAAATGGCGCATCTAAGAAAAAGAACTGAGTTGATGGTGGCCATCGAAACGTCGGACTTCAAACGTTAGATCGCCACATCGCACAAAAATGTTTGTTCAAAAGTTTCTGTTTGTTCGAATATTTCGGATAGTTCTCGAAAATTTCCAAATTTCAAAATTTCAAAATTGAATATTTTTTAATTCCAAGTTGGGCAAGTGTTAATCAATTTAACTCGGTAACCTTCAACGGTTACCGAGGCCCTCGTGGTGGAGCCCCAGAAACGCCCGATATAAGTCGTCCAATTTGCGAGACTAAAAATTACAAAAGTAATGAACAAAATTGGAAACGTGATGAAAAACTTTTTGGAAGCCTTTATTAAGCACCCTCCATACACATAAAGCATAAATCAACCAGACTTCTCCTTTTTTAAACAATCATTTATCTGAGAAATCCCTTCAGATTTGTACGCTATTCGGCATGCTCCGGGCACAAACATGTGTAATGATGGATCTCTCCAGCCTGGATCAGGCCTAAAAAGTAAGATATTTTGTTGGGGGCATTAGGGAGGCAGCGTGGAGAACGCTGTAATTGATGACCTTTTAGGTTCCCCGTGAAGTACCCAAAAAAAGCTCAATTTTTCGCATGGGAAATATCGTCACCTGATTATATTGAGCCACTTTACAGTGGCACTCTCCTCGTTAGTTCTTATGGCAGGTACACGTAATTTTCAGAAAATGTGCCTGAGCTCTGTTTTCCCTTATGAAACACAAGTTTAAATATTGCACTCGACCTTCTTATTTTACATCGTCATCGCCCCAACTTGGGAGCTGACCATAAATTGTTAAATTTGGCTGGAGAACTGTGGCTGAGGGGCTCTCTCGTTTTCAGTCGTAAAACTTTTTCCAGCTCCCACATGCATTACAGTCGCTTATTTTCTTACCACATAATGCGGGTTCCTGAGTAAGTGCTTTGTGACAAATTGCTCATCAATGCAACTTACCGTACCTTTTTTGCATTTCACACCGGGACTCGCTAAATATGCGATAACCTTATAAGTAAGCATTTACGTGGGGGGACCTCAGTAATTATGTGTTAAACAAATATTTGATTAGTGGCTTCCGATTTCCTTAATTGGTGAGTTTTTTTTGTGAGTAATAACTTGGCAATTAGTGGTAATAAAATATGTTTCATTGTCGTATACGCATTAATACGGGAGGGAGCGCCGAAGGAATGGGTTGGTGGTACGAAAGTTCTTGATCCCGAAAGTGGTCCGTGCCGAAATTTGATGGAGGTGTCGTAGGACAGTTCTGATCCTGATAATGATCTATGCCCAAACACATCTCTTTAAAAACGCGACCTTTTAAAGCGCTGCCTACGTGATCCTCTAAACAATGGTGGAGTCCTTACTTAAGTACTACTTGCGTATAAGTGATATTAACATTAAAATATTTATTATTCACTTCCTAATAGGATATCAAATCACGGTCTTCTACCGTCTTAAGCGTATTGTTATTTTTAGTTGTGCCTGTGCACCGTGGCGAGGTACGACTTTTACGACATCCAAGTACTAATTAATGCATTTTTCGCACTTTTTGTTAGACGCTTAGGGATCGTCTTAACGTAAGTAAATTGATTTGTGTGGTGGCGCGGACTGGAAAGTGTTGGGAGGTCGCAAAATGCCTTTCCGAAGTCCTGGAATAAGGGTAATAAGGATTGTCGAAAACCTGATGGTAGTAAAAACGGTTCGTTTCCCTGTCGTACAAGACCGCCCAAAGCTTCTCAGTCCATGGTTTCGGTAAAGAAATTTCACCTGAAGGATATAAGTGGCTTTCCGCCTAGGCGGTTCCACATCTTTATTTAAAAATTAAATTCAGATCTGATCAATGGATCAGCAAAGGGAATTAAAAATCATAGCAAAATATTTTGTACAGGGTGGCTCGAGAAGTGCAGCAATCTAAACCTCCGTCCTTTTTAATTCAACATAGTTAATTGTTTTTATTTTCAGTTCGTTAAAGGGAACACTGAGTGTTTTATTGGTTTTTTGAAATACTCAAGAAATTTTGAATATTTTTACGCAGCATCTAAATTTATTCCTTGGTGACATATTGGTTGTTAAATAATAAGAACGAAAATTTACTTTTTGCACTGCCGTGCGAGAATGATACTTTTACGCTACGTGACGGTTATTATTGACCGTCACATGTCACTATTCCTTTGACAGCTGGAATATTGTCTGATCTAAATATATACACGGGACAGCTCTGAAAGTATTGAAAACTCCGTTTTTTTAAATGGACATCACTTAATATTTCGATTTTTTTGTATTTTTTAAGTATTAGAAGGTAAAATGATAGTTGACAATTTTAAATTACACTTAACACTTTCTGTATTAGTTATGTTTAACTCTCTGAATTACATTTGACCCTTTCTGAACAAGACTCATGTTACTATACTGACTTGAACATTACACGTAGGTACATTTGACTTTCTGAATTACACCTTACACTCTTTGAATTAGGAGCGCTTGACTATAATGAATTATAAGTGATGTTTTCTGAAATCCAATTGACAGTTCTAAACCACTTTTGACTCTTTTAGAATCAGCCACAGTTGACTCTCTGCATTACACTTAACACTTAGTGAATTTGGTATACTTAACTGGCTAATTTACATTTGATGCTTGCCGAGCTAGAGAGTGGGAAATGGAGTTAAATGTTGCGTGCTGAAAGCAACAAGCCATTACAGTTGATATATCAAAGTATCTTTCTGAGAGCGCTAAGTTTACCAAGTTCTATGTATTCGCATTGGAAAATAACATCTGGTCTGCCAGAACTGACAAAACAAAACTGCAATTAACGTAAATATTTTAACCATTTCTGAGGTCGTAAGTAAACCTGCCAATTATCGAGCAGTACTAAAATACCTAACGCATATTACGTAACATTCTCCGGGGCGCACCTTTGCGATAGCCAGAAATAGACGTTTTATTGGTTGAAGCTTTTATGCAGGCTACATCGAGCCCTTGTTCAAGAATACGCCCATTTCATCACAACAATAATTAATTGAAATATTAATTTTCTTGCAGATGCCCAATTAAAATATGGTTCTCACCATGGACGTAACATCGGCCATACACTGTCGGTACAAAGTGCTAATGATTAAAACAACGTGCAACGAACTACATTCAAGTTTTCAACTCGAGGACGCTTCTATTTCCTGCCATGCTAAAACCAGCAGCATGGAGATCTTGTCCTAATAAGAGACCACCGAAATCAGGACCAATAAGTCCAAATGCCCATATAGTCCCAGCATAAACGAACTTTAAACGGAGTTATTTCAGTGAGTGTGGTACTTGAGGATTGAGAAGTGAATTTGAAGTGTTTAAAAAGGGAAGATGGGCTGCGAATTGGGAAAATTGGCTGGGAGCGACCATAGGAACGCGGATCGAAAGTTGGAAGATCCTCCGCCACCCCAGCAGGTCGATCCCAGATTGCCTCTGAGCGCGAAGCAGAAGTACAGTATGATGGCTTCATGGAAAGGCATAAGTAGGGCGATGGAGAGCACTGGAGTCTGCATGTTTCTGAAGTGAGTACGACCAATATACAGAGTGTCTCATCGAAAGGACCGCATATGGGGCCTTTTTAAAAAAGATTATTCTATACGTAAAACTACCAGCTTGTATATTAAATCAATTATCTTGTATATTTTATGGGTACCACAATGCTGAATGATTTCACTCATTAAAAATACAGCCAACAACACAATTATTGAACTCTAACATTTTTGTTAATAGATTTGCTTGCTACTTCTATGACGATCACTACGTCTGTTAATTATTTTGTGATTCTCTTTGTTATAATTTGATATTTCACATAAATTGATTCTATTTTAGCGTATTTTATTGTAATGTCCAGGCAGCGTTTGTTGGCTTGTGCCTTTCAGGCTTAGTTGAATCAAAATCGGTTCAGTTAGGCCAGAGGTGGTGTGTGAACCATCCAAACACAAGACCCACCAGCACTGCCGTTCTAATGGAGTGGATGAACAACCAGTTCAGGCCAAATCGAATCGACTTGCATACAGTTGGGTCTCAGTGTGGCAGATTCGCGAACCAGCGATGAGAGATTGAAAAAGTTACTAAGTTAACGACAACACATTTTTCATCAGTGAAGAAGTTTCTAATGGTGAAAAAAAAATACAGGGTGATTTATATAAAACAAGTAAATATCTTTACTTCGAAAACAGATAATTTTGAAAAATTAATCTAATTTGGAAGTGTTGAAAGAAAAAACGGGAAATTTTAAGTCCATTTTTCCACGTTGCCACGGGCAACGCGAAAATAGCGTCGCTTTAGGGATTTAACAGCTTGTTACCGTTTGGCCCTTGCGGTAAATAGGTATTTGCATCCTAAGGAGCAAGATATCAAACTTTTTGCCCAAAATCTAATTATGAACTAAATAATTAAAGCATTAATTTGCGGTTTTACTAAGAAATCACAACTACATTTTTACTCAATGCTATCGACTAATATGCCTTTTTATTTTATTTTTATTATATTTTAATTTCTTTTCTTTCACTGTCTCTTGTCACTCAAATTAACAGTAATTAAAGAAGAATTGTAGCCTAAGCAGGAAAAGTTCTATTTTACAGCCTATTTGTGGCGTCAAATGGGCACTTTTTGTCAGTAGAATTTTCTTCTATATTATACAGGGCATTATTGAAGTACATGGCCAAACATCAAAGAGTGATTTGTTAGGCGATTTCAAGACGCAAAATTAATCTAAACATAGTAACGCTTTGTTTTCAAGATACAGAGTCACATTTTTTTAAATCGTTTTTTTATAAAAATCTAAAATAATCCTTTACCAGATTTTGTTGAAATTTCGCAGTGTTATTTATGGTTATTATAGTTATTTACGCGTCACTGACTTTTTTAAATTTAATATTTTTTTCGAATTATGCATTTAAAAAAATTTAAACGTTTTAAAAAAGTCAGTGACGCGTAAATAACTATAATAACCATAAATAACACTGCCAAATCTCAAGCAAATCGACTAAAGAATTATTGAGATTTTTAAGAAAAAATTATTTGTTTTTTAAGTTGGATACCCTGTATCTTCAAAACAAAATATTAGGGAACCTATGTTTATATAAGCTCTTCAACTTAGCATCGCTCAAAAAAATAATTCTTGGAAGTTTGGCCACGTACCTAAATCACACCCTGTATATTCTACGCTTGTCTGATGCTTCTCCATTAGATCAAAAATTAAATTACATAATTTATGATTTTTGCAACAGTACACTGTAAAAATGTCATAAATTTCATCTACTTTTGAAATTGCACTAGACCGCACCAAATCCGCTCTTTTCCACTTTTGAATGAACATTTTTTTGCCGAACTAGTTTTTCCATTAAAAAACGCTATTAAGATGAAAAGTTTATTAAGTAGAAACGGCTTAGGGGACAACTTTAAATGGCATAAGGTAAAACAAATGCTCTTTTTATATAGTCTGAACAAATTTTAGCTCAAAACTTTTGAATATGTCTCCACTAGGCAAGAGGAGAATGGGGTAAAGTCATATTTTGCCATTTTTATCGTGATGTCTAGAGTAAATAACGTTTAACTGCTGCAATTTACTAAGATCACTGCACCTTGCGTGGTATCCAATTTGTCCTTATAAATTTATGAGATATTTACCGTTTATGTGGTAAGTTTCCAAGGTAACAAATCATAATATTGTTGAGAAAGTTGGAAATTTCAGCTATCCACTGCTAAGCTCCCTTCACCTACTTTAAATAAAACAGTAGAAGGGAGCAAAGTATAAATCTAAGCATTTTTATTTATGACGCATTTGGGGTAAACTAGAATTTTTATTTAGAAACAAAGCGAAACGCTATATCACTTTTATTACCTAGTTTACATATAAGATTACAAAAAGAAATCCACCCAAAATTCCTGATCCAAAGAGACATTAAAACCTGCAATTAGATCTGTGAGAATAAACGAATTAAGCCAAAATTCTGTCTCAAACTAATTTAGTGTTCCTGTTGGTATAGCAAACCGTCGTATTAAAACGAGGAAAAAGAAAAAGGGGGAAAGTATCAAAAAGAAAAGTAGATTCAAAACTGTTTCTACAATGGAACGAGGACAAGAAATGAGTATAAACACGTCCTGGGGCTTCAGCAAAGACTTTGCTCGCATGTTTAAGGGTTATCGTTTCACACTAAGTAGTTTTTATTCGCAGACCCTGAATAGATTGCCTTAGAATCTCCTAGCGAAATGAATACACCAGTATATACGCCAGACTGCATCACAGTATAACCTAGGAGCATTTTCGATTTTACAGTTAAATTATGTATTACCTAAACTAATTTAAAAGCGAGTTATTTCACTCCACCCCACACTCCCCTACTTTGCGAAACAGTGGAGGAGCAAATATTAACTTACAGCCGTCTTATAATGTACTGAATGAGAACAGTTGAGTGAAATATTTAGATCCCTCACGAGTTTCATTTACATTTGACATGATACGAGAGAAACAAAATGCGAATAAGGAAAGTTTGGTGTTTTTTTCATCACATAACAATTTAAATGCTGCGAAAAAGGAATATAATGACGGCAAGGGGAATGAGGAAAAGGGGTCGTCATATCCGGTGTTCGTTAACTCAAGACTTGTTTTTGTTTTTTGATCAATAAAAAAACATGAAAAAATATATATATATAAATAAAAAAGATAACTAATAGATCTTCTGACTTATTTATATGTTAAAAACACATTATTTATTCAGTTATTTTGTAACTGTTCTTTGCTTTTTGCAACGTAAATTAAAATAAATCAATTCAATTTTTTTTTATGGAACCGATTTCATTAAGAATAGACGAAAAGTTGCATTGTTTAAATATCAATCATTTTTTCCAGAACTTCAAATTTTACCCATCAAAATCATCGGAATTTTTCAAATTGTAAAACGGCACATTCTCGCATCTTTTATGGTTCCCGAGATCTCGATGGTGGGGCTCCAGCAGCAGACACCCTGTATATGCAGTGAACGTATACATAAGAATGGCGCAGTGTTTCTGATGATTTCTGTCTTCCCCCAATGATCTCCTCCTGTCAACTGAACTAACCTGAATAATTTTTTATCATAAAATACGTAAATTAAATAAAGACGATTCATATTATCGGTTATGTCACGGTCTGGATACGATCACCGGACGAAACACGGTCCAGTATTACAAATTGGATATTTCAACTGACCCTGATCGGACCGGGACTTGATAAAAAATTAAAAAAAATATATATATATATATACAGGGTGATTCAATCGCATGGACCACTACTTCAGGGGCGCATTCTACACATTAATGTAAGATAAAATTTTAAATACATATTTTTCTCAATCGTTTTTTAAGAAAGTCGTGACAATTTAAAAATGGGGCCGATAAAGTGGTTTCTTGACCCTGATCGGTGAACGGGAAGTCACAAAGTGTTGAAATTTCGTAGGCAGCCGTAAAATTGGATCTTGAATATTTTTACAAGAATACATTTTTAAATAATCAGGGGCGTGACATTTTCGAGAGGGCGGGGTACACATGCTTATTTTTTGATAGACCTTTTTTGTAACATAAAATTTTATTTAAAAAGAATTTGCAAAAAAATACGTCTAAATTTTAATGTTACAAAAAAGTTCTATTGAAAAATTAGCGTGTGTACTCTTCCCCCTGCCCCTCTTAAATGTCGCGCCACTGATTATTTGAAAGTTTCGTTTTTGTACAAATATTCAAGATCATATTTTATGGCTACCTACGAAATATTCACATTGCGACTTCCCGTTCACCCATTAGGGTCAAGTGACCACTCTACAGGCCCCATCTTTAAATCCTCATGACTTTCTCAGGGAGCAATTTACAAAAAAAAATATTTAAAATTTTATCTAATATCCATGTGCCAAATACGCCTCTGAAGTAGCGACTTGAACTTTCATATCATACCGTATATGAATCGTCCTTAAACCCGAACTGAGGCGCTGACTCATCACTAACTTGAACTAACCTGAAGAGAGTTTTTTTTTGCTAGAACAATTTTCCGAGACCTCGAACAAGCTAAAACCCCACGCTTCAGCTTTAATGAAAACCTGCCTGTGCATTGGTGCAAAATATTCGTATCAAAAGCTTTAATGACTGTGATGTACCATGCGGAGCCTTCATCTCTAATCTTCATTTCAAGACAAAATGCGCTTTTATTAGAGCCAAAATGAGGGAACTAAATACATAATTCAACACCGTTCTGGCGCTTAATACATCCATTTAATTTCAGGCTTTTTGAGGAGCATGGCGAGCTGCTCATGCTTTTTGAAAAATTCAAAACACTAAAATCCAAGGAGGAGCAAGCCACGAGTTTGGAATTAGCCGAACACGCTACAACCGTCATGAGCACTTTAGATGAGGGCATCAAAGGGCTTGATGACTTAGATACGTTCTTCGAATACCTGCACCAAGTGGGGGCCAGTCATCGCAGGATACCCGGATTCAAGGGGGAGTACTTTTGGGTAAGACAATGTTTCTTTAATTGTGTTTTTGTTTTCGTATATTTGCCTGTTTTCCAGAGGATCGAAAAGCCCTTTTTGGAGGCAGTTGAGACCACGCTAGGAGACCGTTACACGTCCAACGTAGAAAATATTTATAAACTAACGATTAAGTTTATTATAGAAACGTTGGTCAATGGATTTGATAACGCAAACGCGACAACTTGAAGATTGATAACATTCCGTTATAGACTGAATTTGACCGGAAATTGTTCGAAACTGCGTCACGCCACTGCATATTTTATATAATCAATCCCTGTTTCTCGAGCGTCAGAAGTTTGTTGATGGTCGCTGGTATACTTAATAAAAATGTTTAACAAATTTTGATATCATGGGGCTTTATTGAAATGTTGATATTAATCCGTCCTATAGGATAATTGGAGAGTAAATCTCGGATCAAGAGATAACAAGGTTATCAGACCATCTCTCGTATACACTTATCCTATACAGGGTGTTTTAAAAGTACTTTGGCATATTTCAGGTTGTCGTTGCTGGTATTAACATAAGTTAGCAAGTTGTGATAAGCAACTGTAATCGTTACAGGATCTTCAGGTTTAGTTGGTACACTACTGGTTTTCTTCTAATCATCAATTTGAAGTTTTGTTGGTACTTCACTGGTTTTCCTCAATTTATCGTTACGAAGTTGTATTGGTGCACTAGTGGTTTGCCTCCTAAAGACTGTCAAAGTATTTTTGAATCACCACGTTTAACGAACATATTTGTCAAAACAGGGAACTTGTGTGTATGCGTGTATGTCTGGATGGGTGAGAAAAATTTGTTGACGGTAGTGAAACTCATTGTTAGGGCTGAAGGGTAGTTGTTATAGTAGGCCAGTCAAAATGTGCATAGTTTTGCAAGTCTTCTCGAGAGCCTTCAGCCATAGTTTTACATAGAAATTCTACTCTCTATGGTCCAAACGCTTTGGAGATTTGTTGCTGAAAGATCTTGACAAAAATAAACAATTTTAACCAGTTCGTCTCTCCATCGTTCGTTCGTCGATCCAAATTTGACAACGCCAATCAAAACTGATAATTTTACGTAGAATGGTGAGATCTGGAATAACGCGCTGAAATGGTCTCCAATCACAAGAGTACAGAGTAATTTATTACGCTACAAAAAGGGCATCATGAGACAGATGAACATTTTTTTAACAAGTTTCAACTGTCAACAATAAAATTTTTTACTTGGAAATTACAAGCTTAAATTTGTCGAAAAATCCATTGTGTAAGCCTGGCCCCAGCAGAGAGGTGATAGAGTAACAAACCATTTTTGACAAGTTCAAAATACTTGATATGCCATTGTAAACTGACAGTAGGACCTGTCAAGTTTTTTTGTTAAGCCATAATATTAAACATTTATGACAAGTTAAAGACATTTGACACGTTACTGTAAATCAATAGTAGAGTCTGTCAAAATGATTCATTTGTTTCTATATGGGGAGGAACAAAGTCTCAGTAATTAAAGTAAGTTCGTTGACCATTAATAAACTTTTTTCTCGTGTCCCGTGTATAAATTGTCATCACCTGCGTGTTCAACTTATACATTACTCATTATGACTGTACATACAATTTACGAATCATGATATTAAGCGTCTCCCCAAAGTAACCCCCTAGTTCGAGAATGATCTTAATAACAGTTGAAGAAAATGTATTATTTTCAAAATTTGTCAATATGCTAGTTAATACTCTGTGTAGATTTTAAGGATGAAATTGATATTATTACTAGATGATTGCTGTCAGTACCTCATCAGTACCTCCATATGGAGGAGTAAGTGTAACTGTGTGTAGTTTATAGGATATTGATCTTATAACGACTTTCTGAAGGGTACAAGTGTAGCTAAACAGATTAAGATATTATGTAAATGTAGCCATAAAATGGTGATTTTTTTCTAATAATAAATTAGATTACTATAAAAATAAATGTATGTTTAAATCATTAAGGAAAGTTATTGACCAGGCACCTCATCTTTGCGGCCCATCAGATGAAAGCAGATGAACATAAATATTCTATAGCTCATATAATAGAAGAGAGGACATTCATAGTTTTCGAAATACCATAAAACTCCGTTTTTGTAAAGAATGGAGAAACGAGTAAATAAGGAAAATTATAAGAGGTCCTCGAAGGATTCTCCAAACCAAGTTCAAACACAGCTCAATGCGCCTCTTAAATTCTACATAGACCTTAAAACCGCCGTTCTTACTTCGGTCCTTAAAATCGTCAATCTCTCCCTTTCGTGGCTGATTAACATGGATGGGTACCAATTTATCAACGAAGTTCCTTATAGTTGACCATAAATAATATTCAAATGGGGCAGGATCGGGTGAATGTACTGACCAACGCGTGTCTCCAATTTAACAATCCTCGTATTTGTTATGGTAACCGAAATCCTCATAGCTGCGGTTCAGAAACGAACATGCTCTATAGAATTATAATGATAGGTTGAAATTATAGAAAAAAAACGCATAAAACGGGGAAATGTTAATAGAATTTATTTCATACATTCTACTAACTCGTATAAAAGTATTTTTTAATTCTATCTATATGTAAGGATTTCGTAACTTTTATATGGATGCTCTGTCCCTCCAAACGGAATATAACACGAACCATGCGTGGGGTGGACCTATAACGAAAGTACTCATGAAGCAATAACGAGCCTTTAATAAACAATTTTTCTCTAATTCTGATCAATAGGTAAAGCGACACTATTTCTAATGTAAACCAGTGACTGAAAGGGGTTAGTTTCGTTTCATACATATACTGAAAGCGGGCACTTACATTTCATAACTCACTCGGAAAACAACAACGAGAATTTTTCATACATGACTCCATGTGCGAAACTCAAGATTCAAAACTGCTCATTTCCTAACTGGTTCCACGGATCAACCAACTTACCTTGCCTATAGTCAAAGATCCCCCATGAGGAGCTCTCCCAACATACAAGATCTCCCCGTTCGAAGTCCTGCCCCCTGGCACGGCCCCTGGAGGCACATTTCCTCCTGAAGACAAAACCCAGATGAAACGGTGCTTCATTCTTCCAGTCAATACCTTTTTAAATAATTGATATCAACCAACAATGCTCATAAACGATGAATAATTATATACTTTGAAAGTTGGCACTAGAATCTCCTTTCCTCCGTAAGGGACGTACACAGCCCTCTTGTTGGGAATAACTTTAGCTGGCAGCCAGTCTCCGTTGTGGAACCCCTGACCCACGTAAATTGGGGATCCGTCAACGTCTTTGCCCCCTTGAATTGCGAAGGAGGGGAACATTGCCCCTGGTGCCACGTCGACCCACTGATAAGCTGAAAAAATTGGAATTTGAAAATCTTCTCTTGGCGCCAACAGAAAAGAAGTAGGTGCTTACTGGCAACTTTATGTACGAGATAATGTTCACGGAAACCAAGAAACTAATCAAATATGTGAATTTATTTCTTTATTTCGTTATTTCAGCACCTAAAGCACAGATTTTGGGCGTTTTAAAAACATCAACAAACTCCTCTAAGAGAGAAACTTTAATTGATTTGATAAGGTGAGCACAAATCTTAGTGCTTCATAGAAAATATCGTTCTAGAATAAAGTTTTAAAAAAAGGTGAAATTGGTTGCTTACCCATGGTAATGCTCTCCTCCGCAAATTAGTTTTATATAAGTCTACTCAAAACAAGTTTACCAGTTCACTCCCCTATCGATTCTTGCCTGTACGCACGAATTACGTTTCCTATGATAAAATACCAGTGATCACTGAACGAATCTAGATCTCACCTATCTATTTATCTCCCATAACTTTTATCTAAAATAAATGTACGATTTTCTGGAAGGTGCTCAAAATCATACTAACGTTTGCGAAGTTTCTGTCCTCGAAGGACGATACATCGAGCTTTTACGACCATTTCAAAATTTTATCAAATCAGGAAGGTCAAAGATTGAAAATCATAATATCACAGATAACGCGTTCGTATGCAAAGATTCGGTCCGATTTTACTACTGGATAGAGATTAATTCTCTTAAAAAACATCAATATATGCACAAACGGTAAAGATTTTAATTTTGGATTTTCTTTTTCAGTTTTCTCTCGCATCTTCCTTTTTTTTTCATTCATCTCTTTCATCTTTTTTTTTATAATTTTTTTCGCCTTTTTTTACTCATCTCTTTTTCAAGGCACAAATTGATAAATCTCATCAAAAGTTAGGCTACTTGTAACTCCCGTGCCATAGGATTGTAATTCGTGTGGTCCACACATAGCCATGCCACAAGGCGGCAATCTGAAGAGAGCCCTCACAATCGAAATGTGGCAAATGTAGGTCGTGTGTCCATTAGTAGCTTTGGAATAGGTCCAAAGCGACGTTTGATCTATTTTGTTTTTCAAATGCGCGCATTTCGTTGCAAATAAAAAGAATTTTAACCTGAAAACAGTGCCAAGAATGTTAAATATAACTCAAATGGGGAGGAAGGATGGGGATGTAAAAGACCATGAGCAAAATAGATTTAGAAATGTGATTTCGAATTGAATTTTGATGTAAAAGATTAATGGCCACACATTTTGGCATGAACTGGTACACCTCGATTTCCGAATGCCGAAAGCAGAAACGATCCGCATCGTTGATTGATAGCAAAGACATCGCAATTTTAAATCTAATTTTTAATCTATAAGCCAATCTATTACCCGTAATTGGATACAATCAGCATTAGAATGCATAACATATCTATATCTCTCTCGAATTTAAAGATTCGCACTTAAGCAGAGTTTAGGTCTGTATGGTTTATTGGCGTCATCGCCAGTTTATTATCGCCAAATTATTGGAATACCAAAATTTACGTGTCCACACACGCAAGAAGCGTTAACAGTTGCTCAGCATCAATAAATCACGTATAGATGAACTCTGCTTTAAACTGCTGGCTGATGATAGTTTTCATGCATGTGAAAACGCGTTGAACAATTGACGCCAGTTTAAAAACACCTCGTCATACCTGTTAATCAGTAGGGAACATAAACCCTTTTCATATTGGCCAAATATGGGTATGCTCAAATCACCACACCCTGTGAATAGCGAACAAACTATATTTATGCATTTTTTAATTAAATTAAATTAAAAACAAAGTATAAAAAAACTATTAAAATTATCCTTTCAACACCAAGATTTCGTAATCTTTGTGCCCGATTTCTTTACCGTCGAAGGGGATGTAGCAAGTCTCATGACTTGGTTGCACCTAAATTAATTGAAACACTGTCACTAAAGACTCATTTAAGCTAGTAACAAATACTTGCTTTTCCAACAGTCCAGGCTCCATCATGACCAACCCTCCCAATATACAAATCTTCCCCATCACATGTCCTTCCGCCGACTACAGCATTTGAGGGAACTTGCCCGCCATGGCCAGCAACCCATTCAAAGTGTTGTTCGCACAATACCTAAACAAAATGAACGATATGTACCTCCTGTGTTGTCTAATTCTAGATATGAATCTTAAATTTACCCTGCACACCTCCACATGTATCCTGGAAAATCAGTATTAAAGTCCATCAGTCCATATATCAGGAACCGACAGAAAGAGGGCAGCTCGCCCGACTTATAACAGTTATCGAGAGCTTGCACTGGACGAACTGCTCCCTTTTCAGTTCCCGAGATATAGACTAACTTCAATGATGATTTTCCGGAGCTTTAATGGAGATATCCGGGGCGAATATGTTCAGTTCTCGAGGTTCGAGAATAATCCTAGAAGTACCAAACCTAACGCTTAAAAAAAAAATGTTGGAAAATATTGCATTATTTCTCAAGATAGTCTCCTTCGAGATTGACATATTTTTCCCAGCATTGCTTTATAGCCCCTATACCATGTTGATAGTAAAAAACTTCAAATGCTGCAAAATAGACATCAAACTTGGACTTCACTTATAAATTATTTGCAAATATCTTTTCACCGAGCTATTTCTTCAAGTTTAAAAATACAAAAAACTTGGAGGAGGGATGGGGGGGAATCTAAATCTGGTAAATGTGATGGTTGAGAAAAAGTTCGAAAGCACGTTGATCGATTGTGGCCATCGCGATAACGGAAATGTGGACTGATACGTTGTCTTGGTCAAACGAAACTTTCTTTTGCACCAAATGCGGTCGCTTTTTAATCTAAAAAATCGTCATCTATGTGGCAGATCGGGTATTTCAGGAACTATCCGCGTATGATTTGGTTATTTAAATTAGACTTTTTAGTTTCCAAAGCCTCAATGAACATATCCAGGATCAATGCAGAAACCACATCTGCCGATTTGAACAATAAACATCCTCTCAAAGATCCGAATTTCTCCAGGTAATTTTCAAAATGACCGGACGTGCCCATTTTTATCCAATTTTCAAAATATAAACTCCGATCTATTGCGAACCCAAATAGCAATCCTGCTAAAAATGCCATCGAGATTAATCGCTCCAATCAACTCATCAGCCTTTCTCTTTTAGATCCTGAGATATCGACTAACATTCATGTTAATTTTCAATTTTCCTCACCTGAAATTTTTCTACTCCCACCTCGTCACCTCCATAAGGCACATAGGCGATATGTTTTGACGGAATAACTTTAGCCGGAATCCAGTCACCTTCGTGAAAAGCCCTTCCCACATAAATTGGGGACCCATCGATGTCTGTACCTCCTCGCAAGGCTGTGGATGGAACGTATCCATGTCTAGATTTAGTGTCCACCCAGTAATATCCTAAAAAATAATAATAAATTTTATCTTAGTCACTGGAAAATTATCCACGTCGCTTTGCCCTCTGAGATCCAGAGGTATTTCAAGATGCAGTCTATGATACGCACTTACCGGACATGTTTGTTACTTTTCAATCACAACTAATTCAATCTTCAGCTACACTGACTGGCGGTAGACATGCACTCGACACTTTTAATACCATTCGGTTATCTAATCAATAAAAGGACGGGTGTACCTGTTGAGGTAAAATTCAGACCTTCATTCTGAAATTGCTCTTATGGCAAATAAACCACACGTAGTATTTGCAAACCACTTCAGAAATATCGCTTAGCAGTATCTAGGTTTTTTGGTATTCAATATTGGATAATTGTGAGTAATTTAGAATTTGGAATTCCACCGAAGTTTTATTAAAATTTTAAAATTAATAATAAATTTTATTTTATTAACTCATTAATAGTAATAATTAACAATTAGTTATTTTTATTGGATATACGGGAAAAATGCATTTATGCATCCTAAGTCGTGGTTCATCTTATGCAGTACAATTTGGCTACTTAGAACTCAACCGGAGAGATTTTGTGAAATACCCACTAAAAACTCTTGTCCTATCTTCTCCCCGTCAACCCCCATCACCCCACCCCCGCCTCCCCAACCCCCAAAAACCGCAGGGAAACATTGCTTCAGGCAACGGGTGGTCTGCTACTTAACTTCCAAGACGTCTCCTTTCCCTCAAATTTCCATCAGTCCCGTGATCTCTCTGAGCATCCCCATCGCAGTCATCCTCACTCCTGAGCAGCAGCTTCGTTCTTCCAATTCTCATCCCATGTGCTCTTGCAGCCTCCTCGCAGAGAAAAGGACTCTCAGGGACCTAAACACCATGGCCTGTGAATCGCTTCTGCTATCACAAAACCCACGTTTTCGCGTCCTTGCATCGACGTGTTCTGCGCAGGTAACTGCTGAACACTCCACGCCCACCGAATGCCTGTGTTCAATAATATTCCAGTTCGCCCCACTTCTTCTATGGATCTTACAAATGCACATCGTGTTTGGATCTTCACCCGATAGATTTTCTGAAGCGTGACATTTCATCAAAAAGTTCGACATGAAAGATATTTTCGCTAGAAGAGCACGTCGCGTTCAGACCTTCACACCATAGACCCTCGGGCGTGTGATATTTCATCACAAATTTAAAGAGAAAAATGATGATTTTCGTTAAAAGTACGCTTCACATTTGGATCTTCAAATTACGGACACTCTCGCGCATGGTATTTTTTTTAGTTTATTTTAAAAGGAATCGAGGTATTTGGGAATCAAAATAACTTTGTTCAACCTGTCGCAATATGTACTAACGTGATGATCTTTTATATTGAAAGGTGTTGAAGATGAGAGAGTTTATTGATAACTGATTTTTTGTTCTTTACAAGACTAATATATCTAAATTATTGACACACACTAATTATTCTAAAAATATAAAAAATACAATAATAAATGGTGGTTTGCCAAAGCTTGAGGTAAAACCACCTTAGCAACAAACTACCTGTTGACATTATTATAGGAGAACCATTTACTAATACGGAAGTATTAGGTAAACGAATTCAATCAATGATCTAAATAAGGAATGCCAAAACCTTTAGAAATATATTTCGATAATTTAAATCCACCGATGGGTACATTCGACTAGAATATAATTCATTTCCATTTAAAATTCAATAATTTCCAGCGATAAGCTGACATGCGGCTTAAATTTACGATCACATTAGATGCTTAATAATATTTTTGGTTTACGGAGAATTTAATGTTATTTTTAAGAATTCTTGTAGTCCAGTCTGCTCAGCATATCGGAAACTTTGTCCAACAGCTGGGGATGCTTGTTAGACAAACGGCATTGGATGTTTATTAATGTCTGAACGTCCCTCTGTTGAAATGCTGTATCTGCCGCCTCTTCGAAGGATCTATAACAAGCTTTTTTTAAAATGTATTTTCTTTTTTTTTATTTGATGTGTTTGAATCGAATATCGACTTCACTTGACCTAATAAATCGCTCGCCAAAATGCTCTTAAGAGTGCCTCGAGAAATCTTCACCAGTCGATATTTCGCCTTGATAGGGAAAAAGACAAAGGAAAATACCGGGGAGTTTCTTTTAAGGACTAGTTTAGTTTAGTTTATTTTAGCTTTATAAAATACGAATAGTTTTATAAAAAGTTAATGAAACTAATAAACTTTTTTGTTTTTTTCTTTTAAATTTGTTTTTTAATTTTTAAACATATTTACAAAACGCGGACATTCTAAATGTTGAGAAAAAAATAAAGAAATATTTATTGACCCTGTACAAATCCATATTGTTATTAGTGTATTACAGCCCTAGGACCTCGATATACCACTGCCATTGGGCAGATTAGAGCAGAGAATGCGATTTTGAGACACTTAAAAAAGAAGTATACTTTTTGATGCTGCAAATGTTGCTACAACGTCATGGCAACTTTGAAAACCATAATATACCACTGTCACCGTCCAGATGTAACAAAAAAGTTTCTGAAAAACTTGAAATTTGTGATTTCAATTGTTAAATATCAGAGACGTCCCATGTGAAGTGTTCCAGCACTTAAAATTAACCTGATATGTTTTAAATAATTACAGCTTTAAAAACAACGAAACCCCGCTGTCTTTCCCACACACCAAACTCGATTTTTATTATGTATTGCCCTTAAGCCAGTTACAGTTGGGTTGTGAATATCTATCTTTCACTAATAATGAGAAATTGAAATAATTTTAAAATTGTTATTTTGTAGCCAGTAAAAAAAACAACCCTAGGGAATTTATTTAAATTAACCAATTGCAAAAAGGAGGAAATGGCTCAATACTGCAGTTGCAAACTGATTAAAGCGTGAGATGATGATTGTGTTCCTTGTACAAGTGGGGGAGGACCGCATAAGTTTTAATGTGCCTCTAGCAAAAACCAAACACGTGGGTTGCGGGACTAGCGGCTGATGTGGACTGAGTTAGTTTAGTGTTACCAGAAATCTCACTGTTTCAGAATTTTTGCTAATGTAAATTCTAGTGATGAATTAATCGCTTTTTATCTATTTGCTTATATTATTGCTTTTTATTCTGATATTTATTTTTAAAAAATATCGCTGCGTCAGCAGCGGAATCGATCCTAACCTAAACATAGAAATGCACGTTGGCCAGCCTGACTTCGCCCAGTTTGTTGTTGGTCTTTGTCTGACGCATGTTCATTTTTATGTGGCCCTTCTCCCACTTGTACATTGCCTATGTTTCCACTTGAACTGATACCTATACATTGCTTTCTAGTAATCGCACACGGAACAATAACTCAATCCAAATTCCACTTTTAAGACTATTTACAGTCTATTTTAGGCACCTTAGCTAAAATAAATATTATTAACAAATTATCTTAATTGAAAATAATCGCCTGGATGGAGCATTAGGTGTACGATAGATGCTAATCCGATAAATTAAACTTATTAGGTAATGTCCTCCAGGTACACGCAACTATAATCCCCATTGATCAATGAGTAAACAAAAAATACGTTACTCGTCTAGATACTGTTTATAAAGATAAAATCATCAAAGTCGTAATGTTTATCTAGTTAAGTTTTATGAAAATGCATCCAGGATCTTACTAAGAACTCACAGCTGATCCCGGCATGTTTTCCGAGAACTTAATACATTTTTAGCTTTTTGAGAAAGCATATTAAGATTTCCTATATAATTCCTAGTAAAGCTAATTTTTAAATAGTAGCTTGAAACACATAGGATAAAGATATTTATAGGATGTTCCAAATGTGATGGATATATAGGGTATCTCATTTAGAGATATGCGCCGAATTGCATGAAACAAGATGTGGCAGTGACAACAACCCCGTCGCTATCTTCTCTTTGTAGATACAGGGTATTTTCAAAAACAGTGCACTTCGAACCCTTTTCTGTTCTTGATTAACACAGCAAGATATCAAGAAAGAAAAACGGACTTTGATAAGAGTATTTGCCTTGAAATTTACATTAAATTGTAGGTCTGTTTTCTATGGAGTACCTCATATCCTTGTATTTTTAGCGACAAGCCGTTATCGTATACACGGTGTCACAGGAACGATGGTACAAACGAGTATGGGGTGCGTTATGACTAACTATTGTCACTATTCTAGAAGATCGGAATACCTACCCCAGCCAAAATGTCAAAAATGGCGCCCATGTGACGTTTTATTGTTTTCATGGCCTACTTGGCAATGTAAGCAGTTAATGAATTGACGTTAATCATAAGCCTTGGCAGTACTTCGAAAAACTTCGTCGAAAACAACTCAAACATGCTTAGAGATATGAGTTTTTCTAGAACAATTAGATGATGTAGGCTGATGAATTCAGAGAATCAAAATTCATAAAAATATTGTTGACATCACCGTCGCTCAAAAAGTTGAGCTACTTTTGTGTATGTAGTAATATAATAATTTGGAACACAGTAGCCTGAAACATTTGACTTTGGCCTATGCAGACAATATAAATTTGTCGTCAGTTATGTTCGAGAATGATTTTCCGAATTGTGGATTCCAATGTTTAAGAAAAATATTATTACTATGAAAAAACTTTCATTGTTTTCAAGTGAGTTCCTTATTTTCTATAACCTGGAATCCGGGCGGTCTTATCACACCTCCATTAAAGTGTTTGTGATTTTCTAATAAGATATTTAAAAAAGAGCTGGCGAGATTTCGTTTTTCTTTTTCTTTTCAAGTTTAATATCATTTAACGAATTAATTTTCCATATCTTCAATACGGAAAAAGTTCAGTCGAAAATTCAAATAATAACTTCGTGTCGCGTATTGATCGTCGCCGTACGACCTATAAGCTGTACTTTTGCTAAAGATGAGCTGTAAAGTGTTTTATATGTTTCCGAGGGTTCTTGTATGTTTATCACCTTTAAAATGATTCAATCGACTGTTAGTGCTGTGATCGACAAGACGTTTCTAATACTGGATAGTTTGGTGTTATTTTGTTTCAAAGATTCGAAAGATACGTCAGTAGTATAGCTGACATTTCGTGATTAAAAATAAGTATCGTGTAATTCATATTTAGTTAATAGTAGTAGTTTTTTCTCCTTTTATGGCGCAAGTGGAAGTTACGGTGCTCATGTTGTTGGTGTTCATAAATATGCTGCTCCTTCAAAGGTAAGAAGAACAACGTCTCTACCCATGCTCTCACATTAAAGCATCACGTTAAGTCGCAGGTTAACGTGGGAGAGTGCGATAAGATGTAAGAGCTAGGGAGAACTACTTTAAGTGTAAAGAGACGTCATGGGATGCAAGAGTTTTGTTCTTTGACAGTTTTTGATTTAAAGACCTGAAATTGCTGCCAAAGGATTTTTAGGTCCGATAGATTAATTTAAAATATATGTTTTTTCTTTATCAGTGGCGATAACTTCAATATTTTTACGAATTCTGATACTCTAAATTCTTCTGCATCGAAAAGGTCTACCATAAAAAAAACTCGTATCTCTAACTAATCTAAGCGATTTTGTGCATTTTCAATCTAATATAAAAAATCAACTAAAATATGGAAATTTTCTAAATGTCGAAATATTCTTTTGTCTATAAGAACGCTATACTCGTTCATATCAATATTTCTGGCGCTTCCTGTGTAGCATACTGGATGTATCAAACAGTATGTTTTTTCGTAAATTTTGGAACTGCATGTGAATTATTACCGCGTCCTAGAAATTTCACATTTCACATTACATTTTAAGCTTGTTTGTTTCTAATATATTTTTTTAAACAGCCTGTAAAGTCCAATTTTTAATTTAAAATAAGTTTACCACTTTTTAGAATTTCTGATTTTTTGCACTTTCCATAGAGATAATCAAGTCTCATCATCAAGCGTCTTTATTTCCATCATAATTATGTTACTACCAAAATTAGTTGCCACTCATAATTTGTCCTCAAAATTTCTGCAAGTTATGTTTTAAATTATTTTCTTGGAAAATTAATAGTGAAAGGCCCGTTACGTAACATTGAATCAAAACAACGAAGCGTAAACTGATATGAACGGAAACTCTGACAAACAACCTAAGGCCTTCCAAGAAAGGCGAGATTAAGTACGTTGGTAAAAATATTATCTAATGATTAGATATTTAGTGATCTAATTGAAATTGGTTTAAAGAGTGATAAGGAGATATTTATAGGTCTATATAAGCATAAAAATACGAATAATTAAAGTTGGTTCCTTATTGAAAGCCTGAAGAATTTTTCTAGTTATGAATACTCAGAAATCACAAGAACCAACGGTCTAATATGAACTAATCTAAGCTAATGGTCCTTGTAATTTCTAAGCAATAATTTTCTAATAAATTGCCGAAATGGAACTGGGAAACATTCTATTGGACTAAACTGTTTCACAAAAATTCTAGTTTTCCTTGAGAACGATGATTACTGAAACTCAAATGTAAATTTCACGCAGAGGATTAAATTACTCAAGTTACGACCTCGAGAAATTCAACTCGTTGCATAACCTTTAAAATATAATAGCGATTTAAACATTACAAAATGCAATTATTTCGATAAGCTAATGACTTCTAATTACTTACTCAATTTTAAGATAATACTTGGCTTTTAATTCCTCAGGCATCTTAGACAGGTACTTAAAAGACTCATCTCTATTTCCATTTGCCCAGCATGCGTCCACAAAGGGCCCATACCCAACCGGCGACTTTTTCAGCTTACAAAACTTGTCCAACTCCACCCATTCTTTCTGACGCGCCAACGTATTGATTCGCAAATACCAATATCTTTAAGAATCGAACATCATCAATTGCAAAACCTTAGCCATGAATTAATTACCTCTTATCAGGAATTTTGAAATCGTTTTTTACTTTCTCAGCTAGTTTGATCTCCTTTAGTTCCAACAGAATTTTGCATGTGTCATGCACGCTTTTGCCTGTGATTTTATCCTCAACTTGCAACTTTTCATCGAATTCTCTTTGCAGCTTTAAGAGCTTCAAGTTTTCCTCGCAAAGGCTCGCATTTAAATCTTTTCTTCCTTTCTTGTAAAAATCGGCCGCTGCTGTCAATTTTGAATCGATGGTAAATGATGTCTAAAAGTGAGTTGAAGAATAAGTTTATTATATACTTATAAATTTAAAAAAACTGGAAGCAGAGACTGAATTAAGGCAGATTTGCCCGACATATTAGTCGATCATGAAGAACCACAAAGAGTATCAGTTTTGCGTTTGCTTAAACTAAAATTTCTCGCATATATACCTACTTTATCAGCTAGACATTCCTCTAGCACAAGCTGAGCTTGCGCTGCGAAATCGTCCTCCTGAATATAAATTTCTGACAATGCAGGCTTGTAATATTCCTTACAGTATTTGATGTAAAGCGATTGGGCAACTGGGAAATTTCGGATGGTCATCTAAAAAGCAGAATGTCTCAATCATTGAATAATTAGCAAACAATTAGAGTACTTTGAAGTCGCCTAAGGGCATTTTCTCCCTTAATTTCAAGACAACCATATAAACCAAATCTGTATCCCCGCTCTCAATGGCCTTGTGTAAAGCCGATTTGTGCTCGTTTAATTTCAATAAAAGGCCCACTTGTTCGCTTGCTTTCGACTCGTAATCAAGTAACTAAAAACCCCCAAAAACAATTAAATACGTGAGACCGTTAAAAAGGAATTGGTACCTTAATTGCAAGCTTATTTTTTCCAAATTCCGAAGCTTTTTCCGCAATCTCTCTATAGGAGACACCTGATGAATAACCGAGCTTTTCGGCAATTTCTCTGGCTACAGTTTCTTGATCGTCATGGTGCTGTCCAACCTAAAAAAATCCTATGATTCTGATGCTGAGATCGGTTTATATCACTCACCTTATACTTGGCCCAATGTACCAAAATATAACTGCTACCAGAACATTCGGGTAGTTTCAGATATTTTGCTATTTGCAGGGCTAAAAAGTACATGTTTCTGACAATTAATCTATCAAGCAAATTCTTCAGTGGTTCCGTCTCGTCTCCGTAGCCAGACTCTTTAGTCTTCATATAGCGCAATCTATTCAGGATAAGTTAAGGAGCATTGAGGTCTATTTAAAAATGCATGAATATGTTTCCACAAAAAGGATACTGCTCGATGGTTAACGGAATTCCCACTTTTTCGTCTCGAATGGCATTTAAAACCCTCAAAAGCCGGCACATTTTAACATACTTATTCGGACTGATCTCCGCTACGAAACATTTCCCGAACTGCGCAGCCCTTATCAGCATTTTTTGAATCTCCGGATCGAACTCGTACCCCACCGCATCAAGGCACTGATTAACTGCCTCCTCAAGCTTACTTTTCACTAGAGTTATGTATTCATTTGCTTTGTGACTGCCCTTTTGGAATTGTTTCGAAGCTTCCAAGAGAAAACTTCCGGGTTCCGTGCTATTTATGCGAAATATCTTTTGAACCACTTCAGGTACTTTTTGCAACAGCTCGTGATGGGCGTTTGAGATGATTCGAACCCCGTCAATTTCGGCAACCAAATAAACTGAACTGTCATACATATAGGATTGAGTTTTTCCATTTTTCCCTACTATAAGGATGGAGTCGTCGTTTTCCCAGTAGGCCACAACGGTCTCATTCCCACACCTTAAAGGAAAAGAATGGTCAAGAAAAAAACAAATAGTCAAAATGTGATAATAATGTGAATAGATTTACAAACTTTCTTGGTCAAATTTGAAGTGATTTGGTAATCACCAATTGCACTTGTGTTGCGCAATTGAAGATTTAGAGAAGTGGTAGAAAGAGTGATTTCTTTTACAGCTTATCACCGAATCGAACAAAACACTCAGATATCTATATATATAAAACTACATACCACACAAGTTGCCTGGGCCTATGTATAGTATCTGTTTCAATTTCGCAATATTTGTGCCTCAAATCGGTCGATCCGAGCCATAAATGCCCTGAATCAGTGAAAAAACATAAATGGCGAGCATTAAACGAGACTGACATTTCCAATATCGCTGTATACTGAACGGAAATATCTGGCTGAAGCTGTAATGGTCAGGAGATTAAAAATGTCTAAACAACATTAGCGAGACTTGCCATCACACTTGTATGATGTTCGTCTTGTTTAAGCCTATAAAACTCTTTACCCCTGGCAAATAACACGTCTGTGGATATTTCATCAGAGACGACCTCCCAAGCAGTAGGTTCTAGGTTTGATCCTAAAAATGTCTTTGATATTCACAGATTTATGAGGAATTTATAGCAATAACTTACTAGGAACGTCACTAAGTTGTCTCGTTTTAATGTTGGTGGTAGTAATGCTATTGACAATAAAAACGTTAAAGTTGGAAGTCATCACAGCTACTCCAGCGATATTCTTTGTATTGATGAACACACGAGCGTCTATTATTTTACAATCATGAGCTTTTTGCAAAATATTAAATTTGTGAACAAATCTCCCAAACATGTCGTAAACCACAACATTGCCGTCGTCTTGAACACAGATGAGGTTTTCGTCGTTTGACCAGCCCATGTGTACAATTGGTCGATGGGTCCACTGAAACATAATTATTAAGTGTATATATGTAAAAAAAAAATATATAACTTACTACTCAATAAATGAAAAGGCTCAAAAGACACTTAATAAATTTATGGAACTTTTAACAGTTAGAAATATGTGACAGCTATAGTTACTCACTTTGAATGATGCCAGAGTTTGCCCTGATCCAGAGAAAATTGAAATTACTGATTGACCAGGTCCACGGACTTTGGTAACTTTCCTTTCGTCTCGTCTGATTGCCAAAGGACCACCATATAAAGCTGAAGCTACAATGAAGTTTTCTAGCTTAATCTCCTGATTCCATTGCATTGAGTATATTTCGATCTTTCTGCAAAAAACATGAGCAGTTTTTTTTTATAAATTATTCTGTTCTGGCTATGTCATAGATAGAGTGTTTTCTAAATATATGGGGCAAATTTAATGGGGTATTCCTTTAATTTAAATAAGAAAAATAGTTGCTATAAACACAAGTCTAAAATTGCATCATTTAATTAGAAGCACCCTGTTGGTAATGAGTCTCTTTTAATTTTTCCTTATTATAAGCTGTTAGATGATGACAACATTGAAGTAACAAGAGTTGAGAGTCCCAGTGTCTGATAAAGTATATATAGAGACAAAGTGGTAGTATTTTAATAAATACTAGGTATTTGAACATTCAATAATTAGTTAATAGGAACAAACACAATTTACCGATAATACAAATCTTGACCCAAGCGAAACCAGTCTGCTGTTATTAGTGCACTGGACATTTTCGATGTACATAAAGTATTAGCTTCTGCAACTTCCACTAAATATAATTTTACGATGTGCAACCGTACCGTGTAAGGCGAATTAATTCAAAATAGCACTAAAACAAAGCCTGGAGAAAATTAATAATTAATATTAATAACAATTAATTGATAACGATATAACATATTTGGTAACGTGATAGTATTAAAAACGGGCGTGTATATGGTCCATTTGTTTATTTACAACTTTTTGGCAGTTCTATTGACGTTTATTTGATACGACAATGGACGACCGAATAAAACAGCGAGTTGAACCGCCGTACAAGGTTCCAAATTCCAAAGAGCGTTTTCTTTCTACACTCGTTACGTTTAAGCAATGGAAAGTCCAAACCTGCACTATAAAATTTACACTGAACCGAAGTATCAATCTCTTTTTGATTAGTTTTCTAAGAGCAATCAGATACACTTTCAAGTTGAAGGAAAGAATCCCCACATCACAGAGAAAAACACTAAATAACAATCAATATTTTATTGTTTAGTATCTTGGTCATTAAATAAAACAACTTCAAAAAAAAGTATATATACAAGGAGCGATTTGAAATAGTGTCATTTAGTACGAGAAAAAAATTCGGTGAAAAAGGATCGGTCGACTGTTTACCTAAATAATATCCTATACATTTCTATGTTACATATCATCATATACGAACATTCATTTTGGTTTTAAATTATTTCTCGTGTTAAACAAATTCAAAGGAAGGGTCGGACCTAACAGCTGCACGCGAGGACTCAGAACTCCCACGCAGCACTTTAAAACTGAAACCCGCCCATCGGTACAGATTGATCCGAACTGAATTGGAATTGTTCCTGGTGCGCATCGATGGCAGGTGCCAGATTTACATCCTCCTCTTCGGTGCCGAAGAAGTGTTCGATGATATCGAAGGCTTTTTGGTAGACTTCCATGTGCTCGTGTGACTGAAGGAACTCGATTTTGTCCAAACCGTAACACTCTTCGATCAGTACGGCATACGGATTGGTGCCAGCGTGCGCTTTGGCCTCTTGCTCTCCTAAGCGTAAGATGTTCTCCAAGCCGTTTAAGGCAACCTGGATGATCTTGGTGTCCATTACAGTGAGAAGGTCGCAGAGAGGGCCAATACATCCTTGATTTACCAAATATCTAAGAATAATTATAATTGATAAGATAAAATACTCTAAACTGGAGTGTTGATTCCGTAAAATAGAATGCTGACCTTATTTGATCGGGAGTCCCTCCGCTTGTGGCATTAGTTATGGCCCAGGCAGCCTCTTTTCTCGTTTTGAAGTCACCTTTCGAGAGTATTTCAATCAAAACCGGAAATATATTCGCGTCTATAACAGCCTGTAAATAATTACAATGAAGCCAATTCCTCTTACGAAAATTTGAACAACTTGCTTGGATTTGCGATCGATTACCCGCCGTAATATTACTGATCGTCCAACACGCCTCCTTCCTGACAGTCTCTTTAGATGAAGAGAGTAAATGTAGTAAACATGGCAACGCCTGACAATTGAGGATTATTTGAGTTTGTACGTCGTCTCCGGTAACGATATTGCCGACAGCTCGTAACGCTGCCGATACCACACTGGGTTGTGGGGCCATTAAATGTTCCACAAGACGTCGACAGACTCCCGCATCGATCACAGCCTAAAACTGCTTATTTTCTCTGCTTCGGTAGCGTTTCATCGATAAACGTACTTGTATTTTTTCATTTGGCCCGTCTGACAGGTAGCTCAACGCCCAACAGGCATCAGAAAGCACGTCCGCATCGGTGTGAAAGAGCAACCTCGCCAGCACAGGAAGGCAGGGCGATATTTTAGAGAAATCCGGAGGCGGATTTTTGCCTCGACATAAATTCGACAAAGCCCATACCGCATTCCTAATCATTGTCAACCTCGTCGCTTTGCCCAACAATCTGAAAACACGCTCAATTATAAAAGGGTTAATGTACTACGCTCAAATAACAAACTGTAGCAATGGGACCAAAATCCCGGCGTCTAATACATGATCTCTGCATTCCGGAGAATCTCCGGCAATATTTCCAAGTGCCCATACGGCTTGCTCTTGAACATCTTCATACTGACTACCAAGAAGAGCAATAAAAATAGGTACTGCTCCCGCATCGATCACCATCCGAGTCTGCTGAGATGTTCCCGAAGCAATATTTGTGAGCGCCCATGCAGCTTCGAACTAAATTAAATGTTTTTGCTTATTTGTTTAGTGAAACAACTCGTATTTTATTGATGTATTAAATGCGCCCTTTTCTCACGAATTAAAGGAAATACGGTTGAAAAGGGATAAGGTAATGCTTGAATTTTAACAGAAACTGCCGGTATATTAATATTTTATCTGACAAAACACAATTGATCTTTTAGCATATGGGCCTGTTACAAGGTTTTTAATACTTATGTTACAAATGTGTTGTATTGCATACGTGCGTGTAACCTAAATAAAGCAAACAAGAACAATTTATATACTTACTTGTAAGGTGCAGTTTGAGGTATCCTGTAAAAATTCCACAAATCGCGGAACAATGCCTGTTTGTATCACCTCATCTATAGGAGGATTTGGTTCTCGGCTCAGCAACTTCCTGAACTGTTGAGTGGCTGATAACTGGTTAGGGGGATTTGAACTATACAAATCCTGAACCATATCCTGGGTAATTCCAGGCATGTCTGGAGATGACGTATTTCCTTCAAACTGATAAATACGGGTTAACTCTTGATAATTAAACTCAGAATTAATGAATAAACCTGAAAACTATCTTCATCTGGCAGCACTTGATTGGCGTTGACATTTCGCCGTTTGCTGAGCTGTTGATCACGTTTCTGTTTCCTCAACTGGATTCCTTCCTCCTCTCTACGCCTACGTAATTCCACACTATCTAATGCAGTGTTCTTGTAACGGTGTTTATGACCTGAGCCTGACATCTGAATAGGAAGAAATTTTAAAATAAACTCAAATCAAATCAGATGTATTTTTATAGTCAAAAATTAGAACAGGTACATTGTATATAAATTAAAATGGGAAGAATTCCAAAATATATTAAATTTTTTCTTGTGATTGCTTTACAATTAAGTTTAAAGCTTATAAAATAAAATTAAAACTACAAAACAAAATTGCATATTCCTCTTTACAATAGGCAATTCTCTAATATACATATTCATGACACGGTTACTATGACAAATTATCCGAAATGTGGCCTACAGTCTCCCTGTATTCCAGACCACTCTCTAACCAGATTGCCTTTTACTACAGTACAAACAAACGCTTTACACTTGAGGCATAACATCATCTGAATGTGGTATATGGAATCATGTCTCTAAGTCATATTAAAATCCCTTAATTAGTAATATAAAAAGTGTCAAGATAGTTCATGTCTTTACAGTAGATGTATTACTAGGTTTTTCTAATCCAAATCATGAATATTATCTAACATTATCTAGAATTTTTGATGCATGAATTATATTTGATGGAAATTTTCATGAAAGAAATGCTATGTATTTATGACACTATTATATAATTTTTAATTGGTCCATTGTATTGAAAATACACGTTTCCCATAAAAACACAGGAAAATGCCTTTTGAAGCCCAATTTGGTTGTAAATATAAAGAGGTAAATCAAAAAAAGAGACAAGTTTTCTTGCCACTTCTAAAGCAAGTCACTCAATTTGGAGTATTGCTTATTATTTTTTGACTTTAATGATTAAATTTTAAGGCTTTTGACATTTCAAGGGTTACTTGAGGTTTTTTTTTATTGATCACCTTTTACATTAGGTTAGGAGTGAATAATATAGACCTCAGTATTAAAGCTTTGAAGGTGTTTTTAACGATCACCCTTTATAAGCAGCTAGGATTGAATAATACAGACCTCGGCACAAAAAGCTCCGCCTTCTAACATCTGGGGCCTTGGGGCATCAAATGAAGTTTGTAATAATAAACATAGAGGTGAGGTAAGGAACAGGGTGTAAGGTGGTCCATATAGATCAATGGACCTGACCTGTATAGGCAAGATACAGGTTTTGCCGATTTGTACGCTAAAAGAATCGTGTAAATCAATCCATAAAAAATGCGAATATCAAACCCATGAGCAATGAATAAGATTTTTTTGGTGATGACATGCAAAAGCAAAATGTAGTGGAATTTGCCAATGAAGAACACACATCCCCTGTGGGAAATTCAAAAAAAATCTTCCAAATAGTGCTTGAGCTGATAATAAACGTGTAAATACATGTTTTTTAAAATGTTTTTATGATAAATCTTACCTTTAAAATCTACTTTTTGGTGAAAAATCTAGTTTTTAGTTCTTAAGAAATAAGAATTCAGACATTACTCATTCCACTCACTGAAATTACAGAAGTGACATTGACATTTGTGATAGCTAAAATTTTAGATGTTGATATACTCCGTGACTATTTAAAAGCTATGAATTAGCAACGTTGGATGAGAGAGTGGAAAGGTTCTAAAAGCACAACAAATACAAATAAATGTTGGGAAATCTTACTATTCATACATTAAAGTTCATGCAAAAGAGGTATTTACATCTCAACTCCGTTGTATTTTATGTAATCAGTCTTTAGATTCAGTTTTACATAAGCACCAATTTGAATTTCACAATTTTTAAAGTTTTGAAGTAGTATTTTTGACGAAAGGGCGAACAAATGATTTTCTTGGTATGCTATTTGTAAATATTGGCGAACATTTTTTTAGCTCCACTCCAGAAATACAGATATTGTTTAAAATATTTACCAAAAATATTTTTTTAAGAGACTCCAAGTGTTTAAGTTTATTTTAAAAAAATAAGAAAAAAATTAACGACATATTATATGAGATTTTCTGTAAAGACACTATGCGTTAACAACAATACAATGGGTGGGTATCATAATATTGAAGAAAATCGAACTCGAATCAAAGTTTGCGGATATCTGTGGAAGTATTCGGATTGTTTGTAATCTGAAAAGGTATTGGGCATGAACGTTAGAATTTTCCTAATTTAATCGGTTCTATATCTGTTCACAGTTTTAAAACATCTACATACATTACCGCCAGTTTATAGTATCCTGTTTATTGTTTTAAAACATCCACTAGTATTTGAATGGAAATTCATATTAAAAGTACGATTTTTTTATCTTAAGAATGTATTGTCGCGTTACAAAGATAGTTGTAGAGCGCTACGCTGTTGACTTTTCCATTGCCGTTCAGTTTCACAGCTTATAATCGACATTCCATACTTTAAGTATTATGCAATAGGCCTTTTCGGAGATCATGATCTCAGGCCAGATTTCTAGAACCTCGTTTCGACTTCTTTTCTTATTTTATCAAGTTTAATTGTTTTTTTAAATTTTAATACAGCAATTGAACTTTGTAGAATGGCAGTCGAAACGCGATGTCTAGAATCAGTCTTTTTGGTTCCCTATCAGATAATTTTCAACTTAGAAATTAGCTGTTAACGATAAGGAAGTAATCTGACTGGTTGAAAGTTAACAGATAGAGATGAACTAGATCGTCTTCGAAAACGCCTCATGTGATAACTGTCACTGTCAAGTTCCAATGTTGATTCGCTAGATAAGTATTTCTGTCATTCAGTTCTGTGATTATATCTCGAGCGTTCCGCGCATCAGCCTATCTTACTCCAACTTCTTACAAATAGCAACAAAGAGGGAGATAGTAGATAGCTCCGAACTTCGGGGTGTAATACTGAAACGGCATGTTCGCTGTTCTAGCAGTGTCTAGTGTTCACTGTTCAATAACCATATGATCAATGTTCATGATCAAATCAAGATCAAATAGTGATTATGTTATGAGATTATGCTCTCTGAAGATTGACCTGTGATTACAGCAAAAGTAGAAAATGGACTCTTCACGGTAGTGTCAATAGTGAACCAGTGAACGGAGAATTCCTTTTCTTATTATTTTTTTAAATCCGAGTCTTTGTTGTTGTCCTGCACGCAATAAATACCAAACTCGCTTATGCTATTTGTTTTGCTTTGTACTGCTTTAAAGAGCGTAGATCGGCGTAGATGTTTGCATTACATTATGCGAAGATTCGGCGCTTGTTCTTTGTGAGAAAAGAGACTGAAACCAGACCAACAAAACCAAATTTCAGCGACAATTTTTTCTGCGGATTTAACCCGTTACCAGTTTGCCAAGAATGGATTATAAAAGTGTAGTTTACAATGCCGCTCGAGATGGAAATTTAAACAGACTGAAAGTAAGTTTTTCTTGTTGTCCCAATGCTGTTGTAATCAGTGCACACTTGGCTAGGTGTTTTGACATACTTTAATGCTCTGAGAATTTTATTAGATATGACCTGATAGTACTCACTATTCAGCCACATGTTTTTGTTGGAAACTCAATTGTTTACTTTCTCTAGAAGATTCTGGCTTAAAAAACCCTTATATAAAGGTCAAAAATTAGGTCTATAATATACATAGAGATCAGCAACTAAGTCTTTGACCTATAGTCTTGGAAATAGTCCCTCAAGTTAAAAGTAGCAATGAATGTGACACCCACTCATATAAGACCAATGCCTGACTCCTTATCCATTTGATCATATTCTGCAATTTAAAACTATTGTTTACATTCTCTAGAAGTTTCTTGTTAAAAAAAACCTTTATAGAAGTCAGGAACTGGGTCTACATTGAAATCAACAACTCACTCCCTTACTGATCTATTGCACTTACACTATAGTCAGAAATAGTCTTGAAAAAAGGGCCTTAAATTAAAAATCACTATAAGTGTGGTAACTACCCCCAATTTTACCCCTATCTGAGTCACAGTTCCTTAGATCACAATTTGCAAACGTCTACTTTTGTTAGAAATTTTGCATTGATGAAATTCCTTTGTGGAGGCCAGCACTTGGATGTATAGGAGATCAACATATGACCTCTTGACTCATCCATTACACCTACACAGTATCCAGAAATACTCATTGTGAGAGCCATATCTGAGTCCATATCTATTTGATCATATTCTGCAAATAGTTCCAGGCGTACCTGTGCCAAAGTATTGTAGTTGTTGTTGAAACCGTAATGGGAACAGTGTAAATTTACCCCAAAAGATTAATGAAAATACCTTAATGTGAAAAACTCCATGGACAACTGCTCAATACTTTTTTTTTGAAAAAGACATAATACTTAATTCATTTTTTCCTAATTGACAGAAAAAGTGACATTTTAATGTAATGTAACAAAAGAGCCTGTAAAGTGTCAATTTGAATGCATGGGATGTAAACTAACCTTTTTACTGCATAGCCATTAAAAGCTTTTTCAGTCTGCAAATTTGATGAATAAATTTCGAGTAAAAAGTTTTTACTGCCTAGGCAGTAAAAGTAAAAGGGTCCAAATGCATATAAGAAATACACAAAATTAAATTTATTCAATGTTATTTTGACTTAAATGTTTGAATCAATCAATCAATCAAATGCTTTATGGTCAAATGCAACAATATTGACAAAGCAAATCCATAAACAATTACCTACATTCAATTGAGATTTCCTAGTACCAATCCATTATGCCACTCCTAACATTTGCATAATCATTTTCAGTTCAGTTCAGTTCAGAGTTCAACTCTGCAAAATTGTAGAGAAATCACCTCCTCTTGTAACCCCCTGCCACCAGTAAAGTCTTTTCTTACATGGAGTTTGAACTGACTGCAAAATTGCACTACTTTGAAATGAGTCATTTGTTTTGCAGGAATTTTGCATAAATAGTTATTGTTTATATGTTTTTGTTGGTTTATATTGTTTATATGTTTTTCTTCGTTTATATTGTTTATATATTTTTTTTGGTTTATTGGATTGCTTATGAGAGGAAATGATATTTTTTATATTATTATTACAATTTTTCTTCCTCTTCCATTTTTTACCCAAATTAGTCTTCATTCTTGTGCTCAAAACCAAAACGTCCTCAGGGGGAGCTTTGGCATAATATTAAACTGTCTTGGATGGATTGTTCACATTAGACATTCTTGATGAAAATGAGCCAAATAGTATATGTCATTATCGATCTGTTATTCAGTGGTTTTAGAAAAAAACGACAGAAAACGTACTTCACTTATACTTATTATTGGGTGTGTGTAGTGGAAAAACAATTTTTCCCACTATCAGATTTAAAAGTCACCATTATTGGGTGTGCTGAATAGTTGTGAAGTATGTTTTGTCGCTTTTTTTTCTAGAACATTTCAATACAACAGGTTAATAATGACATGTATATAGCCTGTTATTTATTTAGCTGCTGAAAGCAAGTTAATTGGCTGTGGATCCAACTACAATGTCGTTATTATCCCCTCAATTCGTTTATGAGTGCCATGGAAGTGAATGTCAAATGAAACGTAATCTTTTTTGCTTTTAGAATTTAATTTATTTTTAAGTAAATTTATGACCCTCACGTCTTAGATATTTCTCTCAAATCCCCATGATTTCTTGCTTTTCACTTCCTTTTCCACCCAAGTGGATGTCAAATGATACTTGAGAAATGTTACAAATTCTCCTCAGTTCCATTTATGTCCATATTTATCCCTTTTCTCAGAAAAAGGTTTTAATCGATATATAGGGTGTTTGATAGAGCAATAAAAATTTTTCAATGGGACTTACATGGGATCGTTTTTGAAGTACCGGTCGCTAGGCAAGAGTAAAAAGGGAAAATTAGAGGGGCAAGGAAATTAATTGGAAATGGTAGGACTTATTTCGAAAATTAAAGTCATTAATAATGGTATTGCTTAAGTTTGAATAGGCGCTATAATTTTGTCATAATGCCATAAATTATTGGAAAGGATAGCCAATAGAGAAATTTTAAAGATCATTTGAATTTCTTGAGGTAACACCATATTAAAGAATTTTGTTTCAAATGGAGGAATCAATTGGAACCAAAGTATTTTAAGACATTAATTTACCTACATAATTATTTGTAATAAAAATTTTACATTAATTTTTGTTTTGTAAATATCCATATTAAGAATATTTTTATATGCGTATTTTCAAAAGTGAAAAATATTTCATATTAAAAAAAATGTACTTAGTTGCATCAACTCAATCATGTCGTATAAAAATCTTAAAAAACTGTTACTTCAAAAGCGACGAGACTTTGTAGAAGAATAAATATGGTTATACTAAGTGTAGATTCAAAATAATCCAATCATTTTACTTTCCATTGTGCTACCTACAACATCCTGTATTTAGTATCTCACGTATTTTCGTAGTGTTTCTTTGCAAACCATTAAACATAGAAACCGATTAGAGACGATTATGAATTTCCTTTATGTTCCCTTAAGAACAGCTATGTTTGTTCAAGAGGTAATGGTCAGGATTGTTCTGTTTAAATCTTTTTGTTTTTAAAGTCTGTTCTCAACAGAAAGAACAGTGTTTAAAACGTGTTTTAAACAGAGTTGTGATGTAACCACAACGTTATAAACAAAACGAAGAATTCACAATTTCCTCTTTTTTTTTTCAGTTTCGATTTACTGCTTTCTTGCATACGATTGAATAGGGTCGAAATAAAATAACCGAAAAATAAACAGGGCAAGATAGACGTTTTTCCCTTTCCCTCCACTGCTTATTTTAGGTATATTATTTTTTCCGGGCGCTCTCCGGTACGGATACGCGCGCAAAATCTTTTTGGGCTCAGTCTAAACCGCCAATCGAGTCTCCAATGTGTGCAAATAACGTACTTGATCGAGAGGTACAATTTTAACAAAAGAACTTGTCACAAACTTGTCAAATCCCGCTGATCTCGTCAAAACACCATTCTCTCGCCGACGGATAATTTCAGTCGTGACGCTTTTTAGTTAATCGGAGCAAGAGTTATCCAAAGGAAACGAATCATGATAATGGCTTCAGCGTCCAAATCAAAAGTTAAGATTTTAATAGAAAATCGCTCCCTTTGTCCAACAATCCGCCTATTTTTGGAACGGGCTCTGGGAGGCCTGAAATTTCCCCAATCTGATTCATCTTGCAGATGGGCATTTAAGGCATAAGCACCTTTACTTTTCTTCTATTTTGCTGAGAACTATATTTGTGATGCCAAGCGTTACTTCTTTGTCCTGTCCCGATTTTGGTATTTTTAGCTAGTGCGATGTTTGCGAATTATTATTTAAAAAAAAAATCGTTTATTTTCCTGAGATTTGATTTATCAACCATAGACGAAGCGTAATTATCGACTTTGGGAAGTACTACCTGACCTGACGAGATCTAAAAATTTCTTACAAACATGCAAAACACCCATATAGGAGAACAGCCTGCGTGGAACAAAGTATCAGTGTTCTTAACCTTTACTATCTCATAGATTTATTGTGCATAGATACAGCTCACACCACATGCATATTAACATCAATGACGTAGTACAAAGGGCGAGAACACGGAACAGGCAAAAATGACTTCCAGTGTGGAACACGAAGGACACTCGCCTTATAAAGGAGTACGACCGAGTATATGGACATAATGTTTTTTGTAAATGTAAATGTACGAGTTCCTTTGTGTGTCTGCCACCTCACTGGCACGTTGACGTTGTTAAAATCTTTCCTCTGGTAGCGACCGAACAAGCCAGTTTGGCTATATACTTTTAAGGTGAATTTAGACAGTAAAAAGTCGTCTTAATTAATGCATGTGGTAACCACAATCTCCCAATGCAGGTGTTGTAAGAACGATACTCGTAGTGCGCTAGGTCAGGGTTAATAACGATTATACAATTTTCAGTTGACCTTAACATTTCACTTTTCGTGCTCGAATCGTCACTTTTCCACTCTTCATAGTTTTCGCAGATAGGAAGTGGAGCGCGCATTAAAATTGATCACCGATAGAAAAGATATTTATCGCTCATTAATAGCACAATAAAATATTTCCTTTAATCCCCGAATGGGCGATTGGATAGTAGTTAAGTCGATATGGGTTCTATGATGTACTTGAGCTTTGTTGCGCTGCCAATCATTATTAATGGAAATATTTGTTTCAGATATATTTACATTGCAACAAAGGAAAAGACGAGGTCTCGATGTTGGTGGCGTCTAAGACAGCAGGGGCCACTCCTTTGGTGATCGCTTGCCGAAATGGGCACTACGACGTTGCCGAATATCTTATTGAGAAGTGCCATGCCGATATCGAACAACCTGGATCTGGTGAGTGTGGAAATACCACTTTGCGAAACGCAGGGGCGGCTAATTTTTGAAGAAAATTAAGAGGTCCGCAGTGGTGGGCACGTGGAGAAACTCGCGGTTCTGTATTCAGACATTCATGTTTAACACAAGGCCGTTTTGCCAGATGCACGTACTGCAGAACTCGGCTATAGCGAACCTGCAAAGGACTTTGTCGTTCGTTATGTGCGGGGGTTCGTTACGGGCGGCCGAGAAAAGGATCTTGTTCATACAAAAACTTCTGTTTCGACCAAATGACAAATTATGCAGTTTTTCGTTGTGGTAAACAGGTTTTAATGCGAAAAAGAAACGCAAAAATTTCGAAAAAGAAACAACAACAATCTGAAATAAGATCGAAATTTAGGTAAAAAACGAGTCCGTGATTACGCTCCGCACTTAGCGGTTTTTCAACATCTCTTTGGTTATTTTGTTTTGCAAGCGATCCGTCGTATTTAAGAAGTTTTAATTTTCTGGATAAATCATCTGTACATAATATGCTGCGATCTTCCAAGCAGAAAGGGCCTCTTGAGTTGCGGAGATTAAAACTTCGTCATGCCTGTCAACTTCCTATTCATCACTCGAACCGTTCTCATATTGATCATTGACAGCTATGTGAACAATGTCAGTATCATTAGGAAATTCAGCATCTTCCTTCTATTCATCAATCGTGTCATGTTCGTTAAAGTCAATTTCCTCAAAATCAGAAATGTGCTGATTTTTGGCTTATTCATTTAAATCTTCAGCAGTTCGCTCACAGCAGCATCTCCCAACGGTTCGTTACAACTGAGCTCAGAGATAATAATAAATATGGTATGGTATCACCGAGTGTTCGTTATATCCGAGTTTGTTATAACCGTATAAAAATGCATTAGCTCTTAGAAACTTGTTTAGGATTTTTGTTCTGCCTTCGTTATAACCGAGTCTTCATTACAACCGAGTTCTTAAATTTTCTGCAAACACACCGGTCGAACTGTGTTAAGTAGTGGGTGTTCTTAAGTTAGGACCCCAGAAAGTGGCAACAACAAAAAAAAAACAATCAAAATAGGCAGGGGCCAGGCGTTGGCCAGTGATAAGTACGAATGACCATGAAGAGCGTTTGCTTCGTCAAATGCTTGAAGCAGTCAGGACCAGAACAGAACCAGTCCATTTCCATTGAGTACAGTGACGCCGGCCATTCGGTTTTAATTTTTCAGGACCGGCTTAAGCACCTGCTTAATATACTGTGTGGTCCATTTAACTTGAGACAGGCAAACATTTGGGCAATTATCAATTTTAGAGAAAAAAGTTTTAAGTAAAAGTTGCTCTACATCGAAAGGGTAATAAGACGCCGAAATCGTTACTAACTTATATGACGTCATCAAAGTCATTTCAAGGTTAACTTTGGTTTACAAATGGAAAATTATATTTTTTATTAACAAATATTAAGCATTGTTTAAAAATAAGTCAATTTCGTAGGAATTTTTTTCCCAAATTAATTTATAAAAGAATTAAAGAAGTAAAATATTGTTTTAACAAATGGTGAAAATATGTGGTCATTAATCTCAATGAATTTCTCAATACGCACTAAAAATGAATTATAAATCCTAATTGATGTTTCACAGTGTATGCTTCGACATGCATTTCTAATCCATTTCTTCATATCTTCAGGGGTAGTAGGAACATTTACATACACTTTTTCGTTTAAAGTTCCCGAGAAAAAAGAATTTAAACATGTTAAATAATTAAAAAAATATATAAAAAAAGAACATTCTTCATATAATGCGATAGTATCTGTTACATTTCTTCTTGCTTCACCCTAGAGGAGAACCACTTTTGGTTCTGCTTAATCAACCGATCAAATTATGTCTACTTTTTCATGCCAAGACTGGTGAAAAATGCGTTAAGCAGAAAAAATGTTACAAAAATTAACATTCAATTACTGCCATCAAATCATTCTTCAAAAATACTTCATTCCGGGCTACATCTCCGTCTCCAAAACTCACCAAGTTCCATCTCTTGCTTGACTTCGCTTTGAAATTGCCCTGAAACAACTAAAAAATTCCCGTGCTTACTCTTTTTCAACGTCCAGTTATGTTTGACGGTGAGACTATCGAAGGAGCGCCCCCGCTATGGTGTGCAGCAGCGGCTGGACATATGGACATAGTGAAATTGTTAATCAGCCATGGATCTCGAGTTAATACGACCACGAGAACTAACTCGACGCCTTTAAGAGCGGCCTGTTTCGACGGGCATTTAGAAATTGTTAAGTACCTGATTCAACATGGAGCTGATGTAGAAGTGAGTGCTCAGTAAACTTTATTAATCCTAAAACACCTTTTAGGCCAAGTTTTGTGCTCTACCTTTCAACTAAAATTGAAGCTTAAGTATCAAATTTCTCGTAATGACCTAGAAAATTTTCCACTGCTAACTGGAAGTGGATTTTAAACTGATCTAGTGCAACTAGGCTTAGCGTGTGAACTCCCATAATGTTCAGAGTGATCCCCTAATGCGCCTAATTAGTTATTCTCCCTGGCTATGGAGGATCCGTGTAACTTAAGAACTTCTTTCTGGCAATTTCGCACTGCCTTGATGCGGCATTTCAATGTAATTTATACGGAAAGGCATTATAGGCTCTGGGCATAGTGGGAGTTTGTTCAGTTCTTATGCAAACTTCGATTTTTATTTTTTGCTTTATACGAGTAATTAAAAATGTACTGACTTAGACTACGAAACGTGCTGTTCCCGGTGTTTCCTGGAACTTCTTCAATGTTGAACCGAGAACTGAGACTTCAGTTCGAGCTCAAAGTTATGGTACAGAACTGACCCTAAAAGAGAAAGTCTGATTTGCGAATGGGTAAACTTATCCCAGATGATTCGTTTTTAGGTAGCAAACAAACATGGTCACACATGCCTAATGATAGCTTGTTATAAAGGAAATATCAAGATTGTTAAATATTTATTAAGCCTTAAAGCCAGTATTAATCGAAAAAGCGTGAAAGGAAATACGGCGTTACACGACTGTGCCGAAAGCGGCAGCTTAGAGATCCTGAAATTGCTCATCGAACAAGGGGCCACGATGGATGTGGACTCCTACGGTATTTCCGCAGATTCTTAATTAATATATTTGTAAACAACTGTTTCCTCATTAGGAATGACTCCACTGCTGGCAGCTGCAGTGACCGGCCATAATCACATAGTAGAATATTTAATTAAACTGCCCCATATAGTTTCACGGGAGGAGCGGGTTGCTTCCTTGGAGCTTTTGGGTGCCACGTGCGTAGATAAGAAAAGAGATATAATAGGAGCGTTGGAGCTCTGGAGACGTGCCATGATCGAAAGGTACCACGGAGACAGAGTTCCTATGTTAAAGCCGAAAGTGAAGCCTGTAGCCGCCTACGACTACGTGGTAGAGATCTCAGATCCTCAGGCTTTAAATGATCTCATGGCTGATCCCGATGAAATGCGTATGCAGGCACTGGTGATACGGGAACGAATTTTGGGACCCGCACATCCTGACACCAGTTATTATATTAGGTACAGGGGAGCAGTGTATGCAGATGCCGGAAAATTTGACAGGTAAGTTTGCTTTCACGCAATTAGTACTCAACTTTTTATATAAAAATCTTGGAGTTGTTTAATAAACCAAAATTGATAAACAACAAAATATCACCACATTCCTCGAGAGCGACAGCTCTTCTGCATATGGGGAGCCATAATGGAATGGATGTTACTTAATTTTTCAGATGTATCGAATTATGGAATTACGCTCTTGACATGCAGCAAAACATGTTGGACTGCCTGAATCCGATGACTCAAAGTAGTTTGTTCAGCTTCACGGAGTTGTTTTCCTTCATGATGGGCGAGGAGGGGAAGCAAACGACCAGAGGCCGATTGGTGCCTCCCGTGGACGTTTACGAAATATTGCGAGTGTTCAAGAAGGCAGTCAATGAAGTGAATTTGGGCAATCAGGCGTTGAGTAGGCTGCCGGGACAAGAGAAGGATATGACGTATCTGACAAGGGTAAGTTAAGGAGGAACCTTCGAGAGGGAAATATGTGTATTGGGGGATAGTAAGAATTTAAGTACGGTTTTATGCAGTGTGGTCCATCAAAAATGCTTTGATAGACTTCACGACTTGATTTCTTGCATTGTTTTAAGCTTAAAAGTGGTGATAAATAAATATATTTAAGAGGATCGTTGCGGAGATATACGGTGAATCGCTGTAAAATCCCCTGACGTTTGTCAAAGCTGTTTAAAATCATACTGTTGCCTGCTCAAGGATCTCAAATGAATTATCTAAGCTTAGTACAAAGTCCGCGTCAAATTCTCGAAACGAGAGTGTTAATGTGCTCTTAGCGTAGAACAATTTTGATTACTAAACTCGGAAAAATCGCTTTTCAAATCCTTCAGTGGCCTCGATTTTTTCATATTTGCAGGTCACAGTAATTACCCTTCATCTTGCGTCCTTGCTAACCAGGATGCTGCAACATAAGTCAGTCAGTGAAGAAATCCAGCACGAGATCCACAAAGCCGTCTACAGTTTAAACAAATTAGGCATTAAAGCACGTCTTGGACGGACGTTGCTGCATTTAGCTTGCTGCAGAGACGTTGCTCTTTTAGTTAGGTAGGGTACAGGTTAGTTTTCTCTGAATATTATGTTATTAGTTCGTATCTTCAGGTATCCAGTGTGTGCATTTCCATCTCCTCACTTGATAAAAGTACTACTGACAGTGGGGGCAGACGTCACGGCACAAGATGATGAAGGCAACACGCCCCTCCATTTAGCCGCTCTAGCTAATCCTTGTCCTAGAGTAATCAATCACCTGCTCGAGAGCGGTGCGCACTTAGACCAAGTGAACAATAACTTGGAAACATTCTCGAGTCTGTTGCGATGTCAACAGGTCCACGAATTAGTTGACGTGCTGCAGTATTCTAGCTTAAAGTGCTCCGCCGCCAAAATTATCAAACAGTTCAAGATCCCATACAGAGGGGTGGTGCCGAAGGCCTTAGAATCCTTTATTGAAATTCATTGAAGTCAGTACTTAATTGTTGTTAGGTTTAATGTACCTCTAAATACAAAGTCGCAATCTCTGATGTACCTTGGGTGTCCTAATGGAAGCATCCCGGATTTCAACGTAGTCAGTGCTTGAATTAGTCATATACATACTTAAGTACAGAGTGGATCTAATATTGAGCATCGTACATAGCTTGATTTGTCTTGCGGCTCATCTTAGCTGCACTCTGTACGCTCGGCCGTACGCATTTTAAGGTATTAGATCACGCTTTCCGTTAGAGTTTGTATTGAGCGTCGAGGCCTTTCACTTGCTGCCGATTATTTACATACGGGGCCTAGTTGTACCTGTATCTAACTAATGGGGGTTTTGGGATAGTTGAATAATTGTTTTTTTTTTCTACTACCTTTTGCGCCCTAGGGAGAAAAATATTACCATCCCATGCACACATAATACATGCTTGTTTTTTTATTATACAGAATATTGGTTGCAAAAAAAAACAAATGCATAGCTCTGGAGTGATGTCTTTTTACACCCTGGAATGTTGATATCCCCGATTTGCCAAATTATTCGCAGGAGTAAAAGTAGCATTTTCCTCCCTTCTTGTGCAAACAACTAGTCTCGAGAACGGATTTAAATCTTAGTTTGGCCGAGAAAGCATTAACGATTAGGAATGTGATATTTTTGTTTTAAAGAATACTTTAAGGGCTTACTGGTTACGTTTATTTGCTATTAAAATCGGCTAAGGGTGCTTTTCGGGTTGCAAATATACTACTAATGGGAAGTTGATGTGTTTTTTCAGCAAAGGGAGATACGAAAGGAGACAAGTTCGCTTAAATGCCATTTTCAAGAGGCGAATATTTGAGTGGTCAAAAGCAAACTTCTCATAAGAGTTCACTTAGATGAGACTTTCATTAAACATGAGAGTTTAGATATCTCATGAGTTGCAACATTTTTTGCACATTTTCTCTACACGTGCAGAGGGAAAAAGTGTGAAGATCTTGTATCCTTTGGTATACAACTCATTCATCTTTAATTTTTATACAATTTTGTACTCGCTCAAGTGAGGTTTGTACTTTCCCATTAGCATCCATGAAGCACTCGTCGAATTAAATAAAAATTCAATTAAACATTACTTAAGGAAATGCCCATAACCACGTAACATTTAGCTGAATTACCTGCGCGCGTTGCAATGGAGAGTTCTTCCTATCTTAAGGATAAATCAAAATGTCTAACAGAAATTTTAGTCTTAATTAAGTTGTACAATGAATTATTAACATTTTAAGTTTGAATTTTTAGGAATTACGCAGAAGTATAATAGTTGCAAATTGGAAAATGGAAATTTGCAAGTAAATTTGCGCGGCGGTTATTCCATTCATCGCAGGTGAGTTACAAATAGACAAAGGAAGTGAACAAAAATAGTCACAAAATAAAGCAGATAAATGAAGAAATTGGACATACTGTGAGATTTGATTTAATGTCAGCATGTGAATAAATTCTTCTGCGCGAAAGCTGAAAATTCTAAACTTAAACTATTTCTCGCAGAAAATAATTTTTTAATTAAATTAAATGATTAACACTGTCCCGTACTGAGTTCTCATGTTATAACGGATGATCATATAACAGCGTTGCTGAATCTACTCAATGTAAGCTTCTCAACGCCTGCTTGACTTTTTATGATCACCCTTTATATAATTTTTAGCTAGTAAACTACCCAAGGGTTTTCTATAATTGAACTGCCTCCATTTACCCTGTAATGTGTGTGTTGTGCTTAACCTTAAGCACAGCAGGTTATCCAGCAAAGCCCCGCAGATAGCAACATTAGAGCTGTCTTTAGATTTCAGGAAAATGAACGAACAAAGAATAATGAGATGGAATGAATTTTTGGTGGAATTTCTCTTTACTATAACGTTTTCTCAAATTTGGCCCTAGCATACTAGCGGTAGATAGCCTGCGGTCTAGATGTCACGTTATCCGCACCGTTAGGTGTATTAACGACGGCTAAAAAATATCAAAGGGGCGACGCTTGAGTGGTTTTTCTGGATAGTCTTTGCTGCGCTTTAAGTTGGGATTCTGTAATTATTTATAATCGATGTAGAACTGTAACTCTGACGTAAAACATGGAAAGTTGCAGCCATACACCACTGTAAAGGTACAGAAGTCGACATAAGTGGAGCGACAAATCTTTTGTGGAAATTTTAAAATATTACAACAATTTTGTTCAAACTCGATGTTGCCACTATTATCTCAAAGGACTGAGAAAAAATACTTCAAAAAGTGAAGTGTATTCAAGCTTATAATAAAATTGTACGAAAAATAAATTCACGTTGCGGATGAAAGTAAAGTAACAGTTTAATTAACAAAAAAATTTTCCCAACTAATATTTTGCACCATGGATATTGTTTCTCATTACCTCTATGCATCTAATTATCATGAAATCCAATAATTTGACAATCATTTCTTGGGAAATGAAATTCCGTGCATTTGAAATTGCAGTGAGCAATTTTTTGGGAATTGAAAATTTCTTTGGACGTCTTTGGTTATTTTCCCATCCACTATTTCCTACATATTTTCTATCAGGTGGATACAAAGTCTTTGAGCAAGCCAATCCATTACGTCCATCTTTTTCTTGTGCACTGACGAATTCTGGATTCATACTTCTTAATAATTAATTGTTTAACATTTATTGATAACGTTTTACCGCGTAGAATTTTACCAATCTTTACAACAACACTAAACATTATGAATATTTTTTTTCTTATGGAGATAAAAAATTGTTTTTGCTATAACTTGATTGGAAATACAAATAATCCTCTAAATATTTGGATAATTGTTCACTTGAATTTAAAATTTATATTTATAGTAATTAAGTTTGAATGAGACATTATAAAAAATTTAGATTATCACAACTACTTTTGTTGCTCCATTTATCTTAGTATAACACGCTGTACATCGTATGTTACAGAATCGTGCCCTTACTTGGGTTCCCTCTCGTGGAGAAATTGGACAAAAACTTATTGACTTCGTCACAATCGAAAATCAATTATAGAAATACTTACTTTTTATCTATAATGGAGTGTGATTTCTGAGTGTTATCCGTTACTAAACTTTATAGTTTGTTTTAGGATTTAATAAAATTACAAAAAATACCACACATGGCGATTTATTTACCAAAAAGTTTATATAATAAAATAATTCAACTTATAGTCAGCTTACAACGAAATAAAAGATATTTGCGACGTAAAGAGCACGTAAGGAGCTTTAAATCTTTCAGGACAGGAAGAAAAACAGGCGACAAAATGAAAACGGTACGTTACATTAAAATTATTTTTGTCGGAGTTTCAATAGTATGTCCTGGCTTCGATATACCTGCCATCAATTCGAGCTTTGTCTAAATTTTTGATGGCTCGTTCCGCTTGCCATTCATTCCCATACACCACCAGATAACTTCCGGTACCCTTTTCTTCCCAGTAGGACACTTCACCGAACTCATTTAATTTGTCTTGTAAAAGTTTGAATGAGGCCGATGGGGGCAGCTGAAAACATTGAATATTTCGTTGCGTTTAGTAAGCTTCAAATATTCAGGGAGTCATTAACTATATGTAATATGAAACTCTTGGTACTACTAATGATGTCTTCTATACTGCCATAGTTACAGTGCTCTTGCTATGGAGAAAAACGATACATAGCTAAAAGTCTATTCTGAGCATGCCTTCAAACTGAAATTAAGCACAGGGAATTTAAAACCATCTGAAAACCACCTTTTAGATGTTTCGGATGTCAAGGCATGGTCTCAAAGACCAACGCGTGCTTTTTTCCTATTTGACAAGCACTGCAATGAGTGCCGTTTAGAATATCCCCGTCGTAGGTAGTACAAAAAGTTCTCACCATGTGACTTACACATACAAGTCGTTGGTCGATTCACTTACGTTGGAGATCAAAACTTTTCTAGAAAACTGCTTGTTTTCAGCAACTGATTTCATCATATTAGATCTTATATCCATTTGTCCGTAGCCCGCGGATCCCCTGAAATAAACATACTCAGATTAAAAGCGATGTAATTTCTAATTATGCAATTTCTCGAAAATACCCAAATTATGCGGTTAACACGTATTGAAAACTTGAACGTTATCAAATAACCGTTTAGGATGTATTCGTATCGATGCATGAACATTTTCTTGCACTCCAAAGAAGAAATTTCAGCTGTCGGGTTAGATAGAGGAGGGAATCAATTGCTTAAATTTATACACTAAAAAACCACTTTATGTAGAAATTGATACTTTTGAATAAGAAATTTTACTTTTTGTTTTGAAGTATCGAGGAAATAGCGATTTCATTTCCAGAAAAGAGCAATTTATAATCTATTTTTTTCTCATGGACTTTGACTAAATTCCTTATTTCAACATGAAATATCATAACACAATAATTTGCAATCTCCCATATCACAGAAATTATTTGATATCTTTTTGTTCCTGAGATATAGCTGTGGCACATTTTCAAATTGGCACAATATAAGTATGTTATGCGCACTATTTCCGCACCTCCGCGACCTTCCACATTTCCAACAATACATAGAAGCCACTATCCGTTATCCAGCACAAGCAACTGACTTCTAAATACAATATGTGCGATTTTTTCTTACAGCACCAAAATCATACTCTGCCTTCTTTCAGCAATATATGATAACGATGCGTAATTGCGAATATTCACAAGGGCTGACGATCATTGTTTAAGTGAGAATTTCTGTTTTATTACTTTAAAAAACCGTAAATATTTCATTCGCGGTTTGCGCTGAACTGAAGGCTTTACACGAGTACAGATTTCTTCGAAATTCGATGGATTTCTAGGAAAATTTAGTGGAATATCAACGTGTGAAAACTAAATTAGCACACTAATTTTCCACTCCGGTGCACTACATACAGCAGTACCATAGAATTCAAATGTCGGAAAACGGAAATTTACTGAACTTTTATTATAATTGATATTTTATCTACTAAACATTTTGAGACATAGTCTGGAGATGTGTGCCCAACTTTCCAGTTATTTTTGTTTGCAAAGACGCGGGCACAGTAACATTTTAAAGAACTGCCGGTTTGCGAATAATTCCAACTTACCTCGCATTGCTTCCATAGTTAGTGGGGTATGTGACAGGAGCGTTAGGGTTGTAACTATCTGATGCAGGACGGGAAAACGCTCCTGCGTTGGAATTTCCGCCACCAGATCCCCCAAGCGAGTTCATTCCAGATTGCGAAGCTCCCATGTTACCACTTGCTATACATAGAAATCGAAAACTTTATTGATGAAACTAGGGACATCATTTATATCGCAGAAATCCCCCCTTTTACATAAAATAGTCTTTTTCCCAACTAGTTGTAGAGATCTCCATTCCTCACCTGTGTTTTGCAAAGCGGACAACTGCTGGGACTGCGCCAACAGATTGCTGGTGTTTTGGTTCATCAAGGACTGCAAATCCGAAGCTCCGCCTAAACTGTTTTGCAGAAGATTCGAGGTTAAACTAGACAGGCCCGCGGCCCCCAAAACAGATGGATTTAAGTTGCCCAACGCGGACACGCTGTTTAAGCCGCTTAAAGCGTTTGCGACCTGCAGAGCACTGGCTCCAGGCACTGCCCCCAAAATACCAGCACCGGCCGCTCCAGGACCAATGCCCTGGTTGGAGTTGGGTAAGTTATAAGCGACATTCTTCAATGGTTCGCCATTCTGGCCCAATCCCATACCGATCGACTTCAAGCCTTCAGGTAGTTTGAGATGGTCGTTCACTCTGTCCATGCGCACGGTCATTTGACGATCAAAAAGGAGCTGAAAGCAAGTAGAATTCGGTAGCTGTTAGAGACCTTACTTTGACACGTCATCGTTTATGTTAAGATGATTCATGAAAGGTCATTTATCATTTTTTGAATACGTTAATTGCAGGATCGAACAAATTTGAATCAAATAAAAGTCTAAATACTTTAAAGACTAGTAGCATGGCATGTCTTCATCTCAAATTCCAGATAGAGTTTGAGATGGACTACCTAAAATGAGAATTTTCACAGATAAATAATACAATTTATAGTTTGCAGTTTGGATTTTTACATGTACGCCATACATACAATTTGTAGGCATAAAATCAATTCAAGTTCAACATAAAATATAACCAGTGGCGTCTCAAAAATTTTATGTTTTTGAATTGAAATAAAAAAAGCTGATATGACAAAGACAGATAAAACATGAGAAGATGAAAAACTATTAATTTATGAACAAAACACCAGAAATATAAAATCCAAATCACGAAAACTGTTTAACTTTAGACGGAATACAATAGAATCAGTAACATATGTATATTGTCACGCTTCGGAACCAACTCAAAAACGTACATTCATACCACCATCTTTATTCGACCCGTATACGCTCTCATTATGAATTTTGACCCGTTAGTCTAGGCAGTAGCAGGCATACATAGTATGTATATCTGTTTTTATTATTTGAATATTACATTATCCCCACACATCTAAGACACGTACATGCTACTTAGTTCAATATACACACAAAGATCCACACTACGAACTCTGCGTCAAATTTGATAATTCATTGCCTTGACTTCTTTGTTAAGGTATAAAACCTATTGGACATACCCCTTATCTTATTCAGCTATCTACAAGGAGTAATACTTTTACATACTTGATTGTGGAACATTGAAATGGATTGGACAGCCTCCACGGGATGATCATATTCAACCACGCCAAAACCTCGGCTCCTTCCATCTTTATCCAAGGACACCTCAATACTTACAATCCGCCCGGCTAGTCTAAACACATCTTTCAATTTCTGTTTATCCACATTGTAGTCCAGCTATAACATAAACAGAGGAATTACTGTTTGGTGTAAGAGAATGCTGTGGTTCAGAATAGGAAGAGACCCTACATTCTCACAGTTGAGCAACAGTTTAGTCATATTAGGATGTATTCGTATAGTCCAGCCAATTTAACATCAGTGAATGTGCGTCCACATGAAGTAATTGCCTAAACACTAAACTGTCAGCCAACTAAAAGTTTGTAGTTTATTACGGCCCTATTGAAGTTTAGGGAAAATGGTGTAAAAGGTTTAGATCATCAGTAGAAATTACTGGGACACTAATAATCAATTTAGCACTATGAGAATTACATTAATTTCATCATAAGATAATAAATGATATGGCAATCAGGGGTTAATGAGTTTTGCAGTTTTAGAGCCTTCTCTACTCCTTGAGAAGCTCATCTTGTCTTGTATCTAAAGACCATCTCTGCTCTAATCAAACAAATAGAGCATTAATCTATCAATCCTGCAAGAAGTCCTTCCCAGACTTCCTTTAAACAAATTAGCAATCAAAAAAGCAAAGAAGGATGACGAATTTTGCTGTTTCTATGAACCTGTCTAGTTCTGTGGGCTTCGAAACATGCGCTCACATTAGAATGAGTCCTTCATAATGAGCTTTCAGGAGGATATTCGTTTGATGAGGTATTTTGCACAAAAATTTATAGGAAAAACGTCAACGTTATTATGAATTTGAAAGAACCCCCGACCATTACCCAAATAAAATTCCTCCGAGATCTTTAAACCATTGGTAGACATCTGATTTACATCAGACAAAGACAGTACTGCAGCAACAATTTTAAAAATAATCCTTACAACTTGTCATAGAACCCAAAACGAAAGACAAGAGCTTCAAGTGCACTCAACTGTTGGCAAATCACTAACAAATCACTAAAATACTGAGTTTTGCATTATCAACCACACAAATGTATGGTGGTTTCTTTCCCATTTGATTCATTTTCCAATTGTTTGACATCTGAGAACAAATTGACCAACATCTGCTGGACCCCATTATTTTGATTCAATTCAAATTGTACAAGGTGAAAAGGACAATCCTAAGTATTTCCTCTATGAACCGATCAATGATATTGATTCATTTATTTCTTTGCAGGCAGATAAAAATCTTTCAGCATCATCAACTATGCCCTCAAACAAAAACTTCATGAGCAATATTGGCCATATTACTTAATTGACCAATTTGTGAAAAAACATCATATAGGACATGAGAAGGCATATAATGTGTGATTCCTATTCTGTTTGTCAAACTGGTACACCTGATTTAGATCTCACTATCTTGAATAATTGAGTGCAGAATTCAAACAAGCAAGAGGTCTGCATAATTATTACCTTGTCAAGCTCCAACACATATCTGACTTTTAAGCCTCCATATTGTGAATATTTCAATACAAAATTCCAGATCCAAATACAACCATAAAAGATATTGGTAAGTAACAAGAACCCACCCCATCATTTTGAGAACTTATATAATGATTTGGCCAAAAAATAGGAGTTCACAACATATACTTGTCAGCAAAATAATATGGTCTAATAAGCACAGCTTCCTAGAGTGATCTTCTGAATGGCACCATTTATTTGGCCAAAAGATGAAGAGTTCAATGAGAGATTTCACATGAACTCAAATCATGTAAGTGAAGTTTCCTATTGAACTCACCAAATAAAAAGGACTCTGGGTGCTCACTGTACCACACTTGGAATGGCTCTATGGATCCACTCTTTTCTCACTAATGTCTCCAAATTCATAGTGAGTATGCATATGATAAATTTATCTCAAAACCAACAACTACCAGTTTGTAACTGAACAAATCCCCTTTAAACAAAACACATCTAACAGCCCGCAGAAGGCTTATCAATAACATCACTTTAGATCAAGCAAATAAAATAAAGAGTACTTACATTGGCGACAAAAACCCTGTTAGAAAGGGGGGCGTCAATATGCAGAGATTCGAGAAACTGAGGACTCAAACCATAGGTGTTGCCCCACTTGCTTTCATCCATCGACAAAATATTTGCACCACCATTTCGTCGATCCCTATCATCCCTTATGCGAGACCCGTCATCCCGGCGAGACTTCCTGTCTCCACCACCACCCCCACCACGTCCGATAACATTGCCCTGCTTGTCTCGCATATTGCCACTATCTTCCTTAATGACTAGCTTTCGCCCTTTAACCTCATATCGCTGCATGACTTCGAGACATTTTTTAACAGAAGAAGGATCAGTGAATTCGACAATACCGACACCCTTGGGTTTATCATTATCATCGACGAACATTTCCACAAAAGAGACATCACCGACTTGGTCGCGGAAAAGATCTTTCATATCTTGCCAACGAAACTCATAGGGAATATTGGATACATACACTCTGCTAGAGGATGATTTCGCGCTTCCGCGATCACGGCCCCTGTCGGGACTGCGGTCCCTGCTGGAGTCTGAGACCCTTGGCCGGTTTTCACGCCGAGAACGATCGCGAGACCTTTCTCTTTCTTGACTCATTATGCCTGGTAAAAGTAGAATTTGGTCACAATCGGGGTAAACTCAGTAATCTTCCTAAATGGGGGAGGTTTTGTATGGAAACAGGGGGGAAAAACTTACCAAATCGATGAATAAATATACCAAATTCTTCAAATTTGTACAAACAACGACTCCGATATTCCCAAATAAGAGGACGCTAACAGAAGTGCAAAACGAAATGGCCGAGACAAAGCTGTGTCTGTCTACTGTCATTGTCACGAATTTTGACTGACAAATGGAAGTAAACTGAAAATGTACTTGGTAGAAATGAAGCTTAAATAATTGTTTACAACTGATTGAAAGCGGATAACTACGCACGCGTTGCATTTTATTGCCATCAGCAAATTGGCGGTTTTTTAAATACCACGTGGTACGGTAAATGTCTGCGAGATTTTCATAGCTGATATGCTCACATTTCGGTCTATTTTTCGATTTAATAAACTGTATATCTCTTATCGTTTCCAAGATCCCCGTATTATTCATTTTTTTGTAAGACACGCTGTATGTAATAATCTGAACCGAATACAACAGAAAAGAAGTAGAAAAGCTCGTGGGCATTTCTAAGAGAAGACAAAGAAGATAACATTATCAAAATGCCGCTCAAAACGATTCAGTGCTCGACACAGAGATTGAACAGACACATAGCGGAGACACGTTAAAAGTTTGAAAAAAAAAAATTGTAATATAACTCCAGCAATTACACATTCCTGTTTCTATAGAAATCGTCTACACGGACAGTGCTCAAAGGGCTGATAACATTGTTGCCCTGTTCAAAACATAAAATCTTCTAAACAAAATATTTTCAAAACGAATTACATTACAATTTTATTTTAGATTACAAAAGTACAGACGCTACATTATTATCAACATGTTGGGTTGGAACTTCATATTATCAAGAAGGCAAAAAAAATACTCAAGTTTCCTAATAAACATGTTTATTGATAACCCTATAGTATATAAATGAATAAGTAAACTGCTTTTAAACTACCCGAAATAATAATCATAAAACAATACAATTTTAACGGTCCCTCGCGAATAATAATAATAATAATAATAAACATCTAAACGGGAACCCAACGAATTAAAAAACAAAACTATTTGTTATTCGACATGAGGAAATGGAGACGTGCTTGAACCGGGACAGGACCCTCAACCTTACTGAGTAGCCTGGCGTTACTACAAATCTAAACAAAATCTCTTAAGGTTAATACAGAAAGGCAACATGGTATAGATTTGTCTATATACACAGAACTCTAGCAAAAGTTTATATAGAAAAATATGTATTAATTTTGTCACTTTATTAGTTCGTTATTTACAATGCACAAAGGAAGCTCTTAAGTAAATTTAACATGGTTAAAGATATAATTTGCACCAAATAATAAATTTAAAAGCAAATTCTAGGGATGTTCTGCCGAGGAACAGCCCCAGGTTTTGTAGTGCAACAGATCTAGAACAGTAATATAATAAGAGAGTGATAAGTAAAAGGAAACTACACCTAACGTTGACGGTTAAAAAATTCCAATTAGAACCGACGCGGTTCCTAAAATACTGCCTACATTATTAAAAATAAATACGGAGCAATGTAACGATCTAATACTTTACCGCGCACAATCTTAAGTCGAAATACATACTTACTATAATAAGAAATGCTATTATTTGATTAGTTTCAACGCCCTTTTACCATTAATGGCACTAAACTTAAAATGAAGACTACCGTCGAATGGAATGCGTTCATTTTTATTAAGTAAAATCGATAAGTATTAAAAAACAGAAAAAAACATAACATGAATACGCCAACGCAGATCTATTGAAAATATATTTTCATGCTTCTTGGAAATACGCATGTCTAAATTTAAAATAATGCTGATGGGTCTTAAAGTATTTAAGGCCACTTGTAACTTATACAGTTATCGAACACTCATGAAACATACAATAAAGAAGGGAAAATTGACTTACCCACAAGTGCCCATAAAACGGCGACCAAATAAACCAAAAAGCAGTTAACATTGAGCAAGTCAAATTTTGATCGTTAAGTTGCACATTGTGAAAAAGCTGTCGTACTAAAGGCTGCGCAGATTAAAAATGAACTGGTAGCAGCAGAAAAATTCCTTCAGAAAAATAATTCCAATTTTGGATTCAGTTAGTAGGTTGGTCGTAAATTAGGCTTATCGTGATTGTTTTCTTTTACATGTTCTCGAATTGGTCGACGCGACGTTTGGTATTGCCCTTACGGATCTCGCGAAGAGTCTTGTATTTGTCTCGTCCTTGGCGGACGTTCTCTCTGTGGATCTTATCCATGGCGGTTTCCTTAGTTTCATCCCGGGATTGAGCGAGGTCCTTCTTTAACGCCTGGAATGAACAAAAAAGGTAACGATTTTTTTGTTTTTTAAGCAACTTATATATGCGTAGTTCAATGCACAGCCATGTCAAATTTTGGGTTCAGCAGCAAACCTTATGAGATTCAGAAGTAGCTTAATTCCGAAAGGAGTGTCGTATTTGTACTATAAAGAAATAGTTGCTGTATGAGTCGGTGATTTGAACTTACTCAATTGTTGTGTAGTATTTCATTAGTGGTACTATTTTATCTAATTGCAGTTGATTCTTTAGCATTAACATTGAATTCATTGGAGGTTTTTTCCTTATGATAATGTGAATTGCATCACTCATTTAGCTCGATTTCAACTTCCTCATCTTAAGTTGCCAAGTTTTCAAAACAATGTGCAAAACCATTATTGTTTGAGCAACTGTAAGAGAGCTACGGCAATCATGCAAATGGTTTACCGCAGCGGTCTCTTTTTATAATCAGAACCTACAGAAAAAAATAAGCCAAATAATGAACTAATTGTTGCTATTTTCTTAGATTTGTTCATAAACTGGGAACTCCCGTTTGTTTGATCTCCCAAGAGTTGCATATTGGTTTTTTTTTGGTTTGGTATGTTTTTATTTTGATACATTTGGTTTTGTTAATTGGGCAGTTGGTACAACACAATCCATGCAATAATATTAGTCTATCAATATCTATTTAAACCATATTTTCACATGAGATTTGTGTGTATATCTGCTTTTAACATAATTTTATAATTAAAGACATTACTTGGCTATTAAATCATGAAAAATATAGTTCAATTACTGAAGAAAAACGTCTATAATTTGTAAGAAAAAATACAAACAACACGTAAAATACCTCTAATCTCTTTGTCTTGTGTTTGCACAACTTGCAACAAATTGGGCCCTGAAATGTGAGCTTGCTAAAATCAGGAAAGCCATTTTTATGGTGTGTCTCAAGTGAGTTCTACATGTATGGGTATGTTGAGTGCCCATACTTGTAGGCCCAATTTGGACCACACTATAAATGCCTTTTTTCCAACCGTCAACGATTGCTATTCAACTTACACACATTTCGAAACACTAAGAATTTCTCAGTAAGTTGCCACGTAATAAAAACAAAAACTTTAAAATTCCAATTATCGTTGCACTTTCTATGTCAAGAGCCTGGTATGGTATCCAATTTTGTCATAAGACAATTTTTACATGTTTCCCACAGAAAGTTTTCTTTTTAAAGGGTTCGATTTGGTAACCCAGCATTCATTTTAAAAGTACTAAAAAGTGGAAATTTTTTTTGTCTTCTTAAAATGCAGTTAATAATTGTCAAAACCCATAATGGAAAATTGAAAATTTGTATCCTTTTCTTCTCAAAAGCGGTGAAAGATAAAAAAGTTCGTTTTCTGTCACAGGAACGAAAACTCACCTGCAATTGATCTTGCAAACGTTCGTTACGTTCAGCTAACGTACGCCTATCTTCGATAGGATCCACGATGCTCTCGTCGGTGTTGAGATCTTTGCTCACATCTCCATTCACCATTTCATCATCCTCATCGTGGTTGTTCTCTTCCAGGTGACCTTTGGTCGCATTAGCCAGTTGTTGTAGTCTGAGCTCTTCTTCCTTGCGTCGAGCATTCTCAACCTTAAATATATTTATTATCTTAGTAAATTTTTTAGTTTAAATGGATTGCATGAAAAAAACGTAAAACAAAAAAAGGAAAAAGCAAAGTCTACCTCTTCCTGTAGCCGCTTAGTCTCCGAATCCTTAGCCTCGACCTCCTCCTTGATCCTTTGAACTTCCTGCTGTTTGGTCAGGATTTCGTCCTCAAGTTTCTGTCTCTCAGCAGCCTCCATATTTTTGCTTTCCTCCAGCCGCTCCATCATAGCTTGCAACTCGTTCTGCCGCTTCTCTAGCTCATCCTTTGCAGCTTGCAGCTGTCGCAGTTGCTCTTCCAGCCGGCGGATCATTTCCTGTGCTTCCTGGAGATTAGCTTGACTACGCTCCATCTCTTCTTGCATAGCTAAAAAAGAAATTGATGATTGAACCCAGAAAAAACCTAAACAAAATCTAACCCTTAAGCCTATCTTCATATTCTTGTTGTTTCTTTTCTGCCCTTTCGCGGGCAGCGATCTCGAACTGCAATTTCTCTCTTTGAGCCTGTTTGGCCAACTTTTCCTCTCTAGCTTGAGCTTTCATTTGCTGCACATCTGTAAAAAAGGCAGATTTAAGAGTACAGAAACCCAATACAGTGTTAATTGCCAAACCTATCGTATCGGGCTTTCTTCGTCGCATATAAAGTTCGTGGTTGCCCATACAGAGAGCCAAAATTCGTTTGTTGATCCTCACGCGTGGAGCGAAAAACACGAAATCCGGAGCCTTTTTGTCGATGGGCTTAATGATAAACTTACGATCATTGAATGAGATATTCCTGATCTCTGACCAAGGAAAACCGATCTTAGGAGTGAGCCTGCAGACATTTTTCTCTAAAACTGTACCCATATGGTGAAGAAAGGAAACTTACTGATCGTCTTTTTCATAAATATTGAGACCCAATGCGTCAACCCCTAAGTACAACTCTGTGCCCTTTTTGTTGCGAATCTCGAAATAATTAACCCCATACATTTCGAGGTCTTGAGCTATTTTAAGGTACTCCATCATGGCGTCCTCGCGCAACATTCCCCGGTGCTCCTTCCACCACGTCATTATACTATTCTCCCATTCTTCCTTTGACATTTTATGTTGGTCCATTACTCTAAATTACTAAACATAAAAAAAATCGTAAAAAAAAACGCTTGAAAACCTACCTCTGCGGCAGGAGTCGATCATTGGTCAAAAAACCAGGGCTGTGAGAGGCTTTATTGTAGTCTCCATGCCTGGCTTGGACGGCATAAGATGCTAAAAGCACGGAGGTCTCAGGAGGGCAGTAGATTTCGTCTGAGAGAATGGCGTTTTTTACTTGGAGGTAGAAGAGTCGAAGGGTGATGTCCTGGATTAGTTCTTCGGCAACGTCTTCCGGGTAAAATTTGGCACGGAACTTGAATTGAAGGGGGTTTTCTTTTTTGACGTCTTGGGCCATCACCTATAATCAAATAGGCCCATTGAGATGGTGATAAATTTATAGAACAAACTGAGTCATGGTACAACTAAATATGGCTTACACCGGAAATAAATAACAAATCTACATTTTTGGTCGGGTCGAAATTCCGTAAACCGGTCGGATTTTTTAAAATGGGTTTTAGTCGTATGAACGTGCGAATTTCAATAATATCTCATTCATTTTTTTTTATTCTCGAGTTCCAGAAAGTCTGAGGTAAACCTTGCCACTAGCTCAAGTCCACTTTGTTCCGTGCAGTTGTGCTCACATAGTTGGTTCAAGTTGCTTATAGCTGTTTTTCACTATCATTGATTATGCTTACATGGTATTTATTACAATCTCTGGAACTACGCAAATTAAAAAATGGATCACTACTAACAACGTTTACCTCAAAAAAGGTATAAAAATTGATTCCTCATAATTTGAATGGAAATATATACATAATTCAATTCATAATACACTCATAAGGTCAAATTAATCACCGAAAACGACCGATAGATCTACTTTGTCTAAAAAATTTCCTTTTTTATATTTTTTCCGCATTAGTTTTAAATTCTGAAATTAAAAAAATTCTTCGAGAATAAACGCAGCCAAATTCTCAACATTTTTCGATGTAGTTGTGTACGACGAGTAGCCTATCAAATGTTTTCTTTTACTATTATTGACTACGTTTACATGGTTTACAACGTGTGGACTAATGTTCAAACTAAACAATACAAGGTTTCTCGAAAAAGGAGACCCACCCACGAAGTTCAATTTCAATTTCCTGTTTTTCCTCATGGCTTCTACAGTTTTTGAAATATTACGTTGGAATTTGAAAATATGCAATTCGTTACAGTCTACGTAGGTGAACTGCTCTTCTTTGGAGGCTGAGCGAAGCCTCCTGCCTGAAACTTTGTCTTTAATCAGTAAAGCTTCATTACTGTTTTTGTTGCTTAATAAACTTTTAGGAGTTCGAGGTTTGAATGACTCAACTACACTCGTTTTCAACGTGAACCCTATTCATTAACTCAATAAATAGAAAAAACTACAATTCGCCAATTGAAATGCCATTAAGAAACAAATCACTATTCCACTACTAAACACTAATATCTGTGTCGTCAAAGATAAACTCTTTTTTGGGTTCGTTATTTATCTGCGGCGGCTCCCGCCAGCCTTAACAATACTAGAAGTTGGAGGAAGTGGTGATAACGTAAGGTTTCACTTTACGCATATTAAAATTCAGGTATTCAGATAAAACTAACACTAATCTGTATATTTTGTCTTTTTAGAGGTGCACAATGGTGCTGCCTTCATTCGGAGATACTGAAAGCTTATTTAAACGAAAAAAAAATTACAAATTTCCTGACAATAGAATCTCACGCTAAAACAAACAATTCTGCAAATTAATAACACTCCAACTATTAGATCATCTCGGACCAACCAATGCATTAGCATAATAAAGCTAATATTTGATTTCCAAATCGCACAATTCTGTGAATCGAGATACTAGTCGCTATTATATCAGGCACTCGGCATTTCAAATCAGTAGCAAATAGGCGACACGTAATAGGTACATGTGAGAAAATGGGTGTAGCAAGAACTGGAAACAAAGATGCCGGTTAGTACCGTTAAGGCCGGTCCTGTCCGAAGCATCATCTCGTAATATGTGATTGTAATGTAAATGCAGCAAGAGAGAGTATGTTTGAGGTCAAACGACCTTCGCTGCATACAGATGTATCGGTAAATGAGGCCTATGCATGAAGAAACTAAACGTCTGCTATTCAAAGGCCAGCCATGACTTGATGACGTAGATTTCTTGGAATCTCTAATTAAAATTCGCCATTATTGTGGTTACAAAACCATTAAAAACTGAAAATGCATAACGTTCATTTATTGATGCTGCCGACCCAACAGCCTACCTTCCACACCAAGTCGAACAAACAACGAAATCGAACCTACATGACCTTTGACTGAATGGTAACCGACAAGTGGCCATGCCAATTCAAGGTAGTCGCTAATTGCAGTTTTATATAAAAACCTCGTGTGATGTCTTGTTACGTAACTATGAAGATGCGAATTGTATGTGTAAAACTATTTGAAGCCAAAATTGATACCTTTGGAAGTGCTAATGGCCTCAGCATACGGCTATCGAATAGCTCTTGCTAATAATTGGGAAAAAAACCGTGCGGTGACTACACCGATATTAAAAATAGAATGGCGTGCAATGAGTAATTACACGGTTTGGTAATAAAATATCATGACTTGCATAGTACGCAATTGTTCATTAACGCATGAAGTGCGGTAATGCACTACTTACCACCTTCGTATCAGTGCGATAACGCACGCAAATCAAAATGTGAGTGACATGCGTGCGGTAAACCTTCGCGTGGATCTATAGAGATTTTACCGCACGCTGATATTCATTTATTTCAACGTTGTCAAAATAAATAAATAAGCGTCGCTAATTCATTTATTTTTCTTAAGGTATAGGCGATATGATATCTCAGATAGAATTGAGAATCTGCAGGGTGATAGTTCCAGTGGTATTCCACCAGTGGTGAGGGAACCAATGGATAATTAAATATTTTTGAACAAAAATATGGGATTTTTCGTGTTAAATTTCACCCCTCGTGGCAGGAAATTCCAGATCAAAAAATCACCTTGAATATCTCGCCAGTAACCACCCAGTACCAGCAACAACTTCATCTCATTTAAAATTCATTTCACAAAAAACCAAATTTTTTTTTGCTGAAAATTCCAGTTATTATCGCAAATAACTATTAAAACCCTAAAAAACGTGCTTCAGTTATCGATTATCCAGTACTGTTTGTTTGTACATGGACAATTTCCAATTATTCATACCTAATGACGTTTTCCACTTAACGCACCGTGGCAGGATACGTTAATTACCATCTTTGATTTATGCCACAACAACAATTTATAGAGCGATTGACATTTTTTAAACAAATCCTTATTGTGTGTCAGTAGGTAAGTAACTATACAAAGATGGTTACTTAGGAACTTCTTCAGAAGAATATATTAACAAATAGTTTTATTGACTTGTTCTACAAATCACAAGCTGTGTATTTTCAAAGCTTTTATGAATAAACATGGCACAATAAGAACATTTTTTAGTTGGCTGAGCACAGTCGTCAATGACCGTTATTCCGTTATGCGTTGAAGCAAAAAAAAATCAACCTGCACCGCTTGATGATATGAAATTTCATCGTCGGCTTTTACAGAATTCATCGCCGAAGAGAGGTATCCGGTGTTTCGTTTTTCTTCTATTTCCTTCATCTTTCGGGCCCGAAGCACTGAATTTCGAATGGTTTGGAGACGCTTTTCTGACAAAGAAATTTTCAACCAAACTATTCTAGTTATTAGTACTAAAAAAAAACCTAATAACCTACTTACCATTTCGCTATCGCTCCCAGCGCTGTCGTCGCTATCAACATTGGACGCATACTTATCTTTAAGACTTTTTAAGCATTTCGTGCACTTCAACTTTAAGGAATCCGGCTGCATGAAATTAATTTAATAAGATTTTTACTTAAGCAGTTTTTTTATCACGGAGTTAAATGAAGCTGTTAAAATTTTTCAAAAACGTTGCTGGGGGGTGGGGGGTTGGGAGCTGAGCCATGCCTAACTTACCAATAACTAAGTTTCCAGGCCTATCAAGCAGGAAGAATACTGATTAGTACAGTTACTAAATAAATTTACTAAAAATGCCTAAGTTATGACAACAATTTCTTTAATCGAGTTTAATCTAGTCGATAGATTACTAAAATTTGCAATAATATAATCACCTACTTAGATAATTCGCGTAGTTTGTCTGCGGTCGTTACCACAGACATATGACGCGACCATAGTCGGACCAATCAATGCTTGAGTCCCACAGTCAACTATGGATCAGGACAAATTGGTCTACAGCAGATATATACAGGCAAATTTACCTGAGTCTGATGAAAACCTAATTTTTTCCCAGTTTCCTTCGGCGAACCTCAACATTTTCTAGCAGAGCCCTGTTAACTTTATGTGTCACAGCTATAAAAGCCTATGACCCACCTCTGATATTAATCACGTTACTCTCAATTCGATTATCAATAGTTTAATCACATACCATGACCGTCCCTAATATATCTGGACTATTAATTGTTTTCATATTATTTTATTTTGATTTATTCAATCAATTATCGATTCAGTTACCAGGCTTATTGCGGAATTCCTTTATACGTATATAGATTTCCATATTTTATTACAGTCAAAAAGTTTCGCCGTTGATATTTTCAATGGCTGTAAAATCGTTTTCTAATAAATGCTTATGCTGTTGAATGTGAAGTTTCGTTGTTACGATAAATAACTACAACATTACAGAGAGTTAGATCACTACGCTATTTTCAAATCTTCTTCATGTAGTTGGTCTGCGCTCTGCTAGCGAGCCAATCAAATCAGAGCATTAGCTTCAAGGTGAATGATAGTCGAGGATAAACTGCTTTACGAACTTATGGATGCGGTTAAATATACCTACATTACATTATTTATAGTCCAAATTCATTGTTAATTTTGATTAACACGTCTTGATTGTATAGTTCAGGTTGTTCCTGAGCAAATATTATTTTGAATTGATGTTTCGAGTATTGGCCAATCTTAAACGCAAAATCGTATATTCACAATATTACTAGTCAGAGTAAAAATGGTAAGTTTTAATGAGATATTTTTCTGCGACTGTAAAATCCCATTTACTGCTCCTTTCTAATAAATGCAAATTCTAATAAATGCAGTTTAGATGTTTCTGTAATTAATAAGCATTTTCACGTTATAAACGTATCAATCGAAGTATTCAAGTTCAGTTTTGCTCATTAAAAGATGCAACTCAGTCCCATAATACATATTTTTTACTAATCAAAGTTGCAATGATTGCCAATATCGTAAAAAAATGGTTATTAATTGTTCCTTCGAAAGTAATGCACTGCTAATTTTTCATAAATAACACTAATCTATCTTTACCCAAGGCATCATAAGCAATAAACTTGAATTAAACATTAGGAACATCACATTACTTATACCAATTTCGAAACGGTAAATGCCTCATTTGTACGAGTTAAAAGGCAACACAGGGGAGTGAATTAATTCAATGCCCATGAATCACCATTAGGTAAACCCACTTGGGCATGGGTGTACTTCTAAATATTTAGCAAATAATGCGTGGGCATTGTTGTGTCTTATCAGAACACGATAGTACCCGGCTATTGCTAAGTCTGAGTGTACACATTTATCAATTTGGAATGTGGACACTGGCACATGTTGCGGATATTTTATTGTAGAAAGTTGAAAATGTACTGAGCCGACGAGGTAGGAATAAATGTGTATATATATTCCCCGTGTGGCGCGGTATTTAATAAATTTCCAAAAAATGGTGTCTAGACATTTCACTTGTTTGCATCTAAGAGAAAAACCTTCGGATTTTCATCAGAGTCTATGGGATTAGCCTCGAAAGGACGCCGTCGTTAAACCAAACAGGTTCGGAGGTAATGATTCATTTATCATGCACGAATGAATAATCTTCGCTTTACCGAATCGTCTATATCGCGTTTTAAGATTTTATGCCTTTTAAACCGGCCAATTTTAAAATGCATAGATATATTTAAGCGGAGATAAACTACACATTTTTCACATGATTATCACGAATTTTATCTGCTCCCATATAATCTGGCCGTGTATGATGTGCTAATTAAATGTCTATGCTGACGTAACCTGAATAAAATAAAGCTGCAGTAACAACGTACTAGTATTTCCATTTATTATGACTTATATATCCGGGTATTAGACCCACTTTTCGACGATACCATTAGATTATGGATTTATGTTTGTTCCTCCGAAATCTCGGTTAACACCAGTTTCGGCTGTTTCAAACATTCTTCATAATAATGAATTTGCCTATTTTTATAATGTACCGTGTTATTTGTCGAACGTGGCAACCTGAGAACAAGATAATGACATATTTGCGAAATGGTAATTATAGTGCGAAATAAATTATCTGGGTTCGTTAAGGAAAACGTGACTTTTCCCATTGCTAACTAAAACTAAGAGACTGTGAATAAATCAGTTAGTCTAGGTTACTTTGGTTTTTACAAATAACGGATACAATGTAACAAAAAAACATGAACATGTTCAATTTTTCGATGGAAATTTGATTCGAATGAGAAACCTTGACAAGGCAATGTCATCATTACTTAACGCAAATAGGCACCTTTCTTTCAATGACCGACTTCTCATTAATCCTATTTATCAATGTAAATAATCGGCAATTAATAATGATGAATTTTACAGTGATTTGTAGTTCCAGGCAGAATAAATAAAGAATAAACATGACTAATTTGTCTGGAAAACTTCTAGAATACCCGCATTATTGTGTGCACACAACATGCCCAGTCGTCTTCCAAAGTGCTCAGTCATTTATACGTATCTGACATCATCATTATAATCACCCACCCGGGTCTGGAAGTCTATTTCCGTCCCATCAATGAATCGTATGCAAATAACATACGATGCAATCGGCAACTGTGGCCGGTGGACTTATCAAAAGCTATTTAGTACATGTTACAAAAATTGTATTTTTCGGCAGAACTGCTGGATGACATTTATTTGTTCGCAGTTTCCTGTGATAATTTGAAATCGTTTGCTTAGATATAAAACTTCCACGTTTTAGGCTAGCTTAACATTGGCCTAATTGGTAGCTTATCAAAGGAGTGCTTGGCAGGGTCACTATCAAGACGTTACGCTTAGCAAAATAAAAAAAGAAACTACCTTTCTGTACAGTTTGACCCACGTCAGATCCCCCTTGGAGTCCGTATATTGGAGCCCGAAGAACCAGACTTCTCGAAGACCAATGGTCTTCACCACCTGATCGAACAGTTGCTTTCCGGATGTGGACTGTTGGATCGCGAATTCCAGTTCCGCGTCCATAGTCGTCACCCGCACGTTCATCTAGAAAAAACAAATTCCCTTCAACAATAGGAAATTACATAAGGAAACTTCTTGGTAAAATTTATCTAATCGAACTAAAACTAAATAATAAAATGTGCAACATTCTAAACTGAATTCAATTAAAAAAATCAAAACCGACATGAGATACTACTAATTATTAAAAAAAATTGAGCAGTTAAATTCCCCATTCAGGTTTCCACTGACAACATTGTTCAAGCAAAATGCAAATTTTTTCCCATCAAAATTAACATCATATGTTAAGTAAGCATTTTTTAATTAAAGTACGTACCACCTCAATGGATATAAATTAAAAACAATTTTCCTCGAGGTCGATTTAATGATTTAGTTGTCACTGGCAGGTCAGTTCCCAGGCCTTCCTTTTGGACTTTCGTAAATGGGCAAGGATGGATTGCAATTATTTTCGGCCAAAATATCTTTGATGAATGTGCAAAATTGGCACAAAAACGGACATCGGGGGGAATTAAGAACAGACGAGTTGAAGGAAATTCTAATCATTTATTTTCTAGCTGTATCGAGGTGAAAATCAATGGCCAAGATATGTACGTTCATAAACACGACATTATTCAAATAAAACCAGTTTTTTAATAACAGGTCTGACAACCTCGTGTAGTTTGTCTGCGGTCGCCACGAGAGATGCACGAGTCCGCCCATCAAGCGAAAGACTTTTAGAAAACCTTTGGGAGAGTCTTAAAAAACAAACTAAAATCAACATTGTCACGACTGATTTTTTGACCTTGACTGACTGAAATTCCAATCAATAACTACGAACCTAAAATTCCAAAAAAGGCGGTAAGAATATGTAGAATTTGGTTCATTTAAATTCTCATCCAAATATAACTCGTGCATCGACAATTTGATACAATTTTAGACCAAAATGCATTCATGCAGACTGAATCAGAAAAACACTCGTGCACACAGTCGTACTTTTTTTTATCCCAAATTACATTTATGCATATTGCCCTATAATTTATCCGTAATTTTCAAACCTCGTGCATGCACATTCGTGCAAGAAGGTAAGTAAGTTATTACTTCACTTTAAGATAACTTCTCTTATACTTTTAATTACATTCGTTACATGGATGTTAATGGTGCTAGCTCTTTTCTGTGCCACTGTGAATAAATTAAAAACTATTTTGTTCAAGGTCAATTAATCATTCTTAGATTTGGAAATTAGACACCTGTAACAAAAATATGGGCGAAACGGGTCTTCTTGAGCTGGTGCGAAGTTCATTAATAATACGAATTAAGTCAAGTAAATCAATAATGCTTTGCAATAAAATGGAAAGCAAAGGTTGCCATTGACAAATTGGAAGACCCGCCAAACTTCTTTTCCCTATAAGTGGACTGCAGCGTATATTATTTCTTCCAACGTTTTCACATTTTTTCTAATTTTTCCCTTCCCACTTTGATCCTTCATCGCCGGGATCCAGTTTCGAACCGGGACGAAGGAAGTTTGCACTTCCAGCCTGGACCGACGGGGTCTGGTTTTCGGGCCTGGAAGGCCGGGGATTCCCAGAGATTTATTTAATGACTTTAATACAATCGCAAGAGATTGTGCCTCTATACATAACATGGAACCGGAATAAACCATTGTTTATCGGATACAAAGCGATGATTGGATATAGTGTTGCAGCAAAAACAATCGCTTTGTATGGCATCACTATAATGTCCAAAATAATTCGGTTGAAGTGCTTTTTTAATATTATCGGTTTTTTGCTTGTAATATGATGGAAGTAGAAACTGATGATGTCATGTTAATGATTGCCAATAACAGCTATTATTATTTGGCAAAACCTGCTAATTGTAAGACAAACTTTTATTGTAGGACTTAAAGTAATATATGATTATATTCGATATGAATGTGTTGTAGTTGCAAGTCGTCTCTGGTACAACGTGCGATGAAATAAATAAAAAAACTTCTAGAATAAAAGTTTCTACCTAAAATGCATCAAACCGGGTTCCAAAGCATTCTAAGAGATTTTTTACTTGATCATCCCTTATAGTGTGCCTAAAATCAGGATACACTCTAGAATTTTTTTTTAATATTATTTAAAGGCTTTTAATAATAAATTTCATATTAATATTGCAGACAAAAAACTTGGTATTTTCTCCTATGCAAGACAGTGTAATAGTGGTATTATCAGTAATTTAAAATTAAATTTTAAATTACTGATTATCTTTCAGTGTTAAAACACGATTTTTAAAATTGCCCACTTGACGCCTCAACGCGTCCGTATATCGGATACTTTGTATAAGATCCTCCTCTCTGTAAGATAATTTTCCTAAAAATATTTACCATTCGTATAAGTATCCAGTTATAAATTAGACTACCTCCAGTGCTGTTAGCAACGTGAATCAAAAAATCTATTCTGCTCTAAGGGCCAATAGACTATAGTCCGGACAACTTTACCAAGAGGATAGTACTTGAGATAATACTTATGGAAATTTCGAAATGAAGGTAGAGCATTTGTGAATTATATGATTTTCATTAAAATTATCGTTCAGGTAAAGTTACTAGAACATTGATCTTGGTAATGACCTTGAACTATCAGCGTCAAACTGTAATTTGAACAGTTAAGCCTTAGCTATAGGGGGCTACAGAGGATTTCATCACAAAATCTGGATTTATCGTGTTATCACATACCATAGACATTTTGTCTTGGACTTGACTATTGACTAAAGTTGGATTTAAACATGCATAAATTGTTCACGCTGGTGTTTTGTACGTGTAAGCCGGTAAATTTTCAAATTTCAGTAAACTAGCGCCAATACTTCGTGCAGATAAAAAGCATTAGGACTTTTTGACGCCAATAAACCATGCACCATCAAATCCTGTTTGACATAAAGCAGTAAATTTACGTCATCACTTTGGATTTCACTGGCTAGGGCACATTTATTAATGCGATGTCAATTTTTAACTACAAGCTAATCTTCATAGAAACGTTCAAATAGGAACGGGATATTGGGGAGACTGTTGGATAAAACAAACGATTTCTTCTCAAGTTGGTACCAAGTAAACTGTTTTTCATTTTGCCAAAAAATGACTAAGAACGTAAACACGTTATTTTACCGCCTGTACTGCGTAACTTAAAAAAGATTGTTTTTGCTATTTGGGCGGAAAAATTAATAATTCATCTTAAAGTGTGTATTTTTTTTTTGTATTATGTCACTGTTACAGCAAATCAGTAAACATTAAGGCCGAGTTGTTTAATCCTGGTTTAAATTTGATTCGATTAAAACCGAGTCTCGTAAATTATGACGTCCATAAGGAATGCATTGCTGTCACAATAATTATAATCTGATATAAACAAATTATTTTTGCGTAATCGTATATACGGGAGTCGGGATTCAGCAGAACCGAGTTTAAGCAATGATTCAATCATTCAGTTACAATATACTTTTAAAATACACGTTTAAAACAACTGTAGTCATTTTATTTGGTTTTAAACTTCAATTCGAGTTACTTCTAAACGTTAATACTCCAACTGAACTCACCAATTTACTGGACACCATTTTGACCCTGACGAAAACCACTGTATCCGGTGCTCTGTAAGTACCAACTACACTGGCCTAGGTAATCCTACACTCCTACACAATAAACTATTATCAAAGTCCTACTATCGACGATAATAGTCAAACCTATCAAAATTCGTTTGAATTGTAACGCGGTACGCTTTGGACTGAAAATAATACAGCTAAGTAACCGTCAGTCCAGGTCCAGCATTGAAATACATACAAAATTTAAACGGTAACCGCCAACCAAAGGCAAGCTGGTGGTCATATCGTTCACCCATAAACCATCTTTACCATGGGTAAGACAAGGAGAGAAGTGCGCTCAGGGGCCATATGTTAGGTAAAAGAACACATTGGTTGGGTGCAAAGGGGACCGTAGCCGCAAACAACCAGCACATGTTGACCGCCCAACCAATGGCGGAACGATGATAATTTTTAAAGTAGTCGAGATAATTGAGACTGGCGATGTTGCCACCAATAATTGATATACCGGATGACAATAGAAACTGCCACTCTTTTGCTATTTTTCTGCATTAAATGTTACGTTATTTCTGAACCGAAACTGATCAGTTTTGAAATTTAAATTGTACACCTTATATATTTTGGTTTTAGCCGATCGTTTAATTACGAAAAGATGATTTTGGAGTTCTTTTAATGTATTTTTATTTAAATTCAAATTCAAAATACTGTTAAATCTAAAATTTCAAAAAACATAGAATGTTCCAATTAAAAACCAAAAGTGGTCAGTTTCGGTTAAGCCGGAAATAACGTAATATTGAGAACTATCCCGATTAATTCCTAATCTTGTTTTGCACAAAGGGTCCAAATTTCAAAATTTCATATAAGATAACAAAAAAGTTACAGGGTGTACCCAGATTTTGTTTCCTTTTTCTGTTTTTTGAAACTCCTCATGGTACGACTCTGTTTTTTTTTTATTTCAGCTATAAGACGTCAACTATCGCGTTGTATAGACAATTTAAGTATATTCAAGTAGAATAATGTAAGTCGTGTACGTTGCTATTTAGGCCTCCAGGTATATTAAAAGAATAACCTTCGGTTTTTCCATACGTTGCTAAAAAAAATTTAACACTCTTGTTGGACAGCTTGGATTTTTCTAATTGCACTTATAACAGAAAGATTTTCTGTAAAAATCTGAAAACCAGTAGCAAATATGGTTTTCATTAGTTACATAAAATTTTCCCAACTTTTCTTATCCGATAACAGTTACATCTATTCCATTATCACGCATAGCATTTTGTAGATATATAGGCTTTCAAATCCCTTTAAAATCATTGGCTTATTTCGAACGAATTTTAATATTTTTCTCTTTTTACTATCTTCTTCAAGCCTTTCATGGAAAGATCATGGATTTTCATAATCTCATTTGAAAGGACGGTTTTTAAAACAACTTTTAAAAATTGTAAATTTCAGAAAAATAAGTGACATATATTTTTTCTCAAAAATTCCATGGGGAATTTTCAAAAAGTGACAGAGATACTTTATTTTTTAATTTTTATGAATGTCTTTTTGTTCATCCTTATTCCCATTAGACGCGTTTTAACATGTGGTTGGTTGCGAAAACCGAAGTCCACCTTCTGCTAATACTTATTCACCCATATTGTATTTACTGTAAAGCGGACCTCATAAGCCTTTTGATTGTTGATTGGAACACACACAGACTGCTATATTCAACATGGAGATCTGGTCCCAAGTTGACAGTATGGCAACCGTGTTGATCTCTTATGTAGGTATAGATAAACCACCTGACAATAAATGCCGATGATCTCGAACCACCTGTTTGTATAGTTGAGCCAAGTTAAGCGCAGAAGTAGGCAATGACAATATTTCTACATTATTATTGTCGGCTTTACCTGATTGATTGCGTCTATATTTATTTTGTTTTTTGCAAATTTTGCTTTAAATTGAAGCTTGTTAACCATCGATAATGAATTTATGCCATGAAACTTGGCAAAATTGTTAGCCTCATGTAACTTACCGCAGACTCATTCCCTGCATCAGGGGTTTTCTTGAAAAATCTTTTGGGAACTACACATTTCCACCAGCCAGTTTTCTTCTTAAATAAGACCATTATCCAAAATATTAACAAAAAAACAACTAAAATAGTAGGGCAAAACGCAAACTCTGAAATAACCCGGCACACTGGAGAAACTATTTTACAAAAAGTGTTCTAGATTGTTTCATTTTATAACCTGACATACCTACTTGGCTGGAAGAATACATATTTGAACAGAGGCCTACGAACGCACATATTTATACACAGATAAGTCTCAGTGCGATACTGTAAGAACAGAAACTAGGAAATAATTTAATTCTATAAAACATAACCTGTTAAACTAAATTTTGACCTTAATGAAGGAAATAAAATGGGAAATAATAGAGGATATTTTTAGGGAGCAATTTTGTACCTGTTTCGGCATCTTGAAAGTCGTCTATGGGTTCCCACACCTGAAATGAAACAAAATATTATGTAATTTTTCAATGATTCACTTAAAACAACAGTTAATGTAGCTCTAAGGCGGTGTTGTACAATCAATGTTCAAACGTTGATTTAGCGTAACAAAAACTGTTCTTCAAGCATCCCATAAAAATAGTATTTCTGTCAAATTAATTTCATTTATGACACTATACTATTCTTATGGAGTAGTTATATGAGGGGCAAAATGTCAATATTTCAAAAATCACAAAATGACTAACTCTAATATGCTGTGGATGATGGATTTGTATCTGTATAGGAAAGTTCCAAATTTCTAGTGATTTAAGTCGGATCAGGTTTAAACTGAGACTCTGACATTTTCAAGATAAAATCAAGCTTCTAAGGACTAATTAGATGACTCATATAACATAAGCTAATGTACTATTGACAATATAACTCTATCTCTCAAAAGTTCAATTATATATATATTATGAAATGCCCTTCTAGAGTTCTGGAGGCACTTCAATTTCTATCTTCAGATCACTAAAGAGAATCATTCCAAGCGTTTTTTGCCTGGGAGGAGCACAGTCATGCCACCCATATTTTTCTCAATTATACAATAATCTTACCATTCCTTCAATATTCGTTTTGGCGCTACCATTGTTTGTCAGCAAAAGCAGCTCATTATTTAGAACAAACGCTGATGAATATGCACAAACACGACAATAATAACCAGTAATGAAGATGTGCCACACATTCTTCCTCACCACAATACTTTTTTTGAAAAAAAGCCCTAGATGTGGGACACGAAGAGCTTATAACTTGTTACCTGTCAAACCCCATTATATTTGAAATGACATGTGAGGGTTTTTCTACTTGAAAAAAAATATTATATTCTTTTCAATTTACTATTTGAACTACTTCGTATATAGTTAATTCTGTAATGTTGTAACACTCCGTTTCTAATGTTGCTGTGTCATTATTGTAGGATGTTGATTAAACCAATTGCTCTTTAGCATCAAACGTCTGACAGATAGATAACAGTTAATAAGTCTATTAAAGAGATTACTCTGACATTTCAAGGCCTAATTGGATTTGTATTAATAATCACCCTTTATACATATCAATTTATAAATAGACATTTTTAAAGAAAATGACGATTTTTTTCTTGTTTAGGGGAATAATGATATTTTGACAAAATGGGATCTCACCCTTTAGAGAATGAGTAAATAATGAAATGAAACAAATGGGCAGCAGTTACACCACAGTATGGCACCTACTTGGCGACGTTAAAAAAACAGGTTTTCCACATTATTAGGTCTCATGATGTGGACAAATTGGTTAGTTATACCATGTCACAGTTTTTACCGCGCCTCAAGGCTCTAACTGCTAATTAAACATGGGTTATTATTTTAATAATTGTAGATAAGAGTCTATAGGTATCTTTAACTCTATTGCAACTTGCTATAAGTAAAACCCTAGTAGGTGTCACTTTGGTTCGAGCGGGCAATTGAACGCCCATGACCAGCTAAAATATTCTAACATTAGGAGGTACCTGCTGAGTCTACATTCCATCAGTGAAGACTTTGCGAGGGTTTTTAACCCTTAAGGCCTAAGCCCTAAATTCTAAAGGTTAGCAAGTGATTATTTATTAATTAAGAAATCAAGCAGAAACACGACAAAAAGTTGCCATCACCACCTGATATCACAGTTAATTTTGTTCAACAGAACATTCTTTGAATTTTTAAGCAAGAAGGCCATGAAACCTGCTGCCGGCACTTGTTTACTATAATGGCGCTCCAAGGAATAATATCATGCAAGTCCCAGTCACCATAGTACTTACCGGTAAAAAATAAATATTCAAAGAGTTAACAGGTATCCCGACCACCACATGAACCCGAAATTAGAGGGTTTTTAATTGCCACACACACCCTTCGCGCACAACGAAACTTTAACGTGACAAAAGACAAAAGTACAAATTACAAGCTGTCAAGATTGGTTTCGATCTACAATCTGAAGAAAAAACAACTGCAAGGAGAGCTTAAAAGCCTCGACGAGAGAGAGCAGCACCTTGTTAATTAAATGAAAGACATTGTATGACGTTGAGAGCTATTGATTGGGTATGAGTCAACTATATCAACGTGCAACTCTTAGGGTATCTGCTGAATGATCCGTCAAATAGAATAGAATTTGAGTGTAGAATGAGGACATTATTGCTCCCTGTGTGACGCTCAGGCATTAAGTTTTAAACAGGTGAAAGTGGGCATTGTTATACGTTTGTCAAATGCATTGTGGCTCCATCTTTTAAGCCGAGTACAGAAACGAAAATCTGTCTTCCAGAGTAGGATGCATTGTTGTTATTTTATGCGTTTGGAAATTTCACATTTCATTTATTTCGAAATTTCTTGGCATATTTAATAGGGAAATTGAAAATTGTTGATAAATGTGAATGGTGTTGCAAAATAAAAAAAATTATTGATCGATTTTTAATCTTTAAAACAATTTTCTTCCAGTTTTAGTTTTGAGGTGCTGTGCAAGGCCGGTACGAGCGATCCCTGTACTCCTTCAATTGTTTTGTAGATTCCATCACTCGTGGAGGCCATTTTGTGTTTTCAGTTCAAGCTCAGGTTGATTTCTGCACGGCCTTGTGTTACCTCGAAAAATATTGTTAAGGTAATACAGTTTACAATTTTCATTTATCTAAAAACGCGATTTAAAATCACCTCCACTAATAGGTTTCTGAGTTATCAACAAATAAATACGATTCAATGAAAACCTACAGCCGGAAGAAAATGGAAGATTCCTTTGAGGTGGAGGAAATCGTGGAATTTGAGGAGGTCTGCAGACTTTGTATGGAAACGGAGGACGAGATGATATCGATATTCAGCAACGAGGATTCTGTACCTCTAACCTTGCGAATTATGGCTTGTGTCGCTCTTGAAGTGAGTAAAAATAAGAATTGATTCAGGGAAGGTGCTCTGTAAAGGCAACTGTCTCTGGGGCTATCTAATTATGAAGGCCTTTAGGCAATTTTGAGCAAGTTACAATAAGTGAAACGGTATCACCAAGACGCAGGAGATGATGCACCAAGAAAGAGAGTTATGAAGCTGCAGGGAAGCTATAAAATTTCAATGTTTTGTGGCATAAGCAGTGCTGTTGTGTCTAGTCCCTTATTGGACTCTACACTTAGAATATCAACTTTTCATTAAGTTTCTTATGGGGTCTAATATCAGTAGAAGCCCTAGAAGAGGCAGCATTATTTTCTCCTATTTGATTCTTCAACTCTCATGCACTGCCTTTTTAATTTGGATACCCTGTATAGCCGTAAAAAAAAAATTAAATTTTAACACTGTATATCTTTTCAAGAAAACATTTGTGGCCATACCTTTACAATCCTTTTATCTTACTTTCTGAGAAAATTTAGTGTTTAAATGGTTAAAATGTTAAAACTTCCACACCAATTTTGAGGCTACTGGTTGTACTTCAGTCTGCATTTACAGGTTTTCGAAGGTGATGGCCTCCCAGAGAAGATTTGCAACCCATGCAAATTTCAGCTGGAAAAGTCGTATAACTTCCGAAAAAAATGCGAGCAATCTGACATGAAGCTCAGATCGCACTTGAAAGAGTTGAATAAATTGGGCGACGTGTTCGTTGAAAATGAAATGGCAGTGTCATCTCATGTGCCATCTGGAGAATCACTAGATGAAGATACAACTATTTCTCAGAGCGAAAGCCAGGTGGAAATTGAGGGTAGAAGTATTGAACCCAGCACTGAAGAGGATCTTGTAGGTAAGTACTGAAAGTTCATCTTTGGCTATCTTTGAAGAAGCAATAATTTTAATATTGTATTAGGTGTCACGAAAGTGACTTATGTTGAAGCTGCCAGAGAAGAAATCGAGAATTCTCCGAACAACATTACACTGTCACTGGAGACCGATGTAGAAAATAGGGAAGCTTGTACATTAAAGTCAATAGATGAGGTGAAGTCTGAACCTGAGGAAGAAGCCGGCGACGGTATATTCATAATAGAGGAAAACGATGAAACTAGTGCTGAACACGCGAACATGGGCGCTATTGCGGATGCAGTCAAGGCAACGTTAGCCAGCCAGCCAGGTAAACTAATGGTTAAAGTGACAGTTCTTTATATGGGCTTATATTACATTCAAAAGGAATTAATGTCGGCGGGCAGTTGCAGCTGAAACTAAATCCTTTGGAAGGCAAAAGCACACAAGTGGAAGTTACGACGGAGGACGGACACGTTATTGTAATGGAGATTTTGACAGAAGAGCGAGAAGCACAGCAGAAGGAGGATTGTGCGAGGATTCCTGAAGGTAGGACAATTTTTATTTAAAATGTGTAATTGGAAATTGGTTAAAAGGCCATTTTTATGTTCAGACCAAGCGGAATTCAATGAAGATGGTGAATTGAAAGTATTCCAGTGTCCAGAATGTCCAAAAGCTTTTGCACGAAGGATTCAACTTAGGAGACATTCTTCGGTGCATATGCAGCAAAGAGGTGAGTTAACAGACATTTGACGTATTGAGTATATATATTGAATATTTTCTGATATGCTACAGGTTTCACATGTGGAATTTGTGAAAAGTGGTTTCCTACAAGGTCAGCTTTAGTCCGGCATGAACGTATCCATACAGGGGAACGACCGTTTCAGTGCGAAGTATGCTCGAAGAGTTTCGCCCAGAAGGAAATTCTGTATCGGCATTTAATGACGCACACGGGTCAACGACCTTACACATGTCCACACTGCCCGAAAGGTCTGAGCATTTATTTATATATAGTTTGCATAAAACGACATATATCATGTGTAGAATTTTTGAAACTGGTTTTCTGTTTGTAGGTTTCAATCAAAAAGAACTACTAAGACTTCATATGCGCACGCACGCCAACGCCCCCAATGATATTCAGTTGCACTATTGCACTTTGTGTCCGAAGGTATTTTGCCACGCCTCTGGTTTGAGTAGACATCTGCTCACACATACGGGGAAGACATTCAAATGTCAAGAGTGCGACAAAACGTTCACGGACAAAAGTTCTTTGAGGCGGCATCATTTGCAGACCGGTCACGACAGCTAATGTTAAACTTTTTTAACTTTTGTGAAGGTACTGTTTTTCTTTTTAGATTTTGAACCTTTTTTCCAAGATTTCTCCACATTTTCAGCAACTGTTTTCCAGTAACAATTAAATAATAAGATAATTCTAATTCTGAAGAATAAATTCTTAATTATTCGCTTTAGTATTTCAATGGGTCTGGTTCGATTCTGCGTATAAAAATAGCTAAAGTTTAGTCCTTTTTACCTAGGCATGTGCATTGCACGAAAATGCCTATCCACCATTCACCGTTTTGATGCAGCTGGAACTTGATTAGTACGCAGATTGTCAAAATTCTGAAGAATTCCAAGTTCACTGGATATATTTTTCAGTGTTTTGAAGGTAAGCATTTACTCTTTAGTAAAGACTCAGACGGAAACCGTTGTTAATGTCTCCATGACAAATTACCGTCACCCAAAATGTCACTATCTTCAAAACCTATAAAAAAAAAGTTTTAGTCAACGAGCACAATTACATGGTTTTGCCATGAGTCATGTCATCATTTTAAAAGGCTGACTTGAGATGATGTTTTTGAACTTTACGTTTTAATTAAAACTTACGATTAAAAACTAAAAAGTAAAAAATTAAAATAAAAGAAAGAAAAATATTTAACCTTCAAGGAAGGAATAATTTTACCTGTGCTCGAATTTTCCCAGCGGATTCAAATAAATGTACTCAAATTTTAATGATTATTTTATTTTAAATTTAATGTAAACTCCAACTTACAATCGACTAACATAACTCAAAAATACCTTAATTTCTTCTTCGCATTTCTCGATGGATTCTCTTTCGTGTTCTTTTTGGAGCAAATGCAAAAAAATTTTTCCATTTGCAGTTCCAATTAACTAAAAACAAAATAAATTTTTACCCTTACCGACCAATTATCCAAGTAAATCTCACCATATAAGATATTTCCCCATGTTTATCTTCCACGTTTAACTTTGGCGATAGTTTCAAACAGCTGATTTTTTCGGGAAATTGCACCGAGTATTGCGAGTACATGTCGCTTTTGCTCAGGTCCCATACGTGTATCGTGTTCTTAGAATCTTTGGTATAAAAAAGGAACGGTTTCGTCTTGGACCAATGAATTATTTGCGCTTCCGAAAAATCTGTTTGGTCCTTGTTTTGCAAAATCAAGAGCGGTCGATCAGTTGTTCTAGAAAACAGTGTTATGTCTCCGTTTGCGTACCCTGCCAGAAAGTGGGATGAAGAAAAAGGGCAGTTTTCTAAGCAGATTGCCTCACTCTTTGATTCTGATGGAGAGAGAAAATTGTGGAATATCAGGGAAATTGCTAAAAAGGGCCACAAACCTGAGTGAAATATCTTCGTGCTTCCAGGTTTCCCACTGTCCAAACAGTGCAAAATAAATCCATTGTTTGTGGCAACGTAAATATGGTGGTTCACCACCACACAATCAGAACAAACAAATTCAGGTAAATGGGGGTACACTTGCGTTAAATCGATAATTTGACTGTTAAGAAGAACCACATCCTCTGTTCTCGAATACAAGGTCCATATTATTATCTTTCCGGAATCGTCTATAGAAAGTACCTGCAAATTAGTAAGGAACATTGTTTACCACGGATTTGGGTCTATAACAATTGCCTTGTGTTATTAAATAACACGAAATTTTTAGGTCAAATATTTCTGGGTTGAAAGTTCAATGCCGTACTGGATGTTGCACTGAAATTATTAAAATGTTTCGTGTTTTTTACTGGGAGTGTTTTCTCCGGTTTTAATATGAGATGATATCAATCAAATTCATAATCTATGAATTTCAAAGAAATTAAAATGAAACTCAGTGTAAATAAAGTATTTGTGTTATTGGACATTTATCCTTATCTACTGCACAATTGCTTCTGTAATTTTTCAATAATTATACTTCTCAACTGGCCATTCCTCATAAGGAGGGAATATTCAATGAAAAGAAAAAAATCGAACATTATGGAAAAAGACTACCTATACCTATTTACCTCATTACGTGACATCTCTTTTACTTCTCTATCATTTCCTTTATGGCACACTGTTACAACCCTGCCCAAGTGACTCTTCCCTATCGCTGTCACAAACGAGGGAGTTCTATTAACTATGTCGGGCGGCCTGTGTTTCTCCGTATTCCAAACTACTAGAGCACTATAAAACACTAATTAGTCCGATCCAAATTTACCTAATTGCACCAACCCATCATTTTGGCCCGCTATAATGCTGCTATTCCCATCGAAGCAAAATGTGGCACAAGAAATCTCTCCGAAAGAAATCAAAGTCTTCGAAGGTGTATCTAAGTTGTCCAAGTCCCAAACGCACACCAATGATTTTGCTGGGTCGAAGTTTAGGTTGTTATTTGAATGGACAGTCAGAAATTTGTTCGCGTTTCGTGGATGCACAGACATGGTTTGAAGTGTTGTGTCTTTGAGCAGGCTGTTAGAAGTATTCAGCTCGAGGTAACCTCTGCTGAATGGCAACTCAGTTTTATTTTGATGAAAGTTCTCAAGTTGCTTAAACCTCTTCTCAGACAAAATTTGCAAGATTAAATTTGCAGAGTGTTTGAGAAAGCTTTCCAGGTGACCCTCATTCGTGCTCAGTTGCAAGTCTTCAATATTTGTGTTTCCTCCTGCACCCACAAGCTCACATTTATACCGGTTCCAAAACCCTTCCATGTTTAAATTAAAATCAGAAAACCTTGCGGGCATTTGGGTCCACATTTCTCTCAGTTCAATATACTCTGTTTGCACTTCCTCGCTAATGTTGTCTTCTCCAGTTTGCACGGATGCCTGCACAGCACAACCCCGTCCATAATTTTTTATATAATCTTCATAAGGCACTGAAGGCGAGTCGAAAATTGTGAAATTCATAACGTCTAGTTTAATCATACTGAGCAGTTCTTCGCCTCTCTTTTTCCTAGCGGCACTGGCCTTCCTCTTTTCACATTTTTTCTTGGCGTCTGCAAAATTGATGAATTGCAATGACCTTTGATCTTCGAAGCCTTCATCGGATAATGAGTGGTGAGCGCATTTTTCTTGCTGGAGTTCCATGATTGCGTCTTCCTTTTTAACCGTATCTTCGATGTACTTAAGAATTTGGCGATGCTTGAAGTCTGTAAGTTCGAAAGTTCCGGAATCTAGCTTTCTTTCATCGCTTTCAGCTGAAGAAAGTCGCTTGGCGATACTTGTTCTCTCGGGTTGGCCTTGAATATCTTCAGTGCTGGTGCTTATAGAGCCGCTAGCACCAGATATGAGCAAGCCCGAGTTCGTTTCATCGCTGCTAGAGGTTGCAGCTTCGAAGTCTGACTCGTAGGACTCGAAGTCTTCCTCATATGTTTCTTCGGGGTTCTTTACAGATTCGTTTATGGGCAAATTTTGCGGGGTTGCTGCGTCTGGTCCCACTATGTTGGCATTGACGATGCTGCCTTTTCTTAGGGTGGCAGTTCTAGGTCTCCCCAAAGACGAGCTGGTGGTTTCTGGGGACGAGTCTCTAGTTTTTGTAATTGATTTTATGCTGCTTTTGCTTGATATGGGACCTTCTTTAGGTTTTTTATTGCTGGTTTTTGGACTAATAGTAGGAGCGGCTCTTTTCGCTAACGCTGGAGAATTTTTTTTATCTGATATGCCTAAGTTTTTGCTAGATTTTTCCATGGATTTGAGGGCATTAGAATACAAATTTTTGCTTGGAAAATATTGAGTTTTTTGTACTCGATTAGACAAGGCTTCAGACGTAGCTTTAGTCTTTTTGGATGCCGTAGAGGCATTTTCTTTGCCCTTTTCCAACGCAGGTTGTCTTGAGGAGACATTTGTCCCTAAAAATTTCTTCTTTTTAACCTCCTGCTGTCCTTCGCTTAACTTCTTTGCTCGTTCTATGGAGTCTTCTTCCTTCGTTTTACGTGTGCTCGTTTTCGATATTGAAGTTTTCGCTTTGGTCGTTGTTGGTTTTCTTTTTGTAGCAACATCCTAAAAGATCTACGTGTGTGTATCGAGACCAGCTATTGATTTTGTGAAAAAACCTTCAGTTTGTCGTTAATGAAAATATTTATAAGGTGTTGACAATACAAACACCGTGGAAACTGATATTTTTTCGCCTGTGGTTTAATCTTCTCGACTTACCTTGGAGGTGGACATAAAAATAGGGAAAAAGACGGCAGTTAAAACGCTTTATAAAGCTTTTCTAACCATCACGATCTGACACAAAGTAATGTATCATTCTTGTTTGTAGCATGGAACTAGACTGCTCCGAAATAATCGATATTGGGGGGGAAACTAGCGTGCTCTAGTGAATAATAATTAGTCCACTGGAGATATTGGAAAAAGAGGTGCGCGATTCGCGTAAAAAGCAAAACGTTTGAGCAAAGATTAAGAAGAAACATATACTCGTTCTGCTAATGAAGAAGGAAAAGTTGAAGAACATACAACTGATGACAACTCTAAATGAGAAGCATCCACAGAAGAAGGAATTAATGGAATCCCGAGAGGGAATAGGACAGCAGAACTTGCAAAATAGGGACACTGAGAAGCTAAGGCCATTTTGGTCATTACACAATCACAAGCAACAGGAACTTTTTTTTTTATTTCGTATCGTACATAGTACAATGTTAATTTTAAAATTAAATTTAAAATTGAATCCTTTTCAATGGAAACTTGGCGAAATGAAGCAAAAGCTCGTATCGATACGTTGATTTGTCGAAAAGCGGCGAAACTCGTAATCTAGCTATAGTATACATCATTACATACTTAAAAATCTTATTGAGTGTTAGTTCAGCGCCAGAACACTATTATTTATAAGTAGACAATGTTTACTGCATATAAGTACCTACCTACATTCTGCAGAACTCAATATTGAACGGCATAGTATGAGGGCTTAGGATCTATGAAAAGTAGTAAAGCTTTCACTTGACATTTTTAAATCAAGGGCGGAAATCTTGGGGTTGCAACCCTGATGGTATAAATTTGTCATTTAGTAATGATTTTCCAAAATTTCTGCCCGTAGTTGGACATGGTTTTTTACCATTTCAGCTGTAAGATTTTTTGCAGCTTTCGGTTATTAAACACAAAATTATTTACAAAAACATGTCGTATCTTTCGAACAGTAATATCATTTCTAATTCTTAAAAATGGCATTCCTATTCATCAAAACACAACAAATAAAGACGCTTCTAATAAATATCACATTTTTTTAATACTCCGGCCTGTAGAACTGGGTTCCAGGGGGGATTTTGTATCCGGGGTAAGCGTGGTTCAAGGCATGCGCGTCGAAAAAGGGAGTGTAGTCCTTATCCTTTCTAAGAGGCCTGAAATTTACAATATTCGCTCCTGTTTCACAGTCACTCAGCATTTGATTTTACCTGCAAGCAGGCCCTTTGGACAATTCAACGAGGTGCCTCTCTTCATCGGCCATTCTTTGCCTGACGTTGTCTGGGGGCCATTTCAGGTCACCCCGAAGATGCTTGCCTCCTACGGTGACTGTTTAGTATGCAGAGATTAAATATAATGCACATAAAATTTTGATTTTTTGAACTTGTATGGGGATGTCTGTAAGAACTATGAAAGGTTAACTCGATGACCTGATGGTGATAATACACAAATCAAAATTTTATGCTAATTATTTAGAAATATGTATGAGTTTGGGTGCAGGTTGATTAAGTAGTGTCAGAAAATTGAACTTCGAACATAGTTCGGGAATAAGGTCAAAAATTAGCGTGAAGAGTGAGCTCACATCCATAAAAGACGAGCTCATTATCTTTGCGCTATTTGTATTAATCAACAGGGTTCAGTGTGGTATCGATCTTTGTGATTGAAATGCTCAAAGTGATTTTGGCTATTAGTCACGTAGTGCGAAGTAAGTTTTTTTTGGTGGTTATAAAGTATGACAAACCTTTAAGGGACGCCGTGGCTGGTTGTGCTGAAAAAACAGGTGCTGGAGCTTGACTCACTGGGGCTGTCTGCCTCAGAGTAATGGTAGATGGGGGTGGTTCCACTGGTTTGGCTGACTGTGGTCTGGAAGCTGCTACCTAAAATATGGATATTATTTTTCTAACTCGTCTGACTCTTATTATTGATAATCTGCAGACAGAAATGCTAGTAAATGGTAAAAATACGCATCCGGAATGAAACGCATTAAACAGGGTGTCTTTTCCAATTGCGTTCAGTGTTGCTATCCCCGAAACGATGGGAGTTACAATATCGGTTAAATGAGAAAAACTTCTTGAAAATTTCGAAATTCATCATCAAAAAGCAAAATCAAACTAAGCCCGTACCTGTGTTTGAGCAACCGTCGGTTTAGGTGGAGAAGAAAACTGGTTTTGGGATGGGCTTGATTGATACTGGTTTACTTGGGCTACAGGTTGGGATTGATAAGGGGACTGTTGCTGTGGTTGGTTAAATTGCTGTTGACTTGGTTGTTGAGGTTGATATTGCTGACCACCCGGTTGGTACTGCTGACCACCGGGTTGGTACTGCTGACCAGGCACTTGATAACCTGGTTGTTGATATTGTCCAGGAGTCTGATACCCTTGTTGTTGCCAAGGCTGACCTGCCTGTTGATAGGGTGGTTGGCTAGGATACGACTGAGCAGGGGTTGCGCCGAAATACTTCTGCGCCCCAGCTCCTAAAGGCGACTGCACTGGCGCCCACCCTTTGCTAGGGGTTGCCGGTCGGAAACCTTGGGGACTCTGATTGAGGGCGGGGGAGGTCAGGGGCGATCCCGCGCCTACGGAACTAACGTCTAAAGGTTTCAGGGGGCGATAGGATTGTTGCGGGGCAGGTTGCTGGTAGGGGGCGCCCTGTTGAGGAGCGGAATTGCTCTGGTACTGCAAACCTGGGGATCGGGTGTAATATTGGGGTGCTCCTCCCTATAGTGTAAACAGAATTTGTTTCATTATTCGTGCCGCTTTGGGATATTTTTAGTGCTTTCGACCCCAAACTAATAGCAGCGTATCGTTATATTGAATTTCCAAAGGTATTTTGGTTTGTGCTAAAAATATGTTAGTCATAATTAATTCCGCGCGAAGTGCCAAAACTAATTTTATATGTGAAACAAAGTTAGGACAAATAGCTGAATTATCAATCAAATGGGTTGATTACCTGGGTTTCTGCAGCGCTCTGCTGGGTCACGTCAGCTGGGTCTAAGATGCCTTCTTGTGGTGGAGGCCAAGCGACTCTCTTGGAGCCTAAAAAATAAGTGAGCTTCAGTGGGAGAAATCATTGAATGAATGTTTCCCTATGAAATGAAAATTTAGGAACCTGTTTTGTATTGCATCTTCAAACTAGTCCATATACATAATCCTCAATTTAAATGTCGTTCTGTAAATTTGTACACTTTCGAGGCTTGAACTACACTTCCCGGTGTCGTATGGATATTACTTCCTAGCAGCTCGAACTACTCCGTCAATCATTTATTTCTTATTTTTTCGTCTGTATGTTTATCTATTCGCCTCTATGATCTTGAATTTTAAACAAATATGCGGCTCTATGAGGAAAAATCTAAATGCAATTTTAAATTTTGACACTCTGTATCTCAGTAACGACCAAGCCGCACACTTATCAAGCGCAGTTCAAAAGTAGTTTGATAAACTTCAGGATTGGAAGGCGTTATTACACAAAACTCTGAAAAACAACGTAATTGCAGCATCATTACGAAGATACTTACAGGGTGTTTAAGTTTTGTTGGCACGTAAAGGGTTTTCTACAAAAGAAAAAAAATCGATTATCTGTTCAACTTGTAACAAGTTAGTCTTCGTTTTTTTCCTTCCATGAGAGTATATTCGCAGTACAACGACTAATTATTCCCCAGATTATTGCACTTGAATGGTTTTAATTTTTTACTTAAAAACGGGGTGTCGTCCGAACAAATGTCAAGAGAGTCTTTGTCCTCAAAATTAAACAAGTAATTCAATAATTTTTACTCTTCAAAATACTATTAGCATGCCATTCTTTCTTCATAGTTTCCCAATGCCACATACCAGTGTTATTTGTTGCAAAATATGTGTATTTCGTAACCATGTTCATCTAGAAGGTTTCATTAAAATATTTTAAGCGGTTTCGCAGAAATGAATAAATTTATAATGTTTTTAAATGAAAATTTAACATCTTTTATTTTTGTAACGATTCTGCTAAGGACTGTTATTTAGTAGAATTTCCTAACAAAATAATTTCGGCAGTTACCGCGTCTCCAGAATTTCCCTCTTTTAGTCGCATATCTGTTAAGATCCATTTGTTAATCCCAGCTAACTTTAACATCAAGGCATTCTTCGTAAATTATCCTCTACACATACAGTATTTCACAGTTTCCATGAAAATTTATTGGTAGTTAGAGTTGACGTTCAGTAATTTGCTTTTTAAAGCCACTGCCGATTCTTTGAATGCACGAAGTTTCAATTTTCCAGAATTTCAGATTTCAAATTCAGTTTTCAGGTTTCCGGAATAATTTCATTCTGGCCACTGCTGGGTGGAATCTTCTACTTGTCTGAGGGTTTAAGGTCTTATACCCCATGTGCTGCCAAAGACCATTTTTCCATTTCTCAATTTTATCGAGTATTTGTTTATTTCCAGATGCTGGTACTTCTGGGTGATCCGTTGAAGTAGCTCATAATAATTGCGTCTCTACTGGATTGAATTGCCCTCATCCGAATTTTATCTCCACAAAAAACGTAAGTTAACGAGCAAAGCCTCAAAAATGCGATCACATTTAAATATTCTGCGAGATGGGCGGTCTGACTAACATACTGACGAAACTTCTGGCTGGGTGTCAAAAAAATCTGATTCATCTGGGAGAAACAAATATCCCCTTTCATGCCAGATTATTCACTCATTACCACGCTTATTTGTCATTTTCGTAGTATTTGGAGCAACACTGTGCAATTATTGCACATTGTAGGAATAACAGGAAATAGGTGGATATTTCGTTTATTTTCGATGATGAGCGCACTTCGTTGCGAAATAATGTTTTTGGTGTAATTCTTATTAAACAACAAATTACTGATGGTAAATGCAAAAAATGCTCATGCATTGATAAAATTATACCTTCTTTATGTAATATCCAATAACAGGGACACAATGCACAAAATACCACTCCTAATCCATGAACTAGGTTAACACAGAAAATGTAGCTGCGTCGACTGACTGGGTTTACATGTAACGAACATTTTCAATTAGAGGCTCAGATGAAGGATAATTGAGAGAACATGGTGGTGGAAGGTGATGCAGATGCGCACGCTCATGGTTTTTACCTGGAGTGACGACATCTTTAAAAGAGGATCGTTGGATTTGTTGCTCGTGTTCTGGGGGTGGCCAGGACACGTCTCGGAGGGGTCTCGGATAGTAAACATCGCTACCTATGCCACCATCGCACACTTAACTCATAATTTCCCTGTTTAGGCCTAACACGCAGTTGGTTGAGGGATTTTTTAGGAGGGTAGTGAGGGGAAGAGAGCTATTAGAGTTACTCACCAGGAGTGACTCCACGTCGATGCTCCTCTTCTTCTAGCATACGCAGCACTGCGGAATTCTGCAGGTTGGTCGGTTTCCCGGCTTGTGAGCTGTGGAAATCAATCCTGAAATGCGGAAAAGTAATCAATCATCTCACATCGAATTAAAAAGTAAGAACGTAAGCAGCACCTTTCAACTGCGGGCCCCATGTTGTTTGTTTTCGAGATACAATCAATATCACAGACGAAACAGAAGGTTAAATTAGTAAGTTAAACAAATAGATACACGCTTTTCGAACTTCGTACAAACTTAACACTATATCTTTCGTTGTCGAACGGTCATTAAAATCGGTTCGGAACTTCTACAAATATCCCAAGTAGACTGATCACATGATCCTGAAAAGTAAGCAGATTTTCATCGAGTGAGTTATTTTTGAAGTATACACGATGAATCATTTGGCCCGAAATAATGATTATTGTGGTGACAAGGGGTTCAAGATCAAAAACAAAGGGGAACAATTACAGTCTTTGACTGCGACTTTTGTGAGGGCACTCTAGAGGGGCCCAATAGTTTCCAACCGTACTTTTGTGGAATTGTGATTATTTGTTGTGAAAAATGTAATTTTTAATTCCATATTGACCATAAAGTTGAACGCGAAAAGTCCCCAGTTTTTAAGAATTTCAATGAGTCTCGAGACGAAATCGGTGCGGTAATCCAAATTTCTCACTACCAGAAATATTACACCACAACACACAAATCATTTTTTTTTGTAATTCAAGCCTCTCCCGACCAAATGTTCGTTTACATCTCGATCTAAAAATACGCGAAAGGCTCAAAAATAGTTCCAGATCTAATTTCGAATTTCAGAAATATACCTACAGGACCGGGCTCCCAGATGGGGCCACCCCTACGTGTCCATCCAGGGATGTTTAAAAATCAAGCGCATACTGAGTAACCAGATGAGCAAAAGTCTTATTTCTAAAATTTTATATTGTTTCATGCCAACCCTGTATATATTTGTTTATACTACTTCTTGAGATTGTCGGACTTGTTGAAATTTTAATTAAAAACCCACAAAATGGTTTTTGGGAAATAATAAACAAGATCTTAAATTTCGAAAGGCTTTGCAGCACTTAGAACCGTAGAGAAGTCTAGCCGGTTAATAATTAGGCGTCATGTTCCGCATAAACGCAAAAATAAACATTGCATTATACATACTTGAGATCAGAAAGCGTTGTTTTCGTAACGTGGAGCATGGAAAAACGTAAAAGTCATTGTTTTTCAATTAGGGCAAAATGTAACCTGTTCCAGGTAAATTACGCGTTGCCACCGGTAATTAATTTTCGTCTTGACTCGCCACTGGTTGACATTTTTCATTTTTTCTCGGTGACTCACTCGTGGACGTATGATATGATGGACAATAGATAATGAACCGTTACAATGTTGTAGGGAATATTTCAAGGGTTGGAGGATAATTGATTAATAATGGCATTCAATTCGCAATGTAAAGCTTAGTGTAGAAGCGAGCTGATAGAGTTCTGAGCTTCAGGGGATTCAAAGTTAGCCAACAAAGACCCTACTTTCAGCGGTAATTCAGGACAAGTGATTGCCCCCGCGCTTCTTGAATCTTGGAAAAAGTTTATGTTTAACTCAAATTTCACACTACTTTTTTGATTTTTCATTATATCTTTTCCAACAACGTTTATTAATACTCGAAAATCAAAGTCTCAAAAATACCTATTTGTCAGCACTGAAATGAAAAATTTTCGAGTTTTAAAATGTCTTAATTAGCGTCGATTTTTAGGTTTGGAAGTTCAATATTTCACCTCATTTTCTTCCTCCATTTTATCGTTTCTTTTTTTTTGTTCAAATTTAATTTTATATAGAGTAATACGAAGTATGTTCTGCAATGCCTTTACAACTATTTTTTAAAAATATATTCCGCTTCTATTTAAACGCATTCAAGACAAGATTTCAAATTCTTTCCTTGCGCCAATTCAAGATTAACATTAGATGTGAATATTCCAGTTCCGTGGTGCTTTTTCGATTCTGAAAATGGCCTATCTTTGTCTCAAATTTCAGCGTAATTTTTCAGCTTTGCAGTTCTTCTTTTTCCAGTCTCAAAATGATATATTTTAATTAGATTTTGAACTTAAAAACAGACATTTGGTTGGATATTTTCAGGTTTTCCGTGCGTGATGGTACATCACTTGGATTATTCCTAAAATTTATTTTCCTTCCATTTCGTACTGTTGGGTCTGATTTTTCCAAAATTTCAGCCTCCTTTTTTTTAAACCTCAACAATGGTTTAGATTTATTTACAAATTGCTTTAACGTGTTTTACTTAAATATTTTATGGCCCGCTGCCAAGAGCAATGGATGTTATTGTACCTTTACGGCCCATTGCCGTGAGCGACAGGCCGTAAATATAAAACAACGTCCGCTGGTGAAAATTCATTGTTTCCAACATGGAATCTAACCTATAGAAAAACGGTTTTAATATGATTTTGCGCAAAAAATATGATCTGTACAATGGAAATGGAATGAGTAAAGGAGATAATTGTCATAGAACCGCAAGAAAGAACCAACGTTCTGCTTCAATTTCATTGTTTCTCTGGAAATTACATAGGTAATTTCCTAGTTAGTAAAGTTGCCAGGATTTTGATCCATTGGCTCTAAAAGTCATGGCAACTCTACCAGGAGAATTACACTATATTATACTATATTATCCATGTCCCGTTGTCCATGTCTTGGTTTCTGTTGAAATAAAAACAAAGTACTGGCCAGTTTCGTGGTTCCATGGAACTTATCTTCCAGCTAAAGTTTCTAACGCTTTGATGTGACGATCCTATGTCGGTCTACATAATGGTGCATCAAATTTCCTAGCACATATTTTTCAAAAATTCAAAATCCGGGGAAATATGGCACTTTTGTCATTTTAGGGGCAAAACTTGTGGTCCTTAATTGTCGAAGAATCTGAAGTTTAACTTACCCTACAGCTCCATTAGCCAGAATCTGTTGCTCCCTGTTCAGTACTTCCCTGATATTTTGCTCAGAGTACAGACCGATGGGCGAATTGAACTGTTTGTTCACCAGTCGGGGCTGGTTCGTCATTTCGGGGATAGTTTCGTTTTTTAACTACCTAAAAAAAGGTTTGTTAAAAAATTTAGAGAGCAGAACTGACAACGAGCGAAACCGTCACTGCGGGGAAATCAAAACCCATTTCTGCTCTCCAAATCGCAATGACCGAAAATGAGCATAGATGACAGTCAGCGTCGGGAATTTATCATGGAAAATTGTGAAACTTGCTTGTATTTGATTATATGAAATTATGATTTCTGCATTAGTGAGATTTATAGATTCTGTTACCTACTTAATGTCGGGTATTTCGTCCAAAGTTATTTGGCTGTTCTATTTTGTAGCTAAATTGAAATATGGTGTTATTGCGTTTCAAACATCTGTTTCCACAGTCATACGACAAACGTCCTACAAATTAATGACTTGTCTAACCTTGATCATATTTTTCTGAGGAATTTTTGCAATTAAAAATACCAAATCAAAGTGACTCTAATCTGGCTGTGTAATTTTTTCCAATTTTCCCAGCTTATCGCATAATTAATCACCTTAAAGTTAATCTTTCTCCTAACGACTAAATGATTAATTTTGCTTAAAGAACGTTTAATCTTGAAATATTTAGTTCATTGTTTTGAATCTGGAGATTTCAAATTTGAGACAATGCCAGCTTGAAATAAATATACCTGGACCCATGCGTTTAAAATTAGCTCTCTTGCAAAATAGTGTGGGTGTCCAATCGGTTTTTCACATTTTTATGATAATTCTGCAGTAATTAAAGTTATAAATGATTATGGCTGCTCGTTATAAAAGCCCGCTGGTGAGAAGTGGTTATAAAAAAAAAATGTAATGGGCAATGTAAATTCAAATGTCTTGAATTTTGAATGAAGGTCGAGCAATTTGTTCGTAGTTACTCTGCAGAGAAGGTAAAGTCATTGGATTCCAAGGAAATTAACCTGATGACAAATTATGCCATTGAAATCTTTGGCCCACCTTTAACATCTAAAAATTCTTCGAATATCTTTGAGACACCTGAGTTCCTACAGAATGTACGCACGTAAATGGCTTCTAAAAATACCGAATGTCTCCGACGACCACCTACTTTATTATGACATTAAAATAGATATAGTGTGAACCTACCTAGTTTTCCATCTTTCATAAATATTTGCCTCAGTTTCACAATGAAATTTCTCAATGCCGTTTTATTGCGGCGTTTCCTGTTCCTTACGCATGTGGGGGTCTACGTGTTAGATTGAGGATTCAAAATTGGATGCTGAAGATTACATCTTAAAAGCGAACCAAAGAATAGTTTGACTTGAAATTTGTGAATTTCATTTAACAGAGATTTTAATGTTAAAATTTGTCAAGGTTTGTTATACATAGGCCTTATTCGCGTGGGTTTCTGACAAATTGTTGAGTCCTTGCAGTTGATTTTGCGTCCATTTGGCACCGATTTTGATTTTCTCAATTCTGTGCTTGGTTTTCATCGCGATAACAATAGAATTAGTGTCTGCATGGAGGTGCCATTTTTGCAGCAAAAGACCACACTTCTTTGAATTTAAAGGCCATTTTCAATTTTGCACTCAATTCGAACAAAAATTGCTTTTGCATTATATTTGCACTAATAATTTTTGTGGATATCTATCTAATTAAATTCAAAAATGGTATAAGTTTGATAAGATGCAGAGAAAACGTGGTAGCTCTCGGTTTGCAGATTCAAATTTCCTGAAGAGCTTCTACCGCGTACACTCTAAAAAAGGTTTATTTTTCTATGAATATTTTTCTAAAGCTCCAAACAAAAGTAATGGACATAAATAAAACATACAACTCTTGAAGATTTTGATAAAGTTTAACTCACTAGAAGATGCCATAAAGAAAATATGAAAAACAGACAAGACCCTGAATTTTTTTTAATTTGAAAAAAAAAAACAATTTTGTGTTCGAATTGTTACAAAATAAAAACCTTTCTTCAAAGTGCGTCATGTTGACGTCATTCGAAATCAATTTTGATCGAATGGCGTTTCAAGAATAAGTCCTCGGGCCCTAAATTCTTAAAATTTAAATAAGACAATTCTGCATTTAAATGACGTCAAAATTGAGAAGTTAATGTATGAAAGTGTAGAAAATGCGCGATACTGACGTCGTTCGAACCTTGAATTGCTCGAATGGCTCTTCGGAAATAAAGACTCAGGAACCCAATTTTTCACATTTAAGTGCATATGTTACAAATATGCATTCAAATCACGTCAAAACTGGATTAACGCCATACTGTTGGACACCAGTACAATACTTTTGATCCTACTAAGATTTAGTGAATTGATCTCCAGTTTTCAGACTCAAATTGGAGTAAGAACACAATTTTCAAGTGATAGTACAATAACGCACGTTGACGTGTTTGTAGTATGAAATTTAATGACCTTTTATGCATGTTTGTGAGGAAGTTCTTTGTTTATTTAAAAATTTTAGAATTGAACCACAAAAGGTGTATTCTAGAGATGCCGTTCGAGCAATTCCGCCTTGAAAATTATTTCAAAATGATGAAGAATTCTTGATATGGTTGTAAAGTTCTATTTATTTTTGTCGTCCTTCGAATACAAAATTGTCGTAACCGAATTTCAAGAGTTTATGAGAAAGGGAGGATTTTTTTAAATAGATCCCAGGCTCAGTCGAATTTACCCATAGTCCTATGAGCAGTACATAAATTTAAGACCAGAGGAGGATTATTTACTACTTTTATTGGACTATGCAAAATTTATTAAGCACCATCTGGTTAGAACTTCAAATAAACCGATTATGTATAAATATAATTGAATGTTAATTGTTACTGCAATTGCTAAGGTCAGAAGCGCAGCAGCCAATAGCAGCTTGGTGTCCTGCCAATCAATCACAAGTACCAATCAGAAGCCGATAACGTGAATCACACATGTTACATTGAATAAGAAGCGACGTGCGCGCGCCACTTTAACCACATTACGATAAGGGAAAAAATTCACTTTTAGATGAAAAAGCGCTTTTTTGAAGATTTTTACCTGTAAATTCGACGCCGCTTTTCGCGCGATCGCTGGGATAAACTGAGAGCCTGGAGTGGCGGACGCTCTACCTCCAATGGCGTCGCCACGTAGGCGTCGTTTATTTTCATATTCAACGTTTTGATGAAATATAATAGTGTTTAGCCGGGATATTTCAGATCCACTGATTTTGGGATTGTTTTATTGAGGGATTTGACCTTAAAGCTTTTTCCTCATTTTGATAGTTAAACTGTCCCTGAGGGTAGACCTCTCTCCGCAATTTTCCAAGAAAAAAAAAACATTTTTTTTTATTATCACACTTATATTATAATACCTATATCACAGATGAAAATTTTTACCTGAGTTTTATAGATTATCCACAATCACAAATTAATATACCAGTAACAGATACCTAATATCGCTATAAACCACTCTTTAACAAACATAATTCTATTACTACTTGAAGGAGCGTAACATACCTTTTCCCTGCCCAAAACATTCTCAAAAAACAAATCCGTTACATCTATGTTTTTGACTGTGGGCACCTCCCTCAGCTTCTCAGTCTCGTCATGAAACAGCACGTTTGAAGCCCCATCATACCTACATGTACAAAAATTACTACCCAACGTCCACAAAATATCCAACTCACCTTCCGAACATAGTAAAAGCATTAGTGGGGTCCCTGAAGTGCTTGCCGAATAGTCCATCCAGATTCAGAAATACGTTTAAAGTGTCCTTAATCCAGACATCTGATCTAGACGCCCTAATCATCGCTTGACCTGGAGGTGACCAACTTAAGTAACAGGGCTGGTTCTTTTCCAGACAGTTGATCTGAAAGCTTTGAACCTCGTTCCGAATATCTGGATAATCAAAGTCGTTTGTCAGATCTGTAACCATTGCAGCGTGTTGTACATGGAATTATGATGTTATACTAACAAACCTTCTGCAAATTTTTTAATAGATTTACTGGACACAAAAGCAACATCTCCGACTCCACTGGCTAAGCAATGGAGAGCTCCGTTTTCTCCCTGAAAGTCTGATTGGCATCCCTTTCTCAAATTTTCTGATAGATTTCCAGGGCTGTCAGGAACGCAAGAAGGTCCAAAGAAAGTAGCCATATCTCGGTCGATGGCACATCCTAATATTCATTTACTTTTATTATTAAAACACGTATCTGCCCCTTTAGAAACATAACTGGTGTTTTATTTTTCGAAAATAACAAAACACGTCTAATGTACTTTTCCCTATAAGCAACTTCTTTAGGCACGTCCCCGATTTCTAACATTTACCTCAATTTGAGACTTGAATACTTTAGGAGTTTAGTCATTTTTTACCTTAAGATCGACGCAGTCGGTGGCGTACTTAATAAAGAGTTTAAAGTTCTTTACCAATTAAATGGTTCCGTTGTAAGGTAGAGGCAACTGAATGCCATGCGATTCCGTCGTAGCTGGGAAAACAAGCTTTGATGCCTCGCAAGTCTTCAAGGATTTCCAGTTTGGTCTCTTTCTTTGTTACTACCACTACGATGTATTTTGATGGCTCTAATGTCGTCTCATAAAACAGAGTTTTCAGGGCATAGTTTCTGGAAATTGACAGAAAAAAGTTGAATGAATCGTTAAGATCCAAATTTTGAGAATTTGTTAAAATTTTAACCAATATTGAAAATTGTGCATAACTCATTTCACGGAATTCGAAAATGCCGTTTATGGTTTCTTAAGGTTCCCTTCTATCTCACCTTGTAGCAGTACTGACTAAATCGGGAGGCACTACCATGATATCGGCAGCTTTATCGTTTAGAGCCATCATGCAGTGAGTCTTGTTATCTGCCTTCAAACAATCCAGATCCGGCTCAATGCCATAAACAGCTGCGGATTCCCTCAACCAAGAGCATTTAGCTGTTTCAATGTTAGAAGTTGTGCAAATGCGAATTGTTCTGGGAGGGTGACAAGCCGAAAAGCTGTTTGCATTTAAAAAACCTAAATAAACAGTTAAAAAATTTGAAGTGGCAAAAGCATTATCCTTTTTACCTTTAGCCCTGCGGAAGTACGTTTCAATGGATATAATAGGATTGACCATCTCTGCGGTCAGATATATGGGTTCGATAAGGTTTAGAAGATTAAATTTCCACGAGGAAGTATTTGTGTCCAGAATTGAACGATCCAGACTGTTTATCAACGACTGAACTCCTGAAGTTTTTGACCTGAGAATTAGCGAATAAAGTTTCCATTTCCTGGTTACAGAAAACTGATACTAACATCCTACTTGCGACTACAGACCAAGGTTTGACCACCCAAATACAAGGCGAACTGGAATTTAAAGGCATTATACTGTCATCAGGACACAGCAGACTGTACTCTTCAGGGTTTCCTTCTTGCCCCCCTGGGGTAATGCCGAAATGATGTTTCACATCTTCCAGACGCGCCCAACTCACGTCTCCCGCACCATCAGTTAAGCATAAAAGAGATCCCGTCCTACCCCAATATTTATCTTGTTGGGAGCATTTTTTGGGGTCGTAGCAGAGAATGCAGAGATTGGAGTATTTCCTTTCTACAAGCGGGGACTTTTGTGTAAGTTTCTCTCACGAATTAAAGGTAAGAATTACTTAGTTGGAAGTCCAATACTGCGTCGTTGGTCCAAGGCCCAGCTTTACAAGCAGCCCCAAAGAACTTGGAGGATGCTTTGACGCGGTTTTCAACGATAGTAAGCTGGGGGTCGCATTGGGGGGTAACCACTAATGCTTCGAAGTACTGTGCAAGTGATTAAATAAAGTTCGAAGTTGCTTGTGTTACAGGGACTTACATTGGATAAGATCTTGGTCCAATCAGCCTCATACCCGTATCCAGGATGGCAGTACTTCTTGCCTTTTAAGTCGTGTTTGCTTTTTATACCAGCGTGATTGGATATCACAGCGACAATTTCATATTCGAATGTCTGATCTGAAATAATTGAGGGTTCTGGTTGATGAACTAAACGTTGAATTAACCCAAGTCATATACCGGAAGAGGGTTATTTTTGGTACTTTGAATTTTTGAACGCGTATTTTCTTTCGCAACGCCCTGTATATGTGTTTGAATTTTTTTATTGGAATGGAAGGTGGATATTGAGTTCCACGTACATAATTTTCAATCGCCGATTTTGGACCACTTTTTGATTTCGATCAAGGACATGTATTTACCTGGAACAAATCGCAGCTCGTTGGTAATCAAAAGCTCGATATCCGAATTTGAAGCTGCTACCAAATCTTCGGCGGTGAAGACCCCAAAATCTGCTTTTCCTTTGTGGATGCGCCTTAAGCAATCGAGCCTAATAAATTACAAGAATCTCACTTACATATACCTGAATAAGGAAAACTGCACGTATTTTCCTATCAACATAACCGTGTGTCAACCGACATCCTTCACACACATTAACTCTCGGATTTAATCATTCTTATTAGATCATATTATTGTAGATGGAATTTCCGCTTCGATGTTATGCTAACTTGATAACAACAAATTGTATTAACAATACGCCTAGACCGGATTTTATCTTGGTAAAAACTGACCTGTCTAAGGCAACGACGCATTCAACTGGACTATCTTGTTCGTCCAGTTTTGGGCAGTACTTTGCTGAGTCCTTGTAGTTCTCTTTACCATCCACTACGCAGATTCTGTCTGTATGCATAAAAACATTAAAGTCAGTATTGGTGGGTAATACTGCGCTTACAAAGGTTTCCACATACAATGATATCTCGGAGTATATCTAATTTGAAACCCGCCATAAATGATGAAATGAGGAATTGATGATGAGGTGGTTTCTTTTAGTTGAAGTAGTTCAGTGCTTATTGCTATAAGCGCATTTCGCAACGCAGTGAAAATGGTAAAAAATGTTGAATCTATAATAAGAATTAAAGGAGTAAATCCGAAAACAATCTTTTCGTATTAAATTGCAACACCCCTGGTATCATCGATTATTTTGTTTTAATGCTAGTTTAACATCATTATCACTAATTATCATTTAACAAATGCCATTTAAGTGGGCGTACTGATTGGGAATTTCAAAAACCATTATTTAAATATATTGGACTAATTAAACAAATATACTCACATTTCTCGGCATGGGTAGACACTATCAGACACATAAAATAAACAAAACAGACCTGAAATACCTTTTCGAAGGCGATCATGTTGCCGCCAAGTCAAGAAGTACTTGCTTTCGACCGGCTAGACAATCCGAAAGCCAATGCAGATAATTTTCATTATTATGCTTCCAAATCGTTCGTTTTGATTTGTTGCTCATTTCTTTTACGTTTATTCCCGAGACGAGGCAGGAGCGTAACATGGTTGTTTTTTTTTTCTGATCTCCAGGGGGATTGAAGACAAACCCTAAACCTTTGAGCATCTACCGCAGAAGAAGGTTGTGGTATGCCCCCTTGGTGTTTTTGATATTCATGAAAAATGCATTGGTGTCTAACTAAGGGTCAGGTGACACACAATTGTAATTTCCATGCAAATTCTTAAAGAAAAAAAAAACAAGTTTGTATATGTAATATACATAATTTTCTTGACCGCAGTATTAACGCCGTCAATGCCCGTCACTGGTCAATTTATTCGTATGTCAGGCGTCTATTTGAAGGCCACAGACTGGAACTACCGTGGATTCTCGGATATGCCAATCTTCGTAGATGTGGTCCTGGGTAATTCCGCGCTAATTACCAGTTTTAAACTTTTGAGTTACCCAAGTGCTCTTTTACCGAGAATTCGGCATGTATATTGACTTTTAGTTTGGTATAACCAGGTACTTAAAAGGTTGTTAACCAACAGTCACTGACGAGAATTTCGTAGTTTGTGCTTTGTGTATCTTATTATGTCTCTTAAAGCGTAGAATTGTAGCGATTTAAATTGATGACGTATATACATACTCGGCAAAGCTAGGTTTATGACAAAAAGCGCTCAATTTGAAATAAAAATTTACTATGTAATACTGTAATGTACAGGGTGTCCCATAAATGTTTCATTTTGTTCCAAGAAGTGATGGTACATCGAAAAATAATGTGGTTCCCCATATAAACCATATTCCAGTAATGCCTCATTAGGAAGATACAGGGGAAAACGATTTTTATTTTTTTTTTACTGACAAACTATGTGTCGAATGAAGAAGTCAATGGAGCATTTTTTGCCAAATTAAATGAGAATTTCAAAAATATTCTTCATTTTGCGACAAAACTGTGGCCTACCATTTTTTTTAATATGCTGAGATGTGTCCGTACGCACGCCACTAATAAAATTAAAAATAACCTTTTTCTATAAAAAAAAATTCGTCGCCTTTAACTGTCAGAACATGCCAAATCTTATTTAGATATCCTACGCGGTTTTGAAACTACAAAAAAATTGTATTTCTTAATAAAAGTTTAACACTATATATATCGCTGAGTCGTTATTGGAATATAGTTTATATGAGAAGCCACATTATATTTCGATGTACTATCATCACCTTCTGAAATATAACGAAACACTTATGAGATACTGTATATATATTTTTTTTTTCTTTTTTTTTTATTTAACAGAAAGTGTGCGTACTATGTAACTTTTTTGCTATTTATATAAAATTGCTAAATTTGCACCACTGGTACGAAACAATGGTACGTTTCTTACTTTCCGTTTAAGCGTCAGTGGTGGTTCTGATTTAAGGGTACTTTAATAATAATAATAATAATAATCGACAGGCGTTTTTATTCTCTTCCAAATAAATAATATAACATTATTATTTATCAAAAAATATTGTTTTTTCAAGAGTTTGTGTTGTGTATCTTGAGAATATGGCGAATCTAACTTTCCCGAGATAGACACTTTATGATACACTAGAAACCTGGTAGAATTTATCTAATAATTAGTTTCAGGATTAGAAATTACTCCTTTAATTTAATTAACACCTAATGGGCAGGTGTCTACTGTGTGTAATGAGTAATCCGGCATCGAATCGCCTGATTATGAAAAATCAGGTTCTGTACCGTTTTATGCGCGCTAGTTTCTTAACAATTATTATCCACTGTGCTAGAGGACGAATAGTTTATAAGACGATAATGCTAAATGCTGGGTGGCTGTGTCATGCCCTGCGTGAGATTCAGGATCATTGATGCATTAGATCACAGGAAGCTTGCGTGTGATTCCCAAGTTACCCGGCTTTGGTATTTATAATATGATTAGGTAGATATGAAATATAATTTTACAAAAAACCATTAGAACACTAACTTGTATCTCTTAGTAAGTCAGTGTTGTATTGTCATTTTCCATAATTCGTTTTAAATTAAAAGCTCTCTAAAAGGTATTATTTTTGATATGGCTTGCAGCTTTGTGTCTGCTGCTATTAATTGAAAAATGGTAAGATGCGTTGTCGATATTTATTATAGATGGCACTTCGAAATTTGAGAGCTGCTGTTTTGATCATTCTTAAATTTTCTTGAATTTATGGAATCGTGGTAATTTCTTTTTGACCCCCTTCTCATTCTAATCTAACCCATTCTGAACTATTCTTTTGCACAGTGTTTAACGATCCGCATTGCCAAGTCTGCTTAACTCACGTATGAAATTCGCTAAAAAAAAATCATTTTGTGTAACTCATCTTATATTGCGGAACCTCGATTGATATTGCAGGACCAACTCGTTACATAAAGCTATGCATTTCTCAACTGATGATTTCTTAAATAGCTGTTATAGCAACAGAGGAACATGTTAATATATAATAAGTTTAATTTTACATTGCATTTAATGTTTGTAAGATATTTTTATCAATAAAAATAAATTCGGGTTAATAAACTCATCTCCCGATCTATCATTCAGTCGTTTATAGTCGTTGTCAAGCCATAAATCATAATGTGATGTTTTACTAAAGTATAATTTTTATATGGTTTCATAATGCTTATATAGTTTATACCAGATAGATGTGAACAGCATGGAGATCTGGAAAATGCTAATAGGTACAGAATCGTTTAAATTAGTAAAATGTTGTGCAATTTAAAGTAAATTAATAATCTGTTTCTATACTGGGTGAATTCCGAATAATTACGAAGATAGCAGAAAAAAAACGAATTTGGCGGTGTTTGTTGTTTTTTTTTTTAATAAGTCTTATACGGTTATAGTTAGAGGAATAAAAGTTTTATATTGTTAACACACTCTTTTGAGAATTTCCTAGCAGTTTTTTCCAGTTTTCTTGTTAAGTCCTTATTTTTGAAGGTTAATTATTGAATTTTTTATTTTCATGTAGGTGCAAAATCGAATATTTACATCTTTTAAATCGTCATAAAATTCTCTTTCCAGCCATGCATAAGTAGTATAAAACCAATTTAAGGAGTTAAAACCTACATTGTGCCTTATATCATTGTTTCTTTTGTCATAGTTTGCTACATGATCTCTGTTTAATGGTGTCTTACGAGCAATGTTACTTCTCATCACTCATAAAAGAAATTGGTTTTCGTTAAATAATTGTACTTAATAGCTCTTATCACCGACATTTATCAACAATCATCTGCCATAATCAAATAACTATTCTCCTATCTCTAGACAAGGTTAAATAACAACGTTTATTTACGAAATTTTAATGCTCTGATGTCCTGATTAAAACCCCTTTCAATTAAAATGAAAAATATTAATGCTTAGTTGCGCAAACTTAACAGTCTGTTAGTGTCGTGGTGTAAGTATCACATGCGCGGAGTCGTGGATTTGGTGTCAAGTTCAACCATATTTTAGAACAATTTGATTTCTGTTTGCTGAAGAATTGAAACTCGAATAATGTGAGTAATGTATTAACAGTAAGAATGTTAAGTGAAAGATGCTGGGTAAATTTGGTTATGAGCAAAAATACGAAAATTAAAACTAGGGCTCGACCTTGGGGGATCGAAAGCTCGTTTGTCGAGATCGAAAAATGAGGGCAAGGGGCGATGGATAGATCTCTGTTGCTGGTGCTTTTATTGATCCATTTATTGTTACTTATCTAAATTTACATTAGAATTTCATAACTATTCTGAACCGAAAATTACTTATGTTTTATCTATTTTAGTTGCTTAAGCATTTTGCATTATATGGAATTATCAGGAAGGTCAACCAAATGGAAGATATTAATGTAGCGACATAGCTATAGTAGCTTACTATTTAAAGTGGTTATTTGCATTCGGCAATAAATTAGATAGATTTTTTTCGTATTACCTCATTTGCATCCATACATTTTGTTTGATTTTTCAACAATCATCTATTTGTATTTTTTTTTATATTAATCAAGTTTCCTCTAGAACGACCAAGTTAATAAAATTACCCCAAATCTCAAAAAAATCGATATGACATTATCCAAGCGCATTTTTTTCCATGAAACAGCTATCTCTGTACAGAACCCACAATAGGCCAATGATTACTTATTAACATGGATAAGATAAGGGCTTTGGGGTTTGCGGCGATAGTATTTTCACTCATACCTATGAGTCATTCTCCTGTTTTAACGTTTCATTGCAATTTCATCTTATTTCCAGGTGACTGTGATTAAGCTATAATGAAGATCAATCGTTATCTACTGCCTATAAAGGCGCACTACTTTTTCTTCATGTCGGGTAAGTTAGCGTGTTTTTTGTAAATAAGTAGCGAATTTTTCAAAATATTTTTATATTCTGTATTTATCACATATTTTAATGTTTTTAGCCATGGGCCCAATTCTCCCTCAACTCTCAGTCTACGGTAAAGAAATGGGCATTTCAACTTTGGTAATGGGCACCGTTACAGGCATATTACCCATAACGTTTCTGATTGTCAAGCCGCTGTTCGGTATTTTGGTGGACGTCTACAGAGACTACAGAAAGGCGATTTTTATGCTCCTTATATTCATCATGACCTTGTCCTATGCTTTGATAGCTTTCATTCCGGTGCCGAAAGTGATTAGTCGAACTGTGGTAGATGGTTCATTGCACGACTACTTTTTGGACACATGTAATTTGATAGTCAGTAGTTGTCAGTAGTGAAACGAGGTGTTTTTCACATGTAAAGAGGGCCGTTTTCAATGACTCGCTTACATGTGGAAAACTGCCGAGGTTCTTTAATAGTAGCAATTTAACTGTATATTAATTGCGAAACGATGATGAAGAAACTAACTTTTTCTAGGATTTCAATGCGGTAAGTTGTGAGAACCACACCAAATCCGTTACCTGCGACTCAGAGTGTTTCGTCCACCCTGACAATTTCGACATGTGGTCATGCAACGGTGAAGGTTTGATTAATTCGACCGGGTCATCAATTTTCAAACTTTGCTCCCCTGATGACGGAACTAATTTTTCGGCTATAGACGCAAGCTGCAAAGTGAGATGTATAGAAAACCTGGAAACAGAGAACATTGCCGTCGTCCAATCGGTGACGTTCTGGTGGTTTTTAATTTTTATGTCGATTGGGACAATTGGATTCAATGTAGTTAATTCCATTAGCGATGCCATTTGCTTTGACGTGATTGGTGAGTTCAATTAGAAGTTTAGAGGAAGGTGAGATATCTGGAAAGAGTACGTCCAGCTGTATACGCAATAGAAAACTGACCATTAAATCCGTGTAAAAATTGGGTCAGTTTAGTAAAAGGGTCTCTCGGTAACAAGTTCCTGCAGCAACGTTTCACGTTTGTGGAGAAATGTACACGATAAAAGTCAAATCAAACTTTTCTGATCACAATATTTTATTTGGTCACAATTTCAGATAAGATATGTAAATACAGTCCTCATTGTTAAGGCGGGATGGAGACTAGTGATAAGTACCGCCAATGAAAATATTTAATAAGAATATTGAGATTTCCTATTCGTTTATGTTTTTTTATATCACACCTCGTATATCTGATTACTTAAATTGTGATTTTCAAACGGGTTTAAAAATATGAAAGAAGTGTATCATATGGAACGCTCCATATCTCCTTTTTTTTTTATCTTATTAATGTATTACCACCAACCTGGCATACAATGGAATCTGATTCTTTTTTTAGGTGATGAATATGACTATGGAAAACAACGGGTATGGGGAACCATAGGCTTTGGAAGCACGGCCCTAATAGCGGGATATGCCGTCAATTTTTTCTCCGGACAAACAATTTCTTACAATCCCGCAATCATCACCATGGTTATTTTCTCTGCCTTGGATTTATTATGTTGCCTGAAGTTGAAGGTATATGCCAGGAATCCTCCAATAAAGATGATTCACGACATAAATATATTTACAGCTGCCAATTATGGAGGCTCCTAAAAACCTCTTGAAAGACATAAGAAAACTAATGAATAACAGACATGTAATCACATTCATGAGTTACGCAATTTTGGTGGGGGTTTTGGACGGTTTTATGATCTATTTCCTCTTTTGGTACGTGCAAGACCTCGCCGCAACTGTGAACACTGGAAACATCAAACTCCTTGAGGGCTTAATTGTTGCGGCAGAGACTTTAGGAGGAGAAGTTCTTTTCTTCTCCATTTCAGGTAGTTTGTCTCATATTTTTGCCATACGATATTTATTGCATATGTTGCATAATCGCTCAGGCAAAATTCTGGAACAATTCGGGCACACCCACTGCTTCAGCATGTGCTTCATAAACTACGCGCTGCGGCTCGGATTAATTTCGATCGTGCCTAACCCTTGGTGGATCTTACCGATTGAATTAGTATTCCAAGGCCCCACCTACGCCTTAACGTATACAACTATTGTTGCGTATGCTAATGACTTAGCCCCCTCGGGGGCGTCCGCCACGATGCAGGGAATTGCAGCGGGAATGGATGACGGTATCGGTAAGTTGTGATTGTTTTTTCCCGATATTCTTTCTTATTCTGAAAATTGCGTTAAAAGCAGTTTAGTTAGGAGTAGATTTAACTGTTCATTAGTGCTGGAGAGGGTTAATTTTTGTAAAAATTCTCTCTTAGAGAATCAAAACCACTCAGAAGATACCTTCTGAAACTGGAATCAAATACTTTGGCATCTCCGTTATTTATATTTTGAGTTTGCGCTATTTTTTCTTTTGATAGGGTGTAAATTTACTCTTTTATCCCCATTCCTTTTTTTTTCTTCTTCAGGTTATTCCATTGGAAGCATTATGGGAGGAGTACTTTATAAATACATAGGAGGAAAAAACACCTTCCAAGTCTTTAGTGCTTTAGGTGTTCTTTGTAGTGTGTCGCATTTAGTGCTGCACAAGACGTACTTAAAAGGACACGAGACGCCGGTCAGCCTGATGGACAACAGTGGGGTGGCGTACAAGTCTCCAGAGGAAGCTGTTAAAGTCGTCTTGGATATATGAAATAAAAAGTATAATATTTTCGAAGGTCGCAGTGATTTCTTCGTTCATTAGGAAATTAATCAGTAAGTGTATCTATTTGTTGGATTTAATTATGCTATCTGTTGATTTCGGGGAGTCACTATCCCGTATTTATCTAGATTTATAGCGGTTACATAAGACTGAGCTGTATCTAACGTAATAAAGAAATTAAGCACTTTTTAGTCAGGTTTTGTTTAGCTAACGAGACACATTTGATGTAAATAAAGGTGTATAAAAAGATCAAAGTGCCCTCGGATGTTTCTTGCACGTTCGACTCGTTAAAGGGCAGTTTTGGACTCAATATTGCTGGATTTCTATAAAAAAAAAACCTACGAATTTATGTAAATTAGGGCGACTAAATTAAACACCATGTAAAAAAATTGCCTCTTTGTAACATGTTATTTATATTTCAATTAACTACCATAATATCCAAAATTAACCTTAATTATTGGCTCAGCACACATAATTGAGCCTCTGTCGTGTTGATCTCATAAGGCTTCCGGTGCAAAAGCATTTGTCTTAAAGACGAGGCTTCCTCCCTTAAGGTCACTACCTGCGCTCTTAAAATGGCATTTTCATGTTCTAATATCGTCGCCCTTAAGGCCACCTACGGTAAAGTACATCTCGATGTCAATTGATGAACGCAGGGGAAAAAGGAGGAACGTCACAAAATATCTTTTTGTTCGGTTTGTTTCTTTTTGACTATTTTGAGTAGCGTATAACCTTTCAGGCGAATCAACAACTAATTCAGGATTTTCTGATAGAACTGGCAACAATGTGCTTGCCATTTGTTATTAAATACAGACATCAATTTTCAGTGAGCTAATATTCGGATAGATGCGCAGACAGTGTTGCCAGATATTGCAGGAAACCCAAGGTTTGCAGATTTGGGAAGACCCTTCAATTTCAGTAGACATCTTTCTGGAGAAAAATTAGAAAAATAGCGTTTTGCCTTGTTCCTGTATGGATATACATATATATACTTTTTTATTTTTAAGAGTTTTTCATCAAAATTTTCACAGAGCTTCCTGATCTGAAAGAATTTTAAAGATTCTAAGGATATTTATAATTCCTTAAAGATTTACACAGGGGATTTTTTACTTTTACCTGATCTTCCCTCATTTTCCGTGCATCTCTAGACTTTTTGGCAGCCTGATTATTCCTTCTTCTCCTTTCAAAGTACTTATCATCCTTTTGATCCTCTGGAATCGGCCTCTTTTCGCTACGTTTCTTAAAACTGCAGCAGCTCGGCATAGAAGGTGATAAGTTTTGATCTAAATTAAGTGAACGACCTGCAACCATATTGCAGTTACATTTCCCACTTGAAAAAAATCATATGCAGTACCAATAGAGTCCCTTTGAAGCAATTGCAAGGGATGGGAATAGGGCAGTAAATTGGCCTGTCCAAATATGTTTTTTGGCATTAAATTTTGCACTCCAGGGTCGTTTTCTTGACTCGCGAATAAACTGTGATTTTCAGTATTTGTTGAATTGTGAGCTGCTGCCGCTATTTCTCTCAATGCTTTCAAATGAACCTCTGAAATAGAGAAAATAATATGATGTAAATGCTAGGGGAGGCTTGTATTGCGTGACTATCATTTTACATTTTGCAAATAGGTTCGTTCCGAAACAAATTAATGCAGTCACATGAAATCACACCAGACAGAAACCATGTTTTATGATGATACCGGATAACTTTAAAATAAAATTAAGTTTTGGAATTTTGCACGAAAATTACATTAAGGCATTTTGCGTGCTAACGTGATTAATTGATGTTATTATTTCATTTTTTCTTTTTTATCGAGCAAGTCACTTTCAGGCCCCTGTTGCTCCTCTTTCATGACCTATCCTTGACGCAGCAAACAACTATTGAATCTAAAGCACAAAAATCTACATTCTCATAATGAAATTTGGCCATCTGCTTTTTTCCAAGAAGAAAACTTGCAATAAAGCTACGCTCTTTTGTTTCAAAGTTGACATGTGATTGTACCGCTTGACACAAAGTGTAGTTCGTGTTGCCAAATTGAGATATTTCATTAAATTTTAGGATCATTTAAGCTTTTATTTTAAACAAGAATTATTATGCGGTTTTCCTTAATTTTCTTGGATTTCTATACGATTCTCAAAAAAAAAGGAAAAAACTTATTGTGAGCACATCTCGGGCAGAAAATGTTAACACTGCAACCATCAGTGCAAAAACCATGGCGACAATTTTGGTCTAATTTAATTGAGCAATTACGGTATCTAATAATCTTCTTAGAGTTGATACCGTTTTCTTGCGTAATTACTCTATGAAAAGAAGGAAAACATGGCAACGTTTCTTGTTGCGAAAATGATGCGGTATGCGACATGAGTTGTTTAACGCGTGTTGCCAAAACGCGAGAGTTTGTTTTTGGTTTTGAAAATTGTTTGTGAAAAGTTTAGTTTCTGTCGTTTTAAATGAAGAAAATATAAAAATTGGCCTTTTGTTTATAAGCTTATTTACGGCTTCGAAAAGTTGCGTCGAGTATTTAAACTCGAATATTTTTCTGTATCAAGATTTCTAGCTCAAACGTTAATCGTAATTGATTTCATCGTTGTATTCAAATACTAAAAACCTTTTTTTTTTCCTTTGAGTTGTTTCCGTGTATGTTGCTTCTATAGTGCTATTAACCTACCTTGGCCAGGCGTATCAAACAAATAATTACAATTCTTTATAAAGTTGTAGGTGGAGAAGTGCGCCATTGTGTGTGACAACAACGGATTGGACTCAGAAAGTCCTCCCAAAGGATAGCTTATCCCACTGATCACAGGGTTCATAATCCACGTGTTACGTCGAGCATTAAAATCCTCTCTATGCAAGTTTCATCTTCTATCCTAGCACTCCCCGAAAACTCGCGAAGAGGGCATAAACCCATTAATCCCGGACGCCAGCAAACAATCACCCCTTGAATAAACACTGGACAAAGAATGATCATGCAAGCTTTTGAGAAGTCATAACATTATTATGTTATAGAAACATAACGTTGCTAAGAGTTGTTTAGAGGCGGAGTTTTCACACCAACTACCTAAAAACGACCCTTAAGCAAACGGCCTTTGCAGGGGCTGAAATTCAATATTTTGCATGTAAACAAAGCAGTAGTTGTAAATATGTCTGTAGAAAATTTTTATTAAAATATAAATTATTGGAAACATTTTTAAATTTTGGTAATACGAAAACTCTCCTTTCCCATTGGGAGTGTTGGGGACAGATTGAGCCCGCCTATTTGTACTATGCGCAGCTGGATTGCTCCTTATTGGTTGAAAATTACATAAAAATGTCCTGTTTACTTGAAACTTCAGGATTTCAGGGATTAACCACTCCCAGCGATTTTACCTAAATCTCCACTGTCTTTAGGAATTGTTTCTTTTCGTTACCCTTACTCTGCTTAAAAAAAAAGTTCCTTTAATGAATATTTATTAAACCTAATGAGAACCTCCCAATAACATGCCTACTTAACGATTAAAGGTTTTGCCCAGCACCCCTAATGGTAATTTAAGTTTCCATAACTCGGCCGTGAGGGAGGCAGGTGAAGATTCTCACAATTTGAGGTGCAGTACAGGTGTAATGTCGGGTGGGGGTGTTTAAATTGACTCAGGCTAATGATGTTTATCCCTGATGTTTATCATAACTGTTTCCTGGCACAATCCTTCATGAAAGTATATGAAAGCATAGAGAACAGAACACCCAGTAGGTAGTAATAATTTTGTTTACTCATAATACATTTATTATTTATTCTTTAGGGAGATTTCTACTGCAAGAGGATTAGAAGTTTCAATGCGGTAATGTGCTATTTTCGGTTATGATTTAAGGAAAGTGGAACACAAGGGAAGTACAAGACATCATCGAAAAACTACAGAAAATTAAGATCAGTCCTTTATTTAAGGGCCTGATTCGCTTCATGGAGACTTGCTTGCAGACCAATGATTTACGGCATCAGGGAAATCTACTGGAATATGATGCATTTAACGAGGGATAAAAACCTTTGGATTGTTTCTATTCCATTCGTTGCGATTTTCGAATTCGAATGACCCAGTATATTCAGGATTTGGATTAAAAGTATCGAATCTAATGAATTTGCTAAAGTTTCATCTCTACGTGACAATCGGGAGCAGTCTTTTTTAGTTGTGCAATTAAATTTCTTGTAGTTTGATGCAGAATCGTATTGATCTAACTTTCTTCTGAACAACGACTACATTCTTAACAAACGCAATCATATAATTTCTTTTATAACGTCCTCTTCTAGAATTTCATTTAGAAAATCGTCAACCCCTTGTTAATTGACCACAAGGACTCTATTTGGGTGTTGACGTATATCAACACCGGATGTGTGTCACCGGTTGAGTTTAAACTTGGTTGCCCTTGATGTTGAAAATACATATTGGTTTTAGTAACAAATCAAATCACAAAACTGGCCCTTCGGCAGATAGTGCCGATGCTATCTAAAAGCACTCACAGCTTCCTGGGATTGGGTTTGAAGTGTTCATGTTAGATGATTCCGTTCCTGGACACTTTTACACTCATAGAGCTTCATAGATGGTAAGAGCAATTTCTTCTTTAAGGCTCACACTCCTTTCTTCGATATTTTCCCATTTCACAGGCTTGTAGTTGGTCTCCTCCTTGGTTTTAATGTTCCCTTCTCCAATATTTCCCCATTTCATAAGTACGTAGTTCGATACTGTCTCGAGTTTGGGGATCTTTTTTCCAATATTTGCTAGACACAGTGGTACAGTTTTCTTCGCATCGGGCAAAGCTCATGTAATCATTATGTTCGTCATCAAATTCTTGTTGATTTGCTATCTTTTTTGAAGGAGAATTTGGCGCTTTTTGGTTAATTTTCTGATAATATTTATATTCTGGTAAAGTTTTTTCTTAAAATAAATTTTGCCTTGATCCTGCTCACCAACACCTTCTGAGTGTTAAGCCCCCAATCGCGGTGATGGCGTCGTTCTCTCTAATAACTAGTAAATCTAGTAAACTCTATTTATACCCCTAGGTATTGACAAAATCAACTTGAATGATTAAAATGGAACTTCAACTTGTATACCGTTATCTTTCCTGACGAATCCAAGGTTTCTCTCCCACAATGAATATGCGTAATGGTTGAGCAAAAAGGAGTATTCAAGTGGGTGAAGCATGCGATCTTCAATTTTCAGTACAGAGTTTTGTACACCAGACCGCAAAGAAGTAGAGCCGGAATCTGTTGCTCATGGCAGCAAGTCATCATTGATCTTCATTAATATGACGGTTCAGCATTGCATCCATGAAGTGTTGAAACATCATATTCTACCCTATCCTTTGATTCTCTCGAATTCAGGTCTTCAACAAGGCAGCGCAAAATCACGTGTGGCCAGATTTATGTTCCACTTTTTTCAATAAAACCAAATTAATTTTTTTCTTTAATCACCCAGATCTCCAGACTTTTCAACTATCAACATTTTCATTTTACATTGTTAATCTTTTTTTAGATTTCAAGACGCGAATTTCTGTACATGTTTTTGTTGATGTGCATTAAGTTCTTTTTGATGATTTTCGGTCTGTTTTCCACCAGGCGAGTTCTTCACAATTTTTCGTCTTCACGACCTATAATTCCGGTCAAAAGCATATTTCCCCATCGAAGGGTGACTGATTTCTCTAATAAAAGGGATCGTAACCTACGTGTCACCTGCAACACCTGTTTACGTTCGATATTCTCTCAGGGCTTATGACTTTCTGGCATGGATCCCTAGCAAGTACATTGTATGTGGTTCACGTCTTACCGTCTCTAATACCACTCATTAGAGCTTCAGATTTACATATTTTAGGTGCAGCTTTGTGCGGTAGCTTTCATTTCAATGGTAAATTTGAATCTTCTAGTATTTATAGTTAATGGATTATTGATCTTTATTATAGGCTTGATAGAAACTCTGAAGTTTTAAATTTTACCTACGTGGACAGTGTTTATGTATTTATCTGATTAACCTATTGATCTGTCCCCTTAAAAAATTATATAGCCATTAGGGATACATTCTTCCGCCGTGATCGCTAAATCAACATTCGTGTAACGTTACGTTATGTAAACTCAATTTTGGAACAATGATTCACATATCACCGAAAACGCTTCAATCCAATTGATTAAAATTTGTTTAAAGGTTGTCTTCTCTATTTTTGCTTCAATCAAGTAATGCAGCTGGTATACGTATGGGAGAAAACTTCATAAGGAGCATTAATAAAACAACAAATTCGTCTTCAAAGAGAACTTTTCCTCAATACTTTTCCCTGTAATTATAACGAGTTTGGTGCCGTAACTATGAAGCGTACAGCGGCATAATTTTGTGATTGCGTGTGATGCATATAATGACGAGGAAAAGAAGTGGAGCGAGTGGATAATTGGGCCGAAAGACCTTCTAGGATGTTCTTACAGAAAAGTTCGACAATAAATTTTAGCTACAAAAATCAATAAAATATTCCGATGACGTCTAAATCACGTTAAAGTTAACGTTCTTTGACGTCCATCTAGAATGTCACGTAATACGAATGTCCAATGGTATTATTAGGTGGACTGAAACGGAAGGTAACTTTCCTAGACTTTTGATTTGTCAAGAGCTATGATACTGACGGAATGACGTTAAGAAAATAATTAATTAAGTACCCACCCTGGAAGGAAATACTTCCAAATATCTAATTAACCCTGATTCTGAACCACACGTAAGACAATTTTTTCCCAGGTATACCGCAACATTTACTCTTGTGAACGAATCCTACCAATACTCCTTGACCTAAAAGACAACCTCCACAGCTCGGCAACAATGCGAACGTTTGACAGCTCATGTCACTGCGGTTTTAAAATCAAAGGACGTGGTCGTGTTGCCAATTCCCGCATGTAAATCAGTGAGAAAGGTATATGCACGTCGTTAAACATCAGGAGCCGATAATGATCGAGTAAACAAACATTCTCAATTCACACTGAAGGTCACGCATTTTAGAAAGTAATTGACAATAACAATTTTAATTAAAGTCGAAGATGAACCTTCATATTTTGGCAATGCTAGTCACTGGTTGACAGCTCACGTCATGCAGTTTGTCGCCTTAATAATTTTAAAACCAACGATCGTTACCGTGTTGCCATTTTCTGACAAATGGTGTACAGTCACCATACTATCCTATACTACTTATCATACTAGGTGTTCAGGCGAACCCTGGGCATAGGATATTAACATGAGAAATAGATTTTTATTTTTTTGTGCCTGCTCAGTTTATCCAATTGAAAAACTTCTACTAGGAGGTCATAGTACTCAAGACCGGCCGTCATTCCGCAATTTTTTTAATGCTCGAATTAGAGTCGTTTGGGCTGAACACACCTTGAAATTTCAAAAATTTGAATTCCGCACATAAACGTTCGATGCCACGATTGGTCAGAGTAAAAATTTTGTATTCGTTTAATTCTGACCTTGATTACGACCAATCGTGACTTCGAACGGTTACGCGGGACATTCAATTTTTTTCAATTTGGGGGTGTTCTGAGTCGAAACGGCTCTAATTGGAAGATTAACAAAATTACGGAATGATGGCCAGTCTTGAGTAGAATGGCCTCCGTGTAAAAGTTTTTTAATTGTATAATCCGTGCAAAGGCAAAAAATAAAAATCTGTTTCCTATGTAAATCTCCTATGTCCAGGCTCCGCCTGGACACCTGGCATATGTTGATAATCTCTAATTATTTTTGAATAACCTTACGTAAAATATTTGCTGAGTAACACGTAGCAATCTGTTTAAACTCATTTGGATTTTCGTCAGTACGAAGATTCGTCGAGTGATTAGAAGGGAATTATTTTGAGCTTACTACTTAGCAGCCTGAAGGATAATTTTAGTATAATTTGAAACGCATTTTTGACCAAATTTTTAGACGTCAAAAGTTCTACTAGAAAACCGATATGTCATTAAAAGGTTTTGGGTCGACGTTAATATGACCTTATAATAACGTTAAAGTCACATACTGTTGACATCCAGTTCGAATACAAATTTGATGTCATGTGTGATGTAATGCATTTATGATGTTATGCAGGGTAGATATTAGGGCCTTGGAACTGAAAGTAAATTTTGATCGCTAGTGACTGTACGATGTGGAATTTAGAGAACGTTTGATGAGAAATAGTCGATTTTTTTAGGAATTATCTTAAATAACAAGTACTAGAAATAAGTCTAATTTGTCGTGATTTTTCACCCAAAATGTCTGTGAATATTACGTTGTAATGACGTTGCGTCCAACACAATTAAATCGAACTTTCTAAAAAAAATGCGGTTCCTCCTAATTCAAAAGAGACTATTTTCATTTTTTACGTTCTAAATTACTTAAATAGCAGACAAACTCCCGGCTTAGGGGTTGATTCAATCGTGGAATCATCGCACGTGACGGTGTTTACCCTCGTAATCCCCAAAACGATCCAATAGATTATTATTCTGTGGCGGCGGTTTTTAAAGGAAAACGAGGGAAATTAGACAAATTACGTTTAATACGTCCATTTACTTGGTAAATAGAAACACTTAAATCTATCTTAACGTCTAATATTTACAACAATCACATCGAATATATCACTTGACCAGTATTTTTCTGGCTTCTAGGAACTGATTTCTTCTACGCGGGCTTGGGCTTCAAGGTGCACGTAATATCCAGAATCCGGATACTTTTCAAAAACCAGAAAATTCCAGAGACCAAAAAGAAGGTTTCCGCAGCCAGCAGGGTGCTGCACTCGATGTCAGGGAATTTCAGCCTCTGTACCGCTGTTACTAAAACCATACACCGGAGAACCTCATAAATAGGGGCGTATTTGTGATTCTCGAAGAGCAGCCCGATGTTGGTCAAAGATGCGATGATGTACACCACGAAGATTAGTACTGTGACTGGGCTTAAGTTCTAGAAAAATAATCTTAAGTATTTTTTTTGCTTAATAATGGGTTTCGTTGGCATATTACCAAGTAACGCAGGGCTAACTGATGGAATCCATATACCATTACAGTAAAATGAACGAGGAGGTAGATGTTGCACCATAACGGGATCTGGACGTCGAATTTGTCCCGTTTGGTTACTTTAACTTTGTCCTCCTCTAGTCCCAAACGCGGCTTCCCAGGCTGCCAACTGGGACCATAAAATATGGCCGCCAATTTGTTTTTGTAGCCCTCCATGGCACCAAACCGTTCAATTACGTATTTGGTATAAAAAGTCTAAAAATTTTTATACGGGGTAAACAAAAGTCTGTTTGAGTTAATAGGCCAAACTCACTTGCAAATGGAGGGGATTAAATGAGGGCTGATTATACACCAAACCATAAATAATCTCCTCATCTTCCCTCTCTCTGGCGAAAGTTCCAAAAATGCGATCCCAAATTATTAACACACCCCCGTAGTTGGTGTCCAGGCAGTAGATGTTACTTCCTAAAATAACCTAATTTAACCTACCCATAAACGATTCTACAGCGGCAATCTTACCGTGGTGCACTCTATGGTGGTTAGGGGTATTGAAGATCCACTCCAAAGGACCTAGAGTCTTCACTGTTTCGGTGTGAATCCAAAACTGGTAGAGCAGATTGAAGTATTGATGAGTCACGAACTGCGAAGGAGGCACCACCAAGGCCAGCGGCAAATAGAATATCTAAGGAAGACGGTTAGTCAAGATGAATTTCCGATAATTACCGAAATTCTTACAAATCCGCACCATCCCTGCAGCACTGATTGCCTGAGGCCTACTGCTAAGTTGTAGTCTTCCGAGCTGTGATGAACTTGGTGCTGAGCCCATAAAATGTGCACTTCTGGATCAAGGATATTGATTTGTTAGTGAACTTGCTGCTGGAAAGCGGCAGAAAAATTACCATGGCATGCTCTGTGCACCCAATAATAGCAGAAGTCCACCCCGATAGCTGCTAGGTACCATGTGAGCGGCCAATCCCAGGGTAAGTCGCAAATTCTGAAGTTTTTATATATGTAGAAATAGAGGTAACTTTCAGAGCCTCTAAAGAGCAACCTTTAAAGCAAATTTGTAAGTTAGTTTAGGTCAAGTTTTATAGAGGGTGTTTGGCAAAAGGGGCACACAGAACTTAAGGAGGTTGAAGTAGAGGCAAGAATGGTAAAGAAAGTTTCTATAAACGTTGGCCCAGTGGAGCACCATTACTGAGATACGGCCCTTCAAAAGAGTCCTATCGTTTGTAAATTAATTTTTTCTTCCTGATTACGACAAGGGAATGAAAATTTTAGGTAATGTTCGCACCATAAGGGCTTCAACTATCATAGATTTCATCAAATTCGATTATAAATAAGGGTAGTTTTTTAACTATACTTAACAGAAATTTTCCGAATTGTTTTTTAAGTCTATGAAATAACAAATTATATTGTTTTTTTAATTAAGTAGACTTTTTTGAACAAACAATGTCTCTATGTTTCTTTTTGTTAAGTCTGTGTAGTTTAGTCAGAAATTGTTATTTTTTAAATAATGTATGACTCAGAAGAGTAACATCTTGTAGCATTTTGACAAAGTAGGTATTTTTCATGGTGATAGTTTCATTGTAGTAATTCCTGCGCTCCCATTTAAATTCTTTCGTTACTTTAGTTTCTTACTTCGAAATCTTGTGCTCGACTTTGCGTTTCATTACATTTTTTTGCAACCATAAACCAACATGCTTTTGCTAACCGCGAATATGCCGATATGCATTCTATTCTTGGTTTCTCCAACGGACATAGTCTGAATGCCCTAAACATTCTTGCAGAAGGCAACCTTCCGCAAGATTGCTTAGGTAAAATTTGGGCAAAAACGACGGAATCAGGAGCCCGAAGTTCAAGATATCGTGAATCTCACTGTTCAAGGGGGCGTAGGCATGATTTAGGCGAATTAATTTTAAGATTTTTTGACCGTAATCCTACTGCGAGTGTAAGAAAACTGGCTTTAGAACGAACAATATTTAAGTATGGCAGTTTCTTAAAGAAAATGGATTATATTTTTATCATTTTCATATTACGCCAATGTTCACCGGAATTTTTTACTATTCTTGCCTCTACTTTCATCTCTAAGTTGTGAACCAACTTTTCGAAACCCCCTGTATAACAATTTATTAAGCAAATTTAAAAGTTAAAAACACGTAACGTACCTTCCGCACTCCTGAAATATTCCATGGGACAAGCTTGTAATGCTGTCGTTCAGTCGTGCGGTCTTCCTGTTTTCGACCCATAGAATGAGGTTCTCGATTACCATGAAGAGGAGGAAATAGGGCCAGGCCTGATGGGAATAAAAGACGCTTTTTTTAATTAATTTATGAGAAAAATCCATGTTGTGCGCTCGTAAGCGCCAGTGAAACTGAACCGAATTCACGCACTACGTAGCGACGTATCGGAGACTTATCCGCATATTTTGCACAAATATGGGTTATATATGAATCAAAAACAATTATTTAGTCCAAATTGCGAGATAAAGCTTTTATCAAAAGTTTATCGGTTGAATGCATTAATTTACTGTGCAATTTTTCGTAAATCCTATTGGGTATTTGTTAATCTTACGTTATAGAAGAATTTGGGCACGTCCTCGGCGTCGGAGAAACTGGTGTCCTCAGGGGGGACAACGTAGAATAACCTCCCTAAACCCCGGATGAATTGCACTAAATCTTCCTTCACTTCTCCCGTAATTTTTTGTCCAGCCACGCTGATCGGCAAGTCGCAGATGCTCGAATTCCTGCACTCTTCCATGAGATTACTCATCTTACTTAAGTGAAACTTTGTTTAAGCGTGAGATAACTGAACAAACCGCTCATCTATTATTGGCCAGGGGCCAAAGATTGCGTATAGAAATAGTTCACTATTTTAACACTTCAAGTTTCTACTTTCGTAGTGATATGTGAATGCACTGAAGAGCGGATTTGCCGGTTGTTTTATACGTTTACGTGCTTCTTCTACCTGATGTAAACAAACGTTATTCAACGCGAAGGTGGGAGGGCCATGTGGAGGAATTTAATAACATTATTGCGGTTTTTTTCATACAGCTTATCATTTCTAGTGAAATTACCGCTAACCGCCTTGTTTGTTACACACGGTAAGAATTTATGATGCGTGTGATTGGTCATCACCCGGCATGTTATTGAAATGGCTAGACGTGTTTTACAGACCCGAAAATTCGAGTTTTCTGCGCTCGCGTTTAGGAACGCGGAAAATTTCAACTATGACCGTTTCATCGTAAAACTTACAAATGCAGTGAAGGGGTCGAAAGTTCGTCGAAACTGCCGTTATAGCAATTTATTTCTACGATTTTTATTAAGAAAGTTCAAAATTGACCGAATTTCTAAGAGCATGCAAAGCGCAAACAACCGCTGATTTATTATTTCGCCCTGGTATAATGGTCAAAATAACCCTCAAATCGCCACAAAAGTTCATTTCAGTACTCCCAACGTACGCTTTTGTGTTTTTAAAAAGGTAAAATAAGCCGAACTTTGCAAACCTTTAAAAACCAAATCTTCAAACTTAATTTTCCCTTTTTCACCTCCAATTTTTTTCTCAACTTGAGATTTCTACGTGGGTGTTATAAAAGGTCAAATTGGTGTCTCCGAGTCAAGCAGGTTCTCAAGAGGTCAAACTTAAGCGAACTAGCCCCTGTTCAAAAATTGAGATCTCTCACTAAACGTAGTATTCTCTCAAAAAAAAAATTAAATGTTGAGGGCGTCATCCAAGCACTGAAAACTCAAATTTACATTAATTAATAATCATCTACGAGATGATTTGAGGAGTAGAATGAGCCTCAAACAGCCTCCTCCAATTAACCTTTTCGTACTGCAAGTGGAAACAGGGTTTTTGGGAATAGGGTCACAGGGGTTTTTCAATGACCATGCAGAGAGGGCCGAGGACCGCTCGAGACTTGCCTCTTCACTTATAATCATTCCCCAAATGGGCAGTAATAGGGGCACCTGTTGCTATGGGCTAGTACGTGGTGAGTAGCCCTCTAGAAAAAATTCCCCGATTGTGTTAGGCGACTAGTCAAGTGTCTCTCAACTTAGAGCAATTCAGCTTCTCCAAAGGAGGTCTGCATAGGTAGAAATTCACTCCGATCTGAGTCCTAAGTGGCTTCTGTGCACGAGACTGTGCATGGCGCCTATTATCTTCAGAAACAAATGGGGCAACTAGCTTATAATGCATCCAATTGAGAAACTCGCATGTGGTGCCCTCCGGTATTATTGCCAACCATCGTTTTTCCACTTTCATTAACCTCCCCCATTGAAGATCAACGTGATAACCTCCTCTCGAGGCATCCACTGCCTCCCAAACCGCCAGAGAAAGGGAAAGGGGGAGGTAGAAAAAAATACTTTAAGAAATTAACTTATTCTGTATGCCAACGCTCTCTTGTAGCATTTCCTCTCTTCATTCGTTGAATCGACTTACTCCCAACCAACTGATTTCCCATGAAATCGCTAATCCTTTCTTACCTTAACGGGGACACTTTGAAGACATGACACTCCGCACTCTCGAAGAAACTCAACCGCATCTTCAGCTCTTACAAAATACCTGAAATGGTCATTCCATCATGGTCTCGGACGTGCCACTCCTTTCGGCGACCCATGATGGTGCAATTTCGAATGTAAATTAATTGGAGACGTATTAATACGCCATATTAAAGATACGTGTGAAGAATGCGTTTTTCGAGCAATCCACTCAGATTATTACATCAGGAGGATTTTTCAATTTTAATGAGTTTTTTGGTTTTTATCCTGCAATCCGTCCAGGTCGACCGTCAGATTGTGATTTTAATAATTGTTTTTTCTTGTTATTGTCCGATGATTAATGTGGCCTAGTTCCATGCTGGTACGGAGTAAACACGTTGATTTAAGACGTTTTGTTTGCGAGGTACCCACTCGGGTTCTACGCTCGTCAAATAAAGTAAAGGCGTAAATAAGCGCAGGTTATTACGTATTGGGCAAAACACGTTTTTTTTCTTCAAATTGTTTTTTAAATTTAAAATTATTTGCGCAATAAAGTTAGACAGCAATAAATAAAATAGGAAGTCCGTACAGAGGGTGTAAGTGCAATAGCGGAACATACTTTAACGGCTGATTTCACATTTAAAAATATGAAAGAAAGTAAGGCAAAAGCCTCCTAAGGGACCTACGACCCATCAAATGATGACCATTTCGAACACTCACTTTAAGACTTTTAATTGAGGTAGTTCTGGAATTTTGTTTTTTTAATTTATTGTTTTTATTGATTTTGAACTTTGTTTTTTAGCTTTGTTATCGCTTCGTATCAAAGAAATTAATTTAGTTTTGCTACACAATTTCACTACCCAATTTCAGCTTCGCACCTTGCTATGTCCCTTTTAAAGCCACACATTATTAAACAGCTTGTCTTACGACGATTCATGAAAAGCAACTTTTTCACTTAATTTTTGACAAGAAACCACATTGCAATGTGAAATCGTCATAAAAATCAAAGGATATAGGAATTTGTTAATTAAATGCAGCTCCTACCCTCGTTTCGAACACCACTCCGTATTTCCTGGGAGTCACCTTCGAAGGGCCGTAGCTCTCTTAAGAAATTTTTGCGGTCCTGTGTTTATATCAGCTTTTCTTCACATTTTCTGATGTTAAATCAGTCCTTAAAATATGCCCCCCTGTCTCATTTCCACTCTGTATATAGAATGTCCGTTCTCGCATAATATATGACGAAAATAAATCATCGGGTTCTATAAATATAAAAATCAATTAAGGAAGGTACAAAAAAAGTCGCACAAGAGTATGTTCAGCATATCGAACTGTTTTAATGGAAGCGGCGCAGGTTATCACAGAGATTATGCCGTTTGGCATTTTAATAGCAGAGAGAACAGAAATTCATAGAAGAGGCAGGGATAGAAGAAATAATGCCAGGGAGGAAGAACTGGTTGAATAGTAGAAAGTCTGGATAATGAAAGCGAGCATGACAGCGTGGACCAAAATATCGATCCCCGAGGTGGAAATATGGTTCAATAAGAAACACGACCAGATCAATTACTTGGACAGTACCTATGCAGATTAGAACAAGAACTGTTGCCAGAATGTTGGTACTATGAGACGATGGTAAATACAGTGATGCATAATATCTCCCAGTGTCGAAGACTGCCCACACATAGGAACACATTTGAGGAAGAAATGAAAATAACATTAAATGTAGGAATCATAGTGAGTGAAATGTTAAAAAAAAAATGAGAATATATAGGTAACGGTTAATAATTATTTAATGGAAGTCATCGGTGAAAAGGAAAAAGACCAAAAAGTAAGAAAAGCCAAAAACTAAGAACAGTAGATACGCTCATCATTGTTTGAAATAATAGTAAGCAGTAATTTTGGATGGAAAAACGGCCAAGGGGGGATGTTTTAATAGGTATAAAACCAATATAGTCTAGACATTAAATCGCCCGACTGGGTAGCTGAGGTTTCCTCCTAAAACAGAAAATCTAATGGAGACAGATCTGGTGAACGTGCCGGCCAAATGACTCGACCGGCATATATTTTACACAAATAGTCAGCTAGTCTCTTAGCGTTGAATTGATAGTTTTGAATTATATCGCCAAGCAAGTCCAGGAAAAAACATAAACGCTTTTCCAAAATAAAAATTTTTCATTATAGTAATTTTTCAAATTTCGAAGCGATATACGTTTTAAACTCCAATTTGTGCGACTTTGCCCTAATTAAAACGACCTAGTATCTTTTATGAATACCGAAATCCTCGCGGTTCAGTTTTCGAAACGGACACTTTGTATATTATACAGGGTATTTTTAAGCCAGATTTAAGACAAAAAATTCATATAAGGACATGCCTGAAAATGTTTTGGCTTCGATCTACAGGGTTTTTTTAAAAGACACTTTTTTTCGCGTTTTTTAATTATCTGTGTATTTTTTATCAACACTTGCTGAAAATTTGTGCATATCATATACCGAATGTTTCTTACAAACGGAAACTTTTGGACTTTGATTTCATATACGGGGTGATGCGGTTTAATGGGTCTTGAGCTATTTTTTATCGCATTTTTTTCTGTTAATATTTTGAATCTTTTAGACAAGTTTCTAAAGTCCGCATCGAGTTTTCTTACTTTTCAGTCTCTCGCAAAATTTCGCTCCAAATCAATGATTTAGGTAATATTCACGATATTAGTCAAAGGTGTTCTACATCAATTATTTTAAGTAATAAAGTAAAACTTAGTGAAGTTGGCCACGATTATTTGTTTCATTTGTATGCTGTCAGGTTTGACAACTATTGGCTGTTAGCCGCCGGAAACTGTCACAAAGCAATGTGACAAGTATTTGTTAACACCTTGTGTGTCGAAGCTAAAGTACTTTTGAATTGTTTTTATATGAACTTTTCGTTTTAAATTTGGGTTAGGATTCACTCATTAAATTCTTTTCCACCTATTCAGAAACACCCTGTATATATAATCTCCTCCAAAAAAATTTAAATGCTTGAAGTGGTCAATTTAAGTTAATTATTTTCGTGAGGAATAATTTATAATAAAAATAATAAAAACACCCATGGAACGTTTGTTTGAGGCGCAATGAAAACATTGGTGCATAGGGACCTACTTGCACCTATAGCAAACATTGATGCTCTAAGATAGAGAATCATTGACACAGCTAACGAGCTAGGAAAAACATTAACGATAAGAGTAACAAGAACGCTAATTAGAAGAAATTGTCGACAACGCATTTAGAACAAAGATGGTCACATTGAGAATGAGCAATAATTCAATTTAAATGTATTTGATGTATTCTTTTATGTGTTTTTATATTCAAATTTACACCATTTTTTGTTAATTTTCCAATTACAAATTTAAGTTAAATTGTTCACTTCAAGCATTTCGACTATTTTTTTGGAACCTCAAAAGATTTGTTGAACATATTATACCTCACTAAAAAGCTATTCAAATGAGAAAGTTTTTTAGAATAATTTGCGCTTATGTGACTTTGAAATATTTTTTAAAACTGGGCAGAAGAAGTTAATATAGGTGATGTTCATAAATTATTTTATGGAAGTTTTTGCTGAAAATCTTCACATAATGCAAATGTTTTCGGAAACGTTAGATTTCATACGGAAAATCATAATGTTAGGCAACTAACCAATTAGCGAAAGCAAAAAAAAATTAAAAAGGATTCGTTGAAAAATCACTCTGAAATCATTAAGACCCTCAATTTACAGTAAAAAAAATGAAGTAACTCAAAATTTAGTGAATTTTGGAGTATGTACATGTGGGTTCAATTTACTCCTTACCTCATGCTCTACCACTTCCTCAAAGGAACATATCGAGTTACCAACAACCCTATTTATTTATATATATATATATAAATAATAAAAAGGATTTTTTAAGGAACTCGACGACCCTAAATGGGTTCCTTTTTTATTTAGTTCCTTATGAATTCAGAAAAACATCTAAAATATTCATATTCGTCGTCAGTAGTATTCATTTAACCCTTTCTGTCATACCGTGTAATAATAAATAGTGTCGTTATTTAAAGTTTTATCATATCAAAGGGTCAAGGGTCCTCTTGTGACTCCCTTTTAAGTGTGCTTAACGGCTATCCACGCAAAGGGCAAATCAAAAATATACCTTTCGTCCATTTGGTTCGCGCTCAAAAGAGACCCTTCGTTAACTAATTACAGGGGACATACTGGGACGTGGAAGAGAGCGAGAAATTCCTTAATATTTATAGTTATATATTGATAATTTCCGATGTAGGTACTCATTTGATATAATTACTGTAAAAGGTAATCGAATCGTTATGATGTGGCAAACAATTATAGTTTTATCTCGTGTTGAGGTCGAAGTCGAACCAATTTCTTCACGCCGATTAAAGCAGACCGCCTAAGGGCCCCCACTAATGACTTTCCTGATATTTTGCATATCACCTGTCTTAATTACAATTAATTCCTCTCATTTGCCATTTTATGCTAAATAATTTCATTAACGAGATATTATTAAACTTCCAGGTTTTGCAACTTCGAAATGGCACAAAAATTGCCCCCGGACCGATGGTTGTTGACCCGCACCCTTGCTGACCTATTACCCTTTAGATTGTCCAACATTAAACTTTCATGTAAACAGCAACTTTTCCACATGCATGAACATTTTTCGAAACATGATAATTTATTAGGGCCACCTAATTGCATGTTGTGTGATTGAAGGCGCCAAGAGATCATAAGCATTAACCTCTGGCGCATAGAAAAAATACAGGTGGTCGTCAATAATGGATACGGGGCACATAGCAAACAATTGTTATAAATGATCAGCATAATGACTTCGGATATTACTTCTTTGAATAATGGGATATAAACAGTTACCAACAGAATAAAAAATAAGCCACTCCATGAATAAACCAGCGTGAGGAAGTGCCGGCTGCTTTCGTGCATAATAGCCCGTTGAAATGTCGTTGGAACTACTGATTGTTTTTATAATCAAGTTGCGATTTGAGTGATTATTGGGGTATTGATTAATCATTAATGCAACGCACAAGCTAATAGGACTATAGAGACATTATTTTTTATGTCCACATAACACATAAAAGTTTATGCGACCTCTACATTGATTAAGGTCGGCCCCTGCAAATGAGCACAGATTGTATTGAATTTAAGGTGTTCTGATGGAGGTGTAGTTTTAAAGAAACAACCACCCTCACCGCTTCGTCCGACGTTCCAAAACGATAAAATAACTGGATTAAAATATTCCTTATTTTTTTATCACGGAAAAACTGCTGGATATTCGACAATTGACGATAGTTGTTGCCTGGTGTGTCCATCCAGCATCGATGCTGTACCATCACTGTGGTTATCAGCAATGGCAAGAAGGACGCCACCCTTATGCGGTTCGGCCAAATCCATGTGTGATTCTTGCTTCCCCAAGGTTTCGTCGGCTCAGACCATGGGCAAATATGGGCTATCATTAAATTAGAGACAGTCTGAGCACACTTTCTGTGTGATGTCCTTATCAATTCCAGGATAAAATACACACGACCAAATTTATGTGGGAAGAATTTACGAGAAAAACAAGCGAATAAAAATCGAACGTGTTTGCCAATAAAAACTGTTTAAATCATGAAAACGTGATTAGACTTGTTCCTGTGCTGTCAGGTTTTGTGTTTCGACATAGTTTTAGCGAAATTATAAGTTTTTTCTTTGTGCAAATTTTATTTAAAACGCTTTTATAAGTGGAAAATGTATCGGTTTTAGGTCGGCCTTCTTCACGGTATTTTAATCTGAGCACTTGTGGCATAAAATTAAAATAAGGATTAGAGCAAGTCAAAATAACTCTTCTCACGCCGAACAATTAATATAAACAGTTTTAGAAGAATTGAGAAATGTTCCCTAAGAAGCTATTAATAATTTAATGGCGAGCATGCCTCATCAAATTCGTTTTTCTATTATCGCTAGGGGAGGCAATACTGAAAATTAAATTTAAAAAAATATTTTTTTTCTTAAATTTTTATTTATCTTGGATTTAATTTTCTACTAAATACAGAATTTGCTTCAATAATTTGTTTACTATAATAAAACGTTTCTGGATTGCCTGCTTTTTATCTTCAAATGATTTTTTCAACCGTAACAATGTTTTTCATAATTACTAAGTGATTCCATATAAATTTGGTTGTATGTAAATGTCAAATGGGCACTTAAGTACTCTGAAAACAGTTTCATGATAATTCACTGTTTGATGGCGCTATCATTATAGGAATGACAAACTCACATTTTTCTTAAATGGATTTATGGATGACTGTAACGAACTGTAGCTATTACAGTGACGAAAACTCACGTTTTCGGAGAGTGTTTATAATAATAATAGATCAGTGTACCTTTACATTTGAGGTGTAAGAGGAGGTGGCGAAGAAATACAATTTTTTAAAAGTGAAATGAAGTATTTACGTTAAACCTTTTAATTAATGGATAGTAATATTTGATAAAGCCGTCTTTGCGCCCTACGACGCCCGTTTACACTTGTAATGTAGAACTGATCTGAGTATTTTTCACAGTATAGGGAGAAGAACATGCGTCACAGCGAGGTTTGGTAATGTAATTTTTTTGGTAGTTTGAGGGAAGAGGATATAAAAGCGAAAAAAAAAGAAAAAAGATAAAATAAAATATTAAATACCAAGAAAAAAGCTATTTATTTCTTATATTTTAAGAAAAACAAAAATATTGTATATATAAAACGAATAGTTTTGTGCAAAACATCAATTGTTATAGTCGGAAGAATACCTACGTAAAATATAAACAAAATTATAAGTGTTAAATCCCGCACCCAATGCAAATGACGAACTTATTCGACGATACTGCGAATCTCTTACAAATATGGCCATTTCAATGACTTCAACGTGTTCGGTCTTACCCAACCTACGTCCGCACAATTATAGTTACAATTTAATTTCGTCGCACAATGAGGCTTGACGTAAAACAGCGAAATTATAGTGTCCTGTCCGCAAAAAGCAATAAAATTTTATACAATACATAATAATAAAAACGCTATACCCTATCTAATTAGCATTATTATAAGGAAAAATAAATGCATTTCGTCTTCGATTGTTACAATTAAAGTTTCTATTTTTGGTAACACGAATTAAGCGAGAAGTCTCAACTTTCTTTAAATTACAGCACAGCTACCGCGCACGCGCCGCTCTACGAACGGGCTTAATTGGAAAAAAAAACGTCATCCAAAAATAGAGACACGTTGTCAACTTAACCGTAATAATAACATATTGCACAGAATAAACAACTTAAATCGTGTTATTGGATGTTACAGGAGTCTGGCATTGGACCTCGTTAATTTAAAGCCCTTATTTAGCCGTAAAACAAACCCTAACAAAAAGAGCAGCGACCATCATATTGTAATCAGCACATAGAACTATGTAAGATTACAAAGAGCTCCACGCAAAAATTTACAGTTATAGAGAGAGAGAGAGAGAGAGAGAGAGAGAGGGAGGGAAAATGATTTACTATTGTTAAGACTGACATGCCCAGTAATAACGACACTCATTATTACTACTGTCAATCATAGTTAGACAAAAAATTTGGGCTTCAATATCAGCAAATGAACAAATCGTTCTTAGATGTACCAATGAAGAGTATTACAGGTTGAGTTACCATGGCAAGCACCAATAAGAGTAAAAATTTGTTCATTGGTTCCTAGACTTAGTCATTATCCTAGATAGTTCTAAGGCGTAAATTCCAGGAAAATTCAAATTGTTTATTATGCTTCCCTAACTGAACAAAACGGTTATGAATAGGTTCTACTGAAAAAGTAAATAACTCTGATCTTCCCTGTACAATTAAAGCTAAAATATAGTCGTAATATATTATAATAAAGTTTATTTTAATGAAATTAGACCATAGCAGTCCGCTGTTGTTGGCGTCACAGTGCAAAAGACTTTTTTTTAGCTGCTGCGCTACGTACTATGTGAACGAATATGTCGCTGGCAGTCTCGATGGAGGAGGCGGTTTTAGAATTACTTATAACGTTAATTGTCGTCGGCGATACCTGAAAGCCGTAACGGATCCCTTTTAAATAAGAAATTTTACTATAGAATAGACGTATTTACCTTATGCATCGCGGGATTTCTTCTCTTTCTTCTTCTTCAGGAATGATGGAGTTCTCAAGCCTTTCTTCTTCTTTTTGTCTTTCTTCGGAGATCCCTCAGATATAGAGCGGTCCTGAAACGCGACGAGAAGGTTTAAAGAGAAACCATGTTACAGTTTGTCAGAACAAGCTTAAAAGGTGTTGAAACCCATCGCACTTCCAGAATCGATGTCTCAAACTATTAATTTTCTTTAATTCATTTTTTATCCTAATATATCCAAAATAGAATGAAATTATGAATTAAACTGTTGGATTTGTTAAATTACAAATCAACGTGGAAAACTAGAATCTAAATAGTAATAGATAGGTAATAATGTCGGCATGGTTGATTCGTACTGTGTACGCACCAAGTTGATTCACGTGTATATAAAAAGGGAAATATTTCTTGTAATCTTTCACGATGCTCGTACCGCAGTAGTGCTTCTGCCGTTTATAGGTGAAGTCGGTCGGTTAATGCATTCTCGTTTTGTTAATCCCAATTTCCACTAAATATACTCATAATTTCCAAGAGAAACTCGTGATTTTTGAAACCATTTTTGTCGCTTTTGTTTGTTTTTTGTAAAATTTAAATTTTGGTCCAGTATTAAGACACGACTTATCAGTCTTAATCCGTCGTAGTAATCGTACCGTCTGCCTAAGCAATTTTAGGTTTAAATAATTTTTTTATCGTTATGCGTGTCGTGTCATATAGTTAAGTCATTGTTGTGCAATTTGTATCCGGTAGCGACTCGTTCCCGGCGTTGTCACTTTTTCAACAACATCATTTTCACCAATAAACCTCAACTATAGATACGAAGGTCGTTGGTTATTTTGCGCGAAATAGCGCCCCCGAGATTCACCTCGAACTGCACTGTGGTGCACCCTCACGTTACGCCCATGTACATGCAACATTTTCGTTTTGATAATATACCCGGTATGGCCAGACTTCGGCGCCTCTTTTTCTCAAATAAAGGCGGTCCGGGCAAACACCTTTTTGCATCCTTTCTTTTAACACGTATACATGGCGTGTCGGAAATAAGCACGTTAATTTATGCCAACGACAGATCTCGTTAAGGGCAACATTTTTTTCTAAGTATCATTTTCCTCGAAAACCGATTTTTTATTTTTATATTTCCCTCTTTAGAATTCGTGATGCGCCAATGATTCATGTTGTTGAATTCAAACTATTTGCCAGAAAAAAAGGGTCGGAGATTGACTTGCTCATACGCGTACCTCCGTCGACAAATCAAATTTATTTGATACCGCGACCGGTTAACGTTTACGTTCCGTGTTTCGACAACTAAAGCAATAAATTTGTTTAAAAAAATTGTTCTTATTTAATAAGCAAACGAAGGGGAGTTTTCAAAAAATTTTAATAAATACATATCTAACTGTTAAAAAAAAAATCCACTTTTGAATTTGACTCTTTTCTATGCTACATGATGAAAAAATCGTGTTTTTGAAGTTCTAGGTAAGTAACAAAGCCATTTTAGTATATTGTTGTGATAAAAAGGTTTGTTCCTCCTCCATGACTCCAATAATTGCAAAAACGGACGGTCAAATTAAGAAATATTGAAAACTTAATTACCCGGAAAACTGTAACACTTGGTGTATATGTAGAGGTATGTTTGGTTAAATCTATTGAGAACGACCTCCTCCGGTACCCCATTCAGTATCGTCCACTACCTACCAAATACCATGTATGTGGACAACTGTTAGACCAGTCCAATTTTGTTTGCGTGGCTGTATCAAGTTCAAAAGAAAGACGAAACATACAGCGGAGATAGTCCGTCTGTGGCTTCTCTATAGCACTCCCCGCAGGTTACAGGCACCTCTACGATCTCCAGACATCAACCCGATCGAAAATTTATGAGAAGAATTTGACAGGCATATTCGAAAACTTCCAATTACAAACAAAGAGGAATTGAAAGCTGTTTTATTACAAGAAAGGAACAAAATCAACCCGAATGTGATAGATAATTTAATAGCTTCAATTACACGACGTTTAGCTGCCGCAATGAAAGCAAAACGATAACTTACCAAGTACTAATTATTATAGTGTAAATAATTGTTTGCACTGTATGAATATTTTCTCCCTATTTTATTTGAACATTATTCAATATATGCAATGTTACGTTTGTTAACTATTAACATAACTACATGTTAAGTTAATATTGAAAAGCTTAAATCGTGGACTTTATACAGACATAAATTAACAGAAATATACTCGAGATTTTGTTGCACAAACTTTATTATAAAGTAATTTTTTCTGATTTATGAATACTTTTTTCCGAGGCTGTACGTTTATTATTTTTCTTTTAAAGAAGTTTTACCGCTTTAAAGAGCGTTCTTATTTATATGGCCACAACTGTATACGATTTCTTAGCGTAATTACGGGAACCGCGTTCATCAGCACCAGTTGAAAATTGGTGCACTGGAGACACGTTTCAATAAAACACCTGTCGCTGTGAAAGATTTTTCTCATCATTCAGGCAAACTCCAACGAGTGTTGAAACATAAACGATATGTCTTAAATGGGTTTAATAGGCACGTTAAAGTACTTGATAGTGCCTAACGGCCTACAGTTCACCAAATTATTGGGGTGGACAACTCACCTCTTTACTACTCTGCGACAAAGTGCTCATATGGGCATCCGATTGGTCTCCATTCACTGTATTCTCACCTAAAACAGTAACTCGTTAATTACTAAACAAAAGGACGACTTCAGATGTCATTTTCCAATAAGAATTAGTTGTAAATAACAAACATTTAACAAGAAAAAATAACAATAAAGTTGTTACCTGTCACCAGCCAACACCGACTTTCAACCTTCAACACGACTAGTACCCTTGTTAAACACAGAAATAAACCAAAAGGCCAGAAAAGCAACGAACGCACGCTTTTATTATCAAACACCAAAAAACACAGTGAGTCATACTACAGCTAACACATAAAATTAATGGAACTTAAAAGTTAAAATTTGGCACCTTCGTAACCCATCCAGTCGCCCGAATCGTCTAGATTTTCCTTAATTTCCTCAATATCTCGGAATTTCTGTATCTCCATATCAGCGGTAAACGCAACATTCCTGGTTTGAGAGAAAGCTGAAGCAACGGACTTCGTACGATAGAAGTTAACTTCATTGGAAACAATGATATTTACATCTGGAAATCTTCGCTTTTGCAAGACTGTGGAGTCTTTGTTCGCAACCTTTGCACAGTTGGAACTTGAACCTTCCAAAATTTCGCAGTCTTCAGATGATGATGAATCTGTAGATTTTGTGTCCCACCCCGGCGGCACGTTGATCTGAAATAAATTGCCTCGCGGTTCTTCCCTGATAGGCGACAATCGCCTTATTTCGTCCCACAAATCTGAAGGCGGTCTTGGAGGGATTTGATCTGCGTTGTCCATGATACAACTCGGAGATTTTAACTTGCGAGACACGCTTGGGCTTATCGTTATCCATAGACTCTCGGAGTAACTCTTAGACTCCTTCTGGAAGGTCGTTATGGACACATCGAGGTCTTCGGTAAACCTCTGCTTATCCGGAGTCGACTTGGCGATGCTTCTGTTGGAGACGTCTCTCGAAAATGCCGTGAATTCCTCGTCCAGCGACCCAAAAAAAACGTCCAGGATTTCCGAAACATATTCTGAGATGGTAAAAATCTTATCCGAGACGTTCAGCAAATTATCCGAGCTGTCGTCAGCTGATCTTTCGTCGATGGAGAGCAAAGTTATTACATAATTCCCAACGGAAAGGCGAAGACTATTTAAATCTTCACTGCTCAATCCGTCAGGATAAAGCTCCTCATAAAGATTCTTCAACTTCGACAGCACCTTAACAATAAGTTCGTCGCAATCGATCTCAGGGAAAACCACCAGTTCTCTAGCCTCAAAACCTTGATCGAGCAAATAATCTGCAATAGCTGTGGCAAGACGTACAATCCCTTCATCAACGTTTGGCATGAAACCAGTAACATCAGTAGTTGTTGATGGATCCTCGAAACCCTCATCGATGCTTCTTGAAGTCCCCTGTTGCGAAATGCGCTTCGCTACCTTGACAACTGCCTCTGCAGTCTCGTAATCGTCCACAACTCTCATTAAGTCACCGCTGAGGTCAGCGAAATCTGGACGAAGAATTAAATCAATCTGAGATTGGATCAAGTTGACTGAATCGTTGCTTTCAGACGCGAAACTCGGGTAGTGTTTGACTATGTCAGTTTCTTCTGCTGTTGTAAAAGGATCGTTGGTTTTAGTGATTTCTAGTCTATTTTCTTCGCCTTCGTAACAGAATTTCATGGTGGGTTCTACATGAGTAGCATTAAAAATCTCTGTTTTGGTCAATCCTCTGGCAGGGCCAAAGTGCTCACTTTGATCCTGAAGAAAATTATCATTATTCACTGTGCTTTGCTCTTGTGATATACTACAGAATTTTTGACGGGAAGCTTCTCGTGAATTTGCTACATCTTCATGTCCGTTCTCACCACTCTCTTCTTCAATATCCACCAAGATGTCGTAGGCTGTTAAAGGGTAAAACTCTAAAGTGGATACTCCATCATTCTGAGCGCACTCAGCTTCATGGTCTACAATAAAAGTATTTTCGTTTAAACTATTCTCACTGCTGGAGCCATTATTGAGTATACTTGAAGATATTTCTGAGGATTTTTGCTCTTGAGATCCATTTTGATACTTATTTGGTGTGAAGTCTGTTTGTTTTGATTTTGCAATGGCAATCTCAGGAAATTCTGAGCATTTACATTTGGGGTGAAGTTTCAGAGATTCACAGGGGGGATTTCCTTTGTGTGTTAAGCAAGACTCATTCACAAAGTCGTCAGCTGAGGAATTAATAAATACTATTTCAGGAGATAATGGATCTAAATTAGTTTCTTCATTCAAAACTTCACGTTCACAAACATTTTGATTATTGCCAACAACTTCCTTCTCCGTAATCAGGCCTGTTGGAGCTGTGACGCGTGTTCCATTGCTCAACTTTGTGTCCAGGTCGGAACCATCCAAACTCGATTTCTCAATAATCTCATCATTATCGCTCATCTTATCAATAACACCAATAGTGCTAAATGAATCTTGTCCAGTATTTTCCTCTACAGCTATCTCTTTTACACTTGATTTTCCAGTACCAACCACATATGTCTTAAATGAGGAAGATCTGCTGGAGGAGTGGTTTAATACTTGGTCATTCGTTCGCGATTCTTTCATAAATTCTTCCTCTTCACTTTCTGTTTTACTGCTCGAGCCCCATTTTCCGATATCCCCTAACCTGTCATTAATTGTATCATTGCCTCTATCATTTTGAGGGTATTCTTCAGGACTTCCGTTCCGTTTTATAACAAAAGTAGTTGTATTCGAGCTGTTTTTGCTGTTGGAGACACCATCGAATATACTCGAAGATATCTCTGACGATTTTTGTTCTTCAGGGCTATTTTCCGATTTCATCTCTCCGCTTTGGAGGCTGAGATCTGGTAAGAGTGAAGAATCAATAACATTTCCAGCGTTTGCTGCGCTGGCTCTGGCTCCTTTCATCTCCTCCATTGTATTTAACTGGGCATCATCATTTACGACATTATTACCCTCGGATGAACTGCCGTTAGAGCTATTCAGAGACATCTCCAGGTCACCGGCGAATTCCGCCAAGCTCTCTCCTACCCCAACTTGATCTCTTTCGTTAAATTCTGCAGTTTCGCTGAAAACGCCCATCTCTCCCATTAAATTGTTCTGTAACGAGTTCAAAACGCACCCTTCAAAGGAGTAAGACTGGGATTTAACGTGCAAAGTCTCAGAGAAAGTATCGACATATAGGGGGGTGTACTTGACATTACCCTCAATCTGCGGTATTACATCATTCAAATAAGACGTCTGACTGCTCCTACTTTTTAAAACCGGCACATCAACAAAATTTAAAGCTCTTGCAAAAGGGCCGATGAAGTCTTGCACACTTTGTAAGGAAATGTTAAGGGCGACTGAATGGGTTTGGCTGAGGTTAAGTGACACAGCACTATTCATCGTCCCTCGTCTAACACAAGGGTTGTTAACGCATTTAGCCAAGGTTTTAATAATGGGTCTGTCAGTAGGAGGGCGGTTGATAATGCGGGCAATATGAAAGTGAACTGGATTAGGTATTGCATATGAGCCCTTGGGGAAGCCAGCGTGACTGCTCGAGCGATAGCAGTGTGAATTTGGGAATCGGAATTTTAGTGCTTCACAACCTGGAATTGAATCATAAATGCTGTAAATGGAGGCAATTGTCTTTGTGCTCCTATAAGGCTGCCTTTTTGAAAGTATTTCAAGCGGGGTAATATTAGGGTTGCAAAGCCAGAAAACACCATGTAAAAAACTACACAACATGCAAACCTTTTAAGATAAAGGCGAAATTACTACTTACGAATACTCGCGTAACTGTTGAAAGATGTTCTTCGTTCAGCTCTTAGGAATTGATCTACTGGAGAATCGACTATACATGCAAAATAAAGATAATTTCGTGCACAATTACGGTGTTTTCCTAAACTGCGCAGTATGCAAAATGTTCTACTTTTCAAATGAGATACAAAAATTATGTGCACCGCACTTACCATCACTTAACACAACCTCTGGCTGGCTCGGCTTTGGAGCCGTTGTGGTTTCTATCCGAAGAATCTGGGGTTCTAGAATGGGAGAATATCTAGATAAGTTGTGGAGCAAATTTACGGCGATACATTGAGTTTATTGTCAATGCCAATGTGTGATTTCACAAGCCTTTTAGTACCTCTTCTGGAAGAGCAAAATCATTTAAGAATAAGCCGCAATTATGCATTTCTACATTCATTTCGTCTTCTTACAGCTTTTTGATTTTGGTGGAGATATTCGACTAAAGTTTTATAGATGCTTTAACCTGGGTAAACTAAAATTCCTATACATTTTATATTCATGGGATTTATAGGCAACGATTCGCGTTGAAAATTATTAACATATTACGGCCGCTATATGAGGTTATCGTACTCCGAAAAACCTCTTGTCTAACAGAAACGCTAAAGGAAAGCTCTTAATTATGGTCATCATCAAAAAATCTTCAAAAAAGCATAAAATATCAGAGGCATGTCTTAGATAGGCAAATTTTTCGGAAATGACTTAATCAACGTGCTACGTTCCTGTTGATTAAGCAATCGCTTGGTTCGCACCGCTTATTACAAGGTCTTTTTAGTGATCACCCGTTATTTTACTGCTAATATTAACAATAATCTGTTCAACTTACCGTCTCTGCTTTCCTCCTCCGTTTCACTTGTAACCGACGTGGGGGACCTGAGATGAAAGTTATCTAAACGCTTATTAATTTGAGCTGAAGACAATCCTTCCGATTCGCTGTAATCTGTATCATCTGAAAACAATCAAACGAAAATTTAAAAGAAAATTAAATCAGTCAATAAAACCTACATTCTCCTTTCGCCTTCTTCTCAACCACCTTTTTATAGTCTTCCAGTTCCTCGTCAGTCACACAGTCGAACGGATTTTTGGCGTACGGACTCTTATACACGGTGGCGTTGTGCTGATGGCCTCTCTGTATGATTCCTTTAGACGCTGCTCCCATTAATACCACTTGATCACCTGTGTACCCATTAATTGTAAACATTGCCTTAGCAACAAGAATTGGAGGCGAATTAAAAAACTGGTTTGATTGAGTATTAATTTGACAAGTTCGATTGAGTGTATGTGGGCACTCTTGAACATTGTAGCTTGGACCCCGATTTCGTACCTGTTTGAGTGACAGCCGCGTCCTGCATTTTACGTGCTTCCTCCCACGTGACGCCTTCAAGGATGTGCGACTGAGGACCTGCTGATATCTTGTCCGCTCTTCTGTAGTCTTTGATCTAAGTTTAAACGGTTCATAAATCATTTTAAACAGAATTAAAAGAAATTTTACGCATGCGCAAAACCATTAATCCCGAAGACGTGATCGTTTATTGCAATAAGCCTAGAGATGGCTTTATATTTAATCTCCTACGTATGCAGCAGTAATTTACGTACCTGTTGTTGTTTTTGTTTAAATTCCTTGGGGTTGGTCCCCTTCGGCACAAACTGTAACACGTCCTCGATTCTTACGGGGGTACTGGAATGACTGGGTGAGCCTTCAGCGACCCACTGAAACGGCAAAACCAGCATATCAGACATAAAGCAATAGCGGAACTTGCTTTTAAGACGCATAATTTTACAATGAGAAGTTGTTATAAAAAGGTGTGCCGGTAAGTTGTGCTATGTCAGTGAGGCTCCAATGTACTGGCTTTGCCGTTGAATCGCATGGGGTGATGAAGGGAAAAAAGAGGAAGAGTGACAAAGGCACCGCACTACGGACACACTTTTTATAATTTCTCATTAATATAGTATTTAATCAAGAAGAATATTATGGAAAAAGAAAGGTTAGAAAACTGCATATTATACTCGATGATTCGCTTAGGCGGGATTTTTCTAAAATCTCTTTCAGCAAGACATAGAGAGCGAATAGTTAAATGCAAAAATAACAAAATAGTACGGAGCATATTTTAAATTATGGGAAATTATACAGAACGGCTCGAAGCAGTGACACCCTCAATATTTTTGCTCTTAATTTTGCATGCTATAAGCTGTCATCAGTAATTGATATGAAGCGTGTCCCACTGTCCTATCTTCGAGAATTTCTGAAATATTCAGGATTTGAAAAATAACTTGCAGTTATCACGTGTTTTCAACCATCTTGTATATTTCCACTAAAGAGATATAGCAAAGTCCTACTTACGAGAAACACCATGTATAATAATCAAGAATTATAGTGTAAAATGTAAATATACTGGATTAAATATTTTGAAGCTATAGCAAATCCTTTACGCCAAAAGGGTGTAAATATATGATGATCAAGGAACGAAATTAATGAAATATATGCCTTTTTCAAGCACATAAACGAATTTTATTCGAATACATATTTATTTATTTTGCACAAGCAACAAAGTTATATATCACCTAAGTATAGGTAAATGCTTCTCGGAGGACTAGAATATGATGCTTCGCAACATTGCAAACTTCAATAAGTTAATATTTTTACCAAATTTGAGTATATAGAGATTTAATATAAATAGCAATAAATTTACATTAATAATGCATGGAATGATCAGAGCTCTCTTGGAAAGAGCGCTTTGGTTGGAATGAGTTAAAGTGAAAATAATCCCACGTTATAATTATTAAGCCTTACTTGCAACTAAGAAATGAAGCAAAGTTTTTCATTAAAACTACCAGATCGCTTAACTTTAAACCGACTACAAAACCAGTTTCTAAAACCTATTTATCTTCGAATTTAATAATCTCTACCTTAGTAATTTTCTTGGGGTCCGGAGTTCCGGTCTCTAAAATCTCAACTTTCTGGTACACATTTGGCGAGTTGAGCCAACGGCTTCGATCATGGCCTTTCCTGCCGCCTTCCAACTTTTTCCACAACCTGAAATCGACAAAAGCGACATAAATAATTAAAATGGCGCACATCATAACAATCGAAGATGTTGGATTCGTTAGGGAAAAAGCGGGATTGAACCACTTGTCTACATCAAAGTGTAGGGTAGTAAAGATGTGGTTTTCAATTCATCTACAATCCTAATTAAGTCAAAAAAGCCTTCGTTCTTTTTGAAATTTGCTGTGTTAACAAAAAAACTTTGGATAGTATATAACGCACAATTAAGGGCAAACTTACCCCTGCCTATACAACTCCTCTTCTTCCAACAAATATCCAAGAGAGGAAACCGCGGGTGGTACCTCCACGTCATTCCTCGGCTTCGGTGGCTCGCCCTTGACCAACGGATGTCGATAAATGTAACCAGTTCGGAATCCTGCATTGTCCAGCATACGCATGAGCGCCTCGAATTCCGTCCCTCCCACTCTCCATTTTCGTTCCACCTTACCTTCCAGGATGGAAGGTTGGTCAGGCCTAATACAATATGTTAAGCAACCCTCTCGATTCGTAACCTAACTACTGTTACCTTGGGGTGCTTTCGGGTGCTTTGTGGGCGGCATCGTAAATCTTCTTTCGAGCTTCGTCGTTAAGTAACACTAAATTGTCTACGCCTAATGGAAGAAGCTTGAGCTGCGACTCGGAAGCGAGGATGGTGTTTCTGGCGTTGTAAAACGCTTCTTCGATGGTTTCACCACAGCACAGAGCACCTTAATGGACAAGAAATCGTATAGATGGTTCAGTTTTTATAACCTTAGTGATGTACGACATAATTGCATTTTTCCTAGGAAAGCGTGGTAAAAAAACACGGTGGCACGTGCTGGTGTTAAAAATCTCCGAAAGGTAAAATGTATTTCATTCAAGACCACTTGCCTTGATTAGACAGCAACAGCACCTTATTGATGGGTCCCAAATTTCTGGCCAGTTTGTCTTTCTCGTCAGCATCTAACAGTCCACCCAAATACGAGTACGTGCTCGCTTCTCCTACCACTACGCTCTCCTGACTTAGAGGGAGGAGACCGTGCTTAAGTGCAGAAATCGCGACCACGGACGGAGTGTGAACATGGATGATGCAGCGCAGGTCCGGACGAGCTGCGTGAACCGCTGCGTGAAGCGAAAACGCCGACACGTTTACTGAAAAATTCGTCGTTCCTTGCTCGAGAACGTTGCCCTAAAATTGCAAAATGATCCTGGTGGTTGTTCCTATGGCTCACGTTAGTGTTCTACCTGCATGCCAACTTTAATGAGGCTTGATGCGGTTATTTCGTGGAAAAGCATGCCGTAAGGGTTAACCAAGAACTGCTCATCTTCCTGGTTTAATCGGGCGGTGATCAGAGTGTTAGCGCTTTGCGTCCAGCCATAGAGGTCGATGAGTCTGAATACCGCGGCCAATTTGCACCTCAGAATTTTCTCACCTTTGCCATAGCCCATGGATTCGATTCCTAATTAATAAAAAAATATATAGCAACTCCCATTGTCACTTCGAATGTTCTTCAATATAATCAAAAAAGTTGTTACATCATGTTTACATGAACGCGGTGTTGTAAGGACTGGTTGTAATCGCCCGGTTATAAAACATAAATCAATTGTTTTTTTCTCTCCAGACAGAAACTGCAAGCGCCCACAATTGATTGCACAAATGAACCAACACAAATAGTACATGAATGAAAGCAGACTTAGGAAATAGCCGATTAGGGCCATTGTGAAGTGGAAGGCTCGACATTGAGGTTAAAATCCTACAGCAAATTGGACTTGAACAGAAGATTTTATGGTTATTTATAACTTTTACACAATGGGAAATAAACTAATGGCCCCCATAGATGGATAAATGATTCCATTCCAACTATAGTTATTGAGTTACGTCAAAGTGTGATAAAAACATAAATTGATTTCCAGTATTCCATTGAGCGCATGTTTTTAGCTCCGACATCAATATTTTCCACTTTTCTTTGAATTTTTAGATAGTTAAGACCACATCACCTAAGTTCTTCAAGCAAATGAACAAATTTAAATCACTACTAAATATTTTAATGTTGAACCAGTTAGGAAATGCGTCGTTTTGTAACGAGTAGGATGTTGCGATACTAGTGAAACGAGTTAATATAAAAGGTGATATTTTATCTAACTCACGTCATATTGTGGGACCTCGCTTCAAGAATAAGATTTTTTCGAATTTTCTCGAGGTCAAATGCCTTGAATCATATTATCCCTTTGTAGGCGAATTTCATGGATATTACCGATGAGATGACTAATTTTTTCTATATTTTTCAACTTATGTCGCAGTGTTGCCGCTTTTTCCCATGTCGCATTTTTTCCATAGTGAAATGTTCTGTTCTATATGCATTTTGAAAGCAATCCAGACCAAATCTCGACCCATTGGTATTAACTCAAAAAGAAGAATCGAAATACGAATGAACAGTTACACAACCTTGCATGGTGCGATATAGTCACTTGAGTACTCAATAGGCTATAATGCACAGGAGTTAAGTTATTATTTATTTAAAGCATTACATAACCGTGACTCACTGCATTAATGGGATCAAGTGCCTGGACTTTCTCGCGTCTGTTCTCGACTCGAATACCTTTCTCTGTTGATTAAGTTGAAACCTATTGTTTCGCCCCACGCAAAAACTTGAACCTCAGAAGATGATTTACGATTTATTTGCATGAATCCTATGGAAGTGAAAAAGTTCATAGTTTCAGCGAAATGTAACTTTGGTAGTAACATCTGGGAGATGATACCAGTTTAAAAACTGAACCCAGCAGGAATATGGCGCCTGTCGGAATGTTTTTTTTATCGTAATTTATCTTATATCAATGAGCTTTTTATTAATTCTCACCAAAAGGAATGAAACCCTATTTTTGTTTACCTCGTATATCATTAATTGGTACCACACAGTTAGAGCTCTTGAAAACGTTTCCTGCCTGCTTGTTCACTCCGACCATATCCGAGATTTGCTGTAGTAAACCAGTGGTGCCTGAGCCGTCTCGTAGCTGGGTCTCAATGATCCTCTCAAGCTCCTAAAATATTCAATAAATTACTTCATTTAGTGCGAAATCGTTGAGCTTGCAAAAAATGTATTATTAAAATGTTTGCAACTTTTACCAAATCCCCTCGCTGTGTTCATACCGGGAAAAGATCTGCTTTGCACGGCAAATCAAGTTTTTGATAAGTTGGGTATAACCAGGTACAAGATTTTGGAATTTATACTGATAGACCATGAGGTCAAAGTGTCCTGTGATGTTTTAAGTTGTGAATTCAAGAATAGGTCTACACCCACCGACAGCAATGGTTTATGTGTAGGAATGTGCTAGTTGTTGCGTTGATTGAAATCATGATTACCTCTCGAAACAACTTGCTGTTCATAATTAGCTCGACCCTCTTTCTTCGTTCCATTTCACGCACGTCGGCGTCGATGTCAGCGGGACGCATTCGGGCCCTTTCTTCATCGTCCAGTAGACCATTGTCCACTATGCCATTGGTCTGCGGCGGCAGCTCATCCGCCGTGCTCGTGTCTGTCATTATGACTCGGATTTAGCCGATCTGAAACAACGTTCACGAATGAATAAGCAAAAATTATTTACTTATGCAGATTTTTTTTCTTCCCGTTGGTTTGCACAAACAACTTCGAAGAAGTGACGCGGAAAAGAAAAAGAAAAAGAGGAAATTTTTATGGTGGAGTGAATGTGGCCAGATGGAACTAATTCCGCTAATGGCGGAGGTTGTGGTGAAGACCCGGCTGCCTCGCTACGCCCTGCCGCCCAGACCATATGCGCCCTGGTGACGCTGAAACCGGGCGGCGATCAAACAAATTAATTTACCCATAAACGATCAAAGTCTTTGGAGTCGTATAGATCAGAGATAATTTCTAACCGTGTTATAACGGTTATCGCTTTGCTGCGAAGCGAAGTCAAGCAGTGCTTCAATACGGGCTAGTGCCTTAAAGAGCAAAAGCAATCGGAGGTCGCAGAACAACACACTACTGTTAACCTATTAGTCACTGGTTTGATGGTTAAACCTCGATTATTCTCAAGCTTGGGTGAGTGTTAAATTATATAAAATGTGTGCTCTGAGAGACATGTCCTTTGTTCGTGGCTGGGCGACAAAACGCATGGTTGGCTGATTGCGAGATTCGCAAAACGAGTAATAATCGCAATGTGAGTTTATTGGAGTTAGAATTTCAGCATTCAAAAAATAAAAAAAAAACGAATTCCAGAGGTTATTTTTAAAGCGCAACACAACACTTACAATAAACAGGAGCGAATTAAAAATACCGTGACTTTGAAGAAGGAAGGTCCCCTGTTAAGGTTGATTGTGTTGGTGCGGTTACCGGGCCAAAATGAAGCACTGGTTTTATTTAGATATGAAAGGCACCAGTGTTGGGTCTTGTATTACTATTAAGTAGATGTACGGGGTGAGCCGAATTCGCATCATGGATGGGATGTATTTCAGGCCTGCGCTAAAAAAGTTACCCTATAACTCTCAGCTAACACACGCGTTTCTAGCGAATATCCCCCCAAACCTAATTCCTAGGAACTGTATTTAAATAGGTTTTCTTTGTCCTGCCCTCAAACTCTATTTTATTCAAGACTTCAGGCGCCAAGGCTCGACGCGACTGGACTATCGATCCTTCGGAAATGGGTTTTGCACCAACAGGTGGAGGTCGACGGCTCAGGTCGGTGTGGGGGTTTTCAACCCCCACAAATACGCATTTCCAATAAAACTACGTGAGGAACCATGCGACCGTCCAGGTCAATATTCTCGGCAAATTATATTTACAGTATTGTTGACCTAGAATCTTGAGAAGTAATGGTTTTTTAAAGGCACACATGTGGATTATTTGAAGCCATTGACCTTTGATGCAAAACGAATAATTATCTCTCGGAAACTAATCAACGGTCGAGCATAATGCTTCGACACTATCTCCAGTCTATATAAACAATGTGTTATTTCACGGAATCATTGGTGCAACGGTTATCGGTTTTATATCCATAGAAGAGCGTGAAGACTGCAAATTGTGGGGAGGCCCCTGGACTTGAACTTGAAGACAAAGAAGTGTCCTAATTTATCATTAAAAGTCCGAATTAATTCTCAGTTTCCTGAACTCAGACATATCAAGATTCAGTTGTTTATTCACTCAAGCCAAGTCGTCCCTTTAAACATTCCTATGATGCCGATATTTCTTGAACTTGGGAACGGGTGTTTCAAGGAAGGAAATAATAGGCGGGATTGGAAAATATTATAGCAATTTTGGGGAATTACCTAGAATTGACTAGAATTATTGGGAATTATCAAGAATTACTTCTTACGAGATTACACTGCCGGCTCTTGCATCGTGTGTATGTCTTCGTATACGCGTAATGGGATGCGTGTCTCTTTTGTACTGATGCTCGTCTGATGGAGCCAATAAATAGAAACGCGTGTGTAGAAATACGACAAGGAACGTCTCCTTACTAAGAAAATTTTAGAGTTCCCTGGGCAATTCATACGGATTTCTACAATTTTCATCATTCGATCATTTTTTAATAAGAACTATTTAAAAGTGTTTCATAGTACTTGTCGCAATGATTGAAAATTATTTTCAAAATTATCACAAAAAACTGAAATAAATAGACGTAAACTTTTTATAGTCCTGAAAAAATCACAATTACATACACCTCTTGCATAAGCGGTTTTCAATGTCTGTTATCACAAATTGGTGATAATGGTAAACAAACACACGCATTATGTAACTAAAGGGATCATGAAAGTACACACTCGCAACATCCTTCGTAAATATTCTACGTAAAACTCTAATAATTTTATCTAAATGCTTCGCATTTACATCGAAGCTTTTTACAAGGAGAAACAACACTGCGTCACATTTAGAATTTTTTTTAGTATTTTTAGATAAGCTTTTAATAACTACAACTAAAATCACTCCTAATCATTCCTGTTGCCGCGCCCTTTTAAAAACACATACACATGCGTTTGTAAATGCTAATGTATTAATATCATGGCATCCAAAAGGGCGATGACATAAACTGGGTTAATTAGATAAATTGAAGCTGGCCATAACCATATAGCTGTACTGACCCCTCCTTTTATAGGTTATCAGCACCGAATCCCATTAAACTGCTAATCCACAAGGGATTTGGAAGTCACACCACAGACATGCTATATCGGTATTTATACCAGTATGATATAATTTTGCGGATATTAGATATTAATTACTATGAGGGGAATAGCGAACAATGTTGGGAGGGCAGACACAAGCTTGTACCGTTTAAAAAAAAGTTTAACAACCCCCAATGTCCATCAATCACACACCAACATCAAACAACAACCATTTCTAGTTTATTCCTTCGTAGACCCAGATATATACAGGGTGTGCCGTTTAAAGCTGTGATTGAAGATTACTCAAAAACGGTTTGTTGTATGGAAAAGTTTCAAATAAAAGTTGTCGGGTAGAGAGGTGGACATGTCTTGAAGATAGTGACTTTTCGCCAAAACGTAATTTTAAGGTCATTTCAGGGGCATTTTTGTTTCGAATGGCAACACCGTATCTTTTTTACAGATCCTTGTAGATCTTTAAAAAATGAATATCTTTTACTTGAACAATTTTTTTTATTAGACGTTTTGCCACAGAGTCATCCTTGATTTTTGTCCCATTTTTTAATTAGTTCAGGTCAGTTTTGCAATGCATATTCTGTTTATAATTCATGACAATCCTATCTAAGCAAACAAATATATTTCTATGAAAAGCAAAATATATATATTTTTTAATTTGGCAAATTAATTTAAAATCCTGATTTGAGAAACTTATGGAAGCAAATGTTCAAAAGAATTGTTTACTTTGCGCGACATTTCCTCGTTTTTCAGTTGACACGCAATACTCAATTCTCCTTCTCATGTCGTTTGCAGTTGTTGGTACTTCTGCATAAACTTTGCCCTTTAAAAAACACCAGAGGAAAAAATCTATTGAGGTCAGATCAGGCGATCTAGCAGGCCAGGTCACTAGACCTCCCCGTCCAATCCATCGATCTAGATGCATTTTATCCAGAACCTCACAAGACATTCTAGAAAAATGAGATGGACAGGCCGTCATGCTGATACCACAACACCTGTCTAATCGCAAGATCAACGTTTTTTTAATAATTCCGGAAGGTTGTTACGCAAGAAATTGCGGTATATTTTTCCATTAAAGTTTCCTTTAACGAAGAAAGGTCGATTTAAGTATTTCCCATTAATACCGCACTATACATTCACTGACCATGGTCTTTGATGTTCAACTTCTCTAAGCCAGTGTGGGTTTAAAGCACTCCAAAAATACAGATAATGGCGTTTCACTGCACCATGGTTTGGGAATGTCGATTCGTTCGAAAACAAAATGTTAGAGAATAAATTTGCGTTTTGACTGAATTGCTGCTGCCTTGTCCAATTGAAAAAATTAACTCGATTTTCAAAATCAATACCATGGAATTCTTGATGTAAAAAGACGTGGTAAAGATGGTATTTATTCACCTTAAAAAATTTTTGGCACTTGTCTTTGATATTCCTGAGTTAGCAGCAATTTGACGACAGCTTACTTGGGGATGGAAGGCAACAACTGCAAGAACTGCCATTTGATTGTCTTTATGTGTTGCACTTCTGGAGCGATTGCGTGTTTTTTTGTTTCCAACGTTTTCGTTTTTTTTGAAATTTTTAATGGCACTCTTGAAAGTCGTCCAAAAGAAAACTGTTTCATCTGGAAATCTTTTGGCAAAAAGTTCTACTGCCCGATTAACGTTTCTTTCAGCCTCCATGAATAAAAACCATTTCTAATTTTTCATCTGAAGTGTAACGATCCATTCCAATTATTGAATTTTGAAATAAAAATAACAATTTTTGAATAATTTCACATAAAACAATTAAATTTGTGGAAAAACAAATATCAATTTTCTGTAAACCGTGTTATAAGATAGGCTTTACCAAGTGGAAATTAAAAAAAATATATTTTTTATAAATTTATTTTTTATTTAGATAAAAGGATTGTTATGCATTTTAAACAGAATATGCGTTGCAAATTTTTTTTCCAAAAAAAATGCAATAATTTCAACTAACTCAAAAATTACACAAAAATCAAGGATGACTCTGTAGCAAAACGTCTAATTAAAAAAAAAAAGTTCAAATAAAAGATATTAATTTTTGGAATATCTACAACGACCTGTAAAGAAAATACGGTGTTGCCGTTTGAAAAAAAAGTTGCCCTTGAAATAACCTTAAAACGACGTTTTGGCTAAAAGTCGCCATCTTCATGACATGTCCCCCTCTTTACCCGACAACTTTTATTTGGAAATTTTTCATACAACGTACCGTTTTTGAGCAATCTTCAATCACAGCTTTAAATGGGACACCCTGTATTTTACGAATGTATGTTAGCAGTTTCGCACCTTACAGTAATTAGTTTAACTTATTTTAACGGTTTTAGGCAGCTAAAATCGACACATTTTAGTGGATATAACGCACTCGATGCCTCATCAGTTAACGAGACTGCTATAAAACGAGCCTCGGCGTATAAATAAAGAAGTTCCCTCCTTGTAAACGATAGCAATTAGCTTTACAACATGCAATTGACCAATTGGTATTCGCAAAACCGAACTAAAACCGACTCTTAATTGTGGAAGATCATGGCAGATCGCTGCTTAATGGTAATTTTCTATTTGAAATTCAAATCGGTACGGTACCAATCGTGCGATATAGTAAATGTTTGTTTTTATTATCTTATATTGACTATATCAGGGTTACTTTGTTTAAAACTCTCGGTTAAAACATGTTTTACACATTAAGTTATGAGTACTACTTGCAAGTGACTGTGTTATTAATTTAATAAACTGCCCCATCAATGAGCAAAAATAAGCACCAATATAATTTAACTCATTGAAATATCAATGACGAAAGCATGAAATGCGAACGTACGATTTATCTGTTGTTGAAGATCGACTGAGACCGGCAAAACAAATTAGAAACAATAAGAAAATACGTCACGGGTTTCTTTCAATGCTGTATGCACGACCGTTGTTTGGGAAGCTTAATCTTCAAAAGCTCATTTTGCAAAATTCACAGTTCTCATTCATCCCGGGGAAAAGAGGTCAGAAGACGAGAACAGAGCCTCGAAATCCTCAGGTCTTTTCCCAGAAATAATTGCTCTTTGTTCAGATTGTGATATATTCAAACACCGACCATGGGAATATACAGCTCCTCACAAAATCGATCGTACATAGGGTAAAAATTTATAAAATGGTCACAAGCTAATACTTCTATGCTTTTTTGTTTTGCACACAGTAATATATTCATTGTAAATATAAGAATGAAATATATGTTGCAAAAAAAAGTTACAAAAATATTTCCAATTCAATAAAAATAAATAACAATGAGCGAAAAATGTAGGAACAAAATTAACCATATAAACGGCATCATATTTATTTTCATTTTGGCTGTAATTATTTATCAAAACATTTTGTTTTTTTGCAAATTCCTTTGTATTGATAAGTTGATTCGAAAATCATTTAACGGTCTCATTTATTTCATGAATGTATTAGTGATGGCGAATGAAAGAGCGCAAAGCGACATGGCGACGCGCCAATTAATAATAAAGCTTTATTGTCCCGGAAAAACTAACCAAGAAATTGGTAATTTAACAAAAAGGACACGTTCGATAGTACAATGGATAGTAAACAAATATCGTTATCGAGGATTGGTACGAGACAAGCCTGAAAGAGGACGAAATAGACTCTCTCTGAAAAGGATGAATGATTTATTGTACAAGAGCCAAAGATTAATCCGAAGAAAAGGGTCCCTAACTTAACAAATGAAGTATCCCAGAGAATCGGCAAACCTGTGTCAACTGAAACAGTAAGAAGAGTTCTCAGAAAAAGAGGTTTAATGGCAGAATAACAAGGAAAAAACCTTTATATCAAAATACAATTTTATAATATATGTAATATTATAAAATGATATTTATACAAAGAAACCCCTCGATTTTGCAAGAAAGTATGTAGAAAAGCCTGTCGATTTTTGGAATATTGCCATTTTCACAGACGAAACGGAAATAAACTTATATAGATCGTATGGAAGACAAATTGTATGGAGGAAACCAAATACACAACTGCAGGACAGAAATATAAAGAAAACAATAAAACAATGAGGTGGATCATTAACGTTATGGAGTGCTCTGGGAGCGAGTGGTACCGGTAACTTACACCAAATTAATGGAAGAATGGATAAAAATGTTTTCCGTGATATTTTAAAAAACCAATTTGCGACCATCAGCATGGAAGTTGAATATGCCGAGAGTGTTTTATTTCCAACAGGACAATGATCCGAAGCACACCACTGGCATTGTGAAGCTTTGATTAATAAATAATGCACGAAAATTATTAAATTCTCCACCTCAATCGCCAGATCTCAACCCAATTGAGAATTTGTGACAAATTAAAAAAAAAATGAAGTGCAAAATTGCAGCAACTGCAGCCATTTAGAATAATTTAAAAAAGTAGTTTTTAACGTATGGGAAAACGTTTCTTCGGACGTGACTGGAAAATTGGTAGATTCCAGGCTGCGTCGCCTGAAGGCCGTAATAGGGGGTCACTAAGTATTGAATTCTAGATGATAATTATTCTCTTTAAATTCCTCGAAATAAATGATTAAATGATATACACATTTATGTTTGTACGCTTAATTTTGTGCCTACATTTTTCCCCTATTGTTTGTTATTTAATTTTTATCGAATTGGAAATATTTTTAGAAGTTTTCTTTCGTAACATATATCTGTACTTATATTTGCAATAAATATATTACCATCTGTAAAACAAAAAAGCGTAAAATTATTGGCTTCTGGTCATTTTATTTATTTTTGCCCTATGTAGAGTCCATTTTGTGAGCAACTATACAGTATTCCCACGCAAAAAGTACTTCCCCTCCTTACTTTTTAATATATTGAAATAAGAGAAGAAAATTCTTACGCAAAGTACTTGAAAGTTCATGTAGTTTTTCAAGATAGACGGTAGTTTTATAAAAGCTTGCCAACTCAATATTGCATTTTTTTACAATTAAGCATGACTTTTTTCACATATTTAAATTTTGCGTTTTATTACAAATTCAACGATATAGACATATATATATATATATACCATAATCTTATAATTTTTTACATATTTACAAAAATTTACCGCCGTGCAACATAGTTCAATGGCAATGTTCCACAAATATATCTTAATTAACTTTCAAAAACAATATAGCTAATGTGATCGGTAATAGTTATTTGTTTTGTTATTTTTATGAAAAGTGGTATATATTGAAGAAGAAAATTTCTTGAAAGGTATTTTTTGTTTTCCTTATTTTCTAAACCTAATATTTACTTTTCAGCCTAATAGGAGTATAATTAATGTTAATAATTAAAATTAAAACTAAATTAAATTGAATGCAATGAAAGTAAGTTAAAATAAATTGATCTCTTTATTTTTGTCACTATTTTACAGGTATTGTACAAAGTCCCTTCCACTATATTCAACAAGTAAACGATATATATTTTTTCAAATTTTATAGGCATTTTATCATATCTGACACTCCTTTTTTCATCATAATAATAAAAATAATTATTATAAGATTTGAAGTACGATCTATATATATCGTTGAATTCGCAATAAAACGCAGAATTTAAACATGTAAAAAAAAGCAATATTCAATTGTTCAAAAAATGCAATATTGGGTTAACACACGTTTATTAAACACCCTGTATGAAACTGCTGACAATCTCGAAAAACTACACGAACTGTCGAGCAATTTTTGTTAAAGAAAAATTGTCTATTTCAATATATTGAAAAGTTAGAGAGGGGGTGGGACTTTTCGCGTGGATACCCTGTATATACGAACAGATAGCGTTCAAAAGAGAATTACCCAAAGGCCAGTAATTAGAGCTTTCTGAACCCCCTTTCTCACATGTCTAAGAACGTTACAGTTATGAACAAAAACCCATTATTTTTTCTGCTACGCCCAAACATGGAATTTCAAAATAGATCAACCATGACGAGAGCCAAGGCTCTGGGAGACTCCTTAGCTTGAAAACGTGCCTGCTGTCTTTGTTCAATTTCCATTCAAACGGGATGGATTAAATAACAAGCAATGGAGTAATTAAAAAGTAAGGTTTAATGAAATCCTAAACATGTTAGTATGTCTTGGAGCACTGAATAAAGCTCTGGCACGAAATGACTTCATCAAAGCCCGATCATTTCCAAAGGCGTTGCAGCAACAAAGCGGCTATAAGAATGAAATAAAACTAAAGACTGAATATACATTTAAATGTCAATGACCTCCATTCTGAACGTCTCATGCTTTTGTTACGATATTATTTTTCCAGCATCAAAATAAATCGATAATGAGAAATATCTAACAACTATGCTATCTCTCCTACAAAAAAAAAAAAAAAAAAAAAAAACTCCTCAGAGAACTGGTTTTTGGTTGTGCCTATTGTAGACATGAAGCGGCCCAAAATTGTAGATCTGAGACTACTCATCTCCCTTTCACAAGAGTATCGCACGATAAATTCCGTTTCGACGATTTAATTTTTGCGATGCAACAAGGTCAATTATTTATTTACAAGACCACAATACACTTACAACTTGCGGAATGTCTATTAATAGAAAACGTCTCATAATTTGTTTAAATTTTAAAAGTAATCGTGCAAATACTGTATAAGTATGTGGGAGCCAATTTAGGAACTGAGACGTTCGTCGGGCTTATTTTTCTGCAACCATTTGGTTATTTTCTTAAAAAGATTACTGGACATAGAATGAGAAATTTTTCTAGTCATGACATGAGAATTAGGGTTATGGCATAATTCCGCTAATGGCATGAGAACTCATTCTGTTTATGACACGAAAGATTTTATGGATTATGAAACGACACACGGTATAAAAGGTCATCGGGGTCATGAGGTGAAATTGAGGGTTATGGCAGAGAAAATAATTTGATTATGACATGACACATGACATACTAGGTCAGTTGGGTTATGGATTGAGGATTTAAATTATGGCAGGAGAAGTCATGCGAGGAGCTTCCATTCGACCCTTGTGAAATCATAGTTCAGAGATCGTGATTTTCGCTTTCATTTCCGACTATTAGAATCGCAATTTCTTTTGTAGGTCGACACATCAAATCCTCATGTGATCATAAAATTCTCTCTTGTCGCCCTTCTGAAACAGACATGTATAATGATTCAAAGAGGCGGGAGGATCACGGATGCGTTTCCATATTTGGCAAGCAATTTCTCTCTCTCTCTCTCTCTGATTACATAATAATTTTTAAAAAACCCTATTAGGTAATTTCGTAAATAATTAATTTGCAATTAAATTACATTACGGTAACGTTATCGGCGATAATCTTATTATTAGAAAAGTTTTGAAATTGGAGTATGTGTACCACACTTATCTTTAAGTATCTAAAGAATTCGAAGCAATCGGATATTCATATACAGGGAATTTCAAGTTGAATGGTTTTAACCATATACGTTTCATTTTTATTTCCTAAAAACAAATATTCGCTAATTTGAATGCTACTGTCGAAGCGGCTCAAAATATGTTGCAATAATATATAGGATTACCGAATTAAAAAATCATAATTACTGTTCTCTGAGGCTAAATGGTAAAGTGCAACAAAAACGAATTACACGACCGCATTTCATTGCATACACTCTATCAGAGCCCATTTTTCCTTCATGATATTTTGTTGAAGCGATTAAATACCGAAAGTGGTTTCCAACACCACTGTTTTTTAACACCCCGCATCTACGAAACCAAGATGGCGACGTCTTTTCTGTCACTCTTGACTGTCGTTTCGTAAAAATTGAGCACAAGAATCAGAAAACCGTACGTCTCTGACTTCAATAATAACTGAGATGGGCCGTAAAACTATCGATTCTGGGACATCCTAAATATGAAAAAGGAGAGTTTACCAATGGGTGCACGCAAGGTATTTTTATCGTTTTAATTGAAAAATTATTTGAAATTGGTGTTTAAATTAAACAATTTTAATTATTATATATGTATAAATTAAAATTATTTACATTTATTTTCGCGTCTAGACCCCCCAAAATCCTGTAGTTTTTAAAAATATTCTCTAGTTATAAAATGGCGCATAAAAATATCTTTGCATTTAAAATTTTTTCCATCTGTAACCATTCTTCCTCTATTTGTCACCCACATAATTTTCAGACATTAAGCTCTCCTGTATATTATAAATAATACGCCACCATGCAAACACGGCGCCCCTACTTTGATTTCCCATTCGTCATAAAATAAATACAACTCACAATTTCCAAAAAGAATTTATTAATAATACATATCAAAAACTCCAACCAAACCAACTAACGTCACAAAGTCATCTTCCATAATGTAATTAACAAATTAACAACACACGTAATTCAAAAATTCCTATTCCTCTCTCTCTTATTGTGAATCACATTCTCCACCGGCTGCTTTTTCAATATATAATGGGTCTGCAACTCCTCGATCTCTTTCTCCATTGCAGCATCCAGTAAGTCAAATCTCTCCTTCAGTTCCTCATAGCTTAAATTCTTTAAGAAGCTAAAATCCGTGTTTACAGGTTTAATTCTTTGCAGCTTCACATCCAAAGGTTCGCTGTCTTGGGATTTCTGTGAAACTATATTTCCTCCAGCAGCCAATGCAAGCCCGCTAGTGCTTGCAACAGCACCTTTCCGAGCTTCGTGTTCCGACTCAGCTTGGTTAAAGTGCTCCAAAAACCATGGCTTGTATTTCTTGGTTTCCTCGGATTTCATGGTTTTCTCCCCATCTTCATCATCACTATTGATAACCACCATCGTGCCTAGATCAGACTGAATTGTTACCATAGTGGCACTTTGACTGTTATTCTTATTGGGCACAAGAGTGGCTTCAGAGTCCGTCTCAGGTGTTGCTGGCTTATTTTGGCCGTGCAAGATTACTCGACTATAATTCTGATTTTTTCTGATTTCGCATGCCTCAGCAATCATTTGAGTTAAAGCCAGGGCTCCACCAGACTTCTGCAAAAACACGTGTTGAATAAGGTCAGTGGCTGAAGCCCTATCACAAGGATTCTTCACGAGGCACACACTGACGAAGTCAATGAACTCGGCACTCCAACAATCTGGATCGCGAAACGATGGGGGTGGTTTGGTAGGGATCATGAACACAGCCCTCATCGGATGAATATCTGCATAAGGCGGCTTTCCTTCGGCCATTTCGAGGGCTGTGATGCCGATACTCCAAATGTCAGCCACACAGTCATAACCAATTTCCAAAATAATCTCTGGAGCCATCCAAAACGGAGATCCAATAACTGTGTTCCTTTTTGAAATGGTTTCTGTTAGCTGACCAGCCACTCCAAAGTCGGCTAGTTTAGCGTGACCATCAGTGTTCAACAAAATATTTCCAGCTTTAATATCTCGATGGATCTTCCTATTGGCATGTAGATATTCTAGACCTTTAAGCGCATCAGATAAAATAGTAGCAATTTCGCATTCAGTCAGAGTCTTCTTTCTCAAACGGATAATGTCAGAGACACTTCCCGCTCCACAATATTCCATTATAATCCACAGATCTGTGTTCTTGAAATAACTACCGTAATACCTGACGACATAAGGACTATCACACTGCTGCATTATTGAAATCTCTTTGATGATCTCATGCAAGTCTGTGTCTAAAGGGACTTGTTTAATTGCAACTACACTATCAGACTCTTTATGTAATGCTTTGTATACACTACCATAGGCGCCCTCGCCTAGCTTACAAATAATATCAAACACCTCATCGGGTTGCCTGGTCAGACTTTCTTCGCTGAGCATTTTTAAATTACTGGCTGACATTTCGAATAAGATGGAAGATGAAGATTCAACAGAGTCTTAGAATACGCTATTAGGTTTGCAGTGGCATCCGTGGTCCTCTGTCGTCCAAACCTAGAAAGACGACCTATGACAGTAAATAGGCTGCGCAGGTTGAGTGTGGGTTAGAGACAAACTACTGCTTAAGCAAGTAATGTTAGTATCACCTCCAAAAAAAGGTTGTTTCTTTCAAGTTTGTTATTTATCAAGTTTTCTGTAAACATCATTAGCAGGAAAAATAGCAGTTTTACGGTTCTCGTGTATCCTGAACAGTACTGATATTTGCTCACGTCATTGATATCTTTATCATCAAAGCAAATACATGTACCATTAGACCCTGTGAAACAATCATTATCCGACAAGTAATGCCGATAAGAAAATTAGATAAGATTTCAAAATATACTTAACCTTGCAAGACAAGATAGCACACCTTGGCGAACAAATCTGACTGCACCTTTGATTTTGTCCTGAAGGCGCACCACATGAAGAGTTTTTCATATAAGGGAAAAAGCGACGTAAAAATCTTTGCGTAAGAATTATCTACATATACTAAAAAACCAAATTTGTAATTTACTTTTTATTACATGACATTAAACCGGAACACTCAATGTAAAGCAAGTGGTTCTTACAAGGAATATCTACATGGACAAAAACACAATTTAAATATTTAATAGCCTGTAACAAGTTGTAAGTTTCTTTTAGTTGTTTTTTACCGGATATGTAAAATAGTTTAAGAAAAGTAAGTGAGTAATTAAGGTTTGGAGGCACAGATGCTATTTTCTTTTAAACAAATTTGAAAGCTAAAGCTTGTGAAAACTTTGATATATCGCGTTGTAAAATGATGTTGTGAAGAAGTTCCTCATGATTTTCAATCACTTGATACTAGGGACACCTCTTAAAAGATGCGCAAAATATTTTACGCACTGTTTTACACATTTTAGTCTTAAACGCACGTAAACTGCAGTTTAACAACGCCGAAAAACTTCAGCAAACTCATGGCTTTACTCGAATTTTTTTAAGAATACACCCAGTAGATGATTCAACTGCAAATCTTAATTTTGAATTATTAAAAACATAATCAAATATTGAAATTTACCAATAAATATTTCACAAATCTCTCACAAGGTTACTTGCAAGATAAGAGTTTATCACATCTTTTTCTTGATGACCTTTGGGCTACTAAAAAGTCTTGTTGGGTCATAAAACACGAACTGCTATATCTCCCTTTTGAAGGTTATTCTTTGTAAATTAAGTAAAATAGTTTGAGAAGAATTAACGTGTAATGCCTTTATGTAGGTATTACATTTAATAAGGCTATTTTTCTGAGGAATTTCGACGACGAAAGTTCCTGAAACACGTTATAAATCACATTCTAACGTGGTGTAAACAGTGACTGACATTTGCCAAAGGTTTCTTGGGATCTTTGCCCAACTTGAAAGAGGGCACAACTCCCTAAAGGTCAAAACACATGTTGCACACTATTTTCACGCATTTTAGTCTCAAACGCACTGAAACTGCACTTGTAAAAAACATCTAAAAAAATCAAACAAATACCGCAAAAAAAATGTTCTTTGCGGTCATTTTGAAACTCATGTCATAAGAAAAAAATAATTGAATCTCACCACATCTTGCCATGTCCTCTTTTTATTTTCGTCCTTTTCTAAAACAGTGCGAGTGAAAAAGAAGCAAATACACTATACTCAAATATGTTTCAGAGAACGCTCAATGTGAAAATCAACTACAATTTGAATGTTTCACAGCAAACTCAAAAAGTCGCAATTTTAGTATATTTTAAACAAAATGGGTTGGCCACCTACTGCGAGGCTTTTTTTAACGATCACGAGTTACTTAGCCTACATTAAAACAGTAGCAAAAATCATATGGATCAATGATATTAAGATAGCAGCAGTATCAAGAGTAATAGTGGAAATGGAGAGTGAATGAATTTACACGAGAGCTTCTTACACTCTGCACTAATAATAATCAGATAATACAAAGCACTTTTGGGTGCATCTACAGACTTCGCTTATAAAGATTTTCATCCCTAGAGCACAAGTGTATTCTATCTCTAGACGCTAATGCGAAAGAAACGGAGAGGACCTGAATGTTGTGTAATAAATAAACAACCTTTTACATTGGAAACGAGATGAGGTCATCCGTTATAATACGGGCTTGATAACAAAGAACTGGAATGGGAGCGTTTATACTGTATTTAACGTGAGGATTCTTCATCAAAACAAGCATGAAAACCTTCAGTTATCCAGTCAGATATTAACATTAAACATACATTATCAAGTTTTTGCAGACAATTAATTGTTTAGACTCTACTTATCAGTATTACCTTAATGTGGATTCCGGGTGGATTCGAAACTCCTAATAACAAGGGAAAGCTCTTTACTCGTGTCTTGATTGAAAAATGATAAATTTGATACATGATTTAGTTCTTAAGAAGAGAACTTCTGGATAAAATAATAAATTTAGGTTTGCTGCGTTAATTACACAAAACAAAAATGCCCAAACTGGCCTTATGGAATCGACCGATGAAGGTGATTTTATGTACATAACTGCAATATAGGAGTACTCCGGTAGAAGTTTACAGCTAGTTAGGTACTAAGAATTAACGATTCGGTCGATGTCCGCTTTATGGTGTAGGTATGGGTGACACGACGACCAGATAGGAGATACATAAAGGTACAACTTTTCATTTTTGCAACGCCTCATTTACATTTACACGCATATTAAGTGCAGTACCTGAGGCAGCACTATTCATCAAGCTGGGCGATGGGAGCGAGGGGGCGTCATATGGGCAGAAGACGGATGGATCAATGATTTATTGGTTTTATTCTCTAAAAAAAAGCTCTTCAGTAACTAAGTAAATTTTTGAGTACTATTTAGGCTACTGACTTTCTGAGGTAGAGGGAAGTGGGCTGGTAAACTGAAGTAGAGAACATATAGTTCCTATTAAATGGATGTTCTTCTAGTAAATATTTTTCACGATTTTAATAATTTGACCTTCAGTTGTCCCATGTCTGTCTTGATTGACTTCAAAATAATTGTGAACATAAGAGAAAGTAACATGTCCTTGTAAAGTTAGAAAAATGAGTGGAAAAAACAAAAATAAATGTTATATGTTTCCAATTTTTTTTTTAAATAGACTGAAGGTACACAGTATATGTAACTAGGGTGAAGCCACAACTTGAATTACAAACCTTTGTGTTATGTACCCTACAAATCTGCAAATGCATGGAAAAAGACTTAGACAAAATAGGTAGGTGGATACTCTCATTATATTATTAAAAACAAATTTGAGAAAACACAAAATCAAGATTGGCTGTCCAGCGAGTGTTAAAGCATGTGTTAACCCAAAAAACAACATTCAGTATTGATAACTGTTATTTGATGCTAATAAACAAAACCATAAAATAACACACCCAAATTTTAAACTTTGATAAATTATTCTGAATCTAGGAAACAGAAAAAAAACACATCACCTACCATGGCAGGAAACCTTATTAACTAAAGGAGAGTGAAGACTGGTGATTTGAAGAAAACTGAGGGTTGGTGATTCAATCAGTGATACCCTTTTTGATAAATTTTCAATAGAACATCCATCGCCCATAATCAAAGTAATAACATTTGGACCATGCATTAAAACAGTGACCAAAAATTATATATTATAAATATTACATAAATATCAAACAATTTTTATCTGGAATCAAATAAATGGAACTCAGAGGGAGTATAAATAATCATGAATACTCGATCGACACACCCTGACGTCAATTAATGCCATCCACAGAAAACATAAGTAGCGGTTATCAATAAACATGCAAGATATACGAATAAATTAATTCAAAAAAGGGAAATGTTTCAGAAAGTTCTAGAATCTTGGAAAACTGATCTTACCGTTCGGTTTGGGTCTGAGCTGTATCCGTTCAATGTGAATCACCCACAAGGCCCCGTTAAGCAATTATAGGGCGGCACAACCGAAAAAGTTAATAACACACAATGTCACTGAGGCGACGATTAGCTACGCCCCATTAACGTCGCTAAATTACGTTTGGACCGGGTTATTCGATGGAAACAGTAGAAATCAGTATAAACTTTATGTACAATTAACAGAATTTAAGTAAATCTCAGTTTGAAATGATAAAAATGCGTCTGAACAACACCGACACTCGCTAGACAGATCCCTTTTGCACCTCCTTTTGATTTTTGACATTTTCAAACGCCCATGAACACGGAAAGGCGCACGCGCTCAATTAGGTGGAAATTTTTTAAGGCAGCATTGCCATATTTTCCTATATACAGGATTTTTTCTTGGGATTTTTCAAATTTTCTAGTTTCACTCAACATTGCCTTTCGCACTTTATGCACTAAAAATGTGAAAAATAAAATGTATTAACCTTATAGGCCCTAAAAAGAAAAAAAACTAATTTTCGTCAGGAAAGTTGATTTTATGATGGGGAGAAACATGGTCCGCTGGCAATGCCGTGCTAGAGGCCTCACTAGTGGATTTTCGCCTCTATGCAGCTATACAGAAGATCTATTTTGGTCCATTTTTACAAAGCAGACGCTAGCGCTCGGCGTAAAAAATCGCAACTAAAATCGACATTTCTTTTTGACGTTATTTTTAACATGTCCGCCTTCATGTTCAAGTTGTTGTTGTCGTTATAAAAACCCAGAAAAAATCATAGGTAAAAATACCAAATTTTTGTTAGTTTTTAAAAATTTCCTAACGTTAAAAACCTTCTGATTTTTTTCCAGCTATCATCAATGGGCCGTCGTAGTAGGTCGAGGTCTCCTTATGGATCCGGGAGAAGACGGGATAAAGAAAGGGACAGAGAACGGGATAGAGACAAGGAACGACACAGAAGGAAAAGGTCTAGGGATAGGTCGCGAGAAAGGGATAGGGAAAGGAGACGTCATTCTCACGAAAGACGACGAGTCTCTCTGTCAAGAAGCAGATCCCGGTCTAGATCCATAGGCAGAAACAAAGGACACAATTCAATCTCAGAGAGACCCTCAGTTTCGGCTGCGGATTTGGTGGGAAAGAGCGAGGAAGAGCAGGAAATGATGAGAATGATGGGCTTTTGTAATTTTGATACCACCAAAGGTAAAAAAGTAGAAGGGAATGACGTGGGTGGAGTGCACGTAATTCTCAAGAGAAAGTACAGACAATACATGAATCGAAAAGGCGGGTTCAACAGGCCCCTGGATTTTGTTGCTTAACAATCTATTTGTTTTTTACTCTGTAATTTGAACAACCACAGTTTACCTCATTTTAATCAGGTTAAGTACTGCAGCAAATTGAACATTGCTACAAGTTACTTTGATTACTACAGGGAGACAGTTTCAACTCTTAACTTTAAAAAGTGACTATGACTTATGAAAATAAGCATTGATCATGACATCACAGACTCTGATATTCCATTCAATCAAATGGAAATGAAGTGAGATGCAATCTCTCATGGTCAATTCTTGGCTCCTAAACTGCACCATATCACAGAATATCAATTATTAAAAATTCAATAGTTACTGTGTTCATTTTTGCAATCTTAAACACTTGGAATGCTCAATGAAATTTGTTTATTGGTCATCAATCACTGGGAACTCAGTGTGTTATTGATTCATTGGGCTTCCAAATCCCTCATAACAACTGATCAGAACATGAACAGTGAACCTCAGTGTGCTTCTTCAAGTTCTGACTAGCTACATATGCTTAAGCTCTGTATACAGAAAAGTGAACATAGTAAATGATGTGGTTGTCAATGGAGTTTCTGCCAAATATAATAATGTAATTGTATAGCAATAGTAGATACTTCAAGAACATTTTCAGTGATGCAAATATGTTGCAGTGTTACTATCTGTAACCCAAGCATTAATTCACAAGATTAATGCCTCATTTTTATACCTCACACAACATTTTCAGGTTCCCATATATTGTTAAATTTCTGTACCTATATATTTACATAGTCCTTAAAGACAGGTTGTTCAGTTAAGTATATATTTTTCATATTTTTATTTATATCATGTAACTCCTATCATGTTCAAGCACTTGAAATGCAGCGAGCAGTTTTTGTAAGTAAAGATAGCCATGTCCCTCGAGCTGTCCCTTAACAATTTTGTATGTGTATTAAATTTAAATTCAAAGAACTGTTTCTTTCATGAACTTTCAGCTCAAAAGATATCTCTTCTCAATATACTTAATAAGGACTGATTTGTAAACATTGTCCAAACATTTTTAAACTCATTTCTAAGAATTGACACATTTAATTACTGCTTACTTCACGTGGTTCCCATTTTGACTAGAAAGTACCTTTACCATCATTCAGCAGTTAAAGTTTAGGTGTTAGTGCTACTATATGAGTTTGATTTTGTATATATGGAATATAGGATATTGTTTCTTAGATGCCTGTATTTATTTATCTTAAAATCTTATCAAAAATTACTTACATGACAAAATATCAAGTCTTGATATTTAATAGCATTCTTTCAAAATGAATACGCTGTATGTACGTTTTTTCTTTAGATGCATCAAATATTGCTATCTATGAAACCTTTGGGGTAAGAAATGTTAATAATGTTGTTAAATGAGAAAAAAATTGTGATTTTTTATCAATCATAACGTATTCGCGACGATGTGAGCTACCGATGGTACATGAACTGGTGTTACAATGATCGATGTGCGCATGTTTATGCTCTAAATAACAGTAACACTAACAAAAACACACTAGACACTAAATATCAGTAACACTAGTGACCATGTTGCACGAATCTTTGAAATTAAAACTACCCAATGATTATTTTATTTTAAATATCATACATTTCGTTTATTGCGCTGACAATCGACTGAATCTTCTTAAGATATGTTATCGCTTCAAAACATACAAAAAATTTTCGAGTATTTTGTAAATGTACAACTTACCAGTCTAAAAATCAATACGTGACACAAAATAATATTCATCGTCTCAAAAAAAATAGTACATTCCAAGAAGTAGTTTCACGATCTTTGGCACCCTGTAATGGCATATAATATGCTTAAGAAGGATGGTCAACATGGGGCTCTCGAAAACGATAATAGTTACAGACTTGTTTAAAGGAGGGAAAAGTTGGGCATTCAAGGAAGTGGTTACAACACATGCAAACAGACCAACAAAATGATTTTTGTTTTTTTTTTAATTGTGAAACCAAAATTTTCGAATTTTCTTTCAAAAATTGTAATATAAAAAAGTTACAGGTGTAAAAAATTTTATTAAGAAACTCATACAAATAGAAAGGTTACCAGATAAAAATTACATCGCAGAATATGCACTTTATAGTTATCCCTCGAAGGCTACTATTTCATTAAAAGTTATCCATATAAATGAGATATAGGGTGTAGATTATATTTTTAGCATTTCTTTCGCATCAACAGGTCGTATCACAGTCGTCAAATTGCAGACAATGCAAGAGAAAATTCAATTACAAAGCGGTGCAAAACATTCTACACCACGTACCTTTTTTTTAAGATTAATCATAAGCTAAAGTTTATTTTAGCTAAGGAATGATAGTGAATCATTCTACGGTTAACTCAAACCATGATAATGTTACTGTCAGTCAAATATTAAGCGCTTTTTTAACTCAAAAAAAAGTGCGGCTAGATCACATACATTTTATTTCCCTCATATTTATATAACCAACAAAATCACGTCGAAAAATATATTTCGCGCCTACAACGCTTTCTTTTTGACAACAGTGGGCAGCCGCACCCGCATCAATTGACACAAACTATTTCGCGTAACCTTAATTTCCTCCAACGCACCCTCCCAATTAGTGTCGCTTATAACCTGCATTATTTCATCCATATTGTCTTGAGGAATACTGCTGCTATCACCAGTAACCAACAGAGACTCGTACAGTTTTGCTGCGGTAGAACGTCTCACATAAGCCTGACGATGACACAGCAAAATGCTTATTTGAACCAAAGCTGTGTGGCATATTTCGCCAGGAATCTGCGGAAATAATCTTATGAAATCAAAGGAGATGACACAGAAATTTTTTTTTCTGAAACTTTAGCATGAATTATCATTTAACCCACCTGAATAAACTGACACAAAACGTTTATACCATCCATTAATTTATAGATGTCTTTGCATCCAGAAATTTCTAGTTGAACTAACTTTAAGATTCGCTTGGAAAAATCGCAGCTGGAATCGCTTATAATGGACGTTATGCAGCCTGAATCGAAAAGTTTATCTAAGAACCTAAATAAAGGTACAGTTATCCGATCCTGCTTTTGATTATCTACGAATATTCCAATAATGGTTTCACAAATCCGTTTAATTTCCTGAGATCCTTTCAAAAGTTCCTGATCTTTGAGATAATCAAACAACGAATGACCAGAACTTTTCACCTACAATATACCGAGTGACGCATAGCGATGTTTGCGTTTGAAACGTCTCACCAATGATTCCGTCAACCCTCCAACACTGCATATCAGCCCTAATAGAACATTATAGGTGTAGGGAGGAAATTGTAGAAGTTGAACGAACTTTGGAAATGTCGATCCTGCAGAATTCCAGTTTAACATGTTGCATTCTTCTTTAGGGAATATTAAAGACAGTTGATCATAGTGCTCAATATTAGGTACTCGTGGATTGCTAGAATCAATTATATGTTGAACCGTTTAAGACATGGCAGCACATTCTTACTTATAAATAAAGCTATAAAAGACTTTGCCAGCTAGAGCTCTTGTGCGGTCAATTTTCTCTACTGCTTGTTGAGCTATTTGCGAAAGAACTTTATTCATCAAGTCAGAGATTAATAACTGAGGGCAGCGTTCAGAAAGTAGGAGAGTCAACACCTAAATCGGTTGTAATTATTTAATATGACAATAACAAAAGATTGATTAAAGATCAACACCTGTAAACCTGTAACGCAAGCCTCCCTAACCCATGCGCCAATATCGCCTCTTTTGTCTTGAGTATAGTCTTTTAATCCTTGGAAGAAGGTAATGTAAATTTTTGTGATGTAGTCTTCATTAAAATCTATAATTTTTTATAGGGGTTGTGACGGAATGACAATAACTTGCGGTTTTTTTGTTTTTTCTTTGCAAAATCATTTTATCTTACCATTTCCAATCTCATCTGCCATTGTGGACACAATCGCAGTCAACGCTTTGACGCCGTCTCTCCTGCTCTCCGCCCATTTTGCAGTAGCCGTTGAAATCTTTGTGCAATTTATCAAAGAATCGACCACAAACCGAAAATTAGGGCGCAAAATGTGTTTTGGTAGAGACCCCAAAGCCAAAGCGTGCCCCATTCTCGACGACTGTTTAACTTCCATGGACATTTCCGCTACATAATTTTTCACCAACAGTGTGTTAACATCCGATTTGTCTGGAGACACGTAATATTCTTTTAAGAGAACTGGAAGAGCAGACACTGCGATCATACGGACATTGGCTACTTCATAAGAGAGTGATTCGTTTAATAGCGCCAGCCAGTAATCTAAAATCATATACTTCAGTGCGTAATTGTTAACAATTACATAATTGCTATAAAAGATCATTTTCTACGCTCACACCAAAACTACATTAACTAAAAAAGTTTTTTCAATAGAAAATGGTCCTTCCAATTTAGGAATAATACAATACCAATAACAACATCACTGTGATATGGCAGCTTAGACAAAGAACATTTTTCTATGAAATCAGCACAAGCCTGTTTCATCAGCTCTCCACCCAAACCACGAAAATACAAATTATCTCGGAATTTTGGTATTAAGTCCTTTATTTTCCCCAGTAAAGCGTCTGTTAATCGTAACTCAGAACTGTCTCCTAAGACGGAGAGAGCATAAACAATTTGACCAACTGCAATAACAGCCCCATGCCGGCAATTTAAATCTATACTCTCAGTTTTCTCAAAAAGCTTGGGTAGTACTTTCTCAATCAAATAATGAGGAGCCTATATAATGACACAAAAACCTAGAAAAACCCCTCATCATTTTAATAACTAATTTTACCTGTGACGTAAGGTTATGCAAAGCCTTTGCAGTAAGCTCCCTAATAGAACAATCCCAATGATCGACTTTCCTGGCCACCAAATGGTCAATTAAGGGATTAGCATATTCGTCGAATTGCGCGATAAAAACGCTGATACTTAAATACGAATTATTGCGAACACTCACAGCGTAAAAGTCGGCAGTAGTTAGGATATCAATTCCATGAGGAAAGGTGCCTTGTCTGCCAACATTTTCCTGAAAAGCCGCTGATGCGGCTCTTCGACAATTTATCTACGAAATCGAGAACTAAATAGCAGTAATTTTCCTAATCTGAGCTCTCACCTCTTTATCAAAACATGTTACAATTAGCAACGTGCTGGCAAGATCTCGTACGTAAGGGGCCAAATCTTTAGGTTCATAAGCACGTGCGAATGACCAGCAAACATAGCAAGCGGCGTCTCTAATGTGAGATCCTACTGAAGAATAACCCTTTGGTTCATCGTAAACTAGGGCTTTTAATATTAAAGGCACCACTTGGGGTAATCTTTCCCGGAGAAGAAGGCCTCGTCTTCCTATATACATAAATTCAAACTATTTAGTTCATTGATTCTTTTGTGGAAGAGAATTTATAATATTATACCTAGTTCAGCTAAAGCAATACAACCACCATGCCAAGCAGCATCATTTTCTCGAGGCCCTAATAATTCCAAAACAGATCCTACAACTTCATCAGCCAATTCTTTAGGTAGACGAGCTGTAACTCTGCCAACTCCTTTGGCGGCTGACCATCTGAAAGCAACATGTTATTTTCATTGGTAATGATATAAATATACTTGGTGAATAGTTTAAACTATAAGTTAGTAGGTAAGCTGAGATATTCTTGAAAAGTTATATATTGTTGTTTGCATTATTACACTACAATTTATATTGCTATAAAATGACTCATTTTACCTAACAACACCATCAGCACATCTCAATCCCTGTATAAGCTGATCAATTACTTCTTCAACCTCATCTGGAACATCTACAGCTTCTTCTGGCCTTTCAACACTGTGATTACCTTCTATATTTAAAGACAAATCTCCTGCAGCATTCAGATTTGCTGCCAAGGAACGACTGCCTCTTTGATACCTCCAAGATGCAATTTGTGGAGGCAAAAAAGTCAAGCCTTCAATTAAGTAAGAACTTGAGTAATTGGTTCCTTGTTATTTAGGTAATGTGAAATTCATCTAAAATCCACATTTTCATTTGAATTTAACTTACCAATTCTTTGAATTATTTTATATACAAGTTTTTGAACATTAGTCCCAGAGCTGTCCTTAAATTCTGAATTAATTATCCATGCTAGAAGCTTCTGGGCATGTGGTAAAATATCTTCTCTTTTGCCATGTTTAATAATCATGGCAATGCAAGCTAAAGTCCCATACTTGACAAAAACATTACTCTCTTGTGCCAAACTTTGCTCTCTGACCCAATCAAAAAATGGCACTAAATGCTTTTCTTTCACATCATTCCTTGGAAGAAATATATATAAATTCATTAATGACAAAATAAACGAATATTAATAAAACACTTACCTATTTATGAATTTATAAGACAAAAAGGCAGCTGCATCTCTGCATTTATCCGGAACAATTGCATACATTTTGATCACATCTAAAACTCTATCCATGACAGATCTCTTGCCCGTTTCACTTTCATGAAAACCATCAAAGCGTGAGAGATCAAAGGGGATCATAATGATTATTGATAGCCACAAAAGCAAGATATACCTAGTGGTCCAAGTGTCAGAATCACGAGCATTCTGTTCCTCTAAGAAACAGAGCACTGGCTCAAAATCGGCAACCTCATGAGGGAGGTGTTTTACAATATCCTTATACCCTCGAACATTGACAAGTGCAAACATATAATTGAATGCTACATGCTTTAGATATAGGGAATTTCTATTGTTCCTCACTATACTAATAAACTTTTCTAATATAGAATCAATGTGGCTGTCCAGCAAATGGGGCTGTTCGATATATTGGCTAAGAATGAAGGAAAATTTTTCATATGCCTTCTCTTGTTCCGAGCGAGCGGCTTCCACCAAAGTTTTGAGGTTCTCAATCATTTGTAATACATCTTCGTATTCGGAAAAGTAGTCCAAGGCACAGCCTAGACCGAAAGGTTCATCCTCCTTGGAAGGGTCTTCTTGTAAATTGACCATTTTAGGATTTGAAGGGAATTGAAATTATTATTTGAAAAATAAACAAGAAATTATATTTTATCTGTGTTTTCAAAATCGCTGACATTTGCCTTTAGAAGTTTGACACTGACATTTTTCGACTTTTTTTAGGTGTTTTTAAATTTTTTAAATCTTCCAGTACAGACCCAAATTTTCAAGTAGACTCGAGAACCTATTCTTAGTGTCAATATACAGGGTGCCACGTATTAATAGACCAATCCGTTAACCTGAGCGTCCTTACGCGAAAATAATTAGACTTTCTTTATGGCACTTTATTCTTTGGCATGTTATACTCATTACACAGGGTGTTGAATTTAATTCAAAGTAAAAAAATATATTACTTTTGTGAATAACTTGGGTGTTTCTTAATACATTTTAATTGAATTTAGCAGTGATGTATAATCCGGTTAAGCATACATTTTCTATGATTTGAGTGAAAAAATTTGGAAAAACAATGAGGAAAATGGAATGCCGTGTACACGTTTTCCTTCCAAACTTTTTTTTGCACACGCTAATGGTGCATTTGTTTAGTTATTCAAATTAGTTATATGGTTATCTGGATTTCTTCATTCTTGGAAAATGTTGATTTACAACTTACTTTAGAAGGTATTTCACCTTTTGCTTCCAATACTGTTGTGACATTAGTTATTTATTTAATAAACTGCACCAGGAAAATGAAATTTTACAAATTGGCCATAACACTACCGGTATAGCACGAGAACAATTGCTTTTTAAATGGAAAATCATTAATAAATTCAACGTACACTAAGTAGTAAAACGGCAATTGTGTGTGTTTTAGAACTATGCATTTTCTCGATATAAATAAAAAAATGAAACCCACATATTGGGAAGCAATAGGTTAAAATATCCTTTAAAGGAAGCTGTAAATTAAAATTTTCCAATAATGAAGAAATTCAAATAAAAAAATAATTAATTTGAATAACTAAACAAACGCACCATTGGTGCGCACAAAAAATGCTGGGGAGCAAAAACGTGTACACAACCCCCCATTTTCTCCATTATTTTTCCATTTTTTTTTCTCAAATCATAGAAAATGGTCGCCTAATTTAATTATACATCACTGTAAAATTTCATTAAAATATGTTAAGAAACTCTCAAGTTATTAACAAAAATATAATTTTTTACTAACTTAACACCTTGTGTAATGAGTATAACGCAACAAAGAATAAAGTGCTATAAAAAAATTTAATTATTTTCGCATGATGAATCACCGGATAACAGATTGGCTCATTAATACGAGACACCCTGTATATGTATACAGTCCTTTCATAAAGTATACATATACAGTGAGATTTAATAAAATAGGGAGATATAATTTTTTATAAAAACGCATTGTGCTGCATGCGTATTTTTTATATATAAAGTAATCAAATTACAAATGGAAAATTTGCAAGCAAATTTGCTTTGCTACTATTCCATTGTTTCCAATTAAGTATTACAGATAGGTCGAGCAAAAAATCGAATATGAATAATATATGAATAGCATAATATATCATGGAAAAAATTATGCGAAAAACGGAATTTAGAAGATTTGGAAAAATGAGGATTCTGTACAGACTATTTGAGGTCCCCCTGTATAATGTTAGAAACATCATCCAGGATTAGGTTCAATCATATTTCAACCTCAGGCACATGTAACTGGATTTTGTATAGACCATTTAAGAAACACCCTGTGTAGGTCAGAGACACAATCCAGGAAAGATGGCCTCTATGACTCAAATTACTGACATTTTATTACCTGATTTTCCCTATACAATCGGACGATCTGCTTCTTTTCAATGAATATCATAATTTTCCTCTAACATGCACACGTTCCTCTATCGATTGTGCCGTATTCTGGCGCGAGCGCATTGCTGCCAGTAATCCAGAAAGCGATTTAATGCGCTGATCCAGCCAGATTTCAAAGAATAATTTATCGAAATAATAAAAAGTAATATAACTGACCTCACACATTATTCTAAAAACTGAATATTTGCTATTGCGGTTAACGTAGTGTCAAGTGTGAAATTCATCCAGTATTTAACTAGCAGTAGGTCGTCAGTATTGCGATAACATGGCGGAGGATTTACAGAAAGTGGCAAACGAAATCGTGGATAATGTTATCGATGGTGTGGAAACAGAGCTTAAGACTGTTCCTGCTCCAGGAAGTCTGCAGACGAATATTGTAGACTCGTCGCAAGCGGAAGAACCAGCTAAAAAATCTGTTTTATGTAGCATGATATGTCCAAGTAAGTTTGATACTGCAATTCAGTGACAAGTATGACATAAAATCTAGTATTATTTAACAAACTATTCTATTACTCGATAAATTTAAAGAACTATACAGGATGTTCCATATTGGATGAACCATTAGACATTTTTTTGGAAATAAAATAATCTTTAAAAAATGTCTAATATTCCATCAGCGATGGACATCCTGTATAGTAGATATTTTCTTTTAGCTTTGCGCACTATGACTATCTCTGAAACGGTGAGAGCTACTATATTCATGAGATTGAAATTATCGGCAATCTTCCCATTTTTTTAAATGAAACCCCTAAAGCAACTTTTAACTTATTTAACTTGCCTTATAGCTTCTGTCGTTTTGGAGAAAGCAATAGCGAGCACGCTTAAAGAATAGCCTGTAGAGCGAGGCCAGTAAGTCGCCTAAACGAACACAAATGGACAAAATTAATATTTATCTTTTATTTCAGACGTCTGGTTCAATAAGAAATTATTAAATCCTAAAGGTAAGTTTTTCACTTCTCTTTTATCTGTATAGCTAGCTTAATAGAACGTCCACATTTCGAAGATTGCAACACTAACTAACCTCTAAATATGCCCATTCACTCTCAAAACTGTTGGTCATTGGCTTAAAAAACAATATTTTTTATACTGTCAAGTCCACAGCGCTTTTCGTGACTATCTTCATTTTTGGTCACCATTTGGTCAACATACAATTCCATAACGCAAAAAGAATGTATCAGATTTTAGTTTATAGCAATTAAATACCCCAAAATCCCTCAGACATAAAATAACTATATCACTATAAAAGCTAAGATGAAGGCACAGCTAAAGGTCGAACATGGTTTCAAACATGTTAGTAGAACACCTTGTATATTGTTGAATTTTTTTATTCCTTCGTGTTAGGCTTGGGAGCCCCATTGGCTCCCTGCCCGTCGGGGTCTCATTTCGGACATAAACGAGCAGGATTCCAATTTTCGATGTGCGTTTGCAAAATTGCTCTTTTTCGATAGACGCAATTTCCGATCGGTTCGAACCTTGACACCGTGACCTCATTCTTGAACTAAATGCGCTTTGAATTGGCCTCAATTTCCACTTTAACGTATCTTAGTTCCAGCGCAGTATTCATTATCCAAATCCCATCTGCGAACTGAAATAGAAAGTGGTAAGGTACAGATATATAAATAGTACTTAGCGTTTTTCATGGGACAAAAATATTCGGTTTCATTTGCGAAGCATTGACTTTAATTTACTCGTCAAATTTCATTCCTTTCGTGGCAAAAATTCGATTTTGACAACTTTCAATTAATTAAACCGTCTCGTTAGAATTTGACTATAGTAGATTGGTCAGGGAAAAAAGGAATGTACAACTTCTCTAATTATAGCCATCCACTGTTCGGACACCGCTTTATTAGATGCAAACACCTATTGATATCTAAATGAGATAAATGAGCATTAATCACCAATTTAGTTGCATCCTCAACGACGAACGGGACCTATAGCTATGGTTACGGATATAGAACGGAATAGGACACGGCCGGTTGCCAAAAAGATAGACCTTGTCTCAGTGTGAGAGTTTAGGTCTGAAAATATGTGCGTGGATTTATTCAATTAAATTTAAGACAATTTGAGGCACTCATTTAGATCCCTGTTTAATTATGGATAAAATATTTCAGTTTGTTCCCACTGATGGACTGAACCGTAAGTCGATAGTTTGTGCGTCCCAAAGTGTCTGATGCATTTTCTAAAATTAAACTGAGCGTGTAAGACGTGTCGGGCCTTAATAGCGGATATTTTTCAAGTGCGAGTAAAACTACTAATTTTGAGTTTGTGTATATTCCTGCCTTTAGAACAATCGCAGGAAGGTATTGACCTAAAAGCTACAAAGTAGGTTATCTTTCGTAGAATTTAATATTCAGTGGTTTGAAGTCGTGACTAACAAACAACCGAGCTATATTTAGTCCCTTTGCACTGTACAACATAACTGATAAATTTTTGTTAAGAATCAACATTTTACAAACTACTAAATTCACCTTTCTAACTGAAGAGATCTGAAACAATCAATATCGATCTTTGCAGGAGTCTTCATCACCCTCCTCACCTAATTTTTAAACCATTTTTTTAACACAAACTTATTGTCCTTTAATTACAGGCCCAAATGCCCTCTAGGACTACTTAACGATGCCTTAAATTGGAATAAAATCTGCACATAACTAACAATTTCTAATATTTCAAGAGTATTATTCTTCTTTTATTGTTCTCCCCAAATCCTTTTAATCTGCTGGTTTTCTCGAAGGCACCTTATTTTCTAAGTGATCCCATTGAAAATAATAAAGTGACCTTAAATTGGGTGATCTAGGGGGCGCATACGGTCTATCTAACAGCGTAGAAAAATCTCAGCTAAGTAGGTCATAGTTGTTCTCTAAAATGATCGAACAACAGCCAAAATAAAGAAATTCTTTGACCAAGAGTACTAGTTGGAGAGGTTTGGGCATTGACTACCAATAACTAACTAATCTGAACAAGCAGTCGCGTTAAATTCAGTCTCTATGCTCTTTAGAACACAACTGAAAAATTTTCGTTAAGATTCGACATTTTACAAACGGCTAAATTCATCTGTTTCAGTGGAGAATCTCATTTACTGGAGAGACCCGAAACAATCAGCGCCGATTTTCGCAGGAGTCCTCATCATCCTCCTCGCCCTCACCTACTTTTCCCTCATCAGCGTTATCGCCTATTTGTCTCTATTTACTTTAATTGGAACCACTGCCTTTAGGATTTATAAAAACATCATTCAAGCCATACAAAAGACTGGAGATGGCCACCCATTCAAGTAAGTTATTCGTTTTAACATTTGGATTTTTCCTGATAGACGTTTGGACAAAATCAATTTCAGAGAATACTTAGACGTTGACGTGGCTTTGCCTCAAGAAAAAGTACAAGACTTCTGCAGAGTAGCCACTGCCCATTTGAATGCAGCCCTCGTCGAGCTCAGGAGATTGTTCCTGGTGGAGGACTTGGTAGATTCGGTCAAGTTCGGAGTTCTGCTGTGGGTTCTCACTTATTTAGGATCATGGTTCAATGGGATGACCTTGGTTATCATAGGTGGGTTCACTCTAGAACCAACAACCGCATTTAAATATCTTAAATCATTGTTTTATCTCATCAGCCTGGGCTGCTTTGTTTACCCTTCCAAAGATCTACCAAGCAAACCAAGCTCAAATTGATGCTAATCTTGAGATCGTAAGAGTGAAGATTGCTGAAATCACTGAAAAGTAAGTTTTTACAAAGTCTGAAGTTAAAGTACCAATTGAAGGTTTTTCGATTCTGAGAGGTGAGCACAATATATTGTTAAATAATATTATACGAGGCGAATCAGTTTAAAATTAACTTCCAACTTGCGCAACTCCGATAACAGTGGATTTAGTTACGCAAGTTGAAACATTTGAAGAGTTGTATCGTTCTGTGGCTTTCAGTAAGATACACAGTGAATTATAAACTTTTAATTGATGTAATTTTTGCGGAAAGGCAAACATTTTATCTTTTAAGTGAATTCATAGAAAATAGCCAAGCGACGTTAGATCTGGTGATCTAGGAGGTCGAGATATCGATTTTTACGTATATGATGCTTACAGTGTTTTCTATCAATTTTGTATATCAAATCAAGTGGAATTTTAGAAACTATGCAAAAAATTTCTCATTTTACAGGGTTAAAGCAGCAGTACCCATCGGGAAAAAAGGAGAGAAGCTCGAGTAATCCTTAAAAAATACTCCCAAAAATTATTTAATTAATGAAGTTTTTATCTCTTTAAGTATATTATACATCCTCGTTAATTGTAAGAGCGAATTTATATCTTTATTATTAATATTATTGTTATTAGACACCATTTAATGTTATAACATAATACTTTTTGGTCTTAGTGCAGAAAACAAACATCGTGATGGCTTACGTGTTTCACTTGATAGCTTTGAAAAATAATAGCAATTTATTGTTTAAATTCGATGTAAGTCATACTGAATCGTTGTTAAAAGTAGCGTATTTCTAAGTACACTCCTAAGTGTAACAATGCAAAAGTCAGCTATGTATGTAATTACTTAAAGTCCAAGTGTGTAAATGTTTAATAGGATAAGTTTCCATTTCATTCAAAACTATGTTACACAATAAGGTAAGTATAATAAAGGAGGGTGAGCTTCTTAAAGGGCATATTTATTATACTACAGAAGTTGAAACTTGCTACCCCGCTTACGGCAAGTATACAATATTTATACTAAAATAGTAATGACTTTTTGTAGACGCTCTGTACGATTCTCTATCGTGCTTCAAATTTCTCTTATTTCACTGGACCGGAAGAAAGTTAATCTAAAGTCAGCTTTAATTGAATTCCGAAGATATCACACTCATTTAATCCTAACTCTTCTACAGCACTAGGTATATCACCTTACTGTACTATGTACTAGTTATGCTGCGGTATATACTAGTTAGGATGTCGCTTTTGTTGAAAAACGTTGTTGATTTCATATATTTAATAGTCATAATAGGATTACATTCTAAAAACAGAAGTGATTCAGAAATAATTGCATCACACGTGAGTTAAATTTTTTAAATTTTATACGGACGAGTTTTAAAAGAATTAATTTTATACGTCCGGAGGTAAAATTTAGTTTTTCGTTTCCATTTGCGAGCGTAAAATGGCATTTTTCCCCTTAAGGTATGTTCCGGCTTAACGTATATATGTATACAATGTTGCTCTTTCATTTGCGAACATAAATGACACTTTTACACACTAAGGCAACTCCCGGCCTAAAGTACAATTTTGTTTTTACATTTGCGGACGTAAAAAAGCATTTTACTTGTCCCAATTTACAATACAATTTTCCGCCCTCGTTTTTTGGACGTAAAAAAGCGCTTTTCACGCGGATGCACCGATCAACTACTATTAACATATTTGTTGAGTTCTACTCGGGTTATATGTCACAAATAATTAACCTCGTGAGTTGTAATCTTTTTTGACCACTCTGTAGTTGTTTATGTGGCGGTTTAATGCTTTTAAGACGAACTATCATATGTAGTAAATGGAACATACAAAGTAGCACTACATTATTTGTATCATATAAATTTTATTATTGAAATTCTATTGCTGTATCTCGATTGGGGACTTTTTCGTTTAATGAAAAATGTATTCCCTTGTTCATTTAATTAGCAATAAATAGTTTATAAATGTACACGTGTTCGTTTTTCTTGAAATTTTTTCAGTGATAGATTGTGCCGCTTATTTCTGTAACTGAATTAGTTCGGGTTACGTTAATTCGATGTTTTTTAAGCGAATTGGTCAAAGTTTCCGTGATATCGAAGGTCAAAATTTGTCTCGAAATTGTCAAAATTGCAACTCGACCCAGGATATCTCTACTCAAAAGACCTAGAAATACAGGACCAAATAAGTGTCAATGAAATCACAGTGTATGTACCGAAAAATAGGTAAACATATATTGTATAGCTACCTTTCTCTGATATTTGAGTTTTTATTAGATTTTTTTATTGATTTTTTATTAAATTTGTAGAGTCTATTCCATGGAATAGAACTTCCCATGTGTCTTTTGTATGAAGATGATAGGAAATGAGGCATTATATGTGTTATTTGGTTACTTTTCTGTGGTGACTTTTGAGATTTTAATATATTTTTAGTGGATTTTTCGATGGATTTATAGAGTATGTTCCCAAAAATAAAACACCCAATGTGTGGTTTGTATGAAAATGGTAGAAACTGATGCATTATATGTATACAGATTTATAGGAATGTCGTCTTATTGCATACTCCAGGACTCTTCCCCACCCCTCTCCCATCATCTACAATCTGTAAATTTTAATTAAAAAAAATCAAAATTGAATTTAAATCCAAAGTAGAAGGGTCAGACATATCATTTGAAAGATACCGATTTTCATTTTCTGTTCATAAACGTATTTCATGATCAAAAATTTTTCACTCTGCGTTTCAGACACATCGAAACAATTTTATCAACAATTCCGTGCAACAAAAATAACAGTTTTTCGCTTAAGTGCAAATACCATAAATCAAGTTCATAAGACCCGGGTAAGTGTGACGGATAAATAAATACAATGAGTTCGTTCCCTGCATGAGAGAGCGCCCTGTCATTTAGTAAATCCCTCGAACAGTCGAAAGAGCCGAGCCCCATTTGACTTTTAGATGGACCCCCGTTGCGAGGGCGAAGCCTTTGCCCCACAGGCAAGATGATAACTTTTCATGAATTTCGTGTTAAAGTCCCGCCAATCGCCTGGAATTTCAAGCATATCTTAATAAGCATTCTAGAAGAAAATTGTTTAAAATTTGAAGGAGGGTGGCAATAGAATATTATGGTGTGATGGGTATGCTCTGAGGCACTCTCTCTATTTAGATAATGAGTTTTATGTCTTGGAAATGTAGCAATAAAGCATAACACTCAGACACTCTACCACACTTTCCACGCGAGTGAAAAATACGAGCTCTTCCCATAATTGACGTTCATGCGAACGATATAATCTCACCCCCGGCCATGAAACGATTTTCTCGGAAAATGAGCGGAATTGGAAACGATCGCATTAAGCTAAAGAAAAGAGCAAATTCCAGATAAGAACCCGTAACTCCTTATCGACTGTATAATCAATTGGGGAAAGTAAATATAGGAAGTTAAATAAATGTGAAACTACAATAAAACACTTGAAAGGATTTAGTGCTGGAGCGATGACTAGTGTACGGAGAATCTCTGGAAAAAAGAAATTGTCCGAATATAAAGGATGCGCCTTGCATATATGGACAAAATTTAATTAGGTCATGGAAATCTACTGCTGCGACCAGAATTAGCTTCATTAGTCTAAACACCAACCGATAAAGGTCCCAATAGGGCATTTATAAACCATATAGTTCTGCAAAAAATTGGGCCACTTGGTATATTATTTATTCAATTCTTAAATTATTCTGAAAATTTAATGTGGAAAAAATTGCTCAGACTAAGACTGTCTAAAGAGCAAAGTGCCATCCTGGAACGAATGAATAAATTTTCATATTCCTACGCATGAAAATGTAAACACTGAGTGGCATAAAAAACAGAACACCCAGTAAAAATTGTTTTATCTTATTGGCTTTCAATATGCATTTATCTCTTTCTCACTTTCTCTCACTCGCTTCCTTTCCCTCCCTATCACCCTCCATCCCTCCACAATTTCCTATTTACTCCTAAACACGTTTAGGTATCGACTTAATGAGAAAGATTTAATTACAGACTATTTATAATACATTACAAAGGGCTGCTAATGAGGTTTGCCAAGAATGAGTTAAATTTCGTAATATTCTACCTACAGTATCGCAGACGTGTTCAGTAGGTGACGAATCTGGGGCTCAGTGTGTCTAAGATGGCAAACTCACATTTTCTTGAAAATAGTCGTAGACAGACGTAACTCTGGTCCAAGATTAATTTATCCTAAATGAATAATATATGTCACGCAGTACATTTTCAAAATTCATGAATCCTAGAAATTTCCATAAACCCAAGTAACTATAAAAGGTCCTATCGGAAGTAGCTGTAGCTACGTGATGCAACGCTTTGGCGCCTAAACATTTGTTTTCCAGACGCTGAAGGGTCAACGTCGAGGGTGCTGATGCGGAAATTCGGCTTTTCTGGAACGGCTATTTTTCTTCGCGCTTTCCGTTGGTCTTTTAACGATGTTTCGTAATTAGTGGCAGCCATGTGGCGGCTGCCGTCCAGGTGTTTTCCCGAGGATTTGTTAGTGGCCAGGAGATTCTCGTCCGTCGAGCAACATTGCTTGTATGGGAAATTATCTACTAATATGATTTATCATGGTAAGTAATATAGGAAATAAATAATGTTTAAAACGGTCGCTAGAAGGAAATTTTCTCCAAATACGATTTGCCTTCATCAGGTAATTTTTCCGCTAAATCGAACCTGCCATATTAATTTTAATTTTAATTTCTACCCAATTTTATATCCATTCTCCTGATTCATATTGTATTCTATTCTAGTTAAATAGATTATTTGAAATTTGGTGTATATTCTAAGACGCCTCCATCAGTATCCAATCTGTGATGTACTTCAAAATAAATATACTAATTAAGTATTACCTGCCTATTCGACAAAACGCCCATAAACGTACAATATTAGGGATGGGAAAATGTATAATCCAGGAACTATCTTAAAAACATTTTGGAAATGTTCCACTTTCTAATTATATTCATTATAATAATTACTAAATAAAACTAAACAATAATGTAATTTACCTCCTCCATTTTGTCAAGGAAAAATTCATTTTGATTCATTGATATATGGTTTTTTTTACTCGTATAGAACATATTTACCAGTAAAATTAATCGTGACCGCTAATATCTGAAATGCGTCAAATTTTAATTATTTTAATTTAAATAAGTATTTATTTAATATTATATTTTTATAGAGGATAGGAAAACTGCAATTTTCTCTGTCGGCGAAGTGTATCAAAACATTCAATCGGTGTTATTGAAAATTTGAAAGTTTTTCTAAGTTTACACAGTCTATAACAAAAGTCTGGGATGCTTTCAATATCTAGTAAATTATTTATACTAATTTTATGAGATTTTCTAGTTGAAATTCGAGGGAACTGAAAGTTTTAATGTCTACAGGAGATAAAAACGAATGTGTTTTTTGCATTCGGTGTCAGCCATATTTCTTTATCGTTTGTCACACGGGACGTAGGAAATGCTATATATTTAAATTAACGAAAAAGCTTTTTTCTTTCACTTAGCTACTATAGATAACATTATTCTTAATTACAGCATACCTAGGTGCGTTTCTAAATAAATATTTACTTGGTCGCATTTTGATCAGTATTCGGCCATTCCTCATGTATATAATTTAAGACCACATACCTCGTTTGAAACATCATACCACAATGCACATCTTAGGCATATTTCAGAAAAACACATTCTATTGGATTTAAATCTATTGAATTAAAATCTATTAGATTTATATCGGTGGATTGGACTGGCTTTGATATGGAGATACATATTGATGATCTGCTTTTCTTTACGTATAGGCGAGGATTATCATGCATCAGGACGAATTATATATCTGTGTAATAGTGGCAAGAAAACAGGATGTAGAATTAGAAGAAAATGAAAAGAAACTTAGGAGAAAAGAAGAGTAGGAAAAAATTCGATTTCAGCCCAAACCACAATTTTTATCTTTTAGTATCCATCCACTTCTTAGACAGTTTCAAAACAATTTTCATTTCCGAATTTTCTCCACATGCTAATTCTTCTAAAATCTGACCTCAACTCCAATCTAGATGCATCAATAAAGAGAACGTGAACCTAGTCTTGTTTTTGTCAACTGATATCGTAATTCTGCCATTACAATCATGATACGCCCTTGCCGTTAAGTTAATTTAAGAAATGGGAAAAATAAGTTTTAAACTTGACACCCGGTACTATGAAAGTGAGATACTTGCGAACATATCTGGTCCAAGTACTATTGAGGGAAATCCAGCCTCAAAGTTTATAACGGGATAATATTAGCGTCCTGGATACAGATGAACCTATCCAAACGGTTCTCACGAAGAGTAAAGATGGAAGAATAGAATTTAAAAGAATTAATGTGTGTTGTGTTTCTCAGTGGTACTGCGCCAATTTGCGCCACCCCGGAGGTTTAGAATGACGGAAATTGTGGAAATTGACTATAATCCAGGACGAAAAGCAGCACCCCATTAACAAATTTACCGATATACTCTTTATTCTATTCTTAAAATAAGTGGAAATACCTCTCGCAAAATTTGCGACCTCCTAAGCGGGGATTACGCAAATTTAAATATTTCCCAAATGAGCTGACACTTTTTCAGCCACACCCACAGAGTCGCATCAACTTTTCAACGCAGCTACACAGCGATTGGTCGCACAAGGCAGCGGCCAGATCCAACTGTGGCAATTTCTCTTAGAGCTGCTCGGCGATTCGTCTAATGCCAGCTGTATAGTTTGGGAAGGCTCCAACGGAGAATTTAAGCTTACGGATCCAGACGAAGTTGCCCGACGATGGGGGGAAAGAAAATCGAAACCCAACATGAATTATGACAAACTTAGTCGGGCTCTCAGGTAAGAAATCCCCCCTCTACCCTCGTGAAATCGTCCGTTTATTATGAGGAGTAGCGCCCTGACCCGAAGATTATAGAGGGTATCTTCGAAGCAATGGTGCTTAAAACAAATGTTTCAATATAGGCAATAGGCAGCGCCACCTGCAAAAAATCAACCTAACGTTTTATCAATTCTAATAACTTGATACTCCCAACTATCTTACATCAAAGGGGACTCTGCGACGGAACTAGCGTCTCCAATAATTCTCCAGATATTTTTCATTAAGTGACATAGATCTGTATACCAATAGTTTCAAAAAAATCAAACGTATTTATATTGGGAGTGTGTGGTGGCCGCAGACGTTTACTACCCGACCAATCCAAGCGTCTATTGTGCCACCATTTTGAATCCAAATATCACCTTGTGATGTATAATTGCAAAGAAGATTTTACACTCCTTCCTAATCCGGAGTCATGTATAAAATTTATGTGCGTCAAAAAATGACAACTTACACTACGAAAAGCTTAAATTTTTTTTGGAAAAATCCCGTAGAAATTTGCGGAGGTTAGAAACCCTTTGCACAATCATCCGGTATATACCATCATATTGTCTGTCATTTCTCATTGCTTTCCGCAAACCCTAAACCAATTTCAGGTACTATTACGACAAGAACATAATGTCCAAAGTGCACGGAAAGCGATATGCTTACAAGTTCGACTTTCACGGACTGATGGCAGCCTGCCAAGCTCAGTTCCAAGGGCAGGGCGATATTTCCACCCATTACAAGTACCAAGCACACCAAAGTGACTTAGGATTGACCATGTTTTCAGCCAATCACCATGAGCACGGCGCAATGATCCCTCGGATCTTGCCACCCAGGGCTCAACAGCAGGGTTTGTTCCATTCGGCCTCGTATTGGCCTTGTGCTGGGAGTAGCATTGAACCCTTGGACACTTACAGCAGTTAATGGGATGTTGGAAATTATGTGATGACAAAGTAATATGATCTATTAAGTTATGCACGTACAGGGCAGCAGGTGTGTGGAAGAGTGCTCATATTTCTTTAGCGTTTAGTAGGACCAAAATAATCTTTTATAGGCGCTCCCTCCAAGGAACTTGGACAAAATTCACTTTCAAACTCGGGTTATTGATAAATTTTGTTACTCAATATTTGTTTCTTTTCTTCTAAAAGTGGAAGAACTTGAGCGCATAGTTCTCTTATACAGAAATAGATTGGTTGATACCAATTATGGAGACAAAAACAGGTTACAACACGAACTTGTAACACTTCTTAATTATTTTTTATCGCTATGTGTTCCTAAAGTGATACCTCCAGGGAGGATTGTGTCACTTTTAAAGGGTGTTTGTGGTAGGTATCCCTAGGGGGGAGGGGATAAGATTATCTCCTGCCACATCCTGTATACTCAATATAAGGGTGGAGTATAGATACTAAATATTTAATTTTTTCAGTTTCTCGAAATTTGCTTGTTAAAAGAACGTAGACTTAGCTTTTTCCGATTAATAAATTTTTGTACTGGTTCGGGTTTTAACCAAAAATTTCAATCTCATATTCTAAGTCGTATACTCTAGTTTTTATTAAGGGGTACGCATACTCTATTGGATCAATTTTAATCCATTAACACAACACTTATTGAGCCTATTGTATATTCTTAAAAGTTTTAATAATAACTTGCAGCTGTATGATACACACTTTGTTGACCATGATAATATGCAATATGCATAGGTACAATTCCACAAATTATCCCAAATCGAAATTCAACAATGTCAACCATATTGTACTACTAAAATTAATACACAGGTATTTTTTATTTTTGGTCCAAAAGCCGATTGTCTGGACTCCAGGGCTTTTTGAACACGCCCCCTTTTTGTATTTTCTCAAATATCTTGCAGCTCGTTGAGATGAAATTTGACCAACCTTAATTTTTTGAACATATAATTCAAGAAAATAAAATATCGCTACTTCATAAGTGTTGGCCTAAGACCTTAAGGGCCCACAATAAATAATTTTTTTTACGCCAATTGATTTTTAATTTCGTTTGCAAATCTCATAATTCTTGGTGAATTTTGCTAAGATACGTCATATTCGAATAGCAGCGATTCAACATGATTACTTTGCTTAAGTTATATATATATATATATATATATATATAGCCTGATTAAACTTAAGCTTTAAAGCTTAAGTGACGGACGGTTAAGCAAAAAGGGAAAATACGTGTCTGTTAATTTCACAAGTAGAATCTAATGGTCTGAATATTCCAGTAGAACTCCCCGCACAAGTAAATTTTTAATGATGTTTCAAAGAAAGTTATCAAGCTTTTCTTTATCAATATATGTTGCATTGTCTCAATTATAACGTTATAATAATTATTGTTATGTAAAACGGACCTGTACTAAAAGGTTCTTAACAATAATTAGGTGAGTAGGAACCTTTATGAAATGTAAATACTATTTTAGCCAAAACTTAATGAAAATCGTATTTAAAATTTAGTCAATAAAGATGACACAGGATGTATTTGACATGCAAACTTATATTAATTGTTTATTTTGCTCTCAATAATATATTTGTTATGTATCATATTTCCGTCATTTGATTTAACATCTCCCCTGAAGATAAATGTATAATAATTCAATTAAGGTTTTGCAATTCTCCCTAGCTACGTTAAATCACAAGGGATTTGGACAAAAACCATTAATAATGCTGCATTAAGGAGGAGAAAGGAAAGGCGTAAGTAGGTAAAATAGGAAATAAGACGTTACTCTTAACATGCGCCTAGAAACGGGCTATGTGGACAACATATAATGCATATTTTTGATAATATATTACAAAAATATACTGCAATTTTCCTCTTTTCTAGAGTTTATACAGGGAAACTTTAATTATACACATACATACCTATACAGCGTGTCTCAAGATTCACAGTCATCCTAATATTTTAGGAACTGCTTACGCGTTTTATTTCGCATTTGTGTTTAGTATCTTTAAGTTGCGATTTCGATTTGGTCGAGATCATTTTTTTTTGCCAATAGCGTATGTTTAGCAAATAGTAAAAAAGGGGTGTCAATTATCGGAAAAACCTATTAGGGCAATTTCAATTGATTTTTTTTACATTTTATGAAAGAACGTAGTCAGAAACTCCCTGCAGTAGAATTTTATTGAAATAGGACGAACCCTCTTTGAAATATAAAATTTTAAGTGACAATCCTTACTTTAATATACAAGTCATTAAAATTTTTTTGTTACTAGCGTCAAATAGTTATAGATTAGGACAAATAAATTATTTTTGATACTTCCAATTACTTTAGCAAATAGTACTATTGTCATCAACAAAAAATATAAAAAAATAATGAAGGTTAAATTCGAATTTTAAACATACTCAAGTGATCCAAATTTGAAATAAATCGCATAAGCAGTTTCTGAGATATAAAAGTGGCTCCATGAACCGTCGACACGCTGCATATATATAAATACATACATATGTATATAAGGGATCAAACGAGTTATTTGGTAAACTTAAGAAATGTGTTCTTGCGGCCATTCCCAGCGAAAAATATCTTATAACCATGTAACTAATTAAAATGTTATATTAAGATGCTGACTCATATTTAAAGTCGTTTGAGCTGAGCTTGATCGGATATCACGAACATTTGGTTGATCGAGAGAATGGAAAAAGTTTATTTTTCTGATTTTCATAAAAAATATCATTATATGATCACAAATGAGGGTTACATTAACCTAAACTAACCTTGAGTTCCTGGTGCTCACATGAATCTTCCGCAACGCACTACCTAATGAAGGGCGGGTGAGTTGAGGGTGAGTGATTTGTAACTTTTTATGCATTCATGTTTGTTTCACTTTGATATTTGTTTTCACTGCGAAATGTTCACTGATATGATTGTTAAATATCATTAATAGGAAGTACATATTCTTATGGTAAAAATTCGAGTAATTTTTTTATTCTGATTGACATTTGATGAATGGATTATTTTGGTATTTTCGTCGAAGGGGACTCTGGAACGCCATGATGGAAAACAATTTAGTGTTTATACGGAATTAAGTCTGTATGACGTATCAAACATCTCTGGGAAGCTAGAAAGGATAATCAATCTGTAAGGTCCGATTTGAAAGTGAAAAGTACAATGTCCCGAATCGAGGTTAACGGCTCCAGTAACAAAACAAATTTTTTGGGACAATGATCTAAAACACATTCAATTCTTTGCCTAAGGAAAATAATATTAATATCTTTCCAGTTGACAAAGAAACGCTATAGTCATAATTGACTGTGTTATCTGTGCAAACACGTGAATTAAGATGTCAATGCAAACTCAGGGGCATCTAAGCTCGACCTGCTTTAATACCAGAGGCACTTGCTTAATCCAGAACACGGAAAACAATTTATTTTTCTCATTTTTGCGAAAGGTGCCGTCACGTGATTACGAACAGTGGTTACATTAATTTTCAACTAACATGAACTTTTAATTCCTGATGCCTCCACGAATTAATTCTCGGACCCAATTCGTAATGGAGTTCTTCAAGGGTGAATCATTTGTCAGTTTTTTCTGCCTTCTCGTTTGTTTTCTCTTTAATATTCGTTGCAATAGCATTGATAGGTCCACTAACACTATCACTATGGATCATATATCCATTTTCTATCTATCATAAGCATGAAACAAAGATTTTACTATTAAAAATTCAATTCATTTTTTAGAAAAATTGAAGTTTTGTGCATTGTCTGTATGTGATAAAATATTGTGGCAGTTTTACCGAAGGTGGCTCTAGACCGCCATGACAGTCGAAAACAATTGACTATTTGTTATCTCGTTTACGTCATATCAGAATCTCTTAGCCAGGTACAAATGGTGGTGGAGTTTCAATGTCCGACTTAACGGTAAAAAGTATAGTGGCTCGAATCCAGGTTAGTGGCTCAGATAACAAATAAAGTTTTATGACGATGTAGTAAAATGCGCCTAATTTTTTGTGTAAAGAAAATAATATAAAAATATTTTCAGTGGATAAAGATAACGCTACAAATATAATTGATCGAGCGATTTTTTCAAACACGTAAATTAAAACTTTAACCCATATTCGGTGTCGTCTGAGCTCGGTTTGTTATAAAACCAGAAGCATTTGATTGGCAAAGAATATATTTGTTTTCGTGAAAAGTCCAGTTAAAAATAAGTAACCTCATATTCTTGAACTCTAAACTTTGCCCCAGTTTAACCGACCTGGTTACTCAGATAGACATAGTTGATTTCCAGAAACAGAATTAATAATTTGTGGAAGGAAGGCGATGACATCATAGCCTTTTCTGTGTTTTATCGTAGAATTGAGTAGGCAGATTCTAATGCAATCAAGAAAACAATATCTGGATTCCCAGGGAGCAGCATAATGAGGCCGGAAGACCGGATTTAGGAAAGCGGATAAGCTGCCGTGAGCCGGATTACCCACAACGTCGGACCTTCCCCTACAGCTTTAGTCGCCTAAAGTAATTTATTGCTCAATAATTAAGCCATCAAGTGTTGTTATTAACCGTGTGAATTTGCATGTTATTGTAAGGCTACGCAGCGACTGAAAAATAATCCCTTTGGAAGTAGATATTGCAAAGTGGGGCTGGCGGTATATTAAAGCAATTTTGAATAAATGAATGCGTTTAGGGGGTGAAACTATTCCATGTGCAATGTTCTATCGAAAGTATCTCTTTTGATGGGATATCTCTGTTGGGAGCAGCTCCCTATTACAGGTAAGTACCACAAGTCTTTAAAAGTCCAGTTAAGACCGACAACCATCAGTTAACCTGATCTAACAAGCAGATACAAGGTTATTGGAGCTGAATGTAAAACTTATCCAGGACGTGCAGTAAAGACACCCATTTGAAATGTGCTGCTAAAACTGCATTTAAAATGACTTACAATCATGAGTTGGAGGACGGTGAAGAATCAATTTTAATTCTGCAGGGTGTCTCGAAACTAAATTGCATAATTTGAACAACATATTCTACAGCCAAAAATAAGCTTAAAAGTTAATGTAAATAAGTTTGCAAACGCTTTGTGTGCAATATATAGTGTGACAAAGATTAAAAATATTTTTTCTCGGTATTATTGTTTCTAGAGGTATTTTTTACAAATTATAATTTTTGTGGCGCACTAATCGTTTACTCCTAAGTATGAAAATTCTCTGTTCTATTTAGAACCTTTTTTTCTTATGTTTTTGCTGCATCTTTCATAATTTTTTAATTATTTATAACAAAATATTTTAAAATAATCAAAATGGAATATTTAAAAGCTAGAACAATCTTGGTACATACATAAACCTGTTCGATACGGCAGATGTAGATATTACTCACACCTTACGCTACTGTTATACGCAGTTTTAAGGTTTGCCATACTTTTGGGCTATCCTGTATACTTTGCAGTGGTTTTCAACGTATCATATGCTCTACCTACGCCGCTAATTCCTAACTAACTGTTCTAAAAGCGTAAACTCTTCATTCTGTTAATCTCTCTCATATGTTATTTGTCGTGTGGGCGCCGGCGCCAAAAATATTTGACAGTCATACTTTCGACCATTTTTCTTTAAATTTAAATCAATACACAACCCCACCTGAAAAGCCCCCTTAAAAGAAATATAAAATCCATCTAATAGAGAAATATTCTATATTTACAACAACTAGATTGAAAACGGCGAGTCTTTTCTTGACTAGTTGGAAGAAAAATAACTTTATTGTAATGCTATAGATAGCACATCAAGGAAAACTCTAATACAGCCTTGAAGCTATCTCCACCCTCAAACGAATTTCTCATGAATCCCCTCAAAGAACCATCACCTCCCGTATCAGCAATGGCAACCCCAACGAATGGTAATGGAAATTTAGTTGACGAATTTGAAGAAGCATTCCAGGTATGTTTTGTTATGGGTTGTGTAGTTTTATTGACTTCTTAGTAGACCCAACTATTGTACATGTTTAGAACAGGGTAAAAAAAGCAGAATTTCTTATTTTAACCCAATATTTAATCCTTCAGTACCTGCATGCAATTTTTTATTAAAAAATGATCCTTTTTGTTCAATATTTTCTGTTGAGATCCCGTGTTGTGCAACAAGACTAACTGCATATCCAACACCAAGAACAGTGCCAGATTTCTACATAAAATTTATTTTAAAAACGCTTTGTTACTGAAATCTATCGATTAATAATTAGATCTAATTATTTTTTAGTCATGTTTAAATGTCCTCACAAAAGAGGAAGCTGTTCCCACAGTAGATAAAGATGAAATAAAGGTGGAAGTAGAGCATACAATGCACCGCTTTATTGACTTGGCAAGGCAAATGGAGGCCTTTTTCCTTCAAAAGAGATTCCTACTCTCCGCATTAAAACCTGAAATGAATGTTAAAGAAGATATAAATGAACTTAAGCTGGAATTAGGAAGAAAAGAGGAACTAATTAAGAGACACTATGATAAAATTGTTGTGTGGCAAAACCTGCTGGCTGATTTACATAGCTATGCAAAGAGCCCAGCACAAGCAGGTAAGCGTTGTATTTTGTAGTTTATCTTGTATATATATGTTTATTTTATATTTTTATTTTCAAGGTGGTGCAACAACCCCATCTGGTGCAGGAACCAGTGGTGGCTCAATTCCTCCCTCACCAGTTACAAATTTACCAGGTATTCAGCCTCCTAGTCAAATGATGCCTAGTATGCCGACAAGCATGCAACAGTTGCACCATCAACAGCAACAAATGCAACAACACCAACAAATGCAAGTGCCACAGCAACAGCAGATGCAACAAATGCAGCAAATACAGCAGATGCAGGTAGATAGACGGTGAATTAGTGAAGATATCCTTAACCTTAAACATATTGCTACGAGTATGAGTAGAAGTAATGTGCTATTGAGGTGTTAGGTTTTGATGTGTGGACAATAATTTCTTCCATGAATTTTACAACTGTTTTGTTTTTTTATTACATTGAGAAGTCACACTGAATTTTTAATATGGCAATGAGTTTTTTAGATTTTTAATAGAGTTTGTGATTTATTCATATAAAGAAGATAGATAGATTAAAATGTCTCTCTCTTAACTGTAGGTTGATGTATACTGAGCTTTTTAATGAAGCAAATGATTTAGAAAGTGTTGGTTGCAAAAGAAAAGTTGCAAGACATTTTGTAAGTAGCAACACTGCAACTTACCCGGTGTATATTTGTGTACTAACTCTCAAGGTTTTAATTTTCCAGAGTTAAAGTTTTAAAAGTTGCTTTATACTCACTTGTTGCCTCTCCGAATATTTTCTATATGGAGTGCACCTACCTACTCCATTTGATTATTTACTTACAGTTAAAGATGTTTCAACTATTTCCTAGACTTAAAGTGATTGATTTTGAAGCATATTTTTGTGAAATTTTGGGATAAAATAAATTATTTTTTAATACATGCACGTCTCATTTGCTGCTTTAATTTTTTGGGAGCAGGCCTTGTGCCATAACCAGGAGGGTTGGTTAGCAAATATACAATCAGCTAAATTATGTATTTTTCCTTGTTTACTTGCTTTGTAAGAAAAAACTCAACTTGAAATGTTTGTTATTTGTTAAGGTCCCTCCTGGTTTGAGCGGAGGTACTGTTGGCCCCGGTATGCTTTCCCCACATCAAAGTATGCTTGTGCAAGGAATGGGCCAATCGGGACATTTCGGTCAAGCTAGTGCCGGAGGTATGCTTCAGGGCCCCTTGGCTTATTTGGAGAAAACCACTAGCAACATAGGTAAGTCACAACTTTATTCGTTTATTGGATTATATGTCGAAAGTGCGACCCATTTTATATCTGACAGAACAATCGGATTTCATTATCCTGTATTTGCTCAGTTAGGTTTTTTTTTCTCAGTGGCCCCAGCTCCTATCAAGTAATTTGACAATTGTAAATTTTGTAAATTTAACGATCATAGTAGTGAATTCTTTGTTTGTTTAGATTGGTCGAGATATGACAAGGATTACAATTCACATTCCGGGTAAATAAATTTTCGTAATTGTGTTCTTAAGGGACTACATTTTATCGCTCCTTTACTGCACAGCTATAGATTTGTCAGCAGTTTAGAACTATTCCTATTTCTTCTGTTTTGATCTTAAAGATTATGTGGGGGGCCTGACGGATGGACGGAGGTGACGCGGACGTGGGAGAGGCCGAGGTAGAGGACGAGGCAGGGGTCGAGGACGGGGTCGTGGTACCTCTAGTTTGACACCCGAGTATTTGTCACCTTAATCGATCGCCTCTTAATCTTTGTGGTAAGATATTAGACATGAAAAAGCGCATATCTCACCTAATTTTAAAATGTCTAGTTTCTTTGTTGTACGACCTGTTTTTTTTTTATGTTTATGGTGTCCATTTAGAACGCAGGAAAATGTATTTCCTAGTTCCTAAGGGTAGAAGAATTTACTTACCGTTTTAGGGCTATGAGTAAAGCACATTCTCTTAAGGAATTTTGCTTAGGGTTCTAAGACTATAAGTATATTTAGGGTTAACTCAATCAAACTATGTGTCAAACAACTCAAATATTAAAATGTTATAATTGTGTCGCTTCGGTCGTACAAAAAGTGTTAAAAGCATCACGAGCCGTGCGGGTTTTACTGTGATGCTTGTTGACTGTTCTTGATACTTATTACGTCGTTTGTCATTGGCCTCGCTAGATGAACTGCCATTGATCAATGATGGCATTATTCATGTATTCATATGAAATTTCTCTACCTAGCGACATCAATAACGGGTCCAAGACGAATCTTCATTTAAATCCAATTCACGCAAAAACTCAGCTTGAGTCGTCTACTCTACGATTATTCCGATATCTTTACGTACGCCTTAGAAGCTGTACTAAATACAGACATTAAAATGGGGAGCAAAATGCACGAAGCATTTTTTTACGTACTATTTTATTTTCCTTTGATTATGGAGGAAGAACTCACTCATTCCCTGAAACTTTCATTTGTTCAATTAGTTTTTTTGACTGAATAGAACATTTATTTTCGGCTGGAAAATTACTTGCAAATTTTTATTTAGTTATTTTTACTTTCCTTCATATTCATGTTTGTCCTGTTTTTTTACTCTTTTTTTTATGGAAACATTTTATGGTTAAAATTTAGTTCGAGAATGCTGATGAAGCAGGTGCACGTAGGTGTCTGCAGAAAGTGATTCAGTTACTGTAACTGAAAATTGTCAAATTTTTTCATTCAATTTTTTGTTCCATTTCTTCAATGATCTGCTTTATTTTGAGATTATTTATGCTTAATATCATTATATATCTATTTTTAATAATTAGTTGCGACCAACGGAATGACCGCAAAGGAAGCCTGGTCGCAAATTTCCATTTTGTTATTTATTACTCACTTCATATTTAGCGTACCTATTTCTACGTAAACGCTAAAAATTCCAAACTTAGTTTTTTTTGTAGAAAACCTAATAAATTCTCACAAGAAATGCAATTTATAGGGGTATTTGAAAATTTTCTGCCCGAGTTATTCATTAAACTAAAATCGATATTACGCGATATTCAATATCACAAAACCTGCCACTCACTGATATGAAATAGCATTACTCAGCCACTTTTTGAGCTCGAGGTAGGAGAAAATTGGAACTGTGCTTTACTTGGTTTCAATCAAATTAGTAATCGGTATTTCGTTGCTTGTATTAGATGTACCGCTAATATATTGTATTATGACGTAAGTAGAATAATAAGGTTATTGATTATAATCATAATAGTTATTACGATAGAGTCTACTGCTAGACCTTTCGGTTATTCTAGTCCTAGTTAGTATATGCACTTACGAGTGTGGAATTCAATTTGAGGTTTGTTCGTTGGTTATCCGGAAAACTCTTCCGGATCTAAACCGAAAGTCTGACATTATAATGCAGCTTAAGGTAGGAGATATTTTGGTCTTTTATTGCACTTTACAATTCCGTACTATAATTTTTAAGTTCCTTAATATAACGTGTGAATCTGAATTTAAAATATTGCAGAAATTATGATTCTGTTCCTCAATGGTGCTGAATTTTAGGATACCAGCGCACTTTTCTGGGTCCCTCTCTCTCTCTATTTCACTATCAGTTTCTAGCACATTGAACCTGCTGAATCCACCAATATTTAGGGAGAATCGTGTATGGACATACAATGTGTTATATCAACAACGATCGTCAAAGTAAGAATCTTCATTCACGGTTATGTTTATTGTTATCTGTTTTGCCGAGAATTACCAATCGGATTTAGAAAGTTGAAACTTGTATGTAAATATGTAATACCTAATTAGTAAGTGATAGTGTAACTTGTTATTTGTAACGTTTCCGAATTTCAAAATTGTGATATCAAACATCTAATAAATAAATAAGTAGATAGAGCAAAGTATAAGTCTTTGTTTTACTGTGCCAGTTTCAGATTTGTCGCATTCGAGCGAACGCACCAGCGCGGTAGTACCATCAGACACCTATCTGCGCCTATTTATCCGTAAACTGGCTATATTGCTGCATACACTGAGTGCGCATTGATTTTAATTTTAGTCAAACTCAAGCTGAGTCTAGAGAAAGTCGACTGGTAGGTTTATTCTAGGGACTAAAAAAATATAATAGTTGACCGAAATTTGTACCTTTATTTGTTATTCACACGAAAAAATTTAAATAACGAACCTATATAACCAACCTCAACATTCTATTATCAATAATATTTTCACAATATTCTTCAATCTAGACGATACCTCGAATCCTATAGTGAATGCGCAAACTCAGAGTTCCAGTCCCTCTCAAACGCAGCCTGTAATTCACTACGAATTGTAGTAAGTTTCGCATTCCTGTCGAATATCGGATCATGCAAAACAAAGGCCACTCCTGCAGTATTCGTAAAATAGTCTCCAGACCAATTAGAAGTTCCTATGTAGGCCGTATTATCAGTCACCATATACTTGTTGTGGTTCACCCTTGCATAAGGGATTTTTCTTTGTTCATTATTCGCTGGCACCACAAAACGTTTCTAAAAGTGGTTTAATGGTATTTTTCTCCTGGAACCAATAAAAAAAATCCTTACAACTTCAATAGAAACTCCTGGATAAGCTTGATTAACATCCTGAATGCTCCTCAGGAAATTATCCTCGGCAGGTCTAGAGTGGTTCCACTTGCTGATTAGTAGTTTTACTTTGACTTTGTGTTCGATCGCAACGGTTCTTATGGCGTCGTCAATTATCGGCCAAAACAGCCGTTTCGGTGTGTAAATCATTAATGGAATATAGTCCATCACTGCAATGTATACGAATTTTTCTGCATGTTTTATCACATTTAATAAGGCATCGATGTCATTTGTACGGCCGGAAGGATTGAAAGGAAGAGGAGAGCTCTGAAAGAAGTATTATTAAACGTGTAGTTCGCAGAGTGTATTATTCAAAACCAATTTTTTCGTAACTTACGGATAAAAATGTTTGGAACGTTTCGTTTTCATATATCATATTTAATGGTGACTGCATGTTATAGTGCGTGCTAAAATTGCTGGGCCACTGATCGGGGATTACCGAATTATTTGCACCCAAAGCCCAATAAACCTACAATAAAAATTTATATTGACTGCCTTGTGTATGATAAAATTTTCACGAAACCGAGGATATTTAGGCGTTATTTTCTACATAAATGTTCAAATGCTCAGTTTTTAATTTAAAAAGGCATTAATTTAATTAACTAATTCGATGTTTTATACTTGGTTTTAAATTAAATTTATAGGTTGTTAAGTCTAGGTGTTACCTCAAAGATTTTTGAAGCATCCTCTGCTAGCGCGGAACAATTGAAGATTCCCACGCCCATTTCTTTGACCTGGGAGAAATAGTCTTCAATTGAAATCCTGCGATTTAATCATCGAGATAGACTTACCTGAGTCAAAGATCTCCAATCCATATTAGCGCTTCCAATATAAACGTGTTTGTTATCGATAATCCACATTTTAGTGTGCAAAACACCCGCACCGAGCAATTTAACGAAATTCAGACTTCTTACTTGGGCAGCCTTCCTCTTAACAAGAAATTCCGTATCTACATTAGGGTAATTCTGAGAGGGTGCATTTTGTGCGATTCTAATGGATATCCCACGTTCGGTGCCGGCTTTAAGGAGAGCTTGGAAGATTTTTTCACCCTAGAAGACGCATATGACCATTTCTAAGCAAACGACTATACTAGACATGACGAACTTTAATTGAAGAAGGATCTGGATAAACCTCAGACTGCCGTAATGTCCAGTACAAGGAAGCGATGTCAATTGATTTTTGCGCATTGTTTATTAAACCCATCCACACATCGAAGGTTGACGGATTTGTAATTGAGGAGTCGTTGTAAATCAGTCCCTCGGGCACGCTCTCCACCAAGGACACACTAAATAATTAAGGGAGTATTTGGTTTATAATTGTGATTTATTCCTTAGGATTGAAAATTCATTTACCTGCAGGTATTACACGCTTTTTCAAAATTGTTAAGTTGTTGTAAGGCTCGTTCGGTGGCGTGATCGAGTACTGGCAGTAACACTACAAGGAAGATCAGGGTGCATATGATTGTTATGGGGATGCACGAGGGACGGCACCATTTGTTTCTGGCACCCCACCTACAAAATGACAAGAATAAGAGAATTACTTGAGAAGTCCTCCACATAAAAGCTGTGGCGAGACCTTGTATTGCGCTAGCCTTTTAGGAAGTAATGGAGAATTGGAAGGCAGAAAATAATGTTTCTGGTTAAGACAGGACGTTCATAATTTGACTTTAATTAGACTTTAATAGGCTCAGATTGGACCAATATGCTACTTATATTGACTCTGCACTAATATGCATTACACAATACATACCTATCGGGGCTGCCGTCATGGTCTGTTAACGAATAAGTTTGTGCCCAAAGTTCATTTTCCGGAGGAATTAACGACGTAGGTGTCTCGGGAACGGTCTAAAAATATTCTCATTTTAATAATTAACAATCACTAATGGTCAATTTAATTGATAATTAACAAAATTAATACTAAAATTAAGAAAACTGCAAAGTACGTTAGATTTACAGTTTGTGTTAAATTGAAAGTACTGAGTAGGATTTAATGCTTGTTGCTAGCTTACGTCAGTAATTTCATTAATGATTCAATTCTTTACAATTCTTTGTGCCCTACTTATGCAAAAATTATTTTCCTAAATTTTCTGCAAAATTTTTAAACAATTTCTTTTTATCTCAGCATATGTATGTAAATTTATTTTTTCTTATAAACATTAGGAAACAGGACAGAACAGTATTAATCAAAATCTAAAGATAGTAATGAATACTAGCAAGTATATGTAGAGTATCACGACGCCTATTTAAAATTATGAAAAGAGCAAATTTCAAGTTCATTTAATCATGAGAATTTTTCCAATTACATCATATAGGAGTAGCAGGCATAGAGCATATAGCACTGAGCACTGTGAATTTAACTGTTATAGCTTATGCTTAAATGTCCCATTGATAAATGTTCCTTAAAATGATACAAGTGGGTGTTCAATATTTTCATATTGACAATTTTACCAAAAAACCTTCCACGTCTTACTCCTATACAAAAATAAAAGAATATTGAGGGGGGGATATAGTAATATAAGTAAATAAAAGTAATTGGGTAGGTTAAGACGATTTTGGATCTAGTACTTAACTTACATTACTGTAGTACCATAGGGATCAACTCACCACTGATAGCAAACTTACAATAATGACAATGATAGTCAATGTAATACTATATATTATATTTTCAGTATATTATCATGCCATGTTTTAAAAATAATGAGCAATATATCTATGAGTATATGTTACTGAAATATCAGTTCCTATAATTCTTAATATATGGTTATGCATACTAATGCAGAGTTTTTTTTAAACATATTTTAGTATCTGTAACAAAATATTAAATTATTGCGCTAGTTTTAAATATTTTCAACTTGTTTACAGAAAATATTGAACTTTTTAACTAAATTCACTTATTTTCATGCGCTATATTTGCTGCCGTTTTGGCTTCCCATCACGCTCAGGACAAAGTTTAGTCACCATTTTATCAACGAACTAACGAATATCTAGATAAGGTTTTTCCTATGGCAGGGCAGAATAATTCCCTTGAGAATACCCATTGATCCGTACCTTTCCATTTTCATTGCCCTACTCTTGTAATCTACCTATTGAGTGTCACTATGACTTAATTTAGCCACATACCTGCACTTTAAGGGTACTATTTAGCTTTACTTTCATTCTCAAGCCTCTTCACGCATTCATTTTTCTCACATAAACAGATCAGAGTTAATTTATTAAATAGACCTAAATTTTAAATAAATTTGCTATGTTACAAGTTTATTTTGCTTTTACTGTAAATTTATTTTGTTTATTAGGTACTACAAATTATATTTATAGGAACGCTCCATGTGTTGTTAAGTATACAATGTACGCAAACCAAATAACTTTTCCATTATTGGTTTGGCGTCATTTTAAAACAAAGAACAGCTGGAGGCTAGTTTAGATAGTATATTCAGCATAGGCGCAAGCGCCGAATGTGACTGACATAACTGACGGCTAAACTAATATAGGTGGCAAGGTGTCCCAGTGCATTCAGTGTTGCCATCCCAAACCGATATAATCAAGGAATCAAGATCCAATCATTGGACTGTTACTTACTAAAGTTAATACAGGTAGAGAATGGTGAAAAGTATTAAAAAAATTGCTGATACTAACATATTGTTGCCATTCAAACGCGAATACAATTAGGGAATCGGATTGCTAATCAGAGCACTGACATCTGCTATTGTCAGTAAAGGTAGATAGTGGTAAAAGGTGTAGAAAATAACCGACACTGGTACATCGGTATTTATAAAAACCAGTGGAATCGGGGCGCTGGTGCACTGAAACCTATTACACGAAAAAATATGTATAATAAGCTTAACCACACACTGAGTGTAATTTTGGTTTCTATGGCTTAGGCTGTTTTATAAGGACAACATGGCGACATGCAAGAAACTCTTAGTGACCTATTACAGTCACTGGGTGTGAGTTTCTGAGTTTCTAATTGCATTTGTTTTCTTTTTCTGATTCTCTAATTACATTTCATTTGTCAAATCTGGCCGCTCACTCACCGTTCTTTATAAAAGGAAAACATCCATTGGTACGTGAGATTTTAACTAAATTGGAACAGAATATATGAAAATAAAGATTAAAATTAATGACCTCTATAACTTACCGACAGCCGCGGTTTGTGAAATAATCCACTGGGATTATACGACAATTTTCGTTTATTTTCCTGCTTAGGAGGTATTAAGACTACCAACTGTTCTCTATCGCTTTCAGATCTACTATCCGTACTTGGTTTCGCTCTGGCACTTTGCGAAGGAAATTGGGGCTCCCTAAACGACGATCCGGCCCTTAAATTGGAATGAAAATTAATTAAAAGAACATATAGATTTATTTGAGCAGTCCAAAAGTTATTTAGATATCAATTCGGAGCTTCCTTAATTTTAAATCTGGGTTAATATCGTAATAACTGTGATTAAGAGCTTTTGCATAAGGATAATTTGTTTCGCTTTACCGAGTGATGATACTCTGTAAATTACCTTTGATTTAAATTCATTAATTGTTAACTAATTTGTTTAGACAAGCTACTGCGAGTCGCTACTGCGCGCGACCAATAGCGTCCACTAGAGGAGCCTGCCCATCAACAGGGGCGTTTGTACTGGCGCCCACCAAACTCATGGAGTAATATTATTTAGAATCGTTCCATCAGAGATGTCAATGTATTCAGTGTTTTTGAGCGTGTCAGTGACAGATTGACCTCTAAACAATTTTATATAATATTTCGCAGGATTCAGTACGAGACGCCACTGTATTAATTCGTTGCCATGCGCCCTTCCGAGTGGTGAGCCCCGGTAATCGAACGCCCTGTAATCGGAAACGGGCTCTTCTAGATCAGATCACAGGAATCTCTATTTCTTCATTCAAAATGTCTGATCGTTCTGCAGTGAATAAAACGGGTAGTGGTGGGGTTGAGCGATCATTCACCGAGGTGTTTGCTATTTTGGCAGAGTAAAAACATAAAAAAAAATACTCCCAAGTACAGGAGTATGCCAGAGAGTGACTTTTCCCTTGGTAAAACAATCCCCACTAGGGGCGGTATAAAACGAAGAGATATTGGCCACCATCTAAGAGACGGAACCGAGCGCCTTTGTGATAGAAAATATAGGTTTCTCTACGGAGGCTAAACAGCCCTTACTCGGAGGGCGACTCTCAATTGATGTCTACCCAAAGGACTATGCGCGGAGTCCGGCAGTTCTAAAGGGTGCGGGGAAAGGCGGAACGCCTTGACTAACCTCTCTTTAGAGAATGCCAACAGGGTAGTACTCTTCCAACCGGCCCAATAGGAGAGATTTTGTGTGGTCCTCCTCTCACTCATTACTTTCCAATGATCAAGCGCGTGTTTCTGTATCTTTGGGCAATTTCTCATAGCATGTGGTAGTCTAAGAAACACAGCTCAACAATGTACCATCCCCAAGGACAGGATATCTTTAAATCCAAAGCAGACATAGGAGGATAGTGGTCGCCCTACTGGTTCCTGGCACCTGCAGCGATATAGGTATCTGAGAATTTTACAGATGATCGCTTCGCTGGGTGTGTGAGTTGCTTGTGTCAGCGACTTAGTCACGGTAGTCAGTGATGCCGCTGAGCGAGTTGTGTGGAAGGGGATCAAGGCAATAGGAGGTATTCTCGCACGGTGGTAAAGTCCAGCTTGGCGCAAAAGAATTTTTTTTCGCCCTTCTGCAATGCAGAACCTTTCGAGAGAGACGCTGATCGGCATAAATAGGCAATTTCACACTTAAACAACTTTGTTTTCTCCTTGCGACTGTGTGGCGCGTTAGCGACTCATCTGGACAGATTTGTCCAAAATAAAGAGATTTAAATTAGAGGTGTTTTACAGTGACGAGTGACGCTACTCGATGGTGCTACCGGGTTGAACCGATTAAGCGACGCTGCTTGGTACATTTCAACGAGTGGCACCACTCGGTGGTGCGACCGAATCGTGCGTGTGTAGGAGGCTTAAATGTGCACAAATTTAAGTACTACTTGCCCATTTAATTGAATATTCGAATTATTGTCGCCGTAATTGATATTATTCGTATTATTAATTTGCAAGAATAAGCTACAGGTTTGCGAGGCAATTTGGAACAGGCCGTCTTCAACGTGTCTTTGTTTCGCTTGTCTTCTATCGCTTAATTGTTCCCAACAACGTCGTGTCATTCTACCTTTTTCACTATTGTTTCCTAAAACACGAAAAAAAAAGTTAATTAATTCAGCAAGCTTATTATACATATTTTCATGATGATGCTTAATGGTAATGGTAAAATAAATCCCAACAAAATAGCATTTTCTATTATTTTTTTACACCAGACATTGTTTAGTGTAGCAATCGATATTCCGCCATAGAAATTTTAATAAGGAACTTATTTCACAGTATAAACTCATTTTTAACGCTAATAACAAGGCCTGGGAGGTACTCTATTATGATGACTTTATTGCGGTCCGACCTTTATAACGGCATATTGATTAATCTATGCCAACACAAGTCCAAGGTTTTATACTTTATTTCCACCACGTTAATTTATAAACCATGGCTTGGCACACGCGAAGATTTTAGGACAATGTTCCTCATTTCCTCCTATCCCATATAAGACTCAAATTAAAAGAGCTAAGATGCGCCCACCCAGGTTTCGACAATGGTCAAGGGATGGTCAATTATCTAATTAGGTAGCTGATATATCGATTGGGATTTGAATATCTACCAGGAAACATACTATGTGTGACGCCACGGTTTTCCAGGAATTGTTTTCCTTGGTTATTGAGGAATTGATCCGGTCTGGATGAGAATGGAAGTAAACGTTCCATTATGGAGTAAACGTGCGGTAATATGTATAGCCCTATTTAATATAAAAAATTATAAGGCTAAAGAAGAAAGTTAGAAAACGGAACAGAAGTTAATTATAAACAATTTTTTTATTTTATTTGAAGGAGAAAAAGTTTAGGTATTGAAGGAATGCTTATGTGTATGCAGGATAGATAGGTGTAATATTTATAATGAGGATATTTCACGGAGCAATAGTATTCAGCAAAATAATTAAAAAATATTAATATACCTATGGTCAAAAAGGCGCCACTTTCGACATACAGGGTGGTAAAGTTCCATATTTTTTCTCATATTATGCATTTTTTATGTAGTTTATATAATTTTATTTTCGTTAATATTTATTTTTATTGTGAGAAATTTAATTCATTATTGCGAATTGTCTCAGATCGTCGATAACTGAGCCTCATACTTCTTTGTTTCCTTCTTTTACTTTGCTAATTTTCGTTGACAGATATTCTTGCGAATTGTGCGAAAACGGTGGAAAATACTACAAGAGACCAAAAAATTAAAGAATTTAAGAATTAATTTAAATTTTCTGTCAGAAATTACATAAAGTGGGCGAAAAAACGGTATAAAGCGTAAATTAATACATAACCCAAAAAAACATAACACCCTGTATATGGTAACAGACGATTTTTACATTTTGTTGTAGAGGATCTTAAAGAAAATAGGTGTATGAAATTTCAAAAATCTAACCCAAGGCATACGATAGAAAACTGCACAATGTGAGAAAACATGTGAAAGTGCCACTTTGTATATCGAAAGTGGTCCGTTTTTGACCAAAATTGTATTAGCTTTTTTTAAATGTTTTACGGAGCACTGTTACTCCCTGAAATATTTTCATGATAACATGTTGCACCGGTTTTAGCTAATTTTGACATACACTGTAGGTGGCTAATGTGCGATCATAACATCATAGATTTGAATAGATTCTATCCACAAAATTTTCACATGTTCACAGGTAGCATTAAAGAACATTATGTACACCCCCGACAACAAAATTTAATTTATTTTAAAATGAAATTAAAATTGAAATGAAAACCTAAGCTCCTGAAAATTCATAATTTGCTTCTATGCGTGCATCTATAATTCAAATTTAATAATAAAAAATGTTGATTCGTAATGGACTTTGTGTTAGTTTTATAGAAATTCAAAGATTTTTTTGAGTTACGAGGGCACGATATATCCCACCTGACAAGTTTTGATCTAGTTCAAAACACGGGGAAGGAATTAGAAAATTATAAATAAAATTGTCTCTAGTTGTGTGCTGCCTTGGAACAGGTTTTAAGTGGTCAAAAATAAAATGTGTTTTAGCAGAAAATTAAAGCAAAAAGTTTCACAACTGTAATTTTAATTTTAATTTCATGAATATGCAATCCGGACATTATTAAAACTTATTTAGACCGGTCGCTTTTTTTCTCATTAGTCCATAAAGACTTTTTTCAAAGACTTTTCAGTACATCACTCGAAGGTGTTAAATTTTGACAGCGCGCTAGAATACCTTATAGGCGTCGTTACGCATCTTAGAATACCCTAAAGCACTTGTTATGCGCGCTAAAATCTCCCAAAAGAATTGTCATGCGTATTAGATTAGAGGAACAGTCATGCGTATTACAATACCCTAGAGCGAAGCTGTCATAATACTTAAACATTATTTTGACAGTTCCGTGGAATACACTATTTTAAAATGTTGACACTTGTTAAAAACAATCAAAATTCCAGCATACCAGATTTGCTTGATAACAGGTCTTCGTCTTATAAAAATTCCAAAATGTTTAATTAAATTGTTTAATAATTTAATAAAAATTTAATATTGATATTGATAAATGTCTATTAAGCAAATCCTCAACTGCCCTTTGAATCACATCGTTACCTAACAGTATATGAGCAGCACATGATGAAATAAAAAGAAATCATACCTTATGCGTGTCTGTCTCTGAGTTTGATTGGTGAGCCCACTTCAGCCAGAATCTACAATTTTCCAGCAAATGTTTCGCTTCCTGAGCTGAGCATAATTACAGTTTAGCTGTGAGGACCTACACTACAACTGAACGTTACCTAAGGCGTACAGATATGTGCGTAACACTTGGGAAATATCCAGCAACAGCTCCTGGATTGTCCAGAACTTGTGCTTGCACTTCTACATACTACAACAGTGAATAAGCTCAACAATGATTAACCCGTGTCCCGCATTGCCGGTAAACACTGAATTGATTAGTTCTACATTTTTCAAGAGTTTCTTGTGGCTAAACGGTTCACTAACGGAGTGGATTTCATTCCACATGCGCATAAATTTTTCGTGTTCCGGGCTGTTAGACCATCCAAATAAGTTAATGGGAAATGCGCGAAAATAAAAGACGTTTCAATAAATTTTTAATCAGAATTTATTCATTAAAGTTCGATTCCGATGAGCTAATGCCGCATCACGCGCCAGCGTGTGAGAAAATATGCCAATACAAAACTACACTAAAAACATTATTATATTACTGGAGATAGGTGGTCGAGGATCCATTGAGTGGTCATCCAGCTCACCTGATTTAGCACCTCTCGACTTTTTTTGTGGGGACACTGAACATGAAAAACATGTATCTAACCCAGTCGAACTTCCCGGAAGAATTAAAACGGATAGTTGAAGAGTATCGTCTAATAACCCTTTAAGTTAAAAACACCAATAATTCATCCGAGGTGTGTTCACGTAGTTATTTGCGGTTTCTCCTTAGTTGTTGGGTTTAAAAATAATTCAACTGCATAGAAATTTGTTTGCGTAACCACCTTAGAAAATTGTCAGTCAATACAGGGTGTATTTTTTGGTCCGCCTACCATTGCCATCACCGAAACGGTGAGAGTTACGACTTCGGTTAAATTAAGCAGAAATGGTCCTTGTGAAGCTGATTAAGGAAACCGCTATAAAGCTGCTAAATTTTCAGCGGTTTCCTAGATATTTAGAAAATCATGAAAATGGCTCAAAACTTTAATCCCTCGTATTTCGTAAGCTATTTGTGACAGAAACGAAGTTTAAATTACACAGTTTCACAACTTTCTACTCTCTACATAGCGACATATCGAACGTCATTGTACAGCTTTATCAACTTCAGTATTATAAGTACGAACCTGGAATTTTTATTTCACATTTCCAAAGCGTTTTTATTCCTGATGGGCTCATGTATAATTTGTTGACTGTTATTAAAGTTTCAACCTGAATAATTTATCATCAGACTATTTTTTATTCACGTTTTCTTGGTATAGAAAAAGAATCGTACTCGCGTAAGTTTCTTGCCAATTTTGCGAAAATCTTTAACGTGAGAAATTAACTTTTAAACTTCTTTGCCACAAACAGTTTACGAAATACGGCTGATTGAAGTTTTGGGAAATTTTCATATTTTTCCAAATATCTAGGACCCTACTGAAAATGTGGCAACCTTGAGTGGTTACCTTAATAAGCTCCACAATGGGCCACTTTTGCCTAATTTAACCGAAGTCGTATCTCTCACCGTTTCGGAGAGAGCAATGGCGCACACGCCAAAAAAAACACACCCTGTATATGTCGACAGATTCCAATAGTGCTTTAGCATTTGTAAACGAAAAATAATTTATAAAATTTGACCAAATTTTTCACGTGGTATCTAGAGATGGTGGCTCTTCTTGTGGTACTTGGGTTGGGGCTCAGAAATCGCATCGATTTCTGAATCTGAGCTCTGACCAGAAACTCCTTTTGGATTATATTCGTCATCGCTTGCTGAGTCAAAATCACCACACCCGTTGTCAGATTCATAGCCGTAGAAAATAACCAATAATCCCTTATCCCTCAGTGGTATTTTTTACGTTTGGTCATGAAAGGCCTTCGTAAATTCATATTTTCATGTGACTTTTTGACTGTGGGAATGAATGGAACGAAAACAAATAAATAAAAACCTCTTGCTTAAAATGCTGCCTTCTTGCTTTCAGATAATACCTTTTCAAATATCGACTGTCAATGGTAATGCCGTAGTAAAGGATATGATTTGAATCGCGCAAAGTCGTTTTACGCGTTAAAGCGAGATAGACATCCAGGGGAAGTACCGGATCACACGTTGGATCGGTAGCCAAACTGTAAGCACATTCTTCAGAGTTGTCAACTTTCGCAAGACGAAATCTCTCAAGGTACCCCGTCTGGTTTTCTCGCCTCACCAGAAGAGTGAGATTTACCCCGCCGCCCCTTCCGGCTTTGTATTGGCCAGAAGCGTTGTCGACGAGAGTGGTTCCAGGCACCTATTCATCAACTCACCTCGGATTTTTCAGAACCAATGGACTAGATCACATCTATCCCATCATTTTAATCTTTGACCTAATTCATCACCGACCTGAATGTATTTTTAGTTCGGGTTAAGGCAAAAAGGGTGCACGATCCTGATATAGCTCGCACCCTATGGATTCTCGTGATCATTTAGCATATCTACCTGTCGCTGCTCCTAAAAAGTCGCATGAAGCGTTCCATATTCACCTAAAATATCTAATAAACTATGTGAACTTTAAACGAAGATTAGGGCTCGGGCACTCGGTATCGCAGAAACGAGGAGTTTGCACGTATGAAATTTTCGTCCCTTGAATAAAATTATGCAACCCAATTTCGGAACGCCCTGTATCTGGGCCGACTCCAGAATATTCCTGAACACACGTTCTCATCATGACAATTCCTATGAATTTTTGATTACTAACCTTTGCGTTATTTCACCATTGGCCTATTCACGACATGCACACCTACTTACGGAGTTATTAGTTCAGTTAAATCGCACACAGCTGGGCAGCATCTAACTTTCATTAAAGTTCTCCAATTTTAATGTCCCAAGAATGATACATCTGTGGCTGCGGAAAGCATGAAAGAGTATTTCCTAAAATGTGGGTTGGGGTGGCACTTTCCTTGTTCTTCATCTGCAAGGTGACCCACAGTGAAGATTTCCCCTCATTGCTCACCACTAATGGCACAATGGGTACTCTTAACCAAAAATTGACGAATAATTGAGTTCATTCGTAAGCTTTCAGCTATAGTGATTGATAAAGAGTATCTGGCAGAAGATTATGAGAGGATCAAAACTGGAATTGAGGAGTACTTGGTGTATGCCAAGAGGGAGATCCTCAGGCATGGAGGCGTTAATGTTCATTTCTTTGCTTGGCCAGCGATCAACGTGAAGAAGGGTATGTTTTGGTCTTCCTGGCTGTTACTACGCAGGGGATAATTTGCTTTAAATAAATATCAGATTTGAGCATTCTGTTGAGCATCACATCATGCACGGAAACTTGGAAATTATTTCGCGCCGCCAAAAGCGAGAATCTACTGCATGTCGCTATTTCAGGTAAAACGGGAAAATACCTGGGAGAAATATTAATCGTACGTTAACTTTAGAACAGGATTGCGCAAGACTGCCTCAAAGCTCTGCAGTCACCATCCCAATCATCGAAAAAGGGCAGGAGACCCCTCAAATGCTCTTAGATCTCCGGACATTGGGCGTATACACCTGGAAGAACATGGTCATCCTATACGACGACAGTATTTGTAATATTCTGTGGGCAGTGAAAGAGCGCAACTCAGCTTTGTGTTGCAGCTGATGATTTGCTGACCAGGGTCATTAGGTCCATAACAAGACAAGTAACCAACGTTGGGGCTTCAGGGATTTCCCTCATAAGTCTTGTGGGCAAATCATCCGATCCCGCTGAGCTCGAGGCAAATCTGAAAGGCGGATTATCGGGAATTCGCTCGCGGAAATTGAGCAGAAACTTCGTTGGTAAGGCTCGTGTTTTTGGTTAAAGTTTGGGAATTGTATTTTTGGTAAGTCGTGGTCCACTTGGAATTGGTGGAAAAAATCATGGAATACGCCAAAAGGGAAAATCTGGTCAACACCAACACTAAGTGGCTATACGTAATATCCGACAGTAACAATAAAAGAGTGCAGAATTTGAACAGGTTCAAGGCGCTGTTGAGGGAAGGAGACAATGTAGCCTTCATTTACAACACCACTGTCCTCACCGATGTTTGTCAGGTATAACTTTTGCTTAACACAACAATCTATTTATCTCACCCTTATCTGAAGATTGGAATGATCTGCCACATAAACGAGAGTTTGGGGGCAATATTTGATTCTCTACACAAAGCGATCTTGGAGGAATATGAGATAGCGGAACCGTTGTCTGAAGAGGAATGGGAAGCGATAAGACCCAATAAAATACAGAGGCGGAATTTCTTGTTGGCTAAAGTCCAGGTAGGTACAAGAACTATGTACGACCATCATGACTATTTCGCGTTTTCTTAAGAGTTATTTGACTAAATACGGAAAATGCGACAATTGCACCCAGTGGAAACTGGAAGCAGGAGAAACTTGGGGGAAGGAATACCTCTCCCGTGAGGAGGTCTCGGGAGTGGACCTGATATCTGTGGGCACCTGGAGGCCTAGTGACGGTCCGCGGATGACCGATGCCCTTTTTCCTCACATAGCTCACGGATTTAGGAGGAGCAAGTTGCCGCTAGTGTCGTTTCATGTGAGTTATTGAAAAATGTATAATTAAAAAATGTGTAAGTGCAATATGGTGCACATAAAAAGAAACAGATTTGACGATGGTTGCAGAAAATCAAAACGTTCTCCATAGATAATAATTTAATGAAGACCGATCTAGTGAACGTGGGGTCCAACGTATGTCTCCATTATTGGAAAACGCCCATGTCGGGAAATATTTGAAATGAAGAATAAGTTATCCTCTTAGAATTATGTGAAGAGATCCCGCCTTGTTGGAAAAGTTGTTGCCTTTCTGAATCCCAAGCAAATCGCGTCCACAAGGAAAAACAAAATTGATGACGATTATCGAAAACTGAAACGTAGGATTTTTATATCACTTTCCCACGTTGTAGAAGAGGAATAGTTGCAACTGCGAAGTATCGATTGTTTTGAATTATCTCGTCCAATAAGCTCAGGAAAAAAGCTCGGAAAAAAATTCCGAAAATCACTGGAATTTTCCAAATTTTACAACATGTTCTCATACTCCTAATTGGAGACTCTACTTCAATTGAACCGACCTCCTATTTCTTATGATTACCGAGATCCTCATGCTTCAGTCCCAGAAAAGGACGTCTCGTATACCTAGCCGAAATTTACGAGATTTTTTTTATTTTAGAATCCACCTTGGCAAATACTTATAACTAATGCTTCAGGAGATGTGGTGGAATTTAAGGGAGTTGTCTTTGATATAATCAAGGAGCTTTCCAGAAACTTAAATTTCACCTATAATGTGGAAGTGATCCCGACGCAGGGTAATTTCTTTAACTCCTCGGTCACGTCGTTTTACAATAAGACCGATAGTGACGAACACTTGAGTGTCACTGCGAAGTCATACGTGTCCACCTACAGGTAAATTCATTCCATTTTTTTTAATTGCGAACCATTACCTTGCTTTTTACCTATTTTTTTTACGAAATAAAAGGAAATATATTCTATTCATGTATTAAATGGATCTTGTCAACCTTGGAAACGTGACTAATCTTCAAGTGGTTCATCAACAGGGTTCCAAAAGATCCAGTTTCACGGTGACCATCTTTCTTCTTGCAATTAAGTTTTATTTGATTTCAGGGTCCCTCAGGTGGTACTAGATCTTGTTCACAACAAATCTGCCGCAATGGGAGCCTGTGCGTTTACTGTGACTGAAAAAAGCAAGAAAATAGTGAATTTTACTAACGCCATAAGCATTCAGTCATATACATTCTTAGCTGCTCGTCCGCGGGAACTTAGCAGAGCTTTGCTATTCATTTCGCCCTTTGGTGGAGACGTACGTTGAAATTAGTACCAGTCAAAAATGTATTGAAAAAAAAAATGTTTGTTTGTTAGACCTGGTTCTGTCTTTCCATGACAATCATCTCCATGGGCCCAATTCTCTACTACATACATAAATATAGCCCTACATACGAATACAAAGGGATTCGCAAGAAAGGGGGGTTGGCAACTATTCAGAATTGCATTTGGTACATGTATGGTGCCCTCCTGCAACAAGGTTAACGTGTGGGTACTTATCACACCTGATGGTTCTCACCTTGCTGTTTTTAGGGGGCATGCACTTACCCTACGCGGACAGCGCTCGCATAATAGTGGGATCATGGTGGTTAGTGGTTCTTGTGATAGGCACCACTTACTGTGGGAATCTCGTTGCATACTTAACATTTCCGAAAATGGAGGTTCCAATAAACACTCTAGAAGATCTGATATCGAAGCGCCAGTCAATTTCCTGGAGTTATGCCGAGAATAGCTATTTTGGGGACCGCATAAAGGTAAAGACATAGGGAGTGCTCTGAAGGGAAAATGTAAGAAGAGCTATTTCAGGACTCCAACGATTACGTTTATAAGACCATTTACCAGGGGGCCCAGCACCTGAAGAATGGACAAGTAATGCTGGACGAAATCAAAGCAGGCAGACATGTGCACATCGACTGGAAAATGAGGCTGCAATACATTATAAAGCAACAGTTTGAAAGGGATGATCTGTGTAGTTATGCTTTAGGTTAGTGGATTTAAAGGGAATATTTCAGGCGACGCAAAAATTACTGTCCAAACGATTACTCGTGTTGGTATCCATATGTTGTGGGCATGGATGCCTAATGCCTTAATTCCGGTTCAACCGGAAATTAAGGTAATTTTCGTTTTTCACATAGAACATCATACACCTGGGAAAGTTTCACTTTCCACACTTTTTGGGAAAGTAATAATTCTGTAATTGCGATATTTGGACATTTTTACTATAAAATTTTTAAAAAAATTACCTTTGACTGAATCGGGTATCTGCCGAGCAGTGATTTTTGTGACACTTAGAGCATGATTTCCAAACTTTTTCAACTATAACTGAACGTTTTTAGGAACTGATGAATTTTCAGAAGAACATATAGCGTTGATCGTGGCTCCAGATACTCCGTACTTGAATAAAATAAACGAAGAGTAAGTTCTACAAATTACTATACAAGCTGGCCCTACAAAGTTTTTATGCGAATATCGTGACCGATTCTTTTTATTGTTGTTTTAACTTAGTTTTTTCTTCTCATTTTAATTTACTTTAAAACCCATGAAAAACAGTTTAAAAAATATCAAAATTTTGTGCATAAACTCCATAAGTTCACAGTACGGTACGAACTGCAAACTTTGGCCCTATGATCTATCATGGCCCAGATAAACTGCGGGCATTTATAGATAATTTTTGGAATAATGTTAGGTGAAGCTCTGTTATCTTTAACAGCAGAAAAATCAACATTTCAATTATTTTCGCCTAAGGCATGCCATCTAACAATTAAATAAATAAATATTAAAATAACTAAATAAATAGTACGAACGAAAAATAAACCGAATCGCATTCATCTTCAAGACAGTCCCTTTCTAGAATCAAAAGACTGCACCAAGTGGGCTTAATCCAAAAATGGCTAGAGAACTACCTTCCCAAAAAAGATAAGTGTTTTAAACGAAAGAATACCTTGGAGGTGAAAAATCACACTGTGAATTTGGATGACATGCAAGGCAGCTTCTTCGTCTTGATTATTGGTAATGAGTTCTTCATTATCTCCCGTTGACTCGCCAATTTTTTGCAGGTTTTTGCGTTGCAATACTAATCATCGGCGTAGAGAAACTCTCTATTAAAGTGATCAAGCACAGGAAAAATCGAAGTGTTGTACAACCGTTTGCGATTTAATTCTGTGTTAAATTTGGAAATAAAGAATACAACTGCCTCAATTGATGATCATCTCTATATTACATTTTACAATCTACTTTGTACATGAGTACGATCGTATGCTCTATCCACCGAAAATCAAATTTACACCATTTCTAAGACATTTATGATTCCCCTACTGTTAGCAGCCAAAATGATGTTAGAATCTTGCTTCCAGCATACCGCAGAAACAAATTCGTTGCTGTCGTCCTCTCTCCTCTCCGGTTCCAAAACGCCTTCGACAGTTTCGAACTTGTACTGACACAGCCTTTTGCTCAACCCCTTGTAGTACACGTACAAGGAGTTATTTTCAGATCCGCACGCAATAAAATCACCGTCCGTAGCAAGCCCCACAAAATTCTTTTCGTTGATGTGTCCCACAAATGACCGCAAACAAAAGGGCGTTTCGACGTTCCACAATTTCAGGTGGGAATCTGTGGAAGCGGAAACAATATGTTCCGCGTCCAGGAATTTTACGTAACTAACAGCCTTCTTATGTGCCTTGAAAACGTGAACGGGTTCCTTCATGTTACGGAGGTCGTAGTAATGGACACCATGGTCAGCGCTTCCAAACGCCAATTGGGAGGAACTATTTGGGTTAAACTTAACGCAACAAACGTTGGCTTTAGCTTCCAAAGTTGCCACAGAGTGTTCTTCGTTTAGGGAGTAGAGTTTCACTTTGGCGTCGTCTGAGCCTGGAAAGGTGATTTTTCATCAATAGAGAAAATTGTAACATGCAAGCGCATATGGACTGCCCCAAATTGATTTTACATTTACATTTTAGACACTGGAAGTATTGACTGCTCTACTGCGCCGGTCAAAATGGTCAAGTAGAATGGAGCGGGGAGTCCCAAAAAGCAAACAGACCATCTGTACTCAAAAGGTCAATTTAAGAGTTCAGAAAAACTATGGGATGAGTATCTGAATAGTTCTATAAAGGAGGACTGAAGTCTAACCTTCGACAAGAGGTCCGCTGAAGGAGAATCTAGGTAGGAAACAGGTGCCCGAAAAGAGGCCTGACCAAGTCTCCAGAAGGAGTCTGGTAAGGAGACGGGAGTGTCAAGAAGGTCTGATAGGAGGAGAGCTCTTTAAGACCCTCAGAACCATGCAATTGCAAGTGTGGTCTCTGACGCCATGGTAACGAAACACTTTAATGGCCACAGAGAGGTTGACCGAATACACATTTTGGAACACCCTATGCAGGTATTGACAGCTGAAGTCGTAATATAAGAATTGCGCAAGTAGGAGAAGAATCACATAAGTAATAATGTGCCCCCAATAAAGACCAGCAACGAAGCGGGCGGAGTTAGCCTGGTTGGGGTTCCCCCTCGATGTTTAGATTAGTATCGATTTCACTATCTTCGCAACTTTAGAAATGTATAAAATTGCCAAAGAATAATACAGAAGTGTAAATAAATTTAAAAAACGCCGTGAATTTTATGACAGGTTCAGATATTGCTTGGCACAAGAAGGTGATTGGTTCGAGAATAATTTTTTGCTGAAAATAGATTCATTTTTTTTCAGATGAGATAATACCAAGCGACGGTAAGAAATGCAAACGTACCTAAAATGTTCGTATTTACAGACTATATTTATGGAATTAACTGATGCCGTTAACATTCTCCCTACGATAGTACATCGGTACTGACCATCGTTTTGAACGAATTATGTCAAAGCGGAGACGCCGGTCAGACTGATTCCTCCCTTTTCACACGCTAGCCGCGCAATGCACTTCGTTGGTCTTTGTCGGAAGCACATTAAAACTTATCCTGCCCTTGTCTCACTTGCGCAATTCTTATTTTAAGACTTGAAGTGATGATATCTCTATATGAGCCTGAACAAAGAGATAGATTCATCATTTTTGTATGATATCACTGTGACATGAATACAATGACCAATAGTGGCATAGAATGTGTTATACAAAACACACAGGAGATTCCACTTACCCGACGCTATCAGCCTCGTATCAACAGAATTAAAATCAACGCTCCAACACCTCTTCTCATGTTCCTGATAGGTTTTGGTCCTTTGGCCGGTAGAAGCATCCCAAATGGTCACCATCCCCTCGTAATCACTAGACGCAAGCATGTTTTTGTGATAACTGTGCCAGCTGATGCAAGAGATCTTCGACCTCGACGTCATTTCCAGACATGGATAATGCATGTTCACCACATCCTTAATTACATTTTCGAAATCAAAAACCTTTATCCGTTTTGTCACTCCCGCAATCGCGAAATACTCACTGTCTTTGTCGAATTCGATACTGGACACTATAGTGGAATTATTAAACAAGTCATTCGAATAATTCAAAGAAGTCATCAACCGTAACGCACTGTAAGTCGAAAATTTGATTAAACTCTCTCGAAATTGATCCAAAGAATCGTCTGTCTGCGAACCGGGTTTGCTTTTATCAACTTTTCCAAATAGTATATCTCTGGATTTACAGCTAAAATAAGACGAAACGAAGTCGTCGAAATAAGCGTACATGCGTTTGCGGCGAATTGCCAGCGTCGTGGAGAATCTCGAAGGTGGTTCTGGCGGACGGGCTTCATCTTTGTTTTTTGTAAAAAATACTGATGAAAGAAGGAGAACTTGCAGCATTAAAACGATTTCGTTGTTAAGTGGCTTACTTGTGGGAGCCACATTGTCGAGCATCTGCATCATCTCCTTCTTCAGAGCACTGGCAGCGATAGCGTCCAACTCGGAAGCTGCAGCCGACGTTCTCTCCACATCCTCCAAAGTGGGACACTTATTGTGAACATCTTTCAACTTAGTCGTTACCTGAGAATAATCCAAATTTAATTTGGATTAATTCAAAAGATTTTCCGTAATTTAACTTATAGCGCAATTCGTAACGCTTCTAGAAATTTATTTCTCAATAATACATTCAACATTCCAGTTTAATTTACTTTTCTATGTCGATCCCTTGAGAATTGACAGGTAAATAGGTATTAAAATTGCGGAAAGTAAGAAGGGAAAAACAACACGACAGAAAGTGGCAACAATCCAGAACGTAGCAATTTTGTTAAAAGCAGCGTGACTTCCAGTAGTTTTGGCTTGAATTAGCAGTTTTTAAGTGGGGCTGATATGGCTTTTCCTCTATCTCGAAAATGCTGAATGGATAAATTCTAATAAATGAAACTGACATTCTGCATAACAACAATGTCTTAAAATAATTCTGGATATTTGTTACAAATATGTTCTCCAAATTTGAGGCTGATTGTTCGTTTTTCTTTTTAATTTTTGGGAATAATGCTTCGTACATCAAAAGTAGTGGAATTGCATCGCTACTGAAGTACGGAGATTAAATCTAACTGAGAATAACATTCACTCTTTGTTAAAGACTCGGACGAACATCAGTGTTAACGCTTCGATGGCAAATTTGTCACAGTCTTCAAAACCTAGGAAAAAAAGGGTAGGAGAAACGAAAATCAACGTGGAAATAATATGTATGGTATATGGACATTTAAATTGTGCGAAACGCTCAAAAATTCCTGTTCTTAGTTTCAAAGGGACTAAAAAAAAACAAAAAAAAAGATCAATTAACAAAAAACTAGAAAAAACTGTTTCTTTCGAAAAAAAACTGTTATTGTTAAAAAAACATCTTCCAATCAATTATTGCGAACACTATCAAGGCATGTTTATATATATTTGACCTACGATATTTTCTATTTTTAGCATAATTTCGGCATTCTTTAATGATCTTTTAACAATAACAATAAATGAAATTTTCTGTGTTCATTCTTGTTTTGTAGTCGTGTCCTTGTACATTTTGAACTTAGTGTGTTTTGTGTTCTAAAACTGCTTTAACATTGAACATTGAATCGTTTGTATGGCCCATTTTCTAAACACTGTTCTGATAAGTGTTAGTCGCTAGCGAGCCAATCCATTGATGAATCACACTTAGTGGTGTAAGCAATATTTTGGTTTTTATTTATTTTACTAATTTGTGTGCCTGCCTAATTTTTAATTTAACAATTGAAAATTGTCTAAGGTTTTCTACAAATCCCTTTTAATGATTAATAGTTAATAAAAATAAAATTCGTACACTAAACTACGACAGCGCTCGCCGTTGTAATAAACTTAAATTTACAATAAAAAGTTGTTCCAAAATCGACAAAAAACCTGCCAGATGAGTGCATCGTAAAACTACTGTCTTGAACGCTCAAATTTTCTTAATTTATCGAAATCAGGGATAGCTGTATATTATTTTATATCGTGTATTGCCGTGTAAACGGTGAACTGTGCGTTTGCAAAAAAGGGTGGAAAATGTTTTATGTTTTCGTACAGATATCACTTTTTAGATGATTCACTCAAGTGCGGAAGAATGCGATGTATTCGTCACACAGACTGAAGTAATAATCGGAATAATCGTGTATTCTGTTGGTTTAAAGATTCGTGTGTTACCTTATTAATGTAACTTAAATTTCGTGAGTGAAAAAACTTTTGGCTTCTTTTGTGGTGAAAGTGGTAGTTTGTGGTCTTGGTGCATTCCTTCTTCAAGACTAAGCAAAACTAAGTATCCACCACCCGTGCTCTTCCATGTTATTTCCCACGTTAAATTACAGTTCAACAAAAAAAAATGCTATAAATGTAAGACCTATGGCGTTTTTAGAACCATTTTTTCTTAGGTTCGAAATGTAACAAATTCGTCACCAAATCGTCAATAAAAGTATTGCACTCTTGAATAAGTGCTATATCGTATTCTCAGGCAATATTAACTGAGCATAGCACAGATGTCTCCGCTCCAACAACTCTTTTTATGGTGTGTAAGACTTTATTCCCAAACAAAATAAAAGAAAATTAAATTTTCGTTATTATATTTTCACAACTTACTGTATGACTTTTCATAATTTTGACAAATAAAGTGTACATCACTTTACGTATTCAAAACCGGTGACTAAATAAGTTTAATTTCGCACCTAGTTACATAATTGAAGAAGGTACTTTCGTGTCATATCTACAATGACAAAAACGATATTAGTAAGAACAGTCCTTGCTGCATACATTCAAATTTATGACATTTTAATATGCTTTATTCACCGTATAGAAAAATTTCAAAAGAATAACGTATGAAACTCATTAAGAAATGTTATTTTATGTAACTCATACCATATTGTAGCATTCCAGTCAGTACAAAAAACAATTGGTAATATAAGTAGCTACTTTATATATATTTCTTCTTATGAAATTAAAAAACAACCAACCTTTTCACTTTAAACAATTTCTCACCTCTAGAATGTCCTTTTCTATAACGGACATTTCCTTGGCAATCTGCGATTGTTTCTCTTTCTTGTCTTTAAGCAAATGCCTCAGAAATTCCAACAGCAGGCGGTTTTGCAGAGCAACGGATTCGGCCTCTAACAACTGCTTTCTCTGTGTGAGAACTTCCAACATAACATTGACATCTGGAAGCGATAAGTTCTGGGATTCCAGCGCTACAAACTCCCGTAAATCATCAGCCCCAGTACTAAATTCACCCGAACTGTCCCTATTCACTGTCAATGCTTCACAAGCATTAGCCTTAGCTTTATATTTTTTAATGAGATCGTTCAATAGGAAGTTAGGAAACACGTCTTCCAGGGTTATGGCAAAATTGCATTTTGGGCACCTCTTAGCTATTTCTAATGACTTTTTTATACACTCATAGCAGTAGGTATGGCCACATTTTGTGATATATGCCTCTGCAATTACATTAAAACAAACGGGGCAAGAGAAGTCTGAGTTGATTTCCTCGAATATCTCGGCTTGTGGTCGAGGCCTTTTGGGCGTTCGCACAGAACCTCGATGCGGCCCAATGGTGCTTCCACTTTGAGTTGGAGTGGCGGCGGGTCGTGCATCTCGACTTGCCGACATTGCAGAAAATTAACGGCATCTAACAGAACAGTCAACACTGGAAAAAAGATAAATTGATGAAAATTAAACACATTTTAATTTAATCCATTACTAAACTTTGCAAAATTCTTTGTAAATTAATTCACAATTAAATCAGCAGTGTAAAAGGAGTTTTATATACAGGATGTTGGAAAACGCACGTCATAAATTCTAAAGATTTATAGAGTAAGCTAAAATGATGCTAGTACTTCATATAAAAGAAAATTCTAGCAGCCTTCGTTGCCAAACTATTGTCTCTCAAAGTTAAAAGTTAAAAAAAGTGTTTTTGCTGTAACATTTAGGCAAATATTATGGCAAAAATAAAAGTTAGGTACGTTCAATAACTGATAATCGTAATACCTACCATTTTTAATAATAATCTACTATTTTATTTTATTTTTTATTATTTTTATTTTAAATTGTTGGCATGTGTGATGCATGGTGATAATAAAATATGATTTTCATAAAAATGGTAACAGATATCAATTAAAACAAGATATACCGTTTCTGTAGAAAAATTGTGAAAAAATCAATCTATGGAAAAAAATACTGATTTTGTCAACCTACTGAAAAAATTAATCAGTCTAAATGAAAAATTTTGACTTCCCCTGTATAAGGAAGACATGAAATACCAATTTACATATGAAAATAAGCACAAATATGAGTTCTTTAAACCACTTAACTTTTATTGTTACCATAATTGTTTAAAAGTAACAACAAAAATACTTTTTTTAACTTCTTACTTTGAAAGAGAATAACTTGGTAATGAAGGCTCCTAAGAATTTTTTTTATATGAAGAACTAACATTATTTTCATCTCCTCTATAATTCTTAGAACTTATGACATGACCCCACCACCCTGTGTATATAAATAGATTAACAGGATAATACTAGATTAAGTCTAGATTGTTGACATATCAGAGAAAGCTTACATCAGTAAACTGTCAAGAAAAGTTGTATTTCAGAAATAAATTTATTTAAACCTTAAACATTATAAATTCTTTAGTCTATCCTCTAAAAATAATAAACTTTCTTTTAACAAAAATATAATGTGATTTTCATTTAAATGTTGTATAATTTTGAAAATTGTTTATTTATTTTTCATTCATGCCCATGTTAGTGCCTCACATACTTTAAGTGCATTATTGTCCCCTAAGCTCTCAGAATGATCATTATCATCATGCTTTCTGAATACACTACCCATAGTGTGGAAAAATACTCATATAAATGTATGATACCAGTCAGTAAGTTCAAAATAGCCCTAATTTAGACATCTTACCTTGAACGATGACATATTATGTGATGTTTAATTCTTTCGCCCTTCGCCAGTTTTACAAATAAATAACATTGATAAAACAGATTTAACCCCGTAAGTACAGCAGGTTCTTCTTGAGCTGCAATATCTGTGCATAGGGTGTAGTTTTGGATCTTGTTGAATTCAGCTTTGTCAATGAAAGTAAACCATCCCGGGTAAATTGCCGGGGCTCAGAAAATAGCGGAATATCACTTAGAAATAAAATGTATGTGTAAAACCCTAAAATTTATTAAAATGAGTTAAAACTTGAACTATCACAATCATAATCACAAAATACAAGAAAATCACAAAATAGTCAAAATACAAGAAACGAGAATTGTCAAATTGGCAAGATTTTAGGTCTAGGCTGACAATTAGTTTGGCAGACTTCACCTAACTGACTGATTAATAGAGCTGACTGAGTCTAAAATTAAAAACTAAATTTTATTTTTTACATTAATTTGCTACCACAATTAACTAAAAGGTAATTATTTATGAGCCACTTGAAATAAGCGTTGAAGTGTCAAAGAAACCAACAATTTTTTTTTGGCTTCGAAATATGTAATATAACTTTACTTTATTTACATTACATTGCATGCTTGCACTGTTGTAAATTAAGCACTATTGACCATCCCTACACGTAAACGTCAGCTACGTCACTATAATTATACTTAACCTCATTTGGAGCATTGTTTGAAATTTGAAATCCATAATTTTTGAGCAAGTATACCATTTTCTACCATAAAATATCAAAATAACGTCCCAAATACTGAGCTGATTCAAACAAATAATTCATTGCAGCATATTTCATAGTTTTTCTCTACGTATTAAATACGCTACGGATGGTTTCTATGGCACTGGCACTGTCACGGCCATGAAACTTCTGTCTTGTGTGATTTTCAGGAGTATTTCCTTTACAAAATAGCTTTTGAACCAACTTCCTAACTAACCAGCAGGTACACTACCAGCAATTATGATTCGTGTAAGGAAAATCTTGAACGTAATAAAAGTTATACAAGTAAGAAAGGCCCCATTTGTCACTTGCCGAAATGATTATTCCTTTAAAAGTAAGATCTTTTCATTTGCAACCGTCTTATTGTTAATTTTCGATAATTTATAGGACCTTTACTGACCTCAACGTCATTTTTGACTTCAAGGAGTTGTTTAAGTAGTGATGGAGGCAAAAAGGTAGAGAGTGACCCCTGTCAAGGTCCCCTTAAGTCCCGACCCTCCTCTTCACAGTCCCAGCAGCCTGTAGATAGTGTTAAATTGAAAGCTTGCTATTCTGACCACTTGAAATTATTTACCCACTCAATTTCTCTGGTAGTTACAATCCCTTATATCTCCTTATCGTTTATATTGCTTTTAATGCAAAAAAGCTGCCAATATAATTATTTTTGTTGACAGAAACCTTTGCAAAATTCTTGTAAGGGGTCTAATGAATTGGGTAAAGTACCCCAACCTGGAGGGTCGTCGCAAGAAAATGAAAGAAAACAGAAGCAAAAAATCAGAAAAGTGCTATTATTTGGAGTTTTATTTGCAGCAGCCTCAATAGGAGCTGTAGGTATTTAATGCTTGTAGTACTTATTGAGTCTAATAGAACTGTGATGGTTTAAAGGTATATTATGTTGGAATGGAAGATACTCCTGGTAAGAAAAAACAGACTGGCAAAAAGAAAGAAAAAGATGGTAAGTAATTTCAGTTTTGTATCATTAGATTTTTAACTGTTTCTTTGCAGAAGCATTTAAAGATCCCCAGTCATCTCAAGACATTCCAAAATATGTGCCTTATCTGCTTATAGGTGGAGGCACTGCCTCTTTTACTGCTTTCAGAGCCATTAAATCTTTAGATCCAACAGCCAAGGTAAAATATATTAAATTAAGTAATGTTTAAATTATATCAAGTGTGTTTTGTATATTTTAGGTATTGATAGTAACTAATGAAGCTTATTTCCCTTATATGAGGCCACCACTTTCGAAAGAGATTTGGTTTAGTGATGATAAAACTGTAACTCAAAATTTGACTTTTAAACAGTGGAATGGATCTGAAAGGAGGTACTAATATTTTGGTATAGTGAAGTATATTGTAACTGTATGAGTTGCATAATTTAAAAAAATATATTTTATTTGGTCTTCTTATAAAATACATTTTATTGTTTTTCTCTTTACTTTTAGTTTGTTTTATGAGCCAGAAGATTTTTATATCTCATGCAATGACTTGATGGATAGTGAGCATGGAGGTGTAGCAGTAGCCAGAGGGTGGACAATTATGCGTTTAGATGTTACAGAGAAGTTGGCCTATTTAGAAGATGGAGAGGCAATTAAATATAACAAATGTCTAATAGCAACAGGTAAGTGATCATAAGTGAAATTATATATAACCATGTCCAAATTCAGATTAATTACAAGGACAAAATGTCTCAAAATTTTTATATATGCATCTAACAAATTAACACATAAATGACAAAACCAGCTAGAAAACTAACACCTTCTGATTTTTAACAGCAATCCACTGTAACTAAATACATATTGTCATAAAAAATTAACTCCCTGTTAAAAATTACATCTTACAATTTTTTGTTTAGGTGCCACTCCCAGACTCACTTCAGTATTCAAAGTAGCAACTGCAGATGATAACTTGAAAAATCATATCAAACTTTTTAGAAATATTGACGATTTTAAAGAAGTATTTGAAGCCTTTGAGGATGCAAAGTCAATAGCTATAGTGGGTGGGGGGTTTTTAGGAAGCGAATTAGCTTGCGCATTTGGGAGAAAAGGTAATTTACTGTTAAAAATAAATGCTTTCAGTCTATACTATTTCTAATTACCAAAGTTTCAAATGGTACTTGTTTTGCTTTTAGATGATAAGAAAACTAAGGAGATTTTTCAAATATTTAGAGAAACAGGAAACATGGGTAAAGTTTTACCGGAATATTTAAGTTTTTGGACATCAGATAAAGTGAGGGCAGAAGGGGTAAAGGTAAGGTTTCAGCTCTATTGTTTCCTACATTTTGTGGGGACATCAAAATACCATTTTCTAACCTTCAGGAGTAAAAAAACAAACGATGAAAATATCTGCATAAAAATTGAGAAACACTTTATTGTTCTTTTATGTAGGTAGTACCAAAAACAGAAGTGGTAGGAGTAAAATCAAAAGATGGAAAAGTAGAATTAATGCTAAACAGCGGGAAGGCCCTTTTAGTCGATTTTGTAGTCGTGACTACCGGAGTCGAACCAAATACGGAGTTAGCAGAGAAGTCTGATTTGGAAGTGGATCCAGATCTTGGTGGATATTTAGTAAATACAGAACTACAGGTAATTACTTGATCATTCGAGTTTTAGACAAATTATACATTTTATGTACAATTTGTAATAGGCTCGAACTGATTTATACGTCGCTGGTGACAGCGCCTGTTTCTATGATTCTCGTCTAGGCAGGCGACGAATTGAGCATCATGATCATGCTGTTGTGTCCGGGAGATTAGCTGGTGAGTAACTGAAAAATTTTTGCTAAAACAATGAAATTACAGGTGAGTTTTTTTAGGCGAAAATATGGCAGGGGCGCGTAACGCCTATTGGCACCAAAGCATGTTTTGGAGTGATTTAGGTCCGGAAGTTGGCTATGAGGCCATCGGTATCGTGGACTCGTCTCTACCCACTGTGGCCGTATTTGCTAAACAAACCGAGAAAGACACGCCTCTAGCGGTTGTAGAACAGACTGGAGACGGCGACAGATCAAAGACTGAAGAGGTTAGTATGAGGATGTTTTAAAATTCATATTTTACATTTTTGCTGTTGTTTAATACAGTTGCCACAAGAATGTGAAAAATATCTCTCAGACGAAGAAAAAGAAAAACTTAAAGATTCAAAAAGATTACTACCGAATGTCGACAATGGTGAGGATTACGGAAAGGGGGTAATTTTTTACTTGCGCGATGATGTAGTGGTAGGAATCGTGCTCTGGAACGTTTTCAATCGCATGTCGATTGCGCGGCAAGTGCTCAAAGATCAAAAGAAATACGACGACCTTAACGAAGTGGCTAAATTGTTTAACATACACGGAGAGGAATAAATGTCATTAATTGGTTATGGAGTAAAATTATTATTGTCCAGCAACTTTACAAGAGGTGCGAGATAGTTAACACGGGTTTACATTGATAGTGTTTTGTTTTCTGTTCGTACCTGTCAGTGTGCCAAGCCCAAGCAAAGAACTAAATAATTGTATTGAATGAGTGAAACCCCGCTTCTGCAGGCAAAGGTTATATTAACACTACTTTTTGCATATGCTTATTAGCTAAGAAATATGAGTATATAAGTTAAATCATTTATATTTAATTTGTGATAATGGAGTTGTTGAGACGGATGTTTATTATAGTGTCAATAAAATTTGCGTATAAACATGTGCTTTTTTTATTTGTAGATTTATTTCAGAACAAAGTACAGTTTTAACTACAGCTATAGAAATAAAGATATATGGCCTGACATTGTTGCCATTGTTAGTTTTCAATATTATTAACTGATATATCACAAAACGAACCGATATTCACACAATAATCAAAATTACATTTCAATTTTGAGTTTGTCATATTACTAGTTGAAGCATTGTCAGACCATTAAACATATTTCAATTTCCCGGATTCTTATTGGATGAAGCTCTAACAATATTGTAAAATTAACAATGATCACAATAATTATACCGTAAATCAGATCAACTTTTTATAAAATAAAATAAGATATTGAATTGACTAGCAAGCAGTACCTTAAAGAAAATTGGCAAGATAATAGTTATCAATATAGCCGAAAATACCAGTTACGTGTGCATTCTCTCAACTGCCACATTTTACTTACTATTTTACCCAACTTTAAATACCGTCTTGATACTATTTTAATAACACTAAAGTTTTTAGACAATCCAAACAACATAAAAACAATGGTGCAAGTATAGAATTAATTACAGGACTAGCTTATTTGAATTGAATTAGATCAGCTATGGCTTGACCTGTGTGTAGTAAATGCAATCTAAATCTACTATGTAAAGGGCAAGAGTTCAGGTCACTAACATAGAGTTGAAGCAAGAAGTGTAATTTGATAAATTTTGTTTCTATAGCTATGGGCTATTCACATTTGATTACACTTTTTTAGAAATAGCACTGATATTTTTTTGATAAAAGCACATTCATTTAATTTTAATGAGGCAGGAAATGCGGAAAATCTAGTATTTATAACACGCCTTTTACTATGGACTATTGATTATAATGTTAACCGTCGCCAAGAACTGTTTACTACATCGAGCGTATACATTGTTTACGTTAACGTGCGTTCTGTTTGATTCTTTAGTACGGATTTTGTGTTTGCATTACCGCACAAAAACAATAAGTTTTAGGATTCTATATTCTATTTAAATAGATAATTATTTTGATAGGAGATTGCAAAAATGTAATAATGTACAGGGGGTTCCGTTAAAAAAAAATTGAATACTTTTAGATCTTTTGGGATATCATGTATAATATGAAAATAATTTTAAAACTAACCATAGTAGACCCCTATATAGCCCGAAAGCGAAATTTTTTGAAAGCCTCGTATTTGCCTAATATTCCGTGCCGTATAGCGTGAATAACCCTCTATGGTGCTAAACATATTAAAGAAATTTAAGCGAAAAATTCTATTTTTGACGACAAGTTGTATTCTTTCTCTTCATTTTTGTACATATCGATCATTTTCTGTATGTCTTGCGACAACGAACCTAACTGCTTCTCATGAGTTATTTGCAACCTCTCCTTTTCCCTCGATTGCTTAATAATGGCGGTTTTGCGCTCCTCAGTAAACTTCTTTGTGTTGTTCTGTTGCTTCTCTTTCAGCCTACGCTCTTTGTCTTTTTTTGTTTTAAGCGTTTTGTCATTCGCAATCTAAAAATCCAAATAACAAACCATAATTGGTATTTTATAATGGAAAACGCGAACCTCTTTGCCGGTTTCCACGGCAATTTTTGCTTGTTGACTGTTCATTTCCTTAATTTCCTTCTCATGTTTCGCTTCCAGTTGCCGCAGCTGCTGAGCCTGCAGAAGTTCCATGTGTTTGCGTAATAGTTCGCGTTGGTCATTTAATTGGGTGCGCAAAAACTCCCACTCTTGTTTACGGTGTTTCTCCATAAGCAAGCTCCATTCGACAGTTTGTTCGGTGATCAATTTTCTGACCGCTGGATCGTTTATTACATCCGTCTTGCTAAAATTATTTTAAGAATGCCACGCTTGAAAACACTATTTTAAAATTTGCAGAACAAAATGAAAAATGTTTTCTTTTACCTTTTTCCCTTAATGATTTTTTCTATTGCAACACACTGGGATTTCTGAACCCCTCCTTTCTCTTTTTGTTGCTTCTTTTTCAAGGTATCGTAATCCTTTAACTGTTTCTTAGTGGTTTTTTGGAAAGCTTTGTCTTGCTTGATGGATTCAATGGTAATGGGGTCGAACACTAATGGTTCTGGAACAATTTTTCAAAAATCTAGACGGTCTCACGCGTAAAATTTTTACTTACCTATCTTCCGTTCTTCCCTTTTCACTTGCTTCTCAGCTGCTTTTTGATCCGTCACCTAGAAAAAGTAAACATTTCTAAAAGTCTTGCGGTAGCAACTCAAACCGTACCTCAATGCCCATTGACGACATTTGCTCATTCTGCTTGTCCCGGGCATCTCTAAAAGCCCGTGGATCGCTCAATGCGGCCATAAAGTCTTCAAACCCGTCAGGAACGTATATTTTCAGTTCTATATTGCAGAACAACATTGGAAGAGACATTGGAAAGTTGGCATCGGTCCGCAATGAGATATGACGGTATCCCGCCTGTGGAAGTAAAGAAATATTGCCAAAATTCGTCAAAGAGAGATACATACTTGCAGCCCATCTAATGGTAAGATCCGCTGTCCAAGTAAGCGTCCATTTTCGTCGTAGACTCCGAAACGCAGGACTGCTAAATCTGGTAACACGACTTTGCGAAACAAAAAGGGTTCTTCGTTGTATACGGGATTAAGGCCGTTGGCAGGCACCAAGCGAGTTCTGAATTCTTTCCTTATGGTGTCTGTTGGTAAGCCGTACATGTCAACTTCGACGTATGTGCCAATCTAAGAATATATAACCACTTTTTTTTATTATACAGATCATGATACATTCTCTAAAATGTACTTGAGCGAAGGATCAACGCAGCACGACATTTATTAATAATTATGAAAGAATATGTGAAATTTATCTATTAATCAAAACCTTGTTAAAATAGACCTTAAGACACTTTTTGCTCTTCCTCTTGACATATACACGAGTTTTTTTTTCTAATAATCCGGTTTTGTCAACTAAATTTATGAATAAACGTGATCATACACGAGGAAAATCAAAATAATTACCGACAAATTTAACAAACTAGCTATTGTTGACCAAATTTGAAATAACTAATTTCTAAGACGACCTATGCCACGGACTTTAATACTATTTTGTAGCACAAACTTTCCTCTATAAATGCCTCACGGTTGATTTTCTTTAACAATAATTTAAAATTCACTGACCTTCTTATCAGACAAAAATTGCCCGGCAATAACTTGCACTGAACATTGGGCAGCAATGACCCCATCTACTGGACACTCGGCAAAAGGGTCAAAAGTTCGATCCGGTCGTCGCATGAAATCTGGCTTTAAAAGATACCCGCAATTTGCGTTATATTCGAATTTGCCTTGATTTAACTGCATCGGCAAATCTGACGTTTGGAAGTTAAGCGAAACCATTTGGCAACCAGCATTCCAAAACACCTGAAATTATTTGAAAACTAGCGAATTCCTTGTAAGTTGCTCAGCATTAAAGTTCTCACCTGCGGCATGTAGTTGGAAGAGTTAGCTCGAGCTCCGCTGGGGTAGATGCGAGACATTTGCCTTTTGTTGTAATTAACGAATTCTATGGCTTGTTGCTTCAACAAGTTTAGTCCAACAGGCTCAGAGAAGCTTGACATGTTATGATGGATTTTCTTTTCTTTAATATGAAGATTATCTGTAAGTTATGAATCGCAACATAAGCTTGCAATTACCCTCAGATATGTCAAAACTCTGAAATTTAATTGGTTGGGCATAGTTCACCATAGAACTGAGGAGAGGATGCACACTTGTTGTAGATCCGGTGTAAGTGATGGTAACTTCCGGTCCCTCTCCAGGAGGAGCATCAGCAGCGGGAGTCTAACATTAGATTTATTGAAATGCAAAGAAAGTATCTGTTCATATGTATCTATTTTAAGTAATAAAACCTGAAGGTCGGGGTATTTGTTGAGTTTTACACATAAATATTTCAACTTTCATTTAAAATTATCGCTGTTAATTTATCGGTGTGCAATTGCCGTTGCAATTTTTCGATAATAATTGCACCGCTAAATGAATGGTTTAACGTTAGACAGAAACATCCACTCTAATAATCTTACCTCAACCGAAATATCTGTAGGTATCAACCTCTCAGTACTGGCATTTGCATCCTCCTTTTCTTCATCTTCAATTACCAATTCTCCCCTACGAAACAACTCTAGTTCCTTCTTCTCAACATCCGGCTTGAGTCTCTTGTTTTTAATTAAAATTTTCCTTTTTAGACATGATGGTGGAGGTAATGGCGCACCTAATAAAAATCACCATTACTAAAATTCATTCATAAAATGCCTCTTCCAAAAATATATAGCGGTTTTTACCATCACACTCGTACCTTTTACCAGCGGATAATCTTCCAAAGGCTCCTTTAAAAGCAAATCCCCGAAAATTTCCTCGCAGTATCTGGCCAGCTTTAACTGTTGAGTTTTACAACAGTGATTTTCGAACGACAAAATTACCGGAAAGTCAGACGTGACAAACGCAGTGTCCCTGATTGCGTAAATCACGTCTTTGAATAAAATATCCGTGCACATTGCGCGGCCGTGAGTTATAATCGGCTCCTCATCCTCTCCTCTACCTGCACACATATCCACAATTAACCGTTTCTCTGAATACAAAGGTTTTGATCGTACCATTCCAACAATCTAATTCTACACAACGGCATCCAGCCAATAAAACTTGACGGTACATTTCTACGGAGGACTTTCCACCAAACTGTCTCCCACTAAGATAAGTGTTATGGCTTGAATTTATGTAATAAGCGCACAAGGGTTGATCCATGTCCATATAGGTGTCTAGACGGTCAAGAAACACTGGAGCGTTTTCGTCGGACATAAGATATCTAAAAACAGTCACTGATTAAAGTTCTTCAGCCTATGGGTTTTTGTTAATTTATACCTAATAAGCCCATCTTTGCTAAGTTTATTAGTTTTCAACAGCTCCTCGTCGGTTTCGTAGGTTTGAATAATTTCAATGGCACGCTTCTCATCATACAAGGGATATAAAATCTCATTAAGTCTTGGATCCCTCTGTTTCTCATTTAAGAAATTAATCAGCTGATCCACAGTCATGCAATCGCCTTTTCCCTGAGTTCTGTAATGAAACAAGACGTAAATAAATCGAGTTTTATGCAAATCACACTTACATCATTCTAAACAACTCCTCAATATCGTTTCTAGGGCAAATTTTATGGTATAGCCCGTAAAACTTTTCGAATGTGAACTGTTCTGGCTCGATGCTGTCGTTTTTCTCACTGGGCAGGCCCAGCTCAGCCAAGAAAGAATAGACAAGCTTCTCGGTTCGCCCAGAAGCGAAAGTTCTGGCTATTACTTTCACTGGTATTTTTCCTTTTTGATCTACTAGAAAGCCTAGTCGCATCCAACTGAAAGTCAGGGTTTGCTATTAATTTAATGGTACAGGTTTAATTTTAAGGTAGAAATTTTTCACACTCATGGAACCAAACCGAATGTACAGGGTCTTCTCATACTAAATGATCAATTTTAATTTTATATATAGATTCATTTTTCAATAGAGATTTTTTTACATATTCATGAAGAGTGGAAATAGTCACTCTGTATATTCAATTTGTGTTTTACAAGTAGGTACCATTGGACTGAATTTTACTCTTTACAAAACAAAGTATGCCAGATGACACAACCACATCACACAGGGACTAACCCAAGCATCAAAATGAATACCTAATGTTTGAACAATAATTGTATCTAGCTTTTGTACTACCCTATTTGAACTAAGATTTAATCTCTATTTTTGCAACTAAATTACTTTTGTACGGTTTAAATTAACAACAAATCTAGACAAAATGGGGAAAGGCTGTTGAACTTTAATGTGATTTGTATTAAAATGTGCAAATTAGACTCGCTACGTATCGTATTCACTTACTGTTTCATCAGAGCAGTTCTAGGGCAAATATTAGCCATTTTGTTATTGTGAGTGACTTCTCGTAGACTTGCTTGCCAGCTCTATATATTTACATATATATACAGTATATCTCACGACTGTGGTGTTATGAAGGAGTGTATGTTTCCGTGCATCTATATCTATAGTGTACAAAGAATGAGGTAAACATAGTGAGTTAGCTGCCATATACGCGCTTTTACTGCTATAGTCAGATCGAACTCCGTAATGTTGCCGGCTTGTTTAACTAAAAATTTTTTAGCACATCTGATTCGTGATATCTTATATGCAATCTTTAATAAGCAGCTTGTTTATTGTTCTGCACAAAAAGGGGGCCGAATTGAGCATTTAATTTAGTTCTTGTTTTTGTTTTAACTTCCATTGATTAAATTTTTATTGACTTTTTATTTCTAGAATTTTATTGTGTTTCATATTTAAAAGTTATTTCACTTTGAAAAGAAACATTATTTGAAATAATTTTGAGAACAAATGTCAATAACAGTCAAGTAACCTGGCTGTTAAAAAAAAGCTGGCAATGTTGCAGAGCTCAGCTTGGCAATAGCAGTATACACACAGAGACATAGACTTCTTTATATCACTAGTGTTGTGAGATGTGCTGTACAGGTATATTATCATGCATAAAATCAAATGTGTTACAAAGACAGTAATAACATTATAATGTTGGATCATTTAACTTTGGAAATAGAAACGAATAAAAAGCAGACACTTAAAACAAAATAGTGATAACATTAAAGTAAGTACTCAGAAGACACATTATTTATGTAAAATGAGACATTAGAAGTGCAAGTATAACGGGTTTTGTCTCATGATGAAATTTACACGCAAACATTGACCATTTTAACAAAAATAGCATGCAGTAGAGGTAATCTTGACTTACTGTTTTTTCAAACAAGTCATTGGGCAAACATTGTTAGCTTTAACGTTGTGAGTAATTTTTCTAAGTCCATCCAACCAATCCTTGAAAAACAATTTTATTCTCAATGTGTTAACAGTCACTGTTAAAAAAATCATTTTCTGTTAACAACAACTAGGTATCCATGCAAATTATTTATTCAATAGCAGGGAAAAAGTCTCAGTGATCTATTAAAGCTTTTGCAAAATACAAACCTTTGCAACTTCTGGGGATGGGCAAATAATGTGCTGGTAATTAATATTAATGTAATCAGTTCCACTGCAAATTGTCAAGGATTTCTCTTCCAGATCATTGCCATGCCTTTTTATGAGGTTGTTCAGGAGTCGAGCATCTTTGGGTACTCCCCCAGCTCTTATATCACTTACTTGACATAACTCTATAACATCTCCCTCCTGAAAAAATCAATCCAGTAAGTTTCGCATAAATATTGTATAATGGAAGCTATCACACTTTATTAAGCCAGTGAAATTCAAGGATGGAGCACATAAAAATTGGATATGAATAGGAGTTGAACTGATTAGTCTTTCAGTTTTCTTTATTTTACAAGTGTAGATTTGAAGTTTAAATCAATTTATATTCTCATCTGGATATCAAAGTAATAGGCCAAAGAGCAATACCATACTTACACGTCCATCACTTTTCCAATATATAAAAAAGCCATAGTCATCCACTTTGACGGTGGCTCTTTGCTCCAATTCATAATTGTCTCGTTCTTCAGTCCACCTATCTATAACACACCCTGTAAGCAGGGCTTCAGGAACTGCTATCCGCCAATTAAACTCGAATTTCTTTGTCATGTCTGGGATATCTTTCCCGGATGCCCAAAATCATAAATAGTTGAAAGCTATTGAGAAGTTTAGATATTTTTACATCTTGTTTATTTTCTTATTATTCTTTAAATTTTTGTTAAGATTGTGACGTTTTAGAATTTTAAGCGTTAAATGTAGGGTTATGTTTCAGATTAGAGTCCCTTCAGTGGGTGTGTTCATACTGGTTGACATATACATCTGAAAACCGTCAACTGTAACTAGAATCAAATGCAAAAAGAAAACGTTAATAATAATGCTGAATCAACGCAGGACATGAATTGTACGTTCACTTTAAAGAAATTTCGATTACAGCAAAATCTGGCTTTAAAATCCTCAAAATTCTAGCCAAACATGAACTAGACTACGTCTCTAATGTCACTGTTTCCCACGAAAATCTATTCATCTTGGTTCTGGTCGGTTCCAATAACTCGCAATTGAATGAAATGAAAATGCTTAATCTTACCGGACATGTTTGTTTGGTTAAATATGTTTATTTAGTTTTCTGAATCTTATTTTTTTGTTTTTTTACTAAATTTTTGTAATTTCATCTAACCTTTAACACATATAACGAATTATTAAAAAAAAAACGCTGTCTGCTCCGGGTAAATGCAATTTTGTAACAAATAACACAAGAATTATCTAATCTCTTTAAAACTACTTTTTATTATTTAACAGGAAATATATCCAGAATGCCCAACGAACAGCTCATACAGTTTATTGCCCCTAAATCTAAAGTTCATCAGTTCACAAATGTAATTTCTGATAAGACTGTCCTGTTCCAAATAATAAAACTAGAAGAAACTCTTATCATTTACATAAATGATATTCGGCAACCTTGCTGCAACAACATGTCCATAGCAATGAACACCAGGTTCTCAAGCAACCCCAACACAGCTCAGCTTTTAGGAAGTAATGAGCATAGCGCCAACAACGTGGCAAGCAGAATTGCAAAGAAAATTAATAAGACAGTGTTTCTTAGTTTAAATTTAGAGGATACAAGGTTTATTACTCCTTTAGTGGAAAAGAGACTTAATGAGGAACTGGATAAAATATTAGGGCTGTTTAATTGAATTTCTATGTATTTCATTTAAAGAGGACTTTGAGATGAAAGATGTCTGTAGAAAATTTATAAATAAAATACTATACTTACTAAAGATATTTCATAGGCTTTCTTTCAAAAAAGTGGACACAATCAAAAAAGCTACATGTAAAATGCGCAAATAAAAAAACTTAATTTATGTCATTTCTCCTAAACATAACTAATTAAATTATCCTAATCTAATTAGAATACTAATTAGATTTAAATCTAAAAAGTGGCTTACAAAAAGAATGTAAGTGGGTAAATTAACACCTCATATTTTGGACTGTTTATTTCAATTTATCAGAAATTAAGTCAAAATTATATGCTTTTCCCTACAACAAACTTCCATGTGTAAATCCAGAAAAAAAAGAAATTAAAAGTCCATCACTTGTTGCCTTCATTTCCAGTAACTTCCTGAGCTCTGTCGTTACCCCCTGATTCATGCACAGCCTTATTTTTCAATAAATAGTCGGCCAGGGCGTTTATAGGATCAACAGGCCGTTCTTTGGCCAGATATGATAATCCACTCATTAGTATTGGCACTACAGTTTGATCTAAATACTGCCTTGTCGGTAAGCTGCTCAAGTCTGCTCGGCTTTTCTTCACAGAGTTATCTTGGCTCTCCATTTCTGCCAAATTATAACCTTATTTATAATTATAACAAATTATAAATAAAATTAATAATAACCTATTTGCATAGTATAAAAAGGTTTGAAGTCTTTGATGCTGTAAAACAAGGTAGTTTAATTTAATTATTTACCTTTTATTCAGTTCCCTTTCCGCTATTAATTGAATAATAGTTATTCAATATTTATTTACTTTTTGCTGTCCAGCTGATTCTCACCTGACTGTTTGAAAAATTGGACGCGTTCAGACTAGTAAAACTGGTCGTACCTCGTAGCAGCTTATTTGCATTAATAGAAGAATTAAGATTCTGCACAGTGTATACTAGAGTTTATGTGTAGGCTTGAAACTTCAATAATAAATGGCGCGTTTCATGTAGCAGTTCACCAGTACCGTTGGCTCGTTGCTCTACTGTTGACTCCGACCACCTTTAGTTGAACAAGACCAGGGCGAACAAGAGTTGCAGCTAGTGTCATGACGTCAAAATTCATTTTTTTTGTAAGTTGTCACTTGTATTGTCATGTGTCTTTAAGAAGGAAGCTGTAGCTGTGAATTGCAGCTGAATTGAAGTAGTTTTTGGAATTGTATTTCTATTTTCTTTCTATTATTGAGTTTAAATTTAAAGTTAGTTCCATGAAGTTACACAATACAGTAAGAAAGCGTATTAATGTACATTTTCTTCATTAACTAAGGCTTTAATCTGTAAGAGAGCAAGAATTTAAACTAAGAAGCACACAGTACAATGGCTGCAGCTTTTTCCAGCGATGTTTGGAAGAATTGGGAGAAATCTGGCCGCCAGGAATTGTAAGTTTTCTATTGCAAATTCATCTTTTGGTTGTCGTATTGTTGTGTATTTTTGTTATCCACGTTAAAACCGCTTTAAAGTATAAGTCTAACTTCTAACCTTAAACTCTAGCTATCTCTTGTATGTACAAATCCCCTGACGCTGCATTATGGTTAACTTATAGCAAACAGGGTTTCAATACATAATTGTTTTTTAGAAAGTTACTAAGATTAGAATCATATTCCATTAATATCGAATCCAATTTGGATTTGACATTAACTTCAACTTATTTAATGGATGTTGTTAATCTCAAGTTGCTCAGTTCTACAGGTTTTAAAATATCACATGGTTCAAAACACATTAAATGGCAATAATTCCAGGTTGCATTACTTGTAACATACAAATTCTGTAAGAGTATCTTCTAGTATCCAAAGTTGACATTGATTTTTGTAGAATCTTTATCAGCATCATATTACCCACATAACTTATGGTTTAGCAATGATCAACACAATAACATTTGTATTTTGGATATTTAATATGTGAATAGTCTGATTATTTGGGTTCTTGATTGAGCAAGGGATTTTTCTGCAATTTGCTGATATTTTGGTGACTATCAGAGAGATTTGAGGTTTGTTTGCAAATTGGGTAGTGCAAACTTGCTCTTTAAATATATTTCAAGTTGCTTAAGCTTTTACCTGATTTTTTGTGTCTTAGTTTATTTTCTATATGCCAATAAATTATTTTCCATTTGTTATTAATTTATTGATCATTTGTCCTTTCATCCTTGAACCACAATCTGTAAAAGTTATGAAATTTTATATTTGTATTTCTTAAAAATCAGTGAATATCTTCGAATAATTCTAATTTTCAAATAATATTTTTCAATTCATTACAGTATACGTTCCTGTACAGCATTACTTAAAACCAGTTCACCTACACTAGACATTAATGGGAAACTAGCCGGTGGTATAAACCTATTGATTGATAAGGGAGTTAAGGGCTTACTAAAGAAAGATGCAGTACTGAGTACCTTACAAGAATTAGTAGTAAGTATTGATTTTTCTTCACTGAACTATTAACAGTTCTCTCTATTGTTTATTTTTATGTTTTCAGTCTATTCATAGTGATGTTGCCTCCGTGATCTGTGACGTATTAAATGTAGCAGATGGCATTACGTCTCAAGTAGATGCAGAGGACTCTAAGGATAGAGCAAATTTCTGCCTGATAGTTAAAGATTGCGAAAAGGTGTATTATGTTTTAATTTTATGAGAAAATAGTTTTCAATTAAATTATATTTTTAGTTCTTATCAGATAAGCTGCTGAAGGAACGACTGGAAATTGAAACATTGCAAGAGGTCGGGATACTAAAAAACAGGACGTTTTACTCAAAGTTTATCAAAATTAAAACGAAATTATAGTAAGTCGTGCATTTTAAGTTAAAATCGTAATTATATATAATAATATTACTTTTCAGCTATAAGCAAAGAAAGTTCAATCTGTTTAGGGAAGAATGTGAGGGCTTTGCCAAGTTGCAAACCGAACTAAACAAACAATTTAATGATAAAACTAATGCAGATAGTCTTATTGACATTGTTCATTCGCTTATAGGTGCGTTTGAAAGCGTCTTAATTGATACTGGCATTTGCATTGAAGTCACTTTCAGGCTGTTTCAACTTGGATCCAAACAGAGTGTTGGATATCATTCTTGAGAGCTTTGAGAGCAAAACCCAAGACGCACATATTTTTGTACCTCTTATTAAATCCTACATTAAAGACCCTTACATTATCAGTGAGGTGTTATCCACAAAAATAGCGTTCCTTAAGAATGCGGAAGAAGAGATTCCTTCCTCATTCTACGTTTTATTGGCATATTTGTTACAGCACAATTTGATAACACTGGATAATATTTATTCAAAAGTAAATAAGCCGATTCAATATGAAATTCCTAATCTTGACAAAGTGAGATTATGACTTTATTTTAGCTTACACCAGATGATAAAATTATTCAGAAGGATCATGAAAAAGCTTTAAAAGATGCCTCAGAATATGTGCGTAAATTACAAATTATATCGCTGAGTAGCAAGGAGAAGGAGGATGAAAAGGATGATGCAGATGTTGCTGAAGATTTATTTACTGGCAACCAAAAATTACGTAAGTTATCTGAAGTTTCTTTATAATTTGAACTTCTGAAGTCACGAAAATACCAATATACTATGTATTTATGGAATTAGTTCATGCAAGTGAAGAGTAAACTATACAGCATTTCCATACATGGGTATTTTTTTATTTATTTCAGGGCTATGTGAGGCTTTACTGCTGATCGGGGACTGGACAAACGCTAAAATTATTATAGATCTTCTGCCTGAACACTGCGTAATTGGGTTCGAACCAATAGCATTGGCTGTATGCGATCTGTTACATTCGCTCATTGAACCTTTGTATGCAAAGTTAGTTTTTCTTTATTTTGAAATCATCTCTAGCTAAAGATAGATATTTAAGATATTGCTTAGCAACTTCTAACCTCAATCGCACTCCCGTACCTGCACACTCCAACCCGTTGGCTCCTCCAGTTGTTCGAACTTTAGAAGGCCTTGAACAGCACGTGATTCCTATGTTGAAATATTTGGGATCATCGCTTCATTATGATCCAGTTTTAATGAGTATGGCTTCTATCTTTGAGTCACATAATCTTTCATGACACTCGTTTTTAGGCAAATTATTGCGATTATTTAAAGCGATCCTTCAGGATATGAATATGGAAACCGGTAAGAGCTTCGAACCCATCGACAAAGGTTCATTATATTACGATATAATTTCCGTCCTCGACGCCACCATGTTGCCATCCTTGTCTTATTTGGAGTGCAATTGTTGCATTGCAGAAGAGATTTGGAATTGTGTGAAACTGTATCCGTATCAGATAAGGTAGGCGACTTCTTTAAACTGTGAAATTCTTACTTATCTCAATTTTTCCAATTTTAGGTATTGTCTATATGCGAGATGGAAAAACGACACTTATTCGGTGTATCCCGAACTAATGAAAAAGAGAGCCGACTCTGAAAAACAGATAAAGAATATCATGAAGCGCGTTAGTAAGGAAAACGTGAAGCCAGTTGGTCGACTAATAGGGAAGCTGACTCACTGCTCGCCAGGGTTTTTATTTGATTATGTGTTACTGCAAATTCAAGTCTACAACAACCTGATTAATCCTGTGGTGGATTCGTTGAAGTATCTTACCAACCTTTCCTATGATGTTTTGGGGTATTGTGTTATCGAAAATCTGGCCAACGCTGATAAGAAGAGGTGAGCATCTATTTTCAGAAGAGATTGTAAGGCTTTTAATACTTCCATGTTCAGCTTACGTAGAATAACACTATTAATCTAAGCATTACATGAAACGGTACACACGATTTTGTGTGATACGTTTTTTCAAAATCGTTGACAAATGGATATATCGTTTTTATTAACACACAGATTAATGTGACACTTTCATTTTGTTGCTTTCAGAGTTAAGCATGACAGTACTTCTATATCTATGTGGCTACAGAGTTTATCGATTTTTTCCGGTGCTGTGTACAAAAAATATTCAATTGAGCTCACTGGGCTGTTGCAATTTGTCGCAAATCAACTAAAGGCGCAAAAAAGGTAAATTAATATATATATATATAACTAAAAAAAAATGGGTAATACCTCATTTGCTGATTTTTGGCTTTGAAAAATAAAGTTTTCATGACAAAAATACTAAATATTAAAATTATAATTAATATATAGCTTAGATCTGCTGATATTGAAAGAAGTGGTGCAGAAAATGGCGGGTGTTGAACCCAATGAAGATTCCACTGTCGATCAACTGTATGCAATGTCAGGAGGAGAATTGCTCAAGGGCGAGGTAGATATTTTGCTATGATTAATTAAGCCATTAACTTCTCTGCCCTTGCCTAAAATTTAAAGTTACAGAATATCTGTTAAAATCAATGAATTTTTTCTCTTGCATTTAAGGGCACGTTATCATAAAACTTTGGGACGGGGATATGAGCGGTTTTAATATTTAGCCCTGTAAACATGATGTAAATTTTTCAGGCTGGGTATTTCAGTCAAATTAGGAACACCAAAAAGTCCTCGTTACGACTCAAAGAAGCCATGAATGACAACGATTTAGCTGTTGCTCTGTGCCTTCTGATGGCCCAACAAAATTATTGTGTTGTCTATAAAGAAACCCAAAAAAGCCATTTAAAATTGGTGGGAAAATTATCCGATCAGTGCCAAGACACTCTAGTTCAATTTGGTACCTTTTTGGGTTCCACTCTGACCATCGAGGAATACGTTACTAAATTACCCACCATTCAATTCATGCTTTTGAATTTCCACATTCCCACCGAAGTCGCCTTTTTCCTCGCAAGGCCCATGTTCAATCATTCGATCAATGTAAGTTATTTCATTTAATAAATAAACATTGTTTTGATGATTTTTCTATTTAGCAACGTTATGACCAAATACGCAAAGCGGATTCGAACTATAAAAAAATGACTACTTCATTGAAACATCAGAAGTATTTTGAGGCCGTTCAGGAAGTAATGCAGCCAGTCCATAATTCTCTTTTGCCTCTGCATTCCCCTAAAACATGGGAAGATGTTACTCCTCAATTTTTAGCGACCTTTTGGTCTTTAACTATGTATGATTTGTGCGTGCCTGAGGATATTTATCAGCAGGTTATCAGCAAGGCCAAGCAACAAAGTGCGGCAGCTAACGAAAATATTGGTACAAAAGGTATGGATTCATATGTCGATACTGGACTAGTTTATCATTGTGGAGTTTTTAGGCAAAAAGGAACAGGAGCGTTGTAACTCCCTAGTGGAAAAGCTTTTGGATGAAAAAAAGAAGCAGACAGAACATGTGGAGAAGGTTTTGTACAGACTTAAACAGGAGAAAGATAACTGGTTTTTATCGAGATCTGGGAAGTCGGCGAAAACCGAGTCGATAACTAGATTCCTACAGCTTTGCTTATTTCCTAGATGCACGTTTACCCAGATTGATGCTATTTATTGCGCCAAGTTCGTTCACACTATTCATATATTAAAAACTCCTAATTTTTCGACGCTGCTTTGCTATGATCGTGTAAGGTTCTTCGGTTCTTTGAAATTTTCAGCTTATTTTAATTTCCCCGTGTCATTTTAGCTGTTTTGTGATATTACTTATTCGATAATATCCTGTACGGAAAACGAGGCATTACGTTATGGACGATTTTTATACGCCATGTTGGAGACTGTGATGAAGTGGCATAAATCACAGGAGGTGTTTGAGAAAGAATGTTCGAATTACCCGGGTTTTATGACTAAATACAGGTATGAGATAAGAATCTTGTGGCGATCTATAACTACAGTTACAGTAACGGTCACAAAAGTGCATATATATATTTTTTTTTACTTAAGGGTGAGCAATCATACAGCAGACAGCCTGGATAATGTGGGTTTTGAAAATTACCGTCACGTTTGTCACAAGTGGCATTACAAACTAGCCAAAGCGGTAGTAACTTGCCTAGAGTCCAAGGATTATGTACAAATCAGAAACGCCCTTATAATTCTAATCAAAATCATACCGTTTTTCCCGGTTTTAATTAAATTGGGTAAGTCACTTTCTACATGAATAAAACGCATATTTTACAAAAGAAACTTATAGCTCAATTCTTGGAAAAAAGGATCGAAAAAGTGCGGGATGAAGAGAAAAACAATCGGCAGGATTTATTCACTTTATCAAGCAGTTATTTAGGGCAATTGAAGCAAAGGCTAAACGGGGGGCATATGATGAAGGAGAGTGATTTTCATATTCCTGTTGAAAAAGATAAGGTTATAGCTATAGCTAAAAACACGCGTGTCCTTGTTAATATTATGTGAATTTAGGCGGGAAAAACTTTTCAAGAACCCATTGCAACTAATGGCAAAGACGCTGACAGGCTTAATGGAGATTCCAAAGGTTAAGAGCAAAAGACATAAAAAATAAAATAAAAATTATCTATTTATTTTAGAGAGAGCAGTTAAAGAACTGCCTGAAAAAAAGCCTACGCCAATTCGAGTTGTTCATGAGGAAACCAAACCGACAAAAGCGAATCCTTCAGTCACGGATTATTTGTAAATCTGTGTTTACAGTAAAGGTTTAGTATTATATATCTAAATAATTTACAGGAATTCAGATAAAAATGATGAGAAATCGTCTCGTGAAGATAAATACATAAAGAAAGACGAAAAGCGTTTGTCAAATGAACTGGACAGAGAAGCTAGAAAGGAACGTAGAGAAGAGAGGCTACTGGAAGAAAAATCCAAAAAAGCAATTGAGCAAAAAGTGAGCTTATCACTACCCGCGTAGTTATATTTGTTTATTTTGAACATTTATGTTAGGATGAGAGACATATTGACATCGTTAGTCCTAATGAAGATCGGTACTCCAGTGAACGGCAAGACCGGTTCTATGAGGAGCGTAGTGCGCATTGTCTCAAAGAAGACCGAGACAGTGGAGGGCCTTCCGGGAACATCGGAAAACATGGGCAAGACCCAGAACTCCACAGACGTAAGAAATCATCATCAATTATTGTTTTTAACGATTAACCGAAATCTTCTGTGTTTCAGATTTAAAAAGAAGAAAGCTGGATAGTGCCACCGCCAAGGTTAGTATCGGAATAAGGTAGCAACGCTACAAGTTTTAGGGTGTCCGCAATCCTCTTTTACAATCCACTACAACAACGGGAGATTGGGCTGAACAGTGTTTTATAGACTTTGTACGAGTACGAACTTTGCGTAAATAAAATGCGGGTTTAATGGCGGAAGTCGCTGCGTTTGCATATTTTGGTTTAAGCCATTACGAAGATGGTTTAATGTTCCAAATTCGCTTAGAGGAGGAATTTGTGAAGTACCAATTGAACAAGAATAATTTAATCACAATTGATTGAAAACCATCACTTGAAGCAGAACAATTTTGGAATAAACAGGAACGGAATGGAAGACGAATTTAAAATCTAAATTATAAGCCTCAGATCAAGTATATACGTAGCAGAATCAAAAGAACAGCATATTAAACATTGCGACTTTAAGCATGAAAAAATTAAATGGGAGAGCAATTCGGCACCAGAAGTTATGGAGAGTGTTCATCACAACTGAGAAAGCTTAATCCTGTGATCAAAAATAATAGTTGACTAGTACATCTACATTGAGAGATGAATCAAATCTCAATAAAAATATGAAGATTATGTAAATAGAAAGGTTTTGGAAATTCAGGCAAAAAACCAGAATGAATTTTCAAGAAAATGTGAGCCTCAAGTTGGGCACAAATACAGCTTTGATATTTGATATAAAGGCAAATCTTTTTACTTTGATGCAAATACAATCTCAAAGCTGCTCGGCTTCCTGTATATCAAGAAAGATTAATAGTGTTTGTCACCTCACAAGCTTTAATTTCACTCGCTGAAGATCAGCGTCAATCACAGATACACAGAGGGATTGAAGATCCGAGATGTTGCCAGATGCGTTTCATAGTTTCTTCATTGTGATTATCAGCTGCAAGAAGTAATGAAGAAAATGCGAATGCCTACGAAGAAATTGAGAAATTTTAACACAAGAAATCCATGACGAAGGACGCAAAATGCAGGTTTTGCGGAAGATGAAGCCCGAACGGTGATGACTCCCACCCCGTACCTCCTTTTTCCTTTTCGACCGACGATATTTTGCTGGACTTTGTGCGTTTTCTGTATCTGTTCATTCACGAGACAGCCCAATCTTCCTTGACCCGAGATTCGAAATTTGGGATTGGGTAAGGTAAGTACTACGTCAGGTTAGTAAAGTTTAATTAAGAATTTGTTTACATATAATTTAGTGTGACTAAGCGATTAAAAATGGTGGTATCCAAAGTTCTGGGAATATATTTTAAGTTTAAAGTAACGTTCGAAGCGCGTGTCTAGCGCTATGAACAGTACTCTTGAACAGTGAACCAATAAAAGTGGTTAAATCGCTCCAATTCTCACATAAATAAAATATGTCTGAACTGTTGTTTTTGGGATGGCGGACCTTATGACTCGCGGTTTCTATTTTTCCTTTCTAATCAGATGTCGTAGCGCTAGACTCATCTTCGAAGTATGTTGTGTGGAAATATTACTGCATGAAATCGAAGAGTATCGAAAAATCAGAAAAAAGTAAGAACTTGATAAGCCGGGTTGGTACACCAGGTTATAACAGAAAGTGGGTAAAAAATACAGGGTGTCCAATTTCAAAATAGGAAATGAGCAGCGTGATTTTCGGTCACTGTCAAAATGATCTGCAAAAAATCTTAATGATTTCTTACAAAAGTGGTTCAAAACGGAAGAATATTGCTAATTTTGAAATCCTCGGTCTATACATGTTATCGGTATTTTCGGAAGTGGTCGCTCGAAAATATCATATTTAGATTTATATTAACTGGCTATGGTCACCGTTATCTAAATACGATTTCAAGAAATCCTCATTTTTCTCATAGAGGGGCTATTTGAATCACCCTGTATAGCTACTCAATAATTTTAGAGCATTTCTATATTACGAACTGTTTTCTAAGAAAATGTTGCTGCGAATAGAGCAAAGTGGTCGACATCTGTGATCGCTTTTGCCATAGAATTTTTGCCATTACCGAAAACAGTCTAGTAATACGTTATTTTTCATTTGCGTGCAGGGTGACTCTTTTTTTGTTAGGTGGACCAGTGAGATGTAAGCCTGAAATTCGAGTTTGTATTGCTCCTCTTCGGTATTTCTGACTATTATCGTTTGTCGTGTACCGTGTAAATCCCTCGAAAGAGGGCCACCCTGTATTAGTTCACTAAAAATATGTTTCAAAACGCCGAGATAATTTTGAATCGACATTGATATTATGTCAAAGTTGTCAATTAACCGTGACCTTATTGAACTTTGGCCACTACCGAAAATAGTTCGGAAATTGATTATTTTCCGGTTGCGTGCATGGTGGTTTTCTTTCGTTAGGTGGGCGAATAGTTGGAAAAGGGTCACGCTGTATATTTCGTTAGTTTGCTTAAAATATCTCAAGATTTTAAAAATAATTTTGAATATTGTGTGTGTTATTTATTCCCGTCCCTATTCAACTCGAATAAGAAGGTCGGAAACCTTTTGGTCACATCATACTCCAGTTGATACTTCCCAAAATTGATTCAAGATCACCATGTTTAGTAAGCGCCTGACATTGAGAATAAACATTCTTTCCATCCTATGGAAATCTTTAAAACTTTGGTAGGTCCGTTATTTTCAGGGCTCCAAATACGATGAGCGCAAACGGGGCATTTCTCAGCCGACGGAAACTTATACAGTCCAAGAAGAAAAAAAGGAGCGATCTTCAAAGTCGAAAGACCGCAGGGACAAATCGGTCGAAAATGTGAACAAAGATTTGAAGAAGGACCGGAGAGTCGGTCGAAAAAGGGTAGGTGTCAGTGGTGGCATATATGTGTATGTACATAGTATTTAGTACATAGTGTAGTATATAGGTAGATAGTATGATAGTTGTTGGTTTCTAACTTCATCTTGTTAATCAATTAGCAGATTTTGTAGTTAATCATTACTGATTATGGTAAAAAGTATGTTGACTTTAAATAAACTTTTAAAAACTAATTAAGATTAATTGGATATGGTGTAAATGTAGCTCAATGAATATATCAAAGAATGTGCTCAAAGGCAAATTATCTAATACATTGGAAATATCATTAATGCGCATTGGAAGTGGAGAAAAAGTAAATGGTTAGATATAAAATGAAATAATAATAAATGTAGCTCCCAATACTTAATTATCCGTGAAGTAAGCATTGTTAACATCTCTTTCAAGGATCGCTTGGAAGAGGCAGCACAGCAAGATCTTACGAAGCGCAGGAGAGATGAGGAAAAAGGTGAGTGCGTTTTAAAGGTGGTTAAATATCTGAAGATTTGTTTTCAGGTAAAATATCGCATCAAAACGGGGACAAAGTGGATCAACCAGTTGTGGTAACGAGGGAGAAACACCACAGGAAAGCGGAGTCTAGGGAAATCCGGGATTCAAAGGTATTAGGGTTTTTTTGTCTGTTTGAGACTTCAACTCATTATCTAGAATATGCGGTCGTTTCTCATGCAGAATTTTTATTTGTTAGGAAATATCTCCGCAGTACTCGAGTAGAGACAAATCGCACGAGAGGAGCCAGTCCAGGGAGAAACAATATCCTTTTTAAGCACTTTCAGGTTGCTTTATGTCTAATTTCATGGCTATCGAAGCCTTCCTTAACTGTTGCTTACCAGGTCGAGTTCAGAGAACAAGAGAAGATAGCTGTTGCAGTCAGCCGTTCTGGCGGAAGCCCTAAGAATGATTGCGATACCAGTGAAAAGCCAACAGAGAAAATGATTTTCCAGATATTGATGTAATGATTATTATATGGGATGTGACTAATAATAAAGCATTAGTTTTGATTACGTCTGACTACTGATGCGTCACCGTAAACCATATTGCACCTGAGTTGACCACCATTTGATGAAAAATTCCCCGAAAATATGCTTAAGTGATAAGTGGCTTAGTGATGGTGATGTGGGGCCTACGCCCATGGGTAATTGGTAACGGATATAGCTGTATGTCAAAACAGCCTTTGTAATAACAATTGCAGCGTTAGGAAAATATGTGGATGGTATAGAGATTCATGCAGGTTGAATATTTTCCACGACCAGGTATCCTCTATGCTGAGGTACTCGACTTGTCCAAATTCCTGAAGGCTGAAAGTAATTCAATGTCACGTCAATTTCATAGAAAATTTTAATTCGTAAATTTTTTCATGTTACTTATCGTTCATTAAACGATTATCTAAAAGTTTCCCCCTGGAAAAGTGAAAAATCATGTGAGCTTTCGGGCAATTTCGCGACGCCAATGATTGCGGTCTAAATAGCTGCGGCAGTTTAAAAACGTCTTCTACCGATTCTGTTAACCGTCGAAGGTAAGTGGGTCATCATATATAAAGTGAAGTTCAAGGTACTTGAGGAATCATTTGCGCTTGTACGTCTTCGCGTCCATGTCCGCTGGTTCCGCGTGTTAAATCGTGACCGATTGAAATTAAATCAGGTAAGTAGGTAGAGAAGAGCACGAACGGCAGTAAACCTGGATCCTGTTAGTTCTTGTTTAAAAATAAGATTGATCTTGGAGTTTTTGGTTGCTCCTGTTAGAGTGCACATCATAAAGTCCTTTATTGACTCGGATAGATAAGCTTTAATGGGATTTTTCGAGTGTGATGGTAATCAATGAAGGGCGAAAATTGGTGGACTGGTAGTTCTCAGCGCTTCCGTTGTAAAGGGTGAAGAAGATGCTTTGCCATTTCTTCGCAATTCTCTTATAGCCCCTAGGGCTGCATATTTCAGTTCAAACATCCATTAAAATTTTTTTGGACTGGGAATGTCCAACGAAGTATTCCGGCACTAAATCGGCCAGTTCCGGTTTGTTGTGACTAACGCCTTACTTTCTATTGGGTACTATCTGAACTTTTTTCCTAGTGGTGGGAAATATGTACTTAAGAGAGCCTAGGGGTGCTTCGACCCCTACTTGTCAAGGTTGTTTTACTTCCTGAAACAATCCTAAATTAAAAAATTAAATAAAATCACTAATAAATACCTCTATATATTCAATTCGTGCTATACACATATAACAGTATAAGTGAAAACACCCAGTTAGCCGTGATGCCTCTACATTGATGAGTTATTATAACGGGTTTAAATTTCACTGTGTTTATAGAGAGTTAAATACGTTCTTGCACTTGTGGTTTACACTTAACACGCTATTTTCATTACTTGATTGAGTGATGCGCAATGGACCAGAAGGTAAACTGTATTGGTCAGTTTTTGAGATATTGTTACTAAGCTCGTAAAATCATTGGAGATTCTCCGCATGCTTCAAAGTTCCTGGAAACGCCGGTAAATGCTACATTTCCTTGTCTCCCAAAGATTTGTCTTGATAATTCCTATGCTTGGAAAGGATTTTTGGTTCCTATAAACGCTTTTTGAAAAGTTTGGGGATTTCTGAAAACTCGTTCCATTACAGTTACTGAGGAATTTTCTGAATGAAAATGTATTCAAAAAAATAAACGGCACCGTCTAAAAATTAATATACTGATTTTATCCTTTAAAATACGAAAATTGGTAGCGATCGTATTTTTCTAAACGGCCCAGCATATCTGAACGCATCCATTTTATAACTATTAAGAACTTTTATAAAGATACTTTTACTTTTACATCCAGGGTGATTCTTTAATTTAAAAATTCAGCTGCGCTGGTGGCGCTTGTACCAAAAATATCTTTTGGAGACATTGTCTGGTACGCCACTGATTTTTAAACAAATTTTATGTGCCTGAACTCTGTGCTTAGTTCTGAAGAAAAAATTCTTCAGTTTTTTCCGTAATAGGTACTGCTTTCGACAAGAATAACGTTTTAATGCACGCCGCTGACTTGACCTAAATAAAGGATTTTAATTTAAAGTCATAATTGAAGATTTTCCATGCTATTATTTCTTATTACCAAGAATTGGGCAAGAAATTGGCATTTTTTAGTATTAAACGGAATATTAATGAATACAAAAATTGGTATTCTCATTAATTTTCATTATTAGGGTTGATATTTTAGGGCTTATTCTCACATTCTCAGGGCTGGAATGCTTGTTTTCAGTTTCTCTCTCTTCAGAAATACTGTTTACAAAATCGGTAGTTCTAATACAAGAATGGTAAAAATGCATCGCAAATTTTGACTGCGATGCTTTTTCCAGAATGAGTTTTTTTCCGAAGTTCAGATGAAGCAGTAGCTCAATAGTAAAGAAATAAAATTCGGGATTTTTGAATTAAAGGTGTACTTTTCTAAAATTTGGAATTTAATTAAAATTAAATAAAAAATAAGAGTACAAATTTTTTTGTTCGCAATTAATCTAAACTTATGAAAGATAATTAATATCGACATAGACCGGGTTTGGCCAGTTTAAGTTTTGCTCGGGGCTTTATTCAGATGTATCCAACTTTCTAATACAAATAAATGCAGTCAGGATAAATCTGTTCGAATGAGTCTAAAGTATGATTTAACTTAAATCTCACTGTCTCATCGAAATAACCTAGACCGGCCCTACAAAACAATCTGGACCGGTCCAATAAAATGACTTGGACGGGTCAAACAAGATGACTTGGACCGGTCAAACAAGATGACATGGACTGGTTCAACAAGATGACATGGACCGGTCCAATAAGATGACATGGACCGGTCCAACAAGATGATCTGAACCGGTCGAATCAAATGACCTTGACCGATCTGAAGGTGTTATTTCAAGGAACACTGTAGAATGTTGATCTATATATTTAATTAGATCCAATGAGCCATTCCTTTATTCGATTTATTCCGATAATCAATTGAAGTTACGCCGTTATTTTCTGAAATTATCAGCAGTCTTCGTGTTTTACCTACTTCGCGAAGAATAAATTTAACTCACTTAACAAGAAAAATGGAACAGTGGCTCGGCTGCGTAACCGTATTGAGAATGCGATTTTTGAGATAATTAACGTTAATAGGACTAACGGTATATAAATATTCAGATAGTTGGTGCGGTATTTGCGTTTTAAATCGACAGTGTTTACTTATCTACCATCTGTTTTGATGCTACATTTACCTCATTTTCTCCAATGCAAATTCGGTCTGATTTAGTCATGTCACTACGGGCCTGTATGGATTTATTGGGGCGCTGGCTGCTTAGCAAGAAATTAGCAGAAGCACAATGCTTTCGAAATATTGCTGACCTCACTTACGATTTCAGATTCTTATTCCTGTTGGGTAAATTTCTATGCTTTCTGATTTCAAAAAAACAATACCATATGAGGGCGCCAATTACCATTGTCCGGAATACGAGCCCATTGTTCGAACTTAATGATCTTAATTCTATTTTTCTGACAAATTTTTGAGCAGCTGACACGCACTTACCCGCAGGTATTCCTCCGTAAAGGTGATACCAAGATGACGAAACAGATCGCAGGATACCATCTTCTGTTCTTGCTGGTGAGCAGTTCGCTCATAAGCACCCTGGCATACCCCAACAGTCAACCGCCTCCAGAATATAAAAATATCCATACAAGCCCAGCGCATCAAGTCCCATCAAGGTCCGAAAGGAAATTTGCTGAAAAATCCAATGTCCTCAAGAAAGTCCCAACTGACTTGGACGATATCCAGAGCAACGATATATCGCAGGGAAGTGCGGTCGGAGGAGGATTTTCCTGGTCCAACTTGCTAGGTAGGTAGTCCCGAGAGATAAATTATTATTCTGGTGTTGATTAATGGTAGGTGCGATTATGCAAATGATCTTTAACCCCGGAGGAATAAACACTGGACCGCCTAAATCAGATAATCTCGATGATGGCCCGGTGATGCCTACGTCCCCATGGGCCAACCTCCTTTCAGTTGCATTAAAAATTCTTACGGCAATATTAGGAGGCGGGGCCGCGGCCCAGGGCGATGGTTTCGATAAAATTGATAACGGTGCTTCTCCTTTACAGGTCAGTCTTTAGCATGAACGTGTTTATAATACGGTATATGTTTGAAAGTCACTTTTGCTACGACCACATTAAGCGCTAATTAGCAATCAATTGTGTATATAAAAAGAAACTTGATCTTTCTATCTTTTTCTCGAGTAGTTATAGAAATTCTCTTAGCACTATAGTGATCCAAGATACTATTCCTATGTAGTTAGTCGCTTATTGTAAATTACACAGGGAGTTCTGGCAGCTATAGTGTCGACTCTTGTGGGAGGCAGAGATCCGCAGCAAGTGAGCATGATGGCAAAACAGGCGGGAGAGGTATGTAAATATGACACGGTGCTGGTGGGGGGGGGATAGGGTAAAATGTTGATTTTTGGTGACCCTTCCACACAATAATGGGAAAATATGCACGGTGTCAGTTTCCATAGCTTGATCTTATTCGTCCAACAAAAATACTAACGAAACAATACTCTTCTTCCCTGCAGTTCATCAATATCGTGGTCAACCTTCTCGACGCCCTGAAAACCTCCTTTTCGCACCGCTCAATGGCGGCCAGGAACATAGGCAGGAAAGACTCCATCAGTGACGCTGCTGTAGCTGGTTTAACTATGGCCAAAGGGTATGTTAGGTCGCTGGGTACTGAGGAGGATTCTTGCATGGCTAAGTACATCTGTCAGGCTAACAGCGAATGCTCCAGAGATGTCGGGCAAAGCTCATTGTTCTGCAATATTGGAAGGTAATAAACCAGTTTTATACTTGACTAGTGCAATGGAAATTATCGATAATTTTTATTGGACAAATGAGAGTATTATGCTACAATTAAAAAAAAAAACTTTTGATGCACAATTTATATGATTTAATGTAGGGATAAACATATATGACCAACGCATTGAAAGTTATTGATAGTTGTTTGTGCAGTGTGCATAAATGCATTGTGAAATGAAAAGACCATGAGTGTCCGAAGACTTTTTTCTGACCCGCACTGTACCACTGCGTATGGATAGAAGAGATTCGGATAATTCCAGATGCACAAGCTATATCTGGAGGAGAATTTCATGAACTAAATGATACGTGTTTTTGGCATGCTTGAAGAATTTTTAACTCTTAGTCACTGAGTCTTTCACTGCCACATTGACAGAAATTTTATGGTGACACTGCGAGGAATTTTATTGCAACACTATCAGCAATATATATATATATGTCAATTTGTGTTGCTATGGTTACGACAATTTCTCAATAATGACAAAGCTTAACTTTTCGTGCAAAACACATGGCGAATGAAACTATAATATTCAAAATTGTCATTTCAGTTACGCTGCCAGTTTTATGCTTGATAAATCGGGTGGTAAAACCGTCTTCGACTTGTTGTATGAGGCCGGAAGACGAGGGAGGTCCGGGGACAATTGCAAAATGGGATATTTACAGTGTAATGAAGTATATTAGGGAGTTTCGAATCAATTAATATTTCTATGTAGGTTGCTATAGTAGCAATGTCTGGTGAATTAGCCTGAAAAAATTGACTTCAAGTGTATTTATTAAGCTGAAAGTAACGGGTTTCTAAATTAGACACTTCGTCTAAAACTCCGCTACGACTGGAAAATATTGTTTAGAGACTGCTGTTACTAATTGTGCTTAATAATGTTATTTATTTTCGAATATTAAGGAAGGTCTTAAGGAAGCATGAATGAACGCTCATACATTAGTAAGTTATAACGAGTGAATGCAGGAGATTGATTCTTTTAATTAGCGCTAAGGTTAATTTATTGTTTTTTCTTGGGAGTCATCTCAAACGCTAGCCTATAACAAATGCGTTTTGTTGTTAAAATATAGAATTTTATCTGCAGAGATTTTTTGCGTTTTTTTGCTTTTTCTGAACTTCCAGTGCCGTTCCTGCAGTATTCTCGTTGTATGAACCTAATAAATCAGATTTTGTTGAACAGGTGAGTAGGTGATGCGTGGTATCGAAAACTGAACGGACACCATTAGTGTGTTTTTTTTAATAATTATTGGAGTGCGCATTTCTCATGGCAAGATTAGTACAAATGGGTCGGCTCATTACGACAACGTTTGCGCCCCTGAATAAGCCATTTTGCTCCACCTCAAACAGTTCACAAGTTACAACAATCAGAAAGTGAAGAAATGTGTCACATTTCAACAGTCAGTATGTAAAAAATTGTTGAAATTCGAAGGAGTATATTCTTAGAGTTTTGAAGCCTTAAATCCGCTATTCGGCCTCTCTCAATCTTATTAATTTGATAAATATCAATTGGCATTCGGACTATACGCATATTAAATAAACCAATAAGTCACTCGAAGGACACTGCTCTGTCCTATTGTTACCATGTTTACGCTATAAAAACGCCAAAACAATCCTGATAACGCAAAAATAAATGCAGAGGTAAGTCGCATTGTAAGTTTAACATATTATACAGGGTGTTTCGAAAAATGGTGCCAAATTTCAGATGAAATTTTAGACACACGTTCTAGGCTACATTTTGAGTTCACAGGATCATAGTCTGCGGGTACAATTTTATCCATGGTTTTTGCAACGTATTGCAGAATAACTAGATTTCGATTCAATGAGTTGATCTGCAGATGACGATCCTTCTACCAAGAAAGAGTGTCTTAATAGTCGCAATCACCACATACAGACCGATGACGATTATCATGCCAAATGGATTAGATTACATGATAATCAATTTGTTATCAACGTGTAGACCGGTATTATTGGTGGGATTTTAAGTGATCCGTTCCTGTCTCACCTCGGTTCCATCCACCTAAATTTTTGAAAAACGTACTTCTCAACTTAATGAAAAATGCAAGCATTCTAATGATGATACAGGATAGAACATTGTTCCAACATGGCAGTGCACTTACATATTTTGCCAACCATGTGCAGGTTCACTTAAAGCTAGACTTTCGTGGGCAATGATTCAGAAGAGAAGGACCTATTAGTTGGTCAGCGCGAAGTCCCGATTTAACCCCGTTGGATTTTTTTTACATTATATTTCACATTGCCTTATAGCCACCACGAACAACCGTTAGAGAGACTGATGGCAGCCTGTTTTTTGGCGCAGCAATATCCGCACAAGCTATTAAAGGTGCACAATTTTGTGATTCGACGAACAAATTTATGTACCGAGATTAGTGGTCGTTTTAAACCTTTAGTGTAAATTTATTATTTTTACAATGTTTTTAATAAAAGCTACTTAAATATCGATGTCTTTTTATGTCACCGACAAAAAATTACATATTTGAATAATAACTACTTCAGAGCCAAAAAGACTAATTTTCAATTAGAAATTTGTACGAAAAAGTTTTCTATTGCAGTGACCTCTATAACCTCTTCAAGCACCACCATATGAAACACCCTGTATCGAAGGGAGTTTACCAGTCGTCGATGTTGAGGTAATGAACACTATTAGTTAGTCTCGTGACTCAGCGATCTAACATCGGAGGATTCGCTACCCCCGGATAACAGAAGCGGGACTATAGCTTTTTACTCTTCGTCTCGTTCAATGAATCACTGACGACTCTTAGGCGCTCTTTTGTCCTCCTAGATGCTACTTTCTTCATCGGCTGTCTTACATATGGGTGGTTAGTTAGGAATAATGTAGTAGTTAAAACATTTTTCTTGACCATTTCAGGAAAAGGATACCTTGTAGGGTAGTAAGGCGAGGGAAATGATTGTGGTCAGAGCTAGTTAGTCTCGGATAAGTTATACTCAGATTTTTAGGTCTAAACTCTCTCCACCTGGGACATGCTGGTAGTTCCTCCCTATCTTGGAGAACAGTTTTTCCCTTGCTGCCTGGTGTTCTTTATATACTTCTGCGACGAGTGTCTTGTTAATCTTTAAACGAAATAGGTACAACCTTAAGATGAAGTAGGTCTGCTTAAGAGATACTTAAATAAATTATTTATGCAATCGATTTTAGTAGATTTATTCACAACTAATAAACTTATTCAAGTAATAAATAGTTACAATATAAACGTGTGGAATAAAAAACTAAAGATTAAATAAACAACCACCCCCACCAGGTCCACAATAAATGGACGTACTACTTATATAACGCAAAAATCAGCTTTCCTAATAGTCTCAACAATATAATGTCCCAGACTGGAGCCTCACCTGGAATTTCGGAATGGAAACTGTAGAATCAAGAACGATTCACAAATTTTAAATACTGACAAGAATTATTTCTTGAATTTATCGATTTTTTTCACATTTAGTCAATATGGAAATGCTAAATTCTCTGTTTTACATCAGTATCACAAATGGACAGAGCGTTCCAAGGGCAACTAAACACCCCGTTATCTCGTACTTATTTTAAAACAGCCATTTTATGTAACGATACCGGCAGAGTTTGAAATTACTGTTTTAAAATTACCACGATACCCGCATCTAATAAAACAATAAAAATAAGAATGTTTTGTGAGTGTCACTACCCAATTTGGCTCTGTTGAATGTGAAAAAATATGAGGTAAAACTGAAGAAGGGGGTGTTTAGGTCTTCTAGAAACGTCTTGTACATTAGTTTGTTAAAGTTAAATGGATGAATAAGGCAATCCTTGGGGTTGTGTGTCGATTTCTAACGACTTTTCAGTTTTCTTTTAGTCAAGAATGGACATATTTACAATTTACAAATTCAACGAGTCAATGGAAATGCGTAAACCTGCAGATTCGACATCAAAAATCAAGACTTGCGAATGAGTTGATGATATAATTCTGCATCAGAACACCATAAAGCACCAATGGAAATAACTCAACATGAATCAACACGAAAATCGACAATATAGCAAAGTATTATCATTAGTGAATACATCGATACGCTTAGAACTTGAACGCATATTCCTCAAAGGTTCAACTGGCCTCTCAATAATTGCGTTCACAAACCGGAAAAAATCAAATAAGCGTGCAGTCATGTACCTAATTCGAAAATATATCCCAACAAATATCCTTAAAAATTACTTTATTCTTGTGGTGTAAAATTAGTACCTACTGAATCTGTACCTATTACGTAATAGTACGTATAAACTGTAACTTAAAGACTTTATTATTGAGCTGTTTGAGGTGTTTGCACTACCACCGGGGGTGAAAGCTTACAAACGAATTGTATGGTATTGTTAATTAGAGTTTTAATTATCTGTGGTACGCTCGGTTTGTTGGCCAAGCTCTCGAAGAACAACCGTAGTTCACGGAACATGTTCCTCGTGTAGGGATTTCTTCGGGAGGCGTATCGCTGGGCCAGGAAGTTATAGTAAATGAACGGGGTCAGGAGGCCGGCTCTGCCACTAAATTGATAGCAATCAGACATGCTTATCGATTTTTAGTTGTGGAATACTTACGTTAAGGCCAGTAGCACAGTGTAGGGCATGAGGAGGATTTCAGTAAGCGAAACGAACCTGAGAATGTTTAATGACTGAAATTCCACGAAAGATATGAGTAGCCTGCATCCCCACCACGAATTTTGGCCTAGAGTCTGTAAACAGAAAAAGTATTAAATAAAGCTAAACGTGGGATAAATCCTTTTCCTCTCTCGCTATATAAAATTAAAAATTATAAATTAGAATCTCTGAATTTAACCCCTTTCTTCTTGAAATAAAAATACAGAAACAAGCGCAAGGACTTTACACTTTCAAGCTTGTTGAATGGTGTTAACTATTAAATTAAGAGTAGTTCAACAAGTACGTCAAGACAATTATTTTATTCACCTTTTGGTCTTGCAATAAACCATTTAACGAGCATAAAGAAACCGCTGTGTTAAGCTGACAAAACCATTTAAAATTAAAAATTTGTCTACGGCTGAAAGTTCTATTAATAGACCAATTTTAGATTCTTGACAGATTAGCTCTCGATATACTGAGTGTCCTATAAATACTTACGTCTAATAAAGTTAGTGAGTAACTGGATGCATGAAGAATAGCAAAGAGAAGTACTGGCAACACAACCACTAATATCTCATGTTAAGGGATTAATTGTGATTGTCTGTAAAATTAAATCTACAAATTTATGACAATAAAATTTATCAGTAATTAGTGTTTTAAATACTAAACATTATGCTCAACATTCAATTTAATACTATTATATGTGACATAAACCAGAAAAATTAAGGTGGACGTGATCTTCCATTTTAATATATGCATTTATGCAAAAATAACTCATCTCGTTAAATAAAAATTCATTAATTTTTGGGTCTGAATGTAAATAAACTCACTTTTCAGATACCTTGAGGCTACTGTCAAAGGTTAAAGTGCACCAATTATCAGAGTAGGTATAATAATTAACCTAAGGCAATTTGAAAAAGGATACAAGTTGCTGGAGCTACAAAAATAAATATCAAGGAATAAAACAGATAGTGTCCACTGTCCTCTGTTACTAATTGTGACACAAACTGTCTGGAAAATTGCACCCTTCCCAGCCTTTGATGTAATCGTAAGGCACTGATAGCTGCATTTGCTATAAGTGCTTTGTAATATGCACTTTGAGATTCCCTGAAAATAAAGAGCATGACAAAGACATATTAGAATATTTCTTGAGAAGTTTTACTGTATTTGTACAAAAAGGGATAAAAAAAGTTGATTTGTTGAAAAAATGTTTGAAATACTATCAGTGTGATCAATAAAAGTTTAAAAAAAACTTTTCCAACACATAAATAATATGGGATATTGAGTTCATGAGGAAAAGGTTTATTTATTGACTACATTTTAGTTTTGGTGTCCTACACATATACGTCTTTTATGCAAAAAACTGGGTGAAAGTTACTGTGTTCAACATGGCATAACATTGAAAATTGGTTTTATGGTAATATCTATTACTATTTACCTACTATATAGACTCTAAATGTACAAATTTGCCCCAATTTAACCCAACCTTTTATCTTTTAAGATTACCGAAATCCCCATAGTGGAGTTCAAGAAGTAAATTCTATGTATACATAATATATCAGACACATGTCATATTAACTCTTTAAGTTTCTGTGTAATTATTTATCACACATTTTGTTATGAACTGTATAAACCTAGTTTAACTCACTGAAGTAAATAATCTTACCCAAATAGAGGTATAAAATATCCAAAAGAAAACAGGATAACCAATACCCTCATGAGCCACAAACCACAGTCAATTTTGTGTTCGATAATGTGAACCTTGAGAGCTTCAAAATTGAGCCCCCGAGTAGTAGGTGGTGGAGTGGCATCTGTTGAATCACTCATAGTTTCTAAATACCTGTAAGAAAAGGCACCTTACTATACCGATGTGAATAATTATTAATACCCCGCTTTCACCAATGTTGGTTGAAATTTCCTCTGTAAACTATTAATTTATTGCTAACAGACTTGTAAGGCTGATAAAATATAATAAGTTCTGAATACAGACACAAATTAAACCCTGAGTTGGAATCAAAAATGCGTCTAACAGAGATGCAAAATTACCTTAAAACTGAGATGTAAACTTAGTAGGAACCACGAAACGTGATTAGCTTGAGTGGAATAGTGAAATTAAATTTGCAATTTTTTTAAAAGCTGGTTCCTGAACGATGTTGGGTTCCTGACTGACAGTGAATGAGCAAAAATTGTTAGTGACACTCTGACAACACTTCCTGGAAATGATAGGTTAATGGCTTATGTACCGTGCCTTGCAAACAGATAGAACTGGCAATGCAGCATTCGTTACTACGTCACCTACGTAGATCTTCATATTATGGGTTAGATCAGTTATATTTACTTGTTAACCGTTTTTCGATCATATATCATAACGAGTTCTGAGGAGGAGAAGGGGGATAAAATCTTACCGGAAGAAGTATAATTAATTTTTTGTTTTCAGTAATAAATATTTATTTTTCACCGGCCAATTACACTGTGATGTAATTCGTTACATGCAGAGGACATCTTTAGGCTTACCACCAGCACATACAATTCACTTACTGGTTGTAGTTACTTACTAACTCTCTAATGAAAACAACAGAAACTACAAAACTGACTGATTTCTAGACCTAGAAATATTATAAATAAGCAGAGCAAAAATACGCTGATTGGCTTATCCAAAAACAATATGAAAAAATTGTAATTTTTGTGAAATATTAAAATGTACAATCTAACCCCGATTCAAGTAACTGCTGCTTACCAGTAATAAAGTAACAAATAGTTAAAGCGTATTTTAGTGAACGGATTCCATCTGTAAAAAAATTGATTTTAAGTTAATTAAAAATACGCTTATAAATACGTATTTGCGACAACCAGACAACCTAAAAGTGGTTAACATAAAAATTAATTATGACAATGGTTACAGAGCAGGTCCGACGCTATCATCATCAAACCGTGAAAACCTATCTGTTGATTTTTCTTCTATTCGATGGAGATTTTCCAAAGTTGAGGCCATAATGCGGAGATTATCAACTCCTGTTAGTAAAGATCTGTAAATTTACTCATTAGACTGACGTTGTTTGAGCCTCCAAGCAACCATACTCGCCTCAAAGAATGTTCAGCTGTGCTAGCTGCAGCTCTAAGTTCTTGCCCAAGTCTTTGTGCTTGCAATTCCAAAGGTGGCTCGCCTGCCCCACCGACCGCAGCTCCGTATCCCTCCTGCAGGACTTCATTTTCAGCTTGAAGCTGTTTCAGTTGGCTCTAAAACATACAACTTAATGAAGAGTACACTTTAAAATAAAAGTCCTACTTTTAAACTTTTCAATTCCTGTTTAAGCCTTCCTATTGTGTTTTCAGCTACAGAGGCCCTCCGCTACATTGATAAAAAAAAACTACTTAGAAAAATATGACAAAGAATTAGAAGTTTCATACATAATTCCTATCCACTTCATCATCAGTCCGACTAAGTCTTTGTCTTAAACTTATCAATTCAGCATTCAATTTTGCACAGTGCTGGCATCTAGAAATATCACGAATAGGTTCAGTTGTAGTTGGTGAAGGAACAGCAACTTCTGTGGTATTTCGCACTGGTCCATCAGTAAGAAAATCTGGGAGGCTCTTTGAGTTTCCTACCTGGATTTAATTATTTTTGAAAATTGATTTTTAGCACAATTTTGTGTGATTTTACCTCTGTTAAAGGAGCTGTAATGTGAGATTCACTATTTGAAATATTTGCAGATAAAGGCAAATCTAAGGGAAATGCATTCCCCATAGATAAACCTGGGAGATCCAGAGGAATTGGTCCACCAGGAGTTTGATCATCTATTGAATTTGATCTAGTAGAATTTAAGTTATAAAATTGATGACACAATGCAATACTTTGTAGTGACCTTGAAACATGTTGCTTATTACAACCTTGTTGGTCCCATTGATTATAGTCTGGTAGATCTAAATTGAAATCTGGTGGCACATCAAATTTATTACCTAAATAAGCAATATTGGTAAAACTGTTAACATTATGACTATTAGACACTAACCTAAAAAGGACTGTTCAATAACTAGATGATCTTGTACAAAATCAGGTAGTGCTGATGAGAACTCTCCCACAGTCCTGTTATTTGGCCTGCGAGGGCTGTCGGGAGGTGTAACATGTCTGGAAAAATAAAAGATTAAATTTCATAACTTCATCTTAACCATATGATACAAACTACCTATACACTTTAGGTCTAGCTCCCAAAGATCGATAATGTTGATTTGAATTTGTGTTGTCCCGCAAAAAATGTTTAAATGAGAATGGATTGTCTTCCCTTTTTGAGCTTGAGTTGGAGGTTGATTCTTGTACTTCTGTGGTAGGTAGAATAAATAAATGACCATATTTACATAATAATAATAATTAGCTTTCTGTACCTGGGGCTGCTGCTGTTGAATGCCCCAATCCTAACCTATTTGCCTCCATATTATAAGCATTATCGTCTCCTAAATCTAGTGCAAGGCTTCTGGCAGGTGGTCGAGGGTTTCTTTCATTGTCCGGTTCGACATTTTCTTCTTTTGGGGGTGAATTTTCGCCCGACATTTACCTCTTTTGCGATTCTTGAAAAAATTGTTTATTTTTAAATTTTTATTGTATAACTGTCAATAAGTTGATAGAAATTTTGGAATCAACCTGACCAATGTCCTTCAGTATAAGCCATGAACCAAAAAGACAACAGCGCTCCGCTCTACAAGCGCCATTTTTTCAAATTTAATATTTATATTATTAATAAAAAAGCGAAGGTACGTGAAGGACATAATGCGCTTTGATCTGAACTAACCAATCCAAAAAAGGGTTTTTAGCATTTCCATTTCAACCAACCGGTGATATAGCACTTTTAAAACACATAACAAATATAAATCACTTTCTATGTTATGAATTAAGCACAGTATAAATATATGAGACTTTAAAAGTTTTAATGAAGTTGTTGAAATTTGCAAAAATCATGGCAGAAATAGTCCGCCATTATGTAAAGAAAACTTTTTTAGATGCATGGAATTTGTTGAATTTACGTTGATATTTAACTAAATTTGATTTGCAGTCTAAATTTTGATATATAAATACCAATGGTGGCACTGAAAGATGAAAATTTTCGCTTTTTTTCTTAAACGGAAAACACTGTTGTTAGCGCAGTATTCAAACTTTAAATTCACCATATTGTCAACATCATCAGCTGATGTGTCAACAATTCAAATAACCTTAAAATACAAAAGTTATAGTTTTGGTTAATATTTCTAATCATATCCAGAAACTATACGTAAATAGTTCACCAAAATGAACGATTTACCAAGTATAGTCGTTGTTAGTTCAAGCAGTACGAAACCCAAATCTATTATAAAGCTAATCACCAAAGAGAATCCTGTGGAACACACCTGTGGACTCATTAAACAACCATGGAAAATTGGTACGTTTATTATTTTAGAATTACTAAACAATTTCTATAGAATTGTGCAAACAGAGAGAAGAACCCAGTCCAGACCACTAAATATCTGTGCTGTTCACCTGTCAGGACTCATTGAACATATATCGAACTGTTTCTGAAGGTTCTGAACTGGTTTTCTCTTGTCAGAACATAACTACTCTTTTAATTATTGATTGTTTTAAAATATGGAATGTTGCTTAACATTAGGTTTCCATGTATTACAGATAGTCTCAGTTTCCTTAGATGGTTTCTATTTAATTTCTTAATAGAAATGAAATTTGTATCAAAAGTTTGCTCAACCCTATATATGTAAATAAATTCTTATTTGAAGCAGATTTACTAAGTAATGAATGTCAACAGAAACAATTTCACCTTATTTATCAAATCATTGATTATATTTTTGTTTCTAGATACAAAGTATTACTCAGCTTTTGTAACTTTCTTTGGCATGCCTGGAACATATGAGCGCAGTGATGAGTTTAATAGCCAAGTTGAGGCTTTAGTAATACACATGGATTCAAATAAAGAATCTGGATTGGATGACCTACAACAGTGGGAAAAATTAGAAACTGAATGTGATCCAGAGGTATTTATTTGTGTAGTTTATTTCATGGAAGACTTACCCTTTTCATGGTCTACTTATACTTAGATTAAACTACTAATTTCAAATTATTGCAATGACAACACAAAAATTACCAAAACTGCAGCCACAGATTGGTGTTTAAACCGAGGTTTTGAACTTATTGAACTATACCCTTCAGAGATTCCAAGAGCAGATTCTGATGAAGACATTATTCCTGAAAAATTTGGTGTTAATAGGCTGATTGAGGCTCTACAGGTATCTCAGTATTGATACTAACTATACTGAATTAACAATTAGAAATTTTCTATAGGCACATACTTGGTCAAACCTGGTAATGAAAAAGAACAAAGATATTAGTAAACAAAATTCTGAAGCCTTGAAGCCTAATAGTGATGGTCCTAGCGAAGGAACTCCAGGCCTGCCAGGTTAATAATTTCTCACTTCATATCAGCAATGATTTTTAATTGTATTGTTTTCTTATAACATAGAAGACCTTCTTGGGGAAGATGATTTCACAGAGCTCTTCTCTCACCTGCACATGATGAAGGATAGTTTACAGTCGTTGCCAGTGGCTCAACGGAAACAATGTGCAGAGCAAATGGTCACGGCTTTTTGGAGGGCTATTGGTGGAGATGAAGAGGAATTGTTAGACCTTTAAATAAATTATTGTAAGGCTTGTTGAGTGGAAGATGGAATCTCAGGCATCCAAAATCCATCCTCTGAGAAATTTCAATCGTAATTAACTTTTAAAAGACCGATTTTTAAGTTAAAGCAGTTCGTCTGAGTTTAAAATGAGTAGAGGAGAGAAACAACGTAAATTTGGCAACAACATAAACGGTCATGAATTGAAAGACTTTCAATTTATGCCCTTTTCCATGGTTTGATAAATGTGATAATATCCAAAGTAACACGAAATGTAACGTTTTAGACACCACATTCATTTCATCTAAAGTATTGTATTCTCATTAATGAGCATTATTTCCTCAAGTATTCTCAATTGGGTGGATTATCAAGGTAAGATTTATCTATTAGGAATTTCACCTTATTCGAATAGTCCTTACGTTTATTTCTATATTTTTGTTATATCTAAAATTGTGGATATTAGATAGATAGGTAGATACATGATTTTAGATTATATATTGCTAGATAAAGTTTATTCATTAGATTAGATGCCAAATGTAAATACAGTATTATATAAATTTGTGAACTAGATGGGTTTTTGTTTATTGATATACCTTGTTAAGAGTTATAGCATAACATTGGTGTAATTTATAGCTAAATCTTCATCAGCCTAATTCCTTTACCATGTTTAAAATGAAGAGGTAAAGAGATTTCAGGGAAGAAAATAAAAATATTCATATTATTACAAACATTGTGCTCGAATGTAATGAGCGATATCTACTCAAAAATGTTCTATTAATTATAATGATTATTATCAAGCTTTTATCTATTTTTTGATAATCACACATGAGACGAAACAAGGAGGGTGGTTTGGTAGCTTTTACAAAAATGCGGCATTGCCATTCTGCTTCATACCTGGGAAAAGAGGAATTTTTCAATTTAAGTGACAGGTGTCACGTCATGTTCATCATATCAGTGTTTTGTTTTGAGTTCCTATAGTTTCTCTTCCAAAAATTATTGTAATTTTGCCCTGTTTTACAAACGAGATTTAACTAAGGTAACAAATATTTATGAAAAATATTTTATTTTTATTAAATTTTAAATTTTTGCCTAGTTGTTTCAGTCATCAAGGAGTTATATCTTGTATTTCCAGTATCCATTCGGTAAAACGTGGCTGTGTTCCTAGTTCTGTTTTAAAAATCCAAGCAGAGGCAAAATGCTGAGCAGGATTACCTTTGGAGCTCCTATGTGATATGTGATGCATATAATGGAAGATGAGTTTGATAGTGAATCTAAAGATGAATCTGACTCAACTGAACAAATTTTCCACAACAATGTTAGAGAGCAAATTGTGAGTTTCTGAAAATTCAGCTTATGTAGCCTCTAATAGTTCCTATACACAAAACTGTTGGCAATATCCAATTAATTACTATTTTCTAGTAGTTTTAATTTGGTTATGGACACCTTTGTATTGACTATATAGTGCAGTTGTTTTTCCATAGGGTCACCACATACATTAAAAAAAGAGGGCAAACAAAAGTTTACCCACTTCTGAAAATGTGTTGAAACGAATTTAACAATAATTAGTCTTGAAATACTCCTTTCACAACTACAAATTTATGAAAAAAATTATAAATTTGGGAAGATGTGCAGAGTAATCTTAAGCCTTTTAGGCAGTCCATTAAAGATCAGAAAAATAGTTCTAATATACTCAAATATGGTGATCTTTAATCACATTGAAATTAAAGCTATAGCTGTAATAGTTTCTTTTTTTTTTAGATATTCCTTTTGCTCTTCCTGGGTCTCTATTTGGCAAGTGCAGCCATATTAAGTCGATTTAAAAGAAAAGGTAAATATAGTGTTAGTAAACTGTTATGGCTCTCTTGCAATGAAAATTTTAAATAACACTGTGAGAAATTGAAATAAGCAATTTTTTGGTTAAACTTTTGCAGGTAAGGATGATTACTATAGTGGTGATGTGGATGAAGTGGCCGTGTACAGAATAAGCACCTGGTTATGCACCTTCTCTTTAGCAGTATCAATAGGTTCATTGCTATTGCTCCCAATTTCAATCATATCCAATGAAGTTCTAGTTAATTATCCAGACTGCTATTATATTAAATGGCTTAACTCTTCTTTAATTCAAGGTTTGTACTTTAAGACAACTTTCCTTCTCCATTAAATTTTTGTTTGCACTTAAATTTTAGGTTTTTGGAATTGTGTTTTTTTGTTATCAAACTTATCAATGTTTGTCTTACTACCATTTGCCTACCTTTTTACTGAGTCTGAAGGGTTCTTTGGTCACCGCAAGGGGCTGTGGGCACGAACTTATGAAACTTTTGTAGTTCTAGCATTGTTTGCAACTGTAGTGTTAGGAATTACATATGTTTTATCAGCATTATTCAGTGAGGATCCTACAACAAGAATGGTTCCTTTTTTCAGTAAGTTATGTTCTGATAAAGTGAAACTTAGTACAAATTTTCTTTTTTTTAGATTTGTGGATATACCTACCCTTTTTGTACTCTTGTACATCATTTCTTGGAGCACTTGTCCTGCTAGGTACCATTAATTAAAATTATTTTTATCAATTGCTGAATAATTTCTTTTTTACAATACTTTCAGTGTGTACCCCTTTAGGGTTTGTGCGTCTTTTTGATGTAGTAGGCAAATTCTTAATAAAACCACAAATACTTTTTGATTTAAATGAAGAGTACAGTGCCTGTGCAATTGAAGAGGAGTGTTTAGTTCGAAGGCTCAAACAGGTGGAGCATTATGGTGAGGCACCGGAGTTTTGTGTAAAAATCTGCAAATTGAGGTACTAATTTTTTAAAGGAAATTGGTACTCATATCCTGTTGCTTTATCTAATGGGAATGTACCAGTTCTGTATGATGAACCTAAATTATTTGATACTGGAATACGAATGCGAAACGGAGAGTTACAAGGCACATTGAGTGAAAAGTTGAAAGAAGTGGAAAAAAAGAGGAAGATTTTAGGTAACTTCAAATCTATTGATTCTGATAACAAAGGGACTATTTTTCTCTAATTTACAGACAAGCAGAGAAAAGCTTCATCTTTTATTAGAAATATCGTTTACCCGCTTGCAATACTGATATTAATCGGGTTAACAGGGATTGCTGTTTTGTTGGTTATTCAAAACACTTTATCGCTGTTGATAGGCATCAAAGCATTGCCAAGTAGTTCTAAGGTATGTTGAGTCAAGACTTGGTCAATTCAAGAACTTGCAATACTTTTTCTTCTGTTTTCCAGCAATTTACCTTAGGTGTCAGTTCATTATCCAAATTAGGACCATTTGGAGCGGCCTTGGAAATCGTGATAATAGTGTACTTCATCGCCACATCCTCTATCGGCTTATATACAACACCATTCATGCAAAGAATCAGGCCGACGCCAAAAAAAACCTCGTTTACTATTGTGATAGCGAATTGCGCATTATTGCTGATGATCAGCTCAGCTTTACCGCTGTTATCAAAGACTTTAGGTGGGTAATTAATTTATGATATATTGGAATACGTTGATATTAACTTATTTTTCAGGAATAACTAATTTTGATCTCTTGGGAGATTTTGGAAGTGTAGAGTGGTTAGGCAATTTCAAAATAGTACTTTTATACAATGTTTTATTTGCCATAGCAGCCTCTCTCTGCATTGTCAACAAGTTTACTGCCAAAGTGAGGCGGGAATTGTACGCCCGTTTACTAGAAAATTACGTGTATATCAATAACTGCGCGTCTTTTCTCAATTAGGTTTAGTTATTTTTTTCAAATTTGGGTCAGTATTTGTATATACAGAGTGGCCATTATCTCTCTCTCGTTGTGTGGCTAACTTTTTTCATTCAAATTGGTTTAAATGGGCAAAGTATGCACAGTTCATCAGAAATTTCAAACTAAGACGAATCAATATGAAGAACTTGGTCTCTTCAACTGTTCTGTAATAGACAATAGCAGTAGCTGCTGTAGACTGCTCGTTAAAGACAGTTCGCAATATTTTCCTGCAGGTGGAATTTATAATTTGTATTATTTTTTACAAATACGCGTATTTATAAATACGAAATTAATTTAACCTTTTGAGTCTCGTCTTCTTCATATTTTCGGTGTCAATCATTTCTTCAAGACGACTTGCAGGTAGAAAGGTTTATAAGTTTTTTACTGAGATTTAGTGAAAGATCTACGATTTCAATCAGTTAAAAGTCAATAACATCGTTTTACGACGAACTTTGGCCGTGCTTATCGTTGTCATTAGACACTTTAGACATATTATTTGTTATATGTTATTTTCATTACCATCGTCACTTACTGTAAACTTTTGTTTTGCATGTATTTATAGTATAGTTTTTTGTGTAATTTTTACAATTGTGAATCTTATTCGTTTTGAAAACACAGTGTTTTAAACTAATCCTTGTTATTCTCATTTTCTACACCTATATTGCTTCTGAAACTATGGATTTCACGGAATTCTATTTTAAAGCAATTCAGACCCAACATAATAGCGAATTAAAAGTAAGGATATAAGAACACAATAAAGACGCGTACAAGTGGGGTTAAGGTTCAGTCGGTTCTGGAAGGACATCTATGCAGATATCTATCAAAAACATTTTTAGTTTTTTTCTGCAATAAATATAATTTGAGAGATATTATATAACGTTTAATTAATTAACGATTTTTACTTCCTTCTGGATATTTCAGCAATGACTTATTAGGATGACATTCAAACATAGTTTTTGAAATAAAAAAATTAAACCATACAACGAGACAGTAGATAAATAACCTTTTTATATACTTGCAGTGCATACACTGTATCAAATGTAAGGTGGGTTAGTATCGGGATCTCTTAAAAAGTAAGGTACCTCATTTAACTTCAATTTTAGCCTTAATTCAAGTCGTGATTTTTCGGTTTAGCTGGTTAATGGAGTTCTTGACATGTTGGCGAATTAATTTTTATTTATCTGTTGGTACCAAATTTATGACCACATGGGCCCTCATAACGAAGTCAAGATTCTTAAATTTCAGTGCTTAATTCTGAATTAGCCCAATTGGAGATTGGAAAGTTCATGTTTACAATTTTGCTTTTAGTCTAGACTCTTGTCTTCCTACGCTTCAGGTTCTATTTTTATCTATTCTGCATATCATACGTATCTAATACTTCCATTTATGTGTGTGAAATTTAATGTTCTGCTACCTCTGGCCTGTTCGCTTAAATTGAAATATGCATCTATTACCATTTACAAGATTTTCATACTAGCCCTCCTGCTTATATTGAACGTGGTGTATAAATATTGAAGGAGTATAGAGAGATTCTGAACTGTTGTCCTATTTATTTTTAGCGTTTATTTAACTGTACCAATGATATTATCGTAGGTAGTAGGTTTGTTCTTTATTGCTGAACGAAATTTACAGTTTTCCGGTCTTGTCCATAGAATAAAATCCGTTTTTCTCTTCTAATAATCAGTACTAGTGACCTGGGCTTACAATGCCAGACATTACTTTTAAGTCCACGTAAATTTTCCCAGTTGAAATTTAGACGAAATTATAACTAAGAAATCAAAACAGGCAATAAATCGCCTTTTGTGCACACTGCTGCTAATGTTAACATGTCCTGAACTAGCAGTCCTACCTCAAAACTTATGGCAATAAATGCAAGATAGTACAAAAAGTTCAGCAAAATAAAGAACGAACATGGTGTTAAGAAGTTAAATATATATTTCATATACCGATTACAGTGTGATTAATACATAGTTTGAAGTATGTTGAGTGTGGCCAATAAAGGAATATTTTATTATTTAAATCAAATATTTTATTATTTCCCTAACTCTGGATAAATGTTTGTGTTCCAGATTTAGAATAACTGAATAGAATAGATAAATTATTGTTTAGCATATATGCATATCAGTAAAATTTCCGCTGTTTTTGAACTTAGTTCCCCATGCACCATATTGAGAATTTATCGTCTTAGTAGCAGATTCATTTTTGGGCTTATTCTGATATTTCATGCCCGTTTCGGATATTGTGGCTTTCCTTCTAGAAAAAAAATGAGGCGAGATATTAAAAGTACTGAGAGATCATTATGTCATCCCTCTGCATGTAAGTATTTTTCTTACTTTGTATTGTTCGTTTCAGATGCTGCTGGTCGTATCGAGGTAAACCTGGCTCCAATGTCTTGTACCATTTTGATGTTTGGTTTTTGTGCCTATTTTAGAGTTCTTCTAAGCTCGATAAAAGCGATAATTCTTAAGGAACGTGGTGAATTTGAGTGAGCACTTGCAACTCTTTTCTGTTACCGGTGTTTCCTTGCCTGCTGCCTTTCTTTGTGCGGAGGTTTTTCTCTAAACTGGAATTAAAAATAAAATTCTGCGTAGTTGTTCGTGGCGAATTAAGACAGTAGTATTTGTGGTCACCATATTATCCACAATTGGTCTGATTTTTAATTATATGCATATATATTTATACAGATTTTGCATAATTTCTGGCTAAATTATGGAGTGTTTAACATTAAAACTGGCAAATCTTCGAATCTTTCTTCTTAGAGGTATATATCGAAGACTATAAATAAGGCCGTATTTCTTTCATATTTCTGTTTATCTATCAAGGATGTAAGCGCAATTACGCGGAACAAAAATTGGACTTTTATGAGTTAGAACTAAAACTGGGTATAATTACCTTAAAGTTTGTTGAAACCTTGAAGTAACTAAAAAGTCTAACACATTCATGGACACAAAAGTTGGTTTTTATTTGTTAGGAATCATTCCAAGAAGCTCAAGAGAGAACGTAGTGAATGTTAACTCACTGAAATCTCATGAAACAATCAAAGCAAGTAACTGGTAGTACCGGTATTAATATAGCCAACCTTGTAATTTAAATATTAATTTATGGAAATTGTAAAAATTACTTCGATATCTGGTTTCAGTACGTAAGAACTCAGTTGAAATTCATATGAAAATAGCAGAAAAACATTTATCTAATGACAATTCCACTTTTGTCTATTTCATATTCAAATAATCTGGAAATTTCCGGATCGATTCTTAGATACTTAAAAATCTTTGGTAAACATGTTTATAAATTATAAAATTCTTGCTTTTTCCCATTTTATTTGAGGTTTACCTTATTTGAAAACGGCAATTAAAGAGATAAGATAATATTAATTTTTTTCAGGTATTTTTAGATTTTTATTAATATTATAAAGAGTGAAATTAGTTTTTTTGATAATGAGAAATCTTAGCCTTCCTTATGAAAGGTGAAAAAAATGGAAGGAAGATCCACTTATTGTACTTTATTTCAGCACGCACTCTTGTTTGTGCCTGTGGTTCAGTTGAAAAGTAAATTGAAATGCAATTTCAAATCGAAAAAGTTCAATTGCAACTGTGATTTAAACGGACAGTCAATTTACGGTTTTAGATCGGTTTCAATGGGGGTTACACTTGAGCTGTGATGGCAATTTAGACCCTATTTCTAGATTTTTTTCGCATTTGGTTCACGACCACGGGAAAATTGTGCCAATAACTCGTAAAACACTTTTGGCTTGTTATGTGAATAACTGTTTACGCATTGAGTGGAGAAAGGTTGCTTTCCTGCACTGTTGAAGTAAGTTCAGGTTTAGCGAATGCTTTCGACGGTTTTTTAAATCTGGCGTAGTGGAAGCTTTCATAAAATTTGTCCCGACGTTTCAGGGCCATTCTGCGAAATTGAGTTTAAGTTTGGAATTTTTAGCGCTTACGCAGAAGCAGGTATAATGAATATGAAGAGAGTGATAAAACTACAAAGTGGAAATTTGCAAGGAAATCTGCTTTGCGGCCATTCTATTGGTTGCAATTGATTATTACAGCAAATGTGCAGGCAAATTTCTGTTTTCTAATTTTATTACTCACTTCATATTCATAGGAACTACTTTTGCATAAACGCTAAATATTCCGAACTATTTCTCGCTCAAAATAAAGCTTCTTTTCAGTTGAAATTGAGGCTTAAGCTGAGATGCAATTTGAAAATGAAAAAAGTTCGAGTTGTGCTTAACATGAGGTGGTTTAAAATGACGATAAATTGGAAGTTTCGGTTAAGTTTGACTTAAATTGGGAGCAAATTTATATTTAACTTGCAGTTTATATTAACCCTGAAGTTGTGGTTTAAATGGAGGTTTCCGTTGAAACTTATGAGTAGATTAAAATGGCGACTTAAACACATCAATTAAAAGCTGAGTCGTTTATAGCAATAAAACTAAGTTGTTTTGCTTGATATCGAGTTTCAAGTGAATTTTCAAATGCATTTATGACTCATATCACTGTAGTTTTAAATTAAGAAATAGCTTCAGATAACATATCTCAAAATAAAGCAGGAAATTGAAGAAATGAAGTAAAAGATAATTCTATAGCTTTAAATGATGGTTCAATATGGTTCTAGGATCAAACTCAATTTCTTTTAATTAAAAAAACAAAAAATAAGCTAATTTTTCTCTTTACGATGAGGGTCGAGGGTTGTTAGCACACCAATCAGTCACTTCAGAGATACGTTCAGGATGATCGATCCAAAATTCATTGAATCTCTTTGTCCTTAGAAACTCCCCCACTTCGCCTGGAACGTGGTTCATCAGGAAATGGATGGCACGCTCGATGAGGGCGTTCGTCAAAATGTCGACTTCTGGAATTGAAACCTGAAAGCAGATCAGTTATTTCAAATTGTAGGACTACAAAACACAAAACCTACTTCAGTTTCCACCACACTAACCCCCAGGGTAAAATTTTTCACTTCTGACTTGATTCCCTGGTCTTCTTGCCCGCTCTTCGTGAGGTTGAAGATCCCAAAGAAGTCTGTATGGTATAGAACAACACTAAAATTTTTAAAAATTTTATTATCATCTTCACACGAGGTGATTGAAGTATTAACTTATAGCTACCGCTTCCGCTAAAAAGCTCAAGTGAATACTCGTAGTTTCCAGTGAAATTGAGCACTGGCCAATAAATGTCGTAATCAATATTGAGGCCGTTGGGGCTCGTATATGAGGTCACATTCACTTCCTTCAACTCCAAATCCATGAGGTGGAAGAGGTAGTTGTCGGTTATTTCCAAGTATAAGCTGCAAATTTGTGGTGTTTATCATATGAGACCGAATATTTCTATGCTTGATGTCTCATGCGGAAAACAATTTAAGAAATTTAAATGTGTTATTTGATGAATTTAAAGGTCATGTGAAATCATCAATGCAAACACTTCAGTGCTATCTGGGGTTACACAATGGTTCGTTCAAGCAAATATTGTCTATAGGTTTTACTCACTCGTTTCCTAAAAGAGACGAATTAAATACAATATCTCTGATCTTCAAGGGATTATGCACTGGAATCAATCCTTCTATGCCATTTTCCGTTGCCCACAGAGCACAATCCACGAATTTATACACGAGGTCCGTGTCGTTGGTACCTGAAAGGTTTATAGAGTTGCAGGTATTGCTGCCTTATAAGAGTTAAAGCACACATTTTATTTAGCAAATACGCTGAGAATTGAATGTTAAAGGAAGTGTTAACTCACCTTGTGCGGTGCTGAAGAAAGCTAATAAAACTATAGCAGCCACTGTTTTCATTTTGAATTTAATTTGATTTAATTTAATTAAATTTGATGAAATTTAAGTAAAATATAATGAAACTTAATTGGTTGAAGATGTTGGTATGAGCATTTAACTTTTTTTTGAACAGTATTTATATATCTATTTCAATCGCGATTATACTTTTGAGATATGGATTAATAATTAGATAAACTAACTATGACCAACCAGAAGGACCCACTTACTTATGCAAAATTTCCAAGTACCTAAATTTCATGCACGTGTATTGAAAATGATCAAAGAATTGCTACTCATGATATATTATATTTTGTTTATTAGTTGAAATTATGAATGCTTCACTTATGAGAGTCTAATTGTTTATTAAAAGTTTCATTCGATAAAAAGGTTTTATGCGTCGCTCTGGTCTTAGAGTTATACAGCCTATATTTTCGACGGTAGGTTAAGTATGGAGATTATTAAATATATATTTTTCGGCTTTATATTATAATTACCATCCCCCAATAAAAAAATTCTTTGTAAAGAGATGTAATATTCTAATAATAAGCCGGCAATATTCCACGTCTCGTCCTGAAAACAGAAATCAATTTAGCCCGAAAAAATATCTTCATTATGCAAAGGGCTTTGTGCACCTGTTGGCTGCTATAAATGCGAAAAGCTTTTACTGGGAGTTTCTTAAAGGACGAGCAATCATTATATTATGTTGAACGCGAGGGTTTGCTAACTGGAAATTAGTTCTTCTATTAAGAGGTTTGCTTTCCTGTTAAAAACATAGGAGGTTCTACTTAGGTCTTCTAAGGTCGTTTTCTAATGCCACTGACTTTAAAAGTCTGAATGTAAATTCGGAAATCGCCTTTCCTCAGGGGAAAGCTTCTCCTAGTGTTGTTCCGGAGTTTGAAGAATCCTAATATACTTGATAAATTGAAATTGCAGGAGAAACTTTCTCAGTGTCTTGATTTAGGTCTTCTGAAATCAATTTTCAATGCCACTTTTTTTCTTTATGAGCAAAACCTTCCCCTTGAAGTCTGGATAAAAATTAGAAAGTCTTCTCTTTATTTCCAGCCTTACTTTGGAGAATCCAGGCACTAATTTAATTGAAATAACAGGAAAATCTTCGAAGCGCTTGTATTGAGGTCATTTAAAATACATTCAGAATTTTCTTTCTTCTAGGGTCGGTGTAGCTCTCAGAAGTTTTCAGAAAGTCAGAGAGCTCTCAGCAAGATTAAAAAGTCAGGAAAACTGGGTGTTTTTGCAGCTTCCTGCAGAAAAAATGAAATTAGGGAAGTAATTACGAGGTACTCGTACTGAAGTGTTCTGTTTACTCAAAGAGCATTTCCAGCGGAACCTTGTGTATATGCCGACCTAAAACCTCCACGCAGAACTCTGGATAAAAATTCGGAGACTTTGTTTCACCTACCAGCTTCTTTTTCGAAAGCCCAAATATACATTGGTAGTATTTAAATATGAAAAAAAATCTTTGTAGTGTTTTTTATTGAGTAATTTAAAAGTTAATTTCCTGAAAATCATGGTTTCCAGAGATAAAACTTGCTCTTAAAAGTTATTAGGTGAAAAAATCTCTAATTGTGGTGGGAAAAATATTCTCTACTTTCCCAACTTGCTGTTAGAGAATCCAAATATTGAGGAAATTAAAATAAGAGAAAAATTTGTGAAGTACTTGTATTGACCGTCTCTTGGAACCTTTTTTCTTCTTTCACTTTCTGACTGGAGAATGCAGATATCCTTATTGCATTGAAAAAGAGAAAAATCTTCGAAGTGTGTTTCTTATAATAGCATCATCTGAAGTGAAGTTCCAGAAATTCCAGGGCGTTTAATTAAAAACAGTAGCGCCTGCACAGGGAGAATAGAAAAATTTTAATTTCAAACCTGGACAAATAATGTTTTTTTTTTGGATCCATTGGACAGTAGACTAAATTCAAATATTTTGCGACGAGTTCTAGTAATCAACGTAAATATTTCAACCTTTCGACTGGCCCAAATCGTGAGGAACATTCTTGTTGGAGGTTCCTTACAGATTAAATGTTAGCAAGTAGAACTGAATGGAACTTTATTGGGATCATTCGGGTTCCCACGCACTTTTTGAAAAATCCACTTCAAGACTGCGGGGCCTCTATGTATAGAGTGCTACATTAATTGTGTGATTAATTCTAATATCGTCCACCACACTCCCGATTTACTCTGGCATCAGCGATGCACGTGTGTGGGAACGTGGGCTTTCAATGGGAAATTACGTATTTCCAGCCCCAATAATTTTTTTTTTAAATAACTGCTGTGATATTAATAAATTTAATAACATGATCATTCTGAGAAAAGATGAATACATGACTGAAGAAAGTTGCGGCAAAGGAAATGTTTCAATTACTTTAATGTCTATTAAAATAAGGTCGCTTGTTTACAGACAAATTTTCGTTGTAGGGCCCTGTAAATAGAACATGGGGAAATCGATTGTGCTGATATGAAAGGGCTATTATCTCTTTTTTCGTTTTAACAAGGTCGACGTTTTTAAAGCCTATTATAGTCTAAATTGGTCGTCGATAATAATAGAGACATGGAGTATGGAGAGCCACACGAGCGGCGCAAAAACATCCCAATAATAACAGCCGATAACTTACAAAGAGACGCAACAGTGTCCCCTTCCTTCGTCCCTTTGCCCTTCCCAAAATCCCTTTTTGCCAGTGTTGCCAGACCGCAAATCGAATCAACAGTAGTTTTTATAAAAATCAAGATAGCTTAAATGAAATATAAGTAGGAACGTGGGAGCCCTGCCTGCACCACTAAGAGAGGAGTGATTTTCAGTTTTTGAGTTCATCAACGGCCTGCGTGGGGGCATAGGTAATGTTGAAATGTCCTGAGTTAATTGCCCTAGTTAGGATAACAAGTTTATCACACGAATAGTCAATCAAACCAATTCGAACGCCCTTTGATAGAACACTTTGACGTTTGTTAAATTTGCTATAAAGAACTCTTCAGAACAGTAAGGATGTTGAACATGAAGGGAAATAGAGCAAAAGGGGATAGTTCAAAAAGTTGAGCAAGAGACTCAATGATTATATCGAAGAATCTCTAGAACCTCGTAGGCACTGAGAAATGTTGCTTCTAATTGCTTCTGTGTGGACGAGTTTTTGTATACTACGAGGCTTCTATATTTCGGTTTCCTGCATAGGATCTGCGGTCTACCGGAATTACGCAAGATTCGCGGTCTTACAGCAGACTTCCGACAAAATACGTGGGCACCCGACTTATGTTAACCAGTAATGGAGTTCCAGAGTCTACTTTCAAGTTGAAATTTTATTTATTATTTTCTATGTGTACAGGGTATCCTATATATCATTCTATAAATCAGGTTTTAGTATACAGAGTGTTTCAACAGTGTCTCATTACTGGCGACCCAAGACTATTAATAATAGAACTGGGTGCAACAACAAATATTTGGCAGCAAATGGTGAAAGATACTTTCCATATGAGACGCCCCGGATATTTCCATGTCGTTCTAAAGTATACGTAGCACTTTGATCCATGCCCCACGTATTTAACTTGATGCTCTAACTCTAATACTAAAAGATATAACTATGCACTTGTGGGACACCCTGTGTACGTGACGCTTTTAGATAGATTCAGTTTTAGCATTTAAGTTTATGTAATTATAGCTTAATTTCTACAGGGTGTTTCAGCACTGTACAATAATGTTCTTTCGCAACAAAGTTAGAGTGTAACAATAACAGTTTCGATCTTTGCACTTGCGTCATACAGGCATGTCGTATGCATTAAATCAATTCAAGGTCAAGGTTCAATATGATTAGTGGCATCTCGAAAATTTTATGTTTTTTCGATTAAAATGAAAAAAGCTTGTATAACAAACGCAGGTAACGAATATAGGAGTTGAAGAGCTTTATGAATTAAACACCAGAAGAATGAAATTAAAATCAGGAAAAGTGCTTACAGTTTTGCGGAACACAGTGAAGGCATTAACATATATTCTCACGCCTCTGATCGTGGTAAAATTGTAACGAATAACCAACTGAAAGACATACGCTCACATCGCCATCTTTACTCAACCTGTATACACTCCACCATTATTAACTTTGACTCGTTAATCCAGTCTGTAGAGGACATGCATATTTTATGTCTGTCTTTGTTATTTGAATATTACGTTCCCGCCACACGCCCTAGAGACGTATGTGCTACTTAATACGATGCACATGCAAAGATCCAAATTACCTATTCTACGTGAATCTATTCTGAATTGTCGCCACCATCGCATTATTTTGACATTTTTGTTGAGGGTAACTTTGAGACGCCATGATGGAAAACAGTTAGTGTTTTATGCGGCTTCAAAGCTGCGTGACGTCTCAAACGTCCCTCGGCCGTGCTAAAAAATGATAATCGAAGAGTAAATTTCAAATTGAACGAAAAAATTCGACTTACTCGAATCCAGTTCAGTGACGCAGGTATCAAATTGAGTTTTATGACGATGGCATGAAACGCGCTCATTTCTTCTTGTAAAATCCTTACGACACAGCAATAACGGACTGTGTCACCTATTTACACCGGTAAATTGAAGCCATATTCAGGATCGGCTGTGTTCAGTCTTCTGTGATACCAGAGGCACTTGATTGGTGCAGAGTATGAAAGACAGTTTAATTTTCCGGTTTTCGTGAATAGCGCCGTTATACGATGACGAAGGCCAGTTACGTTAACTTTAAACTAACCCGAATTAACCTTGAGTTGCTGATGTGTCCACGAATTACCGCAGGAATGCAATTTGCAATTAAATGCCTCAAGGCTGAGTTATCTGTCAGTTTATTGTGTATCCTCATTTATTTCCGTTTCTGGTTTGTTTTCACTTTAATATTCTTTACTTACTACTTAACACCATCGCTAAATATGCTAAATTCTAGTACCAAACACAAATTCTTCTATTAAAAATTCGAGTCATTTTTTAGACCAATTGAAATTTTGAAAACGTTGAATTTTTTTGGCAGCTTTGCCAAAAATGGCTTTGGGATGCCATGATAGTTGACAACGTTAAAAATTGACGTTTGCGCATATGCATTGCACATGTCAAACACCTTTGAGCCATTCTTAAAATGATGATGATTCGGCTGCAATCTTCCAGTTCAACGTGAACATTCCCGTAGTTCAAATCACCTCAGTGATCTAGATAACAAATTAAGTTGATTCCGATGTTGTAAAATGCGCTCATTTCGTCACATAAAGAAAATAATATTATTATCATTCTAGTAGATAAAAGTAACGCCACAGTAATAATCAATGTGTTACCTATTCAATCACGTAAATTAAGATGTTGAACCATTTTCATGGTCGTCCCAGCCTTATTTTCTATGATATCAGGCCATTTGACTCTTGGAAAAAACGGAAAATAATTAATTTTTCTAATTTTCCTTAGAAGTTCCGCTACATTATCTCTAACAGAGATTACATGAATAAATTCGGGAACGGCATTTTTAATAAAATGCTTCAAGGACGAGTTATTTGTCATTTTTTTGTGCATACCCGTCAGTTTCCCATTTGTTTTCACTTTAATATTCGCCCCAATGGCGTTGAGAGGCCGACTGAGGTGCCCTTTTCTAGCAAATTTGCACCAGATTTGTGAAATTCGTTTAAGTAATTTTTTTGATTTTGTGATGACTAAATTCTTAGGAACGAATAGAAAATAATTTTGAGCTGGTTGTTGTCTCTCTAGGTTCAGTAAATTTTGGTGCGAACATAACAAAAAACAAAGTTTATGATGGTCACCAAAAAATCAAAACGTGGGATTGCAAATACATATGACATCGCCATGTCATAGAACAGAGAAAGTTGCAAAGTTTTTTCAAAACGTAAATTTTCTTTAATGCCTCCGAAAATCGTCTCGATTTTGCAAAATTTTAAAGCGGAACATCCCCGAACCCTCAATTACTCAACTTTGTCCAGAAACGAGCACCCTGTATATATATACGTAAATATGTAACATATACCTAAAAGCGCCGACAACAGCGCCTCACCTGTTTGCAGGGATCACAACAGGCTGCCGCCGGGGAAACTCCGCGTAAAGTTTGCCCGTGCGAGAGAAAGCCTTTTCCACCAAGGTTGAGGGTCAAGTTCAATCGATGCAGGAGCGCGGAATTTTGCAGGGAACCCTCCTCTAAATAGGTCGAGGCTACGGTTAATTCGCCGTTTGGGAATCGGGGTTATTTCAGAATGGATAAATAGTGGATAGGGCTGGAAATTTATCGGCTAAATACCCTCATTTAAATTGATATTCACTGGACAAACGGATTGAGCAAATTGGAATCCGATTTAAATATTACTGTGGGGGAACTTTAAATAGCTCATTTCATGATATATTTGTCGACAGCGGCGACATTTATTGCGGTATATGCCGTCAAGTTTATTTTTATATTTTCACCAAAATAAATATTTTAATTGTGGAAATTCTCCACAGTTCCGGCCTATCTAGATCTCAAGAGTCCTAACCGATCCAAAAGCTAAGTCCCATAGAATTTTAAAAACCGATACCTACATAAGTGTGACGCCACGAACTAGGTCGACCGTTTCCGGGATCTGGCTCTACGGGATCTGGAACTAGTCCAAGGTCGAGTGGTGGGGGAATTCCGACTGCTCACATTTTATCTCTCTTCAGACAATGTGCTCAAATCGACTTGGATCCAGGTTCCAGGAATAATGCGAATTACAACAGAGAACTTGGGGAAAAATTATCGCTTCACGAAACCAATTTTGGCTTAATTATCGTCGCATTCCTTTGTGGTATTATTTCACCAGAAGTTTGATAACTAAGAAGGACGTAGTTGCAGGAGGAGAATTTGTTAAATTTGCAAAGTTACTACGCGTATTGTTGTGAGACCTCGATCCTCGATCAATAATCGTGTGAAATTAGCTCAGAAGACAAATGACTGAGTTGTGTTCGCTTATAAATCGGAATTCAATGAAATTGGGCTTCTAGTATTGCTCCGTAGGAGCGAGAGCCAAAGAGCTCAATGGATGTTAATTAATATCAATAAGCGTTAAGTAATGTCGATCGAATTGAAGGTTACCGGGTTTTCGCCCGTCATCATTAATATTCTTTAAATGACGAGATGTTTAAATTGATGAACAATTTCGAATATCAAAGTGTCAACTGATGCGGAAGTCCCATTTTTTACAATTCTCAGATAAATTGCTAAGAGCATTCAACAAAGAAATTGGCCGCACTTTAAAGGCTGCAACACGAAGTACCCACTCAAATCGCTTTAAAATTATTACAGTCAACGCAACCATGAGAAGGAATAAAAGAAGCCCAGTTTGGGGCTATGTGCGAAAGCGTACTTACTCCTCGATCCGCCTCTGGCCAATAAATCTTATTTGTAATTTAAAAAGCATTGAAAAAGTGCGTTTGAATACCGGCGGCGTAGATAAAGATCACAATTTCCTTCCAGAAAGAACCAGCAATAAGTCAAATGGAAGGAAAAATTGTTGGGAGGTGGCATGCCAAGTGTTCTTAGAGTGTTGATAATTTTGAAACTTAAGTAGGTATGATGAACATAGAATCGAACTGAAGGTACTTTAAATACGAACATCATGCCGATTCCGACAATATACGAATAAATGTGAAAAAAATGATTAAAAAGCAATGTCCTGAGGATGGTCTGAAACATATATCGAAACGTCGTTAGTATTAACAAAAAACTTCCTGTTTCTGTTCACAAATGCGTGATAACAACTAACTGATAAATCAAGGAGGAAATAATTTCGCAGAATTGCTGGATCCGAAAATACTATGATATGTTCACGATTTATTGTGTAGTAAACGCTATAAGGATTGTTGGTGATTGCAAAAATGTGCATTGGAAGCTAATAAGCGCAGGGACGTACAGAACATAATTTTTAAGTTACGATCAATGAATGCAGAGTTGTATTGACAGGGTAGTCCCTGTCGAAGCAGTGTAAACCCTAAGAAAAAAGTCGTTGTACTTAATAGTGTAGAAATCCATAGACTTCTATAACTTTTCAAAGTTGTGGAAGAACTCTGAACACTTTATGAAACATTTGTAAAATTTGCAAAAACTCAGAGAAACGGAGTCATTTATATTCATGCAAATTCTATTAACAATTTCAGATAAAAGAATGAAGGGACCAATCAAATCAGGATCAACAAATTAATAAAATGGAGGTTACATTTATATAAAAGCTGCAGTAAAAGATCCTTCATTTTCCAAGAAGGGCGAAAGGGTGTGAAAGAGGGGACAACCTGTCGCCTTATACAGAAATTTGTGGACCTTTTCGTTTTTCCTTTCTTTAATGTTGTTTTCCACCACTTCAATACACTTTAATGGTCTGTCTTTGTTCCTTTCAGTGGCCTGTTTCTTTTTTGGGGTTTTCTTTATTTTCAATAAATAACCCAACACCTTGCTTTGTGGCTCTTTGGAGGTTTTCTTGTTAATTAATTAATAATTTTGGCTTTTTTAAATGGTTTTACAATCATCTCTATCATCAATTCACAATCAACAGACAGTTAAATAAAGGAGTCTTATCAGGAAATTGCGTTACAATTGTATACAGATAAAAAGCGAGCTCCTGGGACGGATTAAGCCTTTAAAGCTGTTGTTAATGCTGCAGCAGTATTAACAGACATTGAAAAACGAAATTGTGTGACGCTCAAAGCTCTGGAAAAATGATCTATCGAGGATTGAGCTTATTTTAGATTCGTCATGCAGTTAATTTTACGTCAGTTAAAAATTCTGGATTTTTTTCAGTTTTATCATATTCCAAGATGTTCAGGATCTTTAGTTGATTTATCTAATAGAAGACTCAATATGTTGTGCTATGATATTTTATATGTATTAGTTTTATGCACTCATCCAAAAAGAAATTGCAGTTTTCTATATAGGAGATATTGTTGAGACCGCAGTGCTTTTTGTGCAACAACACGCTCTGCCTGTCATAACAACGATGCGAATCCCAACGAGTTTTTCCCACATATCTGATGCAAGTTCATAGTAAATTAATTCATTGGCCTAAAAACTCCCAAATTAGAGGCTCAATATCTCGCCAAATCTCGCCAAACAAAACCCATCCTGGAAACAATGCCTCTTCAACAGATTGCAAGGAGGGTATCACGTGCTGGAAACGACCCGGTGCACGTTCCGACGCCAGGCGTTCTAGGGACGCCGCCGACGACCGTGAATCTGGCCAATGGAGAGCCGGCATCGCGCCTACGTCACTCACGGGCCGACAAGTTCAACTGGCCCTCCGCTGATCCGAACTTGGCACAGTCCGCGATGATCCGTCCAGAAAACGGTGTCGTCGCGACGCCCCAGGAGACGGCGATACGTCGCTCCCACGAGAAGATGCTGCATCAGGCCGCCACTTCCTCCAAGGGCAGCTCGGGGGATGAGGGGGACGAGACTAATCCTGAGCAGAATAGTAAGTTGTCGCATTTAGTTTAGATTTAATTTTTGAAAGATGCATTTTGTCATAATTTAGACAAGTTTTGTGTTGGGGAAAATTTTTGTAGTGTCGAATTTTAGGTCACGAGAAAAGCAGCAAAAGAAGTCATTAAAGGTAAAAAATAGGAGCGAACCAGGAAATTGGGAATCCATGGTTCGATCTTTAAAAAAAATTATATGATTTTTAAAATAAATAAACAGTTCTCAAAACCAGACGAAAACTCACTCCAAAAGAATGAGCCAAATATGAAATAATTCTTAATATTCTCACTTCGCAAAAAATACCTGTTGGCTTTCAGTGCAGATCATTTCAGGACGTGCCACTCCTGCTTGATATCGAGGTCTGTGTTGCTCTTTTCTTTCCCTTCCGAAAGATATAAATCTCGTATATAAACAGAGACCAGCGATAAAAGATTCACGAATTGCGAATCAAAGGCCAAGATCGAGCCATAAAATCATTAAAAACGCAATGGAGAATTTATCAACGGAAGTTAAAGTGCAACTAACTAAATTGGAATTGTTTATTCAATTTTGATGCATTTTCTGCCAATTATTCAACGCGTAGCAAGACTTGAAATAATGTTTTATTTATTAGTGATAAAAAATTTATCCCCGGACACCACTGGCAGTATCTAATAAAACTCATTACATTTTCCGGAATAAAATGTCATAGAAATTTACGGCAACCTGTTCCAAATTGAATAAAATTGTGTATAAAACTCACGTCTTGAATCGGCTCATTTATTAACTCTTTGACTAAAAAACCGTTATAACTGACGTGACGCTTAAATAGAAGAAATTAGTATACGTGAAAGCAGTCACGTTAATTATTTTGCATTTTTGAAAGTTTCTATTACACAATATTCTCAAAATTTTGCACAGAATTTGAAAATATACAGGGTGTCCCACAAGTGTTTCATTATATTTCAGTGGGTAATAGTACATTGAAAAATAATATGACTCCCTATATAAACTATATTCCAATAATGCTTCATTAAGAAGATACAGGGTGTTAAACTTTACTTAAAATATCTAACTTTTATTGATATATTCAAAATCGTTTGAGATATGTAAGTGAAATTTGGTATGTTTTGAGAGTTAATGTAGACGCATTTATTTATGCAAAAGGGCTATTTTTCGTTTCACCAGTGACGTGCGTACGGACACCTCTTAGCATATTTAAAAAAAAAAACATGGTGCGCCACTGCTTTTTATCAAAATAAAAATTATTTTTAGAAGTTTAATTTCATTTAGAAGAAAAATACTAACTTGACTCTTTTTCGTCCGACGTATCGTTTACCAGTAAAAAATTGAATACCGTCTATATGCACAATATTCTCTAAATGGTTTTAATAATATTAAGTTTGTTTTAAATATTATTAATTTGCTATAACATTATAGAAATTGTTCAAATTGGTGGCCATTTTGTTCAATACATAATTGAGCTCGCCTGTTCATTGATACTCTGATACGTTGAAATATTCCAGGTGTGTTTTAAGTTTAACACCCTGTATCTTCTTAATGAAGCATTATTGGAATATGGTTTATGTAGGGAGTCATATTATTTTTTAATGTACTATTACCTACTGAAATATAATGAAACACTTGTGGGACACCCTGTATACAGGACTTCCCATAACCTAACAGACGGACACTGAGGGTGAGTTCCTTAGTCAATTTCAGACCGAAAATGACTTATACACATACATCCATAATTTAATATTAGAGGAATTATCGGTAATTAAAGATTGAAGTTATAAATCAATTTTTGTTATCTTTTAGAATCAACCTTGTGCTAAAATGAACCAATATTTAGCTTGTTCGTTAAGGCGAAATAAGGCTCGTATCATATAGCGTCAGTGGGTAGAATGAGAATCTTGCGAAATATAATATTTTTATTCCCGCTAGCCGTTTAAGTTACTCGTGTTACCCACTTGCTCATTCACTACAACAGGCAATATCCTGATCTTATCCGAGTTTTCTTTTAATATTAAGTTTTCGAGTTTTGGATATGCGCATGAGGAATTTTCGACTTGGAACTGTCAGAGAAACTCACCCTTAGCCAATGTCTATCCAGTCATGGGACACATTGTGAAACATTAGTTTCAAAAATGCACGATTAAAAAAAGTATTACGAGGGTTTTTGACAACACGCTACATAAATTTTAAATGAATTTTGAGCCACGCGGCCTTCCGCATAACAAAAAGTGGCTGTTTTCCTTGAAGAAATGGAGTTAACACGACATGTTTTTGTTTCGCCTTGAATACATGAAAAGTAGTTTAAAAAATGCACGATTAAAATTAAAAAAAATATTAGCCTGACCGTCCTTTGAGAAAACGATGAACAAATTTTAAATTAATTTACTCTGCCTGCTCACTATAAAGTGTGCGTCATGTTCTATAAAATTATGATTTCATTCAAAACTAACTTTAAAAAAATTGGAATTTAATGCATTATCCGAGTTTCGTCCCAAAAGGCATTATCAGGTGCAAAGCCTAAAATACAAGTAGAGTAAACAATACCAGTACAACAGTACAGTAAGCAATAAAAACGGAACTAGATAGAGCCGGTTGAAGATTGATTTAGATATGGATTAGTTCAGGTTAAATATACACACTGAACTTCATCTGATAAATAGTTTGGTCATTATTGACGTTGGATAGCTCTTAGAATGTTCATATTTATTTTTGTTTCGATCACGCAAGGAAGGGAAAAAGCATGCACGAGTCTAGGTCAAGCCAATTTTTAATTTATTTACACTATTTTGCATTAAATTGAAAGTGATCGTAGCTTAAAACTGAAGGGAGAACGGAGGTTATTCTGTTGACAAATATTATGGGAAGGTGCGGGGGTTACTGTTCAACGACGATCTCTTCAGGTCAACGCCTCCATCCAGAGAAAATGAAAAACTTTTAGCTGAAGCTTTTTTCTACTTAAGGTCCTTTGCAAACAGAATGGATTTTTTGAATGCTTTCAATCACGGGCTGAATGCGATTGCGTCTCTTAATAGTTTCCATAGGCAAGTGGCTTTATCACGTACGTTTGAATAAGAACAAATTATCTGAACACATCATTTATAACAAATGTTAGACTAACACCCAGAATTTTAGATTTCTGTCTGACCTTGACCCTTCGCGTCGTTTTTTTATAAACGGCAAGGTCATTGCTGCCTCCAAAACAATTTGAAATATCCTTAAACGGTATATTGTTAAGACTAAAGGCGAGACGGGAGGATTATCAAAATCCGGGGTTTATTGTCTGAGTTGCGGTAACTGCTTAACCACATATTATGTGAGGCAGTCCGTATGTAGCATTTCCGCTAGTTGAATTGTTTAAAAAAGTACAGAGATTTGGACGTATGTTGTCTACTGGGCCGGACTTTTCGGGTGGGGGCAAGGTGGGGGCCGTCCATGGTGCTGGAAATGGGAAGGGTCCCTTGGGAAGATTGGAAAATTTTAGCCTCGCTCGCCTCGGAAAAGTTAATTAGTGGGGTTTTGGAACTTGACTAGAGCGTCGTTGAATGAGATCGAAGTAAAAATCAATATGGGCATTCTCAGTGATGATCAGCGACTGATAATGATGTCGTTAATAACCAAATCAGTCTGCAGTTCAATATATTCCAAACAACGAACAGCATAACCAAAAACCCGATTGAAAATAGTTATTTAGGTAATTTCGGTTTAATTTTAATTATTACAATTATTGATTAGTTTATACCCTGTTTTGCGGTTAAACCAGTTAAGAAATGTTCAGCGTAACGAATGCGATTTTAAGGGATGAGGAAAGCGAGGTTCCGCCGTATGTCGCTAGTTGCACAAACTACCATTTCCTAATGAGTTTACTGTACGAGCAACTCTTTAGAAAATGCTTGCGCTTGATTTAATTGTAATTAAATTTAATTTTAATTGCAGTTAAAAGTTGATGATTTATTAAAATATTTAACGAAATTTAAATTACAAATTCAACATAAATTGAAAAGTAAAAAGATTTAAACTGAAATGAATTAAAATGAAAATGAAAATTGCTGTCATTACGGAACTAGTCTCGAAGCGCAATCGATATGAACAACGAAAACTGTCGCTTTATTTTTTAAAATTAAAAAAATATTTATTTTCCGTTCAAAAATTGTCCACATTAATAAACAATTGAAAAACTACTCAATACACGCCTAAACAAAAATTAATATTGATGCATCGGGACGTTTTAGGAACAAAAACAAAAATGACAAAAGACTTCAGATACATATAACATATACATCAAATAATCCCGTTATTTGCTGCCGTATTTCACCATGGGAGTATTAACAAAGATGTCTTTTTCGCTTCGTTTTAGAGGTAACATAAAATAGAACGAACAATGGGCAATTGTACAGGCAGATTCTATTGTGTCCCTAAAACGGGAGTATTTACTGCTAAACAAGAACCATTGTGTCATTTCATCTATTATTATATTGTACGTTGATATGTAGTACTGATAAAACCGATAACGATGCCATTTTAATATCCTGGAACCGTTATAATCTTTCCAGAGTTATCAGCACCCGGGAAATCAATTCCGGATCTACTTATTTGAAGAATATTAAGCGTGCTTGCTTAAGGGTTAAAGGAACGTCAAATAAATTATGTTTTGGTCTGGCCGAGGACGTTCAATTTAAATTCCTCGAAGTTTATCCCTCACAGCGCTTTCTTGGAAAACTACCGACCGTCATCATTGAATAAAATAAACCAGCTTTGACCAGTGGATTCCCAATCCCTCCTGCAATGGTTAACGATCGATGTAACCTAAAAGCCATCAAATAATTAGTAAAACTCATTCCTAGAAGTCATCTTTTGTCCCGGATCGTCCCTGACACGCCGTAGAATGTCCTTATGAATTATTGATGTATCTGTGCTAAATATGTCAAACGTGTCAAAGTGTCTCCCCTCTAACACGCTAACCGGAAATATATTTGACAAAATGCACTAACAAGGCCTTAGATATGAACCGGAGGACGGATGTTTTATGCATGGTTCAGCCATCACTCGTTCCGACTTGGATGGCGATGTGTTCACATGTCGTTGATGAATGCCCCTTGAGAAGTTGAAAATTTCAGAGCCTCATTAAGAAATATCTCAGATTTAGGCTCCTACACAATTTGCGTAAAATTTTAAGGTCGCGTAGATTTTCCCTGAATGCTGATATCCTGGATATTGTCTTTCAACATAGATGCGAAGCTCCATAGTTTACGACCCTTAGGGTATTACTTGAACTCCTCACGTGCGAACAGAGAGGAAGCTTCGAGCGTCCCTAAAAGATCGATTGAGTCTAATTCATTCAGCTATCACTTATTCCGCTATGAATGGTAATGTGTTCACATGCCGATGATAAATGCCCCCTGAGAGGTGAAGAATTCTAGAGCCCCAGCATAGGATGCTTTGGATCTAGGTTAGTCCTAGGATATTTCCACAAGTACCCGACCTAACAGTTAAAGTAAAAAAATGGAAATATTACGTTATTTCCTAACATAGTCCCCTTTGAGAATGACACACTTTTTTCAGCGATGTTGTACGTTTTCTATACCCTGTTTGTAGGAAAAAGCTTGGAACGTTTCAAAACAGGCATCAACCTCGAAGTCCACCTCTTCGTTATTGGCAAATCTTTTTCGGCCAAGCCATTTTTTCAAGTTTGAAAATGGAAAATAGTCTGAAGGGGCTAAATATGGAGAATAGGGTGGGTGAGGGAAAGTTAGAAACCGAAATGATTGATTTCGGCCATCGCGTTGACGGAAGTGGGGAGTGGCACGTTGCCTTGATGAAACAACACTTTCGTTTTTGCCAAAAGGTCGCGTTTCCTAAGTCCTTCTCTGAAAGACTGCAATAAATTTGTATAATACACTCCATTTATTGTTTTTCTTTTAGGGAGATACTCAATAAAAGTGATCCTACGTTTATCCCAAAAAACTCACATTTCTCTCAGTTGAAACGGTTTTCGCTTTGTTTGGAGCCGATTCTCCCCTTTGAGTCCATTGTTTTGACTGCTCTTTTGTCTCAGCTGTGAAGTGATGGATCCGTGTTTCATCCGTGGTTATGAATCGACGCAAAAACTCGGCATTAGTGCTGCGAAACTTTGTCAAGCACCCCTTTGGAGCTGTCTCGCAGCGCTGCTTTGTCCATCTTGAGCACAACTATGTGGTATCCAATTATTTGGTCAAAATGTGATGCATAGTACTTACTGAAAGCTCTATCGTCCAGTATAATTTCGTGGATTTTCACCACAATGTGTGGAGTGGTCAGATCTAGAGTGTCGTTGGGTCGAACACTGAAAAAATCGTCTTAGCAGTTGGAGGACCAGATCACCCATAGTAGAATGTAACTCCACATTGATGTTGGACGGGCTAATAAATACTTAGCAAGTGAAACTATTGAATTACGCATCGATCAGTAATTTTTTCCGTGTTCACAAAAACTCTTAAACCGTTCACTAAAAACGGCCCCAAAACAAACACAAATCAACGTAACACCATTAAACCTTAGGCGTAAGCTTTTTAAGATTAGGTCTTTGTAATATAGGTGAATTTTTAACAAAAAATCGCCCTCTATATGTCGCGTCGGGTACTACTTCTGGGGTCATCCCCGTACATAGTTTGAAATAATTCTGAAATCTGAAGATTTTTCCTGGATTTTTACTTGATATTTAGAGGATATTCAGAAATTCAAAAAAAGTTTACCCTTAAGCTCGTTTGAGTCCCATTCATTCCGCCATCACCTACTCCGCCTTGAAGGGCGATATGTTCATATACTCTTGATAAATTCTTCTCGAAAAGTTAAAAGTGCCACAATTTCATTATATAATACTTTCAAATTTAACTCACTACATAATTTAAGCCAATTTCGACATCATGCAGATTTTTCCTGGATCTTCGCTTGATATTCCGGCACAACAATAACGCGAAGCCTCATAGTTTAAGGTGTTACTTCAATGCTTGACTTCTGAACAGAGAGAAAGCTTCGAGTGCCCTTATAAGCTCGATTGAGTCTCATTTTACGCTGAATGGCCTGGCTTTATGAGCCTGGAAATGCCCGAAGGCTCTATCGAAGGCTCTATTGAAGTCGGCTTCGACAGTGAACGCACTCTTTGAAAATCGCAAATTGAGCGAAATGCTTGTAAATAATATGACTTGCATTTGATGGGTAAATAATGTCTGTTTCGGGTTTTATTGCAAAGGTTTATACATGGAATTTACAGTCTAACATATGATTTAATAATCTGTGAAATGGGAATTTTATTTGTCGTTTGCAACGATTTCAATCGAGCTTTGTTTAATCCCGATATGATATGTAATACATAATCTTGATACGTCCCTGGAACGATAAATAAAAGTGCTTCCTTTCATTATGCAACTGGTTACGAGATGAAACCCGTTTAATCACTGATTTCCATTGGGAAAGTTGTGACTCTACGACAATTTTCTTAATCTTGTTATGTGACTTGTTTCGTAAAATATTATGTTAGCTATTGCGTCTATTTTGCAAGTTGTTACGCACTTTTCTGAACTAGCTTAAACCAATATCTTCCTTTTTGTGCGTTTTACTACAAAGGTATGTGCTACCTCATGGAACTTGAGAATTTCCTTAACGAAGTGCTTTTGGAATATGAACTACATAGCAATATACCCTTATTTCCGCTAGCAGAATTCGTGGCTAAAATTTCTCGTAATCATTAGGAATCGCCTTGTATAACTTAACCAGTCCGTATCAAATTTATACCACAACATTGTCACCTCCAACGGCTCCATTAATGCTTTGAAATGAACGAAAACAGCTTTTGGGATCATGCACTTGAAATTTGTAATTTCGAACGAATTGAAAGAAAATATTAGGGACGTTGGAACTGTCGAGAGCCTCTTGAAAGTGTCCGATATGATTCGGTTCAATGGAATATAAGACATAAATAAGAATTTTAAAAGTAAATTTTTGGATTGTGGAAACTAAAGATCCTGACTGCTTTTACAGCAAGAGGAAGAGCATATTGTTCTCTGATATTCGTCAGAAATCCTTCTGTCTAGGACCTGAGCGACATAGTCAAATTATTTAGAGACTTCTGAGAACAACAGGGTAGAATGGTTTTGCCCACGTTAGTTGTTGGGTTCACGCCATTTGACACTACCAAAAAACTCTATTTGCCACAGTCTGAAAGTTTCCCCTGTATAAGTTAAGATTGAGAGTGGCTGAGTTTAAGAACTGAGTGAGGTTAGATTCGAAAAACTACTGAAGATTTAAACACAGCAAATGTCAATTTTTTTTTAAGAATGTGCTAAATTTCGGCATTCCTAATTAGATAATTGAGGATTGACACTTAGCACGTTCTTAATGAAATTTTGCCATAGCTGAATGTTTAACCTCACTCAGTTGTCAAACTGTGCAACTGTCACAATCTTTGAAATATAAATGGAGAAGAAGTGGGAGTAACTTATGTGAACGCATTTGTGTTAAGAAATTAATATCAAGAGAAAAATGTCAAGATCAAAAATAAAAAAACTGGAAAAAATAATGTACGTTACTCGCTTTAATACGGTTTAATCTTGTATGTACAGGGGCATCACTTCCAGCTTTCCTATTGTCATTGGAAACGGCCGAAAGAGGGCTCTTGAATGAAATGACCGAGCACTAGAGTTTTTCTGTCCACCCTATACTGAATTAAACATGAATTCGTAAAAATGCAGTTTTCAGTGAATAAAGTACAACTTTTTTCAACTTAAAATAAAATCGATCCCGTGTTAAGAGGCAGAAAGAGAGCCTCAGTTTAATACACAAACAAAAAACTAATACACTTCCATCACTTTCTCGAGAAAACGTAGCGATTTATTTTTTTTACATTTTTATAGGCCATTTTTGAGCCACCTTAAAGAGAATATTGCATCGACCTTTATCAACTTTTTATGGTTACTCGTCGAAGACCGTAAAATGATCTTTGATGCCCTGAAAGACATACGAAAATTGTACCTTTGGTGCAAAGTTCATGATGTTTGAGCTTGGATGATGATTTTTAATATCTTTACTTTTTTTTAGAGCATTTAGTTTCAGGCTTCATTTCATCGACGTCATATATCATCATTGATATCATATGGGGAATATATCATATATCGAAAAGCGACAGACTTTATTACCCAAGTTGGCGGAATGTTGAGTAGATTTTAAAATACGAACATATAACTGGAAAACTGTTGGAGTTACCGTGATAAAGTGAGTGGCCAACTAATTCTCTAAACTAAAAAAGGAATGCAAAGTTTGAACAATGCGCGATCAGTGGCGGACCAGAAAAGGGTTGGAAGTGCTAAAAGGGAGACTGAGCTCAGAGAAAATATAATCCTGTAGGTTTTCGAAATGACTTGACAAGTCTGCATATATAGCGTAGGTGCGACGAGGAAAAAGTCGCTTTTTTCCTTATAGTGCTCATTTTCCCTACCTTGCGTTCCGCATTTAACTTGTAAAATTTAACTTCCCGTACCTCGGCCGAGACCTTTTGGAACTAATGTCAATGTGAACTTTTGTAAGTTGTACTTTAAGTTATTGTTAAGTTCTTTAATATCGGAACGTCCTGCATACATTTGAAAACTTCAATTTCTCAACGAAGTCTAAATTTTGGTTTAGCTTAAGTAGTTATAATCTTCCCTTAATTCTCCCTTTCGTCATTAGTGGGATACCCTATATAATCGGTGGTACATGGAATTTGAGTAGATCAAAAGCGTGCTGAAGGGGAGAGTGAAAATGAGAAAATTAATTGACCTAATTTTGGTTTAAGGATTTTTCTTCTTCGCTTTTAAGTAACCCCGTCACTGATTAAGCAGCATGTGCTGCGTTCGCTTAATCCACTTCGTGATCCTCGATTTCAGCAAGATTTGACTCTTTGAATTGCAGATATGTGACCTCGTTTAAAACCCAATATGTCCACTAAGATTGACGATGAAGCCGCATACTTACCGGCAAGTCAAAGAGATATTGCAGCTTAAAAAAACAAACCGTCCAAAGTCCCCTAATTTTATCCGGGAGCACGTTTCATACTGTTTTTATAGCGTTTACTTTGAGGAAGTTTACTTAAATAAATATTTGGACGGATTAAGTCCATTTGGAGAGAGAGCGAATACAAAATTTAATCAAAAACCTGCTTCTTTTAACGATTTTTGTTATATTAATGTTAATGATGTTTGATCACACAGGACTCGAATGGCTGCAATATACGTCCGATTCCAAATTGGCCTGTGAGAGGTCTAAGGGTCTATCAGGGGGTTATTCTCTCCATTATCAGCTCGTGTTGCGTTGAAAATTCCTCGTGGACCTTTTCATTGTCTCGCACATTTAATAGAAAAACCGCTAACTAACAAAAATGAAACGCATTAATCACCGTGACGTATTCCCCACCGAAAAGGTCCGTCTGAGGGGCTCTCCCATAGGGACGATGTTTTTCCTTTATTTCCCAGCTTGCATGAAAAGTTGTTTAGTTGGTCAGTGTAAAAAAAAAATCAGAAACACATATATTATGTCTGTACAAAAAATGAGCACGTGAAAATATCACACTCTAAAAGACAATTCTCCGGGGCTCATTTCCATGGTGTCGAGGGCAATCAATTAGAATTCGCACTTTGTGGATGGGAATCTGGCGCTAATTATTTACCAACCACCCTCTCGTCAAATCTCTCTCGCTAATGCTCCGGGGGTTGACAACCTGTTGTGTTTATCCTCAGGCTGATTGCTTTTTGTACGTCGGAGAAATCTTTCAAGAAAAGTTTATGTGGAATACGAAAACTTCTTCCATTTATCCTGTTCTTGCAGTCTTTGCTTAATTTCCAGCGCCGTAGCTACGAATTTTGCGCCGCTCGCAACTTTAAAATTAGAGTCTGCTTACACGAGGCCCCTTTTCTGCCACGCTCGAAAAAGCTTTTCTCCGGCTGGGAAAAAAGCGGCACCTTAAGTTTATGCCAAACTGGCTGTATAGGGTCACTTCCAATGCCTGGGATTTTGACCCGAATTAACCCTTTAACCCACAGGCAGTATAAGGAAAAACAAATCTAGATGAATTTAAAAAATATAGAAAGATCGAATTAAAAAGGACTTTAATCGATAGCAATCGGAGATAAAGTTATGTATTGCCCTGGCTTTTTTTCAGAGGTTGTATATTCTCGGTTATTAGGGCCGCCAAGGCAATAAATTTCATCAAAAGAATTGATTGAATGCGGGAAAGCGAGCCATAGCGACAACTTCCGTATATCCTGTATACTATTTACTAATGATTATAAATCTCTAAATGCGAACCACCGTTTCTGTCACAATTTTTTTATATTTTTTTCATATGTCATACAGGGTGTCTACTAAACGATGGCATTAACTTCGAGGTGTGATTCCTTGTCAGATTTTATAACAAAAAGTACTAAGAAACCTATGTTCTATCTTGCTCCGGTTTTGTGATACAGGGTGTTAAAAAAAAAATTTCAGTTTTTCATAAATATTTTCGGACGTAAGGGTAATAACTCGATGAGATTCACTATTCACGGATGTTTCGAAAAGAGAAATTGAAATATATTATCGGTTTTATTGCAATATGTAGGGGGCGTTACATGCAGTAATATTCTTGCGTTAAATTTGCTCTAACGTTTTTAGGACCGTGTATTTTAATTTATAATAAATTACGTCTTGTTTCCCCCTTAATACTAAACAAAAAAGGTATGCTTAATCGAAAACTCTCAGAGCAATGGTTTTCGAGGTATCGACGATTCAAAATTTCCTTGCACATCATTTCATCAAAACATGAATTTATTAATAAACATGTAATAATAGTCCCTATACGTTTATTAGAACTTTTTCTTATAAAATATGACAAGGACTCATCTTTTGAAGTTAATGTCGCCATTTAATAGACACCCTGTATATGGCCACATACGTTTATAATCATCTCGACTATCATCCTGTTTAGGATGTGTGTCGGTGGACCAAACATCCCGTATATGTCTTTGCACAACGTACCATCCTCCCCGAGAACAACCAATTAGTTCCTTACATGAACTAGAACATTCTATGGTTACAGTTTAAAAAAAATAAAATTAGATTTTTCTTATGTGACCCTTCTTTGGTGTTTTATACTCACAATACAAAGTGCTGAAGCTGTAAAAAAATAATTTTCTGAATAACTTCGGCGTTTCTTGAAATTTTTTAATGAAATTTTGTAGAAGTAGTTCGATGAAACAGACGGAAAAACTTTGAAAACAGAGTGGGGGAAAACGGGGGGTCGTGGACACGTTTTCCCATCTTACTCCTTTTTGCGCAAGCCCATGCTGAACGTGTTTAATTTTTTAAACTAAATGTTCCTTTATATAATTTTATTTTGTTTCTGTAAAATTGTAATTTACCGCATAGTTTAGAAGATATTTCAGCAAGTTGCCTCTCAATACATGGTACCCTTCGTTTATATTGGGAAAGTATTTATCCTTTATTTTTGTACAAAAATAATTCTTGTTCTACTTTTTTTACCCAAATTATCGAAGAAGGGTTTCCCATCTAACTATGTGTTATTGCCGAATTTCATTAAAATATCTCAAGAAACATTGAATTTAGTAATAAACGTTTTTTTGTTAACAACTCTAACAGTCTGTATAGTGAGTATAAAGTACCAAAAAAAAGTCGCCAAGAACCGTCTAATTACTTGCGCTCAAGGTATCGGTGGTTAGTTCGGATTGGCCTACGAATTTACAACACCTTGTATATAGCCAAGCACCTTCAAAATGCGATCCACCACTTTTCCGAACGTGTATCGACGAACTAAACATCCTCTACATTATTTTTGTCACCTCGAAACCCACTCGAGGGGGTTCGTCAAGCACCTTTGGATTCAATCCAAAGCATAAATGATCCTCCCCAATCAATTTTTCGGAAACAAACTCTTTAGGAACATCTAACTTCCGGTCGGAAATTCGCTCTCTAAGTCTGAGACAGCCCCAAAATATCAAACCCCCACCCATCATGAAATCTCGAAACGAAGCTAAGTTGGCTCATACTATAATCTACTGAAATCTACCTGAACTCCTGAACAATACGCTTTGCTCTGATATCCAAGTATTTAAGACAAAAGTTAGTCTAAAACTCTTGCTTAAATTCCTCGTTGTGCTTTTATAAGCTTCACCCAAGAGATCTATCTACAACATTTTAATTGTTTAATTCGGCACGTGGACCTTTTCACGTGCCCCCCAACTTTCCTCCAATCCGTAGTGAAACATGTCGGACGAACTAAGCAGTAATAATTGTCCGATAATTTGGAAAGTTCTAAAAGGCGCTACAAGTCTTTTGCTGAGAACTTACATTGTTAGTTCAAAATGATTGTTTTTGGGTTTTCGGAAAGGTCAAGTCTTTAACCGGAAGGTATTGAAACAATTGCCATTTAGGTGACCTTTTTCGTGGAAGAAAAAGGGAAATTCTCCTCGTTAGGGCTCGCCAAGAGGTCCCAAGAGGGCACATTTCAGATTAAACTAACAAGACGGAGTAAGTATTTGTAGGTTACAGCACAGCTTTAGGGGGTACAGTTATTGTTTTTTTTTTTAGACAATTGATTACTTTAAAGCATTTATCTGTTCCATGTTCTTTAGTGAATTAGACTCCAGGTTTTGACGCACCGCAACAGGATCCTTCGAGGAATTCCTCTGGCATGTCTTCGCTCACCCTGTATACGTTCACGAGTTGAACTAAAATCTTCCTCAAAGATTCAGAACGAAGCGCAAATTCTGGATATCGATTAGGGTTTCGGGGCTCAATCAGGAATTTATATGGAAAACTTAATGGCGCAATAAATCACGCAACCTGCAGGAGTCGCCCATGTTCAATTAGGTGCGGCTCATAGAGGAGGAACGCAAATGCATAAAACTTTCACTATTGATGCATTAAATCGGCAAAGCGTGTCTCCAATCCCCAGTTATAGAGTTTTTAAGCAATTTAATAAAAATGCAGATTTACTCGAGGATTTCTTCCCAAGGATAATACACCTAATCCTAAAAATCCCAGACTGGCTTCAATCCTTTAATGCACCTGCCGCTCCTGACCCGCCGTCATGTTTATGCTGAAATATGATAAAGTTGCATATTCGCATCAAAATGTTTGTTTTACCCAAAATAATAAAGCGAAAAATTCGCAAAAACGTAATGAGGATTTACGGTTTTATTGTATGGAAGGGCTTAGTACTTGGGCGAATTGGAGGCCGCTTTATTGGTAAATCCTTCATTGAAAAGTTTTAGTGCAATTTTAGGAGGATTTATCCAAATTTGGTTAATTAAAGTAAGTTTGCAAGCACTCGATTGTTCTAGTTTTTGCGTCTCAAAAAAGATATTTACGACTCAACTAGGGCGATATTTTGCAATCCCATAAAAATCCCCTATCCCCCCTAACCTCGAACACCGCAGAGAGCATGTCTCCTTGGCATTTTCGGCATTTTCTTCAGTTTAAGCATTGTCCATGTGTTTTCATTCCCGATCTTCGATCTTTTTTCCTTCGTAATCTCTCTGTGCGTCCTCACTCCTGAACTGCAGCTCCATCGTGTCGTGGTTGCTATCATCGAACCAGTATTTCTCGTCCTCACATCGATCTATCTTACACAAGTAACTGTTGACCACTCCATGTCCGGTGAGTTTAATGGATCATCGTCTCACTTCCACTCAGTTGATTGTTCCAATAAGACTATAATTATCTTGGTCGACTCATTATAAACTTGCCATTGGTTCCGTCATTCGGCTCATGTATAATACTTTCTAACATGCAGCAACAGTGAGATTGAGTGAAACAACCCCCGTTGTTACCGCCATCACACCACTCAACCAGAAATTTGAAATAACCTCAACTAACTTGAATTAAGATTTTTTTTTTGGAGGTGGGGGAAATGCATTTACGCACTTCCGCCAGGCCACGTTGGTATAATGGTAATCAGCCTGGCCGTGTGGGGCTCCGGTGAACAGCAAAATGCCGACTATCCACTAAAACCTCCCTCCTCTCTTCACTGTTGCCCCCCTCTCCTTCCTCGGATACGCCAATAAGCATTACTTCAGGAGAGAACTTGAATTAACCTGGACTAATCGCAACTAACCCGAGCCAATCGTAACTAACCGGAACTAACCTGAACTTAAAGGAATGCTTTCACTTCAAAGAATTATCTCGGATTAATAACCAAATCTTCGTGAAAGATTTTTTCCATTAGTCCATAGTTCGTAATAATCAATATTCGTTGCTGTCAAGCTTCGCTCAGACCCGTTGTGCTAAAATTTCTTCTTAATCAACCATCCATTTCATGTTGGTACGACGATGATAGATGTATGCCCGTATTACGAAACCTCTTACATAATTAGATGTGATGATTAAGCTTTTGTCCCCAATTAATCTCTATTAGGCAATGAAAAATTCTATCGCAATGTTGGTTGATAATTGAGTTTCGAGTGGTTGTTATTCGAGGGATACGATCTGATGTGGTTGCGACTAATATCGGTTTATGTAATATTTTCGAACGATTAAATGCAAATATTTCTAAGATAAAAAGAAATTTCTTAATAATTTTTGTTTGTTTTAATTTTTAAAATGTTTCTTTATTTTTGTATTTTCTTATTTTTATTTTACTTCCTAAAATCGTGAAAACCCTTCGAAAGGTGGTAAAACTACATTTTATTTAATAAAGCAGCAACCATCAGAAAATCGCTATGAAGCAGGAGAGGTAAAGGACGTTTCTTATGAATCGAGTGCAATTTTCAAGTGCTCCGATAGAAATAAGCTGTGCTAAGAATAACCATACTATATCTTAATGTTAGCAATAACTATTATTTCTTTTTGCAGGTGATTCAGTTTGGCTTTCTGGTAAGTAAGCTATAATAAAACATAGTCTAGGAAATATGTATTTTTTTCATTACTGTACCGAAAAATCCCGTGGCAGGGATCCTTTTCTCTAATAATTATTCAGTCATCCTTTACCTAAAAATACAAAGAAATTCTCTGGAAATTGTCGAGAGTGCAGAGAACTCTAAGTTGATTTAAGTCTGCATCTCGGAAATGTTAGGAAGACCAGAACAGGATTATCCCAAAAGCATTCACAAAACACAAGTGATGCATTAAGAAATCCGAGGGCAATTCCGAAGTCCGACGTGACTCCACTTTATTTCATCGAAATTTTGGGAAGACCCGCGAACACAAACTTCCGAAAATGTTCGAAAGACGGAAATCAACATGTGAAAACATTAAAGAAAATGTTAATGTAATCGACTCAATTGAGATTTTTCATTGTCGAGATGGCCCGAGGAAAGATCTGAGCATGATTTTTCGAACATATTCAAAAATACCAAGATTATACGTAAAAAAATGGTGCTGAAACCCGAAATGATCAGAGGGGGATTGTAGGAAATGTTGGGAAGATCGAGTCAGAATATTAAAAAGTGTGTAAACACGAAATCCGCATGCAGGGAAATTGTCGAAAATGTTGATGAAATTGGCATCGGCTTGAATTGGATTTCCGTAGGTGGTCGGAAAACTCAAAACGAATATTCAAAAATGCAAAATATTCTAAAAGCCGAACCTACTCTCAAGATAAATTTTACTAAATTAACCGAACCGGCAGTGACGAGACTTATGCTGAAATAACCAGAACGAAAGCAATGAAATGTTGATGAAGGCTGAACCGATCCGAGTGAATTTGTCGAAATCATTGGTAAGACCCGAAGACAACACGCACAGTAAATGCCCAAAAATACTGATGAAGACCGAACTTACCTAAAATGATTCTTTTAGGTGATTCTTGGAAAAATATTGAGTGCAATGAGAATCTCTGCGAGGCCACCGAAGATTGTCCGAAATGTTGAGGTAACCTGGAGGTGGTGTGCCCGTTCATGTATGGTATATTCACTACTGGTCGGCGAAAGATTCCGATAGTGTTAAGGCTTATTTTACCTGAGAGGTTTTTTGGACATTTTAAAGAATGGACACTGCCTGGAAAATAAACCTGAATGCTGCGATGCCGTGTGCCCATGGTTATTACGGGGCCATTACGGTCTGGCGAAATATTCATTAAATATATAGGTTGAATCTCTGATCAATCCTAGAGAGGTATTGGCACCACATGTTTATGAGAATTTAGTTGTGTAACTGGACAGTTCTAGATTAATTTTGGTTCCATTGATATTGAATTTGATTTTGAATTTTACATGCACTCTCCTTTAAGAGCACTTTCTTCCCCCCCCCTCCATTTTAATTCTTAGTTCTTTTAGCGACCCTGAGCCAGCACGCAGTCTTCACATGGAAGTGGTTGCGAGAAAGGGCTTGCAGCAGGCCAACCGTCCCAGCCAAAACAAGTGAGGAGGAGGTGACCTCTGTGCAAGGCCCCATACAAATCAGCTCATCGATGCCGGATTTAGCTGAGGAAACGAAGCTGAGCTACGTTCAGGAAATCAAGGAAATTGTTACTAAAAAAGTGAGTATGATGGCAATTTGGCTATAGCGTCTCATTAAGATTTTTAATCGCGAGATGATCTCAGATTCTTGACGTCAACTTAATGAGGCAGATAAAGTTTATTCCAGGAATGTTTTGTGTAAGTAGAGAACGAATATCGGCTGGAAATCACATTTAATTGACCTTAATGGTTTAATTAAACTTTTCCTCGAGTCTCGGCAATTACACAGAACATATTTAAATCGACTGCCCTCGGGAACCGAATGCTGAATAGCTCGTCCGCGTTTTAATGGAGGGAGGGTTTCTCCATGTGGAATTCCCTGTTCTATTTCGTACCTGTCAAGACGTGTAGCCGCAAGCGTGACTGCATGGTTCGCATTAAGCTTATGAATGTTAAACAATTTCATTTCCAGACGGATGAGGATCCCGTTTTAGAGGGAGCGAGTGAGGCGGTTTAAGAGGCATTTAATGAAAGTTTGTTGTTCTGTGAGTGACTTGGATGCTGATACGAAAAAAATAAGTAGTTTTCGTGAGACGTTCATTTTCATCAGAAAACTAAATGAGCGTTATTTGTTTTCTCCGTTTTTAAGCAACTATGGAGGCACTCTAGTATGCTCTAATTGAAAAGCCTTTGCGGGAGAGTCAGCTCCAGATGTACAACAGTAGTTTTGCGTCCTTTTTGTGTGTGTCCGGTTTTGTGCGCGTATTTCAATGAAATTGCCTCCGTTCTTTTTTGTGTGTTTGTGCACTATTTTTGTCCTTGTACAGGCGACGAAAACGGCAATGTGGCGACAAAGGAATTAATTGTCTTATTTAGCGAACGAGACTTGTTGGCATGTTATTCAGAGAGGTAATTTAGATTGGCGTTGCAAAGCTGAAGGATACTTGGGGATATTGAGCATATGAGGAGCAACAGATCAAAACGTGTTAACTCCAAATGAAAAAAAAAATTGATTGAAGCGAGTCTGAATCATCTTTGTCCTTGTTCTAGATGTTCGTCAGATATATGTTTATTAAAATGGTATTTTTCATTTATTAAATTTTTTCTATTCAAGAAAATGCCTAAAATCCCTTATCATTTTAAAAAGTATTAACTTCCATTACGCGATCACATAGAAACGTATTGTTTTGTCTTCATATCAAAGTGCATTAAATAATTATTCATTTTTTTGCGGATTATATGAAAAAGATGGATGGGATCAGAGATGTTAAAGGAATATATAAATTTAAAAAAATTATAATAAGAAACACAGTAACAAGACAAAATTTACTAAGGATATAAGTTAAAATGGAGAATTTTTACAATGCAAATACTGGAAAAGTTTATGGAATAATTAGATGGAAAATGTGAGAGAACCAGCAGTAATTGATAAAAACACTTGTAGTCTGAAGGAGGCGAAGGAAAAAGATGTCGACATGTTAGTCAAAAAATGTTTTGAAGGAGAGGGACGAAGCAATACAGACCTAGAATATTACAAGAAAAACTATAGATGATTCATTGCCTATCAAGAATGTCGAAAATGATAGCAACTGTGCGATTGCTTGACAGAAGAAGACGAAACAAAGCAATTTTAATTTAGAAGCTATACCTAACTGATTGTTTTAAAGTGTATTTAATCCATTTGTCCGACATCAAACGGTATTATTTTTCAATGTATTAATCAACGTATCTTAAATAAAATGAAAAAAAAAATGTTAGGACTATCATAAAAATGTATGTTGATTTTTTTGTATGTTTATTTAATTGGCAATAAACATGTTTTAACATAAAATTGCTTTGTTTGTCTTAGTTTTTACAAAATAATACATTTTTATTTCTTTGTCAAAAGTTAGATCAACGGAGTTAATACGTTTTGATCTGTTGCTCCCCTTATATCATTGACGCCTCAACCCACGTGGAACAAGAGATTTAGCTAAGACTTCTTGAAAACTCTATCAAGTAAACATTCTCCTCCAGCTGGCTTTCAACTCTCCACAATAACTCTGCAAGAAGATATGTAAAAATGTCCGCATAGATGTCTTATGATAGTGGGGCCCGGTATGCTTTTCCCATTTCAAACGTCTAAATATAAAGATACCACGTTTTAGTCATATTATTAAATATACGCGAGTAGTCCCAGAAGTACCCGATCTGAGATATACATGGCGATTTTTGTTGTTGAAAATTAGCCTATATTACAAAGCCCTAATCTTTAAATGTTCATATTTAAAATTGGAGGGTACTGCATTGATTTGGGCGGACGTTGGAGCCGTTTTTAGTGAACGCTTTTACAAAAAAACATGGAAGAAATTGGTTATCTAGACGTCATTCAATACTTTAATTTGAAAGGTCTTAATCCGTCCAACATCAAAGTGGAGCTAGGTTCTACTCTGGGAGAATCTGATCCTTCGTTAAGAACTGTAAAATATTGGGTGGCAAAGTTTAAACGTGGTGGTAGTATTTGGCCCGCCGACACTCCAGATTTGACCACTCCAGATATTGTGGTGAAAATCCTCAAAACTGTACCGGAAGACCGTCAGTTGAACTACGCCGCGAGGGCGTTTCAAGGGAATATTTAGCAAATTTTCGCAACAATAAAACCGAGTTTTTGGGGTCGGTTCATAACCATAGATAAAACATATGTCCATCATTTCACACATAAGACGAAAGACTAATCAAAACATTGAGCTCAACGGAGAGAATTGACTCCAAAGAAGAAGAAAATCGTTCTATCTGCGGGAAAGGTGAGTTTTTTAGGGTAATTTTACTGACTATTTTTCTAAAGAAAAAGCAATGAACGAAGTGTATTTTACAAATTTATTGCAGTGTTTTAGAGAAGAAATTAGGAGAAGTGATCGCATTTGGCGAAAAAGAAAGTCTGATTTCATCAAGACAATGCACCAGTCCACACTTCTCTCATCGCGATGGCCAAAATCAATCAACTTTGTTTCGAACTTTTTCCGTCATCCATCCTACTCGCCAGATTTAGCTCCTTTAGATTATTGTCTATTTTCAAACTTGAGAAAATTGCTCCGCAAAACTTTATCCAGCTTTGCACGAATTTTTCGCTTCTGGAATACGCTCTTTTTAAATGGGCAAATAAAATATAAAATATTATCAAATTGCTCATTTCATAATACGCGGAATATACAAAACTTCCAGACATGAATACCTGATTTTTTACGTAAATTGCGACCCAAACACATCGGGATTTCACCAGTAAACAATCGTAACGACCCATTTTTCACCGTATTTTTGTTCATTTAAGATTTTCGTCGGTTCTAAAACTGGAATTTCACCTAATAAACTTCCGAGGAAAGTTTACAAGGTATACAAGATCTGGAAACATTACCAATTACAGTAAAGCCCGTTTCATACCAGGAGTCAAGCGACGTTCCCGCTCACACTCAAATGAGCGCGGCGCCCATGTGAATGCATAAGAGCGTGGCGCTCGCGGTAGTGTGAACACACTGATTACTTTCCAATGAGGTTTGCTTGAACAGAGCGCGAGTCTCTAATGCCTTAATGACTGAGAAAACAATTAAATTCTCACCTTGTTCTCGCTACGAAACACAAATTTTGAGGTCGATTTTTGAGATAATTTGGAAAAAATCTGCACCTTAGACATTTAACTCATTTAAAGGCATTTCATGGTATTTCATAGAGCAAAAAATCGTTGAGAAAACTCGAGACTTCCTGGTGGGGATGGGTTAATTGTACACGTTTGTTTGAAACTCGAGTGGGCGCTTGGGCAGGCTGTAAGGTGGGAAATTTGATTTTGACCGTTAACCTTAAGGTAGGAAAGTGCAAGGGATATTTCGCTCTAACTTGAGCTAAACTACGGCCATAAGTGCAGAATAAGTTAGTTTATGTTCGGCCATAACCCGCAAGGTTAAATTGCGGTCACTTCCGGCTGGGTGGCTCTAATGACTTCCCGATTAATAACTTCAGTGGTACCACAATGAATCAGTTGAAGGATATTTAAAGAACTGAGAAAGGCCTTTGTTAAATCGATGCAATAGCTGGAGATGCAACACTCACATCACACACTATATTTCTACATTACATTTGGGGCCCTGGCTAGGCACCATTTACTTCTTAAAATTGGTCAAGTTATCTAGGACATTTTTGCACACGTATCTAGCGATGGACCGGACAATCAAGTTATAAATGACCGGTTTTGTCGGTTTTCTATGTTTCTGGGTTATATCCCCACAGGCCATTGCGTGCTTCTTCACTGCTTGACCTGAGACTTCATGGGACGGGTCAGTTTTAGTAATCTTGCGAGCGGCGGAAATAATCAAAACTAATAATAACACTAATTGTTTCCCCTCACCCTACATTGGCTAATGGTAGTCCTCGGCTTTTCAGAGCCGGGCTTAGGATCACTTTGCGGTGTTGTTAAGGGCCCTTAAGTGAAGGTAGTGGCCGGCCTGGGGCCGGGTAGCTTTCTGGTTTTCTTCCCCGCTTGTGTTCTGGGGCGATTCGAGTTCTAGGGTCAGCTTTTTCAGTGCTGTGAAAATTTAAGAAATTAGCATAAATTTAGTGCGTTTCAGCAATTTATGTCGTGCTACACTGGAGTCAATTCATTACAAAATTGATTTCCAGTCAGGCTTGTAAAAACCTTCGACTGATGTGATCCTCGTTTAAATATGAATATACCTATGATGATTTATAAATATTTAATGTTTGTAGTTGGAATTGCAAACGAGAATGTCAAGCACGGAATAATCAGTTATCTTGGGGAACGGAGGTAATCAACAATTTTACACTTCTCTGTCTTTTTATCGGTTGTGTCAAGGGTCACATTAAAAGAGGAAATATAATTTTTTTTCTCTCCTAATTCCAACTTCTCCAGCTCTGATGTTTCCAATGGAAGATTGATGTTCCTGGCAAAATGAGAATATTAAAAAATCAGCTTTTAGTCGCTGACACGCACTGATTTGTATTCGAACCAAATCTGCTTTCGAAGGCTCCGGAAAATTAAATTACGGAACGAATATTTTATGAAGTTGCTGCTGCACACGAGTATGAAAGTTAAGATTAAGCTGGCTTACGTCATTTATAAAACATGTAATCGGGGGAATTTTGAGCAAGAAAATACCTTTAGACGTATCATGCACGATATTTTATTTGCAAACACACATCCTTGCGTCACATATACCCTCAACAGCGGAAATCAGTATTGCTCTCATGTACTGACAACCCTAGCGATTCTCTGAGATCATCGCTGACTCAACAAATTTGGGAAATTTAAAACCAATAACTGAACTCCCGATGTAAACTTGCTTTTGTCTACATCGCTCAGCGCTCTCATCGAGTGAGATCTCATATCCTTGATAGCTGAAATCATTAGTGCCTGTATGTCTATATTGACACATCCAACTAGTTTCTGAGCTCAACTTGGCAGTTTTCTGCTCCCCCCTTAAACTCGCCTATTTGAAGAAACTTGTCGAATTTTGCCAAAACGCGTAAATTCCAACTTTTTCAATAAATTTTATTAGCTTAACACCCTCGCATATCCACGTCCCTCTTCTATAGCGTAAGAGATATTCCACCTAAATATATTTAAGCTTGAACCTGTTGCGTGCACACGAAATTATCTTTCGAGACATGCAAACTTATCGGAAATGAAGAGCCTAAAGGGCAAAGTTCATGTTTTGCCTCGTTTTTTGTCGCTGACCTGGGACAACTCGTACACGCTCTTGTCAAGGACAAAGGCTTCGCATTGTTCGTTGCCTCTAAAACTGCGAATTTGTTTATCCACGAAGAATAAATATTTTTAAATCAGCTACTTCGGATCAGTTGCATTTTATGCTTTCAATAGTAGCGAGTGCCAGAAAGGGCGGAAGAATGAATTCACCGATTTTCGCATTAGATGTAAAACAACAGAAGTCGAGTGTCGGTTTAGAACTAAAAACCATGAATTCGGGTATTCACCACATAAAACATCGAAGATTACTTACCCCCTATCAGTTTTCGCATTAATTCTCAGACCGTTTGCCAGTAAAGCCGCAGGCTTTGTATTCGGATTTGGATCACTCTTTTTCTCTCCGTTTTTTTTTATGTAAACCGATCTGGGTACAGACTCTTTCAACTCATTCTTTGCACATTTTCGTCTGACTGATTCCAGGCTGTATGGCAATCGGAGAGACTGTACATCAGGGCCTAGCGATTTTTGATGTAGTTTCAGCTATGGCAAAAGAAATTAAACACTGAAGACTCATAGTTCTCATATAACCCAACGTATGTTACTCCAAAATGGGTAATAAAGAAATTAAGCTGGTAAATGTATTCGTTTATAAAAGAAACTTAAATTCACGTCGTTTGTTGAAAATGAACGACGTGAAACAAGAAACATTATCAAGCTTTAAGTGTTTTTTAGATCTCCGTACTTAGACATGAACTCGTATACGAAAAATTACTGCTTTTAGAGTGCCGCTGGAGAAGAGGGCAGGAAAAAAAGTGTATGAAGAAAAGTGAGGGGAAAAAACTTGAAGAAGAAAAGAATGTAGGGAAAGAACTAAAGAGAAAAAATTGTAAGAACAACAGTGAAGGAAAAAATGAGTGAAAAAGTAAACGTAGAAAAAAAAACGAAATAACAGAGTTGGGTGCGTTAAGTGAAAAAAAAAACGGAAAAGATGGAACTTAAAAGAGTTATGACAGGAAGTTATTTTCAGTTGTGTGTTATCACTGTTTTAATTTAATTTAATTCTTTTATTGTTTTTTATCGCTCTTTATTCTCAATGTTTAAACGTAAATTGACTCTAACCTAAATAGCATTTTCATTTACCGAAATAAGTTTTCCGAGCAGTAAGAGGTATTTTAATATCCCTATAATTTATCATCTTTTCTGCAAATTTGCTCTGCACTTTCCAGGGCCGGGCGCCTGTAGTGGAGTTGCCCGGTTTCCTGGATCCATTTTTACCCCCGACCGCTATCTGCGGACTCGTGGGAGACCTACCCCCTGGTTGCCCGAGATGTTGCTTGGCCTGAACTAAAGTAGATAGAAGAATCTATACGGCCAAACAAATTTAACTTCACACATGATCGTATTCTCACCTATAACAGTGGGAGTACCATTCCTGTCCACCTCGAATTTCCTCAGGCAAATCCCTCAGATTATAAGTTCGCTTGGACACGGCTTCCTGTTTCATGCTGTTTATCTTCGCATTAATTTCATTTACTCCTTGGGCTTTTGTGATTCCGTCCCCGTTTAATCTGCAAATATATGCCACTGCGAAATCCTCACTATTTGTACGAAAATGTTCATGTCACCTGCTTGAGGCTATCTTGTGCACCAAAATATTGTACATGCCGCCTATCCTGCTTAACGGCTCCTGCTTTAAAATCTGGATTACTTCCTGGAGGGGCTGACGCGACAGTTTGCAAACTTCTGCAATTATCCCGGCTTGATGACGCGCATCCAGATTTTGCATGGGATTCATTCTAAGTAATTATTGCGAAGTAGATTTCATAGGACAGAGAAATATTGCTCAGAACTTAAATGCATCAAGAGTTAGTTGGAAATATTCACGGGTCAGTGTACTGAACAATCGTGGACCCTGGAGCCAAAAGTTTGGTTTGTAAGGTTAAATTGCTTCCTTGAAGTAGTGAAATATGGAAACACAAAAATTGGAAAGCCATAGCTCCGGCTCCTATTATGAAAACAAAAAAATGTAAAGGTTGAACTTGAAAAAATCGATTTTTCCAGCTCTGAATACCAGGGAAGTTATGACATCTATGGCATTAGGGGCCTATGGCAATAAATAGTCAAATCTCTGGTAAAACGGGAGAAACAGATATAGGACCATAAACACCGAAAATTGTTTTCTTGAGCAATCGGATATGAAAATTTAGTATTAACCTGATAAGTTTGGTACCATTCTCGCTAATGAAAGGATGTACCAGCATCTTTCTTATGGTAATTCGCATACCTGCCTCCGGCATCAGCATTCCTCCAATTATGTTCCTGAAATCTACGGTAAAAGCAGTCAAAGCCCTCTTACGTTCATTATTCAGGCCCTTATTAATTTGAAACACCAATTTTCTGCGTCCCTCCACAGGAGTGAGTTGCTCGTTACGGTAGCTCACAAAGGGCAGCTGTCCCACCACCTAAATTGATCCAATTTTCAAGATTGAACATGAAAAAACTTTAAAAATCCGAAATCATTCCATAAAAGATAATCCCCACACTCCACAAGTCCACTTCAGGGCCGTACTTCATGTCGGTGATGAAAAGTTAGGGGGCCGCATATTCGGGGGAGCCACAATGGGTTTTTAAAGGCTCGTTGGAGTTGTAGATGTTATTCACGCCGAAGTCAATAATCTTGATTTGAGTTTGACCGTAATTCAGCGTCACATTCTCCATTTTTAAGTCTCGATGGACTACCTGGATGATGAGGTTTTAATAGGAAGAAAAAGGAGATATGAAGAGGCAATATCTCGGGCCTTTCAATGATTTATTGGATAACAGAGGTAATTCGCAATTGTGGGAGAGAGGTGTATATTACTTTGAGAGGTCGTCTTCTGAGGTGGTCTTTTTGTGAAAGGTAGAGCACATACTGTTGATGTGTTAGGTGAATTGAAAGCTGTTTATAATGCGTGGTTATGATTGATAAGGATGTGATTGATAACGGCGAGTAGATTTACTCGAGCGATTTTGATAAATGTGCCTTGGGAAATGGTCCTGCAGGAAGTGCCGCCAGTGATGACCTTAATAACATAACCTTGGGCTGTAGGTTAGAAGTGGAAAAAAAGGATCTATAATTTAATTTACCTTTCTGGCTGTTTTAGTGTTTGCATATAAAGCATAATATAATGGCAAATTTAAAGATATTGCTTTGAGCAAAACTTTTCGCTTAAATGGAAAAAAACTTTTAATGGATAAAATGTTACGTTTATTAGATGAACCAACCGATGTTAAAAAAGATAAATTTAAATCATGGAAAAAATAATAAGTTTCAGTGTTATTGACAAATTACTAAAAATATACAGAGTGTTCATTTCTGAAGCTGAACCATGGGGATTTCGATCACCATACTATAAAAGATACGAGAGTTGTTAAGTTTAAACAAAGTTCGCATAACATGTTTCTAATATTTATGAGTTAGTTTCTCATAAATAATAATCCAATAGGGATGCATCTGATCAACGCGTGGCCCCCTTGTTTGAAATTACTCTCTAGGGACATATCACATATGAATTTTAACTTGGCGACATTTATGCGTTATTTCAAGGCTCCATGTTCCCTGATGACATGTTTTAGGTTCTTCTGCTAAATCTCTTCTGGATATTGCAGAATTATATTGAATATATTGGAAGACTTAGTCCATTACCGTTTATTATTTGGAAGGAGGTTTTAACATGCTATTTACTGAACACGTCTTTTTTATTTAGAAAATATATACTTTAAACTTGGTCCAATTTCTATGAAAGAATAGAAAATAACTTTGAGCTGTTCATTCTGTATATCGCTGGAGATATCAGGAACGTGTACGTTCGAAAATTTACAAAGGCTCCCATAAGAAAAGCCAAAGTTGGTAATGGTTGCTAAAAATGGAAACGTCGGATTCCCAATAGGACACTGCCACATTGTAGAAAAGGGAAAGTTCCAATGACGACCTTGTATATTTTATGTTTGCCGAGATCCTTATGTTCCAGGAACGAATGCCCTGTATGTGGTCTCATCCCACTATGGTGCAAATGCGCCAATGCGGAGACAAATTTCTGGGTGTATATATTGGCAGTTTTTTCGTCAAATCTACCCCCACTTTGTTCTTTGATGAATGTGCACAAATCTCCAGGTGCCAATTCCGTGACTAAATAATATGCATTTTCTGATATCTGCATCGTTTGATACAGAGCACACACACAGGGGTGGTTCAACTTTGCCATTAGCTTCGCTTCCCTGTATATTTTCAAATACAAAACTATATAGAGCGAAATGTGGGCGATACCTTTAGCTTCATAGCAAATTAGGCTTTCGTAATGTATGTTTACCTGCATAAATTCTTGATGATATAGGACTCCTTAATTTGGGAAATGTTCATGAATTTAACCGCGACTTTAACGTTGAGTTTCGTAGGAACCGCTTCCTCAACTCTGAAAAGCGCTATATACATTCGGGGATAAGGTCAATCTACGGTATTTCAAGTACTTGCTCACGAAGGAGCCGTTTATAAATCATTTTGTCTTTGAGTAATCTAATGAATCAGGTTGAATTTCTTGAGTGTCAAGAGTGTGGGCGTAGCTCCTGGGTAAAGGACCCTTCTCCTCTCAAAGTAAGTTTATGGTTTTCCGAGAACTCTGGAGCATCTGTTGAATTTTCCTCAAATGTGCGATTCATGCGAATTCGACGTTAATTAGTAGATAATTGAGCAAATATTGAGCGAGTGTCGTGTTTGAATAATAAAAGGGAAACCGAAGGAAAGCAGAAGCCGACTGGTGCCTTTCGGTGTAGCGCGTCGATCAAATTTCGAAACCTTCATAGTACCTAACCCTAAAGGGACATAAAAGCGAGACGTTATTACCGTGCAAAGTTTCCTTTTCCCAACAGTTTCCCGTTGAAACGATAATTCCCAGTAACGTACAACTTCTTGCTCTGCTTAACCTCTTGCGGACTCATTTCGAAAAATGCTCGGTTTGTGTTCGCCCTTTTCTTCTTTTTCTAAAAATTCCCTTGGTGAGGATTCGTTCGCCGCTTTCTGCCCTATCGATCGTTTGATTTATCTTTCCAGACTTGAGTGGACAAGGTGCGAAATAACGACGAATATAAATGGTCCAGAATTCGAAAATTTTTTGCTCATTCATGTGGAATGTGACACTGGATGATGTCAGAGAAACGTTACGCTTTGTGACGCCTCTGTCAAATTTCTGAAATCTACTCAGCTGATAAAAATTACCAGCGACCTTTCCAGCTTTGTTGGCATTCTTGAGAAGGCATCGATAAAGCACATTTGGCTGGATTTTATAGTGCAAATAACGCATCTTTTTATTCACGTCACAAAATGAATCGATTGAGAGTCGTCTTACGTAAAATTGACAAGTCGTATGATTTTAATTTGCTAAAAAAGGATAAAAATATATTTGAATGTCTAAACATAACTTTATTTTATTGTATGAACGCCGAATAGTTTCTTGACGTTTTTCGGTTGTCTTGACAGTTGATATTGCGAAAGCGTCAATTTTCGTTAATTTTTGTGCATTTTGATGTTTTAAACTCTCGTTTTTTTTGTTCATCAACTTTTACGGCAAACATCTGTTCTTCTGAGAGCCAAAACAGTGCTCCTGGTTATTTATTATCGGTGTTTTTTTGTTATTTTTGGTATAACGCGCAAGTGCTCAAACAGCCGCTGTAAGGAGCTGGTAGCGCCGCTTATCAACTATCTTGAAAGATAATTGGAAAATAATGACTCCTTATTACCACTGAATTCAGTTGCAGACGTAAATAGAATTTTAACATTTTGGAATTGAGTATTATAATCTTTTGCTTTATTTAGCGTGTGCCGAATGCACTGAACTTGCATTTACTCACTGTAAGTAAAGGCGACTGCAGACCGAACGCGCTGCGCGAAGCCGCACTTAGTGCGTAATACTGCGCTGATCTACGCAGCTCTACTACTGCCTCTAACCTTGTAGCGCAACGAATAGCGTAAAATATTAAAGAAAAAAAGTTGATTGTGTGTCTTGTTCGAGGTACGCACACTATTTAAATTAAAATCAACGATTACTCAACTCAAAACTATGCAGACAACGTAATTATTAACCTCATCCAAAACAAAAGTGCGCATATAAACATTTGTCTTTGACGTTCTGACACTTTCCCGTTTGCTTTAGCTCTTGTTACAGAATCGTGTAATTTGGGGCGTTGCGGCGCAGATCAGACTTTAACTGTACGGCGCAGCGCGATGGGTCTAGGGTCGCCTTAAGGTATCAGCGGCTATAAAAGCATTAAATACTGCTGGCGTTACATCAACACCTTGAAAATTCTTGCAACATATTAATTTTGCAAAGTTGTGGCGTCAGTGATGATATGAAGCCTGTGACGTGAATAATAATTTACGTGATTGGTACATATGTGTTAACTTTTCGGATACTTACTTCCTCAGACTTATTTGCGCTTATTGAAATTATCAATTAGCCCCGCCGCGCACGAACAGCTTGAGTTGCTAGTGACTAAATATTGACGCGATTAAGCAGTTGCTGGTAACATTTCGTGTTCGCGTACGGGCTACCCAATAGTTGTCTGTACTGATCAGTTAGCTATGAGTTTTGTTGATATTTCAACAATGCTATTGCATGTGTTTGTGTTTTTAGGAGGCGCATATGAAGGATTTTCTACTCGACCGATTTAAATGTCCATCAGCAACGGCTATACATTTATACTTAACCGGGTGCACGAATGACTTAAAAATCGACTGATTAGAAAATTTGAGTCCAGGGACAAATTTCTAATTCGACTGGGATAGATGTACCTACGCTTGTAGTTTTTAATGGAGTGACGTGAAAGAGCCCGACATTACCAAATTTATGGGCACCTATCGTGAATTAGAATACACAAAATACTGACATTACCTCGTCCCTTTGTATCGCTTCGTTTTATGTTTATTATTTTGTAATATACCCTTATGCTACGCCCATGCGCATCATCATTTTTCAACAACACACCCAATACTTTCTTTATTTGGAACACTTGATCGTATCTGATTTTGGTTAATTATGAAGGGTGAAATCATTTCACGCAGGATATCAACACTTTCGACAGACATATTCGTATAGTCCAAAAACTTTTCGATACGTTGCCTTATTTTCTCAAAAAATTAGTAGAACTAACCCTTTTCTGTCCTTGGATTGATTATAGGATCAACCCTGTACCTTTTCTTGTTTGTGTAATTTATCGAGTAATGCAATAAAAGACGAAGCTTCACCATCTCAGTTTCATATTCGATCTATCTGGAACAGACAGGTGCGATCAATTGAATTGCTTCAAAAGAAGAAGTTGCTTGCAAATTTCCATTTTTTATTTTGTCAGCTCATATTCATGGTATATACTTTCGCGTGAAAGCTAAAAAATCCAAATTTAAACTATTTTTCACAGAAAATAAATCTTCTATTTAATTAGCAGTGGTAAGCACATAAAAACTATGAATATAAATTGCAAGCAATTAGAACCGCTTCATATTTTAGTGTTATGAGCCACCGTATTGTTAAGAATGAAAATATTGTTCACTTTGAGGAAAAAGCTGACTGTCACTTAATGACTAATTTATGTTTGTCGTAATGAAAATCTTATGATTATCACGTGTGATGTAAAAACTGCATTGAAAATCATCGATGAATTTTCAGCGAACATGCATCGATGGAAATTGAGATGAAAAAAGCACGAATACGTGTAGTGAACAATTCTTTTTTTCTCATCCAGATTGCATTCATACATATTGGTCTAAAATTGTCTAGAATTTTTGATGCACGAGTTATAATCATGGGAGAATTTCATGAACCAAATTCTGCGTGTTTGCGATTTCCCAAAATGTTTTATTTGTTTAAACTTGAAGTTGTATCGCAGTAAAAATTCAGTTATTAACGATTACTTTGGTTGTGATTTTTGCCAAATAATGAAATCATTGATTGAATGGAAGATTTATTTTCTACGACAGAATAAATCTGATTTTTTTCGATTCAGACACAGTGGCAGAAGGCGATATTGAGAATTCCGTAGAGAATCAACGGATAATTGGATCCAGGATTTTTGTAGAAGTTTCGGTAGAAATACATAAATAAATACAAATGAACGAATATTTTTGTCAGCTGGAGTGAATGTCAGTAATTACTCAAATATACATAAAAATATTAGTTTTATTCCAAGTTCTAAATATTGTTTTTAATATTTATTTATAATCATCAACCTGGTTATTTTTATGTTCACCTACGAGTGATGTTATTGAGTACAAGTAATTCAAACTAGAGTTGACGAATTCTTTGATAATAAATGTGTGGGAAAAAGATTTTCATCACCAATGCAGAAAAATTGTACTTTTTCCAGCTATGTGAAAGGTAAATCGTTTCAAAGTTTCAAAGGGTTTTGAAAAGTATCAGTAGCTATTTTTGCGGTCGACCAAAATTAGGAATTTTCTCATTTTTATTGCTCAAAATCAGTAATTTTACATTTTTTATAATGTTTTAGATACTCAAACACACTCATTGTTTTCATTGATACTAAAAGTTTAATAACAATAGAAGAACGCAAGCAGAGTTAAAGTTAGTAGCTTTTTTGGTGGTGTGCCACAAGAGTAGGTGCTAGAAGCTCAGCTTAACGGTGTGCTAGAACAATTTACCCTTAAAAACAGTTATTAATCGGTCTTACAAGCTAAGAGGCATTAGTAGCCGTTATCAGCTTTTTGTAACCCTTCGAAAATTGGTGCACGAAGTGATAGGGTAACTCAATTTAATCAACAGGCATAGTGCAAATGATCAAATTTGTCGCCTTTTTAGGTACCATAATTTACAGTAAGAACAGAAAAAAACTTGATACTAGTTTTACCCATTAATTTATAATTTTAGGTATCAGACCGATCGAGAGCGGGAGTTTTCTAATTTATGTTTCTAAATAATTTGCTTTAAAGGAAACTTTTAATTCTCAATTTGGTCATTTAGAAGATAACTTAACCTTTTTTTTGAACATTTTAGGTGCTCAGACAGACGACTTTGCCTATTGTATCGGAGCGTCACCAGACCTTTCAACGACAGTACTCCCACGTTTTGGACATGCGAAGGGAAATCAAATTCAGCATTTGCAGCTTAGACAGAAATCATAGCAATTCAAAGATAGGAATCATTCAGGTACGCGAACACGATATTAAATTAAAAAATAAAATCATGTAAAGTTTGCTTGTCCACGTCTCATATCCGATGGTGCATTCGGACACCTGCACCTTTACATCAACATGGCCGATTTCGTTTCCAGTATCGTTATTTCGTTATGACATGTGGGAAAATCTTGGACATGCGCAGATAGTATTCAGTGGCCATTTTGTCGTATCAAGTGTGCTCTTTTCGGATACCCGAATCCGCAATTCAAAGTTTAGTTACACTAAAACGCAAACATTCCTGCCCAGCTCTTGATTGGTTTTACTCTAGTCGTTCACGTTCGACTAACATAAAATAGATTCGTTTAAGTATTGCTCGAGCAACACTAACGTCGAATGTTCATCGATTTTTCCAAAAGAGAAATATAATATTGAATTCATTTATACGCAAACCGAACCAAGGTTTAATTGAATTTCTAGTAATAACGTGTTTTTCTTTAGCCCGAGTTGTATCAGAAAGAAATGCTGCAGAGGCAGCCCTCCATAAAAAGCGAGAGTGAGGTGAAAATGGTTACCAATGGATTTCTACATTTTGCACTGAAATACGATAAGGAGTTAGAGGGCCTTGTAGTTAAGGTTTGTCTACCCAGAAACTCATTATAATCTACTTAGCGCAGTTTCTCCTCTAAATTTTAATAAAGTACGATATTATCTTCCGGGCAAACATCTTTATATTCTTGTCAGCTCGAACCACATTATTAAGGCGCGCTGCCCGACAATTTTTACTTAATATTCTTTCTCTTAGAATATTGTTTACATAAATTAGGGCATAAGAACACTATGCCATCATATCTCCTTAAGCAACACTATGTTGCATCTCATATTCACTTTAGATGTTTGAGGCCCGGGACCTTCCAGTCAAGGACACGTTTGGAACATGTGATCCTTACGTGAAGCTCCATCTACTGCCCGATCGCAAAAAGAAATACCAGACCAAAGTCCATAGGAAAAGCTTAAATCCTGTTTTCAATGAGACGTTCATTTTCAGGTGAAAACCGATAGCTCTGCTCCAGATCAATACTAACTATTGTTTTGTCGATAGTGTTACAAGTCAAGAGTTGGAATCCAGGTACCTGCAGCTGTCAGTTTTCGACTTTGACAGGTTCGCAAGGCACGATCTGATTGGTCATGTCACAGTGGACAATTTAGTTGAGGTCGTCGAGCATGGCCAGCAAGATTTCGAGTACACTATGCCTGTACTTTGTCCTCCAGTGGTGAGTGAGTCTAACTCCGTCGGCACGTTTCGCGAGAGAGAAGACGAGAAAATAGTGGAGGTCGAAGTTAAAGCCTCTTTAGCTGCTTTCGGGGGTTAGATAATGGATAAACATATTTCATTCTACCGCTGCGCCATCTGGGCGCCGCCAATGATCACTCGCGCTGTGCCGCTAATGGCCTTAATGCTTGTTTCGCAGATGCCGATAGTGAGTTGCCAAAAAAATTATCGATATTTGGAGCTTTTGAGAAGCAAATTACTAGAGGACGCGGCCGATATTATATTTAAATCTTTTTTGGAAATAGTTTTAACAACGTCCGAAAGTGGGAAATTTCTCTGTTTTCCGTTCAAAACTTAAAGAACGTTGTGTGTAAATATACGTATTTTTCTTCGCTTTACATTAGTGCTGCGTCTGAGATTATAACTGCTGCCGTTTTCGAGGTGTGAGAAATTTTAGAAGAAAAGATGGAAGATATTTATTTTACCGGCAGTGTCTTTAAGCTTTTAGGGTCGCAGGGTATCGATAATATTTGCTCCCGCCAATAAAACGAAAACAAACCGGTCCCGCTTTGCGTTCGCCAAATGGAATTAACTTTGCGACTTTCCACCTTGATGAATTATCGATCAATCCTCGTGTGCCGGGCAGAAACGAATTGAATTCGGTGTGTTAAATTTACACGGTCGGACGCTTTTGGGGCTTTGATCCACTGATGATCGGTACTTCAGCCCCCTAAAATGCAATCAGCCGTTATACCATTTTACGGCGTATACATGCCCATATTGCTATTTCTTTTGTTATTCGAAATGGAATCCTGATGCCAAATGAAAATTGAAGAAAAATAAATCACGTTCTTTAATGAAAAATGTAAAAAAGCGAGAATGAGATCTCTATTGTTGCCATGAAAAGTCAAGAACGTTTTTCTCGATACGATGGACTAAAACAATAGCGTTCTTGTATCGGGAAAGAAACTATTTGCAACGTGAAATTTTCAGGATTTGCGGAATATGAAACATTTTTTTTATATTCAGAAATGTTTTTTGTTTGATCTACAGGACGAAGTCAATTTAGGAGAGCTTATGGTGTGTCTGTGCTTCCTGCCTAAAGCCGGCAGATTAACTATCACCATCATAAAGGGGCGCAACTTCAAGGCCATGGATATCACTGGGAAATCGGGTATGTACTGGATAAAATTCGTTTCAGAAAAAAACAAAGGCAGCTTGAAACAAATCATCGATTTTAACGTCAACTTGTGTCAATATAGAGCCTCATTTCCTCAGTAAAAGCTTTGTCTCATAAATGCATTAACTTCTATGCAAGGCGTTGGCTCTATAGATAGTGAATCTATATATATATTAAATTATCTTTTACACACGTGTGTACAGTCGCAGTAAAAAAGGACAGGTATGAAAATTAATTTGGAAGATTCAATATATGTCCGTGCACATATAATAGATATATAAAATTTGCCGAAAACACTACATTAATTGTATAAAATCGCAGGGGCTAATTTCTCGCTAAAATGCTCATATGTTTCCCATTTCAATTAGTGCATGTTTTTATGTAAATTGCATTGCAACATGGTAGCCCAAACACTGGACACCAAATTATTTTCATTTATTTTCCAATTTTGAATTTTTGCGCCATTCTCTATTTTACATGAAACCGCCGAGCGGCTTTCCGGTGAATTAGACCGTATAGTCTTAGCACATTTGTCTGGAACGTAAAGAAAAAATCGTAGAAAAAGTTCTTCTACCGTCCAGAAAGTTGCATTCAATATGCATTTTGCTTCGATATGGAATCGAAAACATGTGCAATGGAGTGCGATTAATGTTCAATTTCCTGAATGTCTAAGACTCGATTTGAAAAAAAAATTAACAACAATGAGTAACAACATGGACCATGAACCAATTAATAATTCGGTTTAAATCCCCACAGATCCATGCCTCCCAATCCTCCTTTTGGAGATTCTTTTTATTATGCTCCACTTTGGAAATTTGTAGAAAACTTTAGAATTTTTTTATGTGCCGTGTTGGCACTTTGCTCCATCTATTTCCGAAACATCAGCGTTTAAATCTTAAAAATAAGCAAAAAATAAATATTTTTCCATATAATTTTCAGAAAACTTTTTTTTTAATGGAAGATCAAGGATCTCCGCTTTGTGTTGCTAAAAATAAGTACCAATGTTACCCTGTACTCAGAAATCAAAAAGAAATTTGTAAGACCGATCGCACAGAATCATAAAGCGCATCGTAACTTTAAACCAATATTTTTAACTCAATTGCTCCACGTGTTCCCGAGATGTCGACGTTTAAAGCTTGGAATATCTCAAAAAGTGGAATCCAGGATATCGATCTTGCACACCTTAATTAAGGCAATGAAGCTTAGCAAAAGCTTCTGAAGAGATCCCCATGTTACATTACTTCCAAAATTGTAAAAATTAGGAACACTACTAACGTAATACCGTATCTCAAAAACTAAAAAAGGTTTTGCAAATCCTTTTATGAAAGATCACAAAGCGTAGGAAGAAACAACGGGGGAATAAAAGTCGTTGTCTTGTATGTGATTATGCTCTTTATTGTTTAGCACTACACAGACACACTGAAATCCAAAAAGGAGAATAAAAGATTTTTCCTGCATCTGATTGAAGTTGGATCTTCTACCGGAAAGAGCAATATCCAAAATTTAATTTTCACCAGTTGTTTATTCTGTAACGATTATAAGGGTTGTTTCACGAAATATTGAGGATTTTTGCACAGTTTACCCCTCCGAAAGGGCGCGATTTGAAGCGAGGGCATGCCTTGTCCGCAATGTGGGAAAAAACAATGCCGACAGGTTAACGATTATTTTTTTTTATCTAATAAAACGTGTAGGAACTTGGAGTTTCAGAGGATTAGTTAATCAATTTTCTACAGCAAACATTATGTAACTATTAAAACATCAAAATCAGATGTTTCGATTTTTAACAGTCATCATCAATTTTATTTTATCTAAATTGCGCCATTTTTGATTTTAGTCGAAAATGTATTTCGAGGGCTGTAAAAGACTTTTGCCCAAATTCAAATACGTCAAAATGTAGCTTATTGAATTCTCTTTTAGCCCTAAAATTCCGATTCCCAAATTCGCAGCGGTTAAAAACTAACACCGATTTCCGTGAAACCCTTTTGCTGTTTAAATTTTCATATTTTCCGGAATAAGTCGAAAACGGTAAATTTTAAAGGTACAACACCGTATGTAAACTGATATTGAAATTTAACGAGCAATCCAAAAATGCCCAAAAATTGGGGTTTCAATTTAAAATAAGGAAGTTTACATCACATGCGAGTTAATGTATTATGCGGAAGAGTACAACACAGCCATTTTTCAATTCTGCTTCTAAAAAAGGAGGATCTCCGGTTGAACCTTTTTTCTAATGTCGAAAATAAAAAAATTAGATGGAGGTAAATCGTGAATAGGACACCTTGTGTATGAGGGGAACTCAAGCCAAGAAGTTGCTCAATACCCGCCGCCTTACGTCTTATCAAATAGGTAATTTCAAGGAACTTTTCTTCTGGGCAGTAGTCAAATATATAGGGTATGAGTTTCTCGAGCTCAATCGAGATCTCCACATTTGCGTATCACATTCGGACAGTCCTGTAGAGTTTCGTTGATTGTCAAATTGTCTATTAAATTTCGCAGTGAGTGCCGTTCACCCAACAAGATCACTTTCAGACCCTTACGTGAAAGTGTACCTCATATGGCGGGGTAGAAAAATCAAGAAAAAGAAGACCACAGTACGTCACAACACTTTATTCCCTGTCTTCAATGAAGCCCTGGTCTTCGACGTTCCTGAAGAAAACATCGGGGAGGTCTGTCTTTTAGTAAAAATCATCGACTACGACAGGTGAAGACCGTGCCGATCCATAATATTTGAACCGTCCTAAAATTCCATTACAGAATCGGTCAAAATGAGATTATGGGTTGCTTCACCATCGGTCCTGGTGACCCGGGAAAAGGACGCGACCATTGGTTGGAAATGCTGGAAAATCCTCGCAAACCCATCGCGCAGTGGTACCCCCTGCTGGAGACTGTGCCCATAGATCTACACGACCAAAAAGAGGCCCCCATGTTGCTGAAATGTTTACAGAGCAGGTAAGCACTATCCAGAGTTCCCTATTGACTTTGCTTGATTTTATCTTCGACAGGTGAGACACAATTACATAACAGAACCAGGAACATGGATGGTTAAATTGCTGGTGCTGAAATTCGCTATTGGCCGTTTGCCATTGATCACGCTGAGGTTGACGTTAAAGATTGACTGAAAAAGAATAAGAAAACTTCTGATGTATATTCTAAATGAAAAGATTCTTAAACCGAAAGGTTCCATTATTGACCTGTTACACGTAGATCAAGAGATATTTTCTTATAATTCTGATTACTGACGAGTAATCCATAATATACTAAATCTGATTGTGTCCTAAGCAACGAGATGTTTAGATTCGTGCAGAATTTACAAAATCAGTCGGGCCCTCGGTGTAATGGGCCCATACTGAATTGTCGTATCCCATTCACACTAATCCCGATCTAATTACTCGGTAATTAGTGTAGAAGAGAAACGATGGTCATTTTAATCAGGATTATCTCATTGTTGACTGTTGAATATGGCTCACGAAAGGTTGCATTTTCGATATAACAAATGTAAGTCGCCATTGTTGAGAAGTAGTTCAAAATCTAAAACTGAGGCAAGTAGGTATAACTCTAAATGTTGTAATTTTATAATTAAGTGGAAAACAATTATAAAAACGGTGGTTCCTTGTCTAATTACTTTATAAAGTAGCAACAAACTAGTCATTAATTTTGGGATTTGTGTAATCGAAAGCTCTGCTTAATTTATCCACGATTTGAGTGATATTCAATCAGGATAAGCAAACATAGGTACTATAAGAATTTTACTATTTTTGTAATAAATGTAGTCAATCTCAACGTATCCTCTTGTTAACCATAACGATAATCATGTACTATATAGTATTATCAGAACGCATAATAATTGCAGGAAAATGCGGAGTTGTATAGATTTACCTTTTTACAAATATAAATGAAATAATGAAAATAACCTGTCAAGTGAGAGCATATACAAGGTGTCCGTTTCTGGAAGTCAACCATCTCTGTGGCCACATAAAAGATCGGTTAAATGGGAGTAAGCTTGCACAGTTTAAAATTCAAGCGTATGCGATTATGAAATTTGAAAAGTTCCGTTAACTTTTCGACATATTCCAGAAAAACTAATATAAAAAAAGGCTTTATATTTTTCTCAGCTGAGTTGTAGATAATTCAAAATAATTAACACTTTATCACTAAAAATTTTCCTCTATGTTGTAGCGCTGTCATATTTGAAATCCGACGTTTCGATTTTCGGTAACCACCATCAACTTTGTTTTTTGTTATGGGTACCATATTAGTATTTTTACATTTTACAATTCAAATTTTTCCTGACTATGACGGTGTATCAAATGTTAAGGTTCATTTTTGCACTTGAAGGGGAATATCAGAAGACCTGTATTGCACTCTTTATAAAATAGAATTTTTGACATTTTCATCAAGCTGACAAACTGAACCATAAGAATTGATACATCATCGTAATAAAAAAAAACAAAATTGATGTATGGCTGGTGAATTTCAAATATAAGATCATTACGTTGTGCAAAAGAAAAAGTTGGACTAATGAAGTGTCATCAATTTTGAATTACATCGCCAAATAAACCGAGGAAAAACGTAAAATATTTTTTTTAATGTCAGTTTTGTTCTCAGATGCATTCGAAAACAATTGTTTTTTTAGAAATTTTAAAACTACTTATTCCTAAACTTTAAATTTCACAACTTTATTACAATTTAACCGACCTCCTATCTTTTATGGTTACGGAGATCCCCATAGTTCAGCTCCAAAACGGACACAATCTCTCAACATTTTATTAAAGTCATAAGAACGATTTTTATTATGGCTATATTCAGTTATTGTCATATTCACTAAAAATTCAAAACAATTTACATTTACATATCAATAAAATAAAACGAATAAATGGCACAAAAATTGTAAAAATATATGTGCTTTTTTCTGTATTTATGACAATAAACATCCTTATGCAAGAGGTTATATTTATTATTTCAGTTATTTCTCTCAATTAAATATCTTTAACAGTAATGTTAATTACTGAAGATTTGACTGCAGCTAAAGTACAGGGTGATTTACTATATATGGACCAATGAATATTTTCGTTATTATCAATTGCGCAAAATTTTAACTTATTTCCCAATTGTCAGAATATATTATCAAATTGGACAGGTAAGCATAGTAAATCTGTAAAAATGACATCAGTGTGGTTTTACCAATGGGCCACCCTGTATTGATTTTCAGAGAAAAATGTATTTTTTCTGATTTCAAAAATGTAATGATTCACATATTTACCTACAGACTATAAATTTATCAATCACTCTATTTAAATATCGAAATGAAAATCAGTCTACGGACATTTTTAATTCCTGTTCGTGTGATTTTCTAAAAAAAATCCAAAATGACCTCATTTTGACAGATTTTTGATACCCTTCTGTTCAATTTGATAATACGTTCTGATGGTTTATCAACATTCACTTAAACTTCACTATTGGATAAATGTCATAATAACAGAAACCTTCATTGGATCACCCTGTATTTACTTATTTTATTATATTAATCGAAAAGAAAATTGTGCATATGGGATAATATTGAATTCAACATTAAATATTTAAATTCGTGTGGTTTTTTATTTTATTTTTTGTCAGATAAAATAAAATATTTTCTAAGCTGATATTACAATGCCGTTTTATTTAAAAGTTGTTACGTCTACATCCTGTAATATCAATTTTAGTCGTTGGTTAGGCCACTCGAATTTGTCTAGTTAAATATATTCTATTTCTGTCTCGCTATCCTCGGTATTTCCACCTTCTGCCTTGCTGTTCTCTTCTCTCTTTATTCTACCTCCCTCTTCCTTCCTTTCTCACCCTCCTCTATTTCTCTAACTTTCATCAATAACTCCCTTATATTAATTTTTTTGTCAATAATTTCTAATTTTATAAATTTTCAATATAACCTGACAACACTGCGATTTATCTGTGAGTGCGACGTATAACATTTTCGTACTGTACCGATCATGGACACAGCTCTAAACCGAATCTTATGCTTCTACATTTACTCTCAGAATGATTTTGCGAACACGTCTCATATGTCAAATTCTCGAATTGTCTATCACTATGACCACCGTTCACCCGTCAAAACCAGCTGTTTCTGAGTAGCGTATCGTCTACGTTTAACAAAAAAGCGTGTTTGTGTATATTCTCAATTTTATTGTAAAATATGTGAAGTATCCATAATAAAACGTCTCGACGCGGTTAACAAGCCATCGACAACAATGAAAAAGCATTACCCCAATGCGAAATACCACAAATTGTCCTCGTATCCATACAAAGATGTGCCCCATTTAACTATTCATCGGAATTCGGTATGTGTGCCTTTTTATCCTTTATTTTGGTACCTTCAGGTATATTTAGTTAACTCAGTATTATGAAAATAACTTATTCTATAGGTTTTAGTGCCTATAAAGCATAAACTTTGAGTCAATGCCCTTTAAGGGCTTTGGCATTAGCACAGTGCTTACAGACAGACACACACATTAATCAACAACCTTTAAATTGATCTGTGTCTGCATTTCAAATGTGAAAACCAATTACCTTGATTGGCAGAAACGAATCTCAGTCCTAGATGAATAATTTAATATTTGATCAATAGTTTTAAGTTACTTATAAAGATTATAATGATCTAAGTTTTGTATTTTGTGACCAGAATGTTAAAACAAATCATGTCCAAAAGCCTTAACTCTGTTCTGTGTATTTTTACATTATTAAGGTGAAACAAACTACCCTCTTATAACTGCTTACATACCCTTATGTTACTATCACCCAAGTTTTAAATTTTGAGAGCTGAATCCTAAAACAAATTATATTCAACACTCAAATGCATTCTGTGTCTTTCTGCACCGTTATTGCAAAAAAAAATTGTTCACAGAAGCATCACCATGTATACTTAAACTGCAGTCAACAAATATCCTTAATAAAATCAGATTTTGGTATTGAAATATTGCTTTGACACATACATTTGGATATACACAACATGTTTGGAAAAGTTTGTACAGAATTTAAGGAGGTGAAAATAGAGCCAAAAATACTAAAAAAAGTTCTTATAAACATTGGTCCTCTGGACCGCTATTACTAAGATATGACCCTCCACAGGGTTCCTATAATCTGAATATTTTTTGAAATAACTTTCTTTTTGATTTAGATAATGGAAAGAAAATTAAGGAAAAAAACATACTAAAAGGGAGATAATAGTTGATTATAAATTTCATATCAAAACTGAATATAATAAAATTAATTTTTTAACTAAGATTGCAACTAAGCAATTAAAGAAACATAAGACTTAAAATTATAGCATACAAAAGTAACAATCACTATAATGAAACTGTCATGATAAAAGATGCCTACTATATGAAAGTGTTAAAAAATTTTATTATTTTAAACATATTTAAAAAATAATTATTTCTGATTAAAACACAGAATTTGAAAAAAAATAGAAACATCTTTCTTCAAAAAAGTCTAATTCATGAAACAATATTTGTTTGATAATTCAAAAGAATAAAAAAAATATAGTATTAAGTATAATTATAAAATTACTGTTATTTATAATTAATTTTATGGTATGATTATTACCTAAAATTTTGATTCCATTTTCTTCATCAGAGTTATTTTAAAAAATATCCAAATTGTAGGACGCTTGTGAAGGGCCATATCTCATTAACGACCCTCCACAGAACCAATGTTTAGGGACTTTACTATTTTTGGTTCTAGTTTCACCTCCTTAAGTTTAGTACTTACTTTTCCAAACATCTTGTATATGTAGGTGCCTACACACATTGAATAAGTTTTCAGGAATTGAACTTATGAAGCAAACCACTCATATATCCCTGGATAATCACTTCGTGATATCTCTTTAATGGGAATCAGTTTAATACAGATGATAAGTGCATTTATGATATTGGTATTGGCGGTTGACACCTTAATTATCATAAAATAAAGTATCTAAGTTGAAATCATAAAAAAAGGTTTCATTTTTCCATAGTAAGGGACCTCAACTGAATTAAAGGGTTTAGCTAATCATAAAGTTAAGTTGTGCTCTTATCTCATAAATTAATGTTATTATAAATGAGTATTATGATCTCACAACAATATTCTAGGAAATTAAGAGCACATAGGTCAAGCAGATCTTGTTTGAAAACGTTTAATCTTATACATTTTTGAGGAACACCTTAATTGTACATGAAACTACCAAAACTTGGAATTTTGATATCAAATGTATTATCAATAATATGCTTTTTATCTTTGGAATTTTATTCCATAAGCAAATAAAGCTAAAAGAAGCAATTTCTTTCCCTTCCAACTTTTGTAAAATCCTAAAATTCATTTATATTTTGGAGTTAAAAACACACATTTTTTTGAAGAAATACAGGGTGATCCAAATGGAAAGGAAGTTTAGTCATAGTTGGAAGGCTCTTATTTATTAATCAATCCTTTATTGGGAATGTGATTAATCTTGTTACATTCACCAATAATTTGTAGTGGCAGTGGTGGAATTTGACAAATGTGTGAGGTAGCAACTTTGGCAAGTGTTAAATTTTAATAGGCACCTGGTAGCATTGTAACATCAATTGATAATCTTTACCATTCAGTAATTTAGCATAAGCTTAAAACAGTTTCTATTCTATTTCTGATATCTATTTCTAATCATTTATCAAAATCCACTATTATCACTGCCTAGTATTTCTTCTAATGTGTCATGATAACTAGGAAGCTTAATTTGAGTTTGATACACTTGACGGATAATTTCCTTAATTGTCTTCTTTATATTGATTAATACATTTTTTTCGAGATTCACGAAGGAATTCTCATGGCTTTCATTCATCGTTGGTTATAATTTGGGCGATAAGTACCTTTAATTTGAGAATTAACAATTCTCCAGATGTTCTATATGCAGGTTTACTGATAATTTTTGCTAATTTTAGCAAATAAGAATATATTTATGTATAAATCTTTATGATCAGATGATATGCTACATTGCTGATTAATTCTTAGAATATCATGTGAGCTGATTGATGATTTTGCAATATTTTTATACCGAACAGATAATTGTTCATGTGTTGAATTTGATTTAAGGGAGTATTATCCTGCCTTCTTCATACGCTTCATGTTAAATTGGTTAATTAATGTGAAGTATTTGTTGAATGATATTTTTTCGAGATATTTACACAGAACAGAGAATAGAATGATGTACCACTATTAGATTTATAACTTCATCTATTAGTTAGACGCACTCTAAGACTGAGAGTTCTCTTAATGCTCTCTGTATTGACCAATAGTTTTTGGCAGGATCTTTGAAAAATTGTTTTCGAATCCTTCCACTTTACATTGCGTTCGATAATACAAATTTAATATTGTGATAATGATTATTTCCAGCATTTGCTTTAATTATTTCCTGTTTGTCTTAATCTGTAATCCTTTATTTCCTGATTCATTTTCTTCAATGATTTCACCAATTAGTTTTTTTTTTAGCGGTGAAGGATTTTTTTAAGTGACCTGTAAAACTTTTAATTAAATTGAGCATTATACTGCATTCACATGATCTTAGACATTCTCTGAGGTCGAGCTGAGCTTAAGGTTTAAAAAATCGGAAAATCCACGTTTCAATTGGGCAATTAGCTGAATGCAAATGCAGTTAAGTTGATTCCAGTTTTTGCGAAGTGTCAATTTTTCACACGGGTTCCTAGTGCAAACAAACCCGTGTGTAAAAAGTAGTTTGCGCAAAAACCCCATAACCTCCAGCGATTTTTGAGTGATTGCCCTATTGTTTCTGGCTTAATTAGTTCGTCGTGATCTGCACGTAATTCATTCAGCATTGAGGGATTAGATCTGACGAAAAACAGGTTTTATGGGTTTACTTATCGTTGCCGCTCGTTTTAAAGCCTCCCTGTATAGTGCTTTCAGGCCTTTTCGTCATTTCTTTGATGGGCCTATTATAAGTCACTTAGCTTAGCCAAATGGACCAATCGCGGACGTTTCTTACTGCTGCGGAGCCCCAAGGCTCCCACGGCGGAAGGCCGCTTCATTATCCCATTGAGAAAATTGGATCACAATTAATTGATGACGGTCGTCAATTTTGTCTTACTTAACCTGAACTATACAGAGTGACCTCAAAATGAATTTTTCTCGCACCAGTGCTGTTGTACCCCTCCATTGCTTCAGTAAGGAAACCGTTAAGCCGAGTTTCCCGGCATTACGATGGTGTTTGCTTACCTGTATCCATCATAGTCACAATAGTTCAAAGTCAACAGTAGTAGCGAGATAAAAAAAAGTTGCCATTAATACTTAAGCACCGGATGGTTTCGCGATTGTAGTCTTAACATTTACCTGATTCGCCAGGTGAAGTTGATAGGTACCACCAGTACCAGTGAACAATAGCGCGGTCAGTACATATCGCGGGTTGCACCAGCTCCGATTTATCAGTACTGCCGACAATAGTTTAGCGTTGAGTGGTCGTTGTGAATTTTGGTTCTCAGTTTTTCGTTTATAACAATGTGCGGCAAAATGTGTTGGCCTTTCAAGAAAAAAGAGAAACAGGTACTTATGTGATGGGGAAGAGCTGTTTATAGGATAATCAGTTATTAGTTGTTATTGCTAACTCGGAAGTCAGTTGACTTCAGCAGCTAACCGAAATTTACTTATACAGATGCATGACTCTTCAAAAGAAATTCAGGTTAATAAAAAAAATTAAGATCAAATTTCGGAAATCCCTATTTGACAGAAACTAGTTTCAGCGTACTAACTTGAGTCATAAGGTATTCAGGTTAGTCTAAGTTAGGTTCGATTAATAAAAAAAAATTTTTGGTGATGGTCCAGATTAATTTAAGGCTCAACAAGATGATTTCCAATTGATGTATTTAAGATCAAGTTGGAATGGAAATGAAGATTGTAGAAATAAATTTTCTACGGATGAATTGAGATCGTTTTGGTTTTGGGTATCCAATTAAATTAAAGAATTGAATTAAAATTCAAAATGGCTAGTAATCGGTTTGTAAACATAAATAAATTAAATGTTCTCTTTTTTATATTTTTTCTGGGTTTTCTGCTTATTTAAATAATTGTAAAATTAATTTACCGCGATTACGGTTAATACAGTTAATAATTTGCTTCTTTTGACTGTTTTTTCCATGGCATTACTCTATTATTCAAGCAGGGAGAGCGATAATTTACAAAAAAGGGCTGTGCGGTCGTGGATAAAATGTAAATCAATTTCAGTACATTTTAATTAGAAAGCAGATGATTTAATTTTAATGGAAAATTTTCCCAGTTTTCTCTGTAGGGTCACTTTTTTTCACTACGTTTTCAGGCAGTGCAAATGTAGTTCAAATTACCCTAAGCTGCATATTTTATAGTTTACGGGATCCTCGTTGTGAAGAATGTTACGTTAAGGGAAGCCCTGCACAGAGTAATAAAAGATATGGAACGAAAAATGTATATTTTTTCTGCTTACAGAGAGCAAACTAAATGACTCAGTCACTCATCAGTCAGTACGAACTTTGTTGACTTTATTTTTCAGGCTGAATCTCGAAATAAAGCTTTTGCCTTACGACGTTTTAGCGTGTGTTTTTTTTATCTCGTTTGATGTCACAGTTGACGTACATAAATGAACTACTCTGTACAGGGTCTCTAAAAAAAGCTTGAAGCGTCCAATTATCTCAGATGTCATCAGGTAGTCAGCTCGTAAAAGGATTTTTATGATACTGCTCATAAACTGATTCATTGCGGTTCCAGTACAATAAATCAGGTGAAATTATAATTCCCTTAGAGTAAAGCCTGATATATATATGATATATATGTACATATGTAAATTGAAGTAACGTATCGCTAAGAAGTTAAACTTTAACGGCTTCGTAAGCTCAATTCATAGATTTTTCGTATTCCTTGTGGCTGCTGCCAGAAAAGAAATGCCTTCATCGTCTAGTTCTTTCAGTGTGTCGCAGAATTTCGACCTTGCAGAGCTTTCCGAGCTTTGCTCATTGTGAGGAGAACCTTCTTTCTCAGTTTCCCAAAGCTCTATATATTACGCTTATGTATGCTCACGCTTAAAAATTACGCTATTTTCTTAATGTTAACTTTAGCTATATATTAACAATATATAACGCACGTCAAGCGATAAACTAGGCGTAAAGAAAATCGCACATGTATTTACTGTGGAACTGGAAATCACTCCTAAAATGGGACACAAATTTTACCAAAATAAGTCTGAAAGGGGGGCCCCGGCCACCTAGGTCCTTGAGGTCCAGCTTAGATGTTAACTTTAACTTTGCGTTAACGATGTGGCACGGGAATCCATAAACCAGGTTTAAAGTGGGTGGCTCTTAAGTTTATTGTGAAACTGATAATCATTTCAATGATAGGACACAAATGTTACCCCAAACAAGCCTCTTTCAGGTTAGTCTTGGTTAATTCATATCAGTTGGTTGGTTTAGGTCAGCAAGTTGGTCATTCGCCATGATTGATCACCATAAGGGCGAATGCCAAGAGTCCAAATATGTCGAGATATTTTCCCTTAAATGTAGTATAGAAATTTTGTTTGTATTTTCCGGACTGCAATGTCATTTTCCATTACGTCTTATTTACTGTGTTAATAGTCGCACGAAAGCTTTTGAAATAAGCCTATTAGACCTATTATAATAATTTATATTGTGATTTGTTTTCCCAAAATAGGCCTACGAATTGTTATCTGTAGCATTCACTAGAGCAATAAATTTTATAAGTTTAACATTATATAAATAATTACTGTTATTAGCGATGGAAACGAATAATCTTTTTCTGCCATAAAGGACTTGTAAACTGCATGTTGCTGGTGTCCTGTCTTGGTGCGCACTACCGGGTACTGAAGCATCAGGTGGTCTAGATATTAGTTACCACATGGTTATATCTAATTTCATCCTGATTTATCTTGATGATAGGGAAAAAAGTCTCTATTTATGCCGAACAGATGTCTGATTTGCCTCCCGAAAACTACAGATTTCCAAGGCTCCTTGAAGGCAGCAATTTCGGAATTTTTCTTTTTGATTTTACTTTCCTCAGGCATGTTGCTGAGGTTGGTTCTTTTTATATCTCAGCTTTCGTGAGCACACCTCAGGTTTCTTATGAGTCAAGTAATTGCTCCTGTTAACCAGTAATTGGCCTTTACGTGCCGCAGTTTTGTAAGGGTAATTACCAATGAAAGTAGACTAAATTGGGCCAAATATATCGCGTTAAATACCTAAAATTAGAAAAAAAAAATACTCTTAAAATAGTAACGTGGTTTGAGACTTCGCTAAATTGAATCACATTGAATATTCTCAAAAACAAAATTACATAAATCCCAAACGAGCTCGTTTTCTGATGATGTAAACTACCAGTCTTATTATGCCTAATAACTATATTGCAATATTGTTGCCGGAATTATTTATTGTGTCGCTCGTTTAGCTTATGCTGCACCTCATGTCATTTTAGCAATCACAAATTAAAGTTTGCAATTTTTAGCGTTTACGCGAAAGCCTGTACAATGAATATGAAGTGAGCAATAAAATGGCGCCGTGGCCGTTCCACTGGACAGTTGAAATCCACTATTAGAGATTGATTGAGAATTAAACTGAGCGTAAATGTTCACAAAATAAAGTAAATTATTTTGGAAATTTTGCTCAATTTTAGTATTTTATACCAACCTGTGACAATCAGTTGCAACCAGTGGAATGGCTGCAAAGCGTATTAACTTGCAAATTTTCATTGTTTCTCTTCATATTCATTGTACCTACTCTTGGCTGGACTGTTAAATACTCCATACTAAATTATTTCTATCAGAAAATGAATTTTCCATCAACCTCGGAGTAATGTCTCAATTGAATATGAAGCTCGCATTAGCGCTCATTTCGTTCTTCCCTTTGCTTATAAGTACCAGGTACCTACCAATTATTTTCTTTTGCGTGAATGGTATCGCAGTTAAATGGCGAATGTTGCCGTGCAGAAGCAGTGATGAAAAGGCAAACACGAGGGAAAGTCAAATGAACCAATCTTAAAAACGATATTTATTAAGACAATATCAAAAACGAATATGTAATTTTTCAATGAAATCCGCATTGCGTTCAATGCACCTTATCCATCGGTTTGGAAGTGTTTGAATGCTCGAAGAAAAAAATCTCTTGGTAGTGTGCACAGGCACTCATGCATTGTCTGAAACAGTTCATTAATAGTTTGAAATTTCTTCACGCCTAAAGCCTCTTTAATGCGACCAAACAATGATAATCGCCAGGGGCAAGGTCAGGCGAATGTGGAGGATGTGGTGGACATTTAAACTTCAAATTTTGGCTGTGCGGGCAGTATGTAGTCGCGTATTATCGTCTGGCAATGGGACGCCATTACTCGGAGATCTTCGCCTTTTGGTTCTGATAGGAGGCTTGAAACGGTTCTTCAGAGGTTCTGAGTATATAGCACTGGTAACCGAGTCCCCACGGGGCATGTAGTCTTCTAAAATTACCTCTTTAGCACCCCCAAACAGGATCGACATAATCTTTCCTTCCAAGAGCTAGCTGCGAAATTTTTTCGATTTCAGTGAAGAACGTGATGCCACGCTTTTCTTTCTAGTTCGGTTTCAGGTTGATGATGGTGCATCTAGGACTCATCTCCAGTGACAATCCTTGTCGCAAGGACATCTTCTGTTTCATACTGATCCAAGTGTTCTTCACAAGCATCAACACGTCAATTGTGAAGTCAATTGCTTTGGCACCTACGTTGCTGGCGCCATATCTACTTGGGGAATGTTATGCATAATGCGATGTATGGGGTCATGGCTTATTTTTAAAATTTCAGCGATTTCGTTAATAGGTATAGAATAGATAGATAAAAATAATACGAGGATTTTGCTTTCACTAACAATTCAACTACTTAAATGGAGTCGAACGTGACAACACAATTTGCTCGATCAGGTCGGGGAGGATCATCTACGGAAGTCACCCCGTTTTTGAGTTTGTCACTTCGTACTGCAACTTCATTCTGTGATGGATATTAATAGGTCGCACTCCTTTACGTGGCAAAAACCAATAACAGAGCGCTGTTCTTCTCTAGTGCAGTGCTCTAGTGAAGTGGCCATTTCAGAACTACCACTTTGTGAACAACATCATTTGTTCCCACATTACGATTCTTGTTAGGCTTTTTACGTCTCAGAAATAATATTTTTCCGAATTTATATCACGTAATTCCTGGCTCATTTTTTTATTGGCTGCTTTTACGGTTTTCATTTGACTCTGCCTCGTATAAAGGTTGCGACTAGGGTGAATTCATTGTTATAATATTGAATTTTTCGATTTTTTTGCCGACATTCGTAAGGATTTGCCTGGTCACATCTATGCACTAATTGTGAGCTCATGTAGCTCGCTAAATTCTTAGCTGAACCCACAAAGTTGTGGTCAAAGGCTGTGGGGATTGCGTTTCTATGTGTTCGCAGCATCTCGGCTGTCCAGCTATGAAAAGAGGATCGCGGGCTTCTATCTTCAAGGAGGACCCCCTGAATGTCTAGATTTGAAAGGTGGACTCCGGCCATCCAGGAGTATAAAAGAGATCTCGAAATTTTAGGTCCGAAAGGTAGATCACGGTCTTTCATGTTCGTGGCCAGCTCCTCCCCCGTTGTGGTTCTGAAATTGACTCTGACCCCGCAGGTCTCAAAGTGTGGCTCCGGCTGACCCTAATCTGGATTAGCTCGCGGTAAAGGACCTTACAGTGACATGTAAATAGTCTAATTACCAAAAGCTGGGCAATGAAAATATTGTGTTGTGTTCAGCGCTTGTATGTATTATGAGCCAATTTGCATAAAGATTAAAAATGGTGTCGTGATATGAATGCTAATTTATTTTAAAAAATTATCGATGTGCTCCCCTGTGCGTAAACTACGCACAACAGGCACAAAGGCGAATAATATTACATCTAAATTGTGGGAATCCTCAGCAAAATACGTTTTCACAATTGAAGTATATTAGTAAATTAGCGGAGCTTCCGGATTGTATTAATGAAGCGGATACCAGGTGATTCGATTCGCCTCGCGGTACCTGAAATCTAACCGCAGTCATATTTTGTTAATAATAACTTAACAGTACACTGGATTTGATTAATAATGAGAAAAAAAACGGTCTTGACCCGTATATTTGTAATAATTTGATTTTTTTGTCGCAGGACGATACGACTGTTGTAAATTGGGTGGCAGCCAGCGAAGCGAGCAGTTTGTGTTGTGAAGAGCTTGCCCAAAGATTGGAGGTTGATGTTACCAAGGGGTTAACACCACAGGAGGCGGAGAAAAGACGACTCATCGCAGGGTAAGACAGAAACGAATTAATCGTATTTTTTAATACAGTCAAGCGTAAAATACAATTTTGTACTTTCAAAAGAGAACGCAAAATAGCGACTTTACGGGGAATTTTACTTGCTTGCTTAGCGCTCGCACACGAGCTTTATCGCTGCTTTGCGCTACCGACGAATGCAACGGCTGCACATATATTAAATGTTTATTTAACATTATTTAGCGTTATCATTTATTTGTGCCACATTTTGGGCTTAGCGAACGTGCCTAATTTGGTTAATTTTCGTTTTTGGGCAAGAAATGCATATTTATAACCATCAAATTAAAGCCAAGAAGTCAGTGAGCTGGATTTTGTCGTCGTTTCACTAGATAGAAATACATGTAACATTTGTTCGTCGAATCTTCAACATTAATACGAATTTTTTTGGTTTTGGAAGCCCCTCCATACGAAGGTTCGTCAAATTGTATTTTTAACATTCTAATACGGCATTAGACGCATCCATGATCAACAAAGGATTCATATATATGTATATTGGTTGTATTAGTAAACGTGACTTCAAACGACTGTACATTTTTCTGAAATTTTTCAGAGGGGTAGGTGGTACTCAATTTTGACCATTTTTCCACTGTTACTCTTTTGGGAAAAGCAATATTATTAAGAACATAGATTAAATTGATCGTCTTGATGCACTCTTGTTAATCTGCACTAGATGGGCTGCTCTTCCAGTTCCCGAGATATGGAGTCTAGCTTCAGTTCCAATTTTCTTAATTTTGAAAGGGCCTCAAAATAAAGAGTACTCAAGCGGGGTATTTGGCGACATTGGTGAAGCCTCCCGGCTGGTTTTAGTTAGAAAGGTGTTTACAAATATGTTCTATTTTTACTCTTTATTTCTTGTATGAATTACTCTCAAAAGACGCAGCGAAGTCATCGAGTCGACGAGCATAATAAAAAATGATAATAAAAATAATAAATGGTAATAAAGGACGAAAAGTAATTGAAAGTAACGGAATAAGCCAAAAGATTAAAATTATAAGACAGTTGTTGCTCTTGAAAAAAAAAGAACTGAACTTCAATACTTCGTTTGCACCAATTTTAATGGACAAATTAATTCATTAATCGTGTTTTTTACCTTGTTCTCTAGACCGTAATACCTAAATTTCGTGTATGACTAGGATCGATTTAATTGATTACAACGACCACTACCATAGTTCCCCGATTTGGATTTTTTGCATCTATTTAAGCAGCATTTTAATGCACGTCAGTTCTAGCTCATTAAAATGTGCTACAGCTGAATTGGATTATTAACATATGTAATGCTTAGTTGGCTACCTTTTCTTATTACCTCCATATCTCCTGTGCCGGTCCTACAGCTCCAAACACGTTTTTAGATATTTAACAGTTGATATACAAACGTCCTACTGAGTATTTACATGCATCCTAGGGCGAGAACATACTGCTTATACGGGTTTAAGTTTGTATTTGAATACAAATAAGTATTGGAATGTAAAATATGGATTTCCAAAATTTTTCCCAGATCCAGTATACTAGATCTCCTGCCTTGATTTAAAAGCGTGTGCTAGAAAAGGATACGCTACGCAGCAGTTAGAACCACAGCTTAGTAGGAATAATACTGGCATATAATTCTTTAAACATGCAAAATCAGATATTTGATTTGAATTTTCACACTTTGATGTTCAATAATTGACTGTTAATTTGAGGAACACAAATTATTGAAAAATTGCAGCGTTAATTGATCAGCAGTTATCGATAATTATTTGGCAAGTATCATTGAAATGTATCGATGTAAAATAAGAACTAAAGTAGTTTTTAAATATTCATCATTCATTTCGTAATTCAATTTCATAGCTTTTCAGGCTCATGCAATTTTTAGAAAACACGCCTTCATGCAACAATTATAGATAATATTGATGCATTACTGAACGCTATTACATTTGGTAATTTTTTCAATTTTGGAAGTGCAATTACTGCAATTTTTCTATTTGAAATTTTCACCTTAAAAATGAACAACACTCCGACAGAATATGGTTTCAGAAACGTATTATTGCTGATCCAGCCATTGATGTGTTTATGTCATGCTTTTAGGTTGATGGAGCATTACTTTTTATATGTTTGCCGCAGTTTTCCTGCTGCAAATAGGTCCATGTGATGCAAAATATTTAGATGTATAATTAAATAAAAATGTTAATTGATGATTTGGAATGCTACACTTTATACCCCGATATTGATACATTTATGGCGTCTTTTTTTAACTGAAAAACTGTACTTTTTTGTATGTTTTCTGCGAATTTTATTGCCGCAGCATTCGTGCTTGATTAAGTGGAAATTTTCAGTTTCAAAATGGCCACAACAAAAAAGAAATCTGGCACTGGGAGATTTTCAGAGCACTATAAGTTCTAACTCGATTCTGTTATCTGTATGAGACCTTTCTTAGCCGATAGAGCGAACTTTTTTACACGACTCCTGGGAACGCCATTACTGCAGGTTTCGTATTTTCAATTTCTTTTATTTTCAAATGCAATCCTTGGTATTCATCGAACGAGTTTGGCAATTCTTTACTATCCAGGCAACTTAAATATCATGTAGTTTTCATACTTTTTGAGTGTAGTCTATTTACTTTTCCACACTCTTGAGAGCACTGTTGAGATATTCTTTTTGATAGCATTTTGCAAAGGAGATTTTATGAGCAAAAAACGGAGGAACTTCATTTCTTCGTAGATCTTTTTAGTCACCTTGTAAGGAACATTCCATCGACCTTTTTTCTGCCGATTTTTTGTTCAGTCCTCTGTTTTTTCCGCGTACCTGCTGAAAAAAAAAACATTAAAATTGGGCAAAGCATAACAAAGGTGTGTACTCAGGCGCTTATACATCTGAGTGCATTTGGACATCACTTTTTTTAACTGTACAATTTCCTTTGCTTAGATACAACGAATTTTCCGTGTCAGTGGAAGACCCACCATGGAAAAAATATTTAGAACAATTCAAAAACCCCCTGATCCTGCTTCTGCTGGCATCGGCTGTAGTTTCAGGAGCAATGCAGCAGTTAGATGACGCCATTAGCATCACCTGCGCCATTATCATTGTGGTGACTGTGGCCTTTGTGCAGGAATATCGGTCAGAAAAGAGCTTGCAGGAGTTAACAAAGCTCGTTCCCCCATCTTGCCATTGGTGAGCTAGATTTATTTAACTCAAAACTGTGGCTAATCAAAACTTTCAGCATGCGTGCAGGGACGCCAGAAACTTTTCTTGCCAGAGAACTAGTCCCCGGAGATATAGTCTTACTGAATGTGGGAGATCGGGTTCCTGCAGATTTAAGGCTCTTTGAGGCCACCGATCTGCTTATCGATGAAAGTAGCTTCACAGGAGAGACTGAACCATCAAGGTTCGTTCTGGTAATTAATTTTAAACGTATTTCAAAATGTTTTTTTTTTCGTATTAGGAAAAATACAGATTCAGTATTAAGGCCCAATGGAGCCCACTCATCCAACACCAACATTGCCTTCATGGGCACCCTCGTCCGAGCCGGCAACGGCAAAGTAAATTTTCCATAATTTTTATTGTAGATATATTTATATTCGTAGTGTACTTAATTCCAGGGCATAGCAGTGAGTACAGGCACAAATAGCGAGTTTGGCTCAGTCTTCAAAATGATGCAAGAAGAAAAAGCTCCAAAAACGCCGCTGCAAAAATCTATGGACTCACTAGGGGCGCAGCTGTCTCTATATTCTTTTGCCATCATCGCGGTCATCCTTCTGATCGGTTGGTGGCAAGGCAAGTTGCTGTTGGAAATGTTCCAGATCGGGGTTAGTTTGGCAGTCGCTGCCATTCCAGAAGGTGCGAAGTCCGATATTTCCTAAGATAAATGGTGACATTGTTATTATTTACAGGGTTGCCTATTGTGGTAACTGTGACTTTGGCGTTGGGGGTGATGAGGATGGCCAAAAGGAAGGCGATCGTTAAGAAGCTGCCGACTGTAGAAACTCTGGGTGAGTATGTATATTGGACCTGGTGATCATAAAAAATACAACCAGGCGATGGAACGTGAACTGCAAATGTAGGGCGTTGATTCAGCCATTTGCTACTCGTCATCAAACATCTGAGAAACAGATAACAGCTGACGAATTTATCGGAGACATGCCTTTGATATTTCAACGCCTCCAACGGTTTAAAATCGGGAAATCTTACCGGCCATTTAATCACCATCAATTTTCCAGGATATCGCTCGGATATTTCAAGGCTTATTTGAACATTTGAAATGTTTCCGTTAGGTATTATAAATCACTCACACTTCGTATCCACCATCAAAAGTAATCATGACATTAAATTTAATATTTATGATGGGTGGTTTCTCCTCGGTTTGTTTAAGTTCCATAATAATTTAAATAGTAGTAAAACTTCCGACTTCCTATAGCATTTCTGGAATCGAATTCCTGCGAAAAATTAAATGAAAAATGCATTTCAGGTTGTGTTAACGTGATATGCAGTGATAAGACTGGTACGATTACAAGAAACGAAATGACAGCTACTGTTCTAGTCACATCTGACGGCTATATTGCGGAATTAAGTGGAGCGGGCTACAACGACCACGGTCAGGTATTGTTGCACAAGTGCGAAAATCCCGACAAGGCCAGAGACAGCGTTGCCAATTTATTAGAGGTGAGTCATTTTATCATAAGTCACGAGCATGTAATTAGGGCAGTTCGTGCGAATAATTGCGAAATGTATGCATTTTCTCGTAACTAATGAAATGGTGTAAGTGGTTCTTAAGGAAGTCATCATAAAGGGAATTATTAAATAAAACGTTCTAGGTAGGCTCAGTGGCAAATAATGCCTTAATTACCGATGAGACGCTAATGGGGCAACCCACAGAGGGTGCTTTATTAGCCGCCGCGATGAAGCACGGAATGTACAACGTCGCCGATAGATACGTGAGGTAATTTAATCCCATCTCTTAATTTAACTAAAATAAATAGAGGGTGGTTTGTGATGCAGGTTGAAGGAGTATCCGTTTTCCTCCGAACAAAAAATGATGGCGGTTAAGGTGGTATCAAAATACGACTCTAATAAAGGAGAAATATATTTCGCCAAAGGTGCTTTGGAGAAGATATTGCCAAAGTGCACAACATACAGAGTGAACGGTAGATTAAAACAAACTCGTATAAAATTATGATAAATCATTTATTTTTTCAGGGATTGATCAGCCTCTGACGTTGGAAAAACGCACCGATTTCAATGCCGAATGTACAGAAATAGGGAAAAAAGGTCTACGGGTGATCGCCTTAGCTAGAGGTCCGTAGTTTCAGTCATAAAATTTTAAAATCATCCGTTCGTTTTCATTTTCAGGTGAAAGCATGAACGAACTAACATACTTAGGGATAGTGGGCATTTGCGATCCCCCTCGGCCGATGGTACGGGAAGCCATCAATATTTTAACAGAGTCCGGAGTGCAAGTTAAAATGGTTACCGGAGATGCCATGGAAACAGCAGTAGCGATTGGTTAGCAATAAACAAATAAGCCAAAGTGACAAATTAAGCATGTGAATATTTACAATTTAGCCCAATCCATTGGTCTACAGACTCAAGCGTCAAATGTCCTTTCGGGTGAGCAGTTGGACGCGTTTTCGGAACCGGAACTGGATGGCGCAGTGCCGCATGCCACTGTTTTCTACAGGGTGTCGCCAAAGAACAAATTGTCTATTGTTAAATCGCTTCAAAGGTCAGTTTTCGATTAAGGTGGTGTTAGCGCAGCCTTGCTGCAATATGGCTCATTTGAATAAAATATTCATTTAGTTACACCGAATACATACATACATAGAAACACCGAATATGTTTATAATCAAACGATGTCATATATTTGTGATTTTCTAAATCTTTTTTATGGGTATTACTTGGAAATGATCTTCAACCCATTTTAATACTTAATTTCTTTCCTTAGATGTGGCTATATCGTCGGTATGACTGGAGACGGGGTAAATGACGGTGTGGCTCTAAAGAAAGCCGACATAGGTATTGCCATGGGCAAGAACGGGACGGATGTATGCAAAGAAGCTGCAGATATGATCCTCGTAGACGATGATTTTTACACTATTATGTAAGTTAAGATTCGGATCGTTGCCATTTTACATTAAATTTCTTGTTGCAGTGCTGCCATTGAAGAAGGCAAAAGCATATTTCACAATATCAGGAATTTCGTGGGTTTTCAGCTGTCCACTTCGATAGCAGCGTTAGCTCTTGTAGCCCTGGCCACCATCATGGATATTCCTAATCCGTTAAACGCAATGCAGGTAATTTATATCTAGTTTTATTTCGGAAAGTAGATCAAATATTGTATTTTTTAAAGAAAAGTATATAACTCTTACTACTCTAGCATTATATGGTCGGTTTTAGAGAATGGTAATGCTTGTGGATGGGAGTTATTATTTATTCAAGGTATCAACTCTGAAAAGTACATCAAAAAATTTACTTAGCATATTTTAATAATATTTTGTTCGATCAATAATATATGATTTTGGACTTGTAGATCCTATGGATCAACATACTGATGGACGGTCCGCCGGCTCAAAGTTTAGGCGTCGAGCCCGTGAGTGATGACGTGGTGAAGCAGAAATCCCGGAATACCAAGGAACCGATGATTACGAAGACGTTAATAGTCAACGTATTATTGTCGGCCACCTTCATTGTAGCTGGTACTCTTTGGGTGTTCAACAAAGAGGTACGAAACAAAATTAAATGGAAAAGTTGCTCACCATGGTTAGGCCTTTGTATAACTTTTCGTTTCAATTCCGTTTGATAATTTAAACCAACTTGTGAATGAACACAACGAATTTAGTGCCTTACGCAATTCTGAATCATTATTATTCCTCCAAATCTTTTAGGAAAATCTCTAACTTTTTAAGATTAATTGGTCTTTAAAATAAGAAAAGTAGATTAATAAATTGTCCAGGTGTCCATGATATATACTGTTTTAACCTATTTAAAGCTTAATTTGATCAAGTTGTGTATGTTTCTCACAAATCGCATGAAAGACTTACTCCATAGTAAACTAAAATCCTTTGGAAATTAGATGACCGCAGACGGTGTAACGTCTCGAGACACGACGATGACTTTCACGTGCTTCGTGTTTTTCGACATGTGGAACGCCCTGTCATACCGTTCTCAGACGAAGAGCGTGTTCCAATTAGGGTTTTTCTCAAATACATTCTTTTTGGTGGCAGTCGGCGCCTGCGTAATCGGCCAGCTTTTGGTGGTTTACGTGCCGCCCTTACAAGGAGTTTTCCAAACTGAAGCTCTGTCAGCACTAGGTAAGAAACTGTTGCATTCTGTGCCAAATCTATAGTACTTATCTTCTTAACGGTATTTTTGTATTCGCAGATATAGCTTTTTTGGTAGGTCTCACTTCCTCAGTTTGGGTATTCTCTGAATTCAAAAAACTATTTGAGAGGCTATTAGAGAAGAAGTGTAAAGGAAAGAAGACTCCGCTTGAATACGTATGACAGCAACGACGGAAGCCGCCTAAAGGCTCCAGAACTAGGTACTACTGTTGAGAAAACCGCGAGGTAGACCCAGTGTGCACGATTGCATTTTAAAGGTGACTAAACAAAGGTTACACAATATTGTCTCGAGTTGTGTAATTTTCTTAAAACACTACAGGTCAGCATGGGAATTTTTTGCGGTTTTTCTGTAAATTTTGGAGAAATGCTGTTAAAAAAATCTTCATGTTGTCCCGAAATTCGTGAACAATTTCGGAGGTCCAAAAATAAATTTCAGTTCATATAATTTCATTTTCAAGGAGTTAGAGAATAAAATATTTTGTCGAAGACGCAGAAGCTAGTGACGTTAAAGCGACTTTAAAAAAGCAACGTCATAATGTTGTAACATTGCAATGTCAAAGCGACATATGCAAGAAACATATGAATTGCTTTATATTGTTGCAGTAGCGCTCCAGAAATTTTGAATATGTTAGTTTAGACAAATTGCAAGAAGCGTAATTTTATCTACGTTGTGTTGACTTGTGGTGCGTATAAATTCTCGTAACCAGATGTTCTGCTCATTTGTTTACCTCTCGACTGACAGCCATTATTGCACCTTTCCCTGCGTTATATATAAGTTTAGAGTGAAATAAACCCTCAAAGATGTTTTTCCCTTTTTGCACACTCGCTATTATGGTAGTACCACCTTTATTTTTTGTACATGTTGTCTATATACTCATCTAGGTATTTCAATTAGTTTCAACCAGTTGGAATTATTGTATTTATATGTATTGTGTCGTAAGTCGAATCGTAGAAGATAGTACTTATTTAAGACATCACTCGGCAATTCCTTGTGTAAGTTATAATATGTATTTATGTATTGAAAATGAACGTTGTGTCAGGAAGAATGAATGTTTTCGGGGGCATATCGTAGATTTTTAAAGTTTGTCTTGAGCACTTCTTGCGTATAAAAACTGCACAGTTTGTAATAAAGCGTTAGAAAATACTTGATATCTCAAACTAGCATTTAATTTACGGATTGTACATGTAATTTTTATCCTCGTCTAACAGGGTTATCTTTCTTTAGTATTCAGATTTAGCCACCTAAGTTTGAAAATGCATTTATTCCACTCCATAATCACCGCGTCCACTCTCCCCCTTGTACATGTTTGTTTTAAGTTCAATTATGCTCATTTAAATTATTATTTAAAAAAAGTAGATTTTAAGGTATGTCATCTAATCATAAAGCACTCATGGCTGTAATATTATTGTAAGGATTTATTGTACATTTCTTTTCTTGCATTTGCCATCGCCATTTTAGCTGCCGAACTGGGTCGGGTCTTGTTTCCGCTTGTTTTTACTTTTACATTTTTATGCGATGTTTTTGATGACTCGGTGGCAGGGAGGCAGTACTTTTTCATTCTTTTAGTCACTAATTTAGTTGAATTTCAATAAATCTATATCAAATAAATGAGTTTTTAATCAAAGAGGTATTTATTTATCAGAGTTGATACGAATGTTCCGAGGAATTGAATGGCGGGTTAAAATTACTTAATTTGAAATCGACTTAGTACTGTGTGTTTCTACGCTTCCCTTAGAGTCATTGTTGCATTCTTTAAAAATAGATCGTGTAGGATGCGGGAATCGTTTGAGTATCATTGATCTCATAAAATGCTTTATGTATAAAGATGTCCTTTTTAGTACGAATTTTAAATCCCTTTTACTTGTGTTGAATGTGGCAGCCTCTTAAACCGTTAGAGCCAGAAGGGGGTCATGGCTAATGAAGATTTCAAAGCAGCATTTGATCCGAATATATGCTCAGGTTAGTTCGCTTAACAAAAGTATTATAATAAGTCAATTCCCCTTAATTTTCCTATCCAGACTTTTGCACTTTGCGTGTTCGTAGCTAATTGACTAACTAAAGTAACTAGTTGCATAATTTTTTTTCTGGATATTTACCCTTTACTTTGTGTTTGGATACATTTCAAATTTAACTCAGTACCAAGTACATATTCGTATTATCGCAATTTACGATTGAACTGATATTTAACTTCTAAGATATTCTAGATAGGTACAACGAATTATTTTTGTTTATTTCAGAGAAGATCTCCGTGATCAAAGAAATCTTGCCACCAGTGCTGATTGATGCTTAATACTGGAAATGTATTAAGCGTAAAAAAATATTAGTCGTTCGCGGTCAAGACTTTTCGGCTGGGTCACACTTAGATCAACGGTCAATGTTGACCAGACCGTGACCTCACAGGTAACATGAATCATTTCTGATTCTACATGTTTGCTAAGAATAATGCTTGAAAACAAAAATTTACAATATTGTTCTTATCAACTGGAATGTGTGAATTATTTGCAATGACGAAAGTTAACGTGGACTGTTGATAAATGGGCATATACATATTTTCAAGACATAACTAAATTCTATTGTTATCCTAACCAACTCGTTAGATATAAGTAATTTCTAATCCTGAGCGATTAAACTTTGATGGCTGGCTTAGTAGATAAGTGTCTAATTTCGGAATGCATCGCCCTAGCAGCAGTCCTGCCAAGGCGAAAAACTTATAGTGGGCGCAAAACCGCGGATCGTTAACGAACAATTACTTAATAGTAATTTATCTCCGAAACCAATTAGTAAGTTCGTCCCAGATCGGCTTCTATCTCCTAATACATTTGCGGTACCGTGAATTGTGTGTGGCAGTACCAGTACAGCGTTAGCTTGCACAGCATAGTTAAATCAAATTCGGCGGCGTTTCTTGGTGCTACTTTACGAGCATAGTGATAATACGTTCCTAAAGACGAAACACTGAAAAATCATTTTTTAAGAAAATAATCTTTAAAAAGTGAGTAAACAATGGGAGAATATTGAAAGTTTGGTGATGTTTAAAGCTTTCAATGTCTAGTTTATCTAAAGTTTATTTAAATATTGGGCTTGTGGCTCAGATCTTTAAAATCAATAAGTATTTTCGGATAACTTTTTTTGCCAATATATGCTACCTTGTTCTGCTTTTTATTACTTCTCTGTTTAAGCAAAGGTTAATTTTCTTAATTGATCACTCTGTATATTTTTATATAAACGAAACGATCTCTTTCGCCTGAAATCGTCGTTTTGACGTCATTCCTATAAATCTGTTAAAGTGACACCACTTTAGTTTTTTATGGATCATTCTATGTATATTTTTATAGAAATGGAAAAAATTCGTTTCCCTCATTTCGAAATTATTTATATATATATATATCTTTCGCCATTTTTTTAGTTATTTAGGACTCAGCAAACAGTAAGTACAATAATTGGTACTGAAAATCAAACTTTTTATTTGCTTTTAGGTTTTTTACTTTTGGGCTTATATATTTGAGAAATCATAAAATTGCATTTTTTAATCAAGCAAAAAAGGTCATTTTATTTCTGTAATAATACAGGAAGTTTAAAAAAAAATGCGATCTATAACTCAGTTACTTATGAACGGATTTTAATGAACTAGAAATTAAATAAAATTATATTTTTTAAGCTACTAAGTAATATCACAGTTGAAGTTTCTTTTAACTCAATTTGTGTTTTAGATGTCAACTTTTAAATTTCCAAAAAAGAACTTTTATATTTTTTGATAGAAAATATTTTCCTGAATTTAAAGTAAAAATAATTTTTAATTGAAAAAAATTCAAAAATTTGAACAATATAAGTTCTGTAGCCATCTGTACGCTAGATTTGGACATTATGAGTTATGTATGCAACTGTATTATCATGGGTCCATCTGCGTTATTCTGTGATTATATGCATTTTATTCAATCCCAGCCTATTGTATCATTTTGTACAGACACCTGGCACCATGCACAAGTGGAGTCCATATGATATTCAACGAGAAGAGACAAGATAAAACCGCCCTTATCTATTGGAACAACATCATTTTTCCTCATATTTTTCTGTAAGCAATTATGCTGCGAATATGATTATTGTCATTAACATTAAATTCAGGAAAATATTTTTTATCAAAAAATGTAAAATAATAAGTTCTATTTCAAATTCTGAAATCATACGTGAAAGAAAAGGAGTTGAGTTTTAAAAAATCAACTTTGACGCTGGTAGTTTAAAAACTATCATTTTATTTAGTTTTAGCTCATCAAAATACATTCATAAACAAATTAGTTAAAGCTTCGCCCGTTTTTTGAAACACTCTGTATATGGAGCGATCAAGAAAAAAAAACAGTGTGATGTATGCTCGACAAATCTGATTAATTTAACACTAGGTTTTGACGACTTAGAAAGAAAATGTGAAACTTTGCCAATTTAAAGATTATTGAAGGATTCATAATAAAATAACTATCTCTTGGATCAAATAATATAGTAAATCATCCCATATACGCGACGTTCCAGTTACGACTGAACTCTCTATTTGAGTCATTTGGCATATACTTCAAAAATTGAAAGTGTAATTTACAGCAATGTTTTGAATGACATGGCGCGATGCTTTGTTATAAAAAAAAAAATCATTGAAATAAAATAAGTTGACGTGTTCTGGCAATATTCCATTAATTATCCGCAATTCTCGTATAAAAAATGATCCATTAGTTATATATATCACAAGCGTGTATTAGCATGGAATAATATCGGCACGAATAGTTATTTATTTGCCTTTTGGCCTCTAATTTCCATGCATTTAGAAGCAGTTACAACAATAAATGAGATACATGTAACCATCCATTATATTGAGATTGCAGGCGATTTTGTTGGGCGCTATTATAACCTAGGGCGAATACGTACAGGGTGTCCACGCGAAAATCCGACCCCTCTCTAACTTTTTAATATATTGAAGTAGGAAAGAGAATTGTAACAAAAATGCTTGAAAGTTCATGTAGTGTTTTAAGATAGTTAGCCGTTTTATACAGAATGTTTAATAAACATGTGCCAAACCAACATTTCATTTTTTGAACAATTAAGCATTACCTTTTATAAATTTTTAAATTCTGCGTTTTATTACGAATTCAACTATATATATATATATAAAAGTTAGGACACCCTGTACATAGTTACTGTCTGATAATTTCATGAAACCACCCTCATCACCTGGATGTTTTTTGGGAATTTGTAAATCAATCAAGCAAAATGCCATACGAACTGTTAGTTTGGAGAAATTATATACAGGGTGGCCGTTTGAAAACGAAATACGCAGTTCTGACCAGATAAGAGTATTTACAAAAAAACGTTAGGACATGTACACGCTATTTTAAGGGGAAGCCATTTTAGGCTAATTCGGACTCCCGAAGCTGCAAAGGAAAGAGCGTGTTGACTCCCTAAATGTTAATTAGAAAAGTCCCTTAAGCAGAAGCGTGTTCACTCTCAAAATCTTAACTGGAAAAGGGAGTCCAATGACTCCTCATTTTGAATATATTTTAATATTCCTTATTAGCCCCGAGTTTGCGCAATTTGAGTTATTTACATTCAGTCACTTTACTACGATAACAAAAAATATTCGGATTAATAATAGAGATTATGTTTCATATTTTTTTAAATAAAAGTAAAGTTACTACAAGTTAATCGAGTAAAAGTTGGTAATGTCCACTTCCTACTTCCACACAAAAGGAAAAAAAATTTAAACCGCCGTCGAACATTTTGAAGCATATGTGGAGTGATTTAATTACATTCGTTAATGATTGCCGTAAGTCGTCTAAAGATGTTGGTTCAGTGACATAGATTTTATTTTTTAAATAGTCTCATAAAAAGAAGTCCAATGGACTTAAGTCTGGAGAACGCGAAGGCCACTCTATGGGTTCGCTCCCACCAATTGATTGCCTAGGAAATGTTCTATTTCGATACTGACGAACGGTCAATTCATAATGAAATGCCGTATCGTCTTACTGGAATATCAGATGGTTTTCCTTGCATTCGTTATCGTTTTCGATTATCTCTATTAATGCCGAATAATTAGCGTTTTCCAGTAACTTAAGATACGTTTCCCCTACCTAATTGCCAGATAACAAATATAGACGGACATCAAATATTCCCGCATAAACATTCACTTTTTGCTGACATAGTGTATGGACCTCCTGAATAATCGTAGGATTCATATCAGACCAATAACGGCAGTTGTACCAATTTACAGTATCGTTCAAAGAGAAAGAGCGTTCGTCTGAGAAACACACATTAAAAAGGAACTGTTGATAATTTAGAATCCGTCCTGACATACTTTTGCAAAATTGCAACCGTCCATTAAAATAATCTTCATTAAGTTCTTCCACTAGATGTATTTTGTACGGATGAAATTTGTATATATTTTTTAAATCATTTAAATGTTCGTAAGCTTCACACTAACTAGTACCTCTAACTTTCTTGCACTTAATTGAGGGTCTTGAAAAACATGTTTCAAAACTCCTACCTCAGTTACCTCATTTAATACCGCGTTTTCAACTTGATGCTTTTTGTTACCAACAGACTGAATATCCTTTTTTAGCGTAATAAAAACAAATAAAAAAATACCATTCAATAGTAAAAGACAAAATAAATTAATATAAATAGCCCAATGTGGGCATTTTCGGGAAGTCCTTATCCTGGTTCTGTTGATAGCAGAGACTTGAAACTCGGTTGTTATAAAGTACATCTAATTACTTTTAAAATAAGGTCTCACTCGACCGCCTCTTGTATTTAAGATTTTGAGGGTAAAAACCCTCCTGCTTAAGGGGTCGCAGATAGGGGAATTCGAAGTAACTTAACATGTTTCCCCCACAAAAATAAGTTTTACGTGTCCAAGTGTTTTTTCATAAATTTTCTTAACTGTTCAGAACTCTGTCTATTTCGTTTTTAAACAACCACCATGTATATGTGAATACAATATGTATATATATATGTATATATATATGTATATGCATAAATCGATGTGTTCCATATGTATGACTTCTATTAATATTAACGCTTTGTAAATCATTAAACTGTGGCGAACTGGGTGCTTATTGAAGTTTAACTTTAAACTTTTGGAATATTAATTTTTATGACGTCCCGTGAAACCTATTTAAAATTTTAATCTTAGAAATTAAGCGAGACGACAATGTATTATTACAGATCAAAGTCCACTTTTAGTAAATTTTTAGTTCCACATGAATTGGATTATTATGTATATTTCAAGTCGTATTATTAGATACCTTTAGCAGAAATACTTGTTAGGTATATAGAAACTATTTGATTCTCGATAGCCATAGAAAATGTGCAGTCGACTGATTGTGTTTCAATTTCCGTAACTAAATGGGTTATACAGTCCATTATGACTCTATTGTTCCATTGGAAGGATTTTAATATTATTTTCTTTACTCAAATAATTGAGCGTGCTTTACAACATGGTTATAAAATTTAATTGGCTACTAGCGCCACTGACCTGGATTCGAGACAGTGCACCTTCGGCAAAAATACCAAAACAATCCCCAACGTATACAGACGATACACAAAACAGCATTTATTAATTAAAAATTATGATTTCGGCAAGGAAACATAATGCATCATTTTAAAGGATTGTTTCAAAGCATTTACTAATATACTGAGTATTTACATACACAGGGACTTTCGATAGGTTTAGTGTCACAGCAAAAGCATAAATTTTGACCTATACAAGGTAAATTTACTTTTTCTATCTGGGGCAAGTTTGTGAACCTTTTCAAAGCAATCTCCAAAATTACTGCTTTTTGCGAAGTTAAATAACATTGTAATAAAGGTTTTTTAGGACCTTTTTTGACCAAAAAATAAACACTTTATTCATATTTGAAACAACTATAGATAGCATACACGGGTTACCACATAATATAACGGAGTTGGTACTCCTTTTCTATACAGAGTGGCCTCGAAATAAGGGTATAAATAAGTATTGGGTACTATAGAGTAAAAAACCAGAACGATTCCGTTAAATTTATACGAAAGTTGTTTATGTATTTTCGACAGGATGTTGAAGTAATTTTTTAATCCAAAGTTGATCTCTTTGCACGAGGAGAAGCATATTTTTACATTCATGCTTTTCAGTATACTTTGAATAAATTCAATAAAATTTTTGTTTGGTTGCATCAAAAAATTGTGGCATGCTATTATTTGAAGTGTTTTATCAATTGTAATATCTGTGAGTAGGTAAAACATTCAAAATTATCAACATGTGATTTGGATCTAAATCTATATTCACTTTTTTTATTGGTTCTTTGTTAGTTGTTTAAGCTATTTTTTTTATTTCTTGTAATTGTATTGTATCTATTTAAAAAAAGGCAGGATAAAACATTTTATACAGTAGTCAACAGGAGTTGGAGTCTGGCATAATTTAGAACTATAAAAATAATTCATGTTTTTCAAAGAAATGATGAAAGATTACAATGGGTAAAATTAAGACACAATGAAATTATTGTTTTATTGTGATGGGAAAAAGCCAGAAAAACAAATTTTTAGATATACTCATATTATAAGTATACCTCGAGGAGCTTGATAGGTTGCAAAAGCATAATCAGAACGGTTCCCAGTCAAGAAAAAAGACACTGTCTCAGGGGCCCTATAACAGTCACATTAGAAATAAGTTCCACCGAGGATCAATCTCTCACACATGTCAAAACATAAAGTGTAATATTCTATGAATCTAAAATTAATTAACATTATGACAAAGATTTCAAGGCAAACTTAGACATGGATTTATTATTGAAATGATTGCATTTGAGTGTGATTTGTATATGCCCCAAAAATCAGAAGTAAAACACAGGTCTCAAAAGCAGTCGGACTTGTTACTTCTGATATGTTTCGAAATAAATTGTTCTATGAGGAACTGAAGCAAGATGCTTTCATAATGCTTCCTCTTAGGGTTAGAAAGTATACCTATCAAACCAACTAATCTGTGAAACTGGCACTTAACATTCAGCTGCAAAGGTCTGTCAATCTCTGAATTCGAAGGGCACGCGGAATTTTTATACAGGGTGTTTGGTTCACCGATACATATCCGAAAGGGGGTGGTAGGTGCGATGATTTGGAATGTATTGAACCATATATACTATTATACAAAGTGTTACGCATTTCGAGATATCGTCATTTTTCCAAATTTTACCATTTTCGCTGTTTACTTCCATATAAGTTAAAATAAAAATTTAGCTGAATGTTCGATCTGGCTCTACCTTTTTTCACATAAACTTGAATATGTATTTTATTGATATCAAACATCTAATGAAGTCTACATATTAAAAAAAAAATAATGTAGCCTTTTAAAGTTCGAAAAAGAAATTTCTTAAATATCAAACCTTGACTTTGTAAGCGAATACAAGAAAAGGTGCAAATGAAAGAGACGTTCAAATATCTCTAAAAACTTATTGAACTAATGCTCTTTCGAATGATATATTGAAAGACTCAGATTTAATGTCGCATAAGATATTTAATTAAAAAAAAATTAAAAATGCGGATATGGCGATTTAACAATATGAATAAAAATTAATTAGTAATTATTATTTATACATTAATTATACTATTTATTTAAGATTAATTATTATGCTCGAAATGAGATCCACCATTTCTGATACAACATCGGCATCTTCGTCGCATCTCTGTGGTGGTTACTCCTAGCTTCATTTCAACCTTCATGACTTTTGCTGCCCTATTAATTTTTTGAATGAGATGGTCTCGATCGTGAATTTCTTCATTGTATACCAGTTCCTTCATTCTTCCCCAGATATGATAATCTACTGGGGTCAGATCCGGAGATCTAGCAGGCCATAATATTGGTCCGTTTCGCCCTATCCATCTTTCGGGAAACTGATTATTTAAAAACTCCCTTATTGTTTTCCGATAATGGGCAGGACATCCATCGTTTTGAAATATGATTTCCGTTCTTACATCTAAAGGTATATCGTCCAAAATATCTGGTAAATGATTTCTTAAAAATTCTAGGTAATTTTCGCCATTTAAATTGTCTGGCAAAAAATATGGGCCAATCAAAAGCCTGCCTATTATACCAGCCCATACGTTCACACTAAATTTATGTTGAAACGAAGTTTCTTTTTTCATATGCGGATTTTCTTCAGCCCAATAATGCAAATTATGAAAGTTGGTAACTCCTTCACGGGAAAATTTAGATTCATCCGTCCATAAAATCCTGCGAAGAAATCTTCCATCTTCAATATCCGCATGTAAGATAAATCGACAAAAATGTGTTCTTCGGATTGGATCTCCCTCCTCAAGTCCTTGCACGGGTGTGTAATGAAAAGGGTGCAATTTCTCAGAGTGTAGAACTGACCACACCACCACCCAGTATCATGGCTTACCAGATATTTTATTTTATTTTTATATTATTTTTTTTACGGACCAATATTATGGCCTGCTAGATCTCCGGATCTGACCCCAGTAGATTATCATATCTGGGGAAGAATGAAGGAACTGGTATACAATGAAGAAATTCACGATCGAGACCATCTCATTCAAAAAATTAATAGGGCAGCAAAAGTCATGAAGGTTGAAATGAAGCTAGGAGTAACCACCACAGAGATGCGACGAAGATGCCGATGTTGTATCAGAAATGGTGGATCTCATTTCGAGCATAATAATTAATCTTAAATAAATAGTATAATTAATGTATAAATAATAATTACTAATTAATTTTTATTCATATTGTTAAATCGCCATATCCGCATTTTTAATTTTTTTTTAATTAAATATCTTATGCGACATTAAATCTGAGTCTTTCAATATATCATTCGAAAGAGCATTAGTTCAATAAGTTTTTAGAGATATTTGAACGTCTCTTTCATTTGCACCTTTTCTTGTATTCGCTTACAAAGTCAAGGTTTGATATTTAAGAAATTTCTTTTTCGAACTTTAAAAGGCTACATTATTTTTTTTTTAATATGTAGACTTCATTAGATGTTTGATATCAATAAAATACATATTCAAGTTTATGTGAAAAAAGGTAGAGCCAGATCGAACATTCAGCTAAATTTTTATTTTAACTTATATGGAAGTAAACAGCGAAAATGGTAAAATTTGGAAAAATGACGATATCTCGAAATGCGTAACACTTTGTATAATAGTATATATGGTTCAATACATTCCAAATCATCGCACCTACCACCCCCTTTCGGATATGTATCGGTGAACCAAACACCCTGTATATATATTCTGGTTCTGGTTCTTGGGAGCTTGCTTAAACACACATGAACACACTTTAATACCTTAGATACATAATAATTACCCCCAAACAAAGTTTTTAACTATTTTAATTGCAGTTCAGTTATAAATATAGCAAAAGCAACGAATTTCTAGGTAAAATCAAAACAATTATTTTTGAGGTTATGATAAAACAAATGCAACTGACATCTTGGAAAAATCTGCTATATTATCATCCTGTCTTCGATTTATACGACCTGGTTTCTAAGACAAGGATAGATAAATGACGGATGACGTCTCCATTACATATAGTGCGTCTTTATCCTATTTTCGTCTGAACGTTTTCGTTCTCTGTCTCACTTGTGGTGACCAACTGACCCATATACCTTCGGGGAAATATATTTGGTAAATAACCCTTTTAAATGGCGCTAAAATACTCGATAGTGGAATGCTTAAAATAAAGGTTAGCACAGGTATATAGGTCAGTGTAGGTATATAGTACTGTATAGATGTACTGGATATATCCGGTTTTTGCGGGCCTATTTTTTTCCCACGAATTGGTGTTGGCAGTGGAATGTTTACGGCACTTTTTATTACTATGTTTTGTTTATTAAAGAAAAAATTAAAAATAGTTTTTATTTCGTTTTTTTTTAACTAAAAGACTTAAATATGTAAACGAGTTTTTCTCAGAAATCTAAATAAATTTCTGCGTGATAAGAGTTCAGATGGGAAAAATATATATCTGTTCAGGCTTAGATTCTTCCAGCAAGAAAAGCCATTAATCAGTCATTGATTAATTAACCGTTTTTACTTACAGGATGGCCCATTGAAAACGAAACAGACGAGTTTGTGCCCGAGAATTTTTTCTTCTATGAACACTGAGAGACATAAATTTTATTTTTATGGGAGAAAACTTTTGCGATAAAATTCACTTCCTAATTGTTTCGCCCTTTGCGTTGATGAATAAGAAATGATAACATATTATTATTAAAATGATAATAAAATAAGAGGAAATATCAGATTTTTACGTAAGAGTGCTGGATATTACATGAGGTTGACAATATCGACTCACGAAAAAATTTAAATAATTTATAAAATATTAACTATTTAAATTACAAAATACGAAAGTAATTCTGCTTTGTGTGTAAATTCAGTGCTTAATAAATGTTTAAATAAGGCAAGTTGAAAGCAATTGAATGACTGGTTCAGTGTCATTTTCAAAAGTACTTTAGGTGTTTCTGTTCTTGAGTTTTTTTCAAAATACGAAAAGTGTTTCTAGAAAAAGAAAAAAAAGCTTCCGATGCGAAAAATTATTGTACTTTGAAAAAAAAAAATTATTTTGAAATTTTAGTATTTCATTGGATTTTAGTAACTACATAATTTTTTATTTAATTTTCTATTTATCTTTTTTATTATTTTTTTTTTTACTTTTATGTTTTGGTACTTCAGCTTCTTTCAGATTTTTTACGTTAAACAATTTTAAATCTTACGGCTTAACAGGAATTATGTGATTAGTCAGTTCGTTGGTAGAATCTAAGAAAGGTAAAATCTATTTCCAAAGAATTGATACCTGGCAGACACTGAAACTTTCGTTTTTTAAAAATAATTCTTAGAAAAAGAAATGATTCAGTGAAAATCTACATCTCCCTTATTTGTCAAATTGTTGCCCCTTGTTGCTTTTAATTGATTTTATGTTGTTATAGCCTTTTCTTATAATTTTTTAATAGACTAAGTTTTATTAAATTTCAATTTGTTTGTCTCTTTATGCAATTCCACAGTATTTTTAACCTAAATATTGATATATAAACGCTAAATTTAGTACTATGAATTTTATATTTTAATCATAAACACCGAATCATATTTTTTACTCTATCATTTCAGGTCAATGTCTGTGTTTATTTTATTTTTATCCTTTCAATAATTACAGCACACATACATATGTACGTGCCTCTAGAAGATGTTTTTATTTATTAGAATTAATATATATTTCATTGTTTTAAAAAGGATTTTTAATTATCTAGTATATGTAGCGCGTGTTTTGATAGGGCAGATAAGTAAGGTTTTTTATCTTTATTTTTGAACTTTCATCCTCAAGGACGCAGGTGATACGAGTGAGGTCAACGAGAGCAATATTCAATTTGAATCTTAAGTATTTGCGTCTAGAATTTATTTAGATATAATACGATATTTTTCGTATGTTTAATAAATATATATTAAACAATAAGAATCAATCAAGGTAATTGGTTAAGCGTTTAGCGGAAAATGATTAAAGTGCTAATAATTTTACTGGAGGTATAATTTTCATTAGCTTAATGAACCTTAGGAAGTCTATTTATCTCTTAAAATTTAATAACGTGAGCGTTATGCAGTGTGGCCTAAATTGGCATTACTAGAACTAATTCTATGGGTATTTCCAATGCTATGAGACCTGCGAAATTTGTAAAATGGAAAAATTGGTTGGGATTTAATTGCCGGCTCAATGCCATTTTGAAAACGATTTTGATTTCTTTAATATTCGAGTTATTTTATAAAAACATAAAAATTTGCGTTTTCGGAAAACTTCTTGATTTGATTTTTTTTTATCTGGCATAATATTGTCAGGGCAACTCTTTGAGAGTCATCCCCCTGTGTTTTCAGCTTCGACGTTTCGATACTGAGATCATCCTTAAGCTTATCGTAGCTGGAAATTGAATGACGAGTAGATAGCTTGCAAGAAGTTTGCAAAAAGTATTCTTACAGGTTCAAAAAATATTTCAAATTCAGAAAATTATATCGGACCAAGCGCATTTGAAAATATAACTACATTTTCATAAACGTGAAAATATTAAAAAATAATAAAAATCGCTTTTAAATTAGCTTTCTTTCTTCAAGTTTTTTCTTAACTCGTGCAATTCCCCAGATATCTGAACGTGTGATTAATGGAGTCACAGTGTCTACATAATGCGTATGCATAAAACCTCATTTTTTGCTTGAAATATAAGACAATTTGTGGTTATCATTGAATTCACTGATCGCCTTTAATTAAAATCAGTTATATATGTGGTAATGGTACATGCCTAAAATGTGTGCAATTGACAGGCCTCAACATGACCTAACACGTGAATCAAATAAGCTTTATCATAATACAAAATATTTACTCTAACAATGATATAACAAATTAATAATTATTCGGTTCGGCTTATTGTACAGAAATGGGACTTCTAGTGTGGTGTCTTGCAATATCAACTCTCCTAGCCCTTATATGGCACTTTAGCGATGCAGGAAAATACTTCATAAAATGGGGCCTTTTTGGCATAATATCTGTTCTCATGGCCACACTCCCAATACCGATAATGCTGCTGAGCCCTAGAAATCCTAAAAATGGTTTGTAAGTACCCCGATTTTTCCTAATTAATCCTTTATCATTAAATCCTAACTATTCCTTCTAGAATTCCTGCTGCAGGTCTCAGAGCATGCTGCAGATTCTTAGGCCTGACATTGAAGGTTGAGGGTCAAGAGAATATTGTCCAAAACTCTGGGTGTGTAGTTCTCATTAATCATCAAAGCATGTTAGATCTGGTTGGTAAGTACCAATAGACTAAATTTTTTTTAATTTTTTTTGATTATTGACATCCAGTACTGGCATGCCTGTGGCCTGTAATGGATAACTGCACAGTAATATCCAAAAAGGAAATTTTTTACATCCAGCCGTTTGGTTTGGCGTCATGGCTCTGGGGTACTATTTTCATCAATAGAGGTTCCAAAAATGCTCAGGAGGCTGTTAATGAGACGGGGGCTATAATTAAGCAGAGGAAGGTTTGTAATATTACAGGAGAAAACCTATAGGTGGCTTTAACTACAGTTTTAGGCCCGAGTGCTAATGTTCCCTGAAGGGACTAGGAATTTAGGGAATAAAGAACTTTTGCCCCTTAAAAAGGGGGCCTTTCATTTGGCTCTTTCCTCAAAAGTTCCTATTCAACCTGTAGCAGTGAGCCGTTATACATTTTTGAAGAATTTCAGTTTTGGGACTGGTATGAATTCAGTTCATTATTCCACAGCTTGCAGTTAATAATTTTTTAATGTCTAGGGCAAATACGAATCAAAATTTTGCCGTCCATTTCTACTGAAGGATGTACTAAGGAGAATCTTCCAAAATTGATTGACAAAACGTACGAGATTTTGTCTGAGAACGTGAATTCTCTTTCCAGTGACGGAAAAAACAGGATCGGTAACGAACGTAGCAAAAGTAACAGTGAAATTCGTAGTAATCGTTACTCAACCTAGTAACCGAGTGCTCAAAAATTTTATTTGCAAACCTCATTTGTACTTTTGTGTTTCATCTACGATTAGTTGACTGTTGACTGACTTAAAATGTAATTATTTTGTTGTTAGGTTATTATTTAAATAATTGTTATTGAAAATGTAAATAATGAATTGGTGCTACTTTTTTTAATCGTTTTTTTCTTTATTTGATTCAATGGAAAGACGAGAATCACAATAAATTAAATATTTTTAAATAATATTTTATGTATTGTGAATATTATTAGAAAGACTGGGTGAAAACTATGAAGGATTAATATAATGTGTATTTTTCCCTGCAAACTATAAAAATTCTCAAACTAATAATGTACGCGGGCAAATCGGTCCAGATTCGATGTTGCCACATTTCTAGCTTTGCAATTTGTCTCGTGATACGGCTGGTTTAAAGATATACGTTAAAACGTTAAATTTAAAGATTAAAGAGGTACGTTTATATTAATCACTTAAATAAAAGAGCACAGACCTGGGCGTAGCATTTTTTACAGATTAATTGTTGTTTGAACCCTCCCTTTGTGCACAAACAAGGCACAAATCCATGGCGGCGAATCCCGCCAAAGTGAAGTCACCATGACTTATTATGTTTTAACAGCGCTTGCGTTGTTATCCACATTAAATGTGAATTCCAAGGTGTGAAGGTGAAAAATGTTTATACCAAGCGAAAAATTAGTTCATTTTGAGGTTGGGATTGCCGGCAAATATTGATACCCCCGGTTTTCTAAAGGGATCATAAAGAACCTCGAGAAGTCAGGCGTTTGGCGATATGTAGAAAATGGATGAAGGTCTATATACTGGGTGTCATAATACCGCATCAGGTTAAAAATCATGGGACCGATCTCTGGATGATTTTAAGAAAAAAAACTTCATAGGAAAGTCGGTCTCTTTTTACATTTTATCTGAAATACATACTGATAAAAAAATGTTTTTTTTTTTCTTTTTTTATAGTTTTTTGTCACCCTGTATTACACATAAAAAGTGAAAACAGACCCATCTTCATACGGACTTTTTTCTTAAAATCATCCATAGATTCGCCATGTTAATATTTGACAAGCAGTTTTACGCAGTAATATTACGAGGTACCTCGTATAAGTATACGTATGAACTATACTGATTTTTTACAATAATATGACACTTAAGTTTCGCATATTCCTGGATAATCGAATAGCCAGTGTATAACTGGTTGCATAGTAGACGTTAAATTTACTTAAATTTTTTGTTCATAATCCGGATAACAGATTAAAGTGAGTATGAAATATGTAACTTAGTTTATGTTATACGTAGAATAAAGTGCCAATTTTTGGCGAAGAATCAAAAACGTGCACTTACTGAGGTAGTACAAAGTGAGATGCGTAAATTTAGTTTTTGAAAACATCGGTTCACGTGTTGAAAAGTGAGGGTAATTTTTTGACCCAAAACTTGAATTCGCATTTAAAGAAATTAAAATTGACAGTAAGTATGAAAAGTATGTCAATTCCTAAGTTTAAGGTGGATGTATTTTGGCCTGATAATATTCGCAGGTGATAGTGAGGCAGTAAGTATGGGTACTGACTCATAAGTTGAAAACTGAGCGCGATTCTTGTGCCTGCAAAATTTAAGATCAGGTTTCGAAAGGGTTTAAAAGCGCTATGTAAGAATTCTAATTAATGTTAATTACTTATCGCACCTTTATACCCTTATATTACCTAAACTCATAAAAACATCGGCATAATAATTTTTTGTTATTTTAAAATCATGATGTAACAGAAATTTTAGCTTAGAATCACAGTCTAAAAAGGCCTTGGGAGTCTTTTCCTTTTAGATTTAGCCACCCATACTGGTTGTCCCTAAATGATCTGTAGATATATTTTTTTTATAAACATTGTTTGAAATTTTCTATAACATCACAAAAATTGTTTGATTTTTGAAGATTGGCCTACGTTTAGCGATTCCTGAGATTTGAAGTTTTGAAAATTATTAAAAATTATACCGTATCGATATCAATGTTTTTGTTCTCATCCGGATCGCAATGGAAATTACTAATGAAAAAAGGTCTGTTTTTTTTATTTATTATATATAAAGTATTTAGGTACATTATTTCAAGTATAAATTAAAAACGCTAAAATTAAATCCCTATTAAGACGCAATATTCTTTACATTAAAGCCACGTGTTGTCGTTATTTAACATCCTTAGTGACTGTAGTTTATACGGGGTGTTTTTTAATACTATCCTAACATTTCAGAGCGTGATTCTGCGGGTCCTTAAACGGAGAAAAGTTCATATGAATGCACGTTCGCAAGGGTCTCATTTTGAATTCGTTTTTTCTTTAATGAAAATCGTTTTTGTAAGTGTTATGGCTGACGCGAAAAGCGTGGAGAGCATTTTCATGTAGAAATTCGCTTGGCTGATCAGAAAAATGTTTTCGTCGAAAGGCATTAGGGACGTGTCGCTTCTTTCGTGAATAGTATCGGAGAGTTAAACAAAATATGATTTGAAACGAAATATCTCAACACTCTATATATAACACATTCCGGGCATGTGTTCATATGAACTACTTTTGACAAAATGACCTCAGAAATCACGTCCTGAAATGCTAGCATGACGTTAAGGAACACCCTGTATACCTAATAAATTTAATGTAGTGCAAAACGACCAATACAGTGGCAAAATGTTTATAGAATTTTAATATGATTTTGAACAGTTCTTGTGGAACGTAATTTAGCACGAACACTACACGTAAAGTACAGTCACGAAATGCTAAATATGATAACAAAAATCAATACAAATGAGGCAAAATAAACTTCAACACAAACAGGTTGGAATAAAGGATAATAACACAACAAAGAAAATGTGAATTAATCCATATCACAGACAATGGAATGGATGAAATAACAGAAGCTTGAATACTCACGAAAGCGCACCCGCATACGTGTGCAAAAAGTGTTCTTGTTTTTGATGTGACTAAGGTATAGAGAATACGTAAAATTCCGGAATCAAATTCTTAACGCTTTGATATTTTTGCAGCCCTAAAATACAAAAGTTTTGTTGTCAAATCGGGTAACTTTCATATTTTTGCAGCTGTATCATCCAGCCTTCTCAGTAGCGTAATTTCTTACATGTAACTATTCAATTTATCGAATATCGTTTGGTCCTATTAATTTGAGTATTCTCACTCTTTATTTACAAGGAAGTGTCTAGAAAATCTCACATTGAGTGATAAAAATCAGTAAGTACCTGGTGGGGGAGGAGGAGCAGGCCGAGTAGCAGTTTGAATCGGAGTCGACATCCTGTACCCTAAAAATAGATAATCTTCATTAATGCAATAATGTGCACAGTTTGGCATCGGGGCAGTGCGCTTTTTTTCAAAAATATTCAGGATCGGCTTCATCTTATTGCAAAAAAAATCTTTAAATATTTCCCCATTGTTTCATCAAAAAATTGTACAATTTCAAGGATTATACAGTGAAATCATTTTTTCTTCAGCATATTACCTCACTCGTTTACTCTATATCGATCAAACCATTGATTTCATTGAACTCCCCTTACCTCTCTTAGTTTCAGGGGATGGTTTCATTGCCCCAAAAATCTCGGTATCCCTCATTGTGTGCGTAGGAAACGAAACCGAGCAGTCTCGGATAGTATGAAGGGCTTCCTTGCAGGCATGATACATCTGCATCCTCTCATTGCGCCTTTGCACTTCGTCCGGGGAATCTTCCATTAAAGTGTCCTATGCAGACTTGGTCAATTAACGTCCAGAAAACAAATTCCTTTTACCTGATTCTCTGTGGAATACACGTGTAGAAGCAACTCTTCGTTGATGAATTTCTTGGTAGAGTTCAGTACGAAGTGGGTGATCATTTTGGGCACTAAGTCCTTGGTGGACTTGTTGATAATGTTCATGTAGCTGTCTACTAAGTTCCTGATAACTTCCACTTGACGCTTCAGCTGAGGGTCTTCGTCCTCTTTAGAAGAATTTAACTAAAAACGAGTTGCAGCATTTATTGGTTTAATGATGGTATAAGACGTTACGTCAGTGCTAGTGTCCTCTTTTAGTCTTTCTGGATAAACTCCAGCTCTAAGCAATGAAGCTTTCCAGGAGTCTTCTTCATCCAGGGAGTTGCAGCTCAGCTCCAGCTGTTTGTTATCCTAAAATCTGACTTCATATAATATGAAGGGACAAATTTGAGGAACTGGCACCTTATAAACGTTTCTTCCATTAGGGTAAAACAGGCCAAAGGTGTGTCTCTTTGATATAAATTTGCTTTCCAGGTCACGCAGCTTAATCCCGTTTAAGGGCAAAATGTATTGGATTTCCTTCTCCGTCTCATCTTTGAACCAGGCCAAGTTCTCCGATGTCAAAACGAACCAAAAGTCTTTTGCTCCTCTAATTAGGCTTTGATTGTGAATGCACATAACTCCTTTTCTGATCACTTGGTTGCCTGGGGCGGAACTGGTTCCCGACCTCATACTTTTTTCTGCCTGATTCTCTGCGCTAAAATTCATATTGCGGCCTCAGAAATTACGAAACGCGAACTTACTTAGCGAAACCGATGAAGTCTTCATGATTGGTATTCATGTAACTCAGCTGACAACTGATGTAAAGCTGCAACTGATCCTTGCATTCCTTTTCAGTTTTGCTGATTTGCATAGAAATGATCCGCTCAACACTTTCACGTAAAACTGGGTACGGTGACATCTAAATTCCAACCTGAGTAACTTAAAGATTTGCTACTTAAATATTGTCAAAACTTACTTTTTCTGTGCAAAAATGGATGATATTTAATAGTTCTGAGATCACCAAATCTACACAAATCATGCACGGGTTTTTCAGCCTGGCTATTTGCTTCTTTACTATGGCATCGAAGGCCAAATCGGGGGTGAATAATCCGATCTGCAACAATGAATTTTGGGGTTTAACACGAAACTTTGGGACGTTTTGGTTTAACGCCACAATTCGAGTGGCCTCACCGAATCTCGAATATTTAGATAATATTGGGAGTGCATTGGTTCAACACTGAACTTTGAGTTGATGGGGTTTAATGCCAGAATTCAGGTTGTCCCACCTAATCTCGGATCATATAGGGTGTGCACTGATTTAACATAGCAACTTCGCTTAACTTAGTTTAACGCCGCAATTCGAGTAGTCTCACCGAATCTCGAATATTCGGATCATATTGGGAGTGCATTGATTCAACACTGAACTTCGATTTGACTGGGTTTAATGCCAGAATTCAGGTTGTCTCACCTAATCTCGGATCATATAGGGTGTGCACTGATTTAACGATCGGGTTGCCCCCACTTAATGTCAAACATTCGGATATATTGGAAGTCCATTTGATTGACCTGAAGATTTGTATTATGTTGGTTTAACGCCAAAGTTCTGATCGCCCCACCTAATCTGGATTCTGAAGTAATGAATTTCATGATATTTTTGAAAAATTGTAAATAATTTGAGAATTTTTTGATAAATAGTAGCTTCTGGAGGTATTAACCTTACCCTAATTCCATGAATGTTGCATATGGCTATAGCAATCTCCTTGCGCAGTTCATTTTCATCAAACTCCATTTTGACGATCTCGAATGGAAACCGTTCGTGGAAGAGGGAGTTTATCTTAGCACCACCACACAGCTCGCTTGTGTTGATTTCACTGGATCTAGAACCTTCCAGGGCTTTCTCGAATTCCAAGGAGAAGTTCTGAATCATCCTGAAAATGCAAGTGAATTTCAGCTACAGGAACGGGCTTACTGCAGACAGCACCTAACCACAGTCTTTATATATTTTGGTCTCATTTGACATCTCGCATGAAAATTTTCTGGATTTTGATAGTGAATGCGACGTTATGATGTGACGTAACTAGTGAGAAGTCACTACTTACTGCAATAACGCTTTGGTCTTGACGGTCTTATCATCAGGCCTATAGTTCCTAAAATCGCCTAAGCTTTGCTCTAAGTCCACCAGCTGTTTCTGCAGCTTTTCTCTGAGAGCGGGTAGACTGTTCCTAATGTGATTCGTTAACTGAGCATTTAGAGTCTTCTGTAGATATGTGGTGCCCATCTTGTCCACCATGTGTCTGTAGGCAGGATGTCTGAAATTTACCACATTATCAAAGCATCCTTTATAGATTCTACCCTTTGAGGCAGTACTGCTACCAACCTCAAAAAGAACTCTCTTTCAGCTTCAATTTGCAGTTTAATATCTTTCCCACCCTCTAGATCCTTTTGAGATCGATTGATAACTCCCACATATCCCCTCTTTAGAGACAGCAATTTATTCTCTAAAACTTCTCTTGCGTCCGTGCCCTGATCCATGAGATCTAGTTTAGTTATCACTCCTATAGTCCGGAAGCCTAAAAAGTTTATGATTTAGCACTAACTCCTGCCAAGCGAGATCTTCTACCTTTAGGATCTACTTCTCTGGAGATCTGGAGAGCGTCCGAGTTGGCCAGATCACTATTAGCAGGAGTCACTGCTAGAATGAGGCAAGAGTCACGTTTAATGTATTCTAAGATCATTTTCCTGATTTGAAGCTCGATATCTGGGGGCTGATCCCCTATGGGAATTTTTGTCATGCCTGGAAGGTCTATCAGGGTTAGGTTGAGTACTAAAAGAAGAATTGTTTTGAGGCTCATGGTTTAGCAGAGTAGCAATAAGGCTAATTTCCTGTGCTTGTCCTCGAAAATGAGAAAATCAGGCAGTGAATTTTGTATGACTAACAAATTTAGTGATGCTTGAGTCATGAGTGAGTAATTTGTATGGAGACGTATAATACCGTTTGGGGAGTAAACTTTCAAGTTTATGGGTATGTTTGAGATGCCCTTATTTCTCCCCGTGATCCTCTCAGTATCCGCTTCAATCTCTCTTCTGACCTCATTGAAATCTGAGTACTTGTGGCCTGGTTTGTGCAGGAATTCTGCATATTCTGCAAAAATGAATCATTTTCAAGATGACAGTGGCGATATTATGCAAAATCTCTACCAAATTTTGCATGTATGAGTTGCAGGATCAGTGGCCTTCTAGTCACGATGCCAGTTCCTCTAGGGAGGAAATCTCTGGAAATATTTAGATTTAATTATTACAAGATATACGGATGTAATTAGATCCATTACTATTGCTTGTAATTTTGCTATCAGATATGGGTAATAATAGATATCGGAGATAGGCAAAGTTTTTAATAAGTATGACAATTCCTGGTATTTACACAGCATCTGCTAAACAAAAACCATGTTTGCTCCTATGAATTCAATTTCTATAACTTGCGAAAATGACGTTCTGCTGCCTCTTTTCAATTTTTGTAGTGACTATTTAATTACGCTACCAGAAAGTTAAATATAATAAATAAACAAAAGCGAAAGTTTAAAAATCAATAAAATAAAAAAAATAAAAAGGGTATTTGGGGCCTATGGATATATAATTTGTTCAAGATAAGGATGTTCAGCAAGGAAATTTTGTACAGCCTTAATTTCATTCTGTGTCATTTGGTTTGCTCCGAATGATTTTTAACTTTTTTCTAAATACGACCCTGGTAGATTTTTGTCAATTTTAAGACATTTTAACAATTATTCTACGTACCTTCCTAACTTATGCATACCTAGTTAACATTACCAAAACTTAACACCTTTTTTTTTATTTATCCTACGTTACCTAAATTATCGAATTTTTCAAACAAGTGTCCATTATTTGCTAACAACGAACATCTCCTGAGTCTTGCAGCTTAATCTTTAATAACATATTTGTTTGGTGAAAAGCTTTAAGAATGTCCTTTCGCAGTTCTCTGTTGTCCAACATGATTTGTGATATACATAGGATCAAACCAAAAAATTTTACAGAGCCATGTTTGGAGAACGGGCTGGCCGAGGATCGTTCGAATGGGTGCCCATTTATGTTCCAGGAAATTTATGTGATAGATCTTCCTGGATCGTTCTGTTGGAACTAACAGTCATGTGTTAAAGCAAACATGATAATATTTAAGACAATTTTGCAGCGTCAGTGCAAAATACCAATTTGTTGAATACAGCAAAGACATAAAAACGCTATAAAATTAACTCTTGAGCTATAGAACACGGTCTTTGCAAATTTCAGGAAAATTTCCATGTATTTTTATTGGCCACGAAGGTCAGGATGATGCCTATTCTGACCTTCATTAATATATAGACTACATACTGTACGAACATAAAGAAAGTGGTAATAAATATTTCTCGCAAATTACTAAATCTAGGAAAAAGGGCTAAGACACGTGTTGTAATAGTTTTTTTGCTTCTGCTATACGAGTTTTTCTGATTATAACAGTAGATAGGCCGTTATTTTTGAAACTTAATATCTTACAATATTACATTTTTAGAAGATCTGCTTAATTTTCAAAAATTTCATTATGTGGCACGTTCTATGTCTGTCCTAATTTGTTCTTGAATTTATAAGGAGACCCGGCAGAAATGAAAGGACCCACCAAAATTCTGTTCCTCAAACCTTCCAATTGGTCCACTATATAGTTAAATATTGAAAGAACTTTGGACTTGAACTAAATACAACCGGGGTTCCAGATGTAACGTGCCCTTATGCTATATGCGTCAACATTTTCGTAATATACTCAACATAGCTACACTTTGGTATCCATTATTTTCAGATAAGTGTTAAGTTTCGTGAAATGACCACTATTGTAATACTTCGTTAACAAATTAATCTGATGAGATAAAAACAGATGAACTTTTCTCATTAGGGTACGCCACAAAAACAGAGCCGTAATAAGATTTTTAGTACAGTATGTTTAGATTTTCAAATTCTCTGCTCAATTCCAAACATTTTTGCCTATCCTGAAACGTTTATGCTTATTTATTTTTATGGTTATAGGGAGTAAATATTTATTTTTTGCCTTAAAAAGAATCAACAGAAATTTACTCGCTTTGCAGTTTATTTTGATGCGACTGAATTCCGCGTTCGCATCAGTTAACGCATTAATAATTATTATTTCCACCAGTGTTGCTTGAAAGTTGGCTTAAGTAAAGAAACAATATGTAATTTGTTTAATCGAGTGTCACTCAATGGCACTTGCGCAAATGACCTTTAAGATAATTTGGTTGTTATCTAAATGAATCGATGTCCGTAAAATTTCGATAATACATTTCAGTGTACGTTCATGAGTTTAGGTGCGATGGAAATATAATAACACCCATGTGCTGATTATCGGATGTCTCATATATTTTATTAAAAATAGATACGCACCTGCCTACGAAATTCTCCAAGACCGAACTTTTTCCGGCACTTTGCCCCCCCACTACCGCGATTTGAGGCAAATCCACAGTCAAATTAACACCCAGTCTTGTGAAGGCATCTTGCAACTTATTCACCACGTATATTAGCTGTTCCATCCCTAAATTCCCAGACATCTTTTACGAATATATGACGATGCAGTTCAACTCACGAGTGCGTTGCCAATGCAACAAATAACATCAAATAATCCTTTTTGTTTATTCACTACCAACATGCCTTTAAGCGAAAATGAAACTAATCAGAGTTGCTGTTAGTGAGTCACTGATGCGTTTTTACTTAATTATTACTAATGGCTGAACTGAGGCGCGCACATCGTGTAGAACTGCTGCAACAAACGGTGACGAACTGCTATCATATGAAATTTAATTTTCGTGTTATCATCAAATGAAATCAGCAGGCTCCTCTCTCCCTAGTCTAGAATCATAAGGATCTAGCTCGTAGATTATGATTTCTCATCACATATTCGGAATTGGTTTTTCATCCTATTGAAGTCCTTGGCGCGTTCGATGTCTATTCATTTGGCTATAAATAATAGTTCATTAATACCGAACGAGGAACAGACGAGAGAGGCGCATGTATTACTTTTTCGAATCAGGTACTTATGGAGCAACGTTGGTTGCAGAACCACGTGTCAGATCAAAGTCCGCGATATTGATCTCTTATCTTGTCCCAAACCGCGCAAATCTTTAAAAGATAATCAGAATAAAAAGTCGTAAGAGGTTTTAATTAAATGCTCTCTCGCATGGTTTACTGCATTATTTCCACTGCCGCTGTTACATACCTTGTCCCTTCTCTGACGGAGAATTTGACTACTATGAAACGGCGAAAATTAGAAGCAAAAGCAAGTTTATAAAAACTAGAATAATGTTCCCGAAAGAATCTTGACGTCCCGATCCATGTCCTGAACTTATGTCCGAGGAATCGTGCCGAAATGGTGACCGCCCACTGGACAAATTTCTACCTCATACCCAAATCAGGGTCGTATCTAGTAACTTTTTTTGCAGAGTTTGTGCCTTTTCCGATTTGACATATTTTCAATGTGTGACGTATTTTCGAAGGAATTTCAGCAATCTGGGGAACAATCTACGCGAAATTTGCAATGTAGGAGCTGAGTTAGGAGTGCATCCATCGACACGCTGCTTCGACCGGGGAGCAGACGCAGTTTTGGTGCGGATAACAAAAAGAGGCATCTATATAATTGTTAATAAATGTTTAGTCTATTTAATTTTCAACACAAAAATTCCATTTCAAACTCAAATCAGGATCGCCCCCAGTAACTTTTCTTTTTAAGGGGTGCGATTTTTTTTCTTTTGAAAAAATTTACGGCGTGTGACTTACTATTAGTGTAGGAACCGTGAAAATGTGGTAACCAAACAACTCGAAATTCCTGAGGTGGGAACTAAGACAGGGTTGCACCTCGCGATAAACGACCCTTTAAATAATGTTTTTGTTCAATAATTTATTTAAAATTTGTTCTATTATTAAATTATATCTATATATTTATATTTTAGTCATTAAAGGGTAAATCGAACTGTTTCCTCGTCAATTAAAGACACTGAACAATTATGGAATTACTAATCAAGCAAAAATACACAAATTCGAAAGTACCTTTGGACCGCCACGTTATAAATCCACCGCTCTCTTTATCAGGACCACATGTGTTTATTGTCATTGTTCTTGGTAAAATTCGCGGCACATTCATAATGTGGCCCTAAACAAAGATATTTTTCAATAAGGCAAAGCCGCAGATGCTTCAGCATCTTTCAGCTAATAAAAAAATTAATTGTTTATGAAACTAAAAGTAAATCTAACGACGTCAAATAAATATGGAAAACATTATGGCAAAGAATTACAATAAATCTAATACCTTCGGGAAAATATCGTTATACAATACAAAAATCAAAATTAATACTACGGTTTGCTCCATTTTAGTTTTACCCTTGTAGGTAAAAGTTATCTACAGGGCGTCCAAAAATGCCGTAAGGACATCATATGTTACATTGAAATAAACCGAAGTTTAGATTTTTTTTGGGCGCTCTGTGTACATATCATTTTTCACTAGAAGTAAAATTTGTACACTAGAATTTTACTCAAACACCCCTTTACGTACTATTGGTTTAGACATTCGCTCTGAAATCACTCGCAAGGAGGTACTTTTCGTCAAGTGAAAGAACCTACATAGAAATGAAATCACACTGCTCTTTCAACCCGAATATTGTCAGTTTCAAAATTTACAATATGTACTTACTACCTACATATATACAAGGTGAGTGGGTTTGTATTAGACTCTGGCAGTCGATGGAGAACTCTACTTTGAGCTAAGTATGACATAAACGTATGTCGGAAAATCCTGTTTTTGAGACACTGGGTATCTATGAAATCTTTCTTGTAGGTTATGTTTCATGCGTCGTTAATCCTAGTTTTGTTATCGCTGCTATGTATATATCGCGGTGCGCCACTGACTTTTTATTTTTAAACAGTTTGGCGCGTTCTTTAATAAAGAAACTTCTTAGCTGTTAGATGTTTTTGCTATCTTAATTAGTTTTCTAGCTATTTAAGTGAAAAATTACTAATTTACGGTGGCCTTTCTAGCCATTTCCAAATTCTGACGAATCAAGGGCGACTCATACTATCGGTTAGGTCAAATATTTTGGACTCATTTGAGGCAGTTTATTCACATCAGCGAGCACGGTCAAAGGACACAAAATGAGTGTTTCGCGTAACAACAGCTCATCTGACCTGATTTGACGCGGCTTGACCGAGAAAGCGAATCGTCCTTTAAAGTAAGGACGGAGAGTTTTTACCTTTCATTCTAAAATATCTTAATATATGTTACATATTCGAAGAAATAGAGCGGAAAAAAAATTCTAAATTCAACAGAGAATCCTCAATTATAAATAGCCAGTGACGTACTTGAAAAAGTTCCTGATGGCGAAAGGGGGCTCAATCTTGCCGGTTGATTTTAAAATCGTTTTAACATAACAGATCATCCAGAGCAAATTACAGTAAAAATTTGAGCAAATTATCTCCAAAGTTGTATGAGGTGAATACTTTAGAAAATCTCAAACTTTGGCATCCTGCATCTAAGAAATCAGGGGTTTCTCGACGTGTATGTTACATATGTACATTTACGTAAAATAATGTTCCCCAACCCACGCCAGTCTTGCTAGCATAAACTGGTTCACCCCGTATAGCATTTCCTAGCGATACTTTACATATCAAAATGAGTAGCTCAATCGAAAAAATTCTAAATTTTTGATGAAATTCGAGCAAATCAGTATTCGGACGGTGTCAGATAATTCGAACTGATAAAATGTTCTGTACATGCTTATAGCGATTTGCTCTGCGAGAGTATTCATGTGCATTGAAACTCACGGAGAAACATAAACCTTTACGTATCAAACTCGCTTGAACAGCATTTAAGCCTTCTTGCAAATTATATTTCAATTTTCATATAAATCATTGTCTATGATTATTCTCTTATCCACGTTTATCACACTTAAATGAGCTCTGTGACGTAGTCAGCTTGAGCAACCCTATTTGGATGGCCCCTCAGCGACCCGTATTCGCTGCCAGCGTCACTAAGCTGATCAGGAACCTGGAACGTCGAACCCTGGAACCCCATTGCGGACTCGTAGTACTAAAAAAAATGGGAAGACCTTTTAGAACTTTATCTATTTTCTAGATTAGCACTACTGACATTGGGGGCATTTCGCAAGGAACTATTGTTACTCCCAGGCTGCTGCTGAGCTATTCTAGATAACGTGGCGTACTCGCCCAGATCATCCCCTGGTCCCGGGGAAGCTAGGTTCGACAACTGTCGCTTATGAGGATGCTGTATGGTCGCGTATGTGTTGTCCTCCTGAGAAATATTTGAGAGCTCTTTTGGTGAAAAGAAGACAAGTGTTAGGTGTTAGTTTGAGTTAGGCAGACCCCAGGAATATCCACTTTTAGTTGGTTAACTGCTGTCTTCATGGATATACCCAGGGTAATAAAATATTAAATTGTTAATAATGCTGGAAAAGCTATTTTCGGACAAAGTGAGGATTTTTAGTAAGGATAAAGCTCACCGGCATGTTGTCCGCACTACTTCGCCTGTTGGTCGGTCCTAATTCAGGTTCGTTGAACACCTGCATCGTGAGTTCTTGTTCCTCGTATAGCTTCAGTTTCCTGCAACAAATTGAACTGTTAGTGCTATGAAAATTCATGAAAATGGATAAGTAAAAGTAAGATCAACAAGTGGGAAAGGATTTTTAGTTCTTTATATTTTTGTAGACATTTTGAGTCATCCTGTAGGGAAATTCTATCGACATTAATCAATTTTTTTCGTTACTCATGGAAGACCATGCGAAGATTTTTATGGCTGCGAAAGACGTATGCGGACTATATCCTTTGTCAAGACTTTATGACTTTAAATTGGTCATGTATCCATATCCATGTTTCGCCGCATCCCAAACCAACCTCAGCGTGCTATATCAAAGGTAACCTTAACCAACACTTACTGCTCGATCCACAGTGGATTTTCCGTTGTAGTTAAATCATCGATGATTGCTTTTTTGATCAGCGCATCTTTCTTCTTCAAATCATCGGAGGGCGATATCACCCAATGTCTCAGACAACAGCAGACAATAATGAACGAGGTCACTCCCACGAAGAGGACGATCATCAGGGCGATGAGGGCTGCCAGAGCTGGATCGAAAGAGTCCTCTTTTTCCTACAATAATCAGGCTTTGTAATGAATATACAAATACTGGGAATTGCACTTACTTGAGCAAAAGCTGGGACAACATTTTCAATGGCGAAGCCCGCGTAATAATCTTTGAGAAAGTCATATTCTGAATCGACGATTTTTAGCACTTCTGGTACTGAGACTATAGAGCTTGTAGCAGAATCCACTGCCAGGATGTACATGTCAGTCCTATTCACACAATTTTAAAGCTTTTAAAAATTTGAAGCATTTATACCCACCAATCCTCATTTTTTCTCCCACCGTTCCCCACATGAAATCGGATTTCATCGATGATGATTAGGAATTGGGTGGCATTGCTCAACTCCGTAATGATCTCGTCCTTCTCTTTTAATACTTCGTCTTTAGGCCTAGATAGGATTACCCTGATTAGTTGTTCAGGCTCGAACACCCATACGTGGACCTGGGTGTAAGCCTCTCTCTCAGGGAACCCATTTTCCCTAGCCACGATATCAACCACGAACCGATGTTGATTGTTTTCTGCCAGATAAGTGGCGGTATACACCTCCCCACGTTGACTGATATTGAAGGGAGACGGAATTATCGAGCCAGAGCTTTTGTGGGAACGGTACTTGTAGAGATTTGAAGCTTTGATATAATAGGTGAGGGAGCCATTGATGCCATTATCTGGATCAAAAGCTGTTACGTTGACTACGAATTGGTTAACGTTGGCCATGGCGTTGACCGCCGCATGATAAACTGGACTCCTAAAGTAGGGTTCGTTGTCGTTCAAGTCCAGAATAGTCACTACAGCGTGGGCGATGCTCTTGTCTTGCAGCAGTCCCATTTTCTCCATTTCCACGACCTTCTCATCGGTAGCATAGAAATTCGGGTCATTATTAGCCACAATCACCAAATCGTACTCATCCCTGCTTTCCCTATCGAACGACTTTAGAGCGTACAAATTTCCAGTGGCTTTATTCATTTTGAAAGCACCATCCTCATTTCCTGTTAGAATGTAATAGTAAACTGCTGCATGCTTGCCTTCGTCCCGGTCTAAGGCTTGAACATGCCCTAAATGAATTCCCCATTAGCACATAGTAATTTAATTTGATTAATTTTCAAAAACCTATTAAAGTCTCTAATTCGTTGTTTTCAGTTATATAAAAGTGATAAGGATTGGCCGCTACAGATCCAGGGAACTCTGGCCGATTGTCGTTTTCGTCCACCAATAGAACCGTCAAGTGGCGCTCCTCTTGGTACCATTTGGGGCTCCCATGATCGCGAGCCACCAGAGTCAGCTGTTTCCACAAAAATCTGATAAACTGAAATCCAAACTGAGCTCGAAACGCACTTACCTCATACCTGGATTTCTCCTCTCTATCTAAATCCCTCTTGAGTTTCAGCTCCCCGTTTTTCTCGTCGATGACGAAATTGTCAGTTTCCTGTAGCATCTGATCATTGACCTTCAAATGATAAGTCACACGACCATTTTCACCCTGATCTTTGTCTGTAGCTTTAACGATGAGCACGACTAGCCCCTTTGAAGCTGCGTTCTGAAGTTTATACTTGGGTTGAAAAGCATAAATGCACGAAAACTGGGGGTCTAACCTCAAGAACGTCTACTGTGGAGTTTGGCAGGAATGGCATCACAAAAACTGGTTTGTGATCATTAATGTTTATCACGTGCACGGTGAGAGAGGCTGTGTCACTGAGATCTCCATTTCCAGCTCCATCTCTAGCTTCCACTGTTAGGTGGAAGGTTTTGGTTTGTCCTAGAAGGGACTTGTGGGCGTATAGAATTCCTGTGTCCAAGCCAATGAGGAAAACGTCTAGAAGAATTATTTTTTAATGTGATTAATTCATTTTTTCAAATTATATTGGACGTTTGCCGTATTCAGGAAGTCAATGACATATTATAATATACCATGCATATACAGGGTGCCCCTTTTTGCAGTGTACCCATTTGGAGTTCCGGAACCATAAAATATATGAAGTGTATTAAATTGGAGTACAGTTGTGCAATTCCAAGTTCGAGAGTATGTCGTTTAAAAATTTGAAAAATTTATACGTCCTTCGAAGATATTTAAAAACAACAGGAGTTTTTGAAAAATGATTACTTTTTTCTTTAACTTATTCGGAGAGAAAAATCAAAATTATTGACACTTCATCAGTGCAACTTTTCCTTGTCTACAACGTGACGATCTCATGTTTGAAATGCGACGTTTCGGTTCCCGACAACCATCATCAACTTCATTTTTTCTTATGGGTGCTACTTTGAATTTTCACATTTTTGAATTCAGTTATTTTTTCTGTTTATAATGATATGCCACATGTTACCGTTCATTCTGGCAGTTTGATAGAAATATTGAAAACCGCCTGTTGTGCGTTGTTTAAAAAATTGGGATTTGTCACATTTCCACCAAATCGCAAGACTGAATCCTAACATATGACACATTAGTATAAACAGAAAAAATGGCTGAATTCAAAAACATAGCGCCCTTAAGAAAAACCAAAGTTGAGGATGGTTGAGAAACACTGAAACGTCGGATTCCAAATATAAAATCGCCACATTATGGCAAAGGAAAAGTTCCAGTAATGAAGTGTCAATAATTTTAAATTATCTCCTCAAATGTGCTGAAAAAAATATAAAAACGTCTTTTTCAAAATCTCCGTTTCTAATACCTTCGAAAATCATCTCCATTTTTATAAATTTTGAAAGGACATATTCTTAAACTCCAAATAGCGCTGCTTTGCCGGCTTCACATCTCTTGTAATTTCCGAGATTCCTCGTGATCCAGTTGCAGAGACGGATATCCAGCATATGTGCACTATATTACGATACATTGATGACTTGTTAGTCACTGCCTTAACCAGAATTTCAATGATCAAAAGGACAAAAATAATTTTTACAAATTAATTTCTTGTTCTTTGACCATTACAAAGATGGAAACCAGTACCATTATCATTTCCTGATATTATATCATAATGGACGTTGCCATTGATCCCAGAATCCATATCGGTGGCATTCAGTTGAATAAGGGGTACTGGGGGGTTAAGCCTAACATCTTCCATGACGTCAGCTTCGTATGATTGGCTGCTGAATTTAGGGGCATTGTCATTTAGGTCGTTGATGGTTATGTACACTGGAACCGACATTGACCTTCTGATGTTAGTAGGGGCTTTATCGCGAGCTGTAACATAGACACCTGTAGTTAGTGTGCAATATCATAAATTTGGATACTCACCTACAACCTGTAAGACGCACTCAGTGATTTTCTCATGATCCAGAAAGTTAGAATTTGTCACGCTAATTTCTCCACTCTTTGAGTCAATACCGAAATTCTCATTGTGCTCTCCAGTAAGCTCGTAAACAACTTCCCCATATTCCCCTGCATCTTTATCTACGGCTTTAACATGAAGCAGAATAGTGCCGTTTGGGGAATTCTCGTCAATGGAGACGTTATAGGTTTTTTCCGTGAACACTGGGTCATGGTCGTTAAGGTTGATTACTTTGACTCGAACCAAGGCTGAGACATTGAGTTGGGGCAAGCCACTGTCGTAGGCCCAAACGGTAAAGTTGAGGTTCTTGGTTTGCTCATAGTCGATTCTCTTCTTAATCTGCACGATCCCAGTCCCCTGATTGATCCTGAAGTACTCACTCTCAGGGTCAATGGCGTATTCGGCAATGTCCGAATCCTCATCGAAGGCCTTGTAAGTGGCCACTATAGTGTCCACTGGTAACTCTTCTTTAATTTCCAGGTAATATTCGGGATGATCCAGAGTCCAAGGAGGCACGAAGTTCGGAGGGGAGTCATTGATGTCTTGGATAGTTATAACTAGAATAATAGCGATTATATAAAAATACTTTGAAGCGAAAATTTGTTAATTCGAGATACCCAAAAGTCCTTGTCCTTGCTGCACAGTAGGTGCAGTGATGTCAGTCACCAAAACTGGAATTCTGACCAAGGCAGCCACATCGCGCTGCAAACTATTGGCCACAGACACTCTTCCTGAGTCTTTATCAACCGAAAAAAATTCTTTGTAGAGGTCACTTCCAAAAACTTCATTTCCGTGCTTGTCCAAGGCGGTAATGGGTTCGGTTGCAGCGAAGTTTAAGGCCTCAGAAATATTTACATCAGGATCCAATGCCACCAATGTATGGATTATAGACCCCACAGTTGCATCTTCCATCACTTCAGCTTTCTGGGTTGTAGGCACAAAATAGGGCAATTTATCGTTGGTGTTGATAACTTTAATGGTCAAAGACGCAGTGCCTGTCAAGGCTGGCTCTCCATGGTCTATGGCTAAGATTTCAATATTGTACGTATTTCTTCTATCGAAGTCTAATTTGGAGACAACGTATATCGCTCCAGTGGTGTTGTCGATTTTAAAGTCCCCATTGGTGCCTTTGGAGAGGGAGTATTCAATTTCTGCGTTTTCTCCCGTGTCCGCGTCTGTGGCTTGGACTTCCAGCAAACTTGAGCCTATTGTTGATTAAGTTTAAGTTTTAAGTTAGTTCTACTCCATGAAAAAGCTTTTTTTTTGTATTATACGGGGTATCCGAGAAGCCTGTATGTAATAAAGGATATCCCAAAAAGAGCCCTCTATATTTAAATCGCACATAAAACATTTTTTTATTCGAGTTAGTAGGAATTCGACTGAAGATTGATGTTAACATAACTTTAACTATGCTTTTGGATCCATTGTTCAAAAATCCCAACGGGTTAGTTCAGGTCAGCTCAAAGGCCAATTTAAATTAAAATTCAGAAAAAAATAGTGAACAGATAAATAACTAACACTCAAAGGCAGAGGAATTCTATATGGTATAGAACGCCTGATTTAGATGTATTTGCAAGGATTATTTAGTACTGGTAGTTGCAAGTAAAAGATTATTAGTTAATACTTACCGATTGGAACATCCTCTAAAACAGCTTCTAAGTAGCTTTCCTTTAAAAATATAGGGGAGTTGTTGTTCACATCCAACACAGTAATGTTAACTAACGCTGTGGCTGTATATTTTCCATCAGTTGCCTTAAAACCCTCATAATGAACATTTTGCTTGTCCTCAGATATCAGCAACGTACCAATACAGTCAGAGTAACAACATTATCAGTCTCATTGCTGACATCCAGCCCTTTATTAGCGGTAATCCTCAACTTTCCAGTCTCCGAATCGATTTTGAACAGTTCATCATCATTGCCCGCCACAATCGCATAGGTAACGTGAGACGTTTTATCATCATCCCTCGCTTCAATGATCTGTGCAGGCTCAAACCTGGTGGCACCCTCATTCACGTATATGCGATAAGTTGACTGGCCGAAAACCGGAGGATTATCGTTGTTGTCTGTCAAGCTTATCTTGAGGGGCACTGAAGAGGTTTGGCCTTTTCCATCATCATCAGTGGCCTTTGGGGAAAAAAGATGAATATCTTTAATGACTCAATACGATCAGCTGTGCGGGTCACATCGTGACGAAATTAATCGTATTTCACTACGTGACCATGAATTTTGGAGGTTTGACAATTACACTTACCACAAACTGTAAGTGATACTCAGTCTTGGTTTCATAATCTAAGCAGGGTGCGACCCCCACAGTATCACAGAAAGCAACAGTCACGGCTCCCGTTCTGTTGTTAACTGTAAAAAGGTCCATCCCACTGCCTGACAGTTTGTAAACAAGTCCGTTTTCCCCGAATCTGCCAGTATCTCTATCCTTCGCCACTATAGTAATGACCAAAGTACCTGACGAAGCTATTTCTGAGACCACTGCCGAGTAGCTGTGCTGATCAAACGATGGCGCATTGTCGTTGACATCCGAGACTAGAAATTAAGAGGACAGTGAAGCCCCTATAGTGATAGTGACAGGGACTCACCTGTTACAGTAATAGTAGAAGTTGAGGAAAGTTTTTTCTCAGTATAAAGCTCTCTGGCGACTGCAAGGATGATAAATTTTCTTTGATTGGGGTCTTCGTAATCCAAGTTATTGTTCGCCACTCTTATGCTCACTGGGGTGCTTCCAAGAGCTGTTTTGGGTTCTATTGAAAAAGCTCCGGATATATCGTTGAGCTCCAATGAGAAGGCTGAGTTATTGCCCTAGAACAAATTTCTATCCAGTTATACACCTCATCCGTCATCAAGAATCAACCACCTCATCAGGATCGGTTACACTCATGTCAAGACCAGGCAAAGCTGAACCTTCAGGAATATTCTCAGGGATTTGCACAAAATACTCTCGATTATTGAATCGAGGAGGTTCGTCATTAACATCCAATACTTTCACAGTGGCTTCAGTGCTACTGATAGTAGACGGATCATCGCTTTTTAGTCCGTTCACCAATTCACGAGCTCTCACTTCAAACTTCAATAGCCCGTCAGGGTCTTTGATTGCTTCTTTATTTAGAGGCGTAGCTGTGTACAAATCCCCGCTCATCGGATCTATTTGGAAATATTCCATGGGGTCTGAAAAATGGCGATGTAGAACGTTCTCTTTCAGGGTAGATACGTACTGTTAACTAGTTCATATACGACGGGTCTTGGGTTTCCCCGGTCCCCATCTTCAGCCTTAACAGTGAAGACCAAGTAGTTGATTGGTACATCTTCAGGGATTTCTGCAGTTAGGTTGTTTAGGAACTGTGGAGGTGTGTCTTGCACATCTTTCACGATCACAGTAACGTCTGCTGTGTTTGTCAGTGAACCATCCTGTTGGGGTAATAAAACGTGTTTAAGAAGATGAGTCTAAATTTTTTCTGTGAGCAATTCGAGGATTTGGGAAATTTCGCATTATTTTGAGTTATGTTCTGGCAACTCAAGTCCTCCCTACTTTAATTATTTCAAATACCACCCCTTGCAATTTATTTGAAGGTTACAGAATAAGAGCACGCAGCGGCAAAAAATTCAAATTCAGAAGGACAAAAACATAAAATTAATCACATTCGTGCGTCTTAGCCTGTGCCCTTCAATTGATATCGTGCATAAATTTGCCATGATTATTTATTAATTTTTAATTAAAAAATCCAAGGCGCGCCAATGTATTTTGAGCGTAAATCAGGAAATGCTTTACAAATCGACAATTTGAAAAATCTGAATTGCAACTAATGGGAAGAACTACTGGGATTTTCGAGAGCGCGCTCACGGGAGCATATTGAGTCACCCTTAAAGATATAAATTTAAAAGTTTTTAACTCGCAGATTCAAGGGCGCCCCGACTAAGAGTCCCCAGGGCTAAAAGCTATTCAAAGCGGGATTTTATTATTGACAATTTCTGGGATTTGGCCAAGGGATACGCCAATGTATTTTGGATACACTCCATGAAAAGTCAAAATAAATAAATTTTCCATTACGAACTTAGGGTCCGAACAACTGGGGCGCTCGCATGGCTAAACGAAACTGAAGGGAAAATTTGAAATATTAAAATGATCATAAAGTGTCCTGATAAGTCAATGGATTGTGCGTTTAGTTCTGGTGCTAGTGTGAAAATTTAAGCTTAAGAAGATTTTTTTTACTTTAAGCCCAAGGGCGGAATTGTTGGGGTTTTCGAGGGACTCGATGAGCCTGAGGCAGGATATTTTTTATATTTCTAAGAATTTCATAATCACTATAAAGCACACGATAGGTCGATGTATTGTGAGATAACTAACTATATGTAACTAAATAGCAGTTGAGGAACTTTTGTAAAAATCTAAAATTAAGAATTTCTCCCTAAACTCACGGGCGGTATTACTGGAATCCTCGACGAACTTAGAGAAATTCAAGTTTGCTTTAAGAATAACAATAATTAAAAAATTAAGATTTCAATAACGACTCTACAGACTCAGAGGCGGAACTACTGGATTTTATAGTAACTCAGCTTACCGTAGCTTTCAACATGAATTCGTACTTGTCTTGAATGGTATAATTCAACTTCCTCCCGAGTACTATCGCCCCTTTATAAGAGTATCCGCTGGAATTAATAGCTTGAATTTTGAATATGTCGCAGGCATCAACCGAGTTGATGCTGTTGATGCATGAAACCTCGATATTTTCTCCTACAGTGTCGCTATCGACAACTGATATTGGGGCTAGAATTGAGGTCCCCGGAGCGGCGTCTTCATCCACGTTTACCTCGTAAGGGCTCTAAATATTGACATGTGTTTATTGATTAATCAGGGTGGATTTGGATGTCTTACATCGAGGAACTCGGGGGGATTGTCATTTTCGTCTAAAATTATAACAGTGACTGTTTGCGTGACTATGTTATTCCTCCCTCCTCCCTCCACTTGGTCTTCGACGCTCAGCTCCAGTTTCAGGGTGGTGTTTGCCTGAAATCAAAAGTTGAATTGACTTTCAATGCTCCTAATGGAAGAAACGGCTCACTTCATAATCTAAAGGTTTCACTATAGTTACAACTCCGGTCTCGTGGTCGACGTTAAGTACATCAGTCCCCGTCAGGTCGTACCTCAGGGCACTGCCCTCCGGATCGGTGCCTTCGAGCTTATAGATTTCCGTCCCGACTGGGGTACTCTCGAGTACCACCAAGTTGTTCATGTCTTTGGTGAAGCTGGGGGGTAGATTCGCTAGACAGTCTGAAACAAAACAGGATCATTAAGCAAAGATACGGATCGCACCCACTGGCTGTCGTCAGGCATTATTAATTTCCCATAAGCGAGAAAGTGTTTTGCTCCATTAGCCATTCGTTACAGCGGCTTAGGCGTAACAATGTACACCATAATGTGTCTCGCATTATTAGAGTTTTAATATGAGAGCACTTTGCTAATACATCTTCCCCGTGTCAGCCTTCCTCGTGCCGGGAATTTCCTATCTACTCAAATATTGTGTCAAGTTTGCAGCCTCGCTTGCGATGCTAATGGGTCTGCTCCCATAAAATATAAGTGTGCAGGGTTTTCTTTTGTAGTTGGTTTATATGGGCAAAAAAGTTCCAGCATCAGAGACTTCTTAATGCTTAAGACCCAGAGCCATTAAAGCAAAGGGGGAATTTCATTCCAAATTTACCCTCAAAGGCCCTTCTACCCTAACGACTTGAAGGTGAGGAGATAATTAAGGTAATTAGCCTAATTTTCGAACTTAGTGCAATGCTCATAACCGTCTACTTTTATGCTTCTTTGTCGCAGTTAAATATTAAATTTCAATGGGTTTTTAAGGCCCAATTAGCAGGGGGATCCTGGGGAAATCATCAAATATGCAGATTGGCTTTTTTAAAGTCGATTTCAAAAATAGCCAAACAAGACGCATATCAAATGACATTAAGAAGAAATAAATGAAACTTTAATGTGAACGATCTTTGCGTCTTTGATAACTGAAAGTTCAATTAATATCCTTTAAGAGTCTCATCCATATCCTCTAGCAAAAACAGATTAAAATCTTCTGGAGAGCACTTTTTCAAATATTTTCTAACCGAGTTGAAGTAGTTTCTGGAAGTTTAGGAACTTCTTGGGAGCAAAAAGGTTTTTATCCGGTAAAACTATTACGTGTGAAAAGGAGACGTGACAAACACTTATATCAGCTACTGAAGAGTAAAATCGTTATTATTTGTCTGTTTAAAAGAGTGAAAATTAATTATCATTAGTGGACGTCCTTATTAAGTGGTTCCTTTCATCGAAGATATTCTTCACACCATGGAATCTTGAGCTTCCGATCGTGGGAAGAGGAGAAAAAACTATAAGCACGGTCTAAATGATTTTCACTATTTGATTGATATTATTGAACTGACCCGTGAAAGAGGAAAAAGTCCCTTCTTGATAGATTATCTAGCCTATGCTCTTGTATTCTTCCAGATACCCCAAATTATGCTCTAGTCTGCTTCAGATTCTCTAGACTATGCTCTAGCTTCTCTGAGAAGCTCTAATTTATGTTTTAGCCTATCTCAGATTCTCAAGTCGATGCTCTAGCCTAATAGAGTACCGTTCGCTTGGTATCCTTTCTAGAAGTATCAAATGACCTGATTGTGGGCTGATCTACGGGCTTGCTGCTGCTAAGGTCCGAGTTCGGATTAAACCAAATTTATTTTCCTAATTAAGATTCAACGGAGTCTTAAATCATTTCATTTTCAGTTGCTTGAATTTTTGAGATGTGAACGGACATCAAATGTGAAGGGTGAATTTTCTTGCCAGATCAACGACCCTCTTGGCACCCTTAATATTGCTTCTTTTTTGGGCCCAGATGTATGTATGGGTATCCCAATTGAAAACGAACACTTCTTTCCTTGTTGTTACCTAAAAATTATCTAAAAAATTTGAAAATAACCATTTTGCGCGTTTTAAAAAAGGGATTGGATCTGCGGCAGAAATTTACATATTTATAATGCAACACCCTGTAACTTATCTACCGGGAGGTTATTCAAATTAATTGTGTCGATGCGCTCTGCCCAAACGGATTTGCAAAATTTCTCTTATTTTGCCAGATTAGAAGATACACTTTAAGATTTTCGAGTTGTTGCGAAATGAAGGTAACTAAGAAAATGCTTTGCGAAGCTCCCAGAAATTCAATCACGTATCTAACATCAATTAGGAGCTATATAACTCCATTAAACTGAAAATGGCATAATAAAAACTTCGAAATTTGTCCGAAAATTTCCAAAGGAGGAGATGCGTACTCTTGGTCCGTTTTGACACGCCGCTGTCTCTGGAACACGTGGAGCAAAAAATAGTTCAAAAGAGTCGCTTCAGTGCGCTTTCCGGCCCCACATACAGAAATGCGTAAAAGCACCTTTATAGTCCTAAATACGGATCACATTAGTAATTATTTCTTCCGATCTGGAAGGTGCTGTAAAATAAACCTTAGTTGTCTACAGATGTCGCGTTTCATAATCCGGGCACATCCAAAAATTTGCTTCAGAAGGTACGTGAGGCTGTAAATCTAGGTCTATTAGAGAGAACTCAATTACATGACCCCATTACCGTAAAGTCCGATTGACGCGAAAGCCGATAAGCTATCAGATAATTTAATCTGAAAGTCGACTTCTCAAAGACCTCCGCATTCCCTTTGCCTCACTAAAAGGCGTCTTGTCGAACTAACGAAGGGAATCCTGGCCAAACTCCTCCAGAATTATCAGGGAAATTTCTGGAGAAGTGAGTCATAAGACAGATACAAATTAAATCTAATGGGGAAATCATAAAAAGGAAACTGTCGGGGGTATTCGAAAGGAAAGTGACGAATAGCTCGTCCCTCGAAGAGAGCGGAATCTTCGGGGAGGTTTGGTAACTTGAAAAATTGCTTGATTTTATTTTAAAAGAGCGGTATTTTCATTCCGGGATTAAGGACAATCCCTGATGACCCGGATTTTTAAGTCAAGTTCCCGTTGGCAAAGGCTCTCGGGACAGATGGTTTCCCCAGAATCTCAATTTATGATTTGGTTAAGTACGGAGGCAAATAATTTCTGTATGAGAGGAAATTTGTTTAACCAGAAACCTGCTATAATTCAACTTCAAGCTTTCACGATTTGAATTAAACAGAAAATCTTAACAAGGCCATTTATCGTTTAGAACTGATCATCAGAGAATTCCCAGGCGTAGCGGCAATAAAAATATGCACTACATTTGCATGACAATTGAAATTCTAATTCATATTCATTTTCTATTCAAACTTGCACAGATCGCTTGAACGAAAATATCCACGTAGACATCTCCACACCTCTCCTCTACAGGCTGATTCGAAGGTTCTGGATGAATCTGCTTAAGATTTCTCGACACTTCTGGTATTGAGTAGCTTTGAGGTGATCGGTTTATGAGCCGGCCCAATGAAATGTTTACCGGAACGCTAAGCTCCATTTATTTTAGTTCTGAATGGTTCAGTTGGGATTAGTTTCTCGGTGTAAACTTTAAAGGAATCGTCTCACAAACCTTAGGAACTGCGTGCGTTAAAAACACTCAAGCTTTGGCACCCTCTATATCAAAAACTAGGGGTTGTGTGACATATTTGACTCAGGACTAGGTTTTCCGTTAAAGACTATAGCTCTGCTGGTATAAATTGAGCTACCCTGTATAATCAAATAATCAACTCCGTCATATAAAACAATCAGCTGTCTGTAAGCTTAACAATAGTTCACATCAATGCTACCCCTTGTGCCTGTGTAGTCTCCTCTTCGTTTAACGTTCACGTAGATATAATTAATAAATACCATTAGATCCCTAACAATACACATTAAAACATTCTTACAATAGGCAGTAGGTATTCGATATTGGTATAAATATACCAACATGAAATCCGCAAAATTCACCGTTTTGATGCAATTGTGCGAATTTAAATGTATAATTTAAAGCCCTCGGTTAATTACAATGTTCCATTTATAAATCGCATTAGCAAATATGAATTGAAGGCTCAATGTATGCAAAATAGGGCTATCACTTGGTTATTACTGTCTACGGATTAATGATTTTCTCATTGAAATGTTTATATTGTGCTGTTTAAATTCATTTGAGAGAATCTAATTCAACAAATTTTTCCACAGAATTAAAATATCTAACATCCATTGTGACGCGAGCAAGAGACCGAATTGCACTAATTTTCATAGCTATTCACTCATTAGTTTAAAGTATTAAAAATACACGTTCTCGAATATGGGGCTCGCAGGAAAAATGAAATGAGCAGGAATCGATTTTGAGGGTGACCCAAACTTTGAACTTAAGAAACCTTTCCTTGAGTTAGCTGAGATGAGTTCAGGTTGCCTCAAAGATCGCCTCTGGCACCAATCAAGTGAAGCCTATTCTGCAAAGAGCTACCGCAGATTTTGAATGACCTTAGTTCAGTGGCGTGCGCGGATGATTCGACCCTGATAGTTTACGCCAAGACCAAAGACATCCCGAAACTCGTAGCAACGGAGACGATGGCGATGGTAGTTGATATGTTTAAGAAAAGGTGACTTAGCATGGCTACGAAGAAAACGGATATGGTGATGTTGGTAAGAAGAAGGAGTTGGGCGAATGCGAGTTTGTTATGCAAGAAGCGCTGAAGTTATCTTGAAGTATGGTTCGGTAGCAGCATGAGTTTTGCTGAAGACATAAGCAAAACCACAGGGAAAATAGACAAAGCAGCGGGGGAGGTTTCTGGAATCATGCCGCGGGTAGGGAGAAGTACCACTAGAACGAACGAATTTCTCACTAGCGATAAGGTTAACAAGTTCTTATAGGGCGGTGGGAAGGACATTGAGGGAGGACACGAAAAGGTTGATTGGGAAAATGGGATCGGAAGTAGGATATGTGCCAAGAAGAGAATTTTGAATGAATGGAGAAAATATGGGAGCGATGCAAAGGATGAACAAACATTTTTGAAAGGAAAGAAAGGAAGGAAGGGAAAAGGGAGTAGCAAGGGAAGACCAGTGAGTGTGCATGTGTTGTTTCTCGAAGCAATGCCGACAAGGCAATAGGAATAATTCTGATAGTCCCTATGCCATAAAACAAAACTAATAATCGGAATTTCTGTCATTGTTTAAAGAATAAAAAAAAACGCAATAAAGTTACTAAATAGAGCAATCGATTATAGGATGGAAAGCGCGTTCTGTGCGGCTTTAAATTGTCCTCTCCCCTGTCCACATTTTAACAAATTATTATTTTAAAAAAATCAAAACCGGCATTACACAGGACAAAAAAATATATCTTTTGGCGATTGTTTATTTTTCTAAATGTCGGTTACGTTGTCGATTTAAAAAAAATGAAATATGGGTCAATTGGTACTTCGAATTAAAGCTATTTTAAAACTACATTTTATGGTGTAATACGATTGAAAATCGATCCATTAGTTTTTGAGATAAACAGCTATAGATAGAACAAAATAAATATAAAAAAAATGCAACACAAATTCAGTTTCATAGTGCATAAATAATAAAAAACTTGTTTATTGATAAGAAATTAATGAAATTAAATGTCCGAAATGGCCGCCGTGTTGCCTCTGACAAAAATGTAACCTGTCAACAGATTCCCGCCCTACATTAACGAAGAATTGTCGATTATTAAAGCCCAAAACTTCTGTAATTCGATGTTTATATCGCACTAAAAAACTATTTTTATTGCGCTAAACAACTAATTTACAGTGGTCAGGCTTGCAAATGCTCAGAGAAAATTATGAGGAAGAATGATGTGGTTTTAGTGGCTAAGGGTCGTTTCATCTTGTGGGCCTAATGGGCTCCACTTGTCCATCGCGCCGGGCGCCTTTGCACAGGAAAATACAAGGGGAGAAGATGAGATGAAATGCAGATCACCGCAGGACAACAGACTACAGATCGCTGAGTAACTCATGAGATTTTGTAAAAATAACCAAAAACTGATTCGCATTGCGTTTATGCAATATTTATTTTTTCAATTTGCAGCTCTTTTTTTTTTAATCGTACTACACCGCTAAATGTAGTTTTGAAACACCGTTAATTTGAGGCATCACGTGAGTCATGTTTCATTTTTTTTTAATTGGGCATTTGGCCCTACCTGTGACCCAAACAGCATTTAGAAAATTAAACAAATGCCGAAACATAACATTTTTTCGTTCTATTTAAATGCTGCTCTTAACGCTTTGTGGAGGGGGTTCTCACTTTTTAGAGCATCATGGTATAATGCGCTGTTTAAGATATCTTTAGATTTGTTTCCAGACTTCATGTGCAGTTAAAACGGTATTTAAAGCGATAAAAATATTTTTAATATTCAGTTTTTGAGTCACCCCGTGCAGTATTTTATGGAACCGTTGTATTTTTACTCGTCGGTTTCACTTTCCGAATTGAACTGTTCTAGGCTGATTTTAGAGTGATTTCCCCCTCGATATCACTCATCGGGAATTCGATGCAGTTTCTCATCTCTCACAGATACATAAAGTAAAGTGATTGTTCTTTGATTACTGGCATTCTCCGCTCCCCCAACCGCATAAACTCTCCCTTCCTTGCTAACCAATATCCTTCCGCAAACCATCGAAAACACCAGCACGTAAGTGAAAAATGATTACGAGGTCAATGGTCCATGAGGGCATATTGGATGCCATTGAGCGAGGATTGGAGAGAGAATATAATCCGGTAAATTTGGGACGACTAGATGGCAAAAAACAGAGAGTTCGTCTCCGACTCTCTTAAAACCATCCGCTCAGTTCAGTGGATAAATTAATATGGCTTTCGTCGATCCAGAACCGAAACACGTCGTTGTCGGACGGAGATTAATGCGGAAACAAGCACCGTTTTCCATATTATTCAACTGGAATTATAATTCGATCCATTTTTCAGCTCAGTCTGAGGATATGTCCGAGTACTTGAGCCGATAATTAATCGTACATTTACGCGCCGAAACTGGGGGTTATCCAGAAAGTGCTCAGACTCACCCTACAACCAGCAAATTAATGAAACGGCACGATGTGTATAAAATGGAGGTAATTTTCTTTTTATTTAGAGGTGCGGAGAATTGTACTGTCGAGAAGCGTTCTCGCGCATTTATTATCCTCGCAAAATAATGTCTGTGCATAGACGGAAGTTTACCAACAATTCCTCAACTTAACGATCACGTCTGAACGATCCCGAAGGTAGAAGAGGAAAAAAGTCTGGCACAGCCACTAATTTCCTGCGTTTGCAAAAACGAATAACCCCAAATTCGACCCCAAAAACGAACAGGGCAATTTGCATTATTACAGGGATGCGGGATGTTCGAGCACAGGCAAATTGCAATGCTTAGACCGTATAATTCGATATACAAATAGGTCGAGTCAACAGGGCCAAATCAAACTCAAACTGTGCGGATTACAACCGAACACAAACCACATAGGAGCGATTGTTAAGGCCAGAACTGAAAACTTAAATCGTATTTTCATTGACTGCAACGAACAAGAAACATTCGACCGACCTAATAGAAGTTAGATGAGGAAACTACCTCAATTAATGCTTTTTAAGGGCCAATTATTGAAGTGCCGATTTCACAGAGAGTGAAAACGGAATAATCACAATTCTCAGTTTTCGAGTTAGAGAGACCTTTTCTGTGTTTGCATAAAACTCAGCGAGTAATGATCAACGATTTGGTCTTCGGCATCGACAAATCAGTGTGCTGCCTAAAGCACCAGGAGGACAATATCCATATTGATGAGACAGCTGCAAAGCATTTACGTTTTTACGAAAATTTGCGTGCATTTAAAGTGCACGGCACATTAATGGTATGAAGTTTGGAAGTATTTCCTTGTCTTTATTTTAGTTTGAATTTTGTAAGGAAAATGAAGAACGAACGACAAGACACGCATATTGAATGGCGAAGAGAGGGAGAGGGAAAGAGACAGGAGAATGAAGGCAGATGGGGAGGGAAACGGGCATCGGCAGAGAGGTTGTGAAATCGAGAACAAATGGAGCAAATGCAGACGGGTAGACAAATTCGACTGGGGAAACCCCATAAAGACGTGTGTTTACGTACTTCAAGATTCTGAGAAAGAGGGTAGGAGAGAAAGAGGTTAATAAATTGACTTTCAGGTTTAGTCTTCTTTTTACAGTTTTCAGAATTTTGTGACTAAAATGAGTCGATTAACCAGAAGCGACCATGAAGGGGAGACAAGGAACGCATATTGAAGGGAGAGCGCACGAGAGAGAAAAAGAAAGAAAGAGAGTAAAAATCACGCAAAGAAATTACCTATAGATACAGCGAATCAATTAAAAAGGCGGTTTGAATATAATTTTTTTAAAAGTGGGATAAAAGCACCATATACGCGAAAAAGGGAATATAAACATAAATTTAAGTCATGGAAAGATATTGACGTGTTTTGGCGAAAGACAGGTATAATAAGCAATTAGAAAAGAATCACTGAAAGTCATGTGAAAATTTGAAAACAGTAACCTACTGGTGGGAGAAGCAATAAACGAAAGAAACCAATGGATAAAGGTTGAGGAACATGAGAAGAAACAATTGAAAATATGATGAATAAGAGTCACGATAAAATTAGCGAGAAACAGCAAAGCAAGAGAAAAAAAATTATTTGTATCGAGAAATAAAGGAGATTAGAATAAAAGGATGCTAAAGAGAAAGATGGAAGCAACGAGATGCCCGATGATATTGGCGAAATAAACAAAAAAATATGAAAAACGATGCAAAACACAGGTTAAAGAATAAATCGAATGTGAGATATAGGGGACAAAGTTGGCTACAAAGAGATCATGTTGTAAAATATATTTGATTAGAACGACCAGTGTGCAAGCGATGCAAGGGATGCGTCCTCCAAAGAGAGTCAAAACTGACGAAACGACAGTTAAAATGCACAAAACCGCGAATGATGCAAAACCAACGAAAGATTGTCAAGTTATTATTCAAACGCTAGAATTGAAGACTGAAATTCTTGACGATTATTATAAATTTAAGAGAAAAAAAAAATGGAATGAGAATTATTTTATGCGCTTAGTGCAAAAAGAACATTTTTTTTTAACTAATTGCACTAAATTATTCCTTCTCTCAGTGCCGAGTGAAAATCTCGTGCTAGAATAGTTTTATCAATAATGAAAACCGTTATTGTCAATATAAGTTCACTTAAATTATGAGATAAGAATGATAATTCTCAAGTGCCTTTATCTATGAATGCTCTGGAACAAAATCCTAAAGTGGCCATTTCCCCCTTCGATTACTCTGGATGTCAATACCCAAACTGGACATTACCCCATCCCTTGAAGCTCTTCCTACTCGCAATAAATTAGAAGCTCGAGAACGAAACTGCACGGAGCTGCGGTCAAGCTCTTATCCTGAACACGTTTTATAAGACATAAATAATCCAAAAGGGAAAATGCTCGTTGCAATTATTCATGCAACCCACAGTGTAAATAATTACGAACTCCATGCTGTGTGGCCCTAGGTGTAACACAGACCGGTTGCCTTGGTTGCTTGCTCATTCCAAAGCTTTTTTGCTTTTAAAACTTCGTTTTACGTTCATTTCCGTCCCCGCCTAGTTATGGGCCAAAGGTAAATTAAGTACCTTTGACGTTGAATATTTCCTATCAGCAGAATCGTGTTGCGAACTAAATTAAGTACTACGAAATTGCGTTACTCATCTGAGCGATTCGGATTTCGATTAACTGCCAAATGAATAGTTCCCGTTATTATCGAGTGCCGTTCATAGTTTAGAATTTAGGGCTCTAGAAAGTTTCCCCGTGCATTCGATCTACAGTAACTAAATTAATTTCGAAAAACATGCTAAAAAAAGTCGCCACAAAATCGCCACGGATGCACGCTCCTTCCGGGGGGATGGTGAGCGCCCAAATTCAAGAACGAAGGTCTAATTGAATCAGACATGTGACCAATACTGATAAGGCCGAATGCAGATTGAGCCATTGTGTATTCTACCCAAGCTTTCTGCCACCGATCCCTTTATCAGGCTCTAACGTTTAGGTTAAATCAACCTGAAAGTATGCGACATTATGGAATGGCCCCGCTGTTTTCATCTGATAACCGCAGGCTAGCGTGGGCCCAAAATGGGGTTTAACGTGGACAAATTATAAGTTTTCAAGTTGAAATGAATCAGAACAGTCCTCTTCTAGACCTGGGTGACCCAGCTTTTTAATCAGATAAGTAGAATTGAAAAAAATCACACGTCAGTACATTGGTACGTGCATGGTGCAGGTGACGCGTAGCACACTCGCCATTGATCTAGGAGAGCTGGATGTAGCAAAGAATTCCACGAAACTCCACACCTTTTGGAGAGCCGCCATAGTTTAGTACTTCAATGCGTAGCGCACCGGTGCGTGTACAGTGGTGGCTATACCATTAAAAACGCTCCTTGAAAGGGTAAAATCCCTTTAAAACAAATATAATAAACATGTTTGTGTGATCAGGTATTTTTTTAATAAAATACATTTATTTTTAATCAACATATTTTTTTATGTTAATGCTATAGGCTGAAGTAATAAATAAACAAAATTCCTTTAGACAAATAAATAAGATCGTTTTCAAAGAAATCATTTGTTGATCGGTTTGTGTTGCTGTAGTGTGCAAAATACCTTAATAGAACGGAAAATGGGTGGACGAAAACTTTTTCCGCAAGTTTTGCGAGAATTGATTTTGCCTCTAGTGGAAAAGAATTGGAATTACCAAAAAATTGCTGACCATTTGGATTGTTCCAAAACGATGGTCGCAAATGCCGTTACAGATTTTAATGTCAATAAAACTTTAGAAAATCCTATCAGACAGCGACGGAAAAGAAAAATAACGGCCTTATTTGATAGACATTTATTAATACCATCAAAAAAGGATCCAAAATTAGCGTCTATTCCACTACAAAGAGAGCTCTTGGGCCTAGAAACAGCCACAATTTGAAAAAGAACAATACGAAGGCGTTTAAGTGAGGAATATTTTTTTAGAAGAATTTCCAGAAGAAAACCCATGACATAAAAAGAGAATTAAACCGCACGGTTGGAATTTGCAAAAGTTCATATTGGATGGTCAAGTTTTCAATGGGAGCATGTGTTATGGTCGGATGAAACAAAAATTAACAAATTCGTTTCCGACGTTCGAGTTTATGTGAGACGACCTCGTGACCCAGAACTTAACCCAAAGTACCCTACAATGACCATCAAGTGTGGTGGCGGCAATATTAAACTGTGAGGGCGTATGTTTGGACATGCAGTTGGGTCCATTACCACAATTGACGGTACCTTGAACATGCACAAATATCAGGATATTCTTGAGACTATTATGCTGCCATATGCAGAGAATACCCTTCCTGTTGTCTGGCAGTTTCAGCACGACAACGATCCGAAACATGCAGCAAAAATTGTAAAACAATCGTTGGTAGAAAGTCAAGTTGATGTTATTAAGTGGCCTGCTCGCAGTCTCGACTTGAACCCAATCGAGAACTTATAGTGGGACGGAAAACAGGCACTAAAGGATGAAAATATAACAAATTTTACTCAACTTTACGAAGAAATTCAGCGGATTTGGTGTGCCATATCTCGAAAACGATGCCAGAGGTTAATTGACTCTTTACCGCAATGGTGTTACGAAGTCACACGGAATAAAAGATGTCCGACTAAATATTAATTTCAATTTAGTAGCATTAACGTGGTTATTGATAGGTTTAGGCCATTTTAGGGTTAAAACTTCATTTAAATAGAATCGTTTTCATTCTTCGTCCAGAGGAATTTTGTTTATTTATTATGTCGACCTAAATCCTTATTGGAAACGTTAAAAATGTTAAAAAGAATAAATATTATTTAATGTAAAACTAATGCTATAGAGAAATGCCTTTGTTTCCTCGAATTTTAAATAAGGTCTGTAGATCTTAGAGTGCTTTTATTTATTTAACCACCACTGTATGTATAAACTGCAAGATGTTGTTGTGACGTCACTTCCAGCCACTTCACCGCCATAGATTATCGTCGAATTTGCCGGAGGGGGCCGACAAAAACGCTGCTACATCCGCGTCTTCTAGATCAGCGACGCTCCCAATGAAAATTAATATGTCTCAGGCGTGGGGCCATTTGTGCAAGGAAATTTTACTTGTTTAGGCCCAGGTTCGGCCTCATTTGATATGCGGATCATTGGTCAGCAATTAACATTTACCCTATGCCGTTCCGGCCTAAAAAAAAAATAAACAACTGGCAGAACAATAATTATATTTCGAAATGATTTTTGCTGCCGGGAACATGCCCCAGTATTCGAATTGCAAACAATGATTTTTTGCCACTGGTCATGATGATATCCGCCAACAATAACGTAGGGGGTTCGTTAGCATTGTTTGTACTGGGCTCAAATCCAACTGTGTTTATTCAATTTCCGCATAAATCTCGGATTCTAGACATATATGGGAAATTAATCCGGTATTAGTTTGTTGGGATAGTATTTGGAATATCTGGATCGTGCAGCACGAAAGTCTTGAACCGTGCTGAATGCATGGAACTCGCCAAAGCTTTGTTTCGCTGCTGATTATTCTAAGCTTATTCTCGCGATTAAATTTAGTTGACTGATTATCCTCCAGGAACACTACAGGGCATTCATCTAGCTGTAGAACCAAATCTTAGCGGTAACTGAAAATTTGGAAACATTATTTTATCTTTCTTCGGCTTACTTCGCGAAGCGATTCAAATTTGTTGACACGTCGTCAATGCCACTTTTTATCATTTACTACGTGCCCATGTGACATTTGAAATCCAACGTTTCGACTTGAAATAAGCATCATCAATTTTGTTTTTTCTATCGGTGCCAACTGGGAATTTCACATTTTTTAATTTGGTTTTTTCCCAATTACCCCGATCTTGCGGTTCGGCTTTGCAGATTGACGCGAATACCAAAAGCCTTTTTTCGTTTAATAAAGGTATTTTTCACAATCCAATCAAATTTCGCTTATTGTCACCTACGGCCAGTAAATTAGCACGAACGAAGATGCCTTTTTTGACCGAAGAAAAACTATAAAAAAAAACAGAAATTACACATCCGTCGGCCGGCCCATTCGCCGGATCTGTGTCTATTAGATTGTTACTCTTGAGGGCTTTAAATTTTTACCAAACTGCTAGACTGAACCTGGACATGTGGTACGTCATAGCAATCAGAAGGAAAATCCGAATAAAAAAATGTGCACATTCCAGATGGCGGTCGTAGGCAACGATGATGGCGATCGCTGCAAATCGAAACGCCGAATTGCAACATGAGATAACCACGTTGTTGAAGAGGAAACGTTGCTTCGGTGGAGTGTCCATCATTTTGAGTTACTTTGGTAACTGAAATAAGAAAAAAACGAAAATGCTTTCCGAATTTTCTTCTCTTTTCAAACACTCCCAAGTCATTGGAATTTTGCGAATTTCGGAACGGTACAATCTTGGGGTTCAAATCGCGCCACTTTGACCCAATTTAACAGACCTCGTATCTTTTATAGCCACCGAGATCCCCAGGGCTGAGTTCCAGAAACGAACACCCTGTATGAGACTTATCGGCAACCATTAAAAACTTTTCGCTGATGGGACCAACAATCGAAAAACCTAAAGGAAACGCTGGTCGTAAAATGCGCCGTAAACGTAAAATATATTCGTTACAAAGTGGGTTTTAGAAGCGGACAAAATTTGTATACCCGAGGTCCGGGATAAAAATATGACGTTTTAGGGAGCGATATAACATCAGCATAAGGGAAATGTGGGCAGATTAAAGCCTTTTTCTGCAACGTAAACATAAAGACCAGATTTATGGTTTGCACAATGTGCACACGACGCCACAGACCGAGCCAGTAATGCCATTATCGGACAGTTGAGAATTAACGACATCTTAAAAGTACACGGATTACTGCACTTAAGTTTCATGCAAGAGCAGACGTGTTTGAATGAGCTTTTGTCTGTTAAAATGCAAAAAAAAACCTGTACAAATTATCGAACCCTCACATTGTAACTTAACAGTGTACAGGCCTTGAAAATAAAGAACAGTTCCTGCTGAAACAGAATTTCCAATGGAGGCATCCAATTTAAATCTCCCACCTAATTCCTCAGTGGTGGGATATAAATCGCCGCGAAGGTTGGATCCAGCGCTAATTCGAAATCTTTATTCATCACTCGGCGTTAAAAAAATTGCCCTCGAAAGGGTGATCTGCTTAATAAACTGCAATGGAAATACAAGGCGGATCTCCATGCAATTTCCTTTTTGCTTAAAATTCGACCGAATAAAGTTTGGGACGTCCCCAGGGTCAGCCCGTTTTAAAGTGGAGCAGTTACACTGTTTAGAAAGTGGACCGTTTCGAATAAAAAGAGCAAGATTTCTTTTCAGTGTTGTGGCCCTACGGATGGGTCGTTTGCGGTTCCATCGGTTAAAGTCAATAAAAAATAATTCTGGAAAAACAGTAAAAAATCTTCCGGTAGTGATGAGATGCGCCCTCCCCCCCCCCCCTGTTCAAAAAAAAAAACAAAAGACGAATTTTTCAGGGGTTAACAAGTTTTTTTTTTAAGGGAACTCAACCTAAATTCGTCAAAGTTAATGGAAAATTCTTCATGCAAACCCTCATTGCGATATTCAGGGAATTGTGTCGGGCTAATTGGCTCCTCTTCAATACTGATAAAACTGTCACAATCAAGTACGAACTTAAAATGGGTGGAATGATGTCGATACGTTTAGGGCTTGATGGGAACGTAAAATTAAACCCGGAGCGATGCACAAGATTTCTCGATCTGTGGATAGATAGTGACTTGACCTGAATCGAATAGGGTGACATTGTATGCAAAAACTATCAATTTTTTGCACTAGGTAAAATGAAGAAAACGTTATATATACAAAGTACCTAAAGTGTTCTAAAATGGAAATTAGGTAATTTCTTAACGTATCGAAAATGTTAGGCGCGAGGTATCTTCTATTTCAACATTTTCTAAATCAGGAATTAAAAAAAATTATATACACCAACAATGTTAGATACCAGGTATTTTCTAACACACCGAATATGTTAGATACAAAGTGTTTTCTAACACACCGGAAATGCTAGAAATAAACTATCTATCGCTTTTAATATCCAAAACTTCCGCAGGAATCCAACTGTGATAATTTCACTTACTCTTTCGTTGAGTTTTGTTTTTTTTGAATAGAAAATTTATTTTCCGCGAGAATTTTTAACATTTAGCGAGTAGGTGCAATGATTATTGAACAAGCAATAATACCACAAAATTAACATTCTCAAACAAATCGATTTTGCGGCCATTCTACTCATTGCAACTGATTATTGTAAATTGATAGAGAATGAAATTGAACACTGAAAGCCACAAAATGAAGCAGACAATGAAAGCGATTGAGCAAAATATTAGATTTTGTGTTCAAGTGTGAGCTGCAATGAGCAAATGGAGCCATTGAATAAAAGAATACACTGATTCTTGGCCGGATAGACTTTAGAATCAGTTCTTGTAAATGTGCACAGCAGGTGGACTTAACATAAATGCATGTGTCGCACCGAAGGAAATTTTTACCTTTTTTGGGGCACCACTGATTAAATTTTTTTTTAATCATATATAGCATTAGCCTGAGGTAAATCAGTAGCGTAATTAATTTCTCAAGGCATCTGCGAATTTTCACAATTTAGAACGGTAAGACTCTAATTTTTTTCTTGATGACTTACTTGAAAAATATTATGAGCATTATATGAAGATAATCGAGAATTGCAAAGAGACATCAGAGAGTTTCAGAATCGGGAACGGATTTACTTGAGGGATATGAATCAGACTGATTCGATTGTCAGAAAAGGAACGTTCTGAGGACAAATTATCAAAGAGGATCAACAGAACATCAACGTTAAAACTCAGTCGACTGATTTCTGAATGACTGAAGCTGAAATCTTACAAGTAACGAAAGAAGCACAGCAGTTGATTTCAGGTCAAGTCATACCAATCTATGTTCCCACAAGTAACGATCAGATTGCACAGCCGATAAAAGAAATTTAATAAACTTTATTGTTAGCTAACATTCTACTATTTCAGATTTCACTAGATTTTGACTCACATCTGATTCCTGAATGAAAAGATGCCTTAAACAGCTGACCTAAACTAAAGAGATGCAGTGGGCTTGAGGTTTTACCAGTGACTGGAAAAGCGCACCTGTTTAAGACACAAGAGTTACAAATAAAGCTCTATGGAGAGAATAAATCTACATAAGTCAGCTGAGATCTACTGACGATACCTGCCGAGGGTATTTTGCTCTACTTATTCTTTGAACTACTTGTTTTTTAATTTTTTTATTGTTTTTCTCGTTCGTATTTTTTCCCTTGTTCTGAGGAAAACATACGCTTTTCTTACCACCTCCAATATCTGTGTTTGAGTTGTGAATTATCTCCTCAAATTTTATCCAACTTTCATGGTTTAGTGATCAAACAAGAACACGATTAATTTTAAATCGGTTTCGATGATCTGAGAACGGTTAAACCGTTTCAAAAATAAACCCATTCATTAACCCAGAAGACAATCAGCAACGGTTAGGTGAATAATTTATTCACTCGCGAAGAAGCAATAGAGGAGGGCGCGATAATCAGAGGCGGGATTATGTCTCTTTTCGGGAAAGAGCGATTTAGCTCTAAGCTGCTATAGAACATTTTTTGGTTTCGTCTTCTTGCTACCAACAACGCGCCCTGAAGGTTTATGCTTCGTTAACCCTTATTGAATTCGTGGTTCAGCTTTGCAATATAGGATTTATTCCTCATTGGGGCGATTACGGATTTATTTATAGGGTTTATTGTTATTAATATTATCGATCATTAATATCGAGATCCTCTTGGTTTAGCCTTTGCGTTCAGGAGAAAAACAAAGCGTTTACTCGAGCGAAAATTAAACTGTCTCGCGATTAGCCAAACGGACGAGATTCGCGCCAGTGGTGGATTTTATCGCTCCGTTTCAACATTTTTGTTTTGATGGTCGTGGCTTTTTATGGCCAGCGACAGGTACTATTAAGCCCTGAGATATTCCCTGGGTTTTATCATTTCCCAACTAAAGTGAGGGTAATTACCGCGTTTATTTCGAGAAATTATCCTGCAATTAAACAGAGCTTGGGTTTTTCTTTAGCTTTTTGTGCGGCTTTGTCTTAGATCTGCGAATGTCATTAAACAAGGGCTCTATTTCACCGAAAAGACGTAATGCGCTTGAAATGACATCTTAATGGATTTTGTCGAAGTGCCCGATTTCGGGCCAAATTTTTAATGTGCCGTTACCCTTGACATTGAGCTGGTTTCCAATATCCAGGCCGCGTTTCAACTCCGGAACTCGCAGTTAAAACTGACAGGACACTAATAATTTGGCCCCTAAGGCTATCAAGGTACCCGTAAAAAGTCGTCTGTCGTCGGGGCGTATTTTCTCGTATTAGAAATTCCTGCCTTAAAACAGCCAACTTAATAACGATTACAATAGCTGGAAAACCCAAAAAGCCATCCCGAGATCGTCGAAGCATTAAATCCAGATAATTTTGCCGTAAAGTTGTAAAATCTTACCCAATTATGAAACCGCTCCGGAGCCATATTTCTGCTGCTGCATTATTATATTTCGCCGCAGTAAAGCTCTCCCACTTACTTGGAACTTTCTTGAATACATTTTGAGCCGGAAAAGATTTGTGATTGGACGAGAGTGCATTTTAAAGGGTGCTTGCAACTGGATCATCTTGAGAAATAATCCCCCTAAGTACTTATTCTAAATGTTATTTCGTAATTCTCTGACTGGAGAAGTTCGCAATTAAGACGAGAATGGATGGGCCAGGGGCGAAACTCTTGGTGTTGATTTTCTTGCTTGGGAACATAAAAAAAAAGTTTTGATGTAGTCGCAAAGAAAAAATCTGACGGGGCCAAATCCGGAGATTGGGCAGGCCACGAAAGTATTGTGTGATTTTCTAGCGTGTATCTAGCCTAATGCCAGGAAATCTCTGTGCAATATGTAGCTATACCTGCATAATACTTAGTGCGTTATGTCCATAATGTGCCTGATATTATGTGCGGATGCGCTAGCCTGGAACCCACAGTTATAGGAAGCGGGGGTTTATCTAAGGTCTTTTGTAAATCCTTTTCAAACAAAATGATCATAAAAGATAGGACCAGTCACGAGAGTGCCAAATATTAAAACCTACATACTGAACCCACAACGATGTTGGTGGTGTGTAAACCGGGGAACGCGAGGGTTGTCCCTGAACCAGCAAATGATTTTACTGAAAACTCCATTTTGTGGCAGTTGGCTCTCATCTGACGAAATAAATGCAAATTGCCGTCCCAATTCCTAAAGGTGCCCATTCAATGAGGGAGTTTTTGTTGCCATTTGTTTCAAAATTTAGAAACCTGAGGAAGTACAGAGAAAGTTTGTGCTTCCACTCCAAAGTAACTAAAATTGGTAATATTTGAGCGGAATTTCAGAAACTCTGCATCCACTGAAAAAACTTGAGCATGGACGATTTACGAAACGTAAAGACGGAACAGCAGTGCCGGGGGAAATAAGCGTCTCCATCATGGCAACAATAAGTCGCAACTTTTATTTATTCCTTTAAGTTCCAGTTTGTTCTTTGATGTTTGCCGCTTAGAATGGAGACATGCAACACAATTGCACATTTGTTTCTTATTGTAGAAACAAGAAGAAACATTTTGGAGCCTCCAGGCGCATTTCAGTAAATATGGAACGAACATAAAAGTTAGGTTCAAGATGATTTTTAAAGAATAATTTTTTGGGGTTGCCGGGTTGCCGGGTTGCCTTCACAGATTGTTGCAATGCCGCACATTCAGGGAAATTCGATGTGTCATCGTAAAATCCCAATTGAATCGTTTAAAAAATATCAATACTCAGTGCTGTAGCGTCTGGAACGCGGAGACGAGCAGAGCACCAGTGGCGCAGACCTAGAAAACAACATTTAACCAGGCATATTTCTGTAGCTTTTTTTCCTGCAGATATTGCCCATTAATGTGACTTGCTTTAAAGACGAATTGATATGATTTCGAATATATCTAGTTTAATAACGGCACAGAATTCAAGTACCCTCTTCCTTAAGTCTTTTTCATTTTGGACTCTCGTTTTACAAATCAACGACCTCGTGTGACCTCATAAAAAATAAATTTAACGGACTCAAATCGGGTGATCTGGAAGGAAAACTGAACGAAAATATTAAGAGCTTTACTCTTCAAAGTCTGGAATAATTTTATAGCTTCGGTAATATTTTAAATACGTTTTTGTTGTAGAATATTGTTTGCAAGGCAGTTTGAAAAATTCATTCAGGGTACTAATAATTTATCCGCCTGTGAGATGTTTCCGACATAACAGTTGAAAGGGTCGATTCCATGGCTTTAGTGCCCGTCCTTTATGCCTACGATCGCTTTAGTCCTAAGGGCACGTAGAGGCATTTATTTACAGACCAATAGACGTTAGTTTTTTCACTTTTTGGCCCCAAGGGCACTATTATTCCACCTCGATCTCTTTCTTGGGACGTAATAAGACGATTAAGATGGCCATTCCGTCAATTTTGAATAAGTCATTTTGCACTCAGTCCTTAGGGACAGTTTTAATTAAGGTCCCAAGAGCAGCGTGTAATGCATCAATTAGAACTCCACCATGAAATTCAACGCATAATTACATAATTGTGGTTGAAAACAAAAAGTCAATTATCAACTGGATCATATTACGTAGGCCGTCTTTACCCCATCAGTGATAATTCGTCATACATACTTCACGCCAGTCAATCATACACACCTGTGTAGATAGGAAGATTTCTAACTTGTCTCGAGGGCTTTGGGGAATCTCGTTGACATCCAAGGTTTGTTAATGGCAATTTGCTAACGGGTGAAATGGAAGAGGGGGTCCTGACCCCCGGTCACCGAGGTCTATAGACCTAACGCTCCTCGACTATTATCTTTGGGATCACATGAGTGAAGTGGTCTATGCAAGAGTGGTCCAAAGCTAGAGTTGTTGGATGGTTTATAAAGGGGGAAATGGAGATTTCCTTGATAATGTAGGTATCCGTAGACCACGGAAGTGATCGCACCCGGATTAATTTGGATTCACGGCTATACTACAACGACTATAATAGGTTTGGACAGCCAAACGTGACAGGTATCACGAAATTTAACCCGTTTGGAAAGTGCGGTTTTGTCATTATAAGTTCGCAAAACAACCATTTACCATTAGGCGGCATAGCAGCTGAGCAATAAATTTTCGTAGTGTATGGAACTAGACCCGAATTTGTAATTATCAAAAACTAAATAGAGCTCTGGCTTCTGCGGAAACTCTATTAAAATCCCTATGGCAAATACATTAAAATAGGTAATGAATGTTTGGTTATAGGAGCAATGAAATTAGCATAAAATAATGTCACAGACATTTTGCATTAGCAATCGATTAACAAGTGGTTATTGCACTGATTTGGGCGAGTTTATTGGGATTTATGAGCAAGCATAGCAATGTACTATATTAACACGCAACGAATGGGGGATATGAATTACAAAGGAGCATTACAGGGCCGGCACATAATGCACTGCTTAATAGTTTTTGGTTGTCCAAAGGACAATTACTGCAGTTTTTCGTGATCAATCCAGCGCGATTCTCGACCTTTGATTGGGTTGTACGGCCACAGTTTCTCATTGCGACTCGAAATCGCCATTTAGGTCTGATTCCCCATCTTTACCCAATTTAAACTTCGAGATTCTTCATGGATTAATCACCAGGATCTCACCGAAGCTAAACTATCCAGATCTGATACAGACAAAATCTCATTACAGATTTCGCCATTTGCGACCCAAAATAAAACGTACGAGCAATGAAATGGAATATTCCATTATATGTCGTATTTATGAAACTGCTGTCGCTTCGAATACCTTACTCCATTCAGGCAGATCTCGTTAAATTATACCGAAACCCGTCCTGGCATATGTCAGGAGCGTCGAATTAAAGCGTAAATAGCGTCCCATGGGTCAAATATTCGTAAACAAGTAAACAAGTAAACAAATCGCAAGTCACTCGCGAAGAAGGGCCGAAACCTTTGAGGGACGCCAAAGGGAGACAGACAGCAATTTATATACCCCGATTACTGTGAGGAGCGTCGCCATGGGGGTTTAAACCGAGTTGTTCGCTGATTTAATTCTAAATAGATGTTTGAGCGAGTTTCCTTTCCACTTGAGGCCATTTTGACGGACCACAATTGGAGGATTGCACTAATAGTTTGATTCTGTTTGATTTCTATTTCCGCACCACTCGACAATTTATATTCTATTACATGGATATCGCACTCTAAACAGGAAATTGAGATTATCTTAGGCAGTATGTTACTCTATTATTCATAAACAACGCCTGAAGTTTACAATTTTAATCTCCTCGTAACCCAAACAAAGAGAGAATAACTGTTTTTGGAAATTTATTTTGCGGGTATAGGCTGGAAAACGTTCAAGCGCCGTGGAAATGTGATATGCGGCGCTCCGGTTTCATGGAAAAGTGCAGGAAGTCGATTTCGGGGAGTTAATTAGAAAACACTGAGTGCTGTGGAAGTTCTTTACAATGAAAATTTTTGTTTTTAAGCACAGTGAAAATAGGGACCTCTTTTCAGCTCGAGCACATAGAAAAGCATAAATGAATCTCCCTAAACTTCAAACGGGTATGAAAGAACACCACTGGCGTGCTAAATTATTAAAATAATGAAATTTCATGTTTTGTAAATTACTTTAAACAAATCAGGGGTTCTCATGAAACCCAAAGCCATTTCCAGGTAAAGAAAAGTTAGTCGATTACTAAAAATTTTTAAAATTTGCGAAAGCTACGAGAGATGTGATACGCCACTGCCTGGAATGGAATCCCAATAGAACATTTGAAAAATTGCTGAACTTAAAAAGCTGTGATTCGCCACTGGTTTAATACACGCTAAGTGCTGTGAAAGGTTAATCTATAAGTATCAAATCAGGGACGTATTGAATCAGCAGGTTGAAAAATGCAAAAATGTAAGAAGTAATTTTCAAAAATTTCTGCATAAAATATTTGGAATACATCGTGCATAATATAGAGAGTGTTTTAAATTACTAGACCAATCCGCTAACTGCAGATTTCTTGAGCGAAAATAATTGGACTTTTCTTATGCGGCTTTTTTCTTTGGCGCTTTATACTCTTTGCAAAGAATGTTGGAGTTGTCAAAACAATTTATTTCGTTAATAACTTAAGTGTTTCGAGACATATTTTTATGGAATTTTGCAGTTATCCGTAGTTCGATAAGGCACACTTTTTCTATAATTTGTCTTAACAAAATTAGAAATTAGAACTATTTTTGCACAGAAGTAAATGGCAGATACGTCCCTGATATAAACGAAAAATGGGTACCACCATGCATTGAGAGACAATATCCTGGAAGATGCCCTGAAGTAAATTAAATTTTACAAGAATAAAAAAATTGAGATAAAGGAACATTTAGTTTGAGAAATTAAATACGTTCACCATTGGCGTGCGCAAAAAAAGTTGAGGGAAAAACGTGTCAATGACCCCTCATTTTTCTTACTTTGGTTTACGTTTCTTTACTCAAATTATAGGAAAAATGCGCTTCATCGAACTATCCATCACTGCAAAATTCAATTAAAATATGTCAAGAAACACCGAAGTTATTAACCAAATAATTTTTTTTTTAAAGAACTTCAACATCGTATAATCAGCATAAAGCGCTAAGGAAAAAAGTCGTATAAGAAATATTAATTATTTTTGTTTAAGGAATCTGTGGTTAGCGGATAGGCCTACCAATTTGCAACGCCCTTATTATTATTAAGAATATTACTTAATATTGATCCAGTCAAAGCAGGGACGTACCGACTCTAAATTTAGAAGTAAGAACTAGCCAGAAGAATAAAATCCCGTCTAATTGCTACTAAAAATTTATCAATTAAAACCTGCGTCCAACGACCATATGAAGGCCCTAAAGAGCCACAATCACTGCCAACACGATTGAATTAATTCGTGTCGCCCCCGAAGGACCTCCTCCTCAAACTCAAGGAAAGTAAAATGATATATTAGCATTCGTTAATACCAGAGGCAATCAGCGGGTGCCACTTAAAAGCCCTTTAACGAATTCAGCAGGGGTGTAAAATGAAGAACCTTGAGCCCTTTTTGCTTGTATATTACAACCAAGTTTCTAGTATAATAAAAAAGTACGTACCTGATATAATTAGCAAAGTGATAAGGACGATTTTTAGCAGCAACTGATCCATTTTCCTGGAACAAAACAGAGCATTGAAATGTCACCATTATCGTTTGTATTTTCGGAAAGTCTGCTTTGCTCTATTTAAACGAACATAGAAACAGCCGCATAAACGAACAATAGATAAACAAAATATCTCTTTAATTGCAATCAATCTTTCTGTGTCCTCCTTTTACCGGGTACCTCCAATAAGTTAATTCTAATTAAAAAGGTCACTAATGAATCACTTCTCTCGTAAAATAGAGGACAATTACGTAAATTTATTCTTGTTCAGTCCTCTTGTTTTTGTCTTAATTAGAATCGCTATACAATGATTTTTGTTGTTATTGCAGGATGAACAACATAAATCGTCACAGAAAGCACGTTTAGAGTCTTCATTGAGATAGAGCACGGTGGAGGAATGTTTCTCTTTTAGAGCTTGCTCGTGGGGCTAGTTTCGCTTAGAGAGAACTTCAGAAGTCTTACTAATTGACACGGAGGGATCCACAATATTCATGCTTTGAACTGGGAAAGTTATATTCATCCCACATTACAATTTGATATTAGAGAATTATCTGGTCCCTGAGTAGGATGCGTTGCCTCGGCTATAAAAAATGATAGTTACTTTCCTTACAAGTCCAGAAACGTGACCCTTTTTGCGTTGGTTTAACTACAAAATCTGAAACTTTTAAATCTACATTCCACAAATCACCCTTAATATATCTAACCAAACATCGGTTGTACCGTTATGATTGAAGGGTCGGTCAGTTTAAACCAGTAGCGACAATGACTGGGGAAGTCGTTTAAGCAAGAGCCGCGACCACACATGCACGTTTTGCCATAAGGCAACGAACGAACAACTCCTCAAACAATCAAATCTACAAATAAACATGAACATAAAAGTAACCGCTGTAAAAATACATGCTGTGTGGTAGTGCAGGCAACGTCACATGACGGCTGTTAACCGAGATTTCAGCTAATAGCTGCAATTGAAAAGCATTTGAACTCTTGCGAAAACTCGCAGCGCTCGTTTAAAAGACGTGAGGTCAATGCGGGCGGCCAGCCGATACCGTGCTACGTGCTTAATCCCACCGTTTAATGGGGTTTAAGAGAAGAATTTTAACGTGAATTAAGAAATATAGGTAAATTAGTTCTCATTTAGTTTATCTAGGAAATAAATGATATGTAAAACACGTACAACATTTTGCTGCTTAATTTCTAAAGTGTCTTTGACACGACCGGTGCATGACTCGCCACTAGAGGAAGAGCACTGCTCTCAATTTAATTTTACTTGTGTGGTGCCTGACTGTACGGTTGTGTCCTAAAACTTAAAATATTGTTTAAGCCAGTGGCGTGACTTGGAATTGAGATTTATTTTTTAACAGGAGAGGTGCACTGGGGCAGTTTTTCCCAATAAACCTGTTTCTAATCCAGCTTGAAGCGACCCTGACTGGATAAAAAATCTCAGATGTTCTAGTTTTATCTTTACGGCCATGAATTAGTGGAATAACCATTTAAATCAGTGGCTTAATCAGTCAGTAGCGATTGTGACTTAAAAATACTTTTTGTAAGTAGATATTGACTGTTCTTTTCCTTTCCTTATTGGTGCGACCGTGACTTTTGCAATATTGATAAGAAAAATATCAGATTTTGTATTTGGAAATAGTTTTCGATCTAATTCATAAATGTACAAAAGAGTTATCGTTTCATTAACTTTTTCTTTCGTTACACTATTGAATGATTACGTCGGAGGGAGCAAAATTCTTTCCTCCCTCAGGAGTTAATGGTCACTTTAATAGGGACGCAGGCTGAATATAGCAGGGGCTTTACTGTTAAAAGTGCAGAAAGGTGCTTTATCGCTTCTCAATGGTAAAGGTGTTGAGATTTATAATTTTACGAGGTTTATTACTGTGCTAGTAAAATAATGCGTTTCACCTCATTGTGGCATGAATTTATCGATTACTACCACGGTGAAGTTTTCTTTTATATGAAATAAAAGATGAATTTCGCATGTGATTAGGTCAACACTGATAAATTACTAGGACAATATCTGACAACTGCGAATTGAGCAGATTTGGATCTGGTTGATTTTGACCGACCTACTATCAAGAGCTGCAGTTTATAGCTTAATATAAATTGCTGGATGCAGCTTTCCAATCCGGTTTTCGGGTTTTATTGGCAAGAAAGATCCAGATTTCATCAGGTTGTCGAAGTTTTCGTAAATTCGGGGTTTCGTATTGGAAATTTGCGAAGAAATCGAAGTACTTATGGGAATTTGCTGGTCTTTTATGAAAATGCAATAATAAACTCGTAAAAAATTCAACCTTAACCTTCACAGTTTCGACAACGAAATATCCGAGTCAAACTCAATAATTCAAAGTTTACAGCTTTCCATGCAATCGAACTCGAATTCCACTCAATTTGCCCATATAAACCGGTTGACACTTCGCTTTAAAATTTCGGAAATTGCCGTTTCCAATTTATTTTACATTTATATAACAAATTCAATAAAACGTTGTGTAGTAAAATATATATGATCGGAAAGTTTGCAAAATCCACGTAAACCCGGTGCATACAGATTGGTTGAAATAATTAATAGCCCATACGCTCCAGCCGAACATAGACGCAATGGACCAAATAACAATTTAGTTTTATACATTTTATTGTTGCCGCATTATTAAACAGTTAAATTTGTTTGAAATGTTATTTATTGGCGTATGCAAATTCAATACGGTTTAAACCATCGTGCATGGTGTTTTAATCAATTTTAAGGGGCCTTTGTCGGTTTCATTTGACGCCATTTGGAAGTATACTAGCCGTGAACCGCCATTTTGACGATTTCTGTTTCAGCTGTGAGTTAATGAACAACTTTAATTCACACAACAATTTCGATTACACCGAAAGCGCTCCATTAGGTTTTTTAGCGAATATTCCAACTTCAGTTAATAAAAGATGTGGAATTCAAAAAGTTCCTGCAAGTAAATTCGGCAAGACTAAGATACACGAGATAAACTATTGCCTGACGAATTTCGAGGAACTTTCCCAAGCCCTGGCATTAATCTGGACCCGGCGTTTGTCTTAAACTTTGATGCTGACAAACTAGAATCGCTTACTGTACAATGTAAACATGCTCTCTTTTCGGTTAAACAATGGGGTGTTTTAAGGTTCGTCTGTATTTCACCCTTAATTGGTCAAGAAATTCGAGACTAAATCAGGTTCGGGAGCCAGGTACCAAAAGGAAGTGTTAGGTTAGGTCCGGGTACTAAACACGAGAAAAACGTATTGTAGAGGTTAGTTCGTGCATCTTTTTAATTAATTCTATGCAATTAATTGACCTTTGGAGCTTTAATCTGACGAGATCAACGTTCTAAGTCCGACTAAATTTTCCATATTAAATACACGTTCTGTGAACTTAAAAATTCCAATGACTCCAAACTCATGAACTTTTTGTTTAAGCAATTCGTCTTGGCGTGTTCCACCGGTGAGTCACTAAAAACGCTCTGGATGCATTAGAGCACACAGAACATGTTTTAGCTTATTTTTTGAAGATTACCTACTACTTCATATTTTACATGATTATTAATTAATGTCATGCGGTAACCCGCAACAAAACGTAGTTTACTGTAGTTGGAGATGATTGGAAAATTATGCGGAAAATGCATACGCATGCTGCTTGTCATAATTCAAGAAAATCGGCTCTTTATGAAACATGTTGGTGGTAAATGCATCAGAAACGTTAAACAGATTTATAGATTGACCAAATATAACATAATACGAACACAGCAGAGGCTTTTTGTAAAATACAATTTGTTTGGTCAGAGTTGTCTGCTAGTCTTGTTTGGTTACGGAATTGTCAGTGTTTACATATTAAATATTCTTTGTTTAGTGTTTCGGAGTTACATTATTTCATTTTTTCCCCGATGGGAAAATACCCCACAAAAATCGAAATTTGCGAAATAGTTTTTGTATGCGTTTCGGATTCCAGGAAGTGCTCTTTTTGCTTCATTAAAAATATTGAAATTATTTTAAATTTCGTGATCTTCTGAAAAAAAAAACAGTTGAATCACGCTATGTGCTTTTTGTCAAAAAACAAAAGAAATGATCTTAAAAATGCTTGACAAAAGAGTAACGATGTTAGGTACGTATTGCCACGTGACTGAATGAACTTTTAAATATTTTTTCAATAAAATAAGTTCAACTAGTTGAGGTCAGTAGTTCAGTACTTTAAGCAGACCATATAAATTTACCAAATGAGAAACGTTCAATAGACACTAGAAGAAGGCGTTTCCAAGCATTTGGTGGAGCTAACTTGATCGGTTTTTGAAAAATAATGTTCTTAGTGCATGGTGTGATATTGGATTTCAGTTAGAATATCAAGAGCTTTAAAAAATTGCAATGAAAAGGACAGGTTAGTATTAAAATAACTGAAATTGATGACGGTTCGAAAAATCCGAAACGTCGTATTGAAAATCCAATAGCTCTAATCCGTAGAGGACACAAGCGCCGATCAAACAGTGACATTTAATTTTAATAATCTCTTTAATATGTTCAGAATAAAATGAAAACAATTTGAAAAATATCGGTTTTGTTGATTATTTCTGCGAACAACCGGGATATTTCAAATTATGTTCTAAAAATAATTCCAAAACGTTATAAAATAATTTGGGGGAATAACGCCGAATGTCCTGGACTTCCCGTTTTTAATGCTGTGAAATGAGGCGGTAACTGTTTACAAATGTTTAATTATGTAGCTTACAAAAGGATCATAAATACTAAGCGACAAGGGGTGTTTTCAATGAATATTTAAAGATTTTTGTAAACTTTGTTAATGCGCATATATCGGTTCTTTTGAATCTTTTAGTAAAGCTTTATTCGTGAAATTACTGAATTTAACAGGACCAGAATGAATACCTTTTTGGTGAATATGGGTTATCGGTTAAGTTGCATGTGGGATGATTTGAATATTTCAAGACCTTCTACAGTGCGAATAATCCATAGATATACAGGAAGCTTAGCGATCATTATTTATGAAATACGTTCGGAAATGGTACTTTGCGTAACTTGTTCCATGTCCCTATAAATTTCCATTCGTTACACAAAACCATCTATTTTTAGGTTGATGTATATATAAGACATCAATCATACACGCACATACATAGACATTTGCCCAGGAAAAATGCTCTTTCTACATTTTTATTACATACCAGATGTTTATGTACTAGATTTTATATACTATAGGAGGATCTAATATATTTAAATATATAATAGATTTCATTCAAACACCAAAAATATGCTACATTCACGGCCTAGGGTTGATCGAGATAAAACGTCCTTCATGAACATCTTTCTCCAGCTCTGTGTCCCTCCTAATCTCTATCCAGAACGTTCTTGACTTATGCGTTTCCAGTAAACCCTTTCTGGAAATCCGGAACATAGCTTGTCTCGTCCCCACCATAAAGTAAAGAGACAAATCCTTAATTAAAACGTACAACTACGTCCTCATTTGGTTTTTGTCATCTACGGTGTCTCATATATTAATATGCCATGTTTTTGCCTAAACGGCACACCGAACTTGCCGTGAAGTAGGGCTTTTTGTCTTGTCAACAGATGAACCTCCCCTCTTTTTTACCAGACACATCCCTCATTGAAATCTACTCGATATTATTTCATTATATTGCCGTTTTAGAGTAAATGTCTGTGTTTGAAACGAAAGCAATTCTTGCTTTTGTCGGGCCAGAAAGTAATTTTCCAAGAATGGGGCAAAAGTGAGATGAAATTAACTTTGCGTGTTCCAGTTTTTGCGAACGGACAATGGACGCGCCACGAGGAAAATTAAACCCATAAATCCCCGCGCTAATGAAAAAAACAGAAACAAATTGAGGGATAGGGACTTTCTTTCCTTAAGAGCTGTTAAGAATGATGGTTTTATTGGATGGTTGGCCTTCAGCTCCGTCCAGTATCAATCAATTTTGCGGGTATAAAATTGCATTTTTTACCGGAGAATGTGTGATTTAAAGCTAAATGCTTATAGGCTTTATCGGGTTTTCCATTAATTTTTGAATTGCTAAACAGTGAAACGCCAACTGAAACGCGTTCTTTTTCCGTAATAATCCGAATCCGATTTTCATTCCCTTTGCCTCTGTCCCTAACAATCAACCAACAAAAGCTCTTTAAAACTGATACACAAAACTGCATCATATTTAGTAGAGCGAAGCAGAGGGCAACCAATATATTGCTTTGGCATTCCGGAATTTTCCATCAATATTCAGAGCCCTTATTTATTCAAAATATGAAAATCTTAATCCATATTCATTGAAACCTCTCCCTATCTACGAGTGACCCATTCTAAGTAATCAATTTCTCATGGTACAACAAGCGATTCATGTTACAGACAGTGAAGGGTTTAGCTATAGGAGCAGATGGTTCATTAATAGTTAAAGTTGCTATTAACGGATACTGTTTTGACCTAATTTATTCCAGAAACATGCATGCGTCGGACATCTGGATCAAGGTTCGATGGATATACAGGGTTAGGCAGCGAAGCGGCAATCTGCGCTCCACGCGTAACTAAATATATTTTGAGGAAAAAGTTTGGAATAAAAATTTTCTGAGTCTGCAGACGCTGATTTTTGCTGGAACTTTGTATTCTGCAGAGTCGACCAAAATAAAAGATATCTGGCCCACATTCATTTGACCAGTATACAAGGAGTTTCAGTTTTAACCCATAAAACTTTAATAGCGTATTAAACATCCAGAAATAATGTCAGTTAACTATATAAACCAACGTCCAATAAAGCTTCTTTTAGCAGACATAGGGGGGTTAAATTTAATCTAAAAAAATGGAAAATATTAAGTTTTATTAAAGAGGTTTAGATCCTTTAACGAAATTTTCGAGGTGTTAACGCATATTTGTTACTAGAATTTTTTTAGCTATTTCAGTGGCGTGCATACATCCATATTAGAGGATATTTTTCGGAAAAAGTGGTATGCCACTGACTTTTCTGAAAATGAAAATTATTTTTGAATTCCTCGTTGAAATCTGGAGAAATGGTTTCCCTTAAAATTTGTACGTCCAATCCACCGTTTCCATGTGAAAAAATCAAAATGGTTTTAATAAACGTCCTAAATTAATGATTAGAACGTAATGGTGCGAACGCTTTACTGGAAATTTTTGAAAGAGAAGGAAAACGATTCACTACATTTTTTTAATAGTAAAAATAAGTCTTAAATATTTTTACGTCAAAATTATTCTTATTTACATTTTTCTTACTTGAAACCGGTGGGTCAGACGGAAACATCTCAAGAGAGGCCATTTCTCATTAATATATTTTTTTAGCAAAACGTATACGTCGATTATAGCTGTTAACGCCTCCAAAATTTCGTTAAAGAATCCAAATCTTTTTGACGAAATATAACATTTTCCTTTTCTTATATTAAATTTAACCCCCCGTATGTGTCAAAGGAAACGCTGTTGAACGTTGGTTTCTATAGAAAACTGACGTTATTTTAGATGTTCGATACGCTATTAAAGTTATGCGGGTTAAAGCTGAAACACCTTGTATAGGTTTGGACTAAGAGTAACGTTTGAATATGGGAACGTCACAACATTAATAAAAGTGGTTATTAAACTTGGTTGGATAAGTGTTGAAGAACAACTCTAAATGTACAATGTCGTTCATAAAATGCATAAAAACACTTTATGCAGTCACACAAAATACATTTAAAACGTACTGTCCTGCAACGTCCCGATTTGCGGCCGGTAAATCGAACATTATAGTACCGGATATTGATTGATTATGGACTTTAATTATGAGTCTAAAAATAATTAATGGATTCAATTAATTTAATTATATTCGTTATTCATTATTATATATTAACCAAATTTTTAATTTAAAAAAATTATTTATTGAAACTAATGATGCCCGTAAATTTATAGTGTGTTTCTTCGTTCTAATAGAAAATCCAAGTTTCTGACACCATCCCTTTCTCATCACGGAAATCACAGTATCAGGTATGTGATCATTTTCAATGGTGTTAGAATAACAAACTCTCAGATTGAAATTGTTAATCATGCGCTCATATTTACCAACGAAGACATCTCTAAATCAGCAAAAAACTTCAAGAAAATTTCATTCCCATGAAATTTAAGTAAAAATTTTATAAAAGTGTAACTATCCACTGTCGATACCTCTGCCTTTCTTGGGAACAACATTATTAGTTCCTTTCCATGTTCTGATCTATTTCTCAATTTCACTTCGCTTGATCTTCTTCAACTAAATAAAAAGTGCGTGAGTTTTGAAGTCGGTAACCAAGCCCCGATGGTGCTATGTTTGCTTCTGAGACTCTTTACCACTGAAGTCTGGATGAACTGTGCTAAAGCAATACACCAAATGGAAAGGATCACTGGAGATGTTAGTTCCTCTACAGTTTCTTTAGTTTTCTCCAAGGCCTCAACGTGGAAATCCATAGAGAGAATCTAAAATATCAGGGACTTCTCCAAGAATAGCTTCTTCTGTTTTGATTTTCACGATATAGCTTGGTTTAACCAACCTGAATATTGTTGAAGATTCTAACACGAGGTTAACCCAGGAAAAGCTCATCAATGTCTTAACTATCCGCACTACGTGAGATCGAAAAGAGAACACCCCTTAAAAATGGTGTTAATTAAATCATTTTTGTTATGAATTTTCTTTACACTAAAACAAACACTTCATTAAACAATTGAACAAATTTGATTGTTAAAAACCCAAAAACAATTAATAATTTGTCGGTCCTCCGCGGTCTCTGATACATTTCTGTACACGTTTAGGCATGGATCTAATGAGGTGATTGATGTCCGCTGGGGGGATCTCATTCCAGGCTAACTGGACAGCATGACATAGTGCCGCTAGGGTTTGTGGGGGATGGGGTAAATAATGCAACCTTCTGCCTACAATATATATCTCATACATGTTCCATAGGTGAGAGGTCTGGAGATCGAGGTGGCTAAAGTAGCAAATTGATTACATTTTGTCGAAACAAGTCCACCTTATGTGGTTGTGCTTTGTCTTGATGGAGAATTGGATTAACAAGAGTTTCCAGATAAGGCATCGGATGAGGTTCCAAGACTTCTTCGATGCATCATTGGGCTGTCATACTGCCTCTAATGAAAACTAAGGGTGATCTGCTACCATATGCAATAGCACGCTAAACCATTACCCCAACAGTCTCATGAGCATTCGTCTGTACTATAAACTGAGGATCCTATCTTTTACCTTGTCTTCTTCTTACTCTTACCCGATCATCATGCATACCCGAATAGAATCTGGATTCATCACTAAACAAGATATTATCTCATTCCAGATTCCAATGTATCCGTTCTCTGCACCGATGTGGTCGATTTTGACGATGGTTTAAGGGGGTAACACAATATGGGGACGGTACGAAATCAATCCAAAATTTCTTATCGGGCGATAAAGGGTTCGAATCTCAATGGGCCTTCTATACTCGGCAAATCAGTCATCCGCCAGAGTCCTCGACGAGACGAACCCATGTCGATCTTGGCGTTCTTCGGGATCGTCCAGTAGCTCTCCTTCTGCCTATTTGCTCGTCTTGGAACGAGGCCTGACAACATCTCACTATAGTGTTTACACTACGAGTCAATCTAGTGGTGATTTCCCTAAATGACCGAGCAGCCTCTCGTAGAGTCACTATTCGACCTCTCTGCAACTTGATCGATTGATGAAAAATTTGCTGCATTCTGCGTTTAGGCATTTTTGATTAATTTGATAGCACTTTCTAAGCACACTATACACGAATAAATGTATTTTGCAGTTATATTGTTGATATTTTAATGCAATTTTGATAGTAAAAAAAAATTTACATTTCTAATAACTCGTAAATACATTGATGAATATGGCTGAAAATTTAATCGCTTTTTGTTCCCATATACAAATATGCATATTAATTAGTTAAATAAAACCATTTTTACAGGGTGTCCTCTTTTCTATGTGACGCAGTATGTTTCAGATCCGCATTTCCTATGAGCTTTAAGTATACTTATTAAGGGAAAAATAATCTCAAGAAACGTAGGCGAAGCCCAACTTTGGACGCAAGAACCGTTGGCTAAATCTTTAATTCCAATTCCAAGACACAATTTCGATCCTTTCAAGCAGAAATCCATCATAAAATATTAACGAAACTTTTCGACGTCCCATGGATGGAGGAAGAATATCTGGAACTTCCCGGGACGTGTACACATATCATTCGACGCGTTATTTTCTTGAAAGGAGCTTAGTCAGATGATGGCGCTTCCCTAAGAAATCGCACAAAGTGGATCCGAAAGAAAGCGGGTTTATAGAATTCCTGTTCTTTCATTTCGGGCTAGACATCCTTTTGTTATCCGAGCTTTGACGCTCTCTACTAAAAGCCGAAGATTGCTCGAGTTTTTCTCCTCGAATCCCCCCCCCCCTCTTTGCCCTCTTAAAAAAAGATTTAATTGAATGGGATTTATTGCGCTTGAGTACAATAATTAATTTAGAATATGTAATTTACTGCAAATGAAGTGCTTTATGCTCATATAACAGTGGCCGATAAAACTAAATTGGTCGGAAAATATCAGGAACGTATTCCAATTTCGAGGGCCGTTGAAATGCGAATCATTGAATGAACCGGAATGGGCTCAATTAGGAAAATTGCAAGGACATAGAATCGTGGCGGGTGCAGTAGCCTTGTCTATCAGATTCCCGTTTAATTAAATCCAGCTTTCGAATTCTTTGAAATTCCGATTTCTAGGTGTGTGGAGGAAATTGATTAATTCGCAAACTTTGACGGCCGGACTAATGACCGACCGAAGAAGGAACCCTAAATTTCCACCTCTCGTGAAAGGAGATATGCATTTAAACTCCACGAAACCACCTTATCTCCCCTCTCTTCCTTGGAAATGAATGAGGACGTCCCAGGAATAATTCATATTTCCTCGCTTAATGGACTCTTTTTCTGAAGGACAAAATTTTAATGGGATATATTTTGTTTCTCGTAAACGCTAATCTGGAAAAATAATTCGCCGGATTCTGGCAAGCGCCCCAGTTTGTGTTCTCTTAATTTCCTGAACTAATAAATCACCCCTCCGGAGCAGAGGGCGTTTTAATTTCACTCTATTTCTAGTCTTATAAATTTTACGCCCTTCTGTCGATCAACGTGAGAGCGAGAGTAGTTCCTGTGCTGAAGCGATTTGCAGGGGAAGGCCCCAATAAATCGTAAAACGAAAAAATACGTACTCTGTTGTGAATTTTCCTTTAAAAACCCATTCTCATAAAGCTCCCAGGGAACTATCGTGCGGAACAACAAATATTGTGAAACCTCCAGAGAATCCATTTTTCAAATACACAATCCCTTACCAGGTCGGCATCCGGCAAAAGCAAATGCAGCCCAGAGGCTTTAAATAATAATTGAAGTTGCTTTGGAAGGAATATTCGGAAATCGGACAAACGGGAAGTACGGATGTTCCTCCGTACGGCGGAACATCAAAGGGAAATAAATCAGAATGTATTGGCCATCTCTTCGTGGACGTGTAGGGAATATAATGCTGTCTTTTATATCGAATATAGAGATACTTATTTGCTGCCGGTCATTCTTTTTATGTATTGTCCGGGATGTGGTTTCGATTGGGCTATTTGTTTTACTTTCCTGGATTTACGAGAGACAATAAAGATCGCATTGTGGAAAGTTTGCTTGTCGTGGTTCTGGAAAAGTCTTTTTATTAGTTTATTCAGTTTTTTTTTTTTTTTTTTTTTTAAGTAATAAAACCGGCAGCCAAAGACCTGAGGTCACAAGCGAGTCAACGTGCAAAAGGGTTTTTGGGCTTCAGGCGAACTTTTGGGTTTAGCTGCTGAAACTCTGTAGGAGCGGTCACTGGATTATACATCGCATAGCCAGAAGGTTTGCTAGACGGGATCGCTATCTCGGAAAGCAACAGATACAAATTTAAGTAAAGTTTAAATTTTAATAAAGCGTTTATCGTGTGTCTGTTATTATTATCATAAATTTCATGTCTTTCGGAAAAAAGAAAATTTCCGCCAACAAAGAAAATAAATCTCCTAAAGAAAATTGCGTGATCCAATCGAAGAAACCAAGTTGACCCGAAATGACAGGTGAACGTGACCTTGGGGAAAAATTGACAGCATGAAAAACTGACCCCCGAAAATAAAAAAAGACTTTATTCAAATCAATTTTTATGCATCTCCTCAATTTCAAGACGTTCGCTTATCCCATTTATTTATAATCGCTCGGCATGCAGGGTGTCCCGTGACGTGTGCGTCATAGCTTTAGGGTATGTTACCATAGCACTTTGATGTCAAAAACACTCTAGTGAACCTGTATGGTAAACTCAATTACGTTTTTAAATCTAACTAAACATTAACAAATTCCTAATTAACAAGCAAGTCAGCTGTGATGTGGAATTTGTTATTACGTGTTAGCTGCCATGACAGTAGATGCCACTTAAGTGAATACAGTGTCTTTCCACCGGGGAAGTCTGAAAATTTGGTTCACGTCGAGAGCACCGAAAACAGACAACTTATAGCTTAGATTATGGATGAAGCTGGAAATATCCGTGCTAATCCAGAAATCATTAGAAGAGCTACATCTTTCATTCTGAGCAATCACTGCATTAGAAAGACACTCTTTTTTGATGATTAAATTTTACTCGATTGTTAATTAAGAGTTTATTAAGTTTTTTTTTTGAATTTTATTTTTTAATTGCACGGAGAGGCGAGTTAAAAAGGCTTCAAGACCCGATTTTCGAAAATTATAGCCATGAGGAACTAATTACAAAACGTCTGAAAGACGAAAAATCTGATATTCGAAAATAGAAAGCCCGGATGTAGGGATTTAAATCAGCTTAAAGATGAGGCATCATTCGTCCACCTTTCCCATTGGAGATTTTTCCAGTGGAGCAGAGAAAAGTAGGGGTGAATAAGGGCGACATAATTATGGCATTAATACTTTTCCACCTTTAGGTGGTATTTTTGTCGTGTTTCAGCGATTTCTAAACAAACCGAGGGATAAATCCACGTAAATCCTACATACGCAATAGTAGTATAATTTAACACCGACTCTCAATTGAAGAAGTATTAACCAGGATTAACAGGTGGAGATTCTTCGGCTGCTACGGATCTAAATGATTGCTTTCTGTTTGGTGCAAAGCTTATCAACTGGTGCTTATTTAATTAAACAAGTTGCAGAAGAAAACGTTTGGTATGTTTCAGCTTTAGTGTTATACTCCCTAGGGAACAGCTTAGAGCGTCGAAAAAAAATCCGTATAAGCCGCTTTAACTGGCAAAAGTATATTTGGTTACAATAGCACGAGGAAATAGAATTTTCCGATGCGTATTTGACAATTTCCCAAGTCAGAAGTCATCTGAGCGCGGGAAAATACATTTCGGGCGTGTACTGAACATAATACGTGCAATACGTTGCAAAATTTTTCTCTATTTTAGTCTGTTCTGGTGTCTATATTTGTAGCAGGCTTCGGCTCTATACAGTGAAAACATTCATTGAATGACTTTTCTATCGTTTTCTCTCATAAATTGTTAGTGGTGATTTTCGAGGTTTAGATTATATTTCCGTCTAATATTGAGGTAACGGTTCTTCCCCTAAAGCACATCGATGAGTATTTATTTGCATAAATCGGTGGCGATATTTCGCGACGCATATTAAACAGTATTGTTAGACTATCCGTGTGCGAAGGTGTCTGGAAAACGGAAAGCGCTCAGAAAAACGCCATTTTTTTGCAATGACCTGAAATGTGTATTTTCCCGTCAGCGCACGGAAATATGCTGTTTCGCGTGTGCTAACGGGAAAGATGTGTTTTTCGTGATTCTTTGTCACGTAACATCCATTTTTAGACTTGGAACGAAATACCTATTTGCACAGTCATCAGCACTTATAGGACATTATCGTACTGTTATGTTAAAAGAGAAATTTCGCTTACATAACGGTCGGGTTGAACTATATGGGATAAAGCTTAGGCTCAGGCAAACCACATAAAAGGCGTGGTCACTTTTTATTATTTAAAAACAAAACAACTGGGTTATTAGATAAGCCTTACTTCACTTATCCGCAGCGCTGATTTCTGTTACGTCCTCGATTAGGTACGTTAAGACCCCGCACCTCTGATTAAAAGCTCGAAATTGACCCTCAAGTTGACCTGACCTCGCGTTTGACCCTTAATTGCATTTATTAATATTACTGCACTGCGGTATTTACTAGAAAATACTTCAATAGTCGATAAATTGATTGACCATGGAACGACCTCGTTCACTATTGCTCAGAACAGGCGGAAACTAATTCATAAACCTCAGATTTTGCAAGGCGTTATTTATTAGTTTGATAAATATGCATCCTATGTTAACCAGCATCAACACTAGAATGTCATTAAGGCCGCCTCTCCATTGTAGCCCTCAAACAGACTATTCAGTTCAATGGCGGACCTCATTCTCTTTGGAATGAAACACTTACACAAGACTGCGTGCCATTGTTTCCTAAGTTAATCCTCGAGATAATCCGTTGGGAAAGAGTAGCACACATGCCAAACAAAGCACTTTACACGCCGCAAGAACCCGACACGTTATAATAATAATAAACAATGCCGATAATGTAACCGTTTTGCGAAACGCTTCTTAGGTATGCAAGGGGATTGTCGCAGGTTAGGTTGACATAACGGTACCGCCTCGCCAAGCCGAAATCAAAGAACTTTCAGACTTGGTACTGCTGCACCTTCATGTCGCTTGCCGGCACCGAACCTTCGGCCTTCGCACTCGGTACCACTCTGCGGATGGCGGTCGATGGTTCCCGATTCACGTTTGAATTCCAAGTACTTACTACTTCAAAGAGAGACAGGAACTCAGTCGCAGAGTACGTGGGAGCCTTTCATACTGTATTAAGGCTTCCACATCTGCGTTGATCTTCGGTGATGCGACTCGTTTCTAACGAAGAGCGGTTTTCAGTTTGGAAATCGCTTTGAACTTCTCAAGTCCGCCATGTTGAAACATATGGAGAACTTTGTGAGCCATGTTGCGCAGTGAAAAATTTAACGGTTTTACACGTGCAGCACATCAAAGTTTGAATGTTCTCACAGAATTTGAATGGTTCTGCTCATTATTTCTTCGATAAACATGTTTTTTCTTGTTTTTTAATTCGTATGAAAACGAGTTATATCTCCTCAGAACGGTTTCCGAGATGTCACAATTCAGAGTTTAAGAAGTGATGGCAAAAATTGAACGTCCCTTTGCAGCACATTAAGTGCAACAAAAATTATCGATAATAATTTCTGAGAGATTTGTGGGAGAGAAAGTTAAGTTGAAAAAGAGCACAAGTGCATGCACGAGAATCTTTTTCAGTGTTACATCCTTAGGGCGGCCGGGTAAATTATCGCGATAATTACACCCGTGCAAATTACCCTGTAACTGGCCCTTGATTTGTTTATCGTGAGAATGAGGCCCCGATTTTGCATCGTTGAATGGCGAATTTGACAGATGTGTGAAACTGTAGGAAATTTAATAATTTCCACCGAAACTATTGTTTTTGTATCAATGGACTGAGATTGACGCTACGTTCACCGTGGATGCTAACTGGAGAATTTTCCAAAATGCGAAAATAGGAATCAGTCCCAGAAACTAAAAACTTGAGCCTTTAAAATGAGGTTGGGGTCACTCAACACGTCTTGACAGCGTAAAACTTAATTTCATAGTGGTGTGCGGTTATGTTCGTGTGACCCCAATAGTCTCCATGCGTACAAATTCTCTAACTTTTACTGTAGACTTGTTCCAAAAATTCACAAGGTTTTTTTAGTGATAAGGAAGCCATAGCTACTTTTTTTGGAAATTCTACCATATAAAAGTCAACTCTGATGCATCTTCCACGTTCCAAAAACTCTTTTTGTTGTGGGTACCATCTCGAGTGTTGGTACTCTTAACAACTGTGGATTAACGAAAGTGGAATTTACGTGAATCCTGCTGGGGCCTTTTGACATTCAGCTTGCAAGGAAAACTGTAAGTAAGACGTTGCTCAACATATTGTTGGATGCTTCTCCGAGAAAGGCGCTGAAAACGTATACTGTCTCCTGTGCATTTTTCTTGAAGAAAGAAAATCGCGCAAGTAAAGCTGTTCAGTTACATCTTTGCTACTCTTCGGTATAGGTACATTTGTTTGAACAATTTGAAGTGCACATACTTTTTTTTTGCGAATGACCCCAGAACATTAACAGTATTAAATAATGTGGAACACTTAGTTCCGTTCTTTTTTTGGTGAAATTGGCTTAACAGTTATACGCCAATTAAGCAATAGAACTAGTAGGTAATATTAACGGTGCTAATACATAACAGCGCCTTGTGGGAATAGTTTTTCCATAAGATTCCTTATATGCGTTACGGTTGATCCATAAATCTAAAGTGCAAAAATTACGTGGTAAACTCTTATTTTTTACTCTCATTTTCGAGATCAGGTTGAGGCCGGGTGGCTGCATCAAATATAATTCAAGAAAAATGTGCAAAAGCACAATGCATAATGAATGATTGCTCTTATGTAATGACTTAATAAACGGTCTTATGTTTATTTTCCTAATTAATGCTTTCGCATAAGATAATTCCATTTTCGTTCTTGTTACTGCTGATGTGGGAATTTCGTGAGGAGGTGTGAGAGTCTCGTTGCTTGTGCAATCGGGTCAAAGTTGACTTTTGTGTACACGATGACCCTCTCTGGACACCCCGTATGGGGGAAAAATTGCACTATATCGAGTTCAAAAGTATGCATTTTTAACATTTTAAACCTTCTGATCACGTCCGGAGTACTTGACAACAACGAGAATTTTGGGAAAACGTTTGTATTTTTCCCTTTGCTTATTTTGCGAGGAAATTTAAAATGATGCACAATGCAACAACGAAACTTTTCCCCGTCTATCAAGTTGCGATGTAATATTTGCAAACTCGACGTTTCGATTTTCGACCACCATCATTAACTTTGCCTTTTCTTACGAACGCCATATTCGATTTTCACACGTTTGAATTGAACTCTCACTCGCCATTTCCATTGAGTTCGTCCGGCAATTCTAAGCACAGCTCTATGCGTCTTCTTATTCGGTAGCCAGAAAATATCCGGGTTGAAGTTATTTTCTGTTCCTTCATAGGAATTTAGCCATCATAGAAACAGCGCAAACTTAATTAATAAAATGTCAAGTCCGGTGAAAAGTTGCTAGAAACAGGGGTGTGAGCGCACCGCTCAAAATCATTGAGACGAATATTAAATTGAGACCAAACTGGAAAGTAAGACAAACGGGGCTTCACAAAAAAATGACAAATAGTTCATCCTTGGAATACTTCATTAGAAGGTGCGTTCCAGAATTTTCGTGTGAAAATCAGGAACGGGCGTAAGATTAATTCAGGTTGGCTGTAGGTTAATGCAACCCTCGCTGGCGCCCATCTAACGGTACTTTTCGTGGAAGTCAGAAAATTAAAATATTTTTGATATTTTCCAACAGTCAAATGCCTGTGGTATCGTAGCAGATCAGGCTTAGACGACTCTATACATGGACTTGAACAGGTGACACATTCCACTGTGACGTTGGCGTAACCTTTACCTACTGGGAGGATTTGAAAATTATTTTCTTTACGCAAATAATTGAGCTCATTTTGCAACATCGTCATAAAACTTAATTGTTACTTAAAGTACTGATCTAGTTTCGAGCCACTGGAATTTTCGGAAAAATCGGAGCTCGATCATTTTTAGCGTGGTCCAGACATGCGGTGCGATACGTCAGACTCGCTCGAAGCTGCATAAACGTGCAATTGTTTTGAATCCACATAAGGTACCGCGACCAATTTCAACAGAAACGCCAAAATACTTCGATGTGTGGGGCCCACACACAAAATGGCATTTATGAGGATAGTCCAAGAAGCCCCCCCGTTCGCCAAATCTAACCCGCTCAGATTATTTTCTATTTCCAATCTTGAAAAAATGGCTCGTTGGAAAGAAATGTGCCAATAATGTTGAAGTGGAGCCCGAGGCTGATGCATATTTTGAAATATTTGAAGTTTCTCTCTGTTAACAGGTAGTAGGTACAAGCATATATTTTTACGACGGTTAACGAGACAATTCGTGAAAATTAGGGCAAACGTGCGTAGCTGATATTCCGAGAAAAGGGAACGTTCCGTCTTTAGCATTTCTTAAAACACGGGGCTCGGCCAAAGCCCGGAATAAGATTGATATTTTTTAAACAAGCAACTTAAAAGAAAACGCTTGAATACGTGAATTTTTTTTCCATTTGTACGTATTTTTTGACAACCAAATGAAACATTTTCCTTCAATTCCTTAGTTGCACCCCTACCCAGCTTTTTTTTTAATATGTGGTATGCGGGCTGGCTGAAAAGCTAGTGCAAAATGGAATTTTACCATATCCCCTTTTCTTTGAGCTATGTCGTTATTTGGGAAAAACTCTTCTAAAAGCAAAAAAATGAATACTTTCTCTGTTTTATCTAGAGATTATTTAACGTAGCAGATGCTAAATATGTCCTCCGTCCTATACTTAGTACCTATCAATGCGTCTCCATTTGCTATCTGTGCATTTTGTATCTTCCTGCATTGAGCTTCTACTTAAAAATCCGATATTTTTAATTTTCAAAGTAAATTTTTGTAAAATTCTTGCTAGACTCTCCCTGTAATTGCAGGTAACCAGTTTATTCTACCTTTCTTCCTTAAATTTCCCTTATAAGTTACTTTGAAGTCGATTTGTTCACTTTCAGCTTAATTGGCTTTCTCGAAGCCACTTTCATTATTCAGCTGTTTGAAAGTTAGAACTGCTACTTCTCCCTAGTTTACCGGACATTTACGGAAGAACAATTCCCGCAATTCCGATTTATTTGAATTAATAACTTTTTGGCCTTCAAATAGCCTGCAAAGGAATCTTTTTTTATTATAATGTATAATAACTTATGACGACCACAATGCCCCATTGTACCTGGGTAATCAAACTCCCTGGAAAATACCTCAAAATTTCAGACGACAAATTTAGATCATCGTTCCAGTTTTTCCAGAAAAAGACCGACAAAACCCGACCCTTTACTGACACCATCTTCCAGATATGTAATTGATTATCCTGTTTTGGGACATTTTTTTGCCGAAACACAGTCTGGAAAATGAAAATTAATTACTGCGGCTCCTTATAGCAGGCGCTGCTGCTGTTTTATTACCCCAAGAGATAATAGTTGAACCAGTCTGGTTTATACTATTATGGGAACTCGTTTCGTGGCTCCCCTCTTCCTTCTTATTAGATGATTAAGGGGAAAACAGATTTTGTTGTGCTTGATTAATGGCTTTCGGGGATCGCCCTTTAATTACCTTCGCATCTCAAAGATGTTTTTCGTTGTAGCTGTTTAAAGCCCTATTGAATTTTCCAAAGAGTTATTGCCTTTTTCGCGCACACGTTTAGGCCCAAATAGCTAAAGTAAACTAAAATAACGTAAGCCCCATTAATTCAGCTGCGGAATTATAAATTACCCCGAAACCAAACCAGCCTCAAATAATGGTAGGAAACCCAATACAAAATTTGCATTTGTTTGAGAAGGATCACAGACGTGAATGTGGCAAATTTCGTATAGAAATTTAAATTTAATATTCAGCTCTCATGCCTGAAAATATAATACATCCTAAAGTACCGTATTGTTATGGAAATTCCTTCCTAAAAGCTTGAGTTATCCGAGCTGAGAATTTAATTTTCGTTGTTTATTAAAAAAAAAAAAAACGCAAAACTTCAAATTAGCTGGAATAATAGTTTCTTGTGAATGTCGCGTTTGTCTACAAAAAGAATCAGGAAATTGCAGAGTGGCCTGGATTCACGAGAATATGCCAGCGATTCCGTTATCACGTTGCATTTTTCCTCCTCTTTAGCTTTGCTTTAACTTTTTAAAGAGCTTTTAGCGAAGCGAGATTGCTCTATCTATATCGAAACTTCATGCTCAGTTTCGTCAAAGTTCCACCTATCAGCAGCAGCGGAGGATTTTTTCCATTACTTTCTATAAACGTTTTTCCAGCAGTAACAAACAACAATAAAATATCGGCTCTAATATATTCCGCAGAAAAAGTTGAACCAAAAAAGTGGAGAATTTTATAGGGGTTTTCGGCTCCCCCTCAGGAACAAAAAACATCCTGTTAGTGTGTTTGGCAGGATATAATAAATACCGCAATTTATTTAGGTTTTCGGTCTTAGAAAAGGCGCTAGCTTAGATGATATATCTCTCCAAAATAAAAATATATTGTTTGCTGTTCTGGTTATAAAGGCAGCAGGATTTTTTCCTGTCGTGTTTATGACATGGAGAGCTGGAGAAATTGAATTATGAGTAGAGCGTTCACTTTAACGTTTTCGCCGAAATTAAACGGTGAAGGAGCTTTCGTGAGCCTCAACTAAAGTTATCTGGAAGCGACAATTAGACGAAAAATTACAAAAAAGTTGTTTTTTTTTTCTCACGCGTGTTAAACAACATAATAAGGCCCGAGTCACGCAAATATTACACGAGTCATGCAAATGTGACACGAGTAACACAAAATAACGCTTCCTGGTGAGTTTGACAAATACTAGATCATTTCCAATTCTGCAGTAAGAGGAAGAAATAAACAAACGGAATTAGTTCGAATAAACTGGATCCGCGTCCTGTATGGTTTATGTTTGTGACATGGAGAAATTGAATTATGAGTGTACAGTTCAATTGCGTGAAAAGCCAATAAGGTTACGCCGTGGATCAGCAACTTTGTTAAACTATGAAAAAGGGAATAAATAATGAATGCTTGTGCCACTTACGTTCGTCATCCTCGATGTATTTCTGTGTCAGATTTCCCTTTAGTCTCAAGTAGAGTTTCCACCAAATCTCAATAAATTGCGACTTTTCTTTCAATAGCAGCTGACATCTCATACATGCAAAATTGAAGATAAAGCGACTAATTAACACAAAGTATTTCCACCTCGAGAGCTTCTCCGAGGTTTCATTGTGCCGGAAATTGAACTTCCCTCTTATCTTCTCAGGCAAAAAGGTAAAAGAACTGGTGTCAGATACGCTTAAGTGAAATAATATAAGCAAACAAAGAGAACGAATCCTTTCATCGTAAAAAAGGAGTCCTTTCAGTAACAATACTATGTTTGATGAAAGAACAACAATAATTAAGGAACTTGGGCTGTTCCCATCTCTTTTAGGTCTCCAATTATCACTTCGTTTGAATATTGCATCCGGGTTGACATCGTATCTGCACAAAGGGGTTATAAATATTAGGAAGGAAGCACAAAGCAGCCTGATTTGCTTTTAAGCTGATGCGGTAAATTATACAGTCTAGCGCCCTCTTGCCGGAGACAAAGGCCCTTCGTTATATTTATTCGCCCTTTCTCGAAAGAACAACAGAGTCAATTACTCTATCGCCGAGAATGATAACTGAATCATAAATAATTCCACTCTAGAGTAACAACCAAAAATGTAAATTTACGAGAAGCCAGGTTTCTTATTTTTCATCCGGATGAAGTAAACCGGTTGCCTTACGTGCATGTGTCTGGAAATGATCGTTTGCTTAGGCAGATTACTTCGCATTTGTAGGAACTATTTGTTTAGGAGGAAAAAAAAAGTATTTTTAATACCCCTCTCTCTGCGTCTTAGGTCTTATGCATTTAGGAAAAATAGTCTCAAGGACTCGTATCTGGTAATTTGGGAGGCCGTGGGGTAGTCGTCGTCCCGAAATTATGAGCCGAACTAAAGTGTGGCGGTGCGGGGACCGCATCTTTTGCTCGATCAAAATATTGTCTATCATCTAATGTCCTGGACACAGGATGCCGATCCGGGTCAGAATTGCTGAACTTCCGTCAGCTCTTCTGTACACGAACACCACAAATGCCGTTGGACTGTTTTTTTTGCTACGTCTGAAACTAGCGTTGCATCCGGTGTGAAAAAGACAATTATTACGCTAATGTCCATGTGAATCACCGCCTGCACAACTCACGCTCTCGCTAGGTGGTGATCTAGGGTTGCACTTCGTATCGTTTAGATCTTGTTTGTTCTTTTTCTTGCGATCAGCATGTAATGCGAGCTTCTGAGTAATAAATTGTGGACTGTGTTTAAAATCGTCCAATTTACCAACGCAGGAATGGGGGCATGCATTTTGTATGCGAAATGGCGTACCATAATGCTCAAGCTGCGAGACGAAAGTATTAAGCGAGATTTCCCTACCGAGTGTCTCCACGTGTCCAAATTTTTATTAACTATGTGTTAATATTCACGCAAGACTTTACGAAAGTGACAACTATAATACAATGACTACGTTAACCGTACGAGACCGAGAGAGCAGGACCGCATGCACGTCTATTCCGATCACCCGAGATGACTCCTTCAGATTATTTTGGTGGAGTCGCTTAATGCACGATCTATAGAATCACCGTTTCGAATTATGATCATCAGTTAAAATTATTTTTAATTTTCTTCCCTGTTTTCTTCCCTTTTTGGCTGCGCTCATTGAGAACCGCCTAAGCAATTCTAGATTTTGCTTCTGAACTAAGGAATGAAAGGAGGGACTTCAATTAAAAATCGTTGCCATCTCGAGCGTTAAATTCATTTTTGTTCGTTATTTTTAGTTTAATTATATTTGAGTAATCATTAGGTCAAAATTCCTCGGATAATTGCTACCTAAGTGTACTTAAATTGGGAATTTTTGATCAGCTCAATTATAAGAAAAGAGGAATATCTGCTCCATCGTTGGGGCATTAGTTATCTCGGGTTTAAATTTAAATTGCCAATTTCTCATTGAAATTCCTCAAATATGTTAAGCTGAAAGAGTCCTGTTTAAAAAACTAATAAACGTTAAAGTCGCTGATGGGCTTGTCAAACACAATAACGTTAAATGTAAAACAACAGGGCAATTAGATATTGATGGATAATTCGGACTTTTTGTAGTGTTTTTACCATCTACGCAGAAATAACTGCAACAAATACGAAATGAGTGTTAAAATTCTTGCTCACACTCAATTAGTTGCACTTGTTTGGCACAGGTAGGTACAGAACAAATTTGAGGGTGAATAGTCACAAAATAAAGAAATAATCATAAAATACAAAAAGGACTAAAAATTGATCGAGATAGTCAAAAAATCAGTGACCTTTCTTCAACCGAACATTACTTAATTCCCAACTTCACCGTTTTTAATTTTCAAATTTAATCAGGGAAAGGGCGCCGGCACGCATCCGCGCTTGCGCAAAACGATTCTGAAGTAGCTCTGTCCAAACATCGACAAATCTTGTTTTTTGATCAATTTCAAAAAGTTTTATTTTGCTTCATTTCGTGGTCATTTACCTCTAACCTCGTTCGCTCTCGATTTCAACCTGTGTCCATCTGTAACAATTAGATCACTAAGATCCCGCCTTACTGCGGAAATGATTCGTCCAGATATCTATAAGGTTTATCGGTCTTTTAGAGCGAACTTTGACATTTGGTTCAATGTCTCATTATATGTTATAACCCCGAAATGAAGAACAATGGGCAATATTTGCATGTATGTTCGCATAGTGTACCTAAAGCGCAATTATGAAGATGAAACATGCTGAAACCTTTGCTAATTAAACTTCAGCCAATTTCGTGGGGTTCCCATTCACTCCTCAGTTTGTTGCACGCATAGTTTACACTCTCTGTGAACCGTCACATGTCTTAATTAAATCAACGAGATATATCGTAGATTAATTGCCCTCGTCTAATGTATACGAGCCCTTAGAGCCGAACATACTTATTTACATTGATGCAGCCTTTAGCTGATAAACGCAAATAAAAGTGAATTTTAGGTCTTTAACATGGAAAATCGTCGACGGCAGCGTTAAAATAATCAAGACTATTACGGAAAATTAACAGGAAGCAATTGCGCGAGAGAATTTAATCATGTTTAGATGGGAAGCCATTAAATCCTTGTCGATAGGGCTTCACATATGGAGCTTTGGATTTTCAGAAATTACGTCCTTCACGCCTTCCAATTTCTTTATCCACAAGTGATTTTTATGTAGCGTAGGCACAACTAAACGGGTCATTTAGAAACACTACGAAGTTCTCGTTTTCGCTCCGAGCAGCTAAGCATTTCTATTTTCCAATAGCCGAGGAAAGATGTCGGGAAATTGTATCTTTATACAACAAAAAGAAGATTTCTACCCGAAGAATTGTACGGACATCGACCCGCACAACGAGAAAATACACCGAAACCTGCAAGTAAATAATGACTTTCGAGCGAGCGAGTAAGAAAATTGAGAAAAACGCGTCTGTTGTATATGGCGTTGAGGTTTCTGTTAAAAGAGATGTTTATTCAAAAGAGATCAGCGTTTTGCAGGACGGGTCTATGCAGGCATTATCTTTATGAGAATGAAAAATTATCAGGTCAGCGCTTGAATTCTAGAAATTTAAATTCGTCGGTTGCCGGAGTGGTCAGGAGAGAAAAAGGGAAAACTCTATATGTGACAAAAAGGACCCTTTTTAGTTCGTTAATCTTTATGTACTCCCCTCTATTTGCACCAATATAACTACAATCGTGGGGTCACACGAAATCCCAATTTTGTTTTGTTACTTTTTTAGAAAAAATGTAAATGGGTTGGAAAACGACAGGGTCGGTTAGATTGAGGCAACGTTGCGTGCTTGGAGCTCATGAATATGCCCTTTTCGAATTTTTCGAAATTTTACCCGAAACGCCCCGATGATATTGAAAAACCGTTTTATTTTTTTCTCAGCTACCGAGCCAACATTTCCGCCTCAACTACGTAGCGATGTCACGTGTAAATCCGACGTTGCTACCATCATCAACGTTGTTTTTTCGTTTGAACACCGTCTTGGTTTTTCCATTATTGAATTCAGCTTCTTTGATGATTACGATGTAAGTATCACTCGTTAAGGTTCCGCTTTAGAGTACGGAGCAAATGTCAAAAATCCTGTTTTATTTAATGAAGACGTTTTCTACAGTTCGACTGCATTTCGCTTAAGGCCACATATAGTTGCGAAATTGGTGTAAAACTGTCCACCAAATGCCTTTTCAAATGAAGACAAACGAGACATATTAGAAACTAGACATTCGTTGGCCAGCATGCTCACCAAACCTGCCCCTATTATGTTGCTATTAATGAGGATTTTTGATATTTCCACCAAGCTGCCAGGTTGATGCATCGCTGTAATCAGGAAAAAAATCCGAATTTAAGAATCTCAAGATTCAATACGGCGCTCATAAGGGAGGTTACTGAAAATCGAAATGTAGAATTTCAAATAAAAAAATTAAATCACAAATATATATATGTATATACAGGGTTATTGGTGATTAGACATGTTCCTTTGGCGAAGTGGTAAAGCATGGGGTAAAGAGAAAATTGAATCCATATATTCATATTCCAAAACTCACTAAATTTAAATTAGTTCATTTTTGTTTAAATTGTAAATTGAGGGTTTTAATGATTTCGGAGTGATTTTTCAACAAATCCTTTTTAGATTTTTGTACTTTCCCTACTCGGTCAGTTGCCTAACATTACGATCTTCCGTATGGAATCTAACGTGTCCGAAGACATTTGCATCATGTAAAGATTTTTAGTAAAACTTTCATAAAATAATTCATGAACATCAGCTACCTCAACTTCTGCCCAGTTTTCAAAAAATGTTCGAGGTCACATGATTGTAGCCTTTTTCTTTTCTATTTGTTTAGGGTTTTATTTCTGAGTTGTTATAATTAGGGGCTTACTTAATAACTTAACTACGAGGATACTCGCGTTCCTTTATGACACTCCCGACACCTCGCAGCCTCGTCACCTCGGATCAAACAAAGAGAGGGATCCCAGTTTCTCCAATACCTTAAATGCCACTTTCTGGGGTAATAAACTAGCGGCGTACCCCTACCAGAGATCTATTTCCGATCCGCCATGTGGCAAGCCACATCTGAACATCATAAACCATCCTTTGTCAGAACCGTTGTCGCCTGTTCTTCGACCCTTTTTCCTGGTTCTAACAAAGAGAGGCTCGACTTTCTTTTACTTCATGCGGCTCTCAACCAAGGAAAATTACTGGGAAAATTCCAGTAATACTGCGAACCACATGAACTCAGTGACCATACACATGGGCGTACAATCAGGGTACCTCACTCTTTATTCCCCTAATCTAGCCTAAATTATTGCTACTTTACAATTTACATCCTCCTATTTGCAGCTCGATTTGGTCAGATGGCAACAATTATACTTATTAATTTATATATAGAAAATATTACAGCGATCTGACAAACGGATCCTACATGAGTATAAATTGTTCTAAAAATTTCCCCATTTCCACAGCTATTTAGTGAGGTGTTACATGTTCAACAAATCTTTTGAAGTTCTAAAGAAATAGTTGAAATGTTTGAAATGGACAATTTAACTTAATTTCTAATTAGAAAATTAACAAAAAAATGGTGTATGTTCGTAACTAATAATACAAAAAAACAATACAACAAATACATTGAATCATTGTTCATTCTCAATGTGACTACCTCTGTTCCAAATGCAGCTTCGACATTTTCTTGTAATTACTGTTCTTGTTACTCTTGTCGTTAATGTTTTTCTTAGCTCGATAGCTGCGTCAATGATTCTCTACCTTAGAGCATCAATGTTTGCTATAGATCCAAGGAGGTCCCTATACACCAACGTTTTCATTGCGCCCCAAAGTTCCATGTGTGTTTTTATTATAAATTATTTATTGCGTAAAATAATTTATGTTAAATCGTTCACTTCAAGCATTTCGACTATTTTTTGGAACCTCAAAAGATTATTAAATAGCTATTAAATGAGGAAATTTTTAGAATAATTTCTGCTCATATGCCTTGAATTATTTTCAAAAACTGGGCAGAAGAAATTAAGGTAGCTGAGGTACATAAATTATTTTATGAAGTTTTTGCCGAAAATCTTCACATAATGCTTGTGTTTTCGGACACGTTAGATTCTATACGGAAGATCGTGATGTTAGGCAACTGACCGAGTAGCAAAAGTAAAAATCTAAAAAGGATTTGTTGAAAAATTACTCTGAAATCATTAAGACCCTCAATTTACTGTTAAAAAAAAATAAGTAACTTAAAATTTAGTCAGTTTTGGAGTATGCACATATGGGTTCAATTTACTCCTTACCTCATGCTCTACCACCTCTCCAACGGAACATGTCGAATTACCAGTAACCCTGCATAACCTATCCATGGCATAGGAGAGAAGTCGTACTGTTGAATCATTTTGATTTGTCTCGTTAAATAGGCGAAAAAAAAAATAGAAACCTTATTGTTGAATCATCTTCGTGGCTCAGTTCAATCCATAAGGAAGATATTTACCAAATGGTGTGCTAAATTTCGTTAATCGACTATTTTTATTATCCAATTGCATCATTTCAAATTCATTACTAAAACCCGATGCGGTGAATTATTAAGACCCTGGCAACATCGATACAATTTCATCTAATGTTGGAATGTGAAAATGGTTCTTCCCCGCTTAATCGTCGAATTGAGTTGTTTTAGGTCAATGTACATTCTAATGCCATCATTAGTTTTTTTCCAAGATAACGAGAGCATTTACTCAGTCTGTTGGCCAGTTGGTTCACAGAGAAAATTATGTGTTTTACTCGTAAATTTATTGCCTTTAATTTCGTTCGTATTCTCGTGTTTAACCCCACAGCAATAGCTGCGGACGTAAATATAATTTTTCGGCTTGTTAAGTAAATAACTACTTTCTTATTTTGGCGACAAAGTAATAGTCTGCCTATACCGGTGACTAAACTGGTGTTATTCCGTAACTAGTTATGGAACGTGCGCGGGTACTGTCATTTCGTGACTCCGCTAACGAATGATATATCCGTATATCGGCGATAGGCTGTAGTTACTCAGCATCTGTCCGCTGTAAATTGGCTTGGGTCAACTTCACCAGACCCGGACATGCTGGCTAAAAGAGACACGAATAATTCAAGTTAAGAAAATAACAAATTCCCTACAAAGGAAGTTAATATTCCTGAAGTCAATCCCCCGTGTGACCTTATAAAGTTGAAGAAAGGTGCAGCCGTTAAGTTTAATAAGTTGGGAAGTTTTTAGCATGTTGCGTGTTAGTTTCGGAGCCAGCTACTTGTATTTCTCATTATTTGGGTAGATGATGTTTTAGCAGCCTTTTCATAATTTAGATCCCAGAAAGGCAACGTCTTCAATCTTCGTTTGACTGCGCTATTGATGAGAAAACCCGGACCAGTTCTCACCTCAGCCCGAGTGATTCTCACCCCGACCCGACTGATTTGCCTCCTCTCATCCGAAAGCGATTATCTCCCGTTGCAACCCGTCCTACGCAGTTCCATTAGCATGTGCAACGAGTTATAATGGCAGGCATTCATATTTCATGTATTCTTGATAAAATTATCATTTCAGAAGCAACAGCGGCGGAAAAAGAACATGGGATAACACCCTTTTTATCGTTAAACTCTTCTCCAATATCAGTGCCTCAATATTCGCGACCCGCCATCGCATTGCTGAGCCATTAAAGCGAAAGCCATTTAGGTCGCAAAGGAACGTTGAAAAGATAAACCCTAATGTTGCAGAATTATATGAGAAAAAATTGAATATTCCATTAATGATTATGCTAAACAGCCAGTTGGTCTGGACGTGTTTTGTCCCTGCCTGCAGGGTTAGGTAGGGAAGTATTGCTCTCGCGAATGCCCTCTTGAGGTTAATTACATAAGTAGTAATTAAAAATTAGGGGCAATTAGCGCGCTGCGTTTGAAAGTCAGGAGTAGTTAAAAAGTAGTAATTGAAAATTAGGAGTAATTAAAATTGGTGGTAATTAAAAAGTGGAGTAACTAATTTATTTGAGAATCAGCTCCTTATGTCTACCTTTGGTGTATTTAGGCCCCGAAATCAAAGAGCAACAATCTCTTAAATGCTTTTGGCCCCCCATTAATCTCTGTCACTTGGAAAATATTATTTCATATAACCTAGCTATGGGCCTCGGCACGAACGTTGTAATTTTTTAGAACGCCAGTTCGCGACTTCCGAAAGATATCATTATCTGTAATTTATTTCTTTTTTATTTATCAAATAACGTCATTTAATATTTTACGAAAACCAGAGATATTCCGTGCAAATTTATTATCCGCCACTAGTCCTGCAGGAGTCCTCTTTGTTTATTATTCATAGGTTCCGTATTTGCATTCATATTAATTTCAGCAGGAGTCGCAGGACATGTTCTAGTTCAAAGAAATTCAATATTAAATTATGAATAATTTCCATCATCATACAGTGAAGCAGGTTTGTTTGTTATAGCCAAAAATCGAATTTTTGATATCCATCGGATATTAAAAACACGAGGTAGCGCGTAGGAACGTCACCTATTCAAGGAATTAGAATTTTAATTGTAATTACGAATTAGCATCACTGTTCTTAAAAATTGATCCGGCTGGCTGTAGCCCTGTGGCCTGCTCGTGGCTAATTGAACATTTAGTTAGGGTACAGAAACCATACATACTTATGAAACTACAACTTTAATTACACTTACAAATTAATGTCGATGTTTTTAGAAATTGACCCCACTGTATGCAGACCTTTGGTCCGCTGAAGGTTCATTTAATATTTAAAATGGCTTTCTGTGTTACTGAACGTAGCTCCATTACGAAACCTTTTAATACCGCTGAGGGTTCACGTGTTCTACTTTAACGTAAAATTAAATATCTAATTATTGTCCCTTATTTGAATATTTTTATGTTCCCCAAGGAATTCCTGGAAGAGAATCATCTGCAGGACAGAAACGATAGAAATCTCCAGAAATTCGCTTTCGAACAGCATTTTCATTACAGGAGTAAGAGTTACTGCGGATCCCAATTTATTTCGTAAGAGTCGGTGAAAAATTGGGGGCACTGAGTCAACATTCCTAATTAACAATTAGACAACTTACGATTTTTTCCAGTCATTGTTCGCATTATTTCTTAATTTTCAATTAGTAATTAGCAATTGGTAACAATGCGGAAATATACAGGTTCAAGAACTACAGTTATTCGGTAACGATAAAGCTGTAGAAAATCCTTCTTGAAAAATCGGTGGAACGTTTGAGTAGAAAGAGGCACCTGCTGTGGCAAGTGACGAATGGAGGTTCAGGGCTCATTTTCCATTATCTGTTGAACTTGATGAATGACTTCTGGTGTACGTCTTAGTGCTCTTCCGCTGCCGTGTTTTCCTGCCAAAGATCCAGTTTGTCTAAATAGAGCAACAGTTCTGGGAAAACGCTTGATTCTAATCAAAAAGAAACACTGTAAACCGGATGCGAAGCTCCTCTAGCGTTGAACTGAATATGCCTACACTCCTCTAGTTTTCTCGCCATAGTGAGCACACAGATCCGTTACGAACAAGTTTTATTCCAGAGGAATGGGCATTTTTAGTATAGAAAATAGTTTTTAAAACAAACTCACGGTATTGAAAAAACAATAAAAACGCTATAGATATGAGAAATTTATAAAGAGAAAGGTGAATTTGGCGTGCATGCAGAAAATAAATTTGCCTCCAAACCCTCTTTACCACCGTTTTTTGATAGACCCGTCACTTTGTGGTTATTTAATCAAAATTGACGTAAAACTCGTTTAGAAAAAAAGCAAAAATTGGCAAATTCGGCTCACTTCATACACTTTCAATACGTTCGTTTGATGGACGATTCATAACGGGTGATTGTCACAAAGGTTTAGGATAAATGTCCAACATACCGAATCGTGTGTTTGCGACATGTGAACAAAAGAATAATGCTTGAAATTGGTGAATGAGGAGACAAATTGCTTTCAATTAAATTATAAAATTTTACCGTGGAAGAGTGGAGGTTGGGTCAGGGGAGTCGATCCCCCGATATGCCTTGAAGCTCACCTTAATTTTTTAACATATTTGTTTGAAGGGTCTCAACGAAGCATTTATTGACATGATACATTCTATTTTTTGAACGATTTTTGAGATTGGTTAGTTCAGGTTGGACTGGGATAGACGCATGTAATCTAGATTCATGAATGCAAGGGAAAAAATAGTGATGTATTCTTAGTGAAATTTTCCGAATTAATGTCAAATTTCTATGAAGGAGGTGACCAACCTAAACTTCTGCCTCTGAGTTATAGTGGTCTCTTTTGAGGTGAACTTACCTGAACTGACATGTATCGTAAATGAGAACGTCGATTAATAATTTTATGGAAAACATCATCAACAAAGTCACTTTGTGTCGCCAGTTATACTATTTCTCCTGACTCATTTCTTCATTTTTCCATTACGGTTTATAATTTCATTCTGTTGTCTCTCTCTTGGTGAACGTAATATAATGAGTTCTTCTCGTCTCTTTTATGACTAGTAGGCTTTCCATTGGCGGCCGTTCTGTATGCCAAATGTTAGTCTCATGGCTATCAGTCTATTTAGCCTTTCGAGCATTTTTCTATTGTGTATATGATTGCTTCGATCTCGACCGGCAGAACGTACTACACTACTAGATAATTTTCACGTTTCGTCCTGTGCAACTTCAGACTTACGAAGAAAATTCACTCGTTGAATAATAAGGGCGATTTTGTGGAAAAACCGAACAGGATCATCTCACGTCATCAGCTGTACCATTTCTTGTGCTTTATGTCTTCATTTTCCCAATAGACTTCGTTGAATCTCCATAATCTCGGTTATCGCAGAGACCTGAAAATCTGATGTTTCCTAAAACCTGTTGGATTTTGACTTCATTGGAAATACAAAATATTGCTGCAATCAAAAAACAAGGCGAGTTTCTTTATAAAGTGAAAAATTTTCATTTATTCCTTCAAATAAATTTCATGGCCTTCAAAGTACTTATGTCTTTCATCGTTTTTTCCAATCCTCGAAACAGTTAAAAAAGGTTTTTTCCGGGATGGCTTTCAATACTTTCTTTGATTCGGCTTTGATCTCCTCAATCCAGTCGAACCGGAGTCCTCCGGAGCGATATTTTGATCTTGTTGAACGACCAGAAGTCCGGTGGTGCTAAATCAGGCGATTATGGTGGTTGTGGAACGATGTGGGTCGGTTTTTCGGCAAATTATTTTCAAAAAATTAATGCAGTTAGGGATGATACATTATCGAGATGCAAAAACGAAGAATTGTCTATCAATAATTCTGTATTTAACTCAAACGACTCATAACGCTCGATTAATGTTGCTTCTTAACGATTTCGTCTGGTGGAGGTAATTCACAATGCACCACACTGCGATAATCGAAGCAAATTGCCAACATAATCTTAATTTTTGTCTCAGTTCTTTTTTGAACTTGGGTCACCTTTTGCACGAAATTCGCTCGATCGGTTATATACCGGTATGAATACATAGATTCACGTCTCACCTCTCGTAATGATAAGTTTCATGACCTTCCTGGTAGTCAGAAATCATTGTTTAACAGAATTTTAACGCGACACTTTTTTTCGAAAAAATCGTGTTTTTGGAACCAACCCGCCATCGAACCAAATGAAGTGCCCGAAGCATCAGTAAGGTCTCAAATTGTCAATCGACGAATTTGGAGTATCAAATTTTTGACTTCCTTGACGTGTCGTTTATCGATAGATGTTGATGGTTGTCCGGAACGCTGTTCGGCTTGAACCCTCTTTTGGTCTTCTTGAAGGTCTTGGTACCGGTGTGTTTTCCGCGATAGCCGTTTGACCAAAGGCCTTCTGCAACACCCTCAACGTCTCTGCGGCAGAAAAATCGTTCGGCAAGGGAAATTTTATGCAAATTTTTCGCTCGAAAATTAGCAATAGTAAAAGTTCATGATTTTATTGTACCCGAGAAGTTTAAGTGAAAAATTCACTTTATTTTTTGATAACAGTAGCAATCGTGAATTGCCGCAAATCCCTGCTCGCGCAAATACAAGGTAATACCGAGCCCTTTTGAGGTGAAACTGGAAAATTATGGGATTACAGAGATACTATAATTTATTTACAACCTCGTGGATGAGTCCCTCCCTTCGCAGAATTTGTAAGCTCCAAGGAATTCACGTGTTATCCGATAATATCGTTGGCTTCAATTCGAATGTTATTTGAATCGAGTTTCCGAAGTTTCAGCGTAAATTAAGGGATATTCCTACTCAATTATTTAAAATCGTGAGACGGGAACTCTCCAAAAGCGGCACAACTTTTTAAATAAATCTAGCTCTTTAGCGCAAAATCGTATTAAAAGTTTTCCCTTTCAGTCAATACCTTCTTCGATGTTGAATATCTGTTGGAGGTGATGCCAAATTCAAAACTGCCTAATAACGCAGAAAGTTGTTCTTTCCGCATGTGACCGTGCTCATCTGGGTTACTCGGAATCGAGCCTGTCTAGTGCCTCCAATAATATTTAATCTGTTAATTTCGATCTTACACTCAGACGAAAATCCAATTCCATGGACCACTTTAGTAAATATTTTTATTTCCCTTTTTGAGCCCGACTCAGCCAAAGCGGAGCAACTTTCGTGTCTCATTTATTTTTGTCCAGACGTTCCCATAGTGAAACTTTCGCGAATGACTTTTACGTGGAAACTCCGGCAGGAAACTCTTATTGAAAAGAAAAATAATATACTTTAATTATAAAGTTTCCGCGCCTGGAGAATCCGACTCCGTATTATTTCGGGGAAAGCCGAAATTTAAACTTCAAGTTTTGAATGGCGGCACCGATACATCTTTGAATGATGTGTTGCTTTGTCCTAATGGGAGCATTCGATCCACATCGGTTAATACGCTTTAGTCGTATTACTGACAAGTTCAATATCATGTGATGTTGATCTGCGAGTAAATTTGTATTTACTAAATAATGGGCATTACAATGCAATCACTTTCGACTTGTTTGCTCAATCTATCGAGTCGTTCCTGGGCGGTGAAGGTCGTTCAATTCACCACTTTGTGGAAGTGTGATTTTGCATGATTGTTGCTCTTAAGTTTCGCTATATTTCCGCGTTCAAATCTGCAACAACACCGGCAAAATACCTAACCGAACCCTTAAAACTGTTCGAGCTTCTGTATTTTGCTAAGTGAAAAGGATGAAACTTAAATGTTCATTCGGCGTACGATATGCTCCCCTCAACGTTACCGCAACAAGGTACGTTTCAACCGGTAAAAGCTGCTCTGAAACTTTATCTTAATAAACAGATTCCCTTTTAGTGGCAACTTCACTTTGCCTTACTTCTACTTTAATAATATTAGATTACAGAGGGAAAGACCTAATTCCAGGCCATCCGTTCCAAAATTCTTATCGCGAATGATGCCAAAGAAAGGTGCAGTATCGGAGCCATCACCTGGGTAAATGTATACAGGGTGTCCCAAATACCGGGCGTTCAAAGTGAACGACAAAAATATTCAAAAGTTTGCCATATTCGGGAGATGTTTCGTTAGCGGAATAGTCGGGTTAAAGTTTTATTGTTAAAGGGTCAAGAGTTTTCGTAATCCGAAACTTTTTATCCCACGATACTGATTCTCTGTTTTCCGAAGCTTGAAGTCGCTGTTTAATTTCGGAAGGTTTTGACCCTCTCAGTGTTTCCGTTTCCAGTTATGTGGAAAGGTGTCTGGGAATGCGTACGATTTCCCTGGAAGAAATGTGGTTCATGAGACTTCCCGATATGTGCGGAACGATAATGAAAACAGGGCGGGTTACTTGTGTAGTAGATAAATGTACCTTTTCAGTTTTCTCTGTGGCACTCCAAGTATATTATATCCGTTTTCGGGATCTTTGAGAAATTCGTAACATATTTCATGTAAAATACCCGTTACTTAATTCAAAATTTTTCGAAAAAATGACAGAAAGTAGGAACAACGATAGAACTATAAATACTTGAAAAATAACAATAAAATCCGGTACAAACTAATATATTAAATGTGAGAACTGCCCCGTTGACTTCCTGACAGTGGGCAAGTCGCAGTTTAAATTCCTCAAGATCTTTCCCTATCCTTTGAGGTGATACTTGTTGAGCTTCTTGAGTAATTTTAAGTTTTAACTTTTCTCTATTGCTAGCTTATTTAAATATACTCTATGTTTCAGATAACCCCAAAAAATTCATAGATGTGAGGTCAGGCAATGTCGAAGGCCAATTTAATAGCCATGTCACGCAGATAATTTCATAACTTTTGAATTTAGACATGGACATGTTACATGAAACACGTTCAGAATTTATCAAAGAACTCAAAAGTTACATGAGGTTTCATAACAAAAAAGATTAAAAGGCATGTTTACCTACTACTTCGGCAACTCCGTATACAAGTCAGTAACATAAAAAAATGCACAACTAATAACAATATCTGACGTGTTCCGGCATTTTCGTCAAAAGTCCTTCTAGCAATTTTTAACAAATTTATGCGAGACTTTTGGTCCTCTATGTATATCTGGAAATTGAAATCTGAGCAGACGAAAGACTCGCACTTCTCAAAGCCTTGAGGCAAAACCATGCACTCCTCTTGATAGATTTGCATACAGATGTAAAAGCTGACGTAAACTTGATTAAGCTTGGAAGAACATACGGACAGTACGACTAAAATTCGGATAATCGCGACCCTCGAACAAGCTCTACCCTGTAGATTTTAACCAGGAGTTGTGAATCCTGATCGTGTAACTTCTAAGGAGTAAACCGTAGGTAAAATATTTCAATTTGATATTTCGAAATCTGGAAGAGCGAAATCGGAAACAGTGATCAAGTGACCCGTGTGCCCCTCGCCTGAGACTTCTGAGGGAGTAATGGTTATCATGTAATCCTCGTACAATAATATACTATTACACCCTTATTTGTTTAACATCCCAATCGGACAGCTCAGGCACAGCTACTTGCACAAAACACAAAATATAACTTAGAAATTAAAACAATAAAACGGATTTATATCAGCTGTAATATTGCAACTTATGCAGTAAAACAGTAGCTGAGCTTCAATATATAACCGAGTTTTACTTGAAATCAAGGTGGTATTCTCGATCTCAAGGCAACAAGCAAACACCACAATGTGAAGCTTTGCAGCTTTCAGATTATAGTGTATGTAGTTGATTGTTGACTGAAATAACGGCACAAAGGACATTTTATAGCGAGACATCAGCACCCATTTTCAGTGATTTTAGGCTCAGAATTTCGTTTTTAAACACCAAATATTCAGTTTTTTAAGCTGTAAAAGCGGGGCTGAAATATTGTTGAAACAGTAGGAAAACAAAGTTTATTACATCCATGAATTTTCAGTTATAACACAAATACCGAACATCCAACCAACGCAGAGTTTTTCAGTTCCAAATCAATCAATGTGATTACAATAACATCCTGATCACATATCTTTACTGTAAGGGTACGTGTTTTTTAAGGGTGTTTTAGTGTTTTTACAGTGTCTCAGTTAATTTTTTGAGCGATACAGGTTTGTTTCGAGTGATTGAACTCCTAATGCAATTAAATTTATTTAGACATAAATCCCTCATTATTCCATAAAATACTTCAAAGCAAAGCACCTGTACGAAATGCGAAAATGGAGCAGTAAACGTCTCTTAACTCAATTTCCCCAGTTTATTCAAAAATTACCCCAAAGCGTAGTTCTCTGTCCGTCCTTAATTGAATATTCTATATTTAGAATGTCATTTGCTTTAAGCAAAATTAAATTTTCAATCCATTTCGTTTTTTGAACGATTTTATCTTCCCTGAATTGGTTTTGTACCCGTTTTGTGTACGTTTCTACTGCCAATTTCGCTCCAAGATTCAATCAAAGAAATGTTTCTTCAACGAAATGTATCAAAAAAAAAAAACCTTAAATTTCTGATTTCTAGCTCTAATTAGGGCAAATTTATTAAAAATGCATAATCCCTGGTTTAACTTATCGCAAACATTTTCAGAGCTCTGCAAACAATATCCTGAAAATTTAATTCGCCAACAGCAAAGTCTTAATTTTTCAGACAGGCTGGCAATTGAGTTAACAAAAGGGTGGAGAGTAAACATTAGGTTGATTATAAATTAGCTCCGAGAGTTTTAGATGGTGCGAATTTGCTTCTCGACTGGGCGAAAAAGGAGCTTGATAAAGGTGAAGCAGTCATATAAATACCAAATTTTTTGTCGGCCAAATTCCACTCTTTCTTCACGGGACTGAATACGTAACGAGCCATGATGGATACGTTTCCGTTTTTAAGTCGTTTTCCATGTCCCGCAACTTTCCATTGAATCCATTCTTTTATTATTCATTCTTTCTAGGCGCAACTTTTGACACCCTGAAAAAAAATTCAATAACATACTGCTCGATGCCTCGAAGCTTTCAGTTTCAAGGTTTTCTTAAGCGTTAAACGCTGACAATCACCAGGGAAGGAAGAGAGGGTAATCACCACATTATCTACAAGATGTAACTCAATTAAACCCTGCAGCATATTTCATAATTACGGAGCTTAATCAAACCGAATCCCTTTGGATTTATGCCGGGAAGTGACCTGAAGCCTGATCCCTTTAAACCGGAAATAAAACTTCAGCAAAAATATTCGGGTCCGGGTGCGATCGACTTTATCATTTAAAGATTTCTATCATAGCTATAATGAAGGTTTCTAATTGGAACTCAAATGAAGGTGAAGGAAGAGCGAGAGAAAGAGAAAGAAAAAGAAAAAGAGAAGGAGAAAGAGGAAGAGAGAGGGAGAGAGAGAGGAAGAGAAAGAGAAAGAGAAAAGAGAGCATATTTAATATTAAAAAAAAAAATTCTATAATTTTAGTTTCGAAATTGGTTGAAAAATTATGAGCCTCCTTTCGTGACAGTGCCGGTGCACAGAGGCTTAATGTGAAGCCACTTAAAATGCATCAAATACGCCAATGGTGAATGACGATGTGATAGAATTCGGCAATGTATTACAATTATCTCTTTTTCGGTGCGCCACTGCTTTTGGTGTTTGTTTCAAATGGCAGAAAACCTTCTCAGGAAAGCGAATTTTTATGAATCCAATGGCGAAATTTGTGGTTTGTAGTAGTTGTCCAAAATTGAAAAAATTTAGAGCCACAATAACAGTAAAACTCGATCGATAAAACTAGCAATTACATATTTTTAAATCGTAAACGTTTTAAAATTGAACAGACTTTTGTGCCAAAAAGTCCGAATTTATTAAATTGCTATTCCCTTCTCCGTACAGAATTCATAACAGATATATATATATATATATATATATTAACCATGGTCTTTTTTTTGACCTTTCCGTATTTTGAATAATTTTCGATATGACCCTGATTTTTCTCGTATTAAATTACTAATTTTAAAGTTTTAATATTCATGAATATCTCTCGTACATTCTTGCTTCTCGCAGCATCTACGAAATTACAAAAATTTTAATGATAGATCACGGCTTCTGAATATTTGCATATTTCCTTTTTTGGGTGCAACACCGATTTCTGCCAAAATTGGAATACGAAAGGTTCAATATCCATGAAAATCAGCGGCGTACTTCATTTTTCAGAGCCTCTAGCGATCTCCTATCACTCAAACTTTTACGAGCGCGTTTCGCCTTTTTAACCCCTTGAAGTACAACCGTGATTTTTGGTGTTCCTTTGTTTAAAGTTGTGCCTCACACGGTCCTGCTTTCATGGGCTTCAAAGACATGATTTTCAAATTACTGACCCACCTTTTCAGCATTTAATACATAATAAGTCATTAGCGTATCATAATGGGAGTTGTGCTTTAGCCCGTCGCTTTTAAAACTCATCCAGCACCAGTAAAAACGGGGCCTAACTACACAATTTTCATATGGCAGAGCAGAGCAATCAGCAGTCATACAAACTCATGTTTTTGACATTATTATTATACAATATCTGACAGGCAGTGGCGGATCTAAGGGGCGAGTGTCCCCAGGCACTATCTTGTCACATCGCTTGGTTTTCCTCAGAGAAAAGCTAGAGACATATCGCAGGCGAAATAATTTTGTTGGCAATTTGAGGCACCTGGGAGGAAAAGTCTGGAAAAACTAGGTCGCACAGATGATTAGGGAACTGACGCATTGTCTTCCTGATTTATTATCTATAAGTTACAGGTGTAAGTACCTACACATGATAGAGAATTTATAGCTCTTTGCATCGCTCTTCGTAGACAACTAACCCGAACTTCGGGTAACAATCCGAAGCTGTGTAATTTCAGAGATTAGAAACTCAAAACAATCCCATCTGTAAAATATAACTTTTCTAGCTTGGCCTAGTGCCAGCAATTTGTTATTCTCTGGAAACAAGGGCGCTTTAACAAGACTTTCATTTGCATTATTTAATAATTTCCGGGCCGGAGCATTGAAACAACATCCAAATGCTTTAATTAAAAATCGGGTGCACCTAAAGAACAAGAACTTGCTGCAGAAAAACTTCCATATCTAAATAATAAAAATGTCTGCATTTTATTCACCATTATTTATACAGAGCATTTGAAATTCGACTCTCACCATTGGGATTTTGTAAGTTAGACGAGATAGTAAGAATCTTAAATGAGGACAAAAATGCTTAACTTTGCGCTTGACCAAATGCCGTTTTGAAAATTTCAACTTCGAGTACTTCCGAAGTTATCAGAACAAATTAAAAAAAGTACTCAGAAAATTTACATTTTGAAGTCTGCATTTGGTCAAACGTTAAATTACGAAATTTGAAACTTCTTCGTATCTCCTTTAGTTCCCGAGATCCTAATGGTGAATCGCAAATGTGAATTGTCCTGCATATTTCAGGGAAATTTCGAGCATTCAAGGTCAATATTCGGCCCTGGTAACTTCCATGAAGGTTCCAGAATCTTAAAAGAGCAATTTGAAGAATCTTCATTTCAAACCACTTTCAAAATTTACTAAACCAATATTAATGTTAGTGCATATTTCGCGAACTGAAAGAGGCAGAGCAAGAGAAAAATTAGATTCATCGCCTGAGCTTTGCTCTGGTTGCACTGACCTTGTCACTGACACGGTCAAGGTCTTTCAAATTTTATAATTAAGGTTCCACAATCTCAATGGTGGTAGCCAGGGAAACCGAGGATCCATTTTAAGAATTTGAGAAGCAAGTTAATTACATTCTATATCTCATATATCCTTGATCCATTCCAAGAATACAATATTATGAACAACGAGAAACATGACGTATAAATTATTGCCCGTCGGGTGAAAGGAATATTCAGCGCACCCCAGGAGAGAGGTAAGTGCGGAACTTTAGATAAATCGTATTTAAGTTTGAAATTATCAAACAATGGTGACTTTAATGATCTGTTTCAGCGAGTTTATGATGTCAAACTCTCACAGGTAATATAGAAAAATCGGATGTATTATATGGCCGCAAAGTTTGCCGCCACGAGGCCCTGTAAGTGGTAAAATATACACACGGCGCCGGAAGCTACAAACTTTCGGGTCATAAATCGAAATAAGGTGGCATGTAGCCATATTTGGGGCTTCCCCGTTTCGTAAACACCCTTGAACCTTAACACAACTTCAGAAACTAATTTATTAATAACGTTTATGAAATCGTTGATTTGAATTGAACACTAAAAACACTTTTGGTGTGGAATTTGGAAATTTAGATTGCATCATCCAAGACCATAGAAGAACATCAGTCTTGAAGGTATCCCTTTCTGGTCCTGACTAATGCATGTCAACCTTAAATAGTCTGAGGGAGTGCGCTAATTCATAACTCATAAACTAATTTTTAATGCGTCAGAACGAAGGAGGAAGGTTTGATTGTATCTACAAATTGCTAGAGTTCCTCCTACGAATACCTGAGGTGAAAATTACAAGAAAGTAAGAGATTCTGAAGATAATGATGCTTTTGACTAAACTCACTGACTATTCTAAAGAAACTAAATGGGAGACGAAGAGGTCGCTGAGGTGGTGGAGAGTGAAGGAGAAGTTGAAAAAACATAAGACAGTTTGTCTATAATTTTTGAAGATTTATTCTTGAAATACTCTCGATTTAGCAATTTAACGGTTTTAGTACTCGGCGAAAGTGTAAAGATTAGTTCAGGCCATAGTGCGGTTCTTCAGTGCCATCACTCCAATAGTGAACGCAAAACGGTGCGAAGTCTGTGCCAACACCAAGAACCCCCGGGGACTGAGAACAAAGCAGACAATGGAACTGAGAATTCACATTTCAAGAGAAAGATGATTTAACATGGCCATGGAGAAATTAGATGGTGATGTTGGCAGACGGAAGGGTACAAGAAGTCTCAGAGTAACAATGGACGAACTCGTGCTTGTCACGTAGAAAAAACATACGGCAGACCATAGAAAAAGTGGCCAAAGTAATTGGGACTCTATCTGGAATCACGCAGAGGGTGGGTGGTCCCGGTTATAACCATAGGAGAGTCTTAGTGCTGGCGATTTCTTCTGTCATGCTGGATGCTGCACCAGTATGACGGAAAATATTGGAGTTAAGAAGTGTGAGGTACTACTAGAATAAACAAGTCACACGTTGGTAATGAGGATGACAAGGACCTTCTGAGTCGATTTGAGAAGGTTGATTGGGAAAATGGGTACGAAAGTAGAACGTATGCCAAGAAGAGAATGGTGAAAGAAAGGAGTAACTATAACGGAGCGACGCGAGGGATGGTCAAATATTTTAGAGTCAAGCATGAATAGATGGTACAAGGCAGGATGGACGCACTACAATACGAAATGATATAGATGTTTACAGGACATGAAGCCTTGGGTAAATATCTGTATAGAATATGGTGGGTACAGGGTGCTGAAAAGTGAGAGCAATGCCAGGAGAGACTTGAAAACACTCCTGGGATACCCTGTTGTTATGTTCTGGATGGAAAATGGAACGAGTGAATTAAATTGGAATTGTAAAATAATAGGAAGAGAACACATAAAGTGTGCGATGAAATGGATCACATTTAAAAAAGTGGCAGAAGAAATTATATGAAGAAAACCCGTGGAGGAATGGAGCAGAAGAGAAAGTAGAAGGAGAAGGTAAGTCAGCCTTCCAAGTACTGCGGAAAAGGCAGTTCTGGGATCAGAAAGAAGAGAGTGGGTGATTTCAGTGAGTAAGTGGGGTTATTCCATATCTTGCACTATCCAGCTGTTATCCCCTGCTCACTTGCGGAAAATACCAAACAGGAAAAAAATTTTAATTCAAATTAGTACTTTCATTGATCACAAACAACGATTAAAGTTGTGGAAAACATTCTTTTCCATCCTGAAATAATTATCGATTACTTCAGTTCCATTTTCTGACCTCTTTAACGTGAATTCATCTGCAAATTACTTGCAAACAGGTGGGATAAAGTTGTATGGTTCCTGCCACTACATATAAGTTTGTTAACTGTATTTGGAATACTACGGACATCAGCCCATCACACGACAATTCATAAGTATTAACTGACTATCGAGTTTCTAACTAGTTAAATTACATTAAGGATGAGTTAATGTTTAGAAGTGATCCTGAAATATTACATTACGCAAATGTTTAAATATCTCTCAATCTACAGTCTGGTATATCATTTATGTGCTTTTCTGTGTTTATATGTGCTTCCTGTGAAGGATGGCATTTCAGGAACTTCATGAAGCTCCCATCTATACTGAAATTCATGTCCCACAAGCTGCGAAAATTCATTTTTTCTTTTGTTTTCCAATCGAAAAATTGTGTTGTGATGTAAAAACACAAATATAACAATAAAATTGGTGATTAATTCAAAAATTGTCGTGACTTATCTCAATAGGAAAATCCCAACATTTATGTAGGCATTACACGTAAGTTGGGCCATTTATCACTCGTTGTCGGAGCATTAGGGGCTTTAAAACCGATAAGAATCTGTTTGGAAACCTTTAAAAAATATACATATTTAACAGTTTTGTGCGATATTCGCATTAATGGTTCTTAATACGTTCAAACTTGACTAAGGATTCGAGCTTAGCTCAAGCTAATTCTTTGACCTGAGAGCTTCTCCAATATCTCCATTTTCAAAAAAAAATTCTCCGGTGATATTTCGCAATTCTGATAGTTTTAATTTTTTAAGTTTTTGAGAAAAAAATCTCATATATTTTCGGACCAGGTACTTTTTTGTCGTTTTATAATGGTGATGATGCTCATTCGGCCAAGCCCACATCAACTGACGTCGAAATTTTTTCCAAGAAAACTTACTCACCGGAAAATCTAAATTTTTCCTCCGTAAATGGCGACAAGCACCAAAACAGTCGCGACCATAAAACCGTCGAACCCCGAAACTGTCAGAACAAGTTGCAACTTCCGCACGTAACTTCCGAAAATTGTTCGAAACTATTTTTGGACTGGACGGGAGTTGAGTTTGGGCTGAAGTTCGCCGATAACTGATGACGGTGGACGAGTCTCTCAATTCGAAACTCCGGTAACGGAGTCGGGAGTTGGAAGTTGGGCACGGCGACGCGACGGTGCGAAAGTGCCCGGCTCGAATTTGGGATTTCAATAATTGGGCAGGACACTTGTCGAATCGCATCGTTTAATTATAACGTTGATGATCAAATCTGACTTTTTTTCAAATTACCCTACAAATTTAGGCTCAATTTTATTTTAAAAAATTCACCGACAACACGAAAATTAACCCCTGAATTGTGATTTAATAGAGAGGTGTCTATCGTCTATTGATCGCAATAACTCAAGTGAGGACCTGCACTCTTGGAAAAGACTTTTCAGAGCTCTCACTCTCCACCACTCGCACAATCGTAAACAAGCCATAATGTGTCTTGGTATCTCAGCAACTAAAAAAAAAAAAAAATTGCGCAGGGTCACAGAGCAAATTGAGACGATTCATTTGAGCTATTTTTTTAAAGAAATAGCTCCAAAAGTTTCCGAGATGTCGGCGGTCAAATTATGAAAACTGGCAAAAAGTATCCGCTTCCCTATGGAAGTTTTCTGAAAAATTTAGAAATTTCTGATGCAACCTTTATCGCTTTAATAGAGAGATGGGGAACTAAAAGACACAGAGCAAATCGTCCACAGCAGGCTGATTGAGGTCTCCGAGGGCATTAATTTGAATTTTAATGCAATTGCTCTTCGAGTCCCGAAAGATCGACGTTAAAAATTTGTGAAAGCTGGCTAAAATTGGGCACGTTTTGCAACTCCAGAAATTATCAGTTTAGTTTAAATTATTTTCAGGTGATTTTGTCCGCTTTAATGGACAGATTTACAATCCATATGCTGATCCTGGTATTTCCATTAAGGCCGTGGAATGGAAACATCTATTTTTCATTAATAAATCTAATGACATGGTAAAATTAATCTAACTTTATCTGTTCCCTAGATATTTTAGAAACTGGTCCCTTGACAATTTCTCGATATTTTCAGACCAACACGGCAAGTTTGCATTCATTTTCAGTATAATTTCTTGGAGAAATCGAATTCAAGATGAAATCAAGTGAAAATTCACCTATTTTTTTAACTGTTCTCTAGATATTTTACAAATTCCTTTGCATTTCTACAACTTTCCCATTTTTGAAGATCGTCCAGTGAATTAATTTTGATATGTGTACAGCATGTACCAACTCTTTTCTACATTTTTCAAAATGTTAAGATAAAATTTGGAGATCATAGAACTCTTGTATGTCCACATAGAAGAACTTCTCATTTGTTTGCCTAAACTTGCAGACAAGGCAACATTTTATTTCCCTGTTCAATTTAGAAACTTTTTTCTCCCTCGAGGCTGTTCCGTCCCTGTCACCATTTTCCAGTCATTTGGAAAAGTATCTGGAAATGGGAATGATTTTCCCCTAAGAAGTACTTAATAAATTATGGCAAAAATGGGACGGTTCCTGTAATTCCATTAGATTATAAGGAAATTCGATGAATGCTTCAAGTAGTCTCGGTCGAGAGAATGAAGTAATTGGATGTAAAATTTAAATTGATCGATTGAAAACTCTGATAAACTCATACTTGGCACTTCGAGCAAGCAAGTCACGATTGAGGCTCAAAATGTCCCATTTGTGGAATAAAATGAACAGCTAAACACAGACAGAAGCACCAGTTCAGCGTTAAAAAATCGGTGAAGTAGTGATTTTGCGAATTAATGATTTTCTTTTTTTTTTCAGTTTTACTCTTGAATTTGGAGTTTGATGTTTGCATTTTTATTGTAGATTAAAAAAAAAAATTTCGACGGTATCGTAGAGTTCCCAGAACTCTCTTTAGATAAACGTGTCATTAAAAGATTGTGGCGGGGTTCTTGTTGTTCTTTGTTGGTTCTTAGGGACAATGTAGTGCCCCATTTCCTCATAATGCGTGTATTTTATAAATCTCTACTATCCTCTTGGGTCAGCTATGGGGGTCCTCTCGAATACCTTCCTATGATCACCATAAGTGAGGCGAATGCTTCGCTTCTTCAGATCAGTATTTATTAGGGACGCTCAACTTCTCAGGGCATTCTTTAGAATTCGAACGGGATATTTCCGATGGGGACCGAATTATCTCCTGCTGAGCTCATCAAGCAACAATCACGTGTATTTTTTAACGACTTCCCTTTCATATTAATATCCGGGGGATAAAGCTTTCGTTCACCGAGAGCTTTCGAACTACCGTAATTATTATTAACCCAATTCTCGATGCATTCTCGAACCCTCTCTCGGCGAACTAGCACAGGGATTACCCCCCAACAACTCTGACCAAAAACAATTATTGTAGGATTAATGGCAAGCAGACCCAGTAAAATTGCACTGCTCCGCTAGAAACTAGTTCGCTTTAAATGTTAACAACTTCCGTTAAGGCCATTTTTATCGGGCAGCTATCTGGAAGCTTCTCGCCTGCCGTGGTTGAAAGTGGGCCAGTGAAATTTGTAGTCTCCAATAACAGTATTTCAAGATGACATCCAATCGCCAGGTACGTCGATGAAATTGCACTCCAGCCTTATCTGCAACTCTTCTCCAAGGGAAGCGGGCAGAGTTACGAGATATTGAATTATACTCCCTTGGGGAAGAACATGAAACATCTAAAAAGTGCATGACCGGAGGAGAATCGGTGTTTGGTGAAACTGAGCAAACCCGGAAGTCGGACGAATTCAAATTTATTTCACATTTTTTGATATTTTTCGGCTGCTCGAACCCTCGAAACGCATTAATTAATATTGAATATTCCCTTGGTCGTCTCGAAGTCTGGAAATATTAAATCCGTAATTTATATTTCCCAGACAGCGGGGAAAAACCTCTCAAAGGCTTTTTCTAGTCGTTTTAAAAGGAGGCAAAGATAATGTTCCTTTACACATTCATCGGGTTCGACCTCAACGTTAGAAATTCAAAACAGCATAAAATTGATTTGTCACTATCTGGGGCCGTTATCAAAACCCGGAACCGGGTATATCGGGTCCCGCATATGTTATACTTTATGGCCAGTTTTTTGGGACAGCGGCATAACACTTAAATGGCCCTGCCATAGGGAACTAGCGGAAGCTTACGCTAATTAGATCCCGTATCCATAGGAACTTGACTGTAACTGATTTTAATTTGACAAATTTGAAATTGGTTCGGCAATAAATGCCTCGACTGGAGAAGGGGAAGTCCCGCATTAGCTCAAGAACCCCACAAGACAGATCGTTTTAATGAGAAAGACTAAACGACTTCTTAATGCCAATTATTTAACTTTAACAAGGCTGTTAAACTTGATAAGATTTATATTTTATATCCTACTGGGGAAATTCGAAACTTGCACAGCAGCGCGTTAAACCTTCAAAATCCTTTAATAGACTTGATAAATATGCGGCCAATCTAAAACGTTTTACGGCAAAGTCATTTAGTAATTTTAATTATTAAAATGTTAGAAACTTCATTAGGGGGTGTCGTAATAACGTGTAATATTGTAACGAAATGGGCGCTCATTAAGAAGCACAAAAGAGAAAAGATTAAATGTGACTTCAAGGGTGTGTAATCATAATAAAGTTATCATGCATTATGTTTTGGGCCAATATACTCGATATTACTGGAAAAAGGGAACGAAGGCGAGGAGCTGTGTTAAAAGGCAACGTGCTTGCATAGGTGTATTGTCACTTTTCTGGAAAATATGGTTGATATGGTGAGGAATCTGGAAATTTATTTCCCCTCGGTGATGTGTCTCTTTTGACATTAGGCTGTAATATATACTCCTTTGTGCTCGCTTATTTGCGCTTCAACAAGAAATCATCTTAAAGAGTCTAGAATGAAGCATCGATTGAACCTGCGATCATATCTTTCTTTGCCTCTTGGTGCTTAGGGAGATGAAAAGACCTGCTCTTTTCAGCTATTGCATGACTCCTCCAAAGTCAAAGTTATGTGTCAAGGTAACGAACTTTGTCACCGTAGTATAGCTAGAGCTTAATAACCTTCCAGAACAATTTCAACTATTCGAGTCTTTGTCCTGACATCCAGATAAATAGGTACTGATGTGACTTCATATCTCAGTATCCGGAAGATATGTTGAAAAATGGTTTACGTAGGGCGTATCCCTACGATTGATTTAAGTTATTTCTTGAGGAAGTTGCTCCACATGTTCCCGAGATATTAGCGTTCGACGCTTGGAACTGGACCAAAAATAAGTACTTTCAGCATTTCGGATATTTTCATAAAAGTTTAGACATTTGTAAAGTGTCGAGATTTTTGGTTTTATAAGGTGATGTGGATCCTGCATTGAGTCGGAGGTTCACACCACAGTAACCCGCCAAAACCGAATGGTGTCGTCGTTGAAAAAAGGACTGGTTTGCTATTGCAACATGTGATTATTTGCAAAAAATTGCGGATTTTTTCACTTATTTTCCATATAAGTATCTGCAAGTTTTCAGTATCGTGGAGTGAATAGGGTTACTGAGTGGGGTAATATTAAAAAAAACAGTTGAAAAATATATCGTAAATTATATAACTAAACCTAATTGAGCCTAGCTGAACCAAGCCATTATACAAACATGAAATAAAAACAAACATATAATAAAATTGAAAAACAGTTAAAATACTTATGGTGGGTTTGGCTATGGTTAGGTCAGGTTTATTATATTATTTATTGTATTTTTCAACTATTTCTTTCTTTTATTTTACCCCACTCTGTACCCCTATTCCCTCCGCGGCCTCGAAATCTTGCACATACTTATGTGGAAAATAAATAAAATAATCTGCAATTTTTTGTAAACAATCACGTATTAAAATATCAAAGAAGTTATTTCTTCAAAGAAGAAATCAATAATTTTTGATGGGTTAAAGCGATATGTCACCGAGCTGGTACGCCTCAATTGAAATCCTGGAGCCTCGGAAAAGTACTTTTAGGGATCTCTATATTACGGTACTTTCAAAATCGCAAGAAATAGGTACGCATCTGACCCCCTACCTCAGAAACCGAAAGTGCTTTTGCAATTCTGTTTGTACAGGAGCAAGAAGCGGATCGAGACAATTAGTTTTAGACATTTTTTAAAGCAATTTTTTCACGTATTCGCGAGATATCGGTCTTAAGAATGGCTCGAAATTTGACACAAATCCGTATATCTAACGAAATCAAATTAAAAAAATGTCAAATTTCAAATATCGCGCTTTATAATGAAAACCCAAAAAGCCGGGAAACATTAATTTTTATCGTTTTTGATTTCCCAAACGTCTCAAGTGTCGCATTGGCGGAAAAATGACATGTGTTCCTCAAGTACTATTTGATTTCGTTTTTCTTCATCCAAATGCGTGGGGAACTGTTGTTAAAACGATTCAGTAATTCAAAATAACAAAACCGCACATTCCCCTCTTCACTGACTTGCGACAAAACCATCATAAATGTGACACCCTGTACTTCCAATTTTAAATCCACAGGTTGGTCATTAACCGCTTCAGGCTGATTAATTTCCGAAGTTGCACCAGCAGCATGAGCATTAAATTCAATATGGATCAATTGAGCGCCTTACAAATGGAGTTTGCGACATTTTCACTTTCGAGGCAATTTCATAATCCAACAAGCGGATATCCAAACGATTCCATATCTTAAAAACAGAAAATTACCACAACCCGGTTTTTGTAGACTTATGGAGGGTAGTCCAACTAGGGGCATTTTCGCAACGTCTTTTCCTCGTGGCGGCTATTTGCGGCCTCAATTTTTTTCAAATACGGACCTGATTTTTTGTTCTCGTATTTTCGATGTGTTCACTTGAGACGCGTTTTGCGATGAAGTCCAGATTTGGGAGTAAATTTTTCGCAATAATATGTCATTGAAAAAAAGTTGCGTATGCAAGCACCGGTGTTGGAAAACGGTAATTTCCACACGCGAAGGCGTACGGAAAGGTACCGGTCGAGGACGTTAGGGAGGAACGATAATTTTCGAACGGTTTTTAGTTATTTTCTTCTGTCAGTTCAGCGTTTCCATTATCTCTCTAAGTTCAGCGACGTTCCCGCACCGGATTATAGGAGTCCTCACCTCAAAAATGCAATTTCTTTTTAAGGGAATTATTTACGTCCAATGTCGTGGAAATTAAATATCCAGTCGCGAAGCCTTGAAGCGGTGTCAAATTTTCACTTGATGCCCCCACACAGCAGCGGATTCCCTTCCAATTGCCATCATAATATGAGGTCTATCAAGCCGTAAGGATTGTGATATTTTCCAAACGAGCAAGTTCGAAATTTAGAAGCGAACTTTTCTGGCTTATTAAAACGTTCGCAAATACATTTTTCTCGAGAGTACAAATAGCAAAAGTTTCTTGCCCGAGCAATGGCACATATAGTTTAAACCGTAAAAAACCGGCAATGTAAACCTACAGAATAAATGAAAATTTGTGAACGCTCGGTTTCATTTTAAAACTTGAAATAAGTTCACGAAGCAGTAAAATTTATCGTCCGACCTCCATTTCGCACCCAGCGGGGGTAATAACATTACATAGACAATTTCATCTTTCACGTAAATCAAATTAGGTCCCAGATAAATGAGCCAGAAATAAAAGATTCTTTTTTGCTATGGAAATTAAGTGTTCTTTTGTTTGAGATGAATTTTTCTTTAAAGCGAAATTCCCGCTGAGTTTCGCTTGAAATCCTCGTCGTGATGGAAACCCAAACAATTGTATGTGGAAAAATTCCCGCTACTCTCCATTTATTTTTGTTTTATGTCTGTGGGTTATTGTGCCAAATAGATTCCTGCATCCGCTAAAACTTTGTCGCCTGCAATTTGCACGAACAATTTCCGCACTTTTACTGCAGGAAATAAAGGCATTTTGCCTTAGCCAACATCATCGAGTAAGATCTAGGAAATGGCCTTATATGAGGCGGAATTGTCCTTGATAGAATACAACTTTTAAAATCCCTCAGTTCGATGAAATAACGCAAGAGCTTCGAGGATCGAGGAGCTTTTTTGTCTCAACGAAACTTAAGTCTCACGAGTGCATGCTCCTTCTAAATCTATGTTCCTCGGAACTTGTGTTTCGTTTTCTGTATAAAGTAAACTGCATCTCCGAGAAAGCAACAAAATAAGTACGCCTGTTTCCCAGAAATCTTTAATATTTCAGCCTTCTCTAGGACTGATATCTTATTATTTTCCTGCATTTATTGAAAGCACGATAATAAAGAATTTTCCAAGCTGTAGACGTTACAGCTGGAAACTAATGCGTTTCTGGACAATCCCTTAAGACTGAAATCCATATAAAAATAAAATAGGAAGCCGAAGTCTTTTGTTCGATTTACCTGATTGCAAGGAGATTCATTGACGAAACCTCTGCTGCTTCTGCTTACCCATCCGTTGCTTTTAGAGAACATTTTCAATTTGCCGCTGGCGTTCTCGTGGCACAGTTTAAGGTCTTAAGGTTATTTCAAACAAGTTAAATAGAGTTTCTTTTATACTTTTGGAGCCTTAGGATTAAAAATCTCGTACGATCTGGAAGCAATGTGGCCGGAATTCGAATGCGAAGCTCGAGCGCAGATATCCGGTGGGGTCGTCCCGATGAGTCACTGTGGTATTTCCCTTAGTTTCCGAGATATTGAGCGGCCGTGGTACCTGTTTTTGCGATTTTGTGTTTGTTCCGAAAAAGTGCATTTCCATGATTTCGCGCCCCCAATCCAGACATTCGGGTTCAACATGGCGTTCATATTAGTCAGATTAACCCCCCCCCCCTCCCTCTCTTTCATTAACCTGGACAAAAAAGACTTTTTAATGAAATTGGGCCGGATCTGCGCCATCTGTGCAGCGTGCCCGAACTTTATACCGCACATGGGACTTTTTGTGTTTAATTAATTACTTTGAAAATTCTGTCTTTTCATCGACTTTTTGGCCACTCCATATTCCTTTGGGGGAATTGGGATAATGACTCTCTAAACTTGTTTTTAGTCATTTTTTACCAAATATATTTTTACACAATTTTCTTTTCATTAGAGGTGCGTACGACACTGCAGGCGTCCAGGATAAAAACGAACATTTAACCAAATTCGTCATCGATACTTTGAAACGTTTTTATTTTGTGCTAATTTTTGTCGGATTAGAATGTTTTCTTGTTTTTTGCATTTACAGACACTGTATTTGTGATTTTCAACACCATTCCAATTTGGATCTCTTCCATTAGAGAAAATTAAAGCGGTGCAAAACATTCTTAGAAATGTGTATATCATTTTTTGGTACTGAAGGTTTCGATAAACTGTCCTCACATTTTCTTCTAGTTTCACCTGAAGAGAGGTGGAGCGAATAGGTACAAGTAAGTGTATCGACAAAACTTAGTAGGACGATTTCCTAAAATCCTTGATAACGCTAAATCGAATGCGAGATTACTCGTATAATTGAAACATATTCATATAAACAAACATTAAAAGCTAAAATTATTTAAATAAAACTATTTTTACGGGGTATTCTCTTTCTATTTCATGCAATATATTTGGGAGTGACAGAGTAATTCAAGCATTTAAAAAGAGCGGGAGTTTTAGTTCCAAAGAGGTTTTGGTTGGACAGATTTATTACTGTCTTTACAGCTACATTGTTATTATTATTATTCATCGTTCGTTCTAGTCCTTAATACAGAACGAATCTTATTTTCAGTTGGTTTTAACAGAAAATACTGCGCACTTCCATCGTCATTTGTGTAACGCTACTTACCTATGTAATATGCTCTGATGTTTCCGGTCAGATACAGGGTGTCCCATTTTTGATAGGATTATTAAGAAATGTCGCTTAGAAATAAAATAGTTGGGAAAAGGTTTACGCAATATCGTGCTATATTTCGAGAAACAAATCATGGTGTAAACAGGTTTCTCGTGGGTCTGCTTGTTTTTCTAATACCGAGCAAAATTGAAATTGTTGCATTTTGGGAGCCCTTCTATAACTTGTTGTTATTTAAAAGAACTGAGCGATTATGAAAACGGATTCTCATGTATCTTTTTAGGTCGAGTCAAATTGCAATATGAGGTTTCTTACCTATCTAACTATTTTTGAGATATGGACCGAACTTATTTTCTTTCTAACAGAACACCCTGCATTCGTCTAAACTGCGGTGCCCCCTTTTGAAGCGTTTTTCAGTAATTTATGACACTATTGGGAAGTATTTGGAAACGCTTTCTGACGTCCCAATGACCATGGTCGAATTTAAAATGCTCTGCATAGCTAATTTTAAGGATGTGCGGAATTTCAAGAATTATGGAAATCTTACGAGAAATAATTACATTAAAAATAGAAAATATATATATTTTTTTATGCTTAGATTGATACAGGCTCGCAATTTTATAATGAAAATTAAATTTTTCCATGGAAAGGTTGAAAATTTGTTAAATTAACAATATTACCATGTTTAACTACTTAGTTTTTTTTGTAAATAAAATACGCAAAATAAATAAAAAAACAAGTGTTTTTTTGATAATTATTTCCCTAGTTCTTTGCATTGAAGCGCAAAGGTGTCAGCGTACCTTTTGGTCACGGTAGTTACACACAAAATCGGGATAGCAATAGTGTCAATACAACTCATAGTCGAACTGCTACAATGCGCTCACGTAGCTATAGTCGCAACTGAGAATGAGCCAGAAATTCTCTTCTCGACTCTTCCTTGCGAAGATAAAATATCCATGTAAACAAATGCATGCCACGTTCACGTGATCCGCTCAGGAAGAGAATATTGAACAGGACCATAGTCAGGCTACTGTTACACTGAAAAAATGTTTCGAACAAGCTCTTTTAGTAAACTATATTTATCAACGACTACTTAAATTAAGGCCTAGGGCACTAAAAGGGTTTTTATCAGTTAATTTACTGTCCATCTTGTAACGTTTGCAATAAACACTCTTCGCTCAAAATGAAACAAGTTCAACCCTGTGAAACGCTGTCGCACTTGTGAAATATAAGTTGCTCGGACGATATAACCAACCACCGGCCAGCCTAGCGATCACGCGTTTAGCTTGTTTACATGGACATTTTATATTCTTAAGATCGACTATAACTTAAAATTAAAGTCTTGAGTTCTCCATTGATTCATGATTCATTGTATGATTCACGCATGCGCGCTTCAAAAGAACTCTGAAACTATAATATTACAAAAAACAAACGTGTCGTTGCTCTGGTCGTGTGTTCGCCGCAATTCAGTGTTCAGCAGTGGTTAAAATTTAATAATTTATTTCTAAAAAGAAATTTTACCAGCTGAACCCTTGAAAGGCGTCATTTTATGTCCATCACACGAACATTCATAAACATTTTTAATGGGTCTGAAGCGAAATTTATCCTACCCGTGTTTTGAACTTAAATTCTTGAATTTCCTTACATTTTCTCATTTGATACTTTCTTATTCGACAATTGATCGTGAAGATCTCCGGCTTTCATGTCGCAATTAGTTGAATTCTGTAAGATTTTGTAAGCTCTTCCTTACGAACGTAATTTATTCTTTGCGAAGCAATTAAATTCTTATATTAAATTGCGAGGTCACTCATCCTGTATATATTTCCTAAATCAAGGCTCACATTTTATTTCTCAAAACGAAGCCTGTGATTCTCTCACTAGAAACAAAGTCGCAAATGACTGAAGATCATCTCACATGAATATTACCTGGAGGAGAATAAAATAAGATTTCCCACTCGGGGAAATGAAAGTAGGAGCTCCGCCTGGCAACAACACTTGATCTTGGATCTCTGGAAATTATGCTCGAAATAGCATTACATTGCACTTACCCGAAAATGTAACAACTTGAGATATAGCGAAACCAGGAAACATCCCAGGAAGATGAAATGCGCCTTGCGGACGTAATACCTGTGTTTGTAGTTTGTTAATTTGATCATTCGTTATGATATTAAACTGGTTATGTTAGAATATTTTTCAAATTTGGATATCTAATTTTAATAAATTAACAACGAAGTGCCAGTCGGTTATTTTCTATTGACGATATTCACTATGCTATGCATATTATATAGGGTATTTCATAAATATACCGCCAAACTTTTAGGGAATGTAGAACTCATAAAAACAAGTATTTAGAACGAATAAGTTATTTCCGAAATCGCTTCATTTCCAAAGTACAGGGTGTTTAATTTTTGTTTTTTTTTAATATTTCACAAACGATTTAGGATAAGGACATTAAATTCGGAACCCACTATGGCTAGATAAATGTGCACTTTCCCCAATAAGCAGAGTATATTCATTTACACCAGTGGCGTCGCTGTTGCAATTCAATAGGATGTTTTTGATGGAGAAATAGTACGCCAGTCACTTTTTTTAGTACAAATATTTTTTCCATAATATGCCATTAATTCTTAATTCAACGAGACCTCTTAGTGTTTTGTTGCTTAAGAAGTCGTTTTCAAAATAAAAAAATATTTCTCATTCGCATGTCTACCAAAAAACCGGTATATATTTCCAAATGCGATTTTAAAAAATGATTTTGGAGAAATAAATTTTATTTTATTTTAATTGAGGTGGAGGACATGAAAACGAACAATTTTATGTCCGTATTCTAAACCGTGTTTAAAATTAAAGAAAAAATGAACAATTAAACACCCTGTATTTTGGATACGGAGCAATTTCAACCTTAATTTTATTCGTTCTAAATATCTGTTTTTATCGGCTCTACATCCCCTGAAAGTTTATCGGGATGTTTATGAAACACCTTGTATACATTCTACAATAAGTGCACGCAATTCCTGTGAAACAAGGAAAGAAATTATGGCCGCATTAGAGGTGCATGCCCCGAATTTGAAAAATCATAATTTAATTGGTGCTCTTCAATCCATCAGACGTCTATATGAATTATGTGTGCAACAAAATGGTTCATACTTTGAACGTCTACTTTAAATTAAATGTATTTTTGTAACTCTTTTTCACTCTTATTTATATGAGAAATGTTTTTAATTAAAAATATTTTCTAGCTAATGAAAAAATAAAAATTTGTTACGCATCAGGGCCAAATATAAAAAAATGTTAAGAGACATTTTTTGTAGAGAATGAAATTACTTATTTAGGAAACAATAAAAATTATATTATTGACAGGACCGTATTAGTAATTTATTGAATATTCTGATAGTAAAACCCTATAACTCCGCAGTGTTTGCACACGGGCTATGATATTATTATTGAACACGGCAGCATCCAATGTGAGGCTGTACACCAAGTTTGGTTTAAATATCTCCATATGTTGGACCATTACCAAAAATAATTGAAATTTTTTAAAAGTTTTTATCGCCCAGGATTTTTAAAACGAAGCGTTTATGGGCGTATGTTGATTTGAAATTTACTTTCCAAAAAAAGTTTCTTCTATCGAATGTTAAACTCCTGCTGCAAAAAAGTGGATTACTCTGTATTTTATATCATATACTTATATTTACTATACTCAATCTGCTATTTCATCTCCATATTTGCAAATTTTGAGAATATTTGATCTTAGATTTTTTTTTGGTTTTTATTCTATCTATTTTTCCTCTCTTCTTTGAATATCACGAATTTTCTTCGCCCCTCTCTTCATTTCCATGTTTGCAACTCTTGTGGAGGAAAGTTAAAATTTATTTGCAACATGGTTTTCTGCTCTGTGTGGTTGAATGCCACAAACGTATGACTGAAAATCAACATTTGAAAACATTTTGGTGGAATTGTTTTTTGACCGAACTCAGCGTCACAACGCAATTTTATTATATTGCGTAATTAATCACTCAACCAAGTGCCGTTTTGTGAGCATTCCAGTAGTTCCCAAGATATACAAGGCGTTTCAACATTATATTAGTTCCTGTAATATAGAAGTTTCTTTTAATGTGACAAGTTTGTAAAAAAAGCTTGACACCTTGTATCATCAAAACGAGGCATTGCCAGATCTATGTTTATACAAACTTTTCGTCTTAGGGTCACGCGTAGAATCGTTCCTTGAAGTTTAGCTATGTAGCTATAAAAACGCCCTGTACAGCAGAAAAGACCAGAGGTAATTCGATACAATCACCAAAAAACAACGATTTACCTGGAGTCGCTCTTTTGGAGTGCAGACATGACTGATGACATGCAGAAGAGAAATTTCGGAAAGTTTCACACAATTAAAATGTTCATCTGTCATACATTAAAATGTTTCTTTTGTTTTCGTTTTTCTAACGTCTTTCCAGGTTTTGGAGCCGGCACGGTAATTTGTCAGCGAGACGTTGTTAGGGGTGTTCTTCCGAGTTGCTCTTCCTAGGTCTTTGGCAGAGCTAGTAAATCTTTAGTAACGGGTGAACATTTCTGTAAAAAGCATGCAAGAATTCACCATGAAAGCTCTCAAAATTGCAGGTATTTTGATGTTCAAAAAAATCCTCCACACGGTTGATTGCAAATCGTTTTACGTGGTAATTTTGGTTGTGTCTTAATTTAAGGTAGTTTTAACTAAAAACAAGAACAAAAAACACACTATCGCAGGCCTTGATTTTTCTAGCGATTCCTTCGTTTGCCTCGCGCACCTACTTAGAAGATAATAGCAACTATCATCGGCTTCAAAACATGAATGTTCTGCAGTGACTGTTTTGCAACGATGAGCATCCTAGGTGTCAACATTCACATTGATAATTAAATTTCTTTAAATTTGTTTATTAATTCTTTTTTTTTTTTTAATCTAGAGCAATTCGCTGCTTCCTTTGTGCAGTTCTAATTGATACTTATTAACTCCATCGAACATCAAAGAGGAAATTAGTGGAAGAAATCGCCACGATTCACTGGATAGTAATAGATTAATTCAAATACAATAGTTTTCACGTTGTCTCCGGGTGCCTGTCGGAGATAAAATAAAGGAGCAAACAAGAGGCTCCCGTATTAGAAGTGCATTGTCTGAACTGGATAGCGCATCTGCTATTGACAGTTAAAGTGCCCTCGGTGAAGGATGAGACAACTCCTGCACGAAATTGGAACAGTTTGCGAGAATGGAAACGATTACCGATGTTTTGACGTCAATATCTCGTAACCGATATTATTTGTGTGGATTGACTCTAACGCTGGGTTTAAGGTCGACAATGAGGTAAACAATAACTCAACCATCCCTCCCTAGCAGCTGCTCACAGGCGGAAACCTCTCTGTATTGAATAAATAATGATCATCGGCAATATTTCAAATTCATCATCACCGATCATTAAAGTGTGAAACATATTCTCAATTTTCCTGTTTTTTATTTAGCCAGAAAACCGCATTGCATATTTACTCTTTAAACAACCATGAATATTTAACGATTTTAAATTTGCAATGCAACATCACAAAATTCAATAATAACCGCTGTGAGGAGCGTTTTATGAGTGGCTGTAAGCTTGCCGCGCTCTCTGGATATTCTCGGACATAAAAGTCCAATAATTCAACCCTTAAATCATCAAGAGCAGCAGGAAGGAAATCTCAAATCTTTTATAGGTCAATGTCTCAATACAATGCATGTGCAATTTTTGAAACTGCATTGTTCGCATTCGGAAACGTTTTAGTGTTTCTTTTATGTCACGCTGGATGGGATAGTTGTCCGCACGATTTCACCCGAATAGTGCACAATCTTGAAATGGTTATTACATATTTTGCTATATCTGTGTTTTTGCAAGCGACATCGTTGTAGAGGAGCAATTGTTATGACATCAATTCATTTGTACTGATTTAAATTGCTTTGTGTCCTGCTAAGGGTGTAGAAAACCTGCGGTCGTCAATCAATCAAGGTTTCACCTGCCACGAGCGATTGACCATTTTTTCGATGGTTTTCCGCTCCGAACCCAATCTAAGGACCGTTGGTGGTGAAATGTCAATGGTCGTTTTAGGTTGAGGATATACGACTTTGAACGGAGTCGCTATGTTATTTTCCACCACTGGTCTCTTGCAGGAAAGTTCACATTGATTGAGACTAAAGGTACATGTTTTTCTTTGATTGGTGAACGATATCATCTATTGTTAACCTTCATGGCAAAACAATTGTTATGCCACTGCCAAAACACCACGATCATGCGGATGCATTACCTGACAAACCATCATTCTGACGGATATTGGCAAACGACGTTTGTCACAACGTCGTGGTTGTGGTAGTTAAATTATTTGACGAATAGCACAGATTAATCAAGTTCCTCAAATTAATACGATAAATTGATGATGTGTAGTTGTTTCTTGAATATTGATGAACTATTGGTATGTGGTGGAAAGTGTCTTTTACTTCCTTGAAAGTTGGTGTCATACGTTTCGCGTCGGGGCTCAAACTACTCGGGGTAGTAAAAGTAGCATCCACTTTCCTTACGCTGTAAATAACTATTGGCACGAGCTAGCCGGTTTTAATCGGGTTAAAAGCAGTAGTTAACTACGAACCTGAACTAACCTGAAAGTTGGCGGTAAAAAAATGAAGTGACCACCTCTGCTGGAAAATCCCTTTTACTCCCTTGAATAATGAAGCCTTCCGCTTCGCATGGGGGCGAAATCGTTCGCAGGAGTAAAAGTAGCACTTTCTTCCTTTACTGTGCAAATAACCATTTAACTAGACTAGACGGTTTTAATCAGGTTAAAACCAATGGTTAAAACCTCATTAATCAAAGATCTATCGCCTTTGTACGAGGATAGTTCCAAAAATACCCGACCTAACATTTGAAGAAAAGATTTGGCAAATAGGATGGTTGAGGAGAAAGTTCGAAACTGTGTTGATTCATTTTGGTCATCGCGATGGCGGAAGTGGGGAGTGGCACCTTATCTTGATGAAACCAGACTTTCTTTTTCGCCAAATGCGCTCGCTTTTTCTTAATTTTTTGCTCAAACACTGCAGTAAAGTTGCACAATACACTGTGTGATATAGAAAAGAGAACACCCTGTGAAAATGATTTTATTTAAAAAATTTTTGGTATGCATGCTTGTATAAGGGAATCCAAAAAAAAAAAAATTTCAGCCATATTTGTTAATGTATTTACGGGCTATCAGGAATTTTAGTTTTTTTTACTATAAAAATTGCATTAAAATATTGACAATATGACTGCAAAATATCATTTATTGGCGGATAGCGTGCTTAGAAAGTGCTTTTAGATTAATCAAAATGCTTAAACGCAGAATGTAGCACATTTTTCATCAATTGAGCAAGTTGCAGAGAGGTTGAATAGTGACTCTACGAGAGGCTGCTCGGTCATTTAGGAAAATTGCTATTAGATTGACCCGTAGTGTAAACACTATAGTGAGATGTTGTTAGGACTGGTTTCAAGTTAGAAGGAGAGCTACTGGACGATCTCGAAGAACTACAGAACGCCAAGATCACTGTGGATTCGTCTCGTCGTGGATTCTGGCAGATCAGTGGTTTGCTGAGTATGGAAGACCCATTGGGATTCGAACCATTTATGGCCGAATAAGAAGTTTTGGACTGATTTTCCTCCGCCCTATTTTATGTTATCCCTCACTTTAAATCATTGTCAAAATTGACTGAAGTAGTGCAGAGAACAGACACACTGGGATAGGATAATATCGTGTTTAGTGACGAATCCAGATTTTGTTTGGGTATGTATGATAGCTGGGTAACAGTAAGAAGAAGACGGGGTGAAAGAGGGGATCCTCAGTTTACAATACAGGGGCATGTCCATCAGACTGTTGGGGTACTATTGCGTATTGTAACGGATCATTTTTACTTTTCATTAGAGGCACTATGACAAACCAATGACACATCCTAGAAGTCTTGGAACCTCATCTGGTGCCTTATCTGGAAACTCTTGTTAATCCAGTTTTCCAACAAGACAATGCACGACCGCATATGGTTAGAGTGACTATGGACTTCTTTCATCAAAATGCAATCAATTTGCTACTTTGGCCATCTCGATCTTCAGACCACTCACCGATTGAATATGTATGAGATATTGTAGGCAGAAGGTTGCATAATTTACCACATCCCCCACAAACCCTAGCGGCACTATGTCATGCTGTCCAGTTAGCCTGGAATGAGATCCCCCAAGCGGACATCAATCACCTCATTAGATCCATGCCTAGACGTGTACAGGAATGTATAAGACATCGCGGAGGATCGACACATTTTTTTTTTGTTTTTAACAATAAAAATGTGTTCAATGTTTTAATAAAGTACTTATTTTAGCGTAAGAAACATCCATACCAAAAATTATTTAAATAAAACCATTTTTACGGGGTGTCCTCTTTTCTATATCACGCAGTATAATATCCGTTTTTTCTTTTTTGTTTAGAGAGATGGTTAATAAAAATGATCCCACGCGCATCCCAAAAAACTAACGCCATCACTCTTCCTGCAGATGAAAAGGTTTTCGCCTTCTTTGGAGCCGATTCTCCCATTTGGATCCATTGTTTGGCTGCTCTTTTGTCTCGGGTGTGAAGTGATGGATTCATGTTTCTTCCAGGGTTGTGAATCGACGCAAAAAACTCGGCTTCATTGCCACGAAACTTTTCCAGACATCACTTTGAAACATCCTCACGGCACTGTATTTGTTCACTTGTGAGTAATCGCGGCAACGATCTTGCGCACAACCTTATCATATCCAATTGTTTGGGCAAAATGCGATCTCCAGTACTTTTTGAAACTCCAATCGTGTCTGCTAACTCGCCCAAATTTACTCCACGGTCTTCAAATACATTTTTGTGGATTTTCATCACAATATCTGGAGCGGTCAGGTCTGGAGTGTCATTGGTTCGACCTCTGCGGAGTTGGTCTAGGCAGGTCGTACGGCCGGGTTTAAACTCTGCCACCCCAGAGTAGGATTTTAACTCCGTTTTGATGGTAATTGGACCAACATCTTTCAAATGAAAATACTTAATCAGGTATCGATGAGCAATTTTTTCCATGTTGGCAAAATACGTAAAAGTGTGCACTGAAAACGGTCCCAAAACGCACAAAATCAAAGTAGCGCCCTCAAACTTTGGACATAAGCTATTTTGGGTTAGTTCTTTATAATATAGGCAAATTTTCAACAAAAAACCTCCATCCATATCTCAGGAAGCGTACTTCTGGAATTATCCTCGTAGTAAACAGAACTTGTTCCCAATGATCCGCACTGGAGTCCTCAGCTTCTGGCAAATATATGGAGATGAAATTCGAGTTTCAAACTAAGGATTGCCAGTATTCTATGCAAATTTGCGTCGACTTGAAAGGAAAACGGACACAGTTCTTGTTTAGACTGGTAGACAAAGTGAACCCCCTTCATATACATGAAAAGCATCGGTTAATTTAGGGCAGCTACACACCGTGTCTGGTCCCCTGCTGTTGATTGACTACCTATTGAATAATTCCCGTTTTAGCCAAAAAAAAAACAAGACAGTTAAAGAACTTTAGTTTTGGGACTCAAAGATAAATAGTTCGCGAGGCCTCCAGCTCCTGCTGCAGTAATTATCTCTCTCTCGACTAAGCAGGAGACAGTTTGTTAAGCCGAAACGTTGTACGGCTCAAATAAACGAGAGAATGACAAATTCTTGAGGCTTAATTTCAGGGACAAGTTCTAGCAAATATTGTAATCTCAAGGATATTATACGCATACTTAAGTGAAACGAGAACTTCCTGTGTATCACGACGCGCAAAGTTTTAATTAAGGATGCGGTTGACACCAGAGACAGACAGCTTTTATAAGGGCCCTTAAATAAAAAAAAAAAAAGTTGGATCGTAACAAAGACTTAATGCTAAGCCGATGCTATAAAAAGCATGAACCAGAACGTGCCAACCTTTATAAAATAAAAGTGAAAGCATTTACCTATAAAACAAAGAAAAGGGATGGCGAATTGGCCTCTGGTCGGCAGTAAAATGGCTATTTTATGTGAATATTGCCCGGCTTTAGGTCTCGACTTCCTGCAATTTATTATTCCACTCGTAATCATTTTCAAAGGGCTTACTTACCTTTATGAATTGGAAGATCCTCATATTCATAAAAAATCAATATGTATTCGCTAAGACAGAAGTTGTTGACAGTCTAATGAACCCTCTAAAATTTATAAAATATTGCAAGGTCTTTTCCTTATATGGGCTATGGGGTGTTTAGTACAATCTGGTACTCTCGTTTCTCCCAAATGCGCTCTGTGCAAAAGGCCAGAGACGCCATTCGTTATGTTTAGACTTAGGTATTTTTAGTATTCCCTGAATAGCGATTTTGCCGAATAGTCGGATACGTCGCCCTTAATTTGTAACCCCCAGATATTCCGCAAATATTCGGCAAAGCTGGATAGTAATGGCGTGCGCTTCCGTATCACTCCAAACTCGTGTGGATTTTGTGCTTTGCTGATAATATTTTAATACCATTCTGGATAATTTTCTCGAGCATCTGGAGCATTATGGCGCTTTCTGGGCACTTCCAGACCAACTTATTAATGCAGCAACGTTAATTTATAGCTGTTTACCTAGCAAGTGAGGAAAGCGATACTTACCGCATGCTCAATGCAGTAAAGATACTTTCGCAAGTGTGAGAAATACTTTTGCTACGAGTGAATGAAAAAGGGTGGGTTTGCTTATTAAAAGAAACGAATAATGCTGTCTTTAGTAACTTTTTTCTTCCCGGAAGAATTTCTGGACAAGCTCATAAAATGCGCAAGAAGTGGTTATAGTTCCGGTTAGTTCAGCGTTTTTTAGACGGCGCTCGGAAATGCGAGCACATTTAATTATCCAGAATTTATTCCAAGGTGAATATTCTCTCTTTTTCTTAAAAAAATGTTGTTTTTTTTTCTATGCCGATGCGACCTGAGTTGTCTTTCACGAAAACGTTTTTTTTTTTTAATTTAAATTAGAAAATAAAAGATTTTTCGCTGAATTTGCCCTGCTACGAAATATTCATATAATTAAGAAAGATGGTTATGTACCAAAACTATCTTCTAAGCGGTCATAAATTACTCCGGGCATTTGTAAAATGTGCATCTAGAAACCAGCTACAATTCCTTTAAGAAGCAATAAAAGTCCACGTAGCAGAGGCTGATTTAAAAATTGTGATATTTAGAAATTCATTAGTATTAAATTAAATTCGCATTAAATAACCCAATATGAATTTATGAAATTCCACAAATATTTTTACATTTTCTTTACAATTACTGATCTCAAAAAGTCTAGAAATGCCACTAAAAGTCAAGAAAGTAAAAGACATTTTACACCAGTGGTATGCACTAAGTTTTCTCTATAAAAAACAGGATATAAGTGTTGTTTAAGCAAATGGAAGGTATGGAAGAATGTCAGAGACCAAAGCTTTCCTTCCTGATGCAAATAATTGTTCAAAACTTCTTCTCGATAAAAACCGAATTTGTGTTTGAACAACTCCAACGTTCTACCAAAATCTAGAAACTTACAGATTTATGTTTATATTTCAGTCATCCAAAAGCTCCTTCCAAGCTTTGTGTAGTAATTTAGATCGCATAACCGAAATTTCCCTTAATTTGAAATCTTTGACTTTGAAGGATACTTTTTGAAATTCTCGAAATATCCTGAAATATTGCATTTATGTGTGTGGGAAAATGTCTTCTGATATTAACCATGGAGGTTACAGGTATTCCAAAAATTAAAATAAGCAAAAATAAGGGAGTAATTTGAATTGTAGTTAATCTTAAAATTTCTCAAAATATTAAGGGCAATAATCTGAACTAATCTAAAGGTTAACAAAGACAGTTTTTTATTTCTATAAGTCAAAGAATTTGTTTTCGAACCCTTTTTGAATTTTACCACAATTATGGGTCCAAACCTTCAGCTTTAAAACGGAATTCTAAGTTTTTCGGTTGAGTCTGACATTGTGCTGTTGAGTTAAAAACAGTTACTTAAAGTAGATATACAGGGTGTCCATTGAACGGCTCTTCGGACTTCTATGAGTTTTTTGTGATGTCATAAAAAATCAGTAGTGCGGATATATGTATGTGAGTGTAATGAAGATGAGACAACCCTACAGGGTGCCCCCAAAAAAAGGGGCGTCATAAAGTATAATTTTTCTGTAAATGAGACCATCTGCATGTGTTTCACGTGATAGAGTAGTCTCTAGTACTAGGTTGGTTACTAATTTTAAAATTTACTTCAATTCGCAGAATATACGTCCATATAAATGATTTTTTATGATATCCCAAATAAACTCAAAGGAGTCCGTAAGACTTTCATATAGATACTTTGTATACTGAAGAGATTTATCCGTTTCGAATCAAAGCTGGAAAGAATTAATTTTTTGACCCCTCAATTTTGACCGGTTTTAACCAGTTTTCACCAGACCGCAGGTCAAAATAATTTTTTTTTTTAATAGTTTTTAGACTGCTTAGATGCAGTTCATGATCCTAGGAAGCAAAGCTTTTTTTAATGACAGAAAAGTATTTTCATCCCTTTTGTTGGTCTCCTACGCCTCTCGGGAAATCGACACATTCAGCCCAAGCGCCATTGTTAAGAAGTTTCATTTTTACGAGTTTCTCCAATCATATAATCGGGGCCCCATAGTGTTACCGATTTCCCATTCTATACAGGTCCGTGTTTCCTTTACGACCTCTTAAACGACCGATACATTTTACGATTTATATATGGAATAATCTCGGAAAGAATTGGCCAAAGAATTACTGCCTACAATATACCACTTAAAGGCGAGACATGAACAGTTTTGTGAAAACCAATTTAAGCATTTAAATTGGCGCTAACGTTGAGTTTTCCTATACACTAGGGAAAATCGCTGGGGAAATTGAGCAAGTAATGCGACGTACTATCGAATGAATACGAATCAAATAACCTGTGTGTGTTGTAAAGTACCTGGAAAACCACTTACAAAGGGACCATTTTAGCATTCGCTTTATGTAATTAGCCATTTGGTCCGATGGGAATTTAATTTAAACGAGTAAGTATTCGGAGGGGCAGCATTTTTGGATTAACATTCTGCATACAGTGTTCCATATTAGCTGATCTAATTAGTCGCGCAAAGCTTTGAAGGCGACTAATTCCGAGTTTTATGGCATTCTCATATTTCAAATGTGAGTTTTGCATTCTTCCTCGCAATTTATCTATGAAATCGGATTGAAATTGTTAATTTAGAGAACCTATTTTATGTGCGTTAAAGTTTTTGAATTCTTGTCCCTCATCGCTTTATATTTATATTGCTTAGCACCGGTCTTCGGTTTCTGACAATGATGATTTTTTAAATTTTCAAGAAAAAACCACCAGAAAATGATCCTTTACCGTCCTTAGTAACTACCTTATTGTTAAAGGAGTTACGAAATTAAAGTACCGGTTTTTATTATGTAACTAGTTACGAAATGAGCCGTCTAACCGACTCGATTAACAAAAGTTGTCGCTTTATTTGTCAAAATTCAAAATGTTGTTTCATGTTTCGAGATTAAAATCGATTTAAGCAGTTTCTCTGCTCAGCTATGATACTCCTTTTAAAAGAAGTCCTTTTTAAAAAAATGTACTTCGACACTCCCAGAAAATACAAAATTTCATAAGAATGCCGCATTATTGAACAAAAATATAATCAAACACCATAGTTAAAATTTTAACTTTAACATTCTTTATCTCGAAGCCAGTTGCCGAGGGTCATGAAATTTCAATCTTAAAATTCTTCGAAAATTCACCCTTTAGATTTTGTGTACATATTTAATTAACACCTTGTGTATTACACACCAAAGTACAAAATGTTTCATTACTGACGAGAGATTTGATGGTTCACGGAGTTCCAAAGCGTCGAGGTTGTTCGGATTAGTTCAGGTTATTAATCTCGAAGCAGCCAGGAAACTTCCCAAGGTAGTTTCTACACTATTTTATTTAAACACCTAATACGTATTTATGTGTAAATATCAAGTATTTAGCCAGACATTAGTTTCCCGCAATAAAGATGAAGAATTTCTGCTCCAAAATTGTCGTATTTTGGTGAATATTTGAACAAAACAGATCATAAAATCAAAGTCGTGATTAGACACTCTGGCGACATCGATCTCACGTCGGTCATTGCGTTGACTGATGCTAGTCGCAACTAACATCACTGTAACGTCAGTGGTGGAATTGTCTAAAACCAAGTGGAAGGACCGTCAACCGGTCGGTGCTCTTCAATTGTTTAAACATGCGCGTTGGATTTTTCACTTGGAGAAACTGGCGTAACGGCGACTTCGCCTGCCAACCATGAACTTTAAGTTGTGTAGAGATTCAGCATCGAAGATTCTTAGCCGTTTTATCTATATGACTTAGAATGTTTTATAGCCCTATCACACTTCACAAGAGGATATTTCGCAGTTCCGTAAGCACGGAAGATACGCGCCATCTGGATTGGACAAGGGAATGCAGAATCCCACACAGTTTTAACATCTGGTTCGTTCTCGGAGGCTTCGCAACCGGCCCTAAAAGGAACCGAGATCAGAACGCGATAAATTCAATTTTTCGTAGTGCCAGGGTTAGAAATAATAACGCAGAGGAATGTAGCTGCCTCGTACTCTGTTCATGAAAAAACTCCCTTATCAGTTCAAGCACGTGTGTGAAATTTGAATTTCTTATAACCGCTTTAATTTTACAAAACACGTCGAAGTCCCCCGCCGAACGAAAGAGAAGGAAACCGATAAATTAAAATACCAGGAGCGTTGCTCGGTTACCAAGTCCGTAACTGTGCCATAAACCCATTGTTCGGAAAATTCCTTATTCCACCTGCTCCAAGTCGCTCTAAATGTGTTTCGGCTTTCAAAAGGGAACTTGCTAATTTAGTTTGCACTGTTCGCAGTCGCTCGACTGAAATTGAGTGCCCGGATTTCAGTCGTAAGTTTTTAGAAAAAGGGCTTCTCGGAAAATTGAGCGATTCTTCTTATGGTAAAACGACTCGATGCCTGAAATTAAACTGGAAGTTTTATTCCTTCAAACTTCTCTCACAAAAACCGCAGACCTAATAAAACGTATATGACGTTATCTTTGTTTCGGCAATACTTCTGGCTTCCTGCAGTAAATAAACTCTTAATGAACTCGAAATCTGGCGAAGCACATCTCGGTGCTATCCCTGGGCAATTTGAAACATTCGTACCAAATGCATCTTGATTCATCACGTCCACGAAATTAATAACGATACTACAGCAAAGTAAATTACCAACAGCTCATTTTGCGGAATAACTGCTGTAATTTGGACGCAGTTTTGAAAATTGCTTTTTACTTAATAAACTGCGAGCTTATTAAATTTCCACGTTCCCTCTCTGGATTCTTTCGCAAAGAATTTTTAACCATCCCCGAGCGGTTAATCTTTCAATTCTTTACCAACCAATTAGTGGGAATATTTTGGGAATTTCTCCACCGAGATTCTTCGTTCTGGCAGATGAATTGCTAAAATTTCGTTAATACAAAATCCGATAACAAGGTCACATAGTAACTTTTCAAAAACGTTCCAAAACTTCATGTCTCATCATCAAAGTGGTTCCTACCGAAGGAAGAACGAGGGACACCAGCCTGCGGTACAAGAAGTCGGTAACCTGAGGTGATGAAAATGGGCTTAGGGAGACATCAAGTCTTTAAGTAGAGCAGATTTGAGAGCAGCAGTCATTTATATCTATTTCGTATGCATAAGGGGCATATCAAGAGCGATTTGAAAAAATAATTAATTTTTGTTTTTTTTTTTCATTTTCTCTCACGTTGAGAAATTATCAACAACGCGGATCGATGGGAAGGAACGAAGATCGAGGTTCTTTATCCATGCACTTCGATCGAAATTTTGTGCAATGGGAAATATTTAAGATTGCATTGCAAAAATCAGGTTGTAAGCATGAAGGAGAGGACTGGAAAGAAAACCAAACTCTGGAACAGCAGATTCCCTGTACGTTAAGAAAGAACTCTGGAAAGAGGGGAATGCCGCTCTCTTCACTTTACTTCCCACGTGTCTATCCCATAGAAGAGATAATGGGAGTCAGGTTAGCCCAGTGGATAAAAAAAATTTGGGAAAATATCAGTTACTAATTTCTCTCATTATACAGGGTGATTCTTCATGGATGACAAAAAAGTAAATCGGAGAGTCGCCAGCTTATTTTAAGATGAAAAATTCATATAAAGGCTAAGTTGCTTCCAATTTGATTTACAGGGTGTTCAAGCATCTGTTTTATTTTCGATTATTATTGACGTCTCTGCTGTTGGTAAAGATGATTAACTCAAAATTAGTTGTAAGAATTTTTTTAACATTACGAAGAAACTGAAATAACAATATTTAACATACTCTAAACGTCATTACCTCTTCCGTAATCGGTTTCAATAATTTACACTAGAACTTTTTTTATGGTACTTTTAAATATTACTCCTTAACCTTGCTTAATTCCTTATGTCTTTTATCAACTTTTTTGCCTCTTCAGTTTTTTTATTGAGAACAATAGCTAAAGAGATATTTGCAAAAATATGCAACCAGTTCGCCTCGATTGACCTAAGAATGTGATAAAACGATAAATCAAAACGAAAGCGATTTAGGACCTGCCTTTATATGAAGTTATCTTAAAATAAGCTCATGATTCACCCATTTCATGTTTTCCCATCCATTAAGAAACACCCTATAGAGCAAATGTTAATAGCTCGGTGAACCGAGAAGCGCCATTGCCATTCATAAACTATGAAAGCTCATAAGCGTTTGCAAAAGCTCTGTCCATTTTAAGACAATATAGCTATAATCAGGGGCGCACCAAGAGAAAGGGGATTGACAAAAAAAGGAAAGGCAAGAAAAACCTTTACTTTTTCAAGAGTCAAAATCCCTGAAAGCCGTGGAACATAACTGTTTTTCGTAGACTGTTAAAAGCTCACTCATGCTCTTGGCCCGCGTAAAGCAACTCCTTCGGCACTTGTCAAGTAAATAAGTATTACCGCCCTGAATGCGAAATGAAAATTTTCTACTTTTAACAAAAATAAAGTGATAGTTTTCATAACCAAGACCTTGCTACGATGGCACGAAGGTTCAGATACGCTGAGATTCGTATTGAATGTTCAGATAGTGCTTCAGAAAACTCAATTAAGAATTTATGATTTTGAGAATTTATAAGATGATGAACACATTGAAGGATATCTCCAGACACAGCTTAATGTATCAAATAACCAGATGTTGCCATTGAATTTAGTTTGGAAATGTCTGGAAATGAGCATTCAACAAATTAGCTTGGGGGGTGATTTTGAACAATTGCGAAACTGAACTTTCAACCTAAAAGCCTTGGAGAGCTTTAGGAGCTGTATCAGAAGATAGCACTCCATTATGGATTTTACTGACTCTACCATGTTATTTGAAATAATGTAGCATATGTAGTCAAGAGCTCTGGATAATATTTCCGAGCGGCACACTAAATGTGATATTTTCAGCACAGCAAAAATAGAGATGATGTAAAACGATATTCTTGGTGACGATGTATGTATTGCTTTATTGAAAGCCAGTGAGAAATGCTAAATTGAGTTAATATTTCTTCTCAGCTCGAAGATGGATTGGCTGTGTTCCGTCCTAGAAAGAAAATATAAGAAGCAATACCGCAAAAAGAACCGCAGGGAAGATAAATGGCCGTCTCAGTGGCATCGACAAGTATGGATGAGCATAATAACATCGCATCCCCCTTATTGCCATGTTTATTCTCGTGTTTATTGTGACTTAATATTCTTTTCATTTAATTAATGAGCTGTGCTCAATTAGGGCTGCTTTAGCACAGCAACACGAGAACGACATTACCGTTTGTCCCGTACTCAGGACTCAATTATACTGCATTTTGTACGTTAACCGAAACCCGTTTTGTTATTAAATTGTTGTTTCGAGTACGATAAACTAATTCAAATTCGATGGACCGTCCCCGTCCTTGAATCAAATTCAACTGAAACGTTAACGTCCCGTATCTAATTCGACTTGGGCCGGAGCTTAAGAACTTTTTGCGTAATGAAGGATGGATTGAGCCAAGTGTCCGCTAATTGTTTTCGCTTTAGAGCTATCAGCAAGACAAAGCAGAGATGAAAGAAAAGTCTCGAAAAGCTTTTAAAACCCACACGCAGGCCTAATAAAACCCGGGAGAGTGATAAATTAAAATGCGAAAGCAGTTGAGTGGAAACCGAATTACGGTCTGATTCGACGGAATGGCTTACCTGCCCGGCTTCACTTTTCGCATTTTCTTTCTTTTCTTTCCAATTTAAATAACTCCACTCCATCGAACCTCGGCCCCAATATATTCCCGCACGAGTATAATAAGGAGTAAATACAAAGAGCAAAATAATTTTATTTCGGAATCTGATACAGTGAAACTGTGCCAGTCAAAGGAGAATCAATGGCACCACGTTAAGGCTCCGCCAAGAGCTACTGTCGTTCTACCAAGAAGCTCACACCAGTACAGATTACGCACACGCAGCGCGCCGACGCAATACACGAGATTGAAACTGAGCGCGATTGCGCGCGACATAGATTGTTTTCAAGACGGTTACAATTGGGGAGGCAATGGCGCCACATAAGAGTACCAACGTGTCCTCACTCCCAATGTTAATGTAACCTGTTAGGCAGTCTGTGAGGATTTGGTACCTATTTTCCGTAACCGGAGACTTATTTATAAATTTTACTTAGGTTACCTTAGCGTTGATGATCATTCAGTTTTCCACCAACATCTTCACGTGCGGGGGTTTATTTTCTCTGAAACATCAGTTGAAACAATTCACTGCCTCTGGACTTTTACTCTGCCTATTGTACTGTGAGGAGGGAAGGTGCGAGAAAGGAACGCTTGTAAACGTGCAAGCCAAGGCACCTTGGCTGGGTTATTTCTAACCTTTTCTCATCTTGATCCGGGTCATCCAGTGAGCAGCTCAGTGTCTTCATACCATCGAAGTAAGTCGTTGCACATTGGATAGAGTTACCCCAGAGTTCTTAACAGTTTGGCACTGTCCACGATCGTCTTATATGGCCCCAAAAAATGTGCACCGCAACGATAGGATTTTAAGATATTTTTACAAAGCGACAAAAGGACAATTGAAATGAAATCGATCGTATAATTTGCAGATAATATATAGATAAGGACATAGAACAAAAAAAAAGGCCGATAGTGCATTTCAGGAATTTTTGGCTGCTTTTTTCGTTGAAGGCTCATTGAAGTACGTGATTGTTATTTAATGCCGCTTTTAAGATTTCGAAGAGAAGCCATCCTAAGCTGGAAAAGTGTCTCCCCTGAATTTGTTTGTACAAGCTTTGAGGGATTTTTCAAGTGACCCTAATTTTATGCTCGGGAGTTCAATTAGCACAGGGCTCTTCATAGAATTTGGTCTTTTAACCGGAGGCACTTGGACAAATTTCAAGTACGCCTGCGGAATTCGCGGATAATACCGCAAATTTTTTACATCAGTATCAAATAGGCGATTTACTTTTTGAATTACATTATAGGTATTATACAGGGTGTCCCCGAAATGACTGTACAACGCGTGACCGGAAGTCCCTTAGCCGAAAATAAAGTGGTTTAGGCCAATGTTACCTACATCCAACGTTGCCTCGTTTTACCGCTGCGGGGCATCAAATTTCTTAAAACAATATCGATTTTTCGAAATACTTGCTAAACGCTTTTATCTAGTTTCAATAATTTTAGATCTAAGAGTTATTACATAAATTGGCGTGTTTTGATGTAAGCAGGATTTTTTTTTTACCGCGTGGAAATATTGAAAATAGAGTGTGGTTCGTAAAAAAAAACACTTTGTGGAAATAACTTTAATTTTTTTCTCTGTCACAAACCAATTTTATTTGGAAATTTTTTTGTGTCTTGAAAATTTTTCACCAGGCATCGAGTTTCTTTACAAAAAAATTATTATATTTAATCGGGTCAAAAAAATGAAAAACTTTTGATTTTAAAAGTTCGGAGTTACCTCCCAACTTAGTTTATTTCTTGTACCAGTTTTGCAAAATAAACGATATACAGGGTGTTTTTTATGTTATATAACATAATATAAAATATGTACTTACACACTATTTTTTTTAATCATAAATTGCTATTTGATTTGATTTCAAATTGTTGGCACGTATGGTGTAGATAACAAAATGCGATTTTCTCAAAAACAATATATGATATCAATGAAAACAACTTTTTTTATATGAAGTACTAGTATCATTTTAGTTCTATTTATAGCTTCTAGAATTTATGATAAAACCTTTCGGAATAGCCTGTGGTAAAAATACTTTCGTTTGAAAAAACTTATCTCTTCTTTGGGCATCATGTTGGGCCTTTTTTGATATTTTTTTCCTGCTAATAAAGATTTGGAAACTATCTTAAATACTTTTTTTCTTGAAAAGACAGAAATTGTATATCTCGCAAAAATTTTATAACACACAAAAAGTTTTAAAATAAAGTCAAATGGTGGCAGAGAAAAAAGTTAAATCAGTTATACGGGGAGTAACAAAATTATTAAAATTATTATTAATATTATTGTTATTATTATTAATATTATTAATATTATTATTATTAATATTATTGTTATTATTGGTATTATTATTATTATTTAGAAAAAGATCCCACTAAAGTTAAAACATGCCAATTTATGTAGTAACACGCAGTTCCAAAATCACTGGAAACAGATAGAACCGCTTAGCAATTATTCCGAAAAAACCATACTAATTTGAGGATTATGGCGGCATATTGCTGGAAAACAAACTAGCAGTGAATATAACTCAATTTGCCCAAACCATCTTATTTTTGGTTAAGAAATTTTTGGTCAAACTTTATACAGACATTTCAACGACATTCTGTATATAGAGAATCCCCTTGCCGCCCATGGATTAGCCGAAGTTCCAGTGAATTCAGAAAACTTCTGAGCAAGACCAAGTATGTGTGAGTATTGCGGAATTTGTGGACAATTCGGCAATACTCACACAGAAATACCGTGTCTACAACCTGGTTCCCACGGGTCATCTTCATACGCGACAGGTTTAGCTGCAGCACAGACTGACGCGTGGTGGAAAATAGTCGGCAAACCTTAATGCGCGTTCCACCCGACCGGAGTATTTTAACAACCAGGGCTGAGCCTCCTACCAGATTTGTAAATATTCGGAAATAAAGCACTTAAATCTATTCCGGTTGTAGCACGTTGACAATAGGATTAATTATTCACTCTCACCTAAAAACATCCCTCACTGTCAGCGGTTGAAAACCATTCAACGAAAAGGCAAAACTTCAGCCTTGACAAGCAGGAGTCAATCCGACACTGAAACATCATTAACTCGCCCCCAGACTCCACGGCAAAGTTCAGTGACAGAGGGCAAATTGACCCCCGGTCATTTACTGAATTCTTTCGTTTAAAACTTCGAATTGCTGACTGGGTCATTTTGACTGACCGCGGACGGAGATGTCGAGGTAAAAATTAAGGGAAGCTCGGTCAATGTGCTTTGCCGCTGCCTTGAAATATCGATGCCAATGAAGAGTTTATATTTTGGAAATTATTCTTGTGCCTCCGTTTCGTATAAAAGGGCTCTAATCCTTGGGGGTTGCATGAAATATTTAATTCTGCGATCCCGACAGAACGATTATGAACAGGTCTGCTTAGGGAAAAAAATGAACGAACGCTTGAGTGGCATCCGATTAATACTAAACTTCTACTAAAGCCTCAGGTATTTACCGTCCAAGGAGTTCGAGGAAATTGCTAATCCTGGTTTTAATCACTAAAGTTCATAAACTTTTAATGGGAATGCCAGAACTATATTAAGTGGCGTGTATGCAATATTTTATGGCATTTGTTTGCAGTTTAATTAGTTATCAAGGAAGGACAGTTTCCAATCGCAAACTATCGCACTTTGATTGCGAAATTTTAAAAAATCCACAAATTAGATTAGTCTGGAGAAGTTTTTAGTCGATCCAGGTATGTGTTCTGCTAGGAAAGTAATCAGAGGAGTGTGAGGGGGGGGATGGTTTATATACGTATTACTGTTGCGAACGCAATTATTCCTCGGGGAAAAATTTAATTATTTCCATTGAGGTGCATGGATATGAGCCCTATTTACAATAGTCATAGTGGCGTGTTATTAGTTTTTTGATGACGCTTCTGAACTCGTACATATCGGCCTAAATATCACCAATTAATGGGGAATGCTTTTTTCAAATGTCAATCGAACCTGACGCATATTAAATCCTGTAAGGGCCTGATATGTAAATTAAGTTAAAAAAAAACAAGCAGGATTTGTATGCGCGCAATTTGTGCCACTTGATACATGGATCAATTGAAGAAAAAACAGTAAATTAAGGGTGAATTAATTCAATTCAGCACGATTCAGGTTCGTTGCGTATTGACAAAAACTGGTGGTGTAACTCAATATGTCCGACAAAGATGGGAAAAAAATCTTAGAGATGCCTCATAGACACTACTGGAAAGCTTCAGGATATATGTTCTTTGGAAGAATAGATTGAATTTATAATAGATCACCAGAAAATGTTACTTGATCGAACAAATACAAATTAATACTAAAAAGAAGTTAATAAATATTTCATGAAACACTCCATACCTTCTTTTTACGATTTTCATTCACAATGTCTAACAGAACACTTTGTGTAGATCAAAGTGCAAATATTTTAACAATAGAATTTGTTGAAAACGACGAGAAATATGCAATTTCTATATTTGTCCGAAAGATCCTTGTTTCTGCTGTGAATTGGAAAAAAATTGATAAATCCTCATTTTTTTTATCATAGAATTCAAGAAAAGTAATAAAGTAAATGCAGGTCCTCCATAAAATAGATACAAGAACTGGCCTGAAGCGTTAAGGGCCCGCTATTTTTTAACTATTAAAGAATAAAGCATTTAATAAGATAGCTTGAGTGCCAATTTATACATGATTGCTTAAGGTTGTTAGCTGTATAACTTACACGATGGCCGTTTTTCCATAAATGATTATAGGTGCCTGTTAATTTTACACCTAGAATCCATAGGTAAAACCTATGCATTTATATTTTAGTTTTTATGGTCCAACAGAGTAAACTACGAAAGACATAAATTTGCTCCAGGGCTTTCCGTACCGCATTAGGGACAAATAATAATTTCTAATCTCCGTAGATTTCAGTATTTCTCGAGAAACACAGAAGAACCTCCATCATTCTTCATACTCTCTGGAGGCTCGCAGCAAATTACTAAGGACTATTATAGATTGCGGCAGTAGTGGCAGGACTCATGGATTTTTAGCAGATTCCTAAACCTCAAATAGCTTTCTATTACCAAAAATCCAGTGCAATTTTTTCGAACGATCCTATTTTGCATCCACATATTAACATCCAGGTATTTTTGGGCTTTTAGGGATTGTCGCCAAAAGCTACAAAATTCAAAGGACCAATTTACAATCCTTTTGTAATTTTTCAATCTTCGTATTAGACCCGTTTTGGTTCAAAATGCCTCCAAATTTCAAAAATTTCAATGTACCGCGTTACCGGTCGAGACTCCGATTGGCCAGAGTCAATATTTTGTCTTTGTTTAATTCTGACGTTAACTGTGATCAACCGTAGCTTCCAAGGTTACAAGAAAAATTCAATTTTTTTAAATTTTGAGACGTTTCGAGCCAAAACGACTCTAATTACAAGATCGAAAAAATTTCAGAATGATGGCTTGTCTTGAGATCTGTGTCTTCCAGGTAGACCTTTTCAATTGGACAATCAACATAGGCGCAAAAATATAAAAACCGATTTCCCATGTTAATCTCCTATGTCCAAGTTTCGCTGGATACTCACTATATGGATCCTATATTGATCCTCGACAACTTCGCTGAAACTCCAAAACCCTAAAAATCCAACCTTCATTTGGAGGGATTTTCACAGTCGAGAAAATCCGTATTAATGTTAGTTCATATCTCGGAAACTTAAAGAGACAGAGCAACCTGCCCAATGCAGGCTAATGGAGCTCATGTTTTGTTATTTTGTTAAAAATGCGGCTTCCTTGCAAGTATTATCAACGGTAGTGAAATTATTGAAAATTACGCTTTTTTACCTATATCCGAGAACAACAGGACCGTATCAGGATTTCATGTCTTAATAGCGTAAAATTGACATTTTTACTCGACTTGACACAACGTTCCTCCCAAAAACACGCAAATTGAACATCTCAATTTGCAAACATTACTTAAAATTTTGATTTTTTCAAGTATATTTTCATTTCGAGAATGAATTGCCCGAGAACTTCTCACACATGTGTAATTTTCTGTTTGAGCCCTTGACACTATTTCAAGACTTAATCATTTTTGCAATAATTACTTTCCCAGTAAATCTCTCAAACGAACGAACATGTTAATACCAGAGCTGATGTTCGGTTATTGAATTTCATTGGAGATTATGCAAATTATTTCAATTTATGTTGCAAATGCGAGTTGAAAATGTGAGCGTGCATGATAGCCGACATTTGCATACTTAACGAAAACTTGGATTATTGGCCCCAGTGAGGAACATCAGGAATGTCAGTTGGTTTAGGTTGGGAATATACAGGGTGCCGCAAAACCTACCAATTTAACCAAAGGCAGCCAATACGGAGTGTTAATATAACGGGTGATCTCTAAAATAAATGTATCACATGATAACATTTTTCAGCGTTTTGGTTTTATAGAGACCATCATCAGAGTTTTTTCTAAATGTGAACGGAATTGCATTACAAATATGGACATTAACGAGAAAATAGCATATTTAAAATCTTAAAAAAATAATAAATTCTTAAAATATTATTCAAAAAACTTTTCACTTTTTAAGAGCTTATCTAAATACGGTTCGTATGTTAAATTTTGGGAAATGAGAGGGGTAATTTGGATTATTAATATTTTAAGGATTTAAAATAATTTCAAGGTTTTGAATTTGTTATTTATTAGTTAATATTCATGTTTGTAATAAAATTCCGACCACGTTTATAAAAAAAAACTCTGATGATGGTTTCTTTTCAATCAAAACGCTGATAAATGTTATCATGTGATACATCGTTGAAAAGTCCTTAATGAGCACTTTCAGAATATGCCAAAGTTTATCTAGGTTCATATTAGAAAAAATAAAGTTAGGAACATTATCTTGAACACTAGTCCAACTATAAAATTTTGAAAATCCTACATGCCAAAAGCCAAAGAAAATGTAACACTTTTGTGGAAACATTGTTTTGAACAATCTTTAATTCCACATTTGCATATTATGAAAGCTAAATTTTGAAATTTACCCAATATCTTGGAAAATAAAAAAAGTTGGCAACACTCTTTACAAATATTAACTAAGTCCCAATTTTGACAAATTTGCTCTAATTTAACCAACCTCGCGGCTCTCATCGTTCAGGAAAAAGCGATGGTACGCCATGGCATTTGAAACACTCTGTGTAAACAATCTTCATTCTGCAAGGAACGGGCTATCGACCATTTGGTCTTTCTGCCCTTGTTACAGTAGTTTGCCTAACGATCTCTTGTTGTACTCAAATGTTGCATAAAAGTAATTGAAACGGAGGTTAAAATAACTCTGTGTCTGCTCAAAATGCTCATGTAGGTAGGATGGGGGAAGAGGAAGCGAAATTGTCTTGTTTGTTTTGCAAGGCAAAGCGGCGGATTTTTCCATTACCAGCATAATTTTTAAGGTATTGCCATCTATACTGCGAAGAAATTCACCTTAATGAATTAGATATAACTTACAATGGACTTACTATAAATTAATACACTGGACTCAGGGCAATATTTAGCACTGTAGGGGCATCTCATGGGCACAGAACTATGAGGGCTTCAGGGTCTGACAGCAACATGCCTTTGCCTTTGTTATATAATGCGATGCAAGAGTATTGTTCTCTTCGTGCATGCACGTCTGGGGGCCCCTCAACGAACTCCCAATTTGCTGTTGCTTGAATATGGCCCCGACCATTGTCGGTGCAGCAGATCCCGTCATAAACACTCTCGTTTGGATTTTTTTTTTACTTTTCGTTTTCAAATAAAAAATATGCTGTCAAAGGTGTGAGGTTTTATCTAAATGTGTGACACTGGAAAAGCGTGGCAGATCAAATTTGTACCTTTTAAATGGGACAGCCTGTATATTGAAGGTTTGCCCGATTCCGTTCTTCCTTCTGATTTCAAAAATATGAAGTTTGGCGATGTTAGATTTCCCGCAAATGACAATCAATTGTTTCTCAAAATTGATTAATTAGACAAAGAGCAGCCCCTTTACTCCCTATGCAGGTCCAACGTAGGAAGTAAAGAAGGTTTATGTCACTCATCATGCTTTGGAACCAATATTCATCATTTATGAGAAGTTGTCAGCACTGATAAAAAAAATGTGTTTTTGTTGTCAAACACTAAACCTGCCTGAAGGGCGTTTGTTTAAATAGAACACTCTGTATACTAGCAAATGCGGCCAAAAAACATTAATCTCGTTAGGTCAGTGGCGCAGTTACCAATTAAATTTTATAAGAACGTTGTAAAATAATTAGTTTTCGCAGCATTGTTATTCAGTCATCTTTTTATATGGTTTAATAAACAAATAGGGGTGAAATCGCACATTATTCTTAGATACTAACTGAATACATAAGTCAGAGTTTTATTAGTCCTTAAGTTATAAAGTGTAACATTAAGAGCTGATAATAACACGAAGGGCAGGCTGACAGGGCTCTCTTAAGACAAAGCACTGTCGTACAAGGTCGCTACCACCAAGGACGCAATCCAGAAGCCATTTGTGCGAGCTTTTCTTGGGAAACAGGGACTAGCAGATACCCTATCCCTCGGATTTGAAGGACTCGCGAGATCTGAAAAAAGTCGAAACCAAAAAGGGACAGACAGATAAAATTTGGAAGGGGCGAGAAGCGCTCGTGTGGTAGCAAATTCGTTGGTTTTGCTATTAAAAGTAAACAAATACTTCACATCGTTATGGAAAATCTCCCTGATGATAATCCGACGCATATAATATTCCGCTTTTACTGGGGGTTCGGACGAACAATGAATAATAACAACAATCTAGCTGTGAAGACAGTAAAAAAATCTGTCCAATCAAACCCTCTTTGAGACTGAAATTGTTGTTCTTTCTAAAGGTTTAAATTACTTTTCCACTCCCAAATACAGTGAAAGTCGCGAATAACGACGTCGAATATAACAAGTCACATATACATGTATATAGCGACGGAAATTTGAACGTTTGGTTGGATTTGAATTTACCCCATAGTAAAAAAGTCACTTTTAATGTTCGCAAAAAAGACATTTTTGGAGGTTTCCTAGCCAAGTGTAACGACGCTACGGGATATACTATATTACAGTAATTATAGTATAAAAGCGACACTACCGGAATTCTTTAAAAATTCAATTACGAAGTACCTGACATTTTTTAAAAAGCAGTGATTCTAACGGTTTTACAGACAACTCTCGCAAACTTCTTTTTGATATACATATTTGACAAACTTATGTATGGTTGTGACTTTTCTGCAATTTCTATTTAAAGCTGCTAAACCATCGCTTTTTCTTGTAAGTTTCGGTTCCTTTTTGCGGAATTTCTAATCGAATGCTAGCAGTATCGATTTCATATCGAAATTACTATAGATGAGCAAAAAATTAATATCTTTGAGATATTTACCGACACTAGGTAACTAGAACAGCGACAAAGGAATTCGTTGATTTAAGCCATGCAATCTGACGTAGAAAACGACTTTGCGAAGTCCAGAAAGTCCTTAAAGTTCGAATAATGTGTGTAACCACCTTAATACTTTACACCCTCAGACACTCGTCTGGGTATACTTTTAAGTAAACAGCTAATTATCTCTTGAGGTAGTGTATCTTGAATTGCCCTTCGAAACTCTGCTTAAGTATGACGTGAATTCTCCGGCGTAGAAGCTCTTCTTCCTATCGTGGCCCATATGGTCTCTATGGGGGAAAGATCAGGAGAGCGCGGAGGCCAAAGAAGCAGAGTAACATTGCGACGTTACGGATAAGGCATAGTTATACAAGCAATACGCGGCTGTGTATTGTCTGGCTAGAAAAGCACATTTCCAAAACGTTAAACGTATGGTATAGCTATTAGTTGTAACACATCGTGTTTGTAACGCACGGCGTTACATAGGAAATCTGACAAATCGCACTACTACTATAATTAAATACGTATACTATTTTTGATCGCATTTAATGCATGAATTTAAAGTATCTCAATGTTTATGAGTAGTATACGATTCTAACAGAATACACATTAAATTTTGATACATCAACACGCCGAGAATCTATAGGTAGAAACTTTAAATGAAATTCCCCTGTAGCAATCTCCAAGATATTACATTCTACATTTTGTTAGTAACAATTCAATTTTTCGTTTGCGCCCACGGCTTCAAAGCAATATGACGTATCAAACATCTCTTGGCCAAGCGTAAAATAATGATCGCCGTGCAATCTCCAAATTCAACGTATAAATCTCACTAGCTCGAATCGAGTTAGTGATGCAGATAACAAATTCAACCTTGAGGATAGAAATATTCTCAGAGAGAAAAATTAATACATTGGTAATTAATTTTCTACATCAGCGCCATATGCAAGGGGATAATCGAGGGCATTACTCATCTTTCCAAAGTGAATAATTGGGTTCATTGAGTTTCCACGTTCCAATCCATCGTAACGAGCCAGCTTAATTACTAAAGACAGTTGAATTATTATGTGTTCATTAACCACTGTGCGCATGAAGCCTGGGCCGATCACGATTATAAAGGCCCCTTCTATTTGCTGCTGCACTTACCAGACAAGGAGCTGACTAAACAGGTTTAACCATCAGCCATTTTCCTTATCCTCTCCCAAAAAACTTTCCTAAATATTCATTAAAGCAATCGGCAAATAGGCAATATATTTACGTCGCCTCAATAAAAGATTCCACTGAGCCTCAATCGAGCGAACAAGGGAGAAAAACGATCCGGCAGTAAATAGGGCCATTGGGAAGGGTTATTTGTCGGTCTGCCAGATTAGGAATTGACTCTTTTAAGATTGCCATTACGGGAAGGAAATTAGAATATCCATTATGGGTTTCCATTGATCCGGCTCGTTTTCCAGCCTGGCCACTTTTGTATTGGCTAGAAAAATGTGTTTGGTGACGTAGCCAAAAAATAACTTTACATGGGGCAGGAATGGCACAAACAGCAAAAAAAGGCAAGGAAATTGATTAATCCCATTTACTTAATTCCTCATACTGGATAAAGGGATGTGCCGTCAGAACCTACTTTTGACCCTCAATTTTGAAACACGAGTATAGCCGGTTGGATTCCATTCCATAAGATTTCATCAGTACTTTGAAGAAATAGCCATCTCGAAAATTCAAACGCTCCATGTCTTTGATCTTGCATTGTATGCTGTTCAACATCCGGTAGATCCCCTAAAAAAGGTTTTCTCTTGGACGCTTTTCTAGGCAAGAAACATCCCTAAATAAACCTTTTTCGTGGGACACATGTAGGGAGGACTCATATTTTTCATGTAAGTGAGCCAGGGCCCTGGGAGGTTTATCATTCGGCAGAAATGTGGAAAAACAAATTTGTGAAATTCCTCACAAGTGTCTCGGGCTGCCTTGTTCAAACACCTCTTCACCGACATTTCCAGCTGAAACTCTCCTCATCGCAGCCTCAAACTTAGCAATCCCAAGACTCACCGTTATGTCCTCGAACGTGTCTTCAGTTGCGTTAATGTCAAACTTAATCAAATATGTGTCGTTCCTCAATTTAAGCGAAATATTTGTCAACACCACAGGCAAATTCTTGTCTAGGCAATCATTCGCCAGCATGTAGATCCGAAATCCCTGTTCCTGCAAGTACCAGGGGGTAAATAACGAACTACATGGACTATCTGATCCATTACCGAAGTTGACGGTGAAACATGTACTCCATTAAGAGCTGTCAATATCAGCAAAAATAAATATCCCATTTCCATTTTACACAATGTGCGACTGAAATGCTGATTTGAAATCACGCACTACATTTAACGGGATTTGAACAGGTCTAAATTAAATGTGGGGACGTTCAAAGTTAATGGTTTTCGATTCGCTGATGGTGTAGAGCCGATAAAATAAAACTACAACGAGAAAAATGTTCAGACAAATTGTTGCTTGATTGAATTGCATGGAGTCATATACAGTGCGTTCGCGGCAGGAGATCGCTGGAGGAAAAACTTGCTAATTGTAGATTTAACAGAGTAAGTTGTTGTGCACAAAAATGGCTCCTAAGACGGCAATTTGAGACACCAGAATTGCGATCATTATTCAGGGAACACCAAAAACTACATTAAAAACTAACTTACATGTAAGTTAGTAGCAATTAAAAAAGTGATCTTTTCGATGTTCCCCGTATATCAATCGTATATAATATATAATAAATGCAGTATATCCACTTCCAGTGAACTGTCTCCGAGTACACACTGCACATGAATTAGACCAAAAGATCTCATTGCAGCAGTATCGGTGCTATCAACACCATTGAGAAAATATTTTAAACGTGCCCTAGGGCTCCTCAAGTTCCTCCAATATGATCAGATCTTACCACAAAATCAGTTTGGGTTTAACGAATGGACGGGCTTTCGTAGCTGATTAGAACTGACCTGGACCATGGCGGTAAGGGTCTTTCTGGACCTCGCAAAGGCGTTCGACAAGACACCCAACGACTGACCCTACTTAGAGTGTTACACTGGCATGGAGTAAGAGGTATTACGCTGGATATCTTTGAAACTTTACTTGAGTACATTGTGGCCGGTTGTCAGACTGTTGGCAATGACCCTCTTCTGGACAGGAGAACTGTATTGCAAGAAATTCTTCTGGGTCCGGTGCTCTTTAAGTTGGTTTTTTGATGTAAATCGCAGCTTGATGTGAACGTGTCGCTGATGTGATTACGAAGTAACTAAGCACCCTCAACTACCCGTTGATCATTTTTCGATCACAGTAGCTAATGATCCTCCCTATTAGAGCATAAACATTCCCCATTTGACTGAGGATGATTACTAAATTTTCCTGTTAGGTGAGGTAGTGATTCCTTCGTCTGCAATAGTCCAAGTGCTACATTACAATTTCTGTTTCGTCGTTTGTCACCAGAAATAACGCAACTTTTTACATATAAATGTCTGCTTACGGCTCTTACAAAAAAGTCTTTTTTGGAGAATTGGACATCTTCAGATTCCACGTCCGCAGGTAGCTTTTGCCATCAATTAACGGTATATTTTTATATATTTTTTTCTTTGCAACCGTGTTCACTTTTTTCCAGCTTCAGTTACTCGCTCTGCGGATTAGGCTTTTGTTTTAAACAATTCCATATGGTGTTAGTTCCAAAAAATAAAAATATGCGATTTCATGGGTGTAGGATATAGTGATGACTATCCTCATATCATCTCGAAATGCTCAGTGGTAAATAGAGGTCGTGAATCACGTGCGTGTGAGGAATTAACTGCTCAGTTGTGATGGATTTTAATGTATTTATTTTAACAAGTAACGAAGATAACAAATTAAGACAGTGATAACAAAAATTCCCGAGGGATATCAAGTGCGCCTGTTTTGATCACTTGCCAAGGGTGTTCTGCCTTCTTGCAGTATATCACCATTGCCTCTCTCCCTGATCCTTAGTCATCTGCACCCCATGTGCAGCACAGATGTTTTCTAGCCGTTGTCCACATGTAAACGGTACACGCGGACCCATGTGTCTCCTTTCCAACAAAGGGTATTCCTTCCCTTGGCCGTGATTTACAACGGGAGATGGGCAATGATTTACAACATGCAAGAAGTCTGAACAATGGGGCTGAAGGGGGGGAAATCTTGTCCGTTTTAATTTTTGCCTTCGGGCAGAACATGAACTTATATGTATTTACGCAGGCATATATAGGTCGGGTGGCCCATGCCCCGCTGACTGACCACTGCTTCAGTCGTTGACTTTCCATTTAAATATCCAGACTTCTGCTTCGCAGTGTCTCTTTTCATGATAAATCGATAATTAAAGACTTGCGAGTTCCAGGAGGCTGAGGACGGAGGATAAGAAATATTGTTCCGGATTCGATTTCAGATCACTTCATTTAATGTTAATTAAAAAATTTTAAGTGGTCGATTTTTGAGCGGCGAAGGGAGGGGACTTGGACTTTCTTAGGCTCCCCGCAGATGCATCGTACTTGCACGTGCAGGGCAACAATTCTATTAAGCAAATATTTGTTTTAGTTTCAGTGTAGCTCCCATCGCAGAATCCGAGCAACAAGCAAAATAGCATAAAATGCGTTTATAATTGAACACAGAAAAATATCAACTCGCTGATGTGCAATATTAATTATACATTGTTCCCATTTGCATGTGCATCAACCGAAAGCATTAACCAAAACAATTCGCGAATCCATTAGTTTTTTCCCTATTTGTTGTTTGCCGTTTTATTAGGGGAAGATGTTACCGAATATCCGATACTGAAGCGTACAAACACACATAAAATATAACGAATAAACCGGGCATTAATATTCCAAAACCTGAAAACTTTTCACCCGCTCTTTTATCAAGAAATATTAAGCCTGCGTTATTGTAAAAGTTTTTTAATTTCTTAAAATTAAAATACAGGGATTACGCGAAGTGGCTCGCAATAAGAAAATAGAGAACCGGCATGGAAATAAAACATCTTCAATACAAGGGAAACTTTCCGACTGAGCTCGTTTAATTAAATAAAAAAGTTGAAGGAGTTGTTCATTTAAAAGTTCAAGTCTTTCTATAACAAATAAAATTGCAAACTTTATAGAAAAGTCAGATGTGCTTCCCTTAGCAATATCCCACAAGGAAGGGTTTTGGTTCGAATATCTGCGAATTTGTCAGAACCCCGGAACGGGGTCAGTTTGTTAATATTCCGAACAACTCTGAGCAACCAAAAAGTGAAATATTTTGGTGTCTCTGAGCGGCTAGAAATAGCTTCGATTTCAATAACTGAGCCACTGAGTGAGCGCCCGACAAGGAGCGGTTCAACCTGGATTGGAATTATTTCTGGAACATATATCTGCAACATTTCAGACTAACTTCCGTCAGAAATATTACTCGTAATTTTTAATATATTTAATTTGCCCGGCGGTATTTGTCACGGCGAGTTGAGTGCAAAACATTGCCGCACGGCGTGTGAAAAATTTAGTGCAACGCACGCTACGTTGATTCCCAAATCAATATGGTGCCAGCATTACTTAAAATCATTTAATTATTTTAATTTTATTTAATGTAGTGCTAAGCCGAGCAAACCTAAAAACTCAAACTCGTAAAGGAAATCGAGTGCTTATTCAGTGTTACTTGCCGGGAAGGAATCGCTTTCTTTCAAGGATCCACAGCCTCGTAACACATAACGATCAGAATTAGAATGTTTTATACGTTTGGTGCGGATTGTTTATTTTCTCTTTTATTTTGTGTTTTTTCAGGCACTGTCTTTCCTCGGCAATTGAGAGGAAGAATTTCCGGGATGTTTTATTTGATTTTTTTGACACTTTAATTCCGCTTTTTTCGTTTTCACTATGATTTTTCGCGCGTTCCCACCAATTTACTCGTTTAATGGATTTATTATCTTTCGTATCAGCACATTAACGCATGATTTTCGCAGTAAGGCGATTCACCTTTACTTATCTATTAGACAGATTAAAGTAATATTTCTCGTTAGCCGCAAGTAACCACTCGCTCATTCTTAGACACCCTTGTGAAACACTTAAAAATATTTCGTTCCGTGCTAATTTCGTCAATTTTTCAATTGTGATAAACAAGTAAGTTGAGCATTTAACTGAAAGATAACCGATCATTATCGGTCGCTACTTCAAGCTAACAACTACTAAGCACCTTCGCAGCTGACTTACACACAAAATGGGTAAGATAAGTAAAATTCATATTCATATATATTCAAACTCAAATTGCGAAAAACATATTTCAGAAGTCTCGTTACGTATCTCTGCAGTATTCGCTCTTATAGGAGTTGGGATATACTCAACTCCTAGTGATAAGGAACCCAACTTAGTGAATGGAGGAATTCAATATGCTAATTTAACAGGTTGCGATTGCGGATGGAGAAATTCTGTAAGTAGAAAAATATAATTCAATAACAGATTCATATCAGTGATATTCCGTAGAATCTTCAAATTGTGGGAGGGACGGAAACTGGAATCAACGAGTTCCCAGCAATGGCAGCTTTAATCAGCTTGGAGTCTGGTTTACTCTACTGCGGGGCTCATATCATTTCTGACAGATTCGTTTTAACAGCTGCTCATTGCGTATATGCAAAGGACCCCAAGACTTTAGGTATTTTAGTTGGGGATCACAATATAACTGCAGGTAAGGACTTTCTTGGAACAAGAATGAAATTTTAAGAAGATGCTGAGCCACTGCTTCATTTAGGCGAAGATACCCCATATTCAGCCCTCTACTACGTCTCTGATTACCTAATACATCCATCATACAACACCGCCACATACGTCAACGACATAGCCATTATAAAAACAGATTCTCAAATTATTTTCAGCAATTATGTAGGCCCTGTATGCCTGCCCTTCAGATATTACCTTGCAGATTTCGTTGCCCAAACCGGTACCATATTAGGTAGGCAAAACACCAATTTTGTTAAATTTTCTTATAAGTTATATTTAACGTTACAGGGTGGGGACAAATTGAATTTTCTGGACCAACATCGGATGTTCTGCTGGAAGCAAACTTACAGATCATTTCAAACGCTCAATGTCAATCAGCACAGACCAGTGAGGTAATTGTGGCCCAGGAAATATGCACTTATGCAGATGGTAGACGTGACAACTTAACTGTTTAATTTTAATTTAATATTTCATAAATAGGAAAAGATTCCTGCCAATCGGATTCAGGTGGGCCCGTTTTGTGGACTGATATAACTACCAATAGAATGCATTTAATAGGGATTATTTCACATGGAACGGGATGCGCTACGGATTTTCCAGGGATTAATACCAGGGTCACCTCGTTCTTAGATTGGATTGTCTCCAGCACAGGTATGGTAAAAAATTTGCCTTAAAGATAAAAAAATTGCTCATTGTTTTCAACAGGTGCTTCTTACTGCTATATGTAAGTGTTTGCCGACTTCTCTAGCGGGAATAGATTCATTAATTGTAATATTGTATTTTTTATTCATTCAGAAACAAATTCAGAAAGAACTCTGTATTGCTTATCCAGTAATTAATTCCGATTTTTTTCAACAATCCGGCAACATCGTGAAGCAGATGATCGACTCCTTGTGCCAGAGCTTGACGTTAGTTCGCAAAAGAGATTCAAAGTGCAGCGTTGTCATTTTAATGGTTAAATGAAAATGAAATTATTATGTTGGTCGGGGGTGATCTGGTGTACACGAATATGGTCGATTTTGGGAAAGAATTGCCGTAATTTGAGAGAGAAAGGTTTATATGGTCAGCGTGTTACAAGTAACTAAGCTAGCTAGTCATGCCCCGTGGCTATGGTAGCGGTTTGACGTGACATAAAATACTGAAAATACTTCTTTTATGGCTCTCTTTTAAGTCTCCGATCTCCCAATTCTAAGAAGATTCTGACATTCTTTCCAAATGTTCGTATGCTTAAAAGGACCCGCGATATGCCGTCTCCCCATTTCCATTTTTGGGGCAAACTCTAAACAATTTCCCAAATAATTAGGCAGCTAATAGAAACCCAGTGTAAACTAGTAAAAGCCAAATTTCTACCGTAATATCCAATTTATTGCATGTCGCGCTGCCTGGTTAAAGTCAGGCATAACGCTTTGTGACGTCACATCGCTGCGAGAGTGTTCCGGGCGTTCAGGAGAATTTGGATTTTTCTTTCGGTTTTTTCCCATGGAACGATTCGTTTGATTTGCAGTTGCAAAAACTAGTGATGCAAAAGTGGTTTAATTAAATTACGGTCGCAACGCCCTTTTCGTTGGAGCGCGCTTATGTTATCTTCTGCTACGTTACATTTCAGTAAATTAAAGTGTTCGTTGCAGGCAATTTTAGCCTGCTAGGTCGAAATATTCCTCTAATGTCAGTGGGAAAATTCTGAAAATTATACATTTTAATCTGCTCTCCACTGCATTCATTCAAAGAATTAGAGCAAAAGTGCCGCCCCATTAAGCAAATTGAAGATTTGGCGCATCATTGATGTAAATAAACTTTTAACCCCATCATAGGCAGATTTGGTATTCAGTGTTTCGCCCCTAAATTCCGGACTGGATGTCTTAATAAACAGGCCCTACCATTAATCTCACGTTACTCTTTGCAATTAAACGAAACTTCCAGATTTAATTTCGGTTAACAAATACCGAAACTTAATGCCGTTCGTCTGTTCTCATGTCAGTCGAGTTTAACTGTTGTGGTTTGGGGGGTTGGTGGAGTAATAAAAGCCCCAGAAACAATTTTCACGACGTGAAAGCCAAAGGGTCGACAACTTAACAACGCCGGGGCAGGTTTGGTTGCTTGTTAGGCGCTGAGTAAATACAATTAGTCAGAATAACGAGGTTTCCGGCAATTAAATGTCGGATTTTAAAACGCAGTGTTGCTGGGCTTGCTAATGGGACTTTCTCATGCTTTCCTGCCTAAAGTACCTGATAGATAATCTTTTGCAGTGAAAAGGAGCGCTTAGCATTGAAAACCTGGACTGTAAACGTTTTGGTCAATATTTGCTATAATAGGTATTGTCCCGTTAGAAGCAGGATTTGCGAGAGTTAAATCTATCCCTCCTTTCAATTATCTCGATTATAAAAGCTGCAAAACTTTCAACATAAAAGCAGTTGTTTATTAACTTGTGCTTGGTTTAATTTAAACGACATTTGCTTCTTTTAAGAAGTTTGAATTTAGGAAACTGGAGTTCCAACCCCAAAAGGGAGAGATCAAACGACTAAGAACAAGACCACAGGCGAGACCGAAAGCCAGAAAGGGGGAAAAAAGATATTTAAGGACGATTTAAAAAGAAAGAGAATCGGCCTGAATGTTCAAAAATGATTATTTTCAACTTGAAAAGTGTTGTTTTCAAATTGTGTGTACTTTAGCCTAAAGGTATTTCAATTCTTCGAAAGGTTTAGTTTAAGAAGTTGAGACGCGAACCCAAAGAGAGAACAATAAGGAGAGCCAGGGAGCGAGAGACAAAGAGAGGAGAAAAGAAACAAAATCGTCAATACGGAGTCTTCCCATTAAAAAACACTTCGATATTATCACTTTAGCACAAACCTTTTTTTCGAGCGACCCTGTATTCTAAGGAACAATTATTTCTAAATGCGTCGATAAAATAGTTCCACCACCCTTCCAAAAATGGGTCAAAAATCAAACTGGATTTCCAATATTCTAGCGTCGCATAAGTTGGTTCACCCTGTACATATATACAGAGTGTATACAAAATAACTTTACAGCCTTTGAATCTAATACAGTATTTTCGATAAAACAGCAAAATATTATAGAGAAAATTGTATTTTTTGTTTTCTTGCCTCATATTGGGAGAAAGAAGAAATGGAGTAAAGGTAGAGCGAACATTGTTAGATTGATCGGGATTAAAAAAAAATTTTCAAAGTTTCATTTCAAAATTATACTAACGATTTGTAAATTTTTTTACTGCACTTTGTACCATGGCTCATCAGTTTCTTTTCCCTCCTTTTTGAAAACATCTATGATTTTTATATGACACATGGAGTTGCGTCATTTCCCTAAAGCCCCTCATGATCGCAAAATCGGTATTTTTCAATTTTTCCAAATCTTTATTTCTATAGATATTGTGACAAAACCAAAACTATTCTGAGAACATCGTGACTGAGATGGTACATTTAACTTACAGGAATGACGATCATGGTGTTCGTTATTCCTGAAAGCAGGTTTACTACCCTGCTAACTCGTTCGCAATTCGAAGGCTTAAGTTTGAAATTTGAATTTCATTTGAGTTGCCTGACGACTGCGATATCAGGCACCATATGCGAGGGATGTAATAAATTCCATGAAACTCCCGAAAAGTTTCAGCTCAGTTTCGTTCGAAAAGCCTGGAATATACGAAAGCGCACTTTTATCATCGATATGCATAAAAATGTGTTAGTTAAGGTATCGATTTATCACAATCGAATTTCCGAACGCGTATTCTAGTTAGAATAAATGACGTCTATGAATCTGAAATTTTCATTTTCCCCGCTATATATCCTGCCGAATCGAAACGCGATTACCTTGCCGGATGTTGTGTACTTATTTATATAAAGTCTGAGAAATTCTTCTAAAAGTGTGTCCAAATACGCATCTTCGTGCTCTCCCATTGCCTCAAATCAGTGATTGATGACAGGCATCGCACAATGCCTCTTAGGTGATCACCAGAATTATTACCATTTATCACGCACGAATCGATTGAGAAGAAATCAATCTCTGAGTGGTAAATTATCAGAGACAAAAAGCTTTTATGTGCTTGAATGAAAGACAGGCTCTAAAGTGACTGTTCTCAGTTCAGCTAAGGAAAAGCTAGAAGCGGGAACTACAAGGGAACAGAATAGGCCTGAAAATAAGAATTATTCTGTAGACTGAGTAGGGACAAGTGTTCTTATATTTTAACAGCATTAACGCATTGATCAGGGAAAAACAAGAAATAAAAACCAGTAAAAGACTGCATTAACGTCACCAGAACTGCGTAAGCTTTTAAAGCAAAGCGGAAGAGGTATTTTATAATAGAATGTAAGAATCGAGAAAATGTGGGTATCTCGGAAACTGCAAGAAATATTTTTTCCACAATTTTTTTCCTGTCTCCAAGACAACTACGATAAAACTCAGACGGAAGGCAACGTTTCGAACAAAACACCTTTTCCAAAGCTCGATCGTATTTAAGACACGACGTTTCGATTTTGAAAATTCATCTCCAACTTAACTTTAAATACATTAATAAAAAAATTAAATTTTCTGATATGAACCGTTTGATTTTTTCCCATTTACAACTTACATATTTTCTTACATTTATATCATAATAAGAGTTGAAAAAACTCCTAATGCCTACTTATCTATCGAATTTGCTTACTTTAGAGCTCATACACTGAAAGTGTCACTTTTAGTGCATAAGCTCTAGAGCCTGTTTCGGCTTATCACAAAGTAACTTTCTTGCAAAATCTGAGAAAAACGACTACAAAAAAAGGATAAACTTTTTAGCATAACCTGGTAAAAGCTCCTACTGAAACACTCTGGGCAAATTTTCCGCACGAAGTGAATAGACTGCACGCCTAGGGACAAAAAGACGTTTCTAGAAGTTTAAAGTCTAATTTATGTAGCTAATTACCAAACGCCGGAAATTACTCAGAGATTTAACTTTATTGGAAAACTTTTCATATTAACATTTTAAACAATAAGTTCGGAAGCTTGAGGTGCAAAATTGGGGCGGATGTGCTTTTATGTGTGTGCTGGGGCTTTACTGAATTGAATTTTACTGCTCGTTTAAAGGAAAACGGAACTACCGTATTATAGCCTCTCTACCCTAATTTACAGCCAGGCATGATTTATTCTCTTGTTCCACAACTGTCTTGAAAGTAATCAAAAGCACACCAATGACATAGTGTTAAATTCGCAGATTGGACTGATTATGTGCACATGCGCGTGTTTTACACACTCATATCAGTATGAAAAGGTGCTTTTTCAAACGCTACAAGAAAGTAAAAATATTGCCATTTTGCGGAATGAAATATCCGAAGGAGGAACTTATAATGCTCTGGCAATCTTCGCTCAGGTACTTACGCAACTTTTAGCATAAATATTTTGGTGTTATTAACACAATTCGTTTTGGCAATAGTGACTGTAAATTGAGCCTTTTCATTTCTTGGTGCAGCTAAAAAAGCACCATCTTTCGTCGATGAATGGGATGGCCTTTGATAGTATGGATCACTTTTCTTTGATATAACCGTAAAAATGTCAGGGCCAATTCCCGACGTTTTGAAATTTCGTCGGCATTTTGTTACCTATATTTCCCGCCGACTGGAAAATATATATTTTATGCATAAAGGAACCTATTAGTATTCCCGACCGTTCCCATTTTCCCGACTATATCTATAGCAGAAGAATTTACATTTTACACGAATTTATTTCAACACTTGAAAAATCTGAACACATGACGTGCAATTTTATGAAATTTTTCTTACAAATTTGTGTTTTAAATCTTTCTTTGTTTTATGATAAAACTTCTCATTAAGATGTTGAAAGATCCTGCAAAGTTCCAATCAAACAGCAAAGTTAATTCACTTCAATTCGAGACTAGTTTTTGGCAATAAGGAAATTGACAAACGCGGTCCCTTAACGGCAGGATGATTTGCTTTAGCACTTCGATTTCCTAATGGAATTTCTCAGCTAAAGGAGGTGGGTACACAATTTATCTCCATTAGTTCAGACTTTGATGGGAACACTTTGCACCGCACTATAAACTATAGACTCATTGAGAAGCATCTTCTGCAACTTTACAATATCGCAAAGCTGTGTGCGACAAACAATAAAGACAAACGTTCGACTGCACATCTCGTTCTGGCTATACATTTCCCGTAAAAGGATCGAGAACTAGTGTGACAATGGACTTTTAGCCAGGAATCCGCAGATAATGCTTCAGAATATCTTTTAGGTTAATGGCGTGTTCGGGGAAGAAGTTTTTCGGGTGTGAATATTACGAATAAAGTGCTTGAATGTTGGAAAGTTCAAAGTTTTTAACTTTACCTGGAAGAGGAAGTTTGTATGCTAAATATGGCTCAAGAAAATATTGAGTCAGTTCGCGTGGACAAAAAAGTTTTGACAATGAGTTTGCAGACTCAAAACCGTCCAGTTTGAGCTCCAAAAGATAAAACCCGCTTGGGAGAATAAGCGAAGCTCAAAAGACGGTAGAAGGATGAAAGAGTCGATATCATAGATAGACTAGATCGTAGTGCTGGTTGAGCATACATATGTATACATTGGTGGAATGATTTGGTCGGAATCAATGTGAACTGAATTACAGTGTTCCAAAGAGCGACCGGGACAAGAGTGTTCAAACTTTAAAATATAAAAACAAACTTTATACAAATCTTGACTATAATTGTCATTTAAAGATCGCGAAAATTTATGAAAACTATTTTCTTCAATATATTGCGCCAAAGGGCGGAAGCCTTCAATTTTTACTAGTACGAACACAGTTATTCAAAAACAACTAAAATCATGGTTTTTAGAAGTCTTTGGAATAAGAAATCAAATGAAACTGTTCGGAATACTACAATTTTTTTAAGAATTCCAAAGATGTTCAAATTTTGTAAAATTGCAAATTCATACGCAGTCTGAAAAGGGTTCTAATTGGAAACCATGAAAAATGATGAAACTTAAAAGAACTGCACTATTCTATAATCCTACAAAAGACAAGAATTTTCAGATTTTAAGAGATAAAGCAAATTTTGAAGTGAGAGAGAAATGTGTGAAAAATTGTCAAACTTATTGCCAATGAATAATTCCATAGACCGACTAGGGATAGGAGTTTTGTAAAACTGAATTATTCAATAGACTGATGAGGGACGAGAATTATCGGATTTTAAGAAAAGGAAACAAATTTTAAGTCAGAGAATGTATTATTTGAAACTTGTAAAACATTACGAAACTTATGATATACGAATTATTATGTAAACTAACAGGGGACAAACATTTTTAGATTTTCCAGTTAAAAGCCGATTCCAACAAACACACTATATCTATTCATTTTGAACGTAGTCATTTGAAATAATTACATAAGTACTAAGTTTGAACCATGAGAGATGTTTAAATCGTAAGAAACATTTAAATCATGTGAACAATTTTATTTTTTATTTGATTGGAGAAGCAAGAGTTGGTAAATTTATAAGCTAATAATTAGGCTTAGTATGTAACTTGATTGGATTATTAATTAATTCCAGTCAATCCAAGCCTAGCCACAGCTTTAAGTTCTAACCCGATGACAATACTCTAATACATAGCTCATCATATTTAATACCTAAACCTTCTACCAATTAAGCTTAACTTAGCCCCACCCAATGAAACCGGTGATAAACTCCCTTTAGCTTGATCCGCCTTGAATATGGCCATTTGTCAAAAAAGGGGGTTTCGTTTGAAGTGCCCTCAAAAACCAGCCCTCACAATCGTCAAGTCCGGTTAGATTGGCCAAATAAAAAAAAAAAACATATATCAAATGTTTATATCTGAAGTATGTGTGGTCAACTGGTTCCCATACATGATGCATTAAGAATAAGCGACCCGGATAACTCCGGACGTCGCTAGAGTTAACGGTTTCCGGGGGTCGTTAAATCAGAATCTCATCTCCGGATACGCACCTTTTACGAAACACGTGTTCATGCGTCGTAGAGCGGAAAAATACATTCGGAAGAACTTCTGTCGGTTTTCATATTTTGCCATAAATTACCGTTGCTTTGGAAAAGGTTTAAATCCGATTTTGAAGGGTTTATTTTTAGATAAACCTCCAGCTTGAATAAATCGGACAAAACTCTCAGCGAAATATGCGAGTATGCTCGTATGAACTCAGATTACAAAGAGGAAAAATGAAAATTCAACAAAACACGCCCCGAAATTGTATTGTTCATCATATCGTCATTCTTTTGTATCAGCGCCAGATTTCCAGGCTGCCAACTTTATTTTGATAATGGCTGTGAATTGCTCTTTATTTCCTGAACGAACATTTACTCAGCTTAACCAGAAATAACATCTTTCACACACTTATCGCTTCATTTGTAACCTAAGAGATTGTCCGATGACTTTCAAGTTGTAGTTACAAAAATAAGCCTCCAAGTGAACGCCAGTAAATTGGGTCAAATTCTGGATTCGACCGAGGTATAAGCCATTAGGAATAAAAATGGGTGGATAAAGTTCTTCATTTTTGAAATCGGAATTTATGGCATCATAAATTGGAGGAATATGCTCCTCTCCTATAACCAAACAATGGCGTCCATTTCGTAAATTATCTGTCTTGTGTTTTCGAGCAAAACTGGCTGTCCCAGGTCATTTTGTTCTTTTGCCTTGCTTTTCGTGTAAGCGACCGGGGTCTAATTTCATAATGGACGAAAATTGCGATGCTCTGCGGCTTTTGTCTTATCGGTAAATGTTTGTATTTCTGCCGCAAGCACAAATACGTCTTCCTGCAGACCTCTGGAACCGATAAGTTTAAAATGCTTTATCTCTTTAGTATAGCGAGTTCCCAGCTTTAAATTCAAATTGATTTTACTACCTATCCAGGAAACCTATAATAGGCCCCAAAGGGAAAGAGCGGTATCCGGTTATTGGGTAATATATGAGCATAGGGAAAATCCATAATTCATTGAATTACCGGTATGCGCTGATGACAAAGTATTTCTTTTCGCACAAATCAGATTTGTAGCTTTTCGAGTCTCATTGCTCTCTTTGAAAAATCTAATAAATATCTGAAATATCTACGTCGGATCAAATATTCTATGAAATTAAGTACGAGGATAGTTCCCGAGGTACCAGAGGTAACATACAGATGGCGATTTTTTTTTGTTAAAAAATTGCCTATATTACAAAGACATAACCTCAAAAAGTTCATGGCTAAAATTGGAGGGCGCTGCGTTGATTTGTACTTGTTTTAGAGCCGTTTTTAATGAATGCTTTTAGAGATTTTCTAATCATGGAAAAAGTTTCTCATCAATACGTGATATAATGCTTTCATTTGAAAGTTTTAGTCCATCCAACATCAAAGCGAGGTTAGATTCTACTGTGGGGAAATCTAGTGATTCGTTAACAACTGTAAAATATCGGGTGTCACAGTTTAAACGCAGTGATTATCTGCCCAATGACACTCCAGACCTGACCACTCCAAATATTGCGGTGAAAATCTACAAAACCGTATTGGAAAACCATCGGCTAAAATTACGAGAGTTGTTAGATACGATAGATATTAAAAAAATACTGCACCATGGATGAAACATAAGCCCATCATTTCACATTTGATACGAAAGAACGCTCAAAAGAATGATCTCGAAGAGGAGAAGCGGCTCCAAACAAGGTGAAAACGAGTCCATCTGCAGGAAAGGCGATGGCGTTAGCGTCTTGGGATGCACATAAGATAATTTTTATTGACAATCTCCCTAAAGGAAAAACAATAAACTTGCATCATCATAATAGCCAAAATCAGTCAACTTGGTTTCGAACTTTATCCTCACCATCTTCGCCAGATTTAGCCCCCTCCGATTATTTTCCATTTCGAAACTTGAAAAAATTGCTCGGTGGAAAGAGCTTCACCAATAATGAAGAAGAAGGATCTGAGGCTGATGCCTATTTTGAAACATTCGAATTATCTTACTATAAGCAAGGTACAGAAGCCAGAGAACATCGCTGGGAAGAGAGTGTGCATATCAAAGGAGACTATGTTGAGAAAAAGTGTTATGTCGGGTACTTCCTGGACCATCCTGGCATTTGCGGCAAATTCCTCATACCATTCAAAATATTCACCATGATAAAGCTTGAAATTTACCATTAAAATGTAAAATACACCATAACGCGCTTGAGTGTTATTAAAATTTAAGATTTTTTTATTTCTTCTGACTGGATTAGCGGCCGCGACGTCTTTAAAACTGAACCGGAATGCGCTTAAAAAGTGCGGAAAATATACGTTCTATGTGATTCAGTCAGGAAAGCTTTCAAATTGTCAAAAAATATTTAGTTTTCTATCTCTGATGTTTTGAGGAATTTTTTTAGGCTTTCAGTTTTAAACTTACAATCAAATTCATTTTCTTAACATTTCCCAAGCCCTCTTAAGAACTCGTGATTTGTTGAAAAAATCGCAATTTTCAAAATTGAAATTGCACACAATTCGAAAATTTATCACCAACTTTAAAACACTTTTAATCCCAACAATATCCAAACTCTTAACAAGTACGAGTACGTTCGACTTCATTCAAACAAATTAAATAATGAAAAATTGCTGTAACCAAATAAAAATTTGAATATTAGAAAAAAAATGATAAGAATTGAAGATTAATGAAATGTTTTTAATTTTTTAGTTTCAACTGTGTGAATAAATATGTCTGTGAAGTTATTTTCCAAGGTAAGCAGCGAACTTTAAACTTCAAACATCTCTAGAAGGAACGTCTGTAAGACCTTGCACTACAATACCTTTTTTCGTATAATATGTAAGAAGACACAAATTTAGTCAGAAATAAATTTTACACGGGGCGGTAAAAAAGTTAATGCCTCTTTAAAGAGAGTTCACCTGGCGCTCACAGCATCCTCTACAACGTGCATCAAAAATGTAAACGGATTCTGATTTCTCGCCCTTAAAAACCCTCCGATGCGACATTTCGTTCAGATAGCATTACAAACGAAATAATTTTTTGTTGCCCTTTTTTAACGTCCATTTTCGAGGTTTAAATGGGTTTAATTGAGCTAAACTGGGTTAAATCGTCACGTTTTTGCCTCAGAAATCTGTGATAGACCTTGTAAAAATTAGAAACCTGTAGTTGGAGGCCTTGTATATTGGAGCAAAGCAGAACGGAGTTGAAAACTTGCCCTGAAACCTTCTAAGACACCTGGTATGCTATAAATATCTTGAGAAATGAGAGATAAATTCAACGACAAATGGAAATATTTCTCATTAATACCCCTGAACACCCCTTTACATTGCAGTGTCTCTGTAAGATCTTCAAATTGGGCTGACCTCTCACTCGTATCTCTCTTAAGAAAGATTTCCGGTAAAACCACGATTTATTTTATGTCTTCCGATCAAGAAATAAACTGCTCAACAGAAGTTATGGATGCGGTCAAATCTTAACAAATAACAAATAGCATGCTAGTAAATGAGTTTTTTGTATCACTCTTAAAGCAATAACGACTACTATCAATAAAATAATGAAGTTTATTATGAATTCGCATTTTTCCTGTAAATTTTATCAAAACATTGATATCGGATGTGGCGGATCACATTGCGCAGAGGTTGTTATAGATGCGGTTGAAAATGTAGGTATCGCACATTTATCGCTTCCTTCAAGATCGCCTGACCTTAACCCCATTGAACATGTGTTGGACATGTTGCGAAGGAGTTTTGAACAACATCGACCACGCCCTCAAACAATGCCACAGCTTCGAGAATTTCCACAGATATGAGAAAATTTGCCACAAGAGAAGATAAACTATCTCATTGAACATATGCTAAGACGATGTGGAGCAGTTACATACGATAGGGCGGCCGTACGACATGCGGTTTTTATGTTATTTTCGACTTTCAAAAATTCTGTTTTTCTTAAATAAACAAAAAAAATCATCAACAATAATTTCTCATTTATTTTTTGACAACGATTAAGAAAAAAAGGTCAATCCCGTTGCTGGCCCTAAGCAATGTCCAAAACATCCTAATATCCCTAATTTTTGGGGAGCAGTTTATTTCCCAAATTATAAACAGCAGTAAATTGTACCCGGGCGATGTCTTGGGAAATAAACCGTAACTCGGTTGGGAAACACATGTGGTGAAAATGCGATATACAGGACGTTACACGGGGCGCCCTGTTGAGATCTTTTATGCTTTCAACAGAGCGTTCGACTGTATCGAGCATAGGGCCCCCTTGGGAAAATCGCAGCATGGGGGCGGAGGCATAATTTTGGAGTGCTTAAATTAATTTCTCGTAAACTAGAAACTGGTGAGTATCTTCCTTTTGCTTAATGAAATTGGGGTACACAGGTAATTGCGAAATTGGGGCTTTGAGTGCGGGCGATCGTCCTGTTGCGGCGTTTTATGATCTCGGCAAAGCCTCCGACTGTATCTCCCTTTGAGGAGTTCTCGACGCGGTGCAATAGGCGTGATTTTGAAATAGTTAATCTTATTGCTCGATATGCATGGACAGTATACTGAGACAACTGGAAGAGTGCTGAGTGTCGTGCCCTTGCTTAATTATACTGGACGACCTCGGTAATCGCAGAGGGATAATTAGACTTAATCACCGCCCTACGTTTACAGTTGACTACGACGGTTTTTGAAAAAATACTTAAATTTCCTTAGCTCACGTTATTTTAATCATTGGCACTTAAAAATTGTTACCACAAGGGAAGAATCGCTTCAGCACTAAATAAACAAGTTTCTGACATGGCCCCATCCATTTAATCCTGCAGTCTACCTTTAACTGTCGGGTTACATAATTCAGGAAACGAATGTTGTCCTAGAACGGGAAACAGAGCACAATTCTCGTGAAACCGAAAGACATGGCACAGACAGATTGTTCAGACGTGCCAGGACGAAAATTAGGATGTTTCGGAATAGCGTGAGATTTAGTTTAATGGACTACAGCAGCTTTGTATCACGGACATAGATCATAATGCAAAGGAAATCTCTTTAGGGTTTGGTTAAGTGGGTCTCTTAATTTCTGCACGTTACCATTTCCAGGCTAAAAATTTCTGTTTTAGTCTAAAATTTATGCCTCAATAAAGCAAGAGGTGTAAAAAGTGTCCTCGCATTCTTAACAAATGCCCCCTTAGAATTCACGGGCAGGACTACGATTCCCATCATTTCGGATGTTTATAAGTTTCTGATAAGGAGCCAATAATGCCCCTTAAATTCGTGTTTTTCCTGATCTAAATCACTTGATAACAGAGCTAAATAAAAGTCCTGGCCACGAGTTTTTACAGAATCATCCCTTAATAGATTAATCCCGCTCCACCCTAATGAAAGATAATAAATGATCGAGTCTCCCTTGCGCTGTCATAAAATTGAATTTATTTTCATCAGCTTTTCAGACATTAATCTAAAAAATTCAAGGGCTAATATAAGGAAAATGGATGTATCCTAAATTACATATTATCACAAGTCTGACTAGATGAAAAAGTCATTGTTTTCAGTGAAAGAACACACGTAGGACCCTTATAGAGCACAATTAGTAAAAACGGTTCTCTTGGAACATTATTATTTGTAATTAGAGCGGATTTATCATCCTACAACCTCTTCGTAGAAGAGCTTACAATGACGATCTTCCCCTCAGCGCTGCAGGCGACAATATTACAATAGAAGATTTCTTCAAAATCTACAGAATTAGTACCAGTTAACCTTAAATAAAAAAAGTCACAACTCATTGTACCGTAAATACAGAGTCTGGTTACAAAAATACTTACAACTACTTTTTACAAACGGCATTTACATCTAATTGACAGTACTCATAAAAAATTATGTAACAGTATTAAGTACTACTTGTGCCTCATTAAAACGAGAACGTAAACACAAGTCACAGACCTGCAACTTTAGGGCCTAAATATCACAATTTAGATAGTGAGATCTTCCCAGTCTTCAGTTTGCCTTGGCGACAAGTTAATGATGATTTTGGTGATCCTGGACAACTGATCGTGGATCCTTGGTGCTAAAGGGTTCCGCTCCAAGTCTACTTTCTCCAACGATGGAGCCTCATTAAGGCACTCTATTTCTACATCTATTTTGCAAATGATCTGATTAGTAAATTTCGCAAAGCAAAGGGATCCGCTTTACCTATAATATGGTTGTCATTTGCCTTGAGAGACCTCAATTTGGGCATTTTGTAGGAACACTGGGGCACCGCAATAAAGCTGTTGTAGGAGATGTCCAGCCTTTCCAGATTGCCCATTTCTGCACACTCCTCCGGAAGCTTGGACATTTGGTTGTGTGACAGGTTCAAGTCTGGAAAAGTGATAATGTAGCAAAAATAATCGATTTCCATGAGGAGACTTACCAGTAATGAGATTAAACTTAACGGCGAATTTAGGTGGAATTTTGGTAATATCATTTTCGCTAAGATCACAAGTTTTCAGTTCTGTATGACGCATCAGATGGTAAACTGCATCGGGTACCTGCATTAATTGGCAGTTTGAGAGATCTGCAAAAGACGAGTGTGGATTTAGGGCTGGTTCGTGTGGAAGAAATGTGGTTATTTACTTTTTTTCGTATTTTTGCATATACCATTTGCCCTAAAATTCTCGAGACAATATTTTGCAACTCCATGTGGAAAATTAAAGTTAATGATTCTCGTAGATATTGCCAACACATAATCCTATGTGAGGATCAAAGTGAAAGGAAAATAAATAAGAGAGAGAGAGAGAGAGAGAGAACGTCGGCCATGAAAAGTTGACCGCATGTGTATTGTTATTAGTGAGTTAAAGGATAGATACAGGACTTCATGCAACAATTAGGTATATATATAATAGTAATTGTTCCACTTCTAGCCTTAAAACACCATCGTTGGACATGTTGAATGACTGCAAATTCTGCTTTCTCGCCCTTTTCAAAGTTGTTTAACAAAAGGTTAATAATGAATCGTTTTTCATTATTGACCTAGCAAGGTAACGAAGATGTTAGTCACAATGTTCGGTCACGGTTCTTCATTGCCATGGAAATGAATGTCAATTGAAACGTCACCGTTCATGTCATTATTCAAGACGTGCTGTCTATTTCGGATTTAATTTATGCTAAATGTTGATAAATTTATTAATATATTTAATGTTAGTTGTGGAAAAACAACGTCGTACCATTTGTCCCTACTAGCTTTAACGTACCAGTCTTGAGTGTGTTGAATTGTAGAGAAATACATTTTCTACCTTTGCTTCTAAAACAAGTTAGTGATGACACGTATATGGTTTATTATTTTCCTAGGAAGCTTATGAAGATGGATGCCATGCAAAACAAACATAACCCCATGGTTAATGTTAGGAGGTAAAGTATTGTATTTTTGTGTTGCAAGGGCAAACGTTGCTCTAGATTGGAAAACGCTCCTTGTAAAAAAAAAACTTTCTGAGAGCGAAAAATTGTTGTAGAAGAAGAAACGATTTTTGAAAGAGAAATGTTCCCTAAGAGAGAAACTTTTCCCTTAAATAAGGAAATGAGAGAATTTAGACACAAAAGTGCAAAAATGCCACAAAATTTTACTTAATATAAGAAAATTTAATACGATTCTGAATGGTTTTGGAACTTCGGACAGCCTGTATATCGAAAACATTGTTAGTACTTGGGACACCCTGTATACTGAAATTTGTTATTTTGCGCAAATTAAATAATTAATCTGTGTTAAAGTAATTTGGGTATTTAATCGAAGTTCAGTACGAAACTGCGCAGTTTGCATTCCTGCCTTAAATCTCCTTTTTCCAACGCAGTAAATTACGTCTTTTCCCGAAGATCTTCTGCCAGACAAGAAACGACTCTACAATAAACAAATCGAGCATAAATCTCCTCTGAGATACCCGCAAACATTTCCTTATAAAATTCTTTTCCTAAAACAAAAATCCTAGATTTTGCCTTTTACCCAGCTCCCTGACTGCTTCCAGGGGTCCAATTACTCACCCCCTCGTCCTCCGTCCCTAATCCAGCTCTGACCCTACTCATTTTGATTGAGTGGTGATACACCACGACATACTCTAAGGTGAAATGTGCGTGTGAAATGTAATGTTGAAAAATTAATGTACGAAGTCTTCATGCTTTCAAGTGGCAAGCAATTTCGCTAATTAGACCGCGTTACGTATTAATTCAAATGCAAATGGCGAACTTTGTAATGCAACTAAATTGGTTTTTTTTCGCTTCGAAATTGTTATATAATTGAATTTTGATGAAAATCTCCATCGGTGGTTTTCTAGGGTAACGTAATGTGTGCTTGCCTAATAAGAATGAATATGAAGAAGTAGGTATTGTAAAACGAAATGCGAAGTAAAAGCGAAATTTAGCTGGTCAGCACTGCCAGCAATTACAGAATTTTTTGCATGCACAGCATCACTAGGGGAAACAAGCATGAAACTGAAATCGAGATCAGTGAAGAAGAAACAATACACACGGCAGGTGGCGAATGATTGGTCTTCCTACGCCATTGTTCACTATAGCAAAGCACGACCAGCATTTCCTCTTTTATCATAAGCGAAAGCATTGAAAATTACCTAAATTTTCGGATTCCTGCGCATCGTCGCACCTATGAATCACTCGGGTAACCGCGTGCGCCATTTTACTCGTTTAAACTCAGTAGCGGAACGTGAAGCTTTTAGCCCGCGAACGAATAAGCTTAAGTCGGGTTTGTTAAGTTACTAAGCACCGCTAGTCCGAGATCGTAGGCGCGAGGGCTCGCTCGCGTGCGTATCTCGAGAACGCACGAATTTAATTTTAGAACTAGAACCGTGTTGATGCTGATATGCATAAACTGCTGATATTTGTTGTGGATTGGAGATAATAACAAAAAATGTGAAATTGATTATTTCGGATTTATTTGAAGCGAATAAAATTGATTTTGAGCTATTTCTTTATTGGCTCTTAATGGCCGAGTCTCGGCGTTCGGACTCTATTGTCGTCGCTCGATATGTTCTCTCCACTTTCATCGGGCAACTTTCTCTTTTTTTTATTGTTAATTTTTGATTCCGTTCCTCCCGGCTTCGATTGGTTTCTTTTAATTTTTTGGTTCGAAAATTCGCTGTGAATGCCGAACGTTTTAAATCTCAAGCAAACACGTCCATTTCATCGCGTTTTCCTTGAACCGTAATTCCTTCTCAGCCTCAACACATGTAATCTCATTCCTCAGTTTCAGTCGCAAAATAAAATCCGCAACTTTCCCAATAATCCACTGGCCGACTTTTTTAGACCTCTTTAAATTACCGAACCTTTTCAGCTTCTTCACGTGCTTCATTCACGGTGGATGCACACCAGAAATACAGAAAATTTCCAATTTCGCTTTAAAAAGATTTCCGTTAAGGCAGGCAAATAGGTACTGCTTGCACTTGTAACATGAATAGTTATTATGTTTCCACGGCAAAAACATCCGAAGCGCAATTAAGTAGCGCGGAAATGAAATAGAAAGCAACTGGGTTAATTACGGAATAAAATATTGTGTTATGGCTAAACAGGCTCGATTTAATTTTAATGCTGCTTAGGCACAAATTGTGTGTTATGACTCAAACAGCTCAAGGTAGGAAAAAGAACCATGTTTCCATTCTTATTGTGAATTTCTGCCTTAAATGGTACTGAAAGGTCAGTCAATGAGCCCGTGTAGAAACGCGCATATTTTCAAATAAAAACCAGGAAGTGGGAACATACATCTTTCGATAGATGTAATTGCTTCCTAATTCATGTGCGGATTTTTGCCTTAATGGGTGAACGTTGCGTCAGTGCTGCACACCACTTGGAACCAACGAGAGCTAGTCCGCAAGAAAAAATATCAATCTGCTGTGGCCCCGGTAAAATCAGATCAGATACGGGAATGCATTACAGGAAGAGGAAGAGACTGTGGGACCCATGAAGCAAACAGAAACCAACCGGTAGCCTCATATTTCCTATGAAGGCTCAAAAAAATTTCAAATTGCCCTCGTTAGCTCAAAGACTGACTTCACATCAAACTTATACGAAAAACTCCAGTTTACTTCTTTGAAGCTACATACCTAGTTCCTGGTTTTCTTGAGCTTCCTCGCATCTTCCCACCACTCTAATGACCGCCCTTCCGGCCAACCTGGTGCTGATCATCATGGCGACCATCCTGGGGTCCGGCTGCTCAGCATCAGCTTCGTTAGCTGTGGCCACTTGACCGTCGAATTGCGCAGGTGGACGCATCTAAACGAATATGGTTATCAGCGACATTTGCAGGGAAGCAGTGCATCGTCAGGTATTGACTCGCTGAACAAAGGGCAATCAACTTTTATCTCGGAAATAATTTATGATTTTCATTATAGAGATTCTAATGTGACATTAAGCACTCGTATTTTGAGATAAGAGCGGGACACGCATAAAGATTTGTTTTGATTTTTGTTTGTTTACATTTTACGCACCTAAAATCCATCACAAATTAAGGAAATAATAATAAACCAAAACGCACCTTGACTGGTTCTCCAAACGGCAAATTAATCCTCAACTCCCAATCAAACACACTTCCGATCACTTCTCGAACGAGAAAACAAGTAACTTCGTGTTCTATTGTCTATCTGAAGCCGAGACAAAACTAAGTAAAGTCACCGCTGATTTGACTTTCGGGTGCGCGACGCTCGAATGTTTGGCCGCAGGCACCGCGACGCCGTTTTATAAGCGACGGCTTTTGTTTTGGGGTGCTGACCGAGACGAGCAGATGCTGCGTAGATCGTTTCTGCGCTCGGCTTTTGTTTATTGTTTAGTACACAGTCGGTTGTTTATGTGCGCTGATTGCTGCTTTGTGTGCATCAGCTATCTTACTAGGGAAAAAATTGGTCTTCCTTTGAAACTGGGTTTGAGCAATTTACTACGCTGAACGTAAAGAACCCTGAATCATGAGGATATTATGATGTTCCTCTAATAAGGCTTAATGAGAGCAAATCTCAGTATTTCTAGTACCTTACTCGGAAATCCGAGTATCCTCTGCCATTGCAAGTGAAAGTAGGAAAGTAATCGTTACGGATGTTTTCCTCGTACCTCCAGGCCAAAAATTCTTTCAAGTTGCCTGATGAATTTGCTTGAATATCTCTCCACGAATAGACGAAGAGGGCGATTATATACCCCCTATAAGACTCTTTGTTGCAATATTCTTTTTGATTCTTGATTTTCAATACTTCGTTTTATTAATGCGAATATGATATACATACAAAGGTGTCGAAAATCCAGAAGTAATGATGAATAGGATTCGAGGTAATAATAAAAATATATCTTTAAAACACTTTAATTTAAATAGAAGGAAAAACATTTCTACTTTTGCGCCTTTGAAATTCGTTCGAATTGACATGATCCACTATTCATAGAAAAACTATCCAGGCTTCGACATATCCAACAAGTCCAAAGCCCCAAAAAGAACTTCTAGACCTTATTAACAATGATCCAATCAGTTATTGGATAAAGCACAAAATTTGATGTTTTAACAATGAGGTGTCATTGTTACGCTGGCTCAATCACTAATTTACACCAGCGCAATTCGATTACTCTAGTGCAATTATCGTAAAAAGTCTCCTACTCCTCTTAGCTACACATGTGACAATGAACTGACGTATTTCAATGTTGAGGCCCTACTCTCCGAAGATATGATTCATGAGTGTCAAATGTCTTTAGAATGTCGCCATAAACCTCACAAGCAAAAATAGAATGAAATTAATGTCACTTCCTATTTTTAGTGGAAATTAAGAAAAAAAAAGTAAAAGAGAAAGACGACAGTAGGAAGCAGAATAAGCAGCATCCAATCGAGGAGAAGGGAATGAAAATGGGAACCATTTGAAGTAGTTTAAGTAAATCTAATTCTTACCATATATTGCGAAAAGAATATTTGTGTGTGAGCCTAGAAGTTTTCTATTTTCTATTAATATAGTGTGGTAGATAATGACAAAGTTGCTACATCGAAGAGAATAGGATGCGGCAGGCATCTCCGTATGGAGCTTGCAGAGCCAGCTTCAACATGCCAGAAACATGTGAAGAATTATGGGTCAAAAGGGTAAGTAACGAATTTTTTTCAAGGAGTATTTATATGGAGTCATCCAGTCATATGGCTTGGCGAACTACTGGTTGAGAAAACCAGCAAAAAGAATTTTTGATCATTTTTGCAAGAAACGCGCTTGAAAGAAATTCATCTTTTCGAACTAGTATATACAGAGTGATGAAAGATATGGCTGAATTTCGTTGAAACATTATGTTCGTCATGAAATTGATACAGTAATAGACAAGAAGTTTATAAAGTAATACATTTTGGTTTGCCCAACAATTTAGAAGTTCGATGCTCAGCCCAGTATCTCTAGTGACTTGGCACCAAGATAAATTTTATATTCATAATCATTATCATCATCACCACCATCATCATAATCATTCATACCATCATCATCATCATCATCATCATCATCATCATCATCATCATCATCATCATCATCATGATCAGCTACAGCAGCATCGTTACTGCCAAATAATTTATTTTTATTTGACATGATTCTTCTAGAGTATTTTCGTCATTTTAAGTTCACACTAGAGAGGTGTGGAGATAAATGTACATACGGAAAATCCTTCACAAAACCTAAGAAGTAGTCGATAAATACTATAGTTTTGCGTATTTTTTACTGTTCAAGATGCGTTATTTAATATTTTTGCTGTTGGTAATCAATCTTCCAAAGACACCGACTTAAATATTTACGCGTCATTTCCTAATATCCACTATTAGGAGCTTTTTGCGCACGAAATGGAAAGCAGCTGTAATATTTCTCTCTAAAATTAAATCTTATTACTTTAACGTCGTATATTCGCCATTCTCCTTTTTTTACGTAAATGCCATAAAGTAATTTTTCAAAATTTTGGCATCCTATCGCCGCTCTGCGAACAAAGATTTTACCTGCTTTGTCATAGACAGACTGGCCTCTTTATTGAGCTTAATTTAATGATTATTGATCACTGTTTCCATAGAGCATCTCTAGGCAGCGGCCAACTTCCCATGAAAATAACAATTAAGTGGGAAACGGCAGAGTCAAATGAAATGAACAACAAATGGTTACAGATGGGAGGCGCATTTCACTCAAAGGAAAATTTCCATTGGCAAAAACAGTGCGCATTTGGTATAAGGCATTTACCTGACCTGAATCAAAAGATTTTCGCAGAATATCTTGGAGCCGGTCCAAGTCCACTCTAAAAATATTCTTTTACGTCTGATATTGGTGTTAGCGGGTGCCAGGTCCATGTCGGAACTTCTCACTGATTTGTCTTTGGTTTACGCAAATTTGACTTTATTTTCAGGACAAAGCAGGAATTGAAAAAATAGAGGGAGTTCAAATTATAGAGGTCAGTATCGTCGGGATGCCATAGCAATAGGAATGCAGCCACCTAATTTATAACCATTACAGCTGAGCTGCGGTCCAAGAGTGGGACTGTGCATATGCACATCCTGCCTACTTTTACAACAACGGAAAAACAGAAATAGAAATCAAAATATCTTTTTTGACCTCGTAGGAACTACGTTATACTCGTGGCATTAAGTCTGCATCCTCAGTTTATTTTTGGAAACCGAGTTCGTAATAAATCAAGACGTTGCTTGTGTGGATTATACTCAGCGAAGCAGCAATATTAAATAAACAAATGTTGTTAAGTTTGGGTAAACTCTGGATGTAAATGTCAGAAAAATCCACATAAACGCTGAGAAACGCTCGTCCCATTAAATGAATGAACTCGCTTAGAGCCTTCGGTAAGTCCAGGGATATTTTTTGGACACTCGGTAAAGCACGTTCATTCAAAAACAAGCGTGGAAACGTGTGATTTTGACCGCCTGAAAAGAATACATATTCTGGGAAGGAACATTCGCATAGGAAATACACCAAATTTCTTTGTGTGAAGCAAATTTTCCTGGATCTAAAATTAACCAGTTTTCTGGCCAAATTCTCGCAACACGAAAGATCTAATGAGGTGTTTAACTACGGCTGGTCACTCATTTCTACATGCTGACTTCAATTTTATTTTTACCCTGTATGTCATTATTATTGCCCACATGCAGCTCAAAGGGTCAATCTGAAATTAATGTGCTGCATCAGCCGATGTGCGAGTATTTTTACACTTTTTATATTTAAAAGCAAATTCGCGTGCACTATAAAGTTCTGCAAATGGGAAATGACAAAAAAAACTTGATTTTTCCAGTTCGCCTCGAAGGTTCAAAAGTGAACTTGCAACCAGATTTCACCGGGACGCGAAGCGGAATCGCACCTTCGAATATCTTAATATTTTAGTTCGTGTTAAATGCGTAGAAATTTCCCTAGACAAATATGTTACATAGACATGATGTAGGGTTAAAAAGGGCCACTTAGGGTCAACAAACTCATAGTGGCCTCTTAATCCAGAAGTTGTTATGCTATAATACCGAGGCAGGGTTTTGAGTAATGTGGTTTTAACGTGGCTACATGTTTTAACAGCAGTTTAACAGGCCCATTAACCCGGTTAAAACTGTTTAGGTCCAAATGATTTTTCTTAGAAAATTTAACAAGAATTGCAAAAATGTGGGAAAAATTCATATTACATATTTTAATACAGATAACACACTAGTTTGCTATTTAACTTTCAATTTAAATATTATCAATAATAATAGTAATTCAATAAATGTTTTTTTTGCTTAATCCCTGAAAATCTCCTCAGATCTCGAACCAAAAAGTCTTAAATAACTTAGTTAAAATTGTCCATAATTTTTTTCCAATAGATTTATGAATATCCCTAAATTTCATTGCTGTGTTTGGACGTGACGGAAGCGTTTTCCATAGACTAAAGGTAGCTGAATCACACAACCTGGGACAATTTTATTTGATTTTTTAATTAATACAAAAAAGTTGAAGGCATTTAATTCATGATTTACATGAAATTTGATTACAGTTATCGATTATTCAATTTTTGATTTTCCACTAAATCTCTGTCGGGGTTATCTTTTTTTAGGTCGGCGTTAATGTCAAATTAGTGCAATTCAGAAATATGTTATGACTTCTTACAGAAATCCAGAAACACGAACACTACAGGCCCCTATTTTTTGGGCCTTAAGACGAGTGAATGTTCCTTTCTAAGTCCTCATTATCCCTTTCCAGTATTTCCATACTTCCATCAAGATCATCGTTCCTATATTCTTTACCTTATCCAGATTCATTTAGATAAGAAAACATAATTAAATGCCTGAAAGACTCAAATTTTGATATCATTTCCCGAGACTAAAGGAATAACAATCCTTATAATATCAAGCTAATGGACAAGAACAATATTATTAAGACGAGGCAGCCGGTTGATGCTTTCAAACTGACGAAAACCATCTATTTCCAGTTTGTTATTGATCTGCATAAGTTCCTTATGGCAAAGTGCTAAATTATTGTTATTCCTTCGAAAAGATTCCATTTAAAACCTGAATTTTTGTTTTAGAATAATGTCTACATGGAAACTAGCATGTCTTTCGCAAATGGAGGAGACATGTTCGCCCATCTTCGAGAACCAAAAACATGCGACGAGGTGAAATTTTGCGCAAGTCAAACAATTTTGGGCATGGAAGATTCGCCCAACGTTGGAGTAAACCACAGATACTGGAGAATTTCCTTCAGCGCTTACAAAGACACCTCCGGGCGATCTGGGGTTTCTCAACAAAACTGATAACACCACATGCGATTTCTCCATTAAATCGCTTTTCTGCGTTTCAATAACGCTCTATACTAAGTATCTTTTTGGTTATGGTTTATAAACTTAAGCATCCTTCGATGCTTGCCAGCATTTAAAGGCCTCGATTTGTTAATACAAATTACCAATCTAATGCATAGAGAATGGACAAATAAAATAAATAAATCCAAGCCAAGGAATGGAATGAGCGATAAGCACCATTGCAGTTGGTGGTATCGCACACACTACATTGGAATGCGTCCAGGGTCTGGTTGAGCTTGTTAAAAGTTGCGTTTTCCATCGTTTTAATAAAACCGCAAATATCCCTATCTAAGATAACTAAGGGTTGAAAACACTCCCTGTATGTGGTTAGCTCTTCAGTCATTTTTTTCCTATCTGAAAAGCCTAAATTTTAGAATGTAAGTATTACATGGATAGGGATATAATTTCTTGGAAAATCTACCTAAACTCTTCGAGGAGATGGTATATTTAAGGCAAATGCTATCCTCCAAGCAATCCCTAGGCTCCACACTCCTGTAATCTATAGGATCGGCACATTGGGGTGTTCCCGAACAGTAATAGCAGGAAACAGAAGAAGCCAGAGACTCTAGAAATAAAAAAATATTTTGTTTTTTAAGCATTCTGGAAATTTTGGAATTCTGAAAAATCTGGAACCTACGTGGAAAAAAGTTAAATTTTTAATATTTAGAATAAACATACTATAATAGGTACTAAAATAATGTACTAGTGCGGTAATTAAGCTCACCATACAGGGTGACCCACCAAAGTTTTCTGTCTTGTAATGTAGAAAACACGAAAACGCTCGGACTCCTCAACTTCGCCCTTTTTTCGAGAAAATGGTTGTGCCAAAAGGGCTCTAAATTTATGTAATAAACAACATCTTGATAAACACCTGTTCTGCGCTTGCGCAGCCTAATTACAGCATTTCTAGAAACTAGATCGGTGGAAAACAAAAAATGATTATGCAAAATCCAATAAAAACGAAAACAGTTTGAAATGGCCCTTTTGGGACACATCATGATGGAACCTCCTTTAAACACTGAAAATTCTCAGATGAATCAGGCATTTGGCGTACAACTATCCAGAGGGTACTAAAATCACATAAATTTCATTCTTTTAAAATTAAGTTAGTTCAGGAACTTAACGAAAATAATTACGATCGACGTTAGGAATTTTGCAAAATCATGAGTCAACAAATTATTAAAAATCTAAAATATCTTTATAACATTGGTTTTTCCTGCCGAGCGTTCCTTCTTCCTAACTGTCGAAGTTACTCGCCATAAATGCTATTTTTGGTCGTCCAACAATCCAAGGCTTTTTTGTGAAACTCGCACCTAACATCCAGAATAATTAAAGGAGTAGCTGGAAATTTTGGGACATCATATCGTGGGCCCCTTTTTGCACCTGGAAATCTGAACAGAGAAATCTATTTGGATTTATTACAAAATATCTCTCACTCAGTATTGACACACATAATTGAGCAAAGTAACCGTCACCGTGCCGCACGTATAATTTTTCAATATGTTGGGGCTACTCCGCTTTTTCAACATGTTGAGGCCACTCGGCACTATGCGGCCCCTGTAAAGCAGTTTTTAGACGGAATATTTCCTCAATGCTGGATTCGCAGAAGAGGACTTACTGAATGGCCTGCTCGTTCCCCAGATTTGTCTCCGCTGGACTTTTTTTAAGGGGCCATTTCAAGTCAAAGGTGTATGCGACGCAACCTGAATCACTTAAAGACTTGCGGAAAGTTTTATACGCGAATGTAATCTTAAAACTCCAAAAATCCTCAATAATATTAGAAAGCACTTTAAACAATGACTCTACTACCGTTTAGAGGTTTGTGGTAATCATTTTCAACATCTGATAAATTGAAATAATTAGTAAGTTATATCGATATCACCGCTTTTAAACCGTACTTTCCCAAGAACTGATCATCCAAAATAAAAAAAAAAACAAAGTGGCATAGAAAAGGCCATTGAATACCCTCTAAACTGATGTATAACATGATATCCCTTTCTATTTAAGATTTTTAGGGTGAAAATCACTTCGGCTTAAAGTCAATACTGGTAAAATGATTATATCAAAGAAATGTCATCCCTTTAAATTAAAATTGACGAATCCGAGCGTTTTCCTGTTTTTTACATCGTAAGGCAGAAAACTTCATTGGAAAAGTTTCGATGAACCACCCTGTATAGCTCAAATAACCCAAGATGAGCGATGTAATAAAGCATTATCCTGGAGGTGGCAGGTAACAATTCTTGCTATGCATGGGCAACAAAGCGCTACTTCCAGCTCGCGAAAGCGTGCGATAAAGTCACTTTACCGCACGCTCCTAGAAAATATATAGGTTATTCCTTACCTATAAGGTAACTATGTATTAGCACAGCCACAGTAACTAGTCGGTACATTTTTTAAACCTTTCGATATTACCACTGAAAAATATCGAAGCAAACTGCCGAGATATTAAATAAGTCATTGGTTTTTAACTACACAAAGTGTACTTATTAAGCCACTCGATTCGAGCAATTTTCCGATTGATATCAGAGAAACGATGAAAACAACCATTGATCAACACTTGTGTATGCTATTTTAATGCAAGCTTTAGTATTAGTTTAATAATCTTTACATTGATGGCAATGCCCAAAAAGACTGATATCTAATAATAATTAAACAACGATGGAATTTCGACATTGGTATAAGAGCAGTGCTAAGGAAGAGACCACTTCAAAACCTATTTATTTATTGATGTTAGTGATGATTAGCTACTTCCAGCTTTAAATAAATGAAATCACTGACTCGAGTGTTCACCTTATTGTATGACTTGATGATCCTAAATTATAATCCCCTCCTTCATTTTGTCAAGAACTTCATGAATATTCTAAAGTTTTTCGCAAAATTATATTTCTAACGAGTATTTCATACAAATTATTTATAGATACGTGACATGTAAGTACACGATACTTTTTCGGGTGTCATAATTGCCTTTACCGACCATAGATTTTTCACAACTCGAAGCACTTATCTGGTCGATATAAAATATTGCCGAAGTATCTATGGAAAATTTTAACACAGAAAGGGAAAATTATAACTGCTTCAAGTGTTCATGTTCGAATTAATAAAATGATAAATGAAAATTAGTATGTAAAAGAAAATTAATTTAGGAAACACATTTTGGACTAATTGTAATTGGTTTAATAATCTAACGGAATTAACGCGACTACCTGATTTTTTCCATATTTTATTCTGTATCTCCGAATTTAAAAATTGGTAAGAGGAGGTAAGGTAATAGGAGGAATCCTGATCCTCTAAAATGTATATCCTGTAAATTTTGGCCACAAATTATGAATCGCAGTCGTGAAAATTATAATAAACAGGTACGGTGCGCTGTGCGTATGTATATAAAATTTCAAATTTATATCTAAGAAATTGATAAAGCTGTACCATAAACTTTTTTGAAAAATTTCATAATCTAAAAATCATGCATTTCAGTAATGACGAATCTTTATTGATAAAATATCACCGTACAGTAGGCAAATATTATGATTTATCCTTAACAGTAACACATTGGACTTGCAGCACATTGCTCCCATGAAGCTGGAGAAAATCAGTAATGCGCGAATGATAAACTTGGGATCTAGAAACAAACTCTTATTACAATCAATTACACCCAAAAAATATTTATTTCTGAGCGAGTGGGAGGATCTAAGGAATAAATAACACAAGATAAAATATTGTGATTGTAAATTTGTGAATTGCGAATATGATCAACACTCCGAAGAATTTTGATCAAACCATGATCCCTGCATAAGAGCTTAGATGTACACTGGCTTGCAAATGGGAATCATGAAACTGCATGCATCAATCCAAAAGTTGTTACTGCAATATCTATTCTAAAAAATGAAATTCAAAAAAAGTTTAGTTTTTTAGACTTAGGCTCATAAAACTATTATTTTTCAATCATAGTGGATCTCGATGGGTTCATGTGTGAGGTCTTATAGAGACACTCTCACGAGAGAATTGTAAACACTATCTTTTACCCTGGATTTACATTATAACTTCTCTTGTTTGGCCCTGAGCACATCGTACTCATGGCTGATCGCTCAGACAACTACAAACTCAAAACTAGCGAGAAACTTAAAAATTTCTTAATATGGCGTCTTGAATATCTATACAGGATAGTACTCCTGCGTCGATCGATTATGGGAAAAGCAAAAATAGAAAGATATGGAAGTGGGTTAATGAACTATTTATGGTTTTTCCATGATCGATTCATACAGTTCGTGGAGTATCGCCCCGAATTTCCTATTAATGATTTTAATTTTTAACATTGGCCACGTAATTTTGGAACATCCTGTAGAAGTAATTTTACTAGTTTTTGTTTTTAAAGGAGGGAGGATAAGAAAGTTTTGGGCAGGTTTGGGGTTCCACACCACAAACTACATTAAATTAGCAACATACGTATATTTAATGAATATTTCAGTTCCAAAAACGACTATCGTAGTGTTATAAATCAAAGAAAATAAAAAGAAATTATTAGTAAACAACACCTAAATTCTCATCTCTTCATTCTATTTCTAAATTTTAGCTCCTGACTATATATGAACCTTTCAATTCAATCAGGGATCATTGTTCGAATTCTCATTTGCATTATATTCAACCCCATTCTTACTCTTTATAGCGTTCACGTGATACGACTTTAATTGTTGGAATTTGATTTGAGGTACTGGTAGTGCAGTTTCCTGCAGAGGCTCAATTTTGCCCGCTGAGGAAGGAGCCGTGGAGAGCTGTTTCGCCCAGTTATCCTACAGAAAGCAGTAGTTAGTCATTAAGATTTGGGATTAATTTTCTCTATACCAAGACATTGGTCAGTTGCTCATTGAGTTGCTTTAAAAGTAGCGTGATGGAGTAGGCCTGAGTCCTCAGAACTGAAGTGGTGGTCTGCTGCACTTGTTCCAAGTGGACCGTCTAAAGAGCAAATTTCAATCAAAGACTGTGTGTTTGAATCACAGATAACTATGTTATCTGTGATTGGCAGACATGCTTAACCACTAAACAGTTAAAAACAGATTATAGGAAATTGCATCTTTATCATGACTATATGTAATACATACCCATATCCTAACATTAATATAATATACAGTGTGCCCGTGAAATGACTGTACAGGGCTTGACCAAAAATTTTTTAACCAAAAATAAGGCGTTCTTGGTAAATTTGCCTATAATCAATGTTACCTCGTTTTGCCGCTACAGGGCGCCAAATTTCCCAAATTAATATCGTTTTTTCGAAATAATTTGTAATTATTTTTATCGATTATGACCAATTTTAGGACTAAGAGTCTCTATGTAAATTCGGGTGTTTTCACGTAAACAGGATTTTTTAGGGCAAGAAAATATTAAAAATGGCCTGTGATTTGTAAATAAAAGTTTGTATTTTTGCTGTCCCCTGTAGAAATAAATTTTTTTTTTCTTCGCCATTATCTGACTTTGTTTTGAAACTTTTTCAACTGTTGTCAAATTTTCGCCAGGCGCACAGTTTCTCTAAAAAAATTATTTGGGATACCTTGCACTTCATCATTTTTGTGAAAACAATATTAAAAAAACATGCAAAACACAGATACACTTTTTAAACAAATTTATATATTCAGGATAATGATAATATTTTAAACGTTTGTTAAAAGAATCACACTTAGTTCGTAGCTATTCACAATTAAAACTTTTCATTTTCTCGAATCGACTAACCACGATAATGAATTATAAGGTACCGGATTTTTTTTTCAAAGAAACTGTACGTCTATCAAAAATTATACAAGATATAAAAAAGTTTCAAAATGAAGGCAGCTAGTGACAGAAAAAAGTCGTTCACACACAACAAGCAACAAAAATACAAATTTTTATTTAGGAACCACGCCCTATTTTCGCTATTTAGATCCATTAAAAATGATCCCGCTCACATCAAAACACGCCAATTTATATAGTAACTTTTACTTCCAAAATTAGAGAAAATAGATAAAAATATTTAACAATTATGTCAAAACAACAATATTAATTTGATAATTTTGGCGCCTTGTAGCGGTAAAACGAAGCAACGTTGAATATTGGTAAGTTCACCTAGAACGCCTTTTTTTGGCTAAGAAATTTTTAGTACAATGTTTTGCAGTAATGTCAGGGACATTCTGTACATCGATCAGTACATACCTTGAGAACTGACTCAGCCACTCCAACGAATTTATTGACCAAAACCGCCACCGAGTGGGTGACGTTTTGATTAACCTTCTTTGCCACGGATGCCGTAAAGTTGACCAAATGCACCACTCTTCTGGCAGACTCCCGTGTCAGCAATACGATTAATTGTTCCAGATTTTCCGGCCTGGCCTGATTTTCCGGCTCGTCCTTACTCAAAATGCCCCAAAGCTCTTTGCCTTTCTGGAAGGCCAGAGCTGGATCTGTGGCCACCTAAACGTCCCATCAAACCTCTCCCCCGTTTCATTACTATAGAAATAGCATACCAGTTCAGCGACATAAATCAAGACGTGGACAGCCTCAGCACTGTGCTCCTTCAAAGCTTTCACCTCAGCAATAGTTCTCCTGGTCAACCGCCTCTTCAGTTTCCTGCCCAATCTATCTGCGTGCTGGATGGTGTGTATAGCTTTATCAGCAGGTCGTCCTGCAGGGGTATCCACTTCTAACCAAAAACATGCTCATACACGTCGTTTTGTTTGTTGCCAGTACTTACCGTCAACGTTTTTATCTTGTTCATCTGCAGGTAGATATTTATCCACATACTTATCAGCAACATTCAGGGCTCCATCTAAAGTATCAGCAGCGAAGACCGTGTATTTGCTGGCCAAGACGCTGGTACCTATTTGCTTAACCGAGTCTGCCCTTTTAAGGACTGGAGTCACTATTTTGGTATTCACAGTATTTTTGGCATACTGCTTTGTGTTCCAATAGATCTAAGGTAGAAGATGATTAGGAGAATGGTTCGTTTTTGAGTCGACTTCGCACCATTTCAGGGGGCAAATGGATCGATGGAATTTTCTCTTCAACAATGTCCAAAGTTTTACAAACAAGCTTATCCACTTGCGAGAGAGGTCCTTGGAAGAGAACTATCACGGGGACTGCCTGATCTATCGCCGAATATAACGTATTTTCTGCTTGGTCCAAAGTCCAGTTAAATAAACTGTTTGACCTCTGAAACTCAAAATTTATGAATCAGAAATTTTTCCCAGAAATCTACCCAAGAAATTTTAAGTGATAAGATAGGCCGCATTCATTCAGCCACACATAAGGAAACACTTGAGGCTGGAATTGGCTACATTCTATATTAAGAAGTTTTTATTGTTGGAATTTAATCAGTTTTGGTTGATGATTGATCATTAATGAAGATTGTGCACAAGTGATATAGGCGATCCATCTAAGTTAGACAGTCGATTTTTTCTATAACTACCGAACAATTGCGAAACAATGGAAGCTTTCATTGGTTCGTTTCAGATCTCACGGAAAATACGAGCTGCGATTTGTAGACGGACGGATTTGAACTGACCAATCATAACTGGACATAAGTTATATTTGTATTCACTTAACCGAAATCAGCCCACATATTCGTTTAGTAAAGTATTGTGCGGCAAACAGAATTGAGTGTGGGTTGTAGAAAAATACATTATGAGGTGACCATGGGACCAAAACCATTTTATGTGTTTATTCTGTTTTTTCTTTACTATTTTCTTCTCGCTCATATATTTTCCTCACGAATTTGCCTGCGAAAAGTAAATAAAGGCTAGAATAATATATTAGTTCCCATAATGTTACTTTTGATTTGAACTACTATTTCCTGCTTGTCGCAGATGATACACAACCAACACAGCATACCTACACCCTTTTAGATTTTTATGGCATTTGTTGATTACTGTTGTGATTTCTTGTTGCTAATTATTTAGTGATTTAAAATCTAATTCGTAAACAATCCTACTACAAATAGTAGTAAACTGGAAGATCAGAAAGCCCTTGGGAAATCAAGATAAGTTGTTTGACTTAAAAATATTGAAATAGAGTCTATGTATTGTTCAGACTCTTGACTTCTATGGAAACTAGTTGGACGTTAAAGATCATAGAAAATTAATAGTTTGGCTCTTATGAACTGAAGGTTGTGTTAAAATAATTTACCGAAAGTACGAGTGTTTAGTTAGTGGTCTTCATCGGGGATGATTGCCTTCATTATATGCTCTTCCGATAATATACCATTGAAAAGCATGCGATGATGCAATACAAAAAGACACCAAACCCCAAAGAAGAAGCGTTCCCGGCAGGAATCTTACCCAGGCCGAACATTTCCCAAAATTACACGGAAATATATATATACATTTTTTTTTTAATTTCCAAAACTCTATCTATAATTCTTGTTATATTTTTTCAATTTTCACTAATTCTTAACCCGCTACCTCAGAAAAAGAACAGATAAAACCTGCGTAAATGTGTTCTGGCAACGATCAAAATGGCCGAATTAATGACGTCAGGAAAGGCTAATTCAGAGCATCGCCACCTTAAGGTTACGTGTGATCAAACTCCCTGGAATAATTATTGGTAAACGCCACCTTGTTTGGTGTTTACCAGTTATGATCAGTTATCCACTCATAAAGGTCTTTTACCTTGATCTTTTGGTAAATATTGTCTGCATAACTGAGGCCCGTTTCAACAATAGGCAGGTTGTAAATCCTGGTCACAGATTCCAGTTCAGGCATGTTCAGCGACTTCCTCTTGTTTTGAACCACTGAAAGACAACAACAATTATTTCAGAAGTTTCCTTTTCAAGAACGTTCACACCAAAAATGTACTCCGGAAGTAGCTCGGGATAATCACGAGGGGGAAAACTGTTATTATTAAGAAGTATCATGGTGGTTTTATTAGTAAATACCTGCTCACATATTTAACCGTGGGCTGCAGTACCTAAGTTTACACATGTTCAAAGTACAGTATCGTAATTAATTTAAACGTGTGTTACAAGTCCATATACTACAGGATGGAGGCAAGAAGTAAGACCCAAGCAAACCGAGTTATGGGTAAATACAGGGGAATAACATACATTTCATCTCATCGTCAGTTTGAACCGACGTGGACACGTAACGCACTATAATCTTGGCTGGAGCCTTTTCCAAACTGTATTTTTCTTGGACTACAACGGTTCTTACTGGGGCCCTCCGGTATGTCTTTCTGCGTTTGGTGCGATGCGACATAACAATGCTCTTTAACTACAAAAATCGTCGTTATGTAAGAGATAAAGGAAATTGGAATCATGGAATGTTGATCATTAGGTACCTGTTTTAAATGCAAAACAACACAGTTATAGCAGAGCACTCGCGTAAACGGTTAATATCAGAACGGATGTATGAAATACTCAATCCACTTCTTTAGTTTGAACGTTGAATTATCATCAGTCAACAGCTTTATATCAGTTGAAAATGAAATACAATTTAAATTAAGAAATTGCATCATTCTTGATGAGGAATTTATTATTATTTTCATTTATTTGGGAGAGATTATAGAGCTGGTACAAGATATAGCCACCGATTACGGATAAGGAATTTTAGGGCACAATTGGTCCATAAACCATTGAGATATGCTCAAAATTGAAAAAAAAATCTAGTTAATGGATTCATAATTATCGCCAAATTTAGGTTCATATGTATGAACGCAATTACAGATGGAAAAAGCACTGGGTGCGCTTCAAAGCGTAGAGAGTTCCCCATGTTGCATAAATATCGGAAACTTAGACACTCTGTATATCAAAAATTAAGTCTTTTCCCATAACAATCAGTTAGCGCAAGATAAGTTCAGGTATGTTTAATATGACAATTTTTTTAAAGCGATTGCTCAAAGTATTTGCGATATCGGCGACTGAAGCTCGAGATCAATACAGTTGAACTCTGCTGTAACGAACACGTGCTGTAATAAACCCCTATCCTTGAACTGTTATGAAAATTTGACATCGGAATATGATTCTTTTTTAACAATCATCATGGTGGCTATTTTGAATGAAAGCTTCCTTTAAGACTGCTAATTTACGTAGTTCTATAATTTTGTTTTTTATTTATATTTTTGGTTGATTTTGAATTTGATTTTTTAAGCTTTGCTACCATCTCATACCTTCTATAAAAAAAGGTTTGTTTTGCTGAACAATTTTACTACCCAATTTCAACTTCTCACCTTGCAATGTTTCTTTTAAAGCGGCATATCTCTTAACGGTTCGTTCTACGACAATTTATCAAGAGTATCTTTTCTCTGTAATTTCAGACGAGAAATCATATTCCGATGTCAAATTGTCATAAAAGTTAACGAATACGGGAATATGTTAAGTAAATGTACCTCTCCCCTTGTTCCGTACGCGATTCTGCGTTTCTTAGCGACCACGTTGGAAGAGCCATAGCTCCCTTAGGAGTCTCTTGCGGACCCCCATTTATACTAACTTTCTTCATATTTTCGAACGTTAAATCAGTCCTTAAAATACGTTCCCCTATTTCATTTATACCCTGTATATTTGTAATAATATTAAAGAATAAAAACTTACTTGAAAGTAATTGGTAGCATTTCTTTAGGAGGAATACTTAATTTCATAGTTGTGTTTTCTTTCTTGATAGATGTTGAAATACGCCCTACCAATATGCTGAAGGTATTGTAGCTTATATAAAAGTAGTTGAAAAATTTTTGTTTTCTAAGTCAAATTGCCAAGTCAAAATTTTTGGCAACGTGCACTCGTCAATTGCAGTAAATGAGCAGTCGATACAAATTAGAAAAAAGGTTGAGTGCACTGCGTTCATACGACTATGTAAACACATTCCCGATTAAGCCAATTTGCAGAAACACGTGACCGAAAGTGCACAATATCCGCGTTCCTTTTTATCCTCGATTCCACTTCCGAACATGCCATCCTACATTTTTGTTCATATATACAAAATTTCCTAAGTTACTAAAAAAACCTTATATTTGGTTCCCCATATCTCAACCAATAAGCGTTCGACGACAACAAGATCAGTTTATGCTTACAGGACCCTGCTGCCTCACCATATAGAACTTGACGAGACATTTAATTTAACGGTGTTCTGAGAGTAATTATTCCATAAATTTTTAAGATATCCATGACTAAAGTTTGAAATTGAAACATAAAAAAAAATCGACATTTTTATCACTTTTCAGCAAAGTTGGAGTCGCTTTTTGCTTAACCAAAACTGGTGGCAATTTGCTGAAAGGATAACAGTTTCAACGAAAAAGTTGGCCCGAGATGAGTGAAATCAATGAAGAAATTTTTGGGAGATTTTCGAAAAACTGGGAGTAACTCAAATTGCCTGGATCCAGATTTTTCCCATAAAGCCCTCGTTACTGTGCTATAAGTACAGATAATAAATAAGCAGGACTGCACTACGTTGCCAAATCCCTGACGAAGCCAATAAGTCAAAACACGTGTGGCTAGGTACCGCTTTCGTCCACATTACAATGCGTGGTTCCTCTTGTGGAGTAAGAGAAATTGTTAGAATTAAGATTATTGACAATAGTGGAGAAACCGGAACCGAAGAAATGCAACAATACATACAAAATGATTCACGGAATATTAGGAAGATGATTTTAAGAATTATTTATGTCTAATAGTGAAATATCCATACAGATGATATTCGATGATTCCGGATTTATATCCCAAAAATGGAAATGATCAACTAACAACTAATGAAATTAATTGCAAAACATCCCGAACCTCTATATCTTTTCTGCCTTTAAACAATTCCTTCATTGGTTCAAATCGACATAAAACTTCCTGCATGCCTCAGATTATATTATTAAGAATAAGCGGTCTCATTTAAGAAATTCAAAACACTTAATTAGCAACCAGCGCCCTTATCATTCGCTGTTTATTAATATTGTTTCACAGATTTATACTAAAAAAATATTAATTACCCAAACATCGTTTAATAGAGTTCAACTAAACAACTACCTCGAAGCGATTATGTAATGTGCAAACTCATGGGAATAAAGTGTGTATGGCTGAAGCCAAGCCATCTTTTTCTAACGTTTTCAAAATGTGTCACATTGTTCCTATTATTGCATTTTCTTTTCTTCTTTTAATGGACATTTAATGTATTTACTGCGTAATAATAGGAAACATATATCAGGAGGATTACGTTTAAACCATCACTATACTGTACCATAGAAGTAACCTTCGGACATAAGTTTTCAAATACATTTCTCTCTAATGCAGACTGGACTAATAGGCGCATTCAGTGGAGAACACCGCTTCGGCGCTTTATTGCAGCAGTAGCGGTAGCGTTTTGCTGTAGCGCTAGATTAAAGCGGCAAAACGCATTGCGCTAGAATTTCTAATCTTCCATTTTCGCCAAATTAACAGCTGCTTGTCAAACAGATTATCAGATAACATCAGTAAGCTTCAAGTGCTGCAGCGATGCAAGTCCTTAAATGCGCACTATGATTCGTTAATAATTGCCTTACTATAACAAACCCGATATGGCGCAAGATTTGACCGATAAATTTGGCAATGTTTAAGAGATTTGCAAACAGTATGCTACTTAAATGAGAAATAGAATGAATAATTTCATTTTAATATAACGAACTTCGCACAAATTCTTTAAGTGAAACTAGAGAAATGCTACAAGGGCAAATTCTACATTATAAGAATGTTTTACCTAGGAGATCCGCATCTGATACTTTAACCATGATACCAATATTACGAAAACTTATTTTTATTTGAAAAATTATACCAATTTTGCCAAAATAATTATTCACTTACTTTTAAGGATGATGACACCTATTGCCCCAAAACACAACACTAGAAACTTGCGAGTGTAATCACTGAATGTGGATGCTTATTAAGAGCCCTCTGACACCAGATTAGACTTGACCCCGGCTTAACCTTCCCCTGATAAAATATTTAGCTTATGTTTTGATTCGACTTTACATACATTCGGATATGATTAACTAAACCGGACTTAAGGACATAATGATTAACTTTGAATTTTTGATTTTAAAGGTTTAGCAAATAAATAGGTTTTTGAAATGTTGTTCTAAGATAAGACAAACAGATAATTGTGAATTTTCGAAAAACTCGTATTTTTGCCTATCTAACACCAAAAGCTCATTATTTAAATGCTTCCCTCTATCAAAGAATGTCTAAGCATTCGAAAAGCATCCATTGTGGGTAAAACAGAAAACGTGTTCAAAGTCGAATTGAACACTTGCAGATTTTGCTACAGGACACTAGAGCTCACTATGAATGATTCCAAGTATTGAAGAGGCGATGGAGGCACTGAAGGTGCTCAATACTGGGGCGCAAGCGCTGAAAATTATTTTGTTCTATTTCGAGATAAAAAAGACAACTTTTCCACCCTACTCTGACGTTGAAACAATATTGAAAAGATGCTCCTTTCTATACCGTTTTATAATTTTTCCTCTTTGATGTGGAGGATTTATACTCCCGAAGTCAATATTACACATTTCCTTCTGAAAAATATTAAAAACATTCCTCTACCACAAGCAGCTTTAAAAGGCATTATTATTGGGTGTGATGGATTGCTGTGAAATACGTTTTCTCGTCTGGTTGCTAAAACGTCTGAGCAACAGGTTAATAATGACACATATAGGGTTCATTATTTATTATTTATCTTTCTCTCTCGCCCTCATTATTTACCACTCCAGACGTGTTATTTTCACGTACTTCGGATTTAATTTATGGGTGATCCAGATAAGTTTATTATCATTTTATAAAGTCTAGTTGAAACTAGTATAAAAAAAAATCGTATATACACCACGACTTTAAAATGCTTTATGATCTGTACATTTCTCAGATTTGCGCGCTTGAAAGTCCAAACTAAAGATGGGGGCATAATGATGTATTTCGCACCCTTGATGTATAATATACTATTTAATTTCTTTGCATTCGTCAGAATAACGACAAATTCCAGCAATTTCTTCTAGTTTTCAATTAATTCACTATTTATCTTAATGTTTCCAGTATTCAGCCCCACCACTGCCGGTTACTGATAGCAAGGGCCTAATTCGATGTTTGCAGCAGTACTTCATTGAAAGGCCGCGTAATTGTTTTGTGCGTCTTTAATTTTATTGATTGTGTTCGATCTGTATAATTAATTGGAACGTCAGTTAGATAGAAATTAGTAAGTGGAATTGTTTACTAAATAAATTCTGAATCTTGACTTCTTGATCATTAAACTTTTCAATGGATAATTTTCCGTCATCTTTGTGTCAAGAAAGTAAAACAACATGATGCCTTGCAATAAGTTCCATTAAAAAAAAACTTATCAGAAATTATGTTTAATATGAGCCATAATATGGTCAGGTCATGGACAGGTCAAATATATTATATTATGTAGCAGCCACTTTACATTATGGATTCACATTAACACAGACGCTCAAGTCAAGGTCAAACAATCCAAAATCAAAATTACAATATTTGACGTGACCCCAGCCTGATCAATAATATAAATTATAAATTGTTTTAATATTATATTATATTATAATTTATAATTATTTTAAACCCATATTAACATATTTGAATAAATCCTAAATGTTCACTTATTGATGAATACAATTTTCAATGGAAGGTTTTCTGTCGCCTTAATGTCCAGAAAGTGAAACAACTATGCATTACTTCACATTTTATTTTTTTTTAATTATCAGATATTCCGTTTAAGGTGTACCCTTTTTTAGATGCAGTACACAAAAGATATATAAAACGATATAAGAAACCAATGAATATATCTTGCCTTTTGGTACCATTCACAGTCAGTTTTTTCTTTTGCTTTTCTTCTCAGATAACTATATCAAATAGCATCATAACATGTGTAGTTGTAAATAATAATAGATTACCAATTTAAGTGAAAAGCTTTTCTTATCTGTTCCTAGCAAAAGTTCGTCACAAAATAGCCAGGCCGCGAATAGGTCAAATATTATAGCATTTACTTTGTATTTTATATTTACATTAGCGTAGTCAAATTACAATCAAATAATCCAAAACGAATAGTACAATACATATTTGACCACACCTTGGTATGACCAATAACATGAGTTCTAAATAATTTGTTTAAGATTTTATTAAGATTCCTAAATAGATTCTAAATGTGTCCATATTCTTTGTTATATTTTTCAATGGATAATTTTCCGTCACCTTTTTATCAAGAAAAAGGAACAATATGTTGCAATTCTATAAGTTTTATTTAGGAAAATATACCAGAGATTATATGAAATATGTAGCCTATTTTTAAATACATTCACCTGATATATGTAAAAAAGCACAAAAGGCCTATGAAAATTTGTTGTCTGTTGATGCTGTAAACTGTCGTTTTCTTCTTTCGTTTTTTTCCTGAAAACCAACAAAGATGAAGAGGAACTGGATATAAATCTTCCAATTACACTTCAGCTAACTAGAGGTACAGCTGATGTGTTGGAGGAAGAGGAAAGTCCGACTTTACTAGTGGAAAAGACAAGGAACTTTCGCAGATTGTGTGCCGGGAATGAAATTTTTGCTTAAGTTCGAAAACTTACACCCAAATATTTCTGCTGTTCGTAATAGGGGCGTATTTTGAAACCTTCGTAAGGAGTATAAGAAATCCCTCCTATGGTCCTGTCGAAGTACAAAAAACTGATAATCATAACAAACCAGAAAGATTTCTCCCACATCACCACATCTGTATCTATAACCGATTTTATATGGACGTTCTGACTTTGGACATACTACATAGTGAATGTTCTTTATGGAGAAATACGAATTTCTGTTACAATTCTTAGTTTATCGTTAGGCTTAAGTTAACATCACTCTCGTTTTTCAGTTACCACTGGGCCTAATCATAAATTATAATATACCGTATCACGATAAAACAATCCGGATGATACTCGTAACTAATAACCTTAACGCTAATCAGTATGATCCTCGTTGAAACTAATTTTTAAATATGATCACATAGTCCATGTATCAGCGTTTTCGTTAAGTTTGAACTCAAAAAGATAAATAACGTGTGATGCCAAATGATAGTTGTTTTTCAAAATAGAATTAGCGCCAGTTACTGCACGTGTATAAATTTAATGCTATATTTTCAGAAAAGAAAGCAGAATTTCCCAATAATTCCAATATGTAACAACCCCATGAAGCCGATCATTGATTGATAAGGCCGGAAATTATCTTTAGTTATTATTAGAGAATTTATTGCACTACTAGACAACCTACAAAATGTTAAGCTTTATTTGATGACAATAACTATAGACGAGATCGTGGCACTAGATGGCCAGAAAAGTCAAAACGATCAGCAAGCATCTAACCTAATGCACAACTTCTTAAAATAAAGCCAATATGAGCTTTTTCATAATAAAAATTTTATGATATAAGATTGCTTTACGGTGAAAAATCTTAAAGAGAAATTCGAATGTACATCCAGGATCATTTTGACAATCGGTCTGTTCTCTTCAAAAATAGTGTTCTAACCAAAAATTGAAAACAAGACAACTTTGCTCTATCCTGATTAACAGTTAGTAAAGTAATGTTTACTCTATAACACGATTCTGTTGTATTTTTTCTTTCCGGAGTGTAGCTACGATAAAGCAGATACACGCTAGGAGTGTTTGGCAAACATTTACGGAACTCGCACTCAATGAAGTATAATATTTTTTTTACTAATGATTTGATGCGTTTTGATGATAACGCATCTGCCGAAATTTCCTTTTTGCTACCTATAATTGGATCTAAAAATATGAAAAGCGGCGCTGATCTCAGATCCATGGTGCAATTCAAAAAAATTCTTCAATAACAACAACAAGTTCGAAATCTTAAATTATCCCTATCGAGTAACCTACCTTTAATCTCATACGTCAGTACGCTTCCACGCATTTGCCAGATATATCAAGAAAAATATAAATACGCTTTATTTTGTTATATAAGTTTTATAATGGACATATCTGAACTAGTATAATTGCAGCATAGTTGCCAAGTTTAATTCTCTCTTCAAACCATCTTGTGGGCGAACAACGAAACGCTGAGCATTACTTGCTGGGACTCATCAAAATTCATCAAATTCTTTTATTTTGAAGTTCATTTTTGTGGGGTGAGACCCTCTCTCTCCACCCCAATTTTTATGTGAGACAACACTGACCGATTGTTTTCTCAAATTTTATATATTTGTTCTGTGTCGAAACTCCTTGGACTTTTGCATTTCTCCGTAACAGTATTAGAATTTTAGAAAAATAATAGAAAATAAATGATAGTTATTTTATTCATTTTACTTAACACCAACTTATCAATGTACCGTTAACATTAACTGCCATCTAGTTTCCATAGAAACGTTGAAATAAAGCCCTAGCATTGATAAAATTATTTAGTTCTATAAAAACTAGCTTTTTGTTGATGTCAACTGCTCCTTAATATTTTAATAACGCACTTAAGTCAATACCTGTTTTACGTCCTCATTCCAAATACTGCCGAATTAGGAAGAAAACTGGGTTTTTAGTCTTATTTTTCAATTTAGTCCACAAAATGACAAAAAAGTTTGTTAATGAAGTAAAGAATTAAAATTCTGAGGATGGACCGTAATCCGCTCAGTGGCGTATCCCAAGAAAGTTTAGAATGCTAAAATGATGAATGATCATTATATCGTCAGGCCTAAAGTCAATTCACGTTAGTCGTCATGAAGACAAGTTAGTTCAAATTAGTGGTACCTGCCACTTACAGGGCACTTATAATAATTTTGATAATTTTTTCACTGGAGACAGAGCTGGAGTGAGCGAAAAAGTATGCTAATTCTTCTATTCCTTTACACGTCGTCAAGATTAGTCAAAACCACTGAGACGTGACCTTCGACCTCATTTGTTGCCAACATCAGCATGACTAAAACTTAGTCCACTTAGCCGACCCTCCTAAGTTTTGTTTTCGATAAGAAATTTATGCGAGGCGTATGTGATATCCTCCAATGTCACGGTTTTGGGGTCCTCTCCAGGTCATATTAGAATCTCGCTCCGAAATATTAGAAATCTGACATTTAGTGGTCTTTTATTTTTAGGTTTTTGCGTAAAATTGGTTTGTTTTTATTCAACAGTGTTAGCACTCAAAGACTCTACAATACCTCTACGAACGATGCTTGCAAATCGTACAAGACTTCCACTTTTTAAATGGTTCTTCATTAAAATCTGAAAAAATTGAACACTCGATCTATTATGGACTGACTTTGTAAATGTTCACCTTCACTCGGAAGAAGACGGTGCTTTATCTGACAAGCAAATCGCAAACGAAGTGCTCATCATTCAATAAATCCAAGATCAAAATGATGATCACGCTGAGGGTGGTGAAGATTTTAAGCTACCGCCAATTGATGAAACTCTACGAGTTATCAAAACCCTGGACTGTTTTGCGTTATACAGTTAATCCAGCGAGAAAGGGCTTCTAAATAAAAACAATTCCAAGGGGAAAAAATTGAATTGATTTCTTTTCACTTTCAAAAAGCAAACAATAATCTGCTTTTTTAATTCGACGTGGTTAATTCTCAATTCCCCAATTTCCAATTTGTCCGCTTTATTGTTCTCGAAATTTGCAATTTTGACCCATTTATTACTTCTCCTCATTTCACGAGTTGCCAACGCCATAGCATTCAAAATATAAGGTAGAATTCACTGAACTTTTCAAAACGCAAGGTTGATGATGGCGGAAAAATGCAGAAACGTCAGAAAACTTAAACACAACATCATGCGGAGGTAGAAATGTTGCAATAAACAAAATTGTTATTATTTTATTCCTTTAAATAAAATTAAAAAAACTACAGCAAAATTATGAAAATCCAGTTTTCTGCAATATCTTTTCGAAATAATGAGATTTTCATTAATCACACAACATTATTTCCAATAGGACATCTCTTTTTCTGATCAATAATCACTTCTTCATTTCTTCTAGTTTACGAGATATGTGTAGAGTTCACTCTCATTCGAGCCGCCTATTATAACTGGTCTGTAATTGGTCATCTACTATAGACTCTGCTTTGGAGTATTATTTCCTAAGTGCCTTCTTTCCTATATCACTGATAGTCCTTATCTCACATTAATGAATTCTAATTTTTACGTTAAAGTCTACGAGATATATGAGATATGTTGAGTTTCAAAATATCTAAAAATTCCTTTGCTCTCGTTATCGCCACGCTATTGGCAGAACCGGGGCACTTTGCCGCCCTGATCAAATTAACGCTGTGCTGCCTCTTTTTCTATTTTTTTCCGTCTGCCGGTGACCATTTACCGCCCCTTTAAATCTGTGCGCGCGCACAATTTGCACATTGGGTGGCGCCGGTCCTGGCTATTCGAAACGTCACCCAGATCCTACCTACACCAATTCCCATTAAGTGCCATTTCATTGTACCCAAATACAGGGGAAATACAAAGACTCGGCACCACTGCCAGAGTAATCACGATATCCTCGTTTTGATCAATATTTACCGTATCCACGTGTATCTATCTGTCTTGGCACGTTTATAAATTCAGTACGAACAGACCTACAATTTACTCCGCTGGTAGTACTCGGCTCGACGTAGTTTTGAAAGTAAGTTCCACTCTCCGACATCAGTCAAGAAAGAAATGGCAGCTTTTGATATCAAAGGGAAAATCGCCCTTGTCACCGGGGGAGCCAATGGCATTGGCTTGGCTTATGTGAACGAGCTGTTGAAGCATGGATTGAAGGTGAGATTTTCCCTTTTTTTTGTTTTCCTTTTGTTTTTTTTAATATTTTCATTTAATTTAACACTTGAATTTTTTTTAACTGTATTTTATAATGTTTGCAATTATTGCCACTTGAAAATTATTTCCTCGAAAACAGGAATTAAAACATTGCATGCATTTGAAGTGCATATTTGGCACTTTTTATGTAAAAAGCATGCTGACCATCAGCTTGGAAAAATTTACCATTAATATTTAAGCAAATATTAACTAAATTATTGGGACTTTCATTGACATGAACAATTTTCTCATATTATCTCATTAGTTGCAATAAATCTCAATAAACTGCAATATTTTTAAATTAGAGACATTCAAGTAATCCGAGTAATAAATAGATAAAATTATCATTTTATGCCCTTCAACAACTTTATTGGGGTAGAAAACGTAAGCGCAAAATTTGATATCTGTTAATTAGGGCTTTTAACAAACAGAATGGTCAAGTATTACCTTGAGTGAAGTATGAGGTACATATTAGGACAGTTTCAATTATTTATAGATTTAAAGACCAACGAAATTACGTTTGATAACTTTTAAAACCTTATTAAAAATGCCAGCTTTTTGAGAATCCAAAATTGTTTTTCTCTTTTCCTCTTTTTTATCATCATCTTGATTGTATGGCATTTGCACCACTTTTTACAGGCGATGTACATCTACAAAAAAATTAATAGCTAATAACAATTAATAACTTTAAAAAAATTAATATATAAATAATAACTCAGAAGGTGATGCATATCTTGCCATAATAAATCTTCAGAGAGGAAATGCGTAAGTTTCCACATAGTTCTCTGGCGATGTGCTCATATTTTGATGTAAAAAGTATTATGATCTTTTTCTATACGTCTTGAAGTACGTTAATAATATTTTTCAACGCGTAAAAGAATCGACAATTCAACATTGTGAAATCCCTGAATAACGTTGATTTGGCCTTTAATTCTATGCGACTTAAAAACTTGCGATTTTTTTCATATAAATTGGTTTTGGGACAAAAATATCGTCTAAATTTTGAAAAAGACCAAAAGAAGCAGGAATCTGTATGCATTTTTTCTTATTTCGATTCGACGTTATCTTCATAAAATTAAAAAATATATATATTTAATTTAATCGTTCAGTCATAGGTCAATTTCGACCTAAAAGACCCCCTTCTTATTTAATGTTTTGAACAAACGTTAATTATTTTTGCCAATTATCTTTAAATATTCGATTATTTGTCATAAAAAAGGTCATACATATTAAGTGATAAATGACGTTGGATTTAAGTACAATATGGTGTTGTATTGGTTACTTATAGTAATTCACATAAAGTGAGGGTTTATGAGACGAGTTAGTTTACTGCAGAGGAATCTTGTGAATGAATCCATCAATAGACACATCCTCATTGCATACGCATTAACTCACAATATTTTATCTCCACTTTCCTGTTGACTTATTGAGTATTTAACTTTCAAGTCAAAAATAAAATACCTCCCAAATTTCTCAATAACCTGTTAGCACACGAATGTTGAGTTCAAGGTATTGTGCGCCAATTCAAATGTGTATGTCCGTATTTTCTCTTATCTGGTCGTGAATTTTTCGAGTTTAATAAAATCTATTCTCCATGTACTGATCAATTTGTATATTTCAATATTTCCTCTTGTATGAATCATTCATGGCCATAAGAAAAATCTGAAAGTAGAGTAGTGATAATGTGTCGTAGACGTCGTCTACGCATCCACACGAGGGCGAAGATAGACATGTGACGCATTTTTCTCCTTGGAAATAGAAATATCCCGGTAAATATCGTAACATAGCCCACAGAGTCCAAATCCAATATATAATTAGTTGGCCGAGGAAATTTTGGGATAAACATTATTCGATCTCCCAGTCTATTAGGGAGATTCCAGCACTTTGCTCTATCTCTCAGTCTATTAAGAAAAAAAAAATCTCCACGCTCAGTTCTTTTCAGATTATGTATTACACGATGTGCAGAGTAGGAAGGACTGAAAAATAGTTCGCTTGTTAAATTCTTAATTTAATTTAATTGATTTGTTAATTAAATCTTATGATTCATTTATCAGTTCACACATCAAGTTCCTGTAGGAAATGAAATGACTTTTGGATTTTGAAAAAAGTATGTTGGAGGATAGTATGATGACTTAATTGGATATGTTAATGTCTTAAACTTCGCTTTATTGCTAAAAAAACCTATGAGTCCCTGAAAATATCTCCATTGGTAGAATCTGAAAAATTCTCCTTTTCCCTGGTATTTATAGCTGTATTTCTTTATCTTTGTCATTAGTGGAAGTGCTAATTTTGAGTCCCGCCGAAATACTTATTTCGCTTAGTGTTAATTTAATTTTATTAGCAATTTTCCTTTTTTTTTCAATAAATCGTCGTTATTAAAATACCGGTGGGTCTCTTTGATGCTTTGTGGATTTAATCCATCGCATAGGATAGTGCAATCACCAAATTGGTACTCTTACAGTAATTTCCAAAAATATACCGGTGCATTCAACTCTATATGGCTCCTCTTAAAATATCCCGCATCTTAAATTAGAATGCGCTTCATAAGAGAAACTTGTTTAATATATGCATTTAACAAAAAATTAATTAAAAAAAATGTAATTGGATAAAATTGAAATGTCGTATGTGGCTTTTATTGTGCCAATATATGTATATAATAAAATATTTGCTATTTAGTCACTTGAACCTGCTTGAAAAGCACTACGCGTAGAGCATCCATAGTTCTTGTAAGTAGGTCTCATGAAATATGTAAGTACTTAAGTTCGCCCCTGTCTTTCTTTTCCTACAATTTTATTTTTCTTCTACAGCATGTTTACTCGAGGAAATCTTCGTTTTAATTTAGAATTCAATATTGTTATATGAATTTATACAAAATTTATTTTTTATTCATGAAAATTTCGGTTTTAAGTTGTAAGTGGAAATTTCCAAAAAGTACTAAGAGACTAGATTGCTAGACATAAAATGACGACCTTAGGCCGATAATTCCCGAGAAACTTTAATAATTTAAAACAGTGAAAAATAACCTGCCTGCTTTAAAAAAAAAACCTCATCCTGTACATTTTCGAATTGATCTTATGTGTCAGTTGATGGGGTGAAACGTGCATTCCAAATTTGAACTAAATATGAAAAAAATTGGAAGTGAAAAGGAAATTTGAGAACTTTAATGCTTTTTTAAAATAATATTTTCTTATCCAGTCGTCTTCTGAGATCTCCTATTGTCCCTTGGACCCAAACTCAAATATTCAAACACCCTGAATATTGAAAAACAACAATTTAGTTTACACGCTTTTAGCGAATAGTAGATCTTTTTTTGTAAACACAATTATATATCCCATTAACGCAAAGAAATCTACGTCGACATGTGTAGGTACCTACTGTTGACCATAATACGCAGTTTAGTAAATGACCGGCCTGTACATTCATGTTAATCATAAATATTTGCATTTCATCTAACATCAGATTTATCGCTTGTTGTAAGTAGGTGCACTCTATCGATAACAACATTTGCAAACTGCAATGATGTGGGTAGATCAACTGACTACTATACAGTCCCATAAAATACCGGGTAATTCAAGAAAATGACTCCCTTTTATAACTTTTTGCTTTTAAACTTAGAAAGTTGAAATTTAGAGGGATGCTATATGAGAATAGAGCCGATAGATTGATATTAATAACGCTTATTTAGCGCTCCCGGTTTGACCGGAAATGATTTCAATTTTTAAATGTAGTACCCTATAAATTTTTACTTTCTTGGAATCTGAAGGTCATGTTTAGTCTAGAAATATGTAATTTTACAAAACATATTGTTTTCATGTTTTTTTCATATCGAGCTTCGCCACTGAGGCATACGTATTAGACACAATTTTAGGCCAGAATTATGGAGGAAACTTGTAATATGTTATTTTATGGAGTACTTTTTCTTTTATAAGCAGTTTCAATACTGAAAAACAAGTTTTCCCATTTATCTTCCGCTTTTCAAACGACCTCATGGTGGCTAATTGCGATTTTTTAAAAGTCTTATTTTTTCCTGAATTTTTTGATACTAAACACAACGAATGTCCATTTAGAAATGCACTGTTGATTCCTTAAAAACATTCAAATTAGAAAAAAATACGTGCCGCCTTCCAAATGATAGAATAAAAGAATAAAATATCTCTACTTGTAGAAATTGTGTTTTCTTTTTCACTGGCATTTCCCGTTTTCATTATATTCACAAATTTTTTATAATGCTGGCGGCCCGGATGGTTTATGCGTGGAAATCTTTCCGTATAAACTCGCGCAGTATCGGAAGGCCGTTGGTGACATTCTCCAAATACTAACAGTATATAAATTTTTTCACAAAAAAAAATATATATATTTTTGGACTAAAAATTACCTCTATATTCCAAAAAAGTAAAAATGTATAGGACATTACATTAAAAATTGAAAGTTGAGATAATTTCCGGTTTAACTGAAAGTTCTAGATAAGTATCATTAATGTCAATCAATCGAATCTATTCTTATATAGCTTCACTCCAAATTTCAACTTTTTAAGTTTAAAAATAAAAAAGTAATTAAGACGAGCCATCTTTTTGAATCACTCCGTGTATAGCAAATATTTACGTAATATAAATATTTTGATGTTACCGTCAAAATACATTATTTAGAAGACGGGAATCTCGTTTTTGCACTTCCTGTCATTCTCGTTTATTTTTTCTGTCATTTAATAATGCCTTCTTTCAACGATTTTGCTTTCGCACTTTCAGCACTGTGATGCGCCTTGGCTTTATTCCACTGTGCGTCTCCTTACTTTCCGTCATGTGTTTCTCATTTGCTTTTCGCACTTTACAAGTCATTCGCAACATTTTTAAAGTAATATTCTGAACATGCAATTGAAAATGCACTGTTAATAGTTTTAATGAACTAATGAGTATTTACAATTCAGTTTTACGCAAACTAGACACGAGGAAGATTCTTTTCAAAACACTGTAATTAATACAATACGTTCAATTTAACGAACACGTCATCTCCTGTCTCTAATATTCTTCAGTCTGCGCGTGTCACGCTTTTGCCCCAAAGATTTTAAGTTGCGGTTTGAGGTTGATTAGAAGGATACAACGTAGAGAACCACCTAATAACAGCAGTATTAGTGTGAGCCTGAGCTTACCGATAAATACGAAACTTTCCGTAGCTTATCGGGAAATTAATGAAAATACGTACGTGAAACCTTATAACCTCCACGATTGTTTTTGTCTAATTTCAATCAGCCAGATTCATATGATCCAAAATTTTTGCAAATCGCACATATGAGGATAATCCCAGAAATACCAGACCTAACAATTAAAGACAATAAGAAATTGGAAAATATAATAGATTATTAATTCTCAACATAGTCTCCTTTGAGATAGATACACTTTACCTAGCGATGTTCTCTGGCTTCTATGCCCTGTTTACAGTAGGAAGTTTTGAATGTTTCAAAATAGGCATCGACCTCGCACTACACCTCCTCATTATTGGCAAATCTCTGTCCACTGATCTATTTTTAAATAATTTGAGGGAGCTAAATTTGGCCAATAGGGCGGATGAGGAAAAGTTCGAAACTAAATCGATTGATTTTGGCCATTGGAACGACTGACGTGTGGACTGGTGCATCGTCTTGATGGAACGAGACCTTGTTTCTTCACTCTTGTGGTTCTTATTCATCATAGTCGCTTTTCGCATCTTATATCCAGCTTTCTCATATCCAATTGTGATATCAAAATGCGACGTAAAATACTTTTTAAAATGCCCATCTTCCAGTACAGTTTTGTGAATTTTGACCACAATATCGGAAGAGATCAAATCTGGAGTGTTGTTAGGTCGACCACTGCAGACTTCGTTTAAATTCCGGTACTCAATATTTTATAGTTGTTAACGAAGAATCAGATTTTTTCAGAGTAGAATCTTAGGACTTAGATAGTCCGCTCTGATGTTGGATGAACTAAGACTTTTCAAATGAAAATATTGAATCACATATCGATGAACAATTTTTTTATGCTCACAAAATCGGTAAGAGCGTTCACTAAAAATAGCTTCAAAACAATCACTCTCGAACTGGAGACATAATCTATGTCAAGATGGGTACTTCTGCGAGTGTCCTCGTATTAAACGATCGTATTTAAATTGACGCAAATTCTACGACTGTTTATGGGAAAGTAAATACATTATTGATTGTATACACACTTCAATCTTGTAAATGAATGTAAATAAACTTCAATGTATTCCAATTATTTCGCACAATTATTTTTTAAAAAGTGCCAGCTTCCAAGAATTTGTTCGCTCTCAATAACGTTCTTTAAAATAAAAACAAAAACGCCAATCTTCACCCCCGGGTGTTATTTATCGTCCTTGGTTCATAATAGTATTTTATAATAGAGCGACGTAAGGAGGCCTTTAAAGAACGCTTAAGACCGTGTTTTTCGAGGTGCATCAGCTTTAAAAGCTTTTACACACGAATGGTCTCTAATAGTTTTCCATTGCAAATGCTCCAGCGTTATCGCTAATTGATGTTTTTGGGCGCCAAGTATTTTCAAACTCACAACATTTCAATTTGGCAATGTGTTTAGATATGCCGGAATTGAAATTTACAATACTTTCATGATGGAATTTATCATGTTTACATAGAAGTAGGCACAATGAGTCATTAAATTAGTAACAAAATTATAAAGTGGAAATTTTCAAGCGAACTTCTTACTATTTATATTATATTTAGTTTAAATTCATTACTAGCTTCCCATTCATTGCACCTACTTTTGCGTAAACGCTAAGCATGCCAAACTTTACTGTTTCTCCCAGAAAACAAATCTTTTATGCAATTTGTTAGTAATCTCACAGAAATCATATAGGCCGTTTTACGCACGCACGACGCACCGTGCTGTATTGATCACTTACGATGCATGCGTGATAAAAAGACCTCATACATGACAATTTTTGTTTTTTTTTTGTCTTTAGGGCATCTCTATCGTTGACATAAGCTCGCACGGTGACGAAGTAGCTGCAGAGATAAACAAGAAACACGGAGACGGAACCGCCATCTTCATCAAAGCAAGTGTAATCAGCAAACAGGAGCTTTCAGGTAAATACAGGGGAATGATAGGGAATATTGAGTGTAATGTACAAACTGCTGTTCTGATTGTTGACATTTTACCACACTAAATATTTATCGTATTTTTTCTTAGATGCCTTCGATAAGACTGTCGCTCACTTCAAAGGTCTGGATATCGTCATTAACAACGCAGGAATCATGTTTGACGCTGATTGGGAGAAGCAAATTGCGCTCAATTGTGTAAGTTCTTTTCCATGAATAACATGCCATTCTCGCCCTATGTTTCCATGACATCTTCCCTCATTATAGGTATACAAACTAATGCTTTCTTTCCATCAGTTTTCTCATTAAATAATCAATTTCAAAAAGACAAAAAAGTAAAAAGTTTATGTCAAAGTACCCATTCACGATATTTAAATTAAAAAAAAATTCTTAATGAATGCCCTGCGTGTATATTAACTCTACATGAGTGCTAAGCTCTATTCACAACGGAGCTACTACCTGTGACCATCTTCAATTGTAGATTTTCTTTTGTTATTCAGATCAAAATGGCGGAAAATTATCTGAAAAACAATTGAAGCTAAATATTTTTGAAAAAAATTATTTTTCAGCCATATTTAATCTGACTTGCGGCTGGCTAAGTATAATTGCCGGGGAAATTTCATCTTACAGTAGTTTTACAGTTTTTTCTACGTATCGAAAGGATTTTATAGGTAAAATATATTTCTCTTTATAAAAAATTAAAAAAAAATAGATTTATACGAGGATTTCGACTTGAAATTTTTTGGCGACGTTCAACAAAGTGATATATAAATATTATGAATTAAAAATTTTACTTAAAACACTGCAAATATTATTAATGCAATATCAAAAATATGCTACTTGACGCGATAAAAAGCAAGTAAACAAAAGGGTAATCATGTAAATATGCATAAATCACACAGAGAAAACAAGTAGATAAAGTTACTATTTTTGGTATTTTGAGTGTGTTTTTTATTTTTTTATTTGGAGCAATTAAATAAATCACAACAAAAATTCTAACATGTTAATATCGATGTAATTAATGTCAAGTATAGGACATAAATGAGAGTTAACAAAAACTATAAATTTAGTCTCTCGAAAGGCAATTTAGAAGTAAATTTAAAATTTTGTTTTTTTTTTTCTTTAAAACTATGCAAATAGTTATTGTCTTATTTGTTTTTTTTTCATTTCCTTTTTCTTAGTGTCTTTCTTACTGACTCTCCCTTTCTTATTATTTTCTTAAAGTTAAATTCTTAGTTGATTCTCCATTTGTTTATATCTGGAAATGTTGGAACCATCACTTTTCCATAATATCCTTTTAAAGAATTTTTCACTTTCCAAAGGAAGAATGTCCGTAGCATAGATCTGGCTGTTCCGTAAGACTCGTTTGTACCTTGAAATTTCCATCTCCTTATCATTCTGCTGAAATAAACGAAGCAATTCCCCATTAGTACGATGTTTCCTCCAATTTATGGGAAAAAAATATTGTACTTCTATTAACATCTCTATCCAGAATATCCCAAAACCCTTTAGAAAACGTACATGTACTGAAAAGTACTTTGTCACTTCCAGAATGCCGTGGTCGAAGGTAGCCTCCTGGCAATCAAGCACTTCGGCAAGAACAACGGTGGCAAGGGAGGAGTGGTCGCAAATATTGCCTCAATTTTAGGACTCCAAAAGCTCTCCGGTTGCCCCATTTATGTGGGCACCAAGCACTTCGTGGTGGGATTGACCAGATCTTTAGGCTCGGAGTTCTTCTGGAACGAAACCGGAGTCAAGTTCGTCACAATGTGTCCTGGAGTCACTGACACCCCTCTGATTTCCGAAGCTGGCCGTTTCGCCTTACAGGGATACCCCAAATTAGGCGAAGTTTTGGCCAACGAGCTTGGAGCTTTACCCCCACAGTCGTAAGTGTTATTTTTACCAAAATATTTTTTATAAGTGTTAAAGTAGTTATGTACGTTATATATGATAAGAGGATTTATTTTAAGATGAAAAATTGGTTTTATGCAACTACAAAGTTGCAAAACAAAATATATGTCCGAATGCCGAGCACATCAGTCAAGGTTCCAGATTTTGCATAGTGTTTATGCAATACGATTTACAGTGTCTACATGTAAAATCCTTGTGTCCTGTATGCTCAATGTCAACACCTGCATCTCGAAAATATCTAGCAGCGATTATTAACAAACTGATAACAGTTTAATACATATTTAATTCACCTTCATATTATCAACGCTGTCGCTTTTCTTCCGAATCAAATCGATTTGGGCAAAATTTGTTAATAATATTTAATATCTTTGTTAACTAATAATAGCTATTTTATCTCGTGGAATAACTTGATAAATGTTTTTTGGCCTCTAAACGCCTCGACCTACCTCCTTATTGATTATAAAGCTACACGAGCGTACAAAGGGCCTAAATCAGCACCTAAACCCCCTACTTGCCGCCTTATTAATGGACTTCGCTCCACTAATCCGAAAATCTAAAATGTTGAAAAATAAACGTGTTTTTGCAGACTGCTTTGAATTGGTGACTACCAACATCCTCCAAAAATTATTTTTTTTATAATTTGAGTGATTTCTAGTGGGATGAAACTGAGTCCAATAAAACGGTCTATTAATAAGGTTGTTACTCGCTTAGTTAAATAGTAACGGGAAATACACCTGTTCACCTTAAACACATTGTATGGTTTATGACCAAGCAATAACTGAACGACACTTTTATAAATTTACAATTAAATCAAACCTCTTCATTTTCCTGCGAGATCGGTTAAGTTCAAACGTCAGGCCCACATTTGGTGCTTCAACACTTTCTTGTACTTTCAAGGCCCACCAACGTAGCTGAAGGCATGATCACTCTAATCACCAAAGGAGAAAATGGAAGCGTCTGGGTATCCGAAGGTGGACAACCCGTCTACGAGGTGGCCATTCCAGATAGAACCACCTTGCGCAAGCAATAGGCGGAATGTGATAATAGTATCTGTATTTTATATTAAAATGTACGTTTGTAGAGTTTATCCTTTTACCTAACGATTTTTAAATAAAGCATTTCTTGTTGTTTAGTCTTTTAGAAGAATCTCTCCTTTACAATCTAGCCCCTATGTGGCTAATTCGGCGTTGGAGTAAAGATCCAACCGTTCCCATTTCAATCCCGGGGATCGAAACATGGATTAAGGAGTTTTTCCTTGTGGGTTCCACCGTACAACTTCCCTGATATTCCTCAAATGACCAAAGTAGATGCAGATTTTCTTAATATTTGAACTCTGTTCTCATCCTCGTAATTAACGTCTAGTTGAATATTAATTTATTATTTTTATATATTAAAATATTAATTTTCGGGTCAGTGTCAGATTTCTCAAGTTGTAAATACCACGTTTGTTGAATTAAGCTTTATCGGTGTAACCATAGTCGATCCCATAATAAACAGCACGTGATTATAAAAAAAGTCATCATTACACACCTAGGGGTCTCAAGACAGCCACGAACTAAATAAGTACGGTACCACGGTACCACATGTCCCAAAATTGAAACTTGAAATAACCTAAAGTCGATAATAATTATATTGACATAAATAGGCATTGCAGATACCTACGAACAGATATGAGCTTTGTTATATTTACAAAAGTTGCAAGCTCCTCTGTATTTGCCTTTAAAACGTAAACAAACTTGGTTCTTGACTTATGTTTGCTAACAACTGAAAACAAAAAAGAATTCCTGATAAATTGAATTACAAGGTGCTGTACCTTAGTCCTCCTATTTCTATGCTGTAATTTAAAAAATTACATTTCTAACAACATGAAATCACGCTTTGTAAGAGTTAGATGCTCAAGGGCAAGAACACACTGAAGCAGTGACTTTCTTTTCATCACTAGAGTTAGACCGAAGGACCGATAGTGTAGGTATTACTGTTCATTTTTACGATCAGTATTCAGGTAACCATGCTGGGTGGGCTTAAACAGGAGGTCAACCTGTTAACTACACAGTCTCTAAGCGTAAAAGTATCTGAGGGCAACAAATTGGATACTTATTTACCAAAACTTTAAGATATACAAAGTGTTTTTGCCCACGTTGCTAAGTTGAGATTGCAAGTTGAAATTTTAAACATTTGTAACTCAAAGGGGTCTACATAACAGATAGACCTCTCCGTTGTTAGCATAAATCTATAAGGTCATATTGTTTCTGGAGTTAGTCCTCTTTTACCACCCTAAACTTTTCTGTGGCATACCCCTGGCCGTTAAGTTACCAAATACGAAATTCTGGTTGGCACCAGAAAATACAAAATACAGGGTGTCCCGAAATTAAAGCACCATATTTAAACAACGTAAATTAGGTCAAAAAATAACACCAAAACTTTAAATAAAACAATGTCGGAAAATGCTTCCTTAATGAGGTATGCCTCTTTAAAGACGTAACTCTGATGATGGTAATTTTGAAATATTTCCAAAACGGTGCAAGATAACTTTATGAAATTTGGTACGATTTTATACCTTATAAGCCTCAATTGACTGATGTGGCTGAATGGAAATTATTTCGTCAGAGGCGTGCTGCACGGGTAGTGTCGGGGTTAAAAAATGCTAGATTTTTTTTATGTGCCCCATTTTTTAGTTGCTGATGCAAAATTATGAAACCATATACGCTTCCAGAAAAAAAAGACACTCTTGGTTCACGATGCTAGGACGCTTCGTTTTCGAATAAAATGAATTTAAACATTACAATGCATGACAAATACAAATGATGCTTAAAGCGATATTTTATTAAACACATCAAAACGATTAAACAATAATAAAAAACGAACAAGAAATTTAAATGACGCACTTTCAAAGTAAGTTTTCAAATAAGTTTCCGTTTTGTTGGATACACAGTCTAGATCGTTTTTTTATGCTCTGGGAGGCACGGGAAATTTGAAACGTATTTTCTTTTATTTGATTAGCAGCTAAGTTGATTCTATCCAACAGTTCTTCCCTCGTGTTTATTTCTGTGGCATAGATTATGCTACACATAAAGCCCCAAAAAAAATAATCCAGGGGATTAAGGTCAGGTGATCGAGGGGGCCAGGTTATTGGACTACCTCTTCCTATCCACCTGCCTGGAAACTTTTCATCAAGCCAATTTTTCACGTTATTTCCAAAGTGAGCTGGTGCCCCATCTTGTTGATAATACATTTGCAATCGGGTATGCAATGGTATATCTTCTAATAGGCCTGCCAGCTCATTTTGAAGAAAATGTAAATAGTGTTGTGCTGTTAACCGGTTTGGAAATACAACTGGTCCTATTAATCTATTTCCTATGATACCTGCCCAAATGTTGACAGAAAACCTATGCTGAAAATGTGTTCTCCTTACGACTTTTGGATTTTCATACTCCCAATAATGTGTGTTATGGATGTTAAATGCTTTGTCTCTCGTAAAACTAGCCTCATCAGACCACAAGATATTATGTAAAACATTTTGGTGATTCAAAACCCACTGGCAAAAATTCATCCTAACTGTAAAATCTTCCTCTCGTAAGTCTTGAACCCTTTTATAGTGAAAGGGATGCAATCCCTGCATCCGAGTCATTCTTCCTATCTAAAAATTAATATTCGAAATAACTGTTTATCTGTTGTTATTTTAACGACTGTATTTACGATCGATTTTGGTATGTTTGTAATGTTTTCAAGCGTTCTTAGAGAAATTTGAGGATTTTCTTCTATTCGATTAAGCACATCCTCGAAATCGTAATCTACTGTAGGTCTTCCTTGGCCTCGAGAACGTTGAAAAGAACCACATTCGATTAAATTTCTATGTACTCGACTAAAAACAGATCGAAAAGGTATTCTTCTTCTCGGGTACCTCCTTCTGTACTCTTCTACGGCGGCTCGCGAATTACCATTACAGAACCCATAAATAAAATGAATATCGGCAAGCTCCCTACTTGAAAATTTCTCCATTTTTCACTAACAGCTTAATAATGACACAAAGAAACTCCCCAACAGAATAAATATAAACATCAAATTGACAGTCAACATTGTTTAATATTTCGTAGCTTACTATTAAGTTTTCACAGAAAGTAAATCATTTGTATTTGTCATGCATTGTAATGTTTAAATTCATTTTATTCGAAAACGAAGCGTCCTAGCATCGTGAACCAAGAGTGTCTTTTTTTTCTGGAAGCGTATATGGTTTCATAATTTTGCATCAGCAACTAAAAAATGGGGCACATAAAAAAAATCTAGCATTTTTTAACCCCGACACTACCCGTGCAGCACGCCTCTGACGAAATAATTTCCATTCAGCCACATCAGTCAATTGAGGCTTATAAGGTATAAAATCGTACCAAATTTCATAAAGTTATCTTGCACCGTTTTGGAAATATTTCAAAATTACCATCATCAGAGTTACGTCTTTAAAGAGGCATACCTCATTAAGGAAGCATTTTCCGACATTGTTTTATTTAAAGTTTTGGTGTTATTTTTTGACCTAATTTACGTTGTTTAAATATGGTGCTTTAATTTCGGGACACCCTGTATATAAAACGGTAAAAATGCCAGATACCCAAAGATTCTAAATTCCACAAGAAATTCGAATGTCGAAATCTCGACTTGTGGTCAAGAATGAAACTACAAAAAACTTATTTGTGCGTAATAGTAATAAAAGGGAGCTCGACCCCAATGCAAATATCACCCTCCCTCCTCGCATATAAGGGAAATTAGAAGTACTCCACCGAATTCTAGCTCAAAATATGTAAAAAAATGCTACATACACTTATATTCTGGACTTTATAGTAACTGAGTTTCAATGAGACATGTTTCAAAAACTCTCCATATGTCGTAAACGAATCACCTTAACCATAAAACGTTGTTATCATAAAATGTCTTTTGGAAATCGAACGTGCGACCCTGCAATCAGATTTCACCCATATCTACCGTTTTACCATTAACCCATAAACCCATCGACAAGGAACCACTCTGTACATTTACGGTAAGAAAATACTTGAAATCAATGGACACTACTTCAACTGATCTGGTATTTTAAATTGAAGTTCAGTTACTTTCGATTCGTCTCATATCTCTAATTTAAACGCATCTACTGGATATTAATTAAAGAAATTAGTTGCACGTTTAGATTTCCAAAGAAAATATTTTGCGGTCAGCCGATTGGGGTCATATTTCCAGCACCCTTAAAAATTCCCTTAAAAAATAAGTTAATAAATACCCCTAAAATAGGGGCCTGGACTGTAACGCATAACTCTATCAGTCAAGTCTATCATCAAAATCAAGGAAACCTTCCGAGATAAACCTTCAATAATTTTTATAACGAGGTTTACTTATCTTGGCGTTGTATGATGGGTTGCCTACAATCACGTGCTGTTTGCTATAAGATTGACTACATTTATACCGTTTATAGTTAATAGAACCAACCGGGTATTTTCAGTGTGAAAACACTGGCTACTTACATAATCGATTTTTTGGCCCGAGCATGTTGAACGGGAAACGTTAAATCTGCACTGCCGACTGATTTAACGTTTCTATACGCTACGTTAAATTTGCACTACAGCTTTAACATAGTATTTTTTTTTGTTTTAGCAATTTATTTATTTTAGAAGTCATTAAGTAATGTTATGAGGCCCATTTTCTGAGCTGAATCGTGAATCAAATTGAAAAAAAAACAAAAAATAGATTTGACTTAATTCGAATTTTACAATAGGGATATTGAGTTCATAAATCACTTTAAATGTGTGAGATAAACAGATTCATTCCAGACCACTGTTCAGCCAAATTATCAATATTTTAAATATACTTATAGTTTTTTGAGACATCTTAATGAACTTAATTGGTGAAAACACGTGGTTTGAGTTTTTGTATATATCCATCATAGTTTTACAATCAATCAACCGATATTTTTATTATCATAAGATCCTATTAATGTAAACAAATATACTAAACATGACTAACTAGTTTTGTCTAAATTGATAAACAAAAAATTAAGAAAACAACCGTGTTGATAATAATGAATATGGATTAGAAATGTGCGAAAATTTCATCAACGTTAATAATTGCTGAGAACTAGTTTTCCGATGTAATTTGACATTGAGCACACGGGTCACGTGGTTTACACGAGTAAACCCGCAAACCACGTTACATAAATGCCTAATAAAATATGAAAGTTTGATTCATGTGCTCAGCGTTTCAATGTTTGCTTTGTTTTGTTGGAAGAATAGTTTTAAGGAATTTCTTCTAAATCACGATTAACAAAGATTTAAAAAAATCAACTTAAAAATCAATTTAAATTCAACAGCAGCATTTCCAATGTTACGAAAAAAAGTCATGTTCCATATTTATCCATAGTCAGGACCATATGGAACCATCGAACTTTCGTATATAAAATAATAGACAAAAACTACTTATTTATTCAGACTTCTTAGAAGGCAAATTATGCCCCTGACAATGTGCAAAAAAATATAAATTTTGAACTTCCCATGTCCGGTTTAAAAGACACTTCTTGCAATATCACAGAAAAACGAATTGAGTGGGTACATACCTAAAGTGAGTCGAGTTCAACCAAATCTGACACAAATGATGCCACTTATATGTATATTACTTGCTCTGGTAAATTCCGTACTTCCCATGTATAGGCTAATGGACGCTTTCCTCTCGTATTATTTCACAAAAACCGATTGAGTGAGTGTCTAGAATGATTCGAATTCAACAAAACTTGCTACAACTAATACCATTGATGCAATGCATAGACTGATACATTGTGAGCTTCCCATGTCCAGTCTAAAGGACACTTCTCTCTCGCAATAATTCATAAAAACGGATAAACTTAGTATCTACAATAACCGAAAATCAGTCAAACTAAGAATAAATCATGTCCTTGGTGCTTTACATAAAATATTCCATTTTGAACTCTCAGTGTCGAGTACAAAGAATCCTTTCCTCTTGTAATGTTTCAGAAAAATCAACTTAGCAGTTATGTAGAATGATCCAAATTCAATCAAACATGCTAGAACCAATTTCACTGATACGATACAAACACTAGTAAATTCTGAACTTTCCACGTCCAGTCTCAAGGACACTTCTCTCTTGCAAAATTTCAGAAAAAACGATTGATCGGATATCTACAGTAAACCGAATTCAACAAAACGTATCACAACTGATGCCCTTTATACGACGTATAAACTGATAAATTTCGATTTTTCCACGTCCAGTTTCAAGGACACTTCTCTCTTGCAACGTTTCAGAAAAATTTGCTAATCGAATATCTACAAAAAAACGAATTCAGCCAAAGCTGTCACAAGTGATGCCTTTGATGCAATGTATACAGTGATAAATTCCGGACTGCTCATGTCCAGTCTCGAGGGCCCTTCCCGCTTGCAATATTTTCGAAAAACCGATTAATCGGGGGTCGAATTCAACCAAAAACGGTTATTTGACAGAACTTCCTATATTAAAATAACCCAAGTAATTTCCTTCCGAAGTTTGATAAAGTACTTTAAAACACCCTATTTATGGACAAGCAAATGACCAATGTTTGATTCACAACGGAAGATCTTAAAGGCAAACACTCAGAATCATATACATATTTATGTATATGAAATATATGTAATTATTTATTATGCTTAACATAGCTTTCGCTTAAATATCTACTTTCTAAGAGTTGAATTTAAAATTTTTATGTCAAAGATTTGGTTTATTTTTGTGTATATTCTCGGCATATTGAAAAAATAGTAATATGAGAGATATGCCACTGAAATTTATGATTTTGAATCAATATTTTTTAACTCGCAGATCCACGCTCTCACCCTCCAAGTGCAAGATTCATGAGCTTTATTCCGATTATCAAGTTATTTCTTGTTTCATTGCTGTATTAAGCTGACAATATTATTAATGTTTTCTCATCCTATGCGACATTACTGATGTGTCAGCAGCATAATATAACATATTGTTGAAATTTTCTGTTTGATTCCCTCCAAGGACTCTACCACAGTAGTGTGTATACACTCTTATAGTGGTGCATACTCATTGCTATTTGATACACCCTTTCTCTTTATGCACGGTATACGCCAATTCAAAGACCTCGGTGCCATTTGTGCGTTCAAGCACAAATTTCTTTAAAAAAAAACCTGACCCGACGTGAACGTAAATCCAAGGAGTTTACCGTCGTCGTACGTACAGTGGTACCATGATCATGCGTGGCGTAGGTGAGGTCACTAGTAAAGGTAGTACTATTTGGTAGTAATGCGACGTTGCCATCTTCATGTTACTTCCCAAAAAAAAAAATCAAATTAAGCTAAGAATTCTGAAATAAATATGTGATGGCAATTTTTTTTTCAATCACTCATAGTACTATCCATTCATCACCTTCACCTTCTAACTTCTCGCCGGAGAAATAATTTTTCTAAATGCTCCATCATCATCGACGCTTCTCAATATTTCTTCAGCTACTGGTGGTACCATCTTTTTACCTATGGACTTATTTAAACAGTAGACCGTGTAACGATTAGTCGTTGGTACTAGCAGGCCGGCACTGGCAATCGCGCTTTGCCAGTATACAGACGGTACTACCTCGTAGGTAGGTAGAGCTTTCGTCTGTTTCCTCGGAGCTAAAAGTGGTTGTGCTTTTGGCGGGCATCGTTTTTTGTCGGGTTTCCGGGTGATTTTCAGTGTCATTGGGTTTATGGTAAAGTCTTCAAGGCTTTGTGAAGAGACAATGGTTCACGAAGACTCGAGTGTTTATATATTGTAGGTGGTAGTCACGAAACCCTAGGAGAGGTGCACAAAAACTTCAAAGGTAAGCTTTTAGATGTACTACAATTCAATGATGAAAAATTACTCATTGGAAAAATTATTGGTGGAGCTTTACAGCCCTATTTTTTTCTAATTTTAGATTCAAGCGTTTTTTGAAAATATATGTTTAATACTAAAAAAAATATGAAATTCTGGTTAAAGTTTTGTTTGGGAAAGATTTGAGGGCAAAACCTTGGAATGTAAATAGCCCCTATATCGTGTCTTCTGCTCTTCCATTGGGCAGAAACGAAAATTTTCTTATGAAAAGTTTGGTCGTACGTAGATAGTTGTACCTTCAGCCAATTTTTATAAATATCTACCCTTGTCATATCTGTGCAGAGCATCCTATTTTTTTTGTCTTTGCCAGGTATCTCGCTTATATATAATAATATAATAAAAGAAAGAAGGATAGTAAATAGATTTATCATGGCTATTATTGTTTTCTTTGCACTGGACGGTTTTGAAATTTGACCTATATGGAGCTCGGTGGTTTTTTCAATTTTCGAAAAATGAAAAAGCGTGAGCCAAAAGATTTTGTGAAGTGAGATTCTTCATTTTGTTCTGTATTGCATGGCTTAATCGAAATAAATAAAATAAATCATGAAAAAATTTAAAAAGTAATCAAACATTTTAGTCGATTTCTTCGAGGATATATTAAAAGCTATTGGATTCAATATATCTATTATAATAATATATAAGATGTCTCATTCAAAATCACAATTTGCGTTTCTTCTCCGTCTTTTAATATAACCGGATGGTCATCCCAGGTCCGAAACAAATTTCCCCACTTAAAAAAAATTCTAAAATATATAATTTCATGCGTTAAAAAACAAATCAAAGCTTCTTAGAACTGCATAAACAAAGTTGAGTTGACCCATAAATATCATGCCCACTGCTCTGCTTGCCGAGAAACAAGTCCGGGACTCATGTATTTCAACGCCATCCAGGGTCGAATTTGCTTATCTACAGACTGATCACTCATACATATTTGAAACTGCATAACAATGCAAGATACAGAATCAATATATAAAGGTGAAAAACTTTTTAGATTCGACAAGGACTTCAAGCTTCAATAAGAAACAGGTCAGTAATGTGAAACGAAAAAGTTCGGATGAAGTAAAGATAAAGCAAAAGCGATTGTGACACTCAAAAAAGTTCCATAAGTTAGATTTTTTGATAAACAGATTCTGAGTTGCAGTCATTCACATTGTAAGTCGTACTCGGGTAGATGCCAACAGCAGTACGCGAACAAAATTTCATCTTAATATCTCAAAAACTGAAAAAGCCGTTAAATACTTTTTTTAATTTAAAAAAATACATAGTTTCTTTATATGTATAGCAAATTAGTGTGATTTTGATTCGTTATTTCACTGTTTAACTTTAACCGTCTAACTTTATAATACTCTATGGTCAATAGCTAGTAGGGCCTCATCGAGTGCTATTTATAAGTAATCAATGCATTAAAATCAATTAAAGCTTTAAACGGTCTCAATTAATAATTTATTGGGTTCATTAAACCATAATCGCAGGATTTCCTCCTTTTTCCCAAATCTCAAGCCATTATATGATTCACTAATTGATATTTTGTTGCTTTACACAGTTATTAGGCGGTCTAAAGTGACGTGTGGGAATCGAATCACTAATGATGTCGTGACTATCCTCAGTGTTTACAAACGATTTTACATGCAGAAGTTTGTTTTAATATCATCTTGTTGCGGTTTGTGTGGGTTACCACTAATAACTTTCTATGGGTAGCTCCATGTAGGTTTTTATGGTTTTTCTCACCTTATCTATTCTTCATTATCTCTTCATTACCAATTTGTTTTTCTAACTTGTTTTTGCTCGTTCCGGTAGCACGGAATTGCGTTTATTTTCAAGTGCATGGTCGGCTTTAACCGAGACTTCAAGGTAAAAAGGGAACACCTGCGCGCACCTGTTTCATTTCTAGACCCTCTTCATTACGTCGCCGAGTAGCATATAAAATTCAAGCTCACGTTTTAAATTGGTAAACCCGATGTACCTCAGTTTAGCTTATTTCAAACATGAGGTGGATAACTGTTATTTATCAACTTCTTGAAACTGCTACCAGTTAGAGTTTTTGCTACCTGCATCGATAAGACCAACAAGTCAAGATTTGTGACATTATTAGTTTGTTTTCATTTCCAACTTTCAGATATGATCTGCGTATGATGAACCTCGAAACATGACCGTCGAATTTAAAACTGACGTGACGCGAACTCCCTCGACGATGATGTCCATTGCCACGCCGCTGAGAGAATCTCAGGCCTATGTGACGGCCAAAGGACTCACAAATCATCCAGGGCAAAATAACTGCTTCCTCAACAGCTCAATTCAAGTAAGTTTATTAACCTTCACCGTCTTAACTTCAGACTTAACTTCCACTCGCGTTTTAAGTGCTAATTACAGGGTGGCTCAAGAAGAGCGTGGGCGGAGGATAGAGGAAAAACTGTTACGGCTAGGAAAAAATTTTAGGAGGCAAATAGCTTAAGCTAACAGTTTATTAGGTGTTACAAAAAGAAAATGGTTCCGATTATAGAAGGTATTCTAAAAACCACGGGATTGCATTTAATGTTGTTATATGAAGGACAAACAGTAAGGTTAACATGAAATTACATTCACATGACGCAATTGATGTGACATTATCACAACCCCGAAACAACAGTGTGTCATATATATTTCATCAGTATTTCACATAAATAAGTTATATGTGTTTTTAAGATGCCCTGTATAATTGAAAACACTTTTTGCTTATAACGCCTAAAAAAGCACTAAATCTTAAAAAAAAATTCCTAACTATGACCCTTTTCCTTTATCCTCTGCCAAGAAACTGTTGTGCCACCCTGTGCAATTCCCACAACTTGAAGTAATAAATTTCATATTGCCCCTAAACATAAACTTTAAAAAGCGAGCGCATGTTTGCCACAGTAAAATTCGGTGATGACGTGCTCCATATGAAATTAATATTTTGTTTATTTTGCATAATAAATCTGAGCATTTTGGATGAAAACATTCACGGTTATTGAGAATTGCTGAAGCAGAGGCGCAGAGCTTAGTTAAGACTAATTTGTTCAGTGTGTACACATATGTCGGTATCTACTAGTGTCAGTATAACTGCGCTATTCATTGTAATCCTTACAAGACTCCCGAATACAACTACTTATACATACAGGGTGCTTCACCAAGATCACGAGGTAAAAAATCCATCAATTACGCAGAAACTCTAAGAGTTTCTACTCGAGTGATATAACTAACATATTTTCAAGATGGCGGTACTTCCGGTCCGATCAGGAATAAACGTCTATCAAAATTTTTTACATCTGTCAAATTAAATACTGCATAAATTAGTCTACATAAAATATTCTAAGAAATTCGAGAACAATTCAAAAGTCCGCAAATATACAGGGCACTTCATTTAAAATAAGATCGTCATTACCTCAAGTCTCACCGGAGATACTGTCACCTTGAAAATATTTTTCATAGCTGTATCAACATGTGTTCTATCCAAATTCATGTTGAGGCAAACTTTCAGATTTTTCCTATGGTGGTGATCCATATGGATCCGAAGGTGCGACCCCCTACGTGAATTTGTGGATCTCTTACAATTTCAGAGATCCCAATGGCGACCCTTGAATTCATAGTCGTCATCAAGAAAGATTCAGTTCAGTGAGTTTCACCTTTCTAAACAAAAACTAAGCGCAGCGTTACCGTTTATTCCCGCCATAGATTTCAATCAAGATAGCGAAATTCGCTGGTTGAAATTAAAATAATAAGAGGAAAGTAAATGAAAAATGAAAATAATGAAGACCTGTTAGAAGGCGGACAATTGATCGACGTGGCAGAGCCATTTCTCTCCTGGAATTTGTTTCTTAGCCCAGGACGAGATGAGGGAGAGGCATGGGAGAAACCTCCCCAAACATAGTTTTTGTAGCACAAGTCTATCTGTCTTTCTTTTCATCTCTTTCTGCACTTACGATAATGTTGTAAGTACATATTTTGTCCCTTTGAAATTATTCACCCCTTACAACGCTGTCGCTTTTGTCAAAATCTGACGATCATTTTAAAAAACAAAAGCTGAGCACAGTGTTGCCACTTTAGTTGGTTAATCGAAATCGTCGAATTTCGGCAATTCAACCCCCCGATTTTGATGGTCAAAGAAATGCGATTATCGGGGGAAAAACGCGATTTATCTGTGGTTTAATAATTTGAATTCAGTTGCGAACGTGGTTTTAAAGAATGGCAATTCTAATATTTTCTTATAGAGTGTAAACCGCTGACTTCCCACAGGTCAAAAGTGAACAATGAGAGGAAACGCTGTTTTTATTTTCGGTACACTGAAGACATTACACACATCTTGGGAAAACGGAAACCGTGACTCATGTCGTTAAGTTTATTGATAAGGCAATTTAATCGAGGATCGTTTTAATTATGTAGGCAAAGGGTCAGTTTGATGGAAATTGCTTGATTAGTATCATTGCGAACGTCCCTTAAAAGAAACATTCGGAAACATTTCAAACCCCATCGTTACACACCGCTTTTGCTGCATGCCTTCGGATTTAATGATTTTTCGAAGGAAATTCCCCTTTGTGTTTTTTATTTTCAGTCTCGTGTGCCAGTGCATAATTTTCGAGTTAAAAATCTAAGAAGTGTGTGATATCGAATCCTCTATCTGGCATAGAAAAAAAAAGCTTGATAAGTTCCCACTGCAAATTGATTTAATTAAAGAGATTATTCAATGAAATTGTGCTGGTGTGTGATTTAAAGCGTCCGTGGGAAAGCTCTTGTTTTCTCAGTCATTAAATTATTCAGGCTAGACTATTAATGAGTGTAGTAAAATACAATACGTACAGTGCCGATAATTACCAGTTTTATGCCAGAGTTCGATGTATGGCTCCTAAAAGGGCAAAAGTATGACCTGTTAATGCCAATTAGCTATCAAGCACGAATAGATGTAGACAAAAACTAAACTCAACATAACATTAACCAATTTTCTCCTCTCTAGCGGCATACAGCAATTATTATTGTAGTACGCATAATAGTCGTAATGGAACACGTCCTTTTTTCTCAAAAGCTGAGGTGATAGTACTTATCCGCATTCCCGAAGGGCAATTACGGTCATTAGAAGTCGGATAAAGAAAACAATTTTCATCTTTTCCGTCCAGGATGGCTCTTCGGTTGTGATTAGGTAGCCCCACTCAGGCACACGCGCATATTATGTGCGCGTAATAATGTCTTGTTACTACAACTTGGGAGGCCTTCGAAGTGGTACTCGACGAAAGAACCTAGTTGTATATAATCCCAGATTAGAACAGAGTTAGAATTGACTTTGTTAAACAATAGAAAAACCGGTTTAAACAATGATTGTGTCAGAATCTAGGTAGGGTGAGATGATAAAATTTGTCGCACGTGTCTCCCCTTTTTGTGTCACAAGTTGCTCGGATTCCGGTCTCTTATCGAGCAAAGTACTAACGACAATTTCTACACTACGCATACAGAGTGTCCCACACTCAATGAAACATTTTCCATTAGATATTTACCATAAACAGGTCTCACCATACATGCAGTAAAGTTCTCTTTAAACGAACGCGCTTATTGAGAACTTCCGGTTACTAATAGGAGAAAACATTTAAAAACTAACGAGTTCAACAGTTGATCAGGGACTTAAATGGAATGGGTCGCACCGCAAAGGTTTAAAAGAGCGTGGCATATTGCAATCGAAGGTTGCAGAGCTTGAAAAGAAGTTGCGAACACATGAAGCAGCTAAATTTAATAGAAGCTGGTTGGAGAGGTTTAAAAGCAGTCTATTAACAAATTGGGACTGTTAAATACGTAGATAATAATACCATTGTCGTTGCGCTCTTATTCAGTCCTTAATGATGACTAGGAGGAAGATCAAGATCAAAATGGTCCAGTGATCGAAGTATTAATTTTAGTTTTGACCACATCACGGGCACTTAAGTATATTCATAATTTTCTCGAGTCCCGGAACACTACACAAAATATTCTAGATACGCTTGATAAAGTGAAATTAATGGGATTAATTTAACAAAAATTAAACAAAACATAATGAAAATTCGATTAAAAAGAAAAAGTGACAGTGATGAAAAAAAAATGGAACAGTTTCCCATATAATTATCAAGTATTCATATAAAGTACAATAGTATAAACTAAATAAAAATATAATAAAATTAATAAAAGTAAAAATGCTGCTCTACAGAAGAGTAGCTGTAAGTAGGTATATACTAACCGGTCATAATTGTCTGCTTGTTGAGTCTTATGTTTTTCTGCATTTTCACATACAATACTCTCCGTAAATAGTTCTGACTACTCCCCCAGCCAACAAAAATCTTGCTCCAAACCTACGTCTTTCACATCAACAACACAATGAAGATGTAAATTTTGAAAAAAATATATCATTAGTGTAAAGATACGTATGAGTAAAAATATGTACGTAGGAACAAAATATTAAAAAGTTTGAAAACAAATTTGTGTTTAATACAAATGCAAAACCAAATCACTGAAGAATTTAAGTCTGGCGAACTTTTCATCTGCATAGAGTCGATAAACTAGCCTAAACATATTATTTTGTACTTAAATGAGTTAAATACGATGTGTGGCGAAGTAACATTTTTGCTTAATTTTCTCGAGAAATGTTCTTTTAAATTACCCTCGTGCATTAAATCAACTATAATTTGGTATAATATGACAACGATTCATGCAGTATTCACGCTAAATGTTCGACAATTTTTGTATTTGTGCAATTTTTTAAATAGCCCTAAGAAAATGTATGCAAAAAGAGGAATGGTTTCCTGGTAAAGCAGAAATTTGTAGTTTAATGCGTAATATCCATTATATATCAAAAAACTACCCATAGACAAGGTCGTAGACTCCATAATAAATCATGAGGCTGATTACAAGAAAAAGGCTCTCCTAATCACTTACATCGCATTCCTGGCTTACATGTCGTACCTAGGTAAGCGTCGAATTATTAACCATTAAGCGTTTTTTGAAGAAAAGGAATTATGTAATATTTACACCGATTATCTAGATCATCATTCCGTTCGCGTGCTATCATTACTTAGCGATCGTCTAATAATAATCCGTGCTTCCTCTAGAATGTCGAACTGGTTTTCTTAATGTTTTTCTCAGTAGAGGATAAGGGCATTTAGCGTTTTAGTCTCAAAAAATGTTGAAGAATAAAATATCGGACACGAATTCTCTTCAATGGGAACCAGGCACATTCTCATAATATCCGACGGATATTGATTTCAGCCAATACCAGAAATATTGAGGTTTAGGTAATTTAATATGCATGAATTTTCTTATTGCGGCTGTTAAAGTACCCGTTTCCCATGTAGTTATTATGTCATTATTCCCATGTCAACATTTTGCTTCCCTATTCATTGTAGTTTGTAATTTCAATGGAGTAGAAAAAAAGCTTCATATCGGCGCTCTATGCACTAAACATCGAGAATTAAAAGTCGTTTGTTTATACTTCCTTTTAAAGGTGATAAGACAGTCATTTTCTTTATCATACATAATATGTGCTGTAGTACGTGCATACGTGCTCGTGTACTTATCACACATTCGTTTATGCTTCAAGGCATTATTGTCGACTTCCTACTAATTATTATTATTGCAAACATTTATGAATGAAAATCAGCCGCTATTTTACAATTACATTGTTAATAATTACATATGTATGCCTTACATACAACTACATTGAGCGTGTGAATGTGTATTAAGTAGGTTGCTATATTGAGTTAGAAAGGGGGGCTCGTTCCAACTCGGACAAATTAGCATAAGGCGACTTTAAAGATTATCTTATTATCACATTCGCCCAAAAAGAACACTTTGTGTATGGTCTTCACTCACTGGACTATTGCGGCACTTTTACCGAAGGTGGCCATGATGATTGGAAACAATGGAGCGATCGTTTGCGCGTTTAAGTCGTACTGAAGATGTCTGGGCCGCGCTGAAAATGGTACTCGGCTGCAACATCCGAATTGAACTTGAAAGATTGAAAAAGTAGCTCAAATCCAGGCCAGTGGCGTTGATGACAAATTAAATTTTATGCCGATGTTGTAAAACTTGCTCGATATGCGTTAAAAAAAATATTAAAATTTTTCGACTAGATGAAGATAATGCCACAGTCATAATAGCCTATGTTACGGATTCAAACACGTAAATCAAGATGGTGATCCGTATTGGAAGTCATTTTAACTCGGTTTGCGGCGTAACCTGGGGCACTTGATTAATGAAGAGCATGGAGAACACTTTATTTCTCTGGTTTTTGTGAGAAGTGCCGTTACATGATCACGAACGGTGGTTGTGTTAACCTTCAACTAACCTGAACTAACTTGGCGTTGATGGTGCCTTGGCGAACTCTTCTGGAACGCACTTTTCAATGAAGCGCTTGAACGGTGAATTTATTTCATTTGCTCGGTTACGGTCACTTAAATACTACTACGTTAAATGGTCTACTCATACCGTGGCTAAATACCCTAAATCAATTAACACGAAAAACAGATTTCGATATTAAAAATTCGAGTGATTTCTTAGAAAAATTTATATTTTGTGCATCTTGACGCATCGAACGATTTTTTGGCGTTTTTACCGAAGGTGGCTGCGACATGTCATGACGATTGACAACAACAATTTGCGTTTGCGCGAACGGCTGCAAATCAGTAGAAAACATCTAAGGGACAACGTAGAAATGACGATCAAACTGCAAGTTCCGATTTGAACGGGAAAATTGCAGTGGTCCAAAATTTCAAGTAAATTTCCATTTCTTCGTCTCATTTCGATTTCTGCTCAAATCCTGTACAATGCTGTTCCGTTCTTAGTTTCTATCTTCTTATTGTTCCAAGTCCAAGACGCTCACTGGCCATTCCACAGTGTTTTCCAGATTTTCTGTCTCCGACTGCCTTTTTGAGTCATTTCGGTCATGCCAAATCGAAGTACTTTTTTCGTCCTTTGTGTAATTGTCAATCTCACAATTCCAGATTTGCGTTCTTTTAAAGTTATGTATGGGACAACGCCGCCTCTCTCCTTCCAATTATCTTAACTAGATCCCCCTTTCGGCACTTAGAGCAAAAAACTGAGACCGATCTAGTCCTTTGCTGTCTATTGCAACGTAATATTACCAGTCCTGATGTATAAATGGGATAGAAGTTTTTTGCTTTTTTCTTCGGCAATTGAAATCGTTTCTGCAGATGTGTCTTTTGCATTTTTCCTGAGACAACCTAGCATATAGGTTTTTCCCTTTAAAATCCAGACCGCCTCCAGTACCTCTTCTTTACGCGTCGTCACCTCCATACATTTTAGCTGCTCGGTCCTTTAATTTTTTTACCTTCATGCTCTTCTCTTCTATAGCTGTTCTTCTCGAGCTTCTATATCCAGTCCCACTTGGCTCAAAGGGCTGGTTCCTTCTAATAGTGTCATCAAGCTTCATCCCAGCGGTTTCGCCACCTGGTACTCCCCGGTTTATACTCCTCCATCGGCCTTCCATATCTGTTACGTTCTTTTCGCTCGTTCAGGGTTGATTACGCAGATTCGGTGGAGGAGGTGCGCAGAAATAACCACGTAGAGGTGTGGATAGCTCCTTGACCCTTTCTTTAATTAGCATTGCATGCATTTCTGATGCCACAAGCATTTTTTTGGAATTCACTTCTTAACGGAGTGCTTCGAGGGTGAGATAATTGTCACTTTTTTGTGCATCCCCGTTTGTGATTACTTTAATGTTTGACCCAGTGGAATTCACTCTCATACACAATTTCAGCAAGTTTACGAAATTGTGTTAACTAAACTTGCCCATTTTTATTTTGACTAAATATCTATGAAAGAATAGAAAATCCTTTTCAGTTGGTTAGCAAAAGGCTACACCACGCGCGTTCTTTTTTCTCGTTCAATCGGGAGCAGTTAAGCCAATTAGCAAACAACTACGCGCTTTCTCTGTTCAATAACAATTACCTGAAATTCATTTTTCATTCCTTGTTAGTGGAATGCCATCAAACGAACGTGGAACTTGACTTTATTTCTGCTGTGATCAGTACTAAGGATAAAACTTCCGATTGTTTAAAGTGTATAAATTGAGAAGATAGGCTTTGGAACCGGTTCTAAAACACCTGCCAATAAAGCGCATCTTAAAGAGATCAGAAATCGATGTAACGAGCAGACAAAAGAAGTTGTTAAGTGATGGCACTATTTCAAAAACCCGAGTGGAAGCTACGGTAGCCCCTGAAGATTCACTTAAGACCCGATATTTTTCGCCTTCATGTGCTAATTTAGTATATATAAACAAATAAATAAATCTAATAGCTATTTGCTTGGCAAGGTGAAAATGGCCAATTTATTGCAGCAGCGAAGTTATTAAGTAAGTACTGCAGCTAATTTGCGTTTTCGCCAATTATTTCTTCTATGATTGACAAAAAAGTGACCTATTAATGACCCAAAACGGACTGTAAAATGTCACTTTTAATGCCTAGGATGTAAAGGAATGTTTTTACTGCTCAGAAAATAAAACTGACAGTTTACAGCTGCTGTGCGTTGTTACTTAATTTTTCGCTTAATCACTTTCTTGGGCTCGGATAATAACGGATCATACAGTACTCTTAGGCAAAAATTAAGAGTTGGCAAATGAAATAGTCAAATTTTTGACTCCTTGGGCATTAAAATTCACCAAAAAATGAAAAAACTAGATAAATAACTATTGAGATATCTGCCGCTGTCGATTATAATTATGTACATGTTGACCTCATCATTGATAACAATAAAACAAATTCACAGTTATTTATTGTATCCCCGAGCTGAGGTTTCAAGTTTCGCGTCATTTAAAGGCATTATTTTTTTTGTTACCGGTTCTACTACCTAAAGGCACTTAATCCCAGAAGTGGTTCTTCATCGGGCAACTAGGCAAAGGCGAAAGAATAACCCAAAGTGGTAAAACTGGTTCTTCTTGGCGCGTGTCTCGTGCTAAGACGTAGAATCGTAGTATCTTTGCGAGGCCTTTTCCCGCCTAAAGAAACTAAAATATAAATTATAATAAATATTATCATTTATGTTTTGTTGAGTTATCCGTCTACAATTATTCCAGTTCAGATTAGTTCAGACTAGTGGTGGCAACCAATCTTCTAAGTCTCTTCGCTGAAGAGTGTCTACAATTGGTTTTAAATAAGCGCAAAAAAGATAAAATACAACTATTTTAATGATATAAAATTACCACGAAATACCGTTTAAAACAAAGCAATAATTATGCTTCACATGCTCTCCGACATAAAAGACAACTTGAAGTGAAGCAAACTGAAAATTAACAAAATCATAGCTGCCGTTCTATTATCGTTTAGCTGGTAGCTTCATCCGGGTATATTATATTACGAGGTAATTATAAACAATTTGAAACATTTGTAGCACGTAAAAAAATGGTAGTGAATTTTCTTATAAAACTCGTAACTGGCCATTAAGTCATTAGCCTCTCAGTTTCCTTTACTTCAAAGTTCCTATGGAATTTGGAAAATTTGCAACAAATAAAAAAAGAAAAATATTATGAAAAGTAAAAAAAATCAAATTAAATGTATAAAATGTGAAAAAAATATATAGTTAAACATTGGACTTTAAGTCTCCTTTACTTAATGTTTCATGTATTCCATCGAATTTTTAATTCTGCTTTCTCTATATTTTGCAAACACTTTAATCCGCAAGTTTTTGTTATTTCGATACTTTTTTACATTTTATTAATATTTTATTAATCCTTCTTCGCATAATTTAAAACACTTTTAAAGCATGTTTCATTGGGTGCATGCGCAGTTCTTTCCAACAGAGATATTAAATTTTTCCCAATATCAAGTTCCTCGAGTCACTATTATTAATCTTCCAAATTCTGTTGCAGTACAACTCCAGCTTTAGGTACACAAAAATCTTCAACAAAATACCCTTAAATGCAGTTCGAGGCAACTTTTGAACGTATCTACTAAATTTCAATCCTGAACTCCAAAAGTCAGCTTCAGAAAATTAATAGGAAATTGCCCGAGATGATCAAAACTGAACGCCAAAAGCTCAATTCATTTTGATTTGATTTTGCTCAGGCGAGTATTTCTGAGACTTTGCATATAAGAGTTCATTGTGAATGTGCATAAACTTACACCAAAAGATTAATATTCATTGAATAGAACCATCGGTCCTGTCATAACCAAATGATTATATGATTAATTACTAGCACACTGTCCCATAAATAGTGTCATAACAACGTACGATGTATGCCTTGTAAACAACACGCGCCCAAACATGGCAAAACTGCACAAACCACTCGGGTTCTTCTTCGAAGAGTGGTACCTTCGTCGTTCCACCTCGCTTCCCCGTGCAATAACCAAAATGGCCGCCTGGGCCCCCCAGATCCCCTCCAAAGCCACGCACACCTGTGTTGTAGAGACCGAGAGTTGGCGATCTTCAGGTAAAATAAGGCTATAATAGGTAAACCATACGTTGTTGGTGCGCTGGTACCACCGTATTTTGCAGTTTTCCCGAGGGAAAATGCGTCGATTTTAAGTGATTTCGCGTCGGTGGTGTTAGTTCGACATGACCAAAAGCAGGAATCACAGACCCAGGGCTTTGTTCCAAATTTCCAATGTAAGTAGTTGCGGCTTTGTGGTGCTGGGTACTAGAATCATAATCATGAGAGACAGGTGGCGCCACATGGTTATATCTTGGCAAAGCTTTTAAAGAGCTTAACTGGATATTTGTTGATTGTAGTTTTAAATTGAACTTTAAAGAGTTGACTTAAAATTCAGGAATTACTAAAAATCCCGTATATATACCGTTACGGGGAATTCAAGGTTTCGGGTACTTTCCGCGTCAATTTTGAGGAATTGATAAAGCTTTAAAATGTCCAAATTTGTACAAATTTGAAGTCATTGAGGTCCAGGAATATTACCATTAAAATTTTTCGCAGGTAAAACGGGTAATTTTTTAAGGTTTTAGAATATGGAAATATTGAAGATGCCAAGAGACTGGTGCTTTGGTCAATTTGGAATTTTTTGAGCAAGGAAAGTTTTAAGCGCGAATTTTGGGTCATCATGCATAATCATATCAACATGTTCATGTCCTGACGTACTAATGAATTACATGTTTTATTTTAATAATCCCACCATGTAAACAATGTAAATAAGTAGAGCATTTCTTCAATTGAAATAGAATATTTGTTTCTTAGAGCCACATTATCATTGGATAGCTCCAGATCTTGTCCTTTCTCGTGTAAGTGCATGAAGAGAACTTTCACGTTTTAAATTAATCGTTTCTATACGTTCCATGCTTATACAATGAACGAAAAACCTCTTTAAGTTTCTGAGATATGGGGTCACATGGGTACCTAGTTCTTGCATTTTTAAAGATACTGTAAAATAAACGACTCTAAAAATGCCTTTTCAAGACTGTAACTTCAGGTGACATACTCACGCTCAATAAATGATGCATATTACTCCATTAAACCGAAAACCAGCACATCAAAAACGTAAACTTGTTGGAAAATAATTTCCGCATGAATTAAGCAGGTTCTTGGTGTTACACAGATGTCAGGTATTAGGACAGGTGCCACTATTCCTCTTCGACCGTAGGTACCTATGATTCATATAAACACATGGTGTTTAGTATCCCCCGGTCAACAAAAATACTATGCGTTTTTTTTATGAATAATATACTTATGAATGACTGAATTACCTTCGTATCACTTCAATGAAATCATTGTTGGGTCAGATGAACATGATCTTTGTCGACCTACGTAAAAAAAAGATGCGATAGGTAGAGAATGCTTGGGGTGTATTACAATTATCAACATCATGCCTGCGGAGTGATGGGCGCACTTAATGATGATGATGATGATGATTATCTTCTTCCCCGTAACAGATCCCACAAAATCAAATTACCAAAATAATCGGAGTTATAAGGGCAAATCCGATTTGAAAATAATGTCCTGGGTTGTCATATTATACAGGGAGTGATATGTCAAATTTCTATTACCGACTGCGCAGTAATTGGTAAATGATATGTTGACCCACCGCGCAACCGCTGTTAAATGGTATATTTGACAGTGTTTTAGTGGCAGTCATTCGACAAATCTTGCTTGCATGCTATAAATTTGAATGAATGAAAACGCAATTTTTATAAACTTTTTAAATCCCATGAAATTTCTGTAGACCAAACTAACGTTGGGTAACCATTTTGTTCCAGGTCCTATGGCACCTAGACGCCTTCAGACGAAGTTTCCGCGACCTCACCGGGCATGCGTGTTTGGCGGAATCGTGCATTTTTTGTGCCCTAAAGGTAGGTTTCTCTACAAGTTCATCTTAGCGGGTCAGAAATCGAGGTGCAGATAAAAACATCAAAGCACTTCAGGCTTCAAATCCAATTAACTGTACATATTAACGTGACGTAATATTTAATACCTCGTAGTAAATAAATAACAAATTATTAACATTCCTGCTTTTGCATTACATCGATGTATAATTCATACTTGGCTCATATAGTGGAATGTCGGCGTAAACCGCTGAAATAGGTAAGTAATGTTTAAGAGCGACGCTCGCCTTGAATTAGCTAGATGTTATCGGTTATCGTTAGTCTTAATTTGTTGTTGCAAATAAGAGGTGAATAATTGAGTAATGTTTATCCAAAGATAGACCAAATCAAAAATAAACTGCGAAGAAATCTAGAACTCTTACTGCAATCGGAATAAGGAAATGAAACGGTTCAATTCAAAATAATGGGCTGATGAGCTAATGTCTTTCCTGAGGAACTGATCAGAGATTTTAATATGTTGATCACATAGTTGAAAAAAACTACCGGATGGAACTCTTAATAGTTGATGTTTTTTTTTTTATCAAATTCTCTTACCAGCCCTAAAAAATTTTCCCCAGAACAAGGATATGCGGGAATTTTCCTCGTCTGGTAATCTACCGCTTGTTCAAAATTGTGTTCACGAAAACACTGAAAAGTATATTTAGATTTCAATGGAAACCGCTCAAAAATTTTTATAAGAAAACAGACAAACCTCTCGTGGCTTCAAGGTATTGTCTGTCTACTTATGATCAGAAGAGATCCGTTAAGCATCTACTGCCAGTCAAACCAAAAACTGTTTTCTTTGTCTTTGGTTTAAACAATAGCAGCAACGTCTGAACTCGAACAATCGACACAAAATTGCCAAATATCAAACCCACTTTTCAAAAAATTGCTCCCATCAACAACGTCCGAACCCGAACAATCAAACAAAAATTGCTAAATATTAAACCCCGTTAAAAAATGGCTCCCATGTGGGGTCTGTATCATACAATAGGTACCTCGGCACGTGGCGCCCCCGTCGCTGGTTCTTCGAACTCGAAGGTGAGGTCACCAGGGAGTTCTTTTTCTTCGCCCCAGGCGCAACACGGCCGGTTGACCTCGTTTGGTATTGGTCGAGAGTGTTACTCAAGATTAGTTGTGCTGTTGGTCTCTTTCTTTCCTGTGGTTCTTGGGTTCGTTAGGTTTAAGAGATGACGGCGTTGCCGAGTTTCCCAAAAATACCTATATTTTTATTTTAAATTTTTATTTATTTAACCGTCTAGCAAAAGCGTATTTCGCCCCTGACAATAAATATTACAATCCTCATTAATATTAGCTCTCAAACAGTCTCGGAGGCGCAATCAGTTTTGAAAATTTTCTCGATAGTTGTGATTAAAAAGGTCAAATTTATTAATCTCAATCGTTTATGCTATACCATGCGCCATTCACTTTTGAAGAGTTATAATTTTAAAACTTTCCTTTTCATTCAATTTATCACCCCTTTTGAAACATGTCCACAGATGTTACAGAACATCAACATTTTCAAAATTTGTTTTTTTTTATCCTCCTTCGATCCAGATTTTGAATTATCTCTTCAAAAGTATTGTCAATCATAAAATTAATCACTGGTAACAGAGTCTGTGCTAAATTTGGCAACAGCGATTCGAAATTAGTGTCGACCAAATATTTACTGAACGCAAACAATGCATGTCGCGAGCGATACTCATTAGTTCCATTCTTTTAAAGGTCTCGTACCTAACTGAAATGTTAATAACCACTAAATTCGAATAGAAATTTCCTATGCTGTTATGTTAATGTCTATGTTAAATTAAGCACTTTTAAATGGGATTTTGTTGATTATACCTCTACAAAAATGTGTAATAATCGTGTGAGGTACTACTTTTAAATGCCTTTTTTGACAGTCATTTATCTTAATTAGTCCAGTGCGCATTATTTGGTTACCCAAAAGCTGCTTTCATGATTTGACCCAAATGGATTTTGGCATTGGTGTAGGATAGAATAGCCGACACTAAATTGCCACTTGTTTCGATTTGGCAACTGAAATCCTACACTTTTTCGAAAAGGCTAATTAATTATACTTACAGCTAAACACTTTAAATTTAAAGCATCTTTTAGCTGAAGCCTACGCCCATGGCAACAATGAGGACAGCAGCGATTAAACAATGTATAAAAGTTTGAAATTTAAGGTGTTTTTAAGATGAATCCATAGATACGCCCTACTATTATTTTACATGTGAACTAAACAAAGACAAAGTTAAATAACAAACAATGACAAAACAATCCTAAATTATTGACGCGATTTACGTCAATGTCAAATATTTGACGCAATTTACATCACTGCAGAAGGGTTAAGATGATTTACATCAATGTCAAATAGTTGACGCAATCACCTCGTTGCAGAGAGGTTGACGAGATTTACGTCAATGCAAAGTGGTTGATAGGATTCACGTTAATAAGAAATGGTTAACGCGGACCTTTACTGCTTTCTTTTACGTATTACAGAAGACCGTGGCACCCGACTGAAACTTTGTCTGCTCGGTCTTTGCCTTTGTCTCGCTGCAACAATTTACTTAAATCCCGAAGTTTTCTTGGAATTTTACGCATACATTAAATTAAAACTGACGCCGCTACCTTTACAGTTTTTTTCATTACCGTCTCGTTGCTAAAAGACCATTTTTTGGCACTCCGTAAGTATTGGAACAATGCTACCGAACCCTTTCTGTTAATTCCAAGCAATTTGTGAAGGTTTGCAAAAACGCATTATCGCAACCTCCTCGTGAATCCCCGATCGACATCTTCTCTTTAATTTAAAACAGGTAGATGTTCACCGTGTCATTTATTATATTATACAGCGGAGGTCAGATGAACTAACATGACACAATGAAACATTTTGTCAATATTGATCGGTTTGCATTTAATGTACTTGGAAGTTATAGTAAAAATTGTTAAACACGTCAAAATATGTTAAACTCAAATTAATTCACATCTATCGTCGGGTCGCCTAAAAAAGGTTTGATCAATTAGAACGTCCACTGAAAAATTAAATTTATTATGAAAATTCATTACTCACCTCAAAAATTGATTTCAACAGATTAGTTGGAAAATATGCCGCACACACTTTCAATTTTTTGTCAATGGTTATTTTCCAGTAGCGCAGAGAGGTGATTAGAATCTTCGCAGTTTTCAATTGTAATTTACGCTCTCTTCTGGAATATAATCTGAAAAATTGTTGCGCGTTTCGTCGCCTCCTGTCGCACAAGGGTCTCCCGTTGATGACCTTGATGTCACAGTCCCATACACCCTACAGAAGATTTCAGCAACTATTCGATTACTGACCAAAGGAAAAACAAAAAATAATTGAAAAATCAAAGCAACACCCCCGAGAAAAACTAGAGCAAGGTCAATGTTCACTGAATGAATCCATGTACGCGCATAATCGTCAAAATGAACAAGGATTCATCCCACACAGTCTTCAAAATGAGTGGTTTTTATTGCATATGCATGCTTTTTCATTCAATGGGCTGATTGAAATAAAATTGCCCATAAAGTGGGCGAATCATTACATGTTAATTTTACCGATCTATTTTACTGAGCAGTTACTTAAGGACTTGCACGTCAATGAGGACGAATTTGGAAAAATAATCGTACGGCCGCACGGCATGTATGTATTTAAGATATGCTGAGGGGCATATCGAGGTACTACAACATAAAGGCAGGGCCACCAAAGAACAAATTACGTGGCGTATGTATTGTGTAAATTTGTTTTCGGTGACAATACCTAAGGTAAGTTTCATCAAAAGGTGTTCGTAAGGCAAGAAATATACGTCAAAGGGAAGTTACCTGCTTCTCATTGTTTGCACAGGTTAAGCCAATTTACGGACTACGCTACGTTGTCAAACCGTGGATCATAGTCCATGAAAAAGGAATAAAAGCAGATAGAAAAAAATTTATTAAGCAAAGCATCCGTCTCTAGAGCTGGACCGACACCCATAGAGATGTGAGGAAATTTGGAGTTCAAGAATATGCAGTTTTAAAATTTCAAAAATTTCGATTACTTTTCGAGAAATTCGAAAAAAAAAGAGACATTTTTAAAAAAACGTTTTAATTTTTTTCTCAACTTATTTGGTAGATTCACAATAATCGACACTTCATCATCACAACTTTCGCTTTTGTACAACCTAGCGATGTCACCAATTCCTTTTTCACGCGAAGAAGCATGGGATGTACTAGAAGTTTATTAGATGCTTGAAATTAGATATAGCTTCTTAGCCGGCCCGCACACCGGACCTGTCTCCATTAGATTATTATTACTGAGGATGTTTTATACTTCCACCAAACTGCAAGACTCAATCTTCACATGCGATACATCATCGTAACGAGAAAAAAGGCGGAATCCAAATATGTAAAATCTAGGACGGTACCTAGAAGGAAAAGCAAAGTTTATGACGATTGTCGAAAACGAAATGCCCGATTACCAATATGACGTAGTTTCGTTTTAGAAGTGAAAAAGTTGTACCGATGAAATGTCCATAAATTTGAATTATGAGGAAAGAACAACATTTTTTTCCTCACTTTTTTTCTAAAATATCAATTTTTTCAAGCACCTTCGGAAGTACTGAGAACTTTTAAAATTTTAAAACGGCATATTCTTGAATTCTGCACAAATTAAAGAAGAATTAGCCGTTTCCTTTGTCTCCAGATGTTAAATCGGCAACGCCGCAATGGTCCTTTAAGAAGCCTATTATTCAAACTACCTGTATACCTTGATGCCGATACAACCAAGCGGGTTTACCTACAATCTTTTTGCTCACCACTCACCTACTACAATCTACGCTATACGCAGTTGTCTTTCTCTGTTTCTACGGTTTCTTTATCTTCTTTCTTCTTGCCAGCTCAGTCTTCGTGGCGTAGCGGATGGAACGTGTTGTTAACCCGCCTGTTATGAAACGACGCTCGTTTTTTGATTTCCCGCTTCTTTGTTTCCGACTTGTGCAATATGATAAATAAGTTTCGGTACCGAAAGCCTCCCCAGGTCCAAACCAAACTCGAACACTGTGTTGGTGATGGTGGTGGTAGAGTCAGTGGCGTGAAAGAAAAAATTGGTGAAGGTTTGCCGGATGAGATTGAGGATACGGTGCTCTCTAGTGCTCTGGGCGCAGAAACTCGAGCAAAGATAAAGGTATTTTACAAATGTTAATAATGGTCAGTAATGAGTGCAGTTTTATTGCTCTAATAAGAAGCTTGGCATTGAAGCAATCTGTTAGTTAGCTCTTTAAACGATTATGCAATTCCATAAACACATATCTCAAGACTCGGGAGTGTTATAGCCTTCACATTCTGCTAGTTATCTACATTGCAAATTTCACACATGACTACAATAAAAAAGCCATATGCCGAATGCACGGGCCACAAGTTATCTCCAGCTGTCCTTACCAATTTCCAAAACGATGCCTTCTAGGCAAACAACTGTGTTTCCTTACCTATTACAGTATTTATCTTCAGAAAACCACATTTAACACTTCTTGTAAATGTCTATTTAACTTTTGATTATCTGTGTACATTCCGGTTTTGATTACTTCTATCAATATTATTCCAGTTAGATAATACCACCAAATGTAGTTCTATAAGGTGTTTAACTAGTTTGTTTCATTGTGTGTTCAGTGCATTGATAGTAAAGATAAGCCTAATAACGGCACTATCTTTACGAGTAAATTTAATAAATCAAATACATTTTTTCTTGGTCATGTGATCGCATATTACAACTTTGGATTGCGGCCATTTCATCAGAGTCGCGTCATGATGTGCCTTACAGGGTTGTGGTGACGTCTCAATCTACCGTAAGCAAGAGATGCGTAGACAGAAATTCATGGATTTAATTTTTTGCGATCTTTGAATTTTAATACTACTGAAAGAAATCTCCGTAGTTACCATAAGCTGATTTGATTTGTTGAAAGAATTTTCGGTCCCAGTGCGGCAAAACTGGTCTTTTCTGCGCGACAACAACAACGCTCATATTAAAGACACTTTTCCGCAATCGAACGAATCGTTAAATGTTAAGTTAGAAAGGGAAGTTTTCGTTACTTTGTGTAATTATACAGAGGATCAGAGGTAACATTGATATCCGCACATAAAGGGGACAAATAAAATTCTTCGTAAAATCCTCTATTTTGCGCTCGCTTTTATGAGCACAAAAGCATGTTTTGAGCTTCCATTTTAAAACTGATTTTTTTATTCAGCAATTTTGCTAAAAGCTCTTACCAGCACTGCTATCGAGATATTTGCGGCGACGAATATTTTATTCCCCAAAAATGAGGGTTCCGAAAAAGAATGGAAGTCTTCTGTAAGAAATTTCCAGGAATGGAATAAAACACATTTAACGTTAGCCACGTTACATTCGTAGCTAGGGCTTAGGAAGTGGCACATCATGTCTGCGCTCAAAGCCAGCAAACAGAATTCTTCGTAAAATCTCTACTTTGTACTTGCTTTTGAGAGCACAAAAGCTCTCTTCGCCCTTGGATTTGAAATTGTTTTTTTCCACGAAGTAATCCTAATAAAAGCCCTTAGGTGCATTGCTGTCGAGACATTTGCGCCCAGGGGCAGTTTCTTCCACCGAAAAGGGCAGCCAGCTTACGCAGCTTATTGCAGATTAACGTGCAATTGGATGAATCGGCCTGTTTCGTGGCAAATTGAATCCTGTTTCCTAGCAACGCGCCAAAATGCTTCTAGTGCTAGCAACTTTGCATTCGCTGTTGTGTGTCTGATGTGCTGTTTCATTGCTAGCGCCAGAGAAGCAGCACATCAAGGACAAAGTTCATGTCCGCTCTCAAAGCGAAAAAACCAAATTTTTAGCACATTTGCCAGCAAATAAATGTGTGTTTTGCTCTTGGAATTTAAATTGGTTTTTACATGCATTAACCCATTTGTCACTACAGGAAATGATCACAACTGATTGCATTTGATGCCTCGGCAATCAATGTATTTATCTGTTTCTTTCCATTACAGTTTAATTAAATCATCAACAATAAATTGCACAGATTTCACATTATTTCTAGTGTCAGTGGTTAACGGTGCAACTTGGCAATATTCTCTATTATTTGCAATAATTTTTTCTTGTCTTCAAGAGTAATATGAGAACTCACGTATGAGCTAATAATTATCTCAACACATCCTGCATCTAACGGAATACGTGATTGTCAGTTTCAATCAACTTTTGTTCTTTTATTGCGATAAATTTGCATCACATCAGCAAATTGACGGTGTTGTTTATTTTCTGTTGGCGTTTTGTAAGAATTGCAGATACCGACAATTTCAATATTTGCTCAGTTTTTTCTCGTTAAATTATTGTGTAAGGTATCGCCGGTCGTATTCACCAAAGTGGTCAGCGATAAAATCAAGGTGATGCGGCATTACCTGTGATGCATTCCTTCTCAATGGGTTTCGGCCGATGAGTAATCCACGAACATTCTTGAGATGCTTTCTCCGAATTTATCTTCGATACCATACGCCCCGTCAGCCTCTGTGATAACAATTCGTAGAAAATTCGATCACTCACTTCAAAACTATTCCCTCGGTTAAATTTTTCCTTTATGGACATTTTCGTTGCAGGAGCTTTTCTCCGAGCTTCAACACAGCCGGGCGAAAGCGCTCCCTCCAGACTCCTTGCGGAAGGCTTTAGCAGACTCCTTCTTGGACCAGCAGCGTTTCCAGATTGGGTTTATGGATGATGCAGGTAAAGCACGTTTTGAAGTTCTGATAAGTAATCGAAGTATTAATTTTTTTTTATTGCTTCAGCGGAATGTTTTGAAAATATGCTGCTCCGCATCCACGAGCATATCGCTCACAGGGAGCCGGAAGACGCCTGCTCGGCACCACATTGTATATCCCACCAAAAGTTTGCCATGACCTTAGTGGAGCAGTCCATCTGCAGAAGTTGTGGAGCCACCACCGAACCCATGAGTTTTACACAGGTGACTACTTTAATTCATATAGCTTTTCTTTTTTACCCGTTTCAACTAAGTAATGAACTTAACTCAATACTTAGAAGAAAATTAGGCCCGAAAGTGCCTTCATCTCGTTGTGTGAACACCCCGTACAACGGATGAGTCATCGACAAGGGGAATAACAAATGAGGGTCATTGGTGCAAACATGCCTCCACCGTAAGGAGATAGTTTCTAAAATTCTAAAATATACAGGGTATTTTCAGTCAAGTGCTACGTTAGACGTACAGAGTAAAAGGTTACTAACTGTAAATATCAGTTAACTTAATCTTCGCCCTGTAAGAGCAACGCGGAAATTACGACATATATTATTAAGGTAAATTATAGGTAAACCTGAGTCAAGATCGTTGGTGCACATGCCTTTAAGTGATATGAAGCTGCCGGCGTTTTTCAAGTGCATCCACCTTTCACAACTGGGTCTAAAAAACTAAATTCATTAATATTTTAATTGAATTAATAATAAATTATTACTGCACACGTCCAAATAAGAAACTTGCCGCATCGCACTTCAATCCTTGGAGTGATGTGACTCTTGGAATGGTGCCACAATAAGATTAATTACGATCATCGTAATTGAGGAAAAAAAGTGTCAACTATTTTATGTTTTTCGCGGCAAAGAGCCCTTATAGTCAAGAGGCTGCAAAGAGCAACCCCCCGTATCAACGTCTCTATAAAAAAAAATAAGAAATTTACAACAAAATGGGGAAAAGCCAGAAAGGCACAAAAGCAGAAAGGGCTGAATGAGGCCCTGAAATGTTATTACATATTACTATTTAAAGCGCGTTCTGCAATCAATAAGCATTCGCCGAAGAATGTACGTTTATGGTAATATCCAAGGAGAGGCTAATTATTATTTTACATGCGTTAGCCGGGTAGCGTTTGTGTTACCACAGCTTACGCTACAATCAGTCACTATTAAAACAATAAACATTTTATTTTAGATGGTTCAGTATGTCTCGACCTCTTCCTTGGTGCATCAGCTTCACTTAGCTATAGACCAAACAGGACGTCCGGACCCTTTTGGGCGACTTCTGCAAAAGGCGAGCAATATGGGAGACACCCGTCCATGTCCGGTAGGCATACATTAAATGTCGTCACTCATTAGACTCATCATTAAAAAACATTCCAGGCTTCATGCGGCTCAGTAACTCAAATGCGCCGCATCCTGATGAACAGGCCGGAAATCGTCTCCATTGGCCTTGTCTGGAACTCAGAGAAACCTAATATAGAGCACATTATGGAAGTATTTTCTTGCATCGACACTACATTGAATCTGAATCATGTTTTTAATACCGTAACCGACTCGAGATGGGCGGAAAGCACCACGCACAACTTGGTGGGCATGGTCACTTACTACGGAAAGCACTATTCCACGTTCTTCTTCCACACCAAACTAATGGAGTGGATTTTCTTGGATGATGCCACTGTCCGAGACGTGGGTCCTCGATGGGAACAAGTAGTCGATAAATGCAAAAAGGGAAAGTTTCAGCCGCTTCTGCTGCTCTATGCTACTCCGAATGGGACCCCAGTCAACTTGGAATATGCCCCAAAGTTGAACACGCCCTTCCAAACCAAAAGCGGACAGCAATTGCTGAGGCGCTCGGTGACGCCGAGCCCTGAGAAACCGAATATCGGAGGAAACACTCGAAGAGCAATTACTCCTAACCCAGAGAATTCCCCTCTCAACCAAAAACCTCCCCTCCCTAAGCCATACAATGACTACCAGAACTTATCAGTTATTCAAAAAAATATTAATGGATTAAGAGAAGTGTCTGGAGACCAGATCGATGGCCACTTCAAATTTATGCCACATGATGCGTATAACGTCAAAAGAAAGTCTCTGGATAATGGTAAACCTCAGGTTAACATTCACAGAACATTGAGCAATGGCTCATCTTCGGGAGTGGAGTCAGGCGCAAGCATTCCCGACCACATGAACGTCCCCAGAAGAAGAGATAGTGGGAATTGGAGTGGAGACAGAAATAGCGCCTCATCGGCCTCATCAACAACCATGGAGAACCCTTATTTATACTTGGTAGGAAAAATGCCACCTGGAAGCCCCACGAAAGTCCCATATGATGCTGGATACGACTCTTACTCGCTCTCATCCAACGATAGCTCCAATAATATGACGACGTTGCAACATATGATGAAGTCCGGCCATCTTGCACAGATCCCTGAAGACTACACCAACATGCACTCAGCGCTAGGCCAGCAGAATTCGCAAAGCTGTGACGTCCTTTGTACTGAAGCTGATGAACTTCTAATCAAGTCCCGTCAGTTGGAGGATGCCCACGACTTAGTTTTAGCGCTGGCTTTATGCAATGCAGCAGCTACGAAGGCTAGGGCTGCCATGAACGCCCCTTACAACAACCCCCAAACCCTAACTTTGGCAAGGATGAAGCACAATACTTGTATTATGCGAGCGAGAAGTTTACACCGTCGGATGACCCAGCAGAACCAACCACAAAACAAAGAGGGTCCCTTGGAGATACGGCACACCCGAGAGGGCAGCAGTGGAAGCGGGAGGCATTCACGCCAGAACTCCCGAGAGAAAGGGCATCACTCTAGACAGAGCAGTAGAGAGTTGCTAGTGCAGCAAGAGAAAGAAAAGGCTAAGCCCATTAAAAGTATCGAGATTTATGCTACTCTACCTAAGAAGAAAGACGCATTAAAGGCAAAACTCAACGCCATTAGTATCGATGATGATGCAGAATATATGCTTTATACAAAACCGCCTGAACGGGAATCACGATCTATTTTCTCGAGGTCAAAAAACAAAGACAAAGATTTGAAAGTTAAAGAAAAGAGGTCCAGGAGTGAAGACCGTAATAAAATATCAAGAAGTGACTTTTCGGTTGCTCCAGAGATTTGCGTGGCAAAAGAGATCACAAAGAAAGGGAAGCATAAGGACAAAGAAGAAAAGGAGGACAAGAAGGACAAGGATGGCAAGAATAAAAAGCAGCACAAGATCAGAAGGAAGCTGCTGATGGGAGGCTTGATAAGACGCAAGAACAGAAGTATGCCGGATTTAACTGATTCTAATGTTGAGGACCATAGGCAGTCTCCACAATGTATCGATGATTCACAGCTCTCTTCTCCAGATACAAGTCAAGGGATGACAGGCTACCTTTCAGAAGGTCATTTGGAGTTTACTGGAAGCTCAGCCAATCCTAAACTTGAAAGAAGCAAATTAATGAGAAAAAGCTTCCATGGAAGCGCCGGTAAAATCCTCACCGCAGCTAAAGTACCTCCACCACCTCCACTAAGAACGACCTCCCAACTTAGCCGATCTAAGTCCAATGTGTCGGAAGCCTCGGTCAGTGAACAATACAATATCTATGGAGACGTTAATATTTACCACAATTTGTCAGCATTTAACCAACCTAGCGAAGAGCAATCTTCAATGTCCTTGCCATACTATGGAAACTGCAATAGTTCCTACGATGACGACTCTTTTGACAAGCCATCTTCCCATACTGTGGTTACCCAAGCACAAGTTCATCAAGAGATAAGCACTAGTAACACAGAAGATGGAGTGGATGAAGTGGACTGTTTTCCTTCACGCCCAATGCCAATGTTAGACTTGCCTCCGTACCCTAGTCCAGCAGGCTCAGCTATCCACTCAAGACAAGCCAGTGAAGAATTCCCTCCTCCACCTCCTCCCCTAGATCTATCTGCACTGGATGAATATTTACCCAAACTAGAGTCAGAACGCAACAGCTTGTTAGCTCAGTTACAAGATAAGAGAAAGCAAATTCTCACTCAAGTACCTGAACTGAGACAACAATCAAACAGCATTCGTTCTAGTGGAGACACTTGGCTTAAAGAGTTGCAAGCCAAACAAGCTGCACTAAAGGACAAGAAGGGCGAAGTCAGTAGAGACGTCGGAGTGGACGAAGTGAATACTCAACGCTATTTACCCGGAGACTCTGTAGCAGTTAAATCTGTTAAGGATTTAGCCTCCAAATTTGAAAATAGCCGTCCAACTATGGCCTTAAATAAAGCCAAAACTGAGATTTCCACGATCGCCCCGGAGCAGATCGCCGAAGAAATCCGTGAAGTTGAAATGATCACTTCGGCCGTAAATAAAGTCTTTGCAAGCCATTCTGAAAAAATCGAAGAAAAAACGCGCCCTCAAAAAAAAAAGAGCGTGTCTTTTTGCGATCAAGTTATCTTGGTGGCCACAGCGGATGAGCAAGAGGAGGAGACTTATATTCCCAATCCCATTCTGGAAAGAGTGCTTCGCTCTGCAGTTAACAGTCCTGAAGCTAATACTGTGAAGCAGGAATTGATGGCTTTGAGGGAAAATATGGCTCAGCAGCAACCTCCTGTCGAACTCAAACCTGCCCCAGAGGTACCTCAATTACGTTCGAATGATATAGAGCAACCGCTGTACGTTAGAAGAAATTCCATTGAGCATTTGCTGAATCCTGAGCCTCTGAGGCCCTTACCGCATACTCCATATATGGCACCAAATTATCCATCTTCTCCACTCCCTCAACAGCAATATTTGACGCATCCGCAAAATTATGGAGTCAGAGCGGATGAACAGTATTACGCCTATCAAAAAGCCCCACAGCCATACTACTCGAGAGGACCTAGTGAGCAGCAGTTTAGTTACGAAGATGCTCAATACAAGTATCAGCAGCCTCAAAAGTACACTCCAAACGTTTCTACCTCCCACAACATTCCTCCAAGACAATCCCCATATCAGCCTGTGCCTTATAACTCCGCCAGTCACTATGGGCACTCAAGCCCGCAAAATCCTCCTCACAACAACTATGGATACCCCCCGCCATCATCTAGCTACAACCAGCCCAACACGAGACTCTCAGCCTCCTCTCCAGGTTACCTCACAACTACTCTTACTCCCTCTCCAGTGCCATCTGTAAGTTCTTGCAGCAACTACTACCCTGAGGGATACAGAAATGGGAACCAATCTCCTTTTCAACGAGTGCCTGAACATCAAAACTTCAATCAAGAGTACCAGAGGCAAATGGGGTATCAAATGAGCCCGGAGATCTACCAAAGGGTGCCACCACCACATGGAGACGAACCGATTTACCCTTCGCAAGCTAATAAAATCAGTCCCTATCAGCAAGTGCCTTCGCCTAAGAACTTTCCCAAGAAAAGCGTGAGTTTCCAGCCAGGAACCAAAGGGTGTGAATCACCCATCCCTAAGGCGGTTATCACCCCCATTGTGGTGAACAATGCCAATAATAGCATACCCACAGACAAGACAAAATGCAACTTGTGCAGAAAGAAGAATGTTGTGGCTCTTAACGTGTATTGCAAGGACTGCGAATTTTACATGTCGAGGTTTAAGCCCATGAGTTGACCTTAAGGGAGGCATTTCTCAAATTGGGATGAAACAGAATGATGAGGTCCCAGTGAGGGAAATGGAGGGTGATACAAAAAAGTACAAGTGCAAATTGTTTTGGTTATTTTGAAAATGTGATATTTTATTTTAGGTTTGGTAGAAAAGGCCCAGAAGTTTTATTTTGTTGGTTTTATAAATTTTATAGGAGGAATTTGAAGGAATTTATTGTGCAGGTACAAATATTTCCTGGGGCATACTCATAAAAGTTACAAACGAAATGAGAGATCTCATATATCATAGAATAAGTTTGTACAGAGTGAGTGTTCAGGTTTTGCCTTTATCATCGGATATCTCAGTTAGACAATTACTCTTTTTAGAAGACCAGTTTTTACTAAAACTGAAAAATCCCCTTTTAAAATTCTCGTGAGTCGCTTTGCTTCCCGGTTGCTGGGTGATTCTGAAAATTCCTCAATTCGGCGGCTGCTCTTAGCTTCCCTTTCGTGGTTGTACAAGCTTAATTTTTTTTCCAGATACTCCCAATGCATCGTTAGCTATTTTGAATCGTATCACTAAATTGTTGCGAAAAAGCAAAAATCACTTTTCTAACATTTTTTATTTAACCTTTTTTACTTTTCCGGAACTTGGTGGTCTTTGTAATTTTCAAAAAAATAAGTGTTCTTGAGGAAAATTTAGAGAAACAGAACACGAAGGCGTCTCTCATTATCTTTCAAAATATGGTCTGGCCATGTCGAAATAATTAAAAACAAAAACCAAAAATAAACAATTTTTTTCGAAATCTCACAAGCCGAATTTCAAAATATCTAGTAATACAGAGATATTTAAAAATCAAAGTTTGCATTATTGTAACTCGAAAACTAAGAACGGCAGACTAAAACGGCTTTCACTACAGCATTCTACGTAAGAAAAAAACCTCTATCGAATATGATTTTTACTTTTTCAACACACACCAGGACATGGGAGGTAAGCTTATCAGAAAAATTTTCAGATTAGCCCTATTATTTGGAGTTTCACGACAATCAGCCAGATGTTTATAAAAATGGCAATTGTCTGTATCATTTCGATCACCTGAGCTATCCCTTGATGACACCTGAATATTTCGTGCAGGCTCATCCAACAAGGACTAGATACGAAACTTTTCCTCGCAATGGTTTTATTAAAATGAAAAAGCAAATATATATATATATATATATATATATATATATATATATATATATATATATATATATATCTCCTCTTCTCCTGGAATCTGAAAATAACCGGTGAAAAATATAAAATATTGAATAAACATCAAATGTAGAAGCTGCAGCTCATTTTGACAGTTTTTCAAATATCATACCGTATTTTTATTCGATTCCTGATTTTTTTTCACTTGCAACAATGTGCTTTTATTTTTTTAATCGTCGATTTTCCTTATTATACAATAGAGAAAAGTCCTTTGATCGTGTTATTATTTCTTGTTACCACCTAACAAGTCACCTGTATTGGTCCTTCCATTCATTACCAAAGGATGTGTTTGATTGCTACTTGTTATGTAGCTGGTTTCGTGTCATTTTAACTGAAATGAAGCCTTTTGTTTTCAATGAACTAACAATAAGTGAAATAAGGAAACATTTTCCAGGATTCCTCGAGAAGTAACATAATAAACGGTTATTTTGGTTTTTCATATGCAACTATGCCGCTTCTTTATCTAGTGCTCGTTAGACAACCCTGTATCTACTGACATTATTAGACACTAAGGAAATTATTGTATATATTTTATACACACTCATAATTATAAAAATGTCTTTCGAACATGTAATTAATATGTTTAATTTCGAATAAAGAATTTTAAAATGAAAGCATCTAATTCTTCCATATAATTCTCCCTATATCGAATCAGACATGTGCTCCCAATCGGCTCAGTTACAGATATGTAAATGAAAGGAGTGAAAACATGCTGGTTTCTAGTATTGACTATAATGCAAAAAAATAGTATCTGTGTGCGCAAAACACCCTGTGCGTTTTTGCGAAACCTCAAGCAATTTGAAATATTTTTACTAATTTTTCGAAAAATACTCTTTAAATCTCCAATCTATGGAATCTAAGTTCAGTCAATAGTTTATATAGGATGTTTTTTTTTAATTGGCCACAGTTAAGATTTTTTTTTTTAAAGAACTATTACATACTAAAGTTATGAAACAATATTAAAAGTATTAATTATGATAATGAATGAATGATTTAACAAAAATGCTAAAAATGCCTTAGTGTTTCGGGAATAAAAAGAGCTTTCGCGTTGAATCAATCAAATTCGACACGCATTTTTGGTTCACTTTGACATCTTTGATAATCAATGAGTTATCGACTGCTGAACAAAATGTGCCTAATTTTTCGTCTTATCGGGGATAACATTATTTTTTTAAATTATTTATTGCAAGCAGGCTTTAGACCTGGCTTAACATTTAGTGCAAATATTTTCAAGGAATTTTTTATTTAATATGACACTTTTAAATTAACAAAAAAAGTAGTAAAAATGTGAAGAAGGGAAATAATGGAGAGTTACGGCTTAGTTTGGATCACTTTCAACAGGAAATATTAATAAAATCGTCCTCAATATATGTATGTAAAAAAAGATAATTGTCTTCTTTAATGAATAGATTTCTAAACATTTGCATTGAAGAATTGATGAATGATTGATTGAATGATATTTCCCGCTCACGTGCAATAAATGTGATTTAAACGAGGAAAAATGCGCTAATTTTGTCCAGTAGTCCACAGCTCTTTTATTATCCGAGATATCGAAGTGAACCAAAAAACAAAATGTTTCGAAAAAATAAGCTTTACATGGAATATAAAATGCAATGTTTTTTTAATGCTAAAATTGTCTACAGAAAGCCCTTAAATCTAGAAAAAAAACATTCCTTTTTTAAATTTTACTGTTTCATTATAGAATTTGATAAACAATAAATCTGAGATACAAAAAATATCGTAAACTGCATATTTCTTTCACATGGTATGCAATGACAATAAACTTTCTTTAAAAAGCTATAAATATGATACAATTCTTAACGAATTGATCTACAATTAAATAAAAACGTCACTCTTATTTATAAATATTTTTAGTGATGCGTTAATTTTTGCGTGTTGCTGATATTGTAAAATTCATAGATTTCATAGAAATTTGGTTTAATGGCCCTGAAAGATGATAATTAAAAAAACAAAATTTCACTTTTTTAAAGAGAAACCAGACACGAAAAGCGATCGGACACCTTAAGATGCCATTTTTTTGCCATTCCTGCAGAGGAAAACCTGGGACACCCTGTACACTTACTCATACACCATCCGACAAAACCACATACATAAGTAATTTCCAGCTTTTTCTTTTTTGGATATTGCCCAGTGTCTATTGATTTTCCATTTATTTTTTGAACTTAACGCTTTGTGTTGTGGATCAAAGGACAATCTTTCGAATTCTGAATTAATTTTAATAACAAATTACTTTAAAAAAATGATGCAACTTTATTACGTGTTTTGAATACTCCATGATTATTTAAAAAAAAGTGTTAAAAGATGAGGTGTGATGTGATGATAATTGTTTCTTTTATGCTATTGAAGAAACTTCGTTCGATAATTGTTTAAAAGTGTTAAAAGACAAAACTTCCAAATAGAGAATATGACTTGCGACGTTCGAGCTAGTTTTCATGGAACACTTAAACGCAATATTAAACGAAAACTTGCTAAGATAATAATTTTTACATTGAATTCTGACCAGGACAACTTTCGAACCTGTAATGCCTAGTTTACCTGAGCTGAGAACAAAATATTTAGCAAAAGAGTGGATCATTTAATTAACTTTTGAAATACCGAATTCAAAGAGCAATACAACAATTTAATAAAAATTTGATAAAATCATAAAAGAAACATAAAAATTTAACACAAAATATGAAACTCCCTGTCACGTTTAACTTGTTGTCGATTCCAGTACTAGAAATGCCTGTTTACTATTAGGAAATCTTGGAATTAAGAAACATAATTAGACAAATATCATAATGCTGATTCCTCACTTTTTGCAATGGACAATACGCCAAACGTTTTTCTGTTTCTCGAATGCATATGTATACCAACCAAGTTCTGCTGATGAGATACTTTTCAGTACCTACCTCTCTAGGTTGAGGCCTACATAAGAACACAATAGCTAAAAACATGATGTTCTGTGCTCTAAATTACAGCTTACTTGCATTTCTATTGATTTGTGTTTATAGTGATTTACGCGCGAAGTGTGATAATAGTGAGAGGAACGCTAAATTTCAGACTCATGAGAAAACCACCAGAAACAACGGTTCTAACTAAATTAAATATTTATAGTGTGATTATTCCGGTTTGGATTTTTGCAGGCTTTACTGAGGCACTATTAAGCAAGCTTATTGTTAAATCCGGGAACAGTGAAGAAAAGCCTTTCAGAAAAGATATAAATTACCAGGATCAGCAGGAAATTTCAAGAATTTTGGAAGATATCGAGAACGAAAAATGCAGAAAGGATTCCATCAGTGTAATGCAGGCATTAATGAATTTCGAAGGGTGGGCCTTGCAAAGTAAGATAATGCTTTTTCCACTATTAGATTTTAAAAGCGCTATAACTGGGCGAGTCGTTTTTCCTTTTGCGCGCATGCCTTTAAATCTAAAACTCGTTAATAATAGTACGTTTACGGCTCGTCATTTACGTAGCAAGCTAGTGATGGCGGTTACCAGGGAAACGCGTTGCCATGAAAACAACTTGTATTTTTAGGCTTCTGTTTTAACTTAATGTTAATTTTAGGTAAGTTTTATCAAACATTGGAAAAATTTCTCGTGTTATTTTTCCAAAAAGCTTATGCCCCTCACTTATCATATGATAATTCCTCCACGAAATTTTAATTAGTAATGCATTGTGCTTAATTTTTCTTTTTCCGTGAAAATTCTACAAATTTTATCTCAAATCCTGGAATTCCAGTGTTCGACGCAACCCCAAAATTCCCCACAGGACAACTTTACTCGAACATGTACCAGTTAGGAAATTTCGATGAATGCATCAGAGTCGTACAACCCTTAAAAGACAACCGAGTCATAAAGGGCCAATACTGCCTGGCGAAAATCAGCTTCAAACCCAACAAAAATGAAAGCTTAGTAGATGAAGCATTCATGATTAATGAATCGGTAACGAATCACTGTACAATCAAGATTTCAAACAAATAAAAATGCTTTAACAGCGATTTAGAGGCGACTATAACTCAACTCTAATCCGTTGGGCTGTATGCCTACCATCGACTTGTCTTCCTGAAGATGGTCAACAGATTATGAAGAAAATGTTCGTTTTATTTATTGAACTCAACGAACTTAAAGTGGATATTAATGAACTTGATTGTTACTCTGAGACCTACCCACCAACCATATCTTGGGGACAAATCATTTACGGGTAAATATCTTTGATTCGTAAAGAAAAATAATACATCCACTGCTATCATTTCAAAAGTAGCCCCCTCCATTATTGTTTTCGTGAAAAAAAAGAGATCTAAATCAAGAACACCTCAATTGAGACATCGAATAATGACATCGAGGGGATGTTTAAAATCGGTACTCTCTGTATGTCCTCTGAAGTCCATCCCCCACCACCAGCTGACTCGATAAAAAAAAAATATTGATGATTCTTTTTTTGTTTTTTTCTCTAATTTTAATACCCTTGAAACTATACTGGGTGATTCTCCGGGAACCGCATGAGCCGATTATTAAAGTTTCCAAGCAGAAAACATCTGTAAATTTGGCGAGATGTGGCAGTCGATGGGAACATTACTTCCGGAGACTCACCCTGTATGCTTCAAGAGGAGGTGTGCCATCGCAGATTTTAACGTTAGATTTAGTCAGAATAGTCTTTTTCAGTAGATTGCGAATAACATTGGAGTGGGGCATACCGACAAATTAGCAATTACAGGCAAGTGAACCTTCATGTTGTTGTGTAATATTATTACGCACAGCTGATTCGCGCACAGCATTTCTATAACCACGCGTGTTTATGGATTTGAAATACAAAAAGAAATAATCGTCATTACTGTAGTATGGCAAATCTGTAGATTAAAGAGCAGTAAGTAGGTCGTAGAAAAAGCATCAATCGAAAGTAACGCATGTTACTTTACTCGGCGAAATTTCAGACCTCGGCTTCAGCTCGGTCGTAACCTTTCGTCCCGCTTGTAATCCGTTTTTTACTACACATGTTACTTTACCCGCTAAAATTCATGAATTGGGCTGTGACTCAATGATAACTTTTCGTCACTCTTGCAATGCACTTCTTACTACCCACCTTCTGTAATAGTCTATCACAAAAAGATAAACCTAATGGAGTAGGCTACTTTTGAATTGAAGGGACTCACATAAAAACATTTTAGAGTGTTGATAGCATTGGTCCTAGCAATAACCATCCTGTCTACAACATTGCACATACTACACATTAGAAGAACTAAAAAGTTGCTCTCATACAATGTCTGCAACGTAGATCACATTAGGCAAAGAAACTCAGCCCTGAAAGAGTTCATTCTCTCCCTTTCCCTCATCCAAAATGTGTCTACCTTGCTGCAAACCCAACCCAACGAATTCAACTTGGAATGTATCTGCGGTATTAAATTTATTTCCATGGTATTCATCCTTGCCGGACATTCTCTGACGTTCATTTTCGGTAGCCCCCTGGCAAATACGAATTTTGCTAATGAGGTTCGTATATAATTAAATTTATTTTTAATGGCTGGTGAAATCTGTTAGATTAAATTTTAGATGATAAAAAACCTAGAGAACTGCATATTTTTAAATAGTCCTCTGTTGGTAGATAGCTTCCTACTGGTCAGTGGGTTTTTAATGGCTCGGCTATTTTTGGTCGAACTAGACAAGACAAGTGGGAAAATTAATGTCGCAATGGTTTACCTTGGTCGTTACATCAGGTGACATAATACGGTGGAGCAGAGTCACTTAAATTAATAATGTCAATTCATAGGCTAACGCCGGCCTATTTGGTAATGATAGGGCTAAATATGACCTGGCTGCCGCTCTTGGGCAAAGGGCCCTTATGGAGGAGAGTTACCGAAACTGAGAGAATGAGATGCTCGAAGTCATGGTGGGCAAACTTGTTGTATATTAATAATTATGTGAACACAGGCAATGTGGTGTGTAAGCTGAGAATGAGCTGAAACTTCTCTTATTTTCCCTGACGGTTGCAGTGTATGTTCCAGACATGGTACTTGGCAGCCGATTTCCACCTTTTCGTAGTTGCTCCAATATTTATTTATCTGCTGTGGACATGTCCCAAACTGGGAATATATGTTCTTGGCATTGCAACATTTGCGAGCGCAATTGTGCCAGGTTACATTACTTTTGTAAACAGCTACGACCCCACGTTGTTAGGGTTTCCACCGTGAGTTTCAAGTCTCTAGAATTTGATGGACTTTCACTATTCAAATTTCAGTGAAATCGAAGATTTGACAACAAACCACTATTTTGTCAATGCATACATTAAAACCCACATGAGGGCCACCTCGTATTTCATTGGGTTACTAAGCGGTTATTTAGTGTATTGGATGTATAAAGAATGGTACGGTCTTCGGTGATTACACGGTATTTACCGGTCTTTTTAGACCAGAAGTAGCCGCATCTATCTTTCTCATACATCACAACGCAAGAAATATTTTCAACAGGAACGAAGAATGGCATTAAACTGAACTTTTCGAGGGGAAGCACCGGGCTGCGTGTTCATACCCTTGTACACGCAGCACTTGAGTTAAATATTCATTAAAATAAAAAATTTAGAATATCATTTTTTCTGCAAAAGTTTGCAATAATTATTATTTAAATTGAACGGTCAGTTCGGTCCTAAGACTCACGTGAAATTTTCAAGGCAGCCAAACTAGATTTTGTATCAAAAACCTGTTTTCTTCTTTATGAAAAGTGAAAATTCAAATTTTATGTAAAATATGTAATTCCAGTATTTTTTCGATTCTATGTATATAGATAACTCTGGCGACTCTTCGTGCACATTCATCATCAAAGTGTGTTTTATAGATTATCGCATTTTCGGGGCCCCTCGGTGCTTTATTTATTCTTTAGGATATCGAGAATTTCTTCCCGTAGATTTCAATGGTATAGTTCATGGTTTTTCTGCATCTTATGTTTTAGCTGCAATTAACTATGAACATGATATGTTAGTGGAACGCCCTATAAATTACACAATTAAATTCCCCGGTTAAAGCTCTCTCAGAATCCGTTACTACTTTCTTTATGTCTTTTTGGGTGAATGAAATACAGAAGGTGATTTAAAAATTCAAAAAAGGTTCCAACATGAATTTCTAACAACACCCTGTATCTACGAAACTAAGGGGGCGACAACTTTTCTCTGAACATCAAATTTCGTTTGCCGCTAATTTCAATAACAATCCTAAACATGGCCACATTAAAGGCAATAAAGACAAATTCGCTTTCTTGAAACAAATATGACAAATATGTAGCAATTCTGATGATCATGAGCACATTTCATTTTCTTAAGATTAAAAACTTCAAGCAAAATTTTAAAAACACTCTGTACCCACGAAATGGTAATGACGACGACATGTTTCGACGATTCGTTAAAACTAAACACCTTAATAACAAAACCGTATGTCTCAGCTTCAATGTTGACCGACTTACCCCGTGAAGCCAATGAACTTGAGACACCCTGTACATCGCAAAGATCAAAGGTCCCAGGAAGGCAAAAAATTAATTCCTTATTCTCGAAATTAATTTAACACGCAACAATTCTGATCAACAAGAACATGTCTCTGGACCTTAGGGATTTGCCTCAGTATAGTTCATTTTAATGCTATTTTTGTTCCCGTTGAAAATATTATTGTCGTGCAAGGAAAAGATGGTAGTGACTACTTTTGAACCGAAAACCCTGTATAACGATCAGATATTTTCAGCGCAAAAATTCCAGATTGGCTTCTTTGGCTAGGCTGGACTTTGGCAGCTTTGTTTGGTTTGGGTAGCATGAGTTCCATTACGTGGTTCCTGACTCCAGGATACGTCCAGAACAACCTGCAGTCGGCAATTTATGCACCGCTGCATAGAACTTTTTGGGATTTGGCACTGGGATGGATTATTACAGTATGTGTTACAGAGAATGCAAGTAAGTCATCTTCACGAATTATTTTTCTAATGTTAAATTTAGTTATAAATAAATAAAAACATCTAAAGTTAAAGGACCGCTGCCAGGAGCGAAGGTTTAAATGTAAATAAAAAATTTCGTGTAAAATTTGACTTCATACAGGCAGGTCTACTCTTTTTTTGCACTTTTTACACCTTTAAATTTTTTTTGTAGTAGTTATGCCTGCAATTGAACAAGCGAAATGTTCAAAGAAATATCGAATTAAATCTCCAAAATTTGGTTTTCAAGCCACTTACATTTTCAAGTACTTCCCGGAAGCAAAAATATATGAAAACTGTTTGCAGACGCAAAATTCTGTACAGGGTGCTCTAAATAACCTGAAGGGTCGATTTTAAATCATAATTTTGCTTTAAACAATCCGTAATATAATCAATGACGATTTAAATCAAAAATCAATTTCAGGTGCAGTAAACAAATTTCTATCGTGGAAATTTTTCATACCACTTAGCCGACTTACCTACAGTGCTTACCTCGTAAACGAGGTGGTTCTGATTTGCTACAAGGGACTTACCAGAGAAGCTACTTCCTGGACCAAATATAACCTGGTACTTGACAAAAATTTCCATGAAACTCTCCATTGTTCATACATTTTTCTCATTTTAAGGCGAGCGTGCTTCTGGGGCACTTTGTGATCACCTTTTCTTTTGCATTCGTGTTGTGTGTGTGCTTCGAATCACCCATTCTCTCATTGAAGAGGACTCTAGTGAGGACAAAAAGTAATTACAAGCAAGGAAGTTGACGTAGAGCTTTCAGTTTACTCCCGAATCTGAAAGTTTCGCAGTCATTTTGTTTATGGAGAATTCAAGCTCTTTTGAAAAAATCAAGGGACCGGAAAGTAATTTAAAAACCTAAAAGAACAAGAGAAAAAATAAAGGAAAATTAAGAATATAAAAACGACAGGTATTTTGTTAAAAAAAAAACACTTTCCTTTCGCACGTATATTTCGATCGCAAACATGTCGCTTGCAACATATTCAAACATCACAAAAATTTTCAGAAGTTTAGGGGGGTTAATAATTTTATAGGAAACAACCCATACCTACCTAAGTTAATATATTTTCATAAAATAGTACCAATGAAAAGGAATCATAACCTCTTGAAACTAAAAGCGCCATTTATGTAACACACTGTATTTCAGGAACTTCAGAGAAGCCTTTTGTACAGCCTGCGGTTTTAAGGGTGATCGAATCGAGAATTCAGGAAACCAAATGAATTTGGGCATAGGCTAAATTTGTTGCATATGAACCAATAAAAAATATTATCTAAATCACAAGAATTTTCATTTCATTTAAATATACGTAAAATATAAGCTGAAATTTCGCTTGGGAAAAGCTGTTAAAATCCGCCAGTCACTTCGATGGAGGCCCCATTAATGTATGAACTTTTCCGTGATGCAAGAAAAGCAATCACCTCTGCCACCTCTGAAACATAAAATGTATAGTGCGGCCCAAAAATTGGGAGCGTCTAAAGACTTCTTCATTTTCATGCGAACAAATTAGCGAACAGTGTTAATCACAGAAATTTTCAGACATAAATTTACCTTCAGGCTGGCCGAAGCGGCCCAAAGGAATTAAAGGGACAAACTTATCTCTAACTTTTTCTGGTACGGCAGCAGTCATTGGTGTAGCTATGAAACCTGGTACGATATTATTCACACGAATCCCGAATTTTCCGTATTCCTTGGAAGCAACTTTCGCTAGAAGGTCTACTCCTGCCAAAATCCAGTAAATTATGAAATTCAAACGTGTCTTTAAATGATGAATGAAACTGGAATTTTTTTTTTTTATGGAAATGGCAAGTAGAGGAAATAAAAAACATACATAAAAATGGTTTTTATGAAAGCATGGAAAGGCGTAGAAGGGCTTCTTTAACTTTAAAATTTTTTTTCGAATTAAATTCCGAAATTTCAAAATTTTTTTGACTTAATTGAAAATTCCAGCCTGGAATTGAGTCTTCTCAGCAAAAACCATATTTTCTATGATGTGCGAATAACGATAATCCCCCATATAAAAATTAAATTCACATCAAACCTGCTTTACTGGCACAATAGTTTGCCTGTCCAATATTCCCAAACCTAGCAACGACACTGCCAATGTTGATTATTGAGGCCTCATTAACTTTATGACTAACTAAAGCATTCGCAAATGTTTTTATGACTAGAAATGTACCCTAAAACATATGCGTATGAGGGATATTTCCTCGCCATTGAAAGTTTTGAGGACAGGGAGGGAATACTGGGCCTTATATCTACCTTCAAATTAACATCCAACACTTCCATAAAATCCTCCTCGGATAATTTACCAATAAAATTGTCCCTTGTTATACCAGCTGCGTTGACAACAATGGTGGGAGGTGCTGAATATGCTCTTAGGACTTTGTCCAGAGAGCTCTCAATGCTCTGTTTATTCTCTACTGAAAGTGGAATTTGCATGTGAGGTTGTGCTACACTGGGCAATGATTCAATGGTTTGCAATAAACTTGGTGCGCTCTTATCCACAGCCACTATGGTGGCACCTTCCCTGGCTAAGCATTGGCAAGTTGCTCTTCCGATCCCCGAGGCAGCACCTTTTGAATGATTACAAAAATTAAACATCAGGTGGGAAAATTAGTAACAAAGTATTTAAGTTACATTGACTTTTTTAAGAAACTGAATTATTATTTTTTTATTTTTTTATACATTGATCATACAACAGTCGCTTGTTTTGATGGGGACTTCAGTGCCCTCAGAGGACACCCAAGACTTGAATCGGACAAATACTGGGCATGTGGGTTTTACCTCAGGATACCTAAATAAAGATTTAACGGTCATGTTGGAAATAAAATCTTGGAACCAAAATCCGTAACTGAAGAATCCTTATGGGTGCCTCACATAGACAAATTAACGTAGTGTTACTGAGATTATCTGGTTCGCGATTCGTTATGCAACAGCTTAACGATTTCGCAATAAAAATAGTTTCGAGAAGGAAAAAATATAATTTTTACTCAAACAGTATACAGGGTGATAACACAATAGCAATAAAATGCATAATGAAAATTTCGCTTCGGAAATTTTCGGCATTCTTTTTAATAATTTTGCGAAATATTCATTCGTTAGCTGTATCCACTCCGTCTCTAGGAAAGTCCAAAGTTGATTAGAACTAGACTGAGCATGATTTGTAACTCTTCTGCTTAACTCATCGGATAGCAACTTCATTGATGAAAGATCTAAAGACTGCGATGGCAATTTCATATTTTCGACGATTTTTCCTTCTTTTAATTTTTCTAAATGACATGTGCAGAATTCTGACGAGTGCTTAAGGTCGTTGTTTGTTGGAAAATAAACGGTTATCTTATAAGATTTAAGTCAAAAGGAATCGCTTGCACTCGAAGGATTTTAAATAATCTTTTCTTAAGATTAATTCAATATTGTACAAAAGCCCAGATTGACCTCTACCACTAATGACCAGCAGCAAGAAGGCATCTCTTCCTTGACTGCTGCAGCAATTTAAGATGCAGTAAAACATCGATTATGCTTGGATGTGACTGTAGAGAAGCCGTTTTCCCCATGAGTAGGTTCCTAACACAATTTTACCCTGTTTCCTTTTTTCTGATCAAAATAGGGTGAACACCTTTGCATGATATTTTAATTTTTTTTGCAATTACTTGCTCTGAATATCCTTCTTGATATAGGGTAGATACTGCACTGCATTCTAATGTTAATTGTTCCCGTTTCGTGATTATGCCACACTTAAAAACAGAAATACTGAGGTGTTGTTTCAAAGGTCTCTTAAGAGCAACTGAAGGAAAAGTATGGAAAATCAATATAGTAAACAAAGTTATTTGGATTTCTGCTAATGCATGTAAGATAAAAAAACTCCTGATACACCAAGAAAGTACGCCGGGATTAGGTTTGATATTATATTGGATTAGGTTTCCGGTGATTAAATTTTTTAACGCAATAATATTCAGGGCATGAAATGGCATATCTGCAAGTCTTTTTTTGCTTTGGTGATTAAAAGTATTATAAGAAATCAGCATTAATTGCAAAAATTTTAAAAATGGGGATAAATCACTTTACAAAACTGAATTATTAAAAAAATCCAAGCGTTTCCAAATTTTTGCACATTATTGTATCACATCTACTGGAGAGTTTCCAAAAATCTGCTTGATGGGTAACACATGGATGGTGCTTCAAAGTCCTCCCTCTTAGGGCTAGACCGCACGTCCAGCAAACTAATAAATCCGCAAAATTGGCCCTTAAAACCTGATCGCAAAGATCAGTCAATTCCTAAATTCCGAAGGCTTAAAGAGTTTTTCTTTGGGTATAGATATTGTGGGTCTGGGTTCTTGTCTTAGGGGGAGCTTGCTTGAAGAGGCATGAAGGCACCTTAGTATCTTAGATGCCTAGTCATTAGCCCCAAACATATTTCCAACTATTTAACTGAAATTCTGGTTATAAATAAAACAAAAAACAAGAGACATCTGGAAGAAAATTTCCTATATTACCATCCCGTCTATCTTCGGGTTATACGACCTGGACGATCAAAAAAGGGAAGAATGTCTGCAACATGAATAAGACCGGTCTATATGAGCTACACTTTTGTAACTATGTTTTTTTGTGAAAGAGAATTTAAAAACGTTTTTTTAGAACTAAAAAAACAAATTTGTAAATTTTATATCGTTGAAATCAATTTAAAAATCGTGAAAGCAAAACCCTGATTATCCAAATAAATTTCCTAGTCGTAAAAGTTCGAATTGGAAAATCGTATGCCTGATAAGATTTAAAATTGAATATGATCATTTAAAAACTTAAATCGACACAGCTGCACTTCATATTTCCTATCTCAACACGTGGACTGTGGCAAGTAATGTGGACTTTGCGCATCTTAATAGTATGTATATTCAACTTACATAGGCCTTAAAATATCAGGGCATGTCTTGGATATATTCATCTATTACATGTTTGATGGTGAATAATAAATAGCTTAATTAACACCCCACTTTTTTTAAGGAACATCCGTTATTTCCTTACCAGTAACATAAGCAAGTCTTCCAACCAAACTCATGTTTAGCTATCTCGTTGCTTGTAGAATATATGGAAAACGTTATATGGTACCAGTGTTCCCGGTCGTTCTGCGCTTGCCCCTGATTTTTCCCTCGCCTTCCCATTTGCCGCGATTAATACATTATTGAACACGTGATTAGCTCTATTGCGCTGCTGTTTGGTTTGCGATTGCGTGGATGTTGTCCTCATCCGATCTCGCTGGAAAAATACTTTCGTACCGCGTTGCCAGTTTTAGGCTAGCAGGTTTGTCACCCCCTCTTTATACAGTATGATATGCCTTCATCACAAGCCCCACACAAAGTTCATTTGAAGGATTTTTTTACAAAATAACGGGCGATCATTAAAAATATAAAAGTTTAAAGTAATTGGTTAATCATATACGCAGGGCGTTGATTAAGTCATTTGTTTTTATCATTTAACATCTAAAGATGACCACCAAAGACATCTGAGACATGCCTCCGATATTTCAACACATTTTTGAGTTACCCAAAATGGCTAGAATTATCTTTAAACTTACGCTGAAAAGAGGAGATTAATAAATTAATGTAATATTCTGTATTTTAAGCCGACTGCATTCAGATCACGTGCGGATAAATCTACGAATAGATCAATAATTCGCTAAAACAGTAAAAAATTTAAAGTTAATCAAAATACAATATCTAAAACATATTAACGATATCACACATCACATACAACTACCTCGACTTGTACAGACTTCCTTAGAATACTCATAGAAGAAAATTCGACTCTGAAACAACTGTTGCAAAAGTTGGGAAGGAAGATACTGAAGTGTGAAAAATCATTAAGAGGCTGAAAACAAGAAATTTGTCAGGCACGTAGCAAATTAATTAAATCTCAAAATTTGAAAGTAAAAAATTTACAGTCTTTGAGAAATATAATATCAAGTTATAGTTTTTAAAAATATCTGTTCTCAAAAGGTCAAAAACGCTTTACTTGCTACGCCTTCTCTTTTTCAAGAACTGTATATTTTCTGAATGGGACGTAGCTATTAATGTTCACCCGATGAACGAGAAGGAACCCATAAATGTAGGGTTTTATTATCGCATTTGATTCTGTTTGGGAAAATAAGTTTTTTCCAAAGGTGGATAAAAAAATTCTTAGGAAAAACTGACTTTTCGGGAAAAAAAACACATTTCCTTTAGATTGATACTTCATAGGATAACGATTAAACAGGCTTAATTTTTTTTTTAAGAAACGCGTTTAGGAACGATTCTTCAATAAAATCGCTCTTCAATCCAGTGTTGCCGCGTTATAGTTTGTAGTAAAATTGTAAAGTGCTTGGAATCACTTCAATCTTCGGAGTTTTGCGTGTGTTAATGCCTTCCAATTTGTTAGATTAATTGACAAGTGACAGTCTGCAGTTGTTAATTTTTCTATTTTTGTTTTAGATAGTTTTGACTAAAAACTTGTCAAATCATATAAACTGAAGCAGAGGATTTTTCAATTCAATGGCTTAATGTCTCTTGAAATAGACCAAATAATTGCGATTGCTATGTGAAGCGTTATTTACTTTCTGTTTACAAAACTTCCCTCCGACATCTTGAGACCTTCTTGTAGAGTTGAGTCTGTGATCTTTACCGGTAAAGACTCGCGTTCTCCGTCATTTATTAGTCATTTGATTATCAAGTTATTATTCTTCATTTCTCCAGGGATGTCCTGGCCAGCCTGGCACACATCAAGTGCGCCTCCCATGGGGGTGGTTCCAACACCAATTCAGTCTACAATAATGCCTGCAACGGTCAACCCAACTCCAGTAGTTGCCCCTCATCCACAAGCAGCTGCTTCTCTTGCTGCTACTGCTATCCAGTATAGTCCTGAACAGTGGGCTCAAATGCAGCAACAAAACTGGCAGCAGTGGGCTCAATGGCAGCAGCAATATCAACAGTGGCATCAGCAGTATGGAGCAGAAGTAAGTTACTTGAAATAGTTTCCATTTAGGTTTCTTGTAAATCAGTGGTTTTGATTATTTCTTGTGAAATGAAATCTCAAAATTTCAGTACTTTTTTTTATCTTTCAGTATCAAAAATCTCTTAATGCACTCTCAGCCAGCACTCCAAACACAACTGTTCCTCCTCCACCACCTAATGAAAACAAACCACCACCACCTCCCCCACCTGATGAAAATAAACCATACCCTGTGGGCCAGCCTCGCATTTCCACAGGGTACACTACTGTTCCCCCTCCAACACAACAATATACTAGTAGTGGCCCTCAATTGAGTACTCAACATTCATCTCAGACCTCACTTGACTGGCAAACCCATGGTGTAAAAAGGTCTTTGCCACAAAGTAATGAAAGTAATAAACGGCAAATGGGTGATGCTCCAATTCAATGGTCAAACAGACAAAATCAAAATCTTAGGAGCACTAATACCAATGCTAGCAACTGGCAAAGTACCCCTTTGAGCTCTCAGACACAAGCCCAAAAAGTACTGAATCTGGAAGAATTAACTGAAGCTGAGAAAAAGTTTGATAAAGAGTTTGCAGCATGGGAAGCACAGTTTAATAAATGGAAAGATCAGAATGCAAATCATCCTGATAAGACTCAGTACATGGAATATGAAAAGAAATGGGAGTCATGGAGAAATTCTTTGTTAGATCGAAGGGAGCAAATGAGGAAAAAACGGACTGCCTTGCAGGCTTCTATGGTAGTTACACCAAAAGTTTCAGCACCACCAGCTCAGCAGAATTTCAGTCAACCCCCACCACAACTACCACAAGGATTTCAAAGTCAGACCAGTCCTGTGGCTGACAATTTGTTCAGCAAACCTCCACCTACACAGAACAATGAACATTTGGCTTTTAAGCAACCTCCTCCAGGTAAGCTCCTGAGGTTAATGAGTACATGTGTTTTTTTATCCAAACTGGAGACATTATATGTCATAAATTATTAATATATCATTTCCTTTCAACATTACAGATCTCTCAACCACCATTTCAACTCAGAATGATGGAACTCCTGAAACAGGCGATAGTTTCCTCAAATCATCCTCTCCAACTCCTGGAGGGATCCCTGGTCTTGATTTAGTAAAAGTTGGGGGGTTGGGTCAAGACAATGGGGATGATTTTCCCCCTGATGCCACTAAACCTGAATCTGATATCACCAAAGGACCAGATTACGATGCTATTTCCAAGGGCATTAATAGTATATTAGGCGACTCAAAACTGATGAACATATTATCCATGGTGTCCCAAAACCAAAATATTGCCTCTGGAGTTTCTGTCGATTCTCTGCCAATGAATATTAACTTTTCCCAACCTCCACCAAGTTCAAATGTACCAATACCTAGCTTGTTAAACATGCCTATGCAAAGGCCAAATTTCGAGAGGTCAAGTCAAAGTTTTGAGGACTACCCTGATTCATATAGTAACCCTAGTCAAGTAGTTGAAAGTGTGAATAACTTTGACGATCAAACTAGGATGAGTTTCTCGAACGGTCCAAATGATCAAGACGTGAATTTTTCCCCTAGTATCCCTCCTCCTGCGCGAACAGACTTCAATAATTTCCGGCGTGGGACTAACAGGCATATGCGAGGACTAAAACAGCACAATGGGTCTTCTGTAGAACATAATGTGTTTGCGGGGAAAGACGGGTTTGATGGGTCTTTTCGGAACGCCAATGGGCCTTCTTCATTCAACCGGAACTCGCAGTTTGGAAATGCATATACATCTTATAACCAAAGGGAACAGAACCAACATTTTGAACAATATGAAGAGGAAGACAATGAGGAGGAGTGGAATGAGGAAGAAGAATATGACAAATATCATGATATGTTCAATGAGGGAGACCAGTTTGAAATTCGTGAAGAAACTGTTGTGGCTGAGACTGTTCAGCCACAGGGGCAAGAAGGGCCGCTTTTTGTGCCTGAAGTTGTTGTGGACTACGAGCACAAGTCTTTGAAAGAACGTAAGTATAGTTAAATGCTGATTTCAGTATGAAATATTTTGAAACCAAGTAGTAGAAAGAGTATTAATTTTTAGCATTTTTCAAAAATATTGTAACTCAAAAAGTAAAATCCTTATTCCGGTAACATCAAGGGGCGTTTTATTGTATTCACATATACACACACCTCAAAAAAGAAAAATTCCAAAAAGACCCATTTTTAAGATAACACATTTTTTGCAGCTGAACCCGAAATCGCCCTTCAAATGCTCCGTATGTTCGATTACAGGCACAAGCCCGTTAACCGAATTCCATATCCACAAAGGCCAATATGGCTCTCCAGTAGCTTAAGAAATATAAAGCAATTCGATCCCCTAGGTTCTGGGAGGTTTAACGCTGCAGATGTGGCATCTGCATACGAAAGAGGTCACCCCAGATATCTCCCTGATAGAAATGACAAGTATATAAGACGAAACAACAGTTTTCTTGATATTTCTAGTGAGGACAGATCTCTTTCGTCGCGTGACAAAGATTATGGTCGAGATAGGCCAAGGAGCGACTACAGCTCTATTAACAGATCTAGAGACTATCGGAGGGAAACCAGTGATCGAGGAGTTTCAAGAAGTGAACCCTCCGTAGAAAGTAATGTTAGATCAAAATTGGAGTTAGAAGATCTTTCGGATGATGAGTGGGGCGATGAGGACAATCAGTTGGCTAATAATAAACGAACATTGAAGTTTTCACCCCCGAGGAACGTTAGTAACCAAGTGCCGTTTCCGCATAATGCCGTGAATCATTCCGCACCCGTCGCGATTAATCAAAATCTAACGTTAGAGGATTTGATTAATCCTCCCGGCCGGTTTAGCAGACCATCCAAAATAGTTCTAATTTTGCGAGGGCCACCTGGCAGCGGGAAAACTTATCTTGCCAAGCTGCTCAAAGATAGAGAGGTAAGTGAATTAATAGCACTTTTTAAACTAGTATTTCATATTATGTAGGTAGAAAATGGTGGATCTGCTCCAAGGATTCTCTCTCTAGATGACTACTTTATGGTAGAATATGAAAAAGAAGTGGTAGAAGAAGGGAAAATCATTAAAGTCAAAGAAATGACCTACGAGTACGAGGCCGAAATGGAAGGGGCCTATCAGCAGTCTTTGATAAAATCGTTCAAGAAAACCGTGACTGACGGCTACTTCCACTTTATTGTTGTAGACAACATTAACCAGAAAGTCCGCAATTTCGGTGAAATGTGGAGTTTTGCGAAGCAAAACGGCTTCCAGGTACTTATTATTTTAATGAATTGTTTATTTACTAACATATCCTAATAATAGGTCTACATCTGCCAATTGGACCTAGACCCTGAGCTTTGTACAAGAAGGAACATCCACCATCGCACAGAATCGTATATTGAGGACTGTATAGCCGGATGGGAGCCGACGCCGGCCCACCACCCTCAGGTTGACCCCACCACGTTTATGCAAAGCTCTGGCCCCATATCTGAAGTTGAAATGGAAGAAGTCGAACCATCTTTCGAGCCTGATGATGACATGGGAGAGGTAAAGGGGATTTCTTGAGCACAAATTGTCTCAGTATCTGTCAGTTAAGATTATTTGCCTGACAATGGAAAAGATCCCTATGTTAAATTAACCAAAATGTTAATAGTCTGCCCTTAATCAGCAACCACTGAAATTAGCGGGGTGACTAATTTCTACATTTTAATTCAGTTTATTGTGTATTTTTTAAAATTATGCTCGTTTTATTAGTTCGCTTGAGAACGTGACTACAAATTTCCGGCGTTTTTGTTTAACTAATCGTTCTTTCCACAGCGACTTTACTGTATTTTAAAGCATAGCAATAGAAAGAAACCCGCTTTGATCTGGTAATAACAATAAAGTTTCCACAGGAACAGGTTCGAAGCAAATGGGATTCATTTGACTGTTCTTTGAACAATCTCGGTAAGTTTCGATTTAGAGTACGGGTTTTACTTATTTTTTGAAGTGATACTTAATTCTTGTTATTGCTCTGTATAAAAGATAGATACTTACAGGACGGATATTCAATCGAATGAGATTTTTTGTTAGATTGTTGATTGTATACACGATGTATCCTTGATTTTATACAGGATCGAACCAACCATATTTTGCCCTGAAGTAGTCTGAACACTCAGTGGAAAGTGTACCGACACACAGTGATATGCCATTGTATCAGATTTTTAACGTATTATATTTTCTGAGGATTTCTTTTTTTTCCCAATCCACATTATAGGTTACTCAGATCAATAAACTTACGGTACCAAAACTTGTTTATTCTTATTACATTACAAAGTTTCCCTTTCTATTAAACGGGGAGATAACGAAGAAGAACCACTATCAACTCCTCTAGTTCATGGAGAAATGTGCTATATTGGGAATTCTCCTCAACGTCAGTTTTCTGGGAGTGACAATACGAAGTCATGAAACCGTATCAAACATCATATATCTTAACTCTCTGGTTTTATCTTCTAGCTCGACTGGATGGCGTCAGTAGACCTCTCCGACCATCCAGAACAATGGAAGAGTATCTCCAAATGGACAACGAATGGGAGGAACGCAATCAACCAACTAAACCCGGCCAGAAAAGGGTAAGAGCTTTGCTTTAAAAAGTTCATAATCATGATCATCAAACAGCATCGCTTTTTTAATGCAACCCTTCCAAACTAATTTAACTAGGTTCGATGGGCTGATTTGGAGGAACAAAAACAACAGCAGAAAATGAAAGCTCTGGGATTCGTTGTAGGACATACGGACTGGAACAGAATGATGGATCCGACTAATGGTGAAAGCGCCTTAAGACAGACTAAATTTATTGAGAGCCGGTACAAGTAGGAAGACGGTTGATTTACAGTAAAATTCGTGGGCTATTGTAAGTCTGTCGGATAACAGATATTATTCTAAATTAGAAAAAGATGCTTTAATATGTAAGTTTAATTATTCTCGTTCTATGGCATTGTACAAACTTAAGCAGGCTTTCTAAATGTATAAACCACTGTGCGCACCAGTGGCATATTTGCTACTCAGCCACATTCGTTTTAAACTTGAATGTAAGAGAAATTTATTTGTTATTTCGAATGATCAGATTTCTTATTCGTTAAATTATTTGTTTTATATTATTTAAACGTCCTAGAAAAATAAATGGTTTACTAGCCACTTGCACAAAGGAACTCGGCAAGACCTTTAACCCTTCAAACACACTTTATTCAACATATTTAAATTTTTACAATATACTGAATATACAGTTAATTTTTTCTATTTTCCGCTAATCGACTAAAAACTGTCCTTAAATAATTCCATGGTACGTTTTTTTGTTTACCTTTTGTTTGCCAATTCCCACAATTAAATAAACTTTTCCTGATCTTCCAGAGGCTTTCCTGCAGCCTGGTTTAACTCAGTAACACCTGGTATGGGGGCATGAGCTAATTCATCTGCATGATTATGCCCTTTTCTTTACTAATGGCTCATTTGAAAAAAAAAAGATTTCTTTGAAATGTTATCTTGTCTTATATATTTTACTTTTTTCATACGTTTTATTCAATTTACGTATTAAACTTTTATATGTAAATAGAGCTCATGAAAATACAACATAGCAACTGCAATTTTATTTTTTTCCTCCGTCTGTTGTATTTTTCAGGACTGCCAATATATAATAAGCCTTCAGTACTTGCAGAACGTTTGAGATGAATAGTCCCCCATATATTGCCACTTTGAGGCTCGTACATAGGAAATTCGATCTTTTCATCAACGAGGTAACTGATAAATTAATATTTTTTAAACTGCTGTCTGAACTCAATTCAGCCGTTTGGGAAAATTCCTAATTTCTTTAACAACAATGGCTGAAAGGCATATCATAAAATCGGGTAGAGTTCTCAATTTGATTCAAGGACCCGGGCTGTATGGTTTATTGCCCATACTTAAGGGACACAGAATTTTCCCAAATACTCGACTCTAATGAGTTGTAAGTGAGAGCCAACATCTGGTGGTTGTAACCAATTAAAATAAGTGACCAAATGTCAGCAACCAAGGGTCTACAAGGGCAAGTACCATTAAACCATAAAACTTGGGTTATCTTTGCGTTACGCCCGATTTTTTTGGGAAGAAAAAGCAGAGACGTGCAGTTTCCAAAGACCAACCAGAGGTAGCAGTTCGCAGGATAACCCACTCAAAAATTTGGTAGTGTAACCCGCAGAAGTGAGGTACTCACAAAACGGTGATTATACTTGCACCGATTACACAACTAAATTAATTTAAGACTTCAGTTGTAAATAAATCGATTAAAGCTTACTTCTCAAGTCTGTTGACTTCAATTCCTATCGATCTGACAAAAACTGAGAGTGGTCCTTCGAATACTTCAAAACCCCAGGAACCAGCCGCGGAAGCAGAATCCACTAATTGGCATCAATGTCCCAAAGATTTCCATAATCTATTGTGACAACTGCAACATACAAGGCGTTCCATAACATGCTTAGTAGAGTCACTTGGTTTTTCTTTACGTTTGTGGACATGTCGATGTATTATATTTGTTGCATTGGGATCCACCAATAAGCTATCACGTTTTATATGATTTTTTAAAATAATGGGTGACTCATAAAAATAGTCCATCTACTGAATTCCCCTGTACAAAATCCATTGTAATATCTCTTAATGATAAAGGATTTACTGCTACTTAAACGTCTGAACCCTGTAATATACAGTGCGCGACAATAAAATAGCACACAGTGAAATTTATGTCAAAAGTCATTTGTAATGCATTTTATTTAATAATTTTTTGTTAACTTATGTAATACATAACAAAGGAGAATGATTGCTTTACAATTTTTATGGAAAAGAGGTGTTAATAACTAATACAATCAAAATCGTGAAAAGTTAACGCGACAAAATAATAGCACATTCTTCAAAAATAACTAATATTACAATTATTTAATTAACAAAACTTAATACATTTTTAAGCTAGTACTTTGTACTACCACCTTTATTTTTTATCATCTCTATAAGACGATCTGGTAGTGATTTGAATAATTTTTTAATATATTTTCTAGGAATCTTATTCCATTCATAAATAATACAATTTTTTAAATCTTCTGCATTATTAAATTGTCTGCCATTTTTGTACACAGCTCTTGCAAGTTTACCCCAACAATTTTCGATTATATTCAAATCGGGTGATCTTGCTGGCCATTCCAAAATAGTAATATTATTCGTTTCAAAATACTCTTTAACGCACTTTGCGGTGTGTACAGCTGCGCTGTCTTGTTGGAAAATAAAATTTTTTCCTGATATTTGTTTAGCATACTTTTTTAGTTGTTTATCAATTAATTTTATGTACTCACGACTATTTAACCGTCCTTTAATAAAGTTCAATTCAGTCTTTCCTCTATACCCGATACCAGCCCAAATCATAAGGCTGCCTCCACCCATTTGCCGACGACTTAAATAAACTTCCTCCTTTCTCAAATCATGATAGTAATGATTCCACCCATCTGGTCCATCAAGATTAAATTTTTTTCATCACTAAATATAACATATTTTAATTTTTTTTATAGATTTCAGATGTTTTGTCGCAAACTGCAAACGAGCCTCTTTGTGTCTTGGAGATAGGGGTGGCTTCTTTTTAAGTTTTTGATGTTGTATGATTGAGGAATGTTGAAGTACACGTTGTACGTTTCTGATATTAGTATTTATGCCCACTGAATCAGCTATTTCTCTGGCCGTAGCAAAAGAGTTTGATGCTGCTCTCAAAATAGCACGTTTCTCACGGTCCGTTAAAGCTGGTGGTCTGCCCTTACCTTTTTTTTTGCCATAATTACTGGGATTTTTAATTAAATTATATATTACTTTGCGGCTTCTACCCACAATTTTGGCAATTCTTAATATGGAATATTTTTCTTTCCATAGGCATAGAATCTTAGCGATTTCACTCTCATTTAACTTTGTACCTCGCCCCATGACTTCGAAAATTGAATGGTATTTGTGTTTATTTATATTGCGTATGAGTTTCATCCTTCATAAAAAAAGATTAAGCATAAATACTTCAAATTACTATTCGCTGAATCACCGCAGAGATAAATCAAACCAAAATGTGCTATTATTTTGTCGCGTTAACTTTTCACGATTTTGATTGTATTAGTTATTAACACCTCTTTTCCATAAAAATTGTAAAGCAATCATTCTCCTTTGTTATGTATTACATAAGTTAACAAAAAATTATTAAATAAAATGCATTACAAATGACTTTTGACATAAATTTCACTGTGTGCTATTTTATTGTCGCGCACTGTAAATACCAACACCAAATTCAACCTTGAATCGAAGATAAAATTAAGTATTTAATGCGTTTTTTGGCTTCAATAATTTCATCATTGTCTTTACACATCGGGTTCGTTAAGTACTTATATGTTTACGGTTTATTATTTTTTTAATTATTTATTTAAATTGAATTGTTTTGGAATATATGAACTAATGAAGGAGTTGTTTTTCGATGATGGATGCCAAACGTAAGTAAGATATTCAGTCAAATGTGAATGTACCTATTTAGTTGATTTAAATCTCAGTAACTAAGAAAATGTATGGAAATAACCGCAGTTTCTGCACGTACTCACAAATAAGTACTGTGATGGTTTTATATAATAAAAGCTTTCTTTAATTTAATTTTGTTAAGGCGCCATTTTCCGAAAAAGTAGCGAATGTAAGCAAATATTGCAAGAAAGCATAAGAAAAGCGAAGTTTTGTTTAGTCTGGCCTCGTTTTTCCGTCCAACTCTCCTGATTGGCTCTTAATTGAACATGGTAATAGTAAAAGTCTAAAAATAGATTTAAAAAACACACTTCTTCTCATATTCATTTATTCGGGAAAAAAATGCACGTTAATTTTGACTTCTAGCCTGTTCCAGGAAGTTCCTACTGCTTTGTAACAGTTGTTAAAGTTTTGCCTTGTCGCACAGGGTGTGTCTAATTGTAAATCATATCTGGTGAGTTATGGTTAGAGGTGGGGAAAAAAGGATATATAAAAATATTGTAAGACTTCTCTTAAATGAGAAGAAAACATTATTTTTGAAATCAGAATAGCATAGATTTAGGAAAAAATACAAAATTGGTAATTTTTTTATTAATCACTTTTACATGAAATCTTCTGAATAAACGTACGAATGATTGAAATGAATTCCATATATAGGGTATTAATTAAGCATTTAAACAAATTTTGAAAGGGAATTGATACTGGATTTTAAAAACTCGACAGTAGTTGCCAGAACTAAAATTTTTTGTCTTTTTTTTTTCATTTTTTAATACGAGTTTTTAGGTAATCTAGCGAGAGTTAAGATGCTTAACCAACCGATGTTATTTAACACAATTTTTGTATTTAGCTAATAGACAGATTTTCACGAATTAAGCTCTTCTCGCTTTTATTTTCTTTTTGTTCCACTCTGTTTTTAGCATGACAGGTTATATAGATGTGTTATACCGAAGATCATTGATGTGCTCAGTGGATTTAAGATTTTTCCGTTCCTTGTTTCTGATGTTTTGAAAATCGGCCTGGACACTTCTATCGACTATTCTATGCCTCTGTTTTCCTTGTATTTTTTTATTTATTTATTAATAAAAAAATAATTATATGTAAAAATTTGAATTTGTTTCAATTGAATTTTTGATTTTATCTAGCAACAAGCGCGCTAATAACATTGACGGTCTTGTAGGTAAATATTGGAGTTAGCGTTTATGTGGCTTGAAACAGGTGCAATATTAGAATAAAATTAATTTTAACAGAATGCCAAGTTAAAGAAATCGAAATTGGTTTTGTTGCTTCAAATTTCAAACATTTTTTATTAATCTTCAATATTATTGTTCAATCGCCAAATTGTCAAGAAATGACTTACCGCTCATACAAACAGTTAATCCGATACATTTAACAAACCAAATAAAACAATTAATCTATTCTTTGTTAAGGCACTTTTAGAATACCAAGAATAATCGTTTAGTAGAAGCCTCCATCAAGATGTCTGAGGAAGTTACTATAGATATCGACTTCAAAGACGTTCTTGAATTAGAAAAGTTCTTATTTTCGGACATAACAAGAATACTGGTTGTAGAGACCATCGACGCAAAATTGGAACTAGCGCGGATATTGAATATTCTTCGTCGATGTCAAAGTGATAAAAATGATTATGGTAAGTCTTAGTTTTTATCATACAGAGATAGTCATCACTGATAATAACATATCCTGAACCATTTCATGTGCGATTTGAATTTAGGTTTTAATTCAATTTCAGGAGATGCCACGCGGAAAAGTGTGTCTATACTCAATTGGTCACTTCTCAATACACGACTAAATAATGGTGAATACGACAATAAAGAGGCTGCAAATCTGCACATCGTGGACGCTTCTGGATTTAGATCTTCCGACCCAAACTACAAGAACACTTTGCGCACCTTATTCGATCACGTACACAATTCTCAAGTCTTGAAAGTTATAATAATATGCGACAAGGAGCGCATATGCTTTAATTGCATGATTGCTCGCAAATACTATCAAAATTTCGTGCGGCAAATTGTAGTGTCTGATCTCGGGTTTGATCAGCTTTGTGAAGAGAGTAAAGCTAAGTTCATGACACTTCCGATGATAAGCTGCAGAGGCACCACCATGTCACTCAGAGATTTTCTACAAAATGATTCAATACTGGCTAACAGCATAATTGACTTCGTTGCATTAAGAGAATTCCTACAAGGAGCTGAGACGAAAAGGCAGTTATTCAAAATGATAATAAACGAAAATTATTTGTGGAAGGATAATATGACAACACCTTTAAGCAAAAAATTATATAACTTGTTAAGCTCCTCTTCCTTTTGCACTGATGATAATGATTTTGAGAATAACTGCTTCTACGACACATATTTTTTATCGGGGAAATTAAGAAATTTACTTAGTAGTTCCACGGACATACCCGATTATTTCATTTTTTATGGAATTGAGGACAAGGATGCTTTAATTAAATATATGTATGGGCCTAGGACAAAGATCAGAATTAAGAACTTTAACAATTTCCAGGTGGTAAGTCATGAAGACCAAGCCCTAGATTTCTTCTCAAAATTCGGCTCTAATTTGAGGCCCGTGCACTTAATAAAAACAATTCCAAACGAGAATAACTTCATCTGGGTGAAGTCTAAAGGGACAGTCAGAAGAATTCAGAAATATAAGATAATCGACCGCAAAAAATCCTCCAAAGCCGAGATTCTTGGCAAGAAGCATATGATTCTTTGTGGGTATTCTGTACAAGACGTCTTTACCACTCTAACAGAACTTGCTAGGAATTTAGCCAATACATGGGTCATCACAATCGATTTCTCAAAATTTTCCTCTCTATCAGTTAACACTGAAGAGATGTTACAGCAGCTTGTAGTAGACTTTCTCTCGTATTTTTGCTATCCTCATTTTCTACTACATGGCATGCTGAATACTTATCTTTTCACTCCATCTAATCTACCTATTTGCCTAATATTCCATGGGTTTGACAAAGTATGCCAAAACAACCAATCTTCCTATTATAGTTTCATCCTTAAGGTATTGAAGTATCTCGTCGAGAAATCTGTTGCCCGGATTTGGATTACTTGCTCGGCAGAATATGTCGCAGTTTTGGAGGATAATTTATCGATTTTTTGCACTGTTTTGGAGGATCCTTGTTCATTAAAAAATTATCCTAATTTACGGAAGAAATTGCGGAGTTTTCGCCATTTTTCTACTTCTGTAAGGGAGCTGGCAGGTAATATGTCGACCCAACTCTCGGAGGGTGAGAAGAACACACACTCAAACGTATATCTCCGCTTAAATGCCTTTGTGGACTTCCAATTTGCGGCTTTTGTCAAAAAACAATTTCCCTCAAATCCTAATAACGAGCTAATTACCAATTATCTGTACTCGATACATAGTGCCATAGCTATACAGCAAATTTCTCCGATTCTGAAGGAAATAGTGGATTCAGTACTGGAAGGGTGTAAAATCAATATCTCACAAGTGGGCTTAGTTTCACGCGATCTAATGTTCCATGATCGAATTTTAGCCGAATACTTTGCATCTCTGTTCTTTTACAAATACATTTTGGATCCGGAGTCTTGTCCAATGGAGCAGATTTTGATATTTGATATTCTTCTTGAGCCGCGCTATATTAATGTTAGACAATTTCTTGAGTTCCGTATGGAGGAGAGTCAACTTACGAATATGCCCCAAGTGGTGGGGAACAGAATACGGCAACTTTGGCAAGACAAGAGGCCTAGATTTTTTAGTAATGGGGAAACATTCATCCACACTCTAGTTCGGGAAAACCTCCAAAATCTTTTGCGATGGTTTCTGACCGGGGAGTTTGTGGAGCATATTCTTCCATGTTTGTTTACTAAATGCAATATTTGGTCTCTTCACCTGCGCTCGAACGTGCAAGATCTGCTTAAGAGCTTACTTCCTAGTCCAATACCTGCAGATATTTCCATTAAAAAGGAAGATTTCGCCACCTTCAACTCCGTTGAAAAACTCATCTCTCTAGTCACAACTCCAATCGCTAGAACCTATTTACTTTCCACTTCAAGTACTACCGCACTACACCTGGCAGTAGCTCAAAAAAATCCCAATGTAGAGTCGGTGGTGTTGCTCCTGGACGCAGGCATTCCAGTAGATATCTTAGATTGCAATAATGCCACCCCATTACACTATGCATGTGGACACGGAAACCTGGAAATTGTTGAAATTTTGCTCACATATGGCGCAGACCCAAATTGCAGAGATAAAAAATTAAGAACACCTCTGACTCGATGTGTCCAAAGAGGACATTTTGCAGTTGCCACCTTTCTGGCCGGTCATTCAAGTGTGTCGGACCGAAACCCAAATGATGTGGACAATATGTCTTTATTGCACCACTCTGTGAAATCTGGCGACTTTGGCATGGTGCAGTTATTCGTCGATGAAAATATGGATCATAAGGACAAATTTGGAATGACCGCCTTGTCATGGGCCACAATCGCTGGTAACATTCAGATAGTTGACTTTCTGATAGGCTCAGGAGCTGCAACGGATGTCCGTGATCAACATGGCCGAAATTTACTAATGTTAGCTGTAAAGTTCAGACGTTGGCAGCTTGTGGAATATTTGGTCTTTTGTCTAGTTGATGTGAATGTCCCAGATAATGATGATATTAGTGCAGTTGATTGCGCGGCCACATCTGGACACTGGGATATAGTGCAGCTGTTGCTAAAAGAAGGTGCTACACCTACAAACAGTGGACTTATTAACCTGGCTTTAGAAGCAAACCAACTATCAGCTGCTTTTCTCCTCATAAAATCCGGTGTGAGCTTAGAGACAGTAGCAACAGAAAATAAACAACTGTTGATTGACCACTTGAGCAATCAGTCCAATTCTACATCAGAAGCATTCCATTCGGCCATTGAGCTCGGCAACGTCAACCTCCTTCAGTTGCTAATGGCTGAACATAAAGACGAAAATGTTGAGAATCTCATAGCAAAACCCTACGAAGAACTGCTATCGTGTAAAACTTCTATAAGACGGACAATGAGGGACTACTTAGAGCAACAATTAGTACTCCTACGCAGTAGATCTAGCCAGTGCTTCCGTCTCTCTGAGGCTGAAACTAAGCAGCGAATTCATTTTGTATGTGAACAGATTCAAATTCTCTACGATTCTTATTCTACCAATACTAGAAAAATTGATGAAGAATTCACTTCTAGAGCCAAACGTATCGCTCAGAACATTCACCTTCTGAAAAGAGTTAGCTCTCTGAGAAAGTCCAATATTCCTTGGGAACAAATTGAGTTCTGTCTAGTGACGTTCATCGGTTTCTTCTTGAAACCACACAAAGAGGACATGGTTTATCGTCTAATATTATCCAGAGATCGTATATTAAATCACCTACAAACGTTTGGGCAGACGCTTCACTTGTATTTAGATGGAACAGATCAAGAATGCGACACGACGAAATTGAACGATGATTTCATAATCATCAAAGACATATATTCTCTAAACAGAATTTCTTCTTATATAAAGCTCGCATTGTCAGCTAGCAACCAGGACAATGATGAAACAAGCCCCTACGTGCTAATGAGATGTTTGCAAGTTATTGGGGAAAGCTTCAAAAATACTCAAGATTCCCTCAATTTATCTGAACCAATTCAAGAATACCTGATCATATCGGCACCGACTGATGTTAAGCAAATCGTCACATCTCTCAGAGACTCTTTGACTCACACGCATTCATACAGCATGAAGCAGAAAATTGAATGCAAGCTAATGAAGGACCAAAGTTACTTCCGAGTTATTCAGAACGATCTGAGGAAAGTAGGATTGCAAATTGAATTTTTGATGTATAAGAAAAAGAGTGAGACGTTCAATATATTCCATCAAAAATGCCTGAAAAACCCTGATGATGTTGAAAATCTGTGTCGCTATATTGATTGGTCAGCTCATTCTCATGGGAAAGACGTGAACTCGGAAGATTTTGAAATTGGTGAAACTTTCGTGATCAAGCAGCAGGTTCAGAAGCTAAGACTTGCGATTCCAAATCCAACCGAAGTCGAAGGAGAGCTTTTGGAGGCCCTTTTCAGAGAAATTCCCTCGATATCTAGAGCTATTTATAAAAAGCTGAAAAAGACGCAATCCCTGTACTTCACCAAGAGGTCTTACTTCGCGTCTTTACAAGACGTTGAAGATTTTAGATACACTGATGTTTTCGAGGTAAATTTGTGCATGGATAGGAAGACAGGAATTTATAATCGGGCACTTCTAACTCTACAGAATTTGTTATGTGAATTGCAGAAGATAACTTTCGTCGAGCAAAGGCATGAGGCCATACTGATATGCAATGAATTATTCCAGATCATGAAATGGGACACACAGTCGATTAACAGCATAAAGAGTATTGATACAAACCTGTCCGGCAAATCGGAGGATGTAGACGGCTACATATTTAATGTACTCTGCAAGATCAAAGAATCACTCGATGACGAGAGGGATAAAGAGAAATTGGAGGAGTATTACAAAGAAAAGTTCCAACTTCATAAAGCGTTGATCTGGATAAAAGAAAACCTTCCCAACAGTTTGGCAGAATTCGATAATTTGGTAAACGTTGAAAAAAAACACAAAATTTCATTAAAAAAAAATATCAATAACAAAAATTTAGCCAAGAATCTGATAGCGAATTTGGATCAATATGGCCAGTTGATAAAAGCTTTCAATAAAGGCAAATTCTCAGCTAACTTGAAGAAGTTTTTCTCAGCCATGAACAACTCTAAAATTAATGAGGCAACGATGGCATATCTTACAGCCGAGGATGAAGTGCTTGAGCGCATAATATGTAACAAGCTAAAGCTGCTGGGACAAATCTTGGAAATGCTTGATTGCAACTTAAGTCATCGATCAGCAATGGAAATTTTGCTACTAGACGTCCTGGAAGCGTGCTCGCAAAAGGGCGCATGCATTGATTACACTCTGTCCTTTGACGAATATGCTCCCGTGCTCATTGGGACCTCTCTACGAAACTACTTAGCTCATGGAACACCCTTAATCGACCTTTTACCCTTTGACCCGCTAAACTCCATCAAATCTACAGCAAAACTATTAATTGATAGAAGGGACAATTTTTTTGCACTCGAGCCGCAATCAATGCATAATAGTCCAAACAAGAATTATCGGGAAGATCATCTTATCATTCGCACTGAAGCACCATGTGAACACTCGGGATCCTATGAAAGCTTCCTGGAGTTGGTTCGCGCAGGGGATTTAAGTGCTGTAATCGATATTCTTAAACACACTAGTTTATCAACGCTTGGTGGCGTTAATTCTGCAGTTATTTGGCCAGCGATATTAGTCGCATCCAAAGAGGGACACACATCTGTGGTGACCACCTTGGTTGGTCTCACGAACAAAAAAAAACTGAAGGTAAATCATCGCATGGACGCGCTCACATTTAAGAAGTTTAAGACGATGCTGCTTAAGTACGAAATTAATATATGGTCAATGATTGACAAAGGAACGGGTATGAGGATTCTCAATGAGTCTGTAGAGAGTTTTTTGGCCGTGGGCCTTTGGCTAGCCACAGAAAATAACCATGCAGAAATAGTAAATATTTTCTTGAGAATGGGTGCCACCCCAGCGAGCTCCACTTTAAATGGAAAGTCTGTCGTTCATGTGGCAGCAGAAAATGGCTATAAAACAATTATGGAAGCGTTGCTCGGGCACGACGCGTTTGCTGCTGATAGTTTGATGTTAAACATGTCTACGCCCCTTCACTTAGCCGCATCAAGGGGTCATCACGAAATAATCGCAGAGCTTCTAAAACACAATGTAAATATCGAAGCTCAAGAAAGTTCACTTTACACCCCCCTCCATTTGGGTGCTAAGAACGGTTACCTTCCAGTGGTTGAAGTGCTGGTAAATCACCAGGCAAATATTTCGGCTTCGGGACCTAAAGGCATTACCCCGCTTCATTTAGCTGCTCAGTATAATCACGAGGATGTTGTCAGATTTTTACTACAGCAGGAAGGTATCAACATTCAGGCGCTGGATGACATTGATAACAGCCCCATTGACTTGGCCATTATTGAGGGGCACTCTAATATTGTGCAAGTATTACTCGACCACGGGGCTCAACTTATAACCAAAAATGAATTTAGTCCTCTTATTTATGCTGCCCTATACGGCCATGAGAATGTTGTAAAAACTTTACTGGACTATGGGGTAGATGTGAACTGTCCTAGTCTGCAAGGAAAAACTACACTGCACCTTATTTGCGTGGCCGGAAAGGAGAATGTTTTTAACATTTTAACCGACTATGGAGCTAAAATCGAGGTTAGTGATGAAGAAGGCTTCACACCCTTACACACAGCTGCACATTTCGGATCTCTCGGTATAGTTGAAATGTTGATAAAAAAAGGAGCAGCAGTAGACGTTAAAACGGCGGACTCGATTACACCTCTTTACCTTGCCGCTTCTCATGGTTACCACAGCATCGTCGAACTTCTTTTAAAAAAAAATGCGGATCCAGATATTTCAGATATCAACAACGACACACCTCTGCATCTATCCGCACATAGAGGTTATAGAAAAATTGTAGACACATTATTGGATTATTCAAAAAAACCTGACGCGATGGGGGCCGCTGGTGCCACCCCTCTTCACTTGGCTGCCGAAGAAGGGTTTACAGAAATAGTTACATTACTGCTTACCAAAGGTAAGGTCAATGTTAACGCTCAAGATAAGGACTTGAGAACACCTTTGCACAGTGCATCACTCCCCAATCGTTTAGAAACGGTAAAAATTCTGATCAAGTTTGGTGCTGATGTGAATTCCAGGTCTTCGATCGGAATAACGCCACTTCATATATGCGCACAACAAGGATGTGAGAACGTTGCTGAAATTTTACTAACAAACAAAGCAACAGTAGATCCAGTTATGAAAAACGATTGGACTCCACTGCACATTACTGCCATTTATGGCCAATCGGCGGTATTGCGAATATTACTAAACCACGGTGCCAATATAAACAAAAAGACCGCAACTTCATGGACCGCACTCCATTTGGCGGCCAAAAATGGACATTCAGAGGTTGTGAAAGTGCTGCTCGACCATGGGGCCGATGCTGGGATAAAAACTACCGACGGAGGTCACACAGCGTGGGACTTGGCAATTAAAAATGGGCACAGGGAGTTGGAAAGCTTGAAAAACGCTTAAGCACGTGAATTATTCTCTTCAGTGCTTCGCAAACTTCTTTGCGATTTTTTTGGCCTTTTTTTTAACGATTTCCTTGTTCTCTTCGCTTTTCTTATCCTTTATATTGATAGAGGATAAGAAAATGCCATCATCATTGATTAGTGATGTTGTGCCTTTAATAACCGTGAAACTGGATCATAAAGAATTATTTGCCTATTGTGAAGTTTCCGCTGTGCAAACGCGGCCTGTTAACGACTGTTCAACATAAACAATTCAGGAGAACTGTAACCTGAAAACCTACGTTTTGACGGCCGAAAAACCCTATTTGTCGAGAAAATAAGGAAAAATTAATTTATACAGGGTGTCTCAGTAGTATGCCAGAGTTAAATCTGCCACTTGCTACAGAACGCGGGCAAGAAGTTGAAATGAAAAATTTGTATAGATCGAGACCGTAATTATAGTTATTTATTTTCCATATTTATAGTTACATTTATACAAAGTGTTGCGTAAGTTTGTGGTACATCAAAGTTAATATTTTTTAAATATCGTGTATAACTTGTGTTAATTGTTCGAGTATCTAAAGCACTTATGCGAGAATAGCAACGTGTTCATTGTTTTGTAACCATCTAGTTGTATCAAAGAGATAGTAATACTACTTCTTTTGTACAAAGTGCATAACAAGTCGGCTTTTAATTTTTCACAAAATTTTCAAACGCCCTATGTATTTTTACGTTTTTTGATTTCCTAGGTATGTTAAATGCAACCATTCTAGATTTATCTGACAATTCATAAAATGCCATGTTTCATAAAAACTTTAAAACTACACGTATTTTGATTAATAAAACACTTTGTGTAGTCCTATACCAATAAATTTAATGGAGCATAAGAAGAACGTGAAACCAACAATAAGAGAAACGTATCTGTAATGAAGCTTTAACCCGTGTGTAACAGTATTACGCAACAACCGAGGCACGATGACGCGTCAGCACAGTCATGACAGTTACGTGTGAGCATGTTCTTCTTCATTTTAATTGATGTAAATGAGTCCCTGATAAGCTACCACTGTTCATAAGGTGTTCCATAGGGTAATTCCATAATACCCCTATACGACATTGGACGTAGTACCTCCAGTATAAATTACTCAAGATCATTTTTTGTGCCAATTCTGAATTGAACAGGTAAAACGTTACAAAATCTGAGTATTTGAATGTTCCTTGAGGAAGAAAAACTACTTATTTGAAAAATAATATGTTTTACTACGTAACCACAGAAAATGATAACACAATGTATTTCTAATCTTAAGCGCAGCAAAGTTGTGTAAGCTATTTATTATTCTATATTAAGCAAACTTAAGTATTTTAAAGAATGATAACATGGTAATACGTAATAAAACTGCAATTGATGGTTCACTTCTTCGTTAGAGACTCCACCAATCCCTTGAAGGCAATACACCCCTCTTCATTAGCTTCCTTGTACCCCGGGGCTGCAGATTTCATATTTTCGAACCATCTGTAAAATTTAAGTGATCAGTTAGAGGCATAATGAATATAGTAGATAATGATGTCAAAAGTGAAATACAGCTTGACTATCCATCAAAATAGTCGCGATAGTCTGGAAAATTTCGTTTTAACATTGTTAGTTTTTAGCACATTTTCCTGACAACGTGTGCTAAAGCCACGTAGATGGAAGAAAAATTCTAAGGTTACCGAGATCTATTGACTTTACGGAGACCCAAGGGACACTACCAGCCATGCCTACCTGGTAATGTTCTTGTAAGGAGACAAATCGTAACCAACCACATCGTAAGTGGAAATGGTTGCGACAATGGTTAGATCTGCAACGGTTAACGTGTCCCCAGCAACGTATTTGCTGCTCTCCAGAAAGATGTCCAGGAACTTCATCGCGTCGTTGATCTTTTCCAATTTGGCAGGATCATAGGAGCCTCCAGCGAAGAACACGGGATACTACATTATTAAAATTTAAAAATGAAAGGTATGTTATGTAATTCTGTATATCGATCAAGATACCTGTACTGACTTATAAGATATAGTGCTTAAAGTATTTTCTCTGTTCTTCTGTATCATGAACACTTGTAATCTCTACAGTTGTTCGCGATACAAGATCGATCGAGATACCCGTACTGCTGTACAGAGTAACTATAACAAAACTAAGATCATCATGTCGAAATTTTTCGTTTTTTTTTTTCAAAGTAACTTAAAGTTAAAATTTTTTTTATAGGTCTGCTTACAGCACAAAACGCTATATTCATTTGAAAACGCCTCTTTACTCACGTTTAACAAACTCTGTATTTATTGTCTTTTAGAATACTCCTCTGCTGTTGAATTTAATACACTTCCGAGTATAAAATTCACTTGAAAATTCTTCAAAGCTTGTACAAATTCAGGAGGTCACTTCGTCAGCTTAAAATGGCACCTCTTCGAAATCCCAAACGATCCCACACAATAATCGCATGTTTCTATGAGCAATCAACAAGGAAAGCTGCCTCTTACCAAAGAACTACAACAGCTGGAAATGACCGCTTTCTCGTTTCTATTGTTTTGAGGAACTAAAAGGCTACGGCAGTTTTCCTCCGACATCATCTATAAGAAGTGAGAAATGTAAATGAAAGAGGTGGGGCCGTTAGGGGGGCGACTTCCTGCTGCTGGACTATCCACTCGAACTAGAGCTACACGGTTTTCACTTTCTCGTGAACACCGGATTGTGAGGTTGAATTTTACACGAGAATATTTAGTCTGGACAGCAGAGAACTGGAGTCTCGTATTATTTTCCGATAAATTTGGATTTTATCTGACGGGCTTAGACAGATGTGTGAAAGAGTAGCGACCATCAACCAAATATATTTTGAAGCTCGTCTAGAATTAGTCTTCATCCAATACAGGACACTGAATGCGAACCTGAACTAACCTGAACTAACCTGATCGAAGTTTTAGACAAACATATTGTACCGCTCATGGTTATTCTTGTAGAGAACGCACCTTTCTGCATAATAATGCATGCCCTTACACCATGCTCGCGGGTTTATCGCCTTTCTTGACGAGGTTCAAATCATGCGATTTGTTTGGCTTGCTTGAAGTCCAGATTTGAATCCGATAGAGCATGTTTGGATGAGCTAGAGACGCTTACTGAAACATATACCAGCTCCTAGAAATTTCAGAGTGTTTCGCCAAATGTTGGCGCAAAAATGGGACAATCTTCTGCAGAATTTGATCCAAAACCTGACTCGAAGCATGCCTCGTCCCGTAAAAGTACAAGCTATTATCACTGTTAGAGGAGGAAATGTTCGATACTGAAGTCCGCAAAGATTTTCATGTTCGGGATAAACGCACGATTTTAAGTTTCATTATCTTTAATATATTTCACAGCAAGAACAAAAATTATATTTCATTCTAGTAATTACGACAAAATCTCCGCATAAATTTAGTAAATTATATTATTGGTGAAAATTTTTTTAATAAACTATAAACTATTAAATTAAACGCAAATTACGAAGTAACCTCCATTTTATCCCCGAGTGTGTATATTTACGGCAAACATTCAAATCCCCACATATACTTACATAATAATCAGCAAATCGGGCGTATAAAGTTCCTATGTCGAAGTACAATCTCTGATTCACTAGAGCTCGCTTTTTGGGATCTTTGGGGTACAATGAGTCATCTTTACCATATTGGTCAGCTAGGTACGTTATAATAGCGCGACTCTCCCATAGAGCGAAACCGTTGTCGTCAATGGTTGGAATGGTGTGTTGTGGATTCAACTGTTGACGGGAATAACACAATAGTAATTTCTTGAAGTAATTATTGAGAAATCTTATATGAACTGTTTTCACAGAAAAATCTGTATTTAACTCCCCCTGTAAGTTACTGAGGTTCGGTCTATCCCGAAAAAAATTTGATTCAGAGATATGCCCTTTCAATTAGTCAACAGTTTATTTATGAATTTTTATATTTTCAATTTCTAATGGCCAATGGCAAAATGACAGCTAACTATGCCGAATGTGGTATCTACACAGAAGAATGTGGAAATTTGTGATTGGAGTAGCCACTTTCCTTTTTAATTTTGTCGAAATTAAGCAGGGACAATATCTTGGTTTGTAAAACATAATTAGAGAAGCAATTAGTGCAAAGGTTTCACATTCTTTTCATGATTGCCGTAAAGTCTTAGATATATGGTACTTCCACATATTGCTATGTATTATTTCAATTATCACATACGCTATATACATATCGTTTCACGTACTCCAGCAAAAAAGGCTATAAAGTTTTTTGAATGTTTGCAAGCCATTATAAATATAATTGACTATGACTGGCCCTTTGCGAAAGGCAGATTATCAGGTTTTTTATACGTTTTCATACCGATATCGTTCTTTAGATGGTTCAGCTGAGTGCGAATACAATAAATAAAATGTTTGTAATATGAAATATACTAACTGTCGGGAGTTTTTATATTTAAAAGACTTATCGGATACGTCGTTAGTGTAATTTATTGATTGAAAGTGGGTTCAAACTATACATACAGTGAGGAACTTTAATACAGGGACACCACGATATTTCATTTTACAACTATCGTACGTAACGTTACTCAAATCGCAATTAAAATTATGGAAAATAATATATTTTATTAAAATATGTGTTCGATGAACATGTAACTTAAATTTTATTGAAGGAAATACAATTTTTAACATCTAACAAAATTAAAATTAAATTAGGTGAAAATTTTTGTTTACTTCAATACACGAACGCTACTGGTTTTCTTAATTACCACACGCTAACAAACAATTTATTTTCTTAGTTAATATTTCGTGAGATAACCATTGTCATCTATAATGACCCGTAAACGTTTAGGCATACTGCAGAATCTTTTTCCAAATAATCTGTTTGAGAATAGTTCCTTCCTTTCTTGTTTTAGTCCTTGTTTTAACATTTCCTCTGAAGATATTTCAGTTTTCTTATTTATCGGTCCAATTTGTCCCATAGGTGTTCGATGAGATTGAGATCCGGTGATTGGGGTGGTGGTTGTAATACTTTAGAGCAATTGTAAAGTCAATTCTCCTGCACTAAAAGCGATTTGTGTTTGGGATCATTATCTTGGTAGAATTTAAAAGTATCGGAATTCCCATTTTATCGGCAGTTTGACGTAAATTATTTTTTAAAACACTCAATTAAAAATGTTTATCCATGATAGAATCTATAAAAACGAGTTCACCTAATCCAAATGTAGAAATATACCCCCACACAAGAACGTTTCCATTTCCATTTTTAACAGTAGGTTTAATATTATTTATTTTTACATTCTCCACCCATCTTTCGTCACATCATTCTTCAACCATCGGACCCAAAAATGTTGTATTTACTTTCTTCACTGAAAATAACATCATACCACTAAGTATCACGCTTCAAAATAAACTCTTTTACATAATTCAATCTTCTTTATCGGCTGGTTTCACTATCAAATGCTCTTTCCTAGCAACTCTTCCATTCTATCCATTTTATTTTAATGCTCGGTGACTTGCTTCCCAGTGTCTCTGAAGAGTTCATCAGCTAATTTTGGTTCGCTTAATACTCGATTATTTCTTATTTTTCGAAGGATGTTTCTCTTATGACGCTCATATAATTCATCTTTGGTTGGCCCTTTTAGGGTATAGACTCGATACGATCCACTCGTTTAAATCGCCTAATGATATCTGACACGGTGCTCTTGCTTACATTATAAAACTCAGCAATTTTTCCGTAAGATTTTACATTGGCATTATGAAAAATCACAAGTTGCCGTATATCAAAACTGGTATTCCTTTTGCGAGCCGTTATACCTATTAATAGTACGATGACTTAACTTTAACTGAAATTATTTTTTTTATCATCACCCGAGATTATATGCATGTATCAAAACAATATTCCAATGAAATTCCAGAGAACAAAAAATATTTTATACAGTGCCCGAATATTAAAGTAACCGAGAATTTACACCTACTTTTATTTTAATTTTACTATTTGAAGGAAATTTTCACTTTTTTTACAATGAAAACTACGTCAGCTGTCAACGAAACACATATTCTATAAATTGCATTATTTTGTATAATATTAATTACGATTTAAATAAAATTACTGACAATAAAATAAAAACATTTCAGCGTCCGAATATTTAAGTCACTCAGTGTTAGTGGAATCGCCATGAATTTATTCCTGTTTTTTCTTCGCCAAATCGACACGTAATTTTGCGAAAGTTCGTAGTTTCGTCATCATGCGGGAGCGATGACTTTTCTCAAAGAGACGTTGGAAACAAAACAATAACGCTTCGGTTGTCAATTTTTTTGACGTCTGCTCCCGTTTCCCTCGCGAAAATGATCGTATTTCGCGTGAAAATATGGAAAAAAATTCGAAAACTTTGTACGAAGTTGAAGGCTAATTAAACAGAAACATAATGAGTGTTCGGAGGAGATTGTGCCCGGTTAAAACAGTTAAAAATTGCACTATTAAAATTCGATTTTATTTGACAATATCGGGAATGTCGTGTCATTTACATTCGGGTCTCCGATATTGCACGATCACCGGGCCGCGTACCTTGACGGACGCCAGATTGAATCAAAATAAAAGTTTCGGTTATTCAGATGAAAAAATACAGGAGAGCAGGTGAGATCGGGCAGTGCAGTGCATGCTGTCGGATGTAAACACTAACTGAAATTCTTCTTCTCAATGGCTGATAGATCATTACTCTAAAATGCCGATTTGAGGTCAGCGATTTGTATTTTCTCGTTAATCTGTGTCTATTTTAAATTTAATTTTCTATGTTGGTTACGAATCTAAGTAGTTTCCGTTAGTATTTAGTTTCCTTTTATATGTTTTCAATTCGCCTTTACACTTGTCACTTGTTGCTACGTCTCTATCGACATTATTACAGAGTAGCAGTTAACTGTCCGCTTTTGAAAAAAGATGTAAAATATTTTGTATGTTTCTGTTCCGATATCATTTCTTAGATGAATCAACTGAGTAATAGTACCATCACAAGGTATTCATAATACGGAATAAACTAATAATTAGGTCTTTCGTTTAAAAGACTTGTGAGGTACGTCGTTACTGTAATTGACATTTACTGCTTGAAAATTAGTGTCGCTATAAGCTTTTTACTCGTTTTGAGGGAGGCTCCTCCATCAAGATAAAACAATATGCATCACTAAACTGCAAATTATGAAAAAAACTCCCTATTTTGGTGGTAGATAAACAAGGAGGTACGACATCAAATGTGTAGTTTTCGCATAGTCGATATTACCACTATTCCGTAATTTCAGTGTCGGTATGGAGGCGTGGACGGTTATCGTAACGTTAATTTATCGGATTATAGTGAAAACTATCTTTTGTCGTTACGTAAAGATTAACATGAAGTCTTATGACAAAAAGTTTGTCGTGACGTTAAGGATAATGTTAAAGATGAATTTCTATCTTTCTCGTAGATAGAGCGCAGTGACAGAAGCGTACTTATTTTTTCCAAGGCGGCAACTGATTAAGATAGAAATACATTTGTAACGTTATCCTCAATGTAACGACAAAAAACAGTTTTCACTATGATCCGATAAATTAACGTTACGATAACCGCCCATGCCCCATACAGATACTGAAATAACAGAAGAGCGGTAATATCGACTATGCAAAAACTACACATTTGATTTCGTACTCCCCTTGTTTATCTACTTTGGTTCAATTCCTATCTGAATTGAAAACGCGCAATTTCGGAAGCTCGACCAATTGTCCGGTCCCAGAAACAGACATTGGAATTGTGGAATTAACTGCATCAGTAGTGATGATGATTACGAGTTATTCGATAATGATTCGCAATAATCATTCCTGGCACATATTTAACATATGGAACCTTTTTTTTTGTTCCTTAAGGATTATGACACAACTTTGGTGTATCCATGTTATCTTTGTGTTTTTGGTTTACAAAATCTCTTTGACTTTTTGAGCTATGGGATCCCTTTTGCACTAATTGTCCAATTTTGAAAATATTAAAATTGGTGGCGTCTAAAAATGCTTTTCCAACGTTTCTCGAGGCAGTATTTTCAATTTACACTTTGCTTGTAAATTGAATTGAAAAGGGAAAGTAAATGACGGTGTTAACCGAGGTCTTGACAGTTTACATTGTTGGTCTTGCCATAAGTGTTACGTTCCTCAGTTAGGTGGTTTTGGTTTAATAACTGAAATTTCTTTATTATACACGCGACAAAAATATAGACATAATTAGATACTACCTACACCCATACCAAGCCTTATGTAAGGTCACCACGAATGGGTATTACTTTCGGTTTAAGCAGTTGACTCCCGACGACCTACTTTTTGATTGATTACTTTGAAAGGCAATAGAATATCTATACTTACCATCGAAAAAGCTGTATTATTCATAGTTAGACTTGACCCATATTCCCAACAACTAAACGAATTATTTTGGTATTTTGTTTGTATCGTCTTCTTGGCCTGCACGCTTCAGTGCTCATTGCTTCAATGAACATCAACCATACATTAAAATGGCCAATCATGGTTGTTTAGGATATATTAACTGAATCATTTATTTAAATTTTAAATAGGAAGAGCATTTTAAAATAACTTTATCAACCTGTACTGGAAGATTGTCGGCTAAAATTGCGCGAGTTAGCAGACATGATAAGCATTTCAAAAAGTACAGTACATTACATTTTGATCGAACAATTGAATATGAGAAACCTATGCGTAAGATGGATGCTATGATTCCTCACAGCTAAGTTAAAATCGCACTGTGAGTATGTTTTAACGGAGTGTTTAGCAAAGTTTCACACCAATAAAGCCGAGTTTCTATATCGATTTGTCACCATAGATGAGGCATAGGTACATCCAAAGGTAATGACGCCAGTGTTTTGGGATGTACACAGAATGATTTTTTTGACTATTTCCCGAAACAAAAAACAATAAACGGAGAATATTATGCAAATTTATTGCAGCTTTTGAGCAAATAAATTAGGAAAAAGCGATCATATTTGATGAAAAAGGAAGTCTTGTTTCATCAAGATAACGCATTAGTTCTCACTTCCTTCATCGCAATAACCAAAATCAATCTTTATTCGCCAGATTTAGCCCCTTTAGATTATTTTTTATTTATAACCATGAAAAATAGACCGGTGAAAAGAAATTTGCGAATAATGAAGAGGGGGAGTCGGAGATTGATGTATATTTTGAAATATTCGAAGCTTCTTACTATAAGTAAAGTGTAGAACCTCACTAAGAAAAGTGTATATTCTCAAAAGAGACTGTTAAAAAATAATGTATTATTTTCCAATTTTTTATCTTTTAGTATTAGTAGTGTCGAGTATTTTTGGGACTATCCGCGTATGAACTACATGATACCCACAAGGTTTTATCGCACATAGTAAATACATCGATACATTTCCAAAAAAAGCAATTTCAATATATTTATAAATTGTCTTTTTTTCCCTCTACTGCTCTCTCTGTCTATCTCATGTACAGTTATTCCTAGATCAGTTTTTCTCGTGTAACTCATTATTTCATAATAACGCGAATAAGGGTGTTTCCGACAATGTTGATTTGGTTTCATGATAATGCAGGTTTCTAATTTATTATGTAAATTTTATTAAAACACTTTTCTCAATGTTTTTCGTAACATAAATGGGTGACTAAACACGTTTCATATTGCCTCTAATTATATAATGAAAACAGGTATCTTCGTTTTACAACGCAGTTAACACATGAAATCCAGATTTCTCCTGCTATAGAAGAATTAAAAATCCTAAGGTAATGGAATTTAGTTGGAAATACTGTTTTGTGCAACTTGTGTCACAATGTGAGAGCTCGCTTCGCAGAATGATTCATTTTGATGTTTATAGAAAATTTTTTTCGAATTGTTGGATGTAGAATCCGCCGTTTTCTGAATAACATTCTTCAACAACCTGGGCATAGCTAACTACCATTAGCAAGTCTCCCGGTTTCCGGTAGACGCATTTTGCGATAATTTACTAGGAGGGACGAGCTTATACCGGCTGACACACAGATATAGTCATGCGCTTACGTGTGTTTACCAAAAGGAATTAATTAAAAGTTTCAAATAAAAAATTACTAAAATATTGAAAAAATATTAAAATAGTTAAAAATAACATTTAGCGATGATAATAGTCGTCGAGGAGCCACAAGTTATGCATAATATAGTTCAATTTAAAGATTTTTACAGTCTGTTCCCCTAGATTGTTGGGACGCGTTTTTCACCATACCAAAAAATTGGCTTCAAGAACAGAAGTAATATACCTTAATGAATTCTGGAGTGAGATGTTCTCCAGCCATTAAATCAGTTGCTTTTAGGTTAAGATCCAATCCAAGAGCTTTTGCTGTAAGCTGGACAGCTCTGCATGGTGCGGATCCAGGCAAGTAGTAGAAATCGATGGTCATTTTGAATCTAGAAAATCAGATTAATTATCAAAAAATATCCAAAAATAGAAGGAATAACTTGCAGCGATGGATGGGGAATAAGGCACAACTTTCTGTTGGGAATAACTTGAACTAAAAAATAAATATTTCTTTTCCTGCGCACTTTTCTGAAATATACAAAAATTAACTGAGAATAGTTAATTTCTTTTGATTCTTTTATTCCCGTTTAATTTTATGAGTTGAGAAACGTGAGGCGCTAGTCGACATTACCATTCATGAAATGATAAAATTACTTATTTGTGGGTATGCTATGTGAGCACTTGCAAATTCTACTACGCATTTATGTAAGATAGTGAAAGGAATTTACAAACAACAAGAGTGGCAGTACTAGATTGAAGTGCCTACCTATGTATGTAAAGTGAAAACGAAAGTACTCGCCGATTTGCTTTACATATTTCTTCTTTACTTGGATGTGGGTATTATACCGCTTTGATGTAGGCTGATTTTTCTTTCAACCCACCTTTGCATCTACACCCGTGCATAATTAATATGTCACGACAGGAGTAATGTGTGCAATTTAATTGATATTTAAAGCACGTTTTATTCAATTTTAAAAGACGTCATCGTACACCTGCTTAAGATTTTTTATAATCGCCCTTTATTAACAAAACATTAATATGTAACTAAATAATTCAGTTTCTTATCAAAAATATATTTCTTGTTTTATTTTAGAAATAATGCCTTCCACGCCAAAAGAAATTGTTGTTGTGGCATATTATTATTATTTTTTAAATTTATTAATTTATTATGTTCCATTTTTTAACGTTTTTAAATTAATTATTAGATGTATTGAACACCTACATGGGCAATCATTCTATGTATAAGAAATAAGACGTGTAGGAAATAAATTAAACATTAAAGAGCATACAGGGTTGTATGGATTTGGATTGTTTTAACAGAAAATCCCATTTCTAGGCTAGACAGGGAAAATGTAGCATATACGTCAAGAGCTTGATTTATAAGAAAATATTCGTTAGAGTATGTTTTCGCCATTGAGCCGTTTTCAAAATTCCTCTTAACTTTTTTATTTAAGGCAATTTTAAAGTAAAACAAAAACATTCTTAAGACACTTTTTCGATGTGATTGCAGTGGCGTACTTAGTTTTTGCTACAATGTATTATTTTGTCAAAAACCGACATAATTTTTTTATTTTAAACGAAAATGACAGTCGACTATGACTTCGAAAAAATGTAAAAAATTTTAAACCATTTTCAACTGTGTAAGTATATCTATTAGTATACTTCCATACTTAACCCGAGCGACATCAATCAGATACAATACAATTTAAGCAATTGAAAAATAATTTACACTATTATGGGAGCTGCAAAAGGTGTAAACCACAACACTACAATTTAAAAAAAAGTTAACGAAATTGAGGAACTAAATGTAATTGGAGGAGTTTTAGAAGATCTAAACATCGCTTATTTTTGAAATTAACTATATATTTGTATTTATATAGTTAAAAATGATTTAAAATGGACGTTTACTTGAAGTCGGGGTGCCGACTATGATTGTCATTTAAAATAAAAAAATTAGGTTGGTTTTTGAGAAAACCGTATGCTGTAGCAAAAAATTAAGGACGCCACTGAAATCACATCGAAAAAGTGCTTTAAGAATGTTTGTGTTTTACTTCAATGTTACCCTAAGCAAAAAAAGTTATGAGGAATTTTCAAAATGCCCGTAATATGGTTTCCGCCATTACTATTTTTTCAAAAATCGAGCTCTTGGCACGTATGCTAGTTTTTCCCTATCTAGCCGGGAAATGGGATTTTCCTGCCAAAACACTTTAAATTTAAATACCCTGTACAGTTCCAATAAATTGCTGTATTTAATTAATTTCCCTTGAAAGGGGGACATTACGACAATTCTTCAAATAAAAAACCCTTGTAATGCTTTCCAAGACCTCTTCATTGGTGCTCAACAAAAGTTTACAAGAATGCATTTTTGCATGAATTTTCCCGATAGAAAATATCATTACTGTTGATACTAAGCCTGCAGACTAAATAACAAACTCATCATTGCATAACAAATTGCAACATTATGAAATGACTAATCTTTGATGTATGGTGAGCAAATAATGCCAGTCATTCCTAGTTCCACTGTACATGGGACCTGGCCTTGGCAGGTTCATAATATGGGAACCCAACCAAATAGATTTAACCTCGGTTTAACTATAATGGCTAAGATAGGTACTCTTATACAAATATTATAAATACGCCTGCTCTGGTATTTGTACTTATGTCATAATTATGTCTTCTTTGTTATTATGTTATGTACTTATGTAGGTATTTTTATAGATACACAGGGTGTTAACTACGTATGTATCCCGTTTCTCAGATTTCCTTAATTTTAGAGTATCAATTTATAAATTACCGACATTGAGTGACCCCAAAATAAACAATTAACAGGATTCTGAGGATCATATGGGGGGCCATATATATGGTCGTACTTTTCCGATTTAACAACGAGAGCACTAATATGTCGTGGTGCACCATCCTGTATAAACCTTATTTTTTGTCTGGTCATTAAATCAATACCAATATTTGCACACATGCTTTAATTATTCTAGCTCAAAGTTCTTCGAGTGTCACCTTAAGTTCTATTTTTTTTACTGAAGGATGCTCTTATCCTAATATGTAGTTATCAAGACGATGATAAACAAGTTTACAACATGAGCAAGCAATTTAAACTTCGCGAAATAACACATCAGCAAGGACGCGTGACGAAAAAGTTTCCAACAGTGAAAAGGGGCCTGAACCAAAAAAAAAATGTTGCTTTGTGAATTCTCATCATAATTAATTTAACAAATCTATATTTTAAGAAGTATAAAACCTATAGATATGGATAAAATTCTATATAAAAGGAAAATAATTATTAATTAAAGTTATAACTTTTGGGAGTATGTATGTTTACATGAAAGTAAATGTTTGGCTAAAAATCGTCTAAGGCTTGCCCTCTAAATTAACGACAGACTACTATAAAACACACAATATATTAATTTTTTTTAAGTTGACTGGCCACAACATCCACCGCAACATTAAAAATTAATATATTAATTAAAATTAATACTTGAAAGTACTACCATACCTAAGAACTTTAATGCGAAGCCGGCCGGCGAACTAACAAACAACAATTAACCGGTTCAACTTGGAAACTATATCAGAAATCAGATCCCCCTATAGTGCTTCCAGTACTAACAATAGACAGAATTGAGGGGGAATAAAAATGCATTCTTTCTTTCTAGTTTATGGAATTATACAGGTTCTCTCACTCTTACTTATTCTAATACAGGTCTCCAGAAATAGTGTATAGTGGTATATGTCCCCCCACCACGACCTCCACTCAGGGTTAGGTCCGCCTAACATCTGTCCCCTGTCCCCCTACACTCTACCAAGATCCCTGCTACTGTTAGGCAGGGCAACACAGCGTTGCCGTTATCAACAAATTTGTTGCTTTCTGATGAAATGAGCAATATTATAAAATGTGTAATATCGCATATATATATATATATATATATATATATATATATATATATATATATATATAGTATTTACTTTTCTTTCTTTAATATATTTTACATCTTTTTTTTATTTTCTTATATATATATATACATTTTACAGACAGAAAAGGCAATCAACAGAATAGCACCACACATTAACTGGAATGCATAACTGTCGCTTTCAAGTCTATGACTTGATAACTCATGTTATGACTTCTGTCACCTGTTACTATTACCAACCTAACCAACAACTTGTCACCTGTGTTCTATGATTTTGTTTATGTTTTGATTCTAATAATTTTGTTTCGTAGTAGTTTTAGTGTAATGTAATAATATTGTTGTAATATTAACTTGTTTGCGCGTCTTTCCTTTTCCTTTGGATAAATATTAATACACATTTATAAGAGACCTTCTAATATCATTAACACAATGGATATATTAAAAGCGGAAATGGAAAGAAAACGTAAAGAACTGGAGGAAAAAGATCTCTTGGTAAACCTTAAGTTCACTCTTAAATAATGAATTCATAAGTTTTCTTAACATCATTTTCAGAATTCAAAGCGAAAATACTTCAGACGTGGAGAGCTCACAGAAAAAACTCTAGAACAGTACAAAAATAAATATAACCAATCTGAAGATTCAACCAGTTCAAAATCTCTTCCAGAAGGTTTGCTTGTCTCTCAATATTTTTTTTTGCCCTTTAACCATTGCATGAGTGAGTCACTATATTTGCTGAGTAGTGTTTTCAACAATTAACTGTTGTGAAATTATTGCGGTATGAGTGGAATGGAGAGAAACAAAAAGATCATGTTTCTCAGACTGAAGTGGCCAATGACTTTACATATTTTTCAAATAAATACATTAGCAGTTGAGAATATTAGTGAAGTGCAGGATTATGAGAGAGATCATAAGTAATTGTATAAACTGCCAGGCAATAGAAGACTAAACATCCAGATAATTAATTAGGTGGCTTTGACCCATAGGTTCATGTTTCACTGAACAAGGGTAGTGCCTTGTATAATTGTTGATATTTTACAACTTTATTAACACATTTTTAACAAACAATCTTTTAAAATAAATATACTGTGTGCAACCGAGTCCCACAGGATAAAGTAAATACTACAGCTAATAGTTCACATTTATTAATGAAGCTAAACCACCACTTATTATTTGTAAGAAATCATCAAAAAAACGTGTAGGGATACTAAAAAGAGGAAGTATACTTCTGGAACAAAAATATGAGAGCATTCACATAAATAATGGGTTGCTTGAGAGAAACTGAGAAGATTCGATATTCCCTAGTAGTATAAGAAGTAACAATTGGCATTATAAAAACAAACTTTAATGCTGCCATTCATTTACTTTGAAAGACTAAGACTTACTTCATACATTTTGCTGTGACCATTGCTTTTTTAGAATTTTGAATCAGTCTTGTGCCTAATAAGTATTAATATATTTGTTGTAGGAAATAAGACAGAAACAGACATTAAACACAACATTCTTCCAAGGCAGGAAGTTATTAATAAACTAAGAGACAGAACTGAACCAATTCTCCTGTTTGGGGAATCAGAAGCAGATGCATGCAAACGCCTGAGGAAGTGTGAGTTATTAGAACATGAGGTTAATAAGGTACGTTTTCAATTTCTTTCAGTTAATTTGTGTTTATTGTATGTATAAACTACATTAATAAAAGTTCTTTTGATGTGCTTTAGGGTTTTAGAAACGATTTGCAAGAAGCAATGGACCAAGTTGATCAAGATTATCTGAATGAGCTTCTAAAGTCAAAAGCAACAGATGATAGTGATACTAAATCAGGTGCTGCAGCTAATCAACCCAATGTCAGTTATGAAGAAATATGTGAAATGGCAAAGAAGATGGGGAGAGGCAATAGAGAACATGATATGCAGACAATAGTACACTTCATTCAGGTAAACTTATTGCAAGGTCTATGGTCACTGAGGAAAAGGGAGTAGGAAGGATTAAACATTTCTTTTTTTATTATTGCATTTTTCTGGGATCTTTTACATCAATAACAATTATATAATATACATTAACTATGAATGTTTTAAGGACAAAATAATACAATTTACTTGAACCCTATTTAAATAATTACCAGTGATCTATTATTAAGAGTCCTTAAATTTCTCTAAAATCTATGACTTAAGATTTATGTGGTGGTAGTTGTACTTTTGATTGCAAATTAATGTTTATTCAATGTGAAAAAATGTATATTTGTAAGCATTTTTTAATTTTTTTGTTATTGTTTCTCAAGGTGAGATATTTTTTAATTTTACTCATATTGTGGCAGAGCCTTGAAAACACTTGGCTGTAGTTGACACGTACAAGGCGTGGGTTTTATTGTGGGTACCGTCACTACGGATAGGAATGAAATTAGCCGTCCTGAAATACGCCTTATGAAATGTATAGTTCTTTGAGGAAAATTATTTTCATATCTTGCGCAATAATATAATTTTTCAACTTGTTATAAGCAGATGGTGAGTAAAACACAAGCACAAGTTGCCCGATAACGTAGATTAACCTAAGAATAATTCCTATTTGTAATAGGCGTTCTATTTTCCAAGAAACTTAAATTTTCCCCATTGTACGTTACGTTTCCACATAAATAAAAATCTAGTGTAATATCCGGAGATCTGATGGACCGAACGACACAACTAGCAGATTGGAAATAATCTACCACCTTTAAAAATTGTTCCTGGATAGACTTCATTGCAGCCCAAGTGTTGTGAGCCGGATATGCATGTTGTTAATTCACCAGATGAAATAACACCTTTCATTAAAAAATGGTTTATTGGATTACCGGATCAAGCAAAAATAGGATAAGTTCAGGGATGGGTTCTTTTAATAATAAAAAAAGAAAGAAACAGAAATACTTTTGTTTCTGAACTCTGTATTCAACTAGGAATAACACCCATTGTATGGTAAGGTGGGCAGGATTAATTATTCTGATTGAAATCAGTAATTTTATAGTTAGTTATTTTAATTTTGATTGACCTTACTAGAGGCGACATTGGACGGATGGACTGCAATCAGCCTTTTAGGTTTCCAGCGGATATTGTCCACAACAAAGAAGTACCCTGGTAAAAAAAAGAATGAGAAATATAGTTTGAGTCTCATGTATATAATTTTCCGGTGTCTAAAAATGTTCCTCCCTAGTTGACTTCAAATGATCGGTTTAAGTAAGATATTAAGTCCATTAAGGCATTTAAGTTAAGGTTCCTCTTGTAATAAGACAAATGTTTACCGGTGAAAAGAATTAGAAACTGAACTTTTCAGGTTGGAAAGCCGGAAAACAGTTGTGGGGCTCCATCTTGTTTTTTACTTACCTTTATTCAACTTTCTGTAGTTTGAAAAAATACGCTATAAAGTGAATCAACAGAATAAAATTCAGTATAGAGAAGGTAATGATTGATAGTTTATTTGTTTCTGAGGTTGTTCATTTTTTGTGTGGTCTGCTAAGCTGTAAAATACGATAATGATAAAGTCTACGGTGTTTTGCCTGTATGCCATATAATGCTTTTATCAAGAGATAGATACTTGTGATAAAAATATTCGCTTTTGTGAGTTTTCTGTGATGAAGTCAAATGAAAATGATAAAATTATAAATTTTCCTACTAACCTAAACAAACCTTCAAAAGTGAGAGACGCAGACCGCATGTCAAACGTAAGTGCTGGATGTGTCAGACCCAAACTATAAAGGCCGCATTATATCAACCATAACGCAATGAAAAATCATGCTATAATATAAAATAATACGTTAGATAATCGGAGTCATTAATGAATGTTTTTATCTACATTAACTAACAGTGTCTCTTTAATAATGTTATTCACAAGTTTTTTCGTAAAATAATATTGTGTTCCTAGTTAATCCAAAAGCAAAGCAGGATTAATTATACTAGGAATTTGTATACGAGCTGGATCAGAAAAAAGTCCCACCCACATCATCTGTTTTAGAATTGTAATTATTATTGATAACTGTACCAAGGAAATAATTTACATCTTAATAGAAAAATTAACCAATGTTCGGTTGTGATCTCACTGTTTCTATGGAATTTTTTTTGTTAAAGTTACTAGAAGTTTTCCCTGCTATCATTAGAAGCCAAGAGACCAAAGTTTTGACTACTTTACGGCGAAGTTAATATTCATGGATACGTTAAAATAAAGGCCGGGTGGTTATCCGCTGCCCATGTTTCGTAGAAATTATCCTCCAGGTAATGTTACTAGTGCATTGCCACAAGTGGCCCTTACGTATGTAAATTCCTTATGACTTTTATCCGCTCCATTTCGCATTAATGTTGTTTGAAAATTCCAAATTCTCAGGTGTATGACGATTAAAAAACATTTGCTGTTAATCTTAATTAAGTATTTAGTTAAGTCAACGTTGCTAGGTTGAACGGCTCTCAAATAACGGTTTTCCATCGTATACACTTCCTCGGTGAAGTAATATCCTGTAAGTAAAATTGCAGTTTTTATAATTAAATTCATGTGTTTCAAGACTGAAACTGTTAATGCATCTTCTCTTACCTTCATCCAACAATTTTCGAAACTTCCAAATTGTTTTTGCAATGTAATGAATCATAAACACGATAAAATTAAAAATCAATGCAATAATGAAAACGATCAATCTAACAATATTTTGAGGCGTCATTGCTTCTTACCACTACTTAAAGTATCTATGTTATTTTTATATGAAAGTGACGCATTGTCGCGTGATTTATACTGATAGATAGTTGTTTTTCGTCAATTTTCTGCTTATATGCATCGATATATTTACATCATTAAGAATATTTAATATCGTTGAATCGGTGAAATTTTTACGTTTTATTTGCTAAATTTCAGCTGTTGTTATCCAAATGGGAGGGGCAGCTGCAAACCAGGTCTCAGGAGGGAAAAAGATCAACCAAAGGAAAACTACTGGGGGCTACATACACTCAAACACAAGTCTACCTAAAGCCCTTGTTAAGGAAACTAAAGACTTTCACCCTTCCCGAAGACATATCGGACAGTCTGACTGAGATCGTTGTCCATCTTTTGAATAGGAATTATTTGAAGGTAAAACTACTCGCGTCCATCCCACACATTTCCGTTCAAATCAATTTTTGTGGTTGTCCAGGCCAGTGATGCATATCTTCAAATGGCAATCGGCAACGCGCCATGGCCAATTGGGGTGACCATGGTGGGTATCCACGCCAGAACCGGGCGAGAAAAGATTTTTTCGAAAAATGTGGCGCACGTGATGAACGACGAAACCCAGAGAAAGTACATCCAGGCCTTGAAGAGACTTATGACAAAGTGCCAGGAGTATTATCCAACAGATCCGTCGCGGTGTGTGGAGTATCAGCCGATCCATGAAGGACCCGTGCCCTCTTCAGGATAAGTGTTTTTAGTGGAGAGACAAATACTCTTTTTTAGAACATAAACCAGATGTATTGTTACGTTGTTCTATAACGGTAGAAAAAGTATGGAATATTTTATAAATTATTATTAAGAGGAGAGTTGTGTATAATTCAGTCAAATGATGAATAAAATTTATTTAACGTACTGCTGATTAGTTAATGCCAAATACCGTTCTAAATGGATAATTATTACGTATTTTTTACGGAAAAAATAAAATTTAAACGGAAAAAAGCATGGAATACCTTCCCTTCGTAAAATTTTAATAAAAGCATAAATAATACACCACTTTGTGGCAAAGCCTTTTGCTACATCGCATTGCGTTTAACCACTTTGATAAGTCTCAACTGCTTTTTGTCTGAAATAAATTGAGAAATATACTGTGGCTAAAAAAAGTATTTGTACATATCGATTTTTAAATTAAGTCTTCAAATAAAAAGTGAAGGAAGTCCAATTTAACAATATTAATTTCCCAATATATTACCACATAAATATATTTTAATTTGAAGTATGTAAATTGATTTTGGTTTACATCAAAAGATAAATATTTGTAGATATTCCTTAAATAGTACACAAATAAATATTAATACACGTATAAAAATATTTATTTTTTCATCCTTCGATATTTTATTTTACAAAATTATTATGTAGTTCTGTGTTTTGAAGAATTTTTAAATATAATTACACAATTTTTCCACCATTCCGCTCGCATTAAAGGAATGAAGTGATGAAATCCGTCAACTAATTATTTTTCACAAAAATGGTCAATCTTTACGACAAATTGCCAAAAGTGTTAAAAAAAAGTTACAGCACGATACAATGCGTCATAAACAAATTTCAAAAGACTGGAAGCATAAAATCGGCCACTCGTACAGGAAGGCCTAAGAAGTTAAGTCAACGAAATCGTAACATTATAATGAGAAAAATCGGTGAATATCGCTCAGTTAGTGCTGCTAAGTTGCCAATAAAGATTGAAAACATATCAGGAATTGTGGTTGCACTTCAAACTATTAGAAATAACATAAAAAAAGAAGGATATCATAGCAGAGTGGCCAGAAAAAAGCCCTGGATAAATAAAGTGAATCGCAAGAAGAGGATAACGTTCGCACGAAAGTATGTGAATAAACCCTGGTATTTTTAGAGGACCGTAATATTTTCAAACGATAGTAAATTTAACATTTCTAGGTCGGATGGACGTCGATTCGTATGGAGGAAACCAGGAGATGAAATGAAAAACGATTTCTGAAGTCAAGTTAAACACGGAGGTAGAAATCAATTATTTTGGGGGTGTAGGGCGAGGGGGGAGTTGGAAAATTGCACTTTATATATGGAACCATAGACAGATTTGTCTCTTAAAACATTTTAAATGATAATTTCGAACAAAGTGCCATAAATTAATGGATACACGACAATTATTGATTTCAACAGAACAATGATACTAAACATTCGTCAAAACTTGTGCAAGAATGGCCTTTATAAAATATATCACACATATTAAAAACCCCACTTCAGTCAGCGTAAATCAACCGAATTGAACACCTTCGGTCATATTTGGAGCAACAAATAAGAAAACACGACATTACCTGCAAAGAATCGCTGTAAGAAACTCTTTTCCGGGAATGGCCGTTGATTCCTTCTAATTTAACTGAGAAATTAATTCAATACATCGTCGGTTGCAAAGTGTAATTGAAGGCAATGGATGCCCAGCTAAATACTGAGGATTTTAGATTTAGTCATTAATAGAATTAGAGAATAAATAAATAAAATTGTAAGTGAACGAATGCTTTTTTAGTTGCCGTTTTAGATATATTATTAAATATACGTATTTATTAATTTTTTAATTATTACTGTATTTTATACATAGTATTAAAGCGCACTTCTGAAATTAATTAATTAAGGTATTTGTATAATTTAATACCATCATTGTTATTTCTTAAGTAAGAACTAACGCTAAACGTTGAAGCGTACGAATACTTTTTTTTACCCACTGTAGGTGTTTAGCCATACTAAAATTCAAATATGGTTAAATTATAGCAATCTGGTAAGACTTGAAGCGAACCGAAGCAAAATAAATCAATCCGAAGAAAATATTTCATATTTTTTCTAGGTGAAAAATTTCATTTCACAAAAAAAATTAAACGCTGCTGCGGCCATATGAGAACAGCATGTATTTAACATATACAGATATCTCAGCAGTCCAAGTCGGAACGTAGGAATTGTGCAGGTGGGAGAAGGACCGCATAAGTGTTAACATGCCGCCGACAAAGATCAACAACGAAATGGACAGAGTTTTCACTTGAATGTTTAGATTAACATCGGTTTTGCAGATAGAATTTTTTTTTAAATATCAGGGCAAAAGGGGCAATATAAATAAATGGAACAAAAAAAAACGAAAACACGATGAGTTTTGGGCGTCAAAATCGAAATTCCTTATGTGCTTTACCTGCACTGGGTCAATTTATTTAATTTCCGATATTCGGTTTCGTTTCGAGACTACAGCCAGTGGTGGCGACTTAGTCTTGGACCCACCAAAAGGTCAAAAAGAAATATCAACGGATTCAGATCATTATATACATTAATGACGTAACAAAGTTCTGCTATAATGGGGACATGTACAATAATTCACAAACAAGTAAAAATTCGAAACTAATTTAATCCATCGATAAAACTTGCAAACCGTGGTGGTTGCAGAAAGGGGACCACTACTGGTTCAATTTCAAAAAGGGGAAAAAGTGTATTGAAAGTTAGTGGTTATCATTCTGTTGGAAATTATGGGAATATTTAGTGGAAATTGGGATTAACAAAACAAGAATGCAGTAACCGACTTTACCTATAAACGGCAGAAGCACCACTGCAGTACGAGCATCGTGAAAGATTACAAGAAATATTTCCCTTTTTATATGCACGTGAATCAGCTTGGTACACAATACGAATCAACCATGCTGAAATTATTACCTATCTATTACTATTTAGATTCTAGTTTTCCACATTGATTTGTAATTTAATAAATCCAACAGTACCTTGTTTAAACCAAGGCCCTAGCTTTCTTCAATGTTAGTAGTTGTATGTGTTAGCAGAAACCAGACTAATTACTTTATACTAGAATTCTCCTTCTGCTTTGTTCAAATAGTCAAAGCTACTGTGGCCATAATACTATGATTAATCACAGCATACAGCAATGACATAAATTAAGTGATTAAGCAGGCCTGACTTTCGACTTATCTTATTGAATGGAGGATTACGGAGGTTACAAAAATAGCGAGTTTTAATGCACTAGTCCTATGACTCGTCATTTTGAAGCATTTTCATCCTTTTTAACAATTAACGAACGAACTGATGGAACCTTGGGAATAAATGCCCTAAAATACGTGGAACGGCAGGAAAATCGCGGTCATAAAAGGAAAACAACTGACTGACCGCCAAATAAAGCAGGAACCCCGAAAAATCCCGTTGTGAGCGCCGAACACCTTCAAAAGAAGGTAAAGTTGGCAATAAGTTACAGAGCTATTCGAACACGATTACAGGGAGTTCATTTACATGGAAGAGAAGCTCCAAAGATATCGTTGCTATCAAAAACAAATAAGTTAAAAAGAGTAATATTTGCGAAGAATCATTTTCGCTTTAAAAACGAAGACGATAACAAAAATGTGGGAAAAATATCTCTTTTTTTTTGTGTGATTTGAATGTTCGACGGTATGTGAGGCGGCTAGCAAAACAGGTATTGCTTCCAACACACCTTTAAAAAACCAATAACTACGGAGATAGAAATATAAAATTGTGGGGCTGCTTCTCTTAGTTCGTACCGGTCTTAATCGGTCTCATTTACTGCATAAAAGGGATGCTGGACCAAGAGGGATACCTGAAAATAATGAAAGATGTTATACTGTCGTATGCTTCGGAAGAAATGCGATTAATTTAGAAGTATCAACCAGATAATGATCCGAAACATACGACCAGACGAATTATACAATTTTTTCATGACGAATCAAATCCGGTTGCGCCGTGGCTTTCACAATCGCCCGATCTGAACTCTATTGAAAATCTTGGGGTACACCTTAAGGTTGTTGTGAGAGGTCAACAGATCAAAAACAAGGAAGAACTGTGGTCTACAGTTCGTCGATGTGAAAAATAAATGCCAGCCATGTTCAAAGCTCTCTAATGCCTTCGAGAAATTTGTCACGGTTTTTCCCCGTACTCGATGAAAGACTGCTTTATGAATATAACAGCTTCGATCTGTAAACGATTTTTTCCGGATTTTGTGTGGTTTCTGAGAAAAGACCTACAGATTTATTAGAAAATTCATTTATAGACAACATCACGAAGAATACATTAGACACCATTTCTTTCCTATGAGGAATATTTGTAAAATTTTATTATTATCATTATCATTATTATTATTATTATTATTATTATTATTATTATTATTATTTATTATTTGCTTTGTTTTCCCAATTCTGCGGCCCTCAACGCAGCTGCCTCTACTGCATCCATAACAGAGCCTCTAGAAAATTACAAAATAAATAGAATTTTAAAACGACTAGAGTTGAAGTCGCTTGTACAGGGTGGTTCAAATTGAAGGGTTACCAATTAAAGAGAGCGGATTGTTTTATCATGCTCTAATCTCCAGTTAGACCACTAGTTAGAGGAAACCTACCTCACACCCCCCCTTTCCAGAGCATGTATCCCAGCAATAGTTTGCCCGCCCGCCGAACACACATCATCTTTCAATGTACCCATATGCTTTTTGGTCTCCAGCACCATTCTAGCGGCCCCCATTACGGTTTGAGCAGCGAATTTTGTTGCCATGTCTCTGTGTAAGCCCATTCTCACCCCTCCATCCGACAGGGCTTCAATAAATAAATAAACCTGCGGTACAACGTAGAAAAAAACCGACCACATTAAGTGATGCTCTGGTATACAAACGCTGGACCACTGGAAGATACTGCTCCAACTGCATTAATCATATGTTCGGGTAAACACTGGCACATGCCCGTAACTTCTAGAATGCTATGGACCAATTTCAAGTCTTTTTCTGTAGTGGTCGATCCAGGACAGTACACCGTACACCCTTCCCCTACTAACATAGGCGTATTGGGCATCACTCTTACCACTCTGCTTCCTTCAAATTTCGATAGCATCTATAAATTGCGTACATAAGTTAACTGTGGGCAGAAGTTCCTGGATACTTGCGTCCTCTAGATCTTTTGTGGTTATTCCAGCCAAAATCGACACAAATAGTTTGTTTTTAATTTGGGAAGCCGAAGTACTTGTCGAAATAGTGTGTAGAGCTTCCTTCAGTATATGCGGTTTCACCGCCAAGAATACAATATCTGCCTCTTTAGCTACCACAGAGTTGTCTGTGGATACGTTTGCTCCTAAGGCCATCCAGGCGTCTAAGTTCTTTGCAAATGGGCTTGCCACGTGAACTTGGGAATATTCTATTAAACCTGAAAAATACGTGTCGGGAAGACGCGGAAGTCGCGTCGACTTCAGGCAATAAGAACACGCGAATTTATATTTCCGGAAGGAAATAGAATCTCTTTTAGGTGCCCACTCAAAAGCGAATTTCCGGAAAATATTCCGGGAGAAAATTATTAGTTCGCAGAAGCAACGTCGAATAAAGATATTAAAAAAACATCAGCAGTAACGATGTATGATTAAAGTCATATTTAGCTTCACTATTGTTTAAATCTTAGAACGACCTGTTAGAGATGGAAGTTCGAGGTACCATTGCACTCACCTACCTACTGAGATTATGTACTACGATGGTAAAAAAATAAGGTGATTTTATGTATAGAATGAAAAATCTCTATTTATTCTTAAAAATAAATATGAACGCCTCCAAAGTACTTCCCGTCCGGTACAATACACTTATGCCACAGTTTTATCCAATCTCCCGAACAGTCAGGAAGCCATAATAAATGGTCTTCAATATTTTCTTCGATTCGTCTTTTACCTCCTCAATCGAGTCGAAACGGGGCTGCCGGAGCGGTCTTTTAAGATTATTGAACACTCAAAACTCAATCGGTGCTAAATCAGGCGAATACGGTGGTCGTGGAACGATATGGGTCAAGTTTTTGGAAAATGTACTCGTAGAATCAAAGCAGTGTAGGACGCTGCATTATCGAGGTGCAAAAATCAACAATTGCCTGTCCATAACTCTGGACTCCTGATTCGAATAGCTTTTACAACTCTCAAATAATATCCCTCGTTAACGATTTGGCCTGGCGGAGGTAATTCACAATGCATCACACCATGACAATCCAAGAAAACTATCAACATGATCTAGATTTTTGTCTTAGTTCTTCTTTGAACTTGATTCACCTTTGGCACGATACTAGCTGGATTGGTCAGTTGTTTCCGGGTCGTATTGATAGATCCAAATCTCATCTCCCCGAACGATATGTTTTGTGACGTTCTAGTAATCAAAAATCATTATTGGACAGATTTGAGCGTGACGCTTTTTTTTTCAACAAATTGAGTGTTTCTCGAACCAATCGAGAATTGATGAGTTTGAGGCAGAAAACATCTTTTAAAATGGTTAGGGCTGATCCAAATGAAATGCTCGAGGCATCAGCAAGGTCTCTAATTATCAATCGACGCTTTTGGAGCACCAAATCTTTGATTTGCTTGACGTGGCTGTTCGCCTTGAACTCCACCGATTTCTTTAAAGGTTTTGTACCGTTTAGAAATGTATTTTTTCGACCTCGCCATGTTACCAACGGCACTCTATAACATTCTCAACGTCTGCGCGGCAGAACATTCATTTGGCAAAGAAAATTTAACGCAAATTTTTTGCTGAACCAAATTAGGCATAATAAAAATCAAAAAGTTCACTTTTACATATTTATGAAAACATGTGTAGCTTTATAGCAATTAAATATACGGGGTGTTCCATTTAAAGCTCTGATTGAAGATTACTCAAAGATGGGACATTGCATGAAAAAACGTCTGAAATAAAAGTTGTCCAGTAAAGAAGCGGACATGTCGTTAAGATAGCGGCTTTTAGGCAAAATGTCATTTTAAGGTCATTTCAAGAAAACTTTTTTTTCAAATGGTTCAAACAATCCCTCTATCTAATAAAATATATATATATATATATTTATATATATATATATACATTTTCTTTTTTTTATTTCTTCTTATTAGAGTCTCCCTTATACCAAGATCTATAGGAAATCGATATTATTTTTTCGACAATCAATTTAATTGTTTTGTGTGAAATTATTCAAAAATTATTCTTTTTATTTCAAAATTCAATAATGGAAATGGGTCTCTACACTTTGAATGGAAAATTTAAAATGGTTTTTATTTATGGAATGGTTGGAAGAAATGTTAGTCGGGTAGTAGAACTTTATGTCGCAAGATTTTCAGATGGTAGTTCTCTGTTAGACGACTTTGAAGAGTGCTATTAAAAATTTCAAAGAAACGAAAACGTTGGAAACGAAAAAAACGCAATCGCTCCAGAAGTGCAACACATAAAGACAATCAAATGGCAGTTCTTGCAGTTGTTGCCTTCGATCCCTAAGTAAATCGTCGTCAAATTGCTGTTGACTCAGGAATATCAAAGACAAGTGGCCAAAGAATTTTGAAGGTGAATAAATACCATCTTTACCACATTTCTTTACATCAGGAACTCCATGGCACTGATTTTGAAAACCGAATAAATTTTTGTTATTGGACAAGGCAGCAATTCAATCAGAAACGAAATGACTTTTCCAACGCTTTATTTTCTGACGAATTCACATTCACAAACGATCGTATAGTGAATGGACATAATTTGCATTTTTGGAGTGCTGTAAACCCACAATGGCTTAGAGAAGTTGAACATCAAAGACCACGGTTAGTGGAGGTATGGCGCGCTATTATTGGGGAATACTTGATTGGACCTTTCTTTATTGAAGCAAACGTTCTATTTGCGATTAGACGCTTGATGTGGTATCAGCATGACGGCTATCCCGCCCATTTTTCTAGAATGACTCGTGAGGTTCTAAATGAAATATATCCAGATCGATGGATTGGACGGGGCGGTCCATTGACCTGGCCTCCTAGGTCGTCTGATCTGACCTCACCAGATTTTTTCCTCTGGGTTTTTTTTTAAAGGACAAAATTTATGCAGAAGTATCAAGAACTGCACACGACATGAGAAGAAGAATTGAAAATGCGTGTCAATTGATCAACGGGAAGGTGTCGCACAGAGTTAACCACTCTTTTCGAATAAGAGTTGAGACGTGTTTGGTGCAGGACGGACATTCTTTTGAACATTTGCTTCCATAAGTTTCTTAAATCAGGATTTTAAATTAATTTTCGAATAAAAAAAATAATAAAAATATATATTTTTTGGATTAGATGGGATTGTTATGAGTATTAAACAGAATATGCATTGCCAAACTTTTCTAGGAAAAAAATGTAATAATTTCGACTATCTCAAAAATGGGACAAAAATCAAGGATAACTCTGCAGGAAAACGTCTAATAGAAAATTGTTCAAATAAAAGATGTTCACTTTTTGAAGGTCTACAAGGATCTCTAAAAAAGTATGGGGTTGCCATTTGGAAAAAAAGTTGTCCTAGAAACGACAGTAAAATAACGTTTTGGCTAAAAGTCACTATCTTTATGACATGGCTCCTTCTTTACCTGGCAACTTTTATTTGAATTTTTTTTTCATAGAACGTATCGTCTTTGAGTAATCTTCAATCACAACTTTAAAATGGGACACCCTGTGTATGAATACGTGAAACTATTCATAGATGTCGCAAACAGTACTACCAATCTACAAAAAATTATTCCATGATTTTATAATACCCGCGAAATTTAAATGAAAAGTTCACCTTATTTTTTTATCACAATAGTATGTTACGTCTATCAGTTTTACCTTTACTATGTATACTTTTACATATTGCTTTAGCCATTGCCCCATCTCCTATAAATCCAACTTTATGCGGCAGTTTTCCCGACGTTCCATACAGGCATCTTTGAGGTCTAAATATTAACTGACTGAAAAATAACGCCACAAAGAATAATAGAAAAGTCGCAAGTTAGAAAAATTTTAAATGAAACGACGACAACATAGAAACCAAATCTATTACGTTCTTGACTTTAACCGATACTTCGTATCTCTTTTCGGAGATCACCATGTGATTATGAGGTACGTTAATGTAACTCTTCAAAAAAATTTTTATAGTGATAGTTCTGACCATTAATAGAGGTCTGAGTTCAGGTCGAAATGAAGCTACCTTGGTATGTTTCTAAGAGATTCAGTGTATATATTTGGACACTTATATAAACATATAAAAACGTGATACATTTAATAATTAAATATTCAGTATTTACTCATATCCTGAAATTATACGTTTAGGTCTTACTAATATTTCCATCGTTCATAACTTACGTACTTATACTATTTTTTTGGTATAAAAAATCAAATTCACAAGGTACTTAATCATACGAAAAAAAAACGGAACTAGAACATCTAGAGGGATCAGTAGGGGGAATTCGTTACACTGAGTTTGAGTCCATAAAAGAGCTCTGTTTGTATAAGTGGAAGCTTTTATTGTCGCCATTTCCTTAGCTTTCTTCCCCAGCCCAATGTTCACACAATGTAAAATATAAAAAGCGCTCTATACAAGTTTAACCCGAACTACTATAAGATTTTTCAAAGTTTGTTTTCTCTACGTCTTATTTGAATTTATAAAAAATAAACTCTCATTCAGGTTGGTACCTACCTATATACATTTAGCTGTACAGAGTGACAAAAAGAAATTAAAGGAGACCGCTTATTGATTCTTTGCATCAGTCCTCAGACTCTTCAGATAGTTTTTATGGAAAAATTAAACGACAATGATTTTTAATAAAAGTAATACAGGGGACGCCTTCGAGCACAGAAAAAATTATGATACCTATTTTTGGTAAAATCATTCCTAGGCAGTCATAAAACTCAAAAGAGTTTTTTAACTCTCTAGGATATGTAAAGTGGAAACAAATTCTTTCGCAACAATTGTAAAGATAAGCTGCGGTAGAAACAGATTCAATTTTTTTACACTCTATCCTTAATAGAACACCAAGGAAAAAATATAAACGGTTCAGGTCTGGTAATCCTGCCGGCCACTTTATGGCACCACGCCTCTCCTTATCTCAAACTAGTTTTAAAAAGGTGTGTAGTAAGTTGGAATATCATATACAGTAATGGCCATATGTACGTATCGAAACTATTCAAATATAGCTTTTTTTGTTAGTCAACTGGCATAGTATAAAATATAAAATGGATTCTACTATTAAAGCCTTTTCGTCTTCCTCGATATATTGGTATTTATTAAAATTTGATTTAGAAGATATATCAGAACCGAAATTACCTGTGGACGAAAGCATGGAAACTTTGAATTTCTTGTTGAAAAAAAGCTAATAGCAATTAAATTCATGGAATATAGAGAGTATGCAATAGTCCTCTAGCAGTAACAATGCAAAAGCGTCCCAAGAACTAAAACACCGCGTTGTTCAGTTATCTAAAAATTAACACAACCGGTGCGGTATTTTTAATGCTTCAAATGTTCGTAAAGGAACAATATTAAAAATGTGAAAACATTTTCTCTTGAACCTGGCACGACAGGCAATTTTCCAAGACCAAGTAGGGCTAAAAAGTAGCCAAATGTATTGAGGAATTAATAAAGATGTGGGAAAAGTTCCCTTATGGAGTTTGATGAATATTTCAAGATGTCTTGCTGAATTCTTGTGGATTAACACGAGCAAATTTCAGTTATTCGCTAATGATAGTATTCAACACGTAGGACATCCCAAAAACGCAAGGTTCAACCGCCAAGATCAGTTACCCGCTGTAAAAACATGGGGGTGGAAGTATTGTGGTTAGGAAGTGTTCTACTTCATCTGGATTTGAACTTCATTTTAATATTAAAAATTTTAATTAAAATAGAAAAACTATAGACTGATTCATGTATAAGAACATCTTACGAGACCATATACTTCCGTTTCCTGAGTGGGAAATGCCTCTGCTTCATAATTTTTGACAAGATAACAACCCAAAGGATGCACTAAGTTTATTAAAAATTGGTTTGAATAAAATTGTATCCTTAAATTGGAATGGCCGTCGCGACGTCCTGATTTTAACCCGATCAACCATAAAGAGAATGGAAATTAATTCCTGTAAAAATTTGAAGAAAGCTTAGTTATTCTAAGAACGAAAGGAACAATTGTTAAGGGAAACGAATATGCCACCAAATATTAAATAACATTTGAAACAAATATTATATTTCACTCGTTATTTAAAGAAAATTTATAGGCTTCCATACATTTGTCCACATTGAATTTCCTTTTTTTTTTGCAATTAATATACGCGAAACACATCATTCACACTCTGGTGCAAATTTTAAGAATATACAGCCCTAAGCAGCAGTAGCACACTGTACAAATAGTTTTGAAAGTCTAACGCAAAAGGAAGATTTACCGAAATATTTAAAGTTTTCATAGTCGTGGCTACTACTCTATATGCAAACTGAAATACACCTTACATAGCGTGACGTCAAAACTTATGTATATAGCGATAATGCACAAGTTCGAATTTTGCTTCTAGTACATACATTATTTAGGAGATTCTAATATAGCCATGAACAGTGGCGTTAGCTTCCAGTGGCGATTTAAAATCTTTTCGCAATCTCAATAATGATAAAAAGACACTTTAAACGGTCGTCCAACGGAAACCATAACAGCTATATTTCGTATTTCACTGAAATTTCATAAGCTACAAAATTTGGCACCAAAACTTTCCGACGCTACATCCTTCATTGGTCAATACCTGAGACGATCATTTGGTGAAGGATCCCGGAACAAAGAAAAAAACTGGACACAAAAATCTTATTAAATTGATTCAAACTTTTTAAGTTTTGCATTGATTTTCATGGTTCTTTTTAGAAAATTAATTTGGTTTTATAGCATGAAATCAAAAGTTGCGTTTTGTCCTTTAGCAACGAACTCAGTCGATTAAACAATCGCCATGTAAAAAGTTCGTTGACTTCAGTTTCAAAATGATGACTAACCCGAGATTACTAATTGTTACTCGAGTACGAATTAAGTGAACCAAGTAACTGCAAAATGCGTATTTTGATAACATTAGACGTATAAAATGCATTCAATTCGGTTGCATGAAGAAAAACGTGAAAGTAGTGATGATAAATACCACAAATCCTTACTTGATCCTTCTTCACCGATCGAAAGATAATAATAGACGACGGGACAGGACTATCGATAACGTCCGGAGTTCCGTAGGGGTCGGTCCTAGGACCATCTCTCTGGAACATTTCTTACAATTAAATTTTACTAATCGAAACTTTGGCGATAGTCGGACAGAAAAACGTCCAGAAGTTTTGAAAAGAGGTCGAACGAGCATTGGAGGAAACAGTTCACCATTTGGATGAAATGGGTGTACAGATTGCACCAGAGAAGACAGACATGATAATTCTATAGGGAAGAAGGAAATTAAAGGAAATTTGGGTTATTGTGCAAGAGATCCAGATAAGCGACTCAAGTCCAGTAAAGTAAATGGGAGTGTACATTGGTATTAACACACGTATAACAAACCATGTAACGAACACCTGCACAAAACAACAATGTTAATTAACGTATTGTGTTGCGTAAGGGGAAATATTGGAAGATCAAACGGAAAAAAACCTAAGGTAATGGGTAAAGCGTACGCTATGCAATACCCATCTGGATCGAAGTAACGGAGTACAAGTTTTGGAAAAAAAGGTTCGAAAGGGTAAATAGGTTGGTAGCAATTAGCATTGGTTTATCATACAGCACCTTCCCCTACGTAGAGGTTTCTAGCCTTGGAGAGAATTGGGTCGATTAAGCTAGGATTAGAAGAACTAGTCGAATTACAATCGGCAAAGAAAAACAAAGGGAAACGTACGAAAATAAGACCGAAACATTCACTAGAGAGGTCAGGGCATAGAATTGCAGAGAATGGTGAAAGGTAGACTATTACGTAACACAGGTAATAATGCGACACGAGACATTTGGGAGCTATGGAAATAGGATAGGCGGATAGCAAGGCCTAAAATGTCGGTATTGCGAGGGGGCAGTTGTACACAAATGCGCTTTATTCATCTGCAAATAATGAACAAATCAGGGAATCCATGTTGAATAACAAATGGACCGCAAAACAACCGAGAGAATCATCGAGACTCAGCTTCTAGAGATATGCAATATGTACCATTGTGGTCAAAGTAACGGCAGTACCTCAATGAAATTGTAGAAAATTCAGATTTTGCGTTTAAAAGTTCTCTCAATGCAAAAAATGTAGAACGTTTAAATTTATCAACATTCATTTCAGATATCATTGAAAAAACTATTTTGATAAAGTGTGAATAAACAAAATTCCTATAGCAGCATACCGTAGTGGTCCCCAATCTTAAACGAGCAAAATATTAGCAATTTCCGATATTTTTTGGGATTTATGCAAGTTTTACTTTTTTTTATTCGTAACTAATCCTTATTTTTGTATTATGCACGCAATTATGAGCAAATATTTCTATTAAAAAAAAAAAAATGTCGGAAGAAAAGAGAATTGTTCTGCAGAAAAGCGGGGTTTAATTAAAAAAAAAAATAGCGTAATGAGGACGCAACTTACTCGGAAATTCAAAATTTTTAAAATTGTTCAGGGAAAATGGTGGGAAATGCTCTAAATTGGCTACCTATATCCGAAACTCGTGGTCAGAAACGGAAAACGACCAGGAGACGGAGAGTAGAAATATTTCAGCAAGAACCATAAGGCGACGCCTTCAGGATTACAATTTAATGGCGAGAAATCCGTGAAGAATTTTTTTGCTCAATAAAAAACATTTTAAAAAACCAGTAGAGTTTGCAAGAGCATATTTAGATTGGCCTCCTACAAAAGGGCGTAATGTTCTTTGGTCAAATAAACATAAGATCGTATTATTTGGTAATACTGAAAGCAGAGATTATGTCCAATGTCCCCCAGGAACCTCCTATCAACCTGAGTACATCCTTAAGATCGTTAAACATTGAGGTTCGAAAATTATGGTGTGGGCATGTTTTTCCTAGCATGGAGTAAGACCTAAATTTTGAATAAAAGAACATCATGACTGCCAGAGTTTATGTTGGTTTTTGAGGAGAAATTATGCTACTTTATGCTCACTATGAAATACTATTAAAATGGTTCTTTATGCAGTATAACGATCCAACGTATACTAGCCGATTTTGTTAACAATTTTTAAACGATGAAAATTTGGATGTCTTAGTTTGGCCTGCTCAAAGTCCGGACCTCAATCCTATTGAAAATCTTTGGAACGGTGTCAAATATGCTGTAACAAAGGGGAAACCCAAAAATCAAAATGATCTTTGGGCTGTAGTGGAAAGTTCTTGGAAAAATATTCCTCTTGGTAGATGCCAAGACTTAGTAAATTCCGTGGGTCGTCAATGTGAAGTTGTCATTTTATTCTTTAGGGGCCATAAAAATTCATTTTATTTATAACATAAAATAATACACTCAAGTTTTCTTAATTATTTGTTAGAATTTCTGCTTGTATCTGTTTTTGGTAATTTCTTAAAGCACTGCTATTTTTTTGGCCACCACTGTACATATATTCTAGATGAATCGGACACGAAAATATCTTAAAATTGAGTAAAAATTGCCAGTAAAGTCCTTTTTATTTTCGGAGACTCAACTTTTCATGCTGTCAGTTTTTCCCCAAGGTCACCTTCACGTGTCATTTGGGGTCAATTTCGTTTTTTCAAATGGAACACCCAACTTTATTCCTATATTCGAATTTTTCGTTGACAGTAAAAATGTTTTTTTTTTTAATATTTCTTGCTGAAAGCGATAAAATTCACAATGCTAGGGCCAAATTGGGGGACCTGCGGAATCGTTGGTACCGCGCAACACTGCATTTGCCAGCAGCCAGTCGAAATTTTAAGAAGCGAGTGCGTAAATGCACCAACTCCGGAATCTTTAATGGAAACAATGTTGGAAAGGAAATCAAAATGGGATCGTTGCAGCAGCGCCATTTTTTCAATAGTAAAAAAAAACAAAGGAGGAAACGTAGCGCTCAAAATAGATAACCCTAAAAGAAAAAACTACAGAGAACCACGATTGGACCATAAATAGGAAAATAACAAAAAACTGAAAAGAGCTACCGAATCAATACGCCTCTCTGGCTCCAGGAACAGTTTGGGGTCAAGTTTGGTCAGGAATCCCGAGGTTTTTATTAATGGGTAGAGGCTTCGCCGAATCTTACACTACTCGGTAGCTATAACAAGAGACCGGACGTCTTTAATTTCTTCGAGAAAAAGAACGTTGCTTTGCGCCAGACCTACGATGTCTGGATAGCAGATTTCTTCCAACTTCATAAAAAAAACCAAAACAAAGTAACCGAGTAAAATTATTTTTCAGGAACTTTCAGGCAAAATTCAATATCAGATGCGAATCGACAAGATCAATGGTTTAGAAGAGAACATCAAAATCTATGTAAAACTTATAGTAACATATGTTTAAAATTGAATTTTTGAATAAAATTTCTGTTTGACCGTTTTCTTTGTCAAGGAGAGTTTATAAGCATTTATCTACCTTGGAATTTTACAACTTCTTCAAGCTTATTGGCATTTAGGGATCACAATTCTGTCATTTTCTAAGTACTTAAACTGAGACTTAGACTAAAAATTAAATTTCACAATTGTACGTACCCACCTATACCGAGTGCACAAATAAGAAGGGCTGCCCGCTCTATATCAGAAATAATTCATTGTAAAATTTCGGAAAAAGAAATTTTAAGTGCACCAAACTGAAAATTACAAAATTTTTTTCCTCAAATGACTAAAGTATTAAATACCAGATGCCATCATAGAGACCAATTGTTTGCCCCTGTATAAATAACAGATAGTAACAGCATCTGATTTCGACATATATTTGAGGTTATAATTCCAAGAAATGTCAAACTGTATAGGTGTATGCCGAATTCCTCTGTCAATCCTTGTCATAGTGAGACAAGAAATTCCGCACCTGCGTACTAAAATTCAATATGTGTTACATTTCTAATGTCATACATATGTCAAATTCGGCTGCAGTCACCGTCACTATTTATATCGCATATAAATGACAATTTTGCGAAATTTTGAGAATATTTTCAGTTTTCTAAAAATTTTAATACCACGATCTCTTACGTCCTCTATAGGTCAGTTCCGAAGTTACATTTTTTATGTGCATTTCGTTTTCTCACAGATTTGCGCTCGGACTAAGAAATAGGTACCGCCTGCAGGGCAGCCTCTGTGATTTGCACACTCCTTACATTATTTGGTGATTCGCGCATAAAGGAATGTTACCACAATATATTCTAATAAATTACTTACAATAAGCAGATATTTATTAGGTACGAGGTGGCCCGGTTTAGAGTGCCTCTCCCATTATCTCGGAAGTTATGCTGGATAGGTAAAAAACCTTTGCTCTCTTATATAACAGTATTTTGCTGTTTTCCAAGTGGACAGTGTACCAAACGATTTGTGATTATGAGCCAAAATCGACCTAAAATTCAACTTTAACACGAGAACAACTATTTTTTTAATACACCCGTTATACTTCTCGATATGTTTTTATACAGGGCGTATCGCAGCTACATGTACAGTCAGTCGCGAAAGTCTACATACACTTCAAAACAATTTTGTTAACATTTTTTGAGATGTCCTTATCAATTCTTCCGAAAATAAAATTATATTTTAAAGTAGTACCAGATGAACACCCTCTAGTACTCCATATGTTTAAAAATTTCATACACAAAATTGTGGGAAGAAAAGAAACACCAACAGTGATTCGAAGTTTAATAATGAATCTTAGAAATCAGAAGAAGTCTCACGATGAGATAGCAACCAACTTAAATTTACCTCGCAGTAGAATTCGAAGAATCGTTAAACGCTGTAATAATCGAGGAAATTACAAACAAATACAGCAAGATGTGATCATCTCAAAAAATCAAATGAAAGAGATGTGCGATCACTTTTTAAAAAAGTTTCTTCAAAACCCAAAATGAGTACTCCAAAATTTACTATAGAGATTGAAAATGATATTGGAAAGACTGTTAGTTCTGAAACAATTAGACATACAGTCAGTCACAAAAGTGTTTGAACGAAACAAATAAGAATGTAAAATTACTATTTACTTAACATATGATAAATTGAACCATATTATCAAGAAGGGCATCTATATAGATAAATCGCTACAAAAAAAAATACCATCCCGTTCGAAAGGTGTTTGAAATATTCTTTATATTGACCCACAAATGTATTCGAACAATTCGAACAGGAAAGAAAATACGAACTGTAAATAATATTATGACCAAAATGTACAAATATTTGTCAGCTAATGTTGTAAAGTCAATAAGTAAATATCATTTACCGCCATAGATTATTGTTTATATATATAAAAAAAAAGAAAAGAAAAGTGAAACAACAGTCGGCGAACGATAATGAATATTAAATGGCATCACAGAAGTAAAACACATGCAGATATTGCTCGTTTGTTAAGTAGAAATCAATCAACTATCTCGTACATTAAAAAAAAAATAGAACAGGGAAATATCATCAGAAAACGTCAATCAGGAAGATCAAAGAAATTGATAAAACGTGATGGATCTATGGTTTTACGTAAAAATATAAAAAATCCTTTTATTTCTGCACAAAAACTTGCGGGATATTTTTAACCCAATTTAGAAAAGAAAAACATCCTGAATTATGTAGGCGTATTGTAAGAATGAACGACGTACATAGACGAGTTTCTAGGACGAAGGCTTATAACATCCGGAAAAGCCGAAAAAAACACCTCAACTTTGCAAAACAATACATAACTAAGGATAAAACATTTTGGGATAAAGTACTTTTCTCTGATGAAAACAGCTACAATGTTTTTGGCAGTGATGGACACCAAAAAGTGTGGAGGACAAAAATACAGAACTGGGTCCTGGAAACTTACGTGCAACTGTTAAAAATGGGGGTGGATCAATGATGGTGTGGGGGTGCATGGCGGCAAGTGGGGTTGGAAACCTTGTCTTCATAAGGGGAATTATGAACAATTTAAAATATTTGCAAATATTAAAAAATAATTTAAAAGTAAATGTAAAGAAATTGGGTTTGCCAAGAGATTGTTGGTTTCGACAGGGCAATGATACAAAGCTCACAGCCCATGTAATGAAAATTTTGTTGATTTATAATAACCCTCACTTATTACCAACTTCACCACAAAGTCCAGATATAAATCCTATGGAACATTTGCGGGATTAAGTCGAAAAAATGCTAGGAATCTACCCCATGACCTGTAAGGACAGTTTAGCCCAATATATTTTGGAATTCTGGAATTCCATTGGTGCGCAAGTAACACAAAATTTAGTACATTCCATGCCACGACGCCTACAAGTGGAATCGAGGCACAAGGGGCCCTACCAAATATTAAAGCTCTGAACTCTGAAAATCTATTTACTTTTATTATATTCGAATACTTTTGTGGGTTACATGTTATGATTTGCATAGAAACATTATAATTTATATTGGTTGTATATAACCATTTTTAATTTAATTTTTATCTAATTTAACATAAATTAATGTATTTCATAAAATATAGCATATGTTATTTTTTTATTTTGTATAAGAATAATAAAGGATTTGACTTCAACGACTTAATATCGTTCGAAGTATAAAATGAGTCACGAAATGCTTTCTTGGCTCATTGTATACTACGATTAAATAACTATCATGAAAGAACGCCGAGAAAACAACCACTAATATCTGCAGCAAATAAATAGAAAAACCTAGATTTTGCTAATAATCACTTAAACGAAGGCTTCTAGTTTTTGAAAATCGTACTAGAAAGTTAATTTAATATTTTTGGATGTGATGGAAAGGGTAAAGTATGAAGAAAAGCGAATGAAGAGCTCAAACCTCAAAATTTAGTGTCGACTGTTAAACATGAAGGAGGTAACGTCATGCTTTGGGGTTGGAAAATAGGATTTTATTGATAGTACCATGAACCATCTATAATATTTAAAAATACTGCAAGACAATTTGATTCCATCAGTTAATAAACTAGAGCTTGGCGATCGTTGGATATTTCAACAAGACAAACATCCCAAGCATACAGCTCGGGTTGTTCGTGAATAAATCTTATATAATGTACCTAAACAATTGCACACACCTCCTCAATCGCCCGATTTGAACCGTATAGAACACCCATGGGACGAATTACAAAGAAAGATTAGAAGATTAAAAATAACTAACAAAGAAACATTGAAACACGTTTTACAAACTTCGTAATTAGAAATACCATCTGACGTCATAGAAAATTTAGTTCTATCAATGCTAAGAAGTCTTCAAGCAGTGCTTGTTTCAAATGAAGGACCAACCAAATATTAATTATAAAAAAATATTTAGTACAAACTAATAGATAAATTACATCTAAAAGTGTATACAGACTTTTATGGACTAGGAATTCTTGATTTCTATTTTTTATTTAAACTTGACTGGAAATAAATAATAATTTTTGTTATATTTATACATTGTTCCTAGAGTAGTATTATTACATAATTAACAAGAGAAAATACATTCATTACTTTATTAGTTATATATAATTTACAGGGTGTATGTAGACTTTTGTGACTGATTGTATGTACAGTCCGTAAAGGACCCTGGCACTTGTACTTTTACAAGTATCAGATCTTTGGGCGTTAAACGGTGGTGTTAACCTTACCGTCAAACTCGAGGCATTGAGGCAACGAAGCGGCTCCACTTAATGGTACCGATGTCAAAAGCTTAGGCATATGAAAATGAACTGTACTGCTGCAGTAAAGTGCGAGAAATATGAAAGAAACCACCATAGCGTTGAATTCACCAAAGCCACAAATATTCCCGCCAAATACTATCGAGGACCCCATCCGGCTAATTACAAATAATGTAAAGAAATTCCCCAGTAACCAACGGTCTTCGTTTCAGTGAGACCACAAAGACTGCCCTCTGCCAGTGACGACTAACATAGATTTCTTTACTAAAAAGAGGCTGATAGAAACTAAACAGACAATGGAAGAGAAAGAAATAAGACAGAGCCGGTAGGCTCTCTTTCAGCTGAACAGGAACCTTTTTGAAGCCTAATACACTTCTTAGTAAGAGAGTGGAAAGATACGGAAAAATGTTTCGAGAGCAAACCGAAATGCTAAAAATCATTAAAATTAAAAATGCTATCAACAAGGAAGAATTCGAAAAGAAGAAGGAAAGGATCACAAGGACTTCTCAAGAACAGGGAAAAAGTGAAAATGAAGACGAGAAGAAGGAAGAAATGGATCTGAAGCAGATCCAAAAACAGTATGGGGAAGAAAACAGGAGGAAAGTAAACGCGATGCTGTGGGACTCAGTCAACCAGCTACATCGACCGAGAAGCAGGAGTCAAAAGGAAAAAGCCAGAAAATCCGACCAATAGTTATTAACAATGCGAGCAATGGGACAGTTGCTTACGATAAATTGAGGACCAAGAACACTGCTATAACAAAGGCAAAATGATGGAATAGGGAGTGACAATAATCCCAAACTCAGCAGAGGACTACAAGTTAATGGCTAGACTACTAATAGAAGAGAAGAAGGTATTCCACACTTTTTCTTTTCCAAAAGGCAAAACAGTGCGAACGGTGATAGAACCTCTACGTGATAACGTTACAGAGGAAGACGTCAAAACCGATTTACTGAGACGACAAATCGCCCCAGTTTCAGCGCAACACATGAAGAGCCGAAAAGATAAAAAGGCCCTGCACCTTGTACTTGTTCAACTACAATTTGTCGTCGTACAAGCGGAAAAAGAAGATGAAGGAAATATCTTTGGGATTAAAACCTGCTACGAGTTAATTGTACAAGTCGAATACCAAAGACAACAACCAGGACCTACACAGTGACATACATACAACAAGTTTAGCTATTTGCAAAGGTATTGCCCTGCAACAGCAAGTTGTGTTAAGTGTGGAGAAAGCATAAAAGCCAGAAATGTCCGTCCCGGACAAATGTGCAAACTACCAGCTATAGAGGCCGCAAAAAATTACCGCAGTAATGGAAAATACAGCAAAAAGTACAAAAAACCAAGAACCAAAAAAAAACTGTTAAAGATGTTGTTGCTCTATCGCCCTTCAAACCCGGGCGGAGCTACGTTGGAGTAACAATAGAAAACAATTAACAGCAGCAAAACTCCAAGAAAGATCTAGTTTACTTCTAACAATCTCTTAAGCTAACGCAAATGATGTAGTTAGCAATTCTTTACAGATCTTCCCAAGATACAAAGTTAGTAGGTACATCAGCATCTTACAGCAGCGGAGATAATATCATAGAACATCGATGGTGTTAGAGCGTAAAACAGAAATGCAGGAGCTGCTAGAACGCCTGAATGTCAATGTAGGCCGCCATGCAGCAAGCAAGGCTTCGCCCTATACAACATCTCAGATTCCCAGAATATCAAACACACAGGGAGGGCAATGACAACGAAGATCGGCCCTGAGAGAAAAAAATAACATCCCGTATGTCGAGTTTCCGCCAATTCAAATGACAAAAATGAATGCGATAGCAATTGTAGTCAAAGGCATGGGGGACAAGGTGAGAATTGCATCCTGCTGCCATTCCAGAGGCACGGAGTTCTAGTGAAATCACCTGGAAGAAGCGCCCTTTAAAAAACAAAGAGGACAGCATATAGCAATCAAGGATTTCAACGCGAAGTCTTGAGACTGGCATAACATAACAACCGACAGAAACAGCAGGCAAGTGAAAAACTCTCTAGAAAATATTCGTTTAATTAATTATAAATAATTCATAAAAATAAATAATCATCTATAGTGACGAAAAAAAATTAGAGGTTTGTAGAAAAAATTTTGAAAATGTCTTATTTGAAATAATACTGAAGCTTTCCATAGAGAGTGCCTTAAAAGGACAGTTACATTCTCAAAAGGTATTATGGTGTGGGATTGCACGCTGTCCAAAGGACCCGGGCAATTAAATTTTACAGAAGGCACAATAAATGCGGCGAGGAATGAAAATATTCGTCCAAATATTCGATTAGTTTTGAGTTTTCACTCTATATGTAAGTATAAGTTTAGTACTTGCCAAAAATGGACAAAAACGAAGTGCGTACAGTCATAAAAATATTTCTTTATCAAAGACTTAGCGACAACGGAAGTGAAAGCTGAGTTAAATTCTACATTCGGCAATTGATCCCTATAACTTTCTACCATCAAGTCATGGGTAGCGGAGTCAAGCGTGGCAGAACCAGTACCAAAGATGCCACACGTTTGGGAAGGCCAAAATCAGCTACGACTGACGAAATCATCCAAATAAACCGATTTTCTGCGTTGTTTCATTACGATAGATCAAATATCATTATTCATCGGAGACCAAAGAACAGTCCCGAAAGTGAACAGCAAAGCATGAACCAGTTTCCAAAAAAAAAAAACTGTTCCATCATCCGAAAAGATTTTGGTGGGTGTGTTTTGGGATTCCAAAGGGAATCTTTTTATTGGCCGTTTTCCAAAGGAAAAATACATTAAAGGAGAATATTGTTAAACCATCAAAGATAAATAGCATTAAAGAATTTTGTAGAAACGCCCTGGTTTGGCAAAAAAAGGAAATCCTGTTTCATCAGGAAAACGCACCACGTTGTAAGTCTCATGCCCTGATACATAAAAATTAAAAAGTTGGGTTTTCAAGTACTGCCACATGCACCCTGCAATTTATCAGATTTGACTCCTTTCGATTTCAGTTTTTTCCTGAATTAAAAAAAAATCTCAGTAAGAATTTTGGGTGGGATGCTTAAGTCACATCCGCAACAAATATGCATTTATAAAAATTGAACAAATCTTATGGGATTGGAATAAAGACCTTGGAACATCGTTGGGCTAAGTGCACTGAATTTCGGAGAGACTATGTGGAAAAAAATATATGTGATAATACCGCCCATTTTAAATCGTTTTATTTTCGAGCCCGGACACACTTTGTCCCATCCTCGCATGTAAAAATCTTGTGCGCTCAATGCCTGATAAGTCAGACAATCATAAACGCTAAAGGAGACGTTATATGCTATTATTTATATTTAATATAAAATTTATTACTTGTTCCAATACTTTGTCACAGGGTTTTTTGACAAATGGACTTATTCAAATACGTTACTCAAAGAAATATTTATAATTTTCAAGCAAAACTAATTCAGAACCGTTTTTAAAACCATAATAATCAGATCGATGATTATTTCCACTTTAACAAAGTGAATTTGCTATAAATCTCAGTTCAGAAAATTGATTTTAAAACCTAATTGTTTGTTCCAACGCATAGTTGTTAAGGCTCGTATAAGAAAGAAAAACAAAGAAGAAAAAATGTCGAACGCAAAGAAGTGAGGAAAAATAAAAAAAATACAACCTATTGATACAATTGTCCAAAATCGCCTCAAATGTGTTTAGGGTGTTTCAATGAATACTAAGTCACATAATATATTGCAATATTTTATCATAAACATAAATTAATAAAAATATAATATAATATATTTGAGTCTTGGAAAACCAGAGAGGTCTAACAACAAATGACTGTAAATTATTTTATATTGCTAATATGAAAATATACTGTGGTCAATATCCAGACGGACCTTATAGACGATCAAGTTCTCCAGCCGAGATAGTTATGCCATTATCAAAACCTATTTATAATTTTGGCTGTAATATAACAGCAGATCGTTAGTTTACCAATTTACAATCAGTGAAACAATTGGAAAAGGGAAACTTTCACGTATCGGAACAATAAGAAAAAGTAAGCGGGAAATTCCACAAAACTTTGTATCACTTTCAGACAGAAATCAATATATGTATTTGGGTATAACGAAAATAAAACTTTAGTTTCACATGTCCCTAAGAAAAGCAAAACTGTTGTCCTGTTATTTAGTACACATTTTGGATCTAATGAAGTTGCTGCTTATCTTGAAAAAAAAAACAAAAATGGTAGAAATTTATAATTCTACTAAATGTGATTGTCAACGTAGTTGATAAATTATGTGCTACCTATAATGTTGCGAGATCTACTGAAAGATGGCCCGTTGTAATTTTTTTATCACTTGTTAAATATAACCGGAATGAATTCTCAAGTTGTACTATTTGGCTAATAAAAACCAATTTTGTACATGTAGAGAATATATATAGGTATAAATCTTGGTAAAATATATAAACCTTTTTCACCTATCCAGCATACTAAGTTTTTGAGACATTGTGGTATAGAGAGTGAGACGCACTTATAAATGGGCCACTCTGTACTTTCACTTCAATGCAGCTAAATATCAGTCTTTTCAACAAGCTTTTCTCGAGGCTTTTCTCAAACAAAAACTAACCTAGAACACATTTACTTACCAAACACCAAACGACAATTATGGAATATTCTCATGTATTTCAAGTAGTCTATCAAAAAGGGCTCTAAAAGAGGGTCTGTCAGCAGGGCGCTGGGCCCAACACATCCTCATCACTTCATATGCATCAGGTGGTGTGTTTTCTGGAGGAGGCATAATGTTTCCTTCCTTGAGAAACTTTATAACCTCCTCATGAGTGCTGCCATAGTAAGGTTGCAAAGCAAATGAAAATATTTCCCATAGACACACTCCAAAGGCCCACACGTCTGTCTCAGAAGTATATTTGTTGTATAATATGCTTTCCAAAGGCATCCATCGTACTGGGATGGCATCCCGATCAGTGCCTTTATAGTAGTCTTGTAAGTAAATTTTTTGAGATAATCCAAAGTCTGCTATTTTGACTATCATATCTTCATTAATTAGACAATTTCTGGTTGCCAAATCTCTGTGAACAAATTTCCGGTCTGACAAATAAACCATCCCTGATGCTATTTGAATTGCAATGCTGATTTGGTCAGGATAACCCAATTGAAAGTCTCTGTAAATGTCTTTGTTGGTGAACTCTCCACTAATTGCACTTCTCACTACATAGTTTGTTGGGGAACATTGGCGTAAAAACTCATTTAAGTCACCTTTCCCCATGTACTCAAAAAGCAGACACATGGGATGGCCCACTGCACACACTCCAAGTAATTTCACTATATTTGGATGGTCAAACTCAGACAACAAACAAGCCTCTTTTTCAAAATCATCTTGCATATCTTCAGAGGCGTCATCTTTCAACATTTTAACTGCCACTATAGTGAAATCTTCTCCCATTACGAGTCCAGGGGCTTTTGCTTGAAAAACACTGCCAAAAGCACCTTGGCCTAAGTCCTTTAAATAGATAATGTCATTTCGAGGGTATTCGAGTTTTTCTAATTTAGGGTTCAAAGGAACTCCATGTCGATGGTACTGCATATTGCTAGGCAATTTATCCAAGTCAATGTTGGCTTCTGTATTAGCTGGAGCATTATAACCTAACAATCTGCGTTTATACAAGCGATGGCATAGCAGTATAAGCAAAAGGCATATGACTATTATAAAGAGGCCCATGCAGGACATCACTATGAGAAATGTGGGTGAAAAAAATTCTTCCATTTTGATGCCAGGAGCATTGCCCTCATCTTCAGTGAAATTTAAGCATTTTGGTATGCTGCAATGCTGCCACCGAATAGCTGGATTGGTGGTGAAGCACCAAGGCTTTTTTTCCTCACCACCAGCATTTCTACAATAATTTTCAGCATTTTTGAGCTCCATAAAAACATCTGGAGGAGAGTTATGAGCTTGAGGAGTTTGGGAATCCCATCTCTGGCAGGGAATCCCTTCTTGAGTTATGTTTACTTTTCCCTGGTAATACCTTCCAGTTCCTTTGATACAATCATAAGTGATGGCAGACTGATTCATTTCTGTCAAGCCCACATATGAGCAAATGGCAGACTTGCTTGAGGCCTCTCTGAATTTTGGCAAGACATTGCAATCAGGCAGACGAAAATATCCCCTTGATTTAATGAACACTCCACTAGCCTTTTTATCTTCAATAACAGCCCATTCTTTATAGCAAAACAGCTCTTTTACTGCAATACAGTCCTCATAGCACAGCGGTAAAGGAGAAGAGACATTGCAGTCAGGAAAAGCATACACACAGAGCATTTTTTCTGCTGCACTGCGACAGGGCTCATCAAAAGTGGATATCATCTCATCCCATAGGGCAGTTGTAATCTGCTCGTTTTCGTAGCCTCCGGAATTGTTGTACCAAACGACTTTAGTGTGCTCCACATAGTTTTTACAGATCCTGCCATGGTAGGGGTTGCAGTAACCCTCGGAATCTGCTCCCTTGAGTTGCCATATTAGGGTCAAAAAGGGGAGCAGGGCGGTTTTCATGACACAAACTGAGTTGAACTTAGTTCATTCCACCGAGTTCGAAGAGCATTTTTTAGGACTTGTGTTGCTTTTTTGAAGAAAACTAGAAAACTGAAAGAATTTAGATTTTATTTGACAAAACAAGATTTCGATTTTTGGAATTTGACATTACGTCAACATCGTCAACGTCACTTCTGTCAGCTGATTTTGAGATTTTAACAAGCCACGAAAGCGACTGTGTAAAGTTGACAATGCCGCATTATATTAAGCAAGTGCGATTGATCCTAACCTTACTGCGAATCATTTTAAAATAGTAGGGACGTAGATTTTTAGAAAATTATGGAAACATTCATACCATAACTACACTATTTATTACGAAGAAATCCTTATATACTTCACATCAAAATTAGCGCATTTTAGATTCAGTTTTTTCGTATGCAAGTAATCTAGTTTATAAACATTCGCCACACCCAATAATCTCTTTAAGATTTAGTGGAAAAAAGTCATGTATATGTTAGTCTGTGTTCAGTTACCTCTTTTATTGTACTAAGAAAATAAAGCAATTTATGATTACATATTTGTATCATAAAAAATTCCTTTACGTTTCGATCGGACATAAATGTTTTCAAAACTTGTATTTTCCTCAAAACTGAATTTGCTCATTTTAACGTTAGTTGGCAATGATATAAAAAATAAACTTACCGGAACGCATTATAATTAGTACATAATTGCCGAAATATTGCCATTGCACTCTGGACTAGCCGAACAACAAATATAAATATTCGGGTTATATACTGACCTTTGAAAACCTTCAACTGGTGCACTGCTCTAAATTTAAAATCAATAATATCTCTTTTTAGTCCGTGTGGCAAGTAGAATTCAACGACAGTGCACAGACCTTGCCAAAACACCTGCTTAGTTCATTATTCGGATTATCCTTCTATACGAGATGTGAATATTTGATTTTTGAAACTGGCTCCTTGAAATGAAATTACAGTATTGATTGAATAGATCTCCTGAGGCGCTTTCAATTAAAACGTTATATAGGGTGAAAACCAGGCACGTGACTTTTCTTACAATTTGCAAATATAGGTAGTCATCCTTGTTCATCGATCTTTAATGTCTGTCATCTTCATACACAAGTAGAGACTACACTGCTCATTATTCTCACTTAAATCTAACTGAGAATAATCTCTAGGGGAACATGAATCACCGTCTGGGTTTCCCTGCTTATATTTACATATTAAATTTAAAAAAAAGTATATTATCCACGAAAAACGCATATAAAATATGATAAAAATGAAATAAGTTATTGCATAATCTTCGGGCTTAATACTGAATTTACACTACGCTTTTTTTACAATAAAGTACTATTGCAATAAAAATAATGGCCGCTAATTCTTCTTGTGCCCTAATTCAGCTGCCCTTTTGGAGGCTGCTTCAATCGCATTAAACATTGCTGCCCTACAATACACCTCCTTATGTTATACATTTATCTCCATTAGGTGTACATTTCTACTTGCCTCACTCCTCCATTTTCTAAGGCCTGTATACCTGCTATTGTAGTTCCTCCAGGGGAACACACCTCGTCCCGTAAAATGGCGGTATGTCTTCCAGTCTCCAAAACCATTTTAGCCGCTCCTAACGTGGTTTGGGCAGCCATTTCGATGGCCATTGCTCTGGGAATGCCCTGTTTTACTGTAGCATCAGCGAGAGCCTCTATTATTAAATAAATCTACTAGGGGGTCAAGTGGGAACACACAGAAATTATGATGAAACCTTACAAAAGCGGGACCGCTGCCTGACAAAGCCCCAATGGCGTTAATCATTGATTCCGGCACTTGTTTGCAAACACCAGATACATCTAAAATTGCTTTTACTAACTCGATATCGCGGGGGGTGGCCTTGCTCCCTGGACAAAATGCCGTGCATCCTTCTCCTACCATCATGGGAGTGTTAGGCATCACCCTTATTATACGTGCGCAATCTTCTATTGGACTCAAAACCTATTTACCACACAATTAGAACCAAATATTCTGATTTTAAAGAAATAAAACTTGCATTTGTTAATTGCTCCAATTGAATGCCTGCGAGAATTGAAACAAATAGTTTAGAATGCACTGGCAGATTGAGTGTTTCATGTACATTTACTATTGCAGAGGGTAAAATGTGCGGTTTCATGGCAAGAAATACGACGTCGGCATGCTCCACTACACGGCCATTTTCAGTGTAAACGTGAGCGCCCCTTTTTGCCCACCACTCGAGGTTATCAATATTGGGCCCTGATACATGTATTTGCTGATAATTAGACAATCCTAAAACGTAAGTTGGTACTACTAGACATAGAAATGCTTATTAGATTGGAATGCATGAGGCGAGAGAAGAGGTGCTTAGGAAGTAAGACCTTGTTGACCAAGAGTCTGCAGGTAACAATCTGAGTATCAAAAGCTATAACATATCGAAAGAACTTCTTCCTGATACTGTTTTGATGTCATAACAGTACAGTAAATTTCATATTTTGACTGCGAAATCAAAAATATTTGAAAATATAGAAAATATAAGTACCTTTCTTAATTATGCCCTCACAAATTGCTTTTGCCATATTACCACCACCAATAAAGCCTATTTTTTCTTTTATTACGAGAATGGGGCCTTGGGTCTCAGACATTGTGAAACTAAGTATTTTTTAATAATAAATTGCACTTGAAATGTCCCTGTTTATGAAAGCGGTTGATTTTTAAAAACTTTTAAAAAATACAAAGATACATATTTACACAATAGAATAAGGTTACGTTATAGCATTGCCCTTCTTTGTGCGCATACTCCTTATTGGTGCTATTCAGCATTCACTAAAATAACAATTGCAATACAGTCCTACATGTTGAATAATATTTGGTGTGGAAATTACATCACCTCAATTACTCCTTTTCTAAATGACTCATGGAGGGTTAATTTTTTACGCGTGCTACAAAGTGGTACTTTTTCTTCGCAAATGCTTGCGATGAAGACATTTATTGAAATCTCATAGGAAAATGTTATGAATATCTTATTAAATCATAGGTTTTGTAAAATGAGTGGGTTCCAACATGTTATGACTATTTTTAATAAGCGATAACACATTTATTATCTAACATACATAGAAAACAGATAATACAAAATATATGATTAAGAAGAAAAGTTATAAGAAAGTGCGCTGTTGCCCTTTTATTTCATGGCTTGTATAATACGGATATAAACTAAATATCATCTTAATTTGACACTTCAATTAAAAAATAAAAACAAACAATATTTAAGTGATTATAATGAAAATATCACAAAATAAATAGTATAAACATAAAAAGCAAATAAAAGGTTATTTAATATGAAAATACCTGCAAAGAGTAAACCTACTCTATCTCTGCAGCAGGTAATAATTTGTCCAAAGCAGTTCTCCTTGAAAAAATACTTTATTTATATGGTGGCAAGTACTTCTACAAAATACTATTGCAGTTTATTCTCAAACAAGAAGTAAAGAATTTATACCGCCAAATGTTCCGTGCCATTAGGGAAGTGCCTGATAAAAGTCACCAAAGAGAGCTAAAAGACTGGGTTCGAACTGAGTTCAGACAGAATTCTAATAACACAGACGAAACTGTTATAAAGATGTACATTCAATATGGGAAGAGGTGTTTACGTCAATTAGAGAGCAGTGTTGGTTTAGCAAAGTAATAATGAATATAGTTTACTTGTTAATAAAAATAATTTTACCTATACACAAAGAAAACAGAAAAACTGTAGAACATAACAACACTTTCTATTAATTAGCTTATTAATATCTAATTACTGATATTAAATAAGAATTTTTTGGTGAGGCTATTTCACAGCATTAACATTAGAAAACAATTCACAATAATAATCTTACTGTATAGATCAAGTAAATGGTAAAGAGTATTGTACTCAACCAAGTGATTACATTGACCACTTGTATAGTCCTCCTTTTCTCAATCTTCTTCCCTAGAAGCATTAAACAAACTATTTGCAATACATGCCCACCATCCATGAATATAAAGGGCAAGATATTAACAAAGGCAAGCCCTAAAGAAATTGTCACCACATACTTCAGGAATTTAGTAGTTCTGCTGGGAAAGCTGATTGGAAAGTAATTATTTTTTCGCACATAAGGCGATATTTCTATTGTGCATGTTAAGTCATTGGGATGTCCTAGAAATATAACATATTTGGTATTACATGATATTTTAAATAGAAAAGTATTGTTTGGTAAAATTGGCTTAAAACAATATGATTCAAATGGGCATGAATGAGGACTTGAAGTGCAAAAGTTTGTGGATTTCTCCATCACTGTACGTCCAGGCAAACATACATGCCCAGGTAGTTCTAATTCATTATTTCCTATATCTATTAATTCAAAACAAATGTTTTTGTTATTCTTGGAATCACAACATTCAACAAAACCACCACCTAAATGCTTCAAGGGAACACTCTCATCTTTTGTGTGCACTAAGTCTGAACTTATACATACTGCTGGCTTAAAGTTTTCTTTATTTGAAAGGCAATCAAACCATTCATCTTCACTGCTGATTTTACAGTGGTTTATGCTAGTAATAAGATCCTTCACTGCTAGACCTTTAACTGGGTCATCCAAGGGAGATTGTTTAAAAATGCTAGAAACAACTATGCCTTTATTATAGATATAAAATGGGGAAAAGATTGTAGGCAGTGAGCAGTAAACTAGGTACCCTAAGAAGCACAGGACTATGTTGTGCCATACACCTGCAGTAAAAACTCTTAATTGCTTCCTAAGACTAACTGTGGACAATTTGTCTGTGGGAAGGCTAACATAAGCCACAGGCAATATAAAATAAAGATTACAGCCAAATTCTAATATCCCTACATCTTCTAAAACTGCAGCTAATGCATGACCTAGTTCATGAACTATGCTGCAAATTAACAATGTAATACAGTAGTACCATAGTTCTGTTATAGGAAGCGTTATTCCTGGCATGACTGGTGTAATCAAAGGCTGAGTGGCCTCTGAGGTAGTGGACAAAATCTGAACAGTATTTGTTAACACAAGATAAAGTGCAATAAAAAAAAATGTTAAGCTGCAAAAGACACCAATATCGAACCATATTGTCAATAATTGGGGTCTGAGGTTTCCCCATTTAATAAGCAGTCGATTCAGGGCTCGAGTTTTCCATTTAATGGTGAATAGACTTAGTGTCATTCCAAGCCCATCCAGAAATTGGAAATATGGATAATGGGCACATGACTGAAAGTTTTCATATATGGAAATTGGAGGGTATTAATGGTGTGTGTATTTACCTTGAAAAACAAGTCGAAAAATATCAAGATGCAGTAGCAGCCAATGACGATGGCTATGAACAGCAGGAGATCCATTTATAATTTACATAATATTATAAAGGAGTTTTCTTATTATATTTTAAATGAGGAAGTGCGTTTTCACATTAGTACTAGTGCTACGGCTCCACAACAATTTATTGGGTCTATTATTTAATATATATCTTAATTTAAAAAAATATATATATCAATGAATTAATCAATGTTTATTTACGTTGTAAAACATCACAGAACAGCTGATATTGTCAAACGACAGAACTGGCCGTTCTCGCTAAAGCAAGTATAAGTGACTAAGTATTTCATATATGTGGCAACAATGTGTCCATTTGATGTGTCATTAATTTTTAGAATATGTACAGAATTTTCCCATTGCGTCGCTTATAGCTTTTTGTTATTTTACTTTTATTTGCTAACTCGAACGGTTCTATAAAAGAGCGTCCATTATTTAACTAATAATAAGGCTGCTACGGGTGATGTTTCTCGAATATTGTACTATACCTACAGCTTAGCTGCGGCTTATGCAACTCCATTTTACATTTATTTTATCTACTAATACCTTTTAAAACCTACACTAATCTACAGAGTGAGACAAAAATCTCTAGCCGATGCCGCTAGCTGCGTCATAGCCCAGCACGCAGCTTACCATACGAGGGCGGTAACCTTTCGACCGTCTCGCCTATGACGCCAAATATCGTGCGGCATTAAGAATGTGACGTCGGAGTTCGGTGAATGTTTTCTGCTTTGTCGTTGTCGTTGCTGGGCGAGGGCGATTGTTGTGCAGTTACAATTTATTCGGCGCGAAAATTACGTAAATAAACGATCTAAGACATGGAACCTGAGAGCCCCCAGAAAACACAAAAACCATTCAAAATCTGCAACAGCACTCGAGAGGTCCGTAAAGGAGTCGTGGCCACTTCTTTGGAAGACCTAACCTTTAAAGTACAGGAGAAACTTGAAGATGTAACTGACAACAAGTTCACAGTGGTACTGGAAGCAGACGGTACTGAAATCGACGATGATGAGTATTTCGCCACTCTAGACCCAAATACCAGTCTGATGGTACTAACCGCCAACCAGAAATGGAGCCCTCCATACCCAACGTGTAACCTTAGCAAAGACCAGGTCGACGATCCCAAGGGCGATGAATTGGCGGGGTTGGTAGGTCGTTTAAAAACGAATTTGTGCCATTTGTCGTTGTTGGGCGGGCCCGAGTTGGAACTGCTGAGTGACATGGATCCAGATTCTTTAGCGGACTTGACATATCCGGACAAAATCTTTCTGGATCAATTAAAGGAGGCTTCGGGAAGATTCTTGTGCGAAAAACGGCAGGCTCAAGATGCCATGGATCTGTTGAGGTTGTACCAGGAGAAGGAAGCGGCGGAGTCGGAGGCGAATTGAGTGATCGGCGATTTTGTATTCTTGCACTTGGTGTTTTACTTTTTTAAAATGACCCTATTGTAATGTAAGTTGATGATTGTTGTGATGTAATAATAGTTGTTTTAGTTGAACACTGTACAATAAGCCATTTATTATTTTTAGTTATAGGTCGTTTATTTCTTTAATTATAGGGTAACAGTGATGGTACTTATGGTGGGCTTCTGCTCAGCTATAATTTACGTTTTAACATGGGACACTTAAAATTTATGAAGTAAAAAGTGTAACGGATTCACTACTTGTCTAGTTACCCTATAAGTCTAATCATTTTTGTTTAATGTTCCTTTATTTCTGTTTCCTAATATTTTTAAGATTTTAATAAACTTTTTTTTTTAATATGTTCTATGTTAAGGGGTTATTCTTTATTCTTTTTAAAAATTTTGGGAATAATGCATCACACATCGGAAAGGGTCATTGCAGTAGTACTCTATTCTCAATTAAAATTAGCTGACAATAACATTCACCCATCACTATAGGTTCTGACAAGTACCTATTTAGTGACAAAGGTGACACCATCTTCAGAACCTAGGAAAAAACAGTAAAACAACGAAAATAAACGTAAATTAAAATGTGAAAGGTGAATATTTAAATTATTTCAAATTATGAATTCATTCTTGAATCCCTGAGGGATGGTAATTTTCTCTTTTTTGTTGTAGGGAGTTTGAATTGTAGTGTAGGTAAATTTTTAATTGCATGCCGTCGATTTCTTCTCAGTATTATACGTAGGTAGATTTGTTGTTTCTTGAGTAGTTGTTTAACTTAATTTGCGTATTTCTTCTAACAGAATTGTAAGTATGAAAGCGGCACCATATGACGCTCCATATATTAAATGGAAGTTTAAATTTGGCAAATTTTAGATTTATAGAAATGAACCGTGTTGCTCAACCAGACTGATACAAGATTACAATCGGTAAAATATGAATACAATCAATCTTTTGTTTAGTTGTTCTGGGAGAAACCTAGGCTTTATGACTCTTTAAGTCATTGTGGTCAGGAAAATAAATCTTTAGATATACTAAAATATACCTTAAGGAACTTAATGAGTCCCAGATGCATAATGTCAGTTATCTCTTAGAACTAGGAGGAAGGATATATCTTTAAACATCCAATGAAGGTCACATTAAAGATAACTTCAAAAAGGCATCAATCTATTCTCTACGTGGGAAAACATACAGTATAATATTTCACAAACCTGAGGTTCATCATCATTCAAAACACTCCTCACGATAAAGTTGGGTCTGGATTTTTTTTCTAAATAACTGGACTCTAATGTACTTGGAGTTACTATGTCACTTCTATTGAAAAGTGGAGAAAAGCTGCTGAATCCATAACTAAAGAATGATACCCTCAAAGTGGTAGACTTAGACACATCGTTGTTATCAACAACTTTAACTACATTTCAGTTATAAATAATTTAATAACAACGATTTTCTAGTGAAGTTAAACCAATTTTTTTTGAGGTTATGATGAAGCAAACGAGAGAAACATCTGGGAAAGTCGATAAGACTATCATTCTGTCTCTTTCTGAGTTGTACGACTAGAGGAATGTGAGACTAGGATAGGTACATATGGCGACTTAGTCCTGTAGTACACATATTGGCATCCTTATCCGGCTTTCATCTGGATGTTTTCGTATTCTCCCTTACCTGTGTGGTGACTGACTGACCTACATATCTTCAAACTATCTCTTTCATTATTATGTAATACATCTGTAACTCGCGCTAATGCGCGGTACAGGGGAATGCTTGGAATGCGGATATAACCTTGGTGACCTACTTTTTTTGGCGCCATGAACTGGCGCTTGCAGGGGAATGTCCGGAAAGTGGATAAAACCGGTTCTCGTAAGGAACACTTTATTTAATCTTTTGTTATTAAAGGGAGTATGGAAACCATTTTCAATTAGTTTTTTTAGATCTAAAAGAATGAAATGTGTAAAACATGGTCAAAAAAATATTCATATACCCTAGCAACTATATGTATGGGCAATTTTGTAATGTTAAAAACAAAGTAAATTATAAAGTCTTTACATCAAGTGTTCCAACTTTTACGGGTCAAACTTTAACTACGTTTTCCACATAGAAAAATAATCGTAATTTAATATTGAGGTTATATATCAACACTTTTTCGTAACAAGAAAAAAGTGCGTTAAAGCTTTCGTAAGAAACTACAAATTTCTTAATATCTTATAAACCTCTTGATATATTTTATTGCATTTTTGTAAGGATTAGATATATTAAACAATTAGATTTTTTAAGTAGAATGTAATATTTTATTATAAAAGTAGCATGCGCACGGATTCTACCTTAAATATATAAAAAAAAACATGCGGCACTGGGTTTTCTTGAAATAACAATCACATTTTTAGTCTACATTTGTTTTTAAATAAAAATGTTATGTGATTCTTTTTTGGGAAAAGCTCTGTTTTAGAGCTAAAAAGTTAAAAATGTCTTAGTACATCAAAAGTTCATTTTTTTATTGTTATTTTGAAACAAATGTTGAGAAATTCAGATTTTTAAATAAAATAAATAAAAAAATTTAGAATTAAAAAGTTTTATAATCACTTTATTTATTTAGGGCTTTTTTGCCGGCTTTCTATTATGAAATCTCATTCTTCTTATGTGGCATCTGATTCTTTTGGGATGATTTTTTTACCCATTTGCTTTTTCCAATTCTGAAGCGAGTATGAGGCATTTACATCAGGTTTTCTTTTGTTCTGGCTTAAAATGAGATTCTCATTTCATCGTGTTACTTTTAGTGCCCTTCCCTAGTCTCTTAAATTAGTAACCAACGTTGTCGATTTGTACTTATTTATGATATATTGAATAGTAGGAAAACTTATTCCAATGATTTTTGTAATACTTTGATAAGGTTTCTCATCATGATGATTGAATTTTTTGAGACCTTCGTTAATTTTTTTACTTCATCGGACCATAACTATTTACTTTTTGCTTTTAAACTTGAACACATTTTTGAAAATATAATAATATAATAAAACTTGAAAAATACGTCTCTCTCTTCCCTTGGAAACCCTATCCGGGGACATACTGTATAATAAAAGTTTACAGTTTAGTTTGTTTCCAATATTGCAAAATTGCTGATATATAACGTTCACCGAGGTATATGAATACTTCTTTAACTCTCTCCATATTATTGGAATCAACTTGTACAGGGCCATTAAAGTATAAGATACACGCCTGCCATTATTCAAAGGCAAACTTGGATTTCTATACAAAAATTGCAGATTTTTAGGAAAAATTGTGATATCCAGTGAATTTCCCTGGGAAATCTAAGTAGTTTTACCGTAATCAAATTATAGATAAAAAATGTTTGTCTGATCAGATCTAAAAATCGCTATATAGAACAGTTAACATGAACATTGATACGAACTGTATTTTGAGTGTAGGTACTGGAAAGTAAACCGTTAGTGTTGATTACCAAATTTACTAACGGCAGAAAATAATTGTTAATTGCGAAAAGCACACACAAAATAGAATAAATTGTGTTGAGTAATTATCATTATGGTGGGAGCTTGGCAATTACGAAAGCAGTGGTGAAGCACCAAATTCAATTGATATAAATACCTAAAAGAATAAGAAACGCTATCAAATTGCTTCTTCCTTTCCGTATTCATGTTCTTATTATTTTTATTAAATTCTTGTCACGTTTCTAAGGATTTTTGTTTTAATTGGAAATTTCTGACTTATTTTTTTCCTTGAAACCGCCCTCCGGTTTTCTCTTGCCTTTACCGGAAAGTTTCCATTTTGGAGCGTTTTGAAGACGGTAAAAATTCCATGTCGCCAACGTTCCTGTTTGATGTAAATTAAATTTTGTTGTCCCTTATAAAAGAGGTGAGTCCAAATATCTTACCTTTCGGCCACTGATACAGTAGTGGTCATAATTATAGCAACTTTTAAAAATTTTAAATAAAATATATCTATTCGGCTAAACCCAATATACGTTTTTATATTATTTATTTTCCACAACCGTTGATGTTTAAAATGCATCCAAATAAAATATCAACAATTTCTATAAGAAATTATCAAAACATATTTTTTCAATACCAGACAAAAATATAGCAAATCTTGGAATTTTAAAATTTCACTTGATTTACAGATTTGTGTGTTTAAAGACGTTTTATATTCTAAATTAAATCGACGATTTTCATTATGGGTCGAGGTAAAACAATCTCATTAGAGATCAGGAAAATTATCATTGAGCGGTATAAAAGTGGAGAGCGGCAAAGCGAAATTGTGAAGAGTTTGGGTGTGCATAAGTTAATTGTATCTCGAATTATTTACAAATTCAGACAAACAGGAAGTGAAGCAGCTGTAAAAAATTCAGGACGCACAAGGAAAACTACAAAAAGAACTGATAAATGGATAATTCGAATGTGTCAAAAAAATCAATTTCTATCATCCACTCGTATAAAATCACATTTCGAGAAAACGGGCCTTGTTCATATCAGTTCCAAGACCATAAGAAGAAGATTAGTGGAAAATTGATTATTTAGTAGGCGACCAGCGAAAAAATCATTGCTGTCTAAGAAGAACGTGAAAGCTCGACTTCTGTTTGTGCAGAATTACCAACACTGGACATCTGAACAGTAGAAATTGGTAGTTTTCAGCGATGAGTCCAAATTTAACTTATTCAAAAGTGGTGGCCCATCATACGTTAGACGACCCAAAGGTGCAAGGTTGCAAAAAAAGTTTGTTTTACCAACCGTAAAACATAGAGGAGGTTCGATTAAGGTTGGGGGTTGTTTCTCTGGTTTTGGTATAGGTCGACTTCACAAAATAGAAGGTCGCATGAATCGGTTCATGTATCGAAATATCCTCAGGAATAATTTATAACCATATCTTGAAGAAACCATGCCACTAAGAAGCATTTTCCAACAAGATAATGACTCCAAACATAAATCGAAACTTGTTTCAGAATGGTTTAGAGTGGAAAGGATAGAAGTTCTTGCTTGGTCATCGCAATCTCCCGATCTCAACCCCATAGAAAATTTGTGGGAATATGTGGATAATAAAATTCGTAATAATACATATTCCAATTTACAGGATTTATTTCAGGCACTTCAAGAAGCCTGGAAGAGTATTGATAACAATTACATCAATAATTTAATAAATTCAATGCCACGAAGATCTGCAGAAGTTATTCAGCAGCGAGGGTATCATACAAAATATTAATTATTGAACAATTATTTTGTAATGTGTTGAAGTTTTATTGCTCTTTATAATTATTTTGGAAAAGTTGCTATATTTTTGTCCAGGTCGAAATGAATATATTTTTTTATTTTTGCATACAAATTATTATTGTTTTATTGTTATATACTTCTATCATTAACAGTCATTGTAGAATCATATTTTCAAAACCTATTTTGAATTTAGGCCGTTAAGTCTAAATTATTTGAAATTTTAAAAAGTTGCTATAATTTTGACCACTACTGTATGTATGCAAACATAAGTGTAATGGAGTGTTAAATTTATCGAGGTACGCTTTCCCATCTCTCTAAACCAATTTTTTTCTCTTGTTTCAGGAGGTCTCCCGATAGCAGAAAAGTTTAACAATAAGACTGAAGATTTGCCAATAAGTAACCGACTACGTCACGGCGTCAAACATTTGCTCAATCGCATCAAATCTACACTATATAGTCACAAAGTAAACGAAGAGCTAAGTATACTTTGAACATTACGATTGTATACATCATTATTCACTGATATTTAATGGAATTGTCAGGACATTTCCAACCAATAATCCCATTATACCCGGCACACCTTTAATATGGAAAAATATAGGTCTATATAACGTAGAGGCGATAAGGCCAAAAGGGCTCTTAATAACATCGGATCTGGGTCAGCTGTCACAGAGCATAGTAATGCATTTTAGTTTATCCTAACCATTGGGGCGGCAACGTCATGGATGCAGAACAAATTAAATATATACAGGGTGAATTATTTTAATGTCAAACTAGATGTACGTGAAATTGATTCATAGTGCATTGGTTTTAAACACTTAAATATCTAAGCCTAAGGGGGCTCATTTTATGTTTATTAAGTCTCATCAGTCTTCTATGATCTACTTGTAAGTAACAGCGTCATTTAACTTTAAAAAAATCACGAAGTGTAACTCCCCATGACAGTGCCTACACCTTTTTACCTACGCATTCGACTCATGATTAGCAGTTACTTGACATTAATTGTTATGTTTAGTTGAAGTGTATTTACAAAAATAACCCCTTTTTGAAAAATTCTAATTACCCTTGAAATAACAGTACGCCTGTGACTTCTACATTGACCTATAGTGCATTCTTTTGCATTTAAGCATTAGAATTTTCAGAATAATACTAGAATAAACTGAGGAACGCGAGACTGAAATCTGAAGAAAGTAGAACGTATTTTAAAAAATTGTAATTTTTTGAAAAAATTGTAGCTGACCTTGGAAAGCCAATCATTTTTAAGTTGATTTGTAGTGCATACTTTTCCAATAAAATTTTAAACATTTGAAGCTAATTTTAGAATAAAGTAAGGTCCGCAAGACTGAAATTAGCGAAAAATAGAACATCTTTGTAAACATAATTATTATTTGAAAAATCGTAACTTCCCTTAGATTGACAGTACGCCAATGATTTTTACTTTAATGTGTAATGCATACTTTTCCATTTAAATGTTGAAAGTTTCAAACTAATTTTGAAATAAAGTAAAGAACACGAGACCGAAATAAGCGGAAAGTAGAACGTATAAAAAAATATATATTATTTGAAAAAATCCTAACTCCTCTTGGAACGGCAATACGCCTATGATTCTCTAAATAAAATAACTAAGAAACTTAATTTGAACAACGAAATTTTTGATACTGGGGAGTGGATGCAGTCGATGACAGTGACAAAATGATGACATGAAGCAAAATGACAACCATGACAGGGGACATCTTTCAAAGTCAAACGGAAATAATACATAATGTTCTGAAACTGAACGTTTTATATCTGTCTTTTGGATCAGTGTCAAGCAGAACGAGAAAACAAAGGAGTTCATGTGATTGTTTAGCAATGTATTTAAATATTACCGGATACTTGGCCACCTATAAAATTGCGTATAAAAAAAAATCGTAAATTAATGGGGATCATTAATGATTGATTCTGTACACACTGGACAAACAACAGTTAGTTAACGGAAATTTTTTTTAACTATAGCGTATGATATTGAGTACTCTGATACAAACGCACGGGATTATCGGTTGCAGTACTGCCTATTCATGTAGATTTTAAGCACATTGTATCACATGTCACCCTAACCCTTTCCTAGTATACTTGTATAAGAAACCCCATACTATTGTCCCGTACTCATATGGAAGTTATTTTATTATTGTCGACTTTGTAATAAAAATAGGGCATTGATGCCACATATTTTCATTTGTTAATCTCATAGAAACTTTTTGCTAAATACCCACGTAACGCCTATGGCTAAGGTATAGTTAACAGGTTGGTTAACTTGATGAGGAATATTAAAAAACAATTCAAAACACAGCAAATCAAAAGTAAGAATTATGATAATAAATAAATTTTTACATGCATTGGTAATGGGATAAGATTATTAGTGATTAATTTAGGAATTGGGTTGTCTATTGCTGTGATAAATACGTCATTCATCTAAGTGTTAGGTAAACGCATACAGGAATTTTGACCGAAAGTTCACTAATAAAAGTTGTCCCGAAACATATTTCAATGTATTCACCGTTTTTATATTAATTTTATTTCATTGCCTTATCGATATTATTGGACACATACCATATTATATGCACGTCACATTTTGATGTATTTACAGGGAAATCAACATATTACTTAATGCGGCATTCATTTTATTGTTATTCAGAATTGTATCTGTTTTCCATTAATGCTAGCACATTTGAAGGCTAAATTATAAAATGTGTGAGACATAATAAATAATATAAAATAAAAATAATAAATAAGAAAATAATTAAGACTAAAAAAATATTTTAAAAAAATCATAATAAAAAATAAATGCTATCATTGATATGTTCGAAACTTGATTGAGTTTGCTGTTCTCCGTTAGAATTGTACTTCTGAAGAAGTCTGCCACACTTTGATAATTTAGCAGTGAATAATGTTGAATCCCCTGTAGCATTTTTTATATTTCGTAGTGCCAAATATGTCACAAACAGGCTTTGAATTGGGGGTGGCCCAACGTGAAATTGAGGAGTTTGAAGTCTGTTCGTTGTAGACCTGTAGAATTGGAAGTTGTATTATTCACAATAATGATTATCATATTATCAAGAATATTCCTATTAATTTATTCACACTAAAAATCCAACTACGAGTTATTGTCTTATAATATGTAATTCAAATTGGGTTAATTGGGTAATAAATAGTTGTTGTAGAAACAAAACAAAGGATTTATTTATTCGATATTTTATTGAAAATTAACAATCATTGATATTCACGAGTGAACAAAAAGCGGAGGAAACAACAGAACGAGTCGTTCACTTACTAATAACTATTGTGGCGATATTAAATAATAAGGGAAAAGGAGGAATTAAACTCCTTTCTGGACATATTCATAAACGACAAATTGACAAATTGGTTTAAACTTTAAGCTGACTAAACTCACTAAAAATGTTAATACATAATTCGTTTTTGATGGATTTAGGCATAAATCAAATCGTACATTGCTCTAGGGCAATAGTCAGCAATCAGGGCTTTAATCTTTTCTTGCCTGGATATGGGGGTGTACTTGATCATGGGGAAAGTGCGTGTAACTGCATCGTTCAGGGCCTTTAGGACTGGAGTCAAATCAGTTTCCTGAAGCAAAAATTATTTGTGTATGCTCACGATTTCATATGATTAGGAGTAGATGAATAATTATCTTTGTCAGTTTAGATTTTAATATTTTCGAAACGGCATAATTTCTTGTACGGAAGCAGTAAAACGTCGTTGCAGGACATATTTTTTCATTCATAATCGAATTTTTAGTTATACCGGGTGTGTCAAAAAAAAACGGGCGAAGCTATAATTCAGTTATTTACGAATTTTGATGAATTAAAAACCGAATAAAATGACGTTTTTCAGACTAATCAGTAACGTCAAAGTTAATTTTTTAAAACTCAACTTGTGCCTCAGGTGTCAACTTTAGAATTTCTAATAGAATTCTTTATTTTTTTTGCATTTTTTGATAGAAAATATTTTTCTGAATTTAATGATGTATGACAAGTTGAGAACTAATATATTGCCTTGAATATTACCAATAGGATTGTTCTGCTGCATTTAACATACTATTTATTCTTAGTTTACACAACATATAATTTCTAAAGATGTTGCTCGAATAAACTACCACTATCTTCTCCACATAAATGACATTTTCTGATTACACAATGCCTAGGAGTTATTATAGCATTTGGTGCAATTTCCTGGAGAGAATATGTAATTCTTTATCTTAAAATATCGACAGTTTTTGACTGGGAATCATAGATTTTTATCTCGAAGGTAGCCCCTTCGCCAAAAATCTAGGGGTGAAAGGTCCGGTGATCGAGTTGGCCAACGCACTGGGCCTTCGATTCCTTTCTATTTTTAAAAAAGGGTGCAACCAATCGATAAAAAAAATCCACACAAAATATTGAGGCTAAATCTTCTTTCAAAATTATTTTCTATTACAAATCGAAGATTTTTTTTTGGCTTCGATATCGATGGATATTTCTATTGAAAATTCGATTGTTGTTGAAAGCATAATGGTCCAATCAAATAGTTTTTGCGTAGAAACGTGGATCAGCTTGCAGATTATTGAGGAAATGATTGCCGAATTGAATTCATTGATTGAAATCATTGGTTTCCAAATGATGCACTTTTTGAGAAATGTAAAGATGGTATTTGTATTTAATCAAAATTCTTTGAACTTTTTCCTTGGGCGCGTGAATGCCTCAGTAATTTCTCTTACTGATCTTTTTGGATTGTCTTCAACACTAAGCAATGCGTTGAATTCTACATTTTCATCGAAGCCTTGCAATGATTTTTTCGGCTTTTTGAAAGCTCCATAGAGATTTAAGTTGTCTTCTAAACGTTTGAATTCATTACGACTAGATACTTCTTTATTGTGAAATCGGGCAGAACAGAGATGTATTGCTTAAATAATTCAGTTATAGCTTCGCACGTTTTTTTTTGAGACACTCCGTATTTTGGGATAAAATTGGCGAAATAAGATGTTATTTTAGGTAAATGAGGGCAGTTATTAGTTAAATCTACGTGTTATTTGCTTTCTAGGGAAAATTCTTGGCATTGGCTCAAAATTTCCGACTTATAATCTACCGAAAATACCGGTGTAGGTTAGTAAAGGACGTAATCCCGACCAAACTGTGATATTTGGAATTTTAATAAAAACAAAAAAAATAACTAGTTATCCGTTATTGTAAGTACATTCCGCTTCTAAGCATATATTCTATGCTTATTCTAAGCTAATATTCTGGAATTTAACTTAAACATCCCAATATTGTAAATCATGTAACTAATTAACACAAGATCATTATATAGGACAATATTGTTTGGCGATTTCTGAAACTGTAAGAGCTAAAAAGCTATACCAAGTCGTTTAAAGTAAAAAAAAGTGTAACGATTGAGAAATCACATGAATTGTGTTCGCAAAAATCCGTTATCGTCATTCGTTATTAAGATATTGTGAAAAAAAGTGATTTTGGAGAATTTTGTGTGAGTTGATTATTAGAATCACTACAGGGTGGTACAAAAAACATTGATATTTTTAGGTTATGTTTTTTTAAGGGGTATTCATAATATTGGTTTACCTTTCTACTACCGTCATTGGCTTGTCAGGTAAAAAATCAGTCATATACGTGAAATTATTGTCCTGTAAACAAAAACTGCGAAAAACAACTCGTTCTTTGAAATGATCCAAATTCACACATGTATCCTAATTTCTGTTGAATTATTATGAATAAATTTGCATTATTTTGCTGATACCCATTTCGTAATTACCCTAACATAGAAACATGTCGGCCTTATTTAACTATTTACTGCCAATTTAATTTGACCTCCATAAACTCAAATTACCTCGGACAGTGTACGGACAATGCAAGCACTATGTAAAACTAAATTACCTGACTCGGTTGGCTTTTGTAAAATGCAAATGCTCCAAATTGAGACACGCTTTTCATATCATCTTTGTAAAATGGAAACAATATGAAGAATAATGAGAACAGAGATAGACACTTGAATAATTTCTTTTTCAAACGACGGGACCTTCAGGTTAAATCTGAACCACGATCCCGATTAGTTTATAAATACACAACTTAATAGGACACGGTCTAAATTCATAGGTCAGTGTCCAGTGCTTGTGGATCTGGGCATTAAAGCGCTAGTTACTTCACAGATAGACGTTGGATTCTTGGCCATAAGGTATGTTTCAAATGATCTTAAAGTATATATTAAAGTTAACTGATTTATTTCTTTGCACATTCTAAACTGACGTTTGGAACACTCTTCGGTATATATCTTTACAGTAAGCTTCAAATGAACCTTTCTCTTGCTCATTCTTCACTGGCCTTGTGAACATTCCTCGGAATAGATCTTTACGATATGTTTCAAATTAATATCTCCCCTTGCTCAGTCTTCACTGATCTTTAGAATAGTTCTCGGAATACATCTTTAATGCACATTTCAAATTAACATCTACCCTTGCTCATACTTCACTGACTTTTGGCATACTCCTCAGAATATATCTTTATTGTATGGGTCAAATTATTATCTTTCTTTCCTCATTCTTCACTGACTTATTTTTGGAATATTCCTCGCAATATGTCTTTAAAATATGTCTCAAATTCACTCCTCCCCTTACTCATGGTTCATTAATGTTGGGAACACTAATTAGAATATAGTTTTAAAGTAAGTTCCAAATTGACCTTTCTTTTACTCATTTTTCACTGGCCATGGGAACACTCCTAGAGACATATCTTTACGGTATTTTTTTAAATTAACCTCTCCTCTTGCTCATAGTTCAGTGGACCTGGGGACACTCTCAGGAATATATCATATCTTTTACTGTTAGATAAACCTGGTTTCTCTCGCCAACTTTCGGAATTTTATACGACTAAAACTTTTTACTACTTTGATTAATTTTGTTTGCAGAAAACATGGTACTTCAAATCCATCATGACCGTTATGGCCATAAATACTACACATACCCGGAGCATAGTAAAATGTATTACGATTACGCTATTAGAGGGCCTCAATTCTTTTACGAGCCGAACAGAACTAGGTGGATTTACCATTGTTATTGGCCGCAGGAAGCTTTGAATTTTGCAACTGCTGAGGACAAAAGAAGGAGAATGCTGGTGAGTAGTAAAATTCCGAATTGAGTGCAATATTCTGTCCATACCGGAGTCCCTGATTCGTGAGAACGAATATCATAATAATTAATTTGTCTGTGGTTTCATACAGAGTGGTAAAATTAATTTCCTGCTCTTCGTTTCAGCTCCGCAGTCGTCTAAGAAACGCTGCATTCATAGTGAACAATCTCTACTAGACGTTCCTTAACTTGTACTTCTGTAATGACTTTATTAAACTATTTACAGAAAATTATTGCTTGTCTCCCTTTACATTTGCCCAGAGGAGCAGTTTTCAAATTATCTATGGAACAGTTTTTTATTAGGATTTAAATTCGAAAAAGGTTGAAACAAAGCGAAAGACTTTTTATTTTCTTGTTAAGTGGTTTTCAGTAAGGGGTTCATTCTCCACTTGAACCTCCTTCAGAGTTCATTAACTTCGATGGATACACATTTACATATAGTGAGACCTTTCATAATTCCTCGTTAATAATGATCAAATGCGGACAGATCTGGTGTATGTACCAGTCAACGTAGTGTCTTCATTGTTTGAAATTGACTGAAACGGGCGATATTTGTGTTTTTTCCTGACTCATCACACTCCGCGATAAATTGGGCTTGAGTAACTTTAGAGAACATTTTAGAAAAAAAATGACAAAAAGTTCTAAAGTCGACTTTAAATTGAATTTGTAACCTTCCAATTCTTGTTTAATTTAGCTCATTTCTACGTTTGCCTTCACTCACCTTAAAAGGTCATCACGAATTTATACAATCGTTTTGTCTTTTCCTGCCTGTAGGGACTGAGGTCAGGCCAGAGCCAGGTCAGTATTAAAAATGAAACAATGCAGTTTATAGTGTTTCCAGGAAGAATTTGTTTTTAAAATATAGAAAAATAGGTGTCTGAGGGTCTTAAATACAATGTTTTATGAAAATTATGCTGCGAAATGTTAAGTTTCCACATTAAAGCATGTAAAAGTGCTTTTCTCTTCTGAAGTAATAAAGGATGGTGTCTTGAACAAGTCGTGAATTATTACTTCCCATCACTATAGAGTCTAAGACTGCCATTGGATAGGTAGGTCGATTCTACCTCTTCTTGTATAAATTCCAGGATAGGGCCCCCGAATCTTACCTGTGTCTACTGAAAGAGATACTTACAGGAGACTTCGAGTACTTTTCCAGACTTCTAATGGCAGTCTCGAAATACTTCTCCCCATATTCTAGCTTCTGTTCTTGGCACAGCTGCTTCCACATGTCTTTAGCTTGATTAAGTATGATTTGATCGGATACCCAGGTATTACCAGACGTCAGCTCTCCAGGTGCGACTACGACCACATCCACTCCACGAGACCTATAAAGTCATGGTTTAAATACCCCGGTTTTACCGTTGTGTAAGTACGAACCTCAGCTCTTTCCGTAGACATTCTGCTTGAGCTTCAATGGCTGCTAGCAAACCACAATGGATCCCCCTGACCGGATCAGCCACCCTGCATAGTCCTGATGTCATGTAAACGATCCTTCCATGGGCTCTGCGAACCAGGGGGAGCATAATTTGGGTGACTCTTGTTGGGCCCAGGAAGTTGATCTCTGTTGCTTTCCTTATGACCTAAAATCAATAATTGTCGGTCAAAGTGAGTTTGCTTGTGGGAATCGCAAAAAGTGGTACTGAAGTGGTACACTGCATTAACATTTTTGAACTTTTCTAGTGGTCGCGTTTAGTAGAATTAACAGTTTCGCAACTCCTGAAACTTCTGCTATCCTTCAAAGATATTTAAATAGGGAATGACGCCATCTTTGTTGCGAGTTCAAACCGTTGCCCGACTGTGGCCTCCATTGAAAACGGCTGTTGGGTTTGTTTCTCTGCTCTGCAGGTTCTTCGGTGGATTTTGTGGGAGACTTTCTGAAAAGCTAATAAATTTATCCTAAACTATGACTCTCAGTAGAGCAAAGTTAATGGAAGGTACGGTGAGCTTGCATAGTGCTCGGGTTTGTTTATCCAGAGATACAACTTACTTTTAAAAGTGTTTCGATGATTTATAGCTCTCTTTAACTAGGTCTGGCAGGCTTAATAGCTCCTCTTACTTGAGAAGAGAGGTAAGTTATGGCGTTGCAAGTTACAGTTATGTTTACGATTGGAAAGTAACCGCTGTATTTGAATTAATGCATGTTTTGATTTAATAAATTTCGGAAGTTTGCTACTTATTAAAGAAAAACATGCAGCAATGAATGTTTTTTTCCCATATTGACTTGTATGTGTGCACAATGGAGAAACAATGTTTTCTATTAAAGGCCTAAAATGTATTTTAAACCGAAAATTGTTTTTTCAAACTGGAATGGACTCGAACTGCTGGGAATGCACCGGTTTTATAGTTGTGATATCTTAAGGATAATAAGAAATTTCCTGGAACTTTTGGATTTTTTTTTGGAAAATCTTTCATTTTTACGTGTTTCTGAGAAAATTACCCCATTGCCAAAGTTATTAAAGGTCTACTCGCCGAGCCTTAGGGACTCAAGAACGACAGGACAGGACAAATACATAAGAGTAGGATTCTGCAACTAGTGCCGGAAATAATCCCTTTACACGCCTTTGGAATCGTACTACACCAAAGTTAATCTTGAAATTTTTAAAGTAATTTAGAAATAAAAAGAAAATTTCTATACAGAAATCTGCGGAAGTGAGATATGAAAAAGGAACTAACATAAGTATACAATTTTAGGAAAGATTAACTAGAATCGTGCATTAACGCCGTTTATATATTTCTAAAGGAGAAAATTAATTCCTCTATAATAACTGTGGACTCTCCCTTTTCGCCCATTGTGAAACGAGTATGCCAATTTCATTTAGAAATGGGGCGCGAACCAATATCAATTCCGCCTTAATTCATCCCCAATCCCCATCCATCAAGTAAAATCCCTTTTTTAATAACCGTTCTTCGCCCCACACCCCGTATGAACTTCATTTCTTGTGTTGCTGTGACCACGGAATTAGGCCCAAAACTTCGTACAGACCTGAACATTTTGTCCTACAACGAACCAATGTAGAACCAAACTCTAATTTATTATAGATAGAGGAGAGAGAACAGACGTGTGTAAAACCTATATAGGCTTTTGTTGTGTCCAAGTGTGGATGGGACAAAAATTCAATCTCTTGGTAGGACTTGGGTGGCGTGGTTTCTTGCGCCGTTGGCACTCGGCAGATGGGGAATTCCCCGGCCAAACCTGATGTCTGGGAATTTATCATTTAAATTTTCGAGTAGGTAATTCGAATAAGAACTCCAATCACGGTTGTGGCCCATATTGAAATATTTCAGTGTCCAGCTCAGTGTTTAGTGTGTATATTTTATATTACGATGACACAAAAACTCTTAAATTTTATTCACTAAAGTTGTTTTGCACCTGAATCTGCTCTAGTAAGAAACATTTTTTGGTCCTCTTCGAAACTCTGAAGTACGGAAAATTTTATAAAGAATAAGTTCAAAGCATATTATTCAAATAAAGAACCCTTCTGTCCCTAGACACCCACGTTTTGATACTTCCTCTCTAATCTAATGGAAATTCTTGCGAATATCAAAGCAGCTTCCAGTTCCAAAACAGACGCCTTGTTTTGGGACTTTGTTCCCTTAGGAATTTCTGATGTATTTAACAAATGATCATTATTTTCTCCAATTTTAATTTATTCTGAGAAATATTGTTTAGCGTTACACTGTCCTTTATAAGAACGTCTCAAATAAAACTGAAATCAAGAGTTACCGTAGCAATGAAGTGACCAGTGAGGCGGTAGATAATGCCAAAGGTCAAGCGTCCATTTAAACCACTAAGGAATACATGGCGCTAGTTAGTTTATAAAATACCAAGGGGATAAAGTACATTATTATGATCCGAGTGCATGATTAAAACTAGATGGGCATAACGCTGAGGGGTCTAAGATGTGACGGTCACGAGTAATTTACAACAGAGTGTGTATATGATTTTTTTTCCTTACAAAGTTTAAATAAATTTCAGAAAATTACAATAAAATTGCCAACAATAAAAATAATTTAAATCCGAATCACAAAAAGACAACGGTAGCGTTTCATTTAACATTCATTTCCATGACCAATATAAATATAACACTAATGGGATGATAACGTTACGAGCGATTAGCGCGCTAGGTAAATAATGAGCCACATGCCAGTTTCTAATATTGTTTATTTATTTATTTATTTTACTGTTGATCTATGTGAACTCATTAATAAAACACACCTTACATTGATTCAACGCATCTGATAATGGTGTCTTATAGAAATATTTGTGGGAAAACACTATTCTCCTTATATAATTTTGAAGCACATCCACAAAATAATTTTCAAAAAGGGGAAAATGTATAAAAAAGGGTTTTGGTATTTAATGACGTTTTGGCAGTTAAGAAGCTGCGTTCAAAAATTAGCGTTCCAACTAGGGTTCTATAAGTTAACTTATTTAATATCGTAAGCACTAAACGCGGGCTGATTAATGGTTTTGGTATTATGGTCCTTGGTGTTGAAAACATGATTTATAGTCCGCAACACCCATGTTACAACAAAAGTCTTGTCCAAACAAAAGATTTTTCTTAGTATTCGTAATCATATTTCATCCAGCGCTTTAAGGTAAATTGTTTCTATTATCGGACTGTTGTTAAATTCCATGGAGTTCAATTACAGCAGATTTATATGGAATTTATACATAATTTTTATTTATGTATGTATAAATCACTTGAATCGAAAACCTCCGTAAATATAATCGGTCCTTAAGACAGTTCCGGACTGTCAGTAACTCATACATAATTTGTTCTAGTTCGAATTGTTTATGCCTGCATAACAGTTTTACTAGCAGTGTGATAATGAGTTCTATAATTGTACAGCTATGATTATATTTTTTATATTGTGTTGGCAACAATTCTTATACAATTTAAGCAGCCAATTAAAAAGATTTTGCCAACGAAAATCAAATATTTTTCAGCAGTGCTGTCAACCGAACTTAGGGTCAGCCTAAAGATAGTAGATACTTAGATTCATGCATCAATATGCCGTGTTAGACATTTTTTTATCTTAATGTACTATGCAGTAATAAAGAAAATAAATAAGCTTTTCGGACGTATTTCTGACGCTCTGGAATTGTTTTGCTCGTTTTTCCATTAGAACGAATCTTCAAATGTAAGAGGGCTCTTATATTGCCCCAGAGCGAGGATTTTTATTTACCTGCTGTGGAATCCACTCTATTTCACCCAAAGCGACCCAAGAGGCAGCATTGACAACAGCCCACAAGCCATGGGCTCCATCTGGCAGATTTTCCACTACGCTCAGAGAAGCTGCCAATATCTGAGTCTCATTAGTGACATCTAGTTGCAATACATGTAATCTCGCCGAACACACTTCCTTTAATTCATCTACTAGTGGATTTTGTCCTGCGGCGTCCTGAAATCCTGCGAATACTGTAAAGCCTTGTTCATCCAAATGCCGGGCGAGGGCGCTGCCGATTTTGGAGTCGCATCCTGTTATCAGGACTGCTTTGCCTGCCGCCGTAATCTGTAACAAGAGCCTTTTTTATGAATTATACAGAGTTTTTGGTATAAAGTTTAAGGAAGGAAAAGTAAACCCAAAAATAGTAAAAAAACTTCCTATAAACATTGGTTTAATTGAGCACCGTTGCTAAGATATGGCCTTCCAACGGGGTTCTATCAGTTGCATATGTTTTAAAATAATTTCCTTTCCGATTAAGATAATGGAATGAAAATTCTAGGTAATAATCATACCGTAAAAGTCTTTAACTATCATAAGCGTAATTAAAATCGATTCTACTACAAGTTCTCTAACTACCCTTAACAGAAATATTTCGAATATTTTTTATTTATTTGAATTATGAAGCAAATAATATTATTTTTTAATAATTAGACTTTTTTGAATAGAAAATATTTCTCATTTTTTTCGAATTCTGCTCCGAAACAATTCTGTTTTAAATAATGTACGAGTCAAAACAGTAACATTTTGCCATAGTAAGCATTTTTCATGGCGACAGTGTCATTGTAGTGACTGTCACTTGGAAATAGTCGGGACGCTAAAAAATACCTAGGGACGTACCTACACAGTTGGTAATTAACGTAGGAAAGCCAAAGACTGAAGAAAATAAACTTTTATACTAAATTTTGTGTTATAACATTGAATCATAAAATGCATCAAAAACATGTAAATGATAATCACTACAATGAAATTTTCACCGCGAAAGTTGCATACTATATAAAAATGTTACTGTTTTGGGCCATACATTATTTAAAAAATAATAATTTCTGACTAAACCATGCAGAATTCGAAAAAAAGTAGATAATTTTTTTCTGCCAAAAAGTCTACTTCATTAAAAGATAATGTTCTTTACTGATAACTCAAAGGAATTAAAAAAAAATCGAACAATTTCTGTTAAGACTAGTTAGAAAACTATCCTTATTTATAATCGATTTTGCTGGAACTTGTGATATTTAAAGAGCCTTATGGTATGATTATTACATACAATTTTCATTTCATTCTTTTAAGAAAAAAAAATTTTTTTTTAATATTTAAATGAAAGGACCAATTTTTATAGAAATGTTTTACTGTTTTAGCCGTACTTTCACCTATTTACGTATTATACAAACTTTTTTAAACAATTTGTATTACTCTATCGTGTCAACTGGAGGTCAATCCTGATTCAAATTAAATTCAGTTGTTAGTTTTGTCATTTGTCAATTGGTATTTCCAAATGTATATAAAGCAACTTTTGCGTGTTGACAAATTTCATCAATCAAATAGACAAAGAGCAAAAAAAAAAATAAAAAAAGTCAAACTACAACAAACAGCACAAAAAAGACCCACCACAACAAAGAAAAAATCGATTATGCAAAGTTTTAATTTTAAGGGACGCGTGGGGCCCACATTTTAACCAATATATTAGCATTTGAGCTCGTAAACTATGAATGAGTAGGGCAGTAACATTGTGGAATCTGAACCTTTGAGCTAAAAAAATCGTAACGGCGCCAGTCGGAATACACTCTAAAGGGGTGCGAGGCGCCCTTATCTGTTTGGAGCAAAAAGGGCGCGCTCATGTTGTTTAAGTTTCTCTTGCTGCGAAAGGCTCAAAAAGACTTAAAAAACTACTTGAAATCAATTGGATTTGTTGTATGATAAAGTTTGTTTTATTCGTACTTTTTCTCATCAACTGAAGAGTTACAAAGTTACGGTGAAACGAGGATCTCAGGGTTATTTTCATTGTACTTTTATGGATCAACTTAATCGATCCACTAATAAAATCGCTCCGTGGAAACGCGTCTGAATGAGAAAAATGTGCAAATTGATTTGTAAAATTAGCTCCTCGTAACATATTCGATGAATTTTCATTAGATTGGCAAAGAATTAAGCGACTTGTTTACAAAAAAGTTATGTGTATTTTAGGAATAAGCGGAATTGTTTTGCCTGAATTTACCACAAGATCAATAATAAATAAAAAAATAGGCAGCAAGCATGAAACTGGTACAGGGAACACTCTGAGTCAGCCCCATATTTTGAAGAAAGTATGTTCGCACAAGCATGCTCTAACAACGTTTTTTTTTATTAACAAGATTTAAACTCGTTCCAGGCGCCTTTTTATTTTTGTTTTTGCTTGGTGTTGGCTTAAGCCGCTTTTGCAGTGGAATTGCCCTATTACCACTAGTAATCACATCTTCACCCTTATCCAAAAATTAAACGAGGCAGGTCCTAATCTAAGTGCTACTGCCTACGCTACTTCGTAAAGAAGTCTCAGACTCCCTCATAATATTCTCCATCAGTGGTAATCTGTGGTAATCACAGACATGATGGCCAACAATAAACCAACCCACAATAATAATTTGGACGTTTTACGAGACTATTGATGCATTTAATCACATGACTGCTAATACTCAAAGGTGGTATTTTCGGTTCTTAAAATTCCGCAGGTGTAAGCATCGTAAAGGCAATATTGCCATAAACACCTAGATAGTTCTTTTTAGATTGAACTCCAAGTAAACGTTAAATTTATACGTGGGCTTGGAAGTTATAAAATGGTTGCAATAAGGCTATTTCCACAACATTGATTGGTTTTATGACTTGTTAAGTTAAACATAGAATTTTATTATTTGTAACTAGAAGTTTAGCCTAAAATTCATTTTTTGCATCGTTTTTTTCCCAAATACCAATTTGCAGCAAAAATCTTTCTAAAGCGCAATTCACGTTTCATGTCTTTTACGCTATAGCGCAGCTCCTGAAGCCCCATTTATTAATACACAATATAATGTAATATTGTTAGGTCAGCATGAGGTAGCTATAACGGATAATTGAACAAGCTTATGTTGGTGTCTTGACAAAATGAAAACAAGCTATTTTGAGGCTCAGGTCAGGGCGAAGATACACTGCCTACAGTGTGCACTAATCCCGGCGAAATTTGCTAATGTCATCGTATGCGAGCAAATTTATTGTTCAAATACCTGTGTACGTGGTTGGTCATGACTTAAACCAAGTTAGATATTAATTAACCTAGAAAAAAGTTAAACTTAATGAATTTGTCGATTTTTTTTTTAAGTGGCTCATACTTTTGGAAACCTGAACAAAATGACCGAACCTGCCAGTTTCTCTGCAAAAAGAACTAGAATGTGTAGCCTTAGCACCAAGTTAACTAAAATCGCTAAAAACTCCCTGTGATTCTCCCTAGCGACTTTTATTAAAATATTCCTTTGAGGTCAGGGCCTCCACCCTTAATTCCTGTCTTTAAGGGTGAGGTTGTTGTGTAGTAAACAAGTACGACGTATTTACTTCGGCATTTCTTTCATTTGGTTCAGTATTTGCTAGCTCGTTTACTGTATAATTTATGCCATTATTTTCTTTACAATTTATTTTAGTATTTACTTCAGCATTTGTTTCATCATTTGTTTCATCATTTGCTTCATTATTTTCTTGTTTATTTGCTTCATCATTTTCTTCTTTATTTGTTTCATCAGTTGGTACAGCAGTTGTTTCATCACTTACTTTGCCATTGATTACGTCATTTTTTACAGTATTTATTTCAGCATTCGCTAGGATTTGGTAACCCCAATTGGGTTAAAACATTATTTCAGTGAAATGTGTAAGACTCGCTACATAATACGCTGTTCTCTACTTGCTTACAAATTATTTCTGGAACGGTATTTAAATTCGTGAAACCCCAAGTCAAACACACTCGATACGTGTTGCCAACTCAAAACGTTTCCCTCATAACGTGCTAAACTTGAAAATAAGTCCGTAGTCAACATTTTAATTGGTAATCCAGAGTAATACCAACATGTGGAGCTGTTATTTTTGCTTCCTGATTGGCCTTTGGTGCCATTATTCAAGATGCCATAAGTAGGTGGATATTATTAATCTATGTTTAATAGCTGGTAATAGTTGGCTATTAATAGAATCTTTTCTTAAGAAAAATTGCTCATTGGCACTGGCTCGGTTACAATCGAAAAATGTGGTTTTAAACTATTCTAATAACATTCCAGAACACGGAGAAGTAATTGTTCAAAAGGATGTGGTTATTTGAACTCTAATACATTCTTGTTTTATTGAGACATACATATGGTTATACCGAGCCACAAGCAGCATACGGGGAGCTTCGCACCTAGTTTCCGCAGTTATGCAGGGCTAGTTAGGGGCGTTTTCTCGTAGCAACTTAAATTAGTCTCAACTCTGAGCTTCAGTTATGGATTTGATTCATTTACTTCAAACTTCAATTCAAGGATAATAAATTGCTTTCGACAAAAACCGAAGTAACTTTAGCTTATTTAATATATTTAAAAATAGATTCTTGTTTACGTCATATTACAACGATTCAAGTTTGTAAAATTGGACCTTTTTAACATGACAGTATGCATTAGTGCATTTCATGCCCGTAATTATTTTAAATTAAAATAATTCTGTCTACAAAATGTCAGATTATTTTAAGGGCTACAACGGTCAGCTGCAGCCTTCTCAGAATATACACACGTGAGCAGGTTATCGCCTTTGGATCTCTGGTACACTTGGATAATTCTTTACTAAGCCGAAATCCAAAATTACAATGCATTGTGAATTGGTAGAGTCTAGTTCATCCGACTGAGGATTAACCAAGGTTTGTGCCAAGAAATTAATTGGGAGCTATATAGGGTGTCCCAAACATCTGGGTCATCACTGGAGTTTCGGAAGCTGCAAGCGAGATGCAGAGTCGATTAAATGCAATTTTGGTGTCAAGAACGTCCCCAGTGGTTACTAAGATTTCCAAGAAATACATTTTTTTAAACTCTGGCCTTATTTGTATAGATGGTTAAGAAATAATAACATTTTGTCATTAACGCTCTCGATCGTCTGTGAAATGGTATATTTAGATTTGCTATCTGGCAATTATGTTTTCACCATCAGCTTTATTTATTTTTTTTAAATATGATCATCTGTTTTTTTTTGCTTCTGTTTGTCCTCTTCGAGCAAATGACCTGCCACACAAATTAGTATTTTTCTTTCTTATACAGGACACGTATAGAGTCTTCTCTAGAGTTGACGAGCAACTGGTTAATTATTAGTTTCTGGCGGAACTCGGGGGAAATAATATTTGGAATTTCCCTGCTTTTGTAAGTGTAAAGGAACAAGCGAACCTGTTTGTTCCTTTGAGAAGCAGAACAAGCGCAGTTTTGCCGTATATGGTCTCAGCACCAAGTTAGTTAAAACCGCTAAACACTGCCTCTGGTTCTCCTTAACTAGAATCGTTAAAAGATTCCTTTGAAGTAAAGGCCTTCACCCTTAATGGCATTTTTAAGGGTGGAGCTCTATCTTCCTCAATAATTATAAACGGATTTCTCTCTTAACCAGTGTATTTAAAAGGGTGGCGAAATACTCAGCTATATAAATACTTAAACAATTTGAACTACACAATGAGTAGACTTTACTGTTCCATCATCAACTTCGTTATTCTCTTTTTCAATATAATAATAGATATTTGTTTCTGTTTGTCCACCTGAAGCCAATAACCTGTCACATAAATTAATATTTTTCTCTTTTGTGCAGGACGCATCCAGTTTTCAGCAAAGGTTGCTTGTTGAGTATCTGTTGCAGGTGGAATTCAAGGGAAATCACATTGGGAATTCTCCTAGTTTTCTAACTGTACAGAAATGAGAACTGCTCACAATCAGCACCTATGTTGCTTCACAAGACTCATCTTCAAACTAAAAGCCTCTTAAACATTTTCAATGCATAATGAAGCCTAAGATTATACGAGGTGTATCTGAACATAGTGCCACAAATTCAATCACGGATTCGGTTACAAAATATGACGAAAACTTCATATGACCACATATCGAAAGGCATGTCATCTTCGACATACAGGGTGTGAATGGTTGCTGCCTGAGGATAGTTTTTTATTAATAGTTTCAAAACGTTTCAAGATAAATTAACGAAATTTTGAACTTTTTTATTATAACTTTTTGTGCTCTTTCTGAATCTCCATAAATAAGTTGCCACATTTTTTCAGTGGGGTGATATAGGGGAGTAGTGCTTAAAAAGTACTTAAACTTTTTTGTACTTAACTTTATTCACGATATTATACGTAAAGTCATCTAATTTGAGTTATGTTCAGAGATACTTTGTATAAAGCTTTTTTTAAACCGTCATGATCAGATTTTCACTGTTTCGCGACCGGAAACTTTCATTTTCCTTTCCAAAAATGAGAGTAATGCTTGAGGCTACGAGAGTTCTAATTGAAGGGCTAGATTTAATTTACAACTATACTCCAGACACAGTTAATGAGGTTCCATATCGTCAAGACGGACTTCGTAGTAAGTACCTATGTAGAAATGAGATTGACCAACCTTCAACAATAAAAGTGCAGTGACATAGGAGTGTATGCTGCAGTTGGACAGGTCAGGCATCTCAAACCTCAAGGTGGTCAGTTGGGCTTAAATGGTGTGGGCCGAAGTCAATGCGAGCCATAAAGTGGTCAGATGAGAAGTAGAGCGCGTCCGCAAATTGAGAATCGCAATCAGGCCTAAGGGCCAAATTATTAATGTCCTGTTAACATCAATATTGAAGCTGGTTTTTATGGAAATAAGGAAGGTGACCAATAATGCGACGCCATTTCAAGATTTCCACAGAATTTGTAGATAACGGAGGATGAACAAAATGAAAAATTGGTAGTTTATTAGTCATTCAAGGGCTTTCTGATATTTTGAGGGGAAAACCCGATGGGCCACATTTGTTCTCTGTCTGAATTGCTATTAGATATTGATTGGAGTTTAGAGGAAATTGCGAGTGAGGGGATGCGAAGGCAAAAGTGATGTTAATTACCTTTGCCCTTTGAAGCAATTGTGCAGGGTAGAATAAGGAGGCTTCTGGGGAGTACAAGAATACCCTAATTATAAAATGTATCTTCTAGTAGTTATTAACCAGTTTGTAAGCTATATCTACTTTTACACAGCCATGGCGCCCTAAAATATCTTAATTCAAGCGTTTCTAAGTCAAATCTGACCCTTTATGATCATGAGATGGAGCTATATCGCAGTAACTGTAGCAAGGGTTACTCGGTAGGTTCTTCCAGTGTTGAATATAAATGTATGAAGGTTTTAGAATTTTGTAGAAGCATAAGGTCATGGAAACCTCTTTTGTTATGCTATATAGAATTAATCTGCCGCTCCCCCGTTTAACTACAACAGAATTATCGGATATGCGATTATGCCCTAATGTTCCTGTCGACGAATTTCTTTAAAGTTTATCAAAAAATCTAAAGATGTTCCTTATTAAAATTATTATTATATTATTAGCATTTTTTATTGTTTTTCTTAAATTATTTTTATTATCATTCGTTTATAATTTTTTTGTCATTTATCATGCAACTTTGTATCACTGAACCAAGCAAAACATAGTCATTCGTGATTTTTGTTAAATTATAGTGCTTCAAGAAATTGTCAAGGGAACATTCAAATTTTCTTAAGTGACAGAATTTTCGGAAATTTTCAGCATTACAAGGAAATGTTCTGTTTCTGAGATAACGTTACAAAGAGGACAAGGCGGTTTCTACAAAATCTAAGTTCCTCAAAGATTGATCCCAAACTACCTCAGTAGCTTGCTGTTTCTTGATTGTAAAAATTACTTCTTCACTTGTGCGAAAATGGCATGAATTTTCGCATGAGTGAAGTTTATTTTTGTTATGTATTTGTTATATTTTTTCATACCCAAAAATAATTTTGGTTTGTTTGCTCTTCGTTACCCTACACCTTTTGTATAAAACTTCTTTCTATTGTTCTAACGCCAAAAGCCAAAACTATCCTTGCTTAAAGACGGCCCTGAAGGAAAAAGAAATCCTGATGATGGAAGCGTAAATTTGAAACGCCGAATAAGATTCTTCCAATTAGTGTGAATTTGTTACCTAGTAATTGTACAAATGTGTTAATTTGGATCAATTTATTTTTCACCTTACCGACTTACGTGCTTTAAATATCTCGGGAAGTTAATAGATTGCCAGGTCGAAACGAGGTTTGCGAAGGGATTGTGCATGAGTTTAGTATGATTCCCAAGCGGAAAAGACCCGACTTCTAAGGCAGTTAAGTTGAAATCACTTCATTAGCCGGTCTTTGTTAATGCAAACATTGAATGAAGCGACATTGACCTTACCTTCAAATTATGATAAAAGAACACTAATCCCAGCACCACAATAGTAAAGAATGTGAACAGAGTAAATGTAGTAACTTGAGAAATTTGTAGAGCATGGAAAACATTGCTCAAAGTAAACGCGGCACCGTGGCAACAAATCACCGGAAGAATACAGCGATCCAAGACATCCCATGGTACTTCTTGGACGGTACCCGGCGATATTCTGCTGGGGAGGCAAACTGAGGACTGTCTTCGGATCGACGATTTCCTGACATAGTCGATGGGAATCGGGGGCAGAGCTTTCAGGGAGGACCTCCGTTTGAAAGGACCGCTCATATTGTCGAATGGCAGGCAAATCGGAAGTAACTGAGTACAGAATGCCTGGATCTCGACCTGGATACGGGAGTGTCAAGTGCCTCTGGCTACGTGAAATTTACAGCGGTTCAAAATCTATTTTGATCCTCTACTTTTTACACACATATACATTTCTTTAGATTTGTATAAACAGCTATCGTGATAGCCAACTTGTCGGTTTTCTTGGTAATGTAATGACATGAGACTAGTGCGTGATGTACATACTGCAGTTTTCGAATCACTAATTTTGGCCTTTGCAGGTGTAGTGCTGCACCACTGGGATATCTCAGCACTGGATTCTAAAAATATAACAGAAAGTTCTTTTTTTAAATTCATGTCTCCAACTTCTCGATTTAAAATTAAACTTTGCGGGCCTCGCGAGGTACAATAATTCATAAATGATGCTCCACTGTGCCAGATTGAAATCGCAAACCTACATCAACAGAAATAATGTAGGCATTTCTTGGTTGAAATTTTGATCAGTATAAAGCTGCAATATAAATATAAATATAAATACAGGCGGGAAATGAAATGTTGAAAGCTCCTCAAAAAATATAAAGTGGCTACGAATTGAATTTTGCATGAGAGTCTAGATAATCTTCCCATTGTCCAGAAGGGCCATAGCAAAAAAACTAACTCCTCGTTTCGGGAAATATGGATACATTTAAAAAATATAACTGTCGCTCGTTTCAATCAATTTCACACAACGGGGACCCTACGTTGGCCAGCACGCATACCAGATCCGACTACATTTGATTAATATTTTAGGAAGCAGGACAGATCTCGTTTATAAATCTCGATCCACCGATATTAATGAGCCGCAAAGGAAGAACACCACACCTTTAAGGACCAAAATGCGAAGAAGGGACGTCTTAAGATCAACAGAAAATCGAAGAAGACGCATAAATATGTGCTTGAAAGGGGAGAGTCACGCGTTCGCGCACTTCTTAAAATGTTCGCCATGTTTGTGTTTCTTATTCTATTATTCTCCAGGCATTCTTTGCAACATTATTTCTTTTAATATTTCCAAAAAACTGCAATTCTGACACCGACGAAAGATCAGCAAATTTACTGATGGAGAGTAATAAAGCATTTGATAACATCAAGCAGTGTGGTTGACCACACAAATTATACATACCTCAGACTTGATATGTACAGACGTCAAACGATAATTTTTTCCCTTGTAGAGATATCACGTGGCGCGCGTCAACGTCGAAAAAATGTCTGAGCAATCAGGGAATTGACACTAGCATGCGTGCGGCAACAAAACGACTTAGCGTGTGGCAAAACTTTTACCGTACGCTAATGATCAATTGAACTTACAAAAGCTAACAAAGTTTACGTACGCAAGGCTCTTAGCAAAAATGTTGTACTCAGCAGGTGTGAAAGCATCTTTATCGCACTCGATTGCTGATCGAACTCCTTTCATGTTCCTCGTTCAACTGGAAGCGGTGCGTGGTAAATATAACTTTATGCAATCGTTAGGTAAATAACTATTCCCGGAAGCTAGCAAGATTTCCGTTGGTAAATTGTATCTAAGTGCAATGAAATGTTGCATTTAATTTACCAATTGAAATGAGCGATGAACCTACTAGGTGTGCAATGTAACCACCTAAGTATACTTGGACGAAAATAAGTTTGTTTTCATCTGAAGCCTCAAAGCTAAATTTACTAGCAGCCGCTTAATATTTATATGACCCGAATCTGTCTCGACTATGTGTCTTTGCTCTAGAGTCGGATCGGTAGTTTAAAAATATCGCAAAACACATTTCGGCAGCTGTTTTTCATTTTACAACTTCAAAAAACCGTGAACACTGTCCATAGTAATTTGTTGTTGGATTTTATGTATGATTATTCTTTCAGCGCGCTTTCATCCGAATTTTATCAGAATTTTATTTTTATACTGAATATTAAACATTTACTCCAAATTGCCGTATGGATTTCATCTGTGATTATTCCTTCGTCGCGCTTTCATGCGAGCTTAATTAGAACGTATCGAATGATGGAAATTCACTGTAATCGGCCATATGGATTTCATCTGTGATTATTCCTTTTGCACGCTTTCATGTGAATTTAATTAGAATATATTGAATGATAAAAATTCACTGTAAATTGGCTTATGCATTTTAATCCGTGATTATTCCTTCAGCGCCTTTTCATGGGAATTTCATTAGAACATATCGACCGAAAAATTCACTAATCTGGCATATGAATTTCGTCTGGGATTATGCCTTTTGCGAAATCGAGAGGTGCGGGATCTGGAAATCGTGACAGCCACTTTATTGCGGCCATTCTACTCATCCACTTTATAGGGAAAATCTCATCAAGATACGCTCTCGCTGCCTTTGTGTAATGTGGTGAGGCACCATCTTGTTGGAACCGAATATTATTGGTTACTGGTACCTGATTTTCTCCAGGAAAAATTTCCGTGATTGATGGAACTATACTGATATAGAAAAGAGGACAACTCGTAAAAAAGGTTTTATTTAAATAATTTATGGTACGTATCTTTTTTACGCTAAAACAAATACTTCATTAAGTAATTGAACAAATTTAATTGTTAAAAACCCAAAGTAAATAATTTGCCGGTTCTTCGCGGTGTCTTATACATTCCGGTACATGTCTAGGCATGGATCTGATAACATGATTGATGTCCTCTTGGGGATCTCATTTCGGGCTAACTGGACAGTATGACATACCGCCGCTACGGTTTATGGGGGAGGGGGTAAATTATGGAACCTTCTACATACAATATCCCATACTTGTTCAGTCGGTGAGAGGTCTGGAGATCGAGGTAGTCAAGGTGGCAAATTTATATAATTTTGTTGAAAGAAGTCGATAGTCACTCTGGCCACATGTGGTCGTTCGTTGTCTAGCTAGAAAACTGGATTAACAAGAGTTTTCAAATAAGGCATGAGATGAGGTTCCAGGACTTCTTGGATGTACCGTTGGGCTGTCATACTGCCTCTAATGAAAAGTGAAGGTGACCTGCTACCATATGAAATAGCAGTCCAAACCATTACCCCAACAGTCTGATGGACGTGTCTGTGTATTGTAAACTGAGAATCTTGTCTTTCACCCTGTCTTCCTCTTTCTCTTGCGCGAAATTCATGCATACCCAAAAAGGATCTGGATTTATTCCTATACACGATATTATCTCATTCCAGATTCCAATGTATCTGTGCTCTGCACCACTGCAGTCGATTTTGACGATGATTTAAGGTGAGAGATAACACAAGATAGGGACGGTAGGAAATCAGTCCAAAACTTCTTATCTGTCGATAAATGGTTCGAATCACACTCAGCAAACCATTGATACAGACGAACGTCTCTTTTAGAACCATGATTTAAAGGCAGCGATCTTAGCATTCTGTAGTACTCCGGAGTCGTCCAGTACCTCTCCTTCTGCCTATTTGCTCGTCTTGGAACCAGGCCTGACAACATCTCACTATAGTGTTTATACTACGGGTCAATCTAATGGTGATTTTCCTAAATGACAGAGCAGCTTCTCGTAAAGTCGCTATGCGACCTTTCTCAAACTCGCTCAATTGATGAAATTTTCGCTGAATTCTACGTCTAAACATATTTGATCAATCTAAAAGCACTTTCTAAGCATATTTGCTATAAGCTAATAAATGGTATTTTGCAGTCATGTTGTTGATATTTTATTGTAATTTTTATAGTAAAAAAAACATTTAAAATTCCTTGTAACTCGTAAAAACATTCATAAATATGGCTGGAAATTTAATCGTTTTTTGAGTTCTTATATACAAACATACATACCAAAAATTATTTAAATAAAACCATTTTTACGGGATGTTGCCTTTTCTATGTCACGCAGTATATTTCGTTTTGCAATAAGTACGAGTATAATGCGTTGTTTAAATTCTCCTCTATGAAAAATGGACAAATGGTTGATTGTACCTATTCATACATTGAGTTTTTGCGGATGTCGTGTATGCAGAATCCGCATCCTATGAGGATTGTCTGCAGTAGCGACAATTATGTTGATGAATAGGTCCATTTAATTAAAATGTTGCTGTTGTATTCAAAAACTGTATCATTTTTGGCCGGTAATCAATTTAAATCCCTTTAAATGTGGCTTTGTTCAATTCCTGAAAACTGCGATTTTATTAAAAATGATAAGATTTCTGGACAATTTGATTGGATTTTGAACAGGAATAAAAATGTTAGAATTAAATTTGCTATTAAATGATATTGTCCGTTTGTTAATTATTTTACAGAAAAAAATCCCAACTCTTTTAACCTTACCTTCCCCAATCCCGTCCTGATTGAAAACATGTTCCAAATTTGGCCGCGTGGTGATGACGCATTACCCGAATATACCGCTTTTTAGAAATTTATATGCCAATTCCGGCACTCGATATCTCCTCAACTGTTAAATGTAAAAAAAAATGAACAAATCGCCATATTTTGAAGCCCCGTACATGCGCCTGCGCCACGTCGGTTCCTTCACGACCTGCCCTGTATATTGACTAACAAACTTTCACTTAAAGTTACCGTATGAATTTAATCCATGGTTATTCCTTCATTGCGCTTTCGTGTGAACTTAATTGGAATATACTGAATGATAAAGACTATCTTCGCCTCAAAACAGATGTAATTATTGGTTATGATTTTATCAAAGCTCAGGCGGGAAGCTCTCGACTTTATGCGTGCCAAAACCAATTTCCTTCGCTTTCTCCAAGGAGCAACAACTTTTCTAGAATTGCGTTTTGTATATTCGGTTTGTTATTTAGCAGCTAGCTGTTATCCTTGAGGGGAATAATTGTTAATGCATGTCACACCTTCGAAAAGCATGAATAACATAATAAAGCCCCTGCTCTATGAAATACCCAGATCGAGCATCCGTCGATCTAAATATTTATAAGGCCTTATAGATGAAATATGGGGCGGTATAAGCTTATTTAAGATGTTTTATAAGTTGGTGACGTCAACTAGGTTATTATATCAGCTAACATATCTAAGACGATGTGGGGCTGAAGCTTAGAAGGGTTTGACTTCTAAGGACGAGCATCGGTTTATGTTAATTCTCCAACGTGGGCTGAAGACTTTTGCATTGTTGTGGCAATCTCGGAAATGAAGCTGGCAAACTTCGGGGTAAAACTAGGGAAAATATATCTGTATAGTTTAGGGAGACGGCACAAAAATAGAAAACACCGCGCAACAAGTTTAGCCGTTGGAGGGAAGTTGGAGGAAAGTTTAGCGATTAATTTTACACGAGCATTGTCTATTTAGAACATCCAAAATTTCCCGAGGGAGGCGTCATTACAACTTTTTCCAAACTAACGTCAACCCGGAATTCTCAGCTTCATATTGTTTCGTTTTTAACTTTCTCCATGCTTTGGATGCGGCGAACTAGGTCCACATACACCCAAAATGGGGTATTTCATAAACATACCGACAAACTTTCAGAGGACGGAGAGCTCATAAAAACACTATTTAGATCGAATAAAATTAGTGTCGAAGTCGGTTCGTTTCCAAGATATCGAGTGTTCAATTTCTTTCAAATTTTTTAAATATTTCAAAAACCGTTTGGGATAAGGACATGAAAGTAGGAACCCGCTATGGCGGGATAAATGTGCATGTTCTAGATTATGCAGAATATTTTCAGGCACACCAGAGGCGGTCGTGTGTTCATTCAATGCTATGCTCTTAATGGAAAAAATGGTACGCCATTAATTTTTTTTATCGTTCCATCAATTTTTAGTAAAAAAAGGTCTTGTTTGATTGGCCGTGTAGGTGTTTTTAAGATAAAAAATTAGTTGTCATTTCTGTTCTTACCAAAAAAACCGGTCTGGATTTCCAAATACGGTTTTTTTTAAATTCTTCAAAAGAAATTAATTTTTTTTTGTTTTGGAAGAGGTAGAGGACATGAAAATAAATTTGTGTGAAACATGCCTTAACGCAAACTAATTCCCTTCTGCCAAAGCATGATTATGTGCATTTCTGAGCCATTTACACACGGAGAAACGGTAAATGGCCTCACTGACGCCACTGATGTAGATGGAAATATTCCGCCTTCTTCAGAACCTGCACATTTATCTCGCCACAAAGTGTCCCTAATTTCATGTTTTCATCCCAGTTTTTAAAATATTGTAAAAAAATATTCAAAAAAAGTTAAACACTCTGAATTTCTGAAACATAATGATTTTGGACCTAATTTTATTCGACCTAAATATTTGTTTTCGTGAGCTCTATATCCATTGAAAATTTGTCAGTATGTTTATGAAACACCCTGAATATGCAGAGTTGCAAATAATGTCACATTTTTGTTTTTTTCCTAGAAAATTCTTTTGCTGGTAGATTTGACAACAGCTTCTTACATAATTGGTAATTTGTAAGATATTCTCCACATAACCGTTGATAGGGTCGATTTTACGGTTCTGGTGTTCGTCTTTTATGTCGGAGACCGCTTTGGCCTTAAGGGCACGTAGAAGAATCCATTTACAGTTACCAATAGACGTTACTTTTCTCACTTTTGGCCACAAGGGCGCACCCATTCAGCCTCACGGCGCAATAAAACGATTAAGACGGCCATTCCATCAATTTCGAATAATTCATAATTTACTTAGTCTTTAAAGAGAATTTTAAGTGAATTCCTAATACTTATTGATCGATTACAATATCGCTAAGAAGCATATACCATTACAATAATTACAGAACACTACGATAATACGGTATTGTTTTCTTCATAATTAGTAATGTTTGGAAATTTATTTCTCCTACGACTAACATGTATCTGCATCGCACAGGCTGACAGTTTGGGTTAAAAGTATCTTTCAACGATTCTTCATAATTGGTTGGTCAAAAATCTGCCAGAAAAAAAGACAAAAAAAAAACAGTAAAATAAGATCAAAAAAAGAGAAAATAAGAAAATAATTCCCTAAGCGGGCGGTACACGGGATTTTTTTCACATTGTTGTGAAAACAATGTTAAGAAAAACCCAATACGATATCTGAAGTAACAGATTAATTCTTACGGACTTATTTACATACTTATTCAGAAAAAAGGCTAATATTTTTGGACTTTTTTTTATAATAATTGAAATAAGTTGGTAATTATTTAGAAATATTTTTTTTTCCATGTTTTCGTTTCGGTTAAACAACAATGACGAGTTGCAAAGTATTGTAAATAATTTTTTTTTTTTATGAAGAAACTGTATGTATGGCGACAGTCTTACAAGAGAAAAAAACGGTTTCAAAATGAAGTAAATTAGTGGCAAAAGTAAAACTCAAAAAATAGAAAATACGAACTTTCTCACACATTATCTTTAATATTTCCACACATAAAACAGATCCCGATCACGTGAAAATACGCCAACTGACGTAGTTACTCCTGGTTCCAAAAATAACGAAAATCGATAAAAGCCTTTAGCAATTATTTCAAAAAAACGACATTCGTTTTGGAACTTTGACGCTTTGTAGCGGCAAACGAATCAACATTGGATGTAATTAAGTTTACCTTGAACACCTTATTTTTGGTTAAGGAATTTTTGGCCCAGCGTTGTACTGTCCTTTCAGGGACACCCTGCGTATCGAAGCTTAATTTGGTCAGCTGCATCATTTAATTCCCTCTTCTTTGATTCGCTTCAGGGGCCACAGATCTCGACAACTCTCAATAATTAAAAAACTTCAAAGTGTGAATGTCGTTTTTCAACTTGAAAACATTGAATTCTTTCGTCTTTTTTTCGCCTTTGCAGATTTTTCGGTTAATTTAAGGCGTTTCCTTGAAAGTTCAGAAGTCTTGGCTCTAAAAAAACTTCCGCTCGTTTTAAGTTCATCCGCGTGTTTAGCGCCAAAGGCCGCTCTTCCTAATTTCCGGAATTTATGTGTAATGTAGGAGCTGGTTGAATTTAATTTCTGAGCAAAAAGCGGAAAATTACCCTTTTGATGTTTCCAAGTAGGTATCTAATTTCGCACGACTTAATTTGATATAGAGAGTTTTATTTGAGGGTCAAAAACCATTTGGTTTCAGATTTCAATTAGTGCATAAGCAATCTTTAGGGCCATCGTCTATTAAGAACGCCTGTAAAACCAAAGCTAACAATTTCCATTTTAGGACAAATAATCCGCATAGTACTTAGGATCCGGAGCGAAAATTATGACTACATCGAGGGCAGCATAGTTATAGGGAAAACGTAATTTCCATAAATCTTAATTCTGTTGTTGCATTAAGGAGCAGCGGTTAGATAGTTCAAAATTACCGGAGGCAATTTTCCAAGGAATATTAATGCCCCGCTCTAGACCGAGCTTAATAACGTGGGTTCCGGACAGAGAAGATTTGCTCTTTAAACATTTTGATCCAGAGGAGGGCGTAACTGATCCAATTATAGCACACTTTGGCTTTGGCCTTGCTTTCAATTATTCCGAAAGGGAGCAACGCGAGCAACAACTTTTAAAAAACAAAAAATTTGTACATTTTTATTCCTGCCCTTATGCTGAAGGTCATCTGGTATGAGCCGACATTACCAATATGTTAAAAATTTCTTCAATGACCGATAAAGTTGTTTTACAGGAGGCGTTTACGAGCTAAAAGCACCACTCTACCCCATGTATGGCGCAAAAAATTATAATTCGGAACGGTTATGGCTACTTTATCGTTATGCAAGCAGTTTGCTTATGAGCCGTATTACCGTACTGTTATAGTTATTTTGCTGTGTTATGTTGGGCGCGATCGACGTAAACAGTTTCAATGGAAAATTTAAGGAAATAGCGTCCAGAAATGTTAACTATTTTCTTGCAGTGCTGTCAACCTAACTTTCAAAAATTCAAAAATTACTAGATGTCCCAAATTTATATTTATTTTTGAGGTTTAATTTGTTAAATTCTCTTCGCGGACAACAAACAAAATCACACAGGTTCATTTGAGAGATAATGACCAGAAGAAAACAGAAAAGAACACAAGAGAACTGCTTTTCATTACACACTGAATTAAAAGCTTAAAACAAAACGTGTTCTAGCTAAAAACATCCTAACCCCAATTTTTTAAATTCACATTACCGTTTTTTATTTATTTTATTTAAGTATTATTTATTCATGTAGGTGCTTGAGAGTATATGTGAGGTCGGGGAGGCAGAGTCGCCAATATCGCCAACATTGTTACACTTAAATCTTATCATTGTATATTTCACTATCACCACGATTGTTCTAGTACAAAATATGGGTTTTATCGGGCCATTAGCGCACTCATTACATAAGATTATGTAAGATATTGTATATTGGCATTTACCTTTCGAGTAGGTCGCACACAGCCAAGGACGTACAAAATATGGCAAATAACTAATTTTAAAAGCTCTCTATCAGAAATTCGAAAAATCAAGTATTTTCCATGCTCTCCATCAATCGAGTGTCCCTGATATCACGGCAAACCGAGTTCAGATCACCTTGAATATATATAGATCAACATCTTAACTTACGTGTGTACATAGGTAACAGTCCATTACGACTCTAGCGTCCCTTGCACCCATTGGAATAGTTTTAATATTTTTTTTACACAAAGATATGAGCGCTTTTACAGTATCGTCATAAAACTTAATTTGTTACCTACGCCACTGACCCGGATTTAATCTGCTGTACTTTTCAAGACCAATTCGGCAAAGGCATCCCGGAAGCAGCTTTAGTTTTTTATTTAATACACTCATTTTTATGTGAAATGTACTACCCAATAATAATAATAATTAAGTGTTGCAATTTTGATAAAATAATGTTTTATAACATTATTTTATCAAATTATATTTAAATTTTTATTAATTTAAATTTCATTTAAATATATATAGTTTCATTAAAAAAAAAAACATTTATTAATTAACAAGTCAATAATGAGTGACATCGCCTCGTATAGTAAAGTAAGCATTTATTCTTTGGGTCATGCTTTGCAACAATTGATCAATATCCTCCTGGGGAGTTTCATTCCATGCTCTCTTAAGGTGGGGTCTTAGGTCACTCAAATTTTTTGGACGTCTTGGTAAATTTCGAAGACGGCGTCTCATCATGTCCCAAATATGTTCAATAGGTGATAGGTCTGGTGACCGTGCAGGTCATGGCAGCATTTCCAATTGTGCTTGTTCCAGGTATCATCGAGTAATATTCGCAGTATGTATGTGAGCTTGCATTATCCTGTTGGAAAATACCGTTTGGTAAAGTCTGCATAAAGGGTTTTAATACTAGCCTCAGGCCATTGTTTGTTCAGCATATGTATGGATATGGGAAAAACGATTAAAAAATTGTTTTTGAAAAATAGACAGAGATTAAGGAAAATATAAATAGTAGATTTAGCAATATTTTATTGAAATTTGTAGGAGGTTTTCAAAATGTTGTCCGTGGGCTTTAATACAAAAACACGACCGTTCTAAAATATTTGAAAGGTATTGGTGCCGTTAATGCTTAAATCGTAAAAACATGGTTGTTAAGTGCAATTTCAGAAGGCCTGCATGAAAAAATTTTATATTACAAATTCAAAATTTGAAGCTTATGTTGAAGATTTTCAATTACTCATATTTCCACATATCCAGCAATACCTAGTGCTACATAGTAACGATTAATAGTATAAAGAAAATTGCAAAATGAAGAACTTAACTTTTCACTCTACCATCCTAATAACTGCTTTAATTTTTCAAATAGAATGAAAACAAAATTCCGTACTCTCTGAGAGTCGCCCTGCACCGTCCTGCATAGCTGATCTGCCACTTAAGACTCACCCTCTATATATAGCGATATTGTTCTTGTATCATATACATATATGTATACAGTGTGCATGTACAACATAAACGCAAGGGAACTACGTATTCTTATTCACCTGCCATCGATAAAGAAACTCAACAGCTGTTAATGTCAATATATGAAGACTTGAGCTAACACGATCTTCTCGAGAGAGGTTTCTGTCTCGAGACCCAAACACGTATTTTGTTGCAAGAAAATCTTCGAAATTACCATTCGTATTCCCGGATATGTGTATATTTAACGAAGGTCACGAACCCATTTTTAATATTTTCAAGACCGTGGGATACGTACTTGGTCCACAAAAATTTAAATTTTGGTTCGTTGGTATGACAGTGAGCGCGTTTACTGAGCAGACCAGCGCAGCTTCAATGTCTCGAAAAAACTTCGCATCCCCAGAGTAGAGATCAAAGTAGCTGAAAATGAGTTATGATACAGAGGAGCGACTTATGTATAATCCTGAAATTGCTGCTTAGCCGTAAGTGTAATATTTCTTATGAGTTTCTCATATGAAAACTTGGCACATGTATTTCTCAAAACGAGTTTTTTTACAAAAACAGCTGAACGAATTCAAAATTTAATACAATATTCAGTATATTTACGGCTATCGTCCTTGATGGTGTTAAGTTTTTGATGCTAACGCATCATGGTACCTTATATACAGGGTGTCCCACGAATATGTTGCCCCATCTGTATCTTGGAAACTATTAGTAGAAAAAAGTTAAAATATGGGTATCATACTAAAATAGGGGTGATTTGTTGATTCAAAATATTTCCATGCAAATATCACTTCCGGTTATATCGGAAATGAATGTCAACTTGTTTATTTTAAACGGTACACCTTGTACATCATATCGAATTTCGATGTTGTGTAGCATCATGAACATTTTTCATATATAATGTTCTATACTTGAATTTTCCTGTTTTCGAGATATTTAGAATTTTACAAAAAAAATGACTGTTGCATCCATTTTGTAACTGTCATGTTTCTTGTTGTGTCTTATGCTGTGTTTGTGTTCTGTGTTTTGGACGCGCTAGTTTGAAAATAATCCATGATGTGTTTGATAATATTTCGTGATGGCTCGTTTTTTCTGGATATCAAATAGTAAATATATGACGTGTTCTGGTTAATACTTTATTACATTTGCCATACATAATACACATATTGTGATAATGTGCGTTTGTATAATTTATAGGTGCCGCCATACTTAAAGTAGAGTATTGGACGATGAAAAGTTCTTTTTTTTATAAAATGAAAACGATGAGGTTTAGATATAGACAATTAAACTGATAGTGATACTTGTTTTTTTTATGTTAAATATGTATTTGTTGGAAATATAGAAGAGTCCTGTTTAAAAAATAATAGGTTTTTATAATGTTTCATTGACAATTTTGGGCCACGTGTTGGAGCACTCTGGAAGAAAAAGCATGATTAAATTCACTGCTCCAAGGGCAGTGAAATATGTTCTACAACAGCGCAAAATTTGATTGCAAAATGTTTGGCCATTAGCGAATTATTAGAAAATATATTGATGGATGGAACTATAAATTTTTTTGAAAAATTCTAAATATTTCGAAAACGAAGCGGTAGTTTTATGAAAATATGTTTAATCAATAGACCACCTCCTCTTTAATATGATACTGGAATTTCAACTTTGTCATAGTTTTCCAGGCACGGACAGTGATCCATGTTAGAGGGACACCTGATATGGCGCAAGAAAATACATATTTCTACTGGCTTTTGCAAAAGTGGTCGCCATTTTGTTAGTTTGTAGTGAAGTTTAGACATTTTGGACAATACAGATTAAGACTACCTTTCGGTGTTCTAATTCAGTTATCTAGGAGGACTGGACATACCTGCACCCGCAGACCATATATTTTTTTATGGATGAGAAAGCAGTTTTATTGGTGAATAAATGCATATTTTTAAATTAAAAAAAATAATAAAAATACTTTCACTGTCCCAAATCTTAGTTGTCCGGGGAAAAAAGTTTGCCCAATTATATGCAACACTTTTTGGAAAAAAGGAAATGTCGAAAATGCGCTTATTTTTAGACGTTCACTCTAGTCTACCCCCTTAAAACATCACACATCGAGGCGCCTCCTGTGAGAAATCGCTACTGTAACCCCAAACAACGGCCTTGCCCGCATCTCGCCCAAAAACCCGAACCCATCAATATCCAGAACTTTTCATGACGTCACAGCAATTTCCTTAAACCCCAATTTAGCAAAACATTTCCCCGTCTTCTGCCACTTGAACGGGGGCAGGTTGATTGATTAAAATCACAGTACATATATCAAAATCCCCATAACATCATAAATTATGATACACAGGGCAATATCTAAACGATGACGTATTTGTGAGTCGTCCTATCTCAGATTACGTTTGTTTTGGGACCGCTGTCACTTCGTCTGTTATAAATTCGGTAGAAAATGAATCCGAGCCGCATTGTGTGGGTGTTTAGTAACGCTGTATCCGCATCGATCGGCCGCTCCCTGTTTTTAGACCTACCTGTGGCTCATAGAGGACAAAACTCCTCAAAGTAGATTCAACGTAACATGTAACATTCGTCAGGTAGAAGTAGAATGAAGCTGACCCAGTTCTTAGGCGCCCAACATTGCGCGAGCCTCAAGCACTTTTACCTGAAAAACTAATTATTCTCCCCCACTCTGCAATTTATCGGGCCTTTTAGGCTCAAACAAAACAATTTAATGGGAGTCGGCATTTATTTAAGGTTCATTAAAAGCTCAGCCTTCGAATATTGAAGCCAGAAAGCCAACGCATGAGTTTCGGGCATGCGTGCGCTTTGCTCGGCCAAGTTTCCGAGTCAGGGCTACAGGTTTGCGCCCTTGATTTTGTTTATGTAGCCGAACAGTTTCCTTAAAATGGAGAGAAAATTTCGAAATGTTTATTAAGTATGACGCGCCAATGTTGGACATAAATCCCGGCTGAAAGCTTCGGTAATTATGGCGTTTGTTTTACTGTTTGTGCGGAGTACGGAAGACTCCTTGTAAATTGCAAACCGAGATAGAGATCAGGTGCAAGCCAGGGAAAGTGTGAAAAGTGCACATAAAAAACTAAAAGAATCTTGCTAAATATTGCTGAAAAGGTTCATTTTCTGATGGCTCACAAGCAGGTGTACAGGGTGTCCATTTTTCGACACTTTTGCGGGCTATATCCGTTATTATTGCAGTTCGATCGCTGGGATTTTCGCAAACCTGTCATTTTTTTTTATGAAACAAACGACGCCACAAACAGGTTTATCATCTCTCCCTCTTGGTTTCTGAAATACAGGGCGAAATTTAAATTTGTGCATTATCAGACACCTATTGCAATTCGGTTATCTTATAAGTTATCGACTAGGTAAAAACGGAATCGCAAACATTTTTTTATGCAGCATCTCATGACGTATTCAGTTTTTCCCCAGGTGTCCCTATTGTTGAGAAAATTACCAAAGTTGAGATTTCTTAAATGGGACGCCCTATATGTTAATTGGTAATTACATTCTACCTACTAAGAGCTTTCCAGAAATATATAATAGTCGCCACTTTGTTTCGAAGGCTAGAACTTATATTTTTTTAAACAGGCTATAAATTGCCAACAAGAAGTGATATTATTTATTAATAATGCATTATTGTCTATTCAGCATGTCCTAAACATACCTAATTGTTTGATTCTAAACTTTTTGAGCTCTGTAAAATGTAAATAGTAAAAGTTGTCATCAAAGCACATTTCATAAGCATATCACAAAGCATATTTTTTTAAAGTAAATTTTAAATAGAATTCAGCAAGTTACCTTGTAATTTTGTTGATTCACTCTGTAAAATCCTTCAAAATATGGTTTTTAGTTAAGAAAAAACTAACTCCATTTGTGTTTGAAATGAATGTTTTGAAATATTTTGAGTTCCCCAGGAAAGAAAACTATTTTTTCTTCCAATGAAAGATGTTTTTGGAACAAGCAAAAATTTTTATGGAGATTGATTTTTTTCGAAAAGCTAAAAACTCGAATAGTCAACCCCTTCTGACGACACTTCGTTCATAGGAGATATTTCGAAACCTATTCAAAACGAACCACCCGAAATATCTCTTGATTGGCAGGAAAATTCAAAATAATAAAGGAAAAAAAGGCTTTTTAGCGGAAAGTTTAAATTGATATTAGAGAAAATTGTATTAGTCACTCCTTTACCCCAGCTCCTCTTATTTTGATATTTCAAATGTAACCCCTGGATGCCACATTATTACAAGCGAAGTTCAATTTTGCTATGTAACTATACTACCCTTGTAAAGGAAAACACTTCACTTTTAAAATAAACCAATAGGAAAAAGTCTGGTAAACTGAAATTTGGAGACCTTGCTGGACATTCTTATGCACTTTTCCTGCCAAACCATTTTTTCGGAAATCAGACATGGAGCCATTCAAAAACTGCTCAAGCCTAGTAGGAAGGAGTTCCATCTTGTTGGCAATGTACCTCTATTTTCACCCCTATAAAATATATATGCAATATACACTTTTTGAAATTTACCTTAGATAGCCTTAGAGCGTCTTTTCCAAGTCTTGCGTAATGGAGCAATTATCACAACCACCTCAGACGCATGCGTTGCCTCGGTGCCAATATCATATATTGAACGACACGCCTACATTATATAAACATTAATTCTCACTCACGTTCACGAAACTTATGAATTATAATTAAAAAACAACATGACATAATACGTTATTCTCTCTATTACTCAATAGGTTGTAATCAACTTATAATCCTCCCTCTAGACTGATAATCTAATTTCAGTTATCGTGTTTGTTTACTTACGAAGCATCATTACCGCATCTTCTGTTTTAGCGTGCATTAAACGTAGGAGTTATAATAAATAAACCATGATGACGTAAGATGTTATTGCGGATGCCCTGGGGTGGATTACGGCCTTGGACTTGCTAGTTAACATGCTCTGGATCATCTTTCCTTGATGTAAAATTATATCACGATATGGGTACGATAAAGGTGAAAGGGCTTACAGAGGAAATATGCGGTCGGTAAATTTCAATTCAGGTACAGATAAAGACGATTGCCGTACAAGGGTTTTTCGATAGACGAAAACTCATGTACTATTAAATAACGTATCGGGACTTCAGCTTTAGGAAGCTCTCTCCTACACTCTTTTGTAAGATACCAAATAAGGTCATCAGATAACAAACCCACCACTGATGCATTTTTATCGGCTTGCGTGGGCTGCCATAATGGTTCTAAGGAAAAGTTCGTAAATTTCAGCATATTTCTCCCACAGAGATTTCTCTGGATTGATATTTAGGATTTGTTTCTGGCATCGATTTTTTGCATTTGCTGAGGATTTCACACTGACCTCCTCTCTGAGGATATACAGGATGTTTTCGAATAACGCGAAAGGTTTTAAGGGGCGATTGCGGAGGTAGCTTTGTAAAAGATGTTTATATAAACATAGGCCCCAACACGCTTCGTTTCCAAGATACGGAGTGTTCGATATCTTATTTTTTTATATTTTCTTAAATATTTCAAAAACGCTTTAAAAAATCGACACGAGATTCGTGACACGCTATGACAAAATACATGTGCATTTTCTGGAGTACGAAGAATATTTCCGCTTATACCAGTGGCGCCTGCGCGTCCATCGAATGATATATTTTTAATGAAAAAAAATGATACATTACTGATTACTTCATATATCAATATATTTATTTAATGTTCTAATAATTCCAAAAAGACGTTGTTAAGACAAAAAGTAATTTCTGATTCTTGTACCAACCAACTGAACCAACCAGTTGAACCAACAACTAAGAAATCGAATTATTTCTGGCCGTGAAATGTGTCATTATTGAGGACAGTAATTTTCAACATCTGTTTAAATCTTCGTTAATGCTTTTTAACAAACACACCTTAGCAATTAATGCTTGAAAATGTTAACACATTCAAATTTCTAATAAATGTTTATGCCTGCTTTGTGGTTGGTAAAGGATCAGAAATTATTTTTTTTATCGTGAAAACGGCTGTTTGAGTGGCAAAATACTGAGAATATTGTTTCGTTAAGAATTGGTGGACTATATGAATATGAGAAAAGGCACTAGTGTACCTTTTTTAATTAAATATTTGTCGTTAGATGGGCGCACTGACGCCACTTGTGCAAGTGGAAATGTTTTTCCTACTCCAGAAAATGCACGTTTACCTTGCGTGCCGCAAATTTAGTGTCGATACTTTGAAAACGTTTTTGAAATATTTAAGAAAATATTAAAAAAAGACGAAAATTGAACACTATGTATGTTGAAAACGAAGCGTTTTCGCAGCTAAGTTCGTAAGAACTTTTTTAGCGAAAATACCTAAAGAATCACCCCTTAACATCTTTCGCACTTATCGGAAACACCCTGTACACCACGCAAATATCTAAGACTGATTTGGATATTAACTATTAAATACGTCAGCTTATAGTGTTCAAATCAATTGCTTCGTGGACTCTTGGCTTAGCACATAAAGCATGTTTGTAAGGGAATACGTCTGCAATAATAAGTTCATCGAGGCGTGCAGGTACATATATACGTGTGTTCTATAAATAGGAAAAATAACTTTTTTTTTATCAGACATGATATTGCCTCGACATGAGAGAAAATAGATCAACATATCAAAGACGACAGTTCTCGAATTTAAATAGGAAAACGTCTGATCATTATTTTGCACAACTGCAAGAGGATGTATTTAAATGCGTAACTTTGTTGATGTGTAGCTACGGTTACGGTGCGAAAAAGGAAGTTGTTAGTAGAATAGGCGATAATTCCCATGTTTAATTTCTAAAGAAATACACTGACTTTCAAAAAAACCTCAACACCAAGAAGAACACATCGTACACGTTTGAAATTCTGGCATTACGTTGGGTCGAGTAATAGATAAAAACGATCAAAATATCAAAAGAAAATTATTGTGAATAAGTGAAAAAATTTAATAATAATTTAATAATGGGTGGTATCTCCTCTTAAATTAATACATTCCTGTAAGCGACGTGGCATGCTTAAAATTAAATTGTCAATATTTTCCTGTGGTATTGTATCCCAGGCAATCTGCACCTGCTAACGGAGTTCATCTATGGTCTCTTGAGGGCGAGCTAAACGTTGAAGTCTCCGACCCATTATATCCTATACATGCTCTATTGGGGACAAATCTGGAGACCGAGCTGGCCAAGGCAAAGTATCCAAATTTTCAGCTTTCAAATACCTCAAAGTATCGTTGACTACATGTGGTCGCGCATTATCCTGTTGAAATGTGCTTCCAGGATGGTCGTGCATGTATGGTACAAGAACCGGTTCTAAGACACTATTAATGTACCTCTGAGCATTTAAATGAAAACAAGAGGACACCGACTACCATACTGGATGGCACCCCAAACCATGACACCTGGTGTTAAACTAGAATGACACCTTTCCAAAAAGTCCAAATTTAATTGCTCTCCTCTGCGCCTTCTAACACGTAACCGTCCACCAGATCGCCATAAACAAAATCGGCTCTCATCACTGAACACGATTCTTCTCCACTCATCCACCCATTGCACTCTCAGACGACACCATTCCAGTCGGGCCACCCTGTGGTTTCGTGATAATGGAAGCCGACGCATAGGACAGTATGAATTTAGTCCAAAACTTCGAATTCTGCGATAAATCGTACTAAGGGAGACCCTTCGATTTAGGGTGGCTACCCAGTTGGCACCAAGAGACGGAATTGTTTCAAATAGGGCGCCTGTCGCTGAACGACGAAGTCGCCGGTCTTCGCGTCGGTTCGTCATTCTTGGACGGCCACTACCACGATGACGATTTACTGACCCTTCGTTGGACCAATCTCTCCAAGCTCTTAGCACTGTTGATGCGTTTCCATCCAATCTACGTGCAATTTCGCGGAAAGGTAAACCTGCCTCATGCATACCAACAATTGTTCCCTTTTCAAAGGGAGTTAACTGCCGATAAACTGCATTTTGGCGTACAAGAGGCATTTTGCACTACCACGCATTTAATATGGTACTAACAATAATGCCTTTATCGCTATCCGCCTGTAAAAAAAATTTGCAAAAAGAACGATCGTCACAGATAAAAAAGTAAAGAAAAACTTCGTATCGCATTAAAATACGAACTTGGAATTTTTATCATTTTTTTCTTTTTACAAGTCTAAAATCATACCAAAATTTCAAATACATACAATGCGTTCTTCTTGGTGTTGCGGTTTTTTTGAAAGTCAGTGTAGTTCCTTAAGTTTCAGAGAGCTATGCGAAATTGATCGGTTTGAATTATATTACCTGAGATTTTACTTGGACTTATTGATCCATACAGTAAATGCCGAACGTTCAAATTGTCCTCTAGGACATCGATGTTTTTCACTGGTTTATTACCTAAGCCGGCAAAACTTTAAAACATTGAAAATTGTGCAGTTGTATTATTCTCGTCCTTTGAGTAATAGCATTAGCGTTCATTGTCTGTCTCGTAGAGATAGAGAACTGGAAAAACAAATTATTGTTTTAATTGCATTTAAGTGACCTTTCCCTACGTTTGAGGCACTGGACCAGTTCGGTGCCGTTTCGAAACAAATAAAACGTCGTTAATTATTACGTTTCTTGACTATTTTGATAAAACAACTGAGTAATATTTATCTTGAAATTCAATAGTGTTGATCACGTTGTGAAGACACAATAATGCTTATGTTGATTTTCCATGAAGTGCGTTTTACCAGCTCATCAAAACTAGTCCTCTTGCGCCGCCTTACCATGACCAATCAAATTTCACGATTTATGCAAAACCAAGTTCAAGAACCAACCAGAAGTCGGCTCCGTGAAATTTCGCGTCGGATTAATTCCAAGGCTTATTAAAGTTCGTATCTACACGCACGGCCATGGTTATTTACATAACAGAAGAAGAAGAAGGCAATACTTAACGCACGCGCGACTGTAAAATTTTGTACACGAGCCGCAGGCGAGGGTGGCAATTACGCGAATGTGTTAAAAACCTTTCTTGCATTCGCTGCTTTAAACCAATTCAATTTCGGATAGGTGGAACGAAAATGGATTTTTTTAGAGTTGTTACGTAACGTTAATAGGTAACCATTATTTGCGTTTTTGCTAATGTATTTGCACTATCTGCCGAAAATAGCCACTTTTCCGTTCGTCACAATAAAGTGGTTCCAACAAGAGGGTAAGCATTTTACTTTAATAGCGTTCCGCGTTAGTACTCTTGGTTTTTTTAAGCATATAACGTGCATGGACCGATACTAGCACACATAAGGGAACGAACGATTTATAACTTTTTTAATAATTTTAATCTAAATTGAAAGCAACAAGATTGGAGCAAATAGGTGAAAATCGGTCTTTCTTCCGGAGATATAAAATTTTAATACGGAAACACATTTTAATATAAAAATACAAAATACATGAAAACCTAATTTATTTTAGACGTGTTCATAAATGAATATTCCATAGAACTTTTCGCTCCAAGCCGAATTAAAAAAGTTCGTTTGCTTATTGCTGCCCGAACTTCAACTTTATCTGGATGTAGGGGCTTCTATATAATTGCATGAGGATTTTTCGCTGCCCAAATTCCATATCCTGAGAATTTCCATAACGGGAAATATGAAATCGGGTTTCGTCAGTGAAAAAACTTTCGCAACATGTTCCAGATGAAATCCGAATTTGTTAAGATTGATTGAGCTTAAGAGACGTCATGGGATTTTCATCAATTATCCGATGCGCAGCTTGAACGAGCTCTTCCGCAAGGATGGTCGCCCGCTTACTTCCCTCGTTACATAAAATGCTTCCTGTTTTACGCTCCTTTTGAGAGTAGTTCTACAGGCTTCATCCAACCAATTATTATACGACCGCAGACAGATGAGAAGAATAACTGAAAGACTGCAACAAATTCCGGCAATGTCGCAAAACAACAGTCACAACTGGACCATTCTGACCTTTTTTTGCGTTAAAAAAAAACAGGACACTCCTGCTTTCTTGGCCCTTCGACCACTTCATTGGAACATTTCTAAATTAATTTGTTTTGTTTTCTTATCTTTACATTTTAGGTATGTGTTTTTGTTCTAAGGGTAGAAAGACCAAATGATCGACAGCCTCTTTTTCTGGAAATAAAGGCTTTAATATAAGAATATTTTTTAAATTTTCTTAATTGATGCCCATTCTACGAGAAGGTTCTTGGAACTCCTCACGACTGGACCGGAGGCGATATTGACAAAGCAATTAACTGCAGAGCGGGTAAGAGCGTGTTTTTCAAAATTTAATTGATTCTTGTAAGAGTATGGTAAATGTAGCGAAAATTTAACGAAATTGGGAACCTTCTGCTGCCTCCTCTGTTCTTTCATGAGTAGCTTTTGTTCTTCTTCTAGATTTGAAATTCGAATGGTTTCAGTATGCTCACTTTCAGTGTAAACTCGAAAAATAAACTCTTTACTATTGTTTATTACAATTACTTTATTATTGTAACTTTACTAGTTTTAGACCGAATCACTCCAAATGGCAGCATCCTTATACCGTGCGGCTCTAAATTGCCCCCTCCGTTAACATAATTTTTTTTTTTTTTCAAATTCAAAAGCAGCATTAAATAGAACAAAAAATCCATCTATTGTTGCTAGTTAATTGCCGTGTATTATCTAGTTATTTTTACTTATTTATTTTGTAAAAGACTGCGAGCACAAAGTCGGAAAGAAACTAATTTCCTATCAACAAACAAGTTTTTTCATTGTTTACGTACTATTTAATTGAGTTTGTCTTTAATCTGTTTTTCTCAAAAATGTATTAATAGAATTCAGATGGCAATACACAATTGAATGTAGTTTTGAAGTTATTTTAGTTCGAGGTATCACTTCACTTTTGTTTCATTATAAAAAATCGTCCATTTTGGGCTGTCGTTGACGTAAGCAATATTTTCAAAAAAAGTGAAAAGAATTTTTTTCTCTTATTCCATATTGCTTTTAAATTTTTGAAAAATAATAATTTGTTAGCAAGTTAAGAGGTGGGAGGGAGGGGTTCATTTTGAGTTGCATAGTATTGCTAAATATCCTCGACACTCGATGATTCTACACTTTCCTTACATTAACATGCAAACATTAACATAAACAAACATACCAGAATATTCGAGACATATAAAAAAAACAGTAAATCACTCGGCCGAGCATGGTAAACTTTTTTTTGGTTTTCTCTTTTATCTATAGCGGCCGCGCGCCAGCCGTAACAGCATAATGTATATCATACATCTGTAAGTTATGATGCAAATAAAAGAAAAAAAGTGTCTACTAAATGTACCTTTAAAAGCCAAAATACCAACGAAATTCTCACGACTGATTACAAGGATGAGCAAGACAATATACAAATTCATGGCCAAAGGCGTTTGTCAAATTCGCACCTACTGCCTCATGTATTGTAAAATATTTTCTCCTTTTACACCTGTTTAAAATTTGTTTTTTAATAAAATAAGTTCTATTTTCTCGAGTGGCAGGAAAAAAAGCTATGAAAATGTACTCTCCAGTAGTAGGACTCTTAAACTAATTTCATATGAGCGGTCAAGCCACGTTCACGCTCACACTCAAATGAGCCCGTGCCCATTTAAATGCAGAGGAGCGTGGCGCTCATGTACCGATTATTTTTCAAGGCTCTAAATAAGAGATGTATGGATGTTGAGTTCTCTATACTCAATGATTGATTGTCAAATAGTAACGTTAAAAAAGTTTTTATCGAGGAAAAAGCAATTTTATGCTCATACATTCAATATGATTTTCCCCCTCGATTGAAACATACAAAAAACCTGCCTATCCTGTTTAATGGAAAAACAATTCATCCGTTGTGAAAACATATACAAAAACCCACAAAAATTAATAAATACTTCAGTAAAAAAACAAATCGAATTGTACAATAAAATGCGTATTTTTTTCCTCATAAAAAAGTCCTTCTGATTTCAAGATATTTAATATGGACTTCAAGAACAGAAAACACTCCATTAAAAGTAAAATTAAAAAATGTTTTTTATGAATATAGATTATAATTTATGGACATTAACAAGATATTTGATAACGTTCGCTACAGTGGTCTATTATGTGAACTTTAAACGTCCAAAAACCTGTTTCATATTAGAAAAACATCTATTGGAAAAAAACTAGAAGTGCAAGTTAGCGGTCCTCGTACTTGCCCTTTTTCTCTGGAACAAGGGCTCTTTCTTCATAATGTACACTGCCATGGTATCGCACAACCATGACTTAGAAGACTAGGGAAGCATATAGACAACACATCATACATATTTTAATACTCTGGGGATACTGCGCTCGTTGGACATGGAAAACGACTGAGAGAGAGGTGAGAAGTTCGCTCAGCCACAAAAACTAAATTATAAACTTATTCTGACTTGAACTAATGTGAATTTTCCCGATTAAAAATGGAGTTTCTAACAGCGAAACGTACCGCATTCTTAGCGTAACTGACCCAATTTCGCTCAAGAACAATTCTAGAAATGTCAGCGTCTGCAAAATTCTGACCTACATTTTTATATATCTCGGTCGTAAGACAGTAGTCGTATAAATGTTGATTTATCGCCTTTGATACCGCTAATTCTTTGCACAAACCTCCTACTACTGAGAAAAGAACAATGATCTGTTTAAATGTCCGTTCTCGTCAGGGTCAATGCAATGTCAGCGTATTCATCTTCGCTTTAAGAATTAAAAAAACATTAGTAGTTATATTTGGGCTCATTAAATATCAGGACAATAAAATAAACCGAAAAATTAATCTCAACATTCTCTTTCTAACACTACAACCTCGTTGGGTAAACCGAGGGCAGTGATTTGAAGTTCTAACTGAGCAGTCTAACTTCTCGTAGTTCCCAACTTGGCGAATTTCTCACAATTAATAATTTAAAAAAATTGTCTGAAGAAAATAAATGTGCTGAAATACGCTATTACAGGGGGTGCCAGAACCTGGGGCGCCCCGTCCATGATCCCTTTGTTCAAGGAGAAATTTGAAAACTGCGTATTAAAACGAAAATTTTTATTGGGGTAAGGTTAAGGGGTTTAAGTTTCGATAGAAAAATAACCGAAACGTGTACTTAGGTGTAGGCTCTAAAATGATACAGCACGTTTCAAAGCGGAATTCGGGGTGGCCGACATGTGTTGAAGTCAGTTGAGCTTTATAGTTCGAAGATTTTAGGATTCTTGTCACTTCGCTTTTATGAATTTTAAAGTGATGGGTATAACGTGTGTTTGAAGTAGCATTCCTCATTTTTGCAACATTCTGTATATCAAAACACAAGCACACGCACACTTTGGGTTCTACGTTATAGGCTGAAGTAGTTCACCGCCACGAATATTTGTGCATATTTTATGGAATTAAAATAGGGGTAATTTTAAAGCAATTTTCTTGTTATTTTTAGCGCGCAGCCGACCCCAAATTATCTTAAATCTATAAACAGTTCCTGTTGCGTGCCTTAAAACTAATTTCAGGGCGGACTAATTAAGAATATAGGTACGATTACCTCAATTTATCATGTTTTTCTGTTAAGTGAGATAAGAGCTCAACAAATAAGGTTGGCACTTATTGAGTGGAAAATGGTGAATTAAATAAAAATGAAAATAAAAATTCGTATTTGTCCTTTGAGAAGGAAAAAAGCGGAAAAAAAAGGCGGTGCATCGTCGATGTGAGTAGATTCAGGACTTAACAAAGTCTTAAAACGCACTGTAAAAAACTTATGACCTCTGAGCAATGCTTTCTAAATATTAGCAAATAGATCTTTAAGCTCTCATTCCTAGATTATTTACTGGTGCCACAATATAGTAATTGACTCTATCCCTTTCCTTGACTTTTAGGGATTTTCCCTGGAAAAATACCATATTTTCCAGTAGATTTCCTGGAATTCTTGCTTCTGTCTTAAATTCTTTCATTCACTAATAGATCTGTTAGCAAATTAAATGCACTTATATGATCTCTATAATTCCCATAAACTTAAGTCGATAACACTCCTCTCTTTGGGTGGGCTCAGGTATGCACTAATAAGGATATTTGATGCAGATTGCTTTTTAAATTCATTAAATTTTAAGTGACCAATATTGTTTTACAACGGATTACGTCCCAGAAGAGTACACATGCTTTGCAAACTCTAGATAAAATATATACAATCCTCCTACTGTCTGGCTCCTGGGACGCCGGATAATACAGAAACTCCTACAGGCCAGACCGTGACGGGTTTTATTGCAAATAGTATGCAAAAAAGTTTGATATATTTTTTTAATGAATGGGAAATTATGAACTCATGTTGGTGCTTCGACGCTCCTAATAAAAAGCCTTACGAGGAGTTTTCTAGCTGCGTTGCTACAACGTGCAAACATAATAGAGCAAATCCAGCACTAGAGACAGATTTATTAAAATATTTGAATACATATTTGTGTCTAATGAGTGACGGATAAATTTTTAATGAATCAACATATTTATGTTGTAAAAGAGTTTATAAAAAAATTGTCAGTTGACCTTGCACGAATAACTACATAACATGGCTACTTTACACTCCCGATTCGGTAGTATGTGATTTTTTTCTTCCGAGAATATCTGAAGGCAAAGATTATGATTGGCCCCCTCACACAATAAAAGAACTTAAAACGTTTTTAAATAAAGATGCAGCGTTATCAGCATCTTCCGGGATCGCTCGATTGGACACGGTCAGCCCCCTGGAGGGTTCTTCCTTCGAACTTCTTCTCCCTATAGAACCGGGACACTCCTATAGTAAAGTAGTACTAACCTTAAATAAATCACCTACCGTATTACTGACTTCCTCGAATTTCTAAATATTTACGTTTGAAATATTTACGTTTGAAATATTTATGTTCGAAATATTTATGTTAGAAATATTGCCCGTTTGGTAATACCTAAGATGGTAAAATGGGTCAAGTTAGAAAACTGTTTTCTGTTTTCATATTCCCATAGTGTCTGAAAAAAGGGGCCTTCAGAATTCATATTGTTTTGACGAAAATCCCCCCTAAGCGTTCCCGAAATATGTGCTTTCAATAATGTCTGAAAAATGTGCCATTTTGACTATTTTCTGCGCAGTTTACCCGACTCCCCGCGATGTCCTTTCCGTCCCAAATTATCGATCTGATCTGGGATAAGACTTCTCGAATACGATAAAGTACTCCGACAGTCACAAAATTGAGATAAAACAATAAACAGTCAGCCTTGTTCACGTCTGTATCTCAATGAATTGTTGATTTTGAAACGCAGCGAGCAGTTCGTTTTGTTGGGGGAGCAAATTCGCGAGACAGTTCCGCGACATCTCCATTATTTCCATCGAATATAATAAAGTGCTCAAGATGAATCATTCGAACAACAGACTCTCGAAGATTTTTCATAAATTCGGGAGCGCGACATAAATTTGCATGATGAATCGGCGGCTGTGTGAATGGGTGGCGGAGGTGGCGGCGCGGCGGCGTGGTGGGGCCGGGTAGCGTGGGCGGCAGGGTTGAGATTTCAACGACGACGTTCGTCCGAGTCCGCGCTAGTCGTTATAGTCACCCCGCCGCTAACGGACCCATCCTCCGGATCCCACAGTACAGAAAGAACACTCCAGTCGTCGGGGGCTGAAAGGAGTCAAACAAGAACAAGCAACAAGTGACTATCGCGCGCTCATGGGTCGGCAGGATGATCACTTGAGTCTCTTCTTCGCTTAGGGTGCGGGTGTGTGTGTATGCGGCATGAAGACCGTGCTAGCCGCCGCAGCTGCACTGTGCGTGGTGTGCGTGGTAGCCACGCCGCAGCCCCTTAGAGATAACATTCGGAATTGGAGGAAACGCATGGACCAGAAACAACAACAACCATCCTCGACGGACGAATTCCCCGAATTGCAACAGCACATTCCACAGATGTCTTTAGCCAACTCGCAGCTCATGTTGCGCTCCACCAGAGGACAACGTCAGTATGATGTACCTCAGATAGGTAAGCAGCTAATTTTATATTTATTTTTTTAACAGTTTGTTGTGTGTGATGGCAGGATAACTGTTACACAGGGTGTCTGAAAATAGTTTGTACATACAGTCCAAGATGAGGAGCTCGCGATGCGAATAGATCTAGAAAATTATTTGATATTTTTGAGTTATTTAAAATAACATTTCCATTGAATGTTTTTATGAAATTCAACCTAATAGTCTTAGTGTGATTCCATGATATTTCGTTTGTCAAAAACCATCATAACTTTTTTCTAAGTACGATCCTTATGAGTTTTTTTCGTCGGCTTTATTTTTTCATTACAAATTCACTGAAGTATCCTTTAGTGACTTAAGCAATGCTATGGTTTTTGATTACTTTATACAAATTTTATACCTTAAATTATTTTATCAGATGAGAGCCAAGTGACATACAATGACATCTTTAATAGAAGAAATGAGAATTACTGGTTCATGGAGAACTTCGTGTCTACTGAACTGCGTATCATCAACATCACTTTCGGTTTACCACGAGGGCTGTAATATTTCAACCTCGACTAATTAGTCTTTTCTCTTAAAGTGGGCTAACACATAATATATAACTGCTAGTCCCAATGAGATGAGGCTCCCGCATATAATAAAAGGATTGTGACACCCACTCAGAATATTCTTAGCCAACCCGCACTCCAGACACGACCCACTTAGTTTTTTTCGATTTGAAATATTATTTGTACTGACAAAATAATGTTTTTGCTGAACTAACGGTTTATTGCGTTTTTTTCCATCTATCATCTTGATTGGTACTTGAAAATCTATTACAAAAAACTGTAATGTTTACAATATTTTTTTTTTCAATTCAATCAAGAATTTAAGGTCATCAAAATTTAGCCTTTTTTCTTAATTTTTTTATTATTTATTCCTTTTAAATTGTCCTGATTAAAACCTAAATTTTCCTACACATGCCCGCTATTTCTGCATGCATTTTAAATTATATAACCTCTAAACAACGCGAAAACGTCGTACTTTTCATTCAGTTTTAATGAAATTGCTGAACAATTAGTCGATTTTGATCGATTGGCAAAATTATTAAATATCTTCGATATGGATGAAAATTAATTTAAAAAACTCATTAAATTTAATTCAACGCATCAGTTTATGGACAAATTAGGTTAGTTTAACTACCATCGCAGAAGTTGCAACTCGCAGAATTTTAACCAATATTAACCTATTGCTAACCGTTTTAATCACTACAGCTGTGATTAATCAAATTATTTATTATTGGTACGAACGTCTTTGTTACTGCTGTTTTCGCAACACAATAAATTGCAGCTAATTAGGAAAAATATTTAAACGTTTTGTAGGTATAATATAAATTTATTTTCTTGAATGGATTTTATAATTCAGGTAACTGAAATTGATGAATTTATCAAGGACTTTAGAGGATTTTTCTCAATGCAAGGTTGAGTGTGTGCATCAATCTTGTCTAGACGAGTCCCAATAACAGCGAATATGCGAGTGGCAAAAAGAATGACATAAAAAAACCATTGTTAAATAAAAATTGTAAAATTAAAACATTTAGGCATTAAGGCTTTTATACTCGTTACTTCTAAGGCATACATTAAGAAGAGATATCAAGGTTCCTCATAATCTGATTCTGATTTATTTGCGTTTGCTCGAAAGCTCAAATTAGATGGGATAGTCCTTTTAAGCAACTTTGCTATGTTATCATTAGTTTTAGGAAAATTAGGTAAGATTGGAAGAAAAGAGAGACGAGAAGGAGGAGGAGCAGGAAAAGGAAAGAAGGTAATAGAAGAAAGTTGAAGAGAAATTCGACTTTAACACCGTACACCAATCAGATCGATTTTGTCTTGAGATATGGGGTAAAACCTTAAAATATTTTTACTGAAATGCGCAGTAAATAATTTTTTTTAATGCAAAAAAAGCAATTTTTTTAGTTTTACGGTTGAAGTTAAACATTGAGCCCATGCAATCGTTTATATTAATTGATTATCGTATTACACAAACTCTATGTTGTTGGGAATCGAACACACAGGAAAAAAAAAATGAAGAAATTCCAGTTTTTAAAAAGCAACTTCATAGCTTCGATAGTTTCCGAGATCCCTTCCATAACAATATAAAAACTCGTTCTGTATAACGAGGCCTAAATAGCTTTTAAAGCGATTTGTGTGCGCCCTTGTCCGAAACATTTAGGGGAGTCCGAGCTCGAGAAGACGACGTCAGCTCTAATGTGGAAAAGAGTGTCCTCGAAATTGATGGTTTCTCGGCTGTTTAAATCAAATCTGCCTCTATTTATCACCAGAACGTTATTGGATCAATTATTAATGGATGAAGAGGAGGGAATCGAAGGAGAGTAGAGAAAAGCGAACTTATTGTTTTAATAAGAGAACATTTTTCCCATGGTAACTGAGCCCTGAGCAATGACCCTCGGACTCACAGATAAAGTTCATTTTATCCTTAATGGAAGTCAATGAGGGTAAGTCCATTCTATGAGATTTATGAACTATTGTTTTCTCGATAGTGAATCGTTGAAAGCTCTAAGTGGCCGGGGAGTTAAATATTTGTCGTTTTCCTCCCATTGCCACCTCGTTTGGCTACGAGAATCTTAAAACTTGCATAATATTGAAGCTAGAGGTTACTTGAATCGTCTGCCTGAAACCGCACGTTCTTCGTTATTTATAGTCCAACACATAGAACATGGGCCTTTTCATAATTAGTAACTCACATGACAATCCCCAAGGCCTTAAAAACCCAATTAAAGTTGCTCTAGTGCTGCCCCTTCCATGAAACCGTACATGTATTTGGCGGGTTATACATCCGGATGAGTCGTGGATATTGTGTCCGCCATAAAATTACGTTCCAAGAGCATTAAGCTAAGTATAACAGAATAAAAGGGAAATGCTCGTATTATGTATATTAGGGAGAATGCGGTCAAAAGAGACCGAGAGAATAATTAAGAGACCCAAAACCCAAAAACGCTTCGTCCATACGCGGCATTCGTATAATCAATTTTTTTTCCATTTTTTTAAATGATAAACAAGCAAATCAGGGAGGCTTTAAAACTAATTTTTGCTCATCGCAACTGTGGCACGACCATTCATTCACGTCAGTCTTTCACTTATTACGGTCCAGTTGCAAAGGAGGTGGAGAAGGGGAGGGGGGTTAAGGGTGGAGGTTTTCCTCCCCTCTGAACATTCTTGACGATACGTCATCCAATACCGGAGCCAACCACAAAACTCATACTTTTATTGGGCACGTTATAGGTTTTAGACGACGTTTCTATTTGTAATGCTTCCAAGTTGTCAGTGTCTTCCGTTTCCAATGCGGTGTGCAGAATACTAAAGTATCCACAGTCGGGAAAGTCACGTTTAAAATCGAGGAAATTATCGAGAAACTGGGATTTACGTGAATTAAAACGGACTTGGGATGCTGCCCAAATCTTAAAATAAGTTCGCACTTGAAGGAAGTTTCGGTCCATTGATGACTCGCCACTACTCTCTTCATGTAAATATACTGTGCGCCCTTAAATTATTCAAAAGTTATCAAAGAGCGGGGAAACTAATTATTATTAAAAAAAAATCAAATCATCGTTAAATGGGACAAAAAACGACTATCTTTCGACATTAGTTTATTTTTTTAAATGTTGTTTACGTCATCGATAGCTCAAAATATCCGTTTTTTTTTATTAAAACACGGGTCAAGTGACATTTCAAATGAAAGGTCTCTCAATACTGCATTTAATGATCTTTTGTGATTAAAAATCTATCGATTACTTTTTGAGAAAAATATGTATAAATTTGGTAAAAACTGCAATACACACTCAGTTAAGTGGTACGTAAACTATGAGAAAACTTGTTTGTTAATAAGAAGTTTGTTTTCGATTTTGTGCTCACAAAGAGTTGTACGTTATTTTTATTTATTTTTCATTTTTTTTTTTAACCGAAGACTGTTTGTGAGCACAAAATCGAAAACAAACTTCTTATGAACAAACAAGTTTTCTCATTGTTTACGTACTACTTAACTGAGTGTGTATTGCATTTTTCAGCAAATTTATATTGGTTTTTCTCAATAAGTAACCACTAGATCTGGAATTGCAACACTCCAATAAATTTAATTTTGAAAGACCTTAAATTTCGGGTACTACTTAAACCATGTTTCAACGTAAAACAAGTCGGCCATTTTGGGTTATCGGAATGGTGACGTGGGGCATTAAACTTTTTTAAATTCGTGATGTTCTGAGCCAAAATGGCTCTAATTGGGAGATTGAAAACAACGGAATGATCACCGGTTTTGACTATTCTGATTTCTATGTAAAAGTCTTTTGATTGGATATTCTGTGTAAGTCCAAAAAAATTAAAATCGATTCTCCATGTTAATCTCCTATGTCACCTAGACACCCGGTACAATATGCATGCGGTTGTCGCGGAAGTACTGACACAGCAACGCGTATCAGGTGAACACTGCTGCGTAATATATTCCGCAATATTACGAAGGTTCATTATCTCTCACCTGTGTTTATACTTTATTTGCTATATGAATTACATTTAATACTTTCTGATTTAAAAGTGACGTTTTTCGAATTACATTTGTCTCACCTGCATTACACCTGACGGTTTTTTAATTATTTCTCAGTATTTAGAATTACACTTAACGCTCTCTGAATCACACCGCATTACATTAATTAGAAATTTCGAATGACAGCTGGTTCAGCTGAATTACTTCTGACAGATTTTTGATTACCTTTGATTATTTTGACTTACATTTGGCGTTTCCTGAATTGCGTTTGACTTTTTATCAATCATAAGTGACATTTTTCATGTGACAGTTAATTACACCTGACGCTTTGAAATTACAGCCGGTAGGGAAGGTGTTCTCTAGTCTCATTCAACTGCACAACCTCTTAACTACATGAGTTTAAATTTTGCTTTTTGGCATTTATTTTACTGCGTAGTTTTCCTCGCTTCTTCCACAGTTTCCACTTTTCTTTCGACTTTTGCAACCTCTGAAATTGTTCTCACATTCCCTCTTCGAACAGCTCTGTATCTTTAGAGTTTTAAGTAACAAACAGTTCAACGGACTTCGAATGACAAAACATTTTATTAAAAGCAATATTGGCATGCTCTCATGTATATATTTCCCGCCCACTCTTATTACAGCTCAGATACAAGTAGGGCAACGAATTTATCTCAACGTATTTTAGGGATTAAAGCGGCAAACAGAAAGGGCGGTTAATCAAAGAAATGCTCAAATGTGGAAACTTTAAGAACGGTTTAATAGGGATATTTTGCCTTTTCCGGCTTAAATGGAAGCGCCACTAATGTAGTTTAATTTCCGAAAGTTTTCTTAATCCTTAACTTAATGTGTCTCTTTATCTTTAGTCGAGGATATATTCCATTAGCGAGGAATAGTGCTTTTGTGTGAATTTGTTGAAAATGGGTCAGGTCTACTTACATAGGAATATTTTTCTCGACGAGCTCTCAATATCACCAGAAGCTTTCAGCTGGACTGGAGCAAGTAATGAAAACGAAATGAAGGTAATTCCGAATATTGGCATCCAATGTGTAATCAAGATTCCCCGTGTATGTATCACCTGTCAAGATCAAAGGGTTTACGAAGATGATCAAAGGGCTCAAGGGTCGGTGTCGCAAGGGTCTGTTAACTTAAACCAATATGGAGTGGCTGTGGTCTGAAATTACCTAGATTTTAGGGCGTGCAAACGTCAGCATTATTTATTCATTTTGTTATCACACATGAGTTCCTTTGAGTAACCATTAAACAGCGTGGGCATTCAATGTTTACCAACTCAACATTTATTAATGTGGTCGATAGAAATGAGAAAGTAAACCCTCTAAACCTATGGAAATGGAACGTCCTATTTTTAGAGGGCTAAATATGTTTCGACTCATATTTCATTTATTGGATATTGATTTTTAAGTAAGTCAACAATGAACATTGTCAGAACTACGTGTAGTTCCCAACATGCTTTTGCTGTCGCGCGTCATTCACGGGCACTTTTTCGGGACAATCTCGCTTCATATTATTGCGGGGATGTGTCTTTGATGGTCAATGAATTTTTAATAGATTGGAAATACGAGGGATTGTTTTTCGTCCATTACCCAACTTCCAGCGGTTAGATTTGGGAAATAAAAAAATATTAAACCGTAATTGGATTATGAAAGAAGAACTCCTGTCCCTTATCACTTTGAACTTGAAGCGATGCATTAACTTCTGGACTAACTGCTTTAAACTGAAGTTCCATCTCCTGTTCCGAGACGTAAATTAAGAAACGATTATTCAAAGTTTATAAAACGAGTTTAAATTTCCGGGATGGACTCTTTAGAATGATGCTCAAATTGCTTAGTTTCGTTTAAAATCTTCATAGAATTTTTGGTGTTGATTATTTTCTGTTTTAATCATAGTTTAGGTTAGAGTCATAACGTGTCAAAACATGGGTTAAAACTGCATATTAAAAAATACCGTGTTTTCATCAGAAATTATTCCGCGAACTCAAGGATGGGAACTATTCACTCTGATGTAAGACGCAGAGGTCATATTGAATTTGTCCGGAAATTTTGGAATTCGCCCGTCAACTTCAATAATGACAGAATGAGTGACTTATATAACGTAAATAACGGCAGCAGGTGACCGGTAATACACGGGACGGGTACACGGACACGTGTAACATTTTTCCCTGTTGGAAATTTATTAAAATTTTCCAGTAATCTACCAGTGTATTTTCACCATGATGAGGTGGATTAATTTTGATGATCCCGAGAAAGCTCGAATGTTTCTCTTGCGAAGGAGCCCCAGTGGCGTCTCACTCTCACTGAAATAATTTGATAACACTTCAACCGAAAGATAACTTTGAAAGGCGATGTTGGTTGTACTCTATCTTGGGAGGGTGAGCTTCAAACTACTGCCCTTGATGTCCCCAATAACGCCTCTTCCCTTTAGAACGCTCGCCTGTCTTTCATTGAAGAAGTTCTTAACACAGGGTTTTTCAATACAAATAGGCCCACTTCAGCATTTATTTTATTTATGAGAATATAAAAATTATCATATATAAAGGTTGTAGGTTTTTCTCATTTTTCGGGGAGAGTCCTTGACAAAGTCCATAGATATGTTATCTGGAATTATTGTTTCGCTGCTTTTTTGCCTCCAATTTTTGGAGGCGGTGGTAATTTTTTTTTGTTGTATCGGCAGGTGGGTTTTATGGCGAGTAAAATGAGCCCGGTCCTTTCTCGGCCCTAACAGTCCAACAGACCTGGCCCGAAATTAGTAGATGAAGAGATAAGCATATTCATCAAAGAAATAACTTACTACATTGTGAACGTTTCTTTTAGTAAGTGATTTGAGATTCTTTACTTCTTATTAAATTTTTTTGAACACAGTCTATCATGTTCCGACACTTAAACCGTAATATTTCACTAATAAATTCTTCTCGGCGTATTCTCTCTTAACGTGGAATCATTTTGGCATTTTCGCCAAAGGTGGCCTTGGAATGCCATTCCTCCTGCCAACAAACAATTGTGAATCACTTGCATGACGTATCGATACCGAGTTTTTTTGCATTTTTCCCGAAGACAGCCGTGGGACGCCATATTGGTTGAAAACAATTGCACGTTTGTGTGCGGTCACACGGCTTCAAAGCAGTGTGACGTATCACACGGTACTTCCGGGCAACATTAAAACTGATAGCTACAAGTTCCGGATTGAAAGCCCAAATTCGAAAGAGGAATTTTGCGTCTCATGTCTGTAAGTCTTTTGATCCACGTTCCCCTTAATGTGATCTGCAACTTTCACTTTTTGTAAATTAATATTAATTTCACAATAGCAATAAACATTAAACCTCCTTTGAACCGTTTTTCAAAGAATACACAGTGAGTTAATTGACCTTTTCAGGCTGATGAGCTCTTCTAGGAAAACCGGAACCATATAAAAAGGAAACAATTTCATTTTGTTTCGTTATACTGACAGTTCCCCCTTTTCGCGTAGGCGATTTAAGTGTTCATCGGCTAATCCCATTTTCTCATCGCAATGAATACTGTTTTCCTTCAAACACATCGCTGGGGTAAGTTAATTCTGTTATGGTTTGCAATGCCAAAACAGAAAGAATGAAATTTTACTGGAAATTCATTTCCTACGGGGTGTAGTCTAAATTTGGATCTTTTCGCGTTTCCGCAGAGGGAACTGACATTACAAGAATCTTCATGAAAATTCCGAAATAATTCTGGTAAGCTTAATTCGTAAACTCAGAAACGTTTAGATTTGAGCTCAAATTAAATTAATTTGAAAACAAATCCAATTAACATATTTTTATTTGAGGTTGCAACGTGGCGACGTCATACTTGAAATCTGACGTTTTGCATTTCACCAACCACCATCATCTTGGTTCTTTCCTATGGGCGCCATCTTGAACTTTCGCATTTTGAACATTTTTGATGTGCATTGTTTTCAAAACGTTCCCCCCGATGGATTAGTTTTTGATAAAAATAACTATAAATTCAAACAAATAAATGTAAAAAATGTAATAAAAATTTAGTTTCATAGTGAATAATCAATAAAAAACTTTTTCGATAATGGGAAATAAAAAAATAATATGATATTCAATCTAATTTATAATAATAATAGTTAAATGAAAAATAACAAAAAAGCTGTGATTAGACAACCTTCCGATAGTATGATAGTTTCGACTTGTTTGAGTTAAAATTAATAGAAGCTCAATTTTTTCTTCAAACCCCCGCATAACTAACAAATTATTAGCACTTTTGAACACCATCCAATAACTTATAGAAACAACCTTTGACAGCTGTTAGCTCAAAATCAGAAACAATTATTATTATTATTATTGTTATTATTATTATTATTGTTATTATTATTATTATTGTTATTATTATTATTATTATTATAGACAATTTTTTTGAATCGCTCAGTATATGTAAAAGTTTTTCCTAAGATTGGTTCTTACATACTGTAACTCCTCAACCTCAAGAGTTCTCGAGCAATCGAACGCTGCCCACGATTGCAGGACGCTGCATAAGAAATTTAAACGAGTTCAAACACACAGAGGAGCTTTATAAATCAACGCAATAAGTAAGTCGTTGATAAAAAGTTGCACAACATGCGTCTTTTTTGCGTTACGTTACGTTCGCTTTCCACTACAAGAGTTCATTAATATCTATGGGGACAGATTTATAAATGAGGTGTGTCATAGTTGCCCGCAAACAATAATCGAGTGGGGAGAGATCTGGTGAACGTGCCGGCCAAGGTAACGGCTCCATTGCTGGAAATCGAATGAAACGGGTGATATTTATGTTTTTTGCAGGGTCCCTCACTGCGTGATAATATAGGCCAATTTCTTCTAGTATATGAATTGAATCTGCATCAAAATTTCCCAAATAGTCCTCTTCTGGAAAGGTTAATTCGCGAGTTTATTTAGAAACGAAGGAATGTGAAAATTTAAGGATGTCTGTTTTCCGTTAACTTCTCAACTGCCCTTTCGTCGGATGTCCAAGACCATTGCCAGAGTATTCGATATTCAATCCTATGCGAGATGGACGTAATCGAATTTTCTGTCCCTTATTCAACGTCCAATAAAATGAATTTTATGCGTGGGTATTTTAAACTTTAGTCGCTTCTAAACTTTACTTCCTTTATTTGAAATCTGAAATTGAATTTTTCCGCAATAAAACTGATGAAGGCCCTCTATAAAAATAAAGACAAAAACTTATGTGATGAATCCCTAAGGGCTGTCATGAATCTCGAATGCAGAAGTTTGTGAGTATCTAAACAAGTTCCTCTATCCCCACTTCTGTAAGGTAAATGTAAATATATCTAACACAAAGCTTAAGAAAACAGACATATTTTACAATATAATGTCCTCTTGGGTATCTACATACTGCATAAAGTAAGAAGTTGTCGCCGAGACAGCCTTAATAAAAAATAATGGATAAACTTTTAAAGTTAATGCGACGTGTCTGCCATTGAAAAGAATACTTTGCAAAGGAAATGCGTTTTGGGTTTCGTGGATTCAGCTTTAGACGAACAAAGCATAAATTCCTTATGCAGTTTGCTCTCCAGCTCTATTTACAGCATTGATGTTCATCTCCGTAAACAAAACAACCTTCTAACAGGAAAAATTGTGCTCTGTCCAGCATAAAGGAAAACGTTACTGCAGTTTCTTTGAGCAATCGTTTTAGCCTCGCAAGAAGACTATCGAAGACGAGTTAAATGCAGAACGATAATGGACTTTATGTTTTGGCTAATTTCGAAGATGATTTGGTCCAAGCTTGACCAGAGATGCGTGCCGTTCGGACCGCTATTAAGGCATCAATCGATAATGGACAATGCGTTACTAGGAAACATCTGTGGAACTCTTATGGGGTACTGGGACAGGCACCTTCCCCATGATTTCAAAACTACAGTTCCGTAATCAACAACGCTGTATTTTGTGCTGTTACCAAAACCTTTGATTGTGCTAACCAAGAAATACCACTACAGAATCTCGAGATTAATGTTCTTTGTGAATTTCGTCCAAATGAACAAAACTACTTAATTTTATTCATATTTTCACGACTGCAAATAAAACCTCCTAGACAAAACTTGAGCAGCGCTAGAATGTTTCAAGGCACTACCCTGGAGTCTAAGCATATCTTCACCAAGTTTGCAGATGACCCCACAACCTCTGCTCTCGGATTTAGACATGTGTCTTATGACCGATGCTGGCCATCTAAAGCCTGTGGTGAAGAGCAACTTTGGTTCTATTAAACCATGGAGTGACTCCAGACCACTACCATTCGATGTCCCCCTCAAAGCAAATTTGGATGTTCTGAGGTTCAGATGGGACGATGATGATGTGTACCTTGCGGCTAATCCTGTTAAACTTCTGTGGAAAACAGACCTCTGGGGCCTACTCACGACCACATGCGGAAGTTTGAGAGCCATGTGGTGGGTGAGAATACTTAAACTGCTGTGTGTCTCACAGGGTCTTTAATGGTCTTGCGGTTACATATGTGACCCATCTGGTCCCTGAGGCCTACTCTGGAGGATAGACTTAAGTTGAAAGACCATGTGGTGGGTCTATGGGGCTGGACCTCTTCGAGTTGTTGCGTGATCTTAAATGATCTTAAACTAGAGTTAAACGAGAGATGTCCAGATCCTGGCGCGATTTCTTTTAGTATTCATATAAGTTTACAGGACCTTAATAATTTTAAAATTAAATTCTAAACGATTTGAAATCAATATTTGTTCGTTCGATTTGTATTTCAGTTTATTAGCTCGCATTTATAGCATGAAATTGTGGCCACTCGCAAAATATGCCAATTGCTGATCATAAACAATTCCATAAAAATTTCTGTTGGTTTTTCCGTGAAATAACGAACTACCAACTGTTAGCTCTGTACCGAATTACATTTAATGAATATTAGATAAAACTTTAAATTAAATTAACACTGAAATAAAGTAACAATGCTAATTTGATTTCCATTTAAATCCTCCATGAAACGTGATGTTAATTTTCGCAACCAAAGCTCTGGTGTGCCTACAAATAAACGTTTCATGTGGCCCACGCCCAAATACAGCAATTATTGTACGCATATAATGCATATTTGCATTCAGCGACAAATTGTGGGAACAACACCTATAAAGTTCCAATTCAAATATGTGCTTAATTGAGGGTAAACCAGAACTTTGCATTCGTTAAGAAAGTATGTCGATTACTAGAAACGGCTTAATTACAACTATTCAGTTTCGAAAACAGTCCTGAAACATACATCTCTCCTCAATGCAGGTAGATTGTGAATTTTGGTCAGTTGCCTCAAGAGCAGGTCCGAAGGGCACTCCCAAAGGGCTACTGCTTGGAAAACCGACCGGTCGAGGCCGGACAACGAGAGATTACTCGTGAACGAGTTTCAAGCTCATCATTACGTCAATCTACAGAACACTAAATATTTTTTCATAATATTCCGTATACCGAAAATACTAACAGGATCCTGTAAAGGACAAAGTAAATGTGACAATTTTCGGGAATCGAGTGATAAGAGCTTTGATGGATTTTAGATCCATTATACAAACTTCCAGCTTATCCAGCTCGCCTCCACAATCGTTTTTGCATTTCCACAGAACCTCTTGGCAACCTCTGGTTCTGAGTTATGTGCGGTATCGCGAGGTTATTTAAATCGATCGGTTCCAATACATGAGGCAGTGTTTAAAGGAAATTTTCAGGTGATAGCGGAGTTTCATGGAGAATTGAAGAAGTTGTTTTGGATGCATCTTTTCTAGAGATAAACTTTTCCAACGAGCTGCATATACGGGCATCCATGCCACATAACATGAATGCACTATATGCTTTCTATAGCTATACAGGGTCTCCCTTTCTGGAGCTTAAGTTTTAGCATCTGGTAACTTACTTTTCGGAGGCTGCAGGTTGTTGCGAAAGCTTCTGAAAGCCATTACAATTTTTGAAAGTTTGAAACCGCTAACAGCCTTCTAAACCCTCGGGGTTAAGCTCCAGATACCGCAACCTGTATAACCTATGTATATACAGGATGGTTTTTTCAAAGAACAAAGCTGATATTTTGAAAATTATGCCTACAGTGGAAAAATCCAAAAACATGTCTACCATAATACTTGGGAATTATTGAGGGTATGATAAACTCACTACCTTCTATCAAATGCACCCCAGCCACCCAAAGTCCTTTTTTTTAATAGTGCGGTTATGGTTGCGATATATCGTCGAGAGGCATTTTCAGTAAACTCTTCAATGATACCAAAGTTTCTGGAATTCACCCCCAAATGTATCCGACAATGCCTAAAATGCAAAATTCATGAGTAAGGCGTGGAATGAAATGGTTTTCAATCAACAATAAGTAATAGAACTGACAATTAATTCAAAGTTTTATTGGAATTGAATCAAAGCGTAAGATTTACCGTTCAAATTAATAATTTTTTATAATAGGGGTTGGAAATGTTCATTATTTTCCATTTAAGCGCACGATATTCACATTATTGACTCACATCAACAAAAGTTTCTTAGGAATTGTAAAATACTCAGTCATAATAAGCAGTTTTAACTCTTTTATTGTCTTTGATTGGGTTTTGAACACTATAAATTTCATGTATCCCACAAAAAAAATCAAAGGGCGTCAGATAGGGAGATCTAGGGGGGATTTCTATCGTTCCTCTCCTTCCAATCCATCTTGCTTGGGTAATTGTTGTCCAACTATTGCCTGACGGGTAAAATAAAATGTGTCTTGTTGAAATCTTAGAAAACTTTCATCCAATTGAAGTTCGTTGCATTCATCTTGCTGATTGTCTAGCTCATGAATTATCGATGATTCAATAACATTTTCTAAAAGATCACGGTATATTTCCCTGTTCAAATCATCGCCAGTAAACAGAGGTCTTGTGATAGGATCTCTAAGGATCCCAGCCCAAACATTCAGTTTTTGTGAGTATTGAGTGCTTCGTTCTCTCTTAACATGAGAGGTTGAATCATTCGAGATTCTACAATGTGTCGCTATTTAAAGTGCTATTCGGGAAAAGGCGCACTCCTCACTGAAGCAAATGTTTACCAGTAGTCGGTGTTGGTTGATAATCAAAGCTTGCATCATTTTGCAATATTCAGTTTGTCGGTCTAGACCATTTTGATTAAATTCCTGATGAAGTTGAGTTTTGCATAGACAAAATTTTTGTAATTATAAAACTTTTAGAACCGACGCTGTTGACAGTTCAATCAAAGTAGATGCTTGACGGACAGGCAATGATGGGTTTTGGGCAAATTGTCCGGGAATTTCGATTTGAGCAAGCTCATTTACTTCCTAAGTTGATTCCTTCTTTGATTGGCCACAGAACCATTTTCAACAAATTTCCGTATTAATTGCCTTATGTGGGAAGGATTAATGGTTCGTAAAAGAAGTTTCTCAGCACCATAAATAAAAGCCATATTAATCCATTTCGCAACTGAATACACCATATTCGAAAATAACGGAGAACGTTTCGAACGCTTGTTGTAAAAAATCATGAATATTGAGCACCAAATCTTAAGCCTTAATGTAATTAGAATCAAATTTCGAATTAATGTATAATATATATTAATATGAATATTCGCTTGAGTGTCTTACTCATGGATTTTACATTTTATTCATTATCGGAGTCGTTTAGGGGCGGAACTTCAGATAATTTAATACCATTGAAAAGCTTATTGAAAATGCTTTCCGATGGCATGTCGCAATCACGTCCTTTGTATAAAAAAAAAAAAAAAACGTTTGGAGGTTGAGGTGCATTTGGTAGAGGGCAGTGAATTCATCACATCCTCCATCATTTCCCCCCTCGTATTAATCTAGAGGTGTTTTCGGATTTTTCCATTGTCGCGATAATTGTCGAGACATTGACTTTTACACTTGAAAAAAACCGACCCCGTATATGATTCGATCAAAGTCAGCACATTCAAACAATCCGAACTCCAGATTCGAAATTGGCGTTTTGGTTATGCAGGATCAGTTTCACTTCCGACTAACACTACCTCGATCAATCCAGGCATTCCCTATTCATGGAACTATAATTTGCTCTAATGGCAACATCGGGCTAAGCTAACATCAGCATTTCCATTTGGATTTGCGTATTATAAATATTTGACTTGAATGAAAACGCAAAAATCTGCTTTCGCATATAAATGCAAATAGTAAAAGTTGTCATGGAGATCTGCGAGATTCACGGCATCATCGTCAGTCCAGATATCTGAAAAGTTTCGTAATTTTTCATGCTTTCTGCCTTTTCATTGTAAACGTTGCCGGCTTAAATTTAGCCGATGAAAAGCGTCAATTTAGTAAACTGTGTTGCTTAGACTGATGCAAGTAAAACGTGGTAAACAAGTCAGTCAAAGGTGGTAAATCGAGGGAACTGTTGGTCAACATGGGAGCAATAAGAATTGATTAATTCTCTTTGAAGCACCCGGAAAGAAATTGCAATTACGTACACGCCACATTAGCACAAAATGCTCTTAAATGTTTTTTATGTGTTTTTGCAAATAGCTTCAAAAACAGTTGTTGAAGATATGAAAACATTTCAATACTTTTTTTTTAATTCCCCAAGAAATGTAAATTTGAGGAAATGGGCGCTCAGTGGCGTACCATAAAGGAGTTAGAGATGTTAAATTATTTATACTAAGTGTCTCAGTCAAGTTGTGAATAAAATCTTATCATAATTGTTTCGGAAAGTCCCCTCGAGACCTTTAAATTGGGCCGCCAGTGGCTTGCTTATCGGTACGTCACTGAAAAATTGGAGAGAGGGTTGAAAAAGTAAGGAAAAAACACCACTATGGCAACTTCAGGACGTTTCGTGCTAAATAAACTAAAAAGAACTCTTGTTTCAAACCGGACGACTAGTTTAGAAACAATTTATTTAATATTTTACTAAACTTGTTTAGTTCAGGTAGGCAAGCCACTATTGGGACAACAAGATATATTATTTTTGCACATGTGCGCTTCAGCTCACTATAAATGTCTACAAGATACCAAATTTTTATTATTTTTTTAAATTAAGTAATGATTAAGGAAAATCAATTTGAGTACCTGCTTTACTAGGCAATATGCTCTTAAGGGAGATTTCCGGAAAAAACTTAGATTTGCTTTATAGGAGTTAAGAATGTGTCAAGCGCGCGAACTGCTGTGTGTTCTGTTCGTGTCCATTACGTGATTTGTTCTCACAGACTCTGCCGTTTTCAGGTTATGTTATTGATGTGTTTTTTCACGGCAGCAATAGGAAAAAATAGCGCAACCTAGCGGTGAGATTGGGAACTGCGAACATTTTTTTTACTTATTTTGCGCATTAGATCCACCAATACTGCTGGGCAAGGTTCGAGCGAAAAATTCCTCTGAAGGTAGTTTTCCACAATAGCCCCTTTTACGTCACATGACTTTCATTAATCGCCGATGTGGTTGTTTTATTAGAAAAGCATAACATATCATGTAACCCATCAATTTGCTTAATAACTGTGGTTGAATTATTGAGTGGAAAAATGAGGCTTGCTTCAATAGACAGTTATTTTTAAAACCTCTTGAATTAATAAGACTGTCAATGGAACAGGGTAATAAATTACTTCTGGTCTTTGATTACCAACTGGAAGAATCGTAATGAAAACGTTCACGGTCACAATCAGCCCTCAGCGACAAACAATGGCCCTCGTTTCTTCTACGTAAACGTTAATACGTCAATCTTCGAGTAATCAATGGGGAATTGGCTTTATTAAGTTGTAGTTTATTTAAACATGTCGTGTAGCAGCAGTAATGAATTCTCCAAACAACCATTCAAACATTTCCTAGAAGCATGGAATCCTCATGGGTGCCCATCCTTGCCGCTTTCGCTATCGATCATGGCAACACATTAAATGAATTCTGCTTTTATGGGACACGTAACAGGTAGCTTTCCGTGGCACACGATTCAAAAATAGTATTTTGTGAAAAAAAATTCCTGCTTGCACTACAAACAGTTATTGTCCATTTCTAGAGCAAATATGAGAATCTTAGTAATCATAAAAGGTGGGAAGCCGGTTGAAGTGGGGAAAAGTTGCGCCATTCGAGAAAGTTCCGATTTCAAATTTGACAATTTTCAATGACTTTCATAAACGTTTGGAAAATTTGGAATTTTTGATAACTTTTTTCTCAGCTTCTCGTTGTTTTAGTCCTGAAAATTGTAAAGTTGTTTCTTTGCTGCTTAATTTATCATAGCCTTAAATAATAATCAAATGGGGACAGATCTGGTGTTCGTGCCGGCCAACATATTGCTTCCATTATTTGAAACGGAGTGGACCGGGGTTATTTATGTTTTCCGAGACTTCCCAGCCTCACTAATAGATGCGTTACTGTCTTCTCCTATCACCCCTCGTGAAATGGAAGAATCATCTGGAAAAAAATGAGGAATATAATTTGTTGCCGCCTGTAAAATTCCAAGCACTTTTCATTTTTCTTCACTCGAAGAAGGCATTTTTGAAACAAATTTATGCCGATTTCATAACGGTAGGTTGAATTAAGCGAAATTCAGTAGAACGGTTTTTTTGTTTCTGGAGAATATAGCCGGTTCATGATGTTGTTTTGTGAGTTTTGTTCGGGCGCTTAATCTTGGATGTTGGTGAATGTTTTGAAGGCGTGATTGAGATCCATACCTCGAAGGATTGAGAGGCAGAAAATGAATCCAGACAGCAGATGGAAAATATAATGGAAAAAGCCGAACGATCATAGTGCAAATGAGGCATCTCCGGCACTCAAACTGTCATAACATGAAGCAACCAATAAAATGCCTATTTGCTCCCAGAGGGGCAGATTACCTCACGCAGTAATTGCGACACTTTTTACAACGCAGTTACCTAAATTCGTGAAAACGGTTACACAGAAAACAACAGCATTACATGCTATAAATATACGAGTAGATATGAAAACTATTAGGAATTATCCCTACAACTGACTGATAAAAATAGACTATAACGAAACAATGTATGTTTCATTTGTTTTTTTAATTAATTAGCGGCCGGCGTCCGTTAAAAACCGTTTATCGTGTCTATTCTGAGGTATGGTAGAAGCAATTAATAGTACAGTGCAACGAAAAAATTATAACGGAGTTGGCAAATCTCACAGTTTGTTGGGATAGGATTGCAATCATTCAACTCGAAGGTAATTCGTCCCATTATACAAACAGGGGGCCGATTTTATACCGTGGAGAGCAAAACATTCGTCGTGGAAAGATGTCAAAATGAGCTGAGTTGATTATATTGATAGATGTCGATGCTGGTTTGACAGGGTCTTATGACGTCGTTCCTCGGATGACGTTCTCCTCTTCACGTCAAAATGATGCGAAACAATAGCAGTCGTCGATGTTGACATTCTTCGAACAGGTTGTGGTGACGCTATTTCTAAGAAACGTTCCACCCCCTAGGGCACAAGGTCGGCCCCATTACGGTCCTATTGAGATTTCGCAGTACCGATACTTGAATCTTTGGAAATGTTACAATACCATTGTGCGATGGAGTAGCTTCCTTGTTGCTAATTAAAAAGGGAGAAGCAAAAAGAAACAAGTTGTATTTGCCTTGAGAATCGAGCGACTTTCATGATAAAAGGAAACTGTGTCGTCTTGAGGCGACAACATCCTTGGAGGGCGATTAATCATTTCTTACCTCAACTAGTGCTAGCGACCGCTGTTCTAAAAATAACCCCCGAATTTCGGCGGCAGGATACGACGGGGAGCCGACGACGACGTCGACGTCGACGTTGCCTGCAGGTGCATCCCGGGGCAACACCAATCGATAAGTGGGGGCGGGAACTCCCGACCGACTGGCGACACACAGTTGCCCAAACTCGCAAAAATCTCATCAACATCTTCCCAAAAATAAACACATTTACTATTTATCCTTCGTACCACCCCAACTTAATTACTCAATCCCTAATTAAGCCTAAGCCCGATTTTATCCGCCCACTCTCTGTTCCTAATTGTGGCATCGATAACTAAAAATCAAACGAAAAGAGTTCCCACACTCGACAAATACGCTCATAATAAACCTCAATACTTACATTGTATCTCTCGTTATTTAGAGCACCGCTCCAGCTCTATAGGCGATAGATGGAGCAGACTAGGCAGGGAGAATGGATGATGTCATAACAGGCACTTCAGGCATGAAAGGTATTATAATAGAGAAAGTCGGAGGTGTTTGCGGACTCTCTTAATCTCAACGCAGACATACAGATCTGGGGTTTGAATGGGTTTATTTTGAGCCTTGTACGGAAAGTAAGATTATTTAATCAATAAGGATACAGAGCTGTAACATTAGAGCGAGCGTTTTCCTGCATAGGAACGAGTGCGAGATAAAGATGGGACGAGAACAGCTGGATGAAGCTGGATTCTAACTGGAAAGTACCGGATAATAAACGACTCGCTCCAGATTCTCTATTTCTCTGTGAGGCATTCACCTATCGTAAACAACATTATTTGGGGAAAGTTAAGTTTGATTTATCGAAGAATTCGTGGATTAATTGGAAACTGCATTTTAGTAATTTAATGGAGAATTGTAAGAGCTGGTTGATGGTTCAAGTTTAAGCATAGGAAATTCGGTAATTTGTTGAGAGATCGGTTAGATTACCCTTTTTAGCTCAGAATACTACCGAATTTATACAGGATATCCACATCTGGGGCTCGATCATGAGGATCTCAGCAGCTATAAAAGATATGAGGGTAGTCACATTGGGTCAAAGTTGCCAGATGGGAAGTTCACTAATTTGCAGTTTTCCAAATTTAACAATTCTAAAGATTCTAGGTGGCATTCGAAAAAAATTGAAATTTTAAAGAAAGTGATTTTTACTCTTTAGATATCTTATTTTTCAAGGTAATCCAAAACTTTTCTATAACTTCGCGATATGATATTTGAAATTCCACATTTTGATTTTTGGCAACTATGATCAACTTTGTTTTTTCTTACCGGTGCCATCTTGTATTTTCACTTTTTTGAACTTAGCTCTCTTTTGCCACAAATTCAGGTGCAGTCTTGCAGGACTTACATACGTTACGATGGCCGGTACATACACCAAATCCGTCCCCATTTGATTACTATTTATTTTGAAATACGAAAAACCTCATTTAGGTACTCTCAAAGGTATCTGACCTAACACTTAAAGAAACAAAAATTTCGGAAAATATTACATTATATCTCAACATACCCTCCTTAGAGATTCATATGTTTTCTCCGCCATGTTCTATGGTTTTTGCACCCTGTTGATTATTGGCAAATCTCTTTCCACCTAGCTATTTTTTCAAGTTTGGAAATAGAAGATAATCTGAAGGTGGTAAATCTGGCGAGTAGGGTGGGTGAGAAAAAGCTCGAAATTAAAATGATTGATATTGGCCATCGCGATGACGGAAGTGTTGACCGGTGGGTCGTCTTGATGAAACGAACCTTTCTTTTTTGTGAAATGCGGCCGTCTTTTGCTAGTTTCTTCGCTCAAACACTGCAATAAATTCTTATAATATCCTCCGTTTATTGTTTTTTCTTTGGGGAAATAGTCAATAAAAATTATCTCACGTGCATCTCAAAAAGGTGACTCCATCGCCTTTCGTGCAAATGGAACGATTTTCGCCTTCTTCGAAGGCGATTCTTCCCTGAGCTCATTATTTTGACTGCTCTTTCGTCTCAGGTGTGAAATGATGGATCCATGTTTCATCCATGGATATGATTCGACGCAAAAACTCGGCTTTATTGTTGCGAAACTTTGCCAAACACTCCCTTGAAACATCCTCATGGTGCTGTTTTCGTTCAAATGTGAGTAATCGCGGCACCCATTTTAGGCACAGTCATCTTGTATCCGATTGTTCGCACAAAATGCAACGTACAGTATTTTTTGTAACACTTATCTTTCAGTACAGTTTAGTGGATTTTCGCGACAATTTTTGAAGTGGTCAGATCTGGAGTGTCTTTGGGCCGATCACAGCGGAGTTCGCATTGGCAGCCCGTTTGAGCGCTTTTAAACTCTGCCACTCAATATTTTACAGTTATTAACGAAGGACCAGATTCCCTCACAATAGAATCTCACTCCCATTTAATTTTGGGGAACTAAGGCTTTTTAAATGAAAGTATAAAATTGCGTATCGATGACCAATATTTTCCATGTTCATAAAATCTTTAAAAGCATTTATTAAAAACGACTTCAAAACGAACTTAAATGAATGTAACACCTTCAAACTCTGTACATCAGCTTGTTCAGGCTAGGTGCTTGTAATATAAGCAGTTTTTTGACAAAAAAATCACCATCTATATGTCAGGTTGGGTACTTCTGGAACTGCCCTCGTATTCATAATTTCCCACCAATATTAGTAAACTGAGAATATCATCGTTATTTGAAACTCCAAAATAAGACGAAGAAACATTTTAAGGTCGACGCAATTCAAAAATGTCCAAAATATTAAGGTTAAGATGGGGCCCCAGGAAAAAATAAAATTAATGATGGCTGCCGAAAATCGAAACGTCGGATTTCATATACGACGTCACCATGTTGTGGTACACGGAAAGTTGTGATAAAGGTGTCATTTTAAGTTATCTCATTAAGTTACCGGAATTTTTAAAATTTCAAAACTGCACATGCTTGAAACGCACACCTTTGGGCTAAATCAGTAGATCTCACACCTTTTCTGGTTGCGGCGACCCCCAGTGTTGAGGTCCTGAAACGGACCTTCCTTTTTCAAACAATAATTCGAACTGTTCCTAGCGATTTTTCACGAAAACGTAATTCCTGGAGAGCAATGAAATCCGTTTTTACTACAGTAATTTAATTACATTTAATGCCTTGGCTTGGAATCAAGTTTTGTTGCCTTCTAAAAAGTCCCTGTCTAGTTCATTTTGGCGTATTAATTGTAATTGGCAATTAAACGTAAGAAACCATGGCAAATTCGAAGGATTCTCCACGAAGGATGGATTTAAAATAGCTCCAGTTCTTAAATTCAAGGTTTTAGCTGTAAGCCTTCCAAGTAGTTCAAAAGAGAGGACTCTCAAAGCTTACGAACATGTATTGTGCATTTTGAGAGGTTACCTTATATAATACTGCGAGATCTTAATTAAAAATCTTTATGGGTTGAGCGCCCATATAGGCGTAAAATAATACAGAAACTCTAATAATACAGGCACATACATAAATTTGACGTTGGTGGTTTAAAAATAACTGTTGAACTTCGAAGTTAACTATACTCATATAATCACTCGGTTATTATTTAATGGTACGGCAATTTTCCTAATTATAAACACGCCTTTTTACCCAGAAATTACCCACACTACATCCGCTATATGCAAAGGCTATAAATGAAGAAATAATTATCCGAAAAAACGTTCCAATTCCAGGCTTCAACTTTCTCCCCTTTCTATGCTGCTTTGTGAAAATTTACGTACGCTTACGTAAACGTAAATAACATTACCGTAAACGTACATAAACGTACATACATTACGTAATGTACGTACGTAGTTAAAGACACTCTGAACTAACAGGTCCGCCAATTTTCAACGACTATCTTTATGAATATGTCATAAAATATCTTTCTCGGGCTAATAAACACCAAAATCAGATTTCAAACGTTGACCTTTGACAAAATTACACTACTTACACGAGTGTCTACCAGCGTAATCCAATATAAGGAATTTATCGATTTTTTCACATTCGATATGATTATAAAGGTCCCTTTGGGATGCCGTTTGGCCGACTGATAACTGGCTGATTATGGTCCTAGTAAAATAAATCTGGTTAATTTATAATATTAATGAACTAAAATAGGTAGCAAATAGGTACCGTGGGACACAAAATTGTACCTCTCCTCATTAACTTTTTAACAAATTATTGTCTTAAAAAAATTCAAAAGCAGCGTTAAATAGGAAAAAAAATGTTTTACTGTGAGTTGGCAAGTGGAGGTCCAGTGACACCTTAAATTAAATGTGTTACAAAATTACATGTAATAGTGTAATACGATTTTGAATTCAATACAAACCAATTTCCTATCAACGAACAAGTTTTTTTACTGTTCGTGTACTCCTTAACTGAGATTGCGTTGTATTTTTTACGAAATTTATAAATATTTTTCTCAAAAACCAAACGATACATTTTGAATCGCATTACACCGTTGAATGTAGCGTTGAAAACCCGTTAATTTCAAGTGTCATTTGACCCACGTTTTCGTTTTGAAAAATCGGACATTTTGGCCTACCGGTGATGTAAGCAACATTTAGAAAAATAAACAAATTTTAAAATATAGTATTGTTTGCCCTATTGCATGCTGCTTTTGAATCTTGAAAAAATATAATAGTTTGTTAAAAAATTAACAAGGAGGGTGAGGAGGCAATTTAGAGCCACACAGTATCTATATTTACTATCTGAACTGACGTAATGCCTGCCGCCATAAACATTTTCCAACAGGTAATTGAGGTGTTTCAAACCCATTTTTATTCAGGCCCAAAAGTTTAATTATTATCAAATTGATATGAAAGTAGTCAATAACAATTTAATTGTGCCAATTTCCAGAGATGACGGCTGTATTCCGAAATCCCGAAACAATACACGTGATTTCCATGGAAACGTTATACTGAAATTAGCTGTGGGTAATAATATTATATCACAATAGGAAGGTTTATTACACAGTATTCGCTTGGAATCGTTGATGTTCTGCTCTAGGCTATTCTCACAATCTGTGTGTGCATATGTATAGAAATTGTTTCATAGCAGAATGTCAAAAATTCAGAGGGTGAATCTGTGGATGATTCTAACAAAAAAAGGCCATATGAATATGGGTCCGTTTTCGCTTCCTGACCGAAATACAGAGTTCTACACAATTTCGTTTTTTTGTAGTTTTTTCCTCCGTTCCGGCATTAAATATTTTAAGGAAAATTGGATGGTATAAAAAACGCGCAGACATCTTTAAAAGCAAAACCATTTTTTTTTTATTTTACCAGTGACGCTCGTTGACGTGACACTGAAAATTTTAAAAGAAAAATGTGGTACGCCAATGGATTTACTCAATGCAAATAATTTTTTGAATGTTCAATAATCCTGTGAAAAAACACTTCTTGAATATTTTTCATAACGTTAACCGTTTTTATGAAAAAAAAATAAAACTCAATCTGCTACTGAGAGAGCGTATAATTCACTCGTTTAGCACAATAAAATGTAAACCAGGAATTTTTCAAATAATGCGCAATAATATACGAAGAAGGGCCGAGTATACTTGCAGATGGAAGGCATTTTCAACATACTATTTAATTGCTCATTTATAACTAACATAATCTATTTAATTTAGTCTTGACCTTTTAACATTAATTAGAAAACAATGTTTCTTTAAATATTTTTTCCATGAACACGGTTACCATTATGGAAAATATTCATAAAACTTTTTTCTTGGGAATATGGAGCATTCATATTATTTTTTTTTGTGAAAAAATCAGTGGCGTATCACAATTTTCATGTAAAATGAGCAGTCACTTCCTTTGTGACGACGCTAATAAAATGAAAAATATCGTTTTTCTCCTAAAAGGGGTATCTCTACACTTATTTTACGCTTCCCAAATTTCATAAAAATATTTAATGCCGGAATTAACTTATTAGAAAAAAAATAAAAAAACTATTTTTCATCTCCTTCAATTTCAGTTAAGCAACGAAAATGGACCCATGTTAATTTTTTTTCTAAAATTGTCCATAAATTCACATTCTTAATTTGTCATACTATTATGAAACATTCTCTATATACATGCGTATGTATTTATATTAACAATTACATGGACAAAAACAATCAGGAAACGATCTTTTTGGCCTTTTCAAAAAAGTAAATAAAAACCCAAGATTTTAAATATCACTACTAAATAAAAGGTGTTCAATTAGGAAAAAGCAATAATTTTCCCTTGAAGCTAATACAATTAACATCGATTTTGAATAATTATCGGACATCGGAATTATGTTTAAAGGTCGTCAGGGGAGAAAATGTATAGACCCTTAGGCCATTAAACAATAACGGTTTTTGGCGAAAATATCAAAGGTTAAAAAAACATATTTTGAAACTCTGTGCTCATAAACGTGAAATTAACATTAAATGATGTCGTTATCTTGTTTCTTCAAGGTGAAATTGGGTAATGAAATGTGTTTAGTACAGTGTTTTAAACTGAAATGACGGCATTTTTTTGACTAAATCAAACGTAACGTATTTTTCGTCATTTTATTTTAATACCCACCCACTTTAATCAAATATTGCTTTAAGGTAAGATCTCGACCAAATTAGAAAAAAAAGCTATATATGGAATATAAAAAATTTGCAAGAAAAAAATATTAATTTATGTATAGAAAAATAGTGTCTGATAAAATTTACTTTTACGTAGGTAAAATTACACTTGTCCGAATCATAATCTACCGCAGAAATATTTGGCCAAAACGGACAAGTCATGTTGAATTTTCCGAATATTTTTCAATTGGACTGTCAACTTCAATAATGACAGAATGAGTGACATATGTGACATAACTGATAGCAACAGATAGTACTTTTGACAGGCAAAATATGGTTTCGTTTACCAGAATATTAAATTAGAACACGAAATTTAGCAAAAAATAAAAATTATCGTAGAAAATGTCGAAACGTAGAACTTATATATAGTTATTTATGTAGCAACACCCGAAAGTAATGTTTGTAGGGCAAACTAAGTAGATTTGGGAAAAGCTTGGAGAGCCGTGTTGAACGCATTTAGATCGAGTTACGTATACAATATTTTTTACAACCTACTTCAACTGATACTTTATCCGTTTTTCAGATTTTATACTTGGTTTCACATATTAATAAGATAAATATGTTGGCATGACAGAAATGGAAAAAAGGAGTAGCAGGGGTTGGAAAATGGTTCTTCGAATTTTTTAAGTCGACTTTCCAGTCTCAATTGGAAAAACGTTAATTTCAAGTAATTAAATATAACCTAATGGTTGGCCACATTAACCAAACAATCATATTTAACGATGACGGACAAAACATATTGAGTTTTCCTTTGGCGAGTTTCGTGTCCGGAGATTTTTGAATTGGACTGTAAACTTCAATAATGACAGAATAAGTAACATATATGACGTAAATGACATTGACACTGTTAACATTTCAGTAGTTTCTCGTGTATTATGGTTGCCGAAATGCGTTGATGGATGCTCTATGATTCGTGTACCACTTTTTTACTTATTATTATAATTTTATTTATTTTTTACACTGCTATACCAGTAAGTTAGTGGTGTTCAGCTGGGACACGCTGATAAATTAGCATATAACCATGACAACCGCGCCATGATGCGTGTGGTCTATGTGTTGCTTACATTATTACTGATGCATGTTTCAAACGGTTTATGTTAAAAGCCCTTATACAATGTTTATGGCTACTTATTTCAGATATGTTTTAAACACGTTATAAAAAAAATTGGTTGAAACGATTAAACACGGGAGACGAATTTAGTTACTGGCGTAAGTAACTAAATAGTGTTGGTGATGTAGCTTTTCTACTAGAGCAATTTACTCTTCAGTCCGCCGGAATGTATGTTCATACGAAGAGAGTTCTGCTAAATTTTGGCGATTTGGTTTAGCTACTTGCCAAGCTCTTCCGCCAAATTTGAGGCAAGAGGCAAGTTTAGTTATTGCTGCAAGTAACTAAACCAATTAGCTTGCTTAATTTGTGCAATGAAGCAATTTATTCTACGATCTGATGATATGCACTATTAGACAAAACTAAGCAAACTTGTAAATATTTCAGAAATAAATTAAATTCGACCCTGTGTTTCATTTATAGTTTTTTCGCTGATTTGTGATTCGTACTAGGACAAAGCTAAACGAACTATAGTTTGTCTTAATTTTTACTAGTTGAGACCTAAGTTTAGTGTGGAATACTTGTACGAATTGAATACTTCGCATTGCGAGATGTCTGTGGGAAGGTATTTAACTGAAGAGATGCAATTGAAAATTTTTTTAATCGTTTTAGAACGAAAGGAGACAGAAAGACAGTGCTAAAAATTTTCTTCGCACAAATCCATTGCTATCCAAAGTATTAAAGAGGTACTGGACACTAGGAAATGGCGTTACTAACAGAAATTGTGGTGACATGCCAATAAACACGACCCAAAACCTACACAGGCGTACAAAAATGATTGCTGAGCAGAACCGTATTTGGTAGGTAATAAAGTAGGGCTTGTAAGCAGGGCGACCAGCAAAAATACCATTGATTGTTCCGAAAAATTAGCAAACCCAGCTTGCTTTTGCCCAAAAATATTTACGTTGCAATCTAGCATTTTGGAAAAAAATTATTTAATGACGAGACCAAAATAACTTTTTTTGGATCTGATGCGATAGCAATACGTCTAGCTGGTAGACGGTGTGACCTCAACTATACTTTACTCACAATAAAGGATGGTGGAAGTTCTATTCTTCTACGGCGATGCCTTTCGTGCTACGAAATGGCTCCAATTTATTTAACTGAAGATAAAATAAACAGGTTACGCATTTAGATATTTTGAAAAATGTAACGCAACCATTTCGTGGCAGCAATCTACCATTTGATTGGATTGGCCAGCAAAAAGCACAGATTTGAATCTAATTGAAAATCTGTAGAATTAATAAAAAGGGCACATTAAGAAGTAAAATGTCACAACTGAGGAAGATTTAAAGCAGTCCATTCGAAATATGTGGAGAAATATGGGTTTATCCAAAATAAATACTCTTTTTTAAGTCGATGTCCAGAAAACATGGAGAAGTTATTAAGAGTAACGGTTGTGCTACGCACGATTAATTTGCTTAATTATGTTTTATCTCACTTGTAGTTAATTCTTAGTTTTTCCAAAGTTTCTTTAATTTTGTCCATCAGGGTACATATTTTTATTTATACGCAATGAATTGCATTATCAATTGACATGAACGAAATCGAATTTTAATCAAAGAAATACCTCGTATACCAATCATCAATATCATGAATCGTTTAATATAAAATGGCTTTTATTCAAATATCTTCAATCACTTTTTTTAGACACACTGAAGGTAAATATGCGCCCGAATGGAAAAATAACGATAAATTTGTTGGAAAGCTCAAATAACAACTGGTCTAAAATAAAACCGATGGCTGCTTTAAATCGGAAGATATCACTACTTTGGCTAACGTTGTGCTCATTTCCATTTAAAACTAACTTAACAAGTATGCTGATGGACATATAATGGTCCAGTCGTTAGTGTGGGTGTTCGTATTTTTAGATGTTATCATAGAACTAGATTGATATAAGAGTCATTTTCTAGTTTAAGCCATCGTGAAAGTTCTAGAAATCTATAAATCAAAACTGGTACTAGAATGCGGAAACGTGGGCGCAATAACGTTATTCGTCATGTCCTGGAAGTTCGGTCGAGTAAACCCTTCTAGTATTTAAGCCTCATTCATTTTTTTTTTTTTTTTTACTTATATTCGTCTTAGTAGTTTCGGTCATTAATCAGGGAGAAATAGGAAAAATTTAAATAAGTTCCTCGCGGTTAAACCGTTTTGGGAGCGATAAGAGTTTCTAAAAATAACAAAGTAAAGCCGTGACGTGATCCTTGTTTTGATTATTCTAATCGCGAGAGTTAGCCGAAATAGTGTTATAACTTTCACGCCATTACGTGAAATATAACCGAGAAACTTGACCCGTGCAGCAATGGAAGTACTTTCATTAACTTATTGTGGGGGCTTTGATGGACGACCTTGAGACCGGAGGTCCCTGACCATTAAACTTATGGCAAATATTTATATATGTAGCTGTCCTGAATGGGTCGAAGTAATTTTCCTTGATTAAATATTGCTTTTAATCAACGGGCCCTCTTTTGAATTAACTTGGACCAGTCACGAAACTTTGACGTCAGACATATTAACCGGCACTAATTATGAGAAAAAAAATACACAGACGAATACAACGAACTGTGAAGGAAACAACGAGTCCTTTCTCTCGTGCTTTTAACTATATAATGACAGGAATTAATTATTTTTTTAAACAACGATTAGCTATTTATAAATAGATGTTATTTCTCGAAGCGTGACAAAGTTCGGGTTTGTATCGATTTTAAGTTCCCTCTAAATTAGTCTATTAAAGGTAAGTTATTTATTGTCCAACTAAGAAAGAATGACGCATTTACCTGTTGCTGCCGGATAGAAACAATCCCTCCTTGTCAAGACGAGCGTTTATTACCATTAATAAAATTGCAGGCTCAGTCAAGCAACATGTGCATTCACGATTTCGTTTATCACAACCTTTGTGCTGAATAGAGGAGTTATCTGCCTAACAAGTCGTGGAAGTTCGCTGTCGCCTCTTTTTTCTGTTTAAATTTATTAGAAAATACTACGCACGGGAGTGTCCCAAGAGAGTGAAGATTTCAGCGCAACTTCATCTACCACCGAAAATATCTTTTTTTCCATTTAAACTTGTAAAAAAATACTACGCGCGGGAGCCCTCGTGATGGAAAAAAGATCTCTTTTCTCTCATTAACATTCTTTCACTCACATTTACCACTCTCCGACGTGATATTTGCATTTACTTGAAATATCATGGAAAAAGGCACCGAAATTGCCGATAAAGCCTGGAAAATATTTGTAAGAGATATCAGCTATGCAAGTTGAATATTTAGAAATGGACGTGAATAAATTCACAATAACAGTTCGATAATTTTTTTATTGAGATTCCGGACATATTTGCATTTTTCAGGGAAAACACGTACGGAGTTCAAACTTGATTTTTTTAACCAGTAAAAGACCTACAAGAAGTCCTCCAATGGGTTTTCCTTCTTCGAGCTCCAAGACCTTAACAAAAGTGAAGTTTTTCGGGCTCCTCGTGACAATTCCTATCAACACACCTCAGACGGACACCTTTAGGCAATTAGAAAATACAGCGAAAGTAGCTCGGACAATGCTCTTATCAATGCCATTGACGGATCTCCCTGCGTCACATATGAAGGAACCTCCTTACGCCTTCTCTTTCGTGGATCCTGCACTTGAAAAATCGAAAGTTTGGGATTTCTTTTCATTTAGTTATACCCAACTGTCCTCACCCAAGAGACTTCAGAAACCCACATCTAACGTTTACTCCCGGGACACGTTTCGCCACTTTTAAAATGCCGCACAGTGTTTCGAATGATAAAAAATAAGGACAAAAATACTTGGGATTGAATATTAAATTGAAAGGTTAAAAATAGATCCAAAATAACAGGAGGAGAGAGTTGAACGACAAAGTCATTTTTAGGAAAGGACATTTCTATCACAAAACAAATTTCGGGTTTGACCTGCCATTGTTCCGGTCCTCCTTATCCGAACGCCCTCTGTGAGCATTGGAAATCTCAAACATTTTTTTTTTCAATCGTCCTTCACCTCAAACGATCTATGACCGAACTTCTGCCCTCTACGAGCCTCCAAACCTCAAAACTACACAAAGTTCCACCACTGCTAAATCTCAAAACAGGCAGCGCTATACAACACGTGCGAGATGTTATACTTTTTAACGCACGCTCACTACAGTGGAATGAATAACGCAAAGCGGAGTTTATTTACGTTATAAATCTTCACATGCACAAGTGCAACACGCATGCTTAACTGCGTGTTTGCTCGCAAATATTTTTGACATTGACACATGCGCTGTTTTCTGGGCAGTGAAAATGTTGCCGTATATGTGCAAAAGAAAACTGCTCTGAGCTTGTACATGTATGTCCTAAAGAAACATTACTGCCCTTGGGTATGAAAAAATTTAATTTTTGAAAATTGGTTTATTTAGTTCCATCAGTTTGTTAATTATGGTCGGTAAAGAGTACATTTATTTTGTTTAATCGAAAATTCTGTTCGGAAAAACATGGAAGGTCGCAAAGGTACATGGTCAAGACCAGACACAAGGTTCATGGACATTAGAGTCTCAAAACTCGCACATAATTTTTGTTTTCTCGTGCCCTATGGCTGTTTTCTGGATGTTTCTTAAGCTACTCGCGTTAAGGAAAAATTTTTAATTTCGAAAGTTTATAAATTTTTAACTTTGAAATACTGACTTATCGCATGTTGTACAGCGTTTAATAATACCTAAATTATCGTTTAAATTAATTTTTTTTATTCGAACCTGAAATCTTTATTTCGGATTTTAAATTGCTCAGGTGCTTTCTTAAAATCTTAGCATTAAAAATATTCCGCATTTCCTCTTAAATGCAAAGTCTCCAACATTTTCCATGTTTTTTTTTTGTGAAAACTTTAATGTTTGCCGAAACTGAAAAGTCCATTGGCAGAATATCGGGAAAACGGATGGCCACAGGCCACAATATTGAAATAATTCGAGTCGACAATGACTTGAAAAATATTGAAATCTTTTATTCAGCAGCTTTACTTGTCAATTTGACAAATTACACGAAACTATTCACGCAGTCGATCTTAGAATAACTGCGAATGAGCTATGGCTTAAGTTGTAAATATAGAAACACTTTGAAGATTTTTCTTCTGTTGAAATATTAATAAGATAGATTTAATCGCTTAATGATCCACTTTACTCCGCAGAAATCACTTAAAAAAATTATTATTGTTTATCAGGCGTAATAATAATAAGTAGGTCAACTTAATTCCACTATTACAGGCTTTAATTATTAGTGACCAACATACCAGTGTGTGGTGAGCACAAATTTTAGTGTAAAAACTATGCCGTTGCAACCAGTCCTCAAGAAAAAAGTAATTAAAACTCACTATTTTTAACAAAATTTGCCTTGCACAAGAGTTGCTTTATTGTTAATGCTATTTCAGTTAGTGTTAATTGGAAATAGAGTGCAATTCCACTCTCATTTGTGTGAAAGGTCCTATTCCCGAACAGAATACAGGAAAAGAAGCAGATTGTGACGCAACAATGGATAACACATTTGATTAATAGCATCGCCATAAAACTTAATTGGTATCTGCGCCACTGGCCTGGAATCGAGCCACTGTACTCCTCGTCGATGGATTTTCCGACGTGACGTAAACGCTCAGACCAATATTCAATTGTTTTCAACCATCATGGCCACATTCAGTAAAAATGCGAAAATTATCCAACGCTGAGGGATAATGCAGAAAAAAGCATTTATTATTCAGAACGCATGGTTTAGGTATAAGAGCATAATACATTTTTATAAGGCAAATTTAATTGCCTTTCAGGACATTTGCTAATGTACAGGGAGATATATATATATATAAAACGCACTTTCTACTTTTTATTCATTTAAATTTCGTTGGAACAGAGGTTCTCCCATGGCTTTATTTTGTGCGAAAAAAAATGTGAGCGTTAATTAGTACTTTTATAGTTGCTAGAGATATTTAAATATGGGAATTATGAAGCACAAATGATCAAATGGAAGTAGCGAAACTAAAAATGAAACAAAATAGAGAATGTCTCATTTAATGCATCGAAGCTGCTACTACTTTTGTATACAAGTTGTCCCTGAAACAGTAAATACAAGTGAGTATTGGGAACTCGAGGCTAGAAAAACGAGGGCAGTTCAGCTACATTTATCTTATACAAAAGTGGCTTGATGTTGATGTTACTCTCAGTTAGTTTAACCAACTAAACATGGTGTACAATTTCACCCGTAGTTGCATATGAAGCGATAATTCCAAATAAAATAAAAAACAGAGGGGTGCTTAACAATATTGGATAATACATTTGCCTTACAACATTATTATTAAATTAAATTTGTTGTCGGCGCCACTGACTTGGCGAGCCGCTGTGCTTCTCACTTCAATATAAAAATCTCAGCTGGGTCATTATTTTTAGCTGTATCCAGCAACCTTCGATACGACGCATAAGTGATTCACAATTGTTTTTTGCCGTAGTCGTAAAGTTCCAGAACCATCTTCGGCAAAAAAGCCTAAATAATTCAATGTATACAGGGTGTTCGGAAAATTGATGTCACAAATGGTATCAAGGTATTATTTGGGTTAATACATTAAGATTCGACCGACGATTCGGAAAGCGTGCCTCATAAACCGCAACGCGACATGTCCGATTACCTTCAGAACAATTCATAAATTTAACAATATGAGTCACATCTTCATTTCAAAACGCCATTATTGATTCCAAAAGAAACTTCAAACAAATTTCATAAATTTTTATAACATTGTCCATAAATGATATTAGCGTTCACATCGACAAGAACCGATAATCACCGAAGGGATAGTAAAATGGTGTTCTGTATGAGAAAAGAACATAATTTGTTTATGAGAAATTTCCAAGAGATAGGAAAGTTGGAAAAGGGGGTAATGTATCGTCAGAAAAAGATCAGTACGATGCAGCTACTTAGTGAAAAGTTCTGGTCATTTTTGTACGAAAATGGCTAGGATCCTACCATTTCTGCATTGCGAATACATATGAATGCTACATAAAAAGAATCCCTCCACTAATTAATAAATGCACACCGGGTTTGATTGAAAATCCTTGAACTATTGTTCAGGCATAGGAAAAACAAGTGTTTTTTCAAGAGCTTTGACCGTTAGTGGCTTCTAAAGGAAAAACTTAAAAAAAAAAAAATGTGTCCTCGAAAAATGAAATAAACCTGCAACTATTAAACAGAGTGGTTCTTAAGGGTGTTCCGATATTAAGGAGCTGATTCTCTGGATTGTTTTAAGACAAAAATGTTATATAAAGGGATGTCCTAAAATGAGTCATTTCCAGGATACAAGGTGTAAACGAATACGAAATACGAAGAAAATACGAAGAAAAATAAAATATTTTTCTTCGTATTTTCAAAATGGCGCAAAATATTTTATTGAAATTCGGTATACCGACAAGTTAGTCAAAACACTATATTTCCCTTCTGCTAAAAGAAAAATACTGTAACCATAGACGTGCGTAGGGGTTACTACATTAATTCTTAGAGAGGAATGGGGGATACTCCACTGATATTTTCCAAATTGATATATTTTTTTAAATAACCGATTCAAAACGTACCAATAATTTTTTACCTCTTTTTTTTTAATTCAATAAGTCGTTTTTGAGGAAAAAATATGCTCCATTGAAGATCTATGCTTCAAATAATAGTATATTCTAACGCATTTCAGTGTCACCACTGGCAAACAACTAAATTGTGAATATGCAGATCACTGGATCGACCAGAGAACAGTAGACCAAAACCATTCGTAGCCACCCAGATCCTCGGAATTGAACCCTCTAGATTTTTTTTATAGGGAGATTTAAAAACATTGATTTACTTTAGACCAATCAATATTATAGATCATCTAAAACATCGTATAATGGAGTGATGTGAGGTAATTCACAATACTCTGGCATTTTTGAACGTGTTCGAAAATCCACGAAAAAGAGGATAGACGCGTGTATTATGTCAAATGGTTGTCATTTTCAACAACTGTTATAATGTATTCAATTTAAAAAATATCAGTGGCGTATCCCCCATTTGCCTATAAGAATTAACGTGTTAATTCCGACGCACATCTATTACAGATTTTTTCTTTAAATAGACTGGAAATATATACCGAGTTTCTAAAAAATATCTTTTTTAAAATGCGAAGAAACATATTTTTTCCTTAATATTTGTCACCCTGTGTCTCGGAAACGACTAATTTTAGGACCTATGTTTACATAACCTTTTTGCTTTAGAATAATCAGAAGAATCAGCTTTTTAAATATTCGAACACTCTTAGGAACCACCCTGTATGCGTGACTATTTTTATATCCTGATAAACAAAATAAATTATATAAATACTGAAGTGGGTTTATTTCTATTGAAAACCTCTATATTAATTACTTCCCCAATGGATCGTAGAAGAGGGCTGCAGGCGAAAGAGGCGTTTTGGGGGCATCAAGAGCAGGGGATAGTTGAAACTCACCTGCCCGAAACGTAAAACAGTCAAAAGTGCCTTCTTAACTTAATTTTTAGTTAAGGTTTTACCATATTATTTTAGTGGGAGGAAGGGTCGAAACCAAATATTCTCTCTTTTGGATCAATTCAGGTTGGTTGACTCTTTGCTACTGAAATTCCTTCAATATGCATATGAATATGTATCAAAACACCAATTGTACACACAACTGGTGCTTTTATTAGATAAATCTGAATACTTAATAAGCCGGGACGCCCTGAAGCTCTGCTTCATTTCAATATTTCAACAATGTGACCAAAAGGCCGACAAGGTTTAACTTATGTAAATTGAGGTAAACAGCCCACACGTATTTGCCCAATATTGTTTAGCTTTAATAAGCATCGGTCTAATTGTGTTGAAAGGGGATGTTTTTACGTGCCCTTTAATGAGCCCTCTGTAATATCCCTATAACTAGGGGAACGGGCCTGGATGAGTTCATTAATGTATCAAGCCCTCAAATAAGTTGTCGATGGCATAAAGGGTTCCGATGAGCGAGAGGAAGGATCGTGAGGAGAATTTTTAACAGCCTTCGTATGGTCTTTTAGAGGAGGAGGAGGAGATCTTTTTTTTAATTTGAAATGTATGCCTACGGCTTATTGGTATTTGCTTCGGTCATGTTCGTGTTAATGTGGTGTAATATATACGTTCAAATAAACCTCCAACCTGACGGGCTCGCTATAAGTTGTCTAGTTTCCTCTATAAATTTTAAATTTGGCCAAGTCAGGGTGTAGACAGATAGAATTCCCTCATGCTCCAAAGCATGTCCCTTAAACGAGACGCAGGGGCTCGTTCAAAGCTTAAAACTTCGACGGAAAACTATGGGATTTTATGAAATCGCCCACAAGAATACGAAAACTATAAATCCAAATTTCCTCCGAGATATATGCGAAAACGGCAAAAAATGCCATATAAATTTCCAAGCATAGTTTTTATGAGTATCAAATTGCCCAACGTTTTTCCAACTTGATCGAGCTCCCATCTGTTACTTTTTACGAGATATCCATGCAAGATATCCTTTCCTTAAACACTCAGTATTTCGTTTAAATTCACTAAGACCAAAAGCGAGGAATCCGTTTGGATCTATTGCTCTGTTAATTCCAAGATTTACATAATCATTTTTCGTCTTCCGGCAGAGAGCGATGCTCAGAGAATTGATGAGAAAACATGCTGATTGATATTAATGGTCAAAGTATTTTGATTCTTGACACCTTGTTCACAGATTTAATAACAATCTCTCTTCCTACATCTACGATAACAGAATTTTTAACCGAGAATATAAAAACAAATTTTTAATTACTCAATTATTGGTTAGTACCATTATGTAATTACTAACAATTCCTGACCGTTAAAGCCAGAAATTCCTCTAGAAACCTATTGGTTAGGTAAAATCACCCATTTTCCAACTGATTCCCACATAGACATTTCCCGCGAATACGCGTAAATTTTCCTATGATTGATGCGCAGACAACCGCACTGAGAGGACATTAAGAAAGCATCGTATCAATTTCCACGTATAGACCAGAAAAAAAAATGACCGTGCGGAAATGACATTATCGCACTAGTGCTGGAAAGTGTAGCTTTCCACGCTCGTTTGTGCTTTCATGTGGAAAAAATTTAACGGAAAATTTCGATCCACTTTCTAAACATTTCCTTGTTCTAGAACTTCCTTATAATAACAAACCAGATAAACTGAATAAACTCAGTTCAGAAAAGGAAATTTCTCTGCTTAAAATTCCAAAGTGCAACAAGAACTCGTTTTCAATTCACAGTGTTTCGCCCGTTTCTACGTTTCAAGAATATATTGCTCGTATTAATGCCCTACTAGTTTAGGGGGCTACGCAATTCCAGAATTAAGAACATTGGGGATGTTATCAGTTTCCAGTTACAAGAAATGGATCCGTACTCTCCTTTTGAAAAATATCGCAGCTATCTGAAACAGGTTGATTGTTAAATTAGCAATCACGGAGACCACGGAAGACATGTACATTAGCAAATCTTATCTGAACACGAAGCAACGCCTCAGACCTCAAAATTAATAATTTACAACATTGCTCAATTAATCATTGTCTTCTTTGCACAAAGGGTGGAAATTGCTTTGCCAAGTAAGCGAATTAAGTTTGAATCATGGGTTGTCAGGGGGCCTTGAGTCAAAACAGCTTTATCCCAAGAAGAAGCTAAAAGTGGTATTTTGTTTGATATGAGAATAATTTCACTCCAATTGGAGTAAGATTTGCAGCTTTGTCAGTGGGGTCACGTTTCCGAGCATTTCTCAGTTTAAAATTAATTTTTTCCCGAATACATCCATACTGTATGTGCATCATTCGAAGCGATTCGTACTGAAGTAATGAAATTTTATGCTTTATCAGAAATTTTTGTGCTCTTTCTGAGCCTCTATAAAGCAATTTCCACATTTTTCCAGGGACAGATAATACGGGGGATAGCACTCAAAAGGTACCTGAACTCTTTTGTATTTCATTTTATTGACGATTTCACAGCAAAAATTTTAAATTTGAGGATTTTTACTTAAAGAAGGATGAAAGTCGAAATCCGCAACAATTTTCGAGAACATTGAAATTTAACAAATCGGTAGATATTATGTTTTATTAAAGAAATATCAGATTTAAAACCCAGTTGAGAAGAAAAAAAATATATTTTTGATGTTTCCGTATATGGCAACATCTATAAAGTATAATGGTTTTTCTTTATCACCGGAACAATGTTTAGTTACAATTATTGTTAAAGAAAATGAATAAAAGAGGTATTTAAATTTGATGTTTATTAATAACACGTAATGTTCACCGATTTGTTTCAGTTTGCTCGAAAACTCTTGGAGGTTTCCACTGTCGACAAGAGTACTTTTCCATGAAATCATGAATTAAGTTAACTACAATAATGTTTAGGTACTTTTTGAGCGCTACCCCTCCGTATTAGCGTCCTCTGACAAAATGCGGCAATTTCATTAAAGAGACTCAGAGAAAACACAAAAATTTATGATAATAATACAAAACATCATTAATTTGTTTCGAAAATTTTCGAAAATGTCAATGAAAAATAATCTAAACCTCTACACCCTGTATATCGAAAACGAAGCGCATATCAATATACGTTTAAATGAAGTTTTCGTCATACCTAGGGATCTAGAATACGTGGTCACAATGAATGCACTATGTTCATAGACACCTTGTATATTATGTTCTTTTAGTAGAACATTTTTTAGTGGCTTTGAAGACGCGCAAAATGTAGGTAACCCATTGATAGAGCAATGTTTTACCACATCAACTAAAGAAGGTACACAATAATGGTTTTATTCAAATTTATTACTGAGCAAAAGGGAATCTCCTAGAAATACGCGAGGAAAGCACACTAATAGACCTATCTCAGTTAATGAAGAAATAAAACTTAAAATTAAAATGTACATTGAATAATTTCCTTATAAAATTACCCATTATTCTACAAAAGACATTCGATATCTGGACTCGAAGCTAAATGTGAAATTAATATTTAATCGTCTTAGTAAGAAATATTCTAAATTAAAAAACAAAGTGAAGTATGAATCTTTCTATTAGGGGTACAAATAAGTTTCCGCCGTTTTCTATAAAAAAATTGGAATTAATTGTGAAAGAACGGGATATTACGTTTTATTCAAAGTATTGCCCATCAACGGCCACTACTTTTTCCCATCTTTCTGGCAGCATTCGGATACCACGGCGAAAAAACTCTTCATCTTTTGAAGCTATCCATGAATCGACCCAATTTTTGGTATCTTCATATGATGTAAAGCGCTGCTCAGACAGACCGTGTGCCATTGATCGAAACAAGTGGTAGTCGGATGGGGCAAGGTCTGGTGAATATGGCGGGTGGGGTAGGACTTCCCAATTAAGTGTTTCCAAATAGGTTTTAACCGGTGCCGCAACATGCGGACGAGCATTATCATGTAGGAGAATAATCTTGTCATGTCTAGAGTAGTAATGAGCGCGTTTTTCCTTGAGTGCTCGGCTCAATCTCATTAATTGTGTTCGGTAGAGAGTTCCAGTAATAGTTTCGTTCGATTTGAGCAACTCATAATATACAACACCAAGTTGATCCCACCAAATACACAACATGAGTTTTTTTCCATGAATATTTGATTTGGCTACTGATGTTGAAACATGGCCAGGTGGACCCCATGATTTCTTCTTCTTTGGGTTATCATAATGGATCCATTTTTCATCCCCAGTGACTACACGATGCAAAAAACCCTTTGTTTTATGCCTGGCAAGCAGCATTTCACTCATGCAAAATCGGCGTTCGACGTCTCTGGGTTTCAGTTCATAAGGAACCCAATTCCCTTGTTTTTGAATCATTCCCAACATTTTTAAACGATGTGAAATTGCTTGTTGCGTCACTTCTAATGTAAGTGCAAGTTCTTTTTGTGTTTGAGACGAATCTTCCTCCAATAACACTTCCAATTCCGTATCTTCGTACGTTTTCGGCCTTCCACTGCGTCCTTTGTCTTCCACGTTAAACTCACCGTTTTTAAACTTGTGAAACCACTCACGACAACTTCTCTCACTCAAAGCAGCCTCACCATATGCTTCTACAAGCAATCGATGCGCCTCAGCTGCAGATTTCTTCAAATTAAAGAAGTAAATCAAAAGTTCCCGCAAATGACGCTTATTCGACACAAAACTTGACATTTTTGCAAGAAAAAAAAATGTGATGCTGATACGAAACCACTAATACTTCTAGGTTATGTTGTTACTAGTTGATCAAACTTGCGATAGTAACATTTACATCTAGCAATTTCAGCATAACCTTCTGGTGGGACCATGCTTTGTTAAACGGCGGAAACTTATTTGTACCCCTAATAGAATTCTTCAATGAAAATGATCGACTGAGGTTTGGAAGACCACAAGTCGATGTGCGTAGTCAATATGAAGGACTTAGAACAGGATTAAGGGATGGAAGTTTAAAAGATGCTGCTAAAAGAGTTTCTGCTTCAGAACTTGTTACTCACAAACGCCGGGCCAAAAATTTTTATAGTAAATTGCAGGAAGTTGAGAAGTTGTCTGAAAAGCATCTTAAAATTCTCGGAATCGGTTTTGACTACATGCAAAATTTGCCGCCTCCCGTATTACCAATGCAGAAGTTATTCTCATTGAGACAGCTTTGGGTTTATTCTTTCGAAAGCCACAACCTAGAAACAGGTACTGGCCATTTTTATATGTATCATGAAGGTCCAGCCCTGCAGGGCTCCAATGCAGTATGTACTTTCGTGAATGATTACATTAAGAACCATATACCTGAAGAAGTTCAAGAATTGCACATTTCTTCTGATGGATGTCCAAGGCAAAACAAGAACAACACAATGGTGAGATTTTTGTTGGCAAAGTGCTCACAGTGGCAAAGGTTTCAAGATGATTTACCTTCATTTTCCATTGGGTGGACATTCGTTTTTGCCTTGCGACAGAGATTTTGGACATGCAAAAAGATTCATTCGAAAATGTGGTCGTATATACGTTCCTGAAGAATATGAGACAGTGATGAGAAATTCCAGAAAAAATCATTTAAGTATCATTAAATATACTGCGTGACATAAAAAAGGGAACACCCCGTAAAAATATATTTTTATTTAAATAATTTTCGTATGTATGTTTCTTACACTAAAACGAGTACTTTATTAAAAAAATGAACAAATTGAATTGCTAAAAACCAAAAAAATATATTTTTTTTCGGTCCTCCGTAGTGCCATATACATTCCTGTATACATCGAGGTGCGGATCTAATAAGGCGATTGATGTCCTCTTGAGGGATCTCATTCCAGGCTAACTGGACAGCATGACATAGCGTCGTTAGGGTTTGTGGGGGATGGGGTAAATTATGCAACCTTCTACCTACAACATCCCATATTTGTTCAATAGATGAGAGGTCTGGATATCGAGGTGGCCAAGTTAGCAAAGTGATTGAATTTTATTAAATGAAGTCTATAGACATTTTAGCCACATGTGGTCGTGCATTGTCCTGTTGGAAAATTGGATTAACAAGAGTTTCAAGATAAGGCACGAGATGAGGTTCCAGGACTTCTTGGATTTATCGTTGAACTGTCATACTGCCTCTAACGAAAAGTAAAGGTGACCTGCTACCATATGCAACAGCACTTCAAACCTTTACCTGAACAGTCTGATGGTCATGCCTCTGTATTGTAAACTGAGTATCTTCTTTTACCCCGTCTTCTTCTTACTCTTGCGCGACCTTCATGAATACTCAAACAGGATCCGGACTCGTCACTACTCACAATATTATCCCATTCCAGATTCTATTGTATCCGTTCTCTTCACCACTGCAATCGATTTTGACGATAATTTGAGAGGTAATACAAGATGGAGACGGTAGGAAATCAGTCCAAAACTTCTTATCCGTCGATAAATGATTCGAATTCCAATGGGCCTTCCACACTCAACAAACCACTGATCCGTCAGCTCCCTCGACGAGACGAATCTCTCTCTTAAGGCCATTATTCGAAGGCGGTGATCTTGGTATTTTGCAGTTCTCCGAGATCGGCTAGTACCTCTCCTGCATGTTTGCTCTTCATGGACACATGCCTGACAAAATCTCACTATAGTGTTTACACTACGGGTCAATCTAATGGTGATTTACCTAAGTAACAGAGCAGCCTCTCGTAGAGTCACTATTCGGCCTCTCGCAAACTCGTTCAAGTGATGAAATTTTTGCTGCATTCTACGTCTAAACATAGTTGGTTAATCTAAAAACGCTTTCTAAGCATATTTACTATACACTAATAAATGATATTTTGCAGTCATATTGTTGATATTTCATTGCAATTTTTATGGAAAAAAAAACAACTAAAATTCCCGTTAACTCGCATATTCATTAATTAAATATGGCTGAAAGTATAATATTTTTTCGTGTTCCCATATACAAACATGCATACTAAAAATTATTTAAATAAAATCATTTTCACGGGGTGTTCTCTTTTCTATGTCACGCAGTATATAAAGACGTTATATTTCAGGAATGGGTAGCTTCCACTTTGTAAAAAGCACTACAATCGTGAAGAAACTGAAGGAAAAATTTACAATTCCTAAGGAGATGCAGTTTGTTTACGACACATCATTTCCAGGCTATGTCACATATTCAGAATATATAACGACGGAGTTCCCTCTTACACATTTAAAGTGCTGAAACTTAATGGAAATTTAGTGATCCCTAACATTAAATCCTATTTGTAAATAGTTTAATTTAACAAGAAAAAACATCAAGATTTAAAGCAAGTGAGGAAATACATCGAAAGAGAAGATCTAGACTTTTATGACCATTTAACGTCTTGGCCAACTGCTAATACGGACGATAAAGACGATGTAGATAATCAAAATTGATTATTTTTTATTTTCGTGCAATAAAATATGCATTCTTATATAATTTCGTTTCGATTTTTGTGACTGAGTTTAGGAACGGTACAAGTCCACGTTTGTTTTCAAGGAAAAATTCAAAAAGTGCATGACATATCAAATTAAATTTTTAGTTCAAAAGACGTAAAAATACACTCTAAAATCTTTGTGAATTAACTTCAAACCACAAAAAGCATAAAGAATAAAGTAAACATTTTTTTTTATCTTCCCAAAAATCATGATTTTAAACTTGCACTGTTCTTAATCTCACCAATTCAATTGCTTTTGCGCCCATCTCCGTCAGTTAGCTTCATTCTTATAGAGGCTCGTGGAAAATGATTATGATGCACGCGAATGATATTTCCCCATCTCACCGGTTCGATGTGACGTAGAAAGACGCGAGAATCATACGCATTATATGCAATACTTATATACCGTATTTATGCGCGGCGTGCGGTAAGGCACTGCGATCCAGTGCGGTAAATCCCACTTGCTACACGGTTTTAGAGAAAAGAAAGCGTCATGCTAAACTATGACTAATATCATCAAACAACGAAACCCATGTTAAGAACCAGCCAAAAACTATTGTCCAGTGATCCGAACGCCCCTACGTATTCCGCAATGTTTTAACCATTTAATAAAACCCCGTGACGCTTTCGATCCCTCTTTATTGACAGAATCGATTAATTTAATATAAAATATTTTTAATTTCCTTGATGTCTCTTTTGTGACGTCTTTTTATGGTTTTAAAATAGACACCCCATGCGTGAAACGCATTGTTGTCCTCACACACAAGAACGTCTGATGCTAAACGGGGACTGTTAATAAAAAATAAAAATCACTGTATATTTTCAAGTAGTTATGTGGCATTGCACGAAATTGCTCAATGCCAGATAACATTTAATGCAATTGAGCTTGTGGCTTCGAAATGGAGCTCTATTTCCCTGATTAATCCGGCGACATAACTGGGCATTCCGATATTACAGTTACGGGAATTAAATAAATCGGGGATTTTTCGGGAAAGTCATAAAAAAGGAGCTTTTCCTTTCGAAATAATATTTGCTCCATTAGAAATTAGTCTGGCGGTCTGAATAACGTTATGGTACAATGGCAAAATACTTTTACGACGCCGTAAAATGCCGGTATGGACTGTAAAAACAATTCAACCGCAAGATATTGCCTCCTTAAAGAAGTCAACGCTTCATATTTTTATTTAAGTCGATGACTGTAATTTACATAAAGTCCTCATGAGGTTTGGATGCTTTAGAGGCTCTACGATCATTAGCGGAAACCCTTTGGTGCCAGACCACCGCGCAAGCTACGAAGTAACACCGTCGAATGGTATAAGGTTTGAAGAACTTTGACCTAAGCACAACCAATGACAAAAAACGAACTGATGTTGCTACCTCCGTTTCTCTGATATTTACACTACGGCCACATTAGCCGCATGCGAGAGAGCTTACAGTTGAGCAATTGTTTTCAATTCGTAAAAAAAATAACGTCCAATCCCATTTAACTCTAGCTGAAGGGAAACGCGTCATCTAACAACAATCTCCACACATGCCCAACAGTTGAGTTTGCCGAACTCGGCCCAGATTTACTAAAAAGCTGCGCATGACAATCGATATTCATCTTGTACTTCTTAAGTTGCCGCAGGTTATTTAGCTTGAAAATGGAGTGTGTGGAACGTGGGACTTAACCACCATAACCTTCTACAGTGTGTCCGCGTTTTGTCTGAAAGGAAAATTGACGAGAATGCACGGCATAACAAACAGGACGCGACGCATAAAAGAAGAAGAGTTTTATGTTTGTACGCGTAAGTATCCACTTCTATTATTGCTTTATTATAGAGCCCTGAAAGGCAAACTCGTGTCAAGCTTCTTCCATATTTCAAAGGATGAGGGAATGGAATATTTTTGGGACGAATTCCAATTCAGATATTACCTCTATCTACTTGGGAATGTACCTATTTGTCGATTAATGACGTTGTTTGTCGCGGGTGCATTTACAAGTAATTTTCAGATCCCTTTCAAGTAACGGAACAAACATCTACTATTCTTCCCACGGATATTTATATTCATCGTCATTATTCTTAGCTGCAGATCGACCGTGTGGGCCGAGTCCTGGTGCTGATACCCAGCGATTGGTTGGAGATGCGGCAAAAGGAACGCGATAGATGGCGCTTATAGAACATTTTCCTCTAGGCTCAACGTACTTGTTGGTGATATGAACGATTTATGGAAAGGAAAAGAACTAAGCATGCGCGGGCAGGTGTACTCGGGCACTCCTATCTCAACCTACGGAAATAGGGGGGAGACGGAGGGGAAAGCATTTTTAAACCGTTTTGAATTCTATTCTGCAGTTATTACGTGATCTCACCATATTTATAACCACTTTTTCAGTTTAAGTGCTGCATTTAATTTGTAATTGCCACAATCCATGAACAAATCTATGATGACGTAATCGCCTCCAGAGCAACATGGCCAACAGTTTTCATAAATTCACCTCGCGCTCTCAAAATTCCTCTAAAGATTGCGTTGCAAATAAAAAAAAGTCAAGTGCATAATTTGGTATTTTACAGGCTTTATATTGTCTCTTTTACATTACGAAAGTTTTAAAAGAGTCATAATTTGCTCGTGTTAAACGGTACTGAATATTTAAATTGCATCTTTACCAGAGAGCGCTTTCTTCGCTTTTCGTAAAAAAATATCATCTAAGATTTCCTCGTCGTGGTGAAGGGCGAGATAGTTCAGACACGTGAAATGGGAACTTTGACCTTTCAAAAAAACACCACTTAAAAACGTTAAGTACACTTAGAATGGGCTTAATCTACCGAACTTGACGTGGTGAAAACTAGTTTGCCTTCCAATTCGGGATTTTAATAGGATGTTGGGTTTTATTTCTTTATGGCTTTGATCTCGGTCTCTGACAGCCTTGCGACGAAAACTTTGAACTTTTGCAATTTAAACTTTTTGCCAGCTTTTGGAAAAACTTCTGAGGGCTTTATTGCTTGTCTATTGCATAAGTAAACCGCAATGTCAAGTACTTAAGAAACCGTTTTATACAGGGTGTTTTGGCACATTCCAAAAATACTTCGGCACTAAGATACGAAAAATTTTGTTTGGAAAATCAAATTTTGCTTTAAATTGTCGCACCTCACGTTTTATATGCGCTTTCAGATTTTTATTCATGCAGTGTCCGCCAAATTAATTTGCAATCCCTTGTCTAGAACCTCTAAACAGGAGGACGTGCTTCAAACAGTCGCTCCAAATCAATCTGTCCATATTCACTACGCATGGCTATGAGCCCTAGTGACCTAACTGCCTACATGTGGAAAGGGCTTCTTCTGGATTCATAGGGACGTTCATGCTGGGGAGGTGTAAGATCACAACCTACTCGTAAAGTCGACTCATTTTCCAACAACCTGTAAGGTATAGTGGATGACTGGAACGTGAGGAGTAAACCTCTATGATCATTCTAAGGATAGCCAATGGGGTGACTTTCTTCCTGGCAGTTCAACCTCTCCGTAGAAGGTGAGGAAAAGTTGACTTCCATCTACGTCATCGAATCGTTGTCGAAAATGGTGCTCTCCTCCCGGAGAAAAGGCACTCATTCACTAGGCGATATTCAGTTACTCTCCAACGGACTCTGCATGAAATCTAGAAGCTGTAAAATAAATTAAAATGATAAGATAACTACGGGCTAGTTCCCTTGTAACTTGTCTAGCATCAAAGCTCTGCTGGGATGTTGCCTAGCACACCTGCGAACCAGGCAGACCGCCTCCAAAGGCTCGCTCACACCGCACACCATAAGGGAAAGTGTTCGAATATTATAGGCACTCCACCTCCAACAGCCCCTTCCAATTCCTTTCCGCATTACCGGTTAAGTCCATGTTTACATGGTCGGGCCAGAAACCCTGCAGGCGAAACCTCTTCTTGGACTCGAAAGAAGCAACATGAGGATGGTGGGCGACCTAGTGACCGGCCACCGCCGCTACCTTCGGCATCAGCATTCGCTGGACACACGCCGAAGCATCTGGACTCAAGCTGGCACAATGCCCGACTCTCTGATCGATTTTGCGTGCATTAAACAAACGCGTTAACAGTCGGTCGACAGCAAAGTTAATAAAATCATTTTAATTACGGAATTTCCAAAATTGCAACTGCAAAACAATTCGATCAATAAAATTCACAAAGGACGAGACCACTTTTGATGAGATAATACATGCAAAATATGTTTGTGGTCATCCATTTGAAAATTAACAACACACGCATGATTACCCGTAATGGCAAATTCAAAATTCCTCTTTGCATATGCCTGCATACCATTAATGTGTCTAATTGCACAATCCTTGTGCACATAATTCTAATTTAGTTTGTAAATTAGCAACCTACGCAGGAGCAATAATCAGCGTAGTCGCCTGATTCTGATTGGTCAAACTATATTTTGTTAATATTAATGCAGTTGTATTATGGTCAAAGAGGGTGGGCTGGCCACTTAAGGGCAAACTAACCCAATTAGGGCTGCAGTGTCTCGATAAAGCAATTACTCGGTATATTGTAGACCTGGAAATGTTAAATGTCAATTTCGAATGCAGCTCCTGTGCGAATTACTTAGCAGTGAAGAACAGAAGGTAGAATGTCTTTCATTGTTTTTTTTTGCCATTAGCATCACCACAGACTTGTTATGGAAATTGCTTTTTTTTACTGACTTGTCATGCGCAATTGACTCAGTAGAATGGCATGATCTTCTATTAAAGACTTTCAGGTTAGTTTAATCCTCCGTTCTCCAATGCATTCGCATGATTTATTTGCGCATATCGAAAAAGTCTAAAAAGATTTTTATGAATACATTGAAGTTCTCCTGAAATCAATTAGAAAGCAAAGTTATGCATTTATCTTAAAACAGAAAAAGTAGAAAGTGTTTAATATACGACAAAACTAAGGGTACTCAAAATTGTTCATTTTCGAATTATGTTTGTGATATCCCTCTCCATTCGTCTGATAATAGCTCCCGGAATCGAAAGACACCGTGAATATAGCGAAACTCTTCTCTGAAGCATGTCCCAGACGTGCTCAATTGGATTCAGATCTAGCGAGTGTGCTGGCCATGGCGACGCGACGATTCCTTCGTTGGTGAGCCAATCTGTCACAACACCAGCGACATGTGGTCAAGCATTATCACACATTAGACGAAAGTTTTGGTCCACGGCGCTGGGAAATGTAGGGTCAAGAATGGTACCGATGCACTGTTAAGCTATTAGAAGTCGATTTGCAAAAACGAGGTCGGTTCTGCAGTCAATCATTAGTCTATTATTGCACCACCTCCGTATGAATAGACTTTCTAGACAAGTTGTGGTGAATGTCCAGCGTTTCCAGATCGTCTCCACATTGTTATTTAATGGGAATCTGGGTGAAACTCAAATCTGGATTCGTCAGTGAATAAAACTGTAGCTCAATCGATTCCATCATAATTTCAATATTCTTGATACCACTCTAATCTTACAGCGCGAATGCCTGTGGAAAGAGGTGGACATCTCAGTGATTTTCGTTCATAAAGATTGACTTCATGTAGATGATTTGTAACAGTATTTTCGACTCATAGACACGTGGTGCGCCCGTTGTAAACCTACAACCAATTCAAATGCCGTAATTGTAGGGTCCCTTCTAGCTATTGAAACTCAAAATCGATCTTGAGCTGCAGTTGTAATGCGTTCACGTCCTGAGTGTTGTTCGGCCGGACTTCCAGTTTTCCTAAAGCGCCGCCATAATCGACTCATTTGACACTTTGGGAAACATCCACGCACTCGGCAACTTCAATTTGCCTCAAACCAGCTTGAAGGGGGCCTACGGCTCGATTCGTCTCATCCAGAGTTGACGGTTGTTGTTCTATGGCAATACAGAGTATTCTTAAAGTACCTGCTAAACGCCAGCTAGTATCGAAGGAATGAAATTTAGACGATGTGATAATTTAGCAGAGTACACAATTCTGACCTTTTCATAGCCACCGGAAAATCCTTTATTTAGTTTTGGAATTTGTCAAATGAACTGAAAGATACTGCGTGACATGGAAAAGAGAACATACCGTAAAAATGGTTTCATTTAAATAATTTTTAGTATGCATGTTTGTACATGGGAACACGAAAAAATATTATATTTTCGACCATATGTATTAATGAATATGCGAGTTAACGGGAATTTTAGTTGTTTTTTTTTACCATAAAATTTGCAATAAAATATCAACAATGTTACTGCAAAATATCATTTATTTATGTAGAGTATGCTTAAAAAATCCTTTTAGATTGATCAAATAAGCATAAACGCAGAATGCAGCGAAATTTTCATCAATTGAGCGAATTTGACAGAGGTCGAGTAGTGGGTCTACAAGAAGCTGGTCGGTCATTCAGGGAAATCGCCAATAGATTGGACTGTAGCATAAACACTATAGTGAGATGTTGTCAGACATGGTTCCAAGAAGAGCAAACAGGCAGAGCGAGGGGTACTGGACGATTCCGATGTTCTACAGAACGCCACGATTACCGCCTTCGGATTAAGGCCCTAAAAAGAGGTTCGTCTCGTCGAGGACGCTAACGGATCAGTGGTTTGCTGAGTGAGGAAGGCTCATTAGGATTCGAACCATTTATCAACGGATAAGAAGTTTTGCACTAATTTTCAATCGTCCCCATCTTGTGTTACCCCTCACCTTAAATCATCGTCAAAATCGACTGCTGTGGGGCAGAGCAAGTGTGCAGTGGAATTTTGAATGGGACAATATCGTGTTTAGGAACGAATTCAAATCCCGTTTGAGTATTCATGAAGGTCGCGCAAAAGTAAGAAGAAGACAGAGTAAAAGATAATATTCTCAGTTTACAATACAGAAACATGTCCATTAGACGGTTAGGGTAATGATTTGAAGTTGTATTGCATATTTTAGCAGGTCACCTTTACTTTTCATTAGAGGCAATATGACACTCCAACGATACATCCAAGAAGTCCTGAAACCTCATCTCGTACCTTATTTGGAAACTCTTGTTAATCCAGTTTTCGAGCAAGATAATGCAAAACCACATGTGGCTAAAGTGTCTGTAGACTTCGTTCAATAAAATTTGCTACCTTGGCCACCGCGACCTCCAGAACTCTCACCTATTGAACATATATGGGATATTGTAGCTAGAAGGTTGCATAATTTACCCCATCCCCCACAAACGATAGCGGCTTTATGTTATACTGTCCAGTTAGCCTGGAATGAAATCCCCTAAGAGGACATCAATCGCCTTATTAGATTCATACCTCGATGTGTACAGGATTGTATATGGCACTGCAGAGGACCGAAAAAATTTGTTTTTTAGTTTTTAACAATTAAATCTGTTCAATGTGTTAATGAAGTATTTGTTTCAGTGTAAGAAACATATATACCAAAAATGATTGAGATAAAACCATTTTTACGGGGTGTTCTCTTTTCTATTTCACGCAGTACATGTATCCCGAGTGAGAACTTGCACTAATCTAGTATAGTACAAACTACAGTTGAAGTTACTTCTTATCTGTTTTATGTTTTTAAAAAATATTCTTATACTTTTTCGATGTGGGTATTTAACTGTCCCCCTACTGGTACCAGTTTCTTGGTTCATTTTATCTCACGAGGAAAATCTTTAAAGGACCTGGCGCTCTAGCCTCCCGACGGTGTGCGACTCGCCCCAGTACTTACATACTAAACCCCCCTTGCTGGCATGTGACAACACCCGAACTGACCCTGGGAGATAAAAATGGTCGGCGGCAGAAAGGTTTTCATTCGGTTTGTTGTTTTATCTCTGGGCTAAAAATGATCTAATTTTCTATTAATTTTCAGTAACTCGCTCGTTTCTGTCATTTTCTTTGACAGTGTCGCAGATTGCTTCGCTGCGTCGCTTCCGTGTTGTTTCGCTATTCTGCTAATAGAATTTAGTGTTGTCGCACCACCGTTCAGCCTACCTCTTTGGGCCCGAAAGTTGCAGTGGGTGAATACCTTGAGGTTCCTGATTCTGTCCCAATTTTTCCCTTATGGAAAGTTTGACAATATTCGCGAATGTTCGGGGCGAACTTCGCTTCAGCGAAGAGTTCAAAAAGCCTCAAAATTTCGAGTTCTAACCAAATTTTCGTTTTGAGTTTGTTACCTCTTATCAAAACCGACCATCAAACTTCCGCGTGAGGTACCAGTCCACAGTTCATGAGACCTCCCCCCCCCCCTTCATGAGACCTCTACCCCCCTTCATGAGACCTATATCCCCCCTCGTGAAACCTCTATCCTTCCCCCTCCCCCTCTTCATGATGCATCTATCCTTCCTTCTCCTTCCTCTTCATGAGACCTATATCCTTCCCCCCCCCTCTTCGAAATTCAACTATTTAATTTGAGACTAATAAATTCAGTGCTATTGGCTCATTTGGGCTAATGGCAATATAAAACGGCGAACGGTCTCCCTAATATCACACGCGAAGCTTCGAAATAATTTACACCAGAAGTTAAGGGCCAAACGAATTATCCTAAAATATACCAACCCCGCCATAAATAGAAATCACGAAACTGTCTGTAGCTCGCCCCATTTAGGCTTTTCCAGGTTTATGAAGGTTAAAAGAAACACTACTTTAATAAATGCGATTTAATCGAGCTGCTCGAAATCAACAGGCTTATATCGATATTTTCGCTATATTTAGTGCTCGTTCTGTTTTTAGGATCTATCGATTCCAGCGACACGGCTAATTTCGTGGTTAGACTGTAAATAAAACAATAACGAAGTTTCTTTTAGAAAGTTCCTGTGGGTGACCAATTTAGAAACTTAATTGCGTGAATATAGAAGTTCTCGGATTGCATCGTGCTTTTATGAACCACCACTTAGGCCGATGGGGCCACTAGTCCAAACAATCATGATTCTGTTCTTTCGGAAAAGTTCTTCCAAACAGGTTCTCGATCGAAACTGAGGGTCCGATGGCTCACGAACAATGCAAATTTTATGTCTGCATAAACGTTACTTAACTCCCAGGTTAATTGGTTGTGTTTTCTACTTCCGAACATCTACCGAAGCCGGATTCGAAATTGTTAATGTTCGGCTAAAACGAGCTTAGCAAGTTAAGATTTCCATAAATAATTCCAATAATTGTCCTTCGAATGGATTTAAATGGAAACCCACGTCATGTTTGCTCCGAATTTCAAACAGTTGCGAAAGTGTTGGAAAACTGTTGCAGAACCGGTATTTCTGCTAACTGCAGCTTATAAATCTGATTTTTACTTCTCAAAAGGTGTTATACGTTTTATCGTCAAAAATTGCATGAAAAATTTTAGCACTAAAATGATTTTTAATGTGAACTAAAGCCAAGTTTATTCTTGCAAATACTTACAAGGACTACACATCAATGTATCGTTATCTTCAGTATCAAACTAGTTTCCGCAAAAATTACGACCTCCATGCAATGTCGACGTTTCTGTATAAAATAGCTCGCAGTGAAATTTGATAGCATATCGAAGATATCAAAGTCCTGATAATTTTATCATGAAGATAAATATTTACCGTGAAAACGGAGATAGAGGTCATAGAGATTGAAACTTAAAAATGTCTAAAGAAAATTTCTCATCGGCAAAGTTAGCAGAGGTTGATATATCGGCCCTATTCCCGCTTAAAAAAGATCATTTATTAAGAATGCCGATTACGTTGTTTCCTGCTGTTTCAGCATAGGAGAGGAACGTGGTGCTTTCTGGTCCACAAAAATAAATTCTTATAGAAGAGATGAATGATAGGTACAGAGTATCTTATCAAAATAGACATCCCACTTGTGTTTTTATTTCTCATTTTAGAGCAAAATTTTAAATTCGAAAGTTACAATCGACTACACTGTATATTTTTCGTATAGACGGTGTCCCATTAAAAGAAACTCATTTGTGTCATATGTCAAAAACATGTTGCTCAATTGTTTTTACATTGAGCTCTTGTAAACTCTGCGCTACTGCTCACAAATTTTGTAATTTACATTTTTTTCCAAAATAAAGAATACCAGAATACCATCTAAATGAAAGGTTTTGTATATCCGGAACAGAGCAGTAGATTATATAATTATTTTTCAAAAAAGCTCTCGGTTAATATAAAAACAGGGGCGGGGGGGTATTTACGAACTAGCTTGATCAGTATCGCTCAATGTTAGTAATAGATAAGTTGGGCATGTAATTTTCCAAGAATCAAACTCTCTACTAAAAACTGGAAAGTTTGCTTCGCAGAGTGCAATAAAAATTTCCAGAAGTGCACCAATAAAACCGGAATACCCTGAACTCCCTCAACTAAGAATGTTTGAATTATAATTTATACAATCGTTCTTTTCACTACAAATCTTATCGATGTTTCTGGGACGCCCTGTATAGGTGGCTTTAATTCATTGTTGGCGAAATAATGGAGGATTAATATGGGAATTAGCCAAACCAAAATGGAGGAGGCAAGAGAGAAAGAGAGAGAGAGAGAGAGAGAGAAAAGCCAAATAGACTTAGAACAATAGTTTGCCCAGCCATTAATATGGGTGAGCCGTACTCCCACGTACCCCCCGATGCTCGACTCGCTGAGCTCCAAGGCTCTTTTAAATACGCATACAATCACAGTTTGAATTCGGTGCCATTTTTTCCTCTTCATAATGTAGGGCCTTGTGGTGTGTGATAAATCCTAAAAGCGGTTTCCACCTCTCCGATTTTTAGTGCTGTTGTAAAAATAAAACCCACCCCAAATGCATAAATACATAGAGTTGACGGTTCGTATTGTCCGTTTTAAAAGCAGTAAAACTAAAGGTCATTGTTCTTGAATGATTTATTGGTCGTTCGAATATCAGTTTGAAAACAGTTCGCTAACGCATAGGGCCACTCGTATATATTAAATTAGTTCAAAATCCTGATACACACTTACATTTAGTTCAGCACAAACATCCAATAAATCTTCCGATAGTTTTCTTTACACTTGTTTCCCGTTTGGGGCTTTCCTGTAATATTTTATCTTTCAGTTGGACACAAATTATTACAGTTAATACAGACTTCTTGTTAAACTAAAATTGAAAATATTTCCATTCCACATATCGTGGCGGTACTAAATAGATTTTTGCTTCAGAATGCCCCCCAGCAGAAGACAATATGGAAAGGTTCGCTTGTCCCACACCAGATCGACAGGGTCGGTACCACTGCATAGACGATCACGTCCTTTGCGACGGCTATATAGACTGCCCCTCTGCCGAAGACGAAGATCGACAAGCTTGTATGTTTTATAAAACGGTAAGCCAAGACCTCTTTTTCGCTTTTCATGCCGTTTTCGAGCTTCATTCTTTCAAAGTGAGCGTTCTTTGAGAAAATCGAGGCACCGAACATATATAATCGTAGAAAGTTCACTCAGCCGCAGTACTTTGATGAGCCAAGTTAAAGCGCCGATAGAATTCATTGAGACAACGTATTCAGGATTACTCCGATGGCACGCTACAGATGCTGCTTTTGCTACTTCCAGCGGCTGTGCGAGGCAACAGGTAGGAGCATTACAGTTACCTCGAATGTATTCGGGCGTTTAAGCAAGTGAACTTTCTATGATAAAATATGTTCGCTGACCGAGGCGCTTCGTAATTCATGTTCAACATATGTACCCAATTTAAATATTGTGCAAATATAACAAATGATTTGTGTACACGGTGCGATCGTGGTTAACTTATGGAAACTGATTTTCCCGCACTATTCTCTCCACATTTTTGAAGCTACGCGGATAGTCCCAGAAGCACCCGACCTAACGCTTGGAGAAAAACAATTTTTGGAAAATATTACATTATTTCTCAACATAATCTCCATTGAGGTTCATACACTTCCCAGCGATGTTTTATACCCTGTTTATGGTAAGTAGCTTCGAATGTTTCAAAATAGGCATCAACCTTGGACACCATCTCTTCATTATTGGTAAATTTCTTTTGACTTAGCAGTTTTTCCAAGTTTGTAAATAAAAAATAATCCGAGGGAGCCAAATCTTGCGAACAGCGGGGCGAAGAAAAGGCTCGAAAACCAAACAAATGGCTCCAAAACGAACGCAAATCAACGTAACATCTTCAAACTTCGGACTTTCTTAAGGTGAGGTCTTTAGGCAAATTTGTTACAAAAAATAGCCCACTATATGTCAGGACAGGCACTTTTGGGACTACCCTCGTAATTTTCATCGACGATCTTTTGGGAACTCGAAGGGTAACTGTATTGGAAATTGAAGTGAAGCTAATGACTTTGATGATCTCTGTCAGCCTGCAGTGGGCGGGTTGCTCTGCGTGTTTCAATTCTCGAAATATAGATTCGGTTTAGTCCAGAGTTTTTTTTAATAGTGAAAGCGGCTCGAAATGAAGATTCTTCAAATTGCATTTTTGGGATTACGATTAAGAATATAGCATCGGTATGGCCAAGCAGAACAGCAAAAATCACCTTAAAATATTGGAAATTTACCTGGAAGTGCCCAATTTAAAATTTTTTGAGAGCCCGAAGAGCACCGACAGCAAAAATTCCTATCAAATTAATGGCCTCCATGAATTTTATCTGCCTGAACTAGGCAAGATGCACTGCGTTTTTTACCTTCCGAGGTATGGAGTAATAGCCGTGTTAATTCATTAAATGCAAAAAGTTCGATTAACAATTCAGACGATAATAATCACCTGGATGAGCACTATCGGACTGTGCTAAGGGGGAGTTGTTCTGTGTCTTTTAGTTTTTGAAACATCAAATCACATTCTTATAAATTTGTACAATTTTGAAGGTCCCTCGATGTCAAAATTGTTCTTGTTGCATTTTTTAATCTCCAAACACTCAATGGAGGGTTGAGGATCAAGATAGAATCCACACCTGCCAAGAATAAACATCGTCGCTAAAAAATGCGGGACTTTCTTGAAAATTTCCTTTTAAATTGCTACGTAGTGAAATACGGCACATTTAAATCTTCCCGAATTTACCTCTACTCCTTATTACATGGCCTGCGGGACAAACTTCCCCAAAAACCGTAGGATAAAAACAGTACTGCATAGTAAATTATAGCTCGGTATTACCACTACTCCATTATAAAAGTGGGCTAGTTTGGGGGGCCCACGCGTTTTCAAGCTTGACCCTGAAAATCCGAACAAGAGGAGACGCTAAGTCTGCAAATGTGGGTGTCTCCATTCATTTTATTGGAGATATATTCTTTTTAAGTCTTAAGAAAGAGGGTTAGTTTAATAATGGGGATTATATAGGCATACTTTGTGTTCGCTTATTGTTCGCATTATAAAATTGGAATTGGGACATAACAGCCTTAGGTGGATAACTGAAATATTCTTTATGCAAAGTTTCGAATATCCTGGCTCCTCTTCAATAATTTATAATATTTAGTCGCCAATTGAATGCTCGAAGTTCCGCCCAAAATGGGGTTATTCGTGTGGCGGGGACAAAAACAACGTAGTATTACTCTTTACCGCGATTCAATTAAGTACTTTCCTTCCTTGTATGTTCTACGCTGTTAGGCTTACATCACGATCGTTAAACTAAAAATAATAAAACTACCTGTAGGAATGAGCTATTGTTATTGACGATAGAAATGAGAAATTGCGATCAATAAGGTTAAGAGTTTTCGCGAGGTGTCGTGACGCCCATTCTGCGCATCAGAACTTCTTTCAGTTCATGGCATGTATACAGGGTTCTGCAATAGTGCATCAGACTTCTTTAGCTTCGGTACGAACAAAGTTAACAATTTGTTTCGTCTTCAAGATTACATAGCACATAAAGGCTCGTTCCCAGAAATTACTTTCTAATGTACAGGGTAGCCCCGAAAAATGTGACGATATATTATTTCGTCATTCTTAACGGAACGCCCCGGTTTTTTCTTTATCTCTGGATTCCTTGTTAAATTTTAAGGCGAGTTTATGCTAGGTGTCTTATCTGTAAAATTTACCATTTCCAAGTTATTCGGGAAAATTTGAACATTTTGGTATCTGCAAGGTTCCACCGAAATCGGTGTTGTGCGCTAACCATTGCGAATTCTTAGCACGCCTTCTGAGACTCGGGGAGGACCTAATAAGCTTCGTTTCGACTTGTTTGAATAAAAAATTCTCTACAACCAACAAAATAGGCCTCCGAAGTTGCGTGATTTCAAACCTCAATAACTTGCTTATTTCAAATGGAATGCCGCAATTTGCTCGAAGGCATCGTGTTCCGAATTCACAAATCTACAACTTTCGTTAAAATTGCCCCATTCCTAAAGTCAGCCATTTCTGAGTTCCCGAATATTGCCGCTTTTTGGTTTCTTCAAGTTTTGATAGTGATCAAAAATGTCAAAATGACAACACAGTGTAACATTTAGAAATAACAAAAATTACGGAAACATTCGTTTTTACACGGATGGAAAAAATTTTCTCTACCTGATTCTATCAACTTTTTAAATTAAAAAAGGAAAAAAAATTAATTAATTTTACATACACACTGTTACCATCTTGACATTTTTCATGATTATCAAAACATTTAGAAGCGAAAAAGGGGCAATTTTATGGAACTCTAAAATGGTTCGGTTGAGAGACAGGGTAATGTTAAAAAAAGTTGTAGATTTTTGAATTTTGAATGCGATGCCGTCGAGGAAATTGGGGCATTCCATTTAGAATAATTAAGGTATTGACGCTTGAAGTCATGCAATATCGGAAGCATATTTCAACGATTGTGGGGTGCTTTTTTTAAATTAAAACGCATGGAAACGTAGGTTATTAGGGCCTCTTTGAGCTTCAGAAGAATAATTCTGAAACTAACAACGGTTCGGGCGCAATAGCGATTTCCGTTGAACATTGCAGCTGCAAATTTTTTTCGAATAGCTCGGAACTAACAAATTTTAAAGATAGAACGCCTCAAATAAACTTGCCTTAAAATTTAACAAGAAATACAAAAATAACAAAAAGATTGATGGGTTCCCTTCAAAATAACGGAGTCGTATATCGTCATACTTTTTGGGGTTTTCGTGTACATTAGAAAATAATTTCTGGAAATAAGCCTTTGTGTGCTGTGTAAGACCGCAGGACAAGAAATTGTTAACTTTATTGGTACAGAAGCTAAGGATGTCTGACGCACTATTGCAGGACCCTGTATTCCCATCTGTTCAAGTCCGTTGGACTTTTTTAACTGCAGGAATTACATGAATTATTGAAGCATATCGAAACTTTTTGATATATCATTTTATGTTACAAGTTTCCCAAAATCATTGAAAACTAGATATAGTCCCTATTCGCAACAACGTTCTCCTTTGGGGTTTCCCGAGGTCCCTCCAAGTACCCAACGCATTCCCTAGAGCTCTCATTACGCGAATTCACAACTACAATCAATTTTTTATCTCGAATGAATTGAAGACCTTCTTCTAGATATAACAGTCTAAACCGTTAGGTGAAACAAAATATGATTTTCCGCTATTTTCGAATCCGGTCAGGTTTCGTAATTATATAAAACCTCGTAAACAAGATTAAACAACAAACTTTATCCTCTTTATTCTTAGTTCATAAAACATCATCATAACGCTATACCACACGTGCCGGGAAATGAGAAAATTTGTATAGACATCGAAATAACATAACAACTTCTTATAATTTTTGACCTACAGAGGGGCCCCTCTTAGGGAAGTAAAAAGTATCAGCCCCTAAAGAGTGAAGTCCGGAATCGGGTTTTTCTGAAAGACTTTTTCAGAGGCCGATTTAAATTAATATTTTTTTAATGCGATAGATTGTAATTAAAACCCCCCAAAACGGTGCCTAAAATGTTAGACTTTAACAACACGCAATATTTTAGTGGTGATTTTTGCCGTAATTTTACACGCAGGAAATGTTGTTTATTTCGAAACGCCCCGTATAAGTAACATTTAACGCAGGTTTTCGTTATGCGTGTCGTCGAGGCCTTCATAACAGTAACACGTCTTTGCATTAAATTGAAACTTTCTCAATTTTTAACGGTAAAGTTCCATCTAGGATGTGCTCTCTTCACACAGTAAGTTTTAGGTAATTTTCAAGAGTAAACTCCTCAAAATGAACATTTTTCCGGTAAGAAAAACGCTTTGAGGGCTGAAATTCACCTGTAAAATTCGCTTTTACGCTGCCTTATTATAGTTCCAAATTATGTAAAAATATTCCAAACAGGTCAATAAGAGACACGTACCAACTTGTTCATGTTCATATAAAGTAGTTCTACGAATTACTAACTTTGATCTTCAACTTTATTATTTCAAACACATAGAAACCCAAAAAGGGTTGACGAGGTAGCAGGGTCCGCCTATGCAAAATGTGTGTGAAGCTCGGACTGAGGGAGGGATTAAGGCACGGTTTACGCAAACGGGAGATTAGACTATCCATTAATATTGCTTTTTTTTCTGAGATAAACTGTAAAAGCGTGTCAGGTGATGGCGTTAGCAATGAGGGCTTTAAATATTCCATCTAAAATATCAATTTACTTTATCAAATTATTGTATCTTGTTCCGAATGTATGTACACCATCAATTATGGGTGAAAAGCAATAAATGTAAATGGCGTAGTATTTTCGAACAAGCTCCTTTTATTTCCTAATGCTCCGAGGAAATTAATGAATGAAGAAAACCGATCGATAGAAAACCAGAATGTGTAAGTGGTTGCTCGTTGTTCGAAAACACAGGATAAACATCTCCATTTTGGTCAGCTTCGAGCCATCAACGAGAAAACTTTCAAGCTTTTGTATAATCAAATGTAGGTGCCGATTTCGTTTCTTTCACACTTTTTGCTAGTTTATACACAAACGAGGTTTTGTCTTGCATCAACGACTTTTTTACTACTTTTTGTTGGAACGAGACCTTCATTTTACATCAAGGCAAAATGAGAGCTTCTCAGGTTTCTAATGAGAAAATCGTGTAACGACTTCAGGTACTATGTATAATAATTCGCCTTATATTAGTTTCATTTTACGGGACAATAGGTCGGTTTTATTAGTTATCTTAGGTGAGAGTTACATATCAATATACCGGTCCTATACAATGAATTAAAGAAGCAAAAGCACCATGTGAAATATGTCACATAAATACCACGCATTATGTTCACATTCATATTTCAATGTGAATGTGAATTTTTGCAAAAAGACGAAATTTTATGAATATTTATTTGTAAATCGGCACTTTTGTTATTCCTCATGTAAGATTTTCGGCCCTCACTCTTCTAAATCGCTAATAAACCTGTAACTTCTCATGTCTAAAATTTGATCCCTTGATGACTATGAAAAATTAGAAACGTCGCGTCCCTCATCGCTCTGAAATTCATGTTGCGATTTGAATCTCGTCTGTGACAAAATTTTTCATGTTTAAGTCAATTTAAGTTAAATTGTTATAAACAATTTTTAACACGAATAATTTTTGATTTAACCTTTTTTTACCTACTATTTTACCGCCCTTTCCTCTGTGCTCGTGCCAGCAAGTCCTCGGCAGATCTCCCCTAGTGGCAACATCCTCTGCCTTCCTCTCTTTTCCCGCCATTTTCGCTCTTTTGTGTTAACGATTAATAGTTCAGAACTTGATTTGGGAACCATTTTCACTTAATACGACTTCCCCTATTCTGGTTCCAGGGCCTTTATCCTTCTTCCCTTTTCCGTACTTCTCTGCTTCTAAATAGGTCAGCGAATAAGTTCATTCCCTGACTCATTATATGCTCATCATAATGAGATCGCGCCAGCGATGCAAGACCGCATATTAACCAATTTTAAGCATGAATTCAAAAAGAGTAAAGGTAAGTGCGAAAGAAAAGAGCTCAAGAAAAGTGGGTCTCAAAAAGACAAAAAGGACTAATTGGGCAAATGCATAGGTACATAATCCCAAGATCAAACGAACTTGCTTAGGTGAAGTTCGGTCTTGATTACCTATAGATCTCAGTGAAATAGAGTCTGAATGATTGCCCTCTGCGGTAACGCCATTACGAAAGAGGCCACACTGGAATTAATTCGCTCATGTGGGATAACAGTTTTTTCTTGCATTCGTGGGATGTCAGCTTGCCCATTAAATCTCATAAATTGGACTAATTTGTAGTGAACTAAGTGAATTTCGCAGGTCAAGCTGAAGCTTGAAAAACTTTCCCTTGCCTGCTTTAACTGCACACGTGTGGTAAATTATTGCGTACAACTCGCGTTAGGAAAAATGATATATGAGGATAGTCCCAGAATTACCCGACCTGATATAAAGAAATAAATGAAATAAATAAAAATAAAAGAGAAAGACCTACATTTAAAAAGCTTACCTTTACAGTTTGAAGGTGTTACTTTTGTGTTTGTTTCGAAGCCGTTTTTAGCGACCACTTTAGAGGTTTTGCCAACATGGAAAAAATTGGTCATTCATATGTGATTTGATGCTTTCATTGGAAAAGTCTTAGTCCATCAAAGATCAAAGTGGAGTTGGATTCTACTCTGAAGGAATCTAGTCCATCGTTAACCACTGTGAAATAATAAGGAACAAAGTTCGAACGCGCTCGTACGAGTTATTAAGACGAACTCCGCAGTGGTCGGCCTACCGACACTCCAGATCGAACCACTCTAGATATTGTGATGAAATCCACAAAACTGTACTAGAAGATAGGAATTTCAAAAAGTACTGTACCTCACATTTTGATCGAAGAATTAGATATGAGAAAGCTGTGCGCAAGATGAGTACCGATATTACTCACAGTTGGACAAAAACGGCGCCGTGAAAATGTTTTAAGGGAGTATTTGGTAAAGTTTCGTAACAATAATGCCAAGTTTTTGCGTCGATTCATAACAATGGATGAAACATGGATCCATCATTTCGCACCTGAAACGAAAGAGCGGTGAAAACAATGGACTCAGGGGAGAATCGCCTTCAAAGAAGGCGGAAATTGTTCTATCTGCAGGACAGGTGACGAAGTCAGTTTTTTGGGATAATTTTTTCTCTAAAAGAAAAAACAATCAATGGAGAACTATATACAAATTTATTGCAGCGTTTGAGCGAAGAACTCGGGAATAAGCGACCGCGTTTGGCGAAAAAAAACATGTTTCATCAAGACAACGCACCAGTCCACACTTCCGTCATCGTGATGGCCACAATCAATCCACATGGTTTGGAACTGTGTCCTCGTCCACCCTATTCGCCAAATTTAGCCCCCTCAGTCTATTTTCCATTTCCAAACTTGAAAAAATTGTTCAGTAATACTTTCTTTTTTTTTTTAAGTTAAGTTTAAGTTAAGCGTTAGATCGGGTACTTCTGGGAATATCCTCATGCGAATTCGCACGAGGCCATTGAGGTGTTCAGCCCTAGACACCTCGTGGCTTCGCCTCTCATTTTGTAAACTTAGACTAGTGCCGATATGTGCATCATTATATGTCACCCACCTAAGTTCAAGTTGATTGAGTCGATCTAATTATTGAACTATTTTTTAGACAAAGGCACATCTAGACGTACTGGCCGATGCACTCCTGCGATGGGCGCGGGGGCGCTAAATGACTTCCTCGCGGACTGTTCTGGGGAGCCCGCCAGTCAGGTCCGGACCACCCCAAAATGGCCCCCCTTCAGCCTAACTTCGTCGTCTAGTATACTTTCAGAGAGCAAAAAGACTTCGCTAGCTTCAGCTACGGAGAACCACCGATTAAGCATCCTTTAACATGTACATTCTTATGACCGTTGTGATGCGCTAGTTTCATTAGGATAAAGTAACATTAAGCCAATTTTATGTGATATTGTGGAGGTTCAATGGCTCCTTTTTGTTGTCCCCTGATGCATACAGCGAGATTGTACATAAACGGTTAACTAGGAAAGTATGTAGGTATTTTGCTGCTTGGGAAAGTGCAGTTCTCAGTTTGGCTGAAAGTTTTATCCTGCTGAGACTTGGAGCGCATCTAAGTTTATTTCGTCTCCTTTATTATTATTAAGAAGGGGTAGTTTATTATAGTCTCTCCGTAGTGCTGTCGCTAGTCATGTAGTTGATTTTCGAGATTTAGTATACTTACTTCATATTTCAACCGAAAAACAAACATGACCCCAAAAAGATTAAACTGAAGGCCTTACAAGAAGCGTTAAACGTTAATTTTACATAATATGCTGTTTTTCTCAGGGGTTCCTTTACAGAAGTGCTCTGTAGTGTGGAATATTTTCCTTGCATCGTCCTTAGTTTGGATTTTTTAGCGAGCATTGTTAACGCTGTATCTGTTACCTAGACATTTGTTACATATTTATTATTGTTACGATTGTTGTTAGTAGATCACAGTAGAATGCTATAATTTGCCTCGACTTTCTCTAAACGAATCGAACTGAATAGAATATATTTTTCTACTTGAAGCGACTTGATAACTTCAACTTCATGCTAATGCACCTAAATGTTAGTCGGTGTCGGTAATATTATTCTAGGATCTTGTGTGTTTCCATTTACCCAAAAATTAACAATACATTATGCTTTCGGTGTAAGTGAACCTTCATTATTAGAGCACTGAGTTTTACCAAAGTTGAAGTTATTGACGACTAATCGATTTTAGGTAAAAATCTCGAGGCTGGACCGCTGTTTTGCGAAGCCAAAACAGCGACTTACTATATTATTACCTAAAAGTATTCTAAATTACGGGTGCGCTCGGTGCGCCTGCAATAACTGCACTATTGCAGTTTGTGCAGCTTACTGCAGGTGCTGCACCGAACAGACCCCTTAAGGTTATATCAATATGATGCGCTTATAAAGTCTAGGCAAATATCCCAAAATAGAGATATAGGGCTAATTTTTCTTCATCTGGTTACTTATTCTAGTCAGCGAATAAGTCTGATTTATGTTCCTTAAAGTTGGCACTGAAGCTAGGAAGTAAATTGAAACAACCACATTCCCTTGTTTACATGACGAAATTTGCTTCCCCGAGAAACTAGAAATTTCCTTAAAAATCTGTTTTTGTTTATTCGCGGATGTTACACTCCTGCGAAGCACACTGCCGCTTTAAAAATCAATTTCGGAGTCACTAACCTTTACTTAGCGGTTTAACAGGTTGGATGGATTACCTGGACGGCTTTTACAACATTCTTACTCCTTCATTGATGTTTGGAGAGCGAAATCTCCGATTATCAATGTCGGGGCTTTGATGGTTTTATCACAGTTTTAGTCCAGGCCGTGAGCCCGCTGATGGGACTGAGACCCTGATAAGACCTGCGGTTCTGTTCCTGATTTCAAATACTAAGGATCATAATGGTCACGTGATTTTTTCCGTTTACGTACAGCTTAACCTAAAAATGACATATGTAAAATGGACACTGACAGTAGCCGAAACTGGTACAGACGTGAGATTAGGAATCGAAGAAATGTCAAATTTTAGTGAGTACGTGCTGAATTTCTAACCTCACTATGTCAACAATGTCACAAGAATTTAGCATATGCCACCGAAAATTTGACATTTGTTAGACTTTTTACCTTGTCCATATATCCAACTCAAATCCTGTGACTTTGCGGATTTTTAATAAGTTGGAATAGCATATATTGCTTATAGCGTATGCATCTAATGGAAGATTTTTTTTCTGCGAGAAATAATTCAATTTTCTTGGATTAACACATCTTTAATTTCGTTATAGATTTGATTGAATTATAGACGAAATCTTCTTAATTTTGTTCTCTTAGGTTCCATTTGCTCTTTACAAATTTAATTGAATTTTAAATGAAAAATATAAAATATCTCTTATTTTGAATCAATTCGAACTTGTTTCTTTCTTTAATTTTTCTACAAATTTCTTTAAAATTTTTTCCTTAATATGAAGCATTAGTAAATTCCACTTTTTGAAGTGATATTCTTGCATTGGTTTTATGAGAGAGATCTCTTTAGATACTCCAGAAGTCATGGAGGCATCGCATGTGTTCCGTAACGTTTTTCTTCGATACGAATGTGTTGATCAGACCTTTCCCCTCATTCTTCTCTCATACCACACTACCGCTGAGGAAGATCAGAATTTACATACATTTCTTTTACATTCTATTGCTACTGGTTCTTAGCAAGGTCCGTGTAAATGAGTTAACGAATTTTAATTGACCTTTGCTTAATATGGTAAGTCGTAGTAGCACCCTTACTGATGAATACTCCTAAGTATTTAACGGGCTCCAACATTGCCATAAAGTCATTCTGTATTATTCTGCGTTGTATTCTAGCTACTCTAAGTCTTCCTAATAGCATGCCCATTTCGTTTTTGTTACATGCGACTGGCAGCTTCATATTACCATAATTCTGCCAACAACGTGAGTTGCTTCCACCTCTAATTTCACACTAGTCTTAGCTTTGAAAAAGATCGCAAACACATCCGCATAGGCGAAATCGTGATATAACTTTCCGGTTCAGTCCTAACCACAATATCATAGAAAGTATTTCAGAGTGTTAGGTCAAGGATAAAGCCCTGAGAGGTTTTGCTTCGTAGAGGAATCACCTCATCCCCGGTTGAGAGCGCTATGAGCCTGCGAGGTAAAGAAAACCTGGTCATCCTAACTCTTCACACCTCCACAGCCCTCAGGATCATATTTCAATATTTTTTAGAGTTAAATTTTACCTGAACGTCTACAAGGACCGTCACCCAGAAGTTCCTAACTGTCGCAATAATTGTCTATGTTTCGTTTGTACTTTCCTTCAACATCCCAATGTTGGAGCTCCTCTTTTTGAATCCATGATGACTGTCGTGAATCACAAAATTTTGTTTCACTTCATGTGTTAGTTTCTAGTATATTCAGCTCATCAAATTCTTCACCAGATTCTCAGCTATTTTTCTTCTAGAGGATTAGGTCTGACGACATTCTCTTCCCTTTCTTCACCTCTCTATCAGTCTGAAAGCTCTGCGAAAGAAGAACCCAAACTAATGTTTCTACGAGGTCCTATAAACATTCCAAAGAGTCTGCTGGGTAATATCTTCACTTCCTCTAAGTCCCATCGCCGCTAGTATAATGGTGGAAACCACAGAGAATACTCTCCGTCCCTTTCCTATTTCGTATCAGAGTCCTCCTTAATAATCACGACAGTTCTGCATTTATTTATTAAATAATTAAATAAATTATAAAATCAATAAATCTTATTAATAATTAAACTAAATCATTGAATAATTATGAAAATCGTAGCTGTCTACTGGGCGTTACTATTTCTGTGTCAAACTCTGGCAAACCGGCCTCCTGGGCCCTCGAAATTGCCGAATGTGATTTTGTTATAAAGCTCGATAGGAAGGGATATGCCCCTAAATTTATGTTGTGCGCTTAGGGAAAGCCCTGTATATCTATGATGTTTAATAGTTATCAGGGAAATTAGTTTATATTGCTCGAAGCCTTTTGACACATCCTAGAAACAAAATATTGCTTCCAACTAGGGTTGTGATAAGAAACTATGTTTTGTGAATTCAGTTTAACATAGAGTATTAATTGAAAGAGATTTTCCTTTTGAGAAAACTCCGTTTTTTAAACGAGGTCGTCGACAGAAGGCGTTTGTTAATGGCGAGGGCTCTGGGGTTGGTGCTCTCTAGAGGCCCTCGGAGCTCCAATTTGGGCCTTTTATTCTTTCATATTTAAATCGATGATATCGTTTAACTGTCTGCTGCTGAAACGGTTTTCAAATTTCGTTCCTCGTTGTTTCATACATTTTTAATTGAAATCCCGATTTTAAATCGTATCTTCCTTCTCTCAGATCGTTCTCTGCGCATTCCTGGGATTTCAGGTCATTTCACCACGAAGGAATATATAGTTATAACGTTAAAAGGGATTTACAGCATGGAAAGGAGCAATTTCGATATTATCTTCTCCGTTCCCGCGCGTTCTCTATCGAAATGAAAACATTCATGGGGTCGTTCGGAGTGCTTAAAGGTCGATGAGACGTGAAATCTGAATTGATACAACATTTATTTTCTTCTATCTCTAAAATATTTCCGAAAGGTTTGTGAAGGCGAAATATTTACCTCAACGTAGACCTTGGACTCGACAGTGTACAGGGTGTCCCAGTGAAGATTGAGAACCCTCTTTTGGGGAAACATACGGAGCTTACGTTAGACATTTAGAATGCGCGTTCTGGCGCAAACAGTTTTTATGAAACGTCTCGACGAAGAAAGCGAGTTTTGATTTTCGGTTAATTCAGGTTAGTTCAGTTTTTTTGAGCTGCCCTACATGAAAGATCCTTAGAGGTTTGAAATCAGGATGAATAACCGCGTCTAATAAATATATATTTTTTATTCAACCGGTTAGGAAATCGGTACAATACGGTTTGAGGATGTTTCTGGACAACTTGCATTCCCGGCTTGAACTTGTCCAGAAGGGTTCTGGAACCGCCTCGAGATAGTTTCTTGGTTGGACGCGTTTTTTATATCGTGAGCTTTTCAGCTTAATTTTGCAGATAAATGTTGCACGGCCCAAAGACAAAAGAGTTCCTCGTGACAACACCCCGTACTACTTGCATTGTATAGCAATTCTACCTCAAGTGGCAGAAATATTTTGTAGAACCCCAATTTTAGGCCTACGGCTGTATAAGTGTGAAGGGTGAGAGCAGTGGAGCTTTGCAGTGAGTGCAAATCCATCGTCGGGCAAGACTCAAAGGAATGTCGACCTAAAATTTGAAAGGAAGTTGGTAGTGTAATCATTAAAGACATGTTCCTCAGATATAGTTTTAGAAATGAGTATTTAACTGCACTATAAAGCACTGTCTGATGCACTATAATAATAGTAATTGTCATAAGTTTTCAATATATTGGCTTTTAAAGTTTTGACAAAAATAGCGATTTTATTACGTTTACGGAATGCATTGTGTATAATTGATGTTAATCATGTGATACTATATATGTCTATTAAAAAATTTATTGATTTCTAGCTGTAGATTAAGGTAGGGACTTTCTTTCAGCATAATGGCTTCCTGAGACTCATTTTACTAGCACTGCACACTTCACGACTTTTGTTGGATTCTGCTTGCATGAGTTCCACCGAAGTAGATCCATAAAACTTCGAAAGACTTTTAACCCATCTGTCCACATATTGTAAACTAAACTATATTGTGACTTGTAGGTTGTAAATTAAGCTTCAGAGATGTAACGATATTATATTTTTTAATGACAGGCACATGAATATTACACATATGTACTTGCAGTTATGCCGATGGGTGAGCCCCGAGAGGACAGGCGTCCCTCAGGACTGACTGATCTCAGCTTAAAACGACTCAGAAGCACAATTTTCAGCTTTGGGAGAAAAAAATTGAGGCTTTGTTGAGAGAGTTATTTTCCATCGTTCGCAGTTGCTTTTATGCTCGAAAGCCGAACGAAAGTAATAAGAATATTATATCATTGAAACGATCGCAATAAAGTACATATTGTATATTGTCGAGTTGTACAAGTTTTGATAATTTTTTCAAGCTCAAAAAGGCCATTTTTAAGGAAAATCGCTAAGGCTTTGATATTGATTATGTGTTACCTCAAGTCTTTCCTTCATTGTTCGAGAGAGGCACAATCACTTGCAAAATTTTTATCGACTTTTGGTAAAACAGTATCCACTGCAATATTCGCTTATTTACAATGACAAGGCTTCCTATTGTTGATACTAAGCTTAAGAAATAAAAGAAGCATCACAGTACTATTTTTCAAATCTAACTGATAATTATTATTTTTCGAGTAAAGGATATCTACATCTACATTATAGGAAGTGCACTGACGTTTAAATTTTATAGCTGTTTTAATTCCCTACGCACTGCACCAAAGCACGTTAAACGCACAATTCCGGCAGAAACGTTCCAATCCAGAGAAATTGGAACGTCTCTGCTGACCCTTCCCCTCCCCACGTCCATCTATAGCAAGCACCCTGTAGGTTAGTTAATTTCATACACTTGTACCTTTATCCTTTTGATTACGACCGAAACGGGACTTAATGACAGGGCTTACAACAGTAGTAATAGGCATAAATAGTGAAATTGACGGCCTAAATATTTTTGTAATAAATTTGTTGACTGATAAAAGCTTAATACGCTGTTAACAGTTTTCTCATAATATAACTGTGAAGGGCACGTCAACTTTTCCGTATTTAGTGTAAACCCTTTCGCTAAGTCTGAGCCGAACCTTGGGATAATGGCATGATTCTCGCTGAAGTACTGTCTTGTAGGAAATCCAGTGAGGATAGCCATTAAACTACTTTAAAAAGAGATACAGATAAACAGCGACAAGATGTACAATACGAAATTTATAGATAATCAGATATGTATTAAAGAAAGATGTGACACAACAGCATCTCAAGTGGTGTTTCAGTAACTAATATTATCTATCCTGATACCAACTATAAATGTGTAAAAATAAATAAGTATAAAGGTAATATAAGAGCCTCAGCCCTTAAGTTTGTCTAAATTTGTAGTTGAGTTTGGACTTCTTCGTAGGTAGGTATGATCCCATCCTCAATTACTCCCTGTATTTATTCTTTTTTTATCGAACCGAGACCGGCACCGCGCCCACAATAAAATGGGGAAAACTGCGTTAGAACGAAATCATCCTGATCACTGAGCATACCAACTAGGTGTGTTCACCTTATCTGTACTGGGTGTTCCATTATTGAAAGGATTATTAAATAATCTCGCTTAGAAGTAAGAATACTTAAAAATGGTTGACGGAATGTTGTGCTACTTTTTGTCTTTATGTTTGCACTAGAGGGTGAAATTGGAATTATCGCATTTTAGGATTCCTTCTCCAACTTTTTTTATGTAAAAAAACTTTGTAAGTTTAAAAACGGATTCTCACAGATTTTTTTTACGTGATATCAGTGGTAATATAAGATTTCTTATTCTTTTAACCATTTTCGAGATATAGACCGAAGTTATTTTTTTTTAATGGAGTAATGTTTTTTTTAATCTGTTGTGTCCCCCTTTGAAGCGCTTTTCAGCAGTATTTGACAATATTGGGGAGCATTGAGAAGTGCCAGCAAATTTGTAAATTTAACAGTGAAACTGATATAGTTTTTCAGCGCGCCATGATAAAATAACCATCTACAGGCAAAAGCTATTTTAATAATAAATTGTTTTAAAAGAATGAAAAAGAATTGTAGACTATATTTGGAAGCAAATGGTGGAGTTTTTGAACCACTGCGACGAAATAAAACTTTTTACTATAGTTTCCGCTTGCACGTAAGCTATTTAAACAGCTGCATAATTGATAACTAATAGTTTTTCTGTATTTTACATGTATTTCTGAATGCTTTCCAAGAGTGTCATATATTGCTGAAAACCGCTTTAAAACCAAAATACGACAGATTCAGCAAATACAGGATGTTTCATTGAAAAAAGACTTGTTTGATCTATATCTCTAAAATGGTTAGATGTATAAGATGTATTAGTTACCACTGAATACTGCGTAAAAAAATCTATAGGAATCAGTTTTCCAAATTGTAAAGTTCTTTTAAATAAAAAAGTTACAGAAAGGTTCCAAAATACAACCATTTAAATTTAATTTTGTATTACAGAAGCAAAGGTACCTATGGAAAACTTTACACCACGAGTTATTTTAACTAATTTTTCTTAATATTTCGAAATTTAATAATAATTTGGCAACGCTGTTTACGACATATTAGTTCCTCGATGCAGCTTTTTTCCTGGTTAGTCGCCTTTAAAGTTCTTGCAATTTCGAAGATGGCGACAGGAGAACGGCACAAATAAAACATCATGTGGAGCATCGGACCAGTACTGACAAGTAAAATAAGAACTTGACCTTTGGAATGAACGTCCAGGCTACATGGAAAGCGAAGGATTTATGTTTTCCTTTCAGGGCGAAGTAGGACAAAAAGTGTCTAGTTTTAAAATAAATAAAATTAAAAAAAGTGTCTATATTAAATTCTAGCTAACAAATTAAAAAATATATAAATAAATACATATTCATTAAACTACTTAATACTACACAAAATCATTTACAAGTTAGAAACTGTCTTTTTCTGCTTGGCCGCCCCCTTCGGCTTGACCGTCACCGGCTTCCTTTTCCTCAACAATCTCTTATTCAAAGTTACTTCAATTTCCGGTCTAACCCCACCATCAACGCCATCCTCTGCCAATAACAAACCATTGGCATTATTTGCCAAATCTGAGACATCACAAGTCTGGGAACCGCAATGCTTCAACTCAACCATGTCTTTTCCGTCATTGCTCTTGAACATCTTTGGTATGGGAATCGGTATTGGTATAGGTATGGGTAGGGGCAGAATTATGGGGTACGGCACAAAAGTAGTGGGAGGAGGCATTACATTTCCCAATATCATTCTAATACTTGTAGGAGAGAGCCTTTCATTTGCTGGCTTTTGAGGTAATTCGAAAGATTTGTCTCCAGAAGGCGGTGGGGTTTCACTTTTAGAAGTTGATCTGAGATGAAACTGTTCTGGTAGATCTTTTTCACCTGGCTGCTTTAAACTTAAGTCCTGAGGAATGTCATTGAAATTAGCACTTAGAGACGTCACAGTGGAGGGGCAGCCCCTTTTCATCCTTCTACAATTTTTTCGATTTTTCTTAATTTCCACGGCGAGTAATTTACTACTTGACGCAATGGAAATTAAAGGCAAAGGCTCATCGGGGGTAAATACGTTCTCTTTCGGAGACTGAGATTTGGATGAATTGGGAGAAGGACAATTCTTCAACCACAAATCTGGAGTTATCAGAGCACCAGCTGCACTATCCTCTCCATGAAGGTGAGGATGCAGTTCCAAGTGAGCTTTTGTTTCCCTGCAGAAAATGTGCATTTTGTATTGATTGAGGCATTTGTCCGAACAAAACTGCAGCTGTGCTGCATTGTCCTGGAAGATACATAGATATATTAGTAGTTGATAAAATTTAACAGGGCCTTTGACGGGTACCTGAAAGTCCACATAAGAAACGGCATTGCGCGAGTGACGACACCAGTCGCAGGTTTTGTTTCTTTTAAAACTCGCTCTTCTGGATTGGGAGAAGCAAAGTTCTGAGCAAAAAATGGCTGTTGCTGAGATGACACTGGTATTTTCGTCCACGGTTTTTCCACACCAACCGCAACCTTCTAAATATAAGAAATATTAGACTTTTCTTTAGAGAACCCCCTCTTAAGTTGATTTAAAATGTTGTTATTTTAGTATTCACCATTGTCAAGAAAGTCATGGACGTCGGACCTATAGATAATTAGCGCTCTCAGAATCGTATTTACCTCCAAACTTAAGGTCGACAGATCAACAACGTTATTTGTACTTTGGATTTATCGTTAGGCCTGTACACGTCAGAAACTTAGCAATATTTTCATATACAGAGTGTAAGATCATCATAGAGATATTTCAGCGGCTAACAGTACTTCGCAAAATAGTAAAAAGTGCTAATAGACCCATGGTCAAAAATGATCCATCTTCGATATATAGCGTGGCAAAGTTTAAAATATTTTCTCATATTTTGCGGCGTTCTCATGTATGCCTTGAGTTATATTTTTCAAAACGCGAAACGTCAAAAAACAAAATAAAATTATTAAAATGGCTTAAACAGCATATATAGATTGGATTTTCTCAATTTGCATTGATAAATACTTTTTCAAATTCTTCGAAAACGGTGATAGATACGAAAATACTGCAAGAGACTAAAATGCTAAATAATTGAAAAAAGAATTTTAATTTTGTACCTAAGTTCACACAGGATGTTACTAAAAAAAAAAACTTTGAAGTAATACATAACACCCTGTAGTTAGGTATCTACAATTTTGACATTTTGTTGTAGAGGATCATAAAAAAAAAAACAGATGTACGAAATTTCCTAAAACTTAACTCAAGGCCTACATGAGAAACCGCAAATATGTCGAAAAAATGTGAACCTTTGCCACCTTGTATATCGAAAATGGTGCATTTTTGGCTATGCGTCTATTAGCTATTTTTTATTATTATACTATCGCCCCTTCAAATGTCTTGATGTTGATATATTGCACTCTGCATAATATTTATGTAAATAAATAAAAAATTTTTTGTTCATTTTTTTCCCTTAGCAATTTTTGGGGTCCTTTCTAACACCTGCTCATACACATTCCTTTCAAAGTTTCAGGCAGTTTATTATAAAGGAAGGGGCCCATGTAATGAAGGAAACGCTCCAATTTTGTAAAGTTTTGTTTCATAGCTGCAACCTGATGTCCGATTCGGGCCTCATAACTGTGTTCTATATTGTTTGAGGGAAAGTTGTTGATATTTCAGTTTATATACAGCATGAGTTGAGTTCCTACATATGGATTCAAGACAACGTGATGAGCTCTTGACAATGCAATTTACCCCCACATGAATTTCACCTGTCTAATCCAAAAACGGCCCACAAAATTACCTTTCGTGCCCTAAATGCCCGTATTGAGTTGGAGTGGTCTTCCTAGAAAAGTCCATGGTAGGAGATGGGCCATAAACGAAAGAATAACATGTACACATACAGAAAGAATGAATGGTATTTAATGAATTTAAAATATGCATGTCCCACGTTAAAAAATATAATTTTATCCAATAACTTGAAAACTAAGAAATCAACGAAAATTCTGAGTACGTCCCTGGATTAAGTTCTATAAGGAAACCTATAAGGTATTGTTATAAGAAAGCGTTTTAAAATTTACAAATGGCAGTTCAAATTTTGTGAAAACGGTCAATTTACAAAAAAATTAAAAACACGAAAATAGCTCGCATTTTCTTTACGCCAATAAGCAAAAATTAAGAATAACAACAACCTCTCCTGCTTTATTCTGTCACTGTTTCTTCTAGCTCCGCAAAATTAACAAGAAATGAACACGCTGTATAATAAATTGTGTATCTATGATATGTTGGATTTATTTATAACATATATGCACTGGAAATAAATCCCAGATTTTATTAATTGGAGGAGAGTGAAACCCAGTAGGATTTGTTCGTTTTATAATATCGATTGCCGTTTTTCAAATAATTAAAATGTTATTTTAAAATATTATTTGCAAATTTTGTTTTGTGATATTAAATTTCAATTAGAGAAAGTCTGGATCTAAATGCAGTAGGTTATTTATTAAACTGAAAAAAAGTTTTTAATTACTCAATATAATCATCTAAGGCCTGATCAATTGATTCTTATACGCAAGCAACGATATGAAGAAGGTAGACCGGCGTACTTACACATACCTACATATATTCGGCCAATTATACAGGATTTTTCATAATAGTATGTCGAAAATTAAGGGATGAATCTGTGGATTATTGGCAGAGAAAAAATCATATGAACATGAGGCCGTTTTCACTTCCTGTCTGAAATACAGAGCGAAAATATTTGTTTTTAGTTATTTTTTAATTAGTCCGGTCCGGCATTAATTACTTTTATGATAACTGGGGAGAATAAATTAGGCAAAGAGACACATCTTTTAAGAGGAAAACAATATTTTTCATTTTACTAGTTGCGTCCCCATTGAGGTGACCCCAAACATTTTAAACAACAAATATGATGCGCCATCGATTTTTTAATGATATTAACTTTGTGAATACTCAATATTTTTGTGAAAAAATGGTCTCTTTAATATTTTTCATGATGTTAACCGTTTTCATATAAAAAACTAAAACGCTAGTTTCAGTTTTTACTTTACAGTTCGGCATTTTCTTCAATTTCCTTACATTTTTCTTTATTTTTCTACCACCTTATATTTCAGAGAAGAAGCGAAAACGGCCCAACGTTCATAAGAACTTTTTCCTTAAAATCATCCACAGATTCATCTCCCAAATTTTTTACGTACTATTATGAAATGCCATATGTATATATTCGACCTGTCCCATAACCAGCCCATTTCAAACTCGACGATTCCTTTGCTAACATGTCACCGTATGCTGAGGTTGTATCTGCCAAAAATTTTCTGAAATTTTCGCTTATCAATAGAGTTCCCTCCTCCTTTTCCTTCATATTTCTTTTACAAGAAGCTTATTAAATTGTTTTTATAAATGTGTCACAAAAATTAACACAGTTTTCTAAAAAACCTAGTTTAGATGTGTTGTTGAGTAAATTTCGGAAAAATATGCGTGACATTTTAAAAATTTCATTCCAACTAAAGATTCAGTAACAAATTTTGCGCCTTTGAATATACAATTTAAATTAACTTTATGCAGTTGATGTGGTCAGCAGTTTATTTACGAGGCTTTTTATTAAATCGTAAAGTCTGCTTTAGAGAAAAAACAACTGCGAATGTACGTAGAACGTACGTCACGCAAAGCTCGTAGTTAAGCTTCTAATGTTTCAAAGTAGGTATCAACCTCGGACTCCTCTTTGTTATTGGCAAATCCTTTCCACCGAGCCATTTTTTCAAGTTTGTAAATGGAAAATAACCTGAGGGGACTAAATCTGATGAATAGGATGAATGGGCAAAAAGTTCGAAACAAATGTGGTCGCTTTTTCCTAATTTTTTTGCTAAAACGTTGCAATAAATTTCTATGTTTTTTCTGTTTATTGTGTTCCTTTTAAATAAATAATCAATAAAAATGATTTCACGTGCATCCCAAAAACTAACGCCATCACCTCATTATATCGACCAATGCGGAGTTCGTCTTGACAGCCGGTATGGCCGCGTTTAAACTCTGCCAACCAATATTTTGCAGTTATCAACGAAGGACCAGATTCCCCCAGAGTAGAATCTAACTCCATTTTGATGTTAGATAAACTAAAACCTATTGCAATCAAAATATTGAATCACGTGTCAATAACCAATTTTTCCTATGTTCACAAAATCTCTAAAACCGTTCACTAAAAACGACTCCAAAACAAACTTAAATCAACGTAGTACCCTCAATCTTCAGATATAGCTTTCTTTAGGTTAGGTCTTTGTAATATAGGCAAATTTTTAACAAAATAAACACCATCTATATGTCAGGTCGGGTACTTCTGGGACTATCCTCGTATGTAGCCATTTTAGGGGCGCCAATAGTACTCGCAGCGTGGGCAGAGGAAAATAACGAAGGAATGTTGGGACTGGCGCCGCCTGTTCATTGGACATTTAGTGGGGACATGCATGTTTTTTAACCTTTAAGGAGGATTTCTGACGTAAAACAATTATCAATTTTCATTTTTAGGATTTGGTGGTTGCTTATTTTTTTTTTTTGAGGTTCTATTCGACATTTAGAAGTGTTAGTTTTGAGGATAAGAGCTAGTGCGCTGAATTCAAGCCACGAGGCATTGAAAGCAATAGCGCCTCAGTTTTCGCTAACTTTGTTTTAGTTACTTTTACTAAGAATTCTTACCAGTAAATTTAACCGGCTCTCCATCGGAATCATTACTTTTCTCAGTCATTTCTGAAAATGTCCTATTCCTTTTCACGGATTTCGTTTCATTTGAGTTGGAGTCATAGCCATACCACCCCAGCAACTCGTTCATGGTCGATTCGGCAAAAGTCTGAAATTAGTTACATTATCAATAAGTATCAGATACATCAGACATACTCCATGCTTTTAGTGCCACCAATAGAGGATTTTTAGACATTTTGGTATGGTGGAATTCACCCCGAAGTTATCCGATCAACCACATTTTCAATATTGACTTCTCCCCCTTATCGCCTTATCAGGTGTCGAAATTATGAGGGTTCTGATAAAATTGTTATGTATTGTAATATAATAACATGAATGTATGGATAAATTGAACATGATACGAGGTATAGGTGGAACTGGGAAATCAGATACTTCGTTAATGTTAGAGGGCGTAAGAGAGGAAGGACGAAACAGCGTTGAAAACAGAGTCTTTATCCTTTATCGGGTGTTGGTTTACAAAATGTTTTTAGTAGTAATTAAGCACTGCGTGCTACACAACGCCTGATGCTGGTACTGTTTAATCTACATGAAGATCATATTTTAGGAATCAATTTCTGACGCCGTTAGAAATAAAGTTCTAACGTAACAAAGAGTATCCAATTCAGATATTCACCGGATAGACACAGAAAAGCCTATCAAATCATAACTTTGTAGAGAGCAAATTAACTCCACTTTTATTTCTGCGACTTGAGTAACCACAATTTTGGTAATAATTTGGTAAATATCAGTCCTAAAATCGACATCTTCAGTAGTCCTCAGACGCTTTGAAGAGATTAATTTTAAATACTGCAACCTTGAAAGAACTATTTTCAAGGTATTTAATTTGATAGAGTGAGGTTTGTGGCTTGTGTAGTAACCATCCAATAATGAAATGGACATAGTAAATAGAGAACGCAAATATTCGCTAGAATAGAAGCAACAAGGATTCTGGATCGTCGAGAGAGAGAGAGATGGGAGAAGAGTGCCATAGCCCCTGAGTTCTGGATTTTAAAGGAAAAAAGGAGAACGGTGCATTTTTTTCTTAACTCCTCCCCTCCGTTACTTATCATTTTAGACGACACTAAATGGTCAAAAGACAAAATGACCACACAGAAAATATCGATTGAGTGGGTGTTTAGCGGGACCCAAGTTGAATTTAACTTGCCCCAACTGGCACTATTGATATGGCGCCTACAATTAAATATAAATTTTGAACTTCCTATGTCCAGTCTAAAGGACAGTTTTCTTTTGCAATATTTCAGAAAAAAATCCCGTGAAAATTTAACTTTACACTATGTTTAGTTTATTCTCTCAACATGTGTGAAAGGGAGATGGGCAGAAGAAACATTTATGTTACAAGGCCGACGAGATACGTTAAATTCGTGGACAAGATATCACGACTCATTAGAATCAATATTGATGAGTGTAATAATGGAACATTTTATTTTTGCTTGTAACTAGTTTTTCTGCTCGACTTTTTCCATGACTATCGTACTTGAAACATGTTCAAACGATAAAACAAATTAAATTTCAATATTACATAGACAATAGATCATTAACTACCGCACATGATAATAACAAAAAGAATGTAAAACTACTTAATATGTTAGTATGACCGTTATTCATTCGGACGTTATTAATTTGTAATGTGATTATCATCGTCAATAATTACTGTTTTTCTATTTCGTAATCCAAACAATGGACGTACCGTACTATTGTGACGCCAAAAAACTGTTTTGAAATAAGGAATATATCAACACCACTTTTTTTGACACACCAGTGACAGGAAGAGTAACAGAGTGCGAGAAACAACAATGAGGAATAGAGTGGGACAACATATTATTTATTAAAAATGTTTTGTATTTCGATCTTTTTCATAGAAATTTCAATCACTTTTACTTCTGAAAAGCCTGCCAAATTTGAACGAAAAACGACCATATTGGTGTCGCAATGTTAACTTCATTGAGCGAAAAAATCATAACTTGCCAATGCCCCACGAGACACCTTGTATATTTGCAGAGGATTCTCAAATTTCATTTCTTGCTCGTGTGTTAGTGCTGAAAAGGATATCTGCTGATTACCCATTACTTGGAGAGCTTGAATAGACCGTTCCGTCTTCGACCTTTCTGCCAACCATCTACATATCTCACCTATTACTAAAGATCAGTATTGTGATTTCTGAGAAATGTTGCAGCTTTTACGTAAAACGAACGAAGACATCGACAGATTTTTCACGATCCTCTTGCCTTTTTTAGTACGCCTAGGCACTGTATCCCAAGATAAGGGTGCCGTTTTAGACATCTTCATTAACACATTCATTAGGTACATTACAACAATTTATTATTTATAACTAATTGTCGATCGACTAATTATCGATATTGAAAATGTCGGTAAAAGTGTCAAAACTGGCGATGGTGTGGCGTTTTATGGTTTATATGACCTACTTCGTCATTCTCGCACTTATTGAATTTAGGTATGTACTTGGGATGGTACTCGGAAATTCTTAAGAGTGCCCCGAAAAAATTAACTTTAAAATATCGCGAAAACGGCTCGAGAAACGAGTTTTTTCCGAAATAGCTTATTAATGTTGAAGAGTTCGGAGTGTTAGACTTCGTAAAAATATTGAAGCTCAGCCCTGATAAAAAATGATGGGTTGATTTCAGGTGTGGTACGGCGTAGATGGCTTATCAGCTAATTAGATTTACCTATAAAATTAACTGAATAACACGATTTGTCGTAGAAATCTCCAATTTTTATACAGAAACCTAAATTTACGCCCGTGTAAGGGGACACGTCGATTTTATATGTTCATCGAGTGACGCTTTCTTTGGACTGATTCCAACGTAAAAATTTTTACGCATCTTTTAATTTTCAGAAAAACTAATACAAAACTATACCATACTTTACTCGTCCTACGAAATTCCCCTCGTCACACAAAATTATAGGTTTTACCAACAACAATTTTATTTTTTTAATGCAGTTTCCATTTTCAAAAATTATTTAAAAATCTAATTTTTCCTGCACCATGTATCTCAAATTGTTATTGAATTGGATTTTTGACATCTTATAAAAAAAACAATTAATACGGGCCTGCTCATTTTTAATGCATTTAAACTAAAATTAATAAACTTAAACTTAAATTACTGAAATACTGTTTCAAATCTATGAATAAAAAATCAAAATCTAACACCCAACCAAGTAAGAAATGGACAAAAAAAATTCAGTGGCAATAATATAAGAGAAAATACGAGGACACTTTAATTTGATTTGACAATATGTTAGAAAGAGCCAAATACAAGGGTGTTATTTACGAGGCTCAATACGAGGAATGTAGGCCTATACTTATTGATTTCTCCAATATTGGTAATAATAAACGCAAAGCGTAATTAAACCCTTTGCCGTATACGGTGGAGTTCAGAATGAAATAAACCTTGAAAACTCTTTGTAAAAACCTCAGGACTATATTTAAAGAATCAGTGGGATGATTGGTCGAAGGTGAAAAGTCTCATAAAAAATTTGATTTTAAATGATTTAAAAAATGACTCTACACATCAAATTTCCTATATCTTGAATGATACTGCTACAATAAACTCTATTAGTAATTCTATCAGTTAACTGTTCGTAACTCAAAAACCGTAATGCAATACCTCTCAGTCTTAGTTTGTTAGAGGCCTAGAGGTACAAAACTTTTTTTGAAATCCCTATACGAATACTACTTGCCCTGCATACGGAGCATTTCATCGAACCCTTCTAAATTGGTGAATAAAAGTTTTACTCTATGTGCGGCATCGAAGTTTTCTTTTCTTTCAACGTGTAGTGTCTAATTATATAATTTTTTTTTCGTGACCAGAACAATACACCTCTCCTCTAATTTCACAATAAAACACTTATATTTTAACAGGAATAGTTAAACACTGAAAATAGCGAGATGAAGGGTATAAAATATCCCGTATTTACGAGGTCTGCTGATAGATATCGCTTGCACGCCATCTGCTACTCGATCCCCCGGATCAACTTACCTGATTATATTACACATCCAAGTTAGGATACCCAGCTCGCTTATGCTTTTTGCTATTTCGACGTCAGGTTTCCTACACTTCGCAATAAATAAACAAACCCTTATAATTAATTAAATTTTTAGTTTTTTGTTTCGTTTTGTCACACACATCCCGCCTAAATTTCATTTTAAAAAAAGTTCAGCAACAAAAACTAAACTCAAAAATAAAAAACTCAACGGAGACGAAATAACAAAAGAAATAAAATGCGTGTAATAACAATGATGATTACTGTAAAACAGACCTACCTTGATATCATCAGATTTCTTGAACGGCACCCTGGTGACGGACACCTGCTCCTTGCCTTTCCATTTCTCCATGAACCCCCGCACCTTTGGACCGAAATTTAAGGAGACAGACGTAATCGCGGGTCATCAAATTTCAAAAAACTACGCACAAGTTTCAAATTTATAATGGAAATATCGGTGGCTGGTCGGACACTCGAGTTGAGTGTAGAAGCGCTGTGATTATTTTCGTCTAGCGAGCACAAAGTCGGCCTTTCTCGCTTCCCGCCAGCAGCGCTTGAAATATTATATTTGGCGCACGTTGTATGTTGTGTGTTAACTATAGCTCCTCTGAGTTGGGTTAACTCAGGGTTAAGGGCGGATATATCCGGAGAAAAAATGACCTGCGCCTAGAGAATTGCTCAGGTTCAGGTTCATACAAAACAATAGCACCAAAGGAAATTTTTTTTTAGACTATGCAGGGTGACATGTTTTCGTGTTTTAAAACTTACGGGGTAATACTGTTTGAGGTCAAATCCGCTTTTAGCCCCTCATATTTTCTTTTGGTACGCCATTGAATGTAAATCTTTTAAATTTGCATTCCTTCTTCAGTTAAAAAAATAATGGGTCTCTTGCCTTGTCTTCGAATCTCCATTAGTTTTAAAGTTATTTAACGAGTTAAATAACTGACAAGCGGTTGGAGATAGGAAGATCCGGCTGGACGCTGAATATTTTTCTAAAACCATCAAAGATTGCGAGAAGTGCATAGGCAGTAGCTAACCAGAAAAAATACGACCCTACAGATTTCAGATACATTTTACGAGTTTATCTGGGTGCATCTTAACGTGTTAGAAGTATATACATTTAAACTGAATATCTCATTAACTTTAGGCGTCATAAGGGACAATGGAACAATATTTTAAAATCTAACGCCCTTGGTAACGAAAGGTTTTCCGGTCTATATTCATATATTTCGACTTGAAATAGCTCATAAATGATTAGCGCGCTAATTTCGTAACAGCCTATATCCATACGTATACAGGGTGTGCCCAACAGTTAATCAAAAATGGACATTTTTTCTAACGTTAGAGTTAGTTGTGGTGAGAAGTTCCAAGTATATTTTAAAAGTAAACAATACATGGTAGTCTTTCGTTCAAAACGTAGAACCAATTTTATTGGAAATTTTCAAATTTGAAAGAGTTCTTGACGTTATGGGGAAGGACGATACCGTGATGAACCGAAAGAATTATTGCGTACCAAAATATTGTATATTGCTGTACATATTTAATAATTATAGAAAAATATACCGGATACCTAAAAATAGAGGAATTTAAAAAGATTATGTCTCTTTTTAGTATTCCTTTTATCTATTTATGTTCTGTGAGTTAATTTGGACGATCCCTATGAAATGTTATATGTTCAACATTTTTTGAGATAATACAGTATCATTTTTTTTTTCACAGTTTATTGGTAAGGCACTATGATTTCCGCATAAAAACAAAATTATCAATTCTCTCTTCGAATCAACCATTCTGTTTATTTTTACAGTAAATTTCGAACTTTCAAGGCGAAAAAGTATTCTTGATATTTTGGTGGAAGAATTATTCCGTGATAACAAGCTAGAGGATAGGTTCTACACCTAATTATAGTAATTCGGAAAGACACTTAACTTCCTATTTTGTACCATACTATTATTTGCAACACCAGTAACGATATTATGGATTTTAATTAATATTTTTACCGTTTATCGCACTTTTATTTAAAGGAAAATCTAATTCCCAAATCAACATACAACCATTGATCTGCCATAACCACCATAATCCACGATTTTATCATGATTATGGTGGCTTTGCATATTTACGATTTAAATACATGTATATTTTGTTACTTATCGTAAGTGTGTATTTTGCTGAGAAAATTGATTTTTGAAATCACACATTTTCATAAACAGTTTCTGATAATTTGTTAAATCAATACAAATTAAAATCACATTTATGTAACGATACGATCTTAATATATTTGTTCTGTTCCCTAATTTATTTATGGATCTAAGATTATTCATATACTCTAAGCCTATCTTATTATTGTTTACCCATGAAGCTAACAATAGTCGATATCAATACTAATCAAATTATCAAAAAATCTACTAGATTAATGCTTCGAAAGGCTCTTTAGTATCATAGATTCAAAGACAACACATAATGTGATTTTCGGTTGTGAGTACATCAATAGAGAGAGATATGTTTTAGCTATTTTGTAATGTTTAAATTAAGCGTTAAACTTGTGTTGAATAATTATTTCGACTGCAATTAGTACAGGAATAATTAGTATGACGTAGGTTTGTTTGTCCTCCGGACAATCAGCTGATTGTAAATTGACAGAAGGTCCATCACAGCATTTTCTATCTTCAATTCGTTAAATTTGCAAATTTTCAAGGTTATTGTAATATTATGAACTCGTTGGAGATTTAGCAATAGAGAATTAGGAATAAAGAATTAAGAAATTGGATAAATCTGGTCGAACCTTAATAAACCTTCTTCAGTATCAAGGTCCGTAGAACAAGACTTTGGGTGAGTATTAAGCATTAGGAAACGGTTTTAAAACTACGAATTTACAAAAAAAAACTTAATAAATACGAACAAATCTTTATTTCATATCATTTTTCTTTTGCAGGGGACCTCCTACGTCTGCCTGAAATAAACTGTAGTCACTAATGTGTCTTCTGTAACTCATTTCCGTATCGATCCTGCACAAGAAATATATAGCAAGACAATGCCTAGGCCTAAGAGCAACTACATATTTGGTAATAGAGAATCGAAGATTAGTATTCACAGTATACCATATTATGTTGCCATTGCTCTAGTGGTTTTATTAGCTTTCCTTTTTTGGGTAGTATATCTGGTAGATGGTATATTGCCCACACCTCTAACTGTTAAAGATGAGGTAAGTTGAGCTTTCGCTGAATTACCTGACTTGGTAAGAAAAAGATTGGAATATTGATATAATAATAAAAAGACCCTCATATTTACCTAAGTTAGCCATTCATTGCAATATTATATCTATTACTGTCCCCTTTTTTTTACTTAGTCCATTATGTTTCTGTAATAGATTCTAAGTATTTCATCTCTTAATCATTAAGAAGGCGAAAACACTGTTTCTTGAAAACATGGTGAACGCATATCTCTCCTGTAACTTTTCTTTCCTAAGCTATATATTGATTTGTTTCCTATAATTCAAAAAATACTAGAAAAGTTAATAAAGAAAAACATGATTTTTTCTCTTGAAAAAAAAAATTGCTTAAGGTATAAAGTAGAATTGAAGTTGTAGAAACTCTTCGCTTATCTGCAATCAATACGCGTTAAAGTATCACTATCCATACTTGTTAGGTAAATAAGTATTAAAAGTAGACCTCATTATTAGTTGAAGAATCCTCACGCCTTTATCACAGAACGAGCTATTTGGGATTTAAAAAACCTTACCAACATCGGACCGCGCGTGGTTGGAAGCTATGAAAATGAAGTGGTCACAGTAGATTATCTCCAGAATAGAATAAGAGCTATTATACAAGACAAGCACCCTAATCAATTTCTTGAACAAGACCTTCAACTTACAAGTGGCGCCTACTATTTAACTTCACGAAACAAGGCAGTAATTAACACTTATAACAAAGTACAGAACATTGCAGTGAAGTTGAGCGGAAGGAATGGCACTTATAGTGTTTTGATTAATTCACATTTTGACTCTGTTCCAACAAGTCCAGGTGACTGTTACTGGTGGGTTGGCGGTAAATACTTAGTAGCATGTTTAAGGCGCCAGCGATGATGGTATAAATGTAGCAGCCATGTTGGAAATTCTCCGCATCTTGTCCAAAGATACTGAAAAACCATTGCATAATATAGTCTTTCTCTTCAATGGAGCTGAAGAGACTCCTTTGCAAGCATCTCACGGTTTCATCACTCAGCATAAGTGGGCCAAAGAGTAAGGAATATCCATACTGTCTTAGGAACTTCAATTATAAGCCATTTTTTTATTATTTGTTAAGCATCAGCACATGAAAATTTTATATTTTTTGGTTGTTGACCGGACACATGTTAAAAACAAGGTTTGTTGAAACTAATTGAACATCTTGTATCTTACTTCTTTGCTCATAAAAATGTATTAGACGTACGACATATTTAAAAGAAACGGTAGCAGTTGCTAAATTATTGTAATTGATTAGAACAAAAAGAAGTATGCACTTTTACTAGTAACTTGAATTATACATTCAAGCATTATACCTGCGGACATTTCTCCAGGTGTAAAGTAATCATAAATCTCGACGCATGCGGTTCAGGTGGCAAAATCATTTTATTTCAAACCGGGCCAGATGCACCCTGGTTGATAAAGTTTTATGGTGGGGTTCCGCATCCTTTTGGCCAAGCAACCGGCGAGGAGTTGTTTCAGACTGACCTTTTGCCGTCAGATACGGACTTTAGGATTTTCAGAGATTATGGAAAATTAGTTGGTAAAGAATTAATACATAATCTTGTTTTTCCGTCGACTAAGTATTAATACTTTTATATTACATATATAAAGCATCCATTATTGACCCCATTAATGGGTGGTTTGGCTTTCAATCTGGAATGGAAACTCAGGTGTACTTTTTTGTTATTTCAGAGTAAAAACGACGTATTTATCCAATTTGCAAAATCAATTATTCATGGGAGTTGTTAATGAATGATTCTGTAGTTATATGATAAAGAATTGTGTTATTACTCAGTCGAAGGAGCATAACTATTTCAGGTCGTAACCATAGTTATTTTAGGTTTGGATATGGCTTTCATCAAAAATGGTTATTGGTACCATACCAAACATGACCGTTTTTCCTACATCCCTTTTGGGTCATATCAGCATGTCGGAGATAATGTTTTATATTTGCTGAAATCCCTCTCAAATGCCCCGGAGGTATCTCAGCCATTAAATGCAGAGGGCAAAGTTGTGTATTTCGACGTTTTTGGCTGGTTTTTCGTTTATTACACGAACTTTATTGGACAAATAATTAATGTTTCGACTGTGATGTTATCGCTGGTGGTTTTCATCTATTGCCTCTTTAGTTTTAATCTGGGTAATTTCCTGAGACACCCTATAATTTGCACTTTATATGTTATTTTTAGCATTCTCCAGGCCTACGCTCAAATTTTTGCCCGTGGCAACTGGGGCTATATTGGGAAGTTGGATTTTGTCTGTGTTATTCGTTGTCGTATTGGCGATATTATTGGACTTATTGGGAAAAACTATGACCTGGTTTGGGCAGCCTTGGCTTATTTTTGGACTTTATGTTGTGCCCGTTTTAGGCTTATCTGGAATTTTACTGTTCTTGACCAATCACGAGGTACCTTATTATTACTCATGTAATAATACGTGTTAATATTACGGTTTTTCTAGAATATATCTTTAAGTATAAGATGCCAAATACAAGCGCATTTAGTAAGACTGATATTAACTGTAATACTAACGTTTGGCATCGCCTTTAATGTTAGAACCGCATATGCTTTAATGATACCGATTTTGTTCTCTTCATTTGCTTTCGTGGTAATTCACGCAACGCGCCTTCACCGCTCAGGTAAAATCATATCAGCTTAATCGACAACCAAAGTAATGTTTTTTTTTTCAAGTTAAATATTGGCAAATTGTTTACATCCTATTTCTGCTATTACCGTCGATGAATTTGATGTACCAGGCCTTAACAACGTTTTCGCTCTTTATACCCATGACTGGCCGTATTGGTTCGGACAAAAACCCTGATATGATCATTGGAAGCATGGCCGCTGTATTTTCAATTTTAATCCTATCGCCTGTTGTAAGTTTTAAAGCAATGTTGATACTTCTTTTTACAGAAAAGTTATTTTGTTTTTAGACTGCTCTGATAAATGTTCTAAGAAACGCCAGATACTTTTTCGTATTTCTAGGTCTGTTATTTATCATTTCCGTGATACTGTTATTCACTCCTTTGGGATTTCCCTATTCGGCGAAAGAGAGCAATCCCACGCCGCAAAGACAGTGGATTTTGGTATGTTATTTGCAATATTTTTCTTAATTTTGTTCTAGTTAACAAGCGATATTCTGATTTCAGCATACTTCTAGAAAATTTTTCAATGAATCTGGTGACCTATCCAAATCAGACGCGGGTTTTTTCTTCCTGAGTTTAGACAGAAATTCTCCCAGCATACTGAAAGGCTACGTGAAAGATTTGGCCAGAGCAGTGCCCTTATCCGAAGACTGTGAAAAGTATGCAGGATGTGGAATGCCGCTGTTACACCATCGAATGATTGAGATTGCGTAAATGTCACATTTAGATCAAGGTTTATCGTAATTTACTTGATAATTAATACTTCACAGGCCATACAGCACTTGGATCCCCGCAGAAGAGCCCATTCTGCCGGAGCCCCTTAATATGACTTACGACACGGAAAATATTTCGAGTACTGAAGTGAAATATAACATTAAAATAACAGGTAGGAGTTCGACGATTTCTTTAGCAAACTTCATATTTCTTCCCGATGTAACTGCAACGCTGCAAATGATAAGAGTTAAAGTAAAAGGCGTTCTGTCTACTATAGACCTCACTTTTGCATATACTATTTCGTGCTTTAAAGTGCCCCAGAACTTCAAACATCGAGCTTTATTTTTACCAGTTTCATTATCATTAAAGTAATGAGGATTTACTATGACTTTAGGCCCTGATAGGCTCACGATCTACATAATTCCACAAGAAGAGGTCAGTATCCAGAATATCAGCTTTGTAAGTGAACTTAACTCATCTCATATCACCTTCTACGGCCGCCCAATGTTCTTCATTTACTGTCAATTGGGAACTGGAGAGCTAAAGCACGATTTCACATTTAACGTTCGTACGCAAACTAATTGGACCGGACCCACAGTTAACATTACTGTGGTTGGAAGATACGTTCATCCAGCCAAAATGAAGAAAACACCGCAGTATTTAGACTTAATTCAGCAAATGCCCGAATGGACAGACGTAACTGCCTGGTTGGGAACCAACTATGTTTATCAAATTTAAACTAATCGATTTTCGATTTATGGTGATTATTTCACCGCATTTGGTGCTTAATTACCTAATATGGTGCAGTATTTTTGGTGATATTAGTGGTACACTGGAACTAGAATGTTTTGGAAATCATTGTTGATAATGGTACAATGGAGAGGATTTTATACCGTTGTGAAATTGGGTCTTATTAAAAGGTGATTGGAGGATACATGTTTCATTTACTCCCATGATTTATGAGTTCTAAATTAACCGGAAGTAACAGCAATTAAATATAAGTTTCTTGGAAAAATTACCCTATTGCAGCAAATGAAACGGATACCTCGCCAGTATCTTTAATATTTACGAATTTACATTACAATCTATTGAATCTAGATAGTTTAAAAGTATTTTTCAATAATAATTATGAGAATTTTATCTACTTTTCAACTGTAAAATAAACGTGTCCCTTAACTAAATATATTATAGACGTTTACCATATTACTCATATGGTTAAAAGGAAAAATACTTCGGTTGTAAACTAATGTTAAATAACTAATACATAACATCTCTCCCTTGCTCTCTGTCTCTTTCTCTCTCTCTCTCTCTTGCTCTCCCTCTGTTTCTCCCTCTCTTTCTCTCTGTAAGGTTTCAACAGTTTACATTACCTAAAAGCTATAAAGAAATAACGAGTCTTTCTTTAACGATAAATCTGAATTAATTACGCTTCATCTTAAATGTGTGTGTTTATAACCTAATTTCTAATTAATTACGTGATGTTAGTTTGGATTTAATAATTGTCAAATTGTTGCAATTGGTTTAGAAACATGTCCGATTAATGACGAGCCCGAGAAGGGAATATCCAGATCGGGGCCTGCGGTCACAGTTTCTCTTTCGCCGGAATCCAAATCGTGGGTCCAGATTGCTCGTTAATTATTTCCTTAGATTGAGCGTAGATATCTTCGGGAGTGTCACCCTGAACTACAGCTGCAATAATGTCAAGGTAAAAATACGAAAAAAAAAAGTTTCAGACAGTTATACCAGTGAAATATTCGCCGAATTCCTGTTCGGTTTTCAGTGCCCTTTCATACGTTTTCTTTGCCTGGTCCTCGGTCATTCTCTTATTCATTTCCCTGCCAGCACAAAAATTATTATGTAGAATATATTTTGTAAGTAGTATTCAAATTGTACTTTGCAGGCGAGTGTTAGACGCATAAAAAGAATTGGTATGTGTTTCATAGTAATGAAAAACTGAGACCAAGTAATCCACCTTAGCAATGACGCAATGCAATTTTTATTCATACTCCTTCATCAATACTTACATTATAGATTCCACAGATTTGGGTTTAATAAATATAGCTATAGGATACAGCTGAGCCACTTGAAGCCTTTTTATGGCGTTACCGCTCACGTCCAGAATACAATGTTTTCCCTGGAAATTACATATAAGAAAACTTTCAATATCGAAGAAAAATGTCAACCTTTTCAGCTACTTCTCGCACGGAGGACACAGAGGTGCCATAAAGGTTATCATTGTACTGTCCGGCCTCTATAAACAAATGGTTTTGAATATCTTTTTCCATTTGTTCTCTGGACGCAACGAAGTGGTAATCACGTCCATCAACTTCATATTCCCTTTTCGGCCTTGTTGTGTCTGAAAAACATCCGGGAAAAATACAGTAATCACAATGATAAGTTATCCATCATATCAATTCTATTCATATCGCACGAAAAACCTGAGGGGATGATGGCAAATTCAATTTGTAATTTTTTGTTGACTCATCGGGTAGATGAGCAGACAGGATGAGTTTTTTTCTCATCTTATTTTTTCGAAATAGTGATGCTACATCCATTTTTTGTTCTAATATCAAAATCAAACATTGAGTTCCATCAAATCGTTTAACAATAATTACCCCTATGTTCTTGATTGGACAAAATCGAAGTCTTAGCATGGCTCATATTGATAATTTTCCATATAGAATAGTCAATTTAAGCCATGCTTAAACTTTAAATTTACTTTGGTCTACTGAGAATATAGGGATTAAAGTCCTTTAAACTCATTTAAATTTAATTCTATGTCACTACAAGTAATAATCATAGAATGTAACCAAATTATAATGAAGTTGTAAGCCATCCCTAACGCTTTCAATAAGAAATACTTACGAGGAACACAACTCCCGAATTTCTCGGGAAACTCCGAAATCAGGTCGTCGTTAATTCTGTCTTTCAGAGGCCCTAGAATTATAACCGGTCTCGTGTACTTAATTTGCATTTGCTGGACCGGTTCATAGGACAGGACGTTTTCTTCATTGCCTGCAAATTCCGTTATTTAGTGATTGAGTCGGCTTTTCATTACTGTCGTTGAGTAATTTTGCAATGTATAAACTTCTACGATATTGCAAATTTCAGAGATTCATCTAGGACCAAGTAACTCATACATGAAATTGTAAAAATCCTCTATAAAAGAAGCACTAAGGTTTCAGTACCAATGTCGGAATAATACAGACTGAGAACGCGCAATTATGTGACAACGCGGAAATAAAACAATGCAAATTTGCAAATAAAAATTAACGTGAGTTGAAAGTAATTACAACCAAAACCAGTCCTTCAGTTGAGTTTTTAATATTCGTAAAACTGTACAAATTTGGCCAGTACGAGGACTGATATTGGTTCAAGTCGAGTACATCTACGATCTAACCTAATAAATGCACCAAAATTTCATAATCTAGAACGGCACGGGAGCCCTCTAAGAATGCAATTTTTCTAAGTAACATTCTACGACTGTAATCAATAAAACATGTATTGAATGTGTTGTGTTTATGAGAATTATGAAACGACGTCTATACAGAAAATAATTTCAAATCAATCGGTCGGAATGAAAACTAACTATGCTTTCCTATAGCCGATAAACAAAAAGTCTCCTCCAATTTAACCAATTGTATACTGAGTGACCAAATTAAGAGGCTGCCTTCTAAGAATATTGTAAAATTGATCACTCTGTATACTGTCAAACCCAAAATATACGTATCCCCAAAGCAAAATACAATTGCTGTCTTTTTAAGAACTATTGTATACTTTGGGCATAAATATAAAGGGTACAAATCCAACCCTCGCAAAAGCAATGACACAAAGCATCGGTGGGTTTAGTAAATATGCAGTATTTTGAGTGTTAAGGAGTTGTGGAAGGGCTTCGTGAACAATATTTAATTATTTTTGTACATGAATGGATGGAAATTGCATTTTTATACCTCAATTTCCATGGCGAAAACAATGAGTTTACGACTAGCGAGCATTCTTATGTTTTTACGGCCCGTCGCTCAAGACAACGCGCAATAACATTGCAATAATGCCCGCTGTTCAAAAATAACTTCACTTAATCTTTTAACCATCTTTATTAATTGCATAACTAGCTGCGGCATCCTGTACCATATCAAGGGGTGTACTTTTAAAATTATTCAGGTACCCGGTAAATCATACACCTCAACAAGCCTCCATCACTCCTTTAATAATACTGCGTATTAAATTCGCCCCACGACGTTATACGTCGCAATTCACTCTTAGACATCAAACCCCATTTTCAATTCGGTTCTACTGAATTGATATATTTCGGGTTAACAATATTATTGACATTTTAATAACAAATTAACCATAAAAAAATAAATAGAAAGAGCACTAACGACACACAACAACGATAACTTGTAAGACATTTAATATTCTTAATGGTCTTTCTATCGTTCGTAATTTTGACACTTAGAAAGATGTGTTAATAAAATGTTAGTGTCATGAATGTTAAGCTAGGCGAGGATGATTTTGAAATAAAAAAACGCAGAGGAGAACTAGTGCAAAATTTCGAAGGGGTAAATCGCGTCAAATTTGCCTGTCATGCATCACAACACTAAAACTTACTAAAGTCGTCAATATTGTCACTATTCTCCAGATATATGAGAGTTATCTCTTCCATGTAAGGGAGCTCAACCCGATATAATATTTCACCTGTACTAGGAAACACAGAAAGAAGCCAAAAAAGAAAAGAAATATATATAGTAAATGAAAACACGTCAATCGGTTGCTTTGGCTTTATAAGATACTATAAGATTTACTTGACTAGGTTACGGAAATTAATACTTTACCTTCGTTATTCGAGTCCTCTTGTGTGTAGCACAACATAAATGCTGCAAAAAGAAACATTTGTCAATGAAAAAACAAAGAACAATTTTAATCCAGTCAAAAAGAGTCTTAAAAATAATTTTAGCAATCTCAATAAGCCACTCTAACTAATGTTTGGGTAAAATTAGTAAAAAGTGTCTACAAAATACTTACTGGAGGCAGATTTTTCATTACCATTAGAATGGAGCTCAGATAAAGGTGCTTCTAAAGGTAAAACAAAAATAAAAGTCAAAATAAAAATACTACGTAAAGAAGAAGTAAAGTGAGTTGAAAAAATAAAAACAAACTTTTTTTACTTTGCAAGAAGTAAAAGATAACTAGGGAATAAAAAATACTGTAAAAGGGGAGGCATGCAAAATGTGCTCTGAACAAAGAAACATATTGGTAATACTCAAAAACTATTTTAGGAAAGTATCAGAAAATATATAGTGAGCAGGGGACAATATCTGCTTCATAAGGCGCACCGGGATTTGCAATAAGTTGGAATAACATGTACGCGTGGATAGTTTTTTTCCAACCTTCCAAAACCCGTGATTTCAATATATATCATTTTAGAACCATTGAGAACTAAATTTTTCCCTATGCCCACAAAAAATTAAAGAATGTTCATTTCACAATAATCAATTTTCAAGGGGGCCAATACATGCATTTACAATATAAACATTCGAACTTAAACAAATCAGAACCAGAAAAAAATAAGTGTTATTTTCTAACAAAAATATAATTCGCGCAGGTGACCAACCGATACACGTCACGCTTCGATTTATTCAATTGAAAACTGTAACGTTGAATGGTACCCTGTGTCACAAATATTAACAAAAGTTATTTAATAAAAATATCATCAAAACTTCATTTTTGAAGCGATTTTGGTTGGCCATTGGAAGCCGCTTGAATTCTCAAATTCACATCAGTTTCCCTGTTCCATTTATGAAATTTTGAGGATAATATCGAAAATGAAACATAACAAATTTTGGTGCCAAATATATATCGCTCGTCAAAATCGATTTGCATCTATCACAGTCAATATATTGTGTCCCAAATTAGTTTTTCACAACAATACGACTGCGTGACCGGCATCGTCTGTATCGCTGCCACTACTATGGGTGGAAATTATATGCATAACTTACGTTCTTGGTCAGATCCATCTTCCGATTTGTCATCTTTGCTTTTCATGAATGGGAATTTCCGGCTAAACGAGTAGCTCTTCTTTTTTCTCTCCAAGGTAGATATCTGAAAAGAAAAAACAAAAAGTCAAAGAGTGCCGTCAATTCTACTGTAATAGTTTCGCTTAAAAATTTGTCTCTAAACATTCTGGCAAGAAAATAAATAAAAACTCGCTAACTTAAACTTTACTTTTGACATCCTGTATAGGGTTAAAAGTGTCTCGAGCTTTAGTGAAATTCACAGGGTGGCGCAATCTAAATACAGGATTTGTTAGTGGTCAAGCTTTTGCAGGTAGTGATTTGGAACACCTACAGGAGCGGGGTTCTTCGATCGGACCTGAAGAGCTGAGGTTCCCTTTTCGAAATTGATCGGTCAGCCGGGCCCCCCGAATTGAGCCACACTTTCTTCCAGTTTTTTACTATAAAAAGGTAATACGTAGTTACCTTCTCCGGATGAGTTCCTTGCCCCTGGAACTTGACAGATCTATCTCGAGCACGTTGCTTGCGCTCCCACCGCCTCTTGCTGGGCACTATGCCCATACCCTGCTCGTCACCCGATGCCAATACCCGTCTCGCCTGCCACCATTCGTCATCGCTCGCATTCGTGACGTGGAGGATATCGCCATACTGAAAGGCGAGTCCTCGAGATGGCAAACCATCATCTTTCATCGGATCATAATCGAACAGAGCCCTGAAAATCACAAATTTACAAATCGTTTCATATTATGGAAATATATTTCTCATATTATGCATTAACATAAGTTTACTTCAAAATATGCGAGCATGGGATTGGCAGTCAATTTGTAAAGTAAATAGCATCGGCATGCTCAATAATCTCAAGTAACTATAGGGATAGCTGAATTGAATTTCGTATGCAAAGATAAGAAAAGATTCGTCAATCGAACTCCTTTCGAGTTCCTGGCTCCTCCATTTGTTTATTTAAATCATGGGAGCTGGTAGCTGTCCGAACGGATACGTGAATTTTTGCTCGCAACCACATGACTTGCCATAGCTGCGACAGACAGCTAAGTACCTTTTTTTGTATTTTTGGAATTGTTCCCAGTTTGAAGTTGTCTTGTCTATATAACAACTATTGATATGTTGATTTTAGAATAGATCTCCCGCCGAAAGTGTGAACTTATTGCAAAAGTTTAACGGGGGCATTTTTGCCTATACCAAATCTTACACAATCTCATTGTTGGTTTACAGGCAATAAAAAACAAATTGAGATTATAAATAGACCTTTACAAGAATGGGTTGCCAATTATGAATTTACATTTTATGTGTGTGCCAAAAACATCATGGTCATATACATGACCAGTGCTGTTAAATTGTGCGAAATCACAGGTTCGCAACTTCTGATGTCATAAAGTTGTACTGCAGCTCACGATCTTATTTAAATCTCTTATGGTATTAGGTTTCCATGTAAATCCTAACGGAGACCTATAATAATCACATAGGTATCGCTTTTTAATCTACTATTCCTACATATGGAAATTAAGTGATTACTATCGCACTGACAAGAAACTTGAGCCGGAAGGCGTAAGTTACACGCTTCCATTCCAAGAAGACACAAAGTAACATCTCAAATCTGCCTTAAGCCGTAGCAAATATGTGCCTCTGCTTCGATTAAATTGCTGGAAGAAATACAAAGTTTTGTTATTTTTGTTTGTTTGCCAGACGAACGTTTAGCACCAAATTATGTCGATATATGTTAATCTGGTGTAATCTATCGCGCATGAACGTTTTAATTATGGTATTAGTTTAATTAGTCTGCTAATTAGATGGTAGTCAAAAAAATTAGAAATTCGTACTTATCGGCATTACTCACGTCCACTAATTCGCTGGAATTAGCGAATCAAGGGGTTTTTCTAACACACTTGTTGACATTAATTAAAAGCTAAATATGGGAGTGCATTGGCAAATTGTAAGAGCAACAAATACCGGGAGAAAAAATTTGCCGGAAGTTTAAGCTTAAAATGTTCTGTTAAGAGTTTGTGGCCTTTCCTTTAATTTTAAATTTTAATTCCCTATTGACTATTGAATCGATCAGGGAATTAAGATTTGAAATCATGACGTTCTAAAAAGTATAACAAAAAGCTACGCAGTGTTACTTTATCTGTCAAAACGAAATTGCGAACTAACGAAAAAATTACCGCACAGGTACTACCATCTTGTGGTACCTCGGAAGTTTTTTTTAAACAAACACGCGCCATTTGCATGCTCGAACGAATATAATTATTTCAAAAATATCATTTCCCCTGAATAAATTATGTGAGTTATCCTCAAACACTCACCTAACATAGAGTGACCTCTTCTGCGATGTCCTGAGCAGGGTTCCCCCGCTCACGGGGTTCGCCATCTGCTGCTTGAGGTCGTTTATCTTCGCCTCGAACCGGTTGTACTCTTCAGGTCTATATTGTACCACCATCGTCACCGTTTGACTAGTACCCTAAAACGCCGATGTATACCGAAACTATTTTGACAATTATTTAAGCTTTAGTTGGGCAAGCAAAATGGTTTATCAGAGATCAAAGTGTGAAACTTCATGGTGATGTAATCGCGGGAGATCGCGAGGACCTACTACCGCACCACCACTCTCGCTAGTTTGTTCATCATATTTGTTTGGTAAATTGGATTAAACGGTTGTTTACGCAGAACGCGGGGAAAGTAGTGCGTCCACTCCCGCGTGTAACTCCTTTAGAATTTTTTTTTTTTAACATTTTCCTCTAGAGATGTGAACCCATTTTTTGGCGGCCCATATTGTTATAAAACTGTTTTATAAAAAAACTCAATAAATTTCAAAAAATTCGCGGTCATACCAATCAGCAGGAAGAAAACCAGTATTTTCCTCCCTTGGATTGTAAATAGATAGTTTCCTATTTCCTGAGCGAGTGGTAGAAATACAATTCTGATGCTGCCAAAAAATGTAATGGGCGATCTTTTAAAAAGATTTCCACTACGAGCTCGACAATGAATGTGAGGCGTCAATTAAGTTATTTGCTACTTAGCACCAGATATGTAACTGGCAACAGATAACAGATGAGTCTATCCAAAATGTGCCTGTGATATTTCAACACCTACTTGAGGTCTCTTTTAAGATCGTCCTTTACCTTAAGAGCTTGAGCTGCCTCCTCATGGGTGGCGTTTCTCAAATTGACGCCATTCACGCTGATGATCTGGTCTCCTCGCTTCAGCTCTCCACTGAGGTCTGCAGGACCTCCGGCCAGAATGAATGAGACGAAGATACCTTCTCCATCCTCCCCTCCTACGATGTTGAAGCCTAGGCCCGTGTTGGTTTTGTGGAGAGTTACCGTTCTAACTTCCCTGTAATTAAAATGAACCATTTTTAAGGATTAAATTAAATCAGACATACGTCACATTGGCCGAAAAAATGTTTACAGACCGTACGGAATTTATGATTTTAAAATACCAAACTTTGTGAATTTCATTGACACTAATTACAGTTAAATACTCTTCAGAATCATATGTACGTTGACTGATTAAACAACGTGACCTGCAGAGGGTCTAGAATATCAAAGGGGAAAGGAATGATATGCACCTCGTCGTTTTAAGAGTGAAAGACAAATGGAAGCATTGGCAGCATGTCGTTGGGTGGTTCTTGTTTATGTGGTTTTGATGTGTGAAAGATATTGAAAAGTATCGTAAGCAGTAAGGTCATAGTACTCTTATTAATTATTTGGTACTTTAGCAACGAAATGTGTTATCGTAATAGCCAACAGCAAAATCTCTGAGACGCTTGAAGGTGAGACGGTTTACCTCTGACAGTTTATTCATTTTCCTTTTTTTTGGTTTACTCAATTCCTTTTTTACACTAATTATATCAAGGAACGCTAGTTAGTTGTTGAAGCATAAAAGAAACGGACAACTTTTATATTATAAGGACATTTTATGGTCTACATTAAGAATTTATGCGTATTTTAACAAATGCGGTAATGATTATTACCCCTCTTGGGTAGGGCTCACAACCCCTAAACTGAACATCTGATCGCTATTCTAATACAGAGCAGTAACTAATTCTGTTTATACGAATGAATACTTCCCGATCCGCCTCTGGATACGTCAACTGATTATTATTGATTCATGAAATTGTTATGACCCAAAGAAGTACCAAAGTGGAAGTTTAAGATGTTTTCTACTATTTTACGATATATATTTTTTTAATTTGTAATGTTAATTCATCACAGGCTTCCTGGTTTTAATAGCCAGAAAAGAACGAACCATCTACTTATAAATAACTACAAGGATGATTTTGTCGAATATGTCCTGCTATTCCAGATAAGTTTTTATACAGCATAAAGAAAAATTAGGAATTCACCTACGACTTATACAAATTGAAGTTTTGGAGCGTCAATTTCTCGACAAAAATATTTTAAAAATTCCCACTTATAAACAAAAAAACGAAAAATTTCCTGTCAGAACTGTGACTTTCACAGTACGTCCCTGGAATGCTACAAAAACATTTAAAGCTTGTTGTTGTTCTTAAAGTTACTCATTCGTGACTTAACACTAAAATTTCAATTATTTTTTGCCACAACATATTCCAGAGAAGAACTTTCCAAACTCCAGAAGTTTGGTAGACATTGCACGGCTTCCTCTAAGATACGGTAAATAAATGTTGGAAACAAAACCATCGTCCCATTAACGCGTTGTAATGTATTCCCATGCGACCTACTAACCTTGAAAACAATAAAAATTCTCATGCCTCATCTAAACATGGAACCACATTACTGAGTACCAACACGTAAGTGCCATTTTTTCCCTGGCGGTAAGTACCAAAAAAGCGGTAGTTATTAATTAAAAAAACTTTCTAGTTGTAAAATGAGGCGTATGAACTTAACGGGGCGTATTTTGCCTTTGGACTATGGCAGTACCATCAGCCTAGGGGTACCAAAGTTAACAGTAATGGGCATTCTTTCTACGCACTTCGCTAGATCGTTAAATTATTATGTTGTTATAAATTATCAGATTGAAAAGGATATGGTACGTTACTTTTTTTACGTGTGATAATTGTTCTCTTCAGTTTCACGGACCAAGTTTTATTTACCTGTATTTGCTTGACAAATAGTATGTAAAAAACATTTAATTTTTGAAATAATAAATTAACGGTTTGATTTTGAGTGATACAGTTTCGACTTTTTTATCACATCGGTTCAAGAAGGATCTAAGCATTTAATTTGACACTTGTCACAAGCGTGTCAAAATTTGACAGTTATCAAATTAAATATGGAAGTTTGTTTTGAAAATTTCGGACTTCACCGCCGAGTTGGCCAAATAGTTCAGTATGAGGTATCGGTTTGAAGTCTATTGAACATCTGAAGAGGAACTTTGAATTCAATTACGATATGGAAATGTACAGGAAATTCCTTAAAAATGACCAAGTCGATACAGCTTCTGATACTCTGTATTTGTCGTCATTTGTTTATTTTTTACAGACTCTTTACGACGACTCATGTAATATTCTGAGACTTTTAACTACTATTACTATCTTTAATAGTTCATTATTGGACCTTGTCAATTGTCATTTTGAACATCTCCAAATTCATCAAGTAGTAGTTTCTGTAGTCATTGAGTTCAATCTTAAAGCACAAAATTACCTTTTTAGTTTTTCCCTGTTTTTAAACTTCCTACTAATAGTTGCAAATCCGGCCCGTATAGGCGACTTTTCCCTGCTATTCTTCTTCGTCATGTCCTTTTCGATAACTTTTAGGGAAACTTTTTACTCACAGAAGAAGTTGATAATATCACCAGCCGAATACACACTAGTTTTGCTTTTAACGGTCATCGCACTTGGGACTATTATAAGTTTATCACCATCGCGGCACATGTTTTGTATAAACTAAGAACGCGAGGTCGCTTATTAGCAAATGCTGCCACGAATTTCCTTCGTAATATTGTGGTGGTCTGTGGAGACTGGTGGAGTCAAGTGATTACAGATATGATTCATTAAATTCGTCATTGAGAGAGAAAACGCGATACTGTTTCAACACAGGTAGCATTATTACAATGTAAACTGCCTATAAATAAATGACGTGATTATTACTTTGATGCAGGATGTCTAGGGCTTTTCCAATTTAATATTTCCGGTCATCTTGAAACTAATTTTGTTTGCAGACAAAAGCTACAATTATTATTACGTAAACACAAGATCTGAATTGAGAAACAGAAATCATTAACGCAATCAATCCAACTGATCACAATGGGCTTATTCTTGGCCTCTTCGTCTCACTATTATTAGGCAATGTTAAATGAGTCAAAATGGGAGTAGAAGCCAGAAATATCTGGGCTTTATTTAAATGCTTTGAGAAGGATATTTTAAGTATAGCCGATCGGTCCCTCGCTGTGACGAAGGATTTGATATTAGCTAACAAGAATGGCATTACAAAAGATATAGATTAAGCTTGTATTTTAAACTGCGAAAATATTTAAAGCAATTTACGCCATTTAATTGCTTTTTGATGTGTCTTTGGAACTTGCGTAACTACAATCTCCCAATGGCAAGTTCGGTGACGAGCGGAAAATAATTTAGAAGATGATTGTAAAGCACGAAAAGGCCAGACAAGCGCCGGTGTCAAGGAAATTCACAAAAATAGTTAATTGTTTTATAAGGAGCGAAGGTTATACTTTTCCGACGTGGCTGTAAAGTTTGGAGAACAGTCGTAGAGACTGCCAACACAGACGAGCACAAAATTAATTTTTGCTTTGTCAGTTTTTGCCACTTTTTGTAAAAGCAGAAGAAGTTAGCTGCAGGAGATCCACGTCAATTAATAATCCTCATCAATCCAACAGAAGGGACTGATGACAATTTCGATTGTTAAGCGAGAAATTCCGTCGAAAATGCACGATTTTCTCTCACAGGCAGCGAAGCGATGCCTCAAATCGTTAAGATTTCCATGACAGCATTCATTTTGGCCAACAACGAAGATATGAACGTTGTGCGATCTTTCAAGATAAGACCCATTGCCTGACCAGCGCTTAACAAAATTGCTTTTTGTTGAACCGAAAAAGAGGAACTCTGCTGGCGAAAGGAAAACGCTCAAAGAACTAATTATGTAAGAGGTATCCACTCAAATAGGACGCAGCTGTGCGAAAAGGCAATTGATCAAGAACTTCATACCTCCAGTCGTGTGGCTGCAATCAAAAGTTTTTAATAAAAAATCAGTAACATATATTTTCCAATTTCTATGTCGTCTCGAATCAACCCACAATTCAAAAGTGTTAGAAGGTTAAAGTCATCAGGAAGCAAAAAAGACCCCGCTTTGAACACGAAGTTCATTTCGATTTTTCTTTGGAGCTACGTAAATAGAATTTATGGTTTAAATATTTGCACTTTGACATGGGACATAGACGTTTATTCAGACAAACTTGGCGTCCTCATCGTTGGCCATACACACGTTCATTATTCGAAGGTCTCGTTCATCAAGAAATAAATGCAGATTATAATAATTAGGAAGCAGCATTATAAAGACCTTATTATAGTATCTACCAACAATGCGTTTGTCATAACTTCTCTTTGCAGGCAAGTTGAATAAATTGCTCCGTCATTACGTTTTCAAAGAGCTCAGACGATTCGTAGATGCGTTCTCTACAAATCTTAAATTTTACTCATTATTCATTTGTTCGTTTACGGGTGTAAATTGACTTTATATGGGCCACTAAAAGGTTAAGGCAATTAATGACTTCGGTAAACAAGAGACAACTAAAAATAAAAGAAGGGGAATGAAATGTTACTTACTAACGTTGATGAAAGTGCATGCATACACAACAATAAATTGAGCAAATAAGGCAAAATTGGGACAATACTAACACAATACTTTCCTTGCTATTCCTTTTCGAAGTACACCAGACTAAGTGGCACTTTTACGTATTTGGATTAAAATTGTCTAGAAGGAATCCACGTGTTGCGGGTGTGTGAACATAGAGGAAAGTGCATTTCGTTAGACTTATTCGATTGACAGACTTTCTATTATAAGTTAAATTAGATACGAAGAACCTTCCAGGTCAAACAGGTTCACTATGCATGAAATCTCAGCTAAGCAGGCAGAAGGTGCGATTTATCGCTTTATAGTGATCTTCGATGATAAAGAAACAAATTAGGGCTAAATTAAATGACAAATACATTACATAATCCTATTAGTAAGAACGTTATTTAATTACCTCAATTATATTTAAATGATCAATTGAATTGTACAATTGTGTGAATTGGGCAATGAACAAGCAAGTAAGCATTGGCAAAAATAAATTTCGAACGACCGCAATGCAATTGTTACCAATCGAACGGCTATTTAAGTTTAATCAACTCTTGGGACATAGCTCTATTATTCAAGAGTTTGATAGGTTGTTTTTTAAATCAACCATTCCAATTGGCACATAAAAACCTTGAAAACATTCAAATTTAACCAAAACTTTGGGGACTTTACGAAAAAAAAAAGCGAGTGATTTAAAAAGCAGAATATAGAAAAATAAAAAAAAATTCAAAGATTTTCCCAGGTCTGGATTGTCTAACAACCTCAAGCCGCAATGTAATGAAGAAAGGCAAGAGATGAAGATATTTAAAAACAATTTCATGCCATTAGATCTCATTGATACCAATGTCGTGTGAAATATAATATTAATAACATGTAGGTAGAGGTCTAACGGTTATCTTGATACTAATGGAAAGTTCTAAGAATATTTATTTCTGACGGAAAAAAGATGTGTATCTCTAGCGTTGATTTATTGTTAAGATGCGAAATACTATTAAATGTTTCCGGTCTTGGAAGGATACATTATAGATACTGAAACAAATAATCTGAATTTTGCATTGTCTTGTACACCAGAACTTTTAATTTCATGTACGTCCCACAATCTAGTAAAATAATGGATGCTTGAAATCATAATGCTACATGAACATGATAATATAAAAAATATAGTAATCTAGGCAATGGTGACAATGCCAGCGAAAGAAATATTTTTTAAGTAGATACACGATATCAAAATAGAATATTATAGTTATTAATTTTGGATCATAGCGAATGAGTATTAGCCTTATGTGTGTGATATAATCTGAAATTTGGCAAATGACAAAGATTTTACCGGACAGCTGGCAATAACAAAGCATGTTTTAGATCATTTTTGAATTTTACTCAGATTATTAAATAAAACATAAAGCATGCTATAAGTATTACAATCAATTTTAGGTCACTCTTCCTGAATCACCCTGAATTTCGCAAATAATTAAAATGATTTCTATTAAATTTTATGAACACATTGCCCTTCTCATTTGTAATTTAACACTGTTGTATTGGATATAAAACTCAGCTGAGGCACAGTTTTTCACACCGATACGAAGCCATGGCAAATGAGCTTATTTGCTTACCTGTGCGAGCACAACCTATAGGAAATGAAAATTTTCGAAACGAAAATCGAGGGTTTTTCCAAACGTCCTCTAACGTGGATAAACATGCAACAACCTCTTATTAATTCTTGTGCAGAAAACTTTTGTAAAAATAAGACATTTTGATTGAAGGGGCATAAAGAAGAGGATGAAAAATAATATATATTTTTGAGATTTTTGTTCAAACTAGACTGGCATATATTTTAAGGTACGCGCTACTCTTTGTTGCAACAACATCATCTTCAATACTATCTAGTAACAAACAACGTTCATACTAAAATATCGCAAATGTGGAACAAAATTGGTGTTGATTTATATGAAAGGCTACTGCGCGTACGCCTACCTATTTATATGGAGTTTTTACTACCTACTAATATATAGTATTAATTTCTGAGTAACACAATTAATAAACGGTGTAGGTAAAACAATAAGGTGTTTGAAACCTTGAAAACGGAATTACCATATTTTTCTAATTTTCAATTATTTTACGAACGAAAATGGCAAAATGAATAAATCCTTAAAACGATTAATAAAATGCGAAAAACTTTATAAAAGAAATTTCAGTGTATATTTGGTAATTTACCGTTCGTATAACAGATTTTCGGAGGTTTCGAATCATTTTCAATTAGAACAACTATTCATTTTATTTTAATTAGTTTTCGATTTTTTCTTTAATATTATAAAAAAAATATATTAAAAATTTAATAAAATACACAAACAGAACTTAAATCTGCCGATATTATTGTCTCAAAGAGAAAGAATTCCCTACGAAACGCAATTTCAACAACCTTCAAGTGACATGCCTGAAATCATTCAATGCAAATGTCCCTCCATGAATGCCTTATATGTGTTAATGCCAAATATTTCTGTAATTTAAAACTTTGAATCCCATTAACCTACTTAAAATTTTTATCACACTACGTTCAGGTAAATAACCAAAATATTTTGATTATTTACAAAAAAAAAATCGATCGGACGTCAAAGTAGTCTCTTAATGACCTCAGCAGCAACAGTATTGACTAGACAAATAAATTGTTTCCAACAAAAGTAATAAATCAATGTGTTGAAATTGTTTCTACGATCGAGACAACATCTTTCGGCACACGACTAAGCCACTGGGATATCTATTCAAAGTTTTCCTCGTAATAATCTAACTGAAAGTAGGCGAAGGTGCCCAATAAATATGTGTATTATACAAACAACATTCACCATTGTTTAGTATTTCTTTGTAGTCCACACCCTTAGACTACCGTAAAGTTGTGGAATAAATTAGGTGACCTAACAGAAGGTGAAGCCCTACAGAAACGTTAAATTGTTTTCTTTTTCTATCCAATGTAATCTCTATTAACTGATAAATTTACATAGATATTGATTATTCGAAGCATTATCGTTAAGCTCCCACCGAGAAATGCATTATTTAGTGAACGTTCTTCTTTTAATATTACTAAAGTTAGTAGCCACATGATGTCATGGAACGACTTTCTTGCTTATTTAGGTAAATACCAAAGATTCACCTTATTATTGATGTCAAAATAATACATTTCTAAATAAATATAAACTATCCACTACCAACACATGTACGAAAATTTAATTATTTATTCTCTTACGAATTTAATGATCAAATCACTCGAAAACCTCTCTCAAAAACCACCAAATCTAACGCTAAAAGGGGATAAAAATATCTAACCCCACCGACACTACTGGCTGATACACACATACTACACACCCTTCGGGAACGAGACGTTATGACTCAACGTGCGACACGAGGGGAGTAACACGGGACATTAAGGGTCCCTGTGCTTTACTAAAGAAATGCCGAGGGAATATATCGGTCAGCGCGGCATTGAAGAACATACTGTAGATATAGATATTACCGTGCGGTGTAATCGTAAATGACTCCAGCTTTTAGTGGAAGCGCGGCTGATCATTCATTACACACAAGTGTGGTATTGCGATAGGCGAAACAGGCCTGGTATGCACGACGATAACGTGGGCAACCTCGTTGTTAATTAGAGATGCAAGCAAATGTACTTGATAAATTCGCTCTTTAACACGAATTCTTTGAAAGTAGTGCTGTGATATGCCTGAAATAATGGTAAATTCTGAATAGTTGATAAAAATAGCAACCCCACAATCTTTCAATAGTGAAAGTCTGGCGAGTGGAAAAAGAAGGAAAAGGTAATATTTACCGGCAAGGTTTTTGAATAAGAAATAACTAAACGGACTGAAACGAAAGTGTATATACTTTTCTTATTCATCTCTCATACAGTTTAATTGATTCTACGAGTACTAGTAAATTGAAGTAGTACTTACGTTCAGCTTGAGCTTTATCCGGATATTCTGCCAGCAAAAGAGCTTCAGTTACTATTTATTTTCGACACAACATGCATTGCACTGTCAGCTTTCGTGTATCTTTCTCATATTTTTCATTTGAACAGTCGAAACTTTTAGTTAAATTCAATTTGCAATCCATTCATGTATGGTGCTCGGTGATTGGGTGATCCAAAGACACGGGCGTAAACGATACGATATTCTCGTTATTTTCAAACAGAATCGATTTTTAAAAAAGCGATTTTTACCTCTTTTGAACCGGACACAATCCTATACAAACACTCATCACTTTTGTATTTAATTAACCTTTTACTTCGCACAAACTTTTCTATATTTTTTCCACATTTTCACTGGTAATTAGATATTTTTCGGGCGAATGAGCGAAACGGGAAGCACGCAGAGACGCCATTAATACCAACAACTGAAGCGTCATTGTTTTGTTTCGAAAGCGTTCTTCACCTCTCATATATTTCATTTTGTTGTTTATTTTTGTTTTATAATTTATTTCTCTTAGCTTCTGAAGATGGTGTCGGATTTGATCGCTATTTACTTTTTTTCGGTAGGCAATAGAAACTTTTAGTTAAATTCCACTGGAGTCTCTTCGAGGTTTGTTACTCGATCAACGTGCGATTTCGGGGAATCAAACGTGAATGACAGGAGACTTCAGCTGTTGTCAAACCAAATCGAATTATAAAAATTCGATTTTTACCTGTTTTTAGCAGTGCACCTCTTTGTGTGACCCTCATTACATTTCTCTAAAATGAATCTTTAACTCAGTACAAACTTTCTCGAATTTTTTCCACATTTTCATTCGAAATTTAATGTTTTTCGCGAACGATGTGGGAGGAAACGCGGAGACGCCATTAATATTTACTACTGAAGCTTTTTTCATTTATTTCCAAAACCTTCTTGGCAATTTCACGTAATAATAAAACCAATATATAAAATATATAAATTAATATATTTTAATAAAAACATGTAACAAATGTAAAATATAATAAATAAAATATTATTAGAAAAAAGAAAAATGATAGAAATAAAGTACATAGAGTGTCACCAATACATTTTTTTTCATTACTACGATGCTCCCTGAAAAATAGGGGACAACATATTCAGAACGTTTATCGTTGCAACACCTCTAGATTTCGAGAAATATGATCAAGTGTCAGTCAAAATTATTAAATTCGATTTAACACTTTCGGAATGGCTTCACCAATTTGTAGTGTCTACTTTACTTTGGATATCATTCTTGCTCCCTCTTCACCTCTTACTTTTTTATTGCATGCACTCGTTATGATAGGGAATAGAAATGTTGAAAAATCTGGATATTTTCGATAAAATGTATTTCTGTAGAAGCGTTTATGATATCGAAAATCGCCTAAACGTGAGCGCAGTGCTATACAAAACGAGGGCTGGATAATGTTTTCCTAATTGTGGCGCATCGAAAAAATGCCACCAGGACAAAAAGGATTTTTTGTTGACCCTGTAATAGTTTCCTTGCATAAAGTATGGAACTCCAAAAACCCTAGAACATACGATAGGTCAAAGATGCGTCTATTTGAATGTGGTTCGTTTAAAAAAATGTTTCAGTTCTTAGTTTATATTCAAAATTAATTTCTCCCAATATTAAAGGACCATAAAAATATTTTCCCCAAGTCTATCTTTAACATTTCACACTTCAAGCTTATACTCAACATAAACGAGTCCCACCATCATTGTTGGCTCGGCCTTCTGAAGTGGTCCAAGTTCGTGCTACGGCGAAAAGGCGTTCTTCGCCGGTCGACCCTGCAAATCGACCTAATAAGGACGAATCTCGTTTATTGCCCAGCCCCAGCATGGTCGACTTGATGTATTGGGTGTTCTGAATTACGGACTGTTTGCGGATTTGCCTTAGGGAACAACCATTTTCCTACGAGGGGTTTGTAATTACGCAGTCATGAAGAGTATATAGGCAATTCTGATTTACACTCTTTTGCCTTGAATAATTCTGACCCTCCGGTGATGAGTTGGAAACAAACCTAACAAAGCCAAAAGTTCTCCTAACTGTAAAATCATTTTTTTCGGCTACTTAGGATAAGTTAAGAACACTCCCATAGGTAATAAATATGAATGTCAATTATGTGAAGGCAACAAGATGTCTTTAAATGGTAAAGATAAGACAGCAAAGTATTTTATGCCTCCAAAGTTATACTAAATCACTTCATTTTTAACCAGTAAGTTTTACAATTACCCACGCAACTTTCTTCATTAAACAAGTGAAATAAATAAATTTGTGACAGGCTCTTAATGACCACACATAACGGGTCGAATAGAGTCAAACCTAGGTAATAAACCTATATGAAATCCAATTAAATATAAATCCATAAGATATTTTTATTGAAATAACCGCTCCATATTCAGAACCGAATGCGCATTTGCCTGAGTGTCGTTCTTTACAAAACATAATGGACTACTTTCTTCACGAAAATATCACTGCCGGCTCACCTTAAGGCTGACTGTATTAGGCTATTTAATAGGCAATCAAAATTGCTTATATTTGAAGATTGAAAGTTAATTAATAGTTTATTGAATTCAATCAATCTGCGGACATTTCGGAGCGATTGTTTATGTATTAAAGTTGAAGGGAAAGTTTTTGCAGCAGGATTATTTATAATCGTTTTCTAACGACTTATGCTTTAGTTTTAATGGCTTTAGAGACAATGTATGGCCCCATTTGGTAGAGCTGTGCAACTGTTGATAGAATTTCTGCCGAATGACACGCTTCCAATATATCTCAATGGAAAATGACATGATTTTTTCTGAATTTCAGGTCACTCACAGTTGCGCAACTGACCTCTGCTGAAAGTGGGCGTCGTAACAAGGAGTCAATACTTCCATCGAATTCTCTCTAAATTGGAAAAAAAATGTAGTGCTGCCAAACGTCTTATGAATTCAAGGAAATTATTTTTCCGGAATTCGTCTTTCATTTAATACTTCAATACAATAATTGACGGGGCACGAGTTTTCCTTGCAGTAAATTTCATTCAAGTTACAAACCTTAATATTGCTTGATGTTTTTCATGGAGGTATTAAATTAATTTTTATGCAAGAATAAGCCGAACTTCTGGATAAAACTGAAATTCTACGAAATGAGTTTTATTGAAATTGAATGCACTATAATCACTGTTTGTTGGGGGAAAAAATTTTCACATCGCGTAATAATTACAGATTATTAGTAGACCTTGACCTTGGAATAAATGTTATTCAATAAAATTGATCTATTTTGGGTTCGCTATTATTTTGATATATGCGAATGGATTATCCCATGGGCTAACTCAAGAATTAATTTATTAATAACCGAATGACAGGTCCGATGTATTGACGGGTACCACTGAAGGGGTTCTGTCTATTACCTGTTCAAATATCTTGCAACGGATGCAAAACTGGTGTCACTGTAGTAGCTCAAAACGAAATATAGAAGTAACTGAGTCGCTAATTTTTTATCGAAACATACAAAACTACTCCTTATATTTCTTCCTATGCTAGGTCAATCCCAATCACCAAAAGCATGAAATTTCTGGGGTTTATATCTTGATTTAAATGCGACAAAAACTCCAAATTACTTATATATCAAACTTACACATCTAGGTAGAGCAACAGCTGTGCTCCAAGTGTTTAGTAATGTTGTGTTTCGTGCTGTTTAATCTAATAAAAATATCAATTCCAGAAACCTAGTGGCGTATAGTAAATTTTCTGATAAGTATCGATTAAGTAGCCAGCGGCAACGGCATAGAAATGACTACATATTAGAAATCAAATTATACTAATAAGGAGCCCTTTATAACGGCTAATAAGTACAGCAGGTTTCATTAAAATCGCTGATAACAGTTTTCATCAATTATTAAAGCAAATTGATTTTTCATTAAATATTTGACGTCCTGTTTCTAGAAAATGAAGCCGGCACATGCTTACACAAACATTTTTTTCATAAAATACGAAGAGGAATCACCTTTTCACACACACATATATATAAGTAATACTATGTACGAAGCGCTCAGGCTGAAATTTCCGAACTTATTGTAAACAAAACATAAATAGCTTTAATGAACGCCCCATGTTTATAGTTCACCGTATGCGAGGTTTTTTCGATAATCAATAATCAACAATTAATAGGTCAATTCATCGGCGGCACTGAAATGACAATTGATTGCATCGTATGAATATTAATGGTTGCATGTTGATACCCACACGCAGAGACCCATTAATTCAACTAAAGCACGCAAAAAGAAGCACCCTCGACGAATCAAGCGCTTAAACGTCCTAATCGAATATAGGTTCTTGCTTAGGTTGCCTGCCAAATGACGTAAGATTTCGTTATTAACTTGGGTTCTAAATATATCCCAAGGGACTTGACCCGTTTCAGATGAACACCGCCAGTGCCCCAAGGTGCAAGAGCAGAAGTAGAAAGGGCATTTGTTTTTCATAAAATATTACGAGTAATTAACAACTTAATCAAACACCCTGTGTATAATCTTCTTTAATGCAATTGGGGCAGCTTTAAATAAATAGCAAATACAAATAAAAATTCACAATAGTTACTGCACGAATATCTTGACATTAAATGGATTAAACTCACCTAGTGATGTCTTCGGTACTAACAGCTCTCGGAGTGCCGATTGGTTGGTGTAAGGCAAGATTCGACGAGTGAGCGGAGTGGATAGATTCAGTATAAAATCGAGATCCTTTGGTGGCTGAAAATCAAGAAATTTGTACTAATATATAAAATTACAATAAGTCCAAGTCCTTACAAAGTTGTGGAGAGTAAGATGTATCTGAGGCGGGCGGATTAAAGCCCGAATCCGGCTTGGCGACTACAAGAACCACTGAATCCTGGGTCGTTTTGAGGGTCGCCACGGCATCCTCGTGAGTCACGTTTTCAAGGTTCACCTCTCCTTTCTGTAAAAAAACATTTAAATGATAATCAATGATTTACTTCACGAATCCAATTAAAAGCTAGTTCCAAATCCTGTCATATTTTAATCTTAGCCACGGAAAAAAAATCAACGCAATATCATAGACTATCATGGTATTCCAATCCAATCTGTCTCTGACTTCTCATTTAAATCGTCAATTGCAAAGGTTGTATCACAATTTCTCAAAAGTTTTGTCTAACATTATTTGGGAAATAGATAATATTATGAACTTATTATACGAATCATCGAAACACTTAGCGTTACACTATCACGCCAATGCATTGAGGTCTGAATGCTGATAAAAACCGGAACTAAACCTTATTTGAAAGGAAGATTAATTTTTTGCGAGACATAGTTTCAATTTGAAACTTATAATTCCTACTTCTTTGCTGCTTTAAATGCTTTCTATTATACAAATTCAAATGTGAATTTTGTCTTTTATTTTTTTATGTCCTGAGTTTCATCGCTTGTTACATTTTCCCTATTAAAGTCTGAATTACCCTCTATAACCCGAAGCAAATGCAATTACTGGACCTCAGTTGAAACTTTGCAACTAAATCTCAAGACAAGTTTTGCTACTTAAACTAGAAGACATGAGAACTTACGACTAAGCAATCTATCAAAATAATTTCAGATATAAAGCGATACAACCTTTTTTAAACTTAATTGGATCATAAATCGCATCCTCTGCTACACGCTTCCGAACTTACTTTCCGGCTAAAACGCTACAAGATTGATTTACTTGGAAATTGATATATATTTCAGTTTCAAGAGAAAATTTTAACGAAAAAATGAAGAACGGGTTAGGGGAAACTTACTACATCGTCTCTAACTGCCACCAGTTTGTCCCCGACCGCTAACCTGCTGTCAATTTGAGCTGCGCCACCTTCCATAACTTTCGTAACATAAATGCCATTATCACCCGGTATATGCTGATTTCCTATTCCTCCCGCAATGCTGAACCCGAGTCCTTTGTTGCCTTTAATTAATGCTATTTCCATCACCTTCATATGACGAGGCTGGCGACGACGCCGTATACTCTGGAGAACAAAGGCCATTATTTACAATACCCATAATGCAATATTGAGTTTGAAAATCGAAGACTTACGAGTTTCACTGTGTTCCCAGCTCTCTTCAAAGCTTCCACTGCCATGGCATGAGGCACATCCACTACAGCTTGATCATTGACAGCCAGAATTGAATCTCCCACGAAGAGTCGACCATCTGCAGCCGCGGCACCACCTCCGATTAATTTGGTAACGTAGATGGCGGTGTCGTCGCCCACGTGAGGGTTGTCAGTACCACCGGCGATGCTGAAGCCGAGACCTGCTCCGCCTCTTTCTAGGATAATTTCTTCATATTCCCACTCATCATTACCATTCACCTACAAAATTTCAGGATAAATATGTGGTACAATTTCATTTTCTGAATGTTAGTTTTTAATTGGAAAGTGAAGCAAAATTTCACGTACGACTGGGGAACCACAGCCGTACCAATCCGACCGATGGTGAAGCAGAAATTTTAGAGATTGCTTCGGAAAATTCCACAAATGTGCCTTGTACAGGTCAAAATGAACGCTTTTATAAACCTGCTTAAAGTGCGTTTTTTTTTTCTAATTGAACACCCTGTATATAAGCACATACAGTGAAAGACAATTCAATTTCTTTTAATAGCATTTTCATTTTTTATACCTAAATCTATTTGAAATATTAATCCAGTTTTGAGTATCGTCTACACAACGGAATATTTCAGCGTTTTTACTGAAGGTGGACGTGGTGGAATACCACACTGATGGAAAAATGCAATCGTTTAAGCATTCGTGAATGTTCGTTTACTATCGGATCGAAGATCCTTCGGCCTTGCAAAAAGTGAAGGTCGAGGTGCATTTCCGATTTGAACAAGATAGGCACAGTGGCTCGCTAGGTCAGTGCCGCAGATTACAACTTGAGTTCTATGACGGTGTGGTAAAATAAGTGTTATCCAACATTGTTATGCAATAATCTACTGTTCTTTTATTACATCTGGGAATAAGGTTTCACGCACAAGTAGGGGCAGAATTGCCGCCTTCTCGGTGCTTCTGTATATTACCAAATGCGCTAAAAGATTATTTTTTTTATTCATTATGGAGATCGTGGACTTCCTATTATCGCTAACAAATCACAGTTTGTTACACTCTGTATAATGAAAGATGATATCCATAAGAAAAACAATATCGGGTGGAGTCTTATGGCATGCATTGCTGATTAATAGCCACTGGACAGGATATTACGATTGTCAAAGGATTATAATTGTTTACAGTTCATGGTGAATAAAAGCAGCCAGCTACTTCAACTGATTTTATAACCGAACGATATGAAATAATCAGTTTATCGATTCAATGAATCACCATGCGGAGTAGCGCAGGTGTACCTATTTAGCTATTTTCAAGGCAGACGAAAATAGTAAAATTAATATCAATCGCTGATTTGTTTGTAGAATTCATTTTAAAGATTGGTCAGTGTAAATATTGATTTTGCCTGCAACTTTTCAATGATATTTTCAACTACTTAAAAAAAAACATGTATTTATTATGAACTATTAAATACTATGAATAATAAATGGTTCTATTAATGTGCGTAGTGCCGGATTCCCACGATCGAGGCTAGGAAGTCCAGGAGCATCGGAGGAGTGCCCACGGCGAATCTGGACCTTCTTGAAAGGGTCTAGAGTTCCAAGAGTTAGGCTCCGATATTTTACAGGAAAATCTTTCGAACATTTATTTTTATAGTTTTACATATATTTACCGTTACCGGGCGTGTTCGATTGTGCCAGGATTGGACATAAAGTTGGTTTTATGCAGCGCAACGAATACTGCATAGAAAAAATCTTCCCTACTTGCGAGTCGAAATCTTTTACACACCCAATACGGGAAAATACTGGTTTCCACATGTAAATGCGTGCGAAAAAAAACATTAAACACGCTAGTAGAAAATATACTTCTCATCTTAATGATACGTAAGCTCGAGAATTTCAAAACAATTTCGGACACGCAATTGCCTATGGCTGCTTACGCTATGACATGCTGTACAGTTCTTTTCATTAAGATATATTTCGGAATACTTAAGTGAATAAACTATTCGAATTCATGTTGATTTTAATAAACCTACATATCCTGGATACCTTCGCCTTCCTTTGACCATACATGGAAACAAGCCGCAGTTTCTTTCACCAGAACTAACCCACTGAAATTATGAGCGTTTGATGGCAAAGAAAAGTTTCCAGTGGTGACGCAGTCCAGACAGTTTGAAAGAAACTAACTAGCTCAATCACGCAAATGAAGTTATGACAATACCGCATTTTAATCAACAACAAACAAGGCATTGTTTACTCCTGCATACGCACACATCCGAAATGCTCGCCTGGACGTCCTGTTTGCTGTACTCCTAGCTGTCATTAAGCAAAATTGCATTGTTATCTCAATTTTTAATTCGGCTAATTGACTCAGACGTACCATTTTTATATTGGAAATGGATCCATTTTGACTTGGACGTACTCCGTAACCCATTGAGCCCACTATAAATTGCACTATTCACTGACCAATCTTCAATAACACCCGATTTCCAGTTTACCGTAACAATTCCGATGATAATTGTTGCTAACGACGGACCATTCACAAGCGAAAATAAAACTTCACATTATCACAGAGCACGAACCGTCCGGTGTGAAAACCAATATTTTAATGGTATTCAAGCTTAATTCGATAGTTTATAATCACGAAAATAACCAACGCACGACGTAACTGAAATGTTGTATAATGAAGCACTAATGTAATTGATTGGGATATGGCTACGGCAGATTAAGAAAAGGTGATTCCAAAGAGTAAACAAGGCTGGTATAATTTTTTCCAATCAACGATAGCAATTGTATTTGATATAGTGAATTTAATTCCCATCAGAGAAAGTCTTCGCTTGAAAGAATTCGCAACAATCTAGGAAAATTGTAAAAATGCGCAAGTGCAATGTTACCGTTTTTCCTTTTTCTTTAAAATTTCCATAATTCCTTTTTCGCAAATTCCGAAAATATAAGAAATATACAATTTTTGCGCTTCTACATTCTTACGAGGATTTATTTAATGAGATAAATAAGAATAATGACCTAACAATTATCAACGCAAGTTTTTGCTTCTACGAGATGGTCCTGTCAAGCTAAAAACTCAGAAATTTCATTTTTCACCAACCACTATTTTGAATACGGTCCTGGATTTTTAAAACCAGGTCCTTCACCTCCTTTTATTTTTAATTCGATGACGTATAACTGTTTAATAGATTTAATCAATTTTTGAGTTACATTTTTTTCTTCTTATTGACAACAATTAAGAAATTGGGTAACAAGTCTACTTAATTTCTTTTCACCTAGTTCACGCACCTCAGGTGTGAGTGACCTGCTTCTGGTTTTACCGCATGAACGCGTAGAGGAAATATCGCGTGATCTTTGCATGCATCTGAAGTTCACTTCCGTTCACAGAATTTCAGGGCAAATCAGAGTAATTCAGGATAATTCAAAGGCCAACTTTCTGGAACACTAGTGTGCTGGGTTCAGTGCTCCTCAAACTTAAGATGTTCACGTCAAAGAAGCTCTGCTTCAATGTCATAAACGAGATTTCTTGCATTAGATGTTATGGTAGAACTAACAAAATAATGTCTTAAAAACAGAAGATGCTAACACACGAATGACTGTAGGGAATGTAACTATGAAAAAAATTCATTAACTGCATTGGTTAATAGTAATTTTTCAAATGGCCATTTATCTGGCTTTTCTTAAGCTCTTATTGCAGAGCCGAAACATCCTATGGAACGCAGCAAACCGATTCACATCAAAGTAAATAATTTCCTGAATTACAGAAGAGATATCCACGCAAACTATTGGACATTAGTACGAGCATTTAAGAATATCCGAGAATGTAGCATTATCACCTCTTGTTAATGACAATTAGTTTTCACGAAAATCGGTCATTAACACGGTCAATAATGGACTACGAAGAACCAAAAGATAAATGACCATTTTAATTTAAAACAAAACAATCGAGCCGTGGAATAGTTTTCTTTTGTAGACTGTTGAGTGCATTGCGAAAAAAAAAATTTTCAAAAAATCCCTGATCATTTTCATAAAATTGACAGTTTGCTACTGACTATTATTGAAATAGTGGAATTTGACACTTTTCAAATCAAAAGCGCGCAAACGCAGTTTGGCATTTATAAAATGCAAGAAGCAGAAACACCTTCAGTCAACATCCAAGGAGAGCTGTTTTTCCTGTACTCTGTAGCTATTTCTAAGACTTGCAATATGCATGTAAGACAGTGATATTACGTAGGTTGCAAACAGCATAGAGTCACAGTGTTGACAGCTGCCCTAAATTGCGTTTGCTCTCTGTCAAACTAATTAATTTTAATTATTCAGTTATAACAAAATTTTCAAATAAACAGAAGCGATGTGTGCTTAAAACTGACTTCCTTTTATACAGGAATGTGGAACTACACTCTCGCACCTAAAACATGTTGTCACGTGAAGTGGATACGCGAAAACGACTATTTACAAATTCTCGCCATACTTGTTAGCAGAAATTAATAACCCGACCAAAATCTATGCTAAAACTGGCAAGATTATTTTTCTCTGGTATATTAGCAAATTCAGAATAAAATGGAGATTCAAAATCCAGGCCCGTATTAAAAAAAAAATAAGATAGTCGAAGTAGAGTGGCAAAACATGCTTTGATAAAGTGTCAATTATCTTATCAATTGAATGTATTGTGAAAAAAATCTAGGAAAAAATATGAAAGTTTTTGGTTAAAGTACATTTTTCCAGAACCGTTTAGAACGAATTTTCCAAATTTCAAAATAGCACTTAATTGATCTACAAATTACCGAATTTCGCCTAAATTTAGCGCGTTAGCCTTTAAATAAACGATATCCACAGGAAAAATGGTTACCATGCATAGCTTCGGTTAACATAATTTATACCATTCACTTTACCCAAACTTAGCGCATCCCAACTTTAACCAAATGCTCACACAACCTGCGAAAAAAAAATATATATTAAAAAGAAGCTTGCGCTTGGAGGAAATTTCTCATTCCAGCCAGCTAATATCATGGAAAAACAGTGGTAATCGCTATTTTTAAACTGATCTCCGTGACTCTAAGTGAAAGAAACCAAGTTTAAGATTATCAGCCACAGTTCTTGAACGAAAGCTAATCGGACGTCATCCAGTGTCGGAAAAATGCACTTAAATCCCTTACACGTTAACACAATACTTTTAATGGCATACGCAATGTCGAAATACTCTATTAATGCCGTCGAAAAAAGTAAGCCGCGTCTCGAGGTCCTACGCCAACTGAATACTCAAGGCATGGCAAATCCGATAAACCAAAGCGATTTCTGTTTTGACTCCTTGCCAAGAGTTAATAAATGAAATAGCATATAAAAAACATTGGCTTGTTACAAAATTACGATTATATGACGCAAACTAGTGGCGTTTCAGTTCTAGACGATACGTTTTTCTAATTTAGGAAAAATCACCTTTGCAAGGTTTAATGTTATAACAAGTGAGAAAGGTAATTCTTAACGCACGAACGTGAAATTGAGCGCACGAGCCCTAGACAAGGGCGACAATCACGCGAGCGGGCCGAGGCCGCTTCCTTGCGAGTTATGCGTATTATTTTGACACACGACCATGTGGTATATACAAAAAATTGACCCGGGTCATCATCGCGGAATTCTAACACTGCTTCATCGTCGCAGAATGGAGCACGATCATTTTCATACGTCCGACTAGACCTTGCTCATGATGTTGGATGATATGTTGTTGGATATCATTATCGAAATTAATATCTTTTAGCTGTTTCAGAGACACGTGGGATCTAGCTAACTTATTGGGAAGGACATATGTATATAGGTTGTTCCTTAATGATGGGCGGATATTTTAAGGTGGGATTCTACACGAAAAGATAATGATAGTTTGTTGCGTAAACTATGTTCCAAAATGCTGCGTTACGGAAATAAAGGGCTGCAGTTTCAGGGAAAAAAATGGAACTTAATGAATATTTCAGAAACCGCTTGAGATACACTACTAGCCAAAAATTTTGATGCAATTAAAATAAAGGGATTTTTTTTTGAATATCCTACGATTCCGCGAATGTTTTCCATTAAAACGCCCATACCATATAAAAATAGCCGAGAGGTTAGATTACAACCAATAATGTTGGTTAAAATTGCAAAAAAAGAAAAATCTCAAAAACATTAAACTTTATTTTCGTCAAAAAAAAAACACCATTCACTTTAACAACTACTTCCACGAGTCGCGGCATCCTTTCCACCAGTTTATTTAAAGTTTCCTATTGTATCGATGTCCGTGCACTTTCCAATTTCTGCCACAGTTCAATTGCCGATAAAGGACACGAAATTCAAATTTTCCGATCTAATACTGCCCATAATAACGCGATTGAGTTGAGATCAGGTGACTGTGGAGGCCAAATCATCTTCACCAACGTTCCGGCATTTTCTTCGTCTTCGAAATAGGTGAGACAGAGGCGAGAAGTGTAGTTGGGATCATTGTCGTGCCGAAAGGCGAACCCACGCCCAATAATTCAGTACCCCGTTTTGATCACGTCTTCGAGAAGGATTTTCTTATATTCCTCCTTCATGTTTCCATCAATTTTGACGAAATCGCCGATGCCGTGGCCAGAGATACATGCCCATACCACGATGGAAACACAGCCATGCTTTACAGTTGACACCAAACACTGCAAAGCCATTTTCTCAGAGGGAATTCGTAAGAAAATTCGCCGACGAGTCCTAAAAATTTCGAATTTCGATTCGTCCGTTCACAGCACATTTCTTTATTGTTTAACAGTCCAATTTCGATGCTTCTGAACCCATTGAAGACGTTTTTGTTTGTTTGCCAATCTTAACAATGGTTTCTTCACAGCAATGCAGCCTTTTAATCCCACTTATCTCAGTGTCCTTTTTGCTGTTGTTGACGACATGGGATTTAACTGGGTACTGTTCAAAGTTGTTCGGATTTCTGGTACCGTTAATCGCCTATTTCTTTTGCTGATGACAATAATATGAGTATGTTCTTGTGGGGCGGCCATTTCTGGCCGTTCACTACGAGGACGATCGCGAAAACTCACCGTATGATTGAATCGGTCAACAGTTGATTGTATACATTTGAGGGAAACTTTCAATTTTTTAGCAACTTGGCGATATGAAAATCGTTCGCTGTATAAAGTGATTATTGCACTTCGTTTTTCAATATTAATTTCAATTTTTTTTCCATTTTAAATTCTTTAAACAAGTGGTTTGTTAAAGAATTTTTCCACAAATTTTCTAGAAATATTTCGATATGTTCTGGACTAGAGCACATGTGGCAATAACTTCAAATGTCCTTTCAGGTCTATTTTAGATGTAAATAACCACAATTAATTTGAACGTGGATTATCAAAATAGCAGGTGAGCAGTAAATCCCCTATCTGATAAGCGAAGAAATGCCTTTTTCACTCTTGAAGTATCTATTCCAGTAGTCACGAGGTATTGAGTAGTTTTTTTTCTGTTTTTTACTTTGAACATTAAATATTAATATAAAATAAATAAATAGCCATTTAGTAACTGGTAAACACAATTCATAAACCATTATTCATGATTAACCAAGTGTTTCGCCAGACAGATATTTCATTGAAATTTGGTATATAAAGACAGTTTATAAAGGTGCATTAATTGCAATAAAAATGTGCATTTAATGCGAACTTATTCAAAACTACTTTAATACGAAAAATAGAACAATAGAAAATTTAATACATTATGAGTTGACATCGTAATGAAATATGAATTACAACTAACAAGAAACAAAAAATCACGATTTTTAAAAAAAGCGTTGAAAATGACCCAGCAAAAGACAAAGCTGGAAAAACAGATTTCAGTAACAACGATAACAACAAATTTTCTTTTTTAACTATTTTTATTTTCACAAAGGTAATGCCGCATCTTCTTCTTTAAAAATATTGAATTAAGTTGTAATTCATATTTCACTACGATGTCAACTCATAATGTGTTAAATTTTATATTGTTTTATTTGTCGTATTAAAATAGGTTTGAAACAGTTTGTATTAAACCGCATATTTTTGTTGCAATTACTGCTTCATTATAAATTGTCTTGACATACCGAATTTCAGTAAATTATTTCAAGCGATTTCGGAAATGTTCATTTTTCCCATAATTTTTTTTTCTAAAACTTTGCAGCAGTGCACCTTCGTAACGGACCATCTTTGGAACACAGTTTATATGATAAACTATCCTTGTTTTTTCATGTAGAATCTCACTCTAAAATATCCGCAAGTCACTAAGGAACACCTTGTATGTTCTCGTCAGAGCAGTTCGTTAAACTGTGTAGTAATTCGTTGAGTTCTTCTAACATGTATATCTTATTAGAAAAACACAATGTCCTGGTAGGTTATATTTACTTTCGTGGAACGTCGTGGGAAAATGTTTACCAACCAAAAAAAAAAAAAAAGATTTTAATGCGGGTCATCTATTCATAATTAATGGCTTTTGAATACCAGCGCTATTCATGCTATTCGCATCACGGAAAAGTCTTAAAATGACAAAGTTGGAACGAAATATTTCCTTGAAAACCCGACCTTCACTTAACCATGTTATAAAATATAATTTGGCTGAGCTACTATAGTAACAAAGCTGATTTATTATCGAACCACTGCCAAGTAATAAAATACTGAGCACTAATAATTTTTCAACACTATCATGATCAAAGCAAATCGAATATTTTGAGTTTCGGCTTATATTGTGAAACATTCATTTACCAAATTAGAGTACAAATCATCCAAACATCTCGTACTGTGCAAAAAATCTGCATCCTATTAATAACGGTGTGAGGACCATTCTGAGATGGTTGGCCTCAACTCTTGTCGCCTCATATAATTATCGGATTCGATCTGGATTCACATATGGCCTATATTGAACCTTTGTGGCTGGGTAAATTTTTTAATTTTAATTTTTTTTTATATAGAAATAGGAAAATTAGTGAGCACAACTTTCAAGAAAGGGTCTTAGCACACTCCCCTAATTTCCGCCCTCGCCTGCTTCTTGTATGCATCATGTCGTGTTCGTGTGTTTAAAATTGCTCTTTTCGCTTATTAAATTGCACCTCGCAAAGAAAGGTAAAGATTTAAGATTTGTTAAATCAATGTAATTTGACCAGAAGAATATATTGGCATCCTCACTGGAGGTTAAATTAAATTGGACGAGAGAAAGGGACAAAGTTCAAAGTATTGATTTTGGGAAAGGGGCAAATTCTTGATCGCTGCTGACCTAGACTTAGAACTGCATCTCTTGTGAGAACTGTATGTGTATATTGAGGATGAGAGCATTGAGGTGTCCTCTGGGGCGAGTGGTATGTAACATCGCTGATGACAATCAAAGCAAGTTACATGGCACGCAACCAGACTCCGAAATGTTGAACTCATTTGTGAAACCTGACTTTTCACGTGATATATCCATAGAATAAGCACCTCCGTAACGAAAATTCGGAAAAATTTCTGCTAACTTGCCTACCTCACTCATTATTATATCTTGTCACAACTATTGCCCTGCTATTCCTTCATTTTTCAAACTCAGATTGTATCATCATATCATTATCACAGAGTAAATAAGACAAAATATTACTCAATATTCAAAATTTTCGTGATAACCTACATACAGGACGTCGCAAATCTATTTAGTCGCTAAGTATCATCATCGAATCAGAATTTTGGGCAAAGGGACGCTTTTGAAGACCCTTTGAAGTTTCAAACTGGTTTGATCTTCTTAACCATGTATAAAATGGATTAATTTTCACTAGCAGTTAAGAAAAGTTGCATCGATGGTTGCGAAGTTTATTATTCGAAATTGATTGTGAGATATAATGTGACATATTTTTGTACTTGATAGTCCCTTAAATGCGCGTCAAAGCGAAAATTAGAAAAAAAAATTATACACGTTGGGAAATCACTATTTTGTGTAACTCTCATCATTTTGCAGAAATCTGTTCGTTACACAAAATAATACCTTTTCAGACGAGCTCATCTACAGGTCGGTTTTACAATCGCCGCACTTCCAATATAATTTTTTTTTCAGCAGTATATAATACAAGGCCTGTAATATTTAGGGCCTAAATAGAGTTGGGATGCACTGTATACACACAAATAGATAGTATTTAGATAATTGTAAGATAAGGCAATTCCTTGCATATCTAAACATTCGAAATCATATAACTCAACGCAGAACAGTATCCTATTCAAGCTTTAAAAATTAAGGAAAATGAAAAATAGCAGCACCTCGCATATCACTTTTAGAGACTAACGCACAAAGAACCAAAAAGTAAAAATACTGCTTACTTGTTTAAGATCTCCTTGTCCCAATAGTGGAGAATGGGCCTGAAATAAAAAAAAAATATTGAATATCTCTTCAAAAATACAAAACGACTAAGCTAATAATTTTCAAGCAAAAAAATTTTTTCCAAGGTCTTTTTGTCAATCTTTAAAACCATATCCATAATCTTTTAGATACTTTTCAATTTTTTAAATAATTTATTATAAAATTCAAAACACATTATAAGACTAAATTTTGTGTAGTTTTAATAAAATATTTTATTTGAGTATTAAAATTTGGTAAAAAAGACCGTAATTACCCACAATTTATTCTTAAGAGATAAAATGTGCTGGCAATGTTATGACTTATCTAACTCGTTCCGGTAACGATTAAAGTTGGACAAAAAACTTTTTTTCCCAACAAATCGTAAATGTTTCATTTTTCAACATCAAATGAGAAAACGCGGTTAATCCCGTAAGGTTTATATCAGCTGGCAGACAGGTCATTAAATTGGCGAATCCCATCGTAAAAGCGGCTCCTATGCGAAGCTGTCGTTTCTACCTTTGGGACATTATAATGTTTATTAGACTTGATCTTGTGGACATAAATATTATACCTTTTTTCAGGGAACGCATTTGTATGATCTTATTGCAGTTTATTTTCAATTCGGTAAATTAACGTAAATGTGATAATCCAGTTTTAACTTTTTAAATTAAATTAAATTTTAATTTTAATTTAATTTAATTATTAATTTACTCAGGACCTGTGTAATACTTAAGACATCTTCCCTGATTCAACGCTGATCAGCCTGTAGGGGGTGCCATATAAAATTAAAACCCTCTCCCATACCTAAATATGCAGCGAAGAGGGATTACACTATAAGCGACCACAATTCAAACTTGTACACAGTAAAGTGCCTACTGTTGAATTTATACCTTGAATCGACCCTGTGCTTGACGAATGCCCCATGTAGCCCTATCCCGAGATAATCCTAATATTTATCTAAATAAAGGATTCCACGCCGATTAATTTTGGTATTATGTTTAAACTGGAATCCTTATTTATCTCTGTCGGTGTAGTTGTATGAACATATCTGAAGTGAACATATCCCATTAGCGTCGCGGATGCAAAACCAATATGTTTACATCAGTGATGCACGCCACACCGCGTCGCGACGCATAATATCCAGGGGATTTTCACTAGGATTTGCCATTCGGCACAAGAGGAAAGATAAATTACACGAAAGATTAAGAGCAGGAGATATTAGTTTTTCCTCTCTTGTATGCAAATGCATTTTGTACGGCTATCATTAAAATTTGGAGATTCATCTGAAAATCCACTTGGAGTTAAAGAGTTTATTAATAAAAAGAAAATAAACTTTGTTTTATTACACAGGTTCCCTGAAAAGGAGAATTTTTGCATTGATGCTTTCTCGGGCACTCTTTATTAATTAACATACAGTAGAGACTCGATAATCCGGATTTTTTGTTAGTCCGGATTGATACTAAGTTCAAATTATGTATCTTGTAATTCGGATCATGATTTAGTAATCCAAATTTGCTATCGTTACATACGTGGTCATCAGTTCTAACTTAAAGCATTATTTCAAAGCGCCAATTCATCTATACATAAGTTATGAGGCCACCTGCTCCGGCACTATTACTTACTATTATTGCTGCTGATGCTGTCTAAGAACTTTTTGGTTTCTTTAATGCCAGGGGCAGAAGTAAGAAGTCAGTCAGAGCTTTATATCTGAACCAGTAACTTACCTGTGTAATATACCAATAGTATTACCACTAGTATTAAAGTGTTTTTTTTATTCTCGATATATTAAGTTATATTACATATTTGGTGGCTGGGTGTGTTTCAACGTAATGTAGAATGGAGAAACGTAAACATATTACTTTGTCTATAAAACAAAAAGGTGAAATATTAGACAAATTAAAAAATGGTGTTAGTAGTAAATCACTTGCGCTACAGTACCTCGTCGGAACGTCTGCTAAACGCCTACTATTTCCGATATTAAAAAAAAACGAGGATAAAATAAGGAGGTAAGATTAGTTTATTTTGGAATGTCTTTTGATGAAGAATTACTCATCAACATTTTAGATTTATTGGAATTTGTCATTCTGAGCCAGGTTCTCGTAAAACCTTGCGGCAAGCAGAATATCTGGAAATGGAAGAAGAATTGTATACCTGGTTCATTAAACAACGAAGCAAACATATTTCTCTTTCGTATGAAATACTAGGGGCCAAAGCTCGACAGCTCTTCCAAAATATTTATGGAAAAGATACATTTGTTGTAAGCAGAGGCTGGCTACTTAATTTTAAAAAGACATGGGTTTAGACATCTTAAAATCTGCGGAGAGGAATTATCGAATGATGAATCTGATGTAACTCCCTTTATTGCTAAACTTAGGCAAGTAATAGAAGTTCGCGATCTTCTTCCTCAGCAAATATATAATGCTGACGAGTCGGGTCTCTTTTGGAAGTTGCTGCCCGATAAAACCTTAGTTCACAGCAATGAAGCAACGGCGCCCGGAAGGAAATCCAGCAAAGAACGAATCACGTTTCTAGCTTGCACAAACGGTGTTGGTACCCGAAAACTTCGACTTCTTGTTATTGGAAAAGCAAAAAATCCAAGGCCATTCAAGAACAAAACCTGTGGAATATGTCTCTAGCAGTAATGCATGGATGACTTATACAATTTTTAAGGACTGGCTTCACAATTCATTTTGCAAACAAGTGAAGTAATTTTTAAAAAATCAACGAGTTCCTGAAAAAGCCTTATTATTGATTGACAATGCACCAAGTCACTGTTCTGAAGAGGAATTGATTAGTGAAGATGGAAAGATTTTCACTATGTTTCTGCCACCAAATTGCACAGCTTTAATTCAACCCACGGATCAAAATGCTATCAGATTAACGAAGATAAATTACCGAAAAGGCCTTTTAGCACATATTCTTTCAGTACTTGAAGACGAGGATGATATTGTTAAGTGCCTTAAAAGTGTTAATCTAATTGATGCAGTTTGTTTGCTCCATAATTCATGGCAAAAAGTGGCCACGAACTCTTTAGAAAAGTATTGGCACAAACTTTTATTAGACAATTTACCTGATTACGACCCAGATGATCTGATTCCCTTAAGCTCATTACAAAAGAAATGTCAGCAAATAAGCCACAGCTACCAAGGCATGTCAAACATGCTGACACAAATTAATGGCAAGATTCATTCAAACATTGAAATGAATCAGTGGGTTGAGAATGCAGAAAATGTTGTAGAAGATGGCGATCTTGAGCATGAGGTTATAGACGATGAGACCAGTGATGAAAAAGTCGATATTCAGTAAAAAAAATCAAGCATGTGGATGCAATAAAATATTTTACATTGGGATTGCAATGGGTTGAAGAAAACAATCTTACTGTCACAGATTTTCTTACACTAAAAAATTTACAACACAAAGCTATAATTAAGAATTCTTCAATTGTGCTTAAAAAACAAAGTAAAATCTCCGATTATTTAGTATGTAGATACATACTAATGGGTAAATATGTAGTAAGTAGGTTGATCTAATATGTTTTAATCTTTTTGCATTATATTTGTTTCGATATTTTGAGAATAAAGTGTATTATACATATACATATTTAAATGTTTTTATAATGTATATATACATACATATGTATAAAAATGCAAGACGGGATAATCCGGATTTTCTATTAATCCGGATTAGTCCTAACTTTAATTGATCCGGATTATCGAGTCTCTACTGTATTTACAAAGTGTTTCCTTTAACAGACAGCACACACAGTTGCTGTGTTGGCAACAAAGCAAACATAAGAGATCCAACATGGGTTAAAGATTACAAAAATTGTTATTTTCGGTGACCAATTAAAATATGATCAGTGTTGTCAAATTATTACTGGTTTTATAACTTATTCATATTCACTTTTTCCCCCAAATATGGAACTGAACCTTTTTTTGTTTTTAGAAGCCCTTTTATTCCCTGTCTAATGATGCATTACAGCGATGCTTTTTTTAGAGGTCTCATCTCAGAAATGTATCATCAAATTTTCAAAATAAGAACCAACATATTGTTCGTTATTTCAAATACGTTTATAAAATCGTTTTGAATTTCTCTTCAGATGTTAGAAAACTAAGTAGTGCGCAAAAGGGCAACTTATGTCCCATTTAACCGACCTTGTATCTCTTAGCACCAATAGTACCGCGTTAGTATAACCTTCGCTTAGCCAATTCACGTTTAAAATGAAATAATACACACAGTAAATAACAGCGCCAAAGTAATGAAGCGTCACTCCAATTGTAATCAAACTTGAATTGTTCTTCTTAACTAAGTAACGTTTTTCATTGGGTTTAGGATCAGGATGTTAATTAGCTTTGTCACCTTGTATATCCAAAAGGGTGCGTCGCATTTTTTTATTTCGTACAGTACTATCGCTCCTTAAAATATCTCGATGATGACACGTTACATTCGTTTTAACATGTTTTGAACGACTCTTCATTTTAAAGGTCAATTCCTGAGGATGGTTTTTGATTAAAGTTTTCAAAACGGGTGAAGATAAATTAATTAAATTTTATAAGTTATTACAACTTTTTGCTAAGTGGAACAATGAAAAGAAAAAAATAGATACATTTATTCTAGGACAAGTACGAATTAGTGAATTGGAAAAAATAAATGAATTGCAGGTGTATAGTCTTTCGTAAAGTTATGTCAAAAATTCAGAGGGTCAATCTGAGAATGGTTTCAAGAAATAAAGCTGATATGAAAACGGGTAAGTTTTTTCCTATTAAGTTCGTTCCGTTATTGAATACTTTCATGACAGTTGGAGAACGTAAAATAGATGTAAAAACGCATCTTTTAAGGCAAAAGCAATGTTTTTAATTTCATCAAAGGTTTGTCCATTAATCTGACTCTGAACATTTTAAACGAAAAATATCACACGCTACTGATAAAAAAATAATAAAATAATTTTCTCAGTGCTTCACATTACTCTAAAAAAATCTCTTGGAACTTCTTCTTAACGTTAACAGCTTTTATGAGAAAAATATTATTTGCTAACTAACATTAAAACTACAAAACTAAATTAGGTGTATTTCGTTAACTTATAACGTTAATTACTTATAAAAGAACGATTGAATAAATTATTGTAAATACTCCTCATCTCGAAGAAATCGTTCCTTGTCCGTTTATCGCATATTATCGCATACGCTTTGAAAAACTCCTGATGAATTTTTGATTGTGTTAAATCGATGAATTATGCGATTCCTGAGTTGCAGATTGTTTCGTTTTATTTTTTTCCCATGAAACAGCTTAACGTTATGAACAATATTCACGAGACCATTTTTTCGCAGAAATATGGAGCACTCGGGAAATTATTTTTATTAAAAAGCAATGGCGTTTCATACTTTTTGTTTAAAATTTTAGGGACACATCAATGGAGACATCACTGGTGAAATTAAAAACATTATTATCCCGTTAAAAAATGCGTCTCTACACTTATTTTACACTCCTCAATTTTCATAAAAATATTTATGTGGGTGCAGAAAGGAACTTATTAGGAAAAAACTTACAAATTAATAATTTTTCGTCATCATGTATTTCAGACAGGAAGCGAATGTACACCTATGTTCATGTGAATTTGATTTATTTAAGTAATATCTAGATCAAGATCCAGATTACTGGATTGGTCAAATCTTGGGTCAAATACTCAATAAGTACTTACAAAAAAAGTTATACTTACTGTGTCTAGATTAAATAAAGATGAAACTTTTCTTATAAACCCATCCTTTTCGTGCTTGCTCTTTTTTCGTCTTGAGGTCATGGCCACGGATTAATTAAACTTTTTCTATGACAAATATTATAAATTTTGTTATATGCAAAATTTGAAATCATAATGAAGACAGTTTTGCTAATGTTTTGACATAACTAAGGTGTTTTATTTTTTTTTAAAGATTTTTTTGAAAAATAAATGTTTTTTTCCAGGAAACTAATTAAATTAAAAATTGTGAATGTTAAAAGAATAGATAATGACACATAATAGCAAAAACTCTTGCAAATATTACTGAAACATTATTTCATAAACAAGTTTAAATTTGTGTGAGATCGACACATTAGATATCCTTACTGGACCATGTCCGCAAGAATGTCGACATTTAGCTCAGTATTTAATAAGTTGCAAAATGCTTAAATTACCAATATTTGGCAAAGTCTCAACCAATATCATGTCAAAAAAGTAACAAAAATGATTATGTGATCTTGAGAAAAACATATTATTCAGTAGGTACTAAAATTTCTTTTTTGTAAACTAGTTATAAAGAAATCTGCAACTGGTTTTACTCGGCATGCGAATGACAAATTAATTTTTTCCTCAAGTTAAAGATTGATAGTTTACCAAGGTACCTATTTTTATCAACTGGGCAATTAAATTAGCTCCGTGGATGAGTAGTGAAGTATGCAACTCAAAGGTTTTGATTCTCTGGTTCTTGGCAAATGACTGACAGTACTCGAGTGTGTGTATCTAACTAAGCAGATATCCTTAGAAGCACAATAGACAAGAAGAGAAGAAATCCCAGAAGCCAAAGATCAATAATATAAATAAAGTTTTATAACAATTTTTAACTTTTTCTGGCAAGGGAAGACAATCTTTCCCATAAGAATAATTAGTGCGATGTCCACCTTTTAATCTAACAAATTATTCTTACGGGGACGATTTTATATATACATATTCCAGCACACGATTGGGTACCCTCATGTAATAGCTGTTTATATCACAACTCTAGTAAGTAACTTGTTACCGTACAAATTATTGATGTACGGGAAAAGCATTGTATCAATACTCTTACAATGTTCCAGGTCAAATCACACAAGATTTCTTGACAATTTGGCGAATTAAACATCTCTATATTTGTTACCTCAACGCAATTGGATGCAATTAGGTATATATTTAAATGCTTTTGCTATTACATTATTAACAATAAGAACAAAATATTTAGCTGAAGGCAAATAATTGTGGAAAAGACTCGGTAAAGCATCGTTTGTTTGAGTCTGGTAAAGTTGATTAGAACCAACATTATAGCATCAAAAACTATAATATTTTATTTAGTGATTGTAAATCACCATAGTGTAGCACCGGGTACATAGATCTAGCTCAAAAATATGAAAAGTTAAACCAATTGAGCATGCTGGGCAATTTGTAAATTTGCAGAAATATAAGTGTCACAAGCGTTTCTTAAGAAAGTTGGTAGTGTGTAGCTACAAAAAGCGAGTGATGTGGTGCAGTGCCTATCTCGATAGGTAGTAACTGTCTCAATGAGTGGTACCTATTTCAGTAATATGTATTATCCAAGATCACATCAAACAATGGTCCTCATCATTGAAATTTATGGGTAATTATCATGAAATTACCTATGAGAATTAATCTCAAAAAGGTGGAGATCGGTGACTCAACCAAGGGAATTTAATCCCAAGCATCAAAGCATTAGGGAATTGAGGTTATGTTGCCCCTAAACTATTACCACAGTAAATATCCATTTTCCGGTCATTTATTATAGACTTTTTTAAGTAACTATCACAGCATCACTTTGAAGAGTCTAAACTATTCACTGGTTTGTAAACTAGAAGACAAATGGACCTAATCATAGTAAAAACTCAAAATAATGTTCACATTGTTCACTATGGCGAGATTTTGTTGTTTCTGGATTGGTTTTTCTTGAACCGGAGGCAAATTGGCGGCCGCAGATTAAAGCAAAATTAATATTTGAGCACGTAAATAAAGAAAGAGACACTTTCTAGTAATAAACTTGCGATTAATTACAAAAAATCACACAAAAATGTCAAAAATGAGTTTTGGGACACCTGTAACTTCATGAAACTGCAACGCTTATGATTTGCCATGTTGTCACGTTTCTTTGCAATGTTTATAAGTTGCTTCCTTGTAAACCTGTATTTGTGAATAATCCCGTTACCAATTAATGTTAATTATAATTAAGTTAATAGAGCTCTACGTGGAAATAATGAACATCGCTTCCTTTAAATTATCATCAAACGCTGAATAAGTCTTTTATAAGGTTCAATTCTCAAAGTCTAATCCTCAATTACTTTGCATCAGGTTTTATAGAAACGCAAAAAAATAATGCTAACGTTTCGAATACCTGACGAATAAATAACTATATTAACTTGTAAATAAAAGTTTTCTGACTTTTGTTTATTTCCATTCATTCAGAAATAGAAAAACTTTAAATAATATCCCGAACTAAAATAATCGAGAAAATAAACCAATACTATAGACTATTAGTTATATTTGGCAACGCCGTAATTAGAGGTGGCGACGTCACCAGATAGTGGAATTTTACTACAGGGGCGTATTTAGATGTTATATCCTAAACGGAGTATTAATAACTAAGATTTCATGTTTAATAGCACTCTTATTCGAAGTTTTAACGTAAATCTGTCCACATTTTGAATAACATCATTTCATAATTTCTCTGGTAAATGATGAATTAGTCCATTACGCTTTGTGAAGATGTTAGAATCGTTGTCAGCTCTAGGCGTGTTTAAAGCGTTGTCTACTTCCGCCTTCATGTTTCCACACTTTTACGACGCATTTTTATGCTTTCAAACCTGACAAGAATTAATGGGAAAGCTCAATTCATTATTTAGTATTTTTGCCAATAAGTGTCTTTATAAAATATTTAATGATGTGAATAAAGTGCGAGGCTAAAAGCTCCCCCAATTTAAATGAGTAAGCCTTTCCGATCATCAATTCATGGAAAACTGGTTCAAATTGGTTTAAAAAAAGTTTAATTACAACCCTGTACTATGTAAATTTGTAGCTACATTCTAAACTCTAGCTCGACATGGGCGTGCACAGGTCGCAGGTAGACATTTAAAATTTGACCCTCATAACTATCAGAAGCCTGGCAAGCAAGCGGGAAATGCTTGTGATCTTTCACATAACAAAGTAAAAGAGAGTTTCTGGAGATGGTTATATAACACTAAAATATTATAGGGCTTTTAGTTTCATGTTATAAGGTAAGCATGAGTCTAAGGCGTGTCACATATGCATAGGGTGTATCAGGTTTCATATAAAGTTTTTTGCTGGGACGTATTGTGCCTAGTTAAATTACCCATATAAAACGCCTAACTCTGTGTGCACGTCAATGTTTAACGGCTCGTTAATTTCAGCTGAGTATGGAAAAATTTGCGCAGAAAGGAGTTAATTGTAAACGTAGGATGTTAATTTAACCATTTGCTATTTCTCATATTACTACCGGGTGTTTAAAGAAAATTTCGATCAAATAAGCTTTCGAATTATTTAACACCGAGCCCGTACTTCTTGATGTGTTCTACGTAATTTCGAACATAAACAAATAAATTTAACTTCACTTAAATACGACTCCGTTTACCTTTATTATTTGTTGGCTTTTATGAAAATTAGTCTTTTTCAAGGTTCCACGGATTTGCGTGTCGGTTACTGAAAGTTTTATAAGTCCTAAAAATGATATTTACATTCAGACAAAAGGCCTTTATAGTTGAGTCTTAGTTTCGTAACGGACAGTTCATAAACACAGAATGGGCCTTTGCAAGTCAACCCTGTCTTTTCAGCTTTTGTTGTAAATGAGGAAGTAAATAAATATTAATTAGATTTATTTATGTTTAATTTTTTACTTGATCATTAGTAAAGATTAAAATTAAAAGTGAAGTTAGGTTTATTTGTTAATGTTCAAAATTCATAAAACATATCAAAGATATATGGGTTCAGGGTCAAATAATTCCAAAGGCTATTTTACCGAATTTTTTTTTAATGCACGGTATTTAAACATATGACTGACGATTGGTTCGGTAACAGTTGAATGTATTAAAAACTTACTACTTAAACTAAAATCCACTTATACTTACACTACTACTAAGACTTTAAATCTTTTTATGATCGATAGGTTGAAATAATTAGGAAATATTTTTCTTTTTTTCGACACCTTTGAGATAAATTATATACCCATTCTATAAGATTGCACTATGTTGTCTCATCCATTTCAATTATCATGTAGCTTTAGTGGTTTTAGAGATTTTCACATCGAGCGTTGACTTCGAACCTCTCCATTTGACTAAATATTTTTATTAAAATAATGTTATTCACGTACCTGATCGGTGTCATTTCCTTGCCAACTGTCATTTCCCTGAAAAAAAGGATAATTTATTAATTATAATGCAAAGAGTTTATACAGGGTGGCCGTTTGAAAACGACACACGCACAGTTTTGAACGGCAAAGAGAATTTATGAAAAAAACAATCAGGCACGTAAAATTTATTTTTCAGAGGGGACGTTTTAGGCTAATTCGGACCTCCCCTTTATTCAACCCCTTCAGCGGAAGGGTGTTCTTCCACAAAATGTTAAATGGAAGAAGAGGTCGAGTGACACCGCATGTTAAAGTTAATTTAATATACTTTATAACCCCTGCGTTTCAATTTATGATCAGTTATTTTACCTGTGACTAATATCCAAATTTGCACTTTTTTGGAAAACCGCTATCTTGGTTGTGTTGATAACAGAAACTTAAAACTCGGAGGTTATAAAGTACGTTAAATTACCTTCAAAATGCGGTGGTGACACTCGACTTCCTCTTCTATTTAAGATTTTGGGAATGAACATTGTCCCGCTTAAGTGGTTGCAGATAAAGAACTTCGAATTAGCCTAAAATATTTCCCCCTCAAAAATAAGTTTTACGTATCCGAGTACTTTTTCATAAATTCTCTTAGCTGTTCAGAACTGCATGTGTTTCGTTTATAAACGGCCACCCTGTATAATAATGAGTGATCACTGAATAAAAAAATCGCAGCAGGCGGTGAACCGTAAACGTAAGGCATTGATTAAGCCGTCTGCTACTTACCATCAAACACCTGGCGGAGAATAGATTAACAGATGAATTAATCTAAGACATGCCTCTGATATTTCAACGCCGACTTAAGGTGTTTTAATGGCCACTTTCTATTGATTTTCTGAATTATCAATTATTAGAGAAATGCGTAAAATACCCTGGCCCACATGCATCCTTCATTCATAGCAAAGTAAAAACTAGCATTCTATATTTAGTTCATACAAAACTAGTGCTACAATGAGCAATGAGTTTCTTTACTCTTTCGCACCATTGTGCTTCAACTTTATTCAGGATGTTCTTGTGACAGGGTGGCGATAAGAATGTGTTGGTGTTCCAGAAATGCACGTTTGTTCATGTACCTTGAAATTACATTATACCCATGAGTTTCTCACGAAATAGGGCATGTAACTGAGAAAATGTTTAATATCTAAATTAGAGTTTATAATATGGAGAGTAAATTTTAATTCTTAAATAAATTTCATCAATTCTTGGACGAACGGTTTTAACAATGCAAATTAGGCTAATTAAAAATGTAATTCGTTGAGAATGAGAAAACAATTTCAATTATTTAGGGTCCGTTTGTTTTATTTGATGCTAAAACTGCATGTAAGAGATAACCGTTGATCAAACTTTCTCTATTAATTGCGGAGGTGTTTCATACAGCTGTCCTTACTGCAACTGTGAGTTAAGCTCTTAGTCCACTTTAGAAAAAACTTCATGTCAGTTAGTTGTTAACTGCAGGCCCCCTAACTGGACATTTACCAACTAGTCCTCGGAGCTTTTAAGCGATTTAAAATTACGGTTCAGTGACATGTGTCAATTGGGCAAATTTGCCGTTTGGGCTATAGAACAGCGGTCCATGTGTGAAGGGCACAACATAGAAATCTCAATTAAAGCAAACAAAAATTAGGAATATTTTTATTCAATGCTCATTCGCACCTCTTCTTAATGAAATTACTAATTTTAAACTAAAATCGTATATGGTAAATATACACATACACTTAATGTAATCTGCGAAATTGAGTTTAATTTCATGTTAAAAACGGCAACTGTCACTTTGAAAAGATAAATGAACTGATGTCATGGATTCAGGAAACACGCTGGTTTCCATTTGCGGGTTAATGAGGGTTAGCACTAGATTTTGTCCACGTTTTATGGACTGAACTCCTGAATGTTCTTCCTTTATAGCGATACAAAACAAACTGCTTTGAAAGTTTTCCAAGAACTGAAGAGGAATTTTCTGAAGGAATCTTTAGAAAGAGGTTTATTTGAGGTATTGTGCTTTGTTTAAAACTAAAATTGACATATAATACGAAACGAGATAATTAACGAGATATTTTTTCAGTTCTATATATAATTTTACCTTCGTTGACATATTGTGTACATATGTATGTATACAGAAGATTTAAAATTCTACCATCACCACTGGGATCTCGGAAATCGATGCAGATACAAAGAAGTCTAAATGGAGAAAGACTGCGCAAATTTCATGCTTGACTAAATGCCGTTTTGAAAATTTGAATGTTTGGCGTACTTCCAAAGATTTTCAAAAAAAAAATAAAAAATTGGATATTTCATTTTTTTTGCAGTATTTGACAAGGAAGTTCAGTCACGAGCACATTTTCATTGCCACTTTTCCTCAGCTACACAATGACTTTTTCGGATGTGCCATCCGACTATTTTTCTGTCGAAAAATTCAATGTGGTGCCCATAAAAAAAATAAAGTTGATAATAGTAGCGGAAAGAAGAAACATGGGTGAGGGTTAAATTAAAAATACTTTGTATACGGCTACACGAGTGGCAAAGCAATATTTTTGCTTCGATAACATTGTGAATTTAAATTTTTCAACAATCACTTGGGACCAAATGTAACAGTGCTTACCAAAAATTTATCTGCAAAATAAACTTTGGCTCTTCCGAACAACTTGAATCTTCTGTACCTTGCTGATTTCTTACTGAAGTATGGAGGGCTGATAAACATCTTTGTTTTATTACATCTAAACCTGTCTCCGACTAATATTCAGGCTTTATCGCATATTTCATACTGCACTGAAGAAATAATGATTATATATGAGACATTTTTAATTAAATTTTGTTGATAGTTGGATTTGTGAGGGCATAGTGCGGTAAGCCGCGACGCACTATATTAAGCTTTTGCTTCGTTAAATTTTAGTCCCATAATTCCAGCCCAAGTACCTGGTACAAAACCCACGACACGCAAACTTCTACATTTTACAGGGATGATATTATTTTATTATCATTGTCAGTTCATTACAAAGACAGTCTAAGTGAAATTATCAAAGGAAATACCTGTTCAGATTACAAAAAAATATTTCTTTTATTGGGTGCCTGCTTACTAAAAAGGGACACAATATGGAATAATATGCACCGAGGTGGGGAAGCACATCTTTATCACCATCTTTAACGTCCAGTTTAAATTCCAAAGACGCATCGCTGAGGGATGTAAGACGTGTGAGCTATAAATGTTCCACACCAGCATTATATATGAGATTTTATCCAATACTACATTTAGCTACATTCTATAACATCACAAGAAGCTTTTCTAAATGAAGCGTAAATGAAATCTTAAAGACAAAAAGATCATATCAACTGTGCCGTTTTGACGCTCATTTCAATGACAATCACAAATGAAACAATGAGGATGATGACGATATTCTGGTTGATTAACTCGCAAGGTAAATAATGAGGCATATGCATGTCATTATTAATCAACTGTTTTGGAAGGAAGGCGATAAACATGTATAGCCATTCAGCACACGTAGCAATGCTGTCTCTTAAAGTTAGTGGGCGAAAAAAGATGATGGGATATTGATTTCTAAGACAGAGAAATGAAATAAAGAAGACAGATGAGACTACTTGAATGAGATAGTAAACAATTAATTTGAATTTATCCAGAAATATTGCAAAATCAAAGAATATTTGATCCGAACCTTTTTAGTGGTTATTTTTGCAAGTTAAAATTTAGGGCTCCAATTTAGATACAACACTTGTGTGACTATGCTCAAGACCACTCAACATTGACAGCAGTCCAATGTATGCCGCATACCGAAATGCAAAATCAGTGGGGATTCCCCGGTCTCGCCCGAACAGCGGCGATCCCCAGTCTAGTTTGAAAATATTTTTCTGCCTTTTTCTAAGTTGTTAACTTCCAAATTGTTTTCCGGTAGCGTTCTGTCAGTGAATCTGCGTAAGCCTTATGCAGCACGTTTTATGTTTACTATCTAAATCAAGTATATTTCATTTAAAAAAATCACTTTATTTGGGTTTGCTACACTTTTTTGAAGCACCCTGCGCATTTCAAAACATTTTCTTTCACTATCGAGAAATTCAATTATGCGTATTAAATAATATTTTGCTTTGAAACAACGATTTCCAGTCATGCCGGAATTGTTCAGCATTTATATGTATTAAAAAGGAATTAAAACTATAAACAACAAAATTTAATAGTTTAAAATGTGATAAGCAATTGTTGTAATAACCCACACGATTGAATTTATGGGTGATACTGATGCTCTGTTTTAAACTTTATACCCTCTAAATACCTTAGGAAAAGCAACAAATAAAAAAAACTGCATAACATTAAAACAATGTCAATGCAAATATAGACTGTTCCGCAGGTATTGACAGCAAAATTAAAAATTAAACTCCAGCACTGAGAACTGTTTTCTTCGGAACTACTTCTGTTCACAAATAAATGAATTAAATGTAGAAATAGAAAAATTAATGGAAGAAATATTTATAAATAAAATACGTGTTGATTCAAGAGCACGCCGGGCTTCGCATGCCCGTGAACATAGCGAACAGCACGAAGTTCCCGATAGCACTGAAACTGAAACGGAGACTGTTGGATGCTGTAGCTAGGCTTTAGCTGTCTGCCAGACAGCGCACATTGTAACTGCGTTTAATTCCACCCTGCAATTATTTTGCAGGGGTTACGTTTCAAAAAGTTTCCTAATACAGTTTCCACTCTAACGGTGCAAAAGTTTTATATTCTCAATGCATTCAGGTTTGTTTTTGTATAAAGTCCTCGGACTATTTTTCATAAGTTTTTTCATAAAGAACTAATTTATAAGGTAATATTAAACTTACCTTATGAGCTGAAACGTCTGATATGGAAAATGTGTCCACATACGAATCGAAGCGAACGGCTCTCTTTGAGGGCGGTTTTCTTATCGGACAGAACGAACACATATTTGACGGCGAAAAAGATGTTGGCGGCATATTATAATAACGTTATTGCACGCGCGATGTTATCATTGAAAACGAGTTTTGAAAATCCATATTCTCGATAGCGAGAATCGATACAATAATGCTTGAACTCAAGAAGTCGATAAGTTGAAAGTGTTGTCTTTCAAGTAACTACATATATGTCCCTGAAGTTGCTTTAACGCCAAGCAGTTTATTGCTATATAAAGGATAAATTTCTTTAGGTTGGTGCATGGATCTTGGAAACCATCACTATTAGTTAGAAACTCGCAATGCTAGGAGATCAATTTTAGGCGTCATAGCCAACAGATGCCGTAAATCTTTTCCATTTAACATTCTACTCTACCTCGCTCAATCTTCGTAAGAATCGACCGTTTCCATACTTAAATATATATTATCATCTCAATAGTATTTATTTTTAATAATTTTTTATTCCTAGTGTTCTTGGAAAGACCGGTAAAAAGCTCTTTATTTCCGTCACGAGTTTTTGTTCTTTTATTGATGGGAGGGGGAGTACAAAATGAGCTAAACACGGTCCACTCCATGTAGTTAAAGGACCTGCATTATTGGGAGATTAGGAACGCATGATTAGTTCCGGTTAGTTCAAATCAGTTGAAGGATAACAAAGACGCAGGACTGACAAAGACTTTCATTCCTAATGGAAAATGGTGGCTGCGACTGAAAGGGTGCCTAGTTAACTAAAATATAACGCAAGCCTTTACAGGCCAAGAAGTTGTCCGAGCATACTTTAAGACTTAGGACACCCAATCAGACCTCTGCTGTTTTGAATGCATGGAGCGTGAAATTGTGCAGCACGCCTTAATTACATGTACAACATTTGTAAATGGAAGATACGAAACGGAGAGCACATTGTAGACATCATTGAAAAAATAATAGTAAGGAGTCTACACGCAGGAAAAGTATGAAGATCCAGAGATAATTGAAATGTTTTAACGTACTAGGGTGGAAAAGGTAGGAAAGGACGCAGGAAGAGAGAGGGACAGATAGGCGAAAAGCTCGATTAACCCCCCCCCCCCCTGAAAAAATAATTTATGGTGGGTACAGGGAAAACCAAGGTGTTTAGTGAGCAGGCACCTTGAATAACACTCGCTCTTGACGCAGCTTGTCACAACAGTAGCTTTATACGGAGGGGAGAATCTCCAGGGTGAATTTCACCCTATCTACGCGCCAGAATACCAGTCTGAGTGTCAAGGAAGATTCACCTCAAGAAAACAAAATGTCAGTAGAGGACGAACGTAACCACCTTCTGCTCTCATGAAACAGTACTTCTCACAAAAACCATAAAACTTAAACATTTTTCATGCTTTCCGTCAATCATGTATCCCTAGTATCACAGCAAAGCGAACTCAAAGAACCGTGAAAATGGATCAACATTTTAATTTGGGTGCTTGAATAGGTGACGGTGCATTATAATTGTAGCGTTATCTTCACCTACTGGAAGGATTTTAATATTAATTTTTATTATATATTATTTCTTACAAAAACAGTTGAACCATAAAATTTAATTTGTTACCTACGTCACTGATCCGCATTCGAACCCCTGTAGTTTCCATGTTGAATTCGGAGATGATTATTTTTAACTTTACCAAGAAATATTTGATACGTCATAACGTCTTTAAAATGTATCATCATAACTATGGCATATCATATATAAAGTAAGGTGTAAATCTTACTGGTAATTCGACAAAGTAATAAAATTCAAGGTGTGCCATTTAAAATAACAATGTTGTTGTCGATTACGCATAGATCTGGAAACGTTGCAATAATACCAATATTTTAATTGAAGAGATCGCACTCTATTACATCAGCATCCAAAATTTGATATCTCTAGCTATGGATACTAGAACCCCGTAAACTTTTAATGGGACACTCACTGTGAATGACCCTGTATACGCCCAATTGTTACATGTTGTTGCGCCATAACGATTGCGCAATCATAATGGCTTTCTACAGCCACCTCCGACAAAAGTGTTAAAATAATTCGTCATACCGAGACGATGCACAAAACTTAAATTTTTCTAAAGAATCACTCAAATTTTTAATTTTAGAATAAGTTTCTCCTGCTAAAGGATTCCGGCTATTTAGCAAAAGTTTTAACAGTGACTGTATGGGTAACTATGCTGCTAACAAGTGGTTTTAAGTGTAAGTTATTTTTGCACATCTTAGAACACACAGTTGTGTTTTTAAGGGTTTTATAAATTTAGATCTCGAAAGTTTCTGTGGGGTTTTTATTTAAATTAGTGCAATTTTTACCCCTTCAAAGGGGTTTCAATTTTTTCCTTATTGGTAACACCATCCTACCATTACCTTTGTTCAATGGAAGGATTCTAATATTGCTTTCTGTACACAAAGAATTGAGCGCGTTTTACTACATGGTCATCAAATTTTTCATTTTGTTATATGCGCCACTGATTTAGCGAGCCACACTACTTTTTATCTTCAACACGTAAATCTCGTCCCGGTCATCATTTTTAGCCGGACCCGGCGACCTTCGATACGGTGCGCAAATAATTCACAATTGTTTGTTTGCAGTTGTCATGGCATTCCAGGGCCACCTTTGGCAGAAATGCCAAAACAATCAAATGACCGACGCAATATACAACATTTCTTTTTTAATAGAAATCTAAAGATAAGATTATCTCTCAAGTCCTATTTTAAGAGAAATCTCTTAAGTGAAAAATTTATACTGATATCAATATCGGTTTTCCACTATAAACGCCGTCAGCGCTCGGAAGTAATAATTTTCGAATATCTCCAACCTGCGTAATCTGAATTTCTACATGAACAATATCCTTATAGGTCTCAATGCTTTACATTATTTCTCCAGGCTCCGTGTTTCATCCGGACATCTAGGAAATGACCCCAAAACCCTAATCTTGGGAAATGTAATCGAATTCTGAGTTATAGAAAAGTTTAAATTAGCGGTAGCTAGATGTCGCTGCTCCTTAATTTAATGCATCTGTTAAAGTTCTTATTGATCTCCACCTCAACAAAATATCACGTTTTACTATTTTATTCCTTAATGGCTTGGAGACAAGACGAAATGCGTCAGAACCAAATATGCCAGTCCATAGCCTGAATAAAGCATTCTTTTCAAATGAGCACTTTTTGAGAACCCTTTTCGACAGGCTCTATATGTTGAGCGCCACAAACCTAATATATCAGGGGAAAGCTTGAAGTTTCAGTTAGAAATTGTATCATTTTGGACACCATACAAAGAGTGGTGCAGGATCAAAGTAAGTCCAGAGACGAAGTAATGGCCTACCTAAGAGAGAGCACTTTAAATCCAAAATATTCTCTAGTCTCATTTGAAAAAAGCAAATTATGCACGTTCAAATATTGACAAAGTCACTCGAAATAGCATACTATGTATGTAGTAGGGAAAGTAACGTTAGTGTTCGAGAATATTATTCTTGCGGTGCGCATACTTTTTCATCTGCTACTTAAGATTTATTTCAAAACGTGTAAAATACGGGAACAGCTGTACGGGAATATTTTGCGGCCTCTTATTGGCCCTGGCTGCGGAGTAACACACATTCTCGGTCTGAGATATGAGCAAAATCTGACACTACCTGTAAGAATAAATTTATTTTCATTTTTACGAGAATCGCAGACAAAGTATCCCGTTGCGACTATTTTTTTCCTGCTTCAGAAGTGGGCGACGATACATATTTGCAAGGCCCAAGAAAAAAAATCATGTCGATACATGAACTAGAAAATTATCGGCAATTTTGATGCACCTGTGCAATTAGTTCCAATAATTTTATTTATGATCACCTGCCAAACAGCGACTAATCTTGTTTATGGTATAAGTCCTCTGTGCTCAGGGTTAACATGTGTGTTGTAACAGCCGTAGTGCTTTATCAACGATTCTATTCTTACTCTGGCAAAAAGCTTGATGATAAGGCTGATGACAAAACTCGACGTAAAAACTTAATGGCAAGTATGACATTATACGTTTTGGTAAGTCACAAGCTCACAACTCATGCAATATGGAAAACATGCAGGACCGTATTTGAAAAAATAAAATTGAAGTAAGTATTTGGTAAACTGGAATGTACATTTCTTTGCAAATAGATGAAAAAGTATTTTAAATGCTACAATTTTTTTGGAATAATTAAATAAAAAACGAAATTTAATTTTCTCAATTCCATCAGGATCTTGCCGCGATTAATATATGATGAGCAACTGCGTATTGGTCTTCTTGGTAAATTCAACATTTGTAGGCTGAATTCTTGTCAATGCGACAAGAGTAAATTATTCTTAATGTTATACGAAATTTCGACAAGTTATTAAATCACAACAAGTTTCTAAATGACTCATTTTGCAAGCTACAGGAGGCCCTTAAGGCTTTAACAACTCAAACAACGACTTTGCGTTTGGCAAATCTGCACAACAATGATACCATCATCGTCTATTATTCAATGCACCCTAACCCAGCTTTACGTCGGAAATTTCACGTTGTTTACCGACGAATTAACAGCAATCCTGGTGGCATTTAAACCCCAAAATCAGCTCATAAAGCGTCGATCATGTTGGAAATGTCGCCTCATATTTCCATAACAACGACCCAAACCTGTCCAACACAACAAAACACTATCGTCGACGTCACTTTTTGTGTCCCGTCTTAGAAAACCGAACTTTTGCCGCAACCGTTCCCGATGCGCGGACCGGACTGGCCGTTCAGCGTCCTGCAACTCCTGCCAACAGAGGGCGACCCAACTCTGGTTGTGAATTCTTTGATTAATATGCGTGCAATGCGGACCACAGACATTTAATTAATTAAATACCCGCTATAGATGGTCGCCTGCTCCATCGTTGTTTACAGAGTGATTTGGGCGAAGAGTTTTTCAATTTTCTGTTTTAAGGGTTAAAGTCGTCTTGGTTCGCATATTGTATCAACCCGCTAGAGTGACTAAAAAGAGAATATCTGCCATAGTCCTCTTATGATTTCTAGTGGTGCCTGCATTTTTTTTTAATTTCAAAATCAGTTCGTTTACAACAATACCATGAGAATGCTTTATAATCAAATCATACCAAAAATACTTTTCTCGATTTCTTTGGCGGTAATTTACATACACCGAGAAATTTACTTACTTTGGAAACTCGAGAATTACAGACAAGTACTATGGGATGAACCTTCATACTGTTACGTAATATCATTACGCACAACTTATTCGTCTCTATAATATTTCTATGGCAACCACGTGTGATATTTCAGTATTTTGAAATACAAACAAAATAGATGTCCTTTCTAGAGATTGGTAGAATTGAGATTTCAATAAGTTTTTAATAAAACTCAAAAGTGCGACATGTTACTTTGTTCTTCAAAGTTACGGACCTGACCTGCGGCTCGGTCGCAAATGTTCGTTTCGTTTATGACATGTTTCTTACTATATTCGAAATACAAAGTATAGCAAAGTATAAGTTTCCTCTTTGAACTTTCAAAACATACACTTAGAAAAAGTAAATTAAAATTTGGAAATTATAAAAATTGCAACAATTTGCATTTTTTTCGCATTCAAATTCCATGAAAGACAATGAGGAATTTGCAAAATATACCGCAACAGACAACGATTGTTCATTCGATTCTTTTGCTCTTTTATCCCCCCGGATTACAAAACTTTGCCTGCAAAATTGGATTTTTCCGACCATTCTTTTAGTTTTCCAATCCACAAAGAGACTCTGTTGTATTTGGTATCGCAGAATTTTTAGCAATTTTTCAAATATGAAAGTAGAAATATCGACTTTTCTTTCAGTTTAGTTTGTCTTTTAGTCTCTGTTTTTGTTCCTCGGAGTTTTATGTCGGAATCTCTTATAAAGATAAATGTAATCTTATAATGAAAATAATAGACAAAGGCTAGCCAGATCCAAAAAAGAGATCTTGATCATGCATGTCGATCCCGAGAACTTTGATCGGTTAGGGCCGGAGAACCCTAGCAGTGCCAGGTTTGTTCGGGGAACCCCAGCATATCTATGCACTTTGTGATATGAAATTAGATATTCCGGCCTAAGACCGTCAATACTTCGGTACTAAAAACCGTTAACGAATGTTCACATAAGGATACGCAAGTTCCTAGGTTTTCATTAACTTTAATTATTCCAGTGTTATTACTGAAGATCTTACGGTAATTACCCTTAATGTGACTGCCATCACTTAAAACTAAAATATGTAAGTGCAAAACAACATAGCTGAAATCGATCTTTAACATCATCAGTCACATCGTCATTAGATTCAGTCCTTGACAATCTAAATACCAGGAAGCACGTGACTTTATTCGGCGTATTTTAGTTATCTAGGTCACCTTCTAAGAGGCGCCAAGGTTAGACAATGAAACAGACTGAGGCATGCAAGTTCTTATGCCCAAGGGTGTAAAAAAGTTCTTTACATTAAGCTGATTCGGGGAAAATTCACACGTATGTGCTGAAGCTATTAAGGAGCTTGGTTTCATACAGGGAGAGCTTTTTGTTTATGCACCTAAAGGTATGGGGACATGAGAAATGAAAATGCATATATAAGATGTCAGGGAAATGGCGCATGTACTTTTCGCATTATGAAGTATTCATATAAAACAGGAACTTACCATAAAATTTGCAGCATCCCTTGGATTTTCATTGATGGAACCCTTGTCCGAAAAGTTCTTCCTGCCACCTGAACCCGCAGTTTCAAGAGAACCTCGCCTCGAGTGGTTCTCTGTGGCTATTACGGTAGAAATACCCTTGGGCTGCACGGGTGGTGAAGGTGGGGCAGGTATCTCCTTGGAAGGATAGCGAGATTGCTGAAAAAAAATTTCATAATTCATCCTGTAGAGGAAACATAGAATTTTTTTTTTAATATACCGCTTTCACTGTCTCCCTTTGCCAACAACAAGAGCATTTGGCTCTATGATTAATTAGATCTTCGCTAGGAGAGGGAGCCTGGGAGCGATTTGAAGTCGTTCTGGAATTTTTCTGGCGCCTTTTCCTAACTTTTCTGGGAACACTCGTCATGTAATTTGAGAAACGACGTCTTGAGTGTCTGACTATCGAGACCCAGTCAATCATTATCACTTAACAATTTGATAAATTCTCAATTTTATGGATTTTTTTAGCCATACACTCGATTATTAAGTCATAAACCGCACTGAATGATCATAAAGTTGAGTGATTATTTTAAGTTGCTGTAAACTGTTTATGAAATTCCTCAAGCTCTATTATGAATTTGAACGTTTGACAGTAATTGATCTCAATCTCAAGTAAAACATTTGCGCTGATAAATCAGGATAAATATAAAACCATCTCAATAATCCTGCCTTTCATCTGTCGATGTCTTATAAACACATCAGTTGAAAAATGTTTGCTTAGACTATTTATAGATTAACTTTTGTTGTTTTTTTTATCAACGTCACTTTTAACCGTGAAATTTAATTAACTTTACTTCGAACGGCGAACGTTTATGTCATTGGCAAGTAATTTTCTAGAGTTGATGAGAACATCATTATTCAAGAGAGCTATGTTCCATCATAATCAAGAGTCTAAGACTAAAATGTACGAGAAAAAAATGTTTCCCTTATCATAAGGATGCTTCCTGAACGCACAGCGCAACTTCAAGGGGACATTCTTTGCATAAAAATAAGAAAAACGGTTCCTTTAAATGTATGTCCGGAATATGCCAATTTCCAGAATACAAGGTTGCCAAGGTAAAAAAAAACAACTTTTTTTTTATTAATCTTTAAAAAACGCTTAGGCTCATTTAATCTCTAAAAATAGTAATTCTAGGTAGATTTTTGCAACTTTCTTAATTACTTTGAATAGAGCGATTAAATATGCGAAAATTGAATTGAGATTTCACTATTAAAGTTCCAATTAAAAATTCACAGAACTTGTTCAAATTAGCTACCACCAGCTAGGATGCGCGAATCCAACATTCTGCTGTGTGATTGCCAGACTTTTCCGAAAACATCAGGATTCCTCGAGACTGCTTTAATTTCTATCGGGGTGGCATGAACTAATGACTTTGGATGTTCCCATGGGAAAAAAATCTAATGAATTTAAATCAGGGGATCTAGCAGGCCATATATAAAAACCTTCTCGACCAGTCCAGCGAGTTTCTGGCGTTGCGGCAACACAGAAATAGTTAACTAAAAAGGTGCACAATATTGGGCCTTTCAGTAGATCAAAGATAAAAAAAAACAAAACCGAGTCAGACCACCAGGGCTTACGGATTTTGTCCCCCCAGGGATAGTTCCAGTATTCGTGCAGGACAAGGAGAATAAAAAACAATTCCAGGTTTTTTGTGGGTAGGCGCCAGCGGCAAATCTCACATTTTCCGGTCGACAAAGCACCAGGTTGGTTATCTTCTATTCTTCTGACAAGAAAGTACAGCTATTTTGATACGTTTTTGTCATATTTTAAAGCACGTGCAATATAAAATTCGTTGGTGCTTCAGCATTCATAACCCACATACCATTTCCTGTTGCTAATGGCATATGCTCTAAAGAGGTAGACTGGTTTCGATTCAAAAAATGTCAATTCATTACAACTGCAACCTGAATGTCTAGTGATCACCAGCATGGGAAATGATCTTCATGAGCCTCATGTGGGTTTTCTTCGACCCATATAGGAGTGTCGGGAATATCGTCTAGAGTATTTCGTAAAAAACTTGCCTTGCCGGTGAAAACAATCGGGAACATAGAAGAAAATGGGAAGGAGCAAGTTTCTAAACACGCTAAGCGTGATGTAGCCTAAACGTTTTTTAAAAGATGATTAAAAAACCGAGTATGTTAAAAACTTACTTATTCCGTCCATGTTTATAGGAAGTTTTCTCATTAAGTAGTTTATTAGTTATTTCTAGAAGAAACTTTCGATTAAAGTAGTTCGTTGGAAATACAGTTGTTTTCCTCTCGATTCCCCTACAAATTGGCGGTAAACTTGCAACGTATAAAACGAACCGACAAAAAAACAGAATTAAGTGAATTGTCCCGAGTTAAATAGCACAGTTTATGAACTTTCTCGAGTTTGTTTGTAAAAATCTCCTTATTTTAAGTACGTTTTGTGTATGTGGATGAACATTTCATAGAACATATCTGGGTAATGTTGTGAAAGTTCCTGAAAATTGATCCCAAATTAAGTAGAACATTAAATAGGTGAACTGTGAAATGATTGTTTTGTGCATTGATGCAGGTTGACAGTATGGTAGGTATTGATCTCTTGAAATTTTATGACAAACTACCGTTGGAAAAATCCACACATCGGAACACAAAGCGCCAAAGGAAAGTGATATTTAATGCCATTTTGGGTTAGTGAATCCGTTTCTTCTCTGAATTATTTTAAAACGTTATTCTTAGCTGGTTTTAATTAATAGTACTGTGTAATTTCACCACTCCAACAAACCCTTAGTTGTGTGTATATAGCGACGTATGTATATAACGAACTATTTTTGAACGCTCTAGCGTATGTGGACAGTTGCCATGGAAACGGACGCCGTAAAAAACATATTTATCAAAACGTGAACGTATCTATAATTACATAACTCTAATGAGACCAACTCATCCTGCGTTCATTTTTGCACGATGAGTCACAAATTCGAACCAAATTTGTGAAAAGGTACAGGGTACAAGTTTTTTTTTTTTTATGTTTTGATGTAAATATGTCGATATATTAATAAATTTGATTGTGGCCTTGAATCATTTTTTCCATGGATACATAGTTCACTGGTAAATTACGATTTAATAACCCAAAACCTGATTTTCGGTTTTTTACCAGTAACGACGGGCTTTCGTTTTAGGAGGTTTCAAATTAGAGTCGCATCATGGGGATCTCGGTGAAAGATACAGGGTTGATTAACTGCGGGCGAAGTAGCGCATCTTTGTGGCCAAATATCTGAGAGCAGAAATAATGGAAAAAGGTTGATTTTTTAAATTATGATTTGGGGGTGCCGACTGCGGTGGTCGACTTAAAGAGTAAGTGGACTCCTGGGCACACGTCCGCCATTGCATAGACGTTGAATGTAAGCTGTTAACAAACGTTCAAGTTAATTTGTTTCACAAGTTTATGGGCGTTGTGATCAAATACAGCTGCCAACAGCCGACTGTAAAAACATATAAAAAATAATATAACATGTGTTTGACCTATTATTAGGATTAACAGAGATTGATGCGTCTAGTGATGGTTATCAAGATTTGATTCCTGGAAACAATTATTATATGTCAAGTTTGACCGGCAGGGGACCGATTTCGAGCTACATAGAAATGAGCATATTTTTTAACTTTCTGATAAATTGGAAAAATTTTATTTCCTCCTCTCCCTCCCTCTGCCTTTTCCTCTCTCTCCCCTCTTTCTCTCTCCCACTCCCTCTCCCTCCCTCACCCTCCTCCTCTTTCTCTCTCTCTCTCTCTCTCTCTCTCTCTCTCTCTCTCTCTTTCTGTCCCTTGTCCTCTCGTTGTCCTCCTCTCCCTATCTTGCATGGAATATTTTTCAAACTTCTGATAAATTGAAACAAATTCATATGGAATAAAGATTAAAAAACTTCTCGGTATTGTCTCTATTGTAAGTGGTCGCAAGGAATGACATAAAGCTTCAGAAAATTCTACTAGAAATTAATTTCACCGGAGGCAAAAAAGAAATCGACGTTAACCACGCACCAAAAATAAAAAAGAAAAATATTCCTCGGTTTATATTTTTTGCAACTATCCACGTTTTCCTCACTCAAACAATTCGCCCGAGCTTCGCGTCTTTTAATAGTCACGTAAACGATGCCGTTTCAGGACTGAGCCGTGGCTGTGGCTTCGACCTTCTGTCAGATAATTCAGGTGAACTGTACGTAAACGGATTTTATGGCAAACTGGATAAATACCAGGTCATTCGAAAAGTTAATCCAGGAGTAGTAAAATCTGGCAAGTCGGTATGCGTCAGCAATCCTTCCGTGAATTACCAGTACTTGGGATAATTATGAATGTATAAACTGAGAGTGGATGCGGCTATGTTTGTTATAAAACTCGGTATTTTCACAGAAATTAGTAAGCCTGTGCAATGGGTAACTGCTGAGAAAAGTGCTTATTGGAAAAAATAGTGCGAATATCGAAGTGGCATTGAGGATTGTGAGTATGACGTCAATTGCTGGTAAAGCTCTCCATGATGTTAAACTTATATCACATTAAAATGGAAATGTAGTAGAATATCACAGGAAATCCCCTTCCAGAGAGCTGGGAAGAAACGAGATGGTCTAAACAATTTTAAAACTTTAAAGACAAAAATATGAAAATATGCATGAGAAGAGAATCGCACTATACGGAGAGCTCCAATCGAAAACTTGAAAACTACGATTACTTTCTTGGCATTGGAATATCCCGGTTTGTTCAAGTCGGACCAGGCTAACAACTTAAGCCGCAATTAAATAAGAAAAGTTTTTTGGAAAAGCCAACGTGTAAGTTTAATGATGGTTCTTAGCCCGAAATAGCTATTCACTCGTGAGGGACTCGGCGAATCCCAAACACTCACTCTTGGGCGATATACGCACGACCGCAAGGCTAAAGATATTTTCATTTTTTGCTTCATCTTCTTTAAACGTATTTAAGAGTTATTATTCCATTATCTTTAAAAAAATACAACCATTTTAATAAAATTTTAGACTGTTAATAGATAACTTGAACATTTTTTCCTTAATGTTTCTTCTCACAGTCAAAAATAAAAAAAATTTACTGTCAATAGTTTTTTTTTATTTTTCTGCAGCAAGCTAATTAATAATTTTTAATTTTATAAATTTAAGTCAGTGTAACGTTTATTACCCATTCAGCGAAGACATTTGACAAGAGAAGAAATGATCAGAGCAGTGGGCCCTCTGGACGGAGTCATGAGGCAAACTCAGGTTAACAAGAAGATGAGTACTACTCAAAGCATGATATCATGATTTTATGCAGGAGATCGAGAAGACGGCGATGTGACGGAAAGTCATAGGAGTAGAGCACGCATTGCGACCCCTATACAAGACCATTGTTTGCAAATGAAATCGCGAAGACACCCTATTGTAATGCCACTGTTTGTATGAATTCTTGTATTGAACTGTGAATTACGCTTGAACAAGTACATATTGTTAATACCTTGACTAAATACTGTGCGTCACAGATTACATGAAAATACCCTTCACAGCCGTCGAGCTTTTAGGGTTCAACCATTATTATGGGATAATCGAGAAACACGATTATCTGGGTATAAGAACATTTCGCATGGTTAGGTGAAAATTGGGAAGATATGCTATTCTCTAATATGAATCCCGGTTTGGAACTTAACCTAGTTCCAGAAGGGTTCGTACATGGACAGAACCTAATAATGCAAACCATCTCCGCAATGTTCGAGAAATGCACTCTTTTTAAGAGGGAACAATTATCGTCTAGGGAGGATTCACTATAGGGGGAAGAACCGATCTTATTCTTTTGAAAAATTTTTTGACTGGCAGATGATATGTGAATCAAATACTGGAACCTGTCGTTGTTCCTTATGAAACAGTTATTGGTCCCAACATTGTTTACATGAATTATAATATCACACTACACACACCACGGGTTATGATAGAATGTTTAGAGAACGACAACATCGATATGTTTATATGGCTAGCACAGTTCCTGGATTTAATCGCTATAGAGCGCATTTGGGATATGCTTCAAAGAAAAGTTCTTTCTATGGATAGGCCAAGAGATTATAGGAGAACTCGTTTTTTAGGGATTCACAATAGATGAAATGAGACACCCCCACTTCACATCGATGACCTCATTCTGAACGTGTCAAGGCGATGCCGAGCGATTTTAAATAATCAAGAATTGCTTACAAGTTATAGAGCTATCAGAATTTTTTTGGTTTTGTCAAAATTTAAACTTGGGAATAGGTTTTAGTTATAAATGGAAATTTTCCGAAATTTGAGAAGTACATTGACATTTACTGTGGCCAGTCAAAGGTTATATTATTTGTTGCAGCTAACTCGTAACGAAGTCACAACATCTGTCTCATCCCTGTACCGTGTTATACGGACACAATCACAATTTTTCCGCCGTGTTATGTGAACTGGTATATACGGAGGCCTACTGTGTGGTATATATATGATCTCCGTTTTTGGAACTCCACCATGGGGATCTAAATAATGATTAAAACTAAAGTAAAAGCTACATAGTATGAAGTTAAAAAAAAAACATTTAAAAAAATTAAAGAAATTCCAATAAAAGCCGAAGGTATTGGAAAAACGGAGATTTTGTAAAAAAACTGTTTATTTTACTCCTCATTTTATTTAGCAAACTAATTGAAAATACTTTTCGATAGTCAACATGATCAACTTTTTTTTTCTTATAGGCCGCGACTTGATTTTTGAGAAATTTCAGAACAGTTTTTTTTCTGATAACGTCACAGTAACTGTCCTTTAACCACATCATATTAACCTTATTAACCTTCTAATCATGCAATTAACTTGTGCTCAAAATTTGAGCTAAATATCTCAAAAAATTTGCGAGCTCTAAAAGAAAACTTGAAAAAAATCCTGTATTTTCTTAACAAATAATTTCTCCTATATAGTTTGAAATGGCGAGATAATCCAAAATGCATGAAAATTCTTTTTCAATTACCTTTTTTACATAATAGTTTAAATGGAAAATATTATGGGTAAATTATGAATTAAATTAAAATTAAAGCAAAAAATGAGAAAATTACGTAAAAAACGTGTTCGAAGTGAAGCAACTGGAGGCATAAACCTTTTGGGTAACGTGCCGGCAACTCTAAATAGAATCGAACAATTTTCGTGACTTTGTTTTTTGGTTTCAAAAATCTTTGATTCCTGATTAGAACCTTGAAATAACACTTTCTCTTAAAAACAGCTCTCCGAATTATTATTTGCGACACATCCAACCATAAAGACGCGTTACACATTATCAGAGATGCCAACCAGGCGCGTTTTTTCACTTATTTTTCGTCTAAACGTTAACTGAACCCGTATTAAAATCGATAATAAGCAAAAAATACAAATTTAACAAGTATCACATCGTGCGCCACCTAACTACCATTCATAGAGATTATCATTAATATTCGTTTTATGTTAGGGGAAATCGAAATTGCATGCAGTTGCCATAAAATGGAGAGAACTCTAATTCCAGTATTTCCAGGAAATCAATACGAGTTATGCGCCACCTCTGAAATTATTACGCAACTACCTTCACTGCACTATTTTATAGATTTTCTATTGAAGTCGTTTAATTGCTATATAATATATATATGACAAATGTTATATGACATGACATATTGCAATAGAAACTCGCCGGAGGCAATGCTTGGGGTAATTACCGCAGCTCTCTTTCCAGAGCCGTATTCACTCAGATCTTCATCAAGCTCCTCTCCAGGCAATTATAACCGACTGGCGGCTAGAAGCACTTGTCAGATATGGTCCTTAACAAAATAATAAATTGCTACATTATTCGAAAATCTGTGCTATCTTCTAGATAGCGCAATCCCGAACATGCTGTTGGCTGATAAATCTCTTTCTCGCCTTAACAGAGAAATATTGCTTCAGCCCTCGATCTTAAAGGTGAGGGAAGGTTAACACGGCCCAAAGGGCACTCATTTATTATTAAAGTAAATTGAGGCCCGTCTCTCAAAGAAAGAACTTACATTTAAATCTGATTTGAATCATTGTTCCCCAGTATCATCACAATTTATCTGCCGAGGGTAGTTATCTGATTTAATCAAATAGCTGAAGGCTAAGTCATCAGCCTTCCCATTATTTCTACAACGCAACTGCAATTTTTCCGATTACGTAAGCGGTAATACACTAACCTGGATAAACTGGGATTACGTTGTACAAGTTAAACAAAACAAGAGGGGCAATTCGTTTTGCCTGAAGCTCGATAAATTTTGCCATTTAACCGAAGAAATGGAAATGGAATGGCACAGTCAGCAGATAGAGGTCTCTTCTAATACTATCGGCCCCTAGGGGATCAGTCAACTTAAGTGGTTTCTAGAAGTAGATATTGCTCTAAAATGGCCTTCAATGGACACTTTATAAAACATAGAACAAACCTTGAAGTTGGAGTGTAAATTTGCAGCACAAACAACCCATTTTCTTTCGTTTAGGATTGTCCTCAGATTGGCAGAGACTCTGGAATAACATTTGTCTCTTCCCTTGCGAATTAACAACTTTCCAGGATAAATAAGAGTTGAGATTAGAAAGGCAAATTCAATATTTAAATACGCGCAGATTGAAATAGAACCAAATTACTTTTCAAGAGTTTCTAAATTTGCTTTGATACTGAATACATGCAGGTGCGCCGTTTGATGGAAATTCGAATTCTGTTGGGAATCCTGCGGGGAGTTTACATATTGAAGTTTAATTATAGCTGTAAATGTGAATTAAAAAAAATAAATGACTTAAAAAGTTATTTCTCAGAGAAATTCACTAAATTTGAGATGGTTAAACTGTTCCCTTTTATTGAAATGACTTCATGAAACTAATGAATTTTGTAGTAAAATTGATACGAGAACAACTCTTTTTCCCACGAACTATTTTAATTTAAAGGTTCTTCCCAAATGAAAAACTGTGCTACCAGCAGTTAACCTGCCATAATCAACGCTTTACAGAATATCTTACGGAAGCGGACAGTAACATGAAAAATTTAAACTATGTGTCTTCAATGAGGTTAGATGATCTCCATTTCGATCTGAAGAGAGGTTCATTACTAGATGTTCAAGTGAACGAGTTATGATGCGATCAATGATATTTTTTCCAGAGAAATACTCAAATTTTGACAAGTATATATCGAATCTATTTTCGGCATAACTTTTGCTAAAGACATTTTCTCTCGCGTATTATCGTTTAAAATTTATATTAAGCGAAAACGTTGTGTTTAAAATTCGCACAACCCTCAGAGCCTTCATCACCTTCATCACCTAAATCTGGGATTTCTTGAATGGTGAACACTTCGTTTGCAATTTGCTCGTCAGATAAACCACCGTTCGTTTCTAAGTGTAGATCAATATTTACAAAATCAGTTTATAGTTCATCTAACATAGGAAGGTGTTTTTTTTGTCATAGCAAGAGGCACATCATCTTCAGTTTTAAAATCGTTATTTATCCTTCTTGCTGCCTCAGATAAATTTTTGCATGCACTGAACAATTGTCTACCAGAAGTATTTTTTTAATTCAGTATCTCACTCTTGAAAAATTTGTATAAACTAGGCAGACACCATCCGGGATTGGTTATTAGACATGTAGGACACAAATCACGACTTAATATTCTTGAAACGGCGTTTTTTTTTTAATTTTCCAATAACAATCAACTTAAGTGTATCTGATTCTGTCATATTGATAGCAACAAAAAGAGTAACCCTTTCTTTGGACATTTTTCCACCTCTGCACTTTTTTCCTTTAAATTTCAGTGTTTTTCACTCGTTTTGTAGCAAAGATCTGTTTCATCTGCGTTAAAAAAAAAAACCTCATCATTCTGGTAATTAATACGAATTTCTGACCATACAGTTTTGAACCAGTTTTCTTTTACTGCAACTGGCAGCTTTACCACTAATTTTTCCATACACAAATACCGAAAGCTCTCAATCCAAATTTCTGAGAATTTATGTTCCGTGCCTTTACTCATTATTTAGGCAAACTGTTCCGTTTTTGCCTGTAGTATTCAGCAGCAATCAATATTGCCGATTTTTAACTCTTTTGATTTTTATCCTTTTAAATAATAGCTGATCAATATTGATATGATTGGATAACTTAAGTTTTTTCTTTGGTGGCAAATTTTCATTAAACACATTCTTGATATTTTCTCGGTTCTTCCAAATTGTTACAACACTGAAATGAGATATGTAAGTGCTGCTCATTTGCAATGGTATTGTTGCTTTCACCTGCTTCGAGCCTGGAAAACTTTTCATTTTCTTGATGTCATTTTTTAAAACACCACAAAATTACGATAACGCAAACAAGCTGAATACATACAATGAACACAATATCTAATTTATATGTATAGTTCTGGATCATAATTCATGACTTTTCCCGATGATTCCTATTCTCTCTACGTTCTTCTATAAAGCATTTATTTCTTTCAGCCGTTTACAGACGCAAAATGTAAATTAAAATAGAGACGCTTAAAAACTAAGATTCCTTAACTTAAATCAATAAACCTAGTCGTCGCGGTTTTAGTTCTTTACTAATGGTAAATGGTTCAAGGAAACTGATTTTTTTTGTCTATTTATAGTAATTGTAATATAAATTTAATACTGCCAATATTCAATTAGAAATTCTGCAAAAAGAGATCAAAACTTAAAAAAAAAGTGGTGTTTTAGCACCTTTACACAAAAATCATAAAAAACACACAACCATACGTAGGTATGAAAAATATGTATTTAGAAAAAAATTCTGGAACTTGTCGATATAGCTGCTAAAAGCACTGCTTTTCAAAAATGTCGGTCACTCTTTGAATAACTTTGAAGAATGCTGGCAGTGTCGATTTTATACTACAATTACTATACTATATTCCATAGCGTCGTTATACCCGGTTAGCAAACCACCAAAAATGTCTATTTTGCAAAGTTTAAAAGCGAAATTTTTACAATAGGGTAAATGCAAATCCAATCAAACGTTCGAATTTCCGTCCCTACATGGGAATTGTCGTTGTGACCGACGTCGTTATACGCAACTTTCACTGTATTTTCAATGTAACTTCCCTCTTTCGCAAGGCACATTTCAAGACTTCGCTTAACTTCCCTCCCAGTAGCTTTTTTTAATATTTCTTGTGTCAACTTATCACAAGTATTTCTGTTTCTTTTCCTTAAGTGTTCCAAATTCCTTGAAAGGCTTTTATAAACTTTTTGTCCGAACGTGTTATTTAGCTATTACTGTACAATACAAGTTGTAGGAAACTAGATATAGGAATAAATCCAGGTTAGTTTAGCATTTCTGGATAAATGTTATTTCTGGAAAATATCATTGATGACGTCATAATTCGTTCCATCAACATTTTATAATATAAATGAACTTCCTCAATTCGGGATGGAGGTCATCCGACCTCCTTCAGTGAGGTCACCCATAGTTTAAATTTTTCATATTACTTTCCGTTTCCACAAAATAGATACAGCAACATCGAGTTTGAAACATCCTATTCATTTTCCGTTAAACTACATATTCAATTAGCATAAGGATATGCGGAAGAATCACACATACATTTTTCCTTGAAAAAACATGAACATAACCAAGCGGTCTGCTCTTTTATTCCTTTGGTGGCGCTCCTTTCTGGCTGTAACACAAGCGGCCTGCTCTGTATGTATTTTCGTATGTTTCGCTCTTTTTGTAAAATTTGCAAAAATAACCACCAATGAAAATTAAGAATGAGAAGGAAGTAAGGAAAAAATAATCATCTGACTCGCTTATCAACTATCAAAAGCAATTCGTAACGTTTCATCAATTTACTTAAAATTATCATTCACAATATTCCTAAAACAGTCGAGAGTTCGTTGGTCTATGATGTAAAAAGTACAGTCCTGAATTTTGGTGGGAGGATATTTTCAAAAGTTTTTATACAGTCAGTCACGAAAGTATTCGAACGAAACGAATAAGAATATAATATTACTATTTACTTGTCATATAGTAAATTAAACTATATAATCAAGAAGAGAATATATGTATATAGATAAATCGTTACTACTCAAAAATTACAAATACCATCCTGTTTAAAAGGTAGTTGCAGTATTCTTTTTATTGACACACCAAAGTATTCGAGCACTTCAAAAAGGAAAAAAAAATACGAATTGTAAATAATATTTTGAGCGAAAGGTACCAATATTTGTCAGCTAATGTTGTAAAGTCAATAGGTAAATATCATTTACCACCATAGATTATTGTTTATAAAAATGGCAAAAAAAAGTAGTGAAACAACAGTCGTCGAACGAAAATGAATATTAAATGGCATCACAGAAGTAAAACACATGCAGATATTGCTCATTTGTTAAGTAGAAATCAATCAACTAGCTCGTACATTAAAAAAAAATAGAACACAGGAAAATATCATCAGTAAACGTCGATCAGGAAGATCAAAGAAATTGACAAAACATGATGAGTCTATGGTTTTACATGACAATGTAAAAAATCCTTTTATTCCTGCATCAATATTAGCGGGATATGTTTGAACCCAATTTGGAAAAGAAGTACGTCCTGAATTATGTAGACGTTTGTTACGAAGTAACAACATACAAGTTCTTAGAAAGAAGCTTTATATCATCCAGAAAAACTGAAAAAAAGCGCGTCAACTTTGCAAAACAATACATAACTAAGGATAAAACATTTTGGGATAAAGTACTTTTCTCTGATGAAAACAGCTACAATGTTTTTGGCAGTGATGGACACCAAAAAGTGTGGAGGACAAAAATACAGAACTGGGTCCTGGAAACTTACGTGCAACTGTTAAAAATGGGGGTGGATCAATGATGGTGTGGGGGTGCATGGCGGCAAGTGGGGTTGGAAATCTTGTCATCATAAACGGAATTATGAAAAATGTGAAATATTTGCAAGTATTAAAAAATAATTTAAAAGAAAATGCAAACAAATTTGGTTATTGATTCCAACAGGACAATGATCTCAAAACACACAGCCCATGCAGTGATAACTTGGTTGATTTATAATAACCCTCACTTATTATCAAATCCACCACAACGACCAGATGTAACTCTCATCGAACATTTGTGGGATAAAGTCGAAAAGAGACTAAGAACCTACCCGATCACCTCTAAAGACAGTTTAGCTCAATATATCTTGGAGTCCTGGAATTCTATTGGTGCCCAAGTGACATAAAATTTAGCACATTCCATACCACGACCTTTTCAAGCGGTAATCGAGGAAAAGGGGGACTCAACCAAATATTAAAACTCTGAAAATCTATTTACTTTTAATATGTTCGAATATATTTGTGGGTTACATTTTATGATTTGCGTAGAAACATTATAATTTATATTGGTTGTATTTAATTATTTTTAATTTTATTTTTATCAAATTTAATAAATATTAATGCACTTTCGTAATATATAGCGTATTTTATTTTTGTATGATGTATATAGATAACAAAGGATTTTACTTCAAAAATTTAATAGAGTTCGAATACTTTCGTGATTGTCTGTATATGTATATATTTTTGTTTAGATTTATTTTTATTTTAACTTTAAACAAGTTAAACAACTAAACAAAATTAGACTAAGAACCAAATTAGGCTGAAAGGGTTTTTTAATATTGAAATTCCCGCTTTCCTTCCACAAACTACAGCGAAGGTCAGTTCAAGGTGAATACAGATGAACGGAAAACGCATGACGCCTCCAAATATTATATAACGTCAACATTCCACACATTCCAATTAGAAGTGTTTAACTCCCGTTAAAGGGGATAATCGATTTAATAAAGCGATAGCTCTAAAGAAAATGGGTTAATGTGTCATCATAAGTAAGACAGAGATTCTTCATATACTAGATAAGGACAGAGTATATGTAACACACAGAGAGAGAGACAACGAGATAATATTGCGATCCTTCTCCGAGATGTCTTTTTCGTTCCTCCCATTATAACCTCAAAATATTTCTTTTCATTTGAAATTACTTAGAAGATTGTTAATATTACTTTATTTCTAACTTAAATGTATGAAATTTAACTAATTTCTTTCCTTTACTATGTTCTATGTTGGAACCAACATTCCTAAATATCATAATAAACAATGCAGGTTACCTTAAGTAACAAACTAAATAACTTTAAAGTAGACAATCGCCCCATTGTATGCAGTGGAACAGACTACAAAATCCAAGAAATAGTAGTAACTGAGCTTGTTGCATTTTTGGATCAGTGTTGCTAGGTAGATGTGGAAAATGCTATTCTGGAAGCATAGAAAACATAAATTTTCTATCAAGTATCTAGTACAAGTCGAACTTCCGACAAAATTGATTGGGGAACCGTAAAAAAACAGGTAAGAATCCTTTTGCAATATGAACTACTTTCAGTCTTGCAGGACCGTCCTTTCGCCTTAAAATAACGTTTTCAGCTAATGCAAGAAGGTTCTGTTCAGTGCTATATACGGTTAAAATCGATTATAAGAAACGGTCTCTTAACGATCTAAATGGCAGGAATGTACAAAGTGTCTATTTAATTAGGTGCTTTAAAGATTGCTTTTCGAGGAAGAATTTGCAGGTTCAAATCCGTTATAACGAATTAATGTCTATTAAAAAGACCATCCTAAAGAATTTATTGAGTTAGTTTAGGTATGTTTTTGTCGGGATGACCTTGAGACCAGGGAATCCCCGTGTATTTCAACGTAGTCGATTTTACACGATTTTGGACTGCATTAGCTGGATTTTATTAGCATTTGATGTTAAGATTTGGGTAATTTATAAATCCGTCGATGCCCATTTGGCCTTGCATAAAATTAATGTGCGTATGTCTAGGTTAGGTCACGCCCCTAATCGCCCACCCTTCAAGTGGATGCAGTGTGAGCCGAGGCGAATATAGTATATGTATGGACATGTTAACCAGGATCGGATATAACGAAAGTCGGGCTACAGCCAACAAAATTTCTGGTGTTCTTCGTTATAACCGAATTCAACTGTATACATATATCGTTTCGGCTGGATTATAGAGTAGCTTCTCACAACTTAATTTTCCCGATCACTCCCTTCAAAGTCAATAATAATTCCTGTATATGTGTGTGCATATAAGGGCCTTGCACAAAACTGAATCAAAAGAACTGCACTATATTACGTTTACTTACCGACTTGTCATAAGAAACATTTTCTACGCTAGGTGCGTGACCTCCAAAGGCTGGAATTATGCCACTGCCCGTCTGTAATCAAATAGAAAGTTGTTTGTAATAACTGTGACTATAAATAACTGTAATGCAGTTGATGTCTGTTTTAAGTTCGGGCCCGTTTAGGTTTTTTCGGACCGTAATCGGATGACGGTAATTAGGCCCAGTCCAAATTATTTGAAAGAATAAATATTAAAAATTTTCAATAAAAAACGGTAGAAAGAAAAAACTAGTTGAGCTAAACAGAAACGTATTTTGTTTTCTTCTTTTCTTATTATGCAGCATTTCCCTGCAAAATTTCTGCAAATTAGCACTGGATGCGGCCGGGCGGTATTAGAAGCTGCCTGTTGATAATTGATTGTTCTTTGCCTATCGAAAACTGATGTTTATCGAATCTATCTACCACCATTTCCAAGATCCTTATGCTGTTAATTATTACGGGGAATGCCTTGTATTGGCTTTTAATAATAAAACACTAAATCTGAGTAATATCTTGGAGCTAATCCACCCTTAAATAAACTGACTTGAGAGGTTTTACGGATATAACCAACTCTGAGGCTTAAAACCCCAGAGCAATGTCAGTTAAAATAAAAATATAAAACGAATGCTATAAACGGTTGCCACTTGATAAACCGAGACACAAATTGCATTAAAGTGCTAGCACATAAAACTGCTTTCGGAGAACTGCTTTGTGGTTTCTCAGGACAGTGTTTTAGCTAGAACAAAGGCAAAATTTTGTAAGTTTTGGAGGAAAATTTCAAACAATATAGTTGATATTTTTCAAAAATCAAAAACAGTATCAGTGAGAGCTGGGATATTTTTTAGGCACCTTCCGCGTGAAGTACTAAATTTTATAAAAATAGTTGATTTAAATATGCATATGTAGTGTTATCAAAAAGAAAATCAAACGAAATTTCTAGTTTTTCAGTGTTCGAATTCATAAATCAAGGCTAGTTCCCATATGTCCGTTTAATCTTAATTAATCACTGATTGATCCTATTGATCATGGCTCTCCCGAGTATGCATAGCCAAATCCGATTATGAGTCGTTTTCGTGGCCGTGAATATCCGAGCGTGAACACTACAAATTCCCTTCCATGTTCTCCAAATGTCCAGATTGAAATCAATCAAAAAGGTGACTAAATTTTATTATCTTTCTTCATTTTTCATGTTCACTATTGAAGATTTAGTCATAGTTTATAACTCGTAGATAGTACAGGGTGCTTAAAAAAAAAGGGTGAATCTGGTAGCCATGCCTTCTTTCAACATAACGTTCACAAGAATTCATATTTAAAAATCATACTTCGCGAAGTCCTCAAAGTTCAATTTGAATTATCTTTTGTTTCATGGGGCGCAAAAATTTGTGAAAAATTCCTATATGAAAATTTTTTAATTTTTCATGCAAGTGTCAATCACTTACCAACCAGTCGTTTGGAGGTAATATGCTATACAAACTCTCGTTATCTTTTATTATCCCTGTCGACAGTTACAACGAAATCGTTTTTTCTTTGTTAACCGGCTACTAGAGAATTAAAATTGCTTCCGGAACTCGGCCGGAAACTCTTGATAGACAACATAAAAGTTTTAATTTAGTTTGCACGGGTTTGAGTAGCTCTCAAACGAAAAAAATCGCTATGCATACAGTGCATTGTTCCTGTGAAAATAACCGCCATTGAAGCTGGAAATATTATGAAAAATTGTACTATGCTTTCGGCTATTTTGCTGGAGAAATATGAAATGTTTCATTTCGCTACACTAGGATATAATACTCTAATGTGTAATGATATTTGTGCTCCAAATTGAAACTAGTCCTAGAATTTTACAGCCTAGTAGTGAAATTAGGGCTTAAGAGTGATAGAAGTGAGTATGTCCTCTGAAAAATATTACGTCAACGTAGTTTCATCCCCTAGGAAGCCCTACTTCTATCTCCTAGAAAATGGATATCTGGCTGTAATAAGGAGAGCAAGATATTAAGGGAACCTGTATTTTACCCATCATTTCTTTCGGGAAACATGATAGCGATAAGAAACCTATTTCAATCCCCGTTGCAATGAAGAATAGGAAAGTTTTTAATAGCTATGATATGAAAAAAGTTGGTCTATAAATCTCTCAATAGCATCCGACCAACTTTAAGAGAGCTACGAAGAATAAGATAAGATATGCTTGGACTACGAAAAGCGAATGACGAGTTTCAGTTAGGTAAACATGGGTTTTATATTGAAATTATGAGGTATTTGAGGACAAATTGAATAAACGACAAATAATTCGTCATATCTAAACCGCCAAAATATTTTATTAAATATTAAATAAATGTTCCTAATCAATAACAAAAGATTAACATTTGGAAAGGGGGCAAGCGACAGTATATTTGTACAGCCAAATTGGCATAAATTTCTCCATTAACACGAACAATTCTCGCCTTTACCATGCACTTATCACAGAATATCCCATTTTCGATCTAATTGGGGGAGGGGAGGTTCAGGTGTTTTCCGAATAGATGGAGAAAAACCGTAGTCAGGACTCTTAGCTCGACTTAAGAGCCAATTTCAATAAAAGCATATTGATATGTCGAGTCGTTTGGAAGAAACGGGGCATTTTTCGTTTTGCGTCGTTTGCTTTGGAGCCCAATAACTTTTTTGTTTGTTAATATCTTAAATTTTGGCAAAAACATCTTTTGCTTATTTTTTAACGTGCAATCCAGTGGCGTGATCGAATTTTTTCCAACTTAATTTGTTTTCGAGTTACAGATCAAAATTGCATTTTTTTTTCAATGGAAACCATAGCTGGCTATGCTTTCGATAACTAGACATTTTTTAATTTTATTGAAAATTTGTAGTCCCACATATTTACCTCGGCAAATACAAAACTCATAGACGACTTTTTGAAAAACACCCCCTAGCTAAGTCAGGTACGAGCCTTTGTTTTCTACGGGCATTCGTAGCTAGTTATTTGACACTTCCGTAATTCTTTCATGTAAATAAATATCAAACACACAGATGTATTTAGATTAAAAGCTATATTTAAATTCAAATTTTCAAAGCTTTCCATAAAATAATAATGAATTATTCAAATTAATAACTTTTTTGTGATGGCTCTTGTTAATAATACAAAGTATTAAAATTTTGAATGCTTGGATATGATTGGCACATATTATCAATGTAATTTTAATGCAGACCAAACTGCAGAGGAATATTTTAATAGGTCGATTGTGCGTTTATTACTTTAATTATATTTTTGAAAATGCAATATAATAATGTGGCTTCGTTGAAAACTGCCTGAAAGAAGACATCCAAACAAGAACATATTCGTCAGATTAAAAAACATCTAGTGTTGCATTTCCTTTTAAAATAAAAAGAAAAAAATTTTCAGAAAGCTAGAAAAAAAATCAAGTGCGCAGGTGGATTGCACAAAAAAAATACGCAAAAGATGTTTTTGCTGAAATTCAAAATATTCACAAACAAACAAGTTATGGGGGCTTTAAAGAGTACGGCATAAAAAGAAAAAATCCTGCATCTCCCGAAGGAGTTGAGATGTCAAAAATTCTTTTTACCCCATTGGAGTTGGCTGAAAAGTCGGACAAGAGTCCCCACCACGTTTTTCCGTCATGAACTTGGCACGGGACAGAAACCCCCCAATTACATCAAAACTAGGCCAGCCTACACATACCACGTGGATTTGCGCAAGAAACTCTGCTTTCAGGGTACTTTCCCGAAAATCCTATCTCCCAGGGCACTTTCCATTTTATTCATGGGGGTGGCAGGTAATACCTTTCTACCTAAATACTTAATTTTTAGATTCTTCTGTTGTGTTGCTTTTTCGTATAATTACCTCCCTGTAATAAAATCGGACGCTGTCTAAATCCAGCTTAAGCGTGTACCGCTGGAGATGTTGATGATAATTGAATTATTAAATAATTCAATAACCGTTTGCATCATATGTGGTCATAGAAAATATGTTTTCTAACCGTCGAAAATAATTACATGTAATTCGAGAACATTACCGGTTAATTAACTTTTCCGTCAGTGACGGGAAATGGAATTTTCGTTATTTGTTCAACAATTCATTATTACACCGACATAGTAAAATTTAAATTTACTATTCACATTGGGCCAATATTCCGATTAACCGCTAGGTGTTACTCAGGTAAATTTATCCTTTCCGTGGATCAGCATTGGTCCTACCAAAAATTGTACTTCGCCCGCTATTTTTCAGAGCACTGATCAGACCTTTTAAACTTTGTTTTGCATTTTGCTCAGACTGCAGCGATGGTTTGAATGTATACATCATCATTGGGCGTGGTCACACACGCATTGATTTCCTTTTACAAGGCTTTATTTGAATATTGATATTATTGCCAAACTGTCGATATACATACTTAAATAGTGTGCTCCGAATGCACTCTAAATAATGGATTTAATGTGGTTTGTATGCGGGCGGAATTGTTGATATACTGGGTGTCTACTGGTGGTTTTTTTATGTCGCCCTCTAAGGAGATAAAGTTAATAATGGCGCTCCCTGTATATTGCAGCCTTTAAGGCTAAGAACGATAAACATTTTGACAAATGTGATCCCTCGTCACTGCTGAACAAATCCCGAAAATTTAATACAGTAAACCCACATTCACATCTATATTTACAAAATAATTTTTAATAAAAATGTATAGTTGTGATATAAAGCTGATCATTTCAGTTTCGAATCGTTTCTATTTGAATATAATTAAATCGATGACCGCGGCAAGTTAAAAATGGGAAACTGTGTGTACCGCATTGTTATAAAAATAGTTTACAATGTTGATTTTGCATCGCTGTATCATCATAAGCACGTTAACTACTGCATTGTATCATTAATACAAAAAAATCAGGCATATACAGGGTGTTCGACGACGAGACTAAGACCGGGGTTAATTATACAGCTTATTTTCAAAAAATAATGTTATGTAAACATATGTCCTGAAATGAGGCGTTACCGAGATACAGCGTAATCAAATTTTTATAAATGATGAAAATATTGTCTTTACATCTTCTGGAATGCGTAAGATGCCTTGGGCAAATTTGGCGTGAATAATAATAAATCTCAAGAACACTGACCCAAAAACAACTATCACGCTGTAAGTATCAGTTTCCACTGATATGTCATATCGTTGTGGATATCCGTAAGAATAGTGTTCGCCCAAAACCAGCCCCTTGACTTCAGGAAGTTCGTTAGTTACAATGCTCCTCGCGTGGAAAATGCTTGGTTAGCATGCTAATCAGAGTTCGGCTAGGCGCGCATAAACGATTAAAATATCAGCCGGTTTTTAGCTATCATAAGAAACAACAGCTTCCGTTTTTGCACCCTCTTGAATTCACCCTTAAACTCTCCGTTAAAATGTTTAAAAATTGTATATCTCTAAATATAGCCTAGTTTATGGCCGATGCTCTCGTGAATTGGAATGCTAAAGCCCCTTTTTCTTTATCGGGTACACTTGCCTTTCAAAAACATCTCAATTGACGTTCGAATAAACAACATTTTACGACCGGTAGAATCGGGATGAAACATTAAACTATGATACTATCCGCCAGTTCCCGTAACAGTAAAATGAAAAATTTATCACCAACAGACACGAAACTCCTCGCATTCTTAAGAAAGTATTTTGAGGAACCCCAGGAATCTGCTCTAGTACCACAACGTCCTTTATCGCACCAGCCAGATTGGTTGCATGTGAGCTGAACTGCAATACCTGTCTAATTAGCTCAAAAATAATTTGCTCTAAATCGGGATGTGCAAGCTCTTCTTCGCTACAAATCCTCACTAACAAAACCCTTAATGTGTTGCCAATACTACACGTAAAAATAGAATTTCAATAAATGCCCTTCTGTTTCCTTTTAATCTCCACAATGCGGACTTTTCCAACACTGGCCTATCAGACCGACATTTTCAATAATCTCAGCTTTTATAACGAATGCAAAACGATATCCCTGTGTTCAAAACCATCAAAATAAAAGAGTTTCTTTTAGCTATTATCATTCCTGATTCCCGAATAATCCCGGCGCCCCCTTGGTCTCCATGCCTCCTCCCTCCTTTTCCTGTCATTACGATCATTTTGTTTTATCCCAAGCCGACTCTACATGGAGACAGCGAAGCTGCACCAATATTAACTCTAGTTAATCTGGTAAAATTTAATTCCGATAACTACTTCAGTATCATGCACGGTCGTAGAAATAGTAGAGTTCTACTCGTCAAAAATTACTTTTGATTATTCAAAATCGTCATCAAAGTCAGTTTAGCCGCTTCGCATGGTAAACTGTTCTCCCAGAAAACTGCGTTAATCGTTAGACAATGTACTATTTTCTAATTGTGACAAGTCAAGTGCCAGTTTTCCTTGTCGAAACCGATGATTGAACGTGTTTCATTTCGTAACTAGTTACACCGTGAAACCTTCATTTCGTGACTGACATTAGGCCATTACAAAATTGTTGTTTCGCTGCGGCAACTTAACGTTTGCAACAGAGGTCCCCAAACTTTTGAGAAATGGGTCCGCATGTGAATACAAGGTCCGCCTTTGAGCGCTGACGCAATGTGTACATGGGAAATTACAAGTTTATGTATTTTTTGAAGCTTGTATTTTTGTTTTGTGGAAAAACCTGACATTGTAAAAATATTTTCAAGCTGACATGACTTCCGGTTAAATTGGAAATTGACCTTTGTTTAATTTTTTTTTTAATCAAACATGGCAGTTTTTTCAGTGAAAATAGGTTTTTCGTCGAAAATAAACAGAAGTTTCACAAAAAAATATAGTTGCCGATTCTCAACTGTTTTTGATTTATTTTGACGATTTTTTCGACACTTGCAGAGCTTCACTAAGATTGAATTACCTGCAAGACTATTTGGCACAAATTGGACGTAATTTTAAATTTCTGGAAAATCAACAAATTTTGATAATCAATATTTTTTGTTTGTTTTAGAGAAAGTAAAAAAAAAGAAATTTGGAATTTTCAATTTCCACAAAGACTTTTTTCAGAATAGCACCGTACAGTTATTTTTGAACCATTAGACATATTTATTATGCCAATAATTAATAGTTTTTTAGTAAATCGAAAAAAACTAGAAACTACTGTATGTTGCGTAACTAATGGACACGTCAGCGCACCATTACACAATCAAATTAGTTCATATTTATTTTTATTACATGTTTTATTTTTTACAACGTCAGGTTAGTTCGGATTAGAAACTACCATCGACACCACGTGCAATAACTTAAGCATGCTTCCACATAAAGCCTTTTAGCGCACATTTTTGATTTTATATTGCACCAATATTTAATATGGTGAATAATGGTGAAATTTTTTTGTCCTTGGGCGGGGGTCAAAGGCCGGATTGGACCGTTGGGCCGTGGTTTGGTCAGTCCTGCCTCACAGAAACAGTTTTACGTATACAGAGTACATCCAGTAGGCCATTGTAATTTTTTCACTGTGCGGCAAAATGAGGAAAAAAATCGAGTTCGAAACTCATTAGAAAATGTAATTTTGAGTAACTCGCGTCATATTGCCGGATCTCGCTTCACTCCTCCCGTAAAATTTCATTAGTTTGCGTAGTACATAGATAGCTACATTATTTGAATTATCGACTGCAACACATCTTGGCTAATTCAGGGGCTCTTTGAGCTTGTTCCTTAAAACTTATGTCAAATTCCCAAGAGGAAATCCTGAGGTGCATTGTAGCTTTAGCGACATATGGATAAATCTATGCGATGTTGTGTAAGCGTACCTACTAGCATATAGATAAATGACCGTCATCTGTTAGGATAAACTTGAAGTGAACTATTGATTTAGTTGGTTTGTGAACAAACAAGAAAAAAGTAGCCGAAGAGGATTATTCAGCTGGTTATTTAGTAACACGGAATTTTATTAATGGTGTTTTATAGGCCACATAAACCTCGGGCAAGAAATGATAATTGTCCCAGTCATTTCGCGTTACATTGTTTACCTAGTCCATGGCAGCGTGGAGGACGGTTAAATGTTTCCGCTTTTGAACGGGATAATTAAGACAAATCGGGGAATACTGAGTCTCACAAAATAAATTGCCACTATAACCTTATCTTGTTACTTTTAACAAGCAGTCTTGCCTCAGTTTCGCCCCGTTCTCGAGAAATTTAGCTTCTCTTAATTTAAGAACTTTATCCTTTTGTTTAGTTTAAAGTCTTAAGCTAAGTAAATCTCGAAGAATGTTTCAAATCGTTATATTCAAGGTCATCTATGCTAGAAATGGACAATATACAGGGTGGTGCCAAGAGCGTTCCGATGTTCAAGGTGTTCATTCTGTGGATTGTTCTCAGACGAAAATGCTATACACGGTGTTTGATAGGTAATGCAGAACACTGCATAGAGCGTTAGAGGAGGACATTCTGAATTGATTTAACCGAACGTATCTATACAGTGTTGTTCACCCAATCCATTCATTAAAATTCACTAAGATGTAAAACTGATAGAAATTTGAAAATTTGAAGTTAAGTGAACTTCAACGTGTACTATTTAAAAATATATATATTTTCAATTTCCTGTCACTTCCGGTTTAACCGTACATAAATGTCAAATTGCTTATTTCAATTGAGGCCTCTAGTATATTATTTTATTTTTAGATTCTATGTAATATTTCAGACACATTTTCCGTGTAATGACCCATCCTTAGCGCTTACCGTTTTTGAGATATTTGACCTTGAATTAAGAAAAGCTTCCGTAACGATCAATTAAAAAAAAAAAACATAATCAGAATATTTCACAGAATGTCAATGCGTAGTGTTAAGGTTACACTCTTGCTATTTATATGTTTAAGTATTGTACAGGGTGTCCAAAATTGAGTTCCTAACATTAATATTTTTGAAGTTGCAAAAGTCAATTTTTTTAAATGAAACGCTCTATACCTTTAAGCAGTATCAAGTAGAGATTATAATTCTCTTTCAAAGCGTATCAGAGTCACCCATACCCATTCCGAACCATTTTCGAAATAATTATGTTTTATTACGTGAACCTACTAATAATATAGTAGTACGTCTTCATTCTGCTAAATTTTTTAATAACTTGCCAGAATATAGATGTATTACTAGTTTCAATTAAAATTGAATTATTTCGAAAATGGTTTGGATTAAGTATAGGTAACCCTGACACAGTTCGATAAAGAATTACATTTTCTACTTGATACTACTTAAAGCTATAGGGTGTCCTATTTGAAAAAGTAGACTTCGGTGACTTCAAAAATGTGAATGTTAGTAGCTGAACTTTAGACACCCTGTGCAACACTAAGCCATGTAAATGGCAAAAGTGTACACTTAAAACTCTGTATTGACGTTCGGTAAAATATGAAGATTACGCTTTTAATAACTACGGTAATATGTAATTTCAAAATTAATCATTACGGGGGTATGTCTTCAATTCAATATTAAATCTCTCAAAAACGGTTAGGGCTAGGTATAGATTATACAGAAAATGTGTCTAACATATTACGCAGAATCTAAAAATAAAACTATATGTTGGGAGCTCGTTTAAAATAAACAAGTTGCCAGCTATTATCAGTTAATCCGAAAGTGGCAGGAAGTTGTAAATATTTTTAAAAATTAGTACACGTCGAAGTTAACTTAATTCCAAATTTTAAAATTCGTATCACTTTTAGATCCTAGTAAATTTTTAATGAACGGTCTGTGTGAATAATCCTCCATACGATTCTACCAAGTACTAAGGTATTTCATACAGTTTTCCTAATAACTAAGTTTTTAATATTTTTCAATTTGACCGTGTTTTCCTACAATTATTAAAGTGCAGCAGAACAACAAGCTCTTTCATCACAAAAATGCCCTAAACTTTTTTGTTTTGTATGTAGCATCGGGTGTTTTTGGTGCTACTTAAGATATATGATGTTGGTTATATCTTTGTAATGAAATCGCAGGTCAGAGAAAAGGTATACAAGTTTACGTTTATTAATACGGAATATACAGACTAATGAATGTAATGATCGCGGACACGACGACTGCCTTACAATGACCGACCGTATCCCAAAAACAAGGGCAAGAAAAAGAGAGGGCCCTCCATGCCTTGTCCATCCTTAAGTACCAACACCCATGGTGATAAACCATGGGCGAACCTTGATCAGGGTGCCATCTGCACCATTTCCGCATCAAACCGTGGCGTCTTAACCGGGAATTGGAACTGCAGCTGTGAGACCGACAAGGTCTATTGCGGGCAATTCCAGCACCGACAAAGCTCACTATATGCAGTTCCAATGCCGACCAGGTTTATTGCGGGAATTTCCAACATCGACAAGACATGGCATGGGAAATTCTCCTGCTCTAGCCAATGCCTACCAGTGCCGTGCCTCAAGGGGTATTTCTAACTTAAAAGTAATTCCTACTGCCTAACCCTTATCGAACTTACACTTAACGCATATTTACAAAATGACTAGACACGAAACTAAAGCGCAGGGTTAGTTACGTAACCCTACATGTATGAATAGATTGCTGAAATTATTTAAGCTAAAACGGCTTTACTACTTACTTAGAACTTCATACACATTATTTTCCTAGTTTGTAGTATGGCAAAGACTCAACTTCAAATGAGGATTTTACTTGAATACTTAAGTGTACATTTTTTAAAATTTGTTAAAAACTTCCTTAGGCAATGGTCTTTCAGTTCTTACGGAAAGTTTTTGAAGAAATATTTTAAAAATTAGAGCAATTAATCTTAAAAGTTTTAAGTGTCCACCAAGCGCCTTCGCCAGGGCTTAAGCTAGCCATTTATAATTTTACGACACATTTTGAGATATTCTAGATATTTTTGAGTTTTTATCATTTTTAATACATTCTGCGTATTCTGTTTAAATAATACTTAATTCCGCAAAATAATATTTAATTTTTCTATGTGAAGAGAAGAAGCATTCGGAGATTTCTTAGTTGATATGGAAAAAATAAAAAAATCACAAATAATGGTAAATAAACTGTTAATAATTTGTTTATTATGTTCAAAATTAGAACCATAACTCTGAATACATCTACGCGCTCTGTTCCTCGTCGGCGTTGTCACACTGAGTCTCATTTCCCGTTTAAGTGATTGGGCTGCTTGAATAATTCTGGCGATTAAAAGGTCTCTATTTTGAATCGCATGTACAATGTAAAACGTATGTCTCAAAATCATCCGTTTCCTGGATTCCATCACCAACATGGGCCACCCTGCACACGGGAAAATACTAAAGTGCCAATATTTTAAAGATATCTCGTCAATAATCGAGGACGGACAATGATAAGACGGTCATGGAAGTCTTCCTTTTTTTTGGATATTTCCAGAACCCCTAGGAATTGACATACGGATTTTTTGACGCAGTCGAGTCGACCTTGCAAGTGGTTTCCCAGATCACCCTGCGTGCTGCATAGCATAAGTTCCTTGGTCAATCCGTATTTTAACTCACTCGTGTCGACCATTCCTTCCACCTGATCCTCTAAGTTGAAGTGTCTATGTCCGTCCTATTCGCCGAATGTCGAAAAAAATTTAAGCAATAAGTGGATCTAAATGCAAATGAAATTCGTTGAATTACAAATTACATTTCGACACACTCATGACGGTGAAGGCTCGAATTTAAATTATAAAAATTTAGAACAGACGTCGAGCGAAAACCGCCACCCGAAAGAGTTGATGAGGGTACATAACATGAACCATCAGAATAATGGGTGTTAATAAAACGGCATTCCCTTTTATACACCGAATTTTTAACGTGACGGGAAAGAATATAATTACCGGAAATCTGCATCAATTTTAAAAGAGCGAAAGCGCAATTCCACTTTTATAAAATGCCCAAGAATTACCGCATCGGGTTTCCTGATGCCGCAGGTGATAACATGCAAAACTTGAGGTTTGCAAGTGAAAACGGGCACGAAACCGCAGAAAATTCACATACTGGAACTGAAATATTCATGAATCTCTGAAACTAATGCAGGTCAATTAATCCCGACATCCGGATGCAGTTCCCAACACCAAACCGAGTTAAATCAATGTGGATCAACTTTGAAGTTTCGTGTTGGAGCTAATACGGTTCATACGCATGCAAGTTTGGCTATTTAACAACTATGATGTGGTTTACTCCCAGACCAATATTTCAAGTTACAGATGTAATTCCGGGGCCTTTCACTTGCATCCCAATTTCCGAGCTATTTTCATTAAGCCTTGAGTTCATAAGCGACTTTTCATTGCCTAAGCAACCTTCCAGAGTAAAGCAACACAACTTTTCTAGTTAGGAATTGATGGGGTACGCAAACATAGCAAGAACGAATTACGTTCTTGCACGCGAGAGATTAGCACACTCCGGAGGCATCTTGCAATTTCCCTACAGCATTTCCCTCAGTTTCTTATATATTTATCAAGGAAACTAACGAGTAGCTGCCGAGAAAATGTTTAAATTTAATTAGGTATCATGGCGAGTTCTTCCGTCACAACAAATTCGATTTCAACTGAATTCCCTAACAAAATTTGGATAATGGTGAAAAGTTTCAGCTTGCTAAATGCTAATTAGATCGCGGCTGTAAGTAACGAAATTACCACCTTTGAGGATTCGTCAAGCAACGTTAATGCCTGTGAGATCTCCAGAAATCTGACTCGAGCCTCTAGACATCCAGGCAAAGCTCCATAATTCTCTGTGATCATCCTTTGTCTTAGAGTCGGCAGGTTCCTCTCTATTATTCTATAAATTATGTAAAATATCCAGAGAAACCTCTATGAGGGAGAATACCGGGAGAATTTTAAATGCAAATGCAAATTACATATTTCACACGGCCAGCAGCCTGCAGGGTTATGAGACGTGAGTTATAACTCTTCCTTTCTCTCTCTCTGTATGATGTTACAGGTACCTGAGCCAAGAAAATGTCATGAGAATTGACTGGACTTATGCCGAAATTCAATTTTACATCCCAGGTGAAATGCAAAGAAATGCAATAAGCTCCTGCGGAATCAAGTTTTGGCTCTATCTGATGCGCATTCTTAAGGGCCAAATTATTAAAATGCTGTCAAATTTGACTGCAAGCCTTCGCCACGACGATTTCATACTATTAGGCATTCGCATAATTGTGGTTTGTCTGAAAACAACCCTGATGCTAAATATCACTGCGGCCTAGTGACCTAACGCCAGCGCTAAGAGTCAAATTATTAACATGCTGTCAACTTTAACTGCAGGCTGATTTCCAAGGTTTTTGATGGTTTACGCAATAGTGACGCTACTTTTTTATGAAACCAATGGTGCTGCTGACGTAACTTACAGGAGGATTTTGGGAAAATGCCATTATGGGACCCCCCTCGTATTCTTTTACTTTCTGGCTCATCAAAACGCAGAAAATTGACTCATAGGTGAATTTTCCCGTAAAATTCGAGGATGAACTCAGCTTTTTTCTATATATTATAGTTTTTTAGTTGTTGACTAACGTTTGATTTTTTTTTCTGAAACACCCTGTATTTTTTCATAATAAAATTTTACTTGTAATTATTTTTTTGAAAATGTACAATACTTCAGGGTTGTTTCTGTATTTGTTTGGCGAAATTACTATTTATTACTTTCCAAATTATTTACAGCAAAAAGGCTATGAAATGCAGATGGTTCCTTACTCTATACAAGATGGACAGATTTGCAGTGTTTTTACATGAATTCTTATGTCCAGAACGGCCAAAGAAGCATCAGAAAAAAAAACTGAAGGGCGCCACTGAAGGGTGCTAAGCACAGCGCCTTAAGAGAGCCACGACTCGTTCTCGCGCGTTTTTTTCTTTTAGAGATTCTGATGTAATAGACATCACTATCGAATAAAAGCAATCAGTAAAGTTGACTCAAGTTGGTCACGACGAAAACGCCATTTATATTAACAATGCCTTAGCAACACCCCGTGCAACTGGCCGGCTGGCACCAGTTAACCGGTTTGGCGTTGCTCAGCACTGACCAAGGAGGTCAATATTGAGATAAGGATGTAGGTCGACTGCAGTATGGAATCTAAAAAACCCAACAAAAAAAGCCATTGAAAGAAATTATTAGGTCTCAATTAGCATGCCGAACAGCGATGGTCACATAATCTTGTCGTCACGATGGTAGACAATGATACCCGTCGATTATAAATTAGAAAGTGATAGTAATCGACCAACTGCTTTCTCACAGTACTCAAATAAGCTCTCAGTGAAGTTCGGAAAACTAAAAGAGACAAAAAAAATTATTGCAGAGTCTAAAGGAGTTGTATGGGAGCAAACGTTAATTGGAAATAAACATATCAATAAATCCAAGTCAAGATATCCAAGCGTTGCCAAATGGAATTCTTGAAAATAGATGGAATGAAAAAAATCTAAAAAGAAAACTGGAAAAAACGAACGTAAAATTTGGAAAGAGGGTCGTCTTCAGGGATTGCCTTATAATGGATAAGCCGTATTCCCACGTACCCACCTGGGTGAGATCATTAAACTTGATGCTACAAAATTTCATGCCTCAGGCTGAGATATTACCTATTTCAAATGTCGAGCCCAATAGCAGCACATCGAAAAAAAGCTGCAGAACTCGCTTTCTTGTTGGAAGAAACAAGTCGGTATCCGACCTATCATGTCAGTGTCACTTTTTTATGTAATGAATGTAAAAAAATGAAAAACATGAGTACTCACTTTACGTAGACTTCAAAACGTAACTGTTCTCATTATAAAATATCGTCGGCTTATTCGAGATACACTTATATGACTCATTCTTCTTGATATATGCGAGAAAACAGTTTTAAAGACTAAAGGCGAATTTTTAACTTTTTCTTCGAAAGAAACTCGTCGATTTCGTATCCGTAAGACTAAGCTGAGTTATACCAGAAAACTTGAAAATTTCGACTGCTACAAGATTCGATGGAAATCGGTAGTGTACGCTAACCGCTGCAAATTTTTGAATCGGTGTTCTGGGGCTCAATGAGGACCTAACAAGCTACATTTTGACATGTTTCACTTTAACAAACAGTCTTTCACAATTATGTCTTCCCAGTTATTAACACAAAAAAGTTTTTCCGTGTAAACTTGAGAAACTATACCAAATCTCATAATTTCAGCGCACACTGTTTCGAAAATATTGCGAAAAGGCCATCTTCAGAGTTCCACCTTTAAGGGGTTCTAGAGCCTTTAAAAAGCGATTTTTGAGGTATGCTTATAGGAGCTGTCTTTGCCATTTTATCTCTAACATCACTACCCGATATATTTACCCCCTCTCCCCCCCTCTGTGTAATGATAATTATGCTTAAACAAAGTCTCATCGTTTTTGAAATATCCGCCAAGGGAGGTGAGCAAGTGAGACAAGGAAATACATTAGAAATCAAAGATCTAATTTTGAAAATGAAATTAATTGATAGTAGCGTTTTTTAAGTTAGAACTAGCGCTACAGTGATTAATACTTAAAATATTAAAATTTAATGCCGCTTATTTTCGTGTTGTGAATAATATTTCCTTTGGCTTTTAGTTTCGGGAGCTACACTTTTGTTATAATATTATATATCATTTGAAAGTGTATACAATAGAGGAGTTTTTAAAGCTATTTGAATTTGTTGAGCTAGCGCCGCATTAGAGAAAATTTTGTTTAACATGGATGAATAAATTGGAATCAAAGTATTCTAGCATAATAATTTGTCTACATAATTGCTTGCAATAATAACTTTTATACATTTTTGCTTTGTTTTATCAATATTATCAATTAATATGTATCAGCATATATATTAAAAACACTTTTCAAAATATGCCCGACAGCGGAAAATCCTTATTGCTGAAAAAACCATAAAAATTATTTCCCGTAAAAATATATGAAGGTCAATATTTCACAAGCCACGAGACTTTGTAAAAGGATAAATACGCTTAAACAGATTCAAAATAATCCCATCTATTTCCCATTGAAATCTTCCCATCGCTCCATCGAACACCGTATATGTCCGCCACCGGTCATCAAATCCTTTAACAAAGTGCTGATTCAAAAGACACAATGAAATTTTTACGTAAAATTCATGAATTTCTAGATACTTGAGGGTGGTTTTGCATATTTTTTGCATAAAAGCAAAGCAATTTTCAGTAGATTTCGTATTCGCCGCTATTTACACAATATCTGGCACGCTGATCTATATTCATCAGCAATCATCCGTAAAATTACCATCGGTCGCTGTCCAAATTCACCTTGAAAAGAATTTCGTACTTGGACCATTATTATTCTGTTCACGCAGATCTTTGGAAAGTTATGCATGGTAATAGGACCTATAAAAACCTGACCCCAACACTTTTCGTTATCAGTCTATCAGCGTTTGAAAAATAATAAACAATTAAACAATGGCAGTTAAGGTACGTAAATGTGTTAGTGCAAGCTAAAACCTGCATAGTGGATTGTGCTAAAGTGCATTTATATTGGTGGTGTATGTTTCTGTAACTGTACTCCCTGACCCTTTAAAAGCCCTTAATTAAAGTGCTTTACGCAATGCTGAACTCAATATTCGATAATGCATTATAACAAAAGAGTTGATTTGCCCTTTACAATGCCTGCAAATGAAGCTCCATCAATCTAAATCAATTATTTGAAATAAATTGAAACGTTGTCTCGCTTTTGGGTGATTACCGGATAATAATCAAATCAGTGCGTATGACGGAGTTCTTAATTTTTTTCTTTTTTTATTTCAAGGTATTCATGTTGGTCGCCTTCGTGGCCATCACCAGGGGTGGAGTGCACGCCGACTTACCAGTGGTAGCAGCCCCCCAGGTCCTTGCCAAAGTCTCTGACGCCACCTACGACCCCAACCCTCAATACTCCTTCGCCTACGACGTCCAAGACGCCCTCACTGGAGACAGCAAGAGCCAAATCGAAAGCAGGAACGGAGACATCGTCCAGGGGCAGTACAGCGTTGCTGATCCTGATGGTACTAGAAGAATCGTCGACTATACCGCCGACCCGATCAATGGATTCAACGCTGTAGTAAGGAAAGCTCCTTTGGCTGTAGCCGCTCCTGTAGTCGCCAGGGCGGCCCCGGTCGTCGCTGCACCTGCTCCAGTGTTGGCGGCCAGAGCCGTAGCTGCTCCCTTGGTGGCCCAACCAGCACTCGCCAGGGCAGCTCCTTTGGTGGCTGCCCCAGCTCCTTTGGCTTATCCAGGACTTCCGTCCCCAGTAGCTCCATTTGCAAGGTTGGCTGCCCCTTACAACTACGCCTTTGTTTAGTGCTCGAACGGGATCTGGCTGCCATTATTATTGTATATATTGTTGCTTTTGTAGAAATGTGAAGATGTTTAGTTTTTACGTATTAAATCTGAGATGCTCAATGGTTATTGCGATTTAAATCATTTATTTTTGGTAAATTTGCTTCTGCTTAAAGATTACTTCGATTGGAGCAGGAGCTGTTACAGCTGTTGCAAAAATTAACTGCAAAAACGCGTCGTTGTACTTTTTCTCGTTTAGTACATAAATATTTCTTACTTGTTCTGCAATTTGTTACTTTACGACACAACAATTTCGAAAAATTGTTACTTCCATATTTTTAACGATGGGCCCCTCGATATCGTACTCATTTCCAGCTAATTTTTTTCCGTTAAAGCGACTACAACTGTCAGTTTTGACGCAGCTGTCATTTAATTCAAGGAAATTAAAAATTTTGTTTGACTCTAGCCCCCCGATATCATACTCATTTTCAGCTGCCTTTTCCCGAAGAAGCGATTGCACCCGTTAGTTTTGACGTAGCTGTCACTTCGTTACGGAAAATCTTGCTAATTATATTTTTTTCCTCTATAACGACGCTCCCCTCAATATGGTACTCATTTTTAGCTGATTTTCCCAGGCCTGTAATGTCATCGCAGCGCTTTTTAATTAAGCTTTTTGAGAAAACTAAATCTTTACTGAAGATGCACGTTGATAAAATATGAACAAGAATTAACTTACAGGCGAAAGCTTAGCAAACTTTGTTCACTTAACTGCATTTAAGTCATAGTGTCCTCAAATTAATCCTGATCTCTTGTAAGAAAATTAAACTTGCAGCACACGTCTAACAACGTGAAAATTCCAAATTGCATCTTCACTTTAAGACAGGACAGATTATAATTCTGCGCTTTTACGGCACTCTCGAGGGAGGCTTCGAGGAGAAAAAAACGTTTCTGCAAAAAGGAAATTAGTTCCGCCAATTACCCCTGAGAAAATTCCCTCTCCGATGCACCGACTTAATCCCCAGGATGTCACAACCCAGAAGTAATCCGAAAATAAATAAATTCTTGGAAGTTTCCACGTAAAGCATCTAATTTGTTGAACTCCTAATCCGGTAATTTCTTTTGTTTCCAACTGGGAAAACATTATCTCTGTCCGATTTGTACTGGGGCAAGTTTCCAAGTTAGGCTCATAACTAAGGTTAAATAATAAGGGTTTACCAACTTCCGAGGGAATTTTAAGAAGTAGATAAAGCTCTCCCCACAACTAAAACTTTCCAAATTTATATTCAACGTCCCTCGAAAAAACCTCCTTTGGATTCCACACAAATAGACATTTAATTTAGGAAAGATGGTCCTTTCTAGAGGTTATAAAATGTATTAAAGAGTGCAGCTGCTGTTGCATGATTTATAACACAATTTCAAACCTTGAGCATCGCCCATTTTATCACGCTTATATGGAGATCATGTGATAGTGACATTCAATTTGGAGTCGGCGGAGCGGTATTATTATATATTATACCTCAAAAACAGTTGCAACATTAAAACAGCAATGGATAAATGCATTTTCCATTTATTTATTATGTGGCTCGATGATTTATGGGTTTATCTAAATTATAAATCCTATATGGTAATGGGAAAATGCGTTAGGTTAAGGGTGTAATAGCACATAAAAGCCTCTTGCCGCAGCTACCGATTGTTACATATACTGAAAAGGTAGCCTGCACACAACCACGAAGGCTACATTGTCAGGTTTGGATTTCCCTAAATCTAACAAAAAGATATGCAAGTTGTCAATACCACGCTGCTGATGGACGGCTTATGTGATTTCTTACGGAGCTGCCTTGGTACGACCTTTCCAGCACATTCGAACCCGAAGCGATCACAAATCGTTCGAGAAATATCTCACAACTTGAATCGATGGATGTACAGGTATTGCTAGTTCAATTCAAAACTTGGGAATTGTGGAAGTGAAAGAAGGACCGCATAAGTTTTAATGTGCCTCCGACGCAGACAACGAAGTGTGCGAAAAGGCCAGCGGGTGAAGTAGGCGGAGTCAGTGCAGATTCAGTGACCAGACCTCTCACCGTTTTAAAATTTTCACTTGCAGTCAGCCAAAGTGAAATTTGTACACTAACTTTGTTTGGTATAAGTAACAAAGTGAGCAGAAACCGACAACGAATGTATGGTCAAAATAAAATTGTATATTAAATGTAATAAAAACTTTTAAAAAATGATTCAAATGTTCCATTGACTCGTCTAATACAAAATGAAAATCAATTTTCCATCTTAAAATGAAACTTGTACATAATTCAAATTGTAACTAAACTATATTCAATTTTAATTTAATACTTAGCTAAAAGTCCTTTGTTTTTAATTATGTCTCTCAGACAGTAGAATATAGATTTTACCAGTTTCTCATAATATTCTGTTGGTATCTTTGTACATTCTTTTCTTTAAACATGTTTTAGTTGTTTTCTATCAGAAATTTCATGTTTTCGTGTTACAGTTTTTAACTGGTTCCATAAATTTTCAATTACGTTTAGATCTGGACTCTGGGGAGACGTTTCCGTTACTTTAGAACAAGTATAAAGTAGCCATTGTCTAACTTAAAGTGCCTTGTGCTTTTGGTTATTGCCCTGGTAATATTTAAATTTCTTAAATATTCCAATTTCTGCAGACTTTGCTTTAAATTTAGCTTTACAATATTCAAATACATATTTTGGTCTATGGTAGTCTCAATGAAATAAAGATTCCCATAACCGTTTGCCGACGTACACCCCCAGACCATAACGGAACCGCGTTTCACTGTCGGCCGTAAATTATTTTCTTTTAATGCCTCATTGGGTTTTTTCCAAACTAGTTGTTGTCCATTTGAGACGAAACTGTTGAATTAGCTCTCACCTGCAAAAATTACATCTTTCCGGAAATTAAAATCCTTTTCTTGGTGTTCTTCCGCAAATCTTAAGCGCTTTACTTTATTAGTCTTACTGCTCTATGGTTTTTTTCGGACCACTCTACCATTTAGGTTATGCTCACGTAATAAGTTTCGAATGGTTTGTGGATTAACGACCTTATTTAGATGTGTTTCTACAATTTTTGCTAATTTGGGAGCAGAAATTTTTGAATTTTCTGCAATCTTCCTTAAAATCCATCTTTCATCAAAGTAGTTAAGAATTTTTCTAGGGGTATTTCGCACTTTATTTTTAATCATTTTTTCATTAATATAACGATCTATAATACTATGTACCGTTGAGTGACTCCTGTTGACCACTTTACCTATTTGACGGCATGTTTTTCCGCTTTCATAATGGTGATTGATGATAGTTCTTTCGAAGACGGTGGTTTGGCCCCTTTGTCGACCCATTGCAAACAACAATTAAACTTAGGCAAACGGGTATAATAGTATATAGAAAACACAAAAATTAACACCAAACTCTTAAGAATAAATTAAAATTAAATTAATAATAAAAAATATAAAAAATAAAAATATCTATTTACTACTAAATATCTTTGGATGTACATACGAGTTTCATGTTGTAACCTAGAACTGATTTTTTTTTATATTTAAAAACTGTTGTATTTTTAGAATTTTTGTTAATCTATCAGCTCCATTCAATATGAAGATTAAACGGCGAGTTATTTTGTTTTAATTCTTTAATATAAAAAAAAATAAATGGAATTAATTCATGTGTATGAGTTTAACTTTGACTGACTCTATATGAGTTCTAATGAAGCATTAAATTAGTTCCGGATTTTTTCTTATTTATAAAGTATTCTGTATTTCCCCGTTATAGGGCAAGTAAGGTAGGATGAATATGAAGACCTGAATTCGCCGAAATTTGTTTATGTTCGTTTGGTGGCTCCACGACTGGGCCGGCGACACTCGCCACAGACTCACGGTCGTGCGATAAAGGAAACGAAACGATTCGTTTATCATTTAAAACGGTATTCGAAGATAAATAAATTGCCCAGTACAGGTAACGCATGTGAAAAATTTTGACTTTCACGAGTAGAGTTTCGTTTTTTTCTATTTATTTACATTGTGGCTCTGATATTTTTTTAAATTTTCACCGCCACGGAGGCAGCGAAATCGACATTAATCGAAGAATCGAAGTGAAGACTTCGACCGCACTGACTCCGCCCACTTCATTGTTGGTCTTTCTCAGAGATATATTAAAACTTATGCGGTCCTCCTTCCATTTACACAATTCCCATGTTCCTATTTGAACTGGAAATCCATGGTGAAGACAAAAACCGTGTTATGGAAAATGTTAGTGGTTTGACCTATACGATGTCCCTCACACCCTGAAAAGATATGCAACACGCAGCCTCCGTCGCTTCAGCAAATTCATCTCTACTCCTAAATCTAGGGCTCAGTCCGCATGTAGATTTCGTTTCATGGCTTCATTCGTCAATCAGCCACTCTGTATATTTTTATTTTCTGCGCGAATCCAGATCGGTCCCACTGACGAATGATGATCTATTAATGAACAAAATGCCACAGGTCTGTGCTTCGCTGAACGTAAATTAGCTTCTGGTCAAATATAATGGGATCCCGAATGGATGATGTGTGATTTATAGATAAGCGGGGGGTAAATTGTTCACACAAATAAACCGACCGACAATATGGTTTAATACAGGCGCCATTAACAGCCACAACAATACAGGCTGAATTGTTTACTAAACCGATTATTCAAATTGGATTTTAACAATCTGTAAGTGTCAACTGCTACTGGGTGGTATTAAATTAATTGCCAAATAGGGAGGCATGAGCGGCGTCTGGATGCCCTGAGCTAGGATATCATGGAAAATTTATATTAGACACGAGATCGATGACACTACTATGGTTGAGTGAAATAAATCAATTTTGCTCAGATTTCGGGCATTCGACGTGTTCTCGTACCCCGGAGTAGTGGTTTTGCAATAATATGGTAATGGCAACTTAGCGTTTCTCATCAATCATCAACAGAAAGATTTTTAGATCTTCCATTAGTGGAAACGTTTTAATACCAATTTATCTCAATATAGTCATTTCGGGATTTATTTAATATCAATAAACAGCTTACTCTTGCAAATTATTATAAACATAGAACAGCGTATCGCAGACTCTAGTTTAGAGCAATTATCTCAAACCCTGATGGATTGAAACAAATTTTCATGGAAACATAGTACAAGGTTTCCATTTAAACGTTTTTTACACGAATTGCAAATAACTGCTGTAGATAAATCGACATGCCCTGTATGCCGATACTGCTAAAAAAAAAATGGGCTGGTTCCTCTCCAAGTCAGTTTTTCAAATAGTTCGAAAATAGTTAATGGCACGGAAATCAACAGAGATCAAAACATTTCTTAATTGAGCAGGAATTTCGAATTACTTAAATTTAAAATTCGTAATTAGAGCATTAATCACACGTAATTGTGGCAACTGTGGCTCAATGATTGCACGGATTAAATGCTAAAATTAGGATTTATCAATGCAATTAGTCCGAAAACGGTTGGACCGAATGTCAACGTATTGTACAGGGTGTTCCGACGGTAAACTACTAAACTATTTCTGCACTGTTTTCCTATACAGGGTGGGTGTTTTAAAAGTATAAATGGCAATATGACGAAAAGTATGCCGGCACTGAAAATATCCAAAAACACGTCTACTGTAATATGACGGAGGAAGATGATTGAGACAATTCATGGGGAACTGACTAATATTAAAATTGCAAGATTGCAACGACAAGGAACTAGGTGCGTTACGTTATTTATAAAAGAACACTTAAATAAGCTGTTAAAACTGTCCTCCACCTGCAAGAATGCATGGCTCGCCCCTTTGTCGCATATTATCCCGTGCGCTTTGGAGAACCCCCGGTATAGTTTTATTGTTGCAGTTGCTGATTGTTGCGTGTTAATTCTTTTTGTCGAAAACAGTTGACGTTATTACAAATATTCAACAAACCTTTTTTTCATAGAAATATTAAGCGTTGAGAATATTATTTTTATTTTTTTAACCAGTGGCGTCACACATTTTTCGTTTGAAACGTTCGGACTCACACCAATGGGAGGGCCATTGGTGGGTTTTGAAACATTGTTTTGCTTTTAAAAGATATGTTTCGACAACAATTTTACGCTCCGCAATTTTCATAACAATATTTAATGCCGAAACGGACTTAACAGGAAAAACTAAAAAAATTATAATTATATTTATCACCTCGTATTTCCGGTATGAAGCGAAACCGGTCCTATTTGCGCATGAACTTTACGTCTTACTTTGGACACAGGATCCTACAGTAAGCAGTTAGCAGACATATGCGGAAACACCTTGTATAACATAGAGAATATACAATGTGGATTAGTCAAATGAAACAAATTCAATATCTGTATATTTCGCCATGTGTGAAAAAATACCGAAACGCGACAAAAAAGAATTCTAAAATTACGTTCTGCAACGTAAGAAATTTCTACCCAGATTCAACCACCTTTGGATAACAGTTGCAACCCCCAAATTTTCAAATTTGAAGTATGAACTTGTGACACCTTATTTGTAAGGTATTTTCATTCTCTATTTGAAATTTCTATGATTTTAAGGTTTATTAGAAAAAATAATAATTAAAAAAAGTAATTCACGTGATTGACAAAATTCTATACAACTAACTAAAAACCTAATAACGAATACTATTTCGTTATGGTATGACATGCAAATAGTGAATTTATTCCATTTGGCGGTTCCACACTGTATAACATGCGAAAATAAAGTGGGGATCGGTGCATTTTCACGTGTTTGAATTTATCGACCGATTTAAAGTGTGCGAATGTGCGCACTCACGTATGCCTTTATAGCAATTAAACATCAATAAAACTGTCGGCGGACAGAGTCGGCTGTTATGTGAGGACTCTGACTGAAGCTATTAGTAATGCGGGGTGTGACTGAATCGTGGTGCCAAGGTGAAATGGCTGACAGTCATCGAAATGTCCAGTTCGATTGATAAAGTGTCTCACTTTACTACCTGATGTGGAATAACGAATGAAATAAAAAGTTCTAAATTTTCATAAAACTTAAAAAGTTGCTATACAGGGTGTCCCAAATGAAGTAAGTTTCATGTGGATTATGGAAACGGTTAGAGATACGCGGTGAGTCAAATTAGAAAAAAGATGCATTTTCGCGCCCGTTTGGAGTATGTCCTCAAATAAAGATATGTCAGCGACCGTCAAAATGTGAGTAAAAAACTGGAAATTGCGATTTTCAAAATTGGTAAATTTATAATAATAATATTTCAAATTTAGAACATATTTCGAGTGGGCACAAAAATGTGCGGCTTTTTCTATTTTGAATCACCCTGTGTCTCTTATAGTAACCATAGTTCCCATGGATCCCACTTTATTTGGAAAACTCGACATACAATATACTAAAAACGAGTGTAAACTATTTAAAAACATAATAGTATGCACTAAAACAAGCAAAAAGTTTTAGTAAACATGGATTCGCAAAGTAACGGTTTCAGAGACATAAAAGGCTTTTTTTAAACATTTATTTGCAATTATTTATTGTTTATTTATTATGCCCAAATAAGCAAAATTTATCTTTTTTTCCTCCCTTTTCATTGTGCAAAAACTTTCATTTTTTTTACACAGCATAACCATTAAGTATTTCACTGTTGCCAGTGCATATATTTTTGTTTACTATAGCTGTTGGTGCATTTCATGTATAAAGCTTATCCTTCACGTTCGTACGTTTGGAACAATTCACCAAAGATTGGATGATGCCGGTTCATTGAGCAAACAATCCTATTTATCCGAAAAATGAAGGTCAATATTCGCAGGGCAGAAGATGAACTTCTAACACGGATAGAGCATAATAAGCAGACAGAGCGAAGACAATCCACTTGACCATCAAGCACGTTTGGTTTTTTGCCGGTGGACGAAAATCCCCATGTTCTAATGGAATCTGAACATTAGACACGTTTTTCATTAAACATTTAAATGGATATTGCAGGCGACAGGTCCCTGGGTCGTTTTGTTTTATCAGACCGATTAGCAGGCACTGCCTACCTAAACTAACTGCAGAGCACAATATGGGAAATTTTGGACAACGTTCCTTTAGACCAAAGGCAACAAATATGGCTCCGGCATGCTGGTGCTCTAGCTCATTTTTCCATTACTGCTAATGAGCGTTTACACCAAACATTTCAACGTGGATGCACAGGAAGGTGCGGACGTGTATTGTGGCCCACATGATCGCCCGGTTCAAATACCCTAGATTCTCTTTTTTAAGGATGGTTGAAGAATAGTCCATGGAACTCCTGTAACTAGCTTCGGGAAGATGCAGCTATGAATTAGCAAAAAATTCAATAAACCTTGCCAATGAAGGGGTTTTAGAGAGAGCTCGAATATCCTTTAAAGATATCGTGGTTGCTCGGAAATGGAAGGTGGATACTTTGAACATCTAATTTAATTACATGTTTTGTTTCTGCTAGAAGTTTCTGTTATTCGTTTGTACACAATAAATAAGTAATAAATAATTGCAAATAAATGTTTCGAGAAAGAATCACCTTTCATATCTCAGGAACTGTCACCTTGCGGACCTTTGTTTATTAAGACTGTTTTGTTTATTTTGGCCAATACTATTAATTCTTTAAATATTTTACACTCTTTTTTAACACCCCATATAAAATTCTCTGAAACCCTCAGTCGAACGACTATTCCTTTCGTAGATATGAGTCATTTATTCGCTCTGTTCTGTCTCGTTTCTAACGTAATAATGTTTCGCAGATACTAATTTCACAATCAAATTAGATCAGTCTGAACATTTTTCCCTCGCTCCCATCACCAAAAATATGATATTATTCCAAGCATCCCGTTATAATAACACAGGAATTACTTAGGTAAGCAATTGCTCCGCTTACGTTAGCTAAAGTCAAGTAACTTGCTACCCACGAAATTTACGTGAGTGCCCAATTTTCATCTCCAATTTAATGGAAGTCAGATTAATTTGCTGATTTCCAACTCAAAAATTTCGGGACGTTTGACGAATTTTAAGTAATAATTATTTAACATAGTTAGTGACGAAAAATTTCTGAGATTTTGAAAAAGCGCCCGAATACTGGCGAACTTACATTAACAACAAACAGTATATATTTACAATATATCAGTAAAATCTTGGTTCTTCTATGCTCCACAAGATTACCATAGAAAGTTCATTCGTGTGCAAATAGTGAATGTCGAATGTGCATTCACGATTCTGTGGCTTATTTCTGATCACTCTTATCATCCGATGAAACGCTAAAGTGAGGAAACATACTGCTTATGCCTCCGGCGGGGCGCGAGACAGGAGCAGACGCAGTCGATTTGCTGCTAAGTGAGTCCTCTGTGAGTAATATGTTTACGTTCGATGGGTTTTTTTAATACTACTAAGCAACAATCGGATGTGTAGATCGGACGTGTGTCAGCTATTAAAAACTGTAAAGGACATGGATGTGTATGCAGGGTGATTCATAATTTAAATGACAAAAATGTAAGGTAAGTTTCTGATAGGAATGCGCAAAGAGAAGCTCAAAGGGGCGGAGGGGGAAATCATGAAAACCAAGCACGCCACTGACCTTGTTGGGGGTTTGGAACCTTCAAGATTCTCGTATAAAGTTAAGGTTATATTGCTAATTTTTTTTGCGATTTTTCTTTGCTAAAATTGTTTATATTTCCATAATCAATAACGTTCCTAGTAAAACTCGAAAACTGCTAAACATAAAAAAAATCTAATCTTTAGAATTCTGAGACCCTGTAACCTTGTTACAACTTGCGACAACTTTTTCACCATGCTTCTGGCACTTTTCTATATTTTCTTACCGCTTTTCTAACTTTTCTAAACTAATTAAAAGTTTCGTTAATTAGACTCAATTATCTATCATTAGACACTCTAAACATCAAATTTCAAGCAGACAAATCCCTCACTAATCGTCCGTCCAATAACTTCTCCCAACATATTATGCCCCTTCAAGCATTATTAAACTTCACTTATACAAACTTTACCGATTACAAACTTCATTGGCCTAGGGACTGCAAGGAATCTCTTAAGCTAAGAGTCTAAACTTTTTCGTTTTTATTGCCTTAAATGTGATTAAATATTTCCTTGAGTAGTTTTCCTTGCTTACTTGTTTCGAATATACAAAATTTCCAACCAAATGCGACGCTTTCAAGAAAAGCTGCTATGATGATGCTCTGTTAGACTGAAATTTATTCATGTTTACGTAAGCTGAAAGTTTTTGTAAAAACATAACCACCAAATGAAGACCTCTGAGAAACAGAACTTTCCTCCATCGTTTGCGGAAAGAAAGCAGCAATTTTACTTCTGTTCAGGATTGAGTTCAAAGTTGTTGTTCGTAATTAGCATTATTTAGTTTATCATAGTTACCGCGCACCCAGAGGCAACGCCTATGAATGTTAAGCACGTGGCACCACTTCAAAACGACCTAATGTGGGAAATCTTTGTCTTAATAATGATGGTTCCTCGAAAGGGACAAAGATTTTGCTCCAGTGTCTTTGATGGCCTTAGCACCACGTGTTCAACGACGAAATTAAGGGCACCCTCGTTGTAAAAGGAGGGTTTTTCCTGAAGTACGCCTATGGGTGCCGATACCTGAATGTAGTTTAAGATTTTAAGGAAGAGCTTGGAGTTTTTGAAAAACCACCGCTACGGTGAGAACACTGCAACGATTCCATAATCACCACCATTTAAAGTAAACGGTGCATCTTTATATAATCCAAAGTGAAGAAAGAAACGTTTTTTTATTCTCTACAGTCCTAAAATTCGAAAGGCAAATTTCTTTCAATTCAAAACAACTTCCTACGAAGGAAAAACGGATTTGGGATATTATAAGCGTATAATAAGACTCTTACATCATATGTTATGAATGTTTTATAAAGCGTAAGCGCCTTAAACATTTTTTAGTCCAATATTTATACGGGGTATTGTTTAAGTACGTGGCCAAAGTTCAAGGGGCGATTCCTTGAGTGATTCTAAGACGAAACGTGTATAGAAACATATATCAGGTTCGGTGATGCTTCGTGTTCTGGATGCAGAATGTCAAACTTTTTTTTTATCGTTATATATTTTTAAAAAATGCAAAAGAGCAAAGCGCAAACTAATATCCCGTTGAAACGTGGTGATAATTTTAAATGTAGTACAACCGAATCTTTTATGCTAGAAATTCTTCATCTCCTTTTGCTAATGGCGTGCACATGGGTAACGTCCGAATTAAAAAAAAAATCAAACAAGAACAAGGTTTTATTGCACTTAAACAAATGGTACACATTTTTTTTCAATTAAAAAAACACGTAACACGAAACTTCGAATACTTGCTGAAAATATCCCCTTCCAACTTCAACATCGATTGCCGAACACGTTGAAATATTCCCGGCGTATATCTTATCTGATTACTTGAATATCGTATCCGTTGGATGAATTCTTCTTCAGCGTTGACCGGAATTCTATAAACGAATGACCGTGCATGCTCCCAAAGGAAAAAATCCAACGGGCTTAAATCCGATGATTTCGGTGGCCGTGAGTGCGGCTCCGCGCGAACGATCAAGTTGTCACTATAAGTTGCATCGAGAAATTGTCACGTTACTGTGTTAAAGGGAGGTGTACGAATCACATTGCAAAACGATTTTTTTTTAATTTCGCACCCTGTATCTTGAAAATGCTCCTAAAGCATTACCAGACCTAGGTTTACATAGACTTCTCGTCTTAAAATCGATAAAAAAATCACCCCTTCAAGTTTCGTCACGTACTCAAATAACACCCTGTATATACCAGAATGAGACTGTCGTTAGTAGTTTTCTAGTAACCGTACATGCATCATCAGAACCGCTTTATCTACTACGGAGGCATACAATGCCGACTGTGATTCATGCATAATAAAGACATCATTCATATTACGAAGGGGCAAAGTGTTTTTTCCTCCCCCAGCTATTTAACGCCCTCCTCTTCGTGTTGAGCCTCGAACAGTCGGCGAGAGCAATAAATGGCAACCTTCTCCTTTGCAATACAAGAAACTATTATGTTTCGCTCCCTAGGGAGTGAAAGGGTTTTCCTCTCTAGGAAGCAGAAGTGCCGTTTTCTTCCCGAAAAGCAAAGTTCTAACATTTATCGTCATAACCTAGACTTGAACGTTGCTACTTCCCTTAATTATGCAGATTCGACTAACCTTCGTGATTCGCATTAGATTTCTATGTACGTATGCAAACTAGAAAAGGATAATTTCAAATTAGGGTCCAATTTGAGCTCTGCTCATTTGCATTCGGGGCACGATTGGCCGCTACATAAAAGCCTATGTATTCATCTATGCTCAAATAGCAACTTGCAGAATGTTATTTCAGTTGCCGCTAAACGCACCAATAATAAATGAATATACTGCTTGTAATATGAATATTCACAAGGTACTTACGTCATTGGTGGAATACTTCGGGATAATCAATCCTTCGTTTGACTCCCATTTATTGGCTATCCGGAGGGTTTCTGCAGTCTTTTCTTGTACAGATTTGTTTTCGTCCAGCAACGTTAGTTCGTAAAATTCTTGGATATCTGAAATAAGAAAAGTAGATGTGATTTATTATGAAAGAGAAAATATTTCACGGATATTTCTATTGCCTTCAAAGGAAGAGGCGTGCCATTTGCACCTCTTAAATTCGGCTAAAATGGGCCTTAAGATTTCACATGTAGGTTTGCAGACGTATTGTTAGACCCGTCACCCTGCGAGATATGCTTGAAATTTATTTCTCTTTTTATCGAAATGTGCAGCTCCCTCACCTGAGCCCTGCGACGTAGACAAGTTGAAAATGATGCGTTACAAATTAGGGCTGTAAAAAGATACTTGCCGGTTACGAAAAAAACAACCCAAAATCTACCATAAGAACTTTCAAACCGTTTATAGTCACCCATACTTCAACTCAGAGGAAAAGTAAAAAAATTCAGAGGACGTTTAATAAAATATGGTTTAACTCGTATCCACTGAAATCCCCTCGTCAAACAATATGTCGAAGTCATGTAAATAGCCCTCCAATGACGATAATCTCAGATTTACTTAGAGGGTATCTCTAAAAGGTCTGTAAAAAAATTCTGTCACAGATTTCTCGGGGGAAAACATGACGATTTAACCCAACTTACCCCAGTTTAAAAGTGGACGATTTTTAAAATAGAGGAGGTCAAAGTGAAGACTAAAAAAATGAGGTAAATTCTGACTTCGTTTATAATGCTTTTGTCTAAATCAAATGTTGCATCGAGGGTTTTTAAGGGCGAGAAATCGGAATCTGTTGACGCTCTCAATGCCCATTGCAGACGGCGCAGTCAGCGGGAGGTGAACTCTCTTTGAAGGGGCATAACTTTTTTTTATCGCCCAGTGTGAAACTTATTCATGACTAAATTTGTATTTTCCGACATGTTTTATAAAAAACAGGTATTGGTACAAGTCCCTATGGGCATTCCTTCTTGAGATATTTTATATTTAAAGTTCGCTGCATGTCTTGAAAAGTATCCACATATACCTTATTAAATTGTCATTTAATCTACTACAATGGGCACCTTTCTATTTGAAAATGAAAATTTAATCGGGGGAACTAGACAGGGGTGAAAAATTAGAACATCGAAAATAGTGCATTAGATGCCTTTTTTAAGCAGAATTATGTGTTTAGGCATGTTTTTAAAATATCGAATTTGTGAAAGTTGTCAACCTGTTGCAATACTTTTTACAAACGCTGTATTTTTCGCGCAGCACAGCACAGTAAATAATCAAAAATTGGTAGAGTGAAATAAAAACATTAAGATAAGGAAAATGATAACAATTTAGGATTAATCGAATGTTGGGATTTTTTTTAATTCAACTGTACGAATAAATATGCACTTTAGAGCCATTTTTCAAGACCTGCAGCTAAACTTCAACTACGTGTGGAAGGAACGTCCGTAAGGACTTGCACAAATATACCTTTTTTTTATAAAACGTGCAGGAAAACACAAATTTAGTCATAAATAAATTTTATACCGTGTGGCAAAAAAGTTACGCCCCTTTACAGAGAATTCACCCAGCACTGACAACCCCTCGAACAGGGGAACGGGTGCTGATTTCTTACCGCTCCTAACCCCCTGATGCGCGAAGTAATTAATTTTTTCCCTTTTTTAAATCTTTACTTCGACTTCCTGTATTTTAAAAACTGTCCACTTTTAGACTAAGGTAAATTGAGTTAAATCGTTATGTTTTCACCTCAGAAATCTGTAATAGAATTTTGCGCAGATCTTTTATGAATCTATGAATCAACTGTGATTTAAAATTTGTTTGCGACCATCGCCACCTTTTTATCCATTTCAATTATGCACTTTCGCTTATTCCCAATGTACACCAGACATATCGCCTCGTGAAAAGCGATTGCAAATTTATATGCATTGAACCCAACCTAAAGCCAGAAACCAATCTATCTATCGCCCAGCATAAAACGTATGAATTTTACATTATTTGGCTTTCCAATTCCAGGCACAATATCCAGAGAAGGAAACCTCGATCTTTATGTCCCAGCAAGCTGATAAGCGAAAACTTGAGCCTGCCTGCCATCGAGGGAAGGTGGAAAGAAACAATGAAAATCCACATTAAAAAACCTACTAACCGAGGGGAAAGCCCAAGATTCGGTAAAAGGTGAAGAGGCCCGGTCAAAAAACATATATGTATGTGTACAGGGCGTTTTTAAATATCATGTACATACGAAAGGGAGTAATCCTTTAGCTTATTTCATGTCTTTAAATGTATATAAATTGACGTACGCTTCATTACATATCTACAAGGTGTTCAAATTTCGGAAATGTTTCAGTTTTTCCTTTATAGCTCCCGCAGTTTTCGAAATATTTAACTAAAAATTGGACTTACATCACTGGACATTTCAAATGGTTTTGACAATCTAGGCAGGGTGATATTTTTTCGGGGTTATGCCCCCTCTTCGCCGCTCGACCTTTTTCGCCATGCACCGCTGGTAGGTTCTAAGATGCAAAATGACTTTCTAATTTTCTTAGAAACTTTCTGGTTTTCTGTAGTTCCTTTGTATCTGCGTCGGTTATGGAGAAAAAAAATAAATGACGATTCTTTGTATTTCGCTAGGTGAAATTAAAATCTTCAAAATGACTGTGAAGACTCTGGCTTTATTCGGCCAACTTTCGTCTGTATACTTGTGTGAAAAGAGGTTTTGGTTATAAAAGTGTTTTAAATTTTTCTTATAGTCTCATAATTGTAAATTTTACGAATTCTCAAGTGGCTGATATGCATTTTATCTATGGCCTTGCATATGAATATGGAAGAGAGGTTAGACTTCTGTAAAATGAGCGCTATCCCAATAGGATTATTCCTAATCAACGAATATTCGCGGATATTCATAGACGTCTAATAGAAGCCGGAACTTTTAATCAAAATGCCAAAGATGTAGATAGACCACGTACTGTTAGAACATCATAGATCGGAGAAGCTGTTTTATATGAAATAGAAGAACATCCGGACATCAGCGCCAGAAAACTCGGTGAGAAATTAAATAATAGCCATCAAGTTCTTTGGCGTATCTTGCGAGATGCTTTGCTATAGCCTTGCCACATTCAAAGAGCCCAGACGCTCCGCCCTGGAGATTTCCTTCTAAGGATTAATTTATGAGAAAATGAGGCATAACCCCTGAAAATACATCACTCTGTAGATTATCAAAACCATTTGACATGCCCAATGATGTAAGTCCCACAGCAGAATCTCTGTTCCAAATTTTAGCTGAATATATTCGAAAACTGCAAGAGATATAAAGAAAAACTGAAAAATGTCCGAAACTTAAACAATCTACATAGGTATCAATGAAGCGTTTGTGGATTTATATTTATATGAACTTTTAGCTATGAAATATCTAAAAAATTGCCCCCTCCCGTATGTGTATGATAGTTAGGAACACCTTGTACGTGGACTCTGAGCAGCAGTTTATGGCTAATCCGAAAGTTGGCTGGACGTCTATAACTAACAACCAGAATCGGCGCTCAAATCCTTTAAACTGCACTCAAAAACTCGTACTGCAACGAAAGCACAATAAGGTGGTGCAATTCATAAACTCCTGCATTCTCATGGGACTGAGATAAATGATTTACGATTACTTTGAGCCTGATTTTGCCTTTAAGCTGGCGAGAATTTCACTCACAAAAAAGGCCCCGAGGAAACCTCTGTTACAACGCGATTTAAATTCGCAAATTCGTAAAGGTCCACAAATTTGTCCCATGTAGAAAATGAGGATTTACCCGGAGCAGGTTTGCTCAAAATTAATTATTTTACGGTTACACTCTAAACCTGACTAAAGTGCCTTTTTATATAGAATATTCTGTATATTGGGAAATGCTCTGAAAGCCAATTAAATCTCCTTTGAAACGATGTATCATGTTCCTGAAACTAAGCCAACATAGTATTTTAGTAATGAATGCTGTTTAGTGTCTCGTCTCTCAACACGATGAGTTTGTCATTTTTACCTCAAGCGGCTCAGCGCACACATACAGGACAAAATTACTGGGGCTCAAGGACAGTGGCGTAGCACATATAGAATAGGCTCTATCACGTGGTTGTAAAGGAAATTAGTTGTCCAACACTGCGGTGCAATAATTTGCGTCTTTTCTCTTATTTTATTTGGGAAAGATCCAATTACGGAACAACTATTCCGGTTGTGGAGGACAAGATAAGTGTCTTTATTATTCCAATGGCTGTGTATTCGCCATTGTCAAGAATCCCACGTTTTTTCATTCTATTTGGGAATCGGCCCTCATACACTAGCAGGTGTGGAATTCCTAACAATAACTGTGAATAACATTAATCTTGGTTCTAAACGCTCGCAAAAACATTGAATAATAATAATAGTTACAATGTAGCTGTAATGGTAGCAATAAATCTGCGCCACAAGGACCTTCCTGAGAGAGACTTTTGCCCTTTCCGAGGGCTGAAATTATTCCGTTATACCTAAACATATTTGACATTGCTTTAGCTTTAGAAAAATCCCCGTCGAATAAAAGGTTCTTTAGGTAAAGATACTAACATTAAGATCCTTGCAGGTAGCTCTGCAGTCATTATGCACGGTGTAACCTAAGAGTAAAAAAGGATAAAACTAAATCGGGCAAAATATCCATGCGATCAGAGCAAATAGGCACTGATAGGAAGGGGCACAAAAATAAGACAGAAATTCTCGGCTGAAAAGTGAAGGGTGAAATCAGACAAGAAAAGCAAATTCGCGATGTGGGATAAAAGAAATAAGTCGATTAAAGCAGAGAAGTTATAACTTGAGAAGCAGAGAAAAGCACAGAGGGACTTGAAAAGGAATTAAGAAAGCAAGAGAAGAATAAAATATTTATATTTCCTCAGGCCGTTAATTGTAAATTTTTCAAGAAGCTGCCCCCCGATTTTAAGCCGCTGCTAAGAGCGGGAAATCCTCAAATAGCGGCGAGTCTTCAGAGGGCTCGAGAAGCCCCAGGGGGAAAGCGAAAGCGATGAAAAAATAATTTAAGCTAATACGTAAAAATTAATTAATTACATTTTATAACTATTTAAATCCATCATCGTAAACCAACATCAGAGAAATAAAAACTCTCCCTCTTTTCAAATACAATACCTTTTTGCAAACTTTTTTTTTCAAATTATTTCTGTTTGAGGGATCACCCCGGTTCAATCGTGGAAAATGGAACAATTCTAAAGGTGCCCAGGGCCCTAATATTACGTATAACTTGACGTCGTCTCGAGTCGGCTTTGAATTCAGAAATGATTTATCATAAAGAGAATTCTTTTGGTGGCTTACGTATCGTATTGTTAAATTTAGAATGAATGATAAAAGTTTTTTTAAAGGGGAACCTGGAATAATACATATGACTGAGAGTAGCCTATTTTCAGCAATCCGGGAGACCGACGTGTTATGGAATTTCTATTTTTTTGATCTCATTTTTTCTAGATATCTACTTGAGCAGAGTTCGTTCGGTATTAAGCGCCGAGAGGTCAGAATAAACTTTTCTCTTCCCTTTCGCCATTATTTTTGACATGCTGAAGTGAGATGGGCTGGTGTCCAGAGCACTCGAGAAGCAATTACCGAACCCAGTGCTAGAATATAAGTGCCATCGCGTTTAATATCGATCGAAGTGGTGGTGCTGAAGGGTGCTGATTTAAACGTAATATTCGTGTTTATTTAAAATAATACGCGAAAATAATTTAACGAAAACATTCGGGAAATTTCGCCTCAAGCTCAATTCGGGGGGCCCTGAAGGCGAGTTAGGGAATATCATGAAGTGAAATTCATATGGAAATCCAGAATAATGCTCTGATAAAATTGAAAAAAACTGCTGACAGGCACTTGTATGTTGAACGCCTCAAGTTTTCTGCAATTTCTCACTTTCCTCAACTCCGACCATTATTTTCTCTAAATTGGGCCAATGTTAAAGAATAACATTTATTCTTCGAAACTTTACTGAATTAATAATCAAACTCATTTAACTTCTGTGTACAGTCAGCCTTTTCAGCGGCTCTCGAAGTTCGTAAACTTACATTCTATTCTATATAATCTGCTGATTTATTCCCTAAGTGAGAAATCTCTTCGCTGAAAAAGCGTCAGCATATCTGCCATCAAATCCTACTTAATTATTCGTAATTCCGAAAGAAACGAGACACTGAAAGGGATTTCTATCTTAATGAAATGCTAATTAGCTACTCATTTTCCTCGGATTAAAAACAACCAGTTTGTCTTTCTTGTGGTCTGGCAAGTGATTACAAACGTTTAGCTCTTAAAAATAATGTGGGCATAGAGTGGTGTACAGGGTTAGTCACGCAACCCGTTTATTAGAAAATTTGTCACTTCCCACTATCGCAGCATGATGAAATATGATTTCAGGCTACAACCAACTATTTTGAATTCAATTAAAATATTGGGTTGGCAATTAAATTCGTTCGGTTTTCTTTTATGTATAAGTTTCATGCTGATTTGCTTTTTTTTCTGAATGCTATCAAGCAAATCAAATAAACACATGCAAGATCATGTTTCTCTTATATTTTCTACGGACTTTGGTTTGGCTATCATAAGTATCGTACATATTGTGTAGCGGTGAACATGGAAAGAAGTAACGTGCATTTTCGTCACAGAAGAAAGTAATGCTCTCCGTATGGTGGGACTTTAAGGGCATTATTTATTACGAGTTACTACCATCTGGAAAAACAATAGATTCAACACTATACTGTTCCAAATTAACGAAATTGAAAGAAGCTATTCGCACAAACCGACCAGAATTGGCAAATCGCAAGGGTGTTGTCTTCCATCATGACAACGCTAGGCCTCACACATCTTTGACAACGCGAAACAAATTACTCGAGTTTGGCTGGGACGTTCTGGCTCATCCTCCTTATTCACCGGACCTTGCCCCTTCCGATTTTCATTTATTTCGGTCGCTGCAGAATTCAATGAAAGGAAAAACGAACAAAGATGAAGATGCAGTTAAAAACCACCTTGATCGTTTTTTTGCCGATAAGCCACAGTCATTCTATGAACGTGGCATAGTGAAGTTGGTAGAGAGATGGCAAGAGGTTATCAATAAAGATGGTCAATATATAATTGATTAAAATTTGTTTTGTATATAAAAAAATGTGTTTTATTCCAAACTAAAAAACCGAACGAATTTAATTGCCAACCCAATATTTTCAAAAAAACGGTACTTCCGGTTATACCCGAAGTAGCTACCAGCTTTGCCGTTTTAAAAGGAAACCTCTAATTTTTGTGTAATTTTCAAATTTGTGATTAAATTTTAAGATCAGTTTAGGTAAAATACCTTATGTCTAAAATTTACCAATTCCGAGTTATAGTAGAAAATTTGAAATTTTTGACAAATGTAAAATCCCACGGAAATTGGTACTGTGCGCTAACCGCTGCGAATTTGAGAATCGATGTTCTAGGGCTCAAAAAGGACCTGATAAGCTACGTTTTGACGTATTTAAATTCGACAGAATGTCTTCCCCAACCCATCCCCTGCCCAAAATCGGATTCGGAGATATTGTGGAAGAATTTTTGTCATATTGAAATAAGTCAAAATGCCTATTCGGCTTAGCTTATTCAGTCCGTTTTAAGCCCCACAACGTCTATTCCAAAATTTGCAACGGTTAGCGCAAAGTGTCGATTTCAGTGAAATATTGCAGCTGTCAAAATTTTCAAATTTTCCGCTATAACTCGAAATTGGTAAATTTTAGACATAAGATACTTTAAATAATCCGGCGTTAAAATTTAACAGAAAATCCGAAAATAATTTAAAAAAAAACTAGGTGTTTCATTTAAAATAACGAAGTTGATTCGGTGAAACCGGATATGTCGCCATTTTGAAAATACTTTACTTAGATTCAAAATGGTAAATTTTAGTCTGAAACCAAGTTTTATTGAGCCTCTAAAGTGGGAGGGCAAACATTTTTTAATGAACGAATTGCATGGCTAATCCTGTATAGCTCACTTAATTGAAATCTGATTATTCAGGTCATTATCATTGTCAAATATTAATAATTCACAATATTAATACACTACCTATTAGTAATATATTAATATAGAATATAGTTAAAGAATAGCATTTCGTAATTATAAAGTGATTTAATAATGAATATGTAATTAGTAACTTAAATAGAAAAAATCGTAATTGATAATTTTAATCACTTTAGTATGTACGATTTCTCCTATGTAGATACATAAAAATATAAGTATATATATTATTTGAAAAGGAATTAAAAGAAAAATTAGCTTTAAAAAAATACAGGATGACCCTTAAAAAATAAAATTTGAAACAGTTGAAATGTGTAAAGTTTGGACACTTTTTACACTCTGTACAAAATTTCTCGAAAATAAAAAATATACTCTAGAAGAACCAATCTCTGTGTAGACAAGTTTTCTAACAATTCACTTATAACTATGTCAATTTATTGCGAAATTTAAAAAGCTTATTTTTTCTTCAATTTTTACTTTAAATTGAATTAACTAAAAAACTACCAAAAGTTCATATTTTGCAATAAGAACAAATACTTATTGTTAAAAGCAGAATTAATATTCCTAACAAAATATGGGCTATTCCAATTTTAAAAAAATATTTTTGTCACGTCACGGTTTTCTAAACCACCCTGTATCTTCGAAAATATTAAATAATAAAAATTCATGAAAAACTGAATAACATTTATACATTTTTTTTTCAAATCTTACCAATTTGGAGGTAAGTTAGTGGATTATCGTACGTGGATCATCCTGTACCTTATGACGTAAATTTCAAATTTGTTAATGGAAGTTCGTTATTTAATTGGTAATGTTAATCGTTCTTGAGGAACTCCCAACAATTGGATACTAACTATAGTTAATTGTGATTACAAACAGGATTACAAAGGAGTTGGAGGCCAGCTTTGATGCATATATCATGAGACATTAATGGTCATTTAGGGGAAGCGAGTTACAGTATCTACGTTTTTATTGGAAGAAGTGAAATTATTTGTAAATGCCGACAAAGCAAAAATAGGAACTAAACAAAATTTAAGAAAAATTATATAAGATATAATTGAATTTAGGAAGAGAATTCACATAATGCAAATACCGTTTAAAGTTTTTCTTTTTAAAGATCTCTAGCGTAAGTCACGAACAACGTTAACCTATGAATGCCTTGGTCATCCGAGAATGCTCGTCAAGCTGCCTTAACAAGAGGTGACCACCATGCCGCCATCATGGGGTATAGAGTCAGAGAAGGATAGAACCGAGTTACCTAGCGAAGCAATCGAGCAATGTTTTTATTATTCGATGTTATTAATGCTTATTTAAGCATTAATAATCATTTAAGTGAGACCAGTGGTAACGATGGTTGTTGTAGTCAGGCGCGGGGAGCAAGTTGAAAGTCATTAGGAAGTGGTAACCAGCTCTAGGGGACACTTGAAATTGAAAATGAACTACTCCCGCCTCCTTTCGACTAGACGACCCCCTTGGGGGTTAGCCCCAAGGGATGGATAATCCTTGCTTAGGGGCTTCATGCCCTCTACCGTCATGTACAAAAGTCACTGAATAAGATTTATATGGAACTAGTTGCCTTATTTGCGTCACAACAATAACAATACCATATAGCATTTATAATAGAACGGAGAACTAATTTGCCACAATTATTATTAAATTTAAGGCTTAAAGGACAATGAATCCCTTTGGCTAATGCTTTGTGTCGTTTTCTAAAACGTGTTTAACTGATATGCTATAGTGCAGGCCTTTCTTGTCCGCATTTCTTAGGACACAAAAATAGCTCTGTGCATTTGGGCACTTCAAAGAGAATATTATAAAGGGAGCGAAGCACCCTTAAGTTCGAGGTTCAATAAACAGGTCCGGGCATGTTAAGCAGTAACCATTTCAGATTCAGTTGTACGAACATGAGAATCAAATATATAGGGTTGGGCGAAAGTCCGGAATAAAATTAATCTTTTCAAGGAGCAATTTAAAAAATAAACGATGAAATACGAGAATCGGTTTTGAGTTGTACGTATTTTTTGGCATTAAATGAAATATTTTCCTTCAACCCCTTAGCTGCAACATCGCCCAACCTTTTTTTTATGGAAACATATGTGTGTCTTGTGTGGGTTCGTTTAAAAGCTCGCGAAAAATTTAATTTCATCATGTCGTTTTTTTCCTTTTAGTTATGTGGTTATGAGTAAATAAAAAAAACCCTTTCACGAACACAGAAGTTACGAATACCTGCTTAGTCCTATCCACAGGTTATTTAACGTAGCACATGCCGAAAATGTCCTCCACCCTCTCTCTACGTGGCGTGCTCCCAGGCGATGGTAAAATGCGTCGATGGAATTCCGAATGGCCTCCGGAGTTCAATGAGAACATCTGGAGTGTACAGAAATTAATAAACTGGACCTTTTAAGTTAATTTTACACAAGAATGCTACAGTTTTAAAATTGAGTAAAAAACGTATTGTTTATATAGGCAATAAACTTGCCACAAAAAATGCAGATTTTTTCTCCTTTTGAAGCACATCTCGATGTGCTGAATGCCACCGTGTTTATTTATTTTATCGATTTAAAATAAAAACCCATTCAGAAATAAAACCAGCATATCGATATTAATTTTTATTGGGGTTTACCATCGCCTGGGAGCATGCCAAACAGAGAGTGGAGGACATTTTCAGCATCTGCCACATTAAAAAACGTGTAAATGGGAATAAAAAGGTGTTCGTGATTATTAGGGTTTCAAAACAGTTTTGTTTTATTTTCTAATAACTACATGAGTAAAAAAGGGCGTAGTGAGATTCCATTTTTCCCGAGCTTCTCAACGATCTTACACATGACATATGTTTCCATAAAAAAAAATTTAAAAAAATAAAAATAATAAAATTAAAAAAAACCAAAGTGGGTAGTGTTGCAGCCAAAGGGTTGAAGGAAAATATATCATTTTACTGCCGGAAAATGCATACAGCTTAAAATCAATTCGCAGGTTTCAGCTTTTTTTCTAAGTCACTCGTTGAAAAGATATTAAATTTATTCCTGACTTTTGCCTAGCCCTGTATAGAAACCCAGTAATTTTGTGAGTTTGCCCCCGGAAAAGACCTTGTCATCTGCTAAGTCTGCTTGTTTAATATCGCAAAGAGGTTTTTTGTTAAATTTTCATTTATGGAAGTAGTTTTCATATCATCAGTTGTAAGCACTTTACCAAACTCATATGGACCCAACCTGACCGCTTTCGTTATTTTCAGGAAATCAATCGTGATAAGTTGCTAGATTTAGGGATGGATGTTTTGGCACATGTTTTTACGAAGGTCAATGATACCCATCGCTGTCCCTGGAACCTCCTCCATCAATTACCAGGGGAAGCGAATATAATCCGGAGACTCGGGGACTCACGTAAAGTCAATTTAGGATTAGGAAGTGTTCAGGCCTCGACAGCTTATTTGACGAAGGTTAATACCTTAAACTAAGACTTTTACTTCATTGTTGTTCCTCGCATTACATGCTTGGCCTAAAATGGCGCTTTAATGCGCGGACGATACCCAAAATTACGTCTCCCGTGCGCATCTCGAAACCCGGGAGATTGAAATTCCCCCGGTAATTGTAAAATTTCCGAAAACCGTAAATGTGCCTAATAGTTATTATGTGATTTAAAAGCCATTCCAGCCAAATCGGTGACGTTGGCGCAATTAATTTAGGATTGCGAGCCAATTTTATTGATTGGGGCCACTTATAAATGGAGATGTCGACCCAATTTCGCATCTCTGACAAATTGCCGTTCCGACAATTTAGCGGCCAAAAATATGAAAAGCGACCATTATAAAGCAAGTCTCCATTTAAATCCCATTTTAATGATGGATTTTAGGAAACTCGGAGGGAGCTTTATTAAGCAGCTCCAATATGGACAGTTAGCTTCATCTATCATCCAGTGCTGTAGCTGTTTAAACTGGACATTTTTTTAAATCGAAATGCGGGACAGTTTTAATATTGTTTCCCTAAGAGCGTGAAACAAGGCCCGGAGTCGCGGAAGAAAACGCTTTGACGCACATGTGCGTAAAGGCCTACGCACAAAGCGGTCCACGTAAAACGGTCCTCCAACTTATTTTAAAAACCATAAGGACTAGAAAAAAAACTTTAATATAAAAACTATTCAGCTTTTCACTAATTTTATTATTTAATATTTTCCAAGTTACAGGGTTCTCCAGAAAACCGTCGCATGACAAAAATACATTTTTTAAACGGAATACCCTATAGTTTGTTACGAATGCTAATTTTGCTAAGTATAAGTATATTTGGTTATTACAAAATATGTGAGGTTTTTAGCAGTTTCCTAGTTATTTCAATTTAAAATAAAGAACGAAGAAAAAATAAGCTTTCTAAAATTCTCAATAAATGCACATACATACTATTCATTGGATCGTTTTAAAACATGTCCAGTTAAAATCAAAGGACCCTTTTGCGAGGGTAAATTTTTAATTTTCGAGAAATTTCATTCAGAATGTGAAAAATTATCCAAACTTTTCACATTTGAAATGCCTCAAACGCTACTTTTTTAAATGAGATATCGTGTACTTTTTTAAAATAAATTATTTTAATTCCCTTTCAAATAAGATAAACAAATAAATTCAAAACGAACCACCCGAAATGTGTTTTCCTTGGGAAGGAAATTTGAAATATTAAAAAAAGTCTATTTAGATATCTAGGGGAAAGTTCAATTTGACATTAAAGAGAATTGTATCAGTCATCCCGCCCCCCTCTGCTACTCACATTTTGATATTTCAAATATACCCCCCATCGAGTGGAAAACCATTGCAAAGGGAGTTTGATTTGGTATGTAACTATGCTATGGAAACCAAAATCGCTTAATGAAGTCTGGAATTAGAAGGAAAAATTTGTACTACTGCAAATAGCTCATTGAGATGAAGTAATACATTTTTCTAAGTGCTCAACATGCGAGCCGGTATTAGCGAGGCAGTCATAAAATTCGTATTCAAATTATTCGCGGACATTCGCCAAAGTTTGTTCAGTAATACTTCTACATTCTAGGAAAATTATATCTTTCATTTCTTGAATACTTTCAAGTGAAGCTCTAAAGACTTAACTTTTTAAGTAACCCCATAGGAAAAAGTCTAGTGGACCGGGATCTGAAGATCGTGCTGGCCATTCTAATGCACTTCTTCTACCCACTCATTTTTCCGCAAATCGTTCACTAAGCCATTCTCGAAACAAACTTTATTATTATTGCCCCGCTAATAACGGCTCACATTTTGAGCACTTTACGAAATGAATTATTTGATCGCAATAAGCTATTTGAACTAGTACGTATGGTGCCTTCCAACTCTCGATTCCATTAATCGGTTTCAGATTTCTAGGTATAGTTACACAACAAGCTGAATTCCGCATGCAATGATATGCCACTCAATGGGGGATACTGTTTGAAATATCAAAGTGAAGGTAGCGAAGGGTGAGGGAGTGACTGATCAATTCTCTCTATTGTCACATTAAACTTCCCCCTTGATATCTATAGACTTTTTCATTATTTTAACTTTTCCACCTAGTCAAAAGATGTTTGAAGCGTTTCCTTTTGAAACAAACACCCTGTATGTCTAAACTGATGAGATCTTCCATACCTAGTTGGTTAATACTTTCAGCATCCTTTAGCTTCCTCAACAACAAAGAGGCGAACTGGTATGACGTAGGCAAGAGAAAACTGCAAGAGAGCCCACAAAAATTCATTGGCCGAAATGGCGACTGTGTGGATAATAGAAACATTATGCAGGTTTAATGTGATGTATTAATTTGTTGTAATTGTAAAACTTTTTTCTTTATCTAAAAAAACAGGAAACGTTATTTCTGGGATTACCCTCGTATCTAGCGTTTGCGAAAATACAACATCTCCGATTTTTCGAGCCGGAATCCACCTTAGTTTGGCCCTACCAGAAACACACACACATTTTGGCCCTACGAGAAGGACGATAGAGGTTTCTGGTCCCGCCGACCGGAATCACGCACCATTACAACATTCTGGCCCTTTCACCCGATCACATCCATCGCTGGACATAAGATTAAAGATCGCTCTCATATACTTTTAAAAGGGGGATCAACTACAATATCCAGTGCTTTGCAAATAAAAACCATCTTCCAAAGTAATTCTTTATTTATAATTAACCAAGGTGTTTTTAAGTAGTTGTTAAATGTGCGAGTATGAAGATCAACAATACTACCATCTATGGATCTCCCACAAGTTGAGCAAAAGTGGAAACTTCAACGAATTTCTGGGAAAACCCCATCTTTATTTAGAACTGAATGTGAGGGTGGTCACTAGAAGAGGTTTCAATGTGCACATACAAATCAACACCTTATCGTGTTCTCTCTTGTTTATAGTTGCTCACAATAACGAGGAAGTGTGCAGATAGCGGGACGATTATATAAATTATAGTGAAATATAAGTTTCTTTATTTAACCAAACTGCTTTTAAAAAACCATTTTGTTTCACTCATACACAACGATTAAAATTGCAACATAACTGCTTGCAGAAAATTATGGAGAAGAATGATGCGTTCCACTGGTGGATGAGGGCGGTTTGATGTTGTCCCTTATCTATTCGCTATTCAAGGTGCCAGGTGTCCTTACATCGGATAAAATTAAATCAAGACGAAATGCAGAGGAACACGTGACGATGCAGATTACCACATGATGATGCAGATTACCACACGATGATGCAGGTGGCCCCACGACGATGCGTGTGGCTACATAACTCATCGCTCACTCCGAGTGTTGATCAGATCATTTCTTCTTCATATCCGGCATCAAACATATCGCACTTTCAGACGTTAATTAATAGTTTTTTTTTCAATATTTTACTTTTTCCAAATTAACTTTACCGGTTTCTGTACAAGAAACGCCAAATTCTCACAGTACAACGTTCCGCTTCGATTCGGTACTCTGTGCATTCATTATGCGAAATGTCTCGTCAAAATGCGGCACAAACACCCGAGCTGACTACAGAGAACTCGCAAGGTCTTAAATTTCATCATGTTTTTCCGCTGCTGTGTACCCTCGATGTCTCGATATTTCTTTGGATTGAACAAACGACAAAATTTACGACTTTTTTTACTTGAATTTAAATCGATTCCTGGGAGTTTTGGAGGAAATGTGACAGATGGATAATCGACCGAGAAATGTCCAGACATTTTTATGGAACTGGGCGCGTTACGCTGTATCTAACGTGAGTCACAATGTGGCCTAAAAGTGAAATTTCCGGGATATTCTCAACTTGCAGATTTTCGATTCTCCTGCTTGTCAGATGCGTCCTTTCCAAATGGAATTCGCTGTAAGTTTTGCAAGCGATAAATAATGGAATTGAAACTTTGACGTTTCCATAGTTTTGCACATCACTCACTACCCATACCCATACCAAAATCCAACATTCCAATTTGATTAGTGTGTGAAGGCATTTCCCTCGTTGTCCTTTCAGACAAAAAGTAAGTTTGGACACCCCTTAGAAAACGACGTGTATTGTTTGTTAAGCTATAATAGACCATTATCCATTGTGTGTAAGTTTCCATTTCGTTCTATGGAAGTGGTTTTCAGTGAGATAAGAGTTGTAAAAATACATTTTATTTATTTTCAACATAAATGCGCCGGGGGGCAATAATAATAGAATTTGAACAAAACGTGACACACCATGGCGCGTTGTAATGGCATTTTATGTCTTCTGAATCACTATACTTCTGAGGAAATTTTACTTCTAATCCCTTAACTGGTAATGGCGAGACGCTATTAGCATTATCAGCATTACGAGTTTAACGACAGATTTTTACTTATTCTCGATCACACTTAAGATTGTTTTTGCCACTCCCAATTTCGTCCCTGTGGTCACCTTCGCGTTGGCACGAAGGCAATTTTTTAATGCTAAATTGGTGAACTGTAATTCTGAAGTCATCGAACGAGATTCGATGAAGTCCCCTGAAATCAACTCTATTAACAAGTCCTCAGAACTTACCGTCATCCACAGGCAAATATCCATGTACTTCACAAAACGTTGTCGGCTCTGCCACGGGAGTCCGCGTAGCTGATGCCTGATTAGACGTAATCGAACCGTCAATGGTGAAAAACGCCGTATTCCGAGATACCGGACGCTGATTGGTGCGCGCCCTACTCCGCTGACACTTAGAGCAACGTTTCATTTCGGCGCGCACGCGCAGCAACCACACCATGCCGAACAAGGCCATGCCGTACGTACGCACCGTCATGGCGGGCATGCGCCTTTCATATCGCTTTTCCACACTTAAATGTTTGAGAGTGTAACGAGAAACAAATCATGACAAAATTGGATTGTTGTTGTCGTTTTTGTAGGAATATTTCACGCTAAATACATAAGTTTAGAATTTTAGGCGTTTGCACGAGAGCGCGTACCATGCAGATGAAGTAGAGCATAAATAGTCATGAAATAAATGTCGAAATTTATTGACTTATTTTTGAAGCGCTTTTTTTCTTACCCTGTATGAAGCCTAAAAATTTGACCGTTTAAGAAAACTGTGGTTTTGCCCCCCTCTGACCGATTCTACAAGAAATAAGCTGTGGATAGATTTTCCAGTTATTTAAAATAAGTCGGATGGCGCGGGCCGAGGGCACAGCTATACAGCGGGACCAAAAAAATGGCGTTGTGTTTAATTGCACATGTAGCTTAGGCGTTTGTTGACTGTGACATAGAAAGAAAATAGACGTTTTTAAAATTAAAATCGTCGGTTTTTGGAAAGGAACATTCAGCAGAGAGTATTCCAAATATTACTTATTTCCTGGACTTTTCATTAACAACTGTGTATATAGGTCCATTATTGGAGGGTTTCATTGGAAGCTCTGAAATTTGGATTTATAAGGTAACTCACACCAAATATTGAAACCAACGAGGCAGGTGACCCTTTTCATGAAAAACCCATTCTTTTCTGCTTCTCTCGTCCCCCTTTTACGACCTTCCTACAACCAAACTGTGAACTTTCCAGACAACTTCCTTACAGGCACATGCCTATCATCTCCCTCACAAAACACTAATACATTCTACAGTATTATTTATGTGTAAGTTTTATCTGTTTTTTTTTTCAAGCCGAAGAACCTCCACGTCTACTAAATCTGAAATGTCACTCAAGCGAAACCATGAAGTGTTGTTCCATCTGGATAGATTAATCTAAAGTCTCCGTGAAGTTGGGGCCGTTTTTGTTTATGTCGATGTCGGATTATCCTGGAAGAGGAGCAGGCTCTCGGGCTTCGGGCAACGCGTTTATAAATAAATTGAGTAACAAAGAGATTCGCCACAGGATTTCGATGGCGTCGTCATGATGGACAAGCGGAGATTTTGACCGCTTACCCGATCTTTTTGGTCTGTTGGTGGAGGAGTGTCGCGACGAGTCCGGGTCCATCATAAAAGCCGCGCGCGTTGGAATATCGCCTGATCGCCGGGCCGTTGCTAATTTTAAAATGACGATTCGATAAACATTATCTTTACTCGAAAAAAACGTAATCTTAAAACAAGCAATTCCCCGGAATGGGAGACAAAATGGCCATTCATAACGCCCGGCTATCTCCGAAAAGAGCTTCCGCTTAAATGAAAGCCGTAGTTTAGAGGCAACCACCCTAAAGTGCCGAATCGATTCCGCAACCCTAAAATTGCAAAAGAACGAAGTATTAAATTTTTACTCATACACCGGAAGGAGATAACAGGAAAACGGACCTATTTATTCGTCTTCAGACCGATCTCCGCCAATCGAGAACGCGAATATAATTTCGCAAGATAGTAAACTTGCAGAAAACCGAAGTAATAAAAGCAAAGAAGTGAAATGAATGAAATATTCCACGAATTCTCTTCCTCAGTCTCATAATTAAAAATTTGTGTAATTAAACTCAGTGTTTTACAACTAAGGAAATATAACGATTTCCGCCGCAAATCGCCTGAGGAATAATTAATTTGAGCCCTGCTTGCAACACTAAAATTAGAACTTCTCGTGTACGTTAACTTCTGGCTTGCCTTCTGTCCGACTAATTAATTATTATTGAATTGAAATTTTCATCCAACAATGTTTGTGCTACACGATTACAGGAGCTTATCTGGTAGTCGATATCCTTAAGAAGCACAATAAAACCCGGACAAAGTAAAAGAACAGTAAATAAATCCTCTAGTCGTAACATAGAAGCGAGGAGTTGATTTATTATTGGTGATTAATGATGCAATTACTGAGGCGGAAATTTGGCGCTTATAGCGAGGCCAAGGAAGTAATTCTTCTATTGCTTTGGAGCATTTCTGTGTACACGGTACAATGCTTCTTGTATGGAAATCGCAATAAAATTTTTGGACTGGTACCAAAACCATGGAAATGCCAAAACGTTTCTCAAATTATAACTGAAAGTTTTCCTTGAGACTATGTCGACTTAATTTTTTCTGCAAGTCATTCGTCCCTTAATGCGATCCAACAGTGTTAAATGATGAATGTCCACGGAACCTCGGCATCAACAGTGGCATCAACCAAACCGTTAATTATCCCATAAACCAATACGTTTTCACAAAATTTTAAACAAACGCAACTGAGAGAATTGACCGCTTTCCGTTTCGCTTAGGGGCACAATGGATTCAAAGCGGACCCTCCGTGCATCGCACATCAACACCTTTATGACCTTATAACGAGGTAAAACGATGTCAGGTCTGTATAACGGCCCTCCGTCGAACCTCTAATAATTATTCGTGTCTATTACTTGGCCCCGAAATATGAACCAGAATGCAAACAAGTCCCCCAAGTAGGACCGGTCCAACGGGTCCCAGGAACTTAAATAATTAAACTCCCGAACTTCCTCATGTAGAGCCAAAATTAATTGGGGATATTTGAGCCGAAGTTGTAGACCTCAATTTTCGTTTATTAAAACACAGGCTTTGGACCAGCCATCGTCTTAAATTATTGTGGAACCAAATTGCCAACATGAAGCCTTCAGTCAAAGTCAAATAGAATAGCTGATTATGCTTCCCACATACTGAATGAATCTCAATAGTCTTGTAATCTTGATTTCGCTCCTATCTATCATCTCCCTTGGGACATTTCACCCAATGGGCGATACACAGAAATTTTCTTACACGGGTCTCCCCCTCGTCTATTGATAAATAGGTGAGCTTTTAATGATGCGCAGCACACTCTAAATGAACAGTTTTACTGCCCGGAAATAAAAACTGGCCTTGAAAAACATATTTTGTCAACCGGGTAAAAGAGGACTAACGAAAGGAAAAATTATACATAAATTATATTATGCATCAACTAAAGTATGCTGCATGGCGTAGTTAAGAAAGCACCCGTAAAAACGGCAACATAAGTATGTTGCTAAAAATTAAACAAATTCAGTGGTTAAAACCAGAAAAAAAATTTTACATTATGTTTTAAGCTCTCCTGGACACCTCTAGACATCGAGCCAATGAAACGATTTGTTCTCTTGAGGGATTGCACCCCAGGCTATCGCCATGGCACTACAGAGCGCCGTTAGGGTTTGGGGGGGTTATACCCACAACGTCCCGCAGATGTTCGATTAGTAGTAGATCTGCAAATCAGGGTAGCCGAAGTAACAAATCGATCTCACTTTATTGGAAGAAATCCATAGTACGCGAGTCACGTGTGTTCTTTTGTTGGAAAACTGGATTGCGGAGCGCTCTGAGATAAGGCAGAATATTCTGTTTCCAAGCTTCTTGGATGTTCCATTGAGCGATCGTATTCCCTCTGATTAAAAACGACCTTACGAACTTCTTGAGATAATTGAGAACTAAGTCGGATGATTATCTTTTCCTTGCTCCCTTTGCATCCTTAATTTGCATCGATAGATATTTTTAAAAATTCTACAAGAGCGATGAAATATAGGAATACTGCTGGAGACCCAAAAGCCAAACAATCGAAGAAGGAATTTAAATTTGACATCAGAATTCATACAGGGTGATCCAAAAAATACGAAGTATGGAACAGTGCGTGAGCCAAGAAACCCGGAATACGACTACCAACGATTTTGACGTTTCGTTGTAGCGAGTCTTAAAGAAAATCCATGTACGAAATTCGAAAAAAACGCAAAACGTGAAAAAGGTGTGAAATTTTTGCCACCCTGTATATCCGAAATGGTGCGTTTCTCGCCATAGGTCTATAAACATTTGTTTACTATTTTGCAGAGTACTAGCCCTGAAATATATCGATAATGATATGTTACACTCTGTACAGACAGTAAATTCTCTACAAAATTTACTGCCTTGGCTTACTTCATGGCCTCGTCTTCAACTCGGCTAATATCGCTGCGGCGGTAAATTTGCTGGTCTTTCCCTTGTAAAGCAAACAACTATTGTTCAGTGTTAACGGAAATTTAATACATTGGCCTCCTTTATAGATCCACGCCTTCAAATCGGCCATTTAAATCGAGCTAGGGCAGTAAAAGCGCTAGTTTTTCTTCATAAAATTGTCCGGAGAGTCACACCCAGGAATACTATCACCTCATCAAGGAACGCCCTGTATTAGTAAATGTTTCAACTCGAAGAAATTTTGTTAATCCCCAGGGATTTTTGGGGGTTCTCTAGAAAATGCCCCAAACTCCGGAGGAGCCTTTAAGGGTTTCTATATAATAATGAGAGTCTGTGGAAATATTAGGCCTCCTTCGGGATTTTCCAGTGTGCCTAAAACTCAACGAGGATTTTATATTTCACAAAGATGTCTCGGGTTTCCAGGGGTTTTTAACGTGCATCAGAGCTTTGTTTATACTCATTAGAGTTTCTTGCCAAAATATTTCATTATTGTCATATCGGAGTTAATTGGGATCGTTAAAAGTTTTCTTAAAGGCTTTAGTGACTTTCGGAGAATTTTCACCAGGAACTGATGCATTTGAACCATTCATTCAAGCTCGCAATTATATGGTAAAAACTTTGAATTTCCTTCCCACATTGAATGTTCCCATCGCACAAAGTTAAACTGATAAGCGAATCTTTCGTTTAAACCACTCTTTGCCTAAATCCTTTCTATTATTTATAATACGCCGAAGTACGAAATTTATTTTCTCAATGGTTCCGTGAAGTTGCCGAAAAGCATCCTCTGAATTAGATTTATGCGAGATATTAAGAAGTCTTACACTTCCTGGGTAAGGGTAAAGTACCCTTTAAGCCTGATTAATGAGGAAAGTTTTTACGCTTTTTCAGGCTATTTTCCCGGATTATAGTAGTTAGGTGAACTAGTATACTGCCGGCTTCTATTTCGTATACCCAATGTCAAGACATCGCAAATATGGGTCCCGTAACTGAAACTGTGCAATATAAAACCGTTGAGAACCTCAGGTAAATCGTCGACAAACTTTTCTTCTCGGCGATGGATCTAATGTTCGGTGGAAAATTTATAAAGAGAGAAAGGAGTTTAGGTGTAAACTGAGTTTGTACTTATTCCGAGGTATTTTCTGCGCCCGCACACGACAAGAAAACCCTCTAGAGGGTATAAAAAAATGGGAATGAGAACTGCGACAGCTAATTCAATTCGGCAGTCTTCAGATTTAATGGATGTCCTATGTTGGAAACTTGTCGAACTTAGTTTGGAGCATATTGGATTGTGGTTAGAGTCCGCAATTTTTAGAAGCATGCTCTAGTCGAAAAAAGCATTTTTTCACTCTATTTACATAGTAATTCAAGTGATAGTAGTACTAGTTCTAACAAAAGGCGCAGTAATAGTTACTAACCCCCAGAAGCGGGCCAGACTCGCTTGGCAAACGCATCGACCCGTCCCTTTCCGGGTTGCAGAGATACTCCCGGATCCGACCAAAGGTGACTCCCTTTCCGATTAAAGAGCACGTTGGAGAGACAACCTTTACTACTTTAAGTCAAATCTACAGTCGTCCAAACAGATTTCTGCATCTGTCGCCATTTCACGAGATATCTATACTGAATTTTGGACACACTGTTTATCGCCGATGACGCTGATGGGCGTTCGACGCTGTCTCGACGATATTTTTATATCGGCGAAGAGATGTTCGATCACACTGCTTCGGCCATATACAGTGTCACACAAAAAGTCCGCACCTTATGGGAATTTTTGATTAACTTACATAAAAATAATAAACAAATGACTATCTTTAATTGTCGAATTGCGATTTTTTCAAAAACATTTAAAATTTACAATTATTTCTTCAAATTTTGAAAAAGCACTAAAGAAAAAATTTCTTAGTTTCACATTTTCTAGCCATGCGCCAATTTTCAACGTCATCGGACAACTTTCATCTAACTTTTTTTATATATCTGCATTTTCCAAGTATTCAAATCATCCGTAAGAATATTTATTTGTTTACACAGGGCGTTATTTAAATGCGTGGCCAAACTTCAAGGGGTGATTCTAAAACGAAAAGCATGTATAAAATAGGAGCGGTAATGTTTCGTTTATGAGATACAGGATAGCAACGGTTTTTTAAAATCTTGTTTTCGTAAAAATAAATTTTAATAATTCTTTTGCTCGTACTGTTGAAATTTGGCAGTGTTGTTTATGTTTATTAATATTATTATTATGACCCATTGACTTTTTTAGCATTTTTATATTTTTTTCACATTAAGCAACTAAAAATACAATTTGATTCGAAAAAAGTTCATGACCCGAAAAAGTTGTATTTTTAGTTGGTTGCAGCGAGAAAATTATAAAAGTTTTAAAAAACACAGTAACGCGTCAATAACACTAATAACCATAAAGAAAAGTGAGAAACTTTTATAAAAAACGAATTTTCAAAAAAACTTTTACTCCCTATATATTGAAAACGAACTATTACTGGACCTACGTTTCTATAAATTGCTCGTCTTAGAATCGCCCGAAGCATCACCTCTTGAAATTTGGCCACGGATTTAACTAACATCCTGTATATCTGACAGTGTGCCAAACAACATTATAAAGCTACCGCAATAAGGTAATCTGCACATTTTTCTTTCAAAACTAAATTACTTTTCGTCAAGAAATATGTAGCATCTTGAATAAATTTTGTTTCCTTCAAAAAAATCTATTTATTGTAACTTTAACCAATGAACACTCATTCGAAAAATTTATTTCGATATACTATAATTATCTTCACGAAATTATTGACCGACTTGAATGCCTTGAAAATACGAAAATACAAAAAAATGTTTAAATAGAAGACGTCCAAAAATGTTGAAAATGGGTATACAGACACAAAATAAAAAAACTTTTTCCTTTGAGGTTTTCCTAAATTTCGAGAAATAATGGCAGATTTTGAATATTTTTGAAAGAAAAATTCAATTTGACAGTTGTAGACAGACATTTGTTTTTCGGTTTGTACGTCATTGCTCATCATTTGTGAAGGACAGCCCAAAGGCAAAATAAAAATTCACCCAAACACATGAGTCACAAAAATTCGTATATGGTGCGGTCTTTACGGGTGACACTGTAGATTGATCAGATAAAGGACCACAACTTAAAGATCGGCCGAGGGTGAGGTTCTTAAGTGGATGCGGGTTTTGGACAATCGAAAAGAAGTCTGCCAGACTGGTTAATCTAGGAGAAATTGTACTGCTTGGACGTGGCGATGACTAAAATGACGTATGAGCCGTACAAATATCAGATAAAGGACAATGTTCCTGATAGAGGTAGGCACCCGCACGTGGAACTTTTGTCATCTCCAGGGGTCCGCTGATAAGGCCCCTGGAAAGAAGCTACCCCTTGAATGTAATCAATAGCGGAATCGCCGGAGGCTCAAAGAGGAGGAATTTCAAAATGGGGAAAGGGAAAGGCGTTAAAATCGTCTCCAAAAGCGACTCACTGAGAAGCTTTATCGTGATGCCCTTCCCGAAGCCCCATCAAACTACAAATTTCATCGCGTCGATGATCGCCATTCCCGATGTCTCTCTTGGACCTCTCTCTGCAATTGCGGGTGGTAAATAATTTGTGATTTAACCACCAACCATGGAGAGAGTCACCAGTCACAAACAGTAATAATTCTTTCTCTTTACAGCTCTCTTCCTGGAAACGTGAGCGAAATGCACGTACAAACATCCGACTGGTCCCGCTAAGATTTAATAAAAGTTACTTCAATCAGCCTATACGTAGAAAACGAGAAATTCAATCCTCTCTTTTCCATTTTGTCTCCTCGCCTTAGTCTTGAACCGTCGCCAAAATATTAGCAAACTTCGCCCATTATTTATTCGGAGTTCTTGGTCCGAGACATCTAAGATAAAAATGGTAATTTTCCGGATTTGTTCCAAAGAATATCGCAATTCAATTCGCTATAAAATTGTAGTCCCTTACTACAACGCAAATTAGATTTCCTTTCGAATTAAATTATCTCGGAAAACGTATTTTTCCGCTACGTATCATGTCTATTTAGAATGTGTGTCTTCCACGTTTCTCGATTCTAGTTACGTACGCATCCCACGAAATTTCGTATATTTCCTTATGATTTCGTCGCATGATGTGTCATTTCTGACTAAAATGATTAATGGCATCGTGGTGATTTTGTAAAAAACGTTCGGTTTATTTTAAAGTTTCGATACTGCCGCTGGAACGCACAGGGTGTACCAAAAACCGCGGCAGCTGCCGACTCTATCTTTTCTATTCCAAGCTGAATTCTAATAGTGTAATATTTCACGGGCATCGTGGACACGTTTCGGTGTTGGTATAGGAAATCTCGGTAACTGCAAGAGATAGAAAAAAGCTTAAGTTTTTTTTGAAGACGTGCGTGGGAGGGCGACTGAAGATGTTCGACCGTTTTCCAACTGAAACTAACCGTTCGAATTTTCGATAAACCCTCGTCATTCGCCCATACACGATTTTTAAATAAGAACCAACGTCGACGGAGAAAAATCTAAAAATGTTGCATTCGCCAGTAACGATCACGACAGACAGACTCAACAAATAATCTTGAACAATTGCCGAATTCAAAAACATTGTGGTACGCCAATGAGGCACTGCCTATTGAGCGCACTGGCAAGAGGGCCCACTATTTAAGTCGAGATCCGTCACTGCTCTCAGAAAAATCTAGACCGCCCTATTCCGTTAAAACTTCTTCAGAAAATCAATACAGATGTTATTTTCCCTGGTATATGAATCGACATAAGAACCTGAAAGGTAATTTTATCCAGGTCCGGCTGAGCTTTCTTCTAACAGCGTTCAAATCCCTCTCCTGGGAATGAAATGGTAAATATTTTCATATGGATTAGGAAACTGTTTGTTTTCACGTTCCGTACACAAATGGCTGTATTTTCGAACCCTCAATAAAGAGGGCTGTTATTTTGAGTAACCTGCTCTATTTGCTGCGAAACTGGGAGTAATTTCGTGAGAATTTCATGCGAATAATAAAGCTGTCAATTGAGAGTGCATAAAGGCAATGCTGAAAACAATGCTTTTCTCGAATGATATTTCAGTGAGCATTGTAATTACGAGACTCGCGAAGCTTCATCACAGGGACAAAAATATAGCTTTGATTTTTTTAGCAATCAAAATATGATTGAACATTGACTTTGTTGTTGAGGCATTTGTGCATATGTTATCAAAGGATTTGATTTTCTAACCGAATTGTGATTAAAACGAAAGCGCAATGTTCATTCAGCCCAAAATTCAACAGGAATGATGGTCAATTTGATCGATGTGTAGAACCACACACTAATTGAAATTTAATAACTAATATACATGGTGAAAACCAAGTAGTGTCCCTGTGCATTTTTGTCATGAATGTCCTTAGACATAATTTTCTATTTTTGCTGAAAACTTATAGAGAACATTCAGGGGTAGAAGTTGAGTAAGTCCGTAACGGAATTTAACGTAAGAGATACAATACTATAATGTCTGAAAACAGTTTTTACATAATATACAAGGTATTTCATAATAGTGTATCAAAAATTCAGATTATGAACCTGCGGGAGATTAATAAAAATTATTATATATAAAATGGGCCCGTGCTCGCTTTTTCTTTGAAATACAGGGTGATAGAAAATTGTTATTTTCTTAGCATTTTCCTAACAAATCCACATTGGCATTTAAATTTTTTCAGAAAAATGGGAAACGCAAAATAGGTGTAGGGATACATCTTTTAAGGGGAAAAATATTTTTAATTTCACCAATATCGTCGCCAACGGCGTAGCACTGAACATTTTAAAAGGAAAATATGCTACGCCACTAGTTTAAAAAAAATGAAAATAATTTTCAGAATATTTATGCGAAAAAAAACCTTTTGAATATTTACCATAACGCTTATCGTTTTCATGGGAAAAAAATAAAACGCAACAATATGGGAAGTGACAAATGCCATAATTCATTCGTTATAAATAAAATGAATCAGGAATTTTTCAAAGAGTGCGCGATTATATGCGAAAAAGGCTTGAGAAATGTTTTTTTGCAGGTCGAGGACATTTTTTATCTTGTAGGTTTAATTATCCAAGAAACCTTTTTGTTTAAAGAAATATGAAGTACTCAGAAAATTATTTTATTTTTTTTAACCAGTGGCGTTCCATATTTGTAACTTAAAATATTCAGGGTTGCATTAATGGAGACGCATATGGTGATATTCGAAATATTGTTTTCCTCTCAAAAAAATATGCCTCCACGTGGTTTACGTTCCCAAATTTTCATTAAAATATCTAAGGCTGGAACAGATTTATTAGGAGGACTAAAAAAAATGTATCACCGTGTATTTCATGTAGAAAGCAAAAATGGACCCATGTTTGAATGATTTTTTTCCTTAAATTCTCCCACAGCTTCACCCTCCGAATTTTTAACATACTATTATGAAACACCCTATATACTTCGAAATATATCCGATAAAAGGCGATTTCTTTTTTTTACAATTAATCCTTTTTTTAATTTGATTCAATAATTTTTTTTTTATTTTAATTTATTTTTTTTATTTGTTTTGTTTTCGCTTAGAAAACTAAGCCACCAACTATCCAGACAGCTTTTAATGGTGCATTCATTTCTTTCCACAGTATATATTAAATGAAAATTTCCATTGTCTTTACCGAGTTGTTATTAAGTGAAACTGAGACTAATCCTAAAACTACTCGCTCATACAGGGTGCTAATTAAGTTTGCACACAAACTTTAGGGAGTGAATCTTGGAAGAATTATAGAGATAATAAGTTCATATTAACATGGATCCGCGCCGGGAAGCTCTCGAAATACAGGGCATCCAAAATAAAATTTTAATTTCGTTTGTTTATTACATTGTTTTTTGGGACGATAACGCGGACCTCCGACGACATTTTGAACAGTGCGAAAACTGGTGACGGGAAACTCAAATACTTTCTCTATTTGTTGTTTTCCAATAGAGAATGCCGCATACTACGAAATACCAGAACTTAAATAACAATAACATTTTTTGCAGCTTTCAGTATGTCATTTTTGAATAAAAAAAAGATTTACTCTCCATTTATTTTCACCGATAAAAAGTACTTGGTATGCTAACGGATCACAGATGACTAATATACAGTCATCGAGATCCAAGATATACAGGACCGGCTGTAGGAAGAGCGAAATCTTTCCCTTGGGAGACTATAAAGCAGACTTCCACGCCGAGACTCTCTCTAATACTCAAGGTGTATTTGAGGCCATATATTATTGAAATTTCCCTCGCGGTTAAGTCTTTTTTACCCTGAGAAAACTCTGTAAAAATTCAGATTTTTAGCTACATAACCTCGAATAAAAATGCATTAGGCATCTCGAGTAAGTCTCAATTTAGGTTTGCAAAAGCTCTTTATGTATGTTCGATTTTGGATCATAAATTCTAGGAAAGTCCACTTAAAGTCATTCAACCTAAAGTTATGGGTTTGTCGGAGAGAAACGGAAAATTCGATTTTTCTTTATTGGAAATTGGCATTACAAAGTCTTCGCCACTATCATCCTGCATTCATACGTTATTTAGGCCTTTCAAATCTTAGGAAATCAGCGGCGGCAGTTAAATAATATTATTTAAGGATTCAGACATGGCCGATAGATTTACTCGTTTTTACATGCAATGGCTCAAAGTGAAAATGACACACCTGTAATGAAATCACTATTTATACATGAATTTTCACTTACTTAACAATAAACTAAGGTATAAATTTTTTAAAATATTATGCTGCATCTGTTCTCTAATATACACAAGAAAAAAAAATCTTATAAAGGAAGGAAAAAATTTAGTTCTATTTGCATTAAAAGAGAATCTCAAAATTAAAATGATACAGGTCAATTTTATGTTAATGGAATATTTGTGAATGCAAAAAAATGTTCAAAAATGCAAAGAATAAACGGTTCTTGTGGACTTTCATTGGTAATTGTTAGAACTTAGTTCAAAATCAGCATGAGGAGACATACCACTCTGAGAGAACGTGAGTTAGTAATTAGTCATAATGAAGAGGGCAAGTCAATCAGGAGAGTCGCCGATATTCTAAAAAGAAGTCTTGCAACAATACGATACATCGTAGGAAAAATTTAAAAATTAGGGAAAATTAAGAAAAAGATGAGAAAAAGCCCAGGGAAAATTTTTACTAATGCTGATGAACGGTGGATTGCGTGATATGTAAAGACGAATCCCCAAATAAGTGCCCCCAAGCTGGCTGTAGAAGTTGAAAAGAATTTACACAAGTCAGTAAATCCAGAAACCACAAGAATAGTTTTGAAAAAACATCAAGTTCAGGGTCAAGTAACCAGAAAAAATCCATTCATTAGCCTGAAGAGTCAAAACATCGGAGTACAATTTTCTAAAGAGATTTGGATAAAGGAAGCAAGTTTTGGAAAAGAGTTTTAATTACAAATGGAAAAAAATTCAACCTCTTAGGATCGGATGGAAACGGTTTTGTCCAGAGGAAACCCGGTGAAACGCTAAAGACATTAAATTTAAGAGCCACTGTTAAACACGGAGGAGGGAGTGTGATGATTTGGGGCTGTATGTCCAGTGCCGGGACAGGAAAGCTGCATTTCATCGATGGCGTTATGGACAGGCATGTTTATTTGGGATATTACGGCAAAATTACAATCCGGAGCAGAAAAACTGAACATTTCTAACGATTTTATGTTCTACTAGGACAACGATTAGAAGTATAACACCCAAATTGTGAAGGAGTAGCTTTTGTGTAACTGTCCTCGTCTAATAGCAACCCCACCGCAGTCCCCTGACGTTAATATTATAAAGAATCTTTGGGCTAAATTTGAAGCGAAAATTAGGAAACATGAGATTTCCAATGGAAACCAATTAAAACGCGCTCTTCTCGAAGAATGGGAGAAAATTGCCCGTCATTTCATTAAAGAGTTGGTAGAATCGATTTCAAATCGTCTTCGCGAAATTATCTTAGTCAGGGTGCTACCAACTAAATATGAATTAATTACAAAAACGATTAAAAAAGAAATGTATCATTTTAATTTTGAGATTCGTTTTGAAAGCAAATAGAATTTAATTTTCTTCCTTCCTTCGTATTTTTTTTTGTTTTTAATTCTGGATATCACACAGTGCGCATCTTAAACGTCAGGCCAAAATTTAGGGAGCTATTCCTTGAGTACTGTTAAGAACTTTTTGTCCTTTGACAATCTTAGAAAAAACGCTTAATTCCTGACATGCAACGTGATAAATGATTTTGATGAAACTTATTAAAAGCTACGATAATCCTTCAGGATGGCTGCCGCCAGCTTGGATGCACGATTCTCCTCATTGACGGCCGAACTCTTTCAAAAATATCAGGACTTTTTTTTATTAAATTATACCCTTTAATTATGCAATTTCTCAAATCTTCCAGGTGTCCCACTGGATTAGTGCAAACTCATACTTTTAAATGACCCCATAGGAAATACAACGGATGGTTCAAGTCTGGGAATCTAACTGGCCATAAATGAGGTCCACCACGAGCGATCCAGCAATCTGCAAATTTTCTCATTAAAAACTCGCGAGCAATCCCACTAAAGTGTGCTGGTGCACCATCGTGCACAAAACACATTCCATTTCTGTTTTCCAATATAACATTTTCAAGGAATTCAGAAAACGAATGTTTCAAACAGTTACGATGAACTGCGCATGTAAGTCTTTCTGGCAGAAATATCAGTCCAATTAGTCGATCCACCGACAATTCCAGTCCAAACTTTTAACGAAAATCGGTGTTGAAAATTAACTTCTGGTGTTTCGTATGGATTTTCTTCGACGCAGGCATGATTATTGTTAAAATTTCTCATTGAATCTCTCGGGAAATTTGCTTCATCGGTAAAAAGAATCAACGGCAGTTGTTGCGGCATTTGTACCAATGTGTGCAAAAGCCATTGACAGAATGCAATTCTTCTGAGGAAAATCTGTAGGAAAAAGAGCCTGAATATGTTGTATGCGGTACGGATACAACAAATTTTCCCTCAAAACTTTCCACGCAGTCTTATTACTACCATCCAAAGCTTTTTCAATTTTTCTAGTAGTGTACCTGGATTTTCCTCTATTATGTTTAGTGCAGTTTCTTCCAATTCTGCCGTTCTCACTGTCGCGAGTTTTTCTGCACCTCCACTTCCTTTTAATGTACCAGTTCCAGAATTCGTATAGGCATGCACGATGAAAAAACATTAAAAGTGACAAATTTGGAAACGTATTCATATTAGATGACGTTTTTCGTGTTTGCTAGTGTTCTTCTCACGATTCACACCATTTTCCCAGGCTTATTTTAACTATTTTAATAAAAAAGAAAAAATTTTGCCAATAAAAATTTATGGCCTTGTATCTAAGGAACAAAGAGATTTTCCTAAAATCGCCAAAGAGCAAAAAAGTCTGAAAATTACTCAGAGAATAACTCCCTAAATTTTTGCCCAATATTTAGGAAACACCCTGTAGAACAGAGGTAGCATAATATTTAAAAAAAATGTGCCCTAGTTTATTGAGAAGTAAACGAAAATTTACTAAGGAGTATTTAGTGATTTCAATACAGGGGTGTCGTTTTCACTTTGAGTCGCTGTGGTTAAGCAAGAGGAATTGGGTTATCTAATTTATATACCTAAAGGTTTTTTCAAATATTATTCTTTTATTAAATTCGGGCCCAAGTGCGCAGATTGCCATAGGAATAAGTACTATCCAAACTTGGGTGGAAGCTTCAGATAACGCTTCGCTCATAGATATATTGACAAACCGCGATCCCCATTATGGAATTTTTAGGTGGAGCGTCTGGAAGGAATCAGGAGTGTTCGAGACGTCGATTGGAAAAAAATTGTAAACAAAATTTCATGATAAAAATGCTAATTTTCAGGTCCTGGAAAACAGCTTTGTTTTTTCTACGTTATAAGCAGACAATGTATTGCGAGCAAGGAAAATATTGAGTTGTTATGTAATCCATATCCAGAATCTCACTTCGAAAATGCACAAATAAGTTATTTAACGAAAACGAATCTGAGGTGAACACGGCAAATAAAGCCGTAAAAATAAATAAAACCCTTCCATAATCCCCGAAATAGGTCTTCGAAGTTACATGACTTCCAACATCAACCACTTGCTTATTTCAAATGGAATGCCCCAGTTTTCTCGACGACATCATATTTGGAATCCAAAAATGCGTAAAACTATGGGAAATTATTTTTTTTTTATGAAAACAAGATATTCATAGCAAATTCCAAAACTGCTGCTCCATTTCGATCAGGGCGCAGTTTGCAATCTTTCCAGAAATAACCTACATACTTATTAATGGAAAAAATAATATTGGCGAAAAATGCATTAGAATTAATGTCCGATTCCGAAAACGCAATAATAATACAATCGTCGATATTCATGGAAAATGTTAAATTAGGGCTGGACGTCACGGGACATTGTGTAAAATTTGTCTATGGTGACGTCGAACGGTACAAAATTTGAAACGTTTTGAAGTCACGAAGGGGCGGTTTTCGGAACTTTAGAAAGAGCTAAAGACACCATATATTTTATGGTATCATCCCTGTGTGAAAATAGCCGACTTAAAAACACAGTAGTTTTGATGTTCGCGATATTGCGACCATTTATCGCACGCCAAAAATGGTATGGTAATGGTGTCGTGCAAAAACGCTATTATTGCCCGTGTGCGATTCGCTCGTGCTAGTACAGTGTAGTTATAGTGTCTTATACTTCTTATGTTCTAGTATTTTTGGCGCCGCATGCAGGATAGCAGAAGAAGATATAGGCGCTAAGACTCCTCTGCTGCCACGACAAGATCCACCCACTATAGTCATGATCCCAAATAGCGCCCCAACTACTTTGTCCCTTCGCCCTGTGGTCTTGCGTATATCTTCAGTGAAACTCACGTCTCTACAAAGGCATTCTCTGAGGTAGTTGAGCCTTCCTGCGTAACAACCTCGTGTTCGTCCATCGTAACAACGTGAAATAACTACAACTAACCTAAAGTAAACACTGAGAAATATTCTGAAGGCTAATCACCAATGGAAAAAATGAAGCCTAACGAAATTATTTCTCTCAAATTAAACTTTTTTTTGTTTCGGCAAACGAAATAAATGTTCGAATGTTCTCTTATTGGATAATTTGATCATTTTAATTTCCATTTTCCGGCAAAATTTAGCTCAAAAACAGATTCGAACGATCCTCTTGTCGAACTCGAATTCCATTTATGGAACAAATATTTAGATTAATTGATTCAACGATGATTGCTGTTAATTCCATATTAGTACTGTGTTTAGCATTGTGAAGTTGTTATTAAATTGGAAAGCTACATCATGAGCAACGAACCAGAGAATATTGTTAACGTATGCAAATATTTTAGTATACAATGTATGAAAAATTGTGTAAATTATTTTAATTTTCTCGCCATCATGGAAGCTATCAATGCGTTCATAATTTCAAACTGAAAACCTTAACTTCACTGAAACGAAATTTTGCTTCAGTACCTAATTGATGAAATTATGAGCCAGCCATGCTTTACTATCTTCTGCTTTTATCTATCTATACCGCTGACAGGTTTATTACTGACCTGAAAGCTTGGCTAAATTGCTGTGTGTTCTATGGAAAATAGAAAACCTTTCGAAAGTTAGAAGAAAATAAAAGCTAAACTTCGGCCTCTATTGAGCCCAGTGGAAAATGCAGCCATTTGTATTCGAAACGAGAAAACAAACACTTTTCTCAACCATCCGAAAATATTTGCCATTTTATTCCCACAAGAGGGATTTGAAGGATGTTAAGAAGAAGGCATTTGGATTCGGAAAATTACTTTTTCATATAGCTACATGTAGTTACGTAAGAAGTTACCCCAAGGATGCTCGGAGGAACTTTTGATGATATAATATAAAAAAAAAAAGTAGATGATAACTTTTTATTTAAGATAGATGCGAGAATTGTTAATGAAATGAGGCAGCAAGGATACGAGTCCGTCAATGCTTGGTGCGGCATAACAAACGATATAACGGGTGATTCAAGGAGATGGCTTGCCTTTATAACTTTTTTATTTTTAAACTTAAAAAGTTCAAATTTGGAGGAAGCTATATAAACATACAGCTAGTTCATTAACATTAATGACGTTTATCTAGCACTTCCGGTTTAACCGGAAATTACCTCAACTCTCGATTTTTAAATGTAATGTCCTGTAAATTTTTATTTTTTCGAATCTAGATGTTATTTTTAGTTTAAAAATATCTCATTAAAAAGAAAAAATTGTAAAAAAATTAATATGCTATTAGCATTTGGGGAATGTCGTCAACGGCCTTCCGATGCTGTGCAACTTTATGCGAAAAGGTTCCACTTAGAAACCATCCAGGCCGTCACTCTTAAAAAATTAGCGAATAAAATGAAAACGGAAAATGCTAATGAAGAAGAAAACTTTATTATCGGTAAAGACAAAAAATCGATGATTTATTTATAGTAGAAGTTAATCCAAGTACATCAATTTGTGAGATAGCTCGAGAATATGGGATTAGTTATACGTCTGGGCGTCGAGCTTTGAAAAAGCTTCGGTATTCTTGTGGTTATCAGCAGGTAATTAATTGAGATGTTCAAAATGACCACTTTGTTGTTCGCGGCAAGGAAAAGCATTTTGAACTGATTTCCTCATAACGCTGTCCAATTAATTTGGGGTAATTTATTATACTTATCGTCCTACAAACTTCTTCAAATTCTTCCAGATTATTAGAAGGAGTGGCGTGAACTTGTCCTTTAGTACAATTTAATAAAACATTTCTACAAGTAAAAATATTTTATTCTTTTGTTCTATCATTTCTCCACGCCCTACCTATTTTTTTCTAAATTTGGACGTTTTTAATGGGTTAATGGTTCATTCCTAAATGAACGTACACTGTGGTTACTGCTAAAAAATTTAGGAAGTAATAATCGGTTAGAAAATCGCAATGAGCCACCATGTTGCTATTTGAAAAACGGAATATAAATGGGAAACATTGTTTTTAATATTTAAATTGCTTATAAAAGAAACATACTCAATAAAATGACACATTACAATTTTTCCTCATAATTCCGGCTTAAAATTGTGTATATTACATATGCCTCAGTGGCGTACCTTGACATGAAAAAAAAAAATTTTCAAATTTTTTTTCAAAATTATATATTTTTTGAGACCAAAAATGACCTCTAGATTCCAAAAAAGTGAACATTTACAGGACAATACATTTAAAAATCAAAAGTTGAGGTCATTTCCTGTTAAATTGGAAGTACTAGATGAACACCATTAATGTCAATCAATCGCCTCTATTCTTATATAGCTTCCCTGCAAATTTCAACTTTCTAAATTTAAAAACAAAAAAGTTATAACGGCGAACCATCTTCTTGAATCATTCGGTATTTTAGCTCCATTATTTATAGATCAAAAACTAACGGAGAATCTTTATTTACAACTTTTGCAACACGAAATTGCAAATCGCATCAAAGATTTGCCTCAAGGCGCAGTGAATAGTAAAACTTGGCAACAAGACGGGGCACCCTCACAATGTGTTAAGAAAGTCAAAAATGTTTTTGATGTTCAAAATGTAGAATGGATTGAAAAGTGGGGGGCACTTTGGTCAGCGAATAGCAATGATTTGACGATGTTAGATTTTTTCTCTTGGGCATATGCACTAAATAAAGTTTACGAAGCTCTATGCAATGACGTTTAAGAATTAAAATTAAGAGTAGCAAACGTCCAAGAATCAAGGGGAACTTTTTACAAGGCACGAAAAGGTCCCGCCTGTGTCAAAACACGCCAATTTATATAGCAACTTTTCATTCCAAAATGAGTGAAAATCTATAAGAGAATTTAGAAATAATTTCGAAGAAACGATATTGATTCAAGAACTTTGAAGACCTGTAACAACAAAACGAGGCAACTTTCAATATATGTAGGTACGTAATGATGAAGCAGATCTGCAGTTATAAGGTGCATCTTGAGAAACCGTAAAGAATAAACTGAAGAGCGACAATTGAAATCGCTTCGCAACTGACACTGTTGAAAATCTTAAGAGTTGTGCAACTGCTCTTCCGCTAAATGACCCTTCAACGAGATTTCTCTAATTTTGTCAAGTAAAAGGGCACTTTTCCCTGGCGCGCTCCATTTAGCAACTAGTTGTAAGATAGATTTCTTAATTTCCTAACTCGTTTAACATATTGAACCATCAATGAAAATGGTTGCAGTAGTTTTACCGATGCCAAACGTAAATTGAATAAGTTAAAATTTCTGAGTGATTTATCAATTTTCTTCGCGCCATTCGCGCAATCCAGGATTCCACTGAGGTCAAACTGACGCATTTCGTCGGATTATTAAAATATGAAAATGAATAAAATCTATTTTGACGTTAATATATACTGCGTGACATGGAAAAGGGAACACACCGTATAAATGGTTTTATTTAAATTAATTTTGGTTTGCATGTTCCATACACTAAAACAAATATTTCATTACAAAATTTGACAAATTTAACTGTTAAAACCCCAAAGAAAATGAATGATTTTTCGGTTCTCCGCGAAGTCTTATACATTCCTGTACACATCTAGAAATGGATCTAATGAGGTGATTGATGTCCGCTTGGGGGATCTCATTCCAGTCTAAATGGACAGCATGACATAGCGCTGCTAGGGTTTGGGGGGGATGGGGTAAATTATGCAAACTTCTACCTATAATATCCCATACATCGGTGAGAGGTTTAGAGATCGAGGTCGCCAAGACAGCAAATTGATTGAATTTTGTTGAAAGAACTCCATAGTCACTCTAACCACATTTGGTCGTGCATTGTCTTGCTGAAAAATTGGTTTAACAAGAATTTTCAGATGAGACACGAGATGGAGTTCCAGGACCCCTTGGATGTATCGTTGGTCTGTCATACTGCCGCTAATGGAAAGTAACGGTGACCTCCTACCATATCCAATAGAACCCCAAACTATTACCACACCAGCCGGATGGACATGTCTCTGTATTGTGAACTGAGGATCTCCTCTTTCACCCCGTCTTCTTCTTTCTCTTTCCCGACCATTGTTCGTACCCAAACAAATTCTGGATTCGTCACTAAACACGATATTATCTCTATTCCAGATTTCAATGTATCCATTCTCCGCGATTCTGCAGTCGATTTTGACAATGATTTCAGATGATGAGTAACCAGGGTTCGTAAAGACGCACTCATGAGTTATTCATTTAAAAGTGGTTATTTATTTTTTATTCATGCTCACGAGCTATCACAATATTCTTTTGATTTAGGCTCACGCTCACGAGTGAGTCCTGTTGAAATAACTCATGTGTCAATTCATTTATAGATTCATGACTTTTATTGTAAATAAGACATTAACGTAAAAAATTGGAAATAGCAAAAATTTAAATGTTTAATATGTAGGTTGGTGTTTATGGTGTAAATTAATTAAAAACAATACGTAAATAAATGAAATAGCGATCAGTGAATTACGCGTGATCAGCAGATGAGTAACTCATAAGTGAGTCTTTCCGAACTCTGGAGGTAACACAAGATGAGGACGGTAGTGAATCAGTTCAAAACCTCTTATCCGGCGATAAATGGTTCGAATCCCAGCGGGTCTTCCACATTCAACAAACCTCTGAACCTCCAGTGTCCGCGAAGGGACGAACTTTTCTTTTAGGGCCATAATTCGAAAACGGCGATCTTAGCGTTCTGTAGTTCTTCGAGGTCGTCCAGTATCTCTCCTTCTGCCTGTTTGCTCTTCTTGGAACCACGCCTGACAATATCGCACTATTGTGTTTATGCTACGGTTCAATTTAATGGCGATTTCTCCAAATGACCGAGCAGCCCCTCATAGGGTCACTATTCGACCTTTGTCAAACTATCTCAATTAATGAAAATTTCGCTGCATCCTGCGTCTATGCATATTCCATCAAACTAAAAGCACTTTCTAGACACATTATACACCAATAAATGATATTTTGCAGTCACATTGTTGATATTTTATTACATTTTTTTCTAGTTAAAAAAAATCCCTAATAACTCATAAATATATTGATAAATATGTTTAAAAATTTAATCGTTTTTTGTGTTCTCAAATACAAACATGAATACCAAAAATTAATTAAATAAAACCATTTTTATGGGGTTATTTATTTTCTGTCACGCAGTATATATAATATATATGTAGGTTTTGCTTTCGTTGTCTAGGGATCTTTAGGGACTTTGAAGTAATAGTCGCGTGAACTTAACGATACGGATATATTATCCAAATTTTCAAAGCACAGGCACGACCCTTGAGTCCCGAGTCACCACCAGGCAGGACCGACCAAAAAAGAGACCATCCCCGTTCTCCCAAGCCTTAAATATCGACATCCATGGTCGTAAGCCACGGACGTACCACAACTAGACCATACTTGCAGGTATCGGGGCTGCTCTCCGCATGGAACCGTTACGTCCGCAACTAGCACCCAGCCCTGGGCGAGGACTTCGCCAAAGGGAAGCAGCGTTTCACTTCCCATGCCAACAAAACATCGTGGTAAAAAACCCAGGGTACCGGGTAACGCGAACCATGGGCGTAACCTGAGGGCAAATCGCTCTCGTGCCCCATTCCCTAAACCTAACTTACAGAATATTTGCAAGCTATGTACAATTAAGCGATCTGACAAGCGGATCCCACGTATAGATAGATTGGTTTTATACGAATGTTTTCTAGAATTCAGATTGAACTTGTTTGGGATTTTTGATAATAAAAAAAGGGTATAAGGTATGCCTGTTTTTAATCTGGACAGGGACAAAAGACGTTTCATGGCAGGTAAAGACTAAACTGGGGCGCTTTTGATGGTTACATTATGCGAAACTTTCCGGATTACTACAGATGGCCTTTTCAGTGAGGCAGACAGATGTATTTCACCGAGAAGGGAGAACATCGTGAATGAAAGAAAAGCTATAACTCGCCTATCAATTTTAAAGAAGGTTTAACCTTGTCCCCCTCCTTACACATTCAATTCTCATCGTGATGCTTCGATAAATAAGCTCGATGGTTTTTCCAGGCCAGGCACATTATCTAATTGTTCGACCTCTTCAAACCACTTATCATCCAGGCTTTACGGTCTTCTCAGATAGCTCCCCAACCTCATTTTCAACGGTTTACGCTTTTTGGGAGCGATAAACATTAAGGTGCAGTTATATTGCGAAGGGGAGAATAAAATTACACGGCGAACTTTAGGAAATGAGATACAAAAAAAAATCACCCCTTTTTGTTTCTGTTTCGAAGCTCGTGAGGAACTCGCTGCGGTGTGTGGTTAATGTTTTGCGTCCTGGCCTAAATCGTTACTTAAAGAAGTTAATTAATTCCTCCCCAGCAAGTGTTGTATACAGTGTGGTAACTTACACTACGTGGCCCTTTGATTTTTGCCAAAATTTTTGCTCCAACGCGTCAATTTTCGCTTCACCCGATACACGTTTTCGTACCGTTTCCATCTTCTTAGCTAGAACGGTCGCTACCCAAAAAAATTTTAATGAAAAGGAGGTTCAAGCGATACATCACTTTAAAGATCTTTTTAGCCTGACTTTATCTAACACATTACTTTTCTCCATAGGATTAACTGATACCAGAAAATAAACAGAATTACAAACAAAGAAATCGTCATTTCTTTTCACTTAGCAACTGCTCGAAATTTTCATCGTTAACTTCTTGGCCCAGCCCTAAACGATGATGAAACTCACATCTTACGGTTTCTAAAGAATCCGGAGTGATTTGCCTAATTTGATTTTTTATGCGTTCTTTGAGTTCGTCGAAGTCACATAGTTTCGTATTGTAAACCTTAGATTTCACATCTCGCCATAAACAAAAATCGAGAGGAGTAAAATCGGGAGTCATCGATGGCCATTCCGTTGAACCTCTTCCTTTTGCCTATAGATTTGAAAAGGCTTCATCTGGGTATAAGCGGACACTCCCAGCGAAATGTGGTGGTGTTCTATCTTGCTATAACTGAATCCGTTCATCCGGCATATCTGGATTTACTCCATTAAGAAACAAATAAGGTAACGTCAAGGCTAGCTCGTCAAGAAATTCTAAATTATGTTTGTTTTTAAAGGGTGCTGGATGTAAGCTGCTCTCATCCGATAAGGATTGACTGCACACCAACATCCGGAATTTTGTCTTTTAGCACGGCCATTTAGAATCAAAGTTGACTCATTAGTAAACAGAATCCATTCCCTAGATATTTCTGATTGATGAATAGCACTCGCAATCCTGTCATAAAATTGAATTCGTTGATCTCTACCATGTTGAAACAACTGATGATGATGATGATGATGATGATGATGATGATGATGATGATGATGATGATGATATATATATATATATACTGCGTGACATAAAAAAGAGAACAAACCATAAAAATAGTTTTATTTATATAATTTCTGATATGCATGTTTGTATATGGAAACACGAAAAACGATTAAATTTTCAGCTATTATGTATTTACGAGCTATCAGAAATTTTAATTTTTTTTTTACTATAGAAATTCCAATAAAATATCATCAATATGACTGCAAAATATCATTTATTGGTATATAATGTGTCTAGAAAGTGCTTTTAGTTTGATGGAATATGCATAGACGCAGGATGCAGCGGAATTTTCATCAATTGAGGGAGTTTGAGAGAGGTCTAATGGTGGGTCTACAAGAGGCTATTCGGTTATTTAGGGAAATCATCACTAGATTGAAACGTAGTATCAACGGTATAGTGAAATGTTGTCAAGCGTGGTTCCAAGAACAACAAACGGGCAGAAGGAGAGATACTGGACGACCCCGAAGAACTACAGAACGCTAAGATCGCCGTCTTCGAATTATGGACCTAAAAGAAAAGTTCGTCCCTTCGCGGACACTGGAGGTTCAGAGGTTTGTTGAATGTGGAAGACCCGCTGGGATTCGAACTATTTATCGCCGGATAAGAGGTTTTGAACTGATTCACTACCGTCCTCATCTTGTGTTACCTCCAGAGTTCGGAAAGACTCACTCATGAGTTACTCATCTGCTGATCACGCGTAATTCACTGATCGCTATTTCATTTATTTACGTATTGTTTTTAATTAATTTACACCATAAACACCAACCTACATATTAAACATTTAAATTTTTGCTATTTCCAATTTTTTACGTTAATGTCTTATTTACAATAAGAGTCATGAATATATAAATTATAGAATTGACATGAGTTATTTCAACAGGACTCACTCGTGAGCGTGAGCCTAAATCAAAAGAATATTGTGATAGCTCGTGAGCATGAATAAAAAATAAATAACCACTTTTAAATGAATAACTCATGAGTGCGTCTTTACGAACCCTGGTTACCCATCATCTGAAATCATTGTCAAAATCGACTGCAGAATCGCAGAGAATGGATACATTGAAATCTGGAATAGAGATAATATCGTGTTTAGTGACAAATCCAGAATTTGTTTGGGTACGAACAATGGTCGGGAAAGAGAAAGAAGAAGACGGGGTGAAAGAGGACATCCTCAGTTCACAATACAGAGACATGTCCATCCGACTGGTGGGGTAATGGTTTGGGGTTCTACTGAATATGGTAGGAGGTCACCGTTAGTTTCCATTAGCGGCAGTATGACAGTCCAACGATACATCCAAGGGGTCCTGGAACTCCATCTCGTGTCTCATCTGAAAATTCTTGTTAAACCAATTTTTCAGCAAGACAATGCACGACCAAATGTGGTTAGAGTGATTATGGAGTTCTTTCAACAAAATTCAATCAATTTGCTATCTTGGCGACCTCTATCTCTAGACCTCTCACCGATGTATGAGATATTATGGATAGAAGGTTGCATAATTTACCCCATCCTCCACAAACCCTAGCGGAGCTACGTCACGCTGACCAGTTAGATTGGAATGAGATCCCCAAGAGGACATCAATCACTTCATTAGATCCGTGCCTACACGTGTGCAGGAATATATAAGACACTGTGGAGGACCGACAAATTATTATTTTTTTGTTTTGGTTTTAGACAATTAAAATTATTCAATTTTTTAAGGAAGTATTTGTTTCACTGCAAGAAAGATGAACACTAAAAAGTATTCAAATAAAACCATTTTTACTGGGTGTTCCCTGTTCTATGTCACGCAGCATATTTGTATTTTATACGATCGAATATTTGGCTTCTTCAATATTTTCAAAAAGAATGTATTACTGATTAGATTTTCACGAACTACATGCCCAACCAGTGTTATTGGTTATTCTTCAAACGCCGAGGGCGTGTTAACTTTAGTATCGTCCTCGGTTTATTGAGGCCTATTCCTAGGAGTATTTCTCACATGCCCGAGATCCCCATCTCTGTTTCTATTCTGCCTCTGGTCCCTTGATTAATGCGTGTCAAATCAGGATACTTTTGTCGAAATAATGGAGCAACTTCATTTTGCGTTCCGACTCCGTTGCCGCGTTCAATCACTACTAAAACTTCGAGTTCGTGAAATTCAGTTAAATAGTACATTATTCACAAGTTTCCCACCTTACACGTAGTACTTCTTTTGTTGATTAAACAAAGCGAACTAAATTTTGTATTGATTGAATACTCACGTTATTGTGGTACTCCACGCATTTTATTAAAAAAAATAATAATAATAAACGAAAGTAGGGAAAAAATGATTTTAGTACCATTTTGTCCCATGAAAAAACGTTATATATCAGACAACGTTAGATTAAGAGGATCTCTAAAATGATGTATCCCTTCAGCCCTCTTGTCATTTAAACCTTTCTGCGTAACCGTCACCCTAAGTGAGGGGCTGACATTTGTACCATCAAAGCGCTATGAAAAACTGTATCGGTTGAAAGAAAAACTGACCTGTTTAAGCGATTTCGGCAAAAATCAAACGCCACGTAGGCACTAAATTTATTCCAGTCAAATTTACCACAATGTAGAAGCCTGATGAGGGGTTTTTGATCCAGAAGTTCGTCAATCCTGATTGCCAATCGGTCTTAACTCGGCTACGGCTTTAAATTTAAGTTGAGATTTCTGGGGTCTGCAGGCGGTCGAGCTTTTGCCTTCTATACATTTCGCCACCGACTCGCAATAATTCACGTCGGAACCGATCCATAATTTCCTCCTTTTTTTTAAGTATGAAACATCAGAGCCTAACCGAGGAAATCCAATTAGGATTGAAGCCCGATTTCAGTCTTTTGAACTCGCTTGAAGAATAAAACAAAAAAAAAAAGCAAATAGGTAATTACAAATATTAAGGGTAAATAATGAGAATTCCGGCCACACATCCGCACTATTGTTTACCTAAATTTTACCTGAGTGTATCCAGCTATAATGCATTTGATCCATTACTGAGTCTATGTGAAGGTTGATTCAATTTGCACGCCATTTGGGCTTGCGGTTTATCCTGATTGAACACGTTGAACGGAACACGCCATATTTGGTAATTGTTAGAGGTCAAATACGCGTTTATCGGTGGAAATTACCAAACGTGCATTTAGATTACATTAGACAGAGTTTTCACTGCAGATTACTGCATTTGACCATTGCAAACAACTCTAATGCCTAATGTTGGGCGCGTCCACAGGAACAGTAGCGCTCTTTTAGAGCGGTTGCATTCCTCCGCAGCATTGAGCGGTAAAGCGTATTACTCTGGACGAGTAAAATTTTGAATGTTTTGCGGGCATTTGACTGATCGAAATCGATTATTACAGATACGAAGGTAGAGGAAAAAAGTCGAGTTTTTCGGGAGCGGAAGATTTTTTCCGGTTTAAATTACACGCATAATTAGTAGAAGTGTATTGGTTCCGGTTTTGGTAAAAATTCTGCAGTAAATTTTTCAGAATATAAGAAAACCACCGACGATCCCTGGGACCGCTGTGGCCTCACTTGTTTAACGACCAACCAGAGCGGTCCATATTAGTGGTTCAGTAATTTGAGGCGTATAAGGTTACCCAATACGCCACTTGCTTTATTGAGCGTTGCCCAACCTGCCGCAATTTATGTTTTTTAACGAAAGGGATGTTCGATGTAATGTTGAGGCGATAGACACCCCGCTGGTCCAGTTTTGCTCACTGTTTATTTAGCTATATAAGGGCTGGTTTTCCAATATCATCTTAACATTTGTCGAAGAAGAAATTCAATTTACCAACCACTTCAGTCAACAGAATCACATTATCCCTGATGGGTTTGGGAAAGCAGTATATTTGTGATTGCAGCAATCGACGGAAAAACTGGTTCTAATTAGGGGAACCATTTAAAATCAGTCTCAGCTGCACGGTTGCCCGTCAGTTTTTATTTATTTTATTGATATTTAAACATTGTTGTTTGGCATTCACGTTCATTTTGTTTCAGTTAGTCTATTTAATTAATTTACTAACAATGGAGATTGCATAATTTGCGTTTTTATTTATACAGCGCGTTAATTTAAAAATTTACCATCCCAATCAGTTCGGAACGGAAAGAGATACTAAAATGCGATTCGTGTTAATATTGTTATGAGGGCCCTTTGAACTTCAACTACCTCAACTTCGGAATCTTAAATGGCGGGTCCTACCTCGATACGCACCTCATATTGAACGGTACTTAAAAGGGATGATTTTGACGGAAGTAATTCTAAAATTGGTAAAGTTGTTTTCGATAAATGTTTAAATAATTAAATTCGATTCGCCGATATCGAAGTCGACGTCTTTTCGACAAAACCGGGAAACGTTGTAAAAAAAAGTTTCAAGTTCAACAATTAATGTGTTAAATGTTCGTCCACTCGTCCAATATTTTTTAAACAAAGATACAATCTTCTCGCGACCGATTCTCAGACTCTTCTTAAAGTTTCTCTTGTAATCTTTCGACTTTCTGCAGTTGTTGATTTTTTAAATCAACGAAAATCCCGAGGAACCGTTTTGTAAACTATACATTTAAAGCACTTCCAAAAGAAAAAATCGAGCGGCGATAGGTCAGGACTCCCTGCCGGCCGTTCTATTGCTCCTCTCTTGCCAAGCCCCACCACCATGATTTTTTGTTATTTTGTTCACCGAACCTGATGAAACTCACGTTTTGTGGGACACTTTTTCCAATTATGTATTTAGCTCGGCTGCAAATTGTCCTAGCACTTCGATCCGGACAGCTTCACTTAACACCCTGTCACTACTTCGTTTTAGGTCTAATACAGATCCAGTAATTCTAAATTTTTCCAATAGCTACATGGCACAGACATGCAAATCAGATTTTTCAAGATGTTCCTAATTGAATACCGCCACAGTTTCCTTAGGAGATTCATTATTCGCAGCATAAGTTGATGCAATTTCAACTCTCTCCTATGGAATAGACCATTTTTAATAAACTGACTTTTTCACAATAGCACTAAAATATTTGCCTGTCACTAAACAGTAATATTCAAATCTAACTGGGTTCTGGTAAGTTTGTCAATTGCGATAAACAGTTCTTCTCTTTTCTAAAATTTCTCAATAACAACATTATCAATTTTACAATTATTGACATCACAAGAATGCACTTTAAATACCCTTTAATATGAGATGCGTATCGAGGTAGATGCCATTTACGATTCTGAATTTGGAGTGGCCGGGGGTGCAGGAATGTGTGTAATTTCAATACAGCTGCTCCCAAAAATGTTGCCCCTTAACCCATTCGAGATCCCCGCAAACTGCATTTCAGTGTCTCTTTTCGTTCTAAACTTATTAGGATGATAAATTTCTGAATGGGCGCACTGCATAATCGACGTAATAATAACGTTCAGTGTCACGAAAACGACATTTTATTTTTTATAAATCGAGGATTTACTAAATTAAATCACAATATTCTGATCGATTTCGATCAAATGCGCATAGGACTACTCAGAAGAGATACACTCGCGGGCCCTCAAGGTGTTTATAACTAATAAAGTGTATTGCAAGAGCAAGATTCGCGGAGCGTAAATTATGAGCTCATCATTCACGCTCCATATGAGATTCGTTGCTTTAATAGAAGATTATTAGGTCCCTGCGTGTGATTACAGATGGATGTAAAATTACTGCCTGACAGGAACAAACAGTTATCTTTTCAAGTATTTTCAGCACAACTAGAAACTGCATTTTACTGATATTTTAATCCGTCCGGCAGAGCTTTCGACCCCTCATCTTGATCCGGCATATCAACACGAACAAAGAATTATTTCACTTGTAATTTAAAGAAAAATTAAAACTCCCTCGGTCGTTGAGCACCGATAATTAATTTACGTGAAATTTGTCGAATGAATTCAATATGGTGATTGTCACGTCGTAAATTTAGTTCTCAGTGCGATGTAAACCCAAATAACAACGGAGAGGGCATGGTATAAAATCGACATCAATAAATAGTGGATTTGGCTTTTCCATTACAGCTAATATAAGGGGTTGGTAACGTGCGAGTATTAAAAAACACAACGAGTGCTCTCTACGGGCTTACATTCAAATAAACAACTAGAGCATTGTTTAACTATCTACATGGCCTAAAGGCCTATTCGCGCTGGTGTACCTCCATATAATGTAGAATGTTTTAAATTATGCCATACAGGGTATTAATTTCCGCATTTGTAGGCACGTCCTGCATCCCAACTGCAATGAAAAACGCGTGAAATGTTTTTTTTTCATGTATACAGGGTGGCACAGCCAAATGGGGCAAATTCAATACCTGCGTGTTTGGACAAACGTGAAAAAAATACCGAAACACGTCAATTTTAGATTTAAAAATTACATTTCGCAACGTAAAAATATTATCCCGAAATTTAACCCCTTTCGCGTGACAATTGCACCCTTCAAATTTTTAAATTGGAAATATGGATTTGTGATACGTCAATTGAATGGTCTTTTCATTCTCCATTCAAAATTACTACAGTTTTAAGCTTTAATGCAAAGAATAATGGAGAAAAATTAATTCACTCAGTTGACGTCATTCTCTTCAATAAACTTAAAGCTTAATGACTGATATTATTTCGTAATCGAAAAACTGATAATACAGTCTCAATCTCCTATAAGATGTTCAATATTCAGGTTTCGAACCTCTTGGCAGTATCGTAACTGTAAATAAAAATGTCTCCTATCATTAGTCACCATCTGAGACGTAACCGATCTAATCGCAAACGTTAATCTTCTTTTTAAGTCAGCTAGATGGCGTGGTTTAGTTTTGTACACCGTACTCTTCACATATCCCCATAAGAAAAACTCTAATGGAGTAAGATCAGGTGATCGTGCTGGCCATTCTAGCAAAACTCGCTTCCCCGTCGACCCACTTGAAAAAGTGAAGTGGAGGTACATTGAAATTGATTTGTTTCATCATTTTATTATAGCATTATCAATAACGATGCGGTATTAGTTAACAAGCTTTCAGTTGTTATAGCGAATTCCATCAATTACATGAACTTTTGTTCTATTGTTCTTTGAAATAGAGTTTAAAACCATGGCAATTTTGAGTACAGAATGAAAATGTCCTTCAAATGAGGTATCACGAATCCGTACTACGGATTTAAAAATTTGTGGATTGCAATTGCCACACAAAGGAGGGCGAATTTAGGGACAAATCTTTCACGGGATGTAATTTTAGAATTCAAAATTGCCGTGTTTCGACATTTTTTTACATATAACGAAATATGCAGATATTGAACTTATTCCATTTGACTCTTCTGCCCTGTACAGGATGAGAGACTGGAGCGTTTGACTGCTTTTTGGGAAATATATTTTAACAGTTTTACTGCAATTAATCCGAAGAGGACGGAGGCAAAGCGGGGTGTCAAAGGGGAAGATGGTTGGGTGCAACAGGTTTGAAAACTGGATGAAAATTATTACCCGAAATGAGTCTGACAACAGATTTCATTATGAAAGCGCGCTAAGAATTCGCCAACGAAATATCGAAATTCCATCAAATAGTTAAAGTCGACAAAAATTCACATTCACCCCTTATTAGCCTTTCTCTACCCCAGAAGTAAGAATAAAAAAATCTGATCTGACAACACCGTACAGGACTGTTCACTGTATACCCTGCGCCTTCTCTCCAGCATATCGTCGGTATGGAAGAGAAGGTGACCAAGTCCTCCAGTAATTTTGAATTATCAATATTTTAATAATTTGCTTGCGATTATAAAATAAATTAATGTATATCAAGTTAGTTTATAATGATTTTTATGAATGATTTGGTATATTTTCTGGAGTACGTATTCAAAATTACAAAATGTTATATTTAAAATATACACTATTAACTAGTTGCAAATTCTTAATCTTCATCACTGTACTCATCTTGTGAGGGTTCTGGACACTCGCCAATCGACGAATTGTCACTTGGTAAGTTTAACTGTCAACCATGGTATTTGACCATGGAATTACCTCAGTGCTACAAAGCTTGATTAAATCGTTTTCCTTCTTAGTTGATACAGGAAATGATCCGTATAATGTTTCTTTAGCTCGCTCTATTTTGGAATATTCCTGGGCCCGTCTCTATTTTTAACTTTCACATTAAACATTTTATACTCTTCATCATAGTTGTATCGGAACATCTCTCTCACTCTTTTTCATATCTTAATTGTTTCATTTTCAGCCATCTTATTTTTTCTCCCCTTTCATCTCGAGTTGTATTTTGTAGATACGTCTATTAAGTTCTTTCAGACCAGTAAAGTCAATCAAGTCCGATGAAGATAAAAATACTCACAGGAGAAAATGACGAGTGAACTTAGTAATTTTCTCCCGTACTCCTGTGTATTTTTGCCAAAAGGTATTGGTTAGTATGCGATTTGAAATTATACGCACTTTTTAAGTAATTTCTAGAGTTGTTAATTTTTTCTTGATAAATAATATTGAATTTAAGGCCCATGGACATCGCAAACTAAAATGTGTAAAATTATAAATTTGGTCACCTTCCCTTGTATACGGACGATATCACTTTTACATATTTTGTGAAGAAATCTTTTAATTGGGGTGATATTGAGAGATGTGTGCAAGCCCCCTACACGACGTGCTTCCTGAATGCAACATACTCTCCACACTCTCAAAACTACACTCTAGAGGAAAACTCAAGTCAAACTGAAAAACTTCAGTCTGGAAAGTTGGGCAACTTTATAAATATTATGGGCTTAAGTGATGCCTAGAGTGCTGCAGACAGTAGCGAGGGGCGTTTAGAACATTACGCAAAGTTGTACAGGATGAGAGTAAAATATGCATATAAATGTGACTCATCAGTTGGCGAATTGATTTTTTTGCTTAATCGCAGAAGTAACAGTTTTATAATATGTCGAACAGACCAGAAGTTTCTTGTTCGTCCAGGAAAGTTTCGCTGCTGAGAGTTTGATTTTATTTTTGTATTTACTCAACGTTGAATGCAATTAATAAATGAAATTTTAACTATTGGGAATTGTCCACTGCAGGGTCGAGTTTGTTTATCGTACATCGCCATGAAGTTTCGAATGCCCGAAAGCAGTAAAATATCCAGCTTTAGACTTTAGTTATCTGTATGTAATCCCGTAATGGCTGAATTGATTGGATGAACTAAAATATGAAAAACTGAGGAGTTATCTACAGGGTGATTCGTTAACAATTAGATAAACGAAATCTGAAAATGCTCGATGTCAAATGCGACGATTGGAGAAAACGAGCCTTATGGGAAAGGTGGTAGTTTCGGATATATTTAAGGTGTTGAAAGTTTAAAATTTGGTTCATTGTTTGCCATTGTTCCGAAAATATCTAAATTAGACACTTGAAAATTTGCAAAGTTAATTTCTTTATGTGTTTCAGTAGGCAAAGGTACGCGTGGGTTTTTTCGCTTTTAAAGTCTCGCATTATCGCATTTAAACATAACGTTCAGATTTTTCTCAAAAGCGGATCGAGATATCGAAATGAACGAGAACGCATAATTATAGATGCTCTTTCAGAATTTGGATCAAACTTCCTGTTGGACACAAAGGGCAAAACGTTAGTCACTGTAAACTCTGTAAAATTGTCCGTAAGGGGCGCCCTTTATTAGCAAACGCGAAAATTGCAAAACGTGCCTTACTTGTCACCTAAAAAATATAACTGCACATTTTCAAGTGCCGAACCTACACGCATCCAGAATAATGGCAAAAGAATCAATTCACATTTTAACTTTCCTCACCCTGTATACACCCGAAACTATCAACATTCGGATGAGGCAGAATTTCTTCAATCGTCTAGCGTTTCCGGCTTTCGGTTGTCTCATCGTTAACGAAACCCCCTGTATCTTCTCTACCACCCGGAAAGGGAAAGAATATTCGCAGTAAAAGCTTCTGAGCAGTAGTTGCCACGTCCTATTCACATAAAAATCCCAATTTTGAGATGATTGCCGTGAGGCCAGACCCTACTCGCCTAACAGAATGTAGCAGGAAGGTAGGGGATCTGGAAATCTCGCAAGTAGCAAGTGTTCGAAAAATATGTCGGCCATGTTCCTCAAGTTGCCCTTAAGGGAAGTAATGCATTGAAACATAAATTTCCTTAGAATTTAATTATTACATGTTACAGTGCTTTGATTCAATTAGAGTTTCAGGAACAACTGTTAAACTTAATGAGAATCAACTGCAATTTCATTGAAATTGCCGTTTTCCTACATATATTCAAGTAAAAAAATGAAAACGATATAAATTTTAATGAGACAGCTGTGGAAATTACATCAACCTTAATTAAAATAATTAGATACAAATTTCATTATCATGCTGTTTTCACTCTGAAATAGGGCACAACCAAAGCAAAACGAATTTATTTCATTAAAACTCCATAACATATTAAAAAGGGTTTTATGTCGAGAGGAATTTGCAAATTAACGTTTTAATTTAGAATTTTGTTTTCCTATTTACTTAGCGGGGACGAAAGTTTCACATGGAAAGTTTTAACCGGATTGGATTCAAAGAAGCCGAAGCGACGATGGTTGTTTCGAAAAAAAAGTTTATAGTAATTTATTAACTGAGTTAAAGTTTGCCAAGTTGCAAACAACATTATTCAGCGCGGCGTGACGGAGTTTTAATTTCAGTTCTTGATGGTCCTTAAATGATCAAATCGCTCTGAAATATTGATAACGTTTTCCGCAATGGGTAAACTTGTTGCGTGGGCACCACAGGCAAATGCTGTCCCGCATCCCTGAACGACTAGATTATCCATTACCATAATGGTGTTTTTGGCCCGCCTCGACCCTGGCCGAACTGAACCAACAGGGACGAGCAAGGGGCAGACTCTCTTTGGAAAAAAAAAACACACAAACAACAAAAATTCAAGTGCCAGAGAGGGCGAAATCTGACCCAATTTGCCATGGGAAGAATTGCGTAGATTTCGTCGAGAGTGCCCATGATGACGACCCCCATGCCCGAATCGCCCGACCCTGGCCATAAACTGCGCCATAGGTGTCTAAAATATTTACCATGGGTAACTTTATCTGATAAATTATGACTAATGCGGGGTTGCACAGACAACGAAAAACACAACACGTAGACGTACGACACACACGTCTTTTCTTGTTCGCGCCACTCTTAGGGCATAACTCATAATTACACGATACACACAGACACGTTTTCTCGGGCACGTCAACAGGTCGCAGAGATACGAAAAAGTTTGCCGCACGTACTCGGATAAGACGAGATCGCAAAATGAACTGAAGAGAATACTTCCCAGCGCCACGCAAGGGCCCCCGTGGATTCTGTCGGGCTCTTTGTCGGATGCTGCGTGCGTTTTCCGAATGAAATGACAGCGACAGAGCGCTGAACGTAGATAGCGATAAAGTAAAAATCCAAGGGCCCTCTTATTTATTATATGAGATCTTCGGAATCAGAATCTATGTTTTATTCAAAGCCTGGTGCCATCGATATACATACATACGAGCCGGTCTCGATGCAGCCGCTGAGGAGACAGGAAGAGAGGCGCCCCAGTTATTAAAGTCATCAAGTGAAACTATTAAATCAGATGATGAATTTTGCCATAAGTTCATTTATGAACGTCCGAACGGTGACAAATTCCTTGGCGATTGTCACAATCTTGGGACTCACCACTGTTCGGTAAATCGTGTTACAGAGGGTATTTATTAGCGCTGATCCAAGGGGACAGAAGAGCAATTCAACAATTAGAAATATCTATGGGCCGGCGATGTTGTTGTCGCTAATTCGTTAATTGATGTCGTGCGATAGATCTATAATCAGTTGGGGAACGTTGGGTAGTAAGGGTCGGCGGGCAGAACGAGCCGGTTGCTTTTCGACGATTTTTCGGTAGGTACCAGCTCGGAACACGGTGTAACCTTTGCCAACAGCCTTATTCTATCATGTGCAGCGAGATTGTTTACTTCAGTGTGAATAAACGTTTTTAAACAAAATCTTTATTTAAAATTACGGAATTGCAATATCGAAAAAATGGTCTAGATGTTACAGTATACGTATGAAAGCAAAAGAAGAGTTGCCGGGATACGTCTCTAGTTTTATATTAAATAATATGCTTAATGAGCATTGGCAGGGTAAACAACACGAATCATCTTAAAGTAGGGAATTACCATTGTATGGGTTTATCTGAATGAGACCCCATATTTAATATGTAAGGTGTTTGATAATAAAATCCCTTCAAGCTGCGATCTCGAATACCTTTTACCACCAGCCTGAATCATTTCGGGTAAGAATATATAGTTACTCATGAAATTAAGCGCACATACAGTGACTCCCTAAAATATTCAAACACTTAGACTTACAATCTTCTTTTGTGTGTAGTAATAATAAAAACAAACAATTATAATACGGGACTTTGGTAAATGTTTGGCATTATCTTTTGTTTACTAACTACGGAAAAATATATTTAATATTAACTGACAATATCAAAAAAATCAAAAAAAAGTATATAGAACAATGCATTTTTGGTATCGAAAAAATTTTCGAACACGTTAACAAACAATAAACAAATGAGAAATAAATATTAATATTTTGTATGCCTTCCTTGATTGTCCATAACGGCTTGAAGCCATTTAGACACGGACAAAACAATTTTTTTAATTAAATTAAGGTCACTTTTGCGCCACTCCATACATTCTCAATGGGATTAAGATCCGGAGATTGAGCTGGGGTTTTTAGAACTTTTGGCCAGTTTAAGAGCATCCGCTCTTTAACAATCGTCGCGTTGTGTTCGAGGATGATTATCTTGATAACACTTACAACCCCCTTGAACTCCCATATCAGTGGCACTTTTTAACAAATTATTTTTTTAAATGTTTAAATAAACCATTTCGTCCATTGTTCCGTCAATAAACTCTAATTCCCCAGCTCCTTTGGTCGAAATGATAGGCCATCGTGTTTCACGGTAGGACGTAAATTGCTTGTTTTCAGTTCTTCGTTGGGTCGCCTCCATATCATTTGTCGGCCATCGGACCCAAATACGTTGAATTTGAACTCATCGACCAAAATTACATTCTTCGAATAGTTTTCCTGTTTTGGAATCACGTCCAAAGTAAATTCTTTTCTGAAGTTCTTATTTTTGGTATTAAACCATGACTTTTTTTTCTGGGTACCGCACCACTGAAACCATTCGCTTTTATGCATCTTCGTATAGTTTCTGGAGATATTTTTTATCAATTTGATTTTCCTGAGCTCCTTTCAGTTTAAGGGCATTAATTCTGGGATTTTCCTTAATAGTCTTCATGATGTATCGCTCTTCTCGAGCGTTTATTAGTTTTGGACGACCAGTTTGTTTGATGGAAAGAATTCTGTCTTCAACTTTATACCGGTGAATAATGTCTGCAACCATGTTCTCGCTCAAATTAAGTTTTTCAACAATTTTTCTGTAGGATAACTTCTTCCCAAAAGTTGAAAATGAGCAATTGCCGCAAATCTAAAGTGATGTTTACCTTATTTTTAACTCTCCCCACGTTTGCCCCTCAAAAATGCATACAAGTATTAGGGGCAACTCTAACAAGTATCATGGAACACTGTTAGAATATTAGATCCAATACGGGACACGCCCTTATGGGGAACACTACAATCTACTAAAAATGTCCGAATATTTTTGAAGTCCCAAAAACGACCTATTTGGCAAGATATTTCAATTTTTCTATATTTTGATGTAGAATTATAACTATATATTCGCATTATTGGTAAGCAAAAGTTAATAACAAACACATGCCAAAGCCTCATTTCCTAATCGTTTATTGTTATTATTACTATTCACAAAGAAAATTGTAAGTGTAAGTGTCCGAATATTTTAAGGAATCTCTGTACATATGTTAAAATGATGCAATTCCTTAAATGATCATCTGACATGAACGAATTTAGGAATTTTTATTGTCAACATTGATTGATATAATATTTTCGATCATAAAAGATAACAAAATATTTGAATATTTTTCAAAATGAAGAATTAATACACCAATTGTCATTAAAAATTATTAAATTGTGACACGAAATTGATCATACACCATATTAATAAACACGCAATTTAGTTAAAAATAATTATAAAGTTCAACTTCAATATATTGTGGAGTTTCCCTTGGAGTCCATAATGGCTGGAATTTGTCGTGGCATTAATTAAATCAATGAAAGTGTGTAATCAGGTGATTTTTGCTCCCATGCAGCAAAAATTACATTTTTCAATTCGTTTTATCTTTGGGATTTTTATTTTGGACTTAAATTTTTCATAGATGCCATAGATTTTCGATGGGGTTCATGTCAGAACTTTGTGAGAGAGTGTCCAGCAATTTCGGCACGTTACATAACAGCGATTCGCGAACTATTAACGCCGTATGTTTCGGGTCGTTACCTCTCTGAACATAATAAACCCCTGGTATGTTCATTTTTTCAGCTGAGGCTCTCAAATTTTCCCTCAATATATTTACATAAACATGTCTATCCATTATTCGGTCGGTGAAGTGCAATTTTACTGTTCCGCCGGCCGACATACACTTCCATAACATCAAAGATTGTCCACCGTGCTTAACAGTGGCAACGATGTTTTTCATTTTCAGTTCTGTATTCGGTTTTCTCCATACAATGTGTTTTTCATCCGATCCAAAAAAGTTCATTTTCGTTTCGTCAGAAAAAATTACGTGGTTCCAAAAATCCAGTAGCTCATTAATGTATTACTCAGTAAAATTTAGTCGTTTGAATCTATTTACTTTAGAAATGTATGACTTCTTCCGAGCTACTCGTCCATTATAACTATTTTCCTTAGTACCCTCCGAACTGTATCTGTGGATATTGATTGCCCAATCCTTGAGCTCACCTCCACCGTCAGATTGGGAACACCCTGATTGGGATCCTGTTTAATTTGGCGCACAATAAAACGTTCATTATTAGCACTAAGAATTATTTTTCTCACTCTCCCAATATTATTTTTAAAGGTTCCTTCGTATCGAAATGTATTCATTATTTTCTGAATTGTAGAATGCTCCAACTGTGTCGAAGCTGAACTGCCTATAGGGTCCTTATAAATCCAAATTGTCTATCACCAACGTTCCGATCAATTTTTTCACTGTTCTTGAATTTTTTTTTTGTTGTTTGGTTTGTACGTTCAATTTTGCGTAAAAATATTAAAAAATGTTTAAATTATCTTGCTCCATTGACTCCAATATATTATTTTCATTTTTTTCTTTATTTGAAAAATTGATTGTTTGAATGAAATAATAGTTACTTTAAATTATTTGGAGAAAATATTTGTTATGAACTAAAGAATAAGAAACAATTTATAGCGAATAATCGTGTATTTTTAATTTTGTGATCAACTGTTTTTATAAAACTAGGTCTATTACTTAGTTTATTCCATTAACATAAAACACTGATAGATTCGTTCGTTTGCTCCAACCTGTTTGTCTTGCCGTCATGTCCTCATATGAATGCGGATCAAACAATATGGGGCATATCACGGTTGGATGGCATGATCCATATAAAAATATGTCTTTTTCCACATTTTTAGCATTCCTTGCCAAAATATAAGAAGAAATCGGAAGGTAAAGGTAGAGAATAGTAGTCAAAGGATGATGAGAAAAATGCCATCGCAATTGCTCTGGAAAATAAACTCTCTAAAAGGGCCACGTTCAACCGCTATCATGTACCTGGAAGCACTTAACAAAGAAGGTTAAAAGCTATTTGAAATAACAAGCCAACTGACGAGACCACAGATGGGGCACTTTAAACCAACCTTCGAAGGACAATGTTAAACTCAGTTAGTAGGTGATATGATAAATCTAGATCCATGACTAATGTTCTTGTCAAAAACAGAGTTTTTGAAACTGGCGTATGACCCAGCAAAAAAATTAAATTTGAACCACAGATTAAAAAAAAAGCCGAAATTGATGAGACAGATTTTTATGGCGGTTTTGTGAAGAGAAACCCAGACTCAGCTACAGGAAACCACAATCGACTAGTTTGATGCAATGTGTAGGCTTTAGTGAGCCACAAGTCGGATAGTTCTTCGGCCAATTTGGAATTTTCTTACAAAACCGTTCCGGCAAAACAGAGAAGGAAGCAAATAAAATTTTTAAAATGAGAAAAGAAAATGAACAACAAGAGGAAAAAATAAACACAGTAAAATATTTGGTTACAACAATACTACACCAAGCACTTCTCAAGATAATGTAGATTCGAATGCTTCGTGGAGGAGAAAAATATTGAAAAAATTAGATCCACTCTAAAAATCTTAAAGCTGGATACATAGGTTTTCTGTATACATTGACAACTTATTTTCGTACTTTTGCGATATCTGTAAACAAAATAGAGCAAAGGAGGTGCAATACAATATATGTAGAATTATACAAATATTAAAAAATCAGCAAAATATTACTTTTCTTGTAAAAATCTAACCACTTTGGCCCTGCTTTTACCACTCAACATTTCTTCAAATGTTCAAGAGATATGGCTAACACTAATTACATAAAGAAATGTAGTCAAAAGAAGATTTTTTTAGCTGATAACATATTTTAATTACAAATATATTTTTTATTTTAATTATTCCTTAAGTGGTCCACACTACCCCCAGCTCCCCTAACCGAGACGATAGGTGCTTGTAGATGTATCCACTCTCTTTCTTCAGGCTGGAAAACTCGCCTTGCATAGATTGAACCCAGACAGTGACCTATTGGGAAGCTTTCTAGTCATGCTGCACGAACAGTTAAGCAACAAAAAAAAAACGAGAACAAGGAAATAGCGGAATAAGTACCATTCAGGTACCAGAGACACATGGAAAAACTTAGCTAGAAGTTTACGAAATCAAAGAGGAGCTGATGGAAAGAGGAAATTAAAATCACCAGAAATGTTGGAATTAAGCATGCAATTGACCAGCGTAATAGATTAGATTTCCAACAAAAATGCTATCATTGCTCGGAGGAGGCGGAAACATACTGAATTACTTGCGAAATTTAAGAAGTCAATAAAAGCGACAATAAAAACAGGAAGAGAAAAAAGTAAAACCATTACGGTAGGTAAACAAGCAAAAACTCTGACGCACCAACGAGGGTTAACGAGCACTAGAACCATCAATGCTTCTCTCCTAACTAGCAAAATTCTTTTAGATTTTTTGGACAAACCTAGTCAAATTATTACACATAAACGAAATAAAAATAAAAATAAAAACCAAATTCCTTCGAATAAATGCGGGCTTCTCCAATAAGACGCACCATATAGCGCACCTGGGAGCGAGGACATTGACATCATAATAAAGAGCGAACTTAATAAAAATTTGAGAGAAAACAGCCCCAAATGGTTTGCCGATCGCCGCCTAGACGCTTCTTTATTCGCAAAAATCCATTTCATTATTAAATCCTTTATCGCTTTTCAAATAAAACGACATTAAAAAGGATCCTAAAAATACTTTGGCCCGGTTGGAATGACGAGCAGTTTATGAAGAAAATAATCGACATCTGCAAAACCATCTCCGAGACTACTTTTTCAGTGGAAAACGCATGTGAAAATCAAATTGTGAGACAACGTTTCTGTTTTCTGAGAACATAATTAAATTATACAGGGTGTCATTTTGGAAACTTTCCATCAAACTATTATCTCGAAACGGGATACATTTTTAAAAAATCGTCAGAGCACGTCGACTTTGTTATAGAGGGGAAACAATTTTTATGTAGAATTTACTGCTCCTCCACAACCCTCTACCCCGCCGAGCCACCCTCTCAAACACCTTGAATGATAAAGGAGGTTAAGTGATACATCATTTTAAAGGGCCTTTCATTCTCCACGTTGTAGTACCTCATTTGTTGCATTCGACTGTTGTGTCATCAAGTTGGACGTCCATGATCATGTTAAAATCATTTGTCCTATAAGTGTTTTGATAACATTGAAACTAAGACTCCTTTATTCAAATATGTCTTAGGATTATGAAATTGTTGGAATAAATCAATTAAATTATCAAATGACTTGTTCGACCATCAAAAGCAAATATGTACTAACTACTGAAGAATATGAATTTTTTATTGTTTTTTTTTTGTTTGCAATGGAACGCCGTTTCGGTAAATTTTGATATTATCAAGCATGGAAAATATTATTTATTTAACTGTGCTATTAGTCGATGTTACTGAATATTCAAATCAGTTAAAATTTATTGCGATAACCTCTGTGTTATTGTGAGTAATTTGTAAAATGATATACGCAATTCACCAAAGGAATGAAATTATTGTTATTTATGATGACCGAGGAGGATGCGCAAGAAGAACTGCGAAAGATTCCGGTACTATAAATCCAAATTCTATGTGATTCATAGGTACATTTTGGACTTAAAACAATTCACTGAAACAGGTTCAAATGCAAACAAAAAAAGAGCTGTTCGACGAGTTTTAAATGAAGATGCTCAAATAGAGATTCTGGGAACGTTCGATGCAGAACCCGTTAATTCGCCGAACATGAAACTGTACGAAAAGCACCGATATTAAAAATTTTTAATCCTACAAAATACAAATTGTACAGGAACTTTATGACGACGATTTTGGTAGAACAATTGCGTTTTACACAACCATGTCCAACTTAATTAATAATAGCTAACTATTTTTAACAAACATATGCTTGGTTTATGGAGCATTTCCTTAATGGTGGAGTTAATCAATAGAATTGGCGATGTTGCAGTAACGAAAATCTGCACATTGTTAGAGAGGGTGCTACACAGGTGCCGAAAAAAAATCAATGTTTAGGCTGGTATTCTCGGAATTGCCGTTATAAATATTTGTTTGTCGAGGACAACTTAACTAGAAAGCTGTACTTGAAGTAACTTGAAAACGTAATGGATCTTATAACGACAACAATTTGGAAGATCAAGTTGGTGAAGACATCTTGCACGAACACCAAATACATTTTCAGTAAGATGGAGCTCCACCGCATTATTTTCGCCACGTTATTAATGGTTGGACGACAGATTCCCCGACAAATGGATTGGTAGAAAGGGACCGCTAGACTGGCCCGCAATATCACCAGACTTAAGGCCGTTAGATTATTCTTTAAGAGGGTGTATAAACTCGGTTATTTGCAAACCCCAGGCTTGAAGAATTGAAAATAAGAATCACAGAGGCACGCAGGTCTATTCCAGAAGCGGTATATAAAAATGTCAGGGAAGAATTTCAAAATAAACTTTATTATTGTATGGAAAATAATGGAGAACATCTCGAAAGTCTAATACAGTAAAAGAATTTAAAATGGAAATTCCAATTTTGAACGTGTTTTGCCAGCCAACCATTTTGGAGGGAAACCGATTAAGATCAGAATGACGTCAGCGGCCAAGTCGGTCTAACACCGTCAGAATAACACCCCTTTTTGAAGACAACAACAAGTGGCCCTTTCAAGTAGATCGATATTCTTAAAAAATACGTCGATTGCCTCAATCAGTACAGATCCGAGAAAGACATACGACGGACTTAAGAGAACCTGTATCGAAATATCGTCCTAACCAATCACTTGATGTTTTGCTCGAAGCAAAGCAATATTCGAACATTCAATACCGAGGGACATTCCCCTGTCCCATAAAACAACATTTATTAAAATATGCCACCCACTCACTCACAACAGTGTGTGAACACCCCCAGGATCAACAACTGCCCCTTTAAACTGATAGCCCGAAGATATACGGGAGGTAATGGGAATGTAAATCAAAATTACACTGCCGAAATATATGACACTAGAATCTCTCCGAGCCCATCAACGTCAAGACAAGGATGCTGCGAATGGGGCTCACGAACAAATTCCGGCTTCGCCGGGAATCCATAAAACTGCGGCAACCTCTAGTGCCACTGGTCCCACTTGGTAACTGCGTCCCGAAATTGAGGCATCTGATTTCTTCTCGCAACTAGTTACGAAATGAAAGCAGTTTTGCCACTCCTTTTCGATGTGCGAAAACTCTCTTATGAAATTCGGGTAATAATTTGTTCCGTTTGTTTTGTTAATTTGAAGACTTCCTGGACAGGGACAAATAAATGACGAAATTAGGTTTAAAGATATTCGCCAACGAATGAACCGGGTTTTACTTCGAAATGATGTTTCGTGAATTATATCATTTTATTCTCATACATCCCACTTCCAGCACTGACATTGAACCGCCAGTCTGCTGAACACGTAGGTTCTTTGCATTATTTAAAATTGTACAAATTTATCATATCAAAAGTGGATTTAAACCTCTACAATTTATTTTTATCATCTGATACATGCTAATTCCACGCCGAACCGAAACTGTCTTTTGTACATTATCGTAAGTATCTCAAAATGCATTAGCTTTGGAAGTTTGAAAGGTCCTTTGTAAAGAGTGCTCTAAAGAAGATTAATATTAGCTAGCCCAGCTTCCTTTCTCTAGATTTATATCACACTCGAGGGAAAGGCGAGATCCAAAGTTTTTAGATAAATAAAGGCTAGCTGAATGTCCCCTTTTGCACCCCTGTAATAGCAAAGAAAACGAACATTTGCGTTTACATGCCCGCATAAATTGTTTGTTCAGTGAAAATATGCTATTTTGCATATTTTTAATCCCAAGGATATGTATGAATGCAAGAACCACCCCAAACGGTCCTTTTACCATCTCCATATATGAAGCTTGTTTTATAAGCTTTCAAGAACAAATAAATCACCCTAATTTATGGGCCTTCTAAAAAATAAAGCGTGCTTTTAATAATATCTAAAGAACGCAAGGAATTACAAATTACCCCATAACTCTCCTCTCCACGTTAAATTAAGAAAAAACATGAATCTCAACACTTTAAATATTATCCTGGATTAAGTAATTAACTCATAAGCAGGGTTTTTATCATTCGGTACGAGACGTGAATCAATTTAAGCGGTAGTTAATTGAAACTTAACACAAAAATTGTTGGCCACGAGAAACTGACAAAGTAACTACCCCTTAGATAACGTGAACGGACTATCATTTAAATTCAGAGACCTTCGGGATATATTATGAGAACTGCACTTCCTGTTATCACGAATGTTGAAGGTTCATGTTTCACAAGTTTACAAAAAATACACCAAAGTGTGAAGGGTCGTTCATGAATATTGAAACACCAATCAGGGAATCATGCTGAAAACGACTTTAAAATGGATGAAATCGTCATTCACTGCTGAAAATTCCTAGGAGCAACGAAAATCCGATTCGTAAGTACGATCAATCAGACATCGTGATTGAGCAGCACTGCTATGGATATGGGATATGGGATAATCAGGGTGGCACCAGACAGAAATGACAAATTGATACAAATCACGGCTTTCGCGACACAATATACACACACCTGCAAATTTAAAAAGTTGTATTGTAACTGTAGTTTATTTCTTAATTTTATTTTATAGACTATAATTAGTTAGCTCTGAATGCTTAAGCCGAGAATTGCAGCCGTTCAAAACGGGGAAGAAGCAAGAGGGAAACTGATTGAGGATTGACATAGATTGTCTCACGAATTACTTAATGGCTTAATTAGAAGCGTGGAAAGACTAAATACTGCAGCTGTAAGAAATCGAGAGAAGGGGGACAATTTGCTGATGAAACAAAGAAAAATTGCATTAAATGATTAATCAAGCTCAATATGTAAAATAAAGCCATTTTGTGTCACATCAGTAGTTCGTTCCAGTACAACAACTTCGAATTTCTTTCCTCTCCAAGAGGTTTTACAACTTTTGTAAAACACATTCCAACTTATTCACTCAACTTCGTATATAAAATTGTCGGAGAAATATTGAAATTATGTATACTCTAGAGAAAATAATTAATTTGATGTGTATTCCTTTAAATCTGCCGGTGTGTGCATACATATATAACATTTGACTTACCAAGTTGGGAAAACTTCTGAAACTTCTAAGTAAACAAGTAAGCCACTGGTCTTCCGAAATATTGACGGATCATAACTTTGAGTTTCATCAGTTTAACCTAAAAGGACCAGAACAAATCTACAGATTCCGAGAAAAATCTAACTTTTCAGGTTTGTTGAAAATCGCTATTTAGGGTGTAGCAATGCCCAGCATCCACAGGTGACGCTAATGAAATTGTAATATTGATTTTAGAGGTTATCGAGCCATGCACATTTTGATGTTATCACAGAGTTGGTCCTTTGACCTGATTTGTCATTTTGGCTTTTTGTAACGAAACGTCTTGCGAATTTTTAATAAGTTCGTTCATACTTATACACTATACGTCTAGTAAAATGAATAATTTAAGCTGAATAATATGATTTAAATTAATTATAAACTGCATATTAGTTGATTCATAAATAAAAATTGTGCCTTATAATGCAAATATTTCAACACAAAATATCATTCGCCTCCTGTCAAGACACATGTTTATAAATTCTTGACATAATGGTGATGAATAATCTAATTATATTAAATTACCACTAATTTACATTAAATTTAAAACACACAAATTTCAATTGAGACAAACATTATTCTCTATTTGCCAAGAGAAATGTTTGAGTTAGGGTGTTTTGAAAATATCTACTGTAGTTCGGGTCAGTGAACTGTAGTTGAGAAAGTGACAACTGCAATTTAGAAACCGTCAATTAAAATTCCGAAAACATCATTTGCAATCGAGAAAATGTCATATGTAATTTGGATTAGGTAATAACATATTATACAACGAGCACCAAGTAAGTCATATGAGTAGAAAATGGTTAGTTTGCGCAAGTTGTATATTGAATAAACAATTAGATTTATAGCACTATTTTCAAAGACACCTCGTATACAGATCGTATAAGCGTTAAAGGATCTTTTTGTTTGGAATACGATTTTAATTTTACACAAATAAAAATTTTAATATCAAATTTACGAAGCAGGAAAATTCATAGAGATGTATTTGCTTATAAAAATATTGAAATAGAGGAATGAAGAATTTCTGGCGCCATCTAGATGAAATCGTGAAATTAATAGACGAAAATCAATATCTCTCTTCTGCAGCGTCCTGCTATAGATATTTCAAAGCGCCTCCACCAAAAGTTTCTTTTTCACTCCCCAAATTCAATTTAGGAATAAAAAATAAAATGAATTATCGAACTATAATTTATTTACATTTCAGTATAGTTAAATAATAATATTTCTCAATTACAAAAGTTGGGGATTAAACGTTACACGTAGCAGTAAATTCAAGGAAGCATTAAGTGGTGGTCAAAGGTGGAAAAGGGTTCTGTTTACTGACCACTACCTTTCTGTGTTGGTGGGAAATATACCCCTTAATTCTCCCTTCATTAATCAAATTAGCAACAATACATTGGGTCTCATCCAAGTCGACATCCTGATCAAGAAACTGCAAAGCAGCTTGAAGAGATTCTACAGGAATTTGATGGGTATTTAATATCATATAGACTTTTTTGAAGAGATTTCTGTATGCTATAATTTTCAACTTGTCTATAATTAAATAAATCCCACTGTCAATGAAAAATGACTCATGTTTCTCCATGATTTCATCAAAGCGTTTCAAATTTCCCTGGCACACAGCTTCAACCAACTCTGAGAATTCTAGCACGTCATATTTCTCTAGAACTTTTCTATTGGGAAAGTACCCTAGAAGCATTTTAACAGGAACAAGATAAATCAGTATAAGTCTTTTGTTTTTTCTGCACTGTTTATGACAATTTTCAAATGCATAGCTCAAATATTTATCAGCTGCTTTGTAGTCACTATCAAACATGGCTTTACGTCCCACAAAATACCTGTAAGCAATTTGCTGGCTCAGGGAAAAAGACTCTTTGAAAGGACTTGACTCAATTGCCCTAATTAAAGGCTTACATAAATGCAATTTGTTAATCCTAAAATATACTTTAAACAGCTGATTGACTAAGCCCATCATTCCTCGTCGTTTTGTGTCTCGATCATCTGTTCGATTATCTGCAGCACAAATCCGGAAACAAGCCATCAAAGCTTCAGCTGCCTTTTCCAAATATTCACCAGGTTTCTGGGTTGTTCCCACTCTTTGCTTCTCTGCCTGTTGCGCTACTAAGCGTAAATCAGAACACACAGTATACATCAAAGGCACACACCAATTCTCCTCTTTTTGGACTTGTAATAGCTTCGTGAAAACTTGCACTAAAGCATTTTGCAGCTGATATGCATTTAAAAAGTCCTCAATGCTGAGGTGGTATAAACATTTTAGGTGTAAAACCACAATCTCATCCAATGGAGCTTGTAGAAACTTCTCAACGATGTTCTCAGGATTCTCAATATGATAATTTTTAAACCGAGTATGATCATGACGAAGTGAGAGAAACTGGGACAATGTCTGGCCGTTGTGAGTCCGCCAGGATCTGTCCAGAATTTGAAGGTAGTTCGATAAGTTCATGAAAGTCATTTTGGCAGAAGAATGTGTATAGTCCGTGTGTTAGGTCGTAAAAACTCTCTAGATTTTCATCAATTTTCAGTACTCGTAAATTGAGGAATAAACTTTTTTTAAAGATGCCTATATTAATTAAATATTTCGTTTAAAATTCAAAGCACTAAACTATAACAACACTAAGCACCTATAATGTAACCCTACTTTAAAGGCAAATCCCACCGGTTTCCCAAGGGGTCCCGGCATCTCTTCGTCTTAGTTTATGCATTTATTAAAGAAGGACAAGCAAATAGAAACAAAAGCGGGGGGCAAGAAAATGTCAATGTCAGAGCCAACCGAGCAATAGAGATGAGGAGATACTAGAGATGTGCTTTGATTTACAATTTAGACTGTAGACTATGTAAATTAATTTTTTAATTGAATATAATGTAACTTTGTATTTAAAGATATAATATTTTTATCATAAAAAGTTTATCTTTTCATCTATTATTTTCTAGATCCCCATGTGATGAATATCAAAGCCTTAAGTTCATATAGAAAAAGGTTTGGGTCATAACAAAAATAATTAAAAAGGTGAAAATGGCAAAAAGTCATTAATATTAAAAATTTTGCAAGCTATAAAACGCAATTAGTATACCCTATTAATTGTCATAGATATTGGTAGCTAATAAATACTAATTTGGCAGCTCTGCTATGGGAAAATAAAACTTGCTAAATTCGCTAAGATAGGTATACCCAATTTTATCTTTTTTATAAAATATCGGGCACAGTTCTATCCGATTTATTGACCTGAAAGTAACATTTCGCCAGGTAGAATCGGAAAATGAGCCTAAAAAGAGACAGTGAAAACATTTTTCGACGTGTCTATCATTATTTCTCTGATTCTTATTCTTTCATAAATTACGTACCACAAATATGCAATACCTAGAATTGATGCAGTAAATCCCTAATAATACTAAAATTGAACATATTTTACATACATATGTATGTACGTATAACACAGGGGTGTTACGACCAGTAACTATACCGTCAATTCTGCTTACTGGAAAAGTGCTTTACCAGCAAGACAATGCACGGACACATATTGCTCGTGTAATTATGGCTCATCTACAACATTGCAATGTTGATGTACATACTTAGCCTCCACGTTCACCTAATCTTTCCTTCATAAAATACATATGAAACACGACAGGAAGAAAAGTTAACACCCTGGAGAACTCACCACGTACTTTGGCAGAGTTACGAATTGCAATTCAAGTTTCCTGGGATACACTACCTCAAGAGGACATCAACCATTTGCTTAGAAGCATTCCCAGACGAGTCCCTGAATGTATAAATTCACAAAGTTCATATTATTAGAATTTTAGCGACCTTCTCGACTTCGGTTAACTCGAAAGCTACATCATTTATTTTATATATAGTGTTGTCAATATATTTGCAAACTTTCATTAAAATACGTGCATTATATCTAACCCTTGCAATTTTTATAATAAGTAGCATTTTTTTTTTATCTATGTTACTTAAAACGTTAAAATAATTAATTTTTCAAATCTATAAAAATAAAAATTGATAAAGTATCAATTATAAAGGGGGTCATAAAAAAATGTTGTATAGCACGCGCCAGTAAAGGTGTTTCAGCAGGATGCTTTAAACTACGCACATAGACTCCTCGACTCTTGGGCACCTACATATCTATTCTATAAATTGTAATTATTGTTTCTAATATTTTAAATAAATACCATCCAGTTAACTAATAGTTTCTTTAGGACACCTACTAAGATATCTAGAGAAATTTTCTGAGAATTCAATCAATTATAAATAAATTCTTAACCGTCTTTTTCTTAACAAAGTTAATACAGAGGTATTAAAAGAAATCTTATTATAATATTAATGTTCCTTCGAGAGTTGTTTTTATGGCCGGCTGAGGTTTTTCCATTTTAGTGTAAAAATCAGGTTTTTATTTATATTAATCTTAACTTTCAAAATATCGCATAACAAGCTCGAACGAAATGGACCAAAATTTTGCACAGAAAATTCCTTTAATTTTTGGGACGCCTTTAACAAAAAATATGTTGGTCGTATATTTAGCATAAAAATTGGCAATATTATGTAACTTCGACGTTTTTTTTTTAATCTTATAGTAGTCTTCCTTCTGGACGTCCTTCGAGCTTAGACTTATTAAAAACAAGAATTGTTAAATATTTTATTCAGTATTTGGTCTTTAGTGTTGCGGAAAACATCTGAACCAGAATATGAAGTTTTTATTGGTATGTATAACATATATAATTGAAGTTTATTATTTTGGATCTCGTGCGTTCGGTGATTCAACTACAGAGAGACATAATTCATGAAAGACGTTTCAAAGGAATAATTGAACTCTTAACATAAGAGGGGCGATCCGTGATCAGAACTATCAAAATAATTTATTTCAAAAGATTCTGTCGGCTTTAATTGACACGGTATCCCAAGAGCAAGGTCTAACAAAAATAGCTTCTTAATCTGTATATGTGTATATCAAGTGACTGATATGACTCAATTAAGTCCGATATTTTCGGGTTCACTGCATAGAGTGAAACAGTCTCTGGGATGCTCTAAAATTATTATTTATCAAAATTGGATTCATTCAATAGAAACTGCAGTGAATGACAAACTCTCATAGAAATTCCTGCAAAACGGTTCAATGCTTCTATACCGTAATTCAATTATTAATGATCTAAAGACTAAGAAGCGAATTAATGTGCGCAACTTCAACTTTCGCAAGGAAGTTATTTGTATCTAGTCTTACTTCTATGTCTCTATGCTTATCTATACCTTCCTCCTATAATTTGCCCCTAACGTTTGAATTAGTATTGAAAACGATTTTTTTTTAGGTGTGCAGTGTGTGCATTGTATTTTCGTCAGCGGGTGGGCAAGAAAATTTACAATCGAATTCCACGGTGATTAAAAATTCTAATGAAAACAATGCAGAACAAAACACATTTGAAGTGTTTTCACTAAATTCCTACGACCATCAAAATCCTCTGATTATACGATCCAATATACCCGAACAGTTAATAAAACCTTCAGAAGGGAACATTAAAAATGGTAATTTTTGTTCGTTCAAATATGTAAATAAGTACCTGTTTAATTTACATAGCTGAGCCACAATAACGATCGTCACTGTCGGAACTTTTGGAGCCGTGTTTAATTCAATCTCCACCTGGTATTTGGTGATTTTCAGGTGATAATAGTTGCTCGAAAAATATAAATCTGCCAGCTTCCCGTCTGGACGAGTTGACACTGCCTCTGCCCTACTCCCACACAGTATTCTCACCAGAACTGCCTTCTTACTCCCTTGAAGGCGGGTTGTCTAATGTGGAGGTGGTACCCACCTTCAAAATAGACTCCCTGTCGGAGTTAACGCCACTGGTGACTTCGGAACGCCCATTTGCTGCTGGAGTATCCTTTGACTCAACAATTCCACAACGTATGGATACACACAAGCCGGCCTAACGAAAACTTTGCATCTCGATTTTCAGTATTTAAAATAAAAATATTTTTATTTTAAGCAAAGTTCTCGTTGGGCCACCTTCTATGTGAGTCCTGGTGTAAGCTATATACGTATTGTTGATTTTCAGACTCATCATTAAATGCTTACACCGGAGTGTCGTCCCAGTTTTTCTATCCAGCTCCACCACCGGAACCCTACAGCCATGTAAGGATCCGACTCCATGCGAAAATCCCTAATGAATCGATCTTTCCAGATATTTAGACCTTCGCCAAACGTGCAGAGCCACGTCATTGAAGAACCCCATAACTATTACGGTTACATCATTAAGCAGGTGCCTGAGGTTGCCAGCTTCATTAAGCCAGGTATTTTTACCGAAGCTGACATTCCAACCATAGCCGAATTGGAAGCAATTTTCAATAAACGCACTTCAAGTGAGTTTCAGCCCATAGTCATAGATGCTCGGCTTAAAGGAGGAGAAAGTAGCTCAGTTTCCTCAAATGCTAAGTTAGTGGATAAGGTTGAAAATAGTACTGCAACACCAGTCCCCGTTACAACAGAAAGTGTCTCTAGCACTAACGAGTCCATTTGGGACTTCGTCAACGCTAATTCGTCCCAGACGAGCGGTGTGGAGAATAAGAACTTCAATACAGTTGCCGCAGGAACTGATGATGCAGACTCAACTTTAGTTTCACAAAATGCTTTGGATACCGTCTTTCATGGAAATTCGGATTTAAAAGCAGAGCCAGTTGATGAGAATTCATCGACTTTGGCTTATGGTGTTACCCTCATTGGAGAACTCGAAACTACAACTTTAACTTTGTGAGTGAGATGGTTCCCATATGAATAAATAAACCTATATTATAAGTTCCTTTCGTTGTTTCATTGAATTTTTGAACGAGCGCATTGGAAGTTGGTAAATACGAAGTGGCGAATAATATAACCCCCTCTGAGGTGTGCAATTGAGGAAAAAAAAGGAAGATGAAATACATCGATAACTTGGTGCAGCCAGACATGAAAACTTTGCGCTCTCTACTGATTGCAGCATTAATCAAATAAGACTTAAGCTCGCTTGAGAGGGGGACACTGTAGTAGAAAAGTTTCAAAGACCGTGGAAGCTGATCGATGTGAAGAAGCTGTCCGAACTCTTAGAACAGAAATTGTCCCAAACTGTCGCACCAATGAGTCCTGACAGAAGGATGCGGAAGAAGTGTATTTCTCGGCCATGACCAAAAAACGGTCCCATGAGATAGCCTCCTTGTTGTAGATTTTAATGTTTATTAACCTAAAAGCGCTGTTGAAGCATCGACGCGACCAAATTCAAAACATGTTTTATTCTTATCAATTTCTGTAAATGGTAGAAATGTGAAATTGATAAATACTGAATGAGGGTAAGATCGTGGGTAAGGTAGGGTTTAAAAGTATTCGAATGTTTTTTTACCTGTAAAGTAACTAACGAAAGGGCAAAACTGTATAGTACCATCTTTAAATGTAAAAGTTTTATTCGCCGTAAAAAATTTGCCTAAAAACTTATCATTTTCGATAAAATCGCAATTTGTGAAATAGAACCAGACCAAATTTTCAGGTATTTAAAGAGATTGCTAGTCAAAAACGATGCGGTTTTTGACTGGTAAACGAACCGCATCTCCTTTAAAACCTTTTAAATTTGGCGTGGCTCTATTCCACAAAACGGCGATTTTATCAAAAATGATAAAATTTTCGACACATTTTCAAAGGAATTTACTACTACTTTTATTTATTCAAAGGGAAGTTAAATTTAGTATTAAATAATAGTGCCCGTTTGTTAGTTGCCCCACAGATAAACAAAATCTCAACTCCTTTAGACCTTAACTTACCCCTTATTGGGCACCTATCGCTGTCACATTTCCACCAGTTAAAGATGTTGATAGGAACCAAACATATTCGAAATTTTGTTGCATTGTGACGATGCACTACCGAAATATGCCAATTTTTAGAAATTTACAAGTCAATTTCGCAGGCCAATATCTCCTCAAGTGTTAACCGTAAAAAAACAATTTGAACAAATCGTTATACTTGCCGCCCCCTACGCCGCGTCGGTTCCATTACGACTCACCCTATATAATCTGGTCACCGCCTCAGGGTGATAAATAATGCATTGTAACAAGATTCATTGACGTAACCACTTTTACCGTTTCACTTTCCTTGTTTTTAAATGCATTTCAAGCGGTCCCTGCAACTTTCAATGAATTATTATCAGTGCATGGAAAGCGAATAATTTGGTACCTCGAGTAGCCAGATGCATCTTCTTGCCTTATATAATAAACAACGTGGGGTTCATCGAAATGAGGCCTACAAGGCATGCAGAGCAAAAAAAAACTATTAGACGACATCGGAGTACAGAATTAGAGGCGTAATTGCAGAGCTAAAATCTCATCAGAAATAGAATGTCGCCTTGGGAATTTGGAATTTATATCTTCGGTTGTGAGTTTTTAAGTTTAATTAACTGCGTATTTATTTAGCTCTCTGGTACTCCCACCGCAGCTTTTTCGTTTGTCTTTTCCGACATCGGTATATCCGCACACCTATTTTAGATCAAACACGTATAAAATTATCTACTTCGGTCGTTAAAAATCTTGATAAAGATCTTCCAGTAATTTTCTAACTGGAGTAGATCGGGTTTCTCTCTTCAAATTTTGTCTTAACACAAACGTAGATTGACGGTTTTCCTATAATTTGCTTTATAAATAACCCCACAGGCAGTAATACAGAGGGTGAAAATCTGGACCGCCCGCTGGCCGCCTTACTACGCGCCCTATGGACAGAGGCCGTACTCGACGATTGTAGTAATAATAATTTTGCTTTAGTATTAAATTTTCCATCAGAGCGTCATTATTGAAATGTATTGCATGTGACATATTTTGGCATACATAAGTGGGTAATCAAAAATCCACACCCTTGCTAGAAAAAAATTAATTTTATGACAAAATATATATTTTTTACTAATATTGCTTATATCTCGGTCCATAAAAACGATCGAAAATTCAAATTGACCATAAGAAATCGAATCATATATTCAAAATTTTGTAACATCTTGAGAAAGTAAAATGAGATTTTAGCCTGAAGAGGTGTGGGTCCTTATAAAAATCTTCGGTCCGGTCTCATCTGTATCAGTTCATCTTCAGCTTTCGGTTACCCAAAATAACTTTTAATATGTTGGGCGTAAGTCTCTTATAGATGGACGTATTTCTCGGTGATAACAATGAATTTTCTTGCAGATAATCTCCGCTGTATTAGCCATTGCCAGTGTTGCGAACTGTGGAATATTACACGGAGATGCACACGCCGGACTGGTTCCTCCACCTCCCGGATTAGATTTCAGTACAGGATATCAACACGACATTCTAAACGACCCACACGAGGCCAACTTAGCTCCAGGGATTCATCTTGGATCAGGGGCTCCTGAAGTATCCTACCCTCCAACTTATGCCCCATCACATACCTCATTCGTCCCTTCAAGCCCGATCGCTACAGGAGACATTAGTGGACTGCCACATGCCCCATTTGCTCCACTAGGCCCAAATACTGTAAGCGGCCCAGGACTGATTAGTGGACCAGAAGTTGGGCCACTCATCAGAGGAGGATTGCCTCACGGTGTAGGATCTGGCATCGTCGCAGGAGGAATTGCGGACGGTTTCGTCGGAAGAGGAATTGAAGGCGGCTTAGTTGGAGGAGGAATTAGGAGCGGTTTGATCGGAAGAGGAATTGAAGGCGGCTTAGTTGGGGGAGGAATTGGGGGCGGTTTGATCGGAAGAGGATTTGGGGGAGGTCTCATTGGAGGAGGTATTGCCGGCGAAGGTGATATTCACCAGCACGGTCCTTTCAACGACGTCGGAACCACTTACGACCATCGCTACGAAAGAGTACCAGTAGCCCAACCTGTCCCAGTTCCAGTGAATGTAGATAGGCCCTATCCCGTGCCGGTTCCAGTTCCAAGACAAGTGGAAGTTCCCAGGCCTGTGAGAGTCGAAGTGCCAACCCCAGTCCAAGTAGAAGTTACCAGACAAGTCAAAGTTCCAGTGCCTCGCCAAGTTCCAGTGCCAGTGAGAACCCCGATTTACCATAAAGTCCCGACACCAGTGCACGTTAGAGTACCTCAACCCTATCCGGTGGTAATCGCCAAGCCCTTCCCGGTAAAGGTCCCCGTTCAAGTAGCAGTTAAAATCCCAGTTCCTGTGGAAGTGCGCTCTACGAGTCCTATTGGAGTCCATGCCCATAACGGCTACGCCATTTTAAGGCATCAAGAGCACGGTCCAGTATGGCAGCCCGGCTGGTAAATTGACCGATCTCCAAAATTTTAAACCTTAAGTTAATATCATTCTAGTCTGATTTTAATGTATGTTCTTGTTATCAATTGTTTTTGTTATGCCAAGTAATTGCAAAGAGGTGAATTTTGTAATAAATCTCTTTAAGAAGTTTCTGTGTTTCCTTTTTGAAGATCCGGGTGATTTTTCGGACAATATTATAGATAAAAATGAACATAAATAAGAAAAAAAACGAAGGGGGAATGGGAAGACCGAGTATCATTCGATTTCCAGCAGGAACTAGTATAATCACTTGCCACTAAAAATGCCACTAAAAATGCCACTAAAGATGCCACTAAAAATGCCACTAAAATGCCACTAAACTGCCACTAAAAATCCGTTTAATTTCTGCGATACATATATCTAAATATACATAAATACCAGGAAGTAATACGAATATAACACTGAATTACGAAAATTTACTTTATTTTTATAATGGGCCCGTTATGAGGCCTAAACAGGTGATCAGCTGAAATGGGAAAGTTGTTTCCGTTTCACTTAAAAGTAAATCGAAATTCCGGGTGATAATTCAGGTTTGGATGGCCGAACTGAGACACATGCACGATGGAATACCGAGAGATACGCGTTTAATGCCGAATTTTGATTAGCTGCATCAGATTATTTTAACGTTCTTTGAAAATTATGTAAACATTTTTTATGATAAGTTTGTCCAATACTTATATTTTAAGACCCACTTTGGAAAAAACTGGTTAAGTCGGTACTTACCTAGTAATGCTTGAAAAAGCCGAGATTTGAAGATTTTAATAACTCTTTCAATGGCTTGGCGTAGAGTTTGGTCCTGAGGGCGAATGAGCTTTGAGTGGTAATCTTCGAGAAGTTCCAACGCCCTATGGGCTTCTGGAAAAATAACTGTAATTTAGGTGCGATACATTTAAAACCAATTTAGTAACGAGGACTGAACGATTCATGCAGTTCTTTAGCCTACTTCAATGCAGAGGGGTCCAAATTCGTGGCGTATCAACCTCATATTGGAAACTATAAGATATACGAAATCACTTAAGTAATTAGTGCAAAGCTGCACAATTTACCGTCCAAGAAAACACCACTTCGAATCTGAATACTTCTGAAGATATCCGGAAAAAACCGAAATTTTGCTATATAATTTTTATGTTTTTCTGACTTCATTTGAAGAGATATTTCATAACAAATGTCACTTCATTATTACCACTTTTTTGAAGCCCTTTAGCGTATTAATTTGCATTTATTTACCAAAATGAACACTTTTGAATGATTAACATTCCATTTTAACTAATTTAATTAGATCCGTAATTGAAATTATTTTTAATGTTTGTTTTAAACTTTTTTATTCTCGCCAATGGCTCTATGAAGATAATTGAGCAGTTCTATTACGAGCGTAATAGGTTTTTATCACATCATCCTTTTCAGGTAATGACAACATTTTATTTCACCTTAAAAATAATTGTTATTAATTTTATAATTTACTGAATAGATGTTATAAAACCACAATTTGACTATTAAACAATTTGACAATTGTTTGTTTAATTTTAAAAAAGTAGAATGATCTCAACTCATTGTCACCTGCTTGTCTAGATGTGAGGTTTTTTTTAATATTCATGAGTCCTACCTATTTGTTATACTTTATAAAAAATTATTTATGTTATTTATTTCGTATATTAAAATTGAATGAAAACATCTAGATGTTACACGAACAGAAGAAACTACCACGAAGACAAACCTACATTAAAAACAATATTTGGGAGAGTGATACACATATGTAATATGTAAGATATAGTTCATGTAATAAGCAGGATCCTGCCTATTAAACGAAATTGGGGAGACCATCACTTTTTTAATAAATTAGGCAAAATATTTCCCATTACATACAGGGTGAGTCGGGAGGATCGTGCCAAACTTTAGGAGCGTGTTGTACATGAAAAATAAATGTAAAAAAACTCAAATGTTGTTATCCGATTTTCGTTTGTTTACAAGTTATAGCATAAATAAAATTAAAAAATAAAATTAAAAAAAATTATAAATTTCATAAGAAATTCCATAAATGAACGTTTGGATATCATAGTAAATGTTCAAAAATATTGTCATTAACTTCTAAACATTTTCGGCTTCGTCTATAAAGAGCATTCGTTGCGCTCCTGATTGTTTCATGTCTTTCTTCAATAGCAGCTGCAGCATTTCTAATGCGTCGAATTAGTGCATCTTGAGTGTCCACCTTTACTCTGTACACTTCAGTTTTAAACCAACCCCGCAAACAATAGTCTAGTGGTGTGAGGTCTGGAGACCTTGGAGGCCAACTAATAGGGCCACCTCGACCAATCCAACGTCCAGGAAACGTTTCGTCTAAATGTTGCTTCACCTTTATGTTTTAATATTATTTACGCTATAACTTGTAAACAAACGAAAATCGGATAACAACATTTGAGTTTTTTTACATTTATTTTTCATGTACAACACGCTCCTGAAGTTTGGCACGATCCTCCCGACTCACCCTCTATAATTGGCATTTACGCAAATTCAGCATAACATATGCACTTTTTAACAAGGTTTTTTTTTATCGTATCGACTACTTTTTTTGGTGATTGTTATTCGGCAATGTTCTTAGAAGGGAAAAAGGTAATAAAACACGAGATAAAAAATTCAAGTCCATGTTTTAAAAAATGAAGTTGATGATGGTGGCTCAAAGACGAAACGTCGGATTTTAAATTTCACAACGCCATATTGTAGGAACGACAAAGTGGTAATAACGAAGTAACATTTGTTTTGAAATATCTCTTTAAAAAAATCAGGAAAAAAATAAAAGTTATTTTTGCAAAGTTTCGGTTTTTTTTAGAGATCTCCGGAAGTGTTCAGAATTTTTCCGAATTCGGTGTGGCATTTTTCTGGGTCTAAATCGTGTAACTTTGCCCCAATTTAAGCGACCTCGTATATTTTACAGTTTCCGGGATCCCAATGATACGCGGCGAATTTGGAGCACGATGTCCTCATTCCTAGGCCTATTATATCAAAATCCTGGTAACTTTACTAAGAAGATGTCGCCTCGCTAAGCAGTTTCTTTATAGCACTTGGACACTGAATATCCAACGAATAGATTAGAGCGTAGGAAGTAAAGCCCTCCTGGGGAATGATGTCAGAATGATGTATATGTTTACATTTTACATGGCTGGGTTGTGTTGATTGAATCATTTTGACCTCACTCACGGGAAACGTTTGGTTCGATTAAATCAATTTGTTGGTTTGTTATTCTAAGCGACCCTGTATTATTTCCAATGACTCCGTCAAGAACACTTCAAAATCAAAATTTCTCTTATCATCCAGACATTTAAAATTTTCAGTGTCTCGTTATTCACTCTTTTTAATTCTAAACGTATCTAATTTAACATCTTACTGTGTCCATACCTGCAAGCGAGCTCTATATAAGTAGAGAGGTGTCCAACTATAGCGCAATTTCAAATTAGTTCCTTCGGTTTTTATTATGCGAGAGGGTAGAAAAATGCGTAATTCAGGAATCTAAAGAATCTGACTTGTGTCCCAAATCAACGCCTGAAGAAATGGATGGTACTACAAGCGGTTCTGGAGTCACAGATGAGCAGAGCTCTAAAAGGTACCACTTTAATTTGTTTTTTTTTTCCTTTATTTATAATTTATTCACTTCATCCATGCGTAAAGTAAACAGGGAACGTGGACACGTTGTGTAATTACGGCAGACGCTCGATAATGTAAACTAATTCAAATCAAATGTGGTTCGCATTATCGAAATGTTTACATTATCGGATGTAATTTAAATAATAAACGCTTTACGGGCGGGATCGGGGTATGATATTTCTTTTGTTTAAGTCCAACCTAAAGCTTGGTTAAAAACTTGTTTAGCTTCCGCGTCAGTTACTACACTTACAACTTCAACGGAGACGTCCTCATCGTCCTCATTTTCCATATCTTCCTCTTTATTAACATTATTCGTCTGCTGATCTTCGCGCATCAACATTTCTTTGAATAATTGTATTCATTCTGGTTGTACTGATAATTTCTCACCAGATACAGACAGCGGTCGAATTCCTTATATTGTTTTGAATCGTTGTAGCTAGCCATCACTAGCTACGAAATTTTCAATCTCTTTAAGTTTTCCATTGAACAATTTAGCCCTCTCTTTGATTATTTCGCCACTAATTGGGACATGTTTTCCTAGTTGCTTTAAAAACCATTTATAGAGTGAATTTTCCATTATAGAAGCATTTGCGTTCTTTTCAGTTTTTCTATTTCTCAGGAATCCAGATGTAGTGCACGTGCCTCTTAAAACTTGTGCTTTTAAACGTGTAATTTTCCAAATTATTGCCTTCGATCCTCCATTTTTTTTTGCTGTGTTACTCTTGCACCAATTGCAACCTCGTCTATGATTTTCACTTTGTCACTTAATTTTCTTTTATGGGATGTGGATGCCATAATAGTGAAAATGCATAAATGCATGCAATGTACTCGCATTAGGTTCAAAAATGAAATATAAACGTAACCTAAACTCTCATACAACCGGCCCAGTGCCCATATAGTAGTAAGATTTTCGTGTTTACATTAACGCAATGTTTTCATTATCGCGTGTGAACGTTATCACACATCTGTTGTGTTATATTCTCATTGCTCACAGCCGAAAATCCAAGATTTCTCTAATCTTCAAATTAACCAGTCGGTCAGAAGCGCGTTTCTCCTATTTTCATTGATTTTCGGCATTCTCAGAATTTTTCCAGGGCAAGCAAGAATCCCGAACAAACCAATTTTGTTTGAGACACCCTGTATACTGGTTTTCTTAATTACCTCTTGAAGGAAATGGTTGAAACCGAACCAATTCCTCCAAACCTAATGGTTGTTGCGAGAAGTTACACTCCCACGTTGTGAAACGTTCCCTGAAAGAGTCGGCAGAAAGTTCAATGCAATCCCGGTTTCGCATTGTTTAACAATCATCAGGCAGCTGTAGACACATAGAGAGATCAAGAAGTGATCAGGAAAAGCAATATAGTTCAATGCCGCAAGGGAAATTAGCTGTTTGTGTTTGTCTTGTGCTGAACATATTTAGACTATATAGGCTGTTTGCCTGCGGTCGCCTGACGACTCCTCTAAGTCTATAATAAAAGTTGAGTGTGTATGTGTGTCACGTTTTATCGAGAATTTAATTTATTAAATTAAACCTAAAGTAAGAGGCATAAAAAAATAACATTTTAAAAATGCAAAACTCTTGCAAGCGGCGAAAGCCATCTGCGTGTGTCTAATATGCTAACAAGCGTCATAATAAAACATGAACAACAGCCATATTTTCGCATCGGTGCGGATGCCCGAATTCGCCATATGTGAACCACAATTAAAACTGCATGCGAGGGGAAAACGCCCACGGTCAGTCTTGGTCTACCACTTTGTGCAAGGAAAATTATTACGTAAAATGTGCCTTTTATTAAGATAAATGATCCCTTTACACCATTCTATATGTGACAAAACATCTAAATTTGTTCCATTTCTGGCTGTAACAGTGAGAATAATGGGAACACTACACTCGAACCCAACGTTCAATCCATACCAGTTTGGGATGACGTTTCTTATTTGAACCAAGAAAACAAGGTCGAGCTTTTTCAAGGTATGAAGCAAGCCAGTTTCCCTGGGATACCACTGGGTGACTATTTATATTACAGAAGTCGCCTCCTCATCGAAATCAACCGAAAACCCGAATCCTGACACCCTCTTCGATTCTGATCGGCTCAGATCCCCACGAGGAACCAATCAGTGTAAACCCCACACATTTAAACTAGAAAACCCTGAAGGCATTGAAACTGATATGTTTGATGACACAGTCATTACTGCCAGTCTTGATAGTAACAGCAATAAGCTGCATATTAAAAAGACCGATACCATGGAGAAGTTTTCTAGTGCCTTGGTGTTACTACCAAAAAACGGGTAAAACCAAATTTTTCTTTAATTTCTAATCTTTCAATCTTCTAATGTTTAATGAACGTTTCTTAATTATTGAATTATCTCAGGTCTCAAACTCCAGATCCGAACAGGATAAACGAATTCGACAGATTTCGTAAAGTAAACCTCACCAAGATTCTTATGAACAATCAATTTGAGCCACAAAACGAATTCAAAAAAAGTCTCTTTAAGAACTTTTCCCCATTGGCTGGGACGTCTGGCAACTGGAGAAAACATAGAAAGTCTAATAGGGTAAATTTGCATGGTTATTACCGGAATTTTAATTGAGCAATTGAGTTATAGGACAAAAAGATCCAAGAAAATCAGGAACCAAACGATCCCTCACCTTTAGATGACGTAAAAAGTCTGACTGACTGCATTATTCAGAATAGTTTGAATAAAATTGAGGTAAAAGGAGATGGACTGTCAGAACTGATCGAGTATCTGGTAGATATGAATTCTCCTTGATACAAGAATAGAGTAATCATGAGTCCCTTTAAGAGCCCTTTGCAGGGGACAACGAGTGTTGTTGATGCAGGCATCATTGGACCCTCCTCAGAACCCCATCCTCAACCGCGAGAACCTCTTCAGCAAGATGTGCAAAACATTAATATGGTTAATAATAACGAGGGTCTGCCCATTATATTATAACAAACACCTTTCTGATTTTGAGAAAATATCCGCTTCAGGAATCAATATGCCTGTAAATAAGGCTACACACCTGGACATTGACGAGGGTAAAGATTTACTAAACGATAATTTGGAGGATTTAGTGCCCCTGCTGGCAAATAGTGCGAACAAGGTGGAGATCAGTAATGGTGCTACAGATGAGGCGACACGCGAGCCGGCTGAAAAAGAAGAAAATCTGAGACCGTCGCGGGACATTTTAGAAATTACTAATGAAATTGATGTGAGAATTGATGAGATAAATAAATGTCTAGGCCCAAAAGCTGGATTTACAGGGCATTTCAGAGGCTCAGGCTAGTAGGGAGGTTCTCTATGACGAAAACTCCGAACAAGATTTGCTAGAGGAGTTCGAGTTCCCTCTTCCAACCAACCAGGACAATATTTTTAGCATTTTAGGTCTCGACACGAACGATGTTTTGACCAGCAATCGCCCAGTCATCTCTGATAGTTCCCCTTCACAAGTTAATACTATCGGTATGGAAATTTATCTTCCAACATTTCTTGATTCACTTTCTCCTTGCGGTTCTTAGTCTGCACAACGCACGACAACAGGAATAACTTCCCCCATTGGTTGCTGCAAATTTTAAACACTCCAGAAATGTCCGAGGAAGCCCACCTCGAACCTCCCACAGGACACGACGAGACGTATTTTTATTGCCAAGGAGACGGTTTAGGTACTCCGAAAAAAAAAAAACAAAAATACTCATGTCCTTCAGCAAAGCAGCTTCATTAGGAGTCCATCCCTCAGTGAATACAGAGGAAGTAGACGAAGCTGTGGACGAATATAGCGACAGCACCATTGAAGAGACCTCGTCTAATAACACTGTCGACTATGCTGAAGAAGATCTGGACGCCTTCAATATGAACAGTTTTCATGAAGAGTTATCACTAACTGCCTCGCTGATAGAAGAAAATATATCAAGACCTGTTGAGGATCCTGAGAGGGTTCAAGCTGACCTCGTAAATTCTTATGGTAGTTTTAGATAAAATTGTTTAAAAAATTAATCAATTTGCAGAAAGAAATTAACACTAATAGGTTGATACTTAGCGACGAAGTTGTCAGAGCTTCCCAAATACACAGGAGATCCCAAGCAGATTTACAGAAGGAAAACTCTCAGGTTTGTATACACAGTTTACCCCACGGCAAAGAGTGAGTTTAGACACATTTTAAGGGAAGTAATTTCACCACGGACAACGACACGTGCTCCTCCGAAATTGCACTGTCTTGTGAATGTTCGTCCACAACTTTCGCTTCAGCTCAAAGTTCCATAATAGATGAACATTCCTTGGAATCTCGGAACCAAGGGAATTCTGTGACTTCAGGGGGGCGGCAGAGCGTTGAAACCTTCGAGCACACCGATGGTTTCAATGATTTAGAAAAGTCCCAGTGCTTCAAGTCAAGGACTGAAGAATTTTAAAAATATTGGATTTCATATTTCAATTTATAATAGTAGACGATCCGCATTTGTAAAACAAGGAATAATAATAATGAGAAAATTTGGGTATTTCTTCTTCAGTATTTCTGATGGGGATCAACGAAAAATCTCTTCTTCGTACTTGGTCCTGGATAGGTCAATGTCCTGATTATTCATTCTGCAACCGCTGGTGTTTTGGCCTGTTTTATACATCCATTTATCTTTGCAGCTTTACAGGACTCGCAAAAAGTACATTCGTTAAATCTGTTTAAACACTAATTAAATTCAACAGGCTTATTTTGTTCGTTTTTTTGGTTCGCTCCATTTGTTATTTTGTAACTTGATCCCGGCTAAAATTTTGGAAGTTGAGGTGGTTTGTGATCCTCCTTTTGAACCTCCTGGGTTTCAAATTTTTCGACTGTGGTGCTGCTTTGACTTCTTTACAGCCCCTGCAGTTGCTAGGGTGAGGCGTTTGACACGGGGAATTGTGATAAGATGTTAGGGTTCGCGCCTTGCAGAGGGGGACCATTCTGAGTGAAGAGAGACGACGCTGGATGATACCCCAGACGGGATGGGACGAAGGTAGTGGAAGATCGAAATTAAACAGGGAGGTTTTGATTGTTGACTTTTTCAAGTCAAGTCTAACTCCCAACCATCATTTTGCACCATTTAAGCCATACATTCTTTTTAGTAGCGCGCCACTGATCCTTTTTCTCGAAAATAAATCCCTGCTTCAGTTTAGGAAATTGTTCCAAACCAAACTTCCCTTTTTTCACTTCATACCTTCTAATATCTGTTTCATTTCGTGGCTAATTATCCTCAATTTCTAAATCCAATAACGATTGTAAAAGACACTTGCAGGCGAATCCACTTTGTAGTTTTAACGTTAAAAGTTCCAAACTTAAACAGTTTCCCGCAGAATTCTATTGAATTGGACCCTGCACGAAGGACAATGTGCATGGAAAGTTTGAAATAAAGATAAAGTATTGGTCAGTTTTGAGGTTTCCATGGAGATTATCTTCTAGGTAAAATAGGAACATTGATCTAGTAACCCTTATACATGTTTATTTGCATATTCTTACATATTAGACGAGAATTGGAGCGGAAACACCCCTACAGCTGGACCAAAAATAACGTAGCGGAAACCCTCTCAAAATTACAATCCCCCTTTTTAAACCCCCACCATAATTCTACCACGTGCTCTATAGCAAAACACGTTAGGTAGGTATATCGATGAGAAGAGAAGCGGTGCCGATTATTCTCCGAAGCGACATATGCAGTGCAGGATGAACGTCGATAATTCCGAATTCTGGCAAGCTTTCGCTTTGCCCCACATTTTCCAACAGTTTCCAAACAAGAAAATAGCCAGAATTTCCTGAAATTACCTTGCTTTCTCACAGGCATCTCGAGGTAGTCCTCGATCCTTCGAAAACCGTAGGAATCCAGTTCAATGATGTTTATGATCACACTTTTTATAAAGGAAACACTAACGTTCGATGCACTTTGATTTTTCAGTTCTCGGCTATTGTCCCAAATGTTCCACTTTACCGGTAAAATATCGACGTAAAATTAGGTCCAGACGAGGGCCTAACGATAAAGTCCGATAACGATTTTTTTAATTCACGTTTAAACGGTAATGACTGCCCTAATTAAGCAAACAGTGTTATTTCACGATACGGAGACGTCAAACTGCAGTGGAATCGGGGTGGGTTGATACGGCAACACTGCGGAGCGTCGCGACGTCGACCAAGGCTTCTGGATAAAATTAGTTTCCAGATAATGTAGATGGTGTTGCCATCTTCCGGCCTGCAGCTTAAATTTTAAATAAATGCCACAGAATCGCCCATGCGGCAGGCTTCGGCAGACCCTTGTGAACGTTATACATGATGTATGAATGACTTCAAAGAGCCATAAAAACTGAATTAACGCTTATTTAACTGCTTAAAATATGTATTAAATAAATTTGCAGGGTGAATTTTGTTTACGAATCGGTTAATAGTATGTTCATTTTTTACTCCTACAGCAGTAAACTGCAAATAATATAAGGAACGAATGTAAAACAACAATTCATCAAAAATTATTGGCAACAATCTTATTCACTAGAACAACTTGAGGAGGTTTTGCTGATTCCTATAGTAAGATATGCAATTGAGATATTGCTTCGAACAGAAGGAATTTTATAAGTATAAAATTCTAAACAGAATAGAATTGGAAGATGTTGTGAAATTTAAAAAAATTCTTTTAGAATCTATTGATCCACAACAATTAAGTCTTTGTGATCCTTCTCTATACATTTCGTTTTTTTTTGCAACAGGATTATCTCACGTACGTAAAAAAGTGAGCGACGAAGTATGTGAACTAAAAATTTCTAATCTTGAAATTATAAAAGAGTTCAAAAAATACATAACCAGTTTTTATGATGAGTCACTGGATGAAAGTATAAATAGTTTTGCAAATGTAATTAACGATTTATCTCTAAATAAAAAAAAACACTGTTTAAACAATTCGCGAAGTCGTTTCAAAAAGTGATCGAAACTATAAACGATAAATTTGTAAAAGACAACAAGAATACTTTTCATTATTTGTCATTTAACGTTCTGTGCAAAAGCCAACACTCTGTAGGTACAGAATTTTGTTTTCCTAATAAAGAAAGGGCTGATTTAATTTTATATTGTGGTAATTTAGATATCATTTGTTAATTGAAATATAAAAAAAGTTCTAGTGAAGCGTTAAGAGAAATTGTTGATAAAAAATATTTTGTTGCATTTAAGACGCGGTCATGTTTTGATAAGATTGAATATCATATCTACATAGGAATAAATGTTGCAATTAATCTAAATGTTGACATAAGTTACCTTTGTAAGGATACAAACTTAGATCAGGCCAAACATATTTAATTTTTAAGAATTTTTAAAGTTATGTAATATATTAACTATGCGTTATGACATTTTCTTTGTATTTGTTATTATATATTATATTTAATCACCTTGATACAGTTTTTTTGTATCACGACGGAAATAAATTTTTATATAATTTTTCGGTTAAAAAAATATCTTAAGTAAAAGTTACCATGGTAATTTTTTGTCACTTTTTAATGAACTTGAATTTTCTTCTCTTACCCCTTACCATTCCAACGAAGTTCAACTTTAGTTTCCCAAATGTGACGCTCTATTTTCGATGCGTTTTATGGAATCTACACTTCATTGCGCATATGGATATCAAATTTTGTTGGTGATAAATAAAAAAACAATTCGAGAAGGAAATTAATTCTTTTATTTTATCAAAAAAAAAATGACAAAGTAACAAATTACTAAGTACAAGAATTGATTGCGATTTCATGGTCAAATATTTTTATAGATATCTCAATTAACTAGGATGGCATCGTATGTTTTCCTTCACAATTTTAGCAACATCAGGTATTTCTATCTAAAACATAAAGATTTAAATACATTTTCGTATATTTATTAGTAAAAACAAACATAAACCACGCACCTCCGAATACCACCTCGACACCGTTTGCCGCCGTGGATTGACAAAAAGAATAGATCTGTCGGAATTTACGAAACAGGTTTACAGATGGCGCCAGATATCAGAAATCAATAATTCGACGGAAATTCCGTTATATCGTTTAGTAACGAAAGAGGTGTTTGAGTTCGTTCGCGAGTGCGATATTTTCACAATAATTCGAGTTCCCCTATCATGAGTAAAAAACTCTCAAAACTAATCCCTAATAATGATTGATGAATTAATTGAAACAATGTATTGCTCGTTACTAAGTCATTACTATTAAAGAACTCCTTTGTAATCGTAATAATAATTATTAATGGGATCGAATAATGGAGTATACACCACAACCAATTCATATCACAAGCAAGAACTGATCAAACATTTTCCTTATTTCAGAGACAAATTTGGCAAATATGAAATAGGAGCTTTTCTTAAAACAACTCATTTAAACTTTCATGCGTTATCTTCGTAATTAATATGTTTATTAAAAATAAAGCCAATGTCGATCTTACTATTTTATAGGTGATCTAATAAGTTTAATTCTTTTATGAACGATAGTTATAAGGATCCGAGCGAACCTGCAGGGACATCTTCACAAATTATCGAAAATTTGTAATTGTATTTCATGGTACGCTTGTGACTCCCACAGGACACGATTTAAATATTTCTAAAGTGTATAATTTTCAATATCGCTACACGAGAACTCGGCGCAAAGTTGTCTGACAGACTACATCGGGATTTAATCAATTCCCTCATTTGGAAACAGAAGTCCTCCCAAATTTTGAATGTACACGAGACATCAATAAATAATCTTTATTTCTATTTATTGTAACGAATAACAAAAGTCCTATATATCTTACATATGTTTAACGATAATTACGTACTGTATATTATTTTTCGGATAAGGTAAGTGAAGAGATTGTTAAGATTAAACTTAATATTTTGAAGATTTTTATTTTTCTTAGATTCGTGAAATATATGTAGAGACGGTCGCAAAATCAAAACTTTCCGATATCGACGAGACACCTTATGTACCACAACAAAACGTCTATCACAGGAGAACCATCAGAATGTACTGTGGCAAATATACAAAATCGGACTAATTGATATTCTCGTTGGTACCCTGATCAATCTCGAAGAGCAGATCCTGCGTCGAATCTCTTACCCTTCCGGAATTCCTCAAAAATATCACAGCCAGGCCGCCGACTAGTGCTGCTCCTCCACACACCCATGTCAATACGTCCCTATAATACCACGGATCGTCTTTCTCCCCGTGGCGGCCCTGTATGGCCTCCACCACCATTCCGTTAGCCAATTTATCTACGAAACTCATGATACCGTACACAAAAGCGCCGGAATTAGTCCGCGTACCGATTAGGTCGGTAGTGATACCTAAACTGGATACTAACACTATAGAGCTGGCACTACCGAGCAAACAGGCCACCAGATAAATTAGGTACCGCACGTAGAAAGTTCCTGTGCCAAAGCGAATGAAAGCGCAGGCGCTAACGCCGAGCACGGCCCCGAAGATGTAGGTGATCTTTCTGCCGAACGTTCGATTTATCGAATCTACTGCGAAAGAGGTGATCAAGCTGGCAACGTACATTACCAACGGCACGACGGCCAGGGCGCTTGCCACCATGTCTAGAGCTTCGTGTAGGTAAAGGGTAATGAATACTTGAGTCAAATTGATAAAGAGACGAGAGCACATATAATTCAAAGCCACATGGTATAATCGCACGTCCGAAAAGAGCTCCTTAAAGTCCGTGCGCAATCGTGGCCCTCTAACGTCTTGGATTTCCGAATTTAGGTTTTTTTCTTCGATAAATATGTGAAACAGCAGAGAACAAATAGATCCAAAAATCATTACGCTAAAAACTATGTGTTGAAATTTTTTGGCATCCGAGTAGTTGATCTTATCATTGTCGCTACCGCCCAAGTGCAGCACCACCCACGTAACGACATAAACCAAAACGTTGGCCACGACAGTGAATGCGTATCGCACTGCGGTGAGTTTAGTACGATCGTGTTCGTTCGGGCTTATTTCAGGAATGAGAGACAAATGAGATATCTGCACTGCAGCCCAACCAAACTGAAAGATCACAATGAATACGGAATAATACAGCATTTGACTGGTTTTAGAGGTATTTTCGCATTTAACGCAAGGGGAAAAAATGAAGGGAAAAGTTACAATTACGCATATAGTACCGATCATATGCCAAGCTTTTCTTTTTCCATATCTGAAAAGAAAAAATAATCATAAAAAACAAACACATACTTATATACAAACGTAAATATACATGCATACAAACGCATTATTTGCTACTAATTAATTGAAACACTTACCCGCACAGCCAGAAATTGTCTCCTTGATCGGAGAAATACCCCACAAATGGGGTGGATAAGGCATCTGCAATCTGACCTACTAACATTAGTGTCCCGGCCTGAGTATTTGAGAAATCGAGAACTAAATGCATGAAAACGAGCAAATAAGTAAACCACATTGAAGCGCAAACGTCATTGAGAATGTGCCCCATGCCGTAAGTCAGGTAAATGTGAAGCGGCAGCCGCTGATAGACCTCGGAGTAATCGTAGGGTTCCTCCATGTTATTGATGAAAGGCCGACGGCGGTCACCAGTGTTGAAAGAAAAAGTGAACACTAGTTTTTATATACAGCCATCTGCAACAAAACACCCGATTTTTAATTAATTTATAAATTTAGTTCGAGTTGGAAAAAAATTCAAACAACAAAGATTCAATTCCTTTCTTTGTTTACGATTATCCATTTCCTAATTTTATAACTCACTTTTGTTCCTCGTACCTACTTCTTTTGTTTTGTAAACACTAAAAGTTGCAAAATCGAACCTGAATTTTGGCACTAGCTCATCTTTGAGAAATGTGTCTTTGTACGCTTAACAATGTAGACATAATAACTTTAGACATTGTGGTTTCACTATTCGACTATGTAGCGAAATCGTGATAAACAAGTTAGTAATGACGATAAATCGTGAATCATCATTAGTTTAACTACATGAGGCAAAATTATGAGTAAGATACAATCGATAGTTTACTTTTTTTCTTGAGAATGTAATGCTTCAAAAAGTTCATGATATGGTGCACACGACAAAATAACGAAAAACTCCTCAAAAATATAAGCTTATAAAAATTTTGAAATTACTTTTTTCTCAAATAAATAAATTAGTAGTGCAACCTACCTGTTGGGATGCAACACAAACAGGTAATAAAAATCGTAGTAATTGAAGTGTGATGAAAATATTTTTGTCAGTACTGATAAAACCATCCCTAACGTTAAATTTGCTGTGAAATCATTGCCTAGAGGTGAATTGGTTTAAGTGGTTAGCATTAATGCAGAAACAGACTGGTTATTAACAGAGTAATACAATAAGCGATAACTAATACAGAAATGAATTCGTTTATTTGATTACTTACTTCGGTCCCGTAAACTTCAAAAATACGACACTTAAACAGTATGTAAAAATCGGTACGAAAAAAATGCCTACATTACATTAAACGTACATGGCACACGTATTACGTGCACCTTTGCATTTCTGGTCTTCTATTATTCGTGTTATCCTGGAATGTTACAGTCAATCTCAACGTTGGAAATTATCATCTTGCTTCAGTTGTTCCACTGGGGTTAACGACGAATTAATACGACACGAAATGGCTTAAAAAATGAATTAATTCTCCAGTTTATTTAATACTAAGTAATTTCTTGACCTGGCTTTGTTGACTCTATTTTGTTTTCTTTGAGAAAAGAAACGTCATTGCGCAGCCCGTTCGATGTCATTGAAAATGACGCGCAACGCTGGACTCCACCGGAAACATTTCCAACCTACGACGATTAGCAAAACGGCAACATCGGTTATCTTTGAACCAACAAGTCATTGTCGGTAACTTTCCAGATTTTTATCAATTTAAATTAACAGATGGATAATATTAACTATGTCAACTCCTCTGAAGGAATGCCGAAAAGCGATATCGTGGTCTAAGAGGGAACGTGATTTTAGTGGATAGGAGGAGGACATAATGATCAGTTGAATCTCACACTACCTGGCTGCACATCAAAGCCGGGTGTCTTAAGATTCCCACCTCTACTTATGAAAAAACAAATGAAAATTTGATCACTTAGTCATGAAATAAACGCCTCTCGAAATGAATTATATATTTTATTATTCGTCCTTAAAAAATAAGTCGGCTTTAGTTCGTCCTGCTGGAACTGTCGGTAGGTACATACATATATAAAAAAAAAAACAGACGGGCGCCAAATTATATTAGATGTAACTTTAAAGCTGAGAAGAACTTTTACGTTAGTTAACGAAAGAAATGAACTTCCGAATAAGTTTTTTAAGTAGTCCTTCCGAAATTTGTGCCATTTGTTTTCATTAGAGACGTATAATAAATAGTAATTAAATAAAACTTTTTCAATATTTCTTGCCGCAAGTTGATCCACGTAAGTGTGTGTGGGCTGAAATATTTTTATCCCTTATCTCGGTATAAGGAATACCCTTTAAAGTTGCGCCAGAAAACACTGACGGTTTTCGATGTGTTAAAACCGCCCAAATTCTCGATCAGGCATCTTCTAGATAAGTCACGACACTAAACCATCACCCGAACTAACCTAAAACAATATCGCTTTGAAGTATGTATGTATATTGCACTTTAATTTGATTTCATTTCTAATCACTCCGATTATTTCCTATATAGACAAAGCTATCTTTTATTGTGTCCTTCATCAAAATTTTACGAAACTATTCGTAGACAGACGTACAGAAGACGTTAATCGTGCTTAAACTAATCACATTCATTAAGATAACCTGATGAAAAGCCAAAGCTCTTCTGCAGCCTCACTGTTGGGACAGAATTCGTGTGTTAAATATATAATATTACATTTTTTTATTACGTCCTGAATTAACAGCCTTCAAGGCGACTCTACCCACTACACAGAGTCGAACGAAAGAAACCAGTTAAGTTCCGGGTTTCCGCCTGACTCTGTATGCAAGATAGTCAAAGCTCAACGCGACAAAAGCTCCCCCCTAAAAGCATCCGAAATCCGAATGGGCCCGATCTCAGCTATTCGGCTGATGATTCTGGTACTGGATTTGCTGTCCATTGCTGTACTCTATTCCGGCGAACGTGTGCACTTCCATGTGCTGCTGGGGCTGAACGCTGTTCTCCTGCTGTTGAATCTGACAAATTTGTGAGTTTAGACATAGTTTTTTGTTTTCAGTTTTATCTCACTTCGATGTTGTCAGAATCGTATTTGATACCCCGCTTGAACCTCCCATAAAGCGAGGAATAAGGCAAATTGTAATGGATGGCCGCTTGGTTGATGGACATATGGCCGAGTCTCACTGCATCTAGGGCCTCCCCCATCGCGTCCTCCGACCAAGGAGTGGGATTGGACCGGGACAGCTCGATACCCTCCCTTTTACACCGACCGTAGAGCGTCCCGGTGGGGATTCCGAACTCCGTGGAGGCCTTCTGGACGGACGTTTGACCTGTGCGAATCGACTCCAGGGCTTTCTCCAAATCATCGGGGGTCCACGTAGTGGGAGCCGCGTTGAAGGGTGCGGCAAGTCTTATGCCCTCTCGTCTAGCTATTTTGTACAGGGTGCTGCTGGGGATTCCGTAGGCCTTGCTCGCCTTGTTGGCCGATATCGTGCCCGTTCTCAAAGCTTCGAGCGCATTGTTCAAGTTTTCCTCGGTCCAGGACTTTGTTGGGCCTTCTTTTTTTGGGGTATCAATACCCAAGCGATGGGCTCGTTGCCATAGCGTCGTCGAGGGAATGCCGAAAGTAGCCGAGGCCTGGAAAATTCATCGTATGGAATTCGATTCAATTGATATGGAAATGATTAGATCGCGTTTTTCCCCTCCCGGACGAATGAAGTGACTCTTATAAAGAAAGGAACCATTTTAGAAAAGGTGTAAATTTCTTCTGTCATACCTTAAACTTTAAAAAATTGTAGTAAAAATGTTTTAAGAAGAAAAAATCAAATTTTTTGCACCTGTTTAATGAAAGATAAAAAACTCATGTGTTAATCGAGAGTACTTTTCAAGGATCATTTCCTCTTTCTGGAGACACGGGGGTACATAAATGATGGCTTCTCACCTTGGTGAGACTCATGTTGTGGTTCTTTAAGGCGTCCAGTGCCATATCCATATCATCCTGGGTCCATGTTTTCGGACCTCCACCGGCGTGGCTTCTGCCCTGCTGATCGTTGTGGCCGTTGGTTTTCGAGCTGCTGTGCAAATCTCCTCCACTTCCATCGCTGCTATCGTTCATGTCTGCAAAACGATTTAACAAAATTTAGTATTGAGTAATTTATTGGGTTTAATCTTCAGAGACCCAATCTATTGTTATGAATCAAGGCAGGTGGCGTGTATTCCGAAGACATGAGACTGGTATGATGGATATCGTCTGGAGAGCCCATAGATGAGTGATCACCGCTCATGTGCGACTCCATTTCCAAGAGACTGTCTTGGTCAAATGTGCGGAGAGTTTCGAATTTGACCTAGGAGACAACCAGACAAACTTTTTAACAAAGTAGGGATAGGTTTCTGTTGTTTTTTGTTGTTGGTTATAAAAATTTAAATTTCAACGTCCTAGATTCGGCATGTTTGCTAAACTGCTGCCAACTTTATAAAGATGGTAAAACAGTAAGCAATAAATCGAAAAAAACTTAAAACCTTTTTTTTATGAAAGACCACTAATGAAGCAGACACATTTAGTCATCGACAGACTCCAATTTTACGATAATTCCTTCTAAAATTCGGTATGAGTTTTTTCCCATTTATTATATATGTAGGTTAACGTTGACTAAAGTTTAAAAGCTAAATCTAATTTTTTACTTAACTTCTCTTAAAGCATTTTTTCAAAGTTTCCACGAAAATTATCTATCGAGTAAAGTCATTTACATTGGTGTAGATTCTCTTAGCGGTGTTAAAAATAATGAAGCTTACGTCGACTTCTTTCTTAACTTCCACGGCGCTGCCGTATTTGGTGGTAGCATCCGATAGGTCTGTACGGTGAATAACGGGCAGCATAGCGGAAGAATGGTCGGCCATGTCCAAGTGACCCACGGGGATGGCAGAGGGAGCAGGCGGCTCCGGGGGGAAGTCGTCGGGGCTGTCGAAGGGCGAAAACGCGGCCTGGCCCGCCAAAAGGCCATGGCTGCTCATGGTAAAACTCTCTTTAAATCCACTTAAAAGAGTTTTTTTACCAACATCACTAAAATAATTTAAACAAATGAAATTAAATATAAATCAAATTTATAATTATAGAATTAGTAACGCAATATAAGACATCTATTAGTTACCTGTTAATTATTTACCTAGAATTAACATGGCACTGGAAGTCTATAACTAATGATGATTATTGTCCAAGTCGGTGTGAGGTAAATGGTGTGTTGAAGTTAGATATAGTTCCACCCGGCAGGCACCTTCAAATACGTATGAAAAGATATTTCGAAGCCATCGATTGTTGAATTCTGGAAAGAAAACGAACTTTGTTTTTAATTGAATATGAGAGATTTATTTTTATATTTTATTTATTTATTTACAAATATACTCATTTAATGTTTATATATTTATCTGGTTTTTATCGGAATTTGTTCTTATAAAATCCAACAACAAGATTTGTTCATAAAGAAAAAAGCCAGTATATACGTACGGTCCGGCTCATGTGCTAAACAGTTTTATTAAGGGGCTCTCATTATCAAACCAAATCGAGTATCTTTATGCCGTGCAGTAATGAAAAAGCATAAATCAGCCCTGTCGGTTACACAACAACTCCAGGCAGCGCTTGGGGACCGGGATATATGGACCCCTACCCCCCCACCGCGGAGGGGGACGACTCTGGGGGCACGCAACCGGGCGATTCTGGAGGGAAAGTGAAGCTGGGCTGGACCAATCAATACCGGGGTTCAAGGACACAAGACTTTCCGACCAAGGCACCGTTGTTGCCGCGAATTTCTCAAGTTCTGCATTACGAGGGGCGGTGATTTTCCAGAGTACAAATTTTTACGCCCTTTGCGATACAAATCGATGGGTTTGGCAACGCCGAACCAACGGTACTCAATGGCAGGTACTTTTATTGTGTGTGAAGTTGCGATTCAAGGCCAACGAGGGTACCACTGGAACCCAGACAACAATAAAAGTGCTACTAAAGCACCACGCATTTATGATACCTGCTGCATTGGGTTGTCGAAGCAGATCTTACACCCTGACCGAGTAATTTCGATATATCGCTTTTCACCCAGTTCTCACCGCATCTTTGGGTTTTGTTTTGCTCCTTCCTACATCCGATTCTCCTTCCTCCATTTATCCTTAGAGCTTGTTTGAGAAGTTGTGGCATGTGCCAGCGCACACTACTTTTACTATCGCTTTATGACTCTCAGTAGTAGAAATCGAATTTAAATTGTTGTAGATGAGAAAGAGACAGAGAGAGCGGAAGAGAGAGAGAGAGAGAGGGAGAGAGAGAAAGAGAAAGAGAGGGGGGCGGGGAAGAGAAAGAAAAAAAAATAGTGATAAGAGAGGGGGAGAACCCTAAAGAAAGAAAAATGCACATTAGGGGAGATTTCATTTTTTTATCCTTCCGTAAACACCACGTCTGCGAGATGCTCCCCTGTCTCAGATAGGTATATAGATGCGCGCTTATTGCGTACGTACCTACCTTATGAATATCAAAATTTGGTTTTGTATTTTAAATAAAAATCATTTGTCTTTTTCAATTTGGCCAGTAAAAGAAAAATACGATTCTAAATTAAACGAATGGGTTTGGTTGGTTGGTGGAATGGTTATAAATAAGCGGGCGTCTTGGTGATGTGTTAGATTGTTTCAAAAAAAATCTTAATAATAAGACAATGTTTTCCTGTAAATAACGTTTTTAATACATATTACATTTTTGAATAAATACAAAGCAGAAAAATAGGTGTTAGGGCTTCGGTCTTGCATATTTTCGTATTTTCTGTTTTTTTGCTACCTCTTTCAACACCAAATTTCTGAAACGTTCGATGAACTGATATAATTCGAAATGAACATAATTGATCTGTTTTTCAACTTAACAGAAGAAGAGCGATGCCGGACGAAACACAGGAGTTTACTTATCGGTTACCTTAATTGTATAATAATGTCATGTATATGTATTATTCACTCACTGAAGTGTATCTTCAAAGTAATAATTTCAAATTCTAAAAACATCAACTTATTCAATACATTAATAAGGCGCTTTAAGTTTGGAAGGTTTAAACAACTTTTTTTTATTTATATTATTGTTATTTTTTCCAGAAAATTAATCTCTTATTCATTTAATTCCCTTAATTTCTTATTTTGCCTAACTGATTTTACATGACCTTTGTAATAATCCTAACCACCCCCCCTTCACCCCCCCGCCGCCCAGGACCCCCAATATAGGGGGCGACTAAGAAACAGTATTCAAACTTACTCGAAGGTTGATTTATATCCTAATTTTGGCACACTTGTCACACATAAGAGCGGTGAGAGCCTACTGGAGCGCGGGGGGAACACCGACGAGGGGGATAGAGATGCTGCGCTCCCCAAAGTGATAGATCGGCGGTCGAAGGGGGCCGAAGAGACGACGCGCACGCACTGTGAAAGCTGCGACTCGCTTTTAATTGGGACCTTTTTGCAGACGAGGTCTGCCTCTGCCTCTCGGCTTATGGGGGCCACGTTGCCGATTTTAGGCTCAGTTTTGTCTTTAGGGATTCCTATGGCGTCAATGCATGAGGGGCCTTATTGTAAAGTTATCGCCTTCTCTGCTTTTGCAAATCTTTCGCTTCGATCTTGACCTACACATACTTCATCCATAAAATCTGTTTTATTGTTGTTTATGGCTTATTTCTTTGTGTCTTCCATCATCTTTCTTTGTTCCCGAGAAAGGAATGAACTTCTATCTAACCTCTTGAGATTTGACATTTTTCGTCAAATTCCTGACATGCGTATAAATGAGAAGATTGCTAAAAACAAATAATATTTCGTTTTTAGAGGTGTTGTCTCACATTCCTCCTTTTTTTACTTTCTTGAAATCAAAACAATTCAAAGGTATTAAAAAAAAAATCATTTCGGTGTTTCTCATCTTGAGTCAGTTTCTGTAAATTCCTGGTTCGTACTAAAAGCAGGGCTTTAATTATCAGGATTATATTATGTACATATGTACATTAGAGGCACAAAAAAATATTAAAATAATAAATATTTCTTTTCGTTTTAATGAATATTTAATTCATGTACAGAACAAATACGCTTTTTTTATAAACTTGTTTAATTTTTTTTTAATTTAGGCGGGTCACCCGTTTTGTTATTGCAACTTCAGTGAACATAAAAGGGACCTAATTAGACGTTCCGCGCCTCATATATTGATGGGGGAGTCGAGCCCATCTGCCGACGGCAACTCGACCCGGCCAGCCCTGCGATAAAAATCAATTGCCGTCAGGGTTTCTGCACTACCACTAACACTGTACGTTTAATTGTACTAAATTTTGTGTTGTTTCTATCGGATCCCGAAGGTAAAGGCCTTTATTGAGTTCCTAAATTTAGTACAATATTTATTTTATACAGCATAGCCTTCTAAACGGTTTCTTAACAGTCTGGTGCTTATTTGGCTTGTGACAGAAACTCACTAAACTGAAGCACCGAGGCCTACATTTACAGAATTGCTAGTATTGTTTGCTTTAAATTATTAATTATTACTATGAAAAATTGAATTGAAAGCATGCTTTTGTCTATTCGAGAGTCATGAACGAATCGTGAAAATTTCAGAATTTTAAATTGGAAACACATTTGATACACCACAAAACCAGATAAGAACTATTGTTTCCATAGCTATTTAAGATTTTTCCAAAAATTATGTTGTTGCGTTGTTGGCATGGTCTTTAACATCATCCAATTTGATATAATTATTTAAGTTAAGTTAGGTTAAATTATGTCATAAAACAAAAAGTTCATTTTTTAAAAATTTACAAAAAAATAAAACATTTGAAATATTTTTATTCCCATACTATTAATCATTAATAAAATAGTGGAGCGTTGAAATCAGCAAATATTTTTTAAAGCTAAAATTGAGCATCTCTTGACGTCAGAAGCATATTCGATGTGATTTGTTGGCTCAATTTGGTGATTAATTTTAACGTTGTATATTTGAATATCTATGATGAAAATACACAATGCTCATGGCGTTCTCCGTTATTTTTCTATAAATATTGATAATCATTAAACATTACGATAAAACCGATCGATGTTTTTTGTTTATACTCATCCACAGGATTGTTATAATATCTGCAACCTCAAAATAGATTGTCAACTGTCATAAAAAAGAGTAAACAAACTACTAACCCTAGATTTTTTGTTGGCTTTTTCTGATACTTTTCGAGAAGAAAACCGGACTAAAGAACAATGAAGAACCACCAGAGATACAATAAATACACCCTCCAAACGAATTGTCGCATATGTCTTACCCAAGGAATCAACAAGAGCGTATCTCTCAAGCAGTCCCTAAAAAGCGAGAGTCTCAAGCCCCTTATTTATGAAGCGATAGAGTTTATCACAAACGAAAAAGTACCTTTATCCTGTAATTATCCAGGTGCATTATGCGGTATGTGCTATGAGTTATTGAAGATTGCCTACGACTTGATCGTCCAATATCGGACCTCTCAAGAAGCATTGCAAGAAAAGTTTGAGGCATCCAAAGATGTTATGATTTCATATGTAAAAGGTACAATTTGATATTTTCAGTCATTACATTTGACTGAATCTTGATTTTTTTGTTGTTAGAAACACAGCTAAAGGAGATGCCTTTGGCAGATGCTTCTACACCTACAGCCACCGTCGAGATAGTGATGGGAGAGCAACGATTCAGTATTCGAGATTTGCTCATAATAGAAGACAAAAAGAAGCACAAGACCAGTTGGTTTGAGGGTTTTTTAAACAATTTGGGTACCTCAGTATCTGCCTTTTTTGTCAGTAAAAATTATCAAACACCAAAACTAATTGTTGATCCACCATCTGTTGTCCTTGAAAAAATAGCATTTGATCAAACAAAATTTGATAATATTACAAAACCTATCGGAACAACTGTTATGCCTTTTGAAGAGACTCTTTCAGAGCAAGTTAAAGAAGTGATTATTGATGACTTAATCAAAGTGGATACTGCCCCTTTTGTGATTCCCACCACATTGGATGATGTCAAGGATATTGACAATGATGCAATTAAATTAGCCATGAAAATGAAATACCGCTGCCCTTATTGCAAAAAACCATTATGTTCACAAACAAGAGCTAAAATTCACATGGCCCAATGCAGACAAAACACCATTAATGTCATTTGTCATGTCTGTGGGACCAAATTTAGGTAATTGCAGGTGGTCTTGTTAACTAATTTGAGATCTTTTTTTTTTTAAACAGCGATCGAAAGAGCTTGATAAAACACATTAACCGAAGTCACTTGTTGAATTTGCCTAACAGCATCACTGCTTTAGAAGTTCCTTACACATGTCAAATTTGCCACAAAGTTTCACACTCGTCTAGTGCGTTATCATACCATATGGTGAAACATGGCGATAGAAAATATCAATGTGAAGAGTGTGGCAAACAATTCTTTACCAGCACTCACTTGAAAAGTCACATGCAAAGTCATCAAAAGGGAACCGCCATTGTGATTTGCCCCGTTTGCGGCAAAAGCTTTCACTACCAGAACGCATTGCATTATCACATGAAAATACACCAAAAGCAACGAGATATTCAGTGTCGTTACTGTCCAAGAAGGTACATATTCTGATGTATTATCTAAAGAGTGTTTAATGCACATTTTTAGTTTTTTTTTCAGATTCTATGCAAGAACGTCAGCAAAACGTCACGAACTAACTCACACAGGTTTACGTCCTTATACCTGCAAATACTGTGATAAAGCTTTTCGTTCCATTGGGGAAGTCAGAAAGCACGAATATCTGCATACGGGAGAACGGCCCTATCGCTGCAACTATTGCGAAATGGCCTTTACTGAAACCTATAACTTAAAGGTGCATTTAACGACCCACGCGGGAGAGTTTCGGTGCGCCCATTGTTACCGTGGTTTTGTGGAAATGGAAGTCTTGACCTTTCATATGAAACAAAAACATCGGTTTGAAGAGAGTTTGGACACGGTGAAAGAGGAAGAAAAACGCGAGGAAGATCAGGTCACCACGGAAATTCCAGCTGCCGAGGAAGAGGTTGAGCAAGTTTATTTTGATACGGAACAATTAGAGAATTACTATGTTAATGACAAGTATTGTTTTGACGGGAACGGAGACGCTGTGATTTTAGACACTTTCGACGAGCTGATGGAGTGAAGAATGCGCTAAGACTTTGGTTAGGAGGGATTCCCCTTCTAAAACGTGAAGTCGAGAAAAATCCGCTAATTTTTTTTCGAACCCCTTCAAGCCGTTTTTTTTTTTTAATATAAAATTTGCAAAACATATCTTATTTTATTTTTCTTACGAATCGATACTTACTATATAAAGAAACCAAAATAATGGAAACGTCTCGGTATTGCCCACAACTTCAATGATAGTGCCTACTTCATTTAACCTACTACTAATGACCTCTCTCAGAAATATTTAAGTGCAAAAAATAGTAACTTCTGAATGAAAACCAGTACGCCTTTAAATTTTTAATAAACAAATACTTTTTACACAAATGAAATTGTGGGATATTAGGAACAGCAGTCGAACGTAGCTTTCGAGTTAAGAGCGGTATAAACAATTTGAAATGTGTTCTTCAAAAGTTTTATTTACCAAATATCATAGTGGATAAGTATCACTGTGAGAATTCAAATAAATTTCAACAAGTATCGGTTTTGTTTTCTCACGTCAATAATGCTAAGAAAACATCAGCTATACAACACCGGGCTTATAATAGTAACATACATGCTGAAATAAACATCCTGGAAGGTATAAGCAGCTTTATGTACATAAGGGGGGGGCAAGCGAAACTAAAAATTTTAATTTCTTGTAGACAGTAAAAACCACTTACTCACGTAACACATCCAAAACCTCCCTTGCTTTTAAATGAATGAATATGACAACTAAATTAGTAATTATCAACTTTTTTTTATTTCTTGTTATTGGTTTAAGCAGTGTTATTTTAACCTTTTTTAGGGAAGGGAGCGGGGATGTGTAACTTGATCGGACCATTCTTAGAAAACAATAAATATCCTGATGTTCCTGGGAGCCCAAAACAATAAACTACATTCGAACAGTAATAATAATAATTGGAAATTCACTAACTAAACAGCTGTTCAGTGGCTCTTTCTAGATCCCAGTTGTATGAGGACAATGCCACCCTCGCTTGGTGCTCCTCAATCCCCATGTCCATCAGACGTTTTATCTTTTCGTCGCATTCCGGATTGACTTTTGGACCTGTTGTTCATAATTTCAACACTCCCGAAAAGCTCGCTTTCTACCGTTTTTTACCTCCTGCATACGCATTAGTCCAATGCCTGGCAGTTAATTTGAACATTTCTAGGTTTTCCTTGTACTGTCTCGCCACAACGGCGTCTTGCGGATCATCCGGTTCTGCCGCTGACAGGAGGGCTTGTAAAGATAGTAGGACAGTCCTAAGGGTCATGGCAGCCGCCCTAATTGGCTCTCAATAATGTAGCTACCTACCGTAGCGGTCCGATTATTAAATGGGCCTAGTCAGCCTTGGAAATTTGACTTTTGGCATTTCATAATGATGAAGATTTCTAGGCTATCGAGGTCCCTTTAATTTGTGGACAGCAAATATTTGTGTGATAAACTATAGATAGTGCTTACCATTGATCTTTTAAAATGTCTAAGCAAATGGCTCCTGTTACCGACGAAATGTTTGGGTGCCAGATTTTTGTTATAAAACGGACCTAAAATATGATGTCTCTTGTTGTGTATAGGGTTACTTCTTATATGAGGTGAGTGTCTTTTTTAAGTACGTTCGGCACTACTATCACTCAAAACATTTAATCAATATTGTCACTCTGGTCGTTTTAGCGATGCCAGTAATAAACGTGCTTAAAAAGAGACATCCTAAATTTTACCGGGGGTCTGCAATAGTTTATGATTTTAGGATTTTGTCTGAATCTGCTAAAGAAATACATAAATGAATGTCATAAAATGACCCAGATGACACCAACCTTTTTCACATTTTTTTGATTTGCCTTTAAATTCTAAGCTGCTTTCTCTCAACTTGTGATTGCTGATCAAAACGCAGTTTCAAGATCAAAATACAGTTTCAGTTCCTGAAAATCCATCAATAAAATCGGAAATTTTGCAATTTACGAATCAAAAATAAGAAGTGTATGGAGCAGAGGTGTGTAGAAATTGATATTTTTTTTGCCAAATTTCCACATTTAATTTTTATATTTTTATGTACATTTAAAGATAGTTTTTTTTTTCTTGGCACTTTTTAAGGACATCACTGTATAAGCCATTCAAGTTAGTGATAAAAATTCATATTATTTGGGCTAATAAATCAAATGAAAGACCAAGAAAATTTAGAATATTTATCAGTGACTGTCAAAGCACAGACCCCCAGCAACGTAAAAATGACCAAAATACATAAGAGTGGTTTGTTATCAATTACCTCACTCCAATAGTTAGCTCCATTTTTAACCTTTCAAGATGACAATTTCAAACATTAAATTTTTGACATAGTATATCAAAGTCCTCATCAAAACACCAATATCATCTGTCATAATAAATTTTGGAATGTGGTGAACAGCAGACTATGAAGCATTAAATCTTGATCTAGTCATTTATTATTACTAGCAAACATCTGATGTATGATAATAAATAACAGAGGAATTTATCAGTACCTATTTCAAGGTTGGTTTTTTAAAGAAACCTGACTGTTAGTTTGTAAACCCAAGAAAAAATATAAACAGAAACCCTCTGCACTTTTGTTGTGACCAATAATAATGTTACATCAATCAATTAAATGCAAATTTCCTTTCCATTCAAATTATTAAAAGATAATTAAAATCTGAAGAGATTTTTTTAACAGTGACTGAAAGCTTACCAACCTTGGGAGGATTAAAGGGATATGTCTCAGGTACTTTGATTTCCAAAATAAAATTGCCCCCCTCATATGCAGTGTCGGGGGGACCAGCAATTTCTCCTCGCAGCTCTGTGTAGTTGCTATCAATCAACTCTAGCTTTACAGCACACCTTGCCACCTATAAAAAAACAACTCATTCCACCTAATTCCAATTTAATGAATATTTACATATTCATTAACTATCTCTTTTTTAAGTAGTCAGACTATAATAATTAGATGGAAGTGAAATGACTGGACTGAATGATTTCTTTGGAAACCCTACAGTGATCTTTACTATTTAAAAACCACTGATATGTCAGCAATTAAAGAGGTATTGACAAAGTCCAAACATAGCACTTGCAAAGTGTTTGTCACAAAAAACACCAGTGTTAATTCGTTAGTTGTATAACGAATTCTTGATAATCCTCTACAAGGACTAGTGAGAATAACATTAAATTGAGGACAACTACAAGCAATTAGTGTGTTCCCTGCAGGAACAACATGCTGATAAGTGCTCTAATCCAAATAATGCTCGACCTGGATGAACAAGCAAGTGAGTCCCTTACGATATATAAAAATAAAGACCGAATAAAAAAAAAATTAAAAACCACGCACCTCTTCGCTTTTGATCACCTCTTTGAATTCGCGTTTTATTCTTTGAATCGCTATGTTTGCCATTGTTTCACTCGACCTGGGGGCTTCAAATCAAGTAATTCAGCATTACAGTGTCACGGTAATGAATCGGGGTTTGTTTCTCTTAACTGCGGCGCTACAGAGATTTTTTTTTCAATTTAAAATTTTCTTGTTGCTATTTCTATTTTCCAAAATAAAAGAAGACAAGTGAAAAATGTCAAGAAAGGTACGCGCACTGTCATACATTCAAATGAAATACCAAATGTGTCACCTGTTAACATTGTCAAAACTGTTCTACTCGTTCTCGTTTGATGATTTTTAATTCATCTCAAATTGGAAATTTAATGAAAATGAAATGTTTAAAATTTATTTAATTACCTGTTATCATAAAAGGAAGACCTTTATAGGTCCTTATTACCTATTTTATTATATAAGACCAAATAAATGGTCGGTATTTGACTCTAATTTTCTAGTTCAGGACATTACCATTGTTTTTTTTTGAACACATGATCATTTAATTCCATTAACATTTGAATTTATATGATTTATCTAGACTTAGTGGTTCTCGTTTAATTAGAAATGTTTTTTTTATATATTTATATTTTTTACATGAATAAATTAAAAATGAATGGCAATTCATGGTTTCCGATTTGTACTTCGTCTTATAATATAGAACATAAATATTTCAGTCAGTCAATTTTGTCAAATTTACAAGAAAATTCTATTCAAACGCAATTAGTTCAAGATAATCAAAAACAATGCACAATAAAAAACAATCCTACCCATAACAGGTCCCTCATTTACCCGATCGAATTGCACCCAGAGTCTTGTTCTGGAATGACGTTCGTGACGGATTTCACGAGTTCTCATTGGTCGTTGATCATCTGTACTGATGTGTTGTTTTCCGACGTCGTACATCAGTGACGGTGATGCCCGGTGCTTCTCAGCAGTACCGAGCAAAAGGTGTTTTGCTAGATAAGTGTCAAGATCTCGGAAAGACCTATCTCACGTCGAGAATGCCCAATATCAAAGTTTTCTCTGGAAGCAGCCATCCGGACCTTGCTCAAAGAATTGTCGATAGGTTGGGGATCGATATCGGCAAAGTGGTCACCAAGAAGTTCTCTAATCTCGAGACATGGTAAATGTGGTATTTAAATTTTGTACCTATGTATGTATTTAATACTCATTCGTAGAGGTTTCAGCTCCATTTTAATAAATAGACTATGCATATATCACATTTTTCGTATTTAATAATTCTGAATTATTAACAATGGATCCAGTTTTATTAATTTTATTAGATCAGTCCGGACCAGTGGTATAGCCTCTGAGTTTGACAATATTATTACCAATATTTAAATAATCAGATAGTTTAGCTATATTTCACCATTATTTTTTTATACCTTGTAGAGATATTGTATTTAAAAGAAGTCCTTGAAAAGTTAACCACTAACCAATTAAAACTTAAGTCAATTTTGGGCATTGGTTGTTGAGTGGTGAGAACTGGAGAGATCTTTGCGCTATATTATTTAGTGTGCGTGGTTACTCTAACACATTTGAATATTGGAAATATTTGAATTAATTCTCAATTCATAGAATTTAGAAGTATCTCAGTTTTTGGTTAAAAACAAATTCCACTTGTCAGCCCTTATTATAGTATTGATTTTGTATTGATTAACTGACAATTAATCATCTGTCCAGATATCAATAAACGTTACAAAATTAATGTTATATTTAATTAGACTGTAAATGGGCCAAAAATATGAGCATGGCATTGTTCAAATACACATTTACAAATTGGACACTTATAGTTTTTTGGATTTATGTGGCAAAGAAAGAACAACTTATGATAAAGATAACAGCCTTGACTACAGAAATGATGTCATAATAATTTCGATCTTCCTTGGATTGAATTAAAAAAAAAAAGATGAAAACTTATAATGTCATGGTAAATACTTATCTCCTAAACCTTATTGCTTTCAAGTGAGGGCTGAAGTAAACTTTTGAAACTTTGTTAAATTTTGATCTTTTTTCATTTGGCTCTTTCTTTGATACTTGAATATGAAAATCTTCACAGTGTAGAGATAGGAGAGTCAGTTCGAGGTGAAGATGTCTACATTGTTCAGTCTGGATCTGGAGAGGTCAACGACAATCTCATGGAACTTCTGATTATGATCAATGCCTGCAAAATAGCCTCAGCTAGCAGGGTCACTGCGGTCATTCCATGTTTTCCCTATGCAAGACAAGATAAGAAAGATAAGGTACATACATATTTAGTACACCCCTCATGGTAGAGTGTAACTAAGTTTTTTTTCTTTTTTGGGTAGTATCAGGTTCATGTGTATTTTATAATTATATAATAATAAATTATTTTATTCTAAATTATCTCATTGACCCAAATGATTTATTAGACAAAAATTTTTCTAGAATATGGACACAGACAAGGAGCGCCACATACAAAAATGGAAGTCTATTGAATGGAAATTTAGGGTAAAATATATGTTTACGGGGCTGCTTGTCTGATACTTGATTTTGGAATTGGGCCTTATCATATACATATATGAATGCAAATATATACATATTAAGAGGGCATATCACAAATTCTGTTGTTTTTAGCCACTCTAGGTATATGTTTGTTGAGTTATTGTCGACGTCAGTGTCTAATCACTTTCGACAGTGGATAATCACTATTTGCGCGACCTTTATGGACTTTTATTGACCTTTTTATCAAATGGTGTTTATTACTGAGTTTGGTAATACGTTATTGGGCCCCCCCGCATGAGATTTTCAATCACGTTTAATTTGAGCAATCTAATATTTTGAAATCATGGCTTTTTACGTTTTAAATACGTATTTGATGCTCTTTACATACTGGTACTTAAGTGAAGATCTCAAAATTCGAATAAAATAATTTTATTCACAGTGAATTAAAATATACATATAGTATGTTAAAGGAACGTTAGAAGAGTTTAAATGCGGAGGAGGAATCATTGGCGAAACAGTTTAGACCATTGACCGTTACGATCGATTTAAAACAACCATAAAGAACTACAGAGTATCTTTTTATCTTTTTTTTGAATGTGAGTTTTATATTGATGTCTCCGAAAAAGTTTTGGAAACTTTTTAGGAATTGCAATTTACAAAACGATTTTCAATTATTAAAGATTAATTTATTAATATTTTTTTTATGTTTAGTGAACTTAATCTTAGGTAGTTCACTAAATAAAGAAATCCATTAGAATCATATTGCAAAAGCAAAAATAGTTTGACGACATTCACGGCATGTTGGAAGTCTTTAAATATGGTATTTTTTTCTAATATTTAACCGATTTTGTAATTCTCACCATTTTGGAGATGAAAATAGTGATACCACTTAAAAGAGACCTTGTATAATGATTCATTTACTCCAACTCGACTAAATTTTTAGAGTTCGTAAAGGAAACTAAGTGCTTTTTAACTGAGGAGGCATGTCGCATAATTCTTATGTATATATGTATGTGTGACTTTAATATTGTACCATGCCCAGAGGTCGATTATGTTTTAAAACAATCCAAAAACGCATGTCTTAGTTTAGTTTACAGCATGTTTTTTGAACATATATAGGGAATACGCCTAAACATTCATTTTTTTGGGTCATTTCGTATTTATTTCCAAAAAATTAAACATAGCCATTTAGTTTATTCATACTCAGGGAGTTCAAAAATACTGTTACAAAGATGATTCAATACAATATACAGCGGCAATATGAAAATTCATTTTTTATAATGAAACCCCCTGTATTTTATTATCCTATTAGATGAGTTTCATATTGGCTGAAAGGAAAAGAGATACCAGTTGATCTTGGAACATCCTCCGGGTGCATATACCGGACGTGTTTTAGGTAATGAACCCTGTACAGGAAGTCGAATATTCAACTTTCACCTCATAACTTGCTTAATATATTAACTAACCAAAACGATAATTCTTAAACTTCTTTGGATGTATCCTGCCCGTATTTTGTAATGCATCAAGGCAAATTCAACAGGAGGGTATTACTAACTGGATTCAGTGTAACAGCACTTTAAAATTTTCAGAAACTGAAACGTTCTTGTAATTTTCTGTTTACAGAGCAGAGCCCCAATATCCGCCAAGTTAGTGGCCAACATGCTTTCCGTAGCGGGAGCCGATCACATAATAACGATGGACCTGCATGCCTCGCAAATTCAGGGCTTTTTCGACATTCCAGTGGACAATTTGTGAGTTTTTCTTTTCGGTGATAATACCAATAAGAAATAAACACCTTGCTTTGCAGATACGCTGAACCAGCAGTTTTAAAGTGGATAAAGGAAAACATTGCTGAATGGCGGAATAGCATAATTGTGTCTCCAGACGCTGGGGGAGCCAAAAGAGTCACGAGCATTGCCGATAGGTTAAATGTAGAATTTGCTTTGATTCACAAAGAAAGGTTAGTGCAATAATTCACAATAAAAAAAAACGTAATTCCTCAGTGATTCAAACTTTTTTTGGTGTGGAATAATTAAAAGCGTTCAAGAATTGAATCGTATTGAATTACACTACATTACAGGAAAAAAGCAAACGAGGTGGCCAGCATGGTTTTGGTAGGAGACGTAAAAGATCGGGTCGCTATTTTAGTGGATGATATGGCGGACACTTGCGGCACCATTTGTCACGCCGCAGAAAAATTAACAGAAGCCGGCGCCACTAAAGTGTACGCCATTTTGACTCATGGCATCTTTTCAGGACCTGCTATTACCAGGATAAATAATGTTTGCTTTGAGGCGGTTGTAGTGACAAACACGATCCCCCAAGATGAACATATGAAACAATGCTCAAAAGTCCAGGTGAGTTTGTTTGCAGTTTTCATGGGGAGATTGAGATTTTTCGTTTTATCATGTACAGTGTATAGACGTTTCCATGATGTTTGCTGAGGCCGTCAGGCGCACACATAATGGAGAGAGTGTGTCATATCTATTCTCGAATGTTCCATATTAATAATTATCTTTATTGTCTTGTAGTTTAAGGCAAAATAGTGTAGCGACCCAGGTAAAATTGTTAGTGATGAATTTATTTTTGGACATTGTAACTTTCTTTTACATTTAATTGCTATAAACAGTGTTATTATGTATTTTGTAATATAAAAAATGATGGGTTTTGATGATGTTGTCAGCTCTTCAGCACCTTGCCTCGCAAAATTTTGATTTCATCCACTGGGTGGTCACTTTTATCTGTCTCCACCATCCCTATTCTTTTCACTACTTGCATCCCTTAAATCCGCCCACATTGAACCTTGTAATTTTAATTAAACCACTAAAAGATAAACAAACCTGAATGGATTCTTCCAAAAACAGCATGTTTTCCATCGAGCCACTCTGTTGGACATAAAGTAATAAAAAACTGACTCCCATTTGAATCAGGACCAGAATTGGCCATGGACACAACACCCGCTCCACTGTGTTTTAACTCTGGATGGATTTCATCTTTAAAAGACGGTCCATAAATGGACGTACCTCCTTTGCCGGTCCCCGTGGGATCACCTCCTTGAATCATAAAATCCCTTATCACTCTGTGAAAGATTGTGTTGTTGTAGTACCCTCTGCGGGCTAACTCCGCAAAGTTCCTGCAAGTTTGAGGCGCGTGTTTCCAGTACAGCTCGACGACAAACTCTCCCATGCTGTAAAAATGAGAGTAAAGGTGCTTTTGAGGTGTTTATTGAGAGGGAAGCCTCGCATACGTAGTTTCAAACTGGACTAAGGGCGGCTGCCACATTTTATCTGGAATGCCTGATTGGTTCATGACCGGTGTAGTTATCATCCTGAACCAATAATGTATAATATAAATTTCAAATTCAGTGCTTTCCAATACGACACATTAACTTTATTTATACACCACGGTTATCAGACAGGTAATACCAAATTTAAATCATCTGTTTTTGTCAGTGACGGTCCTAATGACTGAGCAATGAGGTTATGTGTCTCCTTTCTTGACCGGTTTCCATGAGCTGTCATGAAGTAAAGCAGCGACAGGCAATTGCGCGGATCACTGTTCTCTATATTTTGGGCTTTTCAATGATTCGAATCGACGACCGGGTGCATCTCAAAAAAATTATAGTATCATCCATTGCTTCATTAGCGACGATTCAAACTTTACAGAAAACGAAAAGTTTATATTCTAAAAAGAAAGTTAAATTTGAAAGAATTCTTGATGTCATGCTAAAAAAAATTGTGGTTACAATACTGCTGATAGATGTTTCTAGGGTTAACGCCTGCTCAACGAATCACAATCCCACAAACACTATAGTCTTCCTCAGATCTTAAGAGTCGATCAAAATATCACGCTTTACAAAATAAGTAAAAAATATGCTATATGGATTAATATTTTATTTCATTATTAACAATAAATAGAAAATTCCAACTAAATAACGGCTGTATCAGCAACAGGAACGACGTCCAATTCGTATACGTCGAGCCGGCACATTTCCTTGATTTTATCGAGGTATTCCCAAAAATGCAACACTTGACAGTTTTTGTAGAAAATAAATGTAGGGTTGAAACAGTATTTGGTAAAATCTGGCAATGCTTCCGTACTCAAATGAGGCCAGAAACTGTCTAGCTTAAACATGGACATGCCGCTGTCTTTTACCGCACGCTGCGCCCACTCTTTTTGGCTGCTAGATATCAGTAAATAGATTTTTGCAATATTACCGGGCTGCAGCCTTGGTTGCAACTTTATCAAGGCATTGGCCAAGTCACTGGAGCCTTCTTCATGAATAAAAACTCTTCTTCGCCCTGAATATTTCTCTTCGTTGTTATTGTAAGAATAGAGACTTAATTTTTGTAGAAAAAATGATTGCGGCAGGGAGTAAATGCCGCTGGTCACTATGTGAAATTCCCCACTTTTTGGGGAGAAACTTAGATCTTTATGCAAATATTGCATAGCCGGAAATACCCCACCTTGATGCACAAACCCATAAAAAAAGGTCAAAAGTGCATTAATTAACAGCCAGAGTTTCAGCAGTTTATTAGGACGAAATTTCTTTTTTACCTCCTTCTTTTTGTCTTGAATTGCTGCGTCCGGGATTTTTATTTCAACTTCTGGAAGGATCTTTTCACTATGAAGATAAACTAAAGGAAAAATAATAGGGATCAAAAAGCGCGGCTCTTGATGTGGGAAAATTGACAAAATTAAAATAGGGCTTATAAAGGACATGGTCATCAGCATTTTGATACTTTTAATTGAAGGCAGCAGTTGCAATTTACGGCGAAAGCACCTGAAACCTCATCATCATCAGCAAGACCGAGCAAAAAGTCGAAATGGTAAACTCTTACCAGTAAAAATACTTTCCCAACATGAAAAGAGCTACGAATCCGAGAACATTAAAAAGCAGGGGAATATTTACCAACAAATGCAGCCAGCGAGGGTGTAAACCATGTCTTTTCAAATTCGAAGAATCAAAGTTATACCTCAGAAAGTTGAGGGGAGTGACTATAAAGTTATTTATGGACAGGTCTAACATCCCTATTTCACCCCACGTAATATAACCATAATAAAATGAGTCAATGATAATGTTAAACGCCACTGCTGGAAGGCTGCAGAAGGTGAAGAACAGAATTCTTGTGTGAAACTGCAACACTGATATTTCTCGCTTTTCTCCCATACCACCACGGTAAATCCAGAAAAAAACTGGCATCAGTGCATAACCAATGAAAGTAGGTCGGTTAAATATGCCAAATACAGTGAGACTCGCGATATAAAGACAATTTCTATAGTTGTCAGACACCAAATATAGTTTAAGCTTGTGAAATTGCACTTTTTCTATTATAGATGTACTTTTATCATATCGATATTTAATGTACTCCCGTTTGCGCACTAGCTCATTAGAGAATGTTTGACTTTCACACACAAAATATAAAAGAATTGCAAATAAAACCAGTTCCCAAGAGTTTGAAAATGTGCGGGTGCCATAAGTGAGTATCACATAGGAGCTACTGAGAACAATAAGTCGAGATCTGCATTTCTCATTGTTATTTAGGCAAATTTGTCTTAAACAAAAGTCAATGGAAAAGGAAAACAAGGCTATAATCAGTCGAGGAACAACAAGCAGAAAATAAGGGCTGACTACATTTAGTGGTAAATATTCGATTGCCAAGCGGTTTATGTCGCGTAAGAATATGTAGCTAAGACCCGTGGTGAAGTAAGGCAGGGCCATACCTCTAATGGGCTGCGTCGCGTTGAATTCCCAAGGTGGGCTATATTCCACATCAAAAATTTTGCCTGAAAATCAGCTTTTAAAACTCGGTTTCGTGGTTCTATGGTGGCGCATCGACCTGCTAATACTTCGACTGACTGAAAGTATTCGTCTGGGTGTATGTATCCATTTTGAGGTGTTAACACCAACAGCACTCGCAGAGCTCCCAGGCAGTAATAAATAATGTTGGACGAGTGCTGGGACTTGCGCCGCCTGCTAATTGGGTCTTCGGTAGGCACAGAATATTTTTGTCGTCTTCCAAGAAGGAACTTTGATTGAGAAAAATTAATTAATTTCATTTTATGGGTTTAAAAGCTGTTTGTTTTGATTTCTTTTTTTGAGGTTATATTTGACGCTTGACGATGAAATTTTATGAAATTTGTTTCTACATGTAAGCCACGACACAATAAAGGCAACATTGCTCAATTTTAGTTATTTTTACCATGCTACTCGCAGTGAAATAAATAAATATTAAAAAATAGATTATGGTTATTTGGGTTTTTAATGTTACTTTAATTTTCTTCTTATTCTATTTATTTATTCAATTGTGTTTTAATACTTGAAAAACAATTTCGCTTCATTTATTTTGGTGCATTCCGAACACCCTGTTGCCGTCCAAATGTACCATTAGAACAAATGCCAAATCCACTTAGATTTTGGATCAATTCTTGAAGCAAATAATTTCAATAATTTTTATTAAAATTAAAATAAAAAATATACGTATACTTTTTTAAATTATCTTTAATACATTTCTAAGATGAAAATGCTAGCACTAATTGCCGCACTTGAATAGACAATCCTATATAAGCGTGTTATAAAGGTAGGTCTTTAGGTATTGAATCATATCTCTGTATGCGGTTTATGATATCATTGAGAAGTAAGCAATTTTATTATAAATATTGTTTTTTATTTATTTTAAATTATAATTAATATTGTAAATTACTTATTATACCATGTGGCTCTAAATTGTGCAGCTGTTCGATTTGCTTATATGAGGTATAACCCAGTTTCCTTTGGGGTTTGCACTATAGTGTTTGTTCTGAGTTAACAAGGCCCTTTCCGGACACATAATTACGCAAAACGATGGGCAAACAATGAGATTCGAGATTTAGCATCCACTTGCGGAAATCGAATCTTAAAGGGTAGTTTTACCGTAATTAAACAAAGTTTCCTCTCGCATTTTTATTTTCATATTATCGGGTAAATGGGAAAAGAAAGAGAACTTTTTTTCAGTAAGCTCGAATGCAGCATCTGTGTTAAGATTAAATCGAAGGAAATTGAATTAAATTAGAGTTTTCTTGCTCAAATACGAAATTCCTTGAAACAAGTAAACAAAAGGGCTTTGAAGCTTTAAAGTGCACAGATGATTTAAAACAAAAATTCTGTTCTTGATGAGATATTTGTTGCTAGAACGATAAGAGAATAAATCTCTTTGAAAGATAAACGAATCGAATGAGGTTCAGCCAATACATAGGATTTTGGAATAAAGACCTGGTCTTTCGTATTCGAGATGCGTACGTCCAATAATATGGAAATATGTTGTGTACGTTTATGGCCGATTGCCCATTTTTTTTATTAACTTGAATTTTCCAAGTCGTAGCCGCTAGTAAAGGTTAACAACTTTTACTTGTATGAGAGGCATTGTTCCCCACAAAAAATTTTGGTACATTCTCCTTCTACTTTAATTTTTTTGATAAGGTAAAAAGAATCATTTTATTAATTATTATTATGTAGAATGAGGGAAATAAAGTAATTTGAGGTACTTTTGGCCTCGTTCCTTTGGTTGAATACATAGTTCGTACTATATGGCAAATTTACAAATAAGGTTTGATGAGATATGAGGCTATAAAATTATACAAAGGGTAGGAATGTAAGTCTATTTATATACGCCCTAAGGACCATTAGGTCGTCCGAACAATTGGGATTAACTGAAAGTCCCTTTATTTGCTCGCCATTAGGGCCATCGGTAAAAATCACAATACATTAAGAGGACTCTGCGTCTGCGTTTGTTTGTTTTGACAGACAATTGTTTTTTCCCTCAGCAGTGAAAAACAAAGCAACAACGTCATCCCTCCTTTTCGCGCATGCATTCTAACGCCGGGGCGTCTCGCTCTTTATGCGGAATTCCCTCCCGATACTGGACCGTTTCTACAGTCATTTTCGGCGTCTCTTTGACGTCGGTCGTGGAGGTGGAAAGCATACGGCCGTACTGTGGGCACATCGCGAACTTGGCGCCACAGTTTCACTCTGCGTCCGACTCTGGTGAAGTAGTCGCGCGCGCGTTTACGTTCTTTGTGGTGCTGACCGAGAGACTTCGAAAAATTTTCGTTCCCTCGATAAAGTGACTCTTTTTAGGACTGTACAGTTATTGTGGGGTACGAATAATTGATCAAATATATCAGTCATGGGATTGCGATTATCCCACAACTTAAGAGAGTATGATGGCTCGTCTGCTGTTTCAGAAGGGCGCGCTTTTCGAGGCGACGTTCAAACGCCATAAAAAAACAGATATGAAACAATATAATAAAATCGTATATGAAACGGCCTTTTGCAGTATTTCATGTGCGAGCATTCAACGTTACGAGGCCATTATGGATGGGTTTTTAATTGAGGGGTGTGTCCGGGTCGGAGTTCAAAGGGGAAGGTGACCTACGACACAAAGGGAGGACGCGGTTTCCAGTTGTTTTAGTGTTTTATGTCATCGGTGCGCAAGCTAAAGACGAAAGTATGGTTTCGGAACCCAAGGAATAATCATCGATTGAAATGGAATAATCCTGATGACGAAACTTAACTGGCCATTGAAAAAAACCGGCCTGAAAAGGGGGAAAAATTTAGAAATTGAAGAATAATTTGAATCGCTGGAAACTAATAGCCAGGCATTAAGTTTAAGTCTGGGATTTATAGTGTTTACGCAGCAGAAAAAGTAGGTACCATAAATATAAAGTAAGTAATAAAATTAAAAAATGGAAAATTGCTGGCAATTAAGTGAATTAATTTTTGTTTAATTTTTTCCTTTTTTTCATTTAACTTCAATTCATTTATCGTTTACAAATTTCCATTTTGTAATGTTATTACTTATTTCATATATACGGTACCTACGTGTGATGTGTAAACACTAAAGTTTTCTATCAGTGGCGTGAAGAAAAAAGTATTTGGGGGTGGCACAAATCTGATCGGTAAAATTCTGAAAAAATACCACCTTATAGATTTTAGTAACTGTACCAAACAGATACCATGGCGTTTTTACATTATTTTGTTTTAAACGAAATTCCGCGTGAAATACATATAAATAGTTGAAAGTGAAATTTTTAACTTTATTTACATATTTCTCTTGGAAGCATCATGTTTTATTTTTATAAATTATCGTTACTTTAACGTTCTGTATGAAATTGAAAATATCCACGACTAAAAGTTGGCTTCAAAATGGCCAATATCCATGTAGTCTTCAAGGTGTATTAACTTCTTGTGTCCGTTTTTCAGGAGCGTTTCCGGTGGAAAGTTTATTTCAAATCCGAATCTACTGCAGGCCATAGGAACCTACAGGGCCATGAAATTACAATTTACTAGTGTTTCGATTCGATTATGCTCTCGATTATAACTTTTTTCAATTTTTGAGAAGTGATAAATTTGTTACCAAGACGTTAACATGGATTTTCGTCGGAACCCTTCGTTAAGAGTAAAGGTTATTCTTGGTTAGTTTGAATTGAATATGTGACTAGGGTTCAATTCCAAACTTATTTGAGTTTGAGGCTTTATTTAAAAGTAAAATTAAAAACACTTGACAATGAGGCACAATTCATTTGTAAGTACTTTCCCTCAAAGGTATCAGGTAAAATCAGCCACCACATTTAGCATCACAAGTTCGTTCAAAACCTTCGTACCGAAATAATTAATGTTCGCTATATTTACAACGTGCACCGCGAAACAATTTTCATCAGGGTCATTCGTTTCCGGGGCGCGACTTAATCCCAAAATGAACCCTTAATTATTAACCAAAAAAAATTTTAACACATTTAAATATAGTCCGCATTATTTATTTTGTATATTTTCTTATTTCACGTTTATACCTATGTAGAAGATTTCTATTTCCACGGAATAGGAAAATGTCAGTCATACCCTCCTAAGTTATGGACCGCAATATCATGTCGCTTTCGTCCTTTCAAAGAAGACATAAACCATCGGGCCATTTATGAAAAGGGCCCTCGTAACTTTGGGCCAAACGCATATAGCGTTATTTAGTGCGGTAGTAAATTTATTCTTCACTAGTTTGAGATATGCATAAATTAAAGGCGTTTTGAAGATGAAGCTGACAACAGTGTTTGCTCTCAATTTGTTGATTGTGTCTGTAGTGAGTGGAGGACCTGCTTGGAAGGAACCGCAAAGGGGATCGGGTATTAAAATCGGAGAAAAAGGAGGTAAAAACAGGGCAACTTCTGAAACCATTATATTTGTAATTAATCAAATAATGAAATAAATGATTTACCATATTTGACATTACCTGAATTTGATTAATCGATATTTTTTCTGTAACAAACAAATTTTGAAAATGTAAACTTTTATTAGACATATGCTAGATTTCTAACGTCACTCGTTGGTCAAATTCGGTGACTGTGAAGGAAAAACAGGTGTATTCCACGGGAAATCACGATTTATATTTTGCTGGAAATTACAATTTAGCAATGTGGGAAGCGGAATAACAAAATTTTTCGGTCAATTTCAGGCCGCAATTCAAATTCGTCGCGAGGTAAGGGCATCAACATCGGCAACACAAACCGTGGGCTGCGTTCCACGACTACTTCTACCACGGTCCTTCCCGACGTCATTCCGGATGAGGACCATGTCCATCCGCCGCCCTCGACGTCGGATAAAAACGGGCGCATCACGCACCTCAGCATGGGGATGGTGGTACCTTATAAGTCGTTCGGAGTGCGTGAGTACACCAAAGCGATTACGACCACGAAGAGTTTGATCTCGCGCAAGTTGAAGCTGTTCAAGACTCACGACATTCAGGTGCACATCGTGATGAAACCGATGACTCCCAGTCCGACCGGTAAGTTTTTGAGGGGTTAAATCAATATGCCTAAACTAAGAAAAAATTCACTGAAGAGTAATTTTCGTCATTAGTAGACCATCCAAAAAATCTCTGACGTTGAGAAAATTATCAATTTAGGTCTGTTATCAATGATCCCGCAAGAGTTTATGCTGAATTATTATTGGCCCTGTTCATTATTTACACAGGGAAAAAACATAGTTGGTTTCCATGGCGGACTGAAATTGTTAATAAGTTGTACGATCATATAGTATTGTTTCCTCTTAATTTTCTGACCAGTTTAAATCTTCGTAGCTTGAAGACCATTTCTTCCATCTAAATTGCTTCCAAATTCTTTATTATCTTTAACACTTCAAAGTCAACATAAGTTGATTAATCTGAGTGGTTGAACTTTTAGTGAAAAATGTCAATCAGATTTACTTTGAGGGTCGTGAATGAACTTAGTTCTGGAACTGCAGGGTTATGGGCACATCTGCAGCGGAGCTCCATTTAAATAGATTTCTAGGGGAATTTGGGAGGCGTGGAATCTTCATTCCTTCCAAACGTCCCCTCCATTGGTAGTAGGAGAGTGTAGAGACTTCCATCTTCCCCTTCCTGTACATTCGCTGGGAAAATTTTTGAAAGCAAAAGTAATCTTTGAGTTAGTAACATCTTTCGTTGAAAATTGTTTCAACAATAAATGGTGCCAATTGTAAACAAGGTATTACGTTAATTCGCCATGTCACAACAATCAAAGATCTTCGATTTTGGGGTCATTATTAGTTAATTCGCGTCCTTCCGTCGTCATCAGCCGCTCTTACGTAATCAGGAAATATATCTTTAACCTCGAAATTCCCTTTTAATGGTGTTTCGAGCAGAACTAGGGTCGAGGTCAGTTCCTGAAGACAATCGAAGGATTATCCGCTTAAATTTGTGACGCCCGTTAAGGAAACACCTCGTTTTCGTTAGTGTTTTTTTATTTGGCTAAAATGGCGTTTCCCCCACATCCCTGTCTACTGTAGTTCAGACTTAGCCTAAATCTCGCATAAACAGGTGTTCCGAATATCTGAAGTTATTACGCGCCTAATTATCACAGTTCGAAAACTAGTTTCCATTTCGATAACTCTAGGAAACTCCATATGATCATTTTCCATCAGTTTTATCACCTCTACCATATCATTCCAATGAGGAGAAGAGAAGGGGTAAAAATGTTGGCCAAAGAACTATAAAAGTGACCTCAACCCTCGTCCGGACCACAGGAGGAATTAGGAAGGCTATGGTTAAGTAAAAATTGCTTAATTATAGTTAATTTATGTGTGTGGGAAATAAATAAAATTGAGCGAAAGTAATTTCATGGTATGTTTCTTTCCAAACGATTCGACGACAGTAAGATTCCATTGAAAATGGGGATTTTGAATTGAATTTAAGCGAAAACGAGGGCAAATTGGGTGACTCGGAAATTCCTTAGTTCTGTTTTTTATGGCATATTTTTGTCTGCCAGTCAATTTTACTTTCAGTTCAAGTAAATCAATACGGAGCATCGTAGTTAAATCCGTTGTAGGCCTTAATTTGTTTGATTTTATTATATGAGGGACATCGACGTAGAGCGACAACATATTTATTTTCGGCTGAAAAAAAACACTCCAAGCTCTTCACGGCGCACTTAAGAGAGGCACAGGATCAAGGGCTTTTAACGGCATTTTACACCCTTTTTTGAGCCGAATGTACGAGCTTTCACCCCAAAAACGTTTCATATCAATTTCTCTTATTTGACTAAAAATAATTTGTTGCCCTGAAGGCGTAGGTTGTATTGGGAAAACATCAGTAGGTTAATACGCATCAGATACGAGTCGAGAACTTTGGCAATCAAGAAGGGTTTCGATCCGGAAGGCGCTTTGTTTTCGGTGAGAGGAACGCTCTGACATATCAGAGGGCCCAGTTTGAAAGAAGAATTAATAATGGAGTATGACCCGAGGGCCGTAAATCCCCGCTAACGCTATTAAGAAGTCTGTCGCAATAGGATCGACGATCGGTCCCCCATTTGCTTGATGCTTAGGAGTTTTCTTGAGGTGCATTTTATTTATATGAGTTAGCGGAGAAAATTGTTAAAATTAATTTCAATAAATGGAATATTGGCCGATCTGTACAGGATCAGTAAATGTGTCGAGTTAGATTTGAAGATTATTATTATTTAGTACCGACGTTTGTTTTGTAATGCCTCGTTGCCTATCAAAAGCGAATTTAATCGTCTTTACGGCTAAACTGAATGTTCCTATTTAAAATCCAAATTCTAATCACATTTATGGCAATTTCCTTTTCCAACTCTTTTTGTAGATTTCTCAAAAAAACTAAAAGTAGCAAATTTATTTTATTATATTTTGCTCTTGTCTTATTTTTTTTTATCGTCTAAAAGTTATGGAACACCCGGTAGAGCAGTTTTAATTCGATCAAAATTCACATCGCAGTAGGAAACTGTCAGTTTCGCCAATTTCAAACGTTGTTTCGATTCGTATTGTTTGTCAAAGTTTTAACTACTGAATTATACAACTCTGTCGCAACTTTGAAACTTTAAAAATAATAGTTGGAAGATGGTTATATACAAACAGAAGACTTGCCTGGAGGGACCCAAATAAAGTACTGACTGCGGCCGTATGAATCATTAAGGACCACAAAGGGTCGTTAAATTGCACTGTTTCGAGGCAGTGGAAATCGGGGTGAAATTGCCTTTTTGAGTAATCAGATTGTGTCTTCGTGGAGGTACTTTAGGTCATTTAGAACTGCGAAAATTTGCTAAAACAAGCTTTGCTGATTCGGTTTCTTATAAAATTTTGTTATAAGATGACATTCAAATTCTCAGTTCGTATTCCAAATTCTCCACATGAAATTGCGTTGCAAGGCATTTAATTATAAGCGCTAATAACTGTTCGCACGGACGCAACAATTCGGATAATTATTACGTATTAAAACGTCTATTCTACCAAGTTCCACCATCGACCTGTAATTTCCGATAATGCTTTCGCCCTTGACAAAAGACGTTTTCGACAAACTTCCGAAGCTTTTAAACTCTCCCCGACCAACCCACGACCCTTAAAGTACCAGCACTTAGTTTGTCACCTCTCTCGTTTTTTTTTTCTATGTATACCTACGATACATATGCTTTAAATTCGTACTACACAATACACAATGCCCGGGCACTTTCCGAAACCAAATAACTCGGCTGCATTGAGCAAATTACTAACAAACGTGGCTAAACCGTTACAGAACTTGTTAATTAATAGTCGTAATTGAGGACCTTTGTAACGGAATATTCCATGACATGGACAGCCTGCTAGCATTTTCTGAGACCAGAAGTTTAAAAATAAACATTTGAAATTTTTAGGTCAAGTAGACTTGGACACAGTGCGTCAGATCCAGCAAACTGCGCAGGTCCTTCTACCCCTGATTAAGGGTAAAAAAGCATCCTCTGTGAATTTGTAAAAAATGTGATATTTCAGTTTTAGTGTTAATAAAGAGTAAAATTGAAGAATGAGAATAAAAAAAATATATTATTTTCAATTAAATTGAAGGCAATTAATGTTGCGAACGGAACACATCGAAAAAAGAAACGTCATTTATGGTATATTGCAAAAGCGGCAAAAGCAGTAGAAATTCAATTTTACCCCGCTTTAATGTCTTTTGCCCGATCAACGGAGAATTGCAGACAAATCGTTGCTCCATTTACTCTATTTTAACTCAAAGCCTTTCATACTGTATATCAATTTTGATTACTTCGAACACCTTTTCTTACAAAACGAATGAATTAGCCCGATTGCTATAACAATTAACCGGGCAGGAGTCCTTTTGTTTGATGAATTCTTTACTATGTCAAGACACCTTTAATTAGTCTCAAAGCCAGACACGGTTTAGGAAGGCGCCTTGTTTCGAACTTAATTAGGGATTAGTTTAGAAGCTTAGGAAGCTTTATATGTATAATATGATTGGTACATCTAAGCGAGCGTGTTCGGTTGCAAAATTTTACAGGGCTGGCAAAGTTTAATTTACACGGGTTTAAACAGGGTGAATAAGTCAACTTAAATCTATTAGGGGGCACTATGTCGAAATCTTTGGAGCTTCACCCCTGGAAATCCGTTTCAGCGCTCCTTAATGTAATGGGGAGTAAAACGAAAAGAAAGTATCAAAGGGCCTTTCCATTTAGTCCCGGTCGGGTGTGGTAATTAGGACAAATGGACTAGTGTCGGTGTCATCGAGGTCGGAAGGTGATTTTAGCTCATGCAGGGGAGGAAATTTAAAAGTACATTAATTGCTCGCAATCAAATTTTAGGAGTAATTCATCTGGAACGTCCGCTAAAAGCGGAAATTAATTATTTCTCTGGTGATTAAATCGTAGTTCAAGCTAGTGAAGTGTTTAGGTAAAAGGATAGGATAAATGCACCACGCGGTGATGTTCAATACTTCTTCCACTATACTTTTAGGTTAATGGTAGTGACGCAAATCGAATGGGCATTTCACTCTTTCGAATTAAAACGAGTTCGGAACTAGATTTGTACAGAAGCAGCAACAATAACAATGAGCCAAAAATTTACTGCCGTTGTTAGATTTTTTTAAAAGAAATTCGAGATTCATAATAATAAAATTCTGTATCTGTAAAACGTCTTTAGGCCGGGGAAAATTAGATTAAAATATCAGCGTGAGTGAGGATTCATTTTTCTAAACTGCGGCTTAGTTGGGAGACGAATTCGGATTTACCGTTTCTCTCGAATTGGGCTAAAAATAAGACAGTAAACACTAAGGTATCGCAGGGTTGCTTACACACACGACCTACCCTTAACGACTATATCTTGAAAGTTTAATTGCAATGTGCGTACGTGGTTTCGGGTAGCTCGTCGAGTCCTTTGATCACGGGCATGATTACATTATGGTACTCTGTAAATGCGTCGAAAAGGCCTTCAAAGGGCGTGTCTAATTACATAATAAAATCACTTTTTTCTCATCTACAAACAAATAAAACAAGAAGAAACACGAGCGGCAACAAACCGACCATTCATCTGAGGAAACTTTTCTGCCTCGAGGCGAAACCTCGATGGATGACGAAAGTTTCATCCTACAACAGTTTCTAATACGTATTGTAAATGAGGCTAGGATATATAAACCAGAACGAACTTTTTAATGAGACTCGAAGCTGGTTGTTGATACGAAGGGGATAAAGTGGTTGGTTTAAGTAGCCTTTTTCCCCTTGTTTCACGTCGTTTCTGCACGTGCCCTTTAAGTATCAACGTGAAATTATCGTTGTATTTGTATAACATAAGTCCCCTTAATTGACCCCACACCTATTGAATTTTTAGGCCATCAGTACAAATTTCGCTCCAAATCCCTTTTAAATTCTCACCTCTAGGGTAAACTCACTTTTTAATTAAAATTCGGTTTTTTCAGATTAACATTAAATCAGTTTCTCTGAACCTGTTTTTAAAAGGTTTGTCTGGAATCTTTACAGGCCTCGAAGACAGTGAAGGATCGAACTAACCCTTAAAGCAATGAACAGTCTGCTCGGGGTGATAAGCCTTTTCTTGGTAAAATAAATATGTTTGCAAGCTCATATGATTTATGTCTAGTCATTTACTATTTTCTAAAAGCGGGGTTAATGGAGTTTTCATGAAAAAAGTGACGCTAAAATGAATTCGTGACGTTGCAAAGTTTGTGCTACAGAATTTTACACAGGGTGTGTTTTTTAACTGTAATCACTAATGCTATCGTCGAAACCGTGATAGTTATTGAATCGATTACAACGGAAGGTTTCTTTTTAGAATATTTTTGGAACCAGCCAGAATATGCTAATTTTCGAATCGTCATTTAATTGGGCGTAAAATGTCCAAGTTTATCACAATTTGACTGATTTCGTTTTTTCTACGATTTTCGGGATCCTAGTGGTTAATAACGAATTCGAAGGAATAGAACGTTCAAGGACAAATGGAATGAGGATGTTTAGCAATCCGGGACATGTGCTTCTATATAGACATATGTGAGTACAAATTAAGTATACACGTATCATGCTGCGTATGTCCGAAACCGTACGCACATGCGCGTATAGTCTGAAAAGGATGGAAGGAAAAAAGAGGGAACTATTATCGAAACATCCAAAGTTTTCCTAATTTCGGGAATGAGTTTGAGATATCTATGGCAGCTTTCCCATGGATACCTGCTGTGATTTATCTCGCTCGAAACGTTCAACGTTCAGCTCTAAATTGTTCTATTTTTAACGGAACAACGTAAGTCACATCCCCTTTCTACGCGCTATACTTGGTTTACTAAGACTCGTCTAAATTCGAACCTAAACTGCAGTTTCACGTGCCTCTAACGTGACCCATAGAAAATTGGCTGCTGCCAGACGTCTGCTTAATAATTAACCGAGGCGACAACGCCGGATCCTGCCACGCCAACAGACACGAGAGAGCGTCTTTTCCCAGCTCCCGAACGAGATGCCCCGTTGCCCGTGACAACCGGGGACCCCATTTCCGTCGCTCTCGAGCGATACCCCATATCTCCATCACCTTCGCTCCATCAGCTGGGGCGGTGGCTGTACGTCTGACCCGACGGCGTACGGAAAAAGGGAGCCCGCGTTTAAGGGGGTCCGGTGCTGATGTTATGTCCTCGAAACGAAAAATCGCGTCAAGTTTCCGTTTCTGTATAGTGTTTTACTTATTCGCTCTGTTTGTCCCCCCTCACCCCCTACCTTCTGCTCCGGTTAGTTTTAGTGCTCAGTTTACTAGCAGCAGTTAAGTCTACGTATAGGTCACGTGAGTAGCCCCTTTGGTTCGGGTCAGAGGCTCCTGCCCTGTTCCAAAACAGCCCCGTTAGGCACGACAACGTGCATGCAGCATGGCCAATGGCGAAGCAATATGTCGATAAGCACCCCCAATCGATCGGCCGATTCGAGAAGTCTTGGTGACTCTCACAGGTGACCAACAAGTTGCCCTCCTTATTTAGGGTGCCCACGAGGGAAGGGAGTTCTCTGATGCGGCTCATTTGAGGGTACTACTACTATGCCTGTCGGTGTTCGTGGTAGCAATGCAACTATGGCTGTTGTTCGTGCTGTCGCTTCTCTCTCCTCCTTGTCGCTGCTATAACACCTTTTCGCCCAAAGGTCACCACCAAGGTCATTCGCACAGGAACAAAGACCCATCGGAATTTAAGGGCAAAGAACAATTCAATTTAGGGCTGCTGTTGCCGCATACGAATTTCGGGGCGCGGGAGTACATACGGGCGGTTAACAATGTAATGGCGGGGCTGCATCGGAGTCGCGGCCGGTCCCTTGCATGGATCAAAGAGCGGAATTTTAATCAGAAAAATGTCAGGTATCAGATGATGACCTTAACTCCCACACCGAGAGGTAAGTTCTTAGAATGGAAGCAAAATTCGATTTTCCTGAGACACCATGTTCAATAATATTATTAGTTTACTAATTAATAACCACTCGATTATTAATCGCCTTCACTGATACGCTTATCGAGTAAATAACTTTTAAAAAGTCCTTTAAATTTAATCGAATGACGTTTTTCTGGGCGCTTAGTTATTTCGGCTGCCCACCTAACTCACAGCGACAGCTCTGAAGCCTTAAACTAAAACGAAGAGAGCACCCTAAGGGCGAAAATCGAATAACCCTTAGAGTCACGTCTGGCTGATATTGTGCAGAATGCCACAGAGACACATTTAAAGTGCAATGTCCCACTTAGTTTACCGTCTATTCAACGTGGGTCCGATAGGGTTTGTTGGATAGTTTATTGTTATTTCAATTAATCAAATGCATAACATATTAGAAAATAATCCTGATATCTGTAGTTTTCGTTTTAATTAAAAACTTTTCAATTGAAACAAAACTCCAACAAATTCAAATTTAAAAGCTTAAAAGCTTTTAAATTTGAAAACGCCAAAAAAAAAATCAAAGTAAATTTTTTAAAATGTCAATCATCTACATTAGTATGTTTTTCAAGATTACCAAAATTTTCTAATCAGATAGTTTCTTTTTAATTGAAAATTATGAGATTTGAGGCCATTTTTTGTGATATTCTCTCTTGTTGTTCCATTTAGAAAAAGGACCGATAAAACGATAAAAGTTGGTAATAAAAACTCCGAGTTACTCAGCCGGAGGCTGGAAAATCTAAAAGGAAAGCACCCGGAATTTCCCGTAAGGGCCAATCTTTCCTTTAAATCTTCCGGTAACGTGCCAGCCTATTATCGGAATTCAACTTTAGGTGAAAATCGTTATCAGGTGCAAAAAGTGACGAATCAGGAAAAAAGCTGCATTTCTTAACTTCTACTTAAGAAACGTAATAATACGCAATATTAAGAAAGTTGCCTCCCTGACTAATAGGCATTCTTTGCAGTAAAGTTGCTTCGTGCAGTAGACAAAGCTTCTTGTGCTTTGTAGAACGGTGAAAGCACGTCACCGCGACATAAATCAGTACATTCTCCTTTTGGAACCATAAACTTACACTTCCATAAAGGATTGTTGACTAATAACAATATGCATATGACCAATAGTCGTCGAAAAAATCTAAAAATTGGTTTCAATCCTATTAACTCGTCTCACACGTTATATACAATTAAATGAAGGCAGAATTGGGAAATGTCAACAGCAATTATGTTGAATCTGCAGAGAAATATACTGCCAGAGCCATCTGACGTATCTTTTTTAGCTACATATCGATCAAATTTTCACACAAAGTCATACTTACCGTTAACTTTGCCGATTTCTGCTAGCGCTTGATTGACTCCAGAAGAACTGAACTGACGAGATCTAACCGAATAAAACCGATCTACGTAGTGCTCGAGATAATTCAAAGCTTGAATGAGGCATAAAATCGAAATAGGGTTTAATCTTTTCTTGTTTTTCCTACGACTGTTGTGTTCATCTTGATTGCTCTTGACTCGAAGTAAGCCCTATGCGCCAAGTACTGCTGCTTACATGCGAAAATTTGATCAGAATGCAGCAAAAAAAAGCACGGCAGATGGCGCTGGTAGAATATTTTTCTACAAACACAACATGCTTGCATTTGATATTGTCGATGTCTGTTTGTGTTTGGTTAACCCATCGATTTTCGTTAACGGTCAGCGTTAAGCGAAAAGCCATTACACAAAATTGTCTTTTTTTTCGTCGATTTTTACCGGCTTCCGAAATAGTGTTGTTTCTTTTCTTTTTCGACATTCCGCCATCGACCGTGTTTTACACACATTATTCGTATAAGGAGTTTGTCCATAGTATTCTTGAAGGAGTACTCTATCGTATTTGAACGTGAAACATGGAAATGCAGCTACATGCTCTAGATGGTTATTGATTTTAGTCTGTTTAAATTCTCCTGCAAGCCGACGTTTCCGATAAATAAATTTTAGATAACTATGGATGTCTGTGCCAGTTTGGTGGCAGCGTACAGAGCATATATCTCAACAAATTGTTAAAATTATTATATAAATGAATTGATGGCCTTGAAGGCAGGTACCACACGTTTTATGTATTTGATATTTTCCACATTCATCATTAAGGATGTGTCTAAATGGCACAGGAACTGTTATGTTGTCAGTCGTTGCATTATTTGCATGAGGAGTTTTGATTTCAATTTTTGACTTTGACGTTTGACATGATATCTTTGAAATTTGTCAAATTTGGTCTTCTGAATTTTTCAGAAGAAAAAAAGAGGTTCTGGACATTTCATGAGTTGAAAATAGATTGGAAGCTTTCCAGAATAAGGACAATTTGAAGATTGCATTTGTGTCACTGACCATAAACGTTAGGCCCGTACTAATCGATATTCACCTGAGGTCGTCCAAGATTCGATGTTAAAATGGATGCGATCGGAACTCTCGAATCACATAAAGTATTCAAAATTAATGAAAAAATATCAACGATGTGAAAATTGGTATTTATAATTTAGAAGTTACGTGCGAATTCTAAGACAATGAAACTAAATATCAGCGCCGTAGTGAAAAAATTATTATTACAGAAATAAATTTAATGACGTGATATGAACAGTGGAGTGATAACCTCGTTTAGAACAGAGACACTATTACAATGAATACAATTGAAATAATTGTTTTTACAGATGTTTAAAAAAGGCGCATCGACGTCCTTCCCCCTCTATAATTGTCAATAATTACACACGGAGACACCCACGTCATAATTATTTATAGTTTACCCTTAATGTTTCAACGATTAACAGTTGTGGAAACTTGGCATCGTTGCCGCAAATTCTAGCTTCAACGCCCTTTGTGCCAGACCACCGCACGACTAAATTTCATTTTTCTTTTAATTAAACTCCTGAGATCTGAATCCCTTAACCGGAACATTCTCCAATTAAAGCATGTAACGTAGCTGCAAATAACTGGTTTTATTTTCTGTCAGTATCTAAAACAGCCCTTAAAATAAACACAAAATTTCTTTGACTTCAATGAAGTCGGATATTAATCAACTTGTGGCACATTGACAAATTGCCGAACTAGACGTGTGGGTGAGGATTGAAAATGAAAAATATGTGCATCGAATGTTAAATTAATACAGTTTCGATTGATTCAAGACAATTGTTCTATTAATTTAACAGTACGTAACTGTGACACAATCACAGCTCGTCCTTTTTGTGTGTAATTAATCACAGATGACTTTGTTACCAACACACACTGTTTTGCTGCGAACTTTATTAATGTGCAGACATTTCAAACATGAAAACGCATCGTTAACGATAGGAAAAATTCACAAGGGAAATTTAATTTTCAGGATTAACTTAAAGTTTTTTTTCATGAAATGCACGGATTTTTTTTAAGGTTATCATGAATTTTGGTTCGTTGAGGAAATTTATTTGGCCATTCCAAATAGTCAACTACATTTATGGAAATTCCCAACAAAGAGCCATTATTATTATCGAAACACGCCCCGTGGCCTGATAACTTTGAAACACCGAAAGCGGAAATATTTATTTAGGTTCAGTTCTCCAAATAAAATTCGATAATAATTGAAATTACTCTGTCAGAATTGACAACAACACCTAAAAACACATACTTCCACTAATTGGAATTATTTTAATTATTGACACTACTACGCGAAATATGCAGGGAAGTTGTTTATGGGAAGAAGATACCGAACCTACTTTGTACGTATACAGGGTGTTCAACGGGTAAGGGCCACTATCCGTATCTTGGAAATGAAGACTAGGAAAAATTTGAAACTTGGGCATGACACTAAAGAGGAGGTAATCTATGATTGATTAAAAATATTTTCATGAAAATACCACTTCCGGTTATACCGGAATGAATATCAACTCGTTTATTTTAAATGAAACACCCTATATATTATAAGAAATTTCGATTCTGTGGAACATTATGAATATTTTTCGTATATAGTGTTCTATACCTAATTTTTACGGTTTTCGAGATATTTAGAATTTTCCAAAAAAATTAGTTTGAGCCGCGAATGTATTTTCTAATAATTCGAAACTGGCTAAGTATTTTCCAATGACATTCTCGGCTATTGTACAACATCCTTTACATTCCTTGGATCAGTGAGTTAAATCAACTTTTTTCATAAAGAGTATTCAAAAAGAGAGTCCCAAATTATCATTCAAGAATTGTAAGAAACTCAATTTTTTTAAATAGAAACGCCCTATTTTTTCAACGAATACATATTTAACACCGAAAATAATTACTACTTTCAATCCAATTGTGTATATCTAAATCTAACCGTTTTCATTTTCTAAAAAAAAACGCTTTTCAATGTTCAGTACTTAACTATTTATTTTGAATAACATCTAGAGTCACTAGGTGGCGCAACAATCGTCACCAATAGGCTTCTTTCTTCTGTAAGATGCTTTGACAGATCCGCTCGTTTTAAACTGATCTGTTATGCGTTTGAGGAGTTTTCGCGATGGCTTCATTTTTTCTGGATATCGAATTCCAAATGTATGACATGTTCTGGTTAATACTTTGTTACATTCATCATAAATAATAAACATATTGCGATAATCATCGTTTGAATAATTTATGAGTGTCGCCATACTGAAATTCTGGCGAGCAGCGCCACCTAGTAACTTTAGACGTTATTTAAAATAAATTTTTAAGTATTGAACATTAAAAAGTGTTTTTTTTTAAATAAAATGAAAATGGTTAGATTTAGATATAGACAATTGTATTGAAAATAGTACTTATTTTTGGTGTTAAATATGTATTTTTTGAAAAAATAGGGGGTTTCTATTTAAAAAATTTAAGTTTTTTACAATTCTTGAATGATAATTTGGGACTCTCTTTTTGAATACTTTTTATGAAAAAAGTTTATTTAACTCACTGATCCAAGGACTAAAGCATTTTGTACAATAGCCGAGAATTTCATTGCAAAATACTTAGCCATTTTCGAACTATTAGAAAATACATTCATGGCTGAAACTAATTTTTTTGGAAAATTCTAAATATCTCGAAAACCGTAAAAATTAGGTATAGAACACTATATACGAAAAATATTCATAATGTTCCACAGAATCGAAATTTGTTATAATATATAGGGTGTTCCGATTAAAATAAACGAGTTGATATTCATTTCCGGTATAACCGGAAGTGGTATTTTCGTGAAAATATTTTTAATCAATAAACCACCTCCACTTTAGTATCATGCCCAAGTTTCAACTTTTTGCCAGTCATAATTTTCAAGATACGGATAGTGTACCATATTCGTTGTACTCACTGTATAGTATATAATGAAAGATACCGATATCTAAGGCATCTTTCATTTTTTACTAAACTGGTTTAATGGGAGAAAGTTACCATTTTTGCGTACTTTTAAGAAACGACGTTGCAGAATTTTTTTTGACATCCAATATTTTATGAAAAATATAAAAATGGTCAATAGTTTGAATGGAAAATATTTTAAAAAGTTTAATAATTTTGTTTGTTAGCTCCAGGTGGCAATACTCAGTTATTTTAAATACTGATCTTAGGCACTTCATATCTCAAAAGCGTTCTTCTTCATTTCCGAGAGATTTGGACACTTTTTTCTTCCGATATGACTCCAAAGGATTTTTGCAATTGTTTTTCTATAGTTTCATGGATTCCCTAAAATAATGCTTAGAATTCTCAAGTGCTCTATAGCTAAATTTGCGTTTTACTATCTGGGCATTATTTGTCAGAATTGATTCTATTATGATTTATATTTGCATCCATCACTTCGTGCAGAAACATCCGTTAGAGGAGCTCGTAGGTTGCAGTAATAGCGAAACAAATTCCAACACTGCACAGCAGATGCGTTACGACCGATAAATCTCTTTTGTCGAATTGGAAAAAAAAAACACGAAATGGCCCTCAGAAGGGAAGCGGTTTGTTGGGCAAATAAAAGGGTTCAGGGCAACTAACTAATGTATTTATGTGGTGGTTGAATTTGAACTAATTGGGCACGTTTCGGGGTTACTAGAAATTACACTGAAATCGGGCTTAGGGAAAGTTTTCCTAAACAGATTATTTTGAGACACCTAGTATCAGTGATCATAGAATAATAATTTAATTACACCAGGGTATTCTGCAATTTTAATATGTGTAAAGTTACTCCTTATTCTTACTCGAACATGTTCGGTTATATGAAATTATATTGCGATATAATGATTATCTACACAAGGAGTAGGAGAAAAATACAATTTTCTTCCAAGATGACTACGGCCACGTCCTAAATGGAACCGAGATAGCAAAAATCGTCCTGAAAAGTGACAAGACTAAGTGAACTATTTGAACAAAGGCGTCTAACAAATTTTTCTAAGCGGTAAATCCTTCAAGCTCGAAAACTCTTGTCCCAGATGTATCCAAAAACGACACGAATGATATTTGGCGTTCTGTATTGAGGCTTCGTAGTTACCCTCATTACTCGAATTAATTGGCAATATAGGTCTTGGTATTGCGTAAAATGCGGCCACTTATGGGAATTTTAACGAGATTTCTTTCGTATTTAGCACTAGAAATTGCTGTTTTCAACCTCAATTATCGCAGTTTCTATTGAGCTAAATGGTAAGTTCAGATTTGTCACTTTCTGCTTTATGTGATAAAAACTATTAGTAACATATTATTACTAATTCCGGTAAAGAACTGTCCCGAAAAAGATACGAACAATAAGATTAAAGAACAATGGTTATTTTCCCCGATGCTACCCAGTCGATTTTACCATTTTTCCTATAATTGGCCCTTTACGAAAATCTTTTTTTTTTTTTGGAGTTCGTTAATAAAACTCGGTTATAAATGTCTCCGTGATATAAAACGTCGGCCACATTCGTATAATAAACGAGGGCAAAAAGGAAATGAAGCCCGAAAGTTGGGCCAGAAACCACAGGTTCAGGATGAAATTTGAATAACGGCGGATCGCAGAGGAAAGGAACATATCTATAAATAATTTGCTTTAAGATTTCGACAGGTCAATCTTTGGTGAAAACTGATGACCCTTTGGCACATTTCTCTATTGTCGATACAGTGTAAATTTATTCCACTAATCGTAGAGACACGTCCTTCCGATAAATTTCACTTTGCCGCCTTAAATCCCACAGGAATGACTGAAACTTTCGAGATAGTAACAAAACCAATTCATTTTTCAAGAAAAGGGATATAATTAAAAGCAGCACTACCCCCGAGTAATAATCCATCCCTTCAAGGAAATACATGAAAGGCAAAACCGCAAAAAAAGAAAGTCAATGCAGTAAATTAGATTGGCCCCTGAGCAGGGCGCAGTACCCGAAAGGTGGCGCTAAAGTTAAATTACACTGCTATTGCAATGCAAATATCTTGGTTTTTCCTCGCTCAATGGCTTTATTTTATGATTTCTGAAAATTAGTTCAGACGTTCCAAACTGGTAATGTAAAGAGAAAATTGAACGTGGAAATGTTTAACTCAAAAATTATGGATAAAGCCTCGGAGATGTGAAGTGACCATGAACTTAATCATCAAAGAAAATAAAAATTTTAACAGCAAATGAGAGGAAACTTCAGCTATTGGAAACGTATGTCACTAGAATAAAAAGCTTCTTTTTATAGACTCCGACATCGTAAAATTGAAAATGGGATAGATCAAGTTAGTTCAGGTCGAAGAAGTCCCTCGGAAGCGACCCTTCAAGGGCCCCAGAACTCCGCCACATTTCCAATTACAAACTATTTAATGAAATCGAGATGTCCCCGCATATTGCAAGAGCCACCATCAAAAGTGGAACTTGTACCAAAATCTCTCGAGATTAGACCCAAGCTTTAAATAGATCGTTCGAACGAGAGAGAGATGAGGAATTCTGATAATAATAAAGGGAATCTCATCAAAATCGTCATCAAACATGATTCAATACGTATCTTTTTGTCGCTCACCTAATTTTACTTTGTTTGCTCGGTCGGAATCAAAATTTGATGCCATTATTGCAGAAAAATTGGTAAGTGATAGGTGCTTGATGGAGCTGGGGTAGATTCCAGATCTCGAACCAAAACAGGATTTGAAGGAAAAATAAATCGTTTTATCGACACTGTTATTGGAGAGCTTGTTAGAGACGAAAAAAGCAAGAACAAAATGGTCTATTTTAGTGCCGTTTTCAGCTCCACAATAATGCATTCATGGACCCAGAACTTTCCGCTGCATTTTGGAACTTTACTACTGCTTCCTCATTCAAAAGTGCCTACATTATTTTCCATAAAAGCCAAATGAGGACGGAAGGGTGCACAAGTTGCTTTTGCCATGCCGTAACTTTCTGTTTAGCTTGGTTGCCGTTTGAGTTTAACGACGTTAATGACATCATTAGGGTGCGTGTGCGGAGTGAGTGAATGAATGAGCTACACGAAACTGTTAGTAAATGAAAGAGCTACGAATAACAAAGAAGTTCCATTAAAGGCTGGCGCTTTGCACAGCAGACTTAATATCGTTTTAAGTTCGAATTAAATTGCAAAGTTAAGTTCAGACAAGTATCTGGTTGGTGTCAAGTAGAGTTATAATGATAGTTTTTGACGTTTATTGCTAATTGAAACTTGTTTTGACTACAGACGCATTGGGGCTAAGAGTTAGTTAATTGTTATATGGTTTGTTATGACCTCATAGAGCAGTGCATTCTCTAGGCAGTTTGTCGCTCAGTGCAGATGCCCATTTTTCACGTTGAGTCGATCCTATCTAGTAATAGCAGATTGTTTTCCTAGAAATTCATTGGCGTAGAGTGACTGAGAGATCAAAATTAAAAAAAATATATTTTTTTATAAAGTCGTTTAAGTGGATTTATTAGTGTCACGATGAACGAATCCTCACTACGTCTTTACCTCTTGACCTTACATTGTAAATCCATTAATTTAATACAGTAAATATTAGAAGGGTAACCTGACGTTATCCGGTACGTCTCTGGTGTCGGGCAATGATTATTGATAAGTAATTTTTACGGCGCTCTCTAGGAGCAACCTGCCCTCACCTTAGTCAACTCGGCGGTATTGCCACCCACTACACGTTTTTGCTTGTTTCAGCCATTCTCAAATCGCTATGTAAAGAGTTCCTCAATTTCAACGTCTCCTCCATCCTCTACCTCATGAACTATGAGCAATATGGCCGAAGCACCGCGTCTGCTCAATACTTCCTGCAATTGGCCGGTTACCTGGGCATTCCGGTTATCGCCTGGAACGCAGACAACTCCGGCCTCGAGAGGAGGGCCTCGCAGTCTTCGTTGCAACTACAGTTGGCGCCTTCTCTGGAACACCAAACGGCAGCTATGTTAAGCATCCTGGAAAGGTTCATTCTTACTATTTTTCAGCACTTTTTATCACATTTAAGCGCCAGTGAACACGCAGACATATCGAGCCTCTATTTAATCACTCCGAATTCAAATTTTTTGTTTAAATTTCAAGCTAGCTGATTTTTGACGGAAGAACAATAGAGCTGAGATCTTTGCTGTAATTGAGAGCCCTTTGTTTTAGATCTTCGCTCTTTTGATAAAGTTATTTAGTTTTAAATCGCGAAAGAACTCTCGCTGTTTAGAGTTGTCTGGTGCAATTAACTAAAGGACTAGTTCGGAAGTTTGAAAATGAACACTTTAAATTGAATATAAAAAGGCATTTACAGTGCAAAAGATAGGAATGGTACGAAGGAATAATTAAGGTGGGCGATAGTTTGGAAGGTGACAAGAAGCAGGTTTTTGCATAAAATAAGGGCAAAAAGCTCCACTTTGAAGACATGAAAACATATGTCGGTTTCTGAAAGACTTTCTAGTGCAATCAACACAAAAAAGCGACGGAGAATTTTTGTTTGGATGCAAATTTTTAGAAAAGAACTCGGCGAATGTAGCAATTTATTCGCGTAGCAGAGGCATAAGAGATGTTTTATTAGCGAGCAAATTCAACAAGGTCTGAACTTATTTAAAAAAGTCCTATGTGCAGAATCGCGGGAAAAATGTCTCGATAGATTGCCGTCATTCATTTTGTTCGTTATGCAAAAAACACACAAAAGAGTTTATTAAGCACTAGAATGGTGTACTAAGGGTCTGAAAATATTTTATATTTTATTTTCAGATACAAATGGCATCAATTTTCCGTGGTAACGAGTCTGATAGCTGGTCACGACGATTTCATTCAGGCGGTGCGAGAACGAGTGTCGGTCATGCAGGTAAACTTAATTTTACACCTAAATCCTCATTGAAAGGACAAAAAAGACGATCCCATTAGAAACTACGTCTGTTTGGCATGTTTTCGATGTCTCGAGTGGCCACAGCGGACCGTCTTTCGATTCTCTGTACCCCTTTGTTATGCTTCGTCAGGCGATCTTTACTCTTAAGGGTCCAATGTAATTTAGATGCAAATATTGGGGAAACTTGTAGTACACGAAGGAAATTAGAGGACTAAAACGTCGCTGGTTTATAGGAGATTTTGACAATCGGGACTTTTTTTTTGTGGACTATCTAGTTCTCCTTACACCCCTAACTCCAATGGATTTTTCTATTTGAAGAACTAAGTGACAATCAAATATCATCTTTATACAATTTGGAAGTAGAATATTTAAATTTTCAGGATCGCTTCAAATTTACGATCCTAAATGCCGTTTTGGTATCAAATAAGGGGGACTTGGCGGCCCTGGTCAACTCCGAGGCCCGAGTGATGCTTCTATATTGCACCAAAGAAGAAGCCATCGACATCTTGACTGCTGCCAGCGATTTGCAGTTGACAGGCGAGAACTACGTCTGGGTTGTGACACAGAGCGTCATCGAAACTGCCTCGCAGGCCCCTTACCAATTCCCCGTGGGAATGTTGGGTAAGTTTAGTAGAAACTTTTGAGATCCACGAGATTAATGTATTCTCACTTGGACCTGGACGATCGGGGCACCACTCTTGGATGCGTCACTTGACCTGATGGAAGATTCGTTATCATTAACTTAACCTTAATCCGTTGAATGCTACTGAAGTTTATTTTCGCAACAAGAGTAGCATTAGGGACTTCTGCCATTTGCTGCTTTAAAAATAAAACACCGTTGATCACATCCTCACATCTGGTCACTGAGACAGTAGGAGGCCCACCCAACAAGCCGGAACTTTACCTAACAATTTATAACCGCATTGGTAGAATTATTATTCATCTTTTTAATAGTTTGTACATTTTAAATTTCTATTTTAATTTATACATAGATTTATATTTATTTTTTATATACGCAGATAACAAAATGAAGTTTGAAGCATGCTCAATGAAACGAAATCAACGGTAGACGAATCTTCCAAAGTACAAACTTTAACTCGTCTCAAACTCGAGTGGAATGGGTTCAATTTGGTTACTTCAAGTTCAAGACTGGAGATTGAGTTTGTCTGATCACCACTGATTTCAAAACTATGTCGTCGGTTTTTCAAAATTTACGTTTTTTTTAAGTTGGTCCACATTTCCTTTTTCTCAAAAATGATGCAAATAAGGAGTAAAAAATATACCATAAAAGCGTGTGAAAAAGTCCACACTGTAGCCATTAGACTTACACTTTTGTTTCACTTACGTAGATGACATTCTCGTGGATTTAATCGACGACAATCGTCATGGACTGCATCATCAGACACAGTATTTGAAAAGTTGTTTTTACTTTATTATTTGTTAAACACTGTCTTAAGCAACAAAAGAGCTTATCGTCGTTTGGCTCATTAGCTGAATGATGATATTTTGCTTAGCGCAGAAAGTGATTGATGGCCTCGTTTCGAAGGGTCAATACCGCATTGTCCTCACGACAAAAGCGAAGCCAGTGTTGACACTTCTTGCCTCGCCAACGGATGAATCCAAAAAGTTACGCAAGGCACGAAGAAGTTTTCAAATTAAAGTCCTCACTGACCGGCGAAATCATTTATCAAAAGGAAGTTTTAAAAGTTGATAATGAAAGGCAGCAGCCATCCAGTCCGGCGAAATTATGAAACGTTCTAGTATACACGCTGGTGGGGCTCCCGTGCTTTAACTAGCCTTTATGACTAATTTAACATTATATTAAAAGAAAGGTTTTTATGCTCCTTAATGTTGGCTGTATTAAGAAGATGTAGTTGCATGAGACTTAAACTTGAACATCTCCTATAATGTGCCATAAATCTTTCTTATGCTGAGATGTTTCCGTCCAATTTGCATCTAAATAAGATCACGTCTGGAGTTAATCAAAATGGAAGAAACAATTTCGCACTTGTGAAATGTAGCAAACTTGTAAATTCACGTCTAAAGACGAGTTTGATGGACAAATTTGTGTTTACCTTGAAAATGAAGCCCTGGAACCTGATTACGTGCTAAGCTAATTCGATCAATAAACTAAGACAACCGGTGGCAAACATTGGGATACACACTCTTATCAAGTCTGGATGCGTTAATGAGACGAGTTAAAGGGCAGTGAAAAAACAGCACTTTTGGGCTTCGAGCTCTTCCAGAAGACGATCAAGACCGATTAGGGACGATTAATTTTCATCCTCAGAAGGATATTAGTCTTCATTTTAACGTGTCTGTGGACGTTCTCCTGATGTGAAAGTTAAAGGCACATTTACAATAATATTTTGACGATTTGGCTTCAAAACAGGTTCGATGCCAACCGTTGCGACATGATAAAAACCAATAAAATTTTATTTTCCAGAAGAATTCTGCCCCGATATTTTTTCCCGTTCCATTAAAGTCCGCCTTGAAGAAACATGAATAGCGGAGCAGGTGTAGCGAAACGACTTTATTTACACCTCTGAAGGCGAATAATCCTGTATCAATGGTAATGAAAGTTTAACGAAGAAGTTGTGGCCCCTTTGGTAGGGTCAAATAATACAAAGTTACGATAAAAAAAATATATTCCCATCACGGCAAATGGGGATAAATCGTTGTTGAGTATATCAACGGAAACTTTCGGCCCTCATAAAACTGTTTAGCCGCATTCTCGGCGCAATATTGGACCATAAAACAATGCGACATATATCCTCGAAAAGAGCTCTCTTAAGAACTTTACGAACATGGATCTGGGAGGTCAGCACTTTTTAATATTTCCAGAGCGATTTCGCCGAAGCCAGTCGCCTGCAAACGAGCCGAAAAACTGGTCGCAAAACGACAATGACACGTTTTTCGGGCTAAAATAATTAATGTCTGTGTCAGTTCAGTGCCTCCAACTGACACCAATCACATTAATCGCATCAATAACGATTATTAGTTACATTTCTCAAACACGCAGCCCTCATCAGCGGCAAACTCGTTAAAGGCCCATCATTCGGAATGGGCAAGCAAAAGTTATCCTTTCCACTACATTTCCATTTTTGTTTGCAGTATTATATCGCTTCACCCCATTCAGAGCCATTTGCATCCAAAAACGTAATCCTGGGCGTAGGAGGGGGGAGGGGAGGGGTGGAGGGGGGTCCAGCGGCAGTTTCAACTGAGTTAAGGAATATTTCTATTTTATTCTTTTTTTTTCCCAACGGCAGACGACCCGAAAACTTGTATCGTAAATGAATTTTCAAAGTTCGAACTTATTTATCAAAAGTGGCCGTCTATCGTTGAGAGGTTTGCGAACGAAAATTACGTTTCACGAATTTATTTCTACAGGAGAATTTCCTGCTAAATATCGTACATACAGGTCATCGGCAAAGAAGAGTTGTGTGCAGATGCAGCGGTAACTTTTTGAAAATGTTTATTTCCTGCCGCTCGACTGGGAAAATAACCATGGAAATATTACTAAAAGCGGGCAGCTCAGTAATTTCAAGTTATGGTCTGTTGGTCCAACGTTTGCTGTATCCGTCGGTGGTGTTCCGCAAATAAACTAAAGCCAGTGTAGATTTGCCGAACGCGGTGAAATAAAGCAAAAATAGAAACAATCATTGAACATCAACAACTTCTTTTGGTTAAAATCACGCACAGCTTCGCCAAATTGAACAGTGGTGTGTTACTTTTATGAAACTCCGTGTGCAATAAATATTCATTAATGATTTTAAGACCTAGGCGAATTTTCCGTCTTCTCCGTAAGAAAATAAGAGTTGGAAAATTTTCCACTGTAAAGTGAAGCACTCAGTGATGGGAATTAATGCGCTATAAAGAAAAAGCTATTTAAATCCTCTTTTAAAAATCCGTTAAAAGCTCTTTTGCTTACTTAGACCTTATCTTGTAGGCCATTTGAAGGAAAAAATATATGTAATTTCTAGCCTAGCAAATTTTTAAAGCAACACGTGATCTTTTGGAACAACAATATGGCGAAAAAGGCGGAAACGCTCTTGGAAACTTGAGACGAAAGATGGTGTTTCCGCCCGTCTGGGGCATTTCATTTCATATATGGACGACGTTTTAAATTTGATTTGCCGGTCAGAAATCCTTTATGGTAACTATAATGATTTTAAAATTGCACGTAGAAAAAACTGCAGAATATCAAGAAGGACGCAATAAACCTCTCCCGAGGGACCTCTGTTGGGTTTACCTATACGAATTCCCGCTTCTTTGTGACACAAGTTGGATAAAAAAAAACTTGGAAAAAGGAAATAATTGGTATTTACCAGCTAAAGTTTCCATGTAAGACAAAGTTCGGAAAACTTACGGCATAGCAGAGAATTAAGGTACATATGTATAAAAAAAGTATATACCAAAGTTCTGCAACTTCTGAATATCAAGTTACGACGTCTGCAAGTTGGACTTATGAGCTGGAATACTGACACTAATATGAAATAGTTTGGGGAGTTCTCTAAAGGGGATTTATGTGAAAAGTTTTAGGAGTTTTTCAGATACCTCTCTTTAATCGCATTTTGGCCAAACATGGAGGAAACTATAGTAGGGAGTTGATTAATATTCTTTCTTTCTTTTATGTGACGAAACAAAGAGCTTTAACTCTTAATTATTAAGTCCTGATTAGACGTGAGGATAGATTATTAATGCGACTTCTCGACTAATTCAACTTCCCAGAATTTCCTATTCAAACGTCTAATATGCGCGAAGCGAATATTGAACGCTGTTGGAAGTTAACAAGCTTAAACTTTCCCTTCTTAATTGATAAACATTAAAGTCGCCTGCGATTTCCTCTCTATGCTGTGAAAATTGATGCCAAGAAAAATTAAAATAACACGAAAATGTTAATTAACGCATGAGACTACCTGGACATGCGTAAACCGTTATTCGTAATTGTCATCATTATTTTTTAATAGAACCTCATTTTTAACTGATTTTATTGAGTGCAACAAGTGAGTTTGGAACGATCAATAATACTCAAGTTAAAAAAAAAGACTGCGTTTACTGAGTTGCAGACCCGATCAGCCCTATTCAGCTGCAATCACACGTTCATTTTGCTTCCAGAACACGACCAAACAGTTTCCGTTAAATTGGCTCCTCATTAGCAGCTTCATTATGAATGGAATCAACACATATCTGCTCATGTTGCTAGCTCGACACAAAAACAAACTTATTTTTCATTCGGATTGAGTTTTATTTGTCTGTGTTCCTCAATGCAGGCGACTTATTCCGCATAATCTAACTAACATAGACATATAACCCTGACGATGCTAGGGGGCTAGAGGACATGCTGATACGAGAATTTTAACTGAGGATAATGAAGGTTTGAGTGACAGCTATCTCATGTAACGCACCAATAGGTGCGGTTTACTTTGAATTGTAAAAGAAAACATTAAAAGTGTCGTTCATTTATAAGCACCCAAAAGCTCGAAATTGTAAACTGTTGACTAAAAGCGTCAGTCAGGACACTTGACCCGTATATCTTATTATTGCCGAAGACTTTTTTCCGTAATCCCTCGTAAACACATTAATCTGTTTTGTTTTTCATGTGATGATGCAGAAGTGTAGTAGAGCCATTAGTAATTTTTCCTTATTTTCCGGGTTTAAAATCGGAATGTAGCAAAAAAAAGGGGAATTAAGAAGGAAAATTTTATTGACCCTTCTAGGTCTTCACACGAAGTTTTAAGGAAAATGAAATGTATTTTTTACTAACACATTAAGTACTATTTTCCATTTACGTATGAACAATTACATCCGCAATGTGGCAGCCCTAAATAGCATGGTAATAAGTAACGCGTTCATTAAAATTCGTGATTATGCGTTCACACACATTCAGCGATATGCCGTTGAGAACTTTTTCAATCTCAGCTTTCAATTGGGGTGTGGTTTCTGGTTTATTGACATAAACTATTGATGTAATAAATCCCTATAGAAGGAAATCCTCAGATCGCACGATCTGGCAGACTATCCTTGGCTACCCCGCAAAGTGATGACTTTTTGAATAATTTTTTTATTAAGCAGAACGATCGTTTCGCGGGATGTGTAAGAGGTCGCACCATCTTGCTTAAACTAAAGATCGTCACTTCCCATGTGTTCCAAAACTGGAAAAAACCAGTCAGAAAACATGTTTCTGTAACGATCTCCGTGCAAAGTGACAGCAGCTCCCTCGTGATCGTTAAATGAAAGACGGCCCGAAAACCCCTTTTGCTCAGAATCCACACCACACAATCGTGCGTAATTAATGCGTTTGAGATGTTCTGCACTCACCCGCAGATTTACCTTTCCTATCTACCGTTACCTCACATTTTGCATTTCACTTTCATATTAATGTATCTACTGAGAGGAAAGTGTCTCATCCGAAGAAATGATTTTTTTTTGTGAAATTCTCGTCTTCCGCTTGTCGAGCCAAGATTCAATGAGCAAGTCGATGGCTCTTTCCATGATTAGTAGACTTCAACTCTTGTTTCAGCTGAGTCTGGTAGACACTCATTTTCAGATATTTCGAAAGAATTTGATGCAGTGAAGGTGGTGTAGTCTCAAATTTCCGGATCAATTTACAAACTGATGAATCGTTTGGGGCAACAACACGTATGAATCTCGTACGCAATTCACGAATGGTTGCCGTGGTACTTTTATTGTTTTTGCAATACCTTTTATCATTGGGATGCGTTGCTTAGGCGTTATTTGCTCCATGACGAGAAACACTATCAGCCTAGTGATCATAATGGTAACTCATAACGAAAAATCATAAAATCACGGCAACCGTTCGTAATGTGATGATGTAACATTTCTTTGTAAAATGGGAGATGTTATTTAATACTTTTATAAAAAAATAAATTCAATTTCCATTAAATATGCGTATACTTAATATTCCAATAGCTGCAGTATCAAGTTTAATGGGAAATAATTTGCATGCAGCAAAAGCGGCTGTATAGTCGTGAGATTTATCACTGTAAGGACGTGCGGATTTTGAGGGGATTGTTAATGATCACCCTGTCGGAACATTACTACATTTATATTCTGAATGTGTGCGCAGCGGTTTCGAACTATACAATTTACAAACAAATTTTGGCGGGGCAAAATTTTGGTTAGCTGCGAAAATGGAAGAATTATCCTCAAGGATCAACCCACCGCGACATGACATTTTCAGGAAAAATGAGCTGAAAATGAATGAAAGGAAATGACGAAAATGGATAACTACCGGGTAACCAGGAAACAGAAGAAGGATTATAATGAGAATTTAACACTGAAACCATTAATATCGAACAATTTTATATTCGCCGAATATTCAGGATGTTAATAAAACTAAGTGCCACAATATCATGATTTTAATAATCTTCTGATATATGTATTTGAGCGTGTTTTTTTGCGTAAGAATTCATTTTATAAATTTCCGTCAATTTTACTAGAAAAATGGGACACTCATTGCAACAACCGTAAATACAAGGTTTCATGCTTGATTTACACATGTTAAAGGGCGGAATTTGGCATACAGATTTATCTGTTTAACGGCGCGGGCTTCGTTTTTTAACTAAAGTGACTATATCATTTTCAGAGTCCTGAACTCATTGCTTCTCAGATGACTTCTGGCATCTGTACGTCCCTAGTTATTCAAGACGTTGGAAACTCCCCGCTGCAAGAGAGGTTTTGAGCCTCGTAGTGTCACGAGATTGAGTTCTGGCGATGGGCGAGGTTGCATGTTTTTTTTTAAAGCGGCTATTAATCAGTATTTAAAAACAAAACAAATAATATTCGTGTTACTGGATATGAGAAAAAAAGATTGATCGTTCGGTCGTCTTTTCAGGATTTGCCCTAGACAAAGGGCGTGTTCTTAATACTCCACAGGTGTTGCAGGATTCTATTTGGGACTCAATTTTTCAAACTTGACAAATTTGTCTTCGGTGATTTATGGTTTGTGACCCAAAGTGACGTAGATTAATAACGTTATTTTGAATATGAGCTACGCCGCTCAGAATTCTTTGGCTAAACATCCCGAGGGAAAGTCTAAATTAATTATTGGCCTTTAATAAAGGAAAAAAAGTAATCAAGCTCTTTTTCCTCGTATAAGCAGCGGAAACAAATAAAAAGGAGTTCCGTTTTGCGGCATCGAATTAGGCCACTTACCCCCACAAATGGCTCTTAAAACTCACTTATTAACACGGTACAATTTTTTTTTTCCTTGCAGGAGTGCACTTCGATACGTCTAGTTCGAGTCTGGTCAACGAAATCACTGCTGCCATAAAAGTGTATGCTTACGGGGTGGAAGATTTCCTGGCTGATCCGGCCAACAAACATCGCTCCTTGACCACTCAACTCTCCTGCGAAGGGGAGGGGGCCGCCCGCTGGGACACCGGCGACCGCTTCTTCAAATACCTCAGAAACGTGAGCGTGGAATCAGTGGAAGGGCGTCCCAACCTCGAATTTACTCAAGACGGCGTTTTGAAAGCGGCCGAACTGAAGATCATGAACCTGAGACCCGGAGTTAGCAAACAACTAGTCTGGGAGGAGGTTAGATTATAGAATTTCAATGAGCGCAGACATAAATTTTCGTGCAAGAATCCTTTAGGCGTCGCGACGCGCACACGACGTGTAACCTAAAGCCTCTTCAGAGGGGCATTTATCAAGGCCGCGGCGCTTTTTGCGCCGTAAATCATAATTTGCGGTTAAGGACGAAAGACTCCCGTCGGTTTATATTAATTTACATTTATGTAAAATGTCGCCCACGATCCTTTTTGCTGGGGTTGTGAAACGTAGATGCCGAAATCGCGCATTATAATTGTAATCGTTTATCAAATGTGTGCAAATTCAGTGATTCTAAATGAACATCCCGCTGACTGCCCACGGGTTTATGTATTACACGTTCGTCATCTTAAAGGCTTTGAGTTAATTCGAGCACGCTCTGAACCGACAAAACTCCTAAATATGATATTTTCCAGTTGTTTTAACATTGCCATGCCATGCCATGCGCATATAGGGAGGTAGTAACGAAGATTGAGATTCGCATTTGAATTATTCGATAAATTCCCCTTGCGATTCGAATTTACTGTAACTCATTAACTTGATGAATCAAACTATCTAAATATGTCTTATATTAGAATAGTTTAACTATTGGCAACTATTCGGATAAGTATCTAAATGTGACTAATGTTCGAACAAAATTGAGTAACCGTTGGTTATTCGAACGATTCAAATAACTAACCGAATAACTGAATCGGCCCCCACGGAAATCTCAAAAGTATAAGAAAAGTCGCTATTCTGTTCTCGAAATTCGAATTCTACGCCGACTCTTGAAATCCTATACCCTATATGTATAGAACGAAATCTAATAAAGGGCGCTTTATAGAAATATGGAGGGATTTGAAGAGCTCAAGGTGAAACGCCTTGGAAACGTGACGTAGTTTGTGCTGTTCGAAACTCGGCAACGCTGCCGTTGTCATCGTGCAGGAACACATTTTAAAGTACCGAAAAGCAATTTTCAGCAATATTAGGATTTTAGCATCAGGAAAATGTCCGAATGGAACACGGTCCAACGGCCTGAAAATGAGCCGTTTTGAATAAACTTTATATCAAGTTAGTGAATTATTCATCCGAGAACCAAGACTAAGAAAACACATTTTCATCCAGCGCATGAGGAAGTTCAAGGAACTTAAATTTAAATTTATTGACTACGAGCGAAATGGGTGTCTGGAGGTAGACCGCTCTCCGATATTCGGTATAGATAACAAGATTCTTGGCGCTTAAAATTATCTGAAATTACTTCAGCTTTCAAATCTCTCCGGTTCTAACTTAATCAAGTCAGTGATCTCTTAGAATCTCATTACACTTTGTCAGCACTTTTCAATACATAATTTCCTCTGTCTTTCCAGAGTCCCTCTGTCTACTTCCATTCTATACTCTTTAAGGAACTTTTCTCCTTTTCCCTCTTCATGCGAACTTTTGAGTCGATTAATTCTTTCAAAGTAGGGTTCTAATGTTAATGCCCCAAATCAAGTTAAGGTAGAAAAAAATCTGTATCCGTCGTATAAAACCCGTTTATTACCAGCCGGTTGTAACCAGTTTTGCTGAAAGTATTCAATCCTGTCCTAGTGTACAATGTTAAAGGGGTTGACATATTTCGACTTTTCCGAATCCGGTAAAAATAAATCAACCATTTGAACTTTTATCTGAATTCCTAATATACCGTGCACTTTAAAAATAATTCTGATGAAGAAAACTTTGGAGTTATTTGATACCGAGCCCGTATGTCCTTGATAACCTAACCTCACATTTAATTTATATCTTTACTAGCCGTCAAGAAAAAATGCAACATAAATAAATTTAATCAATATTTATTTACTTACGCCGGTTACAATAAATGCTGAAATGACAGAGTTGAATTTCAAAGACTTATTCTCCGCTTATGAACTCTCCGTTACCTAACGTAAAAGTCTGTGGAGCCTCGAAAAAACAATTTTTAATAAAATCCAACGAATAATTAAGGTAAACGCTTAGATTCATTCTAGACATACGAACCCGGTGTCAAATAATTCCAAAGTCTACTTTACCGGATTTTTTTTTAAATGTACGGTACCTATGGACTTTAGTCCTGTGGAAACTTTCCGAGAACTACAACCGGCCTTTAAATTAGCATTTTCTAGGGGAACCAAAACACCATCAAACTTAAAGGTACCACGAAGTTTAGGGTAGAGTCACTTGAATTTCATTATAAAAAAAATGCAGCAAGGCGTAGTGTCAATCAGTCAAACCGAGATTTATTATTTGGAAAGCTGCGCCTAATTGGTGTATTTAATTCAGAAATAAATGGAGTGATACCAACAAATGCCTCTTTCTTTCTCTCTCTCTCTCTTTCTCTCTCTCTCTTTTTCGCTCTCTTTTTTTGCTCTCTCTTTCTCTCTCTCTCTCTCTCTTTCTTAATTTTATTGAAGAAATTGGAGTTTCCTGAGGCTCATGTACGTAACATAAATCTTAGCACGCGATGGCTGCGGCAATTAATGAGCTCCACGACTTACACCGGGTGCAAGCTTACTCAAGTAAGTCGCTTACCGCGCTCTATTAAACGGGATTCAATTCCGCCTAATCGGTTAATCGTTCGTGATCGCCCTGGAGGAGTCTTTCATTGGTTCACGTCAACCCCCGCTTGCGTTTGGTTACACATCGAACTTAATAACTTTTAATCTAACTTCGATAACGTATACACAGAATTATTGAAAGTTTGATACGAAAAAAATTTAAGTGACCATTTTTTTAACAAAAAGAGCAAAAATTAAAAAAACGATTTTTATTTTTTGAAAAAACAGCAACGTAACGTATTTTTCACAAGAAATTATTGGGGTCATGGCGTTGAGGGCGCCACTGTTTGCATTTAAAAATTCGTTTTTCTCTTAAAAGATGTGTTTCTACACCTAACTTACGCTCACCGAGTTCGATAAAAATATTTAATGCAGGTCCGGACTTATTAAAAAAATAAAAAATATCGCCAATTTTAACACATCTCAAACAGAAAGAATGAAAACGGATTTGGGTTCACATAAACTTTTTTCTCAAAATCACTCATAGAATCACTCTTTCAATTTATTACATACTATTCTGAAACGCTCTGTATAACAGGAAGAAACATGTTGTTTTGCAGATCGGGGTATGGAAATCGTGGCAGAAGGAAGGTCTAGATATAAAAGACATCGTGTGGCCTGGCAATAGTCATTCGCCTCCTCAGGGGGTGCCCGAAAAATTCCATTTGAAAATCACCTTCTTGGAGGAGCCCCCCTATATTAAACTGGCACCCCCCGATCCTGTTACCGGCAAGTGCTCCATGGACAGGGGCGTGTTATGCAGAGTGGCTAGCGACGAAGCCATCACAGAGTAAGTAGATAATTCAACGAAAAATCGCACTGCGAGGAAGGTTTGGCTGCACAGGCAAACAAAAAATGACACAGACAAAACGTATGAGTCACATGCAGGGGCTGCGAAACCCACAACATGAAATTCCCTGCGTTTGGCATGCCAGTTTAAAGTTGGCCAGACGTCTGGAAAATTAATGTTTTCGCCGGTATAATGGCATTCTATGGTATATCGCAATTACTCAAGATGTTTGCTATATATAAAAAGGTTTTATTCGAAAAATTCGAGGACCGCCTTCAATATTGGGCACAGAAACGAAGGAAGAATCCAGGGATTCCGTTCGAAAAAAAGATTAAAACTGACAACTACTAAAGTGTCTCTCCAAGTCTACAAATCGATCTTGACAGTGACTGAAACTAGTTTAGAATTTCAGTTAAAGTACTGTAACTACTATCTAGCAGCCAATTAACCCATTTCCTAGAAGCTTAAAAGATGAAAAGCATCATCTCCTTTAATTAGCAAGCAAATTACCTCTTTACGATCTTCCTGTTTATTATCTTAGTCAGTTTAATTCTGAGAAAAATTTTACTTCGTTTACTATGCAATCACAGATCATAATTCTTCCTAAATTATTGTTTATTTTCCGACAATGTGCAAATAGTTGATAATATTTTTTTTGTGGGATAATTCGCTTGTCTCCCGTCTAGGCGACTTATTTGCTACAGCTCGTAAGGGTTCAAGGAAGTTATTTTAGGCTAAAGTTTCCAGCGGGAAGTTAACGTAGGTGTTACCGAGAATAACAAGCACTTGCCTCTCAGAAAGTTGTATTCGTTGGAAAAGGGAAATATGTCCGGAAAGTTTAGGATTTTGCGCTTTGACTACTGGATAAATTCACTGCATGTTGCAGAATTTCTTAGTTAAATCCATACATATAAATCTCCTCTATTGCTTTTATGGTTTTTACGGTGATCGTCTTCCTAAAAAGTTCTTTCAATATCGAGTAATTACGGCAATTAAGTAAGCAAATAATTCGTTCGAATACATAGTGTATCATTTGCATCGGGAAAATTAGAATTTCTAATTCCATCAGCTTGTCCGCTTGACTTATCCACGCGTCATTTTATATTCGGAACAATTTACAATCACTGAAACAACAACTCAATACGAACTCAACAATTATGTACATGAACGTTTAGTCTTTGGGGCTCATAAATATTTCATTTCCCGGTCCTTCGTTTCGTAAATAGATTACCTTCCCAATAATGAGACGCACATAGAACCTTTTTGCCTTTATCAGAAGTCGGAATGGAGCCTTAGGTCAAGTTGATGACCAAAACTGATATATAAGCTTTTAAACATAATTTTTTCACGCACTTGTTCCATATATTTACTTTGACTCGCGTATCAAAGTCAAATTCAACATCATCAGAAAAATTATAAATTTTAATTTCTGGGATAAGACATACGAGACGAGAGTTTACGTCACTGAGATGCTTGAAGCTAGGACTGGGCTCAGGTTAAGAGAGACTGATCAATTTCTTGCATAGTTGCCAAACATGCCAGAGAACACATAAATCAGTTAAGAGGCGAAGATCGCGCGGCAAATCGAGATTTATTTTCAGTTTTAGTGTCGATCGTTATGTTTGGTGTGCAATTCAATCTTAAGCCTTTACCTGCAATAAATACTTATCAGAATGATTAAAAAACTTCCCGTATGGTTCTGGAATAATCCTGGCTTTTTCCAATACTACCGTGCGCTTTTATTGTTACACGCAAATGCTTGGTACATATCCAGGTCAGTTGTGTGTGAGTACTTTTTGGTTCACAGTTCTACAACGTTGACGAATGGAGCTTTTAAGATAGAAAGTTCGCGAAAAAGGCAACGTTCATTCCGAAACACCTCGCCTTAGGGCTAATTTGAGTTTAATTTAAGAGAGAGGTAGCAGCTACGTTAAGTTGGAAGATGAATAGCTTCTTGCCTAATTAAAAATATAAATTGCCCCACGAGTGAGGATTTTTTTTTCAATTTGGAATTTAACTGATACTATTGAGAGTGGTCCCGAAGGAGTTAGTTAAGATTTTTATTTCAGCTTAAGGTTACAAGTAGTTTTATCGACTTATTATTATTTTATCTATTTTTTCTGTGTCTATTTTTAGACAGATCGCTTAAGAGTTAGTTGGTTCCTTCTCCACACCATCTTTATACAACTAAAAACTTCCCCAACGATTCAAAATTCAATATTTCAAAGGATTCAAATACATAAATCCGAGGGGCTTCCGGCAATGGGCGCAAACTTATCATTTCATATTATATCTCTGCTCTTAAAGTTCCGACAAAGTTGAAGGTGTTAATCTTTGATGAAACGACACCTCTCCATTTGACAACGTTTTGTTTTAAAGTTGTGTACGGGACATCGTAAATTCGAGGCTCACGATTTCTAGTACATATCATGTCCCTGAAGTGACTTGACCGAAAATCCATGAATCAAAAATGAGGGGCTCTCAGCAAAGTTGCCTATATCCAATGTGGCTTCGTTTTGCTGTTGAAGAGCTTCAAAATTTTCAAATTAATATCGTTTTTTCGAAATAATTACTAAACGATTTCATCGATTTTCACAAATTTTAAAAGCAAGAGTCAGTACAAAAATGAGCGTGTTTTAACGTGAACGAAATATTTTTTTAACGTGTGATAATATTGAAAATGGTGCGTGGTTCGTAAATAAAAGCATGCAATTTTGTTACCTCTTGTACGAATTATTTGAATTTTTTCCCTTTGCCATAAACTGATTTTATTTTGAAACTTTTTGGTCTCTTGTAAATATTTCGCTTAAACGAAAAAAAAAATTTTACTAAATTGTCCACAATTTATAATTTTTATTAATAACCACGTTTCTGCCTGATGCAGGGAACCATTTCAATACTTATTGTAGATATGTAATCATAATTCCGGCTCCTGGTGGACCTCCTGAAGGCTTTGTTGCCACTTATTTTTGCATTGAAAATTATTAAAACCTCCATTGGGAATGACTTTTTTGGTACTTTCATACACATTGTATCAATCAATCGGGATGGCACCATATTTGGTTCTTCTCAATTTTTGGCGGTTTTTGGCATTGGCATCGTCGATTAACATGATGTGGATTAAAACTATCCCTTTCCCTAGATTTTTTCAATACTTGTGAAAGTTTGATAGTTCGCAATTTTGCGATGTGAATACTCGCTATGATAGACTGTGACGCTCACACGTCCATTGCCCTGATTTAAACCATATACTAAAAACATGTCGACCGTTTCAGTGAAAGTGTAGTGTTCCATTTTAAAAGACTAAAAATCATTGTATTTTCAACAAACTCAACTCCGACAACAACAATCATAGTAAACATTATCGGTATATCCCGTGTATTTACTAACTTTTTATTTATTTATCGTCGGAATGCAAAACACGATTTTTTTATCATTGTTTTCGCAACAATGATAAATCGCAATATATTGCAATATGTAATTGTTTGTAGAGATACAATTTGCGTAGCGAAAATTTTCCGAGAAATAAAAAAGTTTTCAAATAAAATCAGCTTGTGGCAGAGAAAAAAGGTAAAGTCATCCATACAGGGCAACCAAAGAACAAGTCCATAGAGTGACACACAAAATTTACGAGGCACTTCAAAATAAGGAATATTGCTCAGATATCTTTTTAGATCTTAAGCAGGCATTTGATAAAGTGTGGCACAAGGGCCTGGTATACAAGATCAAGAAATCCATACCAAAATACTTTAACATACTTAACACCTACTTGAATAATCGCAAATTTTATGTCCAAGTCGAAGACGCCTGGTCGACCTTATATGACCTACATGCAGGGGTTCCCTAAGGTTCAGTCCTGGGTCCATTCTTGTACACCCTATATACAGCAGATACAGTACACAGCCAACATGGTATGTTATCAACATTTGCAGACGATACTGCGTTTCTGGTTAGCAGTCCTGACCCGCAAACTGCTATTGACCTCACACAAGACTATCTTTCACAACTAGAATTCTGGCTAACTAAGTGGAAGATAAAGATTAATGAAAACAAGTTCACCCACATCACCTTCAGCTTAAGAAGAAATACCTGCCCGCCAGTGAAGATAAACAACGTGGAAATTCCCCAGGCAGAATCAGCGAAATACCTAGGAACGCACCTCGAAAGGAGGCTAACCTGGAAGAAGCACATCAAGACCAAAAGAACTCAACTAAATTAAAAAAAAAAACTTAACCGGCTACTGGGATACCGCTCTCAAGTATCACTAGAGAACAAAGTGCTAATTTATAAAACCATCATCAAGTCCGTGTGGACCTATGGTATCCAGCTATGGGGAACCGCCAGCAACTCTAATATCGAAATTTTACAACGTTTTCAATCTAAGAAGTTACGGATGCTTGTTAATGCACCATGGTATGTTAGCAACAATACAATTCACTCCGACCTCTCAATCAAAACAGTCCGAGAAGAAATAGAGAACTACTCAAATAACTACATGTGAAGATTAGATCACCACCCAAATCACTTAGCCATAAATCTACTGGACACAACGACATATACAACCAGGTTGAAGAGATTCAACCCTCCAGATTTGCCACATAGATTCAACCAAGTAAGGGACTGAAATGTTGGTCCTTTTACTACACCACTTAGTACAATAATCTGTAATTGCCAGCATAGATATTGAATGTCCAATTTATTTTTACCTTTATTATGACAGATTGTATCTCTACAAGTAATTAAATTAAAAAAAAAATCCATACAGGGGGTATAGGTAAGTTCTCGAGACCTCCTAATTTTTGTTTTAGTCATTTTCGGTCAAGCGTTATACAGTCATTCCTAGGACATCCTATATACACATTTGCGGTCGACCATTTATCCGGGTTAATTGGATATTATGGGAAGAAATAATAATACAGATTTAAAATAGCTTTATATTGTCACGGGAAACTAGTAGGTACCATCTAATCAAACTTACCGTAATGCCTACTAGAATTTTTATCACAGATGTGATCGGATAGAATTATATATATATATAAACCATCTTTATTTCCTCGGAAATAGGCTATCGACCTGTTAGGTCTTTATGCCTGTGGTACAATGGTAAACTTTTGGTGACTAAATACTATCACATTACATCTGGAAGTGCCCCCAAAGGGTGTTCGAATGGAAAAGGAGGCGGGATTATCTTGTCTGTCTTGTTAAGCAAAGTGGACTCAGTATAGTTGAGTTGTTGGTGTTCTTTTTCCATCTGTTCTGTAGTTGTCGTAGTCTTTCTGTTATTCTTATCATGTTTGTGTGTTCATACAGTAGTTGGTTAGGTGGGTTGTGTAACGGGTTTTCGGGGTGTCTTAGTTTTGTGATTAGTCTTAGTGCAATTTGTTCTGTAGTCTGTGTGTGTTTGCTTGTTTTTTCAGTTGCATTTGCCCTCAGTACGTGCTCATAGTCCAATAGTGGTCTGCATATGGTTTTGTATATTTTTATGGCGGTTTCCATACTAATCCCTTTGTTTTTGTATGTCAGTGTTCGGAAGTGTTTGGCCCTTTTTATGATTTCTAGTCGAATACTTCGTACGTGTTTCGTAAATTTTAGTTTATTGCCTATTGTTATTCCCAAATACTTCACGTCGTTCCTTGGTTTAGTCGTGTGTCCGCCTGTCATTATCGTTGGTGAGCTGTCTTTGATGTGGTGATTTGAAAGTAGAAGTTGATTTTTCGTGTCGTTTGGCGTTAGTCTCCATTTGATAGAATTATAAAATCGATGAAACAAGAATAAATTTGGCATTTTTGGGGGACTTTAAACATGCGGTTCAAAAGTCACCCCAAAATAGCCACGAATTTTGTGACTAACTGTTTCGGAGGGAAAACTGAAACCATTTATCATCGCCTTGTGTTCAGTGAAACCGCGTATCAAGATTTCGTTTAATGTAGAGAAAATTTATATTTCTCGGGCTTCAACACAAAGTGGAATGAGGAAATGGGCGTTTATGTTATATACGCATGCCTCGTGTTTGCTTTTACACGAGGAATGCAGTTTTAAAAGCCCAAATCTTTTGTACCCCGAAAGCGGATGTCTGTTTTAGAAAATTAGATTCGATGGAAGACCGACAAAACTCCAATCACAGGAATTATTCGTGTAGATGCATTTTAATTAGATCCTTTCGGGAATTAACCGAATTAGGTCTTCATTTCACGATATTTTCTTTCCTTTTCAGCCTCTCGGCAAATCCGATGTTGAACTTTCGAAGCAATAAAAGTTGCAAACTCAAAGCTCAACACTTTTCAGGGCTTTAGTAAAATTTTTGCGCTTTGTCAACATTTTGCACCTGAAAATTATCACAAACCTTACTAAACCGTAATCTTCAGCTCCTTCGAGGAAAAAAACTTTCTTTATGAAAATCGTTCTCCTGCTCTTTTGCGGACTACAAAGATTTCCCAAATTCTGGGAATTTAAAGTACCAGAAACCGATGCTGAACCTCGAAATCCTCACGGGCGAATTCCCATTTGAATTTTTGGTTCTAAAGTTCGGAGGTGGATGGCCCGAATAGCTAACGAGGCTCAATGAGCGTATCCCACGTTCCCGGAACGTAACACAGCTGTCACCCTCGGGTTTATGAATTCCTGACAAAAGTTTCTGGAAAGAAGCTATAAAACACGTGTTAGGAATATCCTCCTCATGTGATATATCAAATATACAAATTTTGTGTATTACAATTTTGTTAATTCATCTTTTTGACGGACGGGTTTCGTCTTATCTAGGCTACCTTTAACATGAATAAATTCTGCAGATTGAATTACGAGTGATGCTACCTACGGTGGCATCAAAACCTGAGCAAGTCGAAAAAATCTATGCGTAATAAGTTCTGTGCTTCCGGCAAGGAACCAAAGAGTGAGTTTCTCCCAACTTGTGCGGAAGTTGTTCTATTCGAACACTCTCTATGAGGTGCAGAACTAGACAACGGCCGTGTCTGTATGATAAAGCAAGCGGGTATGCTTGACGACGTCCTATAATAAAATATATAATACATTAAAATAAAACGAACATGTTAATGTTCAGACGACGGAACAGTGTATCGCCATTTATCGATGAGATGAGTTATTTTACACTGTACTTTTACTCATGTAAAATCATGTTTCCGGGCAACGCGTTTCACTCTTTTAGTTGTGAAACGTTCCGGTTTGTTCGAATTAAACTCTTTTACATTCACACCACAACGGTCGTGTTTCATATTGTGTACATGCCTGACGTGTCGGGGCACATGTTTTATGGATTAAGTGGGGAATTCACAAACGGGAGGGTCTTCCCGGCTGTTTCCTAAACTTGTATTATGATTTTTCTGGGGGAAAACCTGAATTTGGAGGAATACATGAGCCGTCTAATTTTCTTACACAAAAAAGGATCGAAAGATTATTTGATGTGAGTGAAATTAAATAAACGAAAAAAAGGAAATAATGCAGGATGGTGTGTGCGTCGACGTTATTTATGGTTCAAAATGTTATCTCGCAAAAGGGAAACTTCTTGAAAATAAATTTGTTTTGCCTCAAATAAAACGCCCGTACAATTCCGCCCTCGAATAAAAGTGGAATACCTTCGTTTGAGTTCAAATCTCAAGTGAAAAACTACTGACAAACTTAAAATAAAGTTCATAACTGTGCACAATGCCGTTCGCATCACTCTTGCGCACGTTTTAAATTTGCACATTCGCGACTCTCCCGGATGGTTTACCAGGTCTGTAAATGTGAAACCGGAATCTTTTGATAAAAATTATAACTTAGCTGCGCAATAATTATAAAAAATATTTTATTCGAAATATTTCCCATCGTTACACATACATTTTTCCCATCTCTCTGGCAATTTGTGGATGCCACGCCAAAAGAACTGTTGTTCTTTTGAGGCAAACCGTTCATCGAGCCATTTTTGAACTGTTTCGTAAGAGGTGAAGTGCTGTTCTGCAAGAGCGTGTCCCATCGATGTAAATAAGTGATAATCGGACGGTGCTAAGTCGGGCGAATAAGCCGCATGCGATAGTACTTCCCAATGAAACGTCCCAATCGTTTCTGTTAAGTTCATTGTTATAGTTAGTGGTACTTAGTGATTTCGCTTGCCTAACGTTACGCCCAAGTGGTCACACTGTCTTCTTGTTTTCAACACCGATTAGACATGGCATACATGGCCCTTGATTGGGAATGTTGCTGTGAAATCTATCACCATCAGTATTCGCAGTCCGCAAATGGGGACTTTATTTACGACCATAAAAGCGATAATTTTTGTCTGTTTTAAGCAACACGTTGAGTGAAGAAAGGCATAAACAATAAATCACGGTACCACCAAGATTTAGGGAGACACCTGGCGGTGTCCGCGTCTTGTAGTGGGTTATCAGTGTAAGAAAATTCGGGAACACGACCCTATTTCATTCTTTTTCGATCCTTCTCAACGACTCGAGAGCGACAGTTGCCTGCGTCGGTCTGCGATGAGTTTCAAACCCCATTATTTCTATTGTTTCTAACTTTGAAGCTATTTCTTTACCTTGTTAAGTACCAGTGTTTGAGTATTGCTTGAATAAATCGAAGCAGTAAATAATCTAGTGAGTACTCCCGAGTTTCATTGTTCGCGAATTACGAAGTTAACAAAACATCATCAGGGGTGGTCACTCGCGCCAGTTAGGGATCGAACCCCCCTAGCCCGTACAGTTTCCTTCACCAGTTTTGCAGTGTGTGATGGTGCATTATCATGAAGCAATATCACCTTGTGTTGCCGTTCTTGATATTCTGGTCGTCTTTCACGCAAAGCTCGATGCAAGTCCATCATTTGTTGTTGGTAACGTTCAGTATTAACTGTTTCTCCAGGTTTCAGCAGCTCATAATAAATTACGCCTTTTTGATCCCACCACACACAGAGCATTGTTTTCCGTCCATATCGATTGGTCTTGCTGGCGATGCTGATGGTTCGCCTGGAGTTACCCATGATTTTTTACGTTTGAGATTCTCAAAATAGATCCATTTTTCGTCACCAGTCACAATTCGATGAAGAAATGACTTTCTGTTATACCTGGTGAGCAACAATTGGCAAGTGGTTTTTCGATTCTCTCGCTGTCTTTCATTGAGTTCATGTGGAACCCATTTTCCTATCTTATGAATTTTTCCCATAGCTTTCAAACGAATGGAAATGGCTTCTCGTGTCACATTTAATTGGTTCGCTAATTGTTGTTGCGTTTGAGTATCGTCCTCATCTAACAAAGCTCGCAACTCGCCGTCTTCAAACTTTTTCGGTGGTTTTCCACGCTCTTCGTTATTGACGTCAAAATTGCCACTTTTGAATTTTTTAAACCGCTCATAGCACTGTGATTTTCCAAGGGCATGTTCACCGTAAGCTTCAACAAGCATGCGATGTGAATCTGCAGCCTTTTTTTTCAAGTGATAACAGAAAATCAATGCTGTCGACAAATCGTAATTTGTAGGCACAAAATTCGACATACTCAAAGCTATTGCAAACTGTACTGCAGTATTGAACCTGTATTGTTATGATTTGAAAATCATTCTCAGATGTAAATAAGAGATATAGTACCCTAATAACACGATAAGGTAGTACCTACATGGACCACAGGGATATTTGGAGGCAAATTCCAGTTTTATATTTACAGACCTGGAACCATGGAACGTTGGTGGTGGACTATTCAATGTGTTTCATTACACTTCTGATGCTTCATTACAGGGTAATGGACATGTCGGAGGCTCACCGCAATGGCAGCTATTACCAATGTTGCTCCGGCTTCTGCATCGATCTCCTCCAGAAGTTTTCCGAAGAGTTGGGTTTTACATATGAACTAGTGAGGGTGGAAGATGGAAAATGGGGCACCAATCAAAATGGCAAGTGGAATGGCCTAATCGCCGAGTTGGTAAATAGGAAAACTGATATGGTGCTTACTTCTCTCACCATCAATGCTGAACGAGAGGCTGTTGTAAGTAAGAACGAAGAATTATTTAAATGAATACGAAATTCATTTTTTGTGGGAAACAGTTCATGTTTCGTATTTTTAATGTTTACACGGAAGTAGGTCCTCCAAGAACGAATATGAATTGATGATATTACAAATTGGAGATTGCAAATCTGCTCTGCAGTTATTCCATTGATTGCAACTGATTATTACAGACAGAGCAACTGTAAATGTGAACGTAAATAGTCATAAAATACAGCGGAAAATTTGAAGAAATGCAGCAGAAAAGCGATTTGGTTTGAAAATGCGTTTGTTTGAATGCAAAAATAATCAAATTTAGTTAGAGAAGGACACTGTGAAAACGGAGGGAACGATACACCTGCCGAACAATCATTTGAAAATCAAATATCTTTTTTCTTGTTTAATTTCTTCACTTACCTGCTGTAGTGCTGTTTTGAGACTCCATAATTGTATTCTGTTGATCGATATCTGCAATAAGCAACTGAAGCCAGTGAAATAGCAACAAAAATATTTTCTTGCAAACCTCCATTCCAACTTGATTTACTCTTTTTGTTGTTAAAAACGAAAAGTTCGAAAATTATTTTGTCACTTGCTTGTGCTGGTGGTAAATTGAAACTCTAAAAAAAGTGAAATAAATAAAATTTTTGGGTTTAAAACTTGAATGTACCATTAAGCTCGACGGTGAAAATTTAAGAGTGTTTCGAACAAAGTTGGCCTCAGGCTTTAAATTAAATTAGGTTGCATTTTAAGCAAAAAACTACCACGGATTACACCAGGACGTCAGCGTATTTTCTTGTAACCATTCGGTTTAGTGCGGGGCCGTGACCGGGAATTTATGATGCCCCTCTGGCAAAGTAAGGAAGGAAAAGCCAAAAATGGAGTTTGTGAGTTATTCAAAATTCGTTTCGAGAAAACGGCCTTTGTAGCGAGAGTATTCAACATAAATTCTCACTCGAGACTCTGGAACAATGGTTATGGCTGTATGCCTGATAAGGGAGGAAGGAAGGGGGGGGGAGGGATTACAGATGTCTTAAAGGACACTTGTAGAGGAAGGTAACAAACCTTGTTTTACTCTGCTTGAACGCAAACATTTCTACATTTTGAAAAAAGAAATCAAAGTTCAAATAAAGAGCAATTTTTCAAATGTATGATGTTCACCAACAGAGAAAATTCATTTTCTTTCCAGTTTTTTAGTTGGTCTCTGTATTATTTAAATATCTTGAAAGTCCGTTAAACACCAAACTTCATCAAACTTGTAAGTAATTGAAATCAGGAAAATGACAAACTGAACCAAACAATGTTTTATTCCTCGACTTGGTCGCTTCAAAAAAATATCTTTTCATCAGTAGAGCTTCCCGTTAGAATGAAGGGCATCAAAGTTACGGTTTTTAGAAAACTTGAGACAATATGCGACTGGTGCTGCGACTAAATCAAAGTATATATAGGGTATATATATAGGGGAAGCTTTAAAGAAGTTTTATCGGGTTACTTTGATATGCAACAACTTTAAGGGCTATAAATATATTTAGTGTACAAAAAATGCATTTCCTCCTTGTATCTATGATTTTGCAAAGGAAATTTCCTGCATTAAGCTCGTGGTCCACTTCTCTTTTCTATTTATCAAATCCCTAACTTTTCCTTGAAACTCCTTTAAGTCTAGTTGTCGAGGTACGCGAAGAATTTCCAAAATTTACGACCCCCAAAAGCCTTTTTTTTTACCCCAGCTTTATTAAGTTAAGCTCATGGTCGACTGAAGGCGCCTTCCTTTTGTTTCGGATGTTTTCTCTCGCTTTAGAGAATTTTTACAGCTTCATACCCCTCGAGTTATATGCAAAGAAGCTGGATATTTTTGGAAAATTAGATCAAGCAATAGGTCAAATTCCGGCCTCGGCGCTATTAAAATTGAAACCTTTTTTTTTGCCAAGTGAAGGAAAAAATGTGGCTAATTTTCTGTAAGACGTTGGGAAATTGCTTTTGCTACCGGGGTTCGGAATTTTCACGTTCTCGACTATTTGTCAGGTTTTAGCGCAAGCTTGACTGGTTCCTATTTATTTTGGAATTCCTTATTTAGTTCACACTTCAGATAAAAGCTTTTAAACGCAGGTAAATTGAAATAATCAGAGGGGGATTAAAACATAGAAAACGCAAATGACAAGATGATCAAAATTGATAATATTACTTTTCCCAAATCAAAGAGAAGTGGTTTGGTCACAGGCGTACCCGGGGAGCTTCTACACTAGCATCCCTTTCTTTAAAATAATGCCGAGTGCCCTTAAAAATTGCATTGAATTTGTTCTTGGACTCGTTATATTCATGCAACTAACGAAGCCCTCAGGGATTCTTTCATCGTGAATTAATAATTCCCTTGGGGGACGCTTTTAATTGGATTCGCAATCAAAGGTAAATTTGCTTTTGATATTAGCGATAATACGGCAAAAAAGATATATCTAATTAGATCATATGTGTCAATAAGCCTCAAAACACCATGTTTCATCCGATATTCGCAGAATCGATTTTCATCAGTGTAAGAGCAAATTAACCCAAATTGCAACCGAAGATAATGACGAAAAAACTTCCAGAATGAAAAACGATCTGACAATTTTTAAGCACTTAAGTTGGACATATTGATCGATTCTAGGTGGACTTCAGTGTTCCTTTCATGGAAACCGGAATTGCAATCGTAGTGGCCAAAAGAACGGGGATCATTTCGCCCACTGCCTTCTTGGAACCCTTTGACGCAGCCTCGTGGATGTTGGTCGGAATCGTGGCAATCCACGCGTCTACCTTCACCATATTTCTTTTTGAATGGCTCTCACCGAGTGGATTCGACATGAAGTTGGCATTTAATAACGTAAGTTTTCTCACCGTTAAAAAGATAACTTTGTAATATTCAACTTTAATTCATGGTTTGGCTATAAATTTTCAACTTTCAAAAATTATTCGTGTTCAATAGTGTGTTTTTAATGGATTAATATTGTGCCAAATAGGGTATATCGTCAAACGCGCATCGCTTCTCCCTGTTCCGCACCTACTGGCTTGTGTGGGCAGTGTTGTTTCAGGCGGCTGTCCACGTGGATTCTCCTAGAGGTTTCACCTCCAGATTTATGACCAACGTCTGGGCCTTATTTGCAGTGGTGTTCCTTGCTATTTACACTGCTAATTTGGCCGCCTTCATGATCACCCGGGAAGAGTTTTTCGAATTTTCCAGTAAGTTATCCTTGGAGCAAACAAAAAAATCTCTTTAGGACAGGAAAAAACGAGAGACATATAAACCTTGGGAATGGATGCAACATACAGATGTATATCAGGTCATGCGAAAAAAAAAAGATATTTTCCTGGGATAAAGTTAATAAACAAGCTTCCGTGGTGTTACATAACAGTCCTGGTTTCGATATTCATACGTATATACATTGTGATTTAACGTTCAGAAAAGTTTCTTTCGATCATTAAATTTTTATTATCGAGGAAATCGATGAAAAGATTTATTATTGAGGTTATCTATCAACGATGTTCTTTCTTTTATCCATAGAATTATTTATTATTGAATTTTTGGATTCGCTTCAAAATTGTTCTATTACATATACAAGCCTAAAAGTAGGGCGTTTCGTAACGCTGCCAGCACTATGAGCACTCCAGGAGTGAATCCTACTCGATCGATTTTCTAGGGTGGTAAACTAAACCGATTCGCCCCATTATTTTTCCATCTTTCATAACTCCACTTATTATAGTATATATTATATTACGAATGCTTGATAATTTAGCTACAAGGCGTTTGCAGTTACACGCCCTTTTTAATCTATTATCTATTTATTTTTTTCGTCAACGCATCGCACTTCATGTGATTCTCGAGTAACACAGTTTTCAGCTTAGATAGATGTCGTATGTAACGAGCACCGTAAGTATAAACTTAGATCCCCTATGATGATGGGGCGTGGCGAGATAAAACGAAAACTGTGTTTATAGTCGCTATTTTCGAGGACTTAAACTAAACCATCATAGGTTATGGTGAAGAGAAAAATGGGCGAATTTCAAAGCTGAATGTTTGCAGGCATCGATGACAACAGGCTTTGCCGCCCCTATTCCCACAAACCCTCGATCAAATTCGGCACCATCCCCTGGTCGCACACCGACTCCACCCTGGCCAAGTACTTTAAAGACATGCACTCGTACATGCGTACCTTCAACAAATCTACCGTGATGAAAGGCGTGGGAGCGGTATTGTCCGGGGAGATGGACGCTTTTATCTACGACGGCACCGTACTGGACTATCTAACGTCGCAGGACGAGGACTGTCGTTTACTAACCGTAAGCTAGCGTCCGCGTTTGCCGTTCACTTCTGTTTTTTTCATCCTTGGTGAGCACTAGGTGGGCTCCTGGTACGCCATGACGGGCTACGGTTTGGCCTTTCCGCGCAACTCCAGGTACCTCAAGTTGTTCAACAAACGTCTGCTTGACTTTCGGGAAAACGGTGATTTGGAACGCTTGCGCCGGTACTGGATGACGGGGGTATGCCGGCCCGGCAAGCAGGAACACAAAAGCTCAGACCCGTTAGCCTTGGAGCAGTTCCTGTCCGCATTTCTCCTTCTTATGGCGGGTATCCTTATAGCCACTCTCCTCCTGCTCTTGGAACACCTCTACTTCAAGTACATTCGCAAACACCTCGCCAAGACGGACAGAGGCGGGTGCTGCGCCTTGATCAGCCTCTCGATGGGCAAGAGTTTAACTTTTAGAGGTGAGTTTTTCTATACGTATACGTTAAACGATTGCGTATTTCTAGAGAGTATTTTTTTAAAGTGTATTCACTATTGTCATTTCTAAAACTGTCAGAGTTACAGAAATTACATACGGATCTGGCATATTGACTCCACATTTCGAAAGCTCCTTTGATATATGGATAACAATAGTGAACGTATCGAAAAAAGGCACCCTGTAAATGACTATTCGATAATTTAGGCGCAGTCTTCGAGGCCCAGGATATAATAAAGAACCACCGGTGCCGGGATCCTATCTGTGACACGCATCTGTGGAAGGTCAAGCGAGAGCTGGATGTGGCCCAGATGCGGGTAAAACAACTGGAGAAAGAGATGGAGGTGCACGGTATTAAGCCTCCCCCTTGTAAGCGGTAAGTCTCGTTTCGTGAAATATCAACTCTGATATCTTGCATCTTGCCTGATGCCTGCTCCAATCGAACATCCGCCTGCTCGTATCAATGATCATTTCTTACTCTATTTTTCTACATAAATATGTCTTGAATGGGTAGGCGTCGTCGTAACACCAGTTGCATCACGTCCTGTCTCAGCTCGTCCAAGTCACCTGAGTAAGTCCGAGACTTACGTGTATATATAGTGTGTTCAATCAGACACCTGCATGGAGTTTTGCATGGTTGTTTGATAAATTACGAGGCTGTACGAGGTATCCCAAGAACACTGGTACAAAGGAACCCATTTGTATCGTTGTTTCAGAAACACTCTTAATAATTCCAATGCCAGTGTCTAACGGTTTTCGAAATGTTACTTAAAGTTCTTATCACATTGTTCGATCGAGATTTTAATCCACAAAGAGTAGAAATTTTAAAGGTTGCTTCAGAAAGATCCGCGACTTTTACTGATGGAAAAAAAACTGGATCAAAACTCAAAAATGCTGTTATGGTTAAATTTTCAACCTGCCCAAAGTGTGTTTGTTTAAATAAAGGAACTGATATTGATTTTCAACCTGCTGAAGAAATTTTAATCAGGCAAACCTTCAACCGACAGCATTGCAGGGTGCAAATAAAAGATTGAAAGGTTTTAATGCAATGATAAAAGTTTATTTGTAAGCTGTAGAAAGTCGGAAAGTTTGAAAGATTCCGAAGGTGGTCGTGAAATTTTATGGGTGGCAGATTAGAGGAAAACTTCTTAAGAAATTGTGTTTCAGTTGGCAAACTTGATAAGTCATCCGAGTTAGTATGAATTAAGGAAATTTGATTTGCTTTAGTCATTTTAGTTCCCATATTATTGTACCCCACTTACAGTAGAGCTTTGAGGAGTAGACGCCTACCTTTACCGTCGATGTTGTACATGTCTGTGTGTGTTCTCGCATGACAAAACACTGCGTTTTACTCGAGCCGGACGGAGCGGATGTTCCAAACATGAATGTTTCCGTTAATTTTTAATCTCTCTTGCTGCTCCCGAACGTTTGAGACTGAAAAATGGATTTCTTAAATTATTTTTTAGCGTCGTGGTCTCGGGAGAGCGAGCGAAAGCGCGATTGCGCAGCCTGGAACGCAGCGAGGCCGGCAGCTGCGCAGATCTCAACGGGTAAGTCTCACCATGTATAATCAATTAAATTCGACTGCGTTTTTAATTGTCTCGCGCAGCCCCACGCCTACTGAAATAGCGGAAATGGAAACGGTGCTGTGATGTCCGGCGGAATCCGAGGAAATGGAAGAGATCATCTATATTTTGAACACTAAAGAACAATTCCATAATCTCAACACTAAATATCTTACCATCTAGTTTCATATACGTATGCGTCGGACAATTATTATCTTAATCTTGTCATTGATCTATTTATTGATCCTTATTTAGATTATATTGCTCAAGGCTCTCGGTCCTTTGGCCTACAGCCTGTAGTCCTATTTTCGACCTTAGAAACTCGTCGTTATTCCTCACTTTTAACTAACATAAAAAATGGGCTCTTATGATCAGGTGCATTTAATAATTTTAAAAATAGGTTATATAGGTTTATCGAGAGGCGCGCCGAGGGCCTACGGGACCTGGAGGGGCCTCTTTTTAAACATGCAGGGTGTTTTTTAAGTGAGCTCACTATTGTTGTCCCCAAAACGATGTGATTGGTTGAATGGAAAAAAGGTTGCCATATCCGAGGACTGCTAAATGCCATTTTAAGCGGCGTTGCCAAATTGCTGCCGGCTTTCAAGATTTTATTAAAAAAGTACAATTAGCCCGCATTTAAAAAGACTGAATTGGTATTGGCATGCTAAATGCGAAATGTCACCAATTTTGCATTATTTGCAAAATCTTGGAAAATAGCAAATGTTTTTCCAATTTAATCGATTTTGTAGTTCTTATCGTTTCGAAGGTGGAAATAATGAATGAGCTAAAAAACACCTTTGTAAAGGGGGCGGATATGTCCCTGGCATAAAGAAACAAAAAGAATTTATCAAACAATTATAAGATATTATGTACTTAGATAGAATTGTGGCGAAATTATTAGAGGGAAGTAGGTATACTAAACAGGGCTTTCCGAAAGTCTTGCGTACATTAATTAAGGAGCAAGAGTTTTTGGTTTTCGACCAATTTCAGAAAGTGACTTATTTCGGAAAACGCTGATGTATATTTCAAGTTATAGAGAGAATCCCTAGTCAAAAATGATTAAGTGTTTTTATCCATTTATCCCATAAAACCTAAACTTAAACTATTTCTTAAAGAAAATTAATTTTCTATTTAATTTCATTTTCATGACGATCGGGGATTTTTCATAACTCGCTAACGAAAATACGGTATTACCCTCAACCCAGAATACCCTCGACAAAAGAATAGTTTTTCTTGATTGCAAATATCCATTTCATAAATTTATTACTATGGAAACTGTAAAAATCACAAGCTTATACCTTCAACAGACAGCACAGTCACATTACCATTTGTGGTGATACCGTATAGTCCCTCTACACTATGTAGAATAAATCTATATTTGTCATTATACGTCTAGATAGGTAGGCCCTGAAAAAATGGAGAAAAATAATAATAATAATTGTTAATATTTAATAACTTATATACATACAGACATTGTAATATTAAGAATTAAGAAGAGTGCGCGCGACGCACACAGGATGACTTTTGTGACTCCTCTTCTTTAGAGGAGCCATGTTTACATAGCTTTAAACCATCCCCCTCGAAATGGGGGCCTCGCGCGTGCGCCAAAAATTGTTGTTGCTACATTGTTGTTGCTGTTAATGACTTATTACTGTTGATGTTTTTCACATTTTAAATTCTAAGAGGTGTTGAGTTCTTCGAAGTCGTGCACCTACACGTGTTTTTGCGTTTATTAGCCGACTCAAAATTCGTGGGGCCTAATTCACAGGAACTCAACTAAAGACGCTTATTTTGTATTCAGTTGTAAAACGGTCAAAACCCCCGCATCAATCGCCCTGCAATGTTGTAAATAGTAATACACATATACACATGAATAATAAATTTTGTTTGGGGGTGGCTTGCGCGACCGTGGGATTAGGATGGAGCTCGTACAGCAAAAAGGAAACCACCGTCCAGACGTAAACTCCTGGACAAAATTGACGTGCTACTTAACTTATACGGCTGCATTCATGCTAAGTAAATTTAATGTAAAAAAAGCTATTTTTATTTCTAATTATAGGCCAGTTCATTAAGAATTGCATCATGTATTTACATTTTTAGCAAATGTCCAAAAATTACTATCATTGCATTTATCGGATGAAACATAAGTGAATTCTTCTATAACGTTAAAAAAATATTGTATTTTAAGTCACAGTGTTTCGATTCATTCGATATGCAATAATCATTAGGTGTTGTTAAAAATTGGCCTATAATTAAATAAGATATAAATCAATAAAATCGAATAATTATTTGGCAGTTATAAAGCGTCGAAGCTATAATATACACAATTACTCATGCGAAGTGTCATTCCCATACAAAATAATAGAGAACACGAATAAATTTGATAAGAGATCCAGTTTTTGGCCGCAATTTGGCTCCATTGGGGCAGAGGTCCGAATTGTTAATTTTGTATTTGATCGTAAACAGGGGTTTGCATACATATAAATGCAATAAATTATTATTACATTTAAAACAGTCAATAACACTAGTAAACAAAAAATGGAATAAATGTTGACTATATGTAATCCACAGTATATTTCAGTAAATAAACTATTGATGTAAACGTCTTTTAAATAAGAGTTTGTTTTTGAGAGAGGGTATAGCAAAACGATTTTAAATGGTGGATCTTGTGATCACCATTTTTCCTTTCTTCTGAGGCATTAGAGAAACCACATTTACAGTTCTGAGAGGACTAGCAAGCCTATTAAGTCCCCAGTACTGAAATAAATTAAATAAATCAATAAACAAATTATCTGGTTTTTAATTTTTTTTTTCAAGTGCAGAAATTCAATAAACATTTTAATACCACAATTTGCAAATATCTGCTAACATATATATATATATATATATATATATATATATATATGTAAATATTGTTGAGAAATTGCATCAATAAAATTGTCATGGACGGCACTATCTTCGTGAAGAAAAAATTTGTCGGTAAATTTTTTTTAGCCCACTCCACTAACCCGTTTTCGTCGATATCGAAGAACTAAATTTTCACTTAATTATCTTAGTGCAAAATTATCATGTATGCCTGGATTTTTTGAGGTTGCTCAACTTATTGATAAAAAAAAAACCATACTCTACCAATGCGAGTAAAAACTTTCTACAAAAATATCTTGGCAATTTTTTCCGGCGCCGCCTAGCTACGACTACACAAACTGAGAGTTTTGAGATAGAGTAATCTGTGCGTGTATAACTGCTAGTGCGAACGTGGTGTTATATGTGGCGTCACTAGATAAAAGAAACTGAAGCACGTCACAAACGACACCAAACCTATATTTTTTATCAGGTTTTTTTTCACGTCTAAACGTTAAGCCTCATTAAACAAGATAATTCACATTTTTCTCAAATAATCAATAAAAATGCCGTTTTCAACAAGCTCTTGAAACCTTGGATGCGAAAGAATTATGTGAGCGAATTAGTTTTTTTTTAATTTCCGATCATGGAAGTGGAAATTAAAATACATATTTAAAATATACATATAATAATAGAATAATTCTATAGATATGTTATCAACTATATACATATAGTGCATTAAAAAAAAAGGTCAAGTAGGATTTGGAATTATTTGACGTCGACTTCGTATGTCTGATATATTCTATGTAATCTCGAATATAAACGAATAAACCTAACCTCATTTAAATACGGCTACGTTTACTTTTATTATTTGTTGGATTTTATTAAAATTAGTCTTATTCAAGACTCCACAGATTTGTGTATTGATTACTTAGAGTTTTCTAAGTGCTAAAAATAATGTTTACGTCCAGACAAATAGCCTTAATTGTTGAGTCTTATTTTCGGAATGAACAGTTTATAAACTAAGAGTGGGCCTTTGAAATTCAACTCTGGCTTCAAGAGTTTCCTGAAAAATTTTCCCACATTACTGTGCTAGATTCGCAATTTCGCGACACTTTGCATTATGTTGTGAAATTGTTTTTTGAAACTGGCAGTTTGCAAGGGAAATTGGGAAATGGGAGACCACCCAAAAGAACCCCGAAATTTGTTGAAAATGTAAGGCAAGTAGTAAATGACAATCCAAGCACGGCCTTAAGAACATTTTCTCTACAAGAGGATGTATTGCCTAGCACTAGTCATTTAATTTCTATCCCAAAGTGGGGATTATATTCATAAAAGGTGCAAGTGTTTCAGGAACTGCAGTACCTAGATTATGAAAGGACACTGAGATATTACAATTCGTTGGATCAAACAATGCATGACGACCTATTCGATTTGACGTTTTTTACTGGTGATGCATGCTTTCATTTGTCAGATTATGTGAATTTACAAAACGTGAGAATATGAACCACATCTTGATATTCTCCAAAAATTGGAATATTGGTTGCTAAGTCACAAAGACACTTAGTAGAATCTATGTTTTTTTATGACATCATCACAGCTGACTGACATCAGAATATATTGAGTGAATTTTTCAAAGTACTTCACTTTAAAGAACTGCATCAAGGAATTTTTTTAAACACACAGTGGATGGAGGGTGTTTCTTGTCAGAACATAACTTTTGGGAATAATTGCTTACAAAAGTACATTGTATCTGTTAAAGACAGAAGTTTCTTCTGGTGTTAATTTTTTGGATGCTTCTGAACTCCTAATTTTGACTATAAAAATCTTGAAGAGTATATTTATATATGAATTTGAAATGTTATCGTGCTTTACTTATTACTATGAAGTATTATTCAGATGTTGAATGAATGAGGGATGATAAGGGAGAAGCAAAAATCGTGACAGCTATGCCTTTTTTTCATAAGCAGGATATCGAACTAAATAATACCCAATTATATTTGAGGTTTTGTTTACAATATGAAGAGATGTGTTTTGGTTTGAAGAAGAAATTAATTCTTTTACTCAAATATTTTAATCATATTGTCTTTCACTAAAATAAAGGATTGCTTATTACAATATAAACCACAATTACTCTAAAAAGCAAACATTTATGTCAATGTAAGTCTTAATGGCAAAAAATTCTACATACAAGACAAGAGTTACATAGGGAAATAAAAAAAAATATATAAAATAAATACATGTCAATACCAAAGTAGTTTGTGTGTTAAAATGGTTATTTTATTATTCATAGGTAATATTTTCTAGTCGTTCAAATGCATGGTGCAATAATGCTACAATAAATATTCAAATTGAGACATTAATAATCGATCTAATAATTGTGTGATCTGGTTGACCCAGTTGAGCTTGAGAAAGGAAACTGACTGAATATAATTACCTCATAATGAAATGAACGATAACCGTACACATGCAAAGCTGTAAGAAAGAAGACTCAGAAAAACGGATTGAAAATTATATTGATTACATATTCTTTGATTTTATTCATCATCAGATTAAAACAAGCATCTATTGAAAATAAATAATAACTCAATTAAAGGTGTCAAAATATTATTCAAAATCAATAAGGGTATTAGAAAACAGATTTACATTCGATTGATCTTTAACCGAAATACTAATTAAAAAAAATACATTTCAAAATGTTATTTTTAATCGTTGTTTATTTACAAAAAAATACGTAATTGTATTAATCTTATAATGAATTTGTTGAAACTTTGTGAAATGATTCCTGTCTTTATATTCTTTACATGTGATTGTGGTTGGTTATTGTTAATTCCATAAAAATTAAATTGAATTTGGGTAGCTACGTTAGACATCTGAAAAGAAACCACACATTGTAGAAGTACATTACTTTTAACGCGTTTGTGTGAATGACAATACGAATAGAATAGTAGGTATGAACAGGTATTATTAAAAACAACCATTAACATCTAGAAAAAAACCTACGAATTAATCATTTTTGATCCATTAAAAAAAACTTAAACACCTTTATCGGTAGTTAATATCGATAGTGTGATATAGATTTAGTAAATTGAGAAAATATCGTCCAAAATTAACTTATTTTCCAGTATATACTTAACATAGAACATGCTGAACTTATTTTTAACGCGTGCATAAGTCGCTGTAATTCCATTGCATTTATCCAGCATGGAATAATGAATAAAATCGTCAATCGGAATGCATTTCAACATAAACTGTTTTAATTAGGTGGATTTTTTCGAAAATGTGATGTGATTATCGACACAAACAAGATATCGAAAAAAATACGCTCCGGTTACAAATCTAATTTCTCATTTCGGTAGCCATGGTGCCACTACAGTGAATTTCGGTGACAACTTTTATTTAAATTTATTTACAACTTAAATACAGCTAGACTGTAAATATGCGGAAAATAAGCGTGTGCCCACCAGCACTGGAAGCTGTACGCACTTATACTTAGTTACTGATCAAAATTTTTCATTTTAACCGGTTTTGATCCAACCAATAACAAAATAACAGTCGTCAAAGAATTATAGATAATTTTGCGCATTATATGGTTTTTAACTCCTGGATACATTAAATTCTATTAAAAACTTATTTCTATTCATAACTGTGTTCGAACATATTGCTGTTCAGTGCTCTAAATACTTAAACACCTTCCATTTCAATTACATAAAATAAATAGTACAATGTTGTTTTGATTGCTTCGTACCATGTCAATTACCTAATTACCTTTTGATATATTCCAACAGATTTAGAAGCAGCAGGGAGCAAGCATGGCGAAATCATAAAATTTAGGCAATTTCAGAACCTAATTATTAGATTTAAACACCTACATGCCAAAAGAATAAATTATAATATTTGTGTTCCACATTTAAATAGGATCTAAAATTGACGCATTCCATTTAAATGCTATTCCTATGAACTGGAAATTGGATTTAAATGAAATTGAATATAAATTAATCGAGAAAAAACTACATAGAAATTGGGAAATATTCAGATTTCAGATGCTCATTATACAAGACTAGTAACCCTTATAATTCCTTTTGATTTTAAAATTGAGGCAAATTTTAACGAACGAATAGTTTAATACTAATAAATTTTGCCCAAAGTATCATTCCTAGGGATCTTAATTATTTTTTCTATTTTCGTTCACCCAATATGTAAATTGTTGCGTTATTGGTCTGATATATAATAGAGGCTCTAAAAATAAATCTCTGAAAGAAATCTTTTTTCCAAGTTAAATATGCCTATTCATCACTCAACAATAAACACAAGGAAAATTAACTTATAAATAACTCAATTGACTCGCCTTTAATTTTGAGGTGTGGAAGAAAGGTTTTTTGTCGCAATCTCCATGATCGCGTGTCAATGGTATGGAAGTGATGGAGAAACGTTTTTATTTTGTTAGCTCTTCAATATATCAGGGGATTGCTAAACTTTCGATTTGTAGTACCGATCCGAATTCACGTCACCTTGTATATTCGAAACTATTTGCCAATTCTCTTTGGATATTTTGGAAAATTTGGTTTTTAATATATTGGCATTACTTAATAATACGTTTTTTCCTTTTAAAAAGTTTTTTTTTTAAGACCAGAACTGCGTTTGGAATACAACAATTTCTAAACGACCCACTCAGATTCAGGGGCCTCTTCACACTGCATATTTCGTGATTAATGGAGATACAAGACTGAATTTAAATACAAAATTAAATACAGGAGTCATGAAATACGTTAATTTTAATTAAATTAAATTAAGTTCTAAATTAAAAAATAAAATTAAAAAAATTAATTGTTGGAAAATAAACAACTTTTCCAGGTTTGCGAAAAATCGACTTTTTGAAGAAATATTTTACTTAAGACCCAACGATTATCTCAATAAGGCTTTCGGAGTATGAAAATAGTCAAAAAATTAACTTTTGGAACGAAACTCCGGAAAAAAAGATGACTTAAGAAATCCACATAGCAAAAGTTTCGTCAATATTTCAACATTCTCAAAACGCCCTTATGTTAATTATCCATCTTTAAACATTACCATTCATTTTTCATAAAAAATACGGAATCATATTCAACTCAACCTCCTTTCCCGTGCTTCCCGTATTTTAAGGCACTTAATTGGCACCATTCAATAAAATCTCACCACGATGCCGACTCCCTAAACCATCCCGAAGGATAACGAGAGTTGGGATTCCGTCGGAGGGCGCCACAGTAGCAGGATATCTGCTGGCGTCCCGGAGATCCCTGCTGATGCAGTATTCCGTCGGTTTTGGAACGCCATGCGTCGCGACGCTTCGCCTACGTACGTCATCAATGGATGATGTTGGACTCTGTCTGGCCCAAGATAGAGTTTGAAACTTCGCATTATGACATAAACTCACTCGTCGAGAGTTAAAGTTGTATTTGTTTGGCTTAAGTCTGTGTAAATGTGTCACAGTAAATTGGAGACGCTTTCAGTGAATGTATCTGTATTATAGTAAAAGCATCTTTTCTGATGTGGCTTTATTCCTTGAGATAAGGTAAGGGGAGTGAAACTGGGCTTTGATGTAGAAAAGTCGGTTTTATACTCACTAAAGCAAATGCCAGGGATTTGGTTGAAAACTCTTTTAAGTCATGATTTTTAAAAGCTGAGTTTGGAGAAGTGACATGCGTTATGAAAGAATTTCATTAATGGCTCTTGAGGAATATTTTTGCCAGATTTGGCGTTTTGAGCTTGTATGCGTAATGGGAGGCCCTTTTAATGATTTCGGGATGTTTGCGTAAGGTTGACGACCATGGTCAGTAGCATAAAAGAACCAAATACGTTTTACACAGAATTTTAATAGAGATACTAGGGCAAGTGAGAGAATGGAAAGAATCAACTTCGGAAAAAAGTTATAAAATAAATAATTCACTAATTAAGTGACACGTAAAACTATTATCAAAGATCGTATAAAATAAAAAATCTATACAAGCTCTAGTATATCACGTTCTATAAGGCAACTCCTAGTCGGTCTAGTCCAAGTTGCAAAATGAGGAGTGAAGCTATGAGGTGCTACGCTCACCAGATCTTTCGCCATTAGATTATAGTTTATGGGGAACTACGAAAGACTTAATTTATAAATCTGTACCTGCCGATATTGAGGAGCTGCGAAGTATGATTAAAACTTTAAGAACCAATATAGGAATAAGGGACCTTTTAAGATCAATGCAGAATTTAAGACGTTAGAGCCGTGCTTGGATTCTATGGCGTAATATCTTAATGCGATTTTCGCATTATATCAAATTATTTCGTCATATAAATAAAAAGAATTTATAACTAAACACAAGTTCAGTAGCCAGAAATAAACACTGAATATTATTTTCATCTCGTCTTTCAATGTGTCACCGAAATATTTTGGCAATAAAACTGCTTATTTTTGAAATTATGTTCTTACTAAAGAGTGATTATTAAAAAAAAAACATGCAAATTTAGAATCGAAGATTTATTTTCTGCAACAAATAGTTTAAGTTTGTAATTTTTGGTGTTTATGCGGATGTAGGTGCGACGAATATAAAGTACTAAAACTGCAATATGAAAATTAGCAAGCAAATTTGCTTTGCAGTCATTCTACTACAAGTAGTAATAATCAATATGTTGGTATTGATCATTACAGATGCAACGACTTAAAAAAATTTAAATCAGTAATTTTTGATTGAAATAAATAATTTGCAAGTAGAAATAAACAACAAACAGAGCATCGAAATGTTTATTGAGATTCAAATGTGTGCGTGATAGCCAACATGGATTACAAGGAAATGTTGCAATTGAATGGTTGGTCCGGCAAAATTTCTCGATTTGAGACTATTGGACGCCTTTGGACGGGAAATGGATTGATAAACCTCCGAGCAACTCCATCGTAGACATGTTAATAATTCTGTTAAGTGAGAGACGTTTTACGGGGCTGAGTGGCGCTCTTCGGTGGTGTCACTGAACAAATATTTATCACAGGAAGTTCGGTTTCAAAGCTTTGACGTGGTCAGATCAAATCGTAACGTTGATAGAACCCGGAGTGACTTGTATTCACAATTCCCTCTTTTATAAGTAAATAAAGCTCCCGTTTTCGCTGTTTCTAGCGGGTGTACGGGACACCAGGTAAGGGCAGTCGAGCCATCGGTGACGTATTCGGGCGTTTAGCCAAGTGACTGTTCTATCATAAATATTTGTTCACCGATGGCAAGACTCCGTCGTCCTTTTGTAGGAGCCTTTACATCATTAAGTAAATGACTTTGAAAATATCTTAATGAAATAATTTAATTATATATAAAAAAAATATTCCGGTCCAGCGCGATAAAATTTTATCGCATCAATTATTTCGAGAGTTTTTCATTTCTTCAGGGACAGGATACATTTATCCGATCATGGTCCAAGCAAAAATTTACTGCCCATCGAATTGAAAAAAAACTTTTCCTTCCTCCGACTCGCTAAAAGCGAAACATTGTGGAAAACGGTAATTTTTCTACCAGATTAATGGGTACAGTTAAATTGGCAGACGTAAATTTTGCTAATGAAAATTAGTTTTATAGGTCGTTTCGGGAACTTCGAGGCAGCAAAAGGAACGCAGCTACTAGAAGTTGTAACTTGCTACGCCAGTTTCTTATCCTGTGACTTTTCAATAGCAGTTCGCAGGGAATAAAAACTTGAAACGAGGGTTGGGAGTAATAAAGAAATGAAATGCCTGCAAGGTGATAAACTAAATTCCTCCTCCACATTCTCCTATTACCATCCATTCAGTCAACCGACTTATATGATTTCTCAATTGATTTTTATTTTGATAGAATCTGTATCGAGATATTTCACGAGTTTCAGTAAAAGACTACCATAATAGAATATAGAATCTGGCTGCACATACTTTTCAAAAGTTCGATTTAAACTAGAAGTTATTTCGTTTAGTTTTGGAAAGTTTTTAAGCAGTCGCAGTGTTACTGGAACGGAAGCACAACAAACAGACATTTCAAGGAGAGAAATAATTTTCAGGCGCTCTTCTCTCCTTTCCCTTGTACGGTTATTAGGACATTGAGGCACCGATCCAGCCTTTGAAACCAGTTTCAACTGGCTTATTAGGACGTTATGACAATAGTTGCCAGGGTCTCAGATCGAAATAAAAAGCACAGAGGAAACAATTACTTTTTGTTCAGTTTTCAGTATTGTGGTGGATGTATTGTTTATCCGTATTGCTTCCCACGAGAGGTTAAAACTAAATTTATAGTTTTTCCGTAAATATCTTTTATAAATTTGAGGCGGATTATTCGTCCTCTTTATTATTACTATTTTTTTGGAAATAACCCCTCATATCCCCGCAGGAGCTGTTGGAGCGGTGGAATTACACATTATTCCGAGTTAAAACCACTTTACCACGAGTTAAATAGTAAAAATACCAGCGAATTTCGAAAATGAGTATTTAAAAAGTTGCATATCATTTAACTATGTCTCAATAAATGTACGACTGTGCCAGGTGTGCAGTAGGGCCGAACAATCCACCAACAAATTTGAAAGCTAAAGTAGATATAACAGTTCTACAGATTGATTTTACTGCGTCTACACTCGAAGAGGGATGAATGTTTGTGATATTTCCTGCAAATACTTAAACGTTTGTACATAATCCGTTTCCCGGCATACGTGCATGATTTACATACTCTTGAAAACTCTTTGATAAACAGGTATGGAATTTTCCGCTTTCTGCAAATAGAAACACCTAGAACACTTGACGTAGAGTAGAAGAATCTCAACGCCGAAAACCATTATACGGTGTACGAGGCGACATTCATCTATTAAGTGTATATTAAATAGTATATTAATTGTTCTTCGTTCGATGACCCATATCGCTGTACATCATAGCTATCTCGGACCCTCTGGACAGGAGATTGTATTATATCAACACAATGGGCTTGATGCACTTTAAAATAATTCCATTTTTTTTCCATGAAAAATGGTACATCACAATAGGAAAGATTAGAAGAGATTTTTCATTCAAAACTCACCACAGATCATAGGAATAGTTTTTGCTTTTTGCATAATTTTAATTTTTTTAATGTTCACATTAGCATTGTTAAGTACGGCCCAAGTGGACCTAAAAATGTGATTCGCACTGCAAGCATTGTGCAAAAATTTCATAAAAATCGCATGGTTGAATTTGGATACTTTATAGAATTCCGATTTTTTCTATAAAACTTTGAAACCCGTATTCTGAAAATTAGGTATTTACGAGCGGTACTTTACATATCAAACTGGATTTGTTGACAATTTTTCGGCTATATAAGTTTCATAAACACAATGTAGAGTCGAAAATTAGTCCGTCATTGTCGACGTTTTACCACATCTTAAATCATCATTGTGGTGTCCTTTTGAAAACATTTGAGTAGGGTACTCGCTGAACATAGCGAAAATACTTCGTACCGTTTCTGCTGAATTGGAGACAGGAGGAAGAATACATTTAGACAGAATACGTAATTAAATTATCATACTTGTGACATAAAGAAAATATGTTTACACTACTGTTTTCAGTGGGGGGCGCCTATGATGAACGGCTTTTATTTCTCCTTTTTCTGTAGACATGGAGGTACCAGACATACTGATAAATTCAAGGGGGATTGTAGTCCAGTAATGACAGTATGCTTTCTGGCCTGGACATGTACTTGGACTTTGTGAACTGAAGCTAATAACGTAAAGCGTTATTTTTTGGTACAGTTTGAATTAAAATATAATTTCTTAAAATTGAATTCGAATTTTTATTATATCGAATAATTAAATACCAATTTTAATTGGTTCTTCACGGAAAATAACACTAACTAATGAAATTCTATTCTAAAAGTTTATATTAATAATTTTAATTGTTTAAAATAACGCACCCGAAACGGGAAAACTGAGATTTTCATTATAATGCCGGAAAAATGAATTAAATTATTGAATGGACTAACGCGCTAGATAGCTTTTCTTGTTGTCTGTCCTGAATGGCAAAAAAAGTTAAAATTTTAATATCTTGACTAAAATAACACTTCTTGGAGGCTAATTCAAAGATATTTAAGATTCTATTCCCCTGTTGAAAGGACTACTTGCAGCTCGTGTACAAGTTTACGTCATGTGACTGCCTCAGAAATGACAAAATAAAAGAAGAATATACAGATGATTATAAGAGGTGCTCATAAGATTTCACTTCCAAGAGTCTTTTGCATCTTTTTACATTCAGCATCAGATCTTAAAACGTTCCTTGTCCTTATTTTAGTCCTGCAGATTGTTGATATCGGTGGACGCAGATTTACAAATGAAGTTTTGATAGTTCCATAGTAACAATCCGATGAGGCCATTCTTGGCCGGCATATTGCGCAGCTTCGACCCAATTTAACCGACATCGTATCTTTGAGCTTCATAAACGAACGCCCTGTAAACATCGAGAAGTTAAGTCTCTATGTACCTTTTAGAAACTAATTACTTGAATTCCTACATGTAAACGTTTATATTCAAAAAGTTTTCATGCCTATACCTCCACTTTCATGATGATTTAATTTGAACCACTCACAACTCCATTCAGGAATAATATATCGTGGTGTGTCGAGCTTCGTGCTTGAGTTGTTTCCGAGTTTATTACAACTTATGCAAGAATGGCGTGTAGTAACACAATGCTTAGTATACTATGTTGCACATCTAGAATTCGGTGTCTTATCTTGACATAATACTCTGTCCCCCTTTCACTTGTCGTCTTGCCTGGCTTGGACTCGATTCCGCTTAAATTAAACAACCAAAATGAAAAATTTAGCCCCATTCAAGTAGAATAAGATTAATTAAACATGTTGGAACGTTCCTGAAACTCCACTAACTTTTACTTTATTTAATATTGAAAAGCGATCTTTGCTGCTTTACATAATCTGGCATAAAAGACAATAAATTATTAAGTAGTATTGGACGATGGTATTGTTATTCGAAAGAAGGCCGCCATGATGACTCAACCTTGCGGATGTTGCGGAAAGTAGCGTCGAGAGCCAGCTGCCAAAAAAGTTGACTTATGGCCCCCTTGGCACATGTCTGTATAAACGAAATATATACTCAAAAATAAGGCCATTATGCTCTAATAATTTTTCATCGTTTACGTGGAAACACAGAATCCAGATATTGGGAAGAGGTATATAATTTTGGTGTGGGTTCATAAATCACTATCTGACTTGAAGGCATCGATATAAGCAAGATTCGGGAAAGGGTGCGTTCTTAGTTCTTTTCTACGTTATTTACCATACTTCATTTCCAAGCATAAAATTAGGGTCACCTCGTAATTTGAATTCGATTTAATAGCTTATAGTTTATTCAATTTCTTTCACTTTCGACACAATTTATTAACTTTACGTAGTGATTTTGTCATGATTTCTCGAATAAAAAAGAATTTTGTGCTTAATGCAAAACGTATTAAAAATAATAAAATTAAAAAAACATGCATTTATTCCGAACATGAAAGTTTTTACGGACTTCGATACCGAGTTTTTCTCCACTAGCAGCGATAACAGCTTGTAGACGACAAGGCATGTTTCGAATCAGGTTTTGGATCACATTCTGCGGAAGATTGTCCCATTCTTGCTCTAGCATTTCGCAAAGCTCTCTGGAATTTCCAGGAGCCGGCACATGTCTTCGTAAGCGCCTCTTTATCTCACCCTAAATATGCTCTTTCGGACGCAAATTCGTACTTCCAGCAGGCCAGACAAATCGCGTGATTGGAACCTCGTACAGAAAAGCGGGGACCATGCGAGCAGTGTGGGGCCGTGCATTATCATATATAAAGGTTGCGTTCGCTGTAAAAATAACAATGAACGGTACAACATGATCTTCTAGAACGTTCATCGGGTACCGGTAGGCATTCAAAGTTCCATCTTTGATAAAGACTAACTTCGTATGAGGTTGAAACAAAATTCCTCTCCATTGTAATGCTGTTAACGCATTTCAGGCATTTTAGTTGTAGGTAGCTTTTTGTGGAACGCTAATCGAAACGTGAATTTTGTTTAAGATCATTTTAAATGCCGAAGGGTCAACCTAAGATGGAAAATTGACCCCTGAATTTGTTTCTACAAGTTTTAAGAAATTTTTCAAGTGACCCTAATTTTATGCTCGCGACTGTATTTACTTGACTGGGAAAGGTATATTAGGGCACCAATTATTCAGAATATATTGCTTCTGATGCCAAGAAATATTGCGGAAGCAGACTAACATAAGGAAATTGGAATTTCTAATACAATTTAAGACCACCATTATGTCAAGAAGTAGTTTATGAACATTAGATATATTCCGTAATTGCCGTACTAATATCGGGAAATGAATACTGAATATTATGATAGAGGTATTGTTATAAAATAACATAACAAATTTGGGACTCTTCTAATGTCTGGATTTTCATAATGGTTAAATTTTAACATTATCGGACTTTGTAGGTTCAACTGGGGTGTTCTGTTTCGATCTTGCGAACGAAGTCTAAGGCCCAGACGGAGACTTCGTTGCAAGTATGGAACCGACGCAGGTCTTCAGTTTGCGAACCTCAACTGTTGATACTGAACATAATTCATTAATAATGTTTAAACCAGAATATTAGAAGTGCTACGTGAAGATTTTTTGTTGCTAGAGAGTTACCTCTACAGTTTAGAAAACTGTGGCATACGAACTGACGGTTATCCTCATTATGATTCACGTGATCATAAGGTGATGTTTCAATATGAGGCGATAACGTGCCATCCAAGCTTGACACTCATCTGATAAGATTAACACTTACAGCTCTTGGTACTAAAAAGTAAAAAAAAACCACAACGTTCAGTTTAACTGAACAGGCGTGTAAAATGGCGCATTGAATTAATATGATTGACGGCTAAGCAATGAGATAACCGCAGTATATAAATCTTTATTCAAGTCAATATTCCTGTTCATGGCCGGTGTAAACAATTTAGTGAGTCAGTCCTAGAACTAGACGCTTTCAGCACTAATGTGGGTCAAATTAGTGGAAACAACAGAGCTGTCGGGGTGTAACTCAGTTAAAACCGAGTGTGAAACCCAATTTTGTCTCGAATCGTTTAACACTTTCCAGGAACAATAATTGTATAATTAATTCCGTTTCATCCAGGCAGTAACTACTAATCCACTTAGGTGTATTCACATCTGATTTTTGTTGAGAGTTTATCAAGGACGGATGTGAGCGAATCTGTAGATGATGTCATAAATGAAAATACGGATAGGTGGATACCAAAAACATTTATTACTGCTGTGACAGCTTAGTTCCATATTTCTCGGAAAATATCTCATATATAATCCGACTAATTACTATCCGATATCGGAAAGCCATTGGAACATTTGGCTCTTATTCAACATTTCTCCCGAATTTTGCATCGACGTTCCAGAATTCCCTTTAATCTGCGTAGTGTTTAAGCATTTTCAATTATGTTTTACTTAACTAGTTAACTTGACGAAATTGATCGTTTTGCCGATAAACTTTCAATCAAAGATCACATTGTTGCATGTTAGTCACAAATCATTAAACCAACTGTCAATAAAGCCATCACGCATCAGCTAGAAAATCTGATCCGAAGGGATTAACGTCGGATTAAGCTTTGGAATTTCCCTTCAATCTGGTAATGCACTGGGATTTTCCTTTTCCAAGTGGATATATGGGTGAAGCACGAACTGGAATGGAAAATTAGTTGCCACTCCCTAATAAATAAAAGGTTGCTAAATTGAACGAGATATTGGTTGCACGTTTTGAGGTTTCACAGAGTTTAATTTACTGTATTGCTAAACTCTATTGGGCTCCTGGTTATTGATTTGAACATTGTTTGTTAATTGCTAAGAGACTGGAACTGATCGAAGCAACTTGTCAGCATTGAGATCGGGGAGGTAAAAGAAACTCATGGTGAAATTGGCATGGCAGAATCATTAAGAAAATGACAATTACTAGCCCAAAATCTGAGAGAGACAAAAAAAATTTTTGGATATTAAAAAAATTTCTGAGGAGTCCTATTGTTGGTCATAAATGGAAATTTAGTGCAAATGTCGATTTCGAGGCATAAGTGACAACTCGGTACCATATAAATACTGGGAAAATTTCAAGGAATATAAATTGGAAATACTTTGGACAACGCAAAAAAATGATCGATCGGGGTTTTTCGTAGAGGTGAAAAAGGAGCGTCCAGGAAATTCTCGAACGCACCCGCTCAATATTTAACTTAATTATCTTGCAATCTGTAGCAGATATAAAAACCAAACAAAAATAATCTTAGAAGTTCAACATGCTCTATTTGAACAACAAAGTTTTCCGTACCGAGCTTATTACACGAATCCAAATGAACTTTTTATATTATGATTTGTATCTTTTCTAAAATCCTTAGGATTGAAGTCTGAATCGCCTTGTATGTAGAAGCTCCACAACAGTAAATGAGCGTCATATCTTCAAAAATTATGTAGAATTTTCCCCAATGCAGACGCTCACTTAGTAAACTCTAGTTGACCGTGTGCTTTTTATTCAGAATTTTAAGATAATAAAAGGTTGTAATTCTTGTGTGTAGTGTTGGGAACTGAAGCAATGAACGCAACTGTAACTATAAATTTTAGTACTATTTCCTTAATGTGCCCTATTTAGATCCTAAACTACGAGTTAAGAGCGGGTTAATCGTTCGAAACTCGCCCTTCATATTTAGAATTTAATAAGCCTTTTTGCGCTCTAAACACGTGGTTTTTGGGAAACGTGCATTATTTATTATTCGAACAATGGTTTTAAGGGAGGAAGAAACTCCACGATTAGTGAAGATGAACTTCTAAAAGCTGCCATTTCTAGATGATTCACGTTGTCGTAAATTTTTTATTGTTTGACCGTGAAGTGCCCGCCAATATGAGTAAATTCCAATATGTGACCTGCCCGATATTATGAATCGTCCTTTGCAGCTATAGTAGCTAGCACTTTGAATAAAATTGATTCATAACCGATTATATAGAAAAAATTTAGGTAGGTACGGGTGAAAAATAGAAACATTTTGTCGTTTGCTCGCTTCTCAAAACAGGAAAGTAAAACGTATCAAAATGTCAACTAATATGTTTACCAAGCGAAGTTTCCAAATCCTTTATTGGAAATTCATCTAGCTGATTTCCATAAAGTTTTATGTTAAAAGCGACGATAACCATCAATTCTTTACGTTTTCTGTAGCAAGGCATTTTGCATGCATAACTGGATTTGGATTTTCGGGATCAAGGTAAAGTCGAGAGTTTGTGATCAGTTAGTTACTCAATCCGAACTGAAGAAAAACAGCTATTTGGTCGTAACTTTCATTTAAATCCACGGGATCCAGTTCCGAGTCGAATAACAATTAGAAAGTTGAAACATGATATTTGGATGGAGATTAACGCAATCTAAATTCAAATGTTGGCGAGAGTGATGCTAAACTTTGACTTCAATGGTGCCAGCAGCCTAGATTGGGTTATTTGGGTGTTGTAATTAAAAAAATCTCTGTTACACAAAATACCCTTTTCTGAAAATTTCGCACCTGTAATTTTCGAATTGTGCTTCCTCTGTCGTCCTTCAAGTTGTTCATTTATGATTTTATTGACCTTTTTTTTGACACGAGAAAAATCGTCAAAAAGATACCCGGTTCATCGTCTCACATGGTATTGGTGTATACATTAAGCACCTCGGGGTTACCCGCAACTATTCACTTTCGACGATTTGGGATTACCAAAGTGGTATTACGGACCTGAATTAGATGCCAACATTAAAATATTGGTTGAAAATAGCTCAATGTCGGTATAGAACTTCCAAATAATAAGGAAAAAAGTAAGGGTGTTGGTATTACTTAAAAATAGCTTGATAACCAATTTTTGGGTCGTTTTGTATGCTGCCAATTACACGAAAAAATCCGCCATTATATTCAAGATACGGAAATTAGACCCTAAGAGAGTAGGTATGTTATTGGATATACGCCGTACTTAAGGGCTGCATGATCATTGTTTAGCGAGTAACTTGGAATAATTTTGAATGGCTTTACACTGATTAACGCAACTGCTTATACTAAACGGTATCCTGACCACTTTTCTAATAGATCTACAACGTAATTTGGAAAAGAACGAAGAAGTAATTAGGTTATTAAATCTGAAATTCTGTGAAATAACCGAACTTCCTATAAATTTCATTCCACTGAATAATTAAAGGGTGCAATTACAAGAACTTCAGCAACTCTTTTCAAGTTTTTAGAAAAAGATGAAATTCTATTACCCCAGTTCGTGGCTCGCACAATTTGGGCGAACGACATATATCTCCCGGTTAATTTTTTACTGTTAAGTTTAACAAATTCCTTGTAGAACATTTATGTAAACACTGTTAAGTTAGACGTTAATATAGGGGTGGTCCTAGAAACATGTAACGAAACATTCAAGTTCAGACACCTGTATTCTTAATCTGAATAATAATGCCATCACGTTTTGCTTCCTGAGCTCTGGAAAAGATTGAAATTTAAGGTGAAATTTCAACAATATCATTGACGGATCGCAATGCTAGGAATTCATACTCTTGAATTCAAGGAAAACTTGCTTGAACACTTAAAAAAAAAATTAAAGAAAACTAACCAACAATACAATCGGAAATTCAGACTATATGTGCATGCAGCACTTCCTAAGACTAAGGCCGAGACTTCTATGGTCTCGCTTTCAGTCTTCTATTTACAATTAAGTCTCGGATCGAGACCGAGTCTCTTGTCTGCTCTCACAAAAGCAATTACGCTCTCAGTCTGATTAGACCTCGATCATGAAAATTTCAGTAAATGCGTACAATATGTGAAGCTCATCGGAGGGCCATTAGTTTCTTCGATAATTTGGAAGCTTTCTGTAGATTTGTCACTGTTCATACGTAACGATAACACTTACATTTCACATCACTTACTCTAATTATTTCATCCGGATTTGTTCCTTTGAAAGTTCTGAAGGAAACTTTCGCAATGCGGAGACGAACGCGTATTTCTAGAAATTGCCTTTATGATATTCATTAAAACGGATTAGATAAGAAGCAATCGTCCATGCCCAATATTATAATTAACTTCTTACGTTCCTCATTCTCCTTGAAATCAAATTTAAATATATTGATGATCAAAAATACTTATTAGTAATTTTCAAAGCCTCTGAAGGTCCCCGTTACAGCATGACAGGCAAATCCATTTCCTTCATTTCAAGGCATTTCCTCCTTTACTGGGAAATATTTTCATTCTTTGAGGTTCTTAAGATCGGAAATTTTCCACTTAAATCCGTCTCGCTGGTGTGCTTCACGAGTCGTGAAGGGAATGAAATGGAATTCCGTTTAATACAATGGAGTTTTCAATACCTCAGCGATATTTATCGCATTAAAATAGCATGGAAAGTGATGGAGAGTCGATTGGTCAATTTCATACAGAAATAGAAATATTCAAAACGTTTGATTTCTTAATTAGTTTAAATTATTTGACTCTCATTATTCACTTTGATGGCGTTCTTCTGTAGTAATTTGTTATGAATTCTGGTTAACATAAATGTTAAACCATATTCCAACAGCATTTCGCTACAAGAGTTGTTAGTAGTTCGTTATATTTTTGGATTACCAAAATCATCGAATTAGATGTTCAGTAGTTTATGATTTCCGAAAAAAAAACAGGAATAACGGATGTTTCGAATACAAAACAAAAACTTTTGCAGTTTCGAGGATAATTTTTTGGAAAGAACATTCTTAACACGACTTCGAGCAAACAACTCCGCTAGGAATTTTGATGCAACCAATCTTCATTATTTATCTCTTTCTCTATCATCTATGATATCTCAATGTCGTTCATAATATCGAAAAGGACTTTTGAATACTTATCAGACAAAACATAAAGTTCATGGGAATAAAACTGATAATTAACTATATCTCAGGTTATTCGTCGGATCGGCGATAATTGAATCACAGATTTCCCGTTTCCTTGACGATTCTTTCTGCTTCAAAGCTTCCTCGGAACTACAAAAACGTGGGATTTACACAACATATCAACCATAGTCAAAAAATGTTCTAACATTTGCAGACATTTAATATTAAAAAAAATAAAAATTTATTTAATAAGTGGCGGCTTGAAAAGGTTCAAAAGTTCCGGATAAATTCGTTAAAAATTTAAGGAAATATTTTTCATAACAATATTGAAACACCTCAAATATTGTTTTTAGTTGCGTACGGACGTCCCTAGTGTAGGTGGAAAAATTCTACCTATTCCAAAAAACGCAACATTTATCCCCCCACAGCGTGTCCCTAATTTCATATCCTTTTTCCAAAACGTCTTTGAAATATTCCAAAAAAAAAAAAAATTAAACACTCTGTATCTTAAAAACGAAGCGGTTTCGAACCTCATTTTATTCAATCTAAATATATGTTTTTATGCTCTCTACATCCCTTGAAAGTTAGTCGGTATGCCTATGAAACACCCTGTATAACCAAGTAGGTGCCTACCATACCTGCGAATAAAACATCGTCCTTACGAAATAGAAAACAATGTCTAGAAGATTCCAGTTTCTTTCCTTTAATCATAAACTCATCTTTCTGAATACAACAAAACGTCATTAACCGTATCTATTACTGCAAATGTCTTTTAATTTTTCTGGGTTTAACCCTTTACCATTTAAGGTGGCAAATCATCGTCTTGCTTAAAGGTCGCAGAGACACTCAAACTTTAAAGTCCGCATTTTAAAGGGAAATATTGAACTAAAATTAGCATCCAACCCTTGCATATACAAGCGCAGGCGATATTCGCTTGTTGAAACTATTTTTGGAAAACTCGGATAGAGACTAATGGGAATCCAGAGTTATAAATGACTCTAATTTTTAATGGACAGAAGAAAAACGTTTGCCGTTTTCGTAGCCAGATTTGTGAAACAAATTTCATATAGTTGATTATAATTAATGCAGTGTAAGTTTTGTGCAGTTAAAAGACTATGCATTTAGAAAACCAGGCGATTCTAAGTTAAACAAATGTAATTAATATGGGAAAAAATCACGTTATAACATTCAATGGAAAAGCAACAATATGGCCCAATCTCGTGTTTACATTTTCCGATAGAGTGAAGTCTTTAAGTGGAGGATAAATAACTGGAAGAGATTACATCTTTTTCTCCCGAAATGCAGTACAAGTATCGATCTGAAGGAGACTGCGTAGCGGGCTTTCGAAATCACAGGCAGGTGCGTCCCGCTTCGGACGAAAATTTGAAGTTTTTTTCTCAGGTCTCTCAATGGACATAACATTCTTAAATTTCGCATAAAAACTTTGATAATACCGATTGGCGATTTTCTGAGAAAATTGTAGATCAGGGCGGCAGTCGCAAACGCACGAAACTCTTCAATTGTTCCGCCTACAACATTCGTTTCTCTCATTAGAAATCCTTCACTCATTAGGAAAAAAAAATTCCGACACTCGTGCATTTTCAAATTTCGATTTTAAATGCCGCATTAACTCCTCGTGCGCTATTAATAATCGTACGTAATGATAGAGTGCATAATAAAATGCTAAAGGTCAACGCGAATCGTTAAGGAGAGTCATTAAATGCATTATATGCCTCCTCTTTTTAACTGATATTATATGTTTTATTCGATTTGCAGATCTAACGCTATCATGAAATTGTAGGTCAAACTTGGGAATGCCAAGTTGAGATTAACGTTTTCGCCACAAACAGAAGCATGGTAATATTTCAAAGTGCATCATTTAAGTGTATGTCGAGTACTTTGTACATAATTTATCTACGACTGCGACCACAAATCGTTTTAGTGCTCTTGGCACGATTTTAGGCTCGGTATTTATAACATTGCGAATAACCCTGGCTTCAATTCATACATCACTTGCCTAAATGTATTTACATAAATATGAAAGTTCATATCCTCCACAAATATTTTGGGTTCGATGCTTGAACTTTTAACAAGTGCGGAGAGCGATATCACACGCTTACTTCAGGGCGGCAAAGACCTCTTCGCACGTGTTACGTACGCGTTTTGAGTGTCAGCGCATGTGTGTGAACTTTAGAGTTTCCGTAAGTTAAATTAAATATTATCGTGCAATAAAAGTTTTACATTCGCATGTGCGGTAAAAAGTGCACGCCAAGGTCAAATATCCGCAAAAAGTTTTGACATTGACACGTGTCACATTGATTACGTATGGCAAATAGCCGCTTTCAACTCACACATGTATGCAGCACTGCCTCTTTAGCGCACCCTTGTGGGAAAAATGGATAGGCCAATTTTGTCTATGCCAGGGTTTTGTCTATTGTGACAAGAACAATAATAATTCTCTCGACAGTGATATAAGAGGATGCATATTCTTTAACGTCAGCGCAGCGTCACCTCCCCAGATGTATCTCTAGGCAAAAGCACTTCAATCGGGGTCACTCTAAGTCAGAGGTGTGCACCACGAACGAGGTTTTTTGACACTTTTCACAGCGCTATCATTCAAAAAATTTGATCGGAAAGTTCACCCTGTAGCTCGTGCGTTAATAGTCACTTCATTCGCAGGTTATGTAAATAACCGTTACTATTACCACGTGCTCGTAAGAAAATATAATGCAACTAGTAGAAGTAGGAAATCCTTACGCTGACGTGCCTTCTATCAATCTGTAAGTCACGATTGAAGAGATTGGTAATTTTTCAAATAACAGGTGGTGCGCCGTGATTGTATCCGCTGTAGAACGTTTTCGAGCTCTTCAAAGATTTTCACACCCAAATGAGTAATTGTACTGCCCACTTATTGTTAGGATTGATGTAACTCCGGGTTACATCTGAATATATGCGGTTGATAAATGATCTTTCTATTGTGGTACTTTATGGTTTAAGCAGCAAAATCGTATGGTTTTTAAGGCAGGGATGTCTCAGATCTTATACTCCAATAACTTACACATTTTATTTGACGAAACTCAAATACTCCAATAAAATTTTCCAATGAAATAAAATCTAGAAACTTGAGCCATAATATTCCGCCGAAACTAAACTTGGGAAAAATTGAAAGCTGTAAACGTATATTTGAGGTGGCGTTCGTTTCATTTGTTGAGATAAGGCTCAGATAAGCCCTTACCCGCGTTGTATATCCTATTTTACGCTTTTAGTTTCTCTATTGGGGATTTTGGTGGATTTCGTTTCAAATAATAAGGTATGTGCCTGAAAATGTGTTATTTATCACAGCGAAGTTTGTGCGACAGAAGGTCACATGTGTGCATATGGCAGTGACACAGTATTCTGGAACTAGGTCTAGGTTTTGCTCGTAGTACAATAAATATGTTGAGGGTATTCCAATTGGATGTACCCTTTTACTACACACATACAGGACTTCCCAGGGTATGTGACCAAGGCTTCAGGACTGGTCAAAAAAGCACATTTGAAGATGAATTTCTCACCTACTCATAATATTCTGAGGGATTCGGTGATAAAGTTTTCAAAAAACAATTGTCTTCCCATTTCCGAAGAGTCACAGCGTCTCACATTAAATTAGGTACGCTAAAAGCTTTTGTGAAGTATCACAAGAATACACAACATCAAGCGTTTCCAGTGGCGGAGATTTGAGTATCTAAGCACTAATAATAAAAACGAATTATGCATCGGAAAAAAGAAGAATGATCTTTATTACGAAATGCAGCATTCAGCATAGACCAAAAGCGTCGATGGATATTTCTCGCCGATTCGCCGTAAGCTTAATTTTTGTAATTTAGCGTCCATGAGCCGGCTACATTTGAATTGTCGACATCAGTCAGAGGTCACAGATAAAATAAAAATCAGAGAAATTTTAATTTGAGACGCTAAAACTTTGAATATTAAAAAAATATATTATATTATCGTCGACGACGGGGTATAACTATTAGGAGTTGGAATTAATTCGTAGCGTTTTTTTTTAAGAAAAAAATTTATTGATTTTAAATGAAAATAAAAAAATACATTAATTAAAGTATTGCCCATCGCTTTCTACTACTTTTGACCAGCTTTCGAGCAGGGCACGAATACCGCGTCGGAAGAACGCGTTGTCTTTAGATGCAATCCATGAATCGACCCATTTTTGACAATCTTCGTAAGAAGTGAACTTCTGCTCAGACAGACTATGATCCATCGAACGAAACAAATAATAATCAGATGGAACAACATCTGGGGAATACGGCGGGTGGGGCAGGATTTCCCATTTAAGTCTTTCCAGGTATGTTTGTACCGGTTTTGCGACGTGCGGACGAGCATTGTCGTGCAGCAAAATGACTTTGTCGTGTCTTTTGGAGTATTCCGGCCGTTTTTCTTTCAATGCACGGCTCAATCGCATCAGTTGTAGTCGGTAGCGGTCTCCAGTTATGGTTTCAACAATTCATAATAAATCACACCCCTCTAATCCCACCAAATACAGAGCAGAAGCTTAGACCCATGGATATTCGGCTTTGCCACTGATGTTGACTGGGCTTAACCCATGACTTTCTGCGCTTCGGATTGTCGTAATGGATCCATTTTTCATCACCGGTGACAATCCGATGCAAAAAACCTTTTCTTTTTTCCCGTTGAAGCAGCAGTTCACACGTCAAAAAACGCCTCTCAATGTCCCTTGGTTTCAATTCATATGGAACCCAATGTCCTTCCTTTTGGATCATATACCCAAAGTTTTAAGACGTTTTCCTACCGTTGATAAGTTAACTCTCAATGATGTAGACAATTCTTGAAGTGTTTGACATAGGTCTTCGTTGAGCAATGCCTCCAAAGCATTGTCTTCAAATTTTTTTGGCTGACCAGGTCGCTCCTTGTCAACCAAGTCGAAATCACCAGCTTTAAAACGTGCAAACCACTTCCGACACGTTTGTTCAGCTAGAGCATGTTTATCATATACTTCCACTAAAATACGATGAGCTTCAGCAGCACTTTTGTTCATATTAAAGTAATGAAGTAAAATTCCCCGCAAAAACCCTTTATTTGGCACAAATTGTGACATATTCAATAAATTATAAAATGTCGTTATTTATTATTCAAAAAGTGGGTATGCAAAGCAAATGACCTCTAATGACCGTTGTTTCACGATAAGGATATTATTGTAGATAACAACGAAATACTATACTATCTATGCCATCTCTTGTAAAACGCTACAAATTAATTCCAACTCCTAATATTATTCCTAACTTATGCGATGATGTCTTCACCGCATTCGAGCGTTATTGATGAATAACGTCACGTTTATACCCAAATATTAATTCATGGAGCACTGATCAACGCATTTTTCCAGAAAAATCCAGCGTTTCTTCGGCTGGATTCGATTCATCCCAACCCAGTGTGAGCTTCGACAGTGTTCGGGTCTCGTCGGCTCGGTAAGTCGGGACAGTGGCGGGGGCTCGGCAGGCAACGTGGCGGCGACGTAGGGCGGCGTTACACGCGCCGACAGCTACGGGATGCACGCCAATGTGCATGCCGACAGGTGAGTGTTAATTCTATGAGTAAAAAAATGCAATATGATTGAAATTATACAGGATAACTCATATCGTATGTGGTGCTATATTGGCCGAGTTGTTGAAGTCACAGTATTAGCTGGATTCGGTTCTTACTAAACGAATATGTGTAACTAGCTTCAAAGCCTACACCAATCCAATCACTATCCAACGCTGAATTACATCAAAATTGTATACCTTTAATGTAAAAATTTTCTGAAAATATGCCGAAATTTAACGATTGAATACTGTTGATTGGTAATGCACACGATCAAATATTGTTTAATTTCATAAAATACAGCGTAATTAGACAACATTTACTCGTGTGTGTTGGACCGTAAGCTGCGGACTTTAGCCATAATTCAACAACTAGATCTTATAGTTATGAACACGGCCTTAGTACTAGTTAGTATTCTGTACACTTTGTTCTGTTGCCAGATCATTTGTCACTTTTTGTAGAAACTCGTGGAGACTACCTCCAGACGAGACCTTACAGGTTGCCGATCCAAAGGCAAAGAAGGCTGAGGTAGGTGATGAAGAGGTCAGTACTCGCAACACCAGAGGAGTCACCACTGCACCATGTTTTCCTGATTTAATGCAGTTTTTGGTAGTAGTTAATTATTCATGCTAATTGGAGATCTCAAGCAGGAAGTTTTAATTTATACATAATATTACATTTAAAATATTTTTAACAATAACCATCGTTTGTTCCGTCTCACTTGTCAAAGTTCTTACTTCGTTAAAAGCAGAGGACTTGTATTCTTACTCCGACGTTGCCCGAAAAAGTAATGAAAGTAATGACCTGTTCAGTTTTGCAACTTTCAACTTAAAAACCTTTGGCAAATACCCAAATCCGTCTTTTAATCTTTCCTGAGATCCTGCTTTAAAATTGATGTGGCAGATTTCCTGAAAATATTACTTTATTCGAAGATCCTGTTATGCCTCAACTGAAGTATAAAGACCATTCTCTTGCAATCGTAGAGTGGTGCGTATAATATAAACACACCAGTGGTGCAAATACCCTACGATAATAATCAAAATGTTTATTTTAGTCTCAGACACTAACCTATCGGACTTCAGTGTTTTTTATGATATTAGCTTCTTCAACAAAAGCTCAACTTTTTTCAGAAACACTCCACATTTTCAATTCCTCAAATATTCTCTTAATCTTATTTCTGAATAATTCCCCTCCTTGTGATTGCAGTTCATGTCCTTCCCACTCTCCTCGCCAATACGATCTTTTCACTCCATCAGAAGCTTCGTCCAGCATGGAAGAAGCAAAGCTGCACCAATATTTTAATTCAAGCAACTACTCCATCCTACGGAAACAGAAATTTTCGCTAACTGCTAAGGCTAATCCACTCCCAAAGGATATTTTGTCTCTGAGACCTTTTGAATTTCGGACCTTCAGACCCTCCATCCCAATGTCCAACTTCTTGTTTTTGTCTAAGAATTTCGGGCTTCTAGGTCGCAGAAAAGTCTCTCTAGCACACTCTGCATAGTTGTCTAATAGTATTTCCCCGCTAATTAATTTTCAAAGGATTTCCCTTCTTTCCTATCGTTCGAATTTGAAACGTTGTTGTTAAAGGTTGATGTGTAACGTTAGTGGGTACCTGCTTGAGATCAAGAGTAAAATTTGGAAACTTCTTGTTCAATTTTGACTATGCATTTGGAATGGACTAGTGGTATGTTCAGGAATGAGTACTGACTGAAATTTTTGGTATATTTTTCGAGTTTTAGACTTTTAGACTAGCATTTTTCACACAATAAGAAATACCGGGTATTTATGCTTATGCCGCTGAGACATATATTATTATTTATCATAAACAAGCACTAATCAATACCTTGTGCTCCTTATTTACTCGTCTGAAATGGCATTATTTGCTTTATTTCCTTCCTAAGATAGAGCTTAATAAAGTATCGAATTATTCGATCAATCGATTCCCGTCATTATCTGCTAAGGTTACTTTAAGCCTCTTTATCCTTTTAATGGCTTTTGCGGGATACAAGCTTTTTGTCTGGATCGTTAAAATTCAGCAGCTACTGTTTTTTATTTCTCTCATCTTTTTTAATTCATCAATCTTACATGCATCAAGCATACTTCTCTTCCCTGGTGAATTCTCGCTAAAAACCTGAAAAACTTAAAAATTAAGCACAGTTCAAGTTGTAGCACAATTTAAATGATGCATTATACGGTTGTTAAAATTGCAATTCCGGACGAGTGGCTAATTACTTTAAGAAAAGCTCAAACTTTAGGATGAAACTAGTACACTCATATAGACTTTTCTCATTTCTAGCTTGGAAGTTGTCTAGGAAAATTTGGGGTGTATATCGACTTGAACAGAGTTTTAAACTTTGGAAGGATTAGTGCCGTTTTCATACCATGTCGAGCTTCAAGTTAACCAAGTAGGAGTATCCAATACTCCTATAATATATAGTTTTAGTCCGTATACACCTATTGTTATACCTCTTACAGCCACGCAGCATTTTTGAGAATGAAACACCTTTAGAATATTAGACGATTAGAGTTACAAGGTAACCCTAGCACTTTCCATGAATTAAATATATCTCGTTAGCCTTAAGATCTTCATTTTTCTCCAATATTGTCCATTACCCTTTTTGCCTTTCATGTCCGATCTGCACATATTGGAAAGATAATATGCGAAAAATGTCGGAGCAAATTTCTAAGGGTAACGAGAACGCACATTCTTTTAGTTCTTTGATGTAGATATCGCTATTAATTAGAGATACTATTACTATTCTACCCCAATAATTTTATCCCAAATAAACTCATTAATTACATTAATGGGCCGTAAGGTAAAGGTTAGCGCACGATTCACCCTAGTATTTGACCAATAGAGTACTTACAGAAATTTACATGTACTAAAATTGGAGAATGAGGATCCAACCTCAAAAAAAGTGCCAATACGATTCGCAATTCGGAAAAATTCATAAGAAGCTTCAGTAAGAACTTTCCTTGAAGAGAGCCTAGTCAATCAGCAGCACAGAATTTGCGTCTCCTCCAAATGGTAACCCCTTGTATGTTATCATTCCTAATTTTAAACCAAAATGCTAAATGCAAAAGTTGTAGGCACCAACGTAGATTATTACAAAAGCTCTACGGAAGTACCATTAATCGGGTTCTTTTTGAAATATGACGCATACTTCTAATTTTTTAATAGAGCACCATGTAGATGCCTATTTCAATACATGAGGATTTTCACACTAATTTAAGAGATAATCGTTTAATGACTTGCAGAAATAATAAGTCATTAAACTAGAGAAGTCAACAAGCTACGAGCTCGTATTACCTCTTAGATGGAATGCTGTCGCTAGTTTTTGATTGCCCACTCTATGCACACAAGACAGGTCATTTATGCCTTAATAGCGGATGTACTCCAGAACATAATTGACAGGGTACATTTGGCCTTAAAATTCACTTACCTACCCTTATTTACACAACTATTAATATTCGTTACACACCCAAAACAAAATCACACGTTGTTTGCCTGGACGTCCTCATTCCGTCCCTTTATATGAAAGTCACGTGTGGCAGAAACGTCCCAGACTAGTGAGAAAATGCTTTTCCATTATATAAAAATAGGTACTTTTAATATATTGGTAGTTCTGGGATTAAGGGTTGTTTTATCAATCTGGAAATGGGGGTCGAAAGGGAATGTCGCATATTGCATAAAGTTCGGTCATTTACTATATTCTTTTTTATTTATCGCGAGGATAAGCACTTAATAAAATAAAATATCTTGAAGTGTGAAGTGCACAGTATACCATTTTGACCCTGTTTCTGATTAGCTACAGTAGACGTAGAGTTGATCGAGTGGAGTTAAATTTTTCTGCGAAAACCTTAAATGGTTTGCAGTTTAGATCTTTGGGCGTGTATTGAATTAGAGAGAACGTACGTGTCTAGAGGGCACCGGGAGAACGTAATATTCAAATAACAAAGACAGAGATATGATATGCACGTCCCGTACAGACTAGACTAACGGTTTAAAATTGATAATGGGAGTGTATACGGGTTGAATAAAGATGGCGATATGAATATATGTTCTTGAGTTGGATTATTTGTCACAATTTTAGCACCATCAGAGCCGTGACAATATACAGTGGTGGCCATTGAGATAGAGCCAGCTGATACTTTTGCTAGAATTCAACACCACACCTTTTTAGAAACATTTTCATAAACCTCTATACAGTTCCTATGCATGTTCAATAGGAATTATTTCGAATGCGCACCGAAACGAAAATTATAAGTGAACATGATAAAAATTCAAACTTGTTTGGTCTTGTTTGGTTTCAATTAGTCTCATTAAAAGTCAATTCTGGTCATTAAAATAGAGACGTGAAAAATAAAATACATAGCACTAGTGTTCCTTCAAGTTTGCACTTGTCGTTTCCTTTGAGTTATCACCGTGATTTCCTTTTTGGCACTTAGTAAAGTACTGAAGAATAACTTAGATAAAAATGGACCGTGGCGTTCATTGCACGGCAGAGGAAAGAGTGGCAATCTTAACATTACGGAAAGAGAGAAAATCGCTAAGAGAAATTGCAAGACTTATCGGATGTTCAAAAAAAAAATGATTGAAAATGCTATAAGAAAAGCACCAAGTCGGGAAAATCGTGGAGCGAGAAGAAAAACAAGTCCTCATACAGACAGGCAAATTGTTCGAGTCTCCAAAAAAGATCCCTTCAAGACGTCTATCAGTATTAAAACTGAACTAGGTTTGGAAATAAATACAAGAACTATTCGAAGAAGGCTTCAGACAAGTAATTTACACGGCAGAATAGCCAGAAAAATTCCTTTGTTATCCTCCAAGAACATTAAGCGACGTTTAAAATTCGCCCAAGACCATTTGAATTGGGATGGTGGAGAGGAAATAAAAAAATTTCGCTATATTTTATGGAGAGATGAAACAAACATAAATCTAATAAGATATGATGGGAGACATTATGTCAGAAGAGCACTCAACCAGGAATTATTACCAAAACACACCATTAAAACAGTTAAATATGGAGGTGGTAACATAAAACTTTGGGGATCCTTTTTATGGTATGGTCCAGGACCAATTTTCTGGATTAAAGAAACCATGGATCAACATGAATATGTCCACATTCTTCGAGATATTATGTTGCCTTTTGCTGAGGGGAACATGCCTCTAATATGGAAGTATCAAAAAGACAACGACCCGAAGCACACGTCTAGGAAAGCGAAAACATTTTTAAATGATAATAATGTGGATTTATTACCTTGGCCCTCCCAATCGCCGGACCTTAATCCTATTGAGAGAAATTATGGACTCTCCTCAAGAATGCTTTTGGCAAACATAAAACGAAAAACAAGGACGATCTCTGAGGGGTGATCAAGGCAGAATGGCAAGGAATGCCACTAGACGTGTGTCAAAGGCTTGTAAGCTCTATGCCTAGAAAATGCTTCGAAGTTATTAAACATAATGGTTGCACAGCAAAGTATTAAGAGTTTAATGAGAGTTTAAGCTTCATTTCATCATTTTGAAACTGCAAAATATATTAATTATACCTATATCTTCATTTGGCTTTATTTTAACGACCAAGTATTCGTGTTGATTTGTTCCATTTGTTTGTTAAATATTATGTTTATGCAATCTCTTTAAATTCAGTTTGTTGTTAAAGTTTTATTTCTTGGTTATATATTTACAATATACAATTATCATACTAATTCAGTGCGATATTAAAACTTTATTTTCCAACGAATATATTTCTTTGAACTGGCTCTATTTCAATGGCCACCACTGCACGTTAACGATTTCACTGCGTTCCGTATAACTCTAAACATTTTTCGTGATTTTCATTTTATTTTTCTGGCATTTAATTCGTAAATTAATAGTTCTTCCTCCCCTCATTTTTCACGCGCCATTGTTATGCCAGATTTTTTAAATTTCGATACCAAAAATGTAAAATTTTCGAAACATGTATGGTTATATTTTCGTATGCATGACGCACGTGCCTAGTTCCATATTACAAACTATAAATTTAATGTTTCGGTTTGTGAGGCGACACTACGCCTATGACTTTCATGTCATTTTAAAGTGCACGATATTCTCTAAAAGCCGTCAAATTTTAGGGATAGATGTTCCCTTTCGTCAGGTGTCAGATGCGCGTTCAATATATTTGAGATTAAGAGTGAGGACAGTGAATCAGCGGTTAAGACGTTGATCGGGGAAGTGAACGAAAATTAAATGTTCTTCTCCTTTTCTCAGATGAGAACATTTTAGAGCATCTCTGCCCCAATTCCTGATCTCTATATTTACCACCGAAAACGTCGCGAGCTGCGAAGCCTTCTCTTCCGAGTTGGAACTCCTACTTTTCCTGACGACCACTAGAAAGGTGTTTTTCTTTGAGTTGAAACCGTTCTTGATTGTTTGGAACGGAAGGCTTCTGTATTAAATGCTTCCCGAAGAAACCCCTTCATTCTTCTTGAGACCGAATTTTCGTTGTTTTTGACTAGAACAGAAACTAGTATAGGGGGGGGGGGGGGGGTTCAAGCTCACTTAATATGCGTGAACATCATAACTACAAAACATTCTCGCTGGCCGCGAGTCGTTTTTCGATAAAATCTCAGCCAAAGCCCTCCAACACACTCGGGCACCATTATGAAACTTGTTAAGTACCCCTTTACACGATAGCTATTAGAAGCCAATTTATCGTGATACGACAATAAATGTGCTCAACAATAGAGAGAGAAAATTGAAAAGAAACACATAGCTACATTTCGACATAATAACATAATTGAGACTTGAGCTGCTTTTCATGAAAGCTGTGGCGTGTGGAAAAGAGGAAATGTTGCAAATTAATTTCACCGGAGTTATTTCCGCCAGGCGTTGCTTTCATATATAGAAACCAATTGTTTTTCATCCATGTGGAATATCTCCCAGAAAATTCCGTTAATACGTCCAGGAAGGGCAAATCATGAATATTTAATGTTATCAATGCGGGATCAGATCATGGAGCGAAAAGATTTAAGTTCTCGTAGCGAAAATAATGTTTTCGCTCCGATTTGGGCGGGGTCACGGTGATCATAGGAGAGTTGGCGCTGAGGCAATTACTTACGTTAATTCTAACGTGCCCATGGGGATCACGAAATCTACGGTAACTCTCGAACTGTTTAGATGTTCAAAAAAACTGAATGATATTTTAAGGAAATCGAGATTGTGCATCTAGAGAAACAGTAAGAAAACAGTCTTAAAACCAGAACTGAAAGAAACGAGCTAAGTTACGATTGTGAGTGTTGTTTTTATAGGCAGCAGGGGGCGTGGCAGACTTTTCTACATGCATTTCATTCATGAGTAATGCTGGCATCGCAATAGAGGCTCTTAAATAGTGACTAATGTCACTTTAAAAGAACATTAGATTAGGACAGAAATAGCCGAGAATTCTAAATTTACGATAATTTAAAGGAAGGAAAACCGACGATTTTATATTCATCAGGAATATCATTGAGCGGTAAAATCGTGATGAAAGGGCTCAATGTGGAATTAGATCATAGCACGAAAATAACGAATTCCACTAATAACCCTCATTATTCTGATGCCTTAGGGCTAATTCTAATTTGTTTGTCCCTCTGTTTCCCCAACATAATAAGCACTACTATAAACAGTGAAGGCTCTCCCTCATTAAAATAACTTTTCAATAAATTTGCGATATATAAACTGTACTACTGCTGCCCATGCTAGGAATGCTATTTTTAGCATAACTGATCATTTTTCGAAATTTATTATCGGGTTTCTAATGCGTGTATATTTACCTTGGATGATTTTATGGTAGTTATCTTCTACAGCACTGTTCAACAGAGGCGTATCATACGGATTTTCAACGAACCATCAAATTCGGTTCGAAATCTATTAGTCGATAATTAGTAACATCGACAGAGGCCAAAAAAAAAGGACAATGCAATATATTTCGAACGCATAAAATGATGAATTCCGCAATTGATGATTTAATTCGCAGTTCAGTCAATATCGATTATATGAATGCTTGAAAATGCGATAATTTCAAATATCTCACAAATATACACTCAACGTGAATTCGTAAATTATACATATTTAACACAATACAAACAAATATATAATGTAATTTTTCAAATTTTAACACAAATAGTTCATTTAAACTAAAACTGATGACTAAACGGATTTCACTTCAAAATTCTTAATTCCATAATTCAGTTTCTAAATGGATTCAGTAAAAACAATGATTACTAGATGATTACCCAAGCAGGGTGCAGTTTAAATGTGTTAAAATTTAGGCATTTTTTAATGATTTTTTCATTTTAGAGTACAGTTAGAAAAAGTGGCCCTCTTTATAAAATGCTATTTCATGTAACTGAAAATCGTATTGCGGAAGTTCCTTTCCCTCGCCCTACTCGTTATATTTTGTTATATATAAATACATTTCGTAATTGAACATCAGTATGGCTAGTGTGTCGTTCCATGTGGAAAAAATTTTAGTCAAGTCAATGACACTCTCGGAAAACCAAACTGATGCTTTGAACATGCAACTACACAGACATATTCTACTTAAAATTGGGCTTAATTGGAATGTCTTTTGAAAATTTGTGTTATGTTCAGAAATATTTTAAATAATAATAACAAATATCTATATTTTTTTAATATATAACTATTGATGAAGAAATTTTTGAAATAAATAATAATAAGTATTTGAAAATTCGTATTTTTTTTCTAAAAAACCTGAGTAGTTGGGGTCGCGCCATTTTTACAGTTACGTTATGAAGATAATTACCCAGAACTACCGCCATTTGACTTCGCGACTCTTGTGATTTTCAAGATTTAAAAACATAAAAACGAATTTTAGATGAAAGAAAAATAATTAAATTTGTTTTTGTTTTGCCAATTTCATTATTTAGAAACTGTCATGAATGTTCCTTTTTCCTTTTTTGATCTACGAAACCCCGATGTTACGCTAATGAAACGCAAACAAAACATAATTCGCTAATTTGATTGCTCTCAGCTCAGCTCAGCTTGTCGATCAGTATTCACATTGAAACTTTTGCATATGGTTCGACAGTGCTACTTCGCATTAAATTGAAAATTTTCACAACAAAAGACTTTAATTTAAAACTCTCAAAACCGTAGACCTAACTCAAATAACAGGGTTTTAAAATAAATATTTAATCCCCGTGTACAACTCGGTAATTAATCGAGAACGAGGTAATTCGTGTGTTTCAAACGTGGCTGTTTAATAATTGGTTTCTATAAATCTAAACTTAGTATTTATCAACTTGTGTATATATAATATTCTCTACTAGTAAATTAAAGTGTAACAAACTCAATGGATTTAAACGAATTTCGCGTTTGATGCATTTTCCCCGGAAAATTCCTCGGAAAGATGAAAGATAAATGCGCAGATAAATCTAAGTTTCATTAAAATGTCAGCAAATCCTCGATCAACACTTTCGGTGGACTATGATATGGACTATGGTGAGGCTCATAATGTGAAACTTCAAAGAATTAGTGTGGTTTCACAAGGTAGGCAGAGCAGGATTAGCTGCACTCAGTGCGGAACAGTGCATCAGGGACTTTGTGAGATTCCTAAAGTAAGATATATATTAAAAATGGTTTTAATTTTACACAAAATAATTAATATGCTCTTATAACAAAAAAAAATCGTTCTCATGTAAGAGTGCATATAAAAGTTTGTCTTCTGGAGGTGATCTGAGCTTTGCTCATGATAATTTATCATTTTTCTTAGAATTTATTTTGCAGGTCGGAGTTTACGAGCCATAATTCATACGTTATTTTCATTGATTTAAGCTTAACCCAAAACTTCAGCAGCATAAATATGGATTATACAGCTCAGCGTTTATTCGTTTAGTAATTTCAAGCTTCCTTTTTCTGGACTGGGATTTCACAACGCACATAATGTTGAAAGATGGAGCAAAGCTCTTTATCTGTTTAGTTATAAGATTAAAAATATTTTATAATAATTTAGACTTATTGTGAGTAACTTCGATTCCGTCGAACGATTTTGTTAAGTAAGTTAACAATGCATCTCTCGGTTGAGGAGCTGATAAATTTTTTTACGGATTTAGTCGTTCACGCGCTTCTTGGGTAAATTTATTCGGAGTTTGGAGCGCATTGTTGCGATTGAGGGTGGTCCTGAAAATCAAATTCTGTAAGTTGTCAACGGGTTTCAAATCCGGTAATTTCGCTGGCTATTCTAAATTTGTAAATTGCTCAGCTTAAAATCTTTTCTGCGCTTTTATACTTTGATAGAGGCCAACAATATTATCCGCACACGTGAAGTTTTTGATAAAGTAGAAGAAACTATTGATTAGAAAAAATTGATATCAATAAAAATTCTATTATAGATCTTTAATTTATTAATTTCTTTTCCTGCGAATAACATCAAATAACAAATCCGAATCTTTAGCCTAACAAACACTTTGTATTTTTTAGCATTTAGCACACATGTGCATGTAAATATATTTTTTACTGCACTAAATTGCTGACTGAACTTCGCTGTGTGGCGCTCGTTCAACTACAGTCAGCGTGCGGTAAAGGGTCACTTTTGCAGCTGCCACGTAAACCAACTATAGCGTCACAAACATCTTCTTAATTTTATTACTATCCTCCAGGAGCTAGCACTACACGGAGATGAAGGTCACAACTGGTGGTCAATCGTCTTCGCCCTCCTAGTGATCGGCTTAGTGATATCTGGCATAGTAGCTGCCATATTTTTAGTAGGATACGTCGACGAACTTCTCTATTGGCAAGGAGAAAGAATGAAGCTTGAGCAGTTTTTACAGGTAATTAAATATTCCAGAAATTTATGAACTGAAAATAAATATGACGGTTTCCAGGGTGAATTAAATCCTAAACGCCTTCCCTCATCATGGATATCTTCCAGTCATTTCGTTTTCCAAGCTGATGATGGTAGCCTATCTATTTTAGATACTGATAAGAATTTTACCGTTTCGGTCTTAGTTACTAATCATACGTTGGTGAGTATATTCTTATATGAAGAAATAAGAGGAAAATTGTTGACTTATTCTGTTTTTTTTTTCAGAGACAATTAAATGTTAGAGGATACCAGTGTTCAAAAAACTTAAAATATGTACTTTTTCATCACAACGTTAAATCGGTAAGCACTAAATACCATAGGTAAATGTGTTCATATCTATTAGGGGTGATTTTTTCACCACATCGTAAATTTACCAAGAGACGAAATTCGATAATGAATTGTCTACATTTTAACGGAAAATTGATTAGTGTTTCTTAACAGTTGATTGAAAAATTGACGCTTATTAAAACTCATCTGTTCACGTTAATCTCTGTATAGACAAATTGGCCTCTTACGAGCTTCAGCAGCTTTGCGTGCGTACTGCACATTTCCCAAGATGACTTAAAAAAGTGTCGGCTTTTTATTGCTTGGTACGTACCGGAAAACATATATCTCAACCCTTCAGGAACAATGTAAACCATTCACTAAAAAAAAACGAGTTCGTGACGAAAACAATTTGTTCCCGAAGCAAAGCTTGAAAATCCATAACTATTGTACTTAATTCAGTTGCCCTTCACCCTATTACCTAAGAATCTAATCGACGGCTCATGCTATGACAAATAACTAGTTTGTACTTGTTTGAACTACAGCTGAAGAACGGGCAGTTCAGTTGTATTTCTCGGAAATTTTTAATGGTTTGCTTTTCTGATTTAGAGAACCTTAATAGACTCTCGGAATATGCACATTTTTTATTATTTTTTTTTCGTAGAGGGGAAACCTTCTAAAGGTACCCGGTCTGATAGACTGGCGACCGGGTTATGTGGGATTCACCCCCTGAAGGGAGGCGCCTACCCACTAAAAAACCCACCTTTCTTCACTGTTGTTCCCTCCCGGAATCGCCTAAAAGCATTACTTCAGGGGGTGCGGAATGTGCACATATTAGTGATTTACTGATTCACTAACAGTAAATCTCTAATAAGGTTTTTTTGCCTAAAATTAAACAATAGCTAGCTATTTTTCTGCTTATTATTATTATATTACATTGTTATCTTTTTATGTCTAATATTTTTAATTAAAAGAAAATTACCATTTCATTTCACACGTCGAGAACATATTTGCAATAAAAATACTTAAAAAATTATGTTTAACCCTTTAATATTTTTAAATTAATCAGTATTCCGACATTAATTGAGCTTTTTAATGTTGCAGGTATTTAGACAATCCTATACAGCGCATTATACTATCTATGACGTAAATAAAGAGTAAGTATTAGTCGCCCTAACAAATAAACTAAAACTAAAAAAGGTTGGTACACGGAATATAATATTTTCATGCCTCATAAGCATGGATGGCTTTTGTTGTTATACCATTTAAGAAGTGAGTAAGTACACATTGCGCAATCACGTGCTCACGGATATGTATGGATTTTAAGGAATTTCAGGTAAAATTTATATTCAAAAATCATACATGACGTTCCTTATCATCGCGCGGTCAGGAAGAGATACCCCTCCTTATGAAGGAGGGATATCTCTCCTCTCTTCGCAGAGGCTTAAATTGTTACCGGGTGTTGAATTGATTCGGAACTCCTTTACCACCCCAAAATTTTCTTCTGGTGCACCGTTGAACGTTTGATTCTTACAATTAGCAATAATCGTCTGATGCAAAAAAAAATATATTCTCTCTGTATTATCTTGCACCTGATCGTTATAATTGTTAATTAGTTATCGAATCAATTGCAAAAATGTGTATAAAAATATTTCATTTTAAGCTGCAACTCAATATTCAAAGTATTGTAATTACTATTTAGTGGAACTTTTTAAATGGATAGTTTTGATTTACCATTTCAATATCTGAGTTTTGATTAGTTTTTTTGCAAAAATCCAAAGTGGCAATCTGCCAGTATCTTATTGATTCGCAAATAGTTAAAAACTATGTTATATACGCTCTACTCACAAGCTTTGGAAAATGCCGGCAATAGAGATGTTGACCTGTAGTTGAAAACCTATGGATATTATTCTTTTTGTAAACAGATACTACTTCGGTATCATCTGGATATGATTGGAATGTGTAACACTCATTTACTAAAACATGTTTAAATGGCCAAATGTATTGGGTAAAACGTTTCCGAAAAATTTTCTAATCAAAAGGATTCTGTCCTGGCCGGTTAAGTTATAAAATATTTTTCCAAAGAGTTTTCGATTTTAAAAAGGTTGCATTGTTTTTGAGATGAGCATTTCCGTGATATGAAGCGAGTTTAATATTGGTTTTCGTGATTTAGAAAGCCTCTCGAAATTAAGGTTTTTCAAATTACATTTTTGGCTCTATTGTTTTCTTAAGCAAGAAATATTGCATTTTCCTAATTATTTTTAATGGCCCGCAATAGGTTTTCGTTTTTATTGGAACTGACCACTGTCGCATTCGGGTCCACTGCTGTCTCTATTCCTCAGGCCTCGTGTGCGCTTGGGAAATTTGGCATTCAACCTACTTAGCCAAACTTGCATCTGCTGGAAACGAGGGCTAGAAATGCAACAAAATGCGCCAAATCCGCCATGTTTAATACATCGAAGAGCATTCGACTGACAACAAAGCTTTTATTTCTTACGTCTTAACTATATTCTCCAGCTTCTTCATCGTTAAATACTTTTTGTTCTGATATACAGTGTGACCCATTTGTTTTGGGGCCAGTCTGTAAAAAGTTTATTGATTGTGCGATTTAACTCAGATTTTTTTTAATTATAGAGATTGATAAACTGCACTTTTTCAGCAAAAATGGCCTGATTGACATGAAATTCAAGGCCTACTATGACAGTTTCTGGAGCAAAATTTTAATAAATCATATTAGCGATTTTTTTAGAAAAAATCTGTGCGCGCCACTGGATTGGCCACCTCTGAAAATGGGCCTGTACAAAATTTTATCGAAAAATTTTAAGCAATAACGATTTTGTAGAAGAATTAAAAACGCACACTAGGTACTTACTTATTTTCAAAAATTTATAGTCTGAAACGACTTATTTATGGTCTTAGGCTTATACAGACAAAATAAAACAAAAAAATATGAAAATTACATCACAAGAAACAATTAAATTTAATTTATTCATAATAAAATTCATCGAAAATGTGATTTATGCATTGCACAGTACTTCGACTTGCCGGTCTATCTGGATGTCTGATGTTGAATTCTGCATTCTGCCGCAGCTTCTGCTGACGAGCGCACGTTGTCGCCAACAAGACGAACAATTTCTGTTTTTTCTCTTTTTTCCAAATTTTCCATAATTATCATGATTAATAATTGAATTTGTATTAAGAACAAATGAGTTCTAATATCGATATAGACTTTGTTTATTTGACAGTTAAACGCTTCGCTTGTTCTCCATAGCCTACTATGAATTTTTCAAAATAAATATATACTGAGGGTGCACTTTTAATTCTTCCACAAAATCGTTATTACTTAAAATTTTTCGATAAAATTTTGTACAGGTCCGTCTTGAGAGGTGGTCAATACAGTGGCGTGCACAGAGGTTTTCTAAAAAAATCGCCAATATGTTTTATTAAAATTTTGCTTCTAGAGACTGTCATAGTAGGCCTTGAATTTCATGTCAATCAGGCCATTTTTGCTGAAAAAGTGCAGTTTATCAATTTCTATAATAAAAAAAAATCCGGGCTAAATCCACACAATCAATAAACTTTTTACAGACTGACTCCAAAACAAATGGATCACACTGTATGTTCTGAAAATTTGTGTTAACATTATTATTTGAATAATGGTATTACATCAAAATATAGGCGAGAATTTTCTCATTTCAATACATAGTTACAGAAACCTAAATTAACAAGTTTCCCCTGAGCACATACATATGTTAGTGTACAGTTGAGCCACGTTATCCAGTGAAAACTTTCCCATCAAAAACATTTTCGGAATAGAAAATTTGCCACATATATTTCGAAACACAATACGAATATAATACGTCCGTGAGACTCTTTGTTTCCCTCCCATACCAGCTGTGTTAAAAGTGTTATCTCTCGAACGTAGACTACCAAAAGATAAAATATTGAATGTTACATTTGGATTTCTATAGGCAAAGCATGTATTTGATATTTTGCAGTAATAGAACTTTTCATATAATACAACAAATGTTCATAATATACTCAAAAACATCAAATACGTAACTGGATTTTCAAGTTTGTGTTATAGTTTTTGAAGTTGAGTTGCAGTTGAATTGCTTTGTTGAAGTTTCAGTTGGAGATATTGGGGGAATCGGAATCTACACGTATCTCTTAAAATTCGAATGTATTCAGATTATATTTCACATAATTTTATACCTACAGGTTTGTTAAGGCCACTTTAATATGGTTCAGGTTCTTCGCGTTAACACTAACCATGCAACGAGGTTTTACGACGCATTTCAATTTTAACAATATTTTAACGAACTCTATTGTTAATTTTTAAAACTCTCTTAAAAATGAACGTGGAGGCATCATTTTGTCAATGTTTGTTATGTGATACGGTCCAGTATCATTAATATCCATTTTTCTCGAGTTTAATTACTGTCGACTATTTAGAAAAAAATCAAGTCTAAAACATATTGGGAGCGAAATTCGACCATCCTTGTAAATCAAATTTCTTAAGTTAGGAACATAATACCCAACATCTAAAAATAGGAGTGAATATCTCGTAATTCTGCCCTCTTTCAATATTCGATTGCAAATCCCTTGGAGCGCAACCAGAGAAATTGGACTTTATAGCAGTGGGAATAGCGTCTCGTTTCAGGAGACTTGATAACCTATATTAGAGGTCGTTCCTTTTTATACCTAACATCAGAAATTACCGTTAGGTATCGACTTTACAGGTTAGTTAGAATACGACTTAAAAACTTTGCAGGAGTTTATTTTCAAGAAGTGTCTCGTTCTTGGGTGTCATCCTGATGCATCTACAGTCATTTTTGAAATTCTAAAAGTACGCTCCGTCATGGTGGATCAGAATCACTAGCAAACATTCACTTTTACAAAATACCTTAATGCTATACGGGGTGTTCCGGAACGATGGTCAAATCTTTTAACAGGGCATTCTACCGACCATTTTAGGGGGGGATCTTCGAATGAAATTTTTCAATTTAGGCCCTTCCTGTCCAAATATTGCGGTCTCAAAATGGCGGAAAATAATCTTTTTTTTTTAATTTATTAAAAATGGTTACGCTGAGAAATTTCAATTTTGGTACACATCATCAGCTATTTTGTAGTGGTTTCTATTCTTTGACTCGTGTTTCTTGAGGGCCGAAATTGGCAACCCCTAATTTTGTTTTCTCCAGAACTTTTTCCTACAACTGCCGATTTCAACAAAACTTCGTTTTTCAATTCTAAACATAATTAATTTTTTTTCACTCTTGTCATTTTGTCGTACAACCAACGGTTTGCGTAAAAAAATTATTATATTTTTTCTTACCCTATTGAGCATCTTTTCGTCACTGGTTAGTGGTAAACGCAGTAGGCGGTTGTTATGTTGACGTTTTTCTATTGTTTTGTTGTCAAGCACTTCCGGGACACCCTGTATAAGAGGAAGAAAGGTGCCCTGCAAAATGTTGTATTTTCAACCCATTGCATTTGATGGCTTCGGTTATTTTGGAACTGTTTTAGTTATAGCAGTCAGTCGGTTTTATTGAAATATCGAGGCATTTCGTCGAATTATAAAAATTACAGGGTATTTTCAAAAAGTTGTTTCAATTTATTGTTTTGGAACAGTAATGAAAAAACTCTCCTACAACCCCAGATGTCTAAAAAAAGGCAGTTTCGACTAAGGAGTTTATTTCGGATAAAACATTCCACTCCCGCATTTATCTGATTCGGTCATTTTCTTTCGGAAAGGCCTTTTTACCTCATCCGCTTTTTACGACGCGAATCTTTCTAAAGAAGTTTTTATGCAAATAATAATCACTGCATTTTCCCGTTTTTATTCTCCTTCAGATACAAATATTTTCAAATCGACCCTGCGGTGATGACTGCTAAAAGAAATTTATATCGGATAAAAGTCTCCCGGGTATGAGCGAACTCGAATTGGAAATTTCCGTTATAGGGTGTTATGGCGTCATATTGAAAATTACGAAATTTATTTGATACGTAATCAGAGTGATCTACCTCACGAACTAGAGAAGTTACGTTTCCCTAATGCCATCGATGTGAGATTTCAGAAGTGGCATATCGCCTTCAAAATCTAATTAATTTTCTTCAGGAGCAGAATCGTAAAATTAAATATCTAGGTTAACCGTATGCGCTCCCTGAAAATTTCCCTTGTCTTGGCACGCGACATAACATCCGCCGCCATTAATTTCTTGAAAGATAGTGATTGCTGTAGAAAGACCTTTAATTTAAACTCTGCCCCTAGAATAAATAACGACCCGCGATAGGCAATTAATTTTCATTTGAAAATTTAAATTTGCTGCATTTCTAGCTATTCTTTTCAGTCGAATGTCATGCGAAACGGGCTATTCCTTTGAGTAAATCTGCACGCAACATTGTGAATTGACCCCTCTAGACTACGAAAGTAGAAAGGTGAAATTCATTCGGTACATAGAGAGGGAGAATGGAAAATGAGAATAAAAAAGAGGCGGTACGCACAAGAATGTCTTTACAATGTATCTGTTTTGGGGTATGATTCTCGGACCTCGTTGGACATTAAGGTTTGTTGTCCCAAACACTTCATTCGGGGCGCGTGAAACCTGGACATTCCACAGCAACATATGCGCACGTTGCTCTAATGGGCGATACCTCATGCGACATTCCCCTAAATTCCGGTTAATTCGATCTATTCAGGCGATAACTCAAAAAAAAACAATTTTTATCAGCTGCAAAAATATCCAGACAATCATTATAGTTTTGAAAAAATTGTTAGCTTGAATCAACAGATCAATTATAATTCAGTCAACAGGGAGTGTTAATTGAATTAGGATATCTTGAACTAAGATTGAGAATTAAGATTAAGACATTTACTTGCAGTCATCATATACCCGTTCGACTAGAATCTTCTCCGAAGGCCCAACCGGAACGTCTTCAATATGTCAAGTGGCTGGGCGACACTACGTCACTATTGATAATCTTCAACAACGATATCTACTATAGGAGCTCCCCAGAAGATGAGACTGACACTAGGCTTACGTTTACAGGAGAATCTGATGTTGTTTATAACGGGATACCTGATTGGTTGTATCAAGGTATGTTAGCATCATTAACGAACTTAAGAAAAACGAGCAGCCCAGTTCTGATCTACCACGCGAAGAGGCACTGACACAATTCTCTTCCAAAGCTGAACTATTACCAACTCGATTCAATACAAATCGAACATTTTTTTTTTCGGTTTTCAACTTTCGATAGTTTTTCGATTGTAGTCGTTTCTCCGAAATTTCAGTTTTTTTCGAATTTCTCCGAAAGTCATTGAAATTTTTCAAATTTTTAAACCTACATATTCTTGACCTCTGAATTACGCCACTTTTGCCCGAATTTAACCGACTTTGTATATTATACGGTTAGTGAGATCCCCATAACGTTACGTTCCAAAAGCGAACGCCCTGTATATTTAACCTAGTTGGCACATCTCGTATCCACACATATTTTTAAAATGCAGGCCCGTGCACCTCCCCGTTATTCATACAGGGGAGAAGGTCTCTTTTCCATTCCAAGCCGAGATTCATATCAATATTCGCGAAAATTACGCTTACTTAGGAAGTCTTTATTAGATAATTTCAGGCATATTATGAATAATTTGTCGCATACAGACATAAAATACCTGTCTTAAATCTCTCGGCAGCTCTTCAACAGGTGAGTTATGCAGACCCAATTTTCCGCAACGATGCCTGCCGCTTAAACTGATGCAACACGTTTCCTGTTTCCGATGTCCTGTTCGCGAGTGTCTCCATTACGTCTGCAAAAACTTGTTGAGCTCTTACCACCAAGATGTTAATCAAATTTGATAGTGATTCGCCTGTGGATTTCTCATTCATTAATATTTATTTCATATCCTTAAATGGTCTTCTTCCTGTATTGTGATACGGGTATCTTCAAGTTTCAATCTGAGCCTGCGGTTTGAAACGATCTATTAGGGGGACTATGAACTCCTGGATGTGGGTGAGAAGTCTTATTATTTTTAATTTTTCGAGGTTTTTCATCTAAACACATTTCGAAGATATTTCTTTTAACCCGAGCTATTTTCAACCCCTCAAACTCCAAGTCCTATGAAATTTGTATTTAAATTTCAATAACAAATCGCATTTTTTAAATACTATCTTCCAGAGGAAGTTCTCCAGACGCCTGAAGCCCTCTGGACCTCTTATGATGGCACCCACCTGTTATATGCCACCTTCAACGATAGCGAAGTTGGCATCCTGAATTTTCCCTGGTTTCAAACTGGGACAGTACTGACTACAGGAAAAGCCTCGTTAAGGCCTATGTCGTTTCCCTCTTCCAGAAGCGTTCGATATCCCACAGTAAGCACTCTATATCCTAAAATACCGCGAGAATATTAAGTGAATTTTTCTCTTACTTTCAGCCAGGAACTCCTATTCCACAAGTCCAACTGTGGGTTTTGGATATGGCCAATGTTTCCGAATTGGAATACCATCAAGTCGTACCTCCCAAAGTATTCGAGGGGCAGTAAGTAGTCTTTTTAGTTATTCATGTTAACTTTTCGATAAATAATTATTTTGGATTCAGTGATTTTGTTGTTTAATTTCAACGAGTAATCGGGACCCGATAAGAGAGTTGATGTTCCTTTAAATGGCTATCTGGAGGCGGCCATTAATAACCTTCTTGGGGCGGGGAAAAATAGATGCTCAAACGTAGAAAACCAGTCAAGCAATAAATATAGAGACAAATTAATGTTTGTTCATTAGCAAAACTGGTGATTTGAATTTTGTAGTAATTGCTTGAGAATAAACTTAAGGAACTAGATGGTATTATGTGCCCGAATGTCGTTTAAATAGACAATGAATAATAGGAAGAACATCTGCACAAACCATTACTAAAATTCACGATCATTCAATTATTTCTCTATGACCCAATTAAACTTCCATTAACTGATATCAAGCATGATTGCTATGCTGTTTTAACAATAAAATATACGTCTCCAGCACAATTTGCCTTTTTACGAATATAATTAAAGATTAGCCTAATGATATCATGATTATCATGTCTATCTCATAGTTGATGGAGATTAATACTGTTAAATCAGCTATCAGAGCAACTTTATGACTACTGCCATTTTCATTACGTATTAGACAAACTAATTATATAAAAATATATCATTGATAATTTGCAATATTTCCTCGATATTTAGGTTAGTTCTGGTTATTTTGCTTGAGGAATACCAAGATTGAAAGTATGAATTGTTCAAAACATACAATTTTAGTAAGTGAAAATAGCATCATCTTCATGTTGATCGTTCGCATGGAATCGGCATCCGGCAAAAGGTTCCTTCTACGCTATATTTCTTACGAGTTCATGCTCTATTATCTTCTATAAGTTTAATTAATATAGTATTTAGTTATATAGTATTTAATTATATAGTTAGGTGAAAACGACCACACGGGCGATAATTCCAGGAGTATGTTACAGGGTGGCCCTTTGCAAACGAAACACGCACAGTTCTGAACAACTAAGAGAATTTAAGAAAAAACATTCGAACACTCAAAAAAATTTTTTTTTGGGGAAAACGTTTTGGTCTCGGTGTTTATCCTCAAAATCTTAAATGAAAAAGGTGGTTGAGCGACACCTCATTTTGAAGTTAATTCAATGTGCTCTATAACCGCTGAGTTTTAAGTTTTTCCTGTTAACCGAACCAAGATGGCGGCTTTGCAAAGATGCGCAATTTGAGTCATTTACGTTCAATTATTTTATCTTACTATAGTACTTTTACTTTACAACTACTTTACTGCAGTAAATTGAACGGTACTTTCTTTATATTGGTTTGATTACGTTGAAAAAAGAAAATGGAGTAGGTAGATAACAAAAAGAGTTAAGCTAAAAAAGCGGTATTAAATGAGGAAACTGAGGTGCCGGTTTCGGAATGTATTTCAAAACCCTCCATTAAGTACAAGAAAGTTAAAGGTGTTATCGGGTATCCAGCGTACGAGCATTCAAACGATAAAAAAACATACAAATTTCATCCATGCAAAATACATCTAGCGCAAGATCTTGATGAAGATCGTTTTGATAGGCGTTTGCAATGTTATCAAAATTTGTCGGGACAGATCTAAACGATTAGAAGTCCCTTTTTAATGTATGTTTCTCAGACGAATGCTGTTTCTTGTCGAACGATACTGTGAATCACCACAGCTGACGTTACTGGTCTGATGAGAATCTTACAATTATTCACGAATTTCATGCACAATGTCAGAAAAAATTTAATATTTGGGCAGAAATTTTTGGCCACCTTCTGATGGGCCTATATTTTATACCTGACAATTTGACAGGAGAAATGTATCTTGAGTTATTGGAAAACGCCATTTAGCCTGCACTAATTGAGATAATTGCAAACGACGACCAATACAAGAAAAAACGTGGTATTTTAGTAAGAAAGTGCGGCACCTCCTCATGCACTGACCGGTCACGAGCATTTAGATAAAAAATCGATTGGAAGGAGAACCCACGGAGTGGCTTCCGCGTTCTTCAGACTTAAGTCCATTGGATTTCTTTTTATGAGGCCACTTAAAAGGTAGAACCTACGTCACTGAACCGACAACTTTGGACGACTTGCGGCGGCGAATTACTAACAAATGTAATTAAATCACTCCACAGACAGTTTAAAATGTTCGACGGCGGTTTCAACAAAATCTCTTCTATTCTATGTAGGTCAGAGGTGGGTATTTCCAATATTTACTTAATTGAGTTGTAGTAACTTCAGTTTTATTTGCAAAACGCGAAACATAATCTCTATTTTTGATCCGAACATTTTTTCTTACCGTAGTAAAATGAAACAGGTAAAATGAATTTGGATGTTTATGGAAAGCTGCTATTTTGGTTGTGTTGACAGTAGAGACTTCAAACTCGGGAGTTATAAAGTATATTAAATTACCTTTAAAATGAGGTGTCACTCGACTTCCTTTTCCATTTAAGACTTTGGGGACAAACACCCTCCCGCTTAAGAGATTCACGATAGGGAGGTCTGAATTAGCCCAAAATATTTTTCCCTCAAAAATAAGTTTTACCTATCTCAAGGTTTTTTCGCAAATTCTCTTTGCTGTTCGTAATTGTGCGTGTTTCGTTTTCAAACGGCCACACTGTATAATACAGGTATGTAAGGAGACCTTTAAAGTACGCGTGAGATGGTGCAAAACACGACACGCAGCAAAGCGTTTTATAAGGCGCTGGGGCTTTAAAGGCTCTTAGACACGAATACGATATAGCATTTTTTATTGTTACAGTATCAATGCTACAACTGGTTAACTCTCTTGGGAGTCAAGAAGTGTTGTGAGTTTGGCAAAGAGCTTAGGCATTCCTCAAATGTCTATGATATTTTTCCTCAGTAACCGGACATGCATAAAACACCGATTGTGATGTATGCGGAGTCGAATTTTTTTACCGCACACATGTCGGTGACTACGATCTGGCATCACCAATAAAATTTTTTATTGGTTATACGAACGATTGTATCAGTGGGATTTTCACCCCTTTTGTGATCAAATTATCCATTTTACTCTCTCTTAAGGGAGAGTAAAGTCGCCACATTAGTCTGTCAAAGGTAAAATCAGCGTTTCACATTATATCTCCTATTGTTTCAGAGATTATTACTTAACATCTGCAGGATGGATCGGCCAGAAAAACTCTCAAGTGTCTGTGGTGTGGACAAACAGGGCCCAAAATTTAAGCATTGTTTCCGCTTGCCTGGCTCCGAACTGGACTTGTATTGAGGTTAGTGTTCAAAACCCTCCTGCAACTCCTTCAACCGTTATAAATTAGCTCGCCAAGATAACCGCGGAATTGTTATGCATCAGTTGCAGATGACTCATGAAACCATACTATCCATTTGATCTTTCAGGTAGCATACTGAGTTACATGCATTTCAATTTGATCTTGATATTTGACGGACACACTCATTGCGAGACTCTAGCGGCATTATTTAAACAAGAAAATACTCAGCTTCTGCATGTTTGCTGCATTGAAAACATGCACAGGTTACACTTGCAGGATAATGTATTCAATTTCTTGAATTTTCATTAAACGTGCAATTTGTACCAGCTAAAGTTGCCAACCGAACTAGAACACCGAAAGTTCAGAAAATCGTTTTATCGAGGAAATTTGCGTGTGGAAATTAGGATCGGAAGGTACGTGCACGGAAGCAATTCAAACATAAGGGAGTTTTGTTTCAGTTAAGGGAAATGAACTTCAAAAGGGAATTGTACATATTTACCTCTTAATCTTTAGTCGTAAAAATGTCGATGTTTTGCGAAGCAAAAACTTTATAACGAGAGGAAAACCTAAAAATACATTTTGGTGTCAGATATTCCAAAATTTGTTAGTGTCCAACCTTTGATATGCATACAATTTTGGTTGCATGTAGCTGGACTAGTTTAAATAATAATAATAATAATAATAATAATATCAATAAGTTTCAATAGTGTTTACATATGTAGATTTTTATTTCGCTACTCTAGGGTATAATTTAAAGCTGTGTTTACAAGGGTGGACGCGGCTTTTGTCTTCACTTTGAAATCGAATCGAATATCAGCAGGAATCGAACTTGGATTAGAATAGGAATTCCCCGTCTTCGGGAAAGTCTTAAATACTAAACCCTCTGGCGGCGCATCATGGGCGTACCCTGGTTGGGGATGCTATCGACACCACGTGCACTGCCCGTCTCATTGGATCGTGGTGCTGAACCTGATAAGAAGTCCTTCGTCGACGATAATTGCGTCTGCATCATAAGGGCCGACAAAGCTTATCATAAGTAATACCGATGCCGATAAAGTAACTCAGTGGAAATTCTCACGCGCCGACGAAAGTATACCATGGGCGTGCCAAAGGGTTACATCATCTCCTGAATAACAACTTAACCCTAACTCTATTTACAATCTACCATCTTTCCGATAGAGTCTCGAACTAATCAGAATAAAAAATACAATAAAGAACTAGGTACAGAGTGGTTAATTTGACTACTGGATCCTACATGTATGATAATATTTTTTGAAATGTTTATTAATATTTTATTGTAAATTAAATAATATACATACTATGGTAAAAATTATTCTTTGTTTATGGCCTTAAGTGAGGTATATTTGTACCAATGGTCGACATGTAACGTGTAGAATCTTCGCCCTTTGAACTTTCCCCTATTAGTGAATAAATGCTCTGTAATTCGTTATAAGGGAATCACACACGTATAAGCTGCTTAACATGATTTCCTATAATAATATTTTTATAATAGACGTATTAGAAGAAATTCCATATGAAGTGCACAATTAGCAGAATTCTGAAAATATCTTTAAAAGAAGATTTTAAGCGTTACAGTAAATATGGTAATAGAGACCTAAGTAAGTAATTTAAAACCACATAAATCTAAATCCATGAGTTCCTTAAATACTTCATATATGTTTTAAATAATTTCTGACAAAACCGATTTTCTTGCTTTGCCGTTAATGATTTTCGGCACACTCGGTATTATTTTTCTCATTGAGAAATTAAGATTAAAAGATTGGAAGTAAAAGGTCTAAATGTAGATTGCGATGGTGTTATCTTTACGCAATTATTACGCTTCTAGTGTTGACTGAGAAACTATTAAATGCATCGGATTTGGAAGGTACGATAATGATTTGTATGGCCAAGGCAAATTTGAAACACCTGCGTAATTGGCAGTGTCGCTGTCTGATGGTTACTTTTGTTAACGGGTGTTCCTTCGATTAATGAAACACGACAAAGACAATTTGTTTTATGTAAAAATGGACTGTATTAACTATGCACTTATCTCAAAAGAATGTAAGAATCTTGGTCTAAGTAAAGAAGAGGGAGAATGCTTATTGGGCGGGTTACACGATATGATTCGGATCACATCCCGACACCGACGTAGCTTTTCACTCGACAAGACAAAAGGAAGAGCAGAAAAAAGAGCGAAAATTGCTCCGATTATCCCTTAAGTACTAACCCCGAAGAATTCCAACCAGGGGCGCACCACCACCAAGAACCATTGTAAGCTATGGCTACATCGAATCCCATAATTCGTGGCCATCTGGGGAATATCTATACTAGTCGCTTTTCTGGGAATATTGCGAGTCCAACAAATTGACCATCAAAGCAATAGTCCCTATAGAGAAAGCTTCCTTTGACTAGTAGCACATTCCCCAACCAAAACGTACCCTTAGCTTTGGCCTGATGGGCCATGTGGTCTGGCACCCAGATGGTATTCTCCGAATAAGTATCGCAGTACATAGGCGTAACTTAAGGGAATAAATGACAGTACACAATAAACCTAACATTAACAACAATAAAAAATAAATAGAAACAAAAAAAACTAATAACTTAGAGTCCCTAACAACTTTGATTGTAAGTTTCTTGACATGCTGTTTTAACACGATATTGAAAAATCAGCCGTTAGTTGCAACTATATTATGGTTCAGAAAAAAATTGTTTTCCTATACCATTACTGTAGTCTTCCGGTATTTTCCTTCCGAACAGGTTCTGCATATCCTATCGCTCTTAACCTGCTGTTATTATAGGTAGTAGTTATCGCAAATAAGGGTAATCTTCTCAATTATTTAATAGTTAGGACGAATTATCGTCCAACATTGATTCTATATAAAATTCGAATTATCTTAAGAGGGAGAAATAAAAATCGCGTGTCTACGAGCTACTAACCCACGTACGAATTTGATTATCACACATGGCTAGGAAACACATACAAACGAGGCTACGAAGCAGGCACGCAAACTAATTATTACTTTCAGTCCCAGTTGTAAATAATCTTTGTCATTTAACTCATTTTGCACTTCAAAACTCGTATGCGACTACATTTCTTAATCAAGATTACTATATTATGGAATATATTAAACGCTTGAGCTGATATATTATTATTAACTTTTAGAGTCACACGGAGCGAGCCCTGGAGAGAGCATGGCTAGAGGCACAAGAACATCCCATATTTTCTCCTGATGGTGATAGCTTTTTAATGCTAGCTCACGTTCAAGAAGGAAGCAGAGAAACCTACACCCATATTAAACACATAACAGTGACTCAGCAACATATCGCTGTGCTCAGCCACGGACCGCATGAAGTTAGTAAAATTTTGGCCTGGGATACCACAAGTCATCTAATGTAAGTGGGCTTTATCGTTTAGTAATTTTAGATATTTGGTTTCACTGAAATATAATGAAGATATTGATTAGGAGTTTAATCGAAAATTAATTACAGGATGGTAAAGTAGAGAAAATAATTTTAAATTAATATTAGAACGATCACGGTTACGAATTTTATAATACCGAGATTACTAACACTCCAACCGCAGCTTGCAAGTCTTCTTAAGTTTCATCTAAGTTTATTCACCAGAATTTCCCTGAGTTAAGAATATTAGTAGTCTTAGATATCTAATGTCTCGTTTTGTAACTACATATTTATTAACTTGATGGTAATTAAGAAGAGTTATCTCCGTTCCCATATACCATTGTTTCGTTTCTGGTATTTGGTCAACTCGCTTAGAAAAGACCGAAAATTACAATTTCTCTAATTCCTCTAAACATGTAAAAGTTAAAATGATTTTATTCAAAAACTCAGTCAGGGAAGTGAATGGTGAAAATATCGACCACCAACATTCATGAACAAACATGAGTTGTTTCTACTGAACTAATTCGTAATAGGACGCGCGTTATATAGGCGTGTGTTATGATGTGCCTTATATCTAACATGAGGTTAATCCAGTTCAAAGATTGCATGAAATTCCTAGAAGATTTATCTAAAATAATTTATGACGAGACGTTAAATTAGTATTTAGAGATTAAGTCTTATTTTCTGATAATATTTAGTTCATTCACCACTATCTTTAAGGTTTCTGTATACGTATTGTCATCGAACTAATTATATTTTAGATGGTATTTGGCGACAGAACAACATAAGCCTGGTCAAAAACACCTGTACGTTTCTCAAGACCCTACGACTGATGATCCTCGTCGTTTGGAGTCGTCCTGTATCACGTGTGATCTAGGAGACGTCCTATGGAGCAGTAGATATCTTTATGGAAATTGTAGTCATTTTAATGCTGTGGTAAGTTCACTGTAAACATCCTAAATTGAGATCTCAACGATCGAATATACTCAGTGCCATTAGAAGTGTTACACCCAGTAGGAATAATTTTTTGGAATTAATGTTTTGGCAACAAAACGACTATACAGGGCGTTTTAGAATAGTACGTCATAAATTTAAGGGGCGATTCTATGAGTGATTTTGAGGAAAAAAGTTTATATGAACCCAGGTCCGTTTTCGCTCTCTGTCTGAAATACAAGATGATAAAAAAATTTAATGCAGGTCCGGACTTAAAAAAAATATATTATTGCAGATTTTAATCAAACTTGGGGGGCGCGAGTTAGGTGTAGAAACACATCTTTTAAAAGAAAAATGAATATTTAAATGCAAGCAGTGGCGCCCCCAAGGCCATGACCCTGATTATTTTTTGTGAAAAATATGTCACACCGCTGCATTTTCAAAAAATCAAAATCGTTTTAATGAAATTGTCCCTTCCTTAATATTTCCAAATTCCCTCCCTCCGAAATATTACAGCCCAAGCAAGTTATTGGAACGGTCGCATTGTGTGAATAGTACTAAATGCCAACAAGAGAGTTTTTATATAGAATAAAAACTGCAAAAAAGTCGGTTTACTTTGTTCAAATTTCTGTCTCAATATCCAGTTGAAAACGATCGAGGATTGGTGGAATGAAACTCATTTAAACTTTGTAACGAGAAGTAACTAAGACGAAACAGGGTCGATCTAGAGCAGATGCCGACTTGAGGAATTGAAACCCGTCTAGAATTTAAGGTATTAGGAACGACACTTTGCTAGTTTTCGAAATTTGACCTGAAACCTCGAGAACGTTAAATTGGGTCAACTTTAGAAACTGCGGTTCTGCAAATTGTTGCACTGCACTTGGTTTTATAGAACTGAGAAATTGCTTAATATACCAATTAATAAATGAACAAGCATTAGAAAGGGCATCAATATGATTTGATTCATTTTAAATTTATATTGCCTCGTTTAACTTTGAACAATTAAAGTGAGAATTTTCTGGTGGCTAAAGGGATTTCATTTCGTAACTAGTTACTATTGTGATCAAGAAATAAGATTTAAGGTTGCAAAACCGGGCCATAATTTAGTTGACCATCGACGTTTTCTTAAATTGCAATTTTGCAGGAATGTCGCAGACAGTGCTGCCAACAACCTACAAAAAATTAATTTCAGGGTTTTATACCACCCGCGAAGTTTAAATAAAAAAATTACCTTATTTTTTTAACACAATAGTATGTTATTAATTATAGTATAATTAATAGTATATATAGCCACCTTAATTGAATAGAATCAAATGTACGCCATTTTCTATATATTTTAATCAAATCGATTAGGACATTTTATTTTATGTACCTCGTGACTTATTATAGACTCTCGCGCCTCTTGTTCTGTAACATCTAACTCGTTACAAAAAATAATGTGCTTCCAAATTGGTTACATAAGTAACTACTGAATACATTCGAAGCGAAAACCGTCTATTCCCACACCACATTCACCTATCATTTCCTTCTAGATCAGTCCACAAAATGGTACGTACCATGCACCATTTTATGTCCTCCAATGTGAAGGACCGGGTCTTCCACTAGCCGGTATACACAATTCAACCAGTCACAAACTCTTGAAGATATTATATGACACTAGGATCACCCAAGGGGCATTTTTGCAGGATCTTGCAATGCCTAAGAAGAGGTCCTTTGAGGTATGTACAAAAAACCTCATTTAATTCATTTTATGCTTTTTTATCATTTTTTTAGATTCCACTACCGCAAGGCAATTTAGCTCAGGTTCAGTTACTATTGCCCCCCTCGTGGAGGGAAGAATTGCGAGATGCAGCATATCCTGTAGTTGTCGAAGTGTAAGTTGATGATCATGTTCATAATGAGCACGAGCAACTCAAATATGACCATATCAAGTTAAACCTCCTCATGTCTGAAAATTGCAGAAATGGTAGACCAGGTAGTAAAGCAGTAACCGAGGAATTCCTAATAGATTGGGCCACTTTTATGTCGAGCCATTGTGATGTAGTTTATGTTAAATTAGACGTAAGGGGGGCCAGGGGACAGACAAATAGAGCCTTATATCACCAGCTTGGAGGCGTGGAGGTAAAAAATTTCAAAAAAATAATCAACAGTCGCTAACGTGTTTGGGAATCTAGGTAGAAGATCAGCTTTCAGTAATAGATTACCTTTTGAATAAAGACCACAAGTACCATAAGTACTTAGACCAATCGAGGATAGGGATATGGGGATGGGGATATGGTGGCTACGTCACAACGATGGTTTTAGGCATGGGTAATCAGCAGAAAGTTTTCAAGTGTGGAGTTGCAGTGAATCCCATAACTGACTGGTTGTATTATAGTATGTACTAAAAAAAAAAAAAATTTCGGAAAATGTAGGTAAAAAAATTCGCAGACTCCGCCTTCACGGAAAAAATCCTCGGCTTTCCCGCAGAAAATTATAAAGGTTATGTTGAAGCTGATGCTACTCAGACGGCGAAAAACATACCTCGGAAAGCTTTCTTCCTTCTTCATGGAATGGCCGATCTTACTGCCCCTTATCAACATAGCATTCTACTTTCTAGGGCTCTAGCGGAAAATGGGGTATTGTTTAAATATCAGGTAATATTATCACACAGCAACAAATATCAATTTTATGTCCTTTAATTTCACAGAGTTACCCTGACGAAGGTCACGAATTATCCGGAGTACTGGAACACGTTTATAGTTCGATGCAGAACTTCTTCGAAGAGTGCCTTAAGCTCGATACTGAAGAGCGCGAACCTCTCGAAACTGAGGACACCTGAAATTGGCTTAAACACCTTTTGCCCTATCACAGTCACGTGACGGCTTTTAGAAGACTTTTCAATAGGAGTGAAGGGATTTAATGCTCTAAAAGCCGAGCGCCTTTAAAGCGCGCTAAGGACTGCGAGGGGTAGTGAAGTTGGTTCATGAAGTTGAGTCATGAAGGAAGTATTAGGCTAATCCGTTAATTGGTATTGAGCATTTTTTAGAGGAGTATTTATCAGGGATTTCATGTGATTTGGAATAAACTTTTTTATCTGTTTTTCTAATTAGGGCCACGCAAACATATTTTTTTTAAGAAAAATAGGAGGGAAAATGAATCATTGATCCTTAAACATCTTCATATTCATTTTCTGCAGCTTTTCGGTCATCAATGGAACTACAAAAAATTTCTAAAATTAATCTATTTATAACGATAACTTGAAATTGACTGTGTTTTTGGGCAATATCGATGGAGACAAGATTGTCCTTACTGGTGAGTTTTCTTTGTACCCATCTCGTCTCATAACTAAATTCAACGACTCTGTTGATCTGGAACTCCAAATATTATTTTATTGATTTGGTTTTCAGTTATTTCGTTAATTTTTTAACTTCAAGGTCCTATTTCAAACCATTTTGCCAATTTTATTCCAAATCACATTTAGACTAAGACCAATGCAAAAATCAAACAAGTCTTGCATTACAGCTACCAGCAAGTTACTGTTAAAGTGTTTTCAAAAATCAAACCAATAGAGTTAGCATTGTTTTGCTAAAGATAAGCCTGACGATTTCTATAAAGTTGTAGAAGCATTATTGTACCTGTAGTAGGTCTAGAGAAGTACTCACAGTGGTTATAGTGAATGTGATAAAGCATAGAAAGGACAATATACTATTAGAGTTCAAATTGGGAAGGTTCGTTAGAAATCATAGAACTTCACTCCACTCTAAAGGAATATTAGAAGAAATCCCCAACCATGGTTTTCTATAGGACTGCTTGAAATATAGTTTAACGTGTAACTTAATTTCTTCTACTTACTCGTAGATAGTTAATTAGAATTTAACTTAATGTACTTAGATAAACCTCAAATCCCCAACCAGCCACTTCTATCACCGAAGAATCTCTAGGAACAAATTGGACTTCTAAAGATTATTTCTACGTATAGTTAGAGAAGTGAATAGACAAGAAATACAAGGTATTTATAAGTACTATAGTAATATAGATGGTTTATTTTGTATATTCTCATTAAAACGTTTCAATAGTGTATAAAAGTAGTTATAGAATGGACGTAAAAACTTTGTATTTCTACGACTCGTTTTGTAATATAATGAAATAGATAGATATATTAATTGTTACATCTTTTAAATATTTGTTAAGTCGTATTACTGAAGTTAGAAAAGCAACAGTCAATTATGTATTATTCGAGTAATGTTTGTGAGATTATAAAAGAGCAAATTTTTCTCTGATGTTTGTTATGGGCATGATAATCTTGAACAAAGTAGATAGGTAGGGATGGTACGAGTTTAAGACACTGATGAAAAAAAAGAGGAAATTTTGCTCATCATAATTATTTGGAGCTTATACAAATTAAAAAAAAAAGGGTTGTGAAAATAAACTTTTTTTTAGCGTGAAAGTGTTAGCTTTTGCGCTTATTCCCTCTCGTAAATACACGGTGACCACAAAAATAGCATTCAATTTTTATGACTTCGTATAGGTAATGAGTACCGATGTCTTGTCGAACATGCACAGTTCATCACCAGTTTGTTTAATTGTGTTTTAAATATACTAATTTTTATTAAATATTTCTATGGTCACCCAGTGTGTGTAGTATAATTTAGTATTTGACAATCTGCATGACTTTCTTAAATCAATTTTGCCATTCACCTACCTTCGTTTATAAACCAAGCCTATCCACACGCAGGATGGAAATATACGTTGTGAAGAAGGTAAGGTGCAGAATTAGAAAGTGAAATATTGAATGATTCATTGGTAGTTTTAGGGTGTCTTATCATATTTCGATATCTTTTACAGACTCGCCGATGAGTGGTAAGAAAAACTTGAAATTCAAAAGTGTCCAGTTTACAAAAAAAATCAAATGCACGTACGCAAGCAGCAAAATTCGTTTGTACGTTAGCGTCTTTACATGTGCACGATAGCAAAAATTTACGTTATATATCAACTAATTTCAAATTACAATCCATAAAAATAAGAAATATGCAACATATTAGTGCGATTATTTCGAAAATTGCAGATAATTTTTTTTATCCCTTGGGCAACTCTCCATACATAAACAGCGTCCACTTGGTATGTAATTTAAGTTAATCCTTATCATCATGTCATAGTCGATCATCTCTCAAGTAGGTCGCCAATAACTCATCATAGTGGGTTGAGCGTAAATAACCATATTCAGCCGTCCCTTTTTAACCGACCAATACACACCCACGGGGTGACCGCTAAGAGGGAGATAACCTCTTCTGTCCCTAGTAAGAATGTCTCTTCTACTGTTGCCCAATTCCTTCAATATAGGAAGATCATAGGATAAAATGTGCCTTTTATTAGAATCTATCCCCTTATCCCTGTCATAACAGTGGCAATAGAAATTGATTGGCATCACCCATAGAAGGCCAATTGATAGTGTACCGAGTAAAAATACATTTGGATCGCCACCCTCTATATTACCAACACTCTGTATGAAAGTACTTTTAACACGTAGATTTACCTGTGAGTGGCGAAAACCATACGGTGATATACTGACTAGCAAAAGAGTTATGCACCCAGCGCTCACCTTTTGATCACCCTGTATATTAAAGGCACGTTCGGGGAAGAAAGCTTTGTGACATTAGTTAGCTGCACAAATTGGCAATGATATAATCAATCTGCAAATGTTTGTTATATAATGGTAATTACTGGGAGTTAATGGTATCGGAGAATTAAATTTCCTTCGATCTCAAATCAAAGAGACCAATGAGGCTGTCTGGAGATAGGATGAGACACCCTTTAATCTTCAAATTTTTAAAATAAAAAGATATATTGAAATTTCGGTATTAACATGCAGCAAGCGAGGAACTAACCTGAACTAACCACGTTAAAAGGAAATAAGATCTCCATGGTTTGATGAATTTTAGTTTCGCAATAGCGGTCCTAGTGTGAATGGTCCGCCATGAATTTTTCTATAACCAATTAAAATGATTATCAAATACTAAAACTATATACCTCTCCTTTAGTTTGATTTCAATTTCTACATAGCTATGCTGTAATCGCAGATCAGACAATCTGAACATAAATTATAAATATCGATATTTCAAGTTTTAATTATTGAAAACTTCTTGCAACTTACTCGTTCAAACCATATAAAAGTTATTTAATTTTCATGGACCTTAGAAGATTCAATTAACGAACACAGGAAGTTTTCAGTAATTCAGAAATTCCGTAGGAATTAAGGAACAAGGCTTTTCTACTATCTAAGAATTATTTCTAAAATATCTAATAACTGATTTTCACACTGTAAACTGTTGACATCATAATAAAATATGTTACTTTCTACGAATAAAAATAACTTTCGTGAGAGCAAGTCTTCCTAAATTTGTATAAATTATGTGTGTGTTTCAATCGATATGCAACTTGTATTCAATCAAAAACCGTTTTTATTTTTGTAAGAATTTTAGTCAGCTTGTGTTAGTTCTATTTCCGTTGTTTGCTTACATATTGAAGACATTCAAATGTACCATATAATTATTAAATCAAAACAATCTTAAATATTTTCTATCCTCTCAAAATTCTCGTTTCTCTCAAAATATTATTAACTGTTGTACGTCATCCGTGGTAAGTAATAATAAAATACAAAACACCAACTAAGGATAAACATTAATTTTTAAGATTGCAGCTACGTTAGAAATCAAATGTTAAATGTTTTCGTTTTTGTAATATCTATTAAATTATGGAAATAAATGATTAAAGTTTACTGCTAATTGTAATTATTCAGTTTAGGATCTTACTCCTCGGGGGACATGAACAATTATAATGAAATTTCACATCATTTCTCGCGGCTAGAATTTGTTTAGTAAATCTGAAATCTCAAGGAGACGTGTGCAGTTAACTGAAATATCATAAGTACCCACTTAAACAGCCTAAGCTTGGACAATAGGGATTTTACCTGAATATAGTACAGGGTAGAATGCCACATATATGGAACAAATAGTATAAGGACCAGTAAAATTTTAATAATTAGTTAAAGTAAAAATATAGAAATCTCGAGGAGAACGCAGAAAAACAGAAAAAATTTATTTATCTCTTGTAACAACAGAAATATTCTCAACTTAAATCAATATTCAATTTCGTTTGCTTTGCAAATGACAAACGGATAATTTTTCGTCCTCTTTCATGGCAATGCACTCAATCATACTCCTATCTTCTTCGTTCAAATCAGCCTTCGAAAGATCATAAAAAGCGTACTCACTACCGTCAATGTCTTCATCCAAAAACTCTGAGGGTATATCCAAAATAGATAACTTCTGTCTGCTGCACCACGTCAGATGTGAGGCACCTTTCACATTCCTCACAAAGTCGTTGCTTCCAGGAATGGGCAAAGTTAGCAAAGACGATGCTAAGTACTTTTGCAGTCTGGCTTTAAAGTTGTTGAATTTGTAGATAAGCCTCATGGAAGTGCATTTAGGGATCCTGTAAGTTCCTGACAACGACGAGATGCTATGAGCATTTTTTGAGAAATCGATAACTGGAAATATTTCCCTTTCAGGGTAACTTTTAACGTAAATGGTTGAATCATCTGGTGGTGCTTTTGGGAGGTGATAAGGTAGACTCAAATCCATTTTGCTTGAGTCGTATTGAGAATATCCGCTATAATATTTCGGTGACTTCCTGGATTTTGATACAATTCTCTTCGATCCACTTGTGAAGCTATTTGATTTTTTCTCGCACGTCCTCTTCTGTCCTTTCCTTACTTCCTTATTTGAGTTGTTCCGGGAGATAGATAGTTTAGGCGTCTGCAAATGATTTGATATTCGAGTATAAAACCTGGAAGTGTTTTACTTTCAATACTATGTACCCCTCTATTCATCTTAAGGGAACAGTTTTCACGAAACTGACAATAATACGATCAGCCCCAATTTATTGACAATGCAAGATTCGTGTTTGTCTGCTGAAGATTACTTGAAGGATTGTCAAATTTAATTTGCTTGAAGTCCCATTGTTGTCAAGTTATGCTAACGTGAATGCGAAGGTAAATATGCTAATATGTGAAGGGTCTCCCAGACCAGTGAGAAAGTTACGCATTATGTTACTTCCATGCTAACAAATATAGGCTTCCAGACTGAAGCGAGTTTTACAGGAGATTCCCAGTTAAATTTTCTAGAGAAAATCGGCCCCAAAATATATTTGTCTAACGGTAAAAACAAACTTTTTTATTAATGGTAATGTGCTTAGTAACCTGAACTAACCTGAACCAAAGAAGCACTTAAAAAAGTTATTTCTGATGATTGCATAAATTCAACTCATTTTTATACAATGGAGACACTCACCAGTGAGAAAAAATTAAAAATTATTTTTCACAATTCATAGAGTAAATAAAAAAAAGTCCAATTATCCAGTACAAATTTAAATAAAGTTGCTTGAAAGGAACTTCGCACTTAAATACTGATGACTGAGATATGTTTGAGTTTTCATTAGCCCTTCAATGCCCATTTTTACATTATTTTTCAATAACATCTTCAGTTCCTCATTAATGCCAGGATTTTCCTGGACGCATTGCCATTCAAGCATGTCATTAATTTTCTTCACATCCCTATGGGTTAGATTTGTAGCATCTCCCTCAAACTTCTGAATTTCAGAAGGAAACACCCCCAACCATTTGGCTTTAGGGATGGCTAGATGCTGGGAAATGTGTGCGCTAGCCTGAAATATTTATCATTCAACAAACACTCAGTTGGGAAATGAATAGCTTCCTAACTGATTAAAACCAATGACAAAAAGGGAGAGTCTAATATGTGTGATTAAGTCTCAGAGTGACTCAAATAAGACACTTTCAGAGTCTTTTCGAAATTCTATTCGAGCTGTTTTGTGTTGTTTTGACGTCAAAGTGACGCATGTTGATGAAATTTTAATATCTAATGAGTGAAATTCTTATCGGTTTTGACGTCATTCGAAAATGGAATTGTCTCGTTAAAATTAAAAAAAAAATAAAAAGAAACATGGTTTAGAGATTTCTGGTTTTGTAAACTCAAAATGAACTCACAATTGAGCCGAACCGATAATTTAGCATTACAGCTATACCGTCTGGATCGGCATCTACAAGGATGAAGACTGGAACTGAGATAAGCATCCACAACTTCTTTAGGAAAAGCTGAGTGATATTGTCTGGAAAACCTTTGCCCTAAATTGGGGGAGGACATTTTTTACGACTTTCTAAGTTTTTACAGCTAATATGGCTCACTGTGATCAAAACGAATGGCCGCGGTAACCTATTTGGCAAGTCTTCTTCCAGTAATTTATGAAATATTGACTCCTTCTCTACGACCATAATGAAATATGCATTTGATTGTATCTCGCATATGTCGCATATATTTATAGGTATTGAAGTACCTAAAAACACAAGCAACAATAACAATAATTTTTCAATGGGTTCTGAAAAAATCAGTGCATTTAATGTTCTCAATTGCAAGGTTTTTCTTAATTGAAAGTGAAAACATTTTTCAAATAACGCATGACAGGCCCATGCCACTAATTTAAAATTTTAGGGGTTGTAGTTGTCCTTAAAAGAAGGTTGATGATATTTTTATTACGCAAGATGTCATTCTGAGGTCTAAAATTGACGTGACTAGTTTCTTTATTCCATATTAATTGAGATACAGAATTTCTTCCATTTGGTTGCACCTCAATACACATAAAAAATCCCATTAACTCAACGTCCTACCTACCCGGTACGTTGCAATCTATGGATTCGCCATTTGTTAATATCATTTTAATGTCACCATAGACCAGCCCTTTCTGGGTGGTTAAATTGAGGGTCCAAGGGCCAACCCCCAACATCCGACATATGATCCTGATGACTCGATCTGTGATCCCTTGAGTGGTTACCATTGGCTTAAGCAAGTAATATATTTCCCTTAAAAAAATAATTATCTCAAGAATTAAGAGGAAATTCATAAACATCCCTAAACTTTCATTCGCACTAACCCAAATCTCACGTTTAACTTTTTCTAATTCAGTTCACAGACACATCTAAAAATAAACCTTTATAAGTGAGGGGTAAGTGTAATTGAAAGGTAGTGAAAGTATACGAGCATGAGCGAATGTTACAGGCCATTTCTGAATTCCTCTTATACGTAAAAAATTTACCTATCTAATCCAATTCAAATATTTATTAATTCAAAATTAAAAAATAAATCGAGTTGATAGTAACCATCCTGTATCATTACTATCTCCATAATAAAAACCCACCTTTTTGTTAGTTTTGTTCTAGTTTCTAACAGAATCCTTATCTTGTTTAGTATAAACAATATCAAATTGAACTGTGGTCTTATTATCGAACTGGTTTTGGATTTGGCACTTTTTTTCTGATAGTGAATGTGTTCTCTCATTTGATACCTGGAATAAATAATAATATCAGATTACATTATACAAATACATAGTACATGGTATCGCTAAAAGGTCTTAACAACACTCTGCCATAGTTGGTTGAGATCAAAATAAAACTATTTACTGATATTTAGTGGATTCTGATTAACCGCAGAGCTACAGGGTGGGAAGGTTAAAATAAAAAACCAAACCATTAAAATACACGAAAAGAAGTTTCAGGTGATTTTTCAATATAAGAAGGTCATATCTGCTAACGATATTGAGGCCGGTCATTGAGGGCACCACAGACGGTACATAATCGTTTTATTTCTCTGAGGTAAAATTATATATCTTTGACCTTTTTTGTTGTGGTTGTAGAATTTCATGTAATTTTGAGCTTTGAGGAATGTGGAGAGCGGGAGGTGTAAGAAGTAAATTCTGATTTTCAAACGCGCTTCTTCCAAGGTAGATAGGACAATGTAGACCGGAGCGATAGCGTGCCAAATTGGAAATTTGCCCTTTTCGAAAATGCCCTTGCGATGTCCTGTATTATATAATCGACAGCACTCACCTACCATCCTTATATGTGCAATTTGCGGCACTATCTTTAGGTACACAGAAGAAGGGCACACGCCCATTTTCAAAATCATCTAAGACGTTGAAGATAAGTTTATGGATGGAAATTAATAGGTCCGTGCTATCAACATCTTCAGGTACGGGATCAGAAAACCTCGAGAACAACAATTTTGGATTCTTGCAAAGCTTGTCAATTTCATCTCGCAAAATTTTCTGGTATTCTGATAAATTTTCTGTGGTGGACAACACGTCAGACCTAGTTTCGTCTGTAAAAAAGCGGTATGTTTCATTTTTTCATACCCAAGTTTTGGTTGCACAAATTTATTACTATCTTCACATCTACATATTACTATTATGTTTATTTAGTGCTCGTTCAAGTCGTTAGTAAATTATGAAAATTATTCTCGGTTAGTTTTAATTGAGATTTGTCTGCCCTTATTTAGCCCTGAGGCCTTATTTTAAAATGGGATAAAAGAAAAATATTATTGCATAACAAGGTTGGACAACTCATTTGTTTTACAATGTCGTCATAAAACTTAACTTATCGACGCCACTGACCTGGATTTAAGTCACTGTACTTTTACCACACTCTGAGACATCACACTGCTTTGAAGTCGCATAAATGCACAATTATTATTTCAACCAAATGGATTTGTTGATATTCAACAAATGTTCTATTTAAAAAAACGTACATTAGGCAGGTTTAGTGTCTAATTGTAAAAGCATTAGCTGACAAATAAAAATATATTAGGTCTACCGGAAAGTTCTCTCTGTTTATGAAAAATAAAAAAAATTATGCAGTTTTTGATCTAACTAACAATATTTACTGTACGATATAATTTCCATTATTGTTTATAACTTCTTGACAGCGTGATGGTAATTTGTAAATCCCATTTCTGAAGAACGCCCTGTCTTCGGAGACGAAATCTCAACTAGAGCTGTTTTGACATCTCCTTCATTTTTGAACTTTTTTCCCGCAAAGGAATTTTGCAAAGAAAGGAACAAGTCAAAATCAGAGGGTGCAAGGTCTGGGGAGTATGGCGGACGCGAGAGAATTTCCCAACCTAGCTCTGCCATTTTCTGACAAGCCGCCAAAGCTGCAAGTGGTCTGGCATTGTCGTGGTGCTATATGATTTGCTTCCTGTTGAACATTGCTGGCCTCTTTTCTTGGAATGCTCTCTTTAACTCATCCATTTGCCAACAGTATTTCTCCGAATTGAGCTTTTCGTTGGGTTTCAAAAGCTCGTAATGGATTGGTCGTTGGATGTCCCACCATATAAAGAGCATTCTTTTTTTAAGGCTTAATCCAGGTTTAGGAGTGGAGGGGGTAAGTTGTCCGGGATTGCAATACGCTCTTTTCCTTACAACGTTTTCATACGTAATCCACTTTTCATCACCAGTTATCACACAGCTCAAGCAAGGTTCACTTTCGTTCCGGGCAAGCAGTGATGTACATATGACGATGCAGTCATGCAATTATTTTCCACTTAACTCATGAGACACCCATCATCATATTTATAGACCAATCTTAGCTTCCGAATATGATCCGAAATGGTTTGTTAAGCTGAGTTAAGTTTCTCCGCCATCTCCGATGTTGTTAGAAAGGATCTTGGCGTTTCATAGTCTTCACAATATCGTCATCAATCAGAGATGGCCGCTCAGAGCGTGCCTTATCACTAAGATCGAAATCACCTTCTTAAAATTTTTCGACCTATCTCCTACATGTTCTCTCTGAAACAGCATCTCCTACAAAAACTTTCTCTAAATTTCGACATGCCACTTTAGCATTTTTACCCTGTTGGAATTCATACAACATACAGTACCTCAAATTAACTTTATTAGTACCCATGTCTTCACGATCGCGTCTAGCTTAATAATGATATGAGATATTTTTACTGTAGTTAATTTCGAAGAAAACATATATATACATGTAGTTATAAAGAAACATGGCCATATATAGCTCAAAAGAGTATGCACATAAATGTTTAAACTTGAAACGAAATTATCGGACGGGACATTCCGGTAGACTTAATATTTTAAAATTTAAACTACTTTTAATGCATCCGCGCAATTGGCCACAAGTTGCGGCTTGTCCGGACGTGTTTGTAATCTTCAGTCTCACTTTACACATAATCATACATTATTATTATATGATAAATTCTTGCTACCTGTTACATATGACGTTGGAGTCGAAACACTTTCGCCTTCTGCACTAGTGTCACTTACTGATGTATTGTCTGCAAATTCTCGATGTGTTAATTTCTCTACAAATTTATGTTCTGGTGGCTTGTATTGCCCTCTGCAGACAGGCTTGTCTCGTTTTTTTACTGAAAATATTTTTTTCTTGCCTTTACGGTACCTGAAAAGGCACATCATATTTAAGCGCTATTTTATATACACCACACTAGTTATTTTTACGAATACGGTTTAAAGTGATTTTTTCATCAAGTGTTTGAAACCATACAAAAATGTGTATAGTCCGTTCGCTTTTTATTTGTAACAGAGTACCCCATTGACTTTTCCCATATTCCCCCCTGTATATGACCAACACTGAAACCCGGTGTAAGGTTATATTTCAGTCAGATTAGCTTTAATAAGTTAAGTCCGATACAAAGTTATGACAATAACCTGGCCACCTTTATAAACTTGGCATTATTGGCAAATCTTTTAACATGCCAAAAGAAATGTTTAGGAGAAAAAGCTAGCGAGATACATTTAATTCATAGAATACATGGAACACATATATAGTACACGTAACACGTACCAACCTTTTAATATAGGTACACGCTAATACTTCTTCACTTTTCCTTACGAAACTCCTTTTTTGAGAAAGTTTTTTGTGGGCCTTCATAATTTGGGGCCTCTCTTGTAACAAATGATTTAGCAAATTTTCATTATACAAGATGCAGCTTTCATTTAAAGTATAAGATGTTCTACATCTCCGTTTTCGAGATATAAACAGAGGTGGGGACTTTATTTCAGGCACGTTTACTAACATATTTCCAGGTAAAAGAGATTTAGATGTGCCAGCTATACAATTACGATCATGGATGTTATTAGATGTTTCCTTATTTTGTGTACAATTTATTGGTACAATATTTTGCTCTTTTTCTAAAGCATTTGCCGATGTTCCTGCTATCACCCAAGCTTCGCTAATTAACAACTCGACATCCGATTCTTCGTGTTCTTTTACTGACATTTTAGTATTTTCAATAAGGGATTTAGAAATTTCAACCAAATTGTTGGATGCCACAGGTAATTCAGATTTCGAATTATTCCCTGAATTCTCACAATATCGAAGTTTTTCACTTTCTTTTAAGCTTTGAAAATTTTTACGCTGTGTATCATCCTTTGAACAATTTTTAAACAAGAAATTAGACTCGTTTAGAAAATCAAAAATCGGTCGATTTTTATCTTTAACTTTGTCACTGCTTTGATTCTCTCTCTTCAAATAAATCGGTTCATTTGCCGTTATGAGTTTCATAGTTTTAGAAATTGACTGAAAGTCTGAATATTCACTAAATAATGAACATTTCCTTGCAAACATAGTGCTATTAGTTTGTGTCTCGGATTGAATTCTTTTAGATTGATCACAAGTATTTGTTCTCTGAAATTCGTTTTTCTTCTGAGGTTTCGGGTTGGTAGCTTGATATGGGTATATACCATCTCTTGATCTATCCTGAGTATATAAATTATCTTCAAACCGGAAGCCTTTTCTCTCACAATTTCTTTTGTTGTTAACGCTTGGGTCACTAAAATATTCTAACGACATGGATTCGTGGAAACCTTCACTGGACCAGAGATTCTGCTGTATTTTTTGGTTGCGAGTTTCGTTTTCTTTTAAAGACAGTTCTGAAAAGTAAATAAAAAAACAACAAATTGAAACGAAGTGCTAGATATAACATTAAGTTTTATTATGTTGTGGAAGAATGCAGCTGAAAGATAACATTGAAAACGACGAAGCAAAGTGCAAATCATACTTGAATTAAGTTGAATTAAGTATTATTTATTCATCTTTTTTATTAGAGATTATCATTGATTTAAAAAAAAGTCGTCTTTAGTATCGCTAGCTAATCAAAAAACAAACAAATATCCCCAAATCATATTACTTACGTTTCTTGGGTTGTTCGAAAGTAAGTCTAGAAAACAACGACAATTTTCCCGGAGAAACAGGTCTTAAACTAGATAATCTCAAAGTTTCTCTGTCTATTGGATTAAACTCAGGATTGACCGCTACAAAAATTATAATAGTATTGGATATTGTTAATAAAACATTACATGCAAAAATTTAGAAATTAACGTATTCAATTCAAGTAAATTTTAATATATGAAGGTTCTAACGATAGCGTGCTTCTCTAAAGCCCGCTTTTCACAGAACCGGGATCTATGAGCCCGGGAGGGCAGAATAAATTATATAACGTGCAGATTCGTATGATGTTATAACACTTTTATTACACAACCAATAAAGTTTTCGTAGCAATTTGAATAAAAATTAAACCATTTTCGACGTAGTAGCTGAATATATACGCAAAGTAAAATGAAGGGTCTATAGGAAGTACCGCACTATAACGGCCGTAATATAGTCTTGCCCACTGCTATCTAAAAAAATCCCATGGTAAAATGCATTAACGACATTTTATAGTGGCCGCTATACCATGGCACCGTTTTCCTAAGAAACCCCTTCGTGACTTTAACGTACCTTTCAGTTTGTGTTGTAATGGGCTTGCCCCTTTAAACCCTCCAACTCTTCTATTCCAACAATTTATTTCTAACACATCATTTCTTATTACGCATTCTTTTTCCGAGTATTTTAGTGAATAGTTTTCTTTAAAACTGTTATCCAGATCTCCACTTGCGTCACTGGACTCAGAGCTGGGGCTATGTGAATCAAAATTATTTTGCATACTCAAATTTGATGACGAACTTAATTTTTTCTTCGTTTTGGATCGTAGTAAAATCTCATGCCTTTCTGGACTGCTATTTGTATGGTTAGAAAGTTTCCTTTTGCGAGAGATCTTTTTAGCAATCGGTCCTAATAATCCTTCTCTTTTAAATATAGATGCTTGGGGTCGTTTAGTCGTTCTCCATTTCTTAAATAAACGTTTTGATTTATTTTGTTTGGTTAAGCAGGTTTCTCCAGAATCTTATGTATGTACATATTTGTGAATATAATTCTTCAGTCATTTTATGAATAAATTTTGAAAAAAACATGGTTTAGAAAAAAATTATTGAACAAAAATTATCGAACAGACTCGCAATAAATACTCACAAGATAGTATATGGCTTAACGAGTATTGAAAAGAGTATTTTCTGTTATTCAGATAGTTTGGCTTCGCCTCCTTCGTTAAAGTTGCATTTTTTTATGGTTATAGTTAAAATAGTTTTTAAAAGCTTGAAAACGGAGATAAATACGAGGAAAATGCAAGAGTTACATAATTTTCTAAACAGGTAATTTAAATTTTCCTAGAAAAATGGTCAGCGACGCACAATAGAAAGGTCGACAGGATTAGCCTCCCAAACATCTCTCTGTGTATTTTTGAAATCACCTGTGCAAAAATGTCTGAGAAGTCAAACTCCGAAATATGTACATAAGGTTCTGAAACACCTTGTATGTAGCATAGACTCAACTAAACGATTTTGTTTCCTAACCACTTTTTTGCTTATAATAGATTGTTAACATCTTCCATTATTTTAACAAGCTTTTTAATATTTACATTGACAAGTTGCCCTTTGATTTCAGAGGTTTTGTCTTCGTTTTGCTCTGTTAGAAAAACTGCTCTTTCTATGCTTTCAGGCTCAATGTTCGAGTTCGATAGACTCGTTTCACCGCTAGTCGACAAGGAACTGAAGAACTTTTTCAGCAAAAAACTTGAAGACCTTTCCATCTTTTCTGAAGAAAAACGAGAGAATATCAATATTCTAGAATTTACAGGGTGCTCTAGTAAAAAACAACAATTCTCCGCAGGAAAAGATTTACAGACTTTTTCCAACTACCGTGCAGTAAGTTATTTTACCGCATGCATATGCAGGCTAAAAATAATTCTTTATCTCACATGTACGACAAAAAAAAATTTGCAACTCGCAAATCATAATGACATTTATTAGTGATATAAGTATTTCTGTGTGCGATGACTTTTTACTGCACACGGGGATGTAAAGATACTACCGCACGCTAATATGTAATTCAAACTACAAAAGACAATAAAGTTAACACAAATACACTCGTTGGAAAAATATTTGACTTAATACATGCGGCAATGCTTTTATGTAATACTGTCCAAGTTCATCTATTTACCATGTACTGCGCTGTGTTGATATGCAACCAGTAATCTTTCAATAATTATTCTCTTACTTAAATAAAATAATTTTCTTTTACTTTTTGCTTAAAGACAGCTTCAGGTCATACAAATTTTAAATCGAAAGCTTCAAGTAGCGTTGAACTATCTTTTTATCTAGTTTTAATTTCGGCGCTACTCGTTTACGTGTAGTTACATTGCATAGGTGTGTAGTGTAATATTTTGGACACCTGGTATATTTGAAAACTTGCAATAACTTGAGGTTATTTGATAAATTTGACAAACGATAAATTTTAAATACATTACCATAGTTTGATTTAAATCAACAAGGCACTATCACATTTAAAGGCGGAAGTATCTTACCTCATAAATTAAGGTGCTCACACAAGTCACGACAAATATAATCTTAATTTGCAAGTACACAACAAAACACTAGCAAAAACATAATCCATATAAACACAACAAATTATACAAATAAGCAGGATTTGAAATAAAAAATAAACAGAAGTAAACAATAATACTTCAAATTCTCTTTTGCTAGCGGCAATTGTTTTAAATGTCAGTCACAATGGCTCCATACATGGCCTACTGGGAAATTTGTTGAATTTCCTATTGAGGAAGTAACGTAAAAATGATGAAGGCGCCGGATGACTAGTAAATTTGCTATTACAGACGATATCTTCTGAACGTTATGGCGAATGCTGTTATGTCTTGGAATAAGTCGCATTATAATTTGGGCCTTTTATTCAGTGTTTCAATATTATATTATGTACATATTCCAAAAGGTCTCGCGATTTTACGAGGAAATGCATGGTAGTTCAACGACGAGCAAACGCCCTGAATAAAATATAATAATAATCAGAACAACCAGCAAAAATGGTTTTGTTTAAGTGATTTTTAATATGCATGTTTCTTGCGGCCAGATAAGTCACTACATCAATGAAATTAAACAAATTTAACTCTCAAAAAAACTTCAAAGAAATATTAATAATGGGTTGGTCCATGACGATACCGCATAAACTCGTATACAAGCTTAGGCATCGAGTTACATACATATGTATGTATGCACTTATAATCAGAGGACCCATTTGCTCATTAGGGAATTCATTTCAGGCTGTTTGTACAGCATTACAAAGAACCGCTAATGTTTGCGGGTACGGGGTAAATTTTGTAATCTTCTACCTACCAGTTTCTTACACTTGTTGGATGAGTGAAAGATCTGGAAATCTAGGTAGCCAGAAAAAAAATTCTAATTTTATTGAAGGAAGTCTACCATATGCATATAACAATGCAAGACTACGTCGTCTTGTTAAAAATCTCGATTAGGGAGGATCCTGTCATAGTATAGATACCCAATACTTTCTGAATGCACCACAGATTGGTTATGTAAACCCTGATGATTATCAACAGTTGTGACCAATAGACTAGACTCCATGCAAATGCTCCAACAGTCTGGTCCACAGTTTTTCATCACGTACCTAATGTCTTTCCATTTTTTTTTCATTTCCCCTTCCGCTTTAACCAAAAGTGACTTTAACTTCACTTTTTAAATTATGAGGTATCACATATTTTTACATATTCGAGGAATATCATAAACATTCCTTTACAATGATGTTATCAGAAGTTGATATATGTGGTAAAAATGGTGATAAACCACGCTTCTTGGAAAATGTTAAAATTTTTACGTATCAGTTCTTTTCTGTGGTTTTATATCAAATTAGATTGCACCGTTGGGTACAAAAATGAATTGTAGCTATAGACACATTGTATAAATGCTTCGGTACACCGTTTCTTAAATAAATGTGCTAATGTTTAAACATAACTGCAACAGCTGCGGACAATAAAATTGAGACCTATTACGGGTACTGAAACCACTTGGCATTGTCAAGCATTGTTCTTTGAGAGATCCTACCGTTGCATTAGAAGGAATTTGAGGTTTTCAAATAGTTTTCGCACACATGTAATTGCTGGAACTTTCCAGGTCAATATTCATAATTGCATCACCCGCGAATAATTCAAATGATTTTTTCCGAAATTATTCGTTCAAACACAAATGAATTAAGAATATAATTAATAACATTATGAAAGCGTATTATGGACTTACCTCAGATTTTCCAAGCATAAAGTTGCTTCGACGTGCGAAAACTCCACTTCAGAAATTAAATTCAACCACCTATGGTGAAGTAGCCCTTAAGTGGAATATAAAATCTTTTATGGTCTATTCTCTGAGATCTGTATTTAAAAATTACTACAAATAGTGCGGTCGCTATTCACAGGAACTGATGCGAACAATAAGCTGTTATCTACAAATATCTACGGTAAAAGTCACATTTTGGGAAAATTTCGTAACAAAAGTTTTAAAGGGCGATAAAATAAATACATGTCCCGATTTATCGTATACGAAAGTTCGAAAAATTTGTAGTTTCTATCAAAGGCCGAAGGGATTTTCTCACGCTCTACAGGTAATCATTAGTCATCGAAAAAGTGTTTCGTGTTGGCTAAAAATTAATTTACAAAGATGACCCGCCCGTTTTCGGCGTTCACATCATAAAAAGGCCATTTGTTATCTACTAGATTCCGTGGACCTTAGGGCAGACACGTGACTATTTGATAAGTTTTCGGCTAACTAAATGAGAATCTGAATGTCAGGGCTTCCCATGGCGTGATTCTGACCATCTGGTACCTATTAATGACCATTAGTTATCTCATTAGCTCGAAGGTAAATAAAAAATTTTGGAAATTTTATATCAGAAAGCACGTGTTAGTTAAATGTAATAAGTTTCAGGACTTTGATGGCATCGATATTGGACTAGATATCGATTTCATCAATTAATGGTGGTGATAAACGCTTACTCACATTTGGTGTGTTAAAGTTGTCAAATAACGATCACGACTCACAGTAGTCTCTTGCAGAACTTGAAAATTCTCTAGTGTGGATTAAGTTATTGCATAATTGTGCAATTATCTCGTCAATTAAATGCTGTTTTGGATTAATGAAAATTAAAAAAATACGAAATTTTGCAATTTTCTTTTTTGACATTTTAGTCTCAAAAGATGTTTGGATGAATGATCTTTTACGTAACAAGTGTCAAAAGTGAAACTTTACCGCACACTGATTTCCGACGTTAACCAAACGTTACAAAGCGGAGACTCGTCAGCAATCGGGTGCGGTAAAGAAATTTTGGCAAGTGTTTCTGGTAACTTTGTTTTCTTCTGAAAATTTAATTAAATATTATGGCAATAGATATAGCTTGTTTACATTTTCAGAAATTTTCTAGTAATAATCAAAGGATTCGGCGAGCAAATATATTGAGAAGCTCTATAAAGTTTAAACCTTAACTATAAAGAGTATATCATGCTTTACATCAATCTAAAAATCATTCGAAATTATAAATTTTTGATTTAATTCCAATATTAAGAAATAAAATAATAATTATAATATTGAGATCTGGACATAATTCTCAATCAATTTGAAACAAATCAAAACCGTGGTATTCCAAGATTTCGTCACACAGGAACGAGGCTTCTTACATAATTTTTAAAAATTTTTCCTGAAGATCTCTTAAACGTGAAGAAACTTTTTGACCCTCGCAGTAGATTCGTTTGGCATTCGCTCAACATCACATTAAACTGAAATCATTCTTTCTTCAATCCTCGACGCAGTAATATTGATACGTGTTAAGCATACACTTTTTTGAAAATATCAACCACATTAAACAATAAGTTTTTCATCTTCAAGGCTCAAGAAGGTTGAAAAATAACCTATTGTAAGTTGCTTCCTCAAAATATATAACTTTTTCCACGCATTCATTTAAAAACGCAGCGGGCATTCCAAGCGCGTCATATTCACTTACAAATTCCATTTTTCATAATTGCTTATTCCCTTATTTATGCATTAGAGTCGACATTTAGCATTGGTGTTATAAATTTAAAGGCTTTTAACACTCGAAATTAATATAAATCACTTCGGAAACGTTGTTAGCGAATATTGGAGACCGTTTAAAAAATATCTCCGTCTTCAGAAGTACATATTCGTGTTAAAATCGCCTTATTTATGAGGCATTGAAATTGAATAATCGTGGAAAATATATGAAGGCAGACTGGATTAACAAAGATGTTCTGAAATGCTACTTCTCTTACTATAGCAAAAAATCAGGTTTAATCTACATATTATTCTGTCTGATAGCGGAACAGGCCGAAAGATAATGCTACAAGAGCAAATTTCAATACAACCATATCGATCAGCTTTCGAACCCTCAGCGTAGGACTTAATCTAAGCGAGAGGGTTAGAACCACTTCATCCCTTAATAACCCCTAATAATGGAGACAAAACATTGTCTAAATGCTTTACTTTGTTTTATCGGGAAAGGGTAAACAATGGGTAACACTACACTATTGTAGAGTATATACAATGATACTTCTCTGGACCGTGGGAAAGTGTTATTGTAAATCGTTTTGAATCAATTGTTTTGGTCATTTGGTGGTTGCGTTAAGTAACTTCTTTGTATCCACGTTTATTTGTTTTCATAAAGGAACGAAAATGGGAAAGTTTTAGGCGGATATTACAAAATTATCAATGTGCAATCACCTCGTCCTTGGGACAAAAGTATATTCCTAACAAGACAAATGGACGATTTGTTCGGGTTAAGCCACAACCAGATTTAATAAATATTAATACATATATGCGCGTATCCAGTTTTTGTGAATTTTTGGTATGTACATGCTAGTGGTAAGTACGTGCCGACTTGAAATATTGTTAACGAAAACCTGTTCTTTAATCAACTGAAAAAGTGCAGCATTATATAGTAGTAGTCGCTTTTTCCTCCTTACGCTCAAGAAATTCGCAGCACATTGTAAATTATAAATGTCAGAATAAAATATGCATGGCAGAACACCTCCGATTCCATCCACTCATACCAAGCCCTTAATTTTGTTACAGGTTACAGAAGTCGCCGAGGTCAATAATTTCGATCTTGCCAAAGAGGATTTGTTCCAGCTCCAGGCAATAACACTGGACGAAGAACCACGAACGCGGAAGTTCGAAAGAAGAGCTCCGAGTTCCTACGACTGCGTGGAAACACGGAAATCGTCATTGAGACCAAAATGAAGCAATCATGAGCAATTGATATTCCGTGAAGATCAAAGGTCCGACCAGTAAAAAAAAGCAAATAAATTATTCCATGCGAAAAAACATAGTAATAAAACACTCTGTACTTATATGTTGTACACTAAAATAACCTATGAACGTCAATAAACAAAACAGAGTCTATGGTAAAATATGGAAACATACGGGCAGAGAAAATTCACGCTCAATTTCCTTTGAATCATAAATATTCATCGAGGTAAAAGCAGTTCACCCTACATAACACAGCCATATTGCACAATTTAATTTTACAATTATCTGCTACCGACACTATCTCTATGCTTTTTTAATTGGTGTCGGTAATTACTATTTGCTTCCCTGTATAATATTTAATGAGCCCTGGTGCGTCATCTTTTTTTATCTGACAGGTTTATCTCAAGTAGATGCGCTTTAGATCGTCACCAGATTGGCACCCTTTGGGGGTCAGTTGTTGACTGGGCATGTTAATTTATGTTTAGAAGGGGGTGAGTTTGCGATCATCTGGTGTATATAGGAATTGTTTTAGTGATTAAAATTTTGTCGAAGTCAGTTCATTTTTTTAAAGGAAATGAAGGAAAAATAAATTTTGCATTACAAAGATTTGGGTGTTTTGTACCTATTTCTAGAATAATAAACATCTTTTAGTCTGTAGCGCTTGTCACAATATATAGTCCCAGATAGTTCCAGCAGTACCCAACCTAAGCCTTAAATAAAAGAAAAGTTGGGAAATATTACATAATTTCTCAACATAGCCTCTTTTCATATTGACACAGTTTTCCAGCGATGTTTCATGAGTTTTATATTCTCTTTATAGTGAGAAGCTTGAAATGCTTCAAAACAGGCATTAATCACGAATTCCACTTTTTCATTATTGGCAAATCTCTTTTCACCTAACTATTTTTTAAAATTTGGAAATAGAAAATGGTCTGAGGAAGCTAAATCTGGCGAGTAGGATGGATCACGGAATAATTCTAAACCAAATTGATTGATTTTGGCCATCGCGATGGCGGAAATGTGGTGTATTTTTGCGTGGTGTTGATGAAACAATACTTTCTTTTTCGCCAAATGCCGTCGCTTTTTCCTTATTTCCCCGCTCAAACGCTGCAATAAATTTCTATAATATTCTTCGTTTATTGTTTTTCTTTTAGAGCCACAATCAATAAAAAATTTTCCCAAAAAACTCACGCCGTCACCTTTCCTGCAGATAGAATGGTTTTCGCCTCCTTTAGAGCCAATTCTCCCCTGTGAATCCATTCTTTTGACTGCGTTTTCATATCAGATGTGAAATGGTGGACCCACGTTTCATCCAAGGTTATAAATAGAAGCAAAAACTAAGCTTTATTGCTGCGAAACATTGCCAAACACTCCCTGCCAACATACACTAGGGGCCGTTTTGGTTCGATTGAGAGTACTCGCGGCACCGATCTTGCGCAGAGCTCTCTCATATTCAGTTGGGAGGTTAAAATGCAGTATTCAGTACTTTTTAAAATACCCATCATTTTAGCTAACTCGGTCAAATCTAGCTGATGGTCTTTCAGTACAATTTTGTAGAATTTCACCACAATATATAGAGTGGTCAAAACTATACTGTCATTAAGTTAATCATTGCGGAGTTCGTCGTGGCAACTTGTACGACCGCATTTAAACTTTGTCAGCTAATGTTTTACGGCTGTTAACGAAGAACCAGATTCCCCCAGAGTAGAATCTAACTCTGCTTAATGTTGGATGTACTGAGATCTTCCAAATGAAACTGTTGAATCACGCATCAATGGACAATGTTTCCCATGTTCACAAAATCTGTAAAAGCGTTCACGTGAAACCATTCAAAAACAACTACAAATCAATGTAACACCCTCAAATTTATTAAAATAAATCTTTGTATTACAGGCAAATTAAAAAAAAATGCCGTCTATGCCAGGTTAGGTACTTCTTGGACTATCCTCGGACTAATGCGTTAGAACAGTATTGAAGAAACGTAGAAAGTAATATTGGCATTCAACGTTTTAAAAACAATCTTATGAGCCGAGAGGAGTAATACCATACACATATGAATAGAATTCCTTCAGTTACAAACCTTAACGAGATTTTATTAGTTCCATTTGGGTCACCCCTCGTCTACCAATTAAGTCCTATTAAGACCTCGAAGGGTCTAAATTTTTACTGCTGATATTCTCGACTATGTAAGTGCCCGGAATTGATACTTTCTGTGGTTCCTATACATTGATATAACTAGATTTCTTTATGTGGCTTAGAATACGATTTAAATTATACAATGATAAACATCAGCAGCCAGCCCCAACACGATTACAAAACCTCGAAATTCAACCGTTATAACTTATGTTCAAAACCCGATAGTGGCCAAAAATAACAAAAAGTATCTGCTGGACGCCTGCTGACTTTCATAATATTCATCGTCCAACTATATTATATAGGACTGTGATTGACATGGGGGAAAACTAGACGATACTTTAACGTTCTAATGGACAATGCCACTTGAACACTGTGACACAATGGATATTCGAAAATGATTATTTGAGGGGTGATATGAACCTCTTATTCTGCTTGATTAAGCTCAAATAAGCTCTTGTAGTATTTGAATTTCACAACGTATGAAGACCCTGTACGAATTGTTCTTGTTTGGTTTTTCGTCTACCGGCTTGTGTTCCTCGAATCCCTAAACGCTGGGTCCGTACGGGAAAAATCTATTTCAAAACACAGGATAATGCTCGTAGTCATGAATTAGAATTTTGTTGAATTTTTGTTTGTGCGTTAAACAAGGGAAAACATAATCCGTGGTAGTAACATCATGTTATTACACCTCTGGGCTTCTAATCAATCGAGGTAAGAACTTGAGCTCTAAATCAATCGTGGTCGTCGCCTGATACAATCACTTATCTGCCAATAACTCTGGTACTCCCTGTAAAGTGGCTTCTGTTAAATATAATCTGCACTCGGTAAAAACTAGTCCAGACTTCGAAAAAATATATCCGTTTCCTCTTGACCATATACGGTTGGAGTTAAAGTAGACACTTGAGGTTCGAATTAGTGTCCCTTAATTAGTGATTGCGATTTTCAAGGATAATTGGTTTTTGCCTGTTAGGTTAACGAACAACTTCACGCACCTTGCATTTGCGATGGTTTAAACAAGAAAGAAAAATTCAAAATTCGAATCTTTATTCCTCAACTATCTCCCCAAATATTAAATAAAGGGCTCGTTAGTGACGGGTTTCTGCATCATCCTATAAAAGCGAAAACCCCAAATAGTCACGTCGTTTTTATTTTCCTATTTTATTAACCCAAAGGGCGGGATGAATGGTGTTTCATTTACCATCGGCCTATCTAAAACGTATCAATCTTGTAATTTGACAGAATATTGACACCAGACGTGTGGCCTGGTCAATGATTGCCGTTTGTCCTTCGTGCTGTGGCCTTAACAAATAGCGCTTGATGATCGTTAACCACTGACAATGCAAATTTTCGGTCGGAACATGTGATAACTATGCAGATTTATGGCAACGACATAGTAATGTGAGGAACGCTTCATTACATTATAACGAAAACTCATTAGGGACATACTGTTACAGAAAATACATTTTTTTTTATTTTAGCAGGGGAATGTGCCGTAAAAGCTTACCCTCTGTATATTTTAATATCCGTAGTCAATAATTTTAAAGTTGTAGTTGGCCCTTTAAACTTTTGGACGGAAGTGGTAGAGCGACTTAAACACATTAAGAGTGGATCTCAACATGTGATACATCCTAGTAATCATAAAAAGGGTCGAATTCAAAAATGTGAAAATCCAAGATGGCGCACGTAAACAAACGTTTGATGATGGGTATCAAAAATCGTAATGTTGGATTTCAAATGTGATATCGTCACATTCTAGGAGAGAAAAAGTTGTTGTGGCAATCATGGTAAATTATTTCGCCAAGTAAGCTAAGAACAAATAGAAATATTTTTTCAAAATTTCGAATACCTCCGAAAGTCATTGAATTTTTTCAAGTTTTAAAACGGCATATTTCTGAGTATAATTCAAACCGTGCAGCAATGTCCCATTTTAACTGAGATTTCCTTGGTTGAACATCAGAAACAGACGCCCTATATAAGAAGAGAATTTCTAGAGTATCTCAATACACTTAACACCTAATAGCATACAGGTCTTCCCCCTTCAAATTAACTTTCATCCATCAATCTAACTTTAAAAACACGCGCCAGAGGTTCATATCAAATCGTCCAGAGCTCAAGAAGAACGCCATACGTCATCTACCATATTATTATCTAACAAAGGGAATAATTTACCAAAACTGCGCCATATGATGATGAAACTGAGTCTGATAATTAACTCCTGCACAAAAGCGGGTTTCCTGCGATGAAATTCGCCATGATATAATGTATTTTCGTGTCAGCTAGACAATGGGACGCGAGAACATGTGTCCTGTAACACTGTCTGATAGAATGTGACCCTACATTATCATAAAGTGTTTTAATTCAGCTTGTTATAGGGCCATGGAACGCATGTACATTCCTGCAGCTGACGATATGTTTGATGATGACACTAACACCCATGTTTCTGTCCTGCTGCACTGTTAGTCGGGTGGGATGTGGGGAAAATAGGTAGTTAATTTGGAGAGTTAGGAAGAAATGTGTTTGATATACGGACGAAGTTTGGTAATAGTTTCAAGAACTTTTCTTCATAGTTCTTCTTCCGTCTCGGAGTTATGTCGATAAACATGATTATTGAAAAACTCCCAAAGAAAAAAATCTAACAGGATCATGTTGGGCGAACGGGCCGGCGAAGGGTGTTCTGCGTGTGGGAGTTCCCCTGAACAAGTATACAAATATCTTCTACTAAAACTTCCATCGTTTGTCACTTGACTGTGATATGAGCAAACAATTTTATGTGAAAAAATTTTATCATCTACACATTTCCCCGTGTATGATTTGTAAAATGCTCTTCACCTCCATTAGGTATTGATACAGTACTCGTTGACATCGTACTGTAAACTCGAATGGGAACAAGCCTGGATTGGACTTATGGCGTAACTAACTATTGCTTCATACCCCAAACATCTCCAATTCGTTAAAGTTTCTAAGCCTTTTAAAATTAGGACCAGGATAAAGGGTTAAAAGGGGAGGCACAAAACCATTGCTAATAACAAGGCCCTTTTAATCCCCATATAAAATTATGCGACACGATGAACTATCGGATTAACAGGTTCGGTGATGAAATTAAGTTGTAAATTTTGCGAGAAATTTAATATAATACTTAAATACAACACACAAGTAAAAGTCCTTATGAGGTACATACCATAGTGCCGTTAATCAATTATGATCTATTTAAGCTATTGCATCGTACATCAATTATGTTTATATTCTCCAAAAATATCCAGCTGCAAGGGGCAAACGTAAATAAAAATCAATTCGAATATACTTATTTTTCCCACAGGAATAATCAATGTACAAGGCCTTGCACAACACCCGTCTATTGTGCTATCTTAACGTACAAAATCACCCCTTATCAATACATTCATATACAAAAATTCCTCCCCCAACACTAGTCAAAATAGCAGAAGTGAATAAATGAGGAAATAATAGACTGATTATAGTTTTCCCTCTTTTGTGATAGGTAACTTTATATTACAAATTAGTGGAGCTGGAATACGTCATTGTGGAATCCCGAGATATGAAGCCCTTCCTTTTTTCCGTTTTCTAGGTGTAAATGCTAAGAGAATATTTCAAATTATACATAATATACTACTATGCTATACTGTTTCAGTAAAAAGTAAAACTTCTTATGATTTTATGAGGTGCCGAAATTCTCTCCACTAAGACTTATTATTCGGTCACCCACACTCGCACGTAGAAAGGAGGCAACTCGAATCATCATCCCATCAAAGGGTGTTGCAGAACATAATAGCTGGTTTACCCGAAAAGTTAAGGGTAGAAATCGAAACTTGATATTAAAGTATAATGCAAAAGTGTGACTAGCAAAAAGGATTAGGGCAGCTGAGAGTCGTGCATATAGGTAGATCAACAACGGATGTGTAAAGGGTGCCATACAAACATTTTGCCTAATTTTAAAATTTAAGATAATAATGTACTACAGTATGGATGAAAAGTGGAATAATGGATATTTCTCGTATCTACCATTTATCCAGCAGGTGGTATTTTCTTCCCCAGTTCCTAATCCCAACCGATTTAATTTAAAAATTTCGTAATAAAAAATAAGCCATCTACGGTTATGAAATTATAGGGCAATATAAGACCACTGTGATGAAATTTGGAAAGGAATTTTGGTTAGTTCGTTGAGGTTCCAGTAACTCCATGCATTTTTTTTTCTATCCAATTTCTCAATATACAGCAAATCTACGCTCTATAGACGTTCGGAAACTGAAGGAAAAAAGGAATCCGTAAAGCACAGGCTGATAGATCTAAATCGAGTCGAATAATATGATTGGTATTTTAAAATAATTGCTTTTCGGGTTCTCAAAAAATCGGTGCTTGTAGTTTAAAAAATCATTAAAGTATCTCCGATATCATTAAGATACCTCCGGCTCTCTTTAAGAATTTTCAGTAAAATTTCAAATTTTTAAGCTAGTTTACAGCGCAAAAAAACTTTCACATAGTTATAAATGTCAACGTACAGTGTTAAAGTACTAAGTAACTGTAAATGAAAGTCTTAAGACATGCGTAGAAAGCGCGTATGGAGAGAATGCAGATATTAAGGCATGCCTTGACTCAAACTGCGCATGCAAGTACCAAGGTAAAATAGAGTGTGTGTAGGACCCTTTATGAACAAAAAGAATTTTTTTCGTGTTTGTTTGTACTTGGACCACCTACATAATGATATCGGCTTTCTTTTCTACTTTACTGAATGCTTTTGTTCATCGGATAATGGAATCAAAAGGCTTAAGAGTAAATGTCAGCTTAAAAATTCATCCCTTTCAACAGGTTCAACTTACGCCTTATATTTTTAATACATTTTTTAGCCCTTAGAACTCGCCTCTGCAGGAAGAATGAATTGATTTATCATTATACTCGCATATCCTCGAACACATTGCATTCATTAAATATTTATGCGAAATTTTATCCTTATTGCAGTTATCAGTTATTACTTATAGTAAATTAATAGCAATTTATGCAAAAGGCGTAAAAACATGAACGAAGCTTCACTGTAAATTACTTATTAAACTTCTTTTTGTTGGTGTCATTGATAAAGTAGATACGCCTGTTCCGTAAAGAATTCCACAATAAATTTTAAAAAATAGCAGTCGCTAGTAAATTAAATTCAAGAAAATCTGAAATATTCGCAGTTTTAAGTCTGAAAACATCCACAAAACATTTCAGTCGAATAAAGCAGGGATGCCGATATTCTCTTGAGAATAAGCATATTCCGGAAAAAAATCATTAGTATCTCGACCAACAGCCATTTGAATAGTGCAAATATCCGCTGCTGCCGTTGCATGGACAATTTATAAGGAAAATATGTAAATGAGGCACACTGTGCAACAAAAATACCAACTTACATTATATAAACCGTAAATTTGCTCTTTGAATCGGTTCCAAAGTGGTTTAATAAGGATAACCATCTCGAAAGCCATGCCTATTCAAATAGAGAATTTAAAATTGGTTGTGAACGTTAACGCCTAGTGCTGTGTTCCAGATTTAATGTTAAAAGTTGTTAAAGTTTTTATAAGCTATAAGCTGTCTTTATTTTGCTTCTGTAAGCTTGTAATCCACTAAAATCACAAACCTCAAAAGACAACAAACGCGCAGCCTTTTGGTATTTTTTCATACTTTTTCTACGAGCTAGCTAAGACTTTGACTCACGCATTTTCGAGCAAAGTAGCACATTACCATATGCGATAAAAAAAAACTTTTGCCGCACGCAAAACAGTCTGGCGTTTGTCAGAGCAAAAAAGCTTTTATGCGCAACGTCAAGCCGTGGCCACTAATATGCTGCAGTAAAACTCTTACCGCACTCTGATTGCTGATCGAAATCCACTTCGTGTGAGGTAAAGTATCACTTTTCGTACTCGTTAAGTAAACAAGTATTTTAACATGTGTAATATAAATTGTTGCATGCTATACAACGGAAAGTTTTTTTAAGTAGCCATTGCGTAAGAAACAATTTCTACACTTGTGCGACTTTATCCCACTCACCTACGGCTTGTACCTAATAAAAATTGATATTCACTTTTAGAAACTCTAGATTAGTTAAGTTTATACCCCTATCTAGCTTCCCTTCATGACAAGACAACGATGTTAACTCTTTGACACTGCTAAGTTGAATTGATAAAAGGCAATAAACATTAAGACTTCAGTCATTTAGCCAATCTATGAGGCGTCCGTTTAATTACCTAAATAGTCACCCTTTCAGCGGCTACAGGGTTTGATTAGCATAACAATCAAAAGGTCATAAGTAAAAAGACACGTGCCCAAATTTAAGCTCGTTCGATGTTGGTCGTGAGAAAACTGAATTAATTTGTATTCGTTTCAAAGTAAATTTTAATTACTTCTATACCATGTTATTTTCGAATGTTCAAAAAAGGACTTCAGGTTAAAGCTGCTTGAGATTGACTGGAATTCCTTCTGCTGCCACAGAAGCCGAAATGGTACAAACTGCTACAATTGGAAATTCGTGCAGTTTGTGATTTTTTAATGAATTTATTGTTATACAGTTTAACGATTGAGGCCTCCGCTGATGTTTTCGGTGAGGATAAAACGTTTAGGCGGTTTTACGTCGTAAAGGCAAAGCAGAGTGACGGGTAAGACACGTGGCGATTTGTACGGGTCACGTGACCCACTTGGTAACCTCGATTTCGGATGAGTTCTTTGGTTGTTGGGGGCGCGTCCCCTTCATAGTCAAATTAAGAGCCGCCATTAGGGAAGCCCATTTCGGATGGTCTTTTTGTTCAAACAAAAAAAAAATGATTGCTATGCACCAATACTTGTTACGAGCAGTATAACTTCGGTTCGAACTAATTTGCGGATTGAGCAAAGTCGATAAGCGTTGAAAATAACTCAATTTGGTCCACTGTGTTTCCCGTTTTTGACTTATGCAATAACTTACTTAGGTTTAGCAATGAAAGTACCACTTTTTGCATTAAAATGGTTATGGCAAAGTGCGTTTTTCCCCACGTGAATGAAAAATAATTATATCTTGTAAGTGTGGGGTATAGTGGCTTTGCCGCACGCCTTAGCGATTTGAATGTAAAATATTCCCATAAACGAATGCGATAATAGTTATTTAACGATCCAGTACAAAAGTGGTAAAAAGTGACTCCGCTTACTTTATATTTGTTCTCTCGCCAAGATTGGAATTTCCTAATGCCAGATGTGAAAACTTTCATAAATGAGAGATACTGATCACGTTAGAGACATTTAGGGAAATGAAATTAGTCGAACAAATTGCCCATCACATTCGCAATATTAGCAATTAATGAAAATCAATTAATTAACGTGGATCATTAATGAATAAGTTAATTGATAGGTAAACGAATACAGATATTGACATATTTGATAGCACATTTTCAACACAATAAATTAGAGCAAGGTTCTGTTTTCATAAAAATAAAAATGAAATTTAGTTGAAATTTACGAAAACTACCTTTCGAGAAACTCTTAAATTACTTTGCAACTGTCATGCATCTCAAATGGATCACGCATTCTTTAAACCACAGTAGAATTGCTGAAATAGTCTTTATTTGAAGTTTAAGTTATAACGAACTTCTGTTTCGATTGCAACAGTTTCTCACAGAGAATGACGACCCTCTAGAGCTCTTGCGTCCAAATTGCGTAGACCAAAGTGCCACCCCGCCGAGTGATTTTCAGATAAGAGCTTCGGACCACCCCGTTCACACGCAGACGGTAAACCGAAATGATTACCATTGATTGAAATTTTAGTTATATTGAGTGATTTAATGAAAATAGACCGTGAAATTTAGTACATACGATTTTCTATTAAGTGAGAAACACTTACAAAAAACTTCTATAAAACTTATCAATTGGGTGCCTCTAAAACCGCCAGATTCGACCTCTTTCGACAAAGGAATTTTTTTGGAGTTAAGTTTGTTTTCATTGAGATAATCAAACAATGAAATGGGGACAAAAAAATGCAAAATAACATGAGAAAAAATCAAAATATGCGGAAAAAATTATGTCAAAAAACAATTCTGAGGAACTGGAAGTGAATTATACTATAGTTTAATCTGCTTTATAATCTAGGATAGTGACGTTCCGCTCTTAACTTGAAATGGGTTAAAAAAACCCAAAATATTTTGTTCAAAAACAAATTTATCATCACTAGCCTGGACCGCATTGTGCATGTAGTTAATCATTAACAGTAAAAATGCATTACACATACATAAATGTATATTGACTCGTCGCTAACCATAGATAATAAATATTGAACGATAGAACTTATTACTGGCGTGTGCTGACGATGGGGGTACAGGTGATAATATTTTTTTTTTAATCTGTAAGAAGCGCGTGTGTTTATCAACTACCACCGGTCTAACGGCCACGACCATTCATAGCTAATTACGAAAAAAAAAAACTTTTTAAACGATTTTTCATTTATCTACGACGTTAAAATAAGTACCTATGTTGTATGTAAATTAATTTAGGAAGTTGAGATATAAGAGAATTTACTAATGATTGCAAAGTCTGCTCGTTAAAGAGCTGCTAACTAATCGTCTTTTAAGCATAATGATAACAGATTTATATTATCGTCCATTTTCCGCGGATTTTGCAATATAAAATTAATGTCATATGATTTAATGGCATTTTCATGAGTTACTGAACTTGTCCGGTTTTTCACCACAGACAATCTTTCAAGACCTATGTAAATAAGTTTAATTATTAATGCCCATTTGCACCAAAAGGAAAAACAAATATCTAAGCTCCAGATTCTCTAATCTAAAAAAATCAATAGTTCAATGTGGTGGTAGTGGCATAATGGTACGGGGATGTTTTTCGCGATCCGGCGTTGGACCATTGGTGAAAATTGGCAGGATCGTGGCGCGGTTTCTAAATCCTAGACGTTCTGGAACAATATATGTTACTATTTGCAGATGAGAAAATGCCTTTAATATGGCGTTTTCAACGAGACAACAACCTAAAATGCTCAACTCATCTTATTAAAAATTAGCCAATAGAAAATCAAATTACAGTCTTAGAGTGGCCGTTTTTTAATCACTGAATTCAAAACTGATTGAACATCTTTGGGAACACGTAAAACGAAAAATTGGAGACAAGGAAGTTTCTAATCAAGATGGTTTGTAAAAAGCCCTGCACGAAGCATGATTGAAAATTTGCATTTCTATCTGCTAAATTCTAGTTGACTCAGTGTAATGTCGACGTCAGTGTGTAGTAAATTCACCAAGATATGCTACTAAATATTAATTTATTAACGTTCAATTTTTTTTTTCATAGAATCTGCAAAGTATTCCATTATTTTGTCCAAATTGATTCATTATTTTTAATTTTTTAATAATTAGTAGTTTGACCTGAAATTGTGATACGCCTAGAATATTTGACACTTTTGACCACTACTGTAACTTACATTTTTCAAAACATGATACATAATAAATTATAGTGGAAGCAGGACGGTTTGTCTAATTGTTTTACAAATATGTAACTAAAAAACCATCGAAACGACGAGAAAACCGTCCTCGACACGCAATAAAAAGTTTGGGGTATAAGGTGGTGCCTAAAAGTTTGGAAAGTAAGTCGGGGAAAAAAATAACGTTCCATAGATTGTGGCAATCAATTGGCCTACCTGAGGGTACAGGATCTAAAATGGTTAACTATATTTCAAATTTGAGTTCAGTATCTCATAAATCCTAAAATTATAAAAAAAAAACACAACGAGGTCTCCAATAAGAATGCGGTTTGCACTAATCATTATTCCTTTAAAATCGCGTGGAGAAAACGTAGGTATATTACTCTCTTCACATGTCATCTATATTCTGACAAAATCCTAAATTCCATCCCATCTGAAGGACCACCCTCTATATTCAATGTTTGATGGTTTGTATAGCGCAGCCCTGGTAATCAAGAATCTAAGAAATATTTAATCTCCTGTTAAAGTTAGAAAGAAAAAAAAAATATCGGAAAACATGGCTATTGAAATAAATTCTAATATCTTCATCTTCAAACCGGTAGGAACGTCGCCGGATAATGACACCCAACCTATTGAATATAAACCTTTGGCGGCGCCTTCGATACTCTTGTACAGATAACAGAAAATTTATGTAAATCTTTATCTTAGCAATCTTTAGAATATTTTAAAAAATGCAAGTGCTATGCTCATGTTCGCACTTATCACATTACATAAATGTGAGACGAGTATAAATGCGAAGAGAGATATTTAAAAAATATTGTTGGGATTTTAAAGATAAGCTAAGAATGGCTGGAATTTTCTAAATGATATTTGTATACTGAAGACATCTTATTAAATAATGTTACCCTATAATTTTCCGGAATAACATTCGCCAGACTTTGGGAATTCTCATCAAACTCACTAATACTGAGTTCACTTGACGAAACTGTGTCAGCGAAAAGATTTTCCGACCAGGAAATTCAGCTCCTTACACGGATTCTTCATTCAAAATTTAACGTTTTTCATGTTTTTCCTGTTCCTATGATAGCTAACCTTCAAAATAGAAACAACATAATCAATTGCATTTTGAATTAAAAAAAGCACCTATAAGCCCCTATGAATTGTACCAATATTTGCTTATCTTTTCACTCGCTCGTTTCAAATAAATCATCGTCTTTCCAAATCTGACTCATGAATACTTAAAACTGCCAAATCAGCATCATTCGCGTCATTAATTCGAAAGAAATCTACGCTCATTCAGAAACTTGTCGTCATATATCTAAACAAGTTTAATTTTCAATAGGTGTACATGGATTTCTTTTACATAACTAGGCACCGCCTGATTATGTACAACTCATTTAGCATAACTCAGACGGAGCAATCATTTCAAAGTATCAAATGAGGTGGAATCGTATGCATTATGTGAGATTCATAAAATATTGGATATATTTCAATCCCTTCAAGGTCTATTGAATGACAATAGAACAAACTGGTTATAGTTTATTTCTTTAATATTGCTTCTTTTGCATGTTGTATTTTGTTCTTTGCAAGTCAGAGTGGAAAAAAGGGCAAATAATGAAGGAAATACTTAATATTGGCGAGTGGATGCAGTTAAAGTTAATGCAGTAATGCTACATGAACCTCCTAAAAATCGGAAATCTTTAGTCCCACTCCTTCTACTTGCACAAAACAGAAATCGCTGTTCACATATCGGCTCTGACAATAAAGGCCCCAAATTGTAATTTATTACGTTAATTAAGCCTAAAAAACGTGAATATTTCCGGTACGTCTGTATAAACCCTCCGGGTCATCCAAATTACAGCTAAATATTTATTGACATCACTTGAGCAACACAAAACATACAAATAGGATCAGGTCAACTTACAATGTGGCCACAATCGTACTCACCCCGACAATAGAATTAATAAACGTTAGGGGAAAGTGTCGGTAATGGAATCTGACCCTTACGCACTGCGGCGAAAAGGGCGCATTTCGGTGTTGGGAAATTAAGGGAGTTTGTGTATTATCTGACGTGTGATCTTCAGTGCGTTGTTACGCTGCCAACTGCGGATGTTCCGTTTATTACGCATTGTTGGGAAGGGACTTTATGGAATTATTAGTGAAAAACTTTTGTCCGATGGGTATTCCGATAAATGCCATTTTATACCACAATTATTTAACATTTTCAAGTGGAACTGCAAAAAGACTAAAGATTCGGACGTGTCTTATAAAACATGTTTATACGATCTAGATGAAGAAGGTGACGAGGGAAATTGCGGCCCTATTAAAACTAGTAATCTAATCAAACAAAAAGCTACCTAGCACCAGACCAAGTTATCCGATAATTAAGTTCATCAATTGGCAGTATTAACAGCTTCAGATAAGAGCATCCCGCTATTGCCGTAGTTAAGAGCGGCATAAGACAGACCTGAAAGATAAGCGCGGATTATTACGTTTCTTGCGCTTCGACTAATTGCACCAGATTCCCCTTATCTTCCCGCTATTTTCGTAGATCTCCTTTGTCTATTGATAGGGGTAATGTGTTTATCCTGATCTCCGACGACAACCTAGCAAGTCTACACTAATGGAGACTTAGTCTCGCTTCCCGTCTAGCAATGAAGTTGAAAAATTGCCAGTAGTAAAAGCAACAAATCGGTAAAGAAAGAAGTAAATCGCATTAACTAACGGAATAAAACGGCACACGCCAGGTATTCACACCGTAGTGGCACATGACAGTATTCAGCTGCCCCAATGGCTAGAATGGAACATCTGCCCCGGCCAGGTTATGTATGAGTATATCTACGCAACTACGTTAATGCCTACTATAATTTCCTATCACATAAAAAGGCACACGTGTGTGTTAAATAAATTCTTATTGTTTTAGACTAGGTGGGTGGGTTATCTTCTTCATTGTAACACATTCAAAGCACGTTATCAGAGCAATAGCGCTCGTAGTCTTTCCAAGTTTATAAACGACAATCTTAATTTCTAATGCGTCGGAAGCATATTGACGCACTTCCTTGAACTCGAATGTGTTCAATGCACAGCATGTCCGAGAAATAATTATGCAGTTTTGGGCGCAGGGCTCTCTTCTCAAACAGATAATTAATGGAGGCAAGTCGAGACCTCGTAGTGGGTTCGGATAAGTACTGCCCAGGCCAATCCATGGATGCGGAAAATCCATATTCGAGAACTCCCGTGTATGTTCAGGGTCATGAGCAGGCTAGAGGAACATCTCCCCAAACGTTGAAAATATTTGTTTCTGTCGTAAAGTCGTTTGAAAGTTCGATGATCTAGTTGTTCACGATTAGTGAACGAAATTTTAAGTAAGTATTGTTCCACATTATTCGCCTTTTGTTCTGCTTGCGTGTCATTTTTTCTAACTCACCATATAATTCACCAAACTCGCCGTAGAATTTGGACAACAAGAGTGCGATAATCAAGCTTACACGCGATACGATCGTCGCATCGTACGTTTACAATTTATTTGACAATTACGACATAGGCCGACGCGCGATAATGCACGCAATTGAACGCGTAGTAAAACCGCCGCGCCTAAGAATGTTCAAAAATTTATCGCACGCAAAAGAAAAACTGTTTTCAATCGTTCGCGATCGACTTGATGCGTGGAATTTGCGAAATTTACACGCTTTTTGTTATCATGAAAAATTTTATTGCCATTTTTATATTCGTTTACACAGGATCTACAAGCATTTAGTGAGAATAATGTATATTAGCAACTATAATGCTCGCGCGGCACTCATGTGGTCGCCACGGCTCGGGTACGACCTCGACTTTGAAATACACGAACAGAAAACATTTAAACATGTTTAATACATTCGCAGGAGTCATTTGGTTGACGTATAAATATGTCTTGAAAAATACGTTCTCACTTAAGGCGGTTGGACCGTGCGATCGATTTGTATAAAATAGCGAATGAAACATCAGCTCGTAAAATTAATTGTAATGTCCTTTTAAATTATTTTAGTATTCTTTTATATTTATTAGTTTTAGTATTATAACGTTTGATAGGATGCCGCTTGTTTCATTTTTTTTTCGAACTTCGTGAGCTTTGAAATTTTAGGGGCACCATGGTAATCCTGTCATTATTTCAGGGCTTCAATTACGAAGGAATCCTATATACAGGGTGTTTCCTAACTACGTGTAAAAAATTTAAAAGCGTAATCCTCGACTAATTTTGAGTCAAAAATGTCTAATAAACATATGTCCGCAAATGCCTTGTTTCCAAGATACAGGGTGTTGACTGAAAGACGTTGAAAAAGGTTTTAAAGGTTTTTAAAGGTTTGGTGGTATTTACTAACTTGTTTATTGTTAGTTTTTTTTGCTACTTCCACTACTATAAACAAGATAGTCAGTGTTATTTTGGTGTTTAACTCTCTAAAGTGAAAGAATTTAGTTCTGTGTCCCAAAAATCAGATTATACCTCAGTTTTGAAAATTTTTCAAATGCCTAATTACACTAATCAAGAAATGGCCAATATGGTTTTTGTTTACGGCCTTGCTGATGGTGAGTGTTTGGCAGCGAGGCGCATTTACATGGAAAGGTTTCCAAACCACCAAACTCCCAACCACCAAACCTTGAAAAACCTCTTTCAACGTCTTTCAGTCAACACCCTGCATCTTGGAAACAAGGCATTTGCGGACATATGTTTATTAGACATTTTTGACTCAAAATCAGTCGAGGATTATGCCTTTAAATTTTTTACACGTAGTTAGGAAACACCCTGTATATGCCTAAAGATGAAGATTTACAGGAAGCTAACAGATGTATCATAATCTTCCCAACGGTGGAGCTGCCTCTGAAGAAGACCCAGCTAATAGGCCCGGCGCTTTTTTCCATCATGTTGCTCATCCGCTCCCGCAATTTACACTTTTTTAAATTGAACTCTAATGCAATTACAGTTAATTACTCACAAAAATTTTATTGCAATGAATTATGAAATGAATTTACAATTGTTAGATGAATATGAATTCAAACAGAACAGAGACCCGGGAATTTATTAACGCTGGCATATTCCAAATATTTATTTTTGCCCATTGATGTTATTTATGTAAAGCTATGTATCTGATTCATATTAACACCATTTACCTTCAGCTAATTCTACTAATTCTTCTCTTACCTCTTAAACGCTGCTCGTTGTATCTAATTAAGTTATGATTTACGTCCCCAGGTACCAACAACACCAGACGCATTGGCATGACTGTGTTCACTGCAGTTAACGATCAAATCCAATTTACACCAACTGGTCATTTGCAGTATTTTTTCTTATTAGCAAGTACGTATCGGTAGTTAACAATATTAAAAGATCGGCCACATCTCTCCTCTATCATAAGTCACGACTGCGGCATCTTCTGATAATTTGTATTCTTGCACGTATGAGTTTAATAATAATTTGCACGTTTTTTGCCTTTGATAAGTGGGTACCTATCGATTATATTTGCGGTGGAACCTGTGCGATTCGAGAATCCTGAAAATTGTGGTCTTAAACAGGGTCGATAGTGAGCCACTTATGATGTGCTATATCGGATTCGCTACCTCCTACACCTGGTTTAATGCGGCCGATTAAGAAATGCGGAGCAGATTTTCATTTAAGATAGTATATTTGATTATTGAGGTCAGTGATTTTCGTTAAGATAAAGCGACATTTGTTTCCGCTCACCAGAGGTGCTGCAGAATCCACATTCCAGTGTTTTGATACCATGAAGGGTTATAAACGGGCATGTCTACAATACATGGCAAAATTTCAAATAACAACCATATTTATATATTAGCCAAATCATATCGTATTATTTGAAATTCAGCAATTGCACATCTCCTATGTAAATATTCATTAGTTGTTTTCGTGCATAAAGCAAAATGTGAAACGATTTCTAAAACCACCGATAAAAACGTTTTTATATTTGTATGCGGGTGGTAATTAATGCATTTTCCAATAGTTGTCGATAAAAGGGTGATGGACGCTTTTTAGTTTGTTAACCTACTAAATGAAAAATAATTTATTTTCACCTGTTTGATGCAAAATCCTAGGACTCGCGCCAATAACTGCAGAATGGCCTCTTTTACCTCCGGATTTAACACTCATGAACTTGGAATTTGCTCCAAGAAGACCGATCGAAAGGAAAACTAGATTAAGTTTTTTTATTTTCGCTTTTATTTCAATTTATCTCGAAAATGTATTCCTAATTACATCACAAAAGGTGTGCAGTAACTTGAGCTACTGAATCAACTAATTAATTATGCAATCAGTCTGAAGGGATTATGCAAAATTAGTATATTGAATGCCTTAATAATCAATACGTAGTTTCAAAATAATCTTCCAGATATTGCATTTTAAGGCGCTATTGATGTTCTTGATTTCGTTTTAATGAGTACCTTTATGATCAGTGTTAATGATGAACTTGGTTTTATTCAATTAAATTGTGATTTTTTCGTTTGCCCGATATTGTGGAGTATCCCTTTCAGACGTTATAATTAGTTCATCTTCCTGCAAATTTCAAATTCTTCCTTCGACCATCGTCCATTAACTCAGAATAAATTTAGTAATAGGATCACAAAAACTTTTGAAGGAACTCGACAGGCCGTTACAGCCATTAAATCAACAATGTTCATTTAGTTTCTAATGAACTTCTATATGAAAATGTCCACTCAATGATATACAAGAACTTCATTAAATTTATTGAAAAATTATTAGTAAAATTTAACACTGACTTACGATGTTGCAGAATCCTCCATAGGCCTGCAAGAAATTTCATCAAGGCTGTGACGGGACGAGCGCCTGTGTTGCTTAAGTTAAAGCATGTTCGTTAGTTGGATCAAATTTATTAATAATTCATTCCTCGGATGGTCATATTTTTATGTCTATGGGGATAAAGGTTATAAAAAAATGGTGTGTGCAAGCCTGTCCGTCAATTAATAGAGTGGAATTAAGTCGATTAATTTACCATTTTTATACAAGATGAAGTTTTTTTGCTCCATCACCTCATTAAAATGTTTCAAACTTATAACATGTATCCTGATTAATATTATGAACTTCGTGTATAGCATATCCGCCACATTATAAAGTAAATTTGTGGTGTTACATGTACCAAACACAAACTCCTTCACGGCATGATTTAAAAAAACAAATGATTTTATCGTGAGTGGTGATGATGAGTCATTTCGGAATGGGAACTATATTTCTTCTAAGTTAGTCCTCTTGTTACTCACAGGAATTTTCCATCCAAACAAAGACTTTCCCCAAATTGGTGTTACCTAATTACTACCGAGGAAGACGTATCATGGGTTTTTATTGCGGATTTTAATGCAACAAATAACAAACGTCCTCAACCGTTACAAAAAGAAGTCTCATATCTAATAAATAAAAATAGAACCGCGACACGTGCCCGCATACTCGTTTACGTGGAAAACTGCATTCTGATAAGACGGTTGCGCAGGTGGTGGCTGGTACGCGCTCGTACTATTTTACCTCTTTTACATTCCACATAAAACCAACAGATATTCAATGTTCTACTAACTATACGAACATACAGCGTGTCTTAAATAAATTTGTGAAGTGTCAGCTGAATCGCCTGAAATATAATTTTTGGGAAGAAGCTTTGCAACAAATTTACTCAAACAAAAAAAAAAGAAGATTAAATGTAAAAAATAAAAATCAAATCGGCCAGTGAAGTAATACTCCTCAGTTTAACACTAACACCAATATAACACCTGCATCGGGGCGTGGTTGTCATAGTGAGGCTAATTTATCGGTGTATCCCAGCTAAATACTCTTAAGTAATATTATTATGCACGGTTTGAAGCTTCACTGCACACACGTATCTGTAAAATTGAACCTCCGTAAGGAAAATCTATATTGTCCAATTTTTGCGATCTACTTACTGATTATACAGGCATGCAGAGTGGCTCAAAGAAAAATTTTATTTCTGGAAAAGAATCTCTATCAAAATTTCCCTTTGACATTGTTAAGTTCCTACGAGTATTTACTAAGTTGACATTCGGAAATTTTTCTACCTCAAATGCTTCAGCGATAAAGTCTATAATGTCCAACTTTTACGCCCTAACGTCAAATGGGTACAAATAACAGCAGTCAAGGGAATGAATGGTATAAATTAAAAATTATTTAAATGTGTTGATCGCTCTTTTCCACGGTCGACAGACAGTACAATTTACGGATGACTCTTAAGTGAGTCTATTTATTTAAATTAGGGCACATAGGGGGTGCATAAATTTCGATCATACCATATAGCACGCTCGTTCCACTTTAAAACTACCCAGACTACCTAGCCTAGTGGATAACTTCGACATTTTTTAATGTAAAATTTTCGATTGTATGATTTTGGTATTGTTGCTCATACCAACGAATTGACTTATTGACACGCTTTTCCGTTAACCTTTACTATTAAACCCTTTTAAAACCCCTTTATAAAGGACATAAGCTCCGGATAACAAGGGTTAAATTACACCATTGTGTTCGGCAGTTTTCGCCCCTCAAAGTCAATATATCCGCGATGGGAAATCGTTCAACTTCAATCTACGCTAATTAGGGACATTTTGTCTGTTTGGTTTTCTGTTTAGGTTTCCATGGCGCTCCTAAAACCATTCGGATTTATCAGACTAGAAAACCAACGTCTGCGTATTGTTTCCTGAGTTTTAATAAACCCTTTTGGTGTAAGTGAAAGAGCAAATAAAGGTTTCAATCCGCCAGATTTACAGTCATCGAATTTAATGACGATGCAATCCTCTTATTGTTTCTCGTTTATGGTCCTCTTTAATGTGCAATATATAACAGCAATCAATGGTAAGTTAGAGGCCTAACTAGGCAGATGCTGCGAATAAAATTGAGTTGCTTCAGCTGTTTCTCGCCTAGCAGGTCACTATATTGACTTTTATGTGGATTAATAAACAAGGTGATTAAGAATCACTTCTTGTTTAGTGGGGCAGTAAATTTTGATCTCTTTTGAATTGAGGCTTATTTTGATTTAGCTGTCATCTTTGTGAAAAGCAATAAAATGACTCGTGAAAAGTATAGATTGGTTAACTTATTTTACGGAATAAAAATGCGTTTTTCCCATCAGCGATCGTTATGCAAACGTAAACATGCCATCACTTACTTCACCACCGACTGATCGATCTTCTTAAAAAACATTTACAGAGTCTCCATCTTCCTCCACTCCCCGGTCAAACCTACATATCATCGTCTTAAACAGTGTGAATTTCGATTCTCAAAAATTTTCAAAAATTGAGGCTTCTAAACACTGCTTTGTGATCAGAACACTAGTTAAAAGAATAAGAGAGAGAAAGAGAGAGAACATGAGAGAAAGAGAGAGAAAGAGAGAGAAAGAGGGGGGAGAGAAGGAGTGAGAGAAGGAGAGAAGGAGAGAGGGAGAGAGTGAGAGAGAGAAAGAGTGAGACAGAGAGAAATCGGTAAGTATCTTGTCTGTCCATGATGATCAATTTTATTACACATGAATAGTTTTATCTTAAGAAAAAAAAACGCTTATACTTTATAGTCCACCAAACAAACCTTGAAAAGAACAGACCCATCAAAAATCTCGATAAGTTGCTACCGTTAAGACTCGGCGAGCGGTCGGGCCCTTCGAAACCCTTTCATTCGCCCTTTGCAGCTTTTTTCAGCCCTCAGCGCCCTATCGAGACGTCTTTGATTTAACACCGATTAGATCACACGAATAATAAAGTGATAATATTTCACAGCTTGGATCCATTCTTAAAGGTGGTCCCGGTTCTATTCATGCGTGAGTTCCACACATGTGGTTTTTTTATTATTTATTTTTTGATTTTGATTGTTTCGTCTAACGTGTTGTGTGAATGCTGATCGCAGATAACGGTCCTTCAGTCTTGTTGGATTGCTGTTGTTTGTTACTGTTGTTTGTCGAAAGCGAGTTTCTCCTCCTCGTTTGGTGACACAGCCCTTGTTAATGGTTTCGCAGGTAGGTCTCATCGACTTGTTCGACTAACGACTAACGCCTTTTGAGTGATGAATGGAGTTAATTGGTCAATCAAAATTTTAAGCCGGTCAACGGATACTATCTCGATAAGTATCGCGCCTACTCGTTCTAAGTTTATGGTAACTGCGCCCCTGCCGTCCTTCCAATGAAATTCGCCCCATATTTGGACTTCTGGGAGGCTGAATCAATTTTAAATAATTAAAGATATATTTTGCAGGTCAAATCTTTGAATTTCCATTTAGCACAAATAAGTATTCCAGGAATGCGTAATTTCGAACAAGAAAGGAATAAGTGAGGTATTTGCTTTAAACCCACACGATTTCTCGTTTACCTACATCAGCGCTGTTGGAGAAGCAAACGGCCCAAAAGTTATTAGCCGGTAAGTTACAATAATATGCAAATTTTGCTACTGTGATGTTAATTATGTGTTAATATCGTCTGATAATATCTGCTGGTGTTTTGCCAATATATTAACGGTGGTATCTGCGTCTTAGGCCTGTGCACCAGGTTTCGAAGATTATGAATAAAGTTGCTTATCAGTGCCAGTTTGAGTCTGATGTAGCGACAAGATACCAAAGTAAGCCTATGAGATAGAGATAAATATGAGCAAATTTTGAAATAAGAAGTAAAACATAATATTCGTATAAATTACCCTTGGACTGATCACCAAGATCCGACATCCTGGAAACCTACTACACAACCCATCAAACCGATTATTATATGAGCGTACGCACCTGACAAAAATAAACGAAATGAACTACAGCTACAGGCCAAATGGAAAGATTACCCTCACAATTGGACGATACTGAACCCACTTTGGCAGGACAGATGAAAGAAGCAAAATTCCGTCTTCCGTACACAGTACCCTTACTAGAGTACTGTGGGCAGCAGAGCTCTTCTTTGCTTTTTGAGTCTTCCATTTGATCTCTGTATTGCTATGTTATCGATAATTTTTCTCGCCCTAAAGAAATATATTAGCAAAATAGAATAATTGTACAACAGGGGCAAAAAGACCAAATGGTCGAAAGCTCGTTCCTTTGGGAATAAAGATCAGTTATATATATATATATATATATATATATATATATATATATATAAATTCATATAAATAATTTATCTGCTTTATTAATAACTGTTTAATATTAAATAGCAAAAATTAGTCCCCATCGGTGATTGTCACTTAATGCAGGTGATTTTTTTCAATAAAGGCATCATACACATAGAGAAATAAAGCAGAGACGTGTCACACATTTTCCCCTTTTTTCGAGTCAGATATTATTTATTCTAGCTAACATGCTAAGTCTAACTATAGACCTGTAGCGACAACGCCCCTATTATTCAGTCATTGAAAGGGATAAATTTAAGGGAAAACAGAAAACCCTTTTATCACGTTATCATGAAGGAGTAGCTCATATTGTAATTTTTTTCCAACGATTGTTTTGAACCGCCTGAACTCAATATAACCTACGTAGAATAAATAACATCAACATTTCGACATATGCTTCCATTCTGTGCCCAAATGATAAATGAGATCAATCGTGGGGGGGTCGCGTGCTACATCCGTGCGAACCCATCACCCCTTCTTGCGTCCCATTGTTCAACCATCGTAACTCTTTATTCGAATTCGAACTGGTATCGATATTGAATGAGCAACTAATAGTTGTTTGATTGCGTTATTTGTGCGATGTTTTTCTGCGATCGCTCCAATTTTTACTCTATTGGCATGGATTAATGTTCGTTTCTTTAACGGAACTTATTAACGTTATATTACCAATAATGGCAATAACGCTAGTTTGTCTCAACACAGAGCCCATATCCTTCATTAAGTGTTTAAAGATAAATATCTCAAACGCTACCGAAATCCCATTGAAGTTATCTCGGAGATGCAGGTCATTATTAACGATTCAGTGATCGTTAAAAACACTGATTTACTTTTTAACACACTCGAAGAATAGATTTTAAAGATCTTTGGCTTGATAAAACTATTATTTACTGATGATGGGTTATAATATGATGGTATTAACTATAGCTTTAGGGCATCGACTCAATTGGGATGGAGTTGGTGGTAAAGTTCACATGTTTATTTAAAATAAATTCAAATCTCTATGCTAAATTCTACTACGATGACGTACAAGTTGGAATATATTCGATCAGATATACAGGGTATTTGGTAGAGCGATAGAAAGTTGGAAGATAGATGGGATCGCTTTAAATCTATTTAACCATATTCGTCTTTATGAAAAATCCAATCTTTTTGAGGCAGCTGGATTCGCAGGTTTTTACACGAAATAATTGAGTTGATACAATTAAGTTCGTATTTTTGTATTAAATTATTTTCGTTCCAATTTATTATTGTATTTTAAACAAAATTTTTTCAAATACGGCGCTGGTTCAAGAAATTTAACAAAAAGAAAAAAAATAGTCCTCCCAAGAAAATAAGTGCGATTAAATTTAAATAAGTATTACTTATTTTTTAATTTTTAGCGCCAGTTCTACTAATACTACTATTAATTAATTACACTTTCAAAATGGCACCCTCCACTTCTGTTGCATTTACTTGCACCCTCTACTCTGCCCTCTCCACCATTCCCCTTCGATCGATATTTAAAAAACGTTGAAATTTTGTGTAAGGAAAAATATCGTTATGTAGACCCAAAATGATCCCATTTATATATCTTTGAAAATTTTCTATCTCTCTGCCAAATATCCTGTATACAGGCTGTCAAAAAAATGGTTAGAACCCCTCAAAATTAATTCCTAAATACCTAGATTTTATGCTGTTATTGTTGTCATTATGTCAGTGTGGAGGGGAAAGCAAAAAGAAGCACAGGAAAGTGCCCGGGATAAACCCCAAATTAACATAAAAAAAAAACATAAAATCAAGTTATTTCAGGTTACTTGAACCAAGGAATCGCACTCTAGCGCTAAGGTGGTAAGTGCTTACAACACGAGAGCAAAGGTGGTGCTAACCAAGACCCCACCGATCAGCCTGGGAGTGGATGAGGGGAGGTCCGTGTGCAGAAATATGAAGGAGAGTAGGATGTCTCTGTGGACTAGGATGACTCCTACATCGAACAGAGAATATTGAAGAACTAAGAGAAAATATAGGAGCAATGCGAAGGATGGACAAAACTTTTAGCGCCAGGTCTGAATAAACGGTACAAGGAAGAATGCAGAACTGTAAATATACACCGACACAGATGTTTACAGAACATAAAGTATTCGATAAATATTTGTACGAAATAAGTGTGGAAAATGAGAGCTGGACCTGTCAGGAGAAAGTTGAAGACACTTCGAAGCATGCCTACTTGGTATATACCAAAAGGAGAAATTAAAAAAAAAGAGGGGTGGAGGGGGTATATCGAATGGAACGAAACTGGAGCGTAAAACTAAAGGGGGAAAATTTACGAAGAGTGGGATAAAATGGATGACGTTAAAATAGATGATGGAATGAAACTATGGAAAGAAAGTCGTACAGGAAAGGAGGCGAAGATAAGTGAATATGCATGGTTTGGAAATAATGCCGACAAAATAGTGTCAAATCATGGAGTAGAAAGGAAGTGGTTTTACTAGATAGGTAGGGTTATCCCAAATCACATACTACCTGGGTGTTACCATCAAATCATCTACGAAGGTCACCAAACGGTCGAGTTTTTTTTGAAAATTTCCACCCCCTCAGACAAAAAAAATGGTTTGTTCGGGATGGTGGACTCAAAAAAGGAGCAATAAAAAAATCGAATATATCAAAAACAACTATTTCAATAATTTAACGATATCAAATAACAGATAAATAGTAGAACGTTGTCAAACAGGCCCACTGTAAAAAAATAATTTATCTCCACAAAAAAGAAGCCTTTCTACTAGCATGCGATAATGAATTTAGATAGCATGAATGATATTTATTTGAAATTAGGCGATAAAAGAACTACAGGTGGTAAAAATTTGCATAATGCCTTAGTCCCGCAAAAACCACCTCGATTCTATTCAGTGGCCGATGTTTACGAGGCCGTAAAAGTCTGAGGTAGAGATAGTGATAAAAGTTTGTCACCAGGCCATCAAAACATCTCGACAATGACGGTAGGAAGAAAAAGTGGTTTTGAATTGTCACTGCTAGTAACACTTGACAAGTCGTTAAATTAGGTGATAAAACTTTAGTGCTTTCTAAAGTTTTTGTTTACTACGAAGTGTGATGCTTTTTTGACGCTGAGAATACGTAACAGAGACATTAGGGAATGGAAACCAGTTCCAATGGTTCAACTGAATGAATTGAATTATGCGTTAATAAAACGTATAATTTCACATAATAATGAGGTTTTATAACACAGATCGAATTCAAACGAAAGAAAAAATACAGAAGTGTCTGTTCTAATTGCCAGTTGATGTCCCTGAGAGATCAATTACTTTGCATCTGTTAAAAGGCGATTTGCCAGAGTATCTGTCAGAAATTTAGTTTTACCATTTATCATCGTCACATCACATTCATAACGTAAGAGTGAATTTTGATTATTTTTTGTTTTGATAGACTTATACATCCTTTTGTCTAATTTTTTGTTTTCTGCTTTTAATTTAATTTTTTGAGGAGGAAACTTGAGAAGATTTTTTCACCTAAGGTGGACTAGTTCCTACCAGCGTCAGGGTAAAACGCAAAAATCGTAAAAAGCTAAAACGACCCATTTAATTGCCGGGAATGATTGGCTAAACCAAAAATTCATAAAACAGTACAGTAACAGTTGTTGAGTCTGAATTTCTTTATGTCTTTGATTTAACGTTGATTTAGTGTCGGCTTTAATCCCACTTAACGAGGCGTAGCCGGAACCGAAATTGTTCCCCCATCCACGAAAAAAAGTTTTTTCCCGTAACTCGTTGAACAATAAGTAAAATGTTAAATAAGTAACTTTTTGTCTTATCTGATGATGAATTTAGCGTAATTTTAGATTATCAGAAGAAACCACATAATCCAAGTTCACGTAATCGGTATGGTCAAAGTAAATCCGATAAGCGTAATTTCGAAGTGCCAACGCGGTTTATCCAGTAAACGAATGACCATTTGCGGTTATTCATTTAATATTTACACGGCTCACTTGTTGGTACTTAAGGTCGCAATGAAAAATACGAAGATTCATTGAAACATTATATTCCGCCGATTTGGCGAGGTGATTATGACGAGCACGTTTTATTCAGTGGGAACGTATTCTTGAAGTGAATGCAAAGATTTTCTCTTCGTATTCACTTTAAAACGCGCAAGACAACTGACAATATTGAGAGGGGGGGGGAGGGGTAGTATAGAGAGCCTGATTCGAATATTTTCTATCATGGTGTATACTTCCTGTACTACTTGAAAATTCTTAGCGTGTATATATTTACATTAGACAGCAACAAGTCGCCTAAAACCCAAATTAAACATCCTAAAAACCTCAAGTCTTGCAAATAAAAAATTTAAACACGTTTGAAGGTTCAACGACTTTTAATTTCGATTAAAGCAACTCAAAATTAGGTGAAAAAAAGTTCCAAATTCAAAGACATTTTAAAAGAAAATTTCGATGTATTGATAAATCCACCGACTTCGCCAATAACATTCCACAGATTTGAGAGGCAAATGATACAAACGACAATTTAATTTTTTTACGGTTCTTTCACATTTCGCGTCCATGTAGGGGTGTGGAAATGATGAGAAGCGAAAGATATAAATTTGATTCAACATCAGTGTAAATAAAACATGATAAACTACTGTACATTCTTCGGCGTAATACCGATAATTCCCGGCAATTACTTACCTTTTTTACCTGTGTAATACCTCTCTAGTCGCATGTGTCAACGTTAAAAATTGCTACTCGCTTTTGATTATCGCCTTTACCACGCTGTGAATTAATATGTGAACGATGAAAGTGAGAAAACGTTACTAACGATGAATAATATGAGGATTTTGCCTTAAAACATCGTGAATATTTTTATGGTGGTTTAGAGTTAGTTCAGGTTAGTTCGGGCTAGTTCGGGTTAGTTCGGGTTAGTTAGTGGATTGATCGAAGACATCCTGCGCAGGAAGGTATTTAACGAAAGGATGAATATAAGTCAGAGAATAAAGGAATTGGGAAGGGGAGTGGACTAAACATGGTCATGCGAATGGATGAAGGCCCGGAGGTTCGTAATGGAGGGATAAGGACTATGGGTTCATAAACACGTGGATGGATGAGAGGCAAAAGTAATGGAATGGATAGAAGAAGGACGAGGGATTTCAAATTTTCAGCTTTAGCTCTAGATGAAGAACAGGAAATTTGTTGAATGCGAGAATGGATACGAGATCCACACCCACCACGAAACAATGTCTAGCGGCGATCCCAGAGAGAAGTTTAGTCGGTCGATACCTTGAAGGACACAAACCCGACCCTATGTGGGTACACGAGATCGCTTAAGCCAAGCCTACATATTTGGAGGCAGATTCATTTATTTTCTATAAAAAAAAATATATTAGTACAGATTAATTAAGGTTCCAGGCCTCATTGAATGATATAAAGCTGAATGGATACTCTAGTGGCGGGATGTTTTTAAAGATTTCAATTCTCTCGAACTCAAAAAAGAAGAAAAATTCAAGTTGCTTCAAGGTCACTCTCCGAAATAATGCCTTGAGGTTGTTCCGGGGGGAGGAATGGTGAGGAGAGAACAAGTGGTTTAGTCGGTCGGCGTGCGCTGGATTGGGACGGTAACCCGACGCAAAGGGGGCAAAAAAGATCGCCGAGTTCCAAGCCCTCAATGTCAGCTTGCAGATTCCCCTCAACCTATATTAAAAAAAAAAGAAAAAAAGAAAGGTTGCTTCAGGTTAGTCCTGATTACCATGCAAAATAGAATTATAAATGCAAATTGATAGATATGACACATGCTAATCGCGGAAATAACTGCTATTTATGCGGAAAAGTAGATCATAAAATTTCGTGCTTCACACTTCTGTGCAAAAATTGCACAGAATAAACCGAAGAATGCGTGCTCTATAATATTGAGGGTCCCTGATCGAGGAGAAGCCAATGCCCCAAATTTAGAAAAGCCCTCAAAGCAGCAAAATCTGAAAAACCCGCGGGCCACAAATACTATAGAAATGCTGTGTATAGTCAAAAATATTCGGTTTGGGATAGTAAGCGAAAAATCTGAGCAACTATCCCAGCGATTTTCAGTAGAATTATTAATTTTTGAAAACATCCATTATTTTTTTAGGTTTTTTTCAAAGATATTAAAATTGATGCGTTAACTTTTACATAAGTAAGTAAATTAGGTTAAATCTTACTGTTTTTGCCGAAGGCTTCTGCATCACAATGTCAGTAAATTTATTAATCTCGTTATATAGTGTAATAAAAACTTGACAAAATGAAATATTTTATTGGAAATATAATTTAAAACCGCAGCTGTCACCGCATTAGTAAGTGAAACCAACCTATATATAGTAATAAAAACCTGAATATTTATGCGGGGAATCTTAAGTCAACATCTACAAATTCATTTACATGAAAAAATCTGTATAAAAGCGATTATCAGGGCACATCCAGAGTCATTAATGTAATCTATAGGCTGTTTTTTCTTGCGGGGAGTAATTAAAGTCAATTAAGTCCTAAAAAAACGACTTAAGATCTCACTTGAATGCGAATCTATAAAATTTCAATAACTATAATCATTAACCTTGGTGAAGAAAAAATCTTAAAGCATCCGAAAGAGAAATTTGATTCGAATGATGATATCAGAATGTATTCGTACCAGTTGCATTTCCAGCTACTGACCCATGCCGGACATTGAAAAAATGCCTGCGATCACTCACAGGAAATATGTTGTCTGTAATGTATATAATAATTCCGTTTGCCTGCAGATGCTACTTATGACACAATACAGCCTCTTAAGATACCTACTTATTAAATTTGTTTCAAAGGAATTGTCCAATTAGTCGTAATGTTTTTTTTTTCTTCTTTTCGTGTTTAAGCCGGAGTATCATTCATTAATAAGACATAAAAGCTGAAGGTTAATGAATATGATACTACCTATTTTAAATCAAAAGATAAGTAAAATTTTAATAGCACAGGATGCATTAGCCGCATCCTAACACCTTCGGTAAAGTAATTACAAGAACTAATATAGAGTGCGTGCATAACAAAAAAGATTTTAACTGGTTGACTTTAAATGGTGATAAAAGCTCCAATGGGATGTAAGGAAATCGGAAAGGAGCAGGTGTTGTTGAGATTTATTTCAAACTTATCTTGAGCAAAGAACGCGTATATCATTCAGGGTTAATTTAGTGCTCGAGACTTGTGCTTGTACCATAAACTCGGTAGCACAGTATTTTAATTTTCGCTTTTAATTTATTTGTGAGATAACGAGACACGTACTTAAGGCAAGTTAATTAGTATCCAGAGAAAGGGGAAATACTGCAGGAACTAATGAATTGTAGAAACGCATAATGTAGACATTGTTTACTCAAATTTTAGAGAATTTTAGAATTGATCGGCAAGAGAACGCGGAGATATTGCCGAAGTTAATGAATTTTAGAAGTTCGAACATGAACATTTTTTCACGATAATTTCTGGATTGGCCTATAAGCCCCGGTCTCAACTGATCCCGTTCCAGAAGATTAAATTTCTTCTTCACTCTTATACACAACTACTGAAACTGTGACGTCAGGGACGCAAATCCGACGTCACTATTTGCAATAATAACAAGAATTCCGCCAACAAATCCCTATGCAATTATTCCACTCCATTCCGAGGGGGTCAGAACTCTATGGTTGTAATTCGACTGCATTAGCCGATTATCCAGGCTGTTTATCTCCAACAAAGCTTCCTGCGAGTATCAGTTAATTAGTGCCGATGATCCGGCTGACACTACTTTGAGGGCGCAGCCCTATCTGATGGCCCTTCGCTTATCTGGCCGCTTTGTTTTCTGCTAATACACACACAAGAATTGTCTAGCAGATCTGGCATGCATGTGATATTTGGATATCAATTAATCTTATCTGGATTCCGTATTGTGGAACGGAAAAAGATGAGAGTGACCAGATATTTGAGATTCGGAATAATTCATTAAAATATGATGGTCAGATATGTTCTGAGTTGGCTGCTAATTTGCCTTCATTTTTTGAGAATGGCGCCTTACTGGTGAGCAGGGATGAAATTGCACTGCGTTTTCAATAGAAACCAACTGAGCATGATATTTACCCTTCACTAAAGGCTGGGATGAACACCATTGTTAATATTTCGGTGGCAAATCCGCCACCGTCTTCAAAACCTAAGAAAAGGGTAGAAAAACGAAAATAAATGGAAAAATAAAATATATGAGAAATTGATATGTAGAGTGTGTGGAACACCCTAAAACTCCTCTTCTCAATCGTTACTTGAGCGTGAGGTGTAGCTCTCGAAAAATAAATGAAAAAATTTCAACCACGAGCCAAAAATCTTACTTCAGATATCATCTCAATGCCTCGAGTTTCGTCATTTATTTAGATGAACCATCCCGCTGTTTATCTGTTCGACAAGGATGATTTAATAAACTGGCGTCTACGGCCATTTGTTCAAAAATGGAGAGAACTCCTCAAATTATCAGATCTTCCACAATAATAATAGCAGTAGTAGCTACAACAGTATTATAATTACAATTTATCAAGTAAATAAATATATTTTGATACCATCTGACTGCATTCTTGCGACCTACGGTTTGCCATGTGCGTACATATCTAACCCAAGACATAATGTGCTTATGGGCAAATCACCTGATTTGGTTAAAGGCAGTCGAATAATTACCAATCGTAAAATGCATTCACTCTGGTTTATCAGAATTACCATCTGTTGACTTATTTGGTTTTCATTTGCATGCCCAACCGACTTCTTCATTCAAATCAAAAGATACGATTTTAAGAACCATTTTGATCTATAAAAGATGGTTTCTCCATCTGTTCAGTGAATTAAATGGAACATCAAAATGTAAAACCAGTGAATCTACTAATATGTGTGTGAAATCTACATGTGTTGCCGTGGCCGTTTCGAAGACTACATTGGGATTGCTTGATGAGTCTAAAGCGTAGGTGACCAAATGCTGAAAAAACTCATCCGATTGAGGATGTGCTTCTAGAAAGTTTATCAGGTTTAACTTTCATGAAGTGGTACCCCGACTGGCAGTGCATTTGACTACGAATATCTTCTTTACTACTTCGTTTAATTCACTGTTTCTTTCAAATGTCAGACTAAATCCCGTACGCTCCATAAATAGAAGGTACAGTGGAATGAGCCGTGTGAGCCCTGCAGTGCAGTCACCGCCGTCTTCTATTCAGCCAATCGACCCGTGGAAGTCTGACCTTAGAGTTTCAACTTTGTGATATTAAAGAAAACCGCTCCAATAGCAGAGTTTCTTTACACTTTCAGAGAAGTTGAACTTTTGCACCTTTTTGAAACATTGTACAGAAAAATTTTACAACCAGTATAATTCTTACAAATAACCCTTATCCTGGAGAAGTCGATAATGTAAAGCTAATTTAGTAAAATTCCATTTTCAATTTATTCGCTCTTCTTCTTTTTGCTAATGGGCTCACAATGGCTGATTAAATTTATTTAGACATAATGGTTAACCATACCCATGTATTAGCGTCGCACAAAGGTATGGATAATGGGAATTATTTTTCTCAATGGGTAACAGATAGAATTAGTTAATACTTTATTATGGTGGGTGTAGAAGAGAACCAAGCAGTGGCGCAGTACGACACCGAGAGTTCCCATGTTAATACTCTTAAAGTGACGGTTTTTCATTACAAGAAAATTGTTGACTATGTATGTGTAATTGAGAAGGAGGAAAAAAAGTTAATTATTTTGAAACTGAAAAACCACCAAGAAATCTTTCCAATATCGGGTACCACTGGTCGATGCGGCGCGGTCGCGTATGAAATAAAAACCTTGACCACCGCCGGACGGTCGTTCGTAAGGATGGTCAAGTGCCGAGCCGAAAGAGCCATATTAATAATGTATCAAGATTGTTATCGACGATTTCGCTTACGATGTGCAAGCGAAATTACTTATTCTCCTCTCCAGCACCGCCAAAGATGCTTCGACCTTTGGCCTCATTGTCTGATGATGTCCGGCAGATAAGATTTTGCTATTATTAATTTACTGTTATAGCTGCATCCTGCAAGTGTTGGTGTATTATTACTGAAAATACGCTGGTCGATTAATTAGCTATATTCCACCTGGTTATACATTTTCAATTCAAAAATTTTAAACACTTGCCAATTAGACGTTTATTAGAGATTTTTGGAGAATGTTTCTATTTTTTTCCCTCTCTTAAGTGTAATTTCAAAGTATTCAAGTCAAATTCTAAAGAGGTACGCACTCCTAATATCATCTAATGTTAAAAGTAAAATTGAAACATTACAACAAACCCTGTAGAGCCCAAAGAAATTCCCCCTTAAACTCTTTAAAACAAAACAATGCGGTGGTTGTCGACCACCCGGAGAGCGAATAAGTTTGGGGATGAACTTTGAATGACCACTCGTGCGAAAGATATTGTTTATTACATTATTGTTTGCCCCTAAATTTGGTTTTGTATTATCTGATGGATTAGCGGGGGGCTGGGAAGATAGATGAACTTTTCAGGGGATGTCAGGCTTGACAGAGATCATATAGGCGATGGGATCCCATTGAAGTAGTTGGCTATCTTTAATTGAAAAATCTTATTTTATTTAAAAATTGTTAATGTGGGGGAACACGTTATCCTAAAAGCAAAGTACTCAGTTCCGAAGAGTTGAGGTTAGTTCAGCTACTTCCGTATATTTGATTCACTTGTGAAGAAAATTACGCCAGGCTACTGGAACCCGTGAAAATATGCATTTCTGTTTAGGAAAACTTTATATAGATGAATTAGGCTAACGAATGACCGTTTCTCGTACTCTAAGAGTATTACATGAAACACACACAAATAACTTAATTGGTAACCTGCGTCTCCAACCTGGTTCCGTGCCATTATACTTCTCACGTTCAATTCGGAAAATTCAACTTAACCATAATTTTTAAGGCGGTCCGAGCATTGAAGAATCATAAAATATTTTTCATCAGTTCGTGTTACTGTCGAATGGTCACATCGGAAAATTGTGGAAGATCTTCAGGTTAATGGAAGATAATGTACAATTATATTATTATATATGCGTATAATGCATTAATCTTAACGTAGTTTTGACATTCTTTGCGTAAATGTGCGTTGCTCGCGCTCCAAAACATTATATTCAATGAGCAACTAAGCTGAGAATCCTGGTGAAAAGTAACCGCCTGAAAGAAATGGACGTGCCACTATTTTTACAATTTGTCGTCCTCTTTGACAAATAAGACACTAATTAATGGCGGCGAAATCAGAGAAAATAACGAGCATGAGCACGCACGATTCATCGCTTCCGCGAAATGACCTCAAAAGCACTAGTACATGGCGGCTTTCCGTTCAAAAAGTGAAACCTAATGGATCATTGATGAAAAGTAACGAGCATTTCACATTCATCAGCTTCACGTGGATTCTTCGCTTAATAAAAGACGAAATCTGATATACAGTGCACAAAGCAATACACAGTGGTAATTCATGAATATTCAGGTGAACGAAACTTCCAGTGAAACCTTGTAGTGACCTTCCAGCAAGTTGACTACCGCTTCCGTATCGAGCTTTAAAATAAAGCGGGATTCAAACAATTTAGAATTTATGAAGACCAAACCCAAGATGAACGGTACCAAACTCGGGCGCCGCCATAGTATCGCGCTTTATGTTGTTTTAGTTACGGTTATGCATTTTACGACAGCTCGTGAACTTTAATTGGATCTAATAATATTCTACAACATTCGCTAATGTTTTTGAACCGGACTTAAGCTACACCTGGCGCCTTCCTATTATCGCAGATAACGCAAGCTATGTTCGCTGGTTCTGGTACCATTTTACCAACGAAGGAAAAAATAACCCCATCTTCAGCCTCGAAACCAAATATTTATTCCCATAGTTCCATTGTGTAACGTAAAAAGTCACCGCTTTCACGCCCCAAATTTATTGATACCCAAAAAAACATACGCCTTCAAAATTAATGTCAAATAAATCATCCTTTTGTCACAACGTTGCCAAATCAGAACGGCCTAATGCGCGTAATTCTTCCTAAGAGGTTCCCCTTATTATGTAACAATGTAACCAACACCCCTGCATGTCAAACGTAAAAAAATACCAGTGTCACTTGAATAGATGAGACCAGCGCCGGACTCGACACTTAACACGTTCGCCCTATTCGCCGCGCTACACAGTGCGACTCTTGCAATTGACAGCTTCAACGTCTCCCGCACTTTGACAGCACTTCGACAATTTTGACAGTCGACTGGTGACCAAAATTGAAGATTTTAAAATCGCAAAGAAACCAGTGAAATCCAAAACATCCCCGAATGCACCCCTGTCTCGATTCCTTATTAACGTTTTTTATACATCTATTAGGAAGCCAGAGTGAACAATCGACGATCGGGAGAGGAGCGTGTGAACTTCTGGTATTATGGAGTGGGCATAATGATATATTTATAACAGTTGACAATTAAAATATGGAAATGGCCACTCGATGCCACCATGATTGCGAAGGAGATCTGCGATTGTAAAGTTGATTGGGGCTCATTCAAAAATATGTAACTTTCACTGTTCAGAGGGTGGTGGTGGGTTAGAGCGTGTGACTTTTCTGGTTCAAAACTCCGAGTGCAAGGATTGGGCGCAGAAATTAAATGGCTCAGTATTTCGCAAGCAAGGAAAATAAGAGAGGAACCGACAAAGATGTGCCAATCAACAAACATGAGAATCGAACAGATGCGGATTCAAGGGAGCAACTTCAACCTTTGATTCCTTTATTTTGTTCGTTGCCTTTCCTCGAGTTTTAAGTTCACAAAATGCCCTTTGATCTTCTTGTTTGCACGCTTCTTATGTACACACCTATCTTGAAGTTGGAGTAAATTTTGTAGCTCTTTCGTTGGATAGTGTTTCTCCCTTTTAGATCAGGCAGCCGTTTTGGGCGAAAATGAAAATGGGTTTACGAGGAAATTTAAATTTATATCGAATTAACATTTCTGTCCTGTCAGATAGAGGTATTAAGATATAACGCAAATCAAAATGATTACACACAATTAAAGATTTAAGCATATTCGTTGATGACCTATCATCTCTCAAGATGTTAAATTAAATCGTGATGCCTGGTAATTTTTATTCGCCACTTCTCCACTTACTTTAAATTACTAGTGGAGCTTATTAAAATTTTATTCTTTATGTTGGGTGCTTTGAAGTGGTAAAGACGGCTCGAATGTAAATTAAACTTCTCCGCACTTAAATCTTATTTGCCTTCTTATTGCCAATAATACCTAAATTAATAGTTTGTATACAGCATTCGCTTTTTATTTGCAGACCGATAGCCCCTGTAATTTTGATTCGTTCTCTCTCCATTTTACGTGTGTCTGTCCTCACTGTAATTTTTTTCATCTATGCAGATTTTGTACGAGACACATTTTTCTAAGTTTTGATGAAATTATTTTGTTTCAAAATTGTTGTTGTTTGAAATAAAAAATTTAAGGTGTACATTCTTCCGTGCAGACCCTGTACAAAGCTTCTTCTAGACTTACCCCGTTCGAGGGATCAAGACCAACCGAACACTCTTGATTCGTTTAAGTGGACACAGTTAATCTCCTTGCAGTCTTCTATGGCAATTTTCAAACAAAAAGCTCGAAAATGAAGACATTTTCCAAACAATACTGGACTAGTTAGTGTACGGTGTCCCCAAAATATGAAAACGCTCTACAAGAGTCTTCTTTGACGCTTTTCTATTCCCACATGAAAATAAATTTTGCAAGCAGACGGCCCCTTTTCTCTATAAAATCATGTAATTCAATGTTGGAATATCAATCACCTCTCGATTATTTCATTCATGTCACAAGATCATTTGGCGTAAATGGGCCATCGAGCCAATATGCACTATCGTGTTTGGGTCAGACACTTCTATTAAATTTCCTCCGAAATATTGTTTTGAGTAGAGGTGAGGTGGAGCGTTATTGAAAATCAGATGAAAACGTAGAAAAATTGGTAACTAACTGCCTGAAATTCACCAATCGCACTGCCATTTGGAGCAGTAACTAAGTCTGCTCAAGCAAATGTCAAAACGCAAGTTCCCATTTACGTTTAACCTTATCTGATAGAGATAGATGCATTAATTGGAAGCGCTATGGTTTGATTTCAGATCATTTCCTCTTGAAGGAGATTAACTGCCAATTTTCATCTTGTAGGGTGGGAGTCCGTGTAAGACTTTGAAGATGTTATTTTGTTCTTCGTGATTTTCCACTTCACACTTAATAAACGAGTTACGCAGTGCATGTGAAATATGAAATTAAGGCCATAAATCCGAAGAATCGTCGACCAAATTGAGTTTTATGTTTCTCGAACATGGCATGTTTAAGTAGTTTTACTCTCGTGCAAATTGGATCATATTTATTGGATCACTCATTTTCATCAGTTCACGAGCTGTTTTGGATCGGCCTTATTGCCGGTAATCATCAGATCGTTTATACTTTTTATCAATTTAGGCCGGAGATGAGGAGGTAATGTCTTCATTAAGAGATACGTAGGTTTAATATATTTTAAAGTTCTCGCCCATCAAAAAACCATCGTCTGTGCGCAATAATTTATTGTTACACAAGAAAAATCAGATATCCCATCGCAGAGGGTTTAGATCCGTGAAAGTGGGTATTGAATGATGCGGACGTGTGGTTATCAATGAGATATAATAAAGGGATACCCGATCCTTCTCTAGAGAGCAGACATCCCTTTATATCGAGAAATAAAATAATGCGAAGCAAATGCTATTGACTAGACTTGGTTGTGGCAACACATATTATACAGAGTGACGGCATTGGTTATGTACATCAAAAGAGAAATGAACCACAACGCCATATGTATAGGGTGTCCCGAATTGTAATTGCAAGAATTTGTAAAAATGTATTGAAACGTTAAAATTGGTCATAATAGTATATGCACTGTCTTAAATACTTTAAAAATTTAGTTTCTGATAGTTCTCAAATCCTGAAAATAGACAAATCCATAGGAGTCTTATCGGGAGAACTAGAGGTGAACTAAAAAAAATAGCACAAACGATCTTTCAGGGAGTAAAATCCCTTTCGGAGTATGAAATATCAATGCTGGATCTGTATAAAAAAAAAAGTGAGTTCATATCGATGTCTTAAAAACCAAATCTCACTTTTAAATAATAATCAGCTGATGTTGTAGAAAGTAAGTAAGAAAACTGTATTAAACCTTACAATATACTATATCGAACATTTTTCAATCGGGTGGAATTTAATATTTCTCATAAAAACTCCAAATTCCAAAACAATTTGGCAATGTGGTTTACGGCATATTGCATGTGGGTTTCGGACACAATAACAGTGGGTACACCTAAACGAAGCATCCTGTATATATGCCCAACGCAATTCTGCTTGGAATAGTGATCGAAAATGTAAAAAGGGAGTTCATAAGGCCAATGAATTCGCTTTTCCCCTAGGCTAACGGTCCACTTAGTGGTTATGACTTGCATTTTTTTGTAATTGTTGAATATTTAAATATTAAAGTCATTATGCCTATCATTAATTTTGGCTTATTTAAGGACTATTATTTACATCGTTCATTTTAATGAAAAAAAGCTCAATTACAGTTGCAGCTAGTCATATTGGTTTTATGAAGCACTTTAGATTTAAATGTCTACGAAGCTATAGTGTAAAAATCAAACACAACGGTTTTCCTTTAAGTCTAAAGGACTGCAACACACACTCTCAAAAACGTATATGTATATATTTTTAAAATGGAAAAGTAACACAGTCTAGTGCTCATCAAAAGGCTCATTCGAAATAATTATTATTATCAGCTAGTAGCACGTGTGCTCTGCAATGCAAGGGTGAATTTAAAACCCTCCATTCCAGTGAGTCATTCAATTAACCGTATTAACACACTGATTGGTTGATAATGCCGTCGAATAGAACGTTTTATTAACGCTAATAGTTTTTGCCATTTACCTAAATGAAAAATTGAATATCAAAATTACTTTTTCGTTTTTGGAACATAAAAATGGATTACTTCAACTGAAATTTTCTATAAATGCGCAATAAGGAAACGGAATTTAGGCCGATTTGTAATGAATTATGTTTTGAAATGTTATTGATAAACAAACAATCGATTCTAGTTGTTTATTAAGTGTCTGTCGCTTTTGAAAAATCGTAGTTCCCTGTATATTCGATAGTTATACAATTGTTAGCATTGAATTAAAGGGTAAAACCACTTACAATCTTGAAAATTATGTCGTGATAATGCGACTGTAACAATGTGATAGTGTGATGATGATGTGATAGTGTGATTTCTGAGAGTGTTACGACGAATGCTTTGGATGGATAATTTTTAATTCTATTTACTTTTAAATGAAGACCACGTTCTTTGATGATTTCGACCACCTCCACCAACTTCGTGCGAATATTTCACTAATTGGATTTGTAGTTCAGAAATTGGTAGATTCGCAACTATTTCTCTCTTAATTCTATCCCGCATCTCCAGTATCATCTTCTAACATAAGTTTTAAATAGCTCTATTGAGGTCAGTTCTTCCTACATCGTTTATGGTCACTAAACTTCATGTAGAGTACGGCAATTTTTTGTATTACTTATGACAACATATTACGGAAATCAATTATCCTTTTTCATGGGTCGACTATCGAAGTTATGCTAATGTGAATCGTAATCTCGTGTTACGACGCATACTTTCCAACGTTCCGAAACTCAACCCTCCAGAGTACCACTCTTCACGAGTTAAGTACATCGTAAAAACAGGAATTTCGCATCTTAGGATAGAAAACCAATGATATGGAAAATTCTGTTAGGGCCTGTGTTGCTAAATTCGAATTTCTGGGCATTTTTCTATCGTCGCGTATTTATGGACAGTTATGGTAAAGTATATTAAAATTTATTAAACTTTGTTCTGTAAACTCGTAAACTGGACACCAACTGATAATAAACTGATGCTTATGGCTAGTTAAGTAAATTTCATTTAACTACGACACTGCGCGATAGTGCAACCAAACAAACATGCAAAAGGAATAAGGAGAGCAAATTCATAATTAGCTGCCTTCTTAGGGTTAAAAGCTTTGTAATTAGACTGGGTAATAATATAAAATCTACAAGAGGCACCTGACAGGATGCCCAAGCTGAATCGATCTTCGGAGAGTGCAAACCCTTAATTGGAATTAAAACATATATTATCGATACAACTAGCTACTGCCTGGCATAAATATTACAGAACTGCCTGCAAATTTATTGTGTCCTTCAATATCAAGTTCGGATTAATTTAACAGCGGTACTTGTTATCACCAACTTCATGTTAAGCTTAGTAATCTTGACTTGGTACAGGTTGATATTTTCCATTAAAGTTGCTGCTTGTTTATGGAACAGTTTTTCAATTTAAAGTTATGATGACTATTACCACAATTATTTGATTTTTAATTGATGATGAATACACAAGTTTTTTGTTTAACGCCAGGGTTACGTTCCTTGAAAATGTCGCATACATGAATCATAAACACTCTTATTTACTTACGTGTGTTTGATGGCTTTACGGTGTACAGGACTAACAGTGATACGGGAATAGTTCCAGAAGCATCCGACCTGACACTTAAAAGAAGAAAATTGTTGGAAATTATTACGTTATTTCTGAACCTAGTCTCCTTTGAGATCGACGCATTTTCCCGGCGATGTTCTATGGCTTATATGTATACCCTGTTTATACGTAGTAAAAAGTTTTGGATAATTCAAAATAAGCACCAAACTCGAACTGCAGCTCTTGATGACCGCATGAAGAGTGCAATCGACAATCGAGTGCAGTAAACTATAACTTTTCGCACTTTGCAGGTGAATAATGAGCACTAAAAAATTAAAAAATAAACTTCTATTCGCAACCCTTTAAACATTTTAGAATACTGTTTCTTCAGTTGGATTCATAGTTTTGTTTGCGAGGCACTTAAGGCCTTGTTCCTTAAACCCAATTTCAAAAACTCTGTATAATAAAAATTGGTTGTAGGCACGTAAACCACCGAATTTGAGACACCCTCTGCATTCGGTTTACGTCACCGGGTGTACTTCGTATTCGTAACTTAACACGTAGAGCTTTCTGGTAAAATCGCAACCAATTAACAGGCGCAAACTGCATCAGAGTTACATTGTAGCAGAAATTGAAGCATTTTGTAAAGTCAACTTCAACATCGTTTGCAGACTGAATAATATTGTTCCAATATTTACTCAGTTTAGACACATTTAATATCCAATTAATGGGATCCAGTTACCAGCAAGTTGCCAACAGCAAATTATATCCTTTGAAGAAGTAACATATCACATCCTGCGCCTTTTTCCGTGTAAGTGCCTTTAATACGTTTGAAAGAAAATAATGAACTAATTAATAATAACTAAGTAAATAGCTCCTTAAGGCTGCACACAGGTTTTCACGTGTTTATAAGCTTTTTGTCAGAGATAAAGTGCCATTATTTGATATTAATGAGAACATTCATTATCGGTAAGCAAACCGCATGATCTAATTAAATCTAGCAAAGAAGAACGTTCGAAAAACTCGAAACTACATTCAGGAATTGCACACCTTTACATTCAGGAATCATCATATATGTCAACGCAATTAAAACGTAAAACCATAATTACGTTTAGTGCAATGCAAAGTGTTTTTTTTTTCTTTTGGGGAAATTCACAGTTAAACGGGAGATTTATTTTGCTTTTTATGTTTTGTTCTCTTAGTCACCCTAACGGCTTTTTCCTTATTAATTAAAGTGACATTCTTCAGTTATAAAGGAAATATTTAATCACCTATTTTGAGTGATATTAATGCGTTCTATAACCACAATCTTCTGTGGTCGCATTGTTTTTTTCGCGATTTACCTGTTCGGCAAGTCGAAAAACTCGCCTGATTGATCATACTCTTTTTTGCACCAGTTCATACTCTTCTGGTATTTCCCAACATTGACGAAATACACAAACCGACACCAAAACGGAAACTTCACTAAAACTCATCAAACATTTTTAACGGAAGACGGTCATGTGCTAGTATCCTTGTGATGAGGATGTCAGAGTGGCATCACTTCTTCCGGTTAAGCCGCCGTGGATTACTGTCTGATTTTCCAAAAAGGACAGACAACACTGAGAATGTAATATAGCATCCATCCATTGCCAACTGGCCGCTCTGCTTCTCGCTTTGTAAACTTGCACCTTGGTGCATAAAAAATCGGACTTTGCCCTGAAAATAGATTGTTTCATTTTGTCCCTCTATAGACCGGACACAGTGACAGCAGTCGAGTTTGACGTATTAATGAAGTAATTTACAACCAATTATACGTTAAATCCGACCGCGATCACTGTCCGTTATTTATGCAAGGGCAAGACAATTGATTTCCATGGCACCTTCCGATTTTTAATGAATTGGAACAACATATACGAGTGGTAAAATCGATTTTTTTCGTTATTTTTTTACTCAATCTTAAAAACTGGTACATTAAAACGGATTCGCTAAAAAAAAAATTCTGTACTACTATTCCTCCAGGTGTCTCACCGACACGAAGAAGACGCGCCCGCCAAACCGGAGGCAACGCGGCCGTGGGTTATTTACCTGGTGCCTGGTGGTACACTTGATGACCGCTGAAGAAGACGACGCCGAAGAGCACGAGCCCCTCACGAGTTGGGTGTCACGATGCGGTGCCTACCTGCATAAATGCTAATGGGATATCGTTTTAACTATTGCCGTCCACGTGCCCCAAAGGACAAGGATGGGCAAGATAACAATGTCCTTTTTTCACCATTCTAGACCTCCTAAAACGTAACGGGAACTTCCTCCAAATTCTTACATCAAATTAGTATTTCTACAGTTTCTCAGTGTTTCTACTCTAATTTGATTCTTTCAGTTTTTAATTTGGTTAATTAATCAATTTTTAAAAACATGGAAATGTATATGTCGGCTTACAACTTACTAATTAAAATGCAGCATGGAATTTTAGAGCATTTGCCTGATGTTGTATATGGTTCGCGTATATTATTTTTCATGCAACCTAGTAAATCTCTATGCAAATAACCATAAAATAAATCTAAGTGTACCCAGGGTATGATACTACCTAATCCAAATACTGTTACGCGTAGTGGTACGAGTAAAGAAGTATGTGGTATGCGTGATGCGGAAGTTTTCCGGTACATATTAAGGTGCTACACTTGAAAAAATTAAATCACAGAAAATGCTCACCTATCACATGCTGTGTGCTCTTTCAGCATATAAAGATTAAACACCGCATAGGTATAACGTAGAGTAGAATTATAGGGTGATTGAAAAATCTGGGAAGTATATATCATATACACATATTTCATGAAGTTACGTACAGGAGTACCGTGTTATTGTGGGTTTATGGATTTCAAAATTTTGATTTGGAGATGTATTTTATGTAGATTTTCGTCTAGAAGGAACCCATCCAAATAATCTATGGGAGATTTAAGCCGAGCGGACAAGAGAACGGTTCAAACATACTGCCTCTCCCAATTCGGAGATTTGAAAAGCCGTGTTCCTTGGACAAACAGTCTTATTAGGGGCTATGTGTTACCATCTGGTTAGTCCATTGCTGCTGTTTACCTTAGGAAAAGTTAAAGCAGGTTACGATATTGGGTTGTATAGTAGCTCGATTTTCTTCAACATTAGATTAGATTTTACTGGCACTTCCAACAGTCCTTGCTAGACGTTTTAATTTTGATTCATAATTTTTCACGTTTGCAAAAAAGTAGATATAGTGGATATGAAATAATTAATAAAATTGCAAAATAGACATTTTCCCAAATATACCTAATGCGTGTATATAGTAACATAAATATAGCAAATAATCATAAATGGGCAAAACACACATCATCGAGTTGATTCTTCTCAAACATTTTTTCCTTTAATAAATGTTTTCCGAAAATCTTTAGTTTTCTTACGTAGAACACCAGACACACTTTCGGACCATCCTCAGTCGTTTCCTTCTTTGAGACTGAATTTCCTCAATAAGCGGATATTTCCGGAAATTACCGGAGAGTTCAGAAATTCCGTTTTAGGGCTACAGCACTCTAATAGATGTACCGTGCATAATTACATGGATGTTTCAGATTTATTTCTTATATCCAGGGAGCCACCATGCAGAACTTCAATTTTCTTAAATATATTCATCCTGTATGTATCACACAGAGAGTCTCCGCACTCTCGAAAGGTTGGAAAGCGTTATGAAAGTGTCCCTCAAAGCCATAGACATGGTGAAAAATCAGAATAATAAATACGTATGTTTTATCTAATATGAAGTTACTCCGACTTCTAATTGAAAAGATGTGACATTGGGATGTTTAATGAAAATCAATCAGGAGCTTCTCTGAAGATTTCACATCAAGAGCTTTTCTAAAGATTCTGAAACTCCTGCGTTGGTGATTTACCTGAGAAGCGAAGAAAATCTTAATACGAAGAAACGGAACTAAATTAACTGACGATTTTGTCATTATCTCCGAAAATATCTGAATTATTTCGTTTGATGGGTAAAGGCCCATATTAGCGTGAAGTCCGGATAAACAAAATTACCAAACCGGTCCCTCGGGTGAAAAGGCGTACTGCATTCTTCAAGTACGACGCGGTACTTAAAAACGACTAATTATAAATTCTACGCGCAATCAATTTTTATCTGGACATTGTCAGTGCAAATATTTCATTCATGTTTCCAATCTCGAACGGAATTAATTGAATATGAATTCGATTTCACTTAATAGCAGTGGACTGATTGCTAAATTTAAGCTGGTAACGATCTTAAACCTTTTTCGTGTCTTAATATAGTTAACCACGCAAAAAATACTCCTCTTCGCTGCATAGAGCTTTTTTTCACATCTATATCGGACATGTATGCATGAAAGATATGCCATTGTGTGTGTAATTTAATTTATTCCTTCGAATTACTGGAGTTGCTAAAGAATTACTTACATTCTTATAACTCTATTAGTCAGTTACATGTAGTGTAAGAATTTTAAGACTTAATAACCTCTCGATTGATTTGTGCTGCAGCGTGAATCTAAAGGGTCCGTGGCCTCTTCTTGAGTGTATTTAAACCGGACCAGTACCATTATATGTTATTTCTTTGCCTAAATGAAAGAGTTCGGTGAGAATTCGTTAAACCTTAAATTTACTGCTAAACTAAACTACGCTACTTAAGCAAACTTACTGCCTAAGGTTGAAAAAGTTACTTCCTTGAACACCCCCAACCTTATTCACTCACACTAATCTTCTAGTGATATTAGCTTTAAATTTAATCCTCACTGACTTATTAGAGGATATTTATTCTCACTGAATGACCTAATACGGGGCGTTATTTAAGTACATGACCAAGCTTCAAAAGGTCATTCTTTATGTAATTCTAAGGCGAAAAATTTATATAAACATACCTCCGCTAATCCTTTGTTTTCGAGATACAGGGTCAAACTTTTTTTTATCGTTACATATAAAAAAATCCTAAATAACAAGAAAGCGCAAACTAGTATGACGTTGAAACTTAGTGACAGCTTTTAATGTAATACAAAGATATCGTTTAAGCTAGAAACTGTTTGTCACCTTTTGCTAATGGCATACACAAGGACAACGCCGGAAATTTCGCAAAAATTGAACACGAAAAACACTTCCTTAAGACTACAATTAAACAAATGATTCGCATTTTCTTTTAGCAAAAAACATTCAACAATGAGTAACACGAAACTTACAATAGCTGCTGAAAATGTTCTCTTTCAACTTCAATGCAAGCATTAGATCGCCTTAACATCAATTGCCGAACACGTTGAAATATTCCCGACGTATATCTTATCTGATTACATGAATCTCTTATTCGTTGGATTAATTCTCTCCTGTTGACCGAAGTTCTATAAACGAAAGACTTTATATGCCTCTAAAAGAAAAAATCTAACGGATTTAAATCCGGTGACCTGGGCGGCCTTGATTGTAAACCCGCGCGCGCGATCCAGTTTTCTCCATAAGTTGCAAGCAGAAATTGACGTACTCCTATGCTAAAGTAAAATGAGGCCCCATTGTGTTTGAACTACATTGCTCCTCTTTCTTCCGATAAAAAAAGATACACTGTGTAGTGAAAACAAAACATTGCTGGACTTTGTTTGTATAAACTTTTCGTCTGAGAATCTCCCAAAAAAATCACCCCTTGAAGTTTGACCATGTACTTAAATAACCCCCCCGTATATTATTGAATTGTATAATTTCTTTATTATTCTGAGTTGAACTAGGGGTCACAAAAGTGTGAGTGAACGTTCACTGTTACTTCTGAATACCGATTTTCATATTGAAAAATATTGCTCAATTAAAACAATAAAAATAAATAGGTACCACAGAAAAAAGCTTTACGTTGTGATCAAAAACCCTTTGATCTCAAAGTTTTCATTGCTTGCGATGTTAATACAAAAAGGTCAGAGAGATTTTAGAGAAAAAATGAGCATTATAAGAGTAACGATTAAAACGGGCCGCTAGTGTTGTTATACATTCTTTTATAATTAAATATATAATGCATTTACCGCCTTTTCGTAGATGCAAAATATAACTATAAAAATGAAGAAAGAAACAGATGCATAAACTCAGCAATGTGGAGGAATAATCACTACAAGTTGGCCTGACCCAAAAACATCATTTTAATTATTAGTAAATTATCTCTTTAATGAAGACCTTAACGCCAAAAATAATACGATAGACATAATAGTAATTTCTTAAAAAATTGATATTTGGTACTGCACTGCTATTTCTGCTACTCAGTGAGTTACTTTGTACTACTCAGAGCCACACAAAAGAACTGTTTCCCATCCACCCGTATTAAAGCGAATTCCTCTTCATTATCAAAGGAAATAATTTAAAACTTAACAAGTTTCACGAACCTCCTGGAATGAATACGATTAGCGCCAAAGCAGAAGAACAAGTACCAAAAAAGTCAAAAACGTGTCAGTATCACCTTTTTTAGCGTCCGATAAAGCAAATAAGGGAAACACAAAGAAAAAGAAAGAACTTATGAAAAAATAAACACAAGGGAAATGGACGCAAACTTCCGAAAATATTCCTGTTATGGCAACTCTGAAAGTGAAACGGAGAGTTTTGAGAACTTTTAGCCGTAATTAGAAGATCGAACTTCTTAGAACTTCCAAGCTATAGAGGATAGGAATAATTCAATCCAAAATCCGTATACATCCGAAACAATATCGCTAAAGCAGTTTAAAACCGGAATAGAATAATATGCTGTTAAACTGGGTTACCTACTCTTCACGCAGGATTCGACAAGCTAATGCAGATATTGATTTAAAACAGAAGCGAAGTCATGTCGACTTGGACTGATTTTTAAAAATAGTAAACGTTATATAGGGTGGTCTAAAAAATTGTGGCGATAAATTAACTAACTAAATGTGTTTTTAATGAAACAGCTTAATGTTATTATTTGTTTCGACCAATAGATTCCCGAGTGTTCCAAAATCGCTCCCGCAATCTAAAGAAAATTTAATACGACATAATGTCGCTTTTGTTCTAAGACAATTTGTTCAATTTTGAACGCTATTGAATCTTGCTACACGAAATATTCGAATACTTTTATGGCAAAATAAAAAGATTTTCAAAAGTTCTAAGCTTTCAGCATTTTCTTTTCAGTTGCCCCCTTTTTAAACGACTTTATAAACAAGAAAATATCGTAAATCGATTCTACATGGTTGATTCGTTTTATTTTATTTTTCAAATATTCTATGACGAACGATTCCTAAGACATACAGAGACTTTCCTTACTATCCAGAGATTTTCTTTAATTTTGCGAATAATTTCGTAAAAAATACAAGCGTACAAAGCAGCCAGGGTTCTGGAAATTAATGGGAATATATGGAGATCTTCGAAACCACAAGATCTACAAAATCGATTATTACAGCTAATATGTACATCTTTTTCCCATTAATTCACTCCATTTTACCATAGATATTGCTCACCTCTACCTAAAACACGCGGACAAAATACACGGGTAAAATTCTATAGCGGCCGTTATATAGCGGCGCCACTTTCCTAGCAAACCATAGCTGTAGCTAAACTTAAATACACCAACCTACAAATTAAGCACTAAGGGTGATTAAATTATTTACCACGGCTGAATAAAATAGTGGCTCCTGTAAAACCAACGCCAAACAATAAATCAACCGCGCTCCATCTGACAATAACCGAATCGATAAACCGACCCAATAACAAACACACACCCGCCCCTGAATCGCCGAAATTTTCAGGGCCTCACACCAATCACCTTAACTTGCGACGTTCGCTTATCTAACACCTGAAAATCGCGGGGGTGTATCCACGATCAGCCGCAGCCCCTATTGGCTGACACACCGTTAGAAGTACTGGAGAAAGGGAAAAGAGGCGGAGCAAATAGACGAGTAGCAATTGTTTCAGCATCGGCGAACCAGAGCTAGAAGAGTTTACAAGCAGTTAGATTTAGAATTTGTTAAGAGACGGTTGCCAAGGGCTGCGCCTGCGAGCTTTCACTAAAAGCTTACGTGCGTTTCGTCAAAAGTTGCAGAACTTTGGAAAAGTATGTCGCATCGAAGTGATTTAATTGGACGGAATATGTGTGTTAAAAACTGAGATTGTTGGAGCAGTGTTACATTATTCAGCCACAGGAAGATATGGTAATTTTGTAAGTATTTACGAGTTTCTTTCTTACTTGACTTTTGATATTCCGAATTTATACTGCAATTCGATAAGTTTGCATGTTTACGTTGATACGTACGAAATCTTAAGCAGTACATTATTTTTTTGTTAATTAAACTAAAGCGGGCAGTTTCTGTTAATGAAAAACATACGAGCGGCGTCAATAATTACTCAACAACAATGTCATCAGGATTGATCATATTGATTCATTTGAACTAAAAACAGTTTAATATTTATTTAAGAATAAAGTTCATGCCGCACGTTAATCTTTCACTTTTAACACTCAGTTTTATCAATGAGAGAAAAGGTTGTACGAAAGTAGCAGAGCTAAAAGTGTAGTACCATGGTACTTTGTAGCACTATGGTAGTGAGTATAACTGGTATTTGTTAAAATTGACTTCTCTAACTACCTCGTTAAGGTTTATGTTATGTAATACCAAAATATTTTATACCCTCTGTTATTACACTTACTTTATAATGAATCATTTAAGACACACTAAGCGAGGAAAGAATAATTGAAGATTTAAATTTATTTAATGCCGAAAAATCCCAGTAACTTAGTTTGGAGCGATAATTTCTATAGACACTAAAAATTATAAAATAAAAGCACAACATCGATTAGATTCTTGGTTACCATGGAAATTACTTTCTAACTTAAATTTACCAGGGCTGGCAGGATTTAGTTACATAATTATTGACTTTACTTATTTATGACGTAATAACTATGCAAAAAAGGTCTATTTAACTGACCAATTAGTGTTGTAAAAGAATACGTGTACAGAGTGGCCACGTAAACCACAAATTTTATTGTTTAACTTTTGTTATATCGGTACTTCGGGTTTGACTGAAAAGGTCCCTAATTTGATATTTTTAAATTAGTTACCCCGTACTTGTTTAACATTTTTGACTTCAGAACATTATTTCACATTATGTTCCGACCCTTTTTTTAATTTTTCTTTTTAATTAGTATTTTGAACTTAATTTAGGAAGATATTTTAGATTGCTAATCCTATTTCAAAAGTAAAAAAAGCAAATATAAATGCCTTTAAAAATTGTATAGAGATATGCAAAAACGTATCGTTTATGTTTAGTTTTTTGTAGTTTTCAGAGGTTTCCTATTAGTCGTAATACTCCTAACCCTCATCGCACCTAAAGTTTCTGATTTTTTTGGAACTTCAATTTGTATTTGGCAAACAGTGCTCAATCCAAAGAATAGGATACCTTGTTTTGGACAATAAGAATAAAAATTTAAAAAGCCCTAAAGAAATGGCAAATATCGTTTCCGTAGTTCGGATTACATTAAAACTTTTATTTATGTCTACGAAGAAAATTTAACTTCACTGCTTTGGGAAGTAGGTTGCAGCTTTTGAGAAAAAATTTTCAAGTCAGTACTATAATACTTTCCATATCTTTTTACCTACCTTAACATTCTTGTGGTGCACCACTGACCATTTCTTTCCGAAAAATCGAATTCAATGTTCACTTTATAAAGTTTTCTCTATTCCATATTTTACTCCATAGCTATCACTGATTTAGAATGATATGTAAAAATATAGGGTAGAACACGCAATTTTCACTATAAGTTCCCACAACCCAACACTGAAACACCATATGTAGAAATAAAATGTTAAATAAAAATGTCAATAGAAAAATGGTATGTATTACCTGATATTGGTGCAAATAACTCTAATGTACAGGGACAAAATTTCAGGAGATCTAAAACTCATAAAAATAAATATTTAGATAAAAAAAAATTAGGACCGAAATCGGTTCGTTTCCAAAATACAGAGTGTAATTTTTTTTTTTTTTTAATTTTAAAAACGGATTAAGATAGAGACATGGAATAAGGAATACGCCATGGCGAGATAAATATGCATGTTCTGGAGTAGGCAGAATATTTCCACCTACACCATTGATGTTCGTGCACCCCTTAAAATATTTAAAAAATATTAAAAAATAGAAAATTAAACACTCTATATTTTAGAAACGAAGTGATTTTGGTCCTAATTTTATTCGATCTAAATATTTGTTTTTATGAGTTCTACATGCCCTGGAAGTTCATCAGTATATTTAATAAACACCCTGTATATCTGTATCTAATATATTAATACATGTAGTAAAATTATAAGGATGGATTTTTTTTTATTAAAGAGAGAATTGGATTTTTCGGAAAGAAATAGTTACCGGTGCGTTACAAAGAAGCTAGGCAAGGTGGAAAATATCTTCCTGTAGATTTTAGTAATCACTTAATCTATTCACTGACAACAATCTAAATAGATGTGCTCACGTGAAAATTTTAACTAAAAATTAAAAAATGTTAAAGCTATGAGCAAAATTGGCAAAAATTATTAAAAATTTGGAAAACTCTCTAAGAAAAATATAGGGCCACCCCATATATGTGTGTGTCTAATATTTCAATGTTGCACGTCATTTTATCAATAAATTGTATCTATAGTAGACTACAGTTGGCTGATTTATTACTTAATTTAGTTATTATTGGCTCCTGGAATGCTTTTAACTTTAGTCAATTAAGCGGGTAGTTAATAATTTTTCTAAATACTTTTTTCCTTTTTACTTAAAACTAAATTGCCGACCTATACATGCATCAATTTTAAATATTCGCCAAAGCATTTTTCCCATATTAATTAATAATTTATGCATAACCTCCTTGCCGGTGTCCGTGGCCAAGCTTATCTTTCATCCGGATTTTTCAGAACCCGATCCTTATCTGGCCAAAGCAATTAATCAACTGAGATAATTACAGCCCGAGCCGCGACAACTCTAATGAATTACAATTGTTTAATGTCGATAACGCCCCGGGCATTCTTCAATCTGTTATTCACCGTTTTAGTCTTTCTCTTTATGCACGATTGACTTTTTACATTGAGAGCTTATGATAGGTTTTGATTCTTCATTGTGGTATCGTCGATCGCTATAATCATGTATTTGCATTAACTTGGAAAATATTTTTTGAATGATGAATTGGAGAGCAGGAAAATGAAGATTAAAACTCTTTCAGAGAAACTACCACTTGGGACTTGCCCCAAAGTAAAATAGCATGTCAAAGGAAAATGGAAACTCGAAGAAAATCAAAGATAAATGTTACCGACTGTCGTCGATTTTGCCCATTGTGGTGTCAAATTCGTCCACTGCCACTGTGGTAGTCAGATTCGATCACTGACACTATGGTGGTTAAATTCAACCCCTGCTACTGTAGTGCTGCTCAACCATTGTGACTGGGTAAGCTACTACATGATCTTGCAGAATTTTTTTGTCACCTGGAATATTCTACCTATTAGTAAGGTAAATAGATATGACTTGGTGGCTTCAAAAGTGAATTTGTCCCCTAATTGGCAAAATGCGAAATTAAGAAAAACTATTTGGGGTTATGATTTAGTATTCTTTTTCTTCGGATTGTTTACTTTCTACAGCACCCTCGTTGTTAACGAAGAATGTGAAAATATTTTTAACTACACCACTGGTTCTTCTATAAACTAAAAGGGAATCCTAGCGTAACGCGTGGGTGACGATGTCTGACAGTTAATATTACCTATAGTATTAAACAGAATGATAACTGGAGGGTGTTTAGTTTATCTCCGATGATTCTTTGGCACATTCTGCAGAGACTGGTGAAGGCCATGGTAGTAAAGCAGGGGCAAAGCCAGCATTGTGACTAGGCGCTGTAGAATCCTCGTCCCTCCTCAATCCACCTCTCTTCGCTTCGCATAGATGCCCGCCCCCCAAAACAGTCTATAGCCCGCATAAAAAACAATATTTTATCTCATCCAAGAAACGAAAATTCCTCCTACAATACTCCTCCCAAAAGAAGAGGCTGCTCCTTACTAAAATACCTATTGAAATCTTGGATGTCTTCATTCAGGCAAGGCATCCTTAATTTCCATTTTACTTTTGTTCTCATTCATGGTCCAAGCTTGATCGGAACACCACCTGGTCAATTCTTTGACCCGTTCGTTTTTTTCAACGCCCTTGTAACCCGGTATCTATCCTGAAATGACTTTTTATATCTACACATTCCTGAAGAACGTCTCAGGATTTCTAGACGATATCGGAATATATTTTGGTTCTACATAGTTCGCAGATCTACTTTGTTATCAAACCGTATTTCTGATTAGATTTCCCAACAATGACTTTTAAGTAGTCTTTAAAATTTTGAACATAAAGTGAGTGGAAAGAAAGGGTCCATTTGTTTTTGCCTTTTTTCAGAATGTTTCTAATATAAAATAATATCTGGGCATTTGGACCAGGCTGGTAATATCGTAATGAACGTGATCCCTATAACAAAACATAGCTGAAATGGTAATTTGTTTTGATCTTGCACGCTGTGCAAGATCAACATCATCTTCATAGAAACAGGATCAAGAACAAGGCCAACCTTGCACGCTACTCGTAAAACAGTTTTGCGTTTTTTTTTATCACCGGGTAAGATATGACCATAAATGACAAGGTGTCCAATATAATAGAACATTTAATGGCTTTAATTGAAAATGCTGTTTTCATTGATTCACTAAAACCATTTTTTTTCTTTAAATATTCTTTCAATTGAACGTGAACTCATACGAATGAAAAATGTTATACTTAACACATGCGGGAGGGCAATGGTACCCTCGTGCGCAGAACTACCACTTTACGCACTTCTTAGGTAAATAAATGATCACAGATTGGACCAGTTTTTGACTTTATTTATGTTGAAATATTTTTAATTCAGATTCACTTTTTCACAGACATACTCCCTCCCTTTCCCCTGGCATGTCTTGCCGGACAAGCTACTCGACCAGCGGCGGAGGACACGGGGACTGGGACATCAACGACAGTGCCGTGCCGAGAATACACGAGTTCGACCCTTTTTCCGAATGGGCGGACGGTCATTGCCGGCTTGTTTATCGGTGAGGTTTCAAACTCTCACATTTTTGTTCCTTCCATAACCAAATCTTAACATTGGCCAGGTCCGACAATGAAGAAGCCAAACGGCACTCTTCTGGCTGGGCCATGCGAAACACCAACAATCACAATGTCCATATTCTCAAAAAAAGTTGCTTAGGGGTGCTGGTTTGTTCCTTAAGATGCACCCTGTCTAATGGGGACAAAGTACATTTACGACCCGCTATCTGTGATAAAGCGAGAAAGAAACAGCAAGGTAAGGATAATGGTAAGTTCGGCGGCTTACCAATCTTGAATCTCTCTATCATTTAAAAAAAATTCAAAAAAATGATATTTTTCTCTTTTTAAAAGGCAAGCCATGTCCAAATCGTCAATGCACGGGCAGACTAGAAATCTTGGCATGCAGAGGACATTGCGGCTATCCAGTGACGCATTTCTGGCGACACACGGAGCACGCAATTTTTTTCCAGGCAAAGGGGATGCACGACCATCCACGACCAGAAGCTAAAAGTACCAGCGAGGCCCGAAGGTCTCTAGGCAGCGGAAGACGTGTCCGAGGTTTAGCTGTATTGTTAGCCAAAGAAGCCGCTTTAGGAAATAAGGTAGGCGACAAAAATTATTACACCGCAACTTCAATAAAATATTAATCCAGTTGAAGCTCTCCCTCGAATGCCTAAAGAAAGAACGTAATTACAATATGTATTCAAGTAATAACAGAGTAAAGATATTTCTCGATATCTCGACAACGGGCAGAGATAGGACCTGAGGCGGGGCAACAACTAACAATACGATTGATGCAATAATCGGATAAGTCTTGAATTCTGATTAAGTTACCATTTTTCAAATCAAGAGTATTGTAGTAATGGGAGATAGGGATCGAATGCGGAAGGATAGATATGCAGAGTATATTGAGTTAGACAAAGGACAAAACTATTGTTTAAGATTAGCGAAAGGTTTAGTAATCGCTTTAAATTAATACATATAAACCTGGAGTGCATCTCATTTATTTCACACGCATAATTTCCACGTTTCATTTTTGAGTGTAATAAATATATAACAAATCCTTACGGCGCGCTACTGGATAACACAAATTAGAGAGGCGTACGTAAACCTGCTAAAATAGTGGAAAGCTATAAATATCATAAATTCCAAACTTCATGAAGAACCTGTAAATCCATATTTTTTAGTGACATTATTACGTATTAACCCAATGTTGAAGTTAAGAGAACATTAATAATCAGGTCATTAAAATAGGTTTGGTTGCTTTGCCCAATTCTGTCTCCGTTACTTATCCTCATTACTTTAGATTATTGCACTTTACTAAAGAAGATTCTTTCTCCTTCAGTTAATGTCGCTACGAGAACCAAAAAGGCCTTGCAAGGAAATCAACCAATTGCTACGACCAAATCATAGCGCACCTCTAGTTACCAATGACGAAAAAAGTAAAAACCTTACAGTTATCATATAATCGAAACCCAACTTATAAAAAATGTATTTTCAGGATATTGCTCTTGCCCTCCTTTCGAGTGCATTTGCAGTTACCAACCCTCACTGCCTCATCAAATCCATCAACACTTCCCAACGTCACCTCAAGGGTACCAACAAACACCATCATCTCAAAGCGCTGATAGTTACTGGTCTCAAGAATCTGCCCATGTTCAGACATACCCTTCCGACATGACCACCTTAGACAATCCCCCATACGACTTCAGTGGTATATCCGCCGAGTTGTTCCAACCCGAAGAGATCTTTCAGCTAGACCAACCCATCAAACCTGACTATGTCTACGTTTCGGGAGCGACGGATGTCAGACCAGGCAGCAACGACTTAGCACGGTCACCTCCGACTTTACTTGATTTGGGTAGTGGCACTATACATAGAGAAATGAAGACTGAAGAATATTGGCCGCAAAGTGGAGTTGGTTTTTTGAACGACGATTCTAACACTAGCTCTAATAGTAGGTTTAATGTTAGTCAAAGTCCGGATGTTCCTAAAGTCCTTAACAATAACTCCGTTGTTCCTATAGATCAAGGGTTTTATTCTAATAGCAGTAAGATTGATTCGATGAACTACGGTATCTCTAGTGGCTCGCACATAAAGTCTTCTACTAGTAGTGTTTATGACCAAAGCGGTTTGATGGAAATCGGTGAATTTAAGTCGGAAAATTCGCACCTTGAACCTGGTATTACCAACTCAAAATTACCCCAGTACTTCTATAATGTAGACCACTTTAATCAGTCGTTCCAGAATTGTCAAGGCGCTCCAAAAACAATGAAATCAAACTACCAAGAATTCATAGATTTAGGGCAATATAGTGACTATGCGAACTTTCTGAATGTCTATGAAAATAAAATGGGGCATGAGAATGCTAACGTATTGAATGACTTGGATTTTAGAATCGCAAGTTCGAGCTTTAACGACGGATTAGTTGATTATAACGGGCAAAACTTTAATGGTGTTACCAACCAATAATTGTTATTGTGATCTCTATTTGTAAATATGTATAGAATCCACAGCACGTCCGAAGTTCTTAATTTTGTTTCGTATATCCACCTTTTAATTGTGATTTTAATATAATTTCATTAGGAATAAGACAAAATCTGAAAAATCATAGACATTTTTGTTCTTACAACATTGTGAATGTGTAAAAATATTATATACTTAGTGCCTTAAAATGCTTTCTATGATCTTCTTGTTTTCACATGTAGCATATGAGAAAGTTCCGAGTTATACTCTCTACATAAATGAATCATTTTTAAAATGACAATAGTCTTTTCTTATATCCTTTCCCATGATAAAATATAGGGAGCCCTTCAAAAACTTCCAAGAATTTACAGCCCATATCGATAAGGAAAAATAAACATTTTTTTACCTAATGGCGATATTTATTTCTAAGATGTCATCGAATGCCTTAATTGTTTATTTTTAATTCTTCTTTCTCTTTCCTCTAAGACTATTTATATATTTTCGAAATCCTGATGCATGTATAAAAAAGTACTATCAACCAATCAAAGTTGACTGAATTAAATTAAAATAGCAAGTTCAGTACTTCAAGCAATTATCAAATTGTACGCAATACAGTGATTTCACTTAAACCCTCAAGTGCGCATTAAAATTTCTTCCAGATGCACCTACAATGATCTCCAGAATTTCAAATTCTTAAAGATATTCTTCGACTGAAGGAAAGAAAGCCGTAACATTGATCTTGATATTCTTCTCAGATCTTACATTTCCTCACCTCGTTTTTTTACCCACATAATATCCGCAAAAACTACTTCAATGAAATTCTCTATGCAAGAGTTCGAGTTGGTGCCAATCAAAAATTGCATGTCTTTTAAACAGACAACTATTAACAATTTTCCTAAAGTTATATTTAAACATATTCAAGCTGCACTCATACTATAACTATTGCTATTTATTGCCATATTTGTTAATTCAGTTACGAAGTGAAAATACCTGTTTTTGTTTCATAACAAGTTACAAAAAATTTACATTGACATGGAGATGTCATTTGCATGAGATTGGAGAGAAATAAGAGGAAAGTGAGGACTTTAGGACTAGCAAGATATATGCGATTCTTGAAAAGGGTTTTTATATTCACCTACTTTCCTAAAATCAGTGGTGTTTAAAATTCACAGATAACTAAAAATAAAACAAAACATTTTTTCCAAAAACCTACATATATTGAATATTACTCAACTTTATTATACTACATAAAACTATTTGTGAGTGCTTAGCATCCCTCTAGTAATAATTCTAGATACTTCAGTTTCATTCTTTATAGAAGGCAATCCATCATCTAAGGCTTTTCTTTTAGCAATGTCGGTCAAAGCTTTAAAACTGTAAGGCTCCCATATAGCAAGGTCAGAAAGCACCTTTTTGTTTAATAAAATGCCCAAATCTCGTAGAGACGTTTTAAATATACCATATTCAATTTCATGTTGGTTGCATGCTGCTGTGATTCTTGTGGTCCAAAGCTGAAACAAACTTTCTTAGTCATTAACATTTGATTAAAAGTTTAAGAAGTACTATATAGAATGACTTACAGATGAAAATAGGATAATATTAGTGATTGGTTCAGATTTTTTCACATATAAACAAAATTACAAATTCAAATTTTCCATTCAGAAGAAAATTTAATATATCCAATATTCATCCCCTTTTCTTAATTTGTCACTGTACATCTGTGATTCAGCGTTCTTTTAATATATTAAGACAAAAAAAACAGATGAACATCATCTATGAAACTACCTACGTCTAACATGTCGATTTTCTTGAGCTTCCTCCCCTTTGTTGCATAAGCTAGAGCTCGTTGGACATTACGAATTGAAAGGCTGTAGCAATTGCGAGGTCTTCCAAAGTAATGCTAAATATATTTCAAACATTTTTATGACACAAAAATACTTACAACCATTAGGGCAATAGTAAATAAACATAAATACTCCATCAATAAAACACACTTACAGCAGCAAGTTTGAAGATTTTTCGTTTCCTCCAGAACTCATCTGGACCACGAGAACGGATAAAATTGACGGCACTAGTGAACACCATTTTTAAGATTGTATCTTTAATAGTGTTTTTATTTTAAAAAAATTCACGTCATTAAAAAGTTACTTTGCTAAAAAACTTTAAAAAATGTATTTAGAACATTTCTTTCTTAACCAAACTATACAGATAATGTTCAATGACAAAAAGTAAACGTCAAAACGCGCTTGCGTATGTATAAGTTATGAAAGAAAACTGACAATATCGGCAACGTCGGAACTAGAAGCGCCATTTTCTAACCAGATATTTAAGATTTATTAAGAATAATAATTTATCTGCTTCTTAACTTTTGAAAAAAACAATGAAAAAGAGTTTATAAGTTCTTATACATCCCCTTTAATTCCCAATATTAAAAATAGCAGCTCAAAATTCACCATAATCTAAGAATCAGGAAGAAGTCAAGATTGATTTTTTTTTATCTAAATAAAACAAGACCAAAACATGAACTGGTATTTTATTTGTGAAGATGGACAGGACGTGACGAAATTGGCTGACTTGCTCCTTAAGCTGCAATACATGCTTAATGATTACGGTTTTTTTCGTTGGGATTTTAAAATAATTTATTTCCTTTCTTAATTTAAATACTAATTATTTTTCGTTAATCGAAGTCAACGTTTAAATTAAGATTAAATTATTACAGTGGATGGTATTAACTAGGTGTGGCACTGAAATGTTTTGATCAATGCTTAATTACATTCAACTACTTCAGATACTGAAATTCTGATTTAACTAAAATACAAATTCTTTACAAATAAGGTGACAGCATGAAGTAAAATAATATACGATAAACCTCCATTAGACTTTGTTGTAGTAGACCGCCTCTTCAGTAACAAAAGCTCGCACTGCAACGAATCTCCTACTGGACATGTGTCGTGAATAAATATTTCTTATCTATATGCAGAGCTTTCTGTGTTAAACTAAATTCCCTTTTGACCACTGTGATTAATGAGAATAGTCACCCAGTGACAAACGTAATAAACATAAACCTTTGTTGATCTTACTAAACTATCATTACCAGCTTCATCTCTTTTACACAGATTGCTTACTCATAAAAACCATGCATGATGTTGTGGATTATCGATAGGCAATTAAAATGTAGATTTCTTTGATAGCGAAGCTAAACAATTTTTTAACAGATTAAGATCTTCTAAAGTTTCTATACTTTCAAAATGTTTCATTAATTTCAACCGTAACCGTTCTTTTTCTTTAGCCAAAGATGTCTCAGCTATTTGCTGTAATCCTTCTTCAAATGGTTCCTGAATATGTTTTTCAATTTTTCTGCGTTTTGGAATACTTCCACTCTCCGTTATCAAATCACAGTCAAATGTTGGAATAGTTTCCACTGATGTTCCTGCATCAACATTGTGGTCTTCGTCAAGTTTTTTATATTCCTCTCTCTCCTCGATTGAAGCATCTGAATAAATGACGTATTAAATTTACAAACTACTAAAACTACAACGAAATCGTTAATCAGATGTAAATACAATGTAAATTTGAAAGATATTCCAAAAGTTACACAGACTAATTAATCATACAACTCGACCTTCAATTACTTATCAGGCAAGATATGTGGATAACTCGAAAAAAAAAAACAAAAATTACATACCTGATTCTTTCTCCACGTCCACCATATACCGACAAAGAAAATGTACATGTTTACACATATTCCATTGAATAACCGAATTAGTACATGAACAGGAATATTTGTGTATGCAAACATTGCAGAATGGACATTTAAGACGACAATGACACATCTGGGATACTTCGGTTATCTTATAACTTTCCGTAGTATTCTCAATGTCCCCGACAGGTGGTAAAATCTCCCACCAGTCATCCTTGTTGATTAATTTAACATCTAAAGGTAAACTGAGAGTATGCTCCATTTTTACCATGTTCACTTTTGTGGTAATATTCATCTTATTTAACATATTCAATTTGATGAACATTGTGTCTTTGATAAATTTCATGATATCATAAAGAGCTAACTCGTAATTGTCAATATTTTTTTCGTGTAAGTATATATATTTAATAACTCTGTGCATACGTTCTAGAGGTTCATTGTTGTCTGAATCTGTGTAGGAATTTGCCCATGATTGAGGTGTATTCGCGAATTGGTCACGGAAATAACTTGCAAATTGTAAGGTATCCGGATCGTTTTCAATGTCTTCACAAAATCTTGCCAATGCCTCTGTGAAATCTGATTGTTCGTCTACGAGGAGTCTTAAGCGTTTATAAATCTCAACCTAGAATAATTTTAATGAATTACTTTACATAATTTATACAGTGCGTTATCATTAAAACACACTACTTAAATTTTAAAAGCGAAATCCTCATACATTTCAATAATTATATAAAACAGGGTGTCTTATGACCTAACAATTAAATATATCAATGCTATTTTTAGTCTTTACTTTCCATCTTTAATGAACAATTTAAAATTATGGGGTTGATTGGTACCTTATTTGAGGAGTTTTTGCGTTGCTACTGCTTTGTTGTAGATACTAAAATATTGTTTTTTAAATGACTGGCAAATTAAGTGTTAAGAAAAAGCATAGATAATTAAGATTTATCTGAAGCAACTCTACTAGATTAGTTCAAACATGAAATAAGATTGAAAGAAATAGAAATTGCTTACTTACTCGTCTCTCTGGGAGTTCGATTTTTTCCAAATTTTCTCGCCATGACTTGTCTACATGCCATGGGGAAAAGACTCTAGAAAAACAAACCCATTTTGAAAGTGCAGACATCACTGAAAAGAAACTTACTGTTTTTCAGCCGGTTTCACCATTTCCATCCAAGAGTCATAGAACACAGGATCCACATCAGACATAAAAATTTTGGTTAAATTAACTCCCGCCCATTTCTTCAATTCAGAAAAAAGCAGACTCACAATCCGCTTCTCTATTTTATTTGTGGCTAAAAATGCACAGGGAAATCCTTGATTTTTCCCATCAATTACCATCACAGTCACTAGTTCCAGCTGAGAATTGTTCAAGTTGTGTGTACGGTCGACACAAACGCACTCACTGGAGAAAGAGTTTAAAATTTCAGATTGTGGCTGGTTCATTAATATTAAGGCAAAATCTTCTTCAAGTAGTTCTGGATATTCTAAATTAGTTTCACCAATGGGTTTATAGACTAAAATACTTCCACTGTCTCTTTCAGCAATCACCCAATCCTTAAGATTCAAGAATTTCTCACTGTTTTGAGAAGAAATAGAGTCCAATTTAAAGGACAATTTAATATTTTGCAGGTCTTTTTTTGTAGTTCTACATATTCTTTTTGGGTAATCATCAACTGAATTTCTAATATCATTTAAAATGGTTTCAAATGGGATTCCACTAGCTATTTTTACAGCTAGTTCATTTCTCTCTTTAGGATTTAGAGTTAAATGCTCAATTTCATTGCCATGCCCCACATGCAAATTAATATATTCAACCAAACATTTTCCATCTTGTTCTACCTTAACTTTGATGCTTGCTGGACAATATGCATTGATTTTATGTGATCCTTGATGTTTCAAACGCCGTTTTCGCTCTCCATCCTTTTTGGAAGGATTGTAATATCCCGAGCGATTGCAGACATAAGCAATATGTCTACATTTACCTATATGCTTAGTGTATTCTGTTGAGAAAGCAGCATCTTGAATATTACTCTTCCAATCACAAAAATCACATATGTTGTTGAAAGTTAACTCTTCTAATGGTATATTAATCTCATGTGTACTTTGATAATGAGAGAGCAGATCTTCTTTTCTTGAAGCAGTATAATCGCAGAATGCACATTTCTTAGTTTGGCCCTTAAATAAGAAATAAAACAATTGTTAAAAAATTCAAAAGAGAAGTTGTCCCTACTACTAAGCTCAATGCAAATAAGGTTTTCTGCCAATTTTTATGTATTTATCACTATGATACATTTTGACTAGCTATATATATTTGATTCTTAAGCATGTATTTATCTACATTTTGAAGCCTGCATTTTGAGTTCATTGGACTCAACATTCATTCTGCAAAAGAATGCTGTGTACTGTATGTGATGCTCAATTTTGCAATAATTATTGGAGTTTTATGATGTTGGACAAAGAATTCAGCAAAACCTCCTAGCCTTATTTATCCTTATTTTATGATATAATGTATTGATTCTGGACAATAATTAAGACACTTGGCAGACCAGGCTTATAAGCCATGTATGAATTTTAGTAGTATTTTAATCAGAGCTTTAGTTACATCTACATTAGCAGGTTGAAAACAAATTTTATTGCATGATATACTTACACTTGTCTTTGAAATATCAATTTGATGCACCTTCTTCAAATGAAATTTGAACAATCGTTCAACATTAAAATTTTTGCCACACTCACAATTATATAAATAATTTTCTTTCACTCCATACACCTTAGGAGCGTTATGTTTCTTTTTCATGTGACGAATTAAATTCGGAACATTGGCAAAAATGTAATGGCAATGAGTACATTGGGTTTTTGAGTTTTTCTCATCTTTTTTCTTAATTTTGTTAGACATTCTCTAAGTGTGCTAAAACATCTGTCGCACCAAACTTGAAAGCAACTGATTTTTCATAAATTTTAAATTATTAACTTTAAAAACTGCATTCATTCAAATCAAAACATTTCATCATGAATAAAAACTAAAATTTGAATTTTATTTTAAAATACATATTTGTTTACATAATTTTATGTATTTGACATGTGCTAACGATTGTCAATCAATACATCAGTAGCGTTTTCATAATCTGATAAAGAAAATTTAGAACCCAAAGCAGAATGAGTGCTTCTCGCATACATAAATTACAATCTTTTGATTTAAATAAATACTATACCTAAAGTTATCTCACATTCCTATACGATAGATAATATAAGAACTCAGTTTTAATTTCGAAAAAAATACTATTAGTGTGTTTTATGTACAAACACTATTGTAACACACAGGTTCTTAAGTTCAAATTACTGAACACTACTATTGTATAGTAATATAAATAATGCGGTATAAGGTTAGGGTTCAGTTTAGTTTACTTTTCTTCAGATTCGTCTTGAACATATCGAGATTGAAATTTCCTATTTTCGAATATAGTTATATTGCAATTTTTGTTGACGAATATTAGAGACATGGATCTTGAGTGTCCCAGCTCTAATAATTGAATCAAGTGGTACTTCAAGATCAGAGAATTAGTTGGTAAATTATTCAATAAATTCGAGGACGAAGATGGGTATAAGAGGCCTAACAACATTCATTAACAATAGAGCCCACCTCTATTTGAAAGATTATGAACTGCACGATTGTAATGTTGTCATTGATGGCAATAGTCTTGCTTCAAACCTTTACAAGTGGCACTGCAAAAGTAACGACTACTTTGGAGGCGATTATGACAAATTAGCCCATGTCATACAAGATTTCTTTGCAGTCCTGTCCCAGTGTAACATCACCCCATATGTGATTTTGGATGGAGGCTACGAGAGGCGCAAACTTAACACTGTTTTAAGCCGCATGAAGAACAAAATTTATGCAGCGGCATCATTAAATCCTGTCTCTCAGAGCAATAACTCAGTGTTTCCTTTATTTCTCCGAGAAGTTTTTGTGGACGTTGTCCTTAACTTAGGGTTGAAAGTAGCTAGGTGTGAATTTGAAGGAGATATGCAGATTTCAGCAATAGCTAAAACTTTGGATTGTCCAGTGATTAGCTATGACTCAGATTTTTATATTTTTGGCTGCCTGTATATCCCTTTTACCACTGTGGATCTTACGCCAAAAAAAAAGAAAGTTAAACCACCAGAGAAGCCATATTCATTTCTTTCCTCTAAAATATATCATATTGAAGAGTTCCTTAAAGTTTATGGTGGTTTAGACAGATCAAATCTGCCCCTACTAGCAGTACTTTTAGGAAATGACTATATAAATGGAAGCCTCTTTAATCCATTTTTCAAAAACTTGAAAATACAGAAATGCAGTAGCAGCCAAAGTAACCAACAAAAAAAGATTAAAAGTGTAATTGTGTGGCTTCAGAATGAGAATGTTGAAAGTGCAATCCAGAAGGTTTTGTCCAGATTCAAAGGTCCACAAAGGAAACATATTTTAAAAAAAATTCAAAGTTCTATGGAAGGCTACAACCAAGCCAATCCAGAGTTGTTAAAATATTTGAATATTGAACCATTACAGCTAACCAGGTCAGTGGAAGTTGACTTTGGCAGTTTTGCCATAAGTGATGATGTTGATATAGTAGAAGATAATGCAGAAGAAATTGAAGATGGAGCTTTAAGTGATTGTTCAGTATCCATTTCAGAAATTGATGATTTGAATATTGAAATAGAAATTGATGATGAACCTGAAAATGTGTTACCAGCAATCTTTCAAAACAAATACAGGATGTGTCAGTATCCTGCTTGTTTTATGGATATTGTGACTTTAAGGAAATATTATTGTGTGCCTCAAGTGGAAGACAATTCTCTGAAAGATTCTCATACAATCAGTTTTGAAATATTAAAACATATTTTTAAAATTTTATGTCCTAACTCCACTAGAGGTTTATCATTAGCATTCAGAATTGGAAAAAAAAGAATTCAATTTGCTTCCTTGCGTGGATTTACTGAAGAACTTCCATCTTTAAAAGATATTGGAAGCATTAATGAAGAAAACAGAAAATTGCTTTTATTCAAATTATTATCAATTGACAACAAATTTAGTGTTATTTTCAATTCCTATCCAATGCAGTGGCATTTATTCCTTATTTCTATGAAATACATTTTTGATAATAATACTGGACATTTTGATAATGCTCTCCTTTATGCTTGTGTATTGTGTTTCATAATTTTAAACTTTGTAGATCCAAAAATAGGTTTTTATAGAGTTTCTAAGACTTTCAACAAAAAGTTCTGTCAGACTTTAGCAGATATAAAACCTGAAAGCCTTCCTTTGGAATTTACAACTTTCGATAACTTAGATAAATCCAATTGCTTATTGTTTATGGATAAAATGATTTCATTTTTTCAAATGGACTGCAAATTGAAAACGAATTACAGATTATTTGACAGAACGTTAGTACACTCTTTGTCCCAGATTCAAAGTGTGTTTCTTCATGTTAAGTATTTAAATGCCCTTTTGGATAATCCTTTTCCCACTTTAGAAATACATAAAATATTTGATGGTACCTTTATTTACAATGTCGTATCAAACTTCAGGAAAAGGAGTAATATAATTGTGTACTTAGAGGTATTTCTTAAAAGTTGTCCTAGTGTGTTAAATGCTATAAAGCAAACAATGAATATAGTGTCTAGTTTTATAAACAATACAACAACAGTGAATGGTCCTTCAAAAAGGACTAGAAAGAAAAAGAAGAAAGTAGTTACTGAAAGTGAAAATCCTGAAGATTCAGGAGTTATTGTTTCAGATGATGAAGGGATGTTTGATCCTAATAATCCTTATTCCCTTTTGGCTCTAACATAATTTGTAGTTTAGACAAAGGATTAATATATTTTTATTCATTCAGGAGAGTAATAAATTTGTTTGTTTTCATAGGAGCAAAAAGTATTTAAATAAAATCAGAGTAAATAACAGCCATGTAGCAAAAATATCAATAAAATAATATTCTTTATTTCTTATAAAAGCTTTCATAAAACAGCTGAATATAGACAGTTTCAAAATATATGGTGCAAACAATCAGTCGTAACAATAACTATTTGGTCTGTTTATAGTATAATTTCATTTTTTATGCTTCTTGACAACTGTTTATTTGGTAACACAATAGAATTCAACAAAATTGTCTCAGAAGGCACACTCACTGAGCAGCCCAATATCGTAATAGATGGATTCAATCTGCCATCGTTATTGAACAGTCTAGGGTTCTCCATTTTGGCAAAAGGCTTATTTGGATCAGGGTCGCATGGTGTGCCCTCAACTCTGGCCCATTTGCCTACTGTGGAATTCCTTCCAATAATGCTGTGCAAGACTAGACTTCTTTCTTCTATAACTGCTGCATCCAAAACAATACTCTCCCTTATTCTTACTCCTGCTCCAATGTGAACTCCTGGCCCAATAGAGACATTGGGACCAATCACTGCAGTCGGATGAATGGTGGCTGAAGAATCAATATGAACATCTAGAATTATTGTGCATTGTTCGGCCCTTTTTCCTGTAGATAACCTCTCGGGATGCTTCTCCTTGTAAAGTTCAAGATAATGACGGTTGGCATATATTGCTGCACTTGCAGTTTTTAGCTGAGACCACCAATTGGTGGTCTGTAAAGCACACATTTTACCAGTCCCAGCTAAAGGGGTTAAGATATCCTGCTCCAGCTGAAGATACCCAGTATCCTTACTCATGTTACCATTGCCAAATTTGTAAAACTCTTCTTGCTTAACATTAAAAGTTTCCCCCATAATATTAAATATTTTTAGTGAAAAAACATATATTCCACAGTTGATTAGTGTAGAAACATAAGAGCTGGGTTTCTCAACATAATGAGTGACTTCCTGTGTTGCCTTATCAATCACCATACATCCAAAATTAAGGGACTGTTGATGTGTAGTCTCTGTGCTCATTATAGTCACCAAAGAGGTCAAATTTCTTTCGTGGTGAAACTCATATAATTCTTTCAAAGGGAAGTTGGCACATACATCCCCATTCAACACAAAAAAGGCATTAGGAAATCCTGAACGAATCTGATCCCGGAAATGGTACAAGCCCCCAGCTGTGCCAAGGGCAGTAAATTCTTGCAAGTACTTAATAGTAACATTGTACTTCATTTGCATGTCATAAACAAATTCTTGTAGCTGAGTTACTGGATAAAATCCTATTATCAATATTTCTTTGAGATCTTTCACCTCTTTACAGGCTTCGATGTGATGCTGAATTACTGGTAATCCGGCTACTGGAAACAGGGGTTTCGGGATGTCTAAAGATAGGGGTCTGAATCTGGTTCCTTTCAAGGGGCCGCCAATTAAAATGACTGCTTTTAACATGATAAATGGGTTGATATACGATAATTAGCAGAAAAGCTAATATTGTGCGTACGTGTCGTAGGTTTAGATGTGGCAAAAGCTTTAAATATGTCACGAAAAATTGATTAAAACTAAATGATAAAAGAATATAACATTTTATTTACTCTATTTGAACTTAACCTAACTTTTTCAAAGAACAAATGACCCTCGTATGAATCTGTCAAAGGTACAAGGGTTTTTCAAAACTAATATCATTAAAAAATTCAACACTTAATGCGAAGAGTTTATGGAGTCAGTGGCTGTAGAATGTTGGTGCCTCACAGTTAGTGAGATCATGCAACACTGGCTTCGTACAAAGATGCTTTTTTTCCAATTAATAATTTTTCTTATGTGACAAAAAACATAGATATGTATATATTTTTGCTATATTCAACCTATTCCACATAACATAGGTGGGCTCTCTATATCTCAGCCGCTATTAAAATCCTTTAAATCCTTGTAAATAAAAAAGTGTTTATTGTACACTAGTGACACAAATATTGTGCTACCTACTTCTTAAGAACGGGCCTCTAAGGAGAAGGAAGGGGCATACTAGAAGTTCTCAATGGACAACTGAAATGCATTCATGGAAACCACATTACGTTACAAATAAAAAATCGCGTCCCTTAATTTTCCTAAATTCGTATATAGAATTTAGACAACCTGTCTTCTTAAAGTACTAGAGATACTCTCAAGGTTCCTTGCAAATGCACAAACGACCCTAAACGATTAACTGAGATCCTTTCATTTTCAAAATATTCAAGAGAATAATGTTCATCATCATATCACACTTCGGCAACCACCAGACCAGAGACTACCATAGTCGTTTTTACAGTCAGTAAGCCATGAAAACTTGTTTCGCTGCCATAGTTTTGCTTATTGCTCAAAATACGCATTCTGTTTGAACGTTTTCGTTAAGTTAAAAATTATTTATTTTCTTCGTTTTGGTGAGACTTATATGTAACAAAGTCCAGAAACCTAATTGAACAAATACAAGTCCATCTACCATGACTGAACAGCAGCAGACTTCAAAAAGCAAGCCTATCGGCAGGTCGCAGCAAAGACTTGGTAAGATGTTCAAGAACCCATTTTTCAATTTTCTCCGAGAAATGAGAAAGAACACACAAGGAATGACAATGACTGCATCTGCGATAAAAGGAGCTGAAATATGGAATAATATGTCGCAAAGTGAAAAGGAGCTGTACTATTCGATGGCCAAGCAGGCATCATTCAGGAAACACAAGAAGATCAAAGACAGGCGAAATCGTCGCAGCGATTTGATAACAACCAATAATCCGGACCATCAAGATGAGCCAGACGGTCAAATAATTAAGGGCAAAAGGCGTAAGAGTGGGTCGAGAAACAATAGAAAAAGGACCAGGTCGCATTCGAAAAGTCGTTAGGGAAGGAACATGAATCCCATCAAAATATAAGTTCTGATGTATTGTATAATAATTTTGTCATTAGAGGATTTTCACGATTTTACACGTTTATTTCCGTTGGTATTGCATTGAATTGGCTGGTCTTATAGAACAGTACTCCACTGAGATCAGAGATTTATTCTCACTCACTCGACGTAAAGGGCGTGACTGGGTACTCCCAGTGTAGTCAGATTTTTTAGCGTATCTTCTTCTGACCTCTTAAGGGAAATATTTAATGTTCTCGACCGAGAAACAACTAAATCCGAATTAAAAATTAATTATTAGTGGAATATTGAATTTTCGCGAGTCTTCGAGAATTTTTTTTATGTCATACTCATAATTTCAGAATATTGTTATAGTTTCCAGTAATCGTTTTCTTTATTTTCAAACTTTCATCGGCTTTATGAAATTCAACTTATTTATATGGAAAATTAGCAATAAATTCTTTTAAATACATGATACCCTCTTCACGATGTTGCCATGTTTCTAGTATGTTCTTCAGTAATTGATTGGTTTTAAAATGTTATTCGTTCCATCAGTCTGTCTGTTAATGTGAACGTCAAAGGGAACTTGTCTATTTTTTGCATCTTTTATTTATCTGAATTTAAAAATTGTGAGAATTGGATTTTCTCTAAATTCCCAAACGAGAAAGAACATTAACTTCCACAGTCTCGAGTGTTTGTTGCCAATGTCAGTTTCTAGTTTCCAGTAGTTTCTGGTGCTAATTATTTTGCACTTCAGTATATCTAAAAATAATCTAAATTTGTGACGAACTTGGTAAGTTGACCCATATTATAATTAATTGTTTCTGTTTAGTATAGATTGAAGTCGTTTTTATTAGATTTATTTGTTTCTGATTTACTAATTGTTGTTAAGCTTGAGGTATTTTGGTAAATACCTGTGGCCAAGTTGATATGAAAATTCCCTCATCTTATGAATTTCATGTGCCACAGAAAACTATACACTCATATACTTGTTATGTATAGAAGGTGGGTGTATGACTATAATATACTGGGTGTTGGGCGTGAAGTAAAGTGTGAAGTCAGGTTTATGCCTCTGACTAATCTGGGGTTATATAGGACAAATGATAGCATAATGCATATTAATTGTATATAAAGTTAAAAATATATAAATTTTCTATGTTATTTATGATATATACTGGAAAATAAGGAGGTGATAATAGTGAGAGCGCTCTATCTAAGAAACTTAGTTTAGAAATATCACACACTTTTTGGAAGATCCTGCACAGTTCTTTTTTAATTTTAAAATATGAGGAGAATTTTTTTTAAATTGATATTTTACCATTGTATGTTTTACCATCTATTGCATGAAGTAGAGATTTGTATTGTAGGTCCTAAACCAATAATGTTAACATCTTAATAATTGACAATTTCTTTTAGTGAGCTATATGTCCAAATCATGACTTTTGGGACTTAATAATCAAAGATTTCAAATATCCAAAATCATAATACTATTATTAATAGTATCTAATATAGGTAAAGGATGGTGACCATTGTTAAAATAAACAACAAAGTAATTAAGTGAGGTTGAGTCATTCAAAATAATTATACTGCATAATTAATAAATGCAGATTAAATATGCAAAAGTAAAATTAATGTTTTTCTTTTACAAAAACTAACAATTAACCTATGTTACCCCATATTTCCTTGTTCCATATCTGTTAAGGTCCCTACCAAAAAATTATAATCATAAATAAATTGTTTTTTTTTACTCCTATTTTTTCTATTTTTGCTTTTTACTTAAAACTGTACTGCATACATGGCCTTTTTATTTAATTTTAATTGAAATTTTTCATCTCTCATTTTGTTTTATGTTGATCAATTTTTACCCTGCGTGTTTTCATGTTGCTTCAATCAATTACATTTCCGTGCTTTCCCAGAATAATCTGATTTTATTTATCTATAGAGTATGTGATGATTAACTAATACCGAAATTGAAGAGAAGTACTGCTCATTATTACCCTGTTACCCCTTGTGGGTAGATGAAATAACAATAGGTACATAACCAGCACATAAATTCGGTACTTATTAGATAGTGTAAAACCTCTTTAAGTTTTTGTGAAGATAGATATCATGTAAGTAACTATAAACTTAATTGTTGATCATCACTTACAGATTAAAGGAAAATTTGTATTTACGGATTTATAGCCCGAATTTACAAAACATGTTAATTAGATTATATATGTTCCCCAGAGAAATTAGTCACATTTATTTAAATCAAATGATTGCAGTGGCTTATGTCGAAGGCAGCTATTTTCACAACCGGTCCATCGACTTGGACAAAACAAGTTTCATGCATAAAAAGAATAATCCTATGAAACATCATTAAGCTAAATCGGCTTATTTTCACTTCAGAAATAAATGCTATTGGGGTAGTCATCTAATTATGAAATAGGTTGGAGTGCCGCTGTAATGCACCAGTCTCTAGTACATCGCAAAAAAATATGTTTGAAAAACTACACTCCAAACTAATAATAGCATATAAATACCGAAGAAATCTCCAATTCTATTTTGAATTTATTACATTTTTATTTGTAGTTTCACCTCTGATTATGAGGTCATGCCTCGTTCTATATAATTCATTTATTCCTATAGTTTATCTCATTTCGCATCATCACGTTTGGTCATTATTTTACGGTACTGATCATTTTTCCTTGTAATTTAGGCGACTGTTTATATAGTAAATTAACATATTTATTAATAAAATAAGTTATATTGGATTTAACTTAGCGCGTTAAATGAAACACAATTTTCTATGTAAATCATCGACAATAAATAAGTGTTTTTGAGGCTATTTGCGTGAGCTTGGCCTCTAGATTGCTTATGTAATATGTGTTCTATGCATGTGTAATAACCGAGTTCGTTAACTTTGAATACGTTCGTATGTTTAAGAGGTGCTGCGGCCATATCGATTTCTTTGGATCTAAAATTTTAATTAATGGCTTAATCACTATTTAGAAAACTATTTTTTGTTGGATTTCTTTAATCTATATTGGAATTTGTGGCAATTGTGGAAAGAAAGGGCCCAATACTTGTTTGCAAGAGTAGTTACAGGTGTAAGCATTCAACATTCATGTTCTTCATAGAGCGTTTTTAAAATGATAAGTAGGAAAACACTTAAAGATATTTGAATGGCAATTTCGATAATAGCGATACGTCCCAAGTCTGTGAAGAGATCGTCCTGAAAACTGAAATTCAAAACATTAAATCAGATCCTCTTGTCTATTATTTTCTATTGGGTGTATGTTAGCACAATAATTTGTTGATGATTGTCATATTTTTCCATTTTTTCTAATGTTTTATTCATATCGTGTTTTGCATACGTATTTTGAGTATAATTTCATAGATTCTTTCATTAGACACACGTCAGCATATTTCTTTTCAAGTGCAGAAATGCAGACTCCCATTAAAAAATATTTGTCTCAACTTATGATAAATATATACTATTTGAGTAATTCGTTTGTGTGCAGAACAAAAATGGCCGATCCAGGCTTTCCAGGCCAGCACACAACCACTACAACAGTAAAGTCTTCAAACACTACAGTGGACACCACAATCCGTTTCGATTCATCCTATATCAAGACCATTCCTGGATATCTCAAAATTGCAGCTATTGTAAGCTTCAATCCCAATAACTTGTGATAAACACAGAAGTATGACAATATTATTTTTAGGCTTTAAACTTATTGGGATTTATTTGCATAGAAGCTAGTTCAGTATTTTCATACCATTCCAGAGGAACATGGTTTAATTTCGTCTCCATGACCGCATTTTGGGTTACTGGCATACTTCTTGCCTTCTATTTGTTTCACATCATTGAAAGATATTACAGGATTCCTTGGCTCAAGTAAGTATTTTGTTAAACTTTTGTGCCCTAGATGTTTCGATTATATCTCATAATTTTGAAGCATATGTGAACTAATTTGTTTTGCGTTATATCCAAAGGAATTAATGAGCATTAATTAAATGCGTCACATTGCTTTTTATTAAATAGAGAATTTAATGTCTTCCAAGAAAGCTTTCTCTTATCTTAAATATTTTTTCGAATTTGTTAAATAAGAATTAATGTGATTAATCTAAATCTGAGGTAACATAAAACAATTAAATAGAAATAGGCATTGTTTTAAAATGCAATATCCTCATATTGATTATATTTTCTACAGATAAAGGATCTCAAAGTGTAATATGTTAAAATATACATTTCAGTTTGTTATTAGACAATCTGACGGGTTTCAAGTTTTAAAGGGGGCAATATGAGGGTCTAAGATGCACTATGGAAACGAAACAGATATTTACAACTGAAGAATAGATATGTTCTCAATACATTCAGATCATTAACACATAAGGCATACCCATTTCCGAAACAATTCGACTCATACCTAGTATTGACGAATCAATCAAGACTCCCCAATTTTCTTGCACGTGCAATGAATCATCTATTGTTACTAGGTTTGAATTCATCTACTGTGCATTGTGGGCAGCATTGTATCTTATAGCTGCAAGTCTAGCAGTAACGTTTCACGTGGAAGCCTATATTGCGGCAGGGGTAAGTGACTAAAATTACTTTAGGGGATGCAGATTGTGTTTTTAATAGCAATGCACATACATTGCCAGTTCCGTTTTAACTGCATTTACGTAATGTTTTTAAATAAGGGGTTGTATTTAAAATTGAATTCTTAATGTCATTTGGCTTTACGCGGGCAGTGCTAAAACCCTGTTTAGTAGTTTTTAATACAATTTTATCATGTGATTTCTTAAATTAATGTGAAAAAGCGTGTATTCTAATGATACCGCATACTTTAATTAATTTTTATTCTAGTTTTTTGGATTCTGCGCCATGGTGGTTTACGCCATTGATGCCTTCTTGAAGTTCCAAGCTATTAAAACGGGGCAATTAGCTCAGGGGGAACGAGTTTTGAACAAACAGTCAACTACGACCGTTACCACGCCTTCCGCTTACCCATAAAAAATGTGGAGGAACGTGGCAGCGTTAAAGCCGTTAAAACGATGTATATTGGCCAGTTATCTCTCGTTTCGGATCTAAAAATTTAGGTAAAATTGTATATTTTTTCTGTTGAAACGTTGGTCTCTCCATCTAGGTTTTTATATTTAGCAGAGGCACCAGTTGTGCAACTGTGTGAATTCGCAACAAAAATGATGTCAGTTCACTGTTAAATGTATATGAAGAGTAGTGCGTTACTTAAGAGAATTCGCAACAGTTGTACAATTATTGATTCTGTGGAATGGGGCCATTACTTCTAGAGTCATATTCTTGAGTCTATAAAGTAAAATTTAACATTTTACGGGAGGTTTGCATTCTCCAGCGCCAAGGTGCCCTAAACTTTCAAAAAACTTAATGGTATATGTTGCTTTTCAACGAAAATAATTGACTTACAGGCACTTTTATTCACAAACACCGCACATAGGAACCAGTATATATTTGAAATGTTGGTTTAACGTTAAGATATTTTTTATAATCGTTGTGTTCACTGATTGTAGATGTTACCACTTTATTTTAAGGTAAGTTGTTAATGTTTCTAGAAAATTAAGTGTTAACGATTTTGCCTCATGCTTGCTTTTACTTTGTTCTTAATTTGAACGTTTGCACTGCACATTCCCGAAATATGAAGAAGATTCTGCGTAAATTCTTTTTTTTTGGGAACTTGCAGTGATTTCATCCCACCCACTTGCAAGCTACAAAGAGTATCTTATCTCATGCAAAACAAAGTGGCATGTGTCAATGTCAAAAATTTTTGCGGGTAATGTAATGCCGCAACCTTAGATGTGTGCGATAACAACTTCTACTGCACGTATGTGTGTACACAAATTACTATAGACTAATACTTAACTCAACTTATAGAAGAGAGTAAAGTAACACATATTCACGTTCTTAGGAAAGTATTATACCTACCACATTTGAAAGTGTCTTGTTCTCCTAGCATACACTAGAGTGGATTGTTGGATACTATGTTTTACCTTACGCATGTGAAGCTAAAGCAATGGCGACGTGTACAGTAAAGCTTTCACCATACGGATATTATCGCACGCCAACACTTATTATATATTTGTAACACGTGCAAAAGTGCCTTGTGCACATAACAACTCCCAAAAGCATTATCCTCAAAACTTGTTATTTAAATAACTATTATGTTGGAACAAAACAGAGTTCGGCAACGGTGTTTATTCAAAGTATTGTCATATTTCCCTAAGATTCTTATTTATTAAACGACAAGCAAAAAAAATTGTTAATTTTGCATGCAACAATTGTAGTATCTTTCATTCAATTAGGTATCTCAAATATATCTGTAGTATATCCAATAGGCACTGGAGGATATGAGTAAATCGAAGTCATGTGTACCCAAAACTATATAAAACTGACCGTTACCGACTGTAGTAGGAAAGTATGTTTTTTTGTTAATGTTGAAATTACTCTGTAAGATGCAATGGAGACGAAGAGAGCCCCAATCTTGATATAATGTTTTCATTTCAGTCAGGTGATTCAGTGTACAGGACGTTGAATCATCTCGTTCTTGATATATTTGCGATCTTTGGTTGTAATGGCAATGTCAGTTTCTGTTATTTTGATCTTTTACTCCATATAGAACAGCATTCATTTTCATTAAGTAGTCAAACCTAATTTGATGTTCCTGGGAATAGGGTTATCTTCCACAAATTCAATATCTTTTAACCTAGTTGTCCCATCTGCATCTCAAGCATTTATCCATCTATATCCGAAAAGGTTTTGGGGGAGCTTAAATACGGGGTGTCCCAGAAATAAGTGCCATAATTTGAATCATTAATAGAACTCGTAAAAAGCAACAATTTTTTCAAGTAATTTTTTTGCGTAAGAAGTATAATTTTCCAGTTTAATTCATTAAAAGATTTATTACAATTCCATTACCTGCCTATGGCATCTAAAATTGTTTATCCTATTTCGGATCCTTCGCATAGATACCTACCAAATTTTTTGCCTGCTTTCTAATGTGCATGTGTTACAACTTAGACGAAATAAAACGCCGGATCTCTACTTCATATCTTTATTTCACTTCGCGTGCAAATAGAATAATTTACCAAAAGTGCCAGGTCGTAGGGAGGATTACACATCAACAGTCGCATAGTTGACCGCTTCATCATCACAACTTTTCTGAATCACCCAATGAATAATACACAACAAATAAACAACCACCACCAATAATTAATTAATAACACATGCCTTTTTTTGTGAATAATCAATAAATGCGTACAGCTAAGCAGGATTGTAGTTATTGGTGTTTTGCGTTATTTACTGTTAAAATAATTAAAATTTTTGATTTATGTACAAAAGAAGTTACATTAGGTGTTCAAAATACTTTCCATTATTCTCAAAGCATAATTGTATTCGGCGTTGAAAATTTTCTTCTACCATCAGTAACGTTTCCCCATCATTTCGAATCATTCTGGCGGCATTTTCAACGCGTCCTCGTAGTTCCTCAATTGTATCAACTTGAGTAAAATACACTATCTGTTGTAACTTAGTGCGAAATAAGCTCTGCTCCGTTCGCCGACCTGAATAATGACGAAAATCCCATATTGATGCAGTTAATGCGCCTCGATAGGGAAAGTGTATTTAGACCCTGAAAACCTACTTTTTGAACCACCATTCTGTTGCCTAACTCTGTGTATAGCACAACGTTTTTGTGCTTTCAAACCTGACACATACCGCTATGATTTATTGCTATGTACATGTTTCGCAATCATTTCCGCTTTGCATTATTTTTAAGTTTGTTACGTCAATAATGAGACTTCAGAAACAACGAATCTCCTTTCAAGGCGCTTGTATTATGCTTTTTGTGTTTTGATGATCTACGACCCGCTTTTTTTAGTGAAAAATTCGTTTTATTTTTTAAAAAATTGTAACTGATAAGGCACTAATAAAAAGCTCATAAATTTAATTCCTCCATGGATACAATTTTTTTCTGAGGTGTAAAATTTAAATGGTTTAATCGGTTTGTTACTTAAATAAACGAAATGAACATTATATTTATATTTGTTTTATCTATGATATGTATTGAAGTAAATCCGTACCTACTAACACAATAAATCGTGGTTAATATCAAATTGATTCCATGTAATATCTAAAATTCTACCAGTACACTGACAACGATAATAATTATTACAATATGACTTAAATATTGTTTAATTAAATATCATATTTTAAAGGAATTAAAGTTGATATAAAACATTAGATCTATCTATTTTTTCTAATTTGCAAGCTTTAAAATTTTTTAACAGTGTATTAATGCAATTTAATAACTAATTCATGCATAAGATATGAAATAAAAATATTTATGATATACTTATTACATACACGTGTCATTGACTAAACTTTTTATATCATCTTTACACAATTTAATCATATCACAATCTCAAATATTACTATATATATAATGTTATAGTATGTACTGATATAATAGTTTTTAATTGTACTTTATACTGAAAAATAAGTCCACTACTATGTTTGCTGGATTGCAGATATATAAATTTTAACCAGAAGTCACGCAATTTATTTCTATCGTTACTACCCCAATATCCTTTTTAGTTTAATAATCACCTCGCCATATTTCAATGAAATACCCCTACAATTAATTCAACAGAAATTTATGATGTACTTATGCATGTATTAATGATGGTATTTAAGAATAAGATAACCCCGAGCACGCCTCTCTTTTTATTACAAAATGCCAAAAGTGTTATCTGTGAATCGATATTTTTTGTATATAGTTTATCGATTTCACCGCTCAAGAACTCTTAACTTCGTGATAAAAAGGTAATCCGAACCGAAAGTTTTCGATATATTGAATTTGCAACTGCTTATTATTTTGGTCGATCTTGGTAGAATAAAACCAACTGACGGTCTGTCAACACTTTATTGCTACATGTACATAGCGTGGAGCGTTTTAGCACAGATGGGTTTTCAAACCATTCGAGAAGCTAATTGCGTACTACGTTGGCCTGTCGGTTTCCGTTCGATCACCAAAATAGAGCGACATCGGACGCGATCAACAAATCGATAGGGGGGAGACACGCAAAGGAGAAACTTCTGCATCATCACAAAAAGAACCACTTTAGACAAAAAAATTCACTTCAGAGGCTGTAAAAAGTCAAGGCAACACAGCAAAAAAGAACAAACATTTTTTTTGGTGTTGATGAAATATATCCGTCAGGAACAGTTTCAGATTGGAGAAGCGTTTTTCAATTTCCAAGATTTTTAGTGAGTAAGCGCCTCGGTGAATCTCATACTACCTGAACGACAAAACATGAGGTTGGGTGTCTTTGGAAGATTTTTCCCACGATAAAAGAAAAAGCCGTTCGAAAAATGAATATATTTATACAAACAAAACGCAGGTATAAAAATCAATTTATAAACTCACCATATAAGTTTTTATACAGTAAAACAACTGCAATATTCCCAAAGAAAATAATAAATTATTACCTTATAGTAAAAATATTATTAATTCTAATAAGTTGGATAAAAACTGTTATGATAGGAAGAGATTTAAAGATTTGCCAATAAATTTCCACGACAACAAAGTTTTAAAAGCCACTAGTTTGATTCAAATTAACGTTTTCATTTCCTAACTTAATTCTCAATTCTTTCGTATTGTGATAATTAGGTTTTTTATGTTAAATTATGAGTTATAATATTGTCTTTTTACAAGTATATGATTCAAACGTGAAATAATATGGCAGTGCCCATATCTGATTTTTGCACGATTTTGATTACACATTAAAAAAATATAGCAAAATCGCTTTTGACCGATTCATTCCCATTATTCTATATATTATCGTGAAAATAAACTGTTAGTTTGCAACATTCGAGTATTAAAAAATATTTTTTTAGAAAATGTCATATTAATATTAATGATCATTTTTTCAATTATATAAACAATGTTTAGTTTCATTCTTATAATTCTACGAAAACAATTTAACGTACAATTTAATTCGTGTGGGATGACCCTATTTACAAGCAAAAATGAGTTTACTCACTGTTATCTACTAATAATTATTCATGATCAACAAACAGCCTAGATGGCAAGAATTCGCTCACAACACATTACTAGAAAAGAATATTTTGTGTTTACTGGGTTTAGGAATAACGACTCACACACAAGTAGGGATTTTACGAACGTTTTCCCGCTATTTTGGTATTCCCAATCAAATTATCAAAAACAATATTTCGCCTCAAACGTATAAAACATATTTAGAAAATAAATAATAGAAAACACTATACAGAGTGATCCAATTACCTTAGTTCAGATTAGGACTAATGGTGTAGAATGGAGATATTAACAGCGAATTATGACAATTCAGACAACTCTATATAAAACTTAAAGAAGTGAACTTGTAAAGGAGTATCGAACAGTTGTACTTTACATACACATTTGTAAAAACAAAAAAACAAAAGTTTTCATGCTTCTTCGACGAGTCAGCAGAGATGATAACCTAAAACAACAACTTTAAGCACCTTATTGAATAAAAGGTTTATTTTTAGCGAGAAAAAGTTTAAGCTTGGAATTTTTAGCGTTTAAGCGAAGATAGGTATTACATCACACTTACTTCGGCACAAACGCTAGAAATTAAAAATTTAAATACCTAATAATAAGTATTAAAACATGATTCTATAATTATTTACAGTCCCGTTATAGCTGGATTAGTAAAAATACATCAACGCTAGTTTCAGAATCCTCTATACATTATAAGGTATTTTCTGACGAAGTAATTTTCACTAATGGAACTTTAAGGCATAAGAGTTGTAAAAATGCCTTTCAAAAATGTAATGATTTTGCTGCTTGAAGCAAATCAATTAATCAACATTATTTACAACATATTCACCTTTAAGACCACCATAGGTACTTAAATGAATTTGAAAAAGGCATAGTGTCGATGCGCATGCTTTACACTTTCATTATTGAAGATTACCACTATGATACCTACAAAATTCCGTCTTCGTACATTTCTACACTTGAGCCACCTCTCCGTCCATTTGTAGGATCCATTGCGCGGCTTTCGTCACGTCCCACGTCGAATTTTCTAACGCGTTCAGGCAAGTTGGTAGGTCGACATTAACTACGTTTTGCAGTTTCACTATTTTTATCGCTTTCATAACGTCCCAGTCTGATTGGTCGAGGGCTTGCAGGCATCGTTCTGTTGGTATCTGTGAAAAAAATTGAAATTTTGGCATTAAAGCCATAAATCTAGGTGATTTAAGATATACAGGGTGTCTAACAGTCGATAAAAATAGGTTCATTTTTTCTATATAATAACTTTTATTATTATCATTATTATTATTATTATTCTAGCAAGGTTTTCGCAAAGAGGTCATTAAGAAATTTTTCGTCAATAGTCAATAGAGGCATAATTCGTTCTGTTTTTTTTTATAACATTGTGCCTTTTTATACTATTGTAATGTAAATTGGCTCACGTCTTTTCCCAACACTTTGGACATTATCCTAACTTCGTCTGAGTCATTCCCTCTCGTTCTCGAACTGGGTTTTGCATTGGCAAATTTTAATAGATCTTCGCAACTAACGTGATGACTGTGCACCTACAATAATATTTATTGAAATGCTACTATTCTCCTTTTTTTTTAAATAAAATATACAAACATTCCATATAAAACGAACTTACCTTGTCATCGCCTTTAAATTCGGCACTATCTACAACATCGTGATCGGAGTGAATGTCGTCTAATGCATTGAGATTTGAAGCGATTTCTTCCTCAAAGTGCAACGACTCAGGATTTTTTTCCACTGCTTGGACTATATTGTTAGAGTAAAGAGGTTCATTGTTAGAGGGATGAGCAAACGGATCGGGGATGACCTTGTTTGGTGGAGACACTGTATTAACCTTAAAAAAAAAAACAAAAAGTGTAAAGATGTTTGCTGTAAATTTTTTTTTGAGATTATACAGAGTGACCTAATGTTGTGGAGAGAAGGAAATATTTTCGATTCTATAGCGTGCCCCTGAACCACATGTTTGCATAAGTGCAAAAATTGTGAAAATTTTATTGTTTTTAATTGCATCTAAAAAAACTAATGAACCTTAGCATTTTTTTTAGCTATAACCGTTTTTCTTCTATCCTTCGCTTCCCTACCATTAGGCCACCTTGTACAGCACTTGCTAGGCACCTTATCCAGAGTTCTTTGGGCACTGGAAGGTGGTATAATCAAAGGATGTTTCCTCGTATGCCTCGGTTTTGCAGTTAACAAAGTCTTATTGCGATCTCTCGGAGGTAACGGTATGGGATTTTCATCATTTGACGAGGGATTATTTAACCTAGGAGGTACTGCTGATCGCGGTATGGTATTGGTCACTGTCGACCTCGGCAGCGTTGGAAAACCTATAGATGGAGTTATAAAAAAGAGTTTTCAGATATTTTTTTCTCATTGCACAAAGTACAACAACCAAAGAATCAATCCCCATAATGTATAATATCAAGACGTGTTCACCACTTAGTAAACTCTAGAAACTTTGGAGATGTCTGCTTTACCTGGTTTATCATTTAAATTATCAGGAATCGAACTTCTAATAGAACCAGTAAATCTTGTAGGCAGGGTATTACTCGCCAGGCTCGCCGACCTAATTCTCGTACTTATAACTGGTTGACCTGACCTTAACATCCTTAACGGATTCGTTACCATCAGCTAAACAAGTTTTCAAAATGCATGATTAAAAATACCGTAAAACAAAGTTGTTATTACCTGATTTACTTCTGGAGTAGGACTTTCGACTAATCCCTCATACGCCATTTGTTTCTCCTGCGTTATCGTTGACTAGAGAGGGAAAATTAACGTAAAACAAAAAGGGAAAAACAAAAATTGAAATAATCAAATATCGAAATAAAAGCCAAATAAATAAAATAATAAAGTGGGTAAGGTAGAGTGGGATTAAACATGAGATAGTGTGCTTTGACATTAGATATATTTGTTTATGTAATTATTATGAGTGTGCTGGTTAACAAAATCCCTATACGAATACTTATAGGTATGTTAATGTCTCGAAAAAGGATGGAATAAGATTGTTCAACGTTATGGTCATTGTATAAAATGCGTATAATAGTAGGGCCACAATATAATAAATTATGTTTGGCATTCAGTTAATTTTACTATAAATATACTCGACAGGGACCATAGTAATCTTTTTTCAAAACATCCTTAAAATGCGACATTAATTAATCAAAGACGCACGCGGATGAAGTGTGCTTTAAAGCCTGGAATTAAAAATATTCATAAATTCACTGCTGACAAGACAGAGGCAGAGAGACAAGAGTAAGGCAACAACATATGTAATTAGTGACAAACGAAGAAAATGCCTTAAAGGCAGGCGACAAACGGGAACAGCAGTTTATAAATCCAGATTGAATCCAGGGCCTATTTAAAACAAAGATTGTGCGGTTTTTGAAAGTTTAAACCTCATAAAAGGCAATTACAATATTTAACGTAATATTAATCATTATTAATATAACATTAAAATTCATTAAAAATTGTTTCGAAAAGATAATTTGACTTTTCGTTTCTCCACCCATGGATTTTTCTGGCCCCTATAGATTTTTAGACAATATTTCCTAAGAGATAACCATACAACATACAATGAATGTATTCAGTTACTCACTACAATTTCAATAGATAAACACATACATTAATTTACCATATATACTGTATCAAACTTTTAAGAAAATGGGGGCAATAAACCTTGTAGTTCACAAGTTATAATACCAATTACTTATAACGATTAAAAGTTAAATATACCGGGTGATCAGATATCGGAAAAGATGGGTACAAAGTGACTAAATGTCCACAATGGTTATTTACTTCACAAGTTTATTAAATGACTTATTACAATAAAGGTTTTCTACGGACGAGGTGACAACACGACCCGAGTTTAAAAAATAATCGGCGAAAATTGCAACAACATCTACTGTACGTATCAGATATGATTTAATTTCATACTGCCTTTTAATTTAGAAAACATTGATGTTAGTTAGCAACAACAGAACAGTAGTAGATGCTGTAATATTCGGTTTACGGGCCGTAAATAATTCAAATATAGCATAAGATAAATAAATCCACCTAGATGATATGAAATAAAAACGTAAAAACGGAATTACCACACATTTACAAACTGGAATCACTGGAACTGCACCCAGATAACTTTTTGCATCGGGAAACTGAAGTGGGACTTAACCCACTTAAAATACTGTTAGATGGCGGAGGAGACCGCCCCACCAATTTTAAGCTACATTGAGGCTTCAAAAACGGGTTAGTCGATTTATTTATCATCTCGGACCGGACACTGCAATTGGAATTGGAAAACTTGGACAAGCGTCTGCGCCTCCGCCAATCGAAATCGACTGAACCTACCGAAATGCAGTCACTGTCACTTGAACTGGACTCGTACACTTGTGGATTATACGATTGTCGGCGCCTGTTTCGTTCTCTGATACTTCTGCTATTTTTCCTTGCAACATTTTCGTGAACGCTACTAAAAGACAGAATTCTAGGCCGATGATAGATATGATTGTCTTCAATTGTAGGAATAACTGGATCCTCAGTGGAAGCTCTCTTATAAAAAACATAGGAAGATTCGAAATACTGAATAGGTTTCCGACAGGTGTGAGGCTCTCGAAAGCTTTGGGACTCTTTGACGTCCCTACGAAAAGGACCTGCGTGCGCATATATCTTTCTAGTAACACCCTCCGACTTGGTCAAATCCCTACTCTTAGGGGAAACAAAATCATAATCCACAGTCCTCCCGAAATCATCATCGAAGCTTAAATTTTGAAAACGATTTTCTATGGTGGGAGTCATTTGCCTGCGGCCCCAGAATGGAACATCGAAATTGTCGCTTCGGGGTGACGATGAAGTCAAGTTCCTACAGGAACTATGAGGAATTCTGCGAGCCGCAGGAAATGGCCTGGTTAATAATTCTCTGGATCTGGCGAAGTAAAATTCCGCTGAAGCTTTATCCCAAAGGGGCAAGCGCAGTGTTGATAAAGGATCTTCCAAAGAAGAATGGGAGCTCACGAACTAAGGGTTGATTTAGACGGATGAAAACAAAACGAAATAATAAAATCAATGTGGTTAACAAATCAACACATCAGTGTGTGAAATGTGTAATAAAGAAATAATAAAAGGGAGGAAAAAGAAACGTAAGAAAAATGTGTTAGTATGTGTATAGTAGCTTGCAGTCAATCGCTTAATTTTCTGAATATCATTAACCTATGTTAAACCTAAACTGATGTTTAGAAATTCAATTATACATATTTCAGAAAATTAAGTTGAAATACGCGCAATTAAGGATCTTCTCGGTCCGAAATCACGTGTAAAAACGAACCATTTTTTATTTCATTAAAACTTTAATTATTGTTGATCTTCAATTCCAAAAAGCCCTTAATCTTACATTCCAGATAAAATTAAAACATTTGCTCAGTAATAAAACTTTAAAACTTGAAGCAACATTAAATTCAATATGAAATTTACCTGTAAATCAGCTGTTGAAAGAGCTTCTTCGGAAAAGTTCCTTCTAGCTTCCGGCTGAATTTTGTCCGCGTTATCATGTACCGACGGAAACTTGAAGATGAAAGAACTTTTCTTTTTGCTTGGAGATGCGGGAGTCGTGGGAGCCGGAGCCGAAAAGGATCTGGGGAATAAAGTTATGTGCAACGTTACGATTAGTAAATTTCAATTATAGCCGAGGACGAATCTTCTGAGGAATTTTTCTTGGACCTTTCATGTTATGTAACCTAACTATAATATGTCTAAATTACCTGGTGGTTAATTCGTTTGCTAGAGCGATTGCAGTATCTAAAGTCTTTTTGTCGTGGGCGGAAATGGGTTTTACCGTGGCTTGTTTTTTAGGTTTAGTATTTAACTTTTCCTTTAATTCATTGCTCCTATTTGACCTAGAAAACCACTCCACTGTTAAAGTATATTCAAGTATCTCATTAAATAAGCTTTCTAGTGTAATTTAAAAAAGTCTAAAAAACTGCGTACCCTTCGTGATCCACTGTTTGGCTCTGATTACCAAAATTACTGAACATCAGTTCCATTTCGGCCATAAGTGATGGACCTAATAAAGTTACTTTGTTAATATACGGTTTGTCTCAATAGTTTTACAGCGAACAGTGAAGTTATCCCCTGCCCTCCCCTCTTTAACTTTCAATTTATTTGGCATTTTGCCTTTTATAATGTTGAAATGAAAAATCAATGCAGGTACATAAAAATTAAATGCGATGGGCCTAATTGGTTTTGAATTTCGCATTCAGTAGGGTCAAATTAAGAAAGAATAGAATTTTATTTCTCTTCCGTGTAAATTTCAATAATACTTACCTAAATCCAATTGGGGACTATTATTCGTTTCTTCATCGCTTATTTCATGATACTCATGGTCTTGCAACGATGAGGCAGCGGGGGCGCAATCTCCATCTAAAAGGGGAGCCGCTTCTAGGTCTTTGTGAGGTCTGTATGGAGCCACAACTTGGGTGGGAACACTAACGTACTAAAAACATATGATACCTTAGTTGCATTAGACCTTGAACTTAATAATTTAAGAGCTTAATGCTTTTGCGCCTTGTACATTTCGTCCTCGTAAATTTCGTATAACCTCTTTAAAAATTAAATTCAAAGTAGAGAAATATAAATATGACGAAAAAAGTAGACATTCAAACACATACGTTTCCTTTCGAGCCGCCTAAGAAACTTAGATCACCAAAATAGGCACCATCAAGTCCGACATGACCAGTATGTTTGACATCCCCTTGAGGAGCGCTGATCATTTCGCTCCTCAATTTTCGACGGGACGACGATCGGGAAGAATCCATTCCCGAGCGTTGAAATGAGGAACTCGGCAAATCGCTGCCGAGGTATGCTACCACGTTAACGGGATCGAAAACGCCTGTTTTGCCGCTGGGACTCGCTCCTTTCCAAAAGGGACTATGCGTTCTAGATATTTTCAAGAAGAAATTCAAATTATATCAGAAAGTTCTCGAGAATATAAGGAGTTAAAAAAAGACAGAAGCTAGAAAGAATGGGTTTTTAGGTTTCTAATCTAACTTTCTAAAGAAAATCGAATAAGATTTTCAAATTTTTTACATATTAAAAAAAATTGTCTATCAGCATTCTGGTTCTCTTTACTAAACAACAAAAATAGCTCGGTTCGCAAAACAAATTTGAGACTCACTTTTTATCAAGCACAGTAATAATGTCGCTAACCCTAAAACTTAGCATGTGCGGGCCCTCATTGGAGGTGAGTTTGGCTTGCACTTGTTCAGGTCGGCACTCTGCAAGAATGGGGCCTAAGAAAATTAAATATTTGTGAATTATAAATTTCTTGAATTGAGTACCTTAAATACTTGCAAGCACTTATCTATTCGCCGTTATTCTCAATTTAAATAATATCAGCACTAACCAATATCTGCAAATCTAGGCCTCTGCGCCGGCTCGTGCCTCCAACAGTCCAACATTAAGTTATAGTGATCCAAGGGACAGCAGTCTGGTTGCTCCAATCGTTGAAAATTAGGTTCATCTATCGCTTCGAGAATTTGTTGACCTGAATTGGTTAATCGGACCACAAAAAATAAAGGCATCGACCAAAAAAAATATAATCGCACCTGTCAAAGCTGCCCAGGGCTGGAATCCGTAAGAAAACATCTCCCAAAGAGTTACGCCAAAAGCCCAAACATCGCTGGCAGTGGTAAATCTTAAATAGCTTATACACTCAGGAGCACACCAAGCTATAAATGAAGTTTTTTTGAAGCGAAGCGAATTGGCATAACAACGTAATTTATTCCCTAGTATTATGTGTTAGAAGCGAAAATCTGGAAAAACGTTGGAAACTTCGAATACCACATTTCTCCACTTTTATAGGTCCTTGAAGTTTGAACCCCCTAGAGGTACATTGAACAACCCACTAAGTTTGAATACGCGAGAGGTGACACGCAGTAATGTTTTTTTAAAATGTCAATATATGCTTTATAACTAAGATTTCGCTATAATATATAAGATCTTTTTACTGACTTCTCCTCTGAAATTGCCCATTCGATAACGCAAAACAAACATTTTAATGTTATAAAAGATTAAAGACTAGATTAAAATTTCAAAACACGAAGATTGCTTGGCCCTTTCAAATTTGGATATTATCCTTTCCATCGTAGTTCTATCGTTTTTCGAGATTTTTCCGTTAAAATATTATTGAGGACGAACTTACCAATAGGTAACTTTAAATTGACATTAAAATTAGTCTGATAATAGTCTTTTCCTTGACCTAAGGCACGACTCAGTCCGAAATCCGAAATCTTTACTTTATTTTTCGAAAATACAAGAATATTTCTCGCAGCCAAATCTCTGAAAATAATATTTTATATAATAAAATAATATTGTGAAAAATAAGAACAGCTTTCATATAACAAACTTGTTAGAATTTTGTATTGACAATCAAAAAAGCCCCCAAGAGTTAGGTAAACCGAATATTTTAATATTAAAAGTGAAAAAAAATGCAACCCGTAAGTAAAAAAAAAGGAATTGTAATTGTGTTAAGAATTGTAAATAATCTTTATTTCATACTGTTTGGGCCGATCTATTCATTCTGTGTTGTTTCTAAACATTGTTTATTTTAATCTAGGGTTTTAACCATTGCAAATTAGACGACAGTTCGAAATAATAGTTATTTACCTTACGAGGCCAGTAAATGAGAAGTGATTGTACAAAATTCAATTTTATGCTACCGCGTAATTTATAAAAAAGTCTGGTTTACATAAAAACAATCCTTAAAAATATGGTGAATGGAATGTTTGCCTCTAATGCAGTCGAACCAAATTAGATATGTATTTATCGAATTCTCTGATGATGTCAAATACATTTTTTATTTATTTTCTAAATAATTGACTTTTCGCATGTACAAAAAAAACGAATATTACAATATTTCAAATTTTTTTTAGTTAAAATTAATATCCACTATGGTCACAGTAAGACGAAAATGATTATTTCAAACAACTATTGTTTTTAAAATGACAGGTGAAAGTACACATGCTTAGAATAATATATTGAACTTGAGATTCATCATAATTTGTTCATACAAAAGGCACAATAATTCCCTGATAACCCAGCTGTCTCAATAGCAAAGAAATAACGATAATGTAAGGAAATAGTACATAACAAATATTAACGACCCAATATTAACCTTAGTACCCTCACCTATGAATCAGTCTGTTTGCTTCTAAATATTGCATGCCATCACATATCTGATATGCAAAATCACATAATGTTAATACGGGAAAACTTGACCTCAATGAAGGTTCTTTTAAACATTCCAACAATGACCTGAAAATTGTTTTTAAAATTTACGTATATAAGGTGTCCCACTGGAAATTATAACGAATGAGAATTTCGCACAAAGTTATGCGTTTTAATTCTCAATTCTCAGCATGGCCGATGAGTGGCTCTATATATACAAAGAGAGCTGAACTACCTAAGTGGAGCTAATTCAGTCACAAGCATAAGGCTGCCTTCAATATTTGGAAGCACCACTCCAAAAAATCGTACAATATTTGGGTGGTCAATATTATGCATTATGGATGCCTCTTTTAGGAATTCAACCATGTTACTTTGCATTCTATCTCTTGACAAGCATTTTATTGCCACTTGGATTCTTTCACCTAAAATATTTATTGTATTTTATCATACAGATATTATCAAATTTTTGATAAATTAGTCAAAGGAATGTACTTAAATTCCAACTAAACTACCGAATATTATATTAATCAGAACTAAAAAGATAACACAAAATTCTCAAATACGAAATGGGTAATTACCCAGACAATAATATTTTCTATGGGGTTACAAAAACAAATTTTTGTTAACTTGTTTTAATCCCAATAGGAAATTTTCCCTACCTTCATTACACCAAACACCCTGCTGCACCACTCCAAATTCTCCCATTCCCAATTCTTTGTTTATTGTTATACTTGCAGCTGGAATAATGTGTTTACTAGACACTTTAGGGGACTTAGACATAGTTAAAGTATCAGTATTTAACAAAAGGTTTGCATCTGCAACTAACAATAAAATCAAATAATTAATTATCTATACAAAGACGGGTAAAAGAAAAATGTTACCTGTGTTTTCTTGCTTCTTGTGTGTTAACAACTTTTTAAATTTAGATAAATAATTGTGAGGGAAATGTTTCTCATAATATTTCCTCAGTCTCCTTATCTCGGGCTTTGACATTCCGATTTCTAATAAGTCGCTATCTGCCGTGAATTTAAATTGAGATGGATGAGCAATTTTCAGGGTATTTCTTGAAGAAGGAAAATTTTGGTATATTAAATTTTAGTCAAGATTTAAAAGTTCACTTACTTGAAACTATTAAAATAATGCTGCAATTCGGCTTCTACAAGGAACTCATACAGGCCTGGGCCTTTTTTCATAGAAGAATTTCCAATCTCTAAAAGAAGCAGATAGAAAAGAAGAAGTAGTTAAAGTGTTTATCTACATCTACTTAAATTCATTCACCAGAGAGTAAACTTATAAATACTTTCTACTTTCTTCTCTATGCTTAAATTAAAAGAAGGCTTTTCTACCACTAGGTTTATTTCAAAAATTTCAAGGAAGACTGAAAACTGTATACACTCCATATTAATTTGAATATAACGTTGAATGAAACATTTACGTTAAATTAATAAAGTTTTTACTTTTTGGTTTGGGCAAGAGAGCTCATGGAGAATCTTTCATAAACAAAATTTAAAACCAACCTATCAAGCTATTCTTTAAATAGCTCTAATACTTGTAGATAGTACTTTTACTTTGAATTATATCATATTACTTTCACGCACATCAATTCAATTATCAATTAATCAGCACAGATAAAAGGTCAAATTCTTACAATATTTTTGTGCATGCACTTAAAAAATGAATCAATAGTTTACCCTTAGCCTCAGTTATAATTTTAATCAAAAAGTATGCTGGATATTATACATATTTGTCATACATATCATATAATTTGCAATTCTATGCCCAATCTTATTTCTAATTCATATACTTTAGTATATGAATAAATATAATAAATAATAAAAGAAAATACCATAAAGCTATGGCACCAGTCTTAAGCTATATGTCAAGATATTATATGTGTATGGTACTGAATCTGTGATGCAGTTAGGCCCTACCTAATTAATACTAAAGGAACACATTTCTTAGGTACATTAATTATAAAATTGACTGAGCCTTTATATCAGGGCAAGACATATTACTTAACTTAATGCTGAGGTGCAATATTTGTAAAGTTTTATTAATCAGATGCAAAAAAGAAATAGTTTCCAGAAGAATTATTTACTTCTGATCTCCTTTCAGTGGCTACTTAGCATAATACATCATTAAAATTAAAACATTTTGGTGTTCCTGTTGTTCACTTTTGTTCCAAAACAAATAAAATATAATTTTAAATTATTGAATATAAAATTAGTTAATGTTAAAAAAAAATTAACCAATGGTTTCAAGGAAGAAGTCAAGAAAGAAAAATATGGGTGGCATACATAACTAAATTAATGAAAAGGTAAATCATACCCATGTTGACCAGAATTTTCACAAAGAATCCAATGTAAAAGGGCTCAGAACTAGTGCAACTAGAATAATCATGCAGGGGGTTTAGTGTGCAGTCCCAATATTTTAATTCATACTGTTTTGATGCATTGGAATACCTGGAAAAAAATCCATTCTATCTGGAACTGAATGGCTAATAACCCTCACTGGTATTTTCTTAATTTAATTATGTTTATAATCACGAAAAACTTCAATGAAACAGGCTTATTTGTATTTATCAAATAATCTCTCGACCTCCAAGTCGTTCAAAAATAAAAACATTTCTGTCAATTTTTTTCCATTGTTGACATTTTCATTTCAGTCCAAATGTCATCAAAGGAAAAAATCGAAATTTGATCTCACACTCGCTACAACACCCGATGTAATATGTACCGGGTGATTTAATGATCGCCTTAATGTAAATATTCGAAAACACCTATTTTGTTTCTTAACAATAACCTGCTATGAGGAAGGTCTTATTTTATTACTACAAACAATTTTTTAATTTTGAAAGAAAACATGTACAGGAACGTACAACTTTTCATTAAAACATTATTCCCACGTAGTGAACCAATCTTGCAAAATACCCTGTCAAGGTCGATTAGCACAAACTTAACTTTATATCGAGATGTAGTGAATAGAAAAGAAATGTTAAAATCGCTTCCTACGATGGACGAAGGTACAGCAGGGGAGAAAACCGCAGCTATAGATCAAATATTGCATGAGAAGCAGCAAATGTTCCCAACCTCCGATTCTGCAAACCGACTATTTGATGGGGTGCCTTTCAAAAACTTACCAATTGTTAATGTTCGAGTATCCCACAATAACACAATATTTAACTTCACAGACGCTAAAGGAACGCCTAGCTTGATTAGGTCGTGCGGCATAGAGGGATATAAAAATACAAGGAAAGGCACAAATATTGCAGCACAAGCTACAGCTGTAACATTTGGTAGCAAAGTCTTGGAAAAAGGATTTAAAACTGTAAGAGTGCGTGTGCAAGGATTAGGTCCTGGTAGGATGTCAGGTATAAAAGGGTTACAGATGGCAGGATTGAATATTATCTCCATAACTGATAATACCAAAGTATCATGGAATCCTCCAAGAGCAAGGAAGCAAAGAAAGTTGTAAAGTTTGTGTTCCTTGATCATACAGTTTTACACCTCATTTTAAATTATATAATTTGTAAAATTATCATGCAGTGGTCATTTTCTGGATATTAGTTATGTTGTTTTGTACTTCGTAAAATTTTTAATACAATAATTGTTACACTAAAAATCACCAATCAAGTTTACTTTCAAATTTACCAGTTAAAACTGTATTGGATTATTATTGTTTTAATATGTGGATTAAATGAAAAGTATGGAAACCAAGCCCAAATTGTCTTATATAACAAATGGAAGAAATGACAAAACATTAAAAATAAATTAATTAACCTTGAAGAGCTTTGCAAATTTAAACAAGCAACTGCCGATATCTGTAGTTCATTGAAATTTAAAACAAATAAATTGTGCTCATGAGACTCGTAACTTTTATTAAATAATCACATATTTCTCAGTTTGTTTTCTAAAAAATTTGGGGTCAATAGTTAAATCAATGAATTATTTACTTTTTATTTGTTCTCCATCTTCTTTTTGTAAATAACAAAAAGATATGCAAAAAATCTCAAAACCAAACTCCATATTCTAAGTATCATCTATCACTTCCAAACTGAATTAAAAGATTATTTCAAATTGAAGTAAATGTAGGTATAGATAGGTACAGCTTAGTGTAGAAAGAGACTTGAGGCTTTTGTGGCTTGGTGTATAATGCCAAGGATTTGATTACAATCAGAGAAAAAAAGATGACAGTTTTTGATAAAGCAATGCTAGGACTTCCATAGATCGTAATTATTGACAAGGCAGTCCATCCTACACCATTTAGGTTTAGTTAATATGTCAAAACTCATGTCTCTGCCTAGATTTGAGTGTTGTGAATTAATTAACATTAAAGGTACATAAACAATTTCTTACCCAAAATTATGTAAATAAATAAATTGGTATAAAAATATAAATGCAGTATATAAATCCACCATATATGTATAAGCAGCTTAAATTCCAACAAAAAAAATATTAAATACTTAAAAACTTTGATTGCATAAAATTATCTGTTTATTTAACATACTTAACACATATTTGAATCCGGCTAAAACGCTTGGACAGTCCTTAAGGAAAACATTTAAATAGTTTGTCTCTAACTCAGCAGATCTTTCTTTAAAAGTCCTGGTTAAATTATATATAAATGTGGAATTAAATACCTGACTTATGATCAAGTTTGGATATGGATATTTTAATAATGAATTTAAATACTTTACATGTAATAATACACTTTGGATTTGAGCCATCTGATGAACTAAATGCCTGTCAAATGTTACAGAGTTCTCTTTAGGGTCAATTTTAAAATGTCTCAATACTTTTTGTAATAAAATTATGCAGTCTTTGGTAGGAAAGTAGTAAAAACAATTTTTATCTACTCTAAATGGTACATGATCATTGTTTGGCGGCAAATTATGCATAAAAGAATGAAATCTGTTCTTGTACCTTTCAGGTGACCTATAATATCCTATTTTTTGATCAATATAATTGAGAATTATAAAACATAATACTAAAGAGTAAATCAAGGAGGTTTCAAAAGATATTTTTGAAGCAATAAATTTTAGAGAAACTAGGAAAGTATGCCACTCAGTAGGAAAATGTTCCAATACTGATGCAAAGTTAGTTTCTATATTCAATATTTTAAACCACACATCTCTCCTCTCCTGTAGAGTCAATTCTTCAATTTCTTCTAAAGAAGGCACTTGTTCCAAATATTGTTCTTGTGGAAACCTCTCAACTTTAGTTCCATCACCTCTTCCTACTATTGTAAAGTCCATTGCTTGGGAATTTGTCACAATTTTGTGGATGGCACGCAATATATCAAAGGATACTTTATGAGAATTTTCTTTACGGTAATCTTCAACTTGGGGAATTAGATAAAAGATATTTTGGGTAAGAATGTCCATAAATGATGATGGATACAATGCCCTGGTGAAGTTCTTTATAAATTGCTTAGAAATTGCATTTTTTGAAGTATTATTTTTCTCTAAATGTGTTTCTTCAAAGCTGAATCTAGAGATATCAGACATATTGAAATCTTCATTGCCTCTTGCAATATTTTCAATATTCTCTTCACCATTTGCTTCAATTTTAACATCAGTTGTACTCTTTTCTAACTCTCTTTCATCCTTTCTGCATTTTTCCTTGGAACTTGTTTTGGAGTCATAATTTTCTTCACATTGAGTAACAATAACTGTATTTAGAGAGTTGTCATTTGAATCTTTGTTATTCAAATTACTTCCAGCTTGTTCTCTTGAAGTTCCTTTGATGCTCACAATTGTTTTCTCACCTTTTCTTTTCTTCTCAGTATATTTATTACTGTTTTTTTCAGATTTGATACACATTTCACCATTTTCTGTACTTCCAATTTGTTTCTGTATTTGTAAAATACATTCTGATGCACTGACTTTGCCTAAATTATTTTCACTTGGGCCTTCAGTAGGGTCAACAATAACATTATAATTTTGAGGTTTTGTAATACTAGTTTCAATCTTACTTTTTGTACTTTCAATTGCTTCTCTTATGCATTTGAAATCTATTTTTTTACAATCTTTGACAACATGTTTCTTAATGTTCAGCTGCTTAAAGAACTGGCTTTCAATAAAGCAATATGAAGCAACAATTTTTTCGATTTTGTTTAACACAAAAAGTCTTTCTTTCTTGTTGCTAAAACTATTTAAAATAAATTGCACAGCTTTTTCTGGGGTTTGACTTTTGAGCCACCCAAGCACCATTTTTATCTTACTTTGATGGCTAACATTAGCAATCCCTATGGAGCAAAGAAAAGGGTTGAATAAATGGCTATCAATGTAGTCATTTCCTAATAATACGGGCAATAGGTGAAGGGTATTTAACTGTAAGCCTGGAAAGCTCTCCAAAAATTTTTCAATCTTATATATTTTACAAGAAATGCATTTATAAGGGCCAGTTCTCCAATTCCCAACAGAAGTAACTTTACTGTCCAATGTCTTAAAGGGAATATATTGTGCCCCAAATAGAAAGTAGTCTGAATCAAATGTTAAAACTGGACAATCCAAACTCCTAGCGATACTAGCAATTTCTGTATCTCCCTCATACTCACACATTACCATTTCGACATCCAACTTTCTTAAAATATCTTTGAATGCTTCACGCAAGAACAATGGGAACACGACTTTATTTGGTTGCTTGACTTCAAAAACTGGATCCAACTGCTCAGCAATATTGATTTTGTCCTGCATTCGACTTATGATTGTGGGCAGTTTCCGTTGCTCAAAGCCACCATCAAATACTACAATAGGCTTAACACGGACGTCTTTAAACATTCCGAAAAACTTCTCCACAATACAAGCGTATTTGTCATAATCTCCCCCATAGCAGTTTAAAGATCTAGCATCAAATTGCCAATGTTTCCAGTTGTACAACTGGCAAGATACGCTGTGGCCGTCTATTATCAATTTGCAATCTCGAAGTTCGTAATTTTCGAAATAATCCTCAGCTCTATCGTTTATAAATTTCGTGAAGCCCTGAATTCCCATTTTTGTCTACTGCACTTTTGGTATCCCACTTACATGCTAAAATGCCATGTCAACAATGGAAATTACATCTATGGAAAGTAAGGTTAACTAGTAATTAAAAATTAGTGAAATTTTTTAAATGATGACCGGGACGTGTTTAATATTATTTGAAATGGCAATTCCCAATTTTTGGGTCGTTTAAAACGAAGTGATTCGTTTTAAACATTCAACTTTATTTAAAAGAAGAAAATATGATCATGATACAGTTTTTTGGTGCATCACTCCTAGCAATGGAATTCTTGAACAATTCCATATTCTCAAGATACGTCAAAGTTGACAGTAAAATAAAAACAAAACGAACTTCGTAAATAAAAATATCTGATTCTATATAGAAGAAAAGCGACGTAAAATAGTAAATGTAATATAAATAAATCTAAATCCAGTGTCCACATATCACAATCAAAATTTGTACCCAATGGAATCAAGAGGAGAAATATCAGAACTTCAGCAACTAGTTTCAAGTGATGCCGAAAATGACGACAGTACGATTCAAGAAGATCCCACTGACACCACAGAATCGAAAGTCATGTCTCCTATAAGAAGCGCCAAAGTAGTAAATGGGTTTCAAATTATTCGATAAACTCTGCCTAATATGTGTGTCTATTTTGTAGTTTTCATCTTCAGGAAATACAAGCCATAGTTCTGTAACGAGGTCAGCAGGGAGAGGACAGGTTGGTTCAACAGGAGGCTCAAAAATAGCCTTTATTAACGAAAGGAAGCCTTTTAGAGAACCTTTGAAGGCTAGTACTGCTCGACCAAGGAATCCTCATAAAGGTAAATGTTAAAAAAATAGTAATTCATAGTAATGTTTTCATTACTTTTCTACTATAGTATTCCTAGTTTATTTTGCACCAATTTTTTTTTGTTTTCATTTTTTTTTGTTCTTTTTATTTTTTTCTCTGCATGGATAGAGCTTCCAAAAACAGATATCCACCACCATTCTTTTATATCCCAAGTGCCAGATGTCCGACACATGGAAAGAGCTCTTCTCGGATTATTGGCAGATTTTCATTCAGGGAAATTAAGAGCATTTGGAGGAGGGAACACAATGGATCAGATGACAAACATTAGGGAGCAGCAAGAAAAATTGGCCAAGTTGCACTTCGACTTGGCAGGGTCTGCTAATGTTCCTTCGTTATCAGAGGATAGTTTGAAATCCTCCCAAAATACCATGAGTCAATTGATACAAAGACTTGAACAGCTCAGTATTTCAATAGAAGCATTGCACAGTAATTCCACAAAGTAATCTTATTTTATGGTTAAATGTGCTGTGATTTTTATTGTTATAAATTATTATATTAGGAAGCCTAAAAATAATTCAAATGTAAAGTAATTTTTCATCTTATGAAAATTTGATTGAATAAAAAAAGAGAAGTTGGGATTGTTAGGGTTGTTACAAAGGTTTGTTTTAGAACAATGTTTTGAGGTTTTATTTTTACTTATAACACATAATTATATCATTTACATTCAGGATTTTTTATTCGAGATTGAGGAGGCAGTATCTGACTGACGCTTTTCTGTAATATAATTAAAATTAAATAAAATTTTAAGTAAGAAATTGTATGAGCAAACTCAAATTATCACAACTTACTTATTTTGTTTTCTGCTGCATGAGAAGCAGTAACAAATGTCCTTTGTAATTTGTCTTTTTTAGATTCCCTGTATTTTTTTGCCACCTCTTTTGATAATTCTGCAATTCTAATCATGACTGGTGCAGGGTAACTGAAAAATGGAGATAACAATTTTCCTGTATTTTAATTTTGTTATTGTGATAAGGGTACCATTTTTAGTACCTAATAAACATCAGAGGATTTCAATAAAGAGAAGATTTATGCTTCCAATAGTTTTGGCAACAGAATTTTGATCATTGTGTTACTTACTGTTATCTTAACAGGGTACTTAGTAAATTGTTAATGTTTAACTTTAATTTAATTATGGTTTTAGTAGTATTCCATGGGGAGGCCATATCCAAAATTGTCCATAAAACCTCACTGCCACCTATATATTTTTTTTTCTCTTACCTACATCCCATAAATTCAATATTTGTAAATGTCCTCGCTAATGCTACCAAATATTCCTCTGAAAATCTGCCTTTGTGGACCTTCATAAAAGCTTTGCGAAGTTCCCAATGCTCCTCAGGCTCCGTTTCGTCCTTGTAATCGTCTATGCTCCAGTCTATTGAACATTGATGGGTCATTCTAACTTGAACGTATCTCGTCAGATTTAGATCAAAAATTTTTAGATAATAGAGCACTTAAATTAGTATAATTTTTTCATTTATCTTTTTTGCAGTTCTTTAAAACGAAAATATTTATTGAAACTTTACTACACACAATATCTAATTCAAATCATGTTGATTTATGTTACTTTGGGATGCGTGTAGTTTGTATCGTTGACAGTAGCAGTACTTGTCATTACTACTTGTCAGAAGTATCTTAGGTTAGTGGTGTATATTCAAATTTTTAATGTTGTAGATATTATTTTTCATATATTCTAATATTTAAACAAATAATAATATAATTAATATATTTTGTTAATTCTCTCTTGGCTGACAATCATTATTGTGTATTTATAATAAATATGGTAACTAGAAAGGATGGTTTAAAGTATAACGATAAAATAATCTTAGCCCCAATGGTTCGGGTTGGAACACTTCCGATGCGGCTATTAGCCCTACATTATGGTGCTGATATAGTTTATTCCGAAGAAATCATTGATTGGAAATTACTGAAATCAGTCAGAATAGTTAATGGTAAGTTTAAACACTAAAAACAACTTTTTTCTTTAGTAAAAAATTACTGATATTCCATGGGATACTGCATGCATATCAAGTTTTTATCTGAAAATGCAAACTTCTGTGTGTTTCCTATTTTTTTTTATCTGTATTATGTCTGCTAGACATTCTTACAGAACGTGTTTGCTTCTCAAGATAATTTAGAGTGCAAAAGTAAATGGGATGTACCATTTTTATAATATTTTTTTCAGATGCTCTTGGAACAATAGATTATATAGATAAATCAGATGGGACAATAGTTTTTCGCACCTGTGCAATAGAAAAGAATAAAGTTGTTGTTCAGTTAGGCACATGTGATCCGAGCAGAGCTTTAAAAGTAGGAAAAATGATGTAGGAAGCATTTTCAACATTTCATTGTTAAAAAAATTCCTTTTCATTATTTCTTTTATAGAGAAAATGATGTAGCTGGTATTGATATAAATATGGGTTGCCCCAAAGAATTTTCTTTGAAAGGTGGGATGGGTGCCACCTTGTTGACTCAACCAGAAAAAGCCAAAGCAATTCTATCAATATTGGTAAAAAATGTATCAATTCCAGTAACATGTAAAATCAGGGTGTTTGAAGACATGGAGGCAATGATAAGTTTAGTTAAAGAACTGGCTTCAACTGGGATTTCAGCTATTGCAGTTCATGGAAGAACTAAAATAGAAAGGCCACAACATCTAAATCGCAACTCAATGATAGCAGCTGTGGCACAAGCCATTAATATTCCCGTGATTGCAAAGTAAGTAAAATTATTCCATGAAATGTACAGCTATTTATATTTTTTCTGCAATGTCATTAGCATTTTTTATCATTTCATTTAGCAATAGCATTGTTTTTATTTTAAAGGTGATACAATAATGTCAAAAATAATAAATATAACCTGCTTATTACACTAATTTAACACCTAAACTAGTAAAAAGCATTGCACATACTCTTCCTGCTGAATAAATATGATCAGTAATCTGGATTGTAATATAACATTGTCTTATTTTCAGTGGTGGTTCAAGGGAAATAGATAAATACAGTGATATATTAAAATTCAGAGACGAATGTGGCGCTAGCAGCGTAATGATCGCGCGAGCAGCAGAAGCCAATTGTTCGATATTTTGTCAAGATGGGATGAAACATCTAGAAGATGTTATAGTAGCTTATTTGAAGCTAGCTGTAGATTATGATAATTCTCCCAGCAACACGAAATATTGCGTTCAGAATATGTTGAAAGAATTGCAGGAAACGCCTAAAGGGAAAAGATTCTTAGAGTGTCAGACATTGGAACAAATTTGGTACGCAGAATTAAGTGCAATAAATATTAAATAAAAATTATAATATGGTATTGCAGTTCAATATGGCATTTAGGTGGCTACTGTAGACAGCGACAACTAGAATTTCAAGCCAAAGGAATGCTTGGTAGAAGAGAAATAAGTCCTGACATGTTCAATGAAAGCCCTAAGAGGTCAAAATTAGATGCTGTAGAAGACTTAGATGTTTATGCTGTAAAATGTGCATTTATAAGGGTTAATTTTCACGACCCTGATTTACCAAAGAGCAGGCTCATATCATATTGTGGGAAAAATAAGCTGAAAGTGCCGAAATATAAAATTATCAATAAAGATAAGCTTTTTAGGGCCATTGTAACTGTTGATGAGAGAAGATATACTTCCTCTTATTGGTATGGTAGCTGATATATTGACATAATGGATGCTTCATGATTGTATGTTACAGGGAAAAGAATAAAAGATTTGCTGAACAAGGGGCTGCTTTGTCATGTTGTGTGGGTTTAGGATTAATAGATCGAACGACGTTAGTTACCAATGGAAGTATACTTGAATAACACTGTCTAAAAATGATTGTTGTTTTATTTTTAATTTCATTTTTAAAACTACCTTCTCTATCAACTTTTGAATTTCTAGAAGAACTTATCTATTTTTGAATAGAGTAACTGTAAAATTACTTTCTACAAATGCGTAAGTTTGACTACTTCGCGCCATTTCCTCGATTATCTGCTTATTTTGTAGCTGTTTATCGTCAGTTTTGTACTCCGGATCTGCACTTTGCACTGACAACGTCAATTAAAACACGTTTTTGTTTGAGGTTAGGTTTGTCATCGCTAAACATCTCAAGAAATCCGAAATTATTGAAATATGATAATAAGTAGAAATAATATTTAAATACGAAACAAATAATAAAAAGCAATGGGGAAAACTAAAAAAGTTAAACCATCTGAGATGGCTTCGAAAGTGCCGTTGGAACAAGATATTTATAATATGAAATTTGCCACAAGCAAAAACAGAACCAAGGTGAAGCAGGACCAAGAGGAGGAACAGGTAAGTTTCCTATAAGGAATGCCAAAAAGTGAATGAAATGAGAAATATATATGATAGAGGCCCTCAAGTAATTTTAAAGACTAAATAGCTAAAACTTAACATTGGGAAAGGGTTTTCGTAATAATTCAACAACTTGACCAATTTTAGATCTGTATATCATTGAAGATAGTAGGCTAGCCTGGATATATTAAGATTTTTGCTCAATTATATGTTATTTTTTACTATATGCATGATCAAATGTGATCTCCTTCTGCTATTTTTAAACTATGAAACAGCAGACAAAAACGTTTCCAATTACTCCATGATTGAACGAAAAGACTGGAAGTTGGTATTAAAAGTTTTATCATGTAACAAAGGAGATTTTAAGTATTTACAAAATTACTTTCACCAGATGGTCAAGAAAGAACTATTAGTAGATATTATTCATTATATAGTCCAGAATCTAAGAATTTAAATGTCTTAAGTAAGTTTTAGCAAAACTGTCTTAAAGGATTAATTTTATAATCTAAGCTAAGTTGTAAAGGTCTTGAAATTCTAATTACATTGATAGCATCAAAGTTGGGTTCACATTCACTTGAGTAGTACAGATTTCAGTTTGATTTTGGTGTTTTTTTAGTTTGTGGATTCAACTTTGTCCAGAAAAATTTTATCTACTGCCAGAAAGCAGCAAAGGGAATTGGAAGAAGGTGCTGAGGATGCCGGAACAAGTGTTAGCAAGAAATTCCAAGTTGTCAATCTTGATGATGGAACACATAGTGACTCAGATGAGAGTGGTGATGAGGTATGTGCAGTAGTATACATAATAACAAATAAAGTACATATGGAAAACCTTGTAATCTTAAAAAAATCCTATCTTGTTTAATATTTTCTACCATTGCTTGTTTTATATAGGAGGGTACCTCTGAACCAGACACATTTTATGAAGATATTACGATTAATGAAGATGATGAAAAAGCAATAGAAAAATTCATGCTTCTAAACCCTCTTCCTCAAAAAACATTAGCTGATATAATTATGGAAAAAATTACACAGAAACAAACTGAGCTAGATACACATTTCAGGTATGTGATTTCCAAATTTAGTCAAAATATTATTAAATAATTAATGCTTGAGTTTTAATTTGATCACTTTCTTAGGGGAATGATGCAAGATGTCGTTCTTTTTAAATTACTCTTTAATATTATTAATGGAAATAATTAGTTAAACTTGTCCTTGTTAAAATATTTTTAGTGATGTTGGTTCATTGAAATTACAAGACTTAGATCCCAGGATTAAAACCATGTATGAAGGCGTTAGGGACGTCTTGAAAAAATACCGTACTGGGAAACTTCCAAAAGCGTTTAAAATCATCCCAAATTTGAGAAATTGGGAACAAATTTTGTATATAACTGGTTAGTAGCGAAATGAGTTATTACAATGTCATCAAAAAATTTTGAATATATATCTCAGATCCTATGAGTTGGTCAGCCGCTGCGATGTACCAAGGAACTAGAATTTTTACCTCCAATTTGAAAGAGAATATGGCTCAGAGATTCTTTAATTTGGTGCTTTTGCCGCGTGTAAGAGACGATCTCGCTGAATATAAAAGATTGAATTTTCATTTGTACCAAGCATTGAGAAAAGCACTTTACAAACCTGGAGCATTTATGAAAGGTTTTTAAATATTATTAAGTTACAAAGATTTTTAGCCTTAGTTACAATTTTATAGGTATTTTACTGCCGCTTCTAGAATCAGGTAACTGCACTCTCCGCGAAGCAATAATCGTCGGTTCTGTGATTGCCAAAAATTCTATGCCGATGCTGCATTCATCAGCTGCTATGCTCAAAGTTGCTGAAATGGACTATACGGGAGCGAACTCGATATTTCTCAGAATATTCCTGGATAAGAAATATGCATTGCCATATAGGGTAGTAGATGCCCTAGTTTTCCATTTTTTAAGGTGAGTCATAATTTTGTTAGAGTAGCCATATTCTGTGTCTCAAAAATAAAGCGTTTAGTATAGATGATTGCTCGACTATTAGAACAAATTAAGTTACTTTCTACTTATATTCAACAAATTGAATCTTTTGAAAGGTTTGAAAGAGATCAACGGGAATTGCCAGTTCTATGGCACCAGGCTTTCTTAACTTTCGTGCAGAGATACAAAGCCGACATATCAACGGAGCAAAAAGACGCTTTGTTGGAATTACTCAAAAAGCAACATCACCACACCATAACTGCCGAAATAAGACGGGAATTGCAGTTTGCAAAGTGCAGGGACGCTGAAAATGTAGAACCTAAAATCGATTTTGACTAAATTTATTATAATTTGATATAATTTAACAATAAATATGTTTTAATGTTCTTTTTATATGGATTATTATTGCAAGGAAAATTCCTTAACACGTGTGAGAGACGATTAGTGCATCTCATAATTCTTCCTGATGTAAATAGAAAGAGTCGTAACTCAATAAATACATCAGCATATAAATTAATTTTGTCGACACCTTTGTTTTTCAACCTGATCTATTTAATATATTTAATGCGATCACTCAATTTCTACGAAGTCTATAACACTGAGTGTTTCGTTCCATTGTTATTTCAATATACGTAAGGTTTTGGTAGTTGGTCAAGTCAAATCTGACATATGACGTTTCTATTGTCAAATCTAAAAAGTAAATAAACTTTTTCGTTCAAAAAGTTGTTTTAATTGAAACCAATAATACATGATCGTACATCTAATAATGATAATTTGTTAAAATGTAAGTAATTGTTTTAAAATAATAGAAAATTAGAACAGTAGAAGTATTAAAAAGTCAGAATTAGAAGAAATAAGAAATTTAGCCCCTATTTTTGTGCCCCCTAGGCCTACTTCTATTCAACTTTCCCTCACTTTGGAAGGAAGTTTTCCCCTAGTACGAAATTAATATGGTTCGATACTCCACTGCTTTATCACATATAATTTTGGCAGGCACTGGGTTGTACTGCCTTAAAGCCCTAAGTAGATATGAGAATCCTTTTAGTAAAGTGCCATTTGGATTGGTAATTTTCCATTCTCTCCTGGGCATATGGAGATGGGGTAGGTATTTGCGTGATTAAGTTAAACTCAAGCATGATTTCTTTTTTTCTTAGGTAACCCTCAATATGGCCTCAAAATTGATAAATACTATAAAATAACCGAAACATTTAAAGATTTTTTACTAATTCCATCCATCAATGCAACTATATGGCTTAAGTATAACAATTATTTAAGCTTCATGTGTAGCCACATACTTCTTTCTTTAGTTCCTATAGTTATATATCTTTATGACAGTCGAAAGCAAGAAGTAGTAAATGCCTTTCACTTAGGCAATGCATTTTCTTTGATTTTTGTTTCTTATTGGAATGAAAATTTCTTTGGAATAAGCACTTCAATATCTTATGTGTTAAGTTATTTTGTTATTAAGCAAGACATGCTCTCAGGTTTTTCATGTGAAGTACCCACTCAAGATCTACTTAATTATTCCATGTGTTTTTTTGTATTTTTTGCAGTGAGGTCACTTGTAGATCCAGTTTATTGAATTTAAATTTTAGGAATTTTAGAGTGTTCATGCTAGAAAATCAAACTTTAAACTTTCGTTTTCTGAACTTTGCTAATCTTCCTACTAATTTTAATATATGGGAAAATCAAAGTAGGTCAATTTTTGCAGTTTGTTTTGGAGTTGAAAAGAAATTATTTTTGGAAAATACAGGGTCTCTAGAAAAGGAGGCCAAATCATTAACAATTAAGATACAAATTCCTTATGCTAAGGAGATATGAATTTTTTTGTCAGATGTTAAGTTCATACTTTGTAGATATTGGGAGTTAGCATGTTACTATAAATGAATGGCAAATACTGCCATGCTGATAGAAAAAAACCAAACTGACAATTTCTTAGTAGTAAAGAGTTATGTCTACTGGATTCTAGCAATATTTCATATTGTTTTAAATTTTCTGACAAAAAGATAAATTTCAAATTAGAAATATTTGACACTAAATACCCAAAAATGTCTATAATTCTTTCCATAAACTGAAGAAAAATGGTAGAGCCATTTTACCACTTCTTAGAAACAAGGGTTAACAGTGACCTCTAGCCTGAACGTCATAAACAGACCTGACAGTTCTCTTCTGGAACAAGTCACCCAACTTTTCATCTAATAAACAAACAATTTCCTCAATACAAAACTTATTAGAGGTCTAAAACACTTCTAATGCAGAGAAACCAGTAGTAGTAAATACCGTAATTCCTTAGCTTCAATCTTGAAGGGCTGACACATTGCTACCAATTAAAAAAAAATGTGTTATCCCCAAAAGGTAGATTCTACTTTACTGAAGAATCTTTATGCATCTGATGAAGGAATTTATTGCAATCGGATTGGCCTAATTTTTCGGTTTTTCAGTAAACTGATGTCTAAACAAAATCAATTCCTTTAGGATCAGTTTTATTTATCTGATTTAAAGTTTAAACTAAGCCTTTGCGTTTTTCTGAGCTAAATTAATAAATTCTGATTAGCCAATTCTAAAAGTTTATCCTTTAAATTTGTTTTATTGAAACCGACAAAGTTGGCTGTTAAGATATTATTGGGCGCAATCGCTCTTTCTTCGGTCGCCAAAGTTCGGAATGTTACCCACTACAATTTTTGTTACCTAGGGCGTCCGGATTTCAGTAATCGCTCAGTACGTTTGGTACTCTCGGATATAAGTATTTCAAGGTCATGTTAGAATTGGGCCTGTGATATGATAACAACCGGATTTCTATTTATTCTGTGTTTATTAAAATAGGGCTCGAGATTTTTGGGCGAGCGTGCCCAATTTCATTGCTAAATGTGGTCATAAAACTAATTCTGCCTCAGCATCTTATTTCTTCTTACTTTAATATTGTCTAAACCATGGCTCTTAACAAATATCTAATATCCCATATCAAACATTGACGTCTTTGAATACCTCTTTTTATGCGTTTGAGTATAATTGCATATGCAATTTTCTCGTAAAAAATATATGTTAGCTATTAGACTTTTACGCAATTTCAAATGGGTGGGCATCAAAATTTTTACCTCTATATAGTTTTGCTTAGTGTTAAAAAATATTACCTTAATGGCTTAATTTTATGGACGCAAGACCTAAACGACGCCTTATAATTAAGTTAAATATAACAATTATGTGCAAGGGTTATTTGTTTAATTTGACCTGATCGCTAATTATCTTTAAATTTTTTAAAATATTTTAAGTGACCAAGTGCAAAGTAAGTACCTATACATCTTGTGCTTTGTATGGCTGCAGTTTCGCATATCAGAATATTATTGTAACTATAGTTTATGTGGTGGATAATCCATCTCCTACTTATACAGGGTGTCTCAAAATTAGGAGCCAACCTCGAAACAGTATAATCCACGTGCAAAAATAATACCAAATTAGTAAATAAATATACATATGTCCTGAAGTGTCCCATAACAGAGATACAGTCCCTTGAAGAGGACCCCCATGAGATTATTTTTGCTAAATCACTCCTAAACTACTTAACATAAATGTATGAAACTTTGGTGTTCTTATAATTTTGACGTGCTCAATCCAAATATCTGTTCAAAGTAGTTAGCTTTGAATCATTCAATTGCCATTGACAAAATTTGTGTTACAAAAACAGCCATATTTTTTTTAGTAGATGCGAATTTTATATTTCTTTTTTCAAATATGTAAACATAAGGTTTTTCACTCATAATAGGTCCTGTTGAATAATATCTCTAACTGTCGCCGTTTTTGAGAAAAATGCTATTTAATGTTTTGCATACATTTCTTATTATTTTCAGTAAAAAACTGAAGTAGGCTTTAAAACAAAAGCTAGTTGCTCAACATGTGACATTACACACATACACACAGACAGGAGCCGTATCTCTGTTAAGAGACACTCCAGGAGGTGTGTTTACTTAGCACTTTGGTGTTGTTTTTGCACGTAGATTACGTTATTTAAGGGTTATGGTTTAATTATGGGACATCCTGTATAAAGCAAAACTTATTTTTATAGAAACTATTTATAAACATGGTAATACATATGTATATATTTGTTTAGTTTTACTGAATAAATGAATAAATAGTTCGTTACTAATCGTCGATTATTCTTATCCCATACCAATGATTTCTGCAGGAATGTTTGAGGCAAGAAATTTTATCTTGGCTTTAGACATATTGCTTCGAATGAGAGTCTGAGTAATCTGTGATAAATTTTTACAAACATTTTTTCCACGAACTCTCTCAACAAATAGCTTTTGAAGTGAAGTTGGTTGATGGGGTATATGATTAAACTGCGAGGAGACGAAAAAATGGCAATATTTATACCAAATCTGGCACCTTGGGCGAAATTTTTAATCAAGGCCGCCCCGAGCCCTCGACCAATGTACCTCCTTCTTCCTCACCCTATAAGGCTAGTACTGACTACAAGTGTCACCTTTTATTGTTTTTTGAGACACTTTTCATGAGAGCTTTAGTTTCTCATTAAGCATCAGAAACCGATATCTCAAGCATTTTGCGTGTGTAAAATTCTCTGGTATTCCTACTCTATTTTGCGTCGGGGTCAGGAAACACTCGTAACTGCGCATTTGTCGGATAAATACCCGTTTGCCACTTTAGCTAAGGGTGATTTAGGACAATGAATAGTAAGAATTAATATTTTCACTAGCTTTACTTAGTACCTTTAATTGTCCTTTTATGTGGATCTAATTAAGAAAAAGCATATTTACCTATAGCCATCGTCACGAGACATCATATTAGAGGAGCAAACCCCGTTTAATTTTCGTAATATTGCCTATAATCCCAACTCACTAATAAAATATGGCCTACCCCCATGATGAAGGCTTAATCTTCTGAATGATATTGTCATCAAATGAGGCAAAAGAGAAGAACGCGAAAGCTACCATTGCGAAATTGAACTTGTCTGCTGGGGCCATGCAGCATGGTTCTTGCCGTTTGTACATGCAGTAACTATTGATTACAATTTTTTCTTAATTAATAAAATTAGAATATGCTTCTATGGTATACCCTGTGATCACAATTGCAGTGGCTATTAAAGTGATAAGATTCGTATTTATGGCTGCAATGTAAATTAGACTTCCAGCATTAGCAAATAGTGCCAAATCAGTCAAATCTCGTCTTTTACGGTCCGTGACAATATACATCAACACCGCGATAATTCCTGCGCGCGAATAACATACTTTAGTCAATTCTTAAGATATTTCATTTTTTTTTACCCAATCCTGCATGAATTGTAGCTATTTCACCAGGTCCCATTTCAGTGTTGATCCACATTTCCGCAGCATAACAAGGCAGTACCAGGGTAAGTTGACAGTAATCCAAAAGATCCCGTAAAGGGTAGAAGGAACTTTCGCCAACTGCAAAGAAAGCGAGTGTGAAACTAGCTGCAGTTTCATGCTTTGGTAAAAACTTACAAAATTCACTGAATCCTGTTAATCCATTGCCCAACATAATTATGTAAGAAATGAGCTGCCAGTGCCAGAAATCGCTGCCCGCAATATCAGTGAAATAAACGGAAAGGGCTGCCGCACTAGTTACTGTCAGCAGCAAGTAAGCGAGGCCCGCCATTGCTAGGGGGAACTTAGGATGGCGTTTTATTTTTAAAAGTAAATCAGACATGATTTTATCGTTTGGATAAAAGGATGATTGCTATCGTTTGACTCACAAAAAAATTTCGATTTTTACATAAACGAGATGACGGGAATGTTTGACAATGGCAATGTAACTGAAGGCTCAATTTTTGAGCGCCCTCTTTTAATAGTAGGGGAAAGCTTATTTGAAAAAGTCCTGCGTACCAACCACTTCATTACTAGTTCAATAGGCATATTAATTAGCATCAATTGTAATTATTCACCTTTTTAAGTGTTCGACTTCATACCGGCAGAGGTACATACTTATTCATAATTATTAAATAAATATTTTTTGCGAGAAACTGGACATATTTTGAAAAATTCTGCGCATTCATCGTTTTACTACTAGTAAAATAAACATATTAGCTCGTTTCTACTATTGTAATTATTCTCTGTTTCAAGCGGGAATTATTTTCTAAGACATTGACAGTTTTAACACTTTTATGGGATTATTTCGCAGCTAAACGAATTGCAAAAATAAAATAAGAATGCCGGAAAATGGTTCTATCGATCCCTTAGGTCAACTTTCTAGTGTGGATCGACAAAATGTTACTTTTGAATAGCTGCAAAACTGAACAGAAAGTGCACATTATAAGGTTGATCATAAAAAGAAGGTTTGTTAAACTACATATTTTAAAAAATCTCTTTATGTACCTGATTTTGCTGTTACGTTAAGTAGGGAGTAAGTCCGTGATGTATTCTAAACAGGACATGTTAAAAAACTAGAAAAGAGAACTAAAAACTATTAATAAAGTCGTCTATGGCAATATAAGTATAGCTATAAATTATGTTAACGAACACATTAGATATAACAAGCTTAATACTATTCAAGTCGTTTGTCTTCAATAGAAACGCGCCTCTCCTTTTCATCTTTCCCTTTGTAAACACCCGTTTAATGCCTGTTTATCTAAAAAGCTCAAAACACTATAATCCAGACATAATTACGCACTCACAAAAGCGCTCCATAACAATAAAAAAAATTCAAAATCCTCTTTTGGAGTCGCTAAGCAGATGCACCAGGACAATGAGATTTACAATGAGATAAATCTCATAAAGTTTCATGCAATAGGCCCCTGTGATCACTCCCCTCTGACATTTCTATACGTAACTCGATTTCTTATTTAACGTAGAAGGGGCTGAAGATCGAATCTGATTGGATGAAATACGTTTTCAGCTCCGCCCATTTCAGGTCCCCTCAATGAAAAACTTAGGCGCGTTTACAATGTTCCACACTCTCTCACTTTGCCTTTCAGTGTTGAATTGTTGTTTGTCGGTGGTCGTTGTGGGATTTTTCTAGTGACATTGCTCAGTAATTGCGTGTTTTTTTGCGAGTATTGGTAGTTGTTTAAAAAACTGAATATGGATCACACGTCAGTCTTGGGTATGATGCATCATACTTCTTTCGATAATATTGGACTGTATGAGCAGCCTAAGCCGCGGTTCATTTTCAAAATGCCTCGGGTAGTGCCGGATCAAAAAGCCAAATTTGAGTCTGATGAGCTATTTAGGCGGCTTGGCAGAGAAAGTGAGGTGAGTCTTGAAATTTCTCTTATTTAGTCATTTTACTACCTCAACTTTGATATCGAATTGCTTAACTGTTCCTACCATAAAAGTGATTTACTGATTTCTGATAAATTATGTTGAAAACTGACCCTGATACCATTACTTTTGTATCAGTATAATAGCTAGAAAAGAGCGTGGTCACACAAGAATCATCACATATGGCAATGCTTTAGTATACACTGTGTCCCTATGCATTGATATACGGAGAAAAGTCCTTGGTAATCATAAGAGATACGCGATAGGACAAATTGGAGCAAAATTGCGCAAATTAGAATTGGATGCGTAAAACGGAAAACAATATGCAATTTAAAAAAATATCTATATGACTCTCAGGAATATCCAAAAAAACTGAAATTTTGGAGACTCTTTTTTATTTTTTCTTTTCTTACAACGTGGAGAAGTTATATTTAAAATTCTACGTTTTGAATTTTACAAGCCACCATCAACTCTTTCTTTTCTTATGAATTGCCATTTTGGAATTTTACATTTTTGAATTCAGATTTACTTTCCAATTACGATGATGCATCACATGTTAAGGTTCAACTTTGTAGTTTGGTGGAAATATAAAAAGAAAATCCTGCGCTTGCGAAGAATGCCGTCAACGCTGTCTAATCTACCATCAACCCTTTTGTTTAATAAAAACATTTTTCACCTACAGTGACAAAATGAGTGTACATTTTTTTAACAAAATTATTTTTTTAAATTAAGAAAACCGAGATATGTGAGAAATTTATTAAGCTACGCATCGAAATGTGCCAACTGCTGTGGAAGCAGATCTACAGGAATATTCAGGACACTAACTGGTATCAACTATTTTGAACTCCATCATAGAAATTTTTTTTGAGTTTGATATATATTCGAAGCCTAAAACACGTATAAACGAAACGGGAATTTAAGTGAAAACTTGATGGATTACATCAATAACATTTGCTTCAATCGCTTGATTAACCTCTGGTTTCAATAAGATTGTACTGAGTCACATAACGCTAGAACACTGACTGATTAATTTAAATATTTCCTGGTGGAGTCGTTTCAAACAATGGATATATACGTTGGCCGGCACAGTTATCAGATTTGCTCTCATAAGATTATCGTCCATATGGAACTATGAAAGACCTCATTTATAAATTCATACCTACCGATATTAAGCTGCGAATGAAGATCATCACAACTTAAGAACAAAAATACGATGATACTTTAATATCACTGCAGAATTGAAGAAGACATATAGAAGCTGTGCTTGGAAGTGGAAGACGACCCCTTCGGATACTGTTTTTTTTTTCAATTTCCATCAAACTGTAACACTGAACCTTAACAAATGATACACATAATGAGGAAAAGATCTGAATTCTGAAATGTAAAACTCCAAGAAGACGCACATAAGAAACAAAGCTGAAGAAGGTTTTTACTTTGCCACTTATTGTGAGATTCAAGTCAATTGTGCAAACTCATGAGCATCAAGTTTAAGTTGTCATGTGTGTGCCATAGATGGAATAAAATCGGACATTAAGCGAGCTGAACGAATTTGGATGCATGAAGAAGACATCGCTCTTGAAGACGCAGTTTTCAAAAGTTTTACACAACCGTAACGAAAAATAGTTTGTCAGAATCTAATCGAAACCATCAATTTTACTCTTAACAAAACTTTTTTCGGTCTATTTTAATTATTGATGTTTTAACCTTGGACAACTAACACTCTTTTCTGCTTTCAACCTGCGTGAACGAATACTAAGAAACGACCGAAAAATCCAGCATGACTAACCGGACATGCTCATGATAATTCGCTTTATTTAATAATCAGATGTGTATATTTCTGGTATGCAAGCTGGCCAACACAAATATAAACCTGTAAAATCCCCCCTGGAATTAACAGTTTCCCGATATTTTTTAATAATTATTAGGAATTACTATGTTTGAACTGTAAGGTATTTATTCATTATTTCAGGTTCGCTATACGGGCCACAGGGATAGGCCGATTGACGAGAGAATCAAAAGGTTTTTAGCGGCATGCCAAGAGGGACATACAGAAATAGCTTTTTCTGCCACGGGAACCAACCTACAACTGGTTTTTAACCCTCCAAACCCGGGGTACCTCCCCGACACTCAATGCGATTTCGAGAAGGAGCAAGGCAAGGTATGCATCTCTATGAATTTCAATTGTGTTCTTTATCATCTAAACAAACTGCGACTTCGATCATCAAGACAAGGCCGGTCTTTTATGTTATTCAACGTTTCAAAATGGCGCATACTGACGCTGGTTTCCGCGAACCAATAGCAGGACCGCGTCTGTATTGATCGCACCCGACGCCATGTTAAAAGGGGGAGATTCTCCGGGGTTGTGACAACGCAACAAAGACCCCTCGAGGGTCTTTTCAATGCAGTAATTCAAAACTGGAATAATGTATGTGTACAGTAATCTGAGAAAGAATATTCATTCGGGTTTATCGTGAAACGTTAAGGGAGGGGTAAAATTAACAATTATGTTCCTGGGTCTGGGCTCCGTATTGTTATAGAAATCCGTGACAGAATGGCATTGTAAGAAAGTGAACCGTCTGACATAGAAGTGAGAATTATTTGTGAATTTCCAGAAAATGCTAATAATTAAACTGAAAAACGAAAGGAAGTAAATAAACCGAAATAAAATCCCTTTCATGCTGGTCCTGCAAATTTGCTCATTTTCACGACCAGTGAAACACCCAGGAATACCTTTTTTTGCCGATCGCGAATGAGTAACTTTTTCATTTTTCATGACTAGTGAGAAAAGTATTCATTATTCATTCACAAATTTTTTAAAATTGTTTTGTTACTCTGACAATCCCATTAATTAATACAATTAACGTTTGCTGAATCGAATAATCTATTCTAAATAACACCAAAGCAAATATTTATTGGTCAATAGCAAATCGAAACCGTAATCATCTGGGGTGCTTTCACCACATTCAAAGTAAGGATTTTACGTAAGAAAAATAGTCAAGGTTGAATGATATTTTATTTTAATTACAATCGCTATAAATAAATAGTATTGCGGAGAACTGATAAGTGCTTTTGCTTTAATTAGATACTTCATCTACGATGAAACCACGAAAATACTTTATTTTACATGTTAATGAATCAACATTAAACAAAATATCGTAACAATTGTGTAGATTGTCCACCGTTGGTCAGTTTTAAGAGCACCGCGTCATTCGTTCTCTTAGTTTTGAAGAGCTCTATCTCGGCCCTTGCTAACATGACCCACAGGAACCCAGTTTAATATCTTCATTTAAGGGAAGAAATGTCAGATCCTTATTTCTAGTGGTCAAATCTTGTAGGATCACCAGTTCTGCATTTGCCCAACTGTCACCAAAATGTGACATTGTTCCGGGAAATTAAACTTTTTTTCTATTATAAAGTTGAGTTGTTTGCCGAGCAATTCTTGTCGAGCCCTTCGTAACCTGCCATAACGGCACCTCTACCACTACGGATTTTTTGCGGAAAAGTATAACTTTCCTCCCTTTAGTCAAAATAACTATATTGTCTTCTTGACATCACTTTCTAACGATATTCAAAAAATCAATACAACGGTATACCTCTGCCTCGACCCGTGCTAACGCAGCCCATGGAAATTCATCGGAAGATCATCTTCATTTTAGTTACGAACTATGAGATTGTTATTTTATTTGCAGTTAAATCTTATTGCAAACCTCTTTTTACCCCATTGTAAGGAAGAAGTGATATTTTCTAAGAAAATCCAACCCTTTTTTATTATAGTCGAGGTATTTGTCGAGCAATTGTTACCGAATCGGTCGTAAATTGCTGTAAAAGCGCATTGTGACCTAAACGACAATAAACACGGCATTGGGTTCGTTGGGCATAATAAATTTTTAATGGGCACCCCTCAAAGCTACATTTTACACTCAATTTACGAGCAAGACATAACAATATGGCAAAAACATTGTCTGAGACGGATATGTTTTTTTGGGCCATAATTGCCGTCCCTCCAAAATCCTTTTCTAAATTTTCAAAGAATTTTTTTTTGGTTTTAGAGAGATTTCTAATCTGCTGACACACCTGATGGGTTTTATGATCTGAAATTGCTCTTCTAATTTTTTTATTGATAGCTCCATGAAGGTCGGTTTAAAATTCTCTCTTGCCTACTCGAAGCTATTCAGTGCAATTTGGAACATCTGTACATGCCCAGAAGAATGAGCATCAATGCACTGGTAATTTAACCAGCCCTAAAGACCAGAAAAAACATGTTACCATGTCCACGCTGAATAAAATTAACACCTCTCCTTTGTCTAGCAGGCACGTTTGCTCTTTTATTAATAGAAGAGATTAAAATATTATAGGGCCTGTTACCCTCATTAACAAAGGGTCAAATTTTTGACGCGTCGTTCCCGAGATATTAATGGCCCGTGTTTTAGTTCTATTATAAAACTAGTTGTCCATTTATCATGTATTGTTTTCCGCTGCCTTGGCGTCTCTAAACTGCTCCTCTGTTTGTTTTTTAATTTGAATAATAAAAGAGCGAAAGAGACGAGTTAAGTCGAGGTCTAAACCTCTAATTTTTATTAAAAGACAATGCGTTACCCAGAGAAATACATATGGGGACCATTCGAAGACACTTTGTCTTCTCCTAATTATTCGGCAGTCAAAAATCCAGGTCACCTCCAAGAAACCCGAAAGATTTATTAAGGTTTCTTCCCGGCCTAAGTGGGAGTTCCAACGTGTATCCATCTGTTCAAAACATCATTCGGGGTTGTATACTTTTCCTTAAACATCCGGAAGAATGGTTAAGTCCATGTAATCTTGTTTGCTAATTTTTCGCCCTATATGAGAATTTATGAAAAATGTAAACACTCGGTGGATGCCACACAGGGAGCTTTTATCGGAATCCAAAGGGGATTAGCCATGTTTGCCTTTCGTGCTCTTCGGGATTTGAAAGATGATTGGACTTAGTGAATCGTGAAAAATTGCCACAGGTGTTCTTTCAACGAGCACTAAAAGAATAAAATCTGTAGTTGAGAGAAAGCATGTTTCGTATTCTATTCTCTATTAGTTTTAATGTTATTGCTGCTTTGGGAAATATTTCTGAGTAGGATTAATCTAGTTATACAAACGAAAACAACATCTCATCGCTATGCTTCAGTGGGATAATAAACTGCTGGCCAGTTGCTTTACAACATTCAATTTGTCGAATCAAGTTTGACACAGCATAACTCCGAAACGGATCAGTGGATTTTTTCTAGCGAGGCGAATTCTGGTTAGTTCAGGTTAGCTATATAATTTAAAGTATGATAAATCGTTCAGGTGAAATAATACAGGGCTAACAAAATGCAGATGTAATTTTCCTGATACATCTGTCTGTTTCCAAAAATTAATAAAAGTTTTTTTTCCCAAACTAATGTCCTGAACAAACTTCTTTTACAACATCAACCTGTTCACAAAATACCAAGTTTCATGCAGCTCTCGAATTTCAATTTTCTTCTTGCATCATGATGCCGTAGAAATTTTGTTCATGAAAACCCTGAGAAAAGTCGTCACGGCTCAGGAAATTTGTGGTGTCTCAACCTCAAGGAATTCTTTCTTGATGAACAACCGCTAGGGCGTACACTTCAGTGTTTAAACATATTTTAGTTCACTAAAGCAGGTCATCAGTTTTAAATTAAAAATATTCGAAGATATGTAAAATAGGCATTGTAATGGAACGTATATGGTACCTCAAGAGATTAATGTATATTTTAATCATTTAATATAGGGGGCTCTCATTGAAACTTTTTATGTTTTATTACGCCACTCTAAGCTCAATCAAAAGGAGGATGACACTAAATTATGTTTTGAAATAGTATATTGTTATGATAGGTCACGAAGAGAGTTTGATACCGATGGAGAGTATTGTGTTAATTATACTGAACAGGCGATGAAGAGGAAACGGAAAACCACTGAAAATATGATATCCGAGTATATTTACAGGTTGGGTTTGCGAAGGTTTATAAACCTCAAAACTGATACACAATATCTGATTTTAATTTATACAAAGTGTCTCTTTCTCTCGCTCTACCATGGGAATCATGGTAACCACAACAGATAGGAGGTCGGTTAAATTCCAGTAAAATTACACAATTTGGAATTATACAGGGTGTAACACAGATATTTCACGGGACGATAGTATTCTGTAAAATAACAAAAAATGCTCGTAGATCGATCGTCATAAACGGAGCATTGTAGACATACAGGATGGTCCAGTTCCACATTTTTTCTTCGTATTTTGTGTTATCTCATGTAAGCCTTGAATTAAACTTTGGGAAATTTCGTACACTTACTTTCTATTTGACTTGCTAGAACAAAATATGAAAATCGTCTATAGCTATCTACAAGGTGTTATTTTTTAGCCTTATGTACTATTTTATGTTTCGTATCTTTTTTGGAATACTTTGTTTGAACTCTCATACCGAATTAAAATTGTTTTTCGAATTCTTTAGCTTTCTGGTGTCTTGCAGCATTTATCACCGTTTTCTTAGAATTGGAAAAATACTTATCGATGCAAATTGAGACAGTCCAATTGACATATTCTTGTCTGTAATATAGGACTTATTAAAATAGCTGATTTTCAACCAATTTAATAATATTATTTTGATTTTGGACATTTTCAAAATTATAACTCAAGGCATATGTGAGAAATCGCAAAATATGAGAAAAAAAGTAAACTTTATCACCCTGTATATCGAAGATTGTGCGCTTTTGACTGCCGGTTTATTAGCATTTTTTTATTATTTCGCGCAATACTATCGGCCTCTACGATATCTCCATGATGATATGTTACACTCTGTGTATAAGAATAGGCTATTCTCAAACCAAAAAAAATCGATAGGATCTACAAAATGGAACACCATGTACATCGTTTCAAATCATGATAGTACTATATTATTGAATATGTCTAATGAAACAGCCAAAACACTTCAGTTTTCTGAAGGCCTTTAAACTTCCAACATGCGGCTGTTAGCGTAATTATTTCTAATCTAATGGAGACAATTTTCTAATCATCTGTATCCAATGATGGAATCTCCTTTACTCACTTATTGCAACTTGTCCAAATGTCCTGCCGCAAGAGGAAGTGTCTAGTCGCGGGGCTATCAAATATCAAAGAAACGTCGATGATATAAAACTCATCACATAAAACGAGCTATTGTTAAGATTAACCACTGATTATTTACAAAAAGACTAAGACGTAATGACGGCCACTCAGTAGCGTCGCGAAATATTACAAGAATTTGTTATGTGCCGGAAAGAGCTAGATTCCAATGAGACGAACAGAACCGAGTTCGAATAGAGAAGTGATTCACAAAGAGATGACTCAAAGCTAAAATATAATGAATCATCGTATTGTCTGGCATTTCTGTTAAGGTATATTATAATTTTTGGTATAAGCCCCGTAATGGAAACGCATTATGGTTTTTTTGCCATTTGGAAACCATATCCGCCTATGTCTCTCTTTAAACATCTAGCATAAAGGCGCCTGATCTGTCATAAACCGTTTTACAGTTATTTACAAAGGCACGAGGTATGGCAGAGTTACAATAAACACGGTTTATAGTCCATGTTGTGTTGCTTTGAGGGCGCCGCTCACTATTTTAGTTTCTACAACCGAATACTAAAATTTACTTCTGTGTGTTTTGTGGGCAATATCCACTGAGATCTTACTCAGGTACCAAACTTTTTCAGTTCATCAATATTTTTACGAATTCCGATACCCTTTCTACAAAATATTACTGGAAACTCTACCCGTTTTCGAGATATTATCAATTCAGTTTTTGATATCATAACCCTTCGTTATTGAATAAAATATCGTTCACCGCCGAGGCAACGTTTACGAGAAGGAATAGCATACAACATTTATTTGCACAGTTGATTTTGGGGCACTATGTATATCATTCAGTAAGTGTTTGCGTCCATGAAACTTGGCGAATCGTAAAAACTACTCTTCATATGCATCGACTTCAAAAAGACTTTATATTCAAACAAGAGCAATTTCGTTATCAACGCATGTGAACATGACTAAGATTTATTTCCAGATACATATTTTTATTAAATTGGAGTCACGAAATTGAACCCTTCTGAAATAGTCGATTAGTAACAGCATGGGTTATCACCTGGGTTAAAATCTGCCGGGACAAAGGGTGCGATGAGCTTAATATCTCGGCAATTTTTCATACAGGATAATTTACTGCGGGGAGGTCGTGAACACCCTTGTCAGTGACGGGTTGGACAATGTTAGAAACGATTAGTTTACTTTTATTAACTTTTTTTAAAACTATTTATTGAAAGTTTAATGTTGAAAGAAGAGAATGCAGAGTTCATTAGATAAATAAAAAAAATGTTTCAATGATACTGATTCACGATAAATGTGATATTAATAAATTTGAAAAATATTACAATAAGTTATGGTTAACCTCGGTATCCATCTCGTGCCTATCATATCCGACAATTTGTTTTTTTTTTTTACTAGAATACCCCTTTAAGATCGTTCACGCAATTTCGTTTTTTTACTACTCTGTATATTTTACGTGCGTACATCGCTTGGCCTTGTAAAGCTACTCCCTTGAACGCGCAATTTTGCTCCTATTTAATCAAAACTGCATCTACGCGAGATTCTAATACTGAAAATCCTTATCTTGGACATGCTGTATAAGTGCTTATACCTACAAGCCCGTTAAACGAAATCGCCTCCGATTGGAAAGGCACGATCTAATAATGCAATGGGGTGAGCCTCCACCTTCTACAGGGTGGTCTTTTCAGTTGCATATACTGGGTGTAACTGCCTGATGCGCAATGTCAATACAAATTCTCTCGCTAGGATGGACGTTTCGTGGGGAGTTTTCAGATTGTCCACATTTACGTACCTTAATTCCATTACAGTTCTATTCACCGTTGTTGCGATGTATAGAATTGTAATGTATGTATTTGATTAGGGATATGCGTTGTTGAGTCTTGAAAGTATTTTTTTGTTGCGAATGCCTTTTTGGCTCTGTTGGAAATTAATTATTAAAAATTTACAGTACCGAAGTAGACTGCAATGCCAAGATTCACCGAGTAGGTTACACGTCGAGTGCGTTTCTCAAAGATATTATCTTTCAGTGTATCTCTATCCGCATGTAATAATACTCTCGATATCTCCCGGTCATTTGTACGGTTTCTCATTAAAAGAAAAATAAGAACATTAATAACGTTTTTAACGAACTTTGAATCAAATCTAAAAATTTGCCGTTACTACCTTTAGTGTAATACAGAATTCGGTTGCGTGTCAATAATAACCACGCACAACACCATATGGGTGAGATCGGTCCAATTCGGGCTGTCTTGGTTTCCTTTTCAACCCCAGCACGAGACTGTTGCTCGCTTAATTTAACTCTCATTAAGTCGATCATCTACGAATCATCAATAACAGAAGGCAAGACAATGGTCGCGAGGAAAAATAATTAGCCCATTTAGGCATTTTTCCCTCAAGCGCATTCAGCGTTATTTGCAAACTTCCCTGACGATGGATAAGGGTGCAAACACACCGGAAAACGGGTCACGTGTCGCTCATGGCGCATATCATCTTGAAACAAAAGAAAAGTCTGATAGACGCCGTTTCATAATTGACGTCACAAAACAGAAGAACCAGTCAACAACAGCGCTAACTAGCGCGCGTATCCAGACACCGTGGGGGAGTTAAAACAAAACAAGCTTTTGTTTTTTAGTTAATGACATAATAGGTGTTTTGTTCTTTTGTTTTTTCTTAATTGGAGCTGGGTCGGCGATATAGACCGGCCACTCACACATAAGCACATGAAAGCTACATAATTCAAGCAGATGTCGTCGGTCTAGAGAAATTGATCCAGAAGCGATCGCTTTGCCCATCCATCATTACGATCTGATATAGAGCCCCATATGCTAATAGCCAAATTATAATCAACGGATTGTCTTCTCTAGCAGACATGTATTTTGCACAATATAAAGCCTTGGCTCATTAAATGAGATCGACAGGCAGGTAGAGAGCTCTCGCAAGTGTACCATATACCTATTTATAAAAACGTATTAATGGAAAAAGTCTAATTGTTTGAAAAATTCACACTAATTGCTGAAAATGTTGTTCATTCAATTTCAATGCACAAATTTACTGAACGCTTCACACTATTGAAGACATTGAGGTGTTACACCATGTCTTCCCAACCTCTTGGGTGACATTTGCACACTCTGGTCTAATCCGTTCTTCAAGGTTTTCAATTATGTGTAGTGGTTGTCCAAAAATGTTATTTTTTAAAGTTGGGTAAAAATAGTAATCCAGTGGCGTAAGATCTGGAGATCGAGGTGGGCTGATATACTCTGTATGTCAACTTATCAAGCGGTTGACATAATATTCACTTAGATAATCTAAGATTATATGAGCTGTTACTCTATCATTTTGGACATAACTCAGTTGTAACTTGTCAGAGTGTAGTTAATTAATGAATTCGTCTAATATGTTTTGATAACGCATTTTCGTTGGAGAAAATTGGTCGAATTAAACGTCTTCGGGAGACAGGAACCCAACCAACAAGTTTTTGCAGATGTAATGGAGATTTTTGAAATATGTGAGGATTATTTCCACTCCACATTGGCATATTTTGAGAGTTCACATATCCCGACAAATGAAACCAGGCTTCATCACTAAAGAATGTTAGATCTAGAAGATTATTATAAATTGTTTCATTGAACAAGGTGCAACAAGTTATTTTTTTTTCATAATCTAAAGATCGAAGTTCTTAAAAAACTTGCACTTTGTAATGAAACAAACTTAGAGAATTTTTGAGAATTTTTTGCCATAAAATAAGTTGATCTGCTGTGACAATCTTCTCAAGAAAGATTTCGGGTTATCGTGCATTACCTGTCCGCAGTATTCGGAGTTTGTTTTTTTTTGGTTTTCTTCTGCTTCACTTTCTCTGAATGCTGCCAATTTCACGAAATAAATTTACAACGTACTTCAATGTATTTGCGAAGATCAGTCGATCTGCTGCAGTTTCAGTGAATTTTTCACGAAACTCTCGAAAATGGAGTTGACCTTCATAAACCCATTCTGCATTAATTTGATGGCCAGTACGAAAATTGGCTTCGATCATAAACGTTTTCTGCTCGTCTACAAACACCATTTTGCGATAAGTACAGGAAGCAGAATTTAGATCCAAACGATAGTGTGGTCTTAAAAAAAAGACAGATTTTTTATAAAACAGACAAAATTAATGAAATGACAGAGAAAGGAAAATGGTAAATAATCAAACTAAATAATGACGTCCCCGGAAGAAGCGTTTCTTCGTGAAAACTTCGGTAACGAAACATGCAGAACCGATGATCGACATACGTCCTTTTCTTCAACAAACTTTTCAGCTGATTAGATAAGAAATTTAAACGATTTCTCGGTAGAAGAGGCACCCTGTATATTAGAGGCGCAAACGGAACTGTTCAATAAGTATAATTTTTTTTTAATTTTTTGTTGGATATTAACGAATACAATTTCTTGAGGGATATTAAGAAAACTAATAATAAAAAAAGTTTTTTTTTTCAAAAATTTAATAGAACTCAATATGTCTCAATTTTCAGGACGTCTTTGCACGGTTACTCTAGAATGATAAGTGATTCCTGTGTTAGTTGATGTCGATAATTGATGATGTATGATCATTCATTTTCATACAATTTTTCTATGAAATATCTTTAAAAACTGCTCAAAATGTGCAGGCACCTAATTGTTCTGTAGACAATTCAAAGCAGCGCAGCAAAATCGATGTTTTACCGTGGAACGACACTTTTAAATTTGCATCTAAAGTGTGTTAATAAGAATTTTTCTTATTCCAAGCAGTGACATAGTTTTTTTTTGTTCTTCGCGGAAGTGTCGCACTATTCGGGAACTATTAGGAGGAAAATACGATTTTATGGTAACTTTCATTCGAAAACATGCCGGATAATGCAGTTTTAATTTCGCATAAATAAACATGTTGTTATGGGATTAAAAATCGCCATAAGAAAAGTCAATTGAAGATTTTTATGCTAATAAATTCACTTGACTATTAAACGCGCTAACGATTCCAATTTTATTATAGAAAGTACCGTATTTTTCAACTTCAGACTTTTTAAGGTCTTAAATGTTTCAATCCATCAGCGACCTATACGATTTTTTTCATTTAACGTTGGTGATTCATTACCTCAATTGTCTTAACCCGGATTATATAACTTTATTAGCAACAAAGGCTAATTAAATTGTAAATTCGTCGTAAAGAGTGGTTGGTGAACTGACTCATGCTCCTTTCGTAGGACGCATCGAAATGAATTGCTTTTCCGGTACAATTAACGATTAATAATAATTAATACAATGACGTTGGTAAATTTTCCGTTCGTTCAGAAAGTGAACGGGTTGAAACCCGATCTGTTGTCATTCACCGTTGGTCACTTGTTTTATTAACATTATTAAAAAGTCATCTTTCTGACCATCTGCCGAGGACGAAGGACTTTTTGTCAACTACTAGATCGAACCTAATTCATTTAGAACGGCAGTCTTTTGAATCTGCCTCATAAAGTGGAACGTGACTGGACAATTTTACTTTTTCAGATGAGATTGCTTACAGCACAGGGATCATTTACCCTAAATTAAATCACTGAGCACAACATTTTTAGAATATAATTTACAAAACTACCTACAAAAACACGGTCATTTATATGAAGCAACAAAAAACGCACCAGTTGTCCGATGGCTACTTTCACCCTTGAAACCCCTTTTGCGGGCCATCCCATATGGACCGTGCAGCGGCCTATTTGGAACATTCTTATGGTAATTTCGATATTTCGGTGAATCAAAATAGGCGTGGTTACTTTTTATCTTTTGTGAAAAGCAAACAATAACAATTCTTTTTGGTCTGACCAATGGCCTACTTTTTTCCATTATCGGTTTATATCCGACAAACAAAGGAATTTGTTTTGCATATGTTTTGATGTTCTTATTTTCGAGGTTTTTATTAGTGGTTTTTTTATTGACGAGGAAACTGAGCGAGACGCGTAATACTATATACGGTGTGTGTCCTTTTCATGATCGTCACTTCGCTGGATAGTCATATGGAAAATCTAAGCAGCCTTGAAAGTTTTTAAAACATTTTTCGGGTTTTTATTAATTTTGAGAACAAAATCTGCCCAATTTTTTCATCACACACGATTTGCAGGTTCATCTGTAGTTTTCTCGTTATTGGGGCGGGGCTGGATTTTTAATGTGCGACTTTCATCCAGTTTGAGTCAAGCCTCGAATTCGCCTCAAATCTATAAAGGGAGCAATACGAAAGTGGTCAACTGCAACTGTGCTTTGTGATTCACAGGTTTATAATATTCAATAATATATACAGCGTGTCGCATGAAAAAATTTACCCCAGATTCGGCCACACCTCAAAACGATTGTTCGGAGCTAACATTCTTTTTTTGTATTTTCCCACGAAAATACGGAAAAGTGTTTCTCTATTAAAAATAATTTTTTTTGAAAAATTATTTTCAAAGTATCCCCGAACTAGTTTTCGTAACTTTCGTTTTATTTTTATACCTCAACGATTGCGCACAAGCACACTTTATAGTATCGTTTGTTATTTGACTCGCGCATAGGTGCGATGAAAGGTAAGGTAATTAAATGCACTAGTGAGAAAATACAAGTATAGTTTTCATATAGTATATGTGTACGACAAACATAAAATACGTAGTATTTCTGATTTTACCACCTTGTTTAATTTTTATTTCAAACAAGTCTAGCTAGTGAATATAATAATTACCCACACCTAAAGCAGCAATAAATCATTGACGTAATCATGTTCGTCATAAACCCAGAACTTATGAATATGGAAAATCTTTCTGCAAATCAAAATATTGGTATAATACCAGAATTCGTTGGGGTTTTTTACTCTTCTTAAATTCTACTGAATTGTTCTTAATAATTTGTTTATTGTTTATTATTGTTGTTGTTTAGCCCCTTTAATTAGGCAATAAATTGAATATTGCCACTATGTAATAAATCTACCGGACAGCGCGACGTGATTTCTCGCTGACATTGTTTCCGTGAACATCAAGATAAACCTAATTCATATTCAGCTCGTTATCATCGTATACCTTTTAATAAAACGTTTATTAGTTTTTCCAGTAATCGCTATTGCTGTTCTGCATGGGATTTCCTTAACACGATACACGTATCTCACATTTGTTATTCATTGACTTAAATTATACTGCTGTGACCATGAAAACGGAGCTTCAGTCCTGTAGGTCACCTTCTACAAACTCTCTTCTGGAGGTTATTGTTGAATCAATATCGGTGTTTGTGAAATTATGCACGTTTTTTATGGGCAGTCACGGGAAATTTAATGCGGAGAGGATTATCTTTAATGATTGATGGATTCACTTGGTTTTCAAGTCAATCAATCAACTCAAGTACCAATGAATTTGATTCTTATTAAAAAAGTGAACATTTTCCATCTTTAACTTGAAAAACATTTGAAGAAAATGCAAAATTTTAAGTAATAAGTAAATAAATATTAACAAACATAAGTGTTTTGAACTCTTTGACATGCCCAGATTTTGAAAATTGTTGCTCGAAAACGGATCCCCCTACGCCACTGCAATTATGACCATTAGAAAAAGGTTATTTGATTTCATCCTACTCTACAAATTCATATGAATCAGTGCAGTTTCACGTAAAGTGCAAATTAATAAAATTCGACGTCTCAGATGTAAAATTTATTTAATATTATATTATTTCATTAAAAAGTGTATTAAGAAACACCAAAATCAATTCTTTTATACCACCAAACTGTTGATCTAAAGATGAAGCAGGTCTGTGTTAATCATACTTCACAAATTGATGTGAGTCAGTGGAGTATCAGTCGAGGGGAAAATTGCGAAGAAAAGCTTCGTTAGAAATTTGAGGACTCAAAGACTAATAAATTAAAAAAATGATGACAAGTCATGCCAAGCTACAGATTTTTGACTCTTGAAAACGACACATTTTGCTTTATTTTTCTGCTCAAGCACTGCAGTACTTGAAGGTTAAATTCGCTGACAGTTTTTTTGTCTGAAAATTTGATTTAATAAACAGCTGTTGAAATGTAACCGCTGCAATCGTATTGTTCTCTGAATGCGCCCAAAGGGTGAATTTAGAACCTGTTAAGTGCACTCGTAAGAAACGCATCTTGTCGGGTTCCGAATGAAATATTTGATTCGTGGTATTAAATTTCAGCAATGTCGGATCTAATCCGTCGATTTTACCCGTGGGTCTTTGGGGCGCTTTAAATACATGCTTAAATTCCAAATAACCGAATCATTAAGCGAAGGATGTACTACTAAAGCCCCAAAGTAAATTCGGATATCTACCCGCTATACAACTGACGACATAAACGCCGCTCTAGGACATAAATTAAAACAACCTTAAAATGTGCTGTGTGCGGCGTTGGAACCCCTCGGTTAGCTTTCTTGTCTTTATTGTATTTGTTAATTTTTGACTTCCAGCCCTTTTCTGGGCAATTATGAAGTTGTTAAGTTAATGCGGCATAATTTCCTTCCAATTTTACGATAGAAAAACTCCAAATTTAATTAGAAGACCGTAAAATGCCATGAGGTGGGTTATCACCAATACAGGTAATTATTGACTATTTAAAATTATAATCCTAATAAGGAAACTTAATTCCACTGAAATGTGTAAAAATGCGCTTCACACATTCCAGATCTAACTCCATGTGACTTTCTCTAATTTAAGAGTACTTAAGCTTCAGCTCAGTAGATTGAACATTCTATGATGTTTGGACATTTTGTGTGTTCCAAAATGTGCTAATAGCATAGTCATCGGTTCATGTGTAAAAATCAACTATCGATAGGTAATTTCAACATGGCCCCTGTCTAGTTACAGATCACGTTTCATGTATGGTTGATATCTTGGAAATTTAATTAATGAATCAATTGTAGCACGAGCGATAGAAACCTACGAAAGTGTGGAACAATCTCCTGGCAAGGCGTCAAATAAACGTGCACAGATGCTCATGATGCAAAAAAAATTATTTATGGCGTAAGTTTTGCAATGGTTATTATTTGAATATAGGTTGGACAATCGTTTTTTAATATCAGCTTATAATCAATTTTTAATTTTTCAATAGATCGCATTAAACAAAGAATCAGTGGTAGTTTCTCTTGTGTCCTTAAATAAGGCAAAAAAACTAATGTTAAATTGTGGAAAATGGAAATTTTGAAACTAAATCGCAACAAATAATGCAAAGAACACGGTATCAGCTAACGATAGTCGTTTTTAACTAATAACTTGTCGAATTAGTGCCCATTGGATGAGAAACATCAAGAGACACCTTATCACTTGGACCACAAACGGATATTAAATAGACCTATTTTTTTTTAATTTTTTATAATTTCTTTGGTCTGTCGAATAAATGAATAAAAGCAAATAATAATTCTGCGTGAAAATTCTAAACCTTTTAACCACCATGACGCCTCGGCAACTATTGAATATTTTCTCATGAGCAAGAGATCAAATAAGGTTTGTTATCGTGCCGGCCGGTGAGATTCAAGAGATATTGTTCTGAAATAGTGAATGAAACACTCTTTCAAGAATAAACTATTACGAACGAGCATTAAATTTCTAAAAATAAATCAATCTTCACCGGAAATTGAATTTGCCGAGTCATGTCGGACGTGATCTCATTAGCGAGGTAAAGATCTTAGTCTTGGTCCAGCTACTATTCCTCTGTAAAGACGATCGACCGTGGATTTTATTTAAATGAAAAACTACTGTACCGCCACTGTTTTTTCTTCGCCTTAAGATGTACCTTCATACTATAAATTCGTGAAAGGAATTGGATTGAAACCAATATAAATTTGACACACATCAAAGATTTTTTTGTGCTAACCAGGAAGAGATATGGTGGATTAAAAGTAGGTGTGGTCAATATTTGAACTTGTGATGTCATGAAGCCGTAATTTGTCTTTTTCTCTGTTGGTGTAAGACTTATTGAAGACAGTCATGCGCATTAATGTGTTTATGAAAAGTGCATTCGTTGGCGCATGTTTAACTAGCCGAGGAACCGATTTTTCAGTCTTTTTGGGGAGTTGTTTCATATAATAATCTTTTATAACATAAATTCATTTTCAGACGAAGTCCGAAACGATACGCGGAATGCCTATATAAAGTCAAACAATACAAATGGTTACTGTTAACGTTTTCCCACATCGCCCTGCCATTACAATCTAAATCGAAAGAGAACACAGTCCCTTAGCACAAAAAATAAAGTTACATTGGGCAATAATTCAATTATCTAGATGGGAACGCCCTCACAGTAGGAAATTGGACGAAGGGTACATTTTAGAACAAAACTCAATATCTCGGTAGGCCTAACCCATCGCCATGGGACACTTGCGGGGACTTCACCCTTTCCAAAGCTTTTTCTGTTGTAATGACTTTATTTTTACTCAAAGGGTGCTATACCACGGTGAATGCTATATTGTTCTACTAGGAGCCAAAATGACACGAAGTTGAACGACGACATGAAGAAGTCTATATATGTCACTAAAAACGCTATGATCCTCACGCGGTCCAGTTTCAGTACTAATTTCAGCTGGGCGTCCTAATTAATCAAAATTTGAAATTATATTTTTTATAACAAAAATCTATTCCACTGAAATTCGCTAACGCAGACTGCACGCATACCAGATCTAATTCCATGCGACTTTCCCCAATTTAGGAATCAAGATAGACTCAAATAGGTTGAAGACTCTATGAGAATATTTTGTGTGTTTCAAAATAAGCTCCCAAACCTCATGAATTATATTATCGCTAAATTAAAAAATTATTTTACATAAACGAGAAATAATATAAAGAATTTATGACTGTGGCCCTCAAAACGTTCGATTACCATCACAATGGGAATTAATTCTACTGAAATGTATGTGACAAGAATCCGTCTCATCGTGCACGAAAATAAATAACGTTAAATGATTCACAAATATTTATTTGAGTTACAAGACCTTTTGTATGAATAATTGTTTAAATTTGGCTGTCTAATAATATATACTTTTTATATGTTTGTTGTTGGTTCATGATGCATTATTGAGTTATGGAAGGACGGATTTTCGATTTGCAAAAGAGGTCGTATTCAGAAAATTATCCAATTTCCATGAATTGCACCAATATTTTTGAAAGTCGGGGATCTCGAAATCACTCCTCCCCTTTCGTTGATCGAATAATGAGGCCCATAACAATTAGCCCAAGCAAGGTGATAATTGTATAGGGCACACATGAAAAGGTTCTGCCCTATTTATACAAAATTCCATTTAGGTGTGATTAGTAGCCGTTTTCGAAACAGGAAGTGACCATTGGGTCGAATGTTACATGGGAATTAAGAACGAAAAGTCGAGCTTGTGTAATAATTCTTCTTTTGTCGGATGACTGTTTTGAAGATATACCTACGTTTCAACGGAGGACATGTCAATTGATACATTTAGGAGATTTACAGACTTTTGCTAATACTACTGAACTGCGCAATTTAGGCGAGCAGACACGATCAATTTTATATTCTCTCTTCTCCCATCTTTATGTTATGTTCTCATTATTTTGTGTTCTCTTCCGTCTATTCAATGTCAATTTCGTTATCAACAGTTTTGCAACAACGACAAGGCTTAATCCGCAATACCCAAACCATATTTGATTTTGCCAGACTAAGATCAAGACTCCACGTGCAAGAACAAGACCGAGACCTGGTCTTGTGATGTGATCTAATTAACACCTCGAACACCTGTAAAACGCGATTGAGCTTAATTATTTAATATCGTTTTCTGTATTTTTCCAGGTCCACATAAAATCTTCATTCATCATGAACGGGGTCTGCGTAAGATGGCGAGGCTACATGGATTTGGAGAGACTGGATGGTTTGGGGGCCATAGAGTTCGATGAGGAAGCGGCCATGAGAGAGGACGCAGTTTTAAGGGAGCAGATGGAAAGATACACTCAAAGGCTCCGGGAGTACGAGGACAATAAACCTCGATACAGGTCGGAAGATGAGGTACGTCATGCCCCTGGGGCTCATGCCATGGGATCTAGCTCGACGGCCATGTCCATGAGAATGAGCCAACCGTTCATGAAACTTTATTAAAGTTATTAAATAGATGAAGGTACTTACGTTAAGGAATGGAAGGAGAGTGTGGAATGCGCAAATGCGATTGTCAGACGTTTATATTAATTCAGGTTAGTGCTTCAGTGGTGTTGCCTCATCTTTCCATAAAATAGTCGAAGTGCGAGCCAACCGTTATTGCCCTTGAAAACACTTCGAAGGGTCCGTTAAAAAATGTTTTAATCGCTTATGCGCGGTTTACATGATGCGAGCTAGTAGCAAGGGACTAGCAGTAAGATTGCATCGGATGTACGAGAGATAACCACGACGTTATTTTTGCTGCAACATGCATAATCATCTCAACTCTTCATTTCTCCCACCCCACGTATGATCTTCCAGGTACCATATATTAACCCAACGGATTTTCATATTTTGTTAGACTATGGATATGTGGGATAACTACCGGAGATCCACAGAAATTCCACAGGATGGCATTAATTCATGCTCATTGGAAAGTTCAGGCGTGGGAGCCTGCATAATTAGTCCGTACACACATGTGCAATTGTACGCTTCCAAGATTCGGGGATAATTGAATCGAGCGGGATTTCGAGATTTTCCGGTCATTATGATCGAGTCACGAGTCACTGTTGGGAATCACCATGACCAAAAGTCATGTGTCACCTCTCTAAATCCGAGTAACTATCTATTGCCTCGTGAGTAACTCGCATTATGTAAACCACGCATTAGTTATCTTTCCTATTCTGGGTGTCAACGATGTTCTACGATAAGCAACTTCTTTCTTGGAAGCCGTTTGTGTTAATAAGTTAATATTTGGGGCAAAGACCAACCAAAATTATAAATGAAAATATTAATAATTCGTTAAAGGTACTGCCCTGGGAGACGGCTCTGGTTGACAGAACCAAGCCGTGCAAAACCGCATATTAAAAATGCGTTTTCGAAACTTATTTTATATAAAATAGCTTTATCTAATATACCATAAACTGTACTATACTAGTAGTATGTCAAAGTACTACAGTTTATGGATCTAAATAATGCTCACGACTCTGTTCGGTATTTTCCCATATATTATTGCTGACTATCTCAGAGTAAATAAACCGCAAACTTACACATTTTCATTAGACGCACCATCGGTGCTGTAGAGCGTTTCTTAGGTTACACAACTCTTTACTAAGCATGCGCAGGGGGCGTGCGGAGAACTCTATGAGGTTATATTTTTTAGATGAAAATGTCGGCGACTGTCAGTTTCGATTCTTGACAGGTTTTGACAACTTACAATAATGTTGTGTTATGCGTCATATTTCTTGCATGAAAATATTATTCTGTCTTCACCGATAATATTATAAAATCACGAATTAAAATTATTTTCGGAAAAAATCAAAATTGCAAAAACTAGTTCAGTAGAAAAGTTACGTCACCAAAAATGTTTTTTTCCCAAATTTCAGATTAATGCCATAAGAGACTTCGAGCACGTAGATCAGAAATATCGTTGACGCCCATTAAGCATCGGGTCTAAATAGCGAATTGAACACAAATAATTCTGATGTCTGCAAAGTTTGAACACACCTAAGTTGAATCAAAATTTAATAACAATTTTATGAAAATATACATAGTGGGTAGTGAATGATTTTTTTGACATATTAGATGAAGCAACAAAATAACCAAAGATCTCCATTTACTCTGAAAGTTGTGATCTGATAATTTTATTATATTAGTAATAGGCGTGTGGGGGCATGAGATGTGAAAATTTCGTGTCTGTAGGGTACAGCTAAAAACCATATTCTATTGAAACAAACATCCTGAATGTTTTCTCCTGATTATTGTTTCTTTACTTTAGATTATGATTTGCCTATTTTAGCATTTTGCCAGCATTGTAGTTGGGTCTGATCTAACTTTTATACTACTTATACTATTTTATACTACTTTTATACTACTATAACAGTACTGTGAAAAGTATTAGGCTTTTACAAAAACTTCTACCGTTTAAATTCAAAAGTAAAAATTCACACGTTTCACTAATTTTCTAATAGTCAAAAAATATACACCAGTATACAAATTTGTGACGGTGGCAAAAAAAATCAGACTTCTGCTACCTCACTGGTAACGTGAACAACTGATTGTTTTATTGTATGTAAGTTTGTAGTATTCTGTATTATTGTAAATAGGATTCGTTGTTAAACTTTATTTAGTGCTGCGATATTTTGTGTAAATATTTGTTTAATTAAATTTTTTTTCAAACGATTAATTTTGTGTTTCTTTTCTCTCCCCCTTATCAGTTCTTTCTTTTGCTTTTTGCCTTTTGTTTTTATTCCCTTAACGCAACATCGATGGTAGGTTTACACGGAATTGCTTTGGATTTATCATAAGAAGGCAGAAAATGGTTTGACTTCAAATATTACAATATTTGAAGAGAAAACCTATGGCGGAAAACCTGTGTAACCTAAATAACCTTTGCAATGAAAACACTTTGCTGCTAATAATATTTGCATTTCTTTCATGATCACGATCAGTTATATCGCTAAACCAATAAAAAAGCAACTCAATTTTAAAGACCGTGGGGTTTTTAATAATTATATTTACCCTTGTCGAGAAATAGGCCTCTATTAATCCCACGTAATGAATTGCGAACAGATAATATTTTTAATAAGAGAAGGCGAGTATTCTGTCTTTTTTCAGTCTTATTAAAACATAACTTATGATATAATTAAGTGATTGTGCTAGATAGGGTATCTCACGCATGAGTGGAAAATTTGTAGGCCGAGCCGAAGTCGAGGCTCGTCAATTCGTAGACCTCGACTTCGGTTCGGTCGACAAACTTTTCGTTCATACGTCAGATACAGTGTCCAACACAACCTATTATTGAATTATGTATATATATTGCAAATTGAAGATGGTTAAATCATAAATTGAACAGCCTCACTTGACAGCCCTACGAAATGTACCCCAATGCAATTTAATAAAATACAATAAAAGTAGCAATGATTAAAAACAAGATGGCTATAATTGGCTGATAGCTGTTAGGGAATACTATTTTGTAACTAGTGATGAAATGTATTTTTTCTAGAACTTATTTTGTGCTGGAAATGAGTTATTTCTAACATAGTATTAGAGGAAAATAAAAAAAAATTCTAAAGAGTAGCAATGAAAAAAAGTGCAATGATTAATGCTACGTGGTAGTATTAAAAACTTCGCGAACAACCTCTGCTAATACGCACACCTTTAGTATTACCAAAAATAACTTTTAGTGTGAATGATACACCTTCCACGTAAATAAGTCATATTACAAGTTTCAATAGTTAAAAAATTCCACCTCCGACTCTGCTTTGAAAAGATCCTAAATCTCCCTAAGTATCCTCTTACATAAACAATGTAGCGTGGCGCTTATTTTTTCCATGCTTTTTTAGTATGGGCGGCTTTTTTGAAGGATTTAAGGGCTTACCGTTCGCTTCTGTCCCTTATTTGCTCCCACTAAAAAATAACAAAAGGGAATTATGAACGGTCTTGGATTTAATCGTATCAGTCTACAGGAAGCTTCGAAGTTGTCACGCTATAAAGATATGTTGATAGTTTACGGTTCCAAGGTAGGTAGCAGTTTAAGTAAAAAAAAAGAGAGAAAGCTTAGAATTTTAAGAATCAAAATGGTAATTTTGAAAATATAAAAATTTAGTTGTCTCTACTAAGCAATTCCTAAGGATTTGGTACATTCGTTGGTACCAGAATCAGTTTTTTTTTCAGTTGTGGAGTTAACCCTTAAGACTGCGTTTTCTTTGTATTTGCACTATTCTGCCAAGTCATTATCGTTATCTATAATAATATACGAGCATAGCTTATTTCTGCATATGTATATTTTTGCTGCTATTCACAGTGTGTCCGCAGCGCTGGACACTCAATTTAGTCCAAGAAACTTTACCAAATTATTCGCAGATCGTACACTTTCCAGACCATTTCCGTAAATGCCATTTAAACACTCCTTCCCACGATAAGATCAAATACTAAAATGGACATTGACAATGAGAAACGTTTTGAAGCCGCCGGTCTTAAGTGAAACGTAAATCCCTTAATAACCTCCTTTATGCCCAGATTTGCGCAAACAATATACAGAGTGTCCTCACTAAATCGCGCAAGCCCCAGATATTTGTCAAAAATATTTAAAGCGTAAGCTCGATTTAGTTATTCGCTGATGCACCCTGTATGAGGATACAGGTACAGGTGTCACTGAAACTGTGAGCTATCGTTTAAGGGATACTTGGAATTGACCTTATCTTTGTTCAATATGTGGCAGGTAGCTGGACGAAATTGATCTTCATAGTGTAATATATCAGGCAGGTAGCAACGCCGAGCGGTTTCTAGAAAATGTCATGTTGCAAAAAAATTCTCATAGATTTTACTATAAATTCCTCTGATTTTATTGTCAAACAGGTGTGGTTTGATTCAACGAAATATTCACTCTCCAAACAGCGACCCTCGAAAATTCAATATTGAAATCCTCCGACAAAAGAACAACTATTTAAGAAGTTTAAACTGCAGGGGTGTTTTATTGCGATCGCGGAGATATTTTGATTTCAATTAAATGGTTTTATTGAATCGAACCCCCTCGCAGGAATGTCATTATCAACCCCTGTGCGATGGGGCGACATTTCAAAGGGGTGGGCCGTAGATTGAGCCGGTTTAGATGTCCGACTGGCCGGACTGATCCGAGAAGTTTTCTGTAAATTTAATTTAAACCTAATTTTATTGTTAGGGGTGGACTGGTGAAGGCCTATCGTTCAGAAAAGAAAAGGAAGAAGTTTGACTTATAAGTAGTAAATCGTATCAACTGTTACGAGCGCGCAGTAAATTGTCTTTAACGCACGCGTGCGAAGCATTAGTTATTCACCTAATGAGTGCGGAAAGCGATTTTTCGCATGCGTACAGAATCATCCAAACTTGTTGCCTCTCCCAATTTCCTCTGAACTATGGAGACTTTAAAAGAGAAGATCAATGCTGTACAGCGCGTTCTACGAATTTTGACACAAATAAGTACAGTGGACTAAAGTGTTTAAAAATATGCTGGTTGGGTTCATAAAAGCATTGTTTTATTTCATTATACAGGGGGTACAGCAGTGTTTTTAATTCAGTTAGCCGGTAATACCTCCTACAAGCTCTTGAACTATCCACATGGAAAGTGGTTCATAAGGGGATGTTTGAACATAACCGATTTACTTCCGATCGCTTTAAAAATTTCTCTGACGGCAATTTCCAGCGGGTAAATCAAAATGTGCGAAAATTTACAGATAAAACAAAATTGCTTGTACGCCCTATTTGTAAACTGAAGGAAAGCAGTAACAGAAGCGGTACATAATGATGGGCGTATCGAAGATGGGAGGGAACGCATTAATCCATGCCTCTGGAAAACGGATAGAGAGGAATAACCAGAATAGGCCAGAGCGCCCGCAGTCAGGTGGAGACTTAAAAAGTCGGTCTTACATTAGTTCTGGCTCAAAGCCAAGACTGCGATCTATACAAGATGTCTCCGGAAACAATACCATGAATTAAACTAACTATTTTAGACTTCAAAATGGGAAAAAAAATTCATAACATTAGGTATGGGAAACATATCTAATACACAAACTGAAAATCGAGGAATTTGGACTTCCTCCTTTAAACGGAAAAAGAAGCAAAAATACACTGACGGAAATCCCATTTATAGACAACTTTACTTTGGTCGATCAGGAGCATAGGGGGGTGAAAATCCAGGAAAAGGAAGAGGGTCCCTCGACAGAGAGATTGGCCGTCAGTACGGGTTCCTAATAAAGAGCCCCCTCTAATTTGAGAGGGTCGCGCCCTTCAATGCCACCCTCGTTGCTCGTTATAGAAACAACGGAGAACTTTGGCCCTAATACACAATCCAAAAAAGCTCTCCTATTATGCGTGAATAATAAATCGCATTCCCTTGTTGTAAGTAAGGAAGATGGAATTTATGAGTAATGCGAAAGATATATTTTCAAGTTAACTCAGATTCACATAACTACAAGAACACAAAATTTCGGATTTCAAATTTGTCCCCAGTTCCCCCTTTTAAATCCCCCACTCATCTTGTTTATCAAATAAAACATGAATAAATTGTAAATTGAATCAATAATTAACAAAAAAAAATTTTCCTCTTCCGAATATATCGAACACAGGACAAAATCAAAATATTTCAATTTTGAGCTCACAAGTAGTCCTTAATTTCCCACATCCCTTTCTATGATTGCCATGCTGTCAATTTTTCTTGTGGAGCGCCCTAAAGATTTGGACAAGTACTTTGCTGCTCTTAGGACTAAGGCAGGTATGGTCCGATATCCAGATCGAACTCTAAAAATCCTTAACATGTGGAACGCATTAACTAATCCGATTGACGGATTAAAGGGCAAACATTCACAAATAAAAACCCTAAACTGCAACCCTATAGGACCTCGGGACATGTCTCAATTGCGTGGGAGACACGAGGTGAACAAACAGATTTTCCGAAATTAATTCCGAAGACTTCAACTCAAGGGATGAACCCGGTGTATAAATAGTAAATCCCACGGACTAACGCTTTTAGCGGGATCAGAAAATTCATTCGGGAACGAGCTTAAGGGTAGATTAAGGCTGTCTTAGTTCGAGTGAGAGGGAAAGAATAAAACGGCAATTTCCCACTCCCTAGTAATGCGAGACTATCCGCTAGATATCAAAGTCTAAACTAACAGATCAACGTTCTTGAAAATGATAAATGTTGCGAAAAATATCGAAATATTATACAAAATGCGCAGGGTCTCTTGATATTCAATTAGTATAACTAATCAAGTGCTTAAGGCTTTCGTAGTCCAAGTTAAAGAGAGAATAAAACGAGAATTTCTCACCCCCCAGTAACACGAGGACGACCCGCTGGGTACGAAACTCCAAATTAACACGTCAACGCTCTTGAAAATCATAAATATTGCGAAAATGTCTAAATATTATAGGAAATGCACGGTGCCACTAGAGATTGAATGGGCGCAACCAATCAAAGGCTGGCCCTTAATAATAAATCATCTGTCGGATCCTGGCATTATGTTATTACTGATATTTGCAGCGATTCAACATCCTGTTTAGGCAAACAAGGGAACAAAGGGCCGTTGCACCGGTCAGTTTTCGCACAAAAGGTTATTGGGCCCTATCACCATTCCAGTTCGCTTTCACTTAGAAGTTAAGTAGGACGGAAGGGCGCAAGTGATTTTTCAAAAGGATCGATCTTTCAGTTGGTCTTTTGGTCTTTTTTGTTGTCGAGAATTTCAGTCTATTGTTGGTTGTAGGATTCCGATATGCATGTTAGTTAGGGCATTTAACTTTTCAATCGCTATTCCTACAACGACATTGGAACTTTTACAACAGCAAATAAAATACTGAGCGGGCACTAAAAATGGTACATTTTTTTCTTTTCAATTTGGAGTTCATTTCTGAGAAATTGGAAAAACCACCGAAATGAGAAGTTTAATGGGTTTAAGACGAGACCTCATAGTAGCGATGCGTGTTTACTGTCTCAATCAATCTGCTCTTGTGTCGCGTAATGAGCAGGAGCGGCACCTTACGTAAAGCAAAAATATTGACTTAAAACTGGATTAACGTCCTCCCAAGCCAAAAGTAAGTCGTTTCTTAAGTAGCTTAAACACCGTTTCCCGCTCACACTCACTTTGTCCGAATGTTTCCGGAACACCCTGTATATTTCGATAGGTAGATTACTATCTACCTATCGAAATCGGTGTCTTCTTACTAGAAAACACCAATTCGACGAAAACCATGCATTTTTTTTTTTATAATAATCAACACCATTATTTACTTTTGGCTTATTAATGAGGTTGTGATAAGTCAAAACATGCTTGAAATAGCAGTAACCTTTTCAGAATCAGCCTTCATTGAGCTCGTTCCGCCCTTATTAGACACCCAGAGGGGGAGCCCCCCGGGCTTCGTGGCCCCCCTTGCGCTGTCAAAAACTAACAATCGCCCTCTCAGCACGATCGTGCCATTCAGGCGCTCAAAGGTGCCGAAGTGCAAAATCAAAAACGAGGGATTCATATTTGTGTTTATGATGCCCCCCGGGTGGATTCAAGTTTAGCCACGTTTTTGTTACAGTATTTCCCAGTTCGGAGAGCATATGTCATGAGAATAATAAGCTTTGAAATTTTTAACTGACGTTTTAATGCTGTTTGCATTCCTCACAGGTATTTCTCAAGAGGTACCATAGAAAGGGCGAACTTTACTGCTACTTTAGCTCGAAAATAAGGACTTTTGTTGCTACTTTGATAGCGACTGAAATTTATGGGTTTTGCCAATTTCATCAGGATTTAATGTTGTTAAGCGGGATGCTCTTGTCAGTCTAAGTTTTCTATCTGTTTAATGAATATGAGTTTACATTATCCAAATTTTGAGTCTAAAAGTGGTTCCCTTCTCTTGCAGCTCAGAATGGCAAATAATCATCTGGGCCATCACGGTCATCACGGTGCCGTCACATCCCGTTGCCATGGACCACCAAGGTAAAGAGATAGATGATGGCTTTTTAAGACCCACAAGGTGAAAATTATAGGGTGTCAGTAATTCATATATACAGGGTGTGTATAAATATTCATGAGCTATGGAAAACGGATTAAAAATGCAATGTGTGGTGTGGACAATAATGTGTATACAGGGTGTTTCCTGAGTACAGTCCCTAACTTCAGGGCACAATTTCTTATGGCGTTTAAAGAAAAAGAGTTCGTATAAACATGTGGCCGGAAACGGTTAAATTCCGAGTTACAGGGTGTTGAAAATTAAAAAATGTACATATATTATTATTCGAAATAAATTTGGAACCGTCAATGCGAGATTTTAAACATTTTCCTGTTATTGTTGGTGAAAACCTTCATTTTTACTATAAAGTCTAACAAGCTTTACCAAAAAATTCTCATCGTAATTCTGAAATTGCAAATCGTGAATTCTGCGTGGATATATCAAATGCGTACGGAAAGTATTGATGTGCAGAAAGTATATGCGGAAAGTAGTATTTTTGATAATTCTTGCAAAATAATACTAACATTCAGATGTTTTTTAATTAATGTTTTTTCACTTAAACCATTAAGCTGTTCCATCTAAGCTAAAAATTCGTCAGTCGTCACATTAGGGTGACAACATAATATTGGTATACGCTTGTTCTCCGGGTCATTCGAAACAAATGTTCCACTGTCCCTTCAAAAAGGGTTTCGCGATTTGCATAGGGCCATTCGATGTGCTTTTTCTGATCGAACCCTTCTCAGTTCAACTGGGAATATTAACGTCCGATATTAACTTGTAAACAGATGTCAGAAATTTTATGTCGATTTCACGTTTAGTGTTTTTTTGTCGTCAGGATTATTAGATGAGATAAATCATCGTGTTGACAGGGTGATGATAGGGCTGATTTTTGCCTCGGGAACTGTCTTAAGAACGCAAATTGAAGCATCGATGCTAACGAACTTAAGGGGGAAATTAAGCAGGAACATTTTCCATGAAACTGTAAGAGCCCCATGAGCTTGATTGCTGGTTTATTAAGGTTTAATACTTACTAGTTCAATACATGTCACTTCTTATTTGATTCGTCAAGTAAACAAAGAAATCTGGGGTGTTTGAGTAAATATTGACACAGTTCTCTTAGGTGTTATTTCTGAAATAATTTGGCACAAAACATGGCAGAGGTGCACGTGCCGAAAAGCCGTATTAGGCCACGTGATTATAAAATTTTGGGAAATTACGGTTTTAATTAAATCATCGATGACAGAAGAGATGAATAAAATAATAAATTAAAGATGAAAAATTAAAGAAAAAGGAAAAAAGAAGGAGATAAAGTAATAGGGTCTCGATAAATGGCGGCCTAATTTTTTCCAGTAAGATCTCGATCAATTGCACTGGTCTTTCAAGCCCTGTTATACAGTCTGTCCGTTTCTGGCGCTTAACCATGAGCACCTCGGTAAAAAATGTTGGAAGTAAAAGAGCTAAAAGTGGTTCAGGTGCCTAAAGTTCATGTTTTGAATATTTAACCCAGTGGCGGGTCTATCGTTCATAAATGTTGAAATATAGTAATTTTTCTCTTAGCACAAACACAATGGGAAAATATTCTAATCCTTACAAGAACATAAGACAACACCCCGATTGTCACCCGAACATTGAATTATTTGTCTAGTCATATTTGCTGCTTAGTCAAGCAAGGTGATACGGATTTACTTTAAATTGTGACATCTATCCAAGGGGTACCCTTGTCAACAGAATCCCAGGTAAAATCACCCGATTTCCTGGTCTAATCACCCCCCGTTGTCGCTACTGTGCTCTTTCTAAATGGTGACACTTACACAATGGTACAAAAAAGCCCCTTGCAGTAACCCAAACACAAATTCTCAAATTGAACCATTAAAACGGTTAAAGAATAGTGCTGGGTCACTGAGTCTGAAACTGATATGTTTGAAGATCTTTGAACTTCTCCAAGGGCTCTTATTTTATGTCAGGATGTTATATGTACCGACAAAAGGACATTTGCTATTATCTCGTAAAAATGTAAACATCTAAATTGACACTTGTATTTTTTAAACTTTTTTGGGGAAGGAGGTCAAGCCTCCCTTTGGAGGAGCTTTCCTAAGGGAATAATTGAGGTTAATTGTTTTATTGATATTGATTCCTTCAACTAAGCTCTAAAGTGTAGAATTATCTAGCACTTTTTTGCTTTTCATGGGGCACGAGTATCAAAAAAAAAAAAAAAACAAAAAACGAAAATTTTCAAGTTGAACCATTAAAATTACTCAAAAATAACGTTCGATTACTGGGTTTGCAAATGATGTATTTTTTGATCTTTGAACAACCCCAAAGGCTCTTATTTCATGTCAGAATACTATATCTGCCGACAAAAGGACAGGCCAAGGCTGCCGTTACAGAAGCCTCTTCAAGAAAATAGTTTAGGATAATTTGAATAAGCTTTAGAGTGTGGAAATATTTTACGTTTTATTGTTTTTCAGGGGGGAGCGAAGGCTGACATAAACGAGAGGAGCGCCGAACGGTTTTATAGCATTCTCCGACTCATTAATGTGCAATGAAAGGTTTTGCCCGTAAAAATAACGTTGGAAATTTATGGTTTTTTAGCTAGTAACATTAGTTGTTCTAAAGCCCAAGGTACTTGATTTATTCGTCATAAAGTTGTATAGAACTGCAACACTGTAATATTCCCATTGTAATAAATTTAACACGTGTAAAGGAGAAACAATGGAAAAAATACATATTTCGTCGTAACAAGTGTGACTAATTACACAATCGCAGCAGCTTTATTAGGACGTATTAAGGAATTATATACGGTTGGTATCCGCAAAAACGAACCCTTTAATATAAAGCAAAATTGTCTCAGTGGAATATAATGCCTTTTATTTCTCACCCCTTTCCCCAAATCGGTAAAATTATCAACATGTGCCGCATTGACCCCCTAAGTTATGACTTTATAGATAAATGACCGCTCGATACAAAAAAAGAGTTATAGTTTTTGGGATAATTCGTAACACGTGTTCGACGACGTTTTATGACCCATGGAAGTCAGACAATTTAGTTACAGATGGAAAAATTATAGAGCGTTTAGGGGGTCTGGCGGCCCTAGCAAGAAGTTGAGTAATAATGAAGGCAAAATCGAAAACAAACGAATTTCCTATCAACAAACAAGTTTTTTCATTGTTTACGAACTCTTTATTTGAGTTTGTACTACATTTTTTTAGCAAATTTATACCTGTTTTTCTCAAAAACTGATCGATCGATTTCGAATCGCAATACACCATTGAATGTAATTTTGAAATACCTCTAATTTGAGGTGTCACTTGCCCCATGTTTCAGTTAAAAAAAAATGTCAATTTTTAGCTATCGATGACGTAAGCAACGTTGACAAAAATAAACAAACGTAAAAAGGAAATTTTTTTGGCCTATTTCATGCTGCTTTTAAATTTTGAAAAAATAATTGTTAAAAAGTTACCAGGGGTTGGTCAATTTAGAGACTTACGGTATTGGCCCAATGCATCGTAGGCTCGAATGGTTCCGGGCACCTACCCACCAAAATTCCTCCGATTTCTCGGAACCGCCCTAAAGCACGATTTCAAGACTCGAAGTAACCTGAACAATAATTTAAGTGAGAATAAACTTGTAACTACAGGAACGTCCTATTAATTATATATAACAATAGGAGCGATACTAATAAAAAATGTCCATTTTAATTCATAAACCAATTAAAATCGATTTGTTTCCAATAATTTGTGAATTGCCATGTGAGCAACTACCAAACTTCTTAACGAATCATGCATAAAGTGCTAATTCTACACTGGAAGCATTGGTAGTGTGATATTTATTTTTTCCGTAATTGTAAATAAAAATTATAAATGCGGTCACGAGCAATTTGTTATAAACAAAAAGATCATTCGGGTGTGAACTTTCTCTTTGACTTTTCCACATCGGAAATATATAAACTGCGTAACAACTTTTTGCTTCAACAGCTCTGACTATAATTACTGATCGATCATTTTTAGAACACCGATTATTAATGAACCAAAACTCATTCCCGTATGTTAAAATTGAGATTATGCTTTTGATGATTCCCCAATTAACCTAGGATTAAGTTGGTAAGGGCACGTGCACGTGTCTACATGGGTGGCCACGTGATGAGATAAAGAAGGGTCCCATGAATACGTAATTAAATCGATCTGATCTGTCGCTCACTATTAATCGTATGACATAATAGTTTGGAGCTATTATAGAGGCTTTTGATCGGGTTTTATTTAAAATCGGTATTTTTCGCGGTTCTGGGTGTTCCCAGGGTGGCGCAAAATTTACCGCAAAGAGGAAAAACATTCCAAAGGAATCAGTGGCCGTTTGGCGCATACAATTTTCAAACTTCCTTGGTGTTCAAGAAAAAAGTACGTCGCTGATATTCGTGAACATCGACTTCCCTCAATTATTAATATTATATTAACAAAACACAGTGTCGTACCAAAAGATGGTTAAAAAGATGAAAACTCAAAATTCATAGAACTTAAAAGAAATCAATCAGTAGCGTAACTCCAATGATTGTTCTTTGCTGTTGTGTCACTTCCATTGGAAAATCAGGGTGGTACTGAGAGGTGAATAACAAAATAGTGAAACTGAGTTGGTACAAAAATCTGTTTAAGTTAAATAATTTATGTCAGTGTTTCACTACAAAATTAACTCCGATAATTCCGTTAAAAAGGAAGAAAATAAATCGAAAAACCACTTAAAATCCTTTAAATCGCCCAATTTTCGGAAGCGTTTCAAAGATGTTTTGTTTTCACAAATGGCTTTATTTTTAGTTAACGATCCTGAAGTATTGAAATGTTTTGACACATTTCTCTTGGGATTAATGTCACGTATAAATCTCACACTAATGGTTCACATGGAGCGGAAACTGATAATTTCACTAAATACGACAGCTTTTATCTTTCTTCCTATGCCGATAAATATCCCTGTGAACTGGTTAATAATTCTCACATCGCTCTAGTTAATTTATTATTATGTTGATTACCTTATCATACGAAGAATTTTAGCGTTGAAAGTGTAAAATGGATTGTAAACGCGCAAGTTGGGCTACCTGTTTTTAATAACTTAATATCGTTTTTAATTTTAAGGTAAAAATTGACAATTCCGTTTTTGCACCTTTTTCAATATTTGTAACAATCGATGGCGTAATTTGTAATTAGAACCTCTACGTATTTTTCAGATCCAGCCTTTTTTTTTAAACTATTTTTTCCATCTTGATTCGATCTTTCAGAAGGGTTATGAGTGTTGGTTTAGTTGCGAACTCTAAAATTCATTGACCTATGAGAAGTACTTTAAAATAGAGCTTTTTTTTCCGTTGGCTGGTTTTTGTTTAAAGAAAATTCAGATTTGGACGCCCCTGGCTTGAGTGGTTTATAAAAACACGCCTCTCTTTTGTATACACAATGAAATAAGTTCGATGCGATTTACTGAACCACACTTAACACAGTTAAGTAATCATCGAATAATATCTTTATATATCCTTGTAATATACTGAGCATCCGTTTATGGAGTTCAACTATGAGGTGTGACTTATTTCTTCTTTTGTTAATTAAAAGACAGTGCAAACTGCATTGCTGCAATTTAATATGTGATACATGAGGGTAATCAGAAAAACGGTCGAATTTCAGAAATGTAAAAATTCAAGATGGCGCAAATAAGAAAAAACAAAATTGATGATGATCGCCGGAAATAAATATTTAGAATTTCGAATATGACTACGTTATAGAGGAGGAAATTCCGCAGTAATAAATTGTCAATTATTTTGAATTAACTCAATAAACAGCCTGAAGATAAAATATGGCCGTCTTTCCAAAATTTCAGTTTTTTCCTCGGAAAGTCGTCTGTTTTCTTTTTTATTTGAAAGGGCATATCTTTGAACTTCAAATTTCGTAATTGAATTGAATTTCAGGAACGCGCATCCTATATAAATTTTAAAAAGCCGAAAAAACTTGATCCTACGACCCTTGAAGGAATCACATTCGTTTTTCGAAATCTAAAAAGTTCCATTAAAAAAATTCATTGATTGGCTTTCGGCCATAACGACTTGCATAACCCAGCTATAATTCAAATCCTGGTAAATTCGACGAGGCCCGTCCCAGGCCGAAAAGGTTCTTGGCCCTTCAGTCCTCGGCCATTTGAGGAATAATTGAATTTTTCACACTTGATTACTCTTCATTCCCCACTAGAATGGTTTTAAACTACGTCCATTTAACAAAAGGCCAACCCTTTACTGGTATTGTGAAAATTTAATGTATCGGAAGAATCACGCCAACTTAATGATGTTGTAACAAATGTAATAAAAATGTTTTCGATTTGTTCACAGACTGTGCATGTCGTACCCCTTTGGATTCACCAAGAGAAATTTTAAAGGTTTTGATGTAGGTAAAAAACCGTGACATCCTGGTGGTCTTCGGAGTAAAGCTGAACTTATAAAGTGAGCCTCCAGGTACGTGTTACATAAAGTAACTTGCGAAGATGGCATTAAAGTAAAGTATATATTGACGCCAAGGGTGAGGGGACCTTCAGCCTTTAATCATCTTAGTCCTCACAATCATAGATATTTTTTAAACTCGGTATCTAAGGACCATTAATATGGTAATAATACTCTAAGCGGATCTCACTTCTAGCATAGTATGATGGAGACCTAATTTCCAGTGAGGGATAGTGAAGCCTCATCTTAGGGTGAGAAAACTGAGGCCTATTACGACTTTGCGTCTCATTCCAGATCTGTATTTAATTAACTTTGAGCGCCCCGAAGACTGTTAGATCTAATCGTTTCAATTCATCTCGAGCCAGTTGGACTCAGGTAAGAGTCGGCAATGTAAATAGCAAATATGTTGGCTCTGTAGGAAAATACCTTACCAACGCCATCTGTCGTGGCTTTGTAGTTTCTGCTCAAGTTTGGTGCAACTCTTCAAAATTTGAAACGGCACATTCGTGAATTTCAAATGGCGTAACTTGGCCGCCCTTTAACGCATATCTTCATGGTGAAACTCCAGAAACGGATACCCTGTACGTATTGGAAGGTATCTTTTAGAGTATCTAAGTTAGTTCAGGTGTGGTCCCTGCCCCTTATTCGCTAAGGATTAGATTACGCTTCGCGTCACTTGGCATGGGCGAATTGATATGAAGAGGACGATCATTGTTTCACGCTCAGCTGCTTCCGATTATTAGGGAGTAACAGTGACTTGTAACGTATAATTACGAAACCCGACCTGCTACACGGCTTTTTGATCCCTTAACAATGAGTTTTAATAAATAGAAGTTAAAAAGAATATTTTTCTTTTAAAAGAAGTAATTACAGGACAAATACAAAAATAATAAATGTAAAAGTAATAAATAAAAAAATGTGCAGACAGGACCTCTGTTAAAAATAGAAAGAAGTGTTTTTCTATAGGTCCATAGGAGCGAGGTCAGGCAATCCCGCAGTCCGCTCTAGTAAAAATGTTAAATAATATTATAAAAATACAATACGAGCAGCTATCGGAGCTTCAGCTGCATGCGAAAATAGAGAACAATTGTTCACTAGTTAACCAAGACTAAGTATGTGCAGCTACTTCGTGTCCCCATGACTCAGGGCTTAGTATTTAGGCCACAAAAGTTACGATTCATATAAAATGTAGCAATCAAAGAAAAAGAGGAAGCAGTGCCAGTGTGGTGCGCTCATTAAATTATAGGATTAATGGAGATGAGAATTTGCTTCAATGAATCATACTTACAGGCATGACATTCGATAGCACATCAACTTCAGAGTGAGTCCTGAGAAATTGAGAAACATTGAAATAGGAATTCTCATAAGATAAAATTGCGGATTATTGAACACGGATAATTTAGTATTTCTTTCATGTGATCGTGAGTTAAAGTCAATTCACTGCACGTGTGCGTGTTAAAATTTTTACCACACTACAATATAATTTGATAAATTTCGAATAAACATGAAAAATTAAGAAAAATACTTTCATAATAAAAATTATACCCAACAAGTGCAAGAAATGCGTCTTGCCGCACTAGGACTGCTGAAATCGTTTTGCCAACTAGCAATTAGTACGGGGTCAAGTGTAACTTCCCACAGTCGTTAATGAAATAAATATTATGTTAGTTACATTTCAGAAATGGATGTGATCCGTCACTCTCGTAAGATTCTACTCATCATTATTTTAAACACCCTCAGATCCCTTCTGAATCTCCATAACACTAAAATCGTTGATTCACTTAAGTCCTTTATACATTCGTCCCGTCCGTTCCGTATGGTTTTCAATTTCGGAAGGATCGTTATTGATTTCGAATTGCCCCGGAAAAAAAATCATTGGAAGCCGACAAGAAGTTTGGATAAATTCGGTTCTGTCTCAGTACCTCTGCATAACAGGACTGTAGATTATGAATGAATAGTATATTTTATCCATCACTCATCTAGGTAAATTGGAAATTCAAGATGTTAAAGTATTTGGAATTACCTGGTATGATGAAATTTATAGAAAAATTAAAAAATTTCTACGATTGCAATTACCGACCCAAAGAGTATACTAAAAGACTCTTGATTTTGGGGTTTACAGTACGAAGAGAACAAACATCAAGAGCCCGGTAGTAGTTTTCATAATAGCTGCTAGGTGTTGTGGAATATTGCGCTACTATACTATATAACTGTCACCCTGTATAACGAAAATTATGCGTTTTTGACTCTGGGTCTCTTAGTATTTTTTGTTGTTTTGTAAAGCATTATCGCCCCTCAGATATCTCCATCATAATATATGTGAGGTAGTAATTTAGATAGTAGTAAGCTGTTAGAGTTTAGATTAGTTCAGGTTAATTCGGGTTAATCCAACTCTCTTTAACAGCAGGAACAACTTTTTATCAATGAATTATAAGCGGTCGGTTTTCAATATCCTTAGTGTAACAGGCCAATAGGGTAAGCATTCATTCACTACAGCTCATAACATATTTATAAAGTAATATCAGTGACATAATCTGCGTTAGGGTCGGCGATTTGCATAAATCTGCATCTCATAATGGTTGGAGGGAAGGCAGGTGCACAATACAAATCAAAGTTACAATTAGCCCTATCGGCAAACTATCCATAACTAATCAAAGGATTTGCTGTACGCTGATATAAGAGTAAAAGGGTGAAACGTGTATATTACGCCATGGAAATTTTGAATCACTAAAAATGCTCAGTGTTCAATATGTTTAATACGTTAAATTGCAACATATATAAATGTTTTGTTTTAGAAAGTAAGTAGATGAGGTATAATAATAAACATGAACCCAACATTAGAGCCCCCAAGCCACTGCAGCGAAATTAAAGCGTTCAGCCCCCGTATAATTTTGTGCTATAAAAAATTATGCAAGGATTGAAAATTATGCAAATCGAAGTTATAGAGGAGAAATTAACACGTCACGCCCTGATTCATTATCAAGATCTGGTGACAAGTGTACGTAGTTTGCATATTCAGCAGCAGCTGGGCGCAATAATCCTGCAACAACACCCCCAGTATTTAAATTTGATTAATCGTCACGTATACCCTTCTCAGTGTTCTTTTTGGCATCCACTGAGATGAATCCCTTTGACCTTCTTTTACAGGCCCATGTTACCAAACACACATCTTAACTTTAGGCATTGAGAATGTGAATTCAATGGATTAATGACCCTACAAGCAGCAAAACATCCGGGATGAGGAACGATATTAAATCCGTGAATAATAGGTGTCGCATATCAATGCCAATTGAATTGTCAGGCAACAGTAGTCAGTAGTATTAACAGGGCAAACTGTCAGATTAAGGATCGTTGGTCCAAAAAAAATAGATGATAGGGGTATACGGGGTGGTCCCTAAGGATGTTCCGATATTTAACGAGCTAATTATCTGGATTGTTCTAAGGCGAAAATGTTATAAAAACATATGTTTTAAAATGAGTCATTTCCGAGATACCGGGTGTTAAATAGTAAGAAAAAATATATATATTTTTTCGTATTTTCAACATAGCGTAAGATATTTTGTTGAAACTCGATATACCTACACAGCAGTCCAAACAGAGCATTTCCATTCTATTTAAAGAAAAGTAGCTAAACGCTAGATGTGCGTAGGGGTGTTACCTTGTTAATTCTTATCGGGGAACGGGAGGTACGCCATTGAAATTTTCCAAAAATGGATACATTACAATATTTGTTGAAAATGACTATCGTTTGCTATAATACATGATTATATTTTTATATTATATCTTTTTCTCATAAATTCTCAAAAACGTTAAAAAATACCAAAGGTGTACCCCCTACCCGATATCTGAACTAACCTCACACGATTTCACTATATGATGTCTTAGATGATCACAGCATTGACTCGCGCAGAGTAAAGTAATGTTGAATGTCCTCATAAAAAATAATTTAAAGGATTAAGTTCCGGAGATATGAGTGACAACAAATGATTTTGGTCCACTGTTGTCTTTATTTTATTATTTATATATTCCCTACATTTTATTTCTAAAAAAACGACTTATCGTATCAAAAAAAAACACAAGAGACATTTTTGATATATCTGGAATCTGTTATTTAAAAAAATGCATTCAATTCAATTACACACTAGTGGTGTGTTCCAACACTCCTATTCTCCTATAAGAATTCGTATGTTAACTTATATCTATATATAAGGGAAATGTACCATTTGTACTACGGTGCAGGTATACCGAGGTTCAATAAAGTACTTTGCCCTATTTGGGAAATACGAAAAGAAATATATGTATATTTTTAATATGTATTTAAGGGTATATGTTTATATAACATTTTCGTCTCAGAACAATACAGAGAATTAGCTCGTTAAATGTCGGAACACCTTAAAAGGGAGCTACATTGAAATGAGAAAAATCAAATAATTGTAATATTCCGAGAATATAATCATCAAAAACCATCAGCTTTACTTAAAAACTCTTCTTTTTTTTCATTCAACCTCTTTTCGATGAGTTGACTAGGTCTCCAATGTATACCTGCGAGGTAAATGTAACCAAAAACTAATGTGGCGATTTAATTTGAAAATGTAATGTGTGTTGCCTACTATTCGATGTGTCTCGACTTACCTGCTTTATATCGCTCATGATAATCCTCTCAGAAAAAATGCAAGAACTACATGCATTCGTGATTTCAGATGGTGTCGGCGACATGCTGAACACAAGGTGTTCTAAATATACAAAATGAATAACATTATTTTCAGGTACAAAAGAATTATTTTTTCAGAATTTTATTTTCCAATTCGGTTGTAAATAAGGAAGATGCGTAACAGTGTTCTCAACTCGTTGATTATCAGTTTTTCTCAACAAACGTATCTAACAGTTAATATGATGACTATCCAAGAACGTAGCGGGTATTCCCTGCAATCGCATGTGACTAGATTGATTATGTTTACATCGTTGATGATCACTCTCTTAAAAAAATTCTGTCACGCAAATTCAATAGCGACATTATCGACTATGAAACACATACTAATGCAAAACTTTCATTTTAATGCCTATTAGAACCTATTTTTCGATGGGTATTTATCTACCCCGTTCCCCTTAAATAGTTCATATCACTTAAAACATGCAAACAAATAATATGGCAATGAAAGGTATTATGGTTTTCAATTCAATCTATCAATAATACCTCAATAATGGCCATTATTGAAAACTACAAAAGATGTGGTGCTTGCCTATAGTGAATGAAATTGATTGTTGTAATAGAACACCCGCGCAAACAAAGGACAAGCTCAATTAACTCCAGTAAACACAATAAGAGAAAGAATGAGAAAATTACAGGTATGTCGGTAATTTTGTTGAAGAGCGTGTAATAGGGGAGTTAACATGTTAGTTATTTGGGCATTGTTGGTGCAACTGGACTGGAACATTACCCGTAATATAGGGGGTTCCACCCACACAAGCGACATTTTTCCTATATTTCTTTTGAAGGAATTTTAAATGCAAAAGATATCTAGAACACCCTGTAGATTCTGAATTTTTTTTATAAGTTGCTATGTTTGTCACTGATGAATTCACTGATATTTTACGTGATAATTTTAGATTCTACGTCAAAAAATATACCGAAGGTCTTTTAATTTAATCATATTACAGGGAAAGCTAAACTATTGTTCGGTTCTGTTTTGAAAGAGCTCTATTCTAGAATAACCAACACCAAAGTTTCTATGCCATTGTCACAGCAAACGCGAACTTTTAGTCGAAAGAACTATGAGGCTGACTTTTTTCTTGAGTTGATAATGCAAAAACTGAATATATATATTTTTTCTATTGAATGTTTTCATCCACTTATTAAGGGTATATTTTTCTATATACATTTTTACAGTCAACTTTAGCAGTTTTCGAGAAGTTTTATTCTGAAGGATGGCATCTTTCCAACACTTTTAAAACCGTCCTTTTAAAGTTTCGTCCCAGTTGATTTTCACTTATAAATTTATGTCCGCAACTCTGTAACTTTCGACATACAAGAGATAATTGAAAATGCTTCTTACCTAAAATCTCATAAGAATCAGGCCAAAAACTACAAGTACGATCGTATGTGTGTTTAACATAAGAAATGAGCACTAGTGCCGTGGGTACGCACACAGCGCATTGTTTGTTTAAAGGGTTTGAAACAGGCATTTTCACCCTTTCTCTAGAACACTACACGTATAGGGGTGATATTAATAATTGCGTTAAGTCGCTAAGTAAACATATTCCTACGATACAGGGCGTTAAACCGCGAATTTAAATAGAGATATCTGGCATGAATAATATCTGATTTAATTCAGCTGTTAAGCTGTTTAGGGTGATTTATGCTGTCAACCAATACGATTAGAGAAGAAATACAAAAAATAAGGGAAATGTCATGAAATTCCTAGTCAAGAATATTTTGAAAATATTCCGTTGTCCAGCCATTTTATACGGGGTGTGTCATCACAGCAGACACTTGAATCAAGATTTGGAACACATTTCTTTGTTAATTCAAACTTGTAAATTATCTGATAAATGCGGGGTGTTCCAGAAAAACTGTAATTCACACTGCAGTACAAATTATTGAAATGAAACGTGTATCAGAATATTCTTGTTCAAAAGTACTATGGGAAAATTGTGAAGTATAACTTGTAAACGTGTCGTAGCTCGATTTATGATTTGCAGGTGAAATGTAAAATAAAATATCGATTAAATATTAAAATGCTTTGATCTCACATTAGAGGGCTTGAAAATTTATTTAAATTTCAACAAATTACTTGCAGCAATGTTTTTCGGCAGTGTAAGTTCCTGACTCAACATTTCAGATCAAGTCACGTATACAGGTTGGCCCACCGAAAAGTTTCAGTCGAAGTTTTCTATCTTACGAACCTTTTTGGTTTTCCACAGATCCAGTTTCTTGAAATTTTGTAACTAGACTGCGTACGAAAGTGCGGGACACACGTTTATCAGGATATTGTGCATTATATAAATTTACAGTCTCGCTGACAAAATCATTGTTTCCGAAAAAGAGCAAAATAATTAAATTTTTTTCTCGAATAGTGGAAAACAATTTGAAACAAAACGATTGTATTTAAAGAAGTAAATAAAGCACTGATATAGTTAAAGTTATTAATGTTTAGGTAGGAATAATGATTTGATTCGCATTTTTTCAGTTATTTACTTAAACATTTCGTATCAGTTTTGTTACATTCTTAAGATAACATCGCTTTTAAATCATAATTTGTCGAGAAAGGATCATTAATAATTAAAAAATAAGTTGTATTAAATAGGTAATTGAATGACCTTTAAAATGATGTACAGATAGCCCTTCCCACTTAAGATTTTTAGGGTGAAATCATCCCCACTGGGAAAATAATCATAATAATGAAGTATCACCTTGACATCATAATTAACAGGTTCGAGTATCTTCGTCTCTGCATCATCTACATCACAAAACAGAAGCACTGTTTCCGAGCACAAAATCGCAAACTAACCAATTTCCTATCAACAAACAAGTTTTTCAGTGTTTACGTACCATTTAACTGAGTTTTTATTGCATTTTTTATTAAATGTATATCTGTTTTTTACAAAAAACTAATCGATAGATTTCGAATCGCAATACACCTCTGAATGTAATTTTGAAAGATCTTTAATCTGATGTGTCACGTGACCCATGTTGCTGTCAATAAAACACCGGCCATTTTGCGTTGCCGGTGACATATTCCGCATTAAAAAAAAAAAACAAAAGAATTAAACGTCAAGAGACAGTAGCTTTTGTCCTGTTTAATGCCGATTTTGAATTTAAAAAAAGCAATAATTTTTCAAAAAGTAAACAGAAAGTGTGGGGGAGTGTGGGACGAATGTAGTGTCGCACGGTATACGTATATTGTGTGCAACTTGATGAAAAATCATGGAACGTCTGCAGGAGGGTGCAACGTTTTAACTACAGCACTGAAAAGAGAAAAATGTACAGACCTACCGGTTCCATCCATTGAGAACAAGGGACCAAGCAGTCTGAAGCAAAAAAGCGTCGAATTCGAAACGGCTCGACTCGTCACACGTATTTTATTCACGCCGCGTCAATTTCGTTTTCCCCTTCCGAAAAAGACCCGAAGAACTGGTAATCCGTTATTTATTAAAAAAGTGCCAAGAGCTAGAACCTATTTAGCGGCAATGATACATCAATTTTGACGAAAATAAAAAATGATCGATTGGTAACGCACACTTGATTTATATCAAAGGATTAAAAGAGGGAGTCTGCGGGTGTACAGGGAAGGACCTCGAATTTTTCCATCAAATGTGATACCTCGTATCAGGTCCTTTTGCTTCTTCCTCCAATGTTTTGTTTCTAATTTTCATAAATTTATTAGTTCGTTTCTTAATATTTTCATATATTTTAATTTTTCTTTACATAGCTCTCCTCTTTTTTTATTACTCGAATTTTTTTTTATTCCGCAAGTTTCCCTTTATAAACTGTCTTTACATACCAAATTTCATTGGACCATCTCAAGTGGTTTCGGAAATATTCATTAGGTTCCATTTGTTTTCTAAACCTTTGCGGTCCTCTATTTTCGCAACGGAGCATTTTTGGCACATTGTTTGTTTGACAAACCCCCATTATTTTTTTAATGTAGAATCCCACCTTAAAATATCCACCCGTCCTTAAGAAACACCCCGTATGCGCATTCGGTTCAAATATTTCATGTATGAAACATCATTTAACGTTGACCATACTAAATTAAGGTTGAAACGTTGGATGAACTTAAGTTTTAATATATCTTCTAATTTTTTCCCCCTGAACAAGTGCGTAATGATTGTTGAAAGCGCTCCTATTCCATCCCTGGAAATGAGTCCTGAACATGCAATCACAATCGAGCCCTTCATAGTTTTGTCATGTTAAACTAACCCATACGCCCTCCACGTGCGCGTTAAAAAACTCCCCGATAAAACTGTACAAAACGTGCTATCTGGACATTTTTGTAAACATGACAAAGCATGTAATCGATCGTGATGACACCGAATGGCAGAAATAGGCACAACGAAGGTGAAGTAAGTACCTAATAATTTATAAAATAGGAATTTGCAAGCAAATCTGTTTCACGACCGTTCAGTTGGTTGCAAATAATCGAGCCCAAATATGTAGCTTGAGCATAAATAGTCACAAAACGAAATAGAGTATTAAGGGAATTTGAGGTAAAAAAAATGTGGGTTGAAGTCAATATATGGAAAAAATAGATTAAAATCTGAAGAAAATTGGTTACTCAAAAAAAAATGGAGGGAGACAGGAGTATTGATAATAAATCACTACGTACAATAGTGAATCATTTATTCCTTCTTTAATTATCACATATCTTTCATGGAAAAAAATAGACGTTCATAAATTAAGCTTTCGATATGGTAGAACTTTTGCGCGGGCGCAAAATAAATAATAAAAGAATTTTAGTAAATTATTTATTAATGTATTACAAATACAAATACAATGTTACACTACAATCTAAACGCATGTGAGACATCAGAGGTATTTCAGTTTCTTCATATTGCCTCTGACATTTCATACGAAAGATCTAATTCACCTCGCGGGACAATTTGAAAGGTCTCTGTTTTGGTGACACGAAAGCGGAATTATCGAAAAAATTTAGGTACGAAAGCAAATAACAATGCTAAAACAAAGTAAACGTCACACTACAGTTTAGAGTAAAAGAAAAACAGATGAAACGCACTTAGAAAAAAATCTAGAGCAATTCGTTAGTGATATAATCAACTAATTCGAATGGCACAATTGAAAATTATCATGAAAAGGCAAGACAAAATAAATTATTAATAAATATGTGTCATTAGTCGCGATGATTTCATGGTGTTGAGACATTATATTTGTGACAATACCATTAAATACGTTTCGCAAAAATTACGTTGTTACATAATCAGAATTAAAAATAATAATTGTAAGTATGTGAAATTCAGGGTTCGATGTATTATAAGAAATTTGAAAATCCTGTAAAATTCTTTCATTCGTTGAATAATAATCGGCGACTTAACCAACGGGTAAAATAAATTTTTAATTACTCAAAACAATATACGCGTGTAGCTAACACACGAGGAAATATCGGAAATCGACCAGCGACATTCGCAGCAAAAGATGTGTTTTAAGAAAGCTTTAATTTTAGCAGTTAAAGTAGATACAAAATCTATTACTATTAAGGACGGATTTTTTAGTCTTAAAAGTATTAAACGTTACATTTGCTGGTTATTTAAAAATTAGTAATTTATTTCTATCATTATTTTTACATTTTAGAGCAGCTTACGGGGTGGCAGCAGTACAGTAGTAAAATACGTTTCAACGGTTCTATAAAACATTAATTATTGTCCAAGGCAATTTTAAAATAGCGCCTATGAATAACAATTAATATTTAGATTTCAAATCTTCACATATTACAAATATTAGGAAAACCCTGCACTCTACGAAATACTATTGCTTTCTACACCATTAAGTTAGTGCCAATTTACCAGTCCTCGTAGATTTGCCACGAAGATAATTTCCATCGAAGCACAAGAATTGATGTTCTAATTTCTTTGTTTCTATGGAAACTATCTCCTTAGTAGCTCTACCAGAGTTTTGATAAATCAACCCTTAAAATAATAAATCAAAAAGTTTATTTAAAGCAATTCTAAACGCTTTTTTGGTCGCTACATGATTACAAATACCTCAGCGTAGGTCAGTCAAGTGTTTGCAACATCAAGGTTTGGACTTCCTTGAAAGTAGCTCCTATATTGCCTGGAAGGCTTAGCTTCTTAGCTATAATAGATCGCAGCTGAGACAGCATCTCGTGGCATTTTACGCATTTCTGGTAGCGTTCCTCCCGGGGAATGTCCACGCCGAAGGAACCCACTGGTGATTGAACGTTGGTTCGGATTACTGGGCCGAAATGGCGTAAGATCAGTTTGAGAGTGACACAACCAACGCTCATGTATCTGAAAATAAATGAGAGAATATGCTAAACAGCTGCTAGGACACAGAAATTGGATATTTTTGCCAGACACTTCTAATTTGGAATTGAAGGTCGTCTCTTTATGGCAAAAATCGGTTAATTTTCGAGGAAAATTTGCATGCTTGCTAAAATCAGTAAGATACCTCCACAAAAATGAGCGAGGTTGATTGATTTGTATATAACGCTGCAACCTTTAAACGCAATGAAATTGTAACAAAACAGAAAGTGATTATTGGATATGGGCTTAAAATGAAATAATCAATATTGGAAGAAAAACTTTGGGAAATTTTACATGTTTTAAATCTCAGCTTTGCATTCCGGATTTCCCACAGTCATTTTCAACGTTTCTATGCGAAATTAGCCTGCCGTTAAAGTCGACAGCACATTGATAATTGAGTAGGTATTAAAGTAAATAATGCAGTAGGTACCCAATTTTCAGATTTATTCCATTTATAGTTTTTCATGTGTCAGTAGAAGGTCATTCAAAGGTTTCTACACTGATTTTTTTTTGTCATGGGAACTAAACTTCAGTTTACAAATTGAGTGGTGTCGATTTGCATGGCCTTAAATTCAAATTGCGCCAACGGACAGCCCCACGAAATAAGCGTGAAATATGTTCGATAAATCGGCCCCGCTCCGCCCCCGGTCAACGAATTAGTTATTCATGGGCGTGCGAAAGGACACGCGTCATAACATGGGTCAGCCATTTGACACGTCCAACCCTTTTCAGTTTGTTCTCACAATGGGTGATTTCTAAACGGACCATGGTAACAATTAGCTAGCAGCTCAGGTATTAAATGTCTCTGTTTCTGTATTACAGTAAAGCTGCACTTTTCCGGCCTAGTTCCCTTCAGCATAATTAGAAGGTTTCATGTTTTTTGGTGCTCATTTCGTTGAAACGTAATGATCTGTTTCCGTTTTGTTTTTCAGTTTATTCTCCGGTAGAACAGCTGACATTTCCCTTTAAAGGGCTGTTGTTTGTCGTGTTTAAGCCGATTGTTTCCGTGCAAGTTCAATATTTAACGTTATTAGAATTTTCACCATAATATAATTTTCAAAAAAGGAAGCGCATAACGACATATTTCCAATAATTCTTCGATATAGATACTGTATTTCCAAGATCAATCACATTTTTCCACTTTGTGGATGCACTTAAAGTCGCGCTTAATAATTGCGAAAATTAAAAAACATTATAATAAAAAAACCTCCGTGATTACGTAATTTATTACAATACGAGGTGTTTAAAAAATACGTGAAAATATTTGTGGGGGTGATTGCTCAGGTCATTTTATGAAAAAAGTTTCGATAAACGTGGCTCCTGAAATGTATAGTTTCCACGATACAGGGTGTTATTTTTTTTTAATTGCAGTTTTTGAAAAATAATTCAAATATCTTTTGACAGATTTTTGAAAACTTTTAAAAAATCATCAAAGCACAAATTATTTGTAGAAAATAAGGGAATAAACCCTTGAATTTTTTTGAAAATACTTTTGTATGATAAATGAATATGCAATAAAATGGTTTTCATTTTTTATTTCGTAAGCGAAGCAAGAAACGGCGAAAATTTAAAAGATAAAAACATGTGTTTTCAGTTGGTTTATCTTAAAAAAATATCGAAATTTAATTAAAGTCAGGGGCATACATTATTTTGTCAATTAAACTGGTTAAGGTGTGCCTCTCTGACGCCACTGGACTTCCGAAAATCCGAGCAAATGCATGTGCATATACTTCATTCCAAACGGCTTTCACAATTTCGTTTTGTTTCTACTAATATTCAATTTGTAAAAACTTCCTTTCGACAAAAACAACGTAATTATTTATTACACTCTTTATATTTAAAGTTTTTTTTAATTTAAAACAATAAATTCAGAAATCGAGAAAATCGTGGTGTGCAAATACTTTTTGTCGCCCCTGTATGCTGTTGTTATAAGTAGAAAATCTTTGTCAGATATTGACAAAGAAACGGATCCAAAAACGTGTTTTGACGGTAACCGCATTGGCACTTAGGGTCAACTATGGGCAAAATGCGATTTCAAATTTACAGGTTTGGTAAACTGTAATAGACAAAGACTTAGCTGAATGGGTGAAAAGTTGTGGGTCCAAGAGATATTTTTTTCTCGGAAAAACCGAAATAGTCGATTAAAAAAATCTTGAGTTATAGCAACAGATAAATGAAAATTAAAACAGTGTGTCCAAGATAAGGATGTACCGAGTTAATTTTCCACAGGTCTAATATGCAGAAATATTAAAATTCAAATACTATATACACATTATTATTTCGTATCGAGTATTGATTTTTCAACCTGTGAGCTGTATATTTATAAAAGGCCACAAAGTTTTTTGCACGATTCGAAGCGATATTATTTCTTAGATGATTCAGTCGGGTGTCAGCGCAGAAATAAACAAGTTCTTTGTTATACTGAATAAACTAATAATCGGGATGATCGGGTGTTCATTCTGTTGTTTTAAAGACTAGTGCAGCTGTAACTTAGAGATTGAAAGTGCGTGTAGCCAGTTATACTTTTCTCTTTGTGTGGTGAAAGTGAAGTTTGTAGTTCTTACATCGTTGATACTTCGCCCGATCAAGGGTAAGTCGAAAGGGGTTTCCATCCGTACTTTTTCATGTTAAACTGAGGTTGCACGTGGGATAGTGTGATAGGGCGTAAGGGCTATGACCTTACAGGGGGGAGGGCTATTATGAGTGAAGAAAGAAGTCGTTCGATTTCGTTTTTTTCGACACTATTACCTTAATTGCACAACTTTTCTCCCTATTACTTCTATCTTTTCTACAACTGTTTACTAGATCCCTATATTGGACAATTCCTTTTCTAGGACGCACTATGTACACTGTATATATATATATATATATATATGTAATGTATGTAACAAGCCAATTTGACTAGCGTACAACGATTTTTTTTTCAAATTCTGCTTATCCTTATTGTCCCAGGTCACCAAATTTAAAACACGTGTCGAGACCCCCTCCATGACGTTTTGAATAATAAAATAAGAATAATTAAGTATCCTTAGCTGGTTTAAATTCCAATCTGGCTTTACATATTATCTTAAATTTCGTTTGTAAAGTTTCAATTGTTGCTTAGTTTGGTCTAGTTCTTCTCTCGACGACATATTCCTGCCATCCCTGGTTAGGTAGATATCCATTAGATTACCCTTTAAACCACCCATCCCTCATCTCATTAACGTCAATCAGTTTCGGACTACTGTCGCCCTATAGCTCATATATCCAAATAATCGTTACCTGCTCCTAACGTGTTTGCATATAACACATCAAAACTCTTCAGTCATATTCAAATTTCGAAAGGTTCTCGATGTCTCGTTGAAGAGTACTCGACGGATCTCTCAAAAAGACAAGGGTAAAACGACACCTAGGGTGACTTATTGTGATCGAGTTGAATATTTGTCATTTTGTTTGTCTTATTAATATGCAGATTATGCTAAACCAACGGGTTGCAGCTGCTTCTTTATATACTCAATTACTAGTTTGATGTTTCTTTTAATTTAACATATATATCAAAAAACATTATCGAAACATCGCAGGCGTTTTTAATAGTGTCGCTTTATAAGGGGTTATACTCGTTACGTAAATTTGAATACCGCACGCGTCGTTGAAAGTCGGCATTTGTTGTACTCTAAAGGACAATAAAAATATCGTGCGTGTAAGAAGGGCCGTTCGTCCTGATTATTCTGGTGTCGATCGTGTATCGTTTCACTGTAAATTGGGGCAAGTAAAATATGGTCATTATCAACATTATTATGATATGCAAGTAATACTTATTGTTTATTCAGGGCTCGGCATTGTTTGCTCCACCTGATCCTCTTTGAAGCTCAGTTTTTATATAATTGTTTATTTAAAGCTCAATTGTTATTATTCTGGTTTTGGAATAGTTACTTAGTAGGAGGCAGAACATGAAAGGTATTCTATGATGCTTTTAAACTTAGCTAATTAAAGGGAAGAACTACCGTAATAAATACTAAATCTGACTTTTTATCTAACGCCACCCAAGATCTAAGAAGCTTGAAAATCTACGATGAAGATTCAAATTAATTTATATTACTTGTTACAGTTTCATTATTTTATCCCTAACAATTTACCCTTTTCTTCGATTTTAATAAAATATTAACAGCCATTCTATAAGATAGAATATTGTAGCTCCTGAGTTATTTTTTCTTTTATTGTTGTCCCTGAGAATATGATTATGTACAACAAAATACAAACTTAATTTTGCCAACATCAGAATAACCTAAAAAGGAGTATTTTGGATACGGAAATTTTTGGCGTACCCAAACCTTAATATGCATATTGGACATTGTCCATTCGGTTTTGTACCGTTCACCATTAGATCTAGAATTGAAAATAGAGATAAAACCTTTCATAATGCGATCGGAAATTCAGAAAGTTTAATTCACCAAATAGTCACCAAGAATAATGTTTATATCAGGTATACTATAAACTATATACTATAAATGGTGACAATTTTTAACAAAATCTCTATTTTATTTGTATTACGCAGATCTAATTTATTATAAAGGAGGTTATAATTTCGTTTATTTTACGTTGTTAACCCACTCTCCTCTTAATCAAATCGAGCTCAACTAATGCGTGATATCTTTTACCCTCACGGATTTTTGCAACTATCTCAAAAACGGCTGAAAATAATTATATCACTGTATAATAATTTTCGGTAGAGAATTTATTGATAAATATAGAGTGTTCTATTTAACATTATGATTTAACACTCATATTTATATCCTTCTAATGTCGTACTATTTTTCCCATGCCCTATATGTAAATCCAAAAAATATATAATACTACAAGATACACATACCTAATAAGAATCTATTGCTCAAATTTCAGTTCTCTAGCTGTGGTAATTGAAAAGATATGCGCTTTTCAATTTAGAACTGTTGCAAAATCAGCTAAAAAAAATTTGTTTCTAAAACAGATCATCATAGCTATGACATATGATACATAAACTGGGGTTTAAATCTTCCAACCCATTCGAAAATGTATTAAAATACACGGTGTTCCACTTAAAATAACAAAATTTGTTGTAAGTTACACATGGATCTGGCTATGTCACAATGATACCAATATTTTAATTGATCAGATAAAACTCCATTAGCATCCAAAATTTCAGATCTCTAGCTATATTAAAACCCCGCAAACTTTTAATAGGACATTCACCGTGAGTGACCCTGTATATAGTCATTATTTGTGTCATATTATAGATATTAATTATGGATCACTTACTGTTCATATTTGCTTTGCAATAAGTCTAGAAGCTTTGGCAGGACAATCACGCAAAGGTCCAGGCTCCAAATGGTACTAAAACAAAATATGAAATTTAATAGTTACTACAGTTTCCTAATTCATGTGGTATTATCACAAGTTTATTTTTTTATAAACATGAGAGTATGTATTGTGAGGGTTATTGGAGAAACTAGAAAAAGCTGTAAAACACAAACAGCATGGATAGATAGAAAGATTTCTTTTTGAGAATTCGATCACACAATGACCTCAAATGAATAGTGCTATAGAGTGTTTTGTTATAAATAGGCAAAGGTTTATATTTTTTTATCTACTATCCTCCCTCATGTTCTCCATCTAACGAGTTGTACCACTTTTTGGTTTTAAAGTAAAAAAGTTGAAAGTCGTCTTTAATAGACCAGATTTGCATACATGTATGTAGTATTCATAGGCTTATTATCATGTATGACTTACTATTTTGTGTTAGTAACTCCCAATACATCTACAAGAGTACTGAGATCGTCCATAAGCACCGCTGATTCAACAGAGCTCTTGATATCCCTATTCCTACAGTGGGAGAAAACTAGCCTTTGATTTCGCTTTCGCGTGGTCAAAATGCTCATCATCCGCTGATGGCCCCTCATCAACGAACTAAGCGCCTCAGCTTCAGACATGTCTGGAGAATGGTGTCTGAAGCCTAGTATATCATGGTCCTTCTGAAAATTTTAACAAAAATTTATTTGATAACCTTATTTAAAATAACTGGAAGCACCCAAATATTTTCTGAAAATTTGAAATAAAATGTTTTTGCCAAAACTTTAGACACGGTCGGGCAGTTATCTTTTTGATGGATTTTAGTCCATTTTAATGATACAGACGTTTATTTTTATTGAGACCGGTCAAAGTCTCTTAAAACATGTAATATTCGGAATACGCATGCAAAATTTTCGCAAATGTGCTTCTCGCATTAACGGCTCGGCCCCTCAACTTAACAACGTGTCAGATATTCCCAATTCTTCACCCTAATATGATTATCAGTGTAGGTTTTATAGAATTATATATTTTATATAAATATTGTCTGGAAGAATTTAGAACGTTTGAGCCTTTACCATGTATGTTGAGCTTAACCAAATCCATCGATAGCTTAAAAGCATATATTATTCAATTTTGAAACAACTTTCATTGGAGCCTAGGTTACGACCTACGACCTAGGTCAACATAAAAAAATATGACGTCACAACTTTGATAAGTATTAATAAAAATTGAATAAAAATAATTATCAATATCATAATGATAAATCAATAAAATACATTTTTCGATTTGTTTCGAGGTTTAGATAAAAACATTTCATAATATAAAACGATTAAACATTTTAGGACTTTTTTGTATATTTCTTGCATACTAGAAACTTACAGGAAGGAATTCGTCAAAATCAACTCCGACAGGTCGGTCAATTCGTGACGGCACAAATTCGTTCTCCTTTGAAGCATCATCGTCAGAAGAAAGCTTCTTGACGTACAAATCTACGGGCGGGTTCACTATGTGCAGAGATTTGGGTGGATGAGAATTCTTGATTTCGTTTTTCACTGTCGTCACATTGGCCACGCTGGAATTGCGATGCGGTTTCGAGAATGAACTTTTACGGGAGATCGCTCGTGATGACTGTATGCCTAAAACGATATAAGGGTAAAATATATTGTTCAATTTGGCGGAAGCTACTGCAAGTTGGGAGCAGTTTATATGACTTTTTTTAATGCATAAAAATATTACAGTAATACAAAGCCTTGAAGCTTTTGATAATATATGACAACAGTGAAACCGAACTTAGGTTATTTGTTTTCTGAGCGAATTTGATATTAATCAGAGCAGAATTTAGACTCACGTCATTGAATGCTTCAATGGTAGATAATAATCATGAATATATTCATATTAAGGTAGTTTACTGAAAATTTTCAAAATTAATAAAGTGCTATTTTTGGCATGTATCGATTAATTTTAATCTTCAATCTCTTAAATGGTTGGAATTGAAATATTGACGAGACGAACAAAAAATGAAAATAATGAAATAAGGTAACTTATCCCAATTTAACTGATCTTGCGGGACAGTTTTCGAGATAATAAACTGAGCTAACCTCTATTGATGCTAGCTTCCGATGCACTGTGCTTCATTCCGTCGTTATGATTCTTTATCCTCGTCTTCTCATTGTTTTCGTTGACGCTGGTTTGTCGATGAAGATTGAATTTAGGAGTTAGTTTCGTTTTGGCAGTCGGCAATATGTTTTCGGCGTCTTGTTGTTTAGTAAGTCGACTGAGGTAAACCTAAAAATGTATTTTTTCATAAAAACAAGTTCAAAACTAAGACTTCAATATGAATGCTTCAAATTTCACTTTGGAGTCAAATAATAATCATGAAATTAAGAACTCCAGCGAACCGTTTTAAAAGTCTAGACCTCACGGCTAATTCAATGATCCAATCATTTTTCTTAACCTGAATTAACCAGAATGAATGACCCACGTCCAATGGGTAGTTTCCCAGTAATGTTTTAAAGTGCAACTTGTGAAGAATAAAAAAGTAATGTGGTGAAAATTTTCACACCAACCTTTATTTCCATAGAAACAGCTAAATGCATCGAAATTACCTCGGCATTAACGTTGCATTAATCGTCTAAGATAGTTTAAGGTTAATTAACGTATGTGAGGGCGAATTTAAGCCTTTTCTTTCAGTTAAAAATCAACAAAAAAATTAATACAATACGTACTTGATCTAAGTTCGATTTAGACCTTGAATACTTGTTGGGACTTATGGCAGGAGGGTCAGACTTATGGAAGTTGTTCACGTTATTGTCCAACGAAAGGGCTTCGAAGTTGTCAGTCAGATGATGATCTCCCAAAATTTGAGGCTCCGCTGGATCATGATAGGGCTCAGTAAACACAACGGGCACTGAAAATAATAAATTTATTTGAAATTATCTTAACAATTAACAAATGCCCTTGCAGCATTATTACATGAGTGTATCGTACATATTTCTAGTGATCATTATCTGCAATATCAAACCATCAATTACTATATTATTTTGTATTTTTCATATAAACGGAGAATTTAAAATGGATGGAAAATTTTCATGCGAGTTTTTTGCCTTAATTGTGGTTCATATAATTATGCAACTAATCATTATAATCTTTCAGAAAGGATTAGTTTAGGTTCAAATTTGAAGAACCTAAAAAGGGAGCCGTGTTCAAGTGCCTTTTTAATTTTTTGAATCCAGTAAGAGTTCAAGCAAGATTAATGTTATTTTCAGTTAGTTTTAACTGAGAATAGTGTGCAATTTCATACCACAACTAATAATGGAGAAAAAAACAGATTGTTGCATAACAATTTTGGATGTCTTGTTCGCGTTGTGCATATTTTTATACGCAAAAAAGTAAATTTTTCAAAAAAAAAGTCTAGAGGGAATATATCAGGTGTAATGGAAGGCACAAAGTAAACAATGAAGGCTGGAAATTTGTACTTTTCACCCAGTCATTAATACAGGGTGCTACCATTTCGCGGAAATGGAGCTTTTGTAAAATGGAAGAGGCACAGGATGAGGTTGTGTAACATTTACATCTTACAAGTTGTAAATTTTCTTTTATGATATCCGAAATTTTCTAGAATTAACGTTTAATGTTTAATACAAATAAAATTCGAAATACTCGTTTTCTGATCCTAAAACAATTGTGCATACTTGTCTTAATCTTATCAATCCTGTATATCTTACAGTTTTGGAGATTTCTATGCGTTCCAGCTAACTTGTAGCACCCTGTATAGTGCAAATATGTATATTAACTTTTCTCACATTTAGGAGAATTAACAATTTCATTCACATTCATATTATTAAATTCACGTTGACCATATGACAATCAAACGAATTTTAGTAATAACATTGACATTCATTATAAAGAAGAGTATACGATGATTCGAGGTAATATTAATTGCTTGCAACAAGAGCTGAAAAGTACGATGAAGTCGCACCTCAATGATCATTGATCCGTTAGGATCGATGATTTTTATTCATTAACTCATAGAAAATAATTACAAAAAAAATTAATGCTTCTCGTTATAGGTAGGTATTCAAATAATACGAAATCCTTGACCTGGGGCAGGTTTCAATGTAAACCAACGTTATTCAGCAAAGTAAGAATTATAAACTATATAAAGATATCGGTAAAGAAGATAATTTAGTAGTGAATTAGGACAAGTTTAAGATACAATATAAATTACGGTTTGCTTTATCATTACCCGACATGTTGAAAAATCCGAAATTATACTAGACAAAAAAGCCAGACCTGTAGGATTTTACAAGCAAATTGGGTCGCGTCAATATCATAAAGAACGAAACTTTATTATGGAACACTTTTATTTGCAAATGTGATTAAAGGATTTCAACTATACGTATCTAATGTTTCAGTGGATACGTACCTGAAGTAAAGTCACGTTCGGGCTCTTGGAACGGTTCTAGTTCCGGTGGGGGAGTGCGAGTCACTAGAACCATAAAAAAGATAATTTAATGTTAAAAAACAATCTAATGAAAGAATACTTTAACATTTTATTACAGAACTACGTAAGCAAAGTGAAATACTCCTTTTAGCGAGAGTTTGAATGGGAAACGAGGCGTGACAACTTCCACATTTGCACACATTCGTCCTGAGTTTCCGTACATTTTTCATATTATTTTATTCCATTACGGTCATCTGTTTACTCCTCGTCTTTGGCAAATATTCGAATAACTAATGCTTCTAAAAATGTTAAAGGCGCTTTCACCTTAAATAAATGCTCATTATATTCGTACATACAATCTCTGAGGGATTTAATTAAAAATATTATATAACAATTATCTAACATAATGTTACTAAAAATATGATGGTTCTAACGCGTCTACCCACTTCTTGGAAAGTGAGGATTGAATTATCAGTCAAAATAACCAAATCCGTTTCGTTTTTCAAGCTGTAATTGAAACAATATGCTTAACAGTTTATTTGCTCTGAATGTTACGTTAATAATTGAATGTTTAAATTAACGGGTATAAGAATATTAAAAAAAATCTTCAATGTTATTTTAGCATTTTAATTCACGAATATGCATGGTATACCATGAAAGTGATAACAACTGGAAAAAATGACCCATTTGATGCCGGAGTAGAAACGAATTAAATTCTACCATCCCATTGTTTTCTATTATCAATCACAAAGTATTCGAGTTCTACACTTCCTACAATTGTCTACAAAAACAATAGAAATACACTCATATAAACCTCACCTAGATTTTGTTTCATCAAATATAACTTTTTCGGATTAACGCGGATTTAATAATGTCAGTTATTAAAATCTTTTTATACAAATTCCATTGCCCTCCAACTGCTAAAAATACCATAAACGAAACATGACGATAAATTTGCACAATGCTTTGTCCACTTGATCGGCGTATCGAAATTAGCATTTGCCGTAAAATAATAGTTTTACGTAGGTAATTAATGTTTACGTGATTCGGTTTATCGATAATAAAATCAAAGACCAGTACCGGGAAAAGTTGGACATTACTTAAAAGTACTATAAATTTGCGTTGCTTAACAGTACTTGTAGGAAGATGTCTGCACTTGGTAGTTTGGGCTTGGTGATGCTTAACAATAATATGAGGGAAACGATAATCATTTATTGATAAGAAAATAACACTTTGTCGTTACTGTCATTACTAATTCCCGCATTTATTAGCCTCGTTTAAGAACATTATATACGGAAAGGTAAATATTTTTACTGTAACAATACAATATAAAAAAGCAGTTAATAGCAACGGCTTTATCAACAACAGGCCTAGGGTGTACTCAATTATTCATTTATTGGGACGAAACAAGAAATGATGCAGTGGCAAATTTAAAAAATAACATCATAATGCCTTTTATAAAATTACATCGAAATACCTTGTTCGCATTGTTCTATCGAAATAATACTCATTGAGATTTTCTATCGTTCTCATCCACCAACTTCCTTTATTCTGTCTGTGTTGTTTTACAGTTTTCAGATTTTACGCCGATTCTTCAATAACGCTTTTACCCTCCTTATTCACATTTCTATAGCAATTCCTTTCTTCTTTTAACTCTAAACGCTTTCATATTTCACTTTCTTGCTGGCCACATTTTGAGAGTGTTTTCAATAAATCCTTCAACTCCTTGGTGAACCACCAAGGAGTTTGCGGTGTAAAGGCACCCTGTATACTCCATCGATAAGTAATGCTTATCTCTTGAGATTGATGAAAAACTGAATTTTTGCACCAAGGTAAGCAGGACATTGACACTAAGTTATCTGAAGTCGGAGAGCAATCAGGTGGATCGATGATATCTACGAATCCAGTAGGGTTCTACAGTGAAAATTAAAATGAATGTGATTTTTTTGGAGGGGAACTAAACTATCCACCTCGGTTCTCCACATATTGTAAAATTTTAATGTCGAAAAGTAATGGAAATGTAACACGGACCTTAATTTGGCCGGTTAATGTATGAAAAATAGAAGGAAACAGGGTCCCGACTCTGAATTGATTGAGCGACAACGGGACGATCAAAAGAGCACATCCGCATTTTCCAAGGCAAGTAACATCAGCCCGATTTAATGGATCTAAGGAAACTAAAGTTTTGCCCCCGCATAGTGCGCTTTCTAAGGGGTAAGTTTTTGAGTAATAGTAATGTTGAAAATCAACCGACATTCAATGGAAAGCCACAAATAGAAATGACTGCTACTAGAAATTGACTCCGCAACAAATTTGATAATTTTAATTCACTTCCAAATCTAATCTATCTTCGTTATTATTTTATGGTTCACCTTTTTCTAAATAACGTTGAATAATGTTGTCTCAATTTCGGTTTACATTGAAAAGGGACCAACTCTATAACGATAAATGCTCATTCATTTAATTGTTGCTTCCATCTTAATGAAGACCGGCGTATTTCCGCCTGAATCGACCATCACAATAAATTTCAACAGCTAATTTGAGAGAAAACAAGATCCCATAGAAGTAAAGCAAATCATGATTCATTCAAACCCACTGGCTATGGCTAAAGGTCGCAATATGCTTCTTCCTAAACAGGTGATTAGAACCTTGATAAAATTTAAACCTGTAATTTAAAGTTTCTTGGTGGCATTGTATATCGTATGACTTGTGAAATATTAATGCGTTATTTACCTATGTCTACAAGTCTAAGAAATCCATTGTTAGCATGAAAACTGTAAAATCACACCTATTATTATAGATGGAGAGTTTGCGAAAGTGGAGCAGAGTGTCAAGAAAAAAAGGCCGCTTATTGATCCTGTTTACTGGGTATACTGTCTCGTGTAATTTAATACCTAGTTGGATTTATTGCAATGTGTTCCAGTTTGGTTTTCGCCATGATACGCCTTAATGCAATAGACAAGATAGTTTTACTATTTTACGCAAAATTCTAAATATACTAAAAACGATAGAATTCGTGTTTCACCGGACTCACATTATTTTATTATTTGTTGTTGAATTCTCACGAAGTGAGCCTTTCAACCCAAGTTCCCTCTCAACGATGCAACTGCATCGACCGATGCAGTTGTGTGATGATGAATACATTCTTAAATAACAGTTAAAAGAAAATGAAACATAGAACTTTCTATGAGAATTATTTAAATGATCTGTTATGCTGCAGCAGTTTGTAATAATTATGTTCAGTATAGTGTAGCAAACGATTATGCTTATTATTATGGTGGATTATGCATAAAGTCGCGCTCGGACATCATCAGTGAATGATCCAAATTTAACACGGAAAATGGGAAATTGGCTGCCAGGGTTCTTTTTTTCCCTTCTGTACCCACTTTGTATGAGCAAATGTTTGATGAGGCCAATGAGAAAAAAGCGTTGCCATAAGTAGGCATCAGCTTAGCTCGTTGTGGAAACAGCCAACATTTTCCCTATTTTGGAGATGAGGTCAAGATCTCCACGACAGCTTCGCTGTGATTTATCTACTGAGGATGTGGAAAAATTGATAAATTTAACGCGGATACAGATAAATGCAGGAAAAGTTTACCAGGCTGCTCCCGCAACTCGATCCTATATTTGTGTTCGTCTACTTGTAACATGTTAAAAATCAATATTGTAAAAAAAATTGCACCAATGATAATTATCGAAATATCACTTGCGGCTTATCAGACAGCCGAAGTACATATGTACGTAAGCCTTAACTTATTAAGGCTGCATTGTTTCCTGTGTCTAGGAGAGTCTTTACAAGGCGGTTTACCTTTTCGGGCCAGTCACGACCGTCCCGTAATGTCTGCATGCACAATAGCCCTACCGAGCACTTCAGAAATGCCTTGCCATACTTGTGTCTCATGTTTACCACTGTCGGATCTTCGTTTTTAAATTCAAAGTCTGCTTACAGGTCATTGACTATAACGGCCGGGAGATTTCACTTTTATCGAAAACCCATTAAAGTCCACAAGTTTCTTTATGTAATTTCACTATAAGCTCACATTTGGTGTGATAATAAAAAGGAAAAATAACCGATTGCTTATATGGTGGCGAGCGCTTACGCCGGTTAATGGTTTTCGTAAATATTGAGTTTGTAACAATTTTGCAATTCAAGAATATATTATAGAGTAAAAGTTAAAAATACAGTATTTCGGAGAAAAGGTTAAGTATGCGTATGTGCTGTAATCAAAAGTAAGCCGATAAAAGCCAAACAAAGGAACTCATTACCAATTGTCGTAATGGATATTGTGGTAACCTCTTTGCTGCTATGAAATGTATTGTACATGTCCAAAGGTAAAAATAGACGTTCCCCAAATCGTTGACCTTCCATACAAAGCGGTAGTAAAATGAGTCCGGAAGCCATGCCTACCTACAAACTTTATCTCTCTCTTTATCAAATAGGCCAAATGGTTGCGAGGCCTTAAATACGATAACGTGCTGAAGTGAAATGCGGATTTTCTTTTTAGCAATCATTTAAAACTTTCCCAGAATTTTTTAAGCAAAAATAAACTCGAAAGGGAACGAAATAACGATATTTTGGAAATTAAACAGAATATTCATCACAAGGATCAAATTCATGCTAAGTTGACTAACATTTTGAAGAAATCCCATCACACTAACGATGCAAGACCTGAAAGCTTTGCGAAGGGCATATTGACGTCAACGACGTTAGATGGAAAATAATCTTACAATATGTTAAGTCACTAAGCAAACGTCATTTTCACGTTAATCAATCTATAAATTCACATTTTTCGCTTCACATAACCGTTTTAACTTGCTTTTTCATTAAATTAATTTGCATATATTTCGCTCCACCTCTTAGAAATAAAAACCTGATCCCTGTTTATCATTATCTGCGTGTTCTCGCATTAAGGATTCGTTGCATTTTATTAATTCATTTTATTTAGTAGAGCGTCATCGTTAATTGCTTTCAATTTCTTGTGTGTAGCTTTCTCATTTCACGGCAAATAACGATGATTTTTACACCGACGGGAAGTAAGAATTTTTACGAACGTTGCCTTTGTAATTTCATAATCATTATTCCCAATATTGATAAAATAAGGCATGTCAAAAGTTGTCCCAAATATCGACAGTGTGTAACATGAAACATTTCGTAAAAGCCTGAAATAGCTTCTCCACATGATAGTTGATACCACTTACTACGAAAGATGCAGAATTTTTGCATATTTGTCATGTCAAATAATAATTATACATATTAGTTAAAACTGAATAGGTAATAATATTTTCAATTAACCACACGTTCAACAGCTCAGCTAATTTCCAAGACTTAATCGTTCTTACACTAGTTCGAACGGTACTAGTGGCACTCGGCAGTAGTTGAACATATGGTCATTTGTCACAAAAGGTCACGTTTACAGCCTTAGAAATGCGCAACCAACAAAAAAGGCATGTTAGGATGGAAATGCACACAAGGAAAGCTTTTTGCGAAAGATACGATCTACACGTCTTTTACGGTCTTAAATATTATGATATCCGATAGGTAACCATAATGTATTGATGAAAGTCGATGGAATATTCTTGTCAAGTGACCAAAAAGGGGGCACTAAAATTAAAAAAAAAACTAAAATAAAATAATTCGTTTTTCTGGAAAGTGACGGAATTGTATTAGTTTTTTGCTTATTAGATTTTCTTATCGCCCGCTAACACAGAATTTTACCTAAAATTCAAAATTTTTTGTAAATTGATGTTTAAACATGTTTCTTGAATAAAAGAGTTTGTGTTTAAGCGTTCATACGGGGCCTAAGTGCCTCCTTAAAAAATACACTACACATGTAAGGATATGTTGGTTAAATAAAACCCAAAGTTAAAATACGAGCTATTTGCGGTGCCTTTAACTTATTGTTATCAACATATTTGCTGACGAGTTGAACTTTAAGCACTAGCCCAGGATTGACCACAATAACTTCCGTACTGGGTTTTGCATTTTGAACATACCTATTCCTTTACGTTAAATGCAGTAAGTATACGTATGAATATACAATAGTAACACAGTCATAATGATTTAATTAAGGATTATGTTATTAGCAAACCTCCATATCAGTGCTCGCTATTTGAGTAAATCCCCGAGTACTAAACCACTCCGCTTGGTCGTTTCTTAAATTATGAACTCATTAAATAATCCATTAATAAGTAACGAAGGACTTTCTCTCTTTCTCGTTCTCCCCCACGATTTGCATTTTGCAACAAATGATACAACTACTAAATAACAACTGCAGTGCATTTAACGTAACTTTGCTTTGGCGGGTAAGGATTATTTGAGGTCACGGAACAATTTGTAAAGTCTTACGTGCAAAGATAATTTTACAGTTTGAAATACTTTGCCAACCCAAACAGCTTTCTAAGGCAGGTTTAATACTGAAAGTTGGTTTCTGGGCAAACTTTTTTGATAGCCAATGTTGAACTGTAGGCAATAAGTCAGCTAAAGATGAGTGTACAGATCTACAGTATAAAAAAAATGAAAAGACCGAATTTCAGTATACTAGACGTGCATATTTGGGAGTGTTTAATAATTATCTACCTGAATCTGAACTAACCCGAACCTACCAGAAGTTGGCAAATAGGTAGAAAATTCCTGATTGGTTCATTTTCAAAGTGCGCGGTTATTTTAAGTCGCCTCAAGTCTAGGACTAACTTGAGTCCCTCTTTGCCCACCGGTGCTCTTCTTTCTTTAAAACCTTTTTTTGAGAGTGACGCAGCAATAGTGATTTTATTTTAAAATAAAAATGAATAAAAAACAAAACTTTGCCTTGAGAAATGCTCCGATGATTGAGGCATGGAAGCTTCTTCCACCGCTTAACGTTCGCGCTTGCTTACCTTCATTGACGAATGTTCATGTTAGAATATACACACATATACATATATATTCGTCTGAGCAGGAACGAGAACACGATGAAATTAATTTGAAGATTCGCTTGCTTTTTTGGGTATATGCGATACTGAATTTACACTTATTTTTCAATATAAATAAAAATTATTATACTTACGCCCTCTTCCTCGAAATATTTCATTATAGTCCTTGAAATTAGTAATATTAGCAACGGATTCTTCTTCCGGATCGGTACCCGAAGTGCTCTCTTCTATTGTCTTCACATCCATACTCCTCGTCTTCAAACTGACAGGGCGGTCCGTCTTCGAAAAGCTTTTCCTCACACTTGTATTTTGTACAAAAGGACTTGGAGGTGAAACTGAATCCGAGGTCCCTTCCATGGGATGACATTTTTTCAGTTCTACTACATACACTTGTACGTGGTTTAAGTAAAATGAGGCTCCCACCTTAAAATTCAAAAGGCATAAGTTAGACAAATGGGAAATCTCACAAAGAATTTGTTTCGAAAATGTTTACTACAGGGACTCTTTAAATAATTATGCAGGGGATCCAAAAAACATTAGTAAAAATGAGTATTGGTGTTACAGGATAAAAAAATAGAGCGATTCAGCTAATGCTTGCAGTCTTATGCAAAAGTAGCTCGTTTTTATTTTCAATTAGGAGTAAATTTCACAGTTTTTTTATTTACAGCTAACGTTGTTCCTCGGGTTTTTTTTAGGAACGATAAATTAATTTAAAATATTTTGTTCAAACTGGCTAATAGGTAACGCTACCTGAGCCTTATTGAGGTAAAAAATCGATCTAACCTTTTTGTCAGCATTTTTATGCATCTCTTAGAAGGAGAGAGGTCAACAGGTAGATAGGTCGGCAAGGGGGTTTTTATGGGTGGATAGATAATGGCATCGCAAAATTCTTGATAAAATTGAATTCGCTTAACACCTAAATAATTTTTGATTGGAAATAGATAAGTAATTGCTGAAAATCCAGTAACGTTCATGCGGTCATTTAACGTAAAAGGTAAACACAGCCTGCAGGTAGGTGATTTCAAGGTTGCCACAAGCAGCGTGAATTAAATCTAATTTGGATAGACACACAAGTAAAGAATAATGATTCGTTTCGCAACTTATTCGCCCAGTTATTTGCATTTGGAGAGAATTGCATTAACACAATCATTCAAGGATACTTTATGAAAGAAACTTTTGCAAAAACAGAATAAAACACAAGTTTTTGTCTGTTAGACGTTTTATTTCTGAAATATATAATTTCCAACATTATTAAATATCTAATTCAAGCACCATTTAAGCTTAGATTTTGAGCCTAATACAAATTTGACTTTGCTCAACTTGTTTCTTAACGACTTTGTTATGAACAGGTCTGGTTATTAAATATAAAGTAATGAACAAAAAGAAGAAAAATATATCTGGCTAAATTTGAGCATTATTTGAAATTAAATTACATAATTCTGTTCTTTTAGTTAAGTGCTGTTTCTGGGCCCCATTCAGCTATCCAACTTAGAAACACAGGAAGCAAATTTCAGCGCCAAAGATTCCTAATCCTTTCCAATTTTTTCCTGGAAATAGGCTATGGATTCTTCCTACGCCTCTGGAGAAAAACCTGTCTCCATTTACTCTCTGCACAATGTTGTTTATGTAAACAACAATCAACAACATAAAGCCACTGATTTTATCACCACCCGTAACACTTTACTTTATATTAAACCAACATATTCAAACTAGGAACTGGTCAACTGCCAGGTCCCTATCCAAATCATGCTTGTATTTGTTCTATATTTTGATCCAATAAATTTGTGCCCTATACTTAGGAAATATCTTGTTTATTCATATGTATACCGCAGGAAATATATTCTACAAATTTATAATTCAAATTACACTTGGCTACATGGCAGTTCCGCGATTCTAAACACCGAATACGATAACGTTTTGATCGCGTTTTCTTAAAAGTAAATTTTCAGACAATATAGGTATTCAGGCCTACATATGCCAAATTAAGACACATGCTATAGGAATTCAAATAAAGGTAATAATAATAATAATAATAAAAGTGGTAAATGACAGTTAAATCACAATAAATGTCAGAATCCTTTTGTGAAGATTACTAACAATTGCTACTACCCTAGACAATAGTGGTCAAGGTATAAAAACATTTAACACTATTTACTTTCTAACTTTACTTATCAATAATCAGTACAATGTTCACTTACCAATTGATTCTGAGCAAATGAAATATCACAAACTCTCCCCCATGAGACTGGTACAGAGTCATATAACCTACTAGGTTCCCACCCTACAATTTTAAGATAGTCTCGAACTCCTGTAAACAAACACTCTCCATCTGGGTTGAAACACAAAGATCTCACAGCACCTAAATCACTCTCACTAGAAACTAAATTAAAATGTTCTAAATCCAAGAAGTTCACTGTTCGATCCACACCACCAGTAGCAAGAAGAAAGTCCTGAGGATGAAACTCTACACACGACACTGCATTTAAATGATCAGAAAATTCCTTCAATACCCGACCAACACGTAAATCCCAAATTTTCACTTTAGAATCTTCGCCTCCGGAGGCAATCCACTGGGCATGAGGACTAAATTTAATACTATTAACTGTTCCTTGATGTCCATTATATGAATAAATAACTCCCTTTTTTCGAGTATCCCACAATTTAATAGTGCTGTCCCCACTTCCAGAACATAACATGTCTCCATAAGGATTGAAGTCTATACATTTTATAGTCTGTTTATGGCCATTGAGAGTTCTAACTAATTTAGCTGCTTCCAGATCCCATACTTTAAGAGCACCAGCTCTGGAACCAGCACACACAATTTCTTCTAACTGGTTGAACTGAACACAGTCAATTGGTGTTAGGTGTCCACTTAAGGACATAAAACAGCTCTGCTTGCCTACTGCCCATAAGTTTACCTTCTTGTCATCTCCCCCAGTCACCATAACCCTCCCCGATTTGTGCCCCAATGCCACACAGTTTACATTGGCATTGTGAGCTTGAAAATCCTCTGAAAAATATACTGATATTTTAGTAAAACTGAAAGATATTTTGCATCTAAATATACTTACGGAGTTTCCATGATCTTTTGCTCAAAGATGCCAGTGAAGCCATAATATTCAGAACTGAATTCCATACAGGGGTTTGGAGACGAAATCATTTTAATTGAATTATTACCCCCATTGGTGCTTTACGACACATACTTTATAATCTGAGAAGCAATTTATTTTAGCAGAAAACAAGACAAGATGTTGGAACTGGAATCAAGGAATCAACTGTAATCACCAAGGAAGGGCATGGAACTAGGGAAAGAAAGAGAATTTAAGTGTAAAAAACTGGTATTGCGATATTCTGACTGTCTTCTAGAGATAATAATACGATATTGCTTTAAAACTGAGCTAATACGGCACAATTTAAATCTTTCACGAATGAGTAAACTGAGAGCAACAAGCTGCAAGTAGTACAGGTTGTCCTTCCCAGCTTCAAAACTCCTTTTAAAAAATATTAAATATTGAAAAAAATTGATTGAAGGTTGAAGGATGTCTTTTGTCATTTGACAGGAAACTGACGTATTGTTTGTAGGAAAAGCCAATGTGAAGGAAATGATCGGAAATCTGAAAGTATCAATCATAGTGTGAGTGTGTCATTTGTCAAGACTCGAACAAGACTACGTTATCTAAATCTTATCTCCCACGTAATCGAATTATGCATGTATTAGGTGAAATATTGCTTCTATAATGCATGTATAACAAATATCTACAAAATATTTTTATACGTATCAGTTTGTCTTGCGGGTCATGAAGTGCCACTTCCAGCACCTGAATGCGTGCGGCAAATCTATTTATAGCCGGTCCGCAATTTAAGCTGTCAGTTGTTGCTGTAACTTTTATAGGTTAGATAGCGCTCCAAATTTGAAAAAATACTAATATAATTTTTTTTCTTATAAAATTTATTGAATAAATTGTGAAGTTAGTTTGATTAATAAGTTATTTATCTCTTCCGCAACTCCATCTATTTTGAACGAAAATCTCTAGGTAGGAGCTAGTTAGCAAAGAAATTAGCGACAATTATAAGAAGAGTCGGTGATTTTTGAACTATTAAAAATAGAATTCCCCACTTACATAGCTGTTTATTTCCAGTATTTGCATCTTTTTCCACAACTCTTAAAACTTTCAACACAACCTCTATTTTTTATTCAATTATAAATTCAAAGTGAGTAATTATGTCTTAACCCAATTTTGGGGTGGCACAAAATATATTTTATTACATTTTTTTACATACTTAGAACCACTATCTTGATGTCTAATGCAGAAAAACCACAGAAATATGGGCGCCGCATATTTAGTGATAGGTGTCCATTATTACGAAGTGCCTCTACCCCTGAAATTGATGGTACCTGTAAATTACTCCAAAAGTAAGTTTTATTTTCACATTTTACCATTATTCAGTAATTTAAAATATGAACAAACTGGTTATCAAGTTAAAAGCACACCCTTGAGAGCACCTGCAAAATTGTTTGGGTAGATTTGTGATTAAAGCCTTAGAAACACAATTTCATTATTTCCACCTTTAATCTAACATTTTAGAAGAAAACAACAATCTCTCAAGTGTAATATTGTTGCCAATCCACTGGACATGCCAAAAATAAGTGAACATGTGGGTGAAAATGAAGATGGTGCTAGAAAGGCAATGAGATTTCAAAATGCAAGCTTTGATTGTGATTGTTATGGTACAAATCCTTATAATGATATTGCTGCAATGTCAGTTATAAATTTGTATAAAAGTGCCGAGAATTTAGATCATGATATGAATACATGCAGGTAAGATTTGGTGAACATGTCATAAAAGAAGAAAATTTTGTACTTGATTTTGTGGATCTAATTTTATCATTTTTAATAAAAATTCTTTGATCCTTTCTTGACAATATTCAAGAAAGGAATTTTAAGTATATTGTTAGTTAAACGAAAAATTTTTAGAATATCCTTCATCAAAGTATCAAAAGTATCAAAATTCAATACTTCTTGATTATTCCATACTTTTTACTCCCTGCATTAGTAATTGATTCTACTAAGTTAAAGGTACATTTCAGTTATAGGTTGTTAATAAATTTGAAATATTGAGAATAAAAATTGGAGCCTACATAAAGAGTAGACACACAAACTTTGATTTTTCCTTTACTTATATTCCTTTCATCAAAAAGATAGGGAAAAATGCTAAAGAGGAATTTACACAACCTACCTTCTTATAAAAAAAATTATGTGTAGTTTATGGAGCCCAATATATTACCTATCTCAAACAACTTCCATTTCTGTTGTATAATTCCTGGCAGAAGAAATATTCATTTTAAAGCACTTTATCTACTTTATGATGATAATGATAGTTTTTTTCTGCATTAGGTATAGTTCATATTTAATTTCTTATTTTTGTTATATAATTTTTTATGTTGTTATGTTTTCCCCTATGGTTAAGTTATTACTTCGAAATATCAATTACTTACATTGGTACTTTGGATACGACAATAAGCACGACATTTTCATAAGATTCGATATCTATACTTAAAAAAATCATGGAAATTTCATTCAAATTCGTCCAACAGTTTGCGATATTAACAAAAGTCTTGATTTATTTTCTAGTCTATATAAAACTCTATTGTAAATGTAATTATCATTTAATGGAATCGAACATTTCCTGTCGTTTCTTTAATTCATTTAAAAGACGAACACACATAATAATAACATCGAAAATATCGATTTTCATTGTCATAGGAGTGTTACAACTCTTTTAGATGCGTGTCTACCAATGAAACATAAATAGGATCATTTTATTATTACAAATTACTAGTAGCAAGGGAATTGTGTGTATTTTGTTATAAAGTAATGAAAAAAGCGTGAAGTTGTGTGACAGTGTGTCTTAGTGTGCGTTCTCCAATGAATTGTAGAAGACGCAGTTAAGAAGATATTTATTTACTATACGTTAAATTTTTATATATTTATTTCTTCCTCATTACCAATTAATCCAATTGCGTTTTGAATATGACAACCATAGAATATTGAGAAGTAAGTAATTTAAATTTCGTAGAATTTTGTTGTTTGAATATTTCCTTTTTTTACTTAAAGTTATTTATAAATAAATTTACAGCGATTTGGAGCGAAAATATCATTTTCTATTAATTTTCAGAGATTTTCTGCATGCCGAAGCTGGAAATTTGAATTTAAATCAAGACATCATAAAAAATCAAAATTCAAATAACGCTACTTCAGTACCAGAGCCCCCAGTGGAAGAAACTAAAAAAACGTTCAAAATGTATAATCAAGTTTATCCTAATCAAAACCACAATTCTTTGAATAAGTCATATGAATCTAAAACAAAAAAGTGTCCAAGACCGACTATATTCTTTGATGATGGCAAAAGGTACGAAAAAGTGTGGAATGGTGGTGTTTCAATAAACAGTACAAAATTTGAGCAAGGACAGATTTTGTGCAGGTGCAATTCTAATTTGCGAGAGATTTGTGTTTGAAATGTGACTTGGCGACATTATGAACCGCATCAATAGCTACATATGTCGATAACAAATATTTACAGACATCGGAAAGGTTGGCGCGAACTTGTTATGTTGCTAGTAAATTTTATTTATTTGACAAAATTTCAATGATTTCAAATGAATAATTTCTAATACATCAACCTTCCATTTAATTTTCAACAAATTTAATAAGTAATTCCATCTGAATCATTCATTACGGGTAACTTGTTTCTTGCCTGTAGGTCTGTAGATTTTGTTTTGGTTTGGGATTCCTCAAATGAAGATGCATGTTCACCTTCTGCACAAGAAATGCGACGCATTTTCGAAAAAAATCTGGTAGAAGAAGGTTTAGAACTGGAATATGAACCTGTAGAGAATCATAAGCTGTATTTTATAAAAGTAATTTTGGAATAATTGAATTTACACAAGAAAATTTGTATTTGTTTCTCTAGATTCATACTCCTAGAGAAGTACTGAGAAGATACAGTGAAATTTTGAAATTAAGAATGCCCATGAAAGAGGTAAGGCAAGTTCTTCTCTCATAGTGTTGCGCTTGATTTATTTATTTTTCATTCAAGCTTTTAATGCATTTATATTGCACTTTACGCACTGTATTAAACATTTTATTTATTCTTAGGACCTATGTAAATTACCCCGAGAATACAGACAGAATAATTTTGGTAGTTCCTACTTGACCCAAAAGGTATTTTTTAAACGAGTTCAAATGCATCGTTTATATTTACGTTATGGCTGCGGGCAGATCTAAGTTCATTTCACGCACAATTCTCGCAATTTAAAGCAAGAATAGGTAGCCGCTGTTAGTAGTTCGAGAAGCGATGCATTCGAATGCTCTACTTGTCAGTTTTTCTTTTTAAGGGGAGGTGTGTTGGAGTTTTTGTATTTTTTGTTTGTTTCAAGAGGAAATTTCATAAAAATACAAGTTTTAGATATACAGGGTGTTTTTCTTGTGTTTTGTTTTTAAATGACTGGAAATAATATCTGATATAGGTGAATTTAAAGTACCATATTCAATTGAACCTGTTTTTGCTACAAAATATAGTTCTTTTAATATTGGTAGATATTGCGCCACACTTATTTTTCTGCAAATAGGCTTTTATTTTTTTATTTTTAATGAAAATAATTTTTCTAAGTAAGGTTTAACAATAAGAGAGCATTAAAGTAAAGGGTTTCTCTGTATTGTTCCCTTACTATTTGACATATATCCATACTTCTTGGTTTATTTTACACATTCTAACCATCACAAAAGTTTGCCATACTAACAGCAAATCACGGTTTACAGCTCTAATCCTTCACATTGTCAGCTAATTAAGTAGTTTAGAAAAATAAAATTTAATAGATACCAGCCTTCAGACAAGTATCTCGTAGAACGAATTTCCTTTTAAAAGAAGTAAATGACCGGTGGGAGAAAATAAGGGAATGGATTTTTGTGGACAAGGAAAAATTCCCTGAAAAAGCCGAACAACGGTTTACTGCTATTTATAGTAGAGATAGAGAATACCTGTAAGTTCGTACCTGTAGTGTGGCTAGATATTAAATGAGAAAAAATATTCTCTTTAGGTTTGATACTGAGTCGCCTTGTTTTTTCACGCCAGCGATTCACTCTCGAATAGTTCAGTTTATTCTAGATCGAAAGCGGTTTAGCGATAATTTTAAGAACGATTTTGCATTTGGCATTGAAAGACTCGTAGATGAAAATATATACGAAGCGGCATACCCTTTGCACGACGTGAGTTATTCTACTTATTATGTGCAAAGTTTACGTCGTGGACCTTTCAGGGCGATTTAATAGCAGAAGGCACAGTTCGCAACCTTCTATACACTGAATGGGCTTCGATAAAGAAGTGGTACAGATACCAACCCTTAGACTGTGTAAAGGAATATTTTGGGGTTAAAATAGCGCTTTATTTTGCCTGGTTGGGGTATTACACCCACATATTAATTCCTCCCGCATTTGTTGGCGTTGCCTGTTTTATTTACTCTTTATCCACTATGTACCAGAATAAGCCAAGGTAACAGATAATAAGTAAAATTTGAAATTTATATTAAAAAAGATTCATTTTAGTAATGATATTTGTCAGTTGAATTTGAAGCACAAAATGTGTCCGTTGTGTGATGTTTGGTGCGATTATTGGAATCTCAATGAAACTTGTGTTCACTCTAGAATAACTTATTTATTTGACAATTCTACTACTGTGTTTTATGCTGTTTTTATGTCGTTTTGGGGTAAGTTCGGATAGACAGAGCTTTTCAATACAGGAATATAATTTAAAGCTTTAAAATAGATAAAAATATTTTTGCGGCAATTTAAGACCGAATTATAAACGTTCTGTTAATTGTAATATCAAAGTCGTTCCCATAGAAATGAAGATTCTGACCAATACCTACTCTGTGACTCAAAAAAATGTTTTTATTAAAATTACTTTTGCAAGTAAAGTTGCCGACACAATAATCATTTGGCTCTAATACAGGGACTCGTTCTACTAATTTTTCAATCGACTCTTAAATTAATTGTATATTTGTTACGCATTTATCGAATTTTAGCAACCACTTTCTTGGAAATGTGGAAACGATACTCAGCTGAAATAACCCATCGCTGGGACTTAACGGGATTCGACGTTCAGGAAGAACATCCCAGGCCGCAGTACTTGGCTAGATTGGCGCATGTCAAACGCAAATCAGTGAATGTAATTACGAATACCATGGAACCTCACGTGCCCTTTTGGAAAATAAAAGTTCCCATGACGATATTTAGTTTTTCATGTGTTTTGTTGTTGGTAAGAATTGAATAATTTTGTTCTCGTGAGTCCAATAGTTGAAATTGTAATTTCATCTTCATGGTTAATTAAGAATTTATAATATTAGGGTGACAGTTCTTAATATAGTTACTGTAATTTAATAAATTTCCTAGAAGTCTCACACGTTTTCTAGGTTTGCATGGCGTTCGCCACTGTCCTTGCAGTAGTTCTATATAGAATGTCAATTCTAATTACTTTAAAAGGCTTTTCTGATAAAATGGTCAACAGCTCTGCTATTTTGTTTACTACTGTGACTGCTGCATCTATTAATCTAGTAGCGATCGTTATATTTAACCAAGTAAGTAAGACGTGAAATATTGATATATCAAATCCTGTCTAATGGTACATTTTCAGATATATACATGTGTGGCCCAGTACCTGACAGAATTTGAATTATTAAGAACCCAAACCGAATTTGATGACTCGCTTACTTTAAAAATATACCTCCTCCAATTTGTGAATTACTATGCTTCTATTTTTTATATTGCGTTTTTTAAGGGAAAGTTTATTGGATCCCCTAAGAAGTATAATCGGATATTCGGCTATAGGCAAGAAGAAGTAAGTGTATTTATTGTGCGTACTATAGTGCTCCAGTACTTTTTCCAATTAAAAAAATAATTTCAAATGATTAAAGAACAACACCGTTGAACAAAGAACGTTAATATAAACTTATATACACAGATGCTTGGTTTTCGAGATAAAGGAAATCTAAGTTTTATTTATTTTATAAAATGTTGCTCATGATTCCGACAGCTTTTGATTTTTTTTGCTTAAAATTTTGGCGCCTTGTATTTCCAAATGCATTTTATATATAAGTGTATGCTGACATTTTGCGTTAAAATAAAGTTTAATATAAGCTGTTAAGACGTCTTACTATAAAAATTCAATCCCCTTGTGTTCAAAAATATTATTGTCCTTAGTGTGGTCCAGGCGGGTGCCTTCTCGAATTATGCATACAACTGGCAGTCATAATGGTTGGAAAACAAGCCATGAATACAGTCCTGGAGATGATATTTCCGTTGTTTTTCAAATGGTTGAACACGTTAAAGGTATGCTGTGATGCTAAGGTAGGACGTTATGTGTCATTAAGGAAACCTGCCGCTTGTATTCTCTCACTGCATTACTAAATTAATTGAATTTTTGTTCATTATAATAGCTCTTATGCAAAGCTTAATGCATTTTATGATTCGACGGTGGACTTTAATATATTATATTAAACTATCGGCTTGGCTAAATTTTTAGGTAAAAACTGGTTTTTCGAAAGAACAACTTTCGTGTAAAGGATGTCGACCACAATGGGAAAAAGACTTTAAGTTAGTCGAATGGGGTCCGAGAAGCTTATTTCCTGAATATTTAGAAATGGGTAAGCAATATTTGGAGGTATAGGGCAGTCTACTTCGTGGGACAGTATAATTGTTCACACTTTGTTTGTGAGAGTCCACTTGACACGATAATCGTTCAAAATGACAATTATTCAGAAAGTTCATTTGCAGGTTTACGAACTTCCCTACCAATTTCTGTAATTCCAGACCTACATGAACACTTTGAACAATTAATTCGGTCCAATTATCTCAAAACTCCTCACACTTATAATAATCGTTAAACGATGAACTATTCCTCAATAATTGTTTTCAGTTCTTTAACAAATGTACATACAACAATCCATTGATACTTTTATTATTTTTACAGTATTGCAATATGGATTTGTGACTATATTCGTAGCGGCGTTTCCCTTGGCACCGTTTTTCGCGCTTCTTAACAATATTTTAGAAATGCGATTAGACGCTAAAAAATTGTTAACAATGTATAGAAGACCAGTATCGCAAAGAGTTCGAGATATCGGGGTATGGTATAGGATATTGGATTCCGTGGGAAAATTGTCTGTTGTCACAAACGTAAGCCATTACTCATCGCCCGGAAAATTCTTTTGTTTGAATTTAACAGGTGAACGGTTCAAAGTTAAAGTGGTACGAGTCTGTCAGTTACAAATTTGTACAACAATCAATGTGCTGTTGGACAATTGGATTATAAGTTATTGTCTTTTATTCTAGACTATGATATACAAAAGCGAAATGGTGGCAAATTCCTATGTAATTTGCTGTGCCCTAAATTCAGTGAGATATGTTATGCCAATGATCGCGAAAAAGAATTGAACGCAAATATAAAAATTAAGCATCAAAGATAATATTTCAATTTCTGTTTGCGAAAAACGCCTGATTTTATTAAAATCTCTCATCAGAAAACGTGACCTCTATCATCATTTATGTTGCTTCTGTACCTATTTTGTACATCTACTTTGGTTTGTTGCTTTAACTCATAGAAGCTTGATATATTGTTCGTTGTAGGTATCCTATCCATGGAGTAGACTATCGATTTAAGGCCATTAATTGAAGTTTAGCAATACTTCTAGAATAGTACCATCATTTTTTTATTTTTTTAATTTTCATTCAAACTGTGAACTGAAATTATGAAAAACATTTTTACGGAGATAAAATGTTTTAGTTATTATTCTTGCACCACTAACGTCAAAAATGCACTTGAATCACTTTAGCTTTGACTCTGCCAAGTGTTTACTAACAGTTAGTGCTATAGGTTCAGCTTGAACCAAAGGCATTTGACGCCTTGGGATAAGCGAAGGAATATTGTTATCTGATTCATTATTTAAACTTTCAAATTTGTAATACATGAACCTATAAAATTGACCGTAAAGGTCAATTGGGAAAACATCATTTAATTGTCTAAAAACTTAGTGGAGTTTTTTTTACAGTTTACCCACACATTTTAGATGGGAAAGAAATATTATAAATTATTGTTAATTTGTACCCACACTTCAATGTTACTTCTGAATATCGTCCTGGATTTTGTTATTTTCCAGGGTTTCATTATAGCTTTTACATCGGATTTTATTCCACGCCTAGTATATCGAATATCTCAGGAAGGATCACTTGACGGATATTTAAATAATTCTCTGTCTTATTTTAATACTTCCGATTTTGAAAATCACTCAAGGCTTGGAAATGGATCAGTAGAACAACTTTGTAGGTAAGTTATTCTAATAATCGTTTTAACTCAATCTTGGTTCGTGGGCGTAATTATTTTCTTTTACTCCTTTAAGCATAAATAGCTATTAAGTCATAAATCAACTCTTAGTAAAGTTTGCACAGATCCTCCATTTGTAGGACTTTATTGACTATTACAGATATCCAGATTATAGGAATCCACCTTGGACCTCAGATAAATACGAACCCACTTCTCTATACTGGCATATATTGGCGGCGAGATTAATTTTTGTGGTAGTTTTCGAAAATCTTGTGGTGTTGGTTATGATCATAGTTAAATGGGGCATTCCGGATATGCCTGGAAAATTGCGAGACAGAATCAGACGAGAGGCCTATATTACCAACGAGATTATTATTAAACAGGAGGCTTTACGTGCGCAAAGCAACTTGGGTAAGTTAAAAAAAAGGGGGAGAAATGATAATTTTATCTATATTTTCGAAATCTTTTCTGTCATTAGTGTCGTTTTTTTTTGAGACAATAAACTATTAATTTTGAGGTTCTTGCATTTTCAGAAGAAACACATTTAAAATCGATTGAGAATTTGCGAAATATCGATGAAGCGCCGTCTACTTCCGAACAGTGGGACAGATTAATCAGCAAATCGCTTTCCCAGAGCGAATTTGATTTAATGATCCATGAGAGTCAAAAGGAGGTCGGTAATGACGGCGAATCAGATACTCCGTGCTCAATATAATCATTAAATACTCATCACAATTTCATGTTCCTTTTTATTCTTTAATCTAGTCATTTTTATCCTATATATTTATTTCTGGAAATTACGCATATCAGTGTTGATTTAATTTTGATTAAACAGAGAAGTATGAACAAAAATGTTAACTGTAATAGTTTATAATCCACATAGATTAAACTAAAAATATAAATGTTTCTATGGTTGTTTAAAATTGAGAATATATTTTTAAATTAAACTCAATTTAACGACTCACTGCTAATCTGAATTTCAGTAGATAATGGTTTAAATTTATATAGATCTCCCAACGCCTTTTAATCAAGTCTTCCATACGTGAGCCATAACTAAACAGCTATAAGCTGTTAGTAGAGTTATATGCTCAGGTCCAGCTGAGCGCTGTAAATGGCATAGTAAGTCCAGTATAAGAAACACATATCATATACGTTAATGAACTAGTTATATTCAATTATATTCACTAAAAGAAATGGTTTCCGTAATTTGGCGCTTTTTGTATTCAAAAAATAGATTATCATACACAAAAAAATCTGAATATATCACAATAATAAGTGCAATTATTATTTTTTAGCACAATAAAATTTATCTACATAACTTATGCTCATAACACCTAGCAATATAAACATTACTGTCTATTTAAGGCCTGCAAGATTCTCAAAATATACAAGAATAAATTGATAATGTCCATGTACAAATTAATGGTGGCTAATATATATTCTTCAGGAGAAAGAGTTTCCATAATCATTTTGGTGTCATAAATAATAAACAGGCAGAATAAGAGCGTTCCCCCAAACCCAATTAACAATTCAAAAATGGGAGATTGAATGAAAATCTGCAATATTCCTCCTATAATCAGGATAATCAATCCTGCAAATAATCTGCAAAGAAGACGTTATAAATGCTCTCCCTACTTAATAAAAAAATTAAATTCTTACGCAGAATGCATTGCTGAGAAATCATATTTGGTTTGGAAAGTGTATAGTGTAAGACCTCCCAATACAAGTAAGGTCAATACCAGGGCTTCCAAAACTATAGCTTTTGAATAGAAGGTTACAATTACTCCTATTGTGTATGCCTGTACTACTGTCTGAAATGGAAGGGAATTTAAATAGTTAACAATGCATGTATATAGATATCTTTATACAGTTAAGAGCTTACAAAGAGAGTCAGTAGAATAAAGTTAGCTGGGGATTCCTTCCTCTTTATGTGCAGGGGAATTAGAAGAATAATACTAGCAAAGAAGCTGACTATCATCATCCAATCACTAAAAACATTAATGAAATATTTTTTGTAATGAGAGCTGTATAGTATAAAATAAGTATCATGTAAAACTTTTCTAATCTCATATAACCAATTAATTAAAAATTACCTACTTAGTTTGAACAAATCCTTTGATAGGTGGGGTGAACATGAAAATACCAGCAATAATAACAGTAAAGAAGATTTGCATACTGAGAAGACCATAGACCTTCCTAAGGAAAGCCAATCGGATGGTTTTAGTTGCCTGGGCTACATTATTTCTGTAGGCAAAATCGTTTTGAATTCCATTTTCATCATAATCTTTGGCACCTTGCTCCACATCTTCAGAAAGTATCAAAGGTACACTTTGAGACATTTCCGTCTGAAATTGGATGGATTGGGTGGTTCTAAGATACAAGAATCAAGAACGTCTAATGAACCTTCTTAAAGCTTAAACAATATGGAACGTTAAAATTGTTCAATAATTTAGGTTCTCATGAAAGTAATATAAACAAACCTAATATGGTGAAGTATGATAAACGATGCCTCAGATAATAATAATACGAAATTTTCTTATATTTGTACACTGATTAACTTTATCTTCAACTCAACCTGGAGCGTAAGGGTCCTATACATCAGCTTAAAAAAATGTATGTTCTTAAAGATTATTTTACTCACGGAACATTTCTCCCTTTGATCCGTCACGTATTTTTTGCACTTTCTTTTTTGACAAAACACCTGATAACAATCAATTATCCGATGGCAGATTCCTCTATTTTGACTGCTATGATCTCCCGAAAGATGGCTCTTTAAAATATGTTAAAATGTTCATATGAACATATTTAAAAACCATAAATATAACCTAACTAAAATTGAGAAAAATAAAAATTTGTGGAAGTAGTTTCCCAACCCACCCAAATTTACATTTGGGTTAAAATTCACATCTTTCAACACAGATCAATTAGAATGATTCTGCGGAGGATAAGCCAACAAGCAACCAAACCAAAAGATATACGGAAAATATTATCGTGGACTATACATTCATATGGAGATTTAAATGAATTACAGCTTATAGAAACTCGAATTCCCATTATAACTAACCCAGATGATGTCCTTGTGCAAGTGAAGGCAGCATCGTTGAATCCAATAGATTTGTTTATGTTAGGTATGGGGCTAGCTGATACCATTAATGCTATCTACTTTAGATGATACAAATTGAATAAAAAGTTACCTTTGAATGTATTATCATCCCCTGCTTGTGAGGAAAAAACTAACACAGAAATATGTAAAACTTTTTTTAGCCAGATTGTTAGTTTTTTAATGTTTTTTTAAGATTATGACTAATTTTACATTTGTCATAAAATTTCAGTAACCAAAAACAATTTGGCAACACCAGGCGCAGTATATTAAAAACCCTAAAAAAATTTGCTTTTTGTGTAATCAATTTTGTAACTCTTGTCCCTGTAGAAATAGCCAAAGTGGACATACATTTTATAGCACAGATTAAAAAAGCAGTAAACAATTTTTAATCATTTTTTATGGTTGTTGAAACACTCATACACAGTTATGGAATAAGTCTACCTTATCCTGCTCAAATTAAGCAATCAATTTAAGATGCTTTAAAAATTCCTTCATCCCTAAAAGGTTTCATTTTAATTTTAGGTGGCTATGGTAGGACTTCATTTCAAATGTTAAGGAACAATGAAATTGAATTTCCTCTAATTTTAGGCAGAGATTTTTCAGGTACCTAATTGTTTTCTAAAATGTATTTTTGTGGGCAAATTCAAATGAATAAATATATTAATTTAGGAACTATAATTGGAAAAGGGCATGAGGTTACGGAACTCAATGTTGGGGATGAAGTGTATGGATTTCTACCACCTTACAAACAAGGGTCATTTACCAAAGCTGTTATAGCTTCAAAACACTGTGTAAGCATAATTAATCCATGCAGTGCCCTATACATACATACAATAGAAGATTTAGTGAAGTAAACTACTAGAAATTATTACTGTATGCAAATTAATCTAATTCAATCATCTCTACTTAATTAAACCATAAATTGCTGTTTGCTTCAAGTAAATCGATAGTTTATGTTTTAATTTGAACCACAAAAAGTAGATAAACTTTTTAAAATATTAATAAATTAATTAATTGAAATTGTGTGGAAAATTGGCTATAGATAAATTTTTACTGCAGGCAGATTCTGTAATTAATAACTCTTTATTTAACACTATTTCCTAATGTTTTAGTGTTTAAATGGATTGGGGACACCCTGTGCAATCTATGACATACATAGACACAATAAAACACCGAGTAGTTACCCACTACTCAATATTATGATTTTTTTTCTAGGTACTACCTAAACCAAAAAATTTGAGCCACACAGAGAGTGGTGCAGTTGCATATGCAACAATGACTGCTTGGAGTGGGCTTTTCATATTTGCAAATATGATCAACAGACCAAATAAAGGGTTGAAGGTTTTAGTGCTAGGTGGGTCTGGTGGTGTAGGAACTGCCGCCATACAACTGTTGAAATCGCAGGGATGTGTGGTAGGTATTTTATTGAAATTCCATACTGATTTTTTGAAAATCTGAAGAAGATAGTAAAACATAAATGTATGATTCTTGAACTTGATTTTAAAGTCATTAATTAACGAAGGTATCCTAAACAACAATCTCTGGTATTCAGATACACAATTGAAAGGGAAATCACACATAATAACTATACATTTCCTTTAGGTTTATACTACATGTTCGAAAGATGCCATTCCGTTGGTAACTTCACTTAATCCCGATGTTATATTTGATAAAGAGGACTCTGATTTTGAAAAAAACGTGCAATTAGAAGCAAAGTAAGTGATGGGATATTGTTTTCGTTTAGTTCTTCGGCTCCTTTTTTTTATTACTACAAACTAGGAGCAGAGACAAAAATGGGATCACGGGTGAGGGCAATATGTTTTGATATTAGTTCAGGTTTAAATCATATTATGTGAGCCTATATTACAGTTCTTTGGATTATATGTTACTAGAAGGCTGTTTAGTTTTCAGTTATTGCAAAACGGAGAACTTATGTTAATTTACAATTGCTTTAATCCAGTTTTTGCAAAGTAGCAAAAAATTCAAGGAAATTTTCTTCTTGAAGATACAACATTATATTGGATGCTGCCAAAGTAGGAATTGACAACATCCCCAACAGTTGGAAGTATGAGTCATATGTGACACTGAATTCGCCTTTGTTAGTGAATAATGACAACTACGGTTTAGTTGGAGGATTAATCAAAAGCGCTGGAAATTTGACAGCTGCAAACGCTTCTCGGATATGTTCGGGGAAAACTGTTCGATGGGGCTACATACTTCCGTCAAATAGTGGCTTTAAATTCATTCACGAACTGATATGTCAAGGAAAAGTGAGGATTATGAAATTAATTGTACTTGAATCTTTAACCATGGCTATTTATGTTTAGATACGGCCAATTATTCAAGAACAGTTTGGTTTTAACGACTTGCCATTAGCCATGGAGACTCTTCAGAAAGGGCATGCCAGAGGAAAAATTGTCTTAGCTGAACGTTAAGTTTCTTCTATGGCCAATCACTTTGTAGATGATACAGTTTTGGGATCATTTTATTAATTTGTTTATTTCAAATATCCACTTGCCCTCTATTTAAAAATGAAAAATATTGACCCCAAAAAATAAATTTTGTAATATACTATATTTAATAATAAAATAATAAATGTTCCAATATTTTTATTTACGTGACCAAAAATGAACCTTTTATGGCGTAGTGCAGGTAGGTAGCCAAATTGAAATAAGTAGCACAAACAAATTGTGCAATAAGGCGGGAAGCGTGATCGCACTAGTTTGACTTTTTAAATGCGATTTCGTTCGAATATCGAGGATGAAATTTGAATTTTGTCAGAATGGCATGCGGAATAAGTAATAAACAGTTCAAAAACTCAAGGTTTACTATCTGGAATAAATGGTTTGTAATATTAAAAACGGACTGGCCGAAGCTAAGGAAAAAACATTTTGCTGTGTTATTGTAAATTGCAATTGTTAATGTGTCTAAGTTCTTTTGTTTTAACGGAGTTTAGGAATTTTAAGTGAAATAAAATATATTTTCTATCGTGTGTTTTAGAGTTGAAAAAGGTTCACCAAGACGATCAGCAAAATTTTTAAATTAGTATTTAAATTGAATTTAAACAAAATTAGTGATTCCGGAAGAGCTTTTTCGGGGTTTCCCATTGCAATGCCTGGCAAAACGGAATTTATGATTTGTTTCCTACCGTCTCATGGTTTCTTTTCATTTTACTTTTTTTAACTTCTCATCTCTCCTTATCGTACATTCGAAGAAAAATTACCTTGACCAAATTATTTAAAAACACCTTATGCTTACTAAAGAATATATATATTACAGTAACTTGAATTTTATACACTAATACTGGTTTGCTTATAATTCTATTAAACTCAGTTGAAATAACTGTCATGAACCATTGTGTAGCACACTTATTACAGAGTACAGTTTTTTCGTCAAATGTAGGTTTCTTTACCGGCATCACAGATTTCTACTTAGTTTAAATACCGTTGACGGTATCATAGTTCTGTAAAATGTAGATTTCCCTACCGGTATCGTAGATCTCTGCGAAACGTAGGTTTCATTATCGGTATAGTGAAAAAAATTCTGAAACGCTTCTTTTTATTTAAGTGCCACGAAGTTTAGTAGTGTTGGTCCAGCATTGCCCCTTTACACCTATTGGAGTTTAGCATCTTCTGAGCCGTGTCAAATTTTTTATAATACATTTTCTTCAGTTTTGTATGATTTTTCACCATCGCCACTGCTATAAGATTCAGAAGACTGGGAATCTTACCACTGTGAGGTTGCTCACGTTTTTTTGTATCTCTCCTTCGAGTTCTTTCCGCCTTGGGCCCCATTCCTTGAGATTTAATCTTCAGAGTTTCTTCAATTCTGTTAGTTCCAGCACATTCTTCCAAATACAACTTGATAGTGTTGGTCAAACAATTATCACTCTTCTGTATGTCGTCCAAGGCAGTTATCTTCATAATGACGGGCTTCAGTAGAGTGTCATTCGATTTTTTTAAATGCAGTGACATATCCAGTAAAGGGAAGATGTAGACTAGCATTTGCCTTGGGATTTCTTTACCCAATAAGGGGTTGTAATAGTAAATCAACTTGAAGGTGGTTATCGATGGTGTATTGACGGTTGTGAGAGGTTTCTACAGAAATATTGCTACCAGAGACTTTGAATGATCACAGTTTTTTTTATGAGCATTTGTCAATATCTGTACTTAAATGCGATGGTTTCGATGGATACCTCCATGGCCAATGTTAAGGGTTTTAGCAGCTGTTTCTGATCAATAGCGATTTTCGTTTTGCAAATCACTTGAATCAGACAGAAGCAGTCGCATTGATGTGATATATGTAGTTATTGATCTGAAGTTCATTTTTTGGTCTGTATTCTAATCTAAGCACAATTCAAAAGCAATCGCTACTTTTCAAGTTTGAAATATTAACATATTTATCCATAAATCACAGTTCCCATACACTCTAAGAAAAAAATTTTTATTGTGATATCTTTTTATATGGCCACACGCCAGTGGCGCGCCCTGTTCACTATTTGTCCGGTCTTCACATCTCACGTCTCGCCTAATTGAAAAGGAAACATCGAATTTTCTCTTCCTCATTCTCCATCGATTTGAATCCGAATCGAGTTTGCAGGAAACGGTATTGTCTAAGTTCATGCGCATTCCCACCCATCTCGAAATGCAAATAGAACAAACCGCAGCATGTTTTGCTTTTGGTTCAGTTGCCAGCTGTTTCGTGCGATTGCGGTTGTGCGAACAGTTAACATTCTGTTGGCAGTTGGTTTTTGTGTGTCGACGAGTGACGACCTCTGCGTCTTGACGCCACTGTGTTTTTAAACAACTGTTATCGATTGTTTACTTTTTATACTCTTGAACAAAAAATTAAAATTAAAATTGGAGTTTTATAAACTGCAAATTTAGTGAAGAGTTGCTCTAGCGGTTCTCAAGTTGATCCTTTCGGCGTTTCGCAGTTTTTTCGACCGGTTTTTGTTTAAAAGGAGAATTGACTTGTCGTTTTCAGTGTCAGGCCTACTACGTTCAAGTTTCAATTCTCCTTTACCAAAAAGAAGTGTTCAACACTAACTACTTTTTGGGTGAGTATTTCGCCTTCTTTTTAGAAAAAATCATCATATGCAAAAAGTACCAGAAACATTCTGTGTTAAGTTTCAGTGTTTTCACACACGTTTTTACTAGGTTTTGGTTATATTTATGTTGAATGGTATGCCCCATTTATTTATTCTAAAAATAACCTTTGGCTGGATTTGCCGGCGGTCAGAGGCTTTTTACTTAGAATATATCAGCAACCTTAGTTTTGAATAATTAATTGCAATTTTAATTTAGCCCCCAACTGTGTTTCCGATACGGAACGGGAATTGCGCAATCCATTTAGGGAAAAATCAATAATATCTTGGTGGGTGGTAATTTCAATGGTAAATTTGCTTAGGAATGGGACCTCTGATATAGAAGATTAACCGTTATTATAATTATTGTTTTTATTATTACTACTAAAAAAAGGCAATACTAATTTGGGGGGTGATAGTGATTCCAATTTAACTATAACCTTTTCAACTTTTTTTTTCTCTGGTAACATATTCTTAGACTCCTCCGCAGGAAAGTCTTTTTTTTTAATACTAATTTTTGAATGTTTAGATGTTATGGAGAATATTACTTTACTGAAGATATGAATATTTGTTTCAATGGATTATTTGCGTGGAAATCTTATGTAGAAAATTAATCACAATAAAAATAATTAATAATAGTAGTTGCATATATTATCATTGTGAGGGTAACTCTGAGTAGTCTTAACTAGATGTTCCAGGCTGTTGTTCTTTGAGAAGACTGACAATAGTCAAGTCTCATGACGTTACATGTATATAGCATAACTGGCAACTACTAACATTATGAAGACGATCTACACCACCTTTCATTTACACAGTCCCTGTATTTCTATTGAGACTTTTTGAGATTTGAAATGGATGGGAGTTATGTTTCATTTTAGTTAGGTTTAGTGGAGTTATTATCTAAAACACACGTTGCTTTGTGCAAGGAAGATCTCTATTATGAAAGTATATTCTTATGTGGACTTTATTAGTTGGGTGTTTACTTCATACAAATTGATCATTCCTTAATTTCCATCTGCCCTTTTGAGTGTCCATCAATAAATACATGAATTCAGAGGCAACTTTTTCTCCTTAATAAATGCTACTCTCCTCGCTTTGTTAATATTTGTTCAATCAGTGATTAAACATTTTACTACTCCGAAGGAATGCTTTAGGACGGGGATGGCAAATGTTTTGATGGACTTAAACAAGTTTTGTGAACTTAATCTGTTTCTCCAAGTTTAGTTTCAATATAGCATATAGCCATATAGCAATGGACCTACTGGATATGCATGGTTTTACATCTATCCATTCCAAGCTGATCATTTGTATACATCATATTTAACAGTTTTTGTAATTATGTTTTACTTGATTATAGAGTTTAGTAGCATCCATATACACTCAAAGTGGGTTAAACGAATAGTCATCTTTAACGAACTAAATGCTAGGAATGTAAAAAGTGTTTATTTAATTCCTCTAAAAGCGAACGTTTTTAGAGGAAGAATTTGCAGGTCTGATCGGTGATAACCAACTAATGTCTATTAAAAAGACCATCTTGAAGAGTTTACTAGGCTAGTTTTTAAGGTATTTCTTTGTTGGGATGATCTCGTCACCAGAGAATTCGCATATAATGAATCGTAGTGGATTTTGAGCGATTTTGGATTGTAGACAGCAAGAGGAACGCGCATATCAAGATGACGAAGAAGACGTTCTATTGTCAGAGAGGATTAAAAAACACAATAATGTTGATCTAGAAGAATATACCAATACGAATAATAATTTGCTAACAACCGATTTTCGACAAATTATATGGCTATATTGAAAGAGATCCTCTTATCAAAAATCAAGTACGAAATAAAATCACTGACTACTTTACAGTATAAAATAAATGGTATGTTTGTATGTAGTAATAGTAATATGATGTATAATATCGGTATTATAGAGGTACAAACAAAATAAGTATTCTTTTTGCCTTTTTTCCTTTTAACTGGTGTATAAATTTGAACTACGTATATGCAAATTATGAAAAAAATAGTTTTTAACACATAAGAATTTTTAAGGCGCACGTAATAGTATGTGTATATATTGCATGTACTTATTAATTGGAACCGCATATAACGAATGTCCGGCTATAGCGAACAAAATCTCTGAGCACGTCGTGTTATTTGTAACCGAATTCAACTTAATTTTCATATCTTTTATTCGTTTTGTAGAATTTGCAAAAATATCTATTAATGCAAATTAAGAATGTAAAGGAAGTAAAGAGAAAACAATCATCCGGCTCAGTTATCAATTATCTGAAACAATTCGTAACATTTAATCATATTTTTTAAAATCACCATTCGCAATACTACTAAAATAGTCGAGAGTTTGTTGGTCTATGAGGCAAAGAATAAATTTCCGAATATAGTTCGAATATTTTCAACAGTGTTAATAATTTTGTTTGTTCAGATTTATTTATATTTTAAATTGAACAGTAAAAAAAATTTGGTTGAAATGGTTTTTTAATGCTGAAATATTCGCGTTCCTTCCACAATCTATCGCGAAGGTCAGTTCAAGGTGAATAGACATAAACGGAAATCACATATGGCGCCTCCAAATATTATGTAACGTCAACATTCCAGACATTCCACTGCGAAGTGTTCAGCGCCTATTAAAGGGGATAAACCATTTAATAAAGCGATAGCTCTGAAGAAAGTGAGCCAATGTGTCATTGTAGGTAAGACAGAGTTTCATAACGTCCAGACGAACGCCAGATAAGGATGGAATATGTAAACCCACAGAGAGAGACAGAATGGTACTATTGGGGTCCTTGTCCCAAATGTTTATTTCATTCATCTCATTATAACCTCAAAATATTTGTTTTAATTTTAATTTAGTTAGAAAATCGTTACTATTACGTAATTTACAACGTAAGTTTAACTCAAATATTTGCTTTTTACTACATATTACGTTGGAATCAATATTCTTTAATATCACAATAAACAATGCAGGTTAATCAAAAGAAACCAAAAGAAACAAATTTAATTACTTTAAGGCAGTGGATGATCGCCCCGTTTTATGCTGTGGAAGAGGTTATAATACTAAAGAAATGGTGGTAACTAAACTTGTTATTGAATTTTCGATTAGTGTTGCGAGGAAGGTGTGAAAAGTGTTATTCTTGAAACACGCAAAAACCTTATTTAATAAGAAAACATTGCTTTAAACATGAATCTTCAGTTAAATGTTTGGTACAAGTTGAACTTTCGGTATAACTGATTGGGGAACCGTAAAAAAGGAGGTAAGAAGCCTTTTTTTAAAACGAGGTACCTCCAAGTTTGGAGAACCGTTCTCTTTCTGTTGTACCTGTTAGTAAATTATATATATAAAACGATTTTTTTGTATTAAAAAAACCATTTCTAAGAAAGGGCAAGGTGGAAATAAGGCCGAGGTACCTAAGTATCGGAAATGGTTCTCTACTGATTTAGTAAGAAAAGTAAATCACAAAATTAGTTGCACAATAGTGTGAACGGTGGAAGAGGTGACCGATTGTTACATTTTGAGTTTGGTGCTTTTAGGCGGACCCTAAAGCATCGCACTCCTATTAAGTATAGAACTTTTCAGGACGCTCTAGAACTAAACATCAATTGTGATCCTAACAGGTTTTGATATCTTATTAGTAGTAAACGAAAAAGCCTGGCGGTATTCCAAATGGAGTGTCATTTCATAATGAGTAACGTAAAACCCCCATTTTGATTGTAAATGTGTTATGACACTGTGACAACATGTGATTTCATATGTGCGTGAGGACACGTCTCTATGACATAACTTATCTAGTGCTACTGCTGGTCTGGTTAAAATTATGTAATTTCCATGCACTTAATAAATGTGTACTTGCTGGTGCTGAGAAGAAACAAATTATGACACTAAAAGCAAGAGAAAAATGACTTACTCAAAATGATGAAAATCTAATAAGTTGGCACTCGGATAAAAAATCTTAAAGAGAAGTCTAAAGGTTCATCTAAAGTCATTTTGAATATTAACTTTTTCCACCTGAAACTATGCCGAAAATATGCTTTTTTGCTTAAAACATAAGTTAATTCTCCTTGATTTTCTTATTCATCCAGTTGGTGATGTTTCTTGATCACGCAAATTTTTTCAATGAAACATTCTCTTCATTCTCAAGCAGAAAGTACTGAAGTACATTTTTGGTTACAGGGTAAGATTAATTTGCTAATATTTCTTTAATTTTCAACGTTAAAACAGCTCATTTTTCTACGCTTTTAATCCATGTATTATTTTAAAATTTATTATTAGCTCAAAGTATTTTAAATAGATATTAATATTAAAGTCAATATCAAAATTGTCCTCGTGTCCAAGTATTCTGCTTTGAAGTTCCTATTCCCATAATCCAGTTCACGTTAGTTTGCGATGCATTTAGGGTGCACCTTTCACTCCTGTTAATCTGGAATAAGCAGTTCAATAAAGTTTTTATTCGAGTGTTTTGGAAGATTCCTTTGTTAACACTTTTTATTAGTAGTCGTAAATTTAAAATTTATGTAATGGCTTCAGCAATGGCACGTGATTTAGTTTTAAGGTCATTGAAATGTGTACCCGGCCTAGACGTCATTGAATATGGTGTAATCTTAAATTTCAACTAATACTTATTATATATTGATATTGTGTAAGGCAGCGGTTTGATTAAAAAGTTTCCGTTGTTTTTGATAATATTTTATTAATCTAAGGACCCGATTATCTAGTAAAAATATAGTCATAAAATGACGTCAATAGAGCAAAACTGTTTTATGGGCACCTGCAGTTAACACATATTTTTCAGGATATTTGTTTCTCAAGCCCAACTAGAAGGATCTCTGAAACATTAAAAATATCACAGCAGTTAAACTGAGGCAAAGTTCTGCAACTTGGAGTTGAAGAATATGCCGTTTCAAAGATTCGAAAATTCCAATTATTGTCACTTTCAAGACATTCTTTGCCAAAAAAGTATTATTGCTATGTTTATCAAACTGCAAAATTGAACCACAACATTTGATATATAATCGTGATCAGAAAAAAAGCTGGATTCAAAAACATGATAATTCAAGGTGGTTCCCATAAAATTAGGTTAATGACGGTTAATGGTTGTATGCATAATGATTTTATACATGCATATCGTCACGTTGTGGAATTAAAAAAATAGCGATGGTGAAGATTCAATCGTTTATAATAATAAGCTGAGGAAAAATATTATAAAGCCATTTTTAGAAAGTTTAACTTTGTTTCTAATATTTACAAGTCATCAGTATTTTTACGCAACTTTGACCCAATTTAACAGATCTCGTAGTTTTTATGGTTGCCGAGATCCCAATGGTTGAGCTCCAGAAACGAATATCCTGTATATGTTATTAAGCGTTTTTTGTGGCGTTCATTCTACTCCTTAAAGTAAGTTGTTTCAATTATGTCTGTCAATTTGTTTTTTTGAGAAATATTTAAAACTAATTTCTATCGGGACCCCATTTTTATTTAACAATTTCGTTTATCAGTTATTAGATGGCAACTCCGTGGCAGGCCCCAGGTGCGCAGGGCCTGTATGACCCCTCATTTGAAAAGGAAGCCTGTGGAGTTGGATTTATTGTTGCTATAGATGGGCGGCGTGATAAAAAGATCGTTCGAGATGCGCAGCGTCTCGCAGTGTCTATGAACCATCGTGGCGCCTGCGCCTGTGACAACGACACCGGCGACGGGGCTGGCGTACTTACTGCCATTCCTCACGATTTTTATACAGCAAAACTTAAGTAAGTACGTTTTTTATGTAGAGGTTATACATGCGCATTCAAAATAGTAGCGTAAGATTATTTTCCGCAGATTAAAAGACTTGTGGGTAGGTGGTAGTAATATCTACGTAATGTGTTTAGTTAGAATAAATAAAATTTGAATTAGTTAAGATAGGTTCGTGAGATAAATCCCCACGTTGTAGGTAGCCATTATAGTACATTTTTTGGCAAGCTACAAAGGTACAACGTTTGTTAATTTGAATGAGCTCTGATATTATAAATGGGTGATTATGATTGTGTCATCATTCATTTGAACAAACGAGTATCTCATAAAATCGGAATATATACCATAGGAAAACCCATGTAAAATTCAATTCTATCTAATAGTATCTTGCATGGTCGTTTAAGGGCAAAATTGTATTCGAATTTTTTGGAAGACTTTGTATGAGGGACTTGAAAATATGAAAAATGTTCTTCGGACCATTTGTGACATATGTATTTGGAAAAACATTTTCTAAAATCTGTAAATTTATAACGTTTCCCATACATTTTCCTCAATTGAACCGCCAGCAACTGTCATCTTACTATCTACTGCGACATTATGTAAAGGAGTTTTGTCAAAACGATTCTATTTTTATTAAAGTCTCTTAAAAAAGGTCCTACACAGTAGCAGAAAAAGTTAACATGATTAAATGGTAGTAAGTTGAAAACAGTTGGAATTATATGAACATTTAGTAATTTAGAAATAGAATTACGAATGTTTATTTATTGTTTACTAACATTGTTAAATAATACATTTTTTTGTTGTTGGTGGTTTAATTGTGGAAAATATCAGGGTAGCATGATAAATTTGCAGATTTAAAAAAAAAAAACGTTTTCCAAATCTTTCGTAAATGGTGCGAACAACATTTTTCGTATTTTACATGCGAAGCCCTCATATTAAAAAAGTCTAACATAATTTTGTCCTTAGACGAACAAGGAAGATAATGTTAGATAGTATTGAAATTTACATGGTTTTTTCAATGATGGCTGTGGCTACGTAACACCCTGTATATGAACGTGTATATGTATATGTATAAGCAAACGTGAATCGATAGAGTAAATATGGAATGGAATTTTTGTGTTAGTATTTTTGATTATAACAACTTTATGAAATCGTACATTCGTTATTCATTCTTTAGACTAAGTGTGTTGTTATTTGTGAAGCACTTGCTACCAATAGTTAAAACGCAATATTTCCTGCATAGGTATTTCATATGTCAGAAATATATATTAATAGAAACATATAAAGCATGTTTTCTTAACCACAACTCAGTCAATTCTTTAAAATTCAGCATGTTATTAATACTAAAATATTATATAACTTATTATTTGCGATCATTAGTCTACTATAAATCGTGATCTTCAACCGGAACCCAGTATACTAGGAATCTCGTTTATTTATAACATCCGTAATTCGAAGCATCAATAAAATTGTCAAATTAAGTAAAAACTGTCTTAAATTGATAATACTCACAGTAAGCATTTGTTTTAATTTATTTTCCAATCTTTATAAATTTTTATTTAAGTAGACATTTTCAATAATAAATTCCGTACAAACACGGTGTTTTTCCTATAAATCGCCTGTTAATCGTGGTTCAATAAAGCGAACAGCGATAACATTACCATTTATATTAATGTCTAATCGTTAAATAATGCGTCGTAAAATCGACTATTTGCGATTATTTCGTTTATAGTAGCAGTAGTAACTTATCCTGCATCCCATGCGGACAATAAGACAGGAAAACGTTATTTGGCTAATGTGTCCAAGACAAGATTGACTGCCTCAAAGGGACAGTTTTTGGTACAGCTTATTTATCGATATGGTTACTAACGATTTTTAAGTGCATTTTTATGTATGTGTAAGGTTACGAATGTATTCAAACCCCTTGCAACGTTTTCCTCGAAATCTAGAAAAAGTAATGGTAATTGTTTTTTATGCATGCAAGCAAAAATAAAGTCACAGAAATAGTTTTCAATGACTGTTTCCTGTTTTGTTTATAGGTGCATTATTGGCGCGAATTACTGCCACGTGCATTGAATTAACAGAATACTTTAGAATTGATAATTGTGATTATGTAGTTCCGTCAAGCCGTTAGCGAATTGGTTGAGCACCGAAAACAATTTTTAAAGTCTTCAAATCATGCGCGTCAAAGGTTTTTTTTGGTGCAGGCACGCCGCAGCAATAAAAAATCACTTGGATCAAGCACTGATTGTTCACTAATAAAAACCACATATGTTCGTATTGGAGGACGTTCAAATAGACAATTACTTAGAATTAGTTAAATAGAAATTTGAAGCTGTAGCAGAAAGTATATATATTATACCACGTGCCATTCATTGCATAATAGCATGTTATGGAATAATAATAATCTTCAATGTTAAACATATACGTTTACCACTATTTAAGTTCAGCCAAATATGTGTTTTAATACTAACAATAAAGTAATTTAAGACGGAGTAGTCCCAACTGTTTCAAACTAATTCGTGAATAATAATAATATTATGCACCGAGGCTATGAAGTTTGTTCAAATTCAATAAAAAAGCGAAAAATCGATTCTTTTCGATTCCGAACTATACTGTTTCCTTCTTTCTATATTTAGAGACGAACAAAATGTTCAGTTACCTGCATATGGTCGCTACGCTACTGGAATTTTCTTCCTGGATAAGCTTCATCACCAAGAATCAGAGAATAAATTTGGCGCATTGGCCGAGGTAAGTAGTGTGTTACTTTTTTTAAAATATGTAAAATATTTGGTATATTAATCATTTAATAAAAACATATTTGAGCAATAATCTGGATTATTCCTATAAAATTAAGTTTAGACCAACGCACTCAGTTTTGGTTGATGCTTAGCTAAAGTCGATATAAAATAGAAATAGAAAAAAAATGAATCTTTTTTTGTGTGAACCGTGTCTTAAAAATTAAATTGAATGAAAATTTATATACGGTGTAGGAATTGGATTTTTCCGTGCTGGCATGGCGTACCATACCAACCAACAATTCCGCCATAGGGGCGGTCGCTAAGAGCTCTGAACCATTCATGAGACAGGTGAGAACTGGTTCCATAGTTTCACCTTTTTGCCATTTTGCACAGCAAGACAGCTAAATACATAAATAATGTTTGCAGGTGTTTGTAGTTCCTAAACCGTCTTTAGACTGTGCACCAGAGGAGCAGTTAGACAGCATCATTTTCGTGCTGAGAAAGAGGGCCAGTCATGAAATTCAGGCTCCGGGAAAACGATTTTATATTTGTTCTTTGAGCAGGAGGACTGTTGTTTACAAAGGTGGATAGATCAGAATTATATACATACGTAGTACAAATTTTGATTGTAAAGGTGGTTTGTTAATATTATGATATTTGACCTTTAAATTTAGGTCAGTTGACTTCTGACCAATTGTGGACATACTTTCCGGACTTGACTGATCCTTTGTACGATACTTACTTGGCGTTGGTTCACACGAGATTCAGTACCAACACGTTCCCCAGTTGGGAAAGGGCTCATCCGTTGCGGTATGTTTATTATCAACTAATTATATTTTTATCATTGTTGAATCTGTTGTACATTCAGCATGATAGCTCACAATGGAGAAATCAACACTCTTCGAGGGAACGTCAATTGGATGAAAGCCAGAGAAGGTGTAATGAAGAATAAACAATTTGGAGAGAGTTTGAAGCAATTGTATCCGGTGGTTGAGCCAAATTTATCCGACAGTGGGTCAGCTGATTGCGTGTTGGAGTTTTTGGTTTACGCTGGACAGAGAAAATTGCCAGAAGTATGCAATATTTAGTTTAGAAAAGTACTTTTTCGTTATAAGAATTTTAAGGCCGTAATGACCATGGTTCCTGAAGCATGGCAAAATGATCCGACAATGCCGGAAGAGAAGCGCCACTATTACCAATGGGCCGCATGTTCAATGGAGCCTTGGGATGGACCAGCTCTGATTTCTTTCACTGATGGACGTTTCATTGGTGCAGTTTTAGATCGGAATGGTCTTAGACCGTCCCGATTTTACATTACCAAAGATAATATGATGGTTATGGCCAGTGAGGCACGTTTTAGCACTCTTTTAAAAGATCTCCAGTTTTATTTTGAATTATTATAGGTGGGGGTTTACGATGTGGACCCGGCGAATGTAATTTTTAAAAGTCGCTTGAAACCTGGTAGAATGTTGTTAGTCGATACAGTACAGAAATCCGTCATCCAGGATGTTGAATTGAAGCGAAATATGTCTTTGTCTCGCCCACATAAAGAGTGGTTGCTGGAACAGGTGAGTTCCATCATTCTCTGCTTATTATTAGCGATGGTTTAATGTATAAACTGCATTAGTAGTTTTGATAGTTACTGAATGTATTGCATATTACTGATAACAACATTATGTTTTCTTCCTTTTCTTTTTATGTGATCTTCGGGAATATTCTAGATGGTGAGTGTACGGATGAACTTGTGTTTTTACTCATTTGCCGTAAAAAAATGAATATATGTTATTCTAACTTATTAAATATTTGCCTTCGCCGTGGATAGCAGATGTTATCCTTTTGTGTAAATTACGAGTAATGACAGCGATTGTATTTGACACATGAGTGAAATAATACCTATTAAAATTCTTTTTAAAATTTCACATTTCCTACATTTAGAAACTAATTCATGTACCAAGTTTGGACACTGTTACTTATCAGTAATTGTAAATGGTAAAATATAAACTTTTCATGGCGCACACAAACTTTTGATAATAATAAGTTGCAATAACATAGACGCCTGCTTGTTGCCACATTTTGCAATGTGTTTCCAAGTTAACATGATTTTTTATTTATTAACATTTTTTTAACTACACTTCTCTGTTGTTTAGGTCATTTGAAACCATATTAAAGTCACGTGATTTGTTCTTTATATGACATGTGGCACATTCGATATATAATAATATCAGGTCTGTATTTCACAAAGTTGATACTGATAACTTTGATAAGAGTCGCATTGAGCTAACTGATGTATTAATTCGCAAGCAATAAAATACTGATGGAATTGTGAAACTTTATGATTTAAAGGATTTTTAAACTATTCATGTCATAAATAGTGTACGAAATGGAGAAGTTTGGATAATTTGTAAATTTTTGCATTTCCTAAATATTTCTAAAACTACTAAATATTTTTTCTACAAATTTCCTAAATACGGACTACAAAAGCTAAGTTGTTTAAATGTAGTTTAAAACCCCTGCTTAAGTCCTTTGGTTTATTTTAATGCACACAATTATGGATCAAAACTCCACTTCAAAATTGCGTTATCCATTGACAGAGACTGATATTTATTAATCTTATATTTTGTATTTAATTTCATTAGATTTCAATGGAAGAACTGCGAAAGGCGCATTTAGATGCTGGACATCAAGCCAAAGCAAAGTATGAGCCAAGCGGACTCGGCGACAAACGTTTACCTTTACATGGATACTCCACTGAGACGGTTCAAATGCTTTTGCTTCCTATGATTAATAGCAAGTAAGTACCATTTTTTTTACGATGATTTGTTTTTGTAAACAAAATATGTCGAATAATAATAATTTGTAGGATGCCTTTTACTGTAATATTAAAATTCTACAAACCACGTTACAATGAGGTTATTCAGTAATGAAAATATATTTCATTGAAGAAGTCATTATTAAAACATTGTGGTTGCTGTAATAATAAATGTAACAAATCCCCATATTCTCTTTATTCTAAAGCAGAATTTAAAGTCTAAAATTGGCTGAAATTGACAGTTTTATATGGGAAATGGTTCATTTAAGCTTGTTTAGACTTTGGCCTATAGAGAAGGTGTGAGGGTAAGAGGCCTCATCGTTAAAAAAAATTATCACTACAAGTTGAAGAGTAAATCGAGGTGAATATTTGGCCTATTATGGCATATGCTTGTTGCTGACTGACCTCACTCTTTGGCAACCATAATAGACACTATCCTCAACCATCAATCCCGGACCTACCTCTCCATTAATCCTCGATTTTTAGAAATGTTGCCCGTTCGAATCGGGCATGTTTGTTTGTGACTCAAAACCTTTTTACAGACTTGCATTACGCAAAATACCTAAAAACTTTAACCACGCATACGCATAGCCCTCCAACTAGACGCATAGGAAGTTTCGGTGGTAGGTAGTACCGAAAAGTACCGTCCAATGCACTAACACGTTGTAATCAAAATAATCATTTTCAGGAAAGAAGCGTTGGGTAGTATGGGTAACGATGTTCCTTTAGCTTGTCTCTCTAACTTCGCCCCTCTTATGTACGAATATTTCAAGCAACTATTTGCCCAAGTTACCAATCCGCCTATTGATCCATTCCGGGAGAAAGTGGTAATTTCCTTGCATTGCCCCATTGGGCCCGAGTCGAATATTCTGGAGCCTAGTTCCAAACAGGTATGGTTGCCTTTTAGACTCCATGAACTGGTTCATTAAGTATCAGTGACTTTTAGGTCCATAGATTGTGGCTGAAAAACCCTGTAATATCAATTTCCGATCTTGAAGTGTTCAAGAAAATCTCTCATCGCGGATGGTCATCTCATGTTATCGACATTACGTTCTCTGTTGAAACAGGGGTGGAAGGGTTTCTTAAAAAAATACAAGAGATTTGTGAGGAGGCCAATGAAGCAGCTAAGACAAATCAAGTCATTATTTTGTCTGATAGGCTAGTTTCCAAGGAAAGGGTGCCAATTAGTTCGTTACTTGCGTTGGGTGAGTGAGCCCCAAAATCATTAATTTCCCTTAAGAACTATGTTTTTAATATTAGGTGCTACCCATCATCATTTAATCGAGACGAGAAGACGAATGAAAGTAGCTCTCATAATCGAGAGCGCGGAAGCCCGAGAAGTGCACCATATTTGCGTTCTATTAGGTTACGGAGCGGACGCAGTGTGCCCATATTTAGCCCTAGAACTGGCCTACAGTTTGCGGGATCAAGGAGTTCTGGATACCACTCTTTCAGATGAATCAATTTACCAAAATTATGCACAGGCAATGCAAACAGGCATTAGTAAAGTCATGGCGAAGATGGGCATTTCTACTCTACAATCCTATAAAGGGGCGCAAATATTTGAAGCTGTAGGATTGGCAGAGGACGTGATAAATAGAAGTTTCAAGGGGACTCCGTCTAGAATAGGCGGTGTTAGTTTGGAGTTGTTAGCTGCTGAGGCTTTTGAGAGGCACAGGAATGCATACCAGTTAGGTAGCGATTCTCTGATTCTTCGCGATGCCGGAAAATATCACTGGCGTGCAGGGGGAGAGAAGCACATCAACGAGCCAGCTAGTATTGCTTCATTGCAAGAGTCTACAGTGAAAAAGAATAGGACTGCCTATAATCGATTTGTGGAGTCTACTATGCAGTCGGTAAGTTTCTCGAAGTTTTTAACGCGTCATTTGTGTTTTTCATTTTCAATTTCCTTCATATATTAGGTTAGGGACTGCGTACTACGTGGTCGATTCGCTTTAAGGACGTTGGATCAACCACTACCTTTGGACGAAATAGAACCTGCTACAGAAATTGTGAAAAGGTTCGCAACTGGAGCTATGAGTTTTGGTTCTATAAGCTTAGAAGCGCACGAAACACTAGCAATAGCGATGAACAAGGTACATTTGTTTTGAAAAATTATTTCTTTTTTTCATCGCACCTCATCGCTGGACTGGAGTTTCGCCTCCAAAAACGGACATGAACAACAGTCATGTGACATTTCCGCTACATCTAAAGTTCATGTAGTAATAAAATTTTATTCTTTAACTATTTAAAAGACCAGAGCATGAATGTGTTTGGTTAACATCAAACTAGTTTCTATAGAAACTAACAATCTCATCAATACCTACACTTTCAATGTTTCTGTAGGAATTGGCTTATTGTTAAAGTTGACAGAACATTTATTATTTGGCCCTAAATAAAGTTTCACACAATCGAAGTTGTTTTTCTGTGTCTTTCTACTGCAAGTAAGATGTCGACTTGATTATTTTATAAGGTTAAGTGATGCACTTATAAGTTATATGTTTACGTTCATTCTTGCTTCTTGTAGTTGATTCGACATAAGAAGGGACGACTTTTATTGTACTACCTTAGATGCATAGTAACCTATTGTCAGCCAATTTTGGTTACAACTTTATTAAAACATATATCATTTTCTCATTTTTGTGTGTAGGTTGGCGGGAAAAGCAATACAGGCGAAGGCGGCGAAGATGAAGAAAGATATCTGGACCCCACAAAGAGATCATCAATAAAACAAGTCGCTTCAGGCAGATTCGGCGTTACATCTGCATATCTGGCACACGCCGACGATCTTCAGATTAAAATGGCACAAGGAGCCAAGCCTGGAGAAGGCGGAGAGCTGCCGGGTTACAAAGTTTCACCAGAAATAGCTAAAACTCGCCATTCGGTAGTTGGAGTCGGTTTAATATCTCCTCCTCCCCATCACGACATTTATTCCATCGAAGATTTGGCCGAATTGATTTACGACTTAAAATGTGCGAATCCTCGGGCTCGCATATCTGTCAAATTGGTATCTGAAGTTGGAGTTGGCGTTGTAGCCAGTGGGGTCGCAAAAGGAAAAGCTGAGCATATTGTCGTGTCTGGTCATGACGGCGGAACTGGAGCCAGTTCTTGGACAGGTATTAAAAATGCCGGTCTGCCATGGGAGCTGGGAATAGCAGAAACCCACCAAGTTCTCGTTTTAAATAATTTGAGATCCCGAATCGTCCTTCAAGCCGACGGTCAAATCAGAACTGGATTCGACGTTGTGGTTGCCGCTTTACTTGGAGCCGATGAAATCGGGCTCAGCACTGCTCCGTTGATTGTGATGGGATGCACAATGATGAGAAAATGTCACTTAAACACGTGTCCAGTTGGAATAGCCACTCAAGACCCGCTTCTCAGGAAAAAATTTACGGGTCAGCCTGAGCACGTAATCAATTATTTATTTATGTTGGCAGAGGAAATTAGAGAGTTTATGGCACAACTAGGCGTTAGAACTTATCAGGAATTAGTAGGTAGAACAGATTTGCTCAAAGTCAACGAAACCGACTCCGACAAGGCAAAAATGCTGAACTTGAACTTGATTCTTCAAAATGCCTTACACATGAGGCCTGGAGTCAATATTAAAGGAGGTTCTGAGAGTCAAGACTTTCAATTGGAACAAAGATTAGATAATCAGCTAATCGACTTCGCCAGGCCGGTCATTGAGGGCACCCAAGACTGCGTGGACATCGAGATGAAGATCAAAAACGAAGATAGATGTTTCAGTTCTACTTTGAGCTATCACATTTCCGTTAAGTATCACGAGGCGGGATTGCCTGATGGGAAGTCGATTAGTATTAGACTAACAGGTTCTGCGGGACAGAGTTTCGGTGCTTTTCTGGCCAAGGGAGTGAATATTACTTTGGAAGGAGATGCCAACGATTATGTAGGAAAAGGTCTTTCTGGTGGCAACATTGTCATTTATCCTCCTAAGTGTTCGCCATTCGAATCTCATTTGAACGTTATTGTGGGGAATGTGTGTTTATATGGAGCTACCTCGGGGCGAGCCTACTTCAGGGGTATCGCATCAGAAAGATTTGCCGTTAGGAATTCTGGAGCAGTTGCCGTTGTAGAAGGTGAGTTGTTATACTTTTTATACTGACACAAGTTATAAAATAGCGTATATTTTTGTATGTGAGAAGAATCTTCCCTTGAAGATGGGGGTCTCATTCTCAGGCAGAATAGGACCCCAAAGTTTTTCCGTTTGATTGTTATTCAAGCGAATGAAATGATGGTTTTAACAGTTACAACTCTGTAGATTATACACAATGTAATTAAAGTAAGATCACAGGTCGAAAAGTTCAGGTTATACAGTTTATATAATTTTATTTTGATTAATTAACTTTTATTAATTTCAGGTGTTGGTGATCATGGGTGTGAATACATGACCGGCGGAATCATTTTAATTCTTGGCCTAACCGGACGCAACTTTGCTGCCGGCATGTCAGGCGGACTCGCCTATGTCTGGGACGTGGATGGCAAATTTTCTACCAAATGCAATATGGAAATGGTCGAACTATGCAAACTCGAAGATCGCGATGACGTCGTGCTGGTTAAAAGACTGCTGAAAGAATTCGTAGATCTAACCGGCAGCGTAATCGCGCAACAACTTATGAATGAATTCGATTCGCGAATGAAGGAATTTGTCAAAGTGTTCCCATACGAGTACCAAAGAGTGCTAAAACAAAGAGCTAGCGCAGATCAACCTGATATTCAGATTATAAAACAAAACAACGAGCCTAAAATTCAAGACATCGAAGATGCTGTAGGGGATGCACATGAGACCAAGAAGGCAGAACGAGCTTTGGATAAAGTCAGAGGGTTTATGAAGTACCCTAGGGAGACGGGAATGTATAGGCCAGCAGAAAAACGGATGAGGGATTGGGACGAGATTTATAACTTTCAACATGTTAGGAAAGGCTTAAAAGTACGTAAAATACGTGAAACTTTAAATATTCCTCTTCCCACTAAGGAATGACCGTTTTTCTATTTTTTGTTAAAAATTTCAGGTTCAGGCTGCTCGATGCATGGATTGCGGAGTGCCATTTTGTCAATCCAACTCTCACGGTTGCCCCTTGGGAAATATCATCCCCAAGTGGAACCTACTAGTGTTCCAAAATCAGTGGCGGCAAGCGTTGAATCAACTCCTTCAAACCAATAACTTCCCGGAATTCACCGGAAGAGTCTGTCCGGCGCCGTGTGAAGGTGCATGCGTATTGGGTATTTCTGAGCCTAGTGTCACCATCAAGAATATCGAGTGCGCGATCATTGATCACGCATTTGAGAACGGTTGGATTGTTCCAAAAGTTCCATCCGTGAGGTCTGGGAAAAGGGTAGTTGTCGTTGGATCAGGACCGGCGGGATTAGCTTGTGCTAATCAGTTGAATAAAGCTGGCCATAGTGTTACTGTGTTTGAGAGAAATGATAGGTAGGTTATTATTAATCGAGCGTGTTAAGTCATTATTTCGACCATAAAGAAGTGACTGCAAATTTTTTCATAAACTACCTTTTATTACATTTCTTTTTATAATAAAGTATTTTCAAATTCTTTTTTTGGTGATACTCTCGAAATTATATAGATGTTTATTGCATTCAAATATATATTTTTTAATTTTTTGAGGTATCGACTTTCAATTATAATCTACAAATTTTCATTATGATTCTCGAAGTTATAATAGTTTATGATTGCATTCTTTCTAGAATTGGGGGTTTACTTCTGTACGGCATTCCTACAATGAAGCTTAGTAAGCAGGTTGTGCAGAGAAGGGTTGATCTTTTAGCTGCAGAAGGCATTGTCTTTAAGACGAATGTCAATGTGGGGAAAGATATTTCTGCTAAGGAGCTTACAGAAGAATATGATGCAGTGGTGCTTTGCACTGGAGCTACTTGGCCTAGGGATTTACCGTTACCAGGTAAAAATTTTGAGTTTTATTATTAATCATTTTGACAATTTTTAGTATGGTTTGCCGTAATTTGTTGCTAATTGTGGCAACAGTTCAATATTTCAAAAATCTTAAGTTATTAAACTACATTTTATGTGAAAATGAAAGACTTATAAAAAATTACCCCATATATTATCATATGTTGAGATGCCGAGGAATTCTAGATGCATTTGGAGTTCGTACTTTTTAAGGTGACCAAGACCTAATGGTTGAACTCCAGAACCTCACACCCTGTTTTGTGTTAGCCTCGACTTTAAGGTTGAAATATTTTCATAACACTAAGATACTCGTTGCTACCGTTCATGGGACCCATCAATCTGCATTTAATTCAATTGTCTATTATAATGTACTATTCCTCTTACAGGTCGACAACTAAACGGCATTCATTTTGCTATGGAATTCCTTGAGACTTGGCAGAAAAAGCAACTAGGTGTAAATCGCGACGGCCCTCACGCTAAAGACAAACATGTCATCGTCATCGGAGGAGGTGATACCGGCTGCGACTGCATTGCTACTTCCCTGCGGCAAGGCGCCGCCTCCATAACCACCTTCGAAATTTTACCCCAGCCAAGTGCAAAGAGGTCCGGAGATAATCCTTGGCCACAATGGCCGCGGATCTTCAGAGTGGATTACGGCCACGAAGAGGTTAAAGTGAAATTTGGGTCCGATCCGCGCGTGTTCAGCATCATGACGCAAGAGTTCTTGGATGACGGAAATGGCCATATTAGTGGTAAGAAAATGGAAACATTTTTAAACGAATTAAAAAAAAGGAAAGCTACTTTTAAATTATTTTTTTGGGTGTTTCTATTCTTTGTTTTTTTTTTCATTTTGTTATTCTCGAATTTTAGGAGTAAAGACTGTAAACGTAGAATGGACAAAAGACGACAATGGCCGCTGGCAAATGAACTCCGTTCCAGGCACCGAAAAAGTATTCAAAGCAGACCTCGTCTTACTCGCCATGGGTTTTTTGGGTCCCGAAAAAGCTATAGGTAACCAATTAGATTTGGAATTGGATCCTAGGTCTAATTTCACCACCAAAGACTATAAAACTACCGACAATAAAGTTTTTGCGGCTGGTGATTGCCGACGAGGTAAGTTGCATGTTATTCAACGAGAAGGAATAACACGAGAAATAATACCTTTGTTTTAGGTCAATCATTGGTAGTTTGGGCGATTTCCGAAGGGCGTCAAGCTGCACGAGCAGTTGATGAGTTTCTCAGTGAAGGTAAAACAATTTTACCAGGACCTGGAGGAATAATCCAGCCAACAATTCATCACGTAGCTTGTTCTATCTAGAAGATGTATTGTTTTGTTGTTTTTAAATAGTATATTATTGTTGCTGTTTTTCCTTAGATGTCTAGCAATAAACAGTTTATAGTGATGTTTTAAAGAATGTTCACCGATATTGAGAATTTCTCGAGTTGGTAAAAATATAGTTACCAGTCTCGTGGATATATGGATAAATGCCATTGTTTTATTTTAGAGAGATGATGGCAAAATGCATGCTTGAGGGCGGCTTCGGTGATTGTCAGTGTGCTTTATTACTGTTCAAAAGCCAATTATTCAACATATTTGACTGTTATGTGGTTAAAAAGTACTTAACAAAGATGATATATTTGTGACGTTTTGAAGTGACAATAAATAGATAATAAAAGTTTATGTCTACATCAGTAATACCAGAGTTTGATTTCGTGAACAGACTTTAGAGAGTGAACACAGGGAGCACAAAACTTTTAGTTTTGTAATAATGAACTGTAGTTAATGAAATTGCCGCAAAGCCATTTTGCTCACAACTACGTTAGTTACGCAATTCGTTGTTGAATTCAATGGGAAAAACAGGAGAATGGAGTTTTATTATAGATCTGTTGCAACTGTAACAATGTCGTCCTCTCATTATTTTCTGAACTCCGATGGAATTAACCGGTAGGTTCTAGACGATGTGGACTATCTGCATATGTGTTTAAGAACGAAATTAGAGATGATGCGCCAAAGTTGTGAGCGTTACGGACGCCATTTTGCTGCAAATTTTGATTCGTTTTTTTTTTAAGAAATTACGGACTTTTTTTCTTAAAAACCAGTTTTAATTTATTGTAATAATATGGTTACTGTTTATAATTCTCTTTCCCTCGAAAAAATGTTCTAATTATGGTTATTCTTAGGAAAAACGAGAATTTACTGAAGTGATTTTATTGCTTTTTATTGAGGTTGAATTAATGATTACTTTAAGTAGAGGAATTTCCAAAATGGTGCTTGCAGCCTTGTGAAATAAACGTCGCTCTGTAATAAGAGGTATAACAGGGCGTTTTATGTAAACCATGTAAAGGTCTCTAATGCATGTTTTACTGCAAATGTTACATGCGAATAAATTCATTTTATTTATCTCACGTGTTTTTCTAGAAGGTGTTCATGGTACCATCAAATGATCCAATAAGTAACTACAAAATACATATGCTTCTATATTTAAATTGTAATTACCACTAATCACTTATTTGCTTATTACCGTAACGGAGGTACAGCACCGCATAGTGGTCAGGTTGTACAATCCCCTACCCGTTGCCTTACAATGGTACCCGTCTCAAGCGAAATTGACTTCTATTGTTATCTACCATAAGCACCGGGCATACAGGTCCTGACTCACCCAGGTAAAATTCTATAACATGGTTACGTCGCAATCACTGAAGATACCTATCAAATAGCGTCACACCTGTTGTATTAAGCACCATAAAATGTGATTTTTCAAGTTAAAGGTTTAACATGGGAAAAGTTATTCTGTTGTTTGTGAGTATTGTTTTGTGGGAGTGTTTCTTCGGAGTGCATGGGGGCATTACTCTAGATGGGTCCAAATGCGGACAAAGGGTGTGTAAACTCAACCAATACTGCTCAGACCTCGATAGGACTTGTCAGGAATGTGCTAATGTGTGTAATAAGTCACTAGTTCATAGCTACGAAAAGAGTATTTGCGAGTCGCAGTGTCAAGGTAGGTGATGGTAGTATATTTGATAAAACTAAGAGAGCTTGTGAGTGTGTTGCATTCTGAAACAATGGACAGAAAAGTGATTATAGAAAAGTTAATTACGAATAACATCAATTTTGATAGCTGCTACCACCGAGTAAAAGATGTCTAAAAAAATGATAGTGAACAAAAAAAAATTCATGTATACAGGTCGATCTAGTGGTATTGCGACATTGCTATATATGCAATTTGAGATAGGATATTTTTAATATTGACACGAAATAATAGTGGTCGTGGCATAGACCAAATACCTATAAATGAAAAAATACTTCAAAAAATATGATAAAACTAATGGTACCTGAGCTAAAATTTGAATTGGCGTAGATGCAATTCCCAGTGGTTAGGTGAAACTAGTGTTATCTTGAAGATCGCATTAATCAGGCTCTTGCTGAAGAAAGAATACCGACTTCCCGGGCTTTCCAAATTCCTTTAAGTAGCTATGAACACAAAATTAAATATTAAATCACTCTAAAATAATGAGCAATAATTGGTATGGCCAGGGTTAATTCAAACCACTATATGTATTTAAAAATATCTGTAAATTAATGGAGCGCGTTTAAAGTGGGGAAGTCGCGCTTGGTATAATGGCGGGAATTATCTTATATTATATAATTATTATTGAAAAAATATGGAAATCAATATGTATTCTTTACATTAACATATCTATCTAATCACAAATAAATTGTGATTGTGTTTAAGAGTGGAAAAGCTGGGAAGTCTGAAATGTTCTGTAATATTTAACATAGTTTCTATTTATAGTATTTATTAATGACTTATCACTGTTAATAAATTCATGGAATAATGTGAGATTAAGTACGCAAAAGGAGGGTAAAAAATTTAATATTCGATTGCGATTTCAGAACAGTGCTTCCCAACGTAAATCGAGTTTTAGAAGGATCATAAACTATGAATGGTCATATACGTAGCGGTCAATTGATCAGAATTTGCCCGGTTATTTGACCCGGGCAGTTGACTATGCCGAATATTTGAAGAAATAAAAAATGTTGGTTCAAGAGAGACCATCCATATAAATCTATATTAACGACCACCTTTACTTTACCCTTTATCCCCCGCATAAAATTTAGCTTACCACTGAAATCAGATAACTTCATTAAATTGTTTTTAGAATCATGTGATGACTAATTAGGTCAGATTAGTTCATAATAGCCAAACAATTCTTTTCTGTTGTTTGATCAGTGATCCACATTAATCCGATTTCAAATAAATTTATCACAAATGACGTCGCAGATATACCGGGTGTCCTATAAAGGTGTTTCGCCCCTATTAACTTTTTCGTTTGTGTGTGATTTTTCAGACCATGTATTGGGTGTGCATTAGATCTACTACTTTTCAGTTTTTTTTTAAATTGTAAATACGCGGTCAGCCGATTTTATGAAATTTTAGAAAAAATCCCTTCGGAATAAACATTAGAACCTCATAGTTTGTATGTTCGTAATTTCGTAGAAGTCTGATCTAACCCACTAAATGTGTAAGTTTTATTTTTTTTCTGGTCGATAAGTTAGCTTTTTCCCAGAATGAGCACTTGATCTTTATTCTAAATGGGTATACGTATTAAGAATTCGGAACGCATCGGTTTGCTAAAATTCGCAAATGAAGCCAAATTTAGTTTTTTCGTTCTTTCAATTCAAAGTTTCTGTAACTTTATTAGGGAGTCTCTTCCAAACTACCTATCGAATCCAGATTGGTTTAAATTGCGTTGGTGGGTTTCCAGTGTTTCTTTAACTCTCTCGGAACGTTTCTATGCACTGTAAAAATTCCTTGGGGCAGAATGAAAAGTAGCTATAAATATGTGTCCTAAAATTATTATACGATGGATTAGTGAAAATCTGGACGTAGCGGGTATCCCTAAATTGTCTATACAAAGCACTGCCACAGTTACCTGAAGTCAAACTATCATGGTTTATCCCAATTGTCTTAGTTAAGAATATAATGTTTTGAAATACGGGATATTAAAGTAAAATTGTTATATGTTTCTTTATTTAAGTATTCCTTTTGTAATGGCAGAAAATCAACAAAATCGTGTAAGGAAAGTATCAGTGGCGCCCCATAAACAAAAATTAAGCGAGAGTAAATCCTGTAGAGCCCAACTCACACTTTTTTTGGTATATCTATGTGCATAAATCGGACCATCTATACAATAATAACGTGATTAATTTGTGTAAAACACTTATGGTTGCGCGATATCTAGTTCTATAATTTTATTGTACATGTGCAATAAAGATGATTCGATAGGCTGATGATTTCGCTTATGCAAACATCGTAAATCCCTATTCATGCTAGCCATAATAAATAGGCGAGATTGTGCAAACGAGATTAGGAATAATCTAAAAGGTACCTATACCATAGATAGCAATTTACAATGCACTAGAATATTAATAATGTAAAATGTTAATTAGGTTTATTATAGAATGTAATATGATGAAGGTTTCCGCAAACCTCCACACCTCCACAAATGTTATGGAAATCTATGGATTTCATAATGTGCACTCTAACGAGAATTCGGCTCTCTAAATATTATGCATATCTTAACTAGAAGCCCTATCGGCCTAATTTCAATAGAAACCTTCTTCAGTTTCAAGAAAACCCTTCGGGCTAATATTAAGCCAATAACCTAGGCATCTAATAATAAACTGATAATATTTAGGGCACCTCGATAACGAAAAAATACGTCAACATTTCGATCTTCCATTGTTCTATTTCAACCATTACAATATTTAAAGACATGCAGAAAAATTCTTTTCCATTTTTCCCTTTCTCCATATTTAATGCCTCCTCCAGAGATTGTGTCAGCGTACAGAGATACGTCCTCTATAATTTAATTATAGTTTTTCATAAAGTCCAAAATATTCTGACTCATAATGTAATTATGAATTTTATATATTGAATGACTTGAATTTTCCTCTGACTGAGCAGATGGACAGTTTCTTAAAATTTTTCTGTTTGGAAAATGTGATTCGCATAAAATAATATCTGAGTTCTACCTAATTTGAAGGATTCACTATAAAAAAAAAATAAATAAACGGTTCTTGATGCCAAAACCTGTAGGAATAAATTTCATTTTTATGACGCTTAAAAGTTTTAAAACGGGGTTTCTTGTCCAAATTAGAATAATGGGTCGACTTAATCCATCCAAAAAGAGCCGAATTCCCATGAAGTCTCAAGCGAATACGTACAACTTTTTAGCTTTTGTTTGTATACTCATGGAGACAAGAAAAAAATACAAATTATAATACAGTGATTCAATATCTTTGATATAAATGAATATTTGGTTTTCAGATTACCTACACGAGCTTCGATATGTAAGAAAAGACGCCGATGATGATGATTCGGACTTAAGATGTACGTATCAATAATTTAACAATGTTTCATAGTCTTTTTCATCGTGAAGTACGAGTTTCGTCCAATCGAATAGAATATTTTTTGTTATTTCATTTTTAGCGTTCACGCTGAAGTGGGTAAAATAAGCATGTGAATGTAGAGCAATAAAATAACAAAATTGAAGTTTGCAAAGAAATCTTCATTGCGGCCATTCAATTGGCCGCAATTTATTATTGCAGATACATAGAGAATGAAATTTTTATCTGTTTCCATCTACTTGATAATTGAAGAAACTAATCAAAAAATGGAATTTGGTTTGTACAGGGTGTCCCAGTTGTAAAGGTAGTAAATTCAACCACGTATTTTACATTGAAAAATAAGTGTAGTTTGTCATATAAATTATATACCAAAAATGCTTCGTTACGAAAGTACAGGGTGTTGAAGTTTTATTAAAAAATTACAAATTCCTGAATATGTCCGAAACCGTTTGAGATATTTTAATGAAATTTCAAGCAAGGTCAATAACAAGACGCATTTCACGATAAAAATATTGTTTTTAGTTCTACCAGTAACGTGCATACGGGCGAGCCGTTTAATATTTTTAAAGAAAAAATGGTACGGCACTGGTTTTTCTTAAGTTATAAATTATTTCTGAATTTCTTGTTCAATAAAAGAGAAAAAGTCTTTGGACTTTTCTTTGTACGATGTTTTCAAAACAAGAAAATAAAGGCCATTTCAATGTTTTAATCTGAGAAAAACTAAGGACATTCTCACAAAGGTCGTTCAAAGTGGCCACCATTTTGTACCTTACTTTGTGCCTTACTTAATACTACCTTACATCCGCGAGATGAACTAGTGCAATGGTCACGGCAGCATTTTCAGTTTGCTTCATTAATTCTTCTCGAGAATTTACGAGAGTTTCGTAAACTGCGGTTTTCATGCAACCCCAAACGAAGAAATCTAGAGATGTCATATTAACTGTGAAAATCTACAAAATTTCATTAAAATTTCTCAAGCGATTTTCAACATATTCAAGAATTTGTGATTTTTAATAAAACTCTAACACCCTGTACTTTCGTAACGAAGCGTTTTTGGTATATAATTTACATGACTTATTTTTCAATGTAAAATACGTGGTGGAATTTACTACCTTTACAACTGGGACACTCTGTATATTTGTTTTGTAACTTTTGCTTGAAACTTAGTTAAACGAGAAAATACTGAATTTCATCGGGGCTCAAAGGGAGAATCACGGCTAGCGGTTCATAAGTGCAGAAGTATCTAGGTCTAGAACTGCTGCTTTCCTCTTTTATTCAGTCGAATTGAAGTGGGATGACAGAACTATTAATAAGATATCAAAGTACGTAGCTATGAACAGAGAGAAACAACAGCGAATTTTGTGTTTTGATGTCATGTTTCTAAAAGCCAGACAAGGTTCAAAATATGAATTTTAATCGTCAATAAAACGTTTATTAAAAATAACATTATTTAACGACCGATTAAAGTTTATTTAATGTGGTAAATTATGATACATTCATGCTCATAGCACGCTTTTACTTCTTTTAACATGTTAAAGGTGTTATGTTTACGTTTCACCGTATCTCTATGGACCTGATTTTGTGGTAGATGTAGTCATTTCACAAATATTAGCTCTCTCTGAAAATATCGCATGTGAATACCGACAATCATAAAGTTCATACACTTCGTGACAACTGAATTAAAAATAATTCCTCGTCGAGAGTTTCCTCCTTTTCAAACAACCTGTACTTCACAAACTTTCTAATTTACGGTTCAACAAATATTCGTTCTTTCAATTTCGCATCGCTGGCTTTGAGTATTGGAAGTTTCTTTCCATTACAAACAAACACTTCTTCATCTCTATGCTCAGCCAAAACAAAATGCAAGCTAGTTATAAAACTAACATCGTACTGTAGTATGTTTACGGAGTGTGCTTTTGAATATTACACGATGAGCGATGAAATATGTTCATGTTCAGATGGTGGATGACATACTCCTAAATTAGTACCTACTTCCGACTAACTTCAGTGATCGACGAAAACTTGAAACCGCTCACAAGGGTCTACCGAACTGTCTAATTTGTCTGGAACAAAAGGGAAAGTTTGGAAGGCATTGTTTGAATGACAATGTTTCAATCACGAATCAGATATACAGGGTGTCCCAAACTCGAGTCTCGATGTCGGGATATGGGAAATCGTTAGAAATAGGGATTTTTTGCGACTCCTGGCCATTTTCAAACGGTCGTATTGAAAGAAGATTGATGAGAGTTTTGGACGCCGCTACGTCATATCTATGAAAAATGATTTTCCCGCATCGTGAAGCGTTCGGGTTTATTTCCGAACATTGTCCGGCTTTAATCATTCCCAAAATCATGTCCACGTTGAGAGGTGAACTTTGGATCTTGCATGTACCGACTTGCTAATTTAGGAGCTGTGACTGCGGAAAGAATCTCGAGATATTAAATCAGATCAGCAAGTTCAAGATTATTTTCCAAATTTCTGGAACAAGATTAGACAGTAGAGAACTCTGTAACCAAAATAATGACTTAAATCTTTCGTGTTATTAATATTTAATTGAATTTTGACATTACTACTCTTTCAACTTTCAGCTATCGTAGCACGGCTTTCCCGCACTGTAACCATTACACTGACCTTAATCGTTCTTCTAATGGTGGTACTCGCGTGCGCCCTTATCTTCCAACTCTACAGATGTAAGGTAAAAAAAAACGTCACTTGGAACGTCATTAAAGGCAAAATTTTCAAAAAAGTGAGCTGCCTGATTTACTTAAAAAGAGGCAACATTTCAAATTATCTGTTTTCTAGAATGACTCGTCCAGAGACCCAACTCAAAACCAGAACGGCAATAACAGGAGAGATTTGAAACTTGAAATGCCATCGACAACGATCAATTCTGATCATAGTCCCGTTACGGTTTCTACTTCAATTGACCGCCGTCCAGCTGAAGATAGTGCCTTGGATTATGCTTATGATAATCCTGCTATGAACAAAACACCTAATCGCTACTAGTCTGAAAAAATGTTGTGATAGGAGTGAAGGAAGAATACCAGTAGTCCCCCCCGTGAAATGACTGTTCGCGTCTTTTTCAAACCCATCTTTAATATCTTTAAAAAAAATTCATTAAGGCACATTACACAAAAGAGATAATTTGAAGTTTTGGTGTAGCATTCAACTTTGGGAAATCTTAATGTAATATGCGAAAAGTTGCCTTAAACGTCGGGGACAGAACAGTTTTACTGTTGTTCAGAGGATAAGTTGGAAACTTTTTATCTTTGTGTATGCAAACCGAAAGTTTCGGGCATTATTCTCGTAAAGTATCACAAAATCCCCTTCAAATATTATACGTTCTAAAAAGTAATTTGATTATTGAGCAATAAAGAGGGAGATTAATATGTGGCTAGACCTTAGTAAATAGGGAAGTGCATTTTGTAGGTATATTGATTGGGCATGAGCTTAATGTCCGTGATATTACAGCGGAAAAGTTGTTACTTCTCGTATATCCTTAAGCATTCTTGTAATTTTCGAAGCAAATAAGTTCCCTGCTGTAATTATTTTATTTTTAGAAGCGGTTTATGATTTTTGGCGGCAAATGGGCCTGTCAACCTCAATCAGCAAAAACAAAAAAAAAACTTTTACAAATACCTACTCTAAATAATATGTAAAAATAGCTATTTACCTAGCCAGGTAGGAAATGCATAGCTTTGTGTAACGAGTGGGCTTCCGCGGGAGGAGCGAACGCGGCACGAGTTAATCCAAATATGAATCTCTAATGAGTTTTACACATGGTCTCTTTTAAATTTGTTGAACTTGTTAACAGGGTTAAATGAAGGTACTTGGTTTCAATATGCAAGTAATTACGAAATGAAATCCGCCAAGTCCGTCAGTTCGGTTGCTAAAAATAATAAAAAATTGTATACTATAAAACGTAACAGAACAAAATATAATAATAAAAATAAAACTGTTGTGAAGTAATTAGGGCCTGCGATCTCGATCGGGAGTAATCTGCGATGTTTTTCAAACAATTATAGAAAAACATTTTCTATAGCATTATTTTATTGCTAGATGGTGGAATATTCAATCTGAATCATAGAACAAATTTGGTCCCAGTAAGAGTGCGCCATCTTAAAAGGGAAACGGTTGAAATATGGGTCTAAAAAGATCAATTCTGAAAATGTGTGAGTTTTCTCCTAAAAATGGAAAACAGGCCTGTTTGCCCAAATATATTATAAACACCTCGAATGACGTTTTAAAGTAATGGAGAAAGCACGCGCTTTATTCTCAATATTTTTTAAAAGTACCTTAATTCACAAGGGTAAATGTGCAATGAAATAATGTAAATTGTGCAACTTACATCACTACATTACATCACTCAAATAAGGATATTATTATTTCAAACACTAAGTTAAATATTACTATAAGTACATACATTTTTATGATACGGAATACCGAAATAATACTAAGATACGCCAGAAGCTGGTTGCTTGAAGGTGTTCCTAATGGTAAATTGAAAAGAAAAACACGTGAGTTTCACAGAAATTCTGATTGGTTATTTTTTTTTACAGCATTAAATATGGAAAGTGATTGGCGTGTACGCACTGTATTTTCCACAAGCATGCCAGGGTGCAAAGTACATATAAACACACCTGCATGTTGGTGTGAAAAGTACGTGTACGATTTTCAGGTGTGATAAGTAATATGTTTTTATTTTCAAGGCAGATTTCGTTACAGATTGCTACTTTTCTACTAGAAATTCAATTTTTGCAATTGCCTTGAGCGGTCAAAAAGCACCAAAAAATTTGTAATTAATTTCAAAAATTACACTTGAATTCCGAGCTCATAACTAAACTAAGCAATATATTATGTGTTATATTATACTCACTTATAATTATAGTAGTACACAGAGTGATAGCCGAAACTCATTTTTTTAGCGAATAGAAAATTTACAAATTCACATCACATAATTATTTACAGGGCGTTATTGCATAACGCGCGTTCGATATTTCACAGGGTGATTTTTCAAGTAGTTCTAAGATAGAAAGTTCTCATAAATATGTGTTCTAGCTTGTTTAGTTTTCCAGATACGGGGTGTCAAAGTTGAAAAAATAGATCGCACATTTTTTTATACTATCCGATATTTTCCGGCTAATTTTGCGAAATTTCGTCTCCGGAGGTTTTCGAGATGAAAATTTCAAATTTACCAATCATTCACTTGTATCCTCTAGAGGGCGACACAAGTTACCATTAATACATTTTTAAATAGAAGCAATTTTTTTGTGTCACATTGTTTGAAACATGTTTATAAGAAGTCCCTATCTTAAAACTGCTTGAGAAATCACCCCGCGAGTTATCGGGCACTTATCCAATAACATCCTGTATAGTAAAAATCCCGATGGTGACGTTAACTTTCGATTTTGAATTATTATGGTGCTATGAGCATTAATTTTACTCGATGTTATTAAACTCGAATAAAAATGTTTTGAATTAGTGCAAGAGTGTACTAATTCGCCATGTTTTAAAACACTTTCTTCTAGTGTATTTAAATTGTATTGGCCTTAAAACATAGTTTTCTGTATAAAGCTACACACATAGTATTCTTCCTGGCTGTTAAAAAGCCGTCCATACGACTACATTCCATTTTAAGGTACTTACTAAGTGAAGTTGAATGTTGTTATTAGTTAGCTTTAATTATATAAATTAGATAACTATTTGTATTTACGTTATATTCGTGTACCTACTTAAATAAATGTTCTCTGTTGTTAAATTGTAGTTTTATTTTTGATGAAACTCTATTTGAATTGGTCAAGTCCACGATTTAAACCGAAGGAGTGAACCTAGTAGAGGAGCGGGTACATCCAGGCTGTATTTGTTGATTAATGGTGAGATTAATGTTAGAAGGAACTGGCAGAGTAAGAATTTCATTATTGCTACCTCAGCTAATTTTGACCTAATAAGCGTCCTGTCTAATATCTACGAGTAACAAATTCTTCAAAGGTGTCACAAATACGTTAAACTTGGTTCACATAATTTCTCTTCGAACATAATTTATACATGGAAAATGATCGATAATTTATGATTAATATGCATCCGTGTAAGCTGGGTCAGAAGCGCATGAGTTCACGTAGTGCATGAGCTCACGTATTACACGAGTGCTAAAGTGTCGTAACGTACGAGTTGTCCTTCATACATATTCTTAATCGCATTTCCTCAAAATTTTACTGCAGTTTTTGGTGAGTTTTAAACATTATTCCGCTCTCATTTTACAGATACCGCGAGTATAGTCGTTATCATTCAAAATTTAAAAGTCGGAAATTTGGAGCCAATTAAAGTTGCTGACTCTCCATAATATTGTGGATATTCATTAGTTCCACCAAAAAATAAAATGAAAGTTTTATCAATAGAAAACGCTATGAAGCTTCCAGCATCTTCAGCCTTTAAATTTCTTCTCTTATATTAAAAAAAAATGAGTACGGTTTTAAACAAAAAAACTCTATTTATCTTTAGTAATGCTGCTAAACCAGTTACTTCATGTGTATACCTAAATATGAATTGTGGCCAATTGAGCTCAAAAGTGCCCGAGTTGTAGAATTTCGTTGTGATTGTTATAAGAAGTTATTTTCACATTTGCTATGCAGGTGGTGCATTGAAAATGGTTTCTCTGCTCCATGTAATGAGTCGAAAAACGTTCATATTTTTGTTTAAACAGTAATAGAGATGCAGATGTGAGCTCCAAGCAAAGGAACATTGCGAAATTAAATCGCTACCCAAAAGTGCTTACTCGAATTCGAAATCGAAAATATTCGTGTTGAGGCATTATTTTTTTCAAAAACCATTACTCATATACATATGAGGAAACAAGTATCTCTCCGACGTCTCACAAAAAATTATTCGTGGTATGTGGGAGTTCGTGTGGTTTTAAATTTTTAATTTGGCAGTGAAGAGGTCGCTTTTGAGAAAAGAGAATTTACGCATGTTCTCGAAAAATCTCAAAAAAAGTTCGAAAGAATAATTTCTTAGAAAAATGCATTATTCGTCATATTTTGAGACATTTGTTGTATTGTTGCACGCTAATTTCAGAATGCTCGTTATACAGGGTGAGTCGGGAGGATCGTGCCAAACTTCGGGAGCGTGTTGTACATGAAAAATAAATGTAAAAAAACTCAAATGTTGTTATCCGATTTTCGTTTGTTTACAAGTTATAGCGTAAATAAAATTAAAACATAAAATTTAAAAAAAATTATAAATTTCATAAGAAATTCCATAAATTAACGTTTGGATATCATAGTAAATGTTCAAAAATATTGCCATTAACTTCTACACATTTTCGGCTTCGTCTATGAAGAGCATTCGTTGCGCTCCTGATTGTTTCATGTCTTTCTTTAATAGCAGCTGCAGCATTTCTAATGCGTCGAATTAGTGCATCTTGAGTGTCCACCTTTACTCTGTACACTTCGGTTTTAAACCAACCCCGCAAACAACAGTCTAGTGGTGTGAGGTCTGGAGACCTTGGAGGCCAACTAATAGGGCCACCACGACCAATCCAACGTCCAGGAAACGTTTCGTCTAAATGTTGCTTAACCTTTATGTTTTAATATTATTTACGCTATAACTTGTAAACAAACGAAAATCGGACAACAACATTTGAGTTTCTTTACATTTATTTTTCATGTACAACACGCTCCTGAAGTTTGGCACGATCCTCCCGACTCACCCTGTATATTTTCATTCATTCAGAATGAGGGAATGAAAAATACGTACAAATTGAGGAAGAAACATCCTTAAAATTAAACAAATCTAATGTTATGTGTTTATGTACGTCCTTGTAGATTCAAAATCGATCGTGGCTAATAAATAATTTGCTGCAATCCTCGTTTCCTTTCAATTCAAATAAACTCATTATTCTAAATAGTTCACAGTTTACTAACGATCATAATGGAAATTTCTGTGGATTTTATGCATTTACAAATTGCTTGATAGTAACGCTTCATTGTAAGATCCTTGTTTCCGTGCTATTTTGGCCTTTCACAACCAGTTCTATTTTCCGACAACAAACCCCACAAAATTTTCCAATAACTAATGAAAATTCTAACATAAAGCGGGGCATTTTACGAATTTCGCTCGTAAAATTTAATATTTCTCGTAAATATCGCGTTTAAATCCTGATTCAATTTTACATTTGTGTACGATTGTTGAAACCTGGAAATGAAAGACTCGTAGGTACATTTAGTTACCGACTTTTGTTTTGAATTTGAATGAGCCAGATTGATTAAAAAGCTCAATTTAAACTGTGCGAATAGCAGTCGAATTTGTTGAAAGCTTTTTAGCTTTGCCACTAATTTAACAAAGAGAACTTGTTTTAGCAGCCATGAAGCTAATTGCACAACATCCTTTCTCCTTTAGGGTGAGAAGCGTTGGTGAACGTTAGTTTTAGATGACAAACGAGGCATTAAATATAATAAACTGGACAATATTTCTTCAAAGCAAAGCGGCGGTCCTGGCGATTTTGTTGTCAGGCCCTTTAAAAGCAATAATAATAGAAGAACGAATTGAATTAGTAATGGCAATCTATTGCACATTATTTGGAACGTTAAGTTTCCATTAGGATCTATTGATGGAAAATTTTCAAATAGAGCATTGAAACTAGAAATAAAACTGAATTGAGAGGTTTTCTAGACTGACTTTGTATTAGGGATTATTATCGGTATTGTGTTGTAGCTGTATTGGGAATAAGCTTTCATCGTGAAATTTATTTTTGAGCTCACAGTATTATCCAAGTATAGATGGAGAGGATTTTTTTGAAGACTCGACACAAAAACGATCGCTTTCTGAGAATGACCAGTTTGTTCCCGATAAAGAAATCCCTCCTACAATTAGGAAACATTGTTTTTCTAGCAGCCGCAAGAAAAAAAAACCTTTTCGAAAGATTAATGGCCCTTTTAACGGCTTTTATGCTGAAGCTCCACGAACAATCGCGACTAATAAAACGAATTAAATTTGGTAAAACATTTAGTAGGTACCTACCTAAATGCGTTATAATTGAATTAGAAGAGGGCGACCTACATTGTTACAAATGGGCGATTCATAAATCAAACACTTGGGTCACGTTCAATTTTTATTTTATTATTTTTTTTAAGTTTCCCTCCTCTATCACCTCATTTATCGGCTTCGCAAGAACAATTTAAAATTTCACAGAAAACGATGTTGACGATATCTTTATCTTGTGCTAATCGTGCGAAAAAGCTCCAATTATAAAATTAACATCACTCTGAATACAACTTTCATATTTCGACTAACACACTGTTTGAACGTAAACTGGACGCTGCAAAGTGGACAGAGTAATCTGGACTTGATTAATAATTTTGTGTATTTAAACCCAAGCTCGACACATTATGTAAACGCTTTTAAAGCCGAGGTTTTCGCTAGAGCAACACTCGGTTCGTTGGCTATTCAAATGTCCAACGTGTCACCGTGAGCCATTCAGGCTTAAATGATTGTACACCTCAGCAATGTTTTCGGATGAGCGGATTTTAAATAGAAAAAAAGAGGAATGATTATAAGGGAATTGAAATGGCAGGGTTGAGGGCGGAAACGTGCATGTCTCTTAAAGAATTAAAAAAAAAATTGCACTTGAAAATCTATACCGGTTTGTTGGTGAGCACAGTCAGTAGTGTACCATTTATCTCATTAAAAACATCCTGTTGAACGGCTCTACAGACGCCACTGGTAGGAGTGGAAATATTCTGCCTACTCCGGAACACGTACACTTGCCCCGCCCTAGCGTGTTCCACGCAATATCATATTTTTATCTAAAACTGTTTTTCAAACATTTAAAAGATACAAGAAAGGAAATTAAACAATCTGTATCTCGCAAACGAAGCGATTTCGGATGTAACTTTGTCCTAAATATCTGTTTTTGTGAGGTCTGCATCTCTTGAAAATTTTTAGGTGCGTTTACGAAAACCCTGTATATCTCATTTGTACTTTTTTGTTGAATTTTTTGGCCTGATTCCTTAAGTAAAAATGTTATGAAAAATATTCAAGATACCCCTTTTTCACTGAAAAATGAAACATTCTGAAAATCATTATTTTTTTAACCAGTGACGTGTCACATTTTACGTTTAAAATGTTCAAAATCTCTACGATGGGGACGCCTCTGGTGAAATTTGAAACATTGTTTTCCGCTTAAGGGATACATCCTCATACGTATTTCACGCTCCGCAATTTTCATGAAAATATTTAATGCTGGAACGAACTCATGTTTGTCAAAAACTTTTCTTCACATTTCGATTATAGAAACCCACAGTCAGCAGTCGGCACACTTATTCCGAAACACCCTGTACACACTGTTTTGCCGATATGGTTTTTATCTTTAATGGTTATATTTCATGGCAGTATACATTACAAAGGAAGGGTGAAAGCGGCAATTCCTGAGGGAACCCTCGTTCAGGAGAAAAAGGGAATGAAAGAGTATTGTCAATTCGTAGTTTTAGTTGTGTTTTTTTTTTCAATTGGCTTTTTGATAATATGAATTATATATTTTGGCTCTCGAAGTCCGTATAATTCGAGTATTACGCCACTGCACTAAATGCTCTTAAATGCCTCGTTAATAGTGATGAGAATGTATACTTTCTGATCTTCTACCGCGTAAATGTGTTTCTTTCGTGTGTTTTTCGACAAAACAATGAGTGGGTGCATAATTGAAATTTTTCCGATCGGTTCCTGAAGTCTGGTTTTCATAATGCGTTCAAAACCTTTACTTAGTACCAGGAGCTATGCAATAAGCCCCTAGTTTTGTATGTGTGCATTATCCAGTTCCCTATTTGGGACAGTTACCGTTATTCCTTTTTTCCATGTTGCTGGAATTGTGTTGTTCATAATACAGTTGCTCAATTCGGTCCACCTATTTGCCCGCTTCTGGTTTTCATTGTTGTTCCTTACTCTAGCGAGACTAATGCCAAGTTCACTACTCATAGAGTTTAGAAACTTGCGGATGTGTTTATCCCAGAGAATTTGAGCTTTTATCAAGAAATAGTCGACGGGGTCAGAGTGTTTGTTCTTGGTTTTGACCCATCTGTATATGTTGTCTTTCACCCTTGCCTCAAGTCCGTTCTCCTACATGGCCGTTAAAAGGGAATTTTTAAACGTTGCAATATAGACGTTTATAAATTGACCTCAGAAATTACCTTTTCCTTTCTAAAGGAGCTGGTGTCCACCCCCTACGTTCGCGTACAAGATTTACAAAATTGGCTTTTAAAAGAGTAAAAGCCATGCAGGAAAATGGACTTAAGGCAGGGCTGAAAAACGACATCTACAGAGGGGTCCAACTCAAGAAAAAAAAAAAGTTTTTCTTGAGAAACGCTCACATTCACTGGAACAAACATACCCACAAGTCCCCTAAACTCTATGAGCAGTGAACTTCGTACGAGTCTAGCTAAATTAAGGAGCAACAATGAATATAATGCAGTTATTCAGCTTGTTTAGTAGGTGTTCGTGGGTTTATAGAGTTAATCTTGTTAGAATTAATTTTTATATTTCGTCTTTTCTCAGCAGTGCATCTTTGGTGTCTATTATTAGCTTATACGATGTTATATACTTTATATTTAGTTGCAAAATATGTGGATATATGGATAAATTGTATCGAGTCAGTTCCTCACCGCTAGGCAACAATGCCAAGGACATCCACCCGATTCTACCATTAGTTTGTACTGAGAATTTGAGTTAAATATCTCAAAAACCTTGGGAACCATAAAAGACGAATTTAAAAAAATATGAAACTTCGATACCCTATATGTCCTTAACAAAGCCGTTGTCGAATATAGTTTATACAGCAAACTAGTGTTGTTTCCATGCGTTGAAGACGTGGTTAAAATCGCGTTAGAATAAAAATGCGGACATCTTGCATTATATACCATGTTATATACAAATGTTATACGTATGTGCGGCCTAATGAGTCAAAACAATTATGGCACCACTCGTCCGCTGGATTTCAGTAATGCTAATGAAATTTAGGGTTTGTTGAAGCGGAAGTGGGAACTATTAAACGAGATAACGCGCAACTAAAATTTCCACCATGGAAGAAAAACAACGTTGCAATTTGTCTGACAAATGATCCAGATTCCGCCAGTCTAATCCCTCGACCGATGCCACTTTCGGGCATTTGGCCGTTAATGATCGCATGCCGCGGTTAAGTTCTTGATTTTGCAGTCAACAGCAGCAACAGCAGCAGCAGCAGCAGCAGCAGCGGCAGCGGCAGCGGCAGCAGCAGCAGGAGGGTCGGTCGCATTTATGAAAACATGAATGCGACTGTAGGAAGCGCTGGCGCGAGCTTTCGAATGAGCTTTTCCGTGCCATGCGATACACCGCATCCGCATTACAACTGCTGTCGTTAACCGCGGAATATCTGCCCTCCGACCCTCCTCTTCTTCGCCGCTCCTGCGGCTGGATTTTGCGTAAGCTTCAAACTTTCCAGAACTCATGTGAACCGTGTTTTAGCCGGCAGTGTTGCTCGTAATGAACTGAATAAACATGTGGAATTCCAGATTTTGGACGATCCTAGGTTTGCTGCTTATTGGTAAGTCCTTGGAGATGTTTTTCGTTTAAGTAACTTGAGGACTACCTGAAAATTTGATACGGCAAACAGTGGCGTGATTAGAGAAAATAATTAAGAAAAAGTAACCAGTAGCACATCAAAATATTTTTTCAATAACTCGAAAATTTATTTTAACGTATGTAAGTTGTGCATCGTTGAAGCGGATTGTTTATTATTTTTTTCATGTGGTTTGGACTACATACAAGCAGGGGTAGTCGCTGCAGTGAAATTGCACACTATTATCAATTCTAACGAACTAAGAAAAACATTAGTCCTTTACTGAGTTTTCGGATGAACAATTTTGTCACTGTTTCGGTGACAAATTTGCGACCATCTTCAGAATCTGGGAAGAAATTGAATATTCAAATAAACATTTACAGAACTAGTGGAATAGGAGTATGTAAAATATGTGTAACATTTTGAAAATTGCTTTTCCCAATCGCTGAAAACTGCCAATTTTTTCGGCAACTACTAGCCAATTTTCTCAAATTTTGATCTCCCGTTTTTCGTCTCTCCCTCTTTTCTCCATAGCCATTGGCAAAAATAACTAGGAATGAATACAATTTTCCTATAAGAAGTGCCTCTGCTTTATAAGTACCCATATGGTTCTGCAAATACAGACCTAGTAGTAGTTCTATTTAATATTAATGACAGATATGGAGTGATGTCTCACATTCTTTTTCAAATACTCGAAAAATTATAAAGCACAGAAAACCATGCAAGAGACAGAAAAAGTTTTTAAATTTAACAAGGAATTCAAGTTGGACAATAGAAACTGTGCTAGAGAAAAGTTTGGTGTACTGAATCTGGACCCTGAAAGAGCTGATTGTTAAGAACAATATGTGAATCGTAGTCATATAGATTATGAGGAATATGTATATACGTAGAAAATTTCAACTTGGGACTTAAAAAGATGAAAGGTAAAGTTTTTACGCTTTTCTTAACATGCGCTAAGTTTTCCTTAAACACTTGTTTTCTTTTCACCTCACCTAACCTTTTAAGTTTACTTAGCTAAAGCGAACAAAATTCGCTATAGGTACTTTACACCGCTACAAATCAACATTTAATATTTGCAAGATGACGAATATTAAAATTTTACATTTTTTTTTATGAAACAGCTAAATTCTTACTTTTAGACTTTCCTCAAGACATTCTTTCTTCAGCGGGTGCCTATTTAATCACTTAAATTGAACCTCTTAATCACGACAGGAATTACAAAACTTTACCTTAAGTAATCACTTGTGCTTTACTTTCAAATATTGAAAAAGTCGAAAGTGTTACTTAATTAATTACCAACGATGGTAATTAGGAATTGACAGATTCTTGAGAAAGGTTTACAGCGCAGTTAGGTCACAGATAATAATTCATTGTAAAGTGTCTCGATTCAGTTAAAATTCGACTAACTTTAACTGTTTCATATCACTATTACGTCCATCCTATACGTTTTAGTTTTATAAAATTAGATTAATAAAATATTATTGTAGATAGAATACCAACGTGTTTAATTAAGTTCACCCACCAGCAATCGCTGAGGGTTTAACAGTGTCTATTCTAATTCTTGATTAAATTTGACTACACTTTGAAGTACCGGAAATAGACTCAGGCAAAAGTTTAATTTATCCTATAAATAGTAGATTCAGTGGGCGAACAGATAATACCGTTTTTCCCAGCATCTGATGAGCTTATGGAGGAATTGTGCAATTTGCTACAATATTCATGAATTTTAATTTATTTGATTTGAAAACAAATATTCTATAAATGCTGCTGTTTTGGGAAAACTAGGAATATTTGCATTTCCGTTATCTGCTTTGAAACTTTTTAGTGCGACAAACTTCTCTACAAAATAGAAAGTTTCGGCGAATTACCTTCTCAGTTATGTAAAACAGAATCATCACCACTCTTGTTTTAATACTGGGCGGAAAGAAAAAGTTAAGAGAACTGTAAAAAAACAGTTTTCTTCTATGAGCTTACATATACATATATATAATTGGGTTAAATTAATTGAAGCAATTTTACCCCCCCCCCCCCCCCCATAAAACCCTATTTCATTACTAGACAAACCCTCTAAAAATATCTAAACCTTAAGTGAAATATAATTCGAGAAGAACAGTTACAATTATCGATAATTAATGACAGTTGTATAAAATATTTATAATAAAATTAAACTTTTTTCTTAATTAAAACTCAGACAAGATTCGGAGATTTTTAATATCATTTACCAATAGCATTCGGCTTCATCACCGTTGGCGTCAGAAAATCAAACTTTAGCTAACTTTGTCGACAAGATAATATCCATAGAAACTTTGGGATGGAAATTATTTTCCAGGCTGACTTGTAATCTCATCTCCAGGCCCTTAGAAATATAAATTAGTACCTGTTTTCTGCAGTTGTTAAGTTATATTATATTTTGTACATCCAATCAGAACTCACGCAATATTTCGATAATTAAATCACTTTTTGTCTATATCGATATGCAGGATCGTTCAATTTCCTGATCCATTTCGACGTTCTACTAAAATCGTCGTCATTGGCACGGATATGTTGGTTTTCCACGGGCATCTCAATCGTTAATTTCTATAATCCAACAACTTACTTTAAGATTTGCACCGGTTTATGAAAAACTTCGATATCTATAGAACGTTTATAGAAAATCCAAAGAACAAAGTTTTAAATCTTGTTATCGTCTTCCTTACCATAGTGAGTGCCTTACGGCAACAGAATGAGAGCCAAGTTTAGGGTTGAACTAGTTCCCATAGAAGCCAAGAATCTCACTAAGATTTACGCCATAGGAAAATTAGCTGGTATTTAAAGTTCAGAGGACATTCATAATTTGTTGTTGTTTATCGAATTTGCTTCTTTAACCGATTTATAGAAAAATTAATTTAAAATAAGATCGTTCTGAAATAATGATTATGTATCAAACTACCCGTTCCTTTGCAGCTGACCTATATTATTAAATAAAGGATGAAAAAAATGGTGAGGATAACGGTAAAAGTAAGCAAACTTAGTGGCAAATATGCAGAAGTAATGAGTATATATGTGGAAACATTATAGATGTAATAGATAAAAGATAGTTGAGCAACCTAGCCACATATGTTTCTATTTATTGGCTTCATCAAGCATGTGTGCAGCACAACTAGATACTGCGCATGTTCTAATATATCCCGACACCTTGCTGCAGCCTGGAAAAGATGGGAGAAAAATAATAGAATCAAAAACGGGGGTGAACTCAGCCTATCGTGGAACCCTTCAAAGTTTTTTCAATTTCGGGGATAAGCTCAGGATATCCATGGCATAATCACCATGGACACCTGCTATGGTTTACCCAGCCGAGAGTGTCTAACAATGGAAAAGTTTATGTTAATTAACATACAAGTATGAAAAGATAGTACCAGGTACGTAAAAGAAATAAGTGTTCAGGTTTAAATGGGAGGAGGAGTAAAATTACGTGTCGCGGATTACCCAACACTCTTTGTGGTCATAGTTTAGCAAAAGGATGAGCAAAAGGAATTAGCAAAGCATACAATGGAAGTCTGCAAAGGGAATGGGCGTTCAAGTGGAAGTGGAAAGTGGAGTTAAAATATTTGTCGCTGGTTAATCAACATCTTTTTCCTTCGTAGCATAACAAAAGACATTACCGAAAGGACGTTGAAATAAGTATACGGAGTGTTTCATAAACATGCTGACAAACTTCCAGGGGATGTAGAGATCCTAAAACAAGTAATTAAGATGAATACAGCTAGGTCCAAAATCGCTTCGTTTCCAAGATACAGGGTGTGTAATTTTTCATAATTTTTTTTTATAATTTAAAAGCTGTTTGGGATACCGACATAAAATTGTTTTTCTTCATGTCCTCCACCTCTGCTGAAATAAAATAAATTTCTCCTAAATAATTCTAAAAAAACCTCACTGGGAAATTTATACCGATTTTTGTTGGTAACCACATGAATGAAAAATAGTTTTTTTTATCTCAAAAACGGCTACTCGAGCAACAAAACACAAAGAGGCTTTTTTTGTGAAGAACTAATGGAATATTATGAAAAAAATATTCGTATTAAAAAAAGGCAGTCACGTACCATTATTTTCATCCAAAACATCCCGTTGAATGGTCGCACGGACGTCACTGGTGCCAATGGAAATATTCTGCTTTTTCAAGAACGTGCACATTTATCTCGCCCGAGCGTGTCCCGAATTTTATGTCCGCATCGCAAACCGTTTTTGAAATATTTAAAAAAATGTAAAAGAAAATTTAAAATTTAACAACTGTGTATCTTGGAAACGAAGCGATTTCGGACCTAACTTTATTCATTCTAAATACTGGTTTTTACGAGCTCGACATCTTTTAAAAGTTTGTCGATATGTTTATGACACATCCTGTACACAGGACGTCCCAAATAAAGCGAGTTTCATGGGAATTATGAAAGCGAAAAGAGGTACAAAGTGGCTCAAATTAGAAAAAAGATGCGCCTTTTTTGGTGTCCGTCCAGAAAATATTCTAAAATTGAATATATGTACAGGAGTTGTCAAAATATGAGCCAAAAACTGAAAACTGCGAATTTCGAAAATCATAAATTATTATAACACGATTTGAGTAAATTCTACGAATTTGGCAGTTATGTATTATCGACAACAACCAATCGAATGGGGCCCTCAGAATTTTTCCAGGTTTTTTAGAGTTCGATTTCCAACTATGCCATTTCTAAGGGCCGCCGTATTGTACTTGGGTGGCGTCGAATAAACAATAAAAAAAAAGCTTTTTTAACCTGTTTCACAAAGGTGCCCTTGGCCCTGCCAAAGTAGAAAAAAATAAACAAAAACATCATTTAACCTTAATAAGGTCAGAAAAAAGTGGCATGTTTTACAGTCAAACAGCACCATTAAACTGCAGTGTTACTATGGATACTTGTTCCAGGAGAAAACTAGAACATGCAGGATTAATTAAAATGTTGAAAACTATGTTGTTGGAAGTGTTGTTGAAACCTCCGGAAAGGAGATTATAATATTGGTATAGTTAGATCAACTGCTCATCAGGTCCTAAAGGAGAAAAATAAATTTAAACTGTACCGAGAACATATTGGCCAAGGTCTTAGAGGTAGTAACTCTGGGAGAAGACTTCATATTTGCAATTGGTTTTTGAGAAAATCTAGAGCAGCTCCTCAATTTTCTCTTAGAGTTTTTTAGGCTGATGAAAAACATTTCATAAATTACGGAATATTTGACAGGAAAAATAATGTATATTGGGAAGATTAAAATCCACGAACGAACAGGGAATTGAGACGTCAAGTCAAATGGGGCTTTAATGTATAGCTTAGAATTCTTAATGGACATGTGATATTTGTAACTTTTGACGGAACTCTTACTGTGGAAAGGTATTTAGAGTTGTTGCAGCAGAACGTCTCAGATATGATTGAAGATTTCTCACTGGCTAGTGTAACTAACATGCGGTTAGGAAGGATGGGACACCACCCCTTGTGTGTAAATGATACGTGTGGAAATAAATAGATTGGAAACCCTGTCAATTGGCCAGCACGCCTGCCAGGCTTGACGTATCTCGACTTTTTTGTTTGGGGGTATGTGGAAGATCGGGTGCAGATCCTACGATACGGAAGCAGATTTGGAGGTTGCAGTTGTGCGAACCATTCAAGAAATACCTGCAGATATGGCAAAAAGGGGTTGTGTGTCCGTGGTCAAGTGCTGTATTTACCATAATGAAGAAATATTTGAACATTTCTTGTGGTTATTAAGATTAGTAATTCCTATTCATAGTACGTAAAAGTACCTATTTCTTCATTGTGTCCCTTCGTTAATTTTGGTGAAATTTGTGGAATTATAATTGCGTTAACATTAAAAAACACATTAAGTCTTTGATTGTCTCATTCAACCGAAAACGTGGCACATTGGTGCTGTTTGAATAGTATAAAGCTTGTTTCTAAGCCTACCAAGGCGAAATGATGTTTTAGTTTATTTTTCCTAATTCGGCAGGTCCAAGGGCGCCCTTGTGCCACGTGATGAAAAAAGCTTTTTTGTCTATTCGACGCCACCAAAACCCCATGTGGCGGAGATAACAAAGTTGGATATGATTCCTCGTCCTCTAAGTCTGGAAAAATCCAGGGAAAGCCATCCGATTGGCGGTTGTTGATAGTAAAGAACTACCAAAATCCGTAAAATTTACTTCAAGCGGTGTGCTCGTGATTTATGATTTTTGAAAATCGCAGTTTTCAGTTTTTTGCTCATATGGCGACGACCCCTGCAGAGATATTTTAAATTTTGGAACACTTTCTCGAGGGGTGTAAAAATGCGCATTCTTTTCGAATTTAAGCCGCCTTGGGTCTCCCACCGGTCAGTCCATAGTCCCGATGGAACTCGGTTTATTTGGGACGCCCTTTATACAGGGTGAGTCGGGAGGATTGTGCCAAACTTCAGGAGCGTGTTGTACATGAAAAATAAATGTAAAAAAACTCAAATGTTGTTGTCCGATTTTCGTTTGTTTACAAGTTATAGCGTAAATAAAATTAAAACATAAAGGTTAAGCAACATTTAGACGAAACGTTTCCTGGACGTTGGATTGGTCGTGGTGGCCCTATTAGTTGGCCTCCAAGGTCTCCAGACCTCACACCACTAGACTGTTGTTTGCGGGGTTGGTTTAAAACCGAAGTGTACAGAGTAAAGGTGGACACTCAAGATGCACTAATTCGACGCATTAGAAATGCTGCAGCTGCTATTGAAGAAAGACATGAAACAATCAGGAGCGCAACGAATGCTCTTCGTAGACGAAGCCGAAAATGTTTAGAAGTTAATGGCAATATTTTTGAATATTTACTATGATATCCAAACGTTAATTTATGGAATTTCTTATGAAATTTGTAAATTTTTTAAATTTTATGTTTTAATTTTATTTACGCTATAACTTGTAAACAAACGAAAATCGGATAACAACATTTGAGTTTTTTTACATTTATTTTTCATGTACAACACGCTCCCGAAGTTTGGCACGATCCTCCCGACTCACCCTGTATATGGAAGTTGTGTTTGACGCCCGCCCCAGAGCTTCGACGAATGACCGGTCTGTGCGCACCGGTGTCACAAACGAATATCAATTAATCATAAAAATTTCGACTGTCCCGGCATTATCTCACAATTAGGCAAACACAAAAGTGTGGACCTCTCCATTTGTAAATTCCGAACGAGTCAAATGGCGTAACGAAATTGTTTCCCTACGGTCGGCGATTTGAAATTACGATGAAGATGTAAAACAGGTCAAAAGCCTTAAATCATTTTGAGAAATAAATTGCCCTCACCGGTATGCAGGCAGTACGAATTCGTGCCAGCGCATCATTATAAAGCATATAAAATTTACGAAGAACTTTATGGATTTGACAATGCAAACAGCACAAAGATTTAAATTGGACGAAGTGTTTGCCGTGATGACGAAGCTTGAACACTGTTGACTTTATAATATAGTCAGTCATACGGAATTCCGTTTAGTACATACTAATTGACAAGAGCTTAATTTATTGCCAGTTATCGAGACATTATTCCAGGTCGGCGCCTATTATTTCCAAACGGATCCCCCATATCGCTTGCGTGTCTCGGGTTGCAGAACAAAGCAGTATCGTTTTATTATATTCTGGAAAGATGATAGAATGCGGCAGAATGGAGTTGAGCTTTCATCGCGTTTCACTTCGTTCTGCTTCGGAAGCTTCATTTTTAAAGTCAATAATTAGTAGGGGGGAGTATAAAAATAGCCATTTTTGGTGCTTCTTGAGTTTAACGTTAAAGGCCGATCTTAAATCAATAATATGAAATTTCATTATCCGAACCTCTCTCCGTGGAAGACAATAAAAAGTATGTAGCGGTAAGATTTGAGAGATTTCGATTTGAGAGACGATATAATAAATCTACAAAACTCGGATGCTCATTATTCATCGCAATGCCTCTCTATCAGTTCGTGGTTGGAGAAAGATGACTGTATTTTAGACAAATAGATCTCTTGGCAATCATGTTGTTTCGTCGTTTATACAGGGTGTTACTTAAGGACGTGGCCAATCTTCGAGGGGTGATTCTTCGAGCAATTTTAAAACGAAAACTTTGTCTAAGCATAGATCCGGTAATTTTTCGTTTTCAAGATAGGCGGGGTTACTTTTTTTTCACTTTTTAATAATCATATAGCCGATGTCGTTGGAATTTAGCAGTTTTTTATGCGTCTCTAACTCTTCAAAAAACTTTTATGTTTTTTTCGCATTAGCCACAATCGTGGCCACCCAGATCACCGGATTTAAATCCGTTAGATCTTTTCTTTGGGGAACGTGTAAAGTCCTTCGTTTATAGAACTCCGGTCAACACTGAAGAAAAATTAATTCAACGGATATGGGATTCATGCAGTCGTGTAAGATACACGTGGGGAATATTTCAATGTGTTCGGCAATCGATATTAGCACGAACTAATGCTTGCATTAAAATTGAAGGACATTTTCAGCAACTATTGTAAGTTTCGTGTTACTCATTGTGAAATGTTTTTTTTTTTAATAAAAAAAATTGCGTACTATTTGTTTAAGTGCAGTTATTCTTGCTTCTATTCTATTCTATTCGTTATTCTTGTTTAATTTCTCTTAAATTTTTGGCATTACCCTTGTGCACGCTGCTGGCAAAGAAGCCAAACAATTTCTAGCCTAAAATGCTTCGTTGTATTACATTAAAAGCTGTAATCAAGCTTCAACATCGTACTAGTCTGAGCTTTCTTGTTATTTTACATGTACCGTTTTTTTTAACTTTGACACCCCATATGGTAAAAACGAAGCATTAACGGATCTGTGTTTATATAAAGTTTTCGTCTTAAAATCACCACTCGAGGTTTAGCCACGTACTTAAATAACACCTTGTATACTCCACACTAGATTTAGACTGGACGTTGACTTTGGCACTGAAACATTTACACATACACAGTGTCACAACTAGTTCTACCATTACAACTTTTCCTCTTCTACAATATCGCGACACCACATTTGAATCCGAAGGTTTCGATTTTCTACGAGCATCGTCAACATTGTTTTTGCTAAGAGGGGCCATCGCGAATTCACTCAGTACATAATAGGTTTTACATCTTAATAGAAGCAAAAATGTGCCATGAACGTGAATGTGTTACAATACAACATTTTAACCACATGAAACAAACGTTAATCAACCGATAAATAATGTAACTTCTAAATGTGTCGTTGACTTGAATCCGCTTAGAGTACCTAGACGAGACATAAAAAGACCCAAAGAGTGGAGATAACCGACATTTCGAGTTTGTCTTAGTACTTTTGCCGATGATCCATCAGTGATGGTGCAAGAATGACGTGAAGATGCGCGGTGCGCGGGTGAGAGAGGCACCACGAGAGTTGGAGAAACTGTTCAGCAGATAAACATATCAAAAACTACACTTTTACCGTTTGAATTTGTGAAGAGAGTGGGACGAGTGTGAATTTCCAGGGTTCCAGTGCTGAATTCTTTTTCATTAGTGGGGAGCACTTGGATTGAAGGCGTGATTGGAGAAACTTATCAAATCATTCAACTGTTAACAAACTTCCCAACGAGATGAATTCTAACATTGATTAATTTTTCATAAAATTATTAATCTTCTAAAAAAGTGACCGCCATATATCGTTAATAATATGACTTTAAGGGTGTTAAATTTCTTGCTTTATATTATTCCCGTGCTTACAACCCTTAATTGGGAACAGGGATTAATATAATAACAGAAACATGCTTGAATAAATAAATTATAATTTTTAAGACACACAAGAGTTTCGGCTTACGTTCTGGTCTGGAGGTCTCTTGAGATAAGCCAACGCGAACTTTTGCGGTTTCCAGTTTCCCGACTGCGCTTAATCGCTATATATTACTTAGCGAAATTAATCTGTTTTGTTTTTCTTAATACGCTATAGTTCATGGAAGTTCCGTACACGTTACTGCTTTTGCCATGAAATTGCATTGTAACGAAAAAGAATTATTTTGATACATGGAAAAGCGGCCTCAGATAAATGATTGAAGTTGAACGTTACACAATACCGGTTTGAGGAGATTGGATATTCCAAATTTCAGGAAATTTCCCTCCTGCGTGCGTCAGTGATTTCCCTCACAGGATAGATACCGGCCTTTTTGGTTTATCCGGTCTCTCCATTACTCCGCTCTTGAGCATCCGTTTTGTGAGCTTCTATCACGTGGATCGTATGGAAAACGGATAAGCATCCTCTCGGAACATCTTTGACAAGGTGGTGTTCCTAACATACAACTCAGTTCGAGTTTTCTCTTAGCAGCTAAATGTCAAATTGACAAAAGTTGTGAAATAACACTGTATGAAGTACATAATGTTAGGTTTGCATGACGAAAATGAAAATACAAAAATTAATTTGGCTAAAGAGAACGTCGACACAATTTTTCTACGGCAGTAGTTACACAAAGCGAGTTAGAATAACGTGCGTGACACTGCTGTAGCTGTCTGTTTTATCTATATACAGACTAACAAATGGCCCAGAGACACACAAAAATGCCTTTTTTTTTTAAGTTATTCTGGGGTAGCGAAATGAAGTCTGTATGCTTTAGCTGTGCGTGTATATAATCTTCTGTCGAATGAATTTACTGTTTATCATCGGTATTACTATGACTTGAATCAACCCTTGACGCCATAAATTTAAGAAGAGGGTTTGCGGATCAAAAACTAACCTGAACTAACCTGACGCGAAATAATGTAATTGCGGCGGTTCCTAACCCGAGAAACAAATTTATTTCGAAATAGGGAATGATCGCAATTCAAATGGGATCTGTAATTTTAACTCTTATTGCCTCCCAAATGTCAGGACCGCCACAAATGCATAGATAGTGTGAAAAAGCCCTGAAATATAGCCTGCACTTTTTCGCAATGCAGCTAAATGAGGTCGATGCCCTGAAATAATATAGGTTTATTACTGCAAATTTCCAGGACAACAAAAAATTGGATGGAACCAAATGCGGAATATATGTAAATGATGATGATAATAATACTAGTGAAATAATGGTGTAACGAAAAGCAATCTTCCAATACACTCGGCTGCGTCACATCGTTTGGGAAAGCTTATATAGGCTTTATTGCCCACAAGAAGTGCCAGTTACGATGGCTAAATGAACGTAGAGTCGAACAAAAAAAACGTATATCAAACCAAATTAAAATGGTCCCAAAATGAAGTAAATCTCATACGTGAACGTGGCGTTGCCGCATGTCGCCAATTTGGGATAAATTTTTTTTTTAATACACAACGTCGTTGAATCTTTGAAGAATTGAAGACAGTGTCTTAGACTCTTCAACAATGATTTCAGAAACTAGACACTTCAAATGACTTCACAAAAAATAATCTAAAGGATTCATATCAGGTGATTTCGGAGGCCACGCTGTTTTCCCGACGGTGAAACTGCACTCGCGTAGAAACGAATGACTTTTCACCCATTTGAAGAAAACGACTTAAAAAAGCAAAAAAGTAAATAAAATAATAAAAAAAAACGAGAATGACAATAAATTCAATTTCCCTTTTAGTTTGTTGTTCAGAATGTGATTTTCAATTTTCGCATTTAGTTTTGAATTTTCTCGAGTTCACTCGTATGCAGGTATCCCTTCGCGTCCGCCCAAAGTATTAATGGAGGGAATTTATTTTTTGGCCAAGTCAGGCTTCAAATTCATTCTCACTTTAAAATTGAAGTTTTCCTACACATAAATGGAAGAGGAGATAAAACTAAATTGAAATTTATGTTACCGAACATTTTATTTACGTGCTTCAACAGTACGTTATTTTTCTTGATAATTTCGCAAAACGGGGGCAAAACGGCTGATGAGACTCTAAAATAAGTTATGCAACTCCCTTTGGATTGCTCGGGCCTCCAAAATAAAACATTAAAAGGTTTACTTCACTTTTGCCTATTAAATAACTTTTAATTGAGGCTCGAAAGTTGGGGCAAATGTATATTGTAACTTTTTGCTTTACTCAAAAATGTTATCATTATCAATTAAGACTTCATGTAACTTTCATCTGAGACACATTAAATCTATGGTTTAGCTCAAATTTGAAGCATTATCAGAATAATTTTAATAAAAATACAGATTCAGAGGGAGTGACTTAAGAAAATAATTTACAAGGAAAATTGTTTTAATTAAAAAATAGATATTAAATTATTGGCCTCAATGAGTTCGATGAATCACTGGCTCACCTAGCTTATGAGATACGGTGTAGCTTTGAGGTTTATTTAAGTTGTTTTGAAGTTGTGTCCAAACTATCTGCAATTCCAGCTCCAGATTTCTTGCCCTTAATTGAATAATCTATTTGGTACGTTGGAATGTTACAGCATTCTAGGCAATTTATGATATTATAAAGGTTGGTTGTTGGGTTCTGGCCCTTTGTATAATCGAAAATAGAATTCGTCGAAATTTATTAAATATATTTCGCAACGCTCATTAGCGCCTTCAACAGCGTATTACAACATTAAGAGTATAAATAAAACAATAGCAAAAATAGAAAATTTTAAAATAAATTAACAGTTGTTTTTACTGATTCGTTGGTATATCGATAAAGACGCCAATCAGTGTTGTAAAATATATTTCGGAAATTTTGATTCTCATTCCACAAAGCACCACAACTCATTAATATCGTTAGATTAAAGTAAAGCACAACAAACATTTTAAGAAAAATTTCCTGATGGAGAAGGGAGACTTTTTTGCTACTTAGACTCACTAAAAACTCGATTTTGCATTAAAAATATTTTCAAACATCCTGCATGAAATTCCGATAATTTAGAATATTCAATAACTTTTTAACATAAAAGTTGTTTAAAAATCCCATCAATTACAAACGAGTCTACATTTTTGGGGCGCATTCTCAAACTTTACGTATACAGATACCGATTTATTTAAAATACACAGGCGTGTACAGGCGCGACTGCTTCACTTTAAATATACATATTTTATGCAGCGGCAATTTTATGGTGGTCATTAAAATGAAAGTTTGCTTTTCTTAGAATAGAGGCTACGAAAAGGGCTATTTTGAGAGCAGGTTTCTAAAAACTGAAGAAAATAAACCTGAAAAGAGGATATAGTAAGTGGGCCGCATGGATCTATTCTATCTTGTTTTAGAAAAAAAAACCGTCAATACGGATAGCGATTCGAATTGAGTTCAACTTGAACCAGAGGGTTATAGAGTTCAGACGTGAGGCACAAAAAAAATTTCAACAATAATTTCTGAGAATTAATATTCAAAATAGAGAAAATTTCGATTAAAGGCAGAGACGTACACAGTTGAAACCTGAAACAAAAGGAATTCATTATTAGTTCGACCAAGAAGTCTTTAAACATTTACAGTCGAATTAATTTCGACATGAAGCATTGGCGCACCGAATTGGAACCTGAAACAAAACGAATTCATTATTAGTTCGACCAAGAAGTCTTTAAACATTTACAGTCGAATTAATTTCGACATGAAGCATTGGCGCACCCAATTGGAATCTGAAACAAAAAGATATTCATTAATAGTTTGTGCAAAAAGTCTTTAAACATTTAGTGTCGCTTTAATGTCGATGTGAGACAAAGGCGTACACAATTTAGAAGTCAACCACAAAGGAACAGTACTAATTCCTTAAAAAAGTTTCGAAAACCTTCGAAGAAGCCCAAGTTGCCATATCTTCTTTCGGCCACGTCACCGGATGCTTTTAAGTATCTTTGACAAAGGCCAATATAGGAAATAATGTCGACTTTCAACTAATATTCTAGTTAATCGTTTGTATTGTCCTAACGAATCTCAAGAAACAACAATCAGAACTCACCCCCGCGAACCAAAGTCGTGAGCCGGATCGCACCAGTAATATCCACTTTTAATCACCAAATAACACTTAAACCACGCTATTTTCACTTACTAATTCTAGAATGTACCAACGGCGCACCTCACAAGTCTTTAAAATAAAAGAAAATCTAATTATTTCAATTGTTAATGCAGAGCAGAGCACGAATGTCCTGCTCGTCGTCTCGCTGACACTGAACTGAATCACATTCGAATCATCTACGAAGTGTTATCAGTACGAAAAGGAGCAAAAAATTTAGTACCTGCCCTTTGCAAAGGTACAACTAATGCGTCTTGGAATCGATATGCGATGTTTCCAGATTTACTAAAATGGCGGAAATATTGCAAACATACCCCAACGGAATGGCGAATACTTTTTCCATTGCAAAGAGAACTTGATCGAAAATAAATTCTGAGATTTTTCGAGAACATTACTAATCTAGAATTTCATACGGTATATAATCAAAATAAAGCTTTTATCAACCTTAATGCTTTGTCTTGATCTGTTAAAAACTTAACGACTTCGCGGACTGTATAATACATGTGAGATTATAATTTTAATTCTCTTATGAACAATAAATATATACAGGGTGTCCAAGCGAACATTGAATATAGGAGATTAACATGGGAAATTGGTTTTTATTTTTTTGCGCCTGTACGGATTATCCAATTGAAAAATTTTTATATGGAGGTCATAGTATGCAAGACCGGCTATCTTTCAGTATTTTTTTCAGTCTTCTAGTTACAGCCGTTTTGGCTCAAAACGCCTCCAAAATTCAAAAATTTGAATCTCCCGCGTAACCGTTCGGCGCCATGATTGGTCAGAATTAATGTCAAAACACAATGTCGCCAACAACGTAAGCGTAAACACCCCATTTCAAATTAATTTTCCCTTTTTGCTGATTTCTAACTTATTTAAGAATTAATTCAGGGAAAAATCAATGGAAAACCTGAGGATAATTATTATGTGGGCTGCTTTGATGTCCCTACGGTAAATACGCAAGTTTTGTTTTGAATTAAATTTAAAATTGCCCGCGAAGATTCTGTCTAGTAAGTGAGATAAAAGGTTAGGTTATGTCTTTGTGTTATCATTATGGGGTAATAAGAAACTTGCGTATTTACCGTAGGGACATCAAAGCAGACCACATAATAATTATCCTCAGGTTTTCCATTGATTTTTCCCTGAATTAATTCTTAAATAAGTTAGAAATCAGCAAAAAGGGAAAATTAATTTGAAATGGGGTGTTTACGCTTACGTTGTTGGCGACATTGTGTTTTGACATTAATTCTGACCAATCATGGCGCCGAACGGTTACGCGGGACATTCAAATTTTTGAATTTTGGAGGCGTTTTGAGCCAAAACGGCTGTAACTAGAAGACTGAAAAAAATACTGAAAGATAGCCGGTCTTGCATACTATGACCTCCATATAAAAATTTTTCAATTGGATAATCCGTACAGGCGCAAAAAAATAAAAACCAATTTCCCATGTTAATCTCCTATATTCAATGTTCGCTTGGACACCCTGTATATAATAAATGTGGCACTGACATCTCTTCCTTCGTCAGATTACACGTTTCTCATCATGCAGGTAACGATTTTTATATTTGCAACAAATAGTCACCCAAAAAAGTCCTGGTACCGCACATCATTTCATCAAGAAGTGTGAACATTTTCACGGTATAAAATCAAAAGTCAATTTTATTTAACTAAATGAATTATATTAAATAGGCCTCTACTAGTGACAATAAAAAAATGCAACAAAAGTTCAAACCTTTTCAGGAAAAAATTATTTTTTTTTTTTAGAGACAAATTGATCCCACAAAAATCTTGGACACATAGCATAATGGCGAATTATTTAAAAGAATAATTTATAAAAGAAGAAATTAGTATCGGGTGGCGTACCCTTTTTGTTTAACGAATTCCAATAACCAATTTGGCAATGACCGAACCAACTTTCCTGTAGTGTCACCTGAAATTTGTGACCGAGATAGCTCTTTTTAAATCTTTTTTTATCGTGATTAACATGTTTCCGCATTTGTTTTTCCAAATGGTCCCACAAATGTTCAATAGGATTAAGGTCGGGACTTTGAGGAGGTGTTTCTAATAGATGAGGACAATTATAGATGAGCCACTAGCGTGCCGAATAGACTTTATGTTTGGGGTCGTTAATTTGCTGGAAGTAAAAATTTCCGAACAACCCCGATTTTTCTGCACTTCGTTTTAAATTTTCCTTTATAATGTTTAGATATACTTGTTGGTTCATTATTTCATCAATTACTATTAAATTGCCTACACCAGAAATCGACATGCAACCCCAAACCATTAATCCAAGTCCGCTATGCTTGACAGTGGGAATTGTATTTTTTAGATTCAGCGCTTCTCCCGGTTTTCTCCACACTTTCCTACGCCCATCTGGCCCAAAAAGGTTGAATTTACTTTCATTCGACCAAATTACCCTTTCTCAAAACTCGAGCTCAACAACCCTGTACTTTTCGGCAAATTCAAAACGCTTTTTTCTATTATTGTCACTTATATAGGGTTTCTTTCTTGCAATGTAGCCCCTATATTCTCCTTTATGAAGTGATGGCCGAATTGTTTCTTAGTGAACAGCAGTTCCAGAGAGTTGTCTTAATTCTGAGGCCAACATTGAAGCACTTTTCTTCGGATCTTTCTTGATTTCATTAATAATATATCTAGTTTTACAATCTGTCAACTTTTTCGGACGCCCAGTTCGTGGTTTATTTTTCATTCTTTTTTGGTTTTTGAAAAAATGGACAATTTTTTGAATAGTAAAACGACTTCTTTTTACAATCTTTGAAATTCTAAGGAAGACTTTCCTTCTTTATTTAAATTAATAATCATTTTTCGTTCACTCACACTAAACTCTGTTCTGCTCACGTTTACAAGTTCTAACAACCGAAATAAATTTTACTCACGAGAATTTTTCGTGTTTCTGCTCGACCTGTTTTTGCATTTTGTTATTGTTACAAGTAAAGGCATATTTAACGTAATTCATATACTTAAATAAAATTGACTTGTGATTTTATACGGGGAAAATATTTACGGTTCTCGATGAAATGATGTGCTGTACCAAGACTTTTGTGGGTGACTGTATATGTATTAAAATATCTGACTTCTCAAGAAATTTGGAAATTGTAAAAAGTTTAATGATGAAATTTCAATTTTCAAAAACAAAGCAACCCCCTTAAAATTCGACATTTGTACCTGAACTAAACACAGCATCCTTTTATGCAATGCAATACAAAAGAACGTATTAAACATTCATTCTTCATTTCTTTAGCTCGCTATGTAACCGCAGTTTTATCGTCATCTCGAGGGCAAATTTTGAGTTACAAAGCAAACAAACGACTTTTTCCTCAGCTCCAAACACTCATCAAATCCGATAAATGTGGGTTATAAATCCTACAAGATACCGGCATCCAACTTTTAAATCAGTGTCAGCAACTCGAACTTTTTACCATTTAAGCAAATCTCGGATAAATTGAATTCATCTGAGGGGCCGAAAAAGTTGACAGCACATTTTGAACCCCTATCCCTATATCATCCCTTTAGTCGGAAAACGTTTTTCCTTGCTTAGAATGAATAATACGGGTGAATCGTCTATTTCCAATTGCTAGTGCTGGCTATTTGACCTTGGTAACTAACCCATGAGGTCTCGGTAACGTTACACTCGAGTTTGAGATGGAGCTAGTTCTAAAGAGCTCAATGTATTGCAATAAATTACGGCTTGAGCTGTAGTATATTTATATGAATCCCACCAAGTTCTAATTAAAAGGCTCTAAGCAAATTTTACTTAAACTCACAATTGTTATTGTAACTGTTATACACCAATTTGTCAAGAAGCTGGAACATTTTATATGCATGTAGCGCTAATACGTCTCGCTAATACGTTACTCTTCTAGGCGGCATTGTTAAATACAATGGGTCTTTCGTGTATACCTTCCGTGGTCTTATTTGCCATAATTTAAATGTAAATGTACGTGTGCTTTTAAGCTTGCAACCGGTGTCAGTTCTGGAAACATAGTTTTTCCGCAAAACTAAAAGCTTACCGGGATCACATTTCAGTGTATTCATACCATATTGTTAGAGGTATTTCGTGTCTGCACATCAGTGATAATAATCAACACACGATTTTTAATTTTGCCGTCCCTAGAAATTTTTAATTTACAGCATTTAATTTGCTGTCGACACGGAAGTCTCTTATCAATAGAGCGATTATTCGGTGGACGAAAAACGCAAAGAGGTGGGAAATCAATTGGTTTCCGCTTAATTAAACGCCCATCATCCATCGATCGAATTTCTGCGCTTATGTCCCTTTGATCGAACGAATTTGATTGGCGATGGCTTTGATTTTTCTAGCGTGAGAGATCCCATTTCTAGATTTATTTCAGGCAGATCTATTTCTCAGATTTTGTTTAGATTTATTGCTGACGTGAAAACGTTAACTTCCACTTGTGATTAGAAACATTGCAGAAATGGAGATCATAAGTGATTTTGGTCTAAAGTCAAATTTTGCAATTTTGATTCATAATTGATGCGAATATCTAGAATCTGCTGCTCCACATAATTATAATTAACTTTAATAAAAGTTCAAGACAAAAAGGTAATTTTTTTTAGGTATCATAGAGTCGAACTGGCTCACGATTAAAACAAGTTGCGAGTGGGAGTTCTGAAGTATTAATTAAAGAAAATGTTTTCCATTATAGGATAATGGAAATTTGTATTTTCCAGTTAGTGAACTCTACTGAAAAAACACATTTTCAGGAAGGGCAAGGGAAAATACACAATCCTCAGAAGGCTACGAAAAAATTACGCTCCTGGAATTTTCGCAAAAAATTTAGAACTTTATAATGAAAATTGTCATTCAATACACGGCTGTAAATCCAGCAACCAGATTTGCAAAATTCCCAGTGTAATCGCTATTTTTGTTAATTGCACACAAATGCGTCATTCTAGCATTTAGTCATTGGTTTCAAATGTGACCCCTCCCCTCCTATCTGAATTTCAAAAATAATACCAAATATCGGAAAATGTTTTTTAATCGCGAAAATTAATGGGTACTTACTAGAGGTTTCCATGATAAAAAGGGAAGAAGGTGCAAAATTGCATGAACGGCATCCCTGTTTATTCATGTGCGAGGACAATTGAAATTAAACTTTCTGTTTTATAAAGCCATTGGTAACCCACAATAGAATATGCCACAAGTCCAGTTATCTTATTGAAATTCGTTATTTGAGTTCTTAAAAGTTTTAGAGCTATTAGAGGGTTTACGTTGTTCTAATTGCGATGATGACGCAGGGGTTCTGTAGTGGCGAGGAGTCGAGCGGAGTCAAAGATAACGTGAAAAATTCTTCAAATATGGTGAGATGCCGCACAAAAACCGAACTATGCAGTCATCGAATAGTTATCATCTTTAAGCGATTAAGATTAATTAGAGGAAACATGAAAATCTGTTATATTAGCCAAAAATCGGTGATTCTCTGGTAATGAAGACTGCGGAGATCAGTAAAGAAACTAAAATTGGAACGGATTGGTTCCAGTTTTTGTACTTCGTGTTCGTTTTTGTCTGTTCTCAAGATTGTCCAGATTTGGCTCAAATAACTTCGATTTTAGCCAAGAACTTGGTTTTACAGTAAATTGGCAACACTAGAGATCTTCATAAAAACTTCAATATACCACAATTAAACTTACGTAAACTGCAATGCTGTGTAGTGGATTTTGATTGAATTCGACGTAATTACATTTAAAGAAGTAGTTAACAGTGAAAAAAATTTTTAAAAATCATAAATTTCAGTGGGAAAAATTCAGGTTACTATTGAAGAGATATATTTGCCAACATTTGACTTATGAACTTTTGCCTCAACTGAAATTTTTCAAAACAATCATTTTCATTGAATCGATCCAACTTAGTTTATTTCTCAGAGAAATCTCGGAGGAATGCAAGGCTTCAAAGTGTGTTCATTTCAGCGTTTGATGCATTTCCTCTAAGGGAAATTCAAATTGAAATTGAAAAAAAATTCAAAGCAAACAAATTAATCAACAATGTACAATTTATTTATCTGATTTGCGTTATCCAGTATTTCGGATTGGACGTTTTGTTGGACCTAAAAAAGTTTATCATGCTTTTTTCATCCAATGTGTATAAACGACCTTTTTACTGTAATGAAAATGAAATCACACTTTGAAACGTTCTGTTTCAATCGAGAATGTAACATGGCGGGGTTTCTCGTATATCCCTAACTAAAAATTGATGGCCTTTTAGGTTTAGTGACTACAGAACATTGTTAACAAGATATAAAAGTTGTAGATGGGATTATGGCTATTAAGTAAAGCATTTGACCTTTATCTGATTTACAATGATCGCATATTTTCCGATTGCATATTCGGCTATTTCAGTAAAATTTTAAATGCGTTCATTTCTCGTACTTGTAACTTGAACCGCTGATGTAAGTTCATTATTTGCAAATAATGTAAACAAATTTATTATTACAACGTAAAATGTTTTTTTTTTGTAATTTTACGGTTTATTGTGTGTGAATTTATGGCAAATATTTATTTGAAATACAGCACCTGAACGTAAAAACTCAAAAGCTTGGTCATTGGGTAGGTATAACGTTACAACCATCATTAAAAACCTTCCAAAACTGATGAGTAGATTGGTAAACAAATAATAATGGAAACCATGAAATCTCGTATCTACTCAATGCACGGACTGTTTCTTGATTGGTCATGGTAATTGAAATACAACCTGTATGAAAAGAAAATAAGTGATGTTTTTGTTGATAACAACCGTCAAAATGAGCCACAACAATGTGAAGACATAATTAAAACAAAACGAAAAAAGGATTTCAAGCCAACATTAAAAACTCCTTCCAAAAACTGTTGGTAACGGTTTTTTTATTACAAGAAAAATCTTCGAAAGACACCCAGTCTAATATTCTGTCGATCAGGTAGTGTGGGATTCACCGAGGCGCGTATTCGTTAAAAATCTCGGGGAAGGATATAACGTCAGTGTCGGCCAAGATGTTTCTTCTGCCGGTCATCTGCTCTTTCGTCTCCATTTTTAATGGCCTTTGTGACGTGTTTTTTTGCCCGAGGCCCGGTTTTTCTCGTCCTTTAACTGCGAACACCCATCCACTTGCTCACCACGCCCGAGGTCTTTTTACTTTGGTTATTGGATGGTGCTGATAACGGAGTAGTTGCAGGCCAAACAATTGTGTAAGTTCATTGATTAAAAAAACATTCAAAACGCATTACTGGATTCATTACATGGCAGAAAAAAAGAAATTATTTCCCTTTGTTTTAAATCAACAATTGCTTCATGTAGACTAAGAAAAAGCATTGGAAACATGTTACTGAAATAATAAAAAGATGACCCAGTCTGCAAACTCTAAAATTGGAGTGTTTTACAGTTTCTAAATCCTAAAAAAAAACTTTCTAAATTCCAACGAATTTCAAGAAGACTTCACATATTTCTTAAAATGCAGAAATATACGAGCTTCACAGAAAAATTCAAATTAGTATTTCATGAGGTTTCTCATTGTGTCAAGCTCTCTACGCTCCTGGTGTTAAGAAATTAATACTTGCACACTTGCAGCAATATAAATTTTCTAAGACCTGAACTAACCTGAAACTACATTCAGCACCCTCTGTTCGGAAACATTTCATCCAAACGTGTTATTCCAGAAATTATTGATAACGCTACAGAGCGCTTCTTTGAGCTTTATCGATCCGGCCGTGGGTCGATAACCATCCAGTTTTGTTTAAAACTAATTTCTGGAGTATTCCGTGAGATGGCAGACATAATTCTAGTTTTTTTTTACTTTATGTGGGAACGATAAAAGCAAGCGTGTTAATAATGCATGAATAATAATGAATTTTGCAGAAATTGTGAAATGTTGGCAATGTTTTACGTTTCCTTTAATAATTAAAATGTAATTAAAATGGAATTCAGTCCCCATTAGTGGTTAGGCAAAATTTTGTACTCATAGCACCAATATGTAATTTTAGATGAAATTTTTTTTTTAATTACTTTTAACCATTATATGAGTAGTTAAACAAATCAAGAACATATTGTTAAGTTACTTTATATAGAAAAATTGCTCCGTTTTTCACATATGAAGGATGGTTTTTTAGCTTCACACACCATATTTCATAAATTTTCCTTAAGTTATTTTAGAATGGTCTCTCTAATTACCCAATTAATTTAAAAATCAGGTAGACATTTCACTTTGAAATAGTGAAGAAAACCTTTTATTTTGAACAACGTAAATTAGACTCTTTCATCAGCTTCTCTACAAATCAAAAGGAACCTTTTTATTTGCAAAAAGAACAAAATAGTCAATTTCCTTCAAGTTAATTTGGATTCGTTTATTGCGTTGCCCAACGTCTTTATCATTCAGTTAGAAATTTTAAGTCAAAATGGTGAAAAAAAGCGTTTTTTTTTTAAGAAAATCCTCTTTTTTTCGCAGCCTAGTTCTATTTTGTTTCTTGTGTAAATTTCCATCAAATTTCAAATCAAAAGCCTGAAAGTAACACTGCTCTACTCTTCTTAGCAAACAAAATTTCAATTCCAAGGAGCTAAGAAAACCCATCTAATCTTTTATGTTTTTCCGTTGGAAGAACACATTCTTCTTGTGAATAAAACTCTTCAGTTCCATAATTCTTTTTTAGGTTTATTTCTCTAGAAAACGGACCCTCTACAAATCATGTCGAAATTGCAAGTCTTCTTGCGAGAAAAACTGTTCAGTACAATAATATTTGTTTAGGATTATGGGTTTCTTCTCTACAAATCGATCCCCTCTCTATAAATCAACTTGACACTATTAGCTAAAATGGTGAAGAAAACCCTTCTCTTGTGTAGAGAATAGTCCCTTAAAATGAAAGCAGTTTACGTTGATTTTTTCCAAATTTCTCTATAAATTGGCATGAAATTTCGGATTCTAAGCATGAAGAAAGTGTTTGTTTTCTTAACTAACGATGAAAAACGCACTGGACAGAAGTAGTGAAAAGAGCTATGAAAAAACCGCGATTACTCTTTTTTTTACTTTATTCAAACACAGTATACAGTGGGCCTGATATGATAAACTGCGTGAATTTCTATGAAATATGGACCATCTCCAATAAATATTACCTTTGCGTATCATGACTTTTCTCCCTATCGCATTCTCTTGCATCAATATTGTAGAACTAACTTCTGATACCGCAGTTATTTATTAAGGAATATTTCAAAATCTACATCTTAGGATTTTCAAAATTTCAAGTCATTCTGGTGCATTTTCTGACTTTTATATCACTTCTTTCCAAATTCAAATCCCTATTAGAAACTCTGTAGGAAAATTAATGCGTACAGCATGGTTGGCGATTTCAAACACTTAAGAGTTAAAGCTCACTTTAGCCTTTTGCCCTTGCCGTAAGACGCTGAATGCAGAGTCGTCGGGTAAGCAAAGTTTTGATGCATTTTAAAGTGGAAAGTCCAGCTGGGGGTAAGTTTCAAGATCGGGGGATTGCGCGAGTGCCGGCTGTTCTAGGACGAAGAACGCACAGTGGAGCGAAATTGTGAGGGAAAGAGACAAGGTTTTTTAGCATCAGTTCATAATATATTTTTTATTATTTTTATTATAAGCGTACAGAAATAAGGTTCCTTTCTGCTGTTATATTTTAAATCCCGTTACATCAAATATTTGCTCTTGGTATAAGCCCGCTAGGTAAATATTGAAAAAAACATCTAGATCGGGTTCGGTTTTTCCCAGAAAGATAACCTTGGAATATTAGGAAGCAGGAAGAGTTCTTTCTCAATGATTCACTTCTAAACAGTGCAGAACACGTGTCGTAATGCTAAATTAACTTACGGGATGGTTAAGTACAGTCTTTTTAATACCACGTATTACCAGATGAGCTGGAATGGACACTAACTGGAGGTTATTTCCGAGTATGAGACTCCTCTTAAATAATATGGGCTAAACTTAAGTTCGATAGGGAATATCCATTAAATACCCTTCTGGCTCCTCCCAGAACTTTAGTAAATAATTATTCCAAGGAATTATTTATGTATTAGTTTTCATAATATTCCTTTTGTGCTTTTTGATTTCCCTTAATAATTCAAACGGGGGAACAACAATTAATGAACACTACTGTGTCATTATTGTAGCCATTTGCAAAGCTGAAATTTAAGACCTTCTGAATGGACTCCTTATTTAGGATCTATAGTATTTGTAGCACTATAGGAATTAATAAACACCTAACGTTAAAACAAATTATACAAAATTATAGTTATAAATATTTAAAATGTTTGTCCAGAAGATCAATATAAGGAAAACCATCAAATATGTTGCACTCCAATTACGTGCATTTCTGGAAGTAAATATATCTAGATATTTGGACTACTCGAATCCTTAATTACCGCTTTTAAGCTTAATGAAATCGTTGTTTAATGCAGTAAAAGTCAGCATTTCATTCCATTCATTTAAAAATTGTATTTTAATGGACGAGCTTGCAATGAATGCTACCATCGTCCATGGAGCAGTTCTTATGAAAGGATAATGCCCATTATATGCGTATACAATATTTTACTTACTTATAGCTTTAAATCATTAAAACTGAATAATTTTAAGATTGTTGGCACATCACCATGTTGCCGCGCCCAAACTCCAACCCCAAGGCTGAGACATAATATTTAAGACCTACTTAATATTTTGGCGGCCGTTATGCATACGGGAATTTTATTTGGGGGCGATTCCAGAGAGAGAGACATATATTTACAGAGCCTTGGGTTTTTTCGTGTTTATTATTAATGAAGCGTGAGAGAATACATTCTATCACGCACGATAGCATTTGTTTCACTATAGGGATTAATAGGTCTTATCAGTGTTTACAAACAGATATGATATTCTCATATTATTTTAGAGCCGTGGACATAAGCTGTCAGTATTATATTTTGAGACTGTTGTGAAAGTTACGATACATAATATTGTAAATACCATTCTCTATTCAGAGTAAGGTGATATTTCAAAGGATACGATTTAATTGTCACTAGAACTGAAAGCACTTCTATGCTTGGATCGGGAATAAAGGTCTCCTGAACATTTAAAATTTAACGTACCTTTTCCTCGAACTCACACTTAGAAGTCCCTCCACCGACAACCTTTAGTGGGTCTGCCATAACTCTCTCTGCATCCATAATTCTCCACATTTTCAATGTTTTACCTCGTCAATTCCATCCCCAAATGGTCGTAAAACTTACCAGTGCCGTATTTAAAAAAAAATTTGGTTGATTATTGTTGACAAAATGAAATGTTAACCCCATGCCGGGCACCCTGTAGTTGGAGTCGTTAAAAGAAATAATTTTTTTCGCTTGTCAGAAAAACGATCTTGAAATAGAATCGAATTCGATATCGAAAATAAAATATGTCATCGAAGTAACATACTAGAATGATTGGACAACAATGCAAACAAACGACTTATCGTCCAGTCTTGGAAAGTTTCTTTACCTGGATATTTCCATTTCTGCCAGACGGGACGGTCATATGGCCCATCGTGCACCGGCTGTTCGAGGACGGCGCCATCGACCTCGTGGCGGCGCCATGGCGTAGGGCGCAATACTTCCGCCGATTCGACCCTCATTTAGTTCCATCGCGCTCGAACGCGAAACGTGCTCGTCAACTCTTCACCGCGTGTTTCGAGTGGCGCGAATCAAGGTATGATTTTTTCCCTTATTCCATCAAGGTCACCCTCAAGTCCCTTAGCACCTCCTTTTAGTCTAGATCAACGAGCTGCATGTTCGGATAATATTTTCAACCTTATATGGCTTGCGAGTTAGCTGCTACGTGCAGTTCCAATATTTACATGTCAGGATGCATAATCCAATAGAGTACGATTGTAAGTTATTTATAGAGTCAGCTGCATCAATTGAAATAGATGGACAGGATTCCTGATTTATTTCTGCGATATCGCTTTCATTTGCATAATCCCATGAAGTATGACTCACAAGTTGTAATAAGCGATTATCTCTTGGAGCTTATGCCCGACCATTAGTATATTATTTAAGGTCCACGTGGATATATTCAACTGTTATATAACCTCATAATTGAGCTTCGGCGAATACTTGGTAAATAATGTGGCAGAGTGCCACAATTTAATGAAGTATGACGCTCAAGTGTTCATCGTCGGCAGTAATATGTTTAACCGCTACAATTACGGTTATTGAATCTGGGTCGGGATAACAAATTTAATAAAATTTGGCCTAGTGGACGCCGATAAGGTTAAATTGATGGGGGTTTCGTGAGTTATTGGCTTAAACTATCTCTAGTATTAAGTTCGTAATTTATTAACATAGGAAATGCATATTGCAATCTTTCTATATATTTCGTATCGCACTATATTCTGCCTCTATCCATTACGTCAATACAATTTAAATTTATATGACAATCATTGTTAGTTGATTTATTATTTACGGCATAAAGTGGAATGACTTTCCGACGTGATGTTTTATTTGACCATTATTGAGTTCTGACCCGTCACACTATCTAATATAGTGGAAGCTAGGAAAGTTATATTGGATATGTTTGTGTAGGGGGGGGATATTGAGTTTCCTGACATTTGAACTTAAATTTAGATTTATCGTTTCATCCTCGTTAAGTGGTATAACGATGAAATTCCGTTATTATATTTTACCAACTAGATCTATTTATAAATACAAGCGAAATAATTGTCATTCGGGATTTAATTCTGTAGACCTTATTTGGATTCCAGCTGTGTCACCATAGGAAGTCACATTAGAAGAGTTTAGAGAAGGTTTTTGAATTCGTGTGAGGCGGTAAGTTCAGCTGAAATGGAAGGAAAAAAAGCATTTTACGTAGTGCGTATGGTGTGTAATAAACTTTCGTAATATCTCGCGAACTGTTGATATGAAGTTCTGTGAGATTTCTTAAGAACACTTGTTTTTGCGCGCTCAAAATAATTGTTCCATTTTTTTTATCGTTATATCTCTTCCGTCGACCTGTAAAAATCAATAATATTTGTAAATGAGTTTTGAATCATTTAACCTGTTCGAGATTATCAGAAACCTCCCTTTTATCTTGTTAAGCTGCTTGACAAATCGACAACATAATACGACTTTCCTCCGCGAAATACTCGTACAAAGGCATAATTTTAAAAGTCAAAGGCATTTCAACGTGGCTTACTGAGACTTTAAACGGCAATTTTACAGAATTCTACTAAATCAACATTTTTCCTTTGAACCAAACGGGACCACACAGACCTCTCTACGAAATTCATCTGCTATCAATAAATATTAGGCCATCAGAAAAATCGAATTTCATTATCCCTTGGGGAATTGGGTCACATGGAACTGAGCCCCGATGTAAAAGGACAGTTGCTCTTTGGACAGCTACTTACGTAAAACACTTAAAAAATACACGAAATTAATTCTAATTCGGAAACAAATAACAGCATATTTATAATTTACATTCCTTTGATGCCGTTATAGCTTTTTTATTAATAAATAATTTAACCGTAATTTCTCTTTGATGTTTCGCATTCAAAGTGCGCTAATTATAATAGTTTGCCTCCTATGTAAATGACTTTCACATTCTACCGACGCTTTTATAAAATGATATTTAGCTTATGGCCATTATTTTTTGTGCACATGCTGGCAAAACGGTAAAATAAATGAGTTCAAGTTGGCGAAGGGAGGTCTAAGAGAGGTCCCCATCTTCAATCTAACAATCGGCGATGTTTCAGCCTTAGCTACTTCCGAGACCAGACCCGGATAGCTTTCAATAGAACGTCATCGGAACTGGAAATTTTAATTTACTTACATTCGACCGTTACCAATCTAATTAAAAATTACCGTCCAAGGAAGCAAATAGCACTTAAAAAAAATGAATTAAAACTCAATTTTGAAGATCAGACTAATGTGAGACGAGCCTAAGTGAATATTTAAGATTGTTCAGGGGCTCTCTTCTTCCACTTACAAACTAACAAAAACCGAATTATAAAAACTAAAAATAATGGAATAACCAGTGGAACAAAGAAATGTTTCTTTTCAAACGATGCCACATTTCGCATTGTTCACGTTTCCATTAAGGTGCAATAAACCTTTATTTTACAAGGAAGATGAGTAGCTAAGGGCATGAAATAATATGGCGCCATCTTGAAACTAAATATCAATTGATGATGCATCTTTGAAACGGAAGATTTACGCTCCTTACGAATATGTGAAAATGTAGAAATACCATCAAAAAAATTATTTTTAAAACTAAGGTAAAAGTTCTTCATATCACACCGTATCATTTAGATCTTCAATGAAACACTAGTTACGGGTTAATCACCAAAACGCACCAAAAATCTGCTTAGCTACCCCTTTTGCTTACAACGATCTGAACCGTTATTCCCATTTTGCATCTTTTTCTTCATGTTTTAATTTTCTTCAAAATATCTTGTCAGACACTCTGTTTGATGAAAAGATGTCACAAGTGATTCGTGCCACGAAGTAGCTGTTAATGTGACTGTAAAGTAATATCCGCAAAAAAGCTCTTCTACCCAACGCCAGTGCGGAAAGTACAACTTTGTGTAACAACGCAAAGAGTGCCCTTTCCCGTAGGCGAATGGAGAAAAGTATATTATGTAACGACCGTGAATGAATTGAACCCGAGTCACAGGCCAGGCACTAAGTGATATTATTCAATGCTTAAAATTTCAAAATTTCGATGTAGCTGTGTCCAAAAATTGCCGGCGGGCCGTTTATTTGACCTCGTTGCTGTGGATGTCAGGGCGAAGGCGTGGGAAATAAGCTCATTTCCTTATCGTTGCGCGCGAACACGTGGGAAAAAGTCTTTCGATTTCATTTTTGAATCGGTAACAATGCAATATCCTCCTAGTCGTTGAAAAATATTGTGCCTAACTTTTGCGGAATACTTTCTTGCACGCGATTGCAGCATGAAGCAGTCAAGCATTTGTTAGGAAAATAACTTTATTGAGAGTAGAAGTAAATATTTCAGAAGGTTGCTTTTTCCTACCTCTTTTCATTGTTCGTTCGGAAAAAAATCAGGAACTAATATTATTCCTTTCAATGATAACTTTTGTTGATTTTCATTGTTGCCTGCTTTGATCCTTTGTTTTTCCGTAACTCCTCATATATTTTGTAAATAAGAGATATAATTATCTGCTATTTGGGGGTAATACCCGTCATGGCGTTATTATCCAGGTAATAATGTCGAAATTACTCCTAAATAACGGCATTCGTACCAATCTATTATTTAAAGATGGATAAGATTACGTGGATAATATAATTTAGTTCATTTCAAGGTATAAAAATATTTCTTTCCGCAACTAGCTATGAAAGAGAGCATTGTGCTTTGTCGCATTTTTTTCTAAAACAGTTGTATAACAGGTTAATAATGGCACGTGAACGGCTCATTATTTACTTAGTGAGCTAATCGTCATCACCCCATTGTACTTTTAATTACGGTTGCCATGGAAATTAATGTAATGATACGTCACCATTGAGTTGTGATTCAGGACGCGTTGATTTTTTAATTTCTGCATAATTGCGACAGGTCCATTGTAATTTTGTAAGATTCAGTTAAATCTAGCAGTGAAAGAAATCGTTTGTATATGCACTGCAGTTGCGAAATACTTATGGGCCTCACGTTTTAGATCCCTCAGTCCTGGGCACTTTAGGGTTTAAACTTGACGTTCGGGTCATCGTGAGGTACTTAACAGTCTTGGTGCAAAATATGCTATTTTAACATGTCGTTATTGAGATAATATACAATAGTAATTTTTTAATAATTGCATTTCTTTTCTTAACACTTCCCAAATCATAATGAACGTTATGTTCGGTTTCTTCATGTGGATTAAAAACATTTTGGGGTGGGAGAAATTACCTCGACATCTGGTATTCCCCCATTTTATCATATATATATATATATATTTTTTTTTTTTTTTTTGTTACTGACTGAATTGAACAAAGCCATGGTGGATCTAATAACAAAAACTTGAATTCATTTACGTCTTAAGATGACCAGATTAGTGTACGCACAACACATGATACAAAACCAAATAAAAATTAAATATGAAAATGAAAATAGTTCACTGTAGAAAACAACTCGTACGTCGACGACGTGACGATGCGGCTGTTGACCGAGAACCTGGTTAATGACTGCTATTTAAAAGCATTTTCCGTCGTGCAAAAACTTGTAGTGCTCCTTAAAAGAAATTCACTTGACTAAATGACCTAATTTGTCCTTGATAACACGACTGCCTACACCTCTTGCCTCGTGCACCCGCTGGCAGCAGCGAAAACAGCAACTTTATTTACTTTAGCATGCAATCGGATGATAAGAGTGAGCTCAAATTGGCCACGGAATTGTGAAGACAGTGCGTTGTTTTAATCTGACTAGATCAATGTGCCGCGACTGAGTGAACCTTCTATGATAACTATATGTTCGGTAGGGAAATATGCTGCACGTGTTCAAAATCCCCATTAAACTAGGTTAATAAAGGAAGTGTTTTAGCATTATTTTTTTTATGTAAAACGTGCGACAGCGTTTTTAGTAGTTTATGAAGAATTTTTGGAGGGTTGTTAGCCTCTTGACCGTAAAGAGGAGCCGCCACCACTGATTAATGTATTCTCAACAGTAAAAGTTAAGTGCAAATAAAGTTGGTGAAAATGATGGTTGAAGGTTTCTCGTCCAGAAATAGCTTAATGCATTTTTACTGTTATTTAATGAAAAGGCACTTTTTAGGGAAATAAGAAGAAAAGTGCCGCAAAAAGCTTGGTCCTTTAAGGTTAGAAATCCAAAGAGGGATTTTCTGAAATTTCACATTGCAAAAAAATTTTTGGGCATCAAATATCGGAATAAATGTGAATAGAAAGCGAGGTTGCCTAGATAGATTTCGCCTTAGCAAACAATAAAGCATTGTTAAGACACCAAACGAATGCAATTTTCGACTAGAAGTGCAATTGTTGCTGAAATTCAGTGAAAATTACACTGTAACTTTAATGCGTGAAGGAAATAGTCAGACCAAGGTAATACAGCAAGTGCATTGAAACTTCTATCGACAATTTTAGGGTAATATGCATGAATGAAATTAGTGCACGAATGCCTTTTTCTGATGCAGATTGCATGAGTGCATAATGCTCTAAAATTATTTGGAATTTTCCTTGCACGATTTATATTTAAAGGAAAATTTCATAAACTAATAATATACATAAAACACTTTTGTAGATTTTTTTTTAGTCATAGATAGTAACAGAAATTCAATTATGATTATATCTCTCCCCTAGTCTTTCCACTTTTCTATTTTCTATCTACTTCTATTTTTAATCAAAAACGAAATATCTGATTTTTACTATAAAACAGGTAGGGAATGAAGTTTTCTATTAAATATGTACAGCTATACGGAATCTGACCGGTTTGCTGTCATGAAAGAGAAGTTGCTTTAACGAGTAGAGACGGGAAGATGAGGAAAATAAAAAGGAATCTGTTTAGAAACATAACCTGTTGCCTAACAAGATATATAACCGCAGATACTTTTGAATTTACTATTAAACTTGTGTAACTTTATATTAATCCTCGAGAAGTTCTGCTCCGGTAACTTTATGAGCACGAAGCTAAAATAATGGAAACCTTTTTGCGTTGGGGGAAAGTTTAATCGCTCTGAGGGGCTTTTATCGAAGAGAATATACCTGCTTCTATAATTACAATATACCCAATTGTGTACTTGAGGTCTACACTGTTTTAGATCGATATATTTACATTGCGGATTTGGTAGTTTTACTTAGGAAATTGGTTACATGCTCTGCTTTGTTAGGTTAAACTTATACTTTCTCAATTAAATCATTTCAAAATTATTTCTAGTCTCTTCATATATGGCTACGATGCATTTAGCGAAAAAAGGAATTGAACGTCCATAGAAAGCGAGCTTGGTCAGTTTTCGCCGCAGAGTCCAGTGGCGTGGTTCGTCTGTTTCTGCACCGTCCGGTTCAGCCGCGATAATTTTTTTTTTATGTGGGACATTCCGTATGTTATTAGATATTTTGACCGTCGATTGGTTTTCTGCCGAAACGTAAATTTCCATTAAATTGGCAGCCTGGGAATCGTATTTCACAATTATCTTCTAAACGGTAACGCTTTAATATAACTCAGTATGTTCGCTCAGTTTCAACCGCGTTTCTTTAGAGCTGTCAGCGCCATTGTATGGCGTTTTTCTTTCCAAAAGCTTCACTCGATGGGCACGTGAGAAGTAAATTCGCACTATTTTTTTTAGTTTAATGAAAACAGGAGAAGCAAGAAGAAAGTTATTGAAAATTCAAGGGGAAAATAGCAATATTTGAAAATCTTTTCGAAGCCAAACCTATTTGATGAAAGAAACCTTTCCATTATTCTATCAAACACCTTGTACACACTAAAACAGCGGCGTATTTACTCTTATTGTTGATTTTCGTTTGATGAAAATTTGGCACGGGATTGCGAAAATCGTACGTCTTTATCTGCCTGAATTTGAGACACTCTGTATATTAGTTTCTATAAAGTTAGTTTTTTTTTAAATTTCACACTGAATGAATATTTTCTAACGTAACTTTGACTAGACGACAGCATGGGTGTTTTCGGGTTATTCCACTGCGGAGATTTTGATTATGTTACGGAATCGAATGAAATAACTGCATTATATTTCGTATTAAGTTTAAATGATATAGATTGATTTCATATATTGACAAAGAGAACTCGTGAAAGTATAATTTGCGGACAATAATTGCTAGAGAAATCTAATAGACAACGTTTAATTGGAAATAAACCGACCATTGACAACCGTGACCAGCGATATTGCCAAATCATGTAACCAATTTCAATGTGTATCAATTTTCCTCTAATTTGCCACAAATAGAATACGACACTATTATATTTAGGATATTCACAACTTTATTAATTATGACCCTCATTTCTTTGAGGAAGAAGGAACAGAAAGAATGGAAAATGTTGCTGACTGTAATATTACTTAAGACAGGGGCGTAAGTGCTCCTGATAATCAGTGCCCTTCCTCTAATTAAATTTTAATATTTTATGTCTTACCTTATATACGTTGTCTCTGTTTTTGCTTAAACGCTGAAAATTTCAAACTTGAAATATTTTTCGCAGGATTAAGTACTGTGTTGAGTTGAAATACATGAAGTAACGAAATAGTTGTTTGGGTCACAAGTCCGGTAATTAAATTTCTTCTCAGGCTGGACAACAATTCGAGTGGAAGAGTAACATTTTGCCTTTTAATCAATTAAATCAAAGTTCTTTTACTGCCTGTTGCAAATTTGCACGAACCAATTTCAAATACAATCACAAGCTAAAATGAAACACATATTCCATTTTAACGGGAAAATTCCAAATTTCACATGATTTCGTGTCACATTATCCAGAATCTCACATAAGATCTCCCACGATCACGTATTCCTAATAAAGGGATTTGAAATTTTTCTTCTTATAAATTTTCAAAACATTTACTGCTAACGAAACTCATCACACCAAATATCATTTAACTTAAACACATTTCAACTTTAATTTATCAAATCTAATGGCGATATCTTCGAGGAAGCTCTCGCTTTCCAACTTTTCCATTAAAAACTTTCTCAAAAAGGAGGTTTAACAAACACTTGTTTTTCTAGGGCATATTTTGTTTGTTCGCTCTCCAATAATGCGCCCCCGTTGCATGCTTTGCGCCAATTCTGAAAGCATTATGAAAATATACTTTAATATATTTTGCATGTGATTGATTATATACCTTGGGCACGTACTTCATTGAGGCAGTTTGCCTAAACAATCTATACGTAAATATATGTAACAAAGCATCATGGAAATTTAATCAGGGGTTTAAAGACCCCGGTTTAAAGTCTGCATTGTAATAAGGTGATTCACTCGGTGTATTCACGAGAAAAGCATTTTGTTGAATAGGATTTTTTTTGGGAAGTTCTATAAATATTTTTACACGTGACTAATGGGGAATTTCCATCAATTTGGACATATTCTAGTTCTCAGAGAAAATTATTGCAAAAGTTCAGTTTTAGCTGTAATATCGCGAAAACTGCAGGCCAATGTCGCATTAATCCTAGACAAAAACAGAAATAAATCACAGACCTTATCCACGATTATCCGTGACACAATGCAGCTCGTTTTCAATTCATCATCCGAAACTGAAAGGTGGAGCTTTTGTAGTTGAAATTGCATTCTCCGCAGATCAGCATCTCTTAGCTCTCAGCTCTTAGCAATAAGCGGTCCCCAACGAGATGTGAATTTCATAAAAACCCCGAACACGGTGGATGGGTATGTTTTGTGTTGGGACAATTTTGTGGCTACTGGCCCTCACTGGCTGGACTCTCGGTAGTGAATTTCCCGAACGAGAGTGTTGCGATTTGACCACTACCGAGCCGACGTCCACTACCGGAACGTTGCTTACGTCTCTGGCACCGCGTCCTGGTAAGTAAAGTAGTGGAAAAATGATTATCACTGTCAATTACTTGTTATATTTGTGTGAGTATCCTCGAAACGTGTTGGGATGAAGCAGAAAGATGGTAACCGTAGTGGACCACTGCAGTGGGCCTCAAAGAGCAGAAATTTTTGGTGATTGTTTCGTAAAGATCCACGAATTTTACCCATGTGGGAAAAGTTTATCTACCTTGTGCAGGGTGGCTTAAAATTAATACTTTCATGGTTGAGCACTAAACCTGTCTAAAGTATATTTTTATGTAGAACACCGATGTATTACAGCAGACGCGTTAAAAGAACAATTAAATTTCCTTTAAAACGATGTATCATGTTCCTATGCTTAAACAGTCATATTTTACTAATAAATGCTCTGTTGTTTATGGTCTCTAAATGCTGGGGTTTATTTTGGTCTATTTGTCGAAGGTGACTCTGGAATGCTACGATAGTTAACAACAATTCATATTTGCGTTTTCAGCTCGGTCACGTAGATAACAAATTATGTTTTGTGGCGATGTAGTAAAACAAATTTATTATTCAACATTATTATGCAGCAATCCGCCTTTTTTCGATTTGAACATTTGAACCTTTTTCAAGTAAAACTCACCGAGAATAACTTTCGTCTTTTACTTAAGGGTTCGAACAAACATTGAATAATGATAATAACAATATAGCTGCTAGGACAGTAATAAATCTGTCCGACAAAAACCTCTCTGAGAGTGAAATTCTTGTTCTTCCCAAAGGTTTAAATTAGTCTGTCACTTCCAAATATGTTTCTAAGCTCGAGCTCATTTTAGTTATAGAGAAAACTGCTCAAGCCTTATCACAGGAACGCCAGCAAGAATTTAGAATTAGGACGAAATTAATTTTAGACAAATCCTATCAAATCCTTTGCAAAAACAGGATTTTAGGAATTTCTATCACACCACAAGACTGAATCTCAACATGTGATAGATCATCGTAATCAGTAAACAGCCGAATTTAAATAAGTCAACGTTGGAGGTGGCGCCCATAAGAAAGGGTAAAGTTGATGATGGTTGCTGAAAATCGAAACGCCATCACAGGCGACAAATTGAACGATTTTCGCCTTTTTTAGAACCGATTCTACCTTCGGAGTCCACTGTTTTGGTTGCATTTTCATCTTAGATATGAAATGATGGACTCGTTCTTTTTCCATGGCTCATCCATGGTTATGGATCGTGGCAAAAACTCGGCTTTATTGCTGCGAAACTTTACCCAACACTCCCTTGAAATCTCCTCAAGGCGCTGTTTTTGTTCAATTTTGAGTAATCGCCGCATCCATCTTGCGCACAAGTTTCTTATATTCGATCGTTCGGTCAAAATGCGATGTCCAGTATTTTTTGAAATGTCTACCGTGTCCGCTACGATGGTCTTCCAGTACAGCTTTGCAGAGATTCTTTACAATCTCCGGAGTGATCACCTGATTGGGTCAACAACTGCGGAGTTCGTCTTGGCAACTGGTGCGACCACTTTTAATCCATGTCACCCAATATTTTAAAGTTGTTAACAGATTCTCTGAGTAGAATCTAACACGGTTTTATTCGTACAATGAACAAGCAACATGATTTGATGGAAAGTGAAGCATGGCTAGCCATAGGACAACTCGAAGCTGGATGAACACAGATGCTTGTTGCTCAAGTGTTTAATGGTAGCCAAAGTGTAGTTTCAAGATTGTGAAATCGATTTCTTGGAATGGAAAATGTTAGAAGAAGACCGGGACAAGGTCGGTCATCAACAACCACTTCCAGGGAAAACCGATTTCTCCAATTGCTCGTGAGAGGAAATTCTAAAGTCAATGCAGCACTTCTAAGAAGTAAGTTTGCTCGTGGTACCGGAAGAGTTGTGTCCACTGAAACCATTAGAAATAGCCTCCATAATGTCGGATTGTATGCCTGGAAACCAATGGTGTGTATTTCACTGACTTCAGTGACGAGCTAGGTTCACTTTAAAACCTGATAATAGACGTGTTTTGATTTGGCCTAAACGCGTAACGTGAAACAATCATCAGTTTATCAGAGGAAGGTCGCACTTTGAAGGTGGCGGTACCATGGTATGGGCAGGTATTAGTCTTGGCGGGCATGCAGATATCCATTTCATTAACAATGGTTCCTTAAACGCCAACAGGAACCTTAATGAAATTCTTCAACCTATTATAATGACGCATGCTGGACCAACAGGTAATCAATTCATGTTTATGGAGAACAATGATGGTTCGCATTGCGCTAACATCGTGAATAACTGTTTGGATAAAATGAATGTTGAGAGAATGGTACGCTCTGTCAATCGTCCAGGCGGAAATCCAGTTGAGCATGCTTGGGACACTTTGGGAAGACGTGTTGCTAGCTAAAATTTACCACTTCCAACTATCCCAGATCTTCGAAATGCCCTAATTGAAGAATGGAATGGGATTCCCCAAGACGTCGTTGATAGCTTGATTGCATCAGTGGCATCGCGATACCAAGAAGGGATCATAGTCATTATTAAAAATTTCTTTTTGTACCTGTTTAATATTGAAGAAAACTACTAGTGGACTGTATTTGTGTATTTTCGTTTTCTTCGCACTTCAGGATTGGTTACTTATTACTTATGGTGAATTCCGTTGGTATTAGCAGTTAACAGGGTACCGCGGGATCTTAGGAGTATGAAGTTATGAAGCTTTGTATCTATACTAACTTTTGGTCCTGGTTCTACCTCTTAAGTACGAAGTTTTAGGGTCGGCGCCCATTGGCGTACCGTCCCTAAGGCTAATTAACAGCCCCTACACGTCCTACCGCCTTCAAGCAGAACGTACCAGATAGCAGGATCAGCCTTTGGCGGTCTCCCAGCTACCATAAAATGCAGCGCTACTCTGAGGCCCGACAAGGGCAAGTACTGGAAATTCCCGACATAAACTACCCTCATCTGGGGTTGGTGAATACTGAAGCTGGCAATTTCCACCCATAAATCGCGCCATTTACACGGAATTATGGGCAAGCAATAAATGGCGGCCGAAGCACAACCTATGACTCCGTGTGTACATGGGCGTAGCATCGGACTCATAATCGGCAAAGGATTTTACAGTCGCCTTTAGTACTTAACAGTACCAAATGAAAAAATTATGAATTCAAATTACATTGGACAATCGCCGGTTTTTAATTTAAAAATTTGCACGATTTTAAACAGGACTGTGACGACTGGTCAAATGAAGTTTAAGCGACAAGAAGAGCTTTATTTTATCAATAAAAAAAACTTCGAACTATAAATATAATTTTTTTCGATGCGTTTCATGCGGCACAAAAAGCTTTTAAGACGATATTTTGACGCATCCCGTAATTGCTTCGACCAGTGTATGCGTCAGGTCGGATACTTCTGTGCCCGTCCTCGTAGCTCGCCAAATGAGCTGAGGGGAAAATAGAACATTTTCCATAATTTCGATTCCTGTCGGATATCTCCGAAAGTGGCGCGATTTTTTCAAATTTCCAGGCTGCTCGTTATTCACTCCCGAACTGCGCACCTTCGCTCCAGTTCCAGCCGACCTTCCATCTTTTAAATGTTACGAAGATCCGCATTGTTGCGCTCCAGAAACGGATACTCTCCGTCCACGAACTCCAGTTGATGTAGCGAATGATTTCCTCGGCGCTTCATTCTGTTTCGATTTTACAAGGTAAAAAATCCTAAATAGGACCGAGGCACCGTCGCGCCGTTACAAATATCCGAGGGGCTCCATAATAAATGGCCAAGGAAGATTTCCATTATTTGAAGTTCTTATGCCCGAGCAAAAAGTTGAAGTATTAGTCAGAATCCCTCTCCATTGTCGCCAATTAATGGCGGAACACACTGGCACGAAGAAGATAAATTGCGAAACATTGACCCGCTCAGGTTCGGATACAAAGCGGACGTCGAGCCTAATTGTGATGGATGATTTTCAAGCGAACGCCTTATCAATGCTTCACTTCAAATCTCTTGGAAAAATTACATTTTCAATCGCTTATTAATGTGGCTCCTAACAAGAGCTGTGTGATAAAACGGCGGCCCGATTTAGCGCTGAAGAGGTATATTTATTCTGAGCAAAATGTTCCTGAAAAGGCTTCGACCATCTTTCATAATTACTCATGTAACAAAGTATCAAAATAATTCCCGATTTGAAAACGGAAATGCATCGAATCTCAAAAGCCCTTCGTGCATGTATTGCCTCCTAGATTACCGACATCTAATCCGCTATTGTGCCTCGTGTTGCACGATCTGACTCGACATTCAGAAATCGATAAAAAGTACACATCCAAAAAGAAAAATTCGGCCGAAGTTCACTTTATACATGACCGCGACAAGTTAACTCCATTGAAGCAGCGAAAAGAAAACAAATTCGATTTCCAAAGCTGGTAAATACAATTTGGACACAACTGATTCTTTGTCAGTTGAAATGAGAGAACTCGGAACTCGATGGAAAATGATAAAATTTCAATTATCCAGAATTTCCGTCTAATGTTACCGTCCCATTTCCAATTGGAAGTTTATTAAAAGACCCACACTGTCGTAAATTTCTTTCCAATTTAGCGAAACCAGGAACTGCGCTCTCAGGATTCAAATCAGCAAATAATCGAGTGCCGTTATTCGGATTACGATTAAATCTTGCATAGACAAGCGTATTGATTTATTGAAATTTACCAACTTTATTTTTAGAACAATTATTCTGAAAATTTGTTTTCTACATAGCACTGGACCAGTCAATTGCATTAGGACTCGTACATATCGCAAATATAATTTATGACGTGATTTAGAGGTGACGGATTGAATTTATGGGTTTCCTCGTCGCCGTCGATTCGAGCTGCCGCGCTGCGAGACGGTTCTCGGAGCTTCTAGAACATTCTCGGGCTTCTCTCGTTCACCTATCAACTTCTCCCTGGCTCGCAAGTGTCCAGGGACATTTCACATGCCTAAAAAAGCAACTAATTTATATTTAATAACCTGATCAATTTTAACGCGCCGATAAAGCGTGTTTGCTTCTTCGTTAGTTGCAATAATAAACCTTGGGACTGTTAGTGCCCCAAAGAGGTCCGGGACGAAACAAAAGATAAGATTCTTTCATACAAAAACAATTCAAACGGCATTCGTTTGAAACATTGCAAAAAACTTGGGAAATTAAAATTAATATCTCCTGTGTGCCCCTCCGGCATTCACGACTGTCTGGCACCTGCTGGGCATACTTAAAATTAAATTATGTAATAAATCTTGAGGGATGGCTCTCTACGCTTCACGTAGGCATTCAAAGAGTTGATGGCGCTTCTCAAAGTGACCATTATTCCTTAAACCTTTCATTGGGGCATATCCCATGCGTGCTCGATGGGATTGAGATCGGGTGATTGTGCCGGCCGAGGTAGAACTTTGATTTGATTCTCCTCAGGAAAGTTTCTTACTACTTTGGCACTACGTGGTCGCATTATCGGGTAGCAGAATGACGTTCTCACCAATTTCGGGAAGTTGTGGACTAACAACAGACCCTAGAGTCGAACTGATGTACCTGCCAGGGTTTAAAAAGTTCGCCACCATAATAAGGTCGGCGCGTCCACCCGGATGCATACCAGTCCGTTCTGGAGAGGTGTCTGCACACCAAGTAGTCTTCGGATACTCGCTCTTTCTCTATTCGGAATTCACCACGCTACATATCGACCACAAAATATGTTAATACTGTGGTGTGTAATTTTTTTAAAATAAAAATTGTTGTTTTGGCTTAAAATTGTTTTATCTCACATTTAGAGCCGCAATTTATTATTTTTAACGTTAAGAAAACAAGTTACAAAATAACATCCATAGAGATTTGCGACATGTGTGTAATTGAAGCAAAGGGACTTCAGTCCGGATTTAGGTATAATTTTACGTGGTGCTTAACTGAAACGTAAACTTACGTATCATAAAATTTTTCCAAAGCTTTTAGAAATGGCACCATGACTATTACATCCAGAAATTTTCCTTTTCCACTTAATTTCCTAAAACCGTGTTTGAACGATTTCGCGCAACCACCACACATGTTCTCCGTTCATTTGCGATTCTTAACACCGAAATCACCTATAAATATTAATAAAACAGCTAAAGCCAGTATAAATTAAAGACGACGAATCAGGTTGTCGAAGGGCAATGCGGGGTAGAGAACAGCAATTTGTCCTTTTCGTAAAAGGAAGGAAAGTGAGCTTTGGGACCTTCACCTCCAGCCAGGGGTGGAAGTCAGGCACCAGAATGTTGAGAATGATGGAGCGCAGTTCGAATTTTACCACGATACAAAACATTCGGTTTTGTTACTGCCGCTAATCATGAGGTGTAATTTACACGGGGTGTTTGCGGTTTTGCGATTTTATTTTTAGTAAATCGTAAGTCGTCTCAAAAGGAGGCAATTAAATCAACGCCCCGTTATGAAGGTCGAATAGTGACAGAGATATAATGTTCCAAACAATTTTCTATAACCTGCGTGTAAGGAAATTATGATTATAATTTGCGGTGGGTGGTGGACGTTGTCACCCTGCATACGATCCTCTCCATCAGACCCAAGATGAAAATCGACGGGTGTCAGATCGGGCGGGCGAGGAGGCTACGGAATGAGATCACTGCGACTAATCCCATTGATTTCGAAAGACAATATTCAAATGTCGGCCAATTAAGCGATAAACTAAAATGAGGAAGGGCGCATTTTAATTTAAATGGAATAATATGTGAAAGAAATGGAATAGAAGGAAGTTTCGTCTCTAGACCATCAATCGTCTTCCCGTCGGCCGTCTAAAGAATGGAGCTGTTACTGACAATCTAAAAAGTACCGTTACATAGTTTACGAAATAATTTCTATTTTTAATTAAGAAGAAATTAAATCGTTCGCACCTACAGGCGCCCTCTCCGATAAAATGTTTTGATGAGTTTCCCGAAAACTTCATTAGGTTGTAACCGGTGAAGCAATTTAAGGAAGAAATCCCGGCTTCCGAATTAGTGAATGCCATGGGGTATTAATTACTTTTTCATAGTTCAATATAAGCGCCCTTTAATTAAGAATTTACTAGAATCCCGGTAGAAGCTTAAAAACAGCTTTGCCGATCTGTGGAAAGAAATGAAATTATTTACAACCTTTAACCCCCTAAATCATGCCAATTTGAGACAGCCTTGAGGGATCAATTCCAGTGGCTCGGCAGCATAAGTCTAGAAGTTTCTCGTTATTTAATTCAAGAGCCTCGTTCAAATGTTTGTATACTTCATGAATACTTTAGACTTCTTACCCTCGTTCATTTCCTTACGGACGCTAAGTTGTGCATTGCTAATGTATTAATTATAATTAGCGTTTACTCGAAACCCACTATTAAATAAAAATTATGCTTGAAATAGCGGCTCTTTCGTAATGGACTTTCTGAAAAATCGTTAAAAGCGAAGGCTCATTTTTGACTCGAATCATAAAATGGTCCTTAATTTAAAAAGGTTCTCGGGTTTAAAAATATGTATCATCGATCATTCGAATAACGTAATGATAATAGATCTCGGATTACAGCATTTTAATGCCTATTTATTGGTTTCTGTAATATTGAATGGGCTATTGTGGGCGCCATTTCAGATTTTTAATGAAGACGAGTGATTTCCCTCGCTGCTTTTAAACTCATTAGAAAACGATCCAAAAGGAAAACTCACGTGTTTTCTTGCTCATTTGTCGATATGATTTCAGTTCTATCCGAGTTGCGAGATGCCGCTGGAGCTCGTTGTAAAGACAAATCTTCGAGCTTTCTTCACCTCCTTGCGAAACCGATCAGATGAGGACGGCAGGAGTAGGGGCGCAGGAAAGTCGAAATATGCAAATTTCATTCGGTTATCGAACGATAGAGGCCTCAAGTATCCGTTAATGGGAACGAACGTCGGAGTATGGGGAAAACACGGGGGCCTACAGAGGCCTAGAGCTGGGCATTGAAATCGATCCAAAAGGGGAATTGTCAGAAGCTGCCAGGTCTTAGAACGTTGTTGTGTTTACGTGACTGATTTCTACTGGGAAAGTTCTAATTGTTTGAAACGTCCCTACCCTTTAGTATGGCAAACAGGTCTGTTACAGGTAATCTCATCAGAATTTGCATATGATATACATATCCGTAATATAACTGTTAATTCCACATGAGGGTTCCATCATCGGGGTGATCACGAGTTCTTCGTTCCCTCCTTAGATTGTCGCGTCGTAGTTCATCTGTGAGTATTTGCACTGTCTTCTTCATAACAGTGCCGTCCTGGACCCAACAGTACCTGCACATATTATCTTAAATACGTCAATGACGAGATGCTGCAATGGGAATTGCAAAAATTCAGTTAGTATAATTGAGGGATGATTTATTTCCTACGTTGGCGATAACGACGCGTAATGGAAACGCATTTTGGGGACGATGGGAACATCCAGGTGGTGAAGCTCTGAACTCAAGATGGCGAGTTCAAAAGGCCAACCCTCTGAGGGGTGTCGTTATCAATTGATTATTATTTATTATTATTAATTTGTTATCATGTTAAATAATTATTCAATCAATAGAAACTTCAAATATGTTTATATGCATTTTTGGGACATTTTCCATAGGTGACTTCAGCATTCGCATCGACGAATGTTTATAATTATTCGAAGTGATAGCGAATTGGTGTTTTCTGTGAGAAGAGGAAATCATTTTTTTGCCGTGAACTGTTAACTATACGAGAAATTTCCAAGATATGGAAAAGTTGGAGAAGAGACTAATGTATCATAAAAAAAAATCGATGCGATGGCGCCACCCACTAAAAGAGTTCTGATCATTTTTGTATGCTGTTGGCCAAGAACTTACCACTCGCACATCGTGAATAGACATGGATTTAACATGAAAATAGTGCTTGTACTAATGACTTTTATATAAACCTAATGAGCTTCATTGAAATTCATTGAAGCATTCTCCAGGTATAGTAAAAAACATTTTTTTCAAGAGGTTTCATATAGGTCTAAAGAGGTTAATAGCATCTAAAGGAGATACTTTTTCAATATCATTTTTGAACGCAGTCTTAATCTGTTGACCCGAATAATCTCGTGATATCATTTTTGACATGCATTTTCGGGACGCCCTATAGGTCCTTTTCGTGTTTATTTTCCAAATGCTTACTAGCAGCATTCCCTTCCTTGTGAGCATTGTTAAACCGGACATGTTTATTCACCTTATCAGTCGTATCCAATTTCCCCCTTTTTTTGCGATTCCTACACATTTCCCCGCCTTATCGCATTCTTCAACAGTTGGAGATTCAAGGAGGGGCTGCTATAATTCTTTTCCAGTCTTAATCTGGGATATTAAGGATTTGCTCTCTCGCTACATATTTGATATTTTTGATATCACACATTTAGTACCTTGACCCCGAGTCCAGTCTGTCGCTTCCTGGTCGATTAAATAAAACAGATTTCTCAACTCCTATAAGAAAATAACGCATAATCAGTAATCTTCATCCGAACAATCATACATACGATTCTGGGACCGATAAGGCACTGGACCTTGCGCAATGACTACCGAAACTAATGGTTTTATTAAGGGAAAAGGTCGCCCCCTCGAGTAAAATTTGACCATATAAAATATTGTAAAAATTAATACGGTGAGTGAATGGTTGCGTGTCACCCCACCAGTCATTGTGCTAATGGCAAGAGGTATGGGTCAACTTTTACGCGAAGTAGATTAAGTTTCCGATAAAAAGTCAAGCAATTTTCCCAAATCATGCTACAAGTACGCAAAGCACGAAAGAGAGCTCGTAAATGCAGGCCGACGTGCTACCGTTTTTCAGAGCCGTAATCGAATGCGATTCAGCATTAAACCGATTCAGCATTAAAATGGCTGAAGGACTGTCGAATGCGACCGGCGATTTATCTGTCACCGGTATAGAACCAGACCAGTTTAAGGTTCGCGAGTAATTGAGAAAAGATGGAGTTAATAAGCTATAGGGTGGTTAAAAGAACGGCGGAAGGAAATGGACACACTGTGTATATAAAACCGGTCGGAACTCGGTAACGATCAAGAATGGGAGGTCGGTTAAATTGGGGTAAAGTGGCGGAATTTAGAATTTCAGCATGTGCCCTTTGACCTTTGAAAAAAATCCGGCTTTCGAAAGTATTCGAAAAAATCTTAAATTTATAAAAATATTTTTATTTTTTCTTGAGATTTTTCGAGGTGATAATTCGAAACGATTGGGAATTCATCGTTACGATTTTTCATCTTCTACAACGTGGCGATGTCTTATTTGAAGGTCGACATTTCGATTTTCAGCAACCATCATCAACCAATTTGACCATCGTGATGCTACTAATTTTTATGGTTAACGAGATCTCCGTGATTGAGCTTCAGAAATGGGCGCACTGCAGGATTAAAAGACCCATTACTTCACGGCTTCATACTTCCTTTCTCTCAAACTTCATAGATGACAAATACAAAACCATATATAGTTAAATAGCTACACATATTCGACAAAAATATTGATATTTCCCATACATTTCCCTTAGAGTGAAACGATCAAATTCTTAACTAAAACTATCAATAATCACGTTTCTCGACAACAATCATTCATATTTTAACCCAAATTTAATGCCGATGAAAAGCCCTTCTAGTCGATCGTAATTCTGAATTAACTTCAAAGCTTCTTCATTATCTTTCTAATGTCCCCTTGTTCGACGAATTTCTTTAGTTCCGTTAGTTTTGCTTTTAACGGTGGTGAAAATTTGTACTGAATGTTGGAAACATCCCCCGCCTTTAGGAACTACCTTGACAAATTGCTTGGTGTTGGGTTTTATATGGAGGGGCGTAAGCCAAGCCTTGTCTGGATCATGTAAACCATTGCCAACATATTTTTGGTTCCTTGAGAGGTTCGTAAAAGTGCCGACATGATTTACATGCAGTGATTCTACTTATGGGATTTGTTAATGAAAGCAGCCCGTCTGCTCCCTTGTGGCCGGCAAGTGTAACAAAGACTCTAAATTCAGAATTTAGAGCAATGTTTAACTAAAACGGCGCGACGAATGAAAGTCCATTTATAAAAATCATGAAATGCTTCGACGGAATTATTTATCTTCGTTTAAACGGAGATAGAAAACCTACTCCAGATCAATGGAAACGGCCAGAAATATGTGTAGAGTCCCAACAAAAGTATTGCACGTATATCCAGCACGGTGATATCGTAAACGATAATAGGCATAGACTTCGTTACATGGAGAGAAGTTGCGCATTGAGACGAGCAGTTTCGTTGTGTAAACAGATCTACGAAATTGTTGCAATTTTTAAATTATTTTCAAAAAAAAAAAACCGAAATTTTCGAAATCGAAGGTGAAAACAGCAGTAACATCCAATCATGGATATAATGGACCGTTTGTTTAAGGTATACGAATAAATTCATCCATATGAAGCTCATCATTTTAGAATCGGTGCAGCTCTGCATTTCAAAGTATTTTTACAGACTTAAATTTACGAACATGGACTGATCATCATGTAAGAGCAAGAATGAATCTTTTTCCACGGTAACTACTCAAAAAAGAGCATTGGCCAATTGTATCATTTTCATTCTCACACGTTACTATATAACGAGGGCCCCAAACTTACACACACGAGCATCCATTAAGACTAACAAAAGAACCTGATAAAGCGATTTCTGCTTTTTAAAAATGAAACATTTCCTTTAAACACCTTTATGTAGACATCCATAAACACTACCGATTATTATGCATACAAGTAGGTACGTTAAAGGCAACCACTATTTGCATATGAACCATGATTGGGGAACGTTCCGTTTGATAAATTACATCACGAGGTGTTTTAAAAGCAACACAGTCGACTAATCATGACGACAGGTCCGTTAATGACCAAGAAATGGGATATTTTGAATATGGATTATTAATAGCTGAAAACATTTATGAGTATTATTTACAAAGCACGTAATAGCCAAAGTCTAATACAAACTTGAACTACTTCTATACATTTGAAAAGGAACACAAGTGCATGTATGTTTTCGACACGAATGCACAAATGGGCTGAAAAATGAGAAGTAATTTAATACGTTAATAACAGACATGTTTTTGGTAGAAAATGGGAAAGACTGAAGAAAAATTGAAAAAAGAGCAAATCACCTTTGACTGAGCTTTAACTATGTCAAAAAGGCACATTAAATGGGTGACTCTAAGGCATCTAATTTCCCTTTATGATGTCAGACACACTCATAACTTACAGAGGAAATTTCGTTTAAAAGGAGCCCGCAACTTATGCAATTTTTACCGTTTTGAAATTCGTTCCAAGCTGACTTTAAAAAAAGTTTATCCAAGGTAAATTTCCATGCAGTTAATAACATGATGGTAAATCCGCTATTAAGGGAATATTTAATTTTGAATTTAATCATCCGCAATTTTTATCAAATATTATGCGAAATAATTGTTATTGTAGTTCACTAATTTAACGGAATTTTTAATTAAAACAAAAAAGGTTCAAGTTTTTAGTTAGTTTCATAATGAGCGAATGAAATAAAGCTTGTTAGGGCTACGTTAATTAATTTGGCTAGTACGATAATGTGCGCACATTTGATATGCACATGAAAACTTTAAAAGGCAGATGAGGTTAAAGCGAGATTAATAATTTGGCACATTATTTCATGAAGTTTAAACCGAGACATCGGGTCGTCAATAAATTTTATAAAAATAAACAATTTAAGCTGTTTTTTCGATAATACCTTGAACTTCAAAAAAACACTAATTATTTAAATATTCATATTAGGAAGAACTAAAGTCGGTGTGGCTCAGTTAGTGTATTTGAAGGTATTTGGATCGATTTCGAGATCGAAACATGACGAAAAACTTTGTGTGGGTAGAAGGGAAGATCATAGAACTAGAAGCATTACATCGACGAGCTCAATTTATGCTCCTACTAACCATTACGTTTAGGCCCAAGAACATGATGCTATTGTTAATCGGGACATACCGTGTTAAAGTTTTTTTCAGACAAAGAAGTGGCGTAACGCCTTTTCACCATAAATTATTCAGTTGGCAGGCTGTGCAGACGTTGGCGCGCTACTGGTGGAGTTCAAATTGAATTATTAATATTGAATATGCTCTAAAATTTGTCATTTGTGGTAATTTTATAGAAAATTTATTGTAGTTTTAAAACTCCTTTATTATTTTAAATGAAACCTTTCATTTAAAATAATAAAGGCCCTAAAACCTGGAACATATTTTTGCAATGAAAGAGGCGACTTTTCAATGATACTCATGGTATACAGGGTGTTTCCTGAGTGCGGTACATAACTTCGGGAGCGTATTCTACAGCTAAAATAAAGGTAATTTTGTTATATAAACTATATCCCAAAAATGCTTCGTTGCGGAAATACAGGGTGTGAAAATTTTATTGTCTGAAATTTAATGTCTCACGCACAGATAAATTAACGGTGTTGGTGACTAGTAAAATGTCGACAATTTCGCTACCAAACAGGCAAATACACAACAAAAAAATTCATATCTTCATACAAGTATTTCTTCTTTTGAGAATAATAAAAAAGAATGAAAAAATTTAGCTACAATGTTTTTTATTTATTTACTTGAAAACGGCGGGTCCTACGGAATAAAGTCAAGAGACATTTTTTCTTCCAAATCGAACACATAATTAAAAAAGGAACAAAATATTGGAAAAGAACGGAGGCGTACCACATTTTCCCTTTAAAATATCCGGCAATTATCCTGCCCGCACGCCACTGGTTCCGCAACAGCCACTGTTTTTCGCGTAAAATACGCACCGTTGCTAACTCTCAAACCCTGTAAAATTTCATTAAAATGTCTCTAGTAGTTTCGGAAATATTTAAAAAATTGTAATTTTTTAAAAAAATTTTTAAAGAAATTTTCACATCCTGTATTTCCGCAACGAAGCATTTTTGGGATATAGTTTATATAACAAAATTACCTTTATTTTAGCTGTAGAATACGCTCCCGAAGTTATATACCGTATTTAGGAAACACCCTGTATGTGAGACTACTTTTCACCTTTTCATGCCTAATCATAAAAAAGGAAATTACATATATTTTTAAACATTATAAAATTGATAGAAATTGTCATGTAATTACTTTCATAAAATTTTCCAAATATCAAATCAACCGTTTTATGGAAAAAAAATCAAAATTCCCATAAACGCGTGAAATGCTCTCATAGACATGCAACGTCACAAAGCGGGATGCTTTAACCAGGCAGCGCAAACCGCAATAAATTGTGAATTACGGGAGAAATTTAATTTTTATTTGTTTACGTTGTTTTTTTATTACTTAATTGTACGATAAATTGATTAGTGCTTGCGCTAAAAGTGGCAAAAAGTTTTCCAAAAGTAAAAATGAAATGTGGATACCTTTCAGAGTAGGGCCATTCTATTGAGATTTGTAACACAACTGAAGGCTGGAAAACGGTAGTTCTATATTGGTAACCTACCTTAGATTCTGTGTTCAATTTTGAAAATTAACCTTGAGAAACCTGATCACTGATAAAACAAATATAGTCATTACAGCGCAATATGTTGTAATATTTATCGCCTAATCGCCGCATGCTTGGCGTGACTAACCTGCCACGGCGCCGCCAATAGGGCTGGAGTGCAGTGGAGGGGCGGCGCAATTATTCCTCGCGCAGCTCTGCCTCCTGCATATCATGCGTTTTATTTTGAAGCACGATCAGAGGTTAACATTTTACGTGTTTTATTTAAAAATTGAAGTTCTCGATTATTCATTTTTGAGACCAATTACCTTTTTGTTGTTGCGGAAAATTTCATCTCTTTGGAGGTCAACTAATAGCGAATTTCCTTTGCTTTGAAACACCTGTAATGTTCTTAACGAAAAGTTTGATTAAAGTGCCCCAGAAAGTTCTAAACTTGGAAGTATATTTGAACAATAAAAGTTACTATTTTTAAAAGACACATTCTCGAGATCCTGTTAACGTTTTAGTCCTAAAGACAACTTCAACCCTGTTAGGGTGATTTTGAAAAAAATTCCATCTATTTTTAAAATAAATATTGCTGTAAAAGAAACGTTTAATAAAAATATGCTAAAGGCCTCTAAAGCTTTGGCTATATTCGAAGCTGAAAAAATACCTGTTTATGACGCATCTTTGAGGCCCCTTTACCTATATACGAGTCTGCTCTTGAGGGCACATGCATCCTTTTTAGGGGGTTATTTTTTACAGTAAATTTTTCCACTTTTTCATAAATTTCACGAGCTTACTTGGGGTTTGATCATGATGATTCCGCAATTCCATCAAGTTTTGATATTTTTTAGTGGTAACATTTTGAAAACTGTGGTCTTCCGGATTAGACAAGTTGGATGAAATCTTTAGGCCTTTATTTCGAAACAATTTATTATATTAAATATAATTATCTCTAGAATATTACAAGTTAACAGAGCAAAAGCACTCGTGTGCGTTTTTTTTTGGCTATTAGAGGTTTGTTTGCGGAATAATGGATATTCCAAAACCTGGTAAATGAGCAACTGCTATTGTTTTTCTTTTTTTCAACGGGATTATGTCGGAAAAATGCAGCACACATCATACATAGGACCTAGTGAGCTTTGTTTGTTTGGTTTCTGGAATAGAGAGGCTTCAGTCATATATGCTATTTTCCATGGCTTGAATTCCAGGTCTATTTGTTTCACACGTGAACATACTGTCCATTTTTAAATGCAACGTTTTCCTTAATATCGCAATCTCTAACCACACGTACATGGAAAAGCTGTCGCGCAGTAAATTTGGTAATTAATTTCCCAGTGCATTTTTTTGCCACTTTGCATGTAAGGTCGCTGATATCTCGTAAATCCATGGAGCAATTGTTTTAAGATTTTCGAAAAGAAATCCTTCTCTTGACATTTATAAGCCGACATAAGCCGAGTTGAAGTATATCTCTTAGTTTCTGAAATACGCGGTCAATATAGTAAAAATGGAAAAGTACATTTGGCGACTGCATGAGTAACCCTGTATACGTGTCTGGTACATCAAAAAATGCATTACTAAGAGAATACTCGACGTGTTCCAGCATTTCATGAAAGATATTTTCATCAATTTTTAACGAATCTATGTGAGGCTTCAGGTCCTCTATGTATACGAAGAGCGTTACATCTGCACCAATTGTTTTTCCCTAGATATAAGAAAATCTCAAATTGGCAATCTTGCCTTCGTAACACCATGAGGCTTCATTATTAAAATCGACGATCGCATCAGATTAGCCCTTTTTTCTCAGCTGGTTCCGCAGATCTAAGCATGAAATTTGAAATATTTGCCAATAAGGCAATTTGCCATGGAATAAGTCTACAGAATGACATTAAAAAATATCCGTTGAACTATAAATTTGCAGTCAGCGTCCGTCGATTATTCTGTTACACATCGACGGTCACCTACTTTTCTAATTCATATTCGGTGGGTGCGCTCTGTTTGTGGCCAAATATTGACTTATCCATTATAAGGCAGAGGCAGAGTTACTTTAATGTTATATTCTTTCTATTAGCACACGAGCCAGGGTGATTTAAAGGTTTACGGTTTTTATAATAACACAAAAAGCTAAAAGATCGCAATTGATTTTTCATTAGTAAAAATCTCATATTTAGATGGGATAATGCACATACGTCAAGCCAACCAAGAAAAAAATCCTCGGAAGTTTGGGAAACTTTCCATAGAAACTAGGGAGGCACGTGCATACAGAGTAGAAGCTAATGGTTTGTAAACTTGGCACCATGATGACTTTCTGGTTATAGCGAAGTTTGTGCCCTCTAGATGCTAGCGATAGTGAACTAGCAATAAACGATGATGAACTTCAGATTTCAACTTGTGTAAATTAGGTACTTATAACAATAATTTGCCTCGCAAAAGAATGTAATGCTCTTGAGAGGAAAATTAAAGCGGTAGATTTCCATGTTGAAAGGAAAAATTAAATTCTTCTAAATAAATTAGCCATAAAAGATTCCATTTCGTCGAAACATTATATTTATGGGAAACAATTTCGAGAAAACGAGCGAAGACGGAAACTAATGAATACAGAATTGATAGCTCGAGAGTCTGTCACTTGAATATTACCGAAAAGTGAAGCAGAAAGCGGATCATTCACCATGATATTGTAAACTACTGTTAAATATTTATAGTTCGGAGAACAGACATTATTTGAGATATTTTCTTGTTAACTTTCGAACCCGTAGAACGAATTTTTTCGCGGCACGTTTTCCCCTTTGTCTTAACGGCTTCCCATTTCCATTACAGTTTTATCGATCTGAGAAGTATCTCCGTTTTTCTTATATTCCCTACGTGCCCGCCACGGCTTTATCGTCGCAATATCTTATTATATAAAAAGGAGAAAAAATAAAACTTTTTGATTTTTTTGTTTGATGTAGAGAAACTAAACCGATTTGGGAACTTAGTGAAAAAACGGATATCGAACTTCCCGACTTCATCATCGGGAGGCCTGAAATAAACTTCAATAACAGTCCTTCGCAATTTGAAATTTTTGCTAATAATTTTTTATTGCAAATACCAACATGTTCGTGGTTTTTGCTAAACATTTTATGTGTTCCTGGAGTGTGGCCGTAGTGTGTATTTGTGACCCAGAAATGGGACAATAATTTTTCATAGTTCGAAAACAATCCCATTTTTCAGTCAATTTATTTCTGCAATAGTGTTTATGGATGTTGGTCGTGACATGGAAATAAAGGTTTGTTTCCCACCGACTCCGAGCACGGGGTTTTACTTCAAAATTTTCAAGTACTTTACGGGGTTGCTGCCTAAAATCAAGCGAACACCGGGGGCGTTTTTGAAAAAAAAAATCGATTTAGTTTTTGCTGACTTTAATTCCGCTCTCTGGCTTTCAAATTTTGATGCAATAAGTAGCAACATAGCTGCGTTTCATTCTTTCTAATCTACCGTTGCCGGTATTCAAAGTAGCGGGAGTAAATGCCGTTGACGACCCAATAGCGGCGTCGCTACACTTTCATGACATCCTTTAGAAGTAAGTTAATGACAACTTTAATAAGAAAGCTCTTTTCCGGAAATTAATTAATTCCTGTTCTCATACTAATCTCATTACACTTTCGGTTAACTAAATTCCTGAAACCTCTTACTGGATCAATGCATTTATAATTTTTTGTTTGATTTGAGTCTCCATCGGCTTTTTGGATGTTTGAAAATTACCTCTAAAATTTCTTTTTTAAGTCTTCGATTTAAACGACTCTGCGTTGAACTTAAGTTATTATTTATATTTAATGCAAAGAGTCCTGATCGAAAGCAAATATCCTGCGAAGGGGAAACATCTCCCTCGTTTCTTATTCATGTAATTCGAACCAAATTTCGTGACAATCCATCGTTGACTGATTTTTACGGTCGGCCTAAACGGTGCTAATAAGTCAATAACATTGTTCCACGGTAATCGCTACTTTATTATTATATTTATTAGACGCCTCCTGGTACATTTAATAAGATTAATTTATTAATAACAATTCATCGTGGATCATTACTGGCTGATACAAGGCTGCAGTTCCCCACATCATGTAGGGTGGCCCAGGGAAAGATGTCCACCGCGAATATCTTTTCTAGTGTTGGTAAAAAAAAAAAAGCACAAAAGCATGTCAACTTTGATAAAGACATTCCCTCGCCCCCCTATCAAAGTTGCGACCAAATGATTCCCAACACAGCATCATTTGTTGACAAAGCTCTTTTAGAAGTGTCATCCCCACAGCCCTTGAAAACTACCAGTTTGAAGTTTTCAAATCGGAAGAAGGGTTGTGTTATATCTTGTTTGAAAGGTAATTTTATTCTCTACATGGCCGAGCTTTTATTGTTTGTTTTTGTACGTCGGTCTCGTAGAAATTACTAAATAGAAAATAGAAGACACAACTTTCGAGAGTTTAAATCCTTCGTACAAATAATGTTCATTCACACGCGACAAATAATTAAAATCCCCCTCCTCGTTCTCTTCTCATCCTTGCAATTTCTCACAAAAGAATGTTTTTTTTTGCAGGATCAAACACAAAACCGACCGTAGCGATCCTCAACTGCATAACCGCGCGTCAGCTGTGCTTTAATGACAGTTCATGCTCCGCTATACTTGAAATTATCCCTCGAGTTTGCGGACCGGAAGTGGGTAAGTAATAACGAGTTTTTGTGTAGCTAAATATTTTAGGTATATCCTCGTAATGAAACCAGGGATAGTGTTGATTTTCTCTCTAATATGAACCATTTTGGGTCGTAAAAATACACAAAAATGCGCAATTTACACGAGCGAAAAATCGCCGTTAATACAGATGGGGTTGTCAGTAGAATGGTGCGTAATCACGTCGTGCGTAAACGCATTGCGCGTGAGCTCGTCGAGCGCGTCCGCATCGGACCTGCGGTTCGGTAAGCTATAGGCGATTTTCCGGTGGAGGGTAATGGGACAGTCAAAATGCTAGTGTTCAGTTCTTTCAAAGGTAAGACACGGGGAAGTACGAATAGGCCACACCCGGAACAAGTTTAATCGCAGAAAAATGCAACGGAATTTTCCTGGTCCCACGTGATAACATCGTAGGAAAAAAACACAGGTAAATTTGAAAATAATGAACAAAACCCGTTTCACTGTGGGCGAAAACTACTTTTCACACTCTCTCAACTTTATTGAAAATTCGTCCCTTGCGTCAAAAATTCGAATTTCGAAATGTATAATAAACGTGCTATTATGTGCTTGAACCAATCTAAATGTAACATATTATGAACTTTAGAAAATAGCGGATCCATTCTAGATCAATAAGACTAAACGAAGTGGGTCGCTATTTAAATATCGTCTATCTTCCACATTTAGTTTTCGTTTATATGACGTGCATAAATATTGAAGTAGAAAGCGTACTTCAAATACCTTAGAAAGTGGATATCTATTTTCCTTGTTCCTTTGTCGTTCCTCTGGGGAACTTTATTATGATCCATTTTACATAATACTCCGTTTGCGCCCTTTGTTAGAGGGGATCGAATACAACAATAAGAACCATTAGTAAATTTGTACGAATGAGCTGGCGTTATCTGGGCGAGGCTTATTTTTGTATTTATTTTTTCTAAATTCTATCCGATGCCTGTTTACGTTTATTCTAGAACGTTCTTTGATCTTTTTGAGGCAGGTAATTGGCATTCGAAATGAGAAAATATTCATCCTTTAGATGGAGCTTGTCAGATTTTCATAATGAGTTGTTTAGACGATTTTATTTCAATTTTTGTTTTGCAAGAAGTACGAGATATATTCTTGACAAATAGTTTTCATATTTATAAATTCTTAATAGAAAACATGCCCGCATTTCTTGTGCCATTGCCGTCTTTTTGGTTCTTAGTAATGGGATTCTCCAATATGGAGATTACCGTCGAGGCACGCGTATCAGGTGCAAAGTGCAAGTAATAGTAATTATTATGTTCTCGTTTCCTCATACCTTCTCACAAGAATAAAATAATCCCTTTCGTGATTTCAAACTTCTAATTATTTTAACATTTTTTCGAGTTGTTCCTCAAATGTTTAGCCCAAATATCGGCTAATAGTAAAATATATTAAATTTCAAACTAACATTTGGAAATCAATTTGGAAAAAATTAAATAAATCACGCTCACGCTCACATTCCCAGTCTTATTCACACTTACACTCTTTGAGTGAGGCACCGGGCATCATTAACCATTTCAAACGCATAATCTCTGCACAACCCCACAAATTTATTTGCCAGATACGTATTTTGTTCCTCAAAAGTTCGATATTAGACCCTAAAGAATGCATCGTCAATTGTAATATTCTTGTGAGAATGCTCAAAAGAGCCGTCCCTTCATCTTACGTACAGAACGAAGAAGAATTGGAGGAGGATTGTTAATTTTTTTTATTTTTGATCAGGAAATAACGCCTTACAGACAAGTAATCCCCCTCCCTCTCTTTTTCTACTTGCATTTCTTGTTTTCTGTGGAAATAAGAAGGCAGTAATAGTTAACAGACTATCGATAATTAGGTCATTAAGTCGAAGGAAAAAAGATAGGAAATTCTTTTAAACCGTTCGAAGTGCTTTTTATTATTTTATTTAATGCGATGCTTTTATATACTCTAGGTATAATGACCGACCAATCAAATTTCAATTCTTGACCGATTTCAAACGGTTAAAATCTTATCAGTAATTGTTTTATGAAATACATTATACAGTGGGTCCGGAAATTACCTGATTTCTGAAGCTTCCAATCAAAAATAGTACTAGCTTGTCCAACCAACTATATTCCAAAAATGCCTTGTTATGGAGATACGGGGTGTGAAACTTTCAGATTTTTAAAACTTTTATATAGAAGCCTCAGTTTTTGAAGTGTCAAGTTTACATATGTTACGTCATACATATTTACATGTTCCTCATAATCTTTATGACTACGATTCACAAATTGTTCTCAAAATCTGCGAGATGGCATTGTCTCGGGGTCGAGACCCCATGTAGCACCCCAAACTTTTTCATCACGTGCTATTTACCATCCAACATGAATTTCTTGTTTGAAAAGGGACAACAGACCTGAAAGTCTTTACCAGTCCAGGAGCGAAAAAATACACTTAGGATGTATAATCAATACGGCCATTATTAACTCGTTATCGTTTTTGTGGTGCTAACTAAAAACACAAAAGCAAAAAAATCATAGAACGTTTAATTTGCATATTAAATAGCTTTTTCCCGATCTAATGAATCATCATTCCGTAACGTATTTACAAATATTTGAAAATTTGCTGCAGTCAAACTAAAGAATCAATAATCAAAATGATTTCTAACACAGAAAAGTCTATGGAATTCAAATTGTACACATGTTACCCAAGGGCAGGATCTAATCTTAAAAAAATAATAAGCACAAGGCAAATAGCTGTGAATTTCTTACGTTAGCAGCAAACAGGTCTTGAAAAATTAATGCTTTTTCAGATTCTCATACGAGAATGTGAAGCAGTCAAGCAGAAATTGGCTCAAATTGGAAGGGTTCGCGAGAGAACGACAAAAACGTCAAAGGAGCTTAAAATGCATAATTTAAACATTTAAATTCTCATTTCTGACAAAACAAAATACACACACAGTCCCTTTCTTCAGTGGGCCGATGTTCATGGCAGGCAGGAATTTACGCTATGCGAAGGTGCCAAATTAAATTATCACTTAATGAGCTAAAAGTTACGAAAAATGTAATAAAACAAACTAAATAAAAGGGACAATTTCAAGCTGGAGCCGGAATAACACCGACCAGAATGGCTCCATAAATTATTCAAGTTACCTTATTGATCCATGGCAACTCCTTCTCTCCCCCATGTGAATTTTAGCTGCTAACCATTTTACATTTCCAAAAATACCTTCGTCTGAATGTTGTAACTTTAATTTGGGATTACCAGTAGGGTCCCAAATTAGCTTTGATTCTGGGGCAAGTTGATATGCCATTGTTTACGTGTTCTTGGGTGGAGAATCTCCTGTTTGTTACCGTTAGAATGAGTTGCTTAAATGGCCAGATTATTGTGCTTATGTTGCCGCGGGGGTGCGTTGTAATTAGATAAATAAACCGGATGATTACACAGTAACCGTATTACTCTTACGTGAAATGGATGCTAAAAGAGAGAGAGGAATAATTGTTACGCAAAATTTAAGTTCATTAGTTTATAAACTGATACGGGTGATGAGTTTTACGAGAGTTCTGTAATGAGTTCTGCCTGTTCAATTTGTTCATGAACTTGGCTCGAATTATTCATACGTTTGTTCAGTTTACATTAAGTAAATATTCTTGATGTTCCCGTACCTAGTTGTGTTGGAAGCTTTAGTATCCAGGGTAACCTGATCCATTTAACCGATTCTGTTCCATGGGTAATAATATTTTCTTCGAATTGCTATAGTATCGAAAGCACCTTGCCACTCGTCACTGACTTTGTCTACTAGCACGCATAATGTTCTATTAAGTTTTGAAGAGGTGACATGTGCGGGTTTGTTCATCGTCCCTTATTGCTCATTTCATTTTTTGTTGTATCATATTTGCTTCGAAATTTACTTTTGAGAAAATATCACCTGGAAACATACAGCTTCTGAGCCCTTTGAAGCACGTCATTGCCATTTTTTTAATCGGAAATTGAGGTTTTTTTTCAAAATTTTTTATAACAACATTACTCTTGATCTGACATGAAATGCACCATTTAGAAAGAATAATAATAATAATGTCTCGTAAATTTGGGAAAATAATGCTTCATAACAGAGTATCGAATGATCAGATTTTCGGTAAAAAAAACAAAAAAATTATTAATTAAAAAGTTATTAATGGGTGATATCGCTTATTACAACAATGCAAACGTGTACTCTTGCCGGCAAGCTTTTAAACAATTGTCAGTAGGTGTGTGTTATTTCAACAACACCAGAATACTTGAAATTGTAAAAAACTAAACAACTGAAGAAAAGACGTCTTGAAATTCTCTAAACCCAGAGAAGAACCTCAAAATGCCCTTAGAACTTGAACGACGACTCTCGGAAGTTTAACATGAATTTGATGATTCGTGAATTCAGTTGAAGTTCAAATCGAGGTGTCGGATTGGCGATTATCTTCTTCGAATTATCGACTCGTGGTGCTTGATATGTCAAGGGCGGTCGTATTTGGGTTAGAAATTAGAATTACTTAACCGTGCCTTACGTTATCTTTCACCCCTCGATTTAAATTTATTCCAAATCTTTTAAATCTTGAATATGATTTCGATATTTCGAAAAGAATTACGAGAGCTGGAAATTTGAAATAATCCTCATTGCCAAGAAAAAGAAGAGTTAGCTTAAAGGCTCAAAGCAAACCGTGTTTACCCTCATCAGGGAAACCTGGGTGCAAGATGAATTATATTTTTCGAACATACAAGGTCTCCCACGAAGTGAGGTAACTACTTGAGAGTAATAGCGTCTAATGGGAATGCGTCTTGGGACACTTTGCAGCCATTTTTTACGAATTTTTGCAATTTAAATATCTCTATTTTTTACTCACTAGTTTGAGCCATGATGCTCTCGTATCTCGTAGCAGGTATATGGTATTCATGCTATTTTCTTTTTTAAAGGTAGTCAGAGAAGTAATTATAATGTTCAGAGCCATTTTGGTTAAATGCCGATACCTAAGAGGAAACGCAATTAAAAAAATATATATTTACAGCCGTGAGACTTTACACCACAGGATCGCGCCAATGGGGAATTGGACAGGATAATTTATATGGGCTAAACCAAACTTCACTCCATAAATGTATATACCAAGCTACGGAGCTACGCCTGGTGGAATGGGCCGAAGAACGCATAAAAATGCAAATCATCCACGAAGGAAGAAACATAATACAAGTTGAAGTAATGCGACACTGGAGAGGTGTTCTGGACATTGTTGAAGAAGTCCATATTGCGGTTTTGACGGTAACGCCACTGAAAGTAAATACAAATTTATGGAAGAAAAAGGGACATCGCACAGTTCATTTTGAGATTATGTTCGACCGTAGGATAAAGTATCTTCCATGGGTCCTTTCAGTTTCTTTTCTTCGGTATACAGGGTGTATCAGGTTTTAGTCGGGAAATTTTAACAGACGATAAAACTCAGAAAAATAACGATAAAAGTTCGTACCAACTTGTACGTTTTAAAACTTCGTTACCGAACTACAGGGTGTTAAAGTGTCACACTTTTTAAAATGCTAGAAAAGAAACTTACGGTGTTCAATGCTTCGTCCTAAAATGAAAAATCACGATTAACGTTAATTGTGAGATATCTAGAATTTTCTAGAATGTCATACAAACGGGGACTTTGAGAAATCTAAATCTAAAATTCTCGGAAGAGAAGAATCTAGCTGAGTTTGGGAGACAATGCTCACTGTTCACTTAAAAAAACTTTGCGGCCGTTGTACCAGGAGTGTTAGGACTATAATTTGTACTTTTACTGCAACTTCTTAATTAGTTGAATAAAGGACTATCACATTCAGCCAAAGAAGTTTGCTCCTTTCTTTCCCACCCTTACGAAACCCCCCTATTTATGCCCACTCTTACCAAATCAAATCTCCCAAAAGGATCCATTTGCCTATCAAAAGATAAAAAAGGATTTTACGAAAATTGGAAGATTACGTGGCGATTTTCTCTACAAATCTAATGGTTCCTTATATCGAAATCTAAACATAAATCAGTCTGATTTTCGGGTGTATATAGGGCTTTATCAGGGGTTGCAGGACATTCGCTTGGCTCAACTGGCCTGATTAGAAAACTCTAGAAAAGGAAATATTGGTAATGCGCAATGCTGTAAAGTTCTATAGAAATATGCCTAACCGAGCATCTTAAGAAACGTAAATTAGTACGTTCAAAGCGTAAGAAATAAGCTTTCGAATATAGGGCGCCAAAGCCTTCTTTCTGGAAACAAGTTTCCACCTCATTTATTACAATTTTGCTCCATAAAAATGCTACATGTAAGCACTTCTCTTTACATTCGAAACAGAAGATTTTTAAATTAGCAGTTTCTTAGCTGTCGGTCATGCCCCCTCAATATATCGATTGATGGAGAACGAAGAGAATATTTTTCCCTAATAATGGCGTAAAAATGTAAAATTGGCAGCAACGTGGTATTGTTAAGTCTAAATCTTCCTAAAAGTTCGACCGGAGTCCATCTTTCGCTCCCAAACGGCCGGGGTTCTCCTTTTGAATCTGAACGACCAAAGTCCGTGGTGCGACCTGGAGGTCGGGGTTTTCCTTCGACTTGGATAGCCATGGTCTCTCGTTCGAACCTGGATAGCCGGGGTCCCCTTTCGTAATTGCTAATGAATGCGCCCCGTAGAACTGCAGCAATCATTCGCATTACTAGTTCGATCTGTTAACTGAGTTGTGAAATTAAAGTAGCTCCTTTCATTATTTACCTTGTTACGAAAGGCACTAATTTGTTTGGATTACGAAAACTGCCAGTTTGTTCCTTATAAAAATGAATATTTAAATATCAAGGGGACGCATACCTTGGCGATTTCTTACATATGAGTAATTTTGGAATGCAGTTTTTTTACGGTTTTTGAGTCCGTGTAACGTGTTAACAATCGAACTTTTAGAAAATTTGTTTGATAACGAAGAAATTCGAAAGTTACTAATTTGAGCCGTTCAAAGACTCACATTATAGAACTGTTGCAAACTGCTAGGTGCTTCATTATTGGGCACTTAACGAAGCAGAAGCTAATAAATACCACTTTCGAAGTTTTTGATTAAGCTCGCGGATGTAAGACGTTAAAGCCCCACTCTGCTAAGTTTTCCCCTCGTTTATTAGAATTTTTCCAACAAAAAGCCTACACGTAAGCATTTCGCTTACCATTCAAAACCGAACTCGGTGTCACAACCAAACAGTTTTTCTTGTGCTTAAACGTGACCAACGAAAGTATAATTTGCATGTAATAAAAGAAAATGGACCTTGAAGAATAAAAGCTGCCGACCAGTGTCATACGCGGAAAAAGTTCTTGCAAGTCTAAACAACAAACACCGAAAAAATCTTCAACTATTTCCACGTTGCTCTCCATTTATGTGGAGAAATTAGCACAAAAACCATGCAACTGAGCTTCGGCTTAGATTTAATGTCATTCGGATTAAAAACTTTCCCTCCGTCCCTGGATTTTAGTAAGCAGATTTAATCGATAGCCTCAACATATAAGGGCAAGTTATGTGCACGACGTAAAAGAATTATTGATTAAAGCTATGTAGTGTGCAAGTTCATTTTTATATTTTCCAGGCAGAGCCTGCCTAATTGACTTCATGTTGATGTAAGAGACTTGAGGTCTCAGTAAATTTTACATTACGGTTACGTAATACATTCGGGACGGCTTCCAGTGTAGACTATAGGCGAAAATGGTCTATAAGAATGGGTTTGGCAAGACAATCTTGATAACGTTCTAGGATAGGATCGCATTGCACTATAGGGATGTCAATAAATTGCCCTCTTGGCTCACTGGGCGAGGTGGTTAGGTAGAAGTAAGTGGATAGCTCATTAAGATATTCGAGATTTTGCGTTCAAGTTTGGAACTTAGTGAGGCATCTTATTTTAATGTTTTGTAGCTTTATGTTTGTTTGCTTCGCAACGGACCGAATTAAAACGGATCTGCTCAGTAGAGGTGAACAGGGCATTTAGATAACTTATATAACGTATAATTGAACAAAACTTTTTAATCTAGGTAATAGCATTCGTGCTCTTGTTAATTCTTTTTCCAAGCTGCTTGGAATTCCGTACCTACGGATGCAAGCCAGACATTGCAAACTGGCCATAAATAATCTCCTCCGGATCATGTAAGTAATTAAGATAAAACATCTGGGACCAAAGATCACACAACAGAGGCAGAGAGGCAGAGGTGTATTAGTCCCGCTTTCATAGAAAAGTGATATGGAAAAATGATAGGAAGTGAAAAGGAATTAAATTTAGGACGATTTCAAAATCTAGAAAATTCCGCAAAGAAAGAGTGGTATTTCGGGTCAGTTAGGGTCTCAATACCAAGGTGGGAGAAGATCGCAGGAAGTGCGCAAAAGAAATAAAGCGTTTTAGGGGAAATCCAAAGAGGGCGGCTGTCGGGCGGAATGCGTTTTACTTATTGGATTAATCAGGAATATGTGTGTTTTCACACAAGTAAATACATCTAAATATATGCCCTGCTGGGGAAAATTTTTGATACAATTTAAAAAAAAATGATTTTTTTCCATGAAGACCCTATGATTCCGTGAATATTTTCCATTTAAACCTTCCTACCACACAAAAATAGCCGAGAAGTTAGATTACAATCAATAATGTTGGTTAAATTGGGAAAACAAATTTCGAAAACATCAAACTTTTTTTTAACAAAAAAACTACCATTGAATTTTATAACCATTTTCATCGGTTTATTTAAATTTTTCTGTTATATCGATGTCCACGCACTTTCCAATTTATACCACAGTTCAGCTGCTCATGAAGTACACGAAATCCAGATCTTTCAATCTAATTCTTCCCTTAGTAAGTCGATTCGGTTGAGATCAGGCAACTATGGAGGCCAAATCATCTTCTCCAACGTTTCAGCATTCTCTTCCTCTTCCACATAGTTTCGACAGAGGCCAGAAGTGTACTTGGGATCATTGTCGTGTTGAAAAATGAACCCACGCCCAATAACTCGGCACTCCGGTGGGATGGCATCTTCCAGAAGGGTTTTCTTATATTCCTCCTTCTTCGTTATTCCATCAGTTTTGACCAATTCGTCGATACTGTAGCCAGAGAAACATCCCTATACCATTACGGAACTACCTCAATGCTTTACGGTTGGTTCCCAACACTGCGGAGTTATTTTCTCCGAAGGACTTCTTCTGACGAAAATTCGCCGACGATTTTCAAAGATTTCGAAATTTGATTCTTCCATTCACAGCACGTTTTTCCATTTCTCGATAGTCCAATTTCGATACTCTTGGGCCCATTGAAGGCGTTTTTGTTTGTTTGCCAATCTTAACAACGGTTTCTTCGCAGCGATTCTCCCCTTTAACCCCCCTTGTCTCAGCTTCTGTTTACTGTTGTTAACGATACGGAGTTTGGCCGGGTACTGTTTAAGGTTGCTCAGATTTCTAATGCTGTTAAACGCCCATTTCTTTAGTTAGTAACAATAATATGAGTGTCTCCTTGTGGGGTGCTCACTTTTGGCCGTCCACTACGGTGGCGATCGCGAAAACTGCCCGCATGATCGAATCGGTCAATGGTTGATTGTTCACCCTAGAGGGAAACTTTCACCTTTTTAGCAATTTGGCGATATGAAGATACTTCTTCGTGTAAATTTACACTTCACTTTTCAATACTAATTTCATTCCTTTTTGCCATTTTAAATTCTTTAAACAAATGGACTGTTAAAGAATTTGTCCACGAATTTTCTAGAAAGGTTTCGACGTGTTCTGCACTTGAGCCCACGTGACAGAAAATTCGTATGTTCTTTCAGATTTCTTGTGCATGTGAACAACCACAAGTAATTTGAACGTGGATCATCCAAATAGCAGATGAGAGGTAAATCCCCAATTTGTGATAAGCGAAGAGAGACCTTTTCCACTCTTGACATACCAATTCCAATAGTCACGTACTAGTGAGCGGACTGTTTTTTGTTTTTCAGTTTAAAATTTAATGTTAACATAAAACAAATAAATTAGTAGCTGGTAAACACAATTGATAAATGATTATTCATGATTAACCAAATGTGTCCAAACTTTTGACCGGAAATGTATATCATGCTGCATCGTTGAAGACCAACAGATACGCGGGTCTATCCTGGAAAGCATGGAAAGAAATAGGCATCACTTCAATCCATTGAGAAAACGCCTAATGTTTCTCCAATTTCAGCGTTGGGTGCAGGATTTGCACGGCAGCTTCGCCACGGATACCTGCTGTGACTAACCCAGCTATGGAAAGATCCAAACATGAAAAAGTTTAGTGCGGATGAACATAAAAGTCAAATCATATATATTCAAAGAAATTTTCCTGTTTTTACCATAATTTATTATATATTTAGAGATCCAAATGGGGATCTGAAGAAAACACTCTGCGGATCGGTTTGCTTATCGAACTAGCAGGTCTAAATCACGTGGCTAAATTCGAATTCAGAAATAAACATCTCTTAAACTCTGGAAGATATAAAGATTTTAAAAAATTTTGACACTCTGCATCTGGCAAACGAGGCGTCGCACAATTGTTGTCTTTAGTTGCGCCCTGGCCTGCAATCTCTGCATAAAAAGGCCCATTTTCATTCCTAGTAACGTAACATACTATTAATCCTCATCCATCCTAGGAATCTTTAGTTCGGAGGAGGGTCAATGCAAATTGGCACACTTTGAAAACACAATAGTGTTTTTCCGGAAGGCTTCACAAAGTGTTACGGAATGTGGGGTGTGAAACTCACACATCAAACAGGTGACTTAAAGCATGTCGTCAAGTGAATAAAAGCTATGTAACCGCCTTAACCGCTATTCAATTATTCGCTAAATAAAATCTCCAGAAGTCATCGAAACCTGAAGCATAAAATTCTATGTAAATTTATTTCAAAGCAGACGTTGAAGGAATACTAAAGCTGTATTTATATTTCTCTTAAAGTCGATTCAACGGAGAGTGGAACGATAAAGTTCATTATCTGTGAGGGAATTTGGATTTTCTAAACTTTAGCGACTTTTATTCCGAAGGATTTTAAGTTTGTTTCCTATTTTATTTTAAAGCTCCAAGATTCGCGGAGATCATTACTAATGGAAGATAACATTGCAGTGCGGACTCATTATATCAGTATTTTTAAGAACAGATAAGTTATGGTTAGAGGGTTTCTAATTCTCATTCATCAAAAGGAGGATTCGCCCACTAGCCGACGTAAACTCGACCTGTTGTCAGAGTTTTCCCAGAAGGAAATCAACACGAAATTGAATCCCTGTCAAGTCGCAAATAAAACTAGATCGGGAGGGCAATGTTAATTACCAAAGTTATCTGTTTCAGTTGCTTGTTCTACAGTAACGGTGACGAAATGCCAAGCGGCCCTACGCACCCTTCAAGCGTTTCCCTTTTTCAAGCCGACGTGTCTTTGTCGGGAGCCCCATGTGGATCCCGAGTGTAACTCCTTCAGGGATTTCCTATTCGATCACCCCTGTGTGTTTGTCAAGGAAAAAGGTACGTACACATTGTTGTCAATCTGAGAGAGAACACTTTATGTCCTTCTAATAAAAGAAATGCTGTTTTCGGAGTAAATCGACTGGATGCTACACGAACGACTTACTTTTGGTAATTCTCGCGAAATTGGAATCCAACTTTGGATGTTCGGGTTCCTTTGCATGGAAAATTTTTACAAACTTTATTATTAAGTGGAGCGCCATGGGGCCCAATTAGTAGTGCGAAATGTAAGTGGACAGGCCGCCAGGATGTCACGATCTGAAATCACCTGATTTTTTCGGTGTTATTTCAAAATCGTCGCGTTTAAAGTCCCGAATTAAATCGTCCATAGTATAATGCTTTCCCATTATGTTCACGTTTATGGTTTTTCGTCACAAAAGAGAATCCAATTAAGTAGAAAAAATATTGGGTATGTGGTTTTTTGATGCACGAAAGTGGCGGTCCAAAAAGCACGTTTCCCGGAATTTTATTAAATAAAGCTGAAATATTATTATATCTGGACATTGATTTCGAATAAAAGCGAAGAACTTCTGGAATTAACTTTAACGATATCTCGGTCTCTGAACCAGCGGCGGAAAATCAGATTACAAGTATTGCTTTTTTACCTTGGGACACATTAAGCCATAAAGAGGCCAATCTTCTTCTACGAACCTTTGCGAGTTTTATCAAATCTTAGCAGTTGTAAATACCTTATATATATTTCTACCTTCGAAAACGAGTTCTCGATATTTCCTCTTAAATCAGGGAGAGAATTTATATTTTCCGGTATTTACTCGTCTATATTTAAAGGATTTTTTAAAATATTGAAAACGCTTAGTTGCACGTGACGCTGCTAAAAAATTTCAAACTGAATATTGATTCTTCGATTGCGTCATCGTGCATTCTCAAGTTTATATCTACCCTTGAGAATTAGTCTCTTCTCCATTTGCGCCCAAAAATACGTTTTACATATTTATCCGCACAGGAAATATTCCGTTCTCTTCCAATAAAAGGCGGCCTAAATATTTTACGGTCCCCTTTTTCCATGCGAAAGGATTTTTTAAGGAAGTTTCATGAGACATTTTTCCATCTTTAAGTTATGAGCATTGATTCTAGTTCCTCCTCATATGACACAAACTCTACAGATACGAAACCCGAGGCAATAAGGACACAAAATTTACTAAACCTGCTAAACACACAATTTGGCTTTGTTTCAGAAAAAGATCCTTATCCAGTTGACGCTTTGCCAACTTGTACCCACGCCCATTATGTATGTCAACAAGAGCCGAAGTGCATTAGACTATACGAGGATTTTAAGACACACTGCAAAGTTCGGGACAATAAATGCAGGACAGAGAATAGGTAAGTCCAATGTCCAAATCATTAGCAATTCTCTTTTATCTTCAGCCCATTTTGTTCGGGATTAGCTCAACAACCACTCTTTATTGTCTTATATTAGAGCCAGAATGCTTTTACGATAACTTACGATTAAAGATGTATGAAAATGCCAATTGGCGGATAGCGACACTCATTTGATAAGCTCAGATGCGTTCGTTCTGATTATAACGCTGAGTTGATTAAAGTCCGACCTCGGATCGTCTTTTTTATATTTTTTTGAGAATACAAACCAGCAGTGTTTAATTCATGCCAGTCAGGTTTTCTTGAGGAAAATCAAAATGAGATTTTTTTTTTTTAGTTTTAATTAAATTTGCAGTTTTATAATTTCGGCACATATTTAATTACAAAAACGTTTTGAGATCATTATACGAGGTGGTCTCCATTTGGGCTGCACATTGGGCAAGGCAAATTATGATGGAAACCCCTCGCGAAAGCCCTGATGTAAAATTTTCGAAAACTGCCCGGATACGGGAGTCATTGCTTAATGATCGACCACAAAAAATATCAAATTTTGTAGACGTTGACAGTCAATTTTTAGTATCTCCAGTGACGTTTGATTTTTTTTTTTTTTTTCATTTTTAGTGCAAATTCGAACTAAAAAATATTTGTACTGCCTAGGAACAACGGATAAAAAAAACGAAAATAAATAGTAAATAGTTTTCGTTCCCCTCATGTCCGTAAAAAAAAACATTCGATTCTTTGCTTATGCGAACCTTTCATTGTCAAAATTCATACGTTTTTCTCCCGCTACTTCAAACTTCCTGAAATAAATTATTACATTGTTAACTCCCACGAGATTCTTCACTACATCTTCATTCTCATAAACAAAATTCATAGTAACTCCTCGTTTGGGGTGTTGAGCATCACGCCAGGAAATAAATATTTATTGAATCACCATTGCTGTATCTCTTGTTTAACATATTCAGCACTCACAGTTATTCTGAATTCTATTCTAGTTCCCTTGTTTTGTCAGTTTCATTTAACTAGCATTGCTTGCGTTCAATTAATTGATCGTCCTCTGATTTGTTTCTTCTGCTTTCTCTTGTTAAGTGTGATGCCTTACCATTTTCAATTTATTTTTGTATTAAATTTGTCTCCTTCTATTGTATCTATTCCACTACCAATTAACCATTTGACGTCATGCCAACTCCAACCGTTCCACGTTGCTCTTTTCCTCTACTTTGTTCTACTTCGTCGATTCGCTCAGTGTTCTTTTCTCCATTTTTCGGCGTTGTGATGAAAATATTTCATTTGGGTTAGATCATGTTAAATGGATCGAGTTAGCGCACTGGTCGTTTCGTTGTTGATTTTTTATTGGTTGGCGAACTTTTTCCCAAGCGGAAATAGCAATTCTTCTTTTTTTTTATCAAACTCTCGGAGCTTTATTTTTTTATTTAATTTTATTATAATAATAATTATTATAATTAAATTATATTATTTTCAACTATGGACTGAGCTCCAACTTACGCCTTTGGGAGCTTTCTAATTAATCTGTCAGAGTCACTGGCGCTTAACCCACCCCATTGTCAAGACTTATTGAACGGACGTTATTTTTAATTCCCGAGGCTACTAAACTGTTTCTTCCGAGGAAAAATTCATTTGGGTTTTTTTATGTTGTTTTCTTTTTACAATGTAAATCAGTTTAGTATCTTTTAACATCCACGATGTGCGTGGCACAAGATTTCCGGTAATCGATAAATGCTACAATTTTATCTCATATTAGAGCAAAGTTATTAAATTTCGTGTTAAAGTGCCTGGAGCAATGCTTCTGATGCGTCGTGCTTCGTCTGAACTGATCGGATAATCAAACGATGGATGCGTATATCGAAGAAAGCGATTTTTTAAAATTTATTTTTAGCTTTTTCCAAAAATGTTACATGTGCAGGAAATAATTGTTTGCTTGTGATTTTCGTCCTTATTCGTTTTTTTATTGCGCCTGCTGAAATTAAAATTAATTTCCTTAGCGCTTGGAATGCTAATGATACTAATTAAAATGAATCAATACAGGCACTCAAAAACCGACTCATCCTTAATTCCCTTTTATAATTTGATATCAATTCCTTATTATTATTTCTAATTCCATATCAAATTTCTATATCCCCGCTGTAAAACCCGACCCCGGCACAAAAAGAAATTTAAAAGGAAAAGTTTTCAGTGCTTCAAGTCTTAAAACCGGAAACAGGTATAAGTTTTCGAAATTTATAAAGTGTGTTAATTAAAACTTTTAACAGTGGTTTTCCCATTTAAATTTCAAAAGACGATCGGAGTTGGGTCGCCCTTTTTTTCAGTTTGAAAAGAAATCAATTTGGATGCTGGAATTGAGAAATGCTAAGAGGTTAAACTCGGTTTCTTGTTTTTTTTTTCCGATGTTTGATTGTGGAAAAACATCTGGATACGAAAATCAATAACGGGAGCGAGATTCACTGTTGTAAGGTCGTAATATCGAACATTTATTATATGAGGTCCCATGACCATTTATTAAATTAGAGGCAATTGCGTCTGCATCAGGGCAAAATATAAAACGTTTTTTGCTTAATTCTTCAATTATGTGCTCTATTTTGTAATTATTTGTGCTTAATTTCATTCTCCATCTATCTGCATTAATCCATTACAACCAATGGAACGATCGCAAATCAGATTTGTCTGAAAATTTCCATTTCGCTATTTTATTCCTCTAAATTCCCTGTACCTACTTTTGCGTAAGCAAAAAAATTTCCAAGCGTAACGAATTTTCAGTACCAAACGGTATTATACGTGGAAGACCGGAAGTCCCGGATAAATTCGGTAAAACTTGAAGGAAATATTTTTCCTGAAAATACTGGAACGGGTCAAGTATTGTTATTAAATTTCGAAAATTTTCACCACCTAGAAACCCAAATAATCGCATCGTAGCTTCCTTTCGAGAGCGAAAAGGAGTACTGTTAGACCGGGAGTTCCGGCGAATTATCCGGTTTAAGCGTCTTTGGCCGGCTACGAATTTCTACTAAAATTTTTAATTTTTCCTACTTGAACGTCCCTGTATCCCTTGCAGTTTTCAAGATATCAGCATATGCGTGACCGATTTAGGTCAACCTCATAATGCCAGAATCGTATTGAAAGAGATTTGCAAAAGACGAAAAAAAAAGTGAAGCTAGGAATCTGACTATCCTAGTTAACGATTTCCTTAGTTAATCCAAAGGTTAAACCAAATTATATTAATGCTGAACTTGCTGAACTCTTATCTGGGCTAGATAGACAAGATTGTCTCTGGTGCGTTGAATAGACAAGCAGTTAAAGGACCAGAAATTGACCAGGTCTTTGGAATAATTATGCATTTAAGGATCCGAAATGCTCTTAGAATCGGAGGAGATAATGAATAATTCTCTTCTTTCGAGCTCTTGTTTAACGGAACAGTATTGTAGGAAACAAGGGCAATTCATATTTCAACATCGTTGCTTTAAGTGCGCTTAGTTTTCTTTTTATGTACAGGAAATGCTAATTTAAATTTAAAATTGAGAAGGCATATTTACGAGTCCAGGCAAGGAGAAACTAATTTCGTATCACTGATAAAAGTTTTCCGTATTGTGGATTTTTTCATTGAATTTTTGAAGCATCTACACGATATCTAATAAAAGTTTGTTGTGGTTTCCCGCAAGTTCAAGAGATTATCATACGGTTTTTCCAAACTTCCCTTTAGAAAAAACTTTCATATTCACCTGAACATACAATTATAGGTAAACTTTCAACTATCGATCGAACACTGCATCTTCACCTCTCATTTTAGACAGGCAAACTGCTTCAAACTCCAGAAAGAAAACCATGAAACTCTTTAAATATTAAACATCTAATAAGAAATGTAGCAGGCAATCGCTAAAGTTTTTATAATTCTTAATTATAAATTGATCGATTTAGGTTAACATATGCAGTCATTTTGCAATGACGTGTTTCTGACGTCACTGTTCAAATGATTCATGAGAAGATTCCTGTTTTTGAGCATTCTAAATGGTCATCAAATGAAAGAAAAAAATAAAAAATTTGAAGATGAGAAAATTAAAAAACAAAAAAAAATTATTTTAATCGTCTTGACGTGGATGAGAGATCGTGAATAGAAAAGATAATTCGGGACCAACAAGACGTAACTAAATATGAGTTTTCAATTTTAGGGATGCCTGTTTCGAATCTTGGGCGGGCCTCCGCAAATCCCCAATGTTCGGCTGCATCTGTCCCAACAATCACATGAAGAAGAGATGCGATCGGGTGTTCAGCATGGTAAACCACAATCCTTGCGTAGGTAAGTCTCCAACAATTAGCTGTTAAGCTTGGAATCTTATCCCTTACTTAGCTGAACATCTCCCCATAGAAAACATAGGTTCTAATTACTGTTATAGGATTCTAAACGATGAAATTGCCAATCGAGGTCGAACGAGGGTTGATTTAGTGCTGCTTACTATGCATTGGTTTCTGCTTTAAGTTCTATCCAAGAGATTTGTAAATGGGAATTATTTTTTCCTCGTGCGAAGGGCCGTCTTAAACCGGGCCGGTTATCAAATTGACAGCGGATATGTGACGTAATCGAAATGAATTAGGTTAATATTTAATTTCCCCCGGGAAAAACCTTGAAGAGATGTCAGGAGCATTTCTGCTGTCTTAAATAAAGGAAAAAGGGTCCGGCTTTAAATCCCGTTTTGGTAATAAGTGGATAGGAAGGTCCAGGTCAAACGTATACCGGCGAAATTGTTGTACGTAGTACGTTCTTTGAAGTCTGATACTTTGTAGTCCAGTCTGGGCCTACGATAATTCACCATCGTAGCTGAATCCGGAATATTGTTTTCAAATTCGAATAATTTGTAAATGGAATGTCGGACGACTGCAAACCCGTCAAGAATTACGCCGGTTAAGAAGTATACAGGTTGTCCCCTCGCGTAAAATACATAGGGTGTTCCCAAAACATTGTTTTTATTTTGTAGAATGTTTAAGTTTCTTTTTGTTATTTAAATCGGAAAAAATCTCACAGTTTTTGATTTATCAAGGGTTCCAAGGTTTTTTTTTTAGTAGGATAAAGTCATATAAAACCTCCGTTCTGAGCTACTTTATACAGGATGTTTCCTAAGTACGTGTAAAAAATTTAAAGGCGTAATCCTCGACTAATTTTGAGTCAAAAATATCTAATAAACATATGTCCGCAAATGCGTTATTTCCAAGATACAGGGTGTTGACTGAAAGACGTTGAAAAAGGTTTTAAAGGTTTGTAAAGGTTTGGTGGTATTTACTAACTTGTTTATTGTTAGTTTTTTTTTGCTACTTCCACTACTATAAACAAGATAGTCAGTGTTATTTTGGTGTTTTACTCTCTAAAGTGAAAGAATTTAGTTCTGTGTCCCAAAAATCAGATTATACCTCAGTTTTGAAAAATTTTCAAATGCCTAATTACACTAATCAAGAAATGGCCAATATGGTTTTTGTTTACGGCCTTGCTGATGGTGAGTGTTTGGCAGCGAGGCGCATTTACATGGAAAGGTTTCCAAACCACCAAGCTCGCAACCACCAAACCTTTAAAAACCTCTTTCAACGTCTTTCAGTCAACACCCTGTATCTTGGAAACAAGGCATTTGCGGACATATGTTTATTAGACATTTTTGACTCAAAATCAGTCGAGGATTACGCCTTTAATTTTTTTACACGTGGTTAGGAAACATCCTGTATATAGCGTTATCCGAGTCTTACCGAGATATAAAAAAAAATTAACCTGTTTTTATCGATGCTGATAACTTCAATTTCTGTCTGTTGCGGGTTATGTATGTAGGGTTACGTAACTAACCCTGCGCTTTAGTTTCGTGTCTAGTCATTTTGTAAATATGCGTTAAGTGTAAGTTCGATAAGGGTTAGGCAGTAGTAATTACTTTTAAGTTAGAAATACCCCTTGAGGCACGGCACTGGTAGGCATTGGCTGGAGCAGGAGAATTTCCCATGCCATGTCTTGTCGATGTTGGAAATCCCCGCAATAAACCTGGTCAGCATTGGAGCTGCATATAGTGAGCTTTGTCGGTGCTGGAATTGCCCGCAATAGACCTTGTCGGTCTCACAGCTGCAGTTCCAATTCCCGGTTAAGACGGCACGGTTTGATGCGGAAATGGTGCAGATGGCACCCTGGTCAAGGTACACCCATGGTCTATCACCATGGGTGTTGGTACTTAAGGATGGACAAGGCATGGAGGGCTCTCTTTTTCTTGCCCTTGTTTTTGGGATACGGTCGGTCATTGTAACGTAGTCGTCGTGTCCGCGCTCATTACATTCATTAGTCTGTATATTCCGTATTAATAAACGAAAGCTTGTATACCTTCTCTCTGACCTGTGATTTCATTACAAAGATATAACCAACATCATATATCTTAAGTGGCATCAAAAACACCCGATGCTACATGTATCTCTGCTAAATTCCTCAGTTAACCGCCGGTCTTCGTAGTAACAGATCGCCTTTGTGCAAAAAATGTTCATGTGATAACAGCCAAATTAATATTCAACATCACCTGTTGCGAATGATCATACGAATCTCGTCTACGTTATAAATTTGACGTTTTCATATCTCTCAAATCTTGGGATTTTTCCCTGGCAAATCGCAAATGTTGGCTCGGCCGGGTCTCTTTGTCTTCAATCGCTCGTCACTGCTTTGCAACATCGAAATTTTCTTTAATTTATTTGTTCTTCTCAGTCATTGTGGACTTTCCCGCAGCATCCCACTTTTGAAAATATTGTCTGCACTTGGGGTTAAGGCTCCCTGGGTGATACAACAAAGACCCTCCCTCCTTCTTCGTATCTTTCCAACTCCACAGCGTTATCAACTTTAACACTTTTCTTGGTGTATAGGAAAATATAAATAATACGACACCGAATCTTTCACAAAAGAGGTGGTCGTCCCCATCGAGGGTTGAATTATTCGAGTAAGGAAACTGCCCAAAGAACTTGCTGGAGAGCCTCCAGAGCTTGTAATGGGACCTAAAGGAACATTTGATTTATGAATTATCATTTCCGCAAATCGCTTTATGGTTTCCCCTGCGGGGATCTTCAATATCAGGTGGAGGTCGTACGTTCGGAATTGAAATTGAGAAGCCTCGGCCTACCTTCTCCGTGGGATCAGGACATTTGGGGGAACGAACCGTTAGACAAACGATGAAGAATTCACGATTTAGAAGCTCTCAAGCATCGAAAAAAGAGTCCCAAAAAAGTAACAAATCAACTTTATACTGACCCTTTTTTGCTGCCAAATTCAATACTTAAATTCTAAAATTTCGCTCTCCCTTGGTTAATTTGAGCACTGAAGGTGACGAGTTCAAGTTTCAACCTCCAACTTCCTTTGATGAAAAGTAGTTGCGACTAAATTATTTCTATTTTAATGGCGTCACCGTGAATTTATATCCGAATTTATAATTTGAGCTTTTAAACCTTAAAACCTATTTCGCAGTGTGGCTTATGTTTGAAATTCGTGAATAAATTGAACGTTCAAAGCTCCAACGTTTATGTGCATATTGATTTTAGTCCAGGTTAGTTCAGTTGCCCTAAAAACTTTCCGTACGGCCGTGTTATTTAAAACTTCTTTTACACGGCTGTTATAAAGAGTCAATGGCAGGAGGTAAATAGAAATGTGTAAATCGTGCATTGACGTTTGATTTATTGCTTTTTTAGTTACATTTGACCTATTTTCGGCCACTTTTTTGTGGTTTTGTTAATGAAACATCCTTTAAAAGGGAGTGAGTAAACCATATCCCCCACACAAAGAAAGGGCACTAAACGATAGTAACGGAATTTATTTATTTGAAAAATTTTTTAGGGCCATTTCTAAGGTTTATTATTAAGTTGCGAAATAAGTATTTCAAGGCCCGAATCGTAAAGACACGTAATATATTGGAGCCATTGAATGGCAAACTGCATAAACTTCCCACCATTCGAAATCTAACGACTGAATGGTTTCGCTTTGAGATGAATAAACAGCGTGTTACGTGCAAAATTGCAACTCAGCACTTTTTCGTCTTATATATTTTTTATTGAATTTGATTATTAAAGACTGTGTTCTTCGCTCTGAGGAATCAGCAAGGGCAGGAAAGTGCATTCGCTGTGTTATAAAATCTAGAACTACGAAATTTTAATGACTTATTTGGTGCGAAGTTAGGTGAAACGAAGCAAATTTTTGATTAGAGGAGCCTCCACTAGTTTCCAGGTGGCAAATGCCAACACGTATCCGATGAGAGAAGAAGAGCGAACGCAACGTGAAAAGGGGCGAAGTGCGTGGAACACGCATTAACTCACGAGCACAGAAGCAATTAATATTTGCTATTATCATCGATGATGTTGAAACGATGGCTGAAATGGTCGATGAAGAATTGGCTCGTACAAGTTTGAACGTGACACCCTGCAGTGCCCGTTGAGGGGATTCAAACTTAATAATTCGCAACTCAGGGTCCACCGGTAGGTTCTGATCTCCGGTCGGATTCTTCGCAGAAGCCACTCTTCCGCTACTCAATATGCCATTTTGCTGAAAAACGAAACTTATCGAGGTAATGAGGGCCTGCGCTCACATTGATATGGACGAGTCCAGCAAGATGCAGCCCTACCTGATCCGCTCTTGCGCTGGTTTGAACGAGCCCCTGTTCTCATAAATCCCTTCTGATCGCTCACAGGCGCATTCTGGCCCGAGCCTCATCAAATGGCCGTACTGGGTGGTCGGGGACCCGCGTGTGGACACGGGAAATTTCGAGTTTCCCTGGCTGCTCACGTTCTCCTCAGAAAATTTCTCCGGTGATTGGCTCGCCAGCAGCACCGCGAGCGGTACCGTGTCCGATGAAGCTACATTTTCTGTACATTCGTATCTTCTAATTTATTCCAAGAATAATTTATTGCCGTGAAGGAAAACCTCACGTTTCCTGTCGTTCAGTTCTTTCTGGAGTTTTTTTTTAATTTTACAACCGGGCCATAATTTAGTTGACCATCGACGTTTTCTTAAATTTATGTATCGGTTCTTGCCATTTCACAATGCCGCTTCCCCTTCCTTGAAGACATTGTGATAAGACAACTAGAGTGACGATCCTCTGGGTATTTGGTGTCCAGATGTGACCAGAAACTCGGGTAGCAGTCAGGTTAGTTGGTGGGAGTAAGAAGCGAGCCCGGAGCAGTCCCAAAAGCACGAACCGATATGAGACAGGCCTCGCTCCGCTTGCTCTTCCTTCCTCCGTTCTTCTATTTTAGTTAATAGACGCACACTTATAGCTCTTATTTCTTGAACCGTGATGCCTTTCGTAGATATAACCACCACCACATATCTTCACTAGTATTGGAATTTGATATCCCATTGAATTCCGATACTCCATTGCGTAGGGCTTAACTAGTGGCGGGCAAAATCGGACAACCTTTTCCCGGGAACCAAATTGAGGAATTCTGCGCTTTTTCCTCTAACGCTTTATTTGAGTATCTGTGACGGTGACTCGTTGAAACAACTCACTGTTTTACTTTTAAAACATTTACCTCTATTTCCCTATTTTCAGTCATCAAAATTTGCTTCCTAAATTCCTCCAAATGTTCGTTTTCAACTTACATTTGACTTACGACTATGGATCACACTGAAAAGGTCAAATGAACGTCCTGGTTAGCATGTCAATTAAGCACCAACCGAACTGACCGTTGTGATGTGGAGGGTGGAATTCAGACCTAATCGGTCGTTGCGGAATTCATCGGTACGAATAAAAAACTTCTAAGATTCAAATCGCTAAGACTGATTTTCTGTAACGAACTACAAATAAATCATAGCAGATTTTTACACAGTCATTTAAAATGTAACTCTCAGTAACTCCACGTTTATCACGCTCTAAAATTTAAATATTATGTTAACTAAATTCACGCAACCGCGCCCTTGGAACATGCAAAATAATGCGATATAATACTGATTCTTACCGCGTTTCCAAGTTCGTAAGACGAGTCAGTTAAAAATTTGGTTAAAAACTGTTTTTTTTTGTTTTTTTTTTATAAAAAAAACACCACGTGACGCCACTGACCAATTAATAGCCCCATATAGAGATAAAACAATTGCTATTAGAGGAATTTGTATTTCGTTCACGTAAAGTTTTAAACTCATTACCGGGATATTTGAAAACTTCCACCGTAATATCGCGAAGTATCGAAGAAAAAAGTTTAACGAAGTTTTGGCGAAATGAAGGTCAATTACCATTAAGGCCAAAAAGTCCATTTTAGAATAAAATACTGGCTCTGGGACGCTCTGAAGTGCCAAATTCGATGTAATTTACGACTTCGGAGTCGTGAAGTGTCTTTAATATATATTCTGCTTGAGAAAAACGTATGATGTACTAAGAAAATTTTCCCTTTTGACTTGCCTCATGAAAAATTGAGCGCAAAGTGAGCGTTATAGGTCAGGTGAGGAGACACGGTAAATCTAACTGAGCGTGAAAAATTCTAGACAGGAAAATCTTTTATTTTAACTCCTATTCTCGGGTGAATAATATGATTTCTGAAAGTTATATTTTAAATATGCGTGAAGTACATTTTTCTATAATAATATTTTTCCCTGCCAGTGGCGAGAAGATGCCGTAAATACAGGATAACATGAGCAACTTTCTGAAATAACTTCCAGGCTTTTGCGTCTCATCTAATGTATCACTAGAGAATTTAAGATAGAATAGCTTTACGGACCAATACTAAATTCTACTTATATACTCTATTCTACCGCTTATAAAAACCAAATCCAGGGATTCTACCAAGATCGCTCTGACGGTGTACGTCTAACGTTCTAAAACTTAGGTGGTCCTGAATGATTGGTCCAGATGCTTCCTAGAAAGCAGATCGATTTGTTGAGGGATTTGTCAATGAGGTTGAAATTTGCCCTGAGCTTGACTAAAATCGACGATCTTTGACACTTTTTGGTTCTCTAGAATCGCAAAATACACTGCCATCCACGATTCCTTCACGGGGCCTTAAACTGTTGCACTGACTTAGAAAGTGACACTTTCCTCTTTCCAATCTTCATCTCCTGTCGGCTTGATTGGTAAAACCATCGATGGTTCTCTCTTGTTTGAAGTCGATCTGAAAATGAGAATGTTGAGGAAATTTAATCCCAGAATCTGCTTCTGAGAAACATTGGCGATAGTCGACTATTAGAAAATCTCAACGATAGAGGAGGGTCTACTAAGGTATCGATCGTTCAGCAACTTGCTGCTTAACGTTTATAAAAGGAAATGGGTCGAAGTGGAAGAGGAATATTTTTGCCGGATCGAAAATTATAGGAGCAGTGTCCACTAAGGTTAAGTTTAAGGTTAGTTACAGTTAGTTCGATCTGAACAACGTTAGCGACAAAAGTGGAGCCATTTTTCTGTTGTGTTGTGTTATTTTTTGTCGGTTGACTAACTTATTCTCAACAATAGTCTCCTTGTGTGGCTAAAGATCTTAGCTAGGTGCGACTAGCGTCCACCGCCCGCCAGCCTCAACAATATTTATGCCGTTTCTTGCTGCCAGCGTGTTGTTCTCAAAGTTCATAGTGACTAGTCACTAGAGTCTTAAAAGCCTCGAAATCTCGAAGATACACTTTCGCCATGGAAGTTAGAGAATATTAACTACGTTTCTATATTTCTCCGAATAAACTTTGCAGCACTTGGGTAGAATTTACTCGCAATATTTCATATTTTCGTAATTTCACCAGCTTCGTTTAATTTACTTCATTGTCTCATCCTATTTACTTGAAAGCTTGAATACCTTGAACGTATACCTTGACACCTTCAAGCATGACTGGATCTGTGTTTATATAAACTTTTCATGTTAGAATCACTCGAAGCGTCACCCCTTTAGATTTGGCTACGTATATTAAATGACACCTTGTATATTTTGATCAAGAACAGCTTAAGGTTGCGGATATTGAGAGATTTTTAAGTATCTTTACGTCATAGACTCAAAGCCGTTTTCTCTTTACTGGTTATCGTTAGTATAGTAAACAGCATTAAAAGAACATCCAGAAGTCCTCATTATTCATTGACAAAACCCCCTGGCAATATTCCCCGTTATTTAATAAATCATTTAGCTTCTTTATTTAACTTTACCCAACTTCACTATGCACCAAGTACTGTTTGTGGAAAATGTCCTGGTTTAACAAGCTTTGAATTTTTCATGTAACTTTTAATTATCGTGAAATTCTTTTATAGGAGAATGGAAGCTAATTTCTGTTTACGTTCCAAGATTTATCATGTTCTATTTTAAATCAAGTCTAGAAAATTTGGGCTCAAGAGGGGGATTCAACACCATCGCGCTGGAGTTGATTTCATAATTGCGAGTAGTATTGAGTCCTCAAATTTTCATTATTTTGTGCATAAATTATGTGTCCTCAAAGGCATTTTCCCCTTGCAGTCGATAATTGCATGACAAAGCACAGATATAGTGGCACCGGCACCAGAGTAGTGTGCATTTCTATTCACTTCATAGAGAAGATCGTCTACGAAGTCTTTTCTTCAGTTGCTGCATTATACTTTTAACGGTGAGACCGATATATTGTTTGTAACCCCTTCTTTTTGTTGTAGGGAATTATACATCATTTCGTTATTTTTCATGAATATTTTATTGATAACGAGTCGCTACTGCACTTATTGCATCATACCAAATTTACAAGTTGGATAGAGCAAAAGGGGATATAGACGGAAATCCAGATGATGTCCAGATAAGCATAATAAAGAGTAATATTTTTCAGTCAATAAAGGAAGGAAGAAGGTCTGATTGACTAGTCAACGAAGTTAATCGTTACCAGAAAATCACCCTGTATACACAAAACGTCCGTTTACGGAGCTCGACCACGGGAATCTCGATAACCAAAAAGTATAGGAGATGAGGTTAAATTGGGGAAAAGTTGCAGAATTTGGGGTTCAAAAGCATGGCACTTTAAAATTGGAAAATCTCTAATAATTTCCGAAAGCATTCAGAAAAAAATCAAATTTTGAGAAAACGTTTCTAGTTTCCCTTCAGCGTATTCAGCGATTTAGTTTAAAATGATACGATCGACCTGGCGTCATTATGGTCACCGAAATCCCGCTGATTGAACTCCAGAAACGAGCACTCAGTAGGTACCATCAAAAATCGAATTCATTTTCTATTGTAAAACACCACCATATCCATCATTGCAATATCGAACCTTCTGAGAAAACTCTGATAAAACTGATCATACGAGCCGTTCGCATTGATGAGTTTTATACCGACAATTTATTATGTAATGTCGCAACTTTATGTACTTTGTTATGTAACCTGGCGACGTGGTTCAAACGAAATTACGCTGGAACACTTACAATTTTTGAAATTTAAAGTGCTTTAATAAACAGTCCAATATCTGACATACCACCAACGGAATGCTCTTTAAATTAAATACCTTTCAGGAATTTAATGTTAGACGTTTTAATGATTATTCTGTGATGTCCTGAAATTTTTAATGAAATTTAGTGCATTTTACATGTAAGTCGTAGTGGTCCCTAGATGTGCTTTACGTCACAGAGCAAAAGATTTCGAAAAAAATGTTCAAGGCGAAATTACGTTTTTTTTTTTATAGAAAGAGCCGTTTTTAGGTGCATAAATTACAAATGCTGACTGTTCTAATTCAGAGCTTAGAACTAAAAAAAAAAAAGTTTTCTTAGCCAAATCTGGATTGAGAATGAAGAATTTGTTTCACACTCAGAGAACTAGTAAAAGTAGATAATCGAAACGAGAAAAATCTGATAATTAACAAAAGAAAAATGAAGAAGGGACACACTTGTTTAAAAAGTATGAAGAAAAACGCTTAAACGTACAAAAACCAATAATTTCTATCGATGTTAGTTTGACGATTTAATAGATCTCACGTTTGAATACGTAGTTCCAGACTCATCCAATTGTTCTTATTTCACACCGTGTTACCTCTCGTTGAATCATCGTGAATTAATGGCACAATTACACCCTGAGGAAATATAACTGCAACCCTTATTTAGAAAACTTTGATTGCGCTCTCGGACTATTACAGATTTGTACCCATTAATTAGAAAAATGAACCTCGGCCAGTAGGGCTCATTTTCCAACTTATTTCACTTAATAAAATTGTTTTATAAAAATGGTAACTAGAACAGCATGAGTAAATGACGCACACATTTTTCAAAAATATTGCACTTTTTAGTAAGTATAAAGTTGATTTAATTAGCTCAAAATTTCAAGTGGTTTTGCAGGGAGAAACTCAATCACAAATTACCTTTTTTGAATTTCTAGACCATTTCACTTCATAGTCACAGTTTCTCTGAATCCATCCAAGAGTTAGGTAGTTATTTTCCTGCCATTGAATTGGACTATTTTGAGGCAAAATTTGAAAAATGCCGCATCCCGAGTGGCCAGATAACTTTCATACAAGTGATTTAACGGTTTTGTTGTTCACAAAAACTATGTATATGCATTCAATATTTCAAGAATTCTGCTTCAATACACTTTTATACCTCAGAATTGAATTGGTGTAAATGCATGCGAGAAGACTGCACCAAGTGACGACCAAATAACTTTTTTTCACCCCCACAGATCTTGCTTGCCAAGCCAAAAGTGCACCGAAATGGTATAATTTTTTTTTTTTTTATCTTACACTGTTTATGCAGATTTTTTAAATCGAAAATGATGTATAATTCTGAACCGTTTTGTGTCCAGCCAAGTTCATTTTTTATCTTAAAATAGCCTGAATATATCGAGGGACAGGGGAGAGGGAGAGGTAATGCATAATCTTATTCATAAGCATAATTTCGTGTGAATTACACCAAAAGCTATTTAGGAGAAACGTTTTATTCCTCATTCCCTTCCACTTGCTTAGGAAATGCAAATTAATGTAATACAGCCAATAAGAGGGTTACCTGAGTGCCATTTTATTTCACTCCCTAAAGACCATTCTGACAAGTTTAGCACGACCGGCACTGAAGTGTCACTGAATCACTACTTGCTTACATCGAGAGCATTTTAAGCAGTCTTAAGGGAGATAACCGGAAGCTCTAACAATTTTTATTTCAAGGCGATAAAAGAAGGAGTTCGGATTTGACTACTTCTTCTAAAGATGATAAAAAATGAACTTTCCATGTTTTCTGTGCGTGAACATCATCTATAATACATATGATTTAAACCGCAGTAATTTCAGCTCCTGAAAACATGTCTTCATCATTCTCGGATGATATCGGTACGATACTGCTTAAAAACCCATTGGTCGACGCAGTAAACGGCCAAGATGCCCATGCCGGATATGACCACATTTCCAATAACATCCTGAAGAATGACAAGCCGAAGAGTCACAGGACTTTCCATTTGTATCCGGAAGAAGAAGATGACGAAGGACCTTCAAGTACGTATTGTTCATTTTCTATTTCATTCTTCCTGCAAAATCGCTTAAAGTGTTGATTTAAGTAGTGTTAAAAAAAGACTTTCATGACAGTGAAATTGGAACTTTTATATAGGCAACAAAATGCATGTTTACATTAGCTCTAGCAATTAGAGGTTTTTTTAGACCTATATTTAGGTAGATTAACTTGAAGGGGGAATAAAAGGGGAGTTTGTTTTACGTTTAAATGTATCAGCAAAAAATCAAAGTTCCTTCGTTGTATTTTTAAAATCGATCAATTATATTCGGCGTGACCTCAAGTAATACAGACGTTAATGGTGTGACGCTAATTTGACGGTAACCTTGCACTGTAAAATTGATTCGGTCAGGTGTTTTACCTTTAAATTGTCCCCATTTTTTACTGAAATGATACCACCAGACTGCTTAATTTAAACAAACGTTCGCATCGGTATCTTTACCACGTTAATATGCGTACCCCACCCCAAATCCACAAATTTTAATGGGCTCGCACCCTCACTCCCTCACTCCCAATCCCAGCTTCCCACTCCACCAGCCCGGTATCCATGCGGGCACATACTTAATTATGTCGCTACATCCAATGACAGAATATACTTTATTGTTGCTGTCATTATTCTTGTCTGTTTTTACTGTTTATGTTGTTGTTCCAAACATATTCTAACCCACAGCATCACGATACTCAATAACAAAAAGGACTATTGTTAAGTTGGAGCTTATATCGCAATTAACATGGTTTTTTGTGGAAATTAAAATGTTCTCATGGGTAAAGTTGTCAGGACTTTGATATAGTGGTCCTTAAGGTGGACGAGGGCAAGAAATGACATCATTGACTTTTACTAAGACAGTTAATCAGAAATGTTGTTAAGAATTTGGATAAAAGTCGCTGAGCTCTCAGATTGTCCTTAATTTTTTTTGTAATTTTAACATAGTAAGGAAAAAGTCCAAATCAAGTAAAGTACTTTCCGGAACTGCGACTAACTTTTTTGTTTTTTCCTAGAGAAGGAGAGCCCTCAAAGGTACCCAACCTGGTGTTCTGGCGTTTGAGTTATATGGTATTCATCATCTACTCACCAAAAACCTCTCCTCTGTGCCGTTCTTTCGTGTGGGAGCGCCTTTCGGCATATCTTCAAGCGGCGATGATATTGTTACCTTTTTCTTGTTCTCTTCTCCTTTAATTTACGCCTCTTTCTCTTTATCCTCTCTATTTGAGTTCGTGTCTACATTCCAATCTTTCATTCATCGTTATTCTTTCGTCCGAATTATTTTTGGTAAGAATCTCGTCAACATATGTACTAATTTTATCCCTTGTTTTGATGCTCTTCAGCTTCTCTTCCGCCATTTATCGTTCTTGCCAATTGTTTGTTCAATTTATCCCTCTTGTTTTGCCATTTTATGCACTGAAATGTTGTGCGTTCCATCCATCAACAACTGCGTTAAAAATTATTCCGTCTCGCCGTGATTTCTTCCACACCATTCTCTCTCACCTTCAGAATTGATTTTCTTGTCTGGTTCCGTAGATACCGTTTGGTATGCCGAGCACACCCTCAGTAACGCCTCCCTTTGGATTTTCTTGAACTAATTCCTATATATTTTATATTTCATAATTTTCCTCATTAGGCTCCATACCGTACTGATAAATGCAGCGCCCCTACCAAGATTTCTCCTATGGTTGACTTTAATGCCGACCAATTGGGCAATATGGCATTTGTCACCTTAGTTGTGTTTTCCTCTGGATGTTATTATACAATTATTATATTATTATATGATATGATATTATATTATTGTTATTATGTGACCCCGATCTAACTAGAGCTAACCTGAAGTGCCATATCTGGTGTAAAACCGACATCTGTATCTCTAATTCATCTTTTCCAGGTAACGCGATCGATCCAGAAAAAGAAAGACTGGTTTTCCAAAGCACTTGTCACAGCGCCATGGATAGCTGTAACAATAACCACCACTGTCGAAAGTTGCTAACGCCGATTTTAACTCACTGCGACATTTCCCGTTGCAACAGAAACTCGTGTATGGAGGCACTTCAGGCGTTTTATGGAAAACCGGATTTTTCCTGGAACGTGGAGATCGCTTTTTGTTTGTGCAAGTAGGTATTTTCCGGAGACACGGGCCACATATAGAAATGGCATTTTTTGCGATCATTAGGGACTGAAAATACAGTTTTCCCTTCGACCGATTTAACTGGAGATTTTTGCATATTATAAACGCTCCACTAGAATCATGGCTGTAAATCCTAAACCATCTCATAGAGCAAGGGATAAAGCATTAATTAGATTTCACCTCTAAACTTCGCAATTCACGACAAGCTTAGCGGAGCTTAATAACTAACTATTCTACACTTGTAGCACATCCTGTAGCAATCTAATTAGTAATGTATTCTTCAGGAAAACGGAGAATAAGCATGACGCATGCTTAATGGCTCAGGAGAAATTGCATCCGGTATGTGCACAGCGCATTGAAGAATCGCCCCAACCTACCTGCCTGCATTTGGCTGAAGTGTGCAAAGAGAGCAAACCGTGCAGGTAAGGGCTATTTACCACCCCGCTTTGATGACGTCGAGACACATTGATTTGAGGTTTTTCAAGGGTTTTTAACCGACGTAGAAGCATTGGTATCAGTGAGTGTTGTAAATTAAAAAATTCGGTTATTACTCTCTCTCTCTCTGATGTAAGCTAGTTGATAGGTAGCGCGACCTGTGTGATGCTCAGCCACAAAAAGTGGGCCTAACTTTTTTTTCTAGTGCTAATGACGTCAATACTTTTAAGAATTCCGCGCCTCTGAACTCTTTTACATTAAAAACATATTCTGCAAGAAACAACTCGTATTTCTATCGAGTTTCCGGCCGCCAGCGTATATAGTGGATCTTAGATATCTATACATTTTCTACCACACTTCAGACTCTTTTTCCTTTTGGATTTTCTCTATCCTTCTTTTTTCTATTCTCTTTTTCTCTCTTCTTCGTTTTTTAATTCGTTGTCATTTACCAACAGATATAAAATTACTTTCTCCTTATAGAACCTCGGATGATATTGCCTGATCGTTACAAAATATTGGATTTAGTCGAAACGTTTTTGGTACAACTTAGCAGCGAAAGCTTTCCTCAGCTTCTTGGACTCTCTGAGACTGGTGATTTGTTTATGATCAAAGTTGCAGATACTGGTTCAAAAATACCGATGGGCGCTTTTTTCCTTTGTTTTTATTGATAACTTTCTCGACATTAACCATAACTTCCATAAAAACATTGTTGAGTTTCATAAAGCATTCTTGAAAAGTTGAGTGGTGTGTTTGATGTTTCGTTAATGGGCAATTCAAACGTTGAATCAAAGTGTTCTCTATCGGCAGAGTGTTTTAAATATGCTTTATCCACGTTCAAAGCAGGGGCACTCGCGAATTTTAGTGATTTAGTGAATTGAATGGGAATTTGCAGGAAAAGTTCTGAAAGCACTTGTAATTTGAATCATGAAAAATCTAACATGGAGAAAGTAGATTTAAGACACTCTCCGTACAGAAAACACTTTGATTTAATGTTCGAATTGCCCGATAGAGCGGACCATTCAACTTTATAAGAAGTCTGAATGGGACTGTAGAATTTCTTTATCCAGAGTTCATTCAGAGTTAACTACAACACTCAATCTACTATGCGCGTTTACCACTAATATAACGGTTTTTTCTTATCAACAAATACTGAAATTATAAACTTGTTATATAAGCTGAAGAATATTCTTTCAAAGCTTAAGATACATTTGGGTTGAGCTAGGATGAAACTGGAGTACTACGAGCAGTCATGCGCGGTAGATAGCGTGACCAAAAAGTGCGCAGGCTCACCGACTGAATGCCGAAAAGCAATATTAGCTATCTTAGGCACGGATCTTCGAACTACATGTGCCTGCAAAGGAACTGACTTAAGTGAATTATATGAATGTCTTGGATGGCAGAGATTACTTTGGGTCAATCCTTGCGTTGGTGAGTATTGTGCCTAATATTGCAGCTGTATACAGATGTACATTGCTTCGTCTTTAGCAATCATGTGAAATTAGTTCTAGAATACAATTAATTTCAACTTGCAATGTATATAACCAGACATTTTCATTAAACAATGTATTATCTTCTAAATACTTTTCCCTGTTATAGTTGAGGCCCAGAAACATTTTCACATGAAGAAAGCAGCCGAACAAAGCAGACTCTCCACTCACACTCCAATTCGAACAACGTCAACCACAACTACCACTACCACCACCACCACTACTACCACCCCAAGCACTACCACGCCCGCCCACCTGACGGCTGTTAAATCAATTACAGAAGCACCGCTTAAAGTATCTACAGAACTCCTACCTCCTCCGCAAGCCTTCGTGCCTACTTCTACTACCACCACCACCAGGATGACTACCACGACTGAGAGGAAGATTACGACAAAGAGAACTCGTGCTACCACCACAACCACGACGGCACCACCAAGTAAGTTTAACCAAAAATTTACGTGGTAATGGAAAGTGAGTTTTTTTAATTTAACTTTTTCTAGATTTAAGAATTTATGAGAAATATCGATAATTCCTTGCTTTTCTTCCGCGCTTTATACTGACGGGTAATAATTTATTCCAGGATCGTGCATAGTTCAGAGGCCACAATTTCCTGATCAGTTCATAAGGGAAGGCAGCTTCAAGAGGGTGAGTGTGGTATAATTTTTTTAACAAGTTTACTTCGTATATTAAGAAATAGTGGGTCAGACTGCTCTTAAGATGTTTAACACACTGAATGTGATAGCAGACACCAGTGTCTGCTAATATTTTGTCCTTCCAGACCTCCCGGACTCAAGCGGTAAGTGTAAACTCGTTGGGTTATTTCCCGGGATCTAATCCAGTATGGTCTGTGTTTGGGCTGAGCAAGAAAAATCTTCCAGAAACATAATTCTTATGATGGTTTTTATGATGAATTTTCTTATTCATGTCATAAGGCCACAAGAGATTCGCCAGCTAAATATATAAAAGAGTTAGGGAAAGCTGACCAGTAGTTGTTCATTGCGGAAATTCGTGTCTACACGACTGAAGTAACTGCCATGTCCTTTTTACTAATTCATTTGTGGCTTTAAATGGTTTTTGCTCTGACGCTCTACTTAAAGAATCTACCGCAGGGCGACGGCGGACGCCGGTGTCTGGTAGCTCCTTTGATATAACTCTCAATTTTGGGTCTGCCGACGTATGTATCGATCCCAAATAGGATATTTTCCGCCGGTCACGTCTTTATTAAGTCTCAGAATCATGGAGGGGTGCAAATAATGAACAGGAAACATGCCAGCTCAACGACTCTAGAAGTGACGGATCTGAGGGTGTAAAACACACGGTCTACGCATTGATTGGTTTCTTGCCTTTTACGTACACAATTCCACAATACTAGGTTAAAGATCTTTTGATAAACTTGAAAAATAAACGTCGGAAATGTCTGCGTAACTGTGGAAGTGTGATTTTGTCCCCCTTCCGGTAATCTGTTTGGAAAATTTATTGGAAAGGGCTTTATCAAAAAAGCAAATTTGCAGCTATAGCGAGTTGTTAAGAATTCTTGCTCCATTGAAATTGAAAGCAACTTTTTCGTGCTGAAAAGCTGTTTACGTCAATCATTCACCCCTAACCTGGACACACACACAAAAAATATGCCCTTGGCATTTAATACTTAATTTATCATTGGCGAATAAAAGATATATCGCATACCGAATCAATAACTTATTTGTACTAGAATTATTCAATTTATAAAATGCAATGCATGGAATAGTTTCTGTAATGGGTATAATGCGTTCTCTAAAAATACAATTTATCCTACCGCCAGGGCATTGTTGCTAATGACTAAATCAATACTGAAAAGCTATACTTATGCCCACTAAATCTAAAATGTAAATGCAGCAGGTATAAAAAAGGCTCTGTATAGATTGCATTGAAAAGCCAAGTTTCACAAAAGTGTTTCCATCAATTTACTACATTCCTAGAACGTGGTTGAATGCTTTATAAATGCACTTAATGCTTCCATAAGGAGAACGATTGCTTGCAATATTTAATCACAATCTCATGTTTGACTTCATGACATACTGTTTATGTACGTGCGAAGGTATAATTTATTCCTACTTATTAAAAATCTCGGTGAGACACGGGAAGCGAACGTTTCCCCCTATATCAATAATGGACGGTAACAGTGGAAGCGGAACTTGACAAATGAGTGTGGATAGAAATTCACCACAAGCCCAATAAAATATTATCTAAATTTCCAACCCCACTCGTCTATCAGATTTAGGCACTGTCACTTTCCATTATTTTTAACGACAAAAAAAGTGCGCTTTCCATGGCGAATCGGCACTGATAAGTTCGAGCAACAAGCAGGTTGGGGCAAAGCAATTTCATGTGGATCTGCTCAGAGCATCATGTTCTATACACATGAAATTTCTCTTGTTTATTAATCTTTTGTTGCTGCTGATTACTTCAAAATTGCGTTGGATACTCCGTTGGTTTTATCGTAATTCAAAAACTTTTCGAATAAGTAAAAAGAAACATTACAGCACAAATTAGTGCGAATCCAGCGTTTTTCGAAATTAACAATGAAAGAAGAACTTGATTTTTTTTCATGTACATTGCCGGTTCTAAGTTGGAAGTTGTGTTCTGTAGAGCTTTACTGTTACTGGATTAAAATTATTATTTATCAAAATGAACTAGAACTCTGACAGAGCTTATAATAAAGTAATACGTTAGTGATGTATCACAGTGCTATTTACCAGAATGATTGATAAGGTTTGTATCCTGCAATTTGACTTTTTTCGCCTCGCTTCTCAATTCAATATTGGGCGCAGTACGTCCCTGATTTTATATAGGTATAAGGTAATTTTCAATTTATAGAGAACCTTTCCAGCACTCAACGAAATATTAGCGTCGCACGGCTCTTTAAAGTCCAGCAATTTCCATTTTTTATTTCATTTCGTTTTGTTCTGCTGGTTTTTACTTAAAAATCGTGTTCTGTACGGTTGAGTTTTTACGGGTCTCAAATACGTGTTTTTCAATTAACCAGAGTAGGTCCCCTTGCTGTTTCGATTTTCATTGAAAACAGGGGAGTAGGTATGAGGTTTCTTGTAGAACAACTTTTTCAAATTTTTATATACGTACACCTCCTGCTAAAAGTTTGGACACACTTGGTTAGTCATGAATAATCATTTATCGATTGTGCTTACCAGCTACTAATTTATTCATTTTACGTTAACATTAAATTTTAAATAGAAAAACAAAAAACAGTCCACTTACTAGTTCGTGACTACTGGAATTGGTATGTCAAGAGTGGAAAAGGTCTCTCTTCGCTTATCACAAATTGGGGATTTACCGCTCACCTGCTATTTGGATGATCCACGTTCAAATTACTTGTGGTTGTTCACATGCACAAGAAATCTGAAAGAACATACGAATTTTCTGTCACGTGGGCTCAAGTGCAGAACACGTCGAAACCTTTCTAGAAAATTCGTGGACAAATTCTTTAACAGTCCATTTGTTTAAAGAATTTAAAATGGCAAAAAGGAATGAAATTAGTATTGAAAAGTGAAGTGTAAATTTACACGAAGAAGGATCTTCATATCGCCAAATTGCTAAAAAGGTGAAAGTTTCCCTCTAGGGTGAACAATCAACCATTGACCGATTCGATCATACGAGCAGTTTTCGCGATCGCCACCGTAGTGGACGGCCAAAAGTGAGCACCCCACAAGGAGACACTCATATTATTGTTACCAACTAAAGAAATGGGCGTTTAACAGCATTAGAAATCTGAGCAACCTTAAACAGTACCCGGCCAAACTCCGTATCGTTAACAACAGTAAACAGAAGCTGAGACAAGGGGGGTTAAAGGGGAGAATCGCTGCGAAGAAACCGTTGTTAAGATTGGCAAACAAACAAAAACGCCTTCAATGGGTCCGAGAGTATCGAAATTGGACTATTGAGAAATGGAAAAACGTGCTGTGAATGGAAGAATCAAATTTCGAAATCTTTGAAAATTGTCGGCGAATTTTCGTCAGAAGAAGTCCTTCGGAGAAAATATCTCCGCAGTGTTGGGAACCAACCGTAAAGCATTGAGGTAGTTCCATAATGGTATAGGGATGTTTCTCTGGCTACAGTATCGACGAATTGGTCAAAACTGATGAAATAACGGATAAGAAGGAGGAATATAGGAAAACCCTTCTGGAAGATGCCATCCCATCGGAGTGCCGAGTTATTGGGGGTGGGTCATGTTTCAGCACGACAATGATCCCAAGTACACTTCTCACCTCTGTCAAAACTATGTGGAAGAGGAAGAGAATGCTGGAACGTTGGAGAAGATGATTTGGCCTCCACAGTCGCCTGATCTCAATCGAATCGACTTACTAAGGGAAGAATTAGATTGGAAGATCTGGATTTCGTGTTCCTCATTGGCAGCTGAACTGTGGCATAAATTGGAAAGTGCGTGGACATCGATACAACAGGAAAAATTTAAATAAACTGGTGGAAATTGTTATAAAAGTCAATGGTGGTTTTTTTAATAAAAATAAAGTTTAACGTTTTTGAAATGTTTTTTCCCCGATTTTAGCCAACGTTATTGATTGTAATCTAACTTCTCGGCTATTTTTGTCTGATAGGAGCGTTTAAATGGAAAACATTCACGAAATCATAAGGTATTCGACGTAAAAATCAATTTCTTTTAATTGTACCCAAACTTTTGGCCGGTGGTATATATAGCTCATCGAATTTTAAATATTTGGGCCGTGAGATTTTCAGCCAATCACCGATAATCGAGAAGAGTTTTCGCATCGATGACGTAAATAAATTAGAACTTCCTTAAATTATACATTAAATTTCCGAAAATACCCTCGAGTATCGACTCAATTCTTTAAGTGCTCTTTCAGCTCTTATCATTTCAAAAGCTGTATCGAAAACCAAATTGCGGTAATATTTCTCCGAAATCTGTTAAATATGAAACAGCTCCCAAACGAGGGATTGACATATTTTCCTCGTCACGTATTAAGACAAGTTTCCCTTTTTGAAAGTAAAAAAACCCCGATACCGGAGCTTTCCAATTTCTAGCCGAAGTGTTACACATCGAGCATGTCATGAATCTCCATTTTCAGATTTATCACGAAGACGAATTTGAATGTTCTGACGTGTGCGAGTGCGAAACGGGCGAAAAGTTGTCATGTCGAACGATTTGCATCGACAGGATGCCTTGCAAGACGGAATTTGCTTTTTACAATCATGCCGCCCCTGCATATCAGGCATTTAGGGGACGATGTCTATGCTACTCCGGAAGATTCATCTGCATGAAGCCCTCCCCGACGGATTATTCCCTGCCTCACGGGGTGTTTCTTTTCCTTGGATACAGTGAAGTGGATGAGAGGGAGTTGAACAAGAACCACACGACGCATCTTGTCGTCATCCAGGATGTAGTCAGGGTTCTCCAGGCTTTTATAAGAGAGGAAGCGGAAAAGGAAAATGGGGTAAGTGATTTTTTTCGATATAGAATAACAGTCGAGGTCCTAATCAAACTCTAGGGAAAGACTCCTATGGTTTGGTGAGATTTCGTTGGATTTTAATAATACAGTGTGTTCCGAAATTGAGGAGATTACCCTATTACCACCTTTTCCCACTTTAAGGCTCCAATCTTCCGTATTTGCAGATGAATTTTCTAGTTCCCATTTCCACGATCCCGACTCCCAGTTGGAGGTTGGCGAGTTTTTAGCAATTCAGTTTTTTCATGTTAACCATAACAAACAACCTCAGGCTCCAAGGTGCATGCACCGTAGCTTGATTCGACTCATTTGCAATGCGAGAGCAAATCAGCATAGAGCAATTTCCTTCGAAGAGCGTGACCATTTCCCCTCAACTCCCAACTCAAGGAAACTAGTTAATAAAGTAGTGTTAAATGAATTAATTTCTATAGTTTTATTACAAAATTTACAACTACGTTTGGGGCCGAATTGCTAGGACGTCGACAGTTTCGCTTTATGAAGCTGAACGTTGAAGTCCCGAAGAATCTGCAATTATCTGGCGACTTCTCGTTCCTATCTTTGAACCCGAAAAACTCATATTTCAAGGATAGAGGTTTTAACTATCCCCCATAAAATTATTTTTGGAAAAAATTGTGTTCAGCACGGAAATTTCCACAAAACTTCTCGCCATTTATTTTGGTTGATTTGATCGATATCAGGACGAATTCCTCCATTGCAGATTCCTTGTGCTGATGAGGAACCTTTGGGCACTAATTAGTGGGAATCATTTCACGACAAAGCTTCATTTATTTCCAATACTTTTGGACACACATCTGTAAACGCAAGAGACTTTTCGTTCTTCATCAGTCAAATGATGACGAAGTTCGGACAAATCCCCTGTAGCCGGAGCATAAACCCTGGAAAACGCGGAAAGAAAGTGGAAAATATTGCGAGGTTTTGCTCTGGATGCCCACAATAATCGATTCTTTAAAGCTCGGATATTTCAGATTAGAAATCGCTGTGGAAAATACCAAAAACCAGAGCTAGAAATACGGAATTTGTATACGGAAGTTATACAGAGATTGACTTTAACAAGTTAAAATCCGAGATTATAGAATATTTCTGCCCGGGCATGCTCGATCTAGATTCTTCTCAGGGCCTAACTGGCCGAGGGTCAATGACACACCACGCGACATAAACAATCATTATCATCTAGTGCGATTGCTTACTGATTTCTCTAATTTCGTCCCCATTCCATGTACTTAATTATTCATCATTGGTTCATGTTCCGTAGCCAAAGTTGTCAAAACTTTCCTTTGTGAAAGTAATCTCTCACACGGTAACGGACCATTAACATAACAGAGTTTTGTATGTGACATGCGAAGTCGTTCTGTAAATTTTCACTTGTGGCAGATCTTTCCTTTTTTGAGAATTTTTATTACTAATATGAATTGAAAAGCTGAGGTGACATCAGGAAACTAGTGACTGTCTCGATTTTCGAAAATTCCAGCAAAATAATCTTTTCTGACGGTTTTTCGGTAATACGTCAGTCCCGGTCTAATACACCTTTGCTCCAACTCTTTTTAACGGACATAATTTCAAATGCGGCCTTACCTTAAAAAAAAAATCGCCCCCAAAGCTTAGAAAAATAACACTTTGCTTGGTCAAAAATTAATAAATTGTTGAAATATCGTTTTTTTAAGGAAAAAAATGTCTCAGTCCTAGAAAATGAACATATGCAGTGCTCTGGAAACTGGAGGACATATACGAGTCTCGACATTATTTCATTTCAAAACTAATTCTCAAATATAGAAGACCGTAACTGGAACGATTCCAAAATGAGGTTGAACTGAATATATCAAGATAGAGAATCACTTCTATCAGCCAAACTTCCAATAATTCATTGCCCTAATTGTTTTTTTTAATTAAAATGATGCTGGTACCTACATTGAGCGGAAGGTTACCAAAGGGACATTTCTCATTACAAACTCTTAGATTCTTTTTTTCAACATTGCGTAAAATCGCATATCAAAATTTAAATAGAAGATATTTTTGTATAAAAATTGTCCGCTAATTCCCTAGAAACATTCCACAGTTTATTCGATAAGAAGGCAAAACGTACACAATACTTCTTAGTAGTTTATGTATACAGGGTTATTCACGCTATACGGCTCGGAATATTGTGGCCAAAATACGAGGTTTTCTAAAAATTTTTCTTTTGGGTTATATGGGGATCTATTATGGCTACTTTTTAAAATTATTTTCATATTATACAGGGTGTCCCAAAAGTGCTAAAAGTATCAAAGTTGTGTTTTTTTAAATGGAACCCCTTGTATATTGTTGCATTTTTGGATTCTCCGATCAAAATAAATGTGTGTTTTAATAAGGTTTACAATACCTAGCACTTACGGTTTTTGAAATAATTTAAATTTTGTAAAAATTTGGCCTAATTTTCATATTTTAACCACTTAAGCAGTATTTAAGTTATGTAAGCGTAATTTACAGTGTAGTGTAATAATGGATCATACTTTATATCCCAATCATGAAAAACTTGCCAGCTTATACAGGGTGTGCAAAAATTAAAACTATTCAAATGAGGACTTTAAGTGGCTATAACTGGATTAATTTAAATGCAATGCCATATTTTTTAACTTACCAGGATATGTAGTTTTTAAATACCCATCGAATGGTACTAGGATGTTCATAGCTAAGTCTTCGCGTTTTTGCAGAATGCACTAAATAATGGCTCCTTGCGCCATTTGGCGTCTTTTATATAACCCTGTATACAGGGTGTTTCACAGTGAGTCTGTCAACTGCCTACTGTAGGTTACTGTGAGCGAAATAAGAAAAAAGCTCAGAGGAACGCGCATCACTTTTCGCTTCCTACCTGAAATACAGGGTGATGAAAATTATAATTTTTGAGTTTTTGCTTAACAAGTCCGTTCCGGTATTAAATATTTTTACGGAAATTTGGAAGCGTTTTAATGTATTATTAGTTATTAGTATAATTCTTTTTGTATTTTTATAGACATTATGCACCATGGAATTCTTTAACTCCACTCGAGAGAACGTCATCATCGTTGGAAAGCTTTCGGACGACTTTGACGTCAGCAAATTGAGTGCCGTGGATATTCTGGAAAAAGAAAAGGTGGGTTACTAATGACTTGGATAACAAATGTCTTGTTTACATAGGGACATCTTGGTAAAAATATATTAACTTATTTTAGTAACTATTAAAGTTTATCGGAATTTTTTGTGATTCTTCATTCGTCGATTTAGACGAGTCGAATGGTATTCTTCTCAAAAGATTAATATCCAAAGACCTAATGGCATTTGTTGGACCCTGATGTCACGTCTGCCGTCCTCTTATGATCCTAGCAATTTCCAAATTCAAAAAAATCCAAAAAGTGTTTCTTCCAGGAACAATGCGCGGACCTAATGGAAATAATCGTCGACCGAATCAACAACCGTCATCCAGAATTTCTATCTCAAGTCCTGCTATCCATTTTCAAAATGGCGGAGATTGAAATCGTACCAGTGGAAACGTCCTCAGCTTGTTGCTTACCCTCATCGATCGTTACTCATATTCTAATCTCCCTAAGTATGGTGAGACCCATCATAAACTACCTGACAATTTCGTGACAATGAGACTGATGAATGCATATCACTTAGAATATTAGGGTGTCTTTGAAACACTGCTCTTAGGTAAACGTAATCCACTTTGTACATATATCATTGTTGACTATTATTGTTACTGTTACCATAGACTATATTAGTCACTGACTGTCGTTTCAAAGGCATTGCTCAGACCTTTAGATAAATTTATAAAGAACGGGTTGTTCTTTATTTTATAATTGCTTTTGACGTAGGAATCTGGAAATGTCTTCCTCGATGTGAGCTTATGGCATCTATGGCGGGTTGGAACTGGATTTTCCAAGTATATATCAATAGTTTACAAGCATAAGGCAGCAGAGCGAAGTGCGTTCAAAATTTCTCAGATTTATAGGACTGTGGCCTAGGAAAACGTTAATGTCAAACTCTGGATTATTTTCCGATAGCCGACCAGAGCCTCGTGAACTGGTGGACAAGAGCAAAGACTCGGAGAAAGTTCTTTTTGTCTTACGTATCTTACACACTGAACCAGAAATTCTAACCCACTAGCTGATTCTAGAAATCTAATTTCGCTCCAATTTTAACGTCTCAGTTAACGTTTTTCATTATCCCAAACCCAAAAATGACCATTCCTAGGCCTTCAACCTGTAATGGGTTGATGAAATTCTTCTATAAATAGCAGTGATTTTCGCTCATCTAGTGCCTTCCGAAAAGAAACACAACAAAGAATAAAACTTCCTGTTTTCGTCCATTTCTACACAGTGTTAAGTTGCTGAAACTTTGGATTGAAGGGACAAATAACCCGATCTCATATGACTGATTCGATGGCAGATACACATATCATGCCAAATCGTTTATTTATAGGTGAAACTTGATCATCAAATCACTGTTAAGCATGAGTTGGCCTAATTGTTGAATTATGCTTAAGATTGGTTCAATGAAAAGTTGTCAATTAAACTCATATTTAGACCTAAGCTTAGTTTGAGGAACTACAGGCAATATTGCCCTAAGTGAAAAAGTCTTTACAGCACTCGTCTGGCCCTGGGTTCTGAGCTTTGGGGGGTAGAACGCTCACTGGGGAATAACGTCAGAATCGATTAAGTTTGTTAAACGCCACTCCCCTCGACCGTTCTTTACCCCATGGCACGGAATCAGGCCCCAGAATGCATGTGGGAAGTTCTACAACCACAAACAGAAGCAGAGGATAAGACTAATTCCTAATATGGAAGAGACCTTGATAACCAGTGATGAAAGATACTATTAGATGTAACAGATACTGTGTCGATATACATATAAAATAGTGAAATTCGTAATAACTAGGTGCAAAGGAACCTGCGCTATTTAAATGAACAAAATCAAAACAAATCGATCTCTGAAAATCAAAACAAAACAAGGCTTTGTAACGAGGCTTCCTCTCTCCTGTTTTCTCTAATTTTCTCTAATTTCCTCTAAATTTCTATGAAAATTTTGAGTAGCTGCAGCGAGTTTGGCCATGCTTCAGTTACTACAACCCACCGAAGAATAATTTAGATACACCCGTAAATCACTGATCACCCCCCCTAATGGCGGCACTCTCTGAGGAGGGATAAGGTCGTGTTTCTACGTTATGTCCGAGTGTTTTCGTTCGGCAAAAATTTGCCTCTTCTAGATGTGGACGTGATATTTAATTCCGTATACGTAGACTGTCCGAAAATCCTTCACAAATGGAGTTCGCCAAGAAAAAGATTTAATTTCGTGTCTTATCCTTTCGAAATGTGACTGTTTTAATGTCTTAAGCTAAATTAGTACTACTAGGGGTACATTTGTAGGGTAAATCGTGCAGTAGTACCGGAGATTGCCAGTTTTGGCGCAATTCAACACACTTTACCTCTGAGATGTTGACCTTTTCGGTCTCTTATTTAAATGACACATTTCCCTGAGGTAACATCATTACGCTAAAATCCCATCCAAAAGTTAACGATTTTTAATTGGTTAAAGTGTAAGGAATTCGTAAAGAAACAGTGGCTTGTGGCTTACCCCACTTCCCTCCATAGGCAAAAAAACTTATCTAAATTAGGTTTACTCGTTTACATACGTTTGAAAATATATCATAATATACTATACACAGCTAATGATAATGCAACTTTGTTCGTTGCAATTTTGCGATAAACAAAAATCTAAATTCATTCCAACCCGCAAACTAATACATCTCACTGTAACTAAAAACAACTACTTAGTAGAATACCCCTTGCTTAAGGAAACAATGTGAAGGCTTAATTGTAACAAATACATATCATACCATAGCTTTAATGTAAAAACACAGTGTTTATAGTACACGAGGCATTGTTTGTTCTAGGGAAATTTATTGTAAAGATATTTAATTATTTTTTTGCTACTTGACTTTACACTTTTAGATATAGCGTCTTAGATTTAGCAAAACGAACTTTTTGTTGGGTAAAATAAAGCTTTTTGATTTTGTAATAAAAATGGCGTTTTAATTTCTGGCCGCAAAAGTGATAGAAATGTTAAGCAACATGCCCGATACGTGACACGGTGCGAAAGCGTGCGCAAACCGGCAAGTAATATTTCGTTTAGGTTGTGCGGCGCCCGGCCCCTCCGACACCAATTTTTGGGGTATTGAACGAGCGTTAAAATGAAAGTTGCTGGAACTCCACTTTAGGGCCCCAGGGCCCAAATTTAGGTCTCCAGGGTACGCATTGAGGCCCCAACTAAACAACTTAAGCGAAAAAATCTCGAAAGTTTGCTAATATTTGCCAACCCAGAGGAGGCGAAGCAATATAATAATTGTATTAAATAATAGCCCAGATCGATCGTGTCGATGAGTTATAAGTCAGCACAAAATGGATTAACCAGCAACAATATTTGTTTGAGTTTCTGATAAACCACTTTAATACTAATGTTTGTCGTTTAGAAGTTCCTTAAAATCGATGATCGGAAAACCGCGTTTTCGAGGCTCCGTGGTTCCTAACTGAGACATTAAGATTATACATGGAGAATCTATTGTGTCACTCAGTATACGCGAAAAACCGCACTCCAAAGATACCAAAGTTTCAAACGGCTGATGGGGGCGCTGATCTAATTTTTGAACACATTTAACGCCGATATCCCGAAAATCGGCGGAGGAACTCTTTCGAAAACTTATTTCAACATTTTTCGACAGAGTTGCAGAGATAAAATGTGCGATAAATTTAAATAGTGCGGGGCACATCAAAACGAAAACTTTATGGAACATTTCTTATTTGCAACTCACGAAGTCCATTCGGCCACGACCAATTAATAATGAACCAACATTCAGTTTGTTGACTGACGTTAAGTAAAGACCATATAGCATCAGACTGAATAACAGGGAACCTGCGGGAGATAAACTACTGCTTGATTACGTAGCTGCAGCTAGACAAACTTGAATTTGGCTTTACAATCATTAATTAAATTTCAATAGACTTTACCAACGGCAACAGACAGTGACCATGGCCAAAGTAAAGTATCGTACTCGCGCTTGATTGCCATTGATCCCTCTCGTCAGGAAATGATGGGTAGCATAACGAACTTGTGTAATAATAAATGTTGTTAATACACGTACATACGCTGCACGAAATGTTAATGTATGTATTGGTAAGATGTGGACATGCCTAGCACATGTCTGACAACGAAGTAATGCGTTTTATTAGCGGGGGCCCTAGAGGTGTATCCTTAAGGTTTTTGACAAATGAAGTCACTATTATATTAAATTACTACTTCCCAGGGTTTATGCATTTTTTTCTAGATAAACAGGCAGAGATCTGGCAATACCATACTCTACCGAGCAACATGTCGATTGCCTAGTGGCAAAACACATGTTACAGCGAGAATAGTGAAGTGTATCAACAATTTAAATGCACGTAACACATTTTTGATATTGAAGCACACCTTATATACATCCTGGTGGCAACTTATTCATTTTCTTGTGAGAGAAAGTATTTCTGTTGAACTCTGTTTGCAGAAGTGATAGGTGCATGCTTTCGTCGTGATCAGCGCGACGATTTCCGTCTTTATGTGTACAAATAAATTTTCTGCTTTTTAGGTAAATTAAATAAAGTCTGGTAGAAAAGGTGTTATTTCGTTGAATTTTTACAAAATGGCCGATGAAAGGAGTGGCTCTACCGCAAATTGGGTGAGTGTTAGATTTGAACCATCAAACTACTTACGCATTCCCTTAAGATCAAAAATTGTTCATATTTCGAGCACTCGCTGCGATTCAGTCAGATCGTTCAAAGAAAATCGGCACTACCTACTTTCAAGTCGAATTATATAACTAATATAATTACTATCATTATATACTCAGTGTATTATGTTATTTTGTAATAAACGCCTACGGAAGCGTGAAAACGCATTTACTGGCAAATAATAATAATAATAATAACACCCTACAACTATTGTGTTCATTTCCGAGTAATCCATTTAGGTTGAAGAGAGTCCCCTTAACATTTTAATGTTTTGCATTATACATTATACAGAGCGCCAATTCGAGACGTTGCAACAATAGATTATCTTTAAAAAAACCTTCACGATACATAAAGATTCGGCCTACTTCACAATGCTCACCCCAAAAATCAACACCCTGTTTATTTTAGTTGTAATCCCAACAGCTCCTTCACCTGCCCCCCGAAATGAAAAATCACATTTTTTTTCTATTTTTAGAGGCCTTTTACTTTGATTCCGTTGAAAGCAATCAGTCACGTCAGGGCTATACGAATTTCCCTCCAAATCACATAACACGCTATTACTGACTTAAGAGCTGAAGGATGTCACGAAATAAAGGAACGCTATGTAGAATTCCTCGTTAATGATTCTTCTGCACCTTTTTAGGACAAACAAGTGGCGACGAATGTCAAGTACCAAATGCGACACGTTTCCAGAGAAAAACGAGCCAAAGTTTTAGGTTCTGGAGAACCAACGAACTTCAGAGGTTGTACCGTTTGGTTCACAGGCTTGTCGGGAGCGGGGAAAACCACCATCTCCTTTGCCCTTGAAGAGTTTCTGGTTTCGAAGGGTATTGCCTCTTATAGTCTAGATGGAGACAACATGAGAACAGGTAATAACTCGTGTGTTAAAATTGAGGCAAATTCGCCATTTTCTGCGATAAATCTATCAAAATGATTTACAGGTTTAAACAAAAATTTGAGTTTCTCGAAAGGAGACCGAGAAGAAAACATTCGAAGAATATCGGAAGTAGCAAAGCTGTTTGCAGACGCAGGACACGTTTGCTTGTGCAGTTTCGTATCGCCATTTAAATCTGACAGGGAAAAGGCGAGAAGAACTCACGAGGACGGCGATCTCCCATTCTTTGAGGTGTTCGTGGATACTCCCATACAAGTCTGCGAGGAACGTGACATAAAAGGTACACATAATTCTCTAGTGTTTGTTCAAAAAGTCTTACAATAATTTGTTAGGTTTATATAAGAAAGCGAGAAAAGGACTAATAAAAACTTTCACTGGAGTGGACCAAGAATACGAAATTCCAGAAAATCCAGAATTGGTAGTTAAAACTACGAAATGTTCCATTGATGAATGTGTGCAATTGGTTGCTGAAATGCTGTGCGAAAACGTAATTTAGCCAGCACACACCTAACCAGTCACTCACTCATAAACAGAATGGACTTTTAGGGTATACTTCCCAAGGACTTACTATATGAACCCCCATCCACTTTCAACTGTGAAGATTTAATTAGGGAGCTCTTTGTCTCCCAAGACAAAATCAAAAGCATACAAACGGAGGCTCATAACTTACCTAGAATTGAACTCAACGCAATTGACACTCAATGGCTGCAGGTTTTGAGTGAAGGATGGGCCTCCCCTTTGTCTGGATTTATGCGAGAGGATCAGTACCTGCAGGTAATTTCACAACTCATATTTCACTCATATAACAGCAAAGTGAAAACCTAGACCCTTCACTTCAACACCATCGATTTCAATGGCAAAAGAGTTAACCAAAGTGTACCAATCGTCTTAACAATATCAACAACCCTTAAGGAAACCATTGGGAGCAGCGAAGCGGTTGCTTTGTACTATAAAGATGATCTTTACGCAATTTTAAGGAGACCCGAAATATACGCCCACAGGAAGGAAGAAAGAGTAGCCAGGCAGTTTGGTACCACTCATCAAAATCATCCGTACATCAAGGTAAGTTCTACCATAGAATGTTAAAAGTTTATGCACTTGCTCTTTTAGCGAATATATGAATCTGGGGATTGGTTAATTGGTGGAGAGCTGGAGGTGATCAAAAGAGTGAAATGGAATGATGGATTAGACCAATACCGACTAACTCCTAAAGAATTACGAGAAAGATTTGCATCAATGAACGCAGATGCTGTATTCGCCTTTCAGTTGAGAAACCCAATCCACAATGGACATGCTCTATTGATGACGGACACTCAAAGGTACCTCAAAATCGTCCCGCTATCACTCAACAACTTTACGTTCCTTCAACTATAGACAGCTCAAAGAAAGAGGCTACAAGAAGCCAGTTTTACTCCTAAACCCTTTAGGAGGTTGGACGAAAGACGATGATGTTCCTCTGAAAGTCCGCATCCAACAGCACGAAGCTGTCTTAGAAGCTAGAGTGTTGAACAAAGAATCAACAATTTTGGCCATATTTCCAAGCCCCATGATGTATGCTGGACCCACGGAGGTCAGTATCTTTTATTAGCTCTCCCATCTGTAGACAATTTTGATTTTATAGGTTCAGTGGCATGCCAAAGCTAGAATGATAGCAAAAGCTAACTTTTATATCGTAGGAAGAGATCCGGCTGGACTACCGCATCCAGGGGGTAATAATGCTACTCCTGATGGAAATTTGTATGATCCGACCCATGGTGGGAGAGTACTCGAAATGGCCCCAGGTCTCAATTATCTGGAAATTATTCCGTTTAAGATAGCTGCGTATGATATGGTTCAGAAAGCTATGGCTTTCTTTGAGCCCAAACGGAAAGGAGATTTTGATTTTATCTCTGGAACTAAGATGAGAAGTAAGTGGGTCGACTTGGTGTTACGTGCAATTTTGGAATGTGTTATTATCCATAGAATTTGCCAGGACTGGGGAGGATCCTCCTGAGGGATTCATGAGCCCTAAAGCGTGGGGAATCATTTCCGATTACTATCAATCTCTACAAAAAAAGAACGTAAAATATTAATTTTAATAATTTATATCTATCATATGGAGGATGCGGCTTCCATGGCACAAACTTCAGGGAACGAGGGAGAACCGAAAAAGAAAAATTTTAACGCTCTGTATTTTAGAAACGGTGCGCGTTACGAGCAATGTTTACAAAGCAAATTCATATTATTTTTCGGTTCTCCATCAATCCCTGAAGTTTCCGCTGTGGAAGCTCTCCAGACCACCACTGTATTCATTAAAAATGTATAGCGAATTTCCTTTTGATCTCTTGAAATGAATTGGTGCTGCTTTTAACCTTCATAGTTGGAGCATAGAATATCTCCCCTCTATCTAATTTTTTGAATGAAAGAGTATCGACAAGATTACTCATCTCAAGAATCCATTTTGATTCTAAAACATTGCAGTAGCACTTTATATGCATGTTCTGGAGAAAACAATGTTGCACCGTAAGGCGGTCCACACACTATCAAATAATTTTCGCATCAAAACATTGCTTAAAGTTGTTTTTCAAAGTTGCGCGGGATATCATAAAGACTTTTCATAATTAAATAGGGCACGAATGCCCTTTTGTGTATTTATGGAAGAATCTATTGCCTATTGCGTAAAATCGGAGACTCAAATCTTGCATGTGCCAAATTTTACCACTGAATTTTATTGTAAGAGATCATAATATGGAATTAAAATTTTATCAAGTGAAATCCTATGTTCAGAACAGTTGAAAAAGGTTTTCCATATCCATGAAAAATACCGAAGTCTTGAACAATTTACAAGAATTTTATGGAAATTTTTCGATAAAATCTTCGGAGTTTTTTAAAAATTATCTCATATGTTTGTATCTCAATGGAATTCTCGTGGAAATTTCAAAGGAAATTTTGTTTTTTGGTTGGTTCTGTACAAATCTATGGAACATCGTGGGTACGGGGCAATTTGAAACACACTGTTCTGTAGAATTCCTGGACTAACTTTAAGACTTTTAGTTAGTATCAGAGGAAATCCTGAGATGAATAGAGCGCCTGAATTAACCTATAACAAATTCATCTATTTCCATAACACCAGAAAACAAATCTGTGAAACATCTTAAAACTGTGGGAAATTCAGGTGAATTTAGAAAACTTCAGAATGCCCAAGACATTATTTAACACATTAAGTTGAGATCGGAACTTTCCATTTCTCGATATCTTGCGAAATTTCGGAAAATTATGCTTTTTCCTTAGATCTCATTGCACTTAGAAAAGCTCCGGTGTTTTAGGATATATATTTAACATTTTTATTGCGTAACATCCCAAAGTTACGCAGACACTCCAAGGAAGATCTTTAAATTTTCACATTAGGTTAACATAAAATTCTTTATTCCTGGAAATATTGCGTCAGCTATAGAAACTTCAATTACTTCCTTTAACATATTTATTTTCGATATCAATTTTTATCGATATCATTCTTGACCCTACAGTCCAACCATTTGCTAACGTTGTTGACCAAAACTTTCGTCTCACGCATTACAATGCTCGTCCACACATTGCTGATATTATAACAGATGGTTGACCAATCGAGGAATCGTTGCATTGCCATGGCCAGCACAATCGCCAGATTTGAATCCACTTGAGCATGTCTAGAACATGCTTCAAAAAAGAGTTTCGCCACATATGGCAAACATTAACGGTGCCTTTCGATTCAAGGGGCTACAAACAGAAGAACGAGGTAGGGGGCAATACTTTGTATGAAACTTCATCTTTTTTGGTTGCGGAGAATGTTTTGTGGAGTTTAAAAAAGAGAGTTTTCAAATATACAGTACTTCAAAACAATTAAGGTATATTACCTTATTCATAAATATAATTTTTTTACTCAATTTTATCTGCCTATTTCCCTGTCGATTTAACAGGTTTTAACTTGAATTCTCATTAAGAGCATAAAAGCGCATTTAAGCGCTACTTAGGTATCGCTCGAATTTTTGAACTCAAGAATAAGTGGTGTACAATTTTTTGATTTCATTATTCGTACAATGAACGAGCAACATGTTGAAAAATGAAGCATGGCGAGCCAAAGGGCAACTCGAAGCTGGGCCAACACAGACGCATGTTGTCCAAGTGTTTTAAGTCAGCCAAAGAGCAGTTTCAAGATTGTGGAATCGATTTCTTCAAACAGGAAATGTTAAAAGAAGACCAGGACAAGGTCGGTCATCAACAACCACACCCAGAGAAGACCTATTTCTTCAATTGCTCGCGTGAAGAAATCGCAATGTCAATGCAACACTTCTAACAAACGAGTTTGCCCTTGGTATCTGAGCACTTGCGTCCACTTAAACCAACAGAAATAGACCCCAAAATATCGCATCGTATGCCCAAAAATCAACAGTGGGTATTCCACTGACTTCAGTGACGAGTCTAGGTTCACTTTAGTACCTGATAATAGACGTGTTTTGATTTGGCCTGAACGCGGAACGTGAAAGAATCATCAGTTTATCAGAGGAAGGTCGCACTTTGAAGGTGGCGGTACCATGGTATGGGCAGGTATTAGTCTTGGCGGGCATGCAGATATCCATTTCATTAACAATGGTCCCTTAAGCGCCAACAGGAACCTTAATGAAATTTTTCAACCTATTATAATGACGCATGCTGAACCAATGGGTAATCAATTCATGTTTATGGAGGACAATGATGGTTCGCATCGCGCTAACATCGTGAATAACTGTTTGGATAAAATCGATGTTGAGAGAATGGTACGCCCTGCCAATCGTCCAAGCGGAAATCCAGTTGAGCATGCTTGGGACACTTTGGGAAGACGTGTTGCGAGCTATAATTCACCACTTCGAACTACCCCAGATCTTCGAAATGCCCTAATTGAAGAATGGAATGGGATTCCCCAAGACGTCGTTGATAGCTTGATTGCATCAGTGGCATCGCGATACCAAGAAGGGATCATACTCATTATTTGAAATTTATTTCTGTACCAAATTAATAAATTACGAGTTCAAATTACGTTGGACAACCATCGCCTTTTAATTTAAAAATTTGCACGATTTTAAACAGGACTGTCGCAACTGGTCAAAACAAGTTCCAACGACAAAAAGCGTTTTATTTTATCAACAAAAAACTGCAAACTGTAAATGTAATTTTTTTCGATGCGTTTCATGCGGCTCAAAAAGCTTGTAAAACAATATTTTGGAGTGTCCCGTAATTGTTTCTACCAGTGCGTTCGCAGCTTGTAAAGAAATCAATATAATTTAGAAACATATCAAGGAAAGCTTGGTTCCGTCGCATATTGAGCGCCTCCCGGCTCTATAAACGCATAAGCTCATTTCCTACTCAATTTCAGAAGGCTTCGGCCCATTCGCACAAACACCCTCAGAGTTCACCGATGTGTGTGCTTGTAGATCAAAATCGGACGAAAACGTATGAACTTTGAAAAACATTCTTGCACCACACATTAAAATATTTCACAGACTAGCCCATTATTATAACATCCTTTTAGCCTGAAATAGCCTTCAAGTGTTTTCTTCCATTTACTTCTGCCCATCTGTAATTACATCTAAAGGTAAATTCTTTTTAGCTGGGTGTGGAAGTTAAGGCATCCGTAAACTTATTAACTATGTAAAGTAACCCCGCAATTTTTTTATTTGTATCTAATTATATCTAAAATGTCAAAAAACGACGAGGAGAAGCTAACACTCTGCTTTTTTGCTATTTCATTACTGTATAGTGAAATCTCAAGAATAGGCGTCTTTCCAAGGATGCTACATGACCCATAGCTCGTGAAATGCGATCATGACATTTATCCTCTTATAATCTATTAGAAATTAATGTTATACCTACTGTCTGCATTTTCATCGGAATGTGTTTCTTCTTCAACTGGCCATCGTTATTCCCTGTTTTGTCACGAAAATTATTTATAATGAAATATTCTGTGGATTGAGAGGGCGATGCTGATGCAATATGAGTTAACATAGATAAAATTAGAAAGAAATTTGTGTACTTGCACCGGTCTCATGTTACATTTATTATTACGAAACACATGAATATTTATGAAGTCCACGAAGAGAGGTGATTAAAAATCTTCTTTGCCTTCTTGTACATAAAGATGCAATCCTACGTGAATTTGGAGACATGCAGAAGATATTTTCTTCATGATTTTTCTGGGAATTATGCATTAGATAAATATGTATGCATGCTTGGCAAATGAGGCCTTGGGCCGTAGTAATGTCATCATTATAAACTGCGAAATTAGATTATATTACGCCCGCGTAAAATCGTTTCAATTCAGGTGTCAGGTTCGATAAGGCGCTGGTTATCAAATTATAGTAATTACCTTTGGTTAAATCCGAGACGCATCTTCATGCTAATTTGCATACTGACCTTTAAAGGACCTCTCGAAAGGTGGCTCTATGAATAATGTACTGATGTTTTAACTTCAATTATAATGATACACTTGTGGTGGTCTATGGCTAGGCGCTTTATGGGTGGCCAGGCCTTAATATCAGTAATGTGGAGCAGCGATCGTTATCTACCTTACCAATGCGGGTTGTGAGCGTTATTATAATCACGAACTGGGAGATTTACCATTGGAAAATGTCCGAGGCGAAGGCAGTGAAATCCACGTAAAAACCCCCCACCGCGAAAGAAAAACTCTTCACGGAATTTTCTATGGCGCCTGAAGGCATTGAAACCTATCGGACTGCTGGAGTACACCGGTCGGGCCTGGATGACCAGGGTCGCCCCAGTGAAACGTGGACAGGTGTGCGGGTCAAATTTATCAGTGACCCAGCGATCGAAGTGCTTCAACCAACTAGCCGGGATGTCGTAGCCTAAAGTCCCGATGGGAACTAGACGGCCGGGATCTCCCTATGGCACCTAGTGGAGCGGGGAAATGCCTCACAAACTGAACAAGCCGTGAAATATTAAAAAGTTATGGCGAAATTTGTAAATCTGACGCCCTGTATTTCGGCAACGAAAGATTTTCGGCATATATACTGCGTGACGTAAAAAAGAGAACACCCCGTAAAAATGGTTTTATTTAAATCATTTTTGGGATGCATGTTTCTTACGCTAAAACAAATGATTTACTAAAAAAATTAAAAAATTAAATTGTTAAAATCCAAAAGAAAATTAATAATTTTAATAATCATTTGTCGGTCCTCCGCGATGTCTTACACATTTATGTACGCTTCCGGGCATAAATCTAATGAGGTTATTGGTGTTCTCTTGGGAGACCTCATTCCAGGCTAACTGGGCAGCATCACGTAGCGCTGCCAGGGATTCTGGTGGATAGGGTATCTATAATATCTCAATCGGCGAGAGGTCTTGAGATAGAGGTGGTTAAATTAGGAAATGAATTGATTTTTGTTGAAAAAAGTCCATAGTCACTTTAGCCACATGTGGTCGTGCATTATCTTCCTGGAAAACTTGATTAACAAGAGTTTGCAGATAAAGCACGAGATTAGATTTAAAGGCTTGTTGAGTGTGCCGTTAGGCTGTCGTACTACCTCTGATGAAAAGTAAAGGTGACCTGCTATCATATACCATAGGAACCCAAACCATTACTCCAACAGTCTGATGAATATGCTTTTGCATTCTAGACTGAGGAACCCGTGGTTCCCCCCGTCTTCTTCTTACTCTTGCCCGAACCTCATGCATACCCAAACAGAACCTGGATTCGTCACTACACAAGATACTATCCCACTCCCCATTACAATGTATCCGTTCTCTGCGCCACTGCAGTTGATTTTAACGATGATTTAAGGTGCGGGTTAACATAGGGCAGATACAGTAGGATATCAGCCCAAAAGTTTTTATCCAGCGATAAATGGTCGAACCCCAATGGGCCTTCCATACTCAGCAAACCACTGATGCGCCAGCGTCTTCGACGAGACGAACCCATCTCTTAGGACCATAATTCGAAGGTGGCGATCTTGGCGTTCTATAGTTTTTCGGATTCATCGGGCACCTCTTCTTCTGCCCGTTTACTCATTTTGCAACCATGCCTGACCATCTCTCATTAGTGTCTTCACTACGGTTCAATTTAGTTGTGATTTTCCCAAATTATTGAGCACCCTCTTGCAGACTCACTATTCGGCCTCTCTCAAACTCGCTCAATTGATGAAAATTTCGCTGCATTCTGCTTCTAATCATATTTGATTAATCTAAAAGCACTTTTTACGCACACTATACGTCACTAAACGGTATTTTACAGTCTCATTGTGGATATTTTATTGGAATTTTTGGAAAAAAAAAATGCTGCTAACTCGTAAGGACATTGATAAACGTGGCTGGAAATTTAATCGTTTTCTGTGTTCCCGTATATCAAAAATGATTTAAATAAAACAATTTTTACGGGGTGTTCTCTTTTCTGTGTCACGTGGACCTAATGAACTACAGCTATTTTTGACTGAAAGCTTCACGGTTTAGTTTTGACCACCTGATTTCAGAACACCCCGCATCATAAATGTGGGATTTTTCCGGTAGAATTCAAACGAAACTTAATCAAAAGTTATCGCTATGGATCCTCAACAATATTAATTAACCAAAAATGTTTACTGTCCTTTTTCACCTTACTTCCTCAAGTCTCCTTAATGCGCGGCTTAGATTGAACATTGTAATTAATCCATCGCAAACAAATCGCAAAGGAAATTAATAATTATTAATGCTTTATTAGTGCTATATTATCATCCAATTTGTCTGGCACATCCTCTTCAATGGCATTAGCCAATTTATTAGAAGTTAAAATTCATATTTATGAGATTCTAATTGCCACCCTCGCTCTGCATACCTAGTCCCGTGATAATGATTACACCATCGGATCTGCTACAGTGCCGCACTTTAGGTAAATAAGAAATTAGATTGGGTTGGGTCAGAGCACGTACTCAAGGTAATTTCGTGTAAACGATTGAACAGCGAGAATTCAAAATTCCGATTAAGATCACTATTTTAGCGAATTGCATAATGCTTGCCAATAAGATTGTTTGATAGAAAATGCTCAATAATTATATAAAACGGTCCATATTACATTACATGCCTGGCAGGCGATGTACACACATTCCTGTCAATCTTGGTTCCAGTAAAATAAAATACCCACGTCAATCCGGTACTGGTTTCGCATACATGGCATACGTTCCTGGGCGCATCTTTTACATAGCCATATGAAAATAACCTTTGATTTTAATATGCAATTGAATAATAATTGACGTTACTATGGGTAAGCTCGCCTAAAGAAAATGTCTTACAAAATGATAAAAAGAGATGCCCAACGCAGGTCGCGGGTAATATAAATACCTACTAAACTGCACTTTATGACAGTGTCGTGAAGAAGCTTCACCATCATGCACTCAGCGGTAAGTGCAGTTCACTTCTTGTGCTGGCAATTAGTTAATACTTTGCGTTTGTCGCTCACAGTTGTTGCTTTTTTATACAAAGATTTAGATACCTGCATAGTGTGTTGCAAATTGCTGATGCAATTATTTGGATCTGAAAGCATTTTTTTTTATTACTAAAAAAAATTGAGACACGCTTAGTGTTAGTAGGATATGCGGACCGATTTGAGATTTTTTATATTTATTTCTTATTACAACAAAAAGAATATTTTTCACTAATGCTTTTTTAAAATTTTTTTCACTTATTTCAATTTTTATATGCAATACCAATGTTTATTCATATTAGCTGAAGCTTTCAATGCATATAGGTAAAAACGAAAAAAACAAAATAAATAAACAATATATTACGAATATGAGCTAAGAGCGCGGAAGGACTTCCCTTCGTCTTCCCTGTTTCTTTCTCATCTGTGGGTCCTCTCTGCAGTTATTCAATATCGAGGTTACGAGGGATTCTTTCGTGCTCATGTAAATTCCCATCTTAAGGAGAAAAAATCTGCTCATTTCATTTTAACACAATTGCAAGCTCACTGCCGACTTAGTTCAAAGCCTCCGTGAAGATTCTCAAAAATCTTTTATTCCTCTCAGATCTTCATATTGGCAGCGATTTTTTGCGTAGTATACGCACAACGCCCCTACAGGCCTGTTGCACCTCAAACACCGGGACAGATTGTTAGAATACTAAGCCAAACCAATGATCTTGGGATCGATGGATCGTATAGATGGAGGTAGGCAACGCTGAAGATTATTATCATTTAATCTTAAAGTTAAAAACAAAACTTTATAAATAACAATTTGCACTTAACAGATTGTTGCTAATGACAGTTGGAATAATTTTTGCTTACATTTTTTCAGTTTTGAAGCAGAAAATGGAATATCTGCCGAAGAACGGGGACAGCCGAAAAACGCAAACTCGCAAGATCCGATCGAAGAAGCCCAAGGATCATTCCAATACACTTCTCCTGATGGAACACCAATTCAGTTGCAATATGTTGCAAACGAAGGAGGGTTCCAACCCACAGGTAAAATTCCATTACGAAACAAGTTAAATAAAAACACAAAAGACAGAACAGTCACATTTCAAATTAAGTGGGAGCTCAAAAAAAAACAACCGTAAAAGTTCACTCGCATTCAAAACTCAACGAAAATTTACTTAATTCAAAAACCGACTCCTTTCATTGATATAAAGATTATGATTAATGTTATAAGACTCACACCCACATACGGTATTCCACCAATTGCGAATAACGAGCTATCGTTATTTTGCTAAGGCCAACTATAATTATAGTATATTATATATATATATATATAGCATATATATGAATATACTATAGTGTGGGTGGGTGGCTCTAAGAAAATATTCGTTATTTCTTCGCAAATGGAAGAATCCAACATAAATGTCTCCGGTTATTCGGGATTCCCCGATTGCTTCATCTTTGTGCGCCAGGAAAAGAGCATGTGTAAATGTTTATGTTTTTTCTGAAGTTTAATATCAATCTTAATAAGGTATGGAGAAAGAGATAGAGAATTGAAAAATCTCTACGTGTTTATATCGTACAATATATTAATCTTCTGTTCATAATCCTTCTAGGAGCACATTTGCCAGTAGCGCCTCCAATTCCGCCAGAAATCATTAAAGCTTTAGAATGGAACGCAGCTCATCCAGAGGAAGATGATGGGATAACTCGACCTGGAGGTGGCTTCAGAGGATAAGGATCTACTACAGGATGGATGGCCATTATTAACTGTTTTATGTGATTTTTCGCTATGTTTTTGTATATTTTTCATGTATTAAATTATTACTGCTAATGGTTTTTTGTAGATAGATCAGTATAATAATTTTTCTATGTTACCATGAACACCTTAGTGTATATTATTTGATAATAATAAAGCATAAGCTATAAAAATATAGTACTGTATGTTTGTATCAAAACGGAGCTCTCAAAGAGAGTAATACCTAGTGTGAGTATCATTGCAAAAAATGCCAATACAGTAGACAGTACTAAAGTGGGTCTTCAACGTGAAAGATGGCAATAAGCCAACGAGACCAATGAAAAATGGCACTGAAGCTCGTTTAGTACCTCGCGGGTTTCAATAAGACGTGAGTAAAGACTTACATGCTATCTGTGAACCTAGTGCAAAATTTACTACTTTTCGAGTTTCTTGGTTGCTGCAGACAATTTGCAAAAACCGGTCTATCAAACGAACGTGAAAAGTACTTTCCTTTATGGATACATTACTGAAGACGTGTTCATTAGATTACCAGGTAAAACTAAATTTAATTCCAGTAGTCTTTGTGAATTCAATAAACCTATCTATGGATTAAAACAAGGTCTAAGTGCTGAATTGAAAAATTTTGTATTTTAATAGTAAGTTAACATTTTTTTTAGGTCGGAATGGATAAGTGTATCAATTTATGCGGTTTAATTTTAGGACTAGTATTAATTCTTTTTTCAACAATAAATGCACTCAAATAAATATGGTTCTCATTGTTTTCATCGCATCCACAGAATAATTCTCACATTCCACATTTATTTCCCTTCAAATTTTATATCAAATTTTATTCTCTACTACTTCTCTCTAATGTCAAAAACGTTATGGTATTTTCCACATTGTAAAGCCACTCTGTATGTGAAAGCGAAATAAAATTAAAACTATCTGGACACTTTGGCGAAGGAAACTTTTCCTTTACTCAGTTTGTTGAAAAAACTGACCGGAATTATTCATTTCTAAATTCTTAACGGTTTATTTCTAATTCTTAATTGTTGTGAGTGTTTTCATCGCATCTACGGAATAATTCTAATATGCCCCTGCAAGTTTTATATTCGACTTTTCCTTTAATTCTAATACCGAAAGCAGCGTAGTATTTTTTTATATTAAGAAGCCACCCCGAATATAGATTCATATAGATCAAATATAAATTATCTGTACACTATGGCGAAGGTAATTTATTCCTATTACTCCGTTTGCTAAGTAAGCTAACCGAAATAATCCAATATCTGAATTGTTAATTCGTAATCGTTTTCGAGAAACCAACGTCCGATTTTACAATATCAATGTTCTTAACTGTCTAGATAGCTTTATGAAAACTATGCCATTAGTTTAACGTTTGCAAGAAAAAAATAGAGAGATAAACAGAAAAGAGAGTTATTCTACATTACCATGATGGCATTTTTTCGTGATTCGAATGAAAATTCACTGAAATTGTATCTAAATAATCTAGAATCTCTATAAGAATTTATCAGAATATTATAATTATATACAAGCTGTCCCAGAATTAATATAAAATGCTAGTAGATAAACAAATGAGCGATTCGGCTAAATGTACCTTATTAAGAGTTGCTTCATTTCGTTTTATAGGATGTTTTTTTTTCAGTAAGTTGAGAAAAAAATTTCACGGCATTTGATCTACAGCCTTGAAATTGCTCCTAGTAGGGTTTTTTGTTACTATAAATTGTACTTGAGTGTTGTGCCCCGATAAAACATCTGTGTTTTACCGGGACACAACACTCCGTCAGATACTATACTCTTTTACATCGAAAAGGTAACGTAAAAAAACTCTAATTATTTTCGAGACATTTTTTATTAAACTTTTTTGGGTGCGCTGCCAAGCATTTGCCACAAACTAGATGAAATTAATTCATTTGGTTAAAAACCGAATAATACAGTACCAAAAATTCGCATTCTAGTAAAGAAGAGTAAATCAGAATCTGAATACTGGAGAATTCAAAGAATAGCACCAGACGTAGTGCTGAAGCGACGGATATCAGCAACTTATCTTTTTCTAGATTTGTTAGGAGAAAGAAGCTATTTTCATACCATTTTACGCCTGTAAAATTTCTTATTCAGTGATTTCCAACCCAGAATTAGTTTCTGCAATTCATTATTCCAAAGCAATATGGTGACTGTATTCTTTGGTAAAATATCGTTTGCCGAGGACGCAACATTTAAAGGAGAGGTGTATCTAATTGAAGAAAGCCATTCTTGCAACACAGACATGTCTCAAGTGATACTCGACCTTTTTGAGAAACAACTTTCCTCTAGTTTTGGTGATTGTGCATCTAGTACTTGTCGCTTACTCGACACTAGCAAATGCGCTGGAAGATAATTAAATTTACGTTCATTCTCATACTCAAACCCTCATATTTCTCAAATAAATGCAGTTTCTACATTGAGCGTGAACAGTACAGTGGCTCGAATTCAGGTCAGTTGCGCAACTTTGTTTTTGCAAAGAGTACCTTAGAAATAACAAACTAGATAACAGGACACACTGCAAAAACGGGGCTTTAAGTATTTTCATCATCGTAAACGAAAAAAATGAGTTCAAACATGTGAAAATCTGCGACGGTGCCCATAAGAAAAATGAAACTGATAACGATGTCGAAAATCGAAACGTCGGATTTTAAATAACCCTCGTTGTAGAAAAGAAAGAGTATCACTGCTAAAGTGTCTAGTATTTTGAATTATGCCGAGGAAAATAAAAATATTTCCTAAAATTTAAGTTGTTACGAATATCTTCGAGTTATAACAATTTTTTAAATTTAAAATGGCACATTCCCTGAACTCCAAATTGGGCACCTTTACCCTAAGTTAACCAATCACGCGTCTTTTACGGTCACCAAGATCCTGACGGTCGAGCTGCAAAACAAGACATCATGCACAAGGCAAGGGAGGGTCGTTACCATAAATTCCAGAACGACTATAATAATTTAACCGGCCTCCTACGGGGTGTTTAATGTTTTCTTTTTAAATCTCTATTTTTCCTTCAAATCCAAATCTAATTCTTTGCGTAATTTCTTCAATTATCTACCAGTGTGGTGTGGTGTGAAATGACCGCAAAGCAGATTTGCTTGCAAAATTCGATTTTGTAACTTTATTAGTTTGTACCTACTCCTGCGTAAACGCTTAAAATTTCAAACTATTTGGTGGAAAAAATAACTCTTGTATCCAACGTGATCTTTAGTAGCATCAGTTGTCCTAATCTATCTATTCGCAAACATCTACTATCTAGTTAAAGATTTGTTCTGTGTTTTATATTTTTACGATTTCTAATCAGTTTCAGAACCAACTCTTTATTAAAATGTAAGTGCACCCCTCATTCCCTCCAACTCAAAAAGCAATGAAATACCACTAATTAGTATGTAAAATGCAGAACGTTACACCATATCATTTGCGTGCCTCCGAACCATTTATTTCTTATTTTCTTCATTTTTCTATAAACCGCTGTCACCCCTCCATTTTCGTGCTATTAATAAGCAAATGACCTTAGTTAAATAAACCATTTGTCCAATAACCGTTTTATAGGAGTACATTACAGGTTCATTCAAATAGACAGTAACAAGGGTGATAATTAATGAGTGCTCACCGAGGCCCGCCCATGGGCGGTCTCCGGTAAGCACAACCCACAGGTAACCAAAGACTTCCAACAGTTTGTGCGTGGCCTGCCGTTTGTCTACCGCTTTTCCACATCTTCCTGATGGTGAAACGAGGACCGAAAACGCGTGGTGAATTCTTAATTACTCTGGATTCAATTTTCCATAATTATTAATCATTCGTTTGGGATTTCGCGATTGGCTGCGGCCCATTAGACGGACATTAGCACCGGATAATTATGAATTTTCCAATTGTTTGGCCATAATAGTAAGTTAGTCATTTGGTATTTTTATCAATCGATTGCGATATAAGTGGTTGTCAGAATTCTAACGTCGTACAATCTGTATTCGTTTATATGGAGCCATTTAAATCATTTCCCGGAAGTTGGAGATGAACAAGGCACATCGTTACTTCGTTAATTAATAGTTTATTAAATATATTTTTGTTGCTTCGTATTGCAGCAGATTTTGAAAATATTATTTTTACCACGTACTGATGTGTTCCGAAGGTGCTTAGCGGGATTCGGGATTTACCAAATGCCCTTCCAGACTGTCCATGGACCGCGCAATCGCGGTCAGACCATCCTGAGTTTGCAATCTTAGACACTCTGTTTCCTGCAAAAAGCCAATAATTTTTCTAACTATGCCATAGTATTATTTTTAAAAAATGGTAAAAAACACGTATATAATTGGCAGAAAACAATTTCAAAGAACGAGTAATTTATAAAACAATCAGAAAGAGTCGGCAAAGAGCAAACTTAGAGTCGAATTGTGTTAACTCTTTCAAAAGTGTATGTTCTGAGACTAAAACTTCAATATAAAACCCATAAAAACGCGCCACCACGGCACTGTCACGTCGGCTTGGGTCTCATGTAGTTGTCTACACAGCTTCTACCATGTACCATAAAAAATTTCTCTCGGACTCTGAAAAATTCGAGCTTTTTTTTAGTTCAGATTCAGATTATCAAAACTTTTTACATAAAATAATTCGCCCAGATGAGACACAAGTGACAAACAATGGAATTTGCCACAGGACTCTGCAGGATTGTGCATCACCAACTTCGCTTTGGGTGCAACATGTGGTTTGGAATATTTGGCTCTCGAGTAATTGGTCCTTTCTTTGATAACCATTCCAAAGGGGCTTGGATGAGGCTTTAGAGAATCTCCCGTTGACTTAAACACAAAACTGGTGGTTGCAGCAGGACGGCGTCCTCGCACACATAACGTAAAACTCGTGCGGGAATAGATATCACATGTGTATGTACATGTCCTGTAAAATGAATAGGGACCCAGTTGAAACATCCTTGGCTAGCCCGTTCTCCAGACATGACCCGTTAGACTCTTTCTTTGGGGCTTCATGAGAAATTATGTTTATGGACGTACCATTGAGACCCAAGAAAAACTACGAAGGAGAGTTTTTGAAGCTTCGGCAACCGTCCAGTCGTTACTTAAAGCTTTAGCTGACGGAGTAAAACTGGCAAAACTTTACTTTTAGTTAGAAAAATTGGCCGGAAAATAAATTTTTTCTGTCTACATAGTGTGGTATATATGATGGTGGTATAATATTATATACAGTGGGACAGTTTTAGAGCGTCTACACATTGTGCTGGACTTGGTGCCAAAACTTACAACAAGATATTAAACCCTTCCAAATGGGGTCGAGCTTAGTCAAATTTACACTTTTAAATGTATTCTAAATTGTCACATTGGCTTACTTGCCACAAATCAAGGTAAAATATTGGTTGAATAAAGCATATAAATGTTTCCTAATAAATGCTATCGGCTTAAGTTGCTACTCGCCTTTATTTTCATATGCGCATAATGTTTACCAATTTAAATTATCTACCTTAACTAGGCTACTTATTTATATGAATATACATAGTTATCACTGCCAATTAGTGAGCCACAATCAACACGAGTAATTAACGAGGCTAAAATAGTGTATGCCATTTTTTAGATTTGCATTTTGCGTTTCAATATTCGGATATTTCTGTGCCAAATTATAATAAATTTAAATTTAGTTGACAGTCTTTTAATGTGGTTAAATTGCCTAGGTGAAGGTTAAATGAACATCTAAAATAATTTCACGTAAAATTTTTGAGTTTATCCCAGTGGTTCATAAACACTGAATCGGGAGATGGTGCTCGAATCGACGGTGCAAGTGTGAAAAGGAATCCAAAACGTAGAAAATGCAAATAGTGAAATGGAATACAAAATAAGACTAAGAACCGGCACTGTACTGGAATGGTTCAAGTGTTAATTTAATTGAAAAAAAAAATTTTTTGACAAAAAAATATAGATGGAAATAAGTGAATAACAGAGGAATACTTCGAAAAGAGCGAAAAAGAAACAAATAAAGTACAGGAACTGAACGAAGGGAATTGACTTCAACGAATATATAAATGCAAAATCAAAAATGATCTGAATTTATAAGTTCTCAAATTAGAAAGAACGCAAACTGACAAATTACGCAATTTATGGCGAAATACAGACCAGCTTGAAAAAAATTGAAAAAAAGATGTGAAGCTCTGTATCGAGATCCCAGTGTTGGTAATTGAGTCCTCTGAACTGACCAAAGCAAAATTTTCCGAGAGCTTAAAGCTCGTTTGGGTGGAAATGAAACTTTTAATTTGGGAAACCAGCATCTACGCCTATGTAATTAACGAGGAAATACCAAAGAGTACAGGGATAATGAAATAAACCCAATGCGAAGAAGGCTTCCAGCGAGGAAACCAATTTTCTTATGTTTTATTAGGTACTACAAAATCTACGCCAATGCTTCGATTATATATCTACATGACAGCGTGAAAAAAAAAATTATTTACTCCAGCGGCAGAGAAAAATTTCATTAAATTTTTTTAATTCAATATTTTCATGCCTGTAATGGTCGAACGTACCTGAAGATGTATTTTTGATTCTTCGTTACTCCACATTGATAAGCGTTATTCACCATTGCAGACCCAAGCAGCTGCTAATACAAATTAAGGAGGTGATGGATGAGGCATTCGAAATGGATCTTTCCACCAAAACCAAAGAAGAAACCATCGCTCCGGAGACCGGGAGGCTGCGCACTGCCAAGTCAATATTTTCCATTAGCAGTTTAGTTAACATTGGAGAGACTTTGGAGAGTATTGACGTCACTGATCCAGGTAAGGTAACATAAGGTCATCAAGGGCACCAAGAGGCGTCAGTTTTCAGCGGTCACTTAAATGACTCTCGACAATTATAAACTTCTTGTAGTACTTGGTACGGCGTAACGAATAACGATCGAAGACTCAACCTCAAGGAACACTTGTTTGAATTTATTTCACTAATTCAATTTTCTGAGAATAAGCAGGACTTAATTTTGTTTGAAAGACATCGGTTAGCTTTTCCTGAAGCGTGACAGTGGTAACAAAGCAATCGCCGGAGCGTACAACTTCGAACTTCCCGTCATCGTCATCTTGATTGAAGGTTTATCCGCTTTTTTGATGATTGTTTTTGCCGGTTGTGAAAAATACGGGTGTTCTGTTTTCGTTTCATTATAAACGCTATAATCAAATTAAATTTTATTAATGTTTTTGTACGATTCGATATCTTCGGCGTTGCAAAAAATTCGACGGGAGAAGAAGCGTTAATTTCAGGTCTCCCCGTGCAATAATGTAAACTCAATGGTTGTTGCGCCACGACTCGACCAAGCGACCAGATCAAGCGGAGATGAATCATACGTTGGGGTACGACATGGTGGACAAGAGCCGTTTTAGGTTCTGTTATCGCCGTGCGCAGAAACTGAGTCTGGAGAAAAAACGTTAATTTCGGGTTTCCACTTGGAACGAAAGAAATTAATTTCGGGTTTCCACTTGGAACAAAATAAATTAATTTCGGGTTTCCACTTGGAACAAAAGAAATTAATAATGAACCAAGTAAAAAAGCAATTGAAACGTTAGGTACCTAGACAGATTCTTCGGAGGAAACCGCATACACAAATAAGCGACACCAGCAAATTCTTGTGCTAATGACGAAAGTGTAAAATTCTAATTGGTTCTGGCGGATGTTTCCCTCTCCAGTGAAACATTTGCTGTGAAAGCAAATGCAAACACTATGAGATAAATAATACAAAAATACATTCATTGAATCTATCCGCATAAAGTAAGTGCGCCCTCCGGCTTTAACTCTCTGGTGCTAGAGCCAGGAGAAACATGACTGTTATCAGATGTCCCATGTACAGCATTATATCAACATTTTGGCAAATGCATCATATATGCACCGAAATTCCTCTCTTTTGATATCCAGTTTGTCAGCTGGAATCTTCGTAACATTATTGTTTGCATCTCCTACATATACAGGGCGTCCTTTTCAAGTGCGTTCACTATCAAACGGCTGGAGCCAGAACGTTGGTTATAGCAGACAAAAGTTGGCGTTTGTGGAACCCGTTTGGGAAACCTTTGCAATGTTGCCACATATCGTGTGACAGGGATTTTTGGGCAAAAAATCGACGAACTAATATCATTTTTCGTGCGATGAGTGTTCCTCACTGACTGAAGAATTTTTTTTTCATAGTGAGGCTCTGCAGTCAAAATATTTAACCTACATATAATTTCATTTGATTAATTTTCTACGCAGGTTTCTCGTAATCACATCCCAAAATCTTCCCATAATTTGGGGTTATGCACCGCATATATTGTCATTTCGATAATTTAATTCGTTTAGGAACCCAACGCTTCCCTTGTAGTTCACTTACTAATGCATCTATAATCTTCTGTTATTATTTTTCAACTCAGACAGATCTCTGGAGACTAAAACTAAGATTCACACGTGGACTTCAGTTCACTTACCTGCCGTTTGCTCGCACGGGCCCTTATCGTTGGATTTTCTCAAGAGCACTGCGCTTGAAAGACAACTAATTGAATTATCCGTCCCAAAACACATTGGTGGTCTAATTAAAACATTAGAATCCATGATCCCTTTTGGCGATGGTTAATTTAAATTTCATTACAAGAACAAATTATAATTTATGATCTATATGGCGCCGGAACTTGTTCAACACTCAAAAATTATGTAAATATATTCAAAGTAGTTAGGTGAGGTATCATTTGTTAAACCTGAAAATTATTTTTTGACATTATTTGTGCATTTTAATTCATGCCTTTTTAACGGGGTGCTTTCAAACTATAAAACGAAATGAACAGAATTAAACATTGACGTTTATTGAGCATAAACTTTGTGTCTGTAGTGGTAATTTTTTAGGTTCTATAAGATTGTGTAAATATAAGGATTTAATTAATTTAACAAGTCGTGGCGGTTGTAGACTTTTAGATGTTTGTTTTTCTTAATTATTTTGTCGCTTTTCGGTAATTCGAAAAACATAACTTCGTCCCTGTCACGAGACTCCCCCTCATAGCGCTCCGTTTTCCTAATGTTATTAATCATCTAGAACCGCGCAGTGCTTCGACTGCATCGCGAGAAATCCGAAAAACGATAAAATTATAAACATTTTAAATTTCAAAATTAAAAAGTCACATTTTCTACTTTCGAGCTCCGCCCGAAATTCTAACATTCAAAAAACGAATCCCGGAGTAACCACAGGTGCGAATTACGTAACTCACATACAGCGCACTGCTAGCGATTGCCGATAAAATCGTACATTAATGGAGTTCATTAGTGAACGGCTTTGTAGAGGAATGCGATAATGATACCTCTATGAAAAAGTCACTTTAAAACATTCATTTATGAAGTGAAGCAATTTACCTAATATGTGCATCGGTAAGTAATACTTTACCGTATGCTGATTGCAGTTAGTCAAGATAGCTATTGCCGTTGAGCGCGATCATGTATCTGCCTCGCGTCATTCGCTCAGCAATCGGGTGCGGTAATAGTACATTACCTTATGATAACAGTAAGAAGCGTGTTACACGCGAGAAGTAATTTCCGTTAGCGCAGTAGAAAAACAAACTTTACACCACTCGGTCGGGCAAAATAACACCTCGCAGGCTCGAACGAGTGAGACGAAGTGCCCCAAAATTCCTGCGAAATAGACAGACGACGAAGAGAAGCCAGGTCTTGGATTATTTCATCTTCCGTATGAGTCAGACGTTACAATGATTATGGATATCAAAGGCTTCGCCCTGCAATTTGCAACTGCTCCTACACACAATCAGACATACACAATTGAATCGAGAAAAGCAGTTAAATCCCGGAGTGCTCTCTTGAAGGCGGATTCTGTAATCGGCGGCCAAATGCTTCAATCTTAGAGCGTTGCCTACGAATGTCTCCTAATCCGGATCAATTAAACCGGTCCGATCCGGATTTTCGTATTAGAATAATGAGCAACGAACGGTAAAATGATGGTAAATTATATGGTTTGAACAAATATGATCGGTTTATTTAAAAATTTATATAACGACGTCGTTTAAGCATTATTTTGAAAATTTTGTAATTATTCCGTGGCGAATACATCCCCGTCCAGCCTCCATTGCACGCTGGCGAAGCATTCTAAGTGTGGTCATGCGCGATGGTGGTTTTCTCTGCCCACTGAATGCACGTGGATAAACATTTAATAGTCTCGTTTTCCAGGGACGCCTCTATTTAATTGTTGCAGAACATTCCCCTAATCGCCGATATTTTCATGAGGCCTTTTATTAGCTACACTTCTGAGACATAAATAAAAGTAGTTCAGCAACTACCTTTCATTCTCTCAGTTCATAGTTGGGGATTCCCTGCGCTATTCGCGTACAGTCCGGGTCAGAGAAACCGTGATGGATCCGGGCCACAAAGGGGCACAGTAGAAAAAAAGATTTTTTCAATTTTGTCCCAACCGCAAAGACATCCGTATTACAGGGTGTTCGGATTAGCGGAGCTTAATTGCAGCTCGCCAAATCAGTTGATTTTGTCAATCGACATCGCAATGGAAATGACACGTTTGGCCTGACTTGGCATCTTGCCATTACGCAAGAGAGATGCAATATTGGCTTCGACAAAACAACATTCCATTTGTGCTCAAAAACGATAATCCTCCTGATCTGCCTCAAACCGGCCGAACTGAAGATTTTTGGGCACGTTCATCTCGCGAAGTATACGGTGGAGGGTAGAAAACATAAAATGAACAACTACGACGTAGAATCTTTGAAATGTTATGCGAAATTGACGTTGAGCTTGTCTAAAACTTAATGTTTGATATACGCAGAGAACTGCGTCTCGTGGAGGTGCCATGGACCTCTTTGTGTGATTTAAAATAAAAAGGGGCCTGCAGTCAAGCTCTCAATTAAAGTAGATAACAGATGATCCAAATGTTTTTATTTATTACAAAAAACTCTTGCCTACGATGTAGTGCCAAAATCTTGAGGCGTACGTCGCTCCCTAAATTCAGCAATCTGGTCCCCGGCAGATAAACTCCGATCTGAGGGCTTAAATGTATAGTTATAACTACATTGTATCAATTTGTAGAAATCTCAGTCAGAGTGCTTCCTATAATTCAGCCTGCAGGAATTTCAAATATTGCTCTCCCATCCAGTCGATGCGTAGATTTATGGGAAAATAATTGACGTGAACATTCATTACTTAAAGAACCTGTTTTAGTCTGCATTAAATGAACAAAAAAGACAAAAATTCCCTATTAAAACTGAACAATTTCGACTTTTACTTACAGTCGATGCAACGTACTTCGCAGCCTCATCTCATCATCATCCCAGTTATAATTTCATTCTTCAAGGACGTGGACGTCGTTGAGAAAAAGCAAAAGATCACCCAAATGGTCTCTTTTTGTCATATTTTAAGTGCTTTTCTGGGTTACAATGTGTTGATCATAAAACTGAGACATCCGCGAGATGAAATAAGTAATTAAAATCACATCTGACTACCGTCCAATTACAGAGAAGCATTGAGCTGCAACAGTCTTATAAAATTCTCTCTAATTAAAAAGTTTTTCTGGGGTTCCGGTTGAGCTAACCACAAGTTCATTACCAAGATATTAGATTCGAGCATGACCCAACGCTTTTTTTGTCGTTTTGTTGACTTTAACCACTTATTGACAATACCTCGTTATATCTGAAGCAAATCGAATCAGACCCGTATAAAACAATATATTTCCAGCCCGATAAATCAATGAACTAAATCAACATTGTTTTTCGGCTCAAATTAGAATGGTACCACGTAATTATATACTTTTTTCTGTGTTCATTTCCTTTAAGATTTCGTCTGTTTCTTTGGTTAATTTATTACATGCTTAAATAAGTCAAAATTGAATTACCTAAAAACTGGAAATGCTTTCCGTTACTTTTCTTAGCGGTAGGTAGGAAGAATAATTAATCACTGACGTTGAATATGTAATTTATTTGCATTTATTAGAAGTTCCGGTGGGTCCAATTGAAATTAATCCCATAATAGAGAGCATAATACTGAATGAGGCGATATTTTCTATTTGAACAGGATCCCGTATTAATGCAATGCACATTGCTGATTTAGGTGTTTTTCATGCTCCAGATGATCGGCATATTTGAAACGATCATTTTCTTTGTGTCACTCGTATTTCACAAAACTGAATTAATTAATTTTATTTGCATTCGCCATAAAAAAAATCTGGAGTGTCCGAGCGGTGATGTAGGCGCTTCGTCTTCGAGAAAGCTCATCGTTGCTGGGGACCACCATAAAACATCACTGTAAAATTTGGGGGAGACAGACTAGAAATCAGAAAGTGAACGGAAAGAGGCGGAGGTCACACTTAGGAACACGGACTCGCCGGTATCACCACAATTATCCCACCTCCTCCTCCTCCTCCTCCTCCTTCTCCTCATCCTCCTCCTCCTCCTTCTCAATACCCCGAATCCGGGATCCTTCTTTAAAAAGAAGTGCCGGCTATGTTTGTCAAGTGTGAGCGAACAGTGGGAGTTTTGGAGGACTATCACTTAAATGTCCGTGAAGTAGGTGGGAACGCGACCAACCCCCATTGGCGCGGTTACAAGACGTTCTTGAAATGCTTCGTTTTGAACCCACAGCATGGTTTCGAAATCGGGAATAAAAGAAATATATTCAGTGAATCACTAGGAGGGGGGTACTGCCCGGTGTTGGCCTGCTTTTTCTCCAGATCTCGACCTCATCGAACGTGTCTCGGTCATGCTAAGCGGACAATTAGGTCCAGAACTTCTGCAGTTCGACAAACTAAGCAAGTGGAAGCTGTTTGGGCTGCGACCCGGGACAATTTGGGGGCAATTGCGATTATTTGTTTCCGACAATTTACTTTAAGCGTGAAAAGGTGCAAGAATGCTGCGATAAGAGCCCGTGGACGGCACACGCGCTATTAATGAAACGAACTGTGCACGTTTTTCTTGTTGAATGTTTCTGTTATGCACTTTCTTTAAAATTCAATATTTACCTGACTAACTTCCGATAAATGCCTCGTTCGGTTTTTACTTTCGAAAATCGCCACACGGCGACCTTTAACCGCGCCTTTGGGACGGTAACATACAGGGTGTCATTAAGTACGACGCCCTGTGTCTCGGAAACGAAGCAGTACTGGACCTATGTTTGTATACATTTTTCATCTAAGAACCACCCAAAAACTAACTCCGTGATGTTTGACCACAGGTTTTGACACCCTGTATAGTAATGTCAGCGCATTCCGGGCAGAAAGAGAACCTAAGGTGACATTCCGATAAGCCATCTCTAAGAAGTACCCAGTCGTACCTCCATCAGTTAAACAACTTAATGTTGTATTACTGTGTGTTGCCAAGAACAAGCCAAAACGTAAAACAATAAAAAGATATTAGATTAAAGGAAATGCAATATACGACCCAATTAATCATTTTCGACGGAATTATTATCTATGCAAAACTGTTTTGAAGGTTTGAAGAAATATGTTTATTAGCTTTCGCTTAAACTGATTAGCTCAGCTTGCTAACAGTACTTTATATAATGCGTCAGTACAGGGTACTAATTAATAAACTAATATAAAAAAGGTTGAGAGAGATTAGGTTACTCGTTAGGGGAGATTATTAACAGCGCAGGTAGTATATAAAATAAAACTTCTAATTATGGAAATATGTTTGAAATTAACGTTAAATATTTGTGCCACCATTGACTATTACATCAGAATTTGAAAAAACCTTAAATATATATACAGTGGTGAAAAAAAGTATGGAAACTTTTGAATTTTGCATTTAAATTAGACACTAAGGAATATAGGCAAGAACCATTACTTGAAGTATAAACTAAATATATTGCTCATTTATTTAAACAATAAAATTAAAATTTTCATTCGCAAGTGCGCCCTGTAGAAAATAAATTCAAAATTTACAAGGAAAAAAGTATGGAAACTTTAACGTTTTAAGAATACATTTACAACAAAAAAGTTATTAATAATTTGTAGAGTAACCATTAGCGTCTAGAACTGCTTGGCATCGTTTGGGCATAGAATCAATTAATTTTTGCAGCGTCTCGTTTGGTATTTTAGACCATTCCAATTTAATTATTTCGAAGAGTTCTTTCAAATTTTTAATATTTGAATGAGTCCGAATCCGTTGATCCAAAATATTTCACAAATGTTCGATTGGGTTCAGATCTGGAGACTGAGATGGCCATTCAAGTTTGTTAATATTTTTCTGCAAAAACCATTATTTTACTATCTTTGCAGAATGCTTGGGATCATTGTCCTGCTGAAAAACCCATATAATCGGCATTTCTTCTTCTGCAAACGGTAATATTTTGTTCTCTAGAATGTCTTTATCTTGAAATCGATCCATACGCCCTTCAATTAGAACGATCGGCCCAACGCCAGATCTCGAAAACACACAAACACAAATCATCTTAGCACCCTCAAACTTTCGATGTAAACTTTTTAAAGTTAGGCCCTTGTAATATAGGCAAATTTTACACAAAAAATTCGTCATCTATATATCAGGTCGGGTACTATTGGGATAGTCCTCGTATAATAGAAGGGTACGATTTTCAAGGACGACAAAGTTCTTTTAATTTATGGAGAGACCGTAGTTAGTACTACACAAACAGAACAGTTGCCAGTACTCATTTTGACACTCTCAAAATCTTCTACGGAATAGTTTTAGAATTATCTCACATAGTATATATGCTGCGTGGCACAGAACAGAGAACACCCCGTAAAAATGGTTTTATTTAAATCATTTTTGGTACGCATGTTTCTTACCCTAAAACAAACACTTCAATAAAAAAATAAGCAAGTTTTATTGTTAAAAGCAAAGAAAAAATGAATAATTTGTCGGTCCTCCGCGGTGTCTTATACATTCTTGTGCACTTCTAGGATCTTCTGAAATTATTAATGTTCACTTGGGGGATCTCATTTCAGGCTAACTGGACAACATGACATAGCACTGCTAGGGTTTGTGGGGGCTGAAGTAAATTATGCAACCTTCTACCTACAATATCTCAATTGGTGAAAGGCCTGGAGATCGAGGTGGTTAAAGTAACAAATTGAACGCATTTTGTTGAAAGAAGTCCATAGGCACTCTAGCCACATGTGGTCTTGCGTTGTCTTGCTGGAAAAGTGGATTAACAAGAATTTCCAGATAACGCACAAGATGAGGTTTAAGAACTCCTTGGATATATCGTTGGGCTTTTGTACTGCCTGTGATGAAAAGTAAAGGTGACTTGCTACCATAGGGAATAGCACCCCAAACCATTACCCCAACAGTCTGATGGACATGCCTCTGCATTGTAGACTGAGGATCCCGTCTTTCACCTCGTCTTCTTCTTACTCTTGCCTGACCATCATGCATACCCAAACAGAATCTGGTTTCGTCACTACACACGATATTATCCCACTTCCCATTACAATGTATCCGTTCTCTGTATCACTGGAGTTGATTTTAACAATGATTTAAAGTGAGGGTTAACACAAGATAGAGACGGTAGAAAATCAGTCCAAAACTACTTATCCAGCGATAAATGGTTCGAATCTCAATGTGCCTTCCACACTCAACAAACCACTGATGCGCCTGCGTCTTCGACGAGACGAGCCCATCTCTTAGGATCATAATTCGAAGTTGGCGATCTTGGCGTTCTGTAGTTTTTCGGGATTGTCCAGTACCTCTCCTTTTGCTTGTTTACTCTTGTTGGAACCATGCCTGACCACATCTCACTATAGTGTTTTCACTACGTTTCAATCTAGTGGCAATTTCCCTAGATAACCGAGAAGCCTCTCATAGACCCACCATTTGACTTCTCCCCAACTCGTTCATTTGATGAAAATTTCTCTGCATTCTGGATCTAAGCATATTTGGTTTAATCTAAAAACAGTTTTTACGCACACTATACGCCAATAAATGATATTTTGCAGTCATATTGTTGATGTTTCATTGGAATTTTTATAGTAAAAAAAAACCAAAAATTCCTGATAACTCGTAAATACATTGATAAATATGACTGAAAATTTAATCGTTTTTTGTGTTCCCACACACAAACATGCATACCAAAAATATTTAAGTAAAACCATTTCTACGGGGTGTTCTTTTTTCTACGTCACGCAGTATGCATGCTGTAACAATCATTTTTAACCTCGAAACTCATTGAGTTTATCCACTTCTTATGTTCCTTATGGCGCAGGGGTCAAACACACAAAGACCATTTCTTCAACTTAATTGGTGGCGCTTTCGTTGCCGATGGGTTCAGTCGAAAAGTCTTACTAATAAATGTTAACCCATTTAGTAACCAATTAGAGTGCAAAAACAAATTATCTTTAATTGGTTAGTCAGAGTACTAATAAAAACAAAAGTCAGTAATAAATTTTAATCAAGTAAAGGTATACGAAACAATGTGGTGCGCCCTTAGGGTCGATGCCAATTATTCTACATTTAATGTCGGCACGACTAGACAAAGGATTTTTATGACTCAAAGGAGGAGAGAAACAAATTAATGCGTCCGCATATTTATTGCCAGAGCAGCCGGATTAAATTCCTGTGAGGGTACGCTTGTTCGTATTGGTTCTCGTTTTTGAAGTTTTTAATTTTTTTGATTTAAGGTTCGCAGCCCCTTGGAAAAAATACTAGCTACAACCTACTAGTATTCTCTCCTGAGATAACAAGATTTTCAATCACGTCCCTCTCCTAATATTGCTTTCTAACCCCTGACGACCGAGAGTGTCCTGTCGTGAAATCCTAAAGTTCTCGTGTAGAGAACCTTATTGGTACATTTCTACTGACTTCCTTGGTTCTACAGTTTTTAGGTGACCACTAGAGCAACGAAAAATATTTTCTCCTGTCATGGCAAGGTTTTGGAATATCTCTTCTTTGTGTTCGTAATCGCATTAGATTCCTAAACGAATGCAAAAGCAGCGGAAAGTGTCCTCTTCTGAGTAAAGAACCCTACTATTACTTATCTCTTACAAAATTTTACTAGTTGCTGACCATCTTTAAAGCTGCGGAGCATACTGTCTGTTGAACTAACAAGGTTTTCAATATGCGTAGGCAATCATAGGCGTATTTTCTGAAGGTTTTTGAACAGTGCAAGAAACGTACAGACTGTCCACGCGAAAAGTCCCACCCCCCTCTCACTTTTGAATATATTGAAATAAGAGAAAAATTCTAAAAAAAAGTGCTTGAAAGTTCCTGTACTTTTTCCAGATCGTCAGCAGTTCTATACAAGATGTTTGACAAACGTGTGCCAACCCGACATTGCATTTTTTGAACGATTAAGTATTTATTTTTTAACACATTTAAATTCTGCTTTTTATCACGAATTTTGTGATTAATGTAATTCCTCAAATCTTATCATTCTTGAAATATTTACAGAAATTTACTGCCGTGCAACATGGCTCGATGGCGGTATTCTATAAATATATCTGTCGGCTTTGAAAACAATATGGCTGATATGGTCAGTAGTGGTCATTTATTTTGTCATTGTTATAGGTTGTCTCAAAATTTAATTCGATAATTTATTGCTTCAATAATCAATAATTTCTATGAAAAATGGTATATATTGAAGAAGAAATATGCCGAATTTTGTCAATTTATTTAATATGAGAAAACGCTTCAAAAGGTATATTTTATTTTTCTTATTTTCTAAATCTAATATTTGCTTTTCAGCCCAACAAGAGTATAATTAATATTAATAATTAAAATTTAAATTAAATTAAATTAAAAACAATGGCAATAAGGCAGAATAAACTTATCCCTTTTTTTTATTTTTATTTTACAGGTATTGTTCACATTTCCTTCCATCATGTTCAACACATAATTGATGTATTTTTTTCAAATTTTGCAGGAATTTTGTTATCATACCACTTCGATTGATGTCATTGATTATATTTGACACACTCCGTTATAATTATAAAAATAAAAATTATATGATCTGAGATATGACCTATATGCACCATCGGTCAAAATTTAATTGACTATCACTGAATGTTAATATTTTTTCATTGTTAATAATGGCATTAAAAGTGATAATTTTATTTAAGAAGGTAAACACTTTGTTATAAAAGAAACTAATAATAATAATATTTAACTAATGGATGCTTTCTACGTAGAAACTTGTTCGCATAAAGCCGCGCGGCATCGGAAGGCCCTTCTCCAAATACTAACAGCATATCAAATTTTTCACAAAAAAAAAAGCATATTTTTTTAAATGACTCATTTTCAGACAAAAAATGACCTCTAGATCAAAAAATTAAAAATTAATAGGGCATTACATTTAAAAATCGAAAGTTGAGGCTTTTGCGGTTAAACCGAAAGTGCAAAATAAACGCCATTAAAGTCAATTAATCGACTCTATTTTCATGTAGCTTCCCTCCAAATTTCAACTTTCTGAGTTTAAACAGAAAGAACTCATAAAGGCGAGCTATAATCTTCTTGAATCCGCCGGTATATAAATTTTTGAATATTTAGTTGACTTCTCACTTCTAATGAATAATTATTAAAGTCAATTTACTTTTGTTCGATAGCGTATATCGTTGAATTCATGATAAAACGCAGAATTTAAATGTGTAAAAGAAGTAACGGTCAATTGTTCAAAAAATACAATATTCGGTTGGCAAACGCTTATTAAACACCCTGTATAAAATTACTGACAATCTTGAAAAACTACTTGAACTTTCGAGCACTTTTTGTTAAAACTGTTTCTTCTATTTAAATATATTAAAAAGTTAGAATGGCGTTGGAGTTTTTGCATGGACACTCCCCACATAGGGGAACTGAAAATGGGCTGAACTTAAAAGGTTTTTTTCATATTAATTGGCACCTAATGTCTGGTAGGGTGACCTATGGTACTGCTCTAAACAAAAGAAGAAATATTCAGGGTGTTACTGACTGATTCGATTCCGAACACCCACTGCCTGAGCTTCTTTCCCAAAGTTTTTTCAAATCTTCACAGTTACTCGTGTGCTGTTACCTCGATCTTTCAACTCTAAGTAACTTTTAATTAGTGCTCATCATCTTGCATGCCAATTTAATTTTACCAACTCCAATCATTTTGCGATTTAACAAAAGCTGGTAAACAATTACGCCAGTGCGAGATAATTTTACGGAGTTTCTATAGCAATTACCCGTTTAGTTTATACAAAAAGCAACGTTGCTGGTGACAATTTTTTTCCCCGTAGGCCCCGATATCATCGGCAATTTGCCAACGATTCCCAGGACATTAGAAACGACAAAGAAATTGCCTTTAATTATAATATTTAATAGCGGTTTCTTTATTCTGCTGATGAAATTGTCATCCGGCGTCATTAAGCCGGGTTCACCAAGATAGCAGAGGCGCCTGGTGACTAATTGAAGACCACCCTTAAGTTGCCGAAAAATCGTTAGGTGTATACTTCCGTCCGTTGTTGACTAAATTCGGATCCGATTAAAAAGAGATCAAGGTTAAGCCGATTTTGAAAAACACACTTTTTAACTCTACAATTGATATATTAGCGACCGGAGGGTACTAATTTTGGATGGTGACAAAGGACAGAGGATGGATACCTAATTTGTTTTCGCCAAGGACAAAATGTCTCGCTTTTTTGCACATACTTTTTTTATGACGTAAAATTCATCATTTTTGCACACGAAGCTCTTTGAAATTAATAAATCACATGGTAAGTTTACGTGTGCATTCGGCTTAAAGAGTTAACATCGCTACGCCATAATTTTATTGACATTTAACATACTTCGGTAAACATGACAAACAGTTCTTAACGGACGGGTACAGTTAAAGTCCTCACCATAACACTTTATCATAGACTGCTAAATTATATTATTTATGTTTCGGTGTAGTATTCGTGCAACTCAATTTCACAATGCCTCTGCTGGTATTTCCTATAAGTTTCTGTTGCAAGATTGAATTAATAAGAAATGAAACCTCCATACACCAGTAAGAATTTATTTTAAAGAATACTTATGTTAACGAGTTGTGGAAAATCAAAATAGGAATGACAACGAGTCCCCTAAAAAACATAGGCCAAAAGCAAATGACCTGCCGCAGGTTCTTCAAAGACTAAAAACTAAACTACTTTCTAAAAAGTACCAGCAGAACCTTTTTGCGCCATTTCACCAGAAGAACCCCCAAATTGACATGATTTACTTCAGATTTTCCAGATGAGTTGGCATATGGCCCTTATCCTAGCAAGGTCGCCTAAAATTCTTACGGTACAAGTAACGGACAAAAGCAAAACATTCAAAATATATATGTCCAGTGTCGTATCATTATTTCAACAGTTTCGAATTCCAAATTTCACATTTTCCATCGAATTCACCGCTGAAAAACACTTTTCACCCAATTAGTTAAGTAGAATGTGCTCTATTGTGGAGAGGAACCTTTTTGTCACGAATTTATATTGTAACACCGTGGCGGTGGTGTAATGAAAAATGTTGGGTAATACTCGACCAATACATAAATAACATACGTGGGTTGATTATTATGCTCCCTATTGGGCTTGTAACGTTAATATCTATAAAAATCTAGGAAAATCGTGTATAAAAAAAAACCCTGCTGTAAACAGAACATTAAGATACGTGGCAGACTTAAAATACTATTCTTCCATTTGGCGATTTCCAAGAAAATTGTACACGTCTTTTGGACGATAAAAGCAAAGAAATCACGCATTTTCACGCCCCTTGAAACCCATTAAATTTTGAAAATATTTGGAAAGGTTGCGGATAGTTCCATTTCCAAAAGAAAGGAGTCCAAAAATCTTCCAAAATATCTGAAAACACGTGTACCTTCAGAGAGCTTCAAATTTTCACGATTTGCAGAACGCTAGAGTTTCATCAGTGATGAGCATCGGATTCATTTTCTTCATCTTAAAGATCTTATGATTAATATATAATCTTCCTTGGAATGTGCCTGCAGTAATATGCGTTTGCTGGACTCTCACTGAATGATATCGGCAAGATTTCGCGATAGAACAAGACACTCAGTAGGAACACACTCCTATAACCTGCAAGTCAATATTATTCAAAAGTAGGGAGAATTTCAGTCACGTTCAGTCTTCTTTTTAACGCTGAAAGCCATAATGGCTAGACCGACAAAATTACTCAATTTTAGATTGAAATATTACGAGGGTAGTACTAGAAGTACCCAACTTACCACTTACACTATACAGGATGTGTCCAAACATGTGCCGGAAAATGAAGGATGTGATTCTTTGGCTCGTTATAAGAAGAAAATTTCCTATTAACATTGGTGTGAAAAGCGCCGTTTTCGAGATAGAGGGTGTCAAAAAATAGTTTTCTTTTTCAGTTTTTTAACGATATCTCAGGAATCGTTTAAGATATAGAATTCAGACTTTGTACACCTTTTATCATTAATATTATTTAGGTTTTGAGCTCTACTTCAATTTTTTTCCATATGCTAGAGGTGGAGCTTTTATGGTTGCGTGAAATTTTTTTGTCCATAATTTTTACACCACTGGGAACATTAGCATTTTAGGCTCACAACAATTGTTGAAAATGGCCTCTTCCTATGGTAATGCAGACCTCCCATCTACGTCGTAGCGACTGACGCACCCGTTCGAAAATACCCGGAGTATTGCGGGTCGTATCGCAGGATTCAATAATGCAATTCTCAGTTTTTTAACAGTATTAACTGATGTAGTATAAACTAAACTTTTTAAATGACCCCACAACAAAAAATGTAAAACATTTATATCTGGGATTGAGGGGACCAATCCAATGTGGTCGAATTGTTGTGATTCTAAAATGCTAATTTTCCCAGTGTCGTAAAAATGAGGGGCAAAAATCTCACACAACCCTAAAATCCGCGCCTCTGGCATATGGAAAAAAATTGAAGTAGCGCTCAAAACGTAACTAATATTAATGGTAATAAGCGTTGCAAAATCTGAATTCTGTATCTGAACCGATTCCGGAAATATCATCAAAAAACTGAAAGAAAATGTCCTTGACATCCGGTATCTCAGAAACGATGCGTTTGCGGACTTATGTTAATAGAAATCTTTTTTCTTATAACCAACCACAGAGTCGCGCCCTTCATTTTCCGACGCATGTTTTGAAACACCCTGTACAAAACACAATCTGAGAGGATAAAATCTGGGGAATAGGGGGAAAAAATCCAAATCGAGTTGATTGATTTTTGGCTATCGCTATGACGAACGTGTGGACTGGTGCGTCATCTCGACGAAACAAGACTTTTTTTCGGTAAATTCTCATATCCAGCTGTTCGATCAAGTGGATGAGCATTCAAGCATGGAGGCATTTCAAAAAGCACTAGACAACGTTCAGATTAGTTAAGCCAATGCTTTATCATGTCTGTTAACTCACGCAATTTAACCGACGGTCTTCCAGTGCGGTTTTGTGGATTTTCACCACGATAATCTGGAGTGGTCAAATTTGAAGCGTCATTGGGTCGACTAAAGTGGAATTCGTCTTGGCAGGTCGTACGACCGCGTTCAAACTTTGTCACCCACTACTTCACGGTTATTAACGAAAGACCAGATTTCCCCAGAGCAGAATCTAGCTCCACCTTGATATCAGATGGACTAAGACCTTTCAAATGAAAGTATTGAGTCGATGACCAGTTTCTTCCATGCTCACAAACTCTAAGAGGTAAAAACGGCTCCAAAACCAATACAAATCAATGTGGGACACTTGAACATAGGATTTGTAAGGTCAGGTCTTTGCAGTATAGGCACGTTTTTGACGAAGAAAAGGCCATTTATACGTCATGTGGGGAACTTCTGCGGCTAACCTCGTACCTCTATGTAGGGAAAAAGCAAAACAATGAGGAATTCGCTGAACATTTTCGAAACCGAAAGAGTGATGCCAATATCCACTGTATTATTATATTTTCAAACCAAATTGTGGTTCCCTAATACACAAATATCTGATTTAAAAGTAAATTGCTTCGAATGGCGTGCTTACGAGCGATGCAGTGATCATTTGCGTGTCAACATTAATAAAATACTCCTAATACCTGAAGTTAGTCAGAAATCGAATTTGGAGGACTTGGAACGAAAACATTTTAATCCGAAAACGAGGGAAACCTAATAAAATTAGCTATATTCTGTGTTTGGTTAGTGCTTTATGGCAGGAACGCACGCGACTTCCTTCTTGTTAAGTTTTAAATTAAATTTAGTTCTGGTGTGCGTATGCAAATCGGTTTCTTTTACAATATGAAATCATCTCTCATTAATATTAATTAACACGAACAAAGAAGTATTAGATGTTGTGATTAGCTTTTGCAATTAAAGTGGATTTTTCAGTATCGCGAAGGAGCAAAAACTCCATTTCGGAAGCCAACCTCTGTCTTTTTGCATAAACGACTTCGATTTTTGAGGGTAATTGCCCCAGGCCAATTCCCAATCAGAGACGTAATCCGAATCACGTCTCCTACAAGCAATTTTAACACAACGAGAGTTAAAATGATTGTATGCACAAACTTAAGTAATAACTAGAATCAACATTCGCAGAGAAAATAGCAATAAAAATCTTATTTAGGTAATTACGAAAATGACAACGTTTGTCGGTTTTTTAATTTGCTTTTCTACCGCACGATGCACGCGTTCTCTGAAATCATCCTGCCATTATTGAGATTGATTCAACACGAGAAAATTGTATCCCGATTACGGTTTCACTAGTTAGGTTTGCCATCCTTTGTTCATTCAATCGGTGAAACTAAAACTTAATGCGCCTTCCTCGAAGTTTAAGGCGATTTGTTAAGCTCATTGTTAGCCATAGTCGTAGGTAGAACTATGTGGAAATTTGGTAAATCAGTCACGCCATCGATTGTGGGAAAGAACACTTACATTATGGGATTAAATGCGCAGCGCTTCGTCCTCTTCGGTTACGGCGCATCAGGAACAGCGTCCCATTGTTACAGTGCTTCTGGAGTCTCAGCGCAGTTGCTCGTTCCGGTCCCAAGAGAGATTGGGCCGGACGAGGGCGTTGGCGAACTCACTGATTTCAAGCGCTGAGCGACCTGCAATGTGCCAATAGGTGGAGCTGCCGCGGATTTAGCTTCAAATAGCGCTTTGACTCGATTATTAACCCATAATATACTAATGCGCAGTGTATACATAAAGCACGGAATAAATTCGATTAAAAATCGGGTGTTCGGTTTTTGGAAAAGCGCCGGGACACGTCGATTCTTAATTCTTGTCGCGGTTGTTTTGACGGCAAATGCACGTATACGGGGTGGCCCAAACGCAAGTCGCGCCCACCAACCTCATTTTTTCGAATAGAAACACTTATTTTTTATTTCGTTTTTGAGTTCTGCGTCGAATTCTAAGCATACTTCATGTAGCGCAACCTGAACTCAAAAGTTATCGAGAAATTTACGCCTGAACGTATCAGTAGCCAAGACGATGATTACGGCAACTATATGTCAATGGATTTTCACAAAACAATATATAATAAGTAGGAACTATAAGTATTTACTAAATTAAATTTTTAAATTGAAATCCCTTTTGTGCCTGGCAGTATTCCAAACTGTGGGTAAACTCACGCTGAACCATATTTATTGTGTCTGGACTAATATTAGCGCATTCTCTTCTGAATCTAGTTCTCAAGCCGTCAATCGTTTCAGGTCTAGCTTTGTACCCAACATTTTTTATATGGCCCCACAAAAACTAGTCTAAAGGATTAAAATCCGGAGACCTTGGTGGCCAGTCGAAAGATCCACGCCTCCCAATCCATCTGTTGGGAAATGCTACATCATCGAGATATTGTCTAACCTGAGCTGCATAATGCGGTGGTGCGCCATCTTGCTGGAACCATAAATTCTCGTCATACGTCATTGGGTTATTAGGACTGGGAAATAAAACTCTTAAACTGGGGATTGGATGTTGTGAAAATTCGAGGTATCTTGGACCGTTAAAAGTCTGTTTTCCTGTTGTGTCCGCACTCTATCACCGCATCCAATCATCATAAGAATTTCAATTCTTCGGGTTATGGATAAACGCTTCGTACTACAAGTTTTAATTGGAATTGAACTTTCTTGAAGGCAAATCGAAACTGGCAAACGAGCAAATTTAAATGTTATTGAAATGTTGTGTATTTAATGAATAAAAATTCCACTTCCATGGAAGTAAATAAGCAAACCTTCCAAATATATCGTCGTCTTGGTTACCGATATGGTCAGACGCAAATTTCTCCATAAATGTTGAGTTTAGGTATGGACATGAACGTAAAATATGCTTAGAGTTCGATGTGGAATTCAAAAATGAAATAAAAAATAAGTATTTCTATTGAAAAAAAAAGGAAGTTGGTGGTCGTAACTTGTGTTTGGGCTGTCCCGTATGTATGCACTTGCCATCAAAAAAACCGCAGCAAAAAATGAGAATCGAGGGGTCCCGGCGCTTTTCCAAAAAGAATCACCTGGTTCTTAATTGAGCTTTTTCCATACTTTGTGTACGCACTGTATAAATATATAGTACGTTTGTGCGGCTCGCATGTTGATCAGCATTTTTCTGGGAATGGCGCAACTAGGTTTTCCCATATCGAAGTATATTTATTCAGCCAACTTTAATAAAAAACTATGTATCTAATTAAATTTTAAATAAAGGAAAGAACAAACACTATTATATTAATGCCACCTAGGAGCAACCAAAAAAAGCAAATCGATTGACTGTGAGGCAGGTAGCTTTGCATTCAAAACCAACACAATTTTAAATGGTAAAAAGAAGATTAATTCGAATCGAAGTATTTAAGAAAACAACGACTTTATTTTACATCTCTGCGTATCAATTTTACACTCCGATCGTCGCCTTTCCGTTCGATTAAATTTTTTCCTTAAAAGTTATTCATCAGATTAAAATTACTTTTTCTAGCCATTGTTAAATTCAGGGAGGTATTATCCGTCACTAAAGAGTGAGAATTTCAGTGTGATGTAACGGACGAAACTGTGAAAAACACCAAGGGGTTTTTAATGATAAATTATGTATTTATTGCGAGTTCGAAGAAATGCGGCAAGAAGGTCTTACAGACCAAGACGGTTTTTCGTTTTTCTAATTCGTTGTGGAGAATTTGAGAAACTGCAAGAGGCCAAAATTCCATTGTTCAGACCGTCAGAAGCTAAACCTTTAAAAGTGGGGTCATTCCACTTAATCTACAGCACGATTTCTTGCTATCCTACGATGATTGTTAATTAAACCGACGATTATACGTATTACTAATTTGATTAATAAACCAAAGCCCAAAACTGTAATTACTGTTATCGTGATTGTATCACAAACTTACAATCAGACAAGAGCAGAAGCAGCTATAATGCCCCCTCTTAAAAAACTTAACTACTACACACATGGTAGAACGCCTAATACCTATAAAATAATAGGTGAAATCGACCATGATAGAACGTTATCCTATTACACCCCATTTTAAATAAACAAGAAATTACTGAAGACAACACATCTTTCCCTCTAGACTCCGTCTAATAAAAATTCTATGTGCATAACGGCCGCTACAGTGTTTAATAAGCCTTAAATATCATATTTTGGCCTTGAATTTGAACACAAACCTTAGCCTTGAAATGATATATTATGCCTATTCCAACAAAGAGGAAATCCGATTACGGACCATTAGAAACGGTCAGGATTAAGCGCATTATACCAGTTAGGACTTTTTTTAACTGTTCCTGACCATCCAAAATTGAGTTTGTTTTCCATTGGAACCAACAGACCTATTATCTACATATGTTCAAGGTAGGATCCAAATCAGTCTATTCAAGCAAAAAACAACGCTAAAATTGTAGAATTTCTCTTCAAATTTCCAAGATATTCTGATAACTCGTTTTGTGTATTGCCTAAAGTTTTGTCATAGACATTTTGAGAATTTAAGAACGGCTTTTCAAGAGTCTCTAGGAATATACAGGAGGTTCCAAATTTAATTACGAGCGTGGAAACCTCGAAAACTATTTTTTAAATTTATTTTAATAACACTTGTTAGGCTAACCTTCTGGGATTCGCGCTAACTTCATCTAACCAAAACGATCATTCTACATAGACTCTAAGGCACCCTATCTTATTTGCCTGATTCGATAATCAAAAACTATATTCGTCGAAGAGTGAATTAGTATATTACTGAACGAGCTTGTGTTGAAGACCACCTATCATACCGGTGGGAAAGTTTTGCATCCCGAGTGAAGCGAGACGTGCACTACTCTTGAGGGGATGATACTCATTATATGCGAGTACACTCAACTTCATTAGTTTTAATGAGATTTAATGGTCTTACCGCTCGTAGATATTTGCAATTTGTAAAATATTGAAATTAATAAACATTTTTACTCTCTTACCGTCTCTATTAGATCTAGTGGTGAACCGTCAGCGGCATAAAAAAAGAGGTGTCCTCTAAGCATCTTGTCTCGCTCTGACTTGCAGGGACTTTTGTTCAAAGCAGAGCTTTCTTAACTATCTGTCATGGTCATTTACAAAAATACATTGCCTAATATAAAAAGTTATAGTCATGCTAATGCTATTAGCCTTCTTATTACCCTATATAATGCTTCGTAACATGTTTTTATTATGTGGCAGCTATAATATGGGCTTTGGTCATTGTTGGCATAAATGATTAGAGATGTTTCAGATTTTCAGTCTTCACGGCTAGTTATCGCCAATCTCAGTTTTTCTTACAGTCTTATTTAAGGAACAAAAGGTGGTACAAGCAACAAAGCCGAGCTTGATTCCAAAATTGCATCAGTGGGAAGGATTATTACATGCAGACTAAATACCGGTAAAGAATATATTTATACAATGATCCAGTGATGCATCCAATTTAACATCTATAATGGAACAGGAGATCGGTCGAAACTAAGCACGTTTTCCTGCAGTAAAAGGTACCCAACCGCGAATGGCTTGCGTTGTAGCCATGGCGTTAGTGCCACAAGATATCATTAAGTGCGGCTAAAGTCGCATAAGAAACGTGAAATAAAGTCAATAAAACAGCAAGTGACTGAGTATGAAATCAAATTGAAATGTCACAGACATGATATTTATGTAAAGCGACGAATATCATTGTTTTTTTTCTTCTGGCTAAAGCACAAAGATGTGCTTTGTGCCCAGGGTGATCAAGGACCGTAACTTTGTAGTGGACCAGTTATTCTTATGATGCTAGGACTAGCTGAACGATCAGAAGAGGCCAAATTTAATTTTTTTTTTTTTACATGGCTGAATCAGGATTTTGAACGCCTTTGAACAGCGTACCTTTTTAAAAAGACATAGCGAAGATAGCAAAACAAATTTATTTGGTTGTTTTACAGGGCCGAAATTAACCAATTTTCTGACGTGTCGTCACGAAATTTACACAGGACACGTAAAGTAGCTACAATTTTGCCGCTCAGCAAAAACTTCTAACAGGTCGGTAAATTATATCAACTTGTGACATTTCACGAAACCGTAATTAAATCATTTGCTTAAGGATTTTCTCGAAATTTTCACAAATCAAATAGAACAGTCTCAACTATTATCGTGCGTACTGCACACAAAAGATTTTTAACGCGCAGCAAAAAAAAACTTTAATAATTTTACAGGGACGTAATTAGTACGTTTTCTGGCCGTTCTCCGTGACCTTTCTGCGGGACATGCAGAATAATTCCAATTACCATGGTGCATACCGATAAGCAAGAGTTTCCAACGGGTCATCATACACACATAAACATGTTCAAGCTGTGCTCTGTACCTGTATGACCGTTTCTGATCCCATGTGATAACTGAGCTTAGAAGTAAAGACGCGGCTTGACATGAATTGGAAGCGGCTGAGAGCTAAACATGTTTAAGCCGTGTTCAAACTTGTTGGAAAAAAAACATGTTTGGAACTTTTATTTACAGTCTGTATGCGCGTCATATTGAATTAGATAAAATATGGCAGAATTCAAACTAACACCGTTATTAACATATTCAACTTGTAATACGTAATGAATGACGGTAAACTCATTCACATCATCGGTAATCCCTTTGAATAATTATGTATCGAAGTTATTAGTATAGTAAAAATTCTATTCACATAAATAATTTTGTGTGGGCCCACAGTAGTTGTTATGAAGAACCCGTCTAAACGAGCTTTTTTCGTGTCTACTTTAGAGATAAAATCAGCGGCTTTGCTAGGCATCCATCTAATAACAAGCAACCGGGCCGTGTTACGCCACAACCTAATTGGTTTTATATTAACATCATTAGTGTCTATTGTTGGAAATAAAATTGTATTACTCTTGTACATTCAAATAAGCTTTACAATATGTATAAAAATGAGCATCGCCTTAATGACAAGCGATTAATTTCGATACGGCTCTAATGCGATGGTCAGAATTAAGCCGGGACTTTTTAATATAGGCAGGTTTGTCCGAAATTAGCGCAATTGTTACTTGATGAAAAGTTTATCCATCTGGACACATGTCCAGAATAAATTGTCCATTTAAATGAAAACTATTGTCTTGAATTAATGGAATGAACGAAACTTTGTTCTGTCAGTTTGCTTAATGTTGTCGAATAAGGATGTTGATGATAGTTCCGGGTAAATTTAAAATGCATAAATTACATAGATTTGTTTTGCTGTTCATCTCGAGGAGTTCATGCTGCCGCAAGAAATATCAATTTATCAAATTAACTAGAAATGCGGAAATACAGCGTTTTCTCTATATTTTGTTTTTTTAATTGAAATATTTCAAAAATTTATTATTTGTCTTTCGAAAAAATCGCCACCTACATAAACCGCTTAATAATTTTACCTTTATTCATAATTATCCCATGTTATTATGCTGCACTGAACTCTATGAGTATCTAATCTAAACTAATAAGAGAACAGATGGTTGTAATTTTGCCAGATATTTGAAATAAATGTAAGAAAAATTTGGTCAATTAGGCAAATGGCCCTGAAATTAGTTGAAATGCAACATTTTGAATATTAGTAAATTCCTGATGCCATTAACTTAATTGACCAATTTTTCAGAATTATTTTTTTATAAGCGCCTAACATGCCATCACCTGTCGAACACTCCATATGTGCTATAAATTACAAAATTTACTGGAACAATTGGTGAGTAAATGAACCGAATAATACTGTATATTAAAAAAAAAATCGCAAAGCCCTTAAAGTAAGCATTCAAAAGTAAGGAATCCATTTCTACATACACACATCTAACCCTCATTTTCAGTTTTTAAGATTTTTAATTCAGGTTCTTAATTCACGAATACAAGGCACCAACCACCGTTACCTTTTGGCTCAAAAAAATTACGGAAAAAAAGGAAAAGTGAAAAAATATATTTTCTTAACAAAATATTTTCGATATCTCAAAACAAACGATACTGACTGTTCGTAAAAAAAAATCTTTGTTGATGCCTGATGATGGAATATGTATCAAGACAAAACAAATGTTGAATCAACACATGAAACCGCAGAAGTTGATCGTGAATAGAGTTAAACCGTAGAGAGAGAAAAAGAAAAATCGGAATATTCGGTTTTTTTCCCGTATATCCGTAAAAGTACTCAGAGAACACACTCTTAAGCTTAACTTTATTGGGCTCCAAACTGGGCACTTTTCCTTATTTCAATCGACCCCGTATCTCTTACTATCTACCATACCTCCACTGTCAACCATCCTCACCTGAAACACACTGTATAAATAAATATTTTCAACTCGGTTTAAACATAAATTAAATAGATATTATAAAAGATATTCATTAGAGCTTATTTGCTTGATCACTCATTGTGAAATTTTCCTTAATAAATTAGTTCTGTTTTTAATATTAATGAAGAAAAAGGCTGTAGTAGAAAGTAATTAAAATTCCAATTTGCAACATTAAATTTTGCTACTTTTGGCGATTATGTAATTTTTGGTCTCGCTTGTAACTAGTTATCATCAAAAAGAGCACTGTTCTGTGTTGATCTCATTAAGCTCGAGAATCCCCTCTATAGCAGAAATGAGAAAATAAGGTTGTCTGATTAATTATTGTAACTAATTTTGCTTGCTCTAATCCATAACGGGCAATATTTTTATCCCACTTAATTAGTTTTCATAAGTTGAAATATTACCCTGAATACCTTAAATGTTTTCACCACTAAATGCCATATATCAGAAGGCATGATGAATTTACGACATTATTAAAACCATCATTTGCTAGAAAATTTAGTCATCAAGAAAGGCAGCATGTATGGAAATACCTTATATTCCATTCAATGGAGAAACTAACCCATTTATCATTACAGAAGAAATTGACGTTATTAAATTTATATCAATATCCCCTTAACCTTAATCGAGCAATTCATACAAGCCCGTTTAATATATTTAAGGCAATTAGGGCTTGTTTACAAATAATTAACTCCCATAATAGCATTTTCATAACTTTGACTTCCATTATTTTAATCAAGTCCCGGGATCCGCCCATTGGGCGCGTATTGGGCTCCAGCGTCAGGTAAATCGCCGCCCTCAATCCTGATTGGTTGAAATTGATTAAACACCAGGTAACACGATACCTGGGGAACAGGAGATATACCAGTTGCTTACAGAAAGTAGGCCTAGACGTTTCGTTGTATACGCCGTGTTGTTCAGGTGTTTTTGCATTGTTTTCAACACCCATTGTTTCTAGTTTTGTTTTGTTTTGTCTTTTTCTTGTTTATCATCCATCAGCGGCCCTGGGTGAGTGCTAGTTTTTAGTGATTGGTTTGTGGATTTACGTGATTTTGGAGTGTTCAAATGGTATATCACACAAATTCTACGCAAAAATATCATGAGTCATCCCTTAATAGGATGAAGCCACCAAGTGAAAGTTGTTGATCTAATGATAGTATACTTTCTTATCAAGACTTAAGATCTTCAAAGCAATAAATGAATGACCTTAATGAATAGAGAATTAGTAAAATGAACGTTAGGTCATCAATTTTCTTTTCTCAAACTGTTTTCATTTCAAGAGTTAATGACAATGGTACATAAAAGACGCTGCAAACTAAATACAATTTTTTAGTTACAAAAGGCAGGATTAAATAAAATACAATACATTCAAAGTTACCTGACACTGCTGATTCCACGTAAGCTGCATTAGTACGTTGGTTAAGTAACTCAATGACATTATTTATGAAACTTAGATTTACTCAAAACTTCCTTGACTAACACATTTCTAAGGTACAGCAAAAAATTTATGAATTGGACATCTGTGCGTTTTGACTTTTTTGATTAGTTGTTCAATTACCGCCCTAGGAAATCCATAAATTCATGTTCCAATCCCCACACAGACCAACGGAAGAGTCCTGAAAGTCTGAGACTAAATTTCGTGAAATAAACAATTGAAAAACAAAAAAATATCTATAAAACTAAATATAAATTCGGAAAAATTCAAATTGAAGCTGAGAGGCTCAACCTATCATTGCAAAAAAAACAAAATGACTAAGTTTACACCATGCAATTAGTAAGAATTCCTATACTTTGAAATTAATTGATTTACAAAATGGCAACTTGTATCTTTAAGTAGTAAAAAATCGAATTCTAATTTCCGGAGAAGAAAAAATAAATAGCAGCGTCTTAAGTTCTTTGTAACTATTATTGTTTTTGGTTTGGTGTTGTCATTGAGAAATGTATTTAAGAAAATTTTACTCTTAACTTTACCGAGAACTCTTCCCGTCGCTATAAAACTCAACTGAGAGCTTCCTCAACAATTTCAATTCTTTACACTGTAACGTTGTTTTTTCCGAAATTTTTCTCAAAATAAACTGTGAAAAGACGAAATCGAAAAAGCGAAAATAAATCGACGCTGCTTTAGCAATTTTCACAAAAAAAATTATTCGACAAATTTCTGTGTCAATCAAATAAAAGTAGTAAATAATATTGGCATATCTTTGTGGGTTGCGCAAATGAAAAGTTCTTAAAAACCCCATGAAATCAGCAAGAATTTGAAAAAATTCAATTTGTTATATAGTGGCATTTCAAAGGAATTTATCCGGAAAATAAAACTCAGAAGAGACTTTCCTGAAAGCTTCAGCAATATCGAATTTAACGTTGATAAAATCCATTCAACAATCACTATACAAGGTGTTCAATATCCTTGAAAAATCAAAAAAACTGATTTAATCGTCATCTGTTTATGCAGTGAGACGTGGTGTTAAAAGGTAAATCACAATGGATTTTTATAATGGAATTATTTAAAAGGGGTTTAAGTTAATTTGCGGAAAGAATGGGTGTGTAGTCATGGTCAAAGCATAATATTGTACTCACATATAATTAGCATTCCCTTAGTAGTATTGCGACACGAGCGAAAGAGACATCTCGATCGGGGATGATATCCTTCATTACACGTTCGTTTAAAAATATACTTGCTATTTTCACTTTAGGCGGGCCAAATGCCTATCTTTTTTGCTATATTTTTCAATTCTCATACTTTTTTATTTATCATTTTGAAATGATTCCTTTAATAAAGTCTTTATGAATAACATTTTTATGGAACTCCATGTATATTATGACGCGTTTAAGTTCTTTGAGAAATTCTGAACATTTTTAATATAACACACCCATGGCCCCATTGACAATTTTCGAAAAAAAATGACAAAAAATAGAAATAACGATCGAATTATTGACAGTTAACACAAAACAATATAAACCACTATAATCTAATGTATTAAATGTTCTAACTGTGCCCCGTTGACTTCCTGCAAGCAGCGATTTGCATATCTCAAAAAAACTCTTATCATTTAAGGAGGTATTTGTTGAGCTTCTTAAGAAATTTTATTTTTTAACTCTTCTGTATTGTTGGGCTTAGTTAATTAAATACACCCCATGTTTCGGATACCCCTTTAAAAAGAGTCCATAGGGACGAGGTCACGCGATCTAACAGGCCACTCTAATTGCAAATATTAAAGTAACTGTTAAATTTAGATATGGATACGTTACGTGAAATATGTTCGAAATTTCTCAAACTCGCAACGTTATAACATACATGGGGTTCCATAAGAAAAAAAGTGAAAAGTACTTTTATCTACTACATGGGTACCCATGTATACATGTCTATTACGTCAAAAAATGCACAACTGAAAACAATAATTGACGTGTTCCAGCATTTCTATAAAAAATATTTCTTTAAATTTTTAAAGAATTTATGAGGGACTTTTGGTCCTCTGCATTTGTAAATATCTCATAACACTGTCATTCGGACCTTTAACCACAAGTTAGTATGCAAAGTCGTTGAACGACCTTGATTTGTACGTATTTCTACATAGTGGTCTGAAGACGAAAAAGTGCCATTTGGATCATTTGTTTCGCGTACTAAATCTGGTTCTTAGTCTGGCAAAATCGGCGCTATTTTTATGTGAAAATGATTGACAAAATTCTACACACTTATCATATTCCCAAATGCCTGACTAATCCGGGTACAGGAGCATATACAACAAACAAAGAATGACAGTTTTTTTTTTATATAAGCTCTGAGACGAGTGATACAATCAGCACGATTATGACGCAGTAAAAAAGGTAAAAGTGACCGGTCTAAAGTGCGCCGCAGTGTCGCGTAGCTGTTATTGTTAACCGAAGCTCATTTGATACGTGCACTTACATTATCTTGACCGGGCCTGACTAATGGAGCCTATATCGCTTTGGCCTGTAGACAAAGCTTGTTTGACTTAACTCCCTAATACTGTCGCTTCGATGCTTTTTAATGTATTTCATTTCGTTTTTAGCCTGCATTCTTAGCATCGTTGTAATACTTATAACCTTAGCCTTGGTAGATTTTGATTGTTTTCTAAAATTATTGAGGATGTTGGACAAATAAGACTGAAAGCATTTTATAGAATATGACGCAATTTAGTGTACATTCAAGTGATGATTCAAATATGAAAATTTCACGTTCAGGAGGTAAGTCAACATTCAGTTTCCCTTTTAGGTGATTGCGCCTGTAATTCGTCATCTGATGTTGTTCGAATACAACCAAATACAAGGGATATTGGTGATGCCGCACTGTGAGTGGGGGCCCGTTTTCAGAACTAAACATTCTTGAGTTGTTACCGTGAAAGACGTTTTTTTCGACATTTAGCTGATCCGACTGTCCCCATTAGTTCTATCGTCAAAGCCTTCGTTTCTCCCGGCTTTTGACAATGCGTCCAAAATCTGTAAACCACACTGGTCCCGTGAAGTTCGGAGGTGATACTTGTCAATTGTTTGAAACTGATCCCTGAACTCCGCTGGAATTTCATGGAATTTGTAGCACTAGCACGAACCTACTCTCCTCGTCACCTAGTCGGGGCTTTCTTGAGTGTCGACGACCGTCGAGCCAAAGTATTCGGATCTGTGATCGTTCTCATGTCTCGATATTTTTGATCTCGACGTCGCAAATCGGCCGGTGTGACACATGGTTATTTTCCAATTATCAGTGACCAGCCGAATTCGCAAAAGAACGGTCACGTCCCTGCTTAGAAAAAAGTCGATGGTGGCGTTGAAGGGCCAAAACGCCGCATCTTCGAAAAACTGTTTTCATGTTGTAGTGCGGGAAAACGTGCTTTAAGAAAGAGTTCGAATTTTCCGTGTTTCTCTACGATTTAGTGCAGGAAAAGAAAATCGCAGTTATCGATTTTTTCCGGAAATGTCCGGAAGCAACTGGATTTTTTTTTAGTTGAAAAGGCAAAATGCTCCTCTCATAAATGCACAACTTTGCCTCTATTCAACCGACCCTCTATTTTCCCCGAGATCCCCACGTTGAGGATCGAATATGGAACACCCTGTACATATGTTCTACGTAAGCGTTGTGAGTAATGCGCGACTATTGATCAACGAGCGACGTTAGCTTTGATTTTCTTCTACTGGCACATGGGTGTTGCACAAATATTTTTTCTCGTCTAAACTAATGATTCGACGATTCGATTTGCTGAAACCTGCGGTGTTGGGATCTTGCCCTGGCATTCAAATGACGAAGTTGGTTAAAGGTTTCGGCCTACGTCGAACCTATATATCTAGTACCCACTTATATGACTATCGTATGATTGATCGGCTTGTTCAACCGAATGCAAAATTTTACTCGTTTTAATGTCTACATGTATATTCATGTCGTTGGTTATTAAAACGCGCACTTCCCTTTCGCAGTTTCGTTCAAACGGGTCCGTTTTGAGATCTCGTACTCATTTCTGATACATTTTATAGCTGCAACAAGGTTGCTCTTAATAAACTGCCCGTGAGGCAAACTGAAAGTAATAAAAATTCCTTCGTAATTCGAAAAAGGGTTATACTGGGTGTGTGGCAAGCCAACTAATTGTTTCCACTCAAAACTGGGAAACATAATCTGAAAGGCAGACGAGCGACGCCCGTGCTCGATAAGCCGGAATTAAAACAAAACATTAGTACTATACCTTTTCTAATAAGGTTGTAAACAGCTTATCTAAAATTATCAAAGTTGTGTCCAGTGGCCACTTTAGGTTCACTTTTAGCCGGTGCATTCCAGCCGTTTGAAGGTTTTTACCTGCCGGGTTCGGTTTTCTGCTCGTAATTCATCAGGGTGAAAGCGCTAAATAAACTTTGAAGCGGAGCACTTTCGATAATAATAATTAAAAAGAAAAAAAAGTGCTGGTTTTAAAAATGTGCTAACACACTCACCTAGAAAGCGATCTTGTTTATGCCGGACTCTAGGAACTAGCGGTAGCGAGTGCAATTTCTTTGTTTGCGGTATTAAAATCGTCTCGGTTATTAAGGAGTAATCACCATAATAATTTAATACAAAAGCATAAATTCACTTGTATCTCGTCGATAATTAACCTGTTAAACTTGTCTGTAATGCTAGCAGAGTGATTCCCGGAAAACATAAGCGGCTTTAATCGACTGAAGAGAAACACCTAAAAGATGGGCAATTATTAACGTATCGGCACCGATTTTTAACCTCCATTATGTCGGAGCATGTTTGTTTTCGGTTGATTACAATAATCATACCTACATATTAGGGTCAGACGAGAGTGCACGATGACGTACCAAACAAGAACTGGATCAAAATTTAAATATTGAGATACTAAAAAGTAATAAAGTAATCAATATATCGTGAAACTTACTTCTTTTTAAATCAGAACTACTTCCGTGGACTTCGTCAAAAGTTCAGTTATTCAATTATTAATTTGCCACAGTCTATTTCAAAACGTTTGACTGCACCAGGAGGGTTCGAGAGTCGTAAAACTTCAAGGAACCACAATCGCTCCAAACAATATTGTCGTTATCTTGGAAAAAACACACTATTCTTATATCTTTATCTTTTTGTACACAATACCTCAGTATCTGTTTAATGTTTCTGTTGTATGACATTTTTCCTGTTGCGTTATTATGTTCGATATTTGCGTTTAACTCAACGTCACATAAAATTTTTAACAAAGTTTTCTATCAGACCTCAAACTTTTCCCCTTTTGAACCCCGCCACTGGCTCGACATTTCACCCGCACTACCATTGCTGAAGTTTTGCGACCTGTTGTGTCTCTTGAGGGTCGGGGGGTGAGCAAGACCTTAAATTGCGACCATTACCCGTTCACAAGAAAAAGTGTCCCTTGTATTTGGAAATACTGGGGGTTCACCTTATTAACATAAAATCGTGTTTGTTGGCGTTCTGTGCTGGCAAATATTTTGGCATAAACTGTAGTACATAAGCCGAAGGGATAATGATCTCCCCCGCCATCGGGTTAAGGCTTTGACGAGTTGAAAAAGTCAAGTTCCGATTGTGAGGACTGGAAAATGGTATTTAAACCCTTATCAACCGGTAAGGGAGATGATGATACATTTTTATGTTAAAAGTTAAACGACCAAAGTCCTGCGATGCGTTACATCGATTGTCTCTGCAGTACCGGATATCTTTTTCTCACTTTTTTCGGTTACATTTACTAGTTTCAATAAGTCTTAACAAACCGGAGACCTCAGGAAATCTGATCTAGAATCGGTAAATTTTATTATAGTGATTTTTTACAGTGATTAACTCACAGTATCGATGTTTTAATCAAGATACATGTAATGAATCGAATTCCAGAAACGATGCGTTTTGAAAGCACTTCGAAAGTTGGCAAATCGTTACATTGTAATTACATGGAGTCAATGAACCATTGAGCTGGAAGCCTTCAAAACTTTCTGGTTCCAGGTTTTAAACGCGTTTTTGCTTCTTAACCTTGTTTACCACCGAAATTGATAAAACAATTATTGTTTTTCTGTATTTATTGTGTTGAAATGTTAAAACTTCCAGTAGTGGTCCAGATTGGTTAGAACTAGAGTGGTACGATTCAGGAATATTTAACTTTTTTCCAATCACAACATGACGAAAAGCTCATTTTTGATTTTTGTAAGTTTACGCTCGTGCAACTTCAATCGACAAAAACACTGATTTGTTGCTCCATTTATGGAAATTCACAAAATTTCTCGGTAATTTTTCGAATATTTTCATAAAACTTGTTTTGAAATTTCATACGAAGAATCATGAATAAAAACATAAGAAACTAGATCGTCGGTCTGAAAATAGTTAAAGTTCGTTAACGTCTTAAGAGGAAATCAATCTAGGCGAACGAGAATAAAGGCACTGCTTCCTTTTTCCGGAATTAAATGCCTCAAGTAATGAAAGGTCGTTCCTGATGTGTCAATTCCGAGTTCTGTTTTTTGCCGGTAGTAAGTTAATCTTAACCATCGACGATTTGTAAGAAACTTAAGAAGGTCTAAACAATAAATATTTCAAAAATCTACCGGTAAATTACCTTAAGATAAATCACCACCTACCAGACATTATAGAACTCACGAATCCGACTTGGTGTGAGAGGAAATTTTGCACGTAACCGTTGCGTTCGTGGTTTCGTCGAAGCTAGAAAAATTCTTGAATTAATTAGGTCTAACACTCCAACTGAACACCTTATTATCGCCAATTCTTAATGGACGAATTGTGACGAATCGATAATACTATAATAAAATGGTCATAAAAAGTCTGCTCATTATGTCCACTGTTTCCAAGCTGACAATACATACGTTTCTCTCATTATCTAAGTCCAAAACCTAATGTAATTAAGCCAATTACTCCTATTAACGTTTATGGTGAACACTACATCTACACGTGTTATTTTGAATTACTCAACAATCTAAAAATTGAAAATAATATTTAAGTTTAAGCAGATACCGAGTGCAATATTAAAACTGCCAGATCTGAAAACGATTTTTATTACCCAACTGCATCTAAGCAAGCCGGTTTCTGGTAATTAATCGAAACGACTGTAAGACAAGCCTTACACATTAACTACAAGCAGTACAGATAACATTTTTGCCTTTTGACCATAAGGGAGACGCGATACGGGTTTTTGCTGTTAATTTTTCTCACCTGCTCAATACCAGAAATTGTAACATGAAATTAACGTGAAGTGGTATTTGGGAAATTCGAAAGGCTAATTAGAAAAATTGGAAACGATGGAAGTAGATGAAAAAACTACCTCTTCACGTATGATTCTCAATCTTTCAGGACTTCCATTTCTTTTACGTTACCCGAGCCAGCATTGGCTATCCTGAACAAGCTCGAAGGCTCAGAAGTATTAAGGCAATTGTTTATGTATTCCTAGAATGTTTTTCCTTAGGCAGCATTTCCACCTTCCAAGAAAACGAAATTTAAAGGTATTATATATTTTAAAATTGCATTAGCATGGCATCAATAGGATTTAAAGCTCAGGAGCAATTAGCCTAGAACCAACACCCTTTGAAAGATGCGCCTTTGGCGCATTATCTCTGTTTTTTTCGTAAAATTATCAGGGTTAAGTGCCTTTCTGCAGAAGAATATGTCGAGCTTATTACCTGTGAACTGCCCTAAGTAGACCCTCCCTATGTACCATAAGTTTTCACCCTCACCAAAAAAGTCTACTTTCTTCAGCTTTTACGACTTAAGGTCCGCCGGTTATTAAATCGTTTTTTTAATAGGGCAATTTCAATTTAGAAACATTTCGCACCTTTGGGGCGTTTGTTGTTCGGGTTGTAAATGGTCTTTTGATAAATGATAATACATAGAAAAGAAAAGTATCGTCGGGTCCTTGTCATTAAATTATGTTACACATTTCAAAGTAACAAAGAATTACAATATTGATCCGTGCTCACAAACGAAAAGTTACTGGTAAATATTCGGATATGTTTCCCTCAGCTGTCCCGCTGTTTTTGAGATATTTATTTCAAACATTACGCAAATGTTGTTCTTTACAATCATCACAGTTTGTGCGTGGTAAAACTCTCCAAGCGTTGAAAGATTCATGCTATTTTTCTCATGATTTAGCTTAAGCTTCTGATTTTTTCGGCTGGTACTTAACGAGCTTCTCGGGTGTAATTACTATCACAATCCGAGAGGCGAAACGGTTTTAAATGTTAATATTCAATCAGCTTTCGTCCACACATTGTTTAAAGACGTCGTAGACTAATGTTCGAATTTTTTTAAAAAGTTTTATTACCTTTTTAGAATTCGTCGAGTTTATACTTTATTTTATGAATCATTATGATCATAATTCGATGGCCCATTAGGCTTCACCAGCAGCGACAATTCTAAGGAATTATCGGGGACAATATTTTCGAATCTCATAAATGGGAAAGATAATCAAATTCTTGTTGCTTTCGCCAATTCGCCGGTAATTGCAAGACACGGAAGCACTCATACAAAAGGTACGAAACCTTTTTCGTATACTCATAGTTACTTTTTACTTAAAGATATCCCAAAGAAAAAAATCCAGCGGCATCAAGTCTGGAGGCCTTGGCGGCCATTCAGGATTCAGACGACTGTTTCGCCCTATCTTCTAAATTTCCGTTCAGACGCTCCCTCAGCACTTATGTACGTATGATTTCCTTAATTTTCGTCGGTTTCGTCCTTAACTTTCGGCTAAAATTACGCGCTAAACTTTCATTTTTGTGGCAAATACGTGACAGTTTCTCCTACAGAACAGTTTTTCTGTCCCAACAATCCCATAAAGGGTTTATCAAAATCGGAAGATGAGCGCGAATGATCAGGATAGTTTATCGGTGCTCGGGTTGCGGTTTTTTTACCTAAATCCCTAGAAAAGACACAGTAAAATCGATTTTAAAATTGATTTTCTCTGTCGTAAAACGTACTTGAACACAATATTTTCATTCCAATGTTTATGTGTCTCATTAATTATACTATGCTAATTCCCCATCATCATATCGTTACCGGAGTGAATAACTACTGATCTTATATCACATGCCCAAAAGACCGTAATAAATCAATTTCTCATTCGGAAATTGTATGTCTGCCATATGCCGCAAAATAAATGAATAAAGCAGATTCAGGTTCAAGATGGACGTGGAAACCTTGTTTGCATCAGGAATTTCGTTCGGACACCTCCGGGCATTCGACTTGCACCAAGCAACTCTCATTTACATTATTGCCGTCAAATTAATTTAGCTCTAACATTAAAGATGCAAATTAACCCAAAGTTAATTTAAACACGAGATAAACATGTCTACAATTAATAATAAAATTATCTTGCGTTTGTGCCTTGATCTAATACCTTTAATGTCTATGAGCGATGACACTTTAAAGCAATAAATATCAACTGTAAATAGGGTTGAGCCAGTTCATTTATTCTAATTCCAATTTACATATATTTCTCGATAGGAGTATTGCGAATCGAAATTAATTCCGTTCTTTTTCTTTCTGTTCTATCATCAAATTGCGAGGATATAGGTAAGTGGATTGAGTTACCATTAAGTTTTAATCTTCAGGCTAATAACTGCCTAGCGTTACATGTTTTAAGGTCGGGTTTTAATGGTTGCTACAAGGCTTAGACACCCTATTTCAGCAAACCTGCATTATTATCACTAAAACATATTTTTATCTTTCCCATATAATGCAATATTACTTTCCATTTTTATCATCTGTCCGCTTCCGCACGTGTATAAATAGACTTATGTTAATTATCATTATATCAGTCATTAGAGCGGCACATTTCCTGTAAACGTATAAACGTAGTATAATGCAGGTAATTACAAATTAATTAGGAGCCAAATTGCGTGACAATTAAGAGCAGTGGTTCTTATTATATCGATAGTTTTAACCTTTTCAGTAGGAAATTGTTAGATTTCGATCATTAATTAGGAGAGGGCAATTTGCAGGTAATTTGATTAGAGTCAAAGTCTGCCGATACAAATTGCCTTAACTTATGAACAGATTTTACAATTATTTTATGTGTGCTCTATTATTAAGCAATTTGAAACGCATTAGGTTGTGGTTAGCTGAATGGAACTCCATATGTACACATTCCACGTCAGAAGGTTACTGCGGTTTAGTGAAAACACCAATGGAGGAAAATCACGAAAAAATCTCTTTAGAAACGAGCAGACCACGGATATTCTTCAAGTTTAGACGATCCGATTCCCTTGGTAAATCGCGTCGGCACAGCTTAAAATACAGATCTACACTACAAGTCACGATAAGAAAAACATGTTTTTTAACGTTCTAAAAAAAGTTTCTTTCGCTCGATGCCCCTGTCACAAGAGTTTCTTAGTGGATTGTTCTCACGGCGCGTGCTACGTCAGCAGGAGACAGGCCGCGGGCGCGGCCTAGCGCGTTCTCTTCGTCCCGAGTTGACGACACACGGACCCTAATCCAAGTCGCATTTTCGGTAGTCAGAACAATGAACTTACATAGAAATTTTAAAATAAATACCGCCAAAGTGCTAACCACGTGAAAAAGCTCAATGGAATTGAGTTAAGACAGCCCAGGCATGTGCATATGGAGCACTTACACGTCATTTTTATGTCATTCTCCGGGAGAGTCGCACCGCCCGATTCGAGAACCTACTCCCAGATCAGTCGGTGCAAGAAACTGGTCCCAGGTGGTCGTCCCTAAAATGAATTGTTTTTAGTGGCTGAATCGTTTTCCTCGCGTGCCCACATCTTGTAGAGCCACGATTTAGCCCCCTACTTTGCCAGGAGGCGAAATCGTGGCGGTATTTCCCTACTTTGTGTTTTCACCCATACGGTCTCGCATGACTATGGCAAAATGAACAATATAGGATTATGAAACTTTAATGTAATTTGAAAGTGTAATTTATTCCAGGAGTGATAACTACTTAAAAGTGTTAATAAAACAGTCATGGAGGTCACTGGTGCCGCCACTTCCATATCACGGTTAAGTGCCTCCACTTTCAATTTATTGAAATTATTAGCGATTAGTACAATGTGGCCGAAAACAAGTGACAATTAAATTGTCACTTTTAAGTGAAATTTAGATGGTGCTGGCCACCATTATTTTGTAGTGTAAAGTTATGTTAAATATCAAGGAGCCGGCTTCGGCGCTATTTTCCCTTGAATTACATCGAAATTTCTCAAACTTTGAAGTGATAAATAACTGGTATTGTCAGTAACGAGATTGTCGCCAATAAAATATTATATAACATACCGTCCTCTACTTCTGGTATGATGGTACTTGCGGTGGAAACTAAATCATTTCAAAAAGCGAATGAAATATTCCAAAGCCAAGCAAAAAAGCACAAAATACTCGGAAATTCCCGAGTGTCCCTGGCAAAAAATAAATCTAATGGATTTAGGTCGGGAGTTCGTGGTGGCCACAGTCGTGGAATGCTCAGTGTATGTAAGGTAATGTATAGGAGTGTTATCTTGTTACAACTAAAAACTTAAGGCTAGAGGAAAATTCTCCAAAATTAGAAATAAGTAATTTTTCAAAGAGTCAAGTACCGTTCCCTCTTCAGCTTTGGGGATAGTTCCCCTAGTCTGGGATACATCTAATGCCTGTCTCCGTATTCTGCAGTATTTGGGCGAAGATTTCCTCTCTTCATCCACAGGGAGAATGTTGGGTGTTCAATTATCCGGTTTCCAAAAAAACGAACCAGTCTCGCGTATTTCGTCATATATTCGTTTGAAAGTTCGATTCTCTGGTCGTCGATAATTGGGATAAAGTTTCGAGAACCTTCCTGCAGCACGCGAATTTCTAAAATTTGTTCAAACATAAGCACAATCCACATTTCCTCCAGAATTCGTCGATGCATTTATGGAGATATAATACAGTCTCTTTACCCCACTATCGTTGGTATTCACAAATCGTTGGCAGTGCACCGAAACACGTAATTGAAAATATCTCAAAAACGGTTAGAGACGCGAGTTTTTTCTGCATTATACCTCCCTTCGGTCACCGCTTTGGTGGCCGTCGGAAGGCTTCAAAGACCTCGTCCATTACCTAATTGTGATGGATAATGTCCTCCCCAGTTGTAGGCGAAAGGTCAAAAAGTATTTGAATTAGACTATGGCCCATAGGGCCGGGAAATATTTCCAATTGCATTCAACCTTCATCATACAACATTGAATACACGACCGCTCCGCAAAAATAACAATTATTTCTAGTACCATTAGAAGACTAAAATTTAAATTTACTGTAGATACTTAGTTTAAGTACTTACTAATTCATCGTATGATAAGTAATGAAAGCTACTATTAATGAATAGATGCCATACCTTTTTTAACTGTTACCAATGCAATTTACATTTTTCTGCATATTTATAGAATTTTAATTTGGATTTGCACTTACCTAATCCAGCCTTCTAACAATAATTTATATTTAACAAATTTAATTATTATTTATGTGACATTGTTTGGGTCGCGGACAATGTAAAAACGGGTGGGTGCGTACGTTAAAAATAAATTTAAGTGCGTCATAACGCGGAAGTGTATGTGTTTGTGTGTGTGTAACGTATATATAGTGTAACGTTACAAAAACACCCCTATAAAGCAACATGGTTGATTTAATTTATTCATATGCATTATCATAATTTTTGGGCTGGTTGAAATGCATTTGCGACAAATTTTAAGTTATCAATATACTAGTAGTGTTGATGATTCTTACTGTTACTTATGGACCATACCGGTCTCCCGAAGCGATGGTCAAAGAGTGAGTAATTACATTTCGAAATACTCTTGGACTCACAAGTGGTAAAAATTATAGAAAAAACAGACATATACCTATAACGTATTATTTTTAATTTTTTCATTATTTTTTGACCAATGCGGTCATTGACAGTAATCAATACTGAAGATTTCCTTTAATGAGTTGAATTTGAAAGAATGCGAATACGAATTTAAGAAACAGGAACTTTACACATGTATCCACGTACATGCGGGTGACAAATTAACGTTTTGCACCCTATTTGAAGGAGCGTTCCCCTCATATGATAGTACAATATTATGCAACAAGTGACGAAAATCGAATTTTCTTTCGTCGACAGAACAGTTTATCGAATTTTTTCGCATAAAAAAAATAGGTTTCGACGGGTGGGACGCTATACTTTACTTACCACCACGCTATATTCAAACAGTAATTAAACGATTAAACGACTTAATTGTCATTAACATTATCAATAGCACATGCACACGGTGTGTGTTAGCAGTACACGATTTTATAACAAGCACCTGAGTATATACAAAATAAACAAGCAATGTAGTATTCAGTTCCACGGCAAAATAATTACAGCTCCGCTGTATTGTTGTCTTGCTCGACACTTATCGAACAGACAAAGATAGGTTATTATATATTCAGTTTTTGTCCTGTGTCATTCTGTTTCATGTCATGGTTCAATCACTGTCATCGTGTGGTCTGTTTTCACGCATCACTATCAGACTTTCATTCACGCCTCACTGCTCATCACTGTCAGTTACTGTCAACTCTAAATATGAACGTTTACGTTTCATCTAGGGATAAAAGTTAACGTTGTGGGGTATTTCCTCTTAATAAATTGAAAAAGTTGTTTTCGGTTAGGATGAAATAAGATAAAAGTTATCTTTTTTACATAGTTTTTTACATGCTCCTTTCAAGACATTGTTACAGATGTAGTAAAGTGGATCATTCGATAAAGAAAGTCTTAATTAATCAACTGCAAGAAATCGACTTTTCTGCTTGCATCAAATATGGTAAAATGCCTACACGTTTTTTTACTTGATTCGGTAACCGCTTAAATCCAATTAGGTTAGCCTGAATGAATAATAATTAGGAAGGGCACGTGCTAGCCTCGTCTTGGCTAAACGCACTTCTTTGAAACTATTTTCCATTTTACTTACATTACCTGCATGCCTCTTCTAATGCGTCTAATTAGGCTGGCTCGATTATTTAATTAAGTTATTTTAGTATAATCAGATGTAAGAATTTTTCTTGGACAGTTGCTTACTACAACTGAATAAGGGCACGTTGTTTACATATATGGGGGCTCTATCTTTGGTGTAGTGGAATTGGTGAGTCGAACGCAATGCGGTTTTCGAAAAAAGTCTTACGTCAAGGGATCTTTGAGTGCATGTGACAACCGTTATAAAAAACATTTGCATCAAATTAAAATTACCCTAATAGGATCAGTGAATGAAAAATGGAAAAACTCCACTTGTTTAACCCATAAAGGAAGTTATTTCTGAAAGGGGGCCGTCTATCGAAAAACTGTCTAAATTCGAAAAATTCTTACTGACCCTTCGAACGAAGATACGCCATTGATTTTTCTGCTCATGTCCGTTAAACGTATTTTTAGGCTTCTCCTGAACGCTTAACTAAAAAGAAAAACTAAAGTCGTACAGAGAATTTTCTTTAAGGGGGCGAAGTTCATGTGCAATTTTCCTGAATTTCAAAAGATCTTAACCGCGTGTTAAAACGATAGTTAGGAAACTGATGGTTACTTTGCTTTGTCTTGTGGTCTGTTAAGACCTATCTGGGTCTGAAATAGAGGAAAACCGATTTCCGACTGTCAGAAACATTCATACGTATGCGCAATATACCAGTTGGACCTTTTTGCGCATTTTTCTGACCAGTTCTGATAATCGGTTTTCTACTTTGTTAGAATGAAACTGTTGGCTCTAAATTGTATGTTTCGAAAACAATGAAATTTTCTAAAATATGTTCAAAAATATTCACCTACGAATTTCATAGAGAGAATGACAGAAAATCAATTTTTCCTACGAATGTCCGGTAAAATAACTTTATCTCTAGCGTTGGCGAGCAAAGAGCACGACTTTACCGCTCATGTGCGATAAAAAGTATCGCGGCCAGCGTAAATCTTTTTAACACTGGCACGATTACTTTGGCCGAACTCCACTTCGCGTCGTTCAGACCGCAGAAATCCGCGTGCAGTAAAATATGCCTTTCCGCACTTGTTATGTAAATAACTATGATACGTGCTCGGTAGACAATTGAAGACGACTCATGTGCATGATTTTCAGTGCTAATTCCTTCCGAGACTTTAAATGTATGGAAAAAAAATCAAGAGCTTCCAGTACTTGTGCGTGGAAAGAACGACTGGTGTTCGTTCACAATTCGGGAAATTGTATTGTATTATTACCGGTAGGAACCGCTTCAATAGCTGAACCCGAAGATTAGGAAGAAGCAAAACGTGTTCATACATCGAAATATATTACATAGCTCACGTGACAGAATTCATATCCTGGACGAGTTGAATATTCTTCCTGAGTCCCGAAGATGGCGGATAAAAAGCTAATTAACTTTAGATCGTATCGTGGTCGTTTATAACGTTTTAGTATTAATTATGGGGAAAGTTAATGCAATTATCTTCGTAATAAGTTTGCAAATTTGCATATTGTGTTGGCAGTACTAATAAAGCTTAAGTATAATATTGTGATGAAGGCGTAATGAATTCGTATTTAAAACGAGCATCCCTAAAGAAACTGACCTGCTCTCTGAAGCAAATTAAAGCTTGACATTGTTGCATTCTTGCCATTATTAAGTTATCACTTTTTCGCTAATTTCCTTTGCAATAATTTATTATTGATCTTAACTATAATTGGATCTAAATTCAGCATTTTGCCACTGCGTTGAATTTATAATAATTCGGAATACATTAGCACATATTAAGTATGTTATCGTCAATCAAAATACAACGATTTCATTTATTTTCATTAAAAAATAATAATTGCATTAATAAGGTAATATTTCATAACAAATTAATTAGTCGTATGACATCTAATATCTTTATTGCGTTAATTAAAATAACGGGTAATTAAAACTGCACTGACAACGCAGGCTGATTGAGGGGATTTGTCAAGGAATCTTAGCAAGGTAAGGAGGAAACGGATTGATAGGTAATTGAAAATATGAAGATTAGAGATTGGATTTTAAGACGAACGTTTAAATTAATTCAAGATTTCCCTCATGAATAATTCATTTTTATGAGCTAAATCAAAAACGTTAAGAAATCATAACACTAAATCAACTCGACCAGAATAGTGTAATTTTCACACCAGACGAGCAAAAACTGAAGGTTTCTCTTTGCAGACCTTATTAAGGAGTTCAGTATGGTACTAGTGCAATTATTCAGCCGATAATTGCACTAGTGCTAATCGTCGCGCAAAATAATTAGAGGAGATTAAAAAATAATACGCGCTGGTATTGTGTTGCTTAGAGTATCTGGTTTCACAGTCATAGAACATTTTCTGGATAAACTGAATTGATTCTATGTGGCAATATTTATAATACGGGCGGTCCATAGTTATAATAGGGGGATAACTTACATAACATAAGACCGCGGCAGGCTCAGATTCATGATGGAATTCTTGAGCTCTAAGGTGGTCTTGTTACAAGATGGTTACCAAGAAGCGTGGAGTCTTCGGTAACAGGTGAGCTTCTTTTCTTGGTTCCTCATACGAATTAAGAAATCGCTACTTTTCATTTCAAAATGCAATGTGCACTTCCTATGAGAAACATCGCGTCAATGCCCTAAAAATCCAGAAACTCCCAATTGCCTCAACATACGTAGCTTCTCAGTGTATGTATGGAACCATTGAGTGCCCCTAACTAAAGTCCCTTTGTGGCTTTATTTTTGTTTGTTGTACATTCACACTCCTATATCGTATATATATATTTTTAAGGCGTCTGCCTTGAAGTTTTAGTATGATTGAAGGGTTCTGACCAGTATTTATTACGTTCCAACTGTTGCAAAAAAGCGTTAGAGCCGTTCAACGTCAGATTTTGCCGCACAGTAATTTTCATTCGAAGGGACCGAAAACAACCAATTTAACACACGTGCGTTCGTTGAAAAAGTATCGTACGTAACACATGAGAAAGTATTACTGCACTCGATCGGTGACCGAGCGCGACTTTGGGTCCTTTGGACAACTGCTAATGACTAACCCGAACTAAACAGTTCTCCAACTGGCGTCCATTAAATTTTGATTTCTTTCTTATTACTTTTATTGTAATGCAGGAACTATCAGCGGAAGCAACAAATCGATTTTCCTGTAATGTCCAGCCACGGCAGAGACTATTTAGCAACATGCCATGAGACCATTGTCACTAGAACCACTTACAAGTTCACTTATTTAAAGTGATGATACCGTGATAGAAGCGATCAATGACAATTGACCAGTACAAGTTTCGACGGTTCAAACCAGATCGTCTAAATCGGCTGCCGTTGTCATTACTTCAGGTATTGAGCACCTTTAATGTGTCCTCATGACCAGTAGCACGGCAGAAATAACGATCTCCTTGTGGGACGGAAAGTTTCTTTTTCAATTCCGATATGAAACTTAAATAATATTAATTGAACCAAGGAGGTTTCAGGCGGCTCTTAATTTAATGGTACGGTACAGTACCATCATCCCGTAACCCCAAAGTTTAGTGCTCGGCTCGCTGGGCATCAAAAGCCAACAACCCGTCCCCGTACCACCTGCCCGGTACGATCACGCATCATGTTCACCAACGCCCGGCAAAACGTTGGATCGCCACCGCGGGAATCATGTTTTCGTGTCAATTTAAAGTACCATAAAAATATATAACATACATAAAATAAAAATATAAGACACTAATGTAATTGTTCCACCTATGACTTCTCGGATATTAACAAATTCGACCACGCGGTGCCTCGTCCGGCAATAATCATTTCTATTTTACGATGTTGAGTAATTGTTTTCGTCGGACGTTTTGGGTGCTTTTTTAATTTAGAACGAAACCGCATTCATGTCCTCATTTGTTTACGTCGAATTGGGGTTCCTCCATGTAATAGATCCGAGGTGAAAGTCACCATGAACCATTTCCATGGCACCTGTCAGGCATCTACCAAATAAGGTTCAACAATGGAGGAGGTACAACGCAAATTGCTTCCGAAATTTTGGCGTGGGTCCGGCTCGAACCACCATAAAAATTCACATTTACTTAATGGTTTAATTGTACGAAACTACGAAGAGTGCTTGTCATGGGTTTTACGAAGCATAAAATTAACTTTTAATGATTTAAAGAAATTAAAATTTTGTTCTTGTTCTACCGAATTAAAGACCACAAGCACAATGATAGTAATCTATTTAAATTGTTTGAGATTATTTAAACGCTGAAATGCGTGTAATTAGCCAAGACGTATCCGTTTATTGTCGACGCTCATCTTTAATAAATTTCAACTACATGTTTTCATTTAATGTAGGTATATTTTCACGATTTATGACTGAAGGTACCCCAAAAACTTATCATCATTAGCGTACACCACAATGAAATTTCACATCTAGCCGGGACGGGTCTTGAATGGCAGTTCAAAATGTACTAATGGTAAATTTATGCTCACCTATGATTTACGACTCAACATTGGGCACTTAAAATTTATGAAGTCAATTGAGTTTGACTCGTTTCTTATTAGGTTGCGCATTGCGCTCACTTTAAATCTAACATCTACCTATCAATTATGAAGGCAACCTTCAAATTTAGTATTTTCAAATTAAAAATAATCGCCACCACTGACAATCCAAGTCAGGAGTCGAGTTTAAAAGCTCGACGTTAGATGTGACTTCGGTACTGCATGGCTGCGAGCGTCGCGTCGGTGACAGCTCCAAACGTCACGTCGGCGCCGTGCTCTCAGCACAGCTTGACAGCGAAATACACCCTTGAAATTGAATTTCGCAACGTTTTGCGTACTTAAACGTGATAATGTATCATCTCGTTTTACGTCTGACAATAGCTCAAAAATCAAAACATTATTTCCCCCGATTATGCGGGAAGAAAAGATAAAATTCGTTGGTCTTCGACGACAGCTTAGCGGCAACTTCACATCCGACGGCATATATGAACGGACCAATTAAACTTATTGGCATTTTTATTTCACTGCCAAACTCAAATCAATTTTAAATATGAACTCAATCTCCAGTTTATGAATCCGGCTTTGAAGGCAAAAAATTTAACTTTTTGAAATGGGCTTTTCGGCATGCAAGGTGAGTTTTTTTCGCTCATTAGCGAAGGGATTTCGGAAACTGGCAGGGCTACAACGTCCTCTAAATGGGGGAAAAAATAGCAGTTTTAGGGGACCGATTTAAAGCCGCTTTTGGTTTCTTGAAAAGATCCATGGCGTACAAGACATTTTTTTCACCTTGTCGAATTCTTTCAATCGATCTAACGGTGTTATTACTGGTTCTAGAGAGTTTATGTAAATAAGGGCATTATCGATAATTTTGCCCTGGAAACGATCGACTAACCAGATTTTTCTCCCCGCTGTAAGCTTTGAAACCTGGCATAAATTTACTATTTTTTAATCGAAAGCATAGTCGGTTATGATCGATTTAAACAGTTATTTTTTCGACCTTTGAAATGATACTACTGAGCAGACCGTTATTGCTCAAACCGGCGGACTTACGGCCTTTCTTTAATCCGATATTGTAAACTTAAGATAGTTGGGCATGAAATCTTTCATATCGATTTATTCGAAGCTTAACACTGACATCTCGTATCATTTAAATCAGATATAAATTTAAACCTTTGAATTGCTTCGATAAGAATTTTTTTTATTGTGGAAAAAATTAATACCTATTTCTGAGCAACTATTCATTAATTACCTAATTAAGAATTAATAATAGAGATATCGAAAATTCAGTCGATATTACCGGTTCTTTTCTCCAATTGATAGTAGTGACCGTTATTTTTTTATTAACCGTAATTTTGTGGTGGACTCGGTCAGAGCAAATGACCGTAAACCTACGACATTCCTAATCAAAAGTTCTCAACTGCTATTCAATGATTTGTAGAAAGTTTCTTGTACGGCCGGGTAGTCCCGTGGAGAACCCAACCGAGAAATAAAAGAGAAGAGCCCAAACATATAAAAAATCTAGCGGCACATTAATAATCAGTTTTTGGTCAGTTTGCTGTGATGGAGAATTTTCGGTTAAGAGTTTTGAAGTTTTTTACCCCAGTGAAAGCCGAATTGAAAGTTCCATGGATATAGAGCCGTAAAATATCAACAGATCATTTAAATTCTTTTCGGTATCTTTGAGTTAGTCTTCTTTATCCTCGCTTGCGAGGCTACTAGCGAATATTGCCATACCTATATGGTATCGCAAGATCCCTACCCTAACAGATGTCCCATTGCATTAAAACAAAAACTCTAACCGAAAATTGTTCTTCATAAACGGGTTCAGGGAGCAATTACCATTCCTTGGTCGGAAAGGCAAACATGCTGTTCCATAGCCATTCCATCCAAAAAATCGAAACCAGTCCAGCGCAGTAATTTGGCAAAACACAAAGCGCTTAATTAATATGAGTTTGCTTAATGATTCGGCATTGCATTCAGTAAATAACCTAGTTGTCAGATGCCGGAGTAAATAAAGATACAAATACCGACAGTCGGTTTTTACGAACATTTCTCAAATAGTCTTAAGCGGCTTTGTTTTAATCCATTTAAGAAAGGCTTAGGCTATTACCCCCAGTTTGCCTAATGCCACACCATCGAAGGTTTAAATTCGGGGCCATTGATGTTGTGGCTTAATTTCGAACGGCTACTGTAAAGGGTTGGGAGGGTGACGGGTGACGGGACTCATTTCCTTAATACAAAAATTAAAAAATTGTTTTCGTCTGTATTTAAAATGCATTACTATGCTGAGCTATATAGGAGTGATTGGGATATCGATGACGAAAAGTTGAATTTTTTTTTTAAATAGTGACTTAAATAGTGACCGTTGGGCATTTTGTGGATATTCTTGGAACTTATTTTTTAACTTAGATAGTAACACTTGTTAGATCCTGTTGCCCACTGTTTCTTCGCTTCATCTGCGAGCCTCTTGCCATCTTTATCAGCTTCTTATAATCCTTAGTGCATTCACATGAAACCCCCACACTTCTACAAGAGCAATCAACATTTTAATAAGTCTGTGTACCAGCAACTACTCCATTAAAAGCACACATGCTATAGTTATTTACTATTAATAACTAATTGCTAATTTTTATCGAAAAAAAAACTCTATTACCAGCGATTTTTCATACCAAAGCCCATAATTTGTTAAGTTGAATCAGGTAGAAGCTATAAGTTTCCTCATTTAATTTAAGGCTTGAATGACCAAACTTATTGCAATATTTGCAAAAAATCTATATTCAATTAAGATTAAATGAAGTTAATTAACAAGGAGTGCTTTTATTGCTTATACATAATTGAACTACTTTCTATGATTTTTTTGAGATTTATTTTTACACCGGTCAATTTGCGTAACACGTCTGAGATTGTTCTAAAGTACTCATGGTTCTGCTATTAAGCCAATTTAGTACGTTATTAAATTAACACGCAGTATATAGGCAAATTTTAACTCGCCGGCAAGAACGAAAATAGTAATTTTAATTTGAGATCGTGGTTAATTAAAAAATCACGAAAAATCGCATCAACACAATAGAGACAAGAAGTCTAGGTATACGTGACGAAAGAAAATTGGGAATTAAGAGCTTCCTCCTTGCCCCTCCAAAAACTTTGATTGCACATTTTTTGCCATTCCCAAGAATTTTCCAGGCTAAAAAATCCATATGGTAAGTACTTCGAGGAGATTATAGATATACCATCACCAACTACCATTATTATTACATTATATGGGAAGTGGTACTAAGACCGCGTTGTATGCTCGAAATTAAGTTTAATGGCATTTTCTATCTCCATATATAATGCAAAATTAGGGTACCAGTTGCCGTTCTTAGTTGACAATAAGCACAGGTGAAAACGCTATGGCCCTCTTTAGAAACGATGATCCAGATCTGATTGATCCCCATCGGCTGATTTTCTATCAACCTGGTTGATCGCCGATGTCGCCAGCCAATCCGATTAGTTAAAGATCCACAGATGCGGATCAGTCTGATGCAGGTTTTTATTTCGTCCTTCTACAGTACGCGATTCCACACGTTTACACGGTAAATCTGCCAAAATCTCCCTTTTACAGGGGCATTCCCACATAGTTTTTTGGGAAGTAACTAATTAAGTTGTGAATTAAATTACCAGAATTTTCAATGATATTCTTTCGTTTCAGAATCTCATCCGTCTGAAAATTCGGAAAACATGGGAGTTTCAGAGGAAGTTACACCTGCTGCGGGTACCGAGCCGAGGCCTCCGGGACAGGATCAAATAAGTGATGGCAGTGATCACGAACCCGATGATTATGCTCCGAAACGCAAGCAGCGGAGATATAGGACGACATTTACCAGTTTCCAGTTGGAGGAATTGGAGAAGGCATTTTCCAGGACCCACTACCCGGACGTGTTCACAAGGTACAGCAACGGTTCCATAAAAATCTGAAACTGAATCGAAAAACTCGACACTGAACGCCCCTTCGGTGCTGACGAGGCTGAACAATTTGAATATTACAATTTTATTTTGCTTCTTTTCAAGATGGAGTTACATTTACTTATCTGAATTCCATCGTTCGAAACTAGCGCAATCTATGATTTGGTTGGTGAAACTGAGTGTCGAAAAACACCTTTAAATTAGTCGAAAAAGAGTAGGAAACTTTAGCAGTTCTCTAATGTGTGACATAACGCGAGAATTTCATTTTAGCCCCAACAACCTCCAAGTAAACCAAAAAGGGGTAGAAAGTGGAAACCTTTAAAACTGGAGTGAGGGCCAAAGAGCATGTACAAACTGGAAAATTTTGAACTTGATTGAATAAATTGGTTTACAATTCGAATTCTAACAGCTGCTTTTTGTGATTCGTGCACCATGAGTAACCCCGGAGTAGATTTAGAGATTTCTCTGCCTAAGTAGAAAAGGACCCACAAATCACTGGTATCTAAAGCAGTCAAATGAGTATATCATGTTTGCGTTCTACAACCCACGATAAAGTAATCGGGGCTTCTCGACAGGCATTCCGACTTGTCTGCAATTTGTCGGGGCACTCCGGTCGGCTTTGTAAAGGTTTCAGAGTCAATTAGGAGGACCCACAAAAACATAAGTGCTATCGCATGATGAATATAGAAATGTTATTGTTTTTGCATAAAAATATGTGGGTTTTTGCCAGCGCGATAATGGATTTATAGTCTCTGAAAGGATTGAGCGAAACGGTTTCGGGCAACGAAAACGTTGCTCGCTAATAAAGCCCAGCCCCGGCAATTAAACGCGTCCAAATCCAATCAAGTGGTGACCTCTTTGGCTTAATTGCGATTGCGAGCAACATAGTCGCCATCTTTCGAAACTTCATAAATCTTTTGTTGTTTCAGGGAAGAATTAGCCATGAAAATTGGACTAACAGAAGCCAGAATACAGGTAAGATCAATTAACCTTCCTCCTATAAAACTGATATTATAAATTAAATTTCCACAGCAATTTCTGAAAATTATACGGCAAAAATTGCGTTAATTAGATTTCGGAACAACAAAAATTAAACTTCACCTTGATTCGCTGTTAAGGTCAGACGACCGCAACACCAGAGCTAGTGATCTTACATAACTGCGTTAAAATGTTTTGTGAATGAATTAATTTAATTCAATCGGTGCAATCTCCAGTGGCGTGGGTATAGTTCAGACGGTACTTCAGAAATAGGTAAAAAAAAACGCGCACTTCAATTAACTAACGCGAAAAAAATTGGGTGCTCCTCAGGAGGAAAAAGAAGCCCTTTAAACACTGGCCCTAGCATTAACACCACATTTTATCTTAATAAATGGAGGAAATGTTACTAAACACATTTTCTTCCGATAAACCAGGTACCAACTGGAAGGTATTCTTGGTATATCATATTCAATTATGTTTGGTGGATTCTTTTCAACCAAAAACTTTAATTGAGTCTGCAAACTGCATATCGCAGTTTTTTAATTAACAGTTATTCATTCATCATTTGAAATATCAAGTCGAGGATGGCTGGGAGTGAAGAGGTACTCTCCAACGTCAAATTAGACTTCTCTCTAGATATCTAAATAGACGTTTTTTTTTTATTATTTCTAATTTCCCTCCCAACCAAGAGATGTTTTGGGTGGTTCCTGTTGAAACGAAGACCCTGTATTCCGTAGCACAGTAACCCATTTGGAGAATGTTCAACTCGTAGCCACCGACAAAACTTTGAACGCGATAAATTACTCCTACTGCTTATTCTGGGTACTAGTTTTGCTTAATGATGAAGTACCTGATTTTAGTGAACGTGGTTTTTCTTCAAAAATTCTCAACAAAACGTCCAAAAGATTAAAGATTAATGGATTTTGGTCAATCCAAATTATAAAAATACAAAAAATACTATTTCAATTAATTTTACCCGGTTGTCCAAACTTAACTAAGTGGCCCCAAGTGACATCGATATACAGTAATAAATGGATACTTTCCATTGCAGTTTATTTCGCAAGTCAATTGAATCTTCACAGTTAATATGCCAATAATAGGCGAGGTAATACATTCGTTTTAGTTGCCAAGACCGCTCTTCCATTTCAAATAAACTCACTCAGTTTACGAGACATTTATGCTCTACTTTATCGCCACCTAAGAGCCACTTGGTTCCGCTTTAGATTATTCTTTCTACTGGTAGTCCCAGCTAACTATGTATGTTCCAGCATATTCATTAATGTTATTCACATTATTTGCTGAATTTAGCACGTTTACGATACAATTATTTATTTTGTGATGTTACTGCTTAGGCGCAAAAATTGAACTTCCAGGCAACTTTACCTCCAGGATAATTTTCAGCCAAGTTACACCGTTGACCGCAATATAATTATTTTAAATCGAAATTATGCCCGAGATAAAGTAGGTAGAACCCTAATCTGCGGACCCTTAACGATGTGAAGAAAAGTTACGTAATACAAAAACCGGAGTTTACAGTTACTCCTAAATGCTTCTTCTCCGTGCGTAAATGTCGATTGTCATGAGGTAAGCGGGACTGCACATTACCTCCGAAAATTGGTACAGCAAACAAATTACGGAACGTTAAAATAATAATTGCGTAGCTAAATAACCGCCTAATTTATATCCCACTAACTTTTTCGTTGCGTGTTCAATTACGTGACTGACGGTTCATTAAAGAGTCGATGAAGTGTTATTTTTGCCCACCTTTTGGCATCCATTTTGCCACAATTAGGGAAGCATATAATTAGGGATTACTGAAGATATTCGCGAAAAAAGGAAATTGAAGCCTCGGAAAGTGGTTCGTGAAGAATCGAGTATCCCATCTACCTAGCCAAAGATTGGAAAGTGATATTTTCCAATTTTTCCTAGCCCCTTTCGACTTCCTATTAATTTTCGTGGCGTGTTGCTGAAGTGTTTGCTGAATCATTTGGATTACTATCGCGGATCGACATTGACTAACAAAACTTTCGGAGTGGTTTGCTCGAGTCAGCAAGGGTCTTCACCCCACCTATTTCCTATTAAGTAGAAACGCTTTGCGTAAAATCGAAAATTAAAGATGATCGTAGCTCAATTAATTTTCAAATATACTGCGCGACATAGAAAAGAGAACACCCCGTAAAATGGTTTTATTTAAATAATTTTGCGTATGCACGTTTGTATATGGGAATAGAAAAAACGGCTAAATTTTCAGTTATATTTATCAATGTATTTACGAGTTATCAGGAACTTTAGTTTTTTACTATAAAAATTCCAATGAAACATCAACAATATGACTGCAAAATATCATTTATTGGCGTATAGTGCGCTTAGAAAGTGCCTTTAGATTGATCAAATAAGCCCTAAGGCAGAATGCAGCGAAATTTTCATCAACTAAGCGAGTTTGGGAGAGGTCGCATGGTGGGTCTACGAGAGGCTGCTTGGTCATTTAGAGAAATCGCCACTAGATTGAATCATATTAAAAACACTATGGGGAGATGTGGTCAGGCATAGTTTCAACAAGAGCAAACAGGCAGAAGGAGAGGTACTGGTCGATTTCGAAGAACTACAGAACGCCAAGATCGCCATCTTCGAATTATGGTCCTAAGAAATGGACTCGTCTCATCGAAGACGCCGGCGGATCAGTGGTTTGCTGAGTAGGGAAGGCCCATTGGGATTCGAATCATTTATCGCCGGATGAAAAGTTTTCAGCTGCTTTCCAACCGTCTCCATCTTGTGTTAACCTTCACTTTAAATCGTCGTTAAAATCAACTCCATTGATGCAGAGAACGGATACGTTGTAATGGGAAGTGGGATAATATCGTGTGTAGTGACGAATCCAGATTCTGTTTGGGTATGCATGATGGTCAGGCAAGAGTAAGAAAAAGACGAGGTAAAAGACGGGATCCTCAGTCTACAATGCAGAGGCATGTCCATCAGACTGTTGGGGTAATGGTTTGGGGTGCTATTTCCTTTGGAAGCAACTTTACTTTTCATCACAGGCAGTACAAAAACCCAACGATATATCCAAGGAGTTCTTAAACCTCATCTTGTGCCTTATCTGGAAATTCTTGTTAATCCGCTTTTCCAGCAAGACGACGCACGACCACATGTGGCTATAGTGCCTATGGACTTCTTTCAGCAAAACGCAATCAATTTGCTACTTTACTCACCTCGATCTCCAGAGCTTTGACCGATTGGGATATTGTAGGTAAAAGGTTGCATAATTTAACTCCTCCCTCGCAAACTTAGCGGCGCCACGTCACGCTGTCCAGTTAGCCTGGAATAAGATCTCCTAAGACGACAACATCACCTCATTAGATCCATACCTATATGTGCACATGAATATATAAAACACCATGGAGGGCCGACAAATTATTAATTTTTTTCTGATTTTTATTGATTAAATTTGTTCAATTTTTTAATAAAGCATTAGTTTTAGCGTAAGAAACATGCGCACCAAAAATTATTTAAATAAAACCATTTTGACGAGGTGTTCTCTTTTCTACGTCACGCAGTATATGCTATTTGTATCTCACGAACACAGATGGTTTTTGAGATTTTTTTTGAAGAGCTTGCAATGGGTTTGATCTAAGTCGCGCACATCTCGTTAAATTGAAATCGTTGTTTCATCAAAGACATTGAGTCAGTTCGATGGACATTTTGGATTTGGGCCAAGTTGGTTTCAGGCTTCCTCAAAATCTTTCGAATCAGCTTTCAGCTTCTAAATTTTCCTTTACTTCATTCTGTACTATAAACAACTCTCATCACATCAAACGCGAATTCTGTGCTCATTGTTTTTGACTTATCACTCTAACAAAGGCAGACACTTGTTGAGTCATCGTCATTAATTGCTCATTAATTTAATAGTGGGAATGTGGTTTTCCTAGTCGCTTCGCTGCAATTTTATGTCGAATACAACATTTACACCTCTCAATATTCGATTAATAAAGGAATAACATGCTGTTCTATTCATAATTATTGATTGTAACATGAAATATCCAAATTGAATTATCTGGTACATATGTTTTATTTATAACAGTTATTGTATTTGAGGAAAAAGGACTCATTATCTTATTAGTTGACAATAGGCTGCTGGTCTTTTTAATTATACAGTACGTTTTTAACATCCGACAAAGAGTGCCCCCGGAGTTACAGCTCTGAAACTTTTCACTAGTAAAATTTCCATTCCTAATTGTACCGTAATGATTCAAAAAACTTGTAAATACGCCTAAAAAAAACAGTCGTTTTTCGAAAATTGATATATTCTTACACTCCGCGTAAAAATCTAATTTAGAAATATGTGTCAAAGGATAATAGGAAAACTAAATTCAAAAAGCGAATCTATTTAATTTTATTATTGGAATCTGCCTCCATTTACAGCTAAGCAGACTCGATTGGAAACTTAGAGCAACGTTAACGGACTTGTAAATTCCGGACAAAACCCTGTAAAATAAATGTTAACTGTCTAATAGGTAAAGATACCTTTTAGGCTCGAAACACCAAAGGCATTTGGTGATGAAGAGATCGACACCAAATCTCCGAAAATTTTGAGTTAATAAAGGAAAAAATTTTGCATTTTGAGGCACATGGAGCAACTTTTGCTCTGACATAGAGTCCATATCCAAGGAGTTCAAGAGCGCCATCAAAGAATCAAACATTACTCTTTTAGTGGCTTGGGAGAGTTTCAGCGTGTAACTGGTTTGTAAATTTTAGTAACGTAACAAAACAGCTATAAACACAATCACAAAGACTTGCAGATGGGGTGGAAAAAAACTCTTGAACTGAATATAGTCGGAACAGAACCGCACTTGACCTTAGCCCCTTCGCTTTTTTCATGGGTACAATATAGTTCTTCTAAATTCCCATCACCGAACATAAAATATCTAGATTATCAAGGCTATAATATTTACATTGTAACCGTCACCTAAACACACTGTCCCAGTTTCCCTTGTAACAGGTGCAATAAAGAGTCCGATTCGACTGTATTTTTGGAATTCTCATCATTATTATCATCATCATCATCATCATCATCATCATCATGACGTAACACGGATTACACCTAGCCATTATCTCCATATTATTCACACACTATTACTCAGGCTGCTCTAGGTTATTTCAGAATTCTTCAATATTCCGATTGAAACTGGTCAAAATTCCTGCAGCGAGTAATTCTAACTACAGGTTTGAAAAATCCTGTTCACACTGGACCGAGTTACTTAAAAATTGGGTAAGAAATTCCTGTTGTAGATCATTTCTGATCACTTTTTCCAAATAAGACAATTGATTCTCGTTCAACTCGCTTCGGGTTAGGTACCTATTTCCAAGTCAGCTCAATATGGATTTCCTTGCAATTGTGGAAAGTTCCTGGTTAATAAAATTTTCGAAAATCCACTGTTTAGTTACTTCTAGATTTCCGAACATTTCTGTTCAAATCAGTCCTGCTTCTCGCCTCGCAACCCATTTGGGTTGCACAACGTTTTTTTCGAATCTAGAAATACCCTGGATCAAACCCGTCCACCTCCAGCGATGGTTGATCTAGGACTGAGTGATTTCCGAATTCCCCAAAATTCCTGTGCAGATGGTTCCATGTCACTTGAAAACTCCTGAAAGTTTTTATTCGCGTCGATTTAAGGTTATGCGCTCACTCGGAAATTTGGTTCATCTAGTTATTCCAGAATTGTCAATTTCTCTTTGGTCCCGCCGATTTCAGCAAATAGATGGGGATCGACTAAAAATTCTCGGGGATTTCTGTTCATCTCGGTAATTCTTGTGAAGGTTGGTGCAAGTTTTGTAAAAGTTCCGAAGTGTGTTGGTTTAAGTTTATGCCCAACTCGTGAAAATTCAAGCAAAGGTCGCTTTGGGGTAGGCCTTAATTCCTGAAAAATCCCATATGTTGGTTCAGATTAATCCACAGTAGATTTTTTTTTAAGTCGAAAAATCTTGTTCCAGTTCTAGTTCAAGCGGATGCGAATCTGCGACGTATGTGTAAACGATCATTTTAACGAGGTGTGACAATACAGAAACTCTCTTAGGAGCGTGAAAAAATCATAGATACAAATTTACGTGACCCCAGCTTTCCGGTATTTTTTAATTTGATTAAGAAGTAGTTTGGGCCTGAGGCGGGGACCCCCTTTTGCGTGGCATCGTGTCTGTAAAATCGAGTCCATCAAACTCTTAACAATACATCAACTTTCAATCAAGCTGAATAAAATCGGTTTCCGCAAAAAGGCGACTCAAAAAGGCACCGATAGCTGATTAAGCTCCCGGTCATCCGCATTCCTTTAATGATGTCCCATCCCGACTCGACTCACCTTCACAAACTACAATTCTTGAGAAATGGAGACATATAATTTATTTAATTAAACCTAATCGCTCAAGTCCGTGACTTGTACTCGGTGTTCGAAAAAAATACATTTCTTAAATGACTCTCTTCCTCTTGAGCTGTGTCATTTCGACGCAACAGGTGTTTATGCGTATAAAGGGGGGGGCTGATATCTTGATTAAAAAAGAATCATTGACAAAAAATGTTGTTAACAGTTAGGAAAAAAATTTGCAACAATGATTCCTTATGGTAAATTAAAGATCTCGTCGAAAACAATAACAACGCAGTGGCATGGTGCAAGCCAACATCCTAAAATTATGATTGCCCTAGGAGTGTATACAAAAATTTCATGTAATTTATTACTATTTAAATCAAGGTCAAAGTAATTTCGTTAGTTTTTCTATTAATTTTGCGTTAATGGTAATCAAAACACAACCGTGTAGTTAATAATGCGCATTATAATAACCGTAATTAGCAACATTTTAATCCAATTATGTTAAAGCAATTACTGTGTTAATAATATTGCTTTTTGTGTTTTGACCGGCATGAGTTATGCAAAAATAAATTTACCAGATAAATAAACTGACGTCATTATTTAACTTGAGACGTGTTTTTCGTGGTTTCAGTTAAACTTCGTTTAAAAACCGTTTGAATTATTTTGTTATTCCGGCTATAAAGTTTTTTGTTCGGGAAATAGGAGCAACAATGAGCTTGCCAGTTAATGCCATGTTAAAATCAGGACAGGTAATTTACTTTGTAAACAATATCGAATGGAAGAGGCGAGAATAGCTCAATTTGGCCCTCAATAAGCTCTTCGTCATCGGCGGCGTTCATAACTCGCCAGCTTTTCATTTCTTTTGTGCCAGCAAAATCCAATAAAGGGTCATTTTAATAAGTTATAGAATACTTTATTTTCCACTGATTGCTAAATTTCATGCTTGTATTCTTCATTTATAAAACTCACAATGGACCTGGCTTAAAGCGATAAATTATAAAAAGATCCATCTACCTGCGTTAATAGTACCATCTCGCCCATATAATTAGATGATTTCAGGAAACATACGAAATTTCAATATTTCATTCTATCTGTTTTTTAATTTAACCGATATTTTCGGGGTGTTTGGAAAGGTAATTTGTATTTGATTAATGTGCTTTTATCCTTTAGACTTTGAATAGGTAAGACATCGCGCTCGTTCAAAGGTAACAGTCATCTCGCAACTTTTCGCACAACGAGTGTGAGGCAAACTCGCCATTTCTCTCTAAAATCGGGTTTTTCGCATTCTTTTCAAGATATTTTGCTGTATCAAATGACAAGGAAACGCGTACCAAAGGGTCAGAGTTTCGGCGATGCGCATTGGGATATCTCGAAATCTACGAGATGAAAGATCTTACACAGGATGTTTTACGTCGATGCGACGCCCGGATCCGCCGCCACCACACTGTCAACAATGAAGATCAAAGGCGGGAGCGGCCCGAGCACGTAACACCGCAAAAAACATTTTATCCATTTTAATTTAAATTAATTTAAAAATTGAACGATTTGAAGGGATCCCCTTACACTCAAAGTGGCACGCTTGCATAAAGCCTTAATCACTTTTCTCCGTTTAAACCTTGAACCTCATCTCTAATATCACTTATAACCCCAATTAACTTAATTGATAACTAGTGTAAATTACCGTCTGGAGCACTAGGTTTTCAGATTTCAACGATGCTACGTATGCTGATGCTGCACACTCTGTAATTGAAGGTAAATTTAAAATAATTATTCTCGGCCATATCACGTCTCCTGACGCAAACATTAATTATGTTCAATTTAATTGTACGAAACCCTTTAGATCAGTGCCAAAGTATTCATTTTCCATCATCAAAATCGTATTCGAAAATGAGTAAAATAACTGTTGTTAGCTGATTTTTGACCATGAAGCGGGAGAACAACGTGCATGGTCAATTGGGTCATGCCTCATTGACTTTAAGCCCCTTATTCTTGATCAAGAGGCTGACATTTTTTTGTACTGAAAAGTTAATTAAATTACAAAACCTCGAATGAGCTATTAAATTTGTGTGTGTACAAAAGAAGCCGCGTAAATTTGAAACAATATGCGAGTTTGTATTTAATAGGCGCTCTGGGTTCTCGATCAGCAGGACACCATTGAGCTAATTTTGGACCCGGCGGGGGGCCTTTCCTCTGGCCCGCCTCTGTTGTTAAATGTGGGGTCGGTATAATCACAGATTTGTCATGTTTACACTAAAGACGTTTGGATATTTAGAACCCGACCATCATTAAATTTAATTAATATCTTTCGGGCGGCGTTCTCATGATTGGATGTATGACGGTTTTAAAAAATAGATCGTCCTTTTTTAACGCTGTAATTAAATTTCCCTCGGGTGTCTTCCAGGTTTGATTTGTTTTTAAACTGCTAGAATTTATCATATTCCGCTGATCGGTTTATCATACGAATTGGGCTATATTTAACGGAAAGCTCGTAAAAAACGTTCAGTCGGGAATCGAGGTTTGAGAAGTGACGAAAAGACCCAAACGACATCTAAATCCTGACATGAGAAATTAGGTAATTTTAAGCATAACGGTAATTAACGCATCACCGCTATTAAAAAAAAAAAGAACCCTTCGTGCATACTCCAATATTACACAAATTGCAATTGATGCGAAGGTTTACGCCAGAGCATCACGAGTTTTCGGTCCCCATATGGCCTCAATGCTATTTCGTAGTACCGCATGATTACAAGCAATAAAGAACATTTTAAGCTGCAAGCTAAAGAGCATAAGGGGCGAATTTTGGTCGAAGACTCTTCACCATTAATGCGTTTACACCGCAGTAATTCGCGCGGATCTCGGGGTTCCGTTCGAAAACAAAAAAAAAAACAAAAAAAAAACAGTTGAGAACTTCGCGTCGGCTCCATTCGATTTTGCGAACCCCGCTCGAGTCGTCTTCATCGCGAACTCTTAAGTGAGGTCTACCGTTAGGGAGTTGAGTTCAACATACTCTCGTTCAGAAACCACAGATCCTTCATATTTTACTAATCCAGATGAGCGAACGAAAAAGAAATCAACATCAACACAGATCGCTGTGATCGGTCCGGTACCGAGGATCAGCTTCGGGCTTATTGCTCCCATTAATGCGTCCTTCTTGTCGCATGAGATACCGGCCGAAGACGAGGACTTTTAGCGATGATACCTTATTGTTGGCATAAATAAATTATTCGTCAGCAAAGAATGTGATGGGTTTCATTTTTTCGCACATTTATGGGGGTTAGAGTGCATCCAAGTGACGAGGATATGCATTACGACCGCCATCGCAATATTGATCACCCTATAATTTAATAGTTAAATTGGCGTTGCAGCTTTTAAAGTGTCTTTGAAATACGGAACTGATGAGGGAATTATGATGGTAGGTGCAGGACTTGATAGAAGTACGTAAACCTGTTATTATTACTTTCCCGAACATTAACGCTTTGTGCACTCATTCGTAATCGTCGTTCCCAAAGAGCATTAAAACGACTTAAGCCATTAATTGCTTAGGAAATAAACATTTCATAAAAGATACATTTTAATAATAAATAATAACATGTTTCCAAACCCGCATTAAACACTTTATGGGCTCACCTGGTCGTTTTTAATCATTCGTTTCCTTTTATTTCAAAAAAAAGCTAAATTGTTAATTAGCGGCCGTTATTATCATAAACGGTGTACTCGCTTTAAATGCCTTAATAAGAATATTCAATACGGACATAATTAGCGGTATGAAAACTAATTAATTCAGCGTGTAGTTAATGGATCCTGTAAGAATGCACAGGCTGGACGATTACGCGATAAAGAGTAGTCATATAACTATTAAAGCTATTTTAATTTATGACAGGGTTAAACGTAAGCGTAAACAAAATACCACCACAAATCGCATCAAGTGTAGGTATCCATGTAAGATAAACGATAAGCAAGTCTAGGAGATATACGAGGATACTCCCAGAAGTACCCGACCTAACACTTAGAAAAAAAAAATTGGAAAATATTCCATTAGTCCTCCACATAGTCTCCTTCTAGGCTGACGCGCTTCTCTCAGCGATATCCTGTGGCCGATCTACCCCGTTCATACAGTCGCTCAAAAAAGTATCCGTACAGCCGAAAAAAAATTTTGTACACCGTAATTTTCGAGTGATTTCGCTCAAATCTCGTATAATAAAAGCTCAAACCTAAACTCAGTTTACGTGTTCGAGCAACTTTTGAAAATTTAATTTTTAGAGCGCTTTTTAGGCTCTTAAGCAAACTCCGTTTCGGAAACATCTTGTGCGGTGGACATTTTTCAAAATGATTCTAATGACCTTGTAGATGAGGTTTTTCCTCATACATCCTGAAAATTTCATCAAAGTCGAACCGCAAGTAAGCGAATTGCAGCCTTTTAAAATCGTCAAAAAGTGACGGTTTTCGCGCGAAACGATGAAATTTAGACATTTTTGACGATTCTAAAAAGCTGAAATTTCCTTTTTTTGTGGTTCGACCTTGATGAAATGTTCAGGATATATGTGGAAAATACCCTCTGTAAGATTATTAAAAGCATATTGAAAATTTTCCACCGAGCAAGAGGTTTGCAAAACGGAGTGTTGTAAGACCCTAAAAAGCACTCTAAAAATTAAATTTTCAAAAGTTGCTCGAACGTAAACTGAATTTGGGTTTGAATTTTCATTATACCAAATTTGAACCAAATCTGTCGAACATTACGGTTGATACAGTTTTTTTTCGTCGCTTTTTTAGCGATTGTATATAATAAAAAACTTCAAATCTTTCAAAATAGGCATCAATCTCCGACTCCAGCTCTTTATTATTGATAAATCTCTCTTCAAGTTTGCAAATAGAAAATAATCCGGCGAGGCTAAATATGGCGAATAATGGGGGCGAGAAAAAAGTTCGGAACCAAGTTGATTAATTTTGGCCATCGCGATGTACCGAAGGATGGACTGGTGCTTTGTGCTCATGAAACAAAACCTCCTCTTTCGCAAGATGCGGTCGCTTTTCCAAATTTTTTTGTTCAAAAACTGTACTAAACATGTATAATATTATCCTTTGATTGTTTTCCTTTAGAGAAAATTGTCCCACGTGCATCCCAGAAAACTGAAGCCATCACCTTTCCTGCAGATGGAACAATGTTGGCCTTCTTTACAGTCGATTCTCCCCTTTGAGGCCATTGCTTTGACTGCTCTTTCGTCTCAGGTGTAACAGCTTTCTTATATCTAATTGTTTAGTCAAAATGCGATATAAATTATTTTTTTAAATGTCTATCTCTCAATGCACTTCTGTGGATCTTAGCCTCAATAATCTGGAGTGGTCAAATCCGGAGTGTCGCTAGGTCGACCACTGTGGATTTCGTCTTGGCAGCTGATACGACCGCGTTCAAGCTCGGCCCCACTCAATATTTTGCAGTTGTTAACGAGGGAACGGATTTCTCTAAAGTAGAATCTAACTCCACTTTAATGTTGGATGGACAAAAGACCTTTAAAATGACAGAATGGAATCACGTTTTCAGGAGTAATTTTTTCCATGTTCACAAAACCTCTAAAACGTCCAGTAAAAACGACTCCAAAAAAATTGCAGCCTCAAATATGAGCTTTCTGAGGTCAGGTCCGAGCAATATAGGCAAATTTTTAACGAAAAAACGCCATCTTGTGTATGTCAGGTCGGGTACTTCTGGGACAACCCTGGTACCTGTCAAAGGCCATGGTTTTAGAAGAAGCACTGAATATTTATTAAATGAGATATCAAAAATGGTGAGACCAGAAATACCTGCTTGTTGGTGATAATTATAATACAACATCGTCTGCATATAAATATATACAATATTGCCTGGTCTTCACTAATATAAGCGAGGATCATCTTCAGATCGAAAAAACATCTGTTTCAACTGAAAATCATGGAATCTCGTGTTATAACTAAAAGGTGTATGTTCACGTTCATGCAAAGCCCTATTCAATTTACATACATAATCGCTATCATCGCCAATACCCTCTGGTTTGTAAAAATAACAATTTAACATCAATTTGTTTATGATATCAATTATTTGTCATTTACCACAGTGAATGACGATCGTCTGAATGATTGTGAGCTAATAACGAGTATCCAGGGTGCCCGCTTCTACATCTGTTCCACGGGGGATTTCGGAAATCCCAAAAGACACAAGGTCGATAATACAACGAAACACTTGTGTATGACGCTTCATAATCCAGTTTTTCCTGTTGGATAAATCTGTTGCAAGCAAACTGGTCTAACCAACGGTTATCTTTGTCTGAAATAAATTAGACATTATCTAGTTTTCGTCTCCAAAGCGCTTTTTATTAACTTAAAATTCTACAAACTCGTTCATTTAAAGTTAGTTTCTTCTTATTTAGCAATATCTTATCTATTTAGAGCCTCTTCTATAAATCCTTCTACATTCAAAACCCTATAATATACTATAGAGGTTTGAATGTATACCCTATAGACCACCAAAGCTAAAACTGTACCATACGGGTATCCCATTAGGCATATCCAACATATCGTCGAAAACGTTCATAGCAAATCTATTTTTTGAATAATAAAGCTTTCATCTTAATTCCAGTCCATCCTTTCGACAATTTATTGGTGGGGATTCTGCCTTTTTTCGGTGAATGACTCCTTACGCCCTTTTAACAATTTAGAGTTATCAACAATCCCCCAAAATGCGATTTTGGTCAGCCAAATGCTAAATCTCTTGGGTATCTGGTGAAATGCGACAAATATGAGCCCTCTTCCACAAAAGGCTCTAAATCGATTAGAGTACTTCTTACATTCTGCTGCTTATCACTGTCTACTACATCCAATCTAAGGACAGAACTCAGAAATATCATAATGGAAGCTATGTAACGCAATTACCACACACGAAGGTCATATAACCCAAGATGATGCCATTTTTCCTTAATTATATTGTAATGCTGAGTCATGTATAATTTGTAATAAAACTGCTTCACATTCACTTAAGCACTTACTTTTCAGTTAACTTTCGATTGCATTGTAGTCATTCTAAAGCTTTCTCAAATGAATTGTTTATTTGTGGAAGTGCATTTTTTTTGGCGCAGTCAGTAGGATAGCATTATTTGTTTTATTTAATTCTAAGGCTTTGTTATGTATGCCAGCAAAAAAAGTGAGTAATCAGGCATCTGAGACAACGATATTCCGATTTTAGTACGTTCCTATGATTTTTCACGTTTTGAGAAGTGATCCACCGTTAGAATTCGACACCCTGTATCTGCACCTATAAGGTCGCGCTGCATACGTGGAAAACACCCTTTATATTTCTACCGTCGGTATTTAGAAAGCGGTTACTAGTTGAAATAAGGCACTTTAATGGAAATAATCTTTAAAATTTTACAGAAATCTGAATATTCAAAAATATACAGGGAATTGAATTTAAGATACGAAAATTGAATCCTACTATGACTTTTTTGCCACCCGGTATGTTTAAAAACATATTCAGCTTATACTTTTGTCTCCATCCCACAAGTTTCGCAGCAGCTCTTGGGTTTTGTAGAAGAAATGTGACCGTTTGTCCTAAAATGCAGTTATTTCCGCTCAAAAATCCCGTTTTTTTAATAATTCATCCTGTATGCAACGTTAATTAAAAATAGTAATTTATCTAATTATTTCTATTTTCTACGATCAAAATTCAATTACAGCACTGGTAAAACGAATTATTATTCGCCGCTAAACGACGAGCAAAAATCCGATTTTCGACTACTTCATTCAAATAAATAAAAATGTTTAATTACAAAATTACAAAAAGAAAAATCACAAGTGATATGGAACTATGGGAGAAGAGTAGGCCACTTTAGCTACGGACGGGGCTGCGGAATAAGCGATAGGTGCGTGATTTACGGGGGCGGCGAATCTGGTGGCGAAAGAGGCGGCAGCCAGAGCTGGACTTACTCCATAGGTAATGGGATCATGCCCCAATCCATCAATCGGTACAGGGGCGATGGCCAAGGGAGCGGCTACAGGAGCTAATCTAGCGATGGGAGCATGGGCGATGGCGGGGGCGGCAGCGACGGCTTTAACTGCAATTGTTGCTGGTTCTCTGCGGACGACTGCGTTGAAGCCGTTTACGGAATCGGCAGTGTAGTCTACAATCCTCCTGTTGCCTAAAAAAATGCCCGTACAAACTCCTTCAAGTGATGAAATTCACTAAGTACCATCAGGCTCGACGAGGGAATAACTGCCTTGAACCAAATCTCCATTCCTGGTTTCAGTTTGGCTTTTGCTGTCTCCAGTAACCTCGTCTTGGACATCGTAGCCGTAGCTGTATTGAGGGTTGGGATCGTATTCTTCGGCAGGCGCCGCCACTATAGTCTTGGTAATGGGGCCGACGAAATCCAACGGAGCCGGGGCGGCTGCATGCTGCAGCAGAGCCCCACCTTGGGCCATAGCCACAAGAGTGGCGAAGGCGATGAACTGTTATTTTAAACAAACCCTGATTTGTTATAAAGGGGTTTGTGCAAATGATCACTTACCCTGAAAGCCATTTTTGCTGATGTGTTTGCTTGATCGAGTCGCGAACTGCAATAGTACGGATCGTACCCGATGATCTTTTATAATCGAAAAATGTGGAGCAAAAATTCATTTGTGCCTGGACCAGATTGCCTGATAACCGGTAAGTCATATAAACTTACGAACGAGATGTTATGTCACAAGATTTTGGTGCCAAGGTTGAACTGCAATAATAATTATAGTGGAATCAAATATGAAAAGTGAGGCAACCCAGGAAGATAATGCCTTAATTAAAGACCATCAGTGGGGTACTGTAATAACGAAAAATGATTTAGTAGAATTTTAAACAAAAAACTGGCTAATCCAACTTTATGAGCTGAATATGGAAATGTAAGAAATTTTATTAATTGGTTAGAGTTAATTGGACGTATGATCTAAGTGGGGAGAGAGTCAGTTTACAGGTGCATGCAGGACGCCGCTGCGAAAGGCCGAAAAGAGCTGTCAAGGATGTGGTATCGAAAGTGCAAGAAGAATGCATTTTTACTCAGTTAACACTATATGAATCTCTGAATTTCAGTTGCTATCGCTCGTGTAAATTATTTAAGCGAACGAGTAAATGTATGGAGATGTGTGTAATCGAGACTGTTAAATAAATTGATATTATTAATTGCCCGGTGTAGGTGCATGTCAGTTGCAACATTTACCGTCGACTGCATTGCGAAATACCGGAAAAAAGTCTACTTACTCTAAGTAGATTCACGTGTCAAGCATAAGTGTGGTGAGTGGTCAGATGCAAGTAGTTGTGAGTGTAGTCGGCCGCATTAAACCAATCACTACGTGCTTAAAATCGGCTTAAATAAAAGACCGTTCAGGAAAGGGGCTCATTAATGAATAATTTTGGATTAATTAAACGAACTTTTTAATACTCAGTCGATGTAACAAAGATGTCGCCTTGTAACCGAGTTAGCGGGACACCCTCTATATTTGAAATAAAGTCAAGCTTAGGGAGGTACTAGGGCGTGGTAGGGTTATTTAAGCCTTCAGATAGGACAGAAGCTTCAGTACCAGGTAGGATTCTGTTGAACGGATTTATTCGGTGCTTTCCAGCCGCATCGTTATTGTTACTATTTAACGTTCGTACGTGCCGGGTCAGATACAACAAACTTTTTCACAATTCGATTTTATGCTTTTACGCTAAAAATCTTTATTTGTCCCACAGATCAAAAAGAGCTAACGACCAAGAAGCACGCCCAAGCACCCAGTAATAACGACTTAACCAAGATAGTATCGTCTATAAGTAGTCGAAATTGCCGCACAACATATTAGCCGATTAAAATAAAGGAACCCCCGTCGGGTTCCAGAACAAAGTGCTGATCCGAAAAACAGCAATATCATTGACTAAATAAGACCGTTAATGCTCATGAGATAAAAGAATAATAGCCCAGCAACCGGCAATCACTCCAATCTCAATAACGCTCGGTAATCGGCAGCCAATTAATTGTTATCGATGCCATCAGTGGTATCGTTGACTGTATTCGATTAAGATGGGATATAATACATCAGAAAGAAATGTGCCCACTCACGTTCTGCTCTGCTTTGGCTGCCTGGCTGGCGTTAACCAGTAGTGGTACTACCTGTAATTAGCTTTCCAATCGCTATCTGGCTATTATTTCGCCTTATTAAATTTATTCGTCCTGACACCCGTTTGCTGCTCTATAATAAAGAGGTTATTATTACCTGCCTGGTACTAAGGCACCTGAATCTTACCACGTCGATATTCACGGCTTGGAGGTGGCGTACATCCACCCGGCATTTACATATGTGCGGATTGGCCATAGAGTAAGCGAATTTCGTTTACGTCCAACTGGACCAGGATATGGGGAAATCGAATGAAAAAAAAATACGGCAGTTTCCGAAACTCAGTCTACCACAACCAGGTTCGAAAACACACCCGGATTGACGAACATGGGTGGTGGGTGTGAGCGATCCCCAGTGACACCAAAGAATTTCTCCGCCGAGCGATTCACAAATATCGCGGATTGTTAAATAATTCCCTTGTCACTATTTACACCAAATTCAGTCGTTTTTCTATTTGCTAAACATCTATTTTTAGTCAACGCAGGTTGGTTAACCAATAACCGAGAACAAGATTGAACCGATCACCCGTAACCCGATCTAACCTACTTGCCGCGCGGTTCGCTGGCGAGCCCGTCGAGGGAATCACCCAAAGTCGGATAGATACGTGCAGTGAGTCACGAAAGTATTCGAGCGAAACAAAATCAATATAATATTGCTATTTATTTCACGTATGATAAATTAAATTATCCTATCAGTAATAGAATCTATACAGCGTGTCCCACGAATGTAGGTCTCTATCCGTGTCTTGAAAACTACGACTAGGAAAAGTTGAAATATGAGTGTCACACTGAAGTGGAGGTGATCTATCAGTTGAAAGTACTTTCATGAAAATACCACTTCCGGTTATACCGGAAATGAGTGTCAACTCGCTTATTTGAAACGGAGCACCCTCTATGTTATACCGAATTGCGAGTCTGCGCAACACGCGAACGCTTTTCACGTGCAATGTTCCATACTAAAATTTGATGATTTTCGAGATATTTAGAATTTTACAAAAAAGAAATAAACAGTTGCAGCCGTTAATGTGTTTTCCGATAATTCGCAAATGGCTCAGTGCGCTGCGATGAAGTTTTATTGAAAACATTTTTTTATGTACTTTTTTATGTGTATTTAACGAAAATCGATGTACTTCTGTGCAGTACAGCTCATCTGATTTTTTTAATGGTGCATGGGAACAATGGGGCGTTTTATTTCGAAAACCGAGTACAGTCCGAATGCGCTTGCGCCTCGGGACAGGCTAAGCTTCGATTAATCGGCCCATATGAGGAAAAAATGAGCAGTTTCTATTAATAAAGCTGCTTTACTTTTTAACGAATGACTTACTCACATCCATCAAGAACGATCCACCGCTTCGGTGGCATTAAGTACAATCATAACAACTACTACTTTAAAGGCTGATAAAATCATTAAGAAAAGAATGGCTGAGACAGAGGCAAAAAAGTAACTCTCTTGTCGTTTCTCGGTACCCAGAAATAGTCGGTTTAATGGCACCATATTAACTGCGGCCTCTACATCGGCAAAATATCTCGTTAATGCAATTATCGGAATCACAACGCCAATTATTACGATAATAATTACTTAATCTATTTTAATTATGAAGCGGGAATCCAAAAAATGCTTTGTCGGAGTCTAAATTATTTACCGGGAAACTTCGGTGCCACATATTTGAGAAAAATGCTGGCGACCGCATGTGGTAATCAATATTAGGTGCAAGAAATTTTTCTTGGAAGCGTATCGCGTGTAGAAAACGACATACACCTTGTTCTGAAAGTTATTTATATCGATGGAAGTGTACGGATAAATTACCACGAAGGATTGTTGAGGGAAACTCCCCTTTTTAACGAACTAAATGCCTTCACGACTCTCAATCGAGCTAATTTCGTGTTTCTCTTGTTACAGGTGTGGTTTCAAAATCGACGGGCGAAGTGGCGCAAGCAGGAAAAAGTGGGACCTCAAGCGCACCCCTACAACCCTTACCTCACGCCTGCGTCATCCGCGGCGTCCCCTGCAGTAGTACCTGCGTCCCTCCCGAACCCGTTCAACCTTCCCTTTGGCCTCAGGAAGCCCTTCGACTCTCTGACGTTCCGCTACCCCCATCACGTCCTTCCCGGCTACCTCCCCACGCCGCCATCTTACCACAGGGCCGGACCGCCATTACTTCCGCCATCGGTCGGACTTTACCCCTCTGCCAGCTCGTTCCAGACACTGCTGGCGAACATTTCAGCCGCCCAAAGACCAAAGCAAGAGTTCACCACCACTCCGCCCCTCTCTCCGGGAACTTCGAGTACAGTGCCGCCACCTGAAGTCGACAGACGGAGTTCGAGCATTGCTTCGTTGAGGCTTAAGGCCCGGGAGCATGAAATGAGGTTGGAAATGATGAGACAGAGTGGGGACTTGATTAGCTAGATTTTTTTAGGAATCGTTTGTTTGGAATCTCAGTAAAGATTTTTAAGTGATTTGTTGGAGAGGTAAAGTGAAACAAATGTTGGGAGGGAAAGAGGGAAGGTGCTAGCCATTACTTCGCAAAGTGTTTGCTACTTTGGATTTCGCCCTCTAAGCAACGATAATCGAGGTGATGGAATTCGGCATTCGTCTTCGTTTCCTTTTCTGTGATCTCCCGAAGAAGTCGATTGGGCTTCCGACGCATACCATCAAGTGACATCATCCAATCAATGTTCTTTGCTTGCTATATGATTCTGCTCTGGACTTACTGATTATTCGTCAGTAACTCCGAATAGCCAGATCTGGGCATGCGTACAGGGTAACTCAAAATTTAATGCCTTGTTACACCGTCTAAAATTTATTTCCCTTTTGGCTGCCAGTTTATTGTACGAGAAAATAATGAAGATAACTTTAAGAGGCATCAAGTCTTCGATGAGCCTTTCCAACAGAAATGTTGCGCAGCCACCACTCTTTCGAATTTTGCTCTCCGAAACGGAACCGAACGTATCTATGATTTTCCAAAAAATTAAATTGACTTAACCTAAACTGAATTTTTCCGTGAATTTCTAATAACCTGAATTAACCTAATTTGCTACGTTTTTCCTAATTTAATATGAATTTGTTCAGAGATTCTGTTGACTTCCTCATTATTTTCCATCAACCCCAATTACTTTCACTTGTTACTGGCCGAATTCCCCAATAACCATTCATAAATCAAGTTTTTCCCAAATTCAAATCGATATAGCCACAATTAGACCTACAGCCACGAATTTGCAAAATGGTTAGCACTTAAGTAATCTCATACTTCCACCATATCAAATACCTAGCATTAATGTCCCTTCATTCCTGATATTTGCCGCTTTAGTTGAAGAAAATGAAATAGTTTATTCAGAGACAGCCTGTATTATATTATATGTAACAATATCTGATCTGTAATAACATAGGTACTTTTGGACGCTTAATTAATTAAACGTTACTTTAAAAACTCACCGAAAGTGCACTTACAACCAATTCGATGCATGAAAGTTTCCTTTTAATGATTTTATTCTTAGTATTTAGATCGTATTTTTATTGCATTTTTTACTTTATACCTGTTTTATATGATAAAGAAGTATTATCAGCTGTTTGAAGCAATAAGTTGTATATAAATTTTATCCATAGTTAATAAATAATAGGTTCTTAATCTACTGATGTCCTAGCTAAATAGCAATATTGCAATATTGTGAGAGTAAAACGAAGCCGTCCCGTTTGTAAAATAATTATTACTTCAATAAATAAGATTTATTTTCTGACGTGTTTTTATTAAATTTAATATAAAGAAAAAAAGAAACCTCCCGCTGGTGCTCGTTTGATGGAAGATCTGCAATAATGTCAAGTGTGGAGGAACTCGTACGGACTTGGCGATGATACCAAGGAGCTACTACGCAATAAAGAACATTTAAGATCCCCAAATAAAGACCCCTGCGCTTCTGATATGACACAATTTTATCTTTGTGCGCGATCACACAGACCACTTGAATTGTGCAAGAACGTCTTCGTCAAATAACCACCAGCACAGTGGTGCGGCCTCCCAGAAGACCGGATCTAAACGCAATTGAGCAACTTTGCGACGTTGTGGGTGGACGGCAAAGAGAACCATCTGGACTCCCCGAACTCCAACAGAAGTTAATGATAATTTTTGAAGACGTTGACGAAGATGAAATTAGAAATTGAATGTGGATCGCCACTGTGGGGCAACTGTTCGTTACAAGAGGGGGGAGCAAATCGTCAGGTTGCGCCCTAATGGTGTAGGAGACATCATTTAATAATGGCAATCGATGAAACTCTGAGATATCTCTCGGGTAATATTTTTCCAAAAATTGAACAGGATTTACCTCCTAAAATGAACATTTGGCACGGTACTGTTTCTGTTAACAGTACGAACTGAAGTTTTATAGGAGAAAAAAATTCACATTATTTTTGCAACAAGACAACGCGCATGATTCCATGACAAATGTTAATATTTACAAATTTAAAAAGATGAGAAACGTAAAAAAATGGTTTGCCGGAGCGGTCGTCGCACGCCAATGATCTTCCTCTGGCATATAAAGCTGAAGGTCTTTTAGAAACGCAAAATTGATAATTTTTTTTTTTTTTTTTAGAAAATGTCAGTGGCATACTGGGCATAGTTCAATGTCAAAGGTTAAAACTTCCAAAACCTTTCAAAATTACGCGAAACGTTCTTGGAAAATAGACGTTGTACACCAATGATCTCATTTCTGCTGAAAGTTCTGAATGTTTTCTGCATGAGCAAAAAATCATTGCATTACTTTTGTTTAACAAGACAGTGACGTGCGAGTGCTCGACTCGAGGTGCCCAATAGGAATATTTTGGCGATGGAATAGATGTATCCGATGAAGTTGATATCGCAAGTAAATGCGTTTCATAAATTTTTCATTTGAGTTTAAAACAAATCAGTGGCGAACTAAACAATCATGAACTGAAACACATACGATATACGATTTTCGGCATTTTTCGTACAAATCTGTGTCTGCATTGCCGACGGACGCCCTTTTCTCTTTGACGAAGCCTCTCAGCTCACGACCTTCTGTACCTTCCAGGTAATGAAGAATTCTCTTCAGCTCGCTCCGGTCGACGGATAAAAATCATTTATTGTACCGGCTCACAATTGTTCCACAGCCTATTGTGTCAAGCCCAGTATTTGCGACTAAGTACTGCACAGGACCAATGAGCTATTGGTACCGCTGGGCGTTTTTCAGCGGTGTCTTGTGCCGTTTACTTTTTATAAACAGTCTATTCGGCGATAATATACAGAAAATTTCATTTTCTTAGGTCCAGCATACGTACCATGCAAGTCCCTTTCTCGCTTGCTATCTGCAGGCCATTACGCTCCATTAAAGACCGCAGTGTTTGCTTCGAAAAGACTTTTCCAGTCGCTTCCGTAGGAAACCGCCAAAAATTCCATTACTCATTCGGATGACATGTGTAGTACTGGGGCAGCGCAGCAGTACCCCTAAGCCCTAACACCTTGCTTCCGACAGTACCTCATCTTATAGTACCATTATAATTGATGCCCTACCTATTTCTGGAACCACTTATGTTTGTAATGGTACCACTTATAGAACATTTCACGTTGCGGCAAATGGAAATGACTTAAACGGATACTTAATACCACAACCAGAAGTCTAAATTACTATCCGATATCACTTCTACCGTCTCGCGCTTTTAATCCACTAATAACCAGTTAAAGTTGAAAGATTACGAGTCGGTTTTTCACGAAAATATATAATTTATGAACTCATATATACTTAACTAACAATTTTTGATTTAGGCGTGCCTACTTCCATAAAATAGCGATCCCAATTAAGGGATACTCTTATCGTATTATGATCGCTTACACGGATGGAATGGGTCCTGCCATTGCCTTTAATTACAACCATTTACGATTATAATTATGTTTATCTCAAATTAATATAATAACATGCTGAAAAACCTATTATAAGGCATGGGACATTTTGATGGTTCGGCCTAATTTAATATTTTCGATACTTAATTGTGACCCAAGACTCCGTGAGCATCAAGTTTTAATTGATTGGATGGCGAAAGAGCAGCAGTTCGACATTCCGAACAGAAAAAATTTCCTAAGTGTCGAATTCGATCATGGAGATGTGTAAATTCAAGGCATTTATAAATCCTCAGTGAAGCGACCGACTCAGTCTTCTACATTGTAAACCTCCCCGTTTCTTTTCGTATTAAACACACTTTTAAGCAAGGTGTTAATCTAATCAACCATAAAAGACTAGACACTCAATTTTCTAGTATGTTACCTCTTGAAAATGCCGGCACCTTCTTCTTAGGGCTTAATGTCGCTCAGTGGTGCACGTCCCTATCCCCAGGTGATTTTCTAAGGGACGCGGCTTCTTTGGAATAACGCCTTCGCAAGCTTTTGAAATTGATTGTTTCGGTTTATTTTAAGGTGGGTGCAAGAAATGACAACCACTCTGTATACGGGCAATTTTTGTTTTTGGAAAATAATTGAACAATTTGGATAATGTGCGAGCAGTTTAAAAAATTAAGTTGTTTCGCCTTTCGCAAAATCTACCAGGGCCGTATTCGGAAAAACAAGTTGCTGATGATTCTCTGGAAGCTAAACGTCGTAGCATAAGGCCGCGGCCGTCGTCTTGAAGCTCATCAAAATTTCCGAGTGATTTTAGGTTTCATTCTGGTCTCACCGGAGCTCCGGAAAGATTTTGAAAATTTAAATTTTCGGTTTCGCGTGTTCCCACATCTCGGTGGAAAATCACGGGAGCACGTTGATTTTCTACATCACCAAATAAATGTGTTGCATCATTAGCGTCGTTTTCCTGCCGTGGAAAGCAGCAATTTTTAGATAAACGCGGTTTAGTTTGATCGAAGACGGGCTCGTTTTTCTCTAGAATAATGCGGTTTTTGCGTGGTTTTATTACGTCTTCTGGTGATTGCAACGATTACCCGCAGAGACTGTGGAGAGATTGGAAACATTCGCCACTTCTGTTATTCCAACGGACAACAACTTAAGCAACTTCTTATAGAGGTGCACGTAGGATCTCGCAGCCGTTCTCATAAACACTAAAATTGCCTTATAAAAACTAAATGTTTCCCAACAAAGTATCGAAACGTCGGCGAAATTTACCTCATTCGGTATAAGCAAATAGAGTGTTCAATACTTGGGCAATTTGTAGAGCGATTCAGGGTCATAAAGTTGGACATTACTACGCAATTAACCGCAAAACTAATAAATATGTCTGTAAAAAATAACGGAGCGGAAGAAGTTATTTAAAGCCATTATAAACAACATAAATATGTATGAAATCCGACTACAATCCAATTTTAAATGGCATTATTCAAATAAATTCAATATCCTAACGAATTAAAAAAGTTAATCGAAGTTCCACTTATGGCACATTTAAAAAACTGACGGTCGCTGGACCGAGCCCAGACTGCCCTGTAATCAGGCTGTCAGTGGACTCCACCCAGTCCGACCCTGATGAAATTAAATTACATGCAAATTGCAATTAAACTACACGTCACATCCAACACCTTCCTTCTCTTCGGGCTCGAAATGAAAAAGAACAGACATATGCTGGTGATTCGTGGAGAAAAAATTAGAGCAAACGATCGTAGAATGCATCTCGCTACCGTCTGAGTTTTTGATTACCTGACCCGCCACTTAACGGCCATAGATCGTAATTAGATTATTAATATGATGGCTCTAAGCAGTATTATTACCATGCGGGACATGTACAGAACATCAGAGAAGAAGGATATTAAGGTAATTTCGTAATGGCCTTATCATTTTTAAATTGGATAAATCGCCTTAATGGTGCGTTTTACATAATTTGCTTAAAAATAATTTATATTCAACTCAGTTTATTAAATTCGTGTTTGTAATTTCGATGTTAAGTTTAACCTTTTATCATTACCAGATAAAGGAGGTAATAAACAAAATAAAGGCGATCCTGAAGGATTTTAAGTGATTTGCCACACCTTGGCTAAACGCACCGCTAAGTGGGATCGTTGCACTTCGTGCTGGGCAATAATAGATCAATAACGAGTGAGACAATAAATGGCACATTACACACACTCAATAAGCAAACGTTGCATAACCGCGACGCGGGACATCCGAATTGAGTGTAAAGCAGTGGCCGCCATGCGGGCAGGACGATGATATGTCCGTAACTCACTTAAGGACAAATCGACAATTAAACGTAGGATATGGCTTTTCTTAGTTAAATAGCTCACCAGGGCCACAAAAACCACCAAATTGGCGAAACAGCGACAGAATTGCCGGGCATGAAAATTATTTTTATTTTTCCGGGTGTAGCTAACTAATTGTAAAATACTTTTTCTCAGTGTCGTGCGTTGCAAACGATGTTTAGGATTTTGCTTTTCCTCAAAATCCGAAACCAAGGGGTTCCCGCCTACTTCCTCCCTTTCCCCTTCCCTTCTAGTGTTATTAAGGGAGACAGAGAGAGACTTGAACGATGCCTCTCGTGCCAGTTTTTAAACGCCACAGTGTCCACTCCCACCAGTTTCGGGCCCCATGAAAAATGACATTCTGCGGTTTCTAGTAACTACTCGATCCATCTGGTGAAGTCTACCTCAATAAATATTCCCGTGCCGATATTTCAGGAAAATATCTCAAACACTGTAAGATATAGAGACGGCGAAATTCGGAAAAATAATTTAAATTTTGCTTGAGATAAATTTTGCCAAATTGTTTGGGAATTAGGTAGGAACCGCCCCGTATAAACCAAAAACATAAATGTCATTGGGGGCGGCCCATTTTAAGACGAAAACTTCATATTCACATTGGCGAACCGTTCGTTACTGAGATACAGAGAGTTAAAGTTTCGAGAATGTTCTTGATTTTAATTAGCCCCGTAATCTATTAAATATTTTGATCAAATTTACAGTATCGATTATTTTTAGAACCCACATTGATGTAGATATGACGAATAATCCAGGAGAATCTGAAGATCACGAAATTTCAAACAGCCGAATGACTCCTCAGAGCTGCTCAATCGACACGCCGTATATTTGCTTGATAAACGTGCGCTTTTCTGGATGACCCGTAGCGGAGGTAACTAATCCGAACGGTTCCAGAAATGCCAGGATTTTTCCAAATTGGAGCGCTCAAAATGGCACTATTTCTGATGTCGCCGGCCATTTTCAGCGTATTGTCATTATGCAAGAGCATTGATAATTCAGTCATTTCTGTCCTGGCTCGATGGGTAAAAAGTTGCGGAGGTAGTAAATGATTTAGAACGCCCTTACTGCGCTTCATTCATATAAAAATGCCTGCAAAATGTATCTCTTCGTGCTGTTATGTAATAAAAAGCAGTGACTTGTTTGTCCAAATATGTGGTTGTACTCACACCTTTATTATTGATACTAAACGTCGAAAAAGAGAATATAATTATCGTTAGCATTCATAAGGCGCTGCTTGAATCCGAATTGTAAAAGTTTAATGCGATCGTATAAAATTGGGAATTATTGTAAACTTTGAATACAATAGATCGGTGCTGGCACCCAACCGCGAAGCCTCAGGTTTTAATTTTGTTTATTCTTTTATTGACCATGTGGACCGACAGATATTACCACCGATTTTTACTTTGTTGAGGTTATTTCAAAAAAGGCGTAAATAATTTAATATCCCGTCTCTTCAATTCACAACGAAAAAATATTCCTTTGCTCATGTGAATTTTCTAAAAGATCGAAAAAAATGGACGATTTCTACTTCGCTTGCTGTCAGAATCGGTCGGGTACCTGCCCAACCTCTGAACAATTATCTAATTAAAATTAATACCCGTTTAAAAAGAAAACTCATCAGAAGATGCCCGCGAACCAAATTAATCATGAATAAATGGGGCTGCCTTGATGATCTTTTTAATTTAATAATTAATGAAAAATATATGAGGGCCTAGTTAGCAGGTGCTCAAAAAAGGATGTTCCTGCGTGGTATCATTTTCTAAGCGAAACAGATTTGATTTTTTTGCCAAATTTATCGAGTTAACTTTTAAATTGACGATTTTTCGCAAACATTTTTCAGTTGTAAAAAATTCACCATATTTATTTTAATAATTGAAGCAATTAAAAAAGTTTCTTGTTTGGTTATATGCATACGACTAATAAAACCGCTTCTTTGGCCTAATTGCTCTCCAGACCTAAGTCCACGCGATTTTGTAGACCATCTAAAATAATCGGTTCACTACATTATGTGGAATAATGTGGAAATATTGGACAATTAGTGTAACCAACAACTATACAAGGCGTTCCGAAAGTAAACCGCTGTACTTTTGCCGCGTCCTATGCATCGCACATAATTTTGAAAGTTAACCAATGTTTAATGAACGGTTTGGTTTATTTAAAGTTTAGTTATTTTAATTAAGTAAACGTTTCTGTTGCCACTCGATTTTTCAAGTGCCCACTTGACGTTAACTTTTATTTTATACATGAAATTCGATTCGGACTTGATTAAATTCAAAGCCAAGTCAACAAACTTGAAAATTAAATCAAACCCTGAATCCTTTTCATGACAATGTGAATATTGCTCATCTGAAACGGAGTAACTATTTTTTTTTTAAATAAAGCTTTTGGAGCAGTTGGATCTACGGACTCACAATGAGAGATCATAAAATTAGGGATACAGCTGAGGATATGAGACTGAGATTGTTCAAGGATTAAACCTCTGGCGACTACGTGACACAACTCGCCAGAATTGGATAACTCCATAACATCAACTCTAATTAATTCTGGTATGTACCACCTATCCACAGATACTTGTTCTCTCTCCTCTATTGACGAATAAATCGCTGTGCGAGTTCAGCACTGAATAAAAAAATTGAATAGACGGTAATTCCAGCTTTCCAAAGCTCGACCGAAAGGATTCTAACAATATTGTAAATTATTATAAATTATCTCAACAAAATAGATCGGTAATTTTCTTTCGGGCTACTATTAATAATGACTGGGATAATTTACTAATTAGCCATATTTGTAAACCATCGACCCACCACCGAGAAACCATTAAAATCATTTGTTGATTGTAATGATTGTTTAATTTATCATCCAACTTCAATTATTCTTCTCTTTCAGCATTCAAACGTATTTTTTACACCACAATTATACCCTTATACATTACGTTTTCTAAACGGAAATTATTGATAGTGTCACGTTTTTATACAAAATTACAATGTCTTTAGGCCAGAGAGTGAGACAATTTATTGCCGACCGACCATTGCCAATTAATAATTTTAATTAGCTCTACTCGGATCGTAAAACATATATTATTGGTCGCCCCTTAATTGCCTTAACGAATAAGCCCGACTTTGTTACAATAAAAATGTAACAAAGTTGAACTCAATGCGCCATAACTCATCCAAAACCAATAAATGTGTCTTCCAGTGTAAACAATCCGTGAACGCGTGATTTACTAACAATTCTTTAACGAAAGTGATTTATTGGTATGGGGTAAAGTGTATCAAAGAGATATGGAAGATGCCGCTTATTAAGTAATTTGCCTAAAGGTAATACCAACTCCTTGATGTAGTGCGAAGCCCTGTTGTAATATCGTAAATGCCCGAGGAGGTATAGATTTGCAATTAATTAAACGATATTTTTTCGCAATTATTACTGAGTTAAGAGATGTCTCAGATTAAAGATGTATTAACAGAATGACGATGGCTGCTCACATTTCATGAGAGCTGGATGTGGACGTGTTTCATCCTGGAACGAAAATGTCTTAAGGATATTTCAGGGAATTCAAGTTCCGTTGAATTTCTCAGATTTCTAATTGATTGTGTACATTTCAAGGAAATGATCAACTATTATCTAGAATCGGACGATTTGAAAGCATTTATGAATATCTTGAAAATGTTCTAAGTTCATCTAAAAAATTATGGTTCGTTTCAACATTCTTCAAAATATTAGATACATCGTTCAGATTTCAGGAAGTCACGGAATTTCGTACGGATTAACGGGATCGACATTCATCGTCAATTTTCGCGAATTATTGAAACAACTTAAGTAAAATATGGTTTTACCAGTCGATTCAGTAATTTTTTGCGAATTAGCCAACAAAACTAACTAAAAATAGATGCATCATGAGAAATCTAAAACAAATTCTTTGGATCCGTCTTACAGTTTCTTCTATATATTTAATTTCGACATAATGAAAAAATACTTCAATTCCTCTTAAATTACTATCGACTTCTCTGCCTTCAATGCTTAGTAAGAGCACAGATACGGAGCTGTATTCCTAAATTTATCTAAGTACTTGTTTTAATTCTTGTTTCTAAGTTCGTTTGAATTTTAATTTTATTAGAAGTATTTGTTTTGTACTTTAAGTTAAGTTGGCCATTGTCTATCAATTAAAACGCATAGGTAAATTCCCATGAAGTCATCAATTTGCTCAGATTGAACTACATTTTAAAGAGACAGGTAATTTTATATAATATCATGCAATGTTGTGTACTTAAGGTTTGGAGCTATTTTATTGTGATCACACAAGACGTGAATTAGACTGAAAGAATTTTAAACAACCGAAGTTACCTACTACCATCTTGGGACTCAAAAATTCCTCCTGGGTTCATAAGTTTTGAGTTAATTCTATTTTGTCAAATTCAAAAAACTCTATCTTATCAAAATGAAAAAAACTCTTTTATTATTTGTGCCTCGAAAAAATACAAACAATTTTATAAAAAGTCCTTATGTTATTTGTAATAAATCCGTGTTTGTTATCGTTAACATGAACATTTATTGCAGTCACGTGTAAATGTACGTATTCACACAAAGTTATTTCCGAAAATAAAATCTTTACCAAGGTATTTCAGATTCTGGAATAACAAGTTTTCCAGGATTCTTAGACCTATACTCAATGCAATTTGCATTTCGGGCCCACGTGCACTGATTTTTCCGGCTATTATACAGCAATCCAGGCTGACAGCTTGAAATCACTTCTACACCAGGAGCACATTGGACAAATTTACTGAAAGAAAATAATGGATATATCGATATTAAAAGCTTAAAAATAAGATATTTTTAATAAAATGTACTTTTGAAATGATTTTAACATACAATATAAATAATAAGTGGCTCTTGCCTGCGCCCATGTGTGAAGTTCCTGTAAACGTCTTAAACTCTTGTAAAGTTAAAGCTCAAAGACGCTATTATTCAGTGTGTTCAATGACTATGAAGTGTGTTTCGCACTATGTTTCTAATAAAGGTTAATAATAATTAAACACGTACATGACTCATTATTTACCAAATATTTTAAAACGGGTTACATTTTTGTATTTTTGGTTTAATTTATTCTTAATTTAGGTAAGTTTATTTAATTTTGTCACATGTGTTAATACAAAAAAATCACATCTTATCGTTTACCATTCGTAAACAGTTTACGAAAAAGCACATTCGACTTTGAAAACGTGCACCAAATTACTGTCGTTTGGAACCCCTAGTTTTTTTAACTGATTGCGTCTCCTATGAATCACGTGCAACTCTAGGTGCCACGCGGAACCAGATTTCTTCAGTAACGATAGCTCAGTTTAGCTGCACGCACGTAGATGGCGCGATAACAAAACTTGTCGCAGGTAAAATTTATTTAGGATTCTTAATTTTATATCGATGGCGCCACTAAAAGTGGGTGCAGGTATGTTCTCGGAAAAAAAGCCTTACCTGATTTAATAGTGTATAGATGGCACCGAAAAAAATTTTAATATTTTTTCGTTGAAACTTTTGATCTGCCTAAGTGACGTATAGATGGCGCCATTACTTTATTAAATCGTGAAAGCGCAATGAAGTGAGTCCCCAAAAAATTAATTGCGCATCGCTATCACTGCACAACTGACAGAGGTAGTTAGTGCGACTCACCCTTTTACTGTTCTATAATTGGGGATAGGTATTTTTTGTAGCGAAGAAAGCAGTTTTGACATTTTTTTAAATTCGGTTTTTAAGAAATTAATTTCAAAATTCATTTAAATAAATTAAACATTATTGTTTAGGCCAGGGGCTCTTAGTCACTGCCTAACAGTAACGACTGCCTCACAAGGCACCCGAAGAGGTATCTCCTATTTTGCTGGTGTGTTATTAATTCGAAGGACCAGACGCTGATGCGTCAATTGATTGTAACCGGGGTTCAAGGGTTCAGGGAATACAAACTCCGTAGCACGAATTAAGTAATTTACTTTTACTATGGATATCACTTTAACTTACACTACGATTTACAACTTTATATACACTTTTTATACATATATTTACAGAGTCGGTATTGGTTCGCCCGAGATCTGAGAATGATACGTATAAAGATTGAAGGGTGTCTTGTAAAAGAGTTATGGAGTAGAGATTGAGGGTAAAGTTGTGAGAGAGGTTTGATGGTATTCCGCTTCAAGGATCGAGCAGTGTCCAAGAAACGGGAGAGAGAGAGAGAGAGAGAGAGAGAGAGAGCACTAGGCTGAAGTTAAGTTAAGTGAGAGATTTTGAGGGAGTCCGCGTTCAAGGATCGAGAGTGTCCATAAAACGGGAAGAAGCTTTCGCGAGTGTTGTCTTTGAGGGAATGCACTTTGGGAGTCCTAAATTATTTGCGTCCCAGGGATGGTGGGGCTGGAGGGAGATTACCACGAAAAGATCTTAACCAATCCCAACTGACACCGCCCCCTAGTTCTGTGGAAAGTTTTTTCCTAGGAATCTTCACGGTCAAAACCCAGATGTGGCTCTCTGGTTTCCTTGACAGATTTATCTGGTGCCCCCCATAAATCGGGACAACGATAATTCAAGGAACCAGTGCCATTACGGTGGCCGGGTTTAAACACGTGAGGGTAAGTGCTGCATCGCGGGGTGCAATGCAGCAGATGTTTTAGGGATTGTTCCACGTCTTTAGGGCCTAATTGGTACCCAGCGATAACGCTGATTTATGTTGGGTTTTTTCCCAACAATTATTTTTATCAATATTTCATTGAATAAAAAATAAAATTAAAAAACGGTTTGGGGAACACCACTTTGCTTCATTTGCGGAATAGTGAAAGGAGCAAGACGCCCGATGCTGACAGAACATGCACATCCACTATAAAAGGTATCAATCGGGAAGTTGTACCCGCGGTACGTTCGTAAAACCAGTGGCGAACGTGTCAATTTTGCACTAAAAAATTAACTAAAAATTGCGGGCTTCCGTTTCAATTAGGTTTGGGTCCGCAGTACACGTATGATACAGCCCTTGTGTACTGAGGTCAAAACTTGAATATGAGTGTATTTATTCTTTGTAATTTTCTCCCTCTAAACGTCACCAAATGCCTTTTTCATTAAAGTTCCGTTGGAAATTGTAAATATGAAAATGTAATGATTAAAAATACCGGCACCAGCAACAATCTGATAGTTACTCATTTTAGATATTGGAACCTCTGTTAGTATTGTATTCGTTGTTTGTATTTTAGAATGTCGAAAAATGATTAAAAGGTCAAAGATTACTCAGAACACGGGCATTTTTGAACAATTAGTGAAAATAAAGCAGATCTAAATGGATCTAGATAAAATTCAAGTAATTCGACTCAAGAGTCAGATAACTTTGTAATATGCAACTTTTTTACAGTACAAATGCATTAAATTTAGTATTATTTATGATAATTTGTTTTAATTAAAAAAAAAATAAATTAAGTTATAAATTAAACTTTATTTAAAATAGTCTCATGGAAAACGGCCGAAACATGCGATTAATTTACGTATTTTGAATTACGGTTCACGCATACTAAATTACGATCAACGGTATAAACTCCAGTTTTTTATTTCTGGAATACACTTGAAAATGGTTTAATGGAGCCACTAACACTAGCCGTACGACTCAACATACGATAACAAATCAAAGTAAATTTTCACAAGGCCGAAGAAATTTTAAGATCCTACCTGCAGTCTGTTTTCAATCCAACGTTCCCAAAAATCTGCTTTCCATGTCTATCGATACAGAGGCTTCTCTTTGCTTCAACTCCGATTTCAATCTGCGATAAAGTTCCATCTGGAAGTTCTAGCTGTCCATCATCCTGAAATCCAACTTCTTGTTGTTCTACACCATCCCGAGCCACTACAAACCCATAGGATTCCGCGCAGATTACGCTGACTAAAAACGCAAATTAATTAATTCAATTTGAATTAAAATTTTCTTTTTAAACTTACGAGTCGTGAGAATAAAAGGCGCGATTTTCATTGTCAAAGAACTTTTAGGAAAGTTTTGTTGTTTGTTTGATATAAGAACTGGCTTAATGAACGTATACGTCTTGGTATAGGCGATAAGATTAAGTCAACGTGTTGCTTATCTCGAGAGGTTAAGCTAGTCGATGAACAAACCCCTTTAGCTAATTAATTAGGCTGCCACTTGGAACTTAATCGGCTTAACTGAAGGTGACGTACGTTTGAGGACATGCAGATTGCAGGAAATGATTATAAGCAATTAGCTGTAATGAAGTCGTAATAATATCTTTGTTTATATTCTGAGTACTGAGGGCAGATTACCAATCGAATTTAAAAATGACGTCATGTTTTACTGTTTAGGTCCCATTTTTCTAGTTATCATAGTAGAATTTTGGCATTTTTCCTGTCCGATGTAATCATAAATTATTCTTTTTGCGACTTAAATCGTCGTCGTATTTACAATCGTCATATTATACAATCAAACTGATAACTTTGCGAAAGCCGGAATTTCAGGATTCTGAAGTGTTTAGATCTCAGAATAAGTACAGGTTGCCTCAGCACATGAATAAAGAGCGAACACAAACGGGTCGTCGACGCGTTCCCTGCCCCAATGGCGCGGTCTGGTTTGATTTTTTTGTAAAATTTTTTCCCAATTTAGTCAACTCCTTTTTCCATGAAGGAGAACTCGGTGCTAGATATGAATTGCTTATTTTGAATGCATCGCTTAATCTTCCAACAGCTTCAATTCGAGCCACAAGTAAACCCTCATTATCGTCTATTACAAGGCGTCTATTAAGGCAATATACTTAGGCAGTTCAATGATTACTCAACTTTGCAAAATTGATCTTACTGAATATTAATTTTTTACGCACAAAAGCCCATCAAAACAAAATAATTGAAATTCTGCATGTGCTTGTAATTAGGTGAAAAAATACATTGAGAAAGTGTTTTTTTTATTCCTGTCTGTGAATAAAGCTTTTTTAAAATGTGAAGGGAAGACGTTAGAATAAGATAATGCGCTTACTATACTTATTATTAATGCGACCAATGACCGAATTCCTACTTTTATGTAAGTCACATTGAAAGGAAAAATGTTGAAGAATGGGAAGGTGCGACAAGATAAAATAATCCGTTAAGTCACACATCATAGCGAATTCCTTTTGACTGCCTGGAAGGATTAACTTAGAATGATTTTTCATCCTAAACCGCTAATCCCGAACTTGTATTGTTTATCTGCTATAGTAAGCCAATAAAATTTATTGTTAAAGTATGGATTGATATTTCCTGTACATTTCCAAGAACGCGATAACAAATTGCGCAGCACATCCATCAAAGACCCCGCAAACGACATCCCAGAGAATGGCCCACATACAGGGTGCACCAAGAAATTCCAGAGTTCGGAGAGTTTTTAACGGGTAATGTGGCCTGCGAACCTGAGAACACCTCTAGAAAATCTAATACAGTTTTATACAGTGGATTTGCTAATTTACTGATATTTTATGTAAATATCCAGGGCGCTAGCGCAGGCAAATTGAGACTTGTTGATATTCTATTTTGTTCTTGCGTGCGTGTCGATTTAATGAGGTCCACTATGAAAGAGGTTAATATTCTGGCCAACAGTAAGTGGAGCGCCGTTGAAGGTACAAGAAAAGAAAGTTGAGGAAAATGTCGAAATCGGAAAGTGAGATCGCAGATTTGGAAGACCGGGATCCAGAGAAGATTAACAGGCATTTAGAGGTCAGTGAAACGCGTATTTTTTCATGGAAGTTTTAAGGGACGATTTCAGGTCCCGTGGGAAAATCTGATAGGTGAACCCCAATCAATCCGAAGCCCTGAATGCGCTTGGAGCTTAAGCAAACAGTGCTTCAGATGTTCCAGAATCGGGGTGTACACGTGCTTGTCAGTTCTGTGCGGTCCAATTGCAGCTTTTCTAATCGGATTGTGTTATGCAATATTTTACTTTCTAGTAAGGTGTATGTTAATCATCTGACATAAAGATTAATCGATATAATATGTATTTCAGTATATTTGGTGTGCGACGCCAAGCTTATGGTTTATTAAAATCTCGTGTGGAGTGACGAGATCCTTTGTTCGAGCTTTCACCCAAGGGTTTCTTGCTCCCCTTATGGGAGCTTTCGGGCATATTTTCGCCCACATTAAAGTGAGAACAGGACCTGTCGAAGAGCGGGGTGATGTTAATGAAGAAGATAAATTATCAATTGTGTAACTGTGCTTTGGAGTCCAGCGTGTTCGTTTGGATGTAAAATATTTCTTTCGTTTGTTGTAACCAAAAGTAAGAAAGAGCACAGACACAGTACTGACTACCAACTAAATATACGCTGAATCGGAAACGATCATACCTAATATTTAATCATTTTTGGAAATCAATCAATTTCATTACTTTCGCTGAAATGGACTACTTGAGCATGTACCATTCATGATCATGACTGATATACAAGGTGTCCAGAATCAAAGTATGAGAGAAAAACTTCAAATAACTCGGTTTGTTTTGAAGTCCCCTACAAACACCCATTCTGTGTCCACGGCGCTGCGAATAACCCTGTATAAAATATAAGGATAGTATATGTTATTTCCAAAGAGAGTGTGTCGAATTAAATCTTTCCATTCGTATCTACGCTGCATGAGATGGCTCTAGCCTATTTTCTTTTTGGTCTGTATAACATGGTTATTAATTAAAAAAAGGGATACCAATAAACCTGCATTACCATTTTTTTTGCATATTCCCACCCTTAAATTTTTCCACTTTTTCACCTTATTTCCTTAACCTTAGACAATTTTTATTGCTTCTTTAATGTACATACAGAAGCCAAAAAGTAGAAATAAGACAAAGTTACATGTGTATATACAACTAAACGAATTACATATTCCTCTTGATTGGGTGCTGTGTGGTGATTGGGTAATTACTGATTAATTTAGTTAAACAATATTTGCAATACATGGCTATGCTTCATCAAGATCGCCTTTAGGTCCTGAAGTTGCGCGGTCATGCTGGATAAACAGGGCTACGTACGTTATTATCAATTCGATCATCTAGAAAATTAGACATTACGGAGGCGAAAATGAGTAAAGACGACGTTATACTTACAGATGCAAGAACGTTTAGATTTATGTTGAAATATCCATGAGCTGAAAATATTACTTTTTGATGCATGAATTGGAGTGAGTTGGCTACAATCTGAAACAATCGTTAACTCTGAAAGATTTTCAAAAAAATTACACTCTCATGTGAAGCCGAGACCCCACATGCGAGATTCGACGAATCCTGAACTCCTTCGTTCGTCATATTCTACCGAATTCAGGAGAAAACCTCAAATTTATGCTACGAACATTGAATTACCTACAGAGATCCCACCACCCTAGTTGGCCCTCAACGAATGCCAGCAATTCCCTACTCAACATTTGGTAAATCCCGTTGACGAAATATTTATGTTCACTTCTTTTATACTTGATTTTCTTCTTTCATTAAAGAAAATCAAATTTCATTTCTAATTTCAATGAGAATACGGTATGATTTGTAAATTTGAATTTAAGCTGCTTATTAAAGCACAAGCGATGGAGCAACAATGGTAACGAAATCGGTCCCGTTACAGTGCTAAACCACCAAAATCAATATGTCAAGTAATTGGACCATCCTATGACGTGTTGTGATTCGTATCTCTCCTGCTTTAAATTCATTGGACCTTGAATTCTCCTTATACATATGGGAGGCATAGTTTTACTGAAAATGTTCTAGCCTGAACTAACTTGAACTAGGTTGATAAGCGCCAATAGACATTGGCTTCATTAGCTAAGGCAAAGAAACTAGGTTGATATACAGAGTGTCTCAACATTTAGGAGTCACATTTTAATCGTGATTTCTACATTTTAAAAAATTGTTGTTCGCTATATAGGTTTTATCCCAGAAAAGTTTCATGGCAAAAATGTGTATTAAAGTTTTCGCAAGAAGTTATTAATTTCTCATAAGCCGCTTAATATATTTGATTAAAAATTTGTAGACGTTACTAACTAATATTAAACAACTAATGTTTTTAAGTAAAACAGAATATTTGATTTCAATATTAGTGCGGGCACGAATATTACCTTGAATCTATTAAAAATAAAATACAACACTGGTTTTTCTTGAAATAAAAATCACACGTGCAGTTTGCGTTCATTTCCGAATAAAAAAGATATTTATTTTTTTGTTTGAAAAACACCGTTTTAGAGTCAAAAAATTTAAATCGTCTTAATTCACCAGCAGTAATTTTTTCATTGCTGTCTTGAAAGCAATGTTAAAACAATTATTATTTCTTTAAATAAAAATTATTAAAGAATTATTAAACATTATTGAACTTTATAACGTTTTTCTTAAGTCCCACTTTTATTCACTTCGTCGATGTCAAAAATGCATCGAACGCGATAGATTACACTTCAAGCACTGGTTTTAACGTCCAGTAATGTTTAACAAACTAATAATTATTAATGTTTTAACTTGTTTTATTAAAAAAAAAATTAAAATTGCATTAACACTGTAATTAAGATAACAATTTAAAAAATTACTGCTGGTGCATTAAGGCAATTTTCATTTTTTTTTAACTCTAAAACAGTCTGTTTCCAAAAAAAAACACATATCTTTTTTATTTTAAAATGAATGCAGACTACAAATGTAATTCTCATTTTGAGAAAAATCAGCGACGTACGTTTTTTTTCTTTAAATATAATCAAGCTAGTGCCCGTATCCGTAATGCTACTATTGAAATGAAATATTATAATTTACTTCTAAAAACAAGTTTTTTTCATAAGTAACGCCCACAAAATTGCAATAAAATATATCAAGCAATTTATGAGATATTAATAAATTCGTAGTTTTCCACAAAAAAACGAACGCACTGTATTTCTGTTCCCAAATATTTTTAGTACATAAGCTATGCGGCAAACGCCGATTATTTTCATATATAGAAATCGTGGTGGAATTTGACAACTAAAACTTGGGACACCCTGTACAAACGAATGCATGGAAGAATTATTATACAAGGTGGCGATTGTTGCATACGTGACTTTTTTAGAGATAAAAACAATTTCAGTGCATAAGCCAAGTGGAGCAGAATCTTGTACTTACACAATCATCCCAATTCTTGCCTTTCATGCTAATTCTCAGCTCGTGCAAAATCTTTGGAGTACTGTTAGCCTATATTTGCAAAATTTTAAGTATTTTTATTCTGACACGTAGTCGGTCGTTTTACAAAAACACTTACTTCGTAACATAAAATTTCACAGACCCTCGTTATTACAAGACAGTCAAAAATCTCATTAACTAGGACGACGAATAAAAATACCAATATGATAATTGTTGTCCTTGACATCGGATCAAACTCTGAAAAATAATTTGCAAAACATGTACATATCTAAAGGGCTTAAATTTACCTGAAGCCACTTCGCTTGCCCATCGAAAATCGTGATTAACAAAATAACCGAAAAACATCATTGTTCCTAAAGACATGGCAAAAGAGAAGAAAAAATAAAAAGACACAATGCCATTCAGGATTCTTGTTAGGTGGCAAAGCCTGAAATGAAACTTGCAAAGTTGGTCTAACTTCCAAGGAGAATTTTGACCAATATCACTGGTGACTGAATTAGTTTGAATTATTATAAAGTCTCTTTAGGCAACTACAACACAACAGACCTGGAAAGACACTTTCCCATAGCCCAGCCATTCCATCTGATTTAAACTCGCTGATAACAACATTGATCTTCTTAAATCTTAGATAAACGTGGGCAATTACAGCCACAAAGACGCTCTTATAAAAGCTTTTTAAAGAGTGGTAAGTGATCACAGATAGAAACACCGACCATGAATTACGAAAAGCTACTTCGTGCAAAGACAGCTTTAGTAATATGAGTATTACTTCCATTATGACCAAATTTATCAAGTGTTTTCGCATTGGTTTAAAGTCGAAAATCACACCTGGAATAGAAAGAAAAATTGTGATGACCCAGAACGGATTCGCTTTTAGTAGGCAAATAAAAACAAATACAGAATAAATATCCAGTATGTAGAAGTTATATTTTTTAATTAAGGATCTATAATCAATACACAATGAAACCCTTTTGGTCTTAAAAATTTCATCAAAGAAAACCTCATATTACCAAATTTTTCCATATCAATATCAAACGCAGCCAGGCGATTTAACCATTTAGTCATCCTGGATCTTACAAAGTATCCATACACGACTTGTAATAGAGCGTTTCCGCAGCATAGTGCATTGATGGCACTCTTCAGTAAGGTGAAGAAAGATCCATCCGTTATAAATTTTATCTCTTGAAAACCCATCAAGAACAAACCTAAATAAATCGTGAAGTATATTATGCTGTATAGGAGAGATCTTATCGTGTTGGTCTCCAGTTGATGTCCCCGGATTGTGAAGTATAACAAACCTAAAACAATACCTTCGTTTTACATCTTTAATTAAATTGGATTTATTAACTAATTGATAAGCATACATTGTAAAAATTCGTAGTCTTAAATCAATTAAGAGCCTGGTGATCTCTACGGTCCTTCAAATGGGCTCTGATAACCCGACGACCTTTCTTGCATCGTGCCTCCGCTGAAACCGACGAAAGCAAAACCTTGATGTATCCCCACATTGTGCTATCGGATGATACGAGTCGGTCCAACGAGCGAGAGAATTGTGGATTGCGAACTGCCTCGCTAATGCAATTTAAGCATTTTTCATCTCTGATCATAGTTTTTTGTGACAAACACACGTTCAGTGCCCCTATTGCTCAGTGTGCTCATTGATAATCTGATTGGGATTGCTCGTGATCGCATCAATTATTGTTCTACACAAATGATAGCTTTATGATACTTAAATATTCGTGAAGATTCTAAATGTTGAAGGTTGCAATAGACGACTGCAAGAGAATTTAAATAAACCAATAAGGTGTTTTTGATCGAGGAAGGAACAAAATTAAGCATTAAATTTGAATTTAAAAGTTGTACTCATCGAGATGATATTGACTATAACAATTTTGGTCAGTTGATGAGAGAAATGCCGATATTTGATTGAAATAATTGGTCCCCTTTTTTGTGTCGAATTGTGTCATCCTCCATGCCTCTCTTCGTTACACCGCCATGAATTAGTGTCTTATTTACCAAAATAGCAACACACAATTGTATATAAAATATTCAGCCTACTGTTGGTAGTTCGTAGAAATTATAACTGGATCAAAGCACACACACGATATGAATGATTTAGAAGCCGAATTACTTCGCTTAACAGGTCACACAAAATATTGCACTAGATAAGTGCCATATACATAAGTCTTAATTATCGAATATTGCGTTTGTATTAAAAATATTATACATAAAACCAGTTTCTCAATTTGCTTATATATTAGTGATCCACCTTTTTATTCATATATTTCGGCTATACCTGATGCGAAAGAAATATATATTTTGACTTTACCTGGAGGTACTAGATAAAGAAAAATGCGATTCTTAAAAATCATCAATTCAACATGCCTACCTGCAATTCTTGCCATAAACAAGATATAACTGAAACTGCCCAAAATATTTAAAAGATGACGCTTAAGTTCCAATTTTTTATCTTTCGGTACCACTTTAATGAACGTCATATTGGCAGTCGACGTGATTGTACGCAATAAGCCCGAGTACCAATATTAAGTTACTAAAAGTGAGCACTTTTCATTACACGCTTAGTTGGGAATTGACTGGATAAAATTAAACATGATATATTTCAAATAAAGAACTTTAATAATAATAATGCAAGACATGATTAGATATATTATTGATCAATAATCAGCCATAATAAACTTAATACATTATAAAAGTGATATTAATAATATGCTCCATGCCTCCAATATTAAGTTTATTTTTCCTCAAACGTTCCCCTTCTTAAGACCTGCGATCGTCAGTCTCCTCAAAGTGTTTTCTCTTAACACTAAACCGTTCCAAATATCTCCTTAAGGTAATAATTCGATCAAGAGTTTCGTAGGTTTTTAGCTGCTACTGGGGCAATCGTACAATTCTGTATTTTAAGTGAGCCGTGCAGGTCTGCAGTTCAAAGAAGCTAGTACTGAATCTCCACTGCCTCGCACGTTTACCATCCAATATTCGTTTGCTGATACAGCGTTGCCTCTCCAAGCATAAGAAGGCGCAAGAAATTGACCTACAGGAGACACTAAAAGACAATATACATATATATAATTTTTTTATACCATTGCTGAAATCTCCTGAAAAGTTAACTGAAACTACAGAGATGCGTTTAATAGTAAAAGAAAAACGCCAGCATACACACGCAGCAAGCACATATTACTTAAACCAATATTCATGTGGTTGGTAACTTCATCCTCACGCCATAGAATGTAATACAAGCATCGAGTTTGGAAAGAAAAGGGTGATAATGTATTGACAAAATCGAACTCTGAAACTGCCATAACTAAAATATACTTCAAAATTTAAATTAAATTTCCCAAAAAAAAATTTAATAGTAAAAAATTAAATATCTACTTACCTTATTAAAAAGTAGGTACAGGATATTACTGATTATGTATTTGTATTAACAGTTTTGATTAAAAAAAGTTCTAAATTAAAGGGATGTTCCAAGTTCCAATATCGTCATATGTATATAGATTCACAGGATATTCTCAATGCATAAAAACAATAAATCCTTTTTGGGTTTTACTATAACGAAGAGGATCACAAAAGCACCTGGGCCAAATTCTCCAACCTGAGAGGTAAAAACACCTTTCGTCGAAATGCTGCTAGATTGAATTACATTTTTTCACATGTAAAATAATAATACTAACGTTATTGGCGAGGAATGCTCTGCTCCATAGATTTGAGAATTTGGTTTGTGTTAGTACCTTACTTTTTTAATTGATAAATATAATACAATGCCAGCACAGCGTTGAAATATTTAGTTAAATGAAGTAAAACTAATTACGCATGCATTAGATATCTACAACCTACTACTAAGAAACTATAGAGATCTAAGTAATTGATTATCATGTAATACTAAGACGTGTCCTCGGTCTCTCCCTGATTCTCGTTATTCAGCTTTTGCCGTTTTGCTTTAATATCAGCCAAAGTTTGTTCGATCGAACGATGGTCTCTTTTGTTTTCACTCGGCACTAGAAAAAAATCCATGATCAGACCTAACTTCACTATCATGGTTTAAGCTTGACTTAATATATCACAAAATATAACTAGTTTTATAGAACATATTTTCAAAACGGAAAAGCAAACCAATATAAGATATTCCCCATATGTAATCGACCGTAGGGTATAATTATTTTTAAAATATTAATGTCTTAATAAAAATGATCTTATAGTAAATACTTACCAAATCCATAGGCTTTATTGCTTTCCGTTTTCTTCGCAGCATCTAGGGCAGCATCTTGACCTATTAAATGAGCATACTTATCTTTATAATTACTGTTGGGTATTATTTTCTTTGGTTTCTTGGCAGACTCTATAGCTTCCTGTCTTTCACGCTCTCTCTAAAAAAAAGATAAGAAAATCAGTACTTTCAATGCTACCTCTAAAATGTAACAAATTCTTTATGACTTTACGCATATAATGTAACATCTACCCAGAAAAAACACTTAATTTATTTTAAGAACTTACGTTTTTTATTAGTTGTTGTTTGATTTGCTCATTCCACGGTTCTCCTCTACGTCTTGTGGCCAGCTCATCCTCGCACGGTGGATGCAACCTATTGTAGACTCTAACATATCTGTCGACACCTTCAATGCCAAAACCATAGGATAACAAATTTTGTGACTCCGCTGCTTCATGGCTAAAATACCAAATTTAATATTAATACTTCATTTGTTTGGTTCAAGATGTAACACAAATTAACGTTTATTATTTGTGCTGCTCTCACACTATGCTACGGTGAATTTGATCCATAGGTTCAAATTTTAACATTAAGTTGTTCGGATCTTTGAAATAGGTACTCAATTTTGTTTCAACCCTTTCCTTGAACCTATTTAGTCGCTCCTTTTCTTCATTTTGAATTTTAACAAATTCTTCTTTTTTCTCTGAAATAAAAGTAGTTAATTACAAATTGAACTCATGCTGGATTATAACAGTAAGGCTGGAACTATCTCGGCTTAAGTTTTAGCTCACTTGAGTCCTCCCAATATGAACAGGGACACTGTCAAATGCAGTTAACATAGCAGCACCAAATTCTTTATGGCATGATTCCTTGAGGACTAATACTCAAGTAGAGCATAATCTTAATTTTTACTTTCAATTAAGCCTTAATCAAATTAGAATTAAAATGAACCTGATAGAAATTTCAAAAATCAATTTTTGGTCTAATGAAAAAATTGTGATTTACAATATAGCATATTCACAATAAATTGGGCAATAGAAATATGGCAGAATTAGTCTTTGTCTTGTAATGTAAAAAACTGCCTGCTATGCAACTTTCACTGCTCATCTTCTTTAGATATATACATAAACTCCCCTCTATATTCATTTTCGTTGAAGTTTTTGCAATAGGTAAACCTACAATCTCAATGCCTAAAGGCATGTTTATAGATTCACCTGATCTGTTTCAAATCAACTTGATCACAAGTAAATTCCGGGAAACTTGTTTACTTCAAATTTACAATCTACAGAGATGAGAGACATGTGGTCATTACTCAAATACTTAAGTAACCCAAATAACTATTCAAAAGTCTACGCAACGACAAGTCACTTTCAGATATATGAATGGTATTTGAAGTTATTTGAATAAGGATTTAATAAAACTTCCTAATGTGACTACTTACTTACTTTTAAGAAGCACTCGTTCCTGCTCACTAAGTGAAGGAGGTTTATCCATTGAATTCATTATAGAATCCAATAAATCCATTTTTCTGCGTAATTTATAATTGCAATTCAGGAGCACAAAATAGGAACCAAAGGGCAAAAAACAAAAATGTTCAAAACGAATTATCCAAAAAACGTAATATTAATATTATTAGAGTAAATATAAATAAATACTATTTTATTGTGTGTTAGAAGATAAAATTGGAATTAAAACTCGCGTTTAAAAAATCGTATACAAAACTTGTTTGAAACAAAGAAAAAAATGATAAAGAAAATTAAGAAAATAAAAGAAGATGAAACTAAAGTGGAAGATCCTATAATACACGTGAAATTCGCCACAGAAGATCCTCTGTAGAGCGACAGATACTCTTTTCTCTCTAGTATTTCATTCTGGTGTAAGTAGAACTGCTCTCCCCCGGGAACTTAGCAAAATTTATCACCCCGGAACAATGAACACAACAATTTTCGAAATAATATTATTGTCACGACCTTATGACGTTTAATCACTCCCAGAATGTAAATAAAAGTTGGAAGGGTCTTTTAATTAATTCTTAAATTTAAAAAGTAAGAAAATATGTATTTAGAGACATATAAATTGTGTTAAATACAACATTTCAACGGGAATGGCATGTTAATTACTGGTAAATTATACACATAAGATACAACTCGAAATGTGGCCAATTCTACTTGATTTGACTGAAGAGGAGTCTCTACAAAGCTTAAGGCATTTAGGTAATACCCATGAAAAGCTTTTTTCCATTTTTTTAGATTATATGAGTATATACTTCAAATAAATGGTTTCCAGTTGGACATTAATGCATTGGGATGTCTAAGGAACTCGATAAACCTCTGTACTTTGATTCTCTACTAATTGTTCTGATTCCCTTTAGGTCAAATATTGTACATTAAGAACAGATTTTCAAGGTTTGCTAATATTTAGTTGGCCAATTCCATATTTTATGATGTTGGAAGATCATCAAGATTATTTTGGGCCTTGGTTTGGATCAAAAGAGTTTTGTGTAATTTGCATGAAAAGTGAAATACTTTCACCACTGAAGTATAATGTATTGAATATGTGAACTTTGATGTAGTTTGATTGGCAGAAGCTATAAATTTCTACTGCAGAGGCAAATAATTATCTGCTTCTGTCACAAATGAAGTTCATACAGTTTTCCTTATTAAAGCATAAAATATTTTACTGTTTCTGCCATATAACTATTCTTATACCATATAACTATATAAAAAGTGAAATTTTAACTACTTATTTACCTCTGTGGTACTAAAATGCAATTATTATTTACTGGACATACAAGATGTAAAAACAAAATTTAAAGGTATTTTAGGGTAAGTAAAACAATCTTGGAAATCATTATAGATACAGAAAAGGTTAAATTCGAGGCAAATGTGCATATTTAATGCTGTAAAGTAAAAGAACCTATTACTTATGGGTTTCATGTGGTAATTTTAATCATGGATCATGTTGTATGTGTTTTATCAGTGGTTTTATACAAATGCAAGATCGAAGCGGCTGAGATTCAGTCTCTTATATTTTTTTCTAAATAAATACTAATAATTGAGATATTCCATACAAAACTTGCAATGAGAAATTGTTATTACAGTAACTTTATTTCTAGATCCTGTAGAACCTTCTAATAACACAATTGTATTTTTCATAACGAAATAGTTATGTACAAAGACGAAACAAAATTATAACTTCAAATGCTATAAATTTCAAAAGTGATTACAAATAAAGACACATTTTGAAAATCATTCTGATTCTCCATTAGGAGTAATAATTACTAAGTTCTGTTTTTACCAGATATATTTTTAATATAAAAATAGCCCTTTTTTTAGGGGCCTATATTAATTTTTCATTAATTGTTACAATTACCTAGATTTTTACTAAAAGTATCGAATTTAATTCACGTTGTACATCTAATCTGCTCATGAATATTGTTTAAAATACAAACTTTTCTACCTTTGCAGAATTAGAAGCTTACTCCTCATTGGTATCGGCACTTAGAGCTCAAGGATCTTTAAATCCTGATAAACGAAGGATTTTAAAGGAGTCGAGTGTTTTATTGAATATTTCCACTGAAAGGCATAAAGCGGAAATCCGTAGGGCCATCAGTGATGAGAGATTAAATACTATAGCATATCAGTAAGCACTTAAAAATCTCTTATTTGTAGAGGTAAATGAATGGAGCATGTGCTTATGTAGGTTATAGAATAGGTTTGGGCCTTATTACCTCAATGATTTATCTAAAATGGAATATTTAACATGTTGAGGGAATCATTTCATGGCTGAAGCAGTGGGAAGAAATGTATCATTTAGTTGTTCTGCTAATGCATAATTTGAATATTTAATTTTAAGCTTGAACTTGCTTTAATAATGGTCAGCTAGCCTGTACTTGTAATCTGTGAACTTAATTTTAAAAAGCAACTGAAAGAACAAATTTATTGTGATTATTAGAGATAGAGCTATGGATTATACCTTTCCCATCCAATAACTAAAATAATCAAAAAAATATAATTTCTAACTGCAAATTTCAAAACAAGACTAAACAATTTTAGCATTTCTGGTCAGTTAAATTCGCTTGAAGACTGGGCACAAGAAGGTCGTAGATTAGTCCCTCTATTGCCTAGAGCACTTCCTCAAACTTCATACTCAGAAGTAGCAGATGAGGCCTCTGAGGCAGCCTTTCAAAGTAATAAACAGCTGCCGTTACCTGCACATACTGAAAGGAAACGACCGCAGCCGCAGTCAACATCTCCCGCTCCTGTTTTAAATGAGACGAATGGCAAGACGTCTTCATTTCGTATGCCAGAACTTCCCAGGGATGAACCCAAAAGGCGCAAATGTAATAGTATGGGAGAGGGTAGCAGTTTAGCTCAACATTTATTAGGACCTAAATTGACGAAAATTCAACAAATATATCGGTAAGTTTTTTAATAACAAACTTAACACCATTAAGCGTGAAGTACTTTTCGTTTTTCTCGAAATCAAATAAATTTGTATCCCTTTGGGGTTAAAGGGAACACCGGTTATAAACGAGAAATTGTTGCCGAAATTCAAATAGTCTTATGTTCTAAGAAAGGGATTGGCTAATAGTTGATATTTACTGAGATTCGCAGAGGGGTATCAAATCACCAACAGACCATTAAGTCACTACAGTTATTAATTTGGTACCTTTCAGCCAATTTCATTTAGCTTTTTCCTGGTTTCAGGCAAGTATCGAAAGTTCCAAAAGTGAAAGCTAGAGAATTTTCACCGGAAATTGAAAACAAAGATCTGATTAAAAGTAGGCCAAATGGAATTCCGATTCAATCTATGACTCCACCTGCGTTTCCACCGTCAAAAGTCAACATCATTCAGAATATTGCGATACCGTCAGCAAAAACAGATTTTGTGTCCGTCAGAGACGCACCTAAAGAGACCGCAATTAGTCCATTGCCGCATAACGATATTCCTACCAAGAACTTACCACTAAATCCTGTGGTATTACTTAACATACAGCAATCGATGAACACTGTCTGTAACAATACTAACGAAGAACTTGTTAGTGACACAAACAAAAAGAGCACACCCAAAAAAACCATAAGCATCGGTCAAAAAGTGATAGTGGTTTCTAATTCTCAAACTTTACCAACTAACAGTATACTGCAAAAGACGTTATCAGTTCCTATGAATAAGTTACAAAAATTAAATTTAGATAAATTTAAAATTGTTCCCAACCCTCACACGCAGATATCCACGACAGCCCCACTACAGCTTTCCAGTCCGAATCTTATAGCTTCAAAACCGAAATTGGTTACAATTAAAGGCACATCAAACAAGAAAGTAATACCGTTATCAAAATTGCAAATGTTTAATCCCAAAGCGAACTTAAAGGTTATACCTTACGATGGAACATTAAACAATATAAGCAGTATACCGCCAGAGAATGGAATGGATAGTCCAAAGGACAGTCCATTAAATGTGGTCAGTGAGCCTAAGTGTAAAGTGGAAGTTGTTAAAATAGAGCCCCTGAATATTGGACTAAATGGTTATGTGGAAAACGGAGCAGAGAAAGCAAGCGATGAATTCGACTCGAATGTCGACGATTTTCGGATAGCACAGGATTATTGTGAAGAACTAGATTTAGGGAGCAGTGAAACGCTCAGCTCTGAAAACAGCGAGACTGATGAGAGGAATAGCAATGGAGGTTCAAGTAAGTAAATAAGTTGATAATTATGAAATACATAGTACACCGTATAAATTATAAACAAAATTTTTGGTATATTTTTTCAACAAAAATTTCTTTAAGATGGGTTTATGTTCATCTACAAACTATGATCTATTATCAATAACTTGTCTCTGTTCTAAAAAAACTGCTAAAACCACTCAATGTAAAACCCGTTTTTATATGTGCTCTCTATTTTAGGTACGGAATCCATCGATTTAGAAAATTCTGATTTCATGGAACCTCACCACGACGGGGAAGTTTTGCAAGAATTCGAAGTTATCCACACAGACGAATTCTCGCAATGAGTTGTAGATAAGCAATAAAAGAAACTTTGCCAACATTACTGATTATTTTTTTATAAATTTGTAAAGTCATTTTCATCTACATCTACATGTACATATATTATGTTATAATTTATTTGTACATAAAAATGTTTGTATGAATTTCGCGGCAGTTAGTAATTATTGTAATCAACTTGCTTATGTAAGAAAAATGAGTCGAGTAATGAGAGTTGTAAATAGATATGTTTATCAAAAACTATGTTTGGAACTTCAGTAGGAAAATGCAATCTTGTGTAGATATAATGTGCTGCAAAAGTATAGAATAGGCCCATTATCTCATTAACGATTAGAATAATTTCGATTAAACGTAAATATCAGGATTGCCTGTAGGAGATAAAACCTAGACCTTCAGAGAATAAGGTTTTAAATTATTTATTATAAAACTGCTGACGATACCACTGCAAAAATAGGTGATTGAACTGAAACAGGTAAAGTATATTATAACATTGCTGTGCGGAGAAATTAATTTATTCTTTTCTAATTGGGTACCGATGAAAAAAAATTAATATGTTTTCCTAATTTTTTCATCATTTAAATATTCGCAATATCTTCTTTGTAACTTTTAAATATCCACAAAACGGTTTTTAGTACATCTTTAATCATGTCTATAATGAGCAAAATTTCGTCTTCATTGCATCTGCGGTATCGCTTGTTGATCAACATTTATTTTTTGAAATAATGATACGACAGAGTCTAATATTGTTCATGAATGATGATACTATAGCGATAGTTCCTGCACTAAAAGAAAAGAAAGGATACATAGAACGGAGTTAGAGGCAACAGAAGACTCTCATTCGGTATCGAGACAGCCGAAGCCGTTTGGGCCATCACGACCAAAACAAGCAAATATACTACTCACCTCGTATAAGGATTGCTCAAAAATAGGTAATGTCATATGCGCAGAAATGTACGGAGAATCGGATGGGGTCAGTTTCAAGAAAATCTTGCTCCAATTTACTACAGTATTCCAAGCTGAAATGGTCATAATAGAAATATGCGTTAAAACGGTCTAGATCTGTCGCATAGCTTGGAATGCCGACAGCGTTTTGGATGAAGAGGCTGTGAAACCCATATTTTGTGGATTACCGGAAGTTTTATTGTCGAAACGACGAACTTGATAATTTGTAAAATGTAGACATTCAAGATGAACCATCCTATTGAACTTTTCTATTGTTGCGTTTTCAGACCTATAATGCTCTTATAAACGCGCATCAAGTGTAAGTCCATTGCACGTGTGCCAGCACAATTCTTTAAAAGGAACAGGATTTAATGGGGTAATCTAAGTAAACAGCAATATGACAGAATTTGTTATTTGATATAATTGCCGAGATAATTATAATAAAAACTAAATCAATAATAATAGAAAAATAAACAAATTAACAAATTTACTCGTTCGCTTTTCCTTCTCCAGATATCTCAGGATCATCCCCTTCGCCTGCATATTGTTTGCTAGCATCAGGAACCCACAAACCTAGAAAAAATGTAAATATATAGTCATAAAAATCAGAGTTTTAACAAAACAAACGATATTTAAGCGCACATTATCACACACCTGAATCGACACATCTTTTTATGTGATATTTGGCTTGTTCCTCATCCATTTTATTTATTGTTTCTTGAAGCAATTCAATATTCCGTGTATCGAAACATTTTTGCAGTTCTTCAGGTAATGAATTGTAAACTTCTTCAGGGTCTAAACCGCCTGGACCCAGTCTTTTCTGCTTTTCTTCTTGTTCATATTCCTGTTGAAGGAATTATTTTTTTATGTAGGAGAAATGTATTATATAATTTTTTTAAGTTTTAGTAAATATTACATGAAATGTGGCATTATAAAACATCGCGGCAGCAGCGCGCGGATAGACTACCAAATATAGATTTTCAGAGTGTGATGGAAAATACGTAGAAGAGACCCGGTGGGGGGACTGACACGTTCGAAGTTGGAATAACAACGTGTAACGTAATACTTTATCTTATTACAGGAAACACTGTGAAATGTCAATCGCGTAATCTAGTAGTAGTAGGTTTTATTGCATTCGAAGCAACATAATCTCCGAATATTATATAATTATTTATAATATATTCCGGAAGGTCAACGCCCTGGACTCAATAACCCGAGCCCTTTGAAGTTTTGTTTCCAATAAAAATCCCTGCGAATTATTTCGTAAAACTTTTTCTAAGAAAGTTGCAGGAGAAGAAGTGAGATCTAAAGAAGTTTTGGATACCATAAGAAAATGATAAAAAACACGCGAAATTAATATTTTAGTGTGTGTGCAAATTTCTGAAGATCTTGCAAAATATAAGATAACATAAACATGCTAAAAATAAAAAATTGTCATTAATTGAAAGACAATGCACCATCCTGTATATCAGATATATATTGATAAAATATAAAATCTGGGTCTGCTAATGAAAAACATCCTAGCTAGAATTTTTGCACAGCTGCTATCCATAAAATTCCTTTCAACATATAAAAATTAACGTGAAACACTCACCTTAAGAGCCTCTTCTAATTTCTCAGCTGTCCGTTTACGAATCCTTTCTTTGAATTGGGTTAATTCATCCTCGAATGATTGTCGATACTCAACTTCGGCAACTTGAATTTTTGAGAAAAATGCATCGACGCATGCACGAGGATCATAATCTAACTGCTTCGCCAGTTCCAAAATATATTGCATACAGATGGTCTGGTGTGCCACGTGTCCCATAAGCTCATGTTTCTAAGCAGGATTGAGAAAGATTTAGCTTATTATACTTAACAAATAATTGGAAAAACGGCCGTTAAACAAGTACTCACCTCCTCCATTTCTAAATTGATACACCAAATAACAAGATAATTCGCGGTGTTTTCACACACCAGATGAGAATGCGTTTTCAGATATTGTCTTGAATCATCGTACTTTCTCAGCATGCCGAAATGCTTTAAGTCCTTTTCATTGTCTTTGATGAATTGTTTCATTCTTTTCTCCTTTTCTTCTTCTGTTAAGTTCTCCTTGGCTGAATGTTGAGGTTCCTTGTTAATGACAGTTTTAGCAAATCCTGGTTTGCTAATTGTATCTATGTTCCATGGTGCCATCTAAAAATGTACATTTTTATGTTTTTTCTTTATCTATGTAGAGTTATAAGCACTTTCTCCTTCTTTTCAAAATCCTCAAATTCTTTAGATATTTTTTCAGCTTCCAACTGTAATGTCTTTAGTTCCTTCTCTAAATCTGTAACATCTTGTTGGCTCTCTTGATTGGCTTTTATTTTCTGTGTCAGGTCATTTATTTTCTTATTGGTTTCGGACTTCTTGTTTTCAATAGCCTCTCTCTGTTTCTTTTGTTCTTCCATTCTCTCCACTCTTGCCTGATGTCGCCATCGGAATAACGATGGAGTATCAATGTTGGGGTGTGTTTCATCTTCATCATCTGATACCTACAATCTCTTTATAAGTATATGGTAATCCTACATCTGTTTGTAAACATGTGATAAGGCCCATTTATCCCTACAGTACAACAAATGCTGTTGATCATGAATCATAAGTTCATCTTTCACACATATGAGTTTTTCAAAAATATTTGCTTACAGTCTTCTACTGAAAGAACATAGGTTAAAATTAAAACACCTTACAGAATATATGATTAAAGTTTATCCTCTCAGTTTAAGACACCCTGTATTTTGGAAGCCGTTTGACATAATATGCTAAAGATTAATACAACAGTATAGTTTAATGTGCCCAGGCCATGTGATACCAATAAACTTACCTCCAAAACCAGTTTTAATCAATAAACTGAGTTTAAAGATAAACAAGTCCAAGGAACTACACATAAAAAGATGATATTGTTCCTTCATTAAGAGCCACCTAAACCATCAGCTTAGTTTTCTATTTAATTCACATAAAAAGATAGGTGTGGGGCACACTCAGGAATTCTAAATCAGATGATTGAGGTGTGAGCATAATGATGCAGCCAAATCTAACTAAACTATCGGTGAACTATTTAGTCTATAGTCTGCGGGGACTTGAATCACAAGAACGTTTTAAATTTAAAAACAAAGCTGGGTAGAGAGACTTCAAATTACAAATTTCTGGGCAATAAATGTTTTTTTCTATTTTGACATATTTTCTGAAATTAATACTTACCTCAATACTTTTCCATTTACTATAGTCTACCATTTTTAATAATTTGTAACTTTATGCTTCAAGTACTGGAGATTCCAGAAAATTATTTGCTTGATTTGCCTTTTCTATATAAATCAAACGAAATCTCAAAATTTTTCCTTCTTCTTCTTCTTCTTTCCCTATGCAAGGCTTTAGTTCTCAAAAAGAGAATTTGCCAGTACATGCATGAATGCCAAAGATGGTCTGACTCTAACTGCTCCCAAGTAACAAAATATATTCTCTCTTCGTTTTTCCTTATGTTTCTATGTTGTCGGTTCTTTGTGTTTCTCTCTGATTGCGTTCGTATTAACATCTTTAGCTAAATTTGAAAGAGGTTGCCTGAGTTTTTTATTCGTAGATATTCCATTTGAAAAACTATTTTGCAACTTTATAATGGATCTGATACATAAGTATACAAGAACGATCACAGTACTCTGCTTGTTGAATTTCTCCAATGTATCGATATATTTGATAGAATATATCGATATGTTTTATAAAACTTATCGATATTTTTCGATACCGGTGCCGTCCCCAGTTTCAAGTACAAAAGCTCACCATTATTGATGTTTACAATTTTGATTTTATTTTGAGAAATATTCCAGGTTCGAGAGTTCCAATCTTAATTATTTATGAATTACTAAAATTATATAAAATTCCACAACATACTTTGAAAAAGTAAGCAAAAATTACTATTTTTACACCCCCTGCCCCATGACCCTCAGTCTTAGGCCCCTATTATGTTCACTGTTAAAAAATACATTGCCTGTCACGTTTATACTAAAAATTCTATTTAAGAGAGCAAAAATGTTGCTTCAAAGTGAACATAATTGGATTCTGAGGTGCATATCAATGCTGAGGTTTCAAGGTTTCTTCTATTTTAATTACAGTATCACCCTTTGAACAGCAAGAGCCTTTTAATACTTCTACATTTTTTTTTTCAATATTACTAAAAGTTGAGTGTAAGACTTTTGGTGTAGTTTCCTTTACTCTACTACGGAAATATATTTGTGAGAAATTTTATTGACATTTATTGCAAATTATTAAAATTTAATTAACAAAGTAGCAAATATTTGCTAATTTATTAAGTAAATATCAGAAAAAAATATCAAAAAAAGTTAATATTTTTCAAAAGAACATTATTAATGTAGAACCAGGTATGCTATTAAAAATCAGCCAAACGTGTCATATTCCTGTATATATTTTTACAAAAAAAAAATGACTGAGAAATCTCTTTTAATTGTTGGGATCAAAATTTCAGATGCCAGCAGTTCCAGGAGGTGTATATTCTCAACAAGGACCATCCTGCTTAGATAAAATGAAGACAGGATTTCTATTAGGGTTTTGTGTTGGAATGGCAAGTGGGGGAATATTTGGAGGATTCTCAGCTTTAAGGTGAGAATTTTTATTACATTGAACAAACAATAAATCTGAGATTCTTAAAAGTATGTTGTTACCAAATTTGGTTTGTACTATATTAAATTAATCTTAGATTGTTCAGATTTAAGTTGATATCCTACTGAAATTAAACATTTCCATCCATATCTTTAATTTTGAATCATAAAAGGTAGAATGATGTTAATCATTCATTTTCATGGAAACAGGTTTATTCATGAAGGGATTTTTAACTCACAACTGGAGACATTTGTCTTGATTTCTTAACTTAAAATTTTTTTTTTCAGGAGTGGGTTAAGAGGCAGGGAGTTAATAAACACTGTAGGCAAGGTAATGCTACAAGGAGGTGGGTCATTCGGCACTTTCTTAGCAATAGGATCTGGATTAAGATGTTAGTACTTACAACAATATATTGATGTAGATATTTTTATTATTGTTATTATTTAATAAATTGTCTGTTTCAAGTCAAGAGAGGTTTTTTGATGTTATTTATTGGCTTATTCAGTAATCGTTTGTTCAATTTTGCTAACAAAGCAAAAAAGGTTAGTTCACAAAAAAATTCCAAAAACATGCCATGAAAATGGCCTTTTGAACTTCAAAATATGTATATGTCTTATTGTACTGCATCTACAAGACGCCGTCTTCAGATTTTAGAGTTGTCCCAACTGCCGCCTCATTATCTAAGGTCTCCATATTCTTAAGCAGGCAAGCTGTGTAATATGTCAATAAGATCATGAGATTGTTGATCCCACAAACGTAACAAATATACACCATTTATGCAAATGATCTTACTATAATATTTAAGATAACATTTACAAAGACAAATTATCTTTTTGATCGCGACTGCACATGTATAAGGATAAAGGACTAAAAGAAAACCTTCAATGTTTAGAAACAATCTTTGAAGACTTTATTAATCATAATTAGTTTCTATAAGAGAACCAATACATTTTTCCTACAAGAAAAAGCTTTACCGCATACATTCGCTAACTAAAAGTAGCACTTTACCACACATGCCTTAAAGAGTTTTCTCCCACACAAAACAGAGGAGCACGTGCCAGTGTTCAAATTTCTGACGGCATTTGACAATGACTTGTGTGTAGTAAAACTGGTCACTGCATGTGTGTGTGTAAAGCTTTCACCGCACATTAATACTTCATTGAACTTACGTAAGACAATCAAGTTGACACGCATTCGCTCGTAGGAAAAATATTGAAACTAACACGTGCGAAAGTGTCTTCACTGGATTCCATTACTGACTGTTGCAATGATGATTCGATCGTTAACCGAACTACGTTTCGCGTCGTTGGGTTACCAGTATCACTTTTGGCACTTGTTAGATAAATAACTATTAATTCAAAGATGATATAAACAACATTAAGTGAAACATAACCTATACAATAAAAATATAACATCAAAGTAAAAAAAGAAAGTTATACCAACTTTAATTCTTTTGACAAGTAGTTTATACATCACATCCTATAAATTAGATTTTAACTTTTTACAATAAAGCTGAGATGTCCCAAATTTTTATGACCCTATCTTGACCTACAGTGATGAGTTTCTTTGCAGTTTCATCCACATCCATGGCCAGTACGCTGTGTTTTGCATCGTGAAAGGTGGCCATTGATGGTCTCCTAAATAAAAAAAAAAATATATTTCCTTTAATCAATCACAGGATTGTTATTACAGATCACACTTACTCTTTATCTTTGAGTATGTTATGGCAGGGCTCACAAACCCTAACTGCAAACTCAAAGCCCATAGAGGGAATTGTTACTCTTCCCTGAGAACATTTCTCGCATATCGCCTTTCCACAATGACGACAATGATGTTGTCTCAGGCCCAATTGACGTTGATCTACCATAGCTCTGTAAATTTATTCAATTTAAACACAAGGTTTTTTTGGGGTAAAGCATTATTCTTCTAACGACAAGGACTGAGTTTTTCTGGAATCCTTATGAAACAGGATGTAATTACATAAATTACCAAGCAAAATATACAGTATTTCTCTTTTCAATTTGTTTCTAATACTGATATAACACATTACAACACCAAGACTATCCACTACAATTTACACTGGTTGACATGACTAATTTGAATCATTAATTAGTTATGAATATTATTATAGACTTTGATTATGTGCAAAAATTCTCAAATGACATATTACATTCAAGCTTACCGTATATTCCAAAAGAAGGGTTTGTTACACAGTTGACAAAGGTCTGTTTCAGCCCAAGCTGCAGTCTCCTGCCTTGGCTGATTCATATCCCAAAACACTATAACACCATCTTCACCAGCACTAATTAGCTGCGTGGTTGAGTCTGAATAATGTAGGGCTGAGACCTAAAACCACATTATATTCTCAACTTCAAGCGAAATAATAGTGGTACAAATACCTTATTATGATGCCCTTGAAGTTCATATGCATTACCCTGCTGACCTCCAATATCCCAGACTATAATATTGTGATCAAATGATCCACTAAACAGCATCTGCCTAGAAATGTCCCAAGTCAAAGACCTAATAGATCCAGTGTGACCCTTTAAAGTGGTTATTGCAATAGGACCATTATTATCTAATTTTAGCATCGTTATATGGCCTGAATAGTCACCAATAAATGCATGTTTTGACTGCGAATCAAATCTAGTTGTGATTATGTTAAGAGAAATATCTTTATAGTTAAAAATACTAATCTAAAGAGAGAAATTACAGAAAGGATACTGCAAGGATGTGAACCAAGCTTCAGAACTGAAAGTGCCAATATTTCTGCCTGTCTGAGTACAATTATATGAAAATAACTTATCCCTTCCGACACTCAAAATCCATTCACAAGTGATGGCAAATATTATATCTGTGACTCGAGCTTGATGTGCCAAATACTCTCGTACAGGCATCATCCTATTGAAGTCTGAAGCTAAAGAGAATTCTGAGACTGTTCCATTTTCTTGACCAATGAACAACTGCCGCGTTTCCACAGTGTAGTAGATGGAAGTGGTGCCACTGGGCATGTATTGGCATATACTAGGCCAATACTGTCCTGAGTCTCTTTTCAGGCTGACTCGTACCGTCCTGTAGAAAGTACGATATTGACGTCGTTAAGCAAATATTAAGTACTTTACCCCTTTAGGAGCAAATTCAGATCATGACAATTGCATGTAAATAGTTAGTAAATTTCAAGAACAAAAACAAAACGTACAAAAATTTCCCTGAACTTACTTGTCATCTGAGACACTGATGACCCCATCTTCCCCAGGAATTAACACTGCGGCGTTAATTTCGTCACTGCATCCTTCTACTTTAGAAAGCAATATGGGCTTTTTCGTTGTGCAAAACCTTTCGTTGCTTTGCGTAGCCGGTTTAATTTCCGCAGCCATTTCTCACCCAATTGTAAATGGATGAGACCAATTTTTGTACAATTTGTTTTTAAGTTTTTTGTACGTTTCTTTTGTCAATGTCAAAACAAACCATAGTTATCAGACAGATAATATTTGTGACATGTAACAATGATGTTATAGTTGTGTTCGATAACAGTTCATTAGTGTTTGTAACTGTTCTAGTTCCGAAAGGTCTTCATCCAGAGCTGTAATAGCATATTATTCAAAATGCCTCTAAAAAAATAGTGTTATAAATTAAACTAAACTTTTTCGCCTAAAAATGCAAAAAACCTACAATCAGAACACTTCGTAACACCCTGCATATATAAGATAGTTACACATTATATACCAGACCGACAACCCACACCGTGTATCCATTTCCTAAACTCGTCACTGTTACCAGTTGTCATTACCTGTTACAAAATAACAAATACCTGTTACTGTCTATAGTTAGGTTTAGAAATTATTTTGACAACTAAGAACTCTCGATTAGGAAAACCTAACCTAGAATAACTATCGTCAGTAACTCGTCAGCATTCTCTTTCGGCACCTTCAGTGTAACTAGCCATATCACAAGCAGGGTTAACTGGAATATTCCAAGCAAATACCTTATGATTACTGGGGGATTCTTAAAATAAACTTGTTTTTCTGATTATTGTGACAAAATCGGTTTGCGCTCGAGTAGTTTTCGCTTTCACTTTCAGTTAAAAACCTTACGTGAAACCGCCCAAAACCGGCCTTGCTTATCCGCTTCTATTTATAATAATTTAAATTAAACATTTAGTAAAAAAATGTCTTTAAAATATTCAGCAGTACTTCTACAGAACAAGCATGGCATTGCCTGTGTGTCCCAAAGAGCAAAGTAAGTGCAGTTTTGATATTTGACCTCTATGACCTACAGCGTCCTATTCGCTGCCTCTTGCAGTTCCTGGTGGTCTGCTGTTCAAATGGGTCCTCCTGATGTCATCTTAGGAGTAACTGAGGCTTACAAACGTGACACCAATCCTAAAAAGATCAATCTTGGTGCTGGAACTTACCGTGATGACAATGGCAAACCATATGTATTGCCTTGTGTTCGCAAAGCCGAAGAAAAATTGCGTGCTAAAAATCTTGATAAAGAATATGCTCCGATTGGCGGTACTGCCGAATTTTGCAAGCAAACCATCAATCTTGCGCTTGGAGAAGGCTCAGAAGTAGTACAAAATGGCTTAAATGCCACAGTTCAGGGTATTTCTGGTACAGGTTCTTTGAGAATTGGAGCTGCTTTGTTGAGCAACTTTTTTCCTGGTAATAAAGTTGTGTATTTGCCAACACCCTCATGGGGGAACCATACTCCTATTTTCAAACACTCTGGATTAGATGTTAAATCTTATAGGTACTATGATTCTAAGAACTGTGGATTGGACTTTGCGGGTGCCTTGGAAGATATTTCAGTAAGTTTTTTATTACTTTTAGCCCTTACATAAGATTACATCGCTCAATAGATCATCATATTATACATCAATATCTGATCATTTTACATCTTTGGTAAATACCTTTAAATTTGATTTAATTACAGGATATCCTCTAATCTGATCCTTCAGTAGTTTAAACATTAGATTTACAGATATAGTCCAAGACAGTGATTTCATTATTACTATTCCAAGTTTTCAAAAATCATTAAAGATTGTGTTCAGATTGTCTAAATGCTTGTTTCAAATAGATTTATTAAAACGTAAGTTCGACGACAGTTATTTAATATAGGCAACGCTGATGTGTAGGATACTAATCCACTGGGGCAAGGAGCTCTGTTGTGAAATTTCTGAAAAGTCTGTTAGTAACAAGAGAAATTAGTAAGGCTCAAAAGGAATTCATGACGTTTCTTCCGTGTTAATTTACCTGATTTTCTCAAGAAAATACACTATTTGTAAATAAAAGAAGAAATAATATACAAAAAATGTTAAAAGAATGATAATTGTACCTATCTGATTTATCTCAATTTTGTTAGGTGGTGCTATCTATAGTACTGTATATTACTATGCAAGTTGTTTCTTAACAATGTGGTAAAAAGTGATTTCTGAAATATTTTTCAACACCTTGTGATTTCAGCCCTATTCCTATCATAATTTATGCCAATTTTATTATTACTTATGTTGCTTATTCTATTCAAAAGTTATAGGTTTTGCATTTATTTTTGAAATATTGTGTTATTAACAACAAACCACCAAATTTTCAAGTCAGACAAGTTTTAGTGAAGAAAAAGGGTGGTGATGTAAGTGTAATGAATCCTCTTTACATTATTATTTTCATAATGAGCTTGTTTGCTTATTTCAAAAATATAAGAGTTGGCGACCTTATCTCTAGTTGTTTTTACACAATCATTCTAATTATTTAATTTATTAGTAGTGTCAAATATTTTGCTTTTCAGTAGCATCATATTATTTACAGAAAATTCCAGAGAAATCCATTGTGTTACTTCATGCATGTGCACATAATCCCACAGGAGTTGACCCCAGCAAAGAGCAATGGGCTGAGCTGTCCAATTTATTTAAAAAAAGGCATCTTTTCCCATTTTTTGACATGGCTTATCAAGGTTTTGCAACTGGCAGCGTGGACAATGATGCATTTGCAGTAAGCACTTCTGAATATTTGTTTCATGAGAATCTGATAAATTATTTACTTATAACCATATATGTAATATTGATATTATTAACCTCATTGGGGTTGGGACATCCCACAGTTCCTATTTCTATTTCCCCCCTTCATTTTCCACTTTCATTTTATAAGTAAAATACAGCAGAATCGATAAAAAAAAAGTAAAAATTTTATTTAATATACATATATGTTACGTAAGACCAATTTCTTCTTTTTCGCACACTCCGGTTTGTTGACTTGTATAGTATTATCAAAATAAGAAACAACGCAAGACCACACGTGGCTATAATAATCAGTTTTACAGTAACTTAATAAATTTTTATTTTTGTCCTGTAATGCTGGAGGATTGTCGAGGGAATTTATTTGCGCACATCATATATTTAAAATGTGTCATTTTTACTTAGTAAATATAGCAAAATATCCCTTATTACTCTCATAATCTCTTTCTATAGATTCTCCTATGAGCCCAGAAATTCCAGGAAAAGGATGCCTGGATTAATAAATATTTAGTTAAATCAAGGGAATATGGAAAAATTAGGGAATAATGATGAAATTGGGACTTTTAATTTATTTTAGTTTGGGACAAACCACATGATTCAAAATGAGCGCTTGGGCATATTCACTTTTATGGATTTGTAATAAGAACTTACACATTTTTATACAGTTTTTGAGAAAAGTCTTATTAAATTTTATTTTCACTAAACCTTTTCAATTTGATTTGTAGGTGCGTCACTTTATCAAAGAGGGTCACAAGATTGCCCTATGTCAAAGTTTTGCAAAAAATATGGGCTTGTATGGAGAAAGAGCCGGAGCCTTTAGTATTGTTGGAGAGTCAAAAGATGAAGCCGATAGAGTGATGTCTCAAATTAAAATCCTGATTAGAGCCTTTTATTCAAATCCTCCGATTAACGGTGCGAGAATTGTTGGGGAAATTCTGGGTGACCCGCAGCTGAGAGCTGACTGGTAGGTGATATTTTAACATAGTTAATTTAGTAATTGTTTTAATCTATAAAATTCAAATCAATTATTAAAAAAAAAGTTTTAAAAAGTAACTTGGTGTCACTATTTTGTGCTATTTTTTTACCTGTAATTAGGTTGAAAGAAGTAAAAGGAATGGCTGATAGAATCATCTCAGTCAGAACAAAATTGCGCGAAAATTTGAAAAAAGAAGGATCATTAAAAAGCTGGGACCACATCACCAACCAAATCGGCATGTTCTGCTTCACTGGAATGACTGCTCCTCAGGTAAAACTTAATAATGTCATGTATTTGCGCATTTTAATTTACATTTTTTGTTTAAGGTGGAAAAGCTGACCAAAGAATTCAGTATTTACCTTACAAAAGATGGACGTATTTCCATGGCAGGCGTAACAAGCAAGAACGTTGAATATCTCGCTCATGCTATCCACCAGGTTACAAAATGAACATAATTTATTACATATAACGGTTACTTTCAGAGCGGCATTTTAAAGTTATATCGTTTTGGAAGTTGAAATGGGAAACGTCAAGTAAATGAGACATTGCATTATTAGATTTACTTACTTTATTGTAAGTTCCTTCACTCGCCTGATTACCTCCTTAAAGATCGCATTTATATAAGACTTAAAAACAGCATGAGATGAATAATAGTAACATTTCTAGATATAAAATTCCGTCTAAACTCCCGACTTTATAATCTGAAACCTGTTTTTCTTTTTAATGTTTAATGCAATTTCAAATAATTATTGATTTTGTGGTATACTCAAGTCTTTAAATATACGCTTTTAAATTTTATTTTTTCTATTGGAGCCATTTTTACAGTTGTTGGAAGAACGTTTCCCAGCACGGTCTATTTAGTATTGATTCTTTATATATATATATTGTTAACTCTTTGTTATTAGCTAAGCTTTAAAAATTTAATTCATATTCTCTAAGTTACAAAAGCATTGTACCTAACATTAATTAGGCCATTCAGAGGATAAATAATTAAATCACGAATAAAAATATATTTTTTTGCAAATCATTACCAACTTTTAACATTTACAGTTTTGGAAGGTATGTGCCCTTCGAACGTTAAAAAAAAATGCTCAGAATATGTACCCAGAAATGCCACTTAAAGACAGTAGAACATTTCCAATGTGATGTCTAACAATTATATAGATTTGTCTTCGGTTTCTGATCAATAACATTAGTTTACGGCGGTGAAATCATAGGAAAGTTTACCGCTAAAGCGAAATAATTTGGTCTTTAACCGGACGAGAATTAGTAGATCAATTTAATGGAAACTTTTTCCACTAAGACGGTTTCTATGGACATTTTCAATATTATCAATGATGTGCCATTATTTCCTTTAACTAATATTTTTTTGTGATTGACGATTGATTTTTCAGATGTTCGATGAGACTATACTTTTAGATTTCCAATCCCAAAACCGTAATATATCAGTTGAAAATTACATATTGAATATCATAACCGAATTAATGCAATAAAAGACTACTAATAATTCGTTTCTATTCTATTTTAACAGTTTAAATATATTATGTCGGTTGTTAAAACTGCCACTAGACTGAACACAACAGAATAAATGTAGATATTTAGAGATATCTTGGAAATATTTCCTGAGGAATAAAATTGGTCTATGAAAGATAGTGCTACTCCATTCGTCCATCCGAATCCTAATTGGACTTCATATTCGCCTCCTCCACCGTATTGTCCAGGAGTAAGTGCATCGTACTTTTCGAACATGGCAGCATGTTCGTTGTATCCGATTAAATTGGCATTAATCCAAAGCTTTGCTACATTTCTAGCGATTTCTTGAGCTTCCGCATAACCCGTATTATACAGGCCTATAAATGGAAGTACATTTATTTATTATGTTGTCCGAGATAATGGAAGTTACCTTACCCAAAACGACAAATTCCTGCAGTGGAGGCCATGCATTGGGCAAATCCCATTGTTCACCAGTAAGTTCGAGTGAAGCGGGAATACCTCCCCGATACTGTTCCAAATTATTTCTTTTAAAGTATTTTACAGCTTTACTCCCCCTCTCCGTCTTTCGACTCAAATCGTAGCATTCTGCCCAGAGGGGGGCGTAATTGCTGGGGAAAAAATACTTCCTCTGTTTAGACAAATTGTAATCGAAGTCGTACCATATACCGTCTTCATTATTGTAAAGGATCTGCTCTACATTTTTTCGCCATTGGTCTGCCTGAACAGACCATTCGTCTTGTTTCGAGGTATTTCCTAGTTTTCCGTAAAATTCTGAGAGTAATCGAAATGATTTACACAGAAAAGCATTTAAATCTACTGGGATAACTCGTTGACTATCTGTAAAGGAGAGATTGGCGTTTGTACCTCCTTCTTTGTCGAATATCCAGCGTACTGAGAAGTCCCATCCCGTCTCTGCTGCTGTTTTCAAAGCGTTGTAGCATCCTCGCTAAAAAAGAAATAATTGTTATCATTACCGATATACTAAATGTTTGAAGTCTTATGATTTGATTTCTAATCCAAGTTTCTTGCCACTGAAACGTTAATGCCCCAAATATTGTTCGAAAACAAGATGGTTTTAGGTTGTAATACTGTGGCATAGCTCTAACCTGATACATTCGACAAGGAAGAATAGCTCACCCTTTCCTCTTCAGTAACACAAGAAGCACAAGTATCCAGGTCCTCGGCATACGATTCCGGCCTGGGTGTATTACTATCGGTTCCATAATGTGCCAATTGGTACCGATTATTATCCACTGAAATCTCTAATGTTCTATAGCTTAGCCAGAAATTTAACTCTGCCTCTATGTAGTCGATATTCGTCTTCAGCCATTCTAAATCGTTAGTGTATTCTAAGTAAAGACCCACCATCATAGTAAATACCGGCGGTTGAGAACGGTTTACATAGTACAACCTGGAACCATTTGGTATCATCCCGTATTGTTGTATTAAGTAGATTAAATTGGTGAGCATTCCTTTGACTGTAGTAGACATTTCGCTGATTAACAGCCCTTAGGTATAATTACAAATTATGGGATGTGCTAATTGAAAGAAACCGTAATTACCTTTAATAATCCAGTAAGAATCCCAATAATAAATTTCTTGAAATCTTCCTCCAGGTACAATAAAACCCTCTGGCACAGGAATAACTGAATGTCTGTCTGGGTGCTCTTTAACTGAATTTGTGATTTTGCGTCCCAATTGGGGCCAAAAGGAGACGAGTTCTTGTGCGAAAACTCTAATGGAAGGATCGCGGATATTATTTAAGAATTTTGGTTCAGGGTTGTAATCTTGAGGCGTCCACTTTTCCTAAAAGATATATAGACAGCATAAAATCTATTGCAAATACGATTTTTTAATACTCACCGATTCAGCTTCATACTCAAAGTTTTTTGCAACAAACTCTTTGATCTGAGTTCTGTTAGGCTGATTATCCGTTGCCGCCATCATTGCCTTAAAGTTATCCAAAGTCACACTTTCGTCATTTCTTTGACTCATATCCACAAAGCGTTTGGAGTCAGTAAATAGCTTCTGTCTTTGGACAGTGTCTAAAAGGTCACCCTGGCAATAAACCATACTGGGACAGGAATGAATTTCCTGACTCTGCCTAAGATTCATCCTACCCACCATTGTTGGCGTATGGATCTTCGGTCGGATTGTATTGGCGCTTGAGATCCATGAATACAAGTGAATTGAGAGTAACAATGTAATCTGAAGCTTCATGTTTCTTATGATAGAAATGAAGTAATTTCACTGGATTGGGTACCCACACTCTCACTGCGCAAATGATAAGTTCGAAGTTTACTATCACTTTTTACTTATGTTCTTAATGTTTTGCCCCATATGGGACAGATATCGATCTGATTATCTTCAGGTTTGTTAAAGCACTTAAGTTGGGATTTATACTGGCTTGTAAACAATATTTTTGGTTTTTATAGATTTGTACCTAGTCAATTTGGTAATGTTCGGATAAAACTTTACAATAGAGCTTAACTTTTCAGTGCAAAACGGTTTTATCTGATTATCTGATTCTTATCCATATATCAGGTCTAAATTCGTTTATTGCACATCAGCCTACAGGGCGGTCGAGTCAATAAAATAAAATGGCATTTATAAAGAGCGTTAAAAATAACTGTGGCAATATTTGAATTATAGATAGAACAAGAAGTTTTTTTAAGTCAAGTTTGAGAGTAGTGTTCACCCATTATTTGACAACACCCTGTATAAAGTTTCAGCAATAGAAACATTAGAAGTGCATATTTGTATAAAATGGTTAATGAGTTTAAATTCAATGCGGTAGTTACAATGTCGAGTTCCCTGAATATTCTTATGGAAATTCATTTTTATTCTATCAGAATTTCATTCGGCGGCTGAAAACGGGGCATTTTAATGTAAGATTGGAATTGTGACCATAGTAAGACCACTTTTATTTCCATTAAATTTCTGACTGCAAATTTTTTTCCGATTAAATTTCTCTCAATGTTTACGAGTCGAAAGTTATACAAATGTGTCACAAATAAGTAGATTTTGGTTCTTTAAATTGTCCTCCCAATAAAACTGGTCATCGAAAATTCAGTGTAATTTTTTATCAATAATCGTGAAATCTGCATAAAAAAAGCACTCGTGCACTACATGCACTTGTGCCTTCTCCTGCCAAATTGCATTCGTGCACGTTGCTTTAAATATCGATAATCTTCGATGCAGTTGTTACATTATGTATTCATATGTATGCCCGTTTAACTCAAGCGCGGTTCATATACAAAGCATCAGAAGCTCGGATTTTCATGTTATTGAGATACCTATTTCACTGAATTTTGCTACCACTGTTGAGTAGACAAGATTCATGGAATCTAATATTTATTGCAATTTTAGCGAATAATCGGAAACCAACTGTAATATTTGTTATTGATTGTAAGGTAGTGCTAATTTGATAGATTTATAAATTTATATATCCCGATAGTGAAATCCTATATGAAGTGAGGTCAGCTAAATTGGGATAAAGGTGCTAAATTGCTAAATAGCTATTTCTACAACTAGTTAGGAAATGCCTAGCTTTATGCAACGAGTGTGGTTCCGTGGAAGAAGTGAATATGAAACAAGTTGGTGTGTGGATGAAGTGATACGACTTCGAGATTTTTGAATAGCGCTTTAGGCTTTCCCCCCACCTCCCAGGTTCACTCTGCCGTTACTAGAAACGATTCTAGGTGTGGTTTCAATGTCAACCCCCTGTGAGCCCTGGTACCTGCACAAGGGGCTAGTCACTCTAGCAGAGCCTCTAGAATTCATTCTACAAGTGAGACGAATGTAGGGGGACACACGGCATTCCTTGATATTTCGCTTAACCTCCGGAGATTCAAATAATTTTTCACACTAATGTGTCCTCTGAGGTTCCTCGAACCCTACAAAACTTCTGACGACCGTATTTATTTTGTTCCCTCAGGTTCGTGAGAGCCACCTATTTGAGTTCGAAAAGGTGTATTGCACGACATCCATGAAGCTTACGTTCTAAGCAAGTTTTAAACGGAATATCGTACTGTGTAATATTGTAAACTTAGTATTTTGGGAATTCAAGTTATTTCTATGTATAACAAAGGTTATTCAGCTTCTCTCATATCCAATTTAGTCATATTTGAAAACAATGACAATTAGATTTAATGATCATAGTACTGGATGCCTCATCGCGTCACATTTTTCCATTTCTCTCAATATTTTACATCTTCTACCGCATTTGAGGAATATAAACTGGTTCGATTTGCTAACGGCATTTTGAAATGTTGGCACCTACATACATTATGTAACTAGTTGTGAAATGAAACCCGTTTAATCACGGTTTCCGATTGGAAAATCTGTCATATTGTTCGTCAAAATGATAAAAATGACCATTTCGTGTTTAAAATGTGTTTCTGGTTTTTAAATACCTACTAGTTCGAATTATTCGAACTTGTACCAGTTAAATCTCATAAGAGTTGGACCGCCATTGTGGAAAATCGTGGGAAAGCTCCAAATGTGTCCAATCAGCAACGTTCTACATTATCGATTAGGTTGCCACAGGAGCTGGAAAATCGACGTTCAGGCGTGGGAAACCTTGCAGATGTTGATAGTATCTACCATTTTCAGCATTCACATACAATAATAGATTTGCTGACAATAAAAATTAAACTTTTCTCGGTATTGCTTTGTTGATCCTTGTGATAAATTTATCAAGTGCCACTAACAAAATATCATTTGCAAAATAGATAGATAAGAAAAAAAGCGTTAGGACCGCGGTTGGTGTAAATGAGATTAGACTTTACGACTCTCAACTTTTGATTCTATAACTATTTAATTCTGTTTAATAGACCAATAATCTTTGTTTGGGTAGATAAACGGGGTGAACCTTACAAGAAACCACAAATGGAATCCACCGTTCCAACTCAGTGGCGGAATTTCCGAAAAATCGACGCTGCGTATACCGCTGGTTAGATTTGGTCCTTTAACGATTTGCTATCCCGTTAAATATCCTTTAATTATTGAAATATTTTCAAAAGGATTTAAATTTGAAATTCATCTTTTGCTCATTAGGCTCCATATCGTTAATTATCTTACGATTTAATGAGAATGTCTGTTTTTAATTGATGACTTTTCCGTAATTGCTTAAAAATATGGCCTCGTTACGATTTTGGCAAAATAACTCGTGCTTCGCCATTTTGAAGCCGAATACTTGCAGTCGACATTAAATGAAAATAATTGCGGTATAAAAAATAACACAAAAGATATGTTAAAAACAATAAGTATATTCTAAAACTATATTTTACAACCATTTAGCAATAGCATAATAACATAATATTGTATAAAAAAGTGACTAGAATAATAATTTGGTAGGAAAGAACGTTATTTGGTATCTTTCAGCTTTGAGAGTGATAACGTCAGAATAATGAAAATTGCCCAGCGCGAAGGTACTTTATTACAATAGTTGTAACGAGAATAACTGCTTTTTAACCCACTACGCGTGCCTAAAGTCGTACCTTGTGATGCGCAAACAGTTTCTGCGCGGCCAATTTCTTTATTAGTATTAAAATTAGCGTAAAACGAAGAAAAATACGTAAAACTTGTTATGCTTGAAGGTAAAAAAAGATCACGATATAGTTGAACAAGTATAGTGTTTTGCAATGGAAATGATTTCGTTCTTTCAATGAAAAGGATCTTGCTGGCAAAGTCACTAGGAGCTGGAAAATCGGGTCTTAAATAGTAAACCAGATTCACTAAGGAGCTCGTTCAAATGGTAACTGCTATAAGTAAAATTTTCAATACTTACTTTATGACTAGATAAAATCATTTGAAACTGAAATATGCTAAGTAATAATTCCAAATTCACAAAAGAACCTGTGCTATTTTGAGATGAACAAAATTATTAGTCCGACATAAAAGAAGAGCTGGACCCTTCCTTACTCGTCCTCGGATCTTCTGGAATCCACACTTTTGCATGCATTATACCGTTAGGGTGAGGTTCCTTATCCCTGGACCACGATAACGAATGAGCAGTGTATAAGCCTCCAGCACCTAAAACACAAATATTATGATGAAAATATTAAATGTAATAGAAGAAATTATTTTAATTATTTTATAAGTTTTAACTCAATTTCTCCAATCACAGACGTTCCCAGCTATGATTGAAACAGTGTCAGGCTCAAGTGTAAATAATTTTAAATAGCAAATTCAGAGAGAGCCAGTTGAAAAGGGGAATAAACTGAGTGAAAAATGAAAAAACTTTATATTTAGGGCTGAAAGAAATTTTGAGCTTGTTCCGTCGAAGAAGGAAGAACTGCATGTTTTAGTACAACTTTAAACTCATTCCGTAGAAATAGAACTTTGATGGAACTTCTTATTTCTTGAAGAAATCCAGATGGACCTCAAAAAAGAGGAATATATTCCTTTATTTTTTTAGATATTAAGCCAATTCAGAAATGAGAATCCGAAATAGAGTAATCTAAAAACAATGAGCTCTTTCGTCGATTTCTTCTTCAGCATTAACGCTATTCAGAAGGAAAATCAAAAGGTACTTCGGATGGTGATGGTGATGTGATGAACGATCGTAAAATTGATCATATTGTGGTGGACTGCTTCAACTGAACTTGTTACGATGATTTACAAGAAACTTTAATCACAAAAGAATGGAGATTAAAAACGTGATTTTCCAACTAAATCATCAATCCTATAGAAAAATTTATTATTAGTTAGAGTTCATCCCTTTCCACAAATATAACCCTCTACAATACTAATGCGAATATTGTTTATTTTGCTACATCAAGTGTAACAGAGTGGAGTACATCACCGGAAGCAGCTGCTTTGCGTTACAAATGCCATTTGCACGGACCTTCCGCATTTTCAATACGTACCACCACCATAAACAAATGGGGGAAGATTGGCCCTTGGCCTCGAACAAATCAATCCTCATCATCGGATCTTTATAATTAAGTTCTTTACGACCCGCTTTCAATAATTGATTCGTATAAAAGTATCGGTTACCGTGTAATGTTTAATGTAGTAAATCATCCTCCAACACATACGAAAATCACTCACGAGTTTGTGCCACTCGCTCGTGATTCGTATTCGGCCTTCGTCACACTCGTACAAAGAGGCGCATTTTCGGCAGTAGTTATACAATACCAAACTTTCTTACCTCTCACAATGATTTTCTTCACCTCATCCTTCTGCGACGTTCTTCTGTGTCCATTAAAATACTCAGTATTGGAGTTGCGATCAGTCTTCACTAATTCACTTAAGAAATTGATGTATCCTATGGCCAGCTTCAAGGTGTCTACCTTTGACAAACGTTTTTCATAAGGTAGAGTTGGTATGTGAGCCCTTAGACCCTCAAACGCATCATTGATTGATTGCATTCGTTTCCTTTCTCGAAGATTAGCAGCCTGTCTTTGTTGAATCTGCTGTTGAGGGCATTTGTTCCTTTTTCTATGCCGATGGGAGCGTCTAGAAAAGAAGATTTTAAATTTAAATAGGAAGAATCTCTAGAAGCTACTTCCAGTCAATGGCGATAAATCGCTTAGCCTTCTATAGTCGCGTTAAGTAAATATATGAGGCCTTTTTAATTTACGATATCACTTATTTTTAGAAATAATGACCCGGTCTGTCATGCTAGAAGATCCTTGGATGACCGAACTTCAAGCTCAGGACTAGAATGATTACTTGAAACAGTTACATTTACGTAATCAGGAAAGTCAGTTTCTGCGTTTCAAGCTCTGTAGGTAAACTGGGTGGGTCCTCAGACCATACGAAGCATGTACGAATTCTCAATATAACTTGGACACAGTAATTCCCAGGCATCCTAACATCCAGTAAAAAATCAAGTCAGAAAAAAACTGTGATATTTTACCATTTTAGTGATACTAGCAGCAACCTTGATAGATTCTAAAATTCTTGCCGCTAGAAATGGTGTTTCTTTTGCATAGCACTCATGTGAAAACGTAATGACAACCCAGACATATTAAATAGGACATCCTGTATATTATTAAATTTGTAGGTTCGTTAATTTCTTTTGATTATTTAATAATTGCTATATCTGTCTCTAGTAGTTTACGAAAGATTAAATTTAGAAAGATCCATTATTGAATTATATTGAAATATTTTTTTATTTAATACAAGGCCCTGAGATTGCCGCTCTTACAACGCGATTGGACTCAACAAAAGCGGAAATTATGAAGATTCCGAATTAAGAGCGAAAAGTACAGGAGCTCGAAACCAAATCAGTAGCGCCGATAACGAATGAAGATTTATAACGATATTGTAAAGCGAATGTGGTATTCAATGTTTCTACAGTTGGCGTGATGGTATTGTGTGTTAGTCCACTCTAGTTAACCCTCTTAGCAGTAGCGTTCTTAGAAACTTATACCGTATGGCTCTAGATTGACCCCCCCCCCCTTTCTTTTTAAGAAATGATTATTTAAAAATTGTTGAAAATCAGCATTAAATACAACAAAAAATACTACCTGTTGACGTTCAAGTATTTTTTTAAATGTTGCTTACGTCACCGCAAGTGCAAAATAACCGATTTTTTGAAAATTTGGACACGATCAAGTGACTGCATTAGGATTCAAAATTTATCGATTAGTTTTTGAGAAGAATGGGAATAAATTTGTTTGTTGGTAAGAAATTGGTTTGTCTTTGATTTTGTACTCGGAAACAGTCTTGCGTTATTTTATTTTATTTTTTTTTAACTGAAGACTTATTTCATTCTGCCTGTGAATTTTTGAAAAATAATAATTTGTTAAAAAGTTAACAAGGGGGGGGACAATCTAGATCCGCACGGCTACAATAAGACTAAACATTTCTTTACGAGTAACGAGGATCGTATCGTTGCGAGTGCCAGTTTTAGTGATCCACGAAAAGTGTAAGCTTGAACGCGCTTGTAGCATGAAACGGGCTTAACAGATACATTAATTTTCATTACTTTTCCAAGGTTTATGTTGTAATGAGTGTAGGAGCACAGTTAATGCCTCTCCGATAAGATAAGGAACCATTAGCCGTGTGAATTATTATTGTTTGCGATTTTCTATACTTACTCTTTTGAGTCCGATCCGTTATTTTCCTGATCACTATTAAATGAATAATTTGACAAGGCGGAATCACTACTGTTTTCATCATACAAAAACAAATCACTACCGTTTGACGATCCTGTTGAACTATTGCTACCGTTACTCGTGATATACGGACTAGGATCGAAAAAGAACTGCCGATTGACCACGTCCAAGTCCAAATGGTCCATGTTAAACATCTTTTTGGATTATTATCACATAAAACACTAATCTACCGGTGCGTAATTGAAGTTATTCTTCACTACATGCCAGCGATTGTTTCTTAACAAGCGCCACGTGTGACACGTGTCTTGACACAAACGACACGTGCAGACCATCCACAGCTACTAAAAGAACACCGGAATCTGTTTCGTTCCCCAATAGAGCCCGGACATTCCGGAGTTTGTTTGTGCGGGCCTCTTCGGATTTGCTGAGGCTTTGATAGAGGGGTGGCTTTGCCCCGCCTATCTGCGCTTCTAGGATATTGATCGATGTGAAATACGGAAAATTAGCTTTTATTGTTTTCACTCCATGGCTGAAATAGCGATATTACGTAACCAGTTAAGAAATGCTTCATTTTGTGTTACGTTGAGGAAAACACGAGAAAAAGACACTGGGGAGTTGAGATATTGGGGCACCAAGATTCAAAGGAGTTACGAAAATGCGGTATCAAAAATTGTCGGATGTTGACTGTGACTGGTATTATTCTCATCACAAATTACGTAACTGGGACACCTCGATGAACTTTTAGAAAAATGTGTCTGGAGAGTTGTTAAGAATTTCGAGCCCACAAGACTGCGAAAGAATTCACTTTTGAGAATTATTTTTCGACGCTTAAATCTTCTATTGAAAAATTTACCTTTAAACACTTGACATGAAATATGGCGCATGCATGACGGTGTCCCGGCATACTTTAGGGGAACCGTAAAAGAATATTAACATAATGCTTTTCCAAATAAACGGATTGTCAAGGCGGTCCTACCCTCTGGCCTCCCCATTTTCCCGAATTAAGTTCTGCAATTTTTTTACTTTGGCGCCACTTGAAGGCATTAAATGTGCGTGAATTTGAAGAAGACAAAATGTGAAATCTCCGAAAGATCAGCTAGGAGGATTTTCAAAAAACGGAAATTGTTTTCAAAATGCATCCACTGCAATTAGAAATATTTTATAAAGTTAAATCAACTCCAATAAACAATAAAAACCAAATATTGACGAAACACAATTATTCCAAGTTTGTTCTGATCGTATCTTGAGCAAATTCCAGATTAAATCATCATATGGGATAAAATCACTACGGCCAGAATAAATAAAATATAAACAATCCCCAGTTCCCCTTATGTATATTTTGCATTAGATTTAATACCCGGCAGTAATCAGCTTTTAAATAGAACGAGTAGATTTTTAAATCAAACCAAAATAAAGTATTTGCGATTGGGTGGTGAGATAGGAACACGTGCGTTTTAATGCCTGGGGGGTTAAACTAAACAGTTCCCGAACTACTGAACCGAAGAGGCCTTCATGAATCAGGGGTGGATTTTTGTGTGTGTGCTACCAATGAAAAAAAATTAGAAATTATATCAAAGTTTGTTTTGAAGACGGACAAATTGATTACAAAAAATAACACCCACGAGTTAATCCGTGTGTGAATCGCAGCAGCCTCTTAAGAATTTAAATACAATAGAAAGAGAGGTCGCATTTTGTGGATTTTCCAAAAACTTGCAACGAGGATATAGGTCTTCTCAAAACTTAATGTGGACAGAGGTTTATTTGTTTTTTATTTTATTATTAAAATTTTTCTTTTTAAATTACTACTTACTTTTTATGCCGAAATTGTGTATAAATGTACTTCCCCATCTACCTCTATTTTGTCAAATTACCGTGAATACATCCCTGTTTCCACTGAACGCTATAGATTCATAACATACCTTTTTTGGATGATGTTGCGGGTCGAAGGTATAATTTGTGGGTTTCCCCAATCTGCTGTCATTAAAAATTTAGGAATAGGTGGAAGCACTTCCTTTATTTATGACATATGTGTAACCCCGGGATATATTAAGGGTGAGATATGACATGCGATAAATTAGAACGCATCCAGTATGGGTTTTTAATTGTGTTGTTAATTACTGAGTTTATGATGGACATAAATAAATCGACGTTCATCTGTTAGAGAACCATTTGGGGTTCGAAAATTTTAGGGTGGTGTCATTAATTGATTTTGAACCCGGTAACTAAAGACTTCTTATATACGGCCCTGCGGGTAAATTGTTCAAGATTGATGTGAGATATTGTAAAATTTATTTATACAGCGCCTGTGAAAACCGTTGCAACACATTGATAACTTTTATTAAAAAAATTGGAATTTCTACGTTTTATTGCCATTTTTTTCACTCTTTCAAAATGAAATAAGAATGGATAGTTTATCTAAGAAGCAAAAATTCAAACTTTTAATATTTTTAGAATATGAACTTATTTTTTTTTTAAGAAAAACAGTTTCAATTTTAGTTTTGAATTACCTTTCATTTAATAAATTGCAATGGAGATATTTCCATTTGAAAGTAAAAAGTTAGTAGGGCTACCTGGATAGGGGTCGAAAATTTGAACATCAAAAACAATGTATTAAATATATATTTTTTTTAAATATTAGAGTTATGAAAGTTAAAAACGTGATGCAATATTTTTACGTGGTGTATATTTTCCAAGAACTCAAAACTCTGCAGTTTCCTCTTCTCTTGTATCATTTTTTAAAACTAAATTTAACGGAGAAAAAGGAATGTTCTACGTGTATCTATTGAAGGAATAGTCAAGATTTTATAGCGCAATTTACGTTTTTTTTAGCCAAATATTTATATTTATTCTATTAGATATCCCCACATTCAGGCATTTAGGCAGATGCGCCACTACACTTTTTTCAACCCTGATTCACCGCGCCCCAAAAATTAGTTTCACAATGACAACCGCAACGCGTGACACCCTCGGCCTCACTTCAACATTCAATCCCGTCTGCAAACAAAAAACACTCAATGGGGAAGCACTTGCAATTTGTCATATAATCCTCTCTTCACGCTTTGGTGTTTGACAAGTAATTTAATCGAGCCTTAAGCACGTCAATCGAATTGCAACCCTTGGAAATGGGACGGCACGTGGGGTCAATTATGAATCCATTTGATAGAGTTTAAGCACTTCGGTTTTTTGAGAATTATTCATCAAGATGATCGAACATGGTCATAAAATGCAAATTTCTTATTTCGTTTTAAACCACCAAATTTTTGGTTTTGAACGCAAAAGGAGGAGGAATTTTTAAATATATTTAGGACAAAGTTTGGACCAAAAATTTAAACGAAAAATGACAGCGTTTTATTGTTAAAGTTTCCCCCCGCAGGTAAACTCCCTCAATGGCTATAATTTCACTTAGAAAAAACATCAGTCGAGCAGCATCCCCTTCGCTATTGTTTCTAGCAACCTTTGCCCCTCCACAATCACCCCCTGTTATTATATCTCACCCCCTGAGAGAACGTTTGAGAGAAACATATGTAGCAACTAAACACCCCCTCGGCGATACATTGATGCATCATGGGGGCTGAAAGTGCAACTGCATTAAAGGCCCATTATTGATTCAATAGACTGCTAATTTAACACAATGAGCGGGGCGATAATGTGTGATAATTCGATTTTATTAAGATGTAATATCTGTCGCCATATCAGTGTATTGTTAGTTTTATGGTTACACGCAACGATATTTAGATGTCGTGTTCTTTCCTCCTTATTGGTGCTCTAAAGGAATTCTAAAGGATTCATTAAACTTCGAAAAAGTAGTCTAAAGTGAAATCTTCATATTTTATAAAATTGGAACAAATCTCAATAAAAAGTCTCGGAAATGTGAAGGAACCCGAATTGCCCCAGTCACGAACTTTCAGAAATTTTGAAAAAGCTCAAATTCACAAAAATGAGCTAAGAACGAACTTGAGCAGGATTTTTTTATGTTTTTCAAATGATTCGAGATATCTCGCGAATTTATGCTGCAACGCCTAAAATTCCAAATTTCTAAAATAAAAAAAAAAAAATTATTTTTGATTCTGATATATCAAACTTTTGCAACAGCAGAAAGACGCGTTCGGACGCAGACGAAGACAAAAACAAACGAATATGTAATGACGAAACAGTTTTGAAAATAAGATTTAATTACATGCAAATTTTTTTATAAACTTTTCATACAAGTGTAAATAGAAATAATTAGTTAAATTGCACAAATTAATTAAATTTATAAACTCAAAAATATACTTAATCAACATATTTAAGTACCAAATTTATCTCTTATTTCACCTGAAATATTCCTTGCTATTTCGATTGCGAAGGTAATTTTGATGATGGCGTCCTCCATATAAGAGCTTTGAATTTATATTATGATTTTCGTTGGGGTATGCCGAAAACAATGTTGGTATTGTTGGTAATGTTGGCAATGTTGGAATATGAGGTATAGGATCGAAAATCCGAGGAATAGGGGCCATATTTCTAAAATAATATGGTCTCCTTGTTGCTTCATGAGGAATTATCCTGGGAGGTTCGTAGCGCTGGGGCTGTTTCACCTTGATGTTTTTCCAAATGCATCCTGGTTCTGGCTCTCGTATTGCCAAATTCTGCGAAGAACAGTGAACCATTTAAAATAACAACTATATAAATTAGATAGTATGCATAGTTCATATAAAAAAGAATACTTACCCAGTGGTAGGTACCATGAGTATGGATTGCAGCCATACCACTGGTGGAAATTGATTGTTACACGTTAAGGGAGAAGGAAATTGAGGATAGAAAACTTCAAAATATGATAGATAATTAAAGAAATTAAGCAAAAGATGAGATTAGGTTGTGAAATGTGAGGATCTGCATCTGTTTAAGCTCTCACTTCTTTAAACAGTCCAGAGACTCTCACCAACGGTGGAAGGAAACGGGAGAGTTCAATGAATCTTCTATTCCAAGGAAAATCAGGTCAAGATGAAAGCAATAAATTCGCATTGTTTCTCTTAAGATCAACTCAAGCAATATACTTACTGGTAATTAACCACAAACGTTTTGTTTTCCTTCCTTTGTTAAAGTCTTACCTCATATTGCGCGCCACTAGGGCAAACCAATAAAGCCTTGTAATAAATTCCCCTTTCACTGATTTTTCTGTGCTTTGAGGTGCTATCAAAGGCTTGAAGAGTGTTTAAATTTCCATGTTCAGCATTTTCTAAAGCAAAAATACACGATATATTTTACGCAGTAAAATACAGTTATCAGCACAATTCCATACTTTTCACATCTACTATAAACTGGCAGGTAGCCCTATTTCCAGACTTATCCATAGCTATGTAGTTGATATGATGCAAGCCCACGGAGAATTCCGTACCTGGTGCCTGAATTCAGATATTATCAAAATAAGAGATATTTTTTCAGTACCTGAATGCGAAATAAAACAAGTATGATGGCCACGTGCATACACGTACATTTCACACTCATACGTGTGCGCAAAGTAATTTTTTTTCATACGCACATCATAAGAGCGGATTTTCCCAAATTATCGTGGGAAATGCGAGTGGCAAATCACTATTCAAACTCGTAATTAAAGTAGCTTTTGCCGATCGAAAGATGCCATCTTCCTCACCTTGTATAATTTTACTATAACTCCAAAGTCAACATAATTATTTACAGAAAATAAATAAACCAAAAAACCTACCCTAGATTTTACCACTCTAACAACCTCTACATTGTCAAGGAATTGCGGTTCTGTCCAATAAACGATCTGACTGAACTGTCCCCGCCCCAAAATCCGTTCGATATTTTCGGGACACCCTGTAACTTGCGGGCTTTCCTTGTCCTCCACATTAATGGTCAATTTACACGACGTTGTAGCATTAAAGTGCAGAGCTGTAAAAGTGACCTCGGTGGTACCAGCAGAGAGAATGGTATGTAACCGTTTTCCCCAAGGTGGTTGCGACGCAACATACCTGGAAAAAAAGATAAATGTACTGATAATGTTATCTGGAAAGTTAAATATCCATGGAAATAGTTTTTTTACTCAAGCTAAAACAGGTTGCTTTCGTGCAGGTCAAAAATTTAATAAAGTGCTTCAGGAAACACTGCTCAAGTCAATATAAGTTCTTGCATAAATTAAACGGGGTCAATCCATATTCAATAAATTTCACTCAAATGGCTTCAGTTAGGTCAATTTGGGGTACTTTAATAAAATCAGTTCAGAATATACAGAGTAAATATTATTTAGATTCTTTAGTTGGAATAGTTTGCACATAGTTTTGTTTTAAGTTTATTTTTGGAAAATGTATGTTAGTTATTTCCTGAAAGTTCTCTGAAACTGCCGGAGCATAACAATGCGGAAGTTATTTTTAGGGATAGTTTTAACATACCTATGAAAATCTACGTTTGTGTCTGGTTGTGGAAAGTAAACTGGCATACTTCGTTGTCCAGGAGGCAGGACGAAATTGAGTTGTCCCCTATTTGGACATCGTATATAAATTTCTTTCAATTCCTCAACTGCATCTGCAAAATATTCCCAATCTATATATTATTGGATTTGTTGTTCAAAATTATCTGAAATTTTCAAAAAGTTAAAAACATCTCGAAATTGCGATGCAGAAGTTACATCCGGAAAATAATTTAGGGAACCAAAAGCTACGAATTTGTAATATATTTTAGTATATATTTTTTTCTTCAATGCTTATTACAGTGAAACACCCGACATTTAGAGCAGAACGGGTGGTGAATAAAATTCCCTTAGTGAATTAATAAAAATACCTCTTATGCAGAAATGCTGCAAAATATCCGGTGTAACGTGAACGGACCATGATAGGTCGTTGAGGCATCGAACAGTGGGGAATTGCTGCGATTTCCTGTATCCAGGTTTGCAATATATGTCGCACGATCTCCCGGGATATGTCTTGCCTGTGTTACATGTTCCGGGTAAGAACCGCCCCCCTTCGAAACTGGGCAATTTTGGACATGTTGCGGCTAAAGGGAAGAACATCAAAATAAATAGATGCAAAAACGTGTATTTATCATATTATTAAAATTGGGCGACATTTAGGGTTCAGATTTTCATTCTTGGAACCTCTAATCTAACCATCCATATTCGGGAAAAGCTTACTAATGCACTCAGCTTCCGAATTATCCCACTCCCCATCATCTTTGCACATTCGTTGTGGTCGACCCCGCAGCTTAAATCCCTCGTTACACCATACATTGCAAGAAGTTCCACTGGGCAGCGTAAGCCGATAGTCAATGCGATGACCTGGACAGCGAACCTCCCCATTCATGACCACTTTCGGAATGAGACACTGATGCACCTCCCCTCTCTTACAGGACTTCTTATCTCGTTGAAGGGTGTAGCCCTCCGGACAGTCGCACCTAAAACTCCCTGTAGGAAAAATGATCTATATATATTCTTTAATATTGTTTGTTTTTACCTTTATAGTTTTTGCAGTAAACCTCGCAACCACCATTGTTGATTGCGCACTCATCTACATCTTCGCAAATTCGTTTGTTGCTCTTCAATTTGAAGCCCGCGGGGCAAGTGCATTCATAGGATCCAGGAGTGTTTGTGCACCCATGAGAGCATCCACCTCTATTTAGCCTACATTCGTTAATTTCTTTGCATACTTGTTTGTTGGGTCGTAGAGCGTAGCCTGTAGGGCAGCTACACACTGCTCGACCTAAAAATGTATTCAAAAAGCGACTTCTGTTGCCTCCAAAATACGGATGCAGTAATCTACAGTAATGGTCGTCTGAATAGACACGAAAGTTCATTTGCTAGAAGATCTTATTTTCGAAATCTGAGCGACTTTCGTGTCCTTAAAGTTGATGTCGTGGACCTTAATCTACTACAGAGCTTTTCGCATGGGCTTCCGCCTATTGTTCTATTAATTCTTCTTAATGAAGTGCCATTAATTTTGAATTATCTCACCAAATCAGTTGAAACAAAAATAAAATCTCTTTCGCTAAATTAAATTTTTTTTCTAAAATATCGGGACACCTCGTATATGGCGTTACGCCATTCGAATTACACCCTCTCGGTTACCTTCAATATCTGAGCATATGTGCGAACAGCCCCCATTGTGCTTTTCGCACGGGCCTTCATCTAAGCAACGTTTTCCGAACAATTTATATCCTGGGGGACACAAACACTGCACCTCGCCGTGGTCATTATGGCAACCATGAGAGCATCCTCCATTGTCAATGGTACATGGGTTAAGCTTGAAACACGTTCTGTCTGCAAAAATTCCCAAAATTCTATTGGGAATTGGAGCGGTTGATTCAAAGTTACCTATAAGCTCATAATCGGGTGGACACCGACATATTGCCAGACCATTGATAGCCGTGCAGGCATGGGAGCAACCCCCGTTTTTTTCCAAACAGGGATTGATTAATGAACATTCTTTTCCTTTTAATTGATAGCCCTCGGAACATAAGCATGTTAGATTTCCGTTTTCGAATTCGCACTCATGAGAGCAGCTACAAAATCATGGTACTACATTGTACCGCAAAATTAACGCATATTTTTTATTTTTATGTATTTTCGTTTTTATCACATTAGAGAAAAGATTTTATGTTTACGAAAGAAGGATTACTGCGATTTTCAGTAAATTTAACTTAACGGAATCAATAATATTAAAAGTTTTATGAGCAATAATTTTAAATCACTAGTGCACTTTATAAATATTTTCAAAAGCAAATTGTTCAGTTTAAAAAATGATGCGTTAATTTTGGGATGCAGTATAGTAGTACTATAGATGCTCGATATAGAAAATTTTAACCTTTATTGCATATGCGTATGGTACCTACCCCCCGTTGTTAATTAGACATGGATTAACTGGGACGCACTTATTGCCATTTACAAGATTGTGATGATCTGGACAATAACACTGAACCACTCCAGATTCCATTTTGCAATAATGAGAACAACCACCGTTTTTGTTCGAACACCGGTCTTCTGTAAACATTCGAAAGAAGTTATAACGTAATATGGGGTTATAAGGGAGTATTCTACACCTGAAATGCAAGTTGTATTATCCGCATCCAACACATACGCCTCTGGACAGGAGCACTTGGGATCTCCCTGTACATCCTCGCAATAGTCCGAGCAACCTCCATTTTCAAAATCACAAACATTTTTCTAATAACGAACAATTGTGTTAAGTGCACTTTTTCATGTAACTTCCATCTTACTTTTTTGCAGGAAGTTTTTCCTACAATGTCATATCCCTCAGGACAAGAACAAACTACAGATTGACTACTGAAATCGCATAAGTGACTACATCCTCCGTTATTTTTTAAGCACATATCCTCTAAAATGCAACTCTTGGTGTTGTTCAAGAAATAATTCTCTGGACAACTGCACAAGACCTCCCCATTATCGTCCGAAAAACATTTGTGCGAACATCCTCCGTTGCCAAAAGTACAGGGATCGATTCGGTAGCAGGTTTTTCCTTCTAATTTGTATTTTTCCGGACATTTGCAAAACATATTGCCTGAAAAATACATAATTGAAGTTTGAAACATAAACTTGTGTCTAAATATGGGAATCATGAAAGGGTGCGTGAATTAGGCTCAGAACCCTAAAGTGCAGGGTCGGGAGAAACAACGTGGGAACACGTGCTTGCCCGCTATAATTTAACTGTGAGTTCCAAGTGCTTCTCAAATAAACCACTTTAAATACGGGTCTTGACGAAAATTTTAAAGAGCTAAAAACGAAGTTTCCGGGTGATATGTGAGAACACGACTTTGGAAAAGAACAAAAGAAGTGTCCCCAATTTTTAACAACTATCCGAGGTACCTAGGGGTCCTCCATAGTTGTTTTTTCTTAATTTTGCTAATTTTTCTTTAAAAAAAACCTCACCATTTTCAAAAACGCACTGATGTGAGCATCCTCCATTATCAAGAAGACACGGATTCCTTTCAATACAATATGTATCGTTGTGCACATTATGTGTTTCTGGACAGGAACAGATCACTTTATGGTTTTCAAATGTGCACAAATGGGAACAACCTCCATTGTTAACTTCACAAGGGTTGTGCTCGATACACTGTAAGTTGTTCACCAACGTGTGCATCTCTGGGCAAGTGCAATGGACTTCGTGGTCGATGAATTCGCAAAAGTGGGAGCAGTTGCCGTTGTTATTGAGGCATTGGTTTATTTCGAAACAATGTGTAGTGTTTTCCAGAGAATAACCTGGAATTCAGAGAGAATGGGAAAATTATCAACGTTTGGACCGCCGGCGATCGTCTTGCTCTAAATGTCTGTTTACCTTCTGGACATCTACAATCAGCTCTTTCATCAATGTTAACACATACGTGAGAGCATCCACCATTGTTCGCCAAACAAGGATCAACTTTGATGCAATTTTTGCCCTCTAGGATTTGCCCCTCTGGGCACTTGCAAGTAGCCACCCCATCTGCATTTATTACACACTTATGTGAACATCCTCCGTTGTTCTCTAAGCATAGATCATTTATTAGGCAGGTTCTGTTGTCTGGAGAAAGGTGATAGTTGTCCTTGCACCTACATTTAGAACTTTAAATTAATCGGAACAAATTTGAAGTTCTACTCACTTGCAAGTGAATGATCCTGACAAATTCTCACATAGCTGACTGCAGTTTCCGTTGTATATGGAACACTCGTCGATATCCACGCAAGCAATGTCACCAGATAGAAAATAGCCTGCTTTACAGCTACACTCGTAGCTGCCTTCGTAGTTAATGCAAAGCTGTTCGCATTCACTGAGATTCAATTTCTTATCGCACTCATCGATATCAAAACATTTATTTTCAACGGAGTCATATTGAAAACCTTCTTCGCAAAGGCACCTGAAATGCTCATGTTCAGAGTCTATAAAATTGGCAAACACTCGACAAGTTTGGGAAACTCAGGCGACAGTTCAACTAACTTGAAACTTCCTGGAGTATTTTCGCAAGTTTCTGGACACGTGCTTGATTCCGCACACTCATCTATATCAACACAGTGTTGCGCGTCCTTCTCTAGCCTAAATCCTGATGGACACATACATCGAAACGATCCAACTACATTATCACATTGATGTGAACAGGTATTTTCAATGAGACATTCGTCTACGTCTTCGCAAGTTCTCTGATCGGTCCTAAAAAAGGGTAATAATTCAGTGCGTCCGTCTCTGGAGCTAAGTCATGCGGATCTCGGTAACTGTTAGAGATACAATGTCGGTTAAAATAGGGCAACGTTGCGCAATTGAATATTAAAGAAGGTGCCGTTTCAAAATTTGAAAAATTCCGACGAAAGAACTAAAATTTTGGAAAAATACTTTTATTTTTTAGACCTCGCATCGTTATGATTGCCGAGATCGCTATGCTTGGACTCCAGAAGCGGACTCCTTGGGTATGATTAAGAACGTTTCATGTTCTAAAATAAGTGTTAATTAGCAACAATTAAGTAACAATTTTATTGTACCCTAAAACAAAACCTAGGGGACACGTGCACTGGAACACGCCATCTATCTTGGTACTTGTATGAGAACAAGATAAATTGGCGCATGATGTACTGTTTTGCAGTATCAACCCTTCAGGACATTGACACTCGTAACTTCCTAAAACATGATAATCAACCTTTTTCCTAAATAAAGCAAAATTAATGCATGATTTACCAGGAACATTTAGACAGATGTGCGAGCATGGGTTGTTCAAACATTCATCAATATCTTCACAGTGAGTTCTGTTTCTTGGAGATAGTTTTAATCCATCTGGACACTGACACTCATAACCACCAATGATGTTTTCACATGAATGCGAGCAAGTATTTTGCCCAGTTTCACATTCGTTTATATCTAAAAATTATTTTGTTCATATCGTAAAACGTTTTTCTTTTTCGTCCGACGGATCTTTCAGATGACGCTAAATGCGATAATGAAGTAGAAAAAAGGCATACTACCACTAGTAAATCAAGTGGATATTTTTGCCTAATAGAGCTTGTTAAACTCTTAATATTGTGATAGTGGTTAAAACCACTGACAGGGATAATGGTTAAAACCCCTATCGCTAATCGCTATTAAATCTTCTTGTAATCTTACCAACGCATTCGTTTTCCTCTAAAACAAATCCGCTTCCACAAACTTTCACACGCGAACCGTCATTATCCGGTATCACATTTTCTTGCGTCTCCTCCTCCTCCTTCAAACCTCCCTCATCCCCATCCTCCCCATCCTCTCCCTCCATCACCTCCTCCCCCTCCCCTTCGTCATATTCTTCCTTATACTCTTCTATTTCTAAGTTAGGATTTGATGTTGTTAGGTCTGCGATTTTTAATGTGGTGCTTGAAACTTGAACGTTTTCACCTAGTTATTATTCAGGAAACATTATATAGTGAAGCAAAATGAAAAACATACATATTTCATAAGGTAATATTTCGGTATTCGACTGTATTGATATTCATTGTTTGTTTCAAACCTTATAAGGAGCAAGTTCATTGGGAGAACCTTTAAAGTCTTTTTCACTTAATTACTGTTTAGTCGGCAATTTTTGCACTGAAATTTTAGAGAGAGTTCCAGAAGGGAAGAAGAAACCTTCAAAGCTGTGAAGAATTCTGCGTATTTTTAATACCCTTTGAGCTGATGGTTCAAGGGGCTAGATAGCAATGGAGTTACAAAAAGGACGACGAAGATAGCGTTCACCCTTCCAAGTACTTTTTAAGAAATGAACGAAAGCTTTTGAATTACCAACTTCAATAATAATCACTAGATACTATCACAACAATACTTTAATGGACGTAGTTGGATTCTCTAATTGTGTTTTGCTTCTTCAATTTCAATCTCTGGGAAGTCTTTCTTTTCCCGGTTTCAGGATTCAGGGAATTAGATTTTTTGGTCATTAGTAAAATTATCGATTCAGATGTGTGGGTTAAAGTAGTGTGATTTGTGAAATATTTTTGCTACCTGGTTTATCCAAGTCGTCAATGTCATCTACTGCCACGGAGACGGGTTTTCTTGTTGGGCTTTCCTTGTATGCTTTTGTGGTAGTGTCTTCCCTGTTTAGACCTTTTACTACTGTATAAAACAAATTATTTAAAAGATTCGAATGTCGAACTTTAGTTGTCCTTACCTTCCGACGCAATTGTAGACAAAGTTGGACTTTGAATTGTAGTTGTAGATGTCAGCGATTCCTTAGGAAATACTCTTTCAACGCTCGGTGTTTCTTCAATCACCATATCTTTATCGGTTTGACTGGATTCCGTAGAAACATCAACTTTCTAACATATGTAACAAAATTACCAACGAGTGCGATTCGTTAATATATCAAACCTTTGCAACCGCCTTCCTATTCTCATCATACTCTTCTTCGTAATCGTCATAATCCTCTTCATATTCACTATTTTCCTCATTAATTATTTCATTTTCTTTAGGTTCTTTTCCCACATTGATATCTTTCTCCTCCTTTGCACCAAATTCTTTAGGGACCATCTCCTGAACATCTACGTTCTCAGTATGTTTAATTGTACTCGCAGAGTTTTCAGTAGTGGAAGAAAGCTCAGGTTTTTTAGTAGCTGTAATTTAATCATTACATTTTTAATCACTAATTCGATGATGCTTACTTGATGATAGTTCTATAGACTCCTTTGTTGCGGCCGCGGAATCGTCTTCCTCGTCATATTCCTCGTCATATTCTTCATATTCTTCTACCTCACCATTCTCTTTCTCTTCCAGTTTATTATCAATTTCTTGGGACGTTATCGAGGTAGATGCTGCAGACAAATTTTCTGGTGTTGTAGCTTCAATCATCAAAGTTGTTGTTTCGGTCTTGTCTTTGCGGTCGTAATCCTCGTATTCTTCACCATCTAAAATCCATAATATACAAGAGTTCTAAGGTATCCTGTATAACTCGTCATTACCTTCATAATCCTCATCTTCATATTGATCATAACTATTTTCGTTATTTTCACTTGGTTCATCGGATTGAAATTCTTCAGTGCCACTAGTGCAGTAGTAAGAACCAATCAGGTTTACACACCCCTGGGGGCAGGACTGCTTGGTTTTCATGGATAAACATTCATTGATATCTGAAGCGATTGAGATTTGGTAACGGTATTTAGGGCTGGCTGATTGGTTTACCTATGCATTTCCCGTTTTTAACCAATCGGAATCCTTTGAAGCACTTGCAAGTAGCTTCTCCTTTTGTAACAATACAGGAATGCTGACAATTAATATTAACTTCTGAGCATTTGTCTGTTTCTTTTTTGAGAATTTCTGTTTCTAAGGTATGAACGTAGCAATGAAGTTTGCAAATGTATATTGTATTCTCTTTACTTACCTGGTTTCTCACATTTGGGCTTTACCCCTATCCATTTATGCTTACTGCAATATAATTTCATATTTGGTAGGGAAGTATGATGGTGGTTGCATTTATATTCAGCTACCAAGTACGACAGAGTTTTGGAATGCTTCTCATGCTTAAGCCTGACAAATATCGCGTCAGAAATATCAGGAGGAGAAACATTTTTACATGACAAATCCAGATTTTTCAAATCGTTGCGGTGAGGCTTTGCTAACGAATTCTCAGCACCTGTGATGAGACGAAAAAATCGACGCTTGACTAATTTCCTTTTTGATTCCTCGTAATATGCTTCTAATACCGTTTTATCTAAGTTCGACAGATGGTCATTGTATTAAAGAAAATTTTAACTATCGACTCATGTTTTTGTATTGCGTAGGTTAAATGTGCCATGAATCAAATAAATTTATGACTACAGATTCCTCTTCGGAATAAAGCTAATGCGGGAACCCACACAGAACAGTATCAATAATTTTTATTCTGTAAATATTATCAAAATCGATTTCACAGATTTGGTATAACTGTCCGTTTCCAGCCGTAATTTGGTCATTATCGACTTTTTAATACTTAGGCTCGTTAGAGCGAAGCCGCTAAATTAAGACCTAACTACGGTGATTTATGGGCGAGCTTGTAAATCAGCACAAAAAATAAATCTACTGTGCAGCTTTAAATTGTCAATCGTCACCCTGTTAACTTTTTCAAAGTATAAAAGCAGCATCAAATAGGACAGAAAATAATATTTTTCGACGTTTATTCATTTTTTTAAATGTTGCCTACGTCATCAGTACCGCAAAATAGCCGAATTAAAAAAAGTTCAACCATAGGTCAAGTGGCATCTCAAATTAAAGGTCTTTGAAATGTACATTCAATGCTAAAATGCGATTAAAAATCTCTCGATTAGTTTTTGAAAAAACAACATATATAAATTTGATAAAAAAACGTAATAGGAACTCAGTTAAATGGTATGAAAACATTTAAAAAAATTACTTGTTGATAAAAACTTGATTTGTTTTCAATTTTATGTTGATAAACAGTTTTTAATTAAAAAAAAAATGAAAATATGAGTAGAAATAAGTAAAGACTGAGCACAAAATCAAAAACGAGTATATTTCGGAAAAGCAACGAAACTACTTAAAAACATCCTCAAAATATCCTCACTACAGTGTGACCCATTTGTTTTGGGGTCAGTCTGTACAAAGTTTATTGATTGTGCGATTTAGCCCGGATTTTTTTTTAATTATAGAGCTTGATAAACTGCACATTTTCATCAAAAATGGCCTGGTTGATATACAATTCAAGGCCTACTATGACAGTTTCTAGGAGCAAAATTTCAATTAATCATATTAGCGACTTTTTTAGAAAAAATCTGTGCACGCCATTGGATTGACTACCCCTCAAAACGGGCTTATACGCAATTTTAATGAAAAATTTTGGGCAATAACGATTTTGTAGTTAAAACTGCACCCTCAGTAGTTATTTATTTTCAGAAATTTATAGTGGGCTATGGAGAACAATTGAAGTGTTTAACTGTCAAACAAACGAAGTCTACATTGATATTAGAACTTATTTGTACTTAACAGAAATTAAATTATTAATCATGTTAATTATGGAAAATTTAAGTGTAAGAGAAAAAACAGAAATTGTTCGTCTTGTTGGCGACAACGTGCGCTCGGCAGCAGAACCTGAGGCAAAATTCAACATCAGATATCCCGATAAACCGGTAAGTCGAAGAACTGTGCAGCGCATAAATCATATTTTCGATAAAACTTCCATAAAAATTTCATAAAAAATATAATAATAGCAGATTTTAGAGAATTTATCTATTATGAATTACTCATTTGACTTTGATGTGATTGAAGCAATATATTGGAATTGAAGCATGTATTAGCATAGCACGTATGTGTATATGGGTTGCTATCGCTATAATAATTCTTAGAGTTGATACGCTGGAGAAGAATGCTCATAACAGTAATCATAATGTTTTAATAATTTGCTGACCTACACTTTATTTTTATTACCAACCATATGTAAGCATTCTATTATTGTTAATTTCAAAACCAAATGCACACCTACATGTTTTCGTCTTCATACAGATGTGCGAATATTTCATTGTGGTGTAACGATCTTGCATGAGGAGCTTCTATCATTTTATTGGTAAATTACTAATCGATGTATGCAGGGTCCGTCACTTCAGGACGCAATTTCTTATGATGTTTGAAGAAGTGAGTTCCTATGAGCATGTAGCTCGAAACGTTTAATATCCGAGATACATAGGGTTGAAATTAACATAAGATACCGAGTGTCTCTAAACAGAGGTGGGTAAGTCGAACCACATATTTTACAACATGACGAAAACCTCAATTAAAAATACACATATTGAAAGGCGCCTCATTTTTGATATACAGAATACAAAAAGTTAGTTCTGGAAATGGTTTTTTTACACTTTTCTGGATCATTCGGTCTAAGCAGAAGCATTCGAATAATCGATTTCTGTTTTATTATTAAAAGTAAGTATAATATTGAATTAGGATAATCAGATACATAATGATATTCATCACTTCTCTCGCATATTTTCTCATGCTAAATTTTGATCGATAAAGGCACGCGTTCATAAGTTCCAAGCTAAAAAGCGCACCAATTTCGCCATCGGAAAATTATTATCTGAACATACTGAGCAATTTATTTCGTATGGACAGTCAAAAAGAAAATTAGCAAAGCAAAAACCATCACATTCCACATATTGAAAAGACCAACTGCCTTATTTTCCGACATAATTTTGGAACATCAGTAGAGATTTTAGTACCTAATTTTAGATCTCTAAATTACGTTGCACAGTTGTTTTATAGTTCCGTGAGGAAAAGCAGCCGTCATTAATTTCGTATTTTAATGATAGTTCTAAGTGGAATTAACAGGCGATACGTTAAACACGATTTTAGTATTGTTCACATTAACTCAAGCATTGTTTGAAATGTCCTAAACATTTTTTACTTAGTTTTTGAAGAGCATTCGTTGCCCTCCTGATTACCTCATTTCTTTCTTTAATACCAGGTGCAGTATTGGTATTTCGCAAAAGTAGTGCATTCCAAATGTTCAATTTTATTTTATATAGTTCATTTTTATACCAAGCTCTTAAACAATAGTCTAATGGTGTAAGTTTTAGAAACTTAGGAGGCCAATTAACAGGACCACTCCGACCAACTCAACGCTCTAGAAACCTTCCGTTCAAGTCTTGCCTAACCATTACAAAAATCATAAACAAACACCATATTTGCATATTCTAATTTTGTATAAATGGTTGGTATTTTGTAAGACTTTAGTTGAAGTGGCATATAAACGTGCTATCAGTATCACGAATGACAAAATTTCATTTTTATCGAAAATAGAGCGTTAATTAGAAACAAATTATTTTCACTACAACTCGAAAGCAATTAAAAATCGGATAGTAATATGTATTTAAATTTTTTACATTAATTTTTCACGGATAATACGCTGCTAAAGTTCGGCCCCAACGTCCCGACTCACCCTGCATACGGGGTGTTAAAAGTTTAAATCGTAATTCTTTTTTGCCATTATTCTGAAAAAAATTAGGTTAGACACTTGAAAATTTGTAAAGTTATAATTTATTGAATATTTATGTGTTCCAGAAAACGAAAATACACTTAGCTGTTTCGTTTTTAATTTCTTGTATGATAAAATTTAAACATAAAGTTTGTTAAATAAATGTTTCTCAAAAACGCATCGAGATCGAAATAAAACAAAAATAGATAATTAAAGGAAAAATAATTACTTTCTCAGATTTTGAATCAAATTCTATATTAGACATATCGGGTGAAAAGTTATTAACTGTGAGTTCTGTCAAATTAACTGTAAGTGGCGTCTTTTATTAACAATGCAGAAATTCCAATATACATCTTATTCGTCATCTCAAAAAAAATATAATTTTACGAATTTTTAAATATCCTAGATATTTTCAGAATATCGGAAAAAATTAATTAAAATTATGACTTTCAACATCCTGTATATATTCTAAACTATCAACTTTCGGTTAAAACGTATTTTCTCCAATAGTCATCATTTGACGTGTAGTGTCTCCAGTTTTCGAATATCTCATTGTTAATGAATCACCCTGTATTTGTCACGCTAGGATTTCGTAACCCAAAATAAAGGTAGGTAGTAAGATATAAGGTAAATAAAGATCCTTTCTAGAAATTCACCTGCGGCCCGTATAATTTTGTTTGCCCATAACGCGCTCCTTACTGTTTTCGTAATGAACTATACGCGCAGAACTTAATTTTTTTATTCGTATAACTCAGGTTCCCAAATGTCAGGGACTCATCAGGGAAATTCAATTTCCGAGAGGAACTAAGCTACTGAAGAGTTTGTGAACAGCGCATTGAATAAACAATTTTTGGGTCCATGTCCCCGGCAAATTAATTACAACCTGGTTGACTTACAATAAAAGCGACTTCTTCTTAAAGTTTCGCTATCACCTGAAAATTCGCTCCAAACACTACCACATCTAGTAAGATTGATACAACCAAATGACCTGACGACGAAAACCATAAGACTTCACGAACGTATTACAAGAGTCTTGTTTAATATGTCCATACTTAGAAGATATATTTCTTGGATCCAAGTTGATTTTGGGAATTCTATCGCAGAAGATTCTCCAAGTATCGGTAGTCTGCTTCTATGTTATCTAATAAATGGTTGTTTGCAAACCATGAAGCGCACTCGATAAAAGGCATATTTAGAGCCTTTGTGGCACTTAATGTGATAATAATTCCTTTTGTACTTACAGAGGAGAATTATCCAAAAAAACACGAGTGTCTTCTTTCCAGTAAAAAGATGAACAAATTGCATTTCAAATCAGGTATACCCGACCGCACCACGGACAGAAGATATGTGCGTCTATCTATTTAAATCCACCGCACTCGCCGCCGGACGAACAAGAGCGCAAAAGATGAAACAAAATTAATTTTATAATAATCTTAGAATGCGTAGTGGGCCGATGACTTTAAGCAAGAAAACAGAGACATCAAATAGCACTGAGATTCGTTTGCCTTCGACACCATGAGTTATATCGAGAAAAAACACCCACGCCAATATTCCTTCCTATTCCTATTGTCACCAGCATTTTATGGCGATTTTAGTTTTCTCTTATTATTAATGATTTCCCCGTTTTCATAGTCTTAACATAGTTTAAAAAGTGTTAATACAAGGAAACGCTCCTTTGACTACCCCTAATCCTACGATGGGAACTACGACACATGGAAGTCAACAGTGTCCTATCAACCCTCCGTCTAACGAGTCTTCCACCTCGTTCGCCACTTACGATCACTTTACAATACACTATTAAAAGCATAATTATCGCCTAGTTTATAGTGTTGAAAATCTATGTGAAATCGTCTCATCCTCCCTATAATTTTATGGTGTGAAGCAAAACATTTTCAAAAAATATGTTCTGATATTCAATCAGCGATACAGGGTAAAATTGAAAAGGATTCGGATTTATTTAGTTTCGCGAAGTCTGCTTCAGGAGCAGGGTTCTTAAATTTGCGACCGCCAACTTAATAATTTTTTGCTTATCTTTCTGTTGCAGAAAGCTCATTGTGTCAAATGCCTGCGGAAAGTAGATTTTTTGAATTCGACTCAATACTTCTCTATTCGATTTCAAAGCTCCAGTTGCGTACAAAAAAAATTTCCTCCCTTTCCTCGCTACTAGTAGATAAGGATTTCAGCAAAGAAAATGCGTTTTTCAAACTTGTATTATAATTATATTTCATAAAGAACATATTTTTCACAAAACTAAAATTTTGTATAAAGAGGACATGCTTGTAAAACAAGACAAATACACCCTTAATTTAGAATATTGAGATACAATATAATATACATTTGCAGAAACTCTCAACGGTTGGAATCAGTTGAAAAACAGTAATAAAGTTATTTATCTTAAACGAAGCCTACGAAAAGTTAATACCTACATACATATTATCTTTTGGACCACAACGTAGTTGGATCAATACTGAAAATTAGAAAATGAGTATAACGATCTATACAGGGTCGCTTTTACTATGAAACCGGGAAATCTGTTTAATTTTAATTCGTTTTTTTTACCATTTTTTATAAAAACTTTAATTTATAAACTTTTCCTTAAGGAAGTAGACAGAAACAGTCAAACGACTTTTATTTTAAACGTTTTTTTCTAGCTACCTTAACTTAGAAAATGTTCTATCATTTTTAGACATAAAGACGACCCTATATATTGTATAAAGTTTTAGAGGTCTTATGATCGATTTCAATGTTTTGTTTATAATAATTTATAACTTTACTAAAATATTTAATTACCCCACTTTTCATTTTATGTCTAGAACTAAAACCTAGTGCATACACTTACCTCAATACCTACTTCTTTTTACAACTCTCAATTTCATAAATCTTGAAGATTGAAAGCTAAACAAACGATATGAAATTTTTAAAAAGAAATTATGATATCTTTATTTTCAAATGTATTTCGGTAAATGAGTTATTAGAACTTTAAAATAAGATGTCTTCATCCCCTTCATCCAAAATGTTGGCTGGTTGTTGTTGCTGAGCCAAGAGTCCACGGGCCTTAAGTTCTGCCTGAATTTTCTCTTTTTGTGCTTTAATAATTTTTTTCTTGTCTTGAATTTTCTTCAAACGGTAGAATTCTTCTCTTTCAACCTCATCCAATTCAGAAATAATGTATTGCAGAGTATTTTCTATTTTCGGAATAATTACTAGAAACAGAAAATATAAATTAAATTAAACTCTTATAAACAGAAATTTTAAGAAAAACTCCTAAAGAAGCTTCTCAAATCTCAACTGATAACAACTTAAACACAATTGACCATGGAAATATTAAATTTTCTTTACTTAAATGAGTATATTAAATCCTGTCAGGAAGTTACAAAAGATTCATTGAAATATACAAGGTGACTAAAAAAGTGGGTGCAACACATCAAAAGCAAAAAATATCACAAATATGGTTAATATCTTCAAAATACAATTGATGTGGATACTTATATTTCTAGTTTTTCATGTGAAAAAGAGTATTTTAATTTAGCTCAAAAAATTTAAATGTAACTAACTTACCATGTTCAATGGCATTTACTCTTCTATTTGTGATTTTAATTACTTCATCCAGGGTCACAAATGAAGTTTGCAAAGAAGCTAACTCAACCAATAGTTTAACTGCGTTCTGATAGTTCTTCTTCAACTTGGCCAATTGTTGCCCACCCCTGGCTAACCCTGCCAATTCATATGTGTCTGTACCATCTTGGTATGATTCAAAAACTGGCAATGTAACACCTAAAAGTCAAATCAACTGTTTTAGTACATTGAGTTACTAATAATAAATCTCATTAATTTTGTAAATTTGATTTTGACCTTTTTCAAATATTTTCTTGACATATATAAAAAAAGATATATAGAAGAAAATAAACGTGGGAAGGTTGCCCAGATCCTTTTTGCCTAAATAAGTGCCTTTTTGAGTAAATAAGAATTTACCAGCCACATTGTCTTTCTTTGTTCTGATCTTAATTTGAGCCTTGGTGACATTTTGCAACACAACCTGATTAAAGTCTCCAGTGGTGAACTTTGCTTCTGCCAGTGAAAAAGCTGCTTCTTTCATAACTTCACCCATCAAGGTTTTGGTCTGCAAAAAATTTATTCTTGCAGAGATTTTTAAGATATTTGAAGAAATGTCTGTACCTCAATAATTTTGCTAAGAATCATACGGAATCGCATTTGCAAGGCGTCAGCTTTCTTTTTTAATAAGCTGTGTCCAGTTTGTGCTCCTTTCAGTCGCATTTTCATTAACATTTGTGCGCTGAAATATAAGAATTAACATTTTTTTAGAAATAGGCACGCCATGAATATTCTGTGTGTGTAAATTTTCATTAAAATAGAGTCTACATGAAGTGATTTTAACAAGAATTAAGTAGCAAAAGTGGTTCTACAATTCATTTTAGTGTCGAAATATAAAAGTATACTTACCCCCGAGAGGGAAAAATAGGCAACCTGTCACTTGCAGACATTCCGACTTCTTTTTATAAATATTTTATAGGGCGAAATTCGTACAAAGGGCTTTTGTAAGAAAAACTTTAAATTTCTAGAAAATTATAAATTATCCACCCTTCCAAATATTCACGGGACTAGTCAGCTGACTCAAATGACAGTCAATATATATCAACTGACTCTGACGTCTTTTTTGCGCATGCTTTGTAATGTTAATGTCATTTAAATTTAAACTTAATGGTGATTTCGAATTCCGTTCGTTAAAGCCTCAGCTATTAAAAAAGGTACTCTTGGTCCATAAGCATATAATTAATTTTTATAGTGCTTTAAGTATTGTAAAAGTTCTATATATAATAAAGGTATTTCATATGTGCCAAAATTCATATAATTTCAAATTTTATTTTTAAGGATATTTTAAAATATGTAAAAATATTTTTAAGAACATTGTTGTCAAAGGTCACATCTAGAACAGGGGCGAAATTTCTGAACGCGCCCCTAATGTAATCTGTCAATCAGATACTACCACCTGTTTTTTTGCTTTTCCCGCCAATTGTTGGTTGGATATTTATATCCAAAAAGGTTTTGTTATATTCTTTTAGTTACTTTATTCAGATAGTTCTTCTCTATTTGGTGGATTTTTTTTTAGTTTTCAATTGTCATGAATATTTAAATTTCAATTTAATTTTATTGATGTGACCAGGCTGAAACCACTAAACTGTGAGGAGCCTATTATTGAATATTTTAATTGTGGTAAGTTTAATTTTAAAATAAAGTGGGTTAACAGTAATATCATTGCAATTTCACTGACTTCAGAATAAAAGATATGAAGATCTTCATAAGGTTGTAGGGTCTTGCCATTGCTCCATTTATATGAGAAAGAGTATAAGAAAGGTGTTTCTTAAGATAAAATCCAGGCTAACATTACCAGTACCTCACTAACAAACTTTTAATCTTTAATTAATTAATCAGCCTTTAGTGACCTATTATTTAACTTTACCTAAGTTTAGCAGAGACCACAAACCATCAAAAACCTTTTTCAGTTAGAAACAACAGTCATATAATTGGTTTGGTGTGCAGTTTACATATGAATTGTGCTCCCAATAACATTGAAGATATCAAAGGTTCTTGATACTTATAGTTTCAAAACCTTTTGGTTTTCAGATATCTTTACTTATATACATATTCCCAAAACAGATGAGTAACAATGGCAAGTACATCAGTTGAAAAATTTTCAATTCCTTCCTCCCATACACAATTGCTACCAGAGCGTGAGGAAAGAAGCAATACCTTTAATAACAATAATAATGATGCAGATATTGACTATCTAGATGAAGATGTAGAATCTAACTTGAAACGACTGAAAATGTTGAACTCTACAAATGAAAAGTTACCTATAAAATTATCCTTCGTCAAATCAAAAAGTCAAAGATGTAATGTTTGTAAGCAATTATTAGAAAGTGTTTTGTTATATAATGGTCACCCTAACAATTCATGTGAAGAATTTGTTGCTCTCACTGATGAGAAATTATCAGTTTTTACTGGAGAAGAAGAACAGTTTACAGATCAAGATGACTTTCCAACACATAAAGTAAGCATAGCACAGAGAATGCATTAAAAGTGCTTCAAACCTCATACTACAAATATTAGTGAACATGAAATAAATTTTATTATTATTTTTAGATAACCCACTTTAGTGTGTATGACGAAAAAGGTCATTTATGTGCCTTTGATTCAGGTTTGATAGAAAAGGATGTTTTCCTAAAATTTTCTGGATACATTAAAAAAATTGATGACGATGATTCTAGTATTGAAAATGGAATTCCAGCTCATGATTTGGGACCTATTGTTGAATGGTAACGGTTATTTAATCATTCCTAATAATAAAAATTATTGACAATTATTATATTCAGGTGGACGGCAGGATATGATGGTGGCGATAAACTTCCCATTGCATTTACCACCCAATTTGCTGAATATTACCTGATGGAACCTTCGCTTGAATACACACCAATTTTCCACAAGATTCAGCAAAAGATAAAATTAGTTAAGGTGGTGATAGAATTTTTGTTGGATCGGTGTGTGGACAACCCCAGCTATGAAGATCTGGCTCAGCATATTGAGAGTATGGGGGAATATGGCAGTGTTGAAGATATTCTTATACAGAATGCTCAATTTGTCTGCGATCAAGTTAGTATGATTTATTAGAAGCTGGTTGGTTTTTTTTTTGTTTTATTGATTTTTAATAATAATATGTATTAAATAATTTTTGGTCATTTTTTGTGCTGAATGACTCATTAATAATTTTCTTCAGTTGTAAGTGAAAAATCACTAGCAGTAGACTTATGTAGAAAAGTTTTTTTAATAGGAAGGGTTCCATGAGCAACTGCTGAAAATTCTGTAACATGCCGTTTTGTATTTCAGGTAGTAAATATCGATAGCCATTATCCCGATGAGGAGAAACCGCTAATATCTCTTCCCTGCATGCGCTCTTTAGTGAAATTGGCAGGGGTAACATTTAAACAAAGAAAGAAAGTGTTGAAATTAGAAACCAAAGTAAGTTCTGTATTGTCGTAGTTACCCGTTTTACTCACATTGGAAGAATGTTCTCTTGTTAGGGTATAAAAATAGCAAAACGACCTCTTTGGACCAAAGCAATAACAACAAGTTTCGTACGTGAATTTTTTGAGAAACTCTTTCCTGACCAAATGGCGAACAATAATAACGAGAAGAAAGCACCTAAAAAGCAAAAATGCGGAGTGTGCGAGGCGTGCCAATCTCCGGATTGTGGCCAATGTACTTTTTGCAAAGATATGCTTAAATTTGGAGGGCCCGGAAAAATGAAACAATCTTGCAAATCTAGAAAGTGAGCTGAAAAAGTATGTTATTTCGGAATTTTTATCGTATAATGGAATATTTTAAGATGCCCAAATATGGCAATCGCAAATGCTGAACTGTCTGACGATGAAGATGAGGTAGACGAGAAAATAGTTAGTGCTAAAGTTAAGCAGTGTTCAAAGAAAATTGTGCATAAAAATATTGACTGGGAGGAAAAATGTGATATACAATATAAAGGTTTTGATTCGTATTCCTCAGTAGTTATAGGTAAGATATATCACAGTTTATCTGAAATTTCAAATAAATTTTTTAGTTTAAATTTCAGATGGTCTCCAAATTAAAGTAGGCGATTTTGTTACACTAAAGTCTGAAGTCCCCTCAGAACCATTGTGGGTGGCCAAAGTCATTCACATGTATGACAAATCAACACAAAAATTTCTATTTCACGGGTTATTGTTCTGCCGAGGCAGTGATACAATTTTAAGTGGAACTGCCGATCCTAGGGAACTATTTTTAGTGGACAACTGTGAGGATTTGCCTTTAGGGAGTTTAATAAGAAAAGCCAATGTATGTATGTAGTAGTTTTTCAAATTACAATTTTATTTGTTGGTGTTTAATTTTAGGTTGAATACATAAAAAGTCCAGATAATTGGTCTGAATTAGGTGGAACAGCAAATCCGATACCTCATTTAGAAGATGACGGAGAAAATTTCTACTTTTGTAAGAGATATGAGAGTGAGCTCAGTAGATTTGTTGACATTGAAAATGAAGAATTGGACAATACTGCTTGCATTGCCTGCAAGTAAGAATATTACTTTTTAGGTTTAATCATTTCTACTTGATATGTGCGTGTTGTAATAATTTACAGCATATTTTATACTTTGGATTTTTTTTCCAAAGCTCTGACTGAAAACGCCATCATAACAGTGACCAATGGCTATTCCAATATTAGTTGTCAGATTGAGCCAGATGTTAATTGTTTGGCTTCTTTAGAATTTCGTTTCATTAATTTATGGTCCAAATGGCTGTTTCAGTACTTTACATATTGACTTTAACGTAAATGATTATTTTTATAGGAGAAAATCAGAAGAGAAGAAATTTTTAACGCCTAATTATGATGAAATCGACAATACAATAAAGTGGAAAAATGTCGAATTTAGAGTAGGCAGTGGCGTTCTTTTGAAGCCAGATGTGTACGAGTTTAATAGGGAAAGTAGTGAATCCAATTATGAATTGGTGAGTGGAATTAAGCCATTGTAACGTGTGATCTATTCTCAAATATATTTTATTTTTACATAGAAAAGCGACGTTGATGAAAATATGTATTGCGAATATTACCGAAAAAAAGCAGACAACGTAAAAGGCTCAAATGTTGACACTCCAAAACCTTTTATAGTAGGACTTATAGAAGAAATAATCGCCAACAAGAAAAATGACCTTAAAATTACCGTCCGTCTTTTTTGTCGTCCTGAAAACACTGGAAAGATATTTTTAATTAACAGAGTTGATTTAACTTTAATTTATTGGACCGAGAAAAGTAAGTTTTACAAGCGATTTGATTCAATGATTGATTTAAATGTATCCTTTCAGCTATAACCACATCATTTTCTAATGTGGAAGGAAAGTGCTTTATTATGTTTTCGGAGAATGTACAGTCAGCTTCAGATTGGTCTATGGCTGGCCCTTTAAGGTTTTATTTTGATGAGCAATTTGATTTTAAAACCAGGGAATTTGGAGAGCCACCAGCGGGATATAGAAAAATAGGGGCATTAGGAAAAGGTAAATTTTTGGTGATTGGTGGTGCCAGGAATTTAATACAATACGAATGTGTTCAATTAAATTCGTCTAAAGACAACGAAAGCAAAGTTTTAACGTGGTTTCGACTAGACTGATTCTCTGTTTAAATTGAATTTTACACATGATATTTTGTTAGTTATCAGTGTCTAATATATCACGAATTTTCAAATTTGGATAAAAAATAAGAATTACTACCAAATTTCGGCCATATTACCACATTTATTAAATCAAGTTAGTTTAGGATAATCCGACCAGTCGAGAAGTTTAAATAAAACTTTTGGAATTGTATCTTTTATACCAATTTTCCGTGCAGGAGGAAAAACAAAAGGTAAATCCAACTCTAGAAAAATTATCGAAACGCCTCCTGAATGGGATAAAATCCCCCAACCTTTACGCGGAATGGATATTTTTGCCGGTTGTGGCGGTTTGTCCGAAGGATTGCATCAATCGGGAATATGCGAAACTAAATGGGCCATTGAATTCGATTTGGCAGCAGCTCAAGCTTTTCGGTTTAATTATCCCGACGCCAAAGTTTTCTCAGAAGATTGTAACAATATTTTAAAGGAGGTTTTAGAAGGTACGTTAGCTTTCAAAAACGTCGTGTCGAGTAGGCAGTATTAGTGTATTGTAGGAAAGGGTGAACATCGAGGATTGCCGAAAAAAGGAGACGTTGAGATGTTGGTAGGAGGACCACCGTGTCAAGGATTTTCCGGAATGAACCGGTTTAACGCAGGCCAGTATTCTCACTTTAAAAATTCGCTTGTATCCACCTATCTGAGTTTTTGTGAATATTACAGGTAATATTTAAGTGCCTTCATGTTTTGTAACTTAGTTAACTTCAGTTTATCTCGTTATATTTGTGTTCGATCCTGCAACCTTTCAATTCATACATTTCCTATTATAAACAATGAAGATTGAGGAGTGGAGGTTTCAGCGACCGAAACTAATCGAAATTTTCTCTATTGCGTCCGTTTTAAACATTTACAAATTTCAACTTTAGACCGAAATATTTCATATTGGAGAACGTGAGGAACTTTGTTTCATTCAAAAGAAGCATGGTGTTAAAACTGACTATCTCCTGTTTAGTTAAAATGGGTTATCAGGTAACTTGGGGAGTGCTGCAAGCTGGGCATTATGGAATACCACAAACAAGGTGATTAAATTAGTTTTAATATCAATTTTGATTAATTGTACAGCAAAGCTTGTTTTCGTTTTTAGACGAAGACTGATTTTGATGGCCGCGGCACCGGGCTATGTTCTTCCACGATATCCCGAACCAGAACATGTGTTTAATAAACGCGGTACTCAACTTTCTTTCGTGGTGGATGACTGTAAATATTCGAACGGTAAGTTATTCGATATTACAGCCGATTGAGCAAATTTAACACAGATTTATAACGTGATTAATTTAGAAAACTACTAGTTTTGTTAACGAGAGTTTTGTTCCATACAGTAAATGTTTATCAAAGTTTAAGATTACAGATAACATTAGGAATAATTGTCTTATGTTTTATTTTATACAATCCTTTTTGCCTCAATTCTAGGTTGTCAATGGATAGATTCAGCCCCATATCGCACCATCTGCGTTCGAGATGCCATGGCAGACCTCCCTGATATCCAAAACGGCTGCAGCCTGTTAGAAATGCCCTATGACTCGGAGGCAATATCACATTTTCAAAGAATTATTAGAGGTATAGGTTATGGCCATTCCTGACTTCACCGATATCGCCTAAAGATTTCATTTACATATAGGTCCCAAAGAAAGTCAGCTAGTTCGTGATCATATTTGCAAGGAAATGTCCGCGATGGTGGTAGCCAGAATTTCCCACATTCCTACCAGTCCCGGTTCAGACTGGAGGGATTTACCTAATATTGCCGTTAAATTAAGCGATGGGACTGCATCTGGCGTTCTACTCTATCCTTATAAGTAAGTATGAAATGAGCACAGATTTTAGTGATTAAATTAACTAAACAGGAAAATTTTTATGGACCTTTCCTTTTACCTATCAATAAACGAAAAACACATTGATTTGATCGATCTCTTTTTTTATGTCGACTTTATGTCGAATACTACTCAATTGTAAATAAGAGTTATTGACGTATTTGAATTATTCTCTCTGAACCTATTTTAATTTATCATTGCCCCCTGTAGACATATCTATTCGCATTATTTTGACAATTTCGTTCGCGTCCCAGATCAAAAAGGCAGAAATTATCAGATCCACCTAGAGGTGTTTGTGCGTGCGCGAAAGGAGGTCCTTGTGACCCTACAGACAAACAAGTAAACACGTTGATTCCTTGGTGTTTACCTCATACTGGAGATAGACATAACCATTGGGCTGGGCTTTATGGGCGTCTGGAATGGGAAGGCTTTTTCGGTACTACCATTACGAATCCTGAACCAATGGGAAAACAAGGTAGAGGTAAGTATTTTAATGTGTGCCAAATTGTCAATTAACACTGCCATTTAATACACGTAATATTATTCTACAATACTCCTAATCGATTTTCAGTTTTACATCCGGAACAAAACAGAGTGGTGAGCGTTCGAGAATGCGCTCGATCGCAAGGTTTTCCTGATCGATTCATCTTCAGTGGAAATATATTAGATAAACATAGACAAGTAGGAAATGCGGTGCCACCGCCGATGGCTCGCGCTTTGGGTAGGGAAGTCTTAAAAGTAGTCAGTAAGGGCGGATTAAAAAAGAACATAATTTAATAAAATTTGTTTTAGTTAAGTAATTGTTTAACTGGTCTGATTGTTTTAAGTAAATAACAATTATTTATTAGTTGGATGTGAGGTTCAGATACTTACTTGTGAAAATACATTTTTAAGAATTTTATTACAATTTTTTAGTTACTTCTCCTATTCCGTGTCTATATTGTCTACGGTGCAAAATGTGTTCGTTTTTGCAATAAATCTGCAAAAATCAACGCTCCCTCTGGTGAAAGAGTTAAAAACTATAAAAAGCAAGTTGTCGATTTGACAGCGCATTCAATGTTTCGCAGGTTTTATTATTTAATTTTGAATCTATTGCAAACCGCATTTTAACTTAAAGTGATTGAAATTCCAGAGTTTCAATTAATCTCTTTAAAACGCAATGTTACGGATGTGATTAGGGTAAGGAAGAAACTTAAAAAGTAAATCTGGTAAGACTCGTGAGGCAATGTCAGAACGGATACCGCCATTTTCTTAAGAACAGCAAAGATTAACGTGTGTGGGACTAGCCCCCTTGTGTGAGGGTGGCTAACCCTTAAAGGGTGTTTATAGAGCTAAAAGGGGATGTCAAGTAATATGTAATAGCCCCAAGTTCCAGTCCTAAGTTATCTGATTGATGAGCAGCTTATGGAAGGAAGTACTACGATTTCAGTAAGTAACATTCATAGTTTAAGCCGGTTTAAATTGAAGTTGGCTGAAGAAGGCTCCATCCGTGAAATGCGGCATTTAAAGTAAAGTTAATCATGGACATTTCGTCGGAAGCGAAGCACTTCATTTGACTATCAAAATTTCGCAAAAGATAAAGTTTTATAATGCATTTTTAATGCGCGCCACCAGCCATGTTAAAAATGACATTTGGTGACATTCATTACATTACATCTATCATATCGTTTTTATATTACTCCCATTTATCTATTATGGTAATTCGGTACACGCATCAACAGAGGGAATTTGGAAAAAGTATTCACGTCCGCATTTCCAAATATTCCGGTCTTAAAGACACACAGATTACAGAGAGGGTTGCAGTACTTAGTGTGAATCAGGTGTTCTCTTCGAACAAAACGTTGGTATAATTAGAATTACAATTAAACCTCACAGGTAAGATAAACTTGTTTGAATTTAATTTCTCCAACCTGAACTACTGGGTGTTTTGCGTGAAAAATTCAACGATTTCGGCCTAGTCTGTGTAGTCATATGCCTTTGGATTGGTATGACGTGTAAAATTATGGCGGCAAAAAACGAAATCGCTTTTATTGAGGTTAGTTTTAATTTCAAGTTTTGTCGTTACCGCTCGGTTTTATTTTATGTTAAACAATGATTTGTGTCTGTGAATTTTGAAATTTGTGTATCAAAATGTTTGGAGAAAAAGCTTGCACCTTAATCAAGGAATTATCAAGATGTGAAGAAGTTCTTCCTCCCTATAATGTAAGGAAGTCAAGTCATAAATCCTAAATATATTTATAAACTTATAAATAATATTTTAGACTGATTTGGTCAAAGCTGTTTGTACTGAGATCAAACAGCTTGATGATCAAAATAGAGCAGATGGGTAAGTTACCTGCCTGATACATACAAGATACTTCATATTACAACAATATTTGAGATCGGCCCTTTATTTGGGCTCATTACAACATTTTCAATACTTTTTTAAGATTGAAAATAGTTTTTTTTTTCAGTATAGTTGTAGCCAATGAATCGGGCTTGGCAAATCACAATAATGCCTTATACCCAACATTGCGAGTTGGAGTGTCTGCTGTAAAGCGAAATGTTCGGTGTTTAATAGCTTACCACTACCACAGGCTGAGACGGCTTAGAACTATGAGATGGGAATTCGGTAGTATCCTCCCTCCAGACATTAAAACAAATCTAAGTTCCAATGAAGTAGAATGGTTTTCTAAGTATTCCCGAAGTTTAGCTAAATACATGCGATCTTTAGGTACCAAAAAGGATATTTTTACACAATTTTGCTTGCTTATTACAACTTTTGGGTTTTAGGGGAAAATGGGCTAAATTTGGGAGTGAATTTAAAGCCCCCTAAGGCGCTCTACATAGAAGTGAGATGTTTAGTTGATTTTGGAAAATATGAACTTTCAGATGGCACAATTTTGCTTCTCAAAAAAGATAGCAGACATTATTTACCAAGGTCAGAGTGTGAAGAATTAATTACTCAAGGTGTATTTCAGCATATTATTTAATAAAAAAATATTAAGAGACATGGTGTATTTTCAACTTCTCAGCCTCCCTCAATATCCGATTTAGTCTTTTCCCTATTAACTTTGGATAAGAACGATTTTTTATCAAAAACTCCTTACTTTGATGAGACACTGCCCCCTTGTCTAACTGGAATTGACACATTACTCTAAGTGGTTCTAGCAACCTCGTTTTATAAGAAACATCATTCTCCAGAATTGCTAAACTCTGAGCTGCAGTTTCCAAAGTACTGAGACATCCATCTGCTGGTTGAGTTCGAATAATATAGTCACTAGTGCTAGCATTTAACAATTTAATTTGTTTTAAATTATGTAAAATTGGACTCCCTGTGTAAATTGCTTTTGCTTGTGGCCAAGTTCCATCAATGATCACAATATTTGATCCTTTATTGGAACCATCTGTTGCCAATGTTTGAATAGCATCAGCATTTGGGCTTGGATAGAGCAATAATGTGCTGGGGTCTTCTAAAATACTAGACAACTGGTCATGAGGACCAGGAAATCGTTTTCCTTTGAAGATAAGGCACCTGCCAGGTGCAAGACCTAGCTGCAACATTGGAGCTGTACGAAGGCACCGTTTTTCTTCAGCAGGATGTTGCAGTAAAACTATCCTGCTTTTAGGGCACAGTGGGGGGCTTGGTATTGAACTACAATAGCATACTATTCGTGGGCGTCTACAGGAACAAAAAATTTAAAATATATTTAATATTTTGAAATGGGAATTTTGCTTACTGGCACTTATCACAGACTTGGCGCATTTCAGGGGGATCTGGAGGAAGTCCGCATAAATCCAATATAGCGTCGTCTTCTAGATCCATTTCTTTTTTGAAATTTAGATAAAATTTAAGAAAGTCAATTTTAAACTATAAAATTATTCATTGTAATATTTGACATTGACAATTGTAGGAAAATGGCGAATGAGCAAGAATTCGGGAAGACTTAGTCCCAATACCAGCTGTTTAATATTTGTTAATTTAACCATAAATTTAGCAACGCAGTCAATTTGTATTGTTTCTTTTTTCATTAAAATTTAAAGAAAATACAACATAGTTAACAAAATTTGGGATTCGAAAAGTTAAATGTCCAATTTTAATTAAATGAGAATAATAATAATGTAATCAGTTTTTTTTATTTTATTGGATCACAGTCAAGTATGTAGTTATAACTCGTACAGTGCACTAAAACCGTTTCTACATGGTTGCCATTCTAGTTTGAGGCTCAAACCCTAATATGAGTACAGATGGCTATGACCAGCAAGCTCATTATGAGAAATTTATTGAATTATATCCGTAAAAACATTATCATTTTATATTTCATGCAGATAATCGTGGTAAAATGCATTAATTAATGATTTTCTTCTCGTATAACTCAAGTTTGAAATTTTTTTAGTTTTATTAAAGTACTATTAAGATAAGAATAAATGTTTGACAGCCTTGATGATAAAGTGCTTTATTTCGTGTAAAAATCTATTCGCTGCAAACTGAGGTACTGATATCAGAAACTAATTATCCACTTAAAATTTAATTCGAGTTACGTAGCGCCTTGTAGTGCATACAATATCATTAATTGTCCGCTGCAACATTTGATTATGGTGAGTTATGGAACATAATGGAACGATATCAAAAAATGTGTCCCGTGCGTCAAAGATAATAGGGAAGTACCAGTTTTTGGTATACTTTCTTCTACGAAAATAAAATATTTATGTAAATAAATAAATCACGTGACCACTAGCTTTGTCACCGTTGATTGGTTGGTTTTGACGTTTGAACTATTAATAATTCACAAATGTAAAACCTATTTTCAAAGTTAAAGTTATTTAATTTTGAATTGAAAGTGTTCATCGCGTTTTTAAGTATAAATGTAACTACGTGTAAGTATTCAGTCAACTATCAGTCAATGTTAAATTATCGTTCAAAATGCCAGATAAATTGGAATTATCGGCCAAACACGCCAGAGAAAAACGAATTTTCGGGAAAAAACATAAATATTTTATTTTAGTAGAATAGAGTGTTCCAAACATTAGTACATCCTATTACCTTTGGCGCACAAAACACGTTTTATGATTCCGTTCCATAACCTAACATAATCTAATGTTGACTGATCACTAATCGATAATTCAAAACTTTCTGGCGTGGTTAACCAATAATTAACCGATAATTCGAATTTATCTGACGTATTTGACCAATAATTAAAAATTGGCTGGCGTGTTTGGCCGATAATTCACAACTTTCTGGCATATTTGACCGATAATTCGATTTTGTCCGCAACTTATGATAATTGACTGACAATTGACGGATCATTTTAAATTATCGGTCAATTTTGAATTATCGCGCAATTATAACAATAAATATTGCTCATTTATGGGTCAATTATTTTCGCGTTCATTAGTTACAACTCAATTAACATCCAACTACCATTTATTGGTCAGTCATCACTTCAATTTTTTTTCTGTTAATTATCACTTCTATTATCAATCAATTATAATTTCATTTATCTATTATCAATTCCATTATCTATATGTTTAATGGTCCACATTGTATATGGTTAGCTTTTTTTAATGTATGTTTATAAATTGATCTTTAACTATTTTGATATAAGTAAGTTCTAATATTTGCTAGCCAAAAAAATGAAAAACAACATTTACTACCGCGACGCTAGTGAAAAATTATATTTATTAATGCAGGGCAAAGATCGTAAAAATATTTATTCCGAATTCCCTTTCATTTTTGTGAACTGTCAGCAATGTCATTTTTATGTATTATATAATCGGGTCGAAATCGCACTTTTGACTTTTTCGGATTGTTGGGTTATGTTACCTTCATTTGCTTGTAGCGTTTCTCGAAAGACATTGTTATTACTCTTATTTTACGTATTTGTTGTAGAAAGTTGTTAAGATTAAGAAATTTTATCTTTAAGCAGTCATCTATAAAGTGTACACCATGTCTGTGTGGAAAAAAGCAGCTAAAGCTAATCAGAAAACCCATCGAGAAAGGCATCAACCTGAGGAAAGACAACACTTAGGGCTCCTAGAAAAACACAAGGATTATCAAAGAAGAGCAAAAGACTATAATGAGAAGAAGAATATACTTAAAACCTTGAAAAAACGGGTTTTAAATAAGAATCCAGATGAGTTTTACCACCACATGATTAATTCGAAGATTGAAGACGGTATGTCTTGTTAGAACATCTTAATTTTGAAATTTGTATAGGGTAATTAATAGCCTTATAAAGTGTGTAATATAAAAGGAGTAAGATTTCATGTTTAGGAGATGCACTTATTGACCACTCCTGTTTTTTTGAAAATGTTTCTAATTTACTAGATATTTTGGAAATATCAAATTTTGTCAATTGGTTTAAATCTATTTAACCAACTTAGTTTATTTTACTATAAAATTTATTTTTTAATATTGTAAGCTATAGATTCAATCAGATTTTAATAGTTCAGCCTTTTCATAACTTTATTAACATTTATAACAGGAAAACACTTTGAAAAAGAGGTAGAACCTGAAGATACCCCTGATCAGATTTGCCTGATGCAAACACAGGATCTAAAATATATTATAACAAAAAGAACCCAGGAACAAAGAAAAATTGAAAAACTTCAAGCTCAATTGCACCTTACCAGCGTGGACCATGCCACTCCCAATAAACATATTTTTTTTGATAAAAAGAAAAAAACAAGTTTAGGTGTAAACGTGGATAAATTGTCAACAGTTGAATTGCCCGATATAGATCCGGAAACATTGGAGGTATGTTGATTCATTAGATTTACAATTGTAAGTTGTCCATATTATATATTTTAGAAGTCAGCTAGAACACGGCAATCTATGTATAGAGAATTGGCAAAACGAATTAATAGGGAGAAAGAGTTGGCAGTTACGCAAGAAAAACTTGAGGTGAGAAGAGCTGTAGAAAACAAGAGCAATGTATTACCACCCAAAAGAATAAAAAAGGGAAACAAATATAGAGCACCAGTGTATGTTTGGAAGTATGAAAGGAAAAAATGAGACACGATTGTTGAATAAAGTAAAATTGAAAGTTTAATTTGAGTTTTATTGTTACCATTGTTAAGCAATCAGATCACCCAACTGGGTAAAGTAGTTCATACACGACCAGTGGTTAGTTTAGTAGCGGGTTTAATTTAAAGAAAAAATGAATATATTAAGTCAAATCAAAGCATCTAAGAAAACATTTATAATCGCGGAAATAGGACAAAACCATCAGGGTGATATTAATATTGCAAAACAACTAATTAAAGTGGCGAAGGTAAGTTTAATAAACATCCTGCAAGCACTGCGTAAACATTTTATTTGAGGAATGTGGGGTGGACTGTGTAAAGTTCCAGAAAACGTGCCTAACAGAGAAATTTACCCAATCTGCGCTTGATATTATTTATGAAGGTCCAAACTCTTGGGGAGGGACTTATGGAAGTCACAAAGAACATCTTGAATTCTCAGAAGAAGAATTTCTTCAACTACAAACCTATTCAAAAGTAAGTTAATTTTTCCGATTCAAATAAAAATCAAAACTTTTGTCTATATATAGATATAGTCTTTTTGAATTAAACAATAACTCGGATTCCAATAAACCTGAGAGAGAAAATAGAATCTATACTTAAGAAAAATGTAGTTTCAGTAATGCTGTTAGCACATATTAAAATGTTTACTTATCTTTCATTATGGTTTCCTTACAGGACCTCGGAATGATGTTCACGGCTTCTGCAATGGATTCCCAATCATTTGAATTTTTGAAAAATATTGACGTTCCATTTATCAAAATTGGCTCAGGAGATTTCAATAATCTTCTCCTAATGACGAAAGCTGCTCAATCCGGTATTCCATTAATAATATCAACTGGTACATACAATATACAAAATAATATACAAGAAAACAATATTTTAACATTTACAAACATTTATAGGAATGGCGGATGTAAATCTAGTAAACACGATTTACCAACTGGTTTCAAGATACCATAAAAATTTCGCATTATTACATTGCATCTCAGCCTATCCAACTCCATGTAAAGATGTAAACTTGAAAGTAATTCCAGAATTTCAAGCGTTATTTCCTGATGTACCAATAGGATACTCAGGACATGAACTGGGCATCTATGTAACTGTTACAGCAGTCGCTTTAGGAGCGAAAATTATAGAACGTCATATAACTCTGGATAAAAATATGAAGGGAACTGATCACAAGTGTTCATTAGAACCTAACGAGTTCAAGACAATGGTTGCTATTATTAGGGATGTAGAAGTTGCATTAGGGCAACCGCTAAAGCAAATACAGCCTTCTGAAATACCTTGCTTCAAAAAACTTGGCAAAAGTCTTGTGTATGCAAAAGATTTAGTACTTGGACATAAACTTCGAAATAATGATATAAAGATTAAAGTATCTGTTCCTAAAGGGTTAGATCCTTTGGAGTGTCATAATATCTTAGGAAAAGTATTGAAATGTTCTGTTAGAAAAGATGATCCTGTCAATAGTGAGCAAATCATTTAGTTAAAATATGAAATATATAGTATTTTTTAACATGGGCTCTGGGAATTTTATTGCATTGTAAAGGGAATCTTGAGTACCGGAAAAAGTTAATTTGGGATATGAAAATAAACTCGAAAAGAAACTAAATCTGTTAATGCCTTTTGTGGTATTGATTCCGTTCGAATGTAAACATAAAAAGAATGAATTAAACTTTCTACGTGAGATTATTAAGAAATTCGGCACATTTTCTCGACGTAATAGTGTAAAAATTTCGTTTCTTTTGTAGGCTTAAAATTTAAGTTTTTTAATTGTAAACAATGAATTTCCAACCCAATTGGTTAAAAGACAACGGCGTGGCAAAGACGGATCCATGGACTGGATAAAGCGACTAACCATGTGTTTATTACCCCAAATTGGTAGCGTTTTTCTCATTTAACCCCATGAATGAAATGGAGATAAAATATATCAATTTGAGGCACCAGATACCTACCAATAGTCGGCCAATATAGCCTCATGTTAACGGAATCTGGAGACACCGCTGTTTGTCAAACATTTCTGACATTCCCTTCAGTTATTTCAGATATGTGTAATACCATTAACGTATAGTATTTTTCGCCATCCAAATTACAACTGTAGATTCTAACTATGCTGTGCCGAAACATTGAATTACCATTTTTCCCCGAATACGAAACGCAACACATCGGAGAAGGTATAATTCGTATAACGTGGTTCGAATCGAAATTCTGTCAGTCCCATTACAACATCCACAATAGAACTAATGGAAGCAATGCCTGCACGCTCATTGCCATTCTCATGGCTTCCAAATGCCACCAGTACAATGTTATTGTAAGTACGTTGCTGAGAAATCTTAACTAAGGCTAATCTCTTTGATTTTTCTAGATAAATCATCCCCATAAAAGTCTGAATATTAGACTGATTCATTTATTGGCAATGAGCATGCTGGAGGGAAACAAACTGCACGAGGAACTCAGCAATAAACGGCTTCTAAAAAACATCAACTTAAACATACCTGAAGCCTTGAAATATACTGAAGATAAGATCGCGAATTTGGTAGAATGGGTAATAGTTATTGACACAACAAGCGAAGAAAGTATCTGGCAGGCAAGAGCTGCAATTACGCGGCTTTTTTAAGAAACTTTCTTGCCAGTTAACTGCAAGATTTTCAATCTGATTTTAACTCTACCTATCAGTAAATGGGGAAAAACAATCGTGCCTGCTACAATATTATATTGTATTTCAAATCTTACGTTTCGTTTTCTTGTAACCATCGTCGACTTCATTTTTCCTAAATAAGGCCTTAGAGATTTTCAAATTTGACTTTGACTAACCCGCGTATGTCACTATTTGCTTTCGCCACCACCATTTTGGTTAGCTCTGTTTGCTTTCGTAGAAGATTGTAGAAAAGTATTTTTTTTAAATATTATCACCGATTTATAAAGTTTTTATTATGTATGGTGAATAGAAAATTGTATTTTAGAAGAGTTCAATTTACATGCAACGTTTGTCCACGTCTCTATGCGAAAACATTAAACGCAATTATAAGGAATGGTTGAAACAGCATAAAGGGACTGTGGAAGATCTATATGTGGCTCTAATTGCAGATATTCGAACAGTGTTGTTCCTTTTCCAAAAGAAGAGCAATACTGTTAGTGTTTTGGCAGTTTAATTAATTTTTATTTCAGTATTTTTGTTGTAGATAACATTGTTCGATTCTCACCAGCATTCAATGGAAGCAGCGGGAGCTCTCATAGCTATTACCACCCGAGATCAGTTAGCGCAATTGTGCTTCTGGTTTATAGACATGGTGAGAAAGTGCTACAATTCAGATCCAAGTTTGTACGAATTGTCGTTTTTGTATTTCGAGGATGACAAAAAATAGCTAATGGTCTCAATTTTATTTTATTCTGTTGATATTATATTTTATAAAGAGATATATATTTTGTGTATTTATAATCTATGTTTAAAAAACAACTGTATGTTTTTTTTGTTAAAATATTGTTAACAATAGGTCGTACACCAATATGAAATGATGCTATGAAAACATTACTACGTCCTTCATTAGAGCGGAAAATTTGCATTGCAACAAATGCGTATACAGGATGACGTCATCATTTAAGCCATCAACGAATGACGCATTGCTGTTGACACTCAATCGATCCAACAAAAACACTATCGAAAATACAAACATATTTCCAACAAATAAAATAAAATTTAGAAACCGGAGCAAACAATCTTTAGCCGTTTTTTGGCATTTCTTTAGTTAAAGAATAAAGAACACAAACATTAAGTACTAGATACATATTACCAACCGTAATCAGTAAATATCATCAATAATGGTAAATAAAGAAAATTTGTTGAACATTTATTTTTTAATGTTATCAAATCATTACTAACAGGCCCAAAGTCAGAGTCAAACTGGGGCGCTGAAAAAGACCTCAGCACCTCCAAGGAAAAAATCGGGCCCCAAGTTCGAACTCAGTGAGGACCAAAAAAATGATATTAAAGAAGCATTTGATTTGTTTGACTCTCAAGGTTGTGGACGAATTGATGCAAAAGATCTGAAAGTAGCTATCCGGGCATTGGGATTTGAGCCAAAGAAGGTCAGTCTCTCTAAAATACTCATTCATAGTTTTTGAAAAATGTTAGTTCCTTATAGGAAGAAATAAAAAAAATGATTGCAGACATAGATAAGGCAGGCACAGGCAAAATATCTTATGAAGACTTCTTGGAATTAATGTCATTAAAGATGGCTGAAAAAGATTCAAGAGAAGAGATCCTCAAAGCCTTCAGGTAAATATTGCATTGAGAATTTGTTAATGCAACTAGTAAAAGTATGTTTTAGGTTGTTTGATGACGATGAAACAGGGAAAATCAGCTTCAAGAATTTGAAAAGAGTGGCAAAGGAATTGGGGGAGAATCTCACCGATGAGGAATTGCAAGAAATGATAGACGAAGCTGACAGAGATGGTGATGGAGAAATTAGTCAAGAAGAGTTTTTGAGGATCATGAAGAAAACCAGTCTTTATTAACTAAATGTGTGTCTTCTCTTTTAATTTTATCTAGTCATGAATGATCCTAGTTTATAAGCTACAGGCTTTCAGTTTGAGGGTTTATCACTCTGTTATGACAGAGAGCAATTTGTAAATGATTTGTGTGTCATTTATAAATTATTATTTTTGATAATGCATTTTTTTACAGTTCCTGTTTTTAATTTATAATTTTCACAATAAAAATATCTTGCATAAACCTAATAGTTTTTATGAATATATGTATTTTACATACAAAAATGTTTTAAAACAAGCAGTTACCAAACCAAACCCATTTCATCCTTTTAGTCTGGAAAGATGGAGTTTGCACAACTTTACCCTACTAATACAAAAATAGACAAAATATTGGATAGTTTTGTGTTTTCTTAGAAATTATTTTCCAGATAGGGTTACCAATGCTTGGATGTAGTGGTTCTAAATACCTACCTTGTCTTTAAATTCATTAGTGGAAAACACAATTATTTGTCATAGAAAGGATTCATTTACTTTTACCTTACACTAAATCTCTTATTACCTCTAACAGCATATCATTAATGTTCACCTTCATATTTTAACGTTCTTGAACTGTTACTGTTCCATCATTCATACCAAAATATGCCTTGTCAGCCATTTTAATAAATAACCCTGTATCTATCACTCCTGGAATTTGCAGTATTTCAATGTTAACTTGCTCCCATGGCAAATTTTGATCAAAATCTTTCCAATCTAATATAAAATTTCCATTGTCAGTTACCACTGGCCCAGCCTTATTCACTGCCATCCTGAGTACTAATTGACCTTTGTATTTTGATTCCAAAACATATTTTATAGGCACATATGCCATGGGGGCTACCTCTATGGGAATACCCTTTTTATACTGATCACCTAAAATAACATTACAATATTTGCAAAAATATGTTAATCAGGGAACTACCTAACTAACCTAATTTGCAGCTATTTTTGGTATAATCAGCAATAATAATTAGTTTATCAGCACAACTGGCAACAATTTTCTCTTGTAACAAACACCCTCCGCCACCTTTGATTAAGTTAAGATTAGAATCCACTTCATCAGCTCCATCTATGCATACATTGAGTTTAGGATTGATGTCCAAGTTGGTTAAAGTCAATTTATGCTTTATCACTAACTCTCTTGCTTGGAACGATGTAGGAATACACGAAATGGTTAGTTTCTCCGCTTGAATCCTGTGTGCTAGTCTTTCAACGGCATATATCACTGTAGAACCGCTACCAATGCCTACAATGTTCCCGTTTTCGACATGATTGTCCACTGCCTGGTAGGCTGCCCGTTTTTTGGCTTCTTCTAAATTAGCCATGGCACCCTTAAAAGATATATTCGAATAATTGGTAGTAAATTTGTAGCATTGATTAAAATTAATGATAAACCGCTGAGATTTCAAAATGTTGCAAATATTTTGGCACATGATAATGACGTTTCGGACGTTTTTTTGATACTGGTGACATGTGACGGTAATTACAATATCTTCAAATTATACTTTGTTGGTTATCATAACGCGTCATGAGGTATGTAGCATCGGTCATCTGTGAAACAATTAAAAACAATGCGCATTTTTTTTCAGCATATATTTTATAAATACCTATTAAATGCATTTTTTTTACTTTGAGGTGCCTCAATTGAAGGCGTCTACTAAGTTATGTAATTGTAAACTATTAATTTTTGAAGAGATGAAACATCTAGTGATGTCAAATATAAAATGTATGGATATATATGACTTGAATGAATGCATTTTCTTCCTAAGTTCACTAAAGCTATGACGTCAAAAAATCAATTTGGAAAGGAACATTGAAGTAAATTTAAATGAGCGATGCCAATTTATATATGATAATGAGTTGCCCTGGCCTGATTACCTTATTCATAGTTAGTTTAAAGCAACTAGAGACTGTCTAAGAACAATATACAATAAACGGCATATGCATGTGAAGGGTTGTTTTACATCAAGGTATATTATAGTTATTTTTGGGTCACGGCAAATCAGTTTCTGGTGAAAATTGATACTTCCAATTTATTTTTAAAAGTTATATTTAAAAATATATACAATTTTCTTTTAAAATCAAAATTGTAATTTTTACAGTGTTCTCGTTCTTAGTATGTTATTAAACTTCGTAAACGATGGCGCCACTATACATGGGATAAAAAGTATCGATGTGTGGTTCGGTAAAATTCGTCGTAGACGTAAACGCCGTGATTGGTAGCGGAAATGCCCGATCAGGTCAATGTCTGAACATCGAGAATTTAATGAGAAGGTGAAGCCTGATCTCAGTGAAAAATGGTTTAAAAAAAGAAAATTTTAGCTATGAAATGAATTGTTCGGGTTATATTTCCGTGTAACGAGTTGTACTGCGCCAATACTACTGCCCGGGAGGCCGAAACATCTCAATAAAGTGGTGCAAAAGGAAATGTGATAGGTGTATGGGCTTAGGACTTTAGTGACTAGAAAGCATGAGTGGGCGACCAAGAACGACTTCCTTTGCTGAGGGCAACAAGCAGCCGTTAAATCCCCCTCTGGGAGGCATGAAAATCAGCAGTAAGTACCCTCGGAAGTTACGTCTCCAGTTATCTCCTGCCTGTGCGCACCAACATGGCCGCTCCTGTCAAAATTCGACCAAGTTCATTTGTGTCCTCCAACACTTGATTTTTTTATGTCCACGTAGGATCGAAAAATATGAAACTCACTTTTCATAACAACCCCTTTGGGCATCCTTTCTCCCTCAGAAAATCACGATTATCTGAGCTCTCCACCTGTCCAACCTTCCACCCCTAATTTTCAACCTGCTGAAAATCCATTGGCCTTTTTGAGGAATCCTCAACCTGTGACATAATTCCATGCCCATCTCATCAAATCATTGCAAACATGAATCCCTTTTAAAATTTTGGTTTATTTACTTATGCTAAAAATACTAAATGATGCATGAACATTTTATGCTCTAATTTTTAAGTAGGCCACTCCCAATTGATGACCATTAGAGCAGTGGCCTTTATATTGCCTTGGGATTGTTCCTTACTTTAGAACTTAAGAGGTGAAGTAAAAAAATGAAATAAATGCTTATTTCTTCACCCAAAACAGTACCCACTTAGGTCTTAATTAGTTTAATTTTCTAGAAATTTAACTGATAGTTTTATAAAAACTTTTTTTTGAAGCTGATTTAAGATTATCATATTTCACCAGAAACAAGGAAAGACAAGTAAAAAGATTACAGTTTTTGTAGTATTGTAACTTTTATCTTGTACCTCAGCTTCACTAAACTAGCAAGTGCTATTCTGTCTTTGTCTTATTTTTCCAAAGCTTTTTGGAGAATGTCGCTACTATACGGGCAAAAAAAGCAACAGTTATGGAATTGGAAACATTAGTAATTGTTGTCATATTCTTTCACTGTCGTTGCTATTGTGTCTCCATTGACATTTTTTAGTTGATCGCTAATAAAATATGGCTTGTTTAACTGTGCAAGTTGAATTAAGACAACAAAGATTTAAAAAAAAATCCCCATATGAAGTATTTATCACATCTTTTTACAGAATTTTTTACTTTAAAAGTGTTTGTGGCCCCTGTGAGGTGTGAACGTGCCACACTGAGAATGAAGTATGGTTCTGTATATTTTTTCCTCAAATATCAGAAAGAATACACCTTCATTAGCTTCCTGCTAAGTCCTATGCTATACTGATGTTGTGATTCTAAAATTAGTCGTAAACAATTGCCATACTGACCTGAGAAACCATTAACTTTAACTGAATGAATTGTTCACTTTATAACTCATATCAGAGGCTGTATGCAAAATTGAAATACACTGGTGTTGTAAAAAAGATTAAAGATTGAGGAAACTAAGAAAGAGAAAAGGACTAGTGCAGGGAAGATGAAGAAATTTTATCATCCCTGGAATATCATCGCACTACTTCTCAATTATGTAATACTATAGTTTCCACATTCAAGCATTGAAACAATATGCATTAAGAGAGATGATGCAGTTCAATTGAAAAAAGTATATTAAGAAAGTTTCTTGTAGACGTCTCTGTGATGAAATATAAGATAACCACTTTATTCTGAAACTAACATTGGTAAGAAAGAATGTAAATCATATGTTGGCACGTAATTGGAAATACATTTTACTTTGAAAACCATCCGGTTTGAGAGGACACTGTTTAGTAAAATTACGCGCTTACTTTTTATGGATTGGATGGGGTCATAAGTCCTGTGATTGATAATGTGTATTGTGTATACATCCTGCCTGAAAAAGGCAGTAATATAAGACTTACATTTTTAATAGAAAATTATTATTGGAGTAAAATTTTAAAATTCTAGAGTAGGAGGCTATTTGAAAATAAACCTGTGAATTTAGAACACTTATTAATAAAGTCTTATAAGAAAAGTTTTTTTTTTAATTAGTTAATTTACATTGTGGAATATCAAACCTTACAAGATTTTTCAATACAAGCTTCTATAAATGGATTCTAGTTCTAAACTGTGAATATATAGTGGAAGTTTATTCATAAAAAAAATTTGTGCAAACATTATAAATTGTAGTTTCACTGCAAGATTGAACTTCAGATTTTTCTTTATTATATGCAGGTGTTATATAATGATACACGCAGGTATCAAAATCAAATAAAATACACCTGTTCTGCACTTTGTCAATCCTTCCCTTGTAAACATCGGTTAAGTAATTATAGTAGACGACATTACGATGAATTACTTCAGACAATGGGAGAGCAAACTTTTTAATTTAGTTTTTAAATTTCAATTATAAGAAATTGAGTATTTACAAGTAGGTATATTGATTTTATAACACGAACCACTGTCCAATTACGATATACTTAGACATATTTCAAATTCTTACTTGCGTACTTAGTTTATTTTAGTTTTCAGAGATTTAGATATTCAGCACAATTTTGAATTTCAATGACATATCAATGAAAATGTTTTTAATTTTATCTGAATGTGTTTTTGTACATTGCTGAGAATAGAATCCTTCCTATTGCAATTTTCAGTTTATCAGCAAGGTTTGTTGATTATTTTATGGCTTTTATTTGGTTCAGTATAACTTTTCGTTTATTGAGTTTCATACATTTGATTTGAAAATATTGTCATCAGGGTAGTGGCTATTTAAATTCTCGAGTTTTGTCTCTTCCCAATATGAATGTCTTTTTTGAATATTGACATCTAAAGTCACTAGATTTAGCCCGATGTTGTCATTAGGTTTATTCTTTAGTGCTAATTGTGCCCTAAGTTTACCAATAGAAAATTTGATTAGTGGTAGCATAGGCGGTAGGTATGTTGGATAGATATTTTGCCTCATGTGTCGTTTATTATAATTAGGAGCACGTGTAGTAGGTAGGTGCACCTACATTGCAGTCCTCAAATTAATTTCATTTCTAAATGGGTAGTTAACGATAAGAGTGTGGGTGCTCTTGAAATTTTGTTGTTATTTTACGGAAATCGTGTGGTGGATAGCGGTTTCCCATCCAAAATAAGTCCCAACTTGACATAAACTTTTGAGAGTGTAGATTCTTCACAGTGGACTTAGTTGAATAATTCAGTGTACGGCCAGTACCTTTGACCTAAAATTATTGGCCTGTCAAAGTTACGCCGCGATGAGCAAACAAGTCTCGGTTTCACACAAAATGGAAGACCGACGAAAGATGCGTAAATGCAAGATCAAGGTCTATGCAGGAATAAGGCCAAGATCAACTTTGCAAGACTGAAAGAAATACACGACTTGTTGTTATTACTATCGTAAAATTAAATCGTTTCGATAAAAGTCATATTCTTATGGAAAGCCAAATTTAATCCGACTTAATATTTTTTATTTGTTAACCATTAGATATTTATTTGCCTCGAATCTCGTTTTTCGAATCGTTTTTCCGCAATTCGCAAGGGCGAACGTCAAATGAGAAATGGGACCGCAAAAATGCGATCAATTCTGAATCGGCGTTACACCTCGATGTATGTATTCACTTATTCCCTTTACGTATGTAATATGTCAACAGATACGGCACGCACGTCATGCTGAAAGTTAATCACAAAAATTACTTACAGGTTTACAAATATCTAACTGTTACTTTTATAGCTCATTCTAGTTTATTTACTGTTCGATGTATTCTGATATGGGTACCCAAATGTTAGTTAAGTAAATTATGCAGACACACTATAATTAACAACTTCCTTTTTTTGCTAACTTTAGCGCGTGCTTTTATTGATTTTGTAATTGTGACATTGAATAATTTATTTGAGAATTTTCGATACCTGCATTTTAACGTGCTTTGTTTCGATTTGGACTCGCATTGTTTAAGTTTAAAAAGTCAGTTTTGAAAAACCGTACGTATCATTCGTGATTACACTACAAGTGCGGAATTGACGAGGAATTGAAACTTTAATTTTTACACATAGCCTAGCGATAGCACTACCGAAAATAAGTTTATCTATAAATATGTTGAAATTTTATGTTAAATTAATCCGCTGTGTTAACAATGTATTGAGTACTCATTCAACGAATGGAAGACGGGTCTTTATCGTTTTAAGCAAAATTCTTACGCTCATCACATACCTTATGTTCCCTCCGAAATTATTAGCCAGGTTATTACAGGACAGACCGGAATCAAGCTTTAAGTCAGATTTTGCATATACCTTGATTTGTCCTCATATTCATCGTCATACCCAAAAAAAAAATCAAATACAATGGGAATGGTAATCCCACAGCTAATAACGAGATCTATAAAGTCAACTATAAAGAATTGTTGATAGGAGAATACCTCGTTAACGTATAATGACGATAATGGCGGGCAGGGATGCCTTACTGCTAGAGTTTCATAGAACTTTATTTGGCAACTGGTTTGTACGTTACTTAAGCTGCCTTCTTAATATTTCGCTAACGTTAATTCCTCTTCAATATCTAGCTGCAAATAATCTAGATTTACCTAACAACTGAATTGGTATTAAATATATTTACCTCGCAAGGTTACATAGCGGGGAACATTAATCGACCTCCCAAGTTATGACCTCGTCAGTCCCATCTTTTCCTCCTCCTTAGAAACCCGAATGATATACTTATTTTAGTCATTTTTCAGTGCCGTATCCAGGTATATCATTAGTATAGCCGATTTCTTATAAAAGTGAGTGTCAGTGCGGCGAAATAAACCTGACAATGTTCTTATCGACCGTGTCAACGTTCGGTTTAGTACTTTGGAAATCGGTCAAATAGACGACAGAATGTCTATAACGAGTGCGGACATTAAGTTTCTGGCTAAAGTGGCCAACAATCCAGATTTACCAGACGAGTGCGACGAGAGGAGGCGGCGCAAGTCACGAAGCTTCAAGTATGGCTTGAATATCGAGAACTTGTGTGAAAAACAAAAAAAAACTACCCTCGAGATTGGTTCTTTTAAAGATAAAGATGCTAACGAAGAAAACGAACAGTACCGTATCGATCATATTTTTTGTTGCTTTAGAAAGCTGCAGAAGAAGTGGGATATTGAAAGAAAAACATGTACGTTTTGGTTTTAAAATAAATTCATATGTCAGCTTCCTACCATGTCACCTCTAATTGATTCAATTTATGGTTTGGTTCTTTCGTTCAGTAAACTTAAGTGACAGGGTCTAGTGTTGTGGCATCAATCAAATGTAATCAGACTGTTTGGTTTAACTTTCTTGGCGTTATTAATATTCACAACGATCACGATGTTCTCAATAGTCGGGAAAATAGTTATTTAACAAACGAGTTTATTAATAAAGGCGCTCAATAATAGAGACTCTTTCACGAGCGAGCGGAGTGGGCGCATTAATAAAGTTGGCATTATTAATTACTGCTAAATATACGTGTTACTAAAAAATACATGTTGGTTTTACTGCAAAAAACTCAAAACTAATAAAACAATAAATATTTCCACTTTAAATTTCGAAGTCGCTTTATTTAGCCCAACAGTTCGGACCGAGATTGAAAATCACGTACTATATATAGGAGTGATTGGTCAAGTGCATGACGTCCATTCTTAAAATCGAGTTTTTGATGTGGTTGATGCCGTTTCGTGGCAACCAAAATAGATAAACTGCAAAATCTCACTTTTCAACCAGGGACAGATACAACATTCAGAAGTCCATTGCATTGAAAAGTTTACTTTAAAAATGGACGGAAGTCGGTTACGACGCGCCGAAAAACTTGCATTAATGGGGTTGTTTAATGATCGATTTTGTGTACGTTAAGTAAACTTGTTAATACCCAAACTCCTTGTCCCGCGACTGTCAGGATATTGCCTTGTTGGCGAATATGATATGTTGGGCATGAAAGTACTATCGAAAACTCTGGATTTTCCTTTTAGTTTTCTTTCCTAATAGTTGCATGCGCGAAGATGAAGAAACAAGCCAATTCCTCATGCCTTCGTTGCGATATCCACAGGCATGAGGCAAAACAAATGCACATTGACTGCTTCTTCTGAATCTTGATATATTGAAGTTTTGAGGCGGTAAATAAATTTTTTTTTCCGGAGGCCTTTAGGTGCAATATTATCTACACGCACATAAGATGCTACCTTAACGCCTAAGAGTAAAGACAGTTTCAAGCATTCTGTATGTAAAAAATATACAGGGTTTCCCATCAAAACAAATGCAACTTCGAGCATACCTGGAGAAATTGAAAACTTAAACTACGTCTTTGGATTACATGCCAAAACGGACCATCGACGAAGTATTGAACTATTTCGCATTTCGATGCATTTGGAAATGAGCAGCTCAATTGGGTCACAAAACGTCATTGTCTCCAGTCCACGACCGCAGCACGAGGGCTCATTTTTACTCGTATTAAAATTTTATACAGGTTGCAAAAAATAACCACTTAGCACAGTCTTTCCTGCTCGTCGTATAATTTACTTTTAATTAATACCTATCGAAGATAGTAACTGAAGCTATGTCAAATCTAGCAGTTCGCAGTGTCACGCATCAACTGAGTATAGTCCGGTTTTTTTTTATATGTAAAAATTATTGCTGGAGTAGGTTCGAATCGTCCGGAATGGCGGGGATGGCTCTAAAGGAGAGCCGTAGAGGTCACAGAGAAATGTTAGACGAAGAAAACGCGGAGAACTGTATTTTCACTTCCAAAGTTAAATCAGGTAGTGTCAATCAGTCGAAGTTACATAATTCCCCGACCATAAATTAGTTTAATGCGTCTTGGTTCCGATCATCAGCTGATAGTTCGTTGATAACTCGAGAGGCTGGCGTGCTTTATCAAAAATAGTATTGACTAAGTTTATTTCTTTAGGAAGAAGTAATTGATTTTGTGAAGTACTAGTTTCTTCTTCCTTTAACCGTACACTCGTGTTCTTTTCATTAAACGATTGAAAAAAATATCGTAGTTGCAGTAACGGTATGGTTATTGCTTCACATTCGCCTTATCGCCAGACACGTTTGATGGCATTTTAATTGATAACTACAGCTTACTTGCAGTGGCTCTAATTTGTAAGCCCTTTTGATGGAGTTCATTTATTCGTTCGTTCCTAATTAATTTAACACTCGCGAACGGCAGAAACGCAGCCAGCAATGTGTTAACAAATCACATTTTCATATTATGTAGATAAGCGAGCATGCGATTCTTTCATGACTGGTAAATCGTTTGTTTCACTGGGAACCAACTGCAGTTCTCCATTTGGTACCTCCAGAACCATCGCAACCGCCAAGAGTGTAGCGCAGATAATTACACTTTAATCATTTATAAACACGACCATTGGGTATTCTCACGCAAGCTTGATGTAAACGTAGTATCTGTGAATAATTTTGAATTGGTTCAATTCCTGTAAATATTCCAAATTGGTTTCATTATAGCAGATTTATAATGTTTTAAACGAGCCGCAGTATAATGTTAATGAATGCAATCAAAAATGTTTTTTTTGGGATTGCCGTATTACCCAACTTATTGGTTAAGTTGAACGGTTTTTGGCCAGGTGAAAACGTGAATGATGTGATTTTCTAATTATTCAATTTTCTTTTCTTTTGGTGACCGATCAGGCAAAGATGGCAGTAAGGTGACGACTGTGGTAGCAACGCCTGGCCAAGGCCCTGATCGACCCCAAGAAGTCAGCTATACTGATACCAAAGTAATCGGTAACGGCAGTTTTGGTGTTGTCTATCAAGCAAAATTATGTGAAACCAGTGAACTAGTCGCCATCAAGAAAGTACTGCAAGACAAGAGATTTAAGGTTTGAATTTATGAGTCCTATTATAAGATAAGATACTACATTATGATTTTTAGAATCGAGAGCTTCAGATCATGCGGAAGTTAGAGCATTGTAATATAGTTAAACTTAAATACTTTTTCTATTCCAGTGGGGATAAGGTCAGTTCTATTTCTTCGCTCCTTAGGCCATTTTGTTAATTTATTTTTCTTCTTATAGAAAGATGAGGTGTACCTGAACCTGGTTTTGGAATATATTCCCGAAACTGTTTATAAGGTGGCCCGGCATTATAGCAAATCCAAACAAACTATACCTATTAGCTTTATTAAGGTATACAAAGCGGTCATTGCCCAAAGTCCCATGATAATGTTTGCTTTTTAGTTGTACATGTATCAGCTGTTCCGATCTCTGGCATACATCCACTCATTGGGCATCTGTCACAGAGACATTAAGCCTCAGAATCTGCTGCTTGACCCGGAAAGCGGCGTGCTCAAACTCTGCGATTTCGGTAGCGCCAAGCATTTGGTCAAAGGCGAGCCTAACGTCTCTTACATCTGTAGTCGGTATTACAGGTAGGGGATCCATTATTAAAATAATCAGAATAATTGATGTGTGAATAGGTGTAGAATTGGCCATTAAATGGAATGTCTATTCTACGAGACGTTTCAGAGCAAGGATTGTGTTGTTTTGGCCACATTTACATTCAACGTTCGATTTTTTTCTAAATGTTCCCCTTTAGAGATATACAGGATGTTTTATTTAGGTGATAATTTTTATTTTCGGAGAAAACAGGGGCATTCATTTTTTTTTTCTTAAAACTGTTCAATGACATGGCTACTACACAATTGGTGAGATTAAAAATTTAATTTTTATTGACGGATATGCGGTATCCCGCAGAGTTTTTGTCTGCACCGTTCTAAATAATTTTATCGTGAAACGTTGAGAAATTGATTAGAATAAAGTACGCACCTATTACGGCTCGGATCCTCCTATAGTTGTCCCAATAAGATTTTCTTCGCAATTCTACATACGAGCAAAACTAATATTTTCCTGAAAAATTTTGTAGATGTAGGATGAAATGTACAAGAATAAACTTGGGAATAATGTGTGTTTCTTTAAAAACTATTGAAAAATAAATCCTAAAAACATTTTGAACGCTCTAGGGCTCCGGAACTGATATTCGGAGCCATTGATTACACCACGAAAATTGACGTATGGTCAGCAGGCTGCGTTCTTGCTGAACTATTGCTCGGACAGCCGATTTTTCCTGGCGACTCAGGCGTAGATCAGCTGGTAGAAATCATTAAGGTCCTCGGCACGCCAACTAAGGACCAAATCAAGGAAATGAACCCGAATTATACAGAGTTCAAATTTCCTCAAATCAAATCTCACCCTTGGCAACAGGTAAGTGTAAACTCGTACATTACATTTTTTTCATTCTTGAAATAACGATTTCTATGAGATGTTGCGAATGTATGCCTTTAAATAAGTTAGGAATTGGCATTTGAATAAGCATAAATAGCCAATATATGTCCAATTACTAAAGTTAACTTAGCAATGTCGTTTGCTCCGCCTAACTTATGGTAAGTTTACTAGGTTTTCGTTTAAATTTTAGTTTGAAAATGAGTAATCCTCATCTCACTCCAAGTTGCTGAAGTTGGATGTATAGTTTGGTTAACGCAGGACGTCAGAAAAATGAACATATCCATTTTTTTTTTATTAGAATTGGTACTCTCAGGAAGACATGACTTATAACAACTATAAAATATTATTTTTTCTTTAATGTGCCAATGAATGTGTGGACGGCAAAAGGTTCAATTGCTTGCGTTCTTTTTTCAGTTTAGAGTTAAAAATTGACAGGAATATATCTATTCAAAAGTTGTCGTTTCCTGTGTGTTGAAATTTTAATATTTTATAAAATTTAAAATTTATAGATTCCAAGTTATAAACATTTCTTATGAATTTTTTTTCATGGCAGTTACATTGAAGAGAAAAAGTGTGCGATTTCCATCGCATTGCGGAATTTTTTAACAACTTGAGACATGCTGCTAAAAGTTCTCACTTAGTCATTTTTGCAATGCATATCATTGGGATCTCGCGGAGAGAGAATTGATTAAATTAAAAAAAAAGTTTGTCATTTTAAAGTGTATTAAAGGTCCACCTTCTAATTAGCTAATAAGTCCTGGTGATGGAAATATTCAGAAATAAATGTAAACATGCATATTGGCGACAAGTAAATTTTGATAATAGAGTTTTTGATTCATTGATTGATTGAAATATTTTAGTTGATTATCATTAGAGTGTAGAATCCCGATAATCTAGAAATATCCTGTCAAAAATCGACAGCATAAGAAACGTTCATATTGTCCTCTAAACACAATGAACCCAAAGAATAGTACTCTCTACTAGAGGATCGTTAAAAGTATAGACACGCGCCCGATATTGTTTGAATATTAAGAAATTGTGTGCAAAACGAAACCTAATTTTGTACATGGATTTAACCGTTTTTGATCGTCGTTCCGGTCAAAAATTAAAAAGTGGCATTTTGCCAATTCCTATTTCAAGAGCCATAGCAGTTAGATACATTCCATATGCTGAAGGTGGATGTAAAAAGAAGCGAAATATTAAACTTTTTGTTATCGAAGCAACATTACATTTTTTGCAATGACGAGATCTGAATAGTGTGCATTGTAAAATTGGCCACCCCGTATGACTTATGCCGTATAGCCTGTTATGAATCTGCAACCCTCTTAAACATCTATAACCATCCACATTTGAAGCAAAGAACTAACAAAAAGGTCTGTAATCGCGTCTCTGTTTATGGTTCCAGCTCATGCTGACGACAATGTCAATGCCGCGGTGCTCTACTGCACACCAGCGCATACGAGTAAGTCACGTGATGAGTTTGTATGCGCTTGTCTTTCTCAATAATCGTTCACATGTAGGGTGAGAATTGGATGCTGATGGTAGCCCCAATGGGTCGTCGTCTGCTTCGTTATCTGAAATAAATTCAAACTAAGTCGAGACTATGTGCAGCTCGATCTTTCGATGTGATGAGCGTATCACACAAATACGTCTTTTCCTTTATATTCGGCCGTCTACATTTAAAATGTTTTCCGAGGTTGATATAAAAAATTAAAGATGTAATATATAAGAAATTAAAAATATAAATATAAGAAATTTTAAGATATGCGATTATTATTAGAATAAGACTTGAGGGTTTCTAAAATGTCATAATGTACATTTAGGTTCCTTTGCAAAACTTAGTGGGAGAGCCTAAAAGCCTGTTTGCAGTAAATTAAACCGTTCGAAAGTTATGGTGAATATGTTTTATGTGAATTATCTCCTTCGACTTGGGTATGTCATCAAATTTTGTTGTTTTTTTCCCTATTTGTAGTTGCTCCATAGTCAATGCAACTGCCGTAGGACCGCCCTGTATGTCTACAGTTTTCAAGATAAGGATGGATGACTTATGTTGTATACATTGTACAGGGTGATTGATTTAAGGAAATCCTCTAAATTTTTATTCTTCTTGCGTTTGCCTATAATTGAGCTATGCCGGCACGTGCCCCTGTAACTGAGAAAATAATTAATAAACTGTACAATTAAATTTCTTCTCTGTAGAGTGGATCCAATTTTTAGCCTACAAATTTCTTGCCGACAGGTGAAAAGTGCATGAGACTTGTGTTACTGCGTTGTGACATGGCTAATAGGGTAATGTTAAGTGTGACAAAAAAAATCGAAAACTCCGCAAGTCTTGCGGAACTACACTTATCTAGAAATTTACTCGCTCGTTTACGTCTTCAACACATTAATCAACGCATCTATAGCAGAACATCGGTCTTGTTAGTTAATAAAAATCGAAATGGATCGTTATACAGCTTTTTTGTTGGTTTCAATAAAATTTATTATTAATTAACACTAATCATCAAGAGCCTTCAACAAGAAACGTTAATGAAAACGGCTAAGGTAAAATCGCATTATAACTAAATACTATAAGGTATTCCAAGGCACTCTGCAAGTGATAATGTCATAGTCAAGTGCCTCGAATTACTTGCTTTTTCACACTTATTTTTGGAATTCCCCATGAATCAAATGTGGCAGTGAGCAGTGACAATCTTAAATAATTAATTATCGTCATATATTCATCATACACTGAACGTTTTTTGTCGATAGCTCTATATAGTTGCAGGCAAAGGTACATTTTTCCAGCGATTTTCCTTGTCCAGGTATTTCGCGCTAGGACTCCTCCTGAGGCCATCGAATTGGTGGCTCGCCTCTTAGAGTACACCCCCTCAGCCCGCATCAGCCCGTTGCAAGCATGCGCCCATGCCTTCTTCAACGAACTCAGGGAACCAGGCACTCGGTTGCCTAATGGCAACGAATTGCCTCCTCTGTTTAATTTTACCGAACAAGGTAAGTAAGATTTACATATTTTGTATATTGTTAGTTAGTGTGTCATGCAATTTAAAGTATATGCAAATGGAAAGTGCGTACATGACTAAGTTAGTGCATACATAAGCATATTTTGATCTCTAGTATTTATGATAAACCTTATAAAGCTAGCAATTTGGGAGTATATAAACGTCATTAAGTACTAAACTGGAACCATGTTGATGACCATGACTTGAATGATTATTACGTTTGTTAAACAAGCATCCGGCATCAGCTGTGAGTCGGGTGCGTTCAGTCCGATCACTTAAAGTATTTAGTACTCTTGAAATAAAGCTATATAAGAACTGTTATTTGGAATACCCGATTTTCCCATATAAACGAACATTTGAATTGAATGGAAAAAAGAATTAAAACAAATAAGTTCCCTGTTGGTAGCCAGGTCGTGTTACAGTTCATTCATAGTTTGAAATTTTTGCGATTCCTGGCTTCTGCAAATGAGTGACTACTGTCAGGTATTTGAAAAATGAAATTAAGTTGCATCGAGCGTAATAACTCAGTTGTCAATTCATTCAAAATGAGTTGCATGATAATAAATAGTACGAAATAGTGTTTAAACCCATTAGAAGTTTGACTTTGTGTGATTTTTACGCGACTACCAGTTGTTTTTTTTGTGAAAGACTTACTAAAATGCGATTTCCTCACTTTGCAGAATTAAGTATACAACCATCCCTGAACAACGTTCTGATACCGCGTGGCATGCAGTCAAATCAAGGCCAGGCGGAAGGTGGGACGACACAGGACAGTAATTCGGCCGGAGGCGGGAGTCAATCAGGCCACGCTCCCGACGCCGACAATTCGACGGTGCCGAATCCGTCGGGATCAGCTGTTGCCTAGAATACGAAGAATGGCTTGTCGCGAACGACGAGAGAGGGAGGAGCCTAGCTCCGGGCGGGGCAAAATTAGTTTTTGTTACGTGCGCGCGTGTACAGAACAGCGTCAAATGGGCAGGGTTTTCTCGGTTGGCGGAATGATTGGGCGGGGAGGCGTCTCCTTAAGGTTTGCTATGCGCCTGGAGGAGTGTGTCTGTGTGTGTTTGCGCATAATTTTTTCCGTTTGTATCCGTATCGGGATTGGGGCAAATCAGGGTGTGCACGCTTTCTCGAGAACGGGCAGGGTTTCCTTGCTATAGATTGTATACCCCAAAAAGCAACTTGCGACAATTACGTGGTGGAGTCCCGATAGCCGGGCTCCGTTCACTGACCTTGCACGTGCCTCTCGGTTGCCGGGACGACCCTTATATAAAATTTCAGTGTACATAGTCTCATTTTTTTCTCTACTAGTTCATTATTAATTAATTTGTATGTATAAAATAGGTGTGTTGTTTGCAACATGGATACCATATATTACGGCAAACAAAACTGGTAAATTGTATAACTTTGTAGTTGGTATCTTTAAATAACCGAGATTTTAAACATAAACCGATTTGATTTTAGTTACATGTTTTCTTTTCTCTTCGTGCCTGTAGTCTAGGTCAGTTCCTAGAAGAAATGGTTTAGTCGACGAGGCTGGTATTTATTGTGATGCTGAACTTTTACTTATATTTATTTTATTGTATGACAGTCGTGTCCAGTGTACGAAGTGGGCCAAGAAATATTGGCCTCGGCGCTTAGAAATTACTAATTGTTAGGGAACCGTAATTTAGCCAAGCATCTTAGAAAAAGAGTATATTCGTATAAAGTCTCTGCATATTTGAACACTTTGGGTTTACGAATACAAAGCACTGTGGCTCATATATCATTGTGGTTCTATATATGGGTTTTCCATTAAATATTTCACCCACGACCTATAAATGCGGATATTTTAGGTAAATTGAAAGGAACGGGATTACTTGGGGAGCACGCAATGTGACATTTTAGCTTGGAAATAACTATTTTTACGTTACCTACCGCCAAGCGCGTTTCGATACAAATAAATCCTCAAAGTTTTCCACAAAAAAGAATTCATTGTTAATAGATGATCATGGCACTTCTGTAAAAATAATCGGCAAGGGCAAGTACAATAATTAGTGCACGTAATAGATAATTACATTTTAATAAAGGATCCCCGAACAAATTGAGTTGTATTGAAGCATCATAAAATTGTTAAAAATTATTATATATTTACATATATAATTTCAAATAAATCAAATAAGTCGTTCTGTGAGAAAATCTAAAAATGAAAATCAAAATTCTCATGAACTCGCGAAACGTTCTTGGAGTAGTTTGATGTCCCTAAGCTGAGTATTGATTGTAACCAGGTAGCACGATACACAATAAATTGAGGGTTACAGGAGATTTTGGCTTTTACCGGTTTATATTGTCTTTCTATTACCTAGAAAAACCGTGTTTGAGTGTTTTGTCGCAAATTGCCTATGGTTACAAATAATCGGACGAGTCGTATGGCGTCAAAACGCAAGCTCAGTGGTCGTGGGAAAAACATCCTTAACATTTTAATTTAACCCTCATAATCTGTTCATCTTTCATACTACATACGAGGTTTGATAAAAATATATCAATAAATTTGATAACTTGACCAACATCAACATCAGATTTACAACCATGATGGCGACTGGAATGATACAATGTTGTCCAATATGGTGCTTGCAACGGGCAGAAGAAATTTTATAAAGTTCTTTGCTGCAACGTTTATTCATTGATTTGAAGCGTGAAGTGCGAATATGCTGATTGTGGAATAAGTTATCTTTACGACGAAACTCGTTCTCCGTTTAAAATCAAAGCAGTGTATAAATTTTCCACATTAGCTGAAACCTTTTCCAGTCTTTATCATTCGTGATGCGTTCATCCAGATGATGGAACTTAAGTCATCTGACCAATTACGTCCATTATTTTTGGCCCAGGTTAACTAATATCGGTAAATTTTAGGGGTCAAAATTACATTTATTTACGAATCGATTGTTCATAATCGAAATCCTTCCATCCCCAGTGTTCGCTACATTGTCGTTAGAATTTATTTGATCTTACCATCTACAAATCTTTGTTTTTTTATTAACCCTCGTATACCGGGCATCTTAATAGTTCTCCCTTATTTATTTTCTTTACTACATTGATTATTAAAACGATATAAAACTATGTGAACATTAAAATATCGAATGGCTTTATAACAGCTGAACTTTAACCGGAAATTGAACTAATGGCGGTCGATTTAAAAGTCGAATAATTAAGTATGAATTTATATCAGCTTACTAAACAGGAATTCAGTAAATAAATTTTGAGTTTGATGGCACACAACTTCGATTTGCGCCAATAGAACCAGTCCATGCCTTACTACGGTCACGATTATTGTTGTGAGGATGCGTCTTAATTGTAAAGAGTAATGTGGTTATAAAATTTCAACTTAATATCTCAAAACGGACCTATGAAATAAAGCCTTAAAAACTTTGGAAGTTTATCAGCTTGCATATAAGTTACGAAGTTTTTGGAACATAGTTTATATGGAAATTTTTCGAGTAGTATAAGTGAATAAATTTCCGTTACAAAGAATGGACCACCCTGCATAAGGCGTAAAAGTTCTACTCATTTCTTTTAAACTTTAACTCTTTTTTGAGATATTAGTTTGAAATTTTAACTGACTCCGATTATGTCGCAAATCACAAACTTCATTAAAACTCGACCAGTTTCAAAATGAATCTTCATTCTATGTCGTATCAGGAAATGCGACTCGCATGAGTCTTAAAATATTTTGGTAACGACTTCAGCATCTCAAGCGCCTTAAACTGTAGATTTTGAGCGTTGTTTAAAGCAATTTTAATTAATGTTTTATTACAGCTTCAAGGAGTTGACAAACGTAATAACTGTAGGATTTGAATTTGTACATTTAGACATATAGTAAACCCAAATAGATAGACATATAGGCCAAATAGTTGAATTCAGAGCAAAATTACCATTTCTTGTAGTTTTATGTCAGCTGAAGATTTCAATGCTTGAGCCCACGAAAGAAGAAAAAATTTATAAGGGAGAACATCATAATCCGCACATTTAATTATGTTTTAGCAGAGAAGGGAGCTATTTGTTTCGTAAACCCTCCTCACTCATTCGTTAAACACGCCTGCGTTTTGCAACCTTAAGATCCTACCTCCTTTTCTAGTCTTTGAATAATTTTAGCTCATATCGGAATCTTAGATACTGTCCAGAAACCTTCCCGAAATTCGGAATTTCGCCTGCTTAAACAAAAATTGAAAGGAGTGCGGATTTTAAGACCCTACCTTACTAATTTTATTTGTTTGGTGTACTGTAAATTCTAAGTCCCTTTATTTTTTTTACGGTTGAATTGCGACCATCGACAAAACTAGATACATATTTTCTACTCTAGGCTATAGATATGCATTTGCTAAAACAAAGTCTCGAAGTCATAGATCCGAGATCCTAAAACCAACTTCGTGTAGATTAGTAATTAATGACATACAAGAAAATATGTATCTAAAAATAGTTGAAACGTCTACTTTAGTAATAACGATAAAATAATAAATAATTATTAGAAATTGGAATGGTCAAAGTAATTTTAAGCTCTTGTGACTGCAGAAGTGCGCGATTTTGAGGGCAAATTTCGGTGCGATCACGGGATGGCTCTCATTTCTGACTGAGAAGCCCTCGTGTTAAATACGTTCTAGGTAGGCAGCTCTGGATTGGCCGAATTTTTGTGACAGTTTATAAACTGACCGTTTTAAACGTTTCACAAAAAAAACACTGTCAGGTTTGTCCAATTTAAATAATACGTGAGGACTCGTAGGTACTATATTACCACCTAACTTTTATAGCTTCTTGCTTTAGAGAGTTAAATGAAATCGAGTGACAAATCTCTATATTTAGCTATAGTAAAGTGCAATGCATTAAAATGTTTACGACTTATCGGTACACAGACACGTCACAATTTAGTAAAAAAGAAGGTGGTCTCTTTTGCCAGATGAACAGTGCTCTCAGTTAGCTTCTCATGCTTCTGTTGTAAAAGCGGCCGTTTTCCTTTAAACAATAAATAATTTGGTGAAATCTTATATCTCTGTGCACTACTGAAATCATGTTGAAACGCAGAACTATAAAAACCGAAACTTGTGTAAAGTGTGTTAATTAAATTATTGATTTATAAAGGATATTTTATTATCTATTATATTCAATTTCGTCTGCTGGATTCTAAATTCAGCATCTTTTGATTAAACTAAATGGCTTATCACGCATTATGGCCCTGTAGATTATTATTTTATGGGAAGCTTGTTTTTATTAATTATTGTATATATTATTTTAATTCAATAAAATAATGAAACTTATTTAAACGATTATTGTTATGGAGGTTACTTTTGTGATTACAGTGAATACTGATGATCTAGAGTAGAACCAGTCAAATATAACATATCACAAAAGGGGAGTTTTTCTTTTAGAGAAGAAATAATATAACGTTCTGTATGATAAACTCGATTTTGATTAAATTAAGCGCCAGATGAAGTAGAAAAGCTAAAAACTTGCCAACCAATGATTGCGATATTTTTTTGCCGATTTTCGGCCAAATGTAAAAAAGCGTCATCGCGTCATCCAAAACTTATAAACTAGGTATTCTAATTCTTAATTCACCGAACCCCCTATTGCACTCTAAATTTGTCAAAATTACGCTACAGTTACAGCACCTTTTGTAACGCTCAATAAAATTGTTAAAATTGCAGTTTTGATTATGTCTATTATTATTGAATTAAAAAATAGTATAGGAACGCAATGTACATATCAGAATAACGTCAAAGCTGGCCTAACAATTCACCAAACATTTACGAAATTCTTTTTGAAGTGTTTCGCATCTGTAAATTCACACTGTGCGAAAATGAATCGTAAAAAAAATGCCGACACTCAAGGTGGATAGATCCAGGATGACTTTTCATGTTTAGCTGATACTCCAATAATATTGAGAAGGACATATTGAAGTTTTAGGCAGTTAAATTAAAGAAATTTTATGACTGCAAAATATGTTTTTCAAATTGTCCAATATTGATTATTGTACAATTGTAATATGTAATTTATTTTTGAACCACATCAACAAAATTTCAAATTGTTCAAATTGGACATAAACTGCTCGTCAACGAGAGTGGGACACCCATTTGTTTGGCGTTTAATTTCTTTTTATAGTTCCTATAAAGGGATTCATTTGATTTTGCTAAAATTTGACAAAAATGTTACTTTTAATTATACGTACCAATTATCGACATCTCGGTCGAGTTATCAGTACAGTCGTCGAACGAATATTTATTATGGTAAGACCTCATGTCTTATGGGATGCATTTTGTCTGAAGGCCCACAAAACACCAAAAATCACAAGCGCTTTAGAGCCAGAGATGTATTTTTGCTAGAGTTCAAGGATTTTGCTAAAGCCAACAATAATTAACTTAATATATAGACGATCAGACATTAGACGCAACACAAGGTCGAGTTATAATAACCTGGTTACATGCCTGCAAATTTTCGAACTTATTATAAAATAAACGAATTAATTATAAGACAAATAATCTATTTAAGATCAAATAAATTTAAGGTTTCCATAATCGCACCAACCCATCTTCACTATAGGAACACAAAAGATTTTGGTGAGGATGATGGGCAATTCCAATCACGTCCTTTTCATGAATCTGAAACAATTTTCAAATTAAGGAACCTCTTGAAAAGTCTCATTGAACTTACGTTTAGAGTTCGCTCCAACTTCCCACTGACAGTGGAAAAACAATAGAGAACCAAATCTTCCCCAACGCAATATATCCAGTCTCCTCTTGGTGACACTGTGGAACAAACAAAATTACCCCCCTCTCTTTTCCCACTGGCAAAGGAACGGACGATTTGTCCTTGAAGATTAATAATTACAACAGTGTTGCTGCGATTGCACACAACGAAATGTTCAAGGTTTTTATGGAAATTGTGAATATTGTTTACTGTGCAGTCGGAGGATCCTAGTGATTTGAAAGTGTTGATGCACTCTGTTGTCTTTATGCTCCATACCTTAACAGAGCCGTCTGAAGAAGCACTGGAATATTAATTTTTAATTGCTAGCGGAACCTAAATAATTTGAATTCGTTTTTGAACCTTAGAATATTGTGACCGTCCTGTGTAAAAATCACTTCATTAACAAAGGAATGGTGCCCACGAAATTCCTTCAAAGTTTTACCCGACTTAAGACCATGTATCCTAACAATAAACGATTTAACAATCTTGAATTTTACTTTAAATCTTAAGTTCACCTAATTGTATGGTCAAATGAAGCACTCAAAACTTGTGTATTATCCCTGGAAAATTGTAAACACGTTATTCCTTTACTGTGCGCCTTTTCTATCTTTCTTAGACAGAGACCAGTAGTTATCCTCCACACTTTAATACGTCCAGCTTGGGATCCTGTGACCAACATTTCACTGTCTCTAGAAAAAGCCATGCAAAGCACTGCATGCTCCATCATCATGAAGTTTTCCTGCAACGTCCTCAATAACTCACAGATCTGCAGTTGTGATACTTGTTTTACCTGTGCTTGATACTTCAGATCTTTCCTAATTTTTCCTGTGGTGAAATTCCAAACTTCAATAATCCCATCCACGCTCCCTGTTATTAAATATTGACCATCTGGTGAAAACCTGGCGCACTCAACATGAGACTTTTGTCCAAACTTGATTTGCTTTGCCATCTGGGTTGGGAATGTTTCATCTTCTTGCTCTCTTACAGCAGCTTTACCCCTTTTTTTACACAATATCATTAAAAACTTTTAGAAAGTAACGACAATAATAAGGGGGAGATCAAAATTTTCAATATTCCTCGTCGATGACGTCCCTGAGGACACTATGCATGTATTTCCATGACTAGTCTCCCCCAAGGAAATCAAACTTGTAGTACCTACCTAAACAAATCTATAGTGGTTCCAGGAGGTAGAAGACCTTGATGTTGCTGCCATTTTAATGCCTGCCCAAGTAGCGCCAGTAGACGCGAAGAAGGGACCACTGAAACTTCCCCTGAGAGAGCATGGGCGATTGCAGCCCTTCTTTTCTCCTTACTGCTACCATCTGGATAAGCTTCCCTTGGATCAAAATACGACCGCGCCAGAAGATTTTCTAGAAACTGTTATCTAGACCTATCACGAAAAATGGAGTAACATTTATGCCATACCTAAATGAATATATCTCTCAGGCTCATTTTGCTTGAGCATAATCATGGGATCAGTCTGACGCAACAAGGACCTTGCTGCTCCTAGTTCTCTAAGTTCAATGAGCTCTAACACAATCTGTAGGTAACAAATCTCTTTAATGAACTATTGATTTTTTTATTAGTAAATATGCTTGCCTGCTCATATAAGTCTATTAGTTTTTTGTCAGGCAATTTTAATGACTGAATTGCTTTTAATACGGTGTCCCAGTGACCATTATTTATGTCCGCACAGAAACCATCTATACTGTCCACTGTATTTAAAGTGACCCCAGTTTCCTCCTGTAAATTTGATTTTTGATTTATAAAGACTGTCAAAATCTCTGGAAAGCTTAATGAAGGTGTCTCATTTAAAAATTGAATTCCAGTACCTGTGTGTTCTTTACTAGCTCAGGAGTGAGTTGATAACATAATACTCATCTCAAAATATGCACAAGTGTAAGTTGCATCATTACCAAAAGAGGTGAATGCAAAGGTAAGTGACATAAAAAACCAAACGTTTGATATTTACAAGTCAATTTTGGGAAGGAAAACGGGATATACATTTTACAAGTTATTTAGATGGATCTGCTCAGAATCAAGCCTTAAATAAGAATATTACTACTGCAAATGTAAGTGCTCAAACATCTATGTGTAGTGATAAATGTCTTTTCCTCAAATACATCCAAACCGTTTTTAGTACTAAATGAAGAATGGACTTACCTGAAGTGTATGTAACGTCCTATAAAGGTTCGATTCTTTTAGATATTGCTGGATAAGCCGAATAACACTAGAAAATTAATAGATGGTAAGAAGAGATTTCGATTATTTGCTTCATTTGAAGAACTTACTCGGCAGATTCAATTTCAATCGACATTTTCTGTAATTTGAATAATATATCTCAGATCGTTATATCTAAGAAATTATATTTCAAGTTAAAAATTACTGAAAAACACAACAGCTACAACACAATCATTGTAACCTTAGAAAATGGAAAAATATGAGGGCCAATTGGGAATAGCTATTATTGGATCCACTCCGCACACGCTTAGGTGCAAACACTCTGAACGCGACACATACCCCAAATTATCTTTCCCGAAAAAGCTTATTGTCAAATGACAGTATGGTTGGATACGGAATGTGGAAATTCCGACTTCTGAAATAATATTTTATGTTGTGTCAAGTGTCAAGTCCGAAACTTAAGTCTAAAAAATATTGAAAAATATACACATAAAATACTATATTAATACAATCATATAATATTAATATAAAATCGTTCCCTACAAATCTGTTTGTAAGCATTTTTAAATAACTCAAATGTTTTTATCGCTTTGCATAATTTCGGAGTGTAAAGTGCTCAATAAAAAGTAGCCAGCACCCAAAAATTTTAGTTATTTTGACCAGATTCTAAGGACATCTGTACAAAAAAATCAAGAAGAGGAATATCTATGTTAAAAAATGGCTGATGGTCAAGGAAATCTTAGCAGACGTAAAAACACAGGCACAGTTCCAAAAATAAAATATTCCAACAATGCAGTAGCCATGCATTCTTCACTAGATCAAATTAGAGCATCAAGAATGGCTAATAATCTCGTAAGGGGCCTTAGTGCTTATTACTATATTTCATCTCATAACGTATTTATAACCTCTTCCTGCCAATTTTGTGGGAGGAAGATCTAAAAATAATGTTCAAAAATAGGACTTTGGTAGATTATTCTAGTACAGTAATGTCAACATTTTAGTCTCCTTCTTGGCAAGTGCATGCTGATTCTTCGAATTTTATTCAAAACAAAAGCAGGAATCAGCGGAACAGGTACTCTGCCATGGATGTTAGTGTAGATAGTGCAGAGGTTTCTAGTGGTTTAGTTAATTATTCAGGTAAGAGATTATTATTTAATAAATTATTAACATGTCTTATGAGTTTTTTAACTTACTTTGTTTTGATTTTAAGAGAATATGTAACTTACATTATTGAAAAGTGTTTCATTTATAAGGAATTGAGTTTTTAATAGGGTCTACTTATATTACAAACTCAAGAAGGTCAGGGAACTTTATTTCCTATGTAATATGACAAAACATAGATATTGTAATTAGATTATATTTTTGTACTTGAAGCTTAAAGAACTCTCAGGGTAAAATACCGTTATAGCTCAGGGAAATTGGGTCTAAATTTAGAAAATATTTGGCTAGTGGCAAGATTGATACTATTGTGAAACTCTGTTGACTCATTAGATATTGACATAATTAAATACCATTTATAAATTTCAAAGTTTTGGGGAATTTATTGGGACATTAAAATTAGACTTAATAAGTCCAAGTTAGTAAACACACAATTTAGCCTTGAGGATGCCAATCTAAGAAGAACATCTCACACCTACCAGTGCAAGTAAAATTGTAGGAGATTAATCATAAGTGATTTAATTTTCATAAACAAGATATACAGGGTGTCACTGAAATGGTGGTATAACTCTTGATTAAAAATATCTGAACCAAAAATAAGGCATTTTATATGGACTTCCTTATATCCAATGCTGCTTTATATTTGTCTGTTGAAAAGTTTTTGCCAGACATAGAATCTCTATAAATAAAAATGTCCATGATACCTTGGAATTCATGATTGTTGTTAGATCAAACATGAAAAAAATTCCCTTTCAATACTCTTGATAGGTCAATGATTCAGAATTCTGCAACATACAAAGAAACTCAATATTACATAATCCTTAATAGAAATTCACTATTACTTGATGAGAAAAAAAATCCACATACATTCCACAAAAAAATTAAAAAACTTTTTTAATTAATACGGACTTGAGACAGAGGGATACACAGTTGAGAAGTGAAACCTAAAAAATATTCAATTTTAAAGTCCTAAAAAAACTTTGAGTTTTTAATTCATTCCAACTCAAAGTAAAAAAATACACAGTTGAAATCTGCAATCCAAAAAAAATCTTTAGAATTCAATATTAATTCTTAAAAAAATCAATAGTTTATTAAAAAAAATTAATTTTATTTTCTGAAAAAAAGCAATTAATAATTCGCGGAAAAAATCTTCAAAACGATTAGAGTTTAAAATTAATTTCGATATGAAGCATTGGCACACCCAATTGGAACCTGAAACAAAATAAATTCATTATAATTTGAGCAAAAAGTCTTCAAACATTTAGTGTCGAATAAATATCGACTGGATGCAGAGGTGCACCCAATTGGAATCTGAAACAAAAGTAATTCATTATTAACTTCCGAAAAATGTCTTCAAGCATTTATAGTTTCGAAATAATTTCGATTTGAGACAAAGACGTACACAGTTGGGACGTTAACCACAAAGGAACAGTACTAATTCCTTAAAAAAGTTTCGAAAACCTTCGAAGCAGCCTAAGTTGCCATATCTTCTTTCGGCTACGTCACCAGATGCTTTTAAGTATCTTTCACAAAGGTCAATATAGGAAATAATGTCTATTTCAACTAATATTCTAGTTAATCGTTTGTATTGCCCTAACGAATCTCAAGAAACAACAATCAAAACTCACCCCCGCGAACCAAAGTCGTGAGCCGGATCACACTAGTAATATCCACTTTTAATCACTAAATGACACTTAAACCACGCTATTTTCATTTACTAATTCATGAATGCACCAACGGCGCACCTCACAAGTCTTTAAAATAAAAGAAAATCTAATTATTTCAATTGTTAATGCAGAGCAGAGTACGAACGTCTTGCTCGTCGCCACGCTGACACTGAAGTGAATCACATTCGAATCATCTACGAAGTGATATCGGTACGAAAACATGCAAAAAATTTACACCTGCTTTTTGTAAAAAAGTACAGCTGATCCGGCTAGGAAACGATACGTGATAGGAAGAAACATGCAATGTTTCAAGATTTAGTAAAAAGGGAGGAAAGCTACAAATTTAAAGGAATAGTTTGATTATACAAACACGCTCCAATTGAATAAAAGATATATTTCTTATTGCAAAGAGAACTTGATCGAAAAAGAAGTCTGAGGTTTTTCCAGAACATTACTAATCTAGAATTTAACACCGTGTTAAATACGTCTTATTCATAATTAGTATATGTCGGATCATCAATAGGAAGGTTTTCCGTGATGATATAAAGTATTTAGTTTACTTTTAATAGCAAGAATAGAAAAAGGGCAAAACAAACGAATTCGCTACCACACGAACGCTTCTCGTCACTTTCCAATCTAATCTGCCTGTTCCTTTTTGGTTTCTGGTTTTCCAAATGTCGCGAGTCTTTCAAATCCGAAGGATAAGGTACCTGCTAGTCCCTGTTTCCCACGAAGGTTCGCACACATGGCCTCTCGATTTCGCCCTTGGTGGTAGCGACCTTGTTCAACGGAGCTTTTCCTTAAGGTGGCACTGTCAGCCTTCCCTTCGTCATATTATCAGCTCATAATATTACACTTTATTACTTAACGACTAATAAATCTTCGACACCTACATATGTATATAATAACGATTAAGTTACCATCAACCTTAATTTTTCCTCTCGGTTTGTTAAACTTAATAACGTCGAAGGCCGACTAATATATGTTAGCTTATAAATTTAATTACCTTGTAACTATAAGCATTATGTCGCCACCCTGCAGTGGCAACTCTTCTTACATCAAATTGTCCAAAAATCATTTTGTCAAATGGTCTGCGTAGAATTATGAAACGCATGGAAGCGATAGATATGAGATACTTTTTTAGACAATTACTTCACGCGCTGCAAGGAGCAGTTTTCTTTCGTCCAATTAACCAGAATTTGTAGTTTTTATTAATATTACGTTGCTAACTTATGCAGGCAACAATTCCAATATTTGCAATAAATACATAAAAATAATTATCCCTCATGATGAGCTTCCTGAAAGCTTTCTTATCATTTATTTTTATATCGAGAATTATTGAGAGCTCGATTACGATTGGTGCTTTCTAGTTCCATAGATATCCTACTAATCAATCGGGATGGTATCATTTTTTTTTCCAATTTTTGGCGTTAAAGTTATCGATTAAGACTCGTACAGAGGGTAACAAAAATATAAACTTTTATTGAAATAAGTCCCGCCCATGACAAAATATGTCAATTTACGGAGTAACACTTAGTTCCCGAATTAGTAAAAATCGATCTATCTGCCTTTAGCAATTATTTCGAGAAATTTGAGAGCTTTGCGCCCTATAACAGCAAAATGAAGCAATATTAAATATGGACAAGCTTGCCTGGAACGGTTTATTTATGATTCAGAAATTTTTGGTCCGTCATTTCAGGAATACCCTGTATATAATTTGATCATTAAATATAAAATGTTATTATATCAATATATTTGTCATTAATTATTCAATTATTACTATAAGTATAAGTATTAAAGTTCGGTTGTATATTTAAGTAGTGAATGGCGTAACTCCCGCTAGTAGCTCTTCCACATCAAGAAGGAACTCAGTTGGATCAAGTCTTAAGTGCGATAATATTACCAGATATCCAGATCGCAAGCAGATTGAAGATAAATTGTCTCAGATTAGAGAGTATTTGGAAGTAACCAGTTCCCTGATGACCAGTATAAGAAATTCTGACGAACAGGTGAATAACTTCTTTTTTTTTTACATTTTGCATATTTTTGTATTTTACATAGATTTTTGATATTGATGAAAAAACGAATTTATTGCAAACTAGAAACGATTTATTGGACAGTGAAAAAAAGCTGTCAAATCTTCTGGAAGAGATTGATAAAAGTGAAATGGCTGAAGCCCAACCCGTTCAGGTGATTATTTTGTATTTTGCTTGTGATATGGTACTAATGAATCTAACAATAGTGAACTTTATGTGTGTGAATAGTTAACATGGTTATCGAATTACAATGAAATATGTGGCTTAGAAAATGTGAAAATTGAATATATTTCCCAGTTCAAGTGCAAAGAAGTCAGCTAACAAATTAATTTTAGAATAAACTGAAAAATAAAGTTTTCCACTTTCCCCTTAGGTTTAATTTTTTTTTATTCAATAGTATGACAACAATTATTATTTTGGAATTGTGTTGCAAAAAAACGTAAACAATTTTCCCCTCTGCACGCGTTTGTTTGAGAGGAAATGTAACGGTCTAAATTGCGATTAGTATAATAAGGCATCTAAAACACAATACTTCAATTTCATTAACTTGTTGCCGCCAAATGTTGAAAATGTCCCTATAAGGCTCTATGTATGTAATCTAGACATACCGTGTACAAAATTTCAATTTAATATGTCAAAAACTCAAGAATTTAAAACCTTGAAACTTAAACATGCTATATCTCAGTAACGAGGCATTTACGGAGATTCACATTTTCTCTGGAACCCCCTGGATACCGGATGAAAGATCAAATGACAAAAAGAAAAAAAATCACTCAATGTAAAAGTTGGTGGAGGACATACAGGCTAATTTTGAACCCCCACCTTGAAAACATTTTAATTGTGTGTCTCCATTGAATTTCATTTTCTTTTCAGTTTCAGTATTTTTCAATAGTTGATAGAAACAGTTCCCCGACAGTTATCCCGAATACATATATTTCTTACATAGAAACACCAACGTTTTAAGTTGAATATTTTTTGAGCACGTAGTTTTTCATGGTTTATATCATTTAAGTGCATTTGTTTTAGAGCCTAGCAAATGCGGATAACTATTCAGAAAACAGCGCCGAATACATAAAACGAGCAGAATCCGATTTAGAGAGTTTCGATAATGAACTAACCACAATGAGAGATCAGCAGCTGTCGGCACTGAAATGGAACCAAAAAGCCGAAAATCGTTTAATGGATGCCAGACGCCTGCAAGAGAAACTAGTCGCTTCAGCGCACTGTATGTTCATTGTAGTAATTTTTAATTTTTTTCCATTTTCAGTTATAATAAATATTTTTAGCTAGCAATCAAGTAAATTTAGGCAGTCAAAAAAGCAACAAGAATCTGACTTTGGCAGAATTTGATGTTGCTATCAAAGAGTTGGAGGAGCGGGCGAAACACCTCAATCACAATAAAACGCCCAATGAGAACCAACTTGTAAACCCCAGTGATAAACTTCTGTCAGAGATGCAACATTTACAGAATCAGATACTTACAATGCATGATGCCAATAATGAGAGAGAGCAGTTAATACATGTAAGTCCTCTATGCTGAATTTTCAAAGCACCAGTTTAATAGGTTTTAGACAATCGAGATAGTGAGTTACGATCCCAGCAAGCAGAACTGAAGAAGAAACTAATCGAATTACAGAATAAAAAAGATCAAGTAGATCAATTGGTAATGCAACTGCAAGTGATGGATGAAGAAAATCAAAGTGATGTTGGTAAGAGTGCATGAATTACTAATTTTGATGAGGTGTTCAATGTGTTATTCTAGCGATAGGAAATATTGTGACAATGAAAGATCAACTCAGCAAATTGAAAGATATGTTGGAGGTTGTAAATGCCACAAATCCAGAAGAAGCTCAGGTAGCTGCAAATGAGATTTGTCTCAGAGCAGAAAACTTACAAAATGAAATTGCAAAACCCAGTCACAGGAGAAATGATAGTTTTGTTGAAAATCGGTAAGACTTTAATTTACTAATAATAACATATAATGTTTGATGCAGTTTAGATAATCACGTTTCAAATGAAACATATCAAAAACAAGTTAATAAAGGGCAGCGGAACCAAGGTGCTAAACCCAAACAACGAACCAGCAGTATAAACGAAAAGATTGCCCTTCAGATGGAGTTGGAAGCGAAAAAGAGGGAACTAGAAGAAATCATGGGAAAGCACAAAGCCTCGACTTCTAATTTGAATCATGACGTAGGGGGGAATCCAGTGAACGATATGTCATGGAAACCGCCTATTTTCAGTCAAGACCAGTGTAGCGATGATCGGTTGTCAAGGTAAGTGTTAAACATGCATTGTTTGTAAAAAGGCTGTTTTAGTCCTTTCGGGAATATCGAAATGACGTTTACTTTAATGGGCATTTAAAGCATTTTCTCAATGCGACATTCTCATTAAAAAATCGTTAACCTCTTTGTGCGAAACTATTTACATTTTCACTTGGAATCTTATATATAACTGCTTTCGATCCGATACTTAGTGCACAGGGTGGCTTTCGTTTCTTACGTAATACAGAGCAAACAGTGATAGATGCCAAGAAAGTTTAAGTTGCGTGTTTACGATCTTAATTTTTAAGCTTAGTTTCTTGTTAACCAATATGCTCGTAGAAATAATATTGTTCCTAAGGTTCTCGGAAAATGTCTTTCCTGCATTTGCTTCGTTGTTGAAAATGCAATTCGCACCGTTTTTACAGCGGCATCTTAAATTATGAAATCTTGCAGCGATGGGGATGAGCGTGGATACCCAGAACATCGCGACGGCGGGAATAACGTTTTCCCTCAACCCGTCAACTCGTATCAAAACTACAGAAGCAAACGGAGCATCCTTGACAATCGTTCAGAGGGTGAACGTCCGTCAGATCGATTGCATAGTTTATCCCAAACGCCAGAACGAAATTTAAGAAGCCTCTCTGTGAATAGGTCCGATATATCCAGGCACAGTTCGCAAACTGTTGCAAACAATCAAAATCAAGAAAAAGTAAACATTTTTTTAAATGTAATATCGCATATAAACGTTCATTTTAAATTCACTTCCAATTTCAGCTTCAAAAACAACTGGAGTTAATTAAAAGTCTGTGCGATTCAGTGTTAGAACAAAACACTAGTAACATTCAGCAAGTGCGAAACAACATAACCCCGTGCTCGGTTTACTCTGAACAACAAAGGGTGTCGTGTCCTCCCAGCCCGTTCAGACCATCCCAAAACCAGCTGAACGTGTTTCAACCAATCGCCGAAATCCCGTGGGGACAAAATAATTTGCAAAACGGCGCCCATCCTCCGGACTACCAAAACTGGGTGGCGACCAATACCTTGCAAACACAATCTTTCATGTTAAACACCTTGAACCAGTGTTGCCAAATGTTGTGGTTGCAGCAAAAGGAGGTGGCGCAACTCAGACATACCGTGAATATGGTAGTTATAGATATTTTAGTTTGGTCGCGGTTGAAATAAATCGATTTGCAGCTTCAAGAGAGACTGGAAGCGCAAGCCTACAATCACGCAGGAAACCTCCATGTTCCTCCCTATAACCAACCCCCAAACAACCACCTTCGAGTCCCGAATGTCCCCAAAACTAATCAAGTGTCGGCAGCTTGCTCCATGCCTAATTTGAATCAGTGTAACGCAGTATCTAATAGTGAAATGGTTTTTGCTAACAACGAGCAAATACCTAACAGTGCTCTATTGGAGTCTTGTTTGAATAATGTTAGTGATGTCGGCATGCATGCTAATATGAATTCTAACCTTAATCAGCCGATTTGGAACGGGCAGGCGTTGAACAATCAAGTCGCCCCCGGCAATCGGGCCAACAATTATTGGGACAATTTTCGGAGGTAATTACGTTTCAATTCGTTAGCTTCTAATTTATTGCAGTTTTCATTAATTTTTGTTGTTTGCATTTATGTTTGTTGTCACAATTTATTGTCTATTCCACTTTCTCCTCGATTTAATCGCCTGTGAGTCTCTTTGGCACATCGATATATGTTGTTTTTGGTAAGTCAATGGTATGAGTGGTCAATCGTTCCTACTCTCGCGGAAACATCGTAGAAGTTGTAAGGTTCTACGTTACGTGAATGTTATTTTCAGTTATTCCCGTCAGAATCAGTTATCCTCCAAAAACAGCGAAAGTAGTATCCACAACGCAGCTTCGGGACTAGATAGGTTTCATTTGGATCGAGTGAATCCTTTTCCGTTAACGTCGGCATCTAAGACCAATTCGGAGCACTCTTCCACCAATTCCCGTGACAACACTCCTCGAAAGAGGAGTTTTAAACGTAAGTTTTGCTTTAATAATTGTGTATTTTCGCGGCATTTACTATTCAGTATGCGTCGAAAACCCATCCAAAAAAAATATTCTCGACACTTTCTCAATTCAGGTGAGGTATTTTTTAGGCACAGGATAAATAAAGAATAAATAAGAAGCATCAAATGCAGAAAACTGAAATTCACAATTTTGCATGACATTTGTCATAATTTTCCATGGCATTGAATATTGAATATCGGCATTCGTTCATGATTATAGAGAAAATAAATTTTTAGAACCTATTACGTATGAGAATTAGTATAACAATAGTGATTCATCGAACGTGTAACACCCTGTCACTATATGATAAAAATTACACCACAATAAGAAACAGCCACACTGCGAAGCCCTTTTATCTTTGTAAGTTAGATATGTATCAATATCATCGCAAACTTAACTGGATATAAATTAAATCACTTAATTTCATCATTTTGACAGTGTTAGTTAAACTGATATCTTTAACGCAGTTTCAAGGCATAATGGTGAAGCTGCAAATCTATCATCTGGCGATCAACACGCGCCGCCTCCAGATGTATTGAATATCAACCAAAACGTGCATAAGACCACTTTCGAGCAGCCGCACAACAGCAGCAGTCAATCAGAGCCTAGATTCAGCATAGGGGATCTGGAACTAGATCTAAATAGATTGCTCAGTATCAACTCTCAACATACTAACTTACCCTTGGGAGACAGTGTAGCTGATGAAGCCAGTAACGCATCCGCCGAGCTTTTAACAGAAATGAGCACAAATGGTCCCAAGTATGTGTTTTATTTAGAGAATCCTGAAAGTATGAGATTATCTTACTATTGAAATTAGGATGTTTTTGATGAAATTTGGGTATTGGAAGCTGAAAAAAATCGTTTCGCATCTACTGCAAATATCTCCGACATTGCTAGATTTCATGGTTTGCGAAATCAGTCAATGTTTAATTTTCAAATGGAATGTCTCACAATTTTTGTATTATATTATTATTTGTATAATAAAATTATCTTTATAATACAGAATACATAATATATCTAAGCGATTAATTCGCGCAGGTGATCCTTTGGGTGAACCCTCTCATTTAAAGTTCGCTAACGAAATATGTTGAGAATTCCCCTAAGAATCCAAATATTAAATAAAATGATAACTGTTTCTTTAAAATATATATAACTTGTTATAACCTGTTTGATGTCTTCTAAGTCTTACTGGATGCCGAATGTTCTTTTATCTTTGATTATCTTCTTTGAAATGTCTCATTAAAGTTGTGCATATTACCAGAGAGATAATTCTTTTTTTTAGTACTTTCGTAAAATTTTATATGTATTTCTATACCACAGACTGATTTCAAATTTTGTGATTAGAAATAAACTAGTGGATGAGTTGAGGGAGAACGTATATAAAGAAGTAGCTTCGCTGATATCTGCCAACGAGGCCAGGCCACACTTTCTAATACAGCTCTTCAGAGATTTGCAGAAAATAGAATCCGATTCGTTAAGACTTAAAATTTTGCAGTCCGTTCAGAATATACTGACTCAGTCTATGAATTGCGCTTTAAGTGTAAATTCGCGACAGGTGACTATTCTGATTATTCCAACTTTAAACCTAAAGCATTATAATAGATTTGTATTTTAGTTGAGGGAGGTAGATGTTCCATTATCTGAATCGGCAGAACAGACGTCTGCCTGGCTGAAATCCACGAAGCAATTTTCTTCAGATATTCTCAATTTACGCCTGGTAGAATATATTTTAAGTGAAAGATTTTTAAGTAAAATACAATGTTTTGTAGGAAGGTGACGAGCCTCTTTTACAGAATTCACATAAGGAGATCGTATCATTGCTGGAAGCCAAAGAAGAGGACATCATAGGCAACCATCTTTTGTCCAATATTAAGCAGATATTTCTAGAGAGCGAACTATTCAAGGATTCGGTAAAAGATGCCGTCTTCTTGAAGCATTTTTCGAATGTTTTAAACGATGTATTGGAACAGTACCGAGGCAAAAGGTGAGCATTAGAATTGAGGTTTGGGAGGCGTATGTGTTCTGCTCTTGAGCAGAGCTACCCCCATAGAAACAAACGATTAAATTCCTCTCTCTGCATTTTAAAAATGATGCGTTTAATTTCTGAATAGTGACAGTTTGATACAGTTTACTCTTCGGTGTAATTCATCTTATTAAAAGAACGAAAACGACTGTTTCTAGTATAACACGTCTGTAGGGTGCGCGACATCAAAACACATTTGATACAAACCATTGGGGACTTGTTGCAAGGAGAGCTGTCTTTTATACATCTTATACAGGAAACTATTCCCGAGAGCTGCACAACACATGATAGAAAAGAACTTGTATCATTTGCCGCTAATAACACCTTGTATGACATAAGTGCTAATTATCAAGGTATTCGCATGTTTATATTGTAATGTGCGAGTTTTTAAAAATTAGTTTTTATAGGCCCAATACAGAACGGTAACATACAGAATGATGATGACTTGACGGAAGCTGACCAAAACAGGCTAGGTCAAAATGAAATGGAGGAAGATGAGGGTGCTGTTGGTGGAGTTATTGAGTCCCCTGAAGGAGAGGCTCAAGTACGTATTCTTATTGTGGACCTACTCGTTATTGAGCTGTTAAATATCAAGCTAGTTTTTTATCAATCTAGTCAATATCTAATCTTTGTTTCAATATTTCTATGTAAACTATTTTGAAGTCAAAAAGTTGACAGTACATTAATAATTTGGCCCTAAGTGGCTACCGAGTGCTAATTATGATGTTGATTTTTCAGAAACAACAAGAGGAAATTTCGACAATACCAGTCTTGGAGTTTCCAACTAATGGTGAAGGCTTAGACCAAGTTCCTACGAGGCTGCAGACTAAAATTAAATCTGGAACTAATACGCCTACTAATGGTACGTACTATTTTGATCCATCAATTTTTTTAATTTAAAACTCTTGAATATTTTAGATCTGCTTTCGTCTCATCGTGACAGCGATCCTTACTAAAAATAGTCTAAACTTTGAAAGATTCTTAAGAGATTGTGTTCTGCTAAAAAAGTGGATGGTGATTCTGGCATTCGGGCTGAACTTTGTTCATAATAAATTTGAATCTCTATTGTTTGCTATAAAAAAATCGTTTATGGAAGATTCCTTTGGAATTATATTTATTGAATATGTGCCAGCCAGAGAAACTAATTGTTTTTATCGTTGCTTAGTTTAAATTCGAGAAAGTTATTTTTTTTATATATATATTACAGATTTATGTAATTATTATATCCCAGTATAAATAAAGCGGATATTTAATCTAGATTGTTGTTTTATTTTGACCAACTAAAAATAAATCCCTTGTAAGGTGTTGGAAAATATTGTTTAGAGAATTTTAAAGCAGATTTTACGTCAAAAAATGAAAAACCAACTTCTATCAGGCTACTGATCCGAAAACTTGATATGATTTTTTGTTAAAGTATAGGGTGTTCATTTCAAAACTGATTTTCAATATTTGTTTTACAACTCCTACTGTTAAGATATTTGGTGCGAATTTGCGGCGACTACCTAATCACGCTTAAAGATACATAATATAACATTTCAGCTAGAGCCGGCAGTCTACAGGGTGATTTTAGTTTTTAGGTCAGGCCCCTCTTTAGTCTTCTAAAATGCTTAAGTATCACAACTGCGTGGTGTTCAATTAAAACTATGTAATATGAGAAACAGTTTATTTGAAATACAGATGATATAAACATAGAAACATACAAAAAATATTTACTTTTTTAATTCATATGATGATTTTTTATCAATACATAAAAACGACTTTTGCACAATATACACATCAGAGTTTATAAACTGACTTACAAGCCTGGTGTATTTAATAGGACAATATATCAATGGATATAAAATGTTTTATACAATCAGTATTTTTTATATCTCAGAAATAGAAACTATGTTTATATGATAAAGGATTTTAGTCATACTAGGGTTGGTCTCCTGAATGATGCCAATAGATAATCGGGGCAAAACATATAAATAGGATATACAATGACAATAATTACTTAATACAGGTAGTTGTCTGGTGATTAGTTTCAAGTTAGATGTGCTCAAACGAAACATTGAGGAATATTGGACCACCCTTGTTATCTGATAGTTTAAACAAAAATCTTAAACATACTTTCCTGAATAAATTACATGTGATCTCATAGCCACAGCTACCTTTTACTTAATAATTAAGGATCACCAGATATTTAATATGCTAATCACCTTCAGTTATTAAATTTTCATTTAAGATTGTTTACAAGGCATTACCTGCTTTGATTTTTTAATAGTGATTAACTACCAATGATCATTTGCTCCAGTTGCAGTTATAAAGCACTGTGTGGATTTCCAATGTATACAACTGAATGCAGTGGAAGCCTGAAAGTGCTTCATGACTCAGACAGGCAATTACAAGTGTATTGCTTAAACATAATCCATTTTAAGTTGCTAAAGTACCATTGTCAAAAATAATGTGTATTGCGACTTTGTCACTGGCAACATCCCATTATGGAGGGACAGGGCCATTGTGAAAATCATCAAATGAGTATTTAAATGAAGGTACTCATACTACAAATGTACAAGTTTTCATATAAATTACCTTCTGCCTAATTTTTACACAATATTACTATATTGCTCTTATACTTAAATCCTACAGAGAAGACACTTTGGTGTTAGTTGCAATCCAATGGTAATAACTACAACCATGTGTTTCACGTAACAAGTCTTCTTCCAAATTCATTTTTGAAGGTGAAACCTTTTGTGAGTGTTGCATTAATTTAGTCACATCTAAAAAAAATAAATACATTTTAACACTGAGGTCATAGTTATATTTTTAACTATTTTTAGCAAATACAATGATGTGCTCATAACTAAATATTTACCACATAGCCGCCTTCGCTTCCAACTTTCAGGACTATCATTTTCTAATTCCCTACGACGTTTGCAGCTCAAAAATTCCAGATCTTCCTGTCGGGAGTCTTCATCTTTGGAAATCTTTTGACATGTTTCCGTTTGCATGGGTTCAACATCCACAGGCGGCCGTAAAGGTTGATAACCGTAATAAACATTTGAGGATATGTTAGTTAACATTGATTTTTGCTGATTGGCATTCGCTGAAGACGTCGTCTGGAAACCACTTAATCTCAATGCATTCGCTGGCGAATTATTCAAGATGTATTCGTGCATTTTTGGAGATGATTAAAGATGAACCGTAATTTGTAACGGTTTTAATTCAAAATTAGTTCTAGTGCGGCTTTTAAAAATCTCAAAAAGAAAATGTTTCAAATTATGGGGTTAAGATTTTAATATGTTTGTGCATCACTTGTCATTTCGATTAATCCCTCCAACGTTGCCAAGGTGTGGATTATGGGAATTTTCAATATTCTAATATTTGTGAATAACAAACAATCATAATAATCCGTCCTATTCTAATTAAATATACGTAACACACATATAACGAACTGATAAATATCAATTTTTACTACCGATTTAAAAAACATTGCTTACAGTGATTGAACCGTGAACCACACCCAACGTTGCCACATTTCACACAAATGATTATCAACTAATTAAATTTTACTCATTTATAACCCAATATTTATAACCTTGTCATTTTTGTCATCGTTTGCTTTGCCCGCCTAATTTTTTTTTGTTCCTTGTGAGTTTCCCCGCATTTTAATGAAATCGCATCAATAATGTTTCTTAAGTTAAATACACGACATACGCACGTATGAATTGTACATCCATGAAATTGGAAAGAAGATAGACTCCGTGATGGAGCTTCTCTGAAGAAACAACGGAAGTAAGTCTAATGATTTTTCAATTGTATTAACACCTTGGCCAATTGGAACGATTATCGACGAATGCTTACGGAAACAAATTAAGGGGTGCCAGAAAGGGCGGCTGGTAAAACTTTTGAGGATATTGAAAGTCTATTCATAAGGGTCAAAGGCCATAAAATTCTTACTTACAGAGCAGGGACATGAACTGGAGTATCAACTTCACCTTTTATCCCTCAAGCCTAGACGGATCTTAAATTCGGTCAAAACTACTCTCACCACTTTAACGTTAAATAAAAATACCAAAAATGCATAAATGAAACTAGTGATCTGCGAATATGTATATTTCTGTCTTCAAATAATGACCAACAATTGGCTTGCCTATTGTAAACTCAAGACCTAGTATAGATCTTCAAAAACGCAACAACTATTAACACAATCGACCGGCTATCCACTATAAAAACGACTCCTGAATGTACAACGTTTTGTATTTTATACAAAAATTGTTAAATTGTGTATATTTAGGGTCATTGAGAAATAGATAATACACCATTGTCAAACAATCAAACTGTTATAAACACCAACACTAGACAGAGTATAAGACGGTCCCATTAAGTGTATATATCCTTATCCCAAAAATTATATTTGGCAGGGAAAAAAGTGGCATGAAAGTTTTCAATATTATATAAATATATTTTTTGAGATGTTTTCGTATCTACAAAATATCGTAATAAGCTGGAAACAAGAAGCATTGTACTTTTAAATCACACTGCCAACTGACATAGTTTCTGAGATAAGGAAACATGCATTCTTTAAGGGGCCTATACCTACTGTACCCCAATTCTTGACACAAGAATTGCATGCATGGGAACTTTCTATTTTGGCAAATATTCCATCACAAATGGAAAATTTGCTTGTTTTAAATGAAAAAAATAAATTAATTAAGCATTGCTTGTGTGAATCCACGTTTCAGTACCTCCAGCACCGCGCGAAACCATTTCATTGGGATACGTTACCAAGAACAGTTCGTGGCCGTTCGTGTATCTAAAAGAAATAAACATTGGGGGGATCGGAAATCATACGCGGAGCAAAATACTTACAAGTTTCTTTTGGTGATTGTTCCCCCACCCATCATCTCTATTTCCTGTTGCTCATAGCCTAAAATGTGTTCGGCGTCTTCATCTTCACCTATGTGTAATTCGTTTGATTCATCATTATCTTCTACTTCATCTTTGTGAACCTTAAATTCGGTTACTGCAGTTACTTGGGCCTGAGCTTGCTGTTGCTGTTGAGCTTGAACTTTAGCTGCACCCCTAAATGGCATAATGTAAGTTATAATAATCTTCTATAAACCTGAAATAGTGTCTTCAAAACTAAACAATGGTAAAAAATGGATTGGGGAATACAGAGTAGTCCCAATTTGATTCATTATTGGTAGCTTTAAAACTATAACAGATTTATTATATCAGTTGTTTGTAGTAATTTTTAGTTTTTTCTTACCCAAATGATGTAGAAATGACACGAAATATAGAGTGAAATCAGCTTGGAATACAGGGTGTTTTAAATAAAATCGCACAAACGCGCGAATTTTTGTAGTCCGCCGGATAATTGTTTGAAATTGAAAATATATATACTAAGATTGTAAAAATATATGCAAAAAAGGCCTAAAATTATGATTTTTGAAAGTTATAAATTACGGCTAAATCGATAAAGTAAATTTTATAAAATTTGGCAATTTTATATTATCCATAATTGCCAATCTGATGACGAAAAATCAACATAATACTTAAGACTCTTACCTAGGCGTAGCTAATTTTCCGTGCGTTTTCTCATGTCGTTTCATATCGGACCGTACTCTGAATGGTTTGGCACAAATCGGGCAACTGTGTGGCTTTTCTCCGGTATGTATTTTACGGTGATTTTGTAGATACGACGAGGCTCTAAATGTCTTGCCGCAATATTCACATTTGTAATTACGTTCTCCTGAGAAATAATATATTACATTACCTTACATAAAGACCTCCATTCTTGTTAGTAAGATGAAGAGATAACTGAGATACATCCTCTAACTATCGAAAAGAATTATTACAATGCTTAAATAATATTTAAATTCCTTTTTTCTCGGGGATTGGTCAATTATTTTCAATATTAATCTTTTAGCAATTTTTTTTATATATCGCGCATATGTATTTTAGTGATAAGTTATATTGATTTTTAAGTTAGCAATGTGTGATTGCATCACTTTTGTATATATACCTGTATGAATTCTTCTGTGCACCACCAAGGAATACTTTCTGGCAAATTCTTTTCCACAATATTCGCATTGATAATTTTTTTCAGTTGAATGAATGGACGTGATGTGATATTTTAAGTCTCCCCATTGTCTGAATTTTCTGCCACAATGAACGCAATCGTACGGTTTATCTCCGGAGTGTAATCTTAAGTGCACTAAAAGCAATATTAAAATTTTAAAAACTACAATCAATCCGTTATATTACGACGAAGGTTCATTCAAAAACACTTTGGTTTAACACACCAATGAAAATTACCAAATATATTCTTATGTTCAGTAAAAATAAATTACCTTTTAGAGCACTAGAGGCGAAGAAACTTTTTCCACATAATTCGCATTGGTGAGGTCTGACGCCACTGTGACTCCTCATATGGTACACCAATGAATTCCTATGCTTGAAAACCCTGTCGCATAATTCACAATTCAATTTTTCTTTAATCTTCTTGTTTTTTTTTCGTACGATAACAGCTGGAGTCGGCTCTAAAAACGATACATTATTAAAGTAGTCTCAAAGATAATATTTTTAGAAACTATGAACAACAAATTTTAGTCTCCAGTCTTTATTCAAAAACTTTCAACTTTTTCTCACCTGTCATTCCACTGGTTACTCTGCAGGTAACTAAATGTTGTAACAAGATAGCTCTAAGCGCGAATGGTTGTTTGCATAGGTGACAAACATGCTCGTTCTTATCCTCTAATTCCTCGAGGTCTTTCTCAGTTTGGTGCAGTTCTTCTTCTTGGTACCAGGCCTTACTGTCGTCTTCTACCTCGTCTCCCTGAATACTGTCATAATCTACCGCCACATCTATACCTACACAAATAAATTGAACATAAAACCAATGTTAAGAACATGTTGAAAAATTAACAAAATTTTACAAAAAATTATCACCTTAACTTTTGCATTTTTAATTTTTTTAACAAATTAATTACTATTACTTATGAAATTTACGCAACTTTTTATGAACAATTTTTAAAATACGTCAAATTTCTTATATTATTTCAATTTGAGATTTGAGGTGTTCTAAAAACATTAAAGATTCTAAAACGAGCTTTAAATGAAAACTACACAACATTTAAACCTGTCAAAAGTTCATACCTGCCATCATATCCTCAGTATCCGAAAATTCATCCTCAGGTTCCGCCTTATTGGTGTGTACATCCCTCATGTGGGCCTCAAAGGTTTTCTGGCGCCTATTTCAGTAATTTCTTTGAAATAAAAGCCTCTTCGTCTCCCATCTCTAACCTAATACCTGAATGTCTTGTTGCATTCCATACATTGCAAGCTGAGCAAACTTGACAACAACGTTTCTTGAGGTTCCTTTTCTTCAACTACGGTTTTCTTCTCTTGTTTTGTTACTATTGGCTTTTTCTTTTTATCATCTGATTGGCTGGGTGTCCCGGCGGACTCGGAAGCAAGTGGAAGTCCGTCTAAACCACCTGGCTCATAATGCTTCTTCAGATGTTCAAAAAACCTGAATATGCCAGTAAAGAATTATTTTCCAGATCGCTAATCACTACACTTACTTTAATTGATCGGCAAAGGCTGCGGTGCACAATTGACAGGCAAACGGTAAATTAATAGGTACTTTTGCTGCACTGCAGGAACCCTCATGCTCCTGGTATTCATCGTTACTTGCGAAACTCTCCGTGCAAAATGAGCAAGAATATTTCTTGGTCGTAGGGACGCTGTTCTTTCTTAGTTTTCTACTGATTCTCTTTTTATGTGGTAGCGACTTTTTGGAGGATCGATGATCATTTCTGATCAAATATTTTACGAATTATAATCAAAAAAGTTTAAATATCTTATAAAGCTTTTTTACCTAACGGATTCCCGATCAGAATCCGCTTTTTCATACTCGTCATCCTTTTCAATAGTAATCTCAATTTTGCTGTCATTGAGATTTACATGCTGTGGGCTATCATCTTCTGTAGTATGTACAGTTTGAATGGGAATATTCTGGTCAGTGTCATCAATAATTCTGACATTTTCAACGATTTTGTGCACTCCTTGCTGTTCGAGGTAAATGCTGTCCGAGTTTACGATTTTCAAATATTGGGCATTGCCAGCACCTTTATCTTGCGTCAATATAAGTTGCGAATGTTCTTCAAGAATTTTCCCACCTGCTGGAAATTTAATATATATACATTTTATTAAACTTGCAAACGAAAATTTATTTATTTAAAGTTTTTTTTAAAGTATTTATGGGGGACATCAACAATTCAAATCTGATATTGTAACTTTAGCCATGGGAAACTTAAAACCATTACATAATTCAGACTTGAAAAATTGGAATGCATGAACTCTAATATTACTTGAAAATCATTCCTAAAAACTGATATTTCTTGATAAGTTTTATAATCTTTAGCCGGCAATGCCAAACCCACAATAAAACTTGAAAATGAATTACCAATAAGGGGAAGTGATGAATCTTGTATTTGTTGTTGTTTTTGCTGCTGACTAAGCTGGACGGCTACCAAAGCAGCAGCAAGGTTCCGGTCTTCTTCTGTTAGTTCTTGGGTCAAAATGTCCTCAGAGCTAAATTCATAAATTACATTATTTATACAATTAAATAACAATAACTTCACTAAGGCTACCTATATGATACAGGAATAAAATCATTTCCACCTAGATCAACCACAAGCCCATTGTGGTTTTGCAATAGCTCAGAACTGATTATTTGGGAATTGTCCGCTAATCGAATATATTGAGGCCCATCTGCACCTTCTGAGGTTATTACAACATTTTCAAGGATCTCACGTTCTTCTGAATTTTCCATAGTTCTGAAAGATGGAATATGAAAGGAAAGAAATAGGAAATCATGAACAGCTATTTTGACTTTGTTTATTATTTAATTTATTATAAAAGAGTGTCGTCCTAGAAGCAATATTTATTGTCAACTTTGTTAACTCATGTCTCTTGCTCCTAAAATATGTCATAGAAATAGGAGGAGTCACATACCAAATAGTTTATATAGCAGGAACATTTTTCTGATATTTGAAAATCAATTACAGAATTAGGGATCATATTGTTATGCTTTCGTATTTTTGATTGCACCAACCCCAATATTCCAGAAAATTAATTAAAAACAAAGCATCAGAATAACTTCTGGCAATTATTCTTTTCCACATATTCATCACAGATACACTACAAATATTGCCTCTCTGTGCATGCAGGTAATCTCACGACAACAGAGAATAACCTTAGATACTCAAAAACTACCATCAACATTCATTAACAAATAGCCACTTCTATTATAGCAATATGAAAAGTGTAGACCCTTGCAACATCAGCAATTGAAGAATAGTTGTATATATTTTAGAAATGTGGACCAAAAGTGTAATTTTTGTTCCAATTTTGTATTTTAATTGAATGATAGGATGTCATTGAGTACAAATAAGAACTCTTGACATTGCTAAACCCAGCAGTAAATCGCTCTTTGGTTTTTTTGCAAATGGTTGTTTAAAGCAACTTAGGAAAAGAAGGGTTCAATTTCTAATAGTAAGGTATCATATATGTCGGTCATTTTTAGAAAGATTATCCTTAGGCAAATGTTGGAAAATAACAAGGTCTGTCAAGGTTTCACTCATATATCTTTCATGTGAATTTGCAGATGTTAATTATTTCAAGGCTTTGATTCTATAAGAATATGGAAGAAAGGAATTAATTTTTTGACACTTTGAATTAAATAAAAAGATTTTATTATTGAAATGAATAAAAATTTCATTCTCACTTCTATACGTTCCTATAAAATCACGCCCTAGATTTCAAATGTAGAGTTGAGTAACTTAAGGTTACTTGGCCCAGGGAAATGGTCTAAATATTAATTTTGAAATTTAGCCTATTAATTCGTTGATATGGAAATGTTACGATAGTGGTAATTCTAATATTTTCAAGAGATATTTTTCACATCCAAATAATTCAAATTTATAAATAATAAAAAATCCTTACCTTTAGGAATTCAAACTTCGCGCTTTCATTCAATTTGTGGCGTTGACACGACGTCCCAGGGACAAGCTTTTACAGTATTTTAGCATGGGCTCCACTCTGAAATTCACTGATAAATCCGCCGATAATGGATTGGGGGCCCCCAAAACTTGACCCGAATGTTGTCCGGATGGTTTCGATGAACAGAACAATTCGAATTTTTTAAAATTATCACATTAAATTACAAAAACAGAACAAAAAGTGACAACAGTGCAAGAATCAAGCGCCATCAACAATGCAAGAGAACCTACTGCCATCGGCGTTGCCAACATGGCCGAATCCCAATACGGATTGACCTGTAATGGACAACGCGATAGCAAAAGACCGCTTAAATTGTGTTACAAATGACGAGATGATTAAAGGCTATTTTATTACCTTTAAAAATGATTAAATGGCGATTTTTCCTTTAAGTTTAAATTAATAAAAGTTTAATTCTAACCAAATATGGCAGCATTGTGGGAAAACAGTATACTGCAAACTAAATAATAAAAACTGCCCATTGTTTTGGTTATGGACTACAGATGGCACAACATAACATTTTCAAGCGTAGTTCATGCTTCTGGTTAAAGATGTCGCTATACTAAATTTCAGGGATTAACAGTTCGGACCTCAAGCGGAAACTGCAAGCATCTTATGGACACGTTCGGTATCTTTAGTTGTGTGTTTCATTTTTTCAGGACCAGTCTAAGGAGAAAGTTCAAATCTCTGATTCATTTTTTGGGTGTCAAGACAAATTAATGTCTATATTTGGACTTATCCTGGACCTAATCCAAAAAGATTTGGCTCTAAACAATTTAAAAAATTACCTGTGTAAAAATATTTTTAATAATCGAATAATTAATATTATATAATGTGATTATATAGAGAGACTAATTTATTTCGGACCGGACTGTATAATCTTAATACTCAAAGATATTCAGTAACTCCGCAAATTTGCGATGTGAAGAAATATGATTTTAGTGCGCGCCCTAGATCAATTTTTAGAGATCAGCGTATGTAAAAACAGGTGCGTCTGTGGTCTGTCACTTTCACAGAAGTTATGCGACTCCCAGTACTGAACAGGCCCCTACCATTATTCAGAATTCTTCCAATGTCAATAATGTCAATGTGAAAGAAGTAGCTTGATGGCGGAGTTTTGTTTATGAATTTTGTCATGAATTTTGTTTCTTAACTAAAATAATAATTTTATTTATGTATTTTCGTATTGCACTTTTTAATTTAATGCGGGCATAATTAAAAGAATCCATTCTGGTTATAGGGCGCGTTTATTTGTAAATTGAACCCCAAAAAATAATGAACCCTTTAATATAAATCAAGACCAATATTTATTTATCACATTGATCTTTCAAAGAATGTAATCAAATCTATTATGTTTACTAAAATGTGAATAGTAGTGATACAGATGTGGAACAAGAATAGGATTTGGATATGGCTCTGGTTATTTGGGCAATATTTAGTGCCCATTGTTCTCTTAGGTAAGCATGGGGGTAAATACCCTCATCCCTCCAGTGTGCCTTCATTTTAAAAAAATAATTAAAAGAGCAATCATATTTAATTATACTTAAAATATAATTATAGTCTATATATCTAGAAACCATAATTGTCTCTGTATAATAAGTTTATAAAACCTTATAACTATAAGTTTATAAACCTAAACTGAAAAATACAGGGTGTTTCAGAATAAGTTCCAACTGCTTTTTTTAGATTTCTGCATCTGAAATACAAGGTGATAAAAAATTGTTATTTTTTTAGTTTTTTCTTAATAAGTCCATACCATTATTAAATATTTTTATGAAAATTAAGAAGCATAAAATAGGTGTAGAAATATATCTTTTAAGGGGAAAAATGTTTTTAATTCCACTGTTGATATCCCCATTCATATGATCCTGAATCTTTTAAAGGAAAAATATAATAAGGTACTTATAAAAAAATATTATTTTCTAAACGCTCATATTGAGTATTTCATTTCAATATTTTCCATAACATTAACCATTTTCGTAAAAAAAAATATATAAAAATATATATAAAATGTGACACCTCAAAATTGAGATATCATATAATTTATTCATCTAAGTTAATTAAAAATACACAAGGAATTTTTTTAGCATATTTCTTCTTATTTTGATCCAAGGTTATATAAACACCCTGTATAATAATAGAAATCTTGCAAGTATGAGATATAAGTTCTAATCGAGTTTATATTTTCATATGCAGTGGTTTTATAATTATTTATTTTAATTCCATTTTAATTCCAGGACATTCTTCACCAATACACCAAGTGACCCTTTTATATTCAGCAACAAAAGATATAAGGATGGTTACTTCTACCTTTGACAGCAAAAATCAAAAAGTAAAGCCTACAACCATTATAAAAAATTATACTTACATATCGACCATTGACTTCCATTATGATTACAAAAGAATTTGTTGGGCTGACCATGAACTTGAAAGTATACAGTGTTGTGATTTTAATGGTACTATTGCAGAGAATAAGGTAATAAGCAAATATACTATTATCAGGAATTAATATTTTAAAAAGTATTTTTGTAAAAGTTAAAATTTTTCAATTTTGCTTTAATTTAATTGGCCTTGTATCTTTTAAGGCAATTGAGATTTCAATAATAGAGCTCCAAAATAAGACACCCAATAACAGCTAAAATAAAGAAACAATGAAATATAATTCAAATCTGAAAGATCAGTTGTTAAATGTTGAAATGTTATGGCTATTGACTAAAGAACTGATTAATATATCAAATAATTAAAGTGGAAAACTCTGTAAAAGTAAGACTTCATATGTCTGAATTTTTTGTCTCTTTGTGAAATGAATAACATTACTCTATTTTGTAAAAAGGCATCAAAATGTTTAATATTTGTCCTAAATAATATTTGATTATTCATTTTTACTTCATTCCAGACTGAGATAATAAATGGTGTCCTAGTACCTGATGGATTAGCTATAGATTGGTTTGCAAACAATATTTATTGGACCGATAGTGAAAGTAATAAATTGGAGGTTGCTACTATAGAAGGAGAACATAGAAAAGTGCTCTTTTGGACTGATATCGATCAACCGCGTGCCATAGCTGTAGTTCCTATGAGAGGGTATAAAACATTTATCTTTTTTTTTTTCAAATTCAAATATTTTTGTGCTTTTAGCTTGTTATTTTGGACTGACTGGGGTGAAACCCCTAAAATTGAAAGAGCTGGTATGAACGGGGATCCAAAAACTAGAAAAGTTATTGTTTCTGATAATATTTACTGGCCCAATGGGATCACTGTTGATTATGAGGCAGAGCGAATTTACTGGACTGATGGAAAATTGCTTTTTATTAAGGTGCGTAATAATCATTTTGATCATTTGAAATTTTATTGGTACTATTTATTATGTTTAAATTTAGGCAATGGATTATGATGGAAAGGATATGTCTACAATATTGTCAGCAGCGTCTGACTATCCATATGCCCTAACACAGTCATCATTTAAGTTATTTTGGACCGATTGGAAGACAGTGTATGTTTTGTTTGTCTTTGCTTTACTCTTCATTCAATCAAATAATCAATATTTATTTTCAGTGCGATTCATTACTATTACAAGAATGGAACTCAGCCGCATCCTTTTGAATTTTATGCCACCAATCATCCCATGGATATTAAAGTTTATGACAAACAAAGACAACCTAAATTACCTCATGCATGCGAGAATAATGGAGGCTGTTCTCATTTATGTTTACTCGCTCCAGATCCGCCATATTTTACTTGCGCCTGTCCAATGGGAATCAAACTTCTTGGTATGTTTGACGATGTGTTACTTTCGAAATTCGTTGAAATTTTAATTCTTTAGATGACAAAAATTGTGCCAATGAACCTCAGGAGATGTTACTGGTAGCCAGGCGAACTGAGCTGTGTCTCATATACTTGGACTCTCCAGATTATAGTTTCAAAATTATGCCTCTTGGTGACGTGAAATATTCTATTGCTGTCGATTTTGATCCGATTGACAAACACATTTATTGGTCTGATGATGAAGTTAAGAAAATTCAAAGGGCAAGGCTCAATGGTTTGCTATATGTCTATTTATTAAAATAGACTTAAACATTATTGTTGGTGTTTTCAGGGAGTGAACAAGAGGATGTGATTGTCTCTGAAATTCAAGATCCTGACGGTATTGCTTTAGACTGGGTCTCAAGAAATATATATTGGACTGATACAGGGACTGACAGAATTGAAGTTGCTAGATTAGAAGGTGGTTTTAGGAAGGTCATTATAGGTAAGTCTGTAGGCTATTTTGGCGCAGATGTTGAATTATTTCTCTGTCAATCTCTCAAGTCCAGATCTATTCATAATAAATGTACCCTCCTTTCATTTTTGTTGTCAGTTTATTGTATACTCTGTATGTAGCCTATAAATACTGTTTAAAATTGAATTAAAATGAAAATTTTAGGTGACGGCTTAATTGACCCAAGAGGCATAGCAGTTGCTTCAGAATTGGGTTGGCTTTTCTGGTCTGATTGGAATCAAAAGGACCCTAAGATAGAGCGGTCAAACCTTGATGGATCTGACCGTATCTATGTTGTCCATGAGAATTTGGGTTGGCCTAATGGGATAACATTGGGTGAGTTTTCAAATTACACATTTGAATATTACTTTATCACTAGTTAATATGAAAATGTCGTCAATCTTTGTTTTGGTTATATTTGAATTTAATAGGAAAAAAAGGTTTGGTTTTGGGTAAGATTTTATTAATATAGTGCGGCTATTCTAATTCAAAAATTGACCTGCCTGAGATAGTGTACAATTAGCGCTGTAATTTTTAAAATTATTACTCAAATGGATAGTTTAAAATAAAAGATACATATTCTGACAAAAAGGATTTTTTGTGCTATTTTTGACAACTTCCTAAAAAGACAGAGGTTAAAACTGAAATTTATATTCTTCGTCTTTGATGCCTTTCTTTTTGATAATTTTTCTGTAGATCTCATAAACAAGAAAATATACTGGTGCGACGCGAAGTCAGATAGACTAGAATACGCCAACATGGACGGTACAGAGAGGCGTGCTCTCATAACGGATAATCTACCCCATCCTTTTGGATTCAGCCTTATGGACGATTATTTATATTGGACTGATTGGCAGAGACGAGCAATCGATCGAGCTCATAAGGAATCAGGTAATTTTCCATCATTTATTGGTTGCATATGTTACTTTAACTTAAAAAAATCTCTGTTCACCGTTGAAAGCAGGTTGTGTTGAATACGCGGTTAACTTTATGGCATCATTTTCACCTGTTTTCTATTCCTCACCGACATTTTTTTTAATTTGGAATACTATATTTCAATTTCCACTTACACTGTTAATTTGCTTCTAGGTCTTAACAGACAGGTTATAGTAGACCAAATGGAGAATGTAATGGGCCTCAAAGCGATTAAAGTAGGAAATTCTTCGGGATGGAATCAGTGCCAATCGAACAACGGTAACTGTTCCCAACTTTGTTTATCCAGGCACAATCAATTCAGGCTCTGTGCGTGTGAGGTTGACTTTGATCTAGCTAAAGACAAGCAAAGCTGCGTGAAACCTGATGCTTTCTTATTATATACTAGAAACAATAGCATTGGAAGAGTCAGTATTGAAAATGAACCGATTGAGAGCAATTTACATATTCCTCACATCAGGCAGGCTAGGTATACTCAGTTTTTTGGTTAAAATGGGTATAATGATTTATTAAACTTTGTTTGCAGCTCTATTGATTTTGATATAAATTCACGGAGGATCTATTGGAGTGACAGCAAGTTAAGAACGATTATGAGAGCATATATCAATGGTTCCGAACCGCAGAAAGTAATCGATCTGGGAATTACATCGCCTGAAGCAGTAGCAGTCGACTGGCTAGGTAAGATTCAGATATTTTAAAAAACCTAGTCTATCAACTTTCTGAAAATCCGGAAATCGTGTCTTAAAATGTAAGTTTTATAAGATGTTTTTTTGTTATTTTTCAAGTGTGTCACCAATAAACTTTATCCTATAAATCATACTACATTTAATATTAATAGATAATGTTAGGCTTTGCTTCTCAATTAATATTATGCCGGTCATCATTTTAGGGCTTAATATATATTGGACCGATCCTTTTTCGCGAAGAGTTGAAGTGTCTAGGCTAATGGGCACCTCCAGACGAACGCTGCTGTGGAATGGAATCTATGAACCGCATAGCATAGTATTAGATCCGGTTTCAGGGTACATTAACTCATTTAGGCGAAAAGAGGAAATGAAAATTATTATCATTATTTTTGTATTGCAGATATATGTATTGGTCTGAATGGGGCCATTCAAATCATATTAAAAAGGCCGCTATGAATGGAAGTAAACAACGTGATCTAATAACCACAATTGGGAAGGCTACTGCGCTTACGTTGGATTATGATAGAAGAAGGTAATCCGTGACGTCTAAATCGATCATTTTCATTTGAAAAAAATTGTTGCTGATTTTTAGATTGTATTGGATAGAAACTGGTCCAGCTGCTATATGGTCTGCAGACTTGGATGGCAACGATTTAAAAAGTATTGTGAATGATCGGAATATAAACCCAGTTGGGTTGGCCCTTTATAAGGATTTCATTTATTGGAGCGACGAGAAAACCGGTAGGCCTTCTGATACTCTATAATTTAAATTTTGATTTAATATTATTAATTTGTCAATTTCGTGGGTATCCTCGTGTGATGAACTTAAATAACATATCAAAAACAAATGTTTTTTTAGACTATCGTTTTGGCTATATTTTTTCCACCGTCAAATCCTGAAAAATTAGTTTTTTTACTGTTGTTCTTCTAATAATGGAAAACCGATGGCGTATTTAATTGACATTAATAAAAACTGCTAATACAAACTATTCTATGCCATATTAAAATGTTTTGAATTGAGAGATCTTACAACTCAAATTACTGTCACTAAAATTTATATTATGTATAGAACTTTAGGTAATTAGTAATTATTAAGAATATATATGACATTCTCTGTAACATAATTTATGTATCCTTTTTTTTGTAGCAATTATGCCTTAATTATTGCTAAATATTTGTTTTCCAGCTGAAATATATCAAGCTTTGAAATACGACGGTTCTCAATTGAGAAAGGTCACAGATCTGAGTGAGAATATCACCGATCTATTGGTGTATCACTCGACAAAACCGAACCAAACGAATCAATGTGCTACGAGCAACGGCGGGTGCTCTCATTTGTGTCTTGCTTTGCCTGCCGACGGCCCTACGGAGCATACCAAGTACACATGTGCTTGTCCTACACATTACAAATTGCATAATAATGAATGTACACGTAAGTTGATTTGAATACTGTATCATAGATTTTTTAAAAATTTACAATTAAATAAATTATTTTTTCACGTGTGTGTCATTAATGTTTTTAATAATGATGATAATTTTCAGCTCCTATGAGTTTCATGATATACAGCTTAAAAAATCTTGTGGTTCGACTAGTTCCTGATACATCCGATTGTCCAGAAGCTTTGATGCCAGTGCATGGCCTGAGGGCAGTGAAAGCTATAGATTTCGATCCTAGAAACAATGCCCTATATTGGGTAAGTTAAAGATTTGTGCGACAATTATTGTCGCTATTTTATTTATAACCAGGTTTAATTCAATTCAAATTTTAATGAATCCGATGAAGCACATACTGTGCAGTATCTTATTACCTTTCACGAGATTACTACGTTAAACATTTTTTTAATCTGGACACACGACATATATATTATGTTTTTTCAGATTGATGGAAAAGTTCACGGAATCAAAGTATCTAATATAATCACTCCGGACACAAGTCTCTTTGTCCCAAACAGTCACGACATTAAACCGTTTGACATAGCCGTAGACAGTGTGGGGCGTTTGCTATTTTGGACATGCGCTATCCAAAATGTTATTAATGTAACTAGGCTCGACAACAATAACCCTTTCGGTAGTTTAAAAAACACTGAAGGAGAGAAGCCGCGATTAATTGTTGTACATGTAACCAAAAGGTATCATGATAAATAAACTAAGTTAATGTTTTATAACATTAAATTTATTTGTTAGGCTTCTGTTTTACACTGACGTCGGAGAAACACCTCAATTAATCCGAAGCCGTTTAGATGGCTCTCATAGAATAGTTATCACAAGAGCAGATGATATATCTGCTATTGCCGTCGACACAGAGAGCGATTCCATTGTTTGGTCTCAAGGGCACAGCATCTACATTAGTAATATTGACGGAGAGAATAAGTGAGTATTATAAAGGGTATTCTAGTTTGAACCTACTTTTTAATAATGTTTAAATGTGTAATAAAATTTAATAATGAATATTTTATTACATTTAATGTTTTGTAATTTTTTTCCATCACATTTTCATAAATAATTTTTCCAATTTCGGCAGTTGGTTAAGTCATATTACGAATCTATTGTTTGGAGTCTATCATTTATAGAATGTTCTATTTTTATTCTTAAATTATGTCAAAGGGTCAAATTTAGATACCCTTTACATTGTACCGTAGAAATATAGGGAAACATTCGTAATATTTCTAGGCATGTCGTCTTTAATGAAAGTCACTTTAAAATTACCCACCTTACTATCCACGCTGGTTGGTTATACTGGATAGGCAGAGATCCCAATCAGCTACAGAGACTGGAATTAACCACGGGAAAATCTAGCACTCAGTTGTCCATCCAGGCTTCACACATCGTGGACCTTATTTCAGTTAAACAGTTGGGTAATCACAGTTGCGGAGATCCGAAAATTAGATGTTCTCATTTTTGTGTTTTGAATGGTAGGATTCAGAGTTTAATTTGAGGTAATGCTAACATTCAAAAACGCGTTTTGCAGGAACGACTCCACAGTGTGCATGTCCAGACGGTAAAATGCTAAACGACGATAAAAAGTCGTGTCAAACAATTCCGAATTGTGGACCTGAAAGGTTTTCGTGTTCTGTGGCTTCTTCGGAAGTCAAAGACTGTATTCCGATTTCTTGGAGATGTGATAGGTAAGAACTTTGTTTCACTGTCAATTTTTATTTTAGTTTTTCTAACTTTCTTTTTATTTGTCATGACAGATAACTCGTGATGCGTACATTTCGCGTTTTGTTTTTTCTTTGACTTCTATGTTTAACTTTGATCACCTAATTTCGGGATACCTTGTATAAGTGGTTCGAGTTCCTCGGTTAATAACGATATTTCTTGTTTTCGGGATGGATTCGTCCGTAGTAGTAGTAGTAGTAGTCTAGATATTACGAGTTTTTAAATAGTTTGACGTTTTTAACTACTCACTTCGGTGATTAGGCCCCTGACGATGTCATATTTTACAGGCAAAAAGATTGTTCAGACGGCAGTGACGAACTAGATTGCCCCAGTTGCAAACCGGACCAGTTTCGATGCCAAGATGAACAATGTATAGATAAATCATTAATATGCAACGGCGTAGACGATTGTTCCGATAGATCAGACGAGAAGAATTGCTGTGAGAACGGCTTCCAGTGCCCTCAGACTGAGGTAAGGATCTTTCTTTCTCTCATCGTTTTTATATTGAGTTAAAATTAGCTGTGAAAAATAAGAGGAAAATTCTAGAAAAATCTACCTATTAAAACACACTAACACGTTTCTCATTCTTTTGAATTCGCTAATATGAAATTGGTCTTCTTAGGTTTGCCTTCTTTCGTCCTTAAAATGTGACGGAACCGAGCATTGCGCCGACGGTTCAGATGAGCGAGATTGCCAATTCGAAGTGTCCAAACACAAAATTTTATTATCAATTTCTTTGTTCATATTGGCGGCCATCGTCTTGGTATTTTTATTTTACCAAAGAAATAGATGTTGTCCATCCAGGGAAACTGTTGTGGAGCCGCCAGAGGATAGCTTGAGCCCTTTGGATCCGAACTGCCATAACAAGAGCTTAAAATCCCGAAAAGGTTAATATTTAGATTTTTTGTTTAGGTGAGAACTTTTAATTATTGTATTTCAAGGTATACCTGACGTAGTTCGGATGTCCATGCTTAATGACGGTTATCCGTCCACGTATGAACGTAGGCACATCACCGGTGCTTCTAGTAGTTCGAATACGAATGGCTCTAGTAGTGGTGGTTATCCGAGGGAGACTTTAAATCCCCCTCCAAGTCCTGCTACTACTGCTGCATCGACCAGAGCCAGTAGTCCTAATTCGAGGTACAGACCTTATAGGCATTATAGGTAAGCCAATCTGTTCAATTCAAATGTTATGGTAAATTAATACAATATAAACAATATGATTCTAATAAAAGCAAAAAGTTCAGAAACTTTATTTGTGGGTAAAAATAAGTTAGATACATTCTTGCTTTGAACAACTAGTAGAGGACATTTAGAAAGTTCTCTAGAAATATTTCTTATATCTTCAATAATTAGTTTCAAAATGATTTATTTTTTGGTGGTTTTATAATTGATAATCTCAAATGTTTTCGAACCAAGGACTGGTTTCATAGTTTATTTTTTTATAGGGCTATTAACCAGCCGCCTCCGCCAACCCCGAATTCGACAGACGTGAACGATGAGAGCGACTATAACTATCCGTTAAATCAAAGCAGATACGAAGGGCCGTATCCTCCGCCTCCTACGCCAAGGTCGCACTACCACCAGGAGAGCTGCCCTCCAAGTCCGAGTTCAAGGAGTTCTACTTATTTCAGTCCATTACCGCCACCTCCTAGTCCTGTGGCTGGTCCTAGGGGCGACTCGGATTCATGAGCCAAACTCCTTTCGAGTTATTGTTGGATGTGTAGGTAACACGTTGCCAACGTAATCAGAACAGAAATAAATGCTTGTAAAGCTTTGAGTACTCTGATCTTCGTTGGCAGCTAATGCTTTCCAAAAAGTTGAATTTTTGTTGGAAATTGAAGGAGATTATACTTAGCTTTGTTTGTTTCACAAGGCATTGAGACAAATATTTTGTGAATGTACCTTGTTTTTTTGGGGCATATTTTAATTTCATACCTCACTAGTTTAAGAACGACTCACATTACAAGTAGTGTAATATTTATTTTTTTGTCGTATTCATTAAGATTTAAATGTCTCATTTAGTTTTTTTAAGCATTTATTTTTAGAGCATTGTCGTTTGTTGCAGTGAAATGCGTCCTTAAATATATCTGGCAAGTGCAATTTACCATTTTTGTAGGCAATTTGTACATGTGAATTTAATAACAATACGGTCGTTTTATCAGTTTGTGATAGCTTCTTTTATATGCAGGAGATGCCTTAATAAATTAATTTCCTTCAGAAGGGTTCATTAACTTCAGCGATTGCGTCATCCACATGAAGAGTAATTCATAGTAAGTTATGAACGTTGGTTTGGTTTGTTATAACCCAGGAATCGGATCAACACCAAAAAAGGAGTTAGTTGTTTAAAACTTTCAATTTTTCGCAGTTTTATTGCCTCGTCCTCAGGACATTAAAATGTATATAAAAAGCATACATATAACCACATAGATGCATCCTACTATATAAGGTTGGTTGTTCAACGTATTGTTAAGCTGTATATACATTTTCCTTCTAGTTAATATACCTTGAAACTAAGTTCATTTCTTTGTGAATTGAAAGGAATATGTCCTATTTTTTAACCCAGATTTAACTTTTATTTGAAAAGTGGACTATTTTCCTTTTTAACTGTGGCAATACTTTCTATTTTCAAATTACACCCTTCTGGAGGAAAATGAATGTATGTGGATATCATATCGCCAAGCTTTAAAGATTCACCTTTGTGCCTATATTTATAATGTGTGATTGTATATTTGTTATTTTAACTTTTAACAACGACGTTTCATAATCTGTATAGACTGTTTTTACTCAAATTAGCGTATACTTTGTCATAATAAATGAGTTTTGTAAATAATTATTCTTATCTATTATTTCCATTTTTTAATGTTCCAACGGTCTGAAAGTTCCTGGGAAAATATCATGACTCAACACAATCTGTATTGCAACCGGTCCGTTATGTCTGCAAAACGAAGAAGTTCATGCAATGAAACGTATTATTCAAAAGAGCGTGTGGAAGAGCTATCGATTTATTTCATATACCAATGAAATTCTAGTTATATTACTGTATAGGATGGAAATTGCCACAATAAAATAGACAAAATATCACTAATGACTGAATGCAGACAAGAAATTCTGTGGAAGAGTTTTCGCACAAAAATTGCCATTCTGCGTGATGAAGTGAAACTAGTGGAGTATATAAAAACTTTGGCAAATGGGGATGGGGGTTGACTCGATCTGAAATCTTGAGGCTGATAGAAAAAAAATACAGGGTGATTCAAAGTCCAGTATAGAAAATTTAGGATCGCATTTTGAGGTCAAAATAATACTTTCTGTCCTTTAAACGTGGGTTTACGAATATTTAGTTTTCGATATACAGGGTGTTAAGGTATTGTTATTATCAAAGTTCATAGTAATTAGTAAATTTAAAAATTAATAAAAGAAAATTTAAAAATATTCAAATTTATTGAAACTTAACAATAATGTGGTCGAAATAACTTTAACATTTTAAAAACCAGACGAAACGTTCAGCTATACTAAATTTTCAACAAATTCAACAGAAAACGCGTTGAATTGTGAAACTACGTCGTAATAAGCTATTTATTATGAATTTTGATAATGATAATATTTTAACACCCTATATGTAAAAGTCTAAGCATTTATGGACCCACGTTTATAGGGAGAAAAATCTTATTTTGACCTCAAATTCTTTCCATTGAATTTCGAATCATCCTGTATATTTCTACAGGCGAAAAGTGATTTTTTGCGTTATCCAAAAGGCGAATATCCCTCATAGAAGAACCTGCAATTGTTAGGCCTCTGGACCCTTCTACTGCGAACTTTTAATTGCTGGTAATAAAACAACGCACGACATTGTCAGTTTTCATTGCTGATGTCAGTTGATGAGGCGCCCCTGAATTATCGATCACAATTATTAAATAGCGTTTTTTCGGTGATACTCCGACAAGTAGCAATTAAATTTATCGTGCGACTCGGGGGACCAGGAAATCTTTTAGTAATGAGACAATCAAGCCGTGGCGCGAAGAGAAACGTTTCAAACGTTGCGGGCGCCGTGCACGGAGTCCGTAACGTTTGCTGCGTCGACCCGTTGATAGATTTCTGTTTTCTGTCATCTCGCTTTCGTCATTCGTCATCGTCCTTCTGTTTCTGTTGATGGTATTCCGCTCTGTCTGTCGTTGTCCTGTTTCTGTTTGTTCGGTGTTTGTGCTGAGAGGTGAAGGTGTATGAATTTAGGATTCCTTATGCATTAAGGGCGTGAATATTCAAAAGTCTGTGTGAAATAAAATGCCCTTTCGGCCTTTCGTTAGCGATTTGACCCCTTGTCACTAGCAAGCCGCGTGAATGTCGTGTGTTACAGTGTGTCGTGTAACCAAAGTATTCAACTGTTTGAAAAATGTTTTGATGTCAGAGTTAGGTTATGTCCGCGTAGGTATTTTTGGGGCCCCATATTTTTCGCTTGATCGGAAATGAGCACTTGGGCGGCGAGAATGCATAGGCGCGCTGCCACATTCAGTAACGTAGTCACCTCCTGTGGTCACCCTTCTGGGCCTTACCCCCGCAGGTTGGAAAAAGTTAAATTTGGTGTACCTCTTCAAGAGGTTTGCAAGAATGACATCCCTGGACCCCTTTTGGTAAGTTTATCTGTGGGCATTTGCGAGGCTTTTTTTCCCAGAACGTTGTCATTGATATGTTCTGTGCTTATGTAAGAAGAAAAAATAAGGGCCTTAGATTTTATGGGGGATTTTCAGGCATTTGTTTGTTTGGGGTTCAGACACAAATAAATTAAGTGTAAGTCCTTATGTTGTTTGATTGCTAAAGATTGTTTTAATTTTGTATTATCTGATGGAGGCTCCACTCAGTCTCGTTTTCTTAAGCATATTTTGTTTTTTTAATGAATATTTGGAGTTATTATTTACTCAGGTATTTATCTAACTATTATTTCACAAAAACAATGATAAAAACCTTTTAAAAAAAAAAAACAAGTAAATAATCATATTTACATAGCAGCTTTTTATTTGCAAAAGCAAAAGCCCTTCAATTGGAAAATTTGGTAAAACTTACTAGAAAACCTTTCAAGGAGTAAACCAGCATCTTAAATTTGTACAGTAAACTTATAATTTTTTAATAATTAAGAAGAAATGAAACTTTTTGATGATAAATACCTTATTAAAAATAAATTTTCCTCCTTGAACTCCCACAAAATACAATAGACCCAAAGTATCACAAAATACCATTAAAAAATTGCCCTGTGAAGTTAATATATTGAAAGATTGAATGTAATGCAATGAATGAGATTCTAAAAACTGATCACTCAGTGATAGGAGTAAACTAGAAGCATCCTTTTCTCATAGAGGTTTAAATTTGAATGATATAAGGGGTTTTAAAATCATTTCATTTCAACAAGATGCATTTTTAAAATCAACTTAAAAGCCCTCTTATATGAAAATGAAGAAATTTTCCAGCTAGGTAAAATAAGCTAAATCAGCTTATTCTCACCTCAAGAATTAATAGCTGCTATCGTTCAAGTTATTGTAGGAATCTCTATATGTCCATGCTATTTGTGAATACCCTGTATGAAAACTAAACATTCTTTTTAAAGAACGAAGTCTAGGAATTGTTTGTTACTCGAACTTGATCTTTGCAAATAATTGGTAATAAGAAACAAGTAATGGGAAAAAAGAATAGAAAAAGGCACAAAGTAATTTTACGAAAAACTAAAAATTAATTGTTATAGTTGAGATACAGCTTTGGTGAAATATGGCCATTGCTAGTTACCATTTCTACATTACTACACATACTAAGATTCATTGTATTATATTTCTAAGTCGTTCAATTGGGTGTAACTGTATCACTACTGTTACTCGATCAGTAACCTTACTAATAACTAGTATAAGTATCAGATATTTCAAAAAAATTGTATGAAGTAATTTTATTGCACTACTAAAATCTCTTCTTGGTAAACTCATTTGAATCACTACTCAGCCTTAGTCACCACACAAAAGTTATTGTACAGGGATATTGACAGAATGATAACAGCTAGGTGAAATTTGATTGCCCATTCTTGGGATTCTTGGGACTCGTTTTCGATATATATATATATATATATCTACATTTTGGAAGTCCCTTATCTTCTGTTTTTTCTAAAATAAAAAAACGCTACCCAAAAGATTCGGTACATAGAATTCATTGTCACTCATTTTCCTATATTGTATGGTTTAGGAGTATAAAATAAATAATGCACACATATATATGTATATATAACTTTTATTCGTTTTTTTTAAGTTATTGATGGGACGATTCAAAATATTTATCTAATAATACATAGGGTGTTTTCTTTAAGAAACACAACTTTATTACCACTTACAAGCCACTATATCAATATAGCCATTTGAATTTTTTTGAAGCTTCTATATTAGCCGAAATAATGCGTCATGTCCAAGTAGAAGATTTTTCAAAAACACCGCGTGTATCGAAAACAAATCAACTTATCAAGTCGCTCCTCAATTTTCAGCCCCAAATAATGCAATCAGATTTAATGTATTCGTTACTATTGTTTTTCAATAGCCCATAAACCCATTGAAAATTTCACTCGGTATATGAAAAATGTAATCAGAAATTTTAAAGTCATTTCTCCTATCATCCAACGAGCTGATTTGAAGGAATCTTAAATGAGATTGTTGTGCTATTAGGGATAAACGACTTATAGAACTACAACTGATACGACTAAATGCGCTGATTAACTACGGCGACTCCAAAAATAATAAGGTATTTGATTTTGTTTCAATTAGGCGATAAGTTTATTTGATTTTTTCCGTATTTATCTACCTATGTGAATGTATTTATTGCGTACTATATTTATTTTTGTTTACTGGATACTGAGGATAATCAATTATTTGCTTTTCACTTGAATGGACGCATCTAATATTACATTGATTTGTAGCAGAAAAAGTCGGTTTTATTTTATTTGTTTTCATCGAGGTTGCACAGATTTCAAAATTCAGATGATAGTTTTAGTGTAATAATAGATAACGTTGTCGACGTACAAAAATAGAAAAATTAAAATTATACAGTGTGGCCCAATGAAGTAAGCAGTAGTTTACAGCGCGTAGTCTCGGTATTTGCAAGAGATCTTTTCCATTCAAGTTACAAGGAAAAGTTTGATTTTTACCATTCTCGATGTATACGGGGTGGTCCAATAAGAGCGCCTCGAACGATTACGGTTTTATTAATGGTTTTGATGAAAAATTGTTTTTAAACTTATATGTACGACCTTATAGGGCACAATTTAAAAGTATTGCCATTTATACAGGGTATGCGAAAAACAGATACAACGCAAACTTAGGTTTTTTTAAATCTAACACCCTATATTTTTTTAAATATTTGAAATTAGAAGAAGAAAATAGTAGAAGTTTGTATAACACTCAATAGGTCTAAAACAAATAATCATTGAGAAATTTAGCGAAATGTAAAAATGCAAGGGTCAAGAAAACATCTTTTTTCTATGTGAAATGAATTAATTAATTACCGTTTTTTGACCGTCTTAACAGCAGATACTTCTTCAAGTTGAAAATGGTCCTCTTGAAAATTGATATACAGGGTGAGCAAAAATATTGATTACATCTTACTTATGATTTAGAATATCTTGCTTATTTTAAATGGGATGTATGCATTTTTATGTGTTCCTTAAAATCGCTATTTAATGCTCTTTCAAGTGATACCAATATGTCCCATACCTATCTTTAGCCGTTTCTCGTAAAATGACGTTTTATTTAATTTTAAATAACTCTAACTTTTTTTTCGCGCACCCTGTATAAATGACAATCTATTTAAAATGTGCCCTATAAGGTCGTACATATAAGCGTAAAAACAATTTTTCATCAAAACCATTAATAAAACCGTAATCGTCCGAGGCGTTCTTAGTGGACCACCCTGTATAAAATAACGACATACTTCTGTTATAACAATTACTTGAAGATAATTTTGGCGTGCTTAGGGCTCTTTTTTCGGTAGATTAAAATCGTGTAATTTAAAACTTTATCAATGGGTTAAGCGCACGCCTGAGTTGTTGATTCATCACTTGAGCTTGGTTCATCTAAACTGACCCCTAGCAAGTCTTGACGTCCATAGGCAGCGTATTGCCATCACAATAACAGCAATCAGAAATGTACAAATTCTTTACGTATATCTAAATTAATTCTAAACGAGATCCACGCTTATGGACATTAGCAGTAACCGATTGCAAATCCCCTGATTAATGCATATTTAAATAATAATCAAATGTAAATTTGTCAGGGATATTGTAGGATTGTTAGTGTCATTCTGTTGCAAACAGTATTTTGTAACAAATGTTACACCCTGACGATTCTGTTGAAACTGCAGTAGACGGACAGGAGTTTTTAATGGCGACTGCCTGCAATTTTCGATGGGATTTGACGCACATTTAGATCAATTTAACTGTGAACAAACTGAATTTGGGTTAATATTTTCACATTTTGCTGCAACGCAAAATTAAATCGTTATTATTATAATGTTCTCTAATAGGTATTAGTTTTGAAACTGAACAAAGAAGCCCCTTATAGAAAAGATGTCTTCAGGGCTCCGGGCCATCAAGGGGCGATGAAAAAGCTTATTCACTTTCTACAAACGGGGCGGCTTGTTAATATGGATAACTTCAGCGTGTATACCATAGCCAGTGTATTGAAAAAATTCCTTCGGAAAGTCCCTGGGGGCATATTCGGGAGGGAGATAGAGCAAAGATTTTTTGACATTTTCGAGAATGGCGACCAGAAAACACAGCGAGATGAAATATTTAGGTAAGTACCGAAGTAACGTAGTATCCATGCTTTAGTCCAAAGGCCTTTGTGATGTACACTTCCTGTTTACCAAAAAGAAGCAAATATTTATTTGACCGCATTGAGTCAAATATGGCTTAAATCCTTTATCGGTGCGTCCCACTTTCCAAAGCAACGTCAGACTTCAGGTGCTGAAGCAGAATATTTGATTAATTGTGTTTATTATTTAAGTAGATTATATGCTCGGTGACGCTGTAGGTGTTAATTGTTCATGCGTATATTATTAAGTAGAATGCACAGCACAGGTACTGAATAACAGTGCAGGAATAATGATTGTTGTGGGTATGAGTGGGATATGATGGCTGTTTATTTATTTATTTATTTTTTTTTTTGAGAAATTCCGAGTGAATTGCGAAATAAAGGCACGAAACATATCGGATGTCCGCGTATTCGTTTTTCCTAGGTTTTGGTGAAGGTGACAGACTTGCTACCCAAAATGGGGGGGAGTCCTTAGTTAAAACTAAATATTATTATTAGTTAGTTTTAACTCATAATAGTATGCAATTCCCATGCTCCATCGGCCCCTAAGGGCGTGTGAGGCCTAATTTGAAGAAAATAAAAGAATTCGAAACACTTGTTTCACACTATGCAGTGATGGCCATAAGTATGAAAACTTTTTGCGTTTTTCGATAAAAAAAAAAGAAATAGTAATTAAATTTATAGAATTTGTATCAGTACCTTTCGATCTCAGTAACAATGCGCAAGCGCCATTCACCTCAAGAACTAAAAAAGCTCTCTGTTGAGTTATTTAGGAACGGACACAACTAGTGCGATATTTCTAGTGCTTTATATATCCCCAAAGAACCAATATGAAAAAAAAATTAAAACGTATTCATAAACGAGGTACGGCAGACAATTTTCCAAGGCCAGGTAGGCCTGAAGAGTATCCAAAAAGTACTGAGAAATTAATGAGAAGGATGTCGGAAAAAAATTCACTATTGGCTTCAATGGATATTTCAAGACACCTTGCTGGAGAACACAATACTGTAGGTTCGAATCGAACGATACGAGGAATCTCGATAGGTGGAGGTTTATTTGGTAGGGTTGTTGTCGAGAAACCATTTATTACCAAAAAAAATCGGAATGCCCGTTTTGCATTCGCTTGCCAGCATCTGAACTGGTCGTAAAAAAGGTGGAATGTCGTCTTGTGGAATTACGAGAACAAATTTCAGATATTCGGTAGTGATGGTATTACGATACGTAAGACGTCCCAAGAATGCAAGATTCAATCCCAAATATCAATTGCCTACTGTAAAATATGGCGGTGGAAGCGTCATGGTTTGGGGGTGTTTTTCGGCATCTGGGGCTGGGCCAGTAATTAAAATAGAAGGGATTACGGAACAATTCATATACCAAGACATCTTAGAAAATCATGCTTCTGTTTGCTCAGTGGGAAATGCCTCTGTCCTGGAGTTTTTAACAAGACAATGAGCCAAAACACGCCTAAAAGCTCGTTAAAAAATTCGTTTCAAGAATATTCTGTTCCGAAAATGGAATGGCCGTCCCAGGGCCCTGATCTTAACCCGATCGAACATTTATGGGAACACCTCGGAAGACAAATTCGTCAAGAAATAATTCATAATCTCAAACATTTGTTCGAAGTTTTAGATAGAGAGTGGAAATTGATTCCTGTAGAAGTTTGTAGAAATCTTGTTTATGCTATGAACCAAAGATGTCGTGCAGTTATTAAGGGAAACGGATATGCCACCGAACATGAAATAAAACTTGAATTAAATGTTATGTTTCACCCGTTATTTTAATAGAATTTATAGGTTTCCATGCTTTTGTCCTCAATGAAATTTTCATTTGTTGTTGTCACTATGCACGAATTCCTTAGATTTAACTTTAATGTATATTTTAAGGGTATACATCCTTAAGTAGCAGTAGTATTCAAATAACCCTAAAAGTGTAACGTAGAAAGAAGATTTACAGGGATATTTAAAGTTTCCATGCTTATGGCCGCTACTGTAAATGCGTCCCGAGTGCCTCCACTTAAGAAAAAAACAGACTGGGAATCTTGGAATCGGTAGGCCTGCCATTGTGAAAAATAACGAGCTTGGAAATTGACCTTTCCAACTAGGAAACAATTTTATCACGACCACTTAACAATGAACCAATATTAAGTTTGCTGAGAGAAATTACACAGCAGAGGGAGTAATGAGAGAAACTGTTAAAAAATCCATTTCGAAACATTGAGCGAGCCACAAACTTAAAAAAAAACTGTCGATTTCAATTGCTCCGGGAAACTTACAACTGCTTGCTCACTTAATCAAGAAATATTTCAAGAAAACTTGTCCTGTATAGGTAACTCTGCACTAAAATACCCCAACTTGCCCGTGTTATAACGTGTTTAAATATTTGCATCGACGTGCCAAGCGGCCTATAGAGTGATTACAATGAAATTTTAATATTTTAGGGAATTTCGTTCCTAATTTGGATAAATAAAATCGATTGTTAAATTTCCAGGATTATTACATCTCTACCAGTCTACACCCAAAGGCTATTGGTCTTGTTATTTGGAACTTTCCGCGTGATTGCCTCAAACAGCGAGAGATCCTCCACGGGCATGACGAGTGAAGCTCTAGGAGTCAGCGTGGCCCCTAGTTTCTTCCATTCTTGCGTGAGCGACGGAAAAACTGCCAAAATGGAGGATGTAATGAAATTTAAGGTAAGATTGAGTTTACAAATTTACTATTGCGTTTTTCAATAATTTATGTTGTTATAATTTGAATAGGTCCTTAACCCACGCAAATTAAGAACCTTTAAAGTTTTGTTTTTATTTTCTTTCAACACTGGGAGTATTGGATATTTACTTGGTTTCCATGATCGAAATCGTTGTGCACAACCTTAGCAGAGTTTTTTTACACAAAGCTTTGCGCAGAACAGCCGAGACACGTTTTATTAGAGCTGATAATTTTTTCCGTTTTTCTATAAATAAGGTATTCGAAAGCAAGATGTAAAAATTAAATAATATAATATAAATAATATGTAGTTGTTTACCTTTGTTATTTCTACTTAAAATGTAAATATGAATGTATATATGTAGTAAAATCACATTTTCCACGAAACTAAGAGGTGAAAGCTATATATCTATATTTATATCTACTTCAGGTCGGATTATATAGAATGCTTTTGATACCTTGAAAGAGGGTAAAACAGCTTAATGTGATTGCATTTCTATATGTTTTATCCTATTTACTATATCGATTTTTGTTAGATTCAAGTTACTAATTTTTGCTTTTGCTGTATAATGCTTACTTCGAAACTAAAGGCAGAAGTGAACGTAAGTCTCAATTTTATAAATCATCTAAATCACCCTGTTGGTAGATAGTAGACAACGTCTCCCTGTTTCATGGGTTTTCCTAAAGTGCTGTTTGTAGAAAATTTTATTAACATCAAAGTACGAGGTTTACTTCAAGTTGCTAGACATTGCTTCACTAATGAAAGAACTATCTCCGACTTCTTAGCATTTAACATGTTTAACAACGTTGGGAGTAGTAATGGCATCTCCATTTATTTTCAAGTGAATATTAAGATAAGCGATCCAGTAGTTGCGCAATTTTCTTACAGAACTTCAGTTACCCCGGCCCGGGCAAGCCGAAAAAGTAGAAAAAACTAACCTTTTGAGTTTCCTCCGTCATTATATGAAATCATTGGCGATAACAAGTCATTCAGTTGCTTATTGAACGGCATCGTGACATACAGTGTGTTCCAAATTCATCTTTCATGCATTGGGGTCTCGGAAACTATGTGATTTACCAAATCGGTTGAGGGCTAAATTATCAATGTGCAGTCAACTCTAATTGCAGATTAATTTCTCTAATTAAATCCAAATAGAGATTAAGTATAGCTCAGATTCTGACAAAGTCTGAAGTAGGCAGTTGGACGGCTTTAACACCAGAGCTGTTGCGAGTCCTACTTAAGTGATGTCGCGGAACAAATTGTTTTACCTATAGATTGCATTTGAATGCATCGTAAACGTAAAAGAAATATTCTTTTTTTTCTGCAGTTATCAGGATATTGCATCGTTATTAACTCAAAAGAGATATCGAAAAACTCTCGTTTTGGCATACATTCATTTCTCACAAGTCACGCGCGCAACCATAAGGAAATGAGCTTATTTCCTACAGCTTCGTATCGATATCCACAGCCAAGAAGCAAAGCAAACGTCAAGAGCCATATGGCCATTTTGGTGACAGCTGTGTCGAATTTTGAAACTTTAAGCACTAAATCCAATTTATTTAGTAATTTTTCACGTTGGGTACAGATTTTTTTGGGGATTATGTAGTAAAATTGATTGAATTCTTAATAGATTGTAAGTGATAAGCATTTTTTTGCTCTATCTAGGCCGTTCTATCTTTTCTATCTACAGAGTTATTGCATTGGGCAAGAAAATTTGGGACACCCTGTATAGGCATACCTGATGACTAAACAATTATAATATAAAACGGTATGTTGTCAATCATCATTAGAGCGCATGACAGTTTTCACTCTAGGATTCAACCAGTTTTTGAGAATTATTAGACGAACTGCTGTTGATGATCGAAACTGTTTGAATCCCGGTCGAATGCAAGCATCTCCCTTCCTATTCTCCATTCAACATCTCCTTATGTTCAATACAAATTTGATTGAAAGTTTACCATATCGATCATCAATCTTCCATCCGTTTTTGTTCGTATTTAGGTCGCCTCCAAAGTAATGAAACATCTCATCGAGGAATTCGCTTCGTCCAATCTCTTCGGCAGAGACAACTACGAGTACTACGCTCGTGTAACAGGACGCGTTTTACGCGTCCAAGGCGAATGGATCTGTTCGTTCCAATTTCCACCCTCCAAAGGAGTGTTTTCTAAAGAATTCGGGGCCTTGGAACGATATCTTTCAGGTAAGTTTATTAGTTTTGTGATTGTTTGTGCCATAACTCCCAGCACAGCCTTGTAAACTAACTAAACAGGGATGTGAATATTTCCCTATTTAACGATGACTAATTTCGTTTTTGATTCGCCTCCCAAAGCGCACATCTCAATGGGCCCGGACACTTGGCTACTTTTCAATAACTACGATAAATACGGGGGATATATGGAAGGTAATCAATCACAGAGGGACGATCTTCCACCCCCCGATGATTTTTACAATGCCAATAACACGGTCTAGGGCTTCACTGTTTTCTTCTTTGAATTATTGGTTTCAAGTGGATCATGCCGTGATGAACTATTATTTTAATTTAGTTTTTTTTTTTTAATTAATTAGGTCATCGTTGGTGCGTCAAGTGTAGACCTTACTGAAAAATATTCTCAATAAATTTATTGCTTGAAGTAGCTCCAGAAATTATTTGAATTATACGCATGTTTTGTAGGTATGTTCGGATTCGATAGAGGCACCTCTTGATGGGTATGAAATTTGCGAGGATAATACAGAAAATTAATTCCCATCAGACGTACTAGTCGGTTTTTAATGCCAATTTATAAGTAAGTTTTTTTGTCTTGGGTGATTTTTGAGTCTTTAAGACACTTTTTCCTTAATTAATTATGATGTTTTCAGCGATTTTTAAAAAGTTTAATGTACTGTGTGTTAGAGTGCATCGTGCACGTAAACATGGTAACGTTGAAAATGTCGGGTTTACTTGGACTTTTATATTTTTGGTATATGGGGCGGTTTTCCTACTAGATTTAAGCTCATTTCATGAAATTGCAATAAAATTACACCTAAATTAAGTATAAATTAAATCTGAAACACGAGAAGGCAATGTATTTTTGAATAACATAACAACATTGACGTTTCATTTGACTTTCATTTCTATGGTAAGCATAAAATTAAAGCAACAATGGGGTGTCATGCTTTAGCGGTTAGAAAATTCCATCCATGGTTAATTATATAAAATTATATAAATCCATATTTTATTTATAAAGTTTTTCCAACAATTTTCGTATATTCACAATTATATACATGCATGGTTTTAACACTTAAAAATTCCTGGCAATGAGTTAAAAGAATCACTTGGTTTTTAGTTTGTAGACATTGCAAATCCTAATTATTTTGAATTTCAATCCCTTTTGGCTTTTTTTGAATTGCATTAGGCCAATTGAATTTTAAATTGTGCTTGTTTTCAAACTTCGTACTGATTTTAGTTGGGAAGAAGGTCTTCAAATTTCATACACATCAACGGGTATGGGTGCAAGTTTTAGTATGTTTTGTCATGGAGGAAGAACCATTTTTCATCATTTTTCTAATATTGAGGAGAATTATTTTCACTACTAGTTTTTGACTATTTTTTTTCCGTAGAAGCTCGAATAGGAGCTAATAATATAAAATAGAAGCTATTGTTCATATTTTATAAGCGTTTTTAGCGTCGCTACTCAAATAAACTGACCTCACAATAATAATAATAATAAAATACATAAAGTGATATACAACTATCTCATAAATTGTTCATATTTTTCTTCAACATTGGCATAATATTATGCTAATACATGAAGCAAAAATTTGCAATGCGATTAAGCAAGTGGAATTGAAATGTAGGCCGTTTTCGATAAGTAATTAAGGATAATCTGTTTTTACCACACTTCCGATCTTAATCACATCGAATGCTACCATGTATTACTAATAATTTCCTTTACCTGCGCTATCTAACTCATATGAAATATATTAATGCCTAAAGCACAGATACTACATACGTGACTAAAGAAAATGTGCCCTCCCACGGTTTGGTTACGCTTTCCAATAACTAGTTCTTTCTTCATGTGTACAGACAATATTTTTATTGGATTATTATTTAAGTAGTTTATAATAGATATCATTTAGCGCTCGTGTGTGTAAAATAATTACTTTAACATTTTCGTGAATGCATCGCTACTCTGTGATATTTTTCATTATTGTTCACATTAATAAATTTTTTTTTAATTCTAATTTTATAATACGGCAGTTTTATTTTGTGACTGTCCTCTTGGGTGTCGCCCTGCCCGCCCTACGTGTTTTGCCCCCTTATGGCTGTTGGCAGCCTTTCCATTTGCACCGTTCTGCATGGCTTAATAAATAGTTTTAGTGTAACAAACTGGACAGCACGTTGCCGTTATTAGTTTGCACTGTTTTGCAGGTATGTAGCTTTTGATCATTTTTTGGTTGGCTTCTTTTGTAATCAAGAATTTTGAATGTCGTGTAGTGTTACAAAAAAGCTTTGATAATTTAGCACGTGAAATTTTATTGGAAATTTGCTTACACCTTTGTGCACATATTTTGGTGTTTTTTCCTTTCAATTTTCGATTTGTAAATCTCGGTCGTAAAAAGTGGGCAAATTTTGGTTTTGATATGACGCCAACCTCCGCCGAACGGTTGATGTGCGATAGAAAACGACGAATTTCAATATTTATGGTATAATTTTTTTGTGCCATAGATTTAAAGTTTATGAAATTTATAAAAACTGCAAAGTTTTCGTTCGATCACATCTCTTGGTTGTGGTCTTGGTTGGTCTTAAGTACTCCATGATTCAATAGATTTCCTCTCAAATCAATTCTTCGTCAAACTCTCAATGCCTGTATCTCGGGAGTACCTTGTGTTATTTTTTATAATTTTCGGTTTCGCCGGAAAAACTACAAAATTGAGAAAAAGTTCCTTTAGAGCTGAATTATTAATGTGCTTGGCTATAACTAAAAGCTAATTTCCATAGAAATGGTTGGAATAGCGCCTAGTTATTGATCAAATTCTTGATTTCTATAAAAACCAGCTTCACCACTTGGAATTTTGGAAACATTTTTCTGTTCTCAAGTTAATCCACGATTGTTCAATTAACAGACTTTAAAACCGTAACATCGGACATCTTTTGTAGCCTTGACCCAGGCTGAGGAATGTCAGTCCACTCCTGCGCTTCTAGAAGTGGGGCTGCAGCCCCATGTGAACTCCTCATCGTTGGGCATGATTGCTGAACACACCCTTTTGGAGTCATGCACCAGGCTGTCAATTTCGCTGGAGCAAAACGGACTATTCCAGGTAGTTAGAGATTATGCCTTCATGGGGAGAATAGATTAGGATAAAGACTGCGGGTTTTCAGAGTAACACGTCCCACTCCTCAAGTACAAGTCACTCGTCCAAATTTAGTCACAATAACTGCTCGGGCCCCAAGATGACGTTGGAAGAATTGAAAGCGGTTAATGCTTATGCGGAAAGCACGAGAAGTCTTAGTTATTTACCTCAGGTGAGTTAGTTTTCTTTTTTTATTCTTTTCCCGAGTTGAACAATAAAACCATTAAGACATGATACTTGTCCAGCATTTTAAAATTTCAAAAAATTATATGGGGCTAATCGAGTGGAAAATAATCTGAGCCAGCTTTGTCATAAATTGTTAAAGGATACGCCCCAAGATTTAAAACATGACCAAGATTATAACTATAAATGCAGTACTGACCGCTCTAAGGTCGTTGTCATATATATCGAAGATTAATACCCACCTTTAAGCGAATTTGGACTATCTAGAAACTATAGAAAACTACATAACCAAAGCCCTACTAACTTTTGCAATATTACCTGCAACTCCACAAATTTAGGAAACATATGTTTCGAGTGAAATTAACTAACTTAGATAAAAAAAAAAACAGTTAATTAGATATTCGTATTGTTTAAAGGTCCACGAACGTCAGACAGAGAGAATGAAAACTCGCTCCCAGTGGTTTCTAGGACCGTCAGTAGACTGCCAAAGTTGTGGAGGTTCCTTGGACATTCCTCTTAATACGGCTGACGTTTCAGCATTTACTAATGCGTTACTGCGGCGATCATCATCGGGAACTATAGGTACAACTGCTATTCAATGTGAAACCAAAATTTTGAATTCTGAGGAGGTTCAGTTGATTTGAAACAAAAATTTTAGAATTTACAAAAGTGCAGGACGCAATTTGCTGCTGTGTTATGATATGTAAGATCGTCAGGGCTTATTTTCTTAGATTAAATTGAGTTTGATCGGAAACAAATGGTTAATCCGATTTTTCTACTTCCGGTACATACTCCATCTTGTAAAAAAAATATTTTTCAGTAGGAATAGCTGGCTTATCGTTAAGCGCCGAATCCATCCAAAAAAGACCCAGTATCAAATGTGTAAATTCCAGAGACAAAAGATGCGTCCGGTCTGCCAGTCGTAGAAATAAGGAAAATGGATCCAGATCCAGCAGGTACATCTTATCTTTACTTTTGTTATTAGGTCTAACTTACAATATCTCGTATTTCTTGCAGCTTTAAAGGCCGTAACGATAGAAGAGGCTCCAATTCGCGTTCGAACAGCTTCAAAATCAAGTACGAAAACATATCTAGATCTTGCAGTTTTAAGAATAAAACGGAACTGTGTTCGTGCCCGGTGGAATCCCCAACTAAGGGAAGTGAGAATGGTAAGTACCCGTTTTTGTTTTTTAAGAGGAGTGTTAAACGGTCATCCTTGAAGGTAGCAAGGACGATCCGATGATACCAGGTACTGCCAATACTACAGAGACGATATGCGTCACTCTCACATACAAACCGCGCATTTAAGGACTTTAAACGCAATTTATAAGACTTACGAGGTATTTGATGGCTGCAGATCTAATGCGCGCTAAAGATTAACTTATTTATATCGGCAAAACAAATGCGGAAAAATGTTTTAACGAAATTTTGCTAACAAACATGAAAACAACGAAAAAAATTCTTTATGTGGCTGAAAGCGCATTGGGAACTGCAGTAATTTGTATTAATAAAATCTACGCTTATTAAACTTAAGTATGCAGTGTGGCCCTTTGAATTTTTAGATGTGTGTGGTCTTTATAGTGTTATACGATGTGCTTTAGCTCCATTGATAGAGACGTGGCCGTTTTAAATGAATTGATTTGTAACAAACCGAAAATGAGACCTTTCGTTTTCTTTTTAAATGATTTTGATTTCAAGTCATGCTCTGGATAAAAGCTCTCACCCTGTATACCAGTACATTAATGGACGCACTTAAGAATATTTATGAGCTCATCTAATGATCACTGATTTAGGTCATGATGGACATCAGTGTCCATTTCGATTTTCTTCAATTTGTAAATATTTGAGTGAGACATTACTTGTAACAAAATTATTATTCTCCGGCCTTAGTTTTATAAATAAGTAGAAAAGGGGGTTTAAAACACATGGTATAATGTTCAAATTAGTTCTTTGATACATCTTTGATAGGTATTGCATTAAAGACAATAATCATTAAGGATTACCTGGATAATATTTATTAGTGTCCGTCCAGCCTGTTTAATAATCTAGGATTGTTTATTGATTTTTAATGTGATTATTAAGCGGCTAGTGCAGGGTGTCTCGCTGCACCCAGAGGGGGTATTGCCAAAATTAAGACTAAGACGTTTCTTAGAAGTACGTTCTTAAAATTAAATGTTTTAGTAGGAGATCAATCTTGGTTCCTTGATGGTTTTTGTCCGAGCTTCACTATCGTTAAATTTCACCACTGCATTCTAAGTATGTACAAGTAGTATTAATTTTTTCATCACCAAATTAATTTCGAAGACTGTCTTGGTATTGTTTTACAAATCTATGCCAAAAGTTTATTTAGGAACGAATAAATTTGTGTTCAAGTGTAATCACCAGGTGGGTAACGCGTTAAACACCATGCCACCTGAAGTTATGTACTGATATAAATGTACCTTATGTTGAGGCGGTAAATATCCAATTATTGCGAGTTTAATAATACTATTTATGTACGAGTACAATTCCTACCATAGCTTTGCAATGCAAACTTCATGCAATGCTTTTGTTACAACAAAAAATAACGTAATTTCTCGGACAATGAAGTTTATTTGCTGTGTTTAGTCTCTCCACTGATGCACTTACATGCAAAATATTCTGTTTAAGAATTTAAGTTAATTAAATTTAATCAAATTTAATGAACCAATTTTAATGGAGGTTCAATGGCGACGCTTCACGTGTGCAGTAACTAACTGACTCCCAAAATGGAAATTGTTTCAAATTAAAATTTCATCGTAGACCTAGTGCCTCGAGGCTATAGCGATTTCTTAAATACCGTATTCTGTATAGTAATATTTTCTAAATATTGTAATTAACGAGTTTGTTAAAGTACGCAAGTCGGCATCGGTAACAAACGACAAACAATGGCGTTCTGACCTGATTTAAAGAAAGGATGGACTTTAAGACTGCCTCACTCTTAATTCGCTTAACCGGGTTTATATGCCTTATATTAAACACTGTTTCAACACTTCAAAACTTGCATTATGAAGTTAGGGGAAGTTTTCTTTGCTGACGGACGAATGTACTGTCCGCAAACCTACAGGCAGGAAAATAGTAGTTACGAAGTTTACGCGTGGGTTATGTTTAAAAAAATTGTTTAAGCAGTTTTACAGTTAGGTGGTCCCAAAGTGTCCTTTATTCAACTCACAGACTCTGTTACTAAAGTTAGACTTAGTGTGATTACTGCACACATACAAATTGTAAAAGTAATTGTCGTTCGAGTGGCTGCTAGAGAAGTCATAAAGGGCAAATATTGACAAGATTTTCATCCGCAGATGAAATTCTCCAGTAATTCAGTGTTCTTATATGTAGTTAGCATTAATACTATTGAATGTGTCTAAAGTAAGAACCCCGAACAAAACTAATAGAAAATAGCAGCTTAACTTAAATATGTACATATTACGTCAAATAATAAATAACATTATCTGCATTGTCATTATTTGCTTTCTCTGACATTTTTGCAGCTTATACAGGAAATTAATACAATAAAATCTTTCTATTTTTCTTTAAAGTTTTTTGAATATTGCTTTTATAGTTTGAAAGGCAATTTTCGATATTTGGCCTATGCCATTCTGCAACTCCAAACCTCTCTGTATTATAAGTCTAGTTCACAATATATGTATCTCAATGTTACAATTATTACAACATTATACGTGGTTTTATTCGCATTACTTTTGTTGATTTATAACCTCTGTAGTATTAAATTGTTTACACCTTGTCTATCCCACTCATCGATTTTTATTACTATTATTAGCTTGTAAGTAAGACCAAATTTTTTAACGAACGTATTGTTAAAAATTTTGCATTCCAAAACGCGTGTGCATTTATATGTATTTTAATAAATTTCTTTTTACCTTTTATAAAAATGTTTACCTTAAAATATTGTAAGAATTATATGGGAAAAGGAACTATTTTTAGGAGTTCTTTATTTCGCATTTTAAAAGAGTCGTCTTTGTACACAGTATTTTTCCCTTTGTGCACAATTATTTAAAATTCTTTAAACTATGTAGCAAAAACGTTCCTTTCGTACGTCACACGATTGTTATAGTAACCAAAAAAATATTACAATATATTTTCGAAATTAAGCTTATGACGAACTGTAAGATTGATAACACCAAATAATAGAGCTTTAGACTTTTCACAGGATGATGCAAAGCCTTAGGTTTTAATATATAAATTAATGTGTCGCCTGTTAGATCATGTATGGGGGTTTTAATTTTATCTAAGCCATCACTGAAACTAGTTTCGGTACAATGAAAACACGAAAGTTGCTGAACAATAAAATAAACATGTCTCATGAGAAATTTCATCCTTCAAGTCTTTTCTCCAATTAAAGATTTATCTTTCCAAACAGATATTGATTTTAGAATTCATTCTAATAATGTGAACTGCAATTTAATCAGTCCCCCTGTACTCATCGTTCTAGTGTCACTTATAAAGTGTGCGTGTTTGAAATAATAAAAATTATATTGAATGTACGATACGCAACTGCATCACCCTGTAGCTATTTTCAGTTATATCTTGCTGCGGCAAAAAGTCTATCTGTTTATAATACTTAAATTTGATTACTTAAATGTTACGCAATGAATGACGAGTTTTCTGATAAAACAAGTGTTCTCAGAGAGTTCGTCGATTATTTTGTAATTTTATAAAGTAATACCTATGGATGTTTTACGAGTAAAGTTTATTCTTTGTGGAGGAATTCGCCAAAGATATTGTTGTATGTTATTTTTGATCTTGGAAATTTTAATAAACATATTCAAGTACGTCTTCGGTGTTTTGTTTTCGAAGTACCGTAATATCCCTCTTCATAGATCATCTTTAAAATGATGTTTGATAGATTTGAAAACAGCTTGCAATTTTCTATCAAACGAGACTACGTCGAGGAAAACTAGTCTAATAAAAGTCGCCGTTATCGTGGAGAAACTGGGTGCAAACCTCGAAGCTTAGATCGATAGATACATGAAGTTTTTGCTTTGAAATTGCAGGATTTTTTTCCCCATATTGAAATTAGTCCTTGAAATAAGATAATTTAATAAAATAAAATCTATTATTAGATAATAAACAATTACCTCTCAGCTGTAAGTACATATACCATTTAGGTACCATCTTATTTTTAAGCATTTTATAAGCATCACTGCTAGGATTTCTATTACGGTTTTTACACGAACGTTTCCCATAGAGGTGAATGGAAACTGTGGGTCACAATGTTATCACCAGACATGTCAAATGAATCATCATTCATGTCATGGCATGTCAAATGAAAATCATTTAATGTAAGACAAATGGACACTCTTTATATTGTGAAAACGCTTTTCCAAAACGCCCTGGCCTATCTAGTACTAAGATTATTTTTTACATATCTATGGATTAAATTGGACGAGAAGCAATTACTGCCCAATGCCTTGAGAAACCGAATTGGGACAAGGTGATTTGAAGCGATTTCAGGAGCAAAATTTACAGTTTAAAGTTTCACAAAGTAGGACACATTTGTAAGTATTGTTAATACTAACTGCCGAGGTGCGCCACAATAAAACCATCCTCCTAGACAAATGATTCAGCCTGTGAACTGTAATATATTAAATACCAAGATTCCTACATCGAAATGGGTTTGAGAAAAATGAAGAGTGGTTAATTGCATACTGTAGACGGCACGTGGAACCACATCCTTCTTCAAGAAAAAAGCTCGATGATAGATGCTGTCGAGAAGATATTGAAAGATTTTTTGCATTTTAACAGTTTAATTATTTCAACCATAATTAAAAGTCAGTGCAGAGTGGGTGTCTTGTAGAGTCAGTTCGGCCATCCTTTGCCCACTATTGTGCGAGGACAGGTAGGCCAAATCTTCAGCATCTAAGAAAAAGTCGTATATTTCTGGAAAAAAAATGATTGAAATTCTCTTTAAAGACTTCAGAAAATCAGTTCGCGACAAAAATCAAGCGGATTTGTAACAATGAGACTCGGAAAGGTTTTACCCAACATTTATTTATCAAAATAATAAAATACAATAAATTTTCTTAATTAAAAAAAAATAAATAAAAACCGCTGTTACGTCTCTTCACAAACAAGCAGGGCAGACGTTAGGTCTTCATCTGAAAAAGGTAACCAGGACCTGTTATCGCATTATTTTCGAAGAAATAAAGCTATCATTTTTCTGGAGGGTGCAGGCAATAAGCATGTGAGCAGATAAACAAAAAACCTAAATAATCACCTAATAAGTGAAGTTACAAAAGTAAATTTACATGTTAACCCAGATTGATCGCAATTTCTTTTGTAGAAATAAATATGCCGGGTAAGCAAATTTATATCGTGCTAAAATTCATGGTAATGAATGCCTTTTTGGAAGAAAAGAGAGTGACTTCCATTCCAAGGTAGTTTCTTTTGCTGATCTACAGTGTGTTTAAAATTACTGAGCATCGCAATGACAGAAGGGCATGCGTAAATTATGCCGAAATCAGGAACATCTCGTATAACAACATTTTGGATGCCTATAAGAATCAAAAGAGCACCTCAGGGGATCCGCAGATATCTGCTACAAAAATAATTACCCAACTTCCGGTTTTGGAAGTCCATCTAAGCGTTGATGATCACAGATTGACCGAAAAGAAATTATATCTCATACGACCAGCGAAGGAACCATTTAGCAGATTTTATCCAAAATGTGTTGCACCAATTGCAAACGATGGAGGGAGCAGCATATTGCTACGGGGTTATTTTCATGGAACGCGGCAGGTCCATATATATAGGGGGTCCACGAAATGACTGTACAACGGTTGACCAAAAATTTCTGAATCAAAACTAAGGCATTCTAGGCGAACTTACCTATATCCAATATTAGTTCGTTTTACCGATATGCACGCGGCCTTTTATCGATTTCCATGAATTTTGGAACTAAGAAGTACTACATAAATTGGCGTGTTTTAGTGTGAGTGGATTTTTGTTTAATGCGTGGAAATATTAAAAATGGCGCGTGATTTGAAAATAAACGTTTGTATTTTTCGTCAGCCTTTAGCAAGTTTGTGATTGCACAACAAGCGAATCTAATTGCATACAAGACAATTTTCAGACGCCAAGGGATAAAAGAAATAAAGAAAATCTAAGCTGAAAATGTTTATATCTACCTGTACATTTATAACAACTAGCATCGCCTAAAGTGACATTTTTCTTAAGCATTTCTACGTAGGTATGTATATCACACATAACAAAGTCTTACTTATACATCTACGATTTGTTTTATAAATATATAATGTTTTTTTGTTGATTTGTAACGTTGGGAATGATACACTTCGGTAATAATGTGCGTTTGGATGTTACGAACCATCTATCAGCTATCACAACGTTCCTTTTCAAGGCGAAAACTTAATTGTTAGCGAGCTATATATTATTATCAATAAATAAAGGCAATTAAACCACCAATCACCTTCATAGTTTATGCGAACAGACAATGAAAAATGAGTGTGATAATAGGCAATTTTGGCACAGTAAGTCAATGTAACATTCCAATGAAAGAAAATTATTCAAACCCAATAATATACCTTTTAACATATAAAATAAAATATACATCCCTTCCAATTTTTGCTTCCCTATTTCAGATCTGCTCCTGGTTTAAAACTGAAATACCGTATCCCGTTAGGAAAACCAAGATTATAGAGAAATACCCAATATACACCTTAGCGCTTGTTAAACAAAATGGGTACATTCTGCAACATCCGATCCATCTTTAGAGCGGTGTATCGCTGTAAAGTACTTTCATTGTTTTACGTGAAAGTTACAGCTATGCACGGCGAGTTATTAACAATGGAAAATCCAGAAGCTGGAAATACATTACACATGAAACGATGACGCTTCTCGCAAACAAGTTTTATCCGAACGTTCATAATTTCTTAAATATTCAGCAAGATGTTGGAAATTAAAGTTTCAATTTGTTTTTTGCCATTTTCGTGAAAACATTTAGCTCGGAAAGCCTGAAAATTTGGGAATTTAATTTATTAGGCGACGAGTAAAATATGATTTGATTAAATTGAATTTTTTTCTAACACCCCGTACATTTCCCGAACTATCAAATTTCAGATATCACATGTTTACGTCAATGGTCGCTACCTGAGGTGTAGTATTTCCAACTTTTAGACTTCTCCTTGTTAATGAATCACTCTGTACATCGTTAACATTGGATATACATAGTTACAGAATTCAAATATAAGTTACGGCAGGGCGTTCATTAAAGCCTTGAACTTCGAGAATTACTTCGAGTTTTAATTTTGCTATGTGATTTCGTACCATTCTTTTCTGACGTCGACGGCGCTTCGTACACTTTTTGCGGCCCTCCTGGATATGGAATTTTGAAGAGTTCCACTCTCAAGAATGCACAAATTTCGTGACAGACTCGCCAACAGTACACTACAAGATCTAAAGTGACCCACACCTGATGGGGAGAGAATAAACTGTTGTATGTGGGTATAAAATAGACGAAAAACACTTACCAAGGCTAACCATAATACAATATATTCGTTGAAAAATGTGTTGAAATACTGGTTGAAAAAGAGCATTGCAGGACCAATCAGAGAGTAGTCCCACATTTGCATTTCACTTTTGGTCATATGGGCCACCTAAAATAGATAATATTCGTTCCTAACGATTCTCGATCGTAACAATAATTTTTTTAAGATAGTTTGATAGTATCGAAGTTCAACAGCCATAGGATCTAAAGAGTTGTAATATGTGGACGTTTCTGCCCCAAATTAAAGTTCTCCTCAGGTCGATTAGGGTCGGTATTGACGTACCTTAATATTCCAGAGACCATTGGAATCTCCTTAAATGTCTCTCTTGCGATTACCGAGATTTCATAGGCACCGCGAATTTGACACACCTTATACTGTATCTTGATGGAGACTGGTAGTGTGGTTATTGGGAAAATTTGCAGTTAAAAAGGGGGTATTTAACATATTTAAAAAAATATTCAGCCGATTATACAAGAAATTGAGTAGACTAAAATCAACTTAAAGTATAGCCGTTTCAATCGAGCAATTTTCAAGTATACCCATGCACGTATTCTCGCAAAATAATTTAATTGTGCGACCAGGTTACTACTTTAATATATGTGCCTTAACTCAAAAATAACATTTATGTAAAAATCACAAAATTGGCAAATTCGCTTGAAAACTTACCACCAATCTATTCGTGATTTTAGCTGCGACCAATCCAAAAGCAAAAATATACAACACTGGATGGTTCTGATATATCTCTTGTTCAGACTTCTTGTAGATAATAAAAGCTGGAAGCACGACCAATAATATGGGTATTATTGGAGAAAGTACGCTGGTTCCCTGCAAGAGATTTTTTCTCAATTCCACGTTCTATCTACAGCCCGAACTCAGGTGATGGCAGTGCACCACATACGTGCACTAAGCTAGTGACTGTATCAACAGGAGTTGATTCTGGTTTACATTTTATCTCACCTTTTGTTATACTGGATGTAATTAAATCAATGTAGCAAATTTTTAATGTTTTCATGTTATTTGCAAAGGGCGCCTAAAACTTGTGTCGATTTTATGAAAAGTTTTTTTTAGATTTACCGTTATTTTTTCATAGTTCCTATCTCATATGCAAATGATAAATTAAGGTTTGATTTAGATTGGGAAAATTACAAAAATAATTAAAAATTTTACTGTTCTTTTGTTCAATGAAGTCCTGTTAACACTGCACCGCAACTCTTACTTAAAAGCAAAAGACAAGCAAACATGAGTATCTCTTTAGTGCGAAGAAGCTGAACTTTTCCGTTGTTGCAGGAAGTAAAAGACAGGAAAATTTTCAAAGAGTTTTAGTATGAATTTTAGTAAATAACCGAGTCATGCAATAGCGCCACACTTAAATGTACTAGAATAACACAAGCTGTAGACAAACCCGGCTAGTTTTGTGTGGCATGCTTATCTGGAAGTTGATATGCACGATAGTCAGAGCTGTCGGTAATATAATTAAAATAATTTAAAAAATATTTATTGCGATTAGTAATTTGTTTTAGAACTAAGCAGGAATTTAATTACTACATGTAATCAAAATATTTGAGATTTACTAAAAAAAACCTTTCAATTCCCACAAACGTGAGTGTCCCAATGAACACCCCTGCAATTGAACGAGGATACGCAGTCTGCTTGTAGACTGTATGTTGCGAGGATCGCCTCCAACCTAATAAAATGGTCCAGCGGCATAATATTTATAAATACTTTGCATCAAGAAACTTGATAAAAAGTTTACCTTCAAACACAGTTTATTGCTCAATAATTTTTATTTCATTTTCGACAATAAACCAATTTGAAGGTAAACTCGGGTCAGTAATTATTGGTGTAAAAACATCTTGATAATACTTCCAGCGCTCACGATTCTAGTTATTTCCCCCTATCTATTTCCTACCTTGTCCAGCTGGGTGCATATTGTATTCAAATACGATCAGTAAGGTTTCATAGAAAGTAAAAAGCGTAAGAGAATAATTGAAATTAGTTTTTACATTATATAGCGCCCTAAGTTTAAGAGTATTCAGTAATTAATAGTATGTAACGTGCAGTAGGAAGTTATCTAAGTAAATCAATTACAAATCTTGTAGTCGTATAACTTTTATTTTTCCTTTAATAATAGATATACAGTATGACCCATTTGTTTTGGGGTCAGTCTGTAAAAAGTTTATTGATTGTGCGATGTAGGCCGGATTTTTCTTTAATTATAGAGCTTGATAAACTGCACATTTTCATCAAAAATTGCCTGGTTGATATAAATTTTAAGCCTTACTATGACAGTTTCTAGGAGTAAAATTTTAATAAATCATATTAGCGATTTTTTTAATAAAAAAAACTATGCACGCCACTGGATTGACCAATCCTCAAAACGGGCTTGTACATAATTTTGAGTAATAACGCTTTTGTAGCAGAATTACTTACATCTTCTTATACTTTCTCTGGGTATATTAAGGTCCAAACTAGCCATTCTAAAGCTATTTCGGGGATTGCCGTGAAAATATTGCAAAATTTGGTTGTTATTTAGGAAAAGTCTACGGCGTCCATTTTGCCTCGTCACTTCGACTTACTGGTCTAACTGGATGTCTGATGTTGAATTTTGCCTCAGGTTCTGCTGCCGAGCGCACGTTGTCGCCAACAAGACGAACAATTTCTGTTTTTTCTCTTACACTTAAATTTTCCATAATTATCACGATTAATAATTTCATTTCCATTAAGTACAAACAAGTTCTAATATCGAAGTTGTTTGTTGCGTTTGTTTGACAGCTAAACACTTCACTTGTTCTCCATAGCCTATTATGAATTTTTGAAAATAAACTCATACTGAGGGTGCATTTTTACAAAATCATTATTACTTAAAATTTTTCAATAAAATTTTGTGTAGGCCGTTTTGAGGGGTGGTCAATCCAGTGGGGTGCACCTAATGGTTCTAAAAAATTGTTAATATGATTTATTAAAATTTTGCTCCTGGAAACTGTCACATTGTAGTGCTTGAATTTTATATCAACCAGGCCATTTTTAATGAAAATGTGCAGTTTATCAAGCTCTATATTTAAAAAAAAATCCGGGCTAAATCGCACAATTAATAAACTTTTTACAGACCGACCCCAAAACAAATGAGTCACACTGTATGTAAGCGATCTATTTTTTACACTAAATTTATAATTATATTTCCAGAATTAAAATGCGACAGCTCTGTATAAAAATAAATAAACTTTTCACTGCTCTATGCTTTTATTACTTCGTTTTTATGGAAATTACCGTCCTGACCACATTGCTGCAATGCCGGTAACTTGACCAGCAGCGTTGCTTCCATGGAACAGAACTTATGAACTAGTTGCGAGCGGGTACGTTGAAATAAAAAAAAAACTTCACATCTGCGTTAAATTTGGAGAACTGCATCATTTTTACCTGTTAAAGTCATGTAAATTTACTAGCCATATCCGACCGACCAATTATTCAGGTCCTATAGGGTTTAGGTACCTCTATACCTATACATACAATGCATTTGACTTAATCAAAAGCATAATACTAATTTTTAACTAAAATTTGAAAAAGCTAAGACATTAAAATACTTGCGGTGACTTCCAGCGGTGAATTTGGAGAATGCTGCCGAACCTCACAACATTTCTGGCCCTAATGGGTAAATTATTGAAATGCCGACCTGAGTTTAGGTCTCTATGGGGTAACAAACCAATGGCAAGCATCTGTTGCCAAGTTAATCAGAAATTTGGGATAAACGAACTTTGAAAAATCTTTAGGATTGAAATATAGTTATTCTCGTAACTTTTTCCTGGAAGATGATTGACAGACAAACTTGACAAAATATTCATCGTTCAATATATAAAATATGTTGAACAACTAGAACTAATTTATTTTGTTAAGTTTGTCTGGCAGAAATCCTCCTGGAAAAGTACTTATTATGTTGCACAATTGAAGGTGATTTATTTTTTCCCGAAATATTGCTCCAGAGGGGATACACGTACGTATATATTTTACGGAAATATTTTACTTCTTGACACTAAAGGGCTGCTCCGTACTAGCCGAAGGGGGATATTTTCTCGAGTTTACACGTACTTCAAAAGAATGTTGTTGTCCATACAATTAAGGAGCTTAGAACTAGTTTAACCTTCCCTAGCATTATTGGGCTATGATAAACGGGAGAAAAGCTCCCATAAAGTATAACGCAACCCTTTTACCTCTTTAAATGCAAGTACGGAGCCTTTACAGATATGTTACAAGCTCATTGCAATTTAGCAGTTAATCAAATTACAACCAAGCAAGTTACACTTAATCTAATCTACTACTATTAAAGCTGAAGCTGCACATGCTATTTCTTCCATTAGACAAAATTGTTCATGCATACACAGAATTACAACATATGATTGTTGCTGGAAAAGATGGGTTGACTATAGAGCAATTATTTTCTACTCATATACATAAATGCTAAAAATAGATATTTTCAAATGGGGCACATTGCTAGTTTTATTTTCATAGCTACTATTATTGTATGTTTATGAACAATTTAAACTATGCATTATACGACACTAATAATAATTATTAATGGAAAGCTCAATATTTTGTTATAATATAGTGCTAATGGTATACCTATACCCAGTTAGTATTGTTGCTCCCAGCTGCGCGTGTTCAAAGACCCCAAAAATAGCTATTTCGTTACCACTAGAACTGCCACTGTAGCAAAGCATTTGAGATAGAAAAAGTTAAAAGTACCCTTAACTGACGGATTCTTCGATTTTTCAACTTTGTTTTTATTTCATTGCGTGACATTACTTTGAATCCGCTAGTTAAGAGCCATTTCGACCAAATGCGGTATTTCAGCTTATTAAAAATCGAATTCGGCATATAAAGAATATGTTTATCCACGGTATAACGTCGAAGTCTTATGGGTCTCATAATTTGACTTATCATGACTATTTGCTTCTGATGCTAGGCCATTGCCATGTTTGAAGAGAACCCCTTTTCTGGCGACATTGCTCGAAAACATGTACAACAGTGTATCCGAGGGCTAAGGATTCCTTTACAATCAGTTATTGCCTATTTATATTTAAGTAATTTCTCTCCTTTAAGCATTTTAGACTTAGAAGAATTGCTAAGCAGTTTTAAAATAATTTTTGAGTATTATTTTACTGCTAATTTAATAAAAACTGCATAGTTTAATTGCATACAGACTCATTTTCAATCAAGCGCAACATTTACTGTGTGTTATAAACGATTTTTAGAAAATAACTCTGGTGGACGAATAATAAATCTCGTGACTGTATATCGGGAAAAAACATCTACTTTTCATGGCTAATGAAGATTTTTAATAAGTTGGAATAACGTTATCGAAAATTTTTGCACATATTATTTAGCGAGATAAGGTGGCAGTTCTACATCATTTACGGAACATCTACATCTACAACGTCTTTCTCACCGCCACTGTAGATCCGTTTTTGCCGACTCCCCCTGCCAGAATGACAGTGACATTGGCCTGAGCCAAAATTAGTGCGACTGCACACGCAATGGCTATGGGTATGAGCTTTACCTCGACGTCCAGGGTGGGAATCTTCATATGAAAATAAAACGCGCAAGTGATTTAGATTTAAACACGGCTCTTTTAATTATAAAAATAAGGCTTAAAAGGTTAAACCCTCCATTTTTATGTGGCTCATATCTACGGTAGGGATTTAGGGAGTATATATTTGTATTTTTATCTTTACTTATGGATCAACTGTCATAAAAAAAATCAGATTTTACTGTAACCCTAACAGTAATCTCGAAAATCAAAGTTAATTCGGAGTTTAGAGAGTAAACATCACACGTATATGACATTGAATTGTATAATTATGGCAATCATTTTGTTAGACTCAGATTGGTTATACCAAAGTAAATCCTACATTCGGCTGCAATTTTGCAGCAATAACAGTATAAGCATAAGCAAAAAAAGTTGAACTAATAATTAAAACTGCAATAAAAAAACGGTAAAAGTGATTGTCCTTGCAGCAACATTTAATCGGTTTCTTCTCCTCCCTTTCGTAATCGACCACAAAAATCGCCTAGAATATACAGGGAAGCAACAGGAAATATTGAACAAAACCGACTTGTTCATAACAGGCCGAAAACTTAAGAAAGTATCGACTTTAAAACTATATTTCGTAAAAATTACGCCTAGTAATTGAGTTTGATAGTCTCTAGAATAAGGGAAATTTCTTTTATAAATCTTTAGATACATAACATATGCAAATATCAATTGCTAATTTAAATACCGATATTCTTGTAAGTTTTGTACTGTCCCCAAATATGATTTATTCTAAAAATAGGGGAATCTCAGTAAATTTTGGGCGTTGCAGACTTCTTTCTTTTTTTCTCTGCTTACATTTCATTCAACTGTATAATAGATGAAATAAATGAAAGAAAGCTGAATTAAAAGACGATCATTTACTCAGGTATTCTTTCTCTACATTCGTTTTCTCGTTCAGAAATATTTAAGAACCCTAAGTCAAAAATTCTGGTTTTCCGAATATATATATTATCTAGCAACAAAATTATAAAAATCTCAATAACTTTATCTAAGAGCTTTCCTAGCTTTATGTCGACACTGGCTACTATTACTTAAGAATGGACCAAAGTTGAAATCTAAACGTCAACTCTATCAGTACATACACGTGTCGCCGGGTTCCCCAATGTGTTTATATTTCTTTTGCGGACTTACCATTACCTTTTCCTACAATTTTTCGTCAATATGATGTTGGTTTTCATTAAAACATTGATTCGTTACAACTCAGCACTATATCCTGACATACAAAGATTAAAATTTTTGTAAATAACGTATTATTATTAAAATATTATGCTCTAAAATGGCACACCCCGTGGAACAAATGGAAATCCACGAACTATTGATTTTCCCCACAAATTATTCATCCCTATACATATGCTAATTGAGTAATATTGTGATTGCCCCAATAAACCTTTTCATCCCTTCACCAAAAAAATAATAATCAAGACGTGAAATTTAGCCATGAAACAAGAATTGATACTGTCTTATAAAGTGTTTTAAAAACAGGTGAATTAGTATGAAACACAAAACAATGGTAAAAATCAATAAAATCTCAATATTGATATCCCTTTGCCTGACCTACACGGAGTATTAAAAGGGAAGTAATAATGTAAATTGGTTTGAAGTCTGGCCTTATAACAGAACAATAAACCCCAATAATGAACCACATTTACCCCGGATACTTGAATTTAAATAAAACAAACACAAAAGAGATATGTTAGCGCCCAGCCCATGCTCTGCAATCAGAAATCACTGTTTCCTGCAAACTTACTGCCACAGTGGATCCATTTTTTCCTACTCCACCGGTAAATATAATGACTACCGTTCTGTAAAGGGCCCACCCTCCACAAACGAAGGTACTCAATGGCACTAAATACCAGAGTATAAAAGTGCCGCTAAAAAACTAATATGCTCCTATTCATAAGTTTGTTTAAAAATGTGGCAAATAATAGTTCTTTAGATTTAAAAATTAATTAAGTAAATCTGGGTTAGAGTCGTAATTCTTACCTTAACAGACCAAATGCTGGGGCCAAAAGTAGCTGATATAAGTAATATTCCCATGATAGTCATTTGGGCTTCAGTCACATCCACTTTTCCAAAGCGCAAAGTACCAGACACATAGGTCTGCCAGTGAGCGCAATAAAATAGAGACATTGCACAGAAACACTAAAAACACCAGTTAAAAAGTAATTTTCCTCTAAAGATACAATGTACAATATTCTTCAGCTTGAAAAATAAACTATATAAATGAAATGTTTGAATACTCAGTGTTGTCTTAAGGAGGAAAATTTTGATGTGGGAAGCCAAATTTTATGATCAGGATTTAAGGAATGATTAGAAAATTCCCTGAGTGATCATGGAAATCTAAGAGCTGTATATGGGAAAAAATGCTGAAAAATTTGCATATAATCTTGAAAATTTTAAAAAGTAATTGAAAAATTAGAGGGAATGTAAGAAAAAATATAAAAAATATTTTTAAAGTTAAAAAATGTCTACCTAATCCTGTACGAGCATTTCGTAATTTAGAGGATATTTAACCCAATGAGAAACTAGATTATAAAAAAAGTTTAATATGGTTTCTTTAATTATTGTCCTTAAAAAGCTACACAGTACGCTTTTATTTTTGATGGCTTTTATTTTTGATGCGATGATAATGCAAATTTTATGTGGGCGTTCCCCTTTTAGGTGGGAAATTTTTATAATTACTGCGAAAAACACGGTAGTATTTCTGTCCTTTAAGTCAATATAAATTTACCTGAAAAAACATCCATGAAGGATAAGTCCCCAATTGAATAGCTATGCATGCTGATATGGCTACAAAGACTGTGGACAAGGAGTCGCATCCATGGTCAAATAATTCTCCCAAAGGATTGGCACTGCCTGTTCGGCGAGCTTGTTTGCCATCAATGGCATCCAAGCTTTGATACATGAATAATCCTAAAGCACATAAAGCACAAGCCCATCTGGGGGGTTCTTGTCGAGCATCAGCAGAATAGCTATTCCAGGACATTTATATTTAGTATTTAGGGTTTGGAATAACAGGCGAGTAACTTACACAACTAATATTAAAGCAGTAATAATATTGACCATAAGACCCATGATGGTAAGCAAATTGGGGGCAAACCATATTGGGACTCTCATCACCAACCAGTTCCAATAAGGTTGTAAAATGTTATCACAAATGCTAACACTTTGACAAGAGTACTGATGCTCCCCTAACTTCCGTAACTGAGACTCAGATAAGATTTGGTGCTTGAATATCTTCATATTGTGACACTGCATTCGTAATGCTGCATTGATGGAAGTAATCAACATATGAGTCGCAGTTCTGACTATTAATATTAATAAAGGATTAAATTGGATTTTATTTACCTTAAAATAATACGGATCTAACCGCACATTTGAGGGGGGGACGTATATTGAGTCCTAATATAGGTTACCGGATAGGAATTTTAATGCGGCAAGGTTGAAGATATTAAGAACATTTTCCGGTAAAGCTCTTGAATTAGAAACAAGAGACTTGAGACTGTACTTTCCCCAAGTATTTTAGCTTTCTCTTTATTATTTTTTTCATAAAATTCAAGCTGGAGCATGACAACCAAACTGACGAAAACAAAACACTCGACGATCAGAATCATCCGATTCCAACTCAGCTTGTCATTGTCGAAATTACAAGCTTGTCTAAAACAGATGTTTTCGTTTTAAAATGATCCAAATATTTAAAAACAGGTTTCTTCGATGAAAAGTTCAATTTAGACACTACCGTCTACTAGATGGCGCCACAGACATAAAAATTCTCATTTTTTTCGAGTTTGAAGCACGAAATTTAAATTATTTTCATCGATGTTAGCAAATTCTGTTTATTGATATTTATCACTTTTTACCTTTTATACGTAAAACTAAATATATTCATTTGAATATTATATTATGTGCCTAAGTTATTGAACATACACGTTGGGGTTGAAATGTTTAGTCAATAATATGGCGAGAAGTTGCGCTCTTTGCTCTTATTTAGCTCAATTTGGAGAAACTATAAACTTAAACAATTATTTTTCTCGGTACATTTTCGACACTCGTAAATACCAATAATCTTCAAAACACCACTACAAGACCAAATCTTTCAGCCATGCACGCTACTGCCGGCAGACAGCAACCATTCGACCCAGAAAATCCTGGAATTGGTGACGAAGTTCCAGAACCAAGTGAACTGAGACCAGAACCACCCGCAGAGAAGCCGGTTTCTTATTTGCCTCAACCTGAAGATACCATAATGGCACAACCGGTCAGTAAAAATTAGACAGGCTTAGAGATACCTGGAGAGTCTAATTGCTTAACCGTGACCAATTTAATGCCTCTTATCAATTCATAATAAAAAAACGTTTTGAGATGCGTTATCCCAATATGTAAGTGCTCTCAATTGAAGCATCTCGAAGGTCGGTTTCGGATCTATTAGCTTTCTTCAATTCGGGTTATTACGGATTGGTCGGCCGGCTGAAATAAATCGAACTGATGAAAACTAATAGACATGAAATCAATCTTCCGGACACTGCAGTTGAGAGCATACAAATTTTGAAATATCAATTCGATTTATCTCCGCTGGCCGACCAATCCGTAATGAAGAGAACTGATGAGAGCTTATAGTCTCGAAACCGACTTTCAGGGTGCTCAATCCCACACAAGTTTTGTGGTTCCGAATTTTGAAATTCCTTACGTTTTGGCAGTCAAGTACTAATTTTTTCAGTTTAACATCTCGTAAAGTAGAGTTAAAAGGTAGTCAGTCAATGAAATTTTGTAGGTTTTGGAAATGGGTCCTGTGGGACCATGGGCGACCGGCAAAGTCGATTGGACTCCACTAGGAGGGTTGACTGGGACTAGACCTGTTGTTGATAAATATTCAATCACTCACTATAGTGAAGGGCAATGGAGGTCTCATAATTTGGAGGTGTTGGATAATACGAAAACTGAGCAGCACAGAGCAAATATGTAAGAATCCAGCCCCGCAACAAGTTGATATTGAAATTTTCAATCAGATCGGCAATAGTGAACAATAACAAGAACTAATTAGGCGAAAAACTTGACATTAACTTCATCTATGTCTAGGTCCATATTTTATTTGTCGATTTTTCTGCTACTTTTGATGAATTTTAATTGATAATGTTTTTGTCGTTTTGTTTTCCTTTTTAGTTTACTGTGCTGATTTAGACTTAATAGCATAAAATTTTATGAACCGCTTTGTTCAGTGTTTTTTTCATTTTAGCATCGACTGGAATAGTAGAAAATCTTTGGAACAAACTCAATCAGACGTTGATAAAAAGCAGGCAGATAATACGAAACGCCTTAACCAAAGAGAAATGGAGATAACGCATTGGAAGTGCGAGTTGGACAGAGCAATTATCTTGGCCGCTGAAGAAATTACCTTTCTGGAGGAACAGAGAAGGAGGCTGAAGCAGGCTGCTTCGGTTCTGCAGATTCCAGAATCTATTGGTGTCCCAAATACTTCTTATTAATCTGCATCGGTATATCAAAGGGTGATTTTGCAGCTGGCGAGAGCTTGGAAAGACGGACTGGTCGACTAGACAGCGAGTTAGTACGAGACGAAGTTGAGGAGGAACTGATCAAAGAGATAGCCCTTTGCTCGGAAATCAGGGACATTTTCTCTCGAACATTGAAAGATGTGGAAATCCAGCTTTTGGAGGATCGCACCGCCAAACAGCAATTAGAGTATGATTGGAGTGATAAAAGCATTTCACATGAAATTGATGCTCTGAACTCTTCATTGAACACTCGGTCCACTATTTTGATGTTTAAGACTGGAGCGGTCAGCTTTCCAGACAAGTATGTTCTTTCCTTTCCTCATTAACTTATAACCATTAGTTTTCCTGTATACTTCGTCTGTTTCTTGTTCAAAAGGACCGAAGTTGTTGCTTACAGGTGGCAGGTTGGACGTACTGGATTTTGCGTTTTGCCAGTTGTCGTTTTTGCAGTCCAGCTCAGGAGTATCATCATTTCTTTTAACCCCTTTGTCTTTTATCTTTGTTTTTACGGTTTTTCAAAGTTTGTCCTGTTCGTTTTCAAGGTGGGTCGAGTTTTTGAAAAACGGGTGGGAACTAAATCTACACTTGCGATATCAACTCCAGCCAGAAAGATGCAAGAAGTGATTGGTTGGCCTTATCGGGGTTTGTCCAAAATAAACCAATTTATCGGCGTTTTAAATAAATATGAAGAAATCTTTATCCCTTTTCAAAGAATTATTCTGAAATAAAATCGGTTACCTTAATTGAATAATTTGCAGCCAATCTACTCCCGAATACTGGGAACTCTTCACTAAAGAAATCCTCCTCGCAGCGGAAAGAACTCGTCAGCGCTCGGTAGCCTTGCGGGATACCTTGGATGCTATTTTAACAAATGCGGCCAGAGATCTGAGAACACAAGCCGATAAAGTCGAAACGGCTTTAAACAAAAAAGTTTCTTGCGTACAGGAAGCTGTTCGGAAAATGGAAATTGAGCTGAAACAGGTCCGTTTTCATTATACTGGGCGTTCCCGAAAAGTGGACCACCTCTGAATATTCTCTAATTTTTAAAAAAGAACATTTTTTTCCCGGTGATGTATGATGTTTAAAATTTCCTTGCAGTTTTATCGGAAGCGACAGTTTCACAACTTTAAATGCAGGACCTCGTGATATAATTTCATTAAAAAGAATCAAATGTTCATTTAAAAATTAGTGATAAATCCACTTTTTAGAACACCGGCATACCTATCTATGCCTTCTGGCACGAATTCCTTTGATACAGCTTTTGAGACAGCTGGCAGATGTCGAGGATCTGATGAACACATTACGAGCCGCTATAAGAAGAATGGACACTCCAATGAAAATAGCTCAGACAAGACTAGACAATAGACTTCTAAGACCGAGGGTAGAGAATTGTCGCGATGCTCCTCATTTCGGGTTTGCTATACCTTTTTGCATTAAGCTGAATGGTAATCTATCGTTCACAGTTTGGTAGAAGAAGTTAAATCGATTGGAGAGAATGTGGCAGCTCTGCAGGCCCAACTGCGCCAGGCTCAAAAGTCACAGGAGCAAATGATCAACATGCGAAACATCCTGGAAAGGGAAATACTGTTGAAAAGAAAAACTTTGGAAATTGAGGGGGATAGGATCAGGAATATCAGGTCTCACTATCCGTCATCCACCGCTTTGTCTGGTTATTGATTCTGTTTTAACTAAATAAATAAAATAGCGCTTTGCACAAACAGGCTTCTTCTATTTATGGATTGATATGAAGAGCGTCATTAAGGAGCGATTTATTAATAATGAAATAATATATTTCATTTCATTAAAAAATTCGACGGCATGGTGATGTACTTTACTTAAATCGGATTATCGTTTCTTTTTCGTAAATTATTTCGAAATAGTGAACAATATGGTACAATTTTTTTCAATATCACCCACGATTCTTAATCTCACTCACAGCTGAACAGCACCTTCTTGGCGTTCTTTGGATAAAACCATTTAAATTCAAAATTCACCGACAATACACTCAAGATTCCTTCATTCAGAGTATGTAGCTTAACTTCAAAGGGTGATTCTTTTCGCGATTCTAAGACAAAAAGTCTCTATAAATATAGGTCCGGTAATGCTTCGTTTTCAAGAAACAGAGTGTCAACTTAAAAAAAAATCTTATTTACGTAAAAATTTGAATAATCCTTTATCCGATTTGATTGAAGTTTCGCAGTGTTATTTATGGTTATTATTTTATTTGTGCGCTACTGACTTGTTTGAAATATTTATAGTTTTTTCGCATCAAGTTGTGATTTTAGTTGCTTAATGCGAAAAAAAAAATAAAAATTTCAAACAAGTCAGTGGTGCACAAATAAAATAATAACCATAAATAGCACTGTCAAACTTCAACGAAATGGACTAAAGAATTACCTTTTAAGAGTTGCTCGAAGAAGTTTTTTTTTCTTTAATTTGACACCTTGTGTTCTGAAAATAAAGTATTACCGTACCTATGCTTATAAAACTCCTCGTTTTAGAGTTACCCAAAAAGTCTCACCTCAAAGTTTGGTTACGAACTTTAAAAACACCTTGTATAATCTAAAAATGAATGCGAGGGCAGAAGGAAAATGCAAAAGGTGTTGTATTTCTTGAATCATTATCTCGTAAACGGTAGACAATTAGCATGTGGTACTACTAAAATTAGACTATACAAAAAATACTTACTATATCGATTCGCCTGTTGCCATTGGTTTCAGATATAATTAGCAACTTTGGACCAGTTAAACTGGCGTATTCTTTTAGTATTTTCAAGCCTACTATTCTGGCAAATATTTCTATGATCCTCCAAAATTTTCTGATCAACGGACTACATGAATTCGGCTGTTAATAAATGTGGCCATTACCGTCCTCGTGTGATGCAAGTCTTGCCTCACGGTCGACAAATTTTGCTACCATGCGGCAATAACAACACACTTCTTATACTGAGTGCTGTAAACCGTAAGAGGACATATAATGGATTTTTTACTTCTGCAGAACCTAAGAAGTAACTGTAAAATATCTGAGAAAGTTTCACTTGAAACACGCACCCAATTAAGGAACAAATTGACAATAAAAAAAAGGCAGTTTTTGCGGTTTTAATTTTTGTATTTGGCTCTGTAGCAGATTTTAAACGTGTTTTTTTGTTTTTTATTAAAAAGTAAATAACTTTTTTTTTAATTATTGCAATTTTCGAATTAACAACTCATCAAAAAATCTGAGAAAATACTATTGAATTTTTGTTCGCAATTCGGAATTAAAACAGCCCGTGCTTGTCTTAGTTTAACCAATTTCATATCTTTTAATTTAGTATATGCCCGTATATTCCCGCGAATTTGTAACACCCTGTATAATTTACTATTAATTAATTGGTTTTATTATGGAGTACTGTATTTTTTGTTAGTGAAATTATTTGTTTAATCCTAGAGCACGGTTTTTATTTTATAATTAGTGATAAGTTACTATCAAGTGTCGATCAATATTACGTACTTACGACATACGAGGAGCGTTTCTGCAACTTTTAGGCTCCTTAATGAATTATTACAGGTACTATCTATTGTTTACTTTGGTGAAAAAGTGTAGTCTCTATGGTGGATGTATAGAGTGTCTCAAATTGACGATGTAAAAAACTCTTTTATCTACTGACTAAACTTTAAATTCACTGGGTGCACTCTACTCGGAACGGCTTAAAGAAATCATTTCAACGAAATCAGATGAAACAAGATTTTTCTTACTTTTTGGATAATCCGGATCATATAAGCTCACCGCACATTAAAACCATTCGGAACTAGTTGAATTAAGGTACTATGCATTTTAAACCAATTTAATTCATTACCAAAACGGAAACATTTAAACTGAATTGAATCTTCATTGGCTAAAGCATTATTAACTTGCAGCAAAGTATTATAATCAACTAAAATTGATTTATTCATCAAAATGCCCAATTATGCTAATATATTATTAAACCATTGAGAGATTATCGAACTCATTGATCTCAAACTAATTTACCGAATTATACTGATTAGTTTCATAGTGCGATAAGCGAGTCCACTTAAATACTTAGCCATTACCTTGACCCAATTTGGTGAGTTTAATTTAGTAAAGCATGACTGGGTTAGTGAGTAAACTCACTTCACGATAAGTGCATATAATTATATCGCATTTCTACCTCATTTAACAGCATTATGTTAAAATTTAAAGTCCGTGTTTTTTTTCGACTTACACTGTTTTGAATATTACCCCGTAGGTTCTCTCTGCTACTAGATGAGAAGTCATCTACCAACTCCCTAAATTTAGTGAGTTTACGTCGGGTGTTCGATGTGGATCCAGATGTCGACTACCCCGATCAATCAGTGGATGTGACTACCTCGATGTTTTTTGTTCGTAAAATATCTTTTCGATGTAGAAGAGTTCAGACTACCAGAATTCGTAAAAATAGTGACATATCCAAACCAATTTGGGGCGATTCTTTGGACCTCGGTAAGGCACAGCTGACGCCACTTACAAGCTACCCCGGAGCAGATGTTATGAATAACTGTATCTACCCAAGAACCACCCAGAAACAATTTTATGTCTGTAAATGAAAAAAATGCCATTTACTCCCCATTTGCAGAATAAAAAAAGCTTGGACGCCCTGTAAGTTGAAAACAAACAACTTTTGTATAAGACAAACGTAGCCCAATGGCTCTAGACTGGGTACTATACAGGGCGTCCCCTAATGATGTGTGGACATTTAAAGGTGAGATTCTACATGTCGAAAAAAAATGAGAGGTTGTTATTTAAACTATGTTCCAAAGTGCTCGGTTGCGAAAATATAGGGCAGCAAAGTTTTAGGAAAAGAATGGAACTTGATGAATATTTCCGAAACCGCTTGAGATATTTTTATGAAATTTGATGTGTCAAGGCAGTTTATAAAGGGGCATTAATTGCAATAAAAATATGCGCTTCAATGCAAACTCATTCGAAACTATTTTAATACGACAAAAAAAGAAGAGGAAAATGAACACATTATGGGTTGATATCGTAATGAAATATGAATTAAAACAAGAAAAAAAAAACGATTTTTATACCTACTGGTTAAAATTACCTCCTTTATTTAATATGCGTGCTTTTGTCCCCATTCTCGTCGAATTGAGCGCTCTTTCCAATATTTCTGGAATATTTCGTATTCCATCACATGCTGCAACTATTCTTTCTTTTAGTTCTTCTGCAGTATTAATACGTCTAACTAGCGTTTTCAGATGACCCCACAAAGAGAAACTCATGTCAACCCATAATGTGTTAAATTTTCTACTGTTTTATTTGTCGTATTAAAATAGTTTTGAATAAGTTTGCATTGAACCACACGTTTTTATCGCAATTAATGCCCCTTTATAAACTGCCTTTACATACCAAATTTCATTGAAATATCTCAAGCGGTTCCGGAAATATTCATAAATTTCCATTATTTTCCCTAAAACTTTCGAGCCCTGTGTTTCCGTAAAGCAGCATTCTCGGAACATAGTTTATATAACAAACTATCATTATTTTTTCATGTAAAATCCCACCTTAAAATATCCGCACATCATTAAGACACACCCTGTATAAAGAGTGAATGTATAGACCCCATTTCTTATTTGTATCATTGTTTCTGGGATACCCTGTAGATAAAGGTTGGGCAGAGAAGGGAAAAAATTTTAATTTCATCTCTATTGTTAACGCTGTAGCGAGATAAATTAAGATAATTGTTATAGCCGAGGCAACGAATGCAGTAATGAACCATCGATGCGATTTCGAATCGGAAAAATACTACGACAGTTTTCTATGCTAATTTACACGCAAATGCAAATTTCAAAGGAATATTTAAAGCCGAAACAGCAGGAAGACAGGACATTCAGGCAAGGACAGTTGTTCGTTTTATTACTAAACAGAAATTGGAGTATTCAAAGCGGGTTTTGGGATGATTTTAATTGGGAGGTGAAGGGAACTTCACTCCCAAACCAGCCTTAACGGAGCGACAGAGTTATTGCAGGACAACAGTCATGAGATCTACCGGGTATATTTTTTTAAGCTTCTTTTGAGCGTAGAGACACTCAAAACAAGAACACTTAATTTTTTTTTCATAGAGAATTTTGTTTCACTCATTCGTACTAATTTGTTTGTGTTTGTTCTTCCCGAAGATGTCAGAAATACTATCAGCAACTTGATACATTTCTCTAAAAGGACTTTAGAATAAAAACCACACACTCAGAATTACAATTAAAGAAGCTTCTCTTTAGGCTTCTCTTTCGCTGCAAAATAGGAAGAATGAGAAATTTTGAGCAGCGCGAAAGTGAGGAAGATGGTTGCGAAGCAAAGAGGGCAAAGAGGAATGGATGAAGATAAGACGTGTAAACGCATGCAGGTGCTTATCTGAAAAACTAAATGGAAAAAATGACTGAAAAGCGAATCCTTGAGTAAGCAAACAAACAGGATTTAGATATGCCTGATCTATTGGTTCCAGTAATAAATAATGTTAACAACCAACCAGTAAAAATAATTTTCATAGTTTTTTCCTCAGGAGGACTGTCTCCGTAATCGTACAATCAACCAACTAAGAAATGTTTCATTTGCCTCCTTAGTGACAACTCTTATTGTATTTACCTTAATTACCTAATGTTTTATCTACGCATTTCATCCTCTAATCGAGACTCATTCAAAGTCCATTCTTAAAACACATCTCACTGTTTAAGTAAATGAAACAACACAATTATTCCCCATTTATTAATGAACTTTTAAGAATAATGTAATTGTTTAAAGAGTAAAAGTATTTTTTAGAGCCACCGAGTACCACCTTGTTTTCATAGTAATTGAAATTTTAATTTCTACAGGCACTCGCCGTTCGCCAAGGCGATTAAAGTACTACTTATTTTGTGAGTATCGGTGTCGAATGACGCTAAACCTTAGTACCTTTACAAAAATGACGTTATCATAGAAAGTGTTTTTTGCATAACTGAAAATAAGTGTTTTTCTAGTGTTTGTGCAGGTGGAAAGGCGGCTCGTTCGATGGAAAAGTTGTTGCATTGCCTTACTCTCAGCATGGATCCGTTTTAAAGTGTGTTTCTTACCTTTGGACCAATTTTTCGAAAAACGTGTTGTTGGTGGAACCATGGAAAGTGATTTAGAGCCGCCCGATGGCGGATATGGCTGGGTGATCGTGTTCGCTAGTGTTTTGAATAACGTGAGTTCATTGTTTAATAAATGAAATAAATATGATTTATGGTTTTGTCATATGACAAGTTTTAAGGTCACAGATGAATTTATTACATTTAACTGGTTTCTATAAAGTCTAGTTTAAACTCGACCGTAATTGTTCCTGTGTGGTTTGCCGTAATCCTCCAGTATTAATACTAAATAACGCGAGCACTAAAACATTATCATATCGTCTACGATTTTGTTATGATTATTAATCGCTGATCGTTCGATTTGTTTTTGGATCAATGAAAAATACGAAAAACTGCCATTTTGAAACTTGTTACCTTCACCCACCGCTTTAAGACAGGTGCAGGAATCCTCCCGAGGAGGGGACAACACTACACTTGGAAATTCGAAGATAGGCGTCATACGCATTTTTCCCCCTGGAATTCGAAAATGTCGTTAAAAAAACGAATTTGCAGAAAATCGTAGCCGATATGGTATAATTTCAAGGTGGAAATTCGATCATGGAACGGAAATTTACGCTTCCAGCGGTCCCCAAGCAAAATGTTGTAATGCAAGAAAAGGCGCTGAGATGTCCTAAAAAATCATTTAAATATGCCCCGGAAACTTATTTAAAAAAAAAAGAAAAGTTTTACGCTTTTATTCCGTTTTAACCAACAAAAATCAGCATTTTCTGCAATAATATGTTCGCATTTTAAAGTCGGCAATACAGTGAAAAACTTTAAAATTATGCTTCTGTGCGCTTTTCGATGGAGCACTACAGGGTGATTTTTTAATAGCGAACAAGCACTTACGGTACTCTTTAAAGCGCGATGCTGCCCATTCTCTTGCGAATTGAACGAAGGTACGGACAGAACTTGTGCGAATATTATGGAACAGAAATTCTTCATTCGCGTGAAAACTACCAGAGATAATATTAATGATATCATATATGTTCGAAGTCAGGATGAGGAGGCTCGTCCATAGAAAAAGTAATATACAGGGTGTCACACAAAAAACTTAATTTCAGAAATATATCAAAAAGGCCATGTTCAATGGTTTTTCCTGCAACGTCGTAAGATTCTTAGGAAAGTTACACACAACTTGTCAAGTCGACACATTTATCCTCAAATACAAAATTTAAGGGGGTGTGCAGTCTCGCGCAAAGATCCTCCTCATGCATACGCAGGTCTAATGGCACCAAGACGTCCACACCACTCCCTTCTCTACTTGAACGCTTACACTAATCTGATAATCAAAAACGCCTCCATTCGATTTGTTTTATCCCTCTTTCCAGTTTCTCATGGTACCTCTAATCCAAAACGTCGTGCTCATCTTCAAAGACAAAATGCTGGAAATAGACATGACCATCACCCAAATGTGGTTTGCTTTGAATGTCCACGCATCATTCGGGTATATCACCCATCTTATCAACAACGTTCTGTTACAAAGATTCGGCTACAGAAAGGTTACTTTAGCTGGGGTAACATTCGTTTTCTTTGGCTTAAGCATGAGTTCATGGATTCATAATTATTTGGGGTTTATGCTCACCTTTGGCGTGGTCTCAGGTAAGAACGATTTTATCCCACAACACCTATACTTGTAACATTCAAATCAATTTTTGCTTCCTTTAAATAGGGATTGGTGTGGGTCTAAACACGTCCTCCTATACCCTAGCTATAAAATCCTACTTCGTACGGAATCAGAACAAAGCCATTGGACTGTCCATGACGCTCACCGCTTTAGGCCCCATCTTGATGCCTCAGATTATTAACGTGCTCATCCACAACTATCATCCAGATGGAGTTATATTGATTTTAGCAGGCATAATTATGTTCTCCATGTCTCTAATCTCCATTAATAATAGGCTTTGCCCAATTAGGAATTATCGCCCATGGTTATATTGGTGCAGTTTTACTTCAGCCCGTGAAAAAGCACATGGTAAAGCTCAAAAAAGAAGAAGAAGACGTTGACAATGGTGCAGCCAAAGAGAGTCTAAAAAAAACGGCAAAGAAAAATTCTTTGGATGATGAAGATTTAGAAAACGAAGCGCTCGATGAGTTGATGCCCGTCAGATCGTATCAAATGATGTGTAAGTGATGGAGTATTTTCGAGTATCACGAGAGTCTTCTCTTAAGCAATTTTTGAAAATCCTGAACTTTTCGCTTATTTCTCTTTAAACTTGCAGTTCCTCCCAGAGAATTTATGACCAACAGAAGATTTCCAGCATTCAGACGAAAAGATTCGATCATCTCCATCAGCTATGAGCAGGAACATGCCGCGATAATGGGGCTCGATTCCACATTGGGGGGAAGCCTTTATTCCTTGGATTCTGGTAAAAACAGGGCGTTTCCTAAACACTGTCCGTAAGTTCAAAACATGTGGTCGGAAACGCTTAGATTCCGAGATACAGGGTGTTGAAAATTGAAAAATATACGTATATTATTATTTGAAATGAGTTTGGAACTGTCAGCGCTGGGTTCTTAAAATTTTGCAGTTAGTGTACACTGGTAAAGCTGAATTTTTACTATAAAGAAAATTTTTATCTGCCGGCAGTGGTGTAGTTAGACGTGAGTCAGGCGATGAATCTGAGTCATTTCAACGTTAATGAAGTTATTCATTGTCGAATTTTATTATCTAATCGACAGTTTTGATTTAAAAATTATAACTAGCAAAATGCCAATAATCTTGGTGCGAAACGAATAATTAAGATAACAAAAAAATGCATACCGTTCTTATCTTTGATTTCTGTTGCAACTAAATTAAATAAATAAATTTTTTTTACTAGGGCTAAGTTAGTATTGGGCAAAAATATTTTAAAGAAATTGTGTGATTTAGTTACGGACAGTATTTTGGAAACGCCCTGTATACAAATAAACAAAAAGTGAAAAAATAATCTACACAACTAGCTTGAAAATCTCATAACACACTCGTGAGATTGGCCTCTGGCCTGCAGCTCTGACGTATGCTCGTGAGCTAAAAGTGACTTTTTTCCCGAGTTGTGCGAGCGATATACCATTCCGTCCGAGTGCGGAAATGAAATTCAAGTGCCATTTAGCAATGTTGACGATTACTTTCCTGCATTAGCTACTTGGGAGCAACTGTGACATCTGTTCATAAAAGAAAAAATCTAAAAGTGTCTTCCCGCACTTGTTAAAATAATGATTTTTCTTTTTCAAGCCTGAGACAATTTTCTCGTTATTACTAAATCCACCGATAAAAAACCTGAAGACGAAAATTTAAGGAAGAAGATCTTCCTGTAAGAATCACAAAAGCTCAATCAGTACCAGTTGTAAAGAAAAAAACTTTTCCTAGTCAAAATGTTCAAGGAATGCAGAAATCATAACAATGGTGCCGATTTCAATTGTGAATTACTGGATTTTCATTGAACCTTATATACAATCAAACTGTTTTTTAATCAATAGGACAACGGCGCAGTTCCTCTATGATGCCCCAAACTAGACCGCTCACTAAAACGACGTGGTGGAAGAGTGAGGAAAGTATCAACCTAGAAAGTTGCTATGATATATTTGCCGAGAAAATAAATGTAGATGAAATAGAGGAAAAGACTGAGAATAGTCAGGAGAAGAAAGAGAAGCATCACGGAAAAAATAAATTAGGGGAAAATGGAGTGCTTGATGAAACTTTCCATTTCGAAGACAAGTTCCACAAGGATCAAAGCTTCAACATCAACAAGCTTCCCTGGTACAAGAAATGGTTTTACCAAGTTGTAGAACTATTGGGTCTCGATATCTTCATGGATTTGAGATATGTGAATATTATGATAGGTGAGTTAAACTTTTCTTTACTTGGCGCACCGACTGAGGCTTTTCTTCTAGGTGCTTCTCTAGTGATCCTTGTTGAAATGAACTTCACTGTGCTACTCCCCTTTTTATTATTCGAATATTCACTAACAATTTCCGAAATTGCCGCCTTTCTATCACTATTAGGAGCTGCAGATATTCTATTCAGATTCCTTGCTCCTCAAATTGGGGACTGCCTGAATCAACCCGCTAGAATTCTTATCATATTGGTATTGGCTTTTATTATTGCTGCCAGATTCGGTGAAAAATGGACCAAATTTGCATTAATAGCACTTACTGAACCTTTTTCAGCTTTAATGTACATTGCAACTTACCCTACAATCTTACTCATAGCCTTCGTACTGGGTTGCTTTAAAGGGCTCAGGGTAGTCTATATGTCGTTGATCATTCCTAGCTATGTTCCTCAAGAGAGACTTGCATCTGCTTCAGCTATACAAATTATATCTAACAGCATAATGTCTTTGATTGGAGGTCATGCAATTGGTCAGTACTTGTATTTACCCTGGTCGGGTTAGGGAAATAAGTGGCCGTATTTTTGTGGTTGTTTCAGGGGTTACAAGGACCAAAACTGGAAGTTACATATACTGTGTTTTGTTGCTGAACTTTTTAAATGCGCTTCCGATTCTCATGTGGACAGCCGATATTTTGTTTAAAAAATGTCATAGGAAGAAGGCGAAATGTAACTCAGGGGAACTTCATGTTGTGGGCGAAAATGAAGTTTATTGAAGAACTTCAATTACGGATCCCAGTTTTGAATACTTATTGTATTTATATATCATGTTGTTATTAATATTAAAACAATTGTTGCTCAAGTCCCTTCATGTGCTATTATTAGTATCCAAATCCTGAAATATATAGTATACAGGGTGTTCGAAAAGAAAGCCGAAATATTTTGGGAGGTAATTGTAGAGATTAAAATAATAAAAGAAGTTCTTATCGACATATATCTAAAATTGCTTCTTAATGGGCTAGAACCCCTTGAAAGGGGAACTCTGCACATGATTTTTTCGGAATATTTTCCAAATGAATTAGAGGATGCTTTGAAATGAGCATAGGGCATTTTCAATAGTTGTTGTGAATAACTGATAAATTCTTAACAACTTAACCTTGTTATTGTTGGGTAATAAAAAATATGTCTATTACAAGAAGGCCTATTACGTTTATTACGACGCATTTCTCTGCCCATGTAATCGTGCATCGGTGTATAAAAACTAATTTTTCTGGAAAACGGTCTATCCTAACCAGATGAAACAGCACGACCTTTTTTACTTATAAATATTTGCGTTTCGATTCAGTAATTTGATTTCAAAAATGAAGAAATATCCGAAATGAAAAAGTTATGGCAACGTTTACGTAGCAGGCTCCCTGCAGGTGACGCCCATGACTAAAATCTGCAATTATTAACACAAGCAAAAAATCCCGCTTCAACTTAACTAATTGTACCGAATTTCGTAATTTTAGTGCAAACCGTTTCGAAAATATGGCCGAAAGGCCATCTTCAGAGATCTCCCTTTAGGAGGTGCTACCCCTTTAAGAAGCAACTTTGAAAGTATGTATATGAGACCCTTTTTGATTATTTTAATATTTAGAATCACCTCCCAAAATATTTTAACGTTTTTTCCGAACACCCTGCATTAGCGGCTAAGCTAGTTAAGGACAGGGACTATACATAACGCTATGCCAGTTATCCGTGTTAGAAATTATCATTATCAATAATAAATGGCTAACAATTTGTTTCTACTGAATGATAATTCACACCTTGAAAAAGATGCTGAATGAATCTAATGGCGTAGATTCGAATACGGGTTATGGTGGTAACAGGGACTGTGGCTTGGGCAGAAGGCTCTTGTGTGTGGAGATCTTAGTGCAACGAATTTGTATGGAAATATGTCAACGCAGGACATACACAGGGTGTTCTATCGACCAATGTCCACCACACTTTCTTTGGATAATTGCGAATACATCGTAAAACGCTCAGACACGACGATTCTGTTTTCGAAGGGGGTATATGATGGCACGGATTTCAAATTTATTCAAAAGATCCCCTTTCTGGGGGTGATGTCAGCTTTGGATTTTCCAATGAGACCATGGGTCGAGTAACCCCTCATTTTGAAAGCAATAAAATTCTTTTTAACATAACACCCAATTTTTTCCTTTTTTGCCCATCAGTTCTGAGAAAAATAACGCCCAAAGTACTTATTCAAAAAATTAGATAAAATTAAGTAACTAAATGTTCAAAATTATTTCTCCCCACTTCATTGTATGTTTATAACGAGGCATCCTGTACTAGTTCTACAGTAAAAATCTGATATTTCGTTAGTAGGTAACAATCGCAATTACCGCACTAGATAGTGACAGAAATTTTATCGCTTAAATGTTTGTCAAAATGGCTCCTTTATCACGTAACATTCATGAAATTCTCCTTCGGGTATAAATTCTGCATTAAAAACCGTAAATAATTTCAAACTACTACGAATTCGTGCAATCTGGATTTATTACGAAATACATTCTTGCACATTTCCCTGAAATTTTCCTAACACCTCTGTTTTCAACCCTGATGAACCAACCCCTCATATGAAACTAAAACAACTTTGCACTAATTGTGAATTATGTGGCCGTGTATCTATCTAAATGCATCTTGAACCTTTTCAATTCCTGAGGTCTTGACTTAACAGGAATAGTTTTTAGATGGGGAATGTTCTCACTGTCAGTATACCAGCTCCGATTTGCGATGGTGTTTGCTATCTGGACAGTGTCCCCTAAAGCAAACTGGTTAAAAACTATAATTAAAGGAAGCTTCGATCGGTACCTGAAGGTTTGGTGGTGTAATTGGTCGTGGCGAAAACAAATGGCTCTTCGTAGAGGAGAAATATGATGTTCTTCTCCATGGCTTCATTGAAACTTATGTCGTTGACCAAGCTAAGGTTCATGCCATAGAGAAACTGATCCCATCTCGGATATAAAAAGTCCTCTACTACACCTGTAGTAGTGTTTTTATTAAAATCTGCTAGAGAAATCGGAGATCATTATATACCTGACCACTGTTTAATAGCATAATTCTTGATCTGGCCTTCTGGACCCCATAAAGTAATTTGGTTCCTTGCATTCAACTCGAACAGTTTCTCCTCCTAATTTCAATGTTTACACCAAATGATTATTTTTTTATCAAACTTATCATACCCAACTTTCACTGGCGGCGCTTTTGGCGGCTTCCAACCAATTACCCAATAAGAACGCCTTATTGGAGGCGAGGATTGATTCCAAGTCGAGGAATATGCCACGAAGCACTGTGGCCAGTGTTCTATTCATAGTTATCTTTATTATTTGAATTAACGGACTTTGACGGACGCAAACTTACTGGAATTCTGTGATATTTTTGTCATTGAAAGCCGAAATTAGCTTGTTATAATAGAGGTCACCGTTCTCCTGGAGGACTTGCCTGGTGAGATCCACCAAGTCGTGAAGATACCCCGGACTGTCTTGTAGTTCGTCCGACGCTTTTAGGAAGATTTTCCAAGCTTCGATCACGTCTTTGTAGTCATACCATGCCTGCGTTGTTAGTTCAATTCAATAAATGAATTTGTTGTCAAATTTGGAAACTTACCGAAGTATCGATTTTTAAACTTGGAGTCTTGGTAATGACGAATTGGCCTCTGAGACGCCCAGATTCTTTGTAGTCATAAATAGTGCTCTACAAACGATACTACTAATAAGTCGTAATTTTTAAACAGAATTTTTAATTTTAACTGTGCAATTAAAAGCAGGAATAATTTAAAATAGAATCTGGGTCTGACATCTCCTACAGAGAAGAAAAACTAAGTTTGATGCAGGTGTTGTGAGACTCTTTGACTTAACTGTTGGGCCATTAGCAAACAACGTAACAAACTCTTAATTAAATTTTTGTTTTCTGGGGAATAAGAGAATTATAGATATTTCGTTATTCATTCAGGAAATAAACGGCCCAAATCCAATCGGCCTGCATGCAATATGTTTGTCTAGAAAATTCCAAATTACCTGCATTATATCCCAAGCCCTTTCGGCATTGGCGTTTTCCTTTCCATAACGCCTCCTGGCATAATTTCTAAACCATAAGGTCAAATTTTCAGGTTCTGTTCGCCACGCCTGTTCAGTCATTAGGTCGTAAATAACGTAGTTTTGGTTAATTCCTTCCATAGTTAGACCCGTACCTATCATAGTTGAGTTGATTGCCTCTCTAGCATTTATCACATTCTATAGAGATAAGATTATATTAAAACTTTGTGGTAACAACTACTTGAGGGTTTGAATCTTCAAACACGAGCATCTGGATAGGACATTGTAGCTTGTTTGCTCATCTAAAAGTTGGATTTTCCAGAAGGCGTGCTTGAAATTGCTCGTGTGATGACTGTTTGTTTAGGATATTTATTTTAAAGATGTGATAACATGAGGATAGTCGCTGAAGCACCTGACCTTACAATTAAAAAAAAAGATAATGTTGGAAAATATTACATTATTTCTCAACACAGTTTCCTTTGAGTTTCACACACTCTTCCAAGCGATGTTCCATGGCTGACATACCCTATTTAAATACAGTAAGAAGCTTCGAATGTTTCAAAATAAGCAGCAACCTCGATCTTTATCTCTTCATTATTGCCAAATTTCATTTTCAAGTTTGGAAATAGAAAATAATCTGAGGGGGCTAAATCTGGCGAATAGGTTGGATGAGGGAAAATTGATTGAATTTGGCCATCGCGATGATGGAAATGTAGATTGTTGCATTGTCTTGGGAAAACGAGACTTTCTTTTTTCTAAATAAATGTGTATATTGCCTCTTTAGGGTTTTTCCCTTAGGGAGATAGTCAATAAAAATTATCACAAGTGCGTCACGAAAAACCGACGTAATCGCCCTCCGTCCAGAGAAATCGGTTTTCGCTTTTTTTGGAGCAGATTCTCCCCTTTGATCCTATCATTTTAACTGCTCTTTCGTCTCAAGTGTGAAACGACGGACCCATGGTTGAGAATCAACCCAAAAACCCAGTATCTTGCGTTAAAACGCCTGGTGTTAATTTCGGACGAACAAGGGGCTTCGCTGCGCTCAGCCCTTGTCCTCCGAACTTGTCTTCCACAAACACAAACAAAAACCCTTACTGTATTTATAATGCTCGAGGAGCCATACATAGCCAAAGTCCCTCCGAAATTATGGAGCATGCACCAGATGTAGGGCTGGCCGAAGTATTGCTCCAAACGTTCGAATTGGGGGAATTCCTCCGATTGAAGGTCCAGAACGATCAGTCGACCCTAAAACAAAAAAATTCCGAAATTACTTCTTGAAAAGTCGATTCCCATAAACGAAAAGACGGACACGCTAAAGAAGTTAAATTTATTTACCGTCGGTACACTTGTTAGTAAGCTTTTGGCTCTGTCAATTTCGTTCCAGAAATGATCGGAATGAAACATCCATCCTTGCATCACCCTGTGCATGCACAATAAATTATGTTAGTGAAATAAAGAGCGTGAACTTACGCGAGGTACTGAAGTCAGTAAAGCTCTGGCTCTATTGTGAGTCCAGAAAAAGAAGGAATGGACGAATAGCCAGCCTTGCATAACCCTGGAGGTAAAAATAGGGTATTCCTATGGGGAACTCTAAAGACTGTTTTGAAGAAGTTGACATAAACATTTCTTTTTGTTAATTATTTTCTTTGTTTTCAAGGCAGCGAGTTATTTTCAAGGTAGCGAGAGTGGATGGATTTGAACTTCTTCGAGAACTTTGAGGGGTTTTAAATCATCATTTCTTACCATACTGCGTCAGGATCGGCTGCTGTTAATGCAGCAAAGATACCTTTCCCCACATCAGCCAGGTAAGTCAGATTGCTACTAACGGGTTTCATTTCGTTAAAGCTATCACAGTTGTAGACGTGATCGGTGCCATATTCTGCTATTTGCTAAATTTCAAAAGTCTCAAAAATGCTTAAAACAGGACCAAACTCACTTCTTCCACGAAGAGTTTCCCTATAGTTTGAAATAAATCCTCCGTAGGATCTACGAAGTAAGGACAGCAATATTTGTCTGCAAAACTACTCCAGCGCGACATTTTCGTCATTGCTGTGTCGGGATACAAATCTTTGAAAGCTCTGGGAACTTGTCCGGCAAAACCAGGTAGGATCGTAATGACGCCAAACTCCCGCATGCGATCAACGATCTTATGTTGCAAATACAAAGACCTATTGTGCCAGGACTCGGATAGTGGTCCACCCCAACCTCGAAGGTTGCCCATTCTTAACCTGAATAAAATCTATTCTTTTCCAATCGTAGTCGATTATTGTACAACATACCAAGACAAGAAGGCCGGCCCTGAGAATTGCTCATCAATATTCTGGCTAGTTAAGCCTAGTTTCTTGTAGACGCGATCCCAAATTGCCTCTTGACCATTGAAAGCCAACACGAAATTAAAAGCGTTGAGCACCATCCAGTCTATGTGTTTCTCCCATTGATCCCAGCTCCACCAGACGAAGCTGTAACTTGTGGTGCAGACGTTTTGGTAGTACCGAAAGCTGTTGGGAAGAAAATCGGATATTTGTTTTAAAATCTATTGGAGATTGTACCGGTCATTTAACAATATTTCTACACTGGCATCGGGTAGTACTTCAGGTAAATTGAGCTGCGATACTTCCCAAGATATATGGGCGTTGCAGAAATATTTAAGGTAATAGTTGAAACCTGTGGCTGCAGCCACTCCTGTGGTACCAGTGATTTGAATTTTCTCATCAATTTTCTCGATCTAATTGAATTTTCATGTTTTTCTGAGATTGTCAATTGGATAAATACAGAAATCACCTTAAAACATTCCTTCCCATCTTGAGTGAAACTGGAATTAACCGTCACAGTAAATTCGCTTGATCTGTTAGGCAAAAGTCGCTCAATCAACTGAACCACCGCATCTTTCTGCACATCTGAAGAAGTCTGGGGCTTTAAGTGTCCCAATGTGGTTTGAAATCCTGCAAGAAAACTTCTCTAAATCTGAAAGGTATTTACCTGGCCGTTCTTACTATTGTAAACTTGAGGAGATACAAAGTTGAACAAACAGAAAAAAGCCACACACAGAGAAAGATAATAATATGGTTTCATGTTGAAGGTAACATCGGCTGAACGAAACTGCAACTAATTTATCGATATCGACTTGGTAACAGATCTGAAATGTTATTTTTCCACTTTAGATAAGCTCTGTTGTCTCTACAGGATGCGGTTTAAGTGCTCACTCATCTTCTCCGATTTGCTGTAATTAGAATGACCATTGGCGGAGAAATCGTATCCATGACACGGATTGCGGGAGAAAATTATGTGAGAAACAGGTACAGTGTTTGATGTTTTATAAATCGTGTTTTCCAAACTTGGAATAAAAGTTCCAGGTCCGTATAGAAAAAAAAACTGAGTTGGTGGTGATATTTCGAACGAAAAACTTCGCCTTGGGATTGTAATGAGTCTCTATTGTAACGGGGATGAAACGGTCAAAAAAACGTATTAAACTTTTTTTGATCGGATTGATGGTTTTTGAAATATCCTCAATTAAACAATTTGGCCAATTTTACATTTTTCTTAAAATCTCACAATCCAAAGACAGTTCAGCAACGCCAGTAAATTCTTCTCCAATCTAATCGATTTTGCAACTTTCATCGTTTTGGAAATAGCAATAGTAGTTACATCCAAATGACACACCCTGTATGTTATAATCATACTCCAGTTTCTTCAGTCGAAAAATTTATTTAAATCGAGTAACAGAACCCATTCTATTTATTAACTAACAAACAATATTTTAATAGTAATTAGTTTATGTGGTGCTGACTTCGGAAACGATTAGATACCCATATCAGACCTTTGGTACGTAGACAGCATCTCCTTTTCTGATTTTACCAGTTTTCAGTACCTTCAGGTAAATACCCATCACTCCACATTTAAACGGCCCATTTGATTTTCGGTATCTGTAAACCACAGCTAAATGATATTCAAGTAAAAAACCTTGCATGAAAAAGTAAGACAAAGTTGCTGCTTTTGATGATTCCAGCGGATGCGCGATGCAGTGCCAGTCGTGTTATCGCAGACCTATTAGATCATTTAAGGAACTCAATTTTCTATGATTATATTATAGATATTCGGTGTTCGATAGTAGTACACGATGCTCTCCACTTAATGCAATAATAACGAGTTTGAACACTCGCACCAGTGCGGTAATATGGCTAGCGAAAGCTATTTGCATCTGTCGTCGTTAAATACTAACCGGGGGGCCTTTGATGTTGTTGCTATTGCTCGACCCCTGAGCGTGGGATTCGCCCTCGGGATCCAGGAAATACCTATTAAACACCTTTCTCACTCTTTACCTCGTCTCGTATTTATGCAAACAGATGTATCATATGTCTTCTTTATACAGGGAAAGTCAAAATTTTTAATTAATAAATTTTTTTAGCGATTTGACAGAACCAGTATTTTTTTATACCTTGATTTTTTCACAGTTTTCCTGCAGAAACGGTATACTTTGCATTCATTGATATCTTGCACCTTTTTTGAGAAAATCGCATTTTATTATCAATGCACACACAGTGTGACCCATTTATTTTAGGGACAGTTTGAAAAGTTTATTGATTGTGCGATTTTGCTTGGATTTTTTTTTAATTATAGAGCTTGATAAACTGCACATTTATAGCAAAAATAGCCTGGTTAATATAAAATTCAAGGCCACTATGACAGTTTCTAGGAGTAAAATTTTAATAAATCATATTAGCGATTTTTTTAGATACCATCTGTGCACGCCACTGGATTGACTACCCCTCAAAACGGACCTGTACAAAATTTTATTGAAAAATTTTAAGTAATAATGATTTTGTAAAAATGCACCCTCAGTATGAGTTTATTTTCAAAAATTCATAGTAGGCTATGGAGAACAAGTGAAGTGTTTAGCTGTCAAACAAACGCAACAAATATCAACATCGATATTAGAACTTGTTTGTACTTAATGGAAATGAAATTATTAATCGTGATAATTATGGAAAATTTAAGTGTAAGAGAAAAAACAGAAATTGTTCGTCTTGTTGGCGACAACGTGCGCTCGGCAGCAGAACCTGAGGCAAAATTCAACATCAGACATCCAGTTAGACCAGTAAGTCGAAGTGACGAGGCAAAATGGACGCCGTAGACTTTTCCTAAATAACAACCAAATTTTGCAATATTTTCACGGCAATCCCCGAAATAGCTTTAGAATGGCTAGTTTGGACCTTAATATATCCAGAGTAAGTATAAGGAGATGTAAGTAAGTACCTAGGGTGCATTTTTAATTCTACAAAATCGTTATTACTTAAAATTTTTTATAAAAATTTTGTACAGGCCCGTTTTGAGGGATGGTCAATTCAGTGACGTGCACAGATTGCTTCTAAAAAAATCGCTGATACGATTTATTAAAATTTTGCTACTGGAAACTGTCATAGTGGGCCTTTAATTTTATATCAACCATACCATTTTCGCTGAAAATATGCAGTTTATCAAGCTCTATAATAAAAAAAAAATCCGGACTAAATCGTGCAATTAATAAACTTTTTACAGACCGACCCCAGAACAAATGGGTAACTCTGTATATCATACATGCCAACAATTTGAAATGAAATCATAGAGCAGTTTATTATTAAAAAAAAAATGGCATGTTTACGTCTGAAATAAACATAACTATGAGCTATTTAAACCACGGAACTTTCATTGTTATCATGATAATTGTTTGAAAGTTTTTGCAAAAATACTTTTTTTAATCGCGGGCTTTAATTTCTCACTTTGAGAGCGAATAACTAGGGAACGAAGGCCGCTAGGAAATTTTTTATAGAAAGTTTTAGCATTATTTTAGCCTTCTCTATGGTCCCTAAAATTTATTATATAATCTTTTGGGACGCCCTGTATACTCTGTTTTTCAGGATTTCGGCTGCTATTTGCGAATCCACTTTTCTTTCACGTTTATCTTCATCGCTGTCTCCAGTTACCCTCCATTTGCATCTCAGCATCCGTTTGATTTCGATAGGGTTTTTGCTAAATTCTTCCATGCAAATTATTACTGAATTTTTTTGTTCAACTAACAAGCATTTCGCATCCGAACATTGTGTATTCTGGGTTATCTATTTACATCAATAATTGTTCGACCGTACACAGCACCCTCTGGTGCGGCTGTCCAAATTCGCCATCAGCTAGTGGATAATATGGACTTTTCAATTAACCAACTGGGTATTAAAATGAAACAGAGTACCTCCTATATATAAACTTCATATCCATATACTTACAATTCTAAAGTTCTTAACGGTTCTCTCTCTTTGTTTAACACGCCATTCTCTGTAACAGTCGTTTCAATGCACCTCAAGCACTCCAAACAAACTTTGGTTATTACGTTTCCAATTTTAACATACTGCCATTTATCTTCTTCAAAGGCTTTGAGTCCTAAATATTAATTTTTCAATAACGCTAGAAGTATGTGTTTAATATTCTGAACCTTCAACCAACACATTAGGCCTGAAATTTTTGAACGAAATTTTCTGACCCTCAGGTAGTTTTTCGCTCAAATCTTCAACGGTAGCTTCGTTGACCAAATGCAAAGCTGCCAAATCGCTGAAAATTCCCTACAAATTTTAACTTTTTTCCTTGGAGCTAATGCATTTTAGTAGAGTTTCTTACAGCCATACTGTTATCCATATTCGTGTAAAATGATGCCCACTTCTTGTGGTCTCTGAGGACGTTCCTGACATGGTTTCCATCCCCATAACCCATCCTTAAGCCTTCATCTTTATTCAAAAGCAAGGTGCTCAACCATTTGGCGACACTCTCCCCGCAGTCAGTACACGGAAATGGTTCATTTCCAAAAGTACTATCTCAAGTCAGAGTGCTGAAATTGTTAGCAAAACAGCATCTTTGCTTATGGTTTAAGAGCATGTAACTTTCTTATGCAAACTTACACTATTACGTCATTTTTAGCTTTTGGAATGCTTATATAAAGGTCAATCTTATCAGGAGCACCGAGAATGATTCCATTTTCCGCGGCTTTTGTCGTAATTAGGATGGTTTTCGGAAGTTGCCGCGCTGTCCTCACTTCTTTGTCTTTACTTGTGTAGATGAGAAATGATCTGGTATTGATTGAATGCTCAGAAACACAAGCTCTGCATTTGAAATTAATACTGACCTGTCTCGCAGCTCTATGCTGTTATCTTTTTTGTTGGTCTCTTTCACACCTTTATCAGTCAGAAATAAAGTTTCAGAATTAATACCATGTCCGCTTTTCAGAGGATATATAAACAGGTCCTTCACTGCCCCCACTTTTTGCCACTGGGACGGGATTTTCTCTTTGTTGAGCAGCTTTTTCAAGAGTACTATGCCTATATTTAAAGGGTTTTAAATGAGCGTTAAAGTAGTACTACCCAGTATAGGGATTTTACTTAAAATGGTGAAAAACGCACTCCCCACGCCAATAGCGACAGTCGCAGTTGTGATAGAAGGAGCCATGTCGTTTGCAGTCTAATTTTATAACTGAATGTCTTTTAATGTTTCAGTTTGTTTAATTTTAATTGTTGAGATAAATAATAGGACCTTGGACGGATGCAGCGGCGTCGTATGTGAAATATAATACTTCCCGGGGTAAATAGCAACCAATTGCTAAGCTGAAGATGTTTGGATGAGAAATGCTATTTAATCTATCACTATCACCATCATTAATTTAATCCAAATTAACTAAACACGTCTCAGCGCATTACTAATATATTTTATTGGTAAAGATCTCTAATGACTACATTGGCAAGTGCTTTATTATTTACACTGCAATCCTATTTTTCTTAGTAATGTTAATTAATCATACCAATATTATTATGTAAATTAAGTAAGCAATTCAGATCAACAATGATATCTACTAGCACATATTTAGAAATCCAGCACTCTTATTCTTGCAATGTCACTGCTCCATTCGTAGCTGGATGGGTTACACTTTTAGGAATGTAAACTGGATCACCGAGTTTGATGGTTCCCGCCACTTTCACTTCGCAATTAACTCCCATGGTAGGTAAACTATGGGGGCCATTGCTGAGCCGGTAGCTGTAAAACGTTATATTCTGATGGAACTTGTAATAGAGGATGGAAATCACTAAATGAATTTTACTACGTCAACGAGATTAGTTGATTGTTAAACCGCAAAAATGTTTTGGTCCAACAGGCCAGAAAAGGTCAGTCACGCGAAATTTGGTTAAATATTTTCTTTCTGGTAATCTAATTTATTTAATTGAAATGCGGAATAGTCGTAAAATAGATGTGTGGTCTGAATAAAATACTTACGTCTCTAAGGTTTTCAGTGGCTCTCTGTCCGAGCTTCTGGACGCGTTTTCTGGATTCACTGTTGTCATTATACACCTGGAAGAAAGAAAAACTCACCAGAGTTTCATACACAGGGTGATTTTAAAAATTAAAAAATATTAGGGAAACATGTACATAGGAGATCCTCTGTATGTGACGCCCCTCACTAATATCTATAATTATCACCACAAAAAAGGTTTCCCGCGTATTTTATAATTTTAACGTAAACCATTTCCAAAATATTGGGAAAAAAACATCTTCAGCATTCTCCTTTAGGAGGTTCGAGCCCCTTTAAGAAGCAAATTTTGAAGTATGTTTACAAGAACTTTTTTTGTTATTTTAATCACTAGAATCCCCTCCCAAAATATTTCAACATTATTTCCGGATACCCTATATTCAAACATATAATTAAAGAAGTATATAGTTCAAAATTGATGTTTTATTAGGAGCTTAAAGGGCAGGTTCTCATGACATGCTACTTCGTAATAAACCATACGAGTCACTGTTTAATATAATAAACTTTCGACAACACAGACTTAAATTATCATTGTATGTTTACCTAGTGCATTCTTTAACATTTCGCAAGACTACATCCCCGATCTTAATCCAGTCCCAGTTATCCTCGGCATAGGGTTGGAGCGCAGGACCGTCTATAACCACGTTGGGTCTAAAATTATCGACCGTAACACTGGAATTGCCGATCCTTTTATTCAAATCACGCATCGACGCCTGGGTTAACAGTAATACTGCCGTGAGATCCGAGTATAAACCCTAAAAACCGCTAACTAGCTATTGTATATCGTAAATTCACCTATTATTTAAAAAAAACTTACAGTAGAACTGTTAGTTAAATTAGTATAATAATCCAGAATTGTCTTGTGGGTTTTTCTAATATCCCTCTTCCTGGTCGCATCGTGATAGCCTAGTCTCAATCCAGAGTCCTTTTGGAGGATGTACCTGGAGAACCAGGAGGCGGCCTCGTCTCCACAGTCTATAGTATATATCTCCTCTCCCTTATGTAATCTAATAAACGAGTCGTTATTATCATCCTTCGTTGGAATTTTCACGTATAAAGTCCTCATTGTAGGGGCGTCCACTGCGAGGTAGTGATCATCGTGCACGGAAACATCGATGAGAACCATTTTGGGGTAAGTTCGGGCAGTGCGAAACTCGTTATCTTTTTCTGAGTAAACCACCAAACATCTGAAGTTTGAGCTATTTTCATGAGTTTTGAACAAACGAGTTATAATCATATTGGATTTACCTATCTCTGAGTTGAAACCCATCAGCTTCATCTTTAGAATGCCTTAGACCGAATTCAGTACACTCGGCCTTGGTAAGCTCGATCCTATGGCCACTTTTCAGAGGAAATAAGTTAAGTTTTGTCAGTTTTCCTACTTCCTCCCAAGACCAGGGTATGATATCTTTCTTCTTACGTTGGTAGAAATAGGCTCCCGCAGCGGCCAGAATCGAGGCCAGGGATATTATTGTTAATTTTGTTGCGATACCCATGTTGGCAGTTATTGTGGTATGAGATCCGAGATCTAATTGAACACTAATTGAAGAGCTGGCAGTTATGGAATGGTAGCATAAGTTTTAGATTTTATGTCTTAATATGTGTGACTATTCCAAAAAAAGCAAAGTTGCGGTTTTACAGCGCCATAAACAGTCCTAACATGTCACTTTGTTAAGGACATAAAAATGTTCAAAATTGAACGTAACTTCATTACAGTTTGCTTACACCAAACAGTGGAATCATAGGTAGATAAGAGAGGCACGTAGTTTAACTTGTCACCTTCATATTGTATTCAATGAAAATACTTACCAATCGTAACATTGGCAAATTAGGGTCCCGACCTTGTATAAATTCGATTTTATATTATAAAAATGTAAAAAAATATGTGAAATACTGCATTTAGCTGAACAGAAAGTGTGCTTGAAACGCCTAAGAAGTTATTTTGGAATAATCTTTAAAAAATGTTATAGATTAAATTTTAACAAACAAATATAACAAACTCGAGAAGCTGAATCTTTTTTATCTCTTCAAGACACAACAAAACGAATTGAATGACCGATATATTTTTTACATTAATTTACGATTATAGTTGCCCAAATGAAGATTAATGAATATCAGCAAATAAAATAGACAAATCGATTTAGCCTATTCATGAATAAAAAAGAAAAGGTTGGTGCACATAAAACATTTACAAAAAGATAGAAAAATTTAATTTTCATGGCAAATTTCACGCAGTACAGTTATAAAAACTGAAGCTGGTGCGAAATTGTACCTATAGTTACCTACTATGGACTAAAAGAGACCTTCAAGAACACGCCTTGCTGCTGCACTTATCTGCTGGTAAACCACATGATTATGTACTCAGGCAGATGCCGGTACCACCGCTTTCGCATCTATTGGTACACTGTTAATACTAGTACTGTGATGACAATATAATTTTATTAATATCCCGCTGGGTTTGCGGAGCAACGAAGAGAGACAAGATGATTATCGTAGATGAGATTGGAAAAGGGGCAGCGGTATGAGTCGGTGGATGAGCACCTACTGCTCACATGCCTATGTATAAACACATAAAAAATGATGAAATTTAAACTTAATGAAGAATTTGATAGTGTGCCCATAAAAAATAGATACTAATGTATATAGGGTGATATAGAGTGCTCCCGGCGAGTTTGTTATCAATTTTTCTAGTTTCAAAAATGTATTAAAACAAAAAACATACTTCCGTTAATCGTTTTATGAGAAAAATATCCAATATTCAATAACAAGTTTAGGTAATTTTGCAGACCATACCTCCCTGCTAAAATGTGCTCATTTGTAAAAAATTTCACCAAGACCACAAAAATTATAGTTACAAAAAAATCGTTTTAGCTTGTTGCGTTTGGTTTTGAGAATATTCATAATTCATCCGCAAGCACTAACTTTTCACATTCCGTACATGAAAACTAAACGTGTTCGTTATACCTGTTTAAATTTTTTTATTTTAAGAGCGAAATGTCTAATTAAATTGATCGCACCAATTTTCAGACACCTTGTATTTATCCTGTCATATCTAATGAAGCAGGTATACAAAGCATAGGCAAACATAAATGTAAAGGTAAAAGAGAAAACTAACACAAAAACAACTAACCATTAAAATACAGTTTATTAAATTATCAAAAAAGCCAAAACTTATTATTTACAAACGTTGCAAAAAATTTTAGATCAACAAAAACACACTATACCCTTCTCGTTTGATTCACGTCCAATCTTTAACCCTTTTATTCTCTTCCATTTCGCTCCAGTGAGGCGAATGTCTTTCTGCATTGAGCCAATTAAAATCGTCGATACACCTCCAGTTATTTACTTGCTTATCTAAACCAGCCTCGGCAAAATCTTCGTCAATACTTTCGTATTTCCAATTATATGGGGCCAAAACTACATCATCACAATCTTCCATAATAGCTCTACTAGTCACGTGAAGGTAAATGCTCACATTACGAGAGGCGTGCAGTCTTAGTTGCTGGCAAGCGATAACTAAAGTGCAATTGTTGCAGTTTTCCGCGAAGATGGACGTGGAAACCGGGCCGGAGAATATCTGACAGTCGGTGAGGTGGTTTAAATGTAGGGTGCTTGGATATCCCTTCAAATACACCATGCAATTGGAGAGTCCTTCCAGGGAAACATCTTTTTTGGCTATTTCATCCCTTGTGAGAAGCAGAGTTTCGTTATGCTTCTCATAAAAACCACACTCAATGGTATGGATAGAAGTATGAAAAAGTCTACTAGTCGGAAAAATTGAGGAATCCACTGTGTCGACCATAGTGCGCTTTTCACCTACATCTTTAGATTTAAGGCTCTTATTCTTGAAACCAAATTTTTTTTTTGGTAACAATTCATTTTCAAGGGTAGTAGCCTTAAGGTTGAGTTCTTGAAGAGTGGTCTGGCACTTTTTCAAAGAATAATTGCGTAAAAATAAGTTTGAGGCAGCCACATATTTCTGAAGAAGCAAAATCTCTTTTGAAATCAGGTTAAAGTGTTCAGGGAGCTCGAATTTTGATAACGTTTGTGCTTGCTTCAAAAGAGTTTCAACTTGCTTCTGCTTCTCATCAAAAGTCCTTTCAAAAAACTCCAACTGTTCATTTTCCGCCATTACAGACTTCTTGCTCTCCTGTTTTCGTTGGACATTCAATTTCCGCTCTAATTCTCGAATTTTCATAGAGTTAACCTTGTCAACTCCTTCTCTTATTAGTTCCATGTTATTTTAGTGGTTTTTAATGGTTTTATATAAAAAATCTAAATTATGACTACAACTTCTCAATGACTATGTTATGAACGTGACTGTTGTTATTGTCTTTTAAGAATATTGTCAATTTCCTGCTTAGGAACCCGGTACAATGGTTTGTCTGATTTAGCGACGGTTTCCAAAACGTTATAGAATTGTTGGTTTTTACTGATATGATCCTGTGGTGTGTTTTTGATGACGCCTGGATATCCCTTTAACAATTTTTTTACTTTTTAAAAAACAATGTGACAATATCAAATGCCTAACAATTACCTTTAAAGCTTCTTCTTTGTTGCCACTTGTGGTGGCCAGTAACAAGATATAACTTAATCCACTGAATGATGCCAGCCAAAACACTGACTTTACTAGTCTAGAAGGTTCCATTAATGCTGTTGAAATAAAATAAACAAAAAATAATTATGGATTTTCAAGAATATTTTTTTTACCGTTTTGGCATTCCAATAGGCTTCGTCAGTATCCCGAATTCTTTTTGTTAGGGTTGGTTCAAAAAACTCTCCTCCTTTATAGTAGGCCTCTAATAGGGAAGGGTAATTGTCTTTCAAGTATTTTCTAGTATCTGCATTTTGAAAAAAGTCAAATTCAGATATTATTTTGGTCATAAATTATACTCTAACTTTAATAAGGATAGGTATTATACAATTTTAAGTATGATTCATTACACATTTTGAAATGCATTTATTTTTGTTTACATGACTTTGGTGTGTACATAGAAAAATGGTATTTTCTGCACTATAACATAACTATTTTATGCAAATTGATTTTTTTGGGCATTATGACCTAGGTTAGTTTAAAAGTTATATATAGCACCAAAGTTCAACATTGCTTAGGATAAAGAGAAGATAATTTCCAATACTGTATGACTAGTATATTATTTTCAATCCCCTGTTAGTGAAAAAAATATATAAAACTATATAAACAAAATATAAATCTGTTGAAATCAATTTCAAGAAAATCTGTTGCCGATTGAATATGGTGTAGATCCTTTTGCTAGCTACATTTCACAAAAAAGGGGCAGTTATGGAAGTGCTTGAAAAGAATTTGTTGCAATTTTGATATATCATTTCACATCTATCAAGGTTTAAAGTACTCACTTTCCACCTAGTTGGAAAGTGATAAGAAGCAATAAAACTGTCTTCACCCAAGCAAAATGTAAGCACTAACATACATGGTTCTAAATAAAAATATGTATATAACAATTAGGTAAGTAATGTGGGGGGTAACGTGGTAGTCCAAATTAAATTTTATGATGTCGGATTACTACTCCTTCATAAAATTAAGCCGTAAGTCTAACGAGGAGGAGGTAGAAATTAAATTCAGTAACAGTTTGGTTTAAGCTGAGAAAAGAACATGGTACTACTTAAATAACGTGACTCACCCCGATCTGTATTTACTTTTCCCCAAGCAAAATATGCACCGGCAAACATAAACGTTTCAATAACAAAGAGCGTCAATATAGAATTTTTTAACCACGATCTTGGCGTTGGACGTTTCACAAGCATAATTTTCTACTATTTTTGAACATTTTTTGATCACTCATGAATTTATTCGGTAATGAATTAATGAAATGAATGAAATTTGATTAATGGTGAGCGAAATGTCATCATGACAAGACATTAGGACAACGTCATGCAAGCTAAATGACTATGACATGAAGAAGTAGTTCGACCTTGTTCTTGTAGAGCTGAGCGAGCAGAGTTGAGCGGAGGGCCGATACAATAGTATTTTACAAGTGTACTCGCTCCAAAGAACATTTCGGTCAGCAACTTTTCGGCATACTCACGAAAGAACACGCAGAGTTTTGAATTCCAAAAGGACACCGGCAGTACTGCTACTGAATTTTCGATAAGTTGGAAAAAAACGTGGAGTGTAAAGTGTAGGTCGCCGTCATATATAGCGGAAAATACCTAAAAATGGAATTTGTTTTGGAATGTCAAACGAAAAGGCAACGTCTCTCACGAATTGCCGTCAAAACACATCTAAAAACGTTTGAAACTTCTTTTCAATTTCAAATTCATTATTAATTTAATAATAAAATAGTCATTAATTTAAATTTAACCTTGCATCGTGCCAAATTATTGTTATTTTGCAACGGTAAGAAAATTGTAGTTTTATTTTCAGTATTCGCAAACAAGCTGTACGTATTCTATTCAAAATTCCACTATTTTTATAATGAAAAAACGACGCTTTTCGTTGCAGATCTTATTAATTTTCCTGATATTTGTTAACACTATGGCATGGAGGTCACACGGAAGAAATAATATCGAATTGGTTCGAAATTTAAAAGGTGAGAAAATTAGCAATTTGATGGAGATATTTTTGCATGACAGGGACCCTTGTGAAGACTTCCTGGATGTGATTAAAACTCTTAAGAATGTCTAGTGTCATTGATGGATATTGCAACAATTTTTTGAGTCTGGAAGTTGGTTTTACCTTTACTTATTAATGCTTTAAAGGAACTCACTGTGGCTCACTTTTAATTAAGTAAAGCCAGCAATTACATTGACAATTCATGAATTAACATATGTAAAACCTACTTTACATTGACAAATTTGCTGTAAATAATTTCACTTACAAATTTGTTATCTAATTATTTATTGGAGGGTGCTCTACTTTCCAACAAGTTTTGCCTGAATGAAATAATACCAAAGTTTGTTATGCAAAACAAATTAGTTTATTTCCTTACTAGGTCTTAGTTTCTTTATCTTTGCCCTATTATTTGCTTGCAAAAAAATTCCTGAGATGAATTGTTGTCAAATAATGACAACATTTTTTTATTAGCAGTAGTTGGTCAAACTATTACTTAACTGCACCAGAAATTTGAGGTTTTTGTTCATGAACCTTCAAGTCAGTGTAAAACCGCCAGATTTCATGAAAAAATTGTAGCTGTAATACTGGTTTTATACTGTATTTTTGGTGAAGTTAGACTACAGTTCAATATCTTATGTCAGCAAAACTTTCAGAATGACAACTTCCTCCAGTGATGGCTATGGTGAGAGTGCTTTCATTGACCAATTTTTTACACAATTTCTTATACCTCATAACCACCCCTCAATGTTTGGACCAAAGCTATGTTTAAACAAGAGGTCTACTGAACACTACTATTACAGAGTATTTTTCAAAAGTTTGAATTGCTAATTCCATTTATTTCAATATTCTAAATTGTATTGCTTAAGCTGCTTTAATTTTAAAATTTTAAGTAATAGACACAATTGTTAATTTACAGCCAATGGAATCATTAAATCGGACATAATAGAGCAAGCAATGTTAGCAGTGGACCGTAGCCATTATTCAAAAAATAATCCATTCATGGATTCTCCTCAAAATATAGGATATGGGGTCACAATAAGTGCACCTCATATGCATGCACATGCATTAGAATTGCTTAAAGAACACCTTGTTAACGGAACAAGAGCGTTGGATGTAGGATCTGGTAGTGGATATTTAACAGCCTGCATAGCAAAAATCATGGGGGCTAAAGGGTAAGGTGCAGATTTTCTGTATGTTACTTTCAAGGATTTGTTTAAATGACATAAAGGCTGTGATTGTCAAAATCTTTCTATAGTTTTGTTAGTGCAAGAAAAATGTTGTATTTTCAGGATAACAGTGGGTATTGACCATATTCCAGAATTAGTAGAATTTTCTAAACAAAATGTCTTAAAGGACAATCCTGAACTTATAAATACAGGGCAAGTTCTTCTGGTATCTGGAGATGGTAGGCAAGGTTATCCAGAATTAGCCCCCTACGATGCCATTCACGTAGGGGCAGCTGCTCCCAACTTACCACAGGCACTCATTGACCAATTAAAGGTAGATAAAATTATCTGTTTTAATCGAATTGGTAGGAGGTCGTATGATTTTTAGGTGGGAGGACGATTAATAATCCCCGTAGGCCCTGAAGGAGGAGACCAACAGTTAGAACAAATCGATAAATTAGCCGATGGTTCGGTCGCTAGGAAAGTTCTAATGGGGGTTGTTTACGTTCCCTTAACTGATAAAGAACATCAGTGGCCCCGATCATATTGACGACTGCAGGCATTCATTGCGTATGGGTTTATTTTTGTTTGTATTTTATTATTTTGTTATCGGTATGTGTATAATGGTTTCCATTAGAGGTTTTATTGTCAGATACAGAATTATTTAATTTTATTCATCTCACAATAATACCTTTAAACAGGTGAAATTCAGTATTAATTTAAATTATTTTTTAATTAATGAAAATTTCTTGTGTAATATACATATTATAAAGTTAAGAAAGTGTTCTTCTAAGTTTAACTATTTGTTGCCAATTCATGACCGAGGTTATGTATTCTTTAAATGCAAAAGATTGTGACTAATGTTGACATCTTCGTTTTGTTGTTTTGATAGTTTGTGTTTATTTATTTTTAATAACAATGAGTTTTCCATTATACGTTGTTTTATTGGTTGTCATCTGGACATTTTATGGAAATTGGTACCCCTTTTCCTTTATCCATATCATATTTTATAGGTAATGAAGCACAAAGACCTGGATTTACGTTTCAAAAAATATAGCGTTACTCACGTCATATTTTTCGTTGAAATGTTATTTTATTAAGCTAATAAGTGATTTTTTTATGAACGTATAAGATACATTTCGACAAATCCCTGAATTTTACGTTCCTCTTAAAGTGAGCTTCAGGAACGTCTAACGACCGGTTCTTTCACGTCTAGAGATCAGTTGTTATTTAAAAACTAACTGATGAAAGTTTTTCAAACTGAAGTCAACATGAACTTTTAACCAAGGGCTGAGTTAAATATAGTCGGCCGAACTGCCTCCCCTATAATTAACAAAATTTTGACTGACGGTAATCCTTGAGTGGAAGTGACTTCTGGAACAGCTTTAGCGTTATGTATTTAAAAATAAAATAACAATAACATATTTTTAATCTCAAACGTTTTATTGAATTAGCAAAAATATTGCGAACAATTACATTCTTAAACTCTGTACCTACGTACATATATCGGTATTTAATATCTGCGTATCTATATCAAAACACTTTGGTTTGTTGAAAGAATGATTTCTAAACGTAAATAAATTGGTATAGATAACAAACAACAATAATAATGGCATAAATTTGTACTCCAAAAATATTTAAATAGTTAATATGTAACATTCTTGCACAAACAACCGTTTTAAAAGCAAAAAATGCCAGATATGGCATTTTCAGTCCAAAAGATTAATGAAAATGTCTTTTACGGTTTACTTTAAGGTTGCTAACTGTAAAAGAACATTTAAAGGACAAAGAAAAAACAAATACTTATCAAGTTTTTGTGGTTATTTGGGAAGATGATTGTAAGTGCAACCTGCATCTTTACACCTGCCATTCACTTGAAACGGACACATTATTCCAAATGGATCCAATCCTTGCCTCCTAAAAATATGCAATTTATCACAAGCACTGCCTGATTACCAATTACAACTACTTCTACAATAAGATGAATTAACATAAAGTATGTGCCGGGTATAGGCCGCACCTGTGCGACAAAGTTTTTGTAAATCAAAGTAGTATGAATCAGTGTAAATATTTTTTGGAAGGGTTTCATATTGACTGCGTGCGGCAAATTATTTTATAGCACAACAATATCTAATTGAATTGACAGAAAAATACATCTAACGCGTGCGAAAGTATCTTTGCCGCACTCGGTTGCTGACTGAAGTGAAGTATCACTTTCCGCTTTTGGCACGTAAATAATAGTTTCATTAAGTTTTATGTCGCTCTCAGCTTATAATTAATATCACATAAGACAGTTCATATACAAGACTATTTATACTTTCCACCCAGATTCTTCTGATCCTCACCTTCGAGTGAAATCCAAAGGCGAAACGTACTTCACTTTATCCAGCTTTCTATTACAGAGATCAGTATTTTTGGCCAGCCATGCCATCCCTTCCTCATTCGTCTCGAGGAATTTATTAATGTTATTAGAACCTATAATGCTCGACTCTGCTTCTTCACAACCCCCGTCGTCTGTGGTATTGTGTTGCCAATTAATTTTTAAATCATTCACTGTTTGATTAGAAGGCAATGTCACATGTCTTAAGAGGGTTTCGAAAGGAACGCTTGTGCTTGATGACGGTGAATTGGAAACAATGGGAGGGGGTTTGACAGGTGTTGAAGTTACAAAGGCATGTGTGGGTTTAGGTACTGGGTTGTCAATTACCGAGCTGAAAAACACGAAAATAAACGGCCTGCATGTAGTTGTTGTGCTCAAGGTGAACTGTAACACACCTGGAGTCCAATTTTTCCTTTTCTTCTGCAAGTTCCTTCACCAAACTTATCATACTTTTATGTAGTTGATTTTGTTGATCTCTAGCCCCTGCCAATAGACTCATTAATCGTTCTACTTCATTATCCCAGTGCTTCTGCTGTTTACTAACTTCGTTCAGTTTTTTAACTAATGGCCGAAAGCATTTGTACCGCTCTTGTATCTGTAATCTTTTTTCATCGAAAAATACTTTAATGCCATTCGTATTGTAAATTTTATTCTCAGTTTGTTTATTGGAACATAGCATGACATTTGGGTATACAGTTTGTCCAAGATTTGGTTTAAATGTCTTGGGATATCGGAAACTATCAGAGTTACGAAGTCGGTTACATGGGGAAAGTTCTAGGTAATTATATTGGTAACGTAATGGTGAAAATGGGGCTCTCTACCCGCGTAAGTTTACGATAAGTTTTGAGATAACCAAACTGCGAATACTTTTCTTAAGTCACTTTTTGAATGGAATACGACTGTGAAGGTGACATTATAAGATAACGTTTCGTGTTTTTACCCATCATCATGTGTTATTTTTGTTGATTATTATACAGTAGAAAAAATGTCTCAATCACATGAAACAAGATGCATTTATTGCTTCAGTAGAAATTAATATTTTCACAAAACACATTTTCCAATACCCAAATCACAAGACTAAATTTTAAATATCAAAATTTGACTTAAATTACTAACAAATCAACTTGAGGTGTCATTTAATGTTCATGTAGGTGGAAAGTGACAAACCGAAGTAATGTCTGCTCGGTGGTTCCTATTGGTTCTAGGCGCAAGAGAGGTGGAAAGTGACTGTCAAAAATTGAAATTTTCACCTGACCAAAACATAAGAAAACTGACTTTCTAACTCCTACTGTTTCCGAGTTCGCCATATTGAAATTCGAATTTGTGACACTGCGTAGAGTACACAACGTACTTTTCTCTCAAGTCTAATGGATTCCAAAGGAACGCAAAAAATGTAGATAAGATAATTAAGACTGACTTACAGGCTTCAGAGCAAATATTGCATTAAAACAGTCATTAATTGAACAGCATTACTTAATATAAAAAAGAACCGCTTGAAGCTATAGAACAATTTACAACACTTATTAGTGCCACTGTCATGGTGATTCAAGAATAAAAATATATTTGTCAAAGTTCCACAGAGAGTTTCACACAATTTAGAAAAATATCAATATGTAAGGAGAGGCGGTAGTCAAATAGTACTAAAATTAACCTTTTTTTTATCACCTCAGGAAAGAAATTTCAGGTCAATTGATTCGGAATTACTATTCGATCAAGACCTCTGTGATAGCATAAAACTGAGACTCATCAAGAATTTGATGTTTAACACTTTGCCTTGTTGTAGATAGTGTAGTTGACTGTAAAAAATAAACAGATGATGTACCTTCCATCTTTAATTGTCTGAATTTGCTTCAGGATATCCCTTAGCTCAGATTCCTTCCACTTCTCTTGCTCCCTTTCAGCTGCAATTAACTCCTGGTGCTGGAATTCCTTTATTCTTGTTTCATATTTAAGGGGTAGCTGCACCTGATGAGTATCTATAGTTTGTGTGGACTGTGTGTGCCAAATTTTAGGTTGGGTTTTAAGGGAAGAAACCACTCTGGATTTCACATTTATTGAGGAAACTGCGGGAGTTTTTTTAATTGCACTGTTCAAACCATTATTTAGTTTAGAGTTTAATGAGTTTATAGGAAGATTTTTGGTTTTGTTTGTTTTTGTCACATTCACAACACCAAGGTTCAAATCAGAGGTTGATCCTTTTTTAATGTTACCACTTTTAAATGCTAAACCTCGTAAATCGGCACCAAGATAACTAGTATTCTGGGAGTTTTTCTTAGTTTTCAATTGAGCATGCTTTAACTTAATCAAATTTTGTAGTTTTTTATATTCCTCTCTCTTGTTTGCAGGCAGAAATTTTAATGCAGATTTTTCTAAATCATTAAGTTTTGGCCCTGTTTGAGGTTTTGGGGTCACAATAGAAGACTTTATTGACTGGACTATTTGCACATGCCCTTTTCCATTTAATGCCTTCCTAATCACAGGTTTGATAATTGTTCTATTATGTTCACTAATCTTTGCAATCTCAATTTTTTTTTGTTTGTTTCTGCTCAGTTTATTTTCAGCCATTTGCCTTTGTTCCCTGAGAAACTTATCCACACTGCTATCAATTTGTTCTTGTAAATGAGTACTTTGTATCACAAGCTGTGGACTTTGTTTTTTTACAGGCGACTTCTCAGAGTTACTACCTATATCCAGATCAGAATCAGAATCTGAGTTAACTCTTATTATTAAAGGTTTTACTTGGGGAGCAACCCGGGGAATCATTACTGAAGGTTTTACGAAAGGCTTGGTGACGGCTATTTCTGGATTAACAACTTTATTAAACTTATTTTGTACGGTAAAATTGTTATTTAATTTAAATACGTTGATTTTTTTCAAAAGATTTTTGTTAGTTTGCTGCTGCAGCTTTTTGGGTAGCTTCTCAGTACTTGTTAGCTTGGGGGTTTCATTAATTATTTTTTTGGACATTGATGCAAGTAAAAGGGCTCTTAAAACATCCTCATCTTCTTCTGGAGAAACTGGGACATTACCGGATTCATGACCAGCTGCTGTAGAATTTTGTGTGGGATCTATTCCAGTTTCGGTTATTTTCTCTTCACCGCTAGTATTCTCAGAGTTGTTACTGCTATTTTCCTTATTTGTCTCATCTATTGTCTGACTTTTTTTCTTTTTCCTTAGTCTATTACCAAACTTACTATTTAGTGCCGTTTTAAGGGCATCCAGTCTAAGTTGTATTAGTTCATTATCTATCTCATCATTTTCTTTTACCTCCTCTGCAATACTATTTCTGTTATCATTGACCTGTTCAGCTTGTGCAATCTTATTCTTTCTATTTTCTGGAGTCACTTCTTGGTGAACTTCTTGCACTTCGTTACAAGTACTTGGAGAATCACTACTAATGATGATCACTGAAGATACATCAACAGGGGTGGTCTCCCTAACAGCCAACATCTTTTCGCCTGAATCTGACTCAGATGTACTATTATTACTGACCATGCCACGTAAACGAGTCTTCAAACTATTTCTATGTGCATCTTCAGACTCAATGTGTATTGCAGCCTTTAGCTGATGCTTTAGGCTATTTCTTAAGAAATTTGAGCAGGTGTTGCTACTATCAGAGTTTACATTGCATCTTCGGCTGCTCTTTTTATGACGCCTTTGAGTTCTCTTGCGTTTCGATGGACCTGGTCTCTGAATCTCTGCTACATCTGACAGACTGCTTAAAGACAAAGCGGGCAAATTGTCTCTAGGATTAAGGGACTTACCAAGGGGTGTAGAAACTAGTGAATCATCCGATATTGCTTCTAAATCGTCCGAAACAATTTCGCCCTCCTCAAGCCCGTCGTCGATTGCTAAGGGCATTGCGATTATATTGTTCATCGTACTGGTTACTGAAAATCTATTGTGCTTTTATCCTTAAATTTTTTGACATGATAGGACTGACTTATCTTTCCCTAAAGGAGAAATATAGAAACCAGATTTGAGGCATGCGCTCTTGCTGCTTTGGTCTTCGTGTACCGGACAGACAAAGTGACTGATGACGTTAACAATAAAGAAGACAAGGAGGGCGCATTCACGGTTTTGCCTGGTTAAGTTTGAACGTATAATGCGAGGTGCTAAATATTCTTCAGTTCTGCTATTCGAAGTAAATAAAGTGTAGACACAGAAAAGATGAACACTTGTAGCAATTTCACATTTCTATTGGGGAATTATACAACTTTTTGGACAATAAATTCAGTCAAGTCATTTCTAGAACGCAAATGCGTTGTAAGCAGTGCAAGATAACGAAACATTCCTAATAGAGATTCGGCATTCTTTAATTCTATTATTTAGGCGTCTTAAAGACATACAATCTAAAGGATCTCAAATTTTAATAATTAAAAGGAAAAACTCGTCAAGTGTTGGGTATTTTCATCGAAAAGGCTGTATTCAAACAATCCACATATCACACGGTTGTTACAAGACTAAGTGTATATGGAACGATATGGAAATACGTGAAAACATAACACACAAACATTTTATAATTTGATAAGAGTTATTACACATTTTGCCGGTTTCTATTGCCTTTATGCCTATGTTTGTCTGAAATAGTCTGCTCCGTATGTGGCGAGTGTCATCCCAGTTGTTTCTGAGCGCTTAATACTAAGCTAAACATGTTTGTCGAGACCACAGTTTTTTACCTAATTGGAGCACTATAAATAGGATTTTCATATTTCTTACTCGAGAAGATTTAAAATATTTAAATAGAGCCGCCACACTATTTGGACCCTCTTTTTTATATACAAAATTAACTTCCTAATGTAACGCATGACCACAGCTATACCCGGTTGGCGCGCGTCAAGGCGGTTTTGGGGTGCATATGATTTGACACGACTTTCGATGAGATTAATTCAGGTTGTTAAGACTCTAAGTGCAATGCTTCATTTTTTTATTATATAAATAGTCAATAACAATGTTTTTGTAAAAGTAAACATATCGCTCACGCTTTTCAAAGCACGGTATCGAAATTAATTACTCGACTAAATCACTTTTACTACCCGGTACCAACTTTATCCGTATCGAAGTCAAGAAATTCCAATTCGGGTATTTACCCGCAGGCTAATAACCCTGCAATGACTTTGCCCATGATACGGAGGATACATAGGTATTTACGAAAATAAACACCACAGGGAACCATATTGAACCTACTGAGTAGGGAGCGCAATCGTGGAAATTAATGAATGGAATTTGTCAAAGAAGTCATTTCCAAGAATTGTTTCATTCATAATATTTTATCAATTAAATTTTGTTGTACAATTATAAATGAATGCACATTAAAAGTATTGAAATAATTACATTTTTAAAACTTAAATTTTAAATAGTGGTTTAAATTCCTGTGTTTAGTTTTATTGATAGGAATAAATATATAATTTTTAAATATGTAGATGTTTTACTAATAAATTTTAATAATAAAATGTATAATTTAACAGATAAATTTTAATCGCTCTTGATGAAAATGTGATCTATTTCATTTGCAAAGTTTTTTTTTTTTTAAAGTATTTTTATATTTTTAAAATGAACGAAGCACTATCAGAAATTGATTATACAATGTGTTTCAGAATTGCACGGCACTATTTGAGATATATGTTCTCTATTCCAAAATAAAGAAAAAGCTCATATAAATATGTGCGTCTAATCTCGATTGGTACTGGAGTTACCGGGCGTTAAAAGTAAGGAAAAAAATTATTTTATTGTGCTAGATCTACTGCAGATCGTTTTCAAATTTTCTGTGCATTTTAGCTAAGGTGGTGCTTAATACGAGAATAAGTTGCCTCCTATTACTACACATGGTAGTATAATTTTTGGAGTTTTAGTTCATAAAATCCTTTAAACAATTTGCCCGCACGTCACTGGCATATAGTATATTTGTCTTAAGTTCTTCTATCTATTACCTAAGTTGTATTCTTGATTTTTAATCGAAATCTGTTCAGTTTCCTTATAAATTAATTAATTTATAGATCTAATCGAACCTATGGAGTTTTCCGATTTATTTCGGAATTTTATGAATCTTTTACACAATTTTCTAAAAACTGAACGAATTTCACAGTATTCAGTTACACAAAAATATAATTTGTCTAACATAAAACATCAAGTAATGAATGATTGACAGTTATATAGATGCAACTATAAAATTGAGAACATGGTGTAAGCGATACGTTCGTTTAGATCCTTATATTTTCCAGATACACTAAAATTATTCTTTTAAGTTTAAATGTTTAATTTATTGTTATATACTTTTTAATACTATGATAAATTATAAATCATTCTGAAAAATAAGTATGTTTTAATACTTTCTCACCGTTTGTTCTTATATGTCGAGCATGAATATGAAGTGCAAACTATTTTATCTTGAGCACGAGGTTGCAGAATATATAATAAAAATGAATAAATGCAATAAATGGAAAGTATATCTAGAACACCCCAGCTAAACTGACTTGGCCTGAGTATTTTAGTATTTAACTAAGGAAAGCAAAACTGTTCAACCATTGTGTAATGTATTCTTATGTCGCGTCTATGGACATTACCTTTTTTTTAGATGATATACCAAGCAGGGGTAGATTTTATGACCAATTATCGAAAATATTGTTTTTTTAGTTAGAAATAAATTTTAAGCATCTACAAGTGTTGTTACATCAGTGTAACTGTAATATCCCGATAAAACCCTAATTTTGCTATTCAGCTAATTGTCACGCTTTAAAGATATTAATAATAAATTAATCAATAATAGTACCTTAGGTACCATACTTGTGACAATATTTTTAAAATCATGACACTAATTTGCTTACTAACTTTTTAAAATTCATATCATATATCATAGTAATAATATACCTAAGTAAATAAACAATATTTCGTGAAATGAACGAATACATTGTTCAAAGTATTGGCGGATTCACCTTGACACTTAGAGTCTCAGGAGATTAGCGACTTAGCCGGCAGAGAGAGTTTAACCGTAATTGGCATGTACAACCATGCTTTTGTTGGTTGTGTTGAAATCAGTGAATGTGCACACTTACATGTCTTTATGCTAATTAGTTAACCGGCTAAATTGTCGGCGGGCGAAAAGTCGCTATTTTTCAGGGACCTTCGTGATTTGGACAAAGAAAACAATGCCATATGTATCTTATCTAGAGAATCAGAACTAGCACACAGGAAATGTCAGTAGATGTTTAATTTTTGGTATCTACCTTTCGAAAATTTGGTAATTTTTAACAGTACATATTTACTTTCTAGAATAATGACAAAAAATTTAAATAAAAATTAAATTAAATCTCAAATAAAATCGCGGTCGTACAAAAACTTTAAATAGAAAGAGTTGACACGTGGAAATGTGTAAAATTATAGTACGCAATAATACACAAATAGTAAATATTGTAAAAACATATGTTTGGAATTCCATTCATTTTCTGGCTTGTCATTAATGTCACTTGCACGTCATTAGGCGAGAAAAGCATTAGGACGACTTCAGCCATCGCGTTATAATCTTGCTACTCTAGGTAGCGAAGTTAATTCTTGACATGTTGATATTGTCAAGAATGTATAAAATCAATATATTGTTTGTCTTGCGCTTTCAGGTTTTAATTCTATTTAAACGTTAATTGGTAAGATTAACAAAGCTTCAAAATCAATACGAAAGACATATGTATCCGGGATGTAGACTTAAATGATCAAAAAAGTGTCTGCGTTTATTAAAAATTTAGTATTAAGAAAGCATTTAAGTTTTCTACTTTTTTGTTTACTACTTTTTTCGTTCTATTACTTTTTTACTATTTTTCGGATGGGCGATATGTTGTTTTCAGTTTTGTTTATCAAAATATCCCTCAACTTTTCCCGCTACTTTCTACTTACGATTTTTTCCTAATTTCCTTAGATCATTTCATAGCCATTATAGAGCAGAACGAGAAATCGATGATAATCGTAAAATTCTGTTGAAAACTGTATTTTGGGTACTTACCTGTATTGTTTATTTTAGTGATCAATGATTTTTGCCTGTCACACACAGCATAGATACCACTGTTTCCGAACAGTAATCCAATTGTAATTAACATATAACGTTAACGAACTTTGTAGCTGTTTTACCTGAATCTTGCCCAATTACCTTATATGCCCGAACCATGTACATAGATAGAACGATGTTTTATAAATATTACAAAATTTAATCATTACTAAAGTAAACGATTGTTAAAGCAAAGCTAATATAATAAGCTCTAAAATTAACTAAAGGCTTTTGCGGAAAGTTGCTCGAGCTCTTACTAGAATAAGAGTTGGTAACCTAGGGTTACTGAATATCGTACATTTTATACCTGAGGTAGAGAAAAGTTTTGCGTTACCGGAAGAGCCTTAATTACCTAATACCTAAGCCTCAAACATTGGTTAGACAATGCCAATTTTTGAAGCTGCCGTGAATAAGTCCTTAATGCTGTCAGCTACGTAGTTTGGTTTGAAACAATCATCATGTTTCCAATTCTTCAGGTCTTTCTCCGAAGTCGATCCTGTCAGTACTAACAATTTCTTAAATCCACAATTCGTAGCGAAAATCATATCTGTTTCTACTCTGAAATGAAACTTCAAATTTCAAGTTAAACTACTGGAATGAACACTTACGAATCCCCAATAAAGAGAACTCGCTTTTCATCAAAGGGGCCTATGTTTTCTTTTAACAGTTCTTGAAATGGTTCTCCAGGTTTCGAAAGCACTATTGGAGATACTCCTGTAGTTTGCTCTATAATACCAGCGAATAGCTTTGGTCCTGGTAGTCAATGAATTATCAAATTTGTATTGAAACTTTGAAGCAAATTAATACCTATAAGGAGACTTTTGCCAAGTGGTGCTACTGTGTCCCAGGCTCCCACTAAGAATATTGCATTATTTTGCCTGATGTATTCCACGCATCTTTGAATTTGGAGGAAGGTGATATTTAAAGAAAAATCAATTACCACGGCTCCTACATTAGGATTTAAGTTTTCAGCTATGTTTATTGCCCCGTAAATTGTTTCTTCTACAGGAGTTACCTATGATAATAATTATCAACACTCCTTAAGTAAGAGCAAAAACTCACCTCATCATAGACCACATTAAGCCCTTCCTGTTTTAAAGCGTCTCTCAAAGCTTTAACACCAATTACGTACAATTCTTTGGTGAAATTTATTTTTTTTAAGTACCATGCAATTGACTCTGTAGGCCTAGTATATAGAAAAACATTGTTAATATTAATTTTCTATGTATTGAAAATCTTACCTTACGACTTCTTCTTTTTTAGTTTCCAAGCTCTTAAGGCGTGAAAGGTACAACTCTAGAGGTGCAGTAGAGTTGTTACTGATAAAATACAACTTTTTCTTGAGGTCTCTTAAGAGTTTTATGCTCTCTTTGGCACCGTCAATTATGTGAAGTATATCAGCGAAGAGCACTCCTACGTAAGTGAGTGAGTGTCAATTTGTCAAAGTCTTAATAACTTTGCTAAGTAGAGAGCCACCACAGAAACGGTAAAGCCGAAGCAGCGCATTGACCGATTCATCCGTTTCTATGGCAATTATCTTGTTGGTAAAGTTAACTAGACCTTGATCTATTGGCTCTTAATAAAGGGCTAAAACAAGTAATAGAAACTTACCGTCAACATCGGACAAAACTGTATCAAATGAACTAAAGAATTCTTCTAATTCTCGTTTAGAAAGATCCCTTAATTTCAATGCCATAGCGAGAATTTACTTATTGGAACGGTACTTGGAACAGTTCTATATGGCTCGATAGTTTATCTCAAATGAAAGGCCAACCATATTTTTTAACCATTGTGAGTACTTGCATATATAAGTAAATTTATCGCACGTTTTACATATTTACTTCAAATACAATAGAAACACTTATGAATGTACTTATAGATAAAAGATTTTGTAAAAGAACATAGAAACTATTTTTACTTAAACATACATACAATTATTTGTGTAAGAACTTACGTATGCCATATATTGTTATATGCAATAAATTATGTATTTTTCTAATCTTAGTTTTCTTATTAGTGCATGTAAATGGGGTTAAACAGAATAAAAATGATGGGTTTCTGCTAAATTCTGCAGGATAATACATAATGGATGTAGAATAGAACAAATAATAAAATAACGAGTGAATTTGCATTTGTCCATTACCGCTGCAATGTGAGACATGTGGTATTGAGACTGTTGCATGTGGAGCGGATTTGGATGTTTTTTGATTCAGCAATTTTTCTACAAGAATCCGATTGAAATTTTCAGAAAATTCGAAACTAGAGATCAAAATTTCTTTAGCTTCTGAGATGCGGGCTCACCTCTATCAAATCTATTTTTACGATTTTGAAAGTGAGAAGGTGCATTCCATTGTATTTCCAAGACTTCAGGACTCAATCCAGATAACCAGTATAGGATTTATATTAATCGGTTGAAAATGAGGAACAGCACATTCATTTTAGAACTTTTCCTTAAAATACTCATTGACACCATTTCTTCGAAATCCGAGAGAGAACTGTCTACCGCAAATATTTAACATTAATTATCTCGACGTGTTTAATCATGAGCTTGCGTAGAGTAACTTGCAATATCGTTTTTAGTTTCTAAGATGCGGGCCGAAGTATACAGGTTTAATGTAGTATGTATCAGTCGATTGCGGCGAAAAAAACACCTAAAAGTTATCCAAATTTTACTAAGCACTTCCTCAATGCTGTTATGCTCTTTACGATTAAAAAAATTCAGCCCCGATGGCTTAGGAATTCGATGAGTAAATACGTTGACAAATATATCTCAATATTTTTCAAAATATTTTGTTAGACCTTTAACCGATTTAAGGCCGACCTTTGGTTCTCTATGTATATGTGTTACAGGGAGAGTTGCTATCAACACCTCCAAAACTGCTTTCATCAATTTTTTTCACGCATAGAAAGATTTTTGTTATTTAATACTTATCACAAATTATTATTTTAAGTGTTTTTTAAGTTTATCATAATCATTTATTTACAAGTTTTTAAATCTTTAGCCTCTTTCAACTTGAGGCAGGTGACTTGGTGAGATAAGGTATAGAATGAATTAGCACAACTTGGAAACATTCACTGATAACATAATTGGTTCAAAATAACAATATATAGTGAGGGGATTTCGTGAACGTTTGTGCCAAACTCAAGAGTCGAGTTTATTTACGCAAACAAGGGTACCATTCCTTTAAGCATAGAATTTGTCATGGATCCCGACCAGGTGATGACGAAAGGCGAAGAACATCATGCGGCACACGAAAATTTACTGATGGCGAAAATTGTCCACATACAAAATTTTCAAATCCAAATCTTAGATAATCCCCCAGTGATTTCGGCACCTATTTGTTGGTTTCCACAAGATGGCGCACCCGTACATAATGCAAGAATTGTGCAGGAATATCGATCACATAGATTTCTTGGAAGATCGATAGGCCCTTGGCGCATTCTTGGCTATCCCGTTCGCCAAAAATGATTAAAAAGTAATCAATAGTTAAAATTATATGAATAAATTTATAAAAGAAAGTCTCAAAATCGACAAAAAACTTACCAGCACTGCATTAAAAAAAAAATTGATGATAATCCCTGGTACACGAAGTGTCGTAATATGAAATCAAGACTATCGTGTTAAAGCTGATATGGAATAAGACTGCAGTGGAAAAGTAGTTTTAGTTTTTGTCTATGTCGCCCATAACTCGGTGAAAACATAAAAAATAATTTGAAAATTCCGGGTGTTTTCTAAATAACTAATAAAAACAAAAAAAATCATTGATGTCTTTGCTCCACGAAATTACTCCCACAAATAAGTCACTTTTCTCCTATTTAACCAACACCGCATCTATTACTGTTTACGAAATCCCCATGCTGGGCATCCTTATCTTGGACACATTGTATAGCTATGCAATGGAGAACGAACTTTAACCAGGGGATGCCGTTTATTAGCTGGGCATGATGAAGTCATGCCGTCGTAACTTATCGCCAGCAATGATTTCCACCCCGTTACCCCTGGATATCGGGGGTGCGAACCACGAAACCGTGGCTAAAGCGAAGCCGACGATATTCACGAGGATGCCATCCAGGGGGGTGTCATTCGCGGATATGAGGTTTAACTTTAAATGTGCCAGTGCGACTGATGAGGTTTGTTATGAATGAACGATTTCTTTCACATACCTATTTTTGTTTTTATATATTATGGCCAGTGGCGTCGCCTAGATATATTACGTGAGATTTTACGCTCTCCGTAATACCACTAACTGCCTTAGCTCTAAATTTGCGAATATTTATAGAAGATTTGAATTTAAAACAAGTCGCGATAATTTTCTTTTCGACTCTCTTGAAAACCCTCTAACTGAAGATGCCAAAAGCAAATTTCCAAATTGTCTAGATTTCAAAATGCAAACCGTCGCTGCTCCGACATAGACCCCCATTATTTTTCTTTTAGAAGGTGTAAGTCGTATTCCCACGGGCCTCCTGACGGTGCAGTCTTGTAGTGGTCTGCACGTTTCTGTATTTCGCATTTTCCCAGCGGCGGTACAAGACTACAGATTATAATTGCTTACGAAAATGCTTCAATACTTTCAAATTCATTGCCTCGAGACGATCTGACTTATCTTCCTGGTTCTTAAATTTTCCTTAAATGAAGCTCGCCCTCTTTGCTTCGTGGCTTTTATTAATGTTGATGTTTTTGGTTTTAGTAATAGCAATAACTTGATTATGCCAATGTTGCGAAATGAACAATTTCGTCCTGTATAATTTTGTGACATCTAGAACCGAACGTTCCTGTTAACGTCCTTATCATTACGTAATTAAACTAATCTGGGCTATTATACCGCCTGGTCCGATAATTTAAACAATGTTCAGGGTCTCTCAGTAACTCTGTTACAAGGCAATATCTTCGTTATGGTGAGAGAGGCTCGGAAGAGTTTTTGAGACAAATTGTTTGGTTCTGTCTAAGGCATTATGTAGTGGGACTTTACTTTTTTTACTACCTTCGGTTCTACTAGAAATTAATGTCAGCTTCTATATTACAAATGAAATACTCTATACATTTTTGTATTTTTTGATAATATACATACACGTACGTACAGGATGTTTCTGAAAGGTCTGTACAAAATTCTACCACAGACTTCCGAGGGAAAAATATGACGATTTAACTGAATTTACCTTAGTCCAAAAATTGGACAGTTTTCAAAATACCGGACGCCAAACACAATATTTAAAAAAATGAATTACTTCATTCATTATCGTTCATGGCATGCAGCAATTTTAAAACTTCGAATATCTCAAGATGGGATACCCGTAGGGACTTATGCCATGATAATTTTTTTTCGTAGTACATGTAGGACAACCAAATTGACTCATAGATAAATTTTATACCAGATGTTAAAAAAGTTATACCCCGTTAAAGCAGAGTTCACCTAGCGCTGATAGCGCCCGTTAAAATGTGAATAGATTCTGGTTTCTCACCCTTAAAGATTCCCCGATATGCCATTTTGGTTAGAAAGCACCATTATAAACAAAGTGATTAATATTTTTCCTTTTTTTAATTTACATTTTGTCGTCTTGTATTTTTAAAACCATCAACTTTTGAATTAAGGTAAGTTAGGTGAAATCGTCATGCGTTCTTCTCAGAAATCTGTGGAAGAATTTTGTACAGATTTTCTAGAGACACCCTGTATAAAGATATGTATTTTAGTCAAACTGAACAACTTGGTCGATCTCATCGTATTTCGAAGCATTGCATAAACCAAGAAAGTTGGTGAATTGCTATTAAATACTCACTGGCGCAAGAGCGAGGAAAGATCAATCTATGATTACTAACATAACCGACTAACCTAATTCAAGCAGTTCATCTAACTTAGTCTAATAATATACATTTTCCATTATGGGAAACAGTGTAAGGAAAGGATACCGCAAACGAGAGAGGAACGAGCATTTTATTATAAATTTGGTATTTATTTCTGTGCATAACCCCAGGAACTAAACTAACTTGAATTAACCTGAACACGATTATTTAATTCTATTGGAAGTTTCCTGGCAAATGGAAAAATTGTTGTAGGGCTGGGAGTAATTTGGAGTAGCAATGGTGCAACAATCTGAGGCATGGGAACACTCGAAAGCAAGACCTTCTGTTATCTAACCAAGTCCGGGAGAGAAGTGTTAATTTAGAAACGTGCTCTTTTCAATTAATGTCATCTTTGACCACAGTCCTCATGACCTTTTCGAATGATTGATCTTCTGATTTTGAACGATGATGACGATTGGTCCTTTCCACGAGGAAAGTGGCTTCTAATGCTGCAATGCCTTGAGCACCATTTAGGAACCTACTGAGCGTTTATAGCTTTGAATTAAGGTTCAACTAAATTTTCCTCTGGAGCACGTTGCGACGCGAAGGACTAAACATATCTAATAAATTTAAACAACTAGAATATTGCGACGAAATTTAAATTAAAAAAAAAAAAATGACTGTTACACTAATCACCCAGTATTCAGTCTAACACCTTCGTAACAATGTGTCATACCGTACATTAGTCATAACTGGTAGTAATACTTAATCGGTCTATAATTCAAACGGGTGAAATGTATTTCGGAACCGGATCGATATCGCAGCTCCATGGAAACACATTTTCCACTTGAAGGCACATCCAGGGAAAAGCAAAAATTTCATTTTGTTGCTCAAGCGTTTGGAACTGATTGGATTCAGGTCCACTCTGCAATAAATTAAGCTATTCTTAGCTGAATAATTTGATTTTAATATTATAAAAGATACGACGATTTTCGCCGATATATAAAATGGCTTAAAGGAAACATGTGCGAAATCGTTCAATTCATATTTGCTTGCACACTTTAACGCCGGTCTGAAGCATGAAGATTGCCAGGAATTCTCACGTTTTCCAATCCCAGCTCAGCTGCAACACGAGGCATTTTTCTACTTTAGACGTGTCAGTACGAGTAGTTAACGAACCCTTCATAATACTTAAGTACTTCTCACTATTACATCATCAATTAGACATTATTCCACATCCTTGAAGTCCTCGTAAGAGCCAAATCCGTGGGCTAGGGCAATTTTAAAAATTGCTCCACTTACTTTGTTGAAATTCATTAATTTTATTTACGAGCAACAAGATGTTTTTTTTTTTGTGTATCAGTGAAATAGCAAACATGAAGAGTGCAATTACTGCATTAGGTATTTTGCACTTTTTCTGCGTCGGAGCTCTTAATTACTCAGGGAAATCATACTACTTCAAAACCATAGGCAACAATGAGTTCAGTGTGTACAATAGAGTGTACTTTTTGAACCATAACATTAGCGACTTCGAGATCAATCCTCATGTACCTCAGAGCATACAGAACGTCAACTCAGCACCCGATAAGGAACCACCTAAGCCCGTGAGTATTCTTAATTTCGCCAATATGAAAGCACGAATCAGGCGCATGCAGGTGGGGTCGGAACATTTTTTCCTGGATCGCGAATGGGATTACGACCATAAACCGATCAACAAGACAGATTTGCCAGTTTTCTTTGGGAAGTTTTACGAAGAAAGAATCAAAGAACCTCTTAAAACTGATACTATGAGAATATATTTTAACGTCAACAGAAATTCTTCTAGCCGGATCATCAAGTTTGATTTGAGCGCTTTGAAGCCTGATGAAGAGGTCAGCGACGCCGATATGTATTTTTACTGGCCGTTGGAGAACACGTCAAGGTAACAATAAAATTTCTCCAAAAGTGTCAACTTTTTGCTGTTTTTTTTTAGTATTTTTAAGACATCGGTGGTGTTGAGATTATACCAATTTGAAAAACAATTTAGCAAGGACTTGAATGAATCAGTTTTGGTGGAGAATCCTGACGTTCATAAGTTGTTCAATGTCATCTACGTATCTAAGGCCCAACGGGGCTGGCAGGTATGGGTCTCAGTGAGCATTATCCTAAACCTCAATTAACTCAATTACAGACGTTCAAAATTAAGAAACTCATCAATAATTGGGCAAGCGGAGAAGAAAATTCGGGGCTCCTATTAACTATTTCAAGCTATGAAGAAAACAAGCTTATTTCAATATTTAACGACGCCAACACCGGAGTTTTCAGAACATTCGCTGTCTTGAACATACGAAAAAATGGCAGGATTTTGTTTACACTATTAAAATATTTTTTTAATAATGCACATCTGTAGATACCAGCGTTGCTCAGAACACCTCCCCAAACCTCAACTCGGGCCCTAAAACTCTTGAATTTAACGCAGCCTGCTCTAAAAAGCCTTGGAACTTAAATTTCCATCAACTGTACTGGAACAATTTAATTCTGTATCCAGAAAATGGACTGATGGTATATCAGTGTTCTGGAAAATGTCGTGTGGATCAAGATGAGCTGAACAACCACGTGAAGTTGCGACACTTTGTCAATGGACATCATGCAGCATTAAAAATGTGCTGTGTGCCTCTTGAATATAGATCATTTCCGATTATGTTTCTAGATAAGGCAGGAAATGTTGTTTTGAAGAGTTACGACCAGTTGGTCGTTGACAAATGCGGGTGTCGGTAACGTAGGTCAATGTGTTTGCCAATGAAATGGAAATTTTTGTTTAAGCTTTTGTTCACCTGGGTTAGCTCCAGCGAAATATGTAAATGAAGAAAAATAACTAAAAAATGGTGTATTATTTTTGGTGACACTACACTTTCACTTAATTTTTCCCATGACCTCTTTACAAAAGTAAATATTACAAATGGAGTTAGAACTTGCAGAAATGGATGCTAACACTCACGTGTGTTAGGAATTCCTAATACAAAAACTCAAATCGGAGAAAATCAGAGGTGTAATGTCGAACCCTCGAATAGGACGGCGGTACATCAAAATCTATCATCGTAAAAACCCTTCAGAGAAAGTCACGAAAGTGGCAATTATGGCACTGAAACTTAGTATTGAAAAGGTACTGATAACGAAATTCCCACTCCGAAACTCCGAATATTTTGAGAGCAAATGTGTGATTTCGTCATTTTTGACACTTCAGGGTATCTATTTAGGAAGTCAGGAAATAGGAATTTTGGCAAGTAAAGTTAAAAGTAGAACTAAAAGTAGAACTAAAAGTAGAACTAAAAGTAGAACTAAAATTTAGGACCCTGATAACACGAATGAAAGCCATTCTTTTGGAATCGAAGGGATTTTTTTTTAATAAGTGACGAATATGTTTTTTTTGGAAAATATTCGGTTTATGCATGTCATAAAAATGGCATTTTCTGAAAGAGATTTTATAAATAATTATTACAATCCACAGGGGGCATTTTTTTTTAGGTCAGACTCCCTTTACAATTTCTTTACATTTGGTGATCGTTTTTCGATATTTAAGAAAACAACAGAAAAAAGCCATTTTTTTCGTTAATTTACTGATATCGAAAAAATCACTAGATATAGACAGAACTTGATCCATATGAATAACAGTCGCCTAATATTTTCTAGCATAGCCCGAGAAAGCGGTTACAGATGCGCAAAGGAATCATAAAGGGACAAAAACGTTCCTGGCCTGATCGAGGAATTTCCATTTTGGTAAATGGACGGTTAAATAGACCGACAGCTTACTAGAAATAACTTCGGAGTAGCAAAAGGAGTTTCATATAGTCCTGAACTATCAACACAGGACTCATTCTAATCATGGACGTAAAATCGTGACGATTCTCTTGAAGGCTATTTCACATTTTGGACTGAGGATTTCATATCAGTGTACAAATCCGAATTTAGGACTTCCAAGTCAGCTTCAGAGTTAATCGTTACTGCCAATTAAGTTTTAAGGCTGGGAAGAGACATTAGGTTTTTCTCAAATCAAAATTAGATTTGTGCTCTTCGTGGGATAGTAGCTACTGTGCATTCAACTTTTTGAACTCCCGAGAAAAAACCCTCGTCGTATCTAAAACAAAAACTTTCTATCGGCAAGCAGCATTGAAAAATCGTCATTTCAAGGAGACTCGGCACAGGGAGAGCAACATTTAGGGGGAAATTACTTAATAAGCTTTCCAAAACAATCAGCCCGGATATTCCAAAATGGCCGCCATTTACATATAACATTTTTTTTGGGAAAATTGAAACTGTGCCCAGGAGGGTCGGCTCCACCTACATGTGGTTCCGATTGGCTGGGCCCCCTTTTTGCTGACAGTTGCCGCGGATGTGCTACTGTAGGAGGGACCCAATAGGCAGCTAATCTTGGAGACGGCGCTGGGGCGGCAAACGCCGCCGCCGACGCTCCACAAGAGCGTCGAATGTGGCGTCGCTCGCTCCGGGTGCTCGGTAAATAAGTGGTGAGTTTTTTTTTATTTAAAAAAATGTTGTAGTGCTAAAATTTTCTATTTGGTGGCGTAGTTAAGCTCTATTAATATCGCTTATTTTTAACGTAAGTTTCAAGAGAATTCAAAATATTAATATTTTTTTATTGAAATCAATACAAAAATCGATTTTAGAATCGTAGATGCGAGGAAACTGCCTTAGATATATTTTCACGGCATTTATTCATTTAGAGACTATGGGGGGGTAGATTTGTGCGCAGTACTATGAATGTGAGCTCCCAGGGGATATGCGCAGGGTTTGGAAAATCATTACAAAGCCCTAGATCTAGCCCTATAAAAGTTAATTTAATTCAATTTATAATTACGTGTTAATTTGATAGTTCGATTAAATTGCAAAGCTGCAAACATAAATAAATTATATTTTTCTTGAAATTTTCAGATATTCCATGGATTTACCCTACCCTTGAGTCTCTGCCCTTAGCAGTAGTGAAAAGTGTCTTTCGTGGTTTAAGGGCGAGTGGTACAAGATGGTGGCTGGATGGTAAGAACTTAAAAATTCAAACATTTGTAAGCTTCGTTGTGTTCTGTAACTTCTTAAAGTTAAGCTAAATCCCAGTTTTTGCATACTTGTGATACTTGATGAGTAAAATTACTCGAAAATACAAAACAAATTTCGCAGCCAGGCTGAAACCGAGGCGGTAGTTGATGCACGAAAAAAACTAAAACGAATAAGGTGTTGGTTTTGTTTTTTTTTCGTCAATATTTTATATACAGTATGAAAAATTAATTTAGAATTTAGTTAATTAACATCTCAACAAGGGTTTGACGTAATTTAATGGGAATTGGGAGATTGCGATAAGTAAAGATATACGTATTTGTTGTAACACACCTATGACAAAATTCAACAGTTCTCGAAAACAAAACGAAAAATAGAAATAACGATAGAATTATTAATACTTAAAAAATAACAATATAAACTACTATACCCTAATGTACTAAATATTTGAACTGTGCCCCGTTGGTATCTTGAGTTGGCAAGCCGCAATTCATGTACCTCAAGAATTTTTCTTATTTGAGGAGGTATTTGTTGAACTTTTTGAGTAAATTTATTTTGGGAAATCTTGCATATTGTTGGGCTCATTTAAATACACCTTATGATTCAGATAACCCCATAAAAAAAAGTCCATAGGGGTGAGGTCTGGCGATCTGGCAGGCTACTATAATTGCAAATATTTCAACAACTGTCCAATTTAGACATGCGCACATGAAGTATGTTCAGAATTTCTCAAAGAACTGAAAAACGTCATAATCTACATGAGGTTTCATAAAAAAGGAACGAACAAGTACATTTATCTCCTACATGGGTGACTCTTTATACATATATTACGACAGAAAGTGCACGATTAAAAATAATATTTTACGGGTTCTAACATTTTCATGAAAAATTATTTCCTTCAATTTTTAACGAGTTTATGCGGAACTTTTGGTCCTCCATGCAGATTGAACCTGACGAAATAACTCGCTCAAATTTTTTACAGTAGAGTAGTTTAATTTTAATTTTATTTTAGTGGAATGCTCTGTTTATACGTAAAATCTGCTCTTAACGAGTTAGCTTATTGCAAACTTTCACTCGTAACGAACTAACCCGAAGAGTACTAGGTGAAGTGGCATTAAACCGTAAGCTAAATTTTTCTTAAATAACGAATCCACTTATATCGGATTATCGGATAAAATGTATCTATCATGGTTTAACGTATAAACGACAAAATTTCTCCGTCGTAGTGAATTCAAATTGATTTTTCCCTGAGTGTGCAGGTGATTTTCCGAAATTGTTCGCCTTCGCATGCTGTGCAAGAGCAGTGGGAAGTCCACGAAGGTTAGTTCAGGTTAGTTTGGCACTTACACCATTGTTTACGGCACTCAAGACAAGTTAAAAGCTGCAACCTAGAGATCAGATAATATCGATGGTTTAAAGGCGACTGTCTTTTCGAAAATTTAATATTTTCTGGATAATTGCGTGGAAAATTTAACCAGTAAGTGTCGATATTCTGCGCAAAATATTCTGGATAGGTGGATTAGTGACATTAATTTAACATAAATGAATCAAATTGCCATAATAAAAAGTTAACTGCAAATTAATGTCTTAAACACGTTTCAACGAATGTATGAATACTAATATAAACTTGTATGTAGTAGATATGTGATATTAGCTATCACTTCTCGGATTGAACCTGTTAAAACAGATTATTACCTTTTTTTTATAGTGCAGTAACAGATGTTTAATTACCGAGTGCGTAAAGGAATACTTTACCGCACGCTGATTGTAGTTGACCCTCCGACACGTGTTTAAGTGCTATTTCCAGCTCACGAATGCGAACGGCAAAGACTCTTTCTAGCACGTTAGTGCGAAGAAATAATTCTCACGTTAACTTTGATTGAAAATGGTTTCGATCGACCCTGCCACCAAAATTACACGTGTTCCATGACGAAAGAAAATTGATTTTATTTGCTTTGAAAATAGTCTATTACCGAAAATATAAACACTTTATTTACGCTGAGATCGTCGCGTATCGGCAGGGGAATAAACTCAAAGTCGGAATCTGAAACCGAAGTCAAATTGGCCTTCCGGGAATTGGAACGCTCCAGACGTTTCTCCCAGGGATTATTCGACTCCAAAAAGAAATAATTAAAGCGACGATACAAGTGGTTGTAAAGGTGGCTCAATTTTCCATTTAATTGATATTAAATGTTAAATTTTTTAAATTAAATTAAATTAGGAAAAGGTAATTTTTTCCTGTTAATGCGTGCAATCATATTATGGCATTTCAAGAAACTGTTCGAAGCATTTAAATTGGATGAAGTGAATCGGTAATTTGATTGGATGCTAGAGATTTTTTCCAATTTTGGTAAGTTGGCGCCCCAATGGAAATATTTAAAATTAAAATTAATTAAATTTTAAATAAATAAATATTTAAATTAAATATTAAAAATAATTGGCATCTACATAATCAAGCACTACGTTTCCACATAAGTTGGAAACACTCTGAAAACGACTTCAAGTTTTAAAATTTGCTGTTGCTCATTTCCAATTCGTTTTCAAGACAGTTTTGAAAATGAACGTTAGTGCCGTATTATGGTCGTTAAACCCGTTGAGCTCAGATAGTTCGCTTCCACCTGTTTAAATAAATATGATTAACAAACAGTCACAACAATGCTTTTCGTTGTTTAAAAACATAATTCTGTCACATTCTCAATGATTTCAAAATCGTTTTTTGTTTCCACGCCCGTTCAGTCCCGATACGCCCTCGAAAGTTAACAAACCGACCTGGGAACAAAATGAGATTGCATTCAAATTGAAAACGGGTTTACCTAGCACAATTCAAAATTCAAAACGTTCTTCGACTGTTTCAATTTGCATGAAAACGTAATAAATATCGAGGAACATATTGCGTAATTTTTGTACAATATAAATTATACCGAACTTTTTCCAGTTTTGGCAATCTCCATGGCGAAAGCATAATTTATGCAGCCCAGTGAAAAGGTTCAAGTAAAGCGGCACTTATTTCAAACGCATGCGCAACATTTGTATAGTATAAACAAAGTGCGAGTCATACGTTTCAAAGTTATAATTTTGATTTCTTCATTTCGCAACTATTTCACTTTATTTTGTGACATAGTATTTTACAGTTTCACTTAAATACTTTATTTCATCTTTAAATTGAATTTATGCTTTCCATCCGGACGCAATTCAAGAAAATGTTATGTTAGACAAATTGAATGGTATAGTTAGCATAGAATGCACAGTCCATCTGAACCTCGATGTGCGCTCCTAGTTAAAAACTCTTAGAAAATCGGGAAAATCGGGTCGACTTCATTGGAAGCATGAAACTCAACGATCATAAATAAGCCTTACGGCACACCCCTGGGTAGAAAATCAAACACCTTAATGAAACTTCACAGTTGGTTGAATAAAAAGTAATTTAAAGTTTTTTTGAATGAAGTTTTTGCTAAATTAAACGTAATGGTGATACAAATCACAGCGAATCTGGTTGTTCCTGCACTGTTTGACCTCCCGTCGAGCAGGGTCGTTTCCGAATCGTTTATGGTTACATTTTATCCTCTTTACTGTTCACTGGCTCCGTCTGATAACAGCATAATCTCAGATTTATGTTATTTCTCCGCTTTGGGCTCCTTTGACTGTAAATAAGTTGATTATTTTTTTCTGACAGCTTACTGCGAATAGCCCGATGGAAGCCGGAACTTCCTAATTTTTCAATATTCCTCATTTAAACTCGGTAACGCCAAAATCATCGATACAAAAACGAGATAAATCAAAAGGGCTATAAAGCAGAAAGCCACTAGTTAGTGCCCTTTTACATGGGGTATACAACTTAGCCAGGTTATTTGTTCTGAAAGAAGCCGCATTAGGGGTGAAGTTACTTAGGGAAACCCCAGACATATCCGTATGATAAAGTGCCCGAAAATAAAATTCTAGAATGGTAAAACGGATTTGTAAAGATTTATGGAGTTATAGGTAGAAATGTATTTTCTGGAGCTCAGAACGGGATCATTTTGGTTTGCATTTCTGCGCACATAAATTTTAAGAAAAAAATTCAAAGCGAAATTTGAAGAGTGAACGAGTGCGAGGTGACGGTGAAAATTTTGATCAAAATCTGCAGTTCGCGCAAATTACGCATGTGCAATATTTGATATTGGTCTGTAGACCTGAGACTATTATTGCGTTCAATTAAATGTAGCATAATTCACTCAATTAGGTGTCCTCAATTCGGCATTACTTGAGCCAATTAAAAGCACCAGAATTGCTTTGAATAGAGCGAACTATAGGCCTCAATCTTCTCGCAGTTCTCCCACGTCAATCGTATTTGTCTTCATGGCACGTGGCTAAAAGTCGTCATTGTACATTCCTGTTTCTTTCACTCGAAGACTTAATCGATATGAAACAAAAATGAATCGACAGATAGTCCTGTCGTGTCACTCTGCTTCATTTCCTGCAGGCCCAAAATCCTTGCCGTTTCCATTAATTTTGCTAATGTCAAAGGCAAGTTTAATTGACTAGAGATGACCCGAACTGATGAGTAATGAGATGCGAGAATAAATCGATCTCCGGGGTTCTCTAGTTAACTAGCTAGAGTGACGTTCGTTGAAGTCGTAAACGGCCTTAATCCTTTCAGATTTTTCTTACGATTGTTGTTCCTGGCTGTAGGTGTTGTAAATTATCGGAGGGCTTACAATACAATCGTGTTCGATTATTTTCTAACTTTGTTATTGGCACTCTCAGAAAAAAAATTCTAAGACACAGAACCATATTTTAGAAGCCCTAATCCGATCAAGCTTCCTCTGCACCAGATCCAAGTCACGTCGAAATTTGCATTAATTTAATGCCCTTAAAAAGTTTCCTTTTGAGCGATGAAACTCGTTAGACGGCTTTGCTGAAGGCATAAAAATAATGCTAAGCTTCTTTTAGTTGGCTCTTATGTTATGTTTCCCTTTGCAATGTCAAGTAAAAGTCCAGCTTATTTCTATATCGTTGTATGTTCAACTCATAGGGAATGAAAGTATACGGAAGTTAAGGCTATTTCAATATCATTTTCCAGCCGATGACAATGCAATACTCCAATGGTCGAAGGAAAATCAACATTTTAATCCTTCGTCTAAGTTTTTTTTTTATCCCGCAATAGGATTTCGTTCTCCGAAAGCCAGGTCCTAAGTTTTCGGTTAAGCTGCATTGCTCTCTGATAATGTAGCTTGTTAATCGCGTGTTAACTTCGTTCTCATAATCTCTCCCACCATTCCCTCTCTCAATGCTACTCCCCTGAATAGCAGGATTTCGACGTTTTCCTTATTTAATACTTACAAATTCAGAATGGAAGTTTTTACGACTTCCAGACTCCAGACACACAAATAAATAATGTTCTGAGGTGTTATGTGGGATGTAATGAAATCCTTCTTCAGTGTTTAACGTTTCTCGTGCGATCCTGGGCAGAGTACCTATGCAGCAAAACACCCACGGCTGATCATGACTTGTAAGCAGTAATAATTAGATTTTCCCCATTTCTGGTTGGTACCGGCTCTGACGCATGGCTCCGATCTCCAGCCTATCAGCCATTTAATAAGGAAATATTTTCAAATCTGGCAAAAATATCTGTGGTTTACACAGGGTGTTTCGGCAAAGACAAACTCGGATAAAAGGACAAATTCATCGGGCGAAAATGGATAAACTGAGTTGGATTCACCTATGTGCGAAAGAGCTTCTTTCTATCGCCAGAGGGCTTCTAAGTTGATTAAAAAAATATATTTTTCCTTTACAGTTTCTGGTTTCAAGAGTAGCTACCTCCATTATTCCTTTTCGTAAATGAAATTAGATCTAGACTAAATAAAATTAAGTTTTACATTGCTGCCTAGCAATGTATCACAGCTATTTAGCCTATTTGCTAGATGTGATTGGTAGTTCTCGAGTATTTCGTCCTCTGAAAATTTGCATTGAGCTCACAATGGTTCATCACTGCGAGGTGGTGAAAAGCTTAAGAACGCCGCTAAAAACATTTTGGCCACGTAATGTGCAGGGGTTTTACGATTAGCCAGAAAGTGAACACTTTCTGGGCAACTTTTTTGGTAAAAACGTTTTGCATGCCAGAACTGAAAACAATAAAACTACTTTCCGGTGCTTGTTATTTCGTTCTTTTCATTTTTTTTTCTGTGAAATACAACGTAATACTGAAAACTTTGAATAACATCTGCTTTCCTCGTTGCAGTGTTATTTTTTTATGCATCACAAATATGAAAAAAACACGATAATAAAATCAGATAAAGTTGATTATAAAAAATACTGAATGTAACGAGACAGAAAGCGTGTTTAGCAGGGCTCCCAAAGCTTTTCGCCCTCGCTTGCCTCCCGGCCAGGAATGTATTTAGTTGGCCCGGCAAAACACTACTTTTCGGTCCTCCATAGCGTAAATGACCGTTGTTGACAGTTTCACGTGGCAAAATTCGGCAGGAAACGTGCACTTTCTGGCTAACGGTAACTAAGTTCCAAAACTTTTAAGAAAAAAAATGGGGCGACCCGGCTCAATTTTTTTGCTCTTTCACCGCCCATTACTCATTTGTGCCATGGTTGTTGGGTCACCTTGTGCAGTTCCGCGACAACGCCCAAGTTTCCTCCCAATTCCCCGAACCCTAATAAGTATCAACAAAACTATCTGAAAATTGTCATTTCGAAATGCGAACAGTTCCTCGATCTTTCTACAAAATATGTTTCGTAAATCCGCGAATCGATCTAAAAAAGGCTAAAAGTCCGTCTTTATTCGACAAATCCTCGATGCGGCTTTAGCCATGGTTTAGCTGATTTCCCCCGGGAAGGAATGAATGGTATCGCGCGGTCACACTTGAATGGGCTCCGAAAGACCCGTTCGCATCATTTCCTGATGGATTACGCGGGGATCCCCACAGAAACGTCGCTGATTGACGGACACCCTTAATCGTCTTTCTTGCACGGCTGCTTAGCTCGACAATATGTGATTTTTTTTCTCCGATATGAAACATACAATTCCTAAACAGAATTTCAGAAATGAAAAGACGAGCGAGTGTTGAGCGCCATTAGAGTGGCGCTCCTTGTTACTGTCAACGCATAGCCCCAAACAACCCTTCACCAGTCAGATTAAGTGGCAGAACCGTTGATCAGACAATTTTTCCTAATTACTGTTTTTTTTTTCGTTTTTCTTCGCATGGATTTCGGTGTGGCAAAAAGTAGGAAAATCAATTATTATAGGGCTGGTGAGTTTCTAATGTTTTCGGCACTCAACCGGCAAACAAACATCGCTGCCATTGTGTCGACCGTAACTCAATTTGCAACCGGGCTTCCCCGTCTAAGTTGTCCCATCTTTGGGGGTTTCACTTTCCATTAGCGGAGTCGCAAATTTAATTGAAATTGATTTCGAGGCATTTTATTACTCAAATTGCATTTGATTTTAAGTTGTTTGGCCTGGCACGTAATTCTGAGGGGAGTTGAAAAATATACATCCTACATCCAGCAACAAATTTTTTTCCCTTTAAGCCACTTAAAGAGTATAAGTATTTCAAGCGATCGACCTGCAAAGCACCGTTGAAGTGGCTAAACGTAATACCCCAAAAGGCCTGTCAAGATTATAATAGATTCCTGTCTGTATCATAATGGTCTTTGGCAAAACTGCTTACTCGGGCAAATCCCGCTAATGGCCTGATTAAGAGATTGTCGGGAGGACTAATGGACGTTTCCCCTTCGTATTTAAAATTTAAAAGGTATTTTGCATCTTAATATGTGCCGCTTTTGTGTGGAATTATTGGGAGTTGTAAATTGTCACTGCTCCAATTCACTCTAATATAAATTTTCTACTGTTAGCATACAGAGTGTGTCATAATAATATTGGTGATAGCGCGTCATTAAGGTGGCGAATCGTTGCATGATTTTAAGCAAAAAAATTATGTGAACATACAGAGTGTTCGGAAGAGTCAGTGCGAAACTTAACTAGGCGAAAGCAGGACCAAAAATAGTGGAAAAGTTTCTATAAACATTGCTCCTACGCAGCACCTTTACTGAGATATGGCCCTCTAAATGGGTCCTATCATTAGGATGATTTTCACAATAACTTTCTTCCTGGTTAAGATAATGGAATGAAAATTGTAGGAAAAAAACATACCATAAGGGTTTTTTATCTATCGTAAGATTATAAATAAGGGCAGTTTTCTAATTACCCGTAACTGAAAGTTTTCGACTTTTTTTCTGTGAATTATCAAGCAAATAATATTATTTTTAATGGGTGAGTCGTATTTGAAGAATGTCTCTTTTTTTTCGAATTTTATGCAGTTTCTTCGGAAATAATTATTCTTAAAATAATATATGACATAGAACAGTAATTTTTTAAAAATATTTTCACATAATAGGCACCATTATGCTATCTTATATATTTCTATTTCATCTATATCGATCACTTTTTGGTATGAATGTTATCAACATTTCCGCTTCATTATCTTAACCAGAAAATATTTTCAAAAAGTTCCAAACGATAGACCCCCTCGGATTGTCATATCTCAGTAACGGTGCTCCTTAGGACCAATGTTTATAGAACCATTTTATACAGTTTTTGACTCTAGTTTTACCTCACACATCCTCGATTTTAACGCTGTATATCCGCCAATGATAAGCTATAGAGATACACAGCGTTATAATCGTATCAATCAAATTTGCGTATGTTGATATGTATCTGCGGTTTGGTAAGCTGCTTAGATGTTAATTTCACTCACTGTTTGAGGATAACACTTGATCTTAATCAATTTAAAAATGAATTAGGGAGTGATGCGCAATACCAGGTCAGTTGATCAGAGACTCAGAAAAGTGATATTTTGGTATCATTTGTTTCCGAAGTGCAATCATGGAGATCTCAGTATCCGTAAAAGTTACGAGGTGAGTTAAATCGGGGAAAAGTTGATTAAAACAAACTGAAATTGTGGAAAAATATTCGTATTTGTCCTTAGCTTGGAGGTTGAGCTCCAGAAGCGGACACTCTGTATCTCCTCTTCTTAACGCTAAAAAGAGATATAATTATGTTGCTATTTGCTATACAGCGTGAGTCAAAACATGTGTTGGAAAATGAAGGGTGTGATTTTCTGGCTTATTGTAAGAAAAAAGATCTTACTAACATGGGTCCGCAAAACGCACTGTTTTCGAGACATAGGGTATCAAAAAACACTTTCTTCAGTTTTTTGACGATATCTCAAGAAACGTTTGAGGTACAGAATTCAGATTTTGTACACTTATTATCATTAATATTAGTTACGTTTTGAGCGCTACTTCAATTTCGTTCAAAATGCCAGAGGCGGAGATTTTAAGGTTGCGTGAGATTTTTTTGCCCCTAATTTTTACGCCACAGGAAAAATTAGCATTTTAGGGTCACAACAATTGTTCAAAATGACCTCCTCCTATGGTAATGCAGACCTCTCACCTACGTCGTAGCGACTGATGCACCCGTTCGACAATACTCGGAGCGTTGCGGATCGTATTGGAGGATGCAATAATTCGATTTCTCAGTACTTCAACAGTATTAACTGATGTATTGTATCCAAAATTTTTTAAGTTACCCCAGAAAAAAAAACATTTAGGTATGGGGACCGAGGATATCAAGCCTGTGGTGCAATTGTTGTGCGTCTAAAATGCCAATTTTACCAGTGGCGAACAAATTAAGGACAAAAAATCTCACCTCGCAACCCTAAAATCTTCGCCTCTGGCACATGGAAGAAAAATTAAATAGCGCTCAAAACGTAACTAATATTAATGGTACAAGGTGTACAAAATCTGAATTCTTTATCTCAAACGATTCCTGAGATATGGTCAAAAATCTGAAAAAAAAACTTTTTTTTGACCCCTGTATCTCGAAAACGGTGCGTTTTCGGATCCATGTCAATAGGAACTTGTTTTTATAACGAGTCAAAGACTGACACCCTTCAATTTGCGACACATGTTTTGAAACATCCTGTATACAGTTTTTTACGTAGCCCCTCGAACTCGATAAGCAGTAAAATCACGTTCAATACAAAAGACTCAAAGTTGAATTTACCACTGTTGGTTTTTAAAATAGCTTTTGAAAGCTACCTTATTAATGCTCTTTTCCCCTTGAATTCACTTCCAGTAAGATGACGTGCATGTTTCCTTCATGGTCCCATTGCTTACTTAATTATTAATATGTCCTCATTACGTCAGGACTGAAATCCTATGCCTAATCCCCATTGGCAAACTTCCCCATGTACTTTCTCTTTTGTCCCAGTTTACTTAATGATCCTGGCAGCCGCAACTTCTCATCGACTGCAAGGGGGGAATAGAAAAGATAGCAGGAAGACAGACAGACATACAAATAGTTTTTTGAAAGTTGTTGGGCGCCATTCAGTCGTTAAGTTCTCCAGAACCGACGGCGCCGAGGTCTCGTCTATGTCGAAAACAAGGCCAAAACCCCCTTTTCTGCCCTGAATTCTTAGTTTTGCGAGCCCGAAAGGGCAAATTAATTTGTGGCATACATCAAACCGCAGGTGTTTGTAACTTTAAAACTCATCAACTTGAAATCATACACTAATTATCGCCATCAATCACGTGATTAGAGTCGAGTTGGAACTGCGCAAAGTTTCCTCGTTAATTTCAGTTAGCGAGCAACATCATCAAAGTGTAATCGGATTAATTTTCGAAATTTTCCCTTTCGGGTTGATTTGGCCCGTCGTAGTTCAAAAGTGATAAAATCAAATGTCGTGAAAAGAAGAAGCGATATTAAACAGGGATATGAAGTGCTCCTGGCTTGTGTGCTCAGGAGATGGGCGGTCTTGTTGACTCCTCAAATATTTGCCGCAGACGGAGAACAGCATCCAATATGGGGCCACTGAAAGTAAAAGACTTCGGGGGTCAAATGAAGTTTCTAGTTATTTGAGTTGAGTCATGTTCCGCTCGCCAATTTTATGCAAAGTTCTTTGAATGCCCGGCTCATTCGAGTGAAAACTGGGATTTTCCCCCAAACAAAGACAAATTGATTAGTCGGCGATTACACCGATTTAAAAACGTTTTACACCGCCCCGATCCCCATCGAAAACATAATAAAGCATAGAGAAGCATTTGAGAGAAAGAGCTGAATCGCTAGGCAACGCTTGAGTCGGGGATTGTCGGATTTGTGCCCGGATTCAAAACGCAATAAAGAAGATTTTCTTGTCGAGAGGAGATTCGAGAACCCTTGTGACTCATATATTCCTTGTTTTCAGATTTATGAAGCGAATACCCGTGTTTTATAAACTCTAATAAAGCGGTAGCGTTATTGGGCTCTATTAGAGGCGATTCAAATGGACGCAGAAGGCTGCCCACACACATTAGCCCGACGTTATCGAATAAACGGAACCCCATTGTAGAGCTTTTAAATAAAAATATAACGAGAGGGTCTATATAAAGTAATAAATGACACATTGCCAGCGGATATTTTCTACTAATGACATCCTTTCTACGAAGGGTGGCTATACAATGTGCATCCTCTTTTTCTTTTTTTCTTCGTTTCGTAGCAGCGTTGACGTTGTGATGGGAAATGCTTTATCGATTAGAAAGTATTCTGATAAAACTTGGCATAAACGTATATTTTTGTGTGAAATCTCATATGCATCTTCTCAAAGGGAAAGGGTGTAGCTTTCATCTTCCAGCGAGAACAGCCCCCAGACAATTTAGTTGGTTTTTACATGCGTTTTTAAAGCAGAACATCCCCCACGGTATTATATGTTTGATATCTAATATTTGAAAGGGGATTCGCTGCCGCCACCCGCTTTTTTATTTTAATCCAGAGGCGTAGAAGGTGACCCCCTGATCATTTCAATACCGGGAGCGTTTAATATCAGCGGTACGAAACACGGTCCTCAACTTCTTCACGTCGCTAGGCTATTCAGATTGATGTTTCGCTGAGTTAGCGCCGAGGATATGATACATCAATGGCTTCGCGCCTCCGCCACTGGATCTTTGATTGCTACAAAATGTTTTATTACAGTTGTCGACCGTCCCACTATGGATCTTTATTAAAACACTCGGTGTAATACACTTCGGGCCGGTGCATAATTATCGACTACCCCTCCGGAGGGTATATTTGAGGACGGATGAGGCTTTTATTGCGAAATTAATTTTGCGGATTTGCCGGATCAGCATTTTGAACATGATTGCATCGAATCGACCAAAATTTCTATCCCTTTAAGCATGTACGATTACGAAAATTATACACAAGATAAATGGAAAATTGAGTTATTGACGTTGGAGGGTACCGTGGTACTACTTTAACATCGAAGTGCGTGCATTGATGTTCAAGCTTCATTTGTGGTATTCACACGTGTGTCGCTCAACTCAAATAATCGAGGTGTCCACCTGTTAGAATTTTCGCCTGCAGCCAGAAGGACATACGGGACGTTTCTGGACGACGTGGACGTAAAGAAATCATCAATTAAATTTCCAATTTACCCGGTTTGACAATTTGAAAAATTGGCGAGTGAACAATTGTCGGTTTCTTTTGTTAAACTATGAGTACCGAAATCAGGGAAAATTAATAATTAGAGGCCCTACACAATCATTTGGTTTGGTCATGGTAAAAATCTCTACAGTTAGGGAAGTTAGAAATTCGAGATTTTGGGATTGGTGATTTGACCACCGAACTTGAAAGCCATCTATTTGCTACTGCTAAGAAAAGCTAAATGTCGATCTAAAACAAGAGCGACAATTAAAATAAAAAAACGAAATAAACTTCTAATAACAAAAACTTAAGAAAATTGAATTTTGAGAACATTCAAAATTTCAAGTTTGAAAATCTGGAAAATTTCATTTGACGGGACAGCTGTTTGAAGCATAAAAAAGCAAAAATCTGAATATATCGCCGGAAAAACGAATAGCGACGTTGATCATTTTTTTGAAACCTTTGTGAGTCTAAAAAGTCGAATTTTAATTAACATACCGAAATTTGAGAAGACAAAGAAGGAAGAAAAAGATTGTATAAATTTAAAAACAGTCCTGGATTGTGAATATTAACACCCTGAAACTAATATTATATATTTTGAAAGTGTCGAAGAGCGGTGATAAATGACTGGTGCATAGAACGATATGCCGAAAACTCTCCCCTTATCGATTTTCCCCGGCATAAATACAATTCATCTGAATCAAGGGCAATAAAAAATAACAAGCAGTATCTTCTTATCGGCGATGACGCCGTTAAGTCTGGAGATGGGGATAACAATGAAAAATAAGGTCTCTGATTTATAGCGTAATGAATACTTGGAGGTTTATTAGATTTCTAATAAATTGGGGTTGCTATAAATAATACAAAATGCAGAGAAAAATTATACTACATAACGCGCGTCTAAAGCAGTCCATACACCTTTTTAAGGTTCTTAGCTTCATCAGATACATACGCATAACAAGAGCCTGAAATGTGGGAATTCAGAGTGTAGTTTCGTACTTTAAACGGTTCGGAAAATTTAACTGCACATTTTGATTCTCCACAAGAAGTGTCTGATATATTAGTGTGCAACTCTAATATCGAAATTTTACAACGTTTTCAATCTAAGACGTTACGGATACTTGTTAATGCACCATGGTATGTTAGCAACAATACAATTCACTCCGACCTCTCAATCAAAACAGTCCGAGAAGAAATAGAGAGCTACTCGAATAACTACATGCGAAGATTAGATCACCACCCAAATCACTTAGCCATAAATTTACTGGACACAGCGACATATACAACCAGGTTGAAGAGATTCAACCCTCTAGAATTGCCACATGGATTCAACCAAGTAAGGGACTGAAATGTTGGTCCTTTTACTACACCATTTAGTACTATAATTTGTAATTGCCAGCATAGATATTGAATGTCCAATTTATTTTTACCTTTATTGTGACAGATTGTATCTCTACAAGTAATTAAAAAAAAGAAGATATATTAGTGTCATCTCTAATTTTTTCCGATGAGTATTTTTGAATCATTTAGTTAGAAGGACAAATGTATCATGCGACAAAATCTTGGGAATTTCTAAGAACTATTTTGTTGAACGCCAAATTGCGCAACGATGGCATAATTTAACCAAACGTGCATCTATTTCGGTCTACGAAATTCCCATGCGAGACATCATCATCTTGTACACTCTGTATACTTATTTCTTTTTTATTTGAGACTTTCGAGGAAAAAGACGAATTGGCGTCAACGGGGGTACATTAAGTGGATGGCTCCTTTAGCTGCAATCGGTGGGAAAATCCCTTTCACAGCATAATCTTATGTTATCCTGGTTGATAAAAAAATGTATGACGAAAATATATGGATCATTGCCTCAAGGATAGTGGATCCACAAGAAGCAGGAATTCCAATGAATTAAGATTAAGAATTAAATAATTACGTGTATATAATACACTGAAAAAAAAATGGGAACGAAAGTAATACATTGAAAAATTTGGTGTCGAGGAATATCAAGCAATAGAATTAGGAAACAGCCCCGAACAACACGAACAGTAGGGTGCTACAAATTCTTCAGGGAAATAAAATTTTAATAGTTTCCAATGCATTGTTACCGAGGTACAGGGTGAAAATGTCGATTATCACGAACACGCCGCCAATACTTCTTCGATCTTCGACGTTTATGTTGCCGTTAAAACTGCCACCGTATTAATAATCCGGCTCTTACTAAACGGGTTAAAGAACATCTGGAAGCATTAGCCGTTTGACGTCTCGTCCATGACCACTTAACCAGAGCATAATACATAATATCGTTGCCACAAGGCCCTTTGAGTGGTTGAATGAAGGGCTGTGAAAGCGTCACGTGACAAAATTACTCGATGAACCACGTATCTGCTACGTGCAAAGAATCAAACTAAGAACAGTCAATAAGTGCAACCGAACGCTCGAAGATCGTATAAATAAATGCATTACAAACGGAAATTGGAAGGAAATTGTCTTTTGGAAGTCCATAATTCACTTTCTGATAAGTTAATAATGGAGTTGCCTTGGTGTAATGCCCCTATAAACAGGACTTGAAAGAGCAGCAACAGGAGAAACAGTATCAATGTCCTTTGAAATATAAAGTTTCATGCAGGACTTCAGGGATGCTTTGCAAGAACTAATTAACCGTCACGCAAAGTCTGATTATGATATTTAAATAGGAGGGGTAAGAAGTAACGGATTTCGCTTTCCTTAGTCATCACCGGCGAACGTTCCCAAAACTTTCAATTCCCGACCTCTTTCCAGACTCCCCCCTCCCAGTGAGGGTTTTGAGACTCATTTCGATTATTATTATTTGAGGACAAAAAAGCCATACATATTCACCGGCGACGACTAACAAGAATAATCGCTCAAAGGCAAAACTTAATTAGTCTGCTTCATGGCTAATTGGAACTGGGATTGGAGCAGATTCCTGCAGGATGCTTTATTATACGGGGATTATTATTAAATTTGCTCCCGATGGACCGAATTAAACGGTAAGAACTAGGTTTGCAAAAACTTTACAGAGTCGCTCGAAAATACCATTAAAGGGGGAGCTGCATGGGGAAATGAATACATTATCATCAGTTAACACTCAGTGTAATTGTGCCGTTGTTCAATTCAACCCCAGACGTTTCAATTAACTAAATGTTCCGCGTTTTAGGCTCGGTCCCCAAATCGCGCTCCCGCTCCAGACCGGACCTAATCTAAATAACAATCATTTTGCGTATAGTTGAATATCTTGGATAACGGATGATAAAAGAATATCCAAGAAGCTGTTTGAGTCAAATTTTATGTTTTATTAATATTTTTGAAATGTGTAAAGCTTTAGGCTTCACTGTTTCAAATACTGTTGGAGATACGTAGAGAAATTGTTTTTGTAGAAATTATCTAAAACCGTCAACAAATTATAAAGTATACTAAAACTACCAATGAGGGTGCAGGTTAAAACGGCTCCGAAATCCATTAATGCACGCAAAATACGAAAGGATACAGTACGAGAGACACTCTATGTATTTGTCTAATTCACTTGAGAGCATCTGGGAAATTAATTCGAACACCTGGGCAGGGAGGCGTTGGGCTTTGTTTTCATCGGGGTACCCAAATGCACCCCCAATTGTCCTGTGAACACTTATTTTCCCTTGTGATGCACTGATAGTCAAGAAAGACTCCTAAAAAATGACACGGTTAGTTTGTCTATTTAACTTTCACCCGTCTCTTTTATCAATCTGTGCATGACAATGTTTTGTGACACCCGATCGAGGGAAGAAGGGCGTTCACCTGTATCGTCACGGGGGTTTACCTAGTTTCTCCCTCAGTTACCCTAATGTCCCCGACGATTTTTATAATTAGCCAAATTTTTAGATCTTTTCTAATCACAGTTTTTCGGTATGAGGCACTGCCCGGAAAGAAATTGTACACGTGGTGTTTGGAAATGTTGGTACAAAACTTAAGGTGGTGAAAGAAGGCCCAAAATTATTAGAAAAAGTTTTTATAAACGTTGATCCGATGGGGGATTGGTACTGAGATGTGGCCCTTCAAAGGGGTCCTATCATTTGGATATTTCTTAAAATCCATGAGGGCCATCAAAATTGATTATAAATAAAGATGGTTCTTTAACTATCTTAAAAGAAAATTTTCGATTTTTTAAAAATTTCTTTGGATTATCAAGCAAATAATATTATTTTTTATTGAATTAAAACTTTTTTTAAGAAATAAATTTCGTTTTTTTTTTCGAATTTTGCGTAGTTTTGAATTGCAGGTTCGGTCTCCGAGTAGTTTTTCGTTGTTTTGTGTGAATGACAGTAGCCATGCTTCATATAAGATAATTTGATGTAGCTAGGTTTTTTTCTCTTAGAAACTGGCACATTACTAAGTTTATGATTTAGCTGTTTTTTAACGAAAAAAATGGTTTTGAAGTTGAAACTTCCTGCCATTTCAAACATTGGGGATTTGTATTATCAAGTTGCCTCCTGGCACAAATCCACATTGTCGATTTCCTTTTTTAAGAAATAGAAATAGGTAAATTGGCGGAAATAGTGAATAGGGAGCACCCAACGTGTGAACGATGGAAGGAGAACATCGTGCAAATGTATGAATTGTGGACTGAATTCTTGTGATGTTTTGATTGTGATCCTAAAGTGTTCGCTTTGTAACCCATTCTGAAGGCCACAGATATTTTCAGTGATCTTCATTTTACCAACTAATTCGACGATGAAATTTTAGAAGTGACTGTTCAGACTGACTATTAGCATTGATAGCTTTCCGAAATCTTCAGTAGAATATTCAGCTTCATTTTCATTTTGAATTCTGCATCGAGAGCACCGGACGGATATTTCACTTCTTTTCTTTGATAAGAAGAAATATTAACGTGTCTAAAAGCAGACGTAACGATGCACTTATTAAGCTGGGAATATATTTTTTAAGTATGCCCTAAGAGGTATGAGCTGGAAAATGCTGGGAAAGTGCACAATTTATAACCAAAAATAGTACGAAATGTAAATATAGAAGATGGGACATTTTTATTTTGTCTTATATTGGCAGGACGTCGGGTCAAGTATGTTTCAAGCATTTTTGAAATTACTATCCTTATAGTCAATCTTAGCTTCTCTTTTGATTAGAAAAAGATCAGCAGCGAAAGGCAGTGACGGAACCGGTAAAGGCAAGGACAAGACAAAAGGTAATTGAAACAGAAAAGTTTTAATCTGGTGCGAACGGGAAATGGATTTAGGGACGAAGGGAAGTCTTATCTAAATTGTCGTTTATACGGACTTAAATCTTAATGTACTCCGTTCCCTAATCAATTTTAAGTTCCTGCTACCCTGCAAAAATTCCACCTTTCTTTATTTTACGATCATTTTCCTGAAGCATTTTTCCACATTTACTCTTGTAGATTGATGGACAAACTCACCCGAGAGTGACCGTTTCTAGGACATTTGTTTCCCTTTCAAACTACCCCACATTCAAACCCTTAAGGACACTTAAAAGAAACACAAAAAGTGCATTGAAGAAGCATTTTTCATGTGCGCTCACCCGGCGACTTAAGTAAAAGGTTTTTATTCGATGCGCTCATGATTTTTTAAGGTTTTCAGTCGATCTTCACAAATGGCCAAGTAGAACAAGTCACGGAACCCGAAACATGTTTGAAAGCTCGGCAAATTACAAAGAAGCAATCACATTAATGGATGGTATAGGTTACAAAAGAAATCTTTCCCGGTTGAGGTTTCACTTTTTCCATAAACTGATTGAATTTTACAATGCCATGACTTTCAATGAAGGGCTTGTGTTGTGACAAGCCGTATCAGTTGCAATTTAATAATGGAACTAGCTTTGTTTGAGAATTTTCTTTGGAAAGAGTAATTCAATAACATTAAGTAACAATGGCTAAGGCGATATTCTCCTGCTGGCCTAAGCTTCAATACTAAAAACAATGGCCCTTTGAAGAAAGTTTCCCATCCCTTCCTAATTTGCATCAAACGTCGATTGAGGGCTCAACAGTTTGGAGTGCGAACATGGAAAAAGTGTGGCTGGGCTTTTAGCTTGAAGTGCATGGATTCAAAGGGGAAAAGTACAACTCTGTATTAAAATATGTGCCGTTAGAAGGCCAGCTAGGAATCGTCCCCTTGGAGCTCTTTTTTCCAGCCACCCTTTCAGACATCAGATAAATGTGATTCAATTTAAACTGAGTGAATATAGCTGGAGATTTGCTTGCTTTTAAGCAAATGATAATCCCTCGCTTTTATTGCTTTTAAGGTTAAATAAAACGTTTGCTGAGCCATCGATAAATTTCCATTTAAATATAAATCTGGAGGGGAATGACGTAGGGGCTCAGGAATATTTTCGGTAACGATAAAAATCTATTATATTTATAGTTTAATTCGCTATCTCGATAGACTCACGGAAAAATATTTTGAGAATCCTTTGGCGAATAATCCTGGTATTGTGAAAAATCCCCTCTATTGTGACAAAACGGAAGTAAAACGAATAAAAAGGCCCCTTCTCGTGCTCTTGAATCGCATCGGCTGATTGAACCAGATAGAAGTATAAAATGTGCATTTCAGGGGCTCAAACGATAAGACCCTTCGTGTTCTTTAAGAAGAAATATACTCCTGGTGTTCTTTGAGAAATCCCCAGTCTTGAAACTGTTCTCTCACAATATACTACAAATTTCGAAATTCGTTAAATCCAAGATTTATCTATGATTAGAAGAGACTAGCGGCTTCAAAAAATTCAAATCTGGGGTAATGAAAATCCGGGAGAAGCGGTACGAAGCCTCGAGATATTTTGTTGATGATCAGAGATTTTGGGAGATTTTTTGTTGATGCGTTTGTATATCTCGCTGAAAAACCAAAACGTCTTGTTCGGCTCGAAGTCACCAAAATGTATATTGGAAAATCAGTCCGGTATAAGAAGTACTTGATCGTTCTCGGTAGCCGATATCGGGTACTTCCACTAAATGGTCTCCAAGATAATTATGGACTGAATGTTTCACGTGTGGACTTCCCCGAGTTCCCAATATTAGAAACATTGTTTTGTGAATAAAATAACCAATAACCTTTCCTATTTTAGTTAATTTTGTTTATTGGTAGGGAAAAGTGATGATTTACGAGGTAAACAACAAAAAGGAGACAAATCGGGGAAAAAGCCACTACACGATGTTAGCGGTATTCGCTGAGCGACGGACAAAGGGTTCATTTCCTCTAGTTAAGTCTTGATCTAGCTTTAATAATTTACAAGTATTAACACTTGTCAAACATTAAATTAAAAAAACAAGGCAATAAATATGGTTTAAATAAACCAAGAGTAATAATGTGCACTAAACTGATGGAGCGATTGACCTAGATCCAATGACACCAATTTTAACGGTCTTAGAAATATTCAAGATATTTGTTGATTCATGATTGAAAATTTTGGACCCTATTGACCTAATTGTAAACTTTCTCATTGCTGTGTTTTTTTGCTTCAAGAATATTTTCAAAACAAACAACTTCTGGACAGTAAAATATTTGTCGTATACTCTAAAATTATGAAGTTGAAAAGCTATTCGATCTGAAGGCTTCTTTATGACTCCCGGAATCTATACCAGTTGAAAAGGTCCCTAAAACAGGACCAATTGGCACGTGACTTTAGTTCCGAGTGCGGATTCCTCCAGTTATTTCCCGAGATGTCCTTATTGTCGGTCGGAGCTCCGTGTCCGTCGTTTCCTTATAGATCGCATTTATTAGCACGGCTTGTGGTCTAGTGAACTGTTTTATTCACAATTCTCCATTAGTTTTAGAACAGTGAAAATACCAGAAATTCTATTTAGAAATGTCAAGGTAGGTTTGGTTAATGTTAATATTGTATGTTACCACAAATTAACTTGAGGTGAATTTTATAATTCTGCACTTTTTAAGCAGACACCATTAATGAATCTCAGCTTGATTTGAATATTGCGGTTCTGATACCCTAAAGTGAATTGAAAACGGTGCAATAAAACTCTAAAAGGAAAATCTTTTCTCGATCATATAAACAGGTGTTTTATTTAGATTTTATTGTCCCTGAGGGAGTTGGAGGGGTTTAGCCCTTAGCCAGGCAATTTGTATAAACGCGATAGTCCACGAACAGATGTAACAGGTGAGCTTTTGCAGATTGAAGGGATTGAATTATTAATGTGCTTAAGTAGTGACCTGTTGAATGTTTATGCTTCCCACACGATTATTTTTTTTCGGAGTATGCAGCAAATATTGAATGTTTAAGAAAAACTAATTTCGAGAATTTGGAAATCATTCCTAAGTCCTATGTGAATTTTAAAAAGGGAGGACTTATACTGAATCGGATCGAAACAACCGACTCGACACAATGGGCATATTGGGCAGCCAGCGGTGAGAATGAGTGAACGTGAAACCTGCTTAATAAAGGAAAACCTGCCTAATATTCTGATTTTATACATTTTTTGCTCAATGCGCTCCAAAAAAATAAACCCCTTTAAACAAATAGATTTTATCCATAAAGCTTGAATAAAGTTTCAACGCTACATAGGGCGTTATTGCATAAGCGTCCGATATTTCACAGGGTGATTTTTCAACTAGTTTTAAGGTGAAATGTTTTAATAGACATGTGTCCTAGCCCGTTTAGTTTTCAAGGTGCGGGATTTCAAAGTTTAAAAAACAAATCACATATTTTTTGTTATTTTTCGATCTTTTCCAGCTAATCTTACGAAATTTCACATTCTAGGTTTTTTTGGGATGAGAAACTCAAATTTATCGATGATTTACTTATATCTTCTAGAGGGCGCCACGAGCGATTACTGGGGTACTTCTAAATAGCTGAAACTTTTCGGTTTTGCGTCATACGCATTCCCATTAGCGAGCTCATACGTAAAATGTATGTCGGCAAGTTCTAAATGAGTAAAATTTGCCATTACTTTAAGACAAATAGTTACAATAATTTTCTTAAAGAGTAGCGTCTTTGCCACAATTTAAGTTTAAAAGTCATAGAAAAATAGCAAACAATTACAATAATTCTCTTCAGACTTATAGCAGAGACAACACGAGACGCTCAATTAAGTGCCAAAATAGCGTCCGTATTACTCCACAACTCAACAACAGTCTGGTCAGTTCCTGTTGATAGTTAAGGGTGATTCTTTATGTTTTTTTATTCTTCTAAGTAAGCTGATCGTGTTGTAAAATATAAGTTACAAGTACCTTCTGTTTCTTAAAGTTCACATTTTTCCACAACGTTAACGGAATATCCACACACAACGCACAAAGTCCGCGGCATCGTACACAAAAAATATAAAAAGGACGCTTCTCGGGCTCAAAATCAAAATTATGACAAATGTCAATTGTTAAGGCAGTCAAAGCCAACGACCAATCAATGTGATTGCCAGACAAAGATGGCATGATGTTGCAATGAAACTTCTGAGTTACGATCGCAGCGCCATCTTGGTGAAAGGTTCCAACTGTTCAACGCAGATGCCTATACGGAAACAACGATACGCGGAATAAAGACAATAAATGTCAAAAGCGAACTATTCGGTGATTTAGTTTGCCGCATCTATTGTCTCTGCTTGCAAGTTAAATTTATGTCAGTTTACCTCAACTTTTTTTTTCACCGCCTACTTTTCTATTTTTTTTTTGAGGGAACTCATCGGATTAAAAGTAAAAGTGTCCTAATGATCGCTTGAGGGGCCCTCTACGAGATACAACTAAATCGTTGATAAATTTGAATTTCTCATCCCAAAAACCCCCGAACACGAAATTTCGTGAAATTAGTATGTAGAGGTCGAGAGATTTCAAAGAGTATGCGATTTATTTTTTTAACTTTGATGCCCCTCACGTTCAAAACTGAGCGAATTAAGACACATATTTATAAGGACTTAAAACTACTTGAAATATCGCCCAGTGCGGTGTCGGACATTAATTCCACAACACTCTGTAAAGAAATTTAGTTGGTGCACGCAATTGTTCAACTTAATACACAGGTCTAGATGAATATTTGCGCTCTCTTAAATTTTGATTAACTCATCTACACCAAAACGAAGGGAAAATTCCACTAAGTAAAACACCATCTACTCCTTATTATGATGTTGCAGGCTGTTATGTGATCATATCAGTCTGTATCTACCTTAAGTCCGCTTTTTCCAGAAGATTTAGATATTTTTGTTCATGCAACGGCGAAAGAGAAAGAATATCCCAAAACCAATTTCCGCTTCATTATCAACGATCCATATAGCAGCCCAAATGAACTGATATTAATGAGATATCTCTTCTTCAAAATTTCGGTTGTTCGCACTCCCAGCAAATAATTGTGCGGAAGTTGTGCCTTTATAAAACCTATCCTAATCATTTGTCTCGTTTAAACATGCGTTAAATAACATTCGAATGCCGTTGGGAAATTGAAACATTTTATTCTTGATACCCGAAACGTGACTATTCCCCGACGTTGCTTCTTATGCCAAATCCCTTGTTCGACTCCAAATCCACAACAACAGTTTTGTATCGAGCCATCGATATTGCTCTTTTTGATGCTGCACCAGGCCCTATAAATAAATTTAAACACAGTTATTTTTTCCTTTATGGTGGTGTGGTGGTAAACTTTTAGTACATGATAGCGACCATTATGAGCATAAAACTCGCGTGAGGAATAAAAATCTAAATGGACTAAACCGATCATGGGACAAAAGACAGTAGCGATTAGATTAAATGCGTTTCAAAGTTTCTGTGATAAATGTAACTGGAAAATGCCATGGCTGGTTTAATGCCCGGCTTTCATAACACATAATGACGGACTCTCACTAAAAGTTACGTTTAGGGTTCGCGATAATGTATTTAGCCGGCAGGGTCGGACTTTATTGTGTTCAGATCCGAATTTAACACAATTTCCTTAATTAGTACAGAATGTGTGCCCTCGAGAACGTCTTAGAATATCAACGGAAGCCACTTAACGTCAGTTGCCATGCTCCCGTTCTGTATTCATGGAAAGAAGCGGAAAGTGCTCGAGCAGGGCAGACGATGGAATCATATCACAATCGGCCTGAACGTGATCGATGCAGAAAACGCACACAATAAAGCCGGAAAATTAAGCTTAAATGGGTTTGGAGGACTTGGGGGAAATGCGTTTTCTTTCAAGATGACTTCGGTGCTCAGTTTGTCTTTGGTTTCTCTTATACCGGCCTAGTTCCTTTAGGTCTCATCCATCTTATCTTCACACAGGGTATCTAAAAAAAAAACAGGCGAAGTGTTAACTCAGTTATTTATGAACGGATTTTGATGAACTAAAAACCAAATCAAATAATATTTTTCAGACTACTAAAGAACGTCAAAATTTATTTTTTTAACTCAACTTCTTATGTTCAGGTGTTACGTTTAGACCTTCAAATAGAACTCCATGTGTTTTTACGTTTTTTGATGGAAAATATGTTTTTCAATTTAATTATGTATGACAAGTTAATGTGAAAACAATTTTTTACTGAAAAAAAATTGAATAATTTGAATTATATAGCCATCTGTATTGTCATGGGTCCATCTGCGTTGCTCTGAGTTCAACTGCATTTCACTCCATCTTCTCCTATCTTGTAATCTCATACAAAGACGCTCGGTGCCATGGAGAAGTGGTGTCCATGTGATACTCAGCAAGAAGGGACAAGACAAGGCCGCCCTTGAATATTAGAACCACATCGTTCCTCCTCATAATTTTCTATGAGCAGTCATGCTCCAAGTGTGATTACTGTAAATTTACACGAACTTTTATTTTTAGGAAACAATACGAAGACTTTGACGACCCCTCACTAAAAAAACACCCCAGCGAACAGGCCGATGATATTAGCATAGACAGCTTACCTGAGTACCAACGACCCCCGCCAAGAGTAATCGATCAGTATGCCTTATTTACATAACTCCAAACCAATACTCAACATTTAATCCTTTTCAGATATCTAAAAGCGGAAATCCCTCACTTATCTAGAAGATCCACTGTTTCCTTATTATGTTGCATGGGTTTCATTATCATGTTCGGTATGAGGGAGACCATGGGTATGGTGAATTCAGAAATCGAGGGCAAGAATGTGAGCTGTAGCAGCTCAAAAGTGCCCTTTTATAAAATGAATGTTTCCAGAGTACCTCTTCACAAATTACAGTATCACGTTCGACGATGGGAGCTATTGAATCAGCGATCTTTTGGGGCTATTTTATCACCCAAATACCTGGCGGGCTTATAGCAGCCGCTTACCCAGCTAATAAACTCTTTGGTGCCGCTATAGGATCTTCTTGCTTGCTCAATCTTTTTGTGCCCGCCTTATATGACAATCCTTCAGGGCTAATCATTATTAAAGTTATGCAAGGTTTAGTTGAGGTCTGTTTATCATGTATAACATTTTCTAGTAGCATAATATATGCTACCATAGGGTGTAACGTATCCAGCCTGCCATGGTATAATGCGTCACTGGGCCCCGCCACTGGAAAGATCTCGTTTGGCGACCATAGCTTTCAGTGGATGTTATGCTGGTGTAATGTTCTCTATGATGATTTGCGGTATACTTATGAAGAACATAAGCCTGTTTGCGCCCTTTTACTTCTATTCTGTTATTGGTATAATATGGTATTTGACATGGTTGTGGCTGGTGTTTGAGAAGCCTTCCCTGCATACTTGCATTGATGCCAAAGAGCTTATTATGATTGAAAAATCTTTAGGTGAATTGTCGGGTTGAGTAGTATAATTGGTTATGTCAAGACTTTTATTATAGGTAGTAGTCAGCAGCATTACAGTAATTTGACCTTAAGCAACACCCCCTGGAAGGCCTTCTTCACGTCTATGCCATGTTACGCTATATTTGTGGCCAATTTTTGCAGGTCGTGGAACTTTTACCTGCTGGTGCTATTTCAGGCCTCCTATTTCAAGGAGGCGTTCGGTACCACCACAGCCCAGGTATTTGCTATTATCGAATTGCCACTCTCTGTGTAGAAATATTATCATTACGACAGAATGCTTCTTTGGGTGCTCTACCACACTTCCTAATGACTTTGGTGGTACCAGCGGGAGGAATTATGGCCGATCGTCTGAGGAAAAAGGGAATTTTAAACACGACTCAAGTGCGAAAGCTTTTCAATTGCGGTGGGTTCGGTTTGGAAGCCACGTTCTTCCTTGCGATGGCATATTCTCACACGACCATCCAAGGAATGACTGCCTTAACTATAGGTACTTCTTCCCAGATTTTTTTGTAATAAATACAGGGGTATCGTGGGACTTTTAGGAGTGGCCTTCAGCGGTTTTGCAATTTCCGGTTTCAACGTAAATCATTTGGACATCGCTCCTAGGTATGCCAGTATCCTCATGGGGCTCTCGAATGGAATAGGTACCATCGCAGGAGCAATAATACCTTTGGCCAAAAACATAATCGTCGTTGATACGGTACGTAGTCTTCTTGGGATCTAATGCTTAATTGTATGGTATCTGGATAAAAGAGATCCCCGAAATTAAGTGGCGTGCGCTCTGCACGGATGCTCTTTGATGCTGAACAATGGGCACAGTGTCGCGAGCCGACAACCGGCAAACGACGTCAGCATACTGAGAGTTCATTTTATCGGACGCACTGGACCGAGAGAACTTGGAAATGAAATATCGCTTTATGGAATCGAGAGAGGGAAATTCGGGTACAAAGTGTTTTAGCAGCGCCCCACACGAAGCATTGTTCCAGTCTGGATTTCCAGGGTGCAATCAGGGGCGTCGAATCGAAATCAAAATATAATTATTGTAAAATGCGGGGGTTTTGTAAACGATGATTTACGAGCAGCTCGGACACTCTGTATTTGCGTTTGTAATTGGCATTATCCCAGTTTTACCTGTTCAAGAAAAAAATCAACATTCAGCTACATTATTTTAGCACAATTTAGTAACTTTGGAACTGTTGTAAAGTAAGACAATGTTATTACTTGAAACGGTAAGGTTCAAATAACTTATTTGAGGCTAATTTGGCAAATTTTAATGATTTTTTTGTTTTTTACGAGTCATTTGGTGGTTTGTGAAATCCAAAGAAGAATTTTACCTTATTGAAAAAATACATATGAAAATATGTAAAACGAAAAGTCATACATATTTCCATCTGTAGAATTAAATCTGAATAGAAAGGTAACCGTTCCTTCGTCCCCATTTTGAAGAGCATTTTTTTCCAGACCAAGGAACAATGGCGCATCCTGATTATTTTATCTGCGTTCATTCATTATGCTGGAATAATTTTTTATGGAATTTTCGCCTCTGGGGAGCTCCAGCCGTGGGCTGATCCGAAAGCTGAGGAGGAAAGGCAGTGGAATCAAATGAACGAATCCGTGCCTGTAACTAAATATGCAGTATGTATAAATGTTGTATTTGAAAATAGGATCGTAAAGGATGATCTTTGTGCCAGGCCCAGCCAAACGGTTTGATGCAACGTCGTCCAAGTGGAGGAATGACTAATTATGGAGCCGCGATGGAAACCGCCTTGCCACCCTCAAAAGCCTCCGCTTTGCCTCAAGAGGTGACTTCCGGCCCACCTGTAAGGCCACCGGCTCCACGGCCTCATTTCCAGGTTAGAGGAAGTTTGTAATGAGAAATGTATTTAATTTAATTAAATTAGGAGGAAGCTCCGGTACAACCATCTGTTGTTCCATCGGCCAATCCATTTTTAAGCGGTCCCATTTCGAGAAATCCCTTTAGGCAAGAGGCTGTACAGCCAGAAGCCCAAGATACCTATTTGCACGGCACAATCGACGATAGAACCTATTAATAGTATTAGACTTATTAAAACCATTGTGCTGTTAATTTTCCTTTAAAGGGGGAGTTATATAACGGCAGATACGGCTTGTTAGGAAAGGTACACGTACGGCTTATCGAATATAGGAAGAGACCTGAGATTTTTGCTTGTCTACATATAAATTTAGAGAAAGAAAAATTTGAAGCAAAAAAGATAAAATGACTTTGGATCGCACAATTATCGTGTGGTTCCATTGCCGCAAATAAGGAACAATTTTCGGTTAGGTGGTGTCCCCCCGAGAAATTTAATTGCGAACATGCGAGCAATCGCTAAGTAAAGGAAAATTTGCAAAATTTTGTTCGATAAAAATTAATTTATGCAAATTATGGTCCTCCAACGACATAATACGTAATTACTGCGAAAAAGGAAATTGCGAATCGGCAAATCCATAGACATATTATATGAAAATTCGCTTGCGCGTTTGATTTTCCGAGTGATTTCTTCAAAAAATAGTTAAATTACACTTGAGAATCTTAAAAAATCGTCAAAAGTTTTTGATTCGGCAAATAAAAAACAACAAGTAACACACTTACGCACACGAAAATGGAGACATTTGAAAAATAATTCTCGTAAGTCCCAGGCCTAAATAGGCAAAAGTTATTTTTGAAAATCACACGATCCTGGGCCATAGACGCAGGACTGTCCGCTGCATCTCTTCCTAAATTTGCAATTTGAATAATTGCATAAGCTGTCCTCAATTCGACTATCGACACGAGAATCTTTAAAAAAATATCATGCATTAATGCGGATCATTAATGAGTGATTTTGTGCACATTAAAAAAGCATGTTAATACTCAGCCAACGATAATATATTTTCAAAAGTGCATATTTCTGATCAAAACATCGCAAATCGGTAAATGTGGCGTCCGGTTGTCGCCAAATGGAAAGAAACAAAAATATTAAGTCATTAAGTAGGCATAATGTTCATTTCGTGAAGGCACGGTTTTGCCCTCAACCCAATTCGTACTTCTCAAGTGGCTTTGAGACTCCTCAGTTGAAAATCGAGTTTGGGACACCTTCTACATGCTTATTCTGTATTTTCAAATCTTCGAGTTCATAATTTATAATTTTAAGACACATTGTGAAGGCTTCTTCGCGTATATTTAGGTCGCGAAACACTTAAAATGACAATAAAAACACATTCAAACAAGAACAATAACAAACAAAGTGATTCTGCACTAGTTATTCACAGCAATTAACAGTAAATTTTGCGAAAATACTTATTAGATGTATAACGCATATTCAGAAATAAGTGATGATGTAGGAAAGGGTATAATTAAAATATAGTTAAGATGTATGAAATCAAAGTACATTAAGTTCATGGCCATGAATCTTTCAGAATACGTTCAAAATAAGTTTGAAAATAGTCAAAATATGGTTTTATGTGATCTTTGGTCCTGTAAAAACGTTGTTTAGTCGACATTTAGTTCGTGTTTTAACTGGGATGTTATCGTTTTACAAGGATATACTTCACTGACGATAATGTTCCGATTACCAATGTAATTATTAACGTCAAATTAATAGTAAAAATCTCATTTTAACGTCGTGACTACGGCATGCGAAACATTCAAATCATTTGCTGTATAACGGATATTTTTTTAAAATTACGCGCAAAGATATCCCTTGTATATAGGTAGATAAACATATACTAAAATACAACAATATTTATTATTTTAAGATAAGCTGCAATTGTTAGGAATAGCACTGTCAAAACATTTATGGATAACGTTGTCAATTTGTATATTATAGAGTTAGAGACGTTAGACCCATAAGGAAAAATTGATGTATGGGTGGAGCAATTGACATTTTTGAGAAAAGCTTGAATGGTAGTTTCGTAATTTTGGAATCTCACAAATCAATAATTCGAACACAAAACAACTTTTAGTCTTTGATCCAAAGAACTAAAACCGTTATGAGCAGGTATTTTCAAGTTTTATGGACCAGTTTTTCGATCGTTAAATTGGATTTATCCTGTTGGCCATACTCGTCCCTATAAGGCTTTATTTAAAACTACTTGCCTCATTTAGGACCAGTTTTATAAGCCTACTGAAAACAAGTCTGAGCATTAAATTCGAACCGGGGCATCCCTCAATTAGAATTTTGAGTTCGTGCTTGCTTTCCTTTTCTGTTCCTCGAACATTATTCCGATTATCGTGTAATATTCGCTCGTAGACGAACACACATACTCGTAGTTTCACGTTAACTCTGACTTATAAAACTGATTTTAAGGAAGTATTCGCGTGAGTATATTTTTTATTTTTTAGGAAGTAAGAATATTAGATAAGGATTAAGATTTTCTAAGGTGAAATGCCTTAAGGCTGTGTCGACAATAAGGGGATAGTGCCCCCAAATTTAGTCTAAGTTAGTATTATATAGGGGATATTATTTAAGTTCTTTGGGCGAGGTCATTTAAGTCGGTACATAAGAGAAGTGATGTTTGAAAATTGCGTTAAATAAAATTAAAAATTTCTTTGTCGAGAATTTTTTGTGAACACAAAGAAACATCAGAGATATAGCAAATGAGATTCTCAGCACATAGAAGCAAATGAGTGTGGTTTATTGTGTGTACTTCTTCTGGCTTCTATGAGATGTTCTTAGTCTTAAAAAAAAACAGTAAATCCAGCAATTATTATCGCAATTAACATGGTTTCTGATAAAGGGGATTATTGCGACTGGTGTCAAAAATTAAAAGTGTCATGCACCACTAAGTTGCATGATAATTTATAAAAATAATCTTCAATGATAAGATAAGGTGTTACATTGAAACTAGATTTAATAATAATTGAAAAAGATTTAAAACTGATAAAATTTTGGTGATATTGCTGCTTAACAAATTCTTATCACCACGCTAAGGGGTTCTTAACTATAAGGGAACGCAGAAGGAGGGTGTAGGTAAACGTTCAAAATTAAACCGTTGTAGTCCTGTAAATTTAACCATATGGCATGAAAAAAAGCTCTTCAGGTGCCTGTACTTTAAAATTTCTTATAATAACTGGGACTTCGGAGGAGGACGCCTTCGAGCAACAAATGGGTTTAGCATTTAAAATTTAAACTTTAAAGAGCTTTTGGTTTTGGACAGTAATGGAAGAATTCATGCCTTTATTTCATGTTCAATTCGAATAAATTTTAATAAGCTAAATTTGAAATATTAAACTGATTGATCGTAAATAAATTATAGGCTAGTCAATATATTTCTTTAGTATTGCCACAGCATTACTTGTACGTCAGCAAATGACGGGGCTAACCTAATCCAGCCTGAATTTTTCAAGCTCGTTCAGATTGATTAGTGTTCAGAAACGATCTTCCTTTGGTTAACCTTGTTTAGGGTTTATAACTAGATGTATGAGGATGGTTATGATTTGCGTAGTTGTAGTTCGTTTTTTAAAATGTTATGTTGTTGAAGATATCTTTTAGACAATTAAATATGACTATTTGATCAGTTTAAATAATAGACGAGTTTGTGTAAGTAATGTGCGAATTGCAACACTTCAATAACGAAATTTTGATCAGATAATCTTTGGTTAATTCTCCCAGGGTGACCTTTCAGAATGATCAATTTTGTATGTGCGGTAAAAAGAGAATTTTGTTTGAATCAACGTATTGTAAATTATTTGTTACACATCGTGAAATACATTTCATAATTGACCATTTGAATATCAGCCGCAGACAACTTTAGTTTGCCCTAACTTGAGAAACTATGAATAATTGTAGTTTTTTTATGTTTTTATGCAACTTATGATATCCAAATTGAAGGACAATTTTTGTTACTCACACTTACATACATTTAACGTTTTTAGGCTGTTTGTTGTGTAATAAATTCATATAAAATTAATATCGTTTTGGGACAAATACTAAAGTGCTGCAGAACTTATCAGGCAGGTTTACTAACGGTTCTGGCAAACATTGCAGCGCATTAGGAATTTGGCCCTAAGTAGTGTAGCTGCAATAATAAACTGTAAAATATATAAACAATCTCCTGTGACTCGAAATTTTGATGTTTGTTGCATATCTCTATATGTGGATGTACTGTTGGAGAGGGCTCCGTAGCAGCAGATTCAGGTGAAGGCGTTTTCATCTCATCAAATCAGCAATTCAACTTTCAAATTTGTAAATGGATATCTACTTAGAATTTCAAGAAGCTTCCACCTGAATCTACTTTTCCGGGCTTGAATAATATATCATCACATAGCTACTACGAAAATATATTTTTGCGTTAATAGTGTACCTGTTACTTCATGTGTTAAAAATTCTACTGTAATACATGTAAATGTTGTTCTCTTTTATGGTATTTAACTATCGCCGTGAATCTAACTCTACACTGTAAAATCATTTCAAAATAATCCAATGTTATTCAAAAAGGAATAAAATTATTTTACTCAAGACCCCTCCCTAATGTATTGAAATATTGTTCTAAGGGACCCTAAGAAATGTGTGGTTTCTGAGGATTCCAAGCGGAGAGACTGAACAGTGGCGTAACCTAAACAGATTCGCAAAGGTAGAATATTTACTTGCTACAATTACGCTCCTTGAGGAAGTGCTAAAGTTTTGAAAATATAAGAAAAGCAAAATGGCACTCTCTCCGTAAGAACAAAGCTCTGTTGAGCTCTTTTTTTGCACGACGTACCTTTTTTCAATAAAAAAAAAAACAAAACCCGTTTCAATGCGAGGTATGATAGACAGTGGATATTATTTAAACAGTTATCTAATTGGCGTTTATAACTCGATATCCGCGTGTTTGTGGTTCTTTCTGGCGAGTCCGCGCCACCAACCACTTGGGGCTATGCGAAAAGATTTTTCCGCCGAATCCACATATTTCTTAATGATCTTCTTGAGTTAGTTGAAAGAAGCTTTCTGGTAGATAAAGAAGAAACGCATATCTTCGCACCTTTGTGATACTACAACAAATCATCTACAGCGACAAGGGTAAAAGGAGAAAAAAGGAGTCCTTCGCGGAAATTTAGGACTGTTAGCATACTCCTTTGTCTGGTTCAACAGTCTCAAATCTTGGCATTGGTACGGCAGAAGTCTTGAAATGCTTTCAGTAGGAGACAGATATTAACATATTTAAAAGTCACTTCTCAATAAATGTCTAATCTGCACAACAACGGCTAAAACGATTCTTAATATTTGTTGCTTCTGTGCATCGAGCTACCGAGGGGTGTGAAAACAGCTCATCGCTTTATTCATCTCTCATCTAACTGAATTAAACGACTGAAGGCAGTCTCTTAATCGAAAGTACTTCCTCCATTTGCTCCTGTTTGATAGTATTACACCAACGTAAGGTGAGTGGTCAGAAAATGTGAATGCCACCACGCTCAAGAAAACCATCAGTAAGTACTACCGCTAGACACACGAATACTATGTAGATTTTCTTCGGTACCATCGCAGACGATACGGTCATTTTCTGTTTGGGTGCTCAGAAAGTATTATTTCTTGTGACACCACATAAGGACGACCACTTTCACTTGATATGTGTAATTGCACCGATGTGAGTCTGGCCCGAGTAGTTCGACCCTTTCAGTTTCGGTGAAGTTACAGTGACCATTCAAGACGACATGACCAAGCAGAGAGGAGTATTTTGCATTGTGAAGCGTGAAAGTGCGGTGTTTATTTGTTATTATTTAGTATTCATCACTTTCACTGGTGAGTATACATGGCTTCCAAAATTTCCCATAAACGAAATTTTTTCATACGTAATGCGGACGTCCACGTGTAAATTGCAAAAAGAAGGATAATGGCTTTATTTAAAAGTAGGATGCATAATGTAATAACAATGATCTTTATAAGTACAGCGCTATTTAGTAGAAAGCAAAATTGATAAATATAGCGTGTATTAATGGTTCAATAAAATGCAAGAAAGTTGGTGGATGGGGTCAATAGTTTCGCAATGGCTATAGCAAACTTATGTACAATACGATCCACTTTCTTCTCTTTGACCTTTATGATGTAACATATTCAAATTACGTGAATAAAACAGTTAATTTTGAGGTCAGCGGAGATGAAACATATGCCTTACTCGCAAAGAGGAAGTTTACGGTATAATAAATGAGTCGACAATTTTATTGTGAGAAACTGCACTACAATGTGTATCACACATTTATGTATAAACAATGCGGTTGGTTCTAGATCTTCTTATTATTTCAGGAATATACGGACAACAGACGAAAGATAAGGAGGAGCCTCAGTCGGTGCAGGAGCTCTTCAATACCTCTTCTTGCATTCCTAAGCCGTTTAGATGCCCTCATAAACAGATTCAGTTCTTCCTGTACACTAGGTGACCTTTGTACTTTTGAATATTCGAAATTTTTTAATTATTAAGATTAAGAAAAGTGGACACCGTGCATAGCCACACATAACCGCATTACCTTCTACACTTCGATATTGCAAAAGTGATATTTTGCGATGCTTTTTTAAGGAACTGTATACGAAAGTAAATTTCTTGTTTTCGATATCCTTGGCCCCATTTAAGGAATCTGAGGCCTAGTGTACGCTCGTGCACGGAAGCGAGCTGATATAACTTATTCTGAGATCGGGCGTAAATGAAACGTTTACCCACTTCATTATGAAAAAAGCCGCGGAAGGGAAAGACAAAGACACAGAATTTCTATAGGAAACTTTACGGTTCTTTTGAGAATAATCTATTTTTCAAAATATCATGTGGTGTGATTCATGCTATCGCTTCTCAATCTGAAAATGTTCCAGTCGGAAGTGATTCGTTGACGTACTGCAATTGCTCAAGTGGTTCCCTAGGGAAATTTCAATTTTTTGTTGTATTTCCAGTGTACAAATTCCACCCATGTCAATTGCCTTTGTAGTAAAAGAGCTTGATTTAAAGTAGTTCGAGATATTTAAATATTGATTTTGACCATTAGGTTCCCTAAACGACCTCGAACCTCTTACGGTTCCCGAGATTCACATGTTCTAAGTGGAACTCGAGACGCGGTAATCAATTTTATAATGGTTTCACCTGAGGTTCGCCATTCGTTTTGGGGCTAATTGCAATGCGATCTTTCCTGAAACGTGGGTATCATTCGCTGATCATGAAATTTTTAACGCCTCCGACACCAAAATTGTACGGTATCGATTTCTGCAAATCACTATTACTCTTTTTACTATATTTTTTATGTTCGGTTCGGTTTAATGTGAAGTGACTTTATGATTTATTTTTTGGATATTCACATTATTCGTCCACCCTTCACTCGCGGTTTTTTCTGTTTCGAAAATTCTAAGGAAACCCTAATTTCTCTCCAACTATGAAAACCTGTCTAAAACGAATATTTCCACAGTCACGTTAAATATTTGAAAAATCGTAGCGCATATAAAACCGTATATCAAATTTACAATTACCAATCGCGACCTACAAAAACAAGGGTCACATTTACCAAATGGAGTAATTTAAAACCCGGCCAACAAGTCGATTTTACCCATACGCCACGCATGGGTTGCATTGAAATTTGAACGTGATATTAGCTCATTTTAAATTCTCATGTAACACATAATCATCTCTTCAGGCGCACTCAAGAGAATCCTGAACTCCTAGACACAACCAAAGAAGAATCTTTGTATGAATCTCAATTCAACAGAAGATACCCAGTAAAAATTGTCGTCCACGGGTTTGGAGGAGGCAGGAACTTATCCCCTAGCACCGATATGAGAGACGCCTACTTCTACAGGGGGAATTATAACATTATTATCGTAGATTATGGGACGTTGGTCAAAGAACCATGCCTCAGCGTAAGTCTAATTTACCTTGAAGGAAATCGGATGTTACTTAAAAAATTACTTGTGACATGACGCTTGCAGTAATTACTAACTATTAAGAATGATACCCCATTAAAAGCGAAACCAACCATTTCCTATTGGAGATATCGCGTATACAAGACATTTTGATGGGTTTCATAAAGGAAGTTGGTCATAATCGTTACGTAATAAGGGAAATTTGAGTTATCATTAAATGTTTAATTACAGGGAGAATTCGCTGTCTTCAGAATAGACAAAACCCATTTATGCGATTAAAAATGCGATCTGAAGAGTGACTGAAGGTTATCTAGTTTACGTCTGGCGCACCTCGTTTCTAAAACTCGTAAATTCCCTTTCAAGCCAATACCGCATTTTTTCGCTCTTAGTGGTTGACTTCACTTTTCCTTCTATAGCAAATGGAATGGGCCCCTAGATTTTGTGCAAAATGTATCGCTCAACTAATCAGATATCTCACCCAACATCCCCGAGGGGTCAGGGCGGATGACCTGCACCTGGTCGGCTACAGCGTGGGCGCACACATTTCAGGCCTGGTGGCCAACTACATCGACCCACAACTTGATGGAAAACTTGGAAGGATTACTGGTAAAAACCGTTGAATACATCACTCTCAAATTAGTTTTAATATTATTTCCATTTAAGGGTTGGACCCCACCATCTTCTTTTACATGGGCCGAAACTCTTCTAGAGACCTGGACTCCACAGATGCCCATTTTGTGGACGTCCTTCACACTGGGGCTGGTATTTTAGGTCAGTGGGGACCCAATGGACATGCAGATTTCTACATTAACGGCGGATCTAGTCAGCCTGGATGCGGAAGTGATACCGTCTTCAGTAAGTTTTCTCAACCGGTTAAACTCGTTCATATAATTGTTCCCTCGGGTAGAAACATTGGCATGTGACCACACGAAGGTAACCCCTTACTTCATAGAATCGATTATATCCAAAAAGGGATTTTGGGCTTATCCATGTCCGACCTTGATTAGTTTTATGCTGAACTGGTGCTCGCCTCAAGATGAGGATTACGTTTTGATGGGGGAGCATGTGTCCCATAAGTAAGGTTTTTCTATGCTTTTCCATGGCTTTGAGATAATTTTTAATGCATTTTAGAGCTAGAGGTGTTTATTACGTTAGAACCTACGCAGATCCTCCATGGGCCCAAGGGCCGCCTTTGGAGATTAAACAAAGGCTGGCCAAACGTACTTTGCCAATTTTGCAAAGATTGGCCAGGAATGGCGGTGATAGCAGATGACAGTGAAAATAATTGATATTAAGCTAATTAAGAATCAAATCCTTTCACTCTTTCGGATGCTAATGAAGGCAATTTCCTGTAAATAAATAATTAGCTTGATTTAATTCTTATTTATTGGCTGTATGCTTCGATGTTTCTAACTTTTGTAATCCTTTTTAAAGTAGATAGTGTTTATATTTTGCAATTATTATATATTAAAAATTTACTAATTTATATGTTAAAAGGTTACTTGCACTTAAGTGCTTAGTCATCCGATAATCTATACTGACGAGCGATTATTAAAAAGAAACCAAGAAGCAGGCGGCGAACCATGTAAGTAAAGTGTTGATTAAGTAATTTACTATTTGCTATCAAAAATCTCATTAACTGATAAATTGACCCCAGGCATGCATCTAATATTCCAAAACTCAATTGAAGTTTTTCTTTATTATCACTTTTTATAAGGTAGTAAAAGTGACTTTTGCTTATTTAGGTATGTGTTTAGGGTAGATATTGTAGTCTGTGATGTTAATAGTAGCGTAATTTTAAGTAGGTACCTATTTATATTATCGGAATATTTTTAAATAAAAGATGGAAAGATACGCAAAATTTTATGTTAATAAAAGTTATTCATGAACCTGATAAAATTTTCATTTTTAATTATGACTGACAGTGGTACAACGCAAAAAAAATTATATTTTTTGTACTTCCGGACGTAAAGTGCAATAGGTTCCAGTTGGATGTGTAAAATCACATTTTTATGCCTCAGGACGTGAATGTCGCAAAAATTCTGAGAAAGTTCTTTTTATTGACTTAATTTGGCGGTATTTTTAGATATCAACATGAGAAACTAATAAAGTCATCCTACTCAGTCTAGGAAATTCGCATTAAAAATACGGAAAAAATTGTTTTCACTTTTGACGTAAATTTTTGTTTTCATCTGATGATTTATTTCAGCTGCCATCGTGAAAGTTAAATTTTATGTCCTTGATGCAAAAATAACTACCTATTTATTGTTATAGAGACAGTGCAGGTTCGGTATATGTTATCGATTAAAGGCTTTTCAGTGCTCTACTACAACTATTACAATAACCTCGTATTGTGCGGGGATTTCCAGTCACGTCTAGGAACTGTTGTCATAAAACGCTATTAATTCCTTTGAGAGAAACCGAGTAGAGATAATGTCACGAAATCGTTCTTTTTTTGAAATTAACATGATGAAACTCTTCAAATCAAATAATAGTTTACAGGGTGTTCCGTATCAAACATTTTAATCAAATCATTCAAAACTAATATTTTTTTAACATACAAAATTTTTAACTATTTTGACTATTTAATATTTTTCAAATGCGAGGTAATTGAACGAAAAAGGGTGTTTGTTCTTATACAGAATGCCTTGTGAATGTTACTACAATAAAACAAATTTCCGAAAAATCACAATTCACCTTGCGGGTAAATATTTCAGGCCTCGATACGCCTCTGCGCAGATACACATTCATTCGAAACGGACGAGAACAGAATCGGAATTTACAATCGAAATTAGTGAACAACAAAATTCATACAGATAAAACAACCTTCAACTTTTCTATACAATGAAATCGAAATGATAAACGTATTGAAATTTACAAAGCGCACTACATTTCGTGACGCGGATCATTATGTATTATCATGTTTGTTTATGAGAGTTATGTCATCAGATACATGCAAGGCGAACGGACATATGTCCTTTCTGAAAAACCTGTTCGAAGAGACAGTCAAAGCAGTGCAACCAGCTGAATTAATCAAAAACCAGGTGATGTACCTATAATACATATAAGTTGAAAGTTCTATATTGCATCACGTATCTCTCATTTCATGTGAGAGTTATTTACGTATGCGCCATCTAGAATTTCCATTTGTCTTCATAGAAGTTAAAGCTCACGAGATTCTAGAATTCTGTAGTATTGGTAATCACGAACTGCGAAATAATCAATTATAGTAGAAACGTAAGAGGTCGTACATTAAAACTCTAATATACAATATCGTATTATCCTATTCCTCAGACAAAATCCTATTCCTTAGATAAAATACTCCAACGGACATCTATCAGTCAATAACCGAACTTATCCCTCTGTGAAAGCTTACTATGCAGTGGGTTTCGGGAAAGCTGTTTTGGGCATGGCTCTCGAACTCGAAAAAATTTTGGAAGCTCGCCTGGAGAGGGCTATAGTAACAGTGCCAAGGGGGGTTTTTGAAAAATATTCAGAACCTTTAGTAAAACGCTCCACTGTCCGGTTTATCCAAGGGGCTGAGAATAATATCCCGGATAGAGATGCGGAACAAGGAGCTAAGGAAATTAAGGAATTGGTGGAGGGCTTAGGAGAGGAAGATTTGTTATTTGTTTTAATTTCAGGTAGGTAGAAATGTGAAAATGAAATAGTGTGGGAAAATAAGATAAGAAAACAATAAATTTGCAGAAATATCGGGAAGCGCAAAATGTTTCTGTTCGTTTCATGGAAAATTCCGTGAAATTTTTGATATTTCTAGAGCAGCTTCAAAATTAGAAACCCTTAAAGAATATGGCCAAAACTTTTAACACTATGAACTTTTAATACCCTAATCAGGATATCCTACAGAAAGTCAAATGTGTTGCGGGTTTGTTGAGAAGTTTAAAACCATCAGTCTAGATCAATTGATTGCTAATGACAAAAAAGCTGATAAAAATCACTAAATCCCTTACCTCGAAAATGTTTCTATTTTTCAGGAGGAGGTTCAGCACTGTTACCATTTCCTAAGCCTCCCATCACCCTAAAAGAAAAACAAGATATTATCAAAAGGCTTAGCAGAAGTGGAGCCTCTATACACGAACTTAACAATGTTCGAAAGCAATTATCTCTTTTGAAAGGTCTCAGATACGCTTTATTACTTAAAAAAATTCTCGTCGTGGACAATGTTATAATTTGTTAGGTGGTGGCCTAGCGAAACTTGCATATCCAGCGAGAGTAGTATCATTAATTTTGAGTGACGTAGTTGGGGACCCTCTAGATATAATTGCAAGTGGACCTACTGTATACTGGAGGGAAGATCCTCAAGAAGCAATTGAGGTACTTAACTTAAAGCATCATATATCTCTCATAACTTAACGCAATACCATATTAAGCCAGTGTAATTACACTTTTCCGCACTGCATGTAAAGAGGGGCCCTTAAAAAGCAGTTATCTAGGTTTATTGCAGAAGTAACTACCTGGAGTTTATAGAGAAACTGAATTTGCTTTAATATTTCGCCGAGAATTGTAGTATTTTTGCAGCTTAATTGATGTATTTTTATTTTAATGTTGCCGTTATTTGGATTACTCATCTGTTTCCATTTTACTGCAGATTTTAAAGAAGTACGACCTTTATAGCGAAGTTCCCACGTCGATAAAGGAAATACTCAACAACAGCAATAATAGTAATAAGCAATCTCAGTTTCCTTATGTTTGTGAAGGAAAATTTACACATGTCCATAACGTGCTTATTGGAAGCAATCGAATTGCCACAGGTGTCGCAAAACTTCTAGCAGAGCGACAAGATTTTCAGTGCATTGTCATATCTCGTAAGGTATATTTTCTTTCCTGTACAGTATGATACATCTAGCCCGTTTTTCAGAAAATTTTCACAAATTAAAAAAGACAATTCCCTTAAATTTCGTATACGGCAATAGTAGGTGACATTTAGAGCTGTGAATGTATTAAAAAAATACTCTAAAATAACTAGATAAATAAATTATATAGTTCCTAGTATTTTAGATGCTTTTTTCGTTATGAAAAAAACAACTATGTTCAGACACTTTATGAAGACATCTTAGTAAAATACTTTAAAAACAATCTTCATATAAACGAAAATATTGTAGCTAATTAAGTTATTTTCTAAGTACCTTTAAGTCTAAGCTTAGCCGACATAATAACACTGAAACTTGGCTTTCAAAACACAAAAAGGTCGTGCTGGCACTGCTGATTTTGGAGTTCCGACCAGTACCTTTTTGCCAGATTCCATTGACCCAACCATTTTAGAGCATGTGAACAACTTTTTCTGGTTTTTTTACGTCCTTGCTACCTAAGCAAATGCTTTACAACTATCTTATTGAAGTACTTTTTTTTAGGACCAGATTTTACTCTTTTTTGTTGGTTTCAAATCAAATTAAATAATTGAAATTGTTTTTTAATATCACATCTTATTTTATACTTTAAAAAGAGTTGTCAATTGCATCTGAAACCATAAGCAACATCAAGATTTATGTTATATCTGTATATCAAGTTGAGGAAGTTGCCTTTTTTAATTATCTAAAAATTTCCAACGGAGTGGTTACGTGAATCACCCCATATACTGAACCTTTTAGGTAGAAGGAAATGTTAATAAGCTTGCTGAGATTTATGCCCAGCTGGCTTGGTGCTTCTCCAAACAAGAAAAACGTCAAATAAGAACTCTTTTAGAAAAAAATTCTTTTGATCTAGAGAAAGGGGCCATGGATGAAGTGCTGCGGTTGGATGGATTAAAAAAAACCTTGTTTATCTTTGCAGGTTAGTTAATTATTTAGTAGAGTGTGTGCTAATATCATAGATTAATGCATACACGTATAATTTCCCTTTAAGGTGAGCCAACAGTTCGCGTAACGGGTTCCGGAAAAGGGGGCCGCAATCAACAATTAGTCCTTGCTTTTTGCCTAGAACTTAATAAACGCATAGTGCTTTCCACCGCAAAGCCTGGAAATATTTCTTTACTCAGTGCCGGAACAGATGGAATTGATGGGCCTACGGACGCAGCTGGGGCAGTTGGGTGCGCTGGATTGGCAGCAACGTGTGCCCAACTCGGAATTGATCCAGAGACGTATTTGAGGAACAACGATTCTTATAGCTTTTTCAGCGAGTTTCTTGCTGGAAGGTGCTTGATTAAAATCGGTCATACCGGGACCAACGTGATGGATTTGCATTTTTTGATTGTTGAGCCTTCTTAACAGGGGAACATACGATAATACTTAATTTCGTATTTAACTTTTATTAAGGAAAGAAAATAAATTCAATATTAATCGAAAGAAGTGTTTTTTTTTCGAAGAAATTTTAATCCGTATTTTTTTAAATCTTTATATAGGGTTGTAGGACGGGAATTGAGAAAGCTTCATAAATATCCTTTAATCGAGTGAAGATTGAGTTTATAGCTAGGAGCATGAAATGAGAATCAAGGGACCTTTATACCTGGTGGCATTAGGCGAGTAATTTAGTTGAGTGAGAAGTAGCAAGGTAAGTGTTAAAGGACTTAGTTGAATTGAAAGTGTTTTATTAGACAAAATTTCCATTGTTGGCACGAGTTAGATATTAAATTACTCGTCACCGTTTTCTACATTTTCATTTTAGTCAAAAGTGCGCAAATGCAAATTACATATAAACCACGAATAATTCTGAAGGTTGAGCCAAAATGTTCTATAAAGAAAAAGACATATGAGACTAAGGAATATATAGAAAAAAGATTATCTCGATATAGTACATCGTTCTTTATAATCACTCTAAATTGCAATACAGGAATATGCTGTGAATCAATGGTTAATCAATTGAGTTTCTCGACCAATGAGAAATGATTAACCTTATTGTGAAGAAGTTCTTAAATGCACGGGGTTGTAATAATGGAACTTGATGATGAAGAAAATTATTTAACTTTCGATGAGATTAATTGGAATGCATACTTTATAGTGAGACTAGAAGAAAGAAATATCATCTAATTTAGCTATACATGATGTCCCAAATAAAGTGGATTTTATGATCGCTATGAAGATAGTAAGAGATACAAAGTGACTTAAATAAGAAAAAAAATTCGCATTTTTGTGCCCGTTCAGAAAATGTCCTAAAAATAAAAAATTATTCAGCGGTTGTCAAAATATGAGCAAAAAACTGAAAACTGTGATTTTCGAAAATCATAAATTATGAATAAACCGTTTGAGCAAATTCTACGAAATTTGGCAGTTTTTTTATTATTATAGACCATTGCCAATCGAGTGATGTCGTCAGGATTTTGCCGACTTTCATGTGACATTGAATTGAAACTGGCTTACTACTAATCGTTAGTACTGGTTATTTGCACTAACCAGTATCCCCAACACTAATAAAAAAATCTAATGGGGTGTTTACATGGAGTTGACAAGCAACTGTATAATAGGAGTCGTAGTCAGGGGTTCTTGCACAGGATAATATGCGAGATAAGATGAGATGAATTGCAAATGACCATAGGATAACGCAGATGGTTCCAAGACGATACGGTTGGCTACATAACACGTGGATGTTACACACGAAATAAATATTTCTTCAAAGAGACACCTGTAATTGTGGCAAATGTCCTATCTATGGAAAATTGTATAGCAGCAAATATTTTTACATGTCCTTAGAGGACACATGCAAAAATTTTAACTTCGTTTTTATTAAAATTCAGTATTCCGAAAAAAATGATTTTATACGTAATCAGTTATCACCGATTTACGTCTGGTACTCCATCTCCGCCACTACCACCATCTGAGTGCGCAGCTCTAAAAATTTGAAGTGTTTTAAAAATTCGCAGAAGAGATTTGTTGGTCTGTAGCTTGCAAGAATAAAATTAAAAGACAGAAAAAAATCATAAAAATCCTAATTTTATACTTAGTCAAAAATATTTCTGAATGGTTTTCCTTCAAACGCTCTTTGTCTAGATTCAACCGTTATCCTACTTGTACAATATTGACAAGCTTAAATAGACAATGTAATATTCAAGATTATTGCTGATAGATACTTTATTTTCAAAGATTTCCACAATTTGAACGGTTGCTTCTAGCTTTTTATCGCCTTAAGTTAAAAATGTCATCGCAAATTGAGAGGAAGTCGTTGAGGCGATATGTGGAAGTGATTAGTAAGTAAATAGAGCAAGTGTCTACTAATTCGCACTCCCAAATTTACGAATTTTTAGGACTAATTTGGTTTGTTTACTCATGATGGTATTAGTGCATATGGCGCATGCTAATGAATAATACTGAGCACGTGGAAACAAAGTTTATACATTGTTACTATGTATTTAATTTTTGTTAACTTGTATCGTGAAAACGTGTTGTTTTTTTGGTTAAATTTCACAATATGCCATTAAGTGATTCTCTAGAGATCTACAGCTTGCCCGACATAAATTTGCGACCGAAAGGATAAAATATTCCATGAGTAGTAAACAGATAGACAGTTGGAAAAATGCAGTACAATCTGATAAAAAGAAAATATACGGTAAGAAGCAATTTTACTTCAATTACTGCTTCATTTAGTGTGTGTGTGACGTTTTACAGAGCTCTTAACTTGCGGAAAAATTGGTGAAGTAGAGGTAAAGACGTCTGACGCCATGGACAAGTAGAGCCCATTAAGGTTCAGCGATAAGGAACAAGATAAAACCGCCCTTACTTTTTACTTTTGTCATGGACTGAATTTCGCTCCCTGCTATTAATATTTTAGGGTCATTCCGACCTTGCCGAATGCTTTCTTTATCGTTACGTACGATATCTAATCTTAAAAATTAATTTTGGCGAGCTGTAGATATCATCATTTTTCCTAAACTTCAATAAAAATGGAAACTTCGTGAAAGCCCCCCGTAATTTTTGTTATCAATCAAAAATCAAAAAGCCTCAAATATGTTTCGAGATGTGGTTTAGGGCCCGTAAATGACGATAAAATGAAACTCACTTTTTGATTTATACAATCGCGTGACGCACCGTTGATACAAATGAAAAAATAGTCCGCAACATGTTTGTTGACGTGAAGTTTTCAATATCCCCGTGAAAGGAGGCAGATTGAACTGAAACATTCTGTATGGAAGTTTTACCTGTTCTTCGATGACATTGGATCCGTCTCTGCATATGCAACTGAGCTGCTGTAAATTGAAAACCATAACAAAAGATTAAAAACTGATAAACTGAAGCTTTGTTGAAAATATATTACGGGAATTGCGGGCAAGATAATTATAAAATTTATGTCGCTTCCCGCTGTTCAAATTAGTTTCCGACGTCCAACGAAAGTTCACGAATCGATAGGGACCACATGGCCGAAGGAGAAACGGGAAAGGGAATGACATTTCTCCATGTTGCCTAAGTCATGAGGACAAACATACATATTTCCTAATCTGTTTTACATACAATTTCACTTAAAAGAAGTACACAACTTCCCTGTACTAGTCTCTATGTGTGATTTAACTATTTCACCGCCCTTCTTGTCTCCGGCATCAGCGACCAACGGCAGCAAATGAAGAGCGTAGTAAGAATTGCAGATTTCGCATCTAATTCTGCTTTTCAAACGAACTGGCAACGTGGATCATGCGCCACATGCCGTCTTCCTATCGAAAGGCGAGTGTGTTGCCTATCGCACCGCATTGTACTTTGACGCTTAGTCTGTGTAAGTGTGCGATATTCATGTGCTTACGAGAAAAATTACGACTTCCAAAACTTTGCCGTAAAATGCGATTAGAAAAAGGTTTCAAATCGGGGATTTACGTGACATTTACTCCAGTTGCGATTGTGTGTTTAATATTAGCAGGTACGGGACATAGTCAGTTGATTATTAACGTGAAAAATCAGGTAAGTTTGCCCAGGAAAGATGAAACATCCGATTTCTAACCTTACTTCTTTGATATTTGAACGTTTTCGTTTGTTTTGTCGGGAGGTTTACATCTATATTTTGAACGTAAAAAATGTGAGATATTTCGTCAGTTTTAATATTGTTGTATCAGTCATACAATTTTAGATATTTACTTGTCTATCTTTACATTTAAAGCGTAGAGATACATTCGAACTCGAACGGCAAATTAAATTATACCCCTGCAACCACTGCTAAATATAGTCGGGGAATTTCAATCAATCGTAGAGAATAGATGAGAAACTTGTCATATATAGACAATTCAATTATTTTTACGAATGTTCGGAGATCGATTTCGTCAAGATGTTAGAGGATTGGGAATAAACTACTTACATTGAAGAAATGTAATTATCAATATGTTGCGGTATTACAACTTTTTTACTTTTTGAGAGAAAATAATTGCTATCTCGAGGCTCCATAATGGTTAGACATTTATATTGCCAACAAGCATATGAAAGGTAGCAGGTACTCAGAGGTAAGAAATTTGCGTAAAAAATTAGTATGAGGCATATCAGAGGGGACAAATCGATACAACAATAATACCCGTGATAACGATGATCGAATAATCTTATAAAAAATATAAGAGATCCCCAAAGAGTTTGAACCACACGGACTAATAATATTAGCATTTGGAACCATGAGTAGTTTGATATACAGGGTGTCGGTTTTTGGAGCTCGACGCCAGGGATCTCGGTAACAACACGAGGTCGGTTCAATTGGCACAACCTAAAATTCCGATGTTTTTCGAAGGATTTAATAAAACTGAAATTTGTTGGAAAAAGGCTTTGATTTTTTCTCCACTTTAAAATACTTGGCAAGGTAATTCAAAATCATTCCCATGTATTGATTGCAACTTTTCCTCTTCCACAACGTAGCGATGTGACATTTCAAATCCCACGTTCCGATTTCGACAGCCACCATCAACTTTGTTTGTTTCTTATGCACGCCGTTTTGGATTTTTATATTTTTAAATTTATCTTTTTTTCTAGTAACAATGACGTGTCACACTTTAAGACACAGTCTTGTAGTTTAGTGTGAATATCATAAATCCTGTTTTCGTATGATTCCTTCGAAATGACCAAATAACAAACAAGTAAATAAAGAAAATTATAAGAGGTGTTCGAAGGGCTTACCCTCCTACTTCCAACCACAGCTCTATACGACTTCTTAAATTCTGCATTAATCTTACAGTGCTCCTTCTTACTTTGGCGTTTAAAGTTTTTCTTCGCACCTCATTAATACCGGGGGTACAGATTTATAAATGAGGTCTTTCATAGCTCCCCATAAGTAATAATTTTAATGTGGAAAGATCTGGTGGACCTGTCGGCCAACGCATATCTCCGTTGTTTGAAATATCTCTGCCGGGATATATGTCAGACAAATAATCAGCCACTATAGCGAACCATCTTGTTGAAACCAACGCTGTTACCAAACAAGCCAACCCATACATACTCGATACGTGCTTGCAGTTGACAGCTTTGGTGCTCGTGTGGACTTTCTGTAGACCAAACATGTTCGTTGTGGCGGTTGAACGTATCTCAGTTGGTAAGCTTGCACTTATTCATGAATATCACGTTGGAAAGAAAATGGGGCACTTACTCCATTAGTGTTATGATAATCCCACAAAAGACTCCGCCTTCGGATCGGTCGCCTCCTGGTTAGAGACTTGGGTTATATTAATTTTAAACGGGCGATATTTCTGTTTTTTCAAGACTCTTCACACTGCCTCATGAGAAACGTTAATTTGTTCTGCCATAACTTTTGTCGAAGAAGAGAGATTATCTTAAATATAATGGAAAATTAAACGTGTTGCCGTTTGTTTTTTTTTGAAGAGGTTTTCGTATTTTACTTTTCTTCTAGAAAATGTTCCCTTCATTTTCATTTGGTCTGTGAACATTCCTTTTAGGCTTAGAAATCGTATCAAACTTGTTCACCTCATCGTATATGACATCGCTACGTTGTGAGAGAGAAAAAGATGAAATGGTGAAAAGTCAATCACTTTAAATTACCTTGCTAAATAAACTGAGGGTAAAATAGAAACCTTTTTCCAAAATTTTAGTTTTTTAGAATACTTCGCAAAATCATAAAAAAATTTCAAATTTTAAGCGACATTGAACTCCAAATTGTACAACTTTTCCTCAATTTAACCAATCTCGCATCTTTTATGTTACTGAGATCCCGATGGTTGAACTGCAGCAACAGACACCTTGCATATTAAATTGGGGATTTTTATTTCTATCTTAAAAAATCATGGGTTTGCTGTATTTTCTCTTCTCTCTATATTTAAGTCCTATTTGAGTTTTGCGATTAAGTTTGAAAACACAAAAATGGCAATTTGCTTGTGTACATTTTAGTTAAGTGGTTAATAAAGAACCTCAAAACACTTTTCCAATATTGCATATAAATCTTCTAGTTGAAGTTCACTTTGCTTACGTAGATCTAGCTGGATATTGCACGAAAGGTAGTTTTTCTTGTAAACTCAGCAACAATGAAACCATTACTGTTACGCGTAAAATACTACTCTGAAGCACATTTTCATGTACCTAATGCTTTGGTGATAGCAATATATCTTAGGCAGGTATATGGGACATTTTAAAGTCCGCCTTAGTTTAACTTTAAAGGGAAGGGGAGGCAACGACTTCAAGACGAATGCATTTCCAGTGGGCCATTGAACAGATTAACTACTAAGTAGGGACAAAGGACCTATACATAATTTAGCGAAAAAGTCGATAAAGTACACTCAAGCGGTCGCCTTTATCGAACTAAATATCAGTAATTTATGAAGTATATTAATTACGTGTTATTTTTGTTTGGATATAATGAGCAGATTTATAACGAACCATCGGTTTGTTCGAACCATTTTTGAAGAATTTGCAAGTCCGGTGGGTTATAACGAACTAGCGTCTATTAAAAAGAAAATCGTAAAGAATTTATTAGATTAGTTTAGGGTTTTTTTTTGGGGGGATAATCTCGACTCCAGGGAATCCCCGTGAATTGAATCGTAATCCATTTTGCGCGATTTTAGATTTTGGCTAGCCAAAAGAACTCGTAGATCAAGATGACGAAAAAGACGTTCTATTGTCGGAATGGATTAAGAAGCATCATAATGTCGATGCAGAAAAGTATGCCAAAATAGATAACGATTTGCTTACAATCGATTTTTGACAAATTATATAGCTATATTGAAAAATATTCTCTTATTAAAAACCAAGTGCAAAATAAAATGTCAGACTATTTTACAATACAAAATAAATGCTATGTATGTAGTAGTAATATGATGTACTACATCGGTATTACATAGGTAAAAAAAAAACAGAAGTGTCTTGTTTGCTTTTTCCTTTCTAACTGATGTATAAAGCTTAAGTATCTATATAGAAATTAAAAAGAAAAACGTTCAACACAAGAATTTTTAAGTTGAACATAATAGTATGTAAATGCATGTACATATAACTTAGAATCGGATATGACGAACTCCCGGCTACAGCGTACGAAATCTCTGCTCCCCTCGTGTTCTTTATAAATGAGCTCGACTGTATTTTCGCATTTTTCACTCTTTTTGCATAATTTGCAAAAATATCTATCAATGCAAATACGAATGTAAAGGAAGTGAAGAACAAATACATCATACGGTTCAGTTATCAACTACATGTATGAAACAATTCGTAACATTTCATTGAGTTTCTTAAGATCACCCTTTTCAATACTCCTAGAATAGTTGAGAGTTTGTTGGCCCGTGAGGCAAAAAATACAACCCTGCATCTTGGCAGAAGGGCACTTGTAACAGTCTTTATAATTTTTTTTATTTTGATTTATTTTTATTTTAAATTAAACAGCTAAACAAAATTAGGCTACAAGCCGAGTTAGGTTGAAAGGGTTTCTTAATATTGAAATACCCGCATTCCTTCATCAATCTATCGCGAAGGTCAGTTCAAGGTGAATATAGATAAACGAAAAACACATATGGCGCCTTCAAATATATGTAACGTCAACATTCCAGACATTCCACTGCGAAGTGTTTAGCGCCTGCTAAAGGGGATAACTCATTTAATAAAGCGATAGCTCTGTAGAAAGTGGGTTAATGTGTCATCGTAGGTCAGATAGAGTTTCAAGCCGTCCAGACGAATGCCAGATAAGGATGGAATATCCGTAACACACAGAGAGAGACAGGATGATATTATTGGCGTCCTTCTCCAAGATGTCTCTTTCGTTGGTCCCATCATAACCTCAAAATATTGGTTTTAATTTGAGATTAGTTAGAACATTGTTAATATATTATATTATTTACAACTTAAATGCATGAAGTCTAACTCAAGTATTTACTTTTTATTATGTACCATGTTGGAATAAATATTCCTTATTATCATACTGAACAATGTAGGTTAATTCAGGTAAGTGTGCCAATATTTTTCTCCGTGGATTTCTATAGTTAGTTTACATATTTGCAACGTATTATTTGTAAAAGAAATCATACAAAATTAAATGTAGGGGTAATTAATACTTTAAGATATGAGGCTTAAAACAAATAATTTTTCATATGTTTTGTTATGTGCTATTGTACTAAACCCATTCATTTTATATTGAAACTTCTGGTACGCCAATACATTTGTGTTTCACTGTACATATTAACTAGAATCGGGCATAACGAACACCCGGCTATAGCGAACGAAATATCTTGCCCCTCGTGTTCGTATAACCGAGTTCAATCAAATAGTTATGAAAATAGTTACCCACCTGTAGGAGAATTCGATATTTTTCGGCAGGCCTGCAAAATTCACTAATCATATAAATCATGGAAGACATCAGTAGAGAGAGGTCCGTGAAGAACCGTAGCCATAGCTTTGTAAGTAATTCTACGCGTCTTGCAAGCAGAACTTGCTGTGTCCTCGGATTACATATACCAAGATTAAATGAACACAGGTTCAAGAATGTCAGTTTTTGAAATTAAAGAAATATTACTCTGCTATAGATTAGGGATACACTGCCTTGCAGAGGCAATTGAATAGAAGATTTATTTTTTGCGAGAATTAGTTGAAGTTTGGAATTTTTAGTGGTACAATTAATTTTAAACCGAGAAGGAGGAACGATCCTCCCTCTCCGTGTTGGAACTCTCCACGTTGGAGATTTCTTGCTGGTTTGAGTCCATCGATATCTTGTCTATATGTTACCAACCTCTGGAGGGCTTCTCGTAACTTAAGCCTCGTCATCCGACTGTTTTTATGAGATCAACACGATTTTAAAAGGGTTGTATCAAATAAATTAAAAGGAAAACAACAAGATTCTAACAGCTCTGAGCAGATATGAGGCAGTGCGCTTAGGAATTTGAAATCCTCAGGGAATCTCGGTGCCAAATAATTATTTGGAGTTATTTGAGATCACTTTCGCCTCAACAGACATAATATGAATTTCAATAAATGGTAATGAAGTTTAGGGGTGTATATCTTCTTTCATAAATAGATATGCCGAGTGATTGCGAAGATCTACCGAGTGATATTTTGCAGGACCACGAGGAATATATTTTTAGTAGAACTTGTGACGGTGATAAAAGAGGACATGACTCGAGAAAAGTATCTTCCCATGGTTATTTATAATCAGTTGACATACGTGGGTGATGTGGGGGCTAAAGATTACCTTACATATATGTATGTTAAGTTTGAGACAAAATTGCATATTCATTTTAGGAACTGTAGGAAATGTTTTAAAAATAATTGAAATTTTACACCCTGTGTCCAAGAAATTGAAACTTTAAGATCTCATATTTGTACAAAGAAGTTTAGTTTAGTACGGTCATTGTTATTTTTGTTATTATTTGAAAAATATCTTCTGTACCGTAATAAATATGTAGAGAGTTGGTATTAAATTCAAAACTCTTGACTCTTGGAGGCATTTTCAAAGACTGAGGACCATAAAATTACGCAAAATACGGATTGTTGCTTGCAAAATTATGGCAACTTAACTAGCATCTTGAAGTTTTCTGTTCAAATTTTCATGAGACCTTTGGACGAAAAGCTTCATTTTTCTAAATCTTTTCTACCACCTTTGAATGTCAGTACTGAAAAATATGATATACAGTCGTAGTACAGGGCGATTTGTTACATTTCGTAATATCCTTATCTCTTATGGCCATGTCTAGGTCCATATGCTCATGTTGCATCCCAACACATCGCGGAAACTACAGCCTCTACATGTGGAGATCTATGGACTATTTGAATCATATTACAATGCATCATGGAAAATATTAAAATGTTGGGAAATCCTGGAAAGCCCATAAATATCTGCGATATTCGCCGGATTGCTTTTCTGAAAGTCATTACTCGTACAATATCATAAATGCTTTCAAGAAATGTGGGATTTTTCCATTTGATGATGAAAACTTTATACCTAGTTTAGTAAAAGATTTGTCGGGTCCAGGTGCATGCCACGAGAATTTTGATCTTTGTAACAACAGTCGCAGGTTGTTCAGCGCATTAAAGACAGCTAACCGCTTCCACTTCAAATGACTCTAATGGTTATAACGACTCAACGGAGGGTTTAGGCATGACAAATTTGAACCAGCTAATTAGCTCGGAAAACTTAAATGTCACGGTCTAACATTCAACTTTGGGCTCATGAGCGTCCACAAACTTAATTTCAGCCGTCAAATCAGTTGAATTTAAATCTTCAAACCACTTTAGAGAGGTATTTAAATCAGAAATATAAATAACATAAATCAAAAGAGTAGAGGCATGGCCTTCAAAAAAGCCTTCTAAAAAGTCGAAAGCTTTGATTTCATTCAAAACCAAGGATTTTTGGACATAGTTGTATTGCTACCGATTCTGACGAAAAAAAAATCAAATCGAATGTGTGATATCATCAGTTAAACAATGAGACAAGAACAGAGTAAGCAACGAAGAAAAATCAAACAGTGATTAACATGAAGAGGTTCAAGAGGATAGGGTGTATTTCGAGGGTAATACATTAAGTGATATAAACAAGGTGGAGGTGAAGAACAAGCTATTGTGTCATTAACGGAATGTAATTTAACAAAGCCCATTCTCTGGTTTCCATGCAAGGGTGAACATGTCCTATCTGTTTCGTGTGCACAGTGGATCAATTCAGTTTTTTGTTTTTAAATTTGATGAAGATTGACAGAGGGAATTTACCGATGTACCATCATGATAAGTCAATCATATCCTAATCCTATTCAGAATTGAATAATAGTGAAAAAAAGTTATTTGTTGTCATCTTGACATACATATCTTTAATCTATACGTTTGAATTTTCACGATTTTTGCACACAAACTATAAATTTAGTCAGCCAATCAAAAAATAATTGTTTCAAGGGATTTTTGAAGGTTTTGCGAAATTGTATTTTTCTGAAAAGCATGAATGAGAATTTTTGAAGCTAAACTCACTACGGGAGCTATAGACATGTTCCGTGGACTATCGCACAGGAAAATTAAAGAGACATTCGTTGCTTAGAGCATCTAAGAAGTTAGTGTGGGGGCAAAAAACTACCATTTTGTGTTAAGACTTCTTGGGTGACTAATGCTTCAGAAATAGAAATTTTTGTTTAAAATGCCACTCATGTTCGCCGCTTTCATATTGAATGCATGCAGCAGGCTTCTTAAATAGTGCATGCAAGAGGTTGCTTAAACATATCTTAGATAGACTGCCTCTGGCAATCCATCTACGATATACTTAAGAAACGAATAGAGAATATTTCAGATATGTGTATGATGGTAAATTAAACTCAGAAGTTTAACTAAATTCAAGGTATTGAATCAGTGCAAGATCAAAATTTTTTTCTACGAGTATAAATAATGAAATTTTCGACTAATTTTAAAAATTTGCAAATTTCATAAACGTTAAAAAGGCGACGAAGCAGTTTTTAAGTTGTCGCTCTTTGATATTGCTATTTGCGAATTTCTTTATTTAAATAAAGTTCTTTTATTTCCTCCAACGTAGATTGCAATATTTGCTGAACTATAAGCAGCGTTTTCCTTTCTTCTGTAAATAATTGTTGATCAGTTTTTTCCGCACTTATTCGTGAACCGACAACCATTTCTGGTTGCCTGTTGAAATGTTTTAAATCCCACGGTATTATTCAATGACTGATTATCTATGCTGATCATCTCAATTTAATTAAGCTTTTCGCTTCAGTCGTCAGCAGGTATCTATGCGAGTTACCAAATATCGTCTTCTGCCGCTTTGTGGGTGAGAAAGTTAAAAAAAAGATGCGAAAGGGGTAAAGACTTGGCAGGATAATAATGACTTTTTTTTTATTAATTTTAATTTGCGACATACTTTGGATGCCAACTATTTAATATTTGCCAACATTTGGCGGACATCTGGCGACCATCAGTAGAAAAGTTGAACACGCCGAGGGTGATTATATCCAACAGGACAATGATGCGAAGCTGACCGCTGGCATTGTAAAGCTTTGGTTGATACATAATGTACCAAAATTATTAAATTATCCACCTCGATCGCAAAATTCTCAATTTCATTGAGAATTTGTCGCAAATTTTAAAAAGTGGAGTGCAAAATTGCAGCTACTGCAGCAATTTAGCAGAATTATAAAAAGTAGGTTTTAACGTACGAGAAAACATTTTTTCGGATGCGACTGGAAAGTTGGTAGAATCCATGCCGCAGCGCCTGAAGGCCCTAATTGAACCGAAGGGGGATGTTGCTAAGTATTGAATCCTAAATGTTAATTGATCTCTTTAAATTCCTTCAAATAAATAATTATATGATGTACATATTTACACTCCCAAGCGAAATGATAGCACACCCCCAATATTTCTTTAAATATTTCCAGGGGATAAAAGAACGGTAACGGCATTTAGCTTACAGATAGAGAAGGTTTTTTAAATTTATATTGAATTTAGATTTCCATTTCGAATTGTCTTTCTTTTTTTCAAAGACCGATTTATCAGAAAAAGGGTGAGGTAAAATACTAGCACAGGTATGGGCAAATTACCAATTTAATGCAAACTAATAATAAACAACTTTTAATTTAATAACGTATTGGTCCATTATTTTTTATGACTTCAATTGTTTTTTGAGGAGAGCTTTTAAACAGATTTTTAATGAAATTCGTATCTAATTCTTGCCATGCTTCTTGAATTGCAGTGTTTAGATCAGATTCAGTATCATAATGCTCACCCTCGACGTACAGCATACCTCGCACATTTTCAACATTGTTAAAATCGGGAGATCTCGCTGGTCGATCCAGACCGTCGGATATTATTTGAGGTAAGGTACTGCCGAACTACTCGAGCCGTATGTACTGCGGCGCTGTCCTGCTGGAAAATCGGATTCCGTTCTGTGACTGCGTCCAAATATGTCTTAATTTGATCTCTAATAAGGTTGAGATATGCTCTGCTGCTCATTCGTCCACAAATAAATTTGATCTCGGTTTTCCTATAGTACCTAATACCTGCCCATATCATAATCGAACCACCTCCCATCTGTCGACGACTCGAAACCACCTCTCCTATTCGCAAATCGTGAAAATAATATGCGATTCCATCGGGACTATCAAAATTAAAGTTTTTTTTGTCGGTGGACAATACTCGTCTCCACTTTTTCTTCCATTGAATGTGTTCTTGAATAAAATTTAGACGTGCTGTTTTATGTTGTATTTTTAAGGACGGTTTTCTTTTCATTTTTTTTTGCTTTGGATCACCTCGCAGGAGCGCAGAACACGTCGAACACGATCAATTTTCGTATTGACTCCGGCTATTGCGGCAATTTGTCTTGCAGCTAATAAAGAATTCCTGAATGCTGTCCTTAAAATCGCCCGCCTGTCCCTGGGTGATAACGCTGTAGGTCTGCTTGTGCTCTTCTTCTTTCCATAATTTTCTGGATCTTCTATTAAATTGTAAATAACCTTTCTGCTTCTCTTCACGTTTCTTGCTGTTTTTGATATTGACTATCCTTCTTCCTCAAGTTTCGAACTTGTCTGAATTTCACTTTTTGTTAACTGATTTCCACGACCCATTTTTTAATTTTAATTATTTATTTTGACAGGATTTGTATATAAATTAGTGCAACCACTTAAACTCTTCTGTATATCGCGTTTAAAATACGCTTGCATGTTTAATCTCGCATTTACCGAATGAGTCCCAAGATGTGCTATCATTTTGCTTGGATGTTGTTTTTTGCACAAAATAGTGATAAAAAAAGTATTTTCTGACCGTGAAATTTCTTGTGAATGTGAATTAACAGAACTTTCTTTATATGTAAGCTAAATGCCGTTAACGTTCTTTTATCCCTTGAAAAAATTTTAAGCAATATTGGGGGCGTGCTATCGTTTTGCTTGGGGGTGTACGTTTGCAGGGTTAATTTTGTGCCCACGTTTTTCGCTTATTGTTGTTTGTTATTTATTTTTATTGAATTGGAACTGTTTTTGTAAGTTTTTCGTAACACACATTCTGTACTTACATTTACAACGAATATATCACCTTCTGCAGGCCGAAAAAGCGCAGAAACATTGGCTTATGATCATATTGTTAATTTTTGCCCTATGTACGTCGAATTTTGCGAGTGACTGTACATATAAAAGGCCGATAATGATGATTGTTGGTGCAGCTCATTATGTGCAACTAACTGAGGTTCAGCCCTCTCTTTGTTCTTGACGATAATAGTTTTCTTTAGTTTTATTAATCGGAAAAAGTTTAATATTAGAAACATCGATGTTCATAACCTTGAACCTTACCGGTGCGTGCGACAAAGATGCTCTGTAATGTGACATTTCAGTTCTATTCACAAACCTGTGTAGACTGTAGCGATGGCCCCGTTAATTAAAGTACTACAACCCGATGTTTTCCTTTTCTTGTGTTTTCCATCAGGGCGTATTTCCTTCATTAATTTCCATTCTGTCCATCCTTCCAATAAATCTAAAATTTTCCATGGACGACCGAACTTTCTCGTGTAAACAGCGAACGGCAAAGCTATTTATCCCAGTTTGCAAACTGTAATATTTCTTCGTAAAATCTTTAGACGCTTCAAAAGCAAAACGCATTATATCTTTGAAAGTATTTACATAAATATTTATATGGAACCGTTCACTTTTGTATTCGGGGATACGAAAAATCCAGAACGCTTGACTCGGGCGAATGTATGCAATTTTAACATGGAAGCGGATTTTTATGGAAATTCTTGCTAAATGGATTAGGTGGCGGCTGACTAACTGTAGATAACCGGATTTGACGAGGACCTTTTCCTTTGGATATCACGGAACTATCAGAGCGAAATTATTGCGAACTTCCCAAAAGTTTATTTGCAAATGTGGAAATTAGATAAGGCATCCGGCATTAAACAACTTCCTATTTCTTCGAGATTTTAGGGAGTAGCGACATCTCGACAAAACCCGATTTAGTTTGAATTGGAACTTGGAACAAAGTAGGGAAACTTTTAATTATATTTTTCGAGCTTATCTTCCGCTCACAGCTCTAATGTTTCAAGTGCTTTGTAGAGTGTACCAGTCTTTATTACATTTTCTTTAATAAAATATTGCAGCTGATTGTAGAAGTGGCTTGTTAATATTCGTGTCGAGTACGCACTCAAACCGGCTGAAATCAACTTGGAAAGAAACACCGCCAACAAAAGCCGGTTAAGACTTTAATTCTTGCAGCTTGCCAGCTGGAAGAATAAAACTTTTAATTAATTTTTCAGTTCACCTTTGGATTTTTCCATAGCGAAATCCTAGAAGCAAATATTGAAAAAATATTGCATGGCCGGTATTGAAGCTGACCTTTGCATGGTGCTAAAATCGCCATCAATCCGTAGTTATACCATGTTTCTGCAGTAAAAAATAAGTTTACACATGAACGGTTTTCGATTGACTTTAAGGATTTTATCCAGTTTTCCGCTTTCCCTTTGTGAACAAGTTCGAGAAACACAACGTTAACAAAGTTTTTGTAAACTTGTTTGCCAATTTGTATGGGCACTAGAATAAGGGCTTCAGTAAACATCGTAATCGGAAATCTAATAAATAATGTATTTTTTCTATTTTGTGGACGATAATAGAACTTCCGTAACAGTAAGTTTTACCTGTATTGATATTTTTTTTAGCAAAATATGACACTTGCACGGAAATACGCCTACAGCAGCGGCGAAGAGTGGATAGACGAACAGAAATTTTCAATGAAATCATGCATATGTTAATTGATCTGCTTCCTATGCATGTACATATGGTAGTTCTCGCAAAACACGTTATAAAAAATGATAAAAAAATGTCGATAAAGTTACATTGGTGTCGTGGTAAAAAAATTAATCTTTGGAATTCACCTGGCCAGAAGCAGATAGAGGTGGTAAAAACAGTTAAATTTACTTTAAATTCTTGAGATATTAGAAAAATAGTGAAACAATTTGCGTTTGGCTTATAGTCTATAACGTGTCTCGTGGTGTAAACATGTCCATTGATTTGAAAGAGCGAATTGTTAAAGCTTTTAATGGGGGTGAACGGCAAGCGCAAATTGCCCGCAGGTTCGATGTTAAAAAAGGCACTATTTGGGCTACAATAAAAAGATGTCAAAGAACTGGATCAATTAACCCGAAACTAAAAATTGGATGACGAGGGAAGCTAAACAAAAGAGATATGCGGAAGATAAAGACTATTCATTCGAAAAATCAATTCATGTATTCTGAGAAAATTCGATCAGAACTGGAAGTTTTCGGAGTTTCTGTGTTTTCAAGGTCTCAAAGACAAACATTAATCGAAGAGAAACTATTTCCACGTAGGCCAGCAAAAAAACACTTTTTAGTAATAAAAATCAGAAGGTCCGAATGGAATGTGCCAGACTACGTACTCATTGGTTCAAATGAGATTGGGAACGAGTTTGCTGGAGAGATGAATCTAAGTTCAATTTGTTTAATTTCGATGGCAGAGAATGCATTAGACGTCCGACTGGTCAGCGATTAAACCCTAAATACACCATACCCACGGTTAAGCATACAGGAGGATACAGGTAATGATATGGGGATGTTTCAGCGGTTTCGGTATTGGCCCTTTACATAGCATAAATCGAATCATGGACGGATTTGTGTTCATGGACCGGCTTCATGATATTATGTTATATTATGTTGAAGACAATTTCCCCTTAAGATGCCAGTTTCAACACGACCCCAAACATTCTTCAAAGTTAGTTAAACGATTTCTCGAAGGAGAAAAATTGACGATTTTGATGTGGCCTTTCCAGTCGCCCGATCTGAATCCCATAGAAAACCTGTGGCGAACTGTTGGTTGAGGATTGAGAGATGAAAATTATTCAAATTGCGATTATCTGTTTACCGAAATACAAGAAATGTGGCAAAATACTGATCCATAAATATTAAACAAATTGATTGAATCGATGCCTCGTCGATGTCAGGCAGTCAATGGCATTATTGGGTATTTTACCGAACATTAGTGCGTCGAGAAAGGTCCCAATTGATTTTTGGAATACTTTGGATTGAATTGTTACGTTTTTATCTTCACTTTTAAATTGTCTATCTATTTTTGACCATGTGAATGCCAAAAATTTGTTTTTTTATTGACGACAAAGTAACTTTTTTATCTACATTTGTTTATTATTTTTATAACGTGTTTTGCGAGAAATGCCATATGTACATGCATAGGAAGCAGGTTAATTAACATATGCATGATTTAAATGAAAAATTCTGTTTGTTTATCTACTTTTGGCCGCTGCTGTATTTTTGGGTACTCAGTGTTCTCAAATATCAATGCATTCTACGCAAAAAGTTAATATTGCTGAGGGAACTGAGAATAATTCTTTGAAAGTTAATATAAAATACTCAGAAGGGCGAATAATATTATATTATAGGGAACCAAATCGTGTGGTAATTGACTGAATGAAAACGTCTACTGGGAAAGAGCAAATTCAGGTTAAATCGCTTAAATATAATTCATGTAAGAAAAATGAATCCGTAATTTTTGGCAAATATTGCACCGTCAGCTTTCAGCTCAATTTGCATTCGTGCAAATTTCCCAAAAATTATCGATAATTTTCGTTGCATTGATAAAGTTACCTTTGAGTTACAACTTTATTCAGCCAAATGATCAAATTTGTAAAACTAATATATCATTCCCTTAGACGTGTATTCCAGGAATCTCCATCACGACGAGCAGACAGGCACTTTAAATTTTAATAGGAGTCTATTAAGATTTATCCCGGACACCTGGGGTGTGTCCAGGTCTGGGAAACTGGCTGTCCTATCGTACCCCTTGGCAAAATTAATTCCAGCAAAATATGAGCGCGTCTCGTGTCTAGGTAACGAGCGTGTACATAGCAATTTATTTGGTATATTATGAGACAATCATATACCTACACAGGCTGCGTGACTACGTTCCATTTAGACACGGGTTTAATTTAGGAAAGTTAATTGTTTCCCGTGTGGCCTAAAGGTGTTTCACTTTCGACGGGAAATTGATAAATCCATTAGCGGGAAGTCTTGGTAAACTTTGGTTAAGTACAAAGAGCGGCTCAAGCTCGGAGCACTTTTTATGTATTTATTGAGGGGCGGAGAAAAGCGGAACACTTTTCGTTAAAAGTCATCGGGTTCGCTTAAAATTCTTTTTCGTATGCAGAGAATTCGACTGAAAGTCCTGTGGATTTTGAGAGTAAATGGAGTTGGCATAAGCATTAATGAGATTTGGAAGCTTTATTTGCACGTTCGTGTAGAAATCAGTGACATTTTAAGGGCAGGAAACTTTTTTCGAAAATTCAACAAAACGAGCACAATGACCCGAATGGAAAATTGATTACGGAGCTGAAAAATTCAGTTGTTCCTTTTAGTGCTATTAGAGCAGAATTATTAATGTGATATTAACTTCACTAGCAGCATAATAACTTCTATCGACGTTCAGACGCTGATTATGGCGCTACCTCTCTTAGTTATTACTTCCTCGAATTTAATCTTCCTGCTAAGTTTACTACCACTTTAAATGGTGGACTTGTCCTGGGAGTATTTTAAAATCCTATTTGTAATTGTTACATGCCGTTAAGTCCGAAGTATCAATTTCCGGATCCACGTTTATAGGACTTTTTTCATACTGCGGGATGCAGAACATACGAGAGAATTCTTTGAATAGTACTTCGCCACATTTTATTTATGCATGGTAAAGTAGTTAAGCTTTTATTACCCGGAAGAAACGAATTCCTAAGGGAATCCTGAAAATCACAGATGAAATCGAAGATGTGAGGTTGGATGCGAGCAGTGTCAGTAACGGGCCGAAAGTAGCTCTTCACTTCGCATTTCACCACTGTCTTTGACGTGAAATTTAGATTGAAGTGTCCATCAATTTTATTCATAAATTTCTTTGAAAGTCGACCTTAAATTTTTAGAAATTTTTCAGTTTCCGTCAAAGTGACATCGGAAAGTAGGTGTAGAAAAAAAAACACTGGTAATATCTGCCTGCCTTACTGGTCTGATTATCGTATATGATAGTGTTATATAATCTAGTGTAGATAATTTAATTATTTAAAGCGCATTTTGTCTGATATCTCAGACTAGGAAATGCCTACCAAGTCATGTACCACGTGCGCTAAAAATGTTCCTGTGGTACTATCTTATTTTAAAAATAATCATTCTGACATTTCCTTAAAATTAAGCGTCATCTCCTTTCTGCACGAGCTATGCGAACTCACAATGCATTTCCTAATTCCAAATTCATAGTGTCGTTCCTCCCACAATGTAAGGTGCCCAACAATCCACAAAAAAACCCGGCAAGATTTTGTAGCCATAGAGGCTAACCATAAAAATCTGAGAAAATCTGTTTATGTTCCAGAACACATTTCTCATTCGTCTTCTACTCCTGTCGTTTCCGCGAACTGTTATGCAGAAGAAGGCAAACCTGGATTAAATTCCAGAGAGGCGTTTTGGTTATAGAATATATTTAAAAATTGCATTTCATCCTTTTCACCATCGCTGTTTACCATCAAAAATCTGATATTAACCATAAGTAACAGTTGAATGATGGTAATCCACGACATGCCTCTGTTATTTGAACACTTGAGGCTTTCTTTAATGATCAGCCCACCTGTTGATGCTCATAGTCGTTGCACCACAAGATATATGTTTTATGGATCTAAATCTAATAAAATATACTTTTAAATTTGTTCTATAAACTCTTTGATTTTATTTTTTGATCTAATCGTTGTTGTACAAAAGTGTATTGAAAATTTGTTCGAAGATATGAAGATTCCCTTACACTCGTGGTTTTGGAGGAGCTATATATTTTTCTCCCTTTGATCTTGTTAATAGAAATACAAAACAGTTTCCTTGTGCGCTGAGATTTAATTTCTTTTGCATGATTGCTGGAATAACGATTTTTTATGCGAATTTACTGAGCCATTTCTGTAGTTCATTTGACGCCAAGTGTAAAATCAGTGCAAAAATTCGGTTTTATAGTAGCAGAACTGTTTGCGGAATTAACGGTCAGGAAGCATACCAGGAAAATGTGGATATTCAGTTAAGTTTCATTCGCCATTGCTTTCCATCTCTCCAAGTTTTCAGTTAGCAGTTTGATTGCAAAAAGGTAGCAATTTAATTTCAAGTTATCACTTTGATTACAAAAATAGAAGACATCAGGAAGAAGTGTGTTTACTTAACTTGGTTTAATAGCAAAATTTGTGTCTTCACGGTCCCCCAAATGTATTCTTATGGCCTGGGTTTTGAATGGTTTACGTCTCGCACTCACAGGGAAGTTTTTTTAATCCACGGTTTTTCGCATATGTGCCGGTTAACCATTGGTCATTATATAATTGGACTTCTGGTATTAAAACTTGGCTGACCTCAGTCCAACACATTTTTTTTTTTTTTTTTTTTGGTAAAAGAGACCGCAAAGTGGTGATTTTACGGGAAATTTTATTTGTAGGCCTCGCGACATGAATTTTACCGTCTGCATAGCGTCAGCGACGAACGTAACGGTTGGTTGTGTTGCTATGAATTACTTTGCTTTTGGCGTGTCGTGACTTTTATTTAATATTTAGCGTTTTCCTTTATTTGTGTTCAATTAATTTAATTCTATGTTATTTTGAAATGGGAAATAGTGCACGGTTAAGGTAAATGTAGTTTTCGAAAAAAAAGAGTATTTCTAATGAAAGCGAACTTAGGAAACAATGAGTTTTTGGCTGCAAAAGTTTAGAGAGAAGTGAACTTTCATGCGATTTTGATGGTTTAAGGGAAAGCCGTAAAACACTGTATGAGAAACCGATTTTGAGAACCTATCCAGCAGAAAAAGCTTTCAGTATACCGGGTGATTGAAGAAGATGGGTCGTGTTTATAACTTTTTCGTTTTTAAACTTAGAAAGGTTGAATTTGGAGGGAAGCAATATTAGAATAGAGCCGATTGATTAATGGCGTTTATCTAGCACTTCCGGTTCCACCGGATATGACCTCAACATGAGGTTTTTAAACGAAATGCCCTAAAATTTTATATTTTTTTTGGAATCTGGAAGTCATTTTTAATCTAAAAATATATCATATAAAAAAAAATATATATTTTTTTGTGTTTCGCTCATATCGAGCTCCGCCTCTGAAGCAAACGTAATAGACACAATTCTAAGTCAGGATTATGGGAAAAATACTAATTTGTCATTTTATTGAATACTTTTTCTTTTATAAGCAATTTAAATTTCGAGAAACAATTTTTGACCATTTAACTTCCGTTTTTCAAATTGCAAATTGGTGGATCATTACGATTTTCTAAAAGACGATTTTTTCCCGAATTTTTCGATATCAAACAGAAAGTGTGTTCATTTAGAAAGGAACCGTTAATTCGTTAAATACATTCAATTTTAGAAAAAAATACTTTGATCGCGGAGTACGTCATAGCGGTCTTCCAAAGGACAGAACAAAAAGAATAAAATAGTTCTACTTATAGAAATTCTGTGCAGTCGTGACAACGCAGACAAATTAAATTATAAAAAAATGCAAAAATATGCTAAAAGTGAAAAAACTGATATGCTGTTAGTATTTGGAGAATATCGTCAAACGTTTCCACTTAGAAATTATCCAGGCCGCCACTATTTTAAAAATTACTGACTGAAATGAAAACGGGAAATGCTAATGAAGAGGAAAACTTTATTATCAGTGAAGACAACGAAATCGAATCAGAAATCAGTGGTGTAGCTCGACATGGAAAACCCACAAAAAATATACGTTTTAAAATGACATATTTTTAAACTAAAAATTAACTTTAGGTTCCAAAAAAGTTCAAATTTATAGGGCATTACATTTAAAAATTTGAAATTGAGGTCATTTCCGTTTAAACCGGAAGAGCTACATAAACGTCATTAACGTCAATCAATTAGCTATATTCTCGTATAACTTCCCGCCAAATTTCAACTTTCTAAGTTTAAAAAGAAAAAAATTATAAGGGCGTGCCACCTTGTTGAATCACCCGGTATACTTGCATTGTAACATCAATTAACCTCTACTTTTTACTGTGTATTTATTTGAATGATTTTAGGAAAAATCATGCGTGTAGTTCGAACACAAATTGTTGCCGTTCTCGAGAATTGCCCTCATGTTGCACGCTCATCGAGCAAGAGTGTAGTAATTACTGCAATTAATACGCAAATAACTACTCTGTTTTTCGGTTATTGAACTCCGACTAGTGTGCCAAAATTGATTTTGCGCCCATTGAAAAATGAATTCCAAAAATTAAAAATCGTATTAATCCCGTGTGCTATTTCTAACTTCTTTCTGCAAATTTTGTTAGGTGCCTCAGTTTTTTCTGTTTTATATTGAATTTTCGGGGCAAAGCTCCTAATAGATACCTTACACCGCCCTAAATTTCGCCTTTAACGGGAAATAGGGGCTGCATAGACGCTGCATGCAATTTATTTTGCTTATTAAAAATTTACACCACAATGAATACACCCTATGAGCAATTTAATTTTATACTCATAAATTGTGAACCCTGGCTGGGGAAAGCCATATCGAATTTCCCGCTGAGGAGCATTTAACCGAAGATCTTTTCCTGGGTATATTTAATAATAAATCAGGTTACTTTTAGGATTTTACGACGGAAAGTTCACTTTTGTTAACAATTCGCATTCATAAAAATTTCAGCGAATCATCGCATTAGGGTGCAAATGGGAAAATCTTGTAATAAAAGAAGGTGCGACGTACCAATGATAATTAAAAGCCATGTGGGGGGTCGGCTATCACGCTATTCGGGCAATCGAGTGGAGTGTCAGCTGTCAGCGCAAAAATTCTCTGGTCGCGTCACAGGTGCAGTGCTGGTTATTTACTGATCTATTATCTCTAGCAAAATCTAATAGGTATGGGAATTGAAAATAAATTTCCTCCTCCGTATTAATTGGCCTCAGCTAATTGGCGAAGCGATATTCGCAACAGCGCAATAAATAGCTGATTTAGCTGTGGACATTTTAAGGTGCCAATCTCTCCGAAATAAAAGCCATTCGAATTCTCCGAACAATCTACAGGAAAATTTTATCTCGCAATATTTCTTGATAACAATACCATATTATACACCAAGGTTGTGAAGTGCATCATTATGGCCCTAACGTTAAGTTTAAATCATGAGACGTGCAGCGCCCGGGGATTTCACACGTGAGGATCATGAGCGTTGCACAACCGCAGTGCACCTCGGACTGTTTCACTACATGATTTGATAAAATTGCGGATACACTTAAGAAGAATAAGTTAAATTGGGACACACAAAGAGACGACGACTCTCGAATCGTAACATCAACAATTCTGTATCGTCTCGAGAATTCAGATAGGGCAGAGTGGTATTGATTATTCTTTAGGACACTCGCCATAGTAGCTCGATAAACTGATAAGGTTTACAGTGGCTGAGGTTAGAAGATGATCGGGCGAGTTCAGGTCGAGTCGAGCTCGTGTTTTGAACTTCTCTTACCCAATTTTCACAAGTGAAAAATGTCCGAAGACACGTTTCTTCGAGAACCGGTGACGTGTGCGGTCACGTAAAATTGTTAATTTTAAACTCGTTCCCACGTTTCCATATTCTTCATTTACGGATTAACCTGGGCCATGCTGAAATAGAAAACAACTGAATTTATTAAACTCCGAAACCTCGCTTTATAAAAGCATAAAATCATTTTTCAGCATGTTTTTACATAATCTGCCATTTTCCCATCAGCAGGAATGGTAGCATTGCAGGAAATATCACTGTTATCAAGCGTTGATTGATGCTCTTTCCTTTATTATTTTGATACATTTCCAGCAAATGTTTATCAATATTTTAAATTGCTAAAAATGAAATTTAAAATCTTTCAATTTGGAAACGTACGTGTTCAGAGCATATATGGTTAAATTTGTAAAATACTAAGACCGTATTTTAAATTATAGAATTTATTGTAACCGCAGGGTGGAAAGGAGGAAAAGGCTATTTGCTGTGACTGTTCACTATAAGGTCACAGGTTTTCATCTCTCTCAATCTATTCAAACTTATTGAAGGCGAAGTGAGATGCAATGCGTCGTGCCATGGCCAATTCTTATTTCCGAGAATATAGTGTTTATTGGTTATTTCTTTAACAGAAGCGATGGAAGAAATCAAAACGCAAATGAACAGAAGATGGCAATTTATAAAACCTCAGAACACTGTTAGGTCAGCCTACACGAATAGGTCTGCGGGACTGGCCCTCACAGAGAGATTTTTATTATTAGGGATGGGTATGTTTTATCGAATATTGTGGAGAGCAATAATATTTTTTGCGGAACGATCGCAGTTTACGGTTTTTGCTCTGAAAAAACACGAATGCCCCCTTTTTTTGTACAGTGCAGTTTTTATTTTTAACACTATTATCATGTCATATTTAATTTCACCCTCTGCTCTGTACAGGGTGATCCCGAAGTCGGAGTTATCCTTTCACCAGCGAATAGGGCTTTAAAAAAGATTTTTTTTCCCTTTGGCGCTTTTTCGAAAAACGGAGATGCAGGGTGTCAAAATTTGATTTAAACAATTAAAATTTGAAGTTTTATTTAAAAAATTGAATTTTTTTAATAATTGCCAAACTGCTTGAGATAACCGAACAAAATTTTGTAGGTGTCGATAGCTGCGCGAGAGGGAAATTCTTCAATAAATAAAATTATTTTTGGGTTTAGCTGTTGGGAACATGTAAAAAGTCGTTTAATATTTTTGAAAAAGGAAACGGACGCCGCTAATATAAAAAAAAAATAAATTATTATTAAATTTTAAAAAAATTGATTTTCACATTTTGTAAAAGTAAGTTCGGTTGTTATTCAGAAATTTAGCCAAAACTCAAAAACTGTTTAAACGGGCTTTCTGGTAAAAATCATCGAAGTGATAGTTCCAATGCAATTTGACTATCACTAACATCTACGAAATTTCGTTTAATTATCTCAAGTGGTTCGGCAATTGTTGATAAATTTTAATTGTCTAAACAAAATTTTGACACCCTGCATCCTCGTTGATGTTGATACTTCGAAGGAGCGCCAAAGGGAGGAAATATTATTTTTTGAAGTCCTGTCGCCGGTGAAAGGATAACTCCAACTTTGAAATCACCCTGTATATCGTGTAATCACTTCGCATTCTCCTCTGTACATCTACCCCGTGGACCAAAAGCTCAAAACTATTGAGTTATTCCGGGCATGCCAATTTATTAAGAAATGTCTCACTAAAATAAATTGTCAAATTCCTCCACTTCAGGATGGACTTAAATTGCCCTCGTACTCGAAAAAGCCAATATTTAGCATCTGTTGACCTACCCGACGACACGTAGAGGCAATTTCACGCATAGGATGAGCGCAACAAGAAAATTTGTGGCAGTGTTAAATTAAATCGAAATCCTGAATATTGCGGGTCTGATTTTACGTTTTATTTTTGATTTTGGGATCTTGCGATACTTCAGGGAGAACAAACGCCGAAATTCAAGCGTCCTCTTGAAAAATCAAATTTTCGTATATTCTTGGATTTTTGAAGGAAAGGTAATTGTGTCCTCATGTTTAGTGCATTTGTGGGTTTAAGTTGTTGGAAAGAGCCGAAAATAGTTTTCTTTCACGTAAACGTGTAATAATGGGATACCTGCTAGTGTTGAATCGTAAACTCTATGACGGCTGAACTAACATAAAAGCCATTCAACTTGTCAACATTGTTTTTGAACGTGTAGGAGCCTTTGTCGAGTTATAAACTGCACGACTCATTATTCTCGTCTAACTGAGGTCTGTACCTGCTACCCGATAAAATTGCTCAATAATAAATTCAAGTCGGCTTAATCGGCATAATTTGTACAAAGCACCTATAAAGTTTCCAGCTGGGAGAAAATGTAAATTTGGCTGATAAAAACTTTCTTAATTTTCTCGTGATGCGTCAACGAAGAAAACATCCTTGTTTAGGGCTTTATGAAGCCGGCGCTCCCCACTGTTTAAAACAATATTAAAACGCAATTTGGTAAACGAAACAGAACAGCCTGGGTAAACTTTAAATATTTGCTTAAGAGAAGAATAATTTTCGCTATTCTTCACAGAATAACAAGTTGGTTATATGGATAGTCGGTGGGTTATGTAGAAATACGCGTCCAGGAAAGGTGAAACCAGCACCTATTATTCCATTATTTCCCTTATTTGCATTAGAATTGTGAGCCATATAAAAGTAATGGTATCGTTCCACTACGTTCACCGCACCTTAATGGCCGTTTTAATCTAATAATCCTTTAAAATACAAGTGTAGCAAATGCTTTTCTTTCATGGCAGCTAAATTGGCAGTTAAACTGTAAGTATCCTTCATCAGACCTTCAGATAAGTGCTCGATTCTTTGTTATTAATATAATGTTCGAGGTTATTTCTATCATGGGTCTTGCACACTTTAAATGTACCTTGATTTAACGATATATGGGAATTACGGATTTTTTAAAATTATTATTAAAATTTTTTTCACTGCAACAGTTCCTCGGCACTTCTTAGATTTTTTTTTAACGATATTTCTACAGATTTTTTGAACACGACAATTTGTGAAGAAGTCTGGGTAATTATTCAAATTCTATTTGGGCACGGCAAACTTCCTCGACCACAGAAAAGTGAGTGGCCCGGAAATGGTTACTGATGAGTATTAGCTTTCTAACTCCTTCTGCAAACCAAAATTTTTCGTGATTTTGCAATAATTGCCGGTTTCAGTGGTGGCATATTAAGTGCATGTAAAATTGCCTGAAGTCGTGCACGAAGGTTTGTGCTCAGAAACGGCTTGAATGCGTTATTATTGTTATTATTATACGGCGAAGTGCTGGATTTGACCTTTTTAGAAAAGCAAAAATCCTAAACTCGAGATTTTTTTAAATTTTAGATGCACGAAATATATTTGGAGAACAGTTTTCTGAATAAATGGCACATTGTGCCACTAATGTCGAACACAGCACATTTCACATGAGTAAAACAGTTTAAACGCACGATTCGAAGGCGAGCGGTACGGTGACTTACGAGTTTGATAAGTGATTTTCGCACGTCTTTCCCTCTGCATTTTTGCTACGACGGCGGAGGCCTTCTTCTGCATACTCTTTGACATATTTTAGTAGAAGAATTGAAAAATAAGTTTCACGTTTAAAATGATAAAAAATGTTTTAAAAAGTGACAACATTTTTCATGCTCCACAATAATTTAAGCAAAAAACAAGAAAAAAAATTTAAAAATATATATATGTGCAGTCGCTTTTAATTGTCTTTCGAAAATTTCGAAATTCTTTTGATATAAAAATACTCACCGTGTGGCTTTATTTAACGGTCTCTGTATTTCCAACGGTTTTCCATAGTGAGAATCGAATTTGGGCACTCTGTGCATCGTTGGAAATTCAAATCGATACATGATCCAAGTACTTAAATCGTGATAGATCTCTCTCATGCGAGTTGACAACACACAGGTAAAATTGACCCTTTTTGTATATCTGCTTCGATGGGAACGGCTAGGCAACTTTATACGCTCTTATCCAGCTAAAATATGCCTCTGGTACTCAAATGGAAGAGATAGTTTCATATGGAAATGTACGCAATATCCATAGTTCGATACTCTAAACTTAAAGGCATAAGAAGTTTTCCACATCAAAAAATTATGTTGAATATAATGAAAGATGAATTCAAAACCGTATAATTATTTAGGTCTTTCAGTAAGGCGATTCCAATTTGACATGATTCTGCAGTAAAGAGAGAGAGAGGAAGGGGGGTCATACAAGTCCGCTGGCTCTGGCTGGGTTATTTGTTGGTAAATACTTGAGTTCCATTGGGCTTCTTTCACTATGGTTTGGGCATTGTACCCCTGTCACTTCAGCCTTCCTCAAAAATGCTGCTTAAACTTGTTGATGTCAAGTTTCAAGCTGTATTAAATTCTTCTGCGATTGATACTTTTAACAAGATCATTTTTGTGACTCAAAATAGACCGATACTGCACCTCAAATGCAATATTTATCTTGCACATATCGGGGCGGAAAGTTTGTGCTCCCTCTCTAATAATCATTTACTACTTGAATTTTTCAAATATCAATTCGTTAAGGGTTGCAATTTCAGGGGGAAATTGGAAAATTTACCAGAGCCATTTATGTACAGGGTGCTTCAAATCGCGGCGGATCAACTCTCGAATCTTGGAAACTATCGGAGATGGAGCATTGATGAAATTGTGGTGAAGTTGTTCAAAACTATTTAGTGAACAAAACGCTTGTATCGATTTGATGTAAAAAAAAATGATTCAGGTTCATTTTAAAGTATCTAGAGAGAACTGATTATTTGTAAAATCGGTTTTTGCTGTTGGCACTTTTCTCTGGTTGCCTATGAAATGCTCTAAATTACTTTTTCGAGTTTTAAAGGACACTGTTTTTGGATATATCGAATTCTGCGCATTTCCCTCCCTTTTTTTAACAGTTCAATAACAGGTTAATAATAACATGGCTCATTATTTACCTGAAGTGTTAATCGGCCTCAATGTCGTCATCATCTCCATTGTTGTTTTGTGTATGGTTGCCATGGAAACGTGATGGAATATTGTGATACGAGGCATGTTGCCTTTTATGTTTCGGATTTAGTTTAACTTGTTTTGAGTACGAAAAAAAAAACGAAATACTTATACGTCCCGACTTTATGCCTTTGTAATGAACGTAATTTCTTCAGCATGAACGGACATATTTTCGATCGCAATCTGGTTCCAATTAGGCATTCCGGGTACCCAGTTCCGGAATTGTGTAAAGAACATTTGAGAAGTGCATCTGTAACGATGAATTCAGGCGAGGCTTCAGAATCCCATCAAAGAGGCAAACTTGCTCTGCAGCACACCTATTTTAGGTGGCTACCAACTAAAACTTTTGATTGTTGCCTAGCTATATTTCCTCTAAGGAAATCTCACGGGAAATAGGTCGCTCAACCAAAGCCATCTTTTTTCGTACAACATACCTCAATCAACGTTCTCCCTCTTTTAGACCCCACATGAGCTATTGATCCAGACGGAATTAGCAATTAACTCAAAATTCTCGCACATCGCCCTTGATTAGCAAACGCTGATGGAAAGCTGGATTCATCGCCACATTTCGGATTAACACATTTACGTTTCCAGCTTTTTGATGACGCTCGTGTATTTATCCAGTTGAAATTTCTTTGTGTTTACTTTCTGCGTTAATTCTGCAGAGTTATATGTAAATCAATACCGACTCTCATTGAGAAAGCAAAAAAAAATTCTCTTTGATCGTTCAGACGTACAACATTTGCAATTAGTTGCGAATTGCATTCGATGGGTATTTGATCGTTATCAAAATGGACAGAGGCCGTTAATTAGTGAACTTTTGTTTACACTGCAGCAAAGTCCACTGTTCGTGAATGTTATCTTGCAGTAATTGCGTATTCGTTTAAAATAATATTGGAAAAACCCGCACAATCGGCATGAATTGAAGGGGGCTATTGAATTCGCAGTGGAGTTTAAAGTAAATGTGGAAAAGGTGGAAAAAAGCAATTCCGAGTGCGAAACATTGAAGTACGTGCCCTCGCAAATTCAACCCAATCGGAATAGCTAAATTGATAATTGTTACAACAATTAACGCAGAATGGCAACGATTGTCAACGTTTTCTTGGGAGATGTGTGGAGAAGCGTATGATCGTGTGTTCCTCGTACTCGCGTGTACTTTCGACGTCATCCTGATCGTGACCTTAAGACTCAAGAAGCATTCCCACATCTTGATCTGGAGCACGAAATGTATCATGGGTGACAAGATAAAGTTCGACATTAACAACGTGCGTTACATCGCGATATCTCGGTACATATTTATATGCATAAAAAATACAGAGCAATTTCTTAACACAATTTAACAGTAATTAAACAACTTTAATTAATATGAACAAGCACTTAGCGCAGTTTACCAAGGCAGAAAACTTAATAAAGCTTGCGATGTAAACACTGTTATGTTTAAGTATTATAAACTCCAGTATGGGAGTAGCAAGAACGTCCTCAAATATTTTACGGTTTTAATTAATTTCATAAGAGGGGACTTTCTAATTATGGCTTGTTTTCCAGGCTTCTAGAACTAATCCTAAAATTTGTTTGTCTTTTCGAAACTAATTAGAAGGGCTTAGTTATAGTGCGCATTAGATTTTTGTTGATTTTGTGCATACTGTTGGGTCCGGCGATTAGTAGTTCATTATCGCTTGATGAAGTAAGCGACAAAATCTGTTTATTGTCTCTGTGAGGGCTCCTATTCATTAACCATTCGCATCTCTGACAGCCATGCGTTTTTTTAAACAAACATTCCAATTCACCCTTCTATTGTTTTCAATTTGAAAGGAGACTTTCTGACCGACAGAATACAAAATAAGCTCCGAACAATGCGCGGGGAGTAATTAAGCATCAATAAAACCAACAAACTTGCTTCGTAATGGGAACTAAATTTCAGGCCCTGGAGCAAAAGGATGAAAGCAGTCCCATGAAAAAGCGGGATGAAGATTTACTCCATGTCCGTTTCTTGTCATATTCTTGTTGCTAAATGAAAATTAGTTACAGGACGCACTGCGGGAATTCTAGCTGATTACTACAATATTAAGACTAAGAATTCTTCGACCCAAACAGCTCTACAATTAACGGTAGCGGACCTGTGTTGTAAGGGCGAATATGTTGTCGCAAAAGCAGTTTTACTGGACCACGACCTGAAAATAACCCTATTATGTCTCGACCGCTATTACATCGCGAACACTGTTATATTACGAACGCTATTACATGCCGAACACTGGGCATCCTACTCTGCCTGCACCAAAATCACTTCGAGTTTCTCTTCGAAAAGTAGCTGTTCGATTTGTTTACCTTATTGTTTATGTGACACATTTTGTTACTGTAAAACTGTTTTTGTTGCATGGAAACGTTTCAAAAGTGAAGGTTCCTATTAACGTGTGAAGCGAATTTCCTTAATTAGCGTCTTTTAGCAAGAATAAAAAGAAACAAATTTTTCCTGTTTTCACCCGTGTTGACTCAATCTGTGAAAGATTGAGGGTTGCCATTTCAAATTACAAACTTGGCCCCGCGCCCCTCTCGCGCGGGGGGTGGGATCAACTTTAGCACCAATACATTTTCCCCTGAGAGGGATTAAAGCTTGATACTAAACATGCCTTGAAAGGATGCCTAGCATTCGAGATATTTCGATATTCCAGGTTAAATGTTGCACATTGTATGTTGAGATATGATGAATGTGCCATCTTGTACCTTCGCATTAATCCATGTACCCGGGCCACAAAACTAATGACATTAGCGAAGAGGCTTTATTTAGCATAAAACAGAGTGGAAAGTTAAAACTAATTAGAAAACAAGGACGCCTACATCATACGGCACAGCTTAACGGTTTTAAAATGAACTTTAACTAACAAAAAGTGGGATGGTTGGGAGCCAGGCGCAGAACATAATTAATGGCGGAATAGTGTCGCAACATGAGGTGAGGCAGTGATTTTTGTTCCATCACTTGACTCCACAAAATACAGGGAAAACTTGTTTTTCCGTCCCCAACTGCTATTGCTTTTACCCTTAATTTTGTGTTTTACCGGGTACTATTTTCCGAATAATATTAGGATAAACGATCGTCGCCCTGTTACATAAATTTGCTTAATGTGATTTAAACCGCAATTCAATATCTTATGTGCTTCGTGCATCGTCATGGAAAAGCTTTTAATTAACGCAACTTACGGAGTGGCAGCTTGGGCCTTAATTTGACACAATGTGACGAACGTATTATTGATTTTTTGACTATTTTTAATGTATCTATTTTATGTGGAGGATTAGGACAAAGGATTAAAATAAACCTGTAAAAAGTTCGGTTGGTGTAACTTTTCAATTAATGGAATTTTTTTTAATATATACTCACATGCATCGTGGTTTGCTTTGTAGGGCGAATTATTCGTTCTGGATAACATAAAATGTGACAATTTTTGGAGGAAGCAATATATTTTTATACCGTATAAAATAAATTTATGTGACGTTGCAAAATTTTAATGGTTCGCCATATTACGTACAACAAATATGAATTTTTGTATCCCACGTTGGACTGCAAGCCCATATCTCTCAAAGTTTTTAACTGATTTTTTTATTAAAATCCTTTGGCAGGCTAACGCATTTTGACACAGTAAAACTGTGTTTTCTGTAAAACTTTCATCATCTCATTACAAATTAGGTTTGTACATTGCACTGTTTGTAACATGTTGCGGTTGGGAAACTACTTTTCTGTAAACGGGCCTACTTTACAACACTGGAAATGTTTGAGTTGTAAAAGCTCTCTATGTATATGAACATTACTTTTCACAACATCTTCGGCATTTCTAAGTCTCTTGTGTGGCACTTTGCTATTTCTTCATGTTGTTTACGTATTCGTTTATCCTTATCGTTCAGAATGTTTCAAGGAAATGTTGAGTCGAACATATTTCAGTTGAGTTGCAGAGTATGATCAATATTTTCACGTGAACATCAATGGAAAACCTTAAGGTGAAGGTTATTCTTGTTGCTCGTATCGTTGCCGTTGTTGAATCTACTTTCAATCACAGAGCTTCTTCGTACTCTCCACATTATGATTAGATGTGACATATTCCAGGAGAAACATTAGATCTACTTAAATTTTCTCCTGATACTTGGCACAACTCGATGGAGTATCACCCACACGTTTTGCATCACTGTTACTCGAACTATCATGTTGAAATTTATTTTTATTTATTTATTTCACCTTGTAGAGACGAACGTAATAAAATTCTTATTTAATTAGTTGCGAATGTGTGAGGGACGCGTCATCAAATGATCAGTTAGTGAAGTCTCCCCTCTATTAATGTTGGAGTTTTTGATATTAAGACTCAACGTTGCGAAAAGTTTGTTGGTCTACTAGTCCCGAGGATTGACGTTTTGATGAAAATAAGAGAAATTAAGTTATAACTAAAAGCAAATCTAGCGATGCAAGATGCTACAAGTGCAGTTTTTCGAAATTGAAATACTAGAGCTTTCCTCTTGACATTACAAGATTGGATCGCAAGAGGAATATGGCAATATTAAACATTATTTAATACCATCGATAATTTCTTCGCATTTCTTGTTTGCACATTTATGAACATTTCCTCGGAGAGCTTCCTGAAGGGTACGACCTTTTGCGATTTTCCCTTTCCGTGTAGTGCATTCGGTTTGACTTTAACCGTACCTACAAACACTTAACTTTCCGCTACTACCCCTTAATCAATTACGTGATTACGTGATAAGTAATCTGCGCTAATAACGTAGAGGTTTTGCAATTTGCTTAAGCTAATGAAGATGCTACCACAATAGAATGTGCTCACTAAATCCGCCTATTAACCAATGTATTAATTTTCACTGTTATCAGTATAATTCGCTTCAGGGATAGTATTTATTGATAGAGTTATGTGTTGATCGGGTAAATTATGTCCCGAATGTTAATTATTCCGGATTATGAACAAGACTGTGGGAAATAATTATCCTGCACGTAATTAAACCGAACATGGTGACCAGATGCAGTTACATGGGAATGGATCATGCTAATAATTGCCTGTTTGTTGATCAGATTTATAGTTGCGACGAATTTACATAATTATTGAAATTTCATGGAGAGTTTTATTAAATTAGGACGGTATAACTTAAAATTCCTCGTTTCTTTTGCTGCAGCTCTGCTTTATAAGTAAGAAGCCTCAACATCTCCGAGGTCTAGTCGTCATTATCAGGGTTAATTAGACGCCCATTCAGCACAAAGACCGTTTTGAAAAGACTGCCCTTAGTTATGTTTTATTTAGAATTTCTTAATTATTTTTTAGGCAAGCTGCTTTCAACTGTTTTAATTAAGGGACATTGGGTCGTGAGGAATGAGGATTATTTTTAATTTGGCTGAATAAAGATTTGGTAATTACTAAAGGGGTATGAACATTAGTCGGTTTTTAATTAACTTTAAATAGTCTTGTTCATTATGAGGCAATTAAGAGGCTGGTTGGCTTTAATGAGTGGGTGTGGCCAGTATGTGATTGACTACGTATGACAGAGTTTTAGTCCGGACAGTTTCACACACGCGTCGATTTTTGTTTTTTTTTATTAAGGAGGGGGCAACAAGAGGTCTTTATCGCCAAGGGTAGCTCTTCAGGGCGTCTGAGAACCGCCTGAAATCTGAAAAGTGCAGGAAAATTATATTTGGAAATAATTGTCAATGTTATGAAATATTTCCCTTCGACAACGCTAACATCGAACCCTTTTTTCGATGTATGATAGTCGTAACGTTCGAACGGTCTGAAATGTGACCGAATGGCTTTTGCATTGCGAGTTAAATTTTTTGGGCGACGTCGAGACTCCAGATGGGACATGTTTCGAAAACTTATAAAAAATTTTACAAATCTCAAATCAGACACGCCAATTTGCGTTGAAAAACTGAAATAGGAAGGGGAACGCCGTTTCGTCATGTTTCATATTGCTCAGATGTTGCAACGGTCGAAGTTCAAAAAGATCCGTATTTCAAGTGTCGATATTTCCCCAACAGTTGGTACTAGAAATAATTCGGTTTATGCCAAACAATCGTACAAATTTCGGTGGATTGAAGCAATTACAGAAAGACTCGCACTTCCAAGAGTTGTATGCCGCATTACCGTCGTTACGTCACACCGCCAATGGTATAGTTTTTTTGGGCGACCTTTTGGGTTTTTTTTTTAGTCATTCCTGAATTCGAGGGTTGTTACTCACAAGATAAAAGCTACGTGACACTTGCGGCTCTTTAAGCACTAGTTCTCGTGTCTGTCTTTTTAAAACATTTTGTTAACTGCTGCTGTTCTGAAAGCTTTGTATTATTTTAAAACTGCTCAAATCATCATGTTAATTATTTATTTACAAAGCCGAGTTTAGTTTCAAGTAGCTTAATTACAGCAAACGATCCTCTTTGTAATAAATCCGACAAAAATAAAGTGCTAAACTGACGAATCCCTTTTTTATCCATCTGAACCCTAAAATTTAAAAGCGCCCCGCGGCTACAAACACAAAGGCGCCATTTACAGCGTCCCTTAATTTATCTCGCTTTGCTTTTCACTTATTTAAAATTTTTCCAACTGTTTTATTTATCAGTAAATTGAACTCGTCTTTACATTAGCACGATCCCTATTTGTTCTGTGCCATTCGCGCCAGTCAATATATGATGTCCCGCTTATATAAATGTTACTCGGGACCAAGAGCCATATCGTTGATGTGCCGTTAACACTAATGCGAAGGTCGTTTCCAGACAAACCAAGAACTTTGCGACCTCGGGTTAGTTAAATCAGACTACTCGACGTTTCCATGACAATTTCCCTCACTTTGAAGCACCAATAAAAATTGTCGATGTGCCAGCAACCGTCCTAGGTATCGTACTCTTTTCCGAAAAGACGCAGTAAAAAAGCCACATTGAAAAGACCAAATTGAATAGACCACGTTATTCTAGCAACTAGTCAGAAACGTTTTTCAGCTGTCATAAAAGATTTCAGTAAAGTACTCTCGGGGGTTAAATCCGTCCCCAATTCGAGACCAACTGCTAGTCTTTGCAATTGTCCAATAAAATATGCTTCTAAGGTTACTATTTTATCGAATCCCGCCGATTTAACTCCAAAAAATGTGATTTTCATCAGGAATTCTTTCTATGGGACATTTTTTTTTTAATTTTAAAATCAAATAAAAAACCACTGGAACTAATGCTGTTGTGGTCTTTTTAGATTACATACGAAAACTTGTCCAGTAGAAATGTTTGAAAATGGTTTTTAGTTAAAACAACTTCGCTATTGCTGTGTTACTGAAAATCAGCCTATAATTAAAGCTTAAAATACATTAATTATTTGGCCCTTAATGAGATTCTGAGTTCCCAAACAACGTTCATTATAAAAGTAATATCATAAATAATTTTTTGTTCAGTAGTAACTAGTGACTAATATCGAGTGTCCATGCGGACCCTGGACATAGGGAATTAACATGGAAAATCGTTTTTTATTTTTTTACGCCTCCACGGATTATCCAAATGAAAACTTTTACATGGAGGCTATGGTTCTGCAATTTTTTCGTTCTTCTCATTGGAACCATTTTGGCTGAGTTCTCAGGAGTTCTCCTCCAGACTTCAAAAATTTGAGTGTCGCACCTAACAGTTCGAGGCCACCAACGGTCAGCGTCAAGACTTTGTGTTTGTTTAATTTTAACCTGAATGCAAAAAGTATAAACCGATTTCCCATGCTGATCTCCTATCTTCTGAGTTCGCCTGGTATATGTATGTGTAATCATCTAATTGCTTGTTCCTTAATGTTTGAGTTGGGAACTCAAATACAGCGATGTTTACGACAAATTACAAGCTGCAATTGCGATCATTCATAACCAAAAATTCCTCATTAATTCTATTGTTCCCACACGAGGGGTGGTTTTTACATTCCCCTTAAGCATGAGAACGATAGACTGGATCAAGAAGAGGAGTCGGAGTTTTCGGTCTAGTTTCCTTGTTGTTAACTGGTTAAATATAGATTTACATTGGTTCGATAGTAGCTATAATGCATAATTAACAAAATTGTTCTGCTTTCGATATTTTATCTATACAGGGTGAGTCGGGAGGATCGTGCCAAACTTTAGGAGCGTGTTGTACATGAAAAATAAATGTAAAAAAACTCATATGTTGTTATCCGATTTTCGTTTGTTTACAAGTTATAGCGTAAATAAAATTAAAACATAAAATTAAAAAAATTTATAAATTTCATAAGAAATTCCATAAATTAACGTTTGGATATCATAGTAAATGTTTAAAAATATTGCCATTAACTTCTAAACATTTTCGGCTTCGTCTATGAAGAGCATTCGTTGCGCTCCTGATTGTTTCATGTCTTTCTTCAATAGCAGCTGCAGCATTTCTAATGCGTTGAATTAGTGCATCTTGAATGTCCACCTTTACTCTGTACACTTCAGTTTTAAACCAACCCCGCAAACAATAGTCTAGTGATGTGAGGTCTGGAGACCTTGGAGACCAACTAATAGGGCCACCACGACCAATCCAACGTCCAGGAAAGGTACGTTTATGGTAAATAGAATCCTAGTTAAAAAATTTCACATTTATTTTTCATGTACTACACGCTCCTGAAGTTTGACACGATCCTCCCGGCTCACCCTGTATAATATTATTAGGTTTTTGTTGGAAAAGTGTTAAAAATTTTATACTGTTTAAAAACGTTTTGCGATGGCTTTTGATAATTTTTTCTAAGACATGTATACCCTGTTTTGGACGTGCGCATGCGTTTAAATGGTTTTTGGGCGTTTTTGGAAACCTTTCGAAATCGAAACACACAAGTGTCGGCCATTTTAGTATGGAAATCGTCGGTACTTCGTAATGTTTACAAGAATCTGGGGAGCGAATTTGGTACGTTTCTGAAAGATCATTGGACTTATTTTCCAAAGAGATTCGGTTCCTTGCGGCCAGAAGTAAATGGAGTCTCAGTCAATTGAACATAGTGGTTCTTAAGATTTCGGAGCTTCTCGTAAATCCCTCGTAAGGTCCAATTTTTGGTATTCTCTGGAAGGGGCGCTGTAGAATCATTTCTCTCGGAAATTTACCCCCGTTTTCATCGATTTCTCGAGTGATTTGTGGAACTTTTCGAAAACTGGAATATAAAAATATCGACCATTTCAGCGTAGTAATACCCGAAATTGCCTCATTTTCTAAACCTTAAAAGGGCAATTTTCAAGAGGCGGTACAAAGGAAGAGAAATGATCATTTACTATTGAGTGCGAACAAACTTGTCCACTAATAATGAACTGCGGCAAACTTACCCACAATACAATATAATCCCTATAGAAAAGTGCAGTTCGAGGTTTGGTCATTTAATCACTTTTTCGGTTTTCCTGACGTTAATGTTGCTTTTAGCAACTCAGTTGTAATTTACTCCAGAATGATGTTATAATTTTTCTGCTGAAAAGGTGGGAAGCGGATGTTCCTTCCATCATTGTGATGAGATTCAACAGTTTATTTAGTCAGTATTGCAAGCGCAGCTAATCTATCGATTTCGGCACAATATAAATTATAACAAAGAGCTAACTAGACCGTTCGATCGTTAATTTAACATTCAACGTTTTAAATAAAAGCAATCAACCGATTCTCTCGTTGTGTGGCAATGCGTAATTTGTTTTATCCTACATTCACGCTACAGTTTAATTATGAAATTTGCATTAGATTGTTGTTTGTTCATAGCAAAGGGCATCATAATTACGTGATTATTATCCGGCTTGACAAAATTCTCCCTTAAATCCGTTCAAATGCATTTTTATTGCCTGTTTAAGAGATGTCGATTAAATGAATGAAGGAAATAAAACTATCGGAAAATAGGAGCTTTCGGCGAGGTTTTAACCCTTTTATCCTGAAACTTTGCCACTCTACTCAATGACCCGTCGCTCCGCATACAAACTTCGGAATTTGAGAAAGTGATTTCGCCCAACAAGAGCCGAATTACTATCGTAAAAATTGCTACTGATTACGTGGTGCAATGAGAGAAATGAGTTTTTAAGGATTTCTTTTCAGCAATTTAATTGGTCTAATTTCTTGAAAGGCAAAAAAAGCCCTTAATTGGAGAATGCTTATTAAGTGTCTGGCGCAATTCAATAATTCTCAGAGCGACGAAGGTCGGGAGTTTTCAAAGTAGAGAGTTTGTATTCCGGGTCATTTGCGCGGCAATTTTTTTCACAGTATTTGAACAAACCTTGAACCGAAGATAAAGCAGAAAGACGGTGTGTAGAAAAATCAACGTTAATAAGAAATGCACACATGGCTGGGTTCCAAAACGTGACCTATCTGGCACAGGAGGCCGCGACTGTTCTGTTTTAGAAAGAATTTTCAATTCGTTTGACTCCTAGAGTTTATGTACTACCTCTTAAACTCCCTTTAGCAATCTTGAAACGTTACTAACGAGCACACTGGAACTACATTCGAATTTCATTTGCCGAAAGGTTGCGTCTGATAGCTAATCTCCCTAAAACTTTGGGAAACGTCCCGAGGTGTTTCATTTCTCGCAAACTTTAACTCGGTGCTTGAAATTTGAGAGATGAGGGAGCGACGCTGTTTGCACGTGGGATTTTTAATCAAATGCAATTGGATTGGAACTCCTGGGATTATCTAAGGGTAATCCGGCAAGAATAATCCTCTATTATGTATTTTCGCAATTTGCCAATTTCCAATGTTTCAGTGGACAACCCTAAACGTTTCATTAACCTTAGAACTGACTAAAACACGTACGCCCCTGGAGAAAGCCATGTTTTACATTTACCTACGACTATCAGTAGCAATTAGAAGCCTTAAATCTCGGTTTCAGGACAAAAGCGACGTCGAGGCTTTACGAAGATTTGGAGAGGTATTTTTGTTGCTCGAACAAACGGTTCTTGGGATTTTATTAGATTTCGGGAAAAGCTTGAACTTTTTGTGCTCAAACGAGGAAGATCTGATAATTTTTACAATTTCGAAGGGGATTTGTTATTTAGATTTATTTTAAATTCCTCATTTGGCGTTTTCCTCAAATTTTATTATCAAGCAGAAACTTCAGGTAACTTAAAATATGCGAAGGGACAGGTTCTTAATAAACGAGTTCACCCAAAATGGTGTGGAACATCTCGTAATTGGATGCATCGCCACTTTATAGGGCCTTAAACGTAGTTTTGGAATTCGTCCAGTGAAGCTAAATCTAGCGACGCATCATGTCTGCCTTACGAGCTGATTTAGATTATTAGTGAATGAGTAAACAAATGGAAAGGTGGACAGATGAAAAATGGTACGGTTCAGTCTTCCTGAAGCACTGAGATAGACCGCACCAAATTGGATTCCACATGAAGAAGTTTATTTTTCGAGGTTCTCTTAGGTGTGGACATGAAAAATACCATTTCCAAGCGTTTGCGACAAGTGAAGGGAGTCGAGGCTACCCACTTTTCAACATTCATCCGGAGTTCTTCAATTTGATTGAAAATTTTTCGTTAATGTCGAGTGGAGGATTGTGAAATGTGATAATAATAAATGTTTCGTTCTGACAAATCAAAAGGAGTCGTCGCAATTAATTGAGTAATTTCCGGAAAAATCGTAACAGGGTCTGATAGATCGCAAGCTTTCGGTAACCTGCCCTTGTAATAAGGTCGATCCGGTTTTGCAAGAAATAGATTTGCTCAGGAATTCATAGATAGATTAGATTCGGGCCACTTAAGGCTTATCTGCGTTTTACTTACCACCTTAAATTTCCATACAATCTAAATTTTATATTAAAAACGTGCGTGTTTTGAAAAATTCATACGGTATAACGGCATTAAGTCAGGCTTATTGTTTTTTTTTTGTATGTCGATTGTTAAAGCGATTTTAATTTATTTTGCTATTCCACAAAATATTCTATTCATATAAATTCATTTTTGTAATTCGACAAATACCTAACAGTGAGTGGGGGTTTCGAAACGAAAATTGGACCATGAATGTGTGAGCAGTGCGGCGTCATAAGTGATGATTCTGTAAATTTCAGGTTCCTAAAGCGAATTGAGATTTGTAAAAATTACAATAATTTAATAACGTTCTTTAAAAGGAACACGTGCCGTTCGAAAGAGTGTGAATCTCAGAAATTTCGAGAATTTCGACGTTTATTATTCAAGATCTCCATCAAATCCTGATAACCAAGAAAGTTTTAACATCCAAGAAATTGTCTTAAATTAAAAAGGCGGAACTACACTTCGGAATTCCTCCTGATGCTTAGGCTTAGAAAATGTCATTGAATAGCAGAATTTGATCTATTCGCTCTGTTTTTAACTACTTTTTTAATTTGCAATGAAGAAATGTTAATCCCTTTTATTTATTATTTTCGAGCTTAACCAGAAAAGCAACGAGAAAATCCTACATTTTCTTTTATTCAGAGCGTTCTGCCCTACTTGAAGATGCTTTCGACCAAGTTAAGTTAACTATCGAAGAGTTCCTCTCAAATTTTTTCCGAATATTTGACTGAAGATCTGCTTGGCAGTTAGATTGAAGAGGCCCAGCTCAGACAAAATAATAAGCAGTAATAACAAGTAACCAAATTCTGGCTTTGGGCTTTGCCGATAAGCATTTAAAATTGATTCCGAATATCGGAGACTCTGGAAGGAAGAAAAATTCTAAAACGTTGGATAACTGAATCAAAGAGTGCTTTGTCGAACGTTTTCTTTTATTTTCGCTGAAAAACAGTAATAGATAAAACTGTAATATAGTTCTGTGATTCTGCTATAAAAGTGTTATATTCAATAATCCGGAAACTTCATCCTTTCACACTTTTTATGCCTTCGTAAATGTCTGTTTCACTGAAATCCATTAGCACTGATAGACAAGGGCTCATATTCATCAGTTATCGATTTCCCACAGTCGGTCAGGTCAAAATTTTGAAAGCCCTTCAATCGATTTCCTTTGCGCGTGCAAATTGTTTGCGTTTTCTTCGATAGATCGGGAATTAAAAACCTCACTTTAGGTCTTCATATTAAAGCCGTTGTTAACTCTAAAAAAGAAATAAATTACCGTTCATTGCAGTATTGAGATTTTAAGACTCTCAGCATGGAAAGTGGGTCATAAACATTCTACTTCTTGGAAGGGGAAAAAATATGGGAAATTTATAGATGTTTGACCGAGTTGGGAATTTTCCAACATCCAAGATTTATTTTACGAGTATTTTATACAGTTTAGAAGTTATTTTGGCAGCCTGGCACCGAACAACTTCTTTACATCCGACAGGAGCAATTTTAAAATCGTAATTTATAGTCGGAAGCTCTTAATAACTGTACGAGCAACGATTTTGAGTTTATGTTACGACCTTCGTTGCCCCGCAAATTGAAGTGCATCTTTTATTCATGGCCCCAGAACTGAAACACATGGACCGACGAGGCGACGTCCCATACCTTCTATAAAAGACATCCGTTCTCAATCGTAAAAATGTTACATGCACATCTATCATTTTATATTTTAGTTTAAAAGGTTTCGAAAATAGCTACCTGCCTCTAAAAGGGATTATAAATATGTTCTATACGTTTGAGGCGGATTGTTTACTTTTTCTTTTATTTTGTTGAGGAGCAACGGCTCACACACGAGTAGGGGTTGTCGGTGCAGGGGAATTACCCATTTCTCGTTAAAGTTAACTAAGAACGACGTTCACCTTTCACTAAGGGCCCGATCGAAATAACTGCCAACGTCATAGCGACGAATCCGCCTCCGTTTTCAGAAACTAGGAAAAAATTATGGCAAAAAAGGAAAACAACAGAACCGAGCTGTATGGATTCTGTACATGTAAAATATGTGAAACATTCTGAAAATTCCTAGTCTCGGTCGCTGAGGACTGACGGTTTTTTTCAGCAAACGCTAGATATAAATTCTCAGTTAGTTTCAAACGAGAATAGCGCGGAATATGACTACTCCAAGCGCCCCTACTTGTATGTAAGGCCTCATTCTCAAACAAGATAAAACAAAAAAAAATTATTATGTAGCGTATCTGCATGGAGTGCGAGGGGCTTACAAATTCTGCTGCATGGTAAGTATTTTGCGGTGTTGAAAGCTTATAAATAATTGTAGCTTACAAGCAGTTGAGAGCTTGCAAAAAGCGTTGTAGGCTCATAAATAATATTGTTTGCTAACAACTAATATTGCCGTCCTATTTTAAAATGACACTTTCCGGCATTACAAAATTCCTCCCCTCGATCAATCTGATGTGTTCGAAGACATATTTGTTATACCGGCATTTTCGTATTTTCTTTCCATGGCGCGATACACACGTGGCGGAGAGAGAGTGGGAAGCGGATTTTTAAGTGACAAACCAGCAATTGTCGTATCCATTAAATTGATTCGTGTGTGGTTAAGGACATTTTTCGAAAAAGTTCTCGGATCCGAATTAATACGTTTTGGACGATAAATTGAAGCTTATTAATTATTCACCCAACTTCCTTTGGAATTGGAAAACAATAAGAAAAGAAGAAAGCTGCGAGAGTGGAGCCCTCGGTAATTTTAATTAAAGACGAAATTCCTTTCGGTCCAAAAAAGAGAGTCATTTCAATAAACAGCTCCGGCTGCCTGAGAATATAAAGCTAGCATTGTATAATTCGCAAAATAGGAGAAGTTGCGAAACTTTTTATTTGTTTTCGTTGAATGCTTCGTTTTTTATCCGGCCAAGTTTTCAACTTGTCCTCAGGGACTCATAAACCTATTGGGACAGAAAGTTTTGCGCTTAAAAGGGATGTTTTTGCCTTTAACGATGCTGTTTTTAAATGCGTTTTTGGCCTTTTTCACGCTAACGAATTTTAAGTAAAAACTTGTAATGATTGTTTAGATTATTATGCGTCTCTTTATTTCATGTGCTTTGGCGTTCATAACCTACATGGGAATCCTATAAGTTCACCTCTAATTTCAGTAGTATTTGATTGCATTGTTGGGGATAATATATTGCTTTATAATTTAACCCTCTTGGGTAATGAGGCAGTTTTGCTTTAATATCCATTAGTTTAGCTCGACGCGTTAATATCCATAAGTTTGGCATTCTGCATGTTATGGGGCTACTTTCAGTTCTGTTGCTGGGAAAATTAGACTGAATTATTGGTGCTGATATAATAAGATGTTCAAAAGCGCTAAATTGGAAATTCTAAATAAAACGAAAAGGTCATGAAGCCAAAGTTGCCATCTTTTAGTATTTCTCAAAGTATTAAAGAGTGCTCTATATATTATGTATTCCTAGGGCTACGGTAACCTTAGCCCTTTCCGCTGAGGGGGTCGTCTATCCTATGTACGGATGTAACAAGAAAATTACCGAGAAGAAAATTACTCACACTCACTGAAGGAACTTAATGATGTTTCAGGCAAGTTTTCACGTGTTCATTTATGGACAGAAGTTGTGGATTTTTGGCTAAACGTGTTCTATGGTTCCTAGCTCAATTGTGATGTGTCTTTTCGCTAGCGAAACATCGAGTATTCCTATAACAATTCGAGTTTCTCAAATGCGTTCCAGATACACCCCTGAGTGATACAGAATTTAAGTTGCCGCTTGACAAAGTTTGGGATAGATTATAGAGGTAATTTCCGCACCTAGGCTAAGAATTTGTGCAGTTTTTAGCAGCTAGGAGCATAATTTTTCGGGAGTTTAAAATACCTTCTAATCCAATAGTTACCGAAGCAAAGGATAAAACTCTGGACAAACTTTACAGGTCACGTGTTACTTCTTTTCAAGAAACATACGAGGCCAGATTTCACAAAGATCTTTTACTATATGGCTACAAGATGAAATCTAATTTACCGCGAAATGAAAAGGAACTGGACTATTTGATTTAGGGACAGTTGTCGCTGATAACCGTCGTCCTTTAATCTCGTAATGTGGAAGCAAGTCAAAGGTTCTTTACCCTCTTCAAATTTCTACTCTGCTGACCTTTAGTCTCAGGCGAATGGGACAAGATCCGTTCGCTTCTCAGGCAATAAATTGTACATGAACCAGGATTTATGTAATTTTCGTAATTACGAAATTTAGTTGTTATCGGGCCCGCGGGGGTTCGGGCCTATTTCCACCAAAATCTGGCTAATCTTCTCGTCTTGGCAAACTCAGTTATAAGAACTTTAATGTCGTACGTGTGGAAGCTACATCGAAGGTTAAATTGCTGATTTATCGAGGAGTAATAAAAGTAGTTTCTTTCGTCGGATATATCGTAAACCCTTAAGTTTAAGTAGTCTTAATGGATCTTCCTGGATTTTTTAAGAGATATAATAATTTCCATTAAGATTCCCGCAGAAACACGTCGGGAGTGAAGGCAATTTATTTTCCTTATTTCGAGCAATCTAATCGAGATTCCATTAAACGAGCCGTGTAACCCGACATGAGCATTAACGTCCGAATTTCCCAGCTTGGATTTTTTGTTCTACCAGAATGGAATTCTTAACAGGTTTCGCCCCACAGTTAGTGAGCATATCCTGTATCGATATTTTTTTTCGTGTATTAGAACAAATAAAAGGCCGCCCCAGAATCACGTAGGTAATACTCTTTAAGGCTATCGATATTTTATGCCCTTAGTATTTTGCCCTACCAAAATCCTATTGGTATGCAATTGGTAACTCTTAAATCTCCCCTTTCAACAGGGATTATGTTGGGAACGCAGAGAAGGAAAATTGACTGGAAACAAGTTCTTGGAAAAGTATTAAATTCCATATTTTTACTGGAGCCGGGTTTTTATAACGAACTTAATTGGATGTTATTAAAGTAGCTCACTTTCTTTCGAACATAAAATGGAACAGATGTGAAATGCCGAACACAACGTGAATTATCGAAACACACAGTTCGGTCAAAAATCAACTGCAATGATCTCCAGAAGGGAGAACACTAATTAACGGTTTTGGCCACTAAATTGGGTTTTTAATTTTTTGACGAAAAACTTGACACAAAATCTGACTCAGCAAAGAGAGAACGATAGACGGTCGCTCGTGTGTTCTTCATCAAGTTCCAACATTCGGGAGAGGATTTTCAGGTAAGCCGCTTAAGTTACCAGCATTACGGAGTATTTTGGGGATATAGTTGAAAGTTGGGAGCTAAATTGAGTTTGATTTTGTGAGGTGGCTTCGTTATAGAATGTCGATAAGGGTCTTTTTGTGAAAATATATTCTCAGGAAGGAAAAATCCGTAAAATCGAGCCATTGCATCGCAGAGCCTTGGAGCTAATTTCAAAGCGTCTAGGAAGATGATCTTAATGATAAAATTGTGATTTAATATTTTCATAAAAAGTTATTTTAATGAAAAATTTATGAGCGACCATTCCTTTTTGCCCATATTTCAAAAGGTTTGGAGCTATCCTCCTGTTAGTGTTAGCTCTTTTAGTTTGTTTCCCTGATATCCTGCAATACTTTCAATAATCCACACGAAGGAAGTCGACTCTGCACTCTGATACTGACATTAGCTGTTCCACCTTATTTCCTTGAGATCCCCGCAAACTCGTGAATATTTGAAATGATTAAAGTGGTTCGTAGAATTTTTTTACCAATCTCATTATTTGAGTGGTTATACGCCTACGGTTTCGTATCAATCTACCCGAATCTCTTTCACTTTATTAGATCGTAAGTTAGTTCACGTTGCTATTTTCTCGCTGATGGTAGCCGGGCTTGTTCAGCTTCTTAAAAGATCCTGCAATTTCTTGAACGTTCAAAATTCGAAAACGCCTTTGCTTTACAAACAAACTCAGGAAAACTCGCCGTTTATTTTATATGAAGCACACGAGTTTTTCATGGCCCGCTCAAATTCGCCGTTTCCGTTCGACGTCTTAACCTGCCGCGCTTGTTCGAATATTCCAAAAATTAAGATTTGTCCCGTTACTACTTACGCCGAACTGGTAAACTGTTAGTTGTGTTACGATTATGTTTACTATTACGTGTTACGATTTTTTTGTATCCGTTTCGATAGTGTCGGAATCGCGTAACGTAATCACTGAAAATGCCTTACGAGAACTAGGAAAATAACACGCGAGTTTTTTATCCGCAAATGTGTGGTTAAAGCAACGTTGTTTGGATTCGTAATATGCAGGAACAATTTCTTACTGCCCCCACCAAATTCCACACCAAATCCTTCGTACATTTGCAAATAATAGCATACAGGGTGTCCCTGGACCACCTAGTCAAATTTCAAGAGGTGGTTCTGCACGTTAAATGCCACCAAAAATGTAAGGTAGGAAATTTTGGGAACCTCTGTCCACTTGGAAGAAATCGATTTTATTTTATTTTTGAGGAGTTGTCGTGTTTGGTAACCTAAATGCCCCCTGTATCTTCCTTGGCATTGTCGCTACGAAAATTCCCGTGGTGCCGTTGGAATGCCCCTTAAATTTCCCATCTCACATAACTATTGTGAGTTCCTCCTATTTGCAATTTGCCAATATTTCGGATGCCTGGCCGTGAGACTTTGTTATTCCTCTCTTGTTGTTTTCAGCTGTCCGTTGCTCCGAAAGATCCCTCATCTTATATCGCTTCACCCTTCGTCAAATACACCTAAAACCAAGTACGTTTCTACCGTGGTACGGCCTCTGGAGTTGATCTTGCTTTTAAAAGGGCGAGGGAGGTGTCAAAACTAACATGCGGAAACTAATAAAAAGGGCGAGGAAGGTCCGAGAAAAAAGCACAAATGTTCCGTCTACTCGAATGTTTGTCTAAAGGAAACATATTTAAATCGATAACATGGCGTAACAATGTTTTCGTAACTGATTGATGAAAACGAAAAATGTTTACTGCCGCTTATCTATCAAATTAACAGTGATAAAATTTTTAACGGCCGGGCCGTAAAAATACTATTAAAAATGACACTTTACGACCTGTTTTATATCACTAAAAGGTTACTTTTTTGTCAATCGAAGGAAAAATTATTGAAAGAAAACGAGCGGCAGAAACTATTAGAAATGGTCGACGGGATGAGGAGGGAAAGTAGCGCAGGAAACCTGATATTTCACCTCAAATGCCTTTTAAATTAGCAGCGATACCTAAACTGTGTTTTTAGGAATTAAAAAGAATTGAAAATACGCTTCGAGAATCGCTGAAAATGGTAGTTAAGATGTATTAACAGCAATTTCTCCTAGCCAGCTCTTAAGCTGCTGAAACAGGTAACGAATGTTCGACCCAAAGGTTTGATTCTAATTTTTTTAACAAAATACATTAGGTTCCTGAGGAATAACAATACTTTTATATCACGTCGAGATAGCATTGAAATTTTATATAAAATTACACATCTCGTTAAAGGGTCATCACGGCTGTAATAGCAGGTTATTAAAGCTGCACGTGGTTTATCCATCCAGGTCCGGAAAAGAGACCCCGGCCGTCCAAGCCTGAAAGGGCGACCCGGGCCGTCCAGGTCCAAAAGGGGGAACCTCGCTCTCCAGGTCCGACCGAGGTATCGCGGCCTGCCCTGCCCGAAAGGGAAATAGGGTTCAGTTCTGAAAGGGGAGCTTCGGCCTTGCTTGCATACCTGCTGGAATCATTGAAACCTGATTTTTTTCTGTTATCCGGCATGCGCAATTTCTAAAATAAATCCTCGTGAACTTTCAAATTTTTTATCATTATCGTTCCAGTCTTGTTTAGCCTCATTAAATATTTGCAAACCTTCATCTCCATTTAACGTTCAAACAAAGGCTATACTTCGTCATCTTTTTTTTTCCAACTTTCAGCTCCATTAGCTTAAAAAACAATCCTCATTTGTGCTTTTTGAGATATCTGAGATTGCTTTTAAAATCAGACAGTTTCAAGTCACTTTATTTCAGAAGCTGAACGCACATACGAACATCGACCCCAATTTGTCCTCAGCTTTCCCTTATCAAATCGAATTTAAATATTTGAAAGTGGGTGTTTCGTGCTTGTTACTTCGCACCTTCGAAGACATACAGCCCTCTTGAGCATTGGCGTAGATCGGCCAGTAATTTAAAATTCAATGGCCACTACTGGCTAAAGCTCGAACTAGTTGTTTGATGGCGACCGCGCGAGTTTGAGGGAAGTGAATTGAAAATTCCCTTTGACGCTATCTGGGAATATTTGGTTTACTGTTTCCGGTTTAATACCTACAACACTGGCTGAGAATTCTAACATTCAAATTGAATTTTCTGTTCTGCGAAAGGCGCACGCTCGATGTCGAATTCAGTTTTATTCATCAAACTCAAAGCAGTTCAGAAGGAAGTTACAACTTCCAAAACAAACGGAAATGGGGACATTAAGCAGTCGGCCCCCTCGTCTCACGCGATAACTTTTGCTTTGTATCGCTAACTCTGAAGTTTGATTACAATAAATACTTTCCGAGTTTATTTATACATGATTCTTTTCACTTTTGATGTGTTTTTTTATATGGGAAAAGCGACATTTATTATTTATTTAATGCGAAAATGCACGTAAAAGCTCCCATCAGCGTCTATTTTAGAAGAAGTTATACTTAATCCGGGATTTAAAGGACAACTCGTTGAAGCTAATCCTCTGCCGAAACGAGCATTTCCGGACTTTAACTGAATTGCTAATGTAAATAATACCCTCCCCGAGCTTATAAAGCTTTATCATCCTAGTATTGTTTACGGTCTCACCCTAGGACCTCAAACTACCTCCACCATCAGTTTTTATTTACTTTCCGGATCTAGGGTAAGGTAGAAACAGCCTGACTTTTCCAAAGTGAGCATAAATAAACCGCATTTCTTATTTACAAAGACAGAATTCCTGGAAAGCCTTAAATAAACAATATTCCCGGATACGGAAAGAACTTTGGCGCCATAGAAGATTAAGCGAGGCAGTGGAAGTTATCCGACTTTTCTATCTTGATGGATTTTTAAATTATTCATGGCAATTTTCCTGGACTGACTGGAACATTGCAGTGAAATAGGAACTCGTGAAAAATACTTAATTGGGTCAGGATAATGACGTAATAATTCTTATTTCGTGGTTGTATGACCGAAGACTATCGTGTAAATTATGGAGAAGATGTGTGTTTGAGATAATGATAACTGCCATTTAAAAACTGGTCTTATCGGCTCAGAAAATTTCTCCGTGCTTCTGTTCTTTCCTAGACTTCTGCAGTTTTATCGCATCAAAATTTTATTGTAGAACAAGCACAAAATGTGGCGATAACATTTGTTTAACTAGAGGAAAAAGTAGCACATTTACTGTCGCAGCGCTATATGTAACCATGTCGTAGACGGCGCTATGAATGAAGCTGAGTTTGCATTCTGGCCTGCAAGTGTTCGTACGTTGCAATCAAAGTGAAAACGCAGTCATGACCCATCGTCAGTTACGAAATCCTAATTTATTGTCCAGCCGGGCGAATTGATATTTAATCGGACGTTAGGGAATTTGAATTAGGACACGAACGAGATATTCAAATTTTCCAGAATTTCCTAAAATTTCGAGGCTTTCCGTAGATGTCTTAAGTCTTTTAAAAATGGCTGAGCTATCCATTGTTTACTAATATTGGGCCTTTCGGACAATAGGTGGACGATTTTTTAAGAGGTTTCGGGGAACGGTATGTTTCAAACGAAGAACTAGATCCATTCAAGTTCAAGTTAGAAGCGTTTCAGCTTCCTCATCATTTCCGACTATTTCAGAATTTTCCGAAATTTCGAAATTTCCTAAGAAAATTCCCAAGTCTCAAGGACAAGGCAGATTTTTTAAAATAGATTTCACATAATGTCTAGGAGTGGAAATATCTGATGTCAACTGAGTGTCAGAAGGAGGGTCCAGACAATTCTGAAGTCAAGTTCAAGTCAAAAAGCATCCAAACTTATACTTTTCTTAGCACAACTCCCTTTAGCAGACAGAGCTCTTACTCTGGAAGATGCATCCACTTCGTCAATCATTGGTCATTGGGGCTATTAACATTCTCCAAAGCTCATAACTTAAGTTCAGTATTGTTTAAAAAATGTGGATACCTTAATGCAACGGCAGCTTAAGGGAAAATGTCTGTCATGCACCACCTCGCACTTACAGTCCACATCAACGTCTTGTAATTACATGATGTCTACTGGTGGCATAGAAAAATAACATTATTTAAATCGAAGTACATGAAGCACGCAATTTTGTAATGGTTTCTAGCACGCCTTGAATAGACGCAATAATTTCGAAAGCGCATTTGGCGGAATACGGAGTTTTTTCTCGAGGACAGTAAAGCCCTTAACTGATGTCGGAATCTCGGCGTATGTGAAACACCCCAGAAGACGTTTCCATTCTTTTCTTTGGAGCGGATTCTCGAGGAGCAATCTGTTCTCTTTAGAAACACCCTGGTTCCCAATAAAGTGACATTGAAAACGATGTATGGCCAGGCTATTTATTCCGGAGAAAAACCCTGATATATCGTAATAGTCAGCTTGACGGCACGATCTAGGGAGATATTGCACTTTTCTCTTGCTGCTTTTCGGATAGGTCTGAATCAAATCTAGCAAATATATAGATAATTTTGTGCAAAGCATATGAGATATTTAGCAAATTCTTAAAGGATAATTTGATGAAAATAAGTAGCGGAGTAGGTGTCGATATGCACTTTGGCAAGGGATCCCTATTGTTCCCAGGAGCCCTCTATTGTGTGGCTCAACGCTCGCCTATAGCGACGTACAAACTTATTGCAGACTTTGCGAGTGCGAATGAGGATATGGCGTGACCGGGGGGTTAAGAGGAATCCTTGTTTAGGTGGCATCAAATAGAAAGAGCTATGAAGCAGTCGGCACAATTTCCTCTCTTTTCGGCACAGACGGATTTGTAGCTTAAGACGTACCTGTCAGACTGATGTAGGAAGAGAGTTTTCGAAATAAAATTATACTGCCTCGAATTCGACATCAAAGCGACGAAAGTAATTTGAAAGCCAAGTTAACAAAAGACCATAATACGAATTCTTTTTGCCTGAGAAATGAGTTTATGATGCTCAAAGCGTCATTTCTAGTCCTTTGAAGGGCACAAAGGAGCGAGCCAAGTGAATTCGAAGGTGGAAACACGGTGAGTATTGCCCCAATTTACCAACCAGAGAGTCAAAGAAACTTCAATTTTGTTTGACCCAGGTTAGAATTCCCAATTCTCAAGGAACAAATACAAGACGGCAGACTAGCATCATCCTGTTTCGTGCGGTTAAGCCGCAGGGTTGGGTACGCTCTCAGCTGAGGTTAACTAAATTACAGTGTTTCTAACACGCTATTTATTAAAGTTCCCCTCTGGAATAGTATTTGAATTACTGCCGTCAAAACGAGAAGTTCATGTAGTCAGCCTAAATAGTTTACCAGTGGAATAATAATTGTTGCTAATTTGGGGAATTCTTTCTTATTTCAGGGAGGCGATGTCGTGCAAGAGACTATATCAGCTAATGCCAGTGACGACACCGTGATGCTTGAATTTCAGAGGTCTGATGGTACGCTCGTGACGCAAGTTATTGATTTCAGAAATGTAAGTATAAAGTTATGGAACGAAATTTGTTTGCCGATGAAATGTTACTCATTAATATTCGTTATCGCAATGCTCTTAAAAGTCTCCCTTTTATAATTCGAAGATAAGATGGTAATGGCCCGTTGATAGATCGTAAAAACCCATTAGCCAGATTTTCCGAGGTGTACGTCTATTGGTTAGAGAGAATGGGCCGGATACTTGAATCTCGGTAGTCGAAGGTTCCCCGGGAACGAAGCGAAGAGAGTGAAAGTAACGCAGTCCGCCCCTGTGCGACATCAACCAGCACGCATAAATTTCAAGTAATTCTCAGATGTTTTATTTTCTCGAAATCAAAATATTTTGTGTTTCCGTCGTCTGAAATTCAAATACTTGGGCGTCAAACATATTTTGAACGTTTCAAGAACTTTTATAAATATACAGGGCGCTACAAATGTATAGATGAGTACGGACATCAACGAGATCGTAAGCCTAATGGCGCATCAAAGATGAATGACACGTGAGACATGCAACGTGAAATTTTCAGTCGTGCTTTTGGTATATTGCTTGGAGACGTGTGGCGAAAAAGCAAAATTACTGTATACATCTTGTATGCACGTCTTTCATGCATTTCTTGGTGCAACCGGGTTAAGAGATGCACAGACAGTCAAATTTAGGTAAGTGTCTATTTTAATGTTAAATTTGGTTATATTTTAAACAATGGAGGATTCCTCATATTTTTGGAGATTTTCCATGAACATCTAAATTTCGGATTTTTGTTCTTCTTAAAAATCTCTTATACCATCAACTATTAGCTGGAAGCTAGTACGTCAATATTGCGACGCTTGTTTAGTGACTTTTTTGCCGTACGGCCCTGACCGATCATTTCTCGAATTTTGAACTACCTCTTCAATCCAGGACCTTACTTGGCTCATGTATTTCTTTCGTGATCATTTAAATGTTTCAGCTGTATCCCCAATGAAACAAACCACCTTATGTTTTATGAAAATCGAATTAGGCATAGGCCCTTTTGACATCCGGATAAACGTGCACCTTTTCTCTTAGAACTCTCACAATTTCCAGAACTTCGGTAAAGTTTCTTAATTACATTCAATTTTTAATTAGCCCGCTCATTAAAGCCATTCTAATCATTGAATTTCTATGTGTAATCCGTTTTTTTTTGTCATTTAATCAGTGATCATTTAGTCTCTCTAATCTGTCCACGCCTTCATTAACTACAGTGAAAGAAAAACTACAAATGTAATGTACGAGGCGTCCTGAATTTTCTTAATAACATGTGCCAGGCTCCGTTCGAGAGAAGAGATGAACACACTTCCTTCCACATCCCCAACAAATATCTCGTATGCTAGTTTGTTGTTTTACGTGATGTTTTTGGCAGTGGCCCATAAGTGAGGAGTCGAGCTCTATGACAAGCCATAGATCAGAGCAGTTAGGTAGTGCCACCCCCCAAACTCCACTTCAAGCCCTAATGCTGAGTAGTCACTGTAAGTGATTTGTTTATACACTGTTGGAGTCCTCTCGACTAACTTTGCATCTCACTCAACAGGCTCGGAAACCGAGAATTAACTGGCCCTACCTCTCAGCTGAGAAATTTCACGTCATTGTAACGTGACTGCTTAACTAGATGAATTGATAGGAACGCTATTGTAAATAAGCTCGATTTAATGCCAAGCTAAAATCGGCATATCCACGACTTGACTAAGTCTAAAATTACCATATTTCCCTTAGGATTAATAATCAGCCTCATTAGGTCTGCACTCATAAATCACGTCGCCGATAAGCCTAAATCAGTTGTGTTTTGGTCGGCGACATTGAATAGTACGTGCTCCTGGTCTACTGAAGAATTATTATTCGCAATTCATTTCCCACGTCGACGTAATCACTTGCCAGCAGAATTTCCGTCGGTTTATTTTAGTTTTCCTATAATAAATCATACTTATACGGTGCCATTCATCCGGAAAAATGTTGTAGGCACAGCCACGATTTAATAAAAAAATTAACTGAGGTAATCAATTTCGGTTGTGTTTGTCCGTGACATAGCTTGTTTGGCTAGTTCTGTGACAAATGTTTCCGATATTCAATCTATTGTTCAGCATTGTTATTGTGGACTTGGAACTCTGTTTTTTTCTCTTTAATGAAAATTCTCCGTTTATAGTAAAAAACTACTAGTTACCATTATATATTTCAGATATCTGATCAGGTGCCCAATGCAACAACATCAATAATTATTGTTAACCAATTTAAATTCATGTAGGGTAAATATGTAAAAATTTATTAAACCCATTGTACAATAATTAAAGTTGCCAATACTTTATTCGACCATGTAACCGAACATAAATTGCCATTCGATTTGCAAATTAAATTAAAGTGAATTTGTTTGGGGAATATTCAATTTACATATTGCCATTTTATTACATTCAAATTGAAAATAAAGCGATTCGGTTCAAATATGGAAGGTCAGTGTATATGCTAAGCTATTGCTCTATTCAATTTCGATTCGTGATATGTGGAGATACGTACGTCAAATCACGTAAAATACCATTCCCAAAGAAAACCATTCCATGCATTAGGATAATCCGCCACCTTTCAAAGTTATAGAATGTTAAAAATTCAAATTTTATTCAATGCGTGATATTTTTAGCAAATTGATTTAATTACTTAATTATCTCCATCGAAAATCGAATGATATATATTTTTATATATGCCATTCCGTCTTAACACAAATGTTGGGACGCCATGGAATGGAGGCACTGCGCCCTCAGTGGGTAGTGCACAATGGCGATGGTGAAATTTGATGAATGAGTGGGATTCAAATCCAGTTAGACATGTTCAATCCATGGAGAGCCAAAATTTTTAAGCAAGTGGAAATATCACATATCGTTTTACCGAAAAATGAAATTTTTCTAGTTTTTTGGAAGTGCCGCGTCAGTGTTCTTAATCGAAACCGGAGGTCCCTTAGGTTCAACTCCTAACTCAGTTAATAAACGGACCAGTAACAAAACCGCTGTAGTCTTTCAGATTCCTGCAGCAAATAATTCAAACATCTGCATTGTCTCGTTGTGTTTTTAATAAGTTTTTTATTTCTTTATTTTAGAAATCGGTTCTACTAAAAACAATTCTTCTAGCATTAACCATGCACTATATTCAGGGTTTCCCACGTTAGGCTATGCAGGTTAAAAGTCAAATAAAAACTTTCTAATCAAAGTAAAAAAATTTTTATTCGCCGATTATTTACCTAATTCCGTGGATTTTATTATCAATTTAGGTAACTATTCGATTTTAAAAAATCCTGTTTTCCAAACGCTCTCTAGCACATGAATGCAACTGAAGATATGTCCGCACATGCGAGACTTTATGATATATGGATAAGTATCACGTAACCAGTAGCACTCTTCTTTTTTTAATAATTAAGTTTTTTGAAATAACTCAAAACGTGTTTTTCTTGAAACATCTATTTTCCCTACTTTTTAGTATGTTTCTTGGAACCTCTATTACAAGGGATGTTTTTCAACTCAATTTACAGTTAGCGGTTTCCCAGGTCTTAAGCATTTCCATCGAGCTTGTGTAAATAATAATTTTTCACTTTAATATCAATTATTCTCTAGAAAAATTTTTCCCTCATTTCGAAGCACTGTTAATTAGTTGAAATATTTATGAAGTTCTAATGCGAAATCACTAACATAAATAATTAATAACTAATTTATTAATAATCGCAGGGAGCAATACGTGAACAGAAACCAATAATTATCGCAAAATTAAATATTGACCATTATGTTTTCCGCAGTGGGAGTACCTATAGTAATGTTTATTACATAAAATGCACTACATAAGCATATTTTATTCGCAATGGAAAATTGCGAATTTTCGTTAACTATTTGTAGTAATATTCAACGAAAACCAATCGGGATCCTGAAAATTTGTTCATTAATTCATGAAATCACAATTTCAATACGGGTAAAAAAAAATCTTGTTTGTTTTTTAAAGGTTATTGGGGGCTATTGATAACAGTAAAAAAAAATAACACAGACCTTTTTAATGGGGCTATACGGAATATCTCGAAATTAGGTGGCCAAGTGAAACAGTGAAATTTTCAAAAGAATATAATTCTGGTTTACTAGCGGACGGTATATATACGGGGTGTTTCTGAATAGTATGTCATAAATTTAAGGGGCGATTCTATGGGCGAATTTGAGAAAAGAAGTTTATATGAACGTAGGTCCGTTTTCGCTTTCCGTCTGAAATACAGGATGTTAAAATTTGCCATATTTTTTTTGTTTTTTTTGTTTGATAAGTCCGGACCTGCATTAAATATTATTATCAAGCTCGGTGGGCGTAAGTTAGGTGTAGAAACGTGTCTTTGAAGAGAAAAACGAATTTTTAGATGCAAGCAGTTGCGCCCCCAAGGCCATGACCCCGATTATTTTTTATGAACATTATGTTACACCGCTGCTTTTTCAAAAAATCAAAATCATTCCTTAATTCTAGTTGTTTTCGTTAAAAAAATAGTCTCTTAAATTTTTTTCGTAATATCAAGCGTTTACAAATAACAAGGGGATTAGTTAACGTTGTATGTTATAGTAGCGACCATATAGTTACAATAATACTTAATTCATAGCTATTTATAACGACCATTTAGACAAACAAAAACTAAATAAGTTGCCGAAAATGTTCCCCGTTAGGAAAACGATTTCGATATTTTTAAAAGCAGCGGCGTAACGTATGTTTCGCAAAAAGTAAGCAGGGTTGTGGCCTTGGGGGCGCCACTGCTTGCATATAAAAATTCGTTTTTCTCTTAAAAGATATGTTTCTACATCTAGCTTACGCCCACTAACTTTTGATAAAGGTATTTAATGCCCGTCCAGACTTCTAAAAAAAAAAAAAAAAATGCGGCAAATTTTAACGCCCTGTATTTCAGACAGAGAGCGAAAACGGACCTATGTTCATCTAAACTTTTTTTCTCGAAATCACCCATAGAATCACCCCTGAAATTTATGACATACTGTTCTGAAACGCCCTGTATAGCAAATTTGCTATAGTATAAGATGATGTCCGAGCGTTCCCATTCTTCTTGAACACACTGTATATAGAAGTCTGCACTTCCAGACAGTCCTCGAAAATTTGGGACTCGTTTTGCGTTGGACATAATTTCTTGGAATATTATTCGTCGCGAAGCAATTTATTTCCAAAGTTAAAATTGTTGTTCTTTCAACGAAGTCAGTTTACTTTTATCCCGTCATTGTATATTATTACAATAAATCCCACATTTTATTCTGAAGCAATTACCTGTCAGTCAAAAATAACAAAGAGGTCGTTAACGTTGTTTTTCCCACTGGCTATGACAGGGCTAAATTAGTTCTGCAACAGCAATTTGTAACGTTTAATTTCCTAAAATATATTTGTATATTCGGCTGGTAATAAAGCCTCATTCCAACGTCACAACAGGGAGCCGTTTCGGACCGCCAACAAATTACTAGATTATGTTCACGTCACGAAATGATTATTTATCTAACGAGTGCGGAAAGGATAGCTTTTTGTATGTTTTGGTAGGCTTCAAATAGAAGAATGGGTAAATTTCCTGTCCCATTTAACTGAAAATTGCAATTTTATTGGCCTGCAGCAATAAAAAATTATTTTTATTGTCCAAACACTAATTCAACAATAGATGACTTTCGAGCGGGAGGAGAAAAAAAATGTGTTTGTTGTGCTCAGAGTGTGGGAACACTATTTATTCACTAACCCGTAAGGGCGCACGTCCTGTGCTGCATTTGCAATTTTTTCCTTTGTAATTTTTCAAATCAAAAAACTCTATGCTGCATAATTGCAATCAAATTTAATTAAGTGAACATTTCAAAGTGGGGTTTGAAAGTAAATCGGCTTTGCGGTGATTTCACTAATAGAGATTCATTATTGCAGATAGATGCGATTCGTAAAGAATAAAGTCAAGCATAAGCAGCCACGAGATGAAACAGATGATCAAAGAAGTTAAGCCAAAAAAAAAAAAAAAAAAGTGAGTCGAAGTCGACCTATCGAATGATCGGACAACGATTTCACCCATTTTTGGGCAGTAGACTTTTTTTATGGGCACTTAGTCCGAAGACCAGTAAGTTCGGGCAACCTGAACCAGCTCGAACTGAATTAAGGTGATTAATTTCTCCCACGAAAATTGAGTGGGTAAAATGCACCAATGCAGAATGTGAAAATGTTGAGATATTGTTTCACCTGACATGAACGTTATTGATCCAGACGTGGCAAACCGGCAAGTGCGATATATGGTTGTTTTTTCCATTATCAATGACGAATTAGTCAAACAAATAAAAACATTCACATCTCTATTTGAAAAAAAAAGGTTTCTGATGGTGAAGAAGCGAAACGTCGTATCTTCGAAAAACTACTTTCACGTTGTGGCCCGGGAAAAAGTGCCTTAACAAAGGATTCTCCATTTTCACTCCATTTAAGGCAGAAGATAGCCACAATTGCTTTGTCCGGATACCTTTAGGGGTAACAGAATTCTTAAAAAATTAAATAGGCAAAGTACGCCTGTCATACAGACAGAACTTTGCCACCGTTTAACCGACCTTCTATCCTACGACTTCTGAGATCCCTATGTTGAGAGTCGAATATGGGACACCCTCTATATCATCTCCCGAATGACATAACTGTAGGTTTTATTTAGTTAGTCTAAGGTATAATTTGAAGCTGTGTTTATGAGGGTAGACGTGGCTTTTGTCTTCACTTTAAAATCGGAGTTGGATCAGAATAGGAATTCCCCGTTTTCGGGAAATTCTTAAATACTAAACCCTCTGGTGGTGCACCGTGGGCGTACCCTGGTTGAGAGTGCCATTGACACCACTTGCCCTATCCGTCGCCTTGGATCATTGTGCTGAAGCTGATAAGAAGTCCTTCGTCGACGGTAATTGCGTCTGCATCATAAGGGCCGAGAAAGCTTATCATCAGTAATACCGATGCCGACAACGTCTACCGCGGGGAACTCCCATGCCTGGTAACTCGGTGGGAATTCTCACGCGCCGACCGAAGTCTACAATGGGCGTGCCAAAGAAGTATATCGTCTCCTTGACAATAACCTAACTCTAGCTCTATTTACAATCTACCACCTTTCCGATAGAGTCTCGACCTAATCAGAACATACAGTGCAGTACAATTAAAAACTACGTACGGAGTGGTTGGTTTGACTACTGGATCCTACACGACAGTAAATCTCTACTTACACTGCAAAGTCGTGAGGTCATAAAAGCGATGAATATAATACGAAATAACTTTCCGCACGTTTTTTCGGAATTTTAGATTGTCTCTTTCGAAATTATTCTCGTTCAGACACTTTTCGTTCTTTTTGCAGCTGCGGACATCCATTATGGATTTTTACGTTGGAATTTAATCAGATGACACTCAAACGAAACATTGTTTTTAAATAAGTATGTTTCACAGTGTATAACAAATAAGGCTCAAATAAAGCAATTTAAAAGCAAAAACATTAATTTAAATTTCAATAACTGTTCGAAACTCTTCGAATTGGAATTCAACGTGGAACAGTTTCAATGCGGCGGTCCAAATAATGGCATTACTGCCCTATGCGATTATAGGGAATCACGTTTTTTTTTAGTGTCGTTATTTCCTTCCTACTACTGATTAGTGATTGAATAATATAACGGCGCAGTAAAAATGTGAATGCGAGCTTCGCAAAACCTGAAGTTTCATGGTGATTTGTGAACGTCGAAAATGCATTTTGGGACACTGTGTACAGCCAAAGTAAGTCGTAAGCGATACAATCGTGGAAAGTGGTGTTGCACGTGGCAAATGTGGATCAATGCGGAAGAACGCTTGTTAAGGTGTTCCTTCGACTAACGAAAACGACAATTTTGGTTTACGAAAGTGGACCGTATTTAATTTCACTTATTTTAAATAACGACAGAATTTGTGGATCTAAGTATGAAGAGGGAGATTGCTTAGTTGGGCGGGTTACGAACTGCGACTTTGATCACATATCCGACACCGCTCCAAGACGAAGAGAAGAAAAAAGAGAGCAAAATTACTTCGGTTATCCCTTAAGTACTAAACCCGAGAAGTTCCGACCAGGGGCGCACCACCACCGACGGCCTTCACGGGCCACGGCCGCGCGGGGTGGCTTAAATCGCGGCCATCTGGCCAATACCTGTACGAGTCGCTTTTGTGGGAATATTTCAGGCCCACCGAACTGCAGATCGCGGCAATAGCCCCAACCAAGAAAGCTTCCTTTGACCGGTAGCATATTTCCCGGCCATAAAGCACCCTCGGTTGTTGCCCGATGGGCACCGCGGTCTGGCACCCAGATGGTATTCTTAGAAGTATCGTAGTGCATGGGCGTAACTTAAGGGATAAAAGTACAAATAAGTAACAAGACAAACTACAACAAAGAACCAATAACTTAAAGTCCCTAACAACGCATTTTTACACGTTCGGCGAGGTGAAAATTTTGTTACCCAAGAACGAGCAAGTTTCCAGTCCTGTGCGGCTCGAAAATGCAGTTTCATCACCTTGTTTTTGCATAAAAAACTGTCAATTCTGCCGAAAAAACTTTAGCGATGAAGATTTATTAAAGGGGTAATAGAAAAGACATTTTTATCTCGCGAATAAATTTTCGGCGAGTAGGATTTGCTGTTCCACAACGTATTTTCATACTGCCGTAACCCCTTTAGTCTGATTACTTCAGACAAGGATAATAGGGCGGAAAACGGCATTTTTCCGCCTATCGGTAGAAAAAAGGCCTGTTCAAACAAGTTCTTATTTAAATACGACTTACTTCTGGAGTAGAAAAGCAGAATCAATCCGACAACGGTGCCGTTACGTTTCGAATAAAAATATTTTTGAAACCCGGCTCCCATCACAAAGGATCGCATGTCTGACTGGAAACGAGGAGGAATGTTAACGGATACGTTATTCAAATATCCGATAACAAGGCTGAAATTGATTTATGGGAAAAAATGATTTATTCGGTCTTGGATGGGATATTGCTAGCGCGATATATGGAGGGTAATCAGGCGGTCCCCGAGGCAGTGTCAACTTTTTATCTTTTAATCTTGAAACAAATACGTTTTCGCGAGATTTATTGCCTAGAACACAATTTCATAAAATTGAATCGATAAATACTCGTAGACTGAACTCATTCAATTATCCACGGAGCTTCGAGCATCCAGAACAGCACTACTTGAACTGACTCTTTAATGAGGTTAAATCAAGAATCTCGACATCGGGTGCTTTCGCTATTTACTGTCTGTTGTCGGAATTCAAACAATCGTGAACCGTTTTCCTGCTGGAATGTTTAATTCCAACATTTAATGCTCAGGATAAGTGGGATATCGGGCTAGACATCTTCGCAAATGATTCTTTCAACCCAGCCCGTAAGTACAACCCCTGTCTAAACTGCTTGATTAAAGTTCATTAAAGAATCCACTCTCGGATGGATGCCCGAGTCGCTGAAGGCTATAGCGAACAGAGAATAGTTGCCTTCAGTTGATTTATCCATAGAAATTACTTTCGAAATGATTGAGGCCTTGGGATATTTAAATTCGAGAATTCGTGCCCCGCATCCGTCTATTTAGGTAATTTTAAGTTAATAATTGCTTATACGCGAGGAAGCAGGTTTAATTTCATTGCTCATTCGTTGTGTTATTGTACAGGGTGTTTCGGGCTTGATTTTCGCCGTTTCAGCAGTCGGTAGGAAAGCGCATTTTCATAAGGATCGCTCGTGCAAGGAGCTGTTCGATTTTCTTTCCACAGCTCCTTCAGTTTCTTCGTGAACAAGTTCAAAATTCGAACTTGCCCTCCTGCGTCCATTCTAAGGCACGAACTCTTTTAGATGATCGCAAGAAACTCCAGGAGTAACTTCTTCCGATGTCAGTTTTGCCGTTTCCAAATTTGAGTTCTCTATTTATTCTGGATTTTTTTTGCTTGTCGCATTTTTGTCGTACGCCGTGCAGATGGAAGTGCATTCTACCACGCTCCTGAACCTGGAACGTGCTACAATTCTATCCTGTTCCATTAATCACAACACGTAATACCCCGAATCTCCGTGCGTACATATATAACTGTTTAAGTGATAGAATGTAATTCTATCACGCTCGATGGCATTTCTTGCACAATCTGTGCGTGCGTTTCATTATTTACACGCGCTTACAAGCAGTTGTAAAATGACTATATTTTTTAGAGCTATGGGTTGCGGTGTTTTCCCCCATCAACTCACACGTTGGAAAATTCACAGTCTTAGTTGCTGCCGCGTCTCGGGCCTGTTCTTCCGATTGATTTGGACAAATCACGGAGATTTAAATCGCTCCAGGTGAACAGGCCATAACATGATCAAATCCAATTAGCCCATACAAACACAAGCGAAAATAAATCCCAAACCATACACTCGTACAAGTTGATTCGCGGGGCCTCAACTGGGTACACATTTCAAACATAACAAGGCTCTTTGAAACGTCTATAATCTATCACTGTAAGCGTTTCGATCTGGAACAAGAACTTCCCTAATTCGAAATATTACACCCTTGGTTCGGGCAAAATTGAGTTCCTAACTTTGGGAGCAGTTTATATCCTAGAACTTGTTAATGCATGATAACTTTGTAGCTTAGGCAAAGTTGGAATGTCTTTTTAAAGTACTTTTTAATGTTTCTATCTCGAGTTTCTAAGTGAGAGTGTGTGCGAAACAAGCATTGTCTTTAAAAGTGGAAAAAACTCTTTCGCGTATACACAAAATGTGCATTAGCTCAGCCAAGATGTTGTGAACGCTGTTTTTATCCTAGTTTTAGGGTACCGACGAGAGCCCTCTCTGTATGCTCGAGGAAGATTTATGTGAATTCTATGAGGAAGTCCAGGCAGCTGCAATTTCTGGCACCTAAGTTCGTTTCCGTGGTTCGAGACGAACCTGCGAATATGCACAATGAAAAACAAAGCAATAATTGCGGGGTAATTGAACTACATAATACGAATCGTCTTTACCGCCATGAGCGGTTTAAAACTACTTTTAATCGGAAGTTAAAATCATCAGCGAGAGACTTTCTTTCGGCGTTCTTCGTCTGGAGTTTTGAGCGACTGAACGAGTGCCGTTTAAAAGGGGGCGCATAATAAACCCATTCTCGATAAGTATCAGAATAGTCGCGGCATTAAAATGATCGCTTTTGTCCCTCGTTGCGTAATAAGAGACAAAACTCTAGGACAATATCATCGATGCATCCCCAAGATAACGTAACTAGCCGGCAAACAAAAGCAATTAATCTGGAAGTAAAGTAAACAACACAGAATTTATCAGGGTAAAACGGCACGACTAATTTTTAACCCCCGCATATTGCCATAAATCCAGGTTTACAACTAACGGCTGTTAGTGTTATGGGCACTCATATTTTACGTGTTCCTGCGAAAGTGCAAAATTATTATTAGCAATTAATTTTCCGGCCCGAAATCATAACTCTCGGCTAGAATTTCTGACCATTTGTTTGCCCTTTTAATCATTTTTATTATATCCGAATGGTTGCGCAAATGGATGCGACTTCTCTCGAGGAAAAGTAGTCTTCATCAGGAAGTAATGTCACATTTCGTCTGGAAAAATTTAATAAAAGTTTATTTTTAAGTCCAATATGAAACCAAAATAACACAAGAAAAAGGGACCAAACAAACGGATCGAATAAGGCATCAACTTTTACAGCTCGCCGCTAAGGAAGGGAATTCCTATTGTGCCCTCAAAGGAAAAATCTTGTCTAATATTCTTCTGAAATACGGGCTTTTCTGACTGAAATTTGAACCGAGGGGAAAGTATGACTGACGGGTAACAACGATATAATTTTTTCAGCTATAACGGTTCGGGATAATATTGGAACTGGAACATGGCGCCGTAATGTGCTTAGGAGGTACGCGTCATTCATGCTTTCCGTATTAAATTTGAGAGGAAGGGATTTGCTTCAATCCTCCTTACATAAGTACATAAATAAGTAAGTTAGGAACCAACTGTAATACTAAGTAGATAAAACGAAAGTTTCTAGTCGTTATGGAGTATTTTATGATGCAAAGTTGTTGCCTCCAGGGAGAACTTAAATAACCGAAAATAAAAGAGTCGGAAAGTTTGTCTCGCAAAAATTATGGACTGAATATGTCGAGAAACTTGAGAGACTGGATATTCATTTTTACGAAAGAGCATTGACGATGTTTCATATAATATTCTCTAACTAAGGAGGAAGTAATTTGGGGGGCAAAACTTGCCGCGATGGTTCAAACGCTGTCGGTTATAAGATGTACAAAACAGGCCTAAAGTCTATAATTCGAGTAGGGTTCGCGACTCGACAGGAGGTAGAGATTAGTTAGGAACAATAAATTTCGATCAGAACTTTCTTTCCTTCTGAGAGCGGCGTATTGGGATTAGGGGGAATGCCGAGCGTCGAGAGGGCGTTTGATATAGACGAAACTAAAAAATAATAGAAGTAACAAAGAAGATTCTGGTCGTCCAACAAAATGTTGCTGCAAACCCACTCTGGATAAAAGGATGATTTGCCGCAATATGCCGTTGTACACGTCAATTGGGCAACCTACCAATATTCTAAAAACCTCCTGCGGGTCTCCAAGTTAGCAAACGGGTGTTGATTTCAACAAAAATGTTCAACAAAATATCACTAAATGTTAAAGGATCGCCTAGTTGGCCACTATGAAATGTGCACATACGAGGATAGTCCCAAAAGTACCCGATCTAACCCTTTAAAAAAAAAAAAAAAAAAAATTGGAAAAAATTACATTATTTCTTGACACAATCTCCTTTAATATGGACACACTTTTCCCAGCGATGCTCCATGGTTTCTACGCCCAGTTTACAGTAAGAAGCTACGAATGTTTCCCAATAAACCTCGACCTCGGACTCCACCTCTTTATTATTGCCAAATCTCTTTTCCAAGTTTGGAAATAGAAAATAATCCGAGGGGGCTAAATCTGGCGAATAAGGTGGGCGAGGAAAAAGTTCGAAACCAAGGTGATTGATTTTAACCATCGCGATGTACGGAATTCTGAATTGGCGCGTTGTCTTGATGAAATAAGACTTTCTTTTTCACCAAATGCGGTCGTTTTCCCCTAATTTCCTCGCACAAATGCTGCAATAAATTTGCATAACACTCTCCATTTATCGTTTCCCTTTTAGGGAGGTTGTCAATAAAAATCATCCCACGCGCATCCCAAAAAATTGACGTCATCAACTTTTCTGGATGTGGAACGATTTTCGCCTTCTGTGGAGCCGATTCTCCCCTTTGAGTCAATGGCTATGCCTGTTCTTTCGTCTCAGGTGTGAAATGATGGATCAACGCTTCATCCACGGTTATAAATTGGCCTAAAAACTCGACTTTATTGCTGCGAAACTTTGCCAAACGCTCCCTTGAAACGTACTCGCGACGCTGCTTCTGTTCGTCTTGCGCACAGCTTTCTCGTGTCCAATCCAGTTCGGTTAAAATAAGTTATAAATTAATTTTTTTTTACAGTTTTGTGGATTTTCCCCGCAATTAGCTGATGTGGTCGAACCTACAGTGTCATTGGGTCGACCACTGTGGAATTCGTCATGGCAGATCGTTCAGCGGCGTTTAGTCAAACTCTGCCACCCAATATTTTCAAGTTTTTAACGCAGGAGCAGATTCCTCTAGAGCAAAATCTAACTCTGGTTTGATGTCGGATGGACCTTTCAAGCCAAAGTGCTGATCCGCGTATCGCTAATCATTTTTTTCCCAAAATAAGCTTTTTAAGGTTATATCTTTGTAATATATGCAAATTTTTAACATAAAATCGCCATCTATATGTCACATCGGGTACTTCTGGGACTATCCGCGTATCTACCTTGATGGAGTTGAAGCAGTGTCGGATTTCTGCTGTGGTAATTCCATCGGGTACCTCACAGCAAGGATCTTTACAACAGGGGTCTCTATTTTGGTCACAATCTACGCTTTGTAGTTCGAACTTGTCTCTCACGTCTCTGTACCATCGTTAGAAGGGCCGACATTGTTGACGGTACAGGGTTGAATCAAACAAAGTTTAGCGCATTGATTGTGACAATTATTTGCGCACTTTCAAGAACAAGAAACAGATACATTTGTCTCAAATCCCAACAGGCGACTTAAATCTTACGAAATAGGCGATATTCCTATATCTACCGTACTGTTTGAGCTTTATCATAATTACGAAACGGTTGCAAAAATAAGTAATTCGATTGTCTTGCATTTATTATTTTATCAAGAATAGGGACGGCCGTCATGCTCTCATCGCTTACGTCCCTTACGTATCAATTATTTCTCGCCCCTGGACATTGTCGGCCATTGTCAGCACACTTTCAACTCGGATGGAACCCTTTTAACTAATTTCTTCGTAAAAGGACTACTACCGCCGAAAAACTTACCCTCCCAAATCCCAAAGAGTATTATTCTATTTCAAAGCAACATGATCTGAATCATTTCAAATTTCCTGCTTCTCTTATGGTCTAGAAATTAGTTCTTTTTCATGAGCTCTAACTTCGTGCCATGCTCACAATTCAAGATAACTTAACTAACCCACATTAACTAAAACACTACCCATATCTTTTACATAATCCAGTGGTTCTGAGTCATTACCGGCGTCGGTGTAAAACAAACAGTTTCGCTCGAAAAATAAATAGCCCGCTCCATTACGTGTGTTGGAGAAATCCCCGGTTTAAGTGTGGATATAGGGCCGCAGCTCCATGGGGTACACGTCACATCCAAGGCTATTAATTTTGTCCTTCTTTCCGTGTCGATATTTGGACGGAGTGTTTTTTACCCGGTCCCATTTTGTAAGGCATTGAAAGCCTCACTTAACCGAGTGGGTTTTCGATGCGTTCAGAGCTCCTTCAATACATTCTACTTTTAGGGTCCTGCATATTTTCCACTCTCAATATTTCACGCTCTATTATACAGGGCGTCCCATTTAAAGCTGTAATTGAAGATTACTCAAAAACGGTACGTTGTATGAAGACAGGCTGCCGATAAAAGTTGTCCGGTAAAAGGGGGGGCATGGCATGAAGATAGTGACTTTTGGCCAACACGTCATTTTAAGGTCATTTCTAGAGCAACTTTTTTTCCAAATAGCAACCCCGTCTTTTTTTACAGATCCTTGGGAACCTTCAAAAAGTAAATATCGTTTATTTGAACAATTTTTTATCAGAGAGTTTGCTGCAAAGTTATCTTTGATTTTGTCCAATTTTTGAGATGGTCGAACTTATTGATTTTTTTTTTCTAGAAACATTTTACCATGCATATTCGGTTTAAAACTTACAACAACCCTTCTATCTAGTAAAAAGAACTATTTCTACGAAAAAAAAATATATTTTTTTTAATTTGGAAAATTAATTTAAAATCCTGATTTGAGAAACTTATGGAAGCAAATGTTCAAAAAATGCCCTTCTTGCTCCAAACACGGCTCAACTCTTATCCGAAAAGAATTGTTTACTCTGCGCAACTTTGCCCTTTAAAAAAACCCAGAGGAAAAAATCTGGTGAGATCAGATCGGGCCACCTAGGAGGCCGGGTCAATGGACCGCCCCGTCCAATCCGTCGATCTAGATACATTTCACTCAGAACCTCACAAGACATTTTAGAAAAATGGGTTGTTGATTCCACATCACCCGTCTAATCGCAAGTGAAACGCTTTCTAACAGTTCCGGAAGATTATTATGCAAGAAATTGCGGTACGTTTCTCTGTTTAAATTTCCTTCAATGAAAAAAGGTTCGGTTTAGTATTCCCCAATAATACCGCACCATACATTCACTGACCATAGTCTTTGATGTTCAACTTCTCTAAGTCCCTAAGTCTCCTAAGTGGATTTGCAGCACTCCAAAACTGCAGATTATGGCGATTCACTGCACCATGGTGCAGTGAATGTCGATTCGTCTGAAAACAAACCGTTAGGAGAAGAAATTTGCATTTTGATTGAATTGCTGCCTTGCCCAATTACAAAAATTAACTTGGTTTTCAAAATTAGTTTTATGGAATTCCCGAATTAAAAAATGTGGTAGGGATGGTATTTAGTCACCTTCAACATTCATTGGGCATTTTTCCTTGATATTCCTGAGTCAGCAGCAATTTGACGACAGCTTGCATGGGGATCGAGGGCAACAGCTGCAAGAACTGCTATTTGATTGTCTTGACGTGTTGCACTTCGGAAGTGATTGCGTTTTTTTTTTTTTTTTTTCGACGTTTTCGTTTCTTTGAAATTTTTAATTAGACTGTTGAAAGTCGTCCAATAAGGAACGCTTTCATCCGGAAATCTTTCAGCATAAACTTCTACTGCCCGACTAACATTTTCGCCAAACTCTTCATAAATAACAATCTTTTCCGATTTTTCATGCAAAGTGTAGCGCTCCATTTCGGTTATTGAATTTTGAAATGAAAAGAATAATTTTTGAACGATTTCACACAAAACAATTAGATTGATTGTCGGAAAAAGAACATCGATATCCTGTAGACCTTGTTACAATGTAGACTCTAGCAAGAGGAAATTTAAGAGAACGTTTTTTTTTATAGAAGTATGTATTTTTTTCGATCAGATATAAGGATTGTTATGAATTTTAAACAGTATATGCGTTGCAAAATTTTTTAGAAAAAAAATGCAATCATTTCGACCATCTTAAAAATTGGACAAAAATCAAGGATAACTCCGCAGCAAAACGTCTAATAAGAAAATTGTCCGAATGACCGATATTCATTCTTTGAAGGTTCACAAGGACCTGCAAAGAAAAATGTGGGGGGGAGGGGGTCACCTGAAAAAAAGCTATCCTTGAAACGAACTTAAAATTACGTTTTGGCGACAAGTCACTACCTTCGTGACACGTTCCCCTCTTCACCCGCCAACTTTTATTTGAAGCTTTTTTTTGCCTACGACGCACCGTTTTTGAGTAATCTTCAATCGAAGCTCTAAACGGGACACCGTGTATGTGGCAGCTAAACGTGTGTCCTGTTTCGATAGCAGACATGAGGGCAGGTCAATACAATCACATTTGTTATTGTGTCTGTGGCTTTCTGCTAAAGACAGGATTGAACCTATTATCAATGGTATAAACTTCGCTGTTCTCAATTGCATTCATCATAGTCGATTATATTCATTAATGATTGATTTCCGTTTTTTTTTTACACTCTTTTGCAAAGCTAGAAATGGCTTCATGATACTGAACTTTTGAACGTCAGGAACGTTTTCTTTATGAACGTTCTACCCGCCGACGAGGCTCAAGGGGGATTTTAATAACAACTTAATACCAATCCTTTGCATTTTTGTGCATCCTAAGGCAGCGCATATTGCTTCAGCAATAACCAGATGGGAACGGCTTTGGAGGCTTGAAATTTTTAAAAGCAGATTTATTACGTTCTCAGCTCAAAAGGATTCTGTCAGCTTTCATTTTGTTTCATATTTCAGTCAGGTATTTTCGTTTAAGTACGGTTGTACGAGATTTGCCTTCTGGGATCCAACTACGAGCGAGCTCCTTTTTCACGTATTCGAGTTTTGGCCTCGCGGAACAACCTTTGATCGATGCCTTCCTGAACAAGTTCAAATGTTAGCTGATATTAACTTAACCTGAAATAAACACAATTGAAATTCAGTCGACTAGGTAGAATCATTTAAATGTTAATTCGGAATGGCTAAACAAAGCATGAATCAATTGATGCTCCGTTGGCGGCATTTCCCAGATGTCCGGGGCAATCGCGAACTTCCAATATAAATTCCTATTGAATTGTTAACTCCCGGAAGGGCCCAGGAACGCTATCGGCTACTTCCGGGTTAAAGTCGCCCCACGGTCTAAAACACACCAACAGATATCCGATTCTATTTATTACTGTGACTTATGACTTGGGCATGACACAAAGGGTTAATAATAAATCGTTGTCGAAGTGGTAAATTGTGGGCAAGATAAGGGTACGGCTGTGCCTGACCTTATCAGGGCGATGTTTGACTTCTTGGTGTCTCGAACAAGTCTCTGTTCCTTTAAACTTTCAGTGATGGATCTTAAGCCACAGAGCTGATGAGGGATCCTCTGGTCTCCTTATCAACGAAAATAAGTAGGGAAACGGAAAATCGTGGTTTAGGTGCTGGCTGTTATCAATACCATCAGTCATCGTTCACTTGCCGAGGAACTATTCTCAAAATCTCACTCCGTGTACTGTAGTGGCCGAAAGTAGACCAAGAGAATTTTCAATGAAATGAAGCGTATGTTGATTGATCTGTTTCCTACTCGTCTAAGCGCAAAACGCGATATGAAAAATAATAAAGAAATGTTGATGAAGTTACTTTGTTGTCGATAAAAAAATAGATCTTTGGAATTCACCTGGTCAGAAGCAGATAGAGGTGGTAAAAACAGTTGAATTTACTTTAAATTCTTAAAATATTAGAAAAACATTAGTGCAATTTGCATTTGGTTTAGAGCCTCTAACGTGCCTCGTGGTGTAAAATCGTCCATTGATTTGAAAGAGTGAATTGTTAGAGCTTCTAATGAGGGTGAACGTCAAGTGCAAATCACCCGCAGATTCGACGTTAAAAAACGACTATAATAAAAAGATGTCAAAGAACTGGATCAATTAACTCGAAACTAAAAACTGGAGCACCAAGGAACCCAAACAAAAGAGATGTGCGGAAGATAAAAGACTATTAATTAGGAAAATCCATTCATGTCTTCTGAGAAAATTCGACCCGAACTGGAAGTTTTCGAAGATTCTGCGTCTTCAGGGGCTATAAGACGAAGATTATCCGAAGAGAAATTATTTCCACGTAGGTCAGCAAAAAACCACTTTCCAGTAATAAAAATCAGAAGGCCCGAATGGAATTTGCTAGACAGCATACTCATCGACTCAAACAGGATTGGGAACGAATTTGCTGGAGAGATGAATCTAAGTTCAATTTGTTTAATTCCAATGGCATTCAATACATTAAACGTCCGACTGGTCAGCGATTAAACCCTAAATACACCAGACCCACGGTTAAGCATGCAGCAGGACCGGTAATGATATGGGGAGGTTTCAGCGGTTTCGCTATTGGCCCTTTACATAGCATAAATGGAATCATGGACGGATTTGTGTTCAGGGACCTACTTCATGATGTTATGTTATATTATGTTGAAGACAATTTCCCCTTAAGATGCCAGTTTCAACGCGACAATGACCACAAACATTCTTCAAAGTTAGTTAAACGATTTCTCGAAGAAGAAAAATTGTCGATTTTGATGTGGCCTTTCCAGTCGCCCGATCTGAATCCCATAGAAAACCTGTGGCGAACTGTTGGTTGAGGATTGAGAGATGAAAATTATTCAAATTGCGATTATCTGTTTACCGAAATACAAGAAATGTGGCAAAATACTGATCCATAAATATTAAACAAATTGATTGAATCGATGCCTCGTCGATGTCAGGCAGTCAATGGCATTATTGGGTATTTTACCGAACATTAGTGCGTCGAGAAAGGTCCCAATTGATTTTTGGAATACTTTGGATTGAATTGTTACGTTTTTATCTTTATTTTTAAATTGTCTATCTATTTTTGACCAGGTGAATTCCAAAAATGCGTTTTTTTTATTGACGATAAAGTAACTTTATAAACATTTGTTTATTATTTCTTATAACGTGTTTTGCAACAAATATCATACGAGGGATACATAGGAAACAAATCAATTAACATAGGCACGATTTTAATTGAAAAATGCTGTATGTCAATCTACTTTTAACCACTACTGTATATTCCCTCAATAAGAAATATAGAAACTCTATTTTTCCCATCGTGCAACCAAGTTATTTCGCAATCTCGTTCATTTAATTAAGTGTGGGATCGATATATCTAGTCTTGGTGGTTTCATATGGGAGTTGGTGATGGAGTCTTCAGAATTCTGATGGCTCTTTCGTCTTAATTGGCTGGAGTTTCCAATAATTATTATTCGCTTCTTCATGGGTTCTCCAAACCATGAACAACTTTTTTAAGGTCTCAATCTCTTCATACAGGGAAGTGACGTTGAAGTAGTTTAGGAGGTGATTCTACAGATTAAAATAATAAAAAAGCACTCTCAAACACGCCCCAAGGATTTCTTTTTAGATAGGTTAGCACCCCTTAAAGGGGGAATTCTGAGGATGATTTTTTTCCAATTTTTTCGACGCGATTTGCGCTAAAATTGTAAAATGCGACATAATAATATTTTTCTTTTGTAGTGATAATGGCTGATTTTAGTCAGGGGCGTCACATATAGGGGTCACTTGCGCACACGTCGTCTTAACATTTGTTTTTGCGACATTTCTTAATTTTTTATTCTTTTCCATTGAACAATTTTACACGTAATTCAAATATATTTTTCTACAAATTTCGGTTCAAGGTAAAGTTTCTAATTTGTCTGAACGCTAGGGATTACATTCTTCCGCACACTGAACACCTCCAGCTTGTCTTGCGAATTTCTTAAATTGTTTCCTTCATGACATCGATGATGTTGCCGCCTATTTTCGGTTGAATATCATTGCTGATTGACGGCAAAATAATAAAAATATCCGAGACAAAAAAGGAAAATAATATCCAAAGAAACGGGAACGACGTTCGGTCCTTCAGGAAAATTATCCAGTTAACTTTCTCAGTGGAGGCTTATAGTAGGCCGCAAGTTTTATAATAAACAGATTCGGCGCTTTCCTAATAAAACTAAAATTGGATCCGGCTGGTTCTCCTCTTTACGTTGAATCTTTGACAACTTTAGAAATCCTATTATTCCCAGAGACGAACACCTTCATTTCGAGCAGAAATCCAGGGAAAATGACAACTCCCTAGAGAATTAGCAGTCAGACAAGGCTCGAATCTAACATGGTTACATAAGGCCTGCTTTTGACATTAATGCATTGCATAAAAATTTTAAATTGCCAGCCAGGAAAAACCTTTTTTAATGCACACACACATATGCGGCTTAAAAATCATATAATGCACGTACAACTCTAGCGCCGATTTCTTGTTATCGAGGTTGTTCCCCTTTGGCTTCTCGCAGGTCGTCTATGTTTTCAGACTCCATCTTGATTGGCTTTTTGATGGAATAAACATGGAATAATTTTTATTCCACCATTTCTCTGAAGGAAAAACAATAAACGAAGAATATTATGCAGATTTGCCGCAGCATTTAAGCGAAGAAGTTAGGGAAAAGCGACCGAATTTTGTGAAAAATGGCTTGTTTCATCAAGACAACCTGCCAGTCCGCACTTCCATCATCGCGATGACAAAAATTCACTGCCTTGGTCTCGAACTTTTCACTCGTCCACCCTGTTCGCCGGATTTAGCCCCCTTAGATTATTTTCCATTTCCAAACTTGGAAGTGAGGTTTGGCAATAATGAAGAAGTGGAGTGCGATGTTGACGCTTATTGGAAAACATCCGAAGCTTCTTACTGTAAATGGTGTGTAGAGGCCGCAGAACGTTGCTAAGAAGACTGTGTCAATTTCGAAGGAGACTATGTTGAGAAATAATGTAATGTTTTCCAAAAAAATTGGTTCTGTAAGTGTTAGGTCGGGTACTTCTGAAACTACCCTCGTTTCTTGCCAGCCAGGCCATTGAGCTTGTTAGCCACTTCGCGCGGTATTTATCTTGGCCTTTGCCAAGTGCCTTAAAAAATTGAATTATACTGGTGAGGCTTTACTCGAGAGTCACCTCCGAAAACACGAATATTGTACAAAATACGAATGGTGTGCCTTAGAAATTGCACAAAAACGGCTACTTACAAGGTGTCCGAATTTAATCGGACTTCTATTTATTTCGATAGTTGCAGCACAGCCTATAAAAAATCTGTGGGATTTCAAGGGTCGTTAGTAAAGAGGTTGTTAAGACAGTTTTCATATACAGAATGTCCCAAAATTTGTGTGCAAAATTTCAATGGGGGCTACTCCAGTTCCAAGACTGTGGAAAAGGTTAATGTGAACTCAGCTGCCCCCTAGAATTCGAAAGAACTTTAGTGCTACCGATCCTCCCTCGGGGTTTGGCGAACGGGACTTGGGGACTTCCCAGTTTCTTAAGGGAGTGGGCCTATGTGCATATCGAACCGATAGAAATAAAAGCGTTTCGCCATTTTTGCACCGCGGACTGAAATATCTCCGATGGTTCGACGTGAATAAGAATCGAAGTTGACAAGCAGACATCAAAAAGAAATAACCTCCCGCTTGTGTGGAAGTAAAAATCGATATCGGCCCAAAATTGCGTTGTTTTATATCATCACGGGACCAGGGCTGGGAAAATTTAATTTTGCACGGAAAAGAGGCTTTATACACGAAGCAATACCTTGGGGATACGGAGGATCTCCCAGCGTTGCACCATTTTCCTGTGTTGTCTCTACATATTGGACCTATAAAATCCATTGCGAATTGCCCATTACTACAAAAGAAATATAAACTCAATTCAACTGCAAAGTAAAGTAGCCATTATTAAGTTGAAAGCAATTAAAGTTCTGTAACTGTTAATTTCATTTTCAGGGACGGAAAAAGGAAACTTTGGGGCCCAAAACTTTTAATCAGGGTTTCAAACTTTGCAGAACAGTTTTACTTTTAGATTTAATATGCACGAGACAATCAAAATTTCAGAGAGTTTAGTATGAACTGCGTGATCTACTAGACAGAAAGTGTGATTTGCTTCCGGACTATTATGTCCACAAATTACACTGAGTGTCAGTACAAGATGAAACTGTACAGAATTTCTGGAAATCGGGGCATCACCTCTCGCGATTTTAATCAGCTGCTTTAGGCAACAAACAAAAACAATTATTTTATACTTACGTCTTATAATGTGGTTTTCTGATGATTGAATGGCATTTCACCCCGCACGAATCCTCCATCCTGCAATACAAAATTCAGTTTCATTTATAATTCAAAAATTGTCAGATCTAATTTAGTAAATGCGAGTACGCGACAAGACTAATGTAAATAATGCATTGTCCTGAACGAGAATGACGTTTTACATAGGACCACCGTCTACATCAATCTGGGGCTCAGAGCAACCATCACACTATGTGCTTACTCGGAACTAGACTAGCACGTGTCCCATAAGTTGTCGGAAAATATTTATCACCAACGAATTATTTTTTACAGTTTCCCGATCCAAATCCAGTCACTAAAGAGTTAAGTAAATTGAAATGTTTTCCTCAAATAACAAATAAAATGAATAATTGTCCAATTTGCCAAGCAATGCGCATTATCTATTAAAGCTAAATCGATTCGGAAATCCGCACAATTCTGCAACCCTAATGAACAAAAACCACCCCTGCATGCAAATACACCTAAATAACAGGAAACCCCCTGCTGTGATGAGCATCACACGGAGCTGTAAACTGAACCGATTGAGATCTGACGAAATAGAGGCCTCATCAGGGCTCGCTTGTCCAACACAAGCTGATTAAGAGAATATTCTGATACACTCGCATCTATGTAGAATGAAACACACCGTTGCACGCCGATAATTAAGGGATTATCTCAGATAAGCAGGATTTGGACAACTTTGAAATACGGATACAAAATGTTTAACAAGGGATGAGCAATTTTCCCCATTTTCGTCGTGTTCAAATGCAATGGCATATGGAGCATAGAGCGTCGTATGTTCGCTAAGTAGGTATATTCAATTCGGCGCTCTATTATAATAGCATCAGCTGTAAAGCCTGCTCGCTTCGGTTATATGCTTACTTTGTTTTATTTTACAGTGTCTGCCCGTTCTCTATGATTTAGAATGTATAGATAGAAGGTAATGACTAAAAAGCATTTGAGTGTATGTGTGTTTATTACATTCGTGAATAATGGGTTTACGACTACCCAGCACCACTGCAGTGGCATAAAATATAAAATGAACTTGTCGGATGTCACATGACCAAGATGGCATGTGGAAAACCGAGGCGGCAAATCAAATTTTGCAAAAGAATCGTTTCAACAAAAAAAAATATTTACAGGGTGTAACATTTAACCTGGAACGTCGAAATATCTCGAATACTAGGCATCCCATAAAGAAATGTTCAGGATCAAGCGTCAATCATTCTGAGGGGGAAACGTACTGGTGCTAAAGTTTATTCTCCCCTCGCCACTGGTGGGCGGGGTGAGGGTTAACTTCTTAATTTGAAACGGCAACCCGCATTTTTTCACAAAGTCAAATAAGATGGCTAAAATTAAGAAAAATTCCTCCGAACCGTTTTGTTTTTGTTCATGCTACGACACACATTCGAAATCGAAGAGTATAAATTTCTAAACGGCCAAAACATCTTCGATCGCAAACGTACGAGAATCAACTTATCAATTAAAAAAAAAATGCTTCAAAAATATACAAGTCCACTTGCAGACCATTGTTAGGCCGCGGACGCATACTGAGTGTCGAAAATATAATGGAAAAAACTAAACAATTCATAAACAATAGATCAGATAGTACTAAGCCTGATTAGAAATATAAGGCCCCCGACAACTCGGTACACAATAAATCAACCGATTACTATACGACTGCACATACATGACAAAAATGACTGGAAGACTGAAACCAATTCTGGCAAGATGGAAAGACAGTCGTCACCACTGGACCGTTCGAAACTCTCTTGGCCTTTCAAGAAAATCCACTTCCTTCTCCCGTCAATCACTCTACTGGAGCAATTTCCAATATACAGTTTTCTCCCTCCTGTTATGTACTAACATTTTATGAATTAATGTTCATGTATTGAGGGTGCCCCTGAACGACCTAGCCAAACGTCAGGAAATGGTTCTACACATCGCATGCTACCAAAAATACAAAGTAGAAAATTTTGGAAAATTCCGCCCACCTTGAAGATATTTAATTTTTTAATATTTGAGGAGTTGTCACTTTTTGCGGTCTAAATGCCCCCCGTATCTTCTGTGGAATTATCGCTATAAAAATTCCTAGGACACCCTTGGAAAGCCGCTTAAATTTCGTATTTTAAGCACCCATTGTGAGTTCATCTTATTTGCACTTTCGTGAATTTTCAGAGGTCTGAACGTAATGCTTTTTTCTATTTATTCATTTTTATTAAATTCTCAACTGCCCAGTGCCCCCAAATGTTCCCCACCTTATGTCATATCACACTTCATGAGAAACATCTACCACCAATTATCTTTCTGACGTGGTAGACGTTTTTTACGAAAGGAAAACCGGTGCAAGGTGGGGAATCTGTTGGAGTAGGGGACGTTGAAAATTTAACAAAAAAAAAGAAAAGAAAATAAAAAAGTTTTACGGTCAGGCCTCTGAATATTCAGCAAAGTGCAAATAAGATGAATTCACAATAGTTTTTTTAAAATAAGAAATGTAAATGGCTTTCTAGCGGTATTATTGCAATGCTTGCAGCGGCAATGCAAAAGAAGATACGGGGGCGTTTTGATTTCACAAAACGACAAGTCATCACAAATCAAAAAATTAAATTTCCTCAAGATGGGCTGAGTTTTCCGAAATATTCTACCTTACTCTTTGGGCAACATTTGATCTCTAGAACCGCCTCCTGGAGTCTGGCTAGTAGTTCAGGAACACTCTGTAGACGTAAGTGTTTTTGTCCCAAGGACGACACCATTTTTTTCTAGAATTGGAGATTCCAGAGAGACGATGAAAATATTCACATTTTTCCTTTTCATGAATTACTATATCCGTTACGCCTCACATGTGGGCGTTTTTAATTTCCAAAAGTGTTTCCCATTACTTTCCCTGTAGAATATCGCAATAAATAAAAAAGAACCTCTCCATTACTACACAATACGAGCAAATATCTTTAATTTTTTCAACACACGCCACTTCAGGGAGCTCTCCCAACTTTCCACCAGAAAATGCCTTCTAGACACGTTAGGCCCTTTTTTTTTATCAAGAAGCAATATCCATCTCGTACCTACATTAATAATTCAAAGGCAGTACAACGGGTCTCGTAAAATATGCTCTATTAACAGTGACCGCCGTAATTTGGGTGATGAAAATTACGGCCGAGGTCTACAGGAAGGATTAAACGTAAAGCGAGACTTGAAATATTCATGGAATCAGCCATGAATATAAAACGAAATCCTCGTAAACTTTGTTTACCCACCGCATCTAACTGCAGACGCCTTTGAATTGTGTGCAGTGATACTGAGTGTTTGTTGCAGGAAGTTCAAATATTGAAAACATTGATACTAGGAGAAGAGGAACGAGGCCAAAGTCAATACCAGGTGATGTGCTTCATTTTTCATTTTGCGAAGGATTCGTTCATATCTTCGGATGCTATGTCGAAGCTGAGACAGAAGAATCCCAGCACGGTGCGAACTCCAGAAGAAGACCTTGGAAGGTGAGAGTATAGACTACAAGAGGAGCATAGTAGTTCTAATGAGATTTCAGGGTCAATCACACCATGGATTACGTGGTGGTACTCAAACATTCCGGCATCATCAGTCCCTTCATAAGAGATGCATGTGCAGAGGCTGGTCAGGCTACTTACGCGCGATACGAAGACATTATGAAGTGGTCTAATATACACGGTAAGAATCCGTATTGAGATCGGTTGAGTGTGAAGTTTAGAAAAAATCTGATATCTCGTCAAAACAATTTTAAACATTATGATTTGTAGTAAGAACCCACTAACGGAATCAACATTCACTGTCGATTATTGGCAAAAAACAGTTAATCAAGTTTTGACCTGTATCACCTTCAAATTGGTATCCGCACTGCCTCAGATCTATCAGAAATTGTCAGAATGTTTTTAGTTTCCCGCCTCTTATTGCCTTCGGCAATGGCTTATTGTGTACATCAAGGTAGAGTCAGTTTCGAAAATATCCGTTTATTCTAACAAATTAATTACTAACGCACGTTCTTATCATTTATGATGATTTATGATGTGAACACACTGACAGTTATATAGACAATTTTTTTATTTTTTACTTTCAAACCCCGAAAAACTCGCTGGTAACAGTAATGTTATTGATTGATCCTTCTTGACTGCGATGTATCAACCATTTTATCTGAACTTTCATCAAACTCCGTAAGTTTATTTTGAGTTCTTCGAAGATTGGAAAAAGCTCTTAAATCGTTTTCGCCTAATACACCACATCACTTTCACTGTATCAACGGATTTTACGCGATCTTCTAACGACGGGTCTATGCTCAATTACGAAATAAAACGTTCAACTTTTCGAGCACATCACAATCTCAACAGTAAAATGGATCAATCGTTTCATGGACGCCCCCATGGAAAATTCAGGCCTAAAATGCGTGTTGATCGATGTAATTCACGTTGAAAACAGGGCGTTTCTTGTAATTTGAGTTGCAAATATCTTAAAAGGAGAGGCCCTTGGAGGCTCTTACAAGGAATCCCTTTTCAGCAGAAAACAGGTTGTGGAATACAAATTTTATTATTTTGAGATAAAGCGAAAGAAACTTTTTAAATAATTATAAAAAATGCATGTACGAGGGCAGTCCCAGAAAAACTTATCCTTGGACGCCTGACATGATTTGCTTCTTCAGAATTTGCATGGATTATACAGGGTTATGTAAGAAATGGCCGCAATTTCGCAAAGCTCCGTTTTGGCCGCGAATCTACGAAAACAGTTTTAGATTATCATATGGAGAATGTTTTGGCGAAGCCAAGTGTAAATGGGTGGGAATGTCAATATCGCGCCATTAAAATTATTCGAATTGTTTGATTGCCTAAAAGGCTAGCTGAATAATAATATTGCGTTTATGTTGGCTAGCATAAACACAATATTGCTTAATACTTCACAAATAAAGGATGATGAATAGCCCACTTGCTGGCAATCACAAATAATCAAAACATTAATTCAAACACCATAGGGGTTAAATATGCCATTACGCGACTCTCATTGGGACAGGCCGTCAGCAGCGCATATTTTCGCTGTCCCGCTTTTACGCCGCATATACGCCCACGAGGATCGACCAATATTGTGAAAAATGTATCTGAAAATCATGCAGGAAATTGTCCGGTGATGATTTGGGTTGTCATTAATTAAGGCCCAAACGGGATTCCACGACAAGGCTTTCTGTCCTAGAAACCCCCGAAGGTGGTGCCATTTAAGTTGTCGGAATTTCAACGACAATCTTCCACCTGAAGGTAATCAAAATTAAAACCGTATTCGTATTCTAACAGCGCCCTGATTTATAAAACAAAGCAGGCATAATGAGAAATCTCAACCCGAAATAGCGTCCTTAACAGAGGAAGCATCTGCCTGATAAATCGGCCCCATTTCGAGACATCCTTTTAGCAAATTACCTATTTTTCCTGGCACTTCATTCTTTCCGTGTTTCCTTATTTAGTGCCTACAGATAGGTATATTATTTACCAACCCTCAAGGACGCAATATTATAATGATCCTTTTTTTAAGGTATACCTACGGCCTCATACTTGCCAGCCCTCAAGAGGTTCCCAACAACCCCTGACTATGTGAATAATGACATAAACTACGAGGCTCCTAGTGGGATTAGTAATTGCACGGATATGAAGAATATGTGGACGCCATGCTTATGCCATTTGGAACAATGTATAGGGTGGTACCCTTGTGAGCTTAAGTACTGTAAGAGCAAGAGTGGAGCCTCTAGTTACAGGTGCGGCATTAAAACCTGCAAGATTTGCCACTTGCTCGTGTATTATGTGGGCCAAAAACAACAATGTTTGTGGGACGAATGACCACAGCTTTAGAGGTATTTCCCAACAAAATGATTAGTATTGTGTTGTAATTATGATAGGCTTCGGCTCTGGCCTTTTTTACCACATTTCGGACCAACGTTAAAAATTATTGCTGCTTGACCCTTGGTTAAATCTTGATTCGCTTCATTTGCTTTGGTATATGAGTAGAGTTCTTCAATATTTAACATGTGTCTTCTCTATTAGGTAGTTTAGGATATTGTGGCTGTGAAACTAAAACTAACTGATTATAATGCAAATAATAATAATAATAATATTAATAGGTTGCACTGTACTGAGGAACGTCGGCGGAGAGTTTCAAAATCGAGATGCGTTATTAGGATTTCTAAATCGGTAAACAAGATTACATTACTCAAGTCGAGGTCGAATTCGGTAGATTTTGAGGCCAAGCATGACCTTCCGTTAAATCTTTAAAATTTACGCGAATATCTCAGAAAACCCGAAATCATGCTTTAATTATTGACGTTACAAGATTGGAAAGTAGCGCTTTGTCAAGCGAGCGAAATAGATGCCACGAAAGGCCGTAGTCAAAAGCTGAAAGCTTGGAAAGCTCTGCTTAATGCATTCTTGGTCACATAATGTACTTTTTTCCAAGTGCTGTCAGTATTATTGCCGAATCCAAAATGATGTCGAAGGCTCCTTTAGGTCCGCATACTTTAATTTTTTTATAAGTTCCGTGAACAGCGGTACGGAAATAAGCTTACTCATATGAGCCGCATTCAATTTTGAACTTTAAGGCGGAAAATCCCCTTTATCTCTCACAAATTGTTAGAATCCTAGAAAAAAGATCATATACAACTTGCAAAAAGTTACTTATTCCTACTCACATAACCGCCACTTCGTGCTCGTTGTGCAGGGTGTGAGATATCGTTGTGGTTATCGTATCGTTGTTGATATTTCAAGGGGAGAAAAAATGTTACCACTTTGTATATCGAAAATGGTGCGTTTCTGACCATAGGTCTATTAACATTTATTTATTATTGCGCAAAGTACTATCACTCCCCAAAATATCTCCATGATAATATGTTATACCCTGTATAATATGCTATCACCATACCGGACTGCTGACCGAACGAACCGGAGCGTCAGATCAGCACAGCGTGCGGTAAATCATCAGTTTTTGGCACTTGTCAGGCGCATGAGTGTTGCGATTGTATTTATACCGGTATGCTACTCGCTTTCGATACTTTAAGAACTTTACTTGAGTGTAATCCGTTTAAAGTTGTATATTGTTATTCAACTTCAGTTTAATCCTGCGTGTTGTACTGTTTTTGAAATCCCAATGATGTGCTCCTAATAGGTCTCTTCAACGTGAGATATTAGCGCGATAACTATTAAAGTATGTTTTCTACTTGATAAACTACTCTTTTAAGTGACTTAAAAGCTTCTTATAAAATATGCTTGTTAAATCCAAATTCTTCCTGTACCTTTCCCCTCTGCTTATTGTATTACCCTTCTAGAATGTGACAATAACATAGGACAAGAAGTATTAGATAAAGCGAATATAGGAGTGACTGTAATAGAAGTCCCGACCTAGATATCTGTACTAGAATATACTTTTTTACAATGACATTCCTAAAATGAATATGTAAAGAGAAGTCTGACTTTGTACTTGTTCGAGGCATTTTCTGTTACATTCCTTTAAATTGGCTATTTCGTGGCATATTGTCACTTTAAAAACTGTTTTCTACTTAGATTTTGTTGATTTATGCACATGTTTCTTTGGGGATGCTTTTTATCGACTATTTAGGCATATTTACGAAGGCTGCAAACAATTCTTTTACCTAAAATGTGTGTATAGTTAGGTAAATACTTTTTAATAAATAAAACTTGATATTTTGGCTACTAAAATTGTAGTTTTATTTTCCCATTCGAGTTGTTATGGCAGACGCTGTCCATTTTTCGATGAGTACGCGACTGGTTGCTTTGCTGCCTGAAGAGTCTAGATTTCATTTATAAACAGGGATGTAAAGAAGAGAGGAATAAAAATCTAGCAACAGAAACCGAAAAAAACCTTTGAAGAAAGTTATGAAATCTAAGGAAAATTACGAACCGGGAATAAAACTTATCCGCGTTAAAAGGAAATTTTCCGATATTTCTAAAAAACGCAATCAACTTTAGTAAATTTGGAAAATCCTTAGGAGAATACTCAATTTTTTTTTTAATTTTAAAGTTTTGTCAGCAAACAAGCTCTCAGTGTATTCGTAGGACAAAATTAACCTTTACCAAGAAATCCAGGGTCGCTGACTGGGAGTTCTCCAAAGAGTAATAAAGCGGAGGAGTCGGGCTTGGAGTCTGGAGCTCTGGAACAATTACTCCAGGTGTATTTCTTAGATTGTTTACGCAAGAATACTCCGCCAGCGATGAGACAAAGGTCGAATCCTAAAGGGTATGAGAGACAGTGAAAAGGTAAGCTGGTCTATAATAACCTTTCCTCCTTTCAAATGGCTGAGCTAAGAAGAGTAATATGTTTTGAAAATACTACATACATTAAGCTGAAGGGGGTACATTTGGAATTGGGATACGCAATGTGGTAGGGAGTAAATACAGTGCCTCCCCAGGAAGTGGATCGGTCCGACGATAGCGTAATAATTAGATATTTGAATGACAACACTGGAACTTTTTTAATCCAGTTAATTTTAATTATTCTGGCGCATTGCTTAGTAATTTGGAAAGTGCCTCGCGAACCGTGCAGGATTCTAGATTGAAGCGGAAACTACCGAAATCAATTTCGACTTAACAGTAACTCAGATTGTGTTCTAATAGTAATGGTTATTTAACGAACAAGCCATACACGCACACAATTCATACTCAACTTTAATGCTCATAATAAAAAAAACGGGATTGTTTAACGCGTTGTGTAATGCAATTCTTTCCGTCTCATCTCGACCGCACTTCATTCATTTTCAAGACTTCTATAGTGGATCTTTATGATATCAATAAGATTGTAATCATTATACAGGGTGTTCATTTCGAGAGGAGGCATATTGAATGTAATAGGGAACACATAGACAATCATATATTCGTACGTGTCGATAAATTAAATTTGATATCGTTTCTAAAGGTTTCATTTGACGCTCCTTTGTGGTTTATCGAAGATTGCGGTTTTGTAAAAAAACGTTATTTTTTTGCAAAAAGTTTGACTTCCTGTGTCATGAAAACGAAGCATTATCTACGCTTATATCAACTTTTCGTCTTAGAATCGCTCAAAGAATCACCCCTCGAAGTTTGACCACGTACTTAAATAACACGCTATATATTATAGTACACAATTTCGGCAATTAGAGCCAGATTTTGTTATAAACCATTTAGGGGCACTCGGTATGAGAGCAAGCAAATATTTAATTACCAGTGAACTTGAGAACACTCCAACGTTATTGATTTAGTGTTTATGTTTTAGTTAATTTTTTTATTCACGCGTATTTGAGCTTCGTGAGTAAGATTCTTCTATTTTTAGAGAACAAAGATTTTAATTTAATCAGCCACGCCGATCGGAACAAAAAACCCAACGATTATTGTAAATGTTTATCTAGATGAAATCCCAACTATTTTGCTTTCAATTTACTCAATTAACCATTAATCTGCAATACCCAGGACATTGCACGCAAAACCAGCTTACCTCAGCACAGAACTTCCGAACGGAAACAGCATATCGCATTCGAGTTGAACTTAAATAATTTAATGCCTGTTCCGCTGCTTCAACATATCTCCAGAGACCTACCCCGAAAATGTCATTTCATTATAAATTATTGGAAATTCGTATATTCCGATTTTCGCGGTGGTGTTTATTGATTTCCGCTATACGTTAGGTGATGATCTTTGCCGATTTACTTGGCATAAGCCGCCAACCTTTGATAATTACTTCTTAGATAAATGGCTCTAAATGTAGGGAATATATTCCCTTGAGTTATCCTTAAGGGGAAGTTTTATTAAGCGCCAATTTATCTTCAAACTATTGACCAAGAAAATCCGACGTTGTGACGATCGATGCTCTCAACCGTACAAGGCTCGGAATAATTACCACGGTGGCACCTGAATTTCCGCATTTCAAACGAGTTAAGTTTCGACAACTGAAACTAATCTTTACAAAGTTCAATAGAACGGAATAATTAGAGCTTGTATAGCTTAAGCCCCAGTGCCGTAGATCACCGATTTCTGTAACGTCGACAAGAAAAACCATGGTAATGGCTCATTGTTGAGCGAAGGGCTCATGTTTTTTCATGCAGACCCTTTGTAAAATAAACTAAGGCCATTAAAGTCCGGGCCGTACCTCATACATACTATATAGCACCCTTCGTCGACTTAATATTCAATGGGGGTTAGTCGACACGACACGTTTTGCATATACATCGACTTATAGATCCGGTTTGCGAACGATCTATACCCGGTGATTTTCTTGTATGATTACTTGTAAAGTCTCGGGCGTATTTACAGACTGCAAGTGTAGTCTCAATTCTCAGTATAAAGCAGCTAGATTGAACGTTATCCTTACATAATTTACTGGATTACCGTAATGAACAATCATATACCGTCAGTGTATTCGTTCTTTAAGGAATTCGCAGGTGCTTCGATATTTTTTTTCTACGACTATCAGGATACTACATTGTTACCCACTCAAAAATATCGGAAGACCGTCAATTTTCGTATACTTTCATTTCCTACGGGTTGCGCGCATAACGATAAGGAAATAAGCTTATTTCCCACGGCTTTCATATGGGTATCCATAGCAACGAGGCAAAACTAATATGAACTGCCCGCAGGCCGTTGGTGTTTTAAGCAGTAAATTCATTTTATTTTTCATAAATAGTTAACGTATTTGAGGAAAAATAGTGTACATAATTCACAAAATAATTTATCCTCGCACGAATGTGAAATGTTGCGCACGAGTCGCAGATGAGAACCACGACGACACGAGTTTACATACGAAAATAGAAAAAATTATCCGGGAATCGAATCCGCTATTTTGTTCGCTCGTTTTAATAATGATTACCTTTACCGTATTCTAGTTTTGACTATAATCAGCTTGCGGTAAGGTGACGTTTCCTACTTGTTAGGGAAAGAACTACTTATATTATCAACAGAAATAGAAAAGGATGGTCGGTTAACTTTCTTACATTTCCACGCCTTCAGAAGCCCTAATGGAAAACTAGAACACACGGAGTGGCCAAACCAACGTACACAGATCGTCCTTCAAACAAAGGTTCAAACCATTCTAGGAACCAAAAAGCAGGAGTTCTTAATATATTATCTCGAGGAACGAAGAGCATTTGCTCACTATCAAAACTTAAAAAAGTACTAAATGATCTGATAAAGGCAACTACAGTTCAGGAAAGCAATTGATATAAGAAATTACGAAGCTCGTGGATAGCATGTGGAACCTGCTAGGAAGAGTGAATGGTTCGCGTATTTTTTCTATGTTCACAGGGTTACGGTTGGGATCAAAAGGATATTTGAACGATATGGAAACGAGAGTCACAGAGTATAAAAAGGGTCGAGCAATAGAACGAAAAAAAATCTGTTGTAGCTAAACATGCGTTCCGAGATAGTCATGAGATTCGTTTCAACAAAATGCACAACTTGCATTTCTCCCTAGAGAATTATTTCAAACTTACCAAGGGAGACTATAGAAATATTCAAACACGACATCAATTCAAAAGTGGAACAACTTATAAATACCGCGGACTATCCAGTTGCCGACAAAAACAATAGAGACAGAAAACTAAATCACCGAATAGGTTTGCTTCTGACAATTATTGTTGTCTTTGTTCAGCATATCGTTGTTTCCGTATATGCATCTGCGTTGAACAGTTGGGGCCTTTTGCCTAGATAGCACTGCGATCGTAACTCGGAAGTTTCATTTTAACATCATGCTATCTTTGTCTGACAATGACATTGATTGGTCGTTGGCTTTGGCTGCCGTAATAATTAACATTTGTCGCAATTTTGAATTTGAGTTCGTGAAGCGTCCTTTTAGTATTTTTTGTATATGATGCCGCGAACTTTGTGCCTTATGTGCGGACGTTTGATTAAAGATGTGGAAAGAGTTTGAGACACACTATATAGTATTTTTTCTCCAAGGAAAGCAAAACGTCAAGTTCTTTATTTAAATCTCGAGGAGGTGGATGAGATTTAGGCACATCTCTAATATGATCGAACTCTCTTAATTTAGTTTCAATTCTACTCATCTCCTTTGACGTGAGGAAGGACAATCGAGGTAGATTTCATTGAATAACTAAGCCGTTTCTGTTTGATAACGTGTTTTATCACCAAATCCAACTATGCAAAGAATTTGATTTTTTTGTCGTTTCGTTAAGTTTACTATTTCGAAAACCATAAATGTATAAATTCGATACGTTAAAAACAAACTGACACACACAAAGGAATGCAAGAATGCATCTACTGTTTATTTATTTATTTGTTTGAAACAATCCACTTTTTTTAGTTTAACATCTAACACGGTTTTACTTATGTATATGTCTAATCGTAAATTTCCCGGGACCTGTTGAATTTAGGTGTAGGACGTGATACTTGAAACGCACATAGATTATAGGAGGTACTGCTACGCGCGCATTTTTGAATGGCTGTCTCGCGAACAGCGCCCTCTTCGCCCAAGGTTCAACGGCAGTGGACCAGTGGAGTAGTGCGAACTCTATTTGGACGCTTAGTTCCCCGTCTCGTGTTGTCTCCGTTACCATTCCAGTTTACGTGAAGAAACACGGATGATCACTTCGTTTGTTACCCCATCGCCTTTGATAATATCTATAGCACTTCAGACTCAAAGGTTAGAAGGTAATTTCATCGGATCAACACCGTTTAGTGCACACGATGCAGTTAGGTTGAAACGTCTAATAAAAAAGAAATATGTTTCACTGAAGGTAAACCAAAAAACTGTATTTCGAATGAGCCTTTCTGTATAACGCATCTGTTCACCTTCACAGACCTTCACGAACAGAAGTTTTCTAAAAACAAAGAAGTTAATTTACTTCTTATCGGCATAATCCAGGCATACGTCGTTATATGTAAAACAAATAAATTTAGTTTAATATTGAAGCGCTTCAATAATTCCTTTTTGCGTTCAACCAAGGGTCAAGACCCATAGATGCTGTAGACTTCCCAAAATGAATATCTTCCTGGTCTCATTCGAATTTCATTGTTGCACTTTGGATGAAAACTATCGCTATTCACTACTTGAACTGACAACAAGTGCCTATCATACATCAACAAGTTATGAAAAAAATAAAAGTACCGAGCCATTCGCTCAAAGTCTACGTTATACGACTTTAGAAAATTAAACAAATAGGTTTCTCGGTGTTCAGCGTAACGGCCCGGCCATTAAAACTTTTCAAACGAGGACGTTTTATGGAACTTGGATTTATGGCAAGGTCTAGTCGGGATCCTAAATGTAAATTTTATTTCGGAGTGGACAGAAAGTTTTAATCCTTTGGGAGATTGTGTTTACGGGACTGTATCGCTTTTAGTCTCTAAGCTTACTGCTGGCGATAATTCTAAAGCTGGACGAGGTTTTGGATCTAATGCTGGAGACGGTAAATCACATTTTGAGGTGCGGTGTTTGCAAGGGGGGATTGAGTTGGGAACTCTGGCCCTGAATCGCTTCTATAATAAACGGTATATTACAATATGGACCTTAGTTCTATGTGAGGGAAAATTTTCCATCAGCTTTAACCACAGATCCTTGAAATGATTTATTGGCGGCTTCCTAAAGGTGAAGCTGGCACAATATTTGTCATCTTATTTTAGGATTTTATCCCTTGGCTGGGTTTGGAGACACATAAGCACACAAAGTAATATGATAAATGATACGAGAGAATGTTAGACGAACCAACATTGTCTTTCACTAAATTAGTCTTATCCAATTACACGCGCCGCGCACTGGATATATTGAGCACGAACTGAAATTATGCATGCCTCCCCTAGGAAACATGGATCCGAGGTAACGGCACTATCTGCTTAATTAACCCACGGTTAATCAGATTGTTAAGATGTATATTCTCTTGGGGTGTTGCCTCCCACACAATTGTTGAATGGTGTGGGTGTTCATTTGCCACTTACTTTGGGTCATAGGCTTAAGGGCGTGTCACAATGAAACCATTAATCAACTTAGAGTTTTAAAGCTCTCGTAGACAGTACGTAAATAAATTGCCTTTTATATTTACACATGAATGCTCCTTGTTTAAAGGGCCATAACCGAGGAAAAGGGAAACGTGTTAGTGCGAGAATGTTTTTAGCAATTTCTCGAAACAGTCTACAAAGAGGTTCATGGGGACATTACCTTAGTTGCTTAATATCGTCCTGGCAATGGCGAGGGAATATTAAAGGAAAAATATGGCACGACATTACGAGCCATTAAGTTTGAGTTTTGGCATAAATTAAAATGTACAATAAAGAAAGGCATTACAACGTCATCATTATCACGCCATTGTGCGCTGACTAATGCGATTTTAATTATAGTCTCTTTTTAAATTTAAATAGAGATTGACGTGATAGATGTCCTCATTATAATCTTTGATCATTTCCCTGCAAAATTCATAAAGGAAAAGTTTGTCGAACCACAATTTATATTTCTTGTTTAGCATCTGAGACAACCAATCTAAGACACAATTTGCTGGTAATATTTTCGGAATCCTCCGACTATGCCACAGCTATGAAGCCGCAACAGAACAGCATGGCTGACAGTTTAGATCCATTATAATAATTTCAAGTCCCAAAGGGAACGCTTTCCTCTAGAATTGTGCTGTTTTAACTTCCACTATCCATTATAAACGGAAAATGGAAGTAAAGCCCCGAACAGGGTTTCCCGTTCTTATACAGTATTCTGTGTTGAATTTAGGGCCGAAAAACCACGTGTTATGCAAGGCATGCAACCAGCCACTTAGACAATAATAATGTTAGAGATAAGTTCCATGAAGGCCTGCGGATTAGTCTCATGCAAATAATAGTTCAGAAACTAGAATTGCGAAGTTTCTATTTGGCAATAACTGCCTAGAATCTTGGAGTTATGAGGCGTCTTGAAGGGCATACGATAAGTTTCCGCTTTGAGTATGGGATTGTTTCTCGAGCTTTGAAGTGAGAATTTGTTAATTACATCCCTAATGAAAATAATACCAGCCAAAGACGTATTAGGGGAGGTGTATGGTGTTTAGTGTAACATGGGTTGCTCGGAAGAATGCCGCAATTAGAAAGTTTATTAGTTTGAAGTTCGTTTCATTCTTCTTTATAACACCACTTACCGAAACAAATCGTCTTACGAGCTGCAGGGTAAAATAATCGGAACTAATAAGTTTTTCACCGATAAAAAAAGAGTGAGCAAGAAATAAGTGTATTTTTAATTTCATCTTCGACGAGAAGCTTATGTAGGCAGTTTCAACAGTTATGATAGAAAGTTTCTGGAAATAGCGGTAGAAAGACTCTGCAATTGATTAATGAGGGCGATATTTGATCGTTTAACCCAAATCACCGGTTAGATTAAACCGTCATAATTTCTTTAAACATAACATATAACGTGAGTTAATTGATAATAGCAGGGCTCTGCCATTCGATATAATACCTTATTTTAAGTTCAATAAGCCATATAAACATGTCTCCGAATGTTTCGTTTCTGAGATATGGAATGTAGGCTTAAGACTTTTTTTGTATTTCCCATAAAGCTATATTTTTTGAAAAAATTTATTCAAATATTTAACAGTTGTTACCAATGATGGTCCACGAATTTCGACATGTCAAAACGATTTCAGAACCTACGGGGTGATATTTTTTGGCGGGCAGACGCCCTTTTACCATCCAGAATTCTTTTGTGAGGAGCCACTGACTGTTTAATCTAAAAAATTGGATTCCACGTTAATCTAGAAACTCTTTTGCTTTTGCAATTTTATCGCATTTGTAACCGTTTTCGTGCATTTTGAGAGCTTCTGAAAGGACGTATCATTAATAAACATCTTATTCATTCGCAAGTTGACAATCTAGAACGACTTGAGGTAGCCATTAAAGTCACGAGTGAAATATAAATAAATAAATAAAATAGTTTCGGGTTGTTTGTTAAGTAGTAATGCCCCGGCTTATCATTATTACCCACTTTCATGCAAGCATTTTCGGTAATTTTGATTCTCTTCCGTTATTATTATCCCCGAAAATGTTTTTTTTTTAAATAAAATATTCTTTTATGGATTTTTTCGAGTTACTCGAACACGATTACGGATACGATAAAACTGCAAGGCAAACAAATATCTAAATTGAATGTGAAGTCCAAATTCTTAAGATCAAGAAATCAGTGGCATACCAAAGTTCTGGACGGTTAAAGGCGGCCTGCGCGCCGACAAAATACCACCCTGTGGATTTTTAAATCGTCGCAAACATTTCAAAACTTGCGGACCATCATAAGTAAAAAACAGTAAAAATGTCAATCAATTATTTCATGAATTGCAAAATCTGTGCGGGAAATACGAAAAAAATCCAAAATCGATATATGTGTATATGAGTGAACTTAAAGTAAGTTCAATAAGTCTATCGAATGCCAGAGTTCCGCTGGAATAAACTGGCTCACCCTGAGCATTTTAAACGTCTTTCGAGAAATTTTCGAAGCCCATTTCATTGCGATTTTCGTCATGTATCACATTATGGATTAACACCATTTTACGTGCAATTTAAAAAATTCTAACTTACAAGTTCCGCAATTGCAGATACTGAAACGAATGTAGGTAAATTTAAATAAATGGCCATTATACGCCTTAGAGTTATGTGACACCCATAAAACTTTTAACCCAGAACCATTTACTTGGCCAGATGCTTTAGAGAGCTCCGTCATTAATCATTATAAAATTTTAATCAGAATCGTAAAAGTTTCTGGCGACGATGGCGTAAAAACCGTTCCGAAAGGCAGAAAATAAGTTTTTTAAAATTCAAAGTTAAATGACACGTCAAAACTTTGCGGGCGAAAGTAGAGCCGTACCGTGGAGAGATATATTCGAAAGATCGTCCCACCTGATAAAACTTGTAATAAATTACAATATGTATTCTAAAATATGACGGGAACTGCCAGGGATTTCTTATTCCCGGGTGAAGTATCGTCCAAAGTTCTCGATCAGGGACAAAATGAGCTTCGGAAGATCTATGTTTTCCGGTGTGTCGGGAATTATGCATAACACGATTGAGGAACGCTTTTCGAATTTTTGAGTTGGATATCCCGCCTGGTTTTCATTGCCGTATCACAAAGTTGATGGCAATAGTTTCTTTCCCGGCATTAAATGAGATCTTCCCCCTGTCAGCATCATTACCCAGTTTTCAATAAGGCCTCTTCCCATCATGAAAAATTCATCGTGACTTTGGTCTATCGGTTAGGCATTTATCCGTAAAAAGTTAATTAAAATCATAAAAAAATTTTGTAAATTTCAAAAAAGACCCTTGAAGGTTTTCTCTACGCCTATTGACAGTCGCGAAATGGTTCGCAAAGTAGTGGGAGACTGTCAGGGAAAATTGAATTTAAGTTTTTATGAGAATTCAAAAAAAAACTTTTTTTAGTCACTTTGCCCACCTTTTTTTTCTTTTTCTTTCTATTCTTCTCCATATTCTTTTATCTATTTCTCCTTTTTATATTTCCCCTGATTTGAGATCAGGAAGGTCATGGCGAACAATTTTTGGATGAAGTATGTGACCGGTCTCGTCTGTCTTAAAACTCCCACAAGAAAACTCGAGCCTGCAAAGGAGTTCGCGGCACGATTCCGGGGGAAAAAGTCTAGGAGAAGTAAAAACAATGTAATAATTACAGATGATTTAAATCTATAGTATAAAACATCTAGCTTAACGAACTGGGGTATTGAACACTTTATAACATTTTCATAGCTGAATGCGCAAAAACAAGCGATTTTGCACCTTCGAGGTCCCCTTTAAACGCTACACGCGCAATTAGCCACATGCGAATATCTTAAGCGAGAATTAATCCCATGCAGGCTGTGCTGTGCGTGAATCAATCCCCTGTGGTTATTATATTAGGAGATGGAAAGTTTTTTCGGCACCATTAAAATTAAACGATGATTAATAGGGCTTTTTCGCACTCCGGCCTTCCGAAAATTAAACAGACTCAAACTTCGGTCATGTTTGTTCACGGGAGCAAAAAGTCTAGCTCTTGTTTTCGCCCTCCGTACACTGCCGAAGACGAATTAATAATTGAACCTGTGGTGCTCGTCTTCATTTTTCACACATCTGCAAATGCCACCGGAATTGAATGAGATTGAAATATAGGGAATATATAAAAATTTGATTTTCCGGCTGTTATAGATACGACCCATTGCTTCCTACCTTTTCCTTTCACAACCAGTGACATCCTAAAAATAAAATTAATCGTTTCGTCCTTTTGAGTTCTTATACACAGAACCTTAAACGCCCTGTTCCCCGTTTGATTAATGTCTATTTTCATTTTTATCTTTATGAATCCTCGGTTTTGGCGTGGAAAAATGTCACTTATCTACTTTTATTTCATTTTATATATCAAGCTTTTAGCAACGAGATATCTTCATCACCTCGTTAAAAGGACGGAGTTGTAAGGTGTTATCCAAAAACTTAACGTTCACTAGGAACAATAACTCCATTTTTATCTCGAACATAATGTTAGTAATCTAAAACCTTTACGTTACTAAAGAAAATGGCTTAGTTCTGACCAAATCTCTGCAGAAATCAAAGGGCAAAATGCAATTTTTTTAATAGAAATGGAAGGACGTTGCGAATGTGATAGCGATTATATCCCGAAATGTAATTTCAGTCGCCATCAATTTGACTTCCGGTTAGCTTTCCAAAGATTAAACCAACAAATCGCCAACCTTTCGGACGGCGTCCAACGACATTTCAGATAAAGAATAAGTGTGTTGGAAGCAGGAAAGTTCAAATATCATATGACAAAAATTGTTTTACTCAACAGACCATAAAAACTCGGATTCATCAACTGTCCGGGACTAGATCCCTAAATCTGGAAAATAAAGTACTAAGTGACGTCAAAATGTTTCAGGTCATAAAATAATGAGAACTTTATATATTATGATATGTAGTATATAACAGGCACTATACAAATGGTAACACGTATCACCAAACACCCGTCTTTCTATCTCACGTTATGAGGCGCATAAGCTCAGTATTACCGACACTATCTAGAGATCATTCCGCTGGAATTTTCTACTCGTCAAGTTTACGCGTTCGAATTTGGTAGTTTTAGATTTGATTATCTCCAAGTACAGGGTGTCTCATATTCAATATGAGGATATCGGAAACCGTTCATAGGAGACGGAGATAGAACCGGTCAAATGATGACAAGGTTATGTCTTTATGAGAGGAGTACTTTATCTTTTCAATTTTTCTGCCTGATTTCTTGGTTTGTTAAAAGTACGATAAGTTAGTAGGTTTTGGTCAAGTAATCTGAAATAGCTTCTGTGCGGTTGCAACCGTTCTGAGTAGTTTCTAAAATACTGCTGAGCGGCAACATTTCTATTATTTCGATTTGTACCATGAAAGTGGAGTGAGTAGGGTCCACTAATGCAGAATGTGAAAATGTGTGGTATTTTTTCTCCTGATAATGATTCTTTTCGATCCAGACAGCTAATCCGCCTATATGACACATGGTGATTTTTCACCTATGAATGACTAGCCGAATTCGTAAAAAAACTAGATCCCCATTTTGGGAAAAAGTTGATGATGGCATTAAAAAACCGAAACGTCGTATTTTCGAAAAACTATTCTCATGCTGTAGCACGGGAAGAAGTGCGTCAAGAAAGTGTTCTCTATTTTCATGTTTCTCTATAACTTAAGACAAAGCAAAATAGCTGCTTTCGACTTTTTCCGGAAGTAATCGGAATTTTTTCTAACTTAAAAAGGCACACTACTCCTCTCATATACAACTTTGTCTCCATTTAACCGACCATATATCTCCTGCGGTGTCCAAGATCCCCACATTAAGAGTCTAATATGGGACACTCTCTACAGCGCCAGCTGATGATATATAGGTAAATCCACATACCGCAAAGAAAGTTTGGTTGGGAAAAAAGCGACCCAGAAATAATATCGCCATGTAGATTTAAGCAAATAATTGAGAAAGTTATCTGTATAAAGTCCAAGGAGCTGAATGATCTCGAAACATTAACTCAATATTTCAAAATCTTAAGAAACTATGAGAAAAAAAATGAAAATTAAACTTTAACATCCTGTATATATTTAGCTCCGTTGAGAAATGCGAGTCCAATTTGCTACCCCTAGAATTTATTATGCTTATATGTCGTTAGTGGATTGACCTCCTTTTTCGGGGCATCATGGGCTGAAATAAAAAAAAAGGAAACCCATTGAAGATTCTAATACAACCTCATATTTCTTCAGGAAAGCTACCTTCATTGACTTGCTGTGAAGGGCAACTTGCTCTTGGGTACCTTAGATTCTGTGAAATTCCGTGAATTCTGTGGACTTTGAAATCGCGACAAGGAGAAGGCATCGTAAAACGGATAAAAGGAATTTCTTCAACACCTTTCCGAAGAAAGACTAAAGTGGCAGATGAGCCATTTTCAGTTTTGCACCAACATAAATCACCTTCTCTTACTTATCTGTTTTCTTTTAATTAGTAACAAGTAAAAATAGGAAAAATCTTTATTTTTCTATGTTATACGACATTTAATGCAGATAGACCATTCTTAAAACATATTGAAACGCTGACGCAAATGCTTCTACTCTCAACTTAAAGATAGCTAGATAAGAAAGTTGAAATAGGATTGTTCAAAGACACCTACAGGTATCACCAGTTCGAGTTGGGACATAGAAATTGTGTAAGTGGGAGGAGGACCACATAAGTTTTAATATGCCTCCGACAAAAACAAACGAAATGGGCGGATTTACTCTGGTCGGCCTTTCCTCTTCGATGTGTAGATTAGTATCAATTTCGTTGCCTTCGCAGCGATGGATTTTTTTTATATCAGAGCAAAAAGCAGGAACATAAATAAATGAAAAAAAAAACGACAACACAATAGCTCTGCGAGTTACAATAGAAATTCCTTACGTGCTTCACCTGCAGTAGCCAAATTATTTCTATTCTGATATCATTTTAAATGATTTGTTGGTAGTCCTCAACGTACTTCGTTGGCCTCTATCGGAGCCATATTAAAAGTTATATGAGACTCTCCCACTTGCAGAATCCCTATGTTCCGATTTGAACTGGTGATACGCCATGGCCTCTTAACGTAATATGGAAAATGAATTTGTATGTTGAATGAATGAAAAAATACCGCCGATTATTGTGTATCACTTGCAAATTGATTTGCCTTATCATGTCCATCAATGATGCCTACAAGATACTACTTTCGTTTACAAAACATTGTAACAAACTACAGCTATACGGCATCAGATTTACGTTTTCAGAAAAAATACTTTTTATATAATATATTTAAGAGATGAAAGGCCCCAACCAAAAAAAAAAGCCTTGAGTGAACTCTATCCCTTGAACTTCACTGCTTAGTGACCCATTGTGAAAAATTACATTTTATCGGTCACATTTGAGCGAAATTCCTAGCCGGGTCGGATTTTGTCCGCAAAACTTTATGATATTGAGACCTATATATTTTATTTCCTATATTTTATTGGGCTTAATATTATCTAGACGTACACACGCGGCAATTTTAGGCAATTTGGCCATTGTTCGACCGCCCATTCTGTCAGCACGCCAAATTTATTGCAGAAATCTGAAGTTGTGCCAGGATTTCTTCATTATACGCCCTTCACGGGTAGTTTAATCTTTATCGAATCTTTTATTACTTTTTTTCTGAATAATACTCGCAATTGGCTATGACTAGTGTTATTAATGTCTGCACTTTATAGATTTAAAAATATATATATATATATATGGATTTAACTATCAGCAAGAAATTAGAGAAGGGTACTTTGAGGCATTTTCTGTAATTTCTCTTCCCGGAAATGGTGGTTAAAAAAGCACTCGCCTCTAAATTACGGGTCATCTAAATGACTTCTCCCGGCGAGCTCATTTTCGAGGGAGATTAAAAACATCGTCTCATTTAGCTTAGAGATCGGCTCACAAAAGCCGCAGCGGAAAAAGTGACCTCAATTTTTTACTTAACCAAGATGCGGGTTTCCTTTAGAAAAGAGAAGCAATCCGAAATGGATTGTTACAGATACGCAGTGTCGACGATAAAAAAAAATGGTAATGACGATATTGTTAGATTATAACACCGAAGCTCCCTAGCATAAATCAATACACCAAAGCAAATTTCAGTCGAACTTTCAGGTATTAATTGGAATTAACTCCACCGTGTACACGAAATAATTTCCGCAGACTGTCCATACAAAATTGATCGACTCAGACAAAAGCTGAATTCGGTGCTGCACTAAAACGGCATTATTAGCTTTAAAATCCGTTGTCGAAATTTCGTTTCGAATCAAAACGGAATAACATTTTAAGGAAATTAATGGGGTTTGTCTGAATCAGTGTTTCTGCTGATCCCACTAAGTCAACAAATCGATCTACATTTTTCCTTCCTTTTATTCCCTGACGTCGGGATTTATCTGACCGTTGGACTGGCTTTAACTTAATTTAACTCACGGTTAAATCCAATAGCTTTCAATGAGCAACCTCTCAGAATAGCAATTATAGGTTCAGTTAAGGAAATCTTATTGGATCTGAGAGACAACGCAACGAGGGATTTAATTAAAAGTTGAATATATACAGGGCGAACAAATTACCAGGGTTTGCCACTGCTAATTCCTAAGCTGTGAGCCCTCGTTCATATACTAACCCTATTGAAGCGCCCCTTTATCGAACGATTTCTCTGAAAAAGTCACAATAAATTTTTCATGGAGCGATGCACCGCTGAGATATGAACCCCAACATTTAACATTTATTGCTTGAGTTGTTTTCGAGACATTCTAGGTCTTGCCATTCTCCCGAATTGTGCAAGCTAACTTACCTTTAAAGGGTGGCTTAAATTGGCAAGTTTGTGTGTGGAAGTCTTAAGGTGGAAGTGTCTGCAGGTCCACAAGCTCACGAAGAAAGAAGTTTTTGCTGGGTTTATTTTTGATCACACATTCCAAATTGATGTTCATAGTAATTTTTATTGAATCATATGATTTAGTGGTATACCGTCACATGAACTTTTAAAGTCAAGTCCCCAGTCGCACTGAACGTTTCATTAAACTTGTTAATGACAGTTAAAAAAAAAGAAAAAACATGTAGATTTACAATCGTTGGAACAAAATTTCATCTTAAATATTTTTTGCACAACCGATCCATTAACTCTTAAGGCTTAGTAGTAGATCGAAATAATAAACTATGATAACAGGACCGCCTTATACAGGCACCAACAGATCCCTACATTGAGGAAGAAACGCGACTTTTCGCATTTGGACGCGTTATTACGCATTTCGAAAACCCTATTAGATTTGTCATAAATATCGCTGTAAACATTGAGGCTGAAAAAAATATCCTTTGTTTACTTTCTTAAGTATTTTCCTTAGCTTAAATGATGCTTTGAATGACCAAACTGAGATTTTGTTCTCTCGTAGATATTTTTTATCCCAAAATCAATGATCCATCATCCCATTGTAGATTTAAATGGGATTTTTCTATTAAAGTAATTCAAATTTGACCCCCATATATATTCATTGAACGCATTAGCAAAGTATCAAACAACGCTCATTATTATTATTATTTACACGAGTTAGCCAAAAAAATTCGCCACCTTTCCTACGTTAAAACACCAGGAAAGGTGACTATACAACCCTAGTCAATCTGTTTGAGTAGCTCTTGCAACTGATAAACATCATGTTCTTTTTCAATCTGCTCTTGCAACAAACGTTCCACATTGGCCTGAAATCGTTGTCTCAATGCCAGGTTTTCGATGCTCCCAATTTTGATTTCCTGTTCAACTCTCCTTACTTTAATATCATTTAGCTCAGAGTTTAATTCATCCAATTTCGCCTCGACGGATTCTAACAAAAAAATGAAAGTACTTGTTAACTAAAAAGATATTGCATATAGAACTGTATTCACCTCGACTTAAATTCGGTTCCGCAAATGACAAGTTCTGCTCTGAGAAGCTCATACTACTTCCTGAAGGAGCATAATAATCCACCTCTTGTAGCATAGAAGCAGAAGGGTCAAATTTGGATTCAAACATTTCACTTGTAAATTCGGTAATCAGTTTTTGATCAGCTGAGTTATTTAGCACTGAATTGGAGTCAGTTAAATGGCTGTCATCAGCTGAATTCTGACTATTTTCATCAATAACATCCAAGACATTCAAGTGGGCGTCTTCATCCTCGGAATCACTAACAGCACCGCCGAAAATATCGTCCTCCGCCACTTTGGGCTGAAGCTCTGGATCCACAATCTCCTTTTTAATTACAACAGATCCCTTGTTTACTTTGTTTTCGTCGTCTTCATTAATTACTTCCCATTTAACGCTTACCTATAGAAAATAAAGAGGTTGATAGTTTTATGGGGAATATCAGTTATTATTCAAATTAGGGCCATGCAATTTTTGAATACTGTGCTTACTTTTTACAAAACAAAGGTTAACAGTAACAAGGAGCTCATTTACAAATTGGAATTTTAGATTGTTTTAAAAAATTTAAATATCTCTCAAAGCAGACAAGTTTAGAAATCATTTAGTATCAATGTCGCATAATTTTAATGCTATGTAATTTTGTCTAAAAAGATACCTACTGCATCATTGTCAATCCTCAATAGCCTCTTCAGTTCCTTTTCAATCTCAGGTGCTTCCACATACTTTTTCTTCAAAGTTTTTCTAAATCTACGTTTTCTTACATTTTTTGTTGGTGGAGTGATACCATGAGGCCAGAGGTACTTTTTGTCAACCTTGTTTGGATCTGCATTGAAAGAGTTAATTAATAAGTATTTATTGCCAACAATCTAGGGCATATTCATTTCCAATATTAATGATAATACAAAAAATAAGTCCATAAGTAAGCAGGCAAGTAGAATCAGATGAATTCATGGAATTCTCTGATTGGGACAAGATTTTAAATTACAAATTTATTCCTAATATATTTGAACTTAAAAAAAATATTGGCATGAAATTGTAGTTTAAAATCCATTGCTATGTGCAATTGACCACCTACTAAATATTGTTATTGTATTGTTGTAGTATTAAAATGATTACAATAAGCATCACCTCATCTCTACGGGATTCAAATAAATTCTCAATGCAGTTTCTGATTCAAAATTTGTAGTCACTTTCCTTCTAAAAGGGAAGGTTCTCAACAATCCACGGAAAACCCCCATTATATACATCTTCTCCCAATCTGATAATTAAAACTATGATTAACATAATAATAATCCACACACTCTCACAAGAAGTGTCTTACCCTTCTTCTTTTTCTGAGGATTCTCATCTTCAGTAAACTGATCTTCTTCTTCTTTGCAGAGTAACATTTGACAAATATCTGCAGTTTTATAAAAATTCTTACTGTCTATAGTTTTCAAAGACTCTATTATAGAAGGCATATCAACCACTTTGCCTGGAAGCAGCCAGTGGTCTAGTCTTACTTCAGCATGCCTCATATCATCTTCAATTTTGATATTAAAACGGTCTTTCAGGTTCTCACTGTTTTTGATAGCTTCTTTTAGTACTTTCGCAGGCTCCTAAAAATAAAAAAAAATACTTTTGAGTATATGCTGTTATTTATTAGAAATTATTCAAATTGAAGAAACAGAAGCTGGTTTTTACATTTTATATGCATACTTACAAGTGGCAAACGCAAAATAAACTGTGACTCCAGTTCAGCTGGTCCATCATCGGATTCTTTATTTTTTGAGTACATTTTTACGTTTAATTTTTTTTAAACGCTATTATTTCAGTTAAAAAACTAAATTAGCCTGTAGAGAATTCATCATATTAATTAAGGAATACAAAATGTAATATGTGAACAAAACAAAAGCCAATGTCAAACGTCAATTCGATTTGAAATATTGCTTATACGAGATTATATTTGCCTCTTCATTTCTGCAATACGAATTGTTATACATAAGACAAAGATAAAAGAACTATTATATAAAAAATGATTTTTTGAAAAGTCTTAATCACTGTCATTAATCAAATATTTGATTAAACGTCAGAAACATCAGAAAAAACGTAAACAAACAATGCAATTTTATAACAGTAATTATTTGTTTTTAATGACTTTTTAATCAATATAACTATTAATATTAGTCTAAGTGAATAGCAGTTTCCGATCCCGTTACTTTTTCAGTCGAAAAGCTCGCTTATGAATTTGGGACTGTTTAATCGAATGAACCTCAAGGTAAGCAGCCTTTGTCAGTGCTAATATTGAAACTAGTTTTCTATGCAAATTTCACCAATATCTACAGGAAAGTGGTGAAAATAAAGGTATGTATGCAGAATGGACGTCTCTGGGCCTATCTGTGCAATATGGGGAGCAAACTGGCCAAAGTGTTCTCGAGAAATTTGATTTGCCTATAAGCAAAGAAATAACTCTTGGGTTGGTTAAGCAATTGGCAAGCAATTTGGGAATTGCCCAAGCTCCTGAGCCTAGTATTCTGACTACTGACAGAGAGGTAAGTAGTAGAGTAACAGAGGATTTAAATCACCAAGTAAAAGCAAATAAAGCAGAGTATTAACAATTTTATTAAAAATAAAATTGGCATGTATGCAATAAAACTTTACCTCATGACTGTGAGTAAATATTACACTATACATTAACATTTAATTGAAAATACAATAAACAATGAATGAAAGACATGAGCCCATCGCAAAAATATTTACTGCTCTTGATTACTACAAAATTTCACTTTACACCATTCAGTAAATTGCATTAAACTTGCAGTAAAGTGTTTCCTTCCACACTAGTAAAGTTAACAACTATTTCAAAGGGATAGTGCTATTTAAATCTGCATTTATTTTCAATCATTTTACATGAATTATATGCCCATTAAGGTACAATGGTCAATGGAAGTTCTATGCTTTGGGCTTTCCCTACCTTTGGTTGAACATGACACAATTAAAGATTGTGTAAATGTATACTGTGAATGGCTGACAGCTTTGTTGTCTGAACCTAAAGTATGTGTTCCCGAACCCATTGTTGAAGACCCCAATTTATATGCCAAGAAAATTATTTCACACTTGCATTACTTATTTGTGCCTAGGAAAGGAGAGGGTAAGCTTGAATTATGTTACATTAAACCTGCATATATTAAATCTGATTTTGCTTTGCATTAAAGACTGGCCATTTTTGTATTTGGATTTGGGTATGGCAATAATTTAACATTCACTAAGTAGTTTGATTCTTTAAAATTCAGCGAAAAAATTAAAACAGTTTTATTTGTTTATTTGACATATTAGGACCTGATACCATTCACCGACAGGCAGTATTATGTCACAGAGTGCTACGTACTCTGCAGGAGATCTCGCACAAATCAAAAATTCTTGATAGAGACACTTGGGAGGCTTTGCTCATGTTTCTCCTTGCTATCAATGACATTTTGCTCTCCCCTCCTACGATTAAAGATGATGTGGCTGATCAGCTTTGCGAGCGCGTTCTGAGCGTACTTTTTGAGGTAGTATGTAATTGTGGAGATTTAGCATTATAGATGCTAATTAACTCTTAGATTTGGTTGATTGCCTGCTCCCAGTGTTTTCCATCTCCACCTCTCTGGAAAACATTACGCGAATGTTGTATGAATTGGAGACACAGAGTGGCTTTAATTGAACAATGGAACAGGGTTAATTTGGCATTAACTTCGAAAGTTTTGATTTTTATGTATGGAGCTAGTTTTCCTGAGTTGAAAATTGGTATTTATTACCTATATCTATAAAAAATTCCTTATGTTGTGACTATTTAATTTAGGGGAAGAAGATTTAATACCCAAAAACATGTCCAATGACTGTATAGCGCAAAGCTGGTATAGATTTTTGAATACCATTGGAAATCCTGTAAGCTTAACTAAGCCCGAGGTAAAAATTAAAATAATAATTATTGCTATCCTTTATTACATAATAAAAATTGCAGATAATAAGTCAAACACAAAAGTTCTTGCAATTTGCAATAAGTACTGAAGGGGTGGTAGATCCATGTCAACACCCATGTTTACAGCAGTTACCTGTAATATTCCTAAAAGCTATAAAAGGCATTGCAGGACAAGTAGATGCATTTCTGGGTTTGTATGCCAATGCCTAATCTATCTTTGCTGTTCGCACCCTTTGTATGTTTGCATGTTCTTATTTTCATTTGATAAATACATTATTTATTTATCATTCTTTTAGCAAAAGACCCATTTTTTAGGTGATTTTGCACGTAATGTTCAGCTGCAGCTTCAACCTGCAAGTATTCACATATTTTAAAATTATATTTGTACTGTATCATCTGAAATAATTGTTTGAAATGTTGTGGTATGTTTAACTTCACTAATATCTCCTTGCTGTAATGAAGGTGCATGGTACATTTATATTGATGCACCTCTTAGCTAAACTAGGAACTTAAATTATTTTCAACCTTTAATTATAAAAGGTTTAGGTTGAATTGAAAAATTACATAGTATTGATAAATATATAGGGTAGTCCATCGGGAATTACATCGATTGATTGAGGACTAGCTGTTAAAAGGGGCAAATCTAACAATTTGGTATTCATTGTCTGTACCAAATTATTAGATTCTTCCTAATCGTAATTTTCCGTATCATATGGTTCCTGGTGGACTATCCTGTATAAAATACACTGCGTCTTTTATTGGTAGGCATTTCACCGCCAATCTGGTGGGATACCATGGTGATGGGATCAAGCACGGAGAAATCACGCGGTGAGGCACCAGCCCCTCCGATTTTGACGCACTCACCTACTCCTCCTACCCAGCGAAAGCTGGCTAAGAGTTTTAGCGTAGCACCATCTTCAAATACTAAGGGTTAGAATCCCTTACTTTCTCATGAGCACTCTAATATTAATTCTACTTTACTCAATTAAGGGTCAAATTCTGTGTACTGTCTACAAGCAAGAAACAACCTTCAGGCTACTAAAATTAACAGCACATTAATAATTTGACTCTTTATGAGTTCATGTGAGATAAGAAGATTCTAAACAAGGGTGATTTAATTGAAAATCTGTTATTGAAATATAAGTAGTGTAGCCTCAAAGAAAATAAGTTGACAGAATTCGCAGATTCACACATGCGAAGCCACATCCTGCAATTCGACATGAGTTAATTAGAAATAGCATTTCTTCTAGTTTAATTTAAGATTTTTCCTAATTTTGCTATATTACATGTAACTTCCCATGTAGGAAAGTTGCAAATTTTTACTAAAGCTGATTTTGCTATATTTGATGTTTCTCATTTTTCTGGAAAACAGGGTACAGATGTTTTTATCTTGCAGGTTTTCATTTAAACCCCCACATAAATTATGCAATTCAAAATTAAAGCATTTAAATTATTTACCACCTTCACAACAGCCTACAATATACATATATCTTTCTTTTCAGTTACAGTAAATCTTTTCTGTGTTACTAAAATTCAACTTAATTTATTTGTACATTATTGAAAGCTTCCTAGAACCCGATAGTATATTTTTTTACTTAGGTATACCCAGGTCTTCTTTAATAGGACTCACCACTAGCCGAACTTCCGTGGTAAACCCGACCGCGCCCTACAGTGGTCCATCCTCAACCACCAGCACATCCTGTAAGGTTCTTAAAGCCTTAGAGAATATTTTTCATAATAAAAAAATAATTGCAGCAGTTTCTTCTTTCGGTTTCGATACCAAACCGCCCTTGGCCCCAGGGAGACCCAAGTGTAATACTATCTTGCATTTATTCGGGGAATGGTTGTTCGAGGCCGCATTCATTGGTTGCGATTTGCATTCACAACATAGTCGTGAGTATGCAAATCTTAAATATGTACTCCAAGAAATAATTAGCGCAGCCCTCATGACGTAGTTCCTTTAAATACCGAATTACCTACCTTCAAAACTTGTGAATACACAAGGTACATTTAGTATTAACTTTACTGAAACATAATTCTTGAAGTTAAAATATGTCGTAAAAGCAGGGAATTCTTGTTTTGTTCTTCGGGAATTTCCATATTATTTTCGCGCCCTGTATAATAAGCAAAGACTACTATTTCTAACTAATCATTTTCTGCAAGTTGCCGTCTACAACACAAGAGATAATAATACATTAAAATAATATATACAATAATGATAATAAATAAAACTTACAACTCATAAATAAACGTAAACTTAAAATTATTAATTTTTATTGAAAGGACAAGATCAAATGTTACTTCATTTGTTATTTCTACGAATGTCTCGGAATTATGATGTAATATTTAGGGCAATCCAGCGGCTCATTCCAACGCCCCAATTCAATGGTAATTGAAAGTGGTAAAAGCTCCCTGAGCTTCTCTCAACCGAGTTCGTTGTCAGAGGCGGAAATCCCTCCAGGTTTGACCATTGATAAATATGAAAGCGGCAAAGCAGAAGCGTTGGGGACTTTATGTCGGATTTTTTGCGCCAAGAAAACCGGGGAGGAAATTCTACCTGTGTATTTAGCTCGGTAGGTCCAACAATGTAACAATAATTATGAAATTTATTACTTTCTCCAAATTTTTTAAAAATTGCTTTTAAATTCATATTGCTAATAATCGAGATGTAACTGTCACAATAATAAAATTTAGGATGTATGTATGATCTTTTTCAGCTTCTACTTAGCGATAAGTCAAGGTTTGAAATCAGGGAGCAGCTCTAAAGAATGTGGTGACTGTATGGTTGCCATTCTTATGAACTCGACAGAAATATTCAGTTTGGACTTGGACGGAGTGAGGACGCTTATTCCAGCTTACGTTTCTGCGCTGGAGATCGTTCTGCCTGATAAAGATCTCAAGTTGTCCAACAATGTAAATAAAGTTGAGTTGAGGAGGGCTGCCATTCACCTGTTGCTTTCTTTTTTGGTTTTACCTTTACACTTTCAAAACTGTCCTATTAAGGAATTATGTTCAGCAGGTTCGTCTTATATTTCCGTTTAGTGTCTCCCATTTTCAAGTTTTAATTTTCAAAGTGCATATTTTAGCAAACGGTGACAAGGCAGCATCATTCTCTTCCCTTAAACCTAAACTTATGAATCTCCTGATGAACGCTTTGCAAGTTGAATATGATCCGCTAAATACACATATGTTATTGGGTGGATTATTCCTCTCGGTACAAGATTCAGCTCTCTATGAAACTACCCAGCACATTACCCAAGCTGTCAATGAGAGTTCCTCGAATTTACTCAGTAGCGGTAAGGAAGTTTAAAAATTTGCTTTTGCGATATATTTTTTCGCTTTTGCTATATTTACTACACAATTTACTGCTCATGTTTTTCTCTGTTTGCTTTCAAATTTTGTGTTTTTGTTCTATTTACAAGTCAAACATAATTTCACAACTCTAATCTTTCCTGTTTTGATTGGTCATTGATCAAACTTCGACTTTTTCATTATCTACCTTTTACAACTCAAATAAACTTCATACGCGAGTTTTGTATGCATACTATGTGATCATTGTGATCGTGGCCTGTAGCTTCGGACACCGCCAGTATGATTAGCATGGCTAGCAGCGAACGTTCAGTGACACCTGATCAGCGCTCCACATCAGAATCTCACGATGCACCTTTGGGTATGTTTTTGAGTAAATAATTTCAAATTATTTTGAATTACGATAAACTATGGTCGTGGGGTTTGTAATAAAGCAGGTAAGAAAAAAGGGAAATTATTATTATTTTGATAAAAGCTCGTATTCTCGACATTTATTGTATCGTGTGAATGCCGAATGGGTTAGAACTGTTGCATATTCTATATTTCCATCATTAAGAAATCATCAAATCGCATGGGAAAGATCTAGATGAAAAAAATTACAGTAAGCTTAAAACTTGTAAATACAAAGGGTTGGCTACTTAAACATAATAAAAATGTTAAGAGTTTCATAAAAGTTTTAAAAAGAAATTATACGTATTTACTTGAATCTTATCCTATCTTCTTGATTAATTAACTGTTCTTTCCCAAGTTGAAAAGGTTTTACAATTATTGCTAGAAGAATTAACTGTTATTAATATGTTTGAAATATAATTTTACAGCTCTCTGAATCTGCTTTATTAGAGCTCCTTGTATTCATAGATAAAAATTACTAACTATTTTTTATAAATATCTTAGATTCTGCTCATGCCCTCTTTGTCAGAGCGACTTACTTGGTCTGCCACAGATTGATTTCATCATGGAAGACCGATCTGAACGTGTCACTTGCGGCTTTGGAGCTCTTGTCGGGATTGGCCAGGATTCATATCAAGGAATCCGGTATGTTAGAATTTTTCGGTAGATTCTGTTCATTGATAATTTTGTATATCGTCGTCTTAATTGGCAAATCAAAAATATGTTTAGGAAACAGTCCCATTGATAGATGTCTCGAAATTTATAAAAGTTGACTGTCCAGATAAATTTCTATCTCCGCTTTTTTATTTTCTTTTCGTAAAAGTAATTGTAGCATAACCTTTTCGGTCTCTTCTGTAAAATTTTCATTTATGAACTTGTTGGATTTGCATGTTGAGTTGAGGATAAATTTTGTATGCATTTATATGAGACTTTTTGGAGGTGTAAGAATTAACTGGTCATCACTTGTTACATGCAGCCAAGAAACTTACAGGTACATTTCTTTATTAAAAAAAAAACAACACATCATCCAGATGTATCAAAAAGTAAATAGGTTATTTGGTTTATGAGATTTTTTAAAGATATAATCTATAGAGTATTCATAGATACAACGTGCAATGCCATTATTATTTTATCAACATTTCTCCTAATTATATGTTTTGGATATTTTGTCAACACACGTATAAATCTGTATAAGTTATCAATTTCCGGAAAACATTATCCAGATGCCATGGAATGCAAGCGAGCAGTTAAGTGGCTCTGCGACTATATTGTTTATCAATGTTCAAGACCACCACCTGCCCATTCTAAAGATCTGCATTCCACTATAGTAGCAGCTTTCCAGTGTTGTTCAGTATGGTTGTGTGAACATCCGTACTTGCTTAAGGACAAAGATTGTCTCACTACCGTAAGCATGCCATTTAAGTCGCAATTGCTATGAAATTTGATCACGAATTATTTTACTTTTGAACTCTTTCCCCAACGATTTAAATCAATAATTAGAGGATTGTAGGAAATTTAGAAATTACTTTAATATTAAATTATAACATCTTCTTCTTTTGACACTTTTTCATTTTGGCTTAGGTCCTTGAAGTATGTGAATTAGGTGTTTCCGGGAGTAAGTCGATAGGAAAACCTGGAGAGCCAATAAAAATGAAAGAAGAAAAAGAACTAAAGCCCGCTTCGATGAGAGTGAGAGATGCTGCGGAAAACTTGCTCACTTGCATCTTGGAACAAGTGGCGTATTTTCCCAACGAATGTGGACCTGAATCAACGAGTTCTTTGTTAAATGAAACTTTGTTATTAAGGTGATTGTCAAGTAGCTACAATTTGCAGCTTAATTTGATTTGTAATAAATTTAGACAATGCAGTTCTTCGAAAGCCAGCTATAATGATTTAAGCACCGCCGTGGAAAAGTTTAGGTATTTCGTTACGGAGGGATCAGTTATGTTGGCACTTCTGGAAGAACCTTTGGGCAATGATCAGGTTAGATTAACAAATAAACTCTTGTTAATAGAACAATTATGCTCAGATCAATTACGAAATTTACCTCAGTGATGTAAATTTCAGCTTTTTTACCACTTTTCTAGGATCCGCAACCTACGGTAACTCTTCTTATTCGAGGTCCGTTTGGAAGACATGCCTGGACCATGCAATTAAGACATTTACCTCGTCATAAATCTGGAGCTAAGACATATTTTTCTAATGCGTGTCGGCCTGTAGCCATGCAGGATACTCCTGTTCGTCCCCAGGTTAAACAAAAGTATTTTCCTGATAGTGTTGAACGTGTTCCACATTGTCAAGTGTAAGTGTACATAAAGAGAAACTTTTTTAGTAATTGATACTTTTCACACTTCACTTTTGTTACTGCGTACGTCCTATATAATAAAGATATTCCTACAGAGATGAATCAATACCTACATTAGACTTTCTGCTGGAAAGCAACACGTCAGTAAAGGAGGAAATTAATTTGCTAAGCCAATTAATAAACAAACAAAATATCGTCGAGAATAATTTGCATAAAACCCAGAATCATGCCTCCGAAGAATGCGTTCCGCCACCAGTTTGTCATGAATTTCAAACTGCGAGACTCTTTCTCAGCCATTTTGGACTTCTTACTTTAGATGAAGAGGTAATCAATAAATAGGGTTTCACATACACATTTCGTAATTATCTTTATCTTTATTTAATTTATATACACTGTGCCAACAGGAAAAAAAGTCAATTCTAGATGATCAGAAACAGTCAGAAATATATCCAAATAGTATCGACTTGTGTACTGTGCACATTTTTGGCTCTTTTTGAGTCTTAAGAGTTAGTCCGAAACTATGCATTACCATTTTTTTAGTAGCAAATAGAATATTGGTCCATTGAGAACATGCAGGATATTTCTAAGAAAGGCTTTTGTCGAAAAAATCGTAAACACTTTAAAAGTGTTTAATCGAAAAATTATAATTTCAATTATACCTTTTTAGGAAGGGGCATCATCCCTCAAATTTCTAAAATAAGAATGGAAGTATCAAGTCGCACTTCTGAGAAAATGGTTTTAATTCCTTATACATTCACTGTTCGTGTTGGATATGCGATCAACTTGTTTAAAAGTCGGTGTTAAAAAATGCTCAAACATTATTTTTAATAAGGTTTTCTCGCATTTTTACACTTCTATCTTCCTATACATTTTCAAGATGGGCCACCCTGCATAAATTATATAAGTTAAGTCTTATTTATCGGAATGTTTTATAGGAGAATGCTCAAACCAGCCCAACATTGGTGGCCTTGGACAGCAGTGCAACAGAATTCTGCAAAGATTTACAGATACTAGACCAAATGAGTCCTAGAACTTGTGATACAGTTCATGTGTTTTATGTTAAAGCCCATCAGACCAATGCGAACGATATTGTGGGCAACGCTTTGAATCCCATCTCAATTTCACCTTACTTCTTCGAATTCATTCATACGTTGGGCTGGCCTGTTGAAGTTAAAAAACATCCAGGTAATATTCAAAAATTTTACACAATATGTTAATAGTATAAGTTGATACTGTTATTGCATCTTTCATCTGCAAAGTTTTTTATAGACTTTATAAATCATCTTGTAAATGTGCAGAGCAGCTATCTACCATTTGAATGTAATTAGGTTGGACTGGACATATTTCTACTTCGTGGAAAGTTGTGCCGGACTCGGATCACCATTGCGAAATACCGGCTCAGAAATGTTATGACGGAAGTCAACATGTGCTATATTGGGCCGATGCTTGCTCAGAAATTGCATTTGTTGTGCCATCTAGTCTCAAACAAACCGACGTGCAGAATAGCTTCAATGCCAGCAGTTTGTCTTGTAAGTATATTTTTTTGTTTCAATATTATTATGTAAAACAAAAACAATTTGTTTTTAGTCACTCTATATATGCATGATACTATAAAGTTTCGGTTTAGTTATATTTTGAATGCTTTTTTAATGTTTTAGCTTGGAGCGAAAACCCATGGTCAGATGCGACTTCAAAAAGAACCCAAAGTCTAGAATTAGATAAACAACCCGTACCTCCAAAACGAGGAAACAAGTCCAACATTCATCCGTACACCACCACAAAAATAATGATTGTCTGGCTCGAAAGTTTTGAAGACCATTTGAATTTGCCCGTAGGTGAGTCATACATTTTCAACTTCGTATATATCAATTTTATTTCCAGTCAAGTTGACTAAAATTCCTAATAATTAATATAATATTTCTTCCAGAGCATTTGTTAGAATCTATGAACACGGGTTTAGAAAAAACTAGCACAAAACCTAATGAAGCTTTAATAATTTACTTGCAGGTCCTTTCGACGGGTCTTTTAAGAGTTCATTTACAGGTAGACACATAATTATTAGTGATAAATCCAAGCAATTTGATAAGCATCTCTCGATTTAAGGGTTGTACTGGTAGGGTAAGTTTAGCGTCGCCCCTTATAGATGGCATGGTGCTAAGTCGACGCAGTTTAGGATCTTTGGTTAGACATACAGCTCTTAATATGGCCAGGCGGAAAAGACTAGATTCAGATACGTAAGTACAGTATCGCTTATATACATATATAAAGAGCTTCTATGAAATTACTATACAACACTTGACTGAAAATAATGCGTTCTACCTAAACTTATCAATATCCAATATTATTTAGTTTTGACTACAGGGAGCAATATTTTCAAATCAATATAATTTCTTTGAAATAATTGCTTAACACTTTTGTCGATTTTCACCAATTTTAAAACAGTTACTGCATAAATTGATGTGTTTTGACGTGAGCGGTTTTTTTTTTGCACGTGAAAACATTACAAACGGCGCGTGGTTGTTTGTCTTTTGTAAAATTGTCATTATGCATAGACTCTCTACAAAAAAATTATTTATGATACCTTGCAATTGGCAAATATTGTTTATGGAATATGTTTTGGGATTAAATTGATTTATTGTTTTAGTTATCAACCTCCACATGTTCGAAGACGTTTGAAAATCCAAGAAATGGTTCAGAAATACAAAAGGGAAATGACAAAGCCTGAACTTTTAACATACCTTTTTAGTAGTACTTAAAACTATTATATTGATATATTTATGTTGCTATTGTGTTATTAATACATATAGTAAAGTTATTATTTATTTACGAAAATCTTTATTGTTAACATATTTACAAAGAATTTGTAATCTTCCGCTTTCTCATATCTTGCAGCCATTGTTCCAGCATTTCATGAGGCTCCTTTGGATGGTCAGCATAGTAATGCTTTGGTGGTTTGCCTTCCTCTAATCTTACCAAGTAATGACAATGGAAGTATTCTACATGTCCGTATCTGCCTCTTGCATGACGGCGGAGTCCTTTAATTACCTTTCCTTTACCAACAAACGACTCAGCTAAAAGTAATTTAATATTCTATTGCCTTAAGAAAAAAATGTAAAAACCTACCAACCCACATGTTACTACCAAACTCTACATTGTGTTCTTTAATGGCAAGCTCTTTGGCCTCTTCAATAACTTCCCTAACATCTTTAGCTCCTTTTTTTGGTATAAATTTGAGTTGTTTGATTGCTTCATCGACAGCCATGCCTCTGACAAGACATGCTATATACCACATTTTCCATGGGCTATATTTTATATTTACTCGCTGATGACAAACAAACTGTAACACTTGGATGAAGGAAACATATATAAATATTAACTGCTGAGCTTACAGCAGGTCTAGGTTCCTCTCCCAGTTGCTGCGGTGGATATACTTTCTTGTTGTATTCTAAAAATCTTTTGGGGCCTTTGCTGGTATTTGAATGCCAAGCATCTTGAACTGGAGTGTTATGAATTTGTAGTTTTTGGAGTATAATGGGGCCAAACTTATAATTTAGGTTAATGAAGTTTCGTGTAGAGCTTAAAGCCATACCGAAGCAAAAATATTCTTGAGATTTAATAAGAAAATGCCTCGAATTTTCAATAAAGTTTTTGGAAATATATTTATTTGAGGTTAAGTTCGTTCATAATCATAACTGGTAATTTATTATTTAAAAGATATGTTGCAACAGCTGGAATGGAAATTCACATGTAGACAAGGTAAACAAAGTATTTTTTTTAGATTTCATATAAATTCGTATTTATCCTCAATATCTCTGTTTTAGTTGCATTCATTTTCTTATTTTGTTGTACCTAACAGAAATATAAAATATCAAACTTTTCTAAATAATACTATTCCCCGCTGTAGAGCAGTGAAAATATCTATATTGACCAAAATTAGGTGATCTGTCAGTGAGAAGTCCAACAATTACAATGAAGAGATTGTCAAAGAAAAGTAAATAAAGCAAATTACAAACAAGATAAAGGATATATACAAAAAGTGATTAACGATTATATTCATCATAATGCAATTGATTACTTGAATTGAATTGTCTCTGTGTCTCTGTACATGGATATTATCAAAATATGCAATAATAAACCGATGAATTCCGGCTTTCTAATAAATTGTTAACATGAGGTGTGGCAACAAAACATTTCTCAAATAAATTAATGGTTTTGTAGACCCATGCTGAAGCATTATAGCATTAAAATCGATAAAACACAATAAACGGTACGTAAAAGGTAATTCTAGTCCTCATATCATCAAATTAAAAATTCAAAAATTTAATTTTATATAATATAGTGTTATATTGCTTTATATTTTTACACCCTTAGAAATTAACTTTAGAAAATGAAATCGAACACACTCTTTCTTATAAATCAGTAATACCCCAGCCAATTTTATACAAATTCTCCTGATTATCGAAGAGGGAAAATGCTATGTCATTCCACCTTGGAGCCTGAATTGTCTATTAGCACAGCAATTAGATCACACAAGATCACAATTGCACCTATTTACAAGAATAATAGATTTACTGACATTTTTTTCTCTTTTTCTGGATGTGACTTGGTAATTGTGGATTATAAAATACAAATTTTCCCTTCATAGGAACTAATATGGATCTTGAAAGGAAAACCTTTGACAGTTGCATTCATAGAATCATAGTGTGGAGAAGGAAAAAGAGAATGTCTATAATAATGTTGGTAATCATTCTATTGATGCTAATTTTTGGGATTCAATTTTATGTTGTTGACCAAAAAGGATCAGGTGTAGAAGGAAATGAAAATGTAAGTTAGAATAAATAAAAGTTTTTTTTTTCAAAAAATTCAATACTTAGGAAGATGATGCTTTCGTGCAAAATATCAAAGTAAAGTTTATTGAAGCTGCAAAACTCAGTGGTCAGGAAAAACCTATAAAGCGTGGAGGAGGGATACTAATAACAAATAATGTGGAAAGATTTAAACATATTAATTATGATAGCAGCAAGAAACAATTAGAAAAATTAGAAGGTGAACTGCAAAATGTATTGCGACAAATCACTATAGGGTTATAAATATTGCAGTCCCAGAAACAGATCAACAGCTAGGAATTCCATATGTTCCTATTGACCACAACAACCCCTTTATTCCAAAGCAAAGAATAGTTCATTTCGATTTAAAAGGAGCCCCTCCTACTATTTCATATCTCAAAAAAATTATGTCTTTATCTAAAAATATGGGCGCAACTGGAATTTTGTTAGGTGAACCAGGTTCTTTGGAATTTTTAAAGGGATTATATAAAATTTGTGTTATAGAATATGAAGATATGTTTCCCTACAGTGGAAAGTTAGCCTTTCTCTCTGCTAAAAATGTCTACAATATAGAACAAATTACAGATCTTCTAGACTATGCAAAAGAATTGAAATTAGAAATAATTCCTTTGATACAGACTTTCGGGCATATGGAATTTGTCCTGAAGCATAGAGAATACTCTAACCTGAGGTTAGTTTAAAGTAAATTTTAATTAGAAACTACATTACATATATAATAAACAACTCTAAATCATATAAATTTTCAGAGAAGTCCCTGAAAGTCCCCAAGCTTTATGCCCCAGCAAAAATAGTTCTTTGGAGCTTTTACGAGAATTGATTAGTCAAGTAAATGTTAATGCAGTTGGCACCTTTTCTTTTCCCTTACTTGATAACTTTCAAGGTTCTGACAATACATCCCACCATCCAGTACCTTCACATCGGATGCGATGAAGTGTTCGAAATGGGGGAATGCGAAATGTGTCGCTTGGAAATAAGGGAAAATTTGTTCCTTAAACACGTTCAAAATGTAGTCAATATTGTACATAATATTAATCCTAAAGTGCAGGTAAAATCGTATAGCGGTAAAATTCGTATCGTCGTATTAAAATGGCTGTTGTGTTGCTGTAGCTTATTATTTGGGACGATATGCTGCGCCATATGTCTTTGCAGAACTTACAATCTTCTAACATAGGAGATTACGTGGAACCGATGGTATGGGTTTATGCAGAAGATGTTTACAGATTCGTACAACCCTCGGTGTGGGATAAATATGGGACTGTTTTTAAAACGGCGTGGACTGCATCAGCTTTTAAAGGTAGAACCTTTCAGTTTTTAGAATTGTGCCTAAACCGCACGTGAAAAAAAATCGGTGTAAGTAAAATGTTTCATCAAATTTAGGAGCATTAATTATATTGTACAGGCTGACTGAGAGTCTATGGTACCTAAGACATTACAATTATGAAACAGTTTATTAACAACGGTTTCATCATTGCAATGTTGTTACTTATATTGAAAAATAGCAGTAACTGTATCATTTTAAATCGTACACTAGTATATCTTTGCAGGATTTTTTGGACGTTATTTGTTTGATAAGATATTTTAAAATAGAATTCAAATATTAATTTCTTCAGTTGTTCATTCCGTGTGAAATTCGTTGTCAAGTATAAATATTTATCAACACTGTTTTTGCCAGGTGCCTTTGGCGAAACTTTGTACATACCAAACGCAAAACGCCATTTAGAAAACAACTTGCGTTGGTTAGAAGTAATGGCTACACAGTCTATGGGCTTTAAACACGGTTTAAGAGGAATTGTCATCACAGGTAGGTGATATTATCAGTGAATGTATCTCCCTGTATCTGATTGCTTTAGGATGGCAAAGGTATGATCATTTCGCAGTTCTTTGCGAACTTCTCCCTTCAGCAATCCCGTCCCTGATCTTAAACTTACTAGCCACAAGCAAGGGATTTTTCAGTGTTTCTCATAAGGTAGTTTTCACAATATAACTTGTTATTTTTCACAGAATAGCCTTTTATAGGACCAATTTTTAAGTGCTTTAAGCTGTCCTCTTCCAAATGAAAGAAGACCCAGTCCTTTCTTGAATTTAGACGGCGATCCTAATTTATGGGAGAAATTATCCAGGTGTTTGTTTCCTGGAAATGGATTTTTCAAGTAAGCAATATATGTTTAAAAAGGTCAATTTAACAATATAGAAGTTTATGTGGATTAAGATAAAAATTGAAAAAATAAGTGGCATGTCCGCAAATGGACTAACCATTTGCGTAAAAATGGAAAAAGAATGTTGAGCAACCTGTATTTCTATTTATTGACTTCACCAGATATATTTGCTTATAGAATAGGTACACACATGTCGTGTTGCACATGCAGGCGCATCTGAGAAAAGATAAAAGAAAAAAAGAGGGGATCGCAAGTAAGCAACATTTCGGGTTATTATAAGAAAATCAACTGTGTATTTCAAAATTAAGAAAAATTTGGAAGTTGTTACATTAGGCTCAGGTGGTGCCTCATTGTAGTTTTCTTTTTTTCTGTCTATCCCATCCTTTAGTTTGTCGTGCAAATCTTTGTTGGACAAGCGCAATCGGTATGCCTTTAAACTTTTCTCAAATTTCTATGAAAAGTTTTTATATTTTTTATTGGTAGTTGATTCGGAGACTCAGAAAATTATTTGATTAAATGCAAGTTTACGGACTATCTTAGTATTTGCACAAGGGATAATAATATATCAATTCTTTTCCAACGAATGTCTTATCTTTTTTATACTATTTATCGTAACTAAAATTTACGATACTAATTACTAAAAATACGTACTACTACGCTCCAAAAAGTACACTGAATAAAATCACAATCTAAAATCTATCGTCCAAGAATCTAACCTATTTCAGACTAATGTATCGTCTACACAACCTTGAACAGGAAGCTAAAGAATACTTAGATATAACTACGCGACAAAAAGGTTGGATGACTCCGTATAACGTGAAACACAATTACAGCCTACCATTGAGGGTAGAAGAGCTCACTCAGGACTTACCAAGAGTATATCATGGTATGACAAGTTTAGCTCGGTAAGTAAGTAGTTTCCCTTTTTTAATTAAGGAAAAAGTTAAATCTGGCAATGATATAAAGATTTACTTTAATGTTTTTTTCATATTAATTTTAAAATGCCTCTATTCCCCGATGGATAATATGTTGCAACATTTTTCTTATGTTTCTAATATAACTAACATTTTTTAGGTAACATTTTGTTGAAAAACTCAGTTTTTTAATATCCAAAGCGTGTTTTTGATTACGAAGCTAAATCGAATAAAAAACGGTATCAAATGAAATAATATATATTTCTGTATGCTTGGGTTTACATAATATGTTAAATAATGATTTTAAAGAAATATTTGGTGCAAACAGCGCATATGTGATATTCGAACTTATTAAAAATCTCGATGTGGAATCCAATACAGATGTTGTCCATTATATAAATACAGGACAGGGACAGTGGCCATATTTGACAATTTTATATATACTCGCCACATCGGGTAGGTGCTGTGAAATGTAATTTGATGTTTCAAAAACACAAGGAGCTGTGAAATAAAATGAAAAAAAAAACTGATACTTTAATAAAGATCTTTGAAACATAATTTATATCAAGTTTGTTATAACCAGGCGCAAAACTATCCCAGAAGGGTTCAAAAATCCATCCATGCAACTGATTTATGTCAGTTTTAACACTGTTACATAGACAAAATACCTTGAGCCCTTCCTGCCCGTACACCCTAATTTTTGAGTAATAGTAGGAAGTTTGATCGTTCTAATCCTTATTACAGAAACGCGGCGGAAGTTCTATCAGGAATAGTAGATAATTACACAATATCCGAATGGATAGAGCAGCGCGTTTACCCATATCTATTAGCGCTGGAAAAGCTGCAAAATCAGAGCATGGCTCTGAAAAGTGTGAGGTATTGGCCAGCTAGGCCGTTACCTTTATTAAGAGATTTAGAACGACATGGTGTCGTTATAGGATAAGATACTGCTAATTAAAAGATGTTTGGTAGTTTGACTTAGGGCCAATAGAGCGAAGCCCTGATAACTATATCAAGAGGGTATTTAGCTTGGAAGCGAATTTGATATTGCAGCGCTTCTTCCAATATCTCGTTGATAAAGTTCCCAAAACGTGCTATGTTGGTCCATAAGAGTCTTGAGAGTAAGCGATGTGGAATTTGAATAATAGACGTAAAAAAGGTCAAATGCTCTGAAGCTTTCGTAAACAACTTTTTAATAAACAAACATGTTTTTTCATTGATAAAGTAATCGATATGGGTTCGACCACATAGCTAACTCTCGATATAGGCACAAGCTACAATCTCAGTGAATGTTTCTCTGGTAATTGCGTGTTTATATTTTTGTGATGAGTAGAGTATTTGGTTTTGAATCATGGTAGGTGAACTGAAATGCACAGACCTAGTTGTAACTCAGATAAGAAATAATGCATTCACATAATTCTAATGTTGTTTTTGCTGATCAAATATGCAATTCTGAACGTAAATTATAATATGTTTGGTGTGACAATTACCTAAGCTTAATTTCACAACCACTTCATGTTCATTTCCCCTTTAAGTTTCAATAGAGTACTTTCATATTTTTAAGCTCTTTTTACGGCAGTATTAGATTATCCATATTTTTTATTGCATAGGGTGAACAATTTTTCAAATATGTATGTCAAATTTTTTATTAAAATGAAAATCGTTTATGATTTTTCGCAAGATATTGGATAATGTAATTCTAAATCCGGCTTTACAAAAACATTCACAAACTATAATAGGCACAAGAGACTGATAATCAACATTTCATGTTCCATCTTATATTTAGCACCATGTCGAATACTTCTAGTGTAAAGTATTAATAATTTTTCTTTGTGTACCTTTAGCATTTTATAGGATCTCAAAAGTACAATTTCTCATTTTTGCCACTTTCATGGATGTGAAAGGTCTAGTCATGTGAAAAATATAGTCCCTACCATTTAACAGGCATAGCGTAGTTGGCCGTCATATTTTTTTGGCAAAGTCGACATTACTGGTATTGTAAATGTTCCATTTCAAAGCGGCGTGGATATGAACGTTGAACCAACTTTCTTCGCTTACCGTATTGATCCATGTTTTCAAATCGCATTTGAATTGCGACATCATTATTTCATTTTTCACGAAAATCTATAATTTTGGAGAAAATATATTGAATTGATAGTTCACATCAATTTTTTTCCTACCTAGTCCAAATTCATGTGCTGAATGATTTTGAAAATCATTGTAAAATAGTCACATATGACTGTTTTTAATTTGTTTCTAATGGTCAGCGTAATACATCAACAGTTTATCCAAAAATACGGTATTTTTAAATAATTTCAAACCATGTGGAGAAGAAAATACAGATTTGATTTCTAATCTAATCCATTAATAAGTGAGTCATTTTCGTACTAAATGCTATGTGTTTGATCAGATAAATATGAAAAAAAAAGATGTGATGAGTACGATATGTATCATCAATCTCTTGTGCGTGTGAAATGATGAGTGTGCTTGATAATAATAATCATGATGATTCCCTTCATTTTTTTTTGCTCCCTACACCTTCATCGGAAATTATAAATTGGGAATTTAGCTACTTCTAATGTAGTTTGGCACAAATGGAGCATATAAGTTATATTTTCAAAGGAGCAAATTTATCCTAGAAATGATTTCACTGGTTGCTAATATACAGGGTGTAATATGTCAAATTCCTATTATCCACTATGCAATGGTTGCTAAATGGTATGGACTTTATATTGTTATTTGGAACTGATTTTATATTACTTATTTATTTTTTAATGGCTATGTTTACAAAAATTTTAACTATGATTAAGTACAAAAGTCATTTTGGCGATAGGTGAAAAAGTAATGATTGTTAAATACTGTTTTGTTACTGTTTTTTAGATTTATATAGCACAGAGTGAATAAGAAAGAATCTCTAGTTTAAATTTTTTGAAATACATACATATATTTTCTGTTTGTTAAGGGGCCCTTTATTAAACGAACACAGTAGTCTACTCACTGTACTATTCAGACTATAAGAATTAGTGACAGCAATAAATATTCAAGTTCTATTTCCTTTGTAGTTGTGGAAATTTGTGATATTGAATTAAACTGCTTGTGGAATCAAAACGAGTAATCAATCTTGAAGTGAATTATTTTTCTCAGAACTGGAGGTCAAAAATTAAAAAAAATGTGTCTTATGTCAAAGAGAATTTCTATATGTTTAAAATGAGGGGTCATTCGACTCATGGTCTCATTTGATGTTTCAGAGCCGATTGCCCCCTATACTGGGGGCTGTTTCAGTAAATTTGAAATCCACGCCATCATGTCCGCGTCGAAGACAAAATGGACGTGTCTTAGCGTTTTACGATATTTTTGTAATTATTTAAAATAACTGTGGTGAGAAGTTTTAGATGGAACATCCAATATAATATGCATAATACTGTTCCTTTTCTCTCTTAATTATTGACCAAATAGTCAAAAATTAAAGGAAAATATTTTGGTATAATTTTTTTAATTCAAAATTCCCTGAGACCTCTTGTTCAAGGTCTCTCTCTTTATGCTTGACTCACTGAATTTGGGAACGTTCAAACCAGCAATTTTAAAAAAATAAGAGCCAAATTTCTCAATATTAGGTGTTATAGTGCTGGCAAACTAGCAATATGTTAGAAAACAAAAATATATGAAATATGAATATGTAAAGTGTGAGAGACACTAAAAATTTCTCGACTTAATTGTGGAATGAGTTTTTTGACATGAATCTCGCCGTTTGAGAAGGTGGATTTGAGGTAAGTCATTAGCATTTGATAATTTTAATTAATTTGTCTCGTTCACTCTAAAAATGTATTATCTCTGTTGATGCTTACTATTTGCGTCATTTGTTGCTGTTTAGTTTATTTTTACGTGTCCAAGATTGACCTTTTAAACCCCCTGAAAAGGTCAACTTTGGACACAAAAAGAAGTTAAAGTATTTAGTTACGTTTTACACCACCATTAATGATGTTTCAGAGCTACTACAAAATATTCATAACTTGTTTGATTTAGCAGGCAGTTTAATATTAGCCATTGATAATATTCGTGAGGATGATTATTTGTACGAATTTCCGTAAAAGATCGAATACTGGAGTATAATCAGAATGTCATGAAATTGCCTTATAAGCAAAAAATCCTGGTATTTCATGTTTTTCGATGTAAGGAGACAAAGAAAATCTAGCATATCGCTCGAAAAAACAAGTATTGTATAATCAAATAATTAGTACAACAAATCGAAATAAATTCATTAATTTGAAGAGCTTCTTGTTATTCACAAAAACTTTCCTAATCACATCCGCCACAGCCTTTTAGGAATTGATTTATTATGGACTGTTCATTTGAACGTTGTTACAGAGCCTGGAATTTTTAAATTCACTAGTTCAAATTCGCTTAAATGATGATTTGTTATTCAAATAAACATCTAATCTCATAACTCGACAATGTACTTAATTCATAAGATGTCGATGATCAGTTTTAACGCATATGGGGGCTTTTTTGCAGTTGGGGGTCTTTATCTTTCCCCTTGGAACTCAAAATCTCAACGTTGCTCTAAAATTACCTTCCAACAAGTAATTTGTAAAGATTAACTTTATCCTTTATTTTGAAGTCCATCCTCGGTCTATCGATACCGAAGTCGACGTTAATAGTACCGGAAATGGAGAATAAATCACGATAATGTTTGGAGTATCAGTTGTACCTACGTTGTGCATAGAAGTCCATGGGCGCTGTGAACATTCATTAATCTAGGTAGTAATCAAAACTGATATCATAATTCAATTAATAAAAAAATTAATTTGTTGAAGCTTTTCTTTAATTTTTAAAAGACCGGTATATAGACATGACCATATATAAAGATTAAAATTCTACCAAACTGCACAGCGCAACCCCCTTAGAATTAAAAAAAAATCGAACGGGGGATCCCAGTGTGAAGTACGACAATAAAAATATTAATTAACTACCAAATGATGTTCTTTCCTTATCAATTTTTTTTTAAACAGTCAACAAAAAATATTTAGTGTGGGTGGGAATACCCTATGCACGGCGATTGGTTAATTTTTCTCATTAGATATGTCAGTTACTATTGGACCTACAAGAAATTTGAAACATTTTAATGCGCGTTCGTAGTCCGATGTTAAACAATTTTACATAACTTGCTATTTTTTTACATGAAAATCTTGGTGTTTTAAGAGTGTAAAGCTCACTGTTCGTTCCGAAAGAATTTCTGATTCGTTTTGAATTTTTTTTTCTTCTGCCGGATTATGAATGCCCCTTACAAATGCTTAAAATTTGCATAGCAGGGCAAATATAAATATAAGTTCTAAACCTCTCAAATCTGAGTTTTGGATAAAAGACTTAAAACACAGTTTGAACGAAGACCTACAAAAAATTAAGGTCTAAAAAGCAGTATTTTAAACTTGGGTTTAGATTTCGAGAAAGGCACAATTTTCAATTTTACTTTTAATTTTTTGCATCTGAATATTTACTCAGTAGTATAACTGAAATTGAAACTAATGCAGTAACCGAAGGACTCCGCGTATCATATTTCAATTCTCCTAAAAACGAAACTCATCCTGGTCCATTTACAGTATTCATTTACATATAAGTGGGATAATAACTTTTACATTAAAAAAATAAAGCTTTAATTTAGGACCAACTTAAAGACTATAATTTGTATTCAACACTACAACTAACCGCACTTCGTGCAACGTATAATCCCCTTATATCACTTCACTAGTGATGTTCGAGTAGCAAATTGACATCCCTTTTTTTCTAATGGGTTTTTTTTCGTATTTGGTTAAAGTTACAGTCTTCCCATCTAATTTGGTGATTGCGAATTAGCTACTGTAATTTCATTGCAACTGGATCGCCGTCGATACTTCAGTTAAACAAACAGGTGATCATTAAAAAGGCGCAATGGGCGGTGAACCATAAGCATAGGGCGTCGATTAAGCAATTTTCTATTTATAATCGAACACCTGACTAAAATTAGATTAACAGATGAATATATCCCAGACATGCTTCTGATACATCAACGCCCCCTTTAACATTTTTTTTTAAATGATCATCCTTTAGAATTAACACAAAATCACATAAACAACAGTAAACACAAAAACAACAACAGATAACGTTTAACAACTAGACAGCATCGTCTGCGGCAACAATAACGAAATTATGACTACTTTCTTCGGGAACGACAGATACTCGCTCTTTCTTATGACACTTCTTCTTAGACCCCTTGGGATATAATGAGCTGGCCTGCGAGTTTGCGTCTTTCACCATTTTTCTTTTTTTCAATCTCCTCCTCTTGGTGATGGTCCCGGGTGGGGGTTTGCTGGATGACTCTTTAGCTGGTTGAGCCTGTGCTTTCATCAAGTCAAGCTCCTTCTGAATGTAATCATCAATTGAAGAACTCGTGGAGATTATGTCATCACTTTTACTGCTGCCTATCTCGCTGCTGAATGGATTATCTGCCAGAAAATCGTCAGTGGGGGTAGGTTTTCGCTTCTTAGTCCTCACTTTACTGGACTGAACTGAAGCATCGTTCTTTTTGTTCGGATGTCCGTAGCTGTTAACCGATGACTTTAGTCTTGGCTCGTTTACCCCCGATCCTTCTTCAAGAGGTAGTACAAATGTGGATATTGGTGAGATGTCGTAGCCTTGGAACGGATGCCGAGGGGGGGCTTTCTTTGTAGGGGGTTGTTGCACAGCGTAGCTTTGATGAGAGTGATGAGCTGCCGGGCCGTGGACATGTTTCGCTTTTGGCGGTTGTTGAATTGTGTAAGTTTGATGAGAATGAGCCCCATGGCCGTGACCACCACCTGAAAACAATGGAATTTCATGTACTTTTTTTTTAGATTTAATTTGACTAATTCGGCGTATTTTAGCATTTTCAAATGTTCAGTATTTTTTTCCTGTAGAAAATTTGAGCCTTCAATACTGAACAGAGGCCTTCACAATTTTTACATCGGGTTGAAACTTATGAGGGTTCCTTGTAATTTGAATAACATGCATTTGTAGCCAAAAAATCAGAGTCGAATCGGAACGTATTAGATTGTTGATGAAAATGTGGAAACTTCTGACTTAAAATTCTAAAAATTCATAGAAGCACTAAGAAATGAAGTACGCCATTGATAGTCATATTGAACCCTCATAACTGGGAGATTATTGCCCCGTGCTATCCTAAAACTGTCCAGTATGTTACTGGTCAACTTTATTTAATATGTTAAAAGCGCTAACTGTCATGGTTTGCGTCACGTATGTTACTCATTTTGTCATGATTGGACTCGGCGGTTACATCCAAAAATGCTCAGATAATTTCAATTTAACTTGTCCGTCTTGATGAAATTTCTGTATAAACTTACCAATCGGACAATTGTCATATTACCCGTAAATCACAAATCGGGATCTTTTTATTTCAACCGATGGATCAAGAGATAACGTTTCCACCTTATCATGTTTTGGAAACTCTCAAGTATATTCCTATACAGGAATATACTGATGATCTGTCTCCAACAGAAATGTCTTATACGCATAAAAGGTTTCGATCAGTGGCGGAAACACAAACTCTTTTTTTCTTCATACCTCCGCCACCACCAGTGCCACTGCTTTTCTTGAAAGCCCATTTTTTCCCATCGCTTTTGCCGTCTTTTTCGCCCCATTGGGTGTCATGAGCATGGTGATGGCCGCGACCTTCTTTCTCGTCATGACCATGTTCTTCTTTATGATGTCCTCCTTTCTGGTGCTCGCTTTTTTTGCCGTGTTCTTCTTTGTGATGTCCTCCATGTTTGTGACCAGATTTGGAGTGACCACCCTAAGGAAAAAAAAATCGATTTTGGATATGTTGTGTGTGGATGTGACAAGAGTTCACCTTCTTGAACTCTTCAGAGTGACTGTACCCTCCTTGTTTTTCACTATCTCCACCTTCATGGTCCTCTTCGAAGAATTCGGTCTTCTTCTCGAATTCGTCTTTTTTGTGGATGCTATGGGATCCTTTGGTGCTATGGCCTTTGCTATGCTCGCCTTCTTCTTTATACTGGAATAATATATTTCATTTAATTGAGACATTTTTGGTGTGGTTTCTGAAGTACCTTGGCTCCCTTTTTGCCTCCGTGACTCCTGAAGTGTTCCCCGTGGTATCCATCATCGTGGTGATGCTCTTTTTTGTCTCCCCCGCCTTCGTCGTACTCCTTATGATGGTTCTCCTTGTCGTGGTGTCCCTTATGGCCCTTTTCATGGTGATGATGTCCCTTATAGTCTTTCTCGCCCTTTTCTCCATGCTGCCCATCGTGGTGGGCATGGAATTCTTTGCCACCTCCCTTTTCGAATTCCCCATCACCTCCTGAAAAGGGATTTTTATCAAAGTGGCTTCAAAAATGTGAATCCGCATAAATGATTTCTACCTTCGTCTTTGTGCTCTTGTTTATGGTGCTTGCTTTCGGCTACTAGTTCTCCATTTTCAATTATTGGTTGTGGGTTCGTCTTCTTATCGGGCACTTCCTTTTTCTCATTTGTGGCACTAGCCGCTGCCAGAAACTCATGATACTCTATAGGTTCAGGACGAAGGTCTTCTATCTTCGATTCTGCAGGCTCCCGATCTGCGTCTTCGTTTTGCTAATGGTGCAGCAACAGAGAAAGGATTTGTGCTGTTTCAAAGAAATTTGTTAAATACCTTATTATTGTTGGAGTACGTAAACGTCGAAGCAGGAGTTAAGACTTTTTCGATTTTCTCACTAGCCTCCGTTAAAGGTCCACTAATAATTGGATCTGAACCGAGGTCTGCTACAGTGGGTTCGGCGGAAGGTTCCACATTATAGACCAAAGGTAAGGCTTCCGCCGATGGTCCAGTTTCAATGACGATGGGACGAGGTTCCGCAGCCGATGCTTCAAGATCAAAGTCTATCGGTATGTGACGCCCAACACTGGCACTAATACACAACGACACTACAACGAACGTAAACATAAGCCGATTCTTATATCCCACGTGGAGTTTCATTATATCTTGTCATTGAGCGCAGTGTTACAAAGAATGTTCTAAAGTTATCGATTAGCAACTACTGACATGGAATTTTTTGAGCAAGAAGCTTATATACAATCCCCCACCTAACGATAATCGACTATCAAATCGATCTAGTATTTGGCAACTATCTTGTTTCATTCTGCTACAAGGAGCCATTGGATCTGCTTAATTGGCGAGAAAATATTAAAACTAGGTAAAAGATTTGTTACCGTTTGTTACATTTAAATTTACTGCTATTGCAACAAGTTTTTTTCACTTTTTGATTAAGCGTGGTTCATCAGATTTTATGGCTTGGTCAAATTCAGTGGTGTACCTAGTGCCCATATCGGAGATTGCATTCTTCTTATTTGCACGGTGGGCATTAGTCTGTGAAAAGAAGCTTCGGAGATAATTTCAGAAGATGTTCCCTTTTAGATTATGCGTTCCCGTGTTTTATATTTTCCCTTGAGAGGGGATTCCTTCTCGCATCTTGGACACCTCACAGTGTTCATCTTCGCTATGACTAACTTGATCATTCTACACGTTCCGAAGTTGGAGTATACTTAACAGTTAATTTATAATTTTTTTTTCCGAAGCGATCGATAGGGTCGTTTCTGTTAGAAGTGTTGACAAATTGAGTCAGCAATTTTTTCCGACTGATTCTCAAGATTTGATGCTGAATTATCGGTATCCAAATTACAAATGATTGTAACACAATAGGTTCACATATGGGTAAAAGATTTGTCACGCGGGTTGCACAATTTCCCTATTGAACAAACCAGTTCGTTCTATGTACACAATATCAAGAAACAACAGGATGCACGCTCCTGAATCACTACCCCGTCTATGTGCTCTAATGCGGTGTGTAATTGAAATTACCAGATGCTGTCAGCAAATGCTTTCACTGCTTCAATTCGCGTCTCGGCGAATCTAAATTGCGCCACTTACATCACAGTTACTTAATTATTCACTTCCTTTGTTATAACAAATAGACGAGTAACAATTCCTTTTTTTTTCTCGATTTGCCAATAAGACTAACCCCATTAGTGGCAGCAGCAATAGTTGAGCCGAATTTCGCTTGTATTGATATCGACCACGATTTTTGTAACATTTTTTTACTGGTTTTTCGAATTTAGTAATTAGCATTTTAGATTTGTCTCAATTACACCAGAGAGCCTTGAAGGAATGAGCATTTAGATCAATTCCAATTTCTATTTTTTTGGATCTGCGTGTGGTGCTAGTACTGATAACTTTGGAATCCTCACCAGGACCACCTGAAGAACATTGGGAACATTCGCTTGTGGCAAATGCGTAAATCGACTTTGTTATGCGGCCCTTTGTTCTAGATCCAACGAATTTCATTTGTGTCCTCGTAGTGCTCTTTCTTCTAATTTGCTTGATAACTACTCTTGGAGATTAACTGGCCCCTTGCATAGATCACAAAATAAAAATCGTATTCAGCATCGTTTCCTTCTTACCTCGACAAATTTCTGCTAAATCTTGAAGGTTTTTCGTCTTCTTACTCGTATTAAACTTGAACTAAAATCCAGATGGTACAATACCTTCTAAGAAGATGTGATGGTGGTAAAAAAGTGGAATTAATAAAGAAGTGAATTATTGGACTGAAAGGAGGATGTAATTACAAGAGCCTTTGTTTCCTTATTCGGACTTAACAGTGTCAGTAGTTTAATCAAGCTGCAGAAAATCTGCAACATTTTCTGCACGCTCCCCCCTTTCCTCTTTCAAATCGAGATGATTAGGCATGAATGCATTACGTATCTTTCTGTAGCAACCATTATTAGTTACGAGTATTTTATATTTTTATCTAATCTCTACGTTTCCAATGGTAATCAAATTAAAAGTATTAAATACCAATAAAAGCAGATTTACTAAATAACCATTTATCGAAAAAATGCCGTTTTCAAAAACCATGCTCCGATGAATAAATTATTACGGTCCTGAATTAAACGGTCCTAGACAAGAATTAATCATCACATGATTAAATAAGAATATTAAAATTCGCAAGTTTCATTTCTTTAGCCAGAACTACTGCCGAAAAAAGCATTAATTTCATAGTTCGCGTAACATGGTTAATCCCGTCTTGCAGGAAAGTACTGGTTTAACATCATGGTGCTTTTGGTATTTCTTTGAACTTTGCTGGATGAAGGAATATATTAGCAATGCGGCGTTTTTAAGTGCTTGTGACGAAATTATTTTCGAAGTCTATGTACATATCTGCATTTTAATTTTATGCTTACAGGGTTCTGCAAAATACTCGTATGTTCCTTACAGAGTTGGGAATCGAAGTCCGTATCTTTTGCGACTGACAAAAGTGTTTATTCGAGGACACAAATAGTTTAGTAAAAGAAAGTCCGATTATCCGAAAGAGTCTTTCATCATCTTCTTTGCAGGTTTTAAACATTTTATTGTAATTCAATTAGGGACGAAAATATCGATGAACAGACAGCACTCAACGAATTAAATAATCACTTCTCTTTATTTTTTGGTGACTTCAAAATGTTCCTCGTTTGTTAGAAATGAGTCGTTTATTTTTCAGAACTCGGTACTATTCATTTATAATGTGCATGTAATTTGTAAATTATTTCTTCAGTGCATATTCTATTATGAACATTTCACTCTGCATTAATCTAAAAAGGTTCTTTAATTTATGCACGAACTAGACTTTCGCTTTACGTTATTATCGGGGCTAATGTTGACCAAGTTTTTTGAACAGATACAGGGCGATTTTTTTCAGGTAATAAGTAACTGAACACTCACTGTTAAAAATACGGCAGAAAAGTTATTTATGTAACCCTGGTTGAAAACACATTTTCGAAACTAATAGCAAATTTGTCTGCAACTCTAAAACATCAAGAGTCAATCTGCGTCAAAGAAAAATGGCAAAAACCGCAATTGCTACAGAATGTGATGCTTATTTAAGCGACCCATTGGAATGTTAATAAATCAAAATTGCAATGCTTCTGGTTTCTGTTTTAGTGTAGTATTTGCGGATTATTAAGGAAAAATTCCAGATATTTATCAGAAAGAACATCCTTAATAAAAAATAACTATTTTCAGAAAAATTCTGAAGAAAAAATTATGTTAATTTCTAATAGATCCGTTTTTTTTTTCTAGTTCTCTGCATGATAATTGAAATTTAAGATTTATATCTTTAGTTATGTCGCAAATTTGTTCAGCAACAGCGAACCAAATCGGGCGAGTTTTATCATCATCGAATGGTATCAGGTTTAAATTTCCTTTATTAAGCACGACTAATCCAAGGACTGAGAGCTGTCTTCGTTATATAATTTAGAGTTTCATTTTGAATGTAAAGTATTACACCAATACCTTTTGCGACATCGTTGCTTATTGCATTCTTAGGGTTAAGTAGTAAAATGACCACTAATCAAAAAATTGCAAGAGCTGAAGGAACCTAAGAAGAGACTGCGCCTGCCGTTCTGCGGTTGTTCATTATTTTCACACATTGAATTCTTTGGGCGTATTTAGTCCTTCACGTAACTTTAGATTGTAAGTTAATGAATTGTTGAAAAAAAGCTTGTCCTTTTCACAATATCCGAACCTCTGGTAATAAACAAACCCAACTTATAATTTTACGGCGATTTTGATCTTTTGCATTGACAATGTCGCACTCGCTCTTTAAGAAAAAACTCTCCACGATTTAACAAAAAAATTTTAAATCAATTTTGAAAATCTAAAACGAAAAAGATGGTTATCTATACTTAGTGAATCTCTTTGCTTTCAATGACAATGGCACTTAAATTTAAAAAAGCATCCACTCTATTTACTCTTTCATATCGAATACCTTTCTAGGCGATTCAAATTCATTTAAATCAATTATTATTTTAAACCTTGTCTTATTGCTGCATTTGGTTTTTTCATTTTTCCATTTGGAATTAGTGCGTTGAACGAAAAAGAACAAAATCGCACAAGCTTTTAAAGCCTAGTAATTTAATTATCCAATAAAGGTTTCCACTCTTTTTCAATAAACATAACACAGATATCAATGAGAATTTCATTCACTACCTGTTCTACACTAAAAATCAGGTATTTCGTGATTAAGTAACAATTGTAACCACAGTAATGGATACTGACAGAAATTTTGTCACGATTAAATTTCTGTCAATGTTTAGAGGTCTTGCAGGAAAATTCTGCAAAAATGCCACCAATGCATGGCGCTTGATTCTTGAAATTCTACTCGGAATGTAACTCGTATATCGAAAATTCTAGATAATTTTAGACCAATTCATTCATGCACTCATGCATGGACCAAAAAAAATGCACTCGTGCTTTTTTTTTAAATCAAATTGCATTCATGCTTATTGTCCCAAAATTAATCGATAATTTTTAATGCATTTGTAATATTATATATGATCATTGAACGGAAATGTCTCGGGCCACTAGGAAAAATAAAAACATAAACAGTGAAATTTTCTGTGGTTTCATATTACTAAATGGCAAATGTTATTACAGAGGAAACGAATATCAGTCTACCACAAAATACAGCCTTTAAAAAGGCATTTGCTTCATTGGTTTTCCTTGTTTACCGCAGAATAAGGTGTTTAGTAGAGATAATTTTTAATCGTAAGTCACAGGGATTTGGCGGATTTGGTTGAAATATGTCGAGGTTTTATTAATAATACCTGAAGTCTTTTTTTAGAGGTGTTTCACTAAAATGGTCAGAAGATCAGCTAGTTATTACTTTATGCAATTCTGAGGTTTTTATAAATAAGATCACCGATAAATATAGTGAAAAGAAAGAACTTTCAGTTATATAAAACGTCTTTTTAACAGCAGTCGAGTCCTTGCAAAATCGCTTACTTGAATACATGAAATAATAGGGTTTGATAATATTTTACAAAAACAACAGTATAATTATTTATTGTAACCGAATGACACCAACCAATTGGGAAAAATTTGAATTCGTTATTTTATTTTTAAACACATTCCCCGTTACCCTCGTTGGGATTTTTATACTGTTAGACATGCACGTGGTCGAGTAATCAAGCGTCAATTAAATGTCATATGTTTTAATGGAAATTTTTGGTTGAAGAGGTAATTAAAAGTGTTCCTATTTAATACAAGCACATACTATGGGCTTCTCCTATCCCTTACTGCAATCCATAACCAATTTTAATTAGGTATAATTATTTTACATATCTATTTATTATGATCGAAGCACTAGGCAAGTGAAAACAAGCCCTTAAGCTACACGCCATAATACGAGTAGGTGTGCCGTCATTCATATGTTTCGTAAAGAAATTTTAAAAAAGCAACGGTAGCAGAGAATCTTGATAACATAATGATAACCTGAGCTACCAACTGGACGACATACACGCTAATATTTGAAACTGCAGTATCTCATAAATAAAGTTGTTTGGACAAGATCTCAAATAGAAATAGCTTTTATTTCTAATATGAATGAAAGTATATCCAACTTTGAGGCCACCCTTAATTACTCTTCACGTTCATTATAAAATACTCGAATGACTCAAATCAAACGAAAAATGCGCATAATTACATATTGATAAAATATATATATTAAGTTTCTTAATGTGTGGCTAACGTGAATTTTTTTAACTCGCCATCTATTGAGTCCCAGTCGAATTACTGCGCCTAAGGAATTGGAGAATTTGAAGCACGAAAGCGATGCGAGAGTCATCTGCCCGAAAACGCAATTAACTAATTTTATTTAATAGCTTCCCAATGTTTTAATGCATTTTGAATTCTTGTTGGGCCTTTTAACTGCATGTTGCGGTAAAATGCGTCGATAATTTAATAAATAGTGAATAAAAATCACGATTGACTGACTTATTAAGTATAAAATGGTTTAATAGTCCGTTAAATGGGAGATAAAGACTGTATTGAATGTTGTTTAATTATTATCCAACAATCAGGCATTATTTATCACATTCGCAATCGGCTATACAGAGTGACCGTTCTACGTGCTCCACCATTCGAGGTTGGTAAAATCATGACAAAGTGGAGCAATTTAAAGCTTATTAAGAATACTTTTTTAAATCGGCAGTGTTGCTTATGCTTTTGTGAATATCTGTGAAAAAATGATATGTTGTTTTTTTGGTTTTTATTTGTAAATAAAAAATGGCACATTCTTTATTAGGGATTAATCTAGATATGAATAGTATGTTCTACGTATGTCCCTCATAGGACGAGGATAATTTTAATTTAGACCTGAATAATATTTGCATAAATGGGACGCACATTTTAAATCCATAAAGTTACAAGCTTCGAATACATATTCAGGGACGTCGTTTCTATAACAGGGATGTTCCGTAGAACGGTTCACATATAAACAACTCCTGTAAAAAGTAAAAAAATTGCAATTTAATATTTCATTTTTAGAGTTCAGCCCTGCTTAGTTAATCAATAATTTCAGTTCTAAAAAAGCAAGTATTCATGAGGAACAAATTTTCATAACATTTAATTTTGTGTAAAGCAAAGTGCATTTTATATGGTACATGTGATAAAAAAAAATCATTAGAATTTGTTAAGATCCACAAAATCATTCGCCAAAATAAAATTAAAGATGAAATAAGAGAGATTCACAACTATTAATGAGCCGTTGTAGAGTCTGTATTAATATCTAATTGAATGGTTAAAAAATTACTGTTAAAGGTGTCAAAATGGTCTTAAAATTCATAAGAAATTAAAAAAAAACAGCAGCGAAATCTAATAGAATTCTTAGAAATCAGAAGTATTATCTTAAAAAACAAAATCAAAAATATGTTGGATATATTTTTTTAATACAAATCTTATAAGTCTAAATCTTAAAATCTCCCGTAAAATTTTTCAAAAATATAGGAAATTTAGAAAATTTTCAGTTCTTCTGTTTCTTTTCGCTTTTAAGGCATTAAGGGAATTTAAGGAAAGAAAGGAAAAATCGAAAACCATAGCCATATTCACGATAGGAAGCCTTATTACAGAAAGGATCGTTAAATGCTAGTTGGAACTGAGAAAAAACAAAAGCGAGTAAAAAGAGTTAGTGAGCAGGTGAATTGTGTGCTCATTGCACAAAACATCAATGGAAATCGCCATAGCGTCCGCTTGACAGTAGATATGTCAATAGTCAAACACAACGTAAATAAAATATGCGTAAATTGTATTTGTTTATTATTATTATTATTATTATTTTCGTTTAGTTGAAATGTTTAAAATTCTTTATAAGAATAACGTTTACCTAAATTATCCAACCCCCAACCCGAACTAATCTGAAAAATTTTGGCTAAAATAATAATACTATTCAGGAGTACATAAGGTCGTATAAAGATTGAATGGCATTTTGTATCATTTTCCTAGTTACAGACAATTTGGTATCTTCAGGAACTCAAAGATATCAAAAGGGAAAGTTTATAGTCAGACCAAAAGGTTAAAATTTTGTTCAAACTTCAGTTCCCATTGAACTTTGTATCACTTTTATTTAGGTGTCTCTCTTACTGCTAATTCAATATTATGGATCATCTAGCACAGGATCTAACTATTGCTTTGGAGGAGTCTGAGTCTTGCGGCCCAATTATCACTCAGGCTGTAGGGAAATGGGGCATGAGGCGAAGGACTCGTTCTGCAGGAAATTTGCATCGTAAGAAAGTATATTTAAATTTCAAGGAATCTAACAACAGTAACAGATGATGTAATATTTGAATTATCAAGTGTTGGATGAATAGTCAGATGGTAAAGCAGAGTTAGCTTAGAAAAGTAATAGTCACTCGATACATTTAAAATCAGTTGAAGATAATGGACTATTTGTTTAAGTTGAATTACGGTCTGCTGTGTAGGTGAAGGTTTTACAAGCTATATTTAAACTTAACCATTGACCATTGATTATTTATACATGTGTGCATTGTCAACTTTTTCATTAATTCGTCAGATCCATTATACACAAATAACATTTAAGTTAATTTAAAGTTTTCAAGTTTATCAATGTTATTTTCATAAATTTTGATATTACCACAATTGATCCTATACACTTCAAAATACAATGATATCAAATGCACAATATAATAGTAGTTTAAAAGCATGATATATCACAACTGAATAAGTTTGGGTGCTAACATGCAGATGATAGATATATCTTTTAAATAATTCTTGAATGATAGTATATACATCTGAACAAAATGATTTTATGTTGAAAAGTTACTGTCGCAATGACCAGAAAATAAATGAGGTTTGGCAATATCATATTCAGCCTTGTCTTAAAAAATGCTAAAACTTAAAAGGCAAAAGGGTTTGTGCAGCAATGAGTCAACGAAAAATTGTTGAAGCAATTTTTTTTTTAATAGCAGTGAGGCTGTTTTGTGTACGTGAGAGTAATAAGAAAAGATCAGGTTTATGTATCAAAAATGAAGGAATACATTTTTACGAATGTTTACCATTTGCGTAATTAATATTACTAAATAATTTTAGTTGTTTAAGAGTGTTGTTAATTTGTTCGTTAATTAAAAGAACACATTTCGTAGCAGCATCTAATATTTATTTTTAATTTTTTACCAATTGTCCTTGTAACTTAACGCGATTTCGGCAGGCATCTGGTAGATGTTCAGCATCACCCATAGCACCCCTGTGTGTACATAATTCCAACTTATTAAAAATTATCGGTAGAAGATCGTATGAAATGCAGAAGTCTTATTCTTATTAAAAGATTTATTGTGAGTAGTGGTGAAAACCAATAAATATTTTCGAGAAAGTTTTACGAAATTTTGCTGTCGATGTTGACGCTATTATCCTCATAGGAAACCGTTGTTAAAAATTAAAAACGTCGATTTGAAAAATTAAATTACCAATTAGATCGATCATTACTGCTCATACCTATGAAGTTTGGCGAAGGTCCTTTTTTTCTCCACATTTTTCTTTAAAATTTTTGAGCTCCCAATATATAAACTGTATATTATTTATAGGGCTCTCCAAAGTACCTTCCCCAAGATTCGACTCTATTTACAGTAAAAATGCCGAATTTTACTGAAAATATGTGTAATTTTTTTTACTAAATGAATAAGTTTAAAATTTGGCATTTTCCTAATAACATTTTACATCAGTGTAAAATAATGTGTATTCCATGGTAATTCGAGTTGTCTAATATGTTTGAATACCATATATTCCTCATGATACAATAACAAGCACATTTGAAACATGGTTTCAAGTTTTCCTAAGGTTTTTATTATGCATTTTTGTCAGAACACCATTGATAATATGTATGGAAAAGTACCGCTTAATCTGGCTTAATTACTCTATATTATATGTATTAACTCATAATGAGGAACTTGTTAGTTCATTTGCTAATGTAATTTGAAAATAAAAAACAGCTAAATATATTATAATTAAATCCTTATGGTTTATGTTAAAATACTACCCTGTATATTTCTACGTTTAGAGCTATACACACATAAATCAGCCGATAACAACTCTGAAGATAGCTCAAGCAGTAATTCTGAAATGAAAGTTGACAAACCTAGGTCTAAACTTGCAAGTTTTCATCAATCTGACTCCGACGACTTAAGCTTGAGTGCTGCAGTGGCAAGGGCGTTGGCCCAAAAAAACTCGTTTAGAATGAAGCATTCAATTCACGGCCTATTGAGGGGTGAGCACCAATACTCCCAGATAATTTTCCTCCTATATCCTCAATGCTCTATAGGCGTGAGCCATAGTTTAGAGTCTGACTCGGTAAATGAGCATTCGCCCGCAAGTCGACCCAGCTTGAGGCGCAAGAGGAAGTTCAAAAGGATGAGCATTGATGAAACACCAGTTCCTCCAAATGGTAAAAGGAAGCGGTCTCAAAAGATTGAGTTTGCTGGCAATCCGAGGTCATTGAGAAAAATTAAACCGTTGCATCAGAGTGTTGTCGATAAAATTGAGAAGTTTTGCCAGCCCCCTGTTCTTGATGAGGTAAGGATGATGTTTCATTTCCATTAGGAATTTTTTTGAAGACAATTTGGGTTGTCAGGAAAGCAGAATGGAGACTCAGGATGACAACTGCGAGGTAGCCAGCGAAAGCAGTATTAGCTGGAGTGGCGGGGAAGGACACGAAGGAGATGATGAGTTGACAGACTGGGCTCCTCCAATGGACAATGCTTCATCAATGGATCAATCTCCTTGGAATGACGATTCCAGAGAAATTAGAGCGGGTTTGTTAAAATCCTTAGTTATAAAAAGAAAACAACCGTTTTTTTTTTTGGTTTTATCAGTAATAATATTTTTCCATGAAAAACAGTCTGATAAACCTCCGGAATTTATTTCACTTTTATCTTAGGTACGTAAATTTATATACAAGGTGTACAAGAGAAAATTTTGCATCCGGCTTAAAATATTTAAAAGTTCCAGTTTTCTATGGTTCACCGCGTATACACTTGATAGGTTGCCGACGACTTCGAGACGAAAGGCCAGGTTTCAGTATCTCCACCGGGGCTAACGAAAGAGTGGCAAAATTCTTGCAAGATTCTTCCAAATTTGAATTGCGGTTATTTGGTGCCGAGCGAGAAAAACTGGGACAATTGGCTGCTCTCTATTCTCTGGATTTATGGTTCGAGACTGCCGGCACAACCCTACTACGAAAAACCAACAAAACTCCGTTTATGCAGCCGACTCAGCGACATCATTCGGGTCACAGCTCCCATCACAAAAAAATTCGGACCCACAAGAACGAAAGCCCTTGAAAACGTTAAGGTGGCTGATATGTATATTCTTTAGTCGATTTTAAAAGACTGATGGTTGTGATTGTCAAAGGAGAATTTTGGTTGATTTAAGCGATAAGGCTTTGATCATTTTATTTTTATGGACATCTTTATTAAGTTGCCCAGGGAAAGAAGATGTATTTTTTAATTTTTTTTTACCCATTTAACGCGTTAAATAGTCTTGATTATTAATTGCTGTAATTAATAGAGTTGTTCATTAGGTAACTTGGTGAAGCTTTATTTCTAGCAAATTTTTAACGAAACTTAAAATTTACGTATGTTTATTTGGAGCTTTCTATAAAAAAAATGTAGTAGATATTTATGTAGTAGCAAATGCATATAAATAATAAAAAATTTAAGAAATCGAGTGATTAATTATTATCCAAATACGGTGCAGATTTTGAATGTCTCAAGAGTCAATGCCGGAGTTTGAAAGGAGGAATTAATTTTACATGCAAAAACTCAAGGATCATCCAATTTAGACTGTTTTGAGAGGAAACGTCTTATTTGCAGAGGACATTCCATGGTCTTTGTTAGGCGTACGGCAAAACTTTTTGCGCAAATTAATAAGCGTGATACGTCAATGAGTTTGTAATGCAAAGTTCTCTTGAAATAGATTAAAAATTTCCCAGGGCCGCATGTAGAAAAAAAAATGATCATTCTTGACAAAAAAATGTCAGAATAAAGCTGCAGCGAAAAGGTGGTTTTAGTTTTCATGTGTCTCCTACTGTAACTTGAGAAAAAATCAAAAATAAATTCGAAAATTCACGGCGTGGTCATCCTTGTTTGAGATACACTATACAGGGTGTCCCGTAAGTTAACGATATCCCTTGAAGGGTGGATAAGCCAGCACAAATTAAGCCGATTGAACTAAAATTACCTAAGTTTAGAAGCTGAAGATAATGGAGACACAGGATATCAAAAGTGAAAAAAGAAATCACATTTTCTGTAACACGTCTCCACTACATTGAACTAATTTCGCTAAATTTTGTATTCGAGAATTTCTTGAAATGACAAATTCACACTTATCGACGATTTCGCTGCATCATTTAGAGGGCGCCGCAGGCGACCATTGGGACTCGCTTAAACTGCCGCAAACTTTTTTGTGCCACGGTGTATGTCATTTTGAAAATCTTTTCTCTCCCCTTTCCAGCTTGAAAAAAGTGTACTCTATTGAAGCCGCTTGAAGAAACGTTTTTCGAGGAAAAAGCCTTGAAAGCTGATGATGCATGCAAATTTATTGTCTCAATTTTTAAACAATTATTGCTGTTTTACTTTTTAGTGAATGTGCTGCAAATTAACTGCACAAGAAACTCAATGTAAAATTATTTCGATAATTAGGAATTCAAATAAAACACATGTTACTTTCAAATGAAGTGTATTTATTTAACGCTAAATAAAGATTAAATAATATGCTGAAATTGCTTGCCATTCAGTTGGGTGAAAGCGCTAATAATATAATAATAATAATAATCGATAAACTTGAATTTGTCATTTCAAGAAATTTCCGAATACAAAATTTAGTGAAATTAGATTGAAGTAGTGGAGAGGTATTACGGAAAATGTGATCTATTTTTCCACCTTTCACACCCTGTATCTCGGTTAGTATCAACGTTTGGATTAAGGCAAGTTTAGTTAAATAGACTTATTTTGAATCGGCCTATCCGCACTCCAAGGGATATCGCTGGCTTCCGGGACACCCCGTATGTAGCAGCGGAGAGGTAGGTAAGTTGCCGTGTCCGATCGAATCGAAGAATGGAGCAATTTTTCAATATTTTGAATTTTTCTTTTGCAGACGGACGGCGCGCTCATTAACAGGATTTATCCCAGTCATTGTTATGCAAATATATATTTTCCCCGCTATAAATAGCTGATTAATTAAATATCGGATGCGATAAATCCTCGCACGGAGAAACGTGCGGCAGGCTACAGAGATCGCAGGAATCTTTGTATGACGACTATTTGTATTCTCGTGCGTCGCTTTTGCGTCATAGCGCGCACGCTGAGGCGCCGTGTCGCTATGTCAAACAGCTGACGGCAGTCGGATCCTGCGTCCGCGAAGTCGAGTTTGTTCACCGTCGCTGGTAGTGTTACCCATCACCACAATTACTATGACAATACATCGAACCCTCGGGCAATAACATGAAAACTACCTTTCGCACCTTCTTTTACGTGTGAGGTACGCTTCTTTACGGGGAGTTTAAGTCAGCGCGGTACGCGAGATGGGCGAACGCGAAAAGATATCGAAAAATCCCGTCAGGGTCGGGTTCTACGACATAGAGCGGACCATCGGCAAAGGAAATTTTGCCGTGGTCAAGTTAGCTAAGCATAGGATTACTAAAACTGAGGTAAATATATCTGACGCCTCGACAGGTCGTTGGTGCGGCTTGTAAGACGATATGCTTAAGTTCCTTAATGCCAATGACGAACCCCCGGGTTTTGGTATTCCCCGCAAAAAAAAAAATTAATTAAAAAAAAATCTATTTTGCTTGAATTTTGAGTCAATGCTCAATTGAAGAAATTCCGCGAAGTCGAATTACAACCCTTTTAGAATATCCGATATAAAATTTAAAATTCTGTTATCTACTAGATACTTGTTGATCTATGATTCCAGTTAAGTTGCTTAACAATCGACGTAATACGAGGTTCAATAGAAGATTACAAGTATCTAAGAACTTGACGAACTGATAACTGCACTCAGACTTAGTTGCGCGTTTCGCCATGTACAAACTGATGAAAAATCATTTGGACCTTAATAAAATGGTTCGACTCGACGAAATGTCTTAATATTGAGTAAATTACGAAAATGCCTGTTTTATGCGCTAAAACTCACCACCAAAATCGAGTGCCGTTCAATCGAGGGCTTCTTAGTTTGGGGAAAGTCCAAGAGCTTTGTGTTCTAGACTATAATGAGCATAATTGCTTCATCTGCAATCTGTGTGCTAAAGCTCTGTTTATCCGTATCGCTTAAAATTCTTCGTTTTCGCAAAGGAGGTAAATAACAAAAATAGGATACGAAATTTTTCTCACTTTTAACGGAAGATCACGGTTTACACCACTGAGATGAGTTTACATACGCGAAACTATCGAGATTTCGTATTTGTTGTTTTTACGTTTAAGGTGCACTAATCTATCATTAGAGTTGTGGCACCAGAATTGAGTCTTGATCATGTGTAACAATTTTTGGAACGTTTACAAATTTTATGAGATTTTTCGCACTTGGAAGTGAAATCATGTCGCACCGACTGATGAATTCTGTACTATGACTATGTTTACCACTACGTTTCCGTCCAGTTTTAAAACATCTTGAAAACAATTCCAGTACTTAAATTTGTGTAGGTTTCCATGCAAATTTTCAATTCGTTTTCAAGTCGAATTGTTTATTGTCTTGCTGTATTTCAACATCTGTCACAAATTTTTTGTAGATGTCAAACGCATGTTTGCAGTCGCTTTGACAATGTAAGATAAGAAAGTGACAATCGCTATAACAATTCCTACGGTTTACGAATTACGCCTCTGAAATGTGAAAAAACTATCATGTTATTACTTAAAATTCGAACGCGAACGTTTGATAGCTCCTCATAATCGAAGGTGTGTGGTTCATGAAATGTACCTATATTTTCAAAACGAATTAAAAATATATACAGGGTGTCTTGTATTAGTAGGTCAATCCGTTACCCGTTGATTCCTTATGCGAAAATAATTAGGCTTTCTTTATTGCATTTTATAGTCATTACACAAGGCGTTGAAGTTAGTAAAAAAAAGTTACTTTCGTTAATAACTTGGGTGTTTCTTAACATATTTAAATGAAGTTTTGCAGTTATGTATTGTTCGATTAGACGCACATTTTCTATAATTAAAGTAAAAAACTTTGGGGAAGCAATGGGGAAAATGGGGGATCGTGCACACGTTTTCTCTCTTTTTTTGCGCACGCCAATGGTGTATTGTTTGGTTATTCAAATTACTTGCTTCTTTATCTGAATTTCTTCATTCTTGTAAAATTTTGATTTACAGCTTACTTTAGAGGATCTTTTAGCTTAATACTCCTCAATACGTAGCTTCCACTTTTTATTTATATCGAGAACATAGTTCCAAAACACCCAAGGTAAACTAAGTACCAAAACATTGCTGTTTTGGTACTTAATTTACTTTGCACTTATTAATGTCTTGATTTGCCATTTGGAAAGCAATCGTTCTCGTACAATACCCGAAGAGATATGGACAATTTGGAAGATTTCGTCTTCCTGGTATAGTTAATAATGGATGTCACGTATTAGGGGACAATTAGGCGAAACATCTTCTAAAGTAAGCTGTAAATCAAAATTTTCCAAGAACGAAGAAATCCAGATAAAAAACAACTAATTTGAATAACTAAACAAATGCACCAGTGGTGTGCGCAAAAAAGAAGTTGGGGGGAAACGTGTACATGACATCCCATTTTCCCTATTGCTTCTCCAAATTTTTTTACTCAAATCAGAGGAAATGTGTGTCTAATCGAACTATACATCACTGAAAAATTTAATTCGAATATATTAAGAAACACTCAAGTTATTAATAAAAGTAATATTTTAAAACTAATTTCAACACCCTGTGTCATGGTTACAATGCGGCAAAGAATAAAGTGTCATAAAGAAAGTTCAATTATTTTCGCATAAGGAATCTACGGTTTGCGGATTGGCCTAAGAATACGAGACACCCTGTATATACAGTGTGTTCCAATTAATACAAGCAAGTTGATATTTACTTTTGGAATAACGAGTGTGACGACGATGTTGGAATCGTGATTCCATTCGGTATAATTTCATATCCAATTGCACGAAATCTTATAAAATTCATATAAACGGTTAACTAGAAATTACGAACGTTGCATACGTTTGTTTCCCGCATGTAATCAAGATATTCATATCATGTGGGAATGAACGAGAGTAGATGCGAATCTACTTAAAAGGTCGAGCTGTGGAACACCGTCGAATAAGCTCCCAAGGGAAAAAAATCGCTATTCTCTCCCGGCTAGCCCTAGTGCATATCCCTGCTCCTAATATCTGCGTATAAATCATTCGTGATTCATCAGTATACAAAACCTGATTGTTGGTCGATGGTGACTGAAGATGTCTCGTCGTAAATTCTTCGCTTCTTGGAATGTTTACTTTAAACGACTGTTTCTGATCGAGTCTAACAGGTTCTGACGGTACTGATGGGATTTCCTATCGAACAAGTCGAGCAATTTTTGAATTAGCGGTTTTGCCTAGTGTTTGCTACCCCAGTTTGTAGGCATTAATCCATTTATGGAAAGCTATAGTTTCCCTCTTGATTTAGATTGGAACCTCCAGGAACTGTGCAGTGATATCGTCCTGAATGGATCGGTAATGGCCGTGCTAACCACTCTTTGCAGTCTCGCCGACCTTAGAACTCAGCAAACCAACGGATCCATCAGAGACCCTCAACCTGCCTACCACGGTGAAAAGCCGGTGTAGTACGTGGGGTTTCGGACCGGATCTCTCTTGCAATTTGCTCCACAATCGTCACGTCAGCTGTAATTTCTCCAGGGTAGCTTGGTCCCACTGATCCCCAACTGCCTGGTCTTCGTTGTACTAGTGTCCCGTGCAGCGTAGGTTGCCCGAATGTTGTATTCGTTTTCCTTCTGTACTAAACGATCAACTCTGTTCTATCAAGATTAACAGACAATCCAGTCTCCGTCCTATTGTCCTAATTGCATTCGGCTCCAGGCGCTATAGATGACCTTGTCCAGTAACATAAATGACCCTAATTCCAGTCAAATGGGCTTTATGATAATTAATTAAAGTCAACAGTTTTTGTCTATCCATTCCTGCTGCATGTATTTAAGCTAGATGGAATCTGCCATTAGCAGTTGATCAAGTTGGACAAACAACAACATTAGATTCCGCCTGCAGTAGTATGTTACACATGCAAAAACCGTATTAACTAGTGCAGTGAAAAAGGGAACAAGTAGTTCTCCAACAAAACCGAATGATTCCTAAATGATAATAAGAATTATTTATTGTCCTTGACCTGACAAAACCAACAAAACCGTCGTTATAAACAAAACTGTTTACGACACTGAATAATTTGAAATTTTCGGTTTAGGATTTCGAAAACAACTCTAAGGCTGGACCTCAGATTTTTAAGATTTGCTTGAAGATTTTTTTCCACCTCTTTTTAAGGCCCAAATATACGTGCCGAGAATTTTCTTCATCAATTAAGCTCAAATCTCCTAAAAGATACTGTTGTGATTCTTCAGTCAATAAAGATTACCACAGCAGGTCCATATCTATGTCATCAAAGAGAAGGAATCGAGAATACACCGAATAAATCGCGAAACAGGATATGCGGAAAACAAATTCAAAGATCTTACCATGGCAGCTTCAAGATTCCTTTTAAGGATATTGACGCAACGCTTGTTACAATCTCGAAGATCGGTTTTTGTAATCAAAATCGTATTTCAGGCAAGTCTTGAATTCACTCATACAAAAAGGACATACTTTTATGATTTTGGCATATTCCTATGAATAAAGGGCGATCATTAAAAAGAAACCTCAAGCAGGTGTTACAATATCGGAGACATATCTTGGATAAAGTCAATCACAAATGGCTTAGTCCTACGTGTATCGCTTACTACGAGGTTTTTCAAATCGTCTCTCATTCACACAATTTCCATGCAATCTTTGAAGCGGAAATTGACGTAATGGAATCCAGATCTGCTCAAAAATCTGATTGAACCGGATCGATTTAGCTTCTTAATGCACGTTTTTTTTTTTTTTTGAGGTTTCATTATTAAATGGTAATTTCACTTCAATTCGACCTTCATCCCAGCAAACCCATCAATCAGAAAGCGTTTTTGAAGATGGATTTTATGCTTTTCGTCAAATCGATGCCAGATAGCCTTATAGCTGTGCAGCGTATTCGCATCGACTAGACTATGTACGAGAATAGTCACACTTAAAGAAAACAAATTTTGGAAGAAATTACAATATTTCTCAAAGTAATTCTCTTTACGATTGAAACACTTTTCCCAACGATTTTCTGTGACTCGTGTACCCCGTTTATTGGTCGATTTAAAAACTAGACTTTCTTGCTGCCAAATACTGCCTTGGAACATCGTCACGGCCCTGTTTTTGTTCAGCTTCCGCACAGCTTTCTCATGTCCAATTGTTCCATTAAAGTGCGATATACAGACTCTCCACGCGAAAAGACCCACCCCTCCTCTAACTTTTTTATACATTGAAAGAGAAAAAAATTCTAACAAAAAGTACTTGAGAGTTCACGTAGTTTTTCAAGATAGTAAGCAGTTTTATACAGGGTGTTTAATGAACGTGTGCCAACCCAATATTGCATTTTTTGAACAATGAAGCATTACTACTTTTTACATATTTAAATTCTGCGTCTTATTACGAATTCAATTATATGTACATGTGTTATAGTATTTTCTATGAAAAATTGCATATACTGAAGAAGAAATACACGAAATTTTGTCAATTTACTTAAAATATGAGAAAAATGCTATAAAAGGTTTTTTTTTCTTACTTTCAAACCCAAAAGATATTTACTTTTCATCCCGACAGGAGTATAATTGACGATAATAATTAAAATTAAAGTTAAATTAAATTAAATACAATGACAAGAAGATAGAATAAACTTCCTTTGTTTTTGTTATTATTTTGCAAGTATTATTCAAAGTTTCTTCCACCACATTCATCACATAATCGATAATTTTTTCCAAATTTTGCAGGTATTTTGTTATCATATCACTTCGATTGATGTGATTTGTCATATTTAATACTCTTCTTTTCGTCCCATCTAACGTATCATTCAATTCGCTACTACATATCCCGTTTTTTAGATATTCTCATAAAAAGGTGTCCAACGGGGTGAGGTCGGGACTATTTGGTGGCCATGGAATTGTTCCGTTTCTTCGTATCCATTCTTTATATTCCCGATTTAGGAAATCACGCACGAGAAATGTGCTGTGTCGTGGCGCACCATCTTATCTCCAAATAAATTCATAACGCCCATCAAGGGGTAAATTTTCAATGAAACAAAAAATGTCTCCATTTAAAAACATATATATCGTTGACTCATCAAATTGCTGTGGTGAACAGTTGCCCCAATAATTTTATTGTTGAAAATGCCATACCGCACGTGAAAATTTGGATTGCGGCTTGACCAAGTGTGCTCATTTTGTGCGTTAAATATGTCAGCACTCGAAAATGTCGCCTCATCCGTCCATAAATTTTTTTAAAAAGAAATTTAGATTGTCCCTTAAGCCTTTTTAATACATAGTTACGAAAGTTTAATCTGTTCTGAATATGAATATCTGTCAATTTTTGCACAACTGTAAACCTTTAAACTTTCATTTGGTCCTTTTTTAAAACTTTATTTAGCAGTCCTTTAGATAGATTCATTTGCGCAAACTTCCAATGCGCAAACAGGCACTAGGATTTTGCTTATAATAGTCTAGAATTTTCTCATCCCTCTTTACATTGATTGACACCATTCTTTTTTGGTTTTTTAAAGCTTTCGTATCTTGTATTTTGTTTAAAATTTTTAAAAATCTCTTTCTGCTTGATGTATTCCTATTAGGATATACAACAGTGCACTCTCGTTTGGTTGAAAAGTGAATATTTTTTGAGATTATAAAATAAGAAAAATAAAAAATACGTTTTGAAGCATTTTTCTCATATTTCGAGTAACTTGACAAAATTTGACATCTTTCTGCTTCGGCGTAGACCATTTTTCATAGAAAATTTTAATTATAAACGTAATAAATCATTGAATTTAATTTTGAGACAACCTATAGCAATGACCAAATAAATGACTACTACTGACCGCATCAGTCATATTGCTTTAAAGCTGACAAATATATTTGCAGCTCGCCGTCATCGAACTATGTTGCATGGGAGTAAATTTTTGCAATTTTTTCAAAAATTATGAGATTTGATATATCATTGAATTCGTAATAAAACCCAGAATTTAAATATGTGAAAGAAGTGATGCATCATTGTTAAAAAAATGCAATGTTGGATTGGCGCACGTTTATCAAACATCTTGTATAAAACTGCTGACTATCTTGATATATTATATGAACTTTCAAGCACTTTTTGTAAAGAAAATGTTGTCTACTTCAATATATTCAAACTTTAAAAGGGAGGAAGTGCTCTTCGTGGAAACACCCTCTACAGTACTTTTCGAACTTCCTATACACTTTTATGGATTTTCTCCACAATATCTGGAGTGGTCAAATCTGGAGCGTCACTGGGTCAACAACTGCGAAGTTCGTCTTGGCAGCTAATGTTACCGCGTTTCAAATGTATATGAAATCACCCCGAGCAATCATCAAAAGGACTGTCCTTTCTCCATTTGTTAACAGTGCAGTAACTGCAGTTTTCACCCACATTCCCCTCGAGTATTCTAGTTTTTCTCCATCACAAATTTACCTTCGGTGTTAGCAATGTAGGATCAGTGACCCCCTAATGCTCCCTAATTGTCATAACGATCCAATTGCTGGTGTTGATTAGGTACAGGCACATTTTACGTATCTCTTAACCTATCACAACTCGGTTAAACGTTTTACGTTATTAAATTTAATTAATAAGATGTATTCGTATCCTCACACTAAGAAAGTAAACAACTATTCAAACTGTAAACAATGTGTTTACTGTTATTGCTCCTACACGAAATGTAATAATCACTTTCCAATCCTAAGTTATCTAGTTGTAAACAGTGAGACAAACAAGATACCTCTTCTTGTTATGGTTTTGCTCAGTGGTCGTCAGTATTTTCATTTCAACGATTGTTGCAAGATGTCCGTTATGTAGTCAAACATACATTTTCAATTTCCGTTATCGCATGCATAATAGATATGTAATGGAAGGTTTATTGTGTCCACGCACTGAAACAGTCAAAGACCTTAGACAATCGACGTCCTAAAAAGACAATGAATGGTTTGTGCAACAGTGCGATAAAGATAATTGAAGATTAGTCATATACGAGTAGAAAAAGGCATTGTTTCAATCAGAAAAAACATACAAAGGGGAATTTGCGATATCATTAACTATTGCACATGAATGATGAACAATATTGACTGATGGGAAAACTTATTGGCTTCAAAACAGATATATTTCGGTAGAAAAGATTTACCATGAAAATCATTGGCTGTATCGAAATTGACGCACGTCGTCGTATCTAAATTGGGCACGGCTTGTGTATGTAACAAAAATTTGTTGTTATTATTTTTGTTATCTCCTATTAATATCGACCTTTTCCTATATTTAACTTGGACGCACATATGGTCTGGATTTTACAGCCGGATTTAGTGTGGGATCAATTGGGAATTACCCTGCCAGTATGGGAAATTGACAGTTTTACACAAACTTCCTTTGAAGATTAAACAGCCTGGGTGGGCGTATTTCAAACACGTATTGGACATTCATATAAATATAAAATTCAAATTATTCTAATGAGAGTACTAAGTAGGCATTAGAAAACAGCGGAGCAGTATAAGAGGATATTAGTTTGGCCTACAGAGATATCTTGAATTTAAATTTATAACATGGTTAACATTCTGGAAAAAGAAGTAAAATTGCGGAAATACCTTTGATCTCGAAGCAGGCCTTTCGGGACAAGTTTATAGACTGTGAACTATGTTAAACAATTCTTTCTTTCCTTATTGTCTCCTCTATGCTAGAAACTGACTTCCGCTCATTTCAGCTCTACTAGCGAAAGTTTCTCTCGTCAGGTACCGCATTTCGTAGCATTAAATTTCGATGTAAATGTTTACAATGGGTCACGCTATCACTGGACTTTCGTAATTGACACCGCAAGATCTTCAACGGGAAAATGTTCACCTGCGGATATCGTCCATTCTCTACGCACCATATCGTGCCACCTCGGTTACTGTGGGCTCTTGTCCTGATTTGAAGCCTTTTCCTCCACATTAACAAATATGTTGTGATGACTAATAATTTGAAAGGTGTAACATGTGTAACATGCAAGCTTCGAAGCTGTAATAATAGATTGGGTGAGCATGACTCGGTATCTACCTCACTGCAGGCGCTGGCGAAATATACATATAAATCAATGTTTAGGTTGGTATTGTTTGCATTTGGGGAAAAGGGCCCACGCACTAATTTTAAAATGGTGAGTTCCTTCACGGCTTTTCGTTTCGGAATTTGTCATAAACCAATCCGAATTATGTTCTCGTTATGCCCGTTAAACGCGTCACTCCACACATCTCCCTCCTTAGGTGCTCGGGCAAAATCGAAGTCGTCCTTATCACAATCACTGAAAGCGGTGCAATAACGAATTTGAGGTATTTTGTAATTAAGTCATGTCCGTAATTCAAATTTTTCCTGGGTCTCATTTAGAAGTCTTCCTGGGTAATTTTCCCCGAACGAATAATTTCCGGAGGTTTCTTCCTTACGAAAATTCCTTTGACAACAAGATAGCTGCAAAATTAAATTCGTCCTTCGTTTCTATCTCTGCCTACCACTCTCTCCTCCAATCAAAGTTGCGGGTTTTGATGACGTCACAGCAGTACAAGCCGCAAATAAGTAATATGCCGTTTTTGGCTGGCTTTCCTCCTCGCCCTTTTCCCGGAACTTACATTTAGCACCCTCCTCGATAAATACGTTCGTTGTGAGTTTAAGTCAAAATCTGAATATTCCAACGCGTACGCTCGGGTCGGCGCCAAAGCTCAATTTTTTAGAGATAAAAATGGTCGAAGATCATGTCGCACCGGATACTTTACGGCCCGTCGTTCGTGCTGAGACGTAACAATTGATTCTTAATAGTCTTATTAAGGATAACAAGGCTGAAGCAAAAAGCATATATCGTATGGCGGTTTTAATAGCCCTAAAGTGCCCACACGAAAGAGCGGAAATCGCAGCTCAACTGGAACATTTATTTAAAACCGACAAAGTTTTGCGTCAACCACTGACGTCAATAGTCTATAAAAGGTCGTATAGATTGACGAATTAGTCAAAGTTGATTCGAAGCGGTCAAGAGAGCCTGTGTTATTTTTTAAAAGAACGTTAATGAAATTAATAAAGGAAAATTACCTGTTGACTCTCTGACCTCCTAAACCATGTCCGATGTCCTGCTAATTATATTCTAAAACAATTTCCTATAATATCTATGATTACAGAATAGAATAGGTGCAGTTAGCAAGTTTTTTTTTATTGGCGTAGATGGAATAGTTGACGTCAAAGGTGGTAACGAGAACAAAACGTTGACGCAAAGAGTAGATACGGTACTCTTCGTGCCAATTTCAATTCAATTATTCCAGGCTGTAGCACAAAGTTAAACAGTTTGTGCATAATTGACGTAGCTGATGTACTCGTTTGGCATGGTCATGTCTACCAGCACTTCGGAAAAATCTCTGAAAATAAACCTCGTCGGCCTTGCCGGGATGTTTGTCAATCAACACTCGTCTTTTAGCCGAAAATTGAACTATTAATTAGGCGATCACACTTCAATGTTCGTTTTTGTTTCAGGTTGCGATCAAAATTATAGATAAGTCCCAATTAGACGCCAGCAATCTTCAAAAGGTGTATAGAGAAGTAGATATAATGAAAAGACTGGATCATCCTCATATTATTAAACTATATCAGGTAAGACTAGCTTATGTTTTTTTTGTGAAAATGTTCATTTGGGCAGACGTCGGAAAATGGGCAGAGTGGGTTTCCCAAATAATCGTAATACTATTAAAAAAAAAAGGAAAAAAATGTTTTAATAAACCCGGCTGTAACGGACACTCGGTTATAACGAACGAATGGAAAAAGTCCCATCTACGTTCCTGTAAAGCTGATAAATCAAAGCTAATTTTTACTCAGTTCGAACAAACTCGGATGTAGTGAACACTCGCTTATAACATACCGTATTTATTATTTTCTAAAGCTTTGAGCTCGGTTATGACGATCCGTTTTAAGAGATGCTGCCGTGAGCGAGCTGCCGCAGATTAAGCGAATGGGCCAACACCAGCACATACCCGATTTTCAGGAAATTAACCGAAATGAATATGACATGATTGATGAATACGTGCGAGTTGTTGGATTTCCTAATGATATCGACATTCCTCACATAAGTGCCAATGACCAATGTGAAAAACGGCGGACGGGGGAGGAAGTTGATAGGGATGATGAACTTCGAGCCCTCACAGCTCAAGCAGCCATTTCTGTTTCGAAGATCGCAGCGTGTTATGTACAGATGACGCATCCAGAAAATGAAAACTTTTTAAATGCGACAAGTCTCTTGCAGAACGAAATAACTGAAGAGATATCGAAAAATCGCACGGTACAGAGTCAAATCACGGACTTCTTTTCCACTTAAACTTCGAATTTTGTTTGTTTTTCTTCTCATTTAACATTTACTTATTTACTACAACGGAAAATTGTATAATTTTAGCGTTTAGTTAACGCACAGATTTTGAATCAACAAGCTTTTCTCCTCACTCACCTATAACGAACGTTCGCATATAACAAACGACGGGCCAATTCCCTTGAAGGTTCATTATAGCCGAGTTATGCTGTATTATAAAATGATAGATTAGTAGAATCGGTGTTTGTTGTAGTTTTATGTACGATATTAAAGCGCGCGAAAGGTCCTATTTTCCGTTCTCTTCCGGTTCTTCCTGTTACAGCAAAATGAGAATAATGCATGTAATTAATTACAAAATGCTAGTTTATGCTACTCGTATCATATTGCGAAATCCCACTCGTTAGACAAAATTATGCGTTTCCTAACTAGTTATATAAATATGTATTTAATTCCGATAATTACCCACTAGGTATTGTGCAATGAGTGCACTGTTATAAACTCAACCAAAGTGCATGAAGTGGAAGGTTTTCAATTCGAATACCTTGTATGAGTTTTTTTATTACACTTCCGTCTATCTCGTGTAATTTTACCATTTAATGCACGATGGAAAGTGCCAATGTAATAGTATTATTCATTAAACATTTTTTTTTTCAAATAAGGCCAGAAACTGATAATATCCATTTTGCAAAATTTTGTATTTCTTATGGCGTCTCAAGAACAATCGGGAAACATATTAATCTCGAAACTGCTTTTGTTGGAGTGGGAAATTACGCATCTTTCCCACAATTAAATCGATTTTCCATTTCTTGTGGCTCATAAAATCGCAATAGCTGCTCATGCTCATGCGAACTTCGATCACCTCCAGTCAATTTCTGCACCTCCATGGTAATTGTCATCTAAGAAGGGTTATAAAAAATTTTGCCTCAAGACAAGCAAACAAGGATGTACCAAAAAACACATAAAAGGCCCAAAACGAGGTTATGCTTATTTGTCCAATGTCGAAATCTTTTGGTTTGTACCTGAATTATGTAAACATTTATTTTTCACTCATAAATGGTGTCAAGCTGTAAGTAAGTCCCCTAAGATTATAGACTTTCTCGATCTTGGAAAATGCGTCACATTAACTGATGCACTATCACTTTCATGCAAAAGGGATATTCAGTAACAGACTTCAAGAAAATCTTTCAAAATCTTATAAAGTAAATTAACGAACGTCGGTTTGAATCAAATCCCGGTTTTGGAGTTACTCTAAACAAGAAAGGACCTTTAAAGACCTCAAATTTGCCTTTTAATCGGTTTCCGATAAGGTCAGTCCGAAACATAATACCATTTTAGACTTTGTAGTGAATCGGAACTAGCCCGCATTGGCCTTAGCAGTTCAAAATTATTGACCTTAAAATAGAATAAATTAAATTCACGAACGTCATCGTCAGGTTGAATTAAAATCTCGAAGTTGCTTTCAATCTGACCTTTTAAGACTTCATATTGGTCTCGAAAACGTTTTACGTTAATGTCAGCTTGGAATATAATCCCGTTTTGAAGTTTACTCTAGATCGGAACATTTTCGAACCGTCCTTCACCACACTCCCCTACTGATACTTAGAGGCTCAGTATTGAGTCGAGGGATGTTTTAATATCTGCATCGTCTCTATAAATTCTCCTTATGCCCGCAAATTGTTCCCCCTGTCATCGCCACCTTCTGATTCGTTTTGATATTTTGACAAATTATTCGAAAAATGGAAAGTGTGTGCGACCCTGCAGTCACGAGATTTAAAATTCCTCTTAAGGTCGCTCCAACTAAATAAGTGGTAAACTTATGTAGACGACAATCTCCATAGGAGCCATAAAGGCTACAAATGCTCGGCCTTTATATTATCATCCAAGTTATCTTGCAGGTAATATATCTGGGAGATTTGAACCAGAATTCAAGTTCCAGCTGCGGTTTTGGTACCAAGTTTCCAAGGCAACCACCAACATTGATACCTTCAATAGGCTTCCGTAAGTGTTTTCGTCAAGGTCAATTTTCGGATACTGGTTGATTTTCTTCAAAATTGATTTCTGTCCGATTAACTTGAACCAACCAGGGCTAACCTAAATTTCGCTATTAGTACCCTCAAAAATTCCTCTGAAATTCATTTTTTTACTTCTTTTTTGAGTTCAAACCAAACGTCATTCTTGGTAATTGGTTTGAATTTCTCAGATTTCACGTGCTGAACAAATCCGAACCTACAGGGTGTCTTTATGAAGAGTTTAATAGTGTAACAACTCTTTTTTGTTGTTCGATTAAATCAAACTAGTTTCAGAGATGGCCTTCATTAAGGTTCATTAAAAAGTTTAAAACCAATTTCAGCGGTGTCTATTATGCTAAATTCTAACGAGAAAGAACCCAAAATCACAATTGGCATCTATAATAGGGAAATATCATTAACACATCTTTTTGATACGTATTCAAAACTCAACAAAGAATATAATTAAATGATGTTTTGATTAAAATAATTTCAATCCCAAATTTTATATATTTACTATAGTTTTAATTACGTAGCATCCCTCTTTCGTGTTTTGATTATTATTATTAATTTGTATTTCGTTTGTCTCATAGCACTACATTTGGAAATAATGTATCGCCTTCTATTGAAAGTAATATTATTATTTTAAATTATTTTTTATTTAATTTTCACCTTGTTACAATTTTAAATGAAATAAACTGTTGATGGGTTCGTGAGTGCCTTGCTACTTACACCCCAAATACTCCTTTGGACAGTTTTTTTCTAGGGAATTGCGTAATTTCGCTAAAGCAGTTTTTATTAATTTTTTTACGTTAAAATACAAAGTTTATAACTTAGAACAATGATTTTTTATTTAACACCAATATCCATCTTGGAATCCCTCCCAAAAAATATGTCTTCCCATAAAACTTCCATCCCGGATCTCTAAGCTTCTTAGAGAATATATCTTTTTACAGCTATTCTTTAATTTTAGAAATTCTCTTTTCGGTAGAATTAAAAAAAGTATTTTTTGCATCTGCGGCTCAACATCAAAGGCGTTAGAAATGGGAGTATTTCCTTTCCCTCGGATTTAGCTGCAATAGGTCACTCATTGTAGAATAGACACGTTTCATAGCAATGCGAACGATTGTCTCGGCATCTTCAACATTTAATATTTAACTTTTTACTTCTTATTATTTAAAAAGTTATCAGCTTCACCAGAGGGTTATTCATCTTTTTAGCCTTCGTCACTCCTCAGTAAATCTGAGAGTGAACCCATAACTGGAATGAGTCATTCTCAAAACGGCCTGCTCTTTTGGTTACCGAAACGCTCTTCTTAATAAATTTTTCGAAATCATCTATCCCACTTCTCCTTTGGGCTGTCTTAAAAGGTACTTCTCAAAATAATTGCCATTGAATGTCAATGAATGCTCAATCTTTAGGGTTAATTCCAAGATTTCCGTCGAATTTCAGCCTTTCTGGCAATTGCTGCAAGATTTCCTCGATTCACGCCCACTATAGATCCCTTATAGATTTTTGCGACAGAAATTTGATGAGATTGGGCAGATTTCTTTTCAGAAAATCATGCGAGAACTGTTTTGTTTCTCTTCTTGCTTCAATAATTTATTGAATTATTTTGCCTTAGTTTCCAGGGAGGTTCCGAAATTCAACAGTCTAATCTCAGGCATAGGATTCTATATAGTTTCGGAAGGGTAAAACAGTGTTGGAAAATGTTGAAAAAATCCAAGTTAAATGGTTCAACCATGTAACTTTCTGTTAACATACGTAATTAAGTCATTAATCCAATTATAATGATACAAAGCTCTTAAGGAAAATAAAGCCAAAACCAAGAAAAACTAACAAGTAAAGTGCATTTGCCTGGGTAAACCCGTGTAGTCTAATAAAATTTGCGGTGTAGATTTTTTGTAAGTTTCCGTCGTTTTAACAAAAAATTATGCCTTACAAAATTGTTATAAATTCACGTGGGCACAATGCAAAGTTTTCGGACTAAACATTAATTTTATCAGTTTCGGCATTATTGCCAATTTGTTGGTAATTCTTCTGGCTCAAACCGAATCCAGACACGATCCAATCAAGTTCGCAGCTGCTAAGCTCACACTTTTTCTGTTAGAGAAAACTTACAAATTCAAGGAAATCACTTTTGTTCCTTAACGAGAAGAGACTAGAATTCTCAATTTTAGAAATATAATCCGCTTCCAAAGTGTATTTTCGTAAGGTTTTTACGTTGTCTGTGAATATGGTCGAGAATCAAAATAGTAAATCTAAATCGTTCTAAATGTTCTACACCTCGTATTATGTGCCAAATAATCCTTCATAAATATTTTATTAACTCCATATTACCCCGGTGGAGACAGTTTTATTGCTGCTACTCATTGCCAGAAATCCTAAATTAATAAAAACTATAACTGTCGGCAGTGTAGAAGTAAGTTGTATAATCTGTCTTGAAAAGTAATTATTTAGCTTAGTTGTAGCATTATTTACATATATGTATCGCCTGCCTGGCTACACTTCAGACACACATACAGCGATCAATCGTGGATGGTATTGCAACAATATTATGCACGCAGCATATGAAGGAAATTGGCATATAAACAGTTTACTGATTCCTAAGTAAAGTTTCAATTAGAGCCGCTCGTAAATGTTACCTTCAACTTGATCGTCGTGACGCCAATGACGCCGATTACGTCATAGCGTCTCCTGGCAACGGATTTAGCGGCTTCGGCCATTTCCAGTGTTGCCGCCCCACGCAGCTCGATTTCATTAAGGGACGTCATCGGATGCTTCTTATTATTATTTTTTTTAATGAATCGGTTATTATTGGTACCTCAAAGATATTTATTTAAGGCTGTTTGGGCGCGTACATTTCTGGAAATACTTACAGGATTCAACATTGGACTAATTTTTCCCAAAAGCTGGACTTAAATCTAAAACAAAAAAAAAGCAAAGGTTCAGAACGGGCAAATTATTCTAGAAGACAACAGCAGAAGCGTTTTTGTGGCGGTAAAGGGGTCTGACGGAGAGATCAATGTGCACCTAACATTAATGCTCCATCGGATAATGATCATTTTAACGCACAACTACAATTTCGCAACTGGAGAGAGTTGGATTTGCAACTAAAAATGTTTATGATCAAGCGAAAGGGCAGACTGTGTCAAAACGTTTTATTCACACATGGGTGCGAAAAGTGGGAAGACTTTCATCCTATATCAGAACACTTAATGCAAGTTTTCCATTGCTCTATCCTCACATTCGTGTACTACCACTCTCGTATGACGAACATACTAACAATTTGAAGAAAACTCCAAGATTAGAAAACACACAAAGCGCCAGTAGGGAAGATACACTGTATAAGAGCATGTAAGGGTGAGAATACATTTTTGGGGATGTTAATTGATCAAAAAAAATTTCACTGTCACATCTCCGTATAGAATCAAAGTACTGAGAAAATAAGATTAATGAAAATGTAGAGACTAAAAGTATATAGGAAATGAATATATATATAAAAGGTGTTCACGGATATAACAATACAGTGGAAAAAAATAGTACGGGCAATGGATACAGTGAAAACTCATTGCTTTAAGTGCTGAATTCCTGCTTATATACAGTTTTCACAACTACTTGTGGGAAAGACGTTTTTGAACAACTCTGTTATTAAAAACATTTTCCTCAAAAGTGTCAGGATTTATCGTCGCTGGTCGAATCGATTTGTAAGAAATTTATTTGAAATTCTCTCATAATTCATAAACCCCGTTTAAATCTCGTCCATTCAATTCGATAACACAGAAGATGCACATGTCTAACTATTTTTGATCGTATAATTTTTGCTTTTTATAAGTCTTCGATTATTGCATTAGCTATTTCGTGTGCAGTCCATTTTGAAGAATAAATCTACACATTGAAGTTGTAATCTTTGTTTCAGGTTATGGAAACCAAGAATATGATTTACTTAGTATCGGAGTATGCAAGTCAGGGCGAAATTTTTGGTGAGTAAATTCTTAGGACTAGTGCACGCATCTTAAGGACAACCAAAAAGTTCATCATCGTGCATTTTTCCATAAAGTTCCATTGCTTGGCGCGGTTGCAAAAGTCAGCATGCCTCGGTATATGATACCGCGAAAGTTTCCAGCAAGGAAACGATCCAATATTTGTGTAATTATACTCTTTTTACTTTTGTTTAAATATATAAACGATTCGTCTGAGCGAAATAATTGAACAATTTATCTATTAAACTAAATAATCTACCGGGTTAAGTAATTAGCAGCTTTTAAACATGGGAAAATGTTCGCCACAAGGGCTATAGGCATTTTATATCAATTTTAAATAAATTAATATTTGCCATGCCAAGAATACCTCGAATGTTTCATTTGATCCTGGAGGATCGAATGAAATTGAATTGCTCATTCGATTGAAATGAAATTTGATTTCTCGAAATATTTAAGAAAATCGAAAAGTGTTTTGCACTATGCCAACCTGTATTTCGCTAATCAACATTTGGATGTGGATGTCCAATTTTAATATTTTTGTTTTATGAGTTTAAGATTCAGTTCTATACCGTTAATTATAAGACACGCCGTATAGACACCTGACAAAATAACCGGGGCTTCGGTCTCTTCGCCCCAAGGGCCGTAAAATAAATGTCCAAATGATTTCAACCAAAGAGTTAGAATTTCCATGGGAACCACGAAATAAAATATTCCCATAGTTGGCATAACTTCGATCTATTGGCGCTTAAGGGTTAAGAATGGCACCGAAGTTCAGAAAAATTGCATTTTATCGTTCTTTAATTCACGGGCCTAGTTTCAATATGGGAAAGTGCATATCGCAGTTTTTATATCTCCAAATCTGATTTGCAAGATAAAATTTACGTACGTGACGAAACGTTGTTCGCTATTAACAAGTAACATCGCCGTTGAGGGCTTTCAACCCCTGAATGAGGTTACAGCCCCGAATACGTAAAGGTTAAATTGCGAGGCGTGATTTTTCAGCAATCTATCACGAACCATGTGATCCGAATATACGAAAATGGGACGAGTTTAAATGGCATAAAGTGGTTGATGTATCATTGGCTGCATTATTACATTTTTTTTTTGTATAAATACGCATCCAGGAAAATTTTGACCCTTTTTGATAATGCTTAAATACAAGGACCTTGGATATAGTTCTGACGTCAGAACTGGCCAAGATTTTGATAAATCGACGCGTCGCGTCGGGACGCTGAAAATAAGTGAGATTTCTCGTCGGCTCTGTTGCACGATTGTTCCTTATTTACTCGTAACTGGCAAAAATAATTTATCCAGGTTTTTGCTTGCAGATTACATAGCAAGGTATGGAAGAATGAGCGAGGAACAGGCTAGGATTAAGTTTTGGCAAATTTTGTTAGCTGTTGAATACTGCCATAATCGTAACATAGTACATCGAGACTTAAAGGTGAGTTAGTACTTGACCGTTGAATGACATCGCAAGTGCGATCCGGGAAACTTTTATTTTTAAAATGGAATTTCACCAACACAGCTTTTGACGTTAAGCCGTATGCACTGACGCATTACTGATTCTTGATAAGAACAACCACTTGATCTACGTGATTACTATTTGCGCAACAACTCGATAAAAATCCTCAACCTCGAGTGACATTTCAATTACGTTTTTCCATTTTTTCATAATGATGTGTACTCAAACTTGTCCTAATTCCTCATTAAAATCAGCATAAGGATTACGATAAACAGTCCTGATACTCCCATATAATCGATTTCTCAGTCAAACGATACTTAATCAAAATTGCATTAGAACAGCCTTTTTGATCATTAATTATTGTATTACCACTCTACGATTGATTTTCCTATTGCAGGCTGAAAATCTTTTACTAGATTCCAATAACAATATTAAAATAGCTGATTTTGGCTTTTCGAATTATTACACCCCGGGAGGGCAGCTCTCGACTTGGTGCGGGTCTCCCCCCTACGCCGCCCCTGAAGTTTTCGAGGGCAAGAAGTACGTCGGACCCGAGATCGATATTTGGGTAAGTTACTTATTATTTATTTGGCCAATATGCAGTTCAGGGTTATCAACTTACTTCGGTACCTTGTAAAATTGTGTGTAAAGTGATTGATTGCCCAATAACGATTGACGCTATAGTGAAGGCCGCCTCAGAATATGTTTATACAGTTTTCCTAATCCAGATATTCCCTTTCAACCGCTTACATGTAAATTGAATGGAAAATTTTGAATACATATCAAATTAGAGCTCATTTATGGCTGAGAATTTTGTAGGATCTATTTAAAGCACCACTGATTGACATGGGTAATATGTTATTAACAGACGAAGATAATAACCTACTTACTAAGTTATTAACCATGAAATGTGCAGGGAATCAAATTCAGTAGGGTTCCTAAAGAGTCACTAAAGGCCTATCGAATCGATTCTCTTCAATTCTTCCTTCTTTTCCTATAGCTATAAGCATGATAATGGGTTTACAGAAAGATAATAGTGTTTTCTCTATGATTCACGACTGAAAATAAACATTTTTCCTATTACCACCTCGAGTAGTTACAGTTGTAAATTACACTGATATGAAATTATGGGAAAAAAAATTTACTTATCTTATATACTGGATTAGTGCAGGGACACTTCTAAAATCGTGGATATGTATGTTCCCTTTGGCAAATTTAATCGGAGAACGCTCAGAACTCCTGAAGACATAAAACCTCTACTAACTTCAAACGAGTAAACTGATTGGTCCAGAGAAACCTTACATTATGGGCTTATTACGTAAATAACTATTACAATTATTTATGTCAGTACAATGGAAATTGTTTAAATATTTATTGCAAGATTTTTATTTTATGAAACTTTCCCAAAATAAACCAGTAGATAGACAAAAATTTGCTTTTCTTATCCTGCTGAGGATTCTATTTTAATCTTAACGACGAGGGGTCGGTGACTAGACGAGTTTCCTTTTCGTTTTATTCTAAATTCGGTTCTCTCAAATGCAGCAAATCTGTGGCTTAGATCTAATAATAACTTGAACGTTGATTAAAGTATAAAAATATTTGCAGAGTCTGGGAGTAGTACTCTACGTCTTAGTTTGCGGAGCTCTGCCCTTCGATGGCTGTTCCCTTCAGGCCCTTAGGGATCGGGTATTGTCAGGTCGATTTAGGATACCTTATTTTATGAGCCAAGGTGATTAACCGTATAATTTATGTATTCGCAAGCCGCAAACGCAATTGATTTGTTTCATTAGACTGCGAATCGCTAATAAGAAAAATGTTGGTGTTGGAACCCAACAAGCGGTTTACGATACAACAAATTAAAAAACATCGATGGATTCAAATGGGCGTCCTGCCCGCCTTTCCGCCCACCATTCCCACATCGAACACCCATCCTAACGAGCAAATTCTGAGACTGATGCAGAGTTTAGGAATTGATAGCTCAAAAACTAGGGAGGTGAGTCGATCGATATGTTAGCGACGCTGATAGGCATCAAATTAACGATCTTCTGGCGCGGGTTCCTGCAGATGTATATAATGATTTTTTTTCCTTTATAGTCAATTCGCCTAGGTTGTTATGATCACCACGCAGCAATCTACTTTCTCCTTCTGGACAAGCTCCGCAGCCAACTTGTGGGGGGCGAAAGTCAAACTGGAGTGAGAGAAGTCCAAAGAAGACGGCCTTCTAACGTTGCAGAACAAGCAATGAGGAAAATAGGTATTTTAACTCGCATAACGGCAACCTTGAAATTTTTATAAATCTCGTCGTTTCAGACACACGCAGGTTATTAATTCTTGTTGATGTAAACAGGCCGAGCAAGCACCACGGAAGATTGTCGACGACTCCTACAGCACTCTACCATTGCCCCAACAGCCAGCAACAGTAAAATCAGCATGGGTTCAGTCACATCTTCGAGTAGACCAGTGAATTCTTCACCCGTACATGGAATAGATGCTGCCAAGCTTTTAGCAGCGACCAATAGTGAAGATGCCTTGAAGATTTTGAATCAGGCTGCCTCGACGACGACTTTCAGCATGTGCTCGGAAGCGACCAGGTTGATGTCAACCTTGCAGATGTCGGCGATTCCTTCTAGTTCAACCGAGAGTTCCAGATTCAAGGAGTATGCAAAAGGGAGCATCAACCATTACCCTTTGATGTTGAGTATGCAACCGTTTGATAGTCCTGAAGTGAAGGGCAGTCTCGACAGGTTCAATAAAAGGTAAGCATGAGGTAAAGCGAATAGATGTTGAGTTAAACAAAATTCAACATTTTTCATGTGTTTTTAATGGTCTGATCTCGCAGAGGAGAGGATATTAACAATCTGGCACTAGATGCCTTAACAACTATCAAAATCATGAAAAACAAAAGAACATTTTCACGTTCGAGAATGAATGATTGTCGTTTCGGTCATCGTATGTGTTCAGATTTTTGGTTTTATTCTTTAAATAAATGAGTCTCTATGAGAAATGAAGTAGATATCCGGTGACGCCAGTAAATTACTATTAATGCCAGATTTGTTCAAAACAGTTTTAACGGTAAGTTGATGAAAATTCTCCCATGTATCGATCTCTCGGGATGCCGTGGAGGAATAGCCCTTAAAAAATAAATCAAATCTATCGCCTCACTCAGCTGTATCGGTTTAGCAAGGAGGATTTTGAAATACCTAGGCATATAAAAGTGTTTTTATCGAACAGTATGATTATTCGTATGAAGATCTAATGTCACACTTCTTTTGTTGCAGTGGCTTTAAAACGAGCGAAATCCATATGCAATACTCGAGTTCAACAGATGAAGGAGTGGAAACTGACTTGGAAGAACAGATTCCCCATTCCGGAGGCACTCGCCTCAGCTACGCGTCTTCAAGTTCATCGAGCGGTGTAGTGAATAATTTCAATACATCCAAAAGCCTTAGCCAAAACCTAAGTTGCGATAGCAACTTCGAAAGTCTAGAATACCCTTTATCGGAATCCAGCGAGCTAGCCAGCAGCCTGCCAAGCTGTACTTCAACCGACAAAATACCCGAACCCACTCTATCTAACGCAAACGCCTTATGTAATAACAGTAAATACTCTCCAATCCCTCGGTCAGTACTTCACAAACACAATCCTTTAGTCCACATGTCCAGTTTCAAAACCACTCGAAACCTGACCAGATCTCCGGTAGATTTCCGAGAAGGCAGACGTGCTAGTGATGGTTTAGTAGCCCAGCAAGTAGCCGACCAACCGGGAGCGAGTTTAGCTTTCAATTCTCAGAAATTAAATGAAAGTTTCAAAGCGAAAGGAGTCCTGGATATGGGGTTGGTACAGAGGGAGGCTATGAGGTTGCAGAGTCAGTATCAAGCCAGAGAACCACCGGAAGATGTGTCGTTGAGGCAGAAACAGCACAATCAATACATGCAGCCTCGGGGAACTAAGAAAATCAGTTTGCCCGATAACTTCAGCTACTCTAGTTCTTGCGTGGAACCAGTTCAGCTGCAAACAGCCATGCAACAACGCTTGCTGCAGCAGAAACGTCAGATATTACAAAAGCAGTGTGCCAACAACACTCTGGATACCACGAATTTAAGCAGAAGATACATGCTAAGGCAAGCCAGCTATAAAATTGCTCAGCAACAACCGGTTTTGCCACCTCTCCCACCGTTGCCTTTGTCCGATACTGAAAGCAAAGATCTGCTGGCGTTTCAATCTTTGGTAGAGGGGTCAACTGAGACATGGAGTTCATTGTCCAGCAATATGCAAACTTCCTGCCAGATTACTGAGTCCACCACGAAGACCTCTACTTGGCAGAAGACCACGCCTCCTTGGAATCAGGTACTTCAACGATTGTAGTGTTGCACTGCTGCCTTTTTTGATTTTGTTGCGTGTGCTTAGTTTTATAAGCATATCTTAGCTATTGCTTGTTGATAGATTCTTTATTAGATGAGTTTTGCTAAGATGAAGGATAGTAAATGATGGATTTTTTGATATATTGCGATCTATCATTCCCACTGTTGTAATTTGCTATGTTCTGATAAAGGACTTTTCTCTTATCGGTTCTTTACAAATCCTCTATAAATACATTTCTCTTCTATTCTTTAATTTACGTTCAATAGGTTGTTTTTTTTTATTTCAGAAATATGTAGAGGGTGACCTAGGGAAACAAGATCCATTTTCAAATTAAAAAATGAATCGTTCGAAAGTGGTTTTCTTTCATGCTTTGCTAAATCTATCAAAAATTATGCTTAGCGGAGAATCTAAACTATTATTCTAATAGTATCGTGACTCGTGTGGCAAGAAAGGAGAGGAAGATTTAAAATGTCAAAATTTTGCAAAGAGACTGTCACTTCTATCGTCATAGAATGGTTAGAAGGAACCTCTATAAGCTACAAAACTTGTAGATACTGTTCTGTGAGTTTAAATTTTGATATTTTAAGCATCCAAAAGTTATAAAAGCTGAAAAGAGATTCTGTAACACAAATGTTCCTATATTACTATCTGAAAACTGCAATAAGGAAAAAACTTTTCTTGCTATGATATGAACAGTTATTATATAATAATTATATATATATATATATATATATATATATATATATGTATATTATAATCACTTACTCCTGGGTCACCCTGTGTATAGGTACAGATTTATGAATTTTTCTTTTTGGGCTAAAAGATTTCGATGTAGAACAACTCAAAAAATTTACTTCTTGCCAACTTATTACCGAACGATCTCTCGTCAAAACGCATTTTCATCAGGGTGATTTAACAAAATTTATGTGTATGTTCAATGTAATACTTAATACCTAAGTTTTTAATAATTTTATATCACTTCTTCCTGTAGATATAAAACTAACAAAATAATGGAAATAAAAACAAAGCATACAGATTCGTGTTGGTGAAATTTCTTCGTGTTATAGAGAATAGCACGATCCATGAAACGTTCTTTCATGAATTATGTTATTTTTATCTGAAGTAATAAAAAAATATAAAAAAGTGTATACTTGATCTTCTAAACGTTACCAGGGCAGGCGGTTATTAATATAAGTACAGGATGTTTTATGCACTATTGCTCTCTCCAAGATAGCCGAACCTACAAGATTTTCCAAATTTCAACCGGTTCCTACATGTCAAGTGTTTGAAGAAACCAACCTATATGTTTATATCCTCATTAAATTCAAACAGTTAATGCCGCATTGTACCATCACAATTAAATGTATTTTTATTTCATTTTCACTTAAAAAGTTATTTAAGCCAAAGAGGGTTCGTTTCAACGGTTTCTAATTTTTTCACAAAAATAGAGACGTCACGTATAGCTTTACGTAACTGAGATATTCTCAACCTTCGGATAATTTTTTTATTTTTCAACTATCTACATATTATTACCTAATACTTATTTTACCAGCACCTTCGGCACTATTGGAAAAAAGGGGACTTGTAGGTTTACGGTACTGCCTCAATTTTTCTATAGATAATATTTACTGGTTCAGAGTATACAATACTATCCACGTGATGATTTTAGCAGTAATAATAGTTAAGGTTTTGCGTGCACTGATGGAATTGAGGCTCAGTTTCTTGAGAGACACTTGGGATGTTTAATGTACGACAGAAATGCAATTTTGGTATTTACCTCAAAATTATTTTTGTCTTCGAAAAACTGAGAATAAACATGTAACAAAACCGTATATCACTTCAACTAGTAGTTGTATGCAAAAAAGTATTATTCATACTAGTCTCCCTCGTAATATGTAGTTATAATAACGTAACTTAGGTTTGCTCGTATTTAGTTAACTACTTCATATCACTCACTTAAAATTAATGTTATTGTCGCATTTAACTAGGCCACACTAGCTATTTTAATGCACTGTGTAACTTGCCATAAATATATAGATTGTTTTCAAGACTATTTTTGTTTTCTTGCTTTTGCATTTGTGTGACTTATTAGTAATCATCAAAGGCTACTTCATAACTTCAACATATGCACTCGTAGATTGTTGAGAAGAGCAGTTGATTAGTGACATTTATTATTTATTCCAGATTGAACCTTATTGTCCCCACGACGAATAATACCATTCTCATGCATCCGTCATCCCCAGCAACGATATTTCAGAATGATTATACTTACTTTAAATCTGTGAAGTACACTGAATGTGTAAAAATGATGTAATAGTCATTTACCTAACGGAAAGTGGCGGTAAAGGCCTTCTCGCACGTGTTAGGTGCAATATTTTCCATACGAGCGCACCTCTATAAGCTTTAGTCTCTTTTAAGTTCAATTAAGAAGCGTGTGGTAAAATCTTTGCATGCACACGTGCGGTAAAGTGATACTTTAAAATTGCATTTGCCCAGCATCACATCCCGAAAGCTCGCAACTAGTTTAGGAAAGAATCATTTATTTTCATCACCGGATCACGTCTATAACGTCGTCGAATTCGACCACATCGGCCGCCGGTTCTTTATGGACCTGGAGCATCGCCCCCTCTTACACTTTTTTCCCTCTTTACAATGAAGGCCCTGGGGGTTATGTCTAAAAAAGCTTTTTTATACGCGAGTTACAATGTTAACAAACTTTCTTTTCGCGCACGAAGAGAAAACGTAAGATGAGTAAGTGCTCTCATGAAAATCAATCGAGCCTACGTGGATTCTTGTAACTCCGGGAACATTGAGGGATCGTTTTCGGTAATAGATATAGGCTTGGACATCCCCATCTTGGACACATTGTATATATCGTCAGATGAAGGATGCATGATGGGCTTGTTTAGGACGAATTTTCGTGCGCGTTCTGAAACAGTTTTGTTGAACAGTTTCTATCGCAATGAAAATCATTTGTGATTCAATGACTTCACCGTAGGGATATGTGCCGCACGCGATTTGAATAGACTTTGAACATAATCGAAAATGTCATTTAACTTGTTTCTGGTGTTCTCGGCTCGTGCAGAGTGCGATAATACGTCGGCCATTTTACTTATTTATTTCTGTTTCAACAAAATTAACAACAATAACATTTGACGCAGACTTCTGAGGTTATTTGTCGCCCTCAGTTCGAGCTCAACTCATTATCTTAATCGAAAAAGTTGTTTTATTCCTGAATATTTCATAGGGTCCTGCTAGTTTACCAACTCCAACGAATTTACAAGGAAACGTGTGGCCACCATTACTACCCTTACGGGAGAGCCCAATTTTGGAGCTGACTGAACAAATGGAGTCCATGTAACGGGCTGCTTGTTGCGATCTAGTATTTATCTGATTAGTATTAACCAATTATACTTGTATCAGTTCATATTGGTAAGGTAATGTATTTGATCCTATCCACAATGTAGCAATGACAATAAATTGTAGCTGTAGATTTAACATAATGTTCCTTTTGAGGGAAATAAACAGGACTTAAGCGTGATTTATATGATATCAGGGTCGTTACAAAAGCAAAAAAATAACGTCAACGAGTAAAATTCTTGTTCAGATAAACGTTAAGCACGCAGCGTCGCTTATCACTTTTGTCACGTTTAAGTGATGCATTAAAGATTGTTATACTTAAGTCAATTCGAAGTAAAAATCAATGACATTCCAAGGACGATGGAAAAACAGGAAAAATCGAACTAGACTAGAGAAACTAGCGATTTAAGAGGATTTAATTTTAGGGTAGATGTGAAGCTATTTGAAAGCAGAAAGAAGCCATCTTTTGGAGTACCTACCGACCTATATTATGTGCTGTATTAGTATAGTAATATCAATTTGAACTGTAGAAAGCGAGTAGATATTATCCCTAATACAGGGTTAATAAGCATTTTCGATTTGATACCTTGTATAAGTACGCATAAATGGAAATGATAATCACAAGTTACTGGTGTAAAGTTACATCTAGAAGATTGGTAAATTTTAGAATAGAGTACCTGCTACTGTACTATGTTCAAGAAGAAGTGAGTCTCGCTCCAATTGTTTTGGGCAGTAGTGGTAGGTACCTTTGGTAGTACTATGTAAAATGATGAGGTTAAAAGTAGGCCGTTGAGATTTACGTGATCGTTTAACTAGGGGAACTGTTACTGGAAACCTTTTACTTTTTTTCGACAAAAAAGCGATGGTTTATTTAAATTTTTCGTTTTTAGAAACACAAATATCATTATTTATATAGGCAAATTCTCTTTGAAATCGATACCTACCTACTTATTGATATTATCTTCGTTACAGAGAGGGTCCCAGTTTCGTGTTTTCTAAGATACCTAAAATGTAGGTTCGATGACCTAAATTTTAGCTCGCCTTAATTGGATTTTCTCACACTTTCTTAATATCCACAAAACCTATATTCAATCGGATTGAATTTAAAATTTTGAAAAACTCACAAATAAATAGCAATTACTCAGCACATACTATCACTGCATATTCCTAATAGCTCTGGAGATAACCCGGCTAGAAAACACTCAAACTGGGACATCCTGTATTTTACACTAACGTATAATCTATAGATACAACATATCATTCACGTCAAATATCACATTAAATTTAATGAACATAATTTTACAAAAAAAATGTTGTATGCAATTAGCCATTACTGCGCCATATAGTGCTTTTAAAAAGTGTGTTTTGTAGACAGCAATAATATATTTATACGTTTTTTAAACTACATTATAATAATTCTGTTTGATATTGATTTTTGTTATTGTTTATATTAAACATGTTTAAAAGTATACGTCTGGGCGTTTGATTACTGCTGCGTTAAGGAACAAATATAAGAAAAACGTTATATGCCACAAATAATTGCTTATTAGCTATTAAAAGTTTTTTGTAATATACAACGATGTAATATTGAAAATAGATTTCTATTCGAAAATCTCGACTTAAAATTCGGTTCTTATATATTAAGGAATTGCTGAAATACAGATTTTTTTCGATTTTTTTAAACGCATTTTTCCGAGGCCAAATCTCAACAATCACAAGCACGAAAAAAGTTCACATAAAAAATTGACTTGTTTTTACATCCTCTATATACGCTCGTTTTAGGTTCATTGCACCGTGAATCACCCTCTAAAAAATTATCTTTAAAAGTATACGTCGGCGCATTTTATTGCTATTGCGTTAAGGTCTAAATATAAGAATGCCATTTTATTGTAAAAATAAATGTTTATTATCTATTAAAGTTCTTCGTAATATACAAATATCAATGATGTAATAATGATAATAGTTCCCCAGTCAAAAATCGCAAATATACCTTAAATACCTATGATGTAAATAATCTTGTGTAATGAGTGGGTATGTTAATGATCGCCCTTGTAGTTAGAATCTTCTCGTGAGACAAGCCTCAATGGAAGTTTCTTAAAAATTTGAAAATTGGGATGGAAAGACCACGAATACAAATCATGGAATCCAATGTTTACTCCCATAGTTGCGGTCTTCATGAAATGGCGACTTCCATTACTCCCTAATTTTGTGTTGTTAACTTTACACCAATTAAACGTTACACAAAAATGCTAAGATGGAGTTTGGAAGGATTTTCTGGACACGTTAAAAATCGTTTTTAAAAAGTTAAAAAAAGAATGGCAACTATTCAGATGGTTCTGGGTAGTAAAATATCAAATAAATTCATGAGGAACATGACCTGGGAGAGGTTGTCTTTCCGTGTTTTTCGTGAACGAAATTTAATCATTTAAACGCTAATTGCTATTTTAGCAAATTATAATACCAAAAATATTTGTTTTCGATTTCTAAAAATTTACAAACTGTTATTATGTATACATATCGTTCCTGGTCTAACAATTTAGGATTAAATATATCCTATATAAGGCTTTAGATAAATACACCAAAACAGGAAACAACTACATGACATGCTATACTTGTAAGGCATTAACATGGACGGCTTTTAATAACTAATATACCACAATAGGCCTTTTCTTGGGCTACATCACCCATTTTCACATTCTGTACACTAGGTACATACCTATTTTATTCAACATTGTTATTTATTCTCCTCAAAAATGGATAATTTAAAATGGTCATCGAATTAGCGAAATTAAGGGCCCCACTGGCCAACATTGTGGACCCTGAATTCTTTGGAAGATATTCGTTGTTCTTCGAAATGTCATAATGAATTCCCCCGAATTTGAAAATAGGAAGCTTTCTACTTCATCTTCAATGAACGTAACTTAGAGAATTTATCTCTCCCAAAATATATTCTGTTCTTATGATTTCTGCAAAGCACAACATATGACATACTTCGAAGAAATTGTAAGTCCTAAATTGATCCTCGATTTCAGTGATTTTTGATCCTATTAAGCTACAAACCTCATTATATCCCAACTGGTGCTCGAGTTTCTGAGTTTTCCAAGCTCCCAATAAGGTGAAAATGGGAGGACGCTGAATGTAGTAAATTTAATAATACCGCTAATAATACTACAATACGAATCTGATCTCACTGAGTATAGTCATAAAAACTCATTATAGGTTTGAAAGTTTTAGCGTTTACGCAGGAATAGGTGCAATGTATATGAAGTATGTAATAAAATTACAAAATTTGCACGTAAATGTGCTTAAAGTCCTTCCGCTGGTCGCTTTATCTGTAATAATCAATTGCAACCAGCGGAATGGCCGCTAAACAGATATTCATGAAAATTTCCATTTTATAATATTATTAGTTACTTTATACTCGTTGTACTTACTCCTGCGTAAACGCTAAATGGCCCAAACTTAAGCTGTTTCTCTCGGAAAATAAATCTTCCGTTCAATGAAAACCCACATTATAAATTACAATATTCATCTGCGAACTTCTGTCTATTTCCAGTATTTACCCTAAGAAATATTAATGTTTTGTACTGTCAAATAAAGATGCGCAAAGTTTTTCGAATTGATACACTGAGATAATAATGGCTATTTTACCACTTACGGAACATTAAGAAAACTTAATTGAACCCAGTAAATAAATTTATCTTCTATATATGTACAATAATTTACCTTGAGTCAGATCTGAATAAATACTTAGTAAATTAATAAACATACTTAACAGACCTGAGATGTATTTATTTGCCTATCAAGGATAAAAGTAGAAAAATAAAAACTAAAATAAACATTTGTATAAAAAAATATTAAAATGTACGGAAAAAATTAATTTCTCAATGATGGGTAAGTTAATGTTCAAAGTTTTCGTTTGTATCTTTCTATTAACGATTCAAATTAATATCGCACCGCCATATATCTTGACATATAAATTAATTCCAGGCATAACAATAACAAAAATAAAACCCCACATTTCACATTTATTTCGAATTGTTCAGAGTTTTTCCGGAATTTTTTGATCACTTTTTGTTAATAGGGTATCCCATTATAAGACCGGTGGTAATTTCGTATTTATCACTATTTTTCTTGTGTCATTCGTACAGCTGTGGGGTGTAAACATTGAGGTTTAGTTATGCAGAATTACACACATGCACAACGCATAGAAATTATGAAAATCCACCATCAAAATGGTGAGTTTCACAGGGACGATTCGAACACGTCGTGATTTGTTCGGCCACCTTTTCGCAGTACGGTGATCCGATTAATCGAGAAATTTGAGGCGATTGGGTCCGTTTAAGCCCAAAAGAGATCCATCAGTGATCGTGCAGTTTGATTTAATGAAAACACTGCAGCAATTAGTGAAAAGACTAGAATCCTTCCACCTCGATTCGCCATCGTTCTCAGCAATTGGGAGTTTTACGAAGCAATTTACAGCGAATTTTGACCCAAGATCTGCGTTTGCAAGTTTACAAGATTCAGTTAACACAATACTTCAAGACCACGCAGAGGGCCCAATGTTCACAGAATGGATGAAGCAAAAATAAGTGAATGGTGATTTTTTTCGACGCGGCATTGATGAAATTGTGCCGTCACTATGTCGAAACGGCATCGAAAATTTGATTTTATTAATAATCCCTATGCCTATACTCTTTACTGCAATAAAAATATGTGAACTTTTCAGAAAAATACTGCGTCTTTTCCGATTTTTAAAATAACCAGTCTTAATGGGACACCCTAGATATTCCGGATTGTCTTCAATGTCTTGGGAACTGTTCTCAAAATATTTAAATAGAAATAGGTCTATCATTATGTCATGTGTATTTAACACGCTTTAACACACAATACTTGCCAACTCAGCCAGATATTGATTGGGGTTTGAAGGTCCTAGACCTTACAAAGTAATTATTATTTAATAGAATTAAAGTTTCAAAGTGATTCTATTAAATTAATAATCAATTTTAGAATCAAATAGCTGCTACACTGGTCTATTTAATGTAGACCGGAGTACTGTCAAGTGGCTAGCAATAGTGTAAAATTTCGACCAAATAAAGAACGCTTATTTTTGATCGCAAATACTTACCAAGAGAACTTTTAGAAGATAGAAAACCATTTCCTAGTAAATTCGCTTAATTTTCCCTGATTACATTTTTAATTGAGACCAAGAAAACGTGAACAATTTTTATTTATTCCCGGCCCCCACAACACTTTGTCCAAATATCGATGATTCAAGAAATACAATATGTTAACATTGCGTTCGAATTTGCTTCTATTATTACGAACATTCTGAGGAACATTCTTAGTATGGTCATTTGAAAATTGATCACTTTACTCATAAAAAGAATCTGTAACTATTTGAATCGTCTGTCAAACGACTAATCAGCTAAAAAATACGAAAGAGCTACTGCTTTTATAAATAAAGAAAAATGTATTGTCGTCTTACTTGAATATTCCAGTTCGTGTTCGAGAAAAAAAACCTCGAATTCAAATACTGGGGATTTTTAATAAACTGGAGTGTGAAATACTTTAAGTACATTTTACATTTAGTGGTTTTGTTTTTCTCTTAAACGTTTCTCAGAATTATAAATCGTTTTAACGGAAGTATATAAGTGTTGAATTTTTATAATTTGTAGTTTAATATCTATTACCCCATTTTATCGTTTTTTCTTAGTAACAATGTCAGATAAAAATGAGACAAGAATATGTTTATGTGTAAAAAAGTTGCTTATTAAAAGTTTTGAGCCCATAGACGGCAGCGAGACATAAAAAACACACGATCTGATTTATCATAGCGACGACACGAAATACCAAGATCAATATAAAATGGTCAATTTTCAAGTCCATATTGAAAGAACTATCGTAATAATGTTAAAAAACTTAATCAAAATTTTAGCTTTTAGTTATAGATTCATCGTTATCTATTGTTTAATTTTTTTATACATGCCAAAAAAGGCAGTTTTCTTTCACCTTAGAAATCGTTCACCGTCTACTACAATAAACTCTCTGTGTAAAAGGGTGTAAAAATAGTAATATCAGTACTTAATCTGGAATGTACCGTATACAACAACACTATCAACAACCTTCCTTTCTACACAACAAAAGAAAGAGATAGAATAATTAGAATGTAACTTCAATAAGTAGATAAACTCAAAAAACTTACCATTCTTAAAGCTGTTTAAACAAAATATACATCCATTCCAACTAGTTAATAGTTGGTATGTTTAGAACCCCTCATCAATGGTACCAGTAGGGCTGGTGGTCCAGCCTGCCTCAAAAATGGGTGCGCCAAGAGCTCTTGTGCACTGGCTCTTTGGGCGGGGTCCCTGACTAACATTCGATCCAAAAACGATTGCAATCTGGGAGACACTTTGTGGGCATTTTTTAGTTTCGGTGGTGGCATCTCTCGAATCCTCCTCATGGCTTGAAGTGGCGGTTCGTTGAAGAATGGAGGTTCCCCATCAATCATTTCAATGACCATTATCCCTAACGACCAAATGTCAACTTCAGGTCCGTATGGCAGCCTTGAAATTACTTCTGGAGACATCCAATAAGGGGTACCCACAAGAGATTTTCGTTTGGGAAGTTCTTGGGATACTTGAGCACAAAAACCAAAGTCTGACAACTTCACTCGTCCATCCAAGGAAAGCAAGATGGAATCAGATTTAATGTCTCGATGGATCACTCCTTGGGAATGTAGGTATGCTAAAGCTTTCAGGCATTGCTTGCAAACCGTTGCTATCTGTTCTTCATCCATTCGTGAATGGGTCACTATATCTGTCAAGGCTCCACCTTCTAAGAACTCCATTACGACCCAAAGTTCATCGTTCACTAAATAGCTGTCAAACATTTCTACAATGTTTGGATGGTGGTAGTCCCGCATTATGACGACTTCATTGAAGAGAAGTTCTCTGCGTTGTTGTTTTCGAAGGTCCATTTTTTTGACTGCCACCTGTCGTCCGGTGTTTCGATCATGGGCTATGCAAACAGTGCCAGTGGAGCCTTCTCCGATTTTGACGAATCGTTCCAGGTTTTCCAGAGGGTCTTTTGAGGAGACCACCATTTGTAGAGCTGCCCGGAACTAATCAGAAAAAAAAAACTTTCTCACAAAAGATACGAAAAAGTCATGCGATAATGAAAATTAAAGAAAATCTATCTGTATAGACTGACAACGTCAGTACAGACTTTTAACAAGGGAATGTAAAACACTGTATGGAAGTCTAACATAATAATCCTGTTCAATATGAAAGATACCATAAAACGTTTTAAGTATGATCTATACATTTGTTAATGATTTTTGCAGAATTTATTCATTTCTTTGGTTTATTTTAAGTCTGTAATAATCAATTGCAATCAACAGAATATCTGCAAAGCAGATTAGATAAGTTACTTTTTTAAGATAATTAGCTATTATATATATACATATAACAGATTATCGTTAGAAGATAGTGTTAAGCCTAAACTCAAAAAAGACTTACCTGTTCATGTGTTAATCTTTGTTCATGATGTCTAGAAGACGCACCACTTGATGTAGAAGGATGTCCTGGATGACCATGTGAAGCAATATTTCCATTCTTAACATTTTGATTTAAATCTGGCCTGGTATGTGTCTGTGCACTGGCATGCTGCCCTGATAACTGTTGATGTGGATGCAATGAAGTATGACTGCCTAACGTTGAATGTGGTAAGGAGGGAACTGTGGATGCTACTGAACCCACGGGTGATATTTGCATGTGAACAGAATTCCTCACAGACATTGGAAAACCGACATTGGTAGCTGGAGTAACATGTTCTGCATTATTTCCATTAAGAATATGTTGATTTGCATAAGCATGTGGATCATGGCTATTCAATGAATGTTCTGATGGTGATCCTTCTCTGACTTGAGGCTTTCCAATACTGGGATCTCTTCGCATGGAGGGATACTGCAATATCTGTTCTTCTGGAACTGAAGGGGGGACATTTGCATTATTTCTATGTTCTCTTCTTAATCTTGGAGGACTTGAAGATCTTAAGGAATTTGATCTAGCAACATTGGAAGTTTTGGGTAGCATAAGTCCATTAACTGGAGCCTTTTGATTCTGGGTAATGCTTAATCGATTCTCTGACTTATGATCTCCTCTCACTATAGTTTTCAGATCTAATATTTCTGTGGGAGTTATCTCTGATGGATCTACCAATGGAAGGGGGCGGTTCGTGGACTTCAATATCTGATTGTTGCCTACTATTGAGGCCCACTGCAATGGAAGGCCCACATATTTACCCTCTTGTTTGTCGAACCCTGTGTGTACTCGGTGTTCAAAATTTATAGGAGACGAGATTTGAGGTTTCTTCTTTTTCTTAGAAAACATCGTTTCAATGAATTTCCGTTTTCTAATGATAAACTGACCCGTTAGGATGTTTTAAAGAAGGTCAACACCAAACATTCCCCAACATAACCATGTCTTGGGCTAGTCTTGACACCTGCCCACTGTCGACAAACCAAGTTCATACGGGTCGAATTCTGTTCGTTGCTGAACACAGAAATTCTCATTGAAATGAAAACTGTGAGAATATTAAATTAATAAACAATACTTTCTTTAAAAAATGTAAATAATTCTGTAAAAGGCGAGGTCACAACGAGGTCAAAAAAATTGTGAAGTTAGTGACATTTCTGACTTACATTGCGAGGAAAATAGCAAATGTATCCTGTATGACTAGATGACGTCATAAGAATACTACAGTCCATTCGGATATATTTGAATCGACCCTACCATGATTACTTCCCTTTTTATAACATATTTATATACATAACGATTGTTCATGTCATGTTACCGTAAAAATTTTGTAAACATAGACTTATAATTTAAAGCTTTTTACAGCCTTCAATGAGCTTTAAATAATTTGATTGTTTAATCGAACGGGCATCAATAATTTGATAGTACAACCACTTGCTTCTAAAGGATTACGAGAAAATGAGTCCTTCGCAAAATGGCGGCTGAAGAGAGGTAACTGTAATGTCGCACGTTTTGTTGTAATTTTCAATACAGAGTTCACGGTTTAACCAGTTGCCAGCCAGTGTGTCAATGACATTGAGACTGCGCTTCGCAATAGTGTCAGTAGTTGTCAGATTGAAATTTTGAATTTGCGATTTTTAACTCGGCAATCAACATTTCTAAACAGTATTTTTTCACTCGTCAATTTTTAAAGTTTATTAAATAGACACTGTTATAGATTTGAGTCCTCTTAGCACTTTGCATTTAAGTTATAATTTCGTTTCTTAGGCAAGACAGTGCGGTGTTCTGCATCAGGATTTCAAAATCCCCAAAATATCGTCTTGTCAATAACTTTTAGACACAATTTTAAAAAAACTTTTTTTTTGGGAGAATTTCGAAAAATGGGAAAATAAAGTTTGTGTTTCACTTTTTTTGAAAGCTATTGGCAGCTCGGCTGAAAATATTTTTTGTAACACAAACTCGACCACAATCAGTTTTTCACTTTCTCGAAATCTGATTAGGGATGAAATATACAGCGATCCGAAAATCGAGTACAGAATTGCGAAAGCCATTTCGTCTGCGGGTCATGGAGATCTTCCAGCTACATACAATTTCAGTAGGTATCTGTCAATACTCTCTTATAAAGTAGAAACCTTAACTAGAACTGCTACAAAAAATTTATGGCATAAAAATAAGTAAAGTGCAATAAAAAATACCAATAACGAAGCAAAGGATGCTGTTGATTGATGGTATCAATTAAAAATGTAGTGAAGTACTAACTTATAAGCCTCATATATTGAGTGTTGGTAGGTTTAATTTGCGCCATGGAGCGCAACGTGCAAATAACTTATTTTTATTAAGTCCTTCCCGAGGTTACTTTTAAGTTTGCGAGCTTGTTAAGTACATTTCCATTATTGAGAACAAATAATGTGTAAGTAGTAAGTGCTGTCCTTATTAAAATCTCCAACTTCATCAATTCCGTTGGAAATTTTGCTTCTAAATGCTCACACAATGTTCAACAATAATTATGGCTAATTTTGTAAAAATGCTATGAATAATAATTCGACAATCATCATTATTACTGCTAAAAACATTGTGTTTTCTTGAATTTCAATTGTTAGTGGCTATACATATTGCACTATAGTACATAAAACCGGATACCCAATGTAACATATGGTTCTACACGTAGAAGATATCCAAAATCTTTCTTGTTTCTCATCCGAAATCATCGGAGAATTGCAATGATCATGGCATTGATAATTTGTTTATATTTAGTAGCTTTAAGTATTCAGTTTGCCGGTATACTTGATGTCGAATGGGTCGTGAAAGTGGTTTATAAGCTTCGCGCGTAACTTGCTCAAGATGAAATTACATTGGTGAGTGGTAGAAAAATTACGCAGAAAATAACATTTACAATATTCACATTATTACCTATTTAGTATATATTTTAATTTTTACATGCAAGAGCTTTTATGTATTTCATTAAATAAAAATAGATAAAATCAGATTTAAATAGGTTCAAAGCCTCAATATGCCACACATGGGTTTTAGGAAAAAACAAAGTAAGCTAATATCTAAATGATAAAGATAACATAATACCTATGTTTAAAATAACCTATAAGTATAGGAATAAATGTTAAAATTTGCTAATCAAATTTCCTTATTTATGGTTTTCCATAAGCGTTCAAAGACGTCATCACTAAGGCGCTTTTTCTTTAATTGCGACAGTCCGCGATAAACACTATTTAACCTAATTTATGGGACACACACATCTTTTAATACCTCATCAACAATGGAATAAACCTAGTAGGCCAGAATTCCAAGTTAATTTCGCGAAAGTAGATATATCACATACACGTACACCAAATAAGTGATAAAATAATTTCACCACTGAACTTTTTACGCGTTCATTGGTAATTTATTCAAACCTGTAAGGGCCAGAAATTGTTCTTTTAATTTCAAAGGTCATAATGGGTGGGCTTTACTATACGGAACGCACAAGTAAATTAATCAAATTTGTCAAGGGAATTATTATTCAAAACTGGTTCTTCCGTGCCAATCCTGCAATAAATCCTGAATGAATTAGTGTAATAACCATTAAACGGCGCGAGTATGGTTCGCAACTATACAATCTTAATTGTGTGACCTAAAAACATTTCGGTAGGTGAGTACAAAAATTAAATGTGTTTGGCATTGTAAATCCAACGCAAAAAACGCACTTTGAAGGCGAAAAAAGGCTGTCTCGTTTACTGTTCTGGCAAAGAGTTCTTTATGATCCCTAGTAAAAGTGGATGTAGCCGAACAAGCCCAATCCATTAATGATCTAACAACTAAAATTTTTTCACATTTCACTTGTTTCACAGAACAACTGGCGGTAAACAACTAAAATAAATTCCTAAATAAAAGTAATTAGAAAGAGAGAAAAGAAAACAGAGGAAAAAATACATTTAAATTAATGGCGGAAGCAATGATGGTCTCTTAGACTCTTTGTGTCATATTGAGAATTTACACGTCTCAAAAATCTTCTTTAGCGCTCAGTTTAACATTAATTCGGACGAACTATATAAAATAAGATACCTAGTTGTTCGGCGTTGCAGACTAAAATCGTCGGACAATGATTGCAGACTAGTTTAATCTCCTAAGAAATTATATAAATTCAAGATTTGTATGTCAACAAAGTTTTGTTCACACTTAGGTAAATTTCACTGAAAGATTTCTCAACTTCTTGTATAAGCCATGATAACAATGTTTAAGAGATAACTGTAAATAAATACAGCGCAGCAATGTCCTACGGAATAATCAGGAAATTTCTCATATTGTGTATCATGTTCCTCATATGTGAGTATTGTGTCATAAGGCTAAGCCTACTTTTTAGCTGTACGACTTAAAAGCATAGATTAGTGTCACTTGTACCAAACATTCATCTATTTAAATTAAAAAGTCTACATCATCAGGTAAGCTATAATTCAGGTAATAGTGTAAGTACATTACTAGCAAAGACAAATTTTGGGTATGTCAAACATGGCTTTGCAACACCCAATGAAATAATTATAATTAATGAATTCAAGAATTAATTATTGGAATGCGAAAGTATCTATAGAACATGACAGTGGATTTGTCATCTATAGCTACATCAACGGCATAAATGGTTGATGTGGACAGTGGGTAGCACCCTTGGTTTGGTTTTATTAATACATGTACCTATTTATGTAACAAGTTGGGGAGTTACCTTCGTAACATAGAATATAGTGACTACAATACATAAAGGCCGGATTCTAAAATTATTCAAATCCTTAGCGGTTATTTAATTAGTTCCAATTTAGTTTATTGTCATTTTGCTACGCCTCTATTACATTACATGCTTATAGAATTCTCAGTAATCGTGTCGTTGAAGTTGGAAGAGATAGCAGGTCGATTTAATTGTAGCAAAATTAAGAAATTCCTGCAATGAAAATTCATAAAAAATAAATAGCCATTTCGAGTTGCTTATAAAAAAATTTAAAATATCTGAATGCTTCCAAAGAAATGGCTGAAAATCGGAGTTTTACAAATTCGTTATTATTTTCCTTTGGACCATATTTGAACTTGCATTGTTATAGTTAATTTGGCATGTAACACTTCGTTTTTCACGCAATAAGCAAATTTAGTTTTTGGCTTTAATATAGACAAAAATGTATTTTTTATTTTTGGTTTTCATTTTCCATCAGGACTCTTAAATGCAATCACGTATGGCAGTTAGTTAATAACAAAATATCTTTTCACCACGCGTGTCTTCTCGCCTTCACAAGTTTGACTTTTTGCGGTTATTTCAGACGTCTTGGAAGTATATTAATGCCATTAAAGTAATTAAAGCACTTTAACGTCAACGAGTTAAACAAACACAAATTTTTGTACTTTAAAACTTGAAACTACAATTTACTTCCTCTGAGAAGGAACTTTAACTTTAATTAGTTGATCGTTTACTAATTCTTTTTGCTTCCCTTCGCGTAATCGTTCTTTCGGATAACGTAATATAAAAGGTCAATAAAACGAATACGCTGTCGCACATTTATGAATTACATCCAAAACTATTCCCGAGTTAATTTGGATAAATTACAAGTAACACTCCTAATCTTAATGTTGATGTTTGAACAATTTTATAAGGAAAACAAATATTCCATTAGATATGGTATAGTTTTAACTAATGATTCACATGAACGAGGTGTCAGATGGTGTTCAAAAATTTGTGCAAACAGCGTGTCCATCCTCCCATCTTCTTCAATTGTCCTATAAGTAAGGCCCTTGGTAGAGATTGGCACTTATTAATTTGAGGGAAAAAGCAATTATGTGCGCAATTTTCCAAAATAATTTTTTCTGCAGGGCAATTGTACCATCTATACTTTTATTGTAGGTCAGAAAAATTTTATTGTGACGTTGGTCTACTTGGTGTCACGTGACCTTTTGATTACGAGAAAAGAGCGTGTGCTAACTCTAACTGGGAACCTTTAAATAGTGCAGGTGTACTAGTATTCGGAAAAATTAATCGGACTCACAGGCTAGGTAATCTTTATTGTACCTATTGCTACGAAACGTTAAAAATTCCAAACTTAAAAAACAATTCTAACTCTGAACGGTTATGGCTACTTGAGCGTACTGTTAGGAGTTTGTTTATAGAAAATCTTGTCACACTACTATTTTTTCCTCCTTAGTGTTGGCTATGATTTATGAACATCATTTATTTTCTCGCAACATTGTCAACTTAACTTTTCACACCTTCGAAACCGCTAGATGCTTCAAGTTTAGAATTCTGTTTGTGTTCTTATAACATTTTTCCAAACTCAATAGTAAACTAATATGATATACACGTTCCTCGTTTTCCAAACTTGGATTCGTTTGCCAATATGTTGACTTATGAAACTTGTATCTTAATGTACTATTATCGCACGCAAAACAAAGTAGCATGTGGCAGTATCAAAAATGTTTGAGGTCAATCAGACAGTCGTGGCAAATAACGTGCATGCACTAAATCTTTTTACGTGTGCGTGTTCTTGTGCGTGTAATTTTGTTTTCGCACGCCAATATTTAATTCAACTTAAGACGATAACACAAAACTGATACACGTTCGTTAGTAGAAAAGTCAATTGCAATTAAACTCCGGTGAAGTGTCACTTTCCGCACTAGTTAGGTAAACAACAATTAAATTACTTGAGAGATATCGTTTTCAATGCAATCAGGAAAAAATAAAGACGGTTTTGCAAAGATTCGTTTAGAATTTGAAAACGGTGATTTTTTCTAACAGAAAATTGTGCAATTACTCAAAGTTTACCTGTACCTCGATTTTCTCATGGCGGCCAGTTTCTTACGGTTTTTAGTAAAAATAACCTAAAGCGCTCACGAGAATGATCTTTTATAGAGGTTTACAATCGTTGCATATTATTCGAAGTATGGTTTGGTGAATGTACATTTTTGAAAATGGTGAGTACAGGAAAATACATTCTACCACTGGATCTTAAAGGGACACTTTTGTGATTCATAAAAAAACATTCTGGATTAATGTTTCTTGAACTCGATTAAAATTTTTGTGGGTAATTTTAATTCCAATGCATTAACCTTCAGTCATTGTTTTTCAGACCCATTGGTACATTTATGGTATAAAAACGATTATAAAATTTGAGTACCCATTTTACCCTAATAGGCAACTTGCATTTATATATCAATAATTAATAAAGTCAGCCATCAACTACTTCCACCATCAGCGGCTGTATCAAGGCGGTCTCATGTTTTACCTTTGGCCGTGGCTCTCCATGTAAGTTAAAGAAATTCTAGAACGCCATATAAAAAAAATAGCTTTTTTCATTGTTTTAGTCTTTTTTAAACTAAAATATCACACCTGGAGATAACGCCGAATTTGACTTTCATTTACGCAGATATACTACAGTGCGTCTGATTAACCTTGCCCAAGTATCATTGGCCTCAATACATAAAGCAGTTCAGTATTGTGGTTCAGACAGTGGCGGAGATTTTCCTATGTTGGTTAATTCTTTCCTTAATTATGACGGAGAAACGCGAAAATTTCTTGTGTTCACTTGGGTAGTACTATAGAATAGTCGAATGTTCCCAAACCATTATGCATCTATACAGTTTATGGGTAAAGTAAAATTCACAACTCTCACCGCGATGCTGTCAACCATGTTGAGGTAGTTCAACGAGACCAACTGGATCACTTAAATTGGTTAATAAATTTCGGGTAATAATTTACAACAATCACCTTCACTGTTCAGTCGAGTCTTCAGTTCTGTGTGATCTTGATTCAAGTGTTTTATAATTCGTCGTCACTTTGGATTTTGCCTTATCACGTTTTACCCATATGAAAGAGAGTCTTTACCGGCCAATAAAATTATCTACTATTACAAAAGAAGTGGAGCATAGAAATATCCAGTTTTCTCTTGGATTTTCAAAGTTCCCTTTCTTAAAGTTAATTACATATAAATGCAAGAATATAGCAAGACATCTATGAACATCTACCATTTCTGGAATTATGGTCAATGGATATAGGCAAAATTTTTGCATTGCTTCTGGTTCATAACTACGGGTAATACCATTATAATACACATGTAAAACCTATTTAAGTTTCCAAAATAATCCTTTAACTTTGGCTTTAGACCGATTGGTCCTTACATGGGTTGAGATTGAGCGAGAATTTGAGATATATTTGAGTCAAAAATTAGCAAATATGCAATAACGTAGAATTTTTAAATAGGTGTTAGCATTATACATACAGGTAGGTAGTTAAATTCGCACTCTCCGTAACTTGTGTCTTGCATAGTACTTGTTTTATTAAACAGTGTAATGTCTAACATGAATACAAATGAATTGGGAAAATTGTATAAAAAGATACTGCAGGTGTTTCATTGGGTGTAAATAAACTAATAATTCTACTGCGTTGTACTCGTTAAAAGAATTATAATATAACAAGGAACGAGTCGACAATTCGGCTATAAGGTTTGCTGGGAGAGAGGGGACCCAATGCAATGGTCGTTGCAAAACGTTGTCTATGCATTTTACATTTGCGTGATTTTTTAGGAATTTGTACACAGGGCTGTGACTGACGACATTGCGGTGTTTTTAATATTATATTACGCCCGTTGTCTTACGGCACCGTTATTAAAGTTCAATTATTTTATAGGTCGGTTTCCATTAAACTTAAAGTGAAATATATGTATATAGATTGGTCCGCAAGAAGTGAACTCGTACCTTTTCTCGAAAACTATTAGACTCAAAAAAATAAATACTAAAGTTTCTTGGTTTAAACAAATTTAATACTGGGTTTATATAGCGCATAACATAATAACCTAATGCATAAAGATGCCATTTGTCATGTACCTGTACGTTATACATTGTATAAACGGTGGTATGTTATGCATTATGCCTTGTTTAAATTTAACTTTACAATTTGCGAGAATAGGTACGGAGATACCCCTCGAGGGCCATCCCTGTTCGTTGTCTTGGATTGCCCTAAGAAATTCATAGCTCTGGTTGGATGCTTCCTTTAGTTCTCTGAAATATTTGAACTGAAACTGTAAAACTGGTTACCGGTTACTTAGTCCTATAGCCAAGTTACTTATATGGTTGAAAAATCTATTTTCGCCATATAGTACAGAAAGTAATGATGTACTTGGTGTCTAATACCATTGCAGCAATAAATTCTGTAGTTTTTTTTATGACATGTATGTAATATGTAGTAGTAATTTGAAGCTTTTTGGAGTTGTTTTCGACATACCTGATGATATGTGTAGATGCATTTTTTGCTTTATGGTCTAAATTGGTGACGCATATACCTATTGGCTGAGGATCATATAACGTGAAAGAGAGATACAAACGGTTAAACGGGGAAAATGTTTTCGAGAATTTTGATTTACCTTTTACCGTTTTTCCGATAAATAGAAAAATTGGATATTCTGCATTTCGTGCAAATACATAATTTGTCATCAGTTATTTCGCGTTTACCTATATATGGTAACTTCGTCAATTCCAATGGACACCATATTGTTTTTTTTTTTTAATGTCGGATAGCGCCATTGCACAGAATCGAAATTGTGTATAAATCGCAAAAACCATTTCAATTTACACTCAATTTTAATTTTACTCTTAAAAAAACGCGATAATGTTAATGTTATCAATAAGTAGGTCAATGCTTGAAAAGGGTTTTTAAGCTTTTTCTAAAAATACACAAAAAACAAGATATGGCGCAACCGGAAATCTGCAGGTTTCTAAATACCTCGCATACGATATAAAATCGTTTTTTTCTTCTCTTTTTTTAGGTCCTAAAGGCAGTGACAGACTTGTCCCCGAAACGTCAATAAGGGTGGTCGTTCGCGCCCTTAATAACGGACTGACGTTATTCTCAGTTTTAACGGAGAATAATGTGCAATCCACTGCCACTGCTTTAACAAACCCTACTGGTATGTGAGGTTTTCTCCCCAAAATTATAAAATAGTATCTTACATCCAGGAGGCATCCAAAAGGACGAATCAACTTGTAGGCCTCAATCGCAATTTCAGTAATATAAATGTGCCGTTTTGTGAAAAAACGGGAAGAATGCGCGCAATGTTCACGTGTGAAATTTTGGCTTTACGCCGAAACTTCGATCACCCTGTACGTAGCACAGAAAAACAAAAACCTTTTGTCAAGACAAAAAACAAATATGTATTAGCATTTAAAAACTAAACAACCGGATTCCGACCCTGTTCTCTAATTTATTCGTATGTAAATTGATCGCAAAGGAAATTTAGCCAACCGTGCTCTCACAGTTGGTTATTTCAATACATGTAAAGTGAATTTTATTACAAACCCAACATTCACAGTTGTTTGATAAACAATGATAACGCACCAGTCGTTGAACACATCTCATAGCATGCACGCTTACCACGAAACTTACGTTGGTGCTCATTTCACGTTTCAGTTTCACCGGCTTCTGGACCACCCGCCAGACCGCCGAAGAGAATGCCTCCTCTTCCTGGTTCTTTAGCGGAGGAGATAAAGTGAACCTCGTACAACCCACGAAAGCAATTCCAAGCATATCTGCAGCTGTGGACCTAATGGGAGAGAGCGGGCAAGATGTGGATTTTCGAAATGTAATCAAAAGCAAGGCAGAGCAGCATACGAACTATTTCAAGGGCTTGCTAGGGAGATCTGTTTTGAGCCAGCCTCGGAGTTCGTGTAGTACCTTGCAGATGGCAGACTGGGTTTCGTCGTTATCATCAAAGACTTGCGAATCTAGCGCCGATACGGAAACTAAAGTAAGGTGTAAAGGTTTAGCTGTCAAGATCAGTAGTCGACATCGACGACAAGGCGTCTACGAACGCGAGATCCTTGAATCGGAGATCCATCATAATGAAGGAGGTTTTAAGAGCGTTCGACAACTGCGGGACGAGTATGTTGCCATATTGATGGAAAGTTCTAAGCCTTTCGAGAAAGCGTTAGAGAAGAACGAGAAACTTTTGATGCCTCCGCAGAGCGATTATTGCAGTTCTTCGGGATCTGGGGGAAGCGATGAAGAACGCGACAGGTCACAACATTTTAATTGGCACCGAAAACATAAAGTTACGCGATGCGAAAGCTCAGATTCGGCCATGGGACAAAGCGACGAAGATCCGCAGTCCGCTTATCAAGATTTTCAAGAGACGAAAGACTGCTCTGCAGCTAGTCCCAGAGGGTCCATAGATCACTCTAGCGTGCCTAGCAAGACTATCATCAAAGCCCAAACCGTCCTCTTTCCTCTGGATAGGAAGTCCAGTATGGACTGCACCAGTGAAGATGCAGAGTTTGACCCCAACGGAAGCAGGAGGCAAAGTTGCTTCACTGACGATGGTGATGACGCGTCGAGATATCGGTATTGGCGAACACCTTCGGTGGTGGTCAGTGATTACTCGGACGACATTATGGGCCTGACTCTAGAGGATATCGAATACATTCGGAGCCATCGGAAAGAGCCCACTTCGAGCCCCGAATCGAGTTTACACAGTTCGTGCAGCAATTTGAACTACTGCGGTTCAACGATCAGCAGTTTAGATTCGGATTATGTTCTTAGAAAGCCCTATAGAAAATCGTCTAATTGTTCTACCTGTTCAACGGTCAGCGGGGACGAAGAGCAGGGAGTTGCTGGTGACTCTTCAGCGACGGAGACCACTTTAAAACCGCAAGCAAAATGTCGAAAGGTAAGTCTGCTTATTTTTGCAACTATTGTCAAACAGGCGTTATTGGGCGATAATTTTAATTATTTAATTAGATGCAATCTTTAAAATGCAATTTTGCGGATATCAATACACTCAATGCACGTATTTATTTCAAATAAATCTTCAGAAGAAGGAATAAAATAAATTTTACATCTGAACATATATTAGTTCCATTGGTTTTGTTGACACTAAGCAAACGCTGATAAGAGCGGTATTTGACGTCAATTATGACGTTAGAACAGACTTGCCGCCGGAGGTCAGTGGGATCAAACGACGCTGGTAGGTAGATAACAGATATCTGTGGCATGGTCGTAGATATCTTTCATGTCTATAACAGAACTGGCACAGTTTAACATTATGTAAATGAGGATATAATTATAGTTTTATGTAAAAAAAATGGTTCCCTGTATCATAACTACCGTTTAGCTATCGGTCTTGGTTTAAATAAATGCAAGATTTATTTTCTGCGAGAAATAGTTAAAATCAAATTCAACATTGCTAACTTTTAACCAGTTATCATCGTCGACTTTGGTTCCCAGTTCATAACCAAATCTATAAATTCTTTTGTTTAATTTCTTCAATTAGCTGCTTTATTTGTGATTATTTATGTTTCATTTTACACTCTAACTGTCTGTAATAATTAACTGGAACCAGTAGAGTGACCGCAAACCAGATTTGCTTACAACTTTTCAGTTTGTAATTGTGTTACTTATTTCGTCGTACCCAGTTCTATGTAAACGATAAAAACCCCGAACATGAATGATTGTGTCGAATAATTATGAAGAGGCTAGGAGCAGAGTTTCTTCGATGTTTCCGATCTACGGGGCTCCATTCTGGACTATGGCATAACTCAATCGGGGTTCCAGCCTTGATCTTGTACATCGAGTCTCAGGCTTACGTAATTTAAAATTCCGCTCTCGGTCTTGGTTTAGGTTTGATCACGAGTCCCAGAAAGAGTTTGGTGGTACTACAGGGTGTCCTCGAATTACGTGGCCAAAATAATACCGCAGATTGTTTGAGTGAAAATAAGTCGATTTAACTAAACTTCCCTCAGTCCAAAAGTTGATAAATTATGGAGCTACAAGGTGTTAAAGTTGAAAAAAAATCACATTTTCTTTAATATCTTTCGATTTCTTTGAGTTAATTTCACGAAATTTCATATTTGAGGGTGTTTTAGGATACGAAATTCAAATTTATTAACGATTTAGTTGTTTCTTCTAGGGGGCGCCACAAGCGACCATTAGGACACATTTAAATCTCTGTAACTTTTTCGTGCCACGGTGTATATTATTTTGGTATTTAAAAACCTTTTTCCCTACCTTTTATACTTAGAAAAGGTATACTTTATTGACGTCGCTAGAAGCAACGGTTTTGGAGAAAAATGCATTTAAGCTTGATGATGCATGCAAATTACCTTAAAATTATTTTAATACTAAATAACTACTAATATGTATTATATAATTATATATATTATATATTAATATAATACTAATATGACTACCTAATATGTCAATATTTGTTTCTCCTGTAGCTTTTAAATGATTAGAAATTTCAAAAAACTTTTTATACAAAACTTGTTTAGAATGTATCAATGTTCACATTTTTGAAAAAAAAAGGGTATGTTTCTGAAAAAAAACATAAAGTCGGCGTCGCGACGCCGAGCGTCGCTTTCCACATTTCAAAATTTTTAGCATTTATTGTAGCTTACGTCCTTTTATTTAATCTGGTGAAAAAATTATTTTGCTAAGCCCAACTGTTTTCGCATAAAATGGGTGGGGCGTCGAGTTTGAATGACCCTGTACATCGTGTTTCAAATTGGTTTTACATCTATAAGGACCTTGGTTACCACGAGAGACGCGAAGTCGGTTGAATGGGAAATGTTTTAGAGGATTTTATGAGACATTTATAACAAATTTAAAATTTGCTTTTGCTTTTATCGTTTTCCAGAAAAATAATTGCCTCTGTAAGTGTCAAAGTTGATTTACAAGTGAAATTTATGCGTTAAATCGGTCGGTTAAAGCGGCGCCAAATTACTCAAACGAAGACCAAGTGGACATGGTAGACCTCTAATGCAAACGAAATAGAGTAGCAACTGCAACTTTCTCGTCATATGCACAACAGCGTCCTTAATAGAATCGACCGAATGTGAGGCAATTTAGGTACATAAACTGTCTTTTACGTGGCTGATTCCGCTAGGGAAACTGAAGGAATTATACACTGTTTACTAATACTCAATTATATACAATTTACGATAACTAATTAATCACGTAACGTACTCCGTTATTTTGTACACGGCTTATATGTATGTGCTGTGGCTATTTCGTTTGCGTTTCTATTTAATTTGAAATAGAGCTCTGTCATGTTCACTGTCGTGCATTTCATTCGCAAATCAAGTTTGACACTTGCAGTAGTAATTATCTTTCGTTTTGCATGAGCGCAGGCAAATTGCCCTTTAGAAACGAGATAACGGCGTCAACAAGTTCATCGTTGGAAATACTTTTTTAAGCGCTTTCCAAAATTGCAAAAAGTCGACATTATGTCCACAAGAAATTGCAACATTATTGTACAGAACTATTTTTGATACGTCACTGCATTCTACATAAAAACGTTCGTTAATCAGGTTTTATTTTGAAATCATCGCTGAAACCACATGAGCACGGGACGATGACGAAACAATTTTTTTCATTTTCTTATTTAGTTCCAGAGTTTTTCAGATCTCGATCATCCACTATAACTTCAGGGCCTCCGGGTCTCTAGGTGATTCAGGTAACTCTATGGCTGGAAAATTTTGGATTTCCCAAAATCTGGTTTCGATAATGATTTTTTGCGGCCTGAAACGACTGCTGCAATAAATCTAAACAAACTATTTTCAAAATGGCGTTACATGCAGGAATATCGGCAGCTGGCAATCACATTTTTTGTTCCTTTATAAATAACCAACATTTTTATTTCTCGTTTAGACTCTTCATGAGGTTGTGAGCTTAAAATATCCATTATCCTAAAAATTTTTCTCATACTTTCTGACATGTGATAAGATTCAAAGTGAGGGTTCAACGTGATTTAAGGAACTTATCAGGCAGGATTTATAAACTCTGTTACTTACTTTGTTCGTGATCACCGTTGTTTTCAGGTTATACTTAATAGTATTGTTCCCGTGTGGAAGATTTATCATGGTTAAAAAAGTGGCATGTTTCTTATGTCACCGAAATTGGTTAGATAGGAAAAACATGGAACAACTGCTAGCAAAAATGGAAACAGCGAATGACGCACTAGCGAAGGTTTGTGAACTGATAAGTGTGATTTTGTATGTTTGTTTTTTGAACAGCGGGAATTACGTTCAACTAGTTACAAACAACTCAAATAATTAAATTTACATGTATATCCAGTCTAACTTTTCGATTAAAAGAAGTAACTAGGTAAATACATTTTTACATGGTTTCTAAAGTTTGACCGATACTTTGCATTGTTTTTAACCATTTTATTTTGTTGTTTGTTGTTGCTTGGTTGTATAAAAACTGGAGCTGGTTAAATTTCCATTTATATCTCAATATGGGGACCCTCGACCTTTAAAATAATGCTCTTGGTTAAACTTCTTTCTGCGTAATCCTAACAGTGAATTCTACGCCAGGTGCTTAGGAGATCGTTGGGAAATATTGCAATTCTCGACAGATATTTGTAGAAGTGTCTGACAAAGATATGGATAAGTTGCATTTTTCAAAATCTCACTTTGGTCATTGAGAATATATTTCTTTGAAAGTATTCACGTTGTTGAGAAGCAGAAGGTATGTTATAGTCGTCGTGGAGCCAACTTTCCTTATGTGGTAGTATTGTTAGTACTTCTTCATTCTCATGAAGGGCGTGGAGAAATATGAGCATTTGGGATTGATGAAAAGTCATAACTGTGGGTTGCATTTGCAGAGCTTTATTCAGCAGAATGTGCACGATTACCATGATTTACTGATGATTTTGTTTTGCGTTAGCGTTACAACTAGCAACGCAAGAAGTAATGAGGCATTTTGCCATAGTTATGGTAAAAGTTTACTACTCCGGTTTTCATAGGGCTTTGTACCATATGTAAGCAATTCCATTTAAAACACTTTTGATATTTTTTTACAAAATACCATGATTGCGCTGGATAATAACAAAAAGTTGAGCTAACATAGCATTTCGCTGGAGGAACGTCGTTCTAATATAAACAAACTTTATGTCGGCAAAGAGTACCCGGCCCTTTCTTCATATTAATCTTCTATGACCTCTATGATTTTATATTCAATTGATATTGGAAATATTTGGCAAACAATAATAATTGACTGAGAATTGTGATTCATTGAAATGATTATTGTCAGCTGAATATGCAGTTCAGCGGAGAAGGGGACAGTTGTTAATAAGTTAATATAAACAGCTTAATTTCAGATGTGACGCATCTAAGACATCCAGTTGAACTTCTTGTAAATGCGTGTTTTCACTGTTTATTTTTTTGCGCATCACCATGAAAGCAACGCGTTTTGAATCACTTTTTAAGGCATAAAACTAACAAAGTTGATTCGTCTTCTTCGCCAATATTGATTAAAAATGACATCAATAAGTCATTAAACAATTACTTCTGATGCGGGATTCGATACGTCATTTCCAGAGTCGGATTTATGAATTTCTCTTAAATGGACATGCACTCCGATTTAGTTACAAAATTGCGACAAAAGTTCGATTTTCATTTCTAGGAATGAATATAACTCAAATAACTAGTAAACCAACCAGAAGTTTCGCGATGGTTTCATATACAATATAAACAGTTAATAACTAATTAAAACATATCTTTTATAACCACTATTTCTTCGTGGAAGAACTGTTTGGTAACCCTAAGAAACTTGTTGTGTCCTTCAGATTACATCTCAGGATTGTTGATAGAAAATTGAGAAACACCAAATTTCAGGATTCATCAAAGAAAAAAGAGGCTATTACAATAAATAACCAATCGCTCGTTTTGTGGAGGGTATCCTGGAGACATGTTACTAATGGGGGGAGATTTCATTTATTTGAGCAACCTAAACGGATCTTATTAAGGGCGATCGTTTTTAACTTTGCTCATGTTGCCTCCTGTCCAACATATCTCCCTGCAAGAACACTAGAATCGATAATATCCACCCAAGTCCGTCTTTGCCAACTCTGGTGTCCTAGGAGAAATTCTTAATTACTACTTTCCTACCCCCAAAAAAAACCATTGACCAGGAAAGTTCCCTGCCCTTCCTGGACCAGCGTCCAACCTCTCCTCCAATAATACCAAGTACTGTATCAAGTCAATAAAGTCAGTACTGTACCTACCGAAAACTTATCAGATATGTAAGCGCAAAATACCATGCTACCCATATTAAATTTTTTTGAAGAGCGGATTTTCTGATATAGGTGAGTTGCAGCTTTGCTGAAGTCGAGCATGCAGCAATAATTTGGTATATATTTGTTCTCCATTGAAATAAATTATTACTGGTGATTAAATAGGCGTTAAGTGGCAGATAATGTATATCTTTTGTATAATGATAGACAAAAGTAAATCAATTAATAGAACTTTATTTGCAATTTGCGGTGATTGACAACCAAATTTAATGACTTTGCAGATACTCACGTGAAAAGAGTATTTATATTATCAGTGAAAATAATGATGGTGTTTAAAGCATCTCAGGCTCGTTAAAAGAAAAAAACGGACAAACATTCGGTTTAACTTCTTTAACAAGCTGCAATGAATGATGGAAAAATAAAAGGGCAAATGCATCACTTTAAGGATATCGGAAAACCGAAAAAAAATCCCTGTGTACTTCAAATTATTAAGTTACGGAGTTTCATATTATGCTGAATATACTTTTTATCGGTTTTCTATCTTGCCTTTTGCGAGTAATGTTTCGAACACCACATATTTCTGGTACATAGTGCAGTTGGTACGATTATATAACCCGGAACGGAGGGTCCGCAATAATATACATAGTACATACATATGCATGTTACATATATTATATCTTACAAATTACAAAAATATCTCTAACATTGGTGCTGCAACATACATATACATATGTATGTATATCTAATCAAGCCTATAGATAGTATGAATAGAAAATGTGAAAATATCTATTAGATGGGTCCGACTGGCAGTAAGATAACTCAACTTTCGTACGAAATTGAGAAAGACAAGGATAAGAGCATTTAACATATTTTTTTTTCTCCGAACTGCGACAGAAAACATATGAGGACTAATGAAAATTGAGGTGGATTGAATCGCACTGAAACTCAATTAGTGGCAGCCTTTTTGGAATCATAGGGAAGCAGTGACTGAGAACTATGTATTCAATTCATTGTTGGGCCTCTTCAACAGAACGCAGACATGTTTGAGGATCCATGGGTAAAGCATTGAAATAAGTTTGTATACTTTTATGTATGATTAAATATTGTGGGAATAAAAAGAAAAAAATGTATCATCATTTTTTGAATCGAAATACTTTCTAAATCTACTCTATTATATCTCCATTTGACGGCCATTTGGCGCAGGAACTCACATTCCCGTACTCTACAGGGGACGAAGTTTTTGTTGCCTTTTAAAATTTTTCGCATTTCAATATATCTGAGGCGAATGATATCCCCCCCCCCCCCAAAAAAAAAACAGGTGAATAAGCGCACAAGTTGAATTTTAAGTTGGTGGGGACCTTATTTAGAAACCACTATTCAAATTGTTTGATACACAGGTTCTCCACGACGAAGAGAAACAAAGCTGTTAGAATGCTTTTAAAGTCTTAGGAAATACTAGGGAACTAGCAGGAGTTCAAAAATTAACATATTTGCAAAGTCATTTACACCGTTAATTTATTCATGAATTTCTTCGAAAAGTCGCATCATGGATTAATCCAAGTACGTAAGACATCTTTGACACAGAAAATTTTACCGTGAATTAATTTGCGGAGAAATTCGGGAAAATATTTACGGATTAGAGAGTGTTCTTTAGTGGAGGTTTCCTTGCCACCGGGGATAAATTAATATGTTCAAATTGAATGGCATTCTCAAGGAAATAATTCAAAGTTCCGCTGCTTTATATTACTGACTGACCGTAAGTACGTTGCAGTCGCCATTGTTGCAATCAGGAATCTCTACAGTAGTGGAAAAATGTAGAGCAACTTTTGAGAAATCAATATAATTAGAGTTCTAGCAGTTATAAAAATTTAGATATAGGTTCGATATGAAGCCAATGTACGTTCAAATACTTCTGCAAAAATATTTATTTATTTTTTTGTGGGATTTAATATTAACAATAGTATTTTTTGGTGAAAGAACCGGAGCAACTCATCAAGTTATAACAAATATTTACCTTAAAATTTATTTCATTCGTGATATATCATTGGTCAAAATGCCTCGAGGCAAACATTCATCAGTGGAAATGAAAGAATGTGTTGTCAATCTGTGTATAAGTGGCCAAAGGCAAGCAAATATTGCTAAAACATTTAATTTAAACAAATTCAGTGTTTGCCGAATTATCCGACAACATCGAGTGCCAAGGAATACTGATATAAAAAGGAAGTGTGGCAGACCCAGCAAAACCAATCGTTACCAAGATAAACACATTTTCAAAAATTGCCAAGAATGAACCACTTCTAGGATCGAAGAAAATTAAGGGCCGTATTTCTGATGAGCTCGGTGTTGAAGTAACAATTAGAACAGTAAGAAACAGGTTACTTGAAGGTCAATTATATGGAAGAAGACCAGTCAGGAAACCTCTTTTATACAAAAGAAATAGACGTGTTCGATTTAATTTTGCGCGACATCTTCACTGGCTAGAGCAGGACCAGAAAGAAGTGATCTGGGGGGACGAATCAAAGTTTTGCTTATTTAGTAGTGATGGTAACACTTACGTGAGGCGTCCTAAAAATGAAAGATTCAATCCAAAGTACGCCTGTCCTACAGTGAGGCACGGAGACGGGTCGATAATGGTATGGGGTTGTTTTTCCGGCTATGGTGTTGGCCCCCTCTACAAAATATATGGTCAGATGAATAGATTTCAATATACGGAAATCTTAGAGGATCGAGTGGTGACATGCGCGGACGATGTTACGCCCTTAAGACACATTTTCCAACAAGGCGACTATCTAAAACAGACGTCAAAATATGCGAAAGAATGGTTGAGGAAAGAAGAAATACGAGTTTTGGAATAGCCTTCGCAATCCCCCGATCTAAATCCCATTGAGAACCTCTGGGAAATTTTAGATCCGAAAATCAGAGATAGGACCTGTGGAAATCAAGACGAACTGTTCACTGCTTTAAAAGACGTGTGGATAAGTACGGATCCAGTCATCCTGGCGAAATTGAAAAAAGTCTATGACAAAAAGATTCGATGCTGTAGTGAAAAATAATGGATATTTTTTAAAATATTAAAACTTCTAAATGTAAATTGTTGTTTTGATGAATTTTAAGGTAAATATTTGCTATAATTTGATTTACTTTTTTCCACCAAAAAATACTATTGTTAATATAAAACTTCATAAAAAAATAAAAATAAAGATTTTTTAAATAAAAGTATTTGGACACACGCTGGCTTCATATCGAAAATATACATAAACATTTATAACAATCAATACTCTAATTATATTAATTTCTCAAAAGTTGCTCTACATTTCTCCCCTACTGCTTATGAGTATTTGAGCTGGAGCTAGCTCCGTCTGAAAACGAAATATGATGTAACGGCTGCGACTTATTGTTATTATTGATTATATGGTACATAACGAGAAAAATTGAAAAATGCAATCTACATGTACGATACAAGTTTAAACTCGTAACTTTCAGGTTGGAGTCACTATATATACGTTAAACGGCTTTAATAAAATGCAGCTACCTAACCTGTTGATCTGATAGTTAGATAAGGTAAAAATTCCACGTACTAACCATTAGAAAGCATACAACTGTTTGGAATGAAAAGCATCCTAATTGCGTCTGTCGTAAAGAGCCAATCACGATCTAAAAAACTCAGAAGTATTTCGTTTAGTTCGATATCAGAGAGAGTTCTATTCACTTTATATGATTCTCTGAAGTTGATCGTACGGGGAAAATTGAATGAGTTTAACGAAATAAGTTTCTATTTCTTGAATCTAATGTAGAAATGGTCAATTTTGAAGTAGAGGTGCGATTTTGTTTTGCCATCGTGCGACTTGAAAAAATGAAAACGTGCAAAAGAACTGAATTGAAATTGAAAAGACTTGACTGACAATTTCTACGAGGCGTCAAGGAATAAATTCAACAAAAGTTAAAAATCTCACTTTGGTGCCGGATTTTCACTTTATTTCCTGTTGGGACATCAAATTAACGTATGTTTGTGGACCTTGTCAATTACGAGATGGCAATAATTCTCGGGGTATTCTGCGACTTGGAAAATTTACACTATGAGCTGAGATCATTCAACATTTCCTCTAAGATGCTTTCACATCGATCGGTTTTTGAGGGCAATTTCACCTAAGAGAGTATTGAGATTACATTTTGATATCACCCGGGAGAAGAAATTTCAAAAAATCACCTGAACGTCGGAAAAATTCGCCGAAAATTCCACGAGGCTCCAAACTTCAGCATCTGAGGTTTTTGATAGAAAATTTTGCTACATATTGTCGATAATTATTTCTTGGTAGCCAGGCAGGCACCTTTGGCCGACTGGACTTACAGCAAATAAGAAAAATTTCAGAGAGAGAAAAACCGCACATTTGGAAAATGTTCTCCAATAGAAATGAAAGAATTTAAGAGGAAGGCTTTTTGGAACACGCCTTTCAGGTGTCCGTTTATTAATTAAACCTTGCCACTTGTATATGCCTTGTCGGATTTTTTAGCATAAATGCGTACTAACATGACCGCAAAAAGTCCATATTACATGTCCGCTTTATCGGCGTCGATAAATCAAGCTTATGATTGGCAAAAAAAGTCGATCTTCCAAATTTGGCACCAGAGCTCGTAAATTTTCTGACGTCCATATTAAACCAGTGAATTCCCTTTGCTTTGCAAACAAATTGCCATTGAAAGAGTTGTTTGTTCGAGATCAACTAACTAGCAGTTGCTTATTACTTTTTTAGTCTCAATATTAGATTGTTATCAAACGTAAACGCTACAGGGACCACCCGGTTAAAACGAGCCCATCGCAGCCCAAGAAAATGATAAATTAATCTACTGGGAAAATGGTCTCATTAGCATATGACTGATGCCGAATGGCGTTTTAAGCTCCGATAAGTGGCATGGATAATGTAATAAAGGTGGACTTGAAAGCACAGCTGTATGAGAGCCACTTTTAGTGTTAAGCTCAACTTCGCGACGTAAATACGCACGGTCCAGATGCTGTACACCCATCGCTGGGAACTTTGTCTGCCGGGTTTAGATCGGGTTTGCGGGCCGGCCCTTTCATTTGAGCTCTAATTTGTTAGTTCAATGAATGCGTAATAGCATTAAGTAGTTTTGCAATCATTCGTGGTTTTGCCGGTGTCGCATTTGAGAGACGGTTTAGAACCTTTTGTAAGTCAGTTTTGTTTTCAAAATTTGCAACTCAAGTCATCAAACTTACGGTACTCTTCCAGAGAAAAGTCACTTCATTTGATTAACCGATAAATCCTATTGGTAGTTGTCTGGTCTGATCACCATTTGCTCAACTGAGGCAATTGATATTTTAGAAATTCCAGTTATAATCAATCATTCGTGATGATTTCGGGAAATTGAACTTTATTAATGGGTGTGTAACTCATAACGAGACATAGTAATTTTATCTGATGGCATGCAATAATTGACAGCTAACGAGGAAACGTTTCGGCTGCCGCGATGATTATCTCCTAGATTGGAGTTTAAACAATAATCTAAGTGACGCAAATTCGTTACGATCTTAATTGATAATTTTTTCAGCATGGGGCTTGGTTAATCTGATGTTCGCTAACACAAATGCCTACCGTTTATTAGGAGCAAGTTGTTTAATTCTTTTTTTCAGGGGATTTATAATTAAAATATATGTATGTATACGTTAAGATGACTCCCAAATTAAGTTAATCGATTTAATCAGAACTGAGGTTGGTTAGGACGGTACTTTGCCCCACAAGGTGGGTCATCACATTGTGTGGTGCGTTAGGAGATAAGTTAAGATTGAATAACTCATATTTTCCTGGTTTTAGTCAAGTTCACGTATATTTTTCAGGGTTCATTAGATGCAATGCGAACTGCATGGTACAATTCTGTGACTATTTTTATCGGATTTTCTCGATGTGTAGCTGCAATTTTGTTGCAAAACATCGAAACTTTCTGTTGTACACCGCAGTCAATTACATACCTACATATGATGTCAGAAATTATAGAATTCTATCATTAATTTGGTATATACATTTATGTTTTCGAACCCCACTTTACATGATGATTGTGAGGACATCAAATCAAGTGGACTCTATATAGGGTGATTCACGATACAGGGTGTACCATTTATATTTAAGCGATGATCATCATTGACTCTGACCCTATTCAAATAGAAAGTTTTGTACAAGACTCTCTCTGCAGGGATCTCTTTCTGCAGTAATTATAGTTACACTAATGTGTGTTCAGACTTTTCTGCTTTTAGTCTTTATCTATATTGAGAGCTCTGATTTGCTCAGAATGATTTATGTTTTGTCGTAGCTTTTCCGTGACGTTTCTATTGTTACTTTCCGTACTGGTCAATTCATAAGAGGGGAGATCGCTACTTTCGCAATCTTAACGTTAACGTTTTCCTTGTCTCGAAAGAAGATCAATCTACGAGTTCGAATATTTCTCAGGACAGCTGTATTTACTTTTGACGTCGAAGACATTGCAATCATATTTACTTTTTAACATTGACTTGGCACCTTAAACTTTAATGATACCGAGAAATTTTAAAGGGTGGTGGGAGACATCGCTACAAACTTTTTTCTTAAATAAACATTTGCCCGCAAATGGGCCGTTTGAGCAGAAAAGAGGCAATATGGTTTTGATCATTACAATAACTTTTTGTTCATTTTAGGTGTTGTTTAGTCGGTAAATAAAGGATGGTTTACAGTAATTGTTCGAAATGTTGGCCATTTGCGTCAATACAAAGGTTACAGCGTCGCTTTATTGACTCAAGGATCTTATGAAATATTCCGAGAACAGCTTCTTGATGTGAGCAACTGGCCATTATTGTTGCTAAAAGATCTTCCTCATTGCGAGTAGCCATTTCGTAGACCCAGCATTTGAGATAACTGCAAAGGAAAAAATCCAGGATGTTGAAATCAGGAGAAGGCGCGGGCCTGGTTGCAGGACCTCCTCTTCCAATCCATGGATGCATATCGATAAGTTCTTCAAATGAGAAGTTAACTTATTTTTCTGTTTTGCGGGCATATATTTATTAAAGAAAAAAGTTTGTACCGATGTCCCCCACCACCCGATAAAGTATGTCGGTACATTTTTGGGACACTCTATATATGTCCAATGTACATATCCAACGAGAGGTAGCACGTGCGTCTGCTTGAAATGTTTATCGGTCAATTAAGACCAATTTTCTTTATAAGCAATTAAGAAAATTTACTGACTACGCTGAAGCATGTAAGTCCCATATTTCCGGTATGTACTTTCACAGACCCGAGTAATCAAATTTAAAAGCCAGATTATGAGTACTTATAAATCATCAGCCTATTTACGTGGGAGATTTGATTAATTTCGAAAACGGTCCGTTACAAATAGATTTAGGACGCCCACTAATGCCTTTCCGACATAAATATAATTCGTTTTTTGCCGCCAGACTGCGCGGCAGTCTAAATTGACGGTTGATAAAACTATTTAACAGGAATGACGAAAGAGGCTGTGGAATGACCTTACAGACACAGAATTGAATCAAATTATTTTTGAAACACTGAACAACATTGAAAGTTCAAAGCCCCGTTTTGATAACCAGTTTTCCTTAGTTTTGCATTGTCAGTGATCAAACTGGAACTTATTTGACAATTTGAAACGTCTACTTAAATGCCGAAAAAGTACTTTCCCATACAGGAAAAATAGAGTGGAGAAGAATTAGAAAATAAGTACGGGTAAGAAGTTTTCAGTTTTTGCTTAGAGTTGTCTTGTCTCGGTTTAAGAAATTTAATTGAAATATGCCTTAAGAAGCAGTTAAAATTCTGGAAAATCCTGAATATTTTTCTAAAATTTCAAAATGACGTGGTACCTTCAAATGCATAATAAAATTATTTATGAAATCTTAGAAAATCTCTTTTTTATCTCAAGGAGTTTCTGAAAGTTACTTGGGAGTAACAACCAAAAAATAAATCTGAAGTTGACTAAAAACATTAGAAGAACGAGAATAGAAATTACCAAACGGAAAAAACGTTTTCAATTGCTGGCATCTGTACAAAAACTGCAACAAAAATACAAAAGCCCTTCTACAGACCGTTGTCAGACGACGGACACATACTGAGGGTGAATGCAACCGAAAAAAAGAAACGATACATTTGAACAAGAGAAAAGATTGCATTAAAACTAATTACAAAGATAAGAAACCTCGAAAACTTACTACACAATCTATCAAACCAATTACTATATAAACACGCATTACAGACAAAAATAACTGAAAGACTGGCACAAATTCAGATAAGAAGGAAAGGCAATCGTCACTACTTGACCATTCTGAACCCTCTTTGCCTGGCAAGATAACTCCTCTTCCTTTTCCCTTGAACCACTCTATTGGAACGTTTCAAATGTAATTCTTTCTTTTATATTCTCTGTAATTTTTATGTATGTCACAAGGGAAGAGAATTCAAATGGTCAGTAGCCTCTTTTTTTCTATACAGGGTGATTCCAAAGTTGTAGTTATCTTTTCGGCAGCGAATAGGGCTTCAAAAAATAAGATTTTATCCCTTTGGCACTTTTTCGAAATATCAACATCAACGGAGATACAGGATGTCAAAGATTTATTTAAAAAATTAAAATTTATTAATAATTGCCAGACCACTAGAGATGATTAAATGAAATTTTGTAGATGTTAGTAATGGTCAAATTGCATTGGATGCACGGACGGATCACTTCGATGATTTTTTTAGAAAACAAGGTTAATCAATTTCTGAGCTTTGGCTGGACCTCTAAACAACAACTGAATTTACTTTTAGAAAATATGAAAATCAAAATAATTTTTTTTTATTCGAAAATAATTTTTATTTTTTGAAAAATCAGTGACGCACCATTTTAAAAAATATATTAAACGACCTTTTTATGTGCGTGCCACTGGTAAATCCAAAAATATTTTATTTATCGAAGAATTTCCCTGCCGCGTAGCTATTGACACTTATAACATTTTGTTTAATTCTCTCAAGCGGTTTTGCAATTATTAATAAATTTTAATTTTTTAAATAAAACTGACACCGCGTATATGTTGATGTTGATATTTCGAAAAAGCGCCAAAGGAGAAACATTTTATTTCTTGAAGCCCCATTCGCTGATGAAAGTAGAACTCCAACTTTGGAATTACCCTTTATATTTAATTCACCGAACACTGCTCTTCGTCTAGCCGATCATTCAGTTCAAAGATGTTCTCGACTCCTTCATTGCCATTACGGAAAATATTTTAATGGATTGCTAATACAAATTAATTCCTTTTCGTTAGAAGATTTTATTGAAATGACTGTTTCGGTAGACGGTAACACCAGTAAACTGATTCATTTGACATGGCATGGTGATGGGAACATTCGTGTTTTAATAATTGGCAAAGCGGTCGCCAATTAAAAATTTCGACTTGACTGAACGTGGCGAAGATTGACATGAATGCACATGACAATGCCCAAAACGTATGAATCTTTTCTCTATATGTAGTTGAACCTGTGCGAATGTATAATAAAAATTTGCTTATTACTTACCAGACCGATACTAATTATTAAATGGTAGTTGTGGCAACCTTGAATCAAAAGAGAAATAAACACAGTTTTTTTGTGTTTGATCTGCGTCTAAATAGTTATTTTTCAAATGGCGTCATCTGCAAATCGCACGCTCGGGAAGCGACACACTTCCACTACGATTCAGTGACAAACTAACAGTGCAAGAAGCCAAAAGGCAAATCCGGCTATGGAGCCAGGATTTCGGCCGGCCACACCTCCACCATCAGGTGCGTGTTGTCCCTGTCTCCATTCTCCACGAGAGCAGAGACCTAAATCTCTGATGGAGAGTCTCTTGGTAGCGAAAATGGAACAAGTTATGATTGGACCAAGTGCGCATCCGCAGCTAGTGAGGACGAATAGTGTTGATTCGTGTAGTTCCTTCGGTTCGGGAAATTCTTTGGCAGCTAGTGATATATGTCGGTGTGATGATTGTTTGCTGGGAATTGCTGATTTGTATGCTCAACCTGCTGAGGAAAAAAAGAAGAAGGTAATTCATCATTTTGATTTAAAATTGAAGATGATTAAAAATTTATCAAATTTTTTCAAAGTTGTGTTTTAAATTTTCTTTACCATTCATAGAAGAGCAATAATTTGAATTTTTAAACTCGGTGCTAAGTTATAGCTGCAGCGTCATGGATTCAAACATCAACAGTAGATTGTTGTGCGTTCAAGCTTATTCCTAACATAATAGATGAGTAGATAATCAAGTTATGAGTAGTTTGAGAAAGTTTTTTTGTTATTATCGACTTTTAACATTTAGATTAATATTAATTTCCCTCTCTGTGATAGTAGACATTGTTTTTTCACATTTCAACGAAAGAAAGTGCTCTTTTTCCTCCCGTCCCTCCATTGACATAAAATCTAAAAGAGAAGTCGTTCCCTCCAGAAACTTATGACGTTCCAGCTGTAAGAAATAATGTTGTTGGATGAGTTCAATGAGTGTGAAGTACATTTTTCAGTTTTTATCTAAAAGAATTTAATAATAATCTAATAATGACACGCGTATTGTCCATTATTTGCTTACGGAGCTAGCGACGAAGACCATAATGTCGTTATTGCCAGTTATTATTTTACATATAATTGCCATGACCTCTGAGTTACAAAACAAACATCCCTAAATGCGTTAAATTATTTAAGAAACTCTGTGTACAGGGTGTGCCACGAACAACGGTACAAATAAGAATTTGGTACTAGAAAGTAAAAAAATACAGAAACTCGGTCAATTTTGCATATTTGCAAAGAATGTTAAAATAATTTTTTTGAATTCTCTAAATTGGGAAAAAATCTCCCAGTTTTTCATTTACAATTTCCAACTGTTTGAAAAAATTAACGCAGTGGCAGAATACCACCCTTAATAAAATTTTGGAGTATCCATATATTAGAGTGTTTCAATTTAGGTGACGTTGAGGTGAGATGAGTTCTGTTTTGTATCGTATTGAATATTTTTTTTACGCAAAGCTCCACATTCAACGGAAATAGAAGATGTACAAGATAGTTTCCGAATTTAGCTGAGAGTCTTTTTAAAATATTTACTTATCACTACCATTGATGGGAATGTCTAGAAACAACTCACACTTTCAACCATCTTTTTTCAACTCAACGTTCTTTTGGATTCTACTGCTGGTCCGTTCTCCAATGTGAAACGGCTTACGTTTTAAAGTAATCTACAAGTTTTCAACATAAAAATGTGTCAATTGGCGAAAGCAGAGTTTATAAGATTTTAAATCAACAAAATAATTAAAAAAAAAACCTGATTCGTTTTCTGAAGCCCAAGAGTGATTTTCGTACGGAAGAACTAGTTTTTTTTCTAATTTTAGTTAAATAGGCAAGGTGTTTCGCCCTTTTAAGCAATTTGCAAATTTATTATTCTTGTCCATATTGTGAAAAACATTGCATTTTAAATTATTAATCTTTGTTCAAATCAGATTTTCAAATTTTTATTTTAGTTTAATAGAATTTTCGTTATCACTACCGCAATATTAAAACATGTTCTAAAACAAAAATAATACGTTCAAATGTATGCTAATTTCTTTTGATTTATTCCCCTAAATAAACCATAACTCCATCCCTTCATCCTCGTCTCGCATACTCTCACTCCTTACATAAAACAAAACTTGTAAAGTAAATAGCTATAGTATTTCAGATCTATGTAATATTTTTAATTTATCACTTCTTCTCTTAAATGTGGTACAAATAATACCGTACATTTATGGTTGGCTTTATCACTAATCTGGAAGTTTTTTAATTTTCGTTAACTATAATATATAAATTTGGAGAAGCAATATTTTGATATATCTTTGAAGAATGTTCTGCAACAAAGTTTATGGTCTTGGAATAGTTAGTCTTATCATGAAGTAAGTATTTATTAACCATGTTTTATTACAAATTTACCAATCGATAATTATAGCACATTGTACTAAGCTTAAAACGTTTTTTGTGATATTTATGACCTTTGTACTTATCCATGCATGGTCACTAGAGAAACAATATTATAGATTTAAATTTCGGCACGTCAATGTGTAGTACTGATGCACTTGTAAAAAAACATTGTATATTATTCGTATATAAGGGCTTTTAAACCTTTGAACCTTACAAAATACTTCTCTATTCGTACTTCTTTGCAACATGTCGCACGTGGTTTAATGCCTTCTTCTCTACCTACCTTAAAAAACACTATTATCTATGATATAACCACGTGTGGTTTATAGTCAGTGAGTTTACAGCCGTGGTCGAGTTTCAGTAATTATATTGTTGTTTTGTTATCGTGGGCAGTTTTGCCCAATTCGTATAAATCACTGCAGATATTTACCCTGTTAGATAATTTTATATCTTACTAGCAACATTTTTTCATTCAACATATGACCAAAATATCACAATAAAAAGTATGTTAATTAGAAAAACATTGAAATAAGTGATAACACCAACAAATATCTAAAAAAAAACAGCTAAAAATCGGTTAAGAAAAGGGTAGGGGGGGAGGGGGTACATTTTTGACGTACTCTGTTTATTTGACTTATTTTCGATATTTCTTTATCTCGTTTTCATAAGTTCATGACATAACTATTCAGACTTACCTCGATTGCTAAAAGAGGCGGATATTATGTTTCTCTCAAGGTCTTTACCGTATGTGAAATTGGGCATTAAACTAATACTTAAATAGGGTTGTAGAAGAAGTAGTACGAAGAATAAAAAATTACACCAAACTCCTTGCAGTTTTGAAAGAGTCATATGCATTTTGAACAATGGTAGTTAGAAATCACATAATAATTCCCCTCTTTTCCTGTGTATTTACGAAAAAATGGGTTCTAACGTTAAAAATATGAATGTCTTAAGTGTAATACCGTTGTATTCGAAGGGTAAAACGAAATAAAATCACATTACAGCAATTACATAATACACAATACCAATAATAAATTATAAGTAGTATAGTATTATAAACATGCACAAACACCAATTTATCATTTGTTATGTCATGAGCAGCAGACATGATCTCTGTGTTTAAAGCATATTGCGAATTAAACCAGTTTATGGTGTGAGGTAAAGAAACTAAACAAATGTTAGGCACACCTTATAGGAATGTGATATAATGGAATAATGCGTCAATAATTAATTACTTTTTTTAAAAATTAGTCGTGTAGCAGGACCTGAAACTATTGTGAACGGTACCACTACAGTACTAGTATAGGCGGTACTGCTATCTTTCGGGTGGAAGGCACCGCACAACATATTTACAGGAAATTTTGTGCAAGTTGCTAAGTACGAGAGCAGATGGCAGTAGTAGTTTTTCTGGGTGTCTGTTGAATTCGGTGGTTTAATGGTCTATTTAATTATGCTCGACCAGCGTAACATTACAGATGGGTAATGGTTGTGCGTCAAAAGGATTTTAAAGAGATAATGATGGCTATGACTCTCTTTATGGTCGCAATTATAAGATATTACATAAATCGAAATGCGTTCTTAGAGTACATTTTTTTACACTGCCAGTATCTATTTACGTCTTTGAGTTTTTAGCTTCGAAATCATTAAATGTTATACGAGGTGTGCAACATAATGTCAACACAAATTTAAAGAAGTGATTGCTGAGAATTATGATCTTTAGCAGTATCGTTGTCAAGAAATAGAGCGTCTGTTGGGGTGTGCCATTGGCTTTTCTTAAATGAAACATTTCCAATATTAATATACTAGAATTGTTTATTTAATATGGTTCTTATATCGCACCATTTTCAAGTATATTCGCAGCATTGGCACTGACCAGGCAATGGAAAAAAATCATGAAAATCGGCACTCTTCTCGAAAGGAGGGAACTCATGGAGGTGTCTGGACAGTCTCAAAAATTTCAGGCATTTCAAGACCAATTTCTACAATACTTTCATTTGGAATGGACCTTTCTAACTATGTACACAAAACCTATTAGATTATTTATTTACCTCTGAAGAGCGTTCTGTTTTTAGTTTGGAATTTAGTTTCTCGTCTCTCGCAGAAAATAAATCTTCTATTCAAATACACATTGCGCTTCAAATTAATTAGTTTGATTTTTGACTCAAGTAATTGTTGATTTGACCTTTACGTTAGAAAGGTTGAGTAAATGAATGTAGTTACAAATTAATGATTTTTATGTAAAAATATGTAAACATCCTCGTATATTAAAATGTGTGGCTACCATACACGAAATATCACTCACCACAAAATTATTATATTTTACCCCCAAGATATGATGTATGATATGATATAACATTATATTTAAAAATTTATTACTTTGGGGATAACACTTAGAACCTTCTAGAAAATAAAGGTCATACACTTCTCTTCTGTGACTGATGATAGGCAAAATATCCTTATTCGAAACTAAGCACTAGTTTCGCTTAACCTAGACATATGAAATAAATGTATACATAATTAACGAATTCGATTGAAAGGAAATCAGGAAGTAAAGAATTGTTAAGGAATATCTCACTTTATTTGAAACAGAAAAATGCTTTACGATTCTTTCAGATGAGAAATACCCGGCTGGTGTTGTATAGTGATTCGTTATCTAATTTTCTTCAAAATTCAATCAAACTGGACCTTTTACTTTCACTATTTATACTTGGGCGAATGATCTTAATCGGACATTTTCTTATTCTGGATGAAAAACTGTTGATTCGTGTAGTAGTTCAATACGAAATTAATAAACCTCTTGTAGTTATTTTATAGGTTTTTTTTTGTTTACTGTAAAGTGATAAAAACTATGAAGACGTAATTGTTCAAAGCGTACAGGTTTTCCATTTCCACATAGAAAAGTGACACATTTTTGTATCTGAATTCAGAGTTTGTACAAATATTGAGGGGTTAAATACTGTGCACAAACAACTCCAAAGACTTGTGCGTTGCACCATAAATCTCCGTTGATTAACTAACAAAATATACAACATTAAAAACTGTCACTAATCTGCTTAACCAGCTTATTTATTGTTGTAACCGCAATTATGCTAACAAAATAACACTTTTCGCTCCATTGATTAAACGACACAGTTAAAATAAATCATTTCATTATTATGTCAGTGCTTTTTTCCAAATTCCGATGTGATTTCTGCCCACTTTTTGGATTCATTTTTATCATAATTACTGATGTAGAAAGATTGCGCGAAATTAATTGACACAACTCGTTGAAATGAAGGTAAACCTTAGGTCAGGTGTTATTAAATTAGATCTTTATTGTAAATTCTGATAACAAAACAAAAACAACAACAATCGTAACATTATCAACAAATCCGACAAATTCGACACGATGAGCGCTATGAAAATTCTCTATGCTGCACTGAAGCTTAATGCTTGCTGTGCTTCTTGTGTCCCCAGTGTTTGTGGTGTTCGTGGCCTCCCTTCTTTCCGTGGTGGTGTCCGTGATGGTGATGGTGTTCGTGTCCTCCATGTTTCTTGTGGCCTCCGTGCTCATGATGATGTCCCCCGTGATGATGATGTTTCTTGTGGCCGTGATGTTCCTCGTGGTGTCCTCCCTTCTTGTGGCCACCCTTCTTGTGTCCTCCCTTCTTGTATCCGTGTTCGTGATGATGTCCTCCGTGTTTCTCGTGATGACCGGAGTCGTGATCTTCATCGTAGAAGTGTTTCTCCTTTTTGTATTCATCAAGCTTATGCACATCGTGCCCTCCGTGGGTGTGGTGACCCTTCTTATAGTGTCCTTTTTCGCCGAATTTGTGACCTTTCTCGCCCTTTTCTCCTTTGTGGTGGTGACCATGGTATCCGTCGTCGTGGTGGTGGTGTTTCTTGTGGCCGCCGCCCTCGTGATAGTGATGGTGGTGTCCCTCCTTGTCATGATGTCCTTTTTCCCCTTTCTCATGATGGTGGTGTCCCTTATATCCTTTGCCTCCCTTTTCACCATGGTCGGAGTGATGGTGGGAGTGGTGTTTGTGGCCGCCGCCTTTGTCCCATTTGTGGCCACCGCCGTGTTTGGAAGCTGCGGTTTCCAAATCTAGAGCTTGAGTTTCGGCAACATGAGCATCAGCAACTTGAACTTCAGCAGTTTGAGCTTCACGCCTTTGCCTGGTAATTTCCCTGGCTTCAGAGTAACTGAAGGCGCAAAGCGCCAAAAGGGCTATCACGCACAGCCCTCTAAGGCAATTCATTTTTCGATAGCCACTGAGGAACACAAATTGTGACTGATTTGCTTGAATGCGGTAGTGGCTTTTATATGAATATCCGCAACAATGGTTTTATGATTTACCACAGACAAGATTAGGGTTTTTTTATGGACACAGTGAAATTTGTATTCGATCTGTAACATTTATTGACAAACTATTTGCCTATTGCATCTTGCGGTAAAGAACTTTCACTACTTCGGACACTTTTTTTACATGATGTAAGATTCTAAATTCGTTTGGTCTGGGACAAATTTGCAGCACCTATTTTTTTTGTACAACTATCTAGTATCTTTAATAAAGCTGAGTACATGCATAGGTCAAATCTAGGTCGGGGATCTACTTGTTTTGTCACCTTTAAGTAGTCCGTGAATAATTCGATTGCAAGCTAGAAACAAGGCCTGATAGCAACATGCTTGATAGTGGCGTTTCTATAGTCGCTAAGTATTCGCTGATTTGCGGATATTAGCATTTTTTACCGAAACATGTTTAATGTTAAGGTATAGTGAGTGCACTAATGTAATTTTAATTTTGTCGTATTTTAATATAAGAATCAAAATTAGCGAGAGGATGAATAATATCTTAATGGTATATTTTTTCTTTGCAGGTGAGTTAATGCAATCTGAGATGAAGTGATTGGAGTTAAAGGTAAGACTTTTACTCATTCTATGCAAATGCAGAGAACGACTTTTTTTGCACTAATGTTGATGTTCATTGTGAGCTAGATTTTAATTTCACTAGGTAGGTCATGTTCCGTTCAACGTTGTCTACGGCTATGTCTCTCATATTTTATGTAATAAATACTATTCAACTTGTATGCTATATAATGTCTTACCAAGGTTGGGAAACGATATACACACTCTTATTTCGGCCGGGATTAAATTTATCTTCTGAGGATATGAAATTGACCATATTTTAGCTTTTTGTTTTCTTCATCGTCATAATATTTTTTTCGGTGAAAATCCTCCGATCTGTCCACCTATCGCTAAAATATTTTTTATATGTATTATTTGCCTCTTAATCTGTAGGCTTACTACTCAAAAAAATTTACTGTCTCTCTCCCTTCCGTGTCACATGAGTGACAATAGCATCATGTTTTAATTAACAATAAAATCATATGTAACGATACACCTTGTGTTCTGAAAATAACGAGTGATCATTAAAAAAGAAGTTTATCTTAAGGGAAAATCGTAAACGTAGGGCGTTGAATAAGCCATATGCTGTTTACCATTAAATATCTGCTATATAACAATTCATGAATTTATTCAACATAAGACTCATATTTCACCGCCCACCTGAAGTTTTTTTAATGATCACCCGTTACAATGTTTTTATATTGAATTATGAAAATTAATTTGCGTTTCAAAAGGGTGCCCTAGCTTTGTTTGTTCGAACAGTGGCGTTACGCTGATTCTTAGCATTAAATGTACATTAACAGCTGTTCTCTAAACTTCCGGTTTTTTAAGGAACCTCGCAGAGCAAGCCGATGTATGTATTTCTTCCAATTAACTTTTTTAATGCTGACCTGTTTAACTTACCTAAGTTCTCTAATCAAAATGGTGAGTATTGTACGAGTATTTCCACGATCCTCAGGAAGTCATGGAAAAGCAAACGAAAAAAATTTATAACTGCAACTCTTCTTCTTTCCGTTTGTAGCGGTGTTTAGGGTGTATGAGGAAATTTTGAATTAAAAAAAAATTTTAAATCATCTCATATATCACAAAAAATAATTTTTTTACTAATAAAATTTCCTTTTCAAATTTCCTCGTTTCTTATTAGAACTTCATCTAAAATCTTAAAGGAACTTTGCGATAAAGAGAGACGATTTAATCATCTCATTTCGTTGTACTATACATTTATAGGCCAAAATTCTACGCTCCAGTGGAGTCACGCATTATTATGATTTAATCTCTGTGAATGATAAATTGCCCTACTATGCATTTTTTTACCAATATAACAATCAAAAGTTGGTAATATTCAGTCAGTAAAAATCTTGATCCCATGTATGCCAGCCCAATACAGTCTTTATATGTTCATCTGTTATGGCCAGGTGAGATGAATTAATGTTTATACTCTTTGAAATATTTTCACTTATACCTCATTCGGACACGATACAATCTAATTTTAGGGAGCTGAAGAATCTCACTATCGTTTAATTAAGTTTCCTATGCACGAACATACCGTTTCTTACAGTCAAACTCGGTTACAACGAACGCGAAGAGACCAGAGATTTTGTTCGCTATATCCGAACAAGAATAACACCTAAATAATGTTCTTTGTATACACCCTGATATTTAATTCGTTAAAGGCGATCGTTCGTTATAACCCAGGTTTGCTATAACCGAGTTTGATACAATAAATGAGTTGATAGTAAATGGTACTTAACAGAACCTTTTTGCATAAGCTGAAAACAGTGTCTTAAGGCGAGAGGACGGTCCTCCAACACTGGAAGTACCTCATTTTGAAACACTTCTTACCCGCTTTTTTATGGTTCACCAATCAGTTTTGCTCTGAAGTTCAACTTGTTCAAGATATTTAAGTGAAGATTCATGTTGAAAGTAATGTTCTTTCATTAAATAAGGATATTCTGTGATTGAAGAATAATATTTTTCACACCTCCCTCGCAACATTAATCAAAAATGCAACAACAGGCTTAGTTTTCATTACTTCTTGGGTTTTGTAACATTTTCCACAGCATAACACGGGGCAATTATCCACTCCCTTAAAGCAATTTTGTTTGTTTCTTGGGGTTAACCTGCATTGTTGATTATTGCAAAAAGGAATATTGATTCGAATTTAGTACACAGTAAAAAGTAAATACGTGAGTTAGACTTTAGACATTTAAATTGCAAACAACGTAATATTAACGATCTTTTAATTAAATTTAAATCAAAACAAATATTTTGAGGTTATGATGGCATAAATGAAAGAGACATCTGCGACGAGGACGCCAATAATATCATCCTGTCTCTCTCTGTGTGTTACGGATATTCCATCCTTATCTGGCATTCGTCTGGACGTTTTGAAACTGTCTCACCTACGGCGACACATTGACCCATTTGCTTCAGAGCTATCGCTTTATTAAAGAGGCCATCCCCTTTAGCGCGCGCTAAACACTTTACAGCGGAATGTCTGGAATGTTGACGTTACATAATATTCGGAGGCGCCGTGTGTTTTCCGTTAATCTGAATTAACCTTGAACTGACCTTCGCGGAGATTGTGGAAGGAACGCGGCTATTGTAATATTAAGAAACCCTTTCAGCCTAATTTGGCTTTTAGTCTAATTTCGTTTAGCTGTTTAATTTAAACTAAAAATAAATCTAAATAAAAAAAATTATGAGAACTGTTGCAATTGCCTTTTTGCCAAGATGCAAGATTGTATTTTTTGCCTCACAGGCCGACAAACTCTCGACTGTTCTAGGAGTACTGCGAATGGCGATTTTAAGAAATTCGATGAAATGTTACGAATTGTTTCATATATGTAGTTGATAACTGAGCCGGCTGATTATTGTTCTTTACTTCTTGTACTTTCTTAATTTGCGTCGATAGATATTTTTGTAAACTCTACGAAAAGAGTAAAAGATAGGAAAATACAGTTGATCTCGGTTATAAGGAGCAGGGAGGGTGTCAGAGATTTGGTTTGCTATAGCCGAGTATTTGTTATATCCGATTCTATTTAATATATACATACATGTACATACTATTACGTTCGCCTTAAAAATTTTTACGTGTTAATTTTTCTTTTTATTTGTACAGGGTGTTCAGATTTGAAATGTTCTGACAGAAAAATCCCGTTTCCCGGCAAGATAGGGAAAAAGTAGCATACATGTCAAGAGCTTAATTTTTAAGAAAATAATAATGGCAAAAACCGTATTTCGATATTTTTACATTCCACGGCGCTAGAGGGCGGTTTTCAAATTTCGGCCATTTTCATCATTCCTTATAACTTTTTTGTTTACGATAATATTGAAGTAACACAAAAACTTTCTTAAGGCACTTTTTCGATGTGATGCCAGTGGCGTACTCAGTTTTTTGCTACAGCGTATCGTTTTGTCAAAAACCGACATAACTTTTTTATTTTAATCGAAAATTACAGTCGGTTATGATTTCAAAAATGTCCATTTTAAACCATTTTCATCTATGTAAGTATGTCTATTGTTATTTTCAAAAATAAGCGATATGTTTGAATTTTCTTAAATTTCTCCAACTGCATTTAGTTCTTTAATACCGTTATCTCAATTTAAATTGTAATGTTGTGGTCTACACTCTTCGAAGTTATTATAATTTTGTAAATTATTTGTTAATTGCCTAAACAGTCTTCTATCTGGTAGATGTCGCTCGGGATAGATAATTAAACTTTAACTCACACGCTGCTAGTGGGTTTTCCTTTGACAATATGAAACACTTTATCGTATCATATTTTTCAGAGTTATCTATCATTTTTACTCGAAAAATCGGCATCAAATCGACACTAAATATTTAAAATTTTGACGCAAAAATTAAAACATATAAAATAAATAATGTTACTTGACGCCAGAACTATCTCGAATATAAACACAAAAAGTCTGAATACCCTGTATATAATTACTTAAAATTTATATACCAGTTAAAAGAAAAAAACGCAAAAAGAACACTTCTGTGTTATTTGCACCTATGTAATATCGATATAGTACAACATATTACTACTATATACAAATTTACTATTTATTTTGTACTGTAGAGTGGTCAGTCAATTTATTTTGCACTTGGTTTTTAATTGGAGAATGTCTTTCAATATAGCCATATAATTTGTCGAAAATCGGTGGTAAGCAAATCGTTATCAATTTTGTTATACTCTCCTAGATCGACATTATTATGCTTCTTAAGCCACTCTGACAATGGTACGTCCTCTTCGTCATCTTGATCTACGAGTTCTTCTTGTCCAAAATCCAAAATTGCGCCAAATTGTCTACGATTGACTTCATGGAGATTCCCTGATGTCCAGATTATCCCAATAAAAAAAAACTTAAAACACGACTTATAAATTTTTCAGGGTTGTCTTTCTAATAGACATTAGTTCATTGTACCCAATCTGACCAGCAAATTCTTCATCGAAAAGGGTTCGTTAAAATCGTGTTTGAGTGCACTTATATATTATATGTATTTATATCTTCCTTAATTATATCTTGCATCATTCAGGTAGAATACGTATGTAGTGACTGCCTGTTCGATAGTCAAATATGATACGCATAATTAGTACTGGTGAAGAGAAGATATTGAGAAACAACATGAACTTTCCAGAGTTTTAACGTTATCCAAATACAATATAACCAACGTAAGTCAAATTTCCAGAATTTAACGATTGAACCACTGGAGTGCAATGCTCTCGTTTCTTTTTCCCTGAGTCGAGATAACATGAGTTGTATGGAATATTGACCTATACTGTTATCCCCTTTCCTGTGAGTCTATCTCTCATCATTAAAATGACATTTAAAACAAGTGAATTTTTCTACGCACATTCCTCCACATAACACATCAACATGAATGCTGACAATATTTGGCTTAAAAACCTAGATTCTTCTTCTTCTTCAATCCCATTACAGTACAATAGTCTACGACCATGTTCTCATCGACCTTAATTCCTCGAAGACAAGTTGCATTACCAATCTTTAGCCCGATATCGCCATATGCATTTATTGTTCCACATCAGTCTTGGGCAATGCGTACAACGTTGTCCCATTAATGGCTTCATTAAAGACTAAAATAATACAGTGAGTTGCTTTAGAAATACAAGCATACTTCTATGGTAGAAATTATAGAAAGCAGATTCATATTATCATAATCATGCAAAACGTTCACGAAATCGAGGATGTGTGTGTGTGCTTTTGACGTCAGTCTGACGTCAAAAGGTGTTATTTTCTATGGTTCGTTTACCCCATGATTGTACATGTTCGTGAGAACTTGAGGCTCTTAGACTTAGGTCAGGTGGAACAATTGTAAGAGAATGCACGTAGATTTCATGGAATTCTGCATTGACGCAGAAGGAAAATAGTACATATGTTGTGTGTAATTGTATCAATATCCACCCATCAAGAACATAATAAATCAGGGCTTGATTTAAAAAAAAAATATTTATTTTTTAAATCAAAACTATCGGAAAATCGTTCAAATGTTGATAATTACATGACACATGAAAACTAAAAAACCTGGCGAAAATTACTGAGAAATTCTATGGTTCAGAATCGATAGCTTTGGTGGCTATAAGTGATTCTCTAATCCTTGTACAATATATAAACTTTCCTATACTATTAGTTTAGGAGAAAGCCAAAACGAATTCTCGAAATTGCAATAAATATGATTTTCATGTCCTTACTAGGTTCCATAAACTATGTAGTTTTTTCTCTAACACATTGACATTTAGAACTGAGTTTCCCTAGAAGCTTCAGGTCGGACAAGGTTTATTTCAGGGGATTCGTAATATCTGAGTTTCCTTAACATGGACTTTACGTCTTGTACCATCACTAGTGCTCCGATTATTTCCGGAAAGTTGTTTGTAAACAGGAATTTTTTGAAAGAACTAAGAATAAGAACCTTCTAGAGGCGTGTACGATATAGCTAAGTTATTGGTAGTTTCATAATTTGCCTAGTTTAATAAAATAACAGTATTACTACATAGTGATTCTTTTAGCTGTGTTCGTCATCGTTAAGTTTACTTTCGCAGGGAATCATGAACAATAGTATATGGGGCAATTAGTACTGAAAATAACACGTGGCACGTGGGTAATATTTTATTGATAGAGGTCTGAGACGAGTACTTCATATTGAAGTCAGATTAACCCGAGCTAACTTTCAAAATGTTTCATTTCAAACTTTGGGGTGTTGGCAACCTCAATTAATTAAGAACTTAAAATGCGTTCCTCAAAATTTCAAGTAACCACTTCTATTTTGTTTTGAAAACTTGAAGTTCGTGATTCCACTTTAGGAACTTTATCGCTTTTTTTATTTAGAGCTTATGGTTAGTTCAACTTCGCGAATTAAGTCTCCCTCAGTTAGAAATTTCTCGATACAAATTCAAAAATCTATATTGCTTCGAGATTTGAGGCTGATTCATGCTTATTCTACCAAATAGAAAATTGACTGTACTTTAGAAGTTCCGGAGGAAATTGCATATTCTTTTAGATACAAATTCTAAATTTCTGATTTTATTTTGAGATCTATTAAGGAAAATTTCAATTAAGTTGACTACGTTAACCGGAAAAAAAGCTTAATTCAATGGGATTTACAGTGTTAACTTTTGTTTTGAAAACTTTTCTCATTTGTCTTCATATTACATTTAAAACGAACAAAAAAAATTTGCTTCATCATCATCCTATGGTTCTATGACAATCGGCTGAATCATGCTGGAGTGATAAGGAAAGTAGCCATTAATAAATTTTGAGAAAAAAAATCCGAATCAGGAGCGGGTCTGCGCTACTGATTGCTGATACGTCCACAGTACGTTCAATTGGGTTCTACCTCTTCATCATCATATACATTCGAGATTCCCAGCGGTACGCTTGCGTTGGTACCAGTCGGAAATTCGAGGCAACATGTGTTGCCGCCGTTCGTCTAGTTGAAATATTTGGTTGCTTTTCCGACGTAAACTCGTATTTTATTAAACAAACAGCCATGGTAAATGCGTCTAGTGTTAGATAGACCGGAACCGCATCTCATAGTGAATAATCGTCGTTTCGGTTAGTGGGGTTTTTGCATTTTAGTGTTGTGGAAACAGTTGCTCAAGATCAGTTGCAAAAGATGTAGCAGTTGCAAAGCATGGCCAATTAACTTTTTTTGGCGTGGAATTCGCCAGTAACTAGGTCGACGCTGGCTTGGCTACCTGAAATAGTAATGTCAATGATAAACGACGCTTTGAACTCTGGCAACTTGAACGGGAAAGACGTGGGAACCACTCAGCCGAAGAACAAACTGTGCCTCGAGTTGTACCCAGATGGACGTCCCGCAAACAAGACCAATAGCAGTTCCTGCGGAGATAGCAGCTTGAACTCACCAGCGATCACCTGCTCACCATATCCCTGTGTTTTCAGTGAAGATCAAGATGGTAATCTCAGAGGTATTTTTGATCATAAGTTCTTCCCCGTTGGTTCATCATTATGCAACAAAACGTAGATTCATGTTTTATAGTGAATAAGCTAAATTTGGTTCGTAGTGGCTTGAGTAAACAATGAACAAGGTCTAATTAAAGCATTTTGTGAAAATGGTTTTACTAAAAATATAATTTCATTATCATTTCGGATTTCAGTGTTCATGTAATATAGTGATATGCTTATGATAGTGATTGACTATAGTTTGACGTCGCACTGGTTGAAAAATAAAACATCAAAATTTCAAAAGAGGCGATAATATTAATTTATCTTCAGTTCGTTATCCTCACTCAGTAGCAAGGCAGATAATAAATTATTTCCATTTTTACCAATTTTTTCCTTCACACGTTAAAGTTAACGTGCACAATTTCTTTGCCGTTGAATACCCTATTTATTTGAGTCACCCCGTATTGATTTTCAATAATTAAAACTTTTCGTTGCTTGTGTTATTGCCTGTAGAATTTAAAGCAAAAAGACCTGCGATATGAAACACAAATTGTTTATTAGATCGGCTTCTTCTCGCTGGTTTAAAAAATAATGAATATCGTGGCCTCATCTCTAACCCTTTCTGACCCAATCGCATTATTTACATTCCATAAGCCCAGTGCGTAAAGCTGGAGTCTTATGCTCTCGATGTCCGACGTTCGAGGTCCGAAAAACGGCCATTCTACCTACTGACGTTACACATTTGTCATGACCGTAAGGACGCTTTTATTCGGAGCCTTATGTTGCTCTTCAACCGCTGTCGTTCTTGTCTCTACGTATGTTCATGTCATTTCTTCCGTTTAAGCATTTGAGATCCTGATGATTTGTTACGATTCTAAAAGCGCCTTTTTCAAGCAAACTAAGAATAAAATTCTTCGAACTTCGAGCTTCAGCCGCGTGAGACGTGCGGATTATTTTTTTTCTCTTCATGGCATTTGACCAAACGTTTTTAAACTCTCACAGTCCTCAGTTTTTCAAATAAATACGGGAGGAGGCAAATGGAAGTGGTACTCAGTCGTACTTAGTACTTAGTGTAATTTAATATTTACCAGAAAATGTATTAAAACGAGATAATCTTATAACTTGCTGTTTATCATGTTGCAATAAAACGATTATGAGAATTAAATTAGGAATCATCCGATCAGAATCAATTATCCAATGGGAATGATTAATAATTTCATGGTTTCATTCAGGATGGCAACATCGACTGATGTATTGAATAGGATGTAATAAATCTTCTACAACCTTTTGAAAAGGTTGACAAATATATATGTATACATATAACCAAATGTTAAGACGAGTTCTAATTAATTCGGGTTTACTATGTACGCAGGTACTACAAATGGTTTCCCGACCATTTAAATTAAAATAGCTTAAAATTCTTAACAAATTTGTTTTTAACTTCTTCGGCTGCTCATTCTTTCAGACGAAAACATCATTTTCATATTCCTTTCACGTGATTGATCAAAGTCGAGTGTATAAATGAAGGATTTTCCACTTTTATTTCCTCATTATTACATTTTCTTTTCGGTTCACTATCGACAAGTTATTTCATTGTACGCAAAATCATTCATTAATAATGTACGATTTTGTATTAAAGCATGAGTTTGTGTGCGATTCAATTGGTCTGACGTCGTCTTTTCTGTTTGCATTTGACCACACCACACAACACCCAAGTATGCTTGGACATTACCATCTGCCGCTCGTGATGGTTTCGATTTGTCACATAGAGGTGTCCAGTCTCGCTCGTCCAATAATTACATTTAAAAGTACCTCGACTTTTAAATATAAAATAAAAATGTTCTTTTTTATTTTTCGCGTTGTTTTGAAGGCAAAAATGCTGTAATTGACATATACTATGCTTATTAAGAGGCGATTAGTAGTTTCGACCTTATAAGCAATATCAACGTCGATTAAAACTTATTGATTATTGATCGCTGTCATTAACAAATTTGTTCGTCAAATAACTATTTCGGCTTTATATTACTCGGAAAAGCAGAAAGTCGTCATTTCTGAGTCCGCCTGCGACTCGAATTGGTAAAAGTCAGGTTCATGGGCGAAGTTTGTGTATACCAGGTGTTCAATTTTTCCTGTCAAGACCTCTGATTTCTTTCAGATTATTGAAATTCCCAATATAGGAAACACACACAAATAATCTTTTTTTATGCTGTGAAATATCGAATAATTAAAATACACATGCGTCGAAAGTTTTGAACCCCCTGATATATCCACACCCGGAAAAATTGCCAGTTTGCTCTGTTTTTCGATTAACTGGAAAATCTGTGTTTTGATCGTTTTGCCGCAAACTGCCTATGACTGTAACTAACTTATTGATAACTTCAATAAATTCATCCACAGATTTGGATGCATTGTTGCAATTGAGAATGCTCCTGGAGCTCAAGTTGCAACTTCTCAATGGGACTTGGATCCACCGAATTAACTGCCCATTCGAAACTTGTCAGCTTGAACTGTCTAGCTCGCTCAAAGTCATATTTTTTTAAAACTTGTCAAAGGGAAAGGAAAAATACTAATATTGTGTAAGGAATTCACACTTCTTGGTTTGATAGTACGATTTAAACTAAAATCTATATCTACTTCTTTAAAGCCCAGGTTAACCTGTCTGAATTTGTCTGTAAATTTTTTCATCAAAAGGGTCTGCTGAGTATGTGTTGTTCATGTATCTCCCAGGTTTGGTACGTCTGAAGGGTCCTTATTACGAGATTCTCGGCTAGATATTGGATAGCCCATGGCCCCACTGATTGTAGTTGTAGTGTTTTACATTGAAAAAGTCGTTGGAACCTGGCCGAGCCAATGGAGGTACATCACTATACCGACATCAGAGTTAACTCCAAATCTAGGTCTGTTGCCCCTCTCCTGCCAGGTGGTCCCAACCTAATTTCCTTCTTTCGCTTCAAGTTCTCTTGTTGCTTCATCAACTATTTCGCTACTACTAACTATATATTACCTCGTTAAGTATTCGTGAAGTTTATTCTCATCTCTATGTAATTTGGACACAGAGAAGTTTGCTGATTCTCGCCAGTTCAAAAATCAATCACAATTTGTTCGTTAAATTACTTAAACGATAAACCTAGGTATGCCAAGCATAAGGATATCTTTTCAGACAAACACTGCTGTACAGCCTCTCCCAAGACTTCTGACGTTGTTTGTATTTGATTAACATAACAAACTGAAGAAATAATATGTTGCTTAATTAAGATTGTATTTTAACGCATACATTAAATTATATCGTTTATAAGTTGCGTTAAATCTGGATATGTTCTGCTATGCATAGGCATACAAAACCGGTTATTAATTTAGTAAATCGGTTTATTAAAATCACCCTCTTTTATCTTTAAAACCTCGTCATTCTCAAGCTGTTCAAGTGTTCAGGGATATGAGAATTTTATAATTACGTTAAAACTTGAAACGTCAGCCTGGTGAGTATTGCTTCAGACGTATCCCATATGAGTGACGTGCTATGTTTCACTCTAGGTCACTGTTTAATTTACATATAAATGTCGTGTTTTTGCGGTTTAGGCTCTAATCTAATTTAAATTTAACGCTATTTGGGCACGACTATTCACTAAAGAGGAATGTGATATGATAATTCGGGAAATGTGCAAACGCTTTCTCTCACAAATACCACTGGTGATTAATATGGAAGGCTGCTTTAATTCATAGTTAGCAATAAAATATTGTTTTGTCTTTCAAGTGGTAACTACCAAGGTATCGGGAATTTTAGGATATTCGATCAATATTACTACGGAAAAACCAGATCGGAAAAGACGCGGGGGAGGTAAGGCTGTAAGGATGCAAAACATGTTTGAGTGTTGATCCCCCAAATGGTTTTCATGGGTCCGCAACACTCAAAAACCACTAGGTCAAATGTGATCTACATAATTTAAATTCGATTAAACCTTAACAACAACTGCATGAAAATAGACCATTTTTCTAGCTGATTCTCATGCCCTGGTTGGAACGAGTAGTCCTACCTTTTTTCGCAAATTGCCTTCATACATTTTAACCAAATCGCGATGTGTGATTGACGTCAGTTGGGTATATAAATACAACGTTACAGTGGTTTGGTCAAGGAATTTTTCCTCCTAAATGCGAAGATACTGTAACAAGGTAACTACTACTTTTTATTGGGATTATAATCATAAAACCGCAAAATTTTACATCATTATGCAAATTATTGAAAATGTGGGGTGTTTTGCTTACGTGGAATATACTCAACTATGTGGGGAAATAACACTTATAATATAACTCGACAAGGTTTTACTCAAAGCTGTGAGGGAATAACGCAATCGTAACCAGTAAGACTTGTTAATGGTTGCAGGCTTCCATGTCGTATCGGTCGCGACCTCCTTTGAATTGTTTATAACGATTGTATTATTATTAACTTATAAACTTTGGACTTGGAGATTCCACTACTAACCAAAGAAATGTTAGGTCAGGAAAAGTTCAAAGCAAATAAAACACATACACACACTTGTATCTTTTCGTTACAATGCTTAACGATTCCTCAGATTTTCTCATAGATGGTAAGGTGTTTCAAATAACGTTTTCAGACTACAACCTACGAACTTCGAGAACGCCCTCCCCAGCGTCCCCCGCAACATCCCCCAGGGGTTCTCCAAGAAATTCACCAAGATTCAACAGAAGCAGATTGTCGTTTAGACGTAGTCAGAGTCCTGGAACCCCTCAGCATCCGGGCAGCCCTATTTTAGGGGGTCGTAGAGGATCTTATACGGGCTACGAGCAATATCAAAAAAGTCTATTGGAGGTACCGTATTACGCAGAATACGGAGATCCCAGTTCAGATGACCTTAGTTCAGAATGGGAGTCCGAAAGGGACGAACCTGTTAGGCACCAAGAGCGGGGAAAGGTTTGTATATGACGTAATAATACGGGTCTACCAGCGTCACCTAAATGGTGATTAGTATGCAAATCAATAAGTCGTTCTCTGTATGTGAAGTTGGTTTATAATAGAAGGAAATTATTTATCATTTTTAGACTAACGTTAAATTCATTTTCAGAGTTCCGGTTGGAGAAAGTTGCGGAATATAGTGCAATGGACGCCATTTTTTCAAACCTACAAGAAGCATCGATATCCCTGGGTCCAGCTGGCCGGTCATCAGGGAAATTTCAAAGCAGGTCCTGACCAGGGAACAATTTTGAAGAAATTGTGTGTGAAAGAAGAAAAATGCTTTCAAGTAAGCTTCTACAATGGCACATTCAGGCATTCAAAAAAAAATCTGGTTATCCAAATAACCGAGATATTGCACTGTCTTAGTCACATCTTAGATAGCAACAATCCAAGCTTTATGGCCTTTAAAGAGTTTCCATCATAAAATATAAAACCAAATAATACATTTTTTACCTTTAGAATTATGCTTCTATAAAACTGCTTAAAATTTTAAACGTCCTCTTTAAAAAGTCTTCCATATTATTTATAAAATCAGTTTTAGTGCTCCTGAATCTTATTTCGCTGTATTTCATAAACAATTCCTAAGAGAATAATACTTTTCCTTTCAATTTTGACAAATTTACCTAGCAATATTAACAATTTGACAGGTAATCAATAAATCGTCAATATATTTGTAATCTGCCAATTTTTGGCGAATGCCCCAATTTACCATGAACTTTCAGCGTTCTTTTCACCCATAACAATCATCCTAGGTATTAATGACAGACGTTCTTCGGCCCTATGTGCCAGAGTACAAGGGCCTAGTCACCAGTGACGATGGTGAATGCGAATATATCCAACTCCAAGACCTTCTGGGAGATTTTATATCTCCCTGCGTTATGGATTGCAAAATTGGAGTGAGAACATACCTGGAAGAAGAGCTCGCGAAAGCAAAGGAAAAACCCAAGCTGCGGAAAGACATGTACGAGAAAATGTGCCAGATTGATCAAAATGCTCCAACTGAAGAGGAGCATAGAGTGAAAGGGGTTACGAAGCCGAGATACATGGTATGGAGAGAGACAATATCGTCAACTGCCACTTTAGGGTTTAGAATAGAAGGTATTAGGAATGCGGATGGGACGAGCAGTAAAGACTTTAAAACCACGAAATCTAAGGATCAAATTATTGAGGCATTTGACAGCTTCACTGATGGATTTCCTCATGTAGTGGTAAGTTCATTATACCTCTAAAATAAGATACTGACGAAACGTTGTTGCAGCCCAAGTACATACAAAGACTGAAGGCCATCAAAGCTACTCTTGAGCAATCAAGATTTTTCCAATCTCACGAGGTATGTGTTTCGGCTCAAAACCATAAATATCTAAAGTTCCAATCTCATAGGTAATTGGCAGTTCTCTGCTCTTCGTCCATGACCGATACAACGCAAATGTGTGGCTGATCGATTTTGCTAAGACAATAAAACTGCCGAACAGCGTGGTGATCTCACACAACTCCAAATGGAAAGTGGGAAACCATGAGGATGGCTATTTAATTGGAATCAGCAATCTTATCAAATTATTTATGGCAGTATTAGAGCACCAACCTATCAGCGTCAGTCTGCCTCTGTCTCTGCAAGCTTCTCCTGAAATGTTGACCGACGTGGACAAGAAGAACCAGAAGGGCAATTTGGACAATTCTTAGTTTTTGACAATGAACAGTGTCTGATTGCCAGCGTTTTCTTGAGCGGTGCTGAAACTTCGAGTGTTGGATGCTGTTGGGAGCCTCTATATGTTATTTATTTATTTGTTCTACTTAATAAGTAATGAGATTACATAGCAAAACAGGAAAGTTTGAGCTTTAGAAATGTTATTTTCTAGTTGTAATTTCAAGTTGCAACTCGTAATGTCTTCCAGCCATTAGCAATAAGTTCAAATTTTGTGTGTATGAAAATTTTAACTTATAAAGAGCAACTTGTTTTCTATTCGTTGTTTGATTTTGAAGAGCAATCAGCTAAAGATGTGTCCCTCAAAAATATTTTGGTGAAAGGATTAGGTTATTTTAGTGTGTATTCCTGCAACTGAGTTTTTGATTGTCAAAGTATCACAAATGGAAAAAATTATGAATATAAGCAAAGCGCAATGGAGACGTTTGAAAGATAAATAAACGAAATCTTACAGACCTTAAAACCCAATCTTCTAATCCCAACATAATTCATCGAACATCATTTGAGGACAGAGTGAGCTTTCAATTACATTTCTACCCTCGATTTTTCTCATTCAACTAGGTAGCAAAACTATAGAGGTAGAAAATCTAAAGTGTAAATCGGACTTGCGCAGAAATATTTTTGTTAATGGTGTTGCCCCAAAACCTGCTTCATCTACCTTTGGATGTCGATGTAAACACAGAAATGAAATTTCCTTGCTAATGGATTGGCGTGCCTTTACACAGCATGTGGTAACAATGAACATACTAATGGAGAAAATAGTAGAAATTGTACATTTAGCTTCTCCAAAGTAAGTTGATTGTTTTCTTATGAAAAGATTGTTGTCCAGTAAGAACCTGGAAACAGTGCATTGCGTAGGCTATGTTGGTCTTCCAAAGGTCATTGTCAATGCATCTCGTTCTTTACTCATTACATGTTTCTATTCTCTATAAATAAGGAAGGAATCTAGGTAATAAATTATATTACTTAATGAAGCTCAACATATACAGGGTGTAACGTAAGTAGGGGTTTTCCTTTTAACACGACATAGATCTAAAAAACCAAGCAATATTTTTATGTAACATTTTTTCAAAATCTCAAAAACAACCGAAATGTGCGCCTATGAAAGTTTTAGAAAGTACTATATCTCAGGTACTACTCACTCTGAGACTGGTTACAAAAGGTGTTCGAAATTGTCTTCATTGGTTTCATTTGCACAAATTGTTGCTCGCTTTATCCACGATTCTGTGCATGCTGTTAGAATAGATGGTTTTCTTCTAATTATTTCTGCAGCGTCCTCTATCCGTTCACGCAATTCTTTCACTGTGTCAATTTCACTCGTAAAAGTAAACTTTTCATATAACCCTACAAATAAAAATCACATGGATTAAGGTCTGGTGATTTTGCGGGTCATCTTATTGGTCTGTTGCGATCTATCCACCTGTTAGGATATTGATCATTTAAAAGTCCCGCATTTCGCGCTTAAAATGAGGTGGAGCACCGTCATGTAAAAACCACATAGACTGTCTAACATTTAAAGGCACCTTTTCAAGAAGTTCAGGCAAATTATGTTTCAGAAAATGAAGATAGTCAAATCGTCGTTTGATCTGGAAGACAAAGAGGTCCGATAAGCATGCTATTATCCATGCCGGCTCAAACATTTAAAGAAAATATCTGTTGGAAATTAGTTCGGCGAATAGCGTGAGGATTCTCCATTGCTTATACGTGCGTATTTCGAAAATTATTTATTCCGTTACGGGTAAAAATTGATTCATTTTTTACCAGAATAAACTTAAAGACATTTTTATTTCGAGCGGTTTCCTGTAAAAGCCACTCACAAAAGTATACTCTTAGGAGATGGTCTTCTGACATTACCGCTAGAACTCGTTGCACGTGATAGGGATAAAGTTGGTTTTCATTTAAAATTCTCCATATTGCCATGTGAGATGTAGGAACTTGCTCTGCGATTCCTCTAGGACGGGTAGTTGGATTGTCCATCTAAGACATGCTCCTCAATGGGTGTCATTCCAGGTGGCCTAGGCCTTCCAGCATGTCCACCATACATCGCTGCTAGGTTTCCGGTTTCACGAGCTCTTCCAACAAGATCAACACATGTACGGGCTGCAGGACGAAGTCTTCCAGGAAAGCGCTCAGCATACAACCGCGAAGCTGCGACGATTCTGGTGACACTCCTCGTATATCAACAACATGCCCACCAATTCGTGATTTGAGTAATTATGGGCCATTGTCAATTTAATAGCACCAATAGTGATTGTTTATCAAAATAACACCTGGAGCTAAACTTCACGACTGATTTTCAAGCGGCTGTGAGCAAATTGCATAAAAACAGTAAACATTAAATGTTTTTTACGTTTTTACAATGGCTGATAATTTTTTGCGGGACATTTTATTTCCTTTACGTTGAATTACTATTTTATTGAGGAATGGATTTAGATTTTATCTAAAAATGCATTAAAACTCATCTGCGCACATTTAGTTTTTTTTAGATTTCGAAAAAACGTTATATAAAAATATTGCTTAGTTTTTCGAGATCTATGTCGTGTTAAAAGAAACCCTACTTGTGTTACACCCTGTTTAAAGAACGTGCATTTTCAATTTTTATCAAATTTTCATATGATATTTTATGGTAATGTATAACGTGGATGGGTGGATGCCAGTTTTCTCTTTCGCTGGAAGAGAATAAGAGAACGTTCACAACATCGTTATGGCAATTATCCTACATGACTTATATACGTACATGGGCATTTGTGCTTAATTTTTCTGCATTTTATTCCGACGACTCCATTTAAGGTTCTTACCTATTGGCGTAAGATTTTCCTTTGTAAATTACGAAAGAAAATTATTCGATGGAACTGACGCGAAATTCAAAATTCACTCTTTTGAAAATCTTGCATTATGCGTCAACCAATGAGATATGACGAAGAGCAGAAGAGGCTCCGAGTTAATGTCGCAATCCTTGATGTACTGATGCCCACCTTCGAAAGCGTTTCTCGATTGATCATATGAGAAATGGCTTTATAAATTTATCTATATTCTAATGCACCTATCTTATGTGATATTTCTTTCTTATCTTCGAAGATATATAACTTTCTGTGTTGCAGCACATCAGCTGAGAGTTTGTTACAAAATAATATTATTCCGGAAAATGAGTGTAAGTACAGTGCTGTAACTGTGCTCAGCAAAAAGAGAACTGGTGATTATAGGTTCTGTGTCGATATTAGTATTTTAAACTGAATTGTCCTCAAGAATAATCGTCTACTTTCCATTATTAAAGAATAAATTGATAGTTCGAAGGGCCAAGGTTTCTTTTCGGCATTACATTTAAAGAGTGTTTCTTTGTATGTTGATGTGATATTGATGTGGAGGTAATAAATACCTATTCTTCGTAATTGATACTAAATGGCCATTTCAATTTCTCGAGATGTGGCTTGACCTCAAGAATAGTCTTTTTGCTGATATGGCTCTGAAACATTAATTGAACAGAAGTGACTCAATTTAAATCCAATTTTACATCGGTGATTTAATGGTTGCTGTCGTCACTATGGGGAAGAGTTTATAGCCTCTTAAGCAGTTTATTGCCACCTTCTTGATTAGTTTGGTGAAAACTGCAATCCAAAGATGCAAAATTGTTCTACAAAGGCAACATATTGAACTATGCAACTTATGGCGCATACAGGGTTGACAACGCAACCTGTAGATTAGAAGATTTTTGACTTACCACTATCGTAGCCCTATGAAATTTAGTTTCAGTCTAAAAACGACTATTTTAAATCCAAGTGAAATATTTTCAAAATGGTGGCAGTTCTGGTTATACTGGAAGTAACTACGAATTTCATTGTTTTAAATGGAATTCCCAAATTTTTTCGTCATTTTTGTATTCCCCGTTAAGTTTTAAGGGGAGGTTTATGTAAAGTGTCTTTGAAATTTACCGTTTCCGAGTTGCATCGGAAAAATTTCTAATTTTGTCGAATGCGAAGTCCAACATAAATCGGTACCGTAGATTAACCATTGCGAATTTTGGAATCAGTGTTCTGTGCCTCAAAAAAGACCTAATTAGCTACGTTTTGACGTATTTCAATTTGACAAAAAGGCCGCTGCAATTACCGGAACATGCCTTCGAATTTGCATTATTTCATATCTCAGTAACTTGCTTATTGGGTAATCGCATATATAAATGGGACATCCTGTATCTTAAAACATTTTCAATTCTAAAATTTAATTCTACATCAAATATTATTAAATCCTTATTTTCCCTGAATTATCCCTGGATCGATCCTGTGCAGGGTATCTCGTCTGAAATAAGCAAATTATTGACATATGAAGTTAAGCAACTTCGGCGGCATGTTTCGGGAGTTGTGGTAGACATTTTACCAAACTAAAATATGTCCAAACGTAGTTTATTAGGTCTTCTTTGAACTTCAGAACACCAATTCCAAAGTTAACGGCGGTTAGCGCACAATAACGAATTCCGTGGGATCTTGCAGCTGTCAAAATTTTTAAATATTCCTGTGGAACTCAGAGACGGTACATTTTAGACGTGAAACTCTCTTCATAAACTGGTCATGAAATTTTGCGAGAAATTTCAAAATGGCCAAAAAATGGGGGGTCTCGTTTAAAATAACGAAGGTTGTAGCTACTTCCTGTGCAATCGAAAATGCCACCATTTTGAAAATATCTTACTTAGATTCAAAATAGTCGATTCTAGGCTGAAACTCAATGAAACTAGACTACGATAGAGGAAAGTAAACAAATTCGAATGAACCTGTTGCGTGGCCAATCCTGTATTGGCAGACACATTCTCTATCCAAACTCGCTGCAATATTTCCAAAATTTCTGGATAAATTTAAAACGAATTTTGCGTCGTTTCTCAAATGAACTCCTCGTGGACGTCTTTATATCATAGACACAAAAAAGGTCTATTATGTTTCAGGTTATATTACGTAAGTAGGTTAGTTTCCCTCGTGAGTTCTACGGGCCAGTGATATCTTGTGAAAGTCAAAAAACCGGATTTCTATAACTTCCTGGCCCATCAAACGTTATCCGTTAAGACATGATTGGTTTACAAGCTCTCTGCTGAAAACTCCCTAAAGTTGGAGCTTATCTAATTTTCGACAGATGTCTGTGTTGTAATAGATTACATGTAGTTTGGAAAGGTTCTGGTCGATTCAAATTCCGCGCGTGCTAAATGCCTTTTTGCAAGCGATCAGGGGTTGGAAATAATCTCAGAAAATCAGTGTTTAACGTTACTTAAATCGCTCTAAGACACTTCTTGCCTGGAATTAAAGTACTACGACTGGGCTGCAACAAAAGGGCAACTTGCCACACCTCAAACTAATCAAAGTAAAGTCCAATATAACATCCTATCATTATTACGGTAGAAATCGCTTATATGAGCGGCACTAATTTTTGGGCAACCAAAACCCATTGAACGACATGCTATAATGCTTTGAATAAAAAGGTAGTAAATATGCGGAAACGGTCTGTGATCCATATGACGTTAAATTAGATACCGGAAAGAGACGCGGGGGGATTACCAATTGTTATTAGTAAAAAGAATTACATGTAAATGAGGACACAGTGTATTCGACTTATCGTTATATTTTTATACGACAAAATCCAGACGTTTTACACATAATTAACTCACTTTTTTAGGCATTCATTTCGATCCAAATCAATAAATCACGTTTTTTCTTACGCAAACACTGCCAATGATTATAAAGCCCATGGAACAAAAAAGTGTTAGTTGAATGAAGTCGAATTAGCTTGTACCCGCTTAGGGGAGATATGCCTGAGCGCTTAGGGTGCGACTACACGTATGTAACAATTCAAACGATAATCGGTCCAGATTCATTTTTCGGCTCGAATTTTCCTGAATCAGTCGCGCATATAACCTTTACTCGATTACTCCTCGTTCAAAGGACCTATTCCGTTTCGAAGTAAGCCGGTTGAAACATTAAGCCTCTAATGGGATTATAGAGGTATGGTCCTTCACTAAAATAACTCTATAATCTAACCAATCCGTATAGAGTGTGTTCGACTATAACATTTGATCATAGATGATCTTTATTACAAGTTTGAGAGAGTGCATTCAGGTAAGTTTCAGTTTGAGATTCATTGGGTTATAACAGCAGTTTTATAGCACGCATTTACACACGTAATTTTCCAATTTGCATATTTGAAAATGCAATGAAACCCAAAAAAAATCACATTAATCCTAGCTGTTCTCGATCGCTTAGTCAGTCAATCACAAAATGATCAACGTAGCTGCTCTAGTAGTAAATTCATCTAGTTTTATGAAAATTTTAGATATGTAGTAAACTATGTTTAATTCTTCTTCGTGGTAAGCGTCAGAAGCGCTAAAGGTTCGGGAGATTCCGGAGCACTAGCAATATAGAAAATATTTAGGTACTGCTGCCCCTTTAGAGCTATAAAGAAATATCTCTGAATCGTAAAGATGGACGAAACCGAACAATAAATAACAAAAATAAAATTTGGGTGGCAATCAAAAATACACGGTTTGAAATTATTCCTACTTAGAACAGCTTTCAAACCTGCTCAGAGACTGGAAGAATTTTTAACAATTATCAGTTGTTCGAAGGGACAACGTTAATAGAGGTGGATATATTTGGAGGTCAAATTTATATACCTACGTACGTAATCGTATTGCATGGCTTAAAAAGCTCTCTGTGTTACCATGTCCAATTAGCACTCGTCATCTTCAAATCGGCTTCGAACGTGGCCTCGTCCGTAAAAAACCGTTCTGTAACAAGTCACTTACTGGACTTGTGACGTAAACCATTATAGCCATATGTAGGTGGTTAAATACAAATGATTACGAATGCCTTTTTAATAGTTTAAACATGTGCCTGGTGAGTAGCAAGTGAAGGTCTTTGAGCTTGTCTTTGATTTGGGTCATGTTCTTCTTGCTGCATTGTTCGTGATTATTTTCGAATAATAATTATTGAAAAGTCATTTTTATTTGTTAATATTTTGCGGTTTTTTCGGGTTTGGCCGATTTGGGACCTCCTTTTTTTCTACGCATTTTTAGTTATATATCATTTACTTAGTTCATGTAATTCTTAAGGAATGTGGAATCCTTCGTTAATGTGTTGGTCCATGCCATTTACCAAATTTTTGTTAGACTTCCAACAAAATCTTGTCAAACTAGCCTTCATTTGCTTTTAAATCTTAACATTTTATTTTGTAAAACACATGTGAAATCGACCTAAACATTTCCCCATTGATTGGATAATAATTTGGCCCTATCCATTAAGGAAGTTTGTTTGGGACTTTTTCGACTTTTCGAGCATTTTTATCAGTTACAGGGTCAGAGCTTTGAAACATTAAGGAAGCGAAAAGGCTTTAGTAGTTTGTACAAAAAATGTCTGACACGCAGTTATCTACTCAAACCCCTAGTGAGTTGATCATTGAGCTCTACCTATTAGACTTAATCAAATTCACCAACTTATCATATTCCGCCGCAAATGTAGTATAGTACATACATATGTAGTATTTAGCGGATTCTTCGTTTCACTGGTTCGTGAGATCCCTATGTTGGACGACGAATTTGTAATGCCATGTAAATGGGCTATTATGTCTCTCAGCAGCTAGGGTTCTATTTCTTTTTTTTTGTGTGAATTCACTGGCAGTTCGGTAATTCTGCGAACTTGAAGTAGCTGTTCCTTTTGGTGATTTACTATATGTATATAAGCACATAAAAATTGATATAAAAGTCAATTTTTCAAATATCGTGGCTCATCAAAAGTCAGATCTACACGTGTTTTTGTGGAACTTGACTTTTTTTACACGAATGGCTTTTTAGCATAAAGGCGTTTTTGTAGATAAGTAGGTGTTGTGGAAGTGGCCGTTAGAAGAAGAAAACGACCAAAAAGAAGTCGCCACCAAAAGGAATTTCGATTTCAAAAAAGTGAACGTTTTCTAAGGCTGAATGAAATTATATCTTGTTTACCATTTCTTGTAGAAGACGGCTTCCTTAATTAATTAGCAGCTGTGTCCTCTACTTATCAGAATTCTAACCAAGATTGCAAAAAGGCTCGAAGCCCTAAAACGATCGGTTTCGGCAGATAAACATTAAGGAAAGGAAACATCCTCATAGGGTTTTAGTGCCATTCCTCGTTATAGGGTTTTACAGCCATAATACTAGCTTCAGTGTCCAATTCGGACATTGCGCCTTTATTGAGCAGTCAACTATTTCGAGTATTGACCAATAATGCATCGCTATTTGTTCGGAATGAGCGCCGCATTCATGTTTCTATCGGATCATTACGGGCAATAGATATTTATATAGAAATTCTCTAATTTCCAATACGAGATCCCCGTCACATGTAAATTTCGAATATTCGCTCGATTTCCATCAGTTTAATAACGGGGATTTTAGCCTTTCAAAGCCGGTAACCTATTTATAAGTGAGTCACTGAAGCGGTCGACATAAATATACCTAGTACATCCCCAAAGGGTGAGACAACAAGAAAAAACAATCCGACCAGCCATGGGAAAATGGCGTAAAGTATCGCTTTTCCTGTCTGCCAGATCGGAAAACCGTCGCCGGGACAATTTTCCGGGTTATCGGAACTGGTTCATGCACCACAGATCACAGGGATCTGGATCAGGCAAAGCGGACGGATACAGCCGCCTATGGATGTTTGGGATATTTTTTAGTTTTCCGTGTTCCAGTACAAGATTAACAGAATTAAATCTGTACCTTTCAGCTGTATAACGCGCACTGCATTTAGCTCGGAAGGAAAAGTCATGTTTTCTTCGTTATATTCCATTTCCGCCGAAACGGAATATTTTTTATTGACCTTCTCAATTATTATTATTATTTTTTTAAGTTAAAATCAGAACCACTTGAAACTTCAAAAGTGCACAGCACAATCCCTGTCCCGTCCTATCTAAAAACTTCCGACAAATTTGCCACCTTTTGCTTCCTCTTCCTGGCGAAATCTAATTTTCCCTTCCCACTTTGTCAATAAACGCATTTTAGGGCTCTCAATTCCTAAGATTGCCTTTGGAATTACACAGTTTTAGCACGATCGACGATAATACAACCGTAATCTGATGATTTTACGACTGGACGTCCTCAGCAACTTTGTGACGTCTTAATTTAACGAAGCTGTCATGAGTTTTCCTCTTTATTCAATAGTTATCGACACTGAAAGGTATTGTCAGTCATAAGGTACGCGATAATGATGAATTATATTGTGCTCAATAGTTGAATATTTAGGGGCGTCAGTAAATTGGTCATGCATAAAATGTTAATTTAATAACTCACCTAAATTATTGGGCACCACGGAGATGGGAAATTTGGTAGTTACAACCAGATGCGGTATCCATTAGATGGTTTCCCTAATTAACTTATCGTTACTATTTTTCAATTGAAAAGTGTAAGTGTACTGGTTTGAAACTGAATCGCGCCCGAATGGAACGTGTGGTGCTAGTTTCTGGATTTTCGAGTGTTCGGACGAGGACTCAATCTTTTTGATCCAGGGTGACAATTTTTGGTTTTCAATTAAGCGGTTTTGAACGAAGTTATCCAGTCTTGCGCAATTTGGCTTTGAAGTGGTTTGAAAGTTGGATGATTTGCTTTGTTATTCTTTCCTTCAGTTGTAGGTTCTTTTCAGCGCCACGACTACTACTGAAAACTGTTTGCGACCCAACAGTACCATATTTCTAATCTCAGTAGTAGTGAATTCATTCTGTCGAGGATTCACTAAGTCATAACAAAATTTACCAATCGCACTAACGAAACGAGCTGTTCGTTGGTACAGTTACTACCCCTTATCGAGATTTTAAATTTCTTCTCGATGAAAACGGGGTATCCTGATTTCTTAAAAAATTACTTTTGTGAAACGACCATCACGGACAGCTTTATACATCTTCTTGCTTCAACCCGTCTGGTAAATCCAAACGTCTCGTGATGTCGTATTAATGGTCTTTGACGCTATTCACCCCTCGGGATTTGTCTTATTATATGTGCTGCTTCTATTCCAGAAAAAGCCATAAAGCTTGAAAATTTAACACATTAAAATTCTACATTAAGTGGATGTCACAACGTGAGCAATAGCAGATTCAGGCACACGCGGGTTGGCCAACAAAAAAAACGTAGAATTGGCAGAGTTTTATTAAAAATTATGGGAGTAAACGGATCTTTCGACTTAAGTTAGGCACAACATGCAGGCGACTGACACTTTTACTTCCATTCACGTTATTACGTGGCAAAGTAGCTTTTTCTACGTACGGGCTGTTCGAAAGTTGCATAGCAAAATATACCGTTGAAAATCCTATCAGTCAAGCTATAATGCGAACGTTTCTTCAATTTTATAGATGGAAATTATCCACTTAGATGAAACTTCCTACAACTTATGAAAAAAATGAGACTATTTAAATCTGTGAGTTTGAGGCAAAATTTCGATAGATGAATTTTCGCGTCGGTGAGTGTACGTTTCATTTAGTCTAATTAACTTTCGTCCCAGTTGAAAATGCCGCCACCATCCCCCCTCCCTCCCGGCAACAACAAACATAATACTCAAACAGATTACATTGAGGCGCCACCCTTCCCATTTCGCCTAAAACAAATGCAACACGGTAGCCGATATCTGTGCCGTCGTCGGCCTATTGTCATCGCCGGTGTCAGACGGTATTGCAGGGAATGCCCTTATCGGCCCAGAAAAACAATGGACGACCCACGAGAAAGGCAAAAGCTTACTTTACTCTGTGCTCGATTGCCGCCTAGTGCTTCGCCTCTATAAGGCGTTTTATGTGAATATATTTTACTCTTTTTCCTTGTTTTGTTTGGATTACCATTTATGAGCATGTATTGCATCGGCAGGGGCCCTTAGATAAATCGTATGTCATATCCTACACTATTATGTGACATACGTTCGGAGATATAACTCGTAAAATTGCGGTTCCCGTGGAAATGATCATAAAAGCTCCATTTCAGCCGTTCCTCAAAGGAAGGATCAGGAATTTTAAGCCGATCTTCCGGCTTAGAGTTATAAAAAATAAATTAGCGTCGGTGCTCCCAACACCCTGAACTACAGTGTGTCCAAAATGAGGATGTCCAGCGTAGGGACATTGCCAACAGAAGTAGATGCAGGCTCGATTAAATGATGGGAAAGTTATGCATACGAAGTAATTTCGCGGTATAGCTTCGAAAATAAACACCAATAGAAATCATCACAACGTGGAAAAAAAACCGAATATACTATTTAAGGGGATGTTGGGAGCCCCCCGACATGTTCGATGGGGAGTATTTATATCGCTCGGCTAAGGCCTAAAACTGCCCACAACACTTCTTTCCACGTACAGAATTTTTTTTATTACGTAATACTTATCATAAATATTCAAATTAAGTGTTTTACAAATTCATCTCAATCGTTGATTTACACGTTTTAAACCTTAACCCTCGAACGGGTGATTTGGTGAGATAAGGTGTGGAATAAATTCGCATTACTCAGGAACCTTCAATTCTAATACAGTGCGTCCAAGATAAGAATACCCAGCATGGGGATCTCTCTAACGTTAATAGTTCTAAGCAGAAGTAACCTCTCCCGCCTGCTGCAGCTAGAACTTTGAGTAATACGTCGGGCGTCGTAGCTTTAAAAGGTTCTAGTAAAAAATCTAACGGGGCGAAGTCTGGAGAGCGGGCTGGCCCGGAAAGTTCCCAGTGGACGGCGAGCCCTCTTCCAGGGGTTCTATGTATTAGATATTACTGCAAAAGCTTATGTTGTTTTTATAAACATCTGAAAAAAGTAATTGAAAACCAAAATCTTGCGTAAACTACCATACATGAACCAATTTGCAACAAACAATTGTGCTAAAGTGGGCGAAAAGCTTACCTGGGTCTTATTTAAGAAAATAGTTCATAATCATTGTTGACAAGCAAGAGGGTCATGCTGAAGTTAATGAGATAACTGCAGTTGGAGTGTGGTTTTAGTTTTCAAATTTGTGTTGTCACAACTAGGGAAAAAAATGAAAGAGAAATTTGAAAATTTTGTTTTTTTTCGGAAAAGGCGAAAAACCATAAATTACTTTGTAAATCGGTTTGCACCTTGGGAGTACTCCTGAGAATGAGCAGCTTTCCCTCATTTAACCAGATCTGTTTTTATTATCGTTTACGGGGTCTCCATGCTGAACATCCTTATCTTAGACATTTCGTATGATGACAATTTGCTGCATGAGCTATCACACAAAATTATTCGGTAACCTGAATCCCCGAACCTCAAAATGAATATATTTTTTAACATTATGTAACTTAATGTTATAAACCAAGATTTTGCGAGGAGAAGTAAATTTCTTTCGACGCCCCTGTCTGAATTCTGACCTAATATCGCTCTAATACCCGGAGTTCGTTCAAATAGAAGCTTCAAAAGCAAACCTGGGATGGCCTATTAAAATATAAGACTCGGACCGGCTTTTTGGAGCAGAGACCCGAGATCTCGTCTTTTAATCAGAAGTGGGATAAGCAGACATGCACGTCGGTCGGCCGACCTGTAATTACACCTAGTCCCAGTCAGAATGGGTTTTTAAGTAGTGGAGATTTAAGTGGAAACGCCCGTAATTCTAATCCGAGTGTGGGAATACGAAATTAGCTCGTTAGGGAAAAGAGTTTAATGGACTGTTTTGGTATTTGAATTTCTACTATGGATACGTTTCACATATCAAAAAAACAAAAATACCTCACACAAGTTAGCCATATTAGGATATTTTGAATATTGCCTAGACCTAGCAACAAAAACAATTTTTTTGTAGTCGTTGGCAAAAAGTAAGTAAAAAATGCTTGTCGATGATAATTTCAACTTTATCTCAGAAAACCGAACGATAATAAAGATTTTTTGCCGAATGGAAAATAACACAAAACTACATCTCGAAAAGTCAATACTTCGTATGGGCTCCCCTAACATGCTTCACATCGTTTTGGCATACTTTCAATGAGACGGTTTATTCTGCCTTGAGGTAAATTTTCTCATAACTGTAGAACAAGTTCTTGGAAAATGAAAATAGCTGTGGGGCGTGGTCGAGCAATTCTTTGCAACATGTCCCACACTTGTTCAATGTGGTTAAGGTCTGGCGAACCTGACGGACGCGCTAAAAGTTCGATATCTACATTTTCAGTCGCATCTAAAACTATTTTGCTGCGCGATGTGGTGACGAAAATTTAAAATTTCCTCCTTTAGTAGCTCGAAAATTTTGGAAAAATGTTGCCGTTGGTGTCCTCTTCACAGATTTGGGCATTACCGTTTCTTTCACATACCTACAACTCACTTTTCACACCATAACAAATTCCGCCCATTATTGCGCCCCCCTTAGAACGATGCACTTCTTGTACAGATCTTCATTTTCTATGCGTTCCAAGATTTGTACAGCCACGAACACTGTGACTAGCAGAGTAACTGCCAAATCTGGACTCATCCATGAAATATACAGAACGCCACTTTTCACACCAATTAATATGCGCTTTTGCCCGATCAAGTCTTGCAAGTTTATTTTATCGTGTTAGGGGCACTCTTCTTAAAAGGCGTGTCGAAACCATATTTACTGCTTTGAGTCTCTTATGATTTGTTTCAATGGAAGCTTGGGCTACCGGCCAGATGGCTACATGACGATAGGGCGCAGCCACTTCGCGCGGAAACTGTAATAAGTCAGCCTTGCGCAGGTGTGGTATTCTTCGGTCGCCTTGTGCCCCGTCTTTCTGCAACGTTTCTAATTTGTTGAAACCTGGTTAACAGTCTGGATATCACACTTTGAGGAGTGTGGAACAATTGGGCAATATCCTATTGTTTAGATCCAGCCTGGAGCACACCTAGAATCCCGTTTCGTTCTCCTGAACTTAACTCTCTCCGGACCATTATAAAAATGTTCGAACGTTTTTGTACTACCAAGTAAAGTAACGCGAAACACCCAAATGATATGGCATGCGATATCAATGTTTTGATTAGATTTAAAGAAAAAATGTGAAATAATAATAAACTGAAATTTTTATCGATATTATATGTTATCGCTTTGAGAGGGATACTAAAAAACTATGTTTACTAGCAGACTATTTGTTATTTATTAAGGTTTCCCCATATCCTTAACTTGCCCGGAGCAGTTGGCTTCGACGACGCTGAGAGTTCTCTTTTGAATAATGGAAAATTACTATGGCGGCGTCATATTGTCTCAGCCATAGTTACGACATCTGTTGTTGTCTGTCTTATCCGCGTATGCGCGCGCTTATGAAACACCGAACATATATTTATTATACAAAAGTCACTTGGCTGAACTCCGGAATAAGTCTTTGATAACGATTACCACTTCTTTTTGTCTCGTGCAACTACTAAAATCAGTGATCAGCTTTATTTAAAGAGTGAGCCAAATAAGCGACGAAATTGTGAATATATCTCTTTTGAATTCTTTTGGATGCTATGATCTGATTAGATAAAGATATGGTAGCTGAGTCGACGTTCTATGATAATAATATAAACTGCTGACAGAAACAGTCGAAACGGCACATTTTGTAGACATTTTTGGGTGTTCCCTCTCTACTAGAGTCATGTGACGAACACTTATCTCGTCAAAAAAATTTCTCAATGCCATCCAGGATAAAGAAGAAATGTGCAAAATTTTGTATTTTCAATCCAGCACCTTTAGTAGCTACAGTTAAATCACCACTATGGTTCTAATGTTATTTAGTGACTTTGATCAATATCTGCTCGGACCAGGTCTTCTCCCCGTAGATCTCTTTCTCGGGACAGGTTTGGTGGATTGCTGTTTTTTGAAAAAAAAAATCAGAGTATTTTCGAAAATTTTGGAGCAGCCCTGCGGTTAATAAAAATATAAAAATTAAATAACAATTACAAATCGTCCGAAGTCAGAATTCAATGGGGTAAAAACGTCTGGATATGAGACCAAGGTAGCAATCCTTGTTTTTTTTGGGAATGCCGCTAGATCAAATACGAAATATTAACTTTTGGGGTGACAAGTCTTGCGACATATCGTCTGCTAGGGGTTAATTTTGTTCATAAACGAACGGTTGGAAAATTCGTTCAGCAGTTTAATCGAGTAAAGATATGCAGATTCTAAAGGTAAAACAATCAATTCGTATTCTATATGCTTTTAAGATTGATATAATGTGGTTGGTTTCGCATGTTCGTTTCTCTTCCTATGAATTGTGTAAGATTATTATATGTTGTATTGATTAGTCTGATAATATCTTGGTACTTGCACCGCTGAGATAAGCTTCTAATAAAGTATGTTCCACCAATCTTTATCTATTTTCTTTGTTTCTTGATCTCCTGCAGGTTGATTTATCAGGCGCCGTTTGCTTCTTTTGAAAGAGCGATTATTTACTGTAGTATTCGCTCTGTGGATGAATTTTTACAGCTTCTGTTGAAACAAGGACATTCATTTCCAGGTACACACCTTTTTGCGTTACCTTGAACTGAACAGTCACTTTCTTGATCCAGTTTCCTCCACCATGAAATTTAGTCTTCTGCAGACGTTGATTCACGCCTCAAGAATGAAAAATGGTTATACGACCTTATATTTATAAGTACCAAAATTGGGACATCTTCCCCGAATGGCAATTTCGCCGTGTAAAATATGGATGAAAATATTCAGAAATCGATGCAGTAAGAGGCTTTGGACCGAAAATGACGAATGGGCCTCTTGAACCGACTGGATAAAATCAACACGGCGATACAACGCCCTCAAATAGTGAGAAATGCGAATAAATGCATCCATAAGGGTTGCTGGAAGGAGGAAGTATCGATCTGGAACCTGCTTTAGGGCAAATTTTTGACTTCCCTCTTGCAAAACCTCTATGGCTTACTAGGTATAATAAAACAGAACTTTCATGAATCTTAAGACCTCTGAGCGCCCATATTCGTTTTACGTTTCAATTTATACCAAAATTAATTTGTAGGTAAGGTGCATGATTGTGGGTCTCTTCTGAACATTATTTTATTAGCGAGGGATTCCCTGAAGGGTCCGTGACGTACGTCCCACCGCACCGGAGTGGTATTTAGTTTTGCTTTAAAGGTTCACAGGCAATTGCCCTTCACTTAGGGAGACATTCAGGGGTTGTGTCTCTCTCCATATTCATTTAGATTAAAAATCAATTAGGGCGCAGGAACGGCAGCAATAAAATAAAGCATTGAGGCCGTGATGATGTGTTGGAGGATTAAAGCTCAGGATAATGTTGTGAGCAATTTACAGAGGTTAAGCGGGGCCCTGCAGGTGATGCTCATTAGGGCTGCACCGCCTTTGGAAATCTCCGCGGCTCAAATCTGGAGTGTTCTGGACAGATAATCATTTATCATCTACACCGGGTTCACCACAAAAAGCATTGTTGTCACTGGGGCACGGGCAAATTTTCGATTCGCTCCTTGTCGCATGCCAAGAGATTTATGACGAACTAATTCGCATTTTTCAAATTGAGCCTTGATCATCCCCCCCCTCCCTCCCGCCCGTCAATGTATTCTTATCATTGTGGCAACTATGGCTATCGATTAGAGTGGATATATAATAATAGTTACGTCATCTTGGTGGTGGAAAGGTTCTTCCGAGAAATCCATTGCGATTAGGCCCGTTAATTTCCCGTTCGTTTTAGAAAACCGACTGACAGTCGGCAACAAGTAGGGCTTATTGTGTAGGACACCTTTTGTTTTCGCTCAGTCGGCTGCCGATAATATTATTCCCTCTCCAAGTTTGCACGATTGTCTAGTTAAATGGCGAATTTACTATTAACATGGGTCCCCAACACTTTCAGTAATAGCGGCATTTAAAAAGCAGCCGCTGCATTTAGCGGACTTCGATTGCGATTTGAGGTAATTGCATACACGGGAGGGCCTTGCCATCCATACAAATGTACATGATTTTCTCTCAGCGTTACACGTATATTCCGATTTTATGGAGGTGTTGCATTATAATTGTGGCTCGATGAGCGGGTAGAGGCGGTGGTTTTACGGAATTTTTTCATAACCTTGTGAAAGCTGAGAATCTACAGAACTTAGCCAGGGCGTTAAAGCGGTGACGTTGCATTGGTCTTTCCCGACAGGGTTCCCTTTCGCACTGCCCTGTTCAGTCTGTTTACTTCCCTAAACATCATGCGGGCGCATAATGGACGTAGCTGATTCCTATCAGCGGACTTCGCGGGATCCGACTTATGCAACAAGGTCATTTGGCAAATCGACGGACAGACGGGTTTAAACTTGCCATTGCAAACACACAACTCAAAACGATTAGGCGATATTATGTTATCAATGAATATAATTTTTTATTCAATTTTATTCGCCTACCTCCTTTAGGACAATAATAATTTCGCAGCCCTAAACGGGAAAATAATGCGTGCGGCAGGTGTCTGCCGATTTTACAGGTTTTAACTTGAATTCTCACTAAGAATATAAGAGCGCATTTAAGCGCTACTTAGGTATCAGTCGAAGTTTTGAACTCAATACTAAGTGGCGTGCAATTTTTTTATTTCATTATTCGTACGATACGAACGAGCAACATGATTTGATGGAAAGTGAAGCACGGCGAGCCATTGGGCAGCTCGAAACTGGGCGAGCACAGACGCACGTTGCCCAAGTGTTTAATGTCAGCCAAAGTGTAGTTTCAAGATTGCGGAATCGATTTCTTGAAACAGGAAATGTTAGAAGAAGACCGGGACAAGGTCGGCCATCAACGAACATACCCAGGGAAAACCGATTTTTCCGGTTGCTCGCGAGAAGAAGTCGCAATGTCAATGCAGCACTTCTAAGAACCGAGTGTCCGTGGTGCTCGAAGACTTGTGTCCACCCAAACCATGAGAAGTAGTCCCCACAATGTCGGATTGTATGCCCGAAAACCAATGGTGTGCATTCCACAGATTAAGGTCGGGTACTCTTCAGTGCGAGTCTAGGATCACTTCAGAACCTGATAATCGACGTGTTCTGATTTGGCATGAACGCTTAACACAAAACAATTATCATCAGTTTATCAAAGGCAGATCTTAATTTGAAGGTAACGGTATCACGGTAGGAGCCGTAATTAGTCTTGGCGGGCATGCAGACCTCTATTCCATTGACAGTGTTCCCATAAACATCAACAGGCACCTTAACGAAATTCTTTAACCTATTATAACATCGTATGTTGGAGCAATAGGTAATCAATTCATGTTTATGGATGACAAATCTCGTCCACGTAGCGCTAACATCGTGAACAACTGGTTGGATGAAATCAATGTTGAGAGAATGGTATGGCCTGCCAATTGTCCAGATGGAAATCTAATTGAGCATGCTTGAGATACTTTGGGAAAACGTGTTGCGAGCAGAAATTTACCACCTTGAACTATTCCAGATTTTCGAAATGTCCTAATTGAAGAACGGAATGGAATTTCCCAAGACGTCTTTGACGACTTGATTGAATCAATGCCATCACGACGTTCAGCCTTTTTAGCAGTAAGAGGGGTTCACATTCATTATTAAAAACTAATTTTTGTATCACATTAATAAATTACGAATTAAAATTATATTGGACAACCATCGCCTTTTAACATAAAAATTTGCACAGTTTTAAACAGGACTATCACAACTAGTCAAATCAAGTTTGAACAAGTACTTTATTTTATAAATTAAAAATTTCAAACTACGGATACGATTTGTTTTCATGCGTTTCATGTGTCACTAAGAACTTTTTAAGACAATTTTTCGAAATATCTCATAATTGCTTTGTTTAGTGTGTTTGTTCTTGATGGCGAAAAAATTACAATCTGGTGGATTTCGGATTAGATTGTCCATTATTGATGATTTAAGTAAAGTATTTGCGAGTACACACTTTCGAAGACTTTTCGGTGAGAACCAAATCGAAAACGCTTGTCTGAATTTTTTTGTATTTGAAAAGCTTCCGGATCCAATTATACAGGGCGTTCCTGAATTACTTAGCCAAAGTTCGGGAGGGGGCTCTACACTTCAAATGTTACGAAAAATATCAGGTAGAAAAATTCGGAACACTCAGCCTTATTTTGGGGAAATTTCTTGTTTCGATTTTTGAGGACTTGTGTTTTGTAATCCAAATGCCCCCTTTTGCATTGCCGCTACAAAAAGTCCAATAGTACCGTTAGAAAGCCGCCTAAATTTGCTATTTTAAAAAGACATTATGAGATCATCTTAGTTAGATTTTGCTGACGTTTCAGAGGTCTGAACGTAAAACTTCTAAAGTATTTCTTCATTTTTTTTTAATTTGAACTGTCCATTGCTCAAAAAGACTCCCCATCTTATACTATTTCACACTTCATGAAAAACATTTACAACCAAGTGCCTTTCAGTTGCGATGGGTTTTTTCGAGCTTACCTTACTTCCAAAAGAGTTAGGGAGGTGTCAGTTATTGAAAATCACTCGTATAGAGTAAAACCGTATTTGCCAGAAACCCTTTGCATGGTTAACAAACATATAATAAAAAAATCTTTTAATTTACGTAGCTTCATAAAATTGCTGCAGTCCCTGGCTATTTTAATGTCTGCTTTATTTAAAAAGACAGAACACGCCATAACTTGGAAATTCCGAAAAATAACTACAAACAATAAAAGCGACTTTTTTCCAGTGAAATTTTAAGTTTCCACGCGGTAAATGACAATCCTGACTTTCACGACCGAAATGGCTCCTCAAAGTGTGAAATATCTGAAGGCGTTTTCATTTCACATTCAGTGAAGTGCCATGTTGCACTTTTACTCTATTCACCCCGCAGACCCTATTCATCCCATTTCGCCATATACCACTTCAAAAATGAACGGTGCTAGTCACTGTCTAATCGCACTTACACGCATATCTACTAATTTCATTAAATTTCAAATTAAGCTTCAAGATATGCTTCAAATAGTTCATTGTTTATTCTTTGTATACGAGTTCTATCGTCAATTGTGAAACATCGGGTAATATTTCTCACCAGATAAAATACATAATAAAAAAAAACGATAATTTCAAATCTAAACTAATTAATGTAGAGCTATCGAATGAAGTTGTCTCCCGTCAACAGCTGGCCCAATGGACAGCCCTGATTTCTGCCGGATGGAAGGGGTAACAACACGCTGGCGCCTCCGGGATATCCCGAGGGATCATCACCGATGTCGACCGTCCCGACGCCGTGTCATCAGTCGGACGCGTCATCTCCGAACAGGAGGAAGTGCATCCCAGTTCAGTGAGAAGCCAACTCGAACTTCGTGGCAACACTTGGGTAAGTGTGGGTCATAATTTGTTAGGTTATGATATTACACGTTTAAACGGTGAAATGGGGATGAAAGGATTGAATAATATTAAAGTTTGTCTTGGGATTGTGTTAAGGGATTTGAGGCGGGTCTAGAGATTGGGTTGAACTGCTGAGATAGTTTCAATTTGTAGAGTTAGAAGGACGTTGGATAGTAACTTGATTGAATAATGATTCAGTAGTTTTAAGATTTTAGCATTATACTTTTTGAAGTTTTGTCCTGAAAGATGAGCCTAAGTATAATGTCAGTGGAGACTAAAGCCCTAGCGGCAATATCAGTGAAAATATCAAATTGAAATTCAAGCGAGTCGCTAATAAAGGAATACGCTAAAAGCTACGACGAAGTCTTTTGTACAATTTTCTTTTATTAATCAAAATAACATTTTAACCTAAGTTTTACGCAAATAGATCGAAAGTATTTGTTTACACTTTACTTCCCGTAGTGGAAACCAAGAGATTATGATCAGCGGGCGTTGTTATATTTTTACGGTTTGTCGCTCAGGGCAACGGACCGCAAAGGGAAAATAGGGCTGTTTAAATTTTTAACCGCCCTTAATCAAATAACTAAAAAAACATTGTTTGTGCGTGAAACGTACGTACCATGGGTCGGAAGAATAATAACGCCTTGGACAAAATAAATGTCCCGTCGTTTACATTGGGCCTCAAATTTCAATCGCGGGCGTAATCGTCTTCTTCAGCCCTCTACGCGTAAATAACTATTAAGAGTACGTCAGCTAGCAGAGTTACAAAGGTGCAATAGTGAGGTCCGTAATATCTTGGATAAATTTATGAAAATTTACTAGTCTATGACGTATGGCATATTTCCTTCCAAATGATATCCGTTCCGGGTTTTTCTGAGATACTTACAAATTCCAGCAGAAAAAAACCTTATACCTCAGTGCGGACGAATAAAGGAATCTTCTTAAATCAGAGTGTCAAAGTTAAAACTTAGGAACGCATAAGGAATGTCTATTTTTAATTGTAGCTCACATTCATATGTAATTGGAATTTTTCCTCTGATGCACATACCTTCTCTGGGGCTTTCCACCTCAATCCAACTCCTAAACAAAACTTAATTACAACGTCATGGCTGTCCAGCTGGCTTAAGTAACAGGATATTCAACGTTACAACGCTAATCGAAAATAATATCGGGCAAGCGGCTAAATCCCCTCCCATTGTCGTACCAAATTGATTTACGCCAAAATGGAGGCATTAATTTATTAGTTTTAGTTCAGCGTGTGTTGGTCACCATGTTAATCGCTTCTGATTGTCCCTTTAACCCGTTTATGTTTGGCTCCATTGGTGGGATTGGATATAGCTATTTTCCCTAAAAATCAGCTCAGTCGTATTATTGCTTATGTTCTAACGTCCAGAAGTAAGTTTTATTAATATTGTATTCCGGATCAGTGGATATTGGATTTTCCTGTTCCTTTGTAGCCGCCGAAGCAAGCCGTTCATTGGCGCATATTAGAAATTTCCCGACTGATTTTCGACTGGTCACTTTCAGGTCTAGCAATACACAACGTTTTTTTGAATTCAATTTTTACGACGCAATCCGCGACCTACTTACTTCTGAAATGTTTTAAACAATCATAAGAATACGTTGAAAACGTTGATCGATTGGATTAACAACGTATGTGGTTAATTTTCCAAAGCAATTAATGAAAGGGCAGGAAAAGCTTAGTGACAGGATGTAAAAATGATATCTTCTTATATCAGAGTTCAATAGCGTTTGTGGAAAAATTGATGTTTTTGTACTATTTAAGCCCAAGAATCTAAGAAAAATCTTAAATACAATATTTTTGCATTTGTGACGATTTTTTAAATGGCTTTCCTTGTTATTGAATATCCTAAAAGAGAACTGATTCTCTGGATTGTCTTAAGACAAAAGTATTTGTACAAACGTATGTCCTAAAATGAGTCATTTCCGACATGCAGGGTGTTAAACATTAAGGAAAATGAAATATTTTTCTTGGTATTCTCAAGCTGGCGCAAGATATTTTATTGACAATTGATATACCTAACCAGTAGTCCAAAGAGTAAATCCTTTCTATTTAAAGAAAAATTCTATGACCATACACGTGCGTAGGCTTCACCACGCTAATTCTTATAAAGGAATGGAGGATACGCCACTGGTATTTTTCAAACTGAATACTTTTTTTTTATAACCAATTTAACATACACTAAAAATATCTCTTGTGTTTTTTCGATGCGATAAGTCATTTTTGAGAAGAACAATAAAATTGTTCAGTTGAAAAAGTACGGTGAAAATAATAGTAAATGTATTAAAGAGATAAATTTGCCCATGCAAAACAAATTCGTGTTGCTTTTAATCGTGGGTCGCAATTTTAACTGTTTTTAATTTAACACCCTGTGTTTTGGAAACCACTCATTTTAGGAGATACGATTATATAACATTTTCGCCATGGAACAATCCAGAGAATTGGCCCTTTAAATGTCGGAGCATCCGTAGAGATCGCTTTGTATATCAGGTTTATCCAGAAATTTCTGGGGCGTGGCCGGGGGGCCGGTTCGTCGAAATTTTAAACAGAAATAGTAACGCCCAGTATATTTATATGTTTTCCATAGTTATTTGCGACAGAAAAGTGAAGAACAGAACTTTTCCGTTCCTCCATATTTTTTTGTAACCGGTCAAGCAGTCTATAATAAAACGAAAATCCATCCCTTTGCACATCTCTGTACAAGTTTAATACAACTTAAAAGTTAAAAATAAATGGAATTGGCGCTTTAGAATCTACAAAACTGTTTACGCTGACAATCTGACGATGATCCAGGTGAATACAGATTTCTTCTCAATGACAGCTGAGTTCTTCCGAAAACATCAGACAAGAAACCTTGTAGCTGGGAAATGAAGCGATTTCAGATAAGCTTCTAGAATTTTTTTCTTTTATTTTGAGCCTCTTTATATGTCCTTAAATTTTGTCTAAATTTAGCCCTTAAGTTCGTTTCTTTAAGAAACATCCTATATACGTGGAAAATGCCTTTCATAGGGTATGGAGAATAAGAATACAAATTTAAATAGTAACAAAAGGGTTGGTTAAAAATAACCAAAATGCGTCCTTTGGAAATGTTAAATAATGCTCTTGGCGATGCGGTAAAGAATTGTCACTTGTGCAAAAATATTTTATATTCGATCATTTCTTTTGAAATTGACATTATTTTAGAAAAAAATAGTGAAGGTACAAATTGGTCGTGTCTACACCTTTTTGATATGTTTTCAAATAAGTCCGCTCCATACATACTAGACCACCCCGAACAACGTATAATTGACGATCCTTTACTGTATTATACATGATGTCATAAATTAATTAGCGTAATGTACTCTATAACTTTGTCGAATGAATTCGGATGTCTGACATTTTATAGACATATTATTCATAGCCAAATCTGTTATTTTTAGGACAGGGCGTTAATCGTGCAGTTGCCAGATGCCAAATAAACTACGTAGATACGAACAAACGAAATTGAATTTGTCCGGATATTTTTTAATTTGACCGTCAACTTCAATAATGTCAAAATGAATTACGAAATCGTTCCATAATTAACAGCTTAAATTTTCCAAAAATTATTAATATTTGTGTGCAAGTAGGGGCCTCATTACAGTACGGTTTTTTTACCCACGAGACGACGTCCGCTTCCCGAGTTTGGAAATTTTAGCGAGCGCCGTAGCACCTAATGGACGTATATCGCATATTATATTATGTTTTAGGTCAAAACAAACAAAGACTGTTGAAAACGTAGTGAACACAATTAGGCATTTGTCGAAACCTGCCTATGTCAAATGCATTTGCTATTTACTTTACAAATATTTAACTATTTACATGCAAAAAATGTTAGTATTGCATTGAGTCAAATCACAGTTAAGTGAAAATTAGTGTTCACTATTGTCGCAGTAAGGAAACAGTCATGAAAATCGCTCTGAGTTTTTTAATGATACATCTGTAATTAAATGTTGACAAACTTGCGTAACAACAACTCAGAACATTACAGTATCGGGTACTGCCATCTACAATAAATGGAAGATTTATTTCGTTCGAGGAGCAGCTTAAGTTTAGAATTTTTGCAAGCAATTTTGGTCGTGCAAATTTGTTATTTTATACTCATTTCATTTACTCCTAAGTAGGAACTAAAATTTCCATACCTAAACTGTAATATTCCTTTTACCGGTCTCAAGTCTGCATAGTGCGACACACCGTGCATAAATCTCACCGGACCGTGTGAAGCAAAATATATTTTTTAACCTTTTTAACAGCAGTTTTTGTATGTCATTATCTTCAGTTTACATTGTTCTGCTGTTATGCGGATGTAATGTTACTTTAATAAGCCGGACGGATTTTTCAAGACTGGTCGGGCTTATCGGAACTTCTTCGCTTGCCACACATGTTTTAAATAGTTTCGAGGGAATTTAACGATGAAATCTGCCTCTCTATTGGTCAACTCAACGCATTACGGCACTTACGCAACGGCTTTAGAACGAAATTCACAGCGGGAGCCTCAGTTAAAAGCTTGAGTTTCACTCTAACGGCATAAATTCAGGAAACTCGAATAATAAGAATATAGTGTCGGTTTAAACAATGGAAACAGGAATTCAACCTGAATTAACCTATCGTTGGAAAAAACACAACCTTTCTACTGATGCCTCTTGTGATTTTTTAGTACCACTTTGGCGCATTGCTCCCCCATAATCAAACTGGGTTTATCTAAGGATTTTAGGCAGGTTATCAACATTGACACATACTTTAAAAACGACTACTGCTTAATCAAAGGAAAGGTAGCAGATTCTACTCGGTATGGTATTTGGTGTACATTCTTACTGGTATGGCACGGTAGAGAGTCATCAATATTTTGATCGAGCAATAGTTGACTCGGAAACTCTACCGTACCACGTAGAGGGTCGTCAATATTTCGAATATCTCTTTAACTGACTCTCTATTTCCAGTGACTTATTACGAATTTTAAATTTAACTTTAAAAGAGTTTGGAGAACATAGTTATGCACTAATTATACGTTGAAAGTAAGTGGAAAGTAATACTTACGCCTTGTCTCTTAACCAAGGCACCGTTGATAACTAAAAGAGAAATGTTAACTAAGTTTTCTGAAAAACCAGTTTAAAAAGTTTCAAATTACGACGTAAAGATATCCCAAGAAAATGTTTGCTGAAAATTGCATTAGACGAGAAAAGGATGGAGCCAGGAAAAAGGTTTTGATTTTAAGGCCGATGAATTTTTTTTTAAACCGGTGTTGCCATTACACTGAGCCTTTCTTTGATAAAAATAATTGCAAATTCAATTAAACATTTACCGAATATCCTCCGGAGAAATGATTATTGCTGAAATATTGGCAGACGGAAGCGTCCGGCACCGAAAGCCAGTTAGTTTCCACCTCCCGTTTTGGGAGTTCCACTCACTAAATTATTCGATAAATTCTTTCCGACGTTGCCGGTCTCGTTTCTTCTAAACCACACAATTTTTACATATTACATAGGGTCACAATCTTTCAGCCTGATAAATTTCCCCCATGTACAGGTTGGCGAAGATTAACTTATCTAAAACATTTTTGCGTTTGTTAAAGGGCAATTTTTTAGACGACTATCTGGCATCGTTGCAATGGTTCCCCTAAGACCCTCCGGATATAATAATCCGTTAATTAAGGTGGGTTCGTAACTAGATTTAAAAGAGACGAAGTTTGCCGAAAATGAGACTCGCTTATGCATTAGTGCCGGTTCCCCCTTTACACCTCTCCTTCCTCATTCTTTAATTTGCGAAATATTCACTTAGAATTTTTTTAATATATATATATATACATACATTTCTTGTCAAAAATACAAATGCGGTAGCTTTAAATGGAACCAAATCTCAGCAGTCCATCCCATATTTTGGTGAGTTCACATTAGAGGAAAGTAACCGATCAGGATGCGACACTTTGACATTGCGAAGAGAAGTAAGACTCACACTCCGTTCTTTGTCTCAAAGCAAGTTAATGTGCAATCCGAGTCTCCTCTTCATTTCATCCCGTTTCAACTTTCTGTCAACTAATTTTATTCTTTTTCTTCTCTTTTCCAGGCATTCACTCACAATGGCATTTTGTGTGTGAATATGAATTTCACTTTTTTGCGAGGGCTTTTCTTTTCCCTCTTCTTCCTTTTTACGAATACCACGTTAATGAAGAATATCTAGTTAAAATTCACCGTCACTCTTTATTATGTCTGTGTATTTTCCCGTTATCGCCTACCTCATCTTTCTCCAAACCACAAAATGACATAGACTCTGGAAAAAAATCCACTCCTCCCTATTATCCCTAGGCATGAATTTTTGCATCAGTTTCCCCCTTTTTCTCGCTTCCTTTTGCCAGCAGAGAACCTCTAAAATTTCTTTTGGAGAGGCCCAGCTTTTTCATTTGTCAAATTATTATTTCGTAAGTTTAATTTTTTATGGAAGTTTTTTTAAATGTTTAGACTTTAGATCGAGCATTTAAAATATCGGTAAAAACCGGTGCAGTTTTGAAGGACTAATTTTTCAGATTTTTGGGAATGTCAATTAAAGTATGTTCTGTTGAGAGGCGAAAAAGCGCTGTTTTAATTGAGGGGCTACGATTTTCTTAGTCCTAGTTTTTATGAAAATTAAAAAAATGTATAATTTTGAGTCGCCTTTGAGTAGACATTACTCTTTTTCTCCGTGATGAGCCTCTTCGTTTCACAAGAATCGCAAATAATACATGTTCTCTTAAAAAATTCGCTAGTGGTCACTTCCCCCTTACAGGAACCGCTCTCTTCTCGTCGCTCCTTCCTTCGTTCTGTTTCTTTCGTTGTGAGAAGTAGGAGGAATCCTCAAAAATGAAAAAATCCTACTCAAACAATTAAGCGCAATTTGAAACTGTCGTCGTTCTCCTTTTTTTCTTTGTTTCCCTCTATTTGTCCACATTTAACGGTTTTTAATATTTTTTTATTTCAAATACAATAGCCGACGACATAAAATAATATAAACTTGCACCCCCAGTACACGCGAAACATCAAATTTAATACCGTTAAAATGTTATTATGAAACAATAAACAAATTAGGGCACTAAACGGGTTAGAGACAATATTGCGAATTATGTTACGCGATACCTGCATGGGGTTTAAGAGCATTTAATTTGTTTCCAATACAATCTGTTTAGGGTGCTACCTGGGTTTCGATGATAATATTACTGTTTGATAATTAATCAATAATGGGCATATGGCTATTAAAATTTTGACTTAATTATACGTCATAAAATGAGGGCAAAATCATAGTGCGGCGTATTGATTGTCCATGTCCACGTGTCTCCTTGTTTAATTTACTTGGCAACAAAATTAAAACTGAGGACCAAATAATATATGAAGTGGATTCTCCTGGAGGTACAACTCCTCCAAGAGCTATTAATAAAGTTCGATTTTAATTTCTGCCAACTTCTTACTTTGAAACATCCATCAGAACTTCCACTAGAGAGCCTACTAGGTAATAAAGTTAAGGCATATTGATAAACTATCCACTTATCTGTCGCAAGTACCGCGGAAATTTGATCAGTAAACTTTATCAGGACCCACACAAACCGATAATTGAGTTTTCCTGGACCTTTGACGGTGTAGTTTCCAAATTTCCCATTTAATACATCCAAATTGCTTTCAAGTTAATGTCATTGTCGAAATCAATGAAATTAGCCCTGCAACCCCAGTAATTGTTGTTCGACTATAAGCTTATCGAAAATTTGTTAGTGTTGAAGCAAACTTGTACATCAAAGGTCAAAAGGATCGGCCAAAATGTGTGTTTGGAAACTTCCGCAACGTTTACCATACCACTGACAGCAATAATTAATGTTGTTGTTAGTTAATACACAATATCGATGGGTCCATAGTCTAACCGAGTAAATAGTTCGGGCTACAGTACAGGACAATATCTGGATCTAGTACATGTCCTGAGCGCTAAATTAACAGCCTTGATTTACGCCATTACAATGCAAGCCTTTGGTTCATCAAGTCGAGAACATTACTGTAATTTCAAATTAACTAATTTAACAATAAGACAAACAACTTGTTTTAGAAAGCAATTCCGAATTAGGGCTGTTTCTTGGGTCGGACAAACGGCCCAGTTGTATGAATGACGGTTTATGCGAACCAAAACTTAAGTCATTCCATAAGCTCGGCAGTCATGTCAACAATATGAGTGATAGTCAGTGACAACAATGTTGGTCGTGTGGGCCGGTTTACGTACCAGTTCTGGTTCGACTGAATCAACTTCCATTCAAGTTCAAGAGAGTTTATGTTACTGCCTCAATGGCATAAATGAAACCTTAATAAATAGGTTACACTTTTATGAACTGGTGAAACGGAAAATCGATATTGCTGCAAAGCTAATTTGGTCGAATTGCAATGAAAAGAGTGAAATAAACACCTATTGCAGCAACATGTGACAATAAAATTATGTATTAACATTTTTACAGTCAACCCAATAGGATGCAGTGTGGCTACTGATTATTACGGCAATTCAGGCATGAAGTAAAGGCGTAATCTACCAAAAAGTATTTAGCAAAGTCGTGAATAACTGGCGTTTATCTGAAATAAAGTAATGATTGATAAGATGACCAAGTATGTGAGAGAGAAATCGTGCAGTATGAAGTCAAATAGATTCCTACATAGCTCAAAAACAAAAATCCTCGTAACGAATTTGGCAAAATTTCCGAAATTGCAAAAGGTAGCTTAACGCTTGATTAATAAGGAAACCAAGACTTGTTAGATTTCGAGCTTCGAATACGTTCTGGAAAAAAAATCAGAAGATTTTTCTGACCGAAATGGAATTTGAAAGTCTACATGAGGTTAAATGTAAGGAAAAGTCATACAAATTAGGGAGAGTTTTGCAGAAACGGAGGATAATATGCAGGTTTTGCATAACAACGTTCGGTTATTTCAAAAGAGACCAACGAAGTTGGTCAAAGGTCTCATAACCGATCGAAGACTGGGCTGAGCAAGATCAAATAATTATAAAAAGATCTACCACCAGGGCCACACTAATAGGAGATATGAGGGTTGAAGTGGTTCGGATTTCGTAAAAAATATAAAGCTCTAGATTTTAACAATTCCTTGATAAGAATTTTTCTCTATGAATATACAAAAGTCGAAAATTATAGATTTTTCAAAAACCGTCGGAGTCGGAGGCCCAAGGTGACAAAATGGTGAAACTTTCCTTATTAGTATCGGTAAAAATTTTTTTTGACAAATTTAGTTACGTATATAGTAATTTTTGTGTAAAATTTAAGATGTGGATGAAGTTCGTCTTCAGTCCCAATTCCAAGGCAAGGAAAAGTCGCCGAACACATACCGAGGACCAGAAGATCTCATGAGTTCCGGGTTTCGCGATGAACGTAGCCGATTACAAACTGGTTCGTTGTCGACGAAACCTGCAATTATTGGGATTTCTTCAGCAGACATAAGTTTAGTTCATAGATAGACAAAAAAGAGGCACGAAGCGGCAAACAAAAAGCGGCCTTGCTAAACGAATTTGAAAAAGTCATTGAAGCTGAATTACAGGAGATAGCCAGCAAATCCAATCTGTCGGAAGTAAATCGCTGGCAATTTAGAGATAAATTAGCAATTCAAAAAACTAAATAAAGTCCTAATGGCAGGGTGCAATTAGCGGAAATTCATTCGGACCAAACAATATATATATTTTTATCGTTCATTCCGCCTGATGGTGCTGCGATCACGCCAAAATCGCCCAGCAATTACCCTGGAATTATGACAGGAATTAATTGGATTTCCCATACAGAAGGTCTAATCCAGATGGAAGTTTTTATGTGGTCAATTGTTCAGTAAATTGTCTGAGCCGCTAAATAATTTGTCGTGCCTTTATTAGTTTTCCATGAGGAGTTTTAGATAGAGGAGAAATATTCATCACTCCTATAACCCTGAGATGATTCGTTAAGTAGAAAGTTTCGGTCAGGAAAATATTTCGGAGTCCTGACAGGGTCTCAGGTGTCTTAGTTCTCCATAACTCGAGATTTATGTCCAAAAACAGGGACCACGTTTCCTAAAGGGACTTGTTTTTCTTTCTAACAAAGAAAAATGTGTCACGACAATTTATTTGGGTGATAGGAAGACAGTTTCAGTACCTATTATTTTTCCATTACATCCTGGTGTATATACATATAATAATGCGAAGTTCTAGAAACATTTAGCGTTATTGAAGTTTTGATTGTTTATTTCTCTGCAGGTGTGGAACAAAATACAGACCTTCTCTCTGAGGCAAAATCAGTATATTTTTTAGATAAACATTCTAAAATCGACTTTTCGGGTTGACGGCTCAGCACCGCCTCGGCAATTTGGCAACATCCCCCCGGATATGAGCTGCGTTTATGAACAATTTGCGTTCGGAATTAGATGGAGCGCGAGGACCCCCAGGGGCACCCTGGTCCCTACAGCGACGCCCTTTAATTCGATTTCTATTACATTTATCATTTCCTTTATTGGTTTTCGAGTTGATGGGCTTTGGTTATTTTATGAAATCGGCGAATGTTTCGACAGGAAATTGCTTTTAAACAAAATTTTTTGCTCGAATGAGAGAGTTAAAGGAGCCATAGGTTCAAGTTAAACTCCTACCCGATTATGAATCATCCTATGACTCTCTGGATTCAAATTTCTTACTTCTCTCTTTTATCGTGTTACTCATATCATTTCTGTCTCTGTTGATGTATCGAAGGAAGATATAGATGCAAAATCGTACACTGGTAGAAATAGTATTTTTCTCCTTTGTGTGAAATTGGTCTATGCATGTGTGCAAAGAAAAATTCTTATTTGCAGAATTTCCTCCTTGTTCAGCTACTCGGCGCTTCATCCCTTACCGTTATGGGGCACTCCATGTTGCAACTCAAGTTTAGGATGCGCCATTTCTCTTGTGCGTAATCCGCAACTGTAGTGATCAATATCTTTCATTACGAAATGGACACTTAGCAAGACACATACCAAGTGGAACCGGAATCGTTTCCAGGGTGCCATTTTAAAATTTTTAAATTCATTTCAATGCAATTCGGTATGTGTCCTGTGTGAATTAAATTCCATTTCGTACTCTAGTTTTTAATAGGAAAGTATTCGCACGGCCAATTTAATATTTTTTAAATCCCTCTGATTTCCATGATAAATAAATTTTATTAAAACCTAACGGGCAACACTTCGTTTCGCCCCTGTCGAAAAGGATAATTTTATGCAGACATGAAAGTGGTACTGTCTCATTGGAATTTTTCAAAACAACTGCCATAAATTGACAAATTATTGCGTAACAGCAACATATTGCACAGGCCATTTCGTAGAGTGTGGGTGAGCCTTCTATGGATAATGCAATTGTGCAACACGTTGTGAAACGGTTCGATGCTCAATTCGTTCGATAATGTATGGGTCCCTTTAATAAACTATTGCAACAATATACGAGTTTCGCGCTGAATTGCAAATGGAATTCGCTACTACATATACAAACAACAAGAAAGATTTGGAATTATCTGCTGGACGGCTAGATAGTTAGATATACATAGAAAATCGGTGTTTCATTTGCCATTTACGTGAACGTGAACAACAATTAATGGATAACATTGTATTGAGTATTCACTAACAAATTTTGAATGTGCACATTCAATAGAATAAAATTGACAAAACAAATTTTACATAAAAGTTAGGAATGATAGACACTAGTTTATCACGCCCCAATTATCACAAATATGATTTTAATTTGGAGTTGTATTAAATTCATCGGCTAAATTTTTACGCAAATGGGACTTATTAATACTTCACTGTAACTTTTAGCTTATAGCAATGTTTACTAGTAAAATTTACGGATTTCTTACCCAGTTTAAGTAATTGTTTACTAGAACTTTACTGGCTTATTGCAACCATAAACGTAGACAGGGACGAGATCATCCAAAAGTTAAGGGTTTGTAAAAGTTAAAGTAGATAACAATAAACGTCCTTTTTGGAATTTTTCATTTAGTAAATAAAAATGAATAATACGAGTTACATGTTCGGGGTATCTCCAATGGGCTTTACAAAGCTTTATCTTTAATTCCTGAACTCCATCTATGAGAACTTAGTCCGACTTACCTCAGTTCAAAAGTTGGCGGCAACAGGCCTTCAGAGTTATATATAAAAATATAGAAATTAATTGCGATGAGGTCCTACATGACTGGAAACAACGGATTTTTAAAACTCGACTTAATTTTGTATGCTGTTTTCCATATTTCAAACAAACAAATCGTCGAATGGAATCTGTAGAAAATCGCCAGGGGCATCGAGATATGGGTCATTATCGTCCAAGCCCAATCACCTTTTAAAGGATATTTTTATCAAATAACAAAAATAACAAAAACTAGTACCCACGTACCGAAAAACTTCAGATGAGTCGGCCTAAACTCTGCCCTGCTCTTCTCCAGAGTATTTATGCTCCACATGGCCATATTGGCCACCATTAAAAAGATGATGAGTTCCCTTCCAGGCTTACGTTTCGCTTGCCTTAAATTTCTGCACCTCCTCCACCACGCATCCAGAACAAACATAGTCTAAAACCACCACAATAATGGAAAATAATCTTTTAATTCTTAGTCATTTAAAATTACCAACCTGCAAGCAAGTCTGGATAAATGAAAACAAATCTGCAATTAGCCCCACAGGAGTTCTATCTTTCATTGTAAAGTACCAGCCAATGATGGAGAAGACGCAGTAAATGAACATACCAGTTTGGGCTATTGCCAGCAATGTGTTATCCAAACCTATTCCTTGGTGGCCTAAATGGACAATAAACGATTTGGCTCTAATTTTTACATTGGCATATTCTTACCAACTTTACGTTCATACTTCAGATTTCTCAATCTGAACATGGCTATGAGTACCGCAAGTGTTGTCGTGATGTATAAAAGAAGCTCTACGAGGTTCACCTCAAATTCTGCATAATTGCTGCGTCCTTCCTGAAGACCCTGTTTGCCTGTCAGGACGAAGAACATTACCAAGGAAATGATTGTAAGGACAATCACCATTATTCCGGCGAAGAGCCCTTTATGAGAGTTGGAGCAATCTATGGTGAAATGATGGCCAGAATGAGCAGAGGCCAAGTCTTCTAAAGAAATTATATGATGTTGAAATATGGTGCCTGATATAATTGTTAACGTCATCACCAGCTTTTGCCTTGTGTTTCTTTCCACCATTCTCCATTTTAGTGTCTTCACCCGATCTAATATGTTTCCACATTTCGAAAAGAATCACTGCACAAATTAAGCTGCAAATAATATGTTTATGTAGCTGTGATGAGATCAGACGAAGGGTAAATCACCTATATTCAATGGTGCATGGAAACAGAAAGGGACTGGCGTTATTCATCAAGGAACCCATGAGCTGATGATCCGAACAGTAGTTTTCATCCACGCGAGTAGTGTTGGTCAAATTTCCCTCACGAAGGTCTAGAAACTCGATTTTTCTATCATCACGAATAATACTAAAATTAGGCGAATACCTGATAAGTGAATTATCTCATGTTTGGTCTCTTCAACCAACACATAAAGCCATTCGCAAAGATTCATGGCAATCATGTGCATGAGGCCAAACCTGCCTATTATTTTGTGTCTATTTAGCTCAACGTCCTGGAACAATTCACGTATTTGCAGTGAATATCAAGTTTATACAGGGTGATTGCCGGTGATGTTGGAAAATTGACACATGTCAGTTTTTTTGACACATTACATTATGTCATAAATTTAACCCTTCAAAAGATATGACCCTGCTGAAATGTCATATTTCAAATGTCATTATCTCGAAAATAATTTCTAATCAGAATATGCTGTACGTCTTGAAACATTGAGAAATTCTGGACTATTCCAATAATGTCGAAATACACTGGGTGTTTCATTTTAAATTTCACCGTTCTCATTAATTTCAAATACAATTGGTAAATTGTACAGGAGAAATTATTGATTTAAAATAACATATGACAAACTTTGATCGTGTGTCAGATTTGAGGAAGTTGTTTTTTAATTTTTTAGAAACGACTAAGATATGCGCATCACTATGTATAAATTGATTTGTTACCTTGTGATTGAGAAATATGAATTGAACTTGAAGGAGTGTCAGAATCGTTCTGGTGGCTGGTGTGATGGCTTGGAGGCTACTGGAATAACATCCTGGCATATTCCGAAGCTCAAAGTAGCGGCCAAATTCTAATCCCGAATAAACCATGCTGCCAATACCGAACGCTGAAACGAGAATTCGTTTATACTTTAATGGCAGTTTTGGAACAGTAGAGAATATCAGGAATCTTTAAACATCTCTAAGTCGTCTATAGAGATCCTTCAGATTACTTTTATGAAGTAAACGTTGGGATTTTTTTTTTCACCGGAAGATTTGTCTAAGCAGCAAAATGAATAGATTAAAGCCCATTTTGCGTCATCAAACTTTCGTTTTTTCTGTCAATTTGTGAAAGAAATCCCAAAGAGCTTTAAGATAGGTGAAATTCATCCATTGGACTGTTCAGTTCTTTGTCAAAACGTTGCATTGCTCTAAAATATTTCGAAATGGAGATAACGTAATGCAACGAAATCTTTAGAAAAGTACTGAACAAAAACTAAATAAAGTAAAAGAAGATAATTGTGTACTCAGTGAAAAGTTATCTAAAACTAGAACTAAATTTTTAGTTTTTAGGAACAACTAAGCTTAACTTTAATGGTGAATATTTTGGATTTCTCTTAAAGCTTTTAAGACATTGCGGCGACCTTTAAGATCCTCTTGAATTCAATGATTAACTTAGTTTTGACGCTCTTAAACTCTGTAAATGTTTGAATTTCCCTTTAAACACTTTAACAATCTTCAAGGCGATTAATTAATGCTTAAATTCCTTGACGCAAAATTCCGATTAATGTGGCAGTCGACATTTTGGAACTTCGTCCTAACTCTCCGAATCTCTATTGAAGTCATTGAAGGTTTCTTGGTATCCGGGACAGTATTTTAACTTAAACATATTTTTCCAAATTCTGAAAATTATTTTAAAGCTTTTAACGGCGTCGAGGCACTTCCACTCAGGTGCTATTCGTATCCGTGAAATCCTAAGGAGTAAAGAGGAGCAACCTAATCCACACATGGGATATTTGGCTCAAGCAACTCACGGGAGTTTTTAAGACTTAATTTCTGATAGGAATTGTATGGCATGTTTACAGGTCTTGACAACACTTGGCTTGTTTATATTACTCCTTAAAATAGGCGAACTTCATGAAAATACTACAGGTGTCTCAAAACATATGATACTGCGGCCTCGTGACAAAGTGCAGTATACGAACCTCGTAAGCGGTAAGAGACTCGTTGGGTATATTTGAAAATATACTACCAAATAAGCAAAGAGTTTTTTTTTAATTATTTTAAAATATTCCCCGCATTTATTTATAAATATATTCATCTCTTAGTGCGTCTCGATATCTTACCAATAGCTCCCAATCTCAGAAAGAAACTTCCATACTTTTTCGCTGGTTTTGCATGAGGTAATTTGTCCAGAAATTCCCCCTTTTCCGCCTTCTCTGCAAGAAACTTTAATTAAAAACTACCAAATAAACTTTACCCAAAGTTACTTACGAATATTCTTGATTATGTCCTCAACAGCTCGCTCTTTGACAAAACTTACGTATTCGTATGTAATAAATGTAATACTGCCCAGATAGAGATATAAGTAAAATCCTTGATAGTAGAAGGGATGAACTTGGTCTGATATTACTTCAGTAATTGGGAAAGCTATTCCAAGTACCACTAGGAGCTTTGCATAAAGAGCTGAGAGAATGATTGTAAATCCGTTGCTGGAAGGACAGAAAAACGGTAATAGATTCGATTGACGACGAAGCGAAGCTCACCCTTCGAGCTTTTTTGTAAACCGCAGTGACATCCTCTGAAGCTTGGTCTTGTCCTCCTCAATCTTTAGATTTTGACTGGAATTATCGTTGAATAAACCCAACAAGTACCTGCGCTGATTCATTACAGCTTGGGCCGCCGATAAGGCAATAGCCTGGGCAATTGGAAATAAGATGAAATGTGCGATTTTTTGTTGTGGCGAAGAGGTACCTGTGAAGGCCTCCTCAAGGCGGCAATAATAGCACTAGGTCTTCGAGAGGACAAAGCACTGGAATCGCCATTGTGTTGTCCGTTGCAGTCACAGGTACTGCTTAAATTTAGTTCTGTGTCGGTCACGATTAGTTGTGGCGGATGCAAGAAACACGTATCTCTATCATGGCTTGTCGGACTTCTGATTAAAACAAAATAACAATTTTGAAGTGTACAAGTAATCATATCGATTTTCCTGACCGTCGAAATTCTTGCTCGTCATCTTCGGAAATATCTTCATTGTGTTTACGTCTGGCAAATCCTACTTTCTTCAAGTCCTTCTGCCGACTAAAATACACACGAGCTGGCTATTTGCTTATCTTTACTCCTCATTCTAGTCGATTAGTTAAGAGACTAGACTATACCATCCAATCGCCCCCCAAATCCCCTTAAATTAGCATAACATCGCCCTCTTACCTATTTTCCTCGTGCACGATGTCCATTAAGTTCCTTAATTGCTTCCCGGGGTCCCTCGATGGCAGTTTGTCGCTTCTTTATTAAAACTTTTAAAAAACTTACTCACTTCCTGTCTGATTTAGGATTCGGGTTCGCGTCTAGATTGCTCTCCTATGAAAAACAATTTTTGTTTTACTTTATTGAGGTGTTTCCATTATAATTTGGAACTGCTTTCGGGATTGGCTGAGGGTCTGAGATCGGCTGCGATGAGATACATTAATTTTCTCCAAGGAAAAGGTGATGCACTTCATGAAGACACTGATTTGTTTTCAGTCGTTGATTGTAGTATTAAAACAAGATTAAAGCGTTAAGGGCTTCGGTTTATCGCACACTAAGGTTTTAGCTTTGCCATCGTTTTTCAGAACGCACGAACATGTTGATTTTTTTATTGGTCGAAACGCAGAAAGACAGCTCCAAATCAAATGGAATGAAAAACACGGCAAACAAGCGAAAAATGAATTGTAACAATAACTTCTCAGTGGAAGGAGAAAAATGGGGGAGCCCGGCAAAATGGGGTGACGATCTAAAACATCGAATATATTCGAATGATGCAAATTTCAGTGAAATGTTTTTTGTGCCCAAAAAGGGGGACCCTGACCATAGATACCTTGCTACAGGCTTCTTTTCTGTTGAAGCTGACATTGGACACAGGCCCTTATTGAGATCTTTGGTGTAGAGTTAGGTCGAAGGGCGATTTCGTAACACGAGAGCAGTCGCGAACGCAGTAATGCGCTAATGGGACAAATTAGTTTGTCCTATTGCTAAACCATCGCATGGGACGTTTAGGACGCAATGCATGTGACAATTACATTAAAACCGACTGTCGAAATCAGCTCGTGCACTTTGTGCAAGATACACGATCAACACTTCTTTGCCCGTCGCTGCAGAAGACCTCGTTCGCAAATGAATACACGAAATGTGAACATTTCATAATTTTGAAATATTTATATCGAATGTCTAGAGAAATCAATTTTTCTCTCGAAGGAGATGAAATTTTCTATGAATAGACACGTCACTGAGAAAAATCGGAAATGCGGAGGGCGCCTTTCTTCATTGGATCTGTATAGTGTCAGCGTTTGGTAGGTACCATAAAAGATCTAATTAAATGTTCATAGAAGTTTAGTTCGAATAAATAGCTAACGCACGAAGAAGCTTTTCCATGGATTTTCTGGAAATTAAATTTCCTTTGACTTAAATTTAAAAATGATCCACTGCTTGCTGTTTAAAATGAAGAGTATGAAAACTAATTAATAAGCGAGATTTTGAATTGTCGAAAATGATTTCGTGACGAGCTTCGAATAACTTTTAAGTGATTTGAGAAGTCAAATATCGGAAAGTAAGCCGCTGTGCTTTACGTCACTTGTGCTTCCCTCGCAATTATTGCAATCTGTCGTTACATAAATTCGTTTCCGACCATTATCATAAAAATTTCACTCTCGAATAGCGATTATGAGTACTTTATATGGGCGACCTAATTTTTATTGATCCTTTATGAGCTTTGCCTTCTTTGAGGATAACCTTTTATGCGCTTCGCCATCATATTTTTTTTAATTAATTAACTCGGATCTTTTGAATTCACAATTAAAACCTCCCAGTTAGTTAACATCGTCTGGTAGTAAGCATAGATCCCGTCTTACCTTGCATTTCCGCGTCTTAAAACTTTCAAATTAAAAGCTAAAAAGCTGGCACCAGTAAATAGAAGGCTAAAAACAAATATTCCCATGGGAATCCGAGATGTTGCCCCGCTAATTTGTGTGAACAAGGCCCCGCAATAAAATTGTTTTTTCCCTAAAAGATTAAGCTCTGCAAAATACGGAAAAACTTTTGGCCGAGAGCGACTTTACTGCTAAAAGATAAAAACTTAATTTCTCGCTTGCCGGCAGGAATGCGAACTTGAACTGCTAATATTTTCGCATCTTCAGGTTGAATCCTGAATTGGTTTGCGTTCTTAATTAGCAGGATTTTTTTTTATTAAGGCGAGAGGTGATTTGCTTCTTTCCACTAGAACTAACAATTTTGAACTTGGCATGGACGTGAACACTAAATTACTAAACCTTTAGTGCAACTACGGGAAGGTAAATAAAGGTTAAAAAGCCGACCGAGTGGCAGAGGGCCGCTCGTGTTCCTGCAAGAGCAAAACGAAAGACGACTTCCGATTTCCAGGAACCGACAGTCTAGCCACTTTTTGTTTTTCGATTCTGACCTTTTGGCTTTCGGCAAGAATTTTAAGACTTTAAAAACACTTTGTTTTCAGGTACAAAGCAAAATCTGAAGCGACTTGGTCACTACTTCTATAAATAGTAAAAGAGGGTAAGTGGCAAAAAGGGCGAAAGAAATACAATGAGAAAGACAGAGACCCATAATAGCCGGTTAAACCGGTGATAATTGTCAATTTAATGTTGTGAGCCCGTGTCGATTCCACGAGCGAGGACTAGCTTTCCCACGAGAGTTCCTTAAGAACGGGGATGGAATATATGCTCGAAAACTCCAAGTACGAATTGAAGAAAATCCCGAAGCCTCTGCAAAATCACGAGGTCTATCTGAAGCTAAAATATACTGTGTGACGTAGAAAAACGGACACCTCGCAAAAATGGTTTTATTTAAATAATTTTTGGTAGGCATGCTTCTTGCGCTAAAACGAATACTCCATTTAAAAATTGAACAAATTTTATTGTTAAAAACGAAAAAAAAAATTATTTGTCGGTCCTCCGCGGTGTCTTATACATTATTCTACACGTCTAGGTATAGATCTAATGAGGTGATCGATGTCCTCTTGGGGGATCCAGGCTAACAGGACAGTGTGACATAACGTCGCTCCGGTAAATTATGCCATCTTCTACCTACAACATCTCCTACACGTTCAATCGTTAAGAAGTCTGGAGATCGAGGCGGCCAATGGATCAAATTTATTGCATTTTGTGGAAAAATATCCTTAGTGACTCTAACCACATGTGGAAGTGCATTGTTTCGCTGGAAAACTGGAATAACAAGAGTTTCCAGATAAGGTGTGAGATGAGGTTCTCATGCTTCTTGAAGGCATCGTTGGGTCGTCATGCTGCCCCTAATGAAAAGTAAAGGTGACCTGTCATCATAAGCAATAGCATCTCTAACCATTACCCCAACTCTTGCCTCTGTATTGTAAACTGATGATCCCGTTTTTCACTCCATCTTCTTCTCACTCTTGCCTGACCATCATGCTTACCTAAATAGAATCTGGATTCGTCAGTAGACACAGTTTTATTCCATTCCAAATCCCAATGTATCCGATCTCTGCACCATTGCAGACGATTTTGACGATGATTTAAGTTGAGGAGTAACAAAAGATGGGGCCGGTAAGAAATCAGTCCAAAACATCTTAACCGGCGGTAAATGGTTCAAATCTCAATGGTCCTTCCTTAGTCACCAAACCATTGATCCGCCAGTGTCTTCGATGAGACGAACCTCTCTCTTAGGGCCATAATTCGAAGGCGACGATCTTGGCGTTCTGTAGTTTTTCGAGATTGTCCAGTACGTCTCCTTCTACCTGTTTGGTCTTCATGCCTGACAATATTTCACTTTAGTGTTTACACGGCGGTTCAATCTTCTGACGATTTTTCTAAATGACCGAGCAGCCTCTCGCAGAGTCACTATTTGACCTCTGTCAAACTCGCTCAATTAATGAAAATTTTGCTGCATTCTGCGTCTAGACTTATTTGATTTGATCTAAAAGCACTTTTTAAGCGCAATATACACCAATAAATGATATTTTCTAGTCATATTGTTGATATTTTATGGAAATTTTTATAGTAAAAAATAAACCTTAAATTCCTGATAAGTCGTGAATACATTCATAAATTTGGCCGAAAATTTAATCGTTTTCTGCGTTCCCATATACCAAAAATTATTTAAATAAAACCATTTTTACGGGGTGTTCCCTTTTTTGTGTCACGCAGTATATTTCGCATTATGCAAAAATATTTTAAACACAAAAGATCCAACGAAATCGTTTCAAGTTAAGTTAGTTTTGATATATTCAATTTTTAAATGCATTTGAATTGGCAATAAAGATTTCCTCGCCTGCTTTCCACACTATAAAACCCCAGAAAACCGAGTATAGACACGTAATCATCCAGGCAACTCAGTTTCCTTGGATAAACAGGCCCTGGCTCATTGTCTGCGGAGTTGAAATATGATTATGTACAAATGAGTTGTTCCAGTTAATTTAAACAGCTTCAAACGAATTTAGGGATTCTCTTGGATAATTTAACTTTTGTGAAAACGGATTTGGATTTAGAAGAAACTTCTTTCTTACCGAAAAGGAGAATATTAAAATAGTCGCTTTTGTGCCCTTAATCGGAATGCAGCAGCAGGATAAGAACTCATTAGCAATTCTTACAAAATGAGATACCCTGTGCAGAAGCAAATTTTAAAATGTGATGAGAATGTCGGTCAGTAGGGCTCTAAGAAATCTTCAATACACCGATCGTGATATTTTGCCGTAAAGACCATTCATGGCCATTTTCAGAATGTTTTAAAGATCGTGTAATTATCTGTGTTATATGACAATTGTCGATCATTCTTTCACCGATATGTGAGACTGCAGGCAATAATATCTAAGTATCTTTCAAATTATTGACAATTGATTATTTTTTAAAATGATTCTCAGAGGCTTCTCGGATAGTTGCAATTAAAATATGCGTTCTGAAAATTCTCTATTTGAAGCCAAAGCTCTAAGGAAGACAACTTGAAACTTTGAATTATATTACTCTTATTTCCAGTGTATTGTATTACCATCACAATTTTCTGGACTCCAGCATGGCGATTAAAAGATTTTGGTCAATTAGCATGTGGTCGAAACCTCATGCCTTCAACCAGCATTACGAATCTATCATTTTTAAGACAATGTTCTGAATTGAGTTGTTCTGCTATCCGACACGGCCCCCAAAGGATTTTAAATAACGTGGGAGTTCGAAGACACACATAAAGGATGGACCTTGTCACCCTCAAACGTCTCTTGGGGCTACCGAGAATGGAACGAATCTTTACTGGCTTTTAGTGTGACCTACAGAACATCTCTGGTATCTGAGAGTTTGTCAAAATACTCAACTTTTACGACTCTCCGAAATGAACGAGAATCTCAAAATTCTTTAAGCAGAATGATATCCTGGGGTGAATCATCCTGAGTCAACTGCGCAGCAGCGATCCCAAGTATAGCTTGAAATCGTGGTCGATTATCGGTGACAAGAACCTCACACAACTTAACACCGTAATGACCTTCAGAACCACACGAACGTCAAGGAATTGTTGATCTCGATGGAACCCAAAATTTTCTCCTAGATTGCTAGACGGATGAGTATCAGAACTTTAACGATTTGAAATGTCCAGAACTACCTTCTGAGTCCTTAATGATTCGATGTTTTCAACAATATCGCTCGGTGTGATGGTTATGACTAGTTTAAAAAACAAAAGTGCAAATCCAATGTGAATGAGAAACATTTTACTCTTGGGGCCCCAAATTTATTAGTTATGAGCAGTTTAATGATGACAAACCGTAGCAACTCTAAGAGCACTTTAGGCGTCAAGATGGAGTCTAAAGCCCTTGCGATATTTGATGATCTAAAATTTGACGACTATTTTCTCAAACTCTTTGCAGCAAGTGAAGTTCTCAGTGAATTATGGCAACCTTCCGAGGATGTAGGGAGCAAACCTCTTGGAACTCCAAGGGTGAACTGGCCGTTAGAACTCGTGTAGTGGAGTAAATAGCCGGGCACGGGGCTAATCAATTAGTTCAAACTAATTATGTTGTGCATGCATTTAGAATTCAATTTGGGGTCAGTATATTAGGAACTCGTGTGCGCCACGCCTATGAAAATTACCATTTCTTTAGACGTTTTGCCCGTCTGACCAGATGTTGGTACGCATTTTTCTCATTCAAGAAATCTCTGTCTAATAAACCTTTCCGCCGCCCTTTTACACGGACCAGAAATCAAGCACATCCCAGATTTCGAGTTCTTCCGCCCTCTAATAAAACCCCAATTATGCTATTAACGTTAGTTACGCTATAAGGCTAGACCTAGCAACTGTGCCGATGATGACTTCTTAGCTTAGTAAGGCTATGTGCATTTACTATCAACTTTAGTATTTAAGAATTGTAAAATGTAAAAATGGGGTTATTTCTTGTGGCTTTTGGACCCTTAATTCGGTACTTTGCACGGTACTCGAACACTTACTCGTACACGTTTAATTAGCATATCAGCTAGTTTATCATTTAAAGTTGTTATTCGTAAGGTTTCTTGTTGTTAACCTGCGCGAAGTTGTTGGTGATCAATAAATCTTTGTTACAGTTAAAAAGGTTGTTCTTTTCCTTTATTTGCACGAACACGGTGCCTATAAGACGGCGAACTCAGGGTGGTCTTTCGCAGTCATTTAGTCGATTACTACAACAAAAAATGGCCTATGTGAGTAGCATAATATTCTATGAAAGTGATGGTGAATGAATACCTAAATGACCCTTGGAAGACTTTTAGACAGATAATTTCAACATGAAAGGAAAACTTCAGTCAGGTTTCCTGAGTGCTAAAAGTAACAAATATACTGCTTCACAGAAGTTAAGGAATTTCGCAAATTTTGAGATTGATTTAAAACAATCTCAAAATTTGTGAACTTTCTTAACTCTTTCTGAGCAGTTTATTTAAAATATATTGGTCATACGTCCAGTTGCCATTAAAATATGAATGGACAGGATGGAGATTAGCGTAAACCTGAATGAATCTTGTCAATAAGGGTAAAATAGAGTGTTGGAGTTTATAGATGTGAAGGCACAATTATGGATAATTTCCTCTTTCAGATCATATTCAATGCGAAATACGGGACGTCATTAAGCAAGGTAGTAGTAAATTGCTCCCGTACCTATAGACGGTTTTTTTTTAGCTAGTTTTGCCATAAGCGCCGTGCTTTCACTTATCTCGCATTTTTACAATCATGAGTATTTCTCGTTGAGGCGAAACAACATCCAATTGTTGGTATACTGAACATGGTTGAGTGGCCATAATCACACAATATGGACATCATCAGGACCAGACTTGCATCACTGACAAAACACAATTGCCAAGGGCCAAGCCTGTTGGAGCTGGACCGTCATCGTATAGAAATCGAGGTTGGTTTGACTGTAATAAAGTTTTTCATTGGATTGTTTCCGTTGGAAATGCATCATCGACTAGGTTAACTACTTTCAATTCACTATTCCCTATATGTGAATGCGTGTGCCAAAGTCGAGATATTGCAAATCAAATTAATGGAATTTTTTCATTCGATCCTGTCATATCATTCAGAAGTTATTAGCGGCCACAATTAGCGGTTAAGGTTTAAATATACTGAAATGTTTACTGCGAAAGGTCTAATAAAAACCACACTTAGTATGCCTCGCGTATTTACAGAATCAATTAAAAATATTTAAAATACTTTATAATGTTGTGATATACGTAGGTGATAAGTATGTGAATCCATTACCATCACCTTTTGTCTAATTTTTAGAGAGAGTTTGTTCTTGTCAGTGATATATCTTGAAAAATCGCATCAGAGATCTACATTTTTCGAAAGCTCTCCCTTCATACTATCCTAATGCACTTGCTCTCTAAAATAAACCCAATCTGGCTGGATATAGGAATATGTAAGTGCATGTTCGAAGGGGAACGAAGTTAAGGAATCAAATCGCTATCTCATCTCGCATATTCGATTTAATATTGACCTATTCACAGTTCTTTCATACTTATGACTCGAGAAATTATTGTGTCTCATTTAACAGCCTTTATACAGATTACGAAAATCGTGAGAGTGTGCAAATTGATCGCACCAGGAACAGGAAAATTGTGAAAAAATGCAAATAATGTAGAAATCATGCAGAGTTGGATTCAGTTTCAATTTAGAGCGAAGTCACTTCTTCCCAAGTTCAATTGAATCAATATGGTACGTTGAATGAATCAGTTCTTTCAAAAGCTTGTAGGGGACTGGAGAAAGGAAGACGAGTGTTTATTAAATAGCAATGCAGACATTTATTAAGCGTACTAAACGAATTCTGTCTCGACTTCTTGAAGTTATAATTTTTAAAGCGGGTCTTGAAAGAGTAATTATGTTTAATTAGGAGTACGCAAGTTTATCGTACATTTTGATGTCTTTTTTCATTTAATATAATAAGTGACGTGTTTTTCATTTTATCTTGTCGATAACACTCTTCTGAGCGCTTCCACTTCTCTTCCAAAAAATTTCCTTTAACATTGCTTGATTTAACAAAAACCAGTTACGTTGACACTTGCTGTCTCCATTTCCCATTTTCTGTCGATCTCAGTAGTTTCTTCCAATTCGAGAAACTTTTATCTGGAATTTTATGACTTTCACTTACCAGACCTGGACGAATTTACTTCCCAAACGCTTCTTTGGCCGTATTGGCTGTATTGGAGGACGAAAATTTTCGCCAGAGCATCCAATCTTGGAAATTCACTGAATTCTTTCCATTTAAATTTTAGTGCGTTTTGATGATACCCATTTTCATTCTGGATAATCCAGTTCACTGAGTAATGTATGAGGAATAATATAGTATGTGTAATGGGCAATGAGAAATACTATGTTCACCCGTTAATGTATTTATATATATTACATATAATGTAATATTGGTTGTGCTTCAGTTTTTTATATTATTTAGTCAGCAGTTAAATTAGGTGGCACAATGCTCATATTTCTTACTCCTAGTTCAGAGTCAAATTACGGCGGTCTTCATTGGTTGTTGATATGCTGTAATCAGGTGGTTTTTGGTAATTTCAAATTTGGTCGCCATCAAGCCGTTCATATACGTATGAGCCACACCAATTGGTCTAGAGGAATCCCCGTAGCATATCTCTGTGGGTCGGATGCTCATGAAGAGGGACACGATTAGACACAAAAAATTTAGTCGTCGGATGACGTGCTATTTTATGGTATGGAAAAAAAAGATTTCTGAAAATTGAGCGAATTATTTATATTTATAAATAAAATATGAACTCCAGATTTATTTTTTCCACAAACATGTTCGAATAAATATTTACTAATTTCTGAATATTCTCGCGTTTTATGCTTTGCTCCCATTTGAGTCGCATGTGCTAATCTGAAAGATGATTCGACATAGTCCTAGATCCACGTCTGAGTAAGAGTTAACTATTCTCTTATATACTAAGTGTAATCATGGCGTGAATTCAAAAAGGTATGATATAAATGAAAATGAGCATCCTGACAGAAAACAAAATCTAGTCTCTTAGATCAAACCATAAAATGACCAGCGGTGGTGAACTAGTTAAGAATTAACTCCCGTGTTGTCCTGGGCTGTCAATGATTTATCAGAAGTGGATTTACATGGGTCGGAAAGGAAAATTGCGTTAGTTCAGGTTAACGAACTAACTTTCTCCAGTAGGGTTTCGATTATTTGGTCTGGTATTCCAAATCTCCTCTAAATTAACTCGTTCGGCTAGTCAGACGCTTTGATTGAAGTACATTTGCGATCTTCCGGTAAATCAACAGCGTCGTAAGTTGTTTCTAAACGTTTAACTTTATTACAATTAGGTACTTTGCTATTAGGGAAACGGGTAGAATAAAGATGTAGTGCTTCATCGAAGTTTTTATTACTTTGGAAATTTGCTTCAAGCATACGATGAAGTTCGCTGTTCGTTTTAAAATATTTTCCAGTGATATTGATACTTGATAATTGTCGCCAATAACGACATCATGGTGTGGATAAGTTGTATAAAATATGCCCAGAATTTTTCAAAGAACTCAAAAACGTCATAGTATACATGGGGTTTCATAAGAAAAAATTGAAAAAGTACATTTATCCACTACATGGGTAACTCTGTATACATGTGTGTCACGTCAAAAAATGCACAAATAAAAACAATATTTCACGTGTTCCAGCATTTTCATGGGAAAACTTTCCTTCAATTTTTAAAGCCTTTATGCGGGATTTTTGGTCCTCTATGTATGTTTATGTGTGAGATTTCAAATGCAAAAATTAGTACAAATTTTTGTTGTCCAGTTAAATTGGGTTTGTTCAAAATTTTCGATGAGATTTAAAAGCTCATAGATACGACACAGCAGCAACAATAACATAACAAGTTACTGTGAGGTCTCTCCATCTAAATTTGACATCATCCGAATGAAAAGAAACATATACAAATATAACTTTAAAATTCAGTGCCCTGATGGAACGTAGGCATATTTCCAAATGTCCACAATGCAGACCGATGAATGGAACCTAGAAAGTCAATATGCAGATTTATGACCAATCTCAAGAAACCTGATGATGCTACCGGTAAAACATCATGAGAGGCAAGCACATGTGCCCGATAATGCTCCAAAACTCTCTCGAGTAAAACTCTTGTCGGTAATTATCCAGACCATGAGATTTAACTTCGAACGTTTGCAGGATCCACATAGCAACATTGCAGATCACTAAAAATATCACAAATTCCCTTCCTGGCTTCTTTTTCCGAAGGGTTTTTGTGTTGCTAGAACGGGCCATGCCGTCTATGATGAACGCTGTTTGGATCACCACTTGAATTACCTGGAAGGAAAATTATGTGTTCCATGGAAATGCTGCAGGCATGGTATAATAAATAAATACCTCTAATACAATACTGGAAACGGCCAAGCCATTGCGATAAATAATTCCTGCAATAATACTGAATATTCCTTGAACGAAGAAGGCTGGAAGACACATCAAGCACAAAAAGTTATCCAGAGAATTATGAGCGACTTCGTTAATATCCAGTTTAATCATCTGAAAATAGGCAAAAACTACCGCCATAATCATTAGGGCCATAATGACGAGGCGCGTTGATTGGTTGATTTGCAGACCAACTTCTGCCAATGTTGAACTCCTACCATAACCGTGATTACATAACTTTTCTCAGTTGAAATCTATTTCTTACTCGCTATAGTAAGTGATGAAAAAGAGAATGAGGCTGACCATGGAAAATACCAAAACAATGAAGCCTAGGAAGAGACCTTTATTGGAGGCGTGGCAGTCCGCATGTATGGTAATGTTGCTCTCATGTTCGGACGGCCTTCTCTCGTTTCTACAACGTCTAGTGTCCTCTCCGTGTGCATGGTCATCGTGATCGAGTTCATTTGGACGGCAGAGTCCGATGTTCATAAAGACTATGTAGAGAATTCCCACTGAAAAATAAGGGAGATGTCGGTGTGGTCAAGCCAACGATGCATCACAAAAGTAACAACCTGTGAATCAGAAAGTTGATTCCTTATAGTAGAAAAATATTATACGCGATTCAATTTGTTTTCGTGATGATATAAACGTTTTAACGAGCTTTGTATATAGTTGTTATTATCCACGATTTAGAACAAGAGCATTCGATCTTCCATCCTGACACTTGAGAGGAAACTATGTAGTTATTGAATAGTGCCTCGTGGTACGTTAGAATGCCTAATTTAACGCGATATCAATACTTACCCACCAAAATGCTGTATTCCACACTAAAAGGATAAAGATAGGGAGAGTAATTTTGATAAATTACATTCAGTTTCTCATGCTCACACATAGCTGTGAATCTATAAGGCACGATTGATTTTACTTTTACATAATCTAAAACATAACAAAAAAATATCATATTTTAAATTCTTCACATAAAAAATCTCACTCTCATTTAACTGAGCAGCAACTTCTTGAATGCTGTTGTTATACTCGTCTGGATATTGAGAATTTTGAACATACTCGGCGGTTTCCCGGAAAATTGTCCATAACCAGAAACAAAGACTGGAGGCTATGCAATGCATGAAGCCAAAACGATGGAAGTCTCGGTTTTTGTTGATGATCACCTGGATAAAAACAAATATTATTTAAAGTGCTACTTAACACCGTAATGATCTACCCACATTGGAATACTTGAAGATGAAGAAAAGGAGTGTGATGGAATAAATGGGGTATAGAATCTCGATGATGAAGGTGACGATGCTCATGCATTCGGCAGAAGTCTGGTCTTCGGAAGTCATGATGATTCCTCGGTAAGCGAGTATTAGGAAGCTGTGAATTAGGTGTCCAAAGCAAAATCCTGTTATACACAATTAATCAAGAAATATTTTTCTCACAAAATCCTTTTACCGGCAGCTCCAATCTTCAAATAAAAATTGCTCGAGTGCCTGTCCATGTTAAAGCAATAAGTGTGATCCACCTTCTTGCTCAAATTCACAAACTCCAAATCTTCACTTTCCATGGTTTCCTTAAGCTTTTCGAGCTTTGCTTTTCTTCGGTTGTAAATAGTAATGTCGATGCAGAGGAATAAAAAATATAGGAGGGCTACACTTAGCAGGGCAAGGCTAAATCCCTGAAATAGGCACTTAGGTCAAAAGATCATGTTAAATTACGAAACTATTATATTTGCCTCTGCAATAAAGTTCACTTCATCGTTTTCCAATTCCAGAAAATCGATTACGTAAAACGAGACTCCCAGGGTTACGACCAGGATTGCATAAATGGTACTCATCGAGGTTGCCAAGATATCTCTAACAAGAACATATTAGATGAGGAAGTTAATTCGGCGCAGATAGGAAAAAGTTACGTAAAAATCTTCTTCTTCACTTCGGCAGGTGTAGGTTTGGCGTGATGATGAGAGCTCAGGCTACTGGCGACCGAAGGAAGAACTACCATTTTAGAATTTCCATTTTGGGACGCATGAGGACCCCCGTTGGGGTACGTGAACGCTTCACTGAACCCTCCTCCAGCACCTGGAATAAAAGGGGGTAATCGCTCTTCTCCTGCAGCAGGGTTTGTTAGGTGTGGGTTATTGACTCCGAAAGCGCTATCTGGAACGATCGTGTTGCTGAAATTTTCATTTGGAAGTTTGCGGGACACTTACCTGCCACTTGAGACCCATCGTGTGAGTATGTATTTGAACGTATAGGATTAAAATGACCAGGGTCGTGGGCATTTGGTAGAATCATGCTTCTCGGGCTCTAGGGAGAAAATAAATTTGCGCTTTAACGAAGTTAGAAATTGTTGAACAGTTACTCACATTGGAAAAATTTAAACATGACCCAACTGGGGTTGTTCGTCCTGATATGAATTATTGTTTACTGTTCATTCAACTTCCTTGAAAGTTACTTTAAAACTGATGAAAACCAATTATCTAATTTTCGTGGCTAATTTCCAACGAATAAAAACAGGATTACGTCTGGAAATCCGGCACTTACAACCTAACTTACCACAACTAGGTTGGGGACTATGGATTAACAATTTTTATATATTTGGAATTTATTGAGGATATTAAAGTTAACACAACTCTGTTATTGTATTAAAAACTTTATCTATAGGAACGCTTGGTGTTGACTAAAGATTTGTGTATTTTCGATAGAGTTGGTTTAAGGACATCTGAGCTCTGTGCTGCGGAATGAAATCGGCGAATAAATAATAAATAGATGCTAAGGACAATAATTTATAATTTATTTAATATTTGATCAGCATAAATTACGTTCTCGAAGTTATCTGAAACTCGAAACGATTTACTCTATTTACAAGGATTTATCCATGTTTTGCTGTAGTGCGTTACATGAAACGTTAAATTAATTGTTTATTTACCTACCTTGTTTTCAATCGTCATTGTTCATTTAGGTCGTCCCCTAGTTTTTTTTCTCTTCTAATCAATATATGATACACCAACTTATAAATCTTTTTCGTTGATCCTGTCTTCGGGATATAGTGGAATTTTTATCGAGTTTCGACTCGTTTTAATTTATTTTCGGTTCCGCTTGAACAACATTCAGTGCAGCATTTGTTGAAATTTGTTTATTTTAAGTCGCGTTCCGTTTTGGTTTCGATCATGACAAATTCCAGTATCAAAATTTGCGATGATTTAGTTTCATTTATTGCGTTTTTAAAGGAATTTAAAAACTTGAAAGAGAACTCGTCACATTTAATCATGTATTTAAACGCAAACCGTTACTTTCTGTTGTATTTTCAAAATGGGCAGGAAATTTTGTATATGGTAATATGTGCCGCATCCCATTTCTCCGAACGTAAGCCATACGCGTCGAGAGTAAAACGTACCAAAGTTTGCTCAAATTGTTAAAAAAATATCCGATTTTAATCTCGTGCCGGCTTCTACATGGAAACTTAAAATTAAAATATTAACGTATTTTGAAATATAATAATAGTTTGATATTCATCGCATTTTTCCATGAACCGGGGTAGTAGTCGCTTGATAAAATATGATTTTTAAAAGTAATAAAAACCTGAACGTCCGAGCCACTTAGACGTGGTACATTTCTTAAATTCGCGTGTATTTTAGTTATTGTCATAAAATCGCAAATTTCTCAATAACTGTCGAGTTTAGGGACGGGACCCAGCTATGTGAAATATGTGTTTGAACCCCGCAGCGCCAATATATCACAAGTCCGGCAACCTTACCAACAGAATAATTTCCATAGAAATGATGAAATAGCCGAGTATTGAGACAATTTCTGCCCTCCCATAGGAATCATCTTCTTGATAAAGTTACCAGAATATTAACATGGTGACCTTTAGAGAATTTCATAATTGGATGATAATGCAGGGTCACAAATTACATTTAACCTACAACATAGCTTAAGCGTATATAGGGTGCCTTTAAAAGGTGCGGAAAAAACGCTGCCGCAAATTCCTGAGGCTAAAGTCTGATGATCTAACCTGACTTACTTCAGCCCAAAAGTGGATGATTTCGGGGATGCAGAGTGTCAAAAGTTCAATTTGGTTCCAGTTTTTCATAAATATGTTTTTTTAATAACTGGTGTGTTATCACAATATTCGGCAAGGGGGGGACAAATTGAAATCTGTCCTGGTTTTAATTGTAAAATGCAGAGGGCGTCACCCGCGGCACTTTGCACACATTTAAAACGAAATAACTCTTTTGAGCCACACTGTATTTTACTTTTAAATTAAATTTCTCGTTCTTCAACGTGTTTCACCTAAAAAAGGTGGGCCTGGTAAGAGTTGATTTGAACAACCGTTTGTCAGATATCTGGATTTAAAAAGTTCATTTCGTGTATGCCCAGGCCTAAATTAATCGTAATAATTGAACGCAATTTGAAGCGAAAATTAATTTGATTTCGTACACCAACTGACCGTTGTATTGCATTGCCACAAGAGTAACGCCAAAAATTACAAAAAGAAATAAGTGTGTTGTTAATTTTATTCTCTGGTAAAAGCAGTCACTAAAAGAGTTATCAAAGAAAAGTTCATTAATAATAAACGCTTTTAACAAATGTTCAAAATGACCTCCATTTTCGTGTGTCCAAAGATTAATACGTCGTAAAAAATTCAATTAAACTTTAAACGCGTGCAAAGCACCGCGGATGGCGCCCCCTACATTTCACAATGAAAATGCAAGCAGATTTCAATTTGTCATCCCAAAAAACCCCCCCTGGCCGAATATTGTGATGATACACCAGTTATTAAAAAAAATGTTTATGAAAAACCGGAACCAAATCGAACTTTTGACACTCTGCATCTCCGAAATCGTCCACTTTTGGACCGAGGTAAGTCGAGTTAGATTATCAGATTTCACCCTCAGGAATTTGTGGTGGCATTTTTACCGCACCTTTTACAGACACCCTGTAGATTTGCGTGTTATGTCAAAAAACGCACAGTTAAAAGCAAAAATTAAGGTGGTCGATAATGTTTATTTCAAAAATGTTTATAATGTTATCGAGTTTATTCGGAAGTTCAAGCTATATCCCTACATAAGGTGCACAAAACGACTCCATCTAATTCTTAGTTTTATCAGCAAATGTACCAGTGTTATTTATACAATGTATTTTTCTGCGCCTTCACCTAAGCCACTTCATCGAATCGAAAAGCATAAACTTGTGGATAAAACACTCTTGATCGAAGGCAATCGAGTTTTTCCAGCATTTTCGCGATTTTCCGGCTGTTCGCCGCTCGAGAAGAAATTTACAGCCGTAATCAGGTCTTCAAGTAAAACTCTCAGCGTGACAAGCTGCTTGTTTCCCTTCAGGTTCGTTTGCTTTGCTCTTATGTTTACCGCAAATAAAGCTTTTATTGCGAAACTAATTTCCAAAAATCTTAGATAAAATTGGCTGCGTCAGTAATGCAAATCTTACCCTGTCTCTGTTTGCGTTTCTGAGTCTAAGAAAATCCGAAGTGGAACTTGAATTTATTAATTCTGAAACAGCACTTTTTGGCTTGTTGGGATTGGGATGTCTGAGGAGTGCTTCGCTCATCGCAAGCGAAACGTTGTCCTGCTCTAGTGAAGGAGGGAACGGCGGCATATCACTGCTCTGTTTTGGTAAGTTGATATCATCGTTCACCTGTTAAAGGGATTTGGATTAACATCAATTAAAAGTTAATTAGAATTGGAGGTTTGGCTTAAGGAATAGACAGGTGATGGATGATAAGGAATTATTAGACTAAGTGTTTATTAACTTTAATCGTTTGAAGGTATGATAATCTGCTTACAGAGATTCAGTTTTCAGCGTTTTTGTGCAGCTCACGAAATCATACGCTAGTATTTCTGAGTCGTTGTAGATAAAAGAGTGCGACTCATTGGGTCAATGATGTACGTTTTCACGTTTGATGTTAGTTCAATATACACATTTCCTTTTTTACTTTAAACTTTTTACGTGATTTATGTAAAAGGATGGTTATCTCATGGAAAATTGGCAAAATGCAGTAGATCTGAGAACGACAAGGAAAATTAATAGTTATTTTAACTCATTTTACAACTCGAAAAAGGGCTTAATTAAAAAAAAAGAGTTTTACTTTGAATTCCACAAAGTAAGCGAGAAAAATATGAATTTTTTTTATCAACAGAACGAAAATGCTTATGTACGTTTTCTAGGGTACTTATCAATATTCCCCGAACCTACTATCCAGATTTTTATGTTAAACTTGGAGTTGACCAAACATAGTTATGGCTTAAATGTCTGGCTCCAGATCAAATATCAGACTCCAGGTCGTCCAACAAACGTACTAAATGGTTGCTTCTCTTATTATTTAGCTGTTTCTTTGCTATCATTCCTAACCACTGCCGGTGATAAGGAGATCCCTTTCATAAGCGACAAACCGCTTTCTGATCTCGATACCCTTTTTCGGCCGCATGCAGGCAATGGGCAGTACTCACCATGTGCTGAGGTTCAGCTCAAAGAGAAAGGGGGAGAAAAAAAGTTAAATTAATTCTTGCTAAAAGACGCGATGATTTGTTAGAGAGGAAATGAAAAAAGTTTTCTATTTTTGGGAAAGATCGAAGTTGGAAAAATTACAGATATTTTCAGGTCTAGAAAGCAGATGAGCGAAGAGCTTCATTTTAAAATGAAGAGATCAGTAAAACAGTTCCATTGGAATGCATGAAGTAGCACTCAGAATTAAAAGTTATTTAAATCCATAGTTTGGGTACAAATTTTAGACAAAATATGAGAGAAGTTTGAGTCAGAGACGAGAGTTCAGCCAATTCGTTTGGATACGTTTCTCGATATTGCCCGATTTCTCTTTGTTAAAAAATTCACAACTTTAGTTACCTGCCCGTCACTTTTAAGCAACCAAAAAGTGGCGATATCTGCCAAAATTCCTAAGTGGCATAAAAACTAACAGTTCTGCGCTACATACAAATTTTTTTCTATGAGCATCGAGAAAGAAAAAGAAAAAATCATGTTCGCGTTTAATGTAATTAACATTAAGCAGAAAAGCAATCAAGGCCAACATAAAAAAAAATTGATGAAATTTCCAAAATCGTCGGCACAAAACGTGATTTTGTTTTTTTTACATGTACAATGGTTTGGCTCTACGAAAAAAATAGCTAGCAAGGTCTGAAGCATGATCGCAATGGAGCTAAAACAACCCAAACATAGAATGTCTTAATTACTGCATCAAAGTAAAAGGTTAATGAAAATTCCAATCTCGTTCTGGTACAGAATTCTCTACATCTGTAGTTCCTACCGTTTTAGCACGTTATTCCCCTGCCAAATGTCTTCCCTCCTAGCCGCTACGGTATAGCTGTCAATAGGATTGCCAAGTGCGAAATGATTCTTAATATATCTTTTTTGCGAATATGCATGATATCAATGAATATCATCAATACTGACATTTTACTCTATAGTATAGCTGCTATGAAGAAACCTTTTTTTTTAGTTTAGAAAACGAGCGATGTAAAGTTACTGATTTTCTCCTCTTCGTCCTCCAATTTGCCTTTGTATGTCACGTCACTTGTACTGAAATTCTAGATATTAAGGAAGAAAAAAATAGTCGTATGTGCAGATGTGGATAATGTTACATCCACAGAGCAATACTGTCGTAAGGAGGATTATTTTAGAAATATTGTGGTTAAATAATGTTAAAATGAGATATTAATTCACATTACAGAAGATATGTGTTTCTACTCTAAGATGGTTTAAGAGCATTTGGATCGTTCAAAATCCTTAAACGCCAGTCTAGGTTAGCTGGGTACACCTACAGATTTTGGGATAATGAATTGTCAACTCAAATTCACTTGAGCAACTACTACCGCATATGTGAGGAATAAAATTAATTCGATGATGATTTTCAATTCATAGTAGGTAACAAATATTTCAGTAAAGTAATAGGAACAGGTGGTGAATAAAATGATCAAAAACAAGGTGTAATTTGTCCCATTTCACCATCTACTACAGTATTTGTACTCTGATATTGTATATTAAATGTTGCACTCTGGCAGTTTAATTTTTGAATGAAATATAATTTAAATAAGTGTCACATTATTAATTCACAGTCTATGGAATTATTAATTGCTTTTTATCTTCTGCTTTATATGTGGGTTAGAAAACCCAGAGAAATATTACAATCGAAATGTGTCCACACGCACCAACTCTGGAAAATAGTTGGTACCAAATTTAACACAATTTTTACTGTTTGACTGAAATAAATTTAATAGCAACAATCGTGTTTTAGAAATACATCTCGTTCTCAACCGTTTTAACTGGAAAAGGTTCGTTCTACAGAAGTATCCGAAAAAACATATTTTGAGCGTTATTTTGGTTTCTAGAAAAAATTTTTTGTCTCACAATTATGTTTTTTATCTATAGATATTTTCAATAAAGTATCGTAGCTATTTTTAGTGAAAATACAGCAAAATAGTCTCATGGATTCTTTTCATATTTCTCAGGTATATCTTATTACTACAGTTAATAGATCTTTGTAAGTGTGGCAACCGTGCGAATAAGTAGAAATGTATTTATTCAAATATGGTGAAATGAGATTTGTTCGCAATTAAGGTATACAAAAATATGTCTTAAACTATTCGTTGGAGGGTATTAATAATCTTTGAGATAATTCGAAAAAAATAAATAAAATACCTGATTTCAGATAGGAGTCTTTATAATTTTACCAAACTATTGTTGCCTTCACTCCGTGAACCTCCAAACACAGTTTTTTTCAAATTTTGTAACAAAAATTTCTCAAACAAACATTCAAAATTTTTTAAATTTATGTATCATCTATTAAAAAAAACGTTATCTATTGCGTAAATTTCGTAAATACATATGTATTTAAGTAACTAACAGTAGGCACGATTACTGCAAATATATCAGATTTTTCGAAGCATATAATACATCTGTTTTCATGTTACATGATAAAACAAGATTGCTTTATTCATGTATCAAGTTTAAGTTCCTATCTTACTGTTTTGTGGATATAAAGTAGGTGAAAAGGGTTTCGTTCTTGAAATAATCCAGTTAAATTAAAAGTTTTGAGTTTCAACGGTTTTAAACGATCTCGTTTTGCAAAATGCTTCTGCCCGCTCTGATGAGGAAATTACAGACCCGTAATAAACACGAATTTATTCATTTTGTTACTTGGAAACTAATTGTATCTAATAAGTACCTGCTTCCCTTCAGCGACGGTACTGTCTGGTGTGTCCCTAGGAACCAGCGGAAGTGCCCTCGTATCAAAGGCAAATGTTCCTTTGTTACTTTCGCTGGGGCTCCCTCTCCGGGAATTCAACTCCGTGGTTACACCATTGAGCTGCTCTTCCCCCATCATGAATTTGACTGGAACGAAACTTCCAACACTTTTCATTATCCTCTCACACCAATCGAGACAATGGATCACTATTTTCAAAACTTCCAATCCATATTGGCTGTAATACCTCACATTCACAAGCTATGAGAAACTAAACGCTATCCTAATTACCAATAAATTGGCTGTCGGATATTACGTAGTAGCCAAGATAAGCCCTTTTTATCATCATTGGAAGTCAAAGAGGAATTTATAGCCTCTTAAGCTTCGCCCCTTTGAACAGTATCCACGAATGGCGTGTATCTTGATTTATCGACACTAAAGCGATAAAGCATTCCTAATATTTAAGACTATAATGCTCTAGTTATTTTTAAGGATTAAATCGGTAAACAAGGATTAGTGAACGTTATATTAAATTGCTGTTGTCTTGCGTTTCGCCATGTTCATGTTAACTTTAGCACCTAATTAGCATTAAACTCTCTTTTCTAATGCTTCAAGAAATATTTAATATTCAGAGGAAGCCTGGCGGAGCTCTCAAGAGATCTTTTAAGAAACCCTTTGGGAGTAATTAAATATTAAACAGAAAGATAGTGAAATAATTAATTCGCGTAATTACCAATTGCCAGTAATTAATTGGGGCACTGATTTAATTGGCTCCCTTGGATGCAATGGAGGCTTGGATAAGATCTTTTTTTTGATAGTGTCATGGTGTGTAATCAAAAAATTGAAACCGTGTCCCGAAGGTGTGATTTCGGCAAAGGATTAGAATTGAAAATGCCATAACTAGGGAATTGCGGCAGCAACGCTAGAACTTACAATTTACAAAAACTTACAAAATAGCTTCCCTTATTGCTAAGCACTTTCCACATTAACTGAGTTTCCCCTTTTGAATAGTACAAAGGAGTCATAAATTGAGATAGACATTAAAATATCTAATTCAAAATTTTAAACTTTATGACTCTGCCGCTCCTTATATTTAGCCATAAATAAATTATTCAAAATTTATTGAAGGATTTAGTCGTTTTGTGATTTGTTCTCAAAACTGGTGTTCCGGTTCTAGCATAAATATACCTCAATACGAAGAAAGCTTTTAGCCAAAACAACATGGATTTACTGAGAATTCGTTTGGCAATCTAATGCCAAGACAAATTCGCTCCGATATCATATGTATATATATGTATATATATGTATATATATACACACATATATATATATATGCAAAGATAATAGAAAGTTTCGATTAGCTAAAGTGATTAAATTGAAGTTTATTTTAATGTATATTAAATTTATCGGAAAAGCTGCCCTCAATCGATAGCGCTCAGCTAAAATTACGAGCTGCAAGAGGGAGCTGAACGATAGTTGGAAATCGATTTGCCTGTAGCGGGTCCTTCTAAGCACGATCGATGGTGAGGGGCACCTACGTTTCCAGAAATCGACGTTCAAGTCCTTTCCTGGAGGTGTCACCGATGTCAATAAATTTACCATTAAACAATAAACATATATTCCATTTTTTATGCTGGAGATTTAGTATTGTTAATCTCCTGAGGTCTTATTGAATTATGGTCATATTCCCGAATATTTCGGCAGCACTAACAAAATTTTTGAATATTGAAAATATTTATTAAAATTTCAGTCAACCGCTTGTTTTTTTTAGCAAATAAAAAACGGTTTATTTTACTTGCGGTGTAAACGCCTACTAATCGAATTAACTTAATTATTTTTGAACTCCAGAATAGCGCTCCACATTGCAGATGCAACTGGTGCGTTAAAGACAAGCAGGAGCTTGATCGAGGTTTCTGAGCAAGTAACAGAATCAATTCAGTTTTAATAATATTAGCTTATTTATACGAAACTTTAATGCTAAATGTCCATCAACAGATGTGCCTAAAAAAATGATGGTTTCGGTCTCGGTCTACATCACACCAGGGTTAGTAATTTTAACATTCAATTTCTCGTTGATTTTATTTCCTCTGCCTTTAAACGTGCATCTTACTGTAACTAAACTCATCTTTAAGGCGTGTTTGTGGCGCTAGTGACCGGGCCAGTTTCATTTCCATGGAGGAAGCATTGAAGGCCGTCCCGGAAAAAGACCTCTCCGTTTGTTTCGAAGATTGGACAAAAACGACGATATAAGTGCATTGTGTCGGTCGAGGAGTATTTTAAAGGCGATGAAATTTATTTTAAAGAACAAACCAAGAAATTTCACTTCATGAATTAATTCACCTTATTTTTTTGTTATCACTGTAGTGCACTAACTTGCGAGATCGGAGATTTTTGGCTCGGCAGTTTCGTTTCTCCCTCGACTGCATAGTGCGTAATATGTACGCTCGCTACATTTTTAGTGAAAATAATTGGAGAAGAAGAGTGATCATCAACGAAAAGCCTTCAGCGTCCGGTAATTTAGAAAGATTTTGATAAGCGCCCCTTCGACCATCTATACTTTTCGTACTGTGTACTTCGATCTTTAGAAATTTGATATTAAGCTATTAATTTCGCTGACCCCTTTTTGAGCTATTATTAACATAAGCTACAATCAACAAGAATTATGATCATTTTACTGAATTGAAAATTCAACTGCAAACTGACAAACTGACGTTGCGAGTGTTTATTTTCACACGCAATTTAAGGCAACAATGCATTAATTGCCGTTATTCCTTTTGCACCATTTACTACTATTGAAGAAGAATGTAGATTTTTCGGCCAATATGCCTCCAAAATTCTTTTATATGCACATATTTCATCAAAGATAAACACGTTTTTGCGCATAACTGTCTTAAAGCATCATAAGGCCGTAACACCTTAAGGAAACGTTTCCATGCTCACAAGTTTTCTAGCGTTGCGCTGACTAATTCTTAGAAGTTAGATCTCATAGTTATGAATCACTCTGTATATGTATGTAAATGGAATAACGCAACAAAAATACCTGTAGTTAGGCTTTTCTAAGACTCTTACATGCTTACTTGCACACTTCCTTAAAAAACACTTTGGCGTCAATATGGCATCAATGGATTTCCTATGTGTGACGTAGATATACGAGGATCATGTTAGGTAAAGCCTAAATCAATTCACAATAGAGCAAACGGGGCTGAAATGTGAAAGGCTGCATTCAGTCTCTTTCGCGATGAAAGATTCTGCTAAATCTCATACATATAATAGTTAAAAAAATTAACTCCGAACTATGAAGAGAAAATGGAGAACAATATCAGGATCGAAAGAGAGAGGGAAGGGGGGGGGGAACAACTTGAGTGCTCAAATGAGTATTAATCGGCGTGCTGACAGCCAGGTTGTGCCAGAATAATTACATGAGGATAGTCAATTTTACAAAGATAGCCCATTCGTGAGCCGCCTCTCAAAATCGATCATTGCATCAGCGAAATCAACTGTTCCGTGGCGATTAATTAGTGTTCCTATTTGATAAGATAATTATTTTTCATAAAATTTCTTTCTATGCAGTAGTGACTTTAAACTTGACTATTTACAGTAAGTATTGGTCTAGTGCCAGCGACATTGTAGAGTGTGGAAAAAAGCGATAGTAGAATTACCGCACAAGAGCCGCAAAAGCTATTTGGGATGACTGTCCCTCTAGCATGTGGACTTCTGTGAGTCACCAAAGATAAAGCGATCAAACTAAAATCATCATTAAAATTGATGTGCTTTTTTATTGTTCCACGAATATTGCGATTGACAGTATCAAATGCCTGCGAACAGTCTAAAATAACGCAATTTGCTACCCTGTTACTACTCAGAACTCACGGGATCATCCACCATATTCCAGAGGATAGACGCGCAGCTACAAGCAGAAGGAAATCCGTACTAATTGTATGGAATAATGTTGTTTATGGAAATGTATAAAGCGACCTGAGGCTACACGCCCTTTTTTTTATTTTATGCAGAAGGGCATTGATATCGGCATTGATCGACGTTGACTCATAATAGAGGTATTCTTTCCTTTTGGCTGGGGGCAACATATTAAAATTATCTGTCTCATTAGGTAAGATTTATTTGTAAAACATGTTGATTATGTATGTGATATAATAAATAATTAAAGAACAACGGCAAAGATAACAAAGTTATGTTTAAATTAACTGCATCAAATGCTCCAGAATTAATACCAAGAACTAATTCAGACACTAGACTCCCAGGAATAAGATGAAAAGAGAATGATATGCTTCCTGAAAAGCGATTATGTGCATAAAAGTTAATTAAATTCTGCTCTTGGATAACATAATTATTTGACAATAGAGTTAAGTAAGCATTTATTTCCTTTGAATCTTAAAATAGATCAGGCACAGCAGTACTAATTCCTTTGTTTACAACATGGATTTTTTCCACTTGGCTCCACTGATATTTAATGCATGAATTTATCATGTATTGATATTTGCTGTTAGAACGTAAACAAAAGGTAACAGAATTATTTAAACGCACTTTTTAGTTAATTTGCGGAATACATTTGTACAGATTTTGAGCCCTGTAGAAATTATATTGTTGTACTCGCATATAATCAGCATCATCCCCTCAAGAGAATTGCGCCACTAGCTCTGTTCGTGAAGCAAACTTCCCCATCGCAATGACAGCCTTCATTACAAGCTTGAACAGAGTATTAATGGGGTTTTATTTGTTTCTTTGAAATTCTGCCAGATTGAGCGGGGGCGTAAGTTCTGATAAGTTAATTTGAAAATATGCGCTTGGTATACAATGATGCGTAAATTTACTTCCATGGAAACTAGACTTTTGATAAAATTAGTTTCCCTTCGGTAATTTGGTGCCTAAAATAATAATGAAAATGTTTGCGAGCGCCTGATTACTATTAATTAAAAACGAAACTACCATATGTCCGTTGGAGAAGAATAAAAATTTACAAATGGAACAACTGCGTGCACGTTTTATTACGAAAAAGGGTATGCTAACAGGGGATGGAGCTTTATTAACAATGGGTGTTACAAATTATCCTACTTTGATTGGAATTTCCATTATACATATTTACCTCGGGGTATTGCGTGACCCAATGCCTCAGAGAAAGCTGTGCATATAATCCACGTCATGAAGTGCATACCTCCTTTAAGACGGTCCGAGGCATATGGGGTTCGCCTCTATCTTGAGAAAATGGCGACCGACTCGGGTCACAGACCTTAGAAGAACGATCAATTTTTTTGTTAAAGCTCGAGACGGATGAAACAATTTCCATCTAGGTGACGAACCATAATAAACTTGGATGAAATCTTATTAAAATTATTAACAATGATGATTGCCATTTCCATACATTTCCAACTACCTATTCGAAAATGTATGTATCAGAAAGATAAAGATCCCTTTTCGAACCAAAGCGGAACAATTTAACTCTCGATTCGATATGCAATTTGTTTCGTCTGAGGAGTTATTCTTTCTCGTTGCCCGGTCAATTTGGAGTTATGAGGGCGGAATATGAATATTTCCGACTTATATTCGGGAAATTGTGCTTGTAGGCAAGTTCATATGTGAACTTCGAATTGGGTCGTTCCTCTTCGATTTTTTAGTCACGTATCGTAACTTTACAGTCTACTTAATTTTGTTGCTACCTACACAGGGTGATCCGCAACGTAATCCACTCAGAACAGGCGCGTGTAGAGGAGCGCAAAAGATGTCGATTTTTCATATGAAGTTTTTCACTGACGCCTACGGTTGCTGAGATATCGGCTTCAGAGGTCGAATAGAAGAGTTTAAAAAAACCTGCATTTCGGGAAAGCATTAACCTAGAAGAACCACATTTCGGGAAGGTTCCGGTTCGTTGGCGTCTTTATTTGCAAAAATTCTGAAGTGACTGAAGGCGGAGTGAGGGGTGCTTTAGGGGTGGATCGCCCTTAAAATTATATGATTTTTTTTAATCCTGACCGAATTAACGACTAAAGTTTAATGATGTGATAGTAAATTTAATTTCATACCTTTTTGTCCTCTTGTATTACCCGTTTTCTGATGAATAGTTCGTCGTTGAGAAAAAATATCTTGTGACTTGGTGCGGTGGAGCGAAAAGAAATTATGTGCCTTAAGGACTTAAAGGCCACGTAAATCCGACGTTATTCAAGTTCGTGCACTTTGCAAACTCTTCATACGCCTCGTTTTTGGTTGTGATAATTTTGTGGTCGGAAAGGCTGCAAAATTGACATTTCACGAACAAGTCGGTGTGCTGTGATGACGCGTTTGATGTGCTGTTGGGGTGCTGCCGGGGTGATTGCCGAAACATCGTAGAAGAATGCCGAAGAAAATGTCCTGATCATGTTATCCCGCATTACGTAACATTTGCTAATATGTTGAACGGAGGGCTCGGGAAACGGGTCCTCTTTACTACATAACCGATGTCGGAGGACGCACTAACACAGTTAAAGTACGAAATGAAGAGCGCATTTTGGGGAATATTAAAAATGAATTCCAAACCGGCACCCGACGAATATTCCGGCAATTTAATATACCACAGCTCATCGAATTATACGACGTAATTTGCTGCATCCTTATCATTTTCATAAAGTTCAAGAACTCTTACCGCAAAATCAAGGCTGATTTTTCGTAATTTCATTCTACATCAGAACGTTCATTTTCACAAGATAATTCTCTTCGCGGATGAGGCTTGCTTTACACGGAGAGGGATTATAAATCTGCACAACAGTCATGAATATTCAGAAGAAAATCTACATGCTACAATAACCCACCATTTCCAAAGAGAATTTAAAATAAATGTGCGGGCAGGTGCTGTAGGACGATATTTGATTGGGTCGGTTATTTTACCAAACCGATTGAACGGCGCAGCCTATTTGTTTTTTTTTTTGCAAAATATTCTTCCTGAGCTACTGGAAGATTTGCCTTTACAACCGAGCTGTGAAATGCGGTTTATGCATGATCGGGCGCCTCCACATTTCAGTATGGACGTTCGAAAATTTTTAAATCAACAGTTTCCAAATCGATGGATAGGTCGTGGCAATAATTGCCCTCGACACTGGCCTCCGCGATCCCCAGATTTAAATAAACGCGACTTTTTTCTCTAAGGGACTTTGAAAGAGTTAGTGTGCCGGTTGAAATTGAGGAAGATTTGTCGAACCGCATCAACAATAAATGTGCCATTATAAAAAATGACATACAATTATTGAACAGAATGGTTGTTAACCTCCGGCGGAGGGTGCGTTTAAGTATAATGGCAGCCATTTTAAACCATATCTCGGCGTCTATTTGTTTTTAGTAATCATTAGCTGTAAATAGCGCAAAATTTCGAACACATTTTATTGAACATTTATTAGTGATGATTTCGTTTTGGTGCTCGTTAGCAATATGAGTGAAAACATTGAGGAGCTATGATTAAGTGCATGCTATTATACTTTATTTACTTCGATAGATTCGATTTAATGAGTTGCAGCCCACCGTTACGCATTCGAACGGCACAGAACCTCAACGCTAATGATACAAATTTGTTCACAAAATGTAATTTTGCAGCTACTTCGATCGCAAAATTGCTACAAACAAAAATAAGAATAACGGAAAATTTCGAACTGAAATTTTGACTTTAAACGGCGGCAAATTTGACAAGTGATATGTTGGGAATCGCCCTGTATATGCGAAGCCCGATTTGAAAAGTGACAAATTAAGTTTAGCTAATTTTTCTATTTTCCATTGATTCGAAAAGTTTACCAGAAAATTGCATTAGCGACCCTGTTAAAAAACAATCTTTCCCAACGTACAGTGTAATCGTTTCAGCATATGACGGGTTTAATTATGAAGTAAAAAGGGTTTCGAATTTTCGCTCAAAGCAAAAACGTTTTCACGGTCAATGGCGGTATTGGTTTATTACAAAAATATACCGATTCTTCCTGCAAAGTTCTCACTTTCGCGCCTGCAGACGCCCCAAAAAGTGCAAAATGTCGTTTCCATGGCGAGCTAACAGGTGCCGGAAACAAGCTGTAAAGGCCAGGAAAACATGTATCAAAGAGAGATTGATATCTGAGTTAATAAAGTGTCGCTGACCAGGAGAGTGCTTTCCTACCTGCATTAATAACGCTGATATTTTGCAGGGGCCGGAAGCTGTTTAACCAGTCCTCCGGACAATTTCTTTAAATTATTCCAAATCCACTGAAATCCGAGTTAGTTGGTTTAACGTAATTCAGTTAGCAATTGAGCCATTGTCCTTTCCCTTGAGCTTTTATCCTGAGCCTAATGAAACAGCGCTTTCCTCTCATTCCTGCTAAACCGAGGTAAGTTCATTTCGACAACATTCTGAACATCTGCATTCAAATTCATCTGTCAGTCAAAACATTAACAGCCTCCGGAAATTACAAAATCGCAACGCTCTGGTTGCGAAAGAATGATTTCCGGTTCCAACTGAGTACTAACCTGATTACGTCACATTCGCCCCTTTAATTTGACGTATTTAATAATTTTTCCAGATAATTCCGGGAGTCTCTTGAGCCGTGCGTGCATATGCCCGGATTCCGGCGAAATCGTAAATTCTAATTCTTAGGGGCGCCGAACAAGGAATAAATGGCCCCTTTAAAATGGGTAATATTGCATTCTAAGCGGTCTTCTCGATGATTTGTCGTGGTTCCTAAAGGAAATTTAAGTCCCTTGCCAGGCAACGGGGTTAGGCGCATCCTTTATCGAATTTAATTATCCCACCTCCCATCAAATGTACAATTCGATTTGAATTTTTCGTGATGAATGCAACGTATCGAAACTTTGTACGGAAGTACGGAAATCGCCAATAATCTTAATTAGGAACGACCTCGGTGGAGGCTCAAAAAGGCGTTTCTATCCGTATCGTCTCTATACGTATTCACTTTTTTGGAACGTAATCTGGCCATAAAACTCGCCAAAAGGGAATCTTTGTCGGGGTTTTATGAAAAGGTGCTACGGGCCCTACAAAACATTCAGAAAAGCGTCTTGTTGCTGCTGGTAATGTACCTCGAGTAAAATACACATTTTCCATGTCCCTTTTATGTCCAAAATTATTGAGCAAATTTTTTTATTATTATTTTTTTAATTATTATTATGCACTCTTGCACGTGCTCGGAATATAGGCAAACAACGTCAAAATTGAATTTAAATGGCACAAGTTGACAAATAAATTAAACTGGATGCAAAATGTGTGGTGATTTATGTTAGAGCAAACTGCAGCACACATACGAAAAATTAGATGGATCCTCCTCCTAGCGCCTTTCCTGTCTTGAGCTTTCCCTTGTGCCCCCAGATGTAACAGGGCCTAGGGATGACACTTCCAATGTGAACTATCCCAAGGCTGTCTTCATAGTGTTTTTGATTGTATCATTATTACTTCTCGTCATTTCAGATTTTTAAAACACCCTCAAGGCTTAAAAGCTTTATATCTCAGGAGGGAGGGCGGTAAAAAGGCTCGAACAACTGTGGCCTACTTATCTAATATTCAAAATGAAGAATCGTTAATGAATAATTTACAAAATGCTATTTTATGCAACTCGTTTACTTAATGGCAGCTTGGTAAGTATGCAGTTATTCAGAAAAGTTTTTTTGAAGCGTGAATTTTATTTATACAGGGTTATTTATTGGGAGCGGGACATGGCGAAGCCTAAGATAGGGGATACCAATATATGACAATTGGATCCATACACGCTTTATACGAATGTTGCGTGTTTCAGAATTACAGGGTGTTAAAGGTCGAAATTTTATTTCAAAATTCCTTAATCACTTTTTGTGGTTACATAGCATTAACACCAAAATTGGAATGTTTGACATATTTTAACCGGTCAAAGTAATTGGACTATTTTCTTGTTAGTTGCTCTTGTTAAGTAAAAAATTATAATTTACAAGTAAAAATTGCCGAGGCATAATGACTTTCCCTGTAGTGAGATGCGCGATATGATTTGTGTTTTTGCTCAAATGAATTTTATAATAATACCTATTTTTCATTTGTTAATGGTTTTTCATTTTTTTAATGACCGAAAGATTTAATTTTTTCATTAATTAAATTCTCCTAATTAATTAAGGATTTGAAATAGTACGAGACGAATTAGTTCGTGGGTGAGAATCTCGTAAATGAAGAGAGATATGGGAAATAGACGAGAATACTTTTTTACGTAAAAATAGACGCTCTTTCGTTATACTGAATAGAATTCGACCTTAGTCGCACTCATAAAAAATATGATTAAATATACCGAAGCGGTGGCTTGTGAGTAGCACCCTCTAACAACTACTCAAAAATTGGATAAAAAATCGTGCTTGGCGACCTAAAAAACTTAAGTATAACAATTTAGCGTTGATGCTATGAAAATGCAAAAAGTTATTAAGAAATCTTATAATCAAATTTCAACCTTTAACTGCCTGTAATTTTGATCTAATCCAATTTGATCCAATTGTGATATTTGGTGTCCCCTATCGTGAGTTCTGCCATGTCCTATTCTCAATGGATCATCATCCTGTATCAAATACAAGCTCTAGTTTCACCTACCATCTACGCCCTATTATTTACGATACGGACTCGCAGGGAAACTCGCATGACATCACGAACATCCAAAAATTTTTCCCTGAAATTTCGAGATATCGTTTTACAAATTACCTCAACATCTAAGCTCTGACGAATTTACTAAAACCCTCACATTTTGTTCTTCATTTCCAGACTACGCGGATTTCCTAATCTGTCGCGGATGACAGGTGGGTTTCCACATGGAGAGATGTAGACGTCTTTTTATTTTCCGCATTTTACATTCATTGTCAATATTTGCGGCGTGGCTGAAAAGTTGATACCGAAGTGCTTTTATTTCGAATGGTTTTATTATTTGTCTCATTTCGAACGGAAAATAGGAGATTTATTCGTCCTGAACTATAGAAAGGTCATTCAGTCCCGTATTAAATGAAAACAGTCATAAAATTGCCCAGGGCCCCTTGGAAATTACGGTGCATGTGCAACATATGTTGCGATCTCCAATAGACGCATAAAGATCCAGGAAAGTGTTTCCAGAGAAGCGACGTTTACCTCGCATTCCTGCTTTATCTCATAAGCTATAACGACTTCACGTGGTTCGATGATGGTGCGAGGGTCCGACAGTGGCTTAGCTGTTACTGAAGTTCTAGACTATACATACACCCGCCCTATGGTTTACTACGTTTAAATTACCATATAAAAGAGATAAGACATATAGCACGTCGTCCGAAAAATTTTTATGGTAGATGAAAATTCACCTAAACGTCTTGCAAATCGAGCCAAGCCCGTTAAACCGGAAATAAATTTTAGGTAAAAAGGTTCCAGCGCCGTAAATTTGACTTAATGAAAATTCCTTCCTCTAACAAATCGTTATAATATGTGCCATAATATCCGACGAATATTACCCCAGAAGACGTTACAGTGACGCATGAACACCTGTATATACCTGTCTTTATTCCTCTTGCCCGAATATGGCTTAGGGAATTAGACACTGGCATGTTACACGAAAGTTTATTGGTAATGGCAGCTCTGAAATTCATCCAGATAATTTTCCACACTTTTCAAGCTTCAGATTGTGAAATCTGCGTGATTATTATCAAAATTTTCAGAGTGAAAAGTTTGTAAAAGAATGTGGCAAATTTTCCTGGTAAGTGACGTTCCAGAATTCATTTATTCCGCTGATTCAAGGTGAGCCCCGCTGACGTATGGAAACTAATAGACGTCTTACGAGGTGCCCCGACTCGGAGGAACATCCATTCGCAAGCCATTAGCCCAATCTTAATTAAATATTTTCTCCCTCGGATGATATTTCCAAGTGTCACACAACTACGTCGACTACGGCACGCTTCCAGCTCTCTGCATGTTTTCTTTGAGACGACTTTAAGTCATAGGCGTACGTTCTCGTCCACTTTCAAGTCTTACCGCTTCAATTTCAAAAATAATGTTAATTCTTTGGAAAGTGCGAGGTTTAATACAAAACATGTTACAAATAGAAACTTGATCGCGAACTGGTTGATCTCATAATCAGTTCGTTTGTTTGCTCATCACTATCCCATTAACGCACATCTGCGATCATAAATCTTGCCTAACTTTCCATATACTGATAATACTTATCCGGGTAGATCTATTGCAAGATGATGTGTTCGTTAGCCTGACCAAATATTTGCGCAATATAGCAATTAGGGTGGCCTGCTAGACCGCCTGATCTGACCCCCAGGAACTTATTTTAAGGGATAATCTGAAATATAGGGTGTTTTATCACGATTTCTATTTTATGTATTTTTTTCGAAATCTGTTGGATTTAGACGTGAGTATGTTACAAGAAATATGTTCAGAATTCATAAAGCACTTAGAAATGTAATATTATACCTGAGGTTCCATAAGCAAAAAAGTCAAAAATTACGTTTGTCTGCTACACGGGTAACCCTGTATACATGTCTGTCACGTTAAACAAAGCACAACTAAACAACTAAAAACAATACTTGACGCGTTTCGGCATTTTCAATGAGAATATTTCTTTCAATTTTTGACGGGTTTACAAGGGACTTTTCGTACTTTTTGTATATCTCAAAAATTAACCCCGAATCGCTAGCGAGGTTCTTTTTTTTGCTCTTTCAACTAAACAACTTGTTGCCATTTGCCGAATTTTCATTTCAAGATCAGTTAAACGGCATAGGGAACGTTGTATAATGCCGAAAAAAAACATGGTGACGAAAATTTTCTAGGAAACGATCGACGGATCATCAAGTGACTCATTACGTCTCACTGTTATCCATTTGATATGGACTAGAGCAGCAGAGACGGAAACCTGTAAAGCCATAGGCAACGTTTATTTCATAAACTTTGCTTCGTTTTAGTACATTTGCGAGTATTATTGATCCTGAATTTTCTTCAATTTTTTTCATAAAACTTGACGAAATGATGACGGGTGTGACTTATTCCAGGCTTTAGAATTTTGTGATTGCAATTTTACATAGACAGAAAAATGTGCTTTTTCCATCTCCAAGGTTTTTTACTGGCCTCAAGTTCTCCCTGAAATAATAATATGAGAAGATTTATTTTCTGGGAAAAGTAGTTTAAGCTTGTAATTTTTGTCGTTTACTCAAAGTAAGACAGTAAATGTGGAAGACGGAATAAAAATACAAAATAAAAGAAAGCTTTCCTGCAATTTCAATTCTCAATTTAATTACTTACTTCATTTCCGTTGTACCTTCTTCTGCGTAAACGCTAAAAATATCCAAATTTAAGGTTCACTATCATGTCTGGAATTTATTGCCAACACCATCAGGTTGATTTATTGCCGATACAGCTGGAAATCGATGATTGATGATTATTTCAGAAAGGTAAGTACTTCTCTCTGTCTCTCTTTCTCTTTAGATGAACACTAACCTCACCAACGTTATCTCTTCTGCTTGAATTCTAGGCAATGTCTGAGGAATACCAACAAGGTAGTGTTGGTGTGAAAGGCTCATTCACTTCTAATGACTTACTTACTCTCCATACGTAGATTTCTGTCTCCTACGCATCTGGGAGTATTTTCCACAACTTCTCTTTTGATTTCAAAAACATTTCTTACGTTAGATACAAATGAAAACTGCGTTTTGTTGATTAAGTGAAAGATCAATATTCTTTTCTGTAAATGCAAGTGGAAGTGGAAGATTCTTATGTGCACGTGGTTTTCTTCGTTGGCGCAACCTGCAGCGAACAGTTACCTGTCTTGAAATTATGGGACGATATGCCGTAGGGCCAGCTTCGCCGTTCAAAAAATGAACATGAGCTGATAATACGATTATGTCGGCAATTCAACATTTTCCCAAAAGCCTAATAAAAGTCCTTCTAAGGATCTGGAAGATCACATCTGAGGCCGAATTGGGGAAGCCTTGATGGAATGGAATGCAATCGAAAACTTTCACCCTCTTCCGCCATAATGGACTCTGAAGAAAGTTTACTGAAGGCGAAGAAACTTTCCATGTCAACATGTGTTAATTTTATTGGCCGATCATCGCCAGGTACCGAAAGTGTTTGCGGGACACGAGGACGAGGACTTTTAAAACTGTACCAGATTGAGAGAATGCGTTTTCTAGACGGTTAAATTCGGAGCTTATTTTTTATTTCAGTTAATTGACTGATTACTCATCTTGACATCTCCAGAAATGTTCTATAGAATATCACCGACAGATGTTCAAAAAAGGTTTCCATGGGATTAATGAGTCTGAAGGGTGTAGCTTAGGACCAAATGACTATTGCCCGATTTTTTCCTGACACCCAAACCGTCCTCATTGTCGGCAACGCTGTTTTGATTCCAAGTCTTTTCATTAGCGCCACAAAAGCTGCGATTGTGATTTTTGAGTTTGTCGAACCCGCAAATTGTTCTTTGATAATGCACCGGTGCCTCCCCGTGGTTTCGGATTCTGTATCTGATTAATTGGACTGAAATAAACGATGCGACATCAAGAACGTTTTTAAGGAAGAATATGAAGGAATTAAAAGCCCGTTCCAAAGTAAGTTCTCATCAGAAGAGGAATATTTAATAGAGAAACGAGAGAATATTCAAGTTAGTTCTGAACAGGTGTTTAATATACAGGAAACCAGAAAGGACTCAGAGGTCCTAAGCAGCATCCCTTTTAAGTGTTTTGAATATTTAATAGACGCAGAAATGGGATTTGCCGAATGCCGACGTCACTTTCTCTCAGATTCCCCTTTGCATCACGTAAATAACGCGAAATACGAGCATCATATTTTACTTTAATATTCGGAAAATTGGATGCTTTTATAACTAGGACATGCTGAATTATGCAGCAGGTCGAAACGGCTTTTTTACGCTTCAGCTTTCCATCCTTTCAAATTAATGCCCGTTTTTAGTAATAAATGACCAGTTTCGTTTCATTTGTAATTTCTAAGTCGCCTTTTTGAACTGGTACCAGGTATGAAAGAATTAAAAAATGTACGCGTATCAATACGCCCAAAAGTCTGGGAAATTGTTAAATATAATTGAATCCATGTACCACGTGTGTGGAAGGGCGCATCGAAATTTATTTTTTTGAGGTGAACGTAGAAATCGACGTCAAGAATGTAAAGAATATTTCTTGTAGATTTTTTGGCATTTTGCTTGTATTTTCGATCAATACATTTCTCTGGGAGGTGCGTTAACGCACCACGCCAGAACAAAATATTTTTCTATAAAGTCTTAGCGTGTCATATGAGATTGGAATTTGACGTCAGTTTGATCTGTAAAACTAACGAAATTGTATCTTTTTTTTATCTTATTTCATTGAATTTGCAACTCTCACCATTTCGGAGGTAGCAGCAGTGAACACACCTAAGAAAGTACATCCTATATAACTTATGACTTCTTTAATTTCCAAGGGTATTACTAGGATTTTTCCCAGTCATCTATGCTATGCTCCGTCCCTTTTTCTGCATTGTTTCCTTCTTCTTCATCTACGTTTCGTTCCTCCACTCAGTACGTGCTGCTTCCTCCGATTTTCCCAATAATACTTGACGATTGTTGGCGCCATTTTTGAACATTAGTTATTAGCCAGTGTTCCGCACCAGTTAAGTACGTATCCGAAATCTTTTCGATTTATTTTCCCTCGGCTTTAAAACTCAAATTTCAAAATAATGAAATTAAACGATAAGGTCAGGAAAGATTTAGAAGCATCTCATGCTGATGAGGCAAAACAAAAATCCAATTTAGCGCACCTTAAATCCAAATTCATTTCTTCGGAAGGCAAGAATTAAAAACATAATAAATTAAGCTTAACGGTGCTTTCATTGCAGTTGAAAAGTAACATTTTTCAAACAAAATTCGCAATCAAATAAAAAAAACCAGAAGTTCCCCGCCTTACCCCAATAAGGGAAGTTTTCTAATTTTTCTTCTCAGTTCGAGCACCTGCGGATTTTGTTAAATAAATATTAAAAACTTATCTCGGATGAAAGATTATGGCAATTCTGTCCCGATGTAGGTACAAATTACTGCGAATTCTTCTCGGTGTTAGAGTCACATGTATGAATGAAATAGGGGCAAAAATGAAGAGGTAAAACTGGGCTACAAAAGAAAGCTCAGAAAACGCACAAAAGGGGAATAATTTACTCGTTGACGTAGTCTCTACTCGATGATCACGTTAAACCATAAAAGGGACCGACATTTTGATAAGCAGCTTACTCAAAAACAAAGACAGGAAAATATCCATTCTAGGCTTAAGGTACACGCTATTAACATTGTCTTATTTTGCAGTGATAGGGCACATTGTTTCTTTGGTTCATATTTTTGCACCAATAAAATCATAGACTTATCGATTGATTTGTTATTTCTAAGACAGCAAAATCGGCAAAAATGCACTTTAAAACAAAGCATAAGCAAAATTTTAAATTATCGATCGGGAAGGCGAATTTCATCGTCAGAATCGAAATTTTGAAATATATCTACATATCTCAAGAACTACAGGAGCTCAATTTTTAAAAACTCTAAAGTTCGCTTAATTTTTTTTTCCTTTCTAGCATAGCCAAGTCATCCATTTTCCGCTTCAAAACCATCAGATGCCACCTCCAGCCAGATGCATTGTAAGTTATCGTCGAAAAGTTCGTTCTCTGGCAAATGGAGATACAACTGCGAAGTTGTTCTCCGTGACAATACGCCTGCTTTGGCAAGTCGTCTCTATATAAAGGTAGAGTTTCTGTTTCTCTGTCGTAGAATAAAAGGCCGCAGTAGGCCTTAATAGTTTCCCAGGGGCGGGGATAGGGGAGCGAGCGTCGGAGCATCGCAACATTCGACTCGTCTTAATTCCCATTCAAAAGACGCCTACGGGATCTTAATTGAAGAGATTTGTGTGTTGGGGAAAGGAATGTTGACGAACTGGCCAAGATTTTAGAGTAGCAAATGATGAAAAAAAAGTACATTTGACGAGAACCAAGGAATCGAAATGTGTATCAGAAGGCACTGTCAGCGAACATAAAAAGAACAAGTTTAAATGTGGAAGAAACTTGCTTGAAACTTAAAATTGACAAATCCATAATTGACGCTATAACACAGATTAAACAGAAAAAATTTGGATGTGCAAATATATTACAAAAAAACTTTAGTAAAGGTGAGAGGAAACGCTGTTAGATTTGCCAATTTGAAAAATTTAACTGAAGAGTTTGCAGAACTAGGAAAAAATAAATTGAAACTCAATTAAAAATAAATAGACTTTTAATCTGCAAAAAACTAGTAAAAGCTTGTCGATAATTCAATAAATAAGACAAATAGATGGAAATGTAAAAAGCAAAAAAAAAATCAATAAAATTGTCAGATGACAGGGGTTAAGAAAGTTACAATGAATATTCCGTTAAAAAGGAGAAATATTGTCAAATATATTAACTATAACCATTGATACTAGAATTAAAACTGAAAGAAATCTTGAAAAAACCACAAAATTAGAACAATATCTGCTTTAGCGTAAAGAAGAGATAGGAACTGGGCAGACACGAAGCAGATTATAAAACGAATTTTAAAACCGAGATTGGTAATAGCATCTTTTCCACATCGTCCTCATTTACACGGGCTACCAAAAACCATTAATCCATTTTAATATTTTAAGCTGTGAAGGAATAGTGAAATTAGCTCAGAAGTTGGATCATACAAAGAGTTACACACAAAATGTTTAAAGTAAATTAGACGTGCAACGTCAAAACATAACTTGTAACATTAGGAATTCATGAGGAAAAACAGAGATCAAATAGCGAATATTAATATAATTGTGAGAAATGGAAGTACAGTACAGTATAGATGAGAGCATTTTGAACTCTGGAAAGAAGAGCAAAGGTAAATTGAGAGGGGACCAAATGTCTTAACAAAATTAGGATTTAATTAGAATAAAAAAAAAGAGGACAGTTTAAGTTCATTAGGTCCAAGTGTACAGGTGTGAATACTGAATTAGACGTTATTTTAAAAGTCGCAAAATTTCGACTCGTCAGACGAGAATCCACGTAGTATAGAATCCATAGAGGCCATCCCTTCATCCATTGCAGAGCTGCCAGTACATTAGATCGCCACTCAATTCTATAGATGTCCTGTAAATCTTACAGGAATAATTTTTGAAGTTATCCAAATTTAAGATATATTATAAAATTACTCTAAGAAAATGCTTTTTTCATATTTATACGCAATTCGCGTGTTTTTTTCCTCTTGGCCTACCTCATCTATGTCATTTATATGATTTCAGCGTTGAATTGATTACATTTCGACGATCAAATGTCAGATTTTGGATATCGTCAGTCGGTGATAAAAAATAAAAAATAAATAATGGGAATGCAATTTAAGAGCAAGTACCTGTACCCGCGACCAACTACCAGAAAATACGCGACCACTTATATCCAACTTTTTCATATTACAACGACAAACACTAAGACCAGTTAGTGAGTATCCTTCCTTCGAAGTGTACAGCGATGCCAAACCACCGCTTTGATGTTTTTTGATTAAGTTGCACCCGAGTAATTGAAACCATGCTTCGGTTGGTTAATACCTCGTCTCTATGCAAAAGCTTCCAGCTTTAGCTATTGTTAATAGTTGCCGGTGTCGATAACGTGTCAATGACTGTACGAAGATGCTTTGGTATACGGTTTATCTTAAAAAGACACAGTTATCAATTCCAACCTGAAAAATTAAATTTCGCTTCAAAATTGCCCGGAATAGCAAACAAATCGGACGACCCGTCCAAGACATAAATAGGGGCGAGCAAACAAAATTAGAATCTTGCGGGAGTATTATTCTATATATCGAAACCAGATGTGTCTATTGTGTGCCCAAATTAAGTTTTGTGCAAATTTAGTGGGCGCTAGAGCAAATAAACCCGACGCAAACGAGCACCAAGCGGCCAAATACTTCCACTAATGGACAAAGCTGCTTTCCACAAATATTTCCTTGAGGGGAAAGTTTGACTTTTTCTTGAGTTCGTATTGCAGGTACGTAACCCCGGGTAAATTTTCAAGGTAATTACTATTGAAATCTCAATTCAAACCGAGTTGCGACCTAAAATTTTGACCAGCAAGTAATGGATTTCGCACGTCGTTCCTGTAGAGACCTCTGAAATCTCCCAGTGCCATCTCAGATAATGTTTGCCTAATTTATTGGGGGGTATTTTCTTTGGAGTGTCGAGGACCCGACAGGTTACACAAATATTGGCAAACTCTTATCAACTTCATCCCCACCGACAACGCAGAATCATAATTATTTCAGAACAATTTTCAACTTATAATCTCGTTTCTGACATATCGACGCCGCAAATTTACAATTCCTCATTGGCTGCCTCGTCTACTAATTTGTTCGCTAAACAAATAACTTTGTTGATAAACAAAAATAATAATAATTGCCGCAGCAAAATGATCGTTTTAATAATAGCGTTATGAACGAACTTACAGGTTTTACTGTCCAAGGGGGCGGCAGTTTATGACCTGCTCGGACAGCTTAGAAAGTGATAAATGTAAATATAAAAGTCGCTTTATGGAACACCCGAAATTACCTTTATTATTATATCAGGGGGCATATATATCTATTAAAGTGTTGCCATAAAAGTTAAGTTGTTAAATACTTATTTCAAGCTCAATGAAGCAGTGGGCTTGAGCCAGGAACTATAGCAGAAAGTGTTTACACGAATTACGTGGCATGCCTGCAGAAGTTTAGTGTCTATTTCTATACTGCTTCTGGCGACATTTAAGTACACAGATATTTCTTTATATTGCAATCATATTAAAACTTCCAAGGCGTCCTTAAAGCCACTGATGTCCCTTGTAATAATTCTGTCCATAAATGAACGTGGTTATTTGAGATTCCGAGGGTGATAGAAACGTGAAAATGTATCGAATGAAAAGCATCGATACAATATTGAAAATCGGTGTTATTAAAGTGATTTTTTAGCCACGTACTTATAGCCGGTTCTTAATGGTAAGGTCTGGCTTGCTGACCAAATTGTGCGCGAATAAAACTCGAAAAGGAGAAAAGAGCGTCCAAAACCTGACAGTAACCACATGAAAGAAGTAGGTATTGGGAAATATTACTCAAATGATTTAAAAATCATAATTATGTCGCGAAGGGGTCGTCCACAAGCTGACAAAATTCCATATGGAAAAATGCATAGCGGGCGGTCGATGCTGGAATGGGACCGAGAGAAATACATTGAAAAGATGAGCAGAGTTCCAAAGTTAATGAGGAGATAATCGATTTATCGAAAAGGAATCAAAAGGAAAAGAAGTCAGATGCCGGAGAATATTAACGGGAAAGGGGAGAAGCAAATACTCAGGAGAAACACATATTAAGAAAACGAATTTGAGTTAGGAAATGTTTATTCAACTTAATAGTAGAGTTCTACCAAAGATTTACAAGCGGGAAGAAGAGGAGATTCAATCTTTTTTAACACTCTTTGATTAATTTAAATTTTTCGAACGACACATGTGGAAAACGATCCAGTCGATCGAGTTTTGACCAACGACTAAATCTGGAAGAAAAAAGAACTGCACCTCTATGTTCTCGAGCCTTTTAGGTAAGAAGATCTCGTTTATTTGGACATGTCCGAGGTAATTTAAATTAGGGCGAAATTGCGTGATTTCAAAAATTCTAATCATGCACTGGTCGGTGATGTGATGAACTAGTCAAAGCTAACTTTTTCCCAATAAACGCACTCTTTATAACGAGAAGCACTCACAAACTCAAAATTATATCGAATGCTACTCTCGATAGTGGTGAGGCCCTAAATGTCCCAGGGTGAATAATGGGATTATTTTGCCATTACACACGTGTTAATTTTTTTTTTTTTATTTGGGAGCAATGGTTTCCCTTCCGGGTTGGCATCCAGGTCCTTGCTTTCACATAAATTGCCATCTTGTGGGCGGATGCCTTTTGAAGAATTTACCGAATTTTCTTTCTTCGGGTAAAGAATATCCGCATCGTTTTTGATACTTATCGCCTGCGTATAATTTAACGTGTAAAATCCTGTATTGCACGTAACAATAGCACGACCTAGTGATAGACTATCGGTAATAACTTAGATCAATGTTGTAGTACTCAGTTGCCGTTTCAAATCGTAAATTGCCGTCAATTTCGATGCAAACACGAAGCTGTTTGTGATCTAATTATCAAACCATAGTGGAAATTCTATTATTTGTTTGCAATTGAAAAAAAAATAGACTTTTGTTTGGTATTTGAGAGCTAACAACGGAAAGTTATCTCACTGAAACTCACCTATTAATTGTCTCGGTTATTCCTTTACTAAAGCTTAGATTACCCGAATACGTGCAGCTCTAAAACGATTACCCTCCTCCTACATACATCTCATACATTACAAGGCCAAAATTGGATTTTAGAAACCGCTTTGTTCAACCTCGCGAATTTCTTTGCAATCTCGCCTAATTGCCATATACATAGTTTTATCACGGGCCTTGGGTTCTCTAACTCTATTAGGCCACAGAATAATTTCATCGATTTGTTCTCATATAGTTAAAATTAACATTATGAGGTACTTTAATGGTTTTGTCCAGGATCTAAATATTAAAACCACTCAGCTCGAATGCTCTGCCAAATTTTTATTGGCTGAAATAATCCCTCTCTAGAGACTGGCGCACCGCTCTATCCTGGAAGAGTGTGTACGGCCAAAGATAACAGAGCGAAAGGCCGGCTTAGTACCTCTAAAAGGAATAGAGCGATCCAATTTCTTTTTTATCGGCGGATCATATGTATATAGAGACGTTAAGTGGTGAAATCCGTGCCAAAGATCCCTTGCTGATGTTTATTTTGTATCAGCGAGGAATTGGAGAGTTGTTTTATAGAGGTTAAAGTGTTTGTCGCCTTGTCAGAATCCTAGTTGAAGATATTTTTATGCCTTCTTATCGATATGTTGAGTACTTTCGAAGGACGCGGTTTCTCAACTCACATAAAGCACCCAAGAGCCGTAAAGTATTCGGTATCGTGTACAAAAATCTCCGCCTTTGAAATATTTAAGCCCTCAAAGCCCGGATAATCGACTATTAAGGTGGACGAAGCCAGAGGCCTTCAAAAATAACCCGCTATCTCGGACAATAGCTTTTATGTTTAGGTTGTTAGGTTTATTCACGTGGAAAATAACCGGAAATATCGCTAGTCGTTTTGGTTTAATAGGACCTTATCAACAGTAATTTTAGTGAATTTTCATTTTTTCGAAAATGGAATGGAGATGCACTCCCTGGAAATGCTAGTAACACGCAACTGCACGGTTTAGTCATCAAATAATTTTAAATTCGAACGGCATAAAAGTTTCTAAATTATCTTCAGATTGCTAACTTCAGATATTTTTTAATCCACACCTTATCTTGATTAATTACTGAAATATTTTTCAAGACTCAAGTGAAGGGAAAAATGAATTTTTGGGGGTAAGAGGGGTGAAAAGAAGGTAATGAAGCGCTGGAAGAGGAAGGATAAAAATAATGTAATACGGAAATAAATTTCAAAATGGAAAAGAAAGAGAGCACAATTTATTAGAGAATTTATTGGAAAACCCTATAACGCCCTAAATATAGATTTGACGAGCAAAATATGCTGTTTTCCAGTAGTTTCGGCGCCGTTTGGATTCCGAGAGACAGTCACTAAGCCCAGTACATTTTCTCCGGTACCTTTTCAATTTACCAAAATCGCAACATACAAATTTGCAGAAATTATAAATATCATTTGTTATCGAACATGCAATTCGGTCAGGGTAGCTTTTAAGAGCTTCTTGTAGATGGTCTGTGGTGGACCTCAACTTCAACAGAGTTGAATCTAGGCGATAGATCTATGACGTAAATACTTAACCAGTTCTCTCTGCTTTATTAGTTTTATACCTATGTGTAAAATTAATGGGCAAAACTACGCCGGGATAAGATGATTTCGGTCTTCGTGCTGATCAGACAGTCATAGTATGGATCTCATAATTGCAAAATGCTATTTTGGTTTTGATCAGGAGTGTATTTGGTTGCGTCTTGGTCTTGTACATAACACTTATGCGAAAATTAAAAGAGTGAACATATGACTGAAAACTATTATACCTGGAGACCATCGCTTTTTACAAAAAAAAAAAATTCGTTTCCTGCGATACTTGCTAGATTAGTTTTGCTCTTTTTTACGTCCATTGAATTGATACTAGTTAAGTGCTTTCGATGGTCCATTATCAAATATTTCATCGAGCGTTGATTTCCCATCTATTGTTACAATACACACACCAATCTCACCTAATATGCACCTAAATGAAATCTTATCCGTAATCCTAATCCTTGAACACAAGGACCGATCTCTGAAACACAACCCAGATAAACCGTCGAACGACACTAATCCAGGAATTCAGGATGAACATCTCTATACATAATATCCGAGCAAAGGGAAAAAATCGCAACGCCGTGGATATAGAGCCGGGGTTTAGGCTTGTAGCAGGCTAGAGCCCGTAATGGCTGAATTACGTGTCCAAATAGGGAAATCCGGTTAAAATTTGCAGCAGAACGGACGAATTATCTGACGAGAACATTTGCTTTCCAAGAGTCAGTTCTCACGGGTTACGATGGATAGTTCGATCATTTTTACTGGCAGAAATTTAATTTATCGAACATGCCCTGGTGTGGTGGGTTTGCCAGGAATTTATGAGGTCGTTTTCCTAGGACCGCCATTTAACCACACCACTGTTGCCTCAAGATTAATCCTTTTTTCTCATATTATGAGCGCCTAGTTTTGATTAATTGCCGTAGGCGTCAAAATTACTTGACCGCAGTTGCCAACAACTAATTAGGCAACTAGCTTTCTATGGGTTAATTACAGTGTCAAAATCAGATTGTTATATTCGTGATAACCTATGCCTCTAATGAGCCATAAGAAATTCTGTTGCCTAAACGTCTGTGCCAGTTGATTTTGAATAGTGGAGAGTATCAGGTCAAACCGCTTATTCAATGCGCCGAATGTTGCATTTTGAGCCAAATTGCACCGACTACGATGCTCTATCTATTGGGAAAGAGACAACTAGAAGCACGAATTAACGAACTCTTTCTTCCTCCTTTTCTCCTGGGCAGGGGCTCCGTCAGGGAACCCCGTTTCGTTTACGTGGCATGCTATCACGACATATACAACGATAGCTTAAAGGACAAAATAACACTGTGTCGACACTGCACCTGCTGCTGCTCTGCCGTCGATACTGTACCTGACAACACAACTGATAAAGAAGTAGAACACCTTTGGGCGCTAACGGATTACAATGACATGTTTTATAAATGGGGATTAACGAGACATTCCAATGAAAACCCACTTCTGCCCTCAAATCGCCAAATTAAGGCGAAACCTCCAACAGTAACGGCAAACGGTTACACAAAGGACGTACCTAGCAGTACCAATCGACAAAGAACTGAAATTGACGAAACACGTTGGAAATAACAAAGTGGTACTTGGTGAACGGACGAAATATTCTCGATGGCTTCTGTGTGAAGACCGGTACAAGAACCGCAACGAAAATTTACAAGGCCCCGTGCAGAACGTTCTTGGAGTACGAAGACAGACGGGGGACAGACGCAACAGAAGCAAAACTGAACAATACTTAGAAACAACGGGACAAATCGCATTAAGACCGACTACAAAGACACCCCGTCAACTCGCTGCGCGATCCACCCAACCATGGACCAAATGAACACACATCCATGATAAGAAAAACCGAAATACTGAAACAAATTCATGCAAAATGGAAAGACAATCGCCACAACTGGACCGTTCTGAATCCTCTTTGCCTTACGAGACAATCCCGCTTCCTTCTCCCTTCAGCCGCTCTATTGGAACATTTCCAAATGTATTATTGTTTCTTGTCTGTGCATTATGTGAATCATTATTTATGCATAGATGTAAGCGTTTTGGTCACAGAGGCAGAAGGACCGAATCGCTGATACTTTTTTTTCTGAAAAACAAAAAAAATACATGTAAATTTGCTACTTAAATTGCCGTTCAGCGCAATCAACATCTCGCGATAGTTTACGTTCCTCGGCTGGAGGGTTCGGTTAAAGTAGATGCGATAAACGCGATGACTCACCGAGCCAACTGAAATATTCAGGGAAAAACAGATACACAGGGCGGTGCGGCCGCATCAGTACCTTATGAACGCTGAGGGTTTCAAGGTCAGTTCAATCATCAGACTCTTGTACGACTAGATGAACTTCGGAAGATACCTAATACGGGAGCTTAATGGGTTAGAGGTTTAATTTCAACTTACCACGTATATGTTTTCTCAAACCCGCACCAAATTCATTAACGAAGTACGCTGATTAAAATCATGATCCTCTCCGCTATTTATGTGAAATCGAACCGGTGGTTCGGTATGTGTATTTGATTTTAAATCTGACGTAAAACTTTACGGTTTCCGTTACTCTCTGTTTTATAACTTTTCTTTCGTTTGAAGTTGTGTTTAGTGAGGGAATTCGTGCAATAAGACATCAGTTTCCTTTAATAAAACAGATTCCTAATAAACCCCCAAATTTCTCTCCGGCATGTCATAAATCGGAGTAATTTTTTTAATATTTAAAGTTCGCTGTAATGCGCGGAAAGTTTAGCGTTTAACAGAGAAGAATCGCCGGCAGAACAATCATCAAATTGTAATCAGGGGCACACTAAATCATTTCTCTACCCGCCCGAAATGTTGCAGCAGCTGCGTGGGCCTAATAGACATTATCTGACGCTAGATGGCTCCATATTACGTTTTTGGCTTCTCCGCCGAATTTCCTATACACAACTTAATAAATCGCCTGATTTATTTTATACGACAACATTCTTCAATATGAATTTCCCGGTACAATAGGAAACCGCTCATTTTTCACCAAACAAATTTAAGTTTCTACATCATTTCTTGCAACGTACACCTAAACGCGTGACATTTATTTAATCTTACCCCCCATCTAACTTTTCAAATATTTCCTTTCCTTGCAGACAAATAAAATCTCTCGTCTAATGGCCTATAGTATTTCATTTCGATTTATTGCCAGCGATAGAGAGTCAATAATAGAATATTTCAAGGGGCTCTAGTTTAGTAGCCTAACAGATGCAATAACAACGGAAGAATACCGCTATGTTTTCCTTGTTTGTGTGGTGGACGATAAAGCTTAAGAGTGCTTTGCGATCTTTTAATTAGTCCCATCGGAAGGCAAAATTGGGAAACAATCTTGTCAATAAATATCGAACGCTGAATCATACGGAAATAACTGCGTTCTCTATGATCATGGTGAAGACTGTGTTTGCGCTGGGGATCCAGAAAAAGGTAGCGTTTTCGCTCTGCTCTTGCTGCGCAATTTCCACCACGAATCAGGCATCTTTAATTATTTATTTGTTGAATTTTTTATTTTTTACTCGCATATCCTATGATTTTGTATTAGAATAATTCGCTAATCCAGTGCAACATGTTTTACGGGCATTCGCGTTACGCTATTTTCTCACATTTCACTTTTAACTTTGGTCAAACTTTCTCGCGCTGACCTCTTCATGCCTCCTGCGGCCCGATTCTGTGTGTCCGAGGGTTGAACGATCCCCTGAGAATGACGTCAAAATGGATGATCAACACTAATTAACAGGGTGAAGACCTTTTGAGTTGCTGCTTCAGTAGCCCGGCATCAAGTACTTGGCTTATGCCATCCCGACGAGGAGGGACGTGTATATGTTCCTTAACTCGAAACTCGATACCATCATTCCTCTAAAAAGATATTTTCGGATACGTGTGTCGTTATCGCTGGAAAAACTTCAAGTTGACTTTCTGGCTTCGGCTATCAGTATTGGACACCCTCGAACATTGCAATGTATAAATCTCTGGTAATCACGAGGTGCTTTCGGCTCTCCCACCCAGAATCGAAGAATTCTGATATGTTTATCCAGCTCTGTTGACAAGATATAGCCACTAATTATTGGCTACACCAAACACGTGGTCGCGTGGTGCCCCCCCCCCCCCCCCCTTCCCATCAAACACCTAAGCTTAGCGATAACTAAATTAAAACTTCCTGGAATACAGACGTTAAATTCTTGATGTATGGAGCACTGTTAATTTTTGTTATCGTCTCTTAATATGATGCTAAGAGTGCCATAATGCCGCTATCTCCGCTTCGTGTAGCTGTAGCTACAAGCGGAATCGTATTTTTATGCATTAAAGTGGCGAAATCGCACCGTTGCAGGCTGTTTTCCAAATAATAGATAGAAATTTTGGCAAGCACGTCTTTGCCTTCAGGATCGTTTGCACTTACCAGATAGCAAGAGACTGTAGTTACAGTTTAGCAACTTTAATTCTTAGCAAAGTTCGCTTAACTGGCCCCATTTTATGACCTGTACAATTCCTATTCCACATAGAAATATATATTATTGTTTGGAATACTTAGTATTGATTTATCGCTCTTGGCGCCCTATAAAATTGAGAAAAGGGGCCCTTTAAATCTCTTAAGATGCCCTTTTAAAGGTTTTATACCTCTAATTGATAACAAACATCGCTCGGAGGAAACGGCGCTGTGAAAAATCGGGAATTCGTGACTGAAATTTAATACCATGCATTTTCCGAGGAAAAGTGGATGTTAATAATAATAATGCTCGCTTTGTGTATTTTGTATTTTTCTCTTTCTGTTTTGTTGTTCAATTGTTCACTCACAGTGTTTTTGGGAGAATTGTACCCAACTACTAAATCGCCTTACTTCCTTAGGGAGCTGCGAGAACAAGAGCGAGAATCTGCTAACGCTAGAATTGACTGACAACAAAAGGTTAAACAGGAAGAAACGTCACCTGCTTCCTGATTCCTGCCCTTTTGTGCCCTTCAGTGAATGTTCCAAGAATAATTATTTTGTGTAATTTAGCATCGTGAGGCCCTAAGTCGAGGCGAATATCTAGATACCAAGTTTCTGTCCCCAATGTTCGATTGAATGCGAAATATGAACACATTAAAAAAACGTTAAGAAAGTGCACCTTCCAGGCTGCTCCTCTGGATATGGGGAAACAATAAAACTCTTCAAGACGTTCCTTACTGGCCCAATTCAACGCTTGCGCATACAGCAATAACAAAAGTCCCATGTCTCCAAAGCACGTGAAACTTTAGCAGTCGCGCGTTGTCTGTTTTCGGTAAAGTCCGGACGCTCTGCCGACGAAAATTACGATAAAACTGGAAGTTTCAATGTAATGAAATATTCGATTGTGTGTTTTGCACACCCAGAGTCTAATTTGAGAGAACTTCACAAGACAGCCGAAGAAAAATTGTTGAGATGGCATGAGTTTTTCATTAAAGGAGTGTTTTACGTCATGAAGTTATGAACCTTTCTTTCAGTTAAATTTTGCTTAGATTTTGGTAAGTTGTAGCCGAATTGAATGGGAATTTAGCTTTCAGTCTTGATCCAAGAAAAAGTTTTTGTTGCATTGACTTTGAAAAACTAAAGAAAATTCTTACATAACGGGCAAGAAAAATGGACGAAGTGCCTTTTGTAGCAATATGTAGCAATCGTTCTCTGTGTGTTTATACCTAAGTAATCCACGATTAGGCTATTTTGAATAATATCGATCACATTTAAATTGCGAGTTCATCGAAACAATGCCGTTGATGAGACCTTTGAAATGTTTTTTTTTCTCGGGCGCGTTGAGCCATGCGAGAGAAACAAAACAGAAGGTCTTTCTTTTAAATTTAACGACGAGTTCCGAGATTGACTTAAGCTAAAACGAAAAAAAAAAAAAAAATATATATATATATATATATATATATATACATATTTTTGATTCGACACTCTATATTTACTAGTTATTAGCATCTAAATGAATCACAAAATTGGAGAAACTATAGATTTTGTTAATACATTAATTATAATTTCTGATTAAAACATAATTCAATAAATTGTATTTCCTCATTGTGATAAAACTGTTTAAACACGAATAGTTTCCACATCATTTCCCAATCCTTTATAACTTAGTCAGAGGTACTACCGCCAAGGGACCCGCATCTCCGATATTCTTCCTTACGTCAACCTCCGACAACACCGCAGGTTCTTCACAAATCGTTTCTGCTCGAGTTGTCAAGTTCTCATAAAATGCTCATACTGAAAATCGAGGAAGTGGCAAATATTTGTTATCAAATTTTTTTGTTTCAGGTTGAAATTATGCCAATGAATGAAGAGCTCTATCTCAATGGAGCCAAAACGACCAGAAGTGTCTACCAGCAGCCCGGTACCGGGGAAAAACACGTGCTATTTTACCCCACATCCCCGAATCCTTCGATATCCTCGGATGACAAAAGACACTGGAACCAAGACTCTTCGTCTCCAAACAACGTAAGTCTCCTTTTATTACCGACATGTGAAAATTAATTAAGATGAAGCTTTAAAAAGGAAGTGTGCAAGTGAAAATTTTCAACGCCCAACTAAGGCGGCATCATCTCGAGGTCTTCTACTCTGATTACAAGAAATTACATCTCATTAAAGTCACCCTGGACGATTTACGGGCGAAACCTCACCCCGTGCGCTGTTCATAAATCAAAACCCTGTTTCTTATCTTAACAAGACCACGTAAATAATAACTCGATTTTGGAATTTTTTCGGTGCCTCAAGTATTTTCTGCACGTAGTATCGCTTTCCTTTAAACCCTCCTTTAGAAATTTCCTTGCGACACTTGATTACTACGTCGAATCGATATACTTTTAAATAGAACCCGGCAATATATTGCGGAGTGTCTTGATTACCTACCTAAACTACCTCGGGTTCATTTAAATATCCTTGGTTGAATTGCTGAATCAGGAACAAAAGACATCCGAAATGCAGTCATGTAAAGCACCCTGTGCCATGTCGGAAACGATTTGGGTTAGGGCAAAGCAAAACGACCTGCCCTAGGACAAGTGTTGCAGTCATAAAGACATCGTTTTTATTGCCCCATCGATTTTCATTGCCCTGTTGCACAGTATTTCTCGCACAAGGTGGAAATGCTACCGATGCTTTTTTAGCCCCGCACCAGCCTTATACTTTATGGCTCTGAGTTGAGAACATATTTTAATTAATTAATTAAAAAGAGTCAAATTATGGTCGAAGAAACATTTCAAATTTGGAAAACAGCTTTCGCTTATCGCCTTAGAAATTTAGGAATTGCACGGTTAATTAGATAATTAGAGTTAATTTGGTACCTAAAGGCATAACCAACCGTACTGGGGCTGTTAGGTTACCTGGTCACAGTCTCGTTTTTTCTCCAAAATTAAACATCATCACCGTAAGGAACAATGCAATTTTTATTTCTTTGAACTAGTTTCTAATTCAGGTTTCATTCCGTTTTGTCCGGGTTTTACTTTCAAACTTTATTCTCGAGAATTCATAAGTCGTTGATCTGAAGATAGTCCCTGCATTTTTAATGGACTGGACTACTTAATGAGGGCGACTAAATTTCTTCTCAACATTATCGTTTTAATTGATAATGGCATTCCAGACCTGTAAATCACTGAGAGCCGACAAGATGCACCTACATCTCTCTCTGGGCTTAGAACCTCGCTTTCCAATCCGGGTCTCTAAAACTCAATTTAGATTTTCTTAAATAGTCTATATGTAATCCGACAAAACCATAAACATTTCGAATCAGTAGTTTCACTATTTTGAGCGCCGTAAGTGCTTACCCTCAATGGGTACTCGTCAAAGGGCATACAACGAGTAAACTATTCTAATTAATTACTTAAAATTTTCGCGACTACTACTTCTAATTGGATATGTTTACATTCGTAAGGGAGCGCGAGCATAGCTAATTACCTAACAAGTGCAGAAAATGGTGTCTTAAAACGGGCTGATTGTAGTTAACCGAATAAGGCGGAGTAAGTTTTTTCGCCACACGTGAGTTTAAATTTTGTATTTATCGACCCGAATTTGTTAGGCCGAATTCGTGTCGCATTAAATTTCTCAAAGTTTTGAAATACTCGAATGGCATTTGATTGTGAATTTGAATGTCGGTATTTAACAAGTTTAAAGGCAACTGAAAAAATATTGATTACGACTGAGGGCTGGAACTAACCCTTCAGTCATGGAGGGTGCGTAGGCACAATTTTTACAACCAGCCAAATATGGTCTAAAATCAGACGCAGTCAAGTTTCTGGCTGCTCTAATTTCATTATACCCCTAAAAGTTTTTAAACAGCTTTGGGCGTGCTATTTCTTTGAGATTCTTTAATCTGTTTCGTATTCATAAGATCTGGGGAATACTATTACATTCAAGTGACTATCAAAATGTTCCCTAAAGAGTGCCGTCGGCGGTAGTGCGCACACCGGACTGGGAGCCAAGGAGTGCCGAAATTCTTAAACATCCAGTGTAGATAATTTCGACAGTCCGTAATGAAATGTTTTGAAAAAGAAAGGGATAACAACAACTTTTTGCTGCCAGTAAATGCAGTCAGAGGAGCAAATAATTTATTTATCTAACGCACCATATTTTGTAAATTCTGTAATTTGTGTACGTAATTTTTTAGCATATAGCGGCATAAAAAATTTAAATCTGCTAGTTCAACAAATCCTCGCCTACAATTTTATTTCAATTCAAATTCGAGTTTTTTTTTTCCATAAGTCCACAGAGCGATCTCTATTAATAACTCGCCTGGACTGCAGAAGCTAAACTGAGGTAAGGTTTCTTAAGACAACATTGGGGAGTAGGTAACTGTTTAAAATTAATTATAATCGCCAGTTTTTCGAACAGTTATAAGGAACTTAAATATTTGATGTCATTAATTAATAAAGTGTTATATAGCGTCAGCGTTATATAACAATCGGTCAAGTCCGATGATCTACTGCGCAGGTAAAGTTAGAGTACGGGACACAGCTCAGTTATTGGTAGGGACGTAGTTTGCCTGGAACGGACGACAATAAATAAATTTTTTTATCAGAATTTAATAAATTTTCGCGTTTACTGTTATGCTGGCAGTTTCCTTTTATGATGTCATGTTATAAACTTTGCTGCACTTTGGTTGGTCAAAATGTAGGTCAGTATAATTCTTTAATGCACAATTCAGAGATATTGCTGCTTTTCCTCCCCATAGCACATGCTATAAACGTGTCCGTAGGCAGTGGTCGAAAATTTTTTTCGCATGTTTCACGAGGCAAATGAATATCAACCAAGATATTGAAATAAATGGAGGGCAAATTGTTTGTTTACGAGAATCGCCCATGTATGCCGCTAATCCAGCTAGCCAGACCAACAACAACGATCACAGAAAACAATGCTTCATTTATATTTTAATTTAAAACATTACATTCCAATTAAAAAGGCACCGCAATCAATAGCAACTCTAAACTGGTGAATGCCAGCTTACAAATTAATTCTTTGGTTTAGAGAATAACCGGTATTGCCTTTTATATATCACTTTAGTTTGTTGTTATGTGATGGAAAATATCTATCTAATAAAACTTTTTAATTTCGCAACTTGAATTCTAAAAGTTCGCAATTGCAGAGCAAATTTGGTCGCTGATTTGAGTCGTGCCAGCTAATTCACGGAATAGCATGTTTAATCTCACTTCAATTTTATTCTTTCTAGAAGCTCCTATAGCTACTGTGGAAGAGGCGCAAAGTCAACATATTTTGATTACACCAGTTTGAGCTCATGTGACGTGTAGCATGAAACTCAGCACCGTCTGGTCAGTCATATAATTTTTTATTTCCGATTTAACGTAAAATTTAATTTAAATACTCTCGTTAGGAGGGTGCGGGAAAGTGACTTTGGCGCGTTCATTTGCGACATGAAAGTAATACTTCACCGTAAAAATCACAAGAAAGGGCCGTTTTTTAATGTCAAACATTTTGTTTTGTTTGCACTAGTGGGTGTTGAATTCACAGAAGACAACAAAGTTAACGTGTACGCGGCAAAACGAAAAACGTGACTTTCAATACCTGCGAGAGCATTTTAATGCACTCGAGCGATGACAGAACTCCGCTTTGCGTCGTTCGGTTACCTGCAATTATCGTGCGGTAAGGTATCACTTTCCGCACTTGTAAGGCAATTAACTATATTTGCCTATTGATAGACACCTACTATTGCCGTCAACGTCAATTAATCTCAAAGGCAATTAGAGTATGAAACACGACAAGGCCCCATCCCTAGCAGAAATCGACCACTAGTAGACATAATAGCATTTCAGGACTGTCCCCCAGCGGTCAGAATGGTCCATAAATTAATTTGGGAACAATAATGGTCTCGATACCGATTTGATTTCACTTAATTAAGCCGATTAAGCTTCCAGGTACTGATTTTTATAGCTTGCGAAGTTGAGTGCAAGCTCTTATGCCACTATGACGTTAAATAAAATAAAAATTTAACGGTAATCTCTTCTCTAATCTAGTCTTGCATCATGAAGAATGATGGTTCCTCATTTTGATAAATCAAAATAAACCAAAAAGATAAGTCGAATTTTCTTGGCAACAACGTTAAAAAACAAATTTAATTATTCACTCGGAGGAACTTGAAATGAAATTGCTTCATAATTTGAACTGACACGCGACAAGAGGTTTCTAATATATTACTTTGAATTTTTCACTTTCAATAATGCGCCTAGCACGACACTGGATTTAAGCGAATCAAAATACAAATTAGTATGGCAACTACTGAGATCACAAACTAGTATTTGTCATTTAAACAGTGGTGGCACACGCCATAATTAAGGCACGAAGAGTCCAAAGCTTCGGTGTATATTAATATTTAAATTTTACGTTTCGAACATCTGCTTGGAATGCGAGTGGTTTGCCAATAATCAAATTAAAATACTTTCCAGGGATTAAATGGAGTTACAATTTAATATTATACCATTTAAACGATGGTCCACTTCAAAGCACGTGCGTATCTGTAATGCAAAAATTACAAGTAAAAATACTGAAAATCAATCAAAGTACACATGATCTTTTTACAATTCCTTCGCAATATTGACCTCAAAACTGTGGGACCGACAAGTTTTTAGACATTCGAAATACTGATTTTGTGGAACGAATCCTTCACGACGTCAGCAGGCGGAACATATGTTTTCCTACCCACGAGAAGATCAAAAAAAAATTTATCGTCGAATTTCCGTTGCAATGATTCGGGTTCGGATCCCAGTCGGATGTAATTTTTATTTTTTTCTCCATAGTTCATGGTCGTGAAGAACGTCGCACACGTGGCTCGCAAAAAAGTTTTTTTGGACACTGACATGATAGCCGCCCACGCGTGCGCCTGGTGTGCAACATTTCACGCTCATACGTAAACAGTTAATTCATTTCTTTGTTACGTAATGAACTACTACCTGACACGTGCACATTCGATCGCTGGCCACTCCCCGTCGCGTCATTTGGTCAACTGAACGGGGTATAGGGTAAAGAGTCACTTTTCGCATTTGTCAAGGAAATAACTACATATTACGAGACAAATCAAAACGGATTTCATTATAGAATATCGAAAATTCGAGCGCGTGTGACGCAAATTTAATATTATTTCTATTAACGCCTATTTTTAAATATGCACAAAGGTCAATACAGGGCATTTTTTATTTCGTCTGGCTATCTGTATTTGCAGGCGCAGACGTGGGCATTGATTTTGAATAAAGGCAATAATAGTTATTTTCTATACAAGAGAGCCATGGGCAAGTTTTGATATCGCGGAATTTTTTAGCTAATGAGGGAAAATAATTATTTAGAAATAGTTTTGTGTATAACAGTTATTTAGTCGTGAGGTTGCTGTTTCATTTGTTTTAGTTTAACATAATTGTTTGGTACCTTCCAACTGGAAATAAATGCTTTCACTTACCTCTTTTTGGCTACCTTGTCCACGCCCCTATCGATGCCGCGGCACTTTTAGAAGTTGTAAAAAAACACCGGCTCGCCTACCCCATGACGTTGGAAAGGCAACCACCCAGCAAATTCTTCTGCATTGTCGGGAAATAAACCTTCCAAATTTCACGTGCGTCACTGTTTCAAGTCGGCCAAAAACGGATTAGGGTCTAAGTTCCTTATGATTTACAATTCAAATCCTGATAAACGGAAATTCTTGTGATAGAGCAATTAATATTTATTGCTGACTTAATGAACGCTGCCGTCTCTCTGTTTGTAATAAATTTGTTATTACGTGAATATTATCCGACCGCCCTCTGGGTTAATAAATTTGATTAACTACGGCGTAACTACCCGAAAAAACATTCGCTTTTGCATGATTTTACTTTGATGAATAGCTGTTCGTGGCCCACTCATTAGATAATCTGACGTGAAAAAAAAATAGGCGTAATTTGCTTTGGGAGAGGGGAGGGGGCTGGGGGAGGAGAGGAGGAGAGGGAGGGGGGGAGAGAGAGAGAGGAAGTAAACAGTCTCCATTTAAGCCGGTCGCCATCAAAAACTTTTCTAATAAAATTACAACTTATCCGGCACAATTTGTCGTAATTGGTGTCGCCTGGCAAGACGAAAACCCAGAAATTAAAGTTTTAAGTGAAGCCGCGCTTAGTTCCGTGCAGTTCGGCGAAGGAACAACAATGTCGCAGGAATTTCCTGGTGAAAAACTTTTACCACTACACGCAATATTATGATTCGTCACGGATGAAGTTGAGGAGAAAACCTCTAGTTTTCTATTGAACTTTTTGGAATTGAAGAACCGGCTTTATTCACTCACCGTCCCACACTTTGGACGTAACGTACAACTTGCAGATCCGAATTTAATGCTCAGAGGCACTAAATATTGCAAGGTTATTGCACAATTTCGCGCTGAAGTCTTTTAGATGTGTGTGCACAGAGGATGCACTTGAAATGGCGTCCAAGTTCTTTACTAAGGTCTTCTAAATCTTCCTGCAACTTTCGCAAACATAAGTTGAGAAAATTGGTTCAACCACTTTATTGTGGATGTGCACAGTCGAAAACGACTCAGTTTTATTCATAAAAATCTAAAAAGGCCATCAAATTGTACTTTATTCGTTCGATGTGGTCTCTGATACAAGCAACGGTTTGTGGATAATTTTGTGTGTACCAAATATGAATACCGTCGATACTAATAGTTCTAACTCATCTAAGCAATTTCAGTTCGGCGCCGCCGCAAATAGGGGATTTATAGTAAATTACATAGTCACAAAGTCAGGTTTTTGTCGTAAAACATCCTTACGTCTTATAACTTAAAGTCTCTTTTATAAAATACGTAATATCAGCATTAGCAAGATGCGATGCAAGTTGATTTTCACAACAAACAGGAGAATTAAATTAAAATTTACGCTGCAAAAGTGACTTTATACTAGTCAAGTTGTATTAACGTATTTTCGTACAATTCACAGCTGAAAGTCAGTAGTAATCTGATGCGAGAAATTCATTAGAGTGTTTTAGCATATAGTGCCCTTTCAACCGCTGATCTTCTCTTCCCCAAACTCCAGAAACGTTTTTATATATTTTTGGTATTCGGGCCCATTTAGAAAAATCCACGTCTCCTCGTCCCATATAATGACGTTTCGGCGTACTCACCAATTATCCGATTACGACTCGCCCGGATAAACTTGAGAGCTTATTTACTCATCAATAGTGCAAGAAGGCGCCAACTTCACATGTGAGAATATTAATCAACAGAAACAATAGCAAAATTGAGGCAATAAACGTTGGCCTTGTCAGCGCCCTAGAATAAACCAAGACAAATTGCCCGTTAAATTTCCCCATTCCTGGCCATAATCATCATCCAATTCGGTAAATAAAATATGATCATATTAAACAGATGACAGAAAACAGATTACCTTTAATTTCCGACCGTGATGACGGTTCGGATTTCGGGCTCCGCAACGTGCGTTCCGTCTATTTTCAAGTTTGAGGAAATTGTTCCCTTTTGCTAGACAATGAAAATTTTCCGACGGAAATTGCTGGGTCAAAATTTATTCATGTCGAGGGCTAATTTTTATATCCAGAATTTGTCAGAGCAAGTTTCACCCGCAGAAAAAGTTAAATGGGGTAAATACTGGAAAGGCATTTATTAATGAACCCAAGATTGGTTGACAGAGTTGTTATATGAGTCGATAGTATTCTCACTTTAGTGGGATCGTAGTTGTGGTGAGTTATGAAATAAACATAACGTCAAGAGCTTTAATTTTTTTTTTTTTGAAAATTTCCAATTATGCCAATCGCATGTACGCTCTCTCTTTAGACGGCGCTAAGCGGGTCGATATGTGTCTTTCAGTCCCGGGATATGAAGTTACTATAATATGAATATTTGCGATTTTCAAAGTTCCCCGAAGTGAAGGTTCTTCAAATTGGATTTTTAAGGTTGAGGTCAACACATAATCTGCAATGAGATCTCCCAGGAGAATATCAATGACCTCGCCGGATCCGTGCCTAAACGCGTTCAGGAGTGTATAAGACATCGCAGAGAACCGACAAATAATAAATTTTTTTTTGGTTTTTAACAATTATATTTGTTCAATTTTTAGCGAAGTATTTGTTTTAGCGTAAGGAGTGAGCATACAAAAATTATTTAAATAACACCATTTTTACGGGGTGTTCTCGTTCCCATGTCACGCAGTATATAATCCATATACAGTGTTGGACAAAAAGGTTGGAATTTTTTTCCAAATTTGAAATATTTTTTCAATTTTTTATAAGCGAACTCTAGATTACTCCATTACAATTAGTATGCAGTTGGTAATATATTCCGAATATAATTGGCTTTGAAATGCGTAATTGCACACAAATTGGACTTCCTTCAAGAAATATTTGCTCAAAAAATGATAACAAAAAGATAAGGTTCCAACCATTTTGTCCAGGCTTAAAACAAGATTTATCTGTGTATTTATTTGTTTACGCATTTCAGAGCTGATTGTATTCGCAATATACTACCAATTGCATACTGATTTTAACGTGGTAATTTGGAATTTACCTATTAAATACCAACAAAACATTTAAAGTTTGCAAAACGTTCCCACCTTTTTTTGGTCAATACTGTGTGTGTATATGAGCAGTGAACTTTACCTCAAAAGATCCAAGATTTTTGTGAAAAATTTTAACACAGATGAGAGATACTCAAGTTTAGCAACTTCTCCGACTTGAGCCTGCTTTCAGGCGACATTAGATCTGGTTTTTGGGAGTTTGCGGATATACCAGAAAACGTAAAACTACGTCGATGTTTCTTGCATTTAAGTGTATTTATTAGGGAAATGAAGTAATTCCTCGCAAAAAAGGAATCCCTAGACTAACTAGGTAAGTTCGTTATTTAAATAACTCCTTTTCAAATACAAACATAATATTCAAGCTTAATATAATCTAGGAAGTACGTATGTGTTTCAACTCCCGTTCCACAGCAAATACGGCAGGGAGAGACTAACGGTATAATTAACAAAATTATCCTCCCCGAAGAATGGCCGCACATAACTAAGAGCTTATCCGAACACAGGGTCCACAACAGTATTATCCCATTGTTTCTACAACGTCGACGTGTCTACATGCAGGAAGACGGACAAACCGGAACTTTGCATTAAATCAGGAACGACGTGACGTGCAAGATGCCCGGTTTTAGTACCGCATTATTCAATGCCCCCCCGCTTATTATACGAGCGAGATCATTGTCCAGAGTCTGTACTCAAAGTATAATCCATAATCTATTTGCGTTAAATTTTTGAGCGAGTCGTTACTTGCAAGCCCCGTTCACACTGAATCGTCGACGTGATGCCCCGTTCGGAGAATTCAATTACGACAGTTTCAGTAAAGTTTACAAAGCAAATGCGGTCACGTGCCCACGCCACTTGTCAAACGTCGGACGCCTTCGTTTTGGGTGGCAGCAGTAACGAAGTAATCAAGATGTGGGATAAGGCGAACTGCATTATGCAGGAGATGGGGACGTACGTCTTGCCTTGGATATTACTTGGGCAAGAGGAAATTGTTTTGGGTTATGACCGAAGTTATGAACCACTGTCTGATAAGCAAAAGGGGAATGTGTCAAAACTGCGGATTTCGGATCTGGTTCTCACAGAATACAGGATTTTCAGGAAATGTTCTATGCATCGAATAAAATCAGAAAAATGCGCTCCGTAAGCGATTTTCTCAATGAAAATTGATGGAAAGAATTCGAAGATGATGTGAGAAGCCAGTTAAGTTCAAGGAACGTGCCGCGATTTCGCAAGTGAGAGAGCACACGTGGCTAAAAAACTTAATTTCTAACCTTTCAACTACGACATATTTATTTATAATTTCCCTGGAACACACCTGAATAAGGTATCTCCAGATGTGCTGTAAACGCCGAAATAATGTTGATTATCACTCAAGATTTTTTATTTTATTAAATCTCTCATTCATATTATCACGTTTGAAACATATTCAAAAATGTTCAATCGTTCTTAAAAGTTTTTATTAATTAATTAATTAATGCTTGTTGTGTTAAGATGCTCATTACGAAAATGTCCGATAAAGAGACAGGTCGAAAATGGCGGGAAAGGCAAATTTAACCCACAATATTAAGAACTCTGGAATGTCGAGGGGTGAAAACTTGATGTGTGCAAAGATGCTGAAAGGTGACCGAGGTACAAACTTTTCGCCCTTGCTTGATATTAACTATTCCGTTCTTGTTGGAGGTAATGCTTCTTATCTTAAATCTTAAATTTCACTATTTCAAGGAAAATCCTAATTTTTATGTTTCAACTTTATTCAGTTTACATTTTGCTCATGTATTTCTAGGAATCTCCTCGCAAAACCCAGAGTGATTACTAGCATTAGCTCTTATTCTAAGTGATTTATGAGGAAACTCATTGCGATTTAAACCATTTTTCAAAGTTTTCCCTGTTCATCTACTGTCGTGGTAATCTCCAGACGTACACCTCGATTTAAAGATTAAGTTAACACCTTCTATGAAGTCGTCGATTCCATCCCACGGGAAGAATAACATTTCGACAATTTGCGAAAATGGAATAAGTAAAAAAAAAAAAAAAAATTTTTTATTTTAAAAATAATAACTCCAATTTTCACTGCTTTTGTCGAGAGATATAGATATGGAAAATCTCCATCGGTTATTAGAAAAGATCCATTGCTGAAGGTCCAACCAGAAAATCGGTCTATGTGCACTGGTATTCTTTTCAAACTTTTGTTCTTTCGCATTGAAGTCCGGTAATTCAGTCAAGTACGTTCTATTACTATCTACTCCATCTCCACTTAGATCCATTAATCTTGCGCCGCCTTGTTATAGAATGTATTGAATAGCTAAAATATCCACTCAAGTTGTCATTTAATCGGTTGTACAACTCTGCCATCGTCATGTACTCCACTCTGGAATCCATGCTGAAGATTGTAGGTATTATCCAGGATTTTATTCTTCGCGAAATCTCTGTTTTTGTCTTAGAATTCTTCGCGGGATTGGGCTTGTTTTTAAAATTGATTATGCGTCTTTCAGTTCTGTATTTTGTAGGCTCTGTGCAATCGTGGTTATCCTCTTTTAAGCGAGTGAAACTCGCTCATTCACACTGCAGCAGTCCACCTGATCCACTTCGTTTCCGATTCACAAACGGAGTTTCCACATTCACTGTTAACAACTGAACCTGTTAAACGCACTTCCTCGTCGCGGCTTATTTGGCTTTTTTATGTGGAAATTATGGTGGATTTGTAAAAAACACATGTAACATTCGATGTTCAACACTTAACGTATTTGACCTGTAAGAGAACCAAAAATACAAAGTGTCAAACTAGACAGAGAAATTTACTCGGTAAGGAGCTTCTTAACAAGAATTTATTGTTAATACTTTGCTAATTTTTAGATGGTAAATGATGTAAAATTGGATGTTTCTGTAGATAACATATGGAAATTTGCAGCCACATAATTCGTTTTTATTGAAATCTGATTTTGAGGCAACATTATCTGCAAAAATCTCTCACTCAACTTCTTAATTTCTTAAGTGTAAAATGATTTTGGGTGAAAACATATGACACGCTGCCTCTCATAGAACGGATCACGTGATTCTCATGCGGTGAAAATCAAATTATTTTTTGTTATCACATTAGCTCGTTTCTAATCAACTCTGGTGAGATTATCGCAGGGGTAATCAGAAAGCGACGTTTCATATACGGTCTCTTAAGAGTAGCTCATGATATAATACATTCAGGTAGTCACTTTCTACTGTTGCCTATTTATATTCTCCTCTATTCTCGACTCGATCTGCAGTGTTCTAACTAACATGCCGCACCTATGAATATTGATGCTTCATTCTTCAATATCTACCTAGCCTTAGTGGCCAAATAATATTGGAATGAGGATGCTTTGTGAGGATTTGTGCTAATTTTTCTTTGTTTTGGAAAAAAGAAAGAATTTTATATTATTGGGCGCAGAAAACACGTTGAGGAATGGAGTGGTGAGAATGAGTGCCCTGTGACGTCAAACCGTGCGACAACAACATCATTGAACAAATGATGATTTCATGATTCAAAACGCTATTAACTTTCGTATTTCGCAATTTCTTTATGTTAAATTTATATATGTTCATTGATTTCTTTTTATTAGAAACTAGTTAAATCTATTTGTGGGGAAAATCGTATATACATCACAGCTCTGAAATACTGATGGCCCTCACGTCTTAGGTCTCGAAGCGCCCATCGCTTCGGGATTTAAACTTGGCTTTCAAGTTACTACTACCAAAATATTTGAAACGCCATGGTATTTCAAGAAAAATCCTACAAAGTACATTAAATTTGATGTGCTAAAATTATAGAGGGCCCCGATGTCGAATAATAATTAACTTCATTACAGCCCAATTCATTCGGAATAAAACTGCGTTCTAAATTCTATATTTTCTTGTAACATAATGCCACATATAAAATATTTAGTTAATTATTAAAAGGGAAATAATAACATGTCGAATACTTTTCAGCCTTAAAGCGTCTCTTGCCATTGAGTAAAATATTAGAAAATTTCTTCTCGAACATTAGCGTGTATTTCAAGAAAAGAGAGATAAAATCCCATCATGCTCTACTATTACAGGGCATGATGTAGGATGCATTATGCCCTCGAAGGAAATCTAATTGTTCACTCACGGGTCTCCAAATTTTGCAAAGTTCGCTAATAGTTTATTCTTCGGGAGTGAGCTTTCTTAACAATACTCTTTGTCGCGCCTTTTAAATCGAGAACATAATTTATGCATATTTATGTTAAACGTATTTTTAAAGCTCGGAAAACGGGCGTTTAATTGCTTTAATTAAAATGGTAAATATTAAAGGAGAAAAAGCACCGGGAAAAAGACGTTATGCTTAAAAGGACACTTTTAGGCTTTATGAAATATTTACCCTACTCCAGTTGCCCAAAAAAGGGTGACAGTGCTTCATTTAACAAAACATCACCATTGAGCTGAATATTTTAAGGCGACGAAGTGGCCTCGACAATCTGAGTAATAAGCCAGGTTCGAACCAGAATTTTGTCTTGTTATTTAGGTCATGTTAGTTATACAAATTGAGCACGTTAGGTCCCTCATTAGAGGGAATGAAAAAGTCAAAAAAGCCTCCAGAATTAATCATTTTACAACTGGGGAAATTATTGTGTCGATTTTCCTGAGAGATTAATTGGTTTATCTGGACTACTTTCGGATTTATTCGGTACAGCTACTAGTAAAAAAAAAAAAAAAAAAAAAAAAAAAAATCGAGTAGTGCGACAAGAGAAATGGTAGAATAAGATGAGTCTGTAGTTCGCGAATAAAAGTCACTGGCGATTGAATAATCTGTGAGTCAGTGAGAATGAGCGCAGCATTACCTGAATTATTGATTTTGGCCTTCAGCTCCTCTCCTCTTCAGAACAACATTCTTGTGCACTAAATTTTATATGCGGCATTCCATCTTAACGGCGTGATAGCGAATTTCATGATATTTTCATGAACATATTGTTAGTGATTTATATAATTTTTTTCGGCTATTATTTCCGTTTGTTATATTTATTTCGTAGGGAGGCGTGGGCAAAACATGTTAATAAATAAATTAATACCTGCTAGAGTTCGTTGCAACAGTAATAACGCTTTTAGAAATGCTGATATATAATTTCAGTTTTTTAACGCTCTGTTTACCCGATAATAGATGTTGTTTGCGCTTAATGTCCTTCGGAGATCTCTTTTATTTTTTTAATTAAAAACAATCCCCCCCGTCGAGGTGTCCGTGACAAGCGGTAGTACTGCTGACCATTGCTGAAGCAATACGACGACTGAACTATGAATGTGCTGGCACCACAATTGCCTCGTCCCTTCGAGGATTTTTTTAAACATATTTAACGATGGAAACGTTCCAGTCGACGGAAAACTGAAAAGAGAAAGAAGAATGGAAAGCTCCCGACATGACTTTTTGGCGCTATTACTGCATGGATAAAACTGTCTAATCGGGCGAAAATCGGTATTTGCGCCAAGAAACATTCACTTTTGTATCCTCGCACAATGGATAATAATATTCCAGAAGAGACATTAAAGCCATTTGTTAATCATCATAACTAATCTCGGTTTGTAGTGACCGATTCACTAACGTATGAAAGCACACAATCGTGTTCATTTGCGTTTAGATACAAAATTCATTTCCAAATCCGTGCAGGAAAACCACGCCTAACCAATTCTATGCATAATGAATGACAGAGACGCGATTATCTAGCAAATTGCTGTTGTTGTCTAGAGACACATTTATTATTTAAACTCTCGAATTACGTTTAATCTTCGGCAGAGCAATTTGTTATTAAGGTCGCCAAAATAAGAAATAATAGATCCGCTATCTGGAGCGGATGTAAGTCCATTTAAGTCTCCTTTTAGCAGGGACAAGGATTGTTTCTCTTATTTCTGCAACAATAAGTTGTCGTAACGGGGAGCGATGTCAGTGACTGATAAAAGTTTCAGACCAAAAAGACGATTTGCTCGGGGCTCGCTGGATTGTCGAACGAAACAATATCGAATTATGGTGTTGATGTTAGATTTGGAATTGCCAGGAGATAATTGGAATTAGGAGTTTCAATTACGGCACTGATCTTGACTTGGGATAATGTGTTAAGTGGGACAAGATTTGTCCATTTTTAGATCGACGAAGGACCGGAATAGGCGAATTGCCAATAATTGTTCGTGCCCACCGCAAAACACGAAAATTATAATTCAAATATGGATCAGACCCGTCAGAAGATCCAGTTCTTTTTCCGACCTGTCCTGTTGTTGGAACCTCGTTGTTTCCACCTTTACGAGTTTTATGGAGCCGTTTGTTATTTTTTAGTCGCAAGTCGGTAATCCGGGTCTGCACTAAATAAAAAATATTCCCTATTTTTATGGCAATCTCTTTGCAAACGAAGGATATAAAATTGATATCGGGCCAAAGCTTTTGCAAAAACAGGACTATAAAACACGCCTGCTTCAACGGAAGACATATTTCAGACGAGATTCAGTCTGCGGCAAATAAAAATGCAGTTACTGACTCCCTGAATCGTCATAAGATACTAATATCTTTACTGTAGCACCTGGAAAGGTTTCCTATTGAATCTCTCTTCTAAATTCAATCGATGTACCCCCTGGATACGTAAATGTGAGGCTCTATTGTGATCGGAAGATTCATTTTAATCAACAGCTCTCGTTTTGTGTTTTGCCGAATTTTCGATTGGCGTCGAGTGCGGCAAAGGCCATACAAGGCTTTTCAATTAAAATTTCTGTTTCGTCTCGTCCATCACGTGCTCTCATTTGAAAATATCCGTTAAGTGTTGGGATTTTTTGTATTTAGCAAATTATATCATCGTGGCTCGGTGGCTAAACCATTTGACTTCGACAGAATCCAATTTAAATATTCTATTTTTGATGGTAAAATGTGGAGAACTGAAATCACATTGCCAATAATAGATTAGTACGTGGGCAGGTCCCTTATAATTCCTGCTCGCTAAGATAAGTTATGCAATTTCACCTCTCTCGGTGTGGTGTTTACGTAATAAATAACCAATTTTATTATGCTAATTATAATTGCAAGTTTGGCAAATCTGCTGGGTAAACATCAACCCAGCCCGGTTTCAACGGAATCCATATGTGGCACATGCAATTACCAAGACGACAAAGAGGTGTACGTAATAAATACAATGCACATTCACCAATCTAAAATCGCCTCTCGAAGTGCGTCCCCTCCTCCATTCCCTCTCCCCAATTTTGAGGTTGACCTGTTGCCAATTCCCCAGATGTTGGCCACCACCGCTCACCAACTTAAAAGTCCAAATTACGATGGGAATGTGTGCAGCGAAAACCAAATTGGGAGGCTCCGACTTGGCGCTCATAAAAGTAAAGTTCCGTGGTCTTCCTTCACGGTTGCAAAGCTGAAAAATTGAAAATTCCGCGCAGAAAATTAAATTCGAGTGATTGAGTTGCGGGTGGAAAAGTAAAAAAAAATGAAATTGTAATTCTGAACTCCTGCAGCTCAAAAATCAAACTTTTGCACATGGAACTTATAGGAGGAAATGCGAACGTCATCTAGCGCCCAATGAAGTTGTGGTATTAAAAAGCTTCACTACGTAGATGATTAAAAACTCAAAAGATACCATTCACTGGTGTGTATTTGCAGAATTTCGCAGTGCCCACGGCGTCATCATATCTTACTCTTTGCTAATCTCTGATTACCTGCCGGTCTAGATCTCATATGATTCTCATATGAAGAAGTACGAAAAAACGCTCCTTCTTGTGATTTACAGACCCAACCATCCGAGTAGCTTTTGAATATTTCATTAAACGGGAAACATTCCGAATATATCCATCCTCCTGCAAACCCAAACGGAATGCCGCAGCGTGGCACGGGCGAAATTCCTGATGTTAATATTTACAAATTTACAATCTGATTTAAATTTTTTTTTATTGCAAGACAAAAATAAGGTTAGAGGGGCCAGCAAAAAAATTCGGGCACGCAGTATAATATTAATATTGCTCCGGCAGGGCAACTCTGGCAGGCAGAGCTTTCAAAGCTTAATTAAATGAAGCTTAGTTGATAACTTCGGAAAAGTGTCTGTTCATTTTCCGCTAATCTTCCTCATTGTACGTGTACTATATTTTAAGCATTACGTAATATTCGGGAACAGCGTGTCTAGTATTTCGGAGATCCTACTTGAAACAACTTTTGTAATAAACAAGATTTGGAAATTAAGTTTCGCTGTTTGTAGCTCGACAAGATATCACGATGGGCCTAATTACGAATAATACTTGTGTTTTGTGGTATACGGAGACTGCATTGTAAATTGATGTAATAATAATACACAGTTATTTTAAATGAAACGAAGAAGCAATACGGGAGATGCACAAATAAGGAATTTGAAGTAGTGAGCAGTGACGCAAATCACAAGTGTATCGATTGTAATTATTTTTGTGACATAATTTTCCCAAACCACTTTAAAATTTGCCTCTAAATTTCAAATTTACCTACTGAGTACGTAGTCAAGTGACCCTATCAAAACAGTCCCCGCTTGAATTTTCCGTAATTAGACCCGTCCACATACAAAGGCCACACCTAACACAATTCAGTTTTGATCAAAGGGTCAATCACGTCTTGTTTAGCGAAACTTGACCGGTACATTGTATCAGCAATTTCACGGGATATAAGATACAGAATATGGTCCTATTGCGGAAACTAATTATCGTGGATTACTGGTATAAGAGATATGTAACCGATCTGGATAGGATAGAGTTAATTTTGATTACTTGTACTTATTACTGACTCTGTTTTGCCACCAAGTTGGGTATTAATTTTGCAGTAATTGATTTCGCAGGGAGACGGGTGGAGCAAGAACGAGTTGAACGTGGATAATTTAAATCGGAGCGTGAAGGTGTGTTCCAAAGCTCCAACGCCTTTAGGAATTCTGTAATGGACGGAATCATTAGTAGAGTGAAAGTTTATAGGAAAATATCGCCGAAATGGCTCTAATTGTTTAAGTGGTCGGATAGCCCGAAAATGGTCAAGAGAAAGAACAAAATTGGAATGTTATCCGCGGTTTATCTTCGCACGAAGGGCATAAATTGGCCAAAAGGACGATAATCAGACTGGAAAGGCTCGAAGGATCGAGGGATATCGACCTTTATATTTTATTCGACCGCTTGATAATGAAAGTCGCGTGCTGCTGAACTAATCGCAGCTTTTATCTGATTGTACTATAAAGAATGCCAAGGTAATCCGAGATACTTTTGCTTAATTTCCAACTAAGCTCGGAGTAGCAGTTCTATCAAATTACACAAACGACTTTTACCGCAAGAGATGCGCTAATGGATCGTTTTCAGGCTCCAAATTATGCATGTAAATCTGCCATACATCTCAAGACGAATACCTGCCAAATACCTTCTAAGCACTCGACGAAAACCCCTTTAATCAGCCAGGTATTTACCGTCTAATCCTCCGATCATTATACAGATTTAGATAAAGATGTTACATTCTTGCAATGTGAAACTTTAACAAAAACCGGAAAATACTCCCAGGCACGTAGTTCTACTCTGTCCGTCGATGCACCAGGACACGCAAGATTGGTCGAATTAGGATAAATGAATTTTTCCGAATTCCACCGTGCGGCGAAACTACCCCCAGTGTTGAATAGTCATTTAACCAAGAATCCCCATATTCTCTGCAAGGCGACAATTTAACTCTAAAGCGTGGATTAGATTGATAATTTTGCATGTAGAAGTGTCACATTAAACAACGTTTAGCCTTAAGCTTGGCTTGCGGACCTACGGAGAATAGGAGGGTGAGCGTATTAATGAAGGCGATTCATAATTGAAACGGTTTAATCGAGTTCAGATTATTAATCGCCCGTTAATGAACGTGTTGGTTTCGACATTTTTCCATCAACCGCAGGTATTGGTAATGGATATTGGAGACAACGTAATTCTCGATTTGATGTAAAAGAAGGATCAATATTACCAATTTGAAAGGAATGTTTACCGATGAGAGCACATAACCATTTACGGAAGTATCGCTGGAAACACGTGAATTTGGTCTTTAAAAATTTTAACGCGATGACAGTGCCTGAATCCTGCCGTGAGCAGAAAGCGAGGTGACAGAAACTAAATCGTAAACGTTTTAAAAAGCTCCAAGTTGAACCTTATTTTTTCCTGTTATTTCAAAACTACGGAATTTCGAGGAAAAATAATCATCTCTAGATTTAGATTTGTAATTTCGTCGTTATAGTTACGTCTATTTTAGTGAGCACAATTAATTATAAAGACTTTTGAAGCGCACTTTACATTAACTTTCATCAGATAATATGGCGCAAAAGAAAAACTAAACTTTCGTTTTTGGAACAACACAGACCCTATTGTAGCTGTCGGGGAGGCTTCTCTAGGGACTGGAAACAATGTGCGAAATATAATAGCGACCGCCCCTATGCGAAAGCTAGATTATCTAAATTTTAAAATAACACTCCCGGCTTAGTTAATCATACGCTTTGTATAATTACTCTTAACCGAATCCAAACGAAATTGCGGGTTAAAATAATGGGTTCTAGTTTAGTTCATTACGTTTCGAAACTTATTCATCAAGAGGAATAAAAGTTTAAGGGCTATTTTTTTATATAATAGTTCGGTTGGGGGCTAAGCCTTTAAGGTTAGATGCTTAATAATACCAGATTTAAGTAAATACCACCCGAGACTGCCTCTTTGTTTAATGTAAAAGGAAACTCTCTCATAAATATGTAATTTTGCAAACAGTGTCAGTCTTGGCCCAAATATGGTCTGAATAGGTCGCGGAGCTGAATACGAAGGGAAAGCTAAAGTTTTCGAAGAGAAAACGATTTAGATGCCGGAGTCGCATTTTAAAATGATAGATAAATAAAATAATATCTCATTAACAATTATTATTAAAGGCGTTAGTTTCCGGTATTAAAATAGGAAGGTGCCGGTCGCCATCGAAAGTTGGCAGGAGGAATGACTTCGATGCGAAAATTTCCTAACTTGGACTTGAAGTTGTCATTTCTGCTGTGAAGGTTTTTTCCCAAAAAATAGAAAACTAAAAATGTGAATGGTGTTTGTAACTCCCTTTTAAACTCCGCACGCCGCGAACATCTGGAAAGTCTCATTGCATATCCGTAGTTTTGAAGGTCAGGTGAATAGTCAAGTTGTTAAACCCCCCAACTCCGAGGAGTAGGTGTTTCATAATTAATCTCTGCGAAACATGGAAATATTTTATGATTATCTTGGAGATTCTGATGCAGTCCACTGTTTTCTCCCGAAATGGGGAAATATACTTATTTAAGTTTGCTTTTTGCAAATTTTCATAATGAAACTTCGACGTGTTAAAAAAACATTATAAGCCCAACTTCATTCACCAAAAGTGTATCAAATTTCTTAAAAGTAGGTAAATATTTTATAACTTTTCTGAACTCTTCCTACTCTTCCTAAGGCCTGTTTGGCATTACTTTGATGTTCCAGAACCTTCTTGTAACTTTGATAATGTCAATTCATACTCAAAAAACTTTCTTTTGAAAATTTACCCCATTCGCATGGAAGACCATTAACTTTCTTAATTACGACAAATTACTCAGAAATTTAAGGAACTTTGGCGGACGAACGTTCAACAGTTATTATTGTAATTAATTAGGAAATATTTACGGGAATGGGAGACATCCTGTGCTATGAGCTAAGCAAGACGCCAAAATACGAAAATTCACAATATATCACTTTCTAATAAATCGAATAACTATCAACAACTGTTTCGATTATGTGATTAATTACATCGTAAAAGCAGTTTACTTTGCGGTTCAATTATGAAAAGTGTGACTTTATCTGTCAAAATTGGAATAAAAATTATTAACGTGCTGTTAATTTTATTATTAGCAGAAATCAGCTCGTGGTTGGAATTTGCCGCCCATTAATGAATTTGCCCTTGACACTTAACATATACGGGATGTTTAAAAAAGATGAGGCAATGTTTGAAGGGGCGATTGCTCAGGTCATTTCATGGAAAAAGGTTCCTATCAACATAGGTCCGGAAATGTATTGTTTCCAAAATACAGGGTGTTAATTTTTTTTTAACAACGGATTTTGAAGAGTAATTTAAATACCTTTTGACCGATTTTTTAAAGCTTTCTAAAAATCCTCAATGCATGAAATATTCATGGGAAATAAGAGAATACACTTTTGAACTTTTTGAAAATGTTTCTGTGTGATAAATGGACATGCAATAAAATGGTTATATTTCTCTCGCAAACGAAGCAAGGTGCGACGAAAATTTAAGAGATAAAACAGTTGTATTTTTAGTTATTTCACCCCAAAAAAATATCGAAATTTGATTAAAGTCAGTGGCATATATTTTTTTGCCAACAAATCTGGTTAAGGTTACCCAGCCCCCACCTCCCCCGATGCAACTTGGCATAATAATTTAAGTTTAGTTAGGACCAAATCGCTCCTTATTGCTAAAAACGACCCTACCAAATTTTTAAAAGTCGGTGAAAAGATATTTGAATTATTTTTCAAAAACTGTTGTTTAAAAACAATTCAAACACCCTGTATCTTGGAAACAGTGCATTTCCACACCTATGCTTGTAGGAATATTTTTTCACAAAATGACCTGAGAAATCACCCCCTTAAATATTGCCGCGTCTTTTTTAATCACTCTGCACAACAACACATATATATAATATACAATATAATAATTGTGTATATAATAGTTAACACATTAATAATAGAGTTTTAACATGTGATGCGAGATCATAATCAGAGAGAGAAATTGAATTCGAAACTGTGAAAATTCAAACGAAAAAGGATACTCTGTATAGAATATCGTAATCAAGTGTAAAGCTTTGAGAGGCAATTTCTGGGCTCAAAGGTTCACAAAAATTCTTGTAAACTTTAGCCGCAATATGTCTATCTGTCCGAATACAACCTGAGTTTAAGGCTCATTATTACTATGAATTATTGATCATAATCTGAATGTGTTTACGTGGAATTTTTTTTAACTACTAAATTTAGTGAGTTTCGGCCAAAGCAATATTTTTATGTTAAAAAAAATATGTAATGACTTAATAACTTCAAAAATTATGTCACGATTTGATAATTCGATGTAGATATTGCATGTTTCTAAGTTAATGTGAAAAAGGGGTCTTATCGTTCATGGCACATTCGTGGATTGGCCATCCCTAGTTAGAACCCGTATTAACGATAGCGTTACCAACTTAGTGGTTCGTTCGGGTAGCAAACGTGTAAAGAATGGTTGGTGAAGATGTAGCCGTTTAAAAGGAGTAAAGCGTAAATCGGTTTTAGCCCATAAAAGCTTAAAACCTAAGTATGAATCTCCCTGTATATTCCGGCATATTATTTTGCATTCATGCTACATCGATCTTTGAGCTTCAATGAACCCTCTTAAAAGATTTTCTGCATAAAGAGTATCGTAAAATGTTCAAATCGGAAATTACCAAAAATTCCATCTTATTTTTACTATACCTCAAGGAAAAAGTGGTGCCTTACACCCTGAGCAATTTCCGAGGTCTTAGAAGTGTCGGCGACGACAATATTATTGTAATTTTTACATAATGGCCCATAATCGATCAACGTTGTTGAACCCGCGGTAATGAATGGCCGATTAAACGATTAGCTTAGGGTTTTCTAATGGATTTCAGTCAGGGAAGCGATTATTATGACTAAAGGTTGTATAGCCTGGTGGCACTACTCAAATTGGTCTTGTAGGCAATTAGGTTTTTATGAAATGAGATTTTATCTTGTTTAGCAGCGTGATGTCGAGGGATCCTTTCGGCACAATTATTACCCGACAAAAAACCCAATCAAAAGGAACAATTAGGTCTCATTGCCACATCTTTTATTCCCACAATCTGGGATTATTCCCGTATGGAAATAATCCCGGGAAAACCATTTTTAATGCGGTGGCGATGCGGTTAACTTGGCGAGCACAATTCCTTCGTTACGAAACGCCACTCGGATTATAATTCCTTTTGCTCTTTTCCATCTGTTTCGTTTCAGTTCGGTGATGCACTTTCCAAAAGGTTACCACGGTTGTTGGCTCTACAGAACTCCAAATTGCCATAACTCCCCCACATGACTGTTCAAAAATTTTATTGGTGCAATACTTATTGAGTCCGCAATATCTACTTATAAAAGCAACAAAGCCCACGAATATCCCTAATGTCCTACGTGAATATCTCGACATAAATTGAGGATATCAAGCTGCCGTTTCAGTGGATGCGGATGAAACGCGTACTTAAGATAAGTATGGGCATAAAATAAAAAGGGGCGATTTGGTTTGATGTATTTCGGCTTATGACGGGAGCCATGAAGAGGACACGGCTTCAGGAATCTTTAAATTTCAGCCAACGTGTAGTTTCCACCCTTAAGAACAAGGGGAATTAACCCTGCTTAAAACGAGACGTCAGAGACGGCGACAAGGGTTCAAGTGACCATCTGGGATTACGCGTTGGCATGAATTCGGAATATGCAACGGATTCACGAATATTGTTCAAAGTATTATTCTGTCAAAGAAGATTATCTTCAAATGTTTATTTTTACACTGGAGAACGCGACTGGGTCACCATTATCCCAAACTTCATAGATTTCGTATGAGTTCATGCTTGGTCATTGTTACGGCACGAGGAAAGGCGACCTGTTGATACACATGACGGCAATTTTTTTTTTATCAGAGCTCGTATCACGTTCGTGAGGTAAATTAATTTGATAAAGAACCTTCTCGCAAAAAGAACCAGTTTGAAACACTTCACCTACATCGAGATATCAGAGCCATTCACACTCTTAGTTCACATTAAAAAAATCGATCATTTTGGGCTTCGTTGCGTGTCACTTAGATCTTTTCAAACGAAGCTAAAAGAGTTACGATATAGTGGTCAAAAGAGTGCTGTTATAAAGCCGCTTTTCTGCACGCCCATAGAACCAAAGTTTCATCGCACAAAAGTGTTTTTTAACATGCTGTAGATCGAAGCCAAAGCATTTTTGCATGTGTTTTCACATGAAGTTTTGATCTTAAATCTGACTCAGGATTTACCCATTAAATTTCTCATCATTTATTCAGAAACACCCTGTATTTTCGTCCGACGGCTCGCCAATTTGACGAAATTCCCGATACTGAATGTTTCAGTGAAGGGTAGCTCAAATATTTAGTTAGTTTTTTGTGTAGTGTTACTGGACGACACATACAGCGTATAAATACTAAGGGTTGTAGTTGGTTAAGGCCAGGGATAGCGCTGTGTGTGGCGCCCTCCAACGTTCCCAAAAAAGACTAAGCAAGCATTCGAGTTTCTCGCCACCGGTGGCCCAAGCGTCCCGAATTTCGCCACATTGGCACGTTATCGAACAAAAATATTATCAAAATACCAAACTAAATCCTCTTTGAAGCCTTGCACCTCGAGATCCAGGCCGATACGGACCTGTGTATCATATGAACTTTTTATCTTGAAATTAATCAAAGAGTTGCTCTTTAAAGTTCGCACAAGTACTTAATAGAGACTCTATATGTCAAAGACAAAGTCAAAGGACCGTCGCGAAGGATTCTTTGCAATAAATGAGGACGGCCAGGAAAAAATTAGCCTCTGCATCCGGGATAAAACTTCAAAATTCAATTAGCATAATTAATTACGACATTTTCATAACGTAGTTCACTCCATACGAGATACAATCAAGCCGACTTACCGACCTCGTGAGGATAATTGCATATTCTTCACGTCCAAACTCCCAGCTCATTAAAATTTTTCTGCTGTGGATCTGTCGGTCAAAGACCCATTTTGCGCCCTATTGTGTTGAATCATCGAGACAATTTAGCTTCGCATCCACCACTAAACAACTATCCAAAGTTTGAATCCTATTCCGCTCTAAATCAAGGCTTATATCGTGCTTGTTAACCCGTGAAAGAATTAAACTGTACTGAAGCTGACTTCATTAAATGGTTCTAAATGAAATAGCAACCATAAGTACAAGCAATAAAAACAACATTTCGGCTTGTTTAATATAATAACCGACGTTAAAGGGACATGCCGAGCCCTCGGGCAAATCCTTCATGGGAAATATGAAAAATTGCGAGCATAAAAAGTTTGCGGATTGCGAAATTAGAGCCAGAAAATAGGCAGCAGAAATGTATAAGGCGATTTGGGTGAAATAACTTGTCATATTTTACTTTTTAAATTTATGCGTGCTCTGCTTTCCTTTCTAACGTTATCTGAAGAAGGATATCCGCTTCCAAGAGATCCCGTTTATTAATAAAGTTTTCTCGTGATTTTTTAAAGGTTGCCCGTGCCTTTTTCTTTGATTGTTGCCCATTTATCTCTGGCTGCATTTTTTTTTTAAACTTCCATTACAGGTAGACGGCCCCATGGGCGGCAGCATTAATTAATCGGAATGAACTTATTGGAAAAAAAAAAAAACAAGGGCAGCCCCCCTCCCCCGGCCCCCCCGATCTCCCCCCCGCCGAAATCCGCTTATATCATTCAAAACGACTCTTTCAGACAACATCAAATTGAAAATCTCGGGTGTTTTCATATAGAGACCATATTGTGCTCTCGACTTCCCAATGGCAGATCTCGAAAATTTCATATCGCCATCCAGGTATTTTCATTACATATTTCGCATTCTTCGTGAAACTATTTCTGTGGATTGTGTTATGAGTAGTCGTTCGAGGTTTAGATAATGTCACAAAGGAGAACAGGTACAAAATTAGTTATTTAAATTTATGTAGCAGGGAGCAGAACAGGCAGGTGTTGGCATGACATCATTTGCTCAGATTAATTACTGCGATAATTTCTGAAAAGCAATTAACTACGAGAGATTAGACCTAATAATGCGAAAGTCGAAATGTTCCAGGATTGTCACATCGGTTAGTTTGAGTATGCAAAATAATGCTCTGCAATTTTGTTAATGGAGAAACGCACCTAATTTCCGTATACGTGTGAGGCGTTGTGCAACAATCTGCGTCGGAAGAGTTTTGCCCCCCATTATAGCTCCCGAGAGTCAGTTTTTACCTTCTCATAACCAATTTCCCTGAGCGAAAAGGCGAATGATACCATCACACACTGCGCCAGAGAATAATTTTGAAATCAAGAAGATTTTTTCTCTCTAAGAGAGAATATGGGTAAGACGCTGTTCAATCACAAAATTTGCAAGAAAATGTGTTCCTGGGATTCTAAAGTTTCCCAACTTTCCTTCAGGCGAATTATTAATAGCCAGGGATCAATGGAGATGCATAGAGGTTTACATTTTCGTCGCACCAGTGCGTTCCACGAGTTCCTACTCCAGGAGTAAATCTGGATAATAGCTCATCTTCTTAAAAACTACTTGACGTATTTTAATAACCTTTGGAGATTTCCATAAGTAAATTACATATCAAACCAGATAAAAGTAAAAATAATTTGCATTTCTATATAGGCGAGCGCATACACCTAGTTAACTTTGTTTGGTCTATTTTGAACTGTTCGAGTAAGAACATTTATTGCATGTTAAGTTGTAGTTCTTTGTCGCAAGGAACTTCCATGCTGTTCGTGCTAAGTCAAGTTAGATGAGATTAATGACAAGTTTAGCATGGACATTAATGGAGAAAATTTCTTTTTAGCTGAAAGGAAAACTCATTAGAAAATCTTTAGTTGAATACCTTGATTAGTAAAATATAATTGATGACTAGGGATATTAACTAATAGACATTTTGGAATAATAGGATTTTTGAGTTCCCATAAGAAATTTTGTGAATAATTAGTCTGCCATGCAAGCCAGCTGGGAATGGCGAGATAAATAATCGAAGGGCCAATAACGGCCTCTTTCGAAAAGGCCCCTTTAGCTGAAAACAAAACTCACTGGGAAACGGTTAGCTAAATTTCTAAATTACGATTGCTAACTAGGAATTTTAAGTGAGAGTGAGCTTGGAACAACACGTTTGACGAGTAGCCACTGACTTTCCATTGGAAATTCTTAGCCTAATTCGTGTGCAATGAAAAGCAACTGGGGATAGCAACAGCAGTAATGGAAAAGGCTAATGACGGCTTTCCTAAGAAAGTTCTGAAATCATGTGGGGTCGCATGAGAAGTGGAGGATTGCTACACAGCTTGGTACAATTTCACCCCTTTTATAATCTTTTGTCTGAAAAGGCAGATTATACTATACACTTCAATAATAGCAGGCTTTACTTATGATATGTAAGGCAGAACAAGGCAGTAAATAGTAATAAGGCAGAATGAGGATTTCTTTTGGATATAATACACATAAGAAAACGTGGGTCAAATTTGCCTTGTGTGACATCGCTTGTTAAGAAAAAGCGGAAGTAGCGGCCTGGTTTACGTTCTCCAGTTAAGTAAGCTATCAGTTCATAAAGAGATATATTTATTGGAAGTTCTCCTAGCGTTCTTAGCGCCAGTTAGTTCGATGAATCACGCACTAGAAGAGAAACAGCGAGCTTTCCGCCCAAAAGCTTCTATGATTGTTTTTTTCCGTTCTCTCCCGTACGCGATCTTTCAGCCGTACCACGAGCTTTTACCATACCATGGTCGCGTCGCATCTTTTTCGCTTCCATTGAAAAAGTTCGTTAAGCTATGCGGTTTTCGTTCGCCTAACGTGACAGTGAACCCTGTGCTATTTCCCATTTAAAATTTTAAAGGGTTAGATAATTGTGCTTCTGAATTTTAACTCGGTTAAAATAACGTCAAAGATTAACGGTTTCCCGACTACTTGAGCAAATTCATTCGAAGCAATTTTAACCTTTCGCAGTCAAGTTATGCTGACGTTAAGCTTGTACTTTGTTATTTAGCGGAAACTTGGCGGCCACGAAACTCTCTCAAAAGTTATTACCGTACGTGACGTATAGGTTCGTATGAATCGTGCCTGTTCCGGTTCTCCGGTTAATTATATTTTCGATATAATTAATAGTAGACGAACCTGCGTCGCTTGAATCCTCTCCTTCCTTTAGGCCTACGATAATTTTGTACACGGTAATAATTTTGTACCCTGGCGGAACGTAATCTAGTTTAGTTTATGGAGGGTTGTAACAGATCATTATTGTTAATTTTAAAACGTATTTACGAAAAATTGTTGTGCATCAGATTACGAACCCATCAGCAGGCAACTATTTCAATTAAAATCCAATGCTCGAAATAAACCTGCCGTATTTTGCCCGCCAAAATGGAAAAATCCTATTCGAGCATTATAAAACAAATTAGCAAAATTAACAAAGGGCAGCCGGTTTGTCAGCAGCACAAAATATCAAATATAACTGAGGCCTATCACAGAGCATTAAAACATTAAAAACCATATCACCAGCAGATCTCCATGTAGAAATTTAAATCTAAATAGGATTCGAACATGACCGGGTAAGATAAATAGAAATATTGGGAATTTTGTGCGATTGTTTGGTTTTTGCATTCGCGTGGGTTGATGATTTTTCGATTTGGTTCGCCATTGTTTTACTTGTTTTAATAATTGTAACCGGAAACTACTAGCTTTTCCACACGATATTCCAATGGGTCTGCGTATCAGGTGTAAGCAGGTAAGGCTTTTTTTTACCCGTCAACTAATATAGCCACACTATGATGGCTTTCAAAGGCCGCGTTCAGCAAAGTCAACAGCAGACGCGTTTCATTTTTCCTGATGGCGATTATCGAGCGGCAAAACACGAGTCCATTAAAAAAAATACCGCCCATGTTGTTATCGGACAGGTGAGACAGCAGGTCTTTCGTCGGAGTTTAGCCAACAAATAGTAATGTCTGAACATAAAATTCCTCTAAAACAGTTTAAAGCTATTGTTTGTCAATGTGCAGCTCGGGTGCAACGTCACTGATCCACATTGATCTTCTAGAAAACACGGAACAAAATTAGCTCTTTCGATTTTTTTTTTAATTTCGGAGGAGTTCGTGATCGTGAGGGAGTCGACGCGCAGGTGACCGCTACCGTTAGGGGGAGAGGGGAACTTACCGGAAGTCGTTGGAGTCCCTCTTAGTGTGAAAAGGAACCGTGAGCGAGAAAGAAGTGCGCGTCTCAATGGAGCAACGAATTAAAATCGAGTCTTTGGACAAAGGAGGAGTGAATCCCACTGAAATTTTGTGGCGATTACAGGCGTAACTCCGGAAGAACACCCTGTCGAGAAACCGTGTGTCTGCGTGGCACGAAGAATTTTCGCGAGTGCGCGGAAAGATCCAGAACGAGCACGCTCGCCGTCCAAGGACGAGTACGACCGATGCCAACATTGAGGAGGTTCGAAATCTAATGGAGGGAAATTGTCGCCTAAATCTCTGGGAAGTTGCAGAGGAACTTATCATCGGTTATAGGGGTGCCCACCAGATGACTTGAAAATGCACGAAGTGACGGTTTCCCCGTCTGTTATCAGAGGATGACAAACAACATCGATTCGAGATATCTCAGCGTCGCTTGAGTCGAATCAACCAGGTGGGTGCAGCTATTTGTCCCGACCTGTCCCCTTGCGACTTCTCTTTTTTCCGATCTCTCAAAGAAGTGCTTGGAGGCCAACGCTTCGACAACGACGCGGCCTAAGCGTTTGTGCTTCAATGGCTGCAAGAAGGTTGAAAGTGTTTCCACGATAATGGAACAAAAAAGCTCCCAATTCGATGGGAAAAATGTAGTTCGAGGGGGGCTCCATATATTGTTTCGGATCTTTGCATGTGCGTCATACACACGAATCTTAAGCATCAAATCAATTCGAGATCAACATAACATGTCACCAGTGGCGTTCCGAAAATTTTAAGTTTTTGGATCGAAATGAAAAAGCTGGTATAACGAGGGGAGGTAAAGGATCGGGGGAGATGAAGGACCGATAATTTATGAACTAAACACCAGAAAAATCAAATTAAAATCACGAAAATTGTTTATAGTTGTGCGGCAGACGATGAAATCATTAACATATATTGTCACGCCTCTGATCGTGCTAGAATTGTAAAAAATAACCGACTCAAAGGCATACGTTCATCCCTCTATCTGTATTCAATCCGTATAAGCTCTTATGGCCAATTTTGGCCTCTTACTCTAATCTGCAGAAGTCTTGCATATTATATCTCTGTCTTTGTGATTTGAACATTTCGCCCCCTCCACACACCCTAGACGCGTACGTGTTACCTAATTCGATATACACGCAGAGACCCAAATTGCAGACTATATGTTTCTAAGCCCAATTAAGCGACGTAGGATTTTTTGCCATTTATGTTTGTTACACAAGTATAATGTGTTAACACCATGTACTAATTTGTTAACACGACGTGCGCCTGAGAGTTCAAGTTTCGGGCGAATATTCTAAGCCTATATCTTCGTATGAAGCACAAGTCTTCAATGTCCTCCCTATTTGTGATAACTCTGACGATCTGCAAGTCATGGAAAGTAGAAAATCAATTGATTTCAGTTTTCTGAATGTTCAAGCGTAAGTATGGCATTTTGAAGCTTGAAGCGGTGGCATTTTACTACTGGACCGTGTTAACTTTTGACCGTGCATTGATTTGTAATTAGTCAACGAAGTACTAAAGAAGTAATAAGTCGGTAGGTGCTTTATTGCTGCCAATCCTACTAAATTGCCCTAAATATTAACAGTGTCCCGCAAATTAGCCGCTAAACTGGGGACTACATCGGCATCAGCCAGTTGGCAGTCAAATTTATATTCATGAGTAGAAATGATGTTACACGTACCTGCGTAGTTCAGCCTGAATAATTCGGTTTTAATCTTATTTTATTAATTGATGTTCACTTAGGGATGTGCAGCGAACTATAATGTTCCGGCATTTTGCTAAAAAAAAATATTCAGAAAAATAAGGGTCAATGTACACATTGACCCTTAGGATACACCTAAGGTCAACATTTTGGGATCTTATATTCTTGTGTTGGATTTTCACGAATCATGAGGAATTAAGATTAATGGAAATAGGGTAATCTAAATAATTTGGAGGCTTCCGATGATTAAACTGTGAAGTTCAAACACAATGCCATGAAGTTAATTTGACTTCGATTTTGACAGTCATTTTCCTCTTTAGCCAAGAAAGCTGCAGCACTGATATGATAGCGTCAGATAATCCATGAATCAGAATAACTGTTTATAGAAGGTGTCCCGAAAATCAATATCAAAAACAGTATCAGGAAATTATTTGGGATGGAACATTAAGATTTGGTTCGTAATTTATTTGAAAAATTGTGCCGTTCAGGTGCTGTTGGCGGTCAAATTCATTGAAAGAAAATTCCTATATCTCGAGAACGCTTAAATAGATTTCAATGAAACCTATTGCGCATTTATTCTTTAGTACAGGCATTATTTTCATGTGCTATGCACGTCAATTCGCAGTGTGCCAAAGGTAAGTCGTTAGCCATCTTCGTACAAAAATGACCAGAATCTTTCCTTGCGTCGCTGTATCGAATTGATTTTTTTCTTGATGATACATTATGCTTTTCTCCAACTTTCCTATCTCTTGGAAATTTCTCGAACGGTTAAAATTTCACGCCGAAAAAAATTTTTTTTCTCATGCGCAGCACCAACTTGCCATCCTCTCCATAATTATCGATACTTGTCAATGTGAAAGCTTTCACAATTCATTTAAATTATTTTTTTATTTTAGTTTTATTTTCTTTTTATGAGATCAGCCTGTCCTACAGATCACGAGACCTAGCTGGCCGTTCGACTGAACCTTCTCCAATTGTCGATAATTGTGGAAAGGATGGTAAGTTGGTGTTGTGTATGAGAAAAAAATTTTTTTTTTGCCGTGAAATGTTAACCGTACAAGAATTTTCTGAGAGATTTAAAAGAGGGAAAAAGGGCTAATGTATCGTCAGAAAAATAAATCAATACGATGCAGTTACCCAGTGAAAGGTCTGGTCATTTTTGTACGGAGATGGCTAAGAACTCACCACTTGCACATTGCGAATAGACATGAATGTTGCATGAGAATAATTCCCGTCTTAAGGAATAAATGTGCAATGGGTTTCATTGGAACGCATTAAAGCACTCTCGAGATATAGCAGAAAATATGTTTTTTTTTCTCAAGAATTTTGACCGTCAATAGCATATAAACAAGACACTTTTTTCAATTAACGTTTGAAGCAAACCATCATATTTTGACCCAAATAATCGGAAGATGCCATTTTTGACATCGATTTTCGGAACACCCGGTATAACCAGTGAGGAATTGCATAGTTCGATGTAGCAAATGGGAATATGACACGAGTTACGCAAAATACCATTTCCTAACATATTTCACACATTTTTTCTTTAAAGTTTGCTGATCGATGAAGAACTTCTCAGAAAACGACGTATGTTTTCACTTACGCAAGCTACGCCCGGTACTTGCAGTGTTACAGCAGCTATTGTGGTTATATTTGTGAACTGGATTTTGAAATTTCAACTTTGGAGGTACTTTCACTATGTAATAACTTTCGAAATGAAAATACTATTATAATTATGAGTGAAAATCTCTGTATTGGTGGATCGCATTATTCTCAATGAGTAAGGAGAGGACACAATTATTCCGGTAATTAACCAATCACAATAGCCCAGGTTTAGTGAACGAAATGGAATGACGCAAAATCAATAAACGCCGTATGTGAAGTTCTGACTTTTGTAGCGGAGGCTAGGAAGCATTGTGTCCGATCAAAATTTTCATTCTGTAATACAGCATTAGCATTCGAAGTATTCTAGATTTTACCATTCAAGCGAGACATCTTTAAAGTTTTGATTCCTGCAGAGTCTGTAGACACTGTATCTTCATTTAAAAAAGTAAAAGATGAAATTTTATCACTCCAACAATTAAAATCGTCTATATCATTCGACATGCGACTTCAAAAGAATGGGAATTAACAGGGAAAACACTCGTTCAAATGTACCTGAAATCTAAACAATAAACTTAAAAACAGATTTAGATTCGAAAGTGGAACGAGATTTTGAGGGAAATGCATTTTAGTACTGGAAATCTGGTTTCGCAGTTTGAGTAGTTATAGGTACAAATCATTCTTAGAAACTGCAGCTGGAGTGCCGCACGCTGACTGATCGCATTTAAGTCTCTTTTTACATAAATTTTTCGAAATTTTGGGAGCTGTGAGTGTTCAAGGGGAACTCCATAATAATCTCCCGACTGGGAAAACCACTTGGTAATGCTGAAAATAGATGACTACGTTAAAAAACACAATTCCTCGAACACGTCGAAATTGAATAGTTTGGCTAAAGTTCCTTTTATATTTTCCGACATAATCTCTATACTCATTTTACCCAAAGGCCTTTTGAAATAACGAGGTTGTCTTCAACATCATTATCAGTAAGCAACAACTTCTGAACCAATAATCTCTCTGTTCGAATATAAGATAAGTTAAATATATTTTTGAACCATTTTGAGATTAAGTCTGCCCCACAAAGAGCACATAGAAACCATCTGTTTTAGTGAAAGCACAGTTTTAATTACTTAGTACACTTTTTGATTTATTAAAAACCCGAGGCTAAAATTTGTATTGCAGATCCAGGAGGTGGATAGCAATATTTTCTATGGCTTCAATTTATGGGATTTATGCAGAAGCATTGTAGCAATTAAACCTGACAAAAAGACGTAAACTGCTCAATCAGATTCAACCTTAGTCGGGTGGAAACTATATTTTCCGCCGACTTAATTCTTTGGGAGGCAAAAGAATGGCTGCAGCTTCGCGGTAAAATTGCCGAAATAAGCTGCTTTTATCTATATTTAGTTTTATTACAAACGACTTACCCTCTTTGTATTTTCTTTTGAGGTTTTTACCCTCTCATTTGCAAGAGCTGGCAAAAACTAGACGAAAACGTTTACCGTCTTGTTCTGAAATTTTGTGACTGTTAATTTGCTTCACGAGGCACATAAATCACGTATGATATAAGCCCCTTTTCATATGGGTAATATCAATGACTAATATTACTTAGACGTAGCTAGGCACAAAGCACACATTAGCTTATAGGCAGGTATATCGAAACATTAGTCAACTGCCCTATTCACAGTCTATTGTAATGGGCGCTTTGTTGAGTTATGATAGGGTAGGCACTTATTTAACCATCTGAATATTATCCTTTGGCGTGCAAGAGGATATTTTTAAGTGGTATTCGAGCATAGCTATTTGTATTCCGATATTTAATCCGAAACCAATTTAATTAAGATTCCTATATTGCTCTTACTGTGCTGAACTTCAAATTGGAAACATATTCCCCTCTGAAAACTAGCCCTATCTGTTCCGAAATTTCGATGCCGTACAAGGTGAATTTCTAATGAAGCTGCAAATTGAGGCGTATGCTTGAGGTCAAGAAATTTTGTGGTCTATAGAGACTAAAGGCTTGGTAAACACGACTTTAATGAGGCCGAAAAAAGTATTTTGTCTTCAGGCAGTTCGGGGGCACGCAAGCATTTTTACACTACAAATGATACCACCATTTGTGAAGATTATTATCTAAATATCCATCAGCTATAAATTAGTGAGTAAATATCCACTTAGGGTTACACGAAACTTAGTCCTAATTGCACCGAAAATACGTAACAAACCTGGATTTTCCCAAGATCCCCCTTAGGCCCTGATGTTCAAAATATAATTTTCTTAACGGAACGAGTCCCCTATCTGACGGGTCAATTTTAATCCTCCAAGATGGGGCCATTAAGGATCGGCAGGCCCGCCTGGTCGTTTTCCTTATCTATGCCGCAATAGTCACAGGAATATACACGCCATTTTGCACCCTATGACGTCATTTCGGTGCGATAAACTCAACTCTATACAGTTGATTTTGAGATTCAATCGAAACGTTTTTTGGGGTGTGCATCCAGGATATGATAAGGATGCGATAGAGGAATTGTGTAAGAATCACAAAGAGGGTGTAACTACTGTGTGCCATTACCGGGTCAATAGGGCGTTGAGCACACTCCATAAATGTGTGGAACCCAGACGTTAAAGGTGGATTTCGCTTGCTTTTATCTCTATTGGGACAATCGACCAACACCACAAAATATAAATTCGGAGTATTGAACACGGGAAACGCATGGACAGCAAATGGCGAAGAGGAAGAGCAGAATTCGTGAAACCTGTTTCACTTTCCACAATTTCTATAACGTAAGGTGAGTCAGTTTATACTAGTGAGACATTGGCATTCGATGGATAACCTTATTCGTAGTGGGAACAGCAGATGTTGGAAAACCCTTAGGTGCTACACGACATCAAAGTTTAAGTTTTTTCTTGCATTTTTAACGTGGGCTCTATCGTTTAATTCGTCATTCAATTTGGAACGTTTCCTTGTTCGAAATTATCGTTAGCATTCCCATGCTGGATTTCCATATTCGCATCTGTCAATCTATGGTAGGAATAATGTTTTCCACTATTCGGCAAGGTATTTTTATAGTTTGTTATGTGTCTGGAAATCATCGTGAGAATACGACACAGAGTAATCAACATTGGGAATATCCAAAACGGCGGCAGTTAAAATTGAAACGCGAAAGCTTTCGCTAATTCAATCCGCTGAATTAGGAAAAATAAGTGCTCGTGCATTAGACCATCAGAAGGAAATCTGCAAAGCTCCTTTAGGTATTAAGTAACCGTCTATGCGCCGGAATGTGGCCGTGCAACGACCACTAATCAAATATTAATACTTTCACTTCAGAAGAGTATTCTCGCGTGTTGTAGAATTCCTAACCCTCATCGATGTATGGAAGACACAATACCGCATTCTCACAATTATTACTACAAATTTTTGTCTCTTTTCTATAACAACCCAACCGAGAATTTCTCATACTCTCGCACAAAGAAACTACGAAATGGAGTTATTTCCGATATTATAAAAACCCGGCGGTCACTCCTTTGTGGCGGTCCGTTTCCTAGAAAATCACATTTAGAGAAAGCTTTGCCCATCTGAAGGATTAACTCGACCCTGCATTATCTTGGATGCACATCTCGAAAAAGGATAATTGACTTTCTTCGCTCCTGTGGCTTGATTTGGATGATTTACGAATGATGAAAGAATAATATTTATTATTAATGATTCAGATATTCATAGAGGTAAATCAAATTGGTTTTGTCTGGAATTGGATATCTGCATTATAAAGAGTAAACATTGTTATCATCAGGCTTTGGATCTGCACCTACATTACAGGTGGTGCTTTAGTGAGGGATAAATGAAATTACGTGTGGCCAATGGCCAACTGGCATGATTTGTTTGCGACAAACATGCGGGAATCTATCACAATAGTCGATTCTCAATATACGTTATCGTTTGATTGCATGGTCTCACAGTCCTCGTAAAGTAAACCTGCTGGTTAAATCACGTTTCCTATAATAGCTATTGCAACAATGATATGTTAGTTATGTCAGGATTTCGAACGACGTAAAACTCTAAATAAATAAATAATTTGCTAGTCCCTGAAATCTCGTCTAAGTTGAAAGGTTTTACAGCTATTTGGTCCTGGTATCATTTTCTTAAATTAGAATCGGTCGTGAAAGTTTCAGTCTTAATTGAGAGTCGAAGGCGGACTTCAAAGATCAGCGAAGAATTTAAATATTGCTTTTTTCCCCGCCGGAGTTGCTCTCAACCTTTTAATTGAAATCCTAATGCGTATTTAAGTTTTTGCAAGCGCGATGTTCTAACCCAGTTTGAAAGTTAGTTCGTGGGTCTTATTTGCATTTAATAATGTTTTGAACTTGAATGTACAAGGCTTTTCTTCAAATTTAGACACAGCACATGGCTCGTTGCTCATTTGCCTGACGAAATTGAAATAAAATTTTTTACGTTCAAGTACCGAAACTAACCCTAACTAGGTACTTCATTATTTTACACGTAGGGCAAGTGAAAAACAGATTAAAAAAATATAATATTATGGGTGAAAGATGAATAAGAAATTCCAAAGAGGAACGCACATAAGGCTGATGGAACAACCGAAGTGTGAATATGAATGTGAGTTGCTAGGCATGAAATGTATAATTGAATAGAAAATTTATCTTCTGCGAGAAATGCTTTAAGTTTAGAATTTTTAGCGTTTACGCAGAAGTAGATACAATACGAAGCAAGTAATGGAATTATAGAATGGAAATCGGAAGCAGATCTGCCCTACGGTCATACGGTCATTGTTGCAGTTGATTATTACGGGTTGATGGAAATAAAATTGAACTTCGTCACAAAATAACGCAGACAATTACGGTTCCAATTCTTAAAGATTATCGTAAGTAAGATATATTTAATTGCACAGGAATTCCTCTAATTCCGGTTTTCACGAACCTTTAAAAAAAGGCACTTCATAAAAGATTAATTGCGCACTTTGAAGGTTGTAAACGGTTCCAGTGCCAATCCACTTGGTTTTAGTTGGGGATTATTTACGAGTAACTCTACCAACCCCATGGAAAAATTGAATCCAAGGAATTCGTCTGCACGTTCATGATATCTCTAAAACAAAAACATTAAACTGGGAGGTCACGGGCTGTTGTTGGATGAATTAACAATCTATGGTATTCGTCTGAGTCGGTTTCCTTGTCTGGAGGATTTCATGTCAAACAAAAACTCAGGAGATAGTACCATGTTTTCTTCGAACCCATGGGGCGTTGCCATCGACGTTTTACGAGGCAATTTACTGAGACCTTTATCCTTCGTTAGTTGTATCAATGACATTTCTACTGGTAGCTGATTTAGTCGTTACATTTCTTTGTTTGCTGATGGTAAATCTGTGACCTGTTTTGGTCGGTATTTTGGTAATGTTAAACGAAGTGATTTGGTATCGGAGTCTGAGATGGAGAATTCGGCCTCAAATAATTGACTGCTGTTAAATCAGGCAACGACTGATGCGGTCGTCTTCAGCTAGGGAGGCCTCAACAAAGGTTTATCGGCAAAATTTTGAAGGAAAAACCTTGGAACGAAAATCTGTATAACCTTCGTGGAATCCGTGTCGATACGAGCTCACCTGTGCGGACCAGACTGACGTGGTTTTGAACAGTGCATGTAACTCTTTGAGGATTCGTTAATTGTGAGCTGCGGACTTAAGTGGATATCAAAATTGACTGTGCATTATTTCTCCTATGTTCAGTCACACCTTGACTTTGCGACCATGGCTAGGACTAACACTCCAAGAGCATTTGAGTTTTTCTTACGGCAGAAAAAATTGTTAGAATGCCCTTCTTGCATTTGTACCCCAGCTGTTTCATGAACTGAGCATTCGCTGCTTCTCTGAAGAAGAAGCTCTGGAAAGAATTATTTTTACCTTAGAAATCTGCGCAATAGGAACATTTTAATTTCTTCTAAATCAATTTACGCATTCCTCAGTTGCTCTTCTCTGCGTAGATGTAAAAACGTTTTACGCGCTCGTGGGACTTACCAAAGGTGGTTGCATTTATACCTTTCACTTGCTAGTTTACCATACGATAAACTCCATCTAGTAATCGCATATGTATGATGTCTAAATCCTCGCATAATTGAAACGATCCGAAAAAGGATAATAGAAATCTTGAAGCAGTCATGAAATCCCCCAAAGATGATATAGAAATCTTGAAACAATCGGCTGCCATTATGCGTCGCGTTACCCATGCGGTTGCACGTTTTCCATTCCGGGAAATCGCGGAGTATTTTCAATTATCCAGGATTACTCCAGAATCAGAATATATTTATCTGAGGATTGTCGATTATAGCCTTGGAAGCGTCACAAGGATTTTAACCAAACGGTTATCTTACCATATTGGCACATTCCATCAAAGAGAATATTTTTGTAACCAGGTATGGACAGACTAAAGTCGTTGATTCGATTAGAAGGCGAGAACTGCTACAAGGAAAATAATCTCCACATTCAAGGAGGTTTTAGTTGCTGTTTGACCGCAAACACTCTTTCAGGTTTCTTGTTCAATTTAAGGCCTAATTGGATTTTCAATTGTCTTGGTGGCTTTTAATCGCCTTGAGATGTCTGGGAACTGTTGATTTTGGAAATTAGATTTTCTCTAAGTTTGCTACCACAATGGACATGAACATTATAATATCAGGCTTTAGAAGAATAATATAAAAACCCCACACTTATTATCGATGGGGGTTGAGTGGGGGGAGGGCGGGTCGGATAGAAAATATGATATGCATAAAAAAATTTACCATACACGTTCAAACATGAAAACCCATTAAGTTCTTGTGTCGGTTGTTAATAATAATTCAAAACAAATGTTGTTATTTTGAGGGATTTTACGAGTGTGTTGAATAGGACCGTTAAACTTTCACCTTCGTAAGTGCATTTAGAGTTTTCGATTTGAAACAGGAGGGATAACGATGTTATAAAATAATATTATTTGCTGTTCTCTCATGTATGTTCGTACAGGACAGTTCAGGTCTGTTGTGGGCTGAAATACAGGACGTTTGATATAACATTGTTCATTTTTCGTATATGTTTCGAAGTTCCAGCAGTTGATGCCATAGAGAAAAAATTGGCCGAAAAAAATTTCGAAGTAAAAACCGAACAAATGAAGTTCGAATACCTTCATTCGATATTGAGAATATTTTAGTTGTAGTTCCCATAGAGCAATACCAACGAATATATACAGAAACTTGGATGACTAAGCGTTCGGGGAACGATTATTATTATTATATGCTATATACAGGGTGTCTCAGATCAAAGTTCAGATATTTTGACCATGGTCTTTACTAATGAAATTAACAAACACGTGTTTTTTCTTTTTGTCCAAAAGTCTGTCGTTTAAGTTCCAGGGCTCTTTGAATGTGGGGCCCCATTTGGATAAAATAATTCATGTTGGAAGAACCCTTCAACGGATCGTTATGAAATTTGGTGTACAAACCTTTTTCGATCGTAGCAATTCACAAGTAAAATAATTAAATATGGAGCTTTTAAGATACATACATACATATATATCTTAAAAGTTGCGAATAGGGCGGTTCAATTAGGGTAAGGTAATACTTCTGTCTCTTGTCTGGATCTGGTCACAATAATTAGAAAATGCCCGAAACACCAAATTCATTAATTAAGCTAAAAAGCTCTTGAAAACCGGGCCTTTGCATGCAACGTTGTTTATTCTTTCTCGATCAATTTCCATTCCAAACACTCCCAACAACGTCCTTTCGCGATGGCATCGTGTAAATTTTGAATTTTTTCAGGTTTTATTGATTCCTATGATTTCGTCTCACATTATACATGGATGTAAACACCATTTGAGAGTTTTCTCCCCGAAGTCTTCGCGTTACCATCTGAAAGGGCACTTAACCACCACGAGTGCTTCCAAAATATTTCCTGAAGAAGCGCAAGACTCGAGGACTAATAACGCTTCAACGCAGAAATAATTAACAAAATTAACCTTGTGGCTGTCCTCCATCCCCCTCCCGCATTTAAATTAGTAAGAAATTAAATAAAACAGCCTTCGCTCTGACACGAAAATAAAAGAGCGAATTTCTTTTATAGCCAATCCAAGTCGGGTTAATCCAGGCTTGAAGATAATCACTGTCCTTGGTACTAAGTCCTTTCTAATTTTCTAATTTCGCCGCACTAGTAAAAAGGCAAAATCTGCATACGTATGGTCGGCGATGTCTTATCTTTATTTGCCGGGTCCGTTTTTGCGGGCTTCCGTAAAGGAACGAATGGGATTTAAGGAGATTTTAGCTGCAATAATTGACCCAGATTTCCTCAGATGTACTGCCAGAGGATTTGATAAATTCAAAACAGGAGCATTTTCTTTGATTAAACCTTTTAGGGGCGGGCATTTGGGCCTGAAAAAGGCAGGAAGCATACGCTTTAACTGGCGACAATCGAACTATTTCCTCCGGGAAAAAGACATCCATCAGGCCTTGGCATTTTCCGCTCATGTCGCGACTCGTCTCTGACAAATGGCAACATAATTCCGTAAATAGGGCCCGTCATAAGCTTGGTATATTAATGTTTCTCTGATTGATCCACGACGGAGAACTAAAGGTCCCCCGCTTCTATTTCACTTTTGATTAATGACTCGCAAGGATCTAATTTCCACCCATATTAAGGCTTTATGTAGTTTTTGCTATTTACGCTTGGTGTGCTAGCTGCGAAGTGTCAATCCATAAATTTTAAACAAATCGGAAATTCCATCCTTGCGAAAATAAAAGATCGATTCCTGAGGGGCCACGTAGTACGTGAAAAGAATGCCGTTCTGCGATGGAAAACTAACGCCCAAATCTGGTTGTTTGTTTTCAATTATTGACGGCTTCGGAAAATTCTGGATAAATTTTCCTTTGTGTATCATAATTCGTCCTGATCTGACGCGTTTATTTATGTGAATTCAAACTTTTCCTTCCCAGGTGGAAAACCCATGATTGACATCTAAGACGGAACCTTGGAAAAACACTGGGTCAGCAAGGTCTAATCTTTCGGCAAACAGACTGTAAGCTCTTAATCCTCCTAAATAATTCCGTCAACAAAAGATGGACAAATAAATAAGAAGGGTGTTCAGATTCACACACACACACACACACACATACACACACACACACACGCAAGGAAAAAGTGCTTTTATCAACCACTTGTTGCGTCCCACTCTTAAATAGAAAGCTCGAGGGAAAACGTGGGAGTGGACATATTAATCATTTTGATACTCCAGATTTGAGCCCAAGAAAAATTTGTGCTAGGGGTAATTTGGGCGATGTCCAAGCACTTTTCTGGCCCTGTCATCTAAGGTATTTGCATAAACGAACGCTTTTTTCCTGACAAATGTAATAGAGGAATAAAAACTTCAGTATTTTAAAATAAACGTCAGTCAGCTGTGGCGAAGTTGCACCTACATAATTAAATTAAGTATTCCTATTACTTATTCTCCAGAGTTCTTATTTGGAGACATTTTAATACTTTACAAACCTAAAAGCCTTCTTAATATTCTCGAATTTAGCTTAATATCCTGAATTATTCACCATAATTTGACTGTCGAGCTTCCCTTGAAATTCGATTACAAATTATACCTCAAAACAAATTGCGCGCTGCCAAATTTTGATTAACCAATCCTGAACTCTATCAACAAAACTTGTAAAACAATTTCACTGCTAAACATCCCCGGCAGAACAACTATTTACCACAACAAAGGAGGAACGAGATGATACACGCAATCTACCACAGGACACTTACGTAGCACTAAAAACACTAATAATCGATAGATTAGCACTACAGCAACGAAAGCATGTAAAAGCTGCGCTTAGCCGAAAGTTCCACTAGCGTACGTAGCTGGCTGCGGTCGCTCTGCAAGAGGGGTAGTTTGACTTAGGTGTAAAATGAGCATGTGAAAAATAATATAAATCAAATAAAGTGCAGGGCATCCGCAAACACATACTTTTTGAATTAGCGGACTAACGCTACCATATAGAAGCTGTGGACGAACCACGAGTTTAAACAAATTAATCAGGAAAACGGACAATCTCAAGAAGAAACTGAAGGAAGAAAAAGAACCGTAAAAATAGGATTAGGAAGGATAATTCGTTTGTTTCTCCAGAAGGAATGGAAAATGAAGCATAACTGCCTCGTCTCCTTCAGGGGTTTCTCTCTTCAAGCTTCCTCGTTCGGGTGAAGAGCACCGTGCTGACGTCGACGTCACGACGCTCCAGCAACAAGTAAATTGACACGATGATCAAAAACAAACAACTAAATTAACCATGGTTGATTAAACTTAAAACTTCTGGAGATGTTTTATTGGCAAAAGACCCAGTTTCTGAAAACTTTACACGTGCCCCAAGAGGGTGAATTTCCATACTGTTTACAATGTATGTTTATACCCCTCTCGAAGATATAATCGCTCAATATCAAATTCCTGTAATCGTTTTCGTATTTCGTTTGATGTGGTGAGGTTAGTTCAACTTGTAAACACAATACACAGTGTTAACCGAAGAAAAGGCACGGAAACCGAAAGTCTACGCAGAGCAGAAACATTAGTATATTATATTCAGTGGCGTATCGACGTTTAAGGGGGCCTCGACGCAAACAAATTCATATGGGCCAACAGTTTTCCGAAAATATTTCCCCCATCCGTTCTTCTAGTCATACCAGTTCTTATCTCAAATTTGCCCCCGAGAGCGTTAAAGGGAAACAAAACTGACGTTATTTCTATCGTAGTTAATGTAATTATTGATGCAGTTAATGGAGGCCGATGATTAGGGAAATTGGGTTACCGTGGTCAACCCTGTTAGGAATGTCCTGAGGCGCGATCGGAATATCCTGTTAATTAGCACGTGTCAGCTCATTAAACGTTATAGAATTCTTCATGGAATTGCTTTAACCTTTGAACGTGTGCCAAATGATTGTATATGAGAAATGGATACTCTTGAAAGCTTTCAATCTAAGAAGACAATGTATGAGACAGCGACGAAATACTTCCTATTGTCGAGCGGTTCACAAAGAAACGCATGTGAATTCATGTTTCTACTTCCCCTTAAGCTTTCATCACGTTTTAATATTCTTCCTGATACTTTAATGATCAATTTTATTTTTCGAGCTTTCGCTACCTAGCGGAGGAGTACCCGCGATAAGTATTAAACATGGCGATCTTAATTCAGTTATCATCATACATTCAAGAGGTAAAACTTTGCCGTAAATCCCTGTGAGACCTCTGCAACCAATATCTACGACGAATTCTCAAATGCCTGAACACAGCTATATGAGCTATCTAATCGAGTATGTTCGTGATTTAACGCCCGTCATTCGGTTCCATGGCAATTAATTACATCCATATTATCGGCTCTCTAAGCGATATTTCTAATGATCGGGGCATGGTTATCTCTGGTAAATAATTAGCCGACCATCGGTCACGGACGACTTGGCAACAACGCCATCCCGGTAGCAAATTGCTGAAATTAATGTTTGAGCAGTTGATTAAATCGCGTAAGAGATGGAAACGAAATGCATCGCAAGATAACGGAATATTTATGGTTCAATATTCAAAGGGTTTGTGTTCGATTACATCGATGAATATCGCCTGCAACAGGATATCTCTGTAATTAGCAAGCAAAGCACTTTTACGTGTCCATCAAAAACTCATGAGGTGCCTCGCCACTTAAATAATCAATTGTTTCGTCTAATGAATTCAGTCACCTTGAATCATTGCAAACGTTTGATCTCGTGAATTTAGTTTACTCAAACTAATCAATTGTTTAACCTTATGAATTTAATTAGCTTAAATAACCGATTGCTTCATCTTATGAATTTAATATAACCAAAAGAAGAGTCATGAACTAATCTCGAAGAACTTATAAAAGATTTTTATAAGCTCTAAATAATAGAGCAACCTTCACGTGGAAGTTTGTCGTAAAGTTTCATAGCACAAAGGATGGGAGCAGCTTTGTACGCGTAGTTCTGAACTTATTACGGGGTCTTGGTTAGGGTCGGTACAGGACAGTGATTCAACAAAACTCAATTGCTCTGTATAGGTCGGTTATCGTGAGTATACACATTTTCCTCGCTATTTGCAGCAACTAGAGAATGAGCGGTTGATAAGTCGAAAGATTCCCAATTCCGTTACCTTTTCGTATATGATTCCTCCTTGGCTCAAACCCCACCTTTTTCCGAACTCTCAGCGACCAAAACTCGACCAATCTCAGTGAGTTTTGTTTATTGCATTATATTCTTCTGAGCTTATTATACCGGCAATTAACGTACGTGAGCTTAAAATCCCCGATTTCGTTCGGTGTAATTCTCATTATAACATTCGAAGGAATGACCTGTAATCCACAATCTCCGTACGTTGCGTCGACAGTAATTTCCATTTTCCAGTTAAACGTTACGAAAAATATTCTTGAATTTCATCCTCGAGCATTCTATAAAGCTGTAGCTGATCATCTCTCGCAAGATAGACATCAACATATCGAACTTTCTCCAAACGAAACACGAGCAAAGCCTCCTAACTCACGGTAACTTCCGTCAGGAAGGAAGGGAAGAATATTTAAATTTCGGATTTGCCAACAGGGCAATCTTTGAACTTGCTCCGCAAGTTCACCTCAATTAAAATGAAAAAGTTTCCGGAGTGATTTTCATTAGCGGCGATACTCTCCAAGGTTTTTCAAGTAATTTTCGTATCTCAGCCCACTTCTGAATAAAACGACTTGATTATCCGAGGGAGAATCATATTATTTACCTTTTTAGAGGACGACGGTTTAGTGACTTGTTAATTAAATAAACCACTAATTAGTAAATTCTGTTCTTTTTTAGGGGACTTGTAAATTCAAACGAGTCGCAGTTCGGACTTGAAGAAAATAAAATGTTATACTACACGCCTTAAAAGAAAAACCATTTAAGTCAATTTCCTGCCGATGGGCGGAACACACAAAAGGGAACATAACGAGCGATACAGGTCTTTTTTTACTTTCAGGCATTGGATATTGAATGTCATATGTATCTAACGAGCTTCCTCTCAGTTACCGCTCACCCACAAAATGTATCAAGTTGCTAAAATATAAATCGCTATTGTTATATGTACTTCAGAGCAACTAGATGAAGATAATACAAGGCCGAACATGTACGCAATCAATTAGATGGTTTGAGTATCATTTTGTATATTACCAACGGACCCTAGAGCCATTTGTTTCCAGGGGAGGTTAATTAATTTAACCAGAAACGATAACACCACTCAGTTTATCTTTACACGCGTAATATGCAATGAAGCTTTAAGGGCATGTGCATGAAGTGCTCTAATTAATTAGGGCCTATTTCAAGATTAAATTCAACCATTAGGTTTGTTTATCCAGGTTAAACGGTGATAAATCACGGTCCCGGCCAAAGTTTTTAAGGCGTTGATACGAACTTTCTTGTCCCCATATATGCTTCTTTTATCTTTTATTAGGAAATTCCCTAATATACTTGAGAGTAAGAGTCAGACCGCGAACTTCATATAAAGCTGGCTGTAGCGGCATCAGGCAATACCTTCCTAAGATTTCGGAAAGTTGTTTAATAAAAAAACCCTTAAGGATAAAGTTGTGCGGTCTCGCTTAATCCCAGCATGTTATATAGCGAAAACATTATTAAAATTTTATAGTGAAATGAGAATAAGGTGCTTTCTTTGGGGGATTTTAATAAGTTCTTACGTGAACATCCTGGCTGCCGTACGATTATGAATTCGAGTTTTAAATAAAGGATTTTAAATAAAATTGACTTTGGCGAATTTGGATTTGTCGCGTTTGTGGTCAGCTGAGTTCCAGTTCCGTTTTTCCCCATTCTCCTTCTCTAATTGATTTGAATATTTTTTAATTAAAATTTGAGCTTGTCCGATTGGCATTTAATTGCCGTCGTCCGGCCTTGGAGGAATTCAAAAAGTATACTACACATCACTTCCTTCTCATTTTGTCGATAATTTTCTTCCATTGCCGACATTAAAGAAATCTTAGTATGAAGTCTTTGATGTCCCTCGGTTCCAATTTCCTAAAGAGTTCTGCCCATGTTTCGCAGATATTCCTACTTCGCCAGGTGTACCGGTATGAAGTGAGCTTCAGGACATAAATGTCTCGATATAGGGCATTTGTTGCAAACAAACCTTTTTTTATTGTTTGCTTGATTGGTGTGCAAACCGACGAACATATTTACTACAAATCAAGTCCTTGAACAAACAGCAATATATTATTTCATTGTGCCAAAAATGTCGAATTTCGTACCACAAAACGATGATTTGCGGAAAGCAATAATTTTTCGCTTTCATTTGAAGAAAAGCGCTGCAGAGTCGCATCGAATGCTTGTCGAGGCATATGGCGATTATGCTTTATCAGAAGCAACGTGCAAAAGATGGTTTCAACGATTCAGAAATAACAATTTTGATGTGGAAAGTGAAGAACGTGGCAGACCACCAAAAACGTTTGAAGACGCCGAACTGCAATCGATATCGGATGAAGATGACACTTTAAGTCAAAAGCAAATGGCAGAAATGTTAAATGTTGCCCAACGAACAATTTCTGATCGTTTAAAAGCTACGGGAAAGATCCAAAAGTGTGGAAAATTGGTGAATGAAAGATAGATGGAGAACCGAAAAAACACCTGTGAAATTTTGCTTCAAAGGCGCGAAAGAAAATCAGTTTTGCATCGAATTGTTACTGGAGATGAAAAATCGATTTATTTTCAAAATCCTAAACGGAAAAAATCACGGGTTGATTCGAGACAACCATCAACATCGTCTGCAAAACCTGATCGATTCGGCAAGAAGGCAATGCTGTGTGTTTGGTGAGATCAGAAAGGTGTGGTGCACCACGAGCTTTTAAAACCTGGTGAAACCGTTAATACTGTTCGCTACCGACAACGATTGATTAATTTAAACAATGCATTGATCGAAAAACGATCAGAATGGGTCAGAAGACACGGGAAGGTAATTTTGCTCCGTGACAACGCACCTGCACACGACGCAACACCGGTTCAAGTTACCATCAAAACACTTGGCTGGGAGTTACTGCCCCATCCGCCGTATTCACCAGACTTGGCTCCTCCGGACTACCATTTGTTTTCATCGATGGGACACGCATTGGCTGCGCAGCACTTCGATTCCTACGAAGAAGTAGAAAATTGGGTGTCTAATTAGTTTGATGCCAAAGAGGCACATTTCTATTGGCGTGGTATCCATAAATTGCCAGAAAGGTGGTCAAAATGTGTAGAAAGCAATGGTCAATATTTTGAATATTTTTTTTTCTTTCCTTGTTAAAATTGGTGATTTATTTTCACAAAATGGCGCTCATTTCATACCGGTAGACCTGGTACTTTCCTTCTCCGGCCAATCCAAGAAAAATAAGTGTGTAATAGATGCATTGGCAGCATTAGCGTTTTCTAGGTACCGAAGGAGGCCAAATTGCTAGGCGTAAAATAGTAAAACACCTCATCTCGTTGTAGAAAAGGCCAGCGTTTCGACTGCCATTAGCAGTGCTTGTCGAGGGCGCCCTCTATGCGAGAAACCGTAAGTTGCTTGTGGGAACTACTGCGAAAGAGAAACCAATTTGGCATACACAATACAACTGCTTGGATAAGTTCGTGTTTTGTTCGCTTTTCAACTTCCCCGAAACGAACTGATATTAATTGTTCAATTAATAACAATGTCAATTAAAAACATTATTTATTAATTAGTAGATATTAAATTAGTGGATATAAATACAAGAATCCTTAATGACTAAGAGGTGGTATGTCTTAGAATATTAGTAAAATGGGGTAAGATGTTAGGTTGATTGGTCTCGATATGTGCGTTTTGGATGTTTTGTAAAAAGTGCAATTCTTCCCGTGTGAATTCTGCAAATCCCCTGTCAGAAGCAAGGCGGGAGGGACTAATTCGTGGTGCTGCAATCTGATCTTCGTCATTCAAAAACACATGGGGTAGGCATCTGCGTTTTTAGCATAATTGCAGGGCTGACTGAATAAATCAATCGCAGATCTTCTTAGAATTATTTAATGGTAGGAAGAAACGTTCCCTTAGGGGTCTGATAAAAAACAGTCCAACTCATAAATTTCTGCCTAAAAGCTATTAGCGGATGAGGAGTAACAGATAAGCGTTTAACAGTTAGAAATTCCATTTTTTAAACGGTATATATTTTTCACCTTCCCTAACCTTCTGCACTTTCCGGTAATCAAAATTTAACAATTGCTTCCTAAATATTCGATTTCCTTATCTATTCCGTAGTTTTCCTCTCTATAGCCCCAATTCCAGATTAAAGTCACCGTTGTTCTCACATACCTCTTCTCATTTCCACTCATCGAAATTGACGAGCTCTGAATTTTAACATTTGAATTGTTTGATTTATTTCTTGTCTAATCTCCGCTCCTAACACTACCATTACTACATTACCCTTGGGAACTGTCAACGCTTTATCCGAATTAGTGAAATCTACATTTGGTGCATCTCTACTTGGAACCTCATGGATTTTAATTAACCTAAGTTATTTGCCAATTATTCCCGTAAAACAGGAATCTTTTTTTAGCTCAAAAGCATTCGGCTAAGAGGAGCGGCGTGACAAAATAAATCAACTTATTTATAACTCAGGTCTAACTTGAAATGAAACTCCACGGTTTAAGTGTGCCAGTTCGTATCATACTCTTAACGCCGTAATAAAATCCTGAGGAATTATAATACAGTTTCTGTGAAGTTGTTTTCGGTGTTATTGCGTCGCTGTTAGAGAATATGTGCAAGCGTTAAATCTTCTTAGGTGGGTTGACGGACGTTTTATTTTCGGTACTGCTTCGTTTTGTTTATGTTGCATTTTCTCTGTTTTGGCATCTTAATGATAAATAGTAAACACTTGCTAAGGACGCGACTTACTAACTGGCCATTAGGCATAAAATATTAAACCATGAGCACTAGAAGGCTGGCCAATTCGAGTGAAATGTGGACCTACTACAGCCCGATTCAGATAAGTTACTAATTATTCTTAAATACCTACACTGGACACTGGACAATCACCAACACCCTAAAAGTGCAACATTGTTCAACTAAATTTGAAAACGAATTAGTCCTCTGAGCTCCAGATATGGAAAAAAGGTAACAACATCAACCATCAACTTATAACCTGGATAAAGAAATGATCTAATATTAAAACGCCTCATTTATTTACTTAAAACATTCTGAGTAGCACAAAGTATTTATATAAATTTGAGAAATACAAATTTGCAGTTTCAGTTGAATTTCAGTGTGGATTAATACCTGGTTGAAAACTTCTATCCACGATCGAAGCCGAAAACTTGCAGGTAAATTAACAATCTTAACTCATACTTCCAATATCAAGCCGCGCCCAGATGCTTAATCTGGCTAAAACTTAACAGATTAAATTAATACACCAAGAAAAATTTGTTAATTAAATTAGAACCATCAACAAAACATTATTCGTTTTGCGTGACCTTTCTACCAAAACTCATAGAAACTGGTTTGGCCCAGACATCTACTACTCGTAAACTGCTAGCTGCTACCTTTGTGTGCTAGCTAATGTGTTTATTCCACAACACATCCCTTCCAAGAGGTAGAACAAACATTAAATCTATTTGCGTTTTATATCTCAAAAACAGAGCATTTGTCAGTAGCAGTTTTTTGTCATATGGCCCGACTAAAAATAATGTGTAAAATGTATTGCTTTGTCCTCATGAAGTTCACATATTGTTGTTTAGCAAATAAATCTTGTTTCAGATTGTCCCGAACCTCCAAATAACCAACAACAACTCAGATCAGTCTCTGAGGTAAGTTAAAATGGCCCTTGAACCGCAAAAATCAGTAGATATTGCCCAACGGGCATCACAAAGGCCCGAAATTTTACAACACTGAAAGGCGGATTTCCTTCCGAAACAACCCCCTTTTATCTTTCGCCCTTAATTACGTCGTGCGATATTGAAACTTTAATGCACGCCACTTTGCCAAAGTCCTGATACACAAATCCCGAGCTCTGACCGTAGCCACGTGTTGAATCGATCTAGGTGTGCTCTAAGACCAGGGGCTCGATATTAGATTATGTTGCCAGCTTGGGTTTAACACTTGTTATTGGATTGCTCTTCCTGCGGATAAATTACTTTGAAAATAAAATGAGAGGAGAAGGAGGGTGAAGGGATTTCTCTTCAGTTTAGTCGAGAGAAATTGAAACAAAGAAGAGACCCTGAACGCTCTCACCAGTATGCAAATATGAATAAATCCATGGATCTAGTGCCAGTACGGGGTCCTAAATTCGAAGCTGTCCATTTAAATATATAATATATATATATATATATATATATATATATATATATATATATATATATATACATAATAAAAATTTGCAAACATTATTTCCATTTTCACTTTAATGTTTCCCACTCGGTAATAATTTAAGACAGAAACGAGATACAAAGGAAATAGATATTTATGTTTTTTTTGTTATTAATGGGAATTAATAAAATATTGAAAATACTGAACATTAAAAAAACGAAAATAATTCCAAATTTATCGCACTGTGTACGAAACAGAGGTTTTCAGCTTTAATTCAGTGTATTTTTTCATCTATAATCTCACGTTTTGTCACAAGTTGTTTTTATTATGGAGCCTATATTCATAATTATTTTTCAATCAGCACTGACGGCCATTCGCTTAGAACAATATTTATTATTCGAAATGATATTCAATATCCAGTACACAACAGTTAGGACGTGTATTAATTGAACAACTGCATCAAGCTTGTGAACAATATTATGAGTAGAGAAAAGAACATGGGCATAAAATCAATCATGGATAAATAGTGATTAAATTTTCCCCGGGGAATGAATTTAATTGTTTCAAAGATAAAACGCTAGTTCCCGGTCCACAAAACTTATGAAAGGGCTATCGGTTATGGTTTAGTGGAGGTATGTGAGAGGTAGCTGAATAGTAAAACTTTTCCCTTAAAAGCTGGTTAAACTATCGACAACTATAGCTGAATTTCGGCGTGCTAACTCTTTCTTAACTCTTGCGGAAACTATAATGGAAATGTCAAACTCCGCTGCAACGCGCGATACATACGAAGTATTAGAATTGAGAATGGAACAATGGGAGAACTATTATTTTATTTCTCTCAGAATATTCCGAATATATTCTTAGTCATTAAGGATAACATTGTCATTACTATCAATGGAAGCAGGCACTCAAACCCCAATTTCTTACGATTGCGATAAAAATTGCCTTGGAATTAGGAGCGAGCTAAGTCGTGGCAAGTAAAATATCGCTGCCCTATTAACTCTAGAGGCTGTTATCACGTCTGAAGTCGGTGTTAAACAGCGTCTGAATGTTGGACAGCCACTTATCAGGGTTTAACACGGGAAAAAGTTGACAGCGGAGTCATTTGTAATCTCCTAAGAGGGGAAGTTTGCTATTCAGAAACGCATAAGTCGATGACAAAAGCCAGATAAGTGACAATTATTTGCCTGTTTTCCCCCTTTTCGTAATCGAGAGTAGGGAGATAAGAGCAGGACATTGACGGTCAGTCCAGTAACCCGTATCTGTGACGTCACGCTTGTAAATGGCAGAAAGTGTTTCGGACTTTGAGTTACGGCCGGAGAGCGGCGCTAAATTTACCTCGTCCGATGGGGATTCCCCGGCTGCCCGACGAGACAGCACCGTGGGATAATTTACGATGGCCGCCTGGAAGAGACCAGCCTGGATTTCGCCTCGGATACCTGCTGGATGCGATCTAATATATTGCGATTGTAAATGATGATTTAGATTGTCTTTAAGCAAGCACGACGCTAAATTATTTTTATTAGCGGTTTAAAATAGGGTAGCCTTTTGAAAGCAGTTTTATGTTCCTCCAGAACCTGTCACACCCTCATCACAATGTAGAGGTGTAATACTACGTAAACTGTATCTGCAGTTTTTTCCTTAAAAAAATTAACAGTATGTGCAGTGTTTATTTTATTCTGATTCTATTCTTTTAAGTTGAATATCGAAGTCTTTTGAAGAAACATGACTCCGGAATCATTAAAGCTCATTTTTTAGGTTTTATATGCAAAAACTGTTCATCGCAGTGTCTCCTCTAAACTGCTTAAGTTTGGCATAACCTCGTTGGAACATCCTGTATGTTAACACTGTTGTTGAGTAGAATTTTTCCTTCATCTTTAGCATGTCTCAACTTAATAATACAATATGACTTAAAAACTTTCTTTACTCGTTCAGGTTAAATTAGTGAAATTTATAAACTCAGAAACCAAAGTTTTAGATTATATCTTAGTCTCTGAAAATAAAAAATAAATTTGAATGCGGCTTGGAGGATATTAGGATCTACTGCTCAGTGAGGGACGATATTTTTTAAATAATAACGTCAATGGTTATAAAATACAGGGTGGAAGAGAAAACGTTCCAAATTTTGACAAATTTCCTTGCGACATCGCTCATTTAAAACAAACTTTTTCTATGGGTTTTAGAACAAGCAAAGATTGAGTTGCCATGCTGAAGAATTTGATATGTCCAAAATCTCTGATGCGTGAATCAAAATTTGGGTGAAATTGGGGTGCATCATGATCACCACGGAATAGAACTTTTCCTTAGTTATCCCTCACCATTTCAACTGAAAATATGTAGATCCTTCCACCATGCACAATTGAATCCGTTGCCGGTTCCGAAAACGAATCTGGGGGGCGGCAATAAATCATATGCTCGTCCTGTATACCGTATAACAGCCACTCCATAAGCGGGAGGTAAAACTTGGCTGTTTGAGTTGATAAATGGCAAAGGGAAATATAAATCGTGTCCTTGAAACAATAGCCCTGTCACATTTGCATGGAAGGGCCGTCACGGACCGGGAACGTATTGTTTTCTTAACTCGGCATATGGTGCTTCTTTGCCGAAAGATTTGCCAGCTATAATTGAAAAACATTAACTAAAGACGCCACTGGGATCAGGATTCGAACGCAAACGGAAAAAGTCAAGTTCTGTGTTTGTTTTTCCCGAGGTTCTCCCCTGGGAAATTCTCGCTTTCCCGGGACTTCGAAAAGAGACCGCCGGGATGAAAAATACATTGCACTTTTTGTCCTCGCTGTTGCGGGATAAACACGTCTTTAAAGAAGGAAAGAAGGCCTGTCACGATTGATATGGCGAAGGATCTTTCAAGGCAGAAATTGACCGGGTCTGAAAGTTAAAACCCAAAATTTATTTTCGATTCTTTTTGCTGTCACTGAAAGGAATATGTAATCAAAACTTTCTTACTAAAGCAGATTTGCAAATTGGCCCTTAAAAATTTACGTATAGCTAAAGCATATCAAATCGTTTTGATGTATTTCATTCGCGTGCTATCAAGGCTTGTCGGGAAAAGGAGCTTACAAATAATTCACTTCAGCCTTCATTTCCTCCATGAAAGGAAAAATCCGAAAATTTTACTAAATTGTGGGATAATATTAACATGGATTTTCTAATTTTGGCAGCACGAGAAATGCTCGGCCTCTCAATAGATTTAGCGCGTCTGAAGAAGGATTAGTCGGAAACGTGTCTTCAAATGAGGACCCGGAATTTGGAGTGCCGTCAATATTTGCCGGAGCTCCTGAAATATTCATGTTCGTGTCTGTCATGGGGATCCAGAGATTGAAGGCCCCTTACACCTCCTATGCGATTTTGATGCATAAATACGAATTAAATTTTATAGGTACCCAATTGACATGATTCGTCCCTAAACTGCTAAAGAAACCAAGAGCGTAACGTTCGTTTTGCTCGAAATTGAAAAATCGAGAATCATATTCAGGCAGAGGTCAAAAACCTATTGAGCTTCGCAATATCCTTTCTAAGTTGAAAAAATGTCCCAAAGAGGGTGATTTAAATTCTTCTGTATTTTTTTAAAAATACTTGTTTTCTTTTACAAAATTGTGTAAAAATACGTGATATAAAACTATGAAAAAGCAAATACAGTATAAAACAAATTATGATATTCCCTAGCTTCAGCTCTGTTTGATATGCCCGGAAAGTTAACATTTTCTGGTCCTTTTTATCAAAGATATGCTAAAGAGATGTTTGATTTTCGATATCCTGACGACATAATAAATCCTTAACTTATGCCCTATCAAGTTCCAATGTTGGAAGAAAACTGAATACAAAATGGACAAATGAACCTATAAGATATAAAAAAACTGTTGAAAGTAATATCTTTCTTTTATATTCGATAGAGTCTGAGATGGTGGCGTTGAAAAATTATTCAACCAAAGTTTCTTTTAAATAGCATAAACTATCCAAGAGAGTCAGTAAAAGTGTGTTTCCGCAGTAGTACGGTCCTCGCATTAAAGATTATACTAGCATAAAGTTTCCCGTGCTATCGATCTAAACATTTCAGTATAAAATAACTACAACATCCCTCCTTATAAAATAATGTAGCCCACCTCTTCAAGTCTTTTTCATTCGATCTGAAAATAATCTTTTGACCTCACCTCAAATAAGGCTTTTGCTGACCACAAGCGATCCTTCATCGAAGGAATATTCTTTGATGTCCCGCTAGTTGGCCAAACACGGCCCAAAGCAAACGCATGCGTTAAATGATACACGAACGGATAGGGAGCGAATTAACACAAAACGCATACGCTCGGGTGTGCCTATCGGGTTTCGTTAACCCGGTGTCTACGCACCTGGGTGGAAAAATTAATATTAGCCAAAAGTCAACGTAAAGTTGCGACCTTTCTCTACTTCTTTTGGACCAGAAGGAGAAACAGTGTGGCGCAAGGAGTGGCGAAATAACGTTCCGTAAATGGAAGGTGCGTTATTTTTGCCAAAAGGAAAAAGAAAAAAGAAATTTTTTACGTTCTAGACCTATCGTCCTGTTAGTTTTAACACTCACAACAATCTCATCTTTCAGACTGATAAAATCGCATTCCTCACGTTCAATGTACTTTTCAGGATGAAAAAGAATGACGCGTCAGCGACAACCACAATACCGCTGCGCGAAGACGATCATCCACTTCCTATAGACGACCACAGGTGCCATCAAGGCTTCAGACTGGGAATCTACGGATGGCGCAAAAAGTGTTTATTCGCCCTCATCCTCATACTGCTGTTCATCGTCATTGTCAATTTAGCTTTAACACTATGGGTGTTGAAAGTAATGGATTTCTCTTCGGTAATTTTGCATAAAATTCAATTAAAATCAAAAAGGAAAGGTTAAATGAAGGCTTAAATTCAGCGAGTGATCTACGAGTTGTGCAAAAAAAAAAAAAAAAAACGGTCAGGCACCTCTTCACCTTCGGTATCAGTAGCGGGGGGCACCGGGAGGAGTGGACTTCTTGTCGGTCAATTCAACTGAATTAAAATATAATAAGTAGGAATTAAAAGTAGATTTGAAATGGATGACGCAATTGAGGAGAATTCGTCACAAAGTTTACTAATTATGACCGCAGGCCGCAAAATAAAGACGCTTCCAGAATAAAGGAGGGCTCGTCGGGCCGCAAAACTCTACGCAAAAAAAAAACTTCATGGCTTTTTCTAATCATTCGCAATTAAAGCCACGTTAATTGAGATCGTGTGGCACAACTTTTTTCAAAGGCGACAGAAAAAAAGGACGGCAGCGACAAAGGCGTTGAACGGAATTTTGTTTTAATTAGGAGGAACCAGAGGTTGATGAAATTAAGGATAAAATACATCTGGAAATGTTTTTACCGTACATGTGGAAGTGTTTTGGTTTTAGTTTGTGGCAATCTCGATTTTGTAACGATCAAAAACCATTAAAATAGTACAAGCAATGTTTTGGTTCCATACGAGAATTTGTTGAGGAGAATGGGATCACGAGGCACCTGGAATGACACCTGTATACGTTAGGCCATCGAGAGGCAAAATTAAGAGCTGCAAAGTTCACAAATTATGCCGCTATCAATACATACAGGGCGTTTCAGAAACACGTTGCCGAACTTTAGGAGGTTATAAAGGGCGACGAGTCAAATCATTTTGCCTTATAAACGTACATCTGGAAGTGAGTCGTCGAGGCACTAGACAAGAAAATTGTTAAAAACGCTAAAGAATGCATATGTTTTCGTCTTTACGACTTTTTGCATTTTTTTTCTTAAAATAATTATTAGAAAAAAAAACAATAAAATATTACGAGAATTGTTCGAAATCGCGGCCACCAACTCGCCGACATGCGGTCGTACGCCGAACCACTCGAAAAGGAACAGGTGGATCTTTCGGAATAAAGTGACTTGCAGCCATCACTCTTCCAAGCAATTCTTCCTCTGTTGTTGCAAGTGTTTCATAAACTAGTAATTTTCGGTTAAAAAAAAAATCGAGAGGTATTAGATCTGGACTCCGGGCCGGCCAGTTAACAGGTCGACTCCGTCCAATCCAACTCTCAGGAAATTGTAAGTTCCACACGTCGCAAGTAAAATGTCCCGGAAGTCCGTCACGCTGAGACCACATTCTTTGGCGGATATCCAACGGAACGTTTTGGAGTAACTCACGAAGTACGGTCCAATAACTCTTGTTGGCATAATTTCCTATTGTGCCAACCCACACGTTGGTAGAGAACTGATACTGGTTAGACTTCTTAAATGTGTAATGAGGATTTTGGTCGCTCCAAAGATTACTATTGCGGCTATTAAAGTAACTTTCTATAAATAAATCAACGAAGTACGAAACCATGAGCATTGTTTAACATTTTTAACAATGTTTTTATCTTGTGCCTTTACGACTCATTTCCGGACATCTGAAGTAAAATGACTTAAGTTGTCACCCTTTATAACCTCCTCAAGTTTGGCAACACGTTCCTGAAACACCCTGTGTAATTTCAACAGCATATTCAGTAACTAGGAGCCAAAAAAGCTTATACGATTTTTATTTTTTGAAAAAGCAGCGGCGTAACATATTTTTCGCAAAAAATAATCACTGTCATAGCCTTGGGGGTGCCATTGCTTGCAATTTAAAATTCAATTTTCTCTTAAAAGATATGTTTCTATACCTAACTTAGGCCCACCAAGTTTGATAAAAATATTTAATGCAGGTCCGGACTTAAAAAATTTTTTTAGCAAATTTAACACCCTGTATTTCAGACAGAAACAAAAACGGACCTAAGTTCATATAATTATTTTTTCTCGAAATCGCTCATAGAATCACTCCTTAAATGTATGACATACTATTCTGAAACACTTTGTATAAGTACGAGTCCGCAAACCCTTTGTTTCTGAGATATTTACAGAGCATCGAGGACTCAAATATTGTTAATTTTTTCGAAAATTTCTTATCCCTTGCGTTGTTCCGCAAAAACCAATGAAAGACACAGTGTCACTGTGTTATAGTTATACGCAAAAATTATATACACGGTGGGGTCAAAAAAGACCATCTTTTGAATTCTTTTACACTTCCTTCAATACTCTATGTCTGTTTTTTTTCAGGAATTTTAGCATCGGTATCGCAGTAGTAGGTCCAAAAATTCAACTACAATATTAATTTGCGCTAAAGATCTTGTATATACCATATATACCCGGGACCTACAAAATATTTTTTAAAAATTGATTTAATGGTTTTGCAAAAACATTGTAAACGGTCTAAAAGGAATCGTCAGACTTGCTACTCTTTCAATATTTTTGGGTATGTTAATATGAAAACCCAAACACATACGTAGTTTTATATATACTCCTATTTCGACATGTTTACCCATCAAACAAACTGAATTAACGCTTGGGAAATTCCTGACAAGTAATAATCTAAATCTGAGGAAAGGTGTTTATAATATGCACTCATGAGAAAATGGATTAGCCTAAAAATTACATGAACCATGTAGATCAAATAAAAATGTTTTCTTTGATTCTAGGATGGAATGGGTCAATTAGAAATCGTGCCAGGTGGCATCCGACTGAAAGGCAACGCTTTTGTATTAGAAAACCTCATAGCCAGCCAAATTAGATCGCGCCTTGGGGAACCAATAGTAATAGAATCTAGTAGAAATATAACTTTAAGGTCTAGAAACAAGGATGGTCGTACTGGCAGTTCTATCCATCTAGGTAAGGTCTTAACATTTTGATAGACTAAATGCTCAAACCTCCATCAGGTCTAGATAACTTCGAGTGTGTAGCCAACAAATTTCAAATTCTGGATGACCGAGGGTACCCCCTTTTCTCCGCAGATAAAAATGAGGTGCTGGTAGGAGCCGATACTCTCAAAGTGTCCGGTGAGGGAGGCAGTAAGTTCAGTGGGTCCATACAAACTCGGTTGATTCGAGCCGAAAGTGGACAGGACTTACGGTGAGTTCGCATTCAATTTTGTAATTGAAATGCACTAAAATTCCACAAAAATAGGTTGGAATCGCCAACCCGCAGCCTACAAATCAAAGCTCCCAAAGAACTGAAACTGGAATCAAGAGGTGGTCACATTAATACCCTCGCCCAAAGTGACATTTCCTTTCGAAGCGAAATCGGAGCCATTCGACTTGAGTCTTCGTCTATCATCGTGCCTGAACTCCCTACCGCCAAAGTGAGTCATCGGCCTGTGGCGGCCAGGAGCTTCGATGTTTTTCAATTGTGCGCATGCGAGAGCGGACGGTTGTTCTTGGCTGACCCGCATGCGGTCTGCGCAAGCGAAAATGACGATGGATTTTGTCGATAACACATTTCTGGTTTTGGTTGAACTTCGTTAGGATTGATTTTGCTGATTGGTTATTGTAATATTGAGCCAAATTGTAACGATAAAAGCGCAGAACACAATAGATCACTGTTTCATGGGACAACTCTACAAGATGGGCCAATGAAAATACTAAGTAACGTGTCTTTGACGTTCGCTAAAAAATCTAATTTCAAGTAACGATATGTCACGTGACCGTATGTAATAAAGACTTAAATTTTTCAATTTCAAATTCAAGTGTCATCGCGTGTTGAACACGTAAGTCATCAGAGATACTTCGCAATCCAAATTTAAGCTAAATATCTCGAAAACTTCTATAAAAAGCAAAAACTGTGAGTTTCGTGATATAATATGATTACGTGACATGATTATCCTACTTGAATAGTTGATGCAAGGTTTTCCATGGAAATCGCGAGTCCTGGTAGTATCAATTAATTGGCTCATCCTACTTACTATGACCATGTTGCTTAATTGGACTCTTTTAGAGTACTCCTTGGAGCCCATATTCGGAGAAGTTCTTAAGATTTACTTTGAGGTGGTGGTGATGGAAACGGTAATTGAAATTGTGCTCTTAGCATAAAGTTATACAAGTTGTTCTGAATTGCAATGGGGAAACTTAAAGTCACTAACTGGCATCTTTCGGACTTGGCAAATTCAAGTTGGGTCAGGTTAGTTCTTAAAAATACACCACTCCTGAGTGTGCTAAATAACTGTTCAGAGCGGTCTCTCGCTTTGTTTTTAAAACAGGTTCACAATAACCCTTATTCGTTGTTTACTTATTAAATTAATTTAATTCACTTTGAGAAAGTGACTTTAACACATGAGCAAAATGAATATTTATAAAAGAGAAATCAACATGTGAATAGTGCCGGGATCTATTTAATATTCAGATAGCAAATATATGGCTAATTATTCGCCTCATAGTAAACTAATTAAGGTGTTTGCTGTGGATATGAATTTCAAATGAAACTTCTTAATTGATGTTACGATTCAAAACCTTTTGTATTTTTGTGTTTTTAATTTAATCTATTCCTAATTTAGGAAAATTTATTGTGAGTTAGACATTAAAATCTTCGCGTTTTTATGGCCACAAAGCTGCCCGCCCCGTAATTTAAACGTGATGATCGAATCATAATGAGTCATTTTATCATGGTGTATAATATGCTACCTAAGAACACGTGGTAGTATGAGTTTACCGTAAGAATTTGCAAACTGAGATTCGAACTATATCGCACGTAAGAATTGTTACCTCACTCACATGAAACTGGTATGTCCTGGGAGCGTCGAAACTTTTGTGAATGTGATATCGCAGCCATTGATACGCTCATAATAAAACTCTTTGCTGCACAATGACATTTGATTGAACTTACAAAAGATGCAAAGTTAATGCACATGAGCTCATAGGAAGAATATTACGTCTGGCCAGGCAGTGAAGTATTACTTTTCGCACTTGTTAAATAAAGTAATATTGCATTTCACGATTCTTAGCGAACATTATATGGACAACTTCATGCTAATATGATATATGCATTTTGGTATAATTCCTTTCAAGACCATCTTGTGGACAATTTCACGTAACCACACTATATCCAAGTTTAGTATTTTATTTTCCAATGGTTCTTATTAATCACTAGTAATATTCGAGGTGATTTCAACAGAAGATTTTGGTTTGCATCGATTACAAAATTGTAGGAAAAATGTAGTATGATTTTTTCAGAAATAATACGAAAATTGGCAATACCGTCTTCACCCAAAGTGTACATGAAAAAATTTTTGATTGGGAGTGCTTTGGAAAATAGTTTGTTTACTGCTTGCAGTTTGACCTTAAATTTCACTTTTTCTTTAACACGTTTTACCTGTAAATAATTGATGATTACGTTACGACACACAAGTCATGTGTACAAAGTTTTTCAGAGCATTCGTCAGCAAGAATTTTTCAATACGTTTGTTACTTCTCGTAAATCTTAGAACATTCTTTGATGAGGGCTGGCATGCTACATGATTAAATTTATATAAATGAATAAAAATGATTTTACTGAAGACTAGTTGGTTTTGTTAAGATTCGTAGTAACGCGAGCTTCAAATAAGCTTTCCGGGAGTCAACAATTGTTAGCAATAAATGTAAAGAAGAAGTAACTATTAAAATGTTTAAAAATGTGTATATACGAACTACTATAGTAAAAAGCTTTTTCTTTTTGTTATATTCTTCTAGATGTCTTTATTCCCAAATAAAATGCTTTTTTAAAATAAAGATAATGTGTTTCATCTTGTTTTGTAATTTAGTTTCATTACAAAATAAATCATTTTCGCAATAAATACAAAATCCGAAAGAAGATTTTCAACTAATAAACATCTAGTTGGTCTATGTTACGCGAGAATGTGTGCGTGGTAGGTGAGATAACACCTACATACCACTGAATACACTGGTTGCACAATATGATTTTCCCAGCGGTCTGAATGGAAAAACCTCTTGAAATTATCCATAGGCAGGATCTTCAAGTTTTCGATCAAAAGGTGATTATAATGTCTGAAAAATCGTGTTGATATGAGTGTCTGAACTGTTGCCGGATGAGGCGACTAAATATTCATGCACATAAATTGCAAAAATCTTGAGGAAGGTCCATGGTGAGGTAACATTTTTGAAAGGGGGCGAAATTGATTTTTTTTCCTTGGCCAGTTACCAAATTCAGTGGCTGCGATGAGAAAGATTTGAGAGTATTCATGTTTAAATTTTTTCGTTAAAAGTTTCCAAGTTTTAGGCCAATTTGTGCTTGGAAATGTCTTCTTCGATAATTAAATTTGCTGGAATAATTTTCACATAATCCGCCTCTTTCTAATCTTCCCAGAGTTAGATAACTCTGTTTCTACATTGCTTCGGAAAATTTTAGAGCAGACTCTTTTCTGCTGGCACGTAAACAATACGAATTTTAGCTTACGAGAAAATTACCAAAACGACTTAGTGCTGTTCTTTGATAATTCTAGATCAGTAGCTAACACAGAAACATGTTTTCGGTTTATCATACCATAAACTGTGAAGGACAGCGAGTTTACAACTACAAAGGATATGCTCGTCATTTCCACAGAAATGAAGAAATAAACGTTTCTTGGTTAAAGCAATTGAGAAAAAACCATCAAAGGACCAGAAGTTTCGGTACCAACGGGTTGCGCCTAGTTTAAAATTAATGCAGATCGTTATTATTTGCTATTAAATAGCACTTATAGACAAATATAGTAAACTTTAATGGAGGAAAATTTGTGGTCTTTACAGACGTATAACCGCCCGCAACTATCACCAGATACTGGAAAGTTACTGAAGTCTTCAGTTGACTTTAAAGATGGGTAGTGCTAGGGTCGTAGACATTTCCATGAGAAGAAACGGCCCAACTGAGCTTAACAGAAAATTCCAATCTAATAGCACTTTACGTAAATTATTTCGATTGTACACATACATCAGTCCCATAATCTATATTTCGATAGTTGGTTTTGGACTGATGATTCTTATACAAACATACTCCTTCATAGAATTGGGAGATGTTTCGGTTATAAAACAGTGTATCTCGTTCTATTGTTGTTGCATATTTGTAAGTACATTAAACAATGTGTTTATGGATTAATCAACGAATAACTGCTTCAGGCAATGAGTATGAATACGTTATGCCTCTATTTAATCAACGCAATGAAACTTTGGGACCAGGAGGGAACAATTTCACTTGCAACATTCGTAACTATTGAACTGAGCCCTAAAAATCAGAGACGGATAAAAAAGCTAAAATTCAAGTTTAAACTTTATTGCGCTCTTTTCTCAACGATATTCATATCTTCGATGTTGATTAACAGCTACATTGTATTAAAGGAAGTAAATGTATTTATTCCCCTGTCAGTAGTCCTGAGAGCTATCAATTACGAGTGCACTGGTAAGTATACTACTATACTATATTATACTATCCTATAATTCGTAGTTTGAATCTCTGCGTGTGTATCGAATTAGGTAGCACGTACGTGTCTAGACGTGTGAGGGGAACTCAATATTCAAATAACAAGGACAGAGATATCGTGCGTTAAAAAACAATTTTGATCAAGCACGCTTTGGTGTTATTTCACACTGGGCCCGTATGTCTTTGATATGTTCTGCGTAATCTCGAGTACGAACGAGTAAACCTAATTTCACTTTTAAATTTAATCTTCACACGAGCTCAAGAAAAAATTTAACATAAATAAATCTAATTAATATTTATTTACTTACCCCATTTACACCCGATGCTGAAACGACAAGGCTGAATTTCACGGGCCCGTTCCCCGTTTATGAACTGTCCGTTCCGAAAATAAGACTCGACCATGAAGGCTTAACGCAAATATAATTTTTAACAGTTAGAAAACCTTAATTAACCAAGACGCAAGTCCTTGGACCTTTGAAAAAGACCACTTTTACTAACAAATTATACAGGTGAACGAGATCGTATTTAAGTGAAGTTCAGATTAAGTCGAGATTACGTAGAACGTATCAAAGACCTACGGCATCAAATAATTCCACCGCCTCTTTGAACGTTCTTTTTTCAACGCGCGGTATAATATGCACGTCTTCTACAGACTAGACTAACGGATTGGGTGCACACGTGTTGAATAAAGATGGTGGCATGAACGTATGTCTTTGAGTGAACGATTTGTTACAATTCTGGCACGACCAGAGGCGTGACAATACATGTTAATGGTTTCGTTATGTTCCAGCTAACTATAAACAGTTTTCTTGGTTTTGATTTTATTTATTTTGGTGTCTAGTTCATAAATCAATAGTCTCCTCATCCTTTACCTGCCTTTGTTATACCAGATATTGTATTTCAAACCAGACACAAGATGTTTGAGTCGCCTCTGGCCATACTTTATGTTCGCCTTGAATTGATTTGATGCACATGATTCGTATGTACGATACACATGCCAAGATCTCAACTACAAACTATAGTAAACAACGGTGCAGAAAAGAATGTTTTCCCTTTAAATGATAAATTCCTCGGTTGCCATGAATATTACCAAATTATACAGTGTATTCAATTGAAAACTTACCACCCCAAATATCGTAGAAACGGGTCTTCCAGGTTGCGAGGGGGAATACTTTTGCCATTACTCGTGAAAACCTAATTGTCGCCCCTTGCCACCCCGCTACCAGCACTTGAAAACTTTAAATGGCACCCCCCACCGAGTTGCATCTCGTATTAAAGGCAATGAAAAGTACAAAATATCGGTGCATTAAGGAACTCAAATGATCAAAGTACTTCAATACGTATTTTCGTTTTTACGATATTCCGGTGATAAGTTCTCAAATGAACACGCTGTACATGAATAATGAAGGTTACACACGTATCGTTTAATATAATTTTACTGAGGCTATTACCGAACCTCGTTCCATTATTATTATATTGTCTCTCCTTGTGACAATGGGCAGCTTTTCTCAAAAGATATTTGCTTTTAGACTGCATCGTGGTAAATGTCCTGTATTTCATTATAATGCTCTTTGGGAATGAAACCAATATTTCGGTGCTAATAGTAACTTGCCTCATAATGTGTGTAATGTTCCTTATGAACTTCGAATTATTGCTGCTTATTGATAATGTCTATAAAAGAGGCAAAGAGCTTAAAGTTATTGATTACAAGAACGAAAAGCACAATGCTGCGTTTGTTAAATCTCAATTGATGAGGATAATTGAGGCTCATGTGCTCTTCAAAGAGTAAGTAAATTTTGAAAAATCTTGGGTCAGGATCTAACAGAGAGTGATAACGTTTATAGCATGTATGTCACTATAGTTAAAGCTCATCAGATGGTTTTTTTCTTTGTGATTTCTACAAGTTTTTTTGGAGGTTTCTTATCCTTTATCACTGTAGTGTCCGTAAGTATATCTAAAAATTCACAGAGAATATTCGGCATCAATTATCGATTTACAGAACGTACTGCCAGCAGTTAATGGACTTTTTTTTTTTTCTACATTCTTCATAGGTTCTTACTTGATTTCAGATTTGGGACAAAATTACTCAAATAATGTAAGTATGATTGGTTAAATATTCCCTCATGCCGACTTTGGCCTACATTTCATAGTCTCAGTTTTCACGTAATTCGTTGAATCATCTAATTTATTTCATAACAATTTATTCTCGATTTCTTTTTCTGCTTATCTGTAAACATCAATTGTAACGAGTTATTATAATTTCTGATTGAACGGCTGCAAAGCAAATTTGCTGGCAAAACTCCATATTGTAATTTTATTACATTGACCCTATGTTGGCGTGAACGTTCAAACATTGAAATTTACATTTAAGTGTAAATAATATCGACCTATATAGGATCTATTCTTGTTCTGAGCAAAATAAATAGATTTGGCTATCTTTACCGAGTCTCTTTTGATTGCAAGATTATCGAGTACACTGAGTATATTATATACATAGGTTTCAGGGTTGCCATCTCGTTGAAGCTGTACATAGTCTAAATTGGTACCAATGGAGCATCGAAAATCAAAAGATGTATTTAATTGTAATTACCAACTTTTATAAGGATCTGAACGTTTCATTGTATTCTACAGTTCAAGTTAGTAACGATTATTTCAAAATGGTACGTTACTTATCTGTTTCTTGAGTTGCCACGTATCGTAGTTTTGCTGAATTTTCAGATTTGTAGTATATCGTATAGCTTGATTAGCTGTGTTTACTCCATGGAAATTAAGAAAGCAGTTGCAGATCTAGCTTGAACTACCCACTTATAAAAAACTATGTATATAGGAGTGACCAAAATAATATTTCCCGGGACTGATTGCTACATACAGGCACTTTATTAATTTATCTTATTTTAAAATATCGATAGTAGTTGTAAATGAAAATATCAATTAAAGAATTCGATCTTCAAGCCTCAATTGAAACCCATCGGCTCTCTTCAATATTATGTCACTTTGCAATCTAAAATCCTTTTCTTCATTCGGCGAAATTAATTTGTAGTTCCTAAGAACACTTGCGATCAGCACCTTCAACTTTAACATAGCATATTTTCTACCTAAAATATCACATTCTATCTTATTCTGAAATTATCGTACGAACCCAAATTTCCTACCCAAACAACTCCTGGGTCCAGCACTGAAAGGAAAATAAGCATAGTAATGTCGGCCCTGGCAATTCTCAGGCAAAAAATTATCAGGGTCAAACTTATCTGGATTGGCCCATATTTTAGAGAGTCTGTGAGTAACGTATTGCGAAATTATCACTGTAGTGCCTGCAGGAATTGTTACGTCGCGAGATGCTAAAACGACTACATGAAAACAAATGTTTATCCTGAATCACTATAGTCACCAAGCTTAACATCTTCATTGATTTTTCTGGCAATCATCGGTACTGGCGGGTACAACCTCATGGTTTCCATTATAACTCGTTCGAGATACTTCATTTGAAGAGTGTCGTTGAATGTAATTGGTCGGTTCCAATTATCATGGAAAATTTCCTTCAATTCTGTAATGCACTTTTCCTGGATATCTTGGTGGGTTCCTAAGACAGTAAGGACAAAGCTCGAGGCTGCAGCTGTGGTGTCATGACCCTAAAACATTTTATTAGAAAGCAATTAAACTTTAAATATTAAATAACATACCGCGAAAGTAATGGTGCTCACTTCATCTTCAATATCATTATCATTCAGTTTGTTTCCTTCGGAGTTACTTGCTTCAATCATGAAATCCAAAAAAGCTAGTCTTTTCTTCTCACCTAGAGAACTAATATTAAATTTAAATTTCAAAACTTGATTGTCTATTTGAACTTACCAACATCATTCTCTTCATTAATTTCTAAATCATCTCGAATATACTGGTAATTCTCAGTTCTCTCATTTTCAACGCCATTTGAATTTTTAGAAATTTCAGCAACTGCTTCATTGTATAAACTGGGCTCTCCTTTTTTAACCCTCAACGCATAGTCTTCCTTCTTGGTTTTGAGTACCTAGGACACAAGAAAATCATTATAAGACACGATTGTTAAGCAAGAAATATAAAAAATGAGCATATTTATACCCTTTTGGTGAGGCTTCGAATAATGTCCAGCAATTTAATTTGGTCCTTTGCCATTTTAGTCCATCTGAAGAAAAACGATAGACGAAGCAAAAGATTGTAATGTCTTTGGTGAATGATGGAGCACATACTACGGTTATGGAGAGAAATTTCCTTACTGAAAAGTTTTATGTGTTGGTTCACTTACTCCATGATCGCCTTGGCATATTTAAATCCAGCGGTGTCATCGTTGGTGTTCACTCCCATAGCAGTTTCTGTTTAAAGACTGCTTTAATATTTAAAGCAAGGAATTGAATCACATTTGTACCTAACAGAATATCCACAGTTGTACCACTCATGTAATCATGTACGTCAAAGGTTAAAGATTTCGCCTTATCAAGTTTCTTCAGCAACGCAATGGCGTTTTTGTTGAAAATTGGCATAAAAGTTTTAAGGATTGAAGAATGGAACGTTGGAGCCAGCATTTTTCTGTGAGACCTCCATTTGTCTCCTGCAATTCGGATGTTTGAAGGGAATGTTTGTTGAAGTTATGGTCCAATATGAGCACTTGAAATTTAATTAAAAACAAGGGAGAAAACATGAACATGAAAACTCATATACACAAAAAAGCTGTGAGTGTAGGCACCAAGTCAAAAGACTTAATTTTTTTAATTTTCGTAACAAGGGATGCACTCAACAAAACATCTTCAGAAAGTTTATTTTAGTGAAAATGAGGAAAATGTTTCATAAAAAGTCCGAAACACCAAATTTGCAAAATAGCTTTTTTGCCGTTTACCCCAATAAAAGAATTTTATCAAAATCTGTTAAAAAAAATTTCTTTGCTGTCTACGTATGTACGGACGTTTCAGTTTTAATATTTTAATTACAAAAATTTATGTGATAAACAAATAGATGCGAAATCAACTTTTTGAATAGTGTAAGTATACATGAGAGTTTGATAAGGGGCCACCAATTCATCGCATTTTAGCATATTATAATCTCAAACTATCGTACTGTATGTGAAGTGTCAATTTTAACGCCTATAAAGTAAAATAGTCATTTTACAACCTGTTTTGTGTCATTACGATGATCCACTGTTTATCAATTACAGAAAAATATCTGACCATTATCAGTGATAGTAAAGAGGTATTCTTGACTGAATGGCGACTGATTATTTTCTGTATAATATATGAGTAATCTAGAGGTTGTCTCGAGGAACACTGGTTCCGGGCAGTTGCTTACTTCATTTTTAAAATTGGACACTTCGATTCAGTTTGTCAAGTTTTTTGCTAGATAGTTTCTTAGTGATTCAATATTTCAAGCTAACGGTAAGAAGACAAACATCTAATCGGTGTACCGTTACTCATAAAAGTATGTCAATATAAAAAACTATAAGGTAGAATAACATAATAGACTTAATAGTCACGTATCAATAAACAAAGTTACTATACACAAGGGATCGACATCATATATAATGATCAATTGTAGCTTAGTAGAGCATCATCGAAAAGAATTTTTTTGAAGAGTATGTAAAGTTTGCCCTTAATCATTATTTAGTTGGAGGGACTGGAAATATGGTAATAAGTGAGAACGGAATGATTAATACATTATTTTGGTTTCTCCTTAGTATTATAGAAATTAGTTCAAGGAATTTTTTATGTCTTTTTTTATTCTCCAGATATAGCGATTCAAAATTTTCAAATTTCCGCCCTGTATACCAAATTTCAGAAGCGCCCTTCGATAAGCAACGGTTTTCCGGCAAAATGTGATCAAAACAAGCAAAATGAAGCAAAATTTGCTGCAAACTTAATGAAAATTTCCTTCAAACTATGGTTGTGTAAATGTAATAATTAACCACGTTTTGGGGCCTTCTGCCAGGAAATATTTGAACTAGATGGAATGTATCAGACACTTTCGGTAGGTAACGATCGCCGGTGTCTCCTACATCAAAACTGTGAATTCTCTTTCCTAACTTTATAATTATCAAAAACATGTTTGTTTTCATTATCGGCAATAAACCAGTAACATCGAAGAAACACAAAAGCACTTTAACTAATGTTCATTTTTTATAGCATAATAGAGTACTACACGAATTCACTTAAGACAAATTATTGGCACCAATTTAGAAAACATTAAAAATAGTTTTAAAATCTTATTGATGGAAAAAATTATATTTTCTCGCTTACCGTAGCTGGTCAGTAATCCCTGCCCTATCCAAGACTCAAACAAACTATACTCCCATGGTTTCTCTAAATGAACGGGGCTACCTAATATCAACTAAATACAAACTGGTCAATTCGTTTCAACACCCTCTCAATACTTGCTACCTCTATATCTACGGGATTTAATAGTCCAATAATCAGTCTGGGACCAAAATATGCCCGCCCAACATCAGTATCGTACTCCTTCACCATTCCCAGAATTTTCTTCATTACATCTAGAGAATTTGAATTAAAACTATGAACATGCTTCGCAAATTCTTACCTTCAGGTCCTAATCCTATAACATGTAAAGCGTTCCCTAGAATCGGTACTGGCTTGGGACCTGGAATATTTTTTACCATTTTGACATGTCGTAGAGATTGGAACCAGAAGTGGTAAATCGTCAAAATCAAAACAATTCCAAGTAAAATAGAAACCCATGGGTTTGGAATGGATGAAAGGGAGTGGGTTATGAGATGTATTCTCTGTGAAGACATTTTTGGTAGAGGAAAATTTATCAAAGTTTTACTACTTGCACCACTGACTATAATTAGTTCCTCCCTCAAATTTCTTATATAGACGACTTACCTAAACTCCACTATTACGTATACGAAACAATAGAAGCAAATTAAAGTTTTAACGATGCAAATTATTCTTTTATCGATGCAACACATGAATATTAAGTCTTTGTCGAGGGTCATTAGTAAAGTTTGAAAAATGACTAAATAAAAAAAAAACGAAATTGAATCTGGTCTTATAACGGGTGAATCAAACACGAATGCATCAAAAAATTCCTAACAGAGTGACTTGGAACAAATGTTACTAAGTGCGTGCCTGTCTTAGCTGAGTTCGGCCTCCGCCTCGACCTCAGTTTTGGCATATTTCAGCTATAAATGACGAACTAAGTTACAACGTGCAAAAATTTTAGCAAATCCATTCTCAGTAGTCCTTCTTCATCAAATTATTTTGATTCACCCTTAATGCGTCTCACGAAAATCTTCTTTGTATGTAAATTACATACATACAGATGCCAAAGGTTAAAATTATTCAAAAAAACCTGCAAAACATAAATATTATTATTTTTCAATAACCAATTGAAAACAATAAAATTGTTACATTATAGGAATTTGTCAGGATGACACGAAAAATTTTAAATGAGTTATTTATTTATTAATTAATGCAATATTTGCAAATTAGGATGGGAAAATGTAGACGTTGAGAAGTAACCAGGATAAGGAATGAGGAAAATAGGTAAAATGTGAAAAAGTGGGATGGAGATCGTGAGGTTGTAAAATTATAAATTTATTCTCTTGACAGGACGAGAATTTTCTTTAATATCAGGTTACTTAAACAATTATTAAATTTCAAACCTCTCCTGGATCTTAACGTGAATTGTCAACGTCTCATCAATCTGCAATATCATCAAAAAGGGTAGTTCATGAGTCACTTCCATTACACACCACCATCAATAATCCCTGTCTTCGATTTTATAATCGAAAAAAAATCGAAATATTCTATACCTTTAAAACGGATTCTTAATGTTTTCATTTATTTTGCTTGGAAGAACATCTCAAAAACAAGTAAAGATTGTTGATACGATGAAAATGCAGAACATTTTCAGTTAAAACTAATTGAGAATAACATTCATTATTTGAAAAGGGCTCGAAGGACAAGCCATATTAACGTTTCTTATAACCTTTTGGTTCACAGAAGGCAACCGCCTGTCCAATATCGCATACTTACTCAAAGGCGGCAATTTTCTGATGACAAAAAAGTCTCCTTTTTTAATGCGACAATAATGACTTTAAATAACTTGAGGCTTGAAGGAAATATTCCAATTTCGTAAGACGAATTCGTGATACTCGACAAGATGTGGATGGAACTTAACATGAACCGTTTGATAATATGCAGAGGCGTATTATCAGGTCCCTCACAATTCTTATATTTCAAAAAATTTTAATGGTATAGTTCAAATTTTCTTCTGTTCTGGTCTCCACAAACTCTCAGATTTGCCAGATACCATATCCATAACCAAGGCATGCGACATATGGGAATCTCGGAAATAGCAAGAGATGCAAGTTTGGTTAAATGCAAGTCGTGCAGTTTCAAGGCTAAGACGTGAAATCCTGTCACAGGGGCTTTTGAATTTTTGAGTTAAATGACAAAAGAACGAATCATTAGCATGTCCGCTATATTTTTTCTAAAATATTTAAGGTGTAGAAAGATATTCAAGCTAGAGAAAAATTTGGCGAGACTTAATCGTATCATTTTGATGAACAGTTTCTTTTTGTTTAATACTGTCCTGATTTTTTTTTCGGATATGGGAAGTATAGGTTGTCCCAAACCCGACTCTTAACATGGGGATCTCAGAGACCATCCATAGGAGACCGAGATAGAACCGGTTAAATGGAGACAAAATTGTGTCTTTATGAGAGGAGTAATTTGCCCTTTTTGTTAAAAAAAAAATCCGATTACTACCAGAGATATCCGCAAAAAACCGACAATAGTTTTTTTTCTGCCTTAAATTACATAGGAACATGGAAATGTGAAACGTTTTCTCAAGGCACTGTCTCCTGCGCTACAACATACGGATAGTTTATCGGAGACACGACGTTTCGGTTTTTCAATACCATCATCAACTTTTTTTAAGGCAGTAGCATAAACTTTAGAATACATATTTCAATTTTTCGAAACTTTCAAGTATTAAAAAAACTTATTTTGTGACAGATTAGCTTCAGTAAATACAAAAGCTAAGCCTAGAGCATCCGCGCAAATTCGGTCCACGTCGTGCATCATAATTCATCCTTATGGGCGGCAGTTATACAGGGGATAAAAGAAATCCCAGCCCGATTGTTGTGCAAATTTCATCCCGAGCTGGGGCGCGTGGCAAGGAACGTGTCAAAAGTTCAGGTAGACCTTTTCCCTCCTTTTTCAACACAGATTTCAAGGATCTCAACTGAAAAAGGACCGACTTTAAAACGGTATTTTCTATACGGCCCAGACTATGTTTTTTTTTCAGAACATCTGCCCCCTTTTGATATTATACGAAATGCAATTTCGCTTCGAGCTTGCTGCTGATGCGACCGTAAATTAAAAAGCCTTATGGAGTTCCAGAATTAGATGGTTTGGGGTTGTGATGCAACCTACGCAAACGTTTTTAAACCAATAAAATCATTAAGTGTTAAATAAGGACAAAAGAACTTTCAATTTGGACTGGATTTTATGAGGTTTTCTCCTGTTTAGTATCCCATTGGTTTTTTTCTGAAATGGCGGTTGGCTAATTGATTTGGGGAAATAAAAATATCGTAAATTAGCTCAAATTGTATTCTGCCGGCGACTAATGGCGCGAAAACAATAACGGTGGGACATAAAATTGCTGAAAATGGGGCACAGGGACTTTTTCAAATTGGCCCACTGTGCAGTGAGGGCGGGAGGAAGGAGAATTGCAATCATATTTTCTTGTTTTATTTCAAAGATTGCTCCTCCGCCACCATTTAACATGCCGTTAAATTAGTCGTGCTAAATTATTTTGTTTAATTGGCTAACGAGACCAATAAACGAATTCTCTTTGAGACGTATCGGAGAAACGCCACTATGAACTTTTTTGTATCATTGGCGACTGAAAGCAGTTAAGTTGTAAGTGCCATCGAGCAAAAAAATTCGTTTACTGAGAAATTGATTACGCTTTTAACGGAAATTAATTTGTAATTATGTTTTTTGGCGGCTAATTTAGAGTAATTTTTCTTAAGTGGATAGAAAGCTTGGAATGCTCGAAGGAATTTTCAGGTTCATCTTCTTCCTTGCATTGCCAAGATTGATCATTGTATTGTCTCTTCGTATATTCGTAGTGAAACCCTATACAAACAGGGTGTCCCAAAAAAATTTTCCACGCACAATTAAAAAGTTTATAGTTTCGAAATACAAGACTTTAAAGTATTTTTTAGTTGCTTTTTACAGGAAGTCTTTAACTGAGAGCGCTTTAGAAGTATTTAAAGAACCGCGAAAGCTAGAAAACCACAATTCGGTACGCAGCCGTTTGAGCTCAAGATCTGTTGATCGAAAGTATTTTCAAAATGGTGGCACCTCCGGAAGTACCGTAAATCGATAGCCACTTTGTGATTTTAAATGAAATAACTAAGTTTTTTATGTTCTTATGATTCCATGTTGAATTTTACATAAATTTTATGTAACATACTGATAACTTAAAACGTTATCTTTTGGAGATAAAAATTGGTTTATTTCAAAATCGACAAAAATCTTCTATGGAAAATTTTTTTTATGGCGGAACACAGGGAGAACAACGAAATTTTTCCAAAAGAACGTCAAAACTTTGCACTTCATTCTTCCCAATTTCAATTTTGTAACATTTTCCTATTCTTACATAAGATTTGTTGGAATTGATTTGAGTTAGAAATGTGAAAATTAAGAAAAATATGTTCCAAACACAATTGATTGCTTACTGCTGTAGTATTCTTAATTACATGTTATAACTTGTTTCTTTTTCGAACATACATAACAAGCAAAAGGGTAATTCTTGTTCTTTAAATGTAATCTGAAAATGTTAAAACAAATCCAATATACATAACATACAGAAGAAGTTAACACCACTATTTTTTGCAATTTTCAACTCTTATTGCTCATATTCCAATATTTCCAGTTACGTGTTTTTTCGAATTTTTTGCCTTGATTTTTGAAGTTTACTGGTTAATTCATTGTCAAATCTCAATCTATCGTCAATTTTCTACATGGACAAATCCTTGAATATCTTATAGACACTTTTCTAGTGTTTTATATTTTCCCGTCTATACTGTAGATACCACGTCTAAATCCCAATATAAGAACCTCTTGGTCCAACATCGGTTTCAAATTGTAATTTGATAATTTCCTCTCGTCAGTATTTCTGATGTTTCTTCAACTGGTCATTATCCACATACTTATTCATGTCTGATTACTACCACAAATGTGTCTTCACTGCCAGTAGCCAGTTTTGAATCTTGTGAAATCTATGAAAAGTTGAATCGTATGGATATTTTCCCCTAAGAGATTCCCTTGGTTAAAACTTTAAGGCATCCCTCCGAAAACCGTTATGAAATTGCGTGAAAGCTTCGAATCTTTCCCTAACAAAAGACATCCCCATTCTCACATTCTCGCATTTCGAATTTACAAATTTGAGACATTTAGTTACGGAATACCGTTTTTTACCTGAACAAAAACGGGATTATCACCCAAAAAACTCCCTTTTGTGTTGGTGGATTGCTCTAAACCGTTATTTATAAGGATTTATCTTGTTTCGAAGCAAGGGATAAAATTGAAAAAATTTAATAAGAAAATTCTATGTAATTATTATACGTTTTTTCCAGTTTTGACTAAAGAATGAACAGTTGGCCTCACAACGGATAACAGTACCTTTGCGGCAAGAAAAAATTTCCAACATCATTCAAAACGGTGTCCTACAAAACATGCATCAAGGAATGAAAATACTCTTCCATTATCTAATTCTTCAAGAGGTAAACCACATGTTGCTGAATGGCAATTAGGGGCACATGTGCCACTTACAGAACTATCTATTTTTAAAGCTGGAGTGCATATCAGACCGACATTTGGCTTGCAGCGTTATTCAATCGTCGTGAAGTGCATTTCCTTAAGCGAAACCACCGTGTAACATCTGAACCCATATGGTCCCTTCTGCATGGTGGGGAAAGTTCCATTTGGTATAAAATTTATGCCTTAAATTGATCAGGAATTTTGCAAGTATTTATTGGTATCAAAAAGGCCACTGACGGAAGTTCTTCAATTTCAAACAGCCCATAAGACAATTTATTCCACCCTTTAGTAGCAATATAAGTAAACATTGAAAAATCCTCGTAAGTGAATGTCCCACGGGCCCGGCCAAGCTGACTTACCTGTGCGGACGAGCCGTTTCTGTTTACCATACGCATCGGGGGTCCCTCATATTAACAGTGGGTCGAAGTTTCTTTGCATGGGGCAAATGATGTCGGCCCCTAAAAAAGTCTAGAAAATGAGGGAATGTATTAGGTAATGTACCGGGTGAGACATTCAGAAACGAGGGAAGCTGTAGTTCAGAAATTATTCGTCGTTGGGCATGGAAACATGAGTATTGACTAAGTTAGTCATGAGAAATTAAAAAAATAATTCGAATTTCTGAAGCCGCTGCCAGAAGAAGTAGCTAAAAATAAAATACTGAAAGCAATTTTTAAATTTTTATGAAAATTATTATTAAATAATAAAATGGTTTTTCGAGAAATTTTGATTTTCTATACCTTCGATTTTACTTTTGTCCGAATGACGTGGCTACAGATTACAGATTAAGAATCTTTAATCGAGCATTCGTTTAATTTTTCGTGCATTCATATCAGCCCATTGGAGTGAGAACATACATTATAATGAGTGTAATTTTCTTAGGCTCAAAGTTTGGGCCAAAAGCGCTCAATTGCTTCGCTAATCAAACAACGTGGCTCAAAGTCAATGGCTTCAACCAATCCGTAGTTTCCAACTTAAATCCTGAGCTAACGCAAGAGTTTCCCTCGATATACGTCGTGGTAGTTGTTAAATCATACGTACGTTCACAATTACGTTAATCAAGCGGCTCATGTCGTTTGATTAGCCAAATCTCGGATGGGAACTTTGAATCCAATGTAATTTTATTTTGTTATTAAATCGATTTAAAATATTCCTTCTTGCAACTAATATGAAGATAAGAAGTTTTGTCCACCTAATGATATTATTGATCCACTGCCTATCCCGGCTCCCTCATATGTGCCGGCTTTTAACACAGCCGAACAGCTGTTGGACTCGAAACACCCCTCGGAATTGAAAAATGGGTGGAGTTTCTTACCCGCGCGCTCGTGCCACATGCCAAACGATAAAATTAGATCGGAAACTTTCAGTTCATTCTATTTTACGATTTCAAAGAGAACACGTATCAGCCACCGACTTCACATCCGGGTAACTTCCCTTAAGACCAATGAGCAATGTTTCATTAGTGCGGACTAATAAGTGAAAATGTCGCAGATCAGTGTGGTGCAATACAACGGGTCCGGATCGCAAAAGTTGAACATTCTTCAGCAGAAGACCAGCACGAACCATGTGCAGGCTGGTGATAGACACGTTATAGTACTCAGAAAACCTACACCGATTTTACCACAACCGAAGGATTGTCCAAAAGATGATATACTGATTACGAATCCGGGACGGAAAGGTTTCAAGAAAGGGGGGAAGGAGGTAAAGACCAGTCCTCCTCCGATGGCAGTTGCGAGGAGAAATGCACGTGAAAGGAACAGAGTGAAGCAAGTGAACAATGGTTTTGCCAACTTGAGGCAGCACATACCCAACTTCATTGCTCAAGCTTTTGAGAGCGGAAATGGGAGAGGCAACAAGAAGCTCAGTAAAGTGGAGACTCTGAGGATGGCCGTTGAGTATATCAGGAGCTTGGAGGACATCCTGGCGATGGACGGTTACGTTTTTTCCAAAGGAGAAACTTCATCTTGTACATCCCCTACATCTCAAAACGATTCCAACGACTTGGGCTACAACTTCGTGATGTCCCCTTCAGATGACGAGGACGACTTCTCATCTGTAGCCACCCCATCTCCACAACAATACATAAGAATCAACACTTCAAACAATACTTTCGAAATCGTTCCTTCAACCTTATATGAGAACTCTGAGAACTTAGATCCAATGTCTGTAGATCAGCAAATACTCAGCGACCCGAACCTTCTGGACTCCGAATTGGACCTCAATAGCCAGGACTTATCGTACTTGCAAGTAAACGCTTTACAGACCACCGCCGGCTCGTTGAGTCCTGGAATGTACAGCGAAGGATCGCTGAGTCCGAATAATGAGACCTCAATTAAGCTGACAGAAGCAATGCGACAGCAGAACTGTTTCATTCCAGTATTTGCCACTGGAAAGTTGGGAAGTAACTTTAACGTGCAGATTAAGGCTGAATTGGATGATTTACCGCTTATTTCCTTGAAGCCAGAAGAGGAACTTGCGAGTGCTGAGGCCGGCTGGTGGCAACATAGTGCTGATGGGCAAGACGAAAGAAGATAGCAGACATTTGCTGAGTATTAGGTATGCAAGTTGATAATGTGATAAATTGTCCAGTCATTTGTTGCTTGCTATTAATAAGGCAGTAAAAATTCCATTATGAAGATACTAATAGGACATTTGCTGCCGATGACAAAAAAAATAATATTTTATCTAGTAAAGCAGTAATTCTGTATTTTCAGATTTGCAGACTTTATGATCTCACGGAGAAACAGACTTGAAAGGTGATTTAAGGCCGAACTCTTTTAGCCTAGTTAACTTATTTTTTGTGTATTTTAGTGTAAATATCTTGTGAAGAATTAATTACATTTAAAAACTTATATGTATAATAGTTCATAACCATAACTTTTAACCGAAATGTCTCAGGTGTATTAATTTAATTCGTATGAAATGTATAAAACTGAATTTCCTCTCTTCCTCTCTTTTGAGGGAAACCAATGTAGGAGTAATGGTTTTTCCTGGATTTGATCATATAAGTAATGGAAATATTTTAGGGTCAAGAGAACAATCAAAATTCATTTTATTTCTAAATGATATTAAACCGAATTTTGCCTTACTAAGATTGAAATTTGGAATGTTTCCAATTAATCGTATTGTAAAGAGTGACTTATTTAGGCTAGTGATTATTGTGAATCATAAAAAACATCAGACTTTGTTAAGTTTTTTTAAAATTTTATAATATATATTTTCTTACATTCAAAGACTTCTTTATTATTAAAATTTCTTTTGCAGTTTTTGTGAATAGATCAAACGTCCTTCGAGTCGAGTGATACCCATGTTCAATCACCAAACTAAGGGCAACTTGTGGAGAACTCGTCGACTGTGAATATCAGGCATAAGTGATCAATTCTCATTCAACTTGTGAAATCGAATTTTTCATTGAAATTTGAAATAGGTTTCAGTGGCATTTATTGCGTTTCGCGTTCAATCCGATTTAATGTTGCAGAGCCTACCAGTCTCATAGGTTGTCATGTAGAATAATGCAACGAAAATTGCATTCGAAAAAGTTTTAAAGACCAATATATATATCATCTTTACGTAAGATACCTGGCTGCCCTTTTTTCGAAAATTAAGAAAATCAAAGAAATAAATGCATAACAAACTAAATCGAGAAACTCATGTCAAAATAAGGGAGAAAATAATTACGAAATCTCCCTGGACATGTTGGGACACACATGCAGACTTGCAGCTCGAGATGTACATAAGTTTTTATAAGTACATCAATTAAAAAAATAATAATTTTCATTGTTAAAACCAAAAAACAACGAAAAATGGGTCAGCCCCCCACGACTTCCTACACACTCCTAGACACATTCGGGCATCGATTTAATAAAACGATGTCCCCCTGAGATGTTTTATTGTCGATTATTTATACAGAATTTCAATGGTTTGTGCGGAATGGGATCCACTTTGCGATCTTCTGTCTTAAGTGTTCCAAAATTGGTCAATGGGTGCAAGATCTGAAGATCTGAGTGGCCAAATAAAAAATTTACCTCCTTTTATACACGAAAAGTAGCCCAATGTAGTTCTGACCACATCTGGTCGTGTCTCCTCTTGTTTCGAAAAACTTTATTCGGGAAACTTCTGAAATAGAATAGAAGATGTTGTCCAATAGTTCCTGGATGCTAGCTGGATAGTTGTAAAGTCCCTGACGAGCATCAAAAGTGGCTCGCTATTGTGAGCAGTAGTCCCCCACACCAGCACTCCAATGCTCTGTCAAGCGCATGAGTGAATTTCATTCACCTCATTATTTTCTCGTTCTTACTAAACCATCATCTATACCCAAGTATAATTTGAGTTGGAACGCGAAAGACTCGTTTTAAATGCCAAGCTGTGTTGTAACGGACCATCCCAATTGATTTCGCCGATGGTCAAGGGTGAGACGCAACACGAAGTGGGCACGGTATGATATCAATTCATAAATTGTTAATCGGCTGTAAATTATTTGCAGCAGTTCCAATCGTAATAAATTCAGATGAAGCAGGAAAATAATAAGGAATTTTCATGACCTATTTAATAGCATTCTGGAATTTAAAAAAGTAGGTAAGTTCACAGTAGTGGTTTCTCTATTGAAAATGAATTTAAAAATTACAAAAATTCAGCGTACGTTACGATTATTCAAAACGTTCCGACCGACCTGCTGTGTAGATAGGCGTCTGAAATTTCTGAACGAGCTTTGATATGCGCGTTTAATTAAAATATTTTCAAGAGATTAAAAAAAAATCATTCCGGCCTCCGAATCTCGGAGATGAAGCGATTACAGATATCTGTTCTTCAAAGAACCTTTTTTCTCATTTCGATCCAAGAAATTAACCCTTAGATCTTTCCAGGAAACACCTTCGAGGATGGTGGCGCGCTAAGTTTACCGCACAGGACAATAGCTACAGTGAGTAACTTAAAATTCGGACACCGCGATATTTCACTTTACAGCTATCGTAAGGCTATCTAAATCATAATTAAAATTATGGAAAATAATATACTTTATTAAAATATGTGCTCAATTAACATGTAACTTCATTTTCATTTAAATAAATGCAATTTCTAACGACTAACAAAATTAAAATTAAATTAAGTGAAAATTTTTGGTTACTTGAATATTCGGACGCTACTGGTTTTCTTAATTACCACGTACTAATTAAACAATTTATTCTTTTTAGTTAATATTTTGTAGTGTAACCGTTGTTATCAATAAGGGCCTGCAAACGTTTACGCATATTGAAGATAATTTTTTTAAACTAATTTGCTTAAAGAAGGCCTAATTCTCGTTTCAATCGTTGTTTTAACATTCCCTTTGAAGGTATTTCAGCTTTTCTTATTTTTCAGTCTGATTCCCCCTATAGGTGTTCCATGGGATTGAGGTACATCGATTAAGGTGGTGGTTATAATACTTTAGGGCAATTGTCAAGTAAATATTCGTGAACATGATTTGTGTTTGGACTCATTATCTTGGTAAAATTTTAAAGTATCTGAAATTCCTATTTTCCCGGCACTTTGACGTCAGTAGAAGCGTTCATCCATTATCGAATCTATAAAAACGAGTTCACCTACTCCAAATGTGGAAATACACCCCGATGCGATATCGCTCTCATTTCCACGTTTAACAGTAAGTTCAATATTATTTATTTTAAATTCCTCACTCTTCTTTCCTCACACCATTCTTCGACCATCGGATCCAAAAACATTCTATGTACTTTCGCTACTGAAAAAAACGTCATTCCACCAAGTATCACACTTCAAAATAAACTCTTTTGAATAATTCAGTCTTCCTCTTTGGTTGATTTCACTGACAAGTGGTTTTTCCTAGCAGTTCTTCCATTGTATCCATTTTCCTTTAATGCTCGGAATATTTTTTGAGGATGGACTTGTTTCTCAGTGCCTCTGAAGAGTTCATCGGCTAATTTTAGTGCCCTCAATGCTGGATCATTTTTGATTTTTCAAAGGATGGTCCTTGTGTCGCGATCATGCAATTTCTTTGGTCGGCCTTTTTGGGATATAGATTCGATACGACCCCCTTGTTTAAATCGTCCAGTGATGTCCGCCACTGTACTCTTGCTTACCTTACATAACTCAGCAATTTTTCTGTAAGATTTTCCATTGGCATTATGCAAAATCACAAGCTGTCGTACATCAAAACTGGTATTCCTCTTGCGGGCCATTATACCTATTTATGGTATAGTGCAATAACTTAAATTTAAGTGAAATTATTTTTTTACCATCACCCGAGTTTTTATGCCTGTATCAAAGCAACATTCCAATGAGATTCCAGAGGTCAAAAAATATTTTATACAGTGTCCCAATATTAAAGTCACTCACTGTATGTCATGGCAACTTTTTACGCAGGAGCTTATGTAATACTCGAGCAAATCTAGTCATAAATTCGAGGATCTTTGGTTAGCTTAACTGCCTAAAGCTAATATACAAGGGGCAAGAGAACATTATTCCTGGTCATATTTTGCACGAATTGTCAAACAAATCCCGGGGGCACAATCCCTTAGGCCTTTAAGATCAACCTTGCCTACCTGGAAGGGCAAAAAGGTAAAGATCAGACCGCGCTCTATATATTTAAATATCAGATTTATATTTCAACATTAAATAGCGTTCCTTTTGGGGGGTTAAAGTACTTTGATAAGGATTAAGTTTTGCCCCGATGCACTTTTTACAATGCAGGCTGCTCTACCTGCAGAACGAAGTCGACCTGAAACACAATATGCCTCACTGGGACGCATTCGAAATTATGATTCTGATCCAAAGTCGTTGGTACGTGAATGATGGGAGGACTGAATCATGATTGTGTAATAAAGGGAGGAACATTGTCATATGAATCTCTAAGTGTGGGAATAATTATCGGGAGCGCAATAAAAAATTTGATATGACTGCACTGGTTTCTGGTCGAATTTAATACAATGCGTCTGACATTGAACTTGAAGTGGTATTCTTTAGATTCCCCAAAGCCAGAGCTTATTATTCAACTCGATCCTGTCCCGCGGACGCCCATTCACGGATTTCAGACATACAGAGTGCGCATTATTTCTTGTCCCGGTGAAACGCGTCTCCGCCAGGAAAGGAGAACTTGTTCTTGGGTTCACGTCGAGCGAGGGAATTGAATGACCGAACGAGTACCCATTGACGTAGGTCGTGGGAGAATAGGTCAGTTTCTTGATAGCAAAATATTCTAGATATTATCATAATTTTTTTAATGAAGATCTTACCAACAGGTCACGTGCCAGCAGCACCATCCGATAAAGCGTAAGTTAGTTTTTTCATTTGTACTATTCGTTTTTTGTAGGTTTCGAAAATGCCGACAGATTCGTCATGGAATCGTCGACAAGGGCATTTGTTCGGGCTCCTGATAAGGAGTGTTCGCTAAAAATTAACTCAGATCTAAATTCGTTTTCTAACTGCAAACGGTGTGCAATCCCATCGCCAAAACAACCCCTCCTGGAGTGTAAGGAGTTATTTTCAAAAAAAAAAAAATTAAATAAAAAGAAAGAAGGTAGTTCAGTTGAAGACCGCCCCAAGAAAGGAAAAAACCCGAATGATGTATGGTTCAGGGCTTCCTTTGCCCGTTATACCATCGAAGACAAGTTGGTAGAGATGATATAACAACCACGGGAGACTGCTATAAATCTCCAGTAATGAAAATTTATTTGCACTACGCAATTTACAAAAGCATAACTCAATATTTGCTCAGTATTCGATTTCACGTAGAGATCGTTATTATCTTTACGTTGATAATGTTTTTTGGAAGATTTTCCTTGTAGTTATTTTACCAACGTTCCCGTATCGAAGTTGAGTAATCTTCCATCCATTCAAATGTCAACCAAATATTATATGCCCTGCAAAATACAAATAATGCCCCCTAATAGGATTAAAAAACGGTTCAGGCCCACGTGCACCAGGGTCATTCTTCGGAGGCTGAAACGGGCAAAATTTGTTAAATTTGTTTTATACTGCCGAAATCAGCATGAGCAGATTTAGATTTGCCAATTCTATTAATTCCACAATATCTCAGTAGAAGCTTAATATGTTGGGCGTGACTAATGTACTGCATGGACATACCCATTGCAAAGCAGTGCGCAGCACCATAATTTCATGCTTTGCAATGGTCTTTTTATGGAAAAAGATTTCGTAAAGTTTTTTGAGGGAAAGTTTTCAGCTTCCGGTTAAAGTAGATAAATTTTGAGGATGTAGAGGTTGAGGGTTATGCAACTCAAGAGTCAGAGTCTGAAACCGGCTTTGTCAGAAAATGTTCGGATCTGCAAAGGATCGGAACGTGGGGACTTCGGTTTCCCCAGTCAAATCGAATTTGCTGCTCGTAACCACAGACAAACATATTAAAAGTCTAATAAGTAAAAATACATCTTCCACCAGTTGAACACTAGCACCCTGACGAAGATAACAAAAGTGATCGAGCCCTGAGGAGTTTGAAAATTTCTCTTCCATTCGCCTAACGCTAATCTAACCCAAGATTACCCATTCCATCCTCTAATTTGGAAGATCGACAGGTAATTTTCCTTAGTTAGTTCATTAATGGATTCGAGAACAAAATGCCATAGAGACAATTTAAACTACACCTCAGGTTTCATAGAAATACTCTATTGAATACTGAACCGAAATACTTAAACTCGATTCTTAATCTCGGATACTGAGCAATCCCTTCATATTCATGAGTTTCGTTGTTTACAACTTAAAAATAGATTCATAGAAAATATGTGACTGTCACTTTCACACTAAAATATACAATAAAACAATGAACTTAATGAATAAAGTATTATAAGGTGCAGAAAAATTACTGAAATGTTTTTGGAAACCGCACGAACCCTTCCAGGTTTAAGGATAATAATGATTGGTGAGTTTCGTACTATATACAGGACGTCCTGAAAATTTCCCTTTGACGTTCTCTTTAATTTTTTATTTTCAGCAGTTTTTCAAAAATGCGTGTACGACTATATTCCATCAAGAAATTCCTAGAAGTTCAGTACTTCTCTGAAGTGCGTAGAAGCTTGCCTCATTCGAGACTCAACAATTCGATTACGTTTTTGATGGGCCCTAAAACTTCTGAGAAAGTCGGTTTTGCACCCTGACCCTTCAACCCTGAGACCTTAACATACAGTGCCCCTAAATCGATTTCCGTAATCCTTGAAACTCACCGGAGCGAAATTAACCTTCATACATATTTTAACGGTCTCGCCAAGTTCGCCTTTCATATCGAAACATTTTAACAGATTGGTGCCGTGAGTCCCGAAGGAGAAAAGACTTTAAGGACTAGCAGTACAAAAGGGCACCTTATTTATTTTCTAAACGGTCAAAGGATCGAAAGGTCTCGTAAACGAGGATGCGAAGTTCCCACGACGTCTTTTTGAAACTTGTTTTTCAATATACAGGTAAAATGAAAGTTCGATGATATAGCGAGGGGAACTGAGAACTATGGCACCTCGGTGTCTTCATTTTCAAACCATTTCTAGTCAGAATTGTGAATGGAAGACTGAAATTGTGCGTGAGTTGAGCGAATCCGAAGGTTCATTTTTATGATTGATGACATCATGTTTAAGGAACTCCTTAGCAGTTTCAAACATGATTTATCACGATTGAGCGATGTAAATTCATCGAAAAATTTACATTCCTTCAGACGGCTATGTCGTTGCATTCGAAAATTAATTTTGAAATCACCGAGTTCGTACAGTGAATTTTGATTTCAGTGCTCATAACTTGATACGTTAAACTGGCCCGTCACGGAGCAGTCATGGGAATCGAACTGCAGGCATCAATAAAATCTAAAAACTGGTAGTGAGGTTTGCTCATAAACACAGGAACAAATATTGAAACATTTAAATAACTAAGTAAACATTTCCTCCGTATTTACAAACTGTTTCTTTTTTCTATCCCGCGGGCCTCTTTTGTCCTTTTGTTTGATTAGGTTCACGTGGGACCGTGCTTTATTTGTATCACCCTGTTTGATTTGCGATAGTTCTTAGTAGAGTGTCACCTGAAAGTTTCGAGATGGCAGGAGATATTCTAATGAATGCAAGAATTTCCTTATGGATCATTGGTGAAGTTAAATAAAATGTTAGAGTGCTGTAAAAGTCTGTATACGCACACGTTTGAGACAGTGTTTTACAGCACGCACGTCGATAGGATTACATTTTGTCTTAAAGTGTTACTTTTGGCCTGGAAATTCACGCGATCAAGTCATTTTATCGGACATTCGTAAAAAAATTAGTGCCCTCTTATGATATGTTGGGAAGGAGGTCCTGGGTTATTCTCCAAATTTTTCCTTGGTCTATGATTTTGATGTGAAAGCAGATTTTGAGCTTCGCTTATTTTTCCTATTCATCAAACCTTGTCTTTCTTTTTTCTTTTTCGAGTGTTTTCAGTCACTCTCTTTCTTTCTCTCTAGCCGCATAGGTTAATTCAGGTTGGAAATTTGCAACAAAATAAAAAACGCCCTGCAGAATTCCTGATATCTATGAATAGAAATTTACCAAAACGTCGTATGGATGCTACATTCTCCTGCACAGCTGAGCATATTTAACACTTATGTGTTCGTGTTCAAGACAGTTTCTTAATTTGCAACCCACATTTCCGTCAGGGTTTTACCCCCAGAGACATCTTCTTCTTTTCGTCCGTGGTACAGCCATCCGAGATTTAAATTTCCAAGAAGATGTAGGATCGCTGACAATCGAGTTATACAGGGTGTTTTCAAAAATGTGAGCAACATCCCGGAAATGAAAATTTTACTGATGTTTATATATTTTCTAAATAAATTCTCTTCCAGTTGATGAAATATAATGAATTTATTTCAAAGTAGTAAATTTATTTCCAACAAGTTTAACACAAAAATGTTGTTTATTTTGGTATTTAAATGATGGCATATTCCATTAATTTTGTAAAATACATCCTTTGAGAAAATGGCAATTTTTCTGAAAAACGGTTTGGTTTACGTGCCTCAATCACCAGTACCTTTTTCTGTTGGGTACGCAAGAAATCTAATAAACCACATTAACCTTAAAAAAACAAAGCTTTGAACGTTTACGGATAAAACTTGCCTCGCCTTCGCCTCCATGGAGATATGGAAAGAAGTGGTAGGTTCTATCTCGTTAACATTGGTATGATACACGAGTGACCCAAAATTCATTAAAATTCGTCAATTAAAAGAAAAGTTGTTTAGAAAACACCATTTACGATATCAAATTTTCAAGATCTGAATTTCCGTACGGGTACATTTTTGGAAAACAATTTATAAGCATAAATAGAATTTTTTGTTAAGAACTTTTCATTTCCGGGATATTACCCACATTTTCGGAAATACCCCGTATTTTGTGACTATGAAGCTGATAACTCAGGATATCTAGAATTCCCTAACACCTAAAAATAGCTCAAAGTGTGACCCATAATAACCGGGGAATGGTAAACATAAGGTGAATAACACTTGTTGGTAATATTTCACCCCGAACATCAGAAACTTCCTCTAAAACAGACATATCAACCATATGTGCCGAATTTACTACTTTTACCACAAATTTATCTCCGTCTCAAGAGACATATGGCACACGCTAAGTGGATGCCATTCAAATAAGGTCGCCCGATGAGCAAAAAATCAAAGTTCCTTCGTACACGCAGTCCCAGAACTACCCGACCTGATATATTTTAAAAATATTATATAATATAAAATATTAAAAAATTATTTATAAATTTCGGCAATTTTGTGGTTAAAAATTGTGTATATTACAAAGTTCTGGCCTTAAACAGTTTTGAACGCATTTTTATTGAACACTTTTAGAGGTTTTGCGAACATGGAAAAATTGGTTATCGATATATGATCCAATACCTTAATTTGAAAAGTTTTAAACCATCCTTCGGAATTTGATTCTACTCGAAGAGAATCTGAGCCATCGTTAGCAATTGTAACATACTGGATGACAGAGTTTAAACGTGGTCATACGAGGTGCCAAGACGAACTCCACAGTGGTCGGCCCGATGGCACTCCAGATCTGACCACTTCAGATATTGGGGCGCAAGCTCACAAAACTGTACTGGAAGATTGGGATTTCAACAAGTACGATATATCGCATTTTCATCGAGCAATTGGATATGACAAAGCTGTGCGCAATGTGAACAGAAACAGCGAGGATGTTTCAAGGGAGCATTTGGGAGCATTGAAGCCTAGTTTTTAAGTCGATTCATAGCGATGGATGAAACATGGTTCCATCATTTCATGCCTGGAACGAGCAGTCAAAACAATGAACTCAAAAGGGAAAATCGGCTTCAAAGGAGGCAAAAACTGTTACAGCTGCAGGAAAGGCGGTGGCGTTAGTTTTTTGGGATGAACGTGGGATAATTTTTATTGACGATTTCCCTAAAAACAATAAATCGAACATATTATAAAAATTTGTTGCAGCGGTTGAGCGAAGAAATTAGGGAAGAGCGACCGCGTTTGGCTAAAAAGAAAGTCTGGGTTCAGCAAGGCAACGCACAAGTCTACACTTCCGGCGTTACGATGGCCAAAATCAATCAACTTGGATTCGAATTTTGGCCTCGTCCATCCTACTTGCCAGATTTAGTTCCCCCAGACTATTTCCTCCTTCTCATCTTGAAAAAATGGCTCGATCTTGCCAATAATGAAGAGCTGGAGTCCGATTGATAAGTATTTTGAAGCATTAGAAACTTCTTCCATAAACATTGTATAGAAGCCATAGAATATCGCTGGGAAAAGTGTGTCAATCTCAAAAGACACTGCGTTGAGAAATAATATAATGATTTCAAAATCTTGTTTTCTTTAATTGGTCGGGTACTTCTGGGATTATCCTCGTATGAAGATCAATGTCTGAGAATTTACTGCATGACCCGACGATATATGTGGGAATGATGTGCCCATTTTTGAAGTGATAATTTCCAATAATAAATAGCCTATTAATCTGTAAAATGTAATTGTTTTGCGACATCTGAACTTGTCCTGTCATCGGTCAAATGATTTAGTTCGGATCCGTTTCTTGTACCGGCGGAAAATAATAAGGGTCTAAGCTGGCAACAACTTGCGTAATGTGGAAATTATGCAAATGCGTATGGGAACATTTTTGGCGAGCAAAAGGGCATTGTAGTTGGTTACCGAGCGTGTCATTTTTGGGACTTCCCGGTGAAAAAATCCCATTGTTTTGGTCTGGGATAATTAAAATATATCTGCCGACGTTTAGGGTGACCCTCTTTTCAATATAACGCGACCGAGTTTTTTTTTGAAAGATATTTTTGAAATGATTTCAGGTATCTAAAGGTTTAACGGTAAATGGAGATGAGTTTTTGTTTCTCCATGCGTAGTCACTCAGCTAAATCGTCCTATCGTCCCCAGTTAGTAGGGTCCTCGTCATCCCTGAATTTCAAATGGTCAGAAATGTTAAGAGTGTAAGATGTAAGTTCCTGGGTTTGTTCGATGTTATTCATAATATTCGTGTCTGGTTTATCCACGCCAATAATACAAACGGTACAGAAGAAATTTAGGTTTTTGTTCATAAAGCACCTAGTCTATTTAAAAAAAAAAATATTGCTCCAGTAGCGGATCAAGAGAGAATTTATGTTAATGCAACAGCTAATATACCGTGTATCATAGTCGTATAGCAATGGCAAAGGGTCGTGGTGTTTTTAGATTCAACCATTTTGTTAAATTGTTGCTTCTACTTCAACTATTTGCGGTCTAGCACGCCTCTGGTTTTTTTTATGTACAAAACATCTTCCATTTGATTTTGTTCCTATCTCCGATTCTTGCTTAAAAATCGTGTTCTGGCTCTCCCCATGTTTGCGGAGCAAAAAGAGCTTTATTACGGCCGTTAATGGAGGCGCGGAATTACATTTTAGGACAAGATGTACAAAATAATGTTCTTTATTCGAAATTGTGATAGTCAACTGACATTCCTCAATAGAAATCGCCATAGAGTACGTTTTTCTTAGTTTCCGTTTAAATCTCTCCAAAAAACATTTTAAGTATCATATTTTACAAATCTACTCAAAGCATACACATAGAAAAAATCTCATAATTTTAACTATTTTTGAGATATTTTAATCTTAGTAGTTTGCATGTCCAATTTGACAAAAAAGGGAATTGAATTACGTCGCATTCACCATATTGTTCACAAACTAAGAAACCCCACGTAACACCATAGGCGGATATGTTTATAGGTAGGTATGTATTCCTTCCAACTATTCTTGATATAAATAAATAATAATAGGTTTTTTTATATTTGTATAACATAATTAAGAACAATAATCTGAGAAGAACATTTTGAAGTCTATTCTAGATTTCCTATTGCTGATCAAAATAATGCTTTTCCGACGAATGCGCAGTAAACTGGTTTTACCACACGCATTTGCTGTTTGAAATAATACCTTACCGCACATATTTGATTCGGCATGTTGAATAACTATTTTCTGAAGTTTTCTTTCTTTTTTCCTCCTTTTTCGTCTTGCATTGTTTTATCTTCGATTTGATGGAATCTTAACAGAAAGGCAATAGTAGAAACATTGCGTAGTGTAAGGTCAGATTGTCATTTTGAGACGTCGGTAAATTTATGGGAAAGCTAGTGGTACAATGTTCCAAAATCTTGGGAAAAGCTGAAAAAATGGACAAAAACGCCGTGGGTGGTTCCTCGATTTCACCTTCCTAAATTGAAGTCACAACCCTCTAGGCTTTCAAAACGGTGGAGATGCCCGTACAACCCCATGTATTTTCCATGTTGCATGTCTACCACATATGTGAGATTTAGGTAACCTGAAGGTATCAAAATATGGGTTCTCTAAGGTGTTTAAGATTTATAGTATGCAAAAGCTAATGTGTTTCAAAATGGTTTTCCCTTTCAGGAACTTCATCATCATTAATTTGGAGCATATTATATTAAACTGGTAATTGTCAGTAACTTGAATTCATGTAAGGTAGCATTTATAGATTGTTTTGAGTAAGTGAGAGTGATGTGAAGAATCATTTTTGATATAACTGAGTTACCTAAAATCATCTAAGGAAGAATAACTACATGGGACTATTTAGTAGTCCTAAGATGAGGTGAGCCCAATTATTCAACTCCTGTCGTTTTTATGTTTATCATCTACATAATTTCTGAATTATTTATTATATATTATATATATATATATATATATATATATAATTATTATATTTTATATTATTATGGAATTATTATGAAGATTAATAATATCAATTCTTTTCTGTTTTGAGCAATTCTACACAGGAACAATTATTGCAAAGTGGTTAAACATTGGCAATAGTGCAAATAATACTAGTAATATTTCTTTGAATGTTGATATGTCAGGGAGCCAATTCGAACAATGGACGATTAAACCTCAAACATTCATATTTCTTAGTTACCACTAACAACCATTTGCTTCTATACCAATCGTGTTATTTACCCAAGGTAGAATTTAAATATCTCACCTACGGTATATTTATTCTTCGACGTCACCTTCAACATCTATTTTCAGCTCATTAATACAGCAGACAGTTTAATCGCCTGAATGGCTTGTTTTCATATTTTCGAAATTATACTTAAGCACCGAACTAATCAACGTTAAGCCACCGATTTCCAAGTAACCGTGACATTACGTTGTTTTTGTTCTTTACGATCGCACCCCATCAAGACCAAAAACGATGCCGTTTCATCAAGCAAACCCGTTGGTATTCCGTAATTATCTACCTGATAAAACCATGTAATGATGGACAGTGAACATATATTGACATAGTTACAAGATTATCCTGTTTTTATCAATGAATTAATGAATTGCTCCCCATTGTTACTTTAAGCTGAAGATTAATTTGCATTAAGCGCAATTATCAGCGGGGTCCAACATGACCTGAAAAGTGCCAAGGAATTCATACCTCGATACTTATTTGCATGTTCTGCAAGTGAACGGATGGTCACCTCATTGGTGGCATCTCGTTCACTTCAAATTAATTTTTGATTTTTAACTTGGAAGTCATATAAGCCACTGTCCCATAAGTCTTGGTGACAACAAAAATGTGCTACTTAAGTCAGACAAGAAAAGGAATTCCACTAAATAATCGAAATGGAAAAGAATATTTAAACTGAGTCGTAAACCGTCTTAATCCGACAAGAAACCAGCTTGGCCAATACTTATAAATTTGAAAAGCGAAAGACGCTAACGTCATCATGAGTTCCTCATTAACAATAAATCTCTATAATAAAGTCATCGGCTTGAAAAGCGATTCTTCACCAAAAGAGGTTCCCTCCGAAATATAAACCCCATTATCATGTAAAAGTTAGTTAAAAATGTACAAAGACGCCGCGACAGCCCGATCTGTGTTCCATTGAGTGCGCGAGGCCTGTATCTTTATTATTTTTGAGTTTAATTCTGAATTATGGGTCACAATGTTTTGACTTTAATCTTCAAAGTTCCTTTAAGTGAACAAACGTCTTATCCTGATAAATGAACGTTTCATCCCACCTACGCCATCACGCATGAATTGATCTAAATTCCGTTAATTAAACTGGTTCAATAAAAGTTGAGCAAACAAAAAATTGTGAGTAAGATAGTGATACTGAAAAAAACCACTTTTTGGTGGCCATACGTAAGTAAAAGGAATTAAAATAATTAACGTAATAACAACTGGGGCCGTGTGCCTCACCTGCCTGCAGCCTGGTGCCATTTTGAATGCGGATATTTATTTGGTCAAACGCAGTGCGGCTTTCTTCATTAATATTTATGAACCCGAAACGCGCTATTGGCAGGTGCCGATTGCTTGACATATTGGTTTGGGATCGATAGCGACCGATATTTTTTTGCATATTGCCCTTTACCGCTGGAAAATTCTCCAATGTTGAAAAGTGTCTGCCTTTTGTACAGAATTACAGAACATGTTTCCAATTAAATATTATGGGCATTTTTGTTTCGAACTTGCTACCATCCTAAAGTTGGCTTTCCACGGTAACAGCATTTGAAATATTTCACTCTTCCTCAATCTCACTGCGCCGATATTTAACAGAATGTCGAAAGCCAAAGAACCATAAAACCTGGCATGCCGCTAAATAAAAATTTTACAGGAAAGCCAGCAAACTAATTTTATTGAAGTAAGGAAGTACCCTTTTTACTTTATTAAACGGAAAACTTTATTAATCGCCCTATTCGCCAGACTTAACCCCCTCAGATTATTTTATATTCTCAAACTTTAAAAAATTACTCAGTGAAAAGAAAATTGCCAATAACGAAGAGGTGAAATCCGCGATTAATGCCCATTTTGAAACATTCGAGACTTTACTATGGAGTATATAAGTCATAGAACATCGCTGGGAAAAGTGTGTTAATCTTAAAGTAGACTATGTAGAGGAATAATGTAATATATTCCATGTTTTTTTCTTAACATGTTGGGTCGAGTATTTCTGCAACTACCCTCGTAAATATTTACTGCTGTATTTTTCCGGAATTGGTCAGTCATTTCATATGAAATTTTAATAGACGTTTCTGTCTATTTTGAATTTGTGAGGAAGTATTGAACTTCTGGTTCCGTAGATGAATTGCGTGTGTCTAAGAACAAGATGGGTCTCCAAGAAACCACAGAGACGCATGCTTCGTATTTCAAAAATGCTTCTTTTCCATGATGCAAAAAAAACAGAAAATGAGAACTTTAAAGCCATGACGATACAATCAGGTATATACAGGATGATTAAAAATTAAACTGGAAAAACTATAGATGAGTATTTACCGTAATCTGAGAATACAATTCACATGAACGTCAGTCTGGTAGTACTTAGTTTAGGAGTTACCTCATGACATAACAGTGTAATTTTTTAAACTTTTAAACTATTTGCGAAAATCCACATTCATAGGGACTAAGTTTAAGTTTTGTGTGAGATATCACTTGATCAAATTTGAAAAATGTACACCAATCATTTTCATGCACTAAGACAACTGAGATTATCTTGTGGTATTTGCGACATTTCCAAGCCATATTCATACGGTTTTTTCTTCACGTTACTGTGAGGATTCTTTCCTAAGGTTTAGTCTTTTAATTTCACATCACCCAGTCGAAGAATGGTTTCTTTACTGAACTGGAGTGCCGTAGAAATTGCATCTAGCGAGCGAGAATCCGATATTAAGTGTTATCAAAGAGGTGACATCCAGAAAGGAATGTTGGACAATCCGTGGATCTCGTACAAAATATTAGTGAAATCTGAAGTCACCAGCTTTCAGGAAAGATTCCTTGCACGGATAACCAAGTTGAATTGTAGCGCTTATCTATCCTCCCAGCAGTATGTAAAACTCAGTAGCAGCATTTGGTGAATGACAATATAGTGAATGTTTCTATACCGTGAATGTTAGCTACAACAAATATCACAAATTGTCCATGTAAAATATGGTGCATTATTCTTGATCATTTGGCCCCCTTCGCATATGCCATATACATTATACTCTAATCTTAATAAAAAATTCAAATATATACAACCCCCGTGACTTGTGCCAAATTAGCCCTGCTTCCTTAATTTTCTATCGACACGCTCAAATTCCGGTGAGAATGACGTATCTCGACCGTTCCCCGGATTGAAGTGTGTCCAGGGTTGGTCGCATTTCCGGTTTTTTCAACAAACCGCCCCGGTGTTGCGCGACACCCCTTAACGAGAACTCGCACACGTGCACGAAATTATTTAATTCCATAAATAATTGGATCTCCTTGTTTTTTTTTTTAAGTAAAAGAAAAAAATCGTGTCTACATCCTGTTTGATAGACATAACTGTGATAAGGACATTTCAACTGATGGTGTTAGTTCTGTGAGATAATCGATTTCAAGAAAGTGAAGGTACATAATTGCATTGGCAGAGACCAATTAATCATACATCAGATAAAAATTCATTATTGTATGGACTTTGGACGTATTTCTCAAAACAAACTAATGATTCAAACCTGTAGATTAAATAACATACGTAACCAATATCGACATCTGATAGACCTCCCATATATGGCCATAAGAATTTTGAATTAGTATTAAGACCTCATACTGAACCAGTTTAAATCTACTTTTGTTGAGGTAACCATATAAGAACCCTTAACCTCATAGACTTTAAAATACTCTGTGCAAAGAAATATTGGATAAAGCATTGGCAGCATATTTTCAGAAATTGCAGCAGGCTTTTGAACTTTTTGATAGAGATGAATCGATAATTAGAACATTAACAAAGACCCAGCTGGTAATCGCATCTAATCGTTATGGTGATGTTCTTGAAGGTTTCCGCGCTCTTAAGTTTCAAGTGGCCTTTGTGGGCCACATGTGAAAAGAGTTGTAGGAGCCCGTATGATTAACTTTGAAATATTAAGGCTTTGATTTTTCAGAGGGAGTTTTAGAGAATATTTTAATAGAAAAATATAACTAATTTTAACCCGTAACTAGTACCGAAATAGACCCACAATTTGAAAATGAACTGCCCAATAAACCTGCTCATATTTCGCTATAAGTGCCCGAATAGTTGAACCTTATAACTGAACATCCAATATACGTATAAAGTATCCTTCAAAGTTTTAGACCATGCGTGAGAAGCCATCGCCATGTCTTGAGTTAATTTGTCCCTTCTTGAAGAATTTCGAAGAAATCATGACTGATCAAAAATCTGCTGAAACTATTTATTTTTTATATTTTCGATATTTTCAATTGAAATGCCTTCAGACAAATAAATCTTCAAGATTGAATACCTAATTCGGAGATTAAACGCTCTCTCAGGGGCTTGAGGGACTTAATAGCTTCTGCTTTCCTTTGAGGGACGATATTTCGATAACTCATTTAGAGTTGAAACGATTAAAAATCGGTTTTCAAAACTCTCGCAACGGAAACAAATCCTCGCTGGATTTAGGTCGCCGATTTCATAGGAACTGAATAATTGCAGGAAATAAAACAAATTCAAAATGCAACATACATTTTATATATATTCTGAATGGATGAAAACATTTTTTTTTCTATTCTTCAATAATAATCTTTATCATTCGATTGGAAACTTTCGTCTGAGTATAGAATGCTACGGGGGCTCACCAGGAGTGATTCTAAATTAATTAAAGAGGCAAGAGTAAGAAGCTTAGTTAATCCAAAGCTTTCCATCTAAGGATCAACAGGGGGGTTGCATAGGAGCCATCCCACATTTGTATATTTGGCATCTCTTCCAGTTCTGCACTTTCTATTTTGATTAATGCTTTTATCTAAATTTTTAGTTTTTAATTGTGAACATTTCGTCTTTCTTTCCTTCACTCATTTCTCTCTTCTTCCACCCACCTCCACTCACCAACCAGAAATTGACTTGCCATTTCACCTTGAATGTACCTCTGTCACTTATATTTTTCTCCTGCATATTATTGCCATATCTATGTACTTATTACATGCGGTGCTTTACGTAATTTACTACAAACGCCTTATCATTAAGCGAGTTCAGTACATTATTATATCTGATTACTCGAGATGAGTCATTTAACCATCCGGATGTAATGAGTAATAGACGAATGATATTATTATTGTATAAATTTTCGTATATATACAAATATGACCACCAAACGTGCATAGATTATAAATATATATCTAAAAGTAAACACAGAGTGAAGCGTCTTCTTTCGCTGGTCACGTTCGCGTTCACCTCTTTGTCCGACAATGGTAAATTAAGCTGAAAGAGGACAATACTCGGAAAACTGGATCACCGAATAGGTTCGTTTTTGAAAATTATTGTTGTCTTTTTTCTGCATATCGATATTTCCGTATAGGCATCTACGTTCAGCAATTAGGGGTTTTCGTGTAAATGGCGCTGCGATCGGAACCCGGAAAATCGATTTTAAAATCATGACATCTTTGTCTGACAATCGCATTGATTGAGCGTTTGCTTTGGCTGACTTAACAATTGACATTTGTCATTTTCGCCTTTGAACTTTCAATTTTGAATCCGGGAAGCGTCTTTTTTATACTTTTTCTCTACGATGCCTCGGACTTTATGCCGTGTGTGCGGACATCTCGTTAACGACGTGGAAAAATGTGGAATTTAGGAAACACAAGGTATTTGTAACTTATATTTTACAACACAACCAATTTATTTGAAAGAACAAGCAACCACACTTAACCTTCAACAATAACCGAGCAAACTGTTGGTGAATTGCCTTTTTGTACTGTTTAGGAAAAGTCGGTAACTAATAGCTTCTTCAGAAATCTGTTATCGTTAATTTGCAGTTCGGGAACTGCTATTTACCAAATTCAAAAATTTCCGAAACTGGACCGTTCTCTCTTCCTCATTTTCCAATTTATAAGTGTATTTATATTATAATTTCACGTATTTAGGAAAGAAAGGATTTCGATATCTACTATTATCTAGCCAGGCGGCTTATGGTTGCTCATCTCGTGTTGTTGTTGATTGAAATTTTTTACTGAGCATCGCACCTCACCCCTCACATCGCCGCAAAACGAAAAACAAAATATTTCGTTCTCTACCGGCGAGGTGCTTGAAACTCGTTCTGTAATTGGTCCTCTCAAGCGTGCGCTCCCTCCATACAGCAACAACGCACGTTGCGTTCACTCAGCAGTCCCCCGTGCGTTCGGTCGGATGGAAGGACCCGATGTACGTTGAGGTAAAGGAACCAAACATGTGGTGCTGGCTTGAGGAACCAGCCCAAATTTAGTATAGACAATAATAGCCACCATATTAAGATATTTGGCGAGTCACAATCACCGTCAGAATGCGACGTTTTCGCTACTTCACTGTTCGTAAGAAACTAGACAAATGAGCTACGATAAACGTCGATGTTGAATTCTTGGTGAAGTGCACGCTGAGGTTTCGTGCTTCACTACGTTTTTTACCTTAATGTTTAGTAAAGGAAAATATGGGGGATTGGAATTCTCAAACATATCTATCATGTTTTCGAGTTGCATTGTATTAAAAGTAACTGCTTAAAATCACACAATATTTATTACAATACATTAAAAAAAACCAAAGTAAAAAAGTCTTAAATAAGCAAATAAATAGATATCTTAATAACTTATTTGGGTAAGTAGTTCATCTACTTTATCAATATAAAAAAAAATCTAATTAACAATAAAAAAATATCTGATTCGAGTGTTTACAAAATATTCATTATATACAGGCTACTACCAAAAAGCATCACAACAAGCTTTAATAGAGAAACACTGGAATGTAATTACACCTTGACTGAGGTCTGTTCACAGACCTTTAGAGACATTCACCTGTCGGTTAACTCCAATTTATTGAATGCTATCAAAAAGGTACCATCAGGGCCCAATCCCTCCATTTGAGGCACATCCACAATGAACCCTGTGGACTTGGCTTCCACCGAAATAGTTCGCTTTGCCGGAGGAGGGGCAGCCATTCGCACAGACTCAACGATGACGTTTTCCTTCCTCCATGGTTCAGGAGCCAAAGCCACTACTTCCTGATATTCTGGAATGGCTGCAATATCTGGAACTACAAGTTCGGACTTTCTGGAACTAGGTCTCTTGATGGGCCCGATTGAGGTCCTTAGTTGTACTATTTCTTCAGATCTCTCATCTTCAATCTTGGGGTTTGTTGATTCCTCTTGTAGCGAGTGAGTGCTGTTTGAAGAGTCAGCGTCAGAGTTATTCGAAACTGTTTGTGCATTGAAGGTGTTTGGAGCAACGGTTTTCTGTGCTGATTTCGGCTCTTCTGACGCACTCGTAGTTCTACGACCATAGGAGTGCGATACCTGTACACTGTCGCGTTGACCCACGTTGTAATCCACAACATCGTCGCTTTGAGTTCCTTTGTAACAATTACCCATCTCCATTAAATAAAAATACCGCACTTCCGACCACTTTCAATCAAGCACGAGAACTGAAATGATAAACCTTTAGAGCGTCAGTTTTTAAACAGATGATAAGATGAATCTTTTAAAAAGATAATTTTGTAATTTAGACGCCAACAAATGATTTAAATATTTATCAGGTGAAAATTAACCAACGATTCTAAATGTGGCTATTAATCCTACAGGATATGACAAGAGTGAACTGATGTATCATGGAAAAATTACTTGACTAAATTGGTAATTCAGGGAAATCATTTTTAGTGTGGCGCCAACACCACATGTTACTTATCAGGAAATGATAAATCTGGGGTTCTTGACAATTTTCGTATAGATTAATGGTTATGCTCAAATTACATTTCTATAAATAAAAACGTCAGTTTATTTATGAAGATTTGAATTAAAGTTTGCCGTGATAGTTTCCCAAACGGTGTTAGTAAGGAACTTGAATGAACTCTACAGGCATCGGATGTAAATAGGTGTGCTTTGCCAGACCCCACTCTTCGTATTACATGGAGCGAAATTCAGTCACTTCATTGCTCAACGAACATTCCATATTGCATACAACCTTTGCAATCTTTATACAATTTTTTACATTCAACTTAAAACATCAGACTTACTAACTACACAAAACGATAAAAAAAAATCTATGATGATTAAACTTCCTATCACCGACAAAATACCCATGAATTATTGAGATTTAACACAGGTTACCGGGCAGTACTCATCGGACTTCTGAGTAAGTGGTAGTAGCATCATAATTTATCGATACAATTCAGCATGCTTTTGACCCTTCTGTACCTCGCCAGGTCTCCTGTAATTGTAATAAGAGCCCATAAGCCTTAATGGCGGTCGTATATGATGGGTACTTACATCATATAGCACGCCAGATTCGATCGATATTGCACTGGCGTTATTCATTAAATTTTTTGGAAAAATACCTTTTCAAGTAAACTGTTCTCATACCGTTAAAGTATTTTAGGTTTTTTTTGGTTTTTATTCGGTAATTTTGTCTTGTCCTTAACGACTATTAATCGGTTTTTGACCGCTTGCGTAATAATTTGTTTTACAGGATGGTAAATTGAAAGAGGAAGGTAATAATGAGATAATCTGATTGTGAACATGATTTAAAAGTGCCCGAAATCATACAAGCAAAAATGTTCATAAAAATATAATAAGAAGGCAAATTTTTCTTTTAACTATCGGTTCTAAAATTATATACCCAAAAAGCCCTCTTGGAGTTTATAATTTCTTCTCGATTCAATTTGGCAATCTTGTACACGCTTTACCACAAACTGGATCTTAAAAGCGCAATTTCATCCTTCTAATCTCGTATGCAGATCTGGTCCTTATTTGCTTTCCTATAAAACTGATATAGAGGTACCCAAATAATATGTTTGAGGCACGTGGAACCACGGCTCGAGCGTACTTTTTGGCGTCTTGGTAAGGGCGTGGTCGCACGTCTCCTCTTTCTCTGACAAGCCATTTAGCCGGCACCGACCGGGGTACTTGACCCTGATGGTACTACGTTGTAATTAGCCAAATTAACAATAAGAAGACTTAACGGGATGATATTAATGGTAATTAAGCCGCTTGTGTTCTGTGTTGGGTTTTGTGGAAATTGGCCTGTCGCATTGTAACATAAAGGAAGCAGACTTTTTAACGTATCAAATGGCAGGATTTTTTCTCGCCGATAAATACTTCATGAACTGCTGAAGAGGCCGAAAACACGAGACAAAAACTGGAGGGTGCATGGAAATGGTATACCATGGGACTTTTCGGACGTCTCATAAAATTCAAAGCATGGTTATAAATTTCAATTTCATGGTGCTTCTCGTTATCGACACTAAGGATGTTGGAGAACGATTAAAGCGGGAAGAGTTCTCACATTACTCATGCTAAATTTAAGGGCAGGTACACATAAAAAACAGCAATCCTTTAGTAGCTACCCTGTAGGTTCGGACTGCTCAAATTTATTACCCATTACACCTGAATAATGAGAAAGCCATCCCGGTGGTGGCCTGTGTCATTAAGACCTCATGAGAGACAAAAATATTTATTTTAATGGAAATATTTGTTTTTCAGAACTTAACTATGTAGAAACAAAACGCCTTCTTATGAAGATGTTATCAGATAATTAAAGAGGATTTAGATGTCGGGGTTTTATTGTACGGCGATAGGAGACACACCGCAAGAAGTCACGACCACATATTGTTTTATGTTAACGACAAGTTTAGGAAGCTAACGCTAATAAGAAAAGGGATATTTTTATGATTCGAAGATTGGGCAATTATTAATTATTTTTTGAATTAGTGATCCGTCGTAGGACCTACCAAAAATGATTGCTGTTCAACTTAACAGGTAGAGTTGAGTAAACAGTGGCGTCCCGTTTAAGCTGGAACATCGAAATATTCCGAATGCTATCTATCCTGTAAAGAACTGTTTAGTGTCAATCTTTAATCACTCTGAGGAAGAAATGTTTTAGTACTAAAGTTCATTCCCCGCCACTGTCCTTGTGGACAGGGTGGGAATTAAATTTTTAATTTCAACTGGCAACCCCTATTTTTTGCAAATTCGGATAGCACAGCTAAAAAGAATAAATATTCATCCGGGACATTTTTTTCGCTTCTCGTTAGAAAATGCTGTAATTAACGAAATTCAGGTCCTCTTTCGTCTATGATTTACCAAAAAGTTTGATGGAATCTGCTTTGATGAATTAATAAACACGTTAATTTTCTCATAGTTTTTATTTAAAGTAAATGCTCAAAATCGCGTCTTCGAACTTCACTGCACTAATTTATTCGTGTTTTTAAAGGCTCTTCACCTCTGCGAAGTGTGTCTGCTGTAATATTGGCACAAGAGCATATAATTCTCAGAATCATATCCTCACGTGTCGCTGATATTGCTTTATAAACCGGATTTTCAAGATATCTCCACAAAGATAATCTGGAAAAATAAAATCTGGACATCTAGCAGTTCACCGTTCAGATTACGATTAAGAACTTCCCGTATCACCGCAGAATAGTGAGCTAGACGACCGCCATGTTGAAACCACACGTGGGGACGTGCTTCTAGGATTAAATCCTAGAGTAATAAGGGCAGTTCACTTTTCAAAATATCCCGATACATTTCACCTTTCAAGTCATCTTCAATCGTGTGAAGGCAGCTAAGTTTAGTGCCAACGGTTGCTGCCAATCATAGGTTGACAATGCAAGGACGCTGGTCTTCAACTTGTCGAAGTCAAGCACATATACATATTTACAACTCTAACATGATTTGTAAGTCATGACACGTCAAGGAATAATACATAATGAAAATTTTTTGATTTCGTTTTATCTGTCCAGGTGCATACTCACAAACTTCTAGGCGATTTTGAAAATCTACCCTACGGACCTCGTGGCGTGAGAAATATCATAAGGATGAAACTTGTGCATCTTCAGCATTGTCAGCACGCAGTATTAATAACAAAATGTTCAAAAGCGGATGTTTTATGTGTTTTTCGTTTATTTGTCAGATTGTTGTGCCACAGAATTTCTTCCCATAAAATTTTTTGCTATTTCAAATATGTTTCGGACGAATTTTTCCTATTTTTAGCCGAATTAACCGGATGTGTAAAAAATGGGTTACGATTTGCAATTAAAAAGTTTTCCCTAACAACCTATACCCCCCTCCCTTCACGGAGGGGAGAGGAGTCAGCTGTAGGATCAATACATTTCCCCCTTAAAGTGGTTAAAACTTGGTACTAGATATTACTTTATAGTACGTCTAGTGTTCGAGATATTTCGATATTCCCAGGTTAAATGCTACACATTGCATTTCTTAACGTTTCACGTAGGTTAGGAAGAACGTAGGGATCTGTACGCAAAATGCCGAAACTAAATGATCAATTTAACTGTAAAATAGGTGCCACACTTTCTATCTTATCAGAACACAGTATGAACCAAAATGAATCACAAAGTTAATTATGATTCACAACGAAACTCCACATTTTGTGGAAGGCATTTAATAGCTATTTAACGAGCAAGTGTATTAATGACACCGATTAATAATCAAGACATTTTAACGCTTTGGAGTAGCAAAGTGCGTTGATAGAAAGTAAGCTGACTGATCGCTCATTAATATACGTTTTAGTTAGCCCATTTTTCCGTCGACCGAAACCGGTAACCAGAAAATTGAAAAATTCTGCATTAAAATGGATCATTCATGATCGATTCTGCAAACATTAAACAGACACCTGAATAGTCAGTTGAAAGAAACATATTTAATGCAGTTATGAACGCTTTATTTCTCTGTTTTGCCCAGTAAGGCTCACAGGTTTCCTTATACGGATAAACGGGCAAAAAGTGAGAATTGCCACAGCGATTTACACAAACATCTAATAGAACTTCTACCTATGATCATCCAGGAAGAAGGAACATATCACGAATCACCTCCAAGTGACAAGTCCTCCTGGATTGAGAGAATATATTCTCAAAAATCAGGGTATAACCTCCCTGCGGCCAACTAGTGCGAATCAGCTAGTCACGCCTGTAATCCCCGGTACCTTTCCTATAGTAAGCCAGCCTCTTCCCCGCCCCTAAGGTTCATAATACGTAGTTTTACTGAAATAGTGAAGAAAAAATACCGATAGTTTTCTGTCATTTTAACGTCATTACTCCTTACCAACAACTCATGCATGGATGCATAGGAGGCAACCTGCAAAGGAAGAGACGTCCGCGAGGACAGAAGATCTTGTCAGCGGGCACTCGATATTCGAAACAATGGACTAAAGGCGAAAACGGGACAAATTTTGCTCAAAAAGGCCCGTCCAAGTCTATAGCAGTTTCAGAGTAAAAAGCTATAGTCTCATTTGGGTCTGTGATGTGAAGTTACACATCCTGCCAAGGATGTCGACGTAACACATCCATTCTGGCTTGGCATAGGTTTATTCGTCATCTCCGGCACGTTTCGTATACGTAAGCGTTCTGTTTGCGTAATCCGAATTTTTCCATGGATTTTTCTGTTGACCTGACCAGACTTCAAAAAAGCGCGAGGAATGCCTCGAAGGCGACATCTGAAATATCTGGATACGTTCCGTTGGAATGTCCAGTTGTCGACCACATCCGAATGCAGGAGTTCTGCAACCAATCCTATCGCCCAATGAGATCAAAGAGTTACGTCCCAAGAAACTCGTCAGCTTCACAATTCGATGGGACTACAGTAACTCCACTTAGGCGTGACGTGACGGGCCCACTGTCGAGACCTATACGTGCTAAAAGGCCGTTTTTGTGCCTCCCGCCTCTTACAATCAATCAAATCAATCAATCGTCATTTGGTTAAAAAAATATTTGCTGTTCGCTGATTAAATATATCTCTTTACTTTATTAACATGACTAACTTCACATCTCGATTACAGGTTCTGAACATACACCAATAAGGGAGATGGGTACTAGAAAAACGAAAATTTCAAGGATAACAAGACGCATTTAAATCGTAAACAGGTAATAGGTATCCTATTTGAATTGCGCAGTTAGTAACTTTACGCTCTAGAACTTAAACGAACGACTTTCGAATGGGGAGAGGAAATGCGTGATTGTTAATTTTACAAGTAGAATCGATAGTGTAAATATTTGCACTTCGATCTGGGACATTCTGTATGTGGTGCCCATTTCTGGAGCTCAACCTGAAGCATCTGGAAAGCCATAAAAGAGACGAGGCTGGTTAAGTTGGGACAAAGTTGCGTAGTTCGGAGATCAGGCATATGCCATATTAGAATTTGAAAAATTCGCCTGATTTTCTGAGGCATCCGAAAAACACTGATATTTAGGAAAAACATTTTCGTTTTTTCCTTCGCCTATTTGGCGAGGTATTTCACAACGATTGACATTTCATCATTGTAATTTTTTTCTTTTTTTTACAACACCGAAATGTCACATTTGGAGTCCGACGTTTCTATTTGCGACATCATCAACTACCTTGTCCGTTTCCGGCAGCACCTTGTACTTCTGCATTTTTTCAGTTACAAAATTTGTATTAATTTATTAACAAAGTGCCTTTTTTAAGTGGAGAAAAACGTTGTATATATGGAATTTTGAGAAAGACAATAATCATCTAAAAATTTGTTTTTCCTTTTCTCGGACGTATGCAGATCGAAAAGGAACGAAGTGGAAATTTTATAAGCGGCAAATAAAATGTTAAAACTTCCCGAGAAACAATAAACGGCATTAAATTGAACTGTCCATTAGATCCAAGGTAATTCTTTAACTTCAAGAAGGATTACAGCAGCAAAAATTAACGTTTCTCATCAGACAGTGTGGAGAGTTTCGAGATATTTCGGAAATAACTCGCACATTTCGGTGCGAAGTGCAATAAATTTTTAGTCTACCTCCTTTTTCTTCACTTGAAATGGGCCATTTGGTAATAAATTTACACTCAAATAACAGCAGCAAAGCGAAAATATGGAAGCCATTTCCGGATCATCGTTCTCAAAAACGGGATCTTTACATCAAACCGCAAGACAGTATCATAGCATATGATACATAATCGTAATGAGAAAAATGAGCTAAATTGAAAATTGTGAAAACCCAGAATTTCGCCACCAAATATGGTTTGCCAGACTGGCATCATTTCGTACTCGATGTTCCACTGTTTAACTTTAGGCGCCTAATTTCGGTTCACCCTGTATGAGTAAACCAGTTGCTGAAACTTAAACTGGTTCAGCTCTCAGTTAAAGGGGAATGTATAGGAGATTACATTAAAGAAGTTTACACAAATAAAACTCCACAGTTACAAAATCTGCAATCGAAGTACGTAAACTTCATTTTTGAACTTGTTTGATTTCTCAAAGGGTGATAGCAATAAAAAAGGCCTTTCTTTGTACTCGTCGCGTTCCAGTTGAAATGGCATTTGACTCTCCCTTACCTACCTCTTGGAAGGTAACAAAATTTCATTTCGGTAGCCAGATAAACATCAATCAGGCTACTTCGATACTTTTTGGTAAGATGAGACTGCCTCGTTCTAGAATTTCTTCCGACACATTTTTCACATATTCTAGACAAGAAACTATTCGATACGTCTCGGATTAAGGTTAAAAGTGATTTAATTCGCCGATAGGGTTCGTCATCGGTGGTTGGCTTTTGGTAATGGTTGTAGACGTGTTTGTGCTACCTATGGAGGAGTAGGCATAAGAATGTCCACGGGAAATTGTAAAATTTGATAAAAGGCCTCTTTGATATTCAGGAGAATCTCATTAAGGATTTTGGACATGAGGCATTACAAGGGTTTAAATTCGATATTGCACTTTAATGGAAGCGTGATAGTCAACTATAAAATCGAACTGACAAATTGAGAGTATGGGAGTACATTCATGGACAAGTCGTTTATGACCGAAGGAACCTGTAAATTACCTTGTGATTTCATATAAATTAAATTAAAATAATGAGTGGCCAACACGACACGATATGCCGCCTTTATAAGTAGGTAGGTACTGCTAAGTACCGTTCAGCGTGACATAAAGGCGTAATTAATTTATTTAATTAATACCTCATCATAAAACGGATATCTTCTCGTGATATTTCAGAGAACCTCACTTGCACCCAATCCCGGTTTTGATTAGAAAAAAACCGTTCGTTCGGCTGTATAAGCTCGGGGTGGTTTTACTAGTTGCATCGCAGGGGTGCACGTCCGAGGGGGGTGAGTCGCCAGCTGCCGACACCTGGAGCACCCCCCTACTGACCTTCAAAGTGGCTCGAGCCACATTGTATGTATTACTGCAATGTATTATACGCACTGCCATGATTTTCGTTTGGAAAGTACCAAGTCTTTTGAGATTTTATTCAATTATAAATGAGCGATTTGTGAGATTTTTCGTGAGCATGCCCAGTTGTTTTATTGAAAGTAGCCGGCTGCGATTGAAAATTAAGACATCTTTGCTGAAGAGCTTCGTGTTGGGCGAGCCTATCCATGATATAACTTTACATTGAACTTTCGGGGGGTAATTTGAACTGTTCAAACGTGAAGGAAGAAGGGCTACTTTTTAGGACTAATGTGGACTTTTTGTCCATTTCCTCTCGATTTCAGTGCATTGCCGGACTTCCAGGATTTGGTATTTATCCTTCCTTGACCACTCCAGTTGCTTGTGAGAATTGACAGAGAAATAGGAAAAATCTACTCCTGTGCCTAAAGGTATCCTCTAAAATACCGTGACCTCGAGAACTTTCTTGTTTCGCTAAGTTTTTTAGGATCTCGCCTATGCTCTGATCAACTGACACACTAACTTGTTGCTATTCTAAAGAACTTTGTCAGAATTTTGCCAAAATCACCGAATAGAAGGTTGGTGAATTTAAAAAAAGACAGCTACATTTCGACGAAAGTCTCCATGTGATGTCACAATTTTCATTGATCTTTATGAATAAAGACCTTCGTGACGTCTGCTAATAGTTTAGTGCCTATAGTGCAATAGGCAGATTTTCTTCTATTAATCTTGGGAGTTTTCCGCTAGTGTTGATCAGAGTCATGTATGATTTCCTTGTTTTTGGACCTCATCGAAAGTGTCATTTTTCTCCTCGGTTTTTCTGGAACCATGGGAAATGTGTCAGGTACCTACTTGCTATGCAAGTATTTATAATCTTCTAGGATTTGCATGAACTGTTTCGCATGAAGTTTGCTAACAAGAAGCTGAGCTTGGGTCAATAAAGCGTAGAGCTGCCGAAATATCAGCGTTTCAAATGGGTCAAGATGAAATGTGAACGGAATGTGAAAGTGTATCAGAAAATTTTGCCCTTCCAAAAGACAGAGCACAACCTCCATTTATTGGAAACTTACTACAACATCACGGTATGGTGAAACTTTCGAAACCGTTGGTTTGAGGTGTCTTTTAACGGGTGGTGCACTTATTGAGATCATTCACGGTTGTCACGTGTTTTACACACACAATATAGAGCTCATTCAAAAATTCAGAGTAATTGCTTTCAGAGAGATTTAATCTGAACAACAAGCTATAATCTTTCGATGCAAATCAGAAGAGCCTCACTAAAGCCTTATTCTGCATAACGGGTAGCGGATAATTCAGCTGGAATAATATCAAAAGCGATATAGTATGACAGTGAAAAAAGTCTATAAACTGCGCAGGCTATAATAATCTTATTCTAGAAGATTAAGCATCCGGTTTTGGGTTCCTAGAAACGGTTTCTGGATCGAAATCTGAAGCACAATACATCCAGTTCGAATAGACTGTTACTCAATAAATGTTGAAAATTTTCAAAATTTGTGATAAATGTCGCACCTCGTCAAGCGGATTGTTTTGAAAATTTTAGAATACCGACGGATTAGAGTCAACCCTGGAAAGTGATCTATGAGCAAGTCGCGGAAAGCCGTTTGAACAACACAATGATTTTCCAGAGAAATTCAAAGAAAGGGGGACGTTGCTCCTGGGGAATGAGACCGAAATGATGGGTTCGCATTGCAAACGACATGATCGTCTCTACACGGTGGATGATTGTGACATCATTCCCGAGGAACACGTTACTCTTTATATTGGCTCATAACATTCCCAAACTTCTTCACTAGATACGGCGCCAAAACATCTCTTTTATTTCCCATCCAAAGATTAAAAAAAGATGAGTAACACTGTAGGTACATCTTTAATAGCAGGAAGGGAATTCAAAGTAATTAAAAGTCTACCCATGTGAGTCCGTTTAAATAATAAACGCGCACTAGAAGAATCCAGAGCATAAAATTAGCGCTTATCTTGTAGCGGCGGTATAAACAATTTTATGGGGTATTAAATATTATTAATTATTTCTACAGGATAGTTGCGTGCCGCATAAATATTTTATGCTAAAAAACCAGTCATTATATGGATTACCTGTAAAGAGAAACTTTTACATTTTACAAGCACATATAATTAATGACGTACAGGAGCTATAATGGGACATTCCCCGGAATGCTTCGAAAATTAACTCCCTCTAAATTACACCTTGCAAGTAACGGAAGCCAATTCTTGAGTTCTGATTACTGAATAATTAATTGTAGTATTGAAATGGAGACTGTGCACCGAAGCTGGGTTTCGGACGAAGAATTGATGGAGCACATAATAATCAGCTTAGAACTGGAGAATGTCCCATCACGAAGATAATACTTCTTGCCGGGTGTTTTGGACCGAAAGTGATATATATTTAAAAATTTGAGCTAAGCTATTTCGGTGAAAGGGCGCAAATTTTTCCGTAAACGATGCTATCTGCCATAAAAATTCTCTAAATGTCTTATTAAGAGAAATATGTTTACGTGCGGTGTGGGCAAGGTCCATCGTAAATTCGGTCAAGCAGTTTAAATTGCTCGAGTTTTTGAAATTTAGATTTAAAAATGAATAATTATAAGTTTTAATGGGTATCAGCAATAACAAATTACTCCAGTTTTAATCTAGGTCTGAGGGTTATTTCTCAAAAGCTCACAATTGCCTCTGCCGTAGTGGCAATTTAAGCAGGCACTCAGGTACGTATACATAAATGTATTACGGATATGCCGTTTGGATTACTTAAAGTTTTCGAACTTCAGGTTGGATCATATCGCTTAGTTTCCCATAAGTTACTTACCAGCAGTTTGCCAGTTTTTCAGCTCAGATTAGAAAAGGTTGTTTACAGTTTCTTGGAACATCTCTAAGCTACTTTTACGTTTTAGAGCTTAGATGGTTGTGGTTTAGTTGCAGTTGTCAAGGTCCAGTTTATATCGCATCCCTCACAGTTTTCGGAGCTCAAGTTAATAACAAATTTTGCAGCAGAAATTAGATAAATTAATTTGCAGTTGTTCCAAAGCTTCCGTACGTTTTTTACGAGTTTTAAAGGTCTGGTCTGTTTAAGTTTCTTTCAGTTACAAAAAGAGTTTTGTAACGTAAAAGGAACGAGAGTTTTAAAAAAAGTTACAGTCTGAAACCACGTGTAAAAATGTTAGCTAAATTCCAAATTTCAGCTAAATATCATATAAATTCTACAGGCTGTATCTCGAAAACGCAGTTGGTTTTTACTTACAGGTACCACTTTTTTGTTAGTGCGATATCTCCAGGTAGAACTTGTTATTGAATTATATCTATCTATCTTGTATAACCGAGTAAAGTAAATTTTAAACACCTCCCGAATTGATGAAAATGTCAAAAAAACCCTTCTACGTCATTGAAGTACCAAGATAGTCCCAAAGTGTCTGACCTAACACTTAAAAAAAAATGAAATCTTTTCGATGATCTTTAAAAGATCTTTTCGCTACAAACAGCTCCCAAATGGCTACAAATCAACGTAGCACCCTCAAACGTTAGACATAAACTTTTTAAGGTTAAGTTTTTGTAATGTACGCACATTTTTAGTAAAAAAATCGCCATCTACACGTCGAGTGGGGCACTTATGGGACTATCCTCGTATTATGCATCATTCATATGTAAAAGCGTGCGTTTCGAAATTTCGTCTTCAGTATCGCTCATCATCAAATATTTCCGATAAGCATCTTTAATGCCACTTTAAGTTACAAAACAGAATTCTTCGAATCAATAAAGCAAACCCAAACGTCACATTTTGCTCCTAAGAGAAGCTTTACCTACATCGTGTTAGATGTAAGATAAAATATTCAAAAGCCAATCTAACATCAATATTCCCGCTCGTTAATAAGAATTTATGTTTCGATTTTGAGCTTGTTTCACGTCCAGAAAAAGTAGTAAAACATCCAATTATTACATTTTATTGGGTTTGTCAAACAAAACCAAGTCTTGATGGCCCTTTTCGGAACGAACTAATAAGGGCAACCAACAGAACTGGGCCAAATGATTTAAAACCCTTCGACAAGGGCTATCTCAGAGATCTATAGCAATACCAAGCATTTCGTGTAGGCAAAACAAAGGGCATATTATAGGCACGCGTGCCCTATGTTCATTTTGATGTAACTAACCCTCGGATAACGTTATTCTTCGCACACGTGGCACGTGCTTCAGCTACTACTTTGCCCGATCAGCAACCCCTGTGATTTTTAATCACTCGTTCTGCATTTCTTTGCATTAAAGCGGTACAATGAAGGTACGCACATTTACCATATAGTGTGGAGGGACGGTGATGTAGGGTGGATTGCAGTGGCGTAACTATCGTGGATCGTGTTATTTCAAAGAAACGTTATGATGGAAGATATTGTTTGAGTCGTCAGGCTCAGAGGTTTTTCAATGCTTGAAAATTGCCATGGTTTATCAAAACTGACTAAAATTGATTTAAATCTCTGAGTGAGACATTTCTCAAAATCCTAAGTGTGCATACCCTCATAGAATAGCATTCAGTCTTTACTATAATAAATGCCTCATGATTGATTTTGTTGGAGCGGGTTTTCGGGCTAAAATCTATTTTTCCAAAAGGCTCACATAACGATCACCTGAAGATGGTACATCTCAGAACTCGGTTCATTTTACAACTTTGCTTCCTCCGCATCTACTCATTCATCACATTATGCATGCCCTTGAAACTTTTCAAGTACTACATAATCTCCATGCCCCCTTTGAATGTTCCTCATGAGGCTGTTGGTGTAGTTCTGCCACAATTCAACTATTTCGAAAATTCCAATTTATACATCAATTCCGAAACGCATTAGACCAGCCTATGCCCCGCGACTCTACCAGTTGAAAATTGAATAAAAACTACTTTCAGGGCTGTGCGGATGTATCCGAGGAGGTGTTTTTCCATTATCTGAGATTTTAAAAAATCATCAAAAACAATTTGCCGGTCATTAGTGGAACGCGGAAGAGAATTAGGCCAGTTGAAGGAATTTTCGAAAAAGAATTAAGCTCTATTATGAACGTTTAGTGGTCTTTGAGCATACCGCCGGAATACTTTTGGGCAACAGTCATTTTCAATAAGTTGCATCTGTCATGTACGCACATTATGGTAATACTCCTGCTATGCTCTGGCCTCAGGATGCCATTGTCTCTTGTGTAATTTAATAATTACAACTCGTCATCCAGTACACACATTATGGCGTGTCTTATTACTTCTTACAGATCCTTCCCAAGGCTTTTAATAAACACTCTGCATTGGCTTCTCGAGGGCTTCAAAATTTCCGTGTGGGATGAATGACTTTAAAGATCTCGACTACCTGCAGCAAACATCCCGACTATTTCTGCAAGATCTTCGGATTAATGCTTTCAAGTTTATTGAATATAAAACGCATTAGCAGTGTCATTTCCAAAAAAATTGTAAACATTAAACCTTTCACAAAGCTGCAATTTTGCCGATTGATGTCCGGGCCCACTGTAATTTAAAAACAAAGAAAAAATAACTTTTCTCAAGGAATAATTACCACAAGACCTACCTAGCCAGTCTGAAAATTAAGTGTCGTTTGCTAAAATTGTCCTACAGGGAAGGCTAATAACACAGTGGTTTCTAATGTGATTTTAAAATTTTCAAGAGACCATTAGAAAGGTATCAATGGAGCAAATCATTGATGTTATTGCCAATGGGTGGATGTAAAATGTAGCAAAATTAAGGGTTGCGAAGATTAGTTTGTTCAAGAAATCTGGCGATTTAATTCGGCGCAAGACGAACTTGAAAGGAAGCAAGTGCGGTATGAATTGTGTCCTGTTCCCTTATGTGACAACTCCTCTCTTTAGTTTCCCTGAGCCTATGTGAATTTCACTTATTAGCTTGAGAACCGAAGCCTGAAAATTCTCTGATATCTCTGAAATTTCCTCGATTCTGTGTCAATTAAAAATACAAAAATTTTTAAAAATCTGAAAACCCAAAACACCCAACTAAATCATTCAGGGGTTGCAATCAATCTTGCACGTGTAAATGGGGGAAAACTAAACTTACGGAACCCAAGAGACAAAATCCCATCCCGAAATACCTAATTGATTAGGGGTAGGTACTAAAAAGAAAATGGCGTGGCAAGCACGCGAAGGGGTAAAGCACTGGGTTCACTATTCATGTTACACACAGTTACCAATCCCCCTCAGCGAAATATTTCCGTATATTTTCACCCTATACTACCCACCTACCTCCACCACTGCTTCTTCTGTTTCCACACATGTGCGTACATTCGAATGCATGTGCATTGGGGTGGCAACCCTCATTCAAAGGGGTGTGGGTTCAGATTAAAATAATCATTGAAACTTGTTTGCGTGCATGCATATGCTAAATTAACTGCCCTAGGATTTATGCCATGGGTAAGGTGAAGTGAGCGAGGTTGGGTATTACAGTTGGAGAATTTTGGCCCAGTGGTTCACATTTGGACTGAACAGTGCTGGCTACAGACGTTGCGTTTGAGATGTATTTTAATTGAAGCTGCCAATGGCGGTCTTGACACTCTGATATCAAATTTTGAGGTAGTCAGAAAAATTGAATAACGTCACCGTACCAGTGGTACTCAGATGCGTCAGCATCCCGGTACGCGTGTTTCGCATCATAAATGCAAAGTTTTTATCGTACTCGACGTGCATATGTGTTTCTAGTTATACTTGTTGGATTAGGGGTGGTTTTGCGCCCTTTGTCGTTTCACGTGCGCCACCATTCGGCATTAAGCCCATTGTTGGCGTGGCATTTATAATGATAGTATTCTTTATGTCAATAGCGCAAAAAAACGTTAGAGCCCCGCTAGAAGTGAACCCACCCCGCAGTTTTATGGGCTTAGGGAATGGGGCCTTTTCTTCTCGGTCCTTTGATTAGCATCATAATTAAATTTACAAATGCCCTCGCATGAATTTTTCAGTAGGCTCATTGCTAATGCAGCCCTGCATTAACAAAAATTAATTTTCAAAAGCCGATAATAAGCAAATTGAACCAAGAAAGTCTCATTTTTCTGTCAAGGAACTTACGAAAGTACGAATTATTATTTTCGACGCACACATGCGAACAAGTTTTAATAAGGAAGATAAGAATTCATATGCAAAAACGTATGGAGTGCTGAATAAGGAATTAATGTCTTGTATTTAGCGCCTCAAATTTACATTCGGTATTTGCATATTTTGCGAACAATCAGATACCCTCGTATGTCTCTATATGTGGAGTAATGGTCGTGGTTGGAGGCCGCAAAAAGGAGGAATATAGGGTATTAGGAAATAATAACTTAATTACTTGAAATTATGGCAAAAAGTACTATTAGAGGATCTAAATAGATCTCTCGAAAATAATACATTTAATTTGCTTTTAATGTGGTTTGATTTCATCTAATCAAAATTTGCATATAAGGACGTTTTAATGCATTTATAACTATGTGTTTCCTATAAAATTTCACAATAGTGAATATTCTGTCCGAGTGGCTGTTAAACATATTCTGGTTGCACTCAAAGCGTGCATAAAAAATTTATCGTAAAAGTTGATCATTTCCGTGCAAATTCCTGCATAGTCGAAAGCTGGATAGGCCGATTGATGCAACGACATAAGTCATGTTGGTTTAAATCACTAAACCTCAAATTTGGTTAGACAACTCTTGCGTTTTAAACCTCAGATGGTATTACCCATACTGGCAAAGGAATTTTTGAGGATTCGGCCTCCACTCTTCCTTCCGAACTCATAACTCGGAAAAACCTTCACGAGCTGACATTCGATGCACTGTAACGATTCCCTGAAATCTCGACTTCATATGTAGATTGCTCATTAGCATTCATTATTCACCATTAATAAGCCAACGAACTCACGGCTTTTCCTTTAGATTTGCAAAAAGTTATGAAAGTTCCAATTTGTAAAAAAAAATTATCACTTTGGAAAGTACGGAAACAATACCCGTGAAGAATACTTAAACTCATTTGAAGCTGAATGGAAGGGTGCTATTACTTTGCCTTGATGAAGACACACGAATGTCAGCATGGGGTTGAAAACTAAACAAAGCCATTATGAGGGGTCGATGAATCGTCAATTCGCCACAAAAGAAAAGTTTGCGTTGTTAACTCATTTGTATTTAGACAGTTTTGATAGGTGAATTAATCTTAAAAACGTGAATTTAGGCGAACTAATGACTTTATAAAAAGCCGACGGAAATGGTTTCCAATTTTGCACTAATGGGTGGAAGAAATGCAAACTGAGTATTAATTATTTATCTGATAAGTGCGCAGAGTGATATTTTACCGCATGCTAATTGCCGTTGACCGAACGACGCGAAGCGGAATTCGGTCAACAATCGAGTGCGGTAAAGACTTTTTCGCACGTGTTAGGGAAATATTTTTCTTACAAGCGCCCGTGCGCTTTGTCATCTTCTGTAAGTTCAATTAAACATTAGCGTGCGGTAAAACGTTTGTGCTTTCACGTGCGGCAAAAAGTCTTGCCGATTTCGCACGTCAATGGCTAATATTCAAAGGTTTTTACACATTTTTAATTTGCTTCCGGTGAAACTTTCCATAGGTACTTTACGTCGAACTCGTAGGAAAAATGCATTGCAGTCGAGTTAGCAGTAGGGTCGAGAGGGATGGGGGAATTTGGTATGTTTGATGCTAATGTAAATTTGGTAATTATTTTATGGAAGGAATTTTCATTTTCGCAAAAACCACTATGCGCCATCGATTTATGCTACATATTAAATACGTAAAAGCCTTTAGATCCATTAGATATTAAAATTTGCTGAAAACCAGAGGCGTAGCGGCCAACATATCATTTTATAGTAGACACACTAATTCTCAAAACAACAAACGTTTAGTACAGTTGAATTCAATGTGCCTCACCGCTATTGATTCTGCTGTTGGGCATTTGCCCGGTTCGAGCTCAGCAGCTGAAGCTCAGCTTTCGGGATTTTTCAGAAATTTATTGGTGCAGATAACACGTTCGAAACAACCCTTTCAGCTCTACATAAAACAAGACAAACAGATCCGAAAGAGGCGTCCGCCAGGGGCGTTTACCGAAAGTCCACTTTTAAGTTAATACTCTTGATGTATTAGCCTGATATCTATCTAAGAGTAGTAAGCACTAGATGGGCCTTTTGATGGATTATATTAGTCTTTGAAAGAATCGGCGAAGGTCATTTTAGTGATGGCTCGATGAATTATTGTAAACCCATCTAGTCAGCTAAGAAAATTCCCATAATTTCGGGATAACGAGTTGCTGCCTGTGGAATAATTAGGAACATGAAAAATGTAAATTATTTGGGAAGTAATTAAAGTGGATGTAAACAGGTCAAGTGATTGTCAGAAGTACCGCAAACAATCTGCCCATTGACTAACGAGAGGCTTCCAATGTTCAGATCGGCGACCAGTTGATGGACTACCGATTAAATTAATATATTCGTTTTAATTGATACGCTTTGTAAGCTTAATGGGATATTAATCATCCGCATCTCTTTCAACTTGTGCATATATGTTCACGGTATGTTTAATTAGTGTGCCTGATTAGTTATGAACATCTTGGGAAAATGGTGAAGCTGGTCCGCAAAAGAACGAAAAATCGATTGTTTTAGAGCCAGAACTTTTATGACGATGTTAATCTTCCCTCGTTTGGTCTCTATTGCTGTCACGTAATTGCATGTAATTCGAGAGTTAATAAAATCGCCGTAAAATGTTATAATCAGCTCAATCCAATCATTTAACTGTCACATTCGAAAGGTATTTAAAATTTTTAACGGTTTTTCGCACTAATTGCAATTGCCAAAAATTATACCAATTAAGGAGAAACGGTGGAACTTGTTTTTGCCTAATATCTGTAACACTTTAAAAATTGAGGTTTAATTTTCGGCCAGTGGGCTCGAGAAACCAGAAGTAATATTGTTACAATAATTACCTACTTATTAAACAAATTGAGTTGGTATTATCTGTCGGGCAGGACTTGCTTACGCTTTAATAATCTCTGACTTTATTTAGTAAAGGTTCAAACTCCGCATAGCGGGGACATGCGAGGACACGAAAGAAGTTTCATGTGTCGAAAGAGGCCCGCAGGTGGTTCGTTACCGAGATACGGGGGTTAAATTTGAAAATAATAGTTCGTTAATTGGCTAACGAACGTATAGAAAGAAAATATACAAGAAGTTGTCTATTATTGCGTCAAATTTTCTGCGAAAATCACCTAAGCAATATTTTCTTCTGCGTCAAGCAGCAAACCGTAGGAAAAGAACTGCTGAGAATTTACAAGAAAAAGAATGGTACGAGGACAGTTCCGAGAGTACACGTCCTAACACTTAAATAAATAAAAACTGGAAAATATTCCATTATTTGTCAACATAGTCTCCTTTGGGATGGACGCCCTTTTCCCGGCAATATTCTGTGGCTTCCTCACCCCGTTTATCGTAAGAAGCCTCCAGCGTATCAAAATAGGCATCGACCTCGGGCTTCACCTCTTCATTGTTGGCAAATCTCATTTTCAAGCTTGGAAACAGAAAATAATCCAAGGGGGCCGAATCTGGTAATTAGGGTGGACAAACAAAAATTCGAAATCAAGTTGATCGATTTTGGCCATCGCGATGACGGAAGTCTGGACTGATGCGTAATCTTGATGAGACGAGACTTTCTTTTTCGCCACACGCTGTCGCTCTTTCCTAATTTCTTCGCTCAAACACACTGCCATGAATTTCTAAAATATTCGCAGTTATTTATGTATTTCTCTTTAGGGAGATGGCCAATAAAAATTATTTCGCGAGCATTCGAAAATCTGGCGTCATCGCCTTTCCTGCAGATGAAACGGTGGTTGCCGCCCGTAGAGCTGATTCTCCCCTTTGAGTCCAATGTATTGAATGCTTTTTCGTCTCAAATGTGATATCATAGACCTATGTTTCATCCACGGATATGAATCGACGCAAAACTTGGCTTTATCACGGCCAAACATTACCTTGAAACATCCTCACTGTTTCTGTTCATATTGCGCACAGCTTTCTCATATCCAATTACTCAGTGAAAACGCGAAGTACAGCATTTTTTTAAATCTCATTCTTCCAGTACAGTTTTGTGAATTTTCGCCCCAATATCTGAAGTGGTCGGATCTGGAGTGTCGGCGGGCCGACCACTGCGGGCTTCGTCTTGGCAGCGCGACGACCACGTCTAAACTCTGCCGCCTGATATGTTATAGTTGTCAACGAAGTCCCAGATTCTCTTTGAGTAGAATCTAACTCCGTTGGATGGACTGAAGCTTTTCAAATGAAAGTATCGAATCGTGGATCGATGACCAATTTTTTCCATGTCTGCAAAATCTCTAAAACCGTCCGGTAAAAATGGGTCGAAAACTAACACAAATTAACTTAGCACTCTCAAAATTTAGAAATAAGCTTTTCATGATTAGGTCTTAGTAATGCATATAATTTTTTGACGAAAAAATTGCTATCTGCAGGTCAGGTCGGGTACTTCTGGGACCATCCTCGTAAATTTCGGAATAATTCTGTGAAACAACTGTGTTACGAATTGCTAAACATCTCGTCACGAAGCGTTTCCATGTGTGATTCCTTTGATGTGATAAATGATTTCTTATAAAGTGTGCCGTCACGTGATCGTTCACCTCGAACCCAGATCGTGTTATTCATTACAACTCCGTAAGGTTTGATAAGAAGAAACTACAAGCCTGAGTGAGTATTTTCCCCAAAATGCAATTCAGCTGATGCAGGGCTAGAGGCGTCTCTCCATCGCATTTATTTAAGGCATATCACATGTCAACATCTGGATTCCAAATTATATTGTGGCAACCCCATACCCCACCCTTTCTACATTTGTGTAACAATGTAATCTAATTGCCTGTAATTTCGCCAGACCATAATTAAATTCAGTCTCATCTTGTGGGTGTTTCTCTCACATTAATTCATTGACATATAATATATGAGGTGTTTCGCACTACATATTCTGCTCCTGGAGCGGGAGCAACAGTTCCTTCTTCTGTAATTAAACTGAATAAACGTTTTATCTAATCGGCCATCAATATCGACAATTTTAATCAAGTAGTTGCTCTGCCCTGTTTTGAAGAGATATTATTACTGCAGTCAATTGCGATATTCGACTACAGAGCTCGAGTCATTCGAAATGATGTATTTTATTGCTTTACGATGATCAGGCAAGAAGTAATTAAAATAATTTATATCTTCATTGCTGCCGGCTAAAACTGATTTTATAGGTAACACTAGGCGTATGTACCTGAGACCCATATAAACCCATGTCTGGAGACGCACGTGCCAATATCAATTATTATTTCAGGGGCAAAAAAGGTCAAGGTTGCTTGCCTCAGAATATAGGTACGACTTATGCACGTACCACTGACCAGTTATGAAAATTTTATTAGATGCGGGTAGTACCTACCTATATATGAAATAAAAACTGGACGGCTCATGTAAACTTGTCTCGCACAATGCGTTATTACCAAAGGTGCAGGGTGTCGTTTTTCACGTAACACATGTCGTGGTTACACAGGTCTAACACATAGACGTAGAACATAACATTTTGCTCATAAAATCCTTCCATCATTGAACCTCGCTACTCACTAAAGGCTCCCATTTGCTCTGAAAGTTCAGCGGGGTACAAGAATGTGAGGCCTCACAACTGAAACTTTCGTCCCAACGTATTGAGTACTTTCTATGAGGCTCGAGTGGAATCTACGCAGCTGAATAAGCAGTAATAATATAGGTCGACTTACCCTTAAAGTTTAATTAGTAAATTTACGGCTTACGTATGGTCAGTACTTCAACGTGGTACTGTCGCAGTTTAATACATGAAACGGATTCGTGATCAAAGAACCAGGCACGTACCTCATAAAAAGCGAAAAGGTAAATATTTTGGTGCCACTCGGTGGGTGGTGCGTATTTTTAGTCTAATTACTGCTCGCCTGTTTTTTTCTGTAATGAGAATTATGCACAAAATTGCAGGTGAGGTCGCCCTTTTAACTGCGGCTAAGTAGGGAAAGGATATCTTGTTACGGTTCCGCCGAAGTACCAACGCTGCTACATTGTGGGAATTAAGCACCACCACAAATTCAGAAGATTTTAAGAATGAACCTGAAAGAAGAAAGTCCGCAGGAGAAAGAAGATAAATCTATTTCACTGTATCGAACATTAAAACGGGACCTCCTTTAGGTCATTAAAGCTCCCAATTCATTATTTGTCCATTATTTTGCGAAACTCCCCTCATCGCAGGTCTAATTAGTTTTTAATACACGCAAAGTAAACTTTAACTAGCTGATGAAGCTTTAATACTCCCATTTTTCGCGCATCTTTTCACAGTAGCCTTGAGCCAAATTTGCTTAAACACACTGAAGAATCGGTCTTCCAAGTATTAGTAGAAAAATCTTCATCATGAAAAGAAGTGTCATGTACTTTTTGTATCAATTTCCGCCTCTGAGATAGTGCGTTTCCGAGTGCAATATAACTTTAGATGTTGAAATATACCTGACCTTGCCCCTTTATAACTCTGTTAAAGTGATAATCTGCCAAAATGAAACAGGGTCCCTTTTGTGAGGTTGCGCCATTTAAATCATTCTGTGCACTTTGTTTATTTGTATATACAGGAAGCAGCCCGTAGATAAGCACAAATGCGACCGGCACAAGCCAAAAGGTTAAACGAAACAAGGCAGAACAAGAAAACAATCAAATGGGACATAGTGCTAACAGGGTGGACATACTGCTCGATTTTCGAATTTCATCCCTTTGTGTCCAATGTCACGCCTTTAAAGACCTTTTAACGTTTGACGTAGTTTATAGCTTCTGCGAATGCTAAATGGGAGTTTTGTTGACAATTTCGTTCAATAAGTTGCCCTTTCAAATTTCGAGCTTTAAGTTTGCGAAGGTACGAGGATAGTGCCAGAAGTAACCGATCGAACACTTAAAGAGAATGACATACTTTTCCCACCAGTATTCTATGGCTTTTATGCCCTGTTTATACATGGTAAGAAGCCTCTAGTGTTTCAAAATAAGGGTCAATCTCGGACTCCACCTCGTCGTTATTCGTAAATCCCTTTCCACGGAACCAACTTTTAAAGTTTCGAAATAGAAAATAATCTGAGGGGGCTAAATCTGGCGAATAGGATGGACGCGGGCAAAGTTCGAAAATAAGTTGATTTGTTTTAGCCATCAGGATGACCGAAGTTTGGATCGGTGCGCTGTTTTCACGAAACAAGACTTTCTTGTTCGTCAATTGCGGTCGCTTTTGCCCAATTTCTTCGCTCAAACGTTGCAATAAATTTGTATAATATTCTCCGTTTTTATTGTCTTCAGGGAGATAGTCAATAAAAATGATCCCACGGGCAACCCAAAAAACAAAATCTTTCTTGCAGATGGAACGATTTTCGCTTTAATTGGAGGCGACTCTCCCCTTTGAGCCCATTCATTTGACTGCCCTTTGATCTCAAGCTAGGAAACGACGAACCCATGTTTCATCTTTAGTTATGAATCGACGAAAAACTCGGCTTTATTGCTGCCAAACGCTCCTTTGAAACCTCCCCACGGCGCTATTCCTGCACATCTTGCTCACAATTTCTGTGCACTAGTACTTTTTAAAATGTCTATCATGTCTGTCAAATCGCGCAATTTTTACCCAAGATCTTCCAATACGGTTTTGAGAATTTTCGCCCTAATATCAGAAGTGGTCAAATCTGGAATGTCATTGGGCCGACCACCGCTGGGTTCGTCTTGGCAGCTCGCACGACCGTGTTTCTACTCTGCCACCCAATATTTTGCAGTTATCGACGAAGGACCAGATTCCCCCAGAGTAAAATCTAACTTTATACTAGTTCTAACTAATTAAAAAAAAAGAAACTTTTTGAGGTTAAATCTTCGTAATATACGCGTAGTTCTAACGAAAAAAATCGCCATCTATACGTGAGGTCGGATACTTCTAGGACTATCCTCGTAAATGAAATTTCCATTAGCAAGACGAAATTGAATTTTTCTGTGCACTCATGGCTCGACGATAATCTAACTCGATCAGATCAAGACAATCAGATAGGGTCTAAGACATCTACATCAAAATGGTGCCGAAATTTCATATGCATATTTAATATTCAATAATACAAGAAGAGCATAACAAATGTAAGAGTCCTAATGAATCCGTTCCAATTAAAAAGCAACTAAGTAAAAAAATCTATTAAGAGAGATACATAAATCATCTCGTGTTTGTGTGAAGAATGTTTGATAGACCGGTAGGCAGCGACTCATGGTCATTGATGCCTTCAGTGTATGTCAGACTTGAACGCGAAGATCATCACTTACATTAGTGGCTTTTGTTTTGTTTATGGCGCAGGTACTGTTCGAGTCTTCTTTTTGTGCTCCTGCTTTTTCTGCCCTCGATTCGCCGCTGTTTTAATTGATTTAGGATCCATTTCCGGTCGTACAAGACTTGAATTGATGATGCACTTATCATACCTACGTCAAAGAGTGCCTAGAAGAAAACCAATTTGAAATTCCCGGTTTATTTTTACTTGTATTCTAGCTTTACGAGTAAGTTAAAAAAAACTTTCTATGAGATGCTCAGAGATTCGAAGCTTCAAATGAGCTTGGCGACGGCGCGGTTCCCAGTAGACAACTACCAGCAGCTGCGCTCGCGCGCGAAAATCCGTAGCTTTTTTTGATATATCTCGATGGAGTTTCATTTTCGCCCTCAGTCCTACGGCCAAGGGCTGCGCTCGCAAATCAAAACGGAGAAAAAGTTTGTATACTTGAAAATGATAATCCCCAAAACACTCGAGGCGACTCCCGCCCTTATCAAAATTGAAAATTGGCCTGTTCGTGTAAAAAAAAAAAAAATTGCTTCTGTACCCGACTTCATCCCATTCAGCGTCATATTGCGTAACGTCCGTCTGCGGCCGAGGAAGTGCTAAATAGACGTTGACCGTCCAACGTGACCATTTCCGGTGACACCACCTTAATCGGACAAAAATCTGATCAATCTGCTCCTAATAAAGAATCCATTCTTCCGAAACTACTGATCTAAATTATAGCCACCATTTTAAATAAATGCCAATGTTGGTTCGAATTTATGCTCGTTTGTATTGCAATTCAAATCGAGTCAGCTACTGAGCTGAACACGACTCACTCGAATAAAGAGCCACAGGAGTCATAAACAAAGCCCGCCTGATTAGGGAATAAATACGAGTCGAAACCAACTCATGGTGGTCCAAATCGATGAGACAATTCAATTAAAGGAGGTTCGTTTTTTATTTGGATTCATTGCCATTGTCGGAATCTTCTTAATTTTACTCCACTCAAGACTGCCCCCTATTGGCTTAATTACTTGTTTTGACTTAATCCCCTCATAAAGTATTCCCTCTATGATTATGTCTCTATAATCGTGGGTTTAAGAGTTTCAATTTTAAACCAGAGGAGTTTCGGCTAATAAGCCGTTGATATTGGAGATAGAAATGAGACTAAACATTCTTTTTTCGAAACACACAAACGACTTGAAGTGAAACGAGTTTACATCAAAAAGACTATTTATCGCGTTGTTAAGCACCGAGTACACGATCTTTAAAAATGAAAATTTATGGTACGTTCTAAATTAAGCTGTTGCACTTGATTAACTTCGTGTATTTTGACGAGTCCATTATAAATTGCGCCACCCGGTGTAATAAACATTTCGAACGAATTAAGAGAAGCGGTGGAAATTAAATTAGTGCTTGAATAATGCTTGGGAATGCTTAAACTCGGACTCTGCAAATGTACTGTACGCACCGCCCCATAATTTTTCATCATTCCCAACGGCCGGAGAAATCGACGGTCAGAAATCTGCCTAAAAAACCGTTTTACATAATAGGTAAGCCGATCTAATCTCATTGCACAATGGCATATGGAAAAAAGATCTGTTTACAAAAAATGTGGTCAGAACGCAGTGGTCAGCGCATTCATCTTTAGAAATTTGGACCATTCTTAAATTTCTTCGCATATCGAGGGATAACTCATTGTGTTAAGAATTTATTGATCGATCTTGCGTGAAATATGGCACAAAGAAGTCCGAAAGCCGAATTTTCTATTGTGCGTTTGTTGATGTTTATATTCAAGTGAGCTTGAATAATGCGTTTCTCGCATAAATGTCGTCAGTCTTGTAAGATGTAAAGATATAGCTTGTAACGTTAAAGATCGTGCTAAGATTAAAGAATGCCTTTGTCAACGGTCTCTTTTCTACCAGTTTCAAGTCAAGGTCTTCCTCGAATTTTTATCAAGACGTAAGTTCATCGATTAATCGTTATTTCACCCGATGGAATAATTAGATCATCGGGGTTATGTTTTAATTTTACCATGCCGTCGACTCGTAATGGGAAAGGACGACCCGAATCATCAACAGCGTCCGTAAAAAAGAAATTAAGTCCGTAAACAAACTTTTTAATTATAACGGCAAAAACTGCATCGGACAGTAATGGCCATTTTTTCGAATTTCAGTTTTAGCACTTTGTACTTTTTTCTGCATCCTAAACAATAAGGGTTTATTGGGCACCTATCCCTATTTCGGGTATACTTACTTCGGTGCGGTAATGATGTCCTTTTACGGGACGCGGTACAATCTAAATGCTAACTCAATACGTCGTAACTCGAATATTGAAAGTGTTCATATCTCACCAAAGCGGGACATGTGGGAGTTAAGAAGACTCGAAAAATTAATTTTTTAAATTGGAATCTCGCAATTAGCCTGTAAAAACTAGACAATTTCAAAACTTACTATTTTTTAAACTTTCTGGTGTAATTCGGTAATTTATCCCAGCACTTTCGCAGTGGCTTAGCCAGTATATTTTAGACAGAACACTTTGTCTACAAAATAGAATCGTTAACCAAAACGATCCCAGAACATTCATGGACATCGCGGGATGCCAATTGCTACGTATCACTCATTTAGTGCAAAATAGATGAGGATATAAGGACCCTCTGCAGACCCCATTTATTTTGTCGTTCGTTCTGTGCTCCAAAACAACGTCATTCCATAGATTGTGACCGAAAGTTGTTAAGCTGTAAAATGTACTCATACACTGTTAAAATTAGTAATAAACGCAAAATTTTACTTAATCTATCATAAATCCGAAGAAGCACAAACAAAGTTTAGAGCTATTTTCAAACTTTGGGGCTGGACACCTCGCTCATGAAGCTCCTCAGGGCCCAAGTTAATATGACAAATCTACCTTGCATCAAACAAGGAATGGCCCTGTTATGTATCGACATATTTTCAATTAACATCCTGTATACGTTCAACTCTGGAACATTCGGAGCAGCAAATGCCGTGAACATTTTTGATACGATAATCCCATTTATAGCACACGCGATTCCGGGACAATTGCACTTGCCAATGTACAACGGACATTATGGTTTTGAATACACTGCATGTACTACTTATCGTAAAAATAGGCGCACATTGAATTAATGCCTCAAATTCAACCAGAATTATTGTATGTATTTAGTTCTAGCAGTGGCTCAATTGTGTAGATTTCACATACAACCCCGTGCGTTAGATACGGGAAATGCTAGAACTGACAGCTATAACATACGTTCAATGTAGTGGAAACGTGCTTTTCCAGCAACACAATGCACGGCCACATATTGCTCGCATGACCATGGCTCAGCCATAACGTAGCATTGTTGATGCGCCTCCTTGGCCTCCACGCTCTCCTGATTTTTCCCCTATAGAAAACCTATGGGTCACGACGCAAGGAAGGGTTACTACACTGGAAAACCCTTGACGTACTTCAGTAGAGTTACGAAGTGCAGTTCAAGTTGCCTGGGATACAGCCACTGAAGGGGAAATCGACCATTTGCCTAGGAGCGTGCCCAGATGAGTCTCTGAGGGTGCAAATTCGCAAGGTGGCCATACACATCGTTCGAATTTTTAAGACTTTCTGGAATTTGATTCACTCGCAAGTTACATAATTTATTTTATTTAAGCGTTTTCATTATACATACAAAGTGTCATTAAAATACGCGAATTATTTTCAAATGTGGCAATTTTAGAATAAGCAGTATACTTGCACGAAATCACATATGCTTACATAATATGCAGGGTATTTCCTATGTACGGTACATAACTTCGGGAACGTATTCTACAGCTAAAATAAAGATAATTTTGTTATATAAACTATATGCCAAAAATGCTTCATTGCGAAAATACAGGGTGTGAAAATTTCTTTAAAAAATTATAATTTTTTACATATTTCCGAAACTACTTGAGACATTTTAATGAAATTTGAATAAAACAGGCAAGTACACAACAGAAGAAATTCATATCTTCATACAAGTATTTCTTTTTTTAAGAATAATTTTTAAAAAATGAAAAAAATTAGCTACGATGTTTTTTATTTATTTACTCGAAAACGGTGCGTCCTACGAAAAAAAGTCAAGAGACCTTTTTTGTCCACATCGACCATATAATTAAAAAAGGAACAAAATATTGAAAAAGAACAGTGGCGTGCTACATTTTTCCTTTAAAATATCCAGCAATTATCCTGCCCGCACGCCAATGGTTACACAACAGCCACTGTTTTTCGCGTAAAATACGCACCGTTGCTAACTCTCGAACCTTACAAAATTTCATTAAAATGTCTCAAGTAGTTTCGGAAATATTTAAAAAATTGTAATTTTTTTAAGAAATTTTCACACCCTGTACTTCCGCAACGAAGCATTTCTGGATTATAGTTTATATGACAAAATTACCTTTGTTTTAGCTGTAGAATGCGCTCCCGAAGTTAGGTACCGTACTTAGGAAACACCCTGTATATATTTTTACCATTCGGGCAGGTTTACGTTGGTGTAATTAAGGCTTTCCGAGTAGATCCTATTTTCAGTCACTTTACAGTATTTCTGTGACAATTAGCGCCGAACGTGCATGCTAAATTTGTGGCCTGTGACAGATCAAAACCCGAGATAATTCATTACAAGCAGCAATAATAATTATTAGAAAAGTTAATGAGAAACATGCTGTGCAAGAATCGAGGCAGCAGATGAGAAAAACGTTACATTAATGCACTGTTCAGGGGTTGCTAAATACTTTCATTGCTTGAGCAGCAGACCTGAAAATTGATGTTGCCTGCAAATTATCTGTGTTTATTCTCCAACTTCTGGTAAAAGTTGGAAACATTTCTGGGCACCAGACTACGGTAGTCGGGTTGCCGAGAAAACAAATCAAAACCGTTGTTCTGCTCGCTCTGTCCTTTGAGGCTCTAGGTGGTATCTAATTATACGTTTGTTTCTGTAATTGGAAAGGTCCAGTAGAAACAAATCTCCTTAAGAGGCGTAAAATTCAATTTCTGCCTCCCAAGACGATCTAATTGAAAACAATTTTTCAAGCTACTGGAACGACGTTTCTCATATTTGTTTTCGGAATTTCGGCGGAACAAAAAGAGGAGCCACCATCCGAAATTAGAGTCTTAATTAGTTCAATTTGGTATAGAGTTTTTTTGGGATTGTTTAAGGGGAGGAGGTCGACCTTGCAGGAAAATAATGTAAAGATAAGATATCGCAGATGTTCCTGACGTAATAATTTTATTTGTATTAGGTGCTTATGAGATTGCGACTGCTGACAAACGTGTCGCACCTCACAACAAACTAAACCGCAGTTTACTGTCCCAAGCTGAAGCATTGGCACGCTTATACCGGGAAACACAACTAATAAATTACACACAAAAACCAAAAATCCCCAGACAGTGCAAACACAATCATCAAATATTTAAAAGAGAGTTAAACTTTCGGTCTTTCATGCAAGACTTCCTTCGAGCGATAAGGGCAAAGTCAACATGGAGTAGAAATTTTGCATATCAGACACTTATTTTAGAATCAAAGGCAAAATTTATACGTCATAAAGTTGTTATTGCCCTGATTTCGTACGAAGGGAGAATGTTACTAAACAGTTTTGGAACGGGGCGAAATACGGGAGGCTGTAATTACAGGGACAGAGCCCGAAGGGCTGCGATCACCAAGGAGACTTGTGTCAGCACCGGTCGCGAGAACTGATGACCTCTTTTCCGTGGTGTAAGTTCTTCCTCGTTACTCTCAGTTCCCCTGACGATGTGAAAATTCCCCCAAAACTCGCCCAGTATCGAATGCTTGTCAGAAGGAGTTCAAGTGTCGAATTTAGATCAGAAAACACAAGGGCAAACGTTATTGAGTGCCTCGCGATAAGAGTGTTTACGTAAGGGTAAAGGTGTGAAGCCACGCGCCCCCTTGTTTGAATTCCAGCGTGGGTGGACGATTTTGTTTCCGCAAGACCTGTTGATATTCCTTGCTCAAGGTGCAACTTTAACACCGTTACCCTTTATAAGGGGGTCCCGGGAATGCAAATAGAGACAGGCGGAAGACCGAAGGACTTATTGTTAACTTTGACACCTAGCGGCGATAAGGCCGAGTTATGTAACATGGTTGGAAAAGCGTTAAATTGGGTTATTGACTGTAAGATTACGAGGTGCCGCTGAGTGGGTAACTCAATAAGTAAATTTTCAAAGTTAATCCCTTTAGGGCGAAAGTACCCTAACGACAAATGAGCTATATGACTGCGGCGGTTTTGTGGGGCTGCAGCTATGACAACCGAGAAATCGCGGCAACGTAAACCGTTTGAGGGTCAAATCAGGTGGTCAAGCATATCGATCTACCACATTCAGTCAGACTGACCGCAGTTTTAGCACCCGCATTCAAAATTTGCCGATTTTTCAGGCAGATTAGCCAGGACATTCAGCCATATAACACGGGTGATTTAAATTTCAGGGGCGCACTCGGGGTCGACTCATTCCCAGATGAGACGAATTCAGCGCGTTTGTGGAAGAAACGTCGGTAAAAAAAGCTTCACAAAAAATTGCTAGTTTTTATTGTACAAGATGTTTACGTTTTTTTTTACGTAAATTGCGAGTGAATCGCATAGTTTTTGTTTGGCGGCTCAAAGTTGCTCCTCGGGGTTTTTTGCCTGCGATAAACTCACCTAAAATCTCTGTTCCGAGCTGGTTGATAGATAGCGCCTCTTCTGTCTTAATGAGACACAAAAAGCCGATCTAACTATTTTATCAGCGCAGATAACTTCGATAACATTACGAATTCTCACGCCCTAAACTGTTCTACGCCGAAAGGGTATTTTGCAAAAAGTCGTAACTCTAACCGTTGTCGGAATAGTTTATATTCGATTTTTCGGTGTGCTGATTGGAACATCAATAAATAGTCAAAACTATACTAACGAGCAATTAGGTTCCTTAGCATGTTCCAGGTTTCCGAAGTGATTTCCATCCCCCGAAGTAACGTCTTGCGGTGGTTCCGGGGGGAACCACGGTGAAAAGAGGACAGGGGGTTTAGTCGGTCGGCGTGCCCTGGATTGGGACGTTAACCCGACGCAAAGGGGGTAAATAAGATCGCCAAGCCCCCAATGTCTGTTTGCAGATTCCCCTCAACCTCTATATACAAAGAGGTTTCCGGAGTGAGAGATACCCTATGGAGCGCAAGCAAGCAGCTTTGTATGACACAAGTTTCATTGAATCGACCTATTTTTACCTGTCGCACCAAATACTCATTTGCTCCATTCGTTCCGGGACACCCTGTACTTATCAACATTTATGACCCAAGCCCACAAGAATAAACTAACATCGCAAGGCTAAACCTAGGGATTAAAAATTTGACGTGTCGGAATTCTCCTCCATCTCGTTACTAACTTGATACCTGACCTTTCTGCCCTTCTGTTCTTCATGCAATATCTTAAAGCACAGCACTAATTATGCGTGCTATACTTAAGTTTCTTTTACGCCAACTCGGGTAGTTGTGGCTTTTCATCTTGCTGTCTTCAACTCTTCAGCTGAATAATGTGAGCACTGATAGGGCCCTAGGCCCGAGCTTATATTATATAAAACAGTGTCTCGAAGATTTGTAATTAAAATTGTTTTTTCTTCTCATGAAAGCGTAGGGAAAGAGGTTCGCCTCTTAAGGCCTTATCGGCGCGTTTCTTTTTTTCAAGGTAATTAAATTGTGATGGAGCATCGAGCCCTCTAAATGCGTTTATTAAATTTAATCCGATGAAAGGGTTGAAAGGGCCGATAATAGACCGCCACAAAAACTTTTTTCGACAAATTGATGACTACAAACTCGTTAGTGTTTTTTGGCCTACTTTTTCCATCAATAAGTGTTTTTATGTTTTTAAAAAGTTTTACGTGCATGATGGCTGAAATAAGGCTGCCCTGGCGAGATTTCATCTTATCAGTCACGAAATCGGCTCTCCAGGGATGGCTTGATGGATAGTCGGTAACGACATAAAGATTCGATTAAACAGATATTGATTAATTCCATGCGAAATTAATTTGACCCGGCCCCGAAAAATCCGGTAGCAAATTACCGACAATAACCAATGCATATCGGTAACGTAATGATCGCTTATGCATAAATATTTCATTAAAAAAATTACAAAAAGTCAGTAGGTATCAATCATAATTCGCGGTAACTCTGTTCGACGTAAATTATCCGATTCATCATGTTTATATATCGGTGGACCGTGAAATCTGTAAATAAGGTGCAGCCAAGGATCTTATGAAAATACCTCGGAATACAATATAATTGCAAAAAGATAGGGTTATTAGAGGGAACAAGAATGAAGTCCGAGGCCTTTTCAGCTAGAAGTCAAAGCTCACGCTGATTTCTTAGGTTTTTTTCTATTGCGGGGTTCGAGGTAGGCAGGTGTCAAGTTTTTGAGATAAATTTAATTTCAAACATTTCGTCGGTCACTTTGTCGAATTATCCCCGAAATCATCATAGTTCTTAATAAAATTGGGGAACCGCGCAACATCTGAAGAAGCTGAGGATACGCGTTTAGATGCGGTGATAGATCAAAAAAAATCTGACACTCCTAAGAAGCTCCAAGTGATTTGCGCAAAAAATTCCGAGGAACTCAGGACGATATGAAGGCATATACTTGATTATCCATAAATAAATTTGAAAAAAAAATCCCAAAGTCGCTACCTGAGCGAATTTTCTTTAACTCCTAAGGGAGCAAATCGTGCCACTCTGAAAAGGGACGGCGGCAGTTCTGGTGAACCTGGAACGTCCGGTCCTACCATACACCGTAACTTAGGTGACTCGCAAGACTCCTTTGCACAAATTTACACAACTTATTACCTAATTTAAACTCGATAAATCTCTAAGGTGATAACTATATGCTAACTACCACAGTCGAGACGGTACCCTGAGGTCTCTTACACTGGGTGGTAAATGGCCCCTAAAAATGAAAATTCAAATTTTATTGGACGAGATTAATATCAATCCTAATTACACAGGCCAGGGACGTTCCTAAGAATGATTATACTTTGTACCGTTAGAGACAGCCATTACCGATAAACTATCGGATATGGACGCCTCATCATATCGCAGCATCTCATCCGATATACGAGTAGAGCTAATACTCACCCGTTTATCATCGAGCTATGTCTAACATAATTATTACTAGATAAACGAGGGAATGGCCTAATAATGGTATCGTGGGAGTACGATGTTGAATGTCTAATATGTGAGAACTCTTAAGTGGTGAAAAAATGTGCCTGATTGCCTTGGATTTTATCTCAAAATGCCACCTCCAGCGTTTTACCACCCAAGACAAAAGCTCTCCAGGGTATTGGTCAATCATCTTATAATACCTAAGATTTGCAACCTCCCATCAACTAAACGAAAAAAAAAACCATCCCTCAAGTTTCCATAATTAACCCGCCGTGAATAGGCGTGAAAGAGCTCATTGTTTGGCGCTAAATGCCTCTAAACTAATCTTTAAGTGTCCGAGATTTGATCTTTGGCCCGATTCTTATGTTAATAAGCCACTGGTGTTTTTATTGTGAAGCCTAAAGATGAGCGCTATAAAATAATTAAGCTCCCAGCTTCGGTAATAGATCGATTGGTATCCGATAAGGTTCCAGCTTACGTGGAAATCGACCTATTTTCACACCTTTTGAGCCCTAAAGGATCAGATCGGAGATTAGTACGTCTGAAAGAAAAGATCGTTTGTTACAGTGCGATTTATAATTACAAAAGCTCAAATCATTAAAAGCTCCGGAGATCGATTTTGGTTCGACCGGATGTCGGGATGATGGTGTTGGTTTAAAGGGTTAGAGGGTATGATATATTAAGGTCGAAAGTGATTTCCCTAACTTAGGAGTGGTGGATCCCCGAGTTGTGTTGATTTTTATCTGTATATGACAGACGGCGTATGAAGACCTTGGGCTTAGAGTTATGGATGTATTTTTTTGGGTAAATCATGAAATTCTGGCAGCAAAAATTTTTAGAGCAAATCGACATGTTTTAAAATGTATATTTATTTTTTAATGCTCATTAAATCAGTCGTTCTCAATCACAACTAATGACACTAAATCACTGACGACGAGCTTTTCAAACTATCCGAACGAGCAGGAAATTTCTGGAATACCAATTCTTAAAAAAAGCCATATGGTTGTAGAACTATTCTTTATTTTCAAAACTGGTTAAAACGATCATTTTTCGTGTCAAAATACCGGGATTTAGGAACTCTTCTGACCTGTGATCTCAAAGCTCCAAGTACTTACGCTTGCCTGCATCTGTCTCACCTTTAATCCCACAGCTTCTCAAGAGGATAACGTGACTCCTGAATCTCTGATCCAGATATAGACCTTTCTCTTTAGGGTTTCCCACTCGGAAAGCTGAAGCCCTCTTAACACTAATTTTTGACTATACAGGATATTTCCTAAAATGTACAGCACGACTTTAAAGGGACATTTCGGGGGTTGAAATAAGGAAAAATGGGTCTTATGAACACACATAAGTACAGAACTGCCTCATTTTCGAAACACAGGGTATTAGGAAACAACCGTGTTTTTTTCGAAAGAGGTCGGCAGTCTCTTCGAAGGAAATTCGGATGGGCGCGTCTCAGTTGATAGTAATTTTAAACCGATTTTATGGATTTTTATAGCGTTCGTTGCAGTTATTTGAATTTTTTGAATTATATCAAGTTTGTTCAGAGACGTGCAAAAGTTTGGCTTTTAAATTTAATGTCGAAAGCGAAACGCGACATCAAAAAAGTATCAGGAGTCATAAAAGTTATATTCATATTTGCTTTATTGATAACGAAAATTGCAAAATCTCTTTGTGTACGATGAGTCGGTTGGAAAAATCGATCTAATATTGGAAAAAAAATTAAGTCGAAGCTAAAAAATGCAAAATTGAAAGCCCGAACATTTAAAGTGACCAAAGGTCGCATGAGAGGTGCAAAGAAAACCGACAGAGTCCAAAAGGTAATGAACGGAAAGCTAAGTCGACCTAATACGTAGTAGCGTTGAACTTTCACTTTTATCCCAATAGTGCACATTCAGACATTTCAGAATACCTTGTCCAACCATATGAAGGGCTTCTTCAGCTCTGTTAAACCCATTCTCATCCCAGTACGAAAACTCCAGAATTACTTCCAGGTAAATTAACTGTAGATGAAAATTTAACCTTTAACGCGAACTAAGTCTAGTTTCCTTCTAGTTGATTATCGACACGATTTGCCTTATGGGCCATCGATGGAAAAATTTCAAAAATCGTGTTCCATCACAAGTTTATCGACAAAATAAAATTTTCACAATGCAGTAGAAGTAAAAGTAAATTACGTTTCATCTCGTCATAATAAATTGGACACTCTCCTGAGGTGTCAGCATTAATTATAAATGGACAAAAACAACCCAATTCGCGTTTTTGTTTGTTCTGGTCAGATTAAAGACATCCTGAAGACTTGAGGCAACAATTCGAATGATTGATTCTTCCCCAGAAAATTGGGTTAATTTGGTCGGTGTTGGAGTTGAATGAATTCCAAATTGGGAAAAGTTGTTATTAAAAAATGTATCTCTTGAAGTCAAGGTTATACCTCACATGTAGGTTTCGGTAGACTTTAAATTGGTGACAATGAAACGCACAATGCACTAGAGACGGCTGCTTTGTATCCATTTAAAGGCCCTTTAGTGTCGTAATTCTCAAACCCTTTTCTGTGTCAAAGTATCAGTTTACAACTCCCATGGGAAGAAGTCGATTTTTAGTTGGAGATTGGTGTAAATTGATGACCAACAAAGCCGGACCAAAAATTCAATTTTTGCGCCAACTTTTTAATGGTGAACTTCACAAATTGGTTATGAATTTTAACTCAGTTAATCTCGAAACACCATTTCGATTTTAATTTATTTCAGTTGATTAGACGGTTATTCATGAATATGAAAAAGCTTATACAGGTGCGCCAAAATGAAAAATTCACCCATATCTTCCCTTTTCCCGCGCAAAGACCCTTATGTAATATATAGCCAATAATCAATTGATCCCTCGGCTCTGTCGTAAAATTTCTTCTGGTTTTTGTGCCTTTGTGTGCCTTAACTGACTGGCATTGTGTATACCTTTAAAGTTTTACACCTGAGTTGCACAAGATCCTTGAATTCCAGGAACTGAGGATATTTAAAAGCATTTAGGGAAGCTCCAGGTCAGAAACCCTGATTTAAAGGCTCTTATGCAAATATTACAGTCGATTTACCGGAATCATGTACCTCATTACCGATACTTAATGCTTGACGTAATTTTACAAAAGTACGAGCTAGATATATTAAGATGCATGTCGCGCAGACAAAACCAGTCTTAACTGCTCCCGATTTCCTATAAAAACAAGCTCAGACTGAGGCAGTAACTCTTCGAAATATTAAACGAATTTAGGCCCAAATAAGCTCATATACTAATCAAGGCAACTGAAATCACTTCCCCTATGAAGTGGCCGGTATTTTGCTGAATAATATCGTTGATGAGATTCGCCCCTTGAATTTAAATACAACTCATTTAAAATATAACGGATCTCTTGCAGAAATGAATCCTTAATCATCCAGTATTAAGTGGTGTCTTGTGGAGGGCGAAATTACAAGACAAGGGAAAGATGATTAATAGAGGTTGCTAATTTTGTATAATTAAGATTATTTTCAAGGTTGCTCTATCGGAGGGATTGTATTTCTATGATTTTTAACAGGACCGAAAAATACTGTTTGGTGCTTTAAAAAAAATTGAAAAAGACCCTGACGCTCGCTCCTGGAGGGCATAAGTCACGATCGTGATGAAATGAGCAAAACATCAGAATAGTTCTAGAATATTCAGCATATTTAAAATTTTGAGACGTCACCCTAATGTGGCGCAAATCTACTGCCATCACCTATTTCTGAATCTTCTGGCCATTTCGTTAAACCTTGTCTCAAAGGTAAGATTCCAGGTAGAATATTTGTTCATATATTATAGCTAGGAAATACAAGGCAAACGAGACTACCCCCTACCCTACCTACTTCCTTTTCTCTTCCACCACTCTATTAGAATATTTCCAAAATTTTTTTTGCTCGTTTCTTTTCTTTGCATTTTACGAATGATTATTTATGCATAGATGTAAGTGGTTTTGCCACAAGGGCAGACAAATCATAGCGTGGACAGCCTCTTCCCTTGGAAATATATCACACATAGCAGGTACAATATCAGGCTCAATGAAACAATTGGGGGTAAAATTGAATACAGAAAATATCATATATAAAATTCCTTGCGAATGTGAGAAATTTCATATTGGCAAAACCTTCATAAATCAGAATTTTTGCGCCGAATTCATTTATTAAATTTGTGCCGAAATCATATTAAAATAAGATGTTTTCATGAGTTGCCTCCTTTGACAATGGCCAGAAAATTAAGTGAGACGATCGTTGCATCATTACCAAGAAATCATTATCAGAAAATTAAAAAACAAAGAACATTCATATATTTTCTTTAATAAAAACCGATGTGTGGCCTCTTGTTCATTAAGCATGGATAACACTCGGTTAGCTATGCTTGAACAAGAGGTCAATCTCGGACGCATGAACAGAAACTAAACACTAACAAATACCTCTTAGTTAATCATCAACACTAATAATGTTTTTTGAGACAGGTTGAATTAAGTAGAATGATCCAAGTCCAATACCTCAAATTAACCTTTTAAAATTATTACTTAACTCGAGATCAAGCGACTGTTATTCTTCAACATTTAAGAACAGGAATTTTTATGTATATTATTATTTAGAAGTGTTTTATACATTTTACGTATCCACAATCCATACACTTTCGTTTCGTTAATTTTCGCTTTTTAATCATTTTTCCCTCGGTCCTGAAGATGGTGACACATACATGATCGAAACGTCAACAAGTTTTCGTCCGAGTCCTTTGTAAAGGGTGAATTTCGTTACGAGTTAGTTTTAACTGAGAATTGGGGGCATTTGTCCTGCCCCAACAACCTCTACTTATCCGTGAGGCGTTATGCCCAAACAATATAGGAGAAACAACGAAATAAAATTGATTCTGTTGATTTTTGATTAAAAAAAAATTAAGTGAAAAAGAATTTACTTCAACTAAACAAATATTGATGAAAACAAATTTTTAGACATTTCTAAACGATTTTTGTTAGTCTGGGGGAGAAGCGAACAATAAAACAGACACAATTTCAGCGCGACTAATCATCTCCCCATGTACAGGGTGGCCAACTTTCGATGTTTATATAATGGGATTTCGTTAAAAGTAGAAGAAAAGCGATCGAAATATTCTGGATGTGTTTTTTGGAAGCAAGTTAAATGGGACAAACTTTCAAAAACTCCTTTTTCCCCAACCTTGCCCTAAAAAAAATATCAGCAATGTACTATTTAATTCTTATCACAAATTTTTCCTGAGACCCCCTATACATCATAAGCCTCGAAGTTCAGCCACCCATCATTTACATCTTAAATAAGTAGTAATCCTCGTTCTAGCCAGCATTAGCGCCAGGTAGGTACAACAATGTTTATATATGAGAACAGTAGGCAGGAACCCGACACCTACCGCGGCATTTCAACAATAAACAATCCTGATCGGCCGGTCGGCTAGTTGGTTACAATGTAAAAGAGGCAGGTGAACGAATGGGCTTTGGTACCGCCGCCAAGTACTTCAAGTACCAATCGGTGCGCTATTGGTCGCCGGTTCTCCCGTACAAAACCTAGAAGACCGCAATGGCACGAGACCGCGACCCGACACGACTGTTCGTCAATTGCCCTGGGTGTTTACAGTTGTTCGACCAAGCACAATTTGGCAATTTTTCCACTCGTTCCTGCAAAACTACCGTACTGGGCGTTCCTTCATTTTATCTAATTGAATACCTACCTGAAAATGGAAGGAAAAATAAACGTAAGTGGAATTTACTCGTGACATTTTCAGTGAAAAAAATACTTCCCTAAGAAGCACTCGAACTTTACTGGCCCATAAGCTAATACCCACAAAAGCGATGGTCATTCACTGATTTTTAATATTTAAAGGTCCCATCGACTTTTGCCGATGTCCACCAGGCCGAAAAATCACTACCAGAGGTGACGAAGCGTGGCGAAGAGCTAAACTCCGGATCCTTGTTTTGTGAAAAAACGCCGAAGCGTGAAAATCACTTTTCGAGAGCATTTTTGTTCTGGGAATCAATATTGTTTCTCTGCGGTTTGGTTTTTTCGACTTGAAAAAAAACTACAGGAAAATGGGGCAGGTAAATACGCAATTAAATGGACCAACAGGCAGGAGGAATTAAACGTATTTGATCGGAAAAGGTAGTTAAATCGTATGCGGAGTTACTTGAAATAATGTGAAAAATACTAGATTGGAAATGGCCATGGCATACTGAACCGCTACCATTAAGGTCTATCGCTAGCTACTATAATGCTGTTTTTATTTTGGAATTTTGAGTGCCAATGTTACTAATACTTTGTAACAAATGTGAAAAGCTCTCAATCCACAGAATCAAAATGAAACACTAGCACACACCCTCACAAATCATGCCGAATCCACTTAACAAACGCGCCTTGAATTATACATAAGCGCCTTAAAACGGCTTTAAAAGTGACACCCAATGGGCAGTAAATATTCTATTAATTTCCATAAGAATCTTCTTTCTACTAGTACCGAAAAGCAAACATAATCAAGCTCAGGCACGCCCATACACATTAATGACGACGTCTTATTTATTCGTTTAGGAATCAATTTTTGAAAGGGAAACTATTCCTTTTTTAGCATTAGATGAAGTCCATTTGGGGCTTGTTCTTGGGCGGTATACAACGACTCAAGAAACAATTTAAAGTCTACGCTAGACCCTAAAGGGTCTTTACAGGCAAAGTGTAAAAATAAATAATAAATATTTTACTTTAGCAATAATGCTTTAATGCTGACCCAAAACCGATTCGAGCCCTAAAACAACGCCCATTTGCGAAGATTTTCATCTCCCAATTCTGCTTTTAAAACCAGCTTTAATGCATGACATATTCTTATTACCGTCTATAAAATCTCTTTAAAACAGGCACTCCTGCCGATAAACTTAACAAGTTAATATTTGAAGTTTTTCTGCGGAACTGTAATGAGTCAGACAAAGAGCGACTTATGAAGAAAACGTTGTACGCGAGAGAGACGGAGAGTGGCATGTGTTTATAATTGCGTTTCTTTCTGGGTACTTTCCTAGTTATTGTAGTTAATAGGGGATCTACAGAATGCACAATAAAAGCCAAAAATTAAAGGGAAACATACTTTTAATATTTAAAACGGGACATTTCAATTGTAGGATTGTTGTAATGATACAAGTTTCAGCATTCTTTGGTTTTTATTTATTTCCTTTATTCAACTCAGCAGTCCTATCCTTGTGAAACTATACGAGGTACGACAAATTCAAAGGAACCACTCCCGGCCAGATGTGGACACACCAAGGATGTCTTGCTCGAGGATGAAGATCGAGGAAGATGGGATGGTTCACCATAGTTTCTTCTCTTGTCGCATAAAAGCTCTATTTTCTGTGAGGAATTGCATTGTAGCGTTTGTTTCAAGTTCATCCGTCTAGAGTCAAGCAGATGAGTCTCTTACACAGTTTCTGCAATAGATTGGGTCAGTGCAGATGCAAAAATGGTTTTAAATTGCGTTTGCATACACTACCAGGATTGAAAAATGGTTTTCTCGGTGTCCTAAGGATTATTTGTAGAAGGCGATAATGAGGTTTTGCGGTCTTAAAATTGGTTTTAAAAATGGTGTTGGAAACCTTTTTAAACGGACCCTTCGGTGCGTGCTTTGTGGTGATACTGAACTACCATCCTTGTGATAAAAGATCTGTTAGTTTATGCATATTTAACATTGAAATACTTACTCGTTCTTGCTTATTATGGGGAAATTTGGCGCTTGCGAAGAATCGTTTAGTTTATTTACACGTCACGTGCGGTTAGACTTAAGTGCGTTACGGCCTTGCACCTGACTTAATCCGGCCCTGTAATACTAAGAACTGCCCATTGGATCAACAAAATAAATTTACACTTTTACATGCTGGTCTATTTGTAGGCGCTTTGTGTTCATGAATGGGTGCGAGGTGTCAACTGTATTCTCTTTTCGGTTGCCCATGGATTCACTTTTCATCTTCGAACAATGCGGTCTCACGCCTCACTTTCAATAAATGCAATTAAAGGGCATTCTTTCGGGGCCCCTCCATTCTCTTGCATATAAGTGATGTTCGTCCTGGCCCTTTCAAAAATTTACGGATTTTTTTCGGGAAGCATTCCATCAATCGGCTCAACTGAAGTTGCAACGCTAAACAAAACCTATCGGTCTTGGGTGTTTTGGAAGAATGGGGATTACAAATGGAGTTTAACGACTTTATGGAGGTTTCGAGTGGGCCTATTCGAATATCTTTAAAATGTTATTGACAAAAATTGGGACAATAAATGGAAAGGAAGATCAGCTGTGGTTGGCTTAAGGTTGGTGTCACTGACTTAAAATTGAGAGAAGAATGATACGAAGGAGACTGTCGATGATTATTTTATTTCGACATCGAACCTGAAAATCAAAAGCTCACATTAACAAGATGTTGTTCCGAGAAAAGCGGCACGTTTTCAAAAAACGGCCCAATATAAATTCGCTTAATACTGAGTGATAATATCTGCTGATTGGCTCTGCGGCAATGTTCAATGGTTCTTTGATCTTTTTTCAAACGATAACATCACTAAACACTCAAAACCTTAATAAATTAATATAAAATGAATTTTATTGTCTTTAGCCGCAGTTTTAACTTAAAGGTGTATCGATTATTGTGCCTCGGAAACAATAATTCCGCTCGTTTATGACAAATTATGACAACAAAAAAATCCATGATTCTCAAGCGGCAGTGATTTCCTTAATACATCAAGGCTTCGAGTCTAGCAATAATGATGTTTCGTAGATAAGTGTAGTACGTGGCATAAAAGTGTACAAAGTGTTTACATTTTGGATCACCACAATACAGTTTATTCATGACGCTCCTGCAGCTGTGTCTATATACACTGACTTGTTCGATTTATTTTTAAAAAATCCCTCTTTGTTGAACCTTTGATAAAGGAATGTAGTTGTTGAGGTATTAAGCTGCGAACGCCAATAAATATATTTTGAAGAAAAATTACAGTAAAAGTTTTTAAAGTCTCTTTAAGATCGTAGTCGCGATACGACCAATTTATAATGGCAATAAAAAATATACAGGCAATTCAAAATGAAGTGGTCAAGTGGCATACTGAGCTTTATGCAGCAGTTTGTTATGGCATTTTATACAGTGTAACTTTGAGACGGCTTGATAAAGGCCATTAAACGGTTTAATAAGTTGGCAAGTGACAGGAAAACACTCCACTTACAAGACAACAATCTTAGCTTAACTTGTATGCTTTAAACTATTAAGTAAAGACGATTCAATGCGACAAATATATTACTTTACTTTATGCCGATCTTACAACAATAAAAATGAAGCTTTAAACTTTGTGCCCGACATAAAAGTATTTAATTGTAAATGTGAAATGATGATGACTTGTTAACTATATAGCATTCAATTGAAATGATATTGGCTAATGACACTCTTGGTCCTATGGTCAATACAATCAAGCGATTGTAATCTCCTTTGTGTCAACGCAAACTGGAAGCGATCATAGAGATCATAACAAAATGGAGAAATAGTACCATTACGATAAGAACGTTTAAAGTTCTGGGGCTAACACATCAAGGAGCTTTATCTAGAAAGGAGCTTTCACGGAAGCCAAGAACGGAGCCGCTACTGGCCTTCACTTCAACAAGTACCTACCTACCCACCAACCAGATTATCATGTGATAGTGTTACCGGGGTTATAATTTAAAACGCTAAATATGGATTTGACACTTGATATGTGTTACGCAGTTACCATGATCGATTGACAAGTTGCTCTGACGTGGATTTGACAATTTTTTTCAAAATTATTGAATATGTTCGGGTGACCTGAAAATAAATCTCTGGGCATATTTTGGAACTCTGAATGAATTGAAGCATGATTTTGGATTTAGGTAATCTAAATTAACGTAAAGGTGGATTTGTCGATGGGAGTCGATTGGTGAAAGGATGGGAGAGATGAGAAAATTTATTGATTCGGGGGAAAAATTCATACTTCAGAAACAAGTTTCATGGCAGGTTGGCCGCAGCAACGTGGGAGGCGAGCTTTCGAAATAGGTTAAACTAACCTAAATAAGAAAGTGATGATTGAAATGTTGACAATTTTTCGAATTTATGAATAATTCCCTACAAAGTAATGCCACATTAAGCGGTCTTCTTTAGGGTAACACTCTGGTCTGGTAATCAAAAAGCAGAAATTTTTAACACGTTTTTAAAATATCCGGGTGGGGCATAGACAAAGGGGATATTTTTCATATCCACATATGCGCATTAAATTTGCAAAAATTAATACAACCGGAGATATTTGCTTCTCAACGGCTTGAGGTTTTCGAGTAAAATTTTGGCAAACTTGGTATAGGTAACTTCCATCATTCGAAGCTCATAAAGTTTCGCAAAATTTTATAATATCCATAGTTATTTGAGTATAATAACATTTTACCAGGTCTTCCTTGATTGAGAACTTAGGACTGAAAGTTAGCTAATCTAAAAAAAATTTTGTACGAATTTCGCTTTAGTACCATTCTCCTCTAATTGAAATCTAAATTTGATGTTGTAATCGTTTAAAATGCAAATGTGACCTCTACGGTGTCATTTATATGCGCTACTCACCGTGGGGATCTCGAAAACGGTAGAGGACATTAAAGATAAGTCATCAAACTCCGTTTAAAATTCAGCGTTGAAAATACGCACTTATATGGGTTATAACTTTTTTAAAAGGCCTTGACCTTTCGCCCAGCCCTATGTATCACATTGTGTATTAAGTACATAGAGAATTTTTTTGTTAAAAAATTTTTCCTAAGATGAGTAAAATAGCAGGTACTCAGCTTAATTTTTTTTAGGAAACAATTGATTTAAAGGTCAATAAAGATGTGACTATAATTAAAAATTCTTCACATTAAACGTTCGAGAATTCCTCCTGTCAGCCTTTGCTAAACATTTCGCGTTTGATAAATTTACACTATCAATTTAACCCACATGGTATCTCTTACGGCTTTGAAAATCCCAATAATGGTCAGAGATTTTGAATAACCTTGTTAATATCTTAGAAATTTCTTAATAACGAACATCCTTGAATACCTACTATCCAAATTTGAAGACCTGGTTTTAATCATGAATTTCACATGTGCTCTATACAAATGTGGTGAAATATTTATATTGACATCCTTAATTTTTTATTCGATTTTAACGACGTTCACTATTCTCCATGATATTCACATAAATAGTAAAGGTCAGTTTTTAAATATCAATGTTAAGTTCTCGCAATCAGATTAAAATTCTTCTTTGTGGAAGGGTACATTGTGGTGGTATAAAAAGCCTAAAAAGATAACCACGTTTATCTAGTCGAATTTAGCTCACAAAAGCAAATCAATCGAAACACAATGAAACTTGTATGTAACATTATCAAATAAAAAATTTAAATTAATAATAAAATTTTCAGATCCTGGCATTGACTGCTCTTGTCGCTGTAGCTGTAGCTGTTCCAGTTTCTGAGGACTCTGAAGCAGTTGTTCTAAAGAGCGATGCAGATGTAGCACCAGATGCCTATAACTATGCGTAAGTCTCTAATCATTCACAAACTAACTACTTTTAACTACTTACTTGTTATTGATCTAGATACGAAACCAGCAATGGAATCTCTGCCGATGAACATGGAGAACTGAAAAATGCTGACACTGAAGGTGAATCTCTGGCTGTCCAGGGACAGTTTAAATACACCGGTCCTGATGGCGTGGTGTACCAACTGAACTATGTGGCCGATGAAAATGGATTCCAGCCTTCAGGCGCTCATTTACCTGTACCCTCTTAAGCTGACAATGTAAATATGGCCAAAAGTAGTAATAAGATAAAAAGAAAATGTAAATTAATAATATAAAAAATTAATAGTGAAGTATATGTAGTTTGATTTGTGGAGGTAATGCGGATGACTGCTTATATCAGATAATCTTGTTAACAATATCTGAAAATGCGAATATGCTGGATGTGGTATAATATAGGAGCATTTCATCATTCTCTACTATGGATTAGGGATATAGTGAGTCATCAATCTACAACAGAAACGGGCCCAAAATTTTAAATTGGTAACGACAGTGATGACTAAATTTTGAAACTAATTTCCTTAAAAGTTGGTAATGCAGTGAAAGTCTAATAAAACGAAGGTGGGAGTGAAAAGAGCCGCTCTATCTGGTAGTCGCTATATCAAGACTTGTTTTTTTATGATTAATAAAACATTGAAAAAAACATAGAAATTTGTTTAAAAAATTATAATAAATGAATAACAAAACGTAAATAATTTAATATGACTTCTACTTTACCTACAGGACGTTTAAAAAAGACGCGTCGATATGTAAGGGGGTGATTTTTTTTATCATTTTATAATAAAACGTGAATACAAGTGTCGGTCTGGAAATGTATTGTTTCCAAGATACAGGGTGTTAATTTTTTGTTTAATCAGTTTTTGAAAAATCATTTAAATATCTTTTGACTCGTTTTTTTAAAAATTTGGTAGCGTGGTGTGTAGCACTAAGGGGCTGATTTAGCTCTAACTGGATTAAAATTATTATGTCCAGTTGCGCCAGGGAGAACACCTTAATCAAATTAATTGACAAAAGGATGTATGTCACTGACTTTAATAAAATTTCGATATTTTTTTGAGATGAAGCAACTAAAAATATAACTTTTTTTGTCTCTTGAATTTTCGTCGTATCGTGCTTCGTTTACAAGATAGAAAATAAAAGCCATTTTATTGCACGTCCATTTATCATACAAAAACATTTTCAAAGAAATCGAGAGTTTATTCTCTTATTCCTTAAAAATATTTTGTGCTTCGATGAGTTTTAAAGAGTTTTAAAATTCGATCTAAAGATATTTGAATTATTTTTCAAAAACTGATTAAACAAAATATTAACACCCTGTATCTTGGAAACAATTCATTTCCGGACTTACGTTTATGGGAAGTTTTTTTCATAAAGTGACCTGAGCAATCACCTCGTTAAATATTGCTGCGTCTTATTTAAACACCGTGGATATGTGCATTTATGTATTTATTGTAAAAACACATGATTTGTTCAAATATTCTGTAATTCTGTTTGATTTTCGCAATGTAAGTTAAAATAATTTAATTCAATTTTTTCCTCAATGGAACTGATGTCACTCAAAGGCCTTTTGCCGCTGGAATAACTGTGCAGCACAAAACCGTTCAGGAATTTTATAGCTTGGGAGGATTCTACAATTGATGGTGGCTTAAAATCTTCATCACTTTCACCTTAGATTCCTGGAATGGCGAACCACTTCGGTGATTTAGTTCTCAGTCTCTAGTGTTGCTGATGGCTTGAGATTTTCTACCGCTGTGCGCCAGCGCGATGGTTAAACCTGGAGCAAAAACTGGTAAAAAACTGAAAATTTCGAATCGCAATTAACCGAAAACTCGTGCCGATATGAAGGAAAATTTCCTCGCCGTTTATCAATCATGGAGAAATGTGACTGCAATGAATGATAGGAGGAGCGGCAAGAATTTTCTTTGCGTCTTGCGTGGTGCCGTCTTGTTCGTCATTCAACGATTTGTCGCCGTTCCTATATCGTCGAAGGTCCGAAAAACCTTTGACAGGTCCTTTTGTAGACATCCTTCCATAGAAGCCGTAAAAGGAAGGCACAAACTTGCGGTTTTTTTGATCGACGAAAAACGGCCTGACTGCATCGTTACGCGATATTTGAATTCTAGGACGCAGCATTGACATGCAAAAGAGCACGAAGAACAAACAACTTTATACGATCAGGGATCATTGCCAGAAAACGAGCTCATGTTTAAATACATGGTTCTGCTTAAAATGTCACAAATTGTCCAAACAAGCACCTAAATGAGTTGTCATCGATTCGACCACGAACATCTAGATAAACAGCCTCAAGTATAGGTGGTCCAAAAAGAAAACAATTGTTAAAAATCCATCAGCAAGGGCAGATGCACTTTTGCAGAATTCCGAAAACTCTTCGAGATTTTGCCAGTAGTTAAAATTTATTTTCGTTTGAGATTGAAGCTCGATACGCACGGCATGGGACGTGTGGCAGATTTATTTTGTTAGTAATCTAAGATGGTCGAGGGTTGGCCTGTAAATAAATGCAAGTGCAACAGCTTCTGCCAGATTTTGTTTTGACAATGTCAATTAACCATGATCATCTTGTTTTTCTTCTTGGTACAATCGCAGGCAAAGGATTCCTTACGAGGAAATTTCAAGTGACGGCGAGCGTTATGCTCTTTGTCCCCCAAGGCGGAAACGACACTATTCCCACACATTTCAAAGGATCTGATTACAAACTCATAAATTTCATTTTCCGTGAGGATATTATTATAAACCGTTTTTTAAAAGAGGTAAAGACGATTTATTGCTGTCCCCGGCATATTGTCTTCTTTCTTAAAGAGCCAGTTATCTGTCATCAAAGGGATTTTTAAGAGGATTTAGGGATCTGTGTAAGCTGACGCTGCTGCTTCTCATTAACACGAAGTATATTTCAACGGAAGGGAAGTTTCTTGCCCGAAAAGGCATAATCGTAATTTAAATCGGCCGTACCTGCAGCCAAAAAGCAATCACGTCTCGTGACATGTTATTTCGACTTATGCATTTTGCCACCCCATAACGCCCAGTTTGTTGACAAAATAATTTCATACTTCAGCGAGCAGAAAATTAATTTTTTTCTCACTTCCTTTCAGAAACTGGGACTTCCTTTGCAAATTGCCTCCCGTGAGCCAAACCGAAGATTAAGTTGCCTGCAATACACACATATCGAACACTTTCAGACCACATGTCAGAATTTGAGAACCATGCTACAATGGTGTACTAATCGTTCTTTTATACGTAGACCCATATTTCTTCCATTCAAAAGTCTTTATTAGAATTTTCAATGCTTTGTGGCAACCCTTTAAGTTAGATGACTTTCAAATTTTAAACCAGGAATTGTAGAAATTTTTAGGCAGACCGTACCGAGATATTAATCTTGGTATTGATTGTTCTGTTTACTTTGCTTCTATAATAAATCACATGTAATTTTGATAATCATTGATGATTGAGATGTGACTTCTATGGCAATTTGATGGAATAGATTTTTATCGGCTCGGGTCTAAATACTGGAGGATGTCTTTTATCATAATTAGAGGTCATCATCGGTCTTCCACAACAATTTGTGTCGGTACGTTGGTAAGTTTTAAGATCCAAATCTATCCTTTATTCTTTTATAATAGAAATAATGCACACCACGACGGGATATTTTGTGCCCCTGAAACTAGTCAAAGCTGAAAAAACTTTAGTCCCGTTCCCGAATCTAGAATATCAGCGAATTTATTAAATATCCAGAAAGCCCAAAGTCATCATTTGGGGCTACAAAACTCAGAACGACGAACGTGTGAGATCGCGTCATTTAGGGCTACTGGTGTTCTCAAATCTAGCGAACGGTTAGCGTCACGGGCGTGGTTAAATTTCACTATTAAAAATGTTATGCAAAATTCTGCGATATTAATTTTAACGATTAAAATTAAAAATTGCCGAATTTCTTTCACATCTTTAGAAAGTAAAATGTCAGCATTTTACATTTTACAAAATTAGAGGAAATTTTCAAAAATTTCATGAATTTTTCACAAAAAGCACTGAGACTCTGCCTGTTATGTGATACAAGCGAAGAGTGGAGAAGATGCGGGTTTTCAGCTTCTTAACTTCGAAAACACGCAATTCTAAAAAAATTCGTACGGAAATCCGAAAAGACATAATTTGAAAAATTATTTCGAAATTCAAAGATCTGGACGACTTACTGAAAATTTAGAAAAAAATTAATCGATGTTACGACATACGGAAAACCTGAGATATTAGATCTACTGGAAAGTTCTGTCCGCTTGCGATGAAGAAAATTATACAGTTCCTGATCCATCTAACAATATTTCCTGTACGATATAATTTCCATTAGTGGTTATGACTCCTTGCCAGCGTGATGGCAATTTGAAATCCCATTTTTGAAGTCTTCCGAGACGAAAAACTCAAGAAGTGCTGTTTTGACATCTTCTTCATTTTTGAACTTTCTCCCGCCAAAAAATTTTGCAAAGAGTGAGAATCAGAGGGTGCAAAGTCTGGGGAGTATGGTGGATGCGAGAGAACTTCGATCACAGGATTTTCTGGCGAGTCGCCAAAGCTGCATGCGGTCTGGCATTGTCATGGTGCAATATGATTTGCTTCCTGTTGAACGTTGCCGGCCTCTTTCTTTGAGTGCTCCCTTTAACTCATCCATTTGTCGGCAGTATTTCTCCGAGTCGAGCTTTTCGTTGGGTTTCAAAAGCTCGTAATGGATTGGTCCTTGGATGTCCCACCATATACTCGGCTTTCTCTTTTCAACGCTCAATCCAGGTTCAGGAGCGGAGGGGATAAGTTGTCCGAAATTACAAAACGCTCTTTTCCTTACAAAGTTTTCATACGTAATCCACTTTTCATCACCAGTTATCATACGGTTCACTTTTGTTCCGAGCAAGCAGAGACGCGCATATGACGATGCGGTCATGCACATTTTTTTAACTCAGCTCATGAGGCACCCGTCTGGAATATCGATAGACCAATCCTAGCTTCCGAATATGGTCTGAAATGGTTTGTTGAGCTGAGTTAAGTTTCTCCGCGATATTGTCAATTCTTGGCGTATCGTGGTCTTTACAATATCGTCATCAATTAGAGATGACCACCCAGAGCGTGCCTTATCACCAGGATCGAAATCACCTGCTTCAAATTTTTCGAACCATCTCCTACATGTCCTTTCTGAAACAGCATCTCCTCCAAAAACTTTCACTAAATTTCGACACGCTTCGGTAGCACTTCTACCCTGTTGGAATTCACTCAACATGCAGTGCCTCAAGTGAACTTTATTAGTGCTCACGTTTTCACGATCGCGTCTAGCTTAATAATGCCATGAGGTATCTTTACTCTAGTTAATTTCGAAGGGAACATGTATGTACGTGCAGTTATAAAGAAACACGGCTATATATGGCTCGAAAGAGTACGAGTATACATGTTTAAACTTGAAACGAAATTATCGGACAGAACTCTCCGGTAGACCTAATCTTTAATGCATAATACTGTGCGTTTGAGGCGTTACTAAGAAGTCTCTACAAGGTTCTCCCGAAAATATTTGTAAATATAGATGAAAGAGGCGAAAACTGAAAAAATATTGTTGACATTCCTGATCTTAAAACTAAAGAGAAAACACTAGAAATTCGCCAAAAGTGCTTTTCCGATATCCAATCACATCGAGATGTTGTCTATAGCACAGCCCTCAGCCTAAATGTAGAACTGTGCTTAAGGCCTTGCGAAGAAGGATGCGCAGACTGCATGTGAAGTTCAGGCAAAATCGCAATAACGTATTGATAGTCTTCATTTTATAGTCAATAATAGATTATTTCTCAGGATTCCAATGGTCAGCCGCGCGTTAGGGAACACTAAATCAGATCCCCGAGTATAATATGCGCATTAATATTATTGATCAAAATTCCTAAACCCAACAAACCCCATAGGTGTCCATTCTAATGTAATTCATATCAGTTCTTATGGGCAAAGCATATCAAATCGACGGCCAGGCTAATAAAATAAAAATTTCACACCTTTAAATTTACAACGTATTTCCATTTTGAATATACATTTCTCACACCTCCCCAACCGAGACTTTTGACTTGATTTTATTTATTTCTTGAAAAATCTTTAAGGAATATGCACCTTCCCCCTTTGGTTTCGTTACATCTTTATCGACGAACAGGGAGCTATTAAGGTTACAAACTACCCAGATTACACAAGCACGTATTTCGGGGTGCTGTTTAGAAGGACTATCGAAGAAAATCCAGCATAAACATATGACTGCTATTTAAGATAATTAACATAATCTCCGGCTCTATTGACAAAAAGCCCCTCGTTATCCAGCAGTTGCCCCAATCTGGCTCCTAATCTTATACCCCTGATATGTGTATCACACCATAAAACAATACAATATACACCGTCGGCGCCGGACTAACGACAAAGACCACATATCTAAAATATAAACAAAGGAAATCTCTCGGATCTCTTTCAGAAACCGACCCTTACTGCCTAGATTAAGGACCGAATCTATCACTCTCATAATTTCTTCAGATAAATGGCATCAGAAATCCAACAGACTGTGCATAAAGGGCATGCTTGGGCCGAAATAAAGGCGATTTCTTAGACTTTTAGTACCTTTTGCATATTCATGTCCCGTTTAAGTGCCCTTTTTGTGATGCTGTTTAATCTATTGTCTAGGGAGAGTTGTTGATTGTTGGATTGATGGATGGTCGGTGGGTCCTCAAATTAAGGCTGTTATAGCTCATGCTGATTTGAAATCACCGAAGAGCTATCAGAGTTCGGTCAAATAGGCTTTAATTTGCCTATATAACGTTGCACTGTGCAAATGGCGGGATCGAAGGCCAAAACGAAGTTGAAACCACCAACTGGGCGAAACACAACCAAAAGCTTTTATTGCGGATAACATGTACTGTACCATTTTTCCAAACCAATTTATCTAATTAATCTTAATGATCCACAGTCGAATCATTATAACTTTGCGTGAACACCATCAACACATCGCCATTAATATTCATTCATACGATGCAATCAATGGTTGTTTCAGTGTCGTCGACAAAGTATCCATTATTAATTATTATTTTATTGACAAAGACAACTCTCAGAGGATTCCGATGAGAAACTTGAGTTGCATCATAGCGCTATACGCTCTTACGGTACCCACTTCAAAATTATAACAGCGAAAAAAATAATGATTGCACTTCATCGGTACTACTTCATTTTTCATATGTGAAGGGAAAACACGATGGTAACACTTTCTTTATGGGTTTCACACAAAAGGTGCATTAAAATAATCTGGACAAATATGTTAGACGTTTTACTCCAATTAGCTCATCTGCAGATGGTCTCGAGAATCCTCGAGACGAAAGATTACTGAGGGATTAAATGAGCAATTACGCGAAGACCAATTCCCCAGACTTCACGGAAATCTTGTACATTTCGAGTTTGGGATAATTGCACTCATTTCAATAATAAAAACATCCTTAAAAAAAACATTTACTTAAGTTAGTATTAATACGAGGAAAACCAAGTTTTTTTCAGGTTTCTGAAAACCTCGATCATGCCGTTGATCTTGGACCTTGAAGCATCAATTTCATGAGTTACCCGAAGCTCACTCGTCCGATGACGCCGAAAAATACGTCTGCAAATTGCACGATCTTTCCAGCTACAACACACCACCTAATTGGTTGTTTAATTGAAAAACGATTTGTTTTTTGCGGGAAATAATTTGAAATTGTCAGTGTTTACACAGAAGTAGATATAATCAATATAAAGTAAGTACTAAAAGTACAAAATGGAAATTTGCAAACAAGTCTGGTGTGCGGCCACTCCACTTGTGTATGAAGCAGACCCACTTACGCACCTGCAGAAAGTGACCTTATAGCCACTCTGTCCAAAAATGGGTAAGTTTTTTTAATCGATTTCTTCGATATGCTGACTTTGACTAAGATTTCAAAACCAGAGTCAAATTAAAATTTTTTTGCTTATAATTCCTCTATCGACCTGGAACGGACGGTTGCGAGCAGTGGCCGCCAAGCAAACTTCCATTTCATCATTTATTTCGTTCGTATTTATTTACTCGTTATTACTGGCTACTTAGCTATTACATAATTACTTCGTAATCATTGTATTTTTGCGTGCACGCTAAGTATTCTAAACTGAAAAACTGGAGTCTGGAAACCGCTTTGCGCTCGCCAAAGTGCTGTGGCGATGCAGTGATCCAATAATACTGGATTTCTTCACGTCGTTCCAGACTTTCGTCGACAATTGGACGTTTCCGTGCTTCCTGGATTTTGCCTAAATTTTGGGAACGATCGTGAATCTACAACGATCCTTGTTATCGCAACTCATTTAAGATGACATCATTCGTAACTCGGTAAGGTGACGACGATCGATCCATCGAACTCGGGGAGCACCGCTCTTCAGCCTTCGCACTCCGAGATGATACTCCTTAAGGCTTTGCTAGGAAGTGGGAAGGGCGAAGGTCCCCCAGGTGACTTTTAATTCTCAATTTGGAGCAATGTAACTATTAAATGTGCCGCAACGTGCCCTCTTAAATGCGCCCATTTCGACGCTCTTTTCTCGGTGAAGATTTTTTATGCGAATCTGAAAAGCTCACCAACATCGTTTTGATTTCCAACGAGCAGTACAATGAACTAAACTGTGTAAGAGTAGATCTTTAATTATTCGGTGATTCTCTAAAAACCATCTCATGCTTCTTATTAAAAGAGTGATTCAAAACTGAAGCTACCCGTGGTGTTAAGCAATTTCAATATTACTTCCTACAGGTTGCTGTTGTTCAATTTGAGCAATTACCTAGGGAAACAATTTCAGGCCACAACATTGCACAATGTCCGTCTCTCTGGGGGCCACACACATCGACAAAAATATCAATTACAATATTATTAAAGACGCCTTACAATCATTACCGTACAACACGCGGACAGTATGGAGGATAAATGATCCAACGAAAAATTGCCAAATTAAAAATTGTCTTTAAAAATTGGGTTAGTAATTTGCTTAAATACTTTAATTGATGCAATAAATTTTTCACTGGGCCACCGATTATTTTTCAATTTTGACGGTTATCGAGCTAAATACGAAACAAGTGAGTCATTATAAAAAGTAATAACTTTTTTACAAGATTCCGAATTTTGCTCAAAACAGCTGGAGGGTGAAAGTTGTAATGGTGCCCTACCAGGTAATATTTTAGTGCTATTACGAAACCAGAAACTTAAATATGTTATTAAAAGTTATGTTTTAATTTTGATAAATAAACGGGGATTATAAATGTTTACAAAAATTAATTATGCGGCAGCTTTCCTCGTCGAATTGCGTAATTAGGCAGCTAATTGCAAGTTATGGATAGACGTCCCAAAACGCCCGTGTAATTATAGATAACAGGAGGAAAAACAGCTGGCATCTTCCTCGCCAGATACCACACACGTAATGCACGAATTGTTATCCGAGACACTATCGATAACTTATCTATAGAAATCCGTTTTAATTGAATTCGGGACAATACGTCGAAACATATTTGTGGGCTCGAATGGTTCAAAGAACAAAACTGCGATGCCAAAATAGATCGACGTCCCATTGAGTTGTTGTGGCTTGCAATGGTCCTTCCAACATAGTTCTTGTGGGTGGTTAAATGTTAGGCTTTATTTATTATTACTGGGCCCGTGGGTGGTAGATTTAAACGTCAAAAGTGTGGCAGAATTTCGATAATATGGCCAAGGGCTAATAAAACTTTCAGTTTCGCCCGTAGCACAAGTCAGCTCTGAAGAATGGCAGACTGAGAGAGAATCGTTTGGGAACTTGTTTCTCTTATAAATATGTATCGATGATTTTATTATCGATTATTTGCATGTCAGCGTGCAATATTAAATTGCTACTTAAATCCAAGACGAATGGGAATAAGGAACGAAAATATATGCCCACTGACCTTTCGCATTCATAAAATTGCAATGATAATGTTATAAATTAAAGAGAGAACTAGTTCAACTTTCATCTCGTTATGGGGTTAACTTTAAATAATATTGCTTGAGCTTGCAAGTTGACAATATGGAAAATTCGTACCAGTAACATCAAAGAGGACAACTTGAAGATTGGCCAACGGCTAATTTCAACAACTAAATAATGAGCAAAAACCTTAATGATGAAACCGAAGTATCGAGGTCATCTTAATACATTCCCCTGTATACAAAAACATATTAATATGGTGGCTATAATAATAAGAGTTACAATACTGAAATAATTATGATTATTAAGATATCGGGATTAATTTATGGCCGTAATGCATCTTTGGAAGTTGACCAGAAGCTTACCTTCTTCTTAATTAGGCCCAGCTGAAGCCATTTTGATGGCGGAACGGCGAGGAGTGTCCGCTAGAAGCTACGGGACACCGACAAGGCTCGAACCTATTTAGGGTCACTTCGGTCGGAGAAAATTTGCTTCACGGACGCCACGTGGAAATCATCTGCCTGAAAAGTCTAAATAAATTAGGACTTCTGCAGAGAATCATGCCTACGTCGGAGGGCCCAAGTTCCCAAAAGAGACAACTTCTTTGTGGGGTGGTGCAGTCGACACTCCTCCACGGCGCTCCAATCTGGGGGTGGATGACGAGAATAAAAAAATATATACATGTGTTGCTCAGCGTGCAAAGAAAGGCGCTCCTAAGCTTAGTACAACACAGTGAATCCCACACTACCTTGCCAATCCGCCATCAGGCATGGGTGTTGGGTGTGCAAGATTTTCCTCGTACAAAAAAAAAGGGTCACTTCGGTGGGATATAACGATGGTCCCATAAGTACCCGACCTAAAACCTAAGGAAAAAAATTGAAAGTATGACATTATCGTAAAACTATTTGAAAACAGGCATCAACTTCAGACTCCACATCTTTATTATTGAGAAATTTTTTTCCACCCCGCAATTTTTTTAAGTTTGAAAATAGAAAATAATCTAAGGGGGCCAAATCTGGCGAGTAGGGTGGACAAGGGCAAAATTTGAAACCCAGCTGATTAATTTCGGCCATCGCGATGACAGAGGTTGGGGCTGGTGCGTTGTTTTCGTGAAACAAAAGCTTCTTTTTCACCAAATACGGTGGGTTTTTTCTAATTTCTTCGCTCAAACGCTGCAATCAATTTTTATAATATTCCTCATTGGTTGCTTCGCTTTTAGGGAGGTTATCGATGGAAATTATCTCACGTGCATCACAAGAGCTGACGTTATCACCTCTTTTGCAGATGGAACAGTTTTCGCTTTTGGAGCCAATTCTCCCCTTTGAATCTATTGTTTCGACTGCTTTTTCGTCTGATATGTGAAGTGATGGAACTGTGTTTCACCCCAGATTATGAATCGACGCCAAAACTCAGCTTTATTGCTCCGAACACTCCCCTAAAACATCCTCACGGTGTTGTTTTTGTTCATCCTGCGCGCAGCTTTCTTATATTCAATTGCTCGGTGAAACTGCGATGTGCAGTACTTTTTGACATCTTCACCTTCCAGAACAGTTTTGTGAGCTTTCGCCCCAGTATCTGAAGTGGTCAGATCTGGAGCGCCATCGGATCGACCACAGCGGAGTTGGTCTTCGCGCGTTTGTACTCTGCCACCTAATATTATACAGGTGTTAACGAAGGGCCAGATTCCCCCAAAATAAAATCTAACTCCGTCTTGATGCTGGAGGTTTCAACTGAAATTATTGAATCACGTGTCGATGACCAATTTCACCCATGTTCACAAAATCTTCAAAAACGTTAATTAAGAACTGCTTCAAACCAAACACAAATCGACGCAGCACTCAAACCCTCACCCTCAAACTTTAGACATAAACTTTTTAAGATTGGGTCTTTGTAATATAGACCAATTTTTACTTTAAAAATCGCCATTTAGATGGCAGGCCGGGTACTTCTGGTACTATGCTCGTATAATCTACGCGCTTTAGAAAATGCGTCACCAAGTGCTGTTTCCACTAAAAATTTCTGGAAAGCAGCATTGACAACTTAAAAATCTCCATAGACTGTGTTATGAGACGTCATCATTCCCCCAATTATTTCATGGAAAAACCAAACACGAAAATGTGATTGGGACAGATGTGTTGAAGGACTAAAGCGAATACACGAAGAACGTGAGGCGCGAGGCTTGGAAAAGTGCTGCTTTGAGTGGTAGCTGGAGAGGAATAATCTTCTCTGGAAAGTAGCACTAGGACCCGTTGTATAGTTTGAAATATTAGAAGCTTGATTCAAGATCTTCGATGATTCAGCGCTCTGCTTGAAGCTGCTTCGCAAAAATTTCAGAGATTTTCTAAACAGATATCATAGAGCGAATTTGAAGTACCAAAGGTACCCCGCAAACAACCAACGAGCAAAAACATAATTTTAACTGAGAACTATAAAAAGTCCTTCAGAACGTGAGCCGCCATGCTTTTTCGGCTTCGTGATTACGTTTTTCTGCTGATAATTGTGGTCACGACGATTTTCAATCGAAAAGCCGAACCGAACCAGCGTGTACCCAACTCGTTAACCACATTATCACCTCCCAAGTGTTTGATTGTCTAAATCGATCAGACCATGATTTCATTTATTTTTCGGCTTGTTTTTGCTCGAGTAATCGACTTTTTCCAATGGCTATTATCCTTTTTCATGCTCCGGGATTTCGCTCATTTAAACTGATGGAAGTTTCAACTGAAATTACTTGGGAAGGCTATTAATACATTCGTACGTTCACTGCCAATTTAGTTCTGTTTTTCACAAACGGCACTTTATCTTTGCGAGCGCCAAAACCTGATCAAAATTCTAAGCATTTGCTGCGGTCTTGCCTTATCAGCAATTAGCCAGCATAAGCGACAAATTCGCCAAGTGACCCTTAAGAAATTGCACATAAAAACAATTCAATTAAGAAACGGAGAGTCAATCAAACTTAATGAGACACTTATAGCCTGGAACCTGAGTCGGCACGAACCAAAGGGATAGATGCTCGGTGACTTACAGTGTATCATGAATTATAATGAGCCCAAGATTGAAATTTGTACCCTTAAGATGAATTCGGCGATATTAATAAGGGTGCATTCCCGTGCACGAAGTATTTTGATTATCTTTGGCCAGAATGGATTAAGGGGCTCGATTTTTGAATTTAATAGTGATGGTTCTTGCCTGCCAAATTCAACTTTTTGCACCTGTTTCAGAAGTGCCCAGAAACAATAACGTTGCGGATGAAGTTTTTGAGCGTGCTTCAAATGGTGCATGTACTGTTTATTCTACACAAGGCTAAGTGCGCAGTGTAACAATATAGCCATGTAGGGTGACTACCTTATATCGCCTCTGCGACAACACCTCTTAGAAACCTCCCAGGAGGTGCATAACCAGCCTCAGAGAGTCTTCAATTTTCCAACATTTCTTCAGCTACATATGAAATTAACGTGCAACGTGTTACGCTGGTGGTGAGAGTTGATAGAACTAAAACTCTCAGGTGAGTGCACCCTACGGGTTCCAGTCAGTAGCTGCAAACTGGAGGCCTCATTGAAACCAACTACTCGGCTAATTTGGACCGATGTTCTCATCAAAAAGTCGTTTTCCAGTTGCTTTACCTGAAAATATAATTACAGATCAAAGAGCGGTGTTGATACCATCACACCTAATAATGTCCAGATTTATAAATCTGAAGTCGCTCACTTGATGAGTTTACTAAGGCTTATGATAATCTTCGAAGGTTCACGCTGCGTTGTGATATAGTGGAGATTTCGGTGACGTGATTGATCAATTCAGATTGGATAGCCTGGAATTTTGAATGCGAAGTGATTCGAGATGAGTATCGTTCAGTTGAAAACACAATAGTCGCATGATCTGCAATAGTCGTCGGCAATTATTCGCTTTATCGTACACGAATATGTACCGAAATCGTCGGCTTGGGCGAATTACCTGCAGCTTTCCAAAGGCATAAAGAAAAGTTCAAAGCTTTGTGTAAGTGTAACAAATGTAGAAATGAGAGATCATCTAATTTTTTTGATAAATCTTCCTTCCGAACCGCCTTTTTGTCACAATTGTCGCATTGCGAGCTTGGTTGTTCGACGGATTTCTCAGGTCTCAGAAAAATATCTCAGCAGCTAAAGTAATTTTTATTACGGTCAGGAACAAATCGCTTGACCGTTTTTTCCTCTAATTGGCCAACCATGAAGTAATTTATGTCCACAAACCTTAGCGTCCTATCGAAAAAACAAATCCCACGGAATTCCTCAAGAAATCGAAAATATTTCTAAATTAGACCTAACAATCGAGAAGGGACAATCGCCCTAGAGCCGGGATGTTTCCGAAGCAACCGTTATTTTCTGTTTCGGTTTTTAGGTTTTTAGCCGATTAATAAGGAAAGGCCGAAACCACTTTTAAAGTTCTTTATAGCAAATATGCTCCTTTTCACACACCCATGTTAGCAGTAATGAGTCCAACAGTGCTTCAAACTGTCACTACAAGTCAATTTAAAGCTTTTTGCGACTTTGGCCTAAACGAGGCCTAAGCGCCTTATGAAGTTTTAATAAGGCGTTTTAATCAGATTAAAAACACAACACCGTGCGCAAAAGATGAATCGTTCAATTTTGGAGTTGTCCTTGTTAAAAGTGCAATTGCCAATTAATGCATTTATTTATGGCCATTTTAATTGTGCAGCTACTTCCGACTAAAATCATACAAAAACTTAAAAAAAAAAAAGACATTAAAATAAATCATCGTGGTCCCTCAATGTGCTTGAAACTAGTCCGGGACTTTAGGCACTCCAAGACCAACATGAGACCCATAATTACGTCGGAAACCAACAATGCCTGGTACGACAAAAACTCGAAGTTGAATGAAAGCTCGAAACCAAAGGCACACGCGAATATTCTCGGCCAGAGAGGAAATAGGTGGAATTTCAAAATGCACTTTGGGGCCCTTGGCCATTGTACAACTTCCTATTGCACACGACTGTGCGACGATAAATTATAGAGGTTTTATATAGCCTGCTTTATATGAGGTGCATTAATTTACCGTAGGTGAAGAGATGTGAATTTTTCTTATGGCAGATAGCAACGGAAGGTAAGAAAACACTTCCTCGAAAAGTGGTTGTCTTGAGGCCACGTGCAGGCACGCGTCATTTCAGCCAAAGAAGAGCATAAATTATGATCGAAGAATTTGAATTCTCCCCCTTAAGACCCCAGGAATTAACAAATAGCTTCACCCTTGTTAGCTGAAGATAATTGGGTAGAAACCATAAAAAAAAAAGAATCGAGGTGGCCTGATAGTACCGAAATTCTTCATAGGCGACTGTCTATACTTCTTGTGTTACAACGGCGGTGTAACTTTGACGAAAGAGTTTTATCTTCACCAGAAGGAGCCGCGTTGGTAGTTTTGGCTTTTAGTGTCTTTGCCAATTATGCGGAAACATCTCTTTGTTTTCTAGGTGGTCCGAGCACTGATTGGTTTCCATTCACTTTCTTCTCCAACACGTTTCCTTCCACCAATGTATCAAATCGTACAGAATTGCTGTAACTTTTCCGCTTTGGAGATTGTAGTACGCTCCATATATTCGATTTAAAAAAAACAGGGAATTTTTGCTGAGCCTGTTTATCAATATCGCAGGGCAATGAAAGTGGGTATGGATTGATTTATGGAATAATTTAGCATAAAACGGCTATAACGCTCTGAAAATGGGTTTTTCGTGCTAAGGAGTTACAATAACGGTTACCTACTTATACGACATTTAGGTGAACCTTCTTCACGAAGATACAACTTAACAACTATCGGCTGTAGACAGAAAGTACATTCAAACAAATCAATCTACGCAATCCCATCTAGAGCGTTTTACTGGCTTATGTGCAAAAGCTGCTTTCAAGAATTCCTCTTTGAGAGCTTAACAGTCAATAAGGTCAGTAACCCGAACTAATTTTAAAAATAAAAGATATTATGTAAAATCAGAACTTCTCTCAAATCTATCTCTGTTCCGGAGCTCCTTCTGAAATGAAAATTTTAGCCAGGTAGAAGACAGGGCTCCCAACATTTCGAGGGTTGTACTAGAATTAGTACAATTTCAAAAATTAATGTTGAATTTGATATGTTGCAGGACAACCAACCATTCTATCAGGTAAATGTAATATTTATGTTAACTGAATGCACAATATAACGTTAAACTAAGTTTCGTCGTGTTGCTGGTGCCAAGACTAATGACTCGTTCAGCGGAATTCGAATTTTCCTACCTCCTCTGCTTAACAGCGTAAAGAAATCTTTTCTCCTTGTTATCCAGATTAGGTTGGCCATCATAAAAGTAGCAAAAGTGGTTGAAAGTGTAAAAGATCTTTTGAATACCAAGCTAATGAAAATGGATCTCTCGAACTTAATGAAGATAACCTTAATTTTCAACAAGATGCAGGTTCCCTTGATTACGCTTTAGCATTTAAATAGTGGCTGAACCATTGGTTTTACGGCAAATGGTTTGGTAGGCGAGATGCCATAGCCTGGCCAGCAAGATCTCCCGATCAGACGCATTTGATTTTAACCTTTGTAATAAGCCGAATGTCACTGGAATGCAGACGCATATCCAAGGAAACTTTCTGTAAAGTTTTGTAAAGAATTTATCTGGTGAACGGTGAGTTGGTCCGCTTTACGAAAAGTATTTCATACGAGAGACATAAGACTGTTTGTAAATTTTTCAGATAGTTTTCACGTACTGATTTTTAATATAATCAATAGATTTAGAGATTGCTAGGGAGAAACGAATGGAATCCGTTAACGGAAAGGATTTTGAGTGCTTTTTAGTGGTGTCATCAGATTTTTATTGGACTTTCGGTTTTTGAAATAATCAATTAAACTTTTTATTTCATTATGAAGATTAATTTGCATTTTTACAAATTTGGAAACCGTATAAAAATGAATTACAACGACCTATCGCTTGTAATTCTTAACCTAAAGCTATAAAAGTCCGAAATGGTATTCATATGACGTTAAATGTTTAAACATATAATTCCATAACCAGAAGATCGATTCAAAGATTTGCTAACACCATGAAAAGCGTCTTAAAGACCTAGTCTGGTAATGTTATTTTTCCACACATCCCGAATGAAACTTCTAATAGTTCCGTTAAAGTCAATCATAATCAGTTCTTTTTTGGAAATAATTCCGTTTAATTTATTGCAATTCCCATTCAACATTAAAAACTTACGTCAAAACTGCAACGGGATCAATACAATCATGCAGGATCAAATAAAGGCACACCACGGCAAGACTTAAATTGCTTTCTAAAGAGGAAAGTGATCCAATCGTAATAGAATAGATCGTTTTGCATTTAACTATTATTAATTTCAATGTCTTACAGGGAGTAAAATTAGTACAATTCTCTCTCTTTCGTACAAAACGGCTCTCCAAAGCCTAGAAGCAGGTATATATCCCAAATAAAAACCGAACCGAAATCCTCTAGTCTGAATAACAAATTTATCCCCTATTCATCTCAAACCGTGTTAGGCGATACCTGGGAGTACTCAGAACTGAGAGTTGCACTCTCACACGCACACTCGCACACACGTACTTTTGCAATATACACTAGGAAATAATGTTATTGACAAAAATTTTGCTTTAAAATTTACGAAAATTAAACTAAAACCTAAAAGAGACAACTTTAGTAAAAACGCATCTGCCAGGATGGTACTTATTAAGTAAGAAACCAAGATAAGATCGAAGTTTAGCCTATCTACCAGTATGGCGCGTGGTTCTTGTAAGACACACCTGCCTGTGTATGTTTTAGTTTTTATTGGTCCAACCCCCAATATGTAAATTTTGTAAAAATTTAAAGGACTTGGGTTGGACGATTCTTTAACACCTTCGAGCGATCGTTTATAATTATTAGGAAGTTTTTTTAATTCGTTTTCGCAGGAATAAAAATATGGAAAACTGGCTGTGGCAGACAGTTACGCGTTGGTGTTTGTTCTATGGTTAATTAGGGCGATTTGGAGAGCAAAAACGTGAATTAAAAAAATATGAAATGGTTTTATTATAAATCAGTACGTTTCGACATTTGATTCGCTTAAAAGTATAAAACAGTACGTTGCCACGCAACATTGAACCGATAACTTATCGCACTACCACTTAAGCTATTCCTAAAAATAAATCGTAAAATTTGTACAATAAATCTATAATTATTCAGTACAAAAGTAAGGGTGATCACCAAAGAAACCTTCGCAGCAAGCCGCTTAGTACTCAGCGTCAACCACCTGAACGACGGACGAATCGATCGCGAACGTTTCGCCGCTTGCTGGAACCTATTTCATGATCACCCTTTATGTTGTGTATTGTGAACATTAGAACAATTTTATTGCAACAATATAACCAACACGTAGCCAAAAATCAAATACAAAAATAGTGAATTTGTTTCTTGCTGGCCATAGATTTTTGAACAATACTCAAAAAAGCGCTTTCAGCTTAACACTATAAATGTAACCAAAAAATATATACAAATTATTTACATTAATAATGACTAGAAAACAGTGATAAACTCTTCAAAAAATATATGTAAATATCTATCACTTCTCACTGGAATGAAGAAAAGGCACTGGGAGAGCTAGTTTGACTGGCCAGGACTGCACAACCTGTAACAATTGAAAAAAGCATAAAGCAAGGGTGGAATAAAAAGAGAAACAAATTAAAAAAGTCCGTTAGAGCAACTTGTTTGAAAACCCCGGGGAGAGGGGTATTTCGCGCATTTTTCTTTACATAACGTCTCAGACTGTATTGTTCCGGCTTATAAGAAACTCGTCTTTATATTAGGGACCCCTGTCAAGTTGCAATGAAAAGAGTCTGCAGCACAAAAAATGAACGGGATTTAACTTAGGGGTAGGAAAGGAAATTTATACAGTGAGTGCATTATACCCGGCAGGTAAGCTCGGAACAGGTATAAAAACTTGCAATTCCAAATTGATACTAACCTCTATTGGATCATTCTTGCTGCCAAGAGAATATCGCATCTAACAACTCTTCGTCCTCGGGACTCTTCGGATCGTAATTTTCGTAATTCTCTGTATGGTGATACAGAGCGTTCGTGAAGGTAGATGAAGCTGAGAAGGAGCCTTCAGAGCTGTGGGAAGGAGTGGGCGATGCCGATGCTTCTGAGCAAGACGGAGTTGGCAACAAAATAGGATAAGAGGAACTTTGGTAGATCTGGCTAGAATCCGGAGAGCTGGTGTAATAACGTTGCTCGTTCAACGATTGATGCTCCCCAGGATTGCTGATTCCCATTTCAGTCTCATGGTCGTCAATCATTTGCTGTAGGCTTCTTATGTACTCTACTGCCAGCCTCAAAGTTTCGACTTTTGAAAGTTTCTTGGAGGCCCCTCTACCGCCGGTGGGCTGCGGACTCAGAGTTTGGCATACACTTTGTGGGATGTGCGATCTTAAAGTGGCGAAACCATTGTTGACTTGCTTGACACGGTTCCTCTCCCTGGCGTTCCTCCTGGCTACGGAGGCGGGTTGCTGCACAGGCGGAGCTCCGTATGGCATGAACTGGATCTTCCTCTTGCAACGCATGTCATTGTTGTTATTGGTCACTAAAACGGAACTTCTTTCCGGAGCCGGAGCCAGAGGCCTCTTCCCCGAGGCGATCACCGTATGCTTTTGGGGTTGCGACACGATCACACAATTCGTTTGGGGAATGGAATGCTGGATTACGTTATACATGTTGTTCTTTTGACCTAGGGTCATTGCAAGAGCCATAGGTTGAGAAGAACGCGACGCGTGAAAAATACAAGAAAGAAGAGCGTGAAGAAGGGACGCGTTTGCTGCTTCGAGAGCGCGCGGCTGAATGATTTCGGGAGCCCTAGGCCTTGGGTTTTCTTTCCAACAGGGCCTTCCCCCTCCAAAGGGGCCGTGTGAGCTGGGGTAGCCGTAGGAACGCGTGCCGACTCGGCTCCGGAAATGGCCGAGAATGGCTCGTGATAGGCCGAAAGGATGGTGCACGGGACAAAATAAGGCCTCGTGCGACGGAATGTTAATTTTGGCACCGGGACAGCTGCCGATCGCAAGTGATCGCCGTGCAATCGCACTTGTTTTAAACCGTGCGACAAGTTGACATTGGTTTGTACACCCTTGTTGTTGTTAGATGCGGGTACGCAGTCTTCAGGAATGCCTGGTAAAGTTGAAATGTGTCTCATTCACACCATAATCTCATTATGCGTGTGTGTATCCAAGTGGATTTTTAATTGCACACCTGGAAAGTTGAATGGTGCTTCGTATCAGACCCACTAATGCAAAAAGTAGATGAAATTTAACCTTGATGCATAAATAAACATGCACAAGGACTGATAAAAGTCACTGAGTACGACTAAGTAATATGATGATCTGGAATTATATACCTTACTGCACTATTAAGATGCGCGAAATGAGATGGTGTGCAGCGTGGCCACGGTGAGGAAGAACAGCGTGGTGATCTCGCAAACGGTGAGAGGTGCGGATTTGGTTAAATTTCACAATTCGCAAAATCAAACAATTTCACGAGTCAAAACAGATCGTCAAGGAAATTTTTGGTTTATCGTTTATTTCGAAGAAATTGAAAGCTTACAGCCAAACCACAAAGTTTTTATACGTGTCGCAAGAAACGTTAAGGATTACGGATCATTTAAAAAACCGGTAATAAGCCGCAAGAAACGCTGTAGCGAAGAAGAAAAAGACGTAACGTTATCGGTTGCTGAAATTCCCGAAATTGGGTATATCCATGAATGTTCCAAAATCAACAGCTGGGTTTGTTTTACGCAAACAAAGGTACCATCCCCTCAAATTCGGAATTTGTCAGGGACTCCGACCCGGTGACGACAAAACCCGAAGAACATTTTGCGAAGGGTACACACGAAAGTGATTAGAGGACCGTAATGTTCCACATACAATTTGGTCAAGTGACGATGACGCAGCAAACAACCGAACCTTCAGTACAAGAATGACTAGTCCAGGAAAAACCCCTGTGGCTACAGGATTGCTCATCACCAAGATAGTTTTGGGTTCAACATTTGGGTTGGAATATTTCACAATCGAATAATTGATCCTTTCTTGTGTAACCATTACTCATTTTACTTGAAAGAGATTTGGAGAAAGTCTTAGGTAATCTCCCGTTGACTTTAACACATAACTGTCAGTTTCGATAGAATAGCGCGCCTACACCAAATGCAAGAGTTGTGCAAGAGTGCCTATCACATAGATTTCCTGAAACATGAATAGGCACAAACCCGAAACATCCTTGACCTGTCCATTCTCCCGACGTTACCCTGATAAATTTTTAAGTGCAAACGTTACTCGCTTTGTCGCTAATTGGTAACAATGTTAGATTTCACTAAAGACTTTCCGCCTTACCATGTTTTTACTCATCACTTGTTCCTCCATAGCCCTCGAAACTTTGAACTTCTTTTCTATAAACCATCTCCTATAGGTAAACCAATAAACCTTGACTTTTCGACTTGAACTCTACACTTAGGAGGAAAAAAGATTTATTGCAGGCCTCATTATTCGCGGAACCCTCCCTTTAACGCCTGCAATTGCCTTTATCCGCAATAAATTTGTAGCCCTTTAAGCCTTTACGACTTGAGCCATAAACTGAACGAGACTTGCACAACTAGAACAGAAGAATTTATAAACCGTAATTAAATCTTACCGGACCATAAATTTGTGTAGGGCCGGAATGGGTCAAGTATTTTTACCTGTCCTTAAGAAGTTTCGAGGGCCATACATTAGATGGCGCAGACGTGAATAGTTGGAAGTCTTCAATCAATAATTTAATTTTGAAAATGTGTTATATTTGTCTGGATAATCCAGACAAATATAATACTGTTAATTGGGCACCATTGAAGAGATAGCGGCGCAATGAAAGAAGTCTGTCAACAACTTAACGCCGGGCTTAAAAACATATTTAACTGCCTCTTATTAACTTCCTCGGTGAGTAATAATAGCCAATATATCACATAGTTCTGTCAACGGGTTTTAACACGGCACCCAGTGGCGTGCCTACCAAAATTTCCGTATTACGCTCAGCTATCAAGCAAAACCTGCTCCGTACGAGCGCATCTACACTTCACTCAATCATGCCACAACATTAAGGAAGCAGCAGGAAATCCACGGGTCTACACCACTGACTTCATCTCACCAAACAGCACTTCATATATTACGCAGTCCTGTCAACATGGTCTGTAGAGCTGCGTGCCGTACTGTGTGATTATCTATAATTTGCCTTCAGTCAGGCTGATTATGATTGAACAAAAATCACTCAGAGGTGTTTTAAATCTGTATTAATTTAAATTAATTTGAATTTTTCGCCTGAAACTGTTATTTATTACTTCAAAATCAGATCTAAAGTGGGCCTCCAGGCTTAGGCATTGTGTTAGCATTGTTTTTTTAATGGTATTAAAATCCCTAACATCTGCGCCTTGTTTTTATTTAGTGCGTATTTTCATTAAAGCAAAACCATAAAAAATCAATTCTAAAGAACTTAAAATTGACATTTAGGTTCTTCACCTATTATCGGAATTATTAGCATATACAATCTCCTGCTATTAGCCGTGCGAGAGCCGTATCGACTCGTAAATAGAGCAATAATCCAGCATGGTACTTTATAGCCCAGTAAACTGAACTGACATCTCCATATAACCAGTAACTTAATGCCGATAATTTTAATGTTCATGTATCTCAAATGCAATTGGATTTTTTAAGGAACTTTATGTATTTTTAATCTTAACTTCCCACCCACCAGGTCTCCGGTAGTTGCTTTGGAGCGAGTCACAATCGTAATAGTTTTATCTACAGCCATGTCTGATCAACGAGTTTATGAAGTAAAAGAAGAGTTGGAAGTTAATTTGTTTGGCAGCTACCAACAGAGTTCAGTGCTTAACTGAGTATTTGTTTATTTTTAACTTTTTTAACAAGACTCTTCGACGTACCTCCGCACATCTGAAACGTGCCCCTGTAGGGAACATAACTGATGACGTTTAGGAAGCCCACCTAGGGTAAGTATACATATATATAAAATACAAATTGTATTGAAACAACGTATAAAATGAAAAAAAAAACGAAAAATCGCAAGAATACGCGTCTGTAGCCGGTATATGTGTATACAGTAGACCCTCGGATGTGGCAAACCGCTTTCGTGAAAAGTAAAAACATCTGGATTCATTTTTTTCTTGAGGTTACCAGTTGCTTAAAGATGAATTTCGACTACTTAATTATGATAAATCACACGTGTGTCACAAAAATTTCAAAACACTTTTTCCACGCCCAAATAAAAGTAAAGTGCCTTTTATGTGGCAACCATGTATCAGGTGATTTATCCATTAAATTCGGTCATGCTCCGCAACGATACAAGAAAACTGGGAAAATTGCTCTAAGTTCACGGGCGAATATCGCTGCTATATTCAGACATGCTGTGCCGGATTTGGAAAATCCTGAAAATTAATATCAACGAAAATGATTTCACTTAACGCCCTTTTCTTAACTTCCAAGTAAAGAAACATTTCATTTATTTAGCCTCAATTTGCAGAATTACAAAAGCTCTTAGGCGGTTTGCAGCCCAGCGATGTTGGAATTCAAAGTCCTAAAATATTCTGTTTTCGCAAACTTGCTGATGAATCATTGGAAAGTTCGGCCTGCCAAACTGAAGTGAATGAAAGTGAAACTTTGAAATGCGATGCAAATAAATCTCCGTGTTTAATTTCTAATCAGCGAAATGACAAAGGTCTTTCTAAGAGCCACTAGATCTATACGTTGGCAGCTTTACCTGAAGGAAAACGTCCATAAAAGCAAATTCATAATGCCAATGGTGCCTCTTTATTCTATGGAATTTACACTCTTACCAAAGCTATCAGAAAGCTTTCTAGTCACTCAAATCACAATGCCTTAGCTCCAATGCATTTGATTTGGAGCAAACCGTGTTAGTACCAAATTTATATCACAAACGCTGTATTTTCCAGTGAGATCAACCCTCGGGGCTTCAAAATTCCAGGTTTTTGCCTGAAACTGAGATGATGTGTTCGAAGAACAGCTGAAGAGAGAACACGTGTATTTTATAAACATTTTGTCGCCATTTTCCTTTTTGAATGAATTGTTGCATTTTTATCCGACTAATTTCTTTTCAAAATCTTCAGATGTTTATTCAGTAGCAAACAAGCTGTGGGCATCGTGAAGAGGGGCAAATCTATATTTCATTAAACTAATTGCCATTTATGAGACTGTACTGTTCAGAATCTGTAATTTCCCCAGGTATTTGTAAGTCATATTTACAGCTGCCGATATTTACTTCAAATTACCGGTCGACATATTTATTCGCAAGGTAAAAGCATATTTACTGATTTGTCAAAGTGCTTACGAGAAGAATAGCAGAAATATTGGATACTTCATCGCGATAATTTTCCGCATCAAGTCAAACATGCTCTCTACATGATTCAAATTTTCACAAACAGGAACTCACACGTCGTTATTTGAAACATTCAAACCAGTTCTTCCATTAACTTCCACATATGCCCAATGAGCACCTCCAAAACATGACGTGCCAGGCTTATCCAGAATTTCAATCGGGGTATCAGTGGGGGGGTCTAAATTAAATGAATCAATGAGTGCTTCATCTCAAATGTACCATACATGACCTGGACCAACCTAAACTAATCTGAACTAACCTGAAAGGTAGACTGTAAGTCTAAATCTACAAGGATTGTGGGTCAACGTTGGAAGGAAGGATCGTACGCGCCATATCTCCGAACTTCCGTTAAGTATGTTAGATAAGATTATTCGTAAATCTTAAATTGAGTTTAAAATTTGGAGTCTCGGGAGCTGAATGCTCTCGAGTTAAAATGGTATGTGGCAGATTCGGTTAACCTCATTGGTCGTCACCAACCTGACGAGACCATAGAGCAATTTGGAGTCGTTTGATTAGCGTTCTCTGAGCTATGCACAGCAAATAGTCAGGCTGACAAAGCATCGAAATGAGTACCGTGTCATGACGTCTTTCAGGTTGCCTCAGTAGTGCCAAAAATTGCAAGAGGGAAGGCAACAAGATCTTCGTTCGTGTCCGGTACCTTGAAGGATGATTTTTTGATGATTTTTTAAATTATAACGCTCGAAAATTGGTATTAAAATTAAAATTTATCCAACCTAATATTTGCTAGTACCCCACAGATTGTTTTTTACCCGCCGTTCAGTATATTCCGTGAAATTATGCGTTTTTGCACAAAAATAAGTGACCCAAAAAATTACGCGAAGTAAATATCGAGAACGTGTTAACTCGACAGGAAATTTCTCTCCTTGGTGTTACAAGTAATCAATAATTGACACGAGACTTGTTACCGCCTTTATAAACTCTGATATTGGAGTCATTATCGGAAAGCTGAAGGCACCACATACCATCAGGTAAGGCGAAATTGATACCTTATCGATAATTTCCCGAAAACTGTCCCATTACCACATGATTGCTACCAATTGGTCGGATTTGTTCGTAATTTGCCTCAGGGAAGCCACGATTTATTGATAATTGTACTGTAGTTCTCATGTAGAAAGTACATATCGGTTTACAAAACAAACAACAATTTTCCAATAAAACCAATATTGTTCTCTGGCTCCGACGAGGCAAAATTGCCCCGGATGAGGTAAAATGAAGTGCGCGAGTAACCATATATGGCATTCTGTCACTATGCAGACTAACAACAATATGTGATATATAAATGACGTAGCTACTCCTCTTTTGCACCATTAAAGGCACAATAAAAGGTAAAATTAATCAACTTCTTGCGGCGATTAATAATGCAAAAGAAAATGCAGTCCGGCCAGTTTGCGGGATTATAACAAGTAGATTTGATTTTTAGCCTTATCAGATGCAAACCAGTCCTTGTCATAGGGCGATTATTCCGATTTTTGAGCGGCAGTTAAGAAGCTGATTCTCTAAAAGATGTCATGCCTCCTCCCTCGGAATATTGACTTAAATATTTCTTGGTCATACTTAATTCTTCAGTGACTAGACAAAAAATGCCGGCGGCACAAGAAAGGTTTTTCTGTCTTTTGCCGCTCCAGCGATAGACCGCGTTCTTCTAATTCTGTTTGATGATGTATTATAAGGTTGTAATCCAATATACGATGACGCAGTGACAATGGTGCCTAATGGATTAGGTCTGGTTGAATACGTAAATTACCTCGAGTTCGAGTGCCGTATCGATAACTTACACTTCTGGGCAAGAAGCTAGGATTCGTCTAGGATTATCCTGTGAGATTGACGAGTGTGTAATCGCTTTAGTTCTTTAGATATAGTGGCTACTCCTGAATATTATTACGCCATCCCAACATAAATAATAATTTCATGGTGATTCCGATGTTAAGACCTAGTGCTCCTCCCAATACAGATTAATCATCCACATTGAGCGAGTAGTCGAAGGAAAATTAACAATAAGGGCATGAATCCCATCGCGTCCAATTAAGCCAAACCTACCCTTTCGTTGTTAGAGGGTCACTATTAAGAAAAATCTAATCACGATTACGTTATTTATAAACGTGATCCTGATGGCGATTCAAGTTGTGTGTTGAAAATGACCGCTATCTGGCTCAACACAGATTAATGGGTTTTGATACGAAGCAACGTCGTTGTGGAAACGGTGATTTAATTTACTACTTATATTCACAATATAGAAGAAAATTTTACAAACAACTTCAGTTGCTTTTCAGCTACTTCACAGTATTAAGAACTTTCCAGATCCAATTAAGCACCCCCTTTTTATGAGCAAATTATTTTCGATATAGTCACATTAGGATCAGCGTTCCATACTCCAATTCAATATCGGGTTAAATCGGTTCCGTTCATCGGTGTACAGCGGACAATTGAGGCCTATAGAAGAACCTCCACGTTGTGCGAGAACCAATTTGATTTTAAATTTTAACGGTGTTAATGCGCAAAACTGCTACACTCAATATTTCAAATAAATATAAGGTGATTTAAAAAGAGCAGTTTCCAATCAAACTGGGAACACCTTGTGTAATCAAGTACATCCTCGTATAGCAGGTGGCGCGTTAATATTGATCAGCTATAGGTATAGAGTTATCATTAAAAAAAACCTCAAGTATATCAAGTACGGCACACGAGAAGTTGCTGAAATTAATTTTCAATTCTATTAAAATATCTGTTATAATATAAATTGGACGAATATCAAAATTATATACAGGGTGGTTCAGGAAACGATGCGCCCTTTTCGCCACATATAAGTCCAGATTCGAGTCCGTAAAACGACTAGTCGCGCAAAAACCTCATCACATACACGTTAAGCAGCATTTTTTATGTCTTATTTCATATGAATTTTCCAACCATTTAACTGTTAAATCAAAATTAAAATACCCCTAAAACACCTTAATCATCTGTTAAAATTATGTCGTTTTTACTCACTTTATTCTAATAGGATTATGATTTCCCCCTGCTTTATTGTAGTAAGGCCATAACAGTAAACCATTTTATGGCCGCAAACAGCATCTTAAAGAGCTTTTTGTAATAAATTAGGAAAGATATATTTAATTTTAACAAATAATGAAATATATAGATAAAAAATGAAATATTTTTTATTCAGAATTAGAAACTAAACGGGTTTCACCTTGGAACTAGTTATCTAGGTAGAAGCTCTATTTCGTAGCTCAATGAACAAATGAGACTAGTACCAACAACGGTTTCTACGGTGTTACCAATAAGGGGGCAGCTAGAGTATGTAGAAATTTATAAAAAGATAAAAAAAAATTATGTTTGGTACTCATTAGGAAATGCTATTACTTCTTTGAGTTACCCCTGTCATTGTCTTATCGGGAGATCTTGATTAGCTCATCCCGCAGTATCTCTTTCATTACAAAAGAATATTCATTTTCTGACTGGTTGCATAAATAGTTAGTACACCTTTACAATGCTTTGATCGATTATGTGAGAACGGAATAGCAGGTGAAAGATCATATATACCGGGTGTTTCATAAACATACCGACGAACTTTCAAGGGATATAGAGCTGATAGAAAGAAATATTTAAATAGAATATATTTAGATTTGAAATTGCTTCATTTCGAAGATACAGAGTGTTTCATATCTATATTTTTGAATATAAAAAAAACGGTTTGGGGTAATGACGTGAGATTGGGGAAATCCTATGCAGAATGCACGCTAGGCAGAATATTTCCACCCTCACCACCTACACCAGTGGCCTCCGTTCGGCCCTCCGACATTTCTACAGGTGTAAATGGCTCAGAGTTTAACCTTACTTTGGAAGAAAAGTGTCATTTTCCGTTGAAGCATGTTCCACACGTATTCGTCTTCATGTCCTCCACCTCTACTAAAACAAACTAAATTAATTTCTTCTAAAGGATTTGAGAAAAATCGCATTTGGAAACCTATGGCGGTTTTTTGGCAGGTACATTAATGAGCAATTACTTTTCCATCTCGAATGTGGTTAGTTGAGCAACGAAACACTAAAAGGCCCTTTTTTTATTAACAATTTGAAAAGTAAGTGGCGTACCATTTTTTTCATTAAAAATTTCCCATTGAGTGGCGGCACCAGCGCCACTGATCAAGGTGGAAATATTTCGCTTACTCTAAAACATGCACATTCGTCCCGCCATAGCGTGTTCCTAATTTTATTCCTTATCCGAAACCATTTTTGAAATATTTAAAAAATAAGAAAATTATAATTAAAAAGTGAACACTCTGTATATTGGAAAAGAAGCGAATTTGGACCGCGCTTTATTCGATCTAAATATTTGTTTTTGTGAGCTCTATATGCCCTGAAAGTTTGTTGGTACATTTGGGAAAAACCTTGTATGGGCTTTCTGACACAGTGAGACTCTCAGTGAAATGTCTATTACGGAAGTTAGATGGCAATATATGATATCTCACGGAGAAATGGCTAAGAACTCAAGTTCTTATAGTCTTTTTTCAGTAGAAATTGTTGTAGTGCGCATAGGTGCTTATAAAAGTGGAAAATCGCTACATACTTATGAATTTTTCAGATCGCACATAGGACACCCACGAAAGAATATGAGTACCCACACGGGTTTAGTAGAAATTATGGAAAATGTTAGAGATATACTGTGTCTCGAGTAGCTTTAATTCAAGATCTAGAGAATCCTCCGAACGAAAACACGTGACAACGAAGTGGACTTCTCAAAATCTTGAAAAGGGCCGTAAAAGTCAACTCGCTGAACACTGGACATGCTCTTTACGTTAACTTTTTTCAGATTAAGTTGCTAACTCGCCCATTACCGGTATTAGCATATATACGATGTGGAAGAGAAGAATCAGCCTAAAAGCGAATGTGCTTCAAAAAGTAAATTTGCACAATCACCAGATCGATTCAATCGCCATTCAGTGTAAGCTTTAATTAAAGCGGATCCGGTGTCGATGAGCTTTTACGTTTACATTGAATCCGAGGACGATCTTCGTAAAATTGTCAATGAAAAACTCGATAGTATCTGGTTTTGTGTGAGGAACTGATTTAATAACTTACTTCGAGCTCTCGTTAACGCCGGGGAAGGTAATTTATTGTATGGATTAGGGATGAACACATGCAGCTAAGTCCTTATTAAAGGGATTTGTAGCAAGTGTGAAGGAGTTTATAATTTAATTGGGGAAAAGTAAAATGATAATTATCTAAACTCGGGGCACTTATTGCCAGATATTCTGAAAACCGTCACCGTTAGCTGAAACATCGAGATGCTAATGAAGACATAAACTGGAACTTTGTGCAAAAAAAAAATCTTATAACCAGTGGCTTGAGGGTCTTCGTTTATAGTTTTTTGATAACGTAACATTCAAAACTAATCTTTGATGTTAGTTGGAGCTTTTTTTAAAATTATTGGACAACTAAGGAGTTAACTGGTTGTTATTTGTCGCAAAGGGTACTTTACCATCGGAAGCAAGTCTGCCTTAAATGGTCGTTCGGTATAAATCCTGAATTTTATTGGCTCCTGTTTATATGGTTGACGTCTCAATATATAGTAAACCGTCTTTAGGCAAATGAAGGTTTAAAGGGAAAGAAATTGGTTCCAATTATTTAAGTGGAAATAAAACCGCGGGACACTTGAGATTTTACGATTCGTGGATCTCCATTGAATAGAAGATTAAGGTTGATTATCATCGCTAGGTTACCTGAACAGCTACTGCTTGCGGGATCATAATCCAAGGTGCAAGTTCCGCTTTGATATGTTCGAAATTTCATCATTATCGGCTTGAAACAAAGGCTAGACACAAGAAGTCATCAGCATCATTAGGCGCAAACAAAATATTTAACAATGTGCCCAAACAAAATTAACACGGCTACTGAAATTTATTATATTTCCAGCCCAGAAATATAATTTATTACGGAAATAAAACCATTCGTTCAGTGGCGTATGTTATTTTTTAGCAAAAGATCCGTTTCTCCTCGTTTCAAATGAGGCCGATGAATACTTTCTTTTTTCGTTTTTCATCCCGAGGGATAGGCGAAACTCAAGAGATCTATAGACAAAATAGTAATTATAGTCCAATCAGGTCTCAAGTGAAAGGTCCAAAAGTCACTAATCGTGCTCATCAGCACCGACCAGATAGGAACAACCGAAGTGTCTGCCAATTTAGAACACGCACTGAAATTAAGGTAAAATTGAAAGGATGTCGTAAAAATCAGACAACTCGCCATTTAAGAGTCCATTCGACGATATTCAGAAATTCGTTGATGGCTCTATTCCGGATTAAAACACGCGAAATAATCCGAATTGTACGCCTCTGGCATAGAACACAAATAAAAAAAAAACCTTACAGGAACCAAAGAAGAATTTTTCTCACCCTTTATAATTATATATAAATGATAGCACGCCCTTGCTAATTATGGTTCAAAGTGCCCGCGTATCGGCACCCAGTGGCTCAAAAGAATCCCTTGATTAGGCCTGAAATTCGGTACCCAAAAAAATCCTTTGTAGACTTTGAATGCTCCTTTGTCTAGCATTTTTGCTATCTCTTTTAATTAAGTGTATTGTAGGATACGGTAGTATGGGAACATCACGGGTGGATAAGAATTGATGAATGGGCAGAAGAACCGGCAGAAAAATCAACTCACTTTTTGTCTGGCTATAATTCTGCAATTCTGAAAACTTATCATCGCTGAATACGAGAAAAAATCGGAAGGATTTGGCAAAGGAGCATAACGAGGATTGTTAGGGTAATTTATACGTTAGACGCTATAAAATCCTGGTTTTTCGTTCCATTCAGATCTCCATTGATGCCTGTTAGCACATAAATGTCAACATTCTTTGTGTTTTTCATCAACTACACTTTTTGCCCTTTCGGTTGTTTCATTTAATTTTATTTGTCAAAATTCGAAACTACGAATAATGTCTCTTCAAAAATTAAATATAAATTATGTCTTCAGGACTTCTGTGCCAAGATTGCAGGCAACAGGTATTAAATTAATATGATTATTTCGAGGTTTCAACACCAGAACAATTTTCAAAAAACTCGGTCAAATTCCATTCGGCTGTGGCAGCTTCAAGTTGCTTAGAGGCATTAACCTCTGGTCAATTTGAAGAAAATTCAAATATTTTCTTCCAGGTACTTCGGATTGCTCAAAACTTCGTGCCATTTCGTTTCTATCAGCTGACTTAGTATCACTCGGAAATCCCCAAATTTCCCTTAACGCTGAAAAAAAAACTCGATATTGAAGTAAACAAATTTTTTTTTAGTAAAAATGTCAATTTTTACTCAAAATCGAAATTATACGCGTTGAATTGAATTTGACCTTAGTTGCACTCATAAAAAAAATTGACCAAATATGGCGAAGCTGCGAGTGGTAACTAGTGCTCTCTAGCAGCTACGTAAAAATTGGGTCAAACTGCTTACTTGGTATCTTGCAAAACCTAAATGAACCAATTTTGGTGTTGATGCTATGACAACACACGAAATTACTAAGGAATTTAAAAATATAATTTCTACCTTTAATGTCCGATAATTCTGAAACACGCAACATTGGTATGACGCCCGTTGGGTCCAATCGTCACACTTGGTGTCCCCCGTCCCGGGTTCTCCCCGTCCCATTCCCAACGGATCACCTTGTATAATAATTCTACTGCCCATATTAAGAAGGATTTAGCCTGATTTTTAACTTCAGATGGAGCTACCGCTGAGAGTTGAAGCTGCAATCATAATTGGGTTAATAAATTCTTCAGACTTTCAGAATTTTCCTGTCATAGATTTACTTGACTTAAACGCTCCTCTGTACAGTTTAGCACGCGTAGAAAACATTTCGTCTTTTTTCAAGTCAATTAACATTTTATAAACGTCTTCGAGAAGGCTTTTTACCAGGTTCATTTGGAAAAAATGAGCACCGGGTACCCACATAATCTCGAGGCTCAAGGACGCGCACTTCTAGTCTGACATTAATTATATGGGATTCCTCCACATAACGCCTTATCGGCAAAAATGTAGTTAATATAATGTATTATTTATTATTAGTGGAGTTCCCAGGGTTAAGTGTGTGTATTGGTTCAAAAGTATTTAATTTCAGCCTTTAGAGTTATGTTCATACGCGTTCTGTGAAGAAATACCTCGCGAGTATTCCATGAAAAATTCCTCTTTTTGGTCAGCCTAAGAGTTTAGGTTTCACAATGCCAAGGTCGGATGAAGAAGGCTCACGGATAGATGGACCTATGTGTATTTTCTATGACCAGCTTGACTAATGTCCCCCTATTACCGTACCGTGAGGTATGCGTATGCATATACGTATGTGCAAGTTATCAAACATGGAATTGGTATTGGTTTCTGCGATGGTTTTCGCGAGATTCCCCTCTGTCGATTTATTTATATTATATAAAAAAAAACTAGTCATTTTACATGAGGCAATTTCGGTTAATTCGCCAATAAGAATTATTTTATAAGTGCCAAGAAATGATCGTGAGCAATAACAAGAAATTTGCATAGTGATAAATCTTGAAGACATACTTTTGCGCAACGAAGTCCTCAGCGGCAAGACTTTTTGATAAAAGTATAGTCATATAGTGTTACTATTAAGTATTATTTATGTGATTCGTTTTAAATATTATTGGGGGTTTCGAAAATAATTTCATGTCCTGAGATAGGAAGCCTTCAATTACCGCTTATAACATATGTAAATTTATCTTGGTCGCAGATTTAATTCGAGTTTATTCAGAAAATATGCAAAACAATTTGGAACGTGTCCTCGTACGTTATCACTTGGAGGATTTAAATCTTGGCAGAGCGTTGGCAAAATTGGCTTCTGCACGTAATGATTTAGTTCTTAATTTGGAAGCATTTCAAGCGCTACTTTTATGCGATCCCAAAAATATTATAAAAGGGCCTTTAATATGGACACAGGAACATGTATTTTGCATATATGTATATGCTTTCAGGGATCGGAGAGTTTCGCTGTGGCAGCAGCCTTGACAGAAAGCTAAGCAGGTACAAATCAATATTTCATAACGGAAACTGGGGCCCGACTTGATTTTCTGGCTAGCTGACTCGAAATAAAGTTTGAGAACCCCAAGGGTTTTAAATTACTTCTGGGACTCCGATTCGCGGCCCCAAATTTTTGTCACCGTCCTGAAATTCGTTTTTCGAACTCAAACGAGAAAAAATTCAATCGTTTTTACGACGTTCAAAGCCCAAAATTACCGCGCAAACGAAAACACCGCAGAAGCTCAGTTTCGATGAGAAGTCTATGAATTTGAAGCCGAGTTCGAATTTTAAAATGTGAAAACCGATGATTATTCAGCTGATTTCGGCCAAGCTTCACGTTTGCTCGGGTTTTATTCGGAATTTTTTTACTCTCAATTCTCCGAGTACAAGTATTTCGAAATTCAATAGCCGAAACCTTAAGGGAAAAACCAATCGAGCCTGGACTAACCTGAAATTTCAAGCGAAAAAGTTGAATCATGAGTGTAAGTCTCAAATAACGGAAAATAACTTAATTTTTGAAAGTTAATACGGTCGACGGTTTTGAATTTTTTAAGTAAAACCTCAGGACGCAGCAGAAGCTACTGGCAAGAAGGGAATCCCTGTCATGTAAACAAATTGATACGATATCTGAACCGGCTTGGTTCTTCTCAGCTTCTGGCTGCATTGAAAAAATATTGAAGCAAACCTAAATTAACTGGAATTCAACTTGCGAACCACCGTTCAAATAAACCTGGCTCCGTCTTGTACGAACCAGAATACTCAATTTTTTTTTTTTTTGAAAATGGGAAGTCTCTCCCCAATAACTAGAGTTGGTCTCGGGCGAGGTGCGTGCGTTTGCAGCCACTTCAAAAATAAAAAAAAACCTTCCAAAAATCGAGCGAAGCATTTTTTATTTCAACGTAATCCCCTGCTCAAATTCAAGTCAACTAATTCATGTAAACATCAAACGATTCGACTTCCCCGCGAGTCCCTAACTGAAGGCCCCCACATCGAAGATGTTGCTCCCAATTACCGCGGCGTCGCTTACGTTTGATTGATATTTCTCTCAAAAAATTATTTTTCTGTGCAGAATTAACGAGGATTAACGTCCAATTACGACACCAATTTTCCTCCTCATGGATTGGGACAAAGGACAATTATATAAGAGGCTGAAACATACCACGAGATTCTTCGGCGATGTAGCCGCGTGTGGTGCACAACCATCAATTTTGTACTCATCATCCGTCAAGCGGTGTCACTTTCATGTTTCCTCCGACTATACACACTTCACTGAAGTATGAATGAAGAATGTCCGTTTTGATTAATAACCGCAATGATACCTAACACATGTAATCGTAAGCATGCCTTTGTTGGTAGCGAAGCGCCATTTCTACCATAATTTAATTGCGAGAATTTCACTCTCTCAACTCCATTTGAGACGAGAGAAAGCCTCTTCCTTATACGACTACTCCCAAAAAGCAACTAATAAACAGGGGGTTCTTAATTTTACCGCGATTATTAAATAACGATAAAAATGGTTCTGAACCGAATTTAAAAGGCATAACGGGGCCGCCAGTAACTTTTATGTTTTAGACGGCTATTTCGTATAAATGTGTATAATATCGAAATAACTTTAAAATGTCCCAGTCCAGTTTACGGAGCTTCGAACAGCAATTTAAGCAAGAAATGTCAGGTTAAATGTGACAGTGTCTTAATTAGCATACATGCAATGTACGATCGCAGGCGTGTCGGTATTCAAATTACTAAAATGTTGAAAATTAGCGTTTAAACTGAACGACTGATAATTTTTTAGTTGCATGAATAGACCAGATAAAGTTGAAATTTTTAAGTGCTTTTTAAATGCGTCATTACCATCGACGAGTTTCATGCATAACAATGACACCAACGATAATCTGTTTAATTTATGATATCAATATCCTTTTTTTTATTGGCAACGTGCCTATCAGTGTAAAAACTGAACATATTTATTGGTTACATTATTCTCGCAACTTACAATAAATTAAAAAATAATTTTCGACTAAAAATCGAGCAATTTTTCACTTTTGGACCGAGTTCGATGTGATTCACGCAGCCTAGTTAAGCTCCTGGATCCATCAGTACCGGACGTTTTTGGTCATCGTTAGGACACTCGTGTTGGCCGTACATCGGCATTTATTCATTTATATAAATATCGAATGTTCGAAGCTCCAAGCGTCCTGTTCCAACTTATTATGGAGAAATTTTTTTTAGTGTTGCAGCTGTTTTGAAGCTGAGCGGTATGCAGCTTAAGCTGTTTCTCCGCGGACCCCGGAACTGGAATCCAGTGCTTAACCCGCTTCTTAGCAATACATTATTAACTTGCCTTAATTAGCGGAAAATCTCGGGCTTCAGCGAAACGTGAAAATTTTAATTACATTTGTCTCGAAAGGCATTTTTCGATAACGAAATGAAGATCGTCGACGTGTGAGGTTTCCTCTAAATTGCACAAAAGCGTCCTTTCTGAATCGCAAGTCACGCTGCGTCACACATCAAACGTTCCACATCTTCCATAATATCTCCTTTTGATAATATCGACCCCTTGTACATTTCCTCCCTCACGCACTCCGTCAGATGTAAATGAAAGTACAATAGTACTTCTTCAAGGTGTAAGTCTGTAAATATGATTGGAGCAACCAAAATGGTTATTTAATTCCAAATTTAGTACCTAAATAATTGAATGTAGCTTTAGAGCGGAGTGTGGTCGATCTAAATGGAATAAATTCAGTATTTATTGTTAATTTCAGTCCCCAATTTTGAATTTCAAAACATCGGCCACGTTCAACCCTCTTTCCGAGAAAACAACCCTTAATTTTTTTAATTAAAAACTTTGGCTTGTTAGAGCTAAAATTCTTTCTCCCCCAAAATTATTCGGGCTCTTTGTACTCTATATGCAAAATTGCAATGCTCATTGCAAAGACTAGTTGTAATTTTTCTGTGAATTGATAAAATTCTCGGAAAAAACCTTGCAACAGCGAAGAGTTCTTCACGCAACTTCACCGTTAGTTTGGCGAAAGCACCGTAGCAACTAGTTTTTCCAACCCTAAATGATTGATGGCGTTTTACGAGGTGGCTTCTCTTCCCCTTTCAATTCACGCCAAAATGCATTTTTTTAACTTAATTTCCGAAATAAATTTTGGAACCTTCTTGAAATCCGAAAGCTGAAATAAAGCCATTGCAAATGGAAATTTGTCAACTGTCACGTTAAACAAAGCTCTCACTTATCTCGGAATCTATACGAGGGGTGTTAGTGGATGGACGACAAACAGAATATTCTACAAATCTGTTAAAGTTTAACACCTCTCCCCAACCGCAGATTAATCATTTCGCTTTCTATCTCTGAACGAATCGAGATTCAGGACTGTCTTCAATAGTCAGATTGCTCCTATCCATCTTATGTGCCCTTCAGATAAAAAATAATTTGCTGTATTAATTAAATTTAATGTAAATCGCTATCCGCTACACATCAAACATAAGCAATTTAACAAACCTTTTGTTCTCTTATTGTCATAAATTAATAAATGACTCGAACATACAAAACCGAAAGATGACGCAACCCTAAATTGTCTTTTTTATAAACAAAGTTAAAAAAATCGTATTAATTAGGAAAGCCCTTTTTTTCGTAACAAGGTATAGGATAACTCCACCCTAATGGACTCTAAGGGCTCTATTAAGGTGGATATCGGTTTTTGTGAGACAAAATTAATATAGAGACCACACAGGCTAAACAAATATGCCTTACAAATGATACAGAATTACCGACTTTATTATTTTTAATTAAATGTCATAGACGGGGATTATTGGGTTGACGGATGCATTGTCTTATCGGCCTAAGCATAATTACTTAATACATCTCAGGAGAAATACGGTCTGGGTCTGAGAATATTAAATTACGGGTCTGGTCTTAATTAAAGATTTTTTCCTTCCAAAATGGATATTTGGGAAAACTAAAGGTGAGCTTTTCGGCGCGCCAAAGCGCTGAGAGCTTAGGGTCTCCTTAGCGTCATTTCACTCACAGAAATCCGAGGCTAAAACTGCTAATTCCAATTATTATCAAGAAATGCGAACCAATCACTTGAGGTCACCAGAATAGACTTCCTTGGTAGGCAGTGTGGATTGGCCGAAAATAACCCGTACTGACCTGACGCGAGCGACTAGCCTGAAGTAACCTGAACTGACCCCGAAAATTCTTTTATTTGATTTATTGGATCTCTCCTCTTTCAAAGAAGTAGGTAATAGGTTTGGTACTACTGATCGAGTTTCGGCAACACGCATAAGTCATTCCCAAACTAATTGATATAATTGCCAGAAAACAAAAAAACAAATCCAATAATGGACATGAATGGACGACTTTAAACGCGAGTTGTATTGGAAACCCAATATTAAAAAAATTGCTTTACGTGCTTAATCTTTATCACTCTTCAGAGGCAAAAGGTGAGGACACGCACGACAGAAGATACGTGTGATTTGAAGACAGCGCTATTAGTGACTTTTCAGTGGTGATATAAATTGAATATGGTCTCCACCTAAGAAAAGTGAAGATATTTCAGAAAAAGAAAACGCAAACCAAATGGTAGATTGGGATTTGTTCCCAGTAATTTTTGCTTCTCAAGCTAAAGGGATTATGAATCAGCTCTAACCGTAAGTTCACAAAGCGGAAAATCAGATTAAACGAACCTAAATTTAGAGCTTTAGCTCAATTACCACGTTGGATTTTTTCAGTTAATGAATGATGCGCAGATCATTTTGATGCGTCGCGGTCAAATTAGCAAATTCCGTGTGCTAACGAGGATGTCTCTGAAACAAGAAATTCAAGTATAAATTAAGAGATTTCCTCTTTATCGCGAAAGAGACAGAAACAATCTGAGATTACTCGATTCAGCGAGCAATATCGTAATTGGATTAATTGAAGTCGATAAACTTGTACGCCATGGTATTTTCCAAGTGCCATTTATCGAGCTCTACTCTGGTCAAAATTGCAGATAATAGTCCCATTAAACGCTGCAATCGATATTGTAAGCCGTCAATCACTAGATATAAATCAGCAACCCTTAAAAAGGGACTGTAATTTGCCCTAAAAGTGTGAATTTAGATATTAGACTGAGCAATCATCTGGGATTTTAGCGCCTATCTTCGCCTTTTTGGCACTTAGAAAAATACTCACAAACATTGTTTCACGCACTAAGATTAAAAAACCCTTGAGATAATTCAATAATTGGCAGTTTGAAAGTGTTTTTTTGGTTGTATCCATTAACTTCAGGTGCAATTTTGTGGCAAACCCAATTTTAGGTAAACTATTGATTTTTGGATTATTCGATAATAATTGTGCCTTAAATTGCTTTAAAATTCGAGTCTGCGACGAGCCCTTTTCAGCACCATATTGCTTCCTTTCTCAAAGCACTCGACGGCTCTAAATGAAATATATCGATCCCCTTTCGATACCCCGGCCAGATCACTAATCTTCATTATCTTCAGTTAACGTGAATGAAGCCGGAAAATAGTCGGCTTGATGAATGAATTATCGATTCGTTCTTGTTCTATTATCTTCATGTTGCTTTCTATTCAGAACACTTCGCATGTGTCTAATGTCTGAAATAGGAGAATCGGATAGGCCTAATGTGAACTGCTAATGATGTTCTTGTTAGTAGATGATGACTTCGGATAGGCCAGATTTGATGGGAATTTTTCTTTCGTGAAAAAATTTGGAAGTCCGCTATCATGTCAAAATAAACTACTGAAAATGCGCCGCGAAGGTGTCCAGTGACGTGGCCAGTCTCCTGGTCCTGCTGGATCAACGCGTCTCCAGGACATGAGCCTTAAACGGCTTCTTTGGTTTCAATTTGATCGAATATTATTTTGCGCAGTTTTGGTGAGAAGCTGTAGCAGGATAAGCTCGGCCTGTACGCGAAAATTCAATTTTTCTGCGTGAAACAGATCTATTCGGTGATAAAAGGGACATTTCTTTTGATTTTCGGTACATTTTTCAAAGTCGCCTTGAAACATATCAAAAATATCGCGTAAACGCTCTGATCACTTTGAACCCGGATATCTCAGGAACTAAAAGGGGTACAAAAGCGAATCAACGAATATGCAACTGAGACTCTGAAGAATGTTCATGTATTTTTTGCATGATTTTTCAAAAGTCGCAGTATTTCCAAAAATTAAAAAAAAACTTTAAGTGCTGCTTTTTAATTTCGGTTTTTGAGCGACAACGGCAAACTGAAGAAGTCGATCTCCTGCACCATGAGTTCATCTATGATTGACTGTGGAGTTCCAGATTTAGGGCGAAAATACTTGATAGACTCCGTAACTAGGGACTGATGTGCGAAGAACATTGTGGAAAGTATGGTAATGAAAAATGGTCACAAATTATAGATGTCTAACTAACATTCATCTTCATCATCATCACTAGGATCAAATTAATTTCCGACGTATATTCTTGATTATCTCCTTGATTCCTCTTTCTCGTCTTTTCTGCTTTGCCACTTCGGGAAGCTAGATCCTTTATCGTTCCACCAACATATACCCCGCCATAAGTATTTCGACCTTTTCCAATGCGGTTACCTGTATCAGATACTAATCACATTTTAATTCAATCTTAAAAATCCCCGAGAGACATTAAATTGTTACGGCATCTCATTTAATGTTTCATTACTGACGTTCGTTTATGCAAATTGATTGCACATCATATCACATTGTCTCAATTCAACGTGTCTGGCAATAAAGGCTAACTAACCTTTAATAATATCAGTAGCGTAAATACATGGTACACATCCAACTGCAACTGTATATTTCGTAATTTTTTCGTAACGAGGTGCGATGATTCGCCCTCCAATTATTATCCGTGGGAGGTGTGTTGTGGCTTTTCGATAAGTGTTATGTCGTTATATTCAATAACCACACCCTATCGTCACTGAACACGTTTTCTGCAGAGATGGTACCTACTAATTTAACATGCAAATTTTATCGGGTTTAAATATGCGTATGAACACATTAGTCGTGATGTTTCTCGGGCAATTAACAAGTCTGACATAGCTATATCTCTTGATGGATGAAATTCGCCATCAAAACAAATGATCTCCAACCCCGGAAATACCCCCCGAATCCGACCCGATCTGACAAATTGAACATCTGTAACCTTGATCCCTCTAATGAATCTATTCTTCTTCAAGGCGAGGTTTGAGGTGGGCAGGGCCCAGGGTCATGTCGCATTTTTCAAACGACAGTGGCCCATTTCGTCGCCGTTTTTGCGAAAGGAACCCAATGAAGCAGGTGAACCAATTAACGGTACCTGTAGTTTGGTTGATCACCTGTATTCACACGCGCTAAACATCCAAAATTCTTTAGCCGTCGATTATTTTTTCCACTCTTAGCGAATTAATTTATTGGGGCTCCTCATAAGATATGCAGCTTTAAGTGGCCAGTTTGATGGGTGTTCATAATTCGTATTGCCATCTGCGTCGGGTGTCCCCCTTTGTCCGAACAATTTCCTGGGTGTACGACATTTTGGACAACTTCTTGGTGTTACCAAAAGTTCCTTCTCTACAAGCTGATCGCCAAGAACGGGCCGCATTCATTAGACGAGACAAGGTGGACAATCTGTGTAAGAAGACGGTGAAAGAGAAGGAAGAATGAATGGACAAAAAAGACTTTACAGTAATCTCGTCTAGTCGGTTTAGCAGACTCGCGAGCACGTGTGACTAGAACAACAAGACAGCTGTGGCGCTTCCACGCTGCACACCCAATACATTATTAATGTTTATTAGCCACAAGTAAAAGTGTTTTGTTTAGGGTCTGACGCGATCGTTTGATGGAGTTTTTTTATTGTTACTTTTGTATCTTTTGTTTATCACCGGCCCTTTTTTTTGTCTGCTGTCTGGTGATGATGTTCCCATGATTTATTGCTTTGGTTAATTTAAGGATTAAAAGACAGAGGTAGGAAAGGTACTGGATTCATTTTAATAAGCAAATATGTAATCTTTCTCAAATTGGAAGCCTCTCCAGGTAATCGTTTCAAGCAGAAATTGGAACTAAGTTGTATTATTTAACTTTCATTGTTTCCTCTTCAGCGTCTCCCAACTCGTCAGTTTCCAAAATACCCACAAACACGGCGATTTCATGAATGAGAAAATCGCCTGGATACAACTTTCAAGGTCGGTCACTGCGGTTTGGTTCAGGTGAGGTCTGTGCACGTCTAAAGCCGTGCAAACACACGAGGTATGTCCGGAAGGTTCATAAAAAAGTGACGCAAAAACTTTATTTTACAATAAATCGAGGTCGAATATCAAAACAATGTCGACGATTTTTTGCGATTACCAGGGAATCATCTAACGAGAATTCATCTCTCTAGGTCAGGCTATTAATGTAAACTTCTACACTGATGTCCTCCAACACTTCAAAGCTCGCGTGGCTCGGAATTCGACCGCCTTTGGCCCAAGAGAAGCGGTGGATTCTCCATCACGACAATGCCCCTGCGCAAACTTCCCTAATTGTGCATGATTTTTTGACCTCAAATTGGATTACCACGACTGAACGGCCCCCCTTATCCATCGGATTTGGCACCGTGTGACTTTTTTCTATTTCCCAAACGCAAGATTGTGCTTCGGGGGCGGCGTTTGTGTGATGTGGATAGGTGGAGCTGAAAAACCGCAAAACAGAGGACTTCCAAGAAGGTTTCCGGCAATGGAAACGAAGATGGCGCGAGTGCATAGTGTCTCAGGCAGATTATTTTGAAGCGGACAAAATTTTATTACCTGATTTAACGTAAAATATATTTTTTGTTTCATTTTTATACGAATTTTCCGGGTAAACCTCGTAAGTGATATAATGTACATCGAAAATTCTCAATCGATTTTAGTCTAATACGCCCGAATGCACTTTAGGTTGAAAAGAACATTAGTGAGCATCTAGGTTTTTTTAAATCGAGATTGCATTAAGGCATTAAATCTTGGTCTAAAATTATCTAAAACGCTTCTAAGGACAGAACAGGACACCGATTTTACTAAAATAACATTTCTACCTTCGAACAAACCAACGACATATCTACATATTTATCGCTAGTGACGTCCGAGGTCTTGGTCTTCATCTTCCCATTTAATCCTACTGATTTGTTCGAAAGCACAAATGCAGTACGACCAATGGTTCTTTCACAAATGAATAATTGCCTCACGAACTTCGGGGACAACTACCCTATGATGCAAAGCTTCAGATTTGACTTGAAAGCTCATTTGAGTTTTGCTTGAAAATATCGATTTTCACCAAAGAGCCCCAAACTGACTAGGACACACCGGTAACTCAAAGAGAATTTTTGAAAGTTTCAAAATTGACCACAGCGCAGAGTATTCCGGGAACTTCGGTACTGCATCGTCGCTTTCACATAATAATAAAAATGACGAAACGGCCACTTGCCGTCAATAGTGAGTGACCGCAATTATAATAGATTAAAAAAATCGAAAACTGTCCATCCATCTTGAGGAAGAGCCATTTGAGAAGGGAATGATCGAAAAGTGGTTCGAAAATAGAAATGGTTCAAAAAGGAGGACAGCGTAACTTGGGTTGGTACTGCCCAAGCATTTAAAAGATGGAATTACTGGAACAACTAACCTCGGACTACCTGGTAGCCGAGATGCCGGCGCCAATTGTAGAATACGCAATAATGAAATTATGGAGGAACGAGATATGAATAGAGCCTGTTATATAATATCATTAGAATTGGCGAAAGAGGAGCTTTGGTATGTAGCAGAAGCAGATACCCTGCGGCTGCTTATTCTCACGTATAAAAAAGCAGTAAAACTGAATCATTTTAGACCAAATCCCCTTCCAAATAACTGCGTGAAGTAAAAACATGGCGGATCTCTGGAATAATATAAGAAGAAAACTACCCTTAGAAGAGAAAGCTCTAGGTTAGTTCCCAAACCAAGAACGGACTCATATTAGTACATACTGGGACTGCATCGTCACCTATAAAGAAAATAATAATTTCACAGAATTTTCGGGTACATTTTCGATTGTGATGGTGGTAAAAGCACCCGTAGGCGGCAGGTGGTTATCACAAGACACCCGGCTACCCGGAGTTGAATCTGATTGGCTGTCGGCCACGAGTCCTCGGTGGTACGTGTGTACGGTACGTAAAACGTATATGCAACGTACAATTCGGCTATTCGATTTAATTACCTTTTGGTAATATAAAAAGCAGGCGCACGTGATACAGTTTCGCGTTTTATTGTTACAGCCATTTTTTCGGGTGGTACCACTTTGACTGCATCTGAGCTCAGCTGCCAATTCGAAACGCGATTAATTACGACGATTATTCTGGCAAACATAAAGACTTAAATGTCGCAAAATTAACCACTGCTAATGAAGCAATATACCCTAAATATCATGCAAATCGGACGAAGAAAGTTTTCCTGCTGCAATGTAAAGTTGGTTTAATTTAATGTAGATCGAGTGTGGTGTTGTTGTAATCGTTTCGGAAATGTCATCACAAAAACCCGGGCCATACATCATATTCCAATATGTGTTCGATAAATCGGTTTGATTTCAACGGTGCTACACTTTGATGCAAGACCAATTCATAAATTAAGCCTTATCACTAATTACGATACGCGTATAGGGTGGGCCAAATTCGCACCACAGTCTTAATGGTTCTGGCAGATCTTCATTCTTGATATCGTTCCGATTGTGACCATTTAATTTTAAGAGGCTCGAATGTCATCAGTTACCATGCATAACTTGCGGGATCTATAACAGTAATCTTTCTTCCTTTCAAGCACCTAAGGACGTACATAATATACGTTCCAGATGAAACACGAAATATCTTGTTGTCATTTTCAATTCTAGGCCTGTATGGCTTCCGTTTATCATGTATTCATTTGTTATGCATGTAAAAAGTTAGAGTGCGTTTATCACTGAATTTAGTTCTTTAATTTAAATATCTTGGAAAATGGAATAATTAAGTCTTTTAACTTACTCCCACCCTTGACACGTTTATACAGCACGTTGATTGGTCCCAGGCAAAACAATATCATTCCTTATTGCGCTTTACAAGTATTCCAGGTGGCACTGTAACTAAAGCGTTATTCTAGCACCTAAAACACCATTCTTATTCTCAAGAATAAGCCCACCGTTAAAACGTCTGAAAATGTATTTTACCTAAATGCCTAAATTAAGGGGCGCCTCAGAGCTTGACGTTATAATCGCGCATTTTAATGTGCCATTTCGAAACAAAACGAACAATAAAAAAAATCTTTATTTAAAAACAGAAAGCTCGAAACGAGAATATGGAAAGTTGAAAAATTTGCCCATGTACCGGCCAAGAAACTGTTGATTCGCAAAAGGAATCGAGCGGTCAAATTAAAATGAAAGAGGACGTTGGGCGATGCCGCGACGCGTGTTTCTACTTCCTGGCTTCATCGGGCATGGCTCCACATGAAGTAGAATCACACACGTCATGCCGCACATGTCAAGATATGCGCAACGTTCGGGTATTTAAAATTTTTTGCAGCCCAAAATCACGGCGGGTGTTCGTGGTGAAGTTGCTAACCTGAACTAACCGAAACACATTCCCCCTAAGTGGAAGAACATTCGGTGTTTTCACAGAAGGGCGACGCCCGGTGGTAGTTCCCGCCTTTTCCCCTCCCGTCCAGTCCATGCCACACTCACACGTTCTGTAGCTACTTTATACACACACATGCCCGATGAAGCTAATAATTGGAGGCGGTATTTATCTGAGCAACCTTTATTCCCTAAGTAACATCCCCTATTTCTATCCCCCCATCCCCCTCCATCTATCCCTGACCCGCCATTTGGTGTTTCTGGCCTTGTTAGAATAGTTTGTCTAATGGTATGTTGTTTTACCCATATGTTACATAAAGACAGTTGAAACGGAGGTTGAAATAATTTTAGGTTTGCTCAAAATGCTCTCCTAGGACGAACGGGGGGGAGGGAAAGCGGAATTTTCTCGTTTGTCCTGTTAAGCAAAGCGGATTTTCCATGTTCCAGTTATGATGGTTGTTTTCCCACTTTGTCTCCATTTATAGTAATCTTTTAGTGCCATTTTAGGGCATGCGCATGGAGGTTCCTTGGATGGGTTGTCGATTGTCTAGCAGTGGTCTACAGGTGAATTTGAGAATTCTTCTTGTAGCTTTGATGCTGACGTCTGTGTTTTCCTTCGTTCCTGATCTAAAAAGTTTTGCGCTTTTAGTCGCTACGATCCCGATGTTTTGTACTTTTTCGTTAAATTTAGGTTTTTCGTCTGTTGTTGCTCCCACGACGTAGTCTTTAGGTTCACTTAGATGTCCATCTGCGGTTATTCTCAGCGAGTTAGTTCTAATCTAAGGGTTCGATTGATGGCAGGAGCTGATTTTCCTCTGTTGAACCTCCGTCCGTAGGCCCATGCCATTGCGTTTAATTAAGAATAATAATGCCATTAAGCTGCTTTCAGCGACTTCGATGTTTGTCATGTCCTGTTTTTAATATAAATAGCCAATAAACCGAAAATGAACTTGCATGGAGGATTTTGGACGGAACTATGTCAGCGGTCCAATTAGCCAACTTTCGGGCTAAAGATATTCACCCTGTCTCTTAAGAAGAACGCACGACTAAATCAGTTTATCGGTACTAAATCTCATTTCGATTTGCACATCAAAAGAAAGTTATTATTATTAATATTTTCATAATTCTTTAACAAGAACGGTCGGTTTTAATTGGATGAAATACCACTGTACCAAATTTAATTACGTGCAACCTGTAAGGTTTTGCAGCTTCTTTATTGAATTTACAAAAAGAAGTTGCAGCTCCCTGTATCAATACCTGTAGAGCTGGGCAGTTAATAATTCGTCGACGTTAAATTTTGAATAACTTTCAGCTAAGCTTTGAATGAATAAAATAAAGGTCACATTTTATGTAAACTCTCTTTCATACTTGAGACGATTCAAAATGAAATTGAGGCAAATACCGAGCATTTTCCCAATTCGAGACTGCCCATTACTACAACGAGGTTATTTATGCCCATTAAATCGAAACATACAATAACAAGACGTTGCGTTTTAAACGATTCTCTCGGAAAACACATTGTTAGGAGGCCGCGATGCGTCTCGAATTTTAATCGGACCTCTCTGAAGGTGGCTCTCCTCCATTCACTTTTCGTTCATTCAGTGGTCTTCTAACGTAGATGTAACCGTATATTTTTTATGAGTTATGCTGCATAATTAAGCAATTTGATACGTGAGTACCATACCGGTGGTACCACTTACGCCCGCTTAAGCGGAAGCAGTTTAGAGGTCTCTGCTTACCACCGGTTCTGGGTCATCGTCGCGAGATAAATGAGTTTAAATTGAGGATTTGACTTGTCATCACACGGAAAATTTAATGGTACACAGAGTCGCAGAAAGTGTAATCTGTTTATTAATTGACAGCGTAATATCGCAGATCAGGAAAGTGAAAAATTAACATATCACGGAGGTTTCGGTGTTTTTGAGATAGTCACTTGTGGGATATAGGAAACTGGGTCAATCGCATATTTTGATCATCGAGTATTGATTTAATGTCATGAAGGAAGCCAATAATACGCAACGCAGCTGCAAAAATCTTGTTAATTGCCCCAAAAATTGCGTTTTACTAATTAGGCAGTGATGTAATCCGGCATAATAATTATTAATATAAATCCAACTATAATGTTGTTAATTACTGGTGATAAGATCGGTCGTTTAATTATCATTAAGTTGAGAAATTGCGTTCACATTGGATTAAGTTTCTTTGCAGGTCTCAAAGCACCTACTCAATGAGACTGTTCTACCTACGTGATCTTTTTATGCGAACTGAGAAAATGGTATCTCGTTGATCCATCACTTACAGGATGATTTGCCATAAGGGATACGCACGACGAGAGATGTAGTACTCCTGTTTATATTTGTTCACGCACCTATTACTGAAATCTTGAATTCGATCTGCACTCCCGGGAAATATCGAATCCCTGTTACTAGACCAGTTTTGTTACTAAAAAATCAAACTTAAAGGCATCGAAATTACGTTACATAATAGAGCAGTCCGAATTAACATAAAGTTTGGTATTAATAGCTTCCCGAGGAAGCTATAAAGTTACTTATTTATATAATAAAGGATCGCCAATATTATTAAGTATCAAGATTTAATGGGAAAAAATCGGCAATCGCAAAGGACAGCCCGCAGCTATGATATAATAACAATACCGACTGTTTACCCATGACGTCTTAATATATGGATAAATGGTTAATATAGTGCACTTGAGATTTGGTGTGCAGTCACGATGCCCAATAAAAAATGACTTGCACCTGATTTATCTCCTCTGTTGCATTGGTTCCCTCACTACCGCCCAGGGAAATTTTCCCATATAGAACACCCGTCACATCTTGACATCCTTCCCGAAAAGGAAGCCTGCTCCACTGTATTACGCACTTCCTGAAAACCATCAGCGGGTAATTACCGTGGGGTGCGACGTAGGAAAGGTGCTACATTTCCGAAATAGAATGACCCCTTTTCACGTTTTAAATGTGGCGAACAACAAACTCTTATATTAATTAAACCCATTTGATATTTTTAATATTCAATGCAAGCATCCTCGAAGACCAAGCTGCACATCTTGGATATGCCACGCGTCAAAGAGCAGGTGTTGAAAAGGACCACCTGAGCGATGGGCCATATGCTACCGAAGCATTGTCACGTTGAAATGTCGATAGATCTCAACCCTTTCTATTCTCCAGCAGTGCCAAAATAAGTGTAAAACTTACCACAAAAGGGTAAATAATGCCTGAGAATCGTGGGCGATTAAGGTTTTGTGGGAAAACCTTCGATTGAAGAAACCCATCGTTTATCGGAGTTCAAAGTGTCCGCTTTGATCTACGCTTTTGTTCAGTATCGCTCGCAAAGAACTTTCAGTATTAAAAGCGTGGGTTAAGACCCAGAAGGTAGGCTTCACAATCAAATTAATTGGCACTATTTCCATTAATTACACGCGGCTTTAATTTACGCGATATTTTACAAGCAAGTGTATTCTTGTTACCTCGGGGTATTCAGTTTCATTAATTATTTATGCAACTGTTCAAGCAACGCACTAATGGCAGGCAATATACGGGGCGAATTATTTAAAATTATCTATACCAATATCTTGAAATTGTACCGACAATGGAAACATCCAAAAACATATCTACCGTACATATACATACATTTATACATATATAATGAGGAAAATTTTTGGGGATATGAGGAACCCATTACTCTCTACGAAGGCACCCCAAGTAATTTTTTTAATGTCACGAGCACGGTTGCAACATGTCGTCGAAAAACATTTGCAATGGTGCCATAGTTTCTGGAATTTGGCTCTCAAATGTATCCGATAATGCCTTAAATGCAAAATCCATGAGTGAGACACCTAGACGTAAAATTGAATGATTTTCAATCAGGAATAAGTCCTACAACTGCTGATTAATTCATAGTTTTATTGTGACTAAATCGAAACGTTAGATTTGCCGTTCAATATTAATAATTTTTTATAATAGTTATTCGTTATTCCCTAATTAATTTATTTGTTAATTAATAATAATGTCAAATGTAAAACATTAGGTATTTTCATGTATCAATACTTGTAAACGTTTTTCTATGCAGTAAATCCTCCAATCGTGTTTACTATCTGGGTTTCACTTTACACTTCTTTTCGCAAATTTTCAATCGAGACGTGATTTTTTCAATTACACAACGAGTCGAAATCGCTTTTATTTACGGCCCCCAGGAACGTTGTTTTTTACCAACCACCGAATTTGCTCGCCAGCCATGTCCTGGAACGAACGTTAATCCTTCCTATGTTAGGACATGAATACAGAAATTTCATGAAACCGGGTCTGTGGCCCATAAAAAGGGCATCAACTTAGGATATTAGATGAGCTTACTCAAATCGAAGTTCTCGGACAATCGGCCCACAATCCATCATTGTCTGTCCGTCAAACATCTACTTTAACCGGACTATCAAGGACATCAGTTCCAAAAGTCCTAAAATTGCACAAATTTCATTCGTATAAAATCGAGCTTCATCAGGAATTGAAGGAAGCTTATGCAGACCGAGGAATTGGATATTGCGACGTGATGCAAGCTTTGAGTACCGACTCAGCCCCAATTACTGTTAAGCGTTTGCTTCAGTGAGAAGTGAGCATTTTACCTGAATGATACTCTCAATAAGCACGATTTTACACTTTGGAGTGATTCATACTCTCATATCATGAAAGAAGGAACCACTCAACATCCACAAAAACTGAATTTTTGGGCCGGATTCTTTGGGCATGGTCTCATGGGACCTTCATTTATTGACGGTAATTTTTAGACAGTACTATTTAACTATTGATAATCGATGAGCTAGAGAATCATTACGACGAAAGTGGCGAATTACAACTGGACGAAAACTTACTGAGATTTTAACAGGACGGAGTATCGCCACATTTTGCTTTTCCCGTTAGGAGTGGTTGGATAGGAGGAGAGGAGCGATAGAAGGGTCTCCTAAGTCTCCCGATCTTATGCCCTCGGACACTTCTGTGGGGGCAGTGGAAATCTGTAGTGGTCAAAACCCAACCAGAAACAGTTGAAGAGTTGAGACAACGAATTATTACTGGATGTCGTGTAATTCCTAAGGAAACTTTGCGTCGAGTGCGTGAGTATCCTTTGTGCACTTGAATGGGAAGTACGGAACATAAATTATGAAAAATTACAAATATTCTTATATATTTAACACGCCTCAGTGCTTTTCTCGTGAGTTTTGCATTTTAGACATTATCGCACACATTTAAAGGCAAAATTCCAGAAACTTTGGTATCATGGAAAGCTCATTGAAAATGCTTTCCGACGACATGTCACAACCATTTCCGTGCCATTGAAGAAATATTACTTGGAGTGGCCGGAGTGCATTTCGTAGACGGTAGCGGGTTCTTCATACCCTGAACCATCTTCCGCCCTCATATTATGGTAGACGTCCTTTAGGACTTTTCCACTGCGGGAGTTCCCAAACGAATAATTTATTGTCAAGGTTACTAGACGTTGCTCACGCCGCAATATAAGATTCACTTAAGCAGCAGGATCTCTTTTATTCCCATATGTCGACTGCGTTGAAGGCGCAGCAAACAGCAGCAGAACCTGGCATACGAAAGCCGAAACAATAAAATAATATCAATTTGTTATCTTTTCAGCCATAACTCAATCAAAAAGAAAGCAAAACGAGCGGCTTATTGTAAATTAGATCAGAGGAGGCAGATAGCCCATCTGGATTTGAATACGCCCAAAATGTTGGCAGAAATATAGCGGACACGTCTATCAACCGGAGGTCGATTTAAATAAAAGACGCCCGACTAAAGACACTGGACTATTTTGCATGTGTACTGTTGTTGAGCCCCAAATCTCCCACGTAGAGAAACGATAATCTCGAAATGCAAATGGCTGGCATGGATGCGTTTTCAATGAAATAACTCCACCCGAATTACATTGAAATGTCACATGAGAAGAGACGTCGGTCCACCGGGCGACAACTTGACGAATCCAAATAAAACGCCTTAAAACGTAGTGCCAACTGATTCCATGTATCTTTCACCACTCTCCAGCTCTGATGAATTTATGTGAGAAGAGACCTTATGTAAATTTTTGCTTCGAAAAGTGCCAACAACGCTGTTTTTTACTTTGTTTACGTCAATATGTTAATGAGCCGTGGGTAGACATCACGAGATTATTTTCCCAGTAGACTGCCTTAATTAGCGCTTGTGGGAAAATAGAGTATGCGACCAAATATATCTTCGTTAGATTTAAAGAAGATGTAAATTAATCTCGTTGCCAGGGATACCAAGGGCAGAGACAATAGAGACGGAAAACTAAACTAAATCACCGAATAGGTTCACTTTCAAAAATCATCGTTGTCCTTGTTCCGCATATAGATGTTTCCGTAAAGGCATCTGCGTTGAACAGTTGGAGCATTTTGCCAAGATAGCGCTGCGATCGGGATTCGGAAGTTCCATTTCAACATCATGTTATCTCTGTCTGATAATGACATTGATTGGTCGCTGGCTTCGGCTGATCTAACAAGTGACATTTGTCGTTTCCGCCTTCGCAATTTTGATTTTGATTTCGGAAAGCGTCCTTTTTATATTTTTTGTGTACGATGCCGCGGACTCTGTGCCTTGTTTGCGGATATAACGTTAACGATGTGAACAAATGTGGAGCAAAGGAAATAGAAGGTATTTGTAACTTATATTTTAAAACAGAACCAACATACTTGAAAGAACAAGGAAGCACGAAGAACCACAGTTAACTGTCAACAAGAATTGATCAAACTCTCGGTGAACTGTCCATTTTCATCGTTCTTCGGGAACATGCAGGAAATGATAGCTTCTTATATAGCTTCCATCTTAATGTGCCATATTCATCATTAAATCTTCAGCCTCCTCAAAATACTCCGAATCGGAAGCAATAACTTAAAATCGCTTGAAGCGCACATTGATTTAATTCAAACATCCTTTATAAAATATAGCGAACGTTGAGCATAAGTGGGACTTTTTTAACGATCTAAAGCTCAAAATCCTACCAGATAGAGGGAAATTACTGCTTTTTTTAGGAGGTAGAAGAATTTCTTTAAGCACCCTAAATTCAATTTCGCATAGGTTTCCATAAACATTTTGTCATTTGTACTTTACATGATTCTTGTTTCACTTTGTCGTTAGAATAAATGGCAAAAATGGCATTTTTATATCTAAGCATGATACATGATGTATATCATGACATATCAGGGGTTTTCCGCGAAAACACTCCAAAACTGACGATCAACTTGGGCATACATACACTGTGTGACATAGAAAAGAGAACACCCCGTATCAATCGTTTTGTTTAAATAATTTTTGGTATGCATGTGTCTTACGCTAAAACAAACACTTCATTAAAGAATTGAACACATTTAATCGTTAAAAACAAGAAGAAAACATTTGTCGATCCTCCGCGGTGCCTTATAGATTCCTGTATACGTCTAAGCATGGATCTAATGAGGTGATTGATGTCTTCTTGGGGGATCTCGTGCCAAGGTAACTGGACAGCATGACGTAGCACCGCAAGGGTTTGTGGATGATGGGGTAAATTATGCAACATTTTACCTACGAAGGTTTCCAGATAAGGCACGAGATGAGATTTCGGGACTTCTTAGATGTATCGTTGGGCTGTGATACCGTCTTTAATGAAAATTGAAGATGACCTGCCATCATAACCAATAGCATCCCAAACCATTACCCCCAACAATCTGATGGACATGCCTCTGTATTGTAAACTGAGGATCTCGTCTTTCACCCCGCCTCCTTCTTACTCTTGCCCGACCATCATGCTTACTCAAACAGAACCTGAGTTCGTCAGTAAACACGATATTGTCCCATTCCAAATTCCAATGTATCCGTTCTCTACATCACCGCAGTCGATTTTGTCGATGATTTAAGGTGCGAGGTAACACAAAATGGAGACGGTAGGAAATCAGTCCACAACTTTTTATCGGGCTATAAATGACCTTTCATACTGAGCAAACCATTGATCTGCCGGCGATCTCGGCAAGACGAACGTATCTCTTAGGGTCATAACTCGAAGGCGACAATTTTGGCATTCTGTAATTCTTCAGAATCGTCCAGTTTGGTCTTCTTGGAACCATGCCTGACAATATTTCGCTTTAGTGATTACACTACGGTTTCATTTACTGGCGATTTTTCTAAACGACCGAGCAGCCTCTCGTAGCCCCACAATTCGACCTCTCCCGAGCTCGCTCAATTGATGAAAATTTTGCTGCATTCTGCATCTAAACATATTTGATTTAAATTAAAAGCACTTTCTAAGCACTAAACATCAACGATTATTGTTGATATTTTATTGCAATTTTTATAGTAAAAAATTTTTTTTTCATTCCTGACAACTCCTAAATACATTGATAAATTTGTCTGAAAATTTGATCGTTTTTTGTTTCCATATACATATTAACAATTCTTCCTCCGTACGAAGTGAACGAAAATTCTACATCTCTCATTAATTTACGTGAGTATGAGAACGGAAGCCTTTTCAATGTGATGCTCGCAGTATCGTATTGCTTCCATATAGATTTATGGAAATTCGCAAATATCTTAAATGGAGACTGATCGAGTTTACGTCTTGATGTAGCCTTATCAAGTGAATTACAGGTTGAAAGTCCCACTAAAAACAAGTTTCACCAGGGCATGTTAAATTCTGCGACAAATTTTTCTCACATTTTGTGCGAAAGCCTGCGACCAATGGTGCATATCCCACATAACTGTCATAGCTCTGTGGAAACCACTAGCTGGCTTCCAATTAAGTGAATAATGCATCCTGTATGTGAAAGAAATAATGGTACTGCGCGTATGACAAAATTTTGATTAATGTCTCGTAGAGGGCTTTCGTTTGTGGGAATTTTAACGACGACGCGCGCAAAGGCGATTTTAGCTTGCTCGTATGCCGCTTATTATAGATAAAGTTCAAATGACGTTTTAATTGAGGCAATTGCCAGTGATCCCCGTTTCTGAAAATCAGCCATATAATTTATTTCCATAAGAATTGAAACTCTAAAAAATACTTTGGACGCTTTGCGGTGCACTTTTTACGTAAAACTAAACGCTTGCGCAGAGGGTAACTTTTAATTAATTAATTTGCAGTAAATTAGCGTTCACGCGATTGGAAAGGGTCCACGTTGCCCGAACTAAAACTAAACACGTACTTATTGGAGGAGCACCAGCGACTTTGAAACGTTCTCCATGCGGCCCCCCGGGCGAAACTTGATTCCAAGCTGAGATCGAACGTGAGAAGGGTGACTGCACAATTTTGGGCAGCTTTCTTATGTCTCAATCGAGAGGAAGATTCTCGAGAGCTATTTTTGCCTCAATTTCTCGATTTAAGTTCGAATCTAGTGCGCTCCTCTTTTTTGAAGTTGTCATGAACGAAAGTACAGCGTTTTTACAAGGTATTGCGACACGCTTATAACTCTCACAAACCTGACATTTTTTTTAAAACGCTTAAAAACGTCTAATTTCATTAAAAAAAAACGAATTTAATGCATTATTTTCGATTTACAAATTTTTCACACCTATGTAGCTGCCCCTAGAAACTTTTTACTTTCAAATGGAAAGGGACGCCTTGTGATATATCAAATGGAAGATAATCCGCAAAGGAATACAACCGTGTACTCGTTCCTTATGGAATAAAATTGCCAGATGCAAAATAAACTAACCCACCACTTTCATCGACAAAACTGAAACTCAATTTGAACTCCAGTGACAGTTTAGCAGTGACTCAATCGTTTCTCGAACTCTTTTAAGCACTTATCCAGTGTTGCTTCTGTTGTTAACTTTAATTCCGTTTGAATTGTAGCTCATAAATCGTCTAAATTTTGCCGTTTATTTTCGCAAACAGAGCCTTTTAAGTGAACTCACAAAAAAAGTCAACGAGCGTAAAATCTGGAGACCGTGGGGGCCATCTATCGCGCCGCCAGCTTCTCGGAAGCGAATGTTCTCGGGACTTTGTTCCCCATTTTCTCCAGGAAAACTTGCGACAATTGATAAAACCGTTTCGTTTAGCAATAAGTGCAAGTATGATCAAATTTTCGGTGACGTCAAATAAATAATCGCAAAATAATCGCAATGTATACAAGACGATGGTGAGTAATTAGTTACTTTGCATCGGTCTTGGTACTGAAGTGGATAAAATGTGATCGTTACATCGCAGCCTAATTTTAGGACATAACGAAGCAAAATTCGCAAGAATTTATACTCGACTCTGTGAATGTCCCTGTTATTTAGTTTCCATTAATAAAAATAATGTTGTTTTTTTTTTATTAATGATCTTTAATTCTGTACAATTTTGTTGACTTGAACTTGAAGATCTTCAATAATTTCTCGACAAAAATCCCTACCAAATTAATTCTCGCTTTAACGCAGTTATAATAACCGCGTAATCTATCATTTCTTATTACGTCTTACGTCCACGGCAGTGCTGTCAAAAGCAATACCTGGAAATAGTCTTGAAGCGAGCATATAACGGTGTAAAAAAAACCTTTAATGAGTGCAATTTTAATTGGAAGTAAACATCTTAAATGCTGTAATATTATAAGAAGAGGAGCAGTGCATTTTCGTAAGATTCATCCTTTTAAGGAGACAGTTCCGCTGGTCCTGGTCGGATTAGCACTTAATTTTAAAGCGGACTTTTTGGCGAACTCCGGTTCGCTTTATTTGGCTGCCCCTTGAAACAGGTGCCGGTAATGCTTTAATATTATCAGTTTTAATTTAAATTACTACAATAAAAAAACTGGGCCCGAAAAGTGGCTCGAAATCGATTAATATATCGAGTTACTTGGCACAAGATCTCCATAATAATAAGTGGCTCACTTGCATATCAAAATTAATACAGCCCCTACCGATATTAAGATAAAAGATCTGACACATACTTAGCATAAACATAAATTCCTTCACCCTCTGGGCAGCTCATGTGAATTCTTGAACAGGACAGGGCGAAATATTTCCTGTAATTTAGAAATTTTTATGTTCTTTTAATAACCCCAAACCCAAATTATATGTAAATTAGCGAAATGATGAACTGAAAAAAAATTAGTTTTAATAGCACGTTTTGTTTGTACAAGACGCCTAAGAGCTCCGCAATTAGTGGATGTTGGAAGCTCTTTTTAAAAGCAGCCATTGAGCAGCGGGCCTTCATTTGTTCTTTCCTTTAATATAATTTAATTTTGGGCCCCTTTAATGCGAACCCTCTTTAGATATTTGCAATATCATGGCATTGCTAATTTGACGGTTTGTTATGTTGCCTTAACATGCCACTGTGTTTATTTTTGATGTTCATTTGATGAGTGCTCGTTTAAAACATTATAAGTGATTTTTTGGGCCTTAACTTCTATCTCCCCAACGATTTACACAACAATTGATTAATTTATATGTTCACAACTTATAAATTCTCGTACCGTTTACGCAAATGAGATTTCCAACTTCTGGAAGGTCAGACGATCGAATGCTAAAAGGTGTTAAAATCATTAAAACCTTGAATACTTTTTCCAGTCAAGTTTTGTCACCTGCATTGTAGGAGATGTGACCGCAATGGTAATACTGAAATAAACTATTGCAAAAAAGTATAGTTCGTCTCAATGCCGATTTTCTTATCAAATAACGTTTTCGGTTTACGAATTGAAAGAGTCATAAATTATATATTCAATAAGACTTTATTTTTGTCAACTGAAGCAGAGATAAAACAATATTCATGTAAGATAATGAGTTACTATAGGCCCCTTGGTTAGCCACAGTTCTTCACGAGTTTTAGTGAAGCGACCACGCGTTTTACCCAACTATTTTCTGTGCTGCATACCGCCACCTGCATCTACGGGCAAACATCCAGGAATAGTTTCCTTCCCATTCCAGCCATCTTCTTTGTTTATTTTCCCTCCAACTTTCACCCCTAACCTGAACCAACCCCTTCCTCTATATTTTAATTAGCAAGAAAATTCCCATAGGTGTTTCCGTGGCAAGCCACAATCACGAGCACCCCCACATTCATCGCCCTAGCTTCCTGAAGTTAGACGGAATTCTCGTTCAGCTGAGGCGATTTGCTTTGCAACTGAAAAAAAAAAGATAAAAAACTTATCATATTAACCTTTCTATTGAATAATTCAGATAAAACTTATACCGGTGCAAGTTTCCATTTATTGCTAGAACTTTTTGTTTTAGGGCCAGTTTTCAATGTTCAGGCAGGAAGAGACAGCTGTTGGTCAACTGTGCCGCATAGCAGATGATGCGTTTTTCAAATTCAACTTAGACGCGCATGTATTCCTCGGTTTAATCCCTACCTGGAGTTAAACCCGAGATTGGACCAGGGAATAAAATTAAAAAAAAAAAAAGGGATATAGGTCAAATTCGATGTCTAAGCAACAGTTGATGTGTGAAACACCCCCGCAACGGACAGGGATACTTTCATTATTATCCGTGGTTTTAGGTATCAACGCTTAATCAGAGGCATTAACTAAACATTATGCGGGCGAAAATTAGAAAACTCTAACTATTTTCCACTGGTTTTCCCAGTGAAAATGCTGTGAGTTTGGCCTTCACGCAATTTTTTTTTTTTCTCGGTGTAAATTTAATATCGCTTTTTGTTCTTAACATTATTTTCCTCGCTCTTGTGCCGTCTGCTCCCTGTCGTTGACTTTCTGACGGCGGTTTCTTGAAGAAAGACGGACAGCAGCACTCGCAGAAGAAATGTGTTTCTCAAAATCACTCGGTTTTGCACTAATCTGAAATTTGGCCCGTTTCATCCAAAACTGCCGTACACTTTTGAAAAGACTAGACTACAGAATAAATTTACTCCCTTTTAAGGCTTAGCATTGTCTTGGAAAGAATAGGAAGAAATAGTATGGTTGCAGTTATAATATTTTTGATAAAGATCGAGATGCAATCTCCATTGAAAAAATGAACCAACCGTGCACTCCCACGAAATTTTTATTGACCCTAATATAATCTGATTACGGGTAAAAAACGATGACGGCTTTGTTGAGCCTTTCGTGGTGACGTGTATCAAACTGGGCATGAGAATTTGATAAATGTATTCTTTCAGCCTCAGTTCAGATCATAACTCTCTCGTGGTCTTATGAGTTCCAGAATTTATTAGTGAAAACATCTTATCACTTCGAAAACGCGCTTATTGTTTGCTCTTCAATCGAAAGAACATGTGCGTGTGATCGATTCGAGGGGGAGAATGAAAAATAACGGTTAGATAAGGGGCGGACATATACAGCATATGTCACACAAAAAAAAAGTATGCACAAAGTGTAACGGTCCGTATAATATGCAGGTAGCGGTACTGATTCAAATCGGTAGTATTGTTCACCCCCGTAGGTGCAAAGTGCTTCAAGCTGTTGAATCTGGGGCACCAGGGGTGGTTTCCATTAAAAAATTTATGAAGTTTAAAGACATTACCGAATTGTATTGTGTGGTTCTGCATCTCAGAACAAATAGAGTATCAAATACGGGGGGGATGCCGAAATCAAATCTAATGAAGGGACCTGAATGGTCGGAAATCGTCTGGAAGGCATGATATTCTTCAAAGTTCTGAAGAGGTTGCCACAACAAGCGTTAGTTAGAAAATCGATGGAAGTTCAATGACAAAATCAAAAAGCTTCTAAAGAAGGCAAAAAGGTGTCAGGACGTTGTCACGAAAATCTAGGAACGGGAAACTTCTATACACTTATTTATTATATTGTACCCCTGCGATCTGGCTCAGATGAGGGTGAACAACAGCATGGGGATCTGAGAAGCGGCGATAGATTCAAAATGGTTTAAATGAGTACGATTTTATAAATTAGTTTAGATACGTACCGCCGTATCTGTTCCCATATCGCATTTACTGAGGTAACTCACAGTTCTTATGAATTTTAGTGGTACCACACTCGCGCTCAATATTACAATAATATTTTGAAAAATCCTTGAAGAGACTTACTAGAACCTGTTACATCTTTGACCTCCCATCCTGTGTATGTTTTAAGTCCTATTTAAAGAACACAGTCGTGTGCAGCCCGAAGGCTGGGCCCTTGAAATTAGAGCTAAATATCTCAAAAACTCTAGGCAGTTCAAGACGGAAAATCGCAGAAAAATTTTAAACTTTAGCGTTCTACTTGACACGCAAATACATTACTCATCAGTAATACTCACTTTCCGGCGTATTCAATCGATATCAGTGTTACTACACATTCTACTGTAATCTGCATTGTGATGTCTCACAATCCAAAGAAACAGATCAGTGTTCCCGACGTCCTAATCTTCAAGGCTGTTGATCATGTCCATAACATCGAAAATTTGATAACTTTATACATCTTTATGTTTCCACCACATCTGATATCTCATTAAAACGGCTCGGGTCTTGAATGGACTTCCAGTATTTAATCTAAGAAACGTTTTTTGTCTGGCTGCTACCTTCGGGCTACTTGGCCATCAAGTATTTCGACACGCCCGTCATTTTTGGTTAGCAGTGAAGACCGCTTAGACTCGGTTTTAAAATTAATTAGGCTTAGGCAATTACGACTTGTTCTAATTAATTTCGTCTCGTTGTTTTATCAGGTCGGGATAAAACCATCCACACGAAACCCTCATAAAAGGAGTTGTCTTTGGGCAATAACCAAAACTCCGTATAAGGTTCCAGAAAGGGAGTTCGTGCTACCTCATATCAATACAATGGGACATACTTATGGAATGCGGCAAATATTTATTAATTGGAAGAAAATAACTTGTTATGAGTTTTATATGTCGTTGTTAGGGAGCAAGCAGAGAGACAAAACCGATCATTACTTCGGGCCATTTTCGGAAATGTATAACAGTACTCGGCTTATTAAAAGAACGACGTTTTCCTTTAATATTAACTGAGATAATTACGACTTGTTACCTCTTTAAGTTCAATTTGGCGACATTAAATCAAAAGGCTCGACTACAGAATATTTTACCGTGTAATTCTCGTTTGTACGGGTTTCGGTAAGCAAGACAAGGTGATTGCCACGTTAACTGAATATTTCACCAAAAATGAGGAAAATTACGTTGTTTCTGTCATTTACTACATTTATGATGCCTTTTAAGCAACTTTGTCGCAAGTGGATGACGAACTATTTGCGGCCATGAATTCGAATAAACTAATTAATTAAAATAACCAGTGAAGCAAGACTTCTTAACATGAGTAGCAAAACACAAAGATGGTCCCAGAGGTATTTGACCTGACGCATGGATGGAGATTTTTTGTTAAAAATTCGCCTATACGACAAAGACTTAACTCTAAAAAACTTACGTCCAAACGTCCTTCGTTAACAACTGCATCGGATGGCAGAGTTTAAATGCTGTCGTACGAGCCACCACGGATAACTCCGCAGTGGTCGACCCCATGACAGGCCAGATCCGACCGCTCCAGATATTTTAGTGAAATTTCACAAAACTGAACTCGAAGACCTTCGGCCAAAATTGCGCAAGTTGGCAAACGTAACAGATATTTCAAAAAGTACTGTACATCGAATTTCGTCCGAACAACTGGACGTGAGAAACCTCTCCGCAAAATGAAGAAGAACAGCGACGTGAGGGTGACTCAAGGGAGAGTTTTGCAACGATACTGTCGAGTTTTTGTCCCGATTCATAACCATGCGCGAATCATTTCACACCTGAGACCAAAGGGCACTCACGGTTTCAACGAAGGCGAAAACCGTTCTATCTTCAGGAAAAGTGATGGCGTCAGCGAGATAATTTTTATTGATTATTTCCCGAAAGAGAAAACGATAAAATATTGTAAAAATTTATTGCTGCGTTTGGGCGAGGATATTAAGAAAAAGCGATCGCATTTGGCGAAAGGGGGACTTTTGTTCGTGTGAAACTGAGATATGAAGTCGTGCACGTACTGAGAAGTTGAAGAGACGCAACTTAGCTTTTGAACCATCCTGTATGCAGAATTCAGCTCAGCAAAGAGAGATATTTGTCCCGAAGTTGACGCTCTGAAAGAACTCCGGGTATTCTCATACATCATTATTTAGTGTTTTTTTGGATAAACCCTGACATCGAAACGCGAAGTATTCATGTATTACATTACGGACTTCCCAAACACGCCTAGAAAACTTCCTGTTTTCTGCGCTGTTGATGAACCAGAATGCGTTCTCATGGCATGGTGTAACGACCGCCTCAAACTATCGCGAACATTTTTTAACGTCCGGAAGGAATTTTGTAAAATTGTTGCATGAACTTGCGCAAAGAACTAGTAAAAACCTAAATTTTATTAAGTTCAAAGGGATATTCTCGAAATTCTGGGATTCCGAACGTGCCACCATACACTCCACGACGAACGTCCCATTGCACACTTTCAAAAATTAGCTACTAAATGGCTATTAGGACACCAGCTTAATGGAAGCATAAATTAGGCCCCTGGGGCGATGTCATTACCATAAACCTGAGTAAATCTTCAGTTAGAGACCCACATATTCTCATATTTTTTTACTTGCACTTTCAGTTCTTTGCCCAGACGTAATAATTGCTTCCAGCAGACGACCCGCAGCATTAAGCCAACTAACCCAGAGCGCCAGCAAGCTCAGATACCTATTTATCTATTTTTCATTTCTTGTATTTCTTAAAAGTTATTATAGGGGCATACGTTTAGTTTTGCAGATGCTCATAGCAGCTGTTACAAGGACACTAGCTTGTACTTATAAATTTCATATACATAAGCCGGTCGATAACAGAAAAACAGAGCCACATCTCCATCACTGTCATTCAGAAGTTTTTGTTATTTAATTTCGGTACTTTCATTAATTTTTAAATGGGCGTACCGAATTGGTAAATGCGAGATGCCCCAATCGGTACATACGTGCTTTATGGAGCCGGTTTACTGAAGGTGCCGCTAAAATAATAGCGGCCAAACATGCCCCCGAACTATCGCCGAGATTAACACCCACCGTATTAATTCGGACAGGTCCATGGGAAAGTACGATGGACTGCATTTGCATGAGTTGTTTATTATGTCTGAGCAGGAAGAACCAGCAGGAATGTTGAACAACAGTGAGGAGAGGTAGCAGTGGTGTCCGTAAGAGTTGAAGAAGCGAGTAGCTGGTGGTTCTCAGAACCTGCAGACAACGTATGAAAATACCTATTATTACGGATGGTTTGGCCCGAATCTGAAATCGACACAAATACCGGAAAATTTTGTAAATGGATCCCGTTCTCTGTGTCATTGCCTCCTTTGAGCCATATACAGGATGTCGTTTAAGTGCGCGGCCAACTTTCGCGGAGTGATTCTGGGACGAAAAGTTTAGGTAAACAGAGGCCTGACAATGCTTTGTTTCCAAGATACCGGGCGTCAAACTTTTCCCAAAAAACATTTTTTCGTAAAAATTTCAATAATCCTTTAGTCGATTTCATTGAAATTTGGCAATGTTGTTTATGGTTATTGTTGTCATTCCTGCGCCACTGACTTTTTAAAACTATTTATATTTTTTCGCGTTAAGCACAGTCATGGCCACCCGGATCACCAGATTTAAATCCCTTAGACTTTTTCTTTTGGGTGCACGCAAAGTCCTTCATTTGTAGAATCTCCGGTCGACACTGAAAAAGAATTAATCCGACGGTTACAGGAATTATGTAATCAAATAAGACATACGCCGGGAATATTTCAAAGTGTTTACACTCAACTCTGTGTACAGGGTGTCCCAGAAACATTCCGAACGCCGTAGGGTTCGGGTTGGTTCAGGGTGCGTGTGTCTCTTTCCCCTCCCAATTACGTACAAATAGCTAAAGTTCTTTTAAGTGAACAGAATTTGACTCTAAAAAACTGAAGTGATATGGGAAGGGTCTGGTTTCAGTAACATCAAATTGATTAACGTTTCAGCAAAATCAACAACAAATCGAGATGAAATTAATTCGAATTTGACTATATGAATTTGAAGCAACTTACCAGGCGAGCTTCACCGTGTTCTGAATACCCCTAACAAGTTTCGTCCTCGATAGTTGCAAAAAAACTTTGAAAAGCGTCTTTTTGTGACACTGGAATCAGCTGACTAAAATTTCTTATTAGTTGTAAATGAACTCACATTTTGACCTCACATAAACAGAGTGCGTTTCTGACCTTGAGCTCTGTGAGTTCCTTTTTAGGAAACGTCAAGTAAAACAAACAAGTTTCATCTGCAAATGTGATTTTATTCCCTCGGAATAGCGAAACAACCTATATAAAGTGTAATTTTAACTCATCGAAATGTTACTTGATGAAATTTCCCGTTGAACCGAGATAATATCAATAGTCCGCTCCAACATATGCGCATAAATGGAAAGCAGATGAACATACCGGATGGTTTTAATCAACATAAGCGCCGTAGGAGTGGAAATACAACACCCTGTATTTGTTAAACTTGTCTCTCTCCGAACATCACCGCAGATTCTTCTACGTCAAACAGGTCGTCAATGTGGGTAATGGAACCTCAAGGCCGCGATATCGTGTTGGCAGTCACTCGGTCATAGATCTGGGTATCTGGGTGTCCACACGGGGAATCCGCACGAGCCCATCCACCTAGTCGAAGTATTTTTAGAAGATGCGGGCGCCCTCACCGTATACTGTCTAGATAATGGCAAATATCCTTTTTATTAGGTATTTCTTGTTAATGGCGCATACCGCTAATTACAGCGAAAATGTGGCGAGTGCTCTGCTAAAGGGCTATTTTTCAATTCTCCCGACCATTAGATTTAATCAGCCGATCATCTGAAACTATTACTTTACTCAGCTACGTATAAAGATTGAGATTAAGTTCTTACTGAACGATGACATTCGAACAACAGACAATGGAACCCCTTTGACGATTAATCTTCTTAAAAAACAGAAGCATCGTGTCCTTGGCTTGTCCATGGGGGTAGTTCTTGTCGCTTGTCACACTGTATTTTATTAATTCGTTTTAACCAGAAATCGTCGTCGGATATCAACTTCAGGCTGAATTATTCTCAGTAAATAGTCTGGGTGCCAAGGAGCTGCAACGCTATAATATATTAATCGAAATCATGCGATATACCCATCCATGGACTATAAAAATCGACCTGAGAAGAGCAACGAAATACGTCAACCCCTTCTGTGAGTAGAAAGGGTTTGTATCACGGAGGGACAAAACCGACCCGCAGCGTGGGAGTTTTTCCTGTCCCATACAATTTATGGTCGAAATTTACCAAACAGGACCATAAAGGAGACATGTTTACGGAAACGACATATGAAATATTATAATATCGTTTTTGCGGAAGTCTAGAATACAAAAAACCTCACTTCTGGGTGGCAGGGGCCAAATGGCTCAATTTAAATTCGGTTTTTGTTTTGTTAAATATGTCGCAAAGGAGGTCAACGCTCAGGAGATTTATTTGCATTTGCTTTAATCGTTTCGTAGTTACATCACAAGAAGTTTAAACGCCTTAAGAGGTTCCACCCTCGCTTTTCACCTGTTGTTGCTCATTTGAATTGCAGATGTCTGCACAACGGGTATAATAACGTTTGGGGGCTTTTAGTACGAGAAATCGGATCATGATTCTCCTATTATTGCTGTGACATTATGTGAGCGCTCTGCTCAACGTGCGAATGCTCCGTACCCACGATACTTCTGAAGCGTTTTAGGGTATCTTGTAAGAGTACATGTATTTTCGCACCTCCGTATTTTTCATATTGGCGAGCTCTTCTGGCCTGAAACCCTGTACAATTTTCTTTCTTTTTTCCTCTGGAAATATTTTTATTTTCACTGGGTACTATGCCTCACTACGTTTATTGGAATTTACTCCAACGACACTCAGAATGCAGCAAGGGCGTTTGAGACTTCACGTCCATTGCTTCATTAAATATAAGTAGGTAATATGTTTGCATACATAATGTTTACGGTTAGATACTTTAACAGCATCTTGGATTAATGTTTATCTGAAGTGATCGATAATGCATCGTTATCTAAGTGGCGTGGATATTCTATCAACAAGGTGACTGTCTTTCTATTAAATGCGTTCATTTGTATGGAAAATAAGCAACGTTAGGTTACTTCAGGTTAGGTTCAGTTAGCATTTGAAGCGAAAGTTCTGTTATTATATCAACTAATTTCTAGAGTTGGAAATGCACTGAACAGGACTGGCCTTGAGGATTTTTCAAAAGTGCATTTGTCAATTTCTTTTATTGATGATTTTACGTACTTTACCTCGGAACCTCTTAGAACAATTATCTTAAAAAGACATCACTAAAATTAATAATCTTGATGACGTTTACAAGCTTGCATTGACCAGGCTGCAATCCATTTATTAGGTCAGGTTGAGAGACGAAGTCGTTTGACGCCTCTTTTCGCGATATCGAGAAGGTGCCTCAACCGACATTTTCAAGGCTCAGCGCACCAACTGATCCAGGTCCAGTATGGGACCTAGATAAAACTGGGTAGAAGTGCAACACTTGAATTTTTTTCTTTTTTTGTCGAAGTCGAGTGGTTAGGTATCTGCCGTTCCTTATTTTCAAATTTTGAGTGCCGGTATTTCGGAAATCAGCGAAGCAATTCCCTCACCGAATCCTTCGATCAATCGTCTGAGTGACCCCCGTAATCCTATTTAAACGGGGTTATACCGCCTCTTTTAGTTTCTAAAATAATCATTTTTGCGATTTTTTAAAGTTCCTAACCACGACAGATACTTGCCCTCATTATAGGATGCTTTCGCTAGGTTAGACCGGAAAATACGCAGCTCGAAAACTTGTCAAGTACGAGGTGTAAATAGCTACTTTTTCGCCGCCACCGAACCAGGGAATTTTGTTTCCTTCGATCTGGTGCGCCCCTTCGTTGTTCGCGAACACCTCCATGATTCAAATTGCGTTTGCTCTGAGGTAACTAACAAACCCTGCGATTTGGGCCCTGTCCATATGTAATTCTGCATAGCTTCTGCCAATTCTGAAAAAAATGCCACTAAATACAATATAATGATGTAGTAAAATCCACACAAAGCTTCGCCACGCCAGTTATTACCCGAGTATCTTGACCAACCTCAAAGTTAATCCCACGCCGAATTATCCCAAAAAAGTACCCGAAACTTTCGTTTATCATTTTTTCAATTTGCTCCCATTTCCCTTTTTAATATAAAATAATAACCAGGAGCCAAAAATTCGACAGGGCAAGGTCAGCCAGTGAAGTACAAAGTAGTCGACGCTGAAACAAAAATTTCAGAATGGGCTTGTGGGGCCCGATCCATTAATCTAAATTTTGCCATATCACTGTTTGTTTTAAAAATGTATTTTTAATTTTTGGGGAGGAAATTGAATCTGAAATTCGGGTGTAATAGAAAAACACTAAAAAGCATGCCTAATTCCCAAAAATGCAAATCATTTCACGCACCCGAAATGCATGTGTATGGTACTTTAGGTACCCACGCTGTGATTTTATCCTACAGGAGATTTCTATCAACAAATATTTACTACTTCAGAATTTCTATGCTGAAATACCGAGATTATAGTTGATCCGATTTTGAACGAAAATAATATATTGTTTGCGTACCTCATACCATGCCGAACCCGCTCGATACCTTTGGTGCATCAGTATTGTCCCCGTTTCTAAAGCTGCGGGTCTGAATGGATCATAAATTCAATAACCCTTTCTTTCGAGTGATATTCTCAAAAATCGAAATGACATTTTCTGGTTTTGTCCAAATTTTGTAAAGAGTACTAATAATAGGCCCGAAACGCCTTAGTTTATCGGCAGAGATTCCCCTCCACCTAGAGATATTTATATTTAGGAAGGAAATGCTATAAGTTGTTTTTGTTTCAAATTTGTCCTCCCAAAATCCGGCGAGGCCCCATTTTACGTAACACGAAATTTCAGAAAAGCCTTCCTGTCCCCTGCCCGAAACTTCACTTATTCACAGTCAAATCCTATTTACTCACAATAAGCCCTAAAATGCGGTTAGCCAAAGATTTCGGTAATCTCTTAGGTAAACATAAAAGCATGTACCGGCCCGGTAAGAGGTTTTTTTGTAATTATGTACAAAGGCGTTATTTTCTTTAAGAGATGGACCGCTTTGTGGTTGCAAAGAATTTTTTTCTGCCTGGCGAACTTTTGAAGAACGTCCGAAAGACGCTCATAATTTCTAGAGAAAAGGAAAGTAATTCCAGTTTTGAAAGGCAGTGAAAAGAAGTCAGATGCAGTTAACAAAGCTCAATAACCGAAAGGACTCAAAGCAAATATTGACTTTAATTATGTAGGCATGAATCCTGCATTAAAATCCTTTTAATGCCTAACCGATTATATGTCGAGTAGCAATTTCTTTCATCTCAATGCGCTAAAGATTCATAAATCCAATATTTTTTTTATAGATCGAATCGTAAACGTCTTAAAAGCTTATATCGCTAATCCACTTTTGATATATTTATCGAGGGCAATCTCTTAATATTTTAGTATCTCCTTTGTTTGAGGGATCAACCGGAGGTTGTAGGTACAAAGAGATATTTTATTTTACTTCATACCTGAAGGAATACGAAAAAGGATAATGGATCTTGGTCGAGCTCAGAATCTCTCTATTCCGTTAGGTTCCCACGGGGCAAGCTAGTTCTGATTAAATGCAAGGTGCTCGTGTAAACTGCCCCTCGATAATTTCGGCTAGCGCACATTCAAAGAACTGCGTCTTGCGCGATATACCGAGTGTCCAAGCTTCGCCTTGACGTCGGAGATTAACGTGGGAAATCGATTTGTGTTTTTTCTGCACCTACGCGGATTATTCGTTCGAAAAAATTTTATGCGGAGGTCATAGCGCTCGAGGTCGGCCATCATTCGTAAGTTAGTTTAATCCCACTTACGTTTAACTTATTAACATTAGTTCGGAGGTAACTCACTGGAAAGCGCAGCCCTCACTTTAAACAGACACTCGATAGCTCGGCTGACGCAGGGTGTCCCAGAAACGAGGCAGATTTGAATTTGGGGGCGCCAGAGGGCGGAAACTAAAGCGATGCACGGGAGCGTGCGAGGGAAACGTGCCTTACACAAAAAACCCTGGTTTTCTTTCCGGAGGATGTGTGAGGGCGTGCTTTCTGACTTGTAAAATTTAATAGATTCTAAATTACCGGCTGAAAAGCATGTTTAGCTGACCCCTCCGGTTTTTACGCCCCACCACTCTATAACACTTTTCTTATAGCAATTTTTCTCAAACACTCTGCATATTCTTCTACGTTCGATATTTTCCTATCCAAATAAGGAGACGAGAGCAAACGTAAAGGCTGAAATTAGTAATTTACTTCGCTGTCACTGATGGCCCAGGGAAGCCCCCAGGATGCACATTTTTTGACATTGAGGAGTTGTAGCGCCAGAAAATTTGACACAAGTTCACCTCCAACCTGGGTTTCGTGTAAAATGGTACACGATAAATTTTATGAATAAATCGGATTTGAAGTCAAGCTGGTGCCAAGTTTTTTGGTGCCTCTGCCCGTGATTATGGCATTTGTGCAAGTGCCCTTCGATTCTGCACCTTCTGAATTAACCCAAGATAACACATAATTGCACTATATGCTTTCTCAGCCGTATGTAACATATGTACATATTTTTATGCCGCTCTAAGACCTATCTAGTTCTGTAAATAAATCTCACAGAGGCACGCGTCTTGCTGTACCTGAACTACTGAAATGCTGAGATAAAATTCGCAGGTAGTCAGAACATCCCTAATCAAAAACTTGTCTAAACTGCATTTACTCTTGGAGTACCCCTAAGTGTACTCAATTTTGCTCAATTGCCTCGATAAGATCTACAAGCTGAAATTTGCGAAAGCTCTTTAGTAAATCTTTGTATCGGCTTCGCTTTGAATGTTGCCGATACCTTGCAGGGTGCTTAGATACTTTAAGTAAGTACCTTTCCTTGTTTGCCTTGATCAAGCATTGTCTTCGTGTTATTCTTGCGAGAGGATCATTGTTTTGACATGTTTAAAATTGTAGATTCATGATAAGTTTGGAAAAAGGGTGCCGATTTAAAGGTACGTGTCTGCACGTCAGGCAAACTTAGATTAGTTTCACTGTAATCTCATGTGAACTAGCCAAACTCATTTTTGCTCCTGAAATAACATCGCTAAATATTATTCAAATGCAACAATTGTAATGTCTCAGAAAAATACGACTATCGAATTTGAGTACTCTGGAGCACGACAAGAAGTCAAGAAAGAAGAGCAGTTGGAGGATATACAGAGCCAGGTAAATCAAAGCTAATTTGCCGATTCTGTTTCCATACCGCATGCAGTACCATTATTCGGAGTAAAGAACCTCCAAGTAATTCTGCACTTCCTCTTAGGCTTCATAGCTTACACCTTTCGTGTAAGCTTATCTCCCGGTATTCTTGCGAGGGTCGTGCAACGGAATTGCTCAGACTACTGGAACCATTGCTCCACTTGTAGTGAAGCTAATATGTAGTGTCAAATGCGAGAAGTACTGAAATCAGCATGAAAATAGATGTATGTATTTGAGTCAAATGATTTTAGACTGATCCTCCTCAATTGAGGACTGTGTTTTTCATCAGAGCAGACCTGAATTTTACCACATTAATGTCTTCGGCTCGGGAAAGGTGCCACCATGGAATGAAAACACAGACTTAAATCTGAATGCTTTAGCACTGGTATGAAAAATAAAATGTCTGGTTTAGTAAAAGTGCTACGGTGTTTTATTGCCTGCTTCACGTGACAAGAGTGAGATTTCTCTTAAAAATCGTGTTTCTGGTAGCGCCCAACGTAGTATAAGGCAATCGATCACCCCGAACCATAGCGTACAATTTATAAACGGCATTAATAAAGTCGTACATCGGTACCACCACAGAGAACCACTCGCACTAAAAACCTTAACACGTAACAAATTTGTATTTTATTCATGAACCTTTCTTATACGTATTTGATACCGACTGTTAAGCAGCGTGGTGCTTTTGAACCTCGTAGATTCTCCCGGATATTTATTCCATTTTTTTTTTGGTTTTGTTGCACTACTGGTCGCCTTCTGTGGGAAACGGTAACTGTTTACCTCAATTAAAATATCAGGTAGAATTGTAAATAAACTGGACAAACAAACTTCAAAAGGTCCGTTTCGATAAAACACGTGCCTCGGCTTCAAGACAATTTAAAAAAAGTGCCAAAAAGATGCCGACCACACACTTCCGACACTAATTGAATTAGCACGGTGACTGTAGACTACGGCAGACGTGTTAACATGTAACGTCTATGTTTCCCATCGGAATTTGGACAGCTATTTAAACATAGCTAATGTGGAATTTAAGTATCCATTAGTAAGTTTGAAGAAGCTTAAATAATATTCCTATTCAGCAAGATGAAATTGAAAATTAATAATATCCAGTTAGGGAGCCTATCAGCAACTGAATTCATTCCAACTGTCCGGGGCAAGGCGGGGAATACTTCAGTGAGTTTGTCCGCACCGCGTCCTGCCGAATTTTAAGAGTCTTTCAATATATAACAGACTTTGATGATTTAGTAGAGAAACCTAGGGAGAGTCCATTCGTGGAGTGTGAATGGATTCGAACTAGGGACCCTTCTACCTTATAAATATAAAATAAAGAATTATGACACGAAAAGTTTCCATTAAGATTCTAAAAGTCTTTATTGACTTCCGATGGAATTTATCAAAGTTAAGCGAATAACTTGTGTTACTTCCTAAGTTTTCTCTTAAAAATTTCACTCAAGCTTTAGCTTACCGGAACACGTCTCCAGCTCCTTATAAGCATCCAGATCGTTGTCCATCTTCCAGCCATTCAATAAATATACAGGATGTTTATTAAGTACTTGTGCCAACTTTAATGAGTGAATCTTTGACTAATTTTAAGATGAAAAGTTTATGTGAACATGGAACCGGATCGCTTTGGTTGGTGAGATACAGGGCTTAAAAAAAAATTGTTTTATATTTTGATTATATTTTTATTCAGTGACATGCCAGTTTGACAGAATTCGGAATACTGGAAGTATCGGTGATGAGAAACTCAAATGTTTGCTTAGTTTTTGTTTAACGCTAGAGGGCGCCACAGGTACAGTGTTGTACCTGGGTTTGGATACTCTTAGTATTTACTGTATACACTGTATGTGCCGCCCTCTAACATTAAACAAAAACTAAATAAATATTTGAATTCTCATCACCGATATTCTGTGTATCTAAAATTTCGTCAAATTTACATGTTATTGAATAAAAACACAACCAAAATACCAAACAATATTTTTTTGAAGCTCGGTATTTCTAGAACCAAGCCGATGCAGATCCACATTCATTAGAACTTTTTTTATCTTAAAATTAGTCGAAGATTAAATCTTTAAAGTTTATACGAATACTTAATAAACACCATGTATATTGCATGGGTAATTGGTAACTTGTAAGGCGAAATGTGAGATTTCTGTCTCGTTACCTTTTTAACTCACATTCCTGGATTTGGGCAAATAGCTTTGATGGGTGCAGATTTGAGTTCAGCGTGCTTTCGTCACTTCTTCATCCTACCTCTATTCCCCTTGCGTTCCTCAGTAACTTTTCAGCCGTATTTTGCTTTGGAACGCGGCTCAAGTTAATAAGGATTTTTATCTACTTTATCGTGAATTTGATTTGCAGTTTGAGACTGACGCTGACGGGACACGCAAAAGTTCCTCATTTAAGATATTCAGGTTACCAGTTCAAGTCGCTAGTCGGAAAATGTTGGAAGAAAGTAGAGCAGCGAACCAGAAGATCAGAGTTAAAATAAGTTAAAAACCTGAAACTATCGAATTGTGGAAGATCAATTTACAAGAAAGTAACATTGAAATCAGCAAGAGAGATAATAAAATATAAAGATGAAAATAATACATTTTGAAACATAGGTATTTTGTCAGTGCTTAGAGATATGATATCAACGGACACCTTCGTGTATCACGTCATAACATTGTAGATTCACGAAACAAATTTAAAGATTGAATTTGAAGAATCACCTCACGAGAATTCGGAAATTTCTATCAGCCTTCTTAATGAAAATAGTTATATTGTTGGAGCATCTACTCCTAGCCTAGAAATGATTAGGTTTTTACATAACAAATAGAGCTTTCTCTATTAAAATCACCACCATCAGAAGTTCCAATTTAATTTCCCTAATGCCTCAATTTATATAACCCATCCGTTTCAAAAAACCCTTCGAAGGAATGTTGCTCTTAAGGGTAAACTTTTATCAAACCGAACTAATTGCAATGGCTCCTGAAGAAATCGACTCAATAAAATGCACTTCTGAAAAAAAACTGCTTATCTTTGAGCCGCACCTCTAAAATTAAAAAAACATGTTAAAAGCATACATGAAATGAAGTTGTGTGGCTGATTAGGAGAAAAATATAAAATTTAAGGCTGGTAAGGCACAGATAGCGGTTGTAGTCAAATGTTGGGCCATAAGTTAAGGTCAGTTTGTCTTCCTATCTGTCAACAATCGGCCTAACAGCGCGGCAGAGACCTCATTTTTAACAGGTTTTTTCTTACTCTTCATGATAACTAATTTACTTTGGACAGATAAAGCAATTCGGCAATAAATAAATTTTATTGTGGGATATTTTTCTTGTTACCTGAAAATAAGTTCGTGGAATAAAGGAAAGAATGTACAGATCAAAATAAGAACATACCACTCCCTGAATGATCTGCCAAGTCGTTCCAGCTTTGCACTTCCCCAGATCCAAATGCAATGAAAATAATTGCCGTAATAACAGCTACCGTGGCTGCAACCAAGAAAACTACCACCCACTGATGAGAATTAGTCTATAACCACAACTTTCCACAGTTACGTAATATTTGCTTCTCGCCTGCACTAACCTGATCCTTGACGATTAACTGAGTAACTAACGGTGATAAAACTGCAGCTATGTGAGCCAAACCATTGGTCAACCCCATAAGAGCCCCTGCATACTTAGGTGATAGATCTATGTGGTTTATCGACCAGCCAGACATGCAGGATGCTAAAATCCCAACGGCAAGAACCAGTAAAATGACTGACTCCTTGACACGATTAGTATCAACGAATGAAAGGGCTATGAGACAAACGGCACATCCAAAAAGCCCTACAGCAGAGTATAAAGTTCTAGTGAATCAGTTATAAGAGGACTGAATCACCTATGGAGTTGAATATTTTCCTGGCGGTGCCTACAGGTACTAAACCTCTGTTGATGAGGAAGTCGGAACTGAAGCTAAACACAAAGCTGAGGGCCCATAGAACGAAGAATGGAAGGGCTGAAAGCAGACCATTCTGGAAAAGGGAAACTTTGGATGTATTGTAGCTGGGCTTTTTTTGTGCTAACATATCCCAAGTTGAACCTCATGACGTGGCTCATGTAGCTGGGAATCTGGCTCAGGAACGTCGAGGTACAATAAATGTAGCCACTTTGAGTAATTAGCAAAGCCCATACTGGTACGGAGGATAAGACTTGAGCCCAGGGAATTTTGAGGTGCTAAAAATTAATTTTAATTAGAGCTGGAACTGTTGGAGCGAATTTACCAATTGGCTATTCTCCTTCTCTCCTTCTCCCAAACTATGCTCAATATAGCACCTCTCCACATCACTAATAGTGGGGTGTTCTCCAGGACTGTTAAATCCGAAGAACCAAAATGTGATACACCAAAGGGCACTTAGTCCTCCGTAGAGATAGAAAACCAGAGGCCAGCCAAACCAACTTTCGGATACAACTCCTGCCACCAACATCCCTACAACAATGCCCAGGGGCACCCCTAAAACCCCACCAAAAGTAACGCTTACAAAACTATATTAACGCAATATACCCCCAAAGGCAAAAGCGCCCAGGCGGCTTCTCTCCTCTTTGGGAACCCATCGCCCTAACTGATGTGTAAGTGAAGGAAATAAAAAACCTTGGCAAAAGCCTTGAAGAGCCCTACTAATGCATATTCCAATAAATCCAAAATGCGCAACGGTGAATGGAATCAAAACTCCTAAAAGAGTTTGTACTGCCATCGCTCCAATCAGGAAAGTTTTAGCTCCATAGCGAGTTGCCGCATATCCTGCGAAGACTTGGGGCCAGACATAGCCCCAGAAAAAAGCAGAGAGGATGGTACCTTTGCTCTGCAATTCATATATCTGCACAAGGAATTTGTTAAACGTTATATTTATAGCCTTATGGTCGTGAAAATAATCTTACTGGAACATTGGGGTTGATGGTCACAGATCGATCAGTCATTGCAACTATGGTTACCGAGAGCGTTACGTTGAACCCTAGAGCTGTGAATACCATAGTGAACAGTAGAAACACTTGTAAGTGTCTGACTCCAAATACTGGGGCTGGAACGAAAGGTTTTTCCTTTAAATGGAGGCTTTGGCATTTTAAATCGCTTACCTTTTGCATTTTGGGTGTGTTGGATTACCGGGGAATAATACAAATTCCTGCTTTGGAAGCCCATCAAACCCATATTTTTCTGTTAAAAACTTCTGGCTGAGTTAGATACAACCGAAATTTGTCGAGTCAGGGTAATCCGTAATATGGATAAATAAATTATACAAACCTTGATAGTTAGCTTTACTTTAGGATTAAAACATTACTGCAAGTGCGTTTCATTATGTCAACGTTCCATTAAAGAAGGCAAATTACAAAAAAGGTCTATTAACGCATTATAAATATGTAATATTTTTTTACATCATCTTTAGTATCACTTCGTGACTGAAAGTCTCTGGAACTCGAGAAAACGAAAATAAGCCCCGTTGCAGTTTCCACTGCAGGTATTGCAACAAAGGAAGCGCTGCACGCCACTGCACCGGGACAATCTGAAACTGAAACATAATTCATTTGCATCCATCACAAACGATGAAATCCTGAGCTGGACTGTAAGTAGGAAATGTTCGACACAATAAGTTCACAAAGTTCCTTAATCCTATCAGAAAAGACTTAAATTATCATTTTACGCCTGCTCGTCACGGTCCTGTCGTTGGTACTGCTGGGTCTCCCTAGGCCTGACCAAACGAACCAGGCAGCATTTCTCCTGATAATAGCAGTAGGATCCAATGTCGCTACCATTGCGAGATGAAGAGTGAACCACACGGATCTTTCTCCAAAGCACGCGGGAACCTTGATGGATTTATGTAATGGGTTGTCTCGGGGAACTGGGGCCCTCGCGCCTATTTTTGAGCAATTCGTTGTCCCTAATGAGGTGTACTTGAAATAGTATTATTTTTACGAGAGAGCTATTTCCCTAATTTTAGATAAATTCTCCGCATTGGCGCACTGTATTCCTCCTTACTGCGGGAATAAATGTCGTAACTTAATCTTTTTACGACTTATTAGGGTCTGCGGAAGTGCAGTCATAAAATGAGAATGAAAGTGACGATAAGCAGGATATTTGAGATGGAAAATGTAAATTAATGATTTTGATCGTCTGGGAAATATTTTCCTTACCAAATGTTAACAGCTTTTGTTAAATAACCGCATATCATGCCCTTCAAAGGTGCTAACACGAATTGAAATTTACATTGTTTAATTAAGTATTTAATGGATAAAGAATTGTACTATGTAATTTAGATATCAACCGTGATATTAGACATGAAATATATGTAAGATTTTAAACTACATGTAGTAACCGATAAAAATGCGTGCTGTGTTTGATTTACATGATTCTCCTTTAACTCAGCTGTACTAATTGTCCCATTAAAGGCGTTCGGTATGTACTAGTACTACAATAATACCTTAAAGGCGTTTAAAATACTTGTAGATTATGCTAGATGGAAGAAACCATAATAAAAGAAAAGACCAGGAAAGGACGTAGGCCCAAAAGGCTTCTAAAGTTCGTTTGCAAAAAACTTGGAATTCTGTATTCTCAGCACGAAGGATTTATGCCGATTTTTTACTCATGAAATGTGCGTCAGGTGAAATAAACGTGATGAAAAACTGACCCCCGCAAATTCGTGTTAATATATTTCATAAACACCTATACATTTTCACTGAGTAATATTACTCGAGCAGTAGCTAAAGGCACCTAATGTAGTATTAGTATTGCAGTATGGCGATGTAGGAATTTCCAAATCAACAAAAAAAAAAATTCTCAAACTCGAAAATGGGTTTCGAGCAGCAATTTGTCCAGGAAAATAGTCCTGGACGTAATATCACTAATCTTTAAAGTTTTAAAACTCGAAAATCGGGAATATTTTGATATCGAATCGAAGACAAAGACACGCATAACGGCATGCCGAAATACTCCTACATTATGGAAGAAATGTGAAAAAAAAATGTTTGAACCGAGATTATTCCTTATAAAATTCTTCCTGGCGACATATGAAGCTTTTTAAGTTGGGCAGCTGCAGCTGCGAAATAATCCTGAAATATGAAAAAGTGGCAATTGTGGCCCGCCTCATGAAAATATATCAAAATTGCTAAAATTTTTGTGCTAATATACGGACAAATATGTTACTAGAATATAGAAAAAGTTTCAGGGTAGTCAGGAAAGAGATATATCGTTTCCCCGCCATTAACAAATTCCTCATAGAGAAACGCACTACGGTAACATTAACTGGAATGGAAACGAACAAAAGGAAAAATGTTGAACTTCTCGATAATTCTCTGCGCTAAAATAAATATTTTTCCAACTGCTTTTTGTTTAAAAAAAAAATGAGTTGGAAGTGTGACGAGTTCAATCTTCAACAGCATAATCATCTCTCATCAATCTCATCTCATCAATCAAGTATCGCAATTCATTGTCAAAATTAAAAAAAATACTGCGCTTAAATTTTTCCCAACTCAGACTAAAATTGCGGCAAAAATACAAGCTGAAAATCGTCACGAAAGCAGCACACGACAATAGCATTTTCCATTTTTCCACTAGAACGAAAATTTGTTTCAATAGGCCAATGGTACTCTTTCGTAGTTCGCCATTGCCACTTGACGCACCCACAATCTACACGCTTAGTATTGTTCATATTGAGATAATATTTAATTTATTACTCTGCACATGGATTTTGATGTAGTCTAGGAGATAATTTCGCCTAATAAAAAATACTTTAATAATTGTTATAGTTTTACGCTTTTCTTTGCATCTGCTGAATCGGTATCATACTGTTGATGTGCTCAACTGAGAAATATTCGAAATAAGATTGTTGAACATGTTACTCCACATAAGCGCTCCTGGTCTACACGAGAATGCAAGAAGCATGCAAACGTTAGAGAAAGAATAACACGGATGATATCAGAACTTATAAAAGAAGTAAATGCCCGACGTTTTGATTTTCCAACATCAGCTTGACTGGCGCCAACATGGTCCAATCTGAAAGTCTTAAGAAAGACATTCTCTATAGCGCAGTAGACGATAAACTCATAGAACATGGTAACTTGTTCTCCCTTTCTCTTCAATTTCAACTCAAAATGCACCTCCATTTTAGTACCTAAAATTGGAAAACGTCACCTGCAATGCCTAGTGTTATTCCTGATAACGTTTATAGCTTACGGATTTCGAGTAAATCTCTCCGTGGCTATTGTAGCCATGACTGATCCAACTGCCAACGAAAATTCTGACATACAAGTAAGTAGCTCATAGGCACCAATCTTCCTTAAACTGCTCCAAGTTTGTTTCTCCAGACGTACCCCCATTGGACTCACAAAGGCGCCATCCTCTCCGCTTTCTTTTGGGGCTACATTTGGCCCCAAGTCTTCGCAGGTTACGCAGCGAACCGATTCGGAGCTAAATGGTTCCTGGTAGGTACCATGAGCCTTCAATCCATTGTAGGCTTTTGCACTCCACACATAGCAGCTCATTTGGGAGAAATTGGAGTTATGTTAGGGAGGGCCGTTCAGGGTTTTTGCCAAGGATTTCTATTTCCTAGCTTAACCCATTTACTCAGTCAATGGGTTCCTCATGAAGAGAGAGCTAGAATGACAGGTTTTGTTTATGGAGGTATGTCATGAGATTTTTTTCACACTTAATGGGCTTGAATGATATTAATCCTTAGCCGTCCCATTTGGTACATTGTGTGCAATGTTGGTATCAGGTGCGATAGCTGGTTCGTCACATGGATGGCCGATGATTTTCTACATGTATGGGTCTCTGGGAATTTTAGTAAGTGTCCTATTTGCTATTGTTGGGTACAATAGTCCAGCTGTGGACCCTACAATAAGTGAGGCAGAGAAACAATACATTGAGAGAAGCTTGGGGCACACCGATGAGAAACCTGTAAGTTACTAATGCAGGACTGAATATTTGCTCTTATAATTAGCGTTTATAGTCTCATAAAGTGCCATGGAAGGGCATATTGACATCCAAGCCTGTGTGGTCCTTGCTCGTAACCCAATGTGGATTTGTCTACGGTTTCTGGATTCTACTTACGCAGATTCCTACTTACATGAAATTTGTGCTAAACTTCAACATCAAGGATGTGAGAGTTAACATTTTCGTTAAATTTAAAACCTGAAACTTAATTGTTCTTTCAGAACAGCCTTTTGTCCTCTCTTCCATATCTCGTACTGTTCATCTTATCATTTCCTCTAAGTTTTCTGTCAGACTTTATCATTAACAAAAAGTATGTAAGCCAAACGACTTCACGCAAGCTCTTCAGCTCCGTTGGTATTATTATATACGATCAGACCACCAATTCAATCTCATCACATTTTTTCTAGGTATCGTAACCACCTCCATAGCCTTATTCATGATGGGCTATGTGAAACCTGACGAATCAACCAAAGCCATTTGGCTTTTGATTGCTGCAATCAGCTTAAGCGCATTTTGCAACTTCGGGTGGCCTTTGAACCATATGGACTTGTCTCCCAACCATGCTGGAACTTTGATGGGTCTCTGCAATGGGATATCAAATATCTTTTCAGGTATCGCGCCACTGACTGTGCAGTTGCTCGTAAAGGATGAGGTCAGATAATCGTTAGCTAATTACGTGGAACTGATGACGTATGGAAATTTTAGCGAGATCCCGTTCAATGGAGGATAATATTTTTCTTGGCAGCGGGGGTGCAAATAGTATCAGGGATGATTTTCAATGTATATGGGTCTGCAGAAGTCCAGCCTTGGAACGAAGATGACCGTAAAAAAGAAGACAAAGAATAGATGTTTAAGCTACAGGGAGTAAATTTATAAAAATCTGTGATAATTAAAGTTTTAATAATGCAAATACTTTTTACACAATTTATGATGTTAATAAACTTTATTGATTGCTTCAACTACTGTGGATTTTTAAAATTTTATATCAAAACTGTTCAGGTCGCCACTCTTGCACCAAACACGTGAATTTCAGATAATACGAGGGTCAGCATGGTGGACACACAGAACGAGCTTTATCGACCCGTTAAAGCTGCCCAAAATGACCAAACACCTCTGGTAAGAGTTCCTCATTGTCAAGTTGTCCTACTTATATGACGATGGTACCGACCTTCAGATTTAGAGTAATCCTCACTGTAGCTATTATAACAATCACCACGTACATGCTAGGTGCAAGTTTAGTATTCCGTAAGGTAGATTTCCAATATGGGTCCACATTCATAACTGGACTCTAAATTTCAAGTAGGTACCATTCTATCAGTCTTTTTCTGGGGTTACATCCTCCCACCACTCTTCCCAGTCCATGATGGAGGTTCGTGGTTGTGATGTTTTGAGGACATTTTTCGTTAAATAAATGTATACGAAAACGCCTTTTAAATATTTTAATTATTCATCGGTTTGCTTCATTATTATTTACATTAACAGAGAGTTGTTAGCTGTGTTACGACATCGAGCAGAGATGCAATGGCGAGATTGTAAACCGACTAAGGCATTACTGCAAGAGTGAACTAATTCCAGCGTTTTATCTTGACCTCCCCGTGGTGTTAACAGGACGCATTATCTTATATCTGAATATACTTTGCCTTGAATATTTTCTTTATGTACCTAACGGCCAGGATACAAGAATAAATTTTCGTGATGTGCGGTTCCGTTTTTCATAATTTTCTGCTGTTAAGGTCCTTAAAATGTACGATGTTCAAGAGATTAATAAGGTCTAATCTGGATGAGCTAAACCTGGAAAAGAATCAACTCTCCGATTCTGCAGTATCTGCTGACCATTCTCAGCTTCGTAATAGAGGCTGCAAAATACAACATCATGTGTATTAACACGCCTACATATTATCTTAATTTGTTTTACTAAGATCAAGTGAGGTGAAAGTGGAGGATATGATGATCAGTGTATGTATTACCTATACAGACTTAACATAGTTCCATTTCGTAAAGTACAGGATAAACAACGTTCGAGTCTAAATCTCCATAAAAAAAATATGATGCACTGTAAAAGTTACAGGGTGTTAAATTGTTACTTTTCTACTGTTTTTTTCCTCCAAAATTTCCACCAATAATCCAAGACGAGAGAGGCTTAGCAGGAAATTCAAGAGATTCTCACCAATTGAGGCTTATCTTCTCGATAACCTCATATATTATGATATGGGTGGCTGTGACGTTCACCTTCCTTAGTTCTGAGAAAGTGCAGCGTTGAAATGAGAATTCTGATACTCAAGAAAAAAAATACAAAAGTTGGATTTAAAAAAAAATTATAATTTTCCCTCACAAACGATGTGAGCTGGAAGCGAAGCTTTTAAGGCCGAAATCATCCAATGGTGCGAAGAACAGCAAGGATGGATTTCATCATCGGATTAGACAGTTCATTAATAAACTTGAATTTTAATTTCATACACTCTATTTGAAATTTTAGAAGTTACGATAATCCTGAAACTTAAAAATAGACCTTTTAGGGTATAAAATCATCCCTGGTATCAAGATTACAATCCACCGGAAAAAGGGTTTTGTGTCGTAAATCCGACAATGGCCCTTTATCGTTCGAAGTGACACTATCACTCAAGAGACATCTCACAGTGCCATATTCCATCAAGGCATATCTAGCATACATATGAATGAAAAATGAGCATGAAAGAATTTCTTACGCTTCTCTAGATTCCTCATGATATTTAGGCGAAAAAAGTATGGATTATTGAAAAGGGTTTGAACGGATAGATGAAGGGTTGACCGTGTTATTTGCGTGACTAGTCAAAGGTACCGCCTAGGGACAATGAGGATTGTACTCGATGTTTGAAACTCGAGTTTATGCTGTGGAGTACCTTGCTGCTCTTAGCAGTGATTGCTCTTTTAAATATAATATAGGATAAATGGCAGACAGCCCTCCTGTACATATTACAGTCATATATAAAGATCTAAGCTGCCTCAACATAAAAAAAACAATGTACATAGAGGACTAAAAATTCCGCACAAATTCGTTAAAAATTGAGGGAAATGCTATTTCTTATGAAAATGCTGCAACACGTCAAATATCATTTTTATTTGAGAATTTTTGTGATGTAACAGACATGTATACAAGGTTACCCATGTAGTAGATAAATTTTACTATTTTCTTTCTTTCTTATGGATCTCCACGTATGTTATGACGTTTTTGAGTTTTTTTGATCTCTGCATTGATCAACCCCATAAAAAGGTCTATAGGGGTGAGGTCAGGTGATTTAGCAGGCCACGCTGATTGTAAATGTTTCACTGTTGAATTTCGGCATGGATACGTTATGTGAAATGCGTTCAGAATTTCTCAAAGACATCAGAAACCTCGTAATATACATTGAGTTCCATAGGAAAGAAATTATAAAGTATATTTGTCTGGTTACATGGATGACCGCGTATACATGTCTGTTAAGTCAAAAAATTCACATCTAAAAACATAATTTGATGTGTTCCAGCATTTTCATGAAAAATATTTCCTTTAATTTTTAACGAATTTATACACGACTTTTGGTCCTTTATGTTTATGTTACGTAAAATATAAATTTTGATATATTATATTTGATATTAATCAAATATATCATAATCCATATAAAAGAGTAAACAGTTTACCATTGATATGATGTTTTCAATATTGTTTAGGTAACTAATGCCAGTAATTGTGTCAGAGAAGGAGGGGGGAAACTCGAGACACTTTCTATGCTATTGTCTTGTATTTAAACAAGATTTTATAGACTTCTCAAGTCGTCGTATTTGCATCTACACCTCTTTCTCAACCGAAAAACCAGGAATTAGATATACGTATACTTTTGCGCTCAAAAGAGCGTAAGATAGCTGAACAAATGCATCTCAATTGAATCATCATAGAAATCAATGGCGGGGCAGGAGGACAGACCCGAGAGTCAAGGGTTGTTTGCGGCTGTGAGCATTGATACAAAGCAGAAAGTTGAAAAGCAGTATTTTGAAGAAGAATGTCCAGAAACCGGTAAGAAACTCCTTTAAGTAATAATACTTTATTAGATATTCGCAACATCTTTCTGACTTTTCACGAAGTGTCCGAGGTAAAACTCCGCGTCCGCTTATCTGGACATCTTTTAGGTTTTTGAAAAAAATGTCGAAAGCAAAATTTTATTTTTTCAAATAGAGCTCTCTGTTTATGTTACTGACCACGATTTGTACATATAAACTTTACTAACAAAAAAAAAAGAAGAAAAATCCTTAGGTTGGACTCCTAAGGCTGAAATTCATTATAACCTCAGAATGTTTTTGAGATACCTTCACAAATATTAAAAAACCTCCACCTGTGTAATAATATGTATAATAATTGCCACAGTGTGTACGTACATTGCAGCTCCAAGAATAGGCACCCGCCATCTTCAAATACTCCTCTACTTTCTAGTGGGCTTTATCGGGTTCGGCTTCAGAGTCGTGCTCTCTGTGGGTATCGTTGCCATGATGGATCCTAAGACCAACAACAACCCGGCCATACTTGTAAGTGCTTAAATTCCCATTACCTCTGTGACTTAAAACATCTTCCAGACTTACCCAGAATGGACCGATAAAAACGTGATTCTATCTGCCTTCTTTTGGGGCTACATAATTCCTCAAGTCTTTGCCGGTTGGGCGGCTAGCAGATTTGGTGCTAAATGGTTCCTTGTGATCACCTTCACTATAAACTCAATTGTAGGCAAGTTCATTTATTAACCAAAGGGTTTTGCCATTTGTCTCTGTGACGAATTTCAGGCTTCTTCATCCCTTTCACTGCTAGACTTTTGGGATCCAAAGGAGTGATGTTAAGTAGGGCCATCCAAGGTTTTTGCCAAGGCTTCATTTTTCCTTCTCTTACCCACTTGCTGAGTCAATGGGTTCCTTCAGAGGAAAGATCAATTCTAGGGACTATCGTCTATGCTTGTATGTCCAGTTTGGAATATCTGTAAAACTAGTATACCATAGTATTGCTTAGCTGGCCCCTGTGGAACAATCTTAGCAATGTTCATAACAGGAATGATTTCCGCTAGTTGGTACGGATGGCCAATGGCATTCTACCTCTATGGGGTTTTGGGGATCTGTTGGTGCGTAGCCATGGTATGTCTGGGATATGACAGTCCAGCTCTACATCCTTCTATATCTACGGCTGAGAGATTATATATTGAGAAAAGTTTAGGACATACTAATAAAAAGACGGTAAGCAGTGATCATGTGGTATAAATTGCTCACGGAAATAGCAGGCACACCTAAATGATTCATCAATTTTTCAAGCTCGTATTTTTGAAGATACTTAACAAAATTTTGTGAATCTAAAAGCTTTTAAAAGTATTAATTTTAGCACCTAAAATGAAAGGTACTAAATGCAAACTTTACGGTACCTACGTTTTATTTCACCCTACACACCATTAAATATGTTTCTTGTAAGAAAGGTCGATATCGATCCTGATTCTTGGATAAATGATATTTTAGAATCTTTTTTGTTTATTAAAGTAATTTCAAAGGTAGAAGAGGTAAGAAATCTTAAAATTAGTAAGTTTAGCTGTCCATATTTTCCGTGCAAAAGTTAGTAAACATAGCAATGTTTTTGCAGAAATATCCAACACCATGGAAGGCAATTTTCTCTTCAGGGCCTGTATGGGCCTTGTTTATCACTCAGACTGGAAATAACTATTGCTTTTGGACTCTGTTGACTCAAATACCTTCGTATATGAACTATGTGATGAATTTTAATATTAAAGAAGTAAGCTTCTACCGCCAATCTTTTTCACTAGATGATAAATTTTTGTAATATCCAGAACAGTGTTCTGTCAGCTCTTCCGTACCTAACTCTATGGATTTTGAGCTTTGGCGTGGGCTTTGCTTCCGACTTCATCATCAACAGGGGATTTCTCACTAGGACAACATCCAGGAAAATTTTTAATTCTTTAGGTAATTCTCACAATTTTGTCGCATCTTTAACACTGCACTCTTCAATTTCAGGTCTGTTTATCCCAGCAGTAGCCTTGGTCCTGTTGGGATACACAGGAGCTGACCAAGCGACTCAAGCAGTGGCGCTTCTGATAATAGCAGTAGGGTCCAATGCTTTCCACTATTCCGGTTTCAGCGTAAACCACATTGATCTCTCTCCCAATCACGCAGGTACCGTCATGGGGCTTTGTAATGGGTTCTCGCAGATCACTGGAGTTGTGGCTCCTCTTGTTGTGCAATTTTTCGTCACGAACGAGGTAAGTGCCAAATATTCACCAGATATTTTATATCTGACATTTGAATGATATTTTTCAAGACTGATCCATCCCAATGGAGGATCATTTTCTTCATAACGGCAGCGTTCAACATATTAACAGCTACTGCGTTTGACATCTTCGGATCCGGGAAGGTGCAGCCGTGGAACGAGCCTGAAGTGAAGAATTAGTAAAAATCAGATCTTGGGTTACTTAGAGTGATAAATAGCCATTCTTTGTCGTCGTGTTCAATAATAATTATAGCATACGTAATAATGCCCCATTTCAGCGAAAAAAAGGAACCATCTGCCCTAACCCATATTTCATTCAATTGGTACGGGTGCCATTAAAGTATTGCGTTTTCTCACACCACCTGTTGTTTGGCATATACGGGGAACCCGTAAGTTTCTAATAAAAGTGCGCCAAGCACGCGTCTGCACTCTTTTGTCTGGGTGTCTGTTTGCGAGATACCGAATTTTTTAATTCAATAGGGTGGCATCAAATTACAATTCGCCGTATGAGACAAGCCGTTGTTTGACCTACTTGTGATTCAATTTTGACCTAATTTTGCTTTTGAGCTGAATGAAGGCGTTGATAATGCGTTGAACTGTTCTAGTCATACTTAATAATCCGATGTATCGATATTACAATTTATTTCATTTGCGGCCCTTATGCTTCCAGCAAGATTTATAAATGTTCGATGTCGCTTGAACCGCAGGACGGTCCACGAATTGCGGACGCCCATGTCCCATAATTTAAATTTAGGTATATTCTAACCAGCATTAGTTCCAACGTAATGTATTCTTGAAGGTCAATTCACTGCTGGCCTTCACTGCCATACTGCTGATCCTCTACATAAATATTTTATGTCGATAAATTCAGAAATTAAAGCCGTTTTAACAAATTTATGAGACTTCTTCCCGCTTGTACGTTTATCCCATTTAAAATATTCAGATGCAGTTTTAAGTTATTTCGCTAATACGTCTATTTTCCTATGAAGGGACAAAGGTTGAACTTCTCTTGGGTGCTAATGAACTAATTTGAGTAATTAGCTATGCGGCAAATCACCCATTTATATAGCAGCGCGTTCGTTTGACCATTTATTGTCCATTTAGCTGGACGTCTTGTGTTCCGAAGACAAAGGACACAGTGTACCAGGAATTCTTTAGCTGCAATTATTGACACTACCAGTAATTTGAAAGATGGTAGAGTCAAAAATAATGAAGGACATTAATCTTATCGTGGACCAGCATCACCTGAAATTGGAAGAAAATCTGAAAAGCAATCAAAAGCTAAATTATGTGGTGCGAGAAAGGCTGGATGGGAGATTACAACACGTCAACTCATGATAATGCGACAAAGGCAGTGTGTAAAAATTCCAGATTTTTGTACAGAAAAAGACAATAACTTCGTTGGGTTTTACTGAATACAAACAACATGACATCAGCAAAATAGGAAATACTTAATGATGCAGGAAACGTATGCACGCATTATCGAAACATCAGCAAAATAACCCCTAAATCTAAAATAATACCGAACTTGGGGCTGTGAATAGGTATACGTGAGAAACCAGGGAATGCCCATTCTCAACGGCAATTATCAACACGAATTTAAAAATTGCCTCGAATTCTCAACTTTCAATTAATATCTCATCAGTTTTTAGGTCACATGAGGGACCTATTATTGTACCATAATAATTATAATCTGTATTTTTTCATGCACTCATATGAAGGGGAAGATAAGGATGTTTGTGGTATATTCCGGATATTCACAACGGCACTTCCACCCTCGTGAAATCTCTGAAAGAGACATTTGATACGCGCCTTATTTCCTACCTCTCCTGTAGTTTTGGGATCAAATATTTGCCCTTCAATTAAACCTTTCTAAAACGCTCTACTTTTGAAGGTCCTTTAAGCAAACAATGGTAGTCATCTAGGAAAATAGTCTTAGACTTTACAATGTTATTCTGTAATGCCCGAAAATAAGGCCGGTGCTGGTACCAGAACTTATAATTTTTGTTACACAACTAATCGGATTTCTTCAAAGGCAATTTTCAGGTAAAGCTCCATTAAACTGCTTGACCGTGGCCGGAGCTCTTTACCTAATTTTATTCAAAAACATCGGCAAACATGTATAATGCCGCAAATAAGGGTGCGGATATAAGGTTTCAAAGGGGTGCCTTTTGGACCATACCACTATTGGCACGTTTTGCGTAAGGGTTGGAATAATCATTTGGAAACGTTCACGGTCTAGAGGGTTTACATAATACTTTGGCACATGGGCACTCGCCCAACAAATCAACCGGAAAATATTCCTCGAGTATTTTTGTGGTTGTCTTTACGTCCTTCCCCGAAAAAGCTGAGTAGAAACTTAACCCCTTTACATTTTTCAGGTATACGTTTAATGGATCAACTTCTTAACACCCCGGTGTTCCAATTTTCGGACCATAATTTAACTAGTTCACTGGGTAATAAAAACTGTAGCTCATCACTCTCACACAGAAAGTCTGTAGGGGTGCCCCACCACCCATCGACAAAGTTTTATAATTTAAAAAAAACCTCCTGTCTTTGATACTGCATGAACAATAGGTCTTGTATACTTAGCGGTCTCTGCTAATGATGCAAAGGGGCTTTAAATTATTTTTAGCATACTGGGGGTCCAATTTTTTGACTGCTTTATTAAGAACTGAATATAGACTGACAGAATAATTGGCTTCGTTATAGGGTCCTTTGCGAAGAAGATGACATTGTAGTGTGGTAAGCGTTATTTATATTCAATACCTTAAGGTAAATATAGGTTTTTAAATTTTTAAAAGAAATTGACCCGTGCAGTTGGCACCTCAGCGTGAAGAAAGCCGATCATGCTAATTATTTTTTTACGATTTCGTTCCTAATACACCCGACTCCGTAACGAACGACGTAACTAATAGCTGCTAATGAATACATGCGAGTGTTATTAACCCCATGAACTGACTTTTGAGGATAGAGAGTACCTCCTCTTCAGCAGTTCTCAAGAGTAAATGCACCGAAAGGCGTCGGAACATTGCAGTGAAAGTGGACGGAGCTCCCAGCAATTTGGTACCACTGGTTCCGAACCCGTCTTATTGATTTACAACTGGGCGCTTATTATGCAGTAAAGCACCGCTTATGCTTTGAACTGCTTCTAGAGGCGTGTTATTAAACACTGAACGATATTTTAATATGTCTTCTGTAGAGCAGATGGATGGGCTAAAGTGTGTCAGGGGGAGGCGTTGATGTGCAAATTAAGGCATGTTATTAAGAGCTGTTACTTTGTCATGGGAGTGAAATAGATAGTATCATTCGGCTCTAAATTTCGACCATTTCAAGTCGATTTTTCATGAGCAATTTCACGAGCTATCTAGCAGCTGACGAAACTAACTTCCAGCAAATCCACGTCCGCACATACACTAAAACTCGAGCAGACAGAAGCAGATTATCTATGGATTGGCGTGTTTCTTCATTTCCTTCGAACGTTGTTCGTTGTGCATGTGCCTTTTGAAGATGTACCGCGAACTGCGTCCCCATTCTAGTTAAACGGGAATAAACTCTTCGGGGAAATAAAAGTTTCTATTTCCGACCATCTTCCATAAATAAACAGCCGACAATGTCTCGACTTTAATTGCCTGAAGATGTATCAGAAAACAGGTAACCGATTCCTGGCAATGAAACTGAACGCGAAACGAACCCGAAGACTTCAAATAAGCAGTTTAATAAACCAAAATGAGTTTTTATAGAGGACCACGGTACCGTGTATGGGACCAGAAACTGGAACGTGGCATCGAGAAATAATTATTATAGACCGTTATCTGGAATCTTAATAGGCAATTTGACACCTACAAATATAAATCCATTATCGACCGAAGGGTTGCGAGGCGCAAATAATGAGTTCATTTTGAAGTAAAACAAATTTGGTTGTCCTTTTTTTCACTGAACACGATTTCTCAACTATCGATAACCATCAGGCTTGAATAAGAACAAAACGATCCTGCGTGTCAATTAAGAGAGCCCCGAACTTTGAAATGCGATCTTCTTGTATAATGAGGAAACACGAATTTTAACTTATTTCTAATTCAATTTATTTCTCTTCTGGTTTTGAGTTTTAATGGAGCTCCACACTCCGTAGACCAGCAGACATAAATTCGGCGCAATACTGGGGCACAAGCAAATGAACACACCCGCCAACCGCGTGATTTAGTGACCGACCAACTGATTATCTTGGCCAACCAACGCCTCCAACCCTGCAGGCGCCGCCAATTGTTTAAAACAAACATCACTGTTGTTACTCGTTATTTTAATAACTCGTTCAGGTCCAGTCGACTGCCGCCGGCCACCGGTCGCACAAAACCCGATTTATCTGCTTAAAGTTTCATTTATATATTAAGCGTTTGATTCTGATATGATTTTTTCTACCAGCTACACTGAAAGAACAGGACACAGGCCCCGACACCACATCAAATATAGCGGTTTTCTAAATTTTTGTTTGATCTCATAGATTCCGAGATTAGTTGACATTGGACCCCGTTCGGCAGCCAGAGGCCGACTCAAAGAGAAATAGCTCAATGTACGAAATGAAAGTGACTTGGCCACAAAGGCTTTTCCGCAATAAAGGAGCACTTTTCTCCATCTTTGAAGTTGGCGAAGTAAGTCGCTCTCATGTTATATCGAGAATACCCTTGTTTCGCTGAAGAGAGTCGTGATAGCAATGACATAGATTATGATATGGATGCGAGATTGTCGGGTATGATTAATCCCATAGTAGAATGGAGGATTGATTGTTCGCGAAGGACCGTTTAGGTCTGTAACTTTTTGCGTTTATGCAGAAGTTTAGGGAGAATAGAACTGTCCAAGCAAATCTGCTTTGCAATTGTCCCGTTGATTGCGATTAATTGCGCGCCACTGCGTAAATGTAATAGTTATGAATTTAAATCAACCCTACAGTTATGGACAAAAGCATGGAATATTTTAAATCCATCACAGTTTTATGCGAAAGTAATTTTTTATTAAAAAATAAGCAAATTGTGCAAAAACCCAAGGATATATTTAATGATATTATAAACAAAAATAAATAAGTCAATTTCTACTTATATATAAAAAAAAAACGATATACTTTGTGACACATCCTTTCGAGTCGATATCAACCTGACATCGACGATGCATAGAATCGATTAAGCTTTCCCAAATCGAAATAGGAATCTTCACCCGTTCTTCCTGCGGGGCTTCCCGCACCTCATCCCGATTGGCCACGCGCCTGTCTCGAATTTTTTGTTTTAAGTTTTCTCGAAGATGCTCAATGGGGGTGAAATCCAGCGAGTGAGGCGGTCACTCTAACGCGGGGATGTTATTAACATTCGGCCAATTTTTTACTAATCTGGATGAATGCTTAGGGTCGTTGCGCTGCTGGAAACGCCGACATAGAGGCATACCTTCGTCGCCAAATGGTTGCACGTGGTCTTCAAGGATGGCTTTGTAGTAAAACCGAGTCCGAATTCCCTCAATTTTGACCAATGGTCGGATTGAGAAACACATCCCTGCGCCATTATGCTGCCACCGCCATATTTCACGGTTAGTTTTTGATAGTGAACATTGTTATCGTAGTGCCGACATCTGGAAATATTTCTCCACACGGGGACATTCCAATATTTGAGGAATACTGTTATCTGTCCTTGTGTGGCCGTAAGAGATTTTTTTAACGCTTTTCGACGTCAATACTTTAGGACGCACATGATATATTCCGTCATTCATTTTAAAATCGTTAAAAAGCCCATCAGAATATTTTCAAATTTCCCTTGAGGTCCGACCTCGCATCGCGTCGCATCGGCTGAGTCGCACTCAGGACTGGAACTTTTCTTTCCGTGTAGCTGCTCAGGGGGAAATGGAATAGCCTCAAATATGTGATTAATTGCAGAAGAAGCAAAAATTAATACGCGCTGCTCTCGTGATTAAGAAATAAAGCCACTCTTTGTTTTTATTTGGGCAGTATTGGTTTTCGTGAGCTTTTACAGATTTCGATCGGCCGTTATTTGCTCTGCGTAATTTATTGCCCCTGTTCTGCTGGGTTTTGCGCCCCCAGCATTGTCTTAATTACAAGAGGATTTAGACCCCGTCACATGCATCTTTCAGCCCCAAAACTACTTTAAAGCATCATCACTTAGGCATCCTCAGACTTGTCGCAGGGCTTGCGACCGCTCCCTTTTTCACACCACGGCAAAATTAGCACCCTAATTGAACCATGCGAAAGGAGCCCATTACAAATAGATGGGTATAATCTTTTCGTCATTAGTCAACCAAAGTTTTTGGTTTTATCGGATTATTTAACACCAACTAGTGATCTAATTCGTTCCAATTTACACTGGGCCTCTAGTTACGGTCGAAGTAGCTTATTAGGGAGCGGTAACACAGAAATTTGCGCTAAAGTTTAGGGTTCAAAGCGCACGGCTTGAAGATGGCCAAATTATGGGTTGGAACCCTCGTTAACTGGGCGCCTTGTCTAGTTAGGTTCGCTGATTTATTGGCGCGAACAGAAACTACCAATTGAACACTCTCGAGCGGATCTTGAGCCTTTCTGACCTCGTGTGGAACGGCAGATATTTGGCGCAAATAATAAGTTGCGTGAAACTAGAAGATAAATAACAAGTGGTCAATCGAAAAGTAATAAATAACTTTAATAAGTTTAAAGCGGAACGGTCAATTGAAAAAATCTCCATAAACTTCCAAGTGACGAGGTGCCCTGGAGGTGCCAACAAATAAGAGCGCTCTACAGTGTGGGCGTATGGATTTATTACCCTGGGGAAAGAGGGATTTTACATAGTTTTAGCGAGATTAGGACCAATTTATGCGGTTAACTGCCGAAACGATCATGAATAACTAACTGCGTTCTGGAGAAGTGAAACTTACATCTTGTTGAAAAGGTCGTTCTAAACGAGTGGTCACTCGGTGGAGTCGCACCTTTAGTGGCTGGAGGCGCTTGATCTAGTCCTATACCATGCCAATTATCAGTAGGTGCCTTCCTTCGATCATCGCTCTTTGTGTTCTCATATTTGTTCGATGAGATAGAAAATTTGAATAATGAAGCTTAGAGATTCCGGATTCGGTAGAGGAAGAAGTTTCCAGTTTCTTTGTGTTTCCAGACATCAACATTTGGACTCGATAACAGCTCCTTGAATGATAATGATAATCTTGAAGTTAACCGTTGTGAACCCACAATAACATGAATGTTTCTCCTAAAACTCTTCAAATGTTCTTCTTTAATTTCTATACGTTCACAATTAGCATCTTTTGTTTATTACACATATACAGCGTCACCACAGATATTTCATACACATGCAGATTTGACCTCACTGGCCTTTTTATGTGGGGTTTCTGAAACTAAACGCTTGTATATAAACGAAGACCGTTTTGCGATGTCGATCATGCTGAGAGAACTATTCGAGAATACACTTTAGGTACGCAAACCTTCAAGAATTCAAACAAGGAGGTTTTTAAAAGGACAGCACTTTGTACTGAACTCGATGGAAAGCACACAGAACATATAAATTCATGATTATCCATAGTTCACTATTATGTACGTACATAGTGTTGGCGAATATTAAAGCAACCTTCAAAAATAATAATTTTCAATTATTTATTTCTTTTTTTAACTAATTAATACTCATGCAAACAAATACTTTGATAAGCTATGATTATTTTTACAAAGTTGCTGACCGGTCCGAACACCGCGCAAGCGCAGACATTCAAAGAAATAAAAAAATTAAAATCAGCTGAGAAAATTAAAAATTGGAATATCGGTAGAAAGTAAAGAACTGAGAAAGTTTTATTTTGTGGTTTTTCAAAAATTTCACAAATAATTGTTTTCGAATATTAAAAAAAAAAAAAAATTGCAATTTGACAGTCGCAGATATTCATTTGTTTTTCCAATTTGCGTGCGGTTTCTCATGATTTGTGAAGGGCGACCCGAGGGCAGAGTCAAAATTTACCCAAATTCGTAAGATAATAAATTTGTCACATATTAAAGACTTTATGGGCGACCTTGTATATTATCTTTTTTATGTAAGCGAAGCTTAAAAGTTGCATTAATCGGAAGGCACGAATTAACTTGTCTATGCAATCAAGCACTTGTGTCAAATACCAGTAAACCCGTGTAAAAATCTTGCTCTCAGAGTAAATGTTACCGTAGAAATAATATCAAATCAAGTCGAGCGTGTATTTTCTACTGTAAATACGTAGTTTGATTTTCAAGTCAAATCGAGTCAAAAATGTCTTTAAAAATTTTTAAATCCTTGGTCGACACGCATTCCCATGAGTTCCAACGCAGAAACTCAAGCTGACCTCATTTCCGCATTGAGCGATTTCAACCCTGTTTTGCGTACCTCGGCACCACCTCGGTGCCCCTGGGAAAATAACTGCCCTCTCTTTGCTGACATGTAAGAGACCAATTACGGACATATTGAACTAATAACAACTCACATGTATTTTGCGCCTCCTCACACATAAAAATGAGAACTTCCCCATTATGCGAGCAAAACGGGCGTGTTACTGGCCATGGTCAGTTGGCTACAACTTCCAGATTTGGGTTTTAAATTAAAGCCAATTGTGTTCGAAAGTTGATTGTAGTTCACTTTTATGCGAATATTTTGAACGGGATTCAACCGTGCCAGTCATCTAAAACGATTTCATGCACGAAGATCACGAGTCCAATATTATGGAGGATTAAAAGGCTGTAAAATCACTGAAATTTTACGACTTTCCATGCTAATCAACGATATGTTTGCACTTTGTTAATTTAATCCGATTTAACAATTCTATGTCCGCCATAGAATGGCTGAATTTATTGGTTGTATTATTGTAACACTGTCGGCATCTCTTCTTGTACTCCAGGGAGCAAGATTAACGAAGTGGCTCTAACAAATCAAAAATTTTATGGTCACATCCCTAATTTCAGTTTTCCGATTCAAATTACCCAGACGAGATGCTTATCTGCGGCTTTTAGGCCACTCGTCAACAAAAAATCACTACACGGCGATTCCATGCATAATAATATAATCCTCTTTACACGAGGTATTAAAATTAAGGCAATTTACAAGAATTACCTTAGTAATGGGCACTTAGGGGTAGCTACATTGCAGCTCAAGTGGCCGGAAATAATTTTTGATGCAACTTTTTTCCCAAAAAGCCTCCTAATGAGTCATAAATATAGTGAATTAAGTGGTAGATCTAAAGGTTATGTATGAGGAAAAGTCAAAGGGACCGAACGCTTCGGCTTCCTTTTACACCTGGTTAAGCACTAAACCGACTACTGTGAAACGAATACGATGATAATGTGCAAAAGAAATGCAGACTCATTTGGGAATATAATTATCAATAATAAGATTGTGATTTGTATGTGTCATTGCCAATACAATATACATATCTCATAACCTTATTACAGACGTGTGGGAATTAAGCTTTAAAAATTGGTCTCAACAAAGGCCTTTATTCCGATGATGAGGATAAAATATGGTCTTGTCTCGTGGTCATCCATAACACTTCTTGTATTATTAAGCTGTTTTGTAGCTGTATAAATTCTTATGATACTGTATCAAAACACGTATGAAATTGCAAGTGAGAGGAATAATTATTATCTTGATCAAATGGGTAGTCTCACGCAGATGATTCGATCTGCGGTTGTGGTCGGGTTTAGTTGCATAATAATTGATGCTTATAGTACCACCACAGGTACTATGAATTAGTCCCAGATAGTGGGCAAAATTGACGCCGCAGTTTTCATTGATCCTGGTTATTCTGTCATTAAGGCCGTAAATGTCTCGGAATTGGGGTGGGGCGTTTACGTTTGCGGTATTTCTACGATTTTGTCATCAAAAGGGGATTACGCAACTCCGGGAAGCTTTGGAGCAGGTATAATATCTGCTCATTTTTTTTTTATTTCACTTCTTATTTTTCTTCTATTGCGAGAAGACTGATTTAGCCTTGTGAACGACTTTCAAAATTGCCTTTTCCGGAACTAAAATTGAACAAATCAGCCCGAGGTAGGGAGTAATAATTGATATTTCTCTCTAGGCAGTGTAGTAAGATTTGTTTGCAGGACTCTTCACGTTCGCCATCTTCAGGAAATAAATTACTTCCTGAAAACCTTACTTGTAAGGTCGCCCAATGGGACAAACTGCAGCCACATATCGTTTCTACGGAAATATCGCAATTTTCGGGTTGATTCGATGGCATATTTGATACGGGAGAAACGCAAATCTTTCCAGTTTCTCTGTGCTCTACCGACAGAAGCAGGAATTAAAAAAATACGAAAATGCGATTTAATGCCTTTATGATAGTTCGAAATGCACATTTGAAATGGCCCGAAAACGTATCTAAATGCCGGACAAGTCGATTTTGAGAAAATTCAGGAACCAACAACCTCTCAAGATAAACGTCCAGTTTATGTTACATGGACACACACGTCTGCCACCGCAGTGCCTTTAAAAAATAAATAATGGACTTCCATTTTGTGCGTTCACACCTCATTTTATTATTTAAAATCAGCACTTTCTGTAATGAACTCGTAATTTAAGTTCGTTAACATATTATACCGAGATCAGGTGTGCATGTTTTAAAAGGTCAAAAGAAAATGCTCTTAATTAAAGTTTTACCTCGATAATTGCAACAAGTGAAACGATAAATCAGTTTCGAAGATTTCAAAACACCAAAGCATGCCCAAATCAATTAGGGTTGCCACACAGGCACCTGATAAAAATCCGCAAAAACACAAAAATCATATTTAGAACCCATTAGACCGTGTTCAAAGTGTCACAGCCAAACAATAAGATCAAGATCCCTTCCCTAGACGCCTTAAAATCGATTTTGGAGGTGGTAATTGTCTGGTTAGCAGATAAGATATTCCCAAAACAACACCTTTGGTAACCAAGCCACCATCTTAATTAATAGAGCCCACAATAGTGAGATACGGCGCCATATGAAGATATCACCTTGTCAAAAACAGTGATAACGAAAAGACCACGATTTCACACTATCAATGGCAAACCGTAATTTAAGTGTGAAGTTAATGGAAGGTAAAGATTAGGATTGTCCAAATACTTAAAAAGTCTTTAAAGCAATCGTAAAACCTTTGCAAGATAAACTTTGAAGTATGATCAGGTGAGTTGATTCTAAGCCCAATTAAGATAATTGCTAAGATTACCTAAAGGGTTGGGAAATCTTACCAAAAACCGTTTTCTAGACATTCGACCACTTTTTTGTTAATTGCCCCTCGTAGTGCAAGTATTTATAGACCCCCAATTAAATATTTCCTTCTTTGTAGTTAAATGAAATGACAAGCCAGTATTAGAGCTGCCGCAAGGGGTAGGTGTTAAGGAATAGTTATAATTAAATTTTAACACATCGGGTGTAAAAATTAGAGGTTGGAAAGCTGCCCAATGTTTAATTATCTAGGCGAAAGCCGCCTTAATAATTGAAAATATCCATAGGGATATGAAACACGACGATTGTCACCTATTTTCTCGCCATCAACCTGGGCAGATAGAGACATCAGAGAAATTATCGTGACACGCACAAAGGACATTTTTCAGCCTAATTTGCAATGGTCAGGCGTCATTTATATAATATAGCCACATTAAAGTTCTATAAAGGTTAAGAGAAAATGGGATGTTTCTAGAGAATGCAGAACACACACGTTGAGGGAAAAGAAGCCTTGTTTCGATATTAGATCGATGTACATATAAAAAATTTTCATATGCGATTATTAACTCTCCTCACCCTTAACCTCTATCCGGACCAAACTCCTGGCAAAAGAAATTCATTAAAATAACACCATCACCTCGTACCCATCAAACGATTTGAAAATGTATCGCAAATTTGAGGTTTTTTACTAATATTTTTGGCAAGGTCTCGCTTGCCCCATGACAAATGGAATTTTTAGAATATTTCTGAAAGTCGAAGATGGGCGGCCACTGCCACAGATTAATCCGACGTGTCGCTCAGTGATACGCTTAAGAGACTTTAAAAATTACGAAAAGAAAAAATTACCTTCAACTGCCAGAAAAAGGCGCTCAAAACATCATGTGGGAGGCCGTTTTGATGGATAGAAACGATGATTGGACCACCTGAGAAGAAGAGAAATGGAAGAATTAATTGAAAATTGTTTTAGAACTTAGAGGTTGAATTAGTAGACCGAGAGAGGCGGAGGGCAGAAAGGAACTATCCAAGCAGCTCCTGCACAACTCTGTTGTCTAACATAATACCTCTATGCTATGCTCCAGTCGCCACAGAAAGGAGTTCCTAGATTTCCACTTCTAAAATTCTTCTTCGAGACCAAGCCGGGGCCCCAGAACTAATGTCCTTTTTGCTTCTGGACGTTCAACGTCAAAGCGTGGCTGCCTTCTAAAGTGTAAAACTGGTACGGGAATCTGAAAGCATAATTTAAAGCTTTTTGCTGCATACACCAATCACAAACTTTTTCAAGAAAAATGTTAAACGTCTCTGCGTTTTTGAGAGTATAAAGTTATGCTTTTTCCATTGTTCACCAATGCCGTTTGTCGCGTCACATTGCCCGTGCGCCCAGTGGTACTGAGCTTCCCCCATTGTACATCTTCTCTAAAATCTCCGATTACACGTGACTGCAAAGAATTATCATTGTTATTGAAGAAGAAAACTTCCGTATTTTGAGTTTCGAGCCCTTGATGACCACGAAATGCTACATTTCTGCGAATTTTATGTTCCCAAAGTAGCCGCGGAATTCCTCAAAGAACTTAAAAACGTCATAATATACATGAACTTTCACAAGAAAAAAAAATGAAAAGATACATTTATCTACCACTTCTGACGGATTTATGCGAGAATTTTGGTCCTGGAAGTATCGTAACACGTCGTAAAGATTTCATCGGCAACTTCGCTATGCTGCACACCATATGAACAATGTCAGCCTAGCCCGCAAAACCTAATTAAACGTAAATATAGCAAAAGAAATGCTGAACTCATCGAAGGCAGATAGGAGTAATTGAGACCCTTTTTTAAGTACAGCCTGAATTGGATATGAAAGCATTTTTAATTGATTAACTGAAATCGGCCTCGATATGCCACTAAAGAATAATTAACATTGAAAAAAAGCGCAATTTTGAAAATGCAGGTATCATAAGTTTGGATTACGCTAATTTAGAGTCTCTAAAGCATCCAAATCATGAATCCAAAAAGAGGCAGTTTCCCAGCTCCAAAACCAGTTATACGTAATCAAAATCCATTTGAAACTTTTAATTATCTGCCGAGCCGGAATGGGTATCAGGAACTGTTATCTCAGAGTTAATGCAAAAGGCATCAGCATACGTAATCTCTGTATTGAAAGGAGAAGGTGAATTTATTTGAAGCCACGAGGCATTATTAAGTTGAAAAATACACCTAATTTAATACGCAAGTGTGACCGCCATTATCGGGAAGTATAATGATCATTAAAAGCGTATGTATAACGACGGACATCAGAATGATGTCCAAAAGATGAATTAAATATCTCCGTAGGTATGTCTTTTCATTATTCGTCACCGCCCGACGAGGAACATTGGCAGGATTCATGGAAATTTGCACTTATTTAAAATTCTTTAAACCTGAACTCTCCTTAGAAGTAATCCCGTATAACAATTTTATTAGCAGAACATGAACACAGCAGGTAGATGCATTATTCATGGGAACAATAAATAGGGTTTTAAATGGTGACAAACCATGAAATATATCAAATACGTATTTCATTTAAAAGGTAATGGATAAATAATGGATAAGAGGCACAGTACGGTTTAAAATTTTTTTTAAACGCTCTCCGTAGAATATAAAATGCTGTCTATATAACATAGACAGCTGCAGTCACAACTCAATTGCCTATATTGCGATAGAGTCATCATCGTTTCAAATCTGAGTCACGAGGGATCCGAAAGAAACACAAGGAACTGTTTCTGCATCAATATTGTTAGAAAAAATTCTATTTCTGTACTTTGTAAGGCATATGTAATACAAACACATTAAATTTCACATTACCACATTTCCACTTAACATTCAACTTTTACAGTAAGCCGTCCGAAGGGGAGCCAATTTTCTTGACAATTCAATCTGACCAGAACAAGAATGATTTCTTCAATGGTATTTAAACTCAATAAACGTAAAATCTCACGTAGTTTATCGCCAAACTTAACTTTAAATAATCTTAATTATGGCATTCGAAAATATTTAAAATCGACATGCGCGGACTCCCCTAAACTTGAATCCTCCGTAACATCTTTGTTTTTTAGAATTTTCAGTCGTAAAATAATTGGACTACTGTCAGTTCAAAAAAGAGAATTCGCTGTTTTTGGATGCACTTTAAGCTGATATAAATTTATGTCATATGATGCAAATGCTACAAGTTCCGAGATCGACATACCCATTAATATGAAAGATGGAAACTCGTTCTGAATCCTTGAAGGAAGTGAAAGTTCTGAGTTTTGGAATATTTTGAAAAATTTTGAAAGCGCCTCGTCAAAGTAGGTATGTAATTAACATGATTTAAGTTAGTTCGGTAATACTCAAGAGAAACCAAGGCTCAAGCATCTTTTTACCGGCAGATTCCAGCAGAAATTAAAAAAAAACGGGAACAATGAAAAGGAAATTCTTTAAAGTTGCGCGATGGTTTTTTGAAAGAGAACTCATAACTCAAATTCTTTCGCTATTTAATAGTTTAAGCACTGAATTAAGCATATTTACAGCCTCTTTATGTGTCGTATATATCATGTACATAAATCAGACCAACCAACATCATACTATACATACAGGGTGTGCCTTAGGGAGTTGACACAATCCGTTTATGGAAAATTGCAAGTCAATACATATTTTTAAATTGGTGTTTTTGTTGTATTTTTATTAAAGAAACTTGCCAGTGCAAAAGAATAAAAGAATCAATCAAAATAAACATTAAGCAAGTTGGTCGTGTAAAGGAGCGTTGATGTATCGGTTACCTAGACGGTGGACAGCAGTTTATAGTTTATTCAATTTACTCAAAAAATATTAATTTCTTAATTCTATTAACAAAAAAAGACTTTTTTGAATTTAAACATTCTAAGTTTCGATAATTTTCTTCAAAAATTTTTTCAAACATATTTTTAATTACTTAATGTTTGCAAAAAATTGTTAATTTTCCAGCAATTTAAAATTTATTTCATTAATTTATGCAAAATAATTTCGTAGATAATTGAGTTTTAGTAAAGTTCTGCGGCATCGAAAAGGTAGTAAAAATCAAAATAAATTCCAAAGGGCTGAGAATCGGTACTATATTGCATTATGACACTTACGTATGTTTTCAACAAAAAATCGATTTTCATTACAGACACTGCCATGTTCCACTTAGAAAAATGAAGCAATGAGCAGTTTCTGGTTTAACCGGAAGTCACATCAGGTTGAAGATGTTTCTACACCGACAGGTTTTTCCCCCGAAATAAAAAACACAAATTTCAAAAATACATTGAACTTCTAATTTTCCATGTAGGGATTGTGTCTGCTCCCAAAAGGAGAACCCTGTATATGTACGTATACGGATAACTAAAGACAACACATAGCAAGTTTTAACGTTTAAAATCTTAAGCTGCAAATGCACCTTGAATGTTGCAACGTAATAAGATAATTGCTCAGCAAAGGTGCATAATCTGAAACCTTTACTTAAAGCCATTAAAGATCTCTAATTAAACATGGAGAGTCTCGTTTTGGCTTATTTTTGTCCATTAGACGGAGGTAGGTTGAGGTTACTTTACTCCAAGGCCCTTACGCCGATGTTTAAAAGTTTAATATTCTATCAAATAAAAGATTGGTATTAGGATCGGATATTGTGAGTTAATACGTTAATTGCTTTTTGTACCCGTTAAGGAGTTTTCTAAATGAACATCTTTAGGTTTGCCCCGTTTTTTTTTTTCGTGGATTTTTTCGAGGGTTTAATTATTCAAAAAAGGAGAAATGCTGCCATTCAATCTGCCACTCTTCGAAAACACCTTTTCGCAACATTTCTTCAGACAATAATCAAAGAACCTGAGCTAAAAAAGACAATGAGGCAAGAAAATTAGACAAATTGCCCCTAATGCCGACGCAGTCCATCACTAGCGGAGCTCCCGAAATCTCCACAACCCTTTTATTTTTAATAGGCATCACTTTGAGCCGATTCCAACAACCTTCGGTTCATTTACCCTTAAAAAAAAGACAAAAACACCCTGTAATTCGCGTGTCGGGAACACGCGCAAGGTTTTCGAAAACGGGCCCGGTAATGTATAACCATTATGAGAATTTTAATTCCCCTTGCTCTGCTCTAAAATTATGCAAATGGTTTCTAATACGTAATTATATAGAATTAAGGTTGGTTTAGGTGTATGAAATATGAAAGGATATAGGCCGTAATATTAAACCAAAACTAATTTATAGATGGGCCATAAAAATGGAACTGGTTGCCAATACAAGCAGGTAATGGTATTGCGTAGATTAGGTGTTTTAGCATGTAATTTGTTTACCTTTGATACAATTTTAGTCGTTGAATAGCCTTAACAGTGGTACCGTGTGTTCGGCCCTGTGTACCTACTCGATATTTTTAAACTAGCTAAGCAAATATCCACCCACACTTTATGGTAAATATACAGACAGATGTCAAGAAGTTTTTGCGCGATTTGCTGTAGTATACTGGTAGGCACATGGAATTGGGCCTTAACACCGAAGAATCAAATCAATCACAAAATCAAATCGAAAGAGGGAAAGCAGAAATAAAGAGTGTACATAATTTAAAGATCAAGGTAATATATTTTATAGGAACATTTTATTCTTAAAATTATGTCATTATATAATATAAGTATATAAACATTAACGTGGTAGTTTTTGAGATATCCAATTTATATAAACCTTAATTTTTTTATATGCGCCTAGATGTAAAAGTCTCTATTTGAAAAAAAAAATGATAAAGGCTTGTTTGGCAGTTCATCAGGCATCTTTAAATACATATATGATCACTATATATAAAGGATAGAGAACACCCCATTCAAGTAAAATTCAATTAAATACGTCGACGAATATAAACGAAACCCAATACACCATACTGAACACTTCAGAAGACGAATGGTGTATACGAGGAAGAGCAGTATTCTACCGAGAATTGGTGTCCTCATTGGAAACATTATATTTTAAGCAAAACACAGATGCCCTTTCTTTGGTTCAAAGGGTTATTCCATTTGGGACAGATGTAGGAAATGCGACCTTACGACACTATTGGCATCTGTCTATAATATTTGCGAATAAGGGGAGATTTCCGATCCGCAAAGGGCATATGTTTTTGTACCTTTCAACAACGAAAAATCGTCACATCACAGTTTTGGGGTAACTTCGTCAATAAACGATGAAAATTCATGAACCTCGGGTTCTTAACGAAGACTTGTCTGGCAACGATGAGGCATCGTCCGTCCCTTGAGATTGAAAATGAGGCGGTCTAAGAAATTAAACGCAAGAGTCCAACATCCATGCCGGACATTATCAATGTCTCGACCACAGAGATCGTCAGATAGGGTAAGAAACACTTACGAAGAAAAATAAATAAAACTGAAAATTTTGAGAAGAAAATGTAAAGAAATTGACAATCTTGATCTGGAAATGAAATCAATGCAAGAGATTCCAAAATCTTGAAAAGCACCATTAGATAAACGGCGCGATGTCAAGAACCCTCAACGAAGGAAGCCCAAGACCAAATTCAAAGGCCCTCCGATGAGAAGAATTCAAAAAAGTAGCATTTCTTTCCGACATCAATTTTGAGTCTAAAATTCGAACTGTTGAATTCCAACTTACAGGATGTTCACACCAGATAGTAAACGCCAAAAAGTAGATTTCTCTCTCTACCACTCGATAACGCCCTTATTGATCATTTATGGCACAGTTTTCATAACCTGCTCACACAAAATCAATACATAATCCACTCAAGCTGTGCCTTTTAACTTGTCTTGTGTGTTTTGCCAAAAAACCACACCCACACCCTTTTCTTAACCGCACAGCAAACATTCCTTTCAACACTTTGTTAACTCAAGAACCTTCCGAAATGGTACCCGGCGCCACACATCGACGTGGGGTGTCCCAAAGGAGAACCGTCCTTAGGAAATTATATCAAAACGTTGTTTTCGGCCCATTTATTTCTGAAGACTTCAAACTGTGACTACCAAATACCACATACACGTTTTAGTAATATTAAATATACAGTTTATATGGTTCCTGTTGATGGTACCAATTAGTTTTCTCCGTTAAGTGCTTTTTAATATGTTCCCAGGAGGGAAGTTTATGCGTTTTCTTATTGGATGTTCAGTTTCTATGTTTATGTAATGACGTTTGCATATACAGGGGTTTCAATTAGACGGATTCGAAATGGCGTACTGATTGAAAGTAATGTGACCCTGTATGTGCAGTCATTGAAAAAGGAAGAAAGGAGTCATTGAAATGAGGAAGGCTTCGCATATAAATTACGCGAAAAAAATAAATTGGGCAGATGTTTCGTGTGCTACACATTGCCGCCAGTAGAAAGTGGTACTTCGGTACGCACATTCAACGTCTTAGGATTTTTATTATCGTGTTCCACGTATGATTAATTGTATCGGACTTAATGTATTTAGCTCAAATATTCTGCAAGGTGTCACCGAATAACAACATCCAATTATTTAGCTTTTTATTCCGTACCATATATACCCCGTGTAACTGAACAACTGCCGAATCTTCTATCGGTATGTGATATTTTGAATTTCACCCTTTATTTATACAAAGGGTAATATGATACCTAGTGGCATGTGCCAAAGTTTCTCGAAAACACCAGTTGCTCTTGGAAAGTCACACCTTGCGCAGATGGTAGAGTAACTCTTTCAAATATCGCACGACAAACCTCCTTTGTAACTTGAATAACTATGACGTGAATGGAATAATGAACACGAGGTATTACGGAAAATATATGTAAAATAATGCATGTTCAATTTTATGTCAAAGTTCTATCAAGCCTGAATTAACTTCAACCAACCTGAACTTTTTTCCGGTCACGATGAAGATCTTCAAAAGACACCTGGCCTGGTGTTCTGGCGGCTGGGTAGTGTGGGACTCACTCAAGTACATACCCACTAAAAAATTCGAGATGAATGAACCTCCTCCGTATCCGGGGTTGTTCCTGTAAAATGTAACATCAGAGTCGGAGAAGACTGCGAGTACTTACCGTCAACCTCACTCGTCTTCTGCTAGTCGACTTGGCACTCTCCTCATCTGGTATAATTTCATAACATCTATTGTTTCTTTTGGGTCATCTCAGTCCTGTTGTACTCCTTTTCGCCCTTCATATAGTCCAGAAGGTTTTCCTGATGGCTTCTCGCTTCCCCATGCTCTATTTGTCCCCTATCAATTTACGGAGCAACGCCACTCTTCCTCCTCTCACCGACTTTGTTTACGTCTCTCTGGTCACGTGGCATAATGTTACCAATCCTGATCTATGCATCAGTCATAAGTTCTTTACTTTTTCCTCCCGCAATGAAAACTGTTTCTGCACGATTGAGTTTTCCTCCTAAGATTCTTTCCTCTGCGTTGCAACATTCATACCTTTTCGTGTATGGCTGTCTTTGACTGCTTGGTCAGTCAATCGTTTCATCTTGACCTTGACCTTCTATGGCCTTTCCTATTGTGTTCGCCTCAATGGCCGGTTTTTGGGTGTTGCAATAGGTCAATGCCTTGAGAGGCCTGTATCCAGACACTCCCCGGTTTTACTTATTGAACATCAATCCTTCGGCCTTCCGCTTCTGTTGCCTCGTTCTCCCTCCTCCGGGGGTTGGTTAGCCAGATTCGGGCGGGAAGTTATCCAGGGGTCACCACGTGGATGTGCGTATAGGACTTTCACCCCCAAAACTAACGTGAACTATGCCAAACTAACCTAAACTACCTCGAGAATACAACTGAACAGCAATGCTTCTAATCTGAAACAGATCGATTGAAAATTGTGGAGGAGTATTTCTAAATAAACTGTTAGTGAAATCGACACGTCAACGGTAGATTCTGTATGTATTTCTTGAGAGCTTCAGGAGAAGCTTTTCTTGGCCAAGTTTTGGCAAATTCAAAGTAACGTGAGTGAAATCAAACGAATCTGTACATATTATGATGATCCCAAATGGACTTGCTAAGCATCCGATGAGCTTTCAATCAACTTGCGGTATCCGGATAATCCATATAGTTCTCTATCTCTATAGTTCAGGTTAATTAATGCACATTGGGTCTTTAGACACCTCGCAAAACGAAACACAGATCGATTTACGGTAAATTTGGAATTTCTTCACGCCGCTAAGAGGAGCTTCCAACATACCCATCAAAATATGTTGGGAAAATCGAAGCTTTATAGCTCTCGAAGCTGCTGGTTAAATACAAATTACAACCACTTTTTTTAATAGAATATTACCGCACAAACTGCATCATTTAGGTGACTTATCATTTGTGAATCAAAACATAATTCTCGATTTGGATTTATTGCCAGATCAATCAGATACGCTTCTGCAACGATTCAGACTTACCGTGTATAAATTAGCGGGGTATATTCTTTTTCGAAGATGATGATTCAGTAATTGCACGTTTTCTTTGTCGATTTTTATCATGATCCTTGTGGGATCTCTAATCGAGTTTTTTCTAACAATAAGATAAAATTCGCCATGTATTGCAATAACCCTTCGGACATATGTGGTCGATTCGCGACGGTACCGGCAAAAAAGTACCATGGGTTTTTGGCACCTGCTTAGGGGAAACGATTCTCTCGAATTGGATCATTCGACTTTAAAACATTTAAAATTAAGTTGGCTGTAAGTCAATATTTATAACGGCAGGTGCTTTCTTACGTCACTGTTTAAGTGTAACGGACAAATCAGATTATTACAGTGTTTTTCATCAGTTTTGGGCCCTCAGTGATGGTCCTTTATACATCTATGCTCTAGCGGCTTCTTGGTGTCGACAAATTGTTCACAAAACAACCATCTCCCCAGTAATATCGATACCATTAACGGTGGCACTCGGAAGTGAGTATATGGGTTTAACCCGCCAAAATAAATGATGGGACAACATTTAACTCAGACCCATAATGCATTCTTGTTGTTCTTAAAGATAGTTATTAAACGGCTGAAAATTCTTAAGTTCGATTTAATTGTATCGTGCGATAATGGTATGCGAAATGTACGTTAGTACTTTCAATAACAAATTGTAAGGCGCAAAAGTAGGTGCGATAAGAATTGGTGGTATCGTTAAAATGGCTGTACCGGCGGGGAATGATACATTTTTCGAGAGGAGATCCATATTTCAATGCTACGCAATACATTCTTCTTGAAAGAATTTCCGTGTGAATGGGAAGGAGGTTTATTTTTAATGTTGCAGAGTCGGTCTACTTTTGCTTTGCAATGTTCGTCATTCCGTTTGGCTTTAATTTGTCGAAAAAAGTTTAAGAGAAATGATAAAAGCTACGTAAATGGTGTCCAGAGAGTAAAAACTTTAAATGAACATTAGCGGAAAATTTTTCTCCTATCGATAAAAAATCATTTCTGATATTTTGAGTACCCAACATGGTCCTGCATGAGACGACCGTGCTCCTTTAGTGTTCGACAAATTGAAGTTCGGCAGAATCACTCCTTTCAATATATACCAAAGTTTTACGACCTTTTTCACTCGTTCCTTCGTGCATTTCAAATGAAATCTTGGAATTTTGCTCGGCCAGAAATAATGCCTTTACTGACTATGAACTTGCTCTCCAGACTTCGCCATTACTGATTCAGTAAGTAACCCACTTCCCACTCTTCAAAAAGGCCCATTAGGCTCAAAGCTCCCGACATACCTTCAGACACATTCACCTTCCGACATTTTCGGGGGTGAACATCAACAATTTTCCGAAGCCCAGGGCTCTTTCCTGTCTTCAACTTTCGCTAGAAAGATGAGCTCAATAACTGATAGTTCTTTGGTTTCCTCGGACTGAAGCTCCTGTGTAGTCGAGCGGAGCACTAAAATGATACAGGAATCTTCAAAAATATTTTCTATGTCTTCGAGGCGAATTGTTAACTTTTTCTATTTTGTCTGCACTCGACGTGTGTCACACAAATAGGGATTGCTGGAGCTGAGGAATTGGAAGCTATCACCCCTTATCGAGACCTCGGAAGAAATCTCTTGATGCCGTCTTGGTGGCGTATCCGTACCCTTCAAAATCTAGAAAACAGTTATAGCAAAAACGTGAAGTGACAGTTAATTGGAATGTATGGAAGGGAATACGTAAAAGACTTGGGAAATTTGTGAAAAAAATTCTCAGAAAAAATTGGTAATTCATTTTTGAAATTTTCGAGGATAAATTCTGTACAGAGCACATCTCGACTGCGAACCTGAATTAGCGTTCTTGCGGTGATATTTGCAATAAATATCCATGAAATATCAATTAATTTGAAAAAGCTTGTGATACAATTGAGAGTTTCTATAGGAAAGTTAGTCAGTTTTCCTTGATTAACTTCAATTTTGCTCTCTCTTATTCTTAATTAATTTCTTTTCCATCACCCTTTCACTTTGATGAATTCAGCCTTATCTTGTCCTAAATTAATGACAATTAAAACGATGACCAAAGTATTGGAATGAAAATGAAGAGCCCCAAGTTATGGCGGTGAAATTAACATAAGAAATTTTAGGGGGTAAATTTCAAGGACAAAACCACAGACGTGGGATGCCCGAAAGGATTAATTATTGAACTCTAAAGTGTTGATAAGTAGTCTGTCTGTGTGATATCTCGGGGAATATCGCATTAAGCAATCGGACTACCATTTAGATAGTGTCGGATAAAGCGCGAATTATTAATAAATCAGCGCTTTTCTTGAGGTGAGAAAATAATTTGTTTCGCGGTAGACATATTAAGTGGCAGCTTTATACTTAAAAGTAATAAGAAAACGAAAAATGTCGGTTGAAGTTCAACCTGATGGCACTGAAATTTCACAGAATAATGCACATTTTATTCCGAGATTAGGCATATTATACGTAAAGACTGAAATTAATTTAGGTATATTGTATCAATGAAGTGTTACGTGGGTGGTCAACGCAAATTAATCGTGTGAACCGGCCATTACACGTATGGGAGCAGTAAGTGCAACCGTGTTTTATCGGCAAAAATATCTTTTACAAGACCACCGGTAATGGCGTATGAGATAGTAAATGGCCTTAGTCATTTCTTCGGATTAAAGTAGGAGTTTCCTTTTATATTTTGGCAACTCACATTCTTGAGAGATAAATTAAGAAAGAAAGCTTTCAGATATGGCTGCACATAAATCTACAGAGAATATACAAAAACTCAATTTTCGATTCATTAGAACGAAACGGATTTAAAGTCGTTAAAACGGCCACGTGCCATAATTAGTCCAGACCAATGGCCATTGCCTCGGGTCCGTCGTACGTTGGAGATCAAGATTTAAGGGTGGCCATCGTAAAAGGGGGCCACTTGCACCTTTGATATATGTAAGATTATGTCGGTTCGGGGTACAGGTGCATCTTGCCCGTACAGGTGCATTTCAAGGACGCACCCCTCGAATACGTAATCAAGTTTTAGTGTGTAGAAGAAATCACCGGTCTTAGAACCAAGCAGTCAGTATCTGAATGTATTCACTTAAGTCCAAATTTTTTATGGGTTGGTAAGTTTAATCACAGAATCATTTCCTTGAAAGTTAAGAAATTGACGCTGCCTGCCCTTCTTTAACTCAAGCTCACAGACATTTTATAATTTATTTAAACCACTTCTTTCTGGCTGTTTTGGCATACAAAGGCGGTTTATTTATTAATATTTACGTAAGAGTCACACTTAATGAACATTTTGCTTCGGCTTTTGACATCTGGCGTAGGACTGAACTTAAAATGTTGTTAAAACAAGAAGCGACAAGATAATTAACTGGTCAACAACGTTGTGCAATACGACGGCACTGTTATCGTTGTTTTTATCTGCATTGACGACTCATATGTGGTAATAAATTATGTGATCGAAAATTGAAGAAAATCTACCGGTTTTCAGTAGATCTTCGCCATTGTGAAATTTGAAAAAATACCTGTCATACACCAAGTAATAAAAGGCGCTGTGAAATGTTGCAGAGGAAGTTATCTTTATTCGTCATACCGAGAGTTCTTCCTTAGTGGGCTTTAGCGCTGTCCCAACTAAAACACCCAAAACCATGTTGTTTCTATTTTTGATTGTTTCTAACAAAAAGTCCTATAACTTGACAACGTTACGCAGAACTACGAAATAGTCGCAGAAGTGCCCGACCTCACATACAGATGGCGTTTTGTTGTTAAAAAGTTGTCTATATTACATAAACCTAACCTTAAAAAGCTCATCTCCAAATGAGCTTCATTAACAACTGCAAAATATTGGGTGGCAGTTCAAACGCGGTCGTACGAAGTACTAAAACGGACACAGCTGTGGTCGAGCCAATGACAGTCCAGCTTTGACCACTCCAGATATTGTGATGCAAACCCAGAAAACTGTACTAGAATGTTGTCGACTAACATGGAGCATGTTAGCAGGCACGATAGCTATTTTTTAAAAATACTGGACATTGCATTTTGACCGAACAATTGGACATGAGAAAGCTGTGCAAAAGATGAACAAACACAGCTCCGTGAGGATGTTTCGAGGGAGTGTTTGGCAAAGTTTCGCGGCAGTAAAGCTAAGTTTCTGCATCGACTCGTGCCCATAGATGAAACATAGATCCGTCATTTCACACTCGATGCGAAAAAGCAGTCAAAACAATGGACTCAAGGGAGAGAATCGACTCCAACGAAGACCAAAACCGTTTCATCTGCAGATAAGACGATGGCAACGGTTTTTTGGGACGCACGTGTGTGATAATTTTTATTGACTATCTTGCTAAATGAAAAACAATAAACGGAGAATATTATACAAATTTATTGCAGCGTTTTGAGTGAAGAAATTAAGATAAAGCGACCGCATTTGGCTAAAAAGAAAGTCTGGTTTCATCAAGCCAGTGCACCAGTCCACACTTCCGTCATCGCGACGGCCAAAATCAATCAACTTGACTTCGAATTTTTTCTCGACCGCCCTATTCGCCAGATTTAACCCCCTCGGATTATTTTCTATTGCCAACCTTGGACAAATAACCCGGTAGAAAGAGATTTCGCAAGTTCGAGGCTCATGCCGATTTTGACGCATTCGACGCTTCTTACTATAAATGAAGCGTAGAAGTCTTAGAACATCGCTGAGAAAAATGTTATGTTTTTCAAGTTTTTTTTTCTTTATAAGTGTTAAATCGAGTAATTCTGGGATTATCCCCGTAAAATGCATTCACGGCCGAAGCAATGTTGTTACTGGGGCCGAAAAATGAACTAATCAGAGAAATAGATCATCTGAGGTAGTTCTTTTTCCTTTAATACATGGGCTGCTACAACCCTTAATGTTGGAATTTTCCGATTTTTATTATCTTGAAATTTGCAAACTGCGGTAGCTAAACGTTCCTTTGTGTAGATTTGCTAGACTGGTTTTGTCGCGGTTACGTGCGCTTTGATATGGATTCGAATTCGTATGACCGTCTGGGACGCGACCAAAGAGATTCAATAGGGGGAATCCTTTCGTCCTCTGCCAATTATACAGCGATGTTATGGGCAACGTTAAGAAATATTGGTGGAAAAAATATGTTCTACACGTTCAAAGCGGACTGTTCACTCTTTCTTTTGCATTTTTTGCGAATAATATGCCTAACACATAAATAGTTTTCATTCTCAGTTAAAAACAATTCAGAATGAGAGTTAACCCTTCACTAAGGGCTCAAATAAAAACTCTTAACAAAAATCAATTAAAATAAAAATTCAGTTTTCCTGCAATGAACTCCTGGTACACAAACTCAGAATCGAAGAAAATGATCGATTGAATAACGATTTCTTAAAAACCTTGCACCTCCCTAAAAATGAAAATCGGCAAGATAAACAGCAAATGCGGGATTAAAAGTGAAAAAAAAACTAAACAATTGGTAAAATTTAATTTCATTTGATAACTTGTGATGCCTCACAACAGTTTAAGAAATGTACTCATATCTTAGATACTGTTCTCACATATATCACCAAACCCACCAAAACCTCCGGTCAAATAGAGTTAGAGGTTCTAATCATTGTTGATATATTAATAGTAGGTAGATGCTTTCTAGGTGGTATCGTTGGAAAGTAGCATATTATAGTCAAGGAGAACTTCAAAATCTCCGGTCAAATACCCACAGCCCCATATATCACTCGGTATTTAAAACCCGCCAAAGGCGAAATTTAATCATAAGTTTTGAAATTTAAGAAAAAGAAAAGGACCGCACATACAATTAATCAAAGGCACTGTATCTTTAAGCTATGGAATCGAAAAGAGCGTTAAATAGCTATTTTGTAGGGCATAAAGGGGTTATAAATTAGGATCTAATTATTAGTCTGCCTGAAGGTGACACCACGATAGAAAGATGGTTTAATCATAGGATGGTACCTCTTGACGGTACCCTTGCTTCATAATGGCTCCATGCACTTTCCAAAACTAATCAGAACGTGATGACAAGAACCTGATCGATATTATTATTAATGGAAATTATAAGTCACGTTAAAGTTGGTGCGACCTCCTCAAGGATTAATGATGTCGGACATCAGAACAAACATTACATTGCAGTTTATCAGCTATTAACTAGCGACGGTACTGATTGAATATTCTTATAAGGTGCCAACTCGATTAAGCCAAGAACAAATTAAGTTATGGCATTAATGTCGAAAACGATTACTTAAGCAGTAAAAGAAATTAATTTTAATATTGGTTAGTGCAGGTTAGCTGGGGTTAGGGTGGGAAGCGATGCACATATCTATTTTTGATTGACTGCATTGTCGAAGCATTACAAGGTATCAAAACTGGGACTGACGGATGATGGTCCAAACCTGTCAATTAAGATTTTTAAATAAAAACGCAGCGGTATTCTTTGGTTTTCGCTTTTCTCCAATAAGATAACGAGCGCTGGAAGTAATGTCAATACTGCCTATAATGGGATATAGATTGAAGGCGAACGCTCGAATTAAGTGAAATTTACCGAGTTTTATAAACGAACTAATTAGCAAATAAAGTTTTTTACTCATTTTCACATTCCACCCAGAACGATTTTTGACTGACTTTTCTACCTAATTAAGAAATTTATAAGTAAGTGTTTTAATTGGTCATTTAACTTGGAGAGTCGTTTAGCTGAAGGATGTTGTAATTCATAACGTGTCTTCAAGGACCGAACACATATTTATTATAAAAAATTCGCTTGTCTAAACGCACGAATACATCGTTGATAACTCGGCTGCCCATATTTCTTGCTCCACGCATCCATTAGAATTGTTAATACGCCTCTCTGCGAATACCATCGATTCAACGTTCTACCTCCAACTAAATTTTTTATGATCAATATATGTTCGTTACTTCTAGTGCATATACTCACACCCACGATTATTAGCTGCTTATCAAACGATTCTATAAGAAAATGCTGAAGGTGCAGTAGTTCAAGTCCGGTGCACATACAGACCACTTCAGGCGATTTCATCTTCCATTCTACTGTCAGGAAGGTGTTTTTTCCATTGACGCATCTTTGCCTCTATAATTAACTAAACAGCGTTTCGTCACACTCTGTTTGTTCTTGCAGTTTTCTTCTCACTTTAATAAACACGTTTAAAACTGCACAAATTAACTAATAATAAAAAAATATTAACCTACGGTGAATCATGATTTTCAAGTGATTCTCTCACACACAGTGAAACATTGTTAACTAGTCAAACCGGCATCTTCGCACATCCCGAAGAAAATAGAGATCCGATTGGTCACCAATGATTCGGGAGTATCAAACTCCGCAATCTGCCCTTGCTGCAGCCCGAATACGAGGTAGAAATTCATAATAGTGTCTAATTTATGCCCTTTGGTGATTATAGTGCAATCGGCAAACACACCCTGCTTAGATCGTCACCCTGCGAAGTTGAATGATAGCAGAAATTTAATTTAAACAAAAAAATTCAATAAATAAATGAAAATCATTAAACTTAGTAAACTTCAGAATATGTGCGTGTGTTCAGGAAAAAATAGTCACAATTCGTTCACTTTTGACTTTTGAGCACAGTTTTTTGAAATTTCCCTTCAAATTTCGACACCAAATGCCTGGCTTCACGGTTGTACTCCAATTTCACAAATCTTTTGAAGTGAATTGCCTCTTAAATCCTCTATCCCGCACCGTGTCGTAATAAGTATAAAATATAATTCCAGAATAAGAAGTATCAGGAATGGGACTTGGTTCCTGCTTTAGTGATTACAGTTCGGAATTAGAAAACCGCGAAAAGGATGCAAAGGAACCAAAGCAGATACTGATGTCACGATGCTCACAATCTATATTTCTCATTGTAATACAATTACTTCTGTACATAACTGTAGAAAATAATTTTTAATTCATATAAAATAATATATTTATATAAACTTTTTGGGAGCGTGTGTATCCTTATTTTTATTTGTCGAAATGAAACGTGACAAACAGTTTTTTACTAAATCGAGAAAATATTTAATCTTCTATGAGATTTAAATCAAAAACTAGACAGGGATGGAGTTGTTTCAATCTTGCGCCTACTATTGAATCCTAGTACATACAGTACTTACAAATGAGCCAAGTTTAACCAGAGGCATGAAAATATCCTCTTTAACTACAGAAATATCTTCTGGAAGGTTCGGCAAAAAATCACAAGCGCATAATACGTAGATCGATAAGATTATTAAAAACCTTAACAGATTCTTCCATGCCCCTGGCACATCCTTGCTGATGCTCTTTCTGGGCCAATGGTATTTTAGTTGCAAGAACAGCCGAAAGTACACCACTGGAACTAATATAAATATATATGATACATAATACGTTTTTTCAAAGCGTATCATAAAATTTGGATTATCAATGTACCAAGTCAATGATAAATCTTATAGAAAAATTTTTAGATACAATGGTAAATGCAATTGGAAACATATCTTATCCAAAATTCCATTCAATCCATTTTTAATCCTGCCTAATTCCTACAAAACAATTCTGTTGTAAATTCCACTATTCAGGAATGCCGAATTCCAATTGCAACTCCAAACGAAGACAAGGTTGCTTTTAATCAACGAATTATCTGTCTGTTAAATTTTATAATATATAGAAATGAATAAAAATGTTGGTTATTGAATGCAATTGTGGCCTCAGGTCAATGGAGATACAAAATTATTCAAAGTTTTCTTATAACGTCTGCTTATTCTTATATTTTTCATTATGTTGTCGTAACCGATAGAACTGTACTCTTTGGTATAGGAATTGTAAATTCAATAAGTTCTACAGTGCCAATTACGATCCCAAATTAAATTTTGGAAAAAAAGACACTGATTGCGTGCCCGAAACAGAAACTCGAGGTGCTTCATCTTTGGCGCAGGACCCGCGGTCTTAGAAAAAAATGAGTCGAGGCGTAAAATGTGTTTTACGCTCGGATGCACAAAAACTACTTCCTTTCATGTTGCAACTTATTTATCATAATACAACAATAAATCCCTTAAAAGTTAAAATAAATTGAAAAAAATCCCCAACACAAAAAGTCCCCAAACACCAAGCCAGGTGTTGTTTGATTTTACTCTCGACAAAAAAACGACTTGCGGTCTTATAAATTTTTTGTTAGACATGTTTTTTTTTATCTGCATTTAAAATATTGCGACTACCACGTAAACACTCTATATATACAAATATAAGAACATTTTAATGTAAGTTAGATGTATCACGTGACAAAAAGAAAAAACACTAAAATTGTTAAAGTTAATGTTCAATACATGAACTGGCAACATGGTGCACCACGAACTGAGACTAGTGTTATATCACTAACACGACACGGTGATTTAGTGAGGTTAAAAACTACCGACTAATCTAGAAAACGAATATTATAAACAAAATAAGAGAAAATTTCAGTCAATTTACAAATTATTTCAAAGACAATGGCCGAATCTGGAGATGAAGACCAACCAAAAGGACCCATAGAAAATGCATGGGCAATGAAAATTCCGAGCTTCAAAGCAGAAGACAATCCACATGGGCTCTTGGAAGAAAGCTCCTTTGCCACGCTATTTCCTCAGTACAGAGAACAATATCTCAAACAGATATGGCCCCTTGTACAAAAGGTTTTAAAGGACTATGACATCAGAGCTGAGCTTGACTTAATTGAGGGTAGCATGACTGTACGAACAACTAGGAAAACATGGGATCCCTATATAATCATTAAGGCTCGTGACATGATTAAACTTATGTCAAGAAGTGTCCCATTTGAACAAGCAAAACGAGTGTTGGAAGATGATGTTGGCTGTGATATAATCAAGATTGGTAAAATCACCCGCAATAAGGAGAAATTTGTTAAAAGAAGACAAAGGTTAATTGGGCCTAACGGATGCACTCTCAAATCTATAGAGCTACTTACAAGTTGTTATATATTAGTACAAGGAAATACAGTGTCTGCCTTGGGGCCATATAAAGGCCTTCAACAAGTTCGGAAGATTGTTGAGGATACTATGAAAAATATTCACCCCATTTACAATATCAAGGCGCTGATGATTAAGAGGGAGTTGATGAAGGATTCCAAGTTAAAAAATGAAAATTGGGAAAGGTTTTTGCCAAAATTCGTGAACAAAAATGTTAGTAAAAGGAAGCAGCCTAAAAAGAAAAAAGAGAAAAAACCTTACACACCCTTCCCACCACCACAACAAGAAAGCAAGGTGAGTATTGTTATCGATTCTTTTTGAGAAACTAAAACTGATTTCTCTGACTACTATTTTAGATTGATAAACAACTTGAAACTGGTGAGTATTTCTTGAAGAAAGAACAGAGAAAAGCAAAAAAGAATAAGGAGCAAGAAGAGAAGCATCTTGAAGCAGCTAAAAGACGAGAAGCTAGAAGAAACCAAGCATTTGTTCCTCCCGAAGAACCACAACCATCAAGTTCAAAACAGGGAAGTTCAAGTAACACTAAAGTGGATATTGCGGCTTTGAAACAGAAGATTCTGAATGCCAAGAAAAAGCCTAATAAAAATACTTTTAAGTTGTGAATTTATGGAAATTAAATTGAATTATTTTATTTAGTTTTAATTTACTTATGAAAGTATTTTGTACGAATCTAACGTGGCAACATTGTAGAATCGCCATAATCTAACCAAAGATTTTTAGTTTGTGTACGTAAACAAAGCTAATATTTTCTTTTCTGCACTATTCAAAAAAGTGAATTAGTATCGAATACATATACAAAATATTTCCCAACAAACGCAGAAATGTCTGCTTATATCATAGGAATAACTTCAGCTGGAGGACTCCCAGTGTTTTCAAGAAAAAAGGGAAATTGTGAAGCTGTATGTGCACATTGCTTGTGTTTCTTAAAATTACAGAATAATTAATAAACAAAAACCTTCTAGCTATCATTCTCTAAGTTGGGTTCTCTTAATGGTGTACACATGTTTGGAAAACCTCTAAACATCGAACTACTGAATACATTTACTGATGATTACACGGTTGCTTGGAGGGAATTTAATGAGAGGTAAGTGTAGCTATAATTTGTAATCTTCTATAGCTTGATGAATAAACATTAAACGTTCTATGTTATAATAAATAATTAGATTGTTCTCACTATTCAAAGTACTGGTATAGTTTGCTAATAGCTACAATTTTAGTAAACATGTTTGTTTTAAAACTAAAATTTAATTCACCAACATTGAAATATTTTATAGAATCAATTTTTTTCTAAGATTCAACAAATTAAAAAAACTAACGAAAATTTGTAAATAAAATTTGACATTTTGAATAGTTAGAAATGGGAGGTAGCCTGCGGGCAGTCTGTCAAAATATTGCGAGATTGCCAATTCTACGTAATGCGATGGCGTGTAAGAAATAATCAAATTGGGTAGATAACGTAAACAATACGTTACAATTCATTCTCGATAGTATGGTCTTTAGTTTTGAATGAAATCCTAATACAGACTTCTCATACATAAACGACAAAAAATTCATAGAAAAAGAAATATAACCATCAAATACTGAGATACACACAGACTTGCACATGTGATTTTCAACGCGGCATATTCACTTGCAGCTCGCAAACACTACATCCCGCTCTGATTATTGAAATTAAATTTAATAAAAAGATTTTTTTTTCCAGCCTAGTCATCATTGGAATATCCAGTGGATGTTCAGTAGATGTTCTAAACCGCCTTCTTAAAGTAGTTTATGATGCAGTAGTGCTTATTGTGGGAATTGATGAGGCTAAGGCTGCACGAAACGTTGAAAGACTTAAAAGGGAACTCAGAGTAAGTTAAAATACAAAGAGTATTCTTAGTGGTATTAAGATAATAAATTTTTCTACTTAAAAGGTGTGCTATCCAGTGCTGGATAGACTATTAGATTCCCTAGATTGTGGTGACTCCAGCAACAAACATTCATCTGATATTGTTGGATATGTAGAAACTATCTTGTCTCCAGAGAATCATCTTATTCAAGTAATGCTAGTATTTATTACTGTCTTCACGTAATAACTGTTATCAAACTCCAGATCGTCCTGGATTCTTTCAGTGAATGTGTGGATTCCATGTTCAGCTGTATTCTAGTTAACGGCAAAGTAGCCGCTGCAACTGAAAGCTGGTGGTCTCTGCACCCACACGAAATCCGGTTACTGCTTTTCTTGGCTGTTTCTGAAAACAAAAACATTTCAAAAGATATTCCAGTGTTTCTGCCTTACAAAAGCCCTACTGTAAGCTCAACAAATTCACATATATTCTCTATTTCATAGTGCGTTTCATCAGGTGGCCTTCCGTTTCATAGCTTGCAGCCTTAGTCCTGATGTGCAGGTGTGCTGTTTATGTGGCTCAAGTCCCTCGCTTATGGAAATTGAACAAGCAGCCACCCAGTGCTTTAAAAACTCCACTGATATTTTGAAGGCTGCCTCTCAGTGCATTCCGAGGAATTTTCCTCAAAGTGTTACAGTAGATGGCGGAATTTTAGGGTAAAATACTGTTGTTCCGAGTTGTATTTATTTTAATGAGTATTTTTAACTTGTTTTCAGTCTACTCCTAATTAACATCAAATTGAAGAAATACATGATGTCAAAGAGCCCTCAACAAACTACTTCCAGAAAAACATTGAGCAGTTCTCACAGGCTAGATATTTTGAGGACATTTTTCTACCAAGCCGTGATGAACACTTTGATACCCAATACGCGGATGTGGCAAGAAAATAACATTTATGAAGATCAAAAGACTGACAAACTAGCTTTGGATGAACAGAATGACGGAATTGAAACTTACTGGTGTTCTGAGTACCATAAATGCCATGCAGTCAAGATTAACAATAATATTTTGTGCGTTTTATACAACTCTGCTACTCCCACTCAAGCCATGAGACTGATTACTAAGAATACCTTAAATTTGCTTATAGGGGATAAGCAGGTCTGTTGGTAATTTTGTTAGTTGGTAGAGTTTTAATTAGCGTCGAAATCTAATTTATTTGGTTACGCTTAGACCAATTGCTGGATCTCATTTGCCTACTGTTTTTATAGAAACTCATAACTGAACACAAATTTAGTGAAGAAACGAATAGATAATACTGCTTGGACAACAAAATCTCAAACTTAAAATCACCATATGTAAAAAACTGCTCTAGCTGATTTGAGTTTAGAGAATAAAAATCAAAGTCATATGCCCAAATTAATAAAAAAGATTCTTATATGCACCCAAAACTTTCTATCTTAAGTAAATAATCAAACATCTGAAAAACTTTTTAGCAGCTACAAGGAATAAAGTAAAAAGATTAAGTTTTAAAACCCTGCATCTTAATAACGAAGCGTTATTGAAGGTGTATCGAGATTTTATTCATATAAACATTTTGTTAATCATATTTTGTACAAAAGAATTGGAACTGGTATTAAAATATTGTCACCATTTTTTGGACTCCCTGTATGAGGAAATGTTAATGCAAATTCAAATCTACAGAAATTTCAGTAGCTAATGTTAAAAAGACCTTTCAGCCACTAGCTTGCCGTGAAAAGATCCCTTAATATTAATTAATTATGTTCGGAAAGCCTTTACACATTAAACTTCTAAATAAGTACATATATGTATACCGCTAAACACGGTTGCTTGGAACAAATTTCATGAGAAATAAGATAAACTAAAATCTGTGATCTATATGTTGAAAAATAAATATTAATCGTTCTATATGAATACTAAATAATAATTAGATTGTACTCACTTTTCATAATTTGCCTTGTTTACTCACACATAATTACAGTTTCAGTCAATAATTATGGGTTTTCAAACTTATTGTATGAAGATTAAAATATTCTACGGCACTAAATTTGCTGTTATTAAGTCACAACAGATAAGAAAAGAAACAGAAATTATTGAAATTTTTGAAGAAAACATAACATTCAGAGTTCTTAAAGTAGAAGCTAAAGTGGCGACTATCAAAATATTTTGGATTCGCCAGATTTACGACGACTCTTAAGACATAATAAAATCTCGTAGACAATGGAAACAACAACGTATATTCAGCGTAAAACATTTATTCTCAGAGTTTTGGTAAGTATAAATAAAAAGGAAATTGATAGAAAATAAAGAACTAACCATGGGATACTAGATGTTACGAGTTTTTTTCTGCTTTCCTTTCCTACAAATTTTTCTGAACTATATTTAATGCAAATTTGTAAGGTAATTAGTCATGATATTAATTAATGGTATACAAAATATATACAGTGTTTCCTGAAAGCGGACCTCAACTTCAGGACGCAATTTCTTATGGTATTTAAAGAAAAAAATGTTCCTATAAAGATGTGGTCGGACTCCGCGATACAATTTGTTAAAATAAACAAATATATATCATTTACAATCAATAAGGTTTTTAAAATTTTGCAGTCATTGTAAGTTGATAAAGAGTTGGATTTTTGGTATCAAGTCAATTTTTATCTGCCGCCAGTTACGCAGTTAGGCGTGAGTCAGTCGATGTTTTCGTCGAGAAATGTAGACCGCCAATGGGTGTGTTAACATTTTTAATATTTTCAGACTCTCTTAACATTTTACAACAAGAAAAGCCTCTCAATTTTTTTGCCTGATACTCACCTATTCTTTAAACAATGGCCGACATCTGCAAATAATTATCAAAGAAATAACCAGTTTCCACAAAACATCAAAGTATATCAAAACTCACAATAAAATTATTCAATCGGTTCGTAACTGGTTTAAATTTAAAAATTCGTACTTTCGAAAATTTTATATGATTTTTCAATATTAAGCTGATAAGAAGGATTTTTTAAGACAAGATTACCGATAATTCGATATATTGATGGGCAGTTTCGAAGCGTTTTTCTCATCAATAATATCATTAATTCAAGACTAATTTAATACATAAAAAATAACTTAATTAACTTAAAGTTTATGCTGATTTCTGTATATCTGGCTTACTTATTTGTTTCTTACCTGGGTTGCGATGGATCAATTGTATGCACTCATTTTGAGAAAGAGAATAGAATTTTTGCTCATAGTACACATGAGATCGAAATGGTGAAAAAAGTCGATCTTTTGAAGAAAAAAGTATTGAATCAGGTAAAATATCAAAAACCGGCCAAAAGGGTCCCGAGTTATGATACTCTCTTGTATAGTATAGTTAAATGTGAAAATGTTTTTGAGAGAGTTGATATCGGAGAAATTTCAACAAAGAAGCATGTTTTTTTACACACCCTGTAGTTGTCTTCTTGTGTAATATTACGTAATATTGTTTTACGTCATGCTTCTCCATGAATGATATTAGTATCACTAATTCCATTTTGGTTAAGCCTCAATCTCAATGGTGAGGATGTATCCATCATAATATGAAATCAATTGAAATGTTATGAAATATTTGTGGAAGCCAATATCAATGTGCTATAGTCCGAGCGGAAGTGATCAACTAAATCTGCTTCCAGAACTTAAGCTCATGGAGAACTCGTCCTTATAACACATAGAGATTCTTTTTTTCTATAAATTATGTTTTGTGAGTTAAAACCGATTGAAGAATGTAAACTTTTAAAATTCCATTACACTGAAAATGAAAAAATCATTTGAGCACTTACTAATTTTGATCGACCTGATCAGTATCAGTCATGAATAAAACTCGTTGAAAACTCAACTTTATACTCAGTTGCGCGTTATTTCTTAAACCAATTAGATCTATTCGAAGCTTCAAGGTTGTTTTAAAAATGCATTCTCACCATCGCGGTTTTACCGGACATCATTGTCATCCAGGCCATTTTTCGTCAATATTTCCTGGACATTTCCCTCCCATGTTTCGTGAACACAGATTCCCAGGGCATCACCATCACCATAGAGGATGGTACGGACATGGGGGATGTGAAGGAAAGTTCGATACCCATCAGCACCCATTCAGTTCTTTTGGACAATCCATGTCGATGCGCAGGGATTGGGGAAGACGTCGTTGCAGCGAAAACGAAGTCCCTCAAACCTCAGAGGAGGAGATGCTTCAAACCGTGAGGGAATTTTTCAAAGAAGGACGGTGTCGTCATGGAAGAAGAGTTCGATCCGATATCATCGAGTTGAGCGAAGACGATGAAGGTAAGATCAGCAAGGGGACGACAACTGGAAGTGATGAGCAGAGACATCGAGGGAAACGTCACGGAAGAAGAGGAAGATTCGGCTGCACCGGCTGGACTTATGGAAAGTGCAATGCACAACAAGGTAGGATCGACGAAAGCGGTGAAGTCCAATATGGATGGCACTACAATCCTGCAGCATGTCAATATGCGAAAAATCAACAAGAAGGTAGGTCCGACGATGAAGAACCACATGTCAGTAAGGATGTGGGCAAGAGGAGACGTCGTCGAGGGATGTCGATGTCTTGCCGAAAGTTAGGCAATTGCAGAAAATTCCAATGTTCTGGCAATGAGGAGGTAAGTTGCAAAACTACAGAAGCCATGGAAATCGACGAGAGAACGATACCGACACTGCAGGGGCAACAAGAAAACAACACTGCGTCCGAAATTGAATTAGAAGACATCACTGATGATTTAAAGAAGTCTAATTTGGACTAAATGCTTGGGTAAATCTACAGTAACATTTGTAAAATGCCAAGGTAGTACATGCATTGTAATGCATTACACCTTTATACATTTAAAGCTTAATATTTACACACTTATTATTTTTCCTTCGAGCGTATACGTGTTGAAATTATTGTCTTCTATAAGTTCAATTAAATATTAAAAACGGTTTACCTACCGACACTCGTGTGGTAAAAAGTACCTAAAAATAGTTTTGACAATAGCACCTGCCGCTTTCATTTCCACGCGATAAACTTTTTAAGACACACGCATGATAAAACGCTACATTTAGCTCGCAAATGCGTGCATTAAAGTTATCTTGCCATATTGTAAAAAGCAATTACTGCACATGTGCGGTTAGGTGCTACTTTCAGTTTTATGGTCGTGGAAGAACACAATATAACGTTTTATTTATATTCTAAATAAATGGGATTCTGTAGATTTAATTGGACGAACCTTCACATTTCTCCACCATTTATAATCATCATTTACAATAATTAAATAAATAAAAATTAAAATGTTTGATGAGTTAATCAAATAAATATGCAAACAATAGTATATGCTACAGTTGTGCTTTTTTATGGTAAATCACTAGATTATTACTTCGTTTTGGTTACCTTCAAAATTACGTATTTAACGATATAATGTTTGCATGTAATTAACAATAAATTTATAATAAACAAAATAAACGTGGCTTTATTTAGGTGATTTGAGTAGAATAGTTGCACCTCTTGCGAGACTCATATAGATTAAACGTTATATGAGGTGGGATAGACAGGTCCTTGCTAAGCTTTGGCTAACTGCCACTTCGACATTAACTTCTGAGCGTGCTCTATTCAGAATTCCACCTGTTTCTGAGATATTGAGATTTCTGACATGATACCCCTTGCACGTTCGAATACTGTAGCTTACAAAAGATTGGTCAGAGATTTTAAATATGTATTCAACATTTGATAATACAATTTTTACAGTATGAGTCATATGGAAAAATTTGACATGTGTCCAACATACATTGAGCAACGTACCTCACACAAAAATGTCAAAATATGCATTGTAGTATATTTAAATAAATAAAGTTGTCCTCTACTTCCAGTCTCGCAGTCGTCTTAATAATATTTTAGTTTTATGGCTTCCTGCATCTCTAACGTGCCATTAAACTTCTATATGTCCCTCTGTTACAGTTTTCTCCTAACGGATTGTTGTTTTCCCTGGATTTTCATTAACTTGCAATTTCGTGTTACTTATTAATAACTTAACGACGGTTCCAGCTGACCCACCTTCGTAATCAGCAACTGCCTGAAGATGAACGCGAATAATCTGAAACAGTTCGTTTCAGTTTATTCGTTAGTTGAGAATTTATTCCAAGTGCTCGGCACGGGAGTTGTTCCGTGAAGCAGGCGCACGGCGTTAACAATAACCGCGACGTCACTCGACGTCGGTCAATAATACGACGCCCATATAGTTTGAAGCGTCTCTCTGTGCTCTCTCTCTGTCGCTCTCACGTTCGACTGCGGTAAAACAAAGAGGACACCAGACCATAACAATCGACGGTGTCCCACCAACACCCCGTCATCAAACGACGGCTGAAAACTACTACGATCGTCATGGTGGCTACTTAGTTGCGCGAATTGGACTATCACGGTACAGTCGCAATGAGAGTTCTGAGATAAATCTTGATCCGAGTACGAAATCGCATCAAAATCCGTGATGTTAAAATAGTTTCGGTTTTTTTCTTTTATACGGAGACGGTGAGGAAATTGCGACGATGAGACGGAACGTGAAGATCATGCTCGCCTTCACGGTGGTGTGGATATTTGTAATCATTTATTATCTTCCAAGAGTATCCGACGATGGAGACAAGGTATTGATTGAGTCATAAATTGAAGCAGGTTGAAACATTTTTATTACTTTAATATAACATTTTTGGGACATGTTTAGGTTTTGCGTCTCGACAATAAAGCGAAAGTTAGTAATTCGCAGGTGATCGGTCTGGACAGTACCCCATTAAAGCTACCTTTTCCAAAATGCAGGAAGAGCTTCAGTAGTTGTTCCACGAAGTTTGTTGTTCTCGTCACTACATATTATTTTTCGTCTCTCAATAACCTCAATAGTCGAAAATTAAGCAACAGGGGCATTCTAATAGCTAGCTCACCAATACTATCACCTCCTACAGTCGGTTAGATCCGAAGGGAATCTTAAACTGCATAGTCCAATTAAAGAATTGAAGGACTCAAAAATTCATAAAGATCTTTTGATTTATAAATGTTTATTTTCATTAATTTATGAAATTTCTCAAATGATTCGGCATAGGCGAAAACTCCCACATAGGACAAAATCTGTTCATTTTGCAAAAATATTCGATCATCGTCAGATCTCTAGAAAACTTACGCAGGGAAGGCACATTTTCCCTTAATTTTTCACCCTTACAACGCTACTTAGGCCTGTATCTATATTGAACAATCAGAGTAATGAAGCTGTCTCTAAGTTACATCAATCTACTTGTAAGGATAGAATCATCTAGTTGATAACTTAAATCGCTTCTTTCAGGGTCCAGCATCATCATTTCTGTTTTTGCTAATATTTCCGAAACTCAAAGAGATAGAAGAAGATAATTATAGATTTGTTAAAATTTTTATGAAAAAAAACCTCTGCATGCTAATCTAAAAATATCATCTCGGCAATGCTTAAAATCTCGTTTCCGCGATAACCCAAAGTGACTTAAGTCAAAAAACTTTGTGAATATTAAAAGAGGAAAACATGTTTCTTGAAAATTAGTTTTTAGCTAAAATATCTCGACGCATCTTTTAGGCAAAATTCATGTAGAGGTGAAATTCTGCAACGCGTTAACATGAAGCACCCTGTACTTACGCCTACAACTTTTTTTTGAAGAAACACCTAAACCCAATTGCATCTTTTAAGTCTGAATAAAAAGTAACGTGGCTAAACATACAAAATTCTATTGAAGAAATAAAATAGTTAAAAAAAAAAAAATATATATATATATATATATATATATATCTATTTTCTGGTTCTAATATTCAGTGCTAAGCTGAAGTGCCTTATGAACTACCTGAATCCTGTACTATCTCAGCAAATAATGAATCCTGTTATACCTTTATCTCTTGATACATCAAACTGCGCTAAGGACGTCCATTTTTTCACTGAAGTAGAACAAAAATAAAGAACCGATAACCATCTTCAGCATCGCAAGAGGCTCTTCATTTGAAATAATAAATTTAATTAAGAGAACTAACGGTTTGCCATGTTCTTTGTGTGTACAAGTAATATAGCAATTGCAAAAGAGATGAGAACTAAAATTAGCCTAGATTTTAGTCAGTTGTGAAGCACTAAAATTCACACCGCTTTGTCACTTGGATTCCCACTGAGGTTGTTATGACCGAAGATTACAAGTAAATATTGTTAATTAAGCCTAACGGACGCATTTTTTGGAAATCGAAAATCAAATTTCTCAAAAATCATTTCGATTGAAATCTTCCGGAAAATGAGGAGGAGGTTGGTAAATGTAATTGAACGTAAAGATGAATATAAAAAAATTCATCAAAATGTTTATTTTCTCACAAAAACTCCTACGTAATTTTTCCTGCGTAGGTATGTTGCATTTCCTATGTTCATATGAAGTATTATATGCGTTCACTCTCGTTTCCTTTCTATTGTTAGTAAGGTAATCAACTTACAACACTTGACGGTTTGTGCTTATCTTCATAATTATTTAAATTATGCAACGTGTGTAGTTACAAGTATTTTGTTGCTATATTTGACTTATCTGAGCATCACAAACATTTTCCCATAATGATCAGGTGATGTCCATTTATTTGAAGAATTTTACATTGAACCTTAATAATCACTTGACCTATAAGATAAGTATTTTAGAAATGACATCTCTAATATCTGCAGTTTTTTTTAAATTCATAATTATACTTACATTCCAAATGGCCATTGGCTACTTATGATTGCCCAGTAAGTGACATTGTTACTTTCATTTTTACCGTTTGTCCATCCTAGCGATACAAATAATATAATGTGAAGGTCGACCGTGTTGTGACATTAATAAACTCTATACTATGGGGGTTTTGATGAACAATCTAAAAATTGTCTAAAATGATTAAGTGGACAATTCTTCTTTTCGGCAAAGAGAAAAATTCGTAGAGAAATATTTAGTGAGAGCAGAGTTATCGACAAGGGAATTTGTCTTTCTCGACAGAGATCAAACCGAGAGAACGAATGGTCAATTCAAGAAGATGGTTCAATCATCGGTCAAATCCAGAAGGAAATCTCAGAGACAAAAATTAAGGGAGAATCGAAGAATTTAGGGAGACAAAATTTCGCAGAGAGATACGAGGACCGTGCTAAAAGTACCTGCCCCGATATATAGATTTTTTTTGTTAAAAATTTACCAACATTACAAAGACCTAATCGTAAAAAGCTTGGTTTTTTATTTTTGTTTATTTTGGACTCGTTTTTAGTGAACCCTTTTAGAGGTGTGATTCAATATTTTCATTTGAAAGGTCTTAGTCCATCTAACATTAAAGCGTTGTTAGATTCTACTGTGGAAAATCTGATCCTTCGTTAATAACTGTAAATTATTGTGTGGCAGAGTTTAATCGCGGTCCTATCAACTACCAAGCCGAACTCTGCCGTGGTCGACCCAATGACACTCCGGATCCGACCACCCGAGAAATTTTGGTGAAAATTCTCAAAATTGTACTGGAAAATGGGCATACCAAAAGTGCTGGACATTTTACCCAAACACTGGATATGAAAAAGCTCTGCACTGACGGACAAAAACAGCGCTGTAAGGATATCTTAAGAGAGTGTTTGGCAAAGTTTCGCAGCAATAATGGCGAGTTTTTGTGTCGATTCACAACCACGGATGAGACATAGGTCCAATTATTTTACACTTGAGGCGAAAGGACCGTCAAAACAATGGACGCAAAAGGGGAGAATCCGGACCAAAGGAGTCAAAAACCGTTCCATCTGCAGGAAAGATGATGACGTCAGTTTCTTTTTTTTTTTAATAAACGTTGGATTATTTTTATTGGCCATCTCTCTAAAGGAAAAACAATGAATGTAAAGTATTATACGAATTTATTGCAGCGTTTGAGCGAAGAAATGCGGAAAATCGACCGCATTTGGCGAAAAAGAAAGTCTTCTTCCATGAACACAACGCACCAGTCCGCAGTTCCGTCATCGCGATGGTCAAAATCAATCATTCGGTTTCGAACTTTTCCCTCGCCAATCGTCCTCGCCAGATTTAGCCCCCTCAGATTATTTTCTATTTCCAAACTTGAAAAAATGGCTCGATGGAAAGAGACTTGCGAATAATGAAGAGGCGAAGTCCGAGGTTGATGTCTATTTTGAAACATTCGAAGTTTCTTACTATAAATAAGGTATAGAAGCTATAGAATATCTCTAGGAAAAGTGTGTCAATCTCAAAGGAAATTATGTTGACAAATAATGTAATAGTTTCCATATATTTTTTTCTCTAAGTGTTAAGGTCTTGTACTTCTAGGATTGTTTTTATATTCAGTAAGAGAGAAAATTGCGGTAACAAAGATTCAGCTAAACAAGGAGATCGACTTAGAGAAAGCAAAACAAAACCGTGTGAGATACCAGGTGGTTGTTATTAAAATATATAGAGTGACAGTTTTACAGATATAAATTCTGTTGCGATGAAAAACCATCGTGAAAAATTTAAAGAGGTGGGTTGACTCCGGAAGATAGAAATTGAGAAAGAGAAGAATTTGTATTATTTTCGACAGTTGAATATTGATAGCGAAAGTTTCAAAGTGAAACATATCAGAAGAGAAAAGATTTCACTGAAGGAAAAAAAAAACAGCTCAGGTTTAATAATTGGTCCATGGTGGCATTATTCCTTTTCAAGTAGACTTTTGGAGTTCACGATTTATCATCGACTGCAAACGTTTTCAATTTGAAGTCCATCTAACTAAATTCGCTCACAGCTTCATACTCTCTCGAAGTTAGAAGACATAAGAAGCAAATTTAAATTTAGTGCACCGTACAACTTATACAATAAAACTACCACCACACCTTAAAACTACAGAAAAATACTATAATAGTTCGGTAATCAATTTTGCAACAGCTTCACCTATACAGAGTAAATTGCATCTTTCACCATCCACTCGCGACCTATAGATTGCCAGTCTACACGATATTCTTTTAATGAAGAACTAAAGTAAGACCGATCGACACTCAAACAGTCACTATTTAGATTGTTCGGCCTATCGGTCTTTGGATATCGCGTAAACGGCAAGAGACAAAATTCTCAATGATTAAGCCTTTAAAGAGCTGTTTGATTTAGGTAAAAAGGAAACGGTCGTTTTGGGCAATGCGTCGCTATTGCATATCTCAAAAATGGTTTGTTTCGGTTAGGAAATTTCAAATGCCATAACTATAGTTCAAGGAATTAAATAAAGAACAGCGCAATCAAATCAATCAGTTTATTGTTACCGCTACAATAGGTTTACAATGGGTTTTTTTGTTAAGCAAATCACATTTTCATAAAATCTTCACGAATTCATACGGATTAGGAAAGTTGGGGATGATTTTCTTTTCTAAAATTCAATCACTAACAGGAAAATAAATTGTTGCATTTGCGCAAATGAGGTTCCCTATTAGTTTCTGCAGCCTCTGCAGATTCTTTCTCAAATTTGGAAGAAGTAAATCACGCCTTCTTTCTGCCGAGGAAGCTAATGGAGTATAGAAAGGCGCTTAAAAAACGAACAACAAACTAATTGGAAACAAATAAAACTCAGAGGAACTCGTCACAAGACTACACTACTGTTGGAGGTTAGTTCAGTAGGTATCTACGAGGAGAAACATAGCAATAAAACCAATCATCCTGAAAATTACAGTTTTTCTGCCTTGTAGGTCTGAATTAGGTTACCGAGGTCTTTTGAAGCGTTTTTTAAGGTTTCGTTTAAAAAAAATTGGAAACTTTTTAGAGGAAACTGGGCACTGTGTCACGCGAACAAATGTCATGAAGGAGCGAAGAGTTCATCTTTAACGGTGCAGTTGGTCTTGGAACTCTGCATCCTCAACAAGGTTGCCGAATCTTCCTGAAGAATACCTTTAAACACGTTGCAGTAAAAAGACAAGAGAAACCCTCCGAATCCTTACAGTATTTCATCGGATAATCCAGGGGGCAGTTTTCTTCAAATCTGGATTAACATGCACCCCATTGCTATGGACTTTTTTCAGGAGACGAAAATTGGCTTCAATTCCTTGTTATGCGGTCTCCTCTCTCTGTTTCACAATACCAAGTCGTACAGCGACTTGTTTTAATGGGGAACTACAAAAACGATCGAAAACAATTCGCCATGACCAAACTCGTCAAATTCTCAAGGACTTTTTACTGAAGACATCCTGAAATTATATTAAATGCTTGAACACACCTTTCATATGCTTGAATGCTTTTAGAACACGTACCTTTAAATTTTGCAAAGAAATGTAGGCATGTACCATTTTTCTGCCTTGTTGAGTTTCAATTATAGACGATTGATAATTTTATATCAAGTCTGACCATAAAAATGTATCAACGCAGTTACCGAAATTTCGATTTTGGTTTATAGATACTGAACTCGTCATTAAGAACCAGGAAGTAGGTACTTAAGACCATTTTCTCATCGTAAGAAAATTGTTTCTTATTACCCACTCTCAAACACTTCCAAGGGAAATTACAGATAATTATAGTTTAGGTACTGATTATGTAAAGGCGCAGGTCTTTTTTTTTTAATTCGTATTCATCAGTTACAAATTTCGCAGCTCTAAAAGAGAGTGCTGCCATGAAGCGGGACAATTCTGCTTTGGTGCTAATGGTTCAAGTTAATGCAAACTAGGAAATAGGTGGACAAATGAGTCGATGTAGTGGTCAAAGCGGTCTCTTACTTATAAGTGTTTATTCGTGTGATTACCAACCGTAGACCCGTAAACTTTCTAGTGCACAGAAGGCGAAAGCTGATCTGATAAACATTTTACTTGATAATAATAATTAACTTAAGTTTAGCGCTTTTTGCCAGTGAAATTATTAAGCTTTAAAATTATAAGGAACTGCTCGTTTTTTCGACGATTGGTGTCTCGTTTCCTACACCGGATTTCGACTAAATCTAATTTGCCCGATTAACATTATCATAGACGACTTAACACGTTCCTGTATTAGAAAAACAATGATGTTTCATGGTAAAACAATCAGAGCGCGTCTAATAAATATTTATGCAAAGCCGTTCTGCTGTATAAAAAAAAACAGTACGCATTTTTCAAGTTCGGCTATTAACAGTAACTACGACAAATGATGGTTATTGAACCGCATTATCGTAAATCACCTTATCACATACCCCAATTTCAATTCCGATTTCTCTTGAACCTGACTTGTATGCAGATCACTTAAAAATGGTAACCAGATACGCCACTGAATCGTTTATTGAGCCAATAAATTCGGAATTACCATCTGAATACAAGCGCCATCAAACCAGACATTCTTTTTATTAATCTTTACAAATGCGAAGCCCAATTTGGTAAAAGTGTCACCATTAATCAGAGTGTTATTTGCGGTGTCTTTAGCAGGTGGCAATAAGAGTCCTTTCGGTTGATACCATTTTAAGCATTATTTAATAGTATTTAATTTTGAAGGCGTCAAATCATTATTAAGTAATGTTAAATATTACTTAAGTCATTTTTTGGTGCATTAAGTAGCTTGCGACTAAATTTACGGTTCGCAACAATTAAAAAAAAATCATCCTGTATGTAGGCACGTATACGATGATATTCAGTGGGATGTTCTTCCAGAGAATCTGCCGATGTGCATTCTCGACCTTCCCCTACTTTAGGAGAAAGCGGCAGTATGAGTGGAAAGCTCTAGAGCTTAAGGAGGAGAATTTTGGATAAAGAAAAGGGACTTTTTGAGCGGATAAATGAGTTACTGAGAGCTGAGTTGAGTAAAATGGCTGACTTTGAAATACTCTCTTATCATTATTTTATAAAACTGCGATAACGATGTCTAAAATTTTTAAGGAATACGCACACCAATTTGGAAATTTTACAGCATAAAATTATTCATATATTCACCTTGCGGTAATTTGATCATCTCATTAACTGTCTTCCTTGCAAGAATGAATCATTAGTTAGGTATATCCCGAGCTTGAAACTAAATCGTTCACAAAACCTTGACCATGACAGACCTGTTAGTGAAACAATTTTATCGCCTCATTATTAGACCATAATTAAACTTTCTTCTGGTACCGACTACTTAAAGCGGTAGTACAGAGCGGACCACTTTCATACGTAAAATCCGTCAAAGTTTAATATAGAAATTAATGAAGTAAGTAAAAGGAGATCATCCTTTTACTTACATTCCATCCTCCACGTCTGCCATTAACATTTTAAGCATTTATGATGCAACCTGAATAATAAAGAAATGCCTGTGTTGGTTGGCCTGGTAGCTTGAAGGTCGCGAAGTAGGTTTTTAATGCTGAAATGATATTGAGGAGAATGTCGGTCACCCAGAACGGCACTTCGGAGATTGCGATATTTGCGCTCAATGGGGGAAGGTACATGCGAAGTGTCCGGAAAGGACATTAATGTATTTTGGACGAGGATTCCAGAGATTAAAATAATAAAAAAATTCTTATAAACGTATCCCAAAAATTGTTTATTAAAAGAGCTAGAATTCCTTGAAGGGGGAACTTTGGAGATGTTTTTTTAGCAGTATTTTCGAAATTTGCCCTAAAGTTATGAAGGGCAGCATATACTGTAGTGAGTTGCAATGGGGAAAACTTTGTTGTATTTTTAAATTTGCAGAATTTAGTCAGTAGCGTCACGCATGGGAGTTCTGTTACAGAAATGTTGCCGTAACTATTTTGTTTGTAACATCTTAATTTTTAAAATCAAATTACTGAATCGCAAATAGTTTAAAGTAAAAAAGGTGGTTTTAATTGGTCTCCTCGGGACAGTCCGTCTTCCAGAAAAATGAGTCTTTGTGAACCGATGTATGGATATGGAAATCTATGAAAAAAAAATTATGAGGTCATTGAGATGAACGCAGACCAGTTTCAAAATTTTTTTGTATATAACTGATAAAGCCTTAATAATACTAGTATCGCTATTGCCGACTAATAAAAAATATCTCTATTACAAGGATGTCTACTGTGTTTATTAAGATGCATTTAGATGTCGATGTGATCGTGCATCGGTTTATAAACAACTCCTTTTTGTCAAAAACAATTTATCTCAACGTCACGAAATAATAGGATCTTTTTTAGTTAATACGAAATTGATTTCAAAAAATTAAAAATGTCACGAATAGAGAAGTTAAGGCAACATTTGCTTAGGAGACCTCCTATACGTGACGCTCCTGACTAAAGTATGGAAATTTATTTAGAAAAACAAAATTTTCCTATTTCAACGTATTACAGTATACCGAATTTCATGAATTTTGACGTAAACCGTTTCGAAAATATACAAAAGAAAAATCTCCACAGTTCTCCCTTCAAAGGATTGTCGCTTCATTAAGAAGCAATTTTTTGAATATGTTTATAAGAATTTTTTTTATTATTCTAATATCTGGAATCGCCACCCAAAATATTTCAATGATATTTCTGCCCACCCTGTAGGCTGGGTGACATGCTGAAAGGCGATTACCAAAAACGCTTCGAAAGTTTTCTTCATAAAAAATATCTCCGAATTGCGCCCTTGAAGATTTTCCACAAAACGCTAATGAAATATGCGCAAAATTAGTAATTAACTGTATACTATGGAGATACAAAAAGTTTTTCTTTAAAAAAAATTATCTGACGCAATTATTCTCATTATTTATCATTTCGCCATTAATATTTTTAGAAAAAAATTATATAACTGTATGCAAGTGATAATGTCGAATTGAGCAATTGCCCACATTACCGTTTTAAAATTACACATCCTTAATATCATCTTACTGCAGTCGGCGCATATCCTGAAATATGCGAATCGTTATCGTGAAAGTACAAAATTATTTCGCCGTTTTATCGTTATTTAATATTGCACACAATTAAAACGGCCATGTTTTACTTTTGGCCTTAATTTACTGTAACTTCCCGATTTTAATTAAATTTTCTATGAATTAGTAATTACACCATTAATGCAAATGCATATTACCAAGAAAGTATCCGCTTAGAACAATCATCTTAAGACAGATTTGCCGATATGAAAGGTTACTAAAAATTATGCAACAAGGCCTATTATTGCGAATTACCCCTTCGGTATCAAAGCATCTAATGGATACTCGCGTCACGATTCTTTCTCAACGCATTATACTATCCAGGACGTCGATAAATAACTTTCGCCATTCCGAAATGTAATGGTACCACTCAGATGGTGCATTCCTTTCACTATATATATGCGCAACCACCCTGATGCTCTTCGGACGTATAGTCTTTGTATTGGTTTTTTATAACAATAAACTGTCATAAGTTACGTAAAAACCTTCCATCATTAGGAGTAAGTACGAGTAAGCGAAAATGGATTTGCGGAAATGAAAGTAAAAACCATTTCAATCAGATCATCATAAATAGAGCTTATGTAGGGTGATATTACGTGATTGAATCAATGTAATGCTCGAAAAGCGAAATCATTCTTATGAGGTAATTTCAAGCCAAAATGTGGCGATCATAACACAGTCACAGCATGGCATTGTCGACAAAAATGAAATCGGTCCTTAACAGTAGATCGAAAAATATTTCGTTTTGGCCTTTTTGAAATCTCTTTCGATTTTGAGATGTCAGCTTTGGCTTCGAAATTATGAGGGTGAGATTGGACTTCAGACGCGTAGAATACGTTCGCTACTGCGCATCGAGGAACATAACTGCACTTACCTTGGTAAACTTACTTTCGTTTTCAGACGAGATTTCGAAAATGATAAGATTTTTTTTGCATATTCCATTCTTAAAAACGCTCAATTTTCAGACTGAAAATCGAGCTCTGAGACTGAAAGATGAATTCCTTCCCATAGAAAACTTAAGCCCCTCTTTTCCGGCATTCAATAACAATCATGATGAACTTCCACCTGACTCAGGGTTCCCTCTGGCTCTACAGAATATTGAAACTACCGATGGAAGGTACGTACCTCAGTTTTTCGCTTTTACATGATGTAAAATAATGTGGGGAAATTTTCTTGCTCGTAAATTATGCGGTGCCAATAGAGACAATAATTTGCTTTTCTATTATTAGTGGGATAGTACTAATTAGCGAGTAAATACCTATTGAAAAAATTAATTTTTTTAACAGTTTATGTGCAGAGAGGATAGAATGGCGCCATCTTAGCAATATTATTAGTTTTGGCAATTTCCTTTTTCTCTCCAGGATATCGTGGAAATACTTCGACGAAACTAATTACATTTCACGAGGAGGGCTACGAGAAGGAGAAGATCCCTATACTAGAAACAGATTTAATCAACAGGCTAGTGATACTTTACCGAGCAATAGAGATATTCCTGACACTAGAGATCCTGCGTAAGTATCAACATTGGAAAATAACCCTCCCTTTTACATTTGATCATAAAAATCTGATAATATCTCAACGGATCCCATCACAAGACTCTCATCAACAACTTTAGCTTTCGTTAACCAGTTCTTGTTCTTTGCATTGACCATAGACAAACATTACAATGTTAAGAATGCCTCTTGATCCGGGTTAAGTAGAGCTTTCTTTCGATTTTCGTCTGTACGAAACATGAATATTCATTAAAAGATTCTTCTCTTAACAGTTGCAAAAAAAGAGAGTGGAAGACACAAGTGCCGGCCACCAGCGTGATTATCACATTCCACAATGAAGCCCGATCTACATTACTCCGAACTGTTGTAAGGTACCATCAGCTCTTTTTTGTTTGTCCAAGATATGGGCGATACCAACATAACATCGCAGGTGACAATAAAAATTTCTTTTCCTCGAGGTGTCTGAAGCAACTCCTGCAAGGCCAGCTATGAAAATTTGACCTTATTATAAGTGCTTTTGCATAATTGTTAGAAATTGAACACAAAAATAATAATTACAGTCTGCTGAAATTTAAAATATACGATTTTGTAACGTCGGGTTCCCACGGTATGTGTAAGCAGAGACGCGGTAGATATTTAGCCCGTTTTAGCAAAGGCCGTCGGAACCCGTCTTTGTGACATCGGTCTGAGCTAATTACTGATTCATTACGCATCTGTTCTCCTATAAAGAAGAATTAGTCAAGAAGTTACATAATTAATCTAAGATAAAAGACATGTAAATATATGTCTGTTAATATGAGTTAACTGCTTTCAGTGTCCTCAACAGAAGCCCAGAACACCTGATTCACGAAATTATATTGGTAGACGATTTTAGCGACAACCGTAAGTATATGTTCAGAGCCGTGTTAGTACGATTTCTATACTTTTTACCGTTTCAGTCTTAAATCTCTATATAGAATATATGTAATGTACAGAACGTTCCAACTACATCCGGCTGAACACCCCTTTACTTGAGTCAACTTTAAAAATGTTGCCAAAAACATTATTCGATATAAAACAGAAGAGCTAAGGCATAAAATTTATATTTTTTGATGGAACACTCTGTATATTATTATTTTATTAGATACATTTCTTAACCCAATTAATGATAAATGACAGCGGCGGACGGTGAAGAACTCGCCAAAATCCAAAAAGTAAAAGTTATCCGAAACGACAAAAGAGAAGGTCTTATGCGGTCTAGAGTCAAAGGGGCAGACGCAGCTAGAGCTACCGTGCTCACCTTTTTGGACAGCCATTGCGAATGTAACGAGAAATGGCTCGAACCTTTACTGGAACGAGTTGCAGAGGTGAGACAATTAAGAAATAATGTTAATAAATAATTTATATATCTGCCGGTTGTTAAACAATCCTTGCAAATTCCCACTTTCAATGACAAAACACCAATGCTGAAACTTGTTGCCAACAATTGCGTTGTGCGGAATAATAAGTCCATAAAATATCAAATTAATGGAACTACATAAGCGTCACTTATAAGTTATTTACAGAATAATATACCTCAGATCCAATTAATTAGCAGGCAAGTGCCAGTAGGTCTCTAATGAATAATTTTCTAATTGAAGCCTCGGAGTATTATATATAACTTGAAAATATTAGTTATAGGGGAAAATAAAGATATTACCTAAGTGCTTCATTTGCTAGGATCCAACGAGGGTGGTCAGTCCAGTTATCGATGTAATTAGCATGGATAATTTCCAATATATCGGAGCGTCAGCTGATTTGAGGGGCGGTTTTGATTGGACGATGGTATTTAAGTGGGAATTTCTGAGCTTTTCCCAAAGAGAAGCTAGACGACATGATCCCACAAAAGTAGGTTTTAGAACAATGTAATAAGGTAGAATATCAGATAAATAAGGCAAAATTACATTTTACATAAAGTTATTAAACTCCCGAAAACCCTTCTTATACTTAAGAGACAACGTTTTAAGGAAATCAAAACCCCAATGATCGCGGGAGGACTCTTCGTAATAGACAAGGCTTATTTCGATAAACTAGGCAAGTACGACATGCAAATGGATATTTGGGGTGCTGAAAACTTCGAGATCTCCTTCAGAGTGTGGCAATGTGGGGGTAGTTTGGAGATTATCCCTTGCAGCCGGGTACAACTTGCTGTTATAAAAGGAAAACTAAGTTTTAATCTCATTTTTGAATAGGTGGGACACGTGTTCAGGAAAAAGCACCCCTACACTTTCCCTGGTGGGAGTGGAATTGTATTCGCAAAGAACACTAGAAGAACTGCTGAAGTGTGGATGGATGAATACAAGAATTTCTATTATTCTGCTGTGCCACTGGCCAGAAATGTGCCATTCGGAGAGTAAGTTTGATGTAGCTTTAGATTGATTAAATCTCAAATATATAATTTCTTATACAGCATAAGCGAGCGCGCAAATCTGCGGAAAAAACTGGAATGCAAATCATTTAAATGGTATCTGGATAACATTTATCCAGAACTGACCATACCGCCCACCATCCCGAGACCTGGAGAAATAAGACAGGGGACATTTTGCCTGGACACTTTAGGTCATGTCCTCGATGGTACAGTGGGTATTTATCAGTGCCATCATACTGCAGGTAACTTAACATAAATCATAAAGTAATCATTGCATATCAGAACGTCCTATTATTGATAGAACCATAGATTCCTTATGTAAACATTTTAAGGTTTAACCTAATGAAGCTATACCCAAAAGTTGAGCTTTAACTTAAAAATTTTTACTTGACAACCCTAATTTATAGAGACTTTCACTCGTAAGTACTTTTATCACATGACACAATCATTTAAAATTCGGTTTAAAATTCTCCAATATAATTAACATAAAAAATCTATGTAGAAACTTCGGAATTTACTAAGAATGTACTATATTAATTGAAAAAAGAAGGGTGAAGATTCGTTCATTAACTCGTCTATTCAATTAATGAAGTATTTAAACTTAAGGAATCTTATTCCTTTAAAGGTAAGCTAATCTTTTTGATAAATTAATTAAAATTGATTACACAATATATCTTCAGCGAAAAAGAAAATATTTGTAATGTAAATGTTATATATGTTATTATTGACCCAAAAACCAATCACATGATATGAAAAGCTCTTCGGCAAAATATTAGCAAAACTCTGAAACTTTCTTGACAATGGTGAATAAAAATTTTTTGCTAAGCAAAAGCGACAATCGGTACTAGAGCACCATCCGCCGGAAAACGCTCAGAACTAAATTCATTTGGATATTAGGAAATTAGGTTTAATCTGAATTTTAAAGGAATCTGTGGTGCTGTTATCGACTATTAACGATGGAACACTCCGTATATATTCCAACCAGGTAATCAAGACTGGACCCTCACCAACGACGGCCTTCTGAAGCACCAAGACCTCTGCCTCACTTTAGGGAGTACTACTAAAGGTTCTCAGCCGCTGATGCGGATTTGCGAAGGACTGCAAGCTCAAACTTGGCAAATAATTAACCCTGGTGGCTTGATCAGGCATATTAGATATCCACTTTGTTTAGACACTCGGTATAATGATGTGCGCGGCGTTACGGTGGAGAAATGTAATAGTGCATTTGAGAGTCAGAAATGGAGGTTGGGTACGATTTCTTAGGCTGAAGAAAAAATACACAAACAGGGTGTAGATATTTTTCAATGAATGAGTAAAGGAATAAATACGACGATTTCAATGAGCCACTTACCACAAATGCGAATAACAATGTAAGCAACTACGTATACAGGGTATTAATGTTATTGAAGAAGAATAGTCAATAAATCTACTAGGAGCAATAATTGAAAATTGTCTGAGAAAAATAATAAAGTATACAACTTTTGCTTAAGAAATAAAATTAAAGTAATGACGAATCAATTGAGTGGCTCATGGAAATAAAACAGTAAGTACAGATTAATTTATTTATGGAAACGTTACCATAGTAAGTTAAGTGAGATTTTGAATTTTAAATTAAGGCTGCTATTATTGCTGTCTGTGATTATTTATATTTCCTATTTTCTTCCTTTTCCCATGTCTTCGCAGTTTGTGAAGCCCTATTGCTAGTAGTTAAAAAAAAACCTTGGTAGGCAATACTATCGTAGCTTGACGTTTAGGCCTAATTCATAAATTACTCATTCCTTCATATTTTAATTTCTGTCGAATTCTTCCTGCGCCTTGAATATAGATATAATTTCTACGTCGCCAAAGAGGCAACGCATTTCTTTAAGGTTTTGAAAGCCTTCGGATAAGTTCTCAGTTTCTTTCTTTTTAAGACGGCATAAAAATTTTCGTTGTGTCATCATTTTGCCCTATATAAAGAATGTAGGTATTTTACAGGTTGTTCCAATTAAATACCATGTGACTCTAGTAAAGTAAATTGGAAAACAGTTACAATGTTTTAGCGCTTTGGTGTCACATTTACAGGTTGGTCAATATTTTTGGGATATTAACGAACACGTCTTATGCCAAATAAGAAAGAATTCTAAAATACCTTTATTTAATGTTTCTTAGCTTTTAAACCAAAAATGTAGACGTTCTATACGAATTTGAATCTTTAGATTTTGTTCCTCGAAATATAAAAAAAAGCAATGATATAGTGCTTCTAAGTCTCAGTACCTATTCCAAGACTGTATTTAAAAACAGCAAGTTGATGGCGGCGCCCCTGTTGTTATGCAGGAACGCCTTTCCATACAAAGATCATAAATTCGACTCAATGCACAGCCCTTATTGTTTCGGAAATAGTAATATAGCGCCACATGGAATTTGGGACACTCTGCGTGTATAACCATAGAGATATATAATAATTGTTGAATAATGCTTTAATGATACTCTCAATTTGTATACATGCATTATCCAAAACTATTAGCATTCAGGTTAATCTAATAGATTAGATTTTATTTCAGTAGAGCCAGGGTAGAAGCAATTACTCATGTATGATGGGGTTTTGTTGAAGTGTTCCAAAAAAATAGGTCAATTCGCTTCTCACTGCATCACTGTTGATTTACATATATTCGATGATCCCCACGACAGCCAGAAGTTACTGGCTACGTATCGAAATTTGTCATTTCCGGGCTTAATTTTTGTCCATCTTGTGGTACAGGGACAGAAAAATATTTTTTGAAAACACACCGAACTTAAAGCTAAAAAAGATAATCTTGGTCGATGATGAACGAATGAAGCACTTGTTCTCGAGAAAATCGCATTTTTTCTCATGGTTTTATGTAATAGATATTAATAATTACGTATAAAGACTGGATGAAGCATAATTTTTTAACAGTTTTAAGCCCCTTTTCTTGGAAGTGGAGCATTAATTCATGGCAGCTAAAATCGAAAAAGTGAAGTATAAGGCATATCTGACAACAAAATGCCGTTGCAGAGATGCTAATATATGGCAGCCTTCTGATACAAAAAATTGCCTCACTTTCCGTAGAATGCGACTAATATATTCTATATCCAAATCTTATAAACAACCATTCAGTTTCTTAATAGTATTTTATATCATTTTGTTGGTTTAAACTAATAGAACTAAATATTTAATAACTATATATTCCCCGTTTGTGGTCTGCCAATGTTGGATATTATAAATATGACATAAAAACCACGTTGTCATTGATCAAGAATGACTATCTTTTTTAACATAAAGTATAGTGTGTCATACACAAAAATATGTTTGTGCATTTATCGCGTTTTAAGAAAGTTTGTAAGATGAAAAAGTATAGAAACTTATCAAGTTATTTTAGTGTATTCTATATAAGCCAGTGAGATTGCCCTCATATTCTGGGACACCCTGTATAGTCCTATGTAAAAAATTTGTATACATAACAGGTATCTCCAAAAGGGGTTCAGTCCTATTAACTTTTTCATTTTTGGATGGAGTGAAATGATTTTTTGAAACTATACATGTGTCATACGACTGCATTAAGTAAATTACTCAACGGTATTGTAGAATTTCTGCTTTCAAGAGGAAATGCTATCAATACTTCAATCAGATAAAAATTACAAAATATAATAGGGGTGAATCGCTTCTCAGAGGCACCTAATATATCAAAATATAACACATCTCAATTTTATCATTTATAGTTCGCATTAAATTTGTACAAGAAAGCAATGGAGAATATGCGGGTAGGTAATAATATATGACGAAATAGGACGTTTCATGAAAATAGGTACTTGCATTTTATAGTTTTCCTTACAGGAATATTACCTACAGATCATAAATACTTACCCTAAAATACTCAAAATCTCTTCACCTTGTATATACAAATACCCAAAAACTGCTAAACCCATGTTTATATCAAAGCCTATAATGGGACATAGGCTAATTTGCCTAATTGAAGCTGAAGAAAATTATATAGGAGCAGATAGAGGCCAGTCTAGTTATTAAATTATTTCTAAATAGGTACAACTATAATCATCTTTGAGTTAAAAACTTTCAAACGTGCAAAAAATAATGTATAAAACAGTAATAAATTGTTCAATATTAGCTGTAGTTACTACTTGCTACAGATATGTATTGACTCTCTTATTGGGGTTCCACATATTGTGATAGCTCCATCCTTATTTTGTATTGTACATAATCTTGTAGATATTAAATGACAGAGAGGTTATATATATATAGAAATTACACAGGGTAGGGATACTACCTAAAATACCCAAGTATGTATAACTCTAGAGCACAAAAAATACACGTGTTCACACGATATTTGACAAATATTGCGCAATATGTGTTACTTGTTGAATACTTTAAGTTGTGAGTTTGTAATAAAATTTTTATTTAAAAAACTCATTTCTATTCCCACCTTTATCTGTAAGCATTGTTTCAATTACACAGGGTAATCCGATAAAAAAAAGGCAAATCCACTAATCAAAGATTCTTTCGGCATAAAAAAAAATCTAGGGGTCACAAATTTGATTACTACTTCTCAAACCTTTAAGAGATATAGGTTCTTACAGTGCAGGTTCAAATCTGAAGAATTTGCATCTGATTGGAATCTATATATATATATATACATATGTACTTAGATAGATCAGTTATTTTCCTTAATCCGCACGGCAATACTTTTTCTGGGATGAGTCAATATATCATTGACCGTACGGTTACCGAAGTTTGGTTTCTTATATTTTTTTTAGGGTTTAACCATTTTCAAGCTATTTGTGAAATAACAAACAAAACACTCCAGTAAATCTGTTTATTCATTTGAAAAACATAGGCCACTCGCTGACGCTCGCGGCGCTAATTGTTCTTTTCGCGAATACAATGGTTTAATTCACATGATGTGTAAATAACAATTATAACTTACATACATCAGATAAAATATGGAATAAAGGCATTCTAATTACTAATAATAATTGCTTAATTACTTATAATTATCTTAAATTTATTTATTTGATGCATGTTTCACATTCAGTAGTTTCTGCAATAGATAATTTTTCCATTCTTCCTCTGGAATATTTCTTGCCCAGTCTGGAAATGTGTCAGAGGGCAACTGAATAGTTGACATAACTTGTTTCACCAAGTCAACTTTCTTGTCACCCATTTCAATATCTACTTCCTTTGGTCCTGGTTTTGACCACACCTAAAATTTTCATCCTGTAGAAGGTAGATGCAAAGAACAATATTAATTTATGATCATATCAATATGTCCTTACAAAAAAAAATACATTTAAGATATTTAACAATGTATGTTACAAGACAATGTAAGTATATTATTACCTCATCTACTAAAGTTGACATAATAAATGGTTGAACAGTAGAAATTGGTAAACTCTCATCATGTGAGCCATTGGTATCAGATGGTGTCACCATTTGAAATTCTTCAAAATTGAAATTTTCCTCTTCAGAGTCTTCTAAAAGTAACTAATAGGTTTTTTGCATTTTAACTAGAACTTAAGTTTTTCAATTTAAGCAGACTTAAAGCTTAGGTCTACAAACCATAAGTCTTTTGTACTCTCCTGAAGTGTCTCCATTATGTAATATGCTAAATATTGTAATATAGAAATATGAAAAGATTTTTTCAGAAAATTGATATTTAATGTTGTTTAAAATATTGTACATATGTGCAGTGTTATCTATAATGCAGCTGTTAATTATTTATGATTAAGGAGTGCATTACACATGGGAAGTGTCATAACAGTAATGAACAATTTTGGTTAGGAAGTGAATTAAATGTTGGTATTTACTTTAAGAACTTTAAAGAGAACAAGAGTTGGTTGATTAATTGCATAGTTTTATACTGTATGCTATGAGAAGCTTTCAATTCTTTTCATGGCCCAATTATTGTCAGTTCTAAGGAACTGCACAGATTAATTCAACTACTAAAGACAGTTGGTTCGCTTTGAATTCTTGGGAATTCTCAAATGTTTAAAGATGTTTAAGGAAACATTCAAACATTAAAATTTTACAATTTTATTGAAACAATATAGAAAATAAGAAATTATCTGTGTTTAATCTATACTTACCATTGTTTTGTTCATACAATGGTTCACCATCATTGGTATTTTGAGAAAGGGGCATATAATTAGCCCCTGAATCCCATTCTTCCATGTCGGAATCGGAATCATCTGCTCTCGGATCCTCTAAATCTCTATTAGGGGAAATTTCAGGTTCATTGGGTTGATTTTCTGATCGTCCAGTATCATGCCAACCCATTTTAAGTGAATTTTCTCTATCTTTTTAAACGAATACGAATAGAATATTATTTTGTCAATGTTTATTTACATTTTGCATTTCAATATAAGATTTTTTGTTCTCCAGCGTTGCCATCATCATTATATGTTACGGGAAAACCATTACTTTAATTTCAAAAAGTACCGAATTTAAATTTTAGCTATCTACGGAAAGTAGATTTCTAATGTGTGAAAACTTGTAACGATATAACTTTATTATTTTTATTTATATTGTATTTGGTAAGCTAATCACAGAACTACATTAATTAAAATGTTTAATCGTAATTCAATTAAAACTCTACGCTGTACTGCTCTGGCAACACCACTTAATCGCATTTTGATTATCAGCTGATATTGGAAAGGTATTGGATTAGGTAGAATTCAGGCGAGTAGCTAACTATCTTTCTTATATTCAGTGAGAAAAACAAGAACAGCAACAACGAGAGCAGAGAAATTCATTAACAACCGTCCTATTCCCATTCCTACGTCAATTATTTTAAACTCAGAAAGGGATGTGAAGGTTATGTAAACAAATTTGGATCATTTTTCAAGAAATTGGCCAGATGGCTCTTTATATTTATAATCTATTTTTAAAGTAATGCCAACGTTCCTTTAGTATGCATTTAACTGTAAAAACATAAACTGTTTCAATATGTGCAATATTCTGGGTAGACGACGCTTCTTGTTTTTTTTGGCGTATTCTCTACTCTACTCTATTTGTTACTTCTCCCAAGCACAAGCCAATTCAGTGACTTCATCATTACCCACAAATAAGAAGATTTTAGTAAGTTTCATACCAATTAAAAAGGATGCCTCGTCCACCGCAAAAGCGCAGGTGCTTTCATCTGTACAAAGGCATATTAGTCGAAAACGAGTAGCTGACTCTAAGCCAAACAAAACTACTTTAGAAGTCATTACTAAGCCAGTTCAAGAAGAGCTTCCACAAGTTGACAAAGAAAAACCTATTGTGCCAAAAAAAGGAGTGAGTCCTCCTCCTGAGGCCATCTCTCATGTTAATATCAGTCCAGTTAACAAAACTGTTCATTTGAAACCTTTTATAACAGAATCAGACAGAGACTATTTTGAACATAATAGTAGTAAAGATACAAACACTTTGACAGTAGATCAAATTGATCCAAGGGTCATTGGATTAAAAGATAGTACTAGATCCAGATATATCATTCCAATTGTTGCCGTGATTTTCTCTGTTCCTCTTGTTTCCATTTTGCTTTCACTATTGTATAAACAAGGCAAAGATTGGTGGCAGCATCGTAAGTACAAGAAAATGGACTTTTTAGTTGATGGAATGTATGACAATTGAATTTTTGAGAGTGCATTTTTGTGCACAATAATTGTTACAATTTATTATACAGATGTTATTGCTTTTTTTTTATTAGGAACTGTTTCTTCCTATAAATAGGTTATATTGTTTACACTATTGTTTATGAAAAATGTTAAATTTCAACATTCAAACAATTTTAAAACTTTATTTAACAATATTTTACATAAAATAATAGTGGTTGTTAATCCATTCAACAGCCTTCATAAGCCATGAAGTGCCTTAACGCAATCAACTGTTGTGATACATTTTATTCATATTTTTATATATTGCTTGATATTGATTAATGTAGTCAATATAGACACTTTATAATAAAACATTGTGCTTCCATGACTTATTTATTTCACTTAGTTTATCATAAATGATAGAGGTTAAGAGGAAAAAACTTTTTGTGATACCTGTACTTTAATGGTCATTTTTAAATAAATTAGTATTTTCAACTCGTTTGTGGCTGCCACAAAAACAAATTTTTTAATTAAAATAACCTTTTCTTTAATTAATTAGGTCAGAAAAATAAAAACCACACTAGAAAAAACTAAACCCAAAATTTGCGTTGACAGATTTAACTAATAAATATAAGTATGCTGAGTAGCATTTTTCATGCAAATGTTTTTACTTAAAGAAAAAGAAAAACTATGGCATCAAGACAGAATTTATTCATAAACAAATCATACATTCAATAATAATCTTCTTAATGCAAAGTGTACAGTTTTGAGTGCATATCCCTATGAGTATTTTAAAATCAACCTTCATGCTCACTTATGATATTACAACACCCCATATATCAGAAATGCAGAAGAAATTGATAGAAAACAAGACACTCCAAACTGACCCTTGAACTCGTCTCAATAACCAACAATTAAGGCACAAATGAACCTTATAAATTATTGTTCTCAGGTTTCATGCCTCTATATTATTTATCACCCACACAAATCACAGCCCTCCATTATTCTTTGCTTCGATTCCCGCAATTTCCTAACTAATTTAGTTTGGAATGTCTTGGATAAGAAACGATTTAGTCCTTCAATCGTCCAGTTATTAAACCTACTGTTGCTTTAAATCATGTTGCATTTTCCAATACTGCATCTTGGTTAACTGAGTATCTGGTATTGCCACTCGAGGCGGAATGAAGCTCAACATCATTATGTGCCTCAAGTAGGCACGAGTCTGCCTAAAAGCTGCATCTGTACCATGAATTCGATCCAGTACTCCTAATACTCCAAAACAGTTGTTAAATCTAGGAAATTGAGAATCGTTGAAAATGTATAAATTTGCACCTTATAGAGCGTTCATCTAAGAGTTATGGTGCTATTAAATGGATTAGTCAGATTTTAAAGTATATACGTATATGCATTGTATACATATTCAGTGACAAAAATGTTCTTTTTAAGTTAATAACGAATTTCACTGTTTGCTAATATTGCTTCTATGCTTCTAGGTCAAATAAAAAAATATTTATTATTGCTATATTAAAACCTAAATATTATTTTAGTTAGAATTGCATATTTTCTGAAATTGAGATTATCTGTGCTTTGTTTATACATATCTAAACTTAGTTTTATTCCGAATTATTTTGGACCACCATGCATGAAATTTCTGGTGTAATTTATACATAAACTCTAAGTCAACAACTTACTTCAAGTGATGAAAGTCATGAGCTTCTGGGCTAGGGAAGAAGGGCATATGATAGCCAGAATGGGCATTTAAAGTGCTAAGTATGGCTATGGTAAACCACAACCAAGCAGTGGCTACGTGTGAGCCCATAATTAGCACCCCCAAAAATGGAGGTACCAAATTTGAGAATATATGCTCAACTGGGTGACAATAAATGGCGGTTACTGCAATCGGTGCTGTCCATTCGTGGTGCTGCTTGTGAATATATTTATAAATGTGCTTGCTGTGAAGAAATCTGTAAAATAATTCATGTCTTTCTTTTATCAGTTAAAAGTAATTTAAGGACCTGTGTGAATAATAGAAAGCGGCCTCTTCGACTAGAATATGAATAGCTAACTCGTATAAAACCCAATGAAAGGTAGGTAGTTCCCGAATTCCTGGAAAGCCCCGCAATGTCATCACATAATACATAACATAGGATGAAGGAATGCCCACGGCAATTTGATTCATTAGCACGCTCCATATAACCTTTATAAGTTTCTTGTTATCCACTGGCTCATTGGTTCCCGGTTGTATTTTATAACGTCGAAGTACTTTAGGTTTATTGGTTAAATCCATAACAGTATAAATCCCACCAATCAGCCAATAAACCCCACAGGTAATGGCAGTGGATCCAAAGACCCATAGAAATAGAGGATCCTCTCCTGCTACGTTTAGGAATTTGTCCCATTGTGCTTGCCAGAAGTCTCCCGAAGCACCCCAAAATTTTTGAGCGTGCCTAGAAAAGCATTGTTAATTTTCGTTCAGTTTCCCTAAAAATTGAGGAAAACGCAAATCGACGACAAAAAATTTTCCAAATGAATCGGAAACTAACGGTTCTTCAAATCACAAAGTTTAAAACAGAACTTCGTACATATTAAGTTGAATTTAATTGTTCTAAATTGTGTTGTATTGAAACTTAATATAGCTTCAATTATTGTGGGTTCTCTGTATCTCGTAAACGAAGCGTTTGCGCATCTATGTTAATGATTTTATTTATTTTAAAAGTTGCATCAAAAGTTAAAGCTACGTTAATAAACAGAAACACACTATATACTGTAGTTTATTAATAAATATCTTAGAATATGCTTAATATAATCCAAATATTATGAACAAAGTTTTAAAACAATGATCTGAACGAGCTGACCTTCCGTAACGTCCATATTAAATTCTCAGAGTTATTTTATAGTTAATTAAATAACTTTCTATCTAATGAACTTTGCTTTGGCTACACCTAAATTGAAATATAATAGTGTAAGTACGCAACTGTTCCGCAAGCTTGTTTTTACGTTTCAGAAATGATTAAACCAATTGGGAAACAATAAAACAAAGAGAATATTACGTTTTCTCGTCAACATCGCATAATGAGTGTTATATCGTCCACAGGTACTAAAGACACAAAATAGTTAATGACGCTGATACCTTATTTTACGTCTGTTACTGCTTAAGATAATACTTAAAGTTTGACCCTTTCGTGGGTATTACCTTATATGGCAGCAGGAACTTTGCAATTTTATTATAAAATACGCCGTTTTCAAAATTGTTTAAGTTAGAACAGTTGTCTCCACCTAGACCAAATAGAAATACCTACTCGTAAACCTTTTATGTTCAACATAAATACTTACCTCATGAAAATAAATTACTATAAATTAACGGCATAAGCGTATTTACGTATGGTATTTTACTAGGTGTTTGATTTGAACAATTGTTCTCCTACCTAATTATTGGATGATAAACAATAATTTCCTCCATTTAAATTGTGAACAACGTAGAGATATTGCACGTCGCGAACAGCGAACACAACTAACAGGTTAAACCAATTTTTCAATAATAATACTAATGACACCAATCGCCATAATCACTACATGTATTTGTGGTTACGAAAGTTTGAATCCGAATAAGGACCAAATGAAATGATTCGCTGTAAAAATATACTTATTTGTTGAACGTATTTACTTATTAGTTATAACAACAAATTTATCATCTGCGTATAGTATAAAAAAAAAACCTTTTACTTGACGCAATTGTTGGGTAATTGCAGGCATTTACATTTGATATGCCGATATATACTTAATTAAAATTCATTTTGTTAATGAAATGACCCACAAAATTTTAAAAATAACCTCCTGTATTAAAAATACTATCGACTCTCCAATCATGATGCAGATACTAAAAGGTAATTAACACCCTATGTTTACGATTCATCGACTACTACAAGGTGTTTTTTTAATAACCCCCTGTTGTTTACCTTATTATTTAATTATATTATTACCAAATGATAATAGTAAAGCTTTACCAAGTTATAGTATTCCTTGCAGCAGCAAAGATAACCAAGGCTGTGCCAATAACGACCAAAACACTTCCAAGAGATGATAAAATCGAACTGGGTTGGTCTTTATAGAAAGGATTTTCATAATTTTCATGTCCTAAGACCGACGGTTCTACTAGTAGATTAGGTTTAGGCCTCTTCAAGTCATTGTTGTGGGTTGTAGATGAGGAATTTGGCTCTTTTGACATTTTCAACCTATAAATTGGAGTGATACTCCTGAGTGAAAATTTCCTTCTTATAAATTTTTTTAGGTTGCAAATTTATTTACCATTTAATTGGTTATGAAAATAAAATCAAAATAATTCATTGAAAACCATGAAAGATTAAATAGGAATTTAACAACCATTAGAGTTTTCTTACACTAATATAACATTCAACTGATCATTCAACTTATTATAGTGTTATATATCTATATAATATATAAAATTTAAAACAACATTAAATACACATTGGTACCTGTGACTTAAGTCATATTGATCCGATTTAAAAAACATCTTTTTGTGCGATTCATAACCGCCCCAGAGTAATTAATGAGAAATCATTTATAGAATTTCTTATGAATTCCCACTAATTTTATATACATTTAACCATTAAATAATGAGTAGTATACAAAATAGGGGGTCATCAGATGTTTCAAATTATTATTAAACTAAAATGTGAGGGTATAGTATTCACAGTGAGCATCTCAAAAACTTAAGAAATTACAAAATAAAATATCTAAAATCCTGAACCTTTCTGAAACATTGTTTTTTGACAAAGAATGATTGGCAACTTCAAGTTTAAATGAACAATAATATTCTCTGATTCTATTTTTCTGAATATTTTATATTTTTGTGATCTGCTGTCAATTATGGGTCTGCCTACTCCTAAATAACTGTTTCCTTTGCTTTAACTTTGTTTTGTAAGGACAAAATAAAGACAGTGGTGTTGATTTCTAGACTATTATTATTTTTATAGTATCTAATAAATTTAATATAAGCAGATACATTATTTTTGATTATTAAATACAATGTTATCTGAATGTTGGATCAACAAAAGTGTTTTTTTTTTACCTAATAAATATCCATTTACTTATACTTACTAGGTTAAAATAAACAAAAAAAAAATGCAATTTTCAAATATCTTTTAATAGATTAAATATTTAAACACAACCTATTTACATGTATTATTTTATTAAAAAGAAAATTGGGATTATGTTAATGTGAGTACAGTTCATATTAACTTTTTCAATAATTGGGAGTACTAGACTAATTTCAACCAAGGTACCAAGGGTACTCAGATGAGTAACCCATTGATTACAACAAAGCAAAAATTAAATTGTCTGATGTTTTGCTGGGGTTTATCAAATTGTGATAATTACCTAAATCTTAACTTCTGGATTACAGGCAATAACTATAACCCAATTGACGTATTTTAAAATTTTATAATAAACTCCTAATCCAGTAAAATATATTATCAATCAATTTAATCTAGTTTTAAGTACCCTGTATTTTTACACAAAAATTAAGAACAGATGTGTTTGCAATTTATTGATTAATAATTTAGCTAGAATTCACCATAACCGGCTCGCACTTAAATTGTGTTTACATTCAACAAAAATAGCCGAGAAAGAAGTAAATCAATACCAAAATAAACACGTAGGTACTAGCTTTATGTCCTGTTCCTTTAAATTGATTTAAATACAGTGTTTTTGTTACCTGTTTGTCTCCTGTGGGAGTTTATTATGTTTACGACATGAGAATTACATGATATTCAGTAATACTTATTTCTTTTTTCCTATTAATTTAGAAAACAAATCTGGAACCTAAGCACCATTCAACGTACAACGTATTTCTGTTTCTGAATTCACTGAAAAGAACACTCAAAACAAAGTGAGAGAAGTGTCAAATGTCAAAAAGAAACTCTTGGAAGTATCACTTGGAGAAACTGGGAAAGGAAATAGAAATGCAAGATCCGACACTGTACAGCATAGAAAAAGATAAATTCTGATCGACATTTGTCGTGAATGATTGGGAAGTTTATGTATCTCGATTTGTCACACCATATAAAAATCTTAACCTCACAAAAGTCGAAAATGGCGAATGTTTTACCCGGAATTTTAAGAAATTTCAGGAAGCTGTCTTTGAAAAGCTTACAAAATGTTTTTCATCAACCTACTCAACCATTTTATGTTAACTCAACAGTAAGTTCAATAGTGCGGAATAATTTTTCAAATCAACCAACACCCTATGAAGTTGTTGATACTGAAGATGATTACTCAATTGTGAAGGGTAGGTTCCTTGATTAAAGCAGTTAGGGTTTAATCATGCTACTACTTTACATTCATACATGTACAGGTATATTCATAGTACAACTTTTGCCCCCACATTTCGGAGTAAAAAACATAATAAAAAAAGCATAGAAATAATCAGAGTTGTTTGTCTCTTAACACCTTAGTACCCACTTCTCGAGGCCACACTGGCCCCAAGTGCAATGGAGTAAAGTTGGACCAATTGATTGAAGAATTTGCCATGGAAAATGAGGGTGTTCAAGTTTAATAATTCGTAATATCCTCTATAAATAATGAAGTTTTTGCTTATCAAGTCTATTATTTGTCTTTAGAAATGATTAAAATTAATTCCTCTGTGTTCAGAAAATAGACTATAAAATTTCGCAACAATCTCAAGATGTTCATATGTGTGAGCTAAACATGATAGATTTTTTTTATGTGTGATGTTTACAAACAATTTAGAAGTTAAGTGTTCCACAAATATATTTTTAGACAAATTATTATTATTACCACAGTAGGTGTAACATTTTCAATAAAAGTTCAACTTTAAAAATAATTTATAGCCACCTTGACTAAAATCAATACCCAAGTTGCACAATCTAAAGAAGGAAGACTTTTTGCAATTGTTCACGTAAGTGGTAAGCAACAGAAAATCACTGAAGGGGATGTGCTAATTGTTGAGGGATATTGGCCCCCAGAGTGTGGAGACAAAATATCATTAAATAAGGTGAGTGCGTTTGCACGGCACGGGAATTGAATAAAAGCAACCATTAATTTCTATACTTACCGACCTCCTTAACAGCTGATTGTAAATGTCCTTCCTTTTCACAAATTTTTTATGAATCTGTGAAAATATTTTCATCAAGGTGTTGGTTGCTGGAGCCGCTGATTTCACTCTAATAGGACGGCCGTTGGTTCAAAAAGGTTTGGTTGATGTTCAAGCCACGGTAATAGAGAAAACCTTATCGCATACCAAGACGCATTTTAGGAAAAAAAGAAGGAAGCAATACGTAAGGACTAAATGTATGTTTTCTTTTAGTAGAATTATTTCCTTGGATAATTTGTTTGTGTTTTAGTTTATAGAATCCCACAAACTTACCTCCGAATTAATTCCATAAGGATATGCGGGGAAGTAGGAAATCCACCCGAAGTTCAAGGATTGGAAAAAGTCATTTTTTAAAATAAATTTAAGTTTGTAAATAAAGATGCAGCTTTCTTATGAATTACGCATTTCTTTAATACCTTTTATAATGTGTCATCATCATTCTTTACAAACTGCGATTGAAATCTTTCAGCGAAAAGGACAGAATGTCCTGTAAACGCCTCAATAATTAGTAGTAATATTGGAAATCAATCGGTCAAAGAGATATAGGCAGAACTGCTTAGACACGTGAAATTCATTTGCAGAAATAACTTCAGAACTGCTTATATTTCTTTATTAAAATGAGAAAGCAAAAACAATATGTAATAAAAGTTGGGAACCACTTGGAATTACAACATAGGTTAAAATTCTATAATAAATTTCTAATAGATGGTTGTTATTTTTTACATTCGAATGTTTTTTTTTTTAATTCTATTCGGACAGTATCCCCTAATTTTTATAGCACACCATCGGGTTTTTAGCACTAATAGTGTGGATAATGTTCAACAAAATTTCAATATCTTCGACACAAATCACCTCATTAGGAGCCCCCAACAGGATAGCCGGCCGATTCTCGATCATAACCTCATAATACTCACTTTTAGCATTGAAACTCACAGTTCGTTCCAAGACGCACTTGTTTGTGAAGATAATTGAAGCGATTTTATTGCTCTTCACTACCACTTTAATTTTCCACGTTGGCGAAGGCAATTTCATATTCTTGATATCTTTTACCAAGGTATCAAAAGGATATTTCAGCTTTCCATCATCAGTATGGCGTTGAGGAGTCATTTTCAAAAAGAATGTGGGTTCATTGGGCACATACTTAAATATGAATTTGCATTGCGGTTTCTTGGAAAGAGCTCCTGGATATTGTCTAACAGGAGATATGGATGATGCCATTTTCTTCTGGGGCGCCAAAGTGTTACCTTTAGTCTTTTTAAGAGGAACAATAGACTTTTGGAAAATACCAATTGGTTTCTTTACTTTGGGTTTTAAGGAATTTTTACTAGCAGCTTGTGATGTGAGACTCAAAATGTTTAACTCCTTTTTCTTCAATTTGCGTCCAAACCGGGACACTATAACATTGTTTCTCTTCCTCTTTTTCTCAGCTTTCTGGGTTCTGAATTTTAACGCAACTTGTTTTGGAGTTAAAACTGAAACAAGATTTAAAAATTGACTCTTTCTTAGAATAGTGTATTAAAATAGCTGTGGTACGAGTTTTTCTTTTTTACTTCATAATCAAAAGGAGAGCTTAACCTTTTTTGACTTCAAAATGGTATTGATTTGAAGCTTCTTTCATGTTGGCAGTACAAACTGCTAGAAAAACAGTATATGTTTCCACCTTAAAAGCCACAGAAATGAACAATATTGAAGTACTTTAACATCGTAATTTTATAACATTCTTTTAATTGCGTCTGCTAGCGTTTGTTAGGTTTGGATTAATTTTTCAAACTTCTAGAGGTAAATTCTGTGAAATTCTAACTAAATATTTTAATCCGTTATTTACTGGCCAAATCAATCCATCATACAGTAAGTTTTTGTTTATATTAGGCCACCCACAAACATTTCTGCAAACCCAATGATAGTGTGGCTTCATAGTAAAATTAATATTTAGCAAAAAAGTGTATGAGTGAAGATGATTTAAGTTGACTTTATTAATTGCCTATTAATTCACAAGTTGGTTATAAGTCTCTATCACCATCCTCCTTATAAGACACAACCAACATTTCAATTTATTGAAAAGTTCATTTTGTGTAACTGGGTCATAAGTAAGCCGTACATACATATATAAGTTGTAACGTAAATGAGATACAAACATAAAATAATAAAAAAATTAATAATAAAATAATATATCAAAATATTGAGTAAATTAAGTAATTAAGAAATTTGAAATAATTTTACAGCTAGTTTTTTAAAGTTTTGCCACAACCTCAGCAGAGTTAGTTGAACCTGAAGCTCGTCAAAGGAGTTTAAATTGCTCACTTTTAATTCCCTAAATACATTTATGAAAAGTACTTAATTTATTCTGTTGTTTGCACTCTTTTTAGGAAGTTAGTCAGAAAATATATCATTATGAGGAAGCATAAATCATTCATAAACAATAGAAAATTTGCACCTCATAAAGAAATTGCTCGAGAAAATCATTGGTGGATTTAAATCTATAATTTTGCATTTTGTAAAATTTGCGTATTTTTTCTTTGTGGACATAATTAATAAGGATCTTGTTTTAATAATTAGATTTAATATAAAATGTTAAGTTCAAGGAATAGATCGAAATATCAGCCCACAAAAAATTACTGCATTAATTTAGTTAGTTAGCAAATGATTTACCTTATATAAGCTCTGTTCCAATTGAAGAGTAAACCGATTTTGTAGTTTAAAAAAATGGACAAGATCTACCTCTAAACCAGTTAGCCGAACATATTTCTATTGGTCCAGAATTGGTTTACTGCTGTTTCCTTAGAGAACATGTCAATAGACTTACCTCCTATATCAACCTTTGGTAAAGGTATACGAAGAATCTGCTTATTCAAGCTCCACTCTTCTAATTTAATATTACAAGCAGAGTGACTTCCAAATTGCTTAACGACCTTGGTGGTGGTGTTTCTAGGGCCTTCAACAGTGAGAACTTCTTGCTTAATGCTATGATGAGAACAGTTCAAAAACTTTAAAAACTCCTCTTTAGTTAAGCTGGTTACATCCTCCTGGAAGTGTTCATTAAAAAGGTGGCGTGGTTGAAGAAATTTTAATACTGTCAACATTCACTTGGGCCTACCATAGCAGTCACGGAAATTTATCCATAGCAACAACCTCTCACATCCATACAAAACTTGATGCAATTATTTTAAGTTTATGCTAAGAAAATAATTATAACACCGCAAGTGTAAGTAGAATATAATAAATAAAATAAACAGGAAAAGCCTAGCTAAGTTTTAAAAGTAGGAGACGTTACTGTGTGTGATAAACATACGCGTTACAATATCAAGGCAACGTCGCAGTTAGGTACCGATCTGCTCAATGAGGGTGTCCCGACGTCATCGTTTTTAATGACAATCGGCTAATTTCGATTGGCTCTATCATTCATACGATTAATTTGAGACCAAGAGCCTTTTCATTTCGCATGTAAATTACCACGTTGCGAATTCAAGCTCAGCACCAGATCGGTAATATGGCCGGGGAAAACTATCTGAGTCTGTTTAATACGTTATTCAGCGTCATAATTGTACAAAAACAGGCTAAAACCATACGAAAATCAACGTTTTTGGTCAGAAAAATTTTTTTAGCAATCAACGTCGCCAAGAATTTCACTTTTTAGTTTCGCGCTGTGGGTAATAGGTATCAAAGCACGCGCCTTATTAAACTGCTTTTCTAAAACTGATTTATTCGGATTCCAAACATAAAAAATCATTACCAAATTCAGTAGTACTTATCCACAAGTGATTATTTATCAACATGTTCCTAATCGGGCGACAATAAATACGTTTTCTAGTTGGATTTTGTTAATGCGCATGCTTGACAGTTCCATTTGTAAAAATTACTGTTACGGGGAAATACGTAATAAAATAACTGTTTCTGTTACCAGTATTCATTTACCAATGTCGTTATATGTTCCTGGTTCTGAACCCTAACCTCACATATTCAAAAAGATGTTACAGAAGATGTTTTCAAAACAAAACATAAACAGTGGAAAAAAAACAGTATCGTATACGCATCGTATCGTATTTATGTTTTACGTAGTGTGTGGTGTGTGGTCTCGTGTGCGCGTACCGCCTCTTATCTATGTGCAATTGTTTCAATGTTAATTTCATTAAAACTGTTATTAACACCTTCTAGAAACGAGGTGCCTTGCTTTAACAATGTGAACTAAAAAGAAAAAAAAATGTCTTTGCTCCGTTCGGACGTTATAATAAAGCAGGGATACATGGTAAAGCGTTCCCAGAACAAAAAGGTTTATACTATTGTGAATTTTAAACGACGGTGGTTTGTTTTGACCAAGAGACACCTAATTTACTATGATGAAGAAAATGAAGCTGTAAGTTTATCTAATTTCTGTAACTCTAAAGATTAATGAGACCAATAACAATGAGGTTCCCTAACGTCTTAAAGATGCCGTTCTCCATTCATGAGTCATACTGAATAATAAGTATAGAATCTTTAAAAGGAAACGGAATCGTCCTTTAAGTAAACAAGTGATGTCCTTTGTCTTCCTTTGTTTAGTGATGATGAAGGTGGGGATTTTGGTTTGGCATTTGTTTATCCAGAACATTTACCTTTATTCAATTATTCAGCTCCCGAAGATGGTCCTTCCCTTAAAAATAACAGAATAGCTGTCAATTAATCGCAAATAGGTAGTTTTATTGGTCTTTTCAAATTACTAAAATAGCTTTCTTGCCTTAACTGTCAGAGTTTGACAGTCAAATGGGCGTTTTCTGCCTTATGTCTGTCCAAGCACCTGTCATTATTACACTTGTGATTCAACATGTGTTTTCATGACTTGTGAGTTTTATATGTATAACATAACTCCATTGCTGGAAAATATCAGTTAGATGGATGGTATTCCTTTAATGAATGGGATGCTTTGCTTTCACATGAAACAATTTTTTGTTTCATATTAGTCTGATAGCTGGCAGTGGTTATGAAATAACTGTGTGCTAGACTCCTATGAGTGTTAAATTGATAGGCAGAATATAATTCCATTTGTTGAATAATGTCTGTTTGACAGTTATAACATTTTCTAAATCAATGGAATGGCTCCCTTTCAATTACCATGATATTTATACTGTTTGTTTTATGCTTCACATGCTTTCATTCATCTTTAACCTCTATACTCACTGTAAGGCTGCTATCCCATACAGCAGAAAATACCTAAAAGTGGAATGGAATGTAACCTGAAACTCCATTTTAAAACATGAAACTAGCATTACATAGTTTGATTACTACAATTCTTTAGCAATCAACTCTTATTTTGTATCTAGTTCTCAACCTAAGTCTGACATCTAATAGATGTTACGACTCCGTTTTTGTAGTTTTATTATCAATCTCACAGAAAACCACTAACTGAATATGTATAACTTATTTTTATGAATATTTAATAATAAATTAGCATGCTAATCGATTTTTACCAGTAAATTCCTTTGCCTTGTAATTTTAACTGTGACTGTTATTGGGTTGATTAGTTTGAGGGGAGCAAATATTTCAGCTATAATTGGAGTACCTTATCTTTTGTGCAGGAATCTTGCTCGCTATTAATCTGTGGGACTGATACTGAAAAATTCTGTGATTCACCGTTTCATTGTAATTCCGAAATTTTATTGATTATTCTTAGCTTCATGTCAATAACGTATGTATGTATGTAAGACGATTTCAATGACTGGAATTTGCGCAAAATAGGGATTTTAAGATTGAACCTCAATTATGTACGGGCAAATCAGAATGTTTCAGATTAGTCATTTTGGTTCAGCTTGTAGAATCCTATTGAGATCGTGAACACCATACGATACGTCATTAACAGCTTCTCCCTTGACTAGTGTCCTGGTCAAGGTAAGCTTGACCAGGGGTTTTATGTAACATCTTCTATAATGGTATGCCACAAGTAGGTCTGTCAGTATTCAGATTTAGAAGATTTTTGCAAACAAGAAAGAAAACGGTGCAAGTTTTAAATTTTTTTAATTTAATTCCTTGCATAATTTAATAAATACTGATATTTATATAAAATTAATTAAGTTATAGTAAAATATTAACGTTAAATATACTGTTTAACATGAGTCTCATGTTCTTTTACATATGAATGTACCCTCCGCCGGAAGTTAATGTCTTCTTTATTCAATAATTCAGTGTCATTTTTTATAATGGTACATTTGATATTGACGTGGTTCCATAAATCGTTCTCTGTTCTAACGAGCGTCGAGTATACAAATTGCTTTAAAGTCGCCCAGAGAAAAATTCCTTTTCGAAAGGATGTCAGGTAGATGAATTTTTTAAGATTATCGAAAGCCTGATCTTTTGCGATCAAAGTGTTAAATAATGGCGCAATAGAATGCTTCACTGAGAAGTTACCTAAAACTGTTTTATACAGTTTTGATTATTAGACGCGCGAGACAAGTTCGTGCTGATAACAATAGTAAAAAAATATATTAATTTAATTTACTCACAAATGGATCGAAACTATTAGTTTTCATGGCGAAAACAATCAGTTTACGATCAGTGGATATTTTTTCATTTTTATGGTCGGCTCTCGAGGCAACATGCCCGAAAATAAAAATAACGTTGTTAATTTATTAATCGCTTTTAATTAAATAATTGGGTATAGTATCATTGTACTTGCATGTAGGAGATTAAAAAAATATTATTTCTACGTAAACTTTGTACGTACCACAGGTTGAAAGGACCCCGTCATTAATCGACTTCTTTTATCCTTCTACACGTAAATAACTATTACCCGGTTTTAGTAAATTTGATGAGTGAGAGAAGCAAATTACATATACATTGCCAAAATAATAAAATAAAAAATAGTAATTTTTTCTAATTTTTGTACTCACCACGGGAACGACGAATCAACAGGTTAAATGGCATTAACACAATTTTCGGCAATTATTCCACATGCATGGTAAGTACAGTTAACACTTTATTAGTCACTTGGGATCAGAACTATCAAAGTGCACTTTTACGTAGCACGCAGATTAGTTTTAACTTGCGGTTATTTCACGTCGCAGTTTATTATATAGAAAAAATAAAAATTTTATTATTTATTCTTTGTCGATGTTTTATTTTCAGCCAAGCGCAAAAACTGTCCTCTCCAAATTTGGAGTAAATAAAGATTTTTTAAGTCACTTATTTCAACACCCTTTAATTTAATTTTGACATTTATTTTAATGATTTAACACTTCTCTAATATCCTAAAACCTAGAAAATCTCCCATAAAGATAATCAAAATAAAAACGATTCCATCAAAGGCAAAATTTTACATTGGATTGTAGTACGAACTAGGGAGTTTAGGAGGTTAAGAAACCAAAAAGGCCACGCTTGTAGCTTTCTCAAAAATACATTTATAAAAAATAGTGTTATCCATATATTTTTAAATAAAAAATTAAGAAATGGTTACAGTTATTGCAAAAAAATATAAATGATCAAAAGTTTTGAAGTTTAACAAGGAATTTAATTTTTATAAAACAAACGAATCAGTGGCATATTACAGGTAAGTTGGTGATGATTCAACGATGCGTGATCCTAGAAATATCATAGCACTACAGGGGGTCCCTATAATTTGAAAGGATTAACGATGTAAATTGTAAAGCTACTTATTCCCTGTAAACGACGTTCCAAATTGCAAACTAAAGCAAGAAAATACCTAAAAAATTGATAATTTATCACAAACGACAGTTAGAAAGAAGTTAATATAACTATTTTTTTAATTTTTATGTGTTCTATCGTTTATTATTAAGTGTTAAGGTTGGTTCGGATTACATCAAGAATTTAACACAGATTTTAACACGATATTGAATAAGTAGCCAAATAATAAAACTGTTAGGCGTTCCTCAAATTGCAAAGTACCCAAAACATATATAGGACAAAACAACTCAGTAAAACATATTTTATTACTTGAAGTGACTAACAACTGGACATCCCACTCCCTACACTTGTCATTCCCTATTTATAAGTTTCTGTCGCAAAGGGGGAGCTGTGACGTCGCGCACGCCCTTCGGTTTAAGATTTCACCCCACATGTCAATATAAACACCTCAGCGCGCATGAACTGGGTGGGACTCTCTTCTAATCAGTCGATTTTTCTCTTCAATATACATTTTCCAAAGGGCACATTAAGTCTTTTCTACGGCTTGAATTTAAATAATTTTTGGGATCTTTTTGATTGTTCTATGCAGAGTGCTAACATGTAAGTTTTTATTGCGTCTGGGGGCTAATTGGTTTCAGGGTTTGTTCAATTTATATGAGTTTGTTTTTGGCATATTCTCAGAAAAGGAAAGAAAAGGGTCGAATCGAACTCGAGCGGGTGCACACGGTTGAAGCTGCCCAGACCTTCTTTTCCAAGGAGGAAGTGGGCTTTGAGGGCGAATTTTATCCCTTTTTAGTCGGATACCACCAGGACGAGGACTATACTTTGTTTCTATTGGCTTTACGAGACGTTGATAGAGTTTACTGGATTTTGGCGATCAAGAAAGGTAAGTACATAGTATTTACATACATATATGGATTCGTTTTTGTCAAGTTTGTTTTTTAACAGTTTCAATCGAGGTTTCTATTTTAATATTATTATTTATAAAGGGCGACTTCTAATGACTGCTAAAATTTTAATCACGAAAAATAATTAGTTTGCCATATATGCATAGCAATAGTAGGCACACCTTGATAAACTATATTTGAACAATCCTTTGACGAAATACGGAGCGTTCAAGTTTTATTGAAACAACACTGGGTTTTTTCTAATTAAAAAATGACTATTTTAGAACTATTTGTTTAGTTTGGTAGAAAAAAACTCAAGAGTTTTTTTCGTAGTGTCTCATCATTTTCTAGTATATTCGAAGTATTATTACTTGGATTGTGTCATAGATTAATGGTTTTTTCAAATGAAATTTGCCATTTTTGCGAATTTTCTAACCACACGCATTTGTCAGCTTTGACCCTTGCCATTGTCCCTTATTTATACAAAAAAAATCTCCATTTCCCGACGACTCAAGATATTTAATAAGTGGGAATAGCATATATTTTACGGTATTTTAGAGATACTGAGATTCCTTTTTATGTCAACGGGGCGTTTCGTTAAGAAATATTATGTTACTTTACCACTATTTAACCTCCGCAGTATCTCTCTTAGGGTACCTTTGATCTCGGAGGAACTAGAATTTAGATCGCTCTGTACAGGATGCCTTGATTATAATCTTATATTGCCGGCTACTGTAACGTCACATTTTTTTTTCTAGTATGTGCCTATAATAATAACATTCGAAGTTATTTTCATCCGGCCCCCTGGAACGGGCGCAGGTGGTACTGCTGTAAGAAAACTGCAAAATTAAGTGAGGGTTGTCGTGAGTGCGATAATTGGATCTCGGGCCGTTCCAGTAGTCCCTCGTCGGATAGCGAGAATTTGAGCAACAAGGAGAATTTCAACAGTGAGTAAATCAATTGATACATATGCTTACGTTTATGTGAAAAATATATACAGGAAGTGGTATAATAATAGAGCCAATAGCCACGGGTGTGCCGGTTATAATCGACCAACAGGATGTTATCAGTTTCGTTTGTATTATACTCAACTAATCCCATTGTTGTCTGCGCTGGCACAAAAAGGGACGAACACTCGGTCGAAGTTTAACGCGAAGACGCGACGTTTTTTGAATTTAAAAAATCATATTTTTTAATGGACACCTGGAGGTTGTTATGGTCAATAAAAAGAAGGTGAATGAACCATTGTTTTTGTTCGCACGTAATGAAATAAGTTCATCTATTCGCCACATTGCGATTATTCATTAGTTCGGTTTTAATCGATATAGTTGACGTCATTCATTTTTCTGATTGTTTTTCTCAAAACAATACCAACAGTAACTTTAAAATGACGTTGTTTTGACTCATAAAATTGTGCTGCTATTTGATAAACCACGGTGCAAATGCAGTCGCGCTATCGCTAGCAGCAAATGAGGTTTATGTGTGGCTCATTGTTTTGGAGATTGAAAAGAGTTTCGGGAACATCGACAGGGAAATGTAAGTTGTGCCTTTGATGTTCGCTTTATCAGGCATTTTGTTATCAGTAATATTGTTTAACCGACTTTTTTATTTAATTTATCACAAGCGACTTTATGTGGGCTATAAATTAAAGCGAAGAGCGATAGCCTTTGGTCTGTCTCTTTCTAGGGACCAAATGCTGCAGCTAGGAAGTTCAAGTTTGTTTTTTCAGCATTTGCTTTTATTAGTTGAAATTCGTTTTAAAAAATTAAATTAATACATCAAAAAAAACTCCACGGCCCCCAACGACGAAGTGGGGCACTGGAGAGTCTACTCGAAAGTCGTCGTTTGTGAACTATGAAAGTGTGGATGTTTTGCCAAGTTCTGTCATCTCAGGAAGTGCGCGAGTTGCCCATTTAAGAAACTCAAATCCAATGGCAGTGACAGAACCATGACATTAAGTAGAATCGCGGATGACAAAAACTTAATGTTTTAGAGGCGTCCCTGTGCGTGTTGAGCCAACGTCAAGTAAAACCGTGTTGGTTTTATTAACACTTGTGTAGCTGCGAATAATAAAATCGAGCATTAAAGCCGAACAATTGAAGAATCGATGATCGATTTTGTATACATTAAATAAGCATTAATTAATCAGTCGAAAGGAAAAATCATTAAATTTTCGTTATAATATTTTTTTGCACGGTGACTTTCCCCTGAATTAACGTAACTAAGCCGAACTATCTTTCACAATTCACGTCCTGTCTAAGTGGAGTTACCGTTCATTTGGCCTCCAGAGTTGAGACTTGCCAAGTTCGTTTTATTACTTACTTTTTTTTTAAATTTGTATAAAAAAAGAAAATTAAAATTAAATTAACAGTTTAATGTACACCTGTCATTGCCGAAAAGTTAAAATTCCGAACAAAGTTTTCTTCGTGACGAGTACAGAAAAAATAATCATCCGCCGTCAATCAGTAACAAACTATTCAAGTGGTTACATTGAAGATAAACACATTAATTAATAAATGCTACGACTATAATTTTTAAACTTAAATCAAATATAAACCACAATTTATAGTTGTTTACTTGAATAGGAACAACAATTGTATTGAGTTTCACTTATTTACCATTTTTTATATCTAAGTATTGCTTTTGAGTTTTATACAGATCCAAGCATTGAGATTTAGTTGTATGAAGGCTGGGTCAGCTGAATCAAAATTAATATTAGAACGAACCCATAAAACTAATCAAAATTAGATTCCTTATCGGGTGATTTTGATTCGTCCGTAATGATATCGGAAATCAGGTTCCACCTATTCCTCCTTGAATTTTTATTTTTATATTTTGGATAATTCCAGTCGTAAATTGTGCCAAACATCTGATTTGAACCCTTTCGACAAAATAGAACATATGCTCAGGTTATTGGGTTTTTAAGTTTAGGAGCCTAAGTCAAAAGATTAAAAATGAAATTATTAGTACTGTTAAATCTAATTAATCCAAATTTTTAAAAGTAAAGCAAGTTAATGACGTAAAAAGGTTGGGATTGTAAAGAAAATGCTTATCCCTAGATAGGCTACATTCTAGGTACACATATTAGCCCTCCGAATAGTTGTTTTTAAGTTTTTATTCTACGACGGCGACGCCTTACATGATTCCTAGAGCTTCGGTCCTAGGTTGTCTGATGAGTGCCAAACAAATACAAAACCTGTAACTGCCTAGCCTGACATTCCATATTCACTGATGCTTTGTGGAACATTTCTTCACACGGAAGTGTAATCTTCTGTGCTAATTTCTGGGATCATTAGAATTTCTTAGATTTCGACTTTCTTAGAACACCCTGTCAGTTTTTACCGTGTATTTTTTAACCGAGTATACCGTGTGTCCAGTTGAACATAACGTATGTAGGATGCGGGTGTTCTAACTATTGATGGTTTGGATGTGGGTCAAATTAGATAAAAGTTGCGTTTTTGACATGCTCAGTAAAAATCAAAGATCATGCTATTTTATATATTTTCGTTACATAAAGATCGGGTGTAATAATAAATATATCCAGATTTTCTTACATTGAGCACTTTTCGTTTTCACCCTGTATTTACGTTTGTAAAGTTCAACAAGAGCCCTAGATACGTCATAGACTGGACCCAACAATATGTACAAAATTTTAACTACCATCTAAACAACTGAACGAGCCTTACAAAAGAAATTGTGATAATTTAAACATCCTGTAGTTCTCTAAGGAAGCGTTTGCCGCATTATTGTTGTAAATTATTATGTTTTATTCAAAGTATTCGCTGTTAAAACGGGCTGGTCTCTTTTTTTTAACACCCCAATCCCTTTTTTTGCTTTCAATTAGGGACCTAACGAGTTCCTTCAAATGTTGCTTTTGTAGTAGTTTTCACGGAATATCATCATTAGAAAATAGACTTCTTTTGTGCTCACCTTGTATATCAGCGGCCACCTACCTGCCGATCACCTTCCATCTCTAGAACCTGTCGTAACGGTGAAACGAGTCGGTTCTCCTTGAGTTTTCAGTCTTCGGCCATGTTTGATGGCGGCCGCCGGTGGTCGACGAGATTCGGACACCAGCAGCACTATTGCTGACGTATACGACGGCGATTTTCAGCTGCTTTCGGTGGTGAGCAGGTTGGGAAAATCGGTGAAAATGCAGTTCGAGACCCTAATGAACGTTTTCAGGAGCGCCACTGGCACTGGTAGGTGTGGAAAATTTGCGACCCCAAAGTAAATGGCGTTTGCGTTGTAAAAGAAGGTCATCCTAGATTCGAAAGAGATGTATTTATTGACGTCAATGACGAAAGAAGTGTGGTTGTGTGGTTCTTCTCCAACTTGCTTTGTCTTAATTATTTGTTACCAGTTAAATTTTTGATAAAAATGACGTTCACATCAATAAAAGAGCAATTTACGTTAGGTGCCCAATCGAGCCCCATCATGCCGGGTGGCGGTGTAGCTCCAGGTACCCCCTCAGTAAAGCAAAAAGAGGATCAATCAACCCCAAGGACAAAAACCGTGGTAGCCCTGTACAATTACAAAGCAATTGAATCGGGGGACTTAAGTTTAGAGAAGAATCTGGAGTACGAGATTATTGACGACAGCCAAAAGCATTGGTGGAAAGTTCGAGATTCTAAAGGGTAAGTTGCTGGATTTTCATAATAGAATTCTGCAATATGTAAAAAAGTGGTGTCTCGTTAATAATGTATGCGCTGACCTTTTAAATGGAATGTGCCAGCCTTTTTACTACTGTCACATTATTAGATTAGCAATTAATATTTCCATTGTGGACTGTTGTGTGAGTGTGTGTGGTGGACGGCACCGTTAGGTTGCAACAATGTGTGATACCTAGTAATTGGATATTATTGCTGTTATTATTTGGTCCTATCATGGGTTAAACAATGACCTCTCCAATAAATATGATGAAGAATAGCGAAACTATTTTTATAACTTGCCGTAAAAAAACACGCAATTGATGAGGCAATATTGGTATCAGAAAGCAAAATAAAAAAAAATGGTCGAAATAGATTTTCTAAATAAGCAAAATCATTAATTTTGTCATCATGATGTTCATTAGTTATGTTATTTATTGCAGAAATGTTGGCTTTATACCTAGTAATTATGTCAAAGAGAAAGAGCTTTTGGGTCTTCAGCAATTCGAGTAAGAATTCGAAAATGAACGCCTTGGGTTTAAAAGAAATAACCAATGTGTTTTGCAGTTGGTACGTTAATGACATGTCCAGACAACGGTCTGAATCGCTACTCAAACACGAGGATAAGGAGGGATGTTTTGTCGTGCGAAATTCGTCAACTAAAGGCCTTTATACCTTGTCGCTTTACACTAAAATGTAAGTCGATTCTATGAAAACTTGAAGTCCCCACCTCAACTTTAATTTTAGTCCTCACCCTCACGTAAAACACTACCACATTAAAAAGAACGCAAAAGGGGAGTTTTTCCTATCGGAAAAACATTGCTGTAACTCCATCCCTGAACTGATAAATTACCACAAACACAATAGCGGCGGGTTGGCCTCTAGGCTGAAAACCAGCCCGTGTGACAGGCCTGCGCCAGCCACTGCCGGTCTCAGTCATGATAAATGGGAAATTGACCATAGCGAACTCATGCTTCTGGATGAACTGGGTTCTGGTCAGTTCGGAGTTGTACGTCGAGGCAAGTGGCGAGGCACCACCGACGTAGCCGTGAAAATGATGAAGGAGGGCACAATGTCTGAAGACGATTTCATTGAGGAAGCCAAAGTTATGACGTAAGTTTTACTGCAAAGGTTGTCCAAACCTGACCTGCTTTAATACATAATAATTTAAAACTTTAAACACTTTAATAGTTTCGTTATGATTTCACACTTTTCGTTTGCATACATTTAATGAAGTCAGAACATTTAAGTGTTCTGTTTGCTTTTTATTTTAATTAAAATAGAAGTTAAAATTTATACTCTCTTACTTCCACATTTAGTATTACTAGTTTCTCTTCATTTTAGCAAATTGCAACACCCCAATCTAGTCCAGCTCTATGGGGTGTGCAGTAAGAACAGACCAATCTTCATTGTAACTGAATACATGAGGCACGGATCATTATTGAACTATCTTAGAAGGCACGAACAGTCACTATCAACAAATCAGGGCCTATTGCTTGATATGTGCATACAAGTATGTAAAGGAATGGCATATTTGGAGAGGCACAACTACATTCATCGGGACTTGGCAGCAAGAAATTGCCTCGTTGGTCATGAGAATATAGTTAAAGTAGCGGATTTTGGACTAGCAAGGTAAGTTTTGGGTTTAAAAGAAAAATTAGATTGACCCAAAATCCATTCCCGATGTATTCAGGTTGAGCTATGCAAAGAAATTTTCTAGTAATATGTTTGGTAAAAAATAGTAGTTTTTAATTTTTCCTTGAAAAACGTTTTGTCACTAACCTGTACACCGCCATGGTTAAAATCAAAACTTATTTATTGCAGAATGAGTTTCTTTCAAGGAGATCAATACTTATCAAATTTCATCTCCTACCCTAATTTAAAACTATTTTTATCATTCCAGGTATGTCTTGGATGATCAATACACGTCGTCCGGCGGCTCTAAATTTCCCATCAAGTGGGCCCCGCCCGAGGTGCTCAATTATACGAGGTTTTCTTCAAAATCTGATGTTTGGGCTTATGGGGTTCTCATGTGGGAAGTTTTTACCTGTGGAAAAATGCCGTATGGCAGAATGAAGAACTCGGAAGTAGTGGAACGAGTGCAGAAGGGGATCATCCTTGACAAACCAAAAGCGTGTTTTAAGGAAGTTTATGATGTAATTGGCGCCGAAATCCGACTTGCTAATTTACCTTACACCTTATTTTTTATTTTTAGGTGATGAAAAAATGTTGGTCCCCCCAACCAGAAAACAGGCCGTCATTTAGAGCATTAAAAGATACTCTAATGAACGTGTCCCAGGGGATTTTGGTCGATTGACTGGCCCGACTCGTTTGCGACACAGTCACTCGGGGAGTTTCGCCTTCTTCAGGCGAAGCATCTTGCAGTTGGCGTCATGACGGCTACGAAGAAGCGTGGCTGGGAGTCTGCAGAACTCTGTGTCGGGAAGTGCGCAAGACCAAGAAAAAGACCACTGCCAACTACGAGGTTCCGTAGAAAAGGAATCTCCCTGCCCCTTCTAAGAATTCTGGAAGCTCTCCTAGCGTGGTATAATTTCGGTTATATTTTTGCGGCAGAAATCCGACAATAATCGTTTAGTTACTCGAGCTTAGCGCGGACATTGAAATTTTAGGATTTACAACAAAAGATTTAATAATCCGCGAGCATACTGAGTGTGTTCCAAGCGCATCCTTTGAGTAATGTATCGAACGTTCTGACGGCAGTCACAATGGCAAATCTTGTGATATCTTATTTTCTGATTTGTCCCTTTTTATACATCCAACTACGCACGTTTGTTAGTGCCAAAAGTGTCGTAACATCATCAATAATTTAGTATTCACTTCACGGTGTAAATATAAGGACAGGACGTATTTAATTTCGACAAATTGGTGTGATATAATTAGTATCTCGTACAAAATGGGCGTTTTAGCGGGGATTGACAAATTTTCTGACCGAAGTAAATGCGGTTTTATATTACGAATCTTTATTTTTTGATTTTGACAAGAATATGAGTCAGAGAGTAAGACACAAGGCGGAACTATTTTTATCCAATGTTATGTAAAATCTAATGTCTTTTAGGACCTGGATATATCAATGAACAACCTTATTAAAGGCTGCCGACGTTTTGCAAATTTATTATTGCATCCTCACGGCAGTTCCTTTATTAGTCTCCGTATAATTTGAACATTATGGCGTAAATTTGAATCCAGGGTTCTGATTCTTTCAGTTCCTATAAGGAGAAAAATAATTTTTTTTCCTATTGGTGGGAAAACGGCCTATAAGTGATTCGAACCGATTGCTGCTGACCTGTAGGTTAAATAAGTACATACAGCTAAACAAATTGAATGGATTCAAGTGTAGTTTGTTCGTTCTTCGCTTAAGTACGACCTTTAATGCTTAAAGTGGGGAACGAACTAGGTAAATAATCCTGGTATTCTAATTGGGTTTCGTAATTATTCTTAGCTTTACTTTCTTTTTTTTAGATTTTATGTATGTGTTATTATAACGGCAGTAAAAATCTTGTTTAATTAATATTTTAATGTTACTTCAGAATAAATTGGGCCATCGCATTGGTTTTAAAATAATTAAGGGGATATGAATATGATTTCCAAGAAATTCATAAAATTTGAGCTTTGTTATTCGGCTCACTACAAAGATGATTAATTGTAGCAAGTGATGACTTCATCAATGAGTTTAATCGCTTTTGCCAGACAGAAAATTTAAATCTAACCCATTTGCGACATATTCGAAATGACTACGGCTAAGCAGATGTACCGGAGAACGCGTGTTCAGACATCCAGGGTATATGGAAGACTGAAATTATTCTTATTTAATAAAATGTGCCAAAATCTAGCACATTTAAAACTCCCTTCAAACCCTCTGCTAAGATACAAAATCAAAAAATAAAAATTATTAAGCAATCTTAATGGAACAAAATCGGACTAACATCCATTTCATTTAATTTGTTTTCTGTTTCTTAAAAGAGGTTCCTTAAAACGCCCTCCCTGTACGCAATGTGTATAGTGTGATATATGATATTCATAGTTTCGACCGATATCATTAGAGGCTCAGGCTCTGCATTTATTTGAATGGCATTTACCCAATGAAACATGTTACCAATCTTAAATTATATAGGTGCGTAACTATGATATGACATTCGCGGCCAAAGTAGCGAATCCTTTTTTACCGTTTTTATAAAATGACTCAGTTTTTTACATAGTAGTGTATATGATTTTTATAGTGTTTAAATAAATCCTATAGTATTTCACCTTGTGCCATTCCTTCCAGGTTCCTTCCAAAAGCCCCATAGTCACTGATTTTTTGGGGGTCTTTGAAATTCTAGTTCAGAAGGTGTATTACCGTATATTACCTATCTTGTTGGGGTAAATAAAAAGCCGTTTTACACTGTTACCTATATTTGTTCATTAATAATATAAGTTCCTTATAGACTAAATCTTTGGCGTCGGATCCAACCATGAAATCCATGTGGTTAAAATGTTTATAGGGCACCCGGAATTTTCCGATGACATTGGGAAGTTTACTTTCAGTAAATACCAAGTCCTAAAAACAAATGGTCTAACTAAAAATATAGTTCCGAATACGGAAGTTCATGATTTAGATTGGAACATGAGGTTTCGATTTCTTCAGATAATACCTGGTGAGATGATCAACTGATGTTATAAAGGCGTGGTGAAAACAAGACATGATTTAAACATGGAAATAATGAGAAATCGATGTCGTTGATAACCATCAATCTCTAATTTGATAGGTCAAGTATAAACTTAAAATTAAACATATTTGCTATTCCATATTAAACTCAGGTATACATCTTTATACTTTTGATATTATACCTTCGTCAAAATAATGCATGCAACATTTTGAAATACCTCTACCTCTTCTGTAACTAAAGTGTCCCCATCTCCAAAATGCAGTGCTACAGGATGATCCACCAAACTTAAATTGTAAGTAGGCAAAGTCAAACTTCTATATTTCTGCAGATTTAAAAACGGATTATGATAGTCTAGTGGCCTGAAATCTCCTGAAATTGACTATTCCAATCAACCTTCAGTTGGTTCTGGTATAAAATTCATTACCTTCAGCATATATTTGTGTAGTGTGTGAGGTTAAATAGACTGAACTTCCTGCAGGAAAGTACGATAGGAATTCTGGAATGTAGCTCTGCAATGAAAACTATTAAAATGTGTTACAGCGATGTATTTGAGAACAGAAGCGTACGCTGTTGAATTGTTGTCCATCGATTCCAACTAAAGAGTACATAAAAATTAGACATAGAAATTGGGAGGGCGCTCCATTGGCACAAAACGCGCCCAGAAACTTAGAGAAATAGTCTCTCCTAGGGAAAACATTTAGAATGTTTTTGGACATCACTGATCTCTAAAGCGAAAAGGAAACAGTAAATTTTGAAAGCACGTTGTAATTCTTTCATAAATATCCTACCGTAAGTGATAATGAGGAACCTAAAAATATCTTATGGGGAAATGACATCTCGTGTAGTACATATACTAAGGGAGCTAAAGCCAAGTGTAGGCGTATTTTGGCGTTATACTGCGGTCTCAAGGTTCCCAAAATGAAGGCGGCTGTAGATCCTACAGAGTGTCCCAGAAAGTACAGTGAATGCTGTTTGGTTATATTCAAGATGTAGTCGATCATTGCCGGTAGATCATAGAGCGCTACCTCATGTAATCTGTGGAGAATAAAATTGAGACATTTAATTTTGTAATTTGTAGAATTACGTATTAGTTTTAAAGGACACGACATTGAAATTATGACTTTAGAATGACGATTCTAAGTCACAAACCAATGATGTCACTTTGTGGTTTAATTCTCATGTTTCAGTTAATTTGATGGATCAGTAGACCTGAAAGAAAAAATTCTTGAACCTTTTGATGGTTGGAAAATAAGATGCATTGCAATGGAAAGTTGTGCAGTGAAGAGAGACAGTAAGAGGCTTCTGAAGGTTTGTAAGTACATAGAAAGGAAAGGCGACACTTTCCTCTTTAGTCCGCTGAGACTCTCCCCACTGGGGTAGGTTGTAAGGAGGGCGATTGTGAAAGCAGATTATTTATTTTTTCAATTTAATTTAGCATTGTTTTGACCGCTCTGAGATATATGTTAGGGTAAAGTGTAGTAACGTTTAATAAAGGCTGTTTTCTGCAATATGAAAAATCATGATCCTCAAAATGTTAAGTGAAGAAGGGGTGAGTTATAATGGGGATTATTTTTTTAAATCAAGTGTTTAAAGTGATTTTCCGGATCTTTTAAATCGCCGATTTGGATGTCGAGTTACGAAGCGACAAGGGTTAGTTAATAACTAATTGAGGCGTTTCTCCAACTGCAGTTAAGCTTCACCAAAAGTTAAAGTAAGAACAGCTATATGAAACATCTTCGTTATTGACAGAGATACATTATTAGTTATGTTTGACTGCGAGTTACTTCACGTGTAGTTTATCAGGACATTCAATACCTGACAGTTAGTCGTTTTTCTCCTCTTTAATTTGCAGAAGGTATATCTGACTTACTGAAAAATCACCACTTACGAAAATTTCCAATATTCAGGGTCTTTCTCGGAATTGAATACTTGATGCCTATTGGAGTAGATGTTTCCCCTCATGTTTGCCAGCCATACATCGTAACCGGCATCTGCTAACAGATATGCTAAAATATTAGAAAATCATTTATAGCTAAGATATAATCTAGGAAGTGCGAACTGGATATTTAGTTTCTCTAGATACAACTTACGCAAATCATGTTCAGGTCCTCGAAACAAAAACACATCCGAAGAGGCCAGTAGTCCATGCTGAAACAACGCTACCGGACGTTGATTCTTATATGATTTGGTTTCCAGCTTACTTCTGGGTATTCTATGCAAAGTGACGATGTACCCATCTTCTGACAATACTTCATGTTCTTCAAAGGGATAACCATACGAGCTTACCAATTGTTGCTGTAAAAAGATAAAGAAAACCCTATTAGCTGTGATCTCTTCATTAATATGAGCGTGCACCTACTATTCACACTGGGTAAAGATGTGACCTGAATTTCTACCTCGCTTGGTAACTGTTTATTATTGCCTACTCAAAATAGCACAAAATCTCAAAAACTGTATATGACAGTACGACGGTTAATTGCATAATGAGTAATAATTAGTATCAATTTATAATGAAAGTAAAAGCCGCTTTTTACGTGCTCGGCGAAATCCGGATGATTGCTTAGTAAATGAGGAAAATCTCATTAGATTAGATTTCTACTTATACTATTTAATGAGCCATTATTAATAGTTTTATTTCATATCAATTTTCAGTTCACGTTTTCAATAACAACAAGAATAGTTTTGAAATTTTTGGCATAAATAGGACTTGGTGTTTGGTCACAGGAAATCCGATATTAAATTGGCCATATATATGAAAATTGCGTGTGTGCATAGAAATCTGTGTTACCAAGTATTTGAAGCACAAAATCCTATATTTGCCAACTCCGGAAATACTGACTCAATATGCAAATTTACTTGAATTATTGTAACCTCTAACAAAATATTAATGTTATACAGCCCGTTCTAAGAAGTGCTTGTATGAGAAACATCTATCGTTGGCACCCAACATCTGCACACATTTTTACATTTATAAGTAATAAATTGATTTCTAATTGCTATAGCAATTTTCAGCATTAGCTGAAACAGGCAGGTTTTGATTTTTCAGATTTAATGTTGGTAATCCGCTTTAAGTAAACCTTATGGCTAATGGTACCCGCAGTATAATTAGTACATGTTTTCAGGTCATCAGTGAATTATTTTTACGATTTTATTTCCTAGTTTTACATACCATAACTGACAAATAGATCTTAACTCTATAGAGGAGAGCAAATAATCGTTTTGGAGTTGTGTGTAGGTAGAGAAGTTAGTACCGACATCTCAGAGTTTCGATGCCAAAGTTCTAGGCACAATAGCTAGAAATCTTTAGCCATATTTCCATATGTACTATTATTGCACACATTTTTTCCATATGTTTTAAATATGACAATTTACTCGTTAAGTAATGTGTGATAGATTACACTCTTGAACATTAAGGATCAGCGTTTTGCTAGGCAAATAGAGTTTGCAAGTGCAGGTAACGGGTGGTGAAAAAATTCTTTCGATTGTAATTTCGACTTGGGCACTTAAGATTTTCGGAAATAAAAATCTAGATCGGACTGATTTTCATCAGCTGACTTTAGCCAATCGGATTAGGAGGTATTTTCACAGATCAATCTGATGATTGGAAGCCAGCAACCCTTTGCCCAGTTTGGCGAAAAATAACGGGCGTTATTTTTACTTTATGACTATGAGAGACGAAAAAATATAATAAAAATATAACAACTCCCTCTGACTGCAAACTCATTGAATCCGCCAGGGAAGCTAAAATGTAAACAACGAGTTTCGATCCACTCGCGCAGACATAATTTTACCAACGACTAGCCTGAACTTAAACTGCTATTTTTTAACTCTTTTTTAGAATTTCGCGGTTTAATAGTGCCGGTATGACCTGAAAATGTTTTCGGGTATAAGTTACATTCAAATATACGTGGGCCGAATATTTGAATACGAGATATTATGGTGTCGTTAACATGTTGTCACCTTCAGTGTTTTTTAGGGTCACGGACATGAATCCTTGATCCTAGGTTTGAGGTTTACCAAAGTGGTCATTAGTTAAGAAAAAAAAACCTTCAAAAATATCAATAATTCATGAGGATTTGGAACTTTCAAATGCGTGAAACTCGATTGTGATTCTTAACCAATTAAAACCCCAATAACTACATCTGAGTTGAAAATATAAGTTTTTTTAAGACAAGCCAGTATATAGAACGTAGTGTTTTAGGGTCCATAAGGTCTTGCACAGGTCCTGTGTTATTCCTACGCTAGTCCTCTGCCCTTATTGCACGGTTTTCCAGGTTAGTTTGCCGCCAATGACTCCCGAGAACACTTAGTCTCTGGCTCAAGTAGCAGAAGCTTCCGGTGCAGTGTGCATTGCCTTCCCCGGTATCGTTACTACCTCGTCGTTAGTCACAATAGCTCCAGACACCGCCAATTAGGAACCACTAATGTAAGTAATTTATACAAATAAGTCTAACTACGCAATTTCTACCAGCAAAAATTAATTACTTAACTCCCCTTAAATTTTGCTTAATTATGGTGTTTGCGAGACATTAAAATTATAAATATCTGAAAAACGAGTTATGTGTTACTTGTCATTTCTTTTATGTAGCAGGAACGGGGTTCAACCTGAACTAATACTTCCATCAAATTAATTATATAAATTGGGGTACAAAAGAGCTGTGAGCTTTTAAATAGGTTTAGGAAAAGGGTCGCCGATAGCGTTTCGCACTCCTAACACGAAATTCAGATCAATTTTAAGTTTTCTACGCAAAGAATATACTGAACTCTAAGTTTGATCCCACGCTAAACCTCCCCCCCCCCTTTTTTTCACTGTAATATTTCGCTTATCCTTAACGTTTGAATATTGGTGGGTAAATTAAATTGAATTTTAACATTCAATTATCTACTGTGGGTTGCTTCCTTTCTCCTCCAATTCGGCAATCAAAAGAATTTTATATTTTGGGATAAATATGTTCGGATGCGACTTGTCAAAATTAAGGAGAAGAGTCTAGAGTCTATCTAGTTTCCCATACATTTAGTTCAGACTTGGAGTGGAGGAATCAATGTAAAAGCTTCAACTACCAAGCACGGAGTGATTTCCCAGAACTATCACTTCGATCTTCCTCGAATCAACCACCTGTTGTTATGTTTATCTAAGCATTTTGCTCATTTTACACGCACATCTAACTTATACAGTTAACTTTGTACATGGCTATATACGAGTTTGTACCCTGTAGACTTAAATTTGTATGAAAAATTGAAAAATGTTTGTAAATCGACGTTGCCAATTTTTGCTGCCGACATTTTCCAGGAAATTTCGGGATTTTCTGAGGATCTCGCAATTTTATTGTAGAGACAGCCTCGGAGCAAAATTAACCCTAATAAATCTGTGACTAAGAGTGGCAGCGTCTCACAGTTCTAAAGGCTACTATGCAAAGCTACGGTTTTCTCATTGCTTTTGTTTAGCGTAACTTCGAAAAAACTGAGAAAATTTCTCTAAATTACGCTCCCACTAACCTGAATCAACGCGGATTCTCTAGAGGCACATTTTCTCGGGAAACTTAACAGCTCAGTGAAGACGTACGTGCTTTGATCATTGGGTCACTGACAAACTGGCACCGGCAAAAAATAATTCGATACGATAATCAAAATTTCTTTTTTATTTCTTCTTCTACAAAATAGCATCTGCTGTCTCTGCTGGGAGCGATAAACTCCTCTACAATGCAGTAATTGAAAAGTGTAATGGCGACGGGATTCCAAGGATTTCTCGTGCTGATGACAAAAAGCAAAAGTGGGCAGCTCGAAAATATTTCACACCAACAATAAAAAACGTACTAATAACCACTTTCAATGGTCATTATCTCTATAGAGATGTGTACCTACTCACATGTAGAAGACAAGGAACAAGATAAAAATCACGGTACCTCTTCGGCACTTTCTTTCGCATGACACGAGTCATGGATGGAATAATATAAAGCTAATTAAAATTCCAAGACCACATCCGTAGGTCAAGGCGATTCTTGTTTTGTTACCTAATTTAGATTAGAATGTGAATGAATTCCGCGTGTATAATAATTGTCACGGCAGAAGGTCAATGCTGTTTTACTGCACGTTTTGAGGACTTCGAAACTACTTGCAAAACCCTCACGCACGAACATGTTCATTGCGGCCAGTTTGATTGACCCTACGTGGCATAAAATAGAAGATGAGGAGAAGTTTTAGCCTGAAACGAGCATAGACGTGATCTATGGAGGTCGTTAATTTCATGTAAGTCGGTGAAGATGTGTCTACGCGCACAACGGTACATGATAACCCACAATCAAAACTGACGAATCAGATTCTGGTATGCTGCATGGGCTCACTGATGGCTTTTCGCGATCACTAAAAGACATCTTCGTAAGTCATTTGTGAACGAAAATGTGACTTATTTAATGTTACAAAAACGTGATTTCCTGACAATAAAATGGGGCGAAGAAAATCTTAAAAGTACTTACAGCAACAGAAACACGAATGCTCTTCGGTGCCACTGTAATGCTACGGCCGATACGAGGGCCCACGATGAACTCGGTAACGCTAAATCCATGACAGCAAATCGGAACCACCGCGAGGAACCACGACACTCCGTATGAACGCAGAACCATGTCGCGATTATAGAAAAATCCCATCAAGTAGCGGTTGCGTTCCTTATATTCGGGTCATTATTTTAAATAAGTATGCAGATATGTGCGTGTGTCGTTGAGAACTTTACTGATGCTACATCTCCGAAGAAACGTGGTACCAGTTTTGGTACTGTTGATTTGTTTCGGCGATATGGTGGTAGTGGTCCCGCCATGGTCTTGATCAGTTCGCGAAATATTTTTTAAGCGTCATTGGAACCGGATGTCGAAAGTTTGCTTTGATTCATGGTGGCGCCTGGTCCTTGTTAACGCTGAGTTGATTAGTTAGTCGGGACCAGTTGGTTTAAACGAAATCAGAACGCGGTTTTTGAAAAGCTTAAGATGTAACGTTCTTGAAACCCTGCTCTGGTTTCGTCCACCGACAAGGACCGAAACGCAAACGTGTTTGGTACCCTCAGTACCCGTGCATGACGGCTTGATTCACCACACCGGTAGAAATCAGGTTTACGGCACTTTTGCGAATTAAATTTGCATTTTTAATCTTGATTTTGACTGTCCTCCGAACTGGCAAATTTATTTTATAATTTTTGTTTGTTGAAGCTCGAAATCTGTTTTTAAGGCTTTATCGTTGATTTTAAAATGTAGTAACCGTATTATTTAGAAGCTTCCACAGTAAACTTTCCTACAAAAATACGATTAGTTATGAACAAATTTCGAAAATTTCCACAAAAATTCATCAAAATCGTACATTCACATCGCAGCGTTAACACGTTTCTTCGGCTCATTCTGTGGGTACAATAACTCGAATCTGAAGATATCTCATTCTAGAATATGAAATCCTTTTTTTGAGGACTTGAAAAAGATAAAATCTGAAAGTGGACCAAATTGTTAATCTTTCCTGAAGACATTAACCTTCATTTATATAGACGGTTGTGGGAAAATGCTACTTTTCTTGGTCTCTTGTAATCGTGATGCGAGAATAACTACTTAAAACTCATAATATATTTTTACACTGACAGTTTAAAAGCACAAAACTCAATGAAAAATTAACAAGAAAATCAAAAATCGCACAATACAATTACCTTAAAAATACTTAAACTTGACGATAAAAACCTCTACAGTATTCAGAGACATTTACGGCGAGCACCTGAGCCCTTCTGGTACCTTATTCCCAAACATTATTGCCTGTAATAGTGTTAGCTCGTTATTGTGAATCAGGCCTATGACTTTACGTTTGTCTGTTGGGCCTCCAATGGGCAAATCCATGGTAAACATTGAGGTTGCTGGGATTTTTATGGAGAAGCGATATCTGAAGCCTTCAATTCCTATGAAGAACATAAACGAATAAAGACATGGTCGATCTAGATAGGATGAGGGATCCAAAAAAGTTTAAACACAATGGCTCTCACCTTTATATTCGTATATGTGAAGAACTTTTTGATCTTCCATGAAAGCCAATATAGTCTCTCCATTTCCGAATGTAATTGGCGTTAGTGATGATGGTCTATATACCATAATCCTTTTGAAAATTTCTCCATTGAGAGGATTGGAGTAAATCTGTAAGCGAATTTTGGTAATGCAACTCTACCATGAACAATTTTTACCTCGATGAATTTGTTCTCATCTCCCCAAGATTCCTTCTGAGACACAACTGCAAGTAGGTTCGTGTTGCCACCTTGCACTCCAACGTTGACCACAGCTAGATCTCCTCCATTTTTGCCTGGAATAAAGTAGTTTGGTGTTCTGGTAACATTGCCTATGATCAGAGAGTCAGTGTGTAAATTCTTATTATCTCGATCAGCGGGAACTTCGTATTTGTTGAGAGTAATTAGTTCGAGCCCAGTTCGCATGGCTAGGCCTGTTTTGAGACCGGGAGGTACGAACAAAGCATCTGCAAAGTAAAGAGGGAACGTTTTTAATGAACATTTGTTTTGTTAAATTTGAAATCAAGCACACCTTCGTCAACGTTCCACTTCATATATTCCTGTACACGCACTTCTTGCAATGGGTTGAGCCGAAATTCCGTCACCACATCTTTCTCCAAACCATAGAAAACAAATGGTTCTTCTGAGTTTTGGAGAAGATCTTGGGGTGTAATAGTTGCTATAATCTAGCAACATGCTTGTAATATAAATTATCAGCATTCTGTTAAAATTCAACTTACCTCAATATCAACTCCTAGAAATTTCCAAATAGCCGTTCCCTCATCTTTACACTTACCGTTACTCATTTCCCTTATTGCAACCAGAAATATTTCATCAGTTCTGCTTTCCACTTTAGCAATTTGTGAGATGATTCCGGTACTCACTTGACTAACATTGACAAATTTGCCTGCATCGAACTTCATCAAGTCCGAGAAGCAGCTGCCTTCTTCGTTGATTAGAAGGTAGTGTCGGTTTTGATGCTCAAAATAATAGCTAAAATTTATATGGTTTTTAAAGGAAAGCTTTTGAAGTTCTACTAAGTAGTTGAATTTCAGGTCTTGTTCCGAAGTGCGGTTATAGATGAAGGTGAGGTCTTGGCAGATATTGTCGAAGTCATCCTTAGAAAAAATGTTTGACCTGTTAATTATTTCATACCAAACGAAAACTTACCATAATTTTCCTTTGAGTGTCAGAAAAATCGCTCTCTTTAGTCTGAATTTGCTGGATAAGATGATTCACTTGCAGACCATTAACAGTAATTTCCTCATACATTGGACCTGTTAAGTTTAGTGAATTCAGCTTCAAGGAATTGAGCATTGCTTGAGGATGCTCCGATTGAAGTTTCAAGGAGTCTGTATTCCAGGTGGTGAAGTTCACTCCACTGATTAGTCCAGAGACTATAGAAAAACTCAGCTTATTGACAAATATTTGAGACTTTTTGAAAAACTCACCACTGAAGTTTCCGTTTACAAAGGTTTTCGATGCGAATGTGTATGAAGCAGTTAAGTTTTGGTCAGTATCCGTGGTTACTATTTTGTCCATTGGAATGTTATTGATGGAGTTGGTTGTAAGTAGATCATGGACCACCACATTGTTTTTGAATATGATTTCGCTTGGAATGTATTGATCTACATTTCCCTGGGAAATTACTTTATCGTAACGAAAAATGTTGCTCTAAATCTCTGAGAAAGCACTCACCAACACAGTTCTACCCCTTTCTACAGTTAAATTCACACCATTCACTTCATTTCCAACGGACATATTACGGGTCACAGTCATCTCAGCAATGTCGATTTCACCCAAATCCTGAGAAGTCGTTAACGGTATCACACTGCTCATATTTAAATCATTAACAAGCTTGGAATCCAAATTTCCTTTAACGATCATCTTTTCAAAGCTGTATCTACCAGGGAGCAACCCCCGGTCGATGAATATTCCTTGATTGATGTAGTTAGTAAAATTTTGGCCATAAAGCAGACCTGTTGATACTGCATCTTCAACTTCAATTGATTTTAGGCATTCAGAAGAATGAGTGAACTCTACATTCCCATTAATGTGGGTGTCTTGTGTTACCAAGACAATTCTAGACCCTAAATTTGAAAAATTCATCCCGTTGATGCCTTCGAAGGTCGCTAAGTTCCTGTCAATTTTGACCTAAATATTTATTATTAGGTTTTCTATTGAAGGTTTGATCTATGGTAAAATGTACCTCATGCCTGAATTCAACGTTATTATCCAATTCAACATCGTCATCAACAAACACAAATTCCTTTTGCAACTGTTCGAAATGTCTATCGTTTATTCGCCCGTGGATGGTCAGATTTCGGATATATGGCAGGCGTTGAAACGTAATTTCACCTACAAATTTTTCAGTTCAATACCATATATCACGCAGCCACAACCACTACCTTTAACCCTTAGAGCCTCTTCTCCAATATCAAAATTGTTTAGCATATAGGTCACTTCGACATTGTTGATCATTTCCTTGACAGTAACATCATCTTCAATGCTAACATCCCCTAGAACACGAATCGGACCCTTTATAACTTGTTTTCCACCTGTCCTTAAAATATCCTTCAGGAGCACATGATTCAGGGTCGAGGTTTCTATCAAATTCTCTACATCAATTCCATTCTCGAATGTCAGAGAATTGGAGAATATTACGTTTGTTTCGTTTTTGAATATTATGGTGTTGATGTAATCTTCAAAGGAGACATTGGCCAGATTTCGGACATGGACATTTTCAAAGTGGACGTCTCCCTTTTGACGGGGTTGTTAGTATCCTAATCAGCTACGATAACTAACGTACTTACATCAATAACTAAGCGACTTGAGTTGCGATATAATTTAATCCAGGGGTGATCATTGAGTAGTCTCTGTATATCAACTCCATTAACTTCCCCAAGAACTAAGAAGTCTTCTATACTGATAACTGGAATTATATATTTTCCTAAAGGAGAATTTGCCTTAAATTTCTAAATTACCTTCCACATTGGCATTTCGGTACATCAAAATATCAGTGATGTTCTCTCTAAATTTTCCGTAAGAAAACACGTTTGTTACATTCATGTCATTGATACTTTGGCTACTTATGTCCTCGCATTTGAGCTCTTTAATGTAGAAGGGTTGCCGAATAGACTGTTTGTCAGTATACGTGAGGTAACCATCCATATCAATCCCTTTTACTTTCCCTTCAACATCTCCTTCAACTTCAACTCTTTCTGCGGTAACATTTTCCAACTTTCCTTCATTAATTACATGACGATGTTCTTTAGTAACATTCAAGAAATCCACCGCAATTTCTTCCTCAAAAATCAGCTCACTGGTGATGGGTTGATCTCCAGAGAAGTTTACAAAAGAGCCCAAAAGTTGTGTGATATTTTGACCATCGTATAATCCATTGACCGTTAATGAGCCGAAGGTTATATTTGCAGGGATACTGGACAAATTCAAATTTTGTGGGGTGTTTTTGGTAATAAATGAGTTGAGTGAAATGTTGTTGATCATTTGCGACCTGATGTTCATGTTGTGTACGGTAATGCCTTGAGATAAGTGCTTTTGGCCGCTGATTGTGATGGGAGTTTCGTCCTAACGCAAAAATTATTCATGAATTATTATGATGTTATGAGACGTGAACATACCTTCAAAACAACGTTTTCCAGATATTCACCAAAATCAATGGCATTGACTGTGTTCTTAATGACTACCTCTCCCGTAACTTCCAACTGAAGGAACTCTGCATTAGCATCAATTTGTGTCATTCTGGCTGAATCCTTTAGGCCAATGTTTGGCAAAAATTTCTCTGCTTGGCCTTTAATTTTACCGGGATCAATCTATAATGACCAATATCTTCAACTTAAATTTTTTTTCTTTAATAAACTTACCTCGATGTTTTCAACAACTTCTAACTTTTCGAAAGTTAAATTTCCAGTAATACTTTGCTCACTCTGTAGATTGAAAATTTTTCTGAGATCTACGTTATTTAGTAACGTATCTCGAGTGTCCACATAGGAAGCATTGAGGTTTTTGAAACGTTTCTTTGCAGTTATATTAAGAGTTTCATCTAATGTCAAATCCACATACTCTTCAGGAAATATCATCTGATTTAGTTGCCCGTTGAGGTCAGCATTACGGTCAACATTCATGGCCTGCAATGAAGAATCTCACAATTATTTATCCCTGTTATCGACCCCATATGAAGATTTACTCCTGATATTGTTAAATCAGGAATGAGGCAAGGAACATTGGTTAAACAAAGGTTATTGAGAAATTGGTGAAAGTTTTTCGTATTAATTGAGTGAACAGTGACGTTCCCAGGAAGTCTTAAATTGGCATCTTCATCTGTGATGGAATCGTTGAAAATCATAGCTGAACCGTTGATGGGTTGGTTGTTTAAGATCTGAGTTTCGAAACTTCCTCTTGAGACGATATTTTCAAATTGGAGAGTGTCTGAAACAGTTTGAGAGATAGAACTAACTCCATAACGTTTCTTAAAATTTACCGCCCATGGAGCTATCAATGGTAATCCAGTCATCGATGATAGAGTCGTTCAGTAAATTGTCAGTTATCATGATGTTTTGCGTGGTAACCAAATTATCAAAACCGACATTGCCATCAATTACCACATTTTTTTCATTATCAATAAACACTAGATCTTCTTTGGCCACTCCGTTGACCTCCTGGAAGAACAGCTGTCGAACCGTCAAATCTTCAAACACCTTACGGCCAGAAATAGATTTATTTAAATTATCCTTCCTGAAAACTTACTACAGTGATTCATTGTTGAAATTTATTGAATTTATGTGATTTTACCTGACAATATCATTGATAATAGAATTTAATTCTTCATCTTCACTATGGACTTCATCAGCTAGCGCAGACCCCAAAACCTCAGTTGGACCATTGAAAATTATGGTATTAATACTATCTCCCGCAATCGCAGCCTTCAGTTCTTTGTATTTAGCATTCAATCTCGCAACTTCACTCTCAATTTCTTGCAGTTTATCATGTGTAGTATCGGACATAGTTCTCATCTCTGGAGAACTAAGAAGATTTGCATGCTTAAGCGATGGAGATTCGTTTGATCCATACTCTTTTGGATTTTTCAATTCAGCGAGCTGCCTATTTTGCTGGTCAATCATAGTCTAAAATGTGTAGAATTATTAGATTAGAATTATTTATTATTAAGATAGTAAAAATTGCAACCTGTAAAGCTTGCTTTAGGTCCATGTAGAAGTCTAAGTTTTTCTTGACGGGATGCTCCACTTTCCGAAAACCAACTTTCATATTGAATATGACAGAGCCGGTCTGATGATTCGGTACCACTAGCGCTATTTGGTCTTTAATGGCAATATAGGAACTGCCTACAGGAAAATTATATTTATTTTAAGATAATTGAAATTGTACTATCACCTAATATTCCTATGGTTGGATTGAATTCCGTGAAACATTCCAGGCTGCTATGCATTTCTCCGAAAAATTGACAAGATATATCCATATGTTCTTCAAATTTCTTTCCATTATACGTCACAATTTCCACGTCATTAGATTTATGCGAGTCATGATCTAACTTCCTCTGGAACATTAGCACAGTTTCATCTCTATAGGTGCTCACAGACATCGGCAACCACATCTGCAAACTCTCCAAGTTGGAATCGACAATCTCTCTCTTCACTAAACCATCCTCAGTGAACTCAAATATTCCGGCACCAAGACCACTCACAGCAACAAATGACTTTAGAACATCCTCGAAACATATCACCTGATCGATTTGAGGGCTCTTAAGCGTTGTGAATTGCACGAAATGATTGTTGGTGAGTTTGTAGATTTCCAAGATGTTTGAAGGAGAGTGAACGAAAGATAAAAAGAAATCTGAGCCTGCGGTGGAGAAACAAGAAGAACACGACGGTTGGGGCAAGTAGAGAGATTGGTAGAGCCATTGCTCTCGGGAGGCGATTTCGAACCCGTATATGACTGCAGAGTATGTTTGGTTTTTTTGCAGGTTCGCCAGCAGGAATTGATCCTGCTTCATTTTGAATGTGTGGAAGTGTGTTATAGTGTGTTCAAAGGGCCAAACCCATCCTTTATCCTGAAAATGGACGATGTGAAGCGGCAAAAGCACACTTGAGAGGTAGATTACCAGCGAGTTCTCAGATAGAGAGTACCAAACTAGACCCCGGTTTTGCGCCAGCGCAATCACCCAGACTTGATTATTGTCGTATTCGTGGAAAAACTCGATGCTGCGTATTGTTTCATTTAGGTCTGAAACATGGAATTTTAATTTTGTGCTTGGATAAATTCAGCTATGTCTGTTTAAAAAAGGCTTAAACCGCTCTTACCAAAAAACCTAAGCTCGTGACTTATTTGGTCGCTTCTAGGCTTGATAGTTGAGAATAAAACTGCTAACCTAGTGCCATTTAAGATACCACCAGTATACGAGGTATAACCAGTGTTCAGAGTCTTCCATTCTTTGACTGTAAGGTTCGATGGTAACACTGAGCTGGTGGTTACATTGGAAATGAAAATTTCTGAAATAAATGTGTTTACATTCTGTGGAACTATAGGTTTAAACTTATTTTTAGTTTTTCTTCATTCATCCTTTCTACACATCTATATTTTCTACGAGAAAAACGAAAGATTTTGATTATAGGGTTGTAGGTAAGGTAGATACGCACCTCCTCTTGAATTATGAGGTATTAAAAATTTTATAACGTACCTTCTCTGTTATAATTAACAAATTTGCTTTCGTAGAAATTCCACTCATCTTCGGATGAATTAATTATAAGGAATAACCGCCAGCAAATTAAAACGGACAACACGTTCTTTGTAGCAGACATCTTTCCCTTGAACTCTTAGCTGTTAAAGTACCCACTCATCAAAAACCGAGTATAATCAGATTTGTAGGTACACTAGTGAAAGCAAAAAAAGAGTGTTTAAAATGGTCTTTTTGTTGAGTTTTGTTCATTTTCTACATTTGTGTGGAAATGAGGAGCAAAGCGAAGGTTTAGATTCGATCAACCATACAAAATGCTGAATAGGCATGACAAATTACTTCAAAATGTATTTATTAAATCTAAACAATAACTTCAATTTCGAAGATTCTCTCTAGATTTGTATATTTTTATTCGATAGTTTAGAGATAGAAAAGGTTCCATTGTGATTCCGTATCATGTAACGGTTTCAGAACACGTCGGCTGCGAGTCCTCCACCACTTCAGGACATTTCAGATTATTAAGAAGTCACAAAACTCATTTAGTAGAATTCGCTTTACTCACAAGTCGGAAAAATATTCAATCGAGCAGGTAACTTCGGAAAGAATTCAAGATATTTTTGGGCCATTTGACCTTTTTACAAAATTTAAATCTCTTGGGGTGCTCCAAGTGAGCGAAGATCCAAAAATTCACCCTTACGTGAGTTGAATGGTTGTTGTCAATATTTGACAGCAAAATTTACGTTTATCGGTTCGTTCGAAAAAGGCATTGGAAGTAGATGGTCACTTTAATGGCTGTCCGACACAACAAATTGCTCATTAAGTTGCTTTAAGATGAAAAAAGTTGTTTTCTGCAAACACAAGTTTTCTATATCTTTACACTGTCTCATTTTCTTGAGCGATGCTGCGGAGACAAAATAAATTGTGTAATTGAGACCTAAGTTTGCCTCGGCATGGGTTGAAGTTCAGTGGGGTTCCCCAGTTCAGCATATTGCCGTTGCAGAAGTATCTCGTAATTTTTGTTTACAGATATATAAGGAAAAGGTGCATCACAGAAAGAAAATGAATTTTGTACGCTGCAGTTATTTCAACAATTTGCATCTTGTTTATTCTTATATTTGTGTTTAAATCAACTCTGACGAATCTCCAAAAGTCTGAGAGGTGGTCTCGCTTATCGTCAAATCTCCAAGTGTAACACCATAAAAAATTACTAATAACAAATTTCTACAAACTATTTAAGGAGCTCGATATTAGTAATAACGTGATAAGGGGCTGCAAGAAGTAGGAGATGTTTCAAGTCTTGCCATGCTTAGAGAATTCATATTAGTTTGGTTTCTGTGTAGAAATAGACCAAACAAGTGGTTTAATGAAAAAGGTCCAACATGATATGTTGTTAGTTTATGAAGAACACGTTAAATTTGACACATTTTCTTGCGGACTAGTTTCAAACATATTGGCTCGGTCATAAATTTTTAAATACGGATCTGGATTTTCTGTTTTGTTATTAAAGTACCGTTCATTTCCAATTCAATGCTCTATCACACGATTGCACGCTTCGATGTATCCTTGGAAAAGAGCCATCAAGCTTGTTCGTACGTTATGCTATCAAAAAACGTAATACCCCAAGCATAAATTTTGTTTAAGTTAGCCATAAATTATCCACAAGAATGCCTGATGATGCCCTTGTTTACAAAAAAAAACGTCAAAACTTACAGTTATATAAGAGATGTTTGAAATGGACATAAAGAGTACTTTTAAAATTCGACAAAAATCCAGGACCGTATTTAAAAATTAAATTTAATGCTACTATCCCAGAAACGTGAGTGTATGTTTACGTCACAACAAGTTAATGACTTTCGACATATGTAATTTTTCCCCAATAATTTGTAAATCAAATGAAATCGGGCAACGCCATTTCCCAATCTTAGTTCCCATTAAATGTTATAACTTTCTTCTTAGTCGAGAGACTTTCTAACTCCAACGGTTTAGAAGGATCGCAATGGAAAGCAATGGGAATTGGTTTATCCTATATGTATATAGACCAGGATAAGATGCGTTGATAATAAAGCAACAACATACTATTAAAAAATTCGTATAATTCCTTCTAGCACAAATGCTACCATCATAGCCTATGGTCCTCATTATTATTACGCAATGTAAAAAATTGTAAACATCCAAATCTAAGACACCATGTTACTTACTGAGACTCATTTGCCTTCATTATTTGTAATTGTATATGTTGAAGGTACAGAGTGAAGCAATTAAGGATGATAACCCTATTTGTGACATTCCGTTATTAGGCTGTTAATCACCTAGTAATTGAGCTTTAATTAGCCTCACCCTGTATATATTTATTGCGGTGCTATATTATAAATTACTACCAATTAACAAAATAGTTATATTTATGAAGCAATTGAATATAAATAAAAATATACTGTTGGTGGTCAAAAGTTGTATAAATAATAATTCTAAAAACGAAACCTGTACACAGAAGTTGAACTAAAAATCCTAAAAATCACACGTAAAAATACAGAAATTTTACAAAATTATACAAAAATACAAATATAAACATACGCTAACATAAGATTTGGGAAGGTCTATGTGGGGAACTCGAATCATTTCGTAGAGAACTGAACAATTTCATAGATTCCATCCAATCACAAGTGGCTTACGAATAATACTTGGATTTTCAGTACTAGTTCTCCGCAATTTACCGATAGTTTATCTCATTTCCAAACGGGAGCTTATAACTTAAAGTTATGGATAAAAATTTTTGCCAAACGACAAACAATTTTTTTATTTCGTCTCATTGAAAATGTAACAAAACCTAAAACAAGCCCCCATCATCTAGTTCCCAACAATATCTATTCAGTCACACCCTTATTGAATTCTTCCAGTGCTCACGTTAATAACAACTCTTTCTCTACTGTCTTCCCGATTAACACTATTCCTCCTAGGAGGAGAGTTTCCGGGATGAATTCGACTCTTCTTACTCCTCTTAAATTTGGCGACGTCTTCTCCGAACACGTCTCCCGTACGAAGAGCTGAAATCAGATCGTCGAACTCTCCTGCTTTCGAGGAATCTCCGTTCTTAAGGGTGATGTTCTTGTTTATGGCTGATAGAATTCCTTCTGCAAGGAAATTTTGTATGTATATTTAAACATTCGACTTACAATTTTAGAAATATTTTACCTCGACTATGTTTTCGTTCTAAAGTAAGCTTTTTCAGTTGCTCTTCTTGTTTAGCCCTTTTCTCCTCTTCCTCTTGTCTCTTTTTCATGTTTTCATTGTCCTGCTTTGCCTCCATGAAGGCGGTCAAGAAAGTATCAAACACTCCGAAAAATTCATCGGGCTGCGCGTTTGAGGCTTCTTCACCGAATAGACGAACCGCCCTTTCAAACCGTGTCTGTAAGGAATGGATTCAAGTTAGTGTCTTGAGTTAATCTCATTGTTCAAGCAACTGCAGTAGAGAAAAAATAGAGATTGGGATGTATGTAAAAGATGGTTAAATTACTCGCACAGAAGATGTCTATTTCTAGATTAAATTGACGAAGTGTGCATATAAATAGATATTTGGGCTCAAATTTTATATTGACATAAACAGAAAGTTGCAGAAACGGTCAACCTCACCTTCATGTCTTGGTACTGATCTTCGACCTCTGCAAGTCTACAAGTGGCCGTAGCCTGGAACTCCCTCATTACAGGAACGAATTTATCATTGGCTAACGGGCTTTGACTTCTATGGAACTCTATTTCCCTGGTAACATCCTTGAGTCCTGCCCTGAGTTGAGCCATATCCTTGCTCAGTTCTCCCAACGACACTTTGGCCGCAATCCTCACGTGAGGAACATCCTCATCTAGCCGCAAAATGTCCTTAAACTATGTACCAAGCTTAGTTATTGCCTCATACATTGTAAGTTCGCTAGTTTACCTTCTTTTGTAAGATTTGCACCAAGTAATGGAGCAAAGTAGTCCCTTTGGCAGAACTGCTCTTAGTGTCAGCTAGCCGGTTCAGGGAAGCCAGTCTAAATCCGGAAGCATTGCCTCTAGCCCCCCGATTCATGTAATTTCCCAAAGCCAAGACGATTTCCAAAAGCCGTCTAAGTCTTCTAGATCTGGATACTTCTCTTGAAGCTTCCATAACACTAGTTATCCTTGGAAGAATCTCATTTAGAGTGACTTGGAAGCGCTTTTTGTAGTGCAAACTACGCAGCCTTTGCTCATAGTGAGGAACTCTACAAATACAGTTTATGAGTTCTCTGGAAGGAATTGATTTTTGATTAAGTATTACTTGGAAATTTCGTACAAAAATCTATCAGCTCGAGCTAGAGAGTCAATTTCGTCGCTATGCTCTTCCAGTAAACCGCACTCCTCAGGGGTTGGAGTAAATTTCAACAGCTGCTCTACCATATCGATGGGTAGGTTCTCCTTACTGTCCATACTGAGAATGGTCTTGATGATGTCTTCGTCCGACATCTTCAGCTTGGAAAGTAGGATTGTGCAGTTTTGTGCTCGTCGACTATCGATCACCGAAAGGATTTTAGTCTTGTTTTTGCCAAGTTGACGGAGATCTTCTATTGAACCGTCATTCTGGAATTTGTTCACATTTACGTGGATTCATATTCATCATTGGTACCTACCGCTACTCCATTTTTCTGGTAAGCGCAGAATAGTCTGTCAATACAGTCCAACTCCATGGTGTTGTACAATTTGGTGTCGTCTAGTTCACTCCAAATCGTCCCGGTGAGTTTGATGTCGGGGATTTTCGACCAATTGAAGGATTTCAAGGGGTTTGAGGGTTGTGGAACGTTCTTCTTTACCACCTCCACCTACAATACAACAAATCTATTAAAAGAAACGAGTTAGGATTGAAATTACCTTTAAGGGTTCAGCAGGAGCCAAGCCCGTAAGTGGGAGAGGAGGTGCCAACTGGCCTGGAGGTGGAGGAGGCGGTGCCAGAGGCGGTGGAGGTGGCGGTACCACTACTGGTGATTCTTTTTTGAGGTCGCCTGAAGGATTAATGTCTACGATGGTCTTGTTTAAACCTATGGCTTTGGTATCGTCTGGAATGCTTCCGGAATTAACTAAGCGTTCTGAAATACATTTCGAAATTTTTAAAATTTGGAAAGGGTTGCAGATATCGTACTTGCCTAATCTGAACCTTTCTCCTCGTTCGCAGTTCACTTGCCGATCTAATTCTGCAGCCTTATATTCCATTTCGTTGAGCTTTTGCCTTGTTTCTATGTGAAGTGCTGTTTCTTTCTCTAATCTCTCTTTTACCCTGAAAAATGTTTATAAGTTGCATTCGTTTCCAAACAGCAAAATTTCAAATCAAATTCTTAATTAAATATCTTCCATGGCCCTATATCAATTTCGATTGAGCAGCATTTCCGCTTTTAATCGGTTTTTTCTCTCAAAAGAAAAGCCTGTTTAATTAACATTTTCTAGAATCGCAGCATTGGTTCGTAAGATATTTGATTTTGAATTTGACCTATATTTTTCGTCATTTTTAAATCGATCAACTATGGTGAACTGCAAGAGTAAAAACTTACCTAGACAAACTCGACTCAATGTCCTCTTTCTCCTGAGTTCTTTGGTCTAACTCTTGCTCCTTCTTAGCAAGCCTGACAGACATATCAGAATTCTCCTTCTCCAATTCTTCCGCCTTTTTTCGGGCAGCCACCAGCTCCTCTTCTTTCGCTAACAAGTGTACCAAGTCCTTGACGTTGATATTCAAAGGTGACACGTCTGGGTCTTTCTGGCCTAAAATTTCGCAAATAATTACACTGAACCGTCGAAGTTACCGTAACCAACCGTTCTCATCGCTATGCTGCAAAATGATCTGCTGCACTATACGATCAAATAGCAGCCAATGCTGCGGATGCGATCCATAGTCCAGAGGTAAAAGCAAGCAATGCTCAAGCATTGACAGTAAATGAGGGTAAGCAGCAGTATGGCTCAACTTCCTCCTGATCAAATCGAACATGGCAGTGGCACTTTTGGTGTCGACGTGCTCCTGCTCAAACTTCCTCGAAAGTTCCTTCTCGTCCTCATTTCGAACCATCTCGAAAAAATCCAGATGTCGATCCAAGGTCTCGTTTTCGTGCAATCGTAACTTATCAATGACCGGCTGAATTCCCAGCAACAGGAATTCATATCTTAAATGTAGTCTAAACTCAAGATTTTCTTGGCCGAGGCCATAATTGAGAACAGCGTTGACAAAGGACATTATGGCGGTCTTCAAGTTAACTTCATCTCTGTAGATACCGGTAGACCTGTCTAGGTCATTGATGATGCCCTGGAATCGCGCCCTCTCGAATGCAAATTTTTGGTAGTGGTGCATGGCGTCCAGAACCTTCTTGTGTCCGCCTGGAACGAGGCATACCGCACCCAAAATCTCAAGAACCGCAATTTTGGTTTTGATGTTTTCGGTGCTCAGAGATTGGGCGATTGTGTTGATGCTCGTTGGGTGGGCAAGCACGTGTGCTCTACCCGTCTGCGGTGTTCAAAATTCGAGAAATTTTAGAATTTTTTAAATGCAGCAAATTTACGGTGTTAAGCTCGTTAATCATATGATATTCCTAATTGGAAATTAATGTTATAAAATAAAATAGTGATAAAAATGTGATGAGCCCTCCCAGTACGCCTCAGGATTCGATGAAGCTTTGATCGTAAATTTTAAAATTGATCTTTATAATTTTCGTCATAAAATTGTGTTCGATACTTCATTGAGTTGAATCCAATAACGTTATATGCGACATTTATGGTGGAAAATCAGTAGCGTAGAGTAAAGAGTATTCGGAAAATTTGATTTTTTAAAAGAATTTATAGCAGTGGCAGAACATGAATGGCGAAGCACAATGGATTTTATCGTCGGAAATTTTCAGAACGAGCGAAAATTTTGAAAATTAAAAAAAGAGGTTTGAATTCGAAGAATGTGCCCCATTACTGGAAGGGTCAGTCGACGTCTCCTAGATACGTACCGAGTTGTTCATTAGAGCTTTGACACAGCCGATAATACTAGTATGGATGGAACTTTGGGCTGTAGAGTAGTCCATCGCCGACAGGTAGTCCAAAAGAACTTGTAAGCCTTCCAGTTCGATAAACTTAATGACGAAACTGTGCGTCGATGTTCTAAGGGCGGTTTTCAGTGCGTCTATTTGCTTCGTTTTTAGTCGGATTTCTTCCTCTTCAATATATGGCTCTAGGTATTTTTCCTAACAGCGAAATCGTCATTACGTCATTATCAATGGAAAACGTGAAATCATCCTTACAGTGGTTAGGGATTTCAGTCTTTCAATGTAGTCTTCAGGGGCTGTCGTGTGGTCTGTCGTATCCTCTCCACCCTTCTGAGAGCAATAGATCTGCCACTTTTTTTGAGAAGGGAGGCTCAACATGGCGGCTTTGTTCGGGGCGGTTAGATCTAGTTCGTCCTAAAATGAGGAATTTAAAGCTATTTTCTCGGACTTGAATATCAAATAGAAATTTCTTCTTTAATTTCTAGGAATAAAGTGTCACCTCTTCTTCAAATGCATAAACGTACAGTAGGTATTTGCAGTATGTACAGGGCTAATGTTCATAATTTGACAAGTTATTGAGATTTTATTGATGAACATAAGAGAGTTTCTTATGTAAAAGTTTTATGTTTCGACGAATATTCTCATGGTATGATGGTACAAAACCAAAGAAGATCGGAACCCGAAAAAATCAATCACAGTTAAGTTTCTTTTAACGGGACCCCGTATATATTGACGCAAATTTGGTTTTCGTCAAATTTTTTGTTCCAAAATATATTAAAAAAATATATAATATGTCAAGGTTAGCCCCAGCAGTTTTCGATATATTCGAATAGAGAAGACGGGATGCGCCTCCACGGCTCTATGACAAACGGATCCGAAGCAGCCATAAACGACATAGGTTAAAATGCTTTTAACCCTTAAAATGGAATAAAAACTTGTCAGCATTAACGCCATATTGACTTATGGTGAAAGTTAAACGTTCAAAATATTCACGTTAACAAAATAAGAAGAAAAATAAATAATGTTTAATGCGACCGCCATTATTGTCCATATACCGCATCCATATATCCGCGTTAAGTTTCAAAATCCTATTTGTTATAAAATTGTAATTTAGTTAATTTAAATTTTCTACGCGCTCTTCAATTTCATCTCTAATTTCATTTAGTCTGCGTCAGCATCGTTGTCAATTCGAGTTTTCAAGTATCCCCACGAACGCTGTCGATCGGAGTAAGATCTGGCCTGTTTGGAGGCCAATGGTTCCTGCTTTGCCTATCCGCACTTCACATCTATTGTTTAAATAATTTCTTACTTCTGCTATATCGCGCAATGGCGCCTCGCAACTTTGATTAATCTGTTGAGGTGCTGATGTTCATTCGTTTTTCCTAAGATCGTATCATGAAACTATTCCATAAATAAAATTTTCGTACAAACAACTTTTTCGAACAAGTGGAGTAATAGAATAGGAATAGTAAGTGGAGGGAAAACAGAGGACTTGAGTCATAGAAGAGAATAGACACGTATCTCCGAAGGAGAATATCTCATTTCCTTCCTCGTTACGTAAAAAATTCAGTGTATTTATTTCACTCTACATAAATGACTTGGATGATGTATCGATGTACCAAACGCTATTCACATAAACAATGAAAGCCTTGATAAGGAAAGTAACTGAAGAAAGTATACTTCATGGCCAGGCCCAAATTTTTGATTATTACAACTGACGTGGCACCATAAGGAGATTTTTCTCGCATGTTTTGTAATCCGATCAGCATCGGCAAACCAAATGAATGACGAATTCTTCACGGTTGGACTTCGACTTTCACACCGCGTGTTGAGATTTTCGATCATCGTTTTGAATGTAATGAATCAAATATTTGACACGAGTGTTAAATCATCTAAGATGCGTAAACAAGATTTGTATTGGCATTCTTAACGTACCCCACTTTCGACCAAAATACGTACGGCTCGTAAACGAATATCTTCGAGATATTCGCAATTCTTAGAAGTTTTTATTTTCGTTCAGATCAAGCTCAAAGTTCCAGGTTATACAGGGTGTCCGGAAATAACGTTGAAATATTGCAGGGGGTGATTCTAGAGGTTAAAATAATAATAAAAAAGTTCTTATAAACATATCCCAAAAAATGCTTCTTAACGGAGCTAGAACCCTTTAAAGGAGGACCTCTGAAGATGTTTTTTCGCAATATTTTCGAAACGGTTCGCATTAAAATTATGAAATTCGGTATACGGACAACGTTCTTTGTTTTAATAATTGCAAACTTTAGTCAAGAGCGTCCCATACAGGAGGCCTAGTACGTAAATCTTGCCTTAACTTTTTTGTTAGTGACAATTGTTTATTTTTCAATTTTAATTACTGGTTCGCAAGTATTTGTCAGTAAAAATGCTTCTCTTATTTCGTCTCGTTAGGATGAACCGTTTTCCAGAAAAATTGATTTAAATAGATCCATACGCAATTACAGGGATGTAGAAATGTATATGCATATGTATAGTGTCTTTCAGTTTTTTGGAGCTGCAATAAATTATCGAGATTTTTATTATGCATAAATGCAGTTTTCTTGATAAACTTGTTTAGTTCCTCATTTTTTAAAACTATGTTATATCAGGTACTAGCGGCATCTACCTACTATGTGCATTAAGATACTTTTCTATGTCCATGTAATCGCGCATCGATTTATGAAAATTCATTTTTCTGGGACACGGTCAATAAAGACACGACGGAGAGTCGGGTTTGTATTTGGTGTATGTGGCACCTACTAACGTCTCGATTTTGAATTCGAAAAGCAATCATTCTGATTTCGCCGCCAGGATTATTCTACGGACAAATTAAATGGAATTAAAAATGTCTTCTCGAACGAAAGAAAAAAAAGAGAAGGGAAAAAAATGATAAAGAAGCAAATTAAGGAAAAAGAGAAAAGAAAAAAAAGAGAAGGGAAAAAAATGATAAAGAAACAAATTAAGAAAAAAGAGAAAAGAAAAAAAAGAGAAGGGAAAAAATGATAAAGAAGCAAATTAAGAAAAAAGAGAAAAGAAAAAAAAGAGAAGGGAAAAAAATGATAAAGAAGCAAATTAAGAAAAAAGAGAAAAGAAAAAAAAGAGAAGGGAAAAAAATGATAAAGAAACAAATTAAGAAAAAAGAGAAAAGAAAAAAAAGAGAAGGGAAAAAAATGATAAAGAAACAAATGAAGAAAAAAGAGAAAAGAAAAAAAAGAGAAGGGAAAAAAATGATAAAGAAACAAATTAAGAAAAAAGAGAAAAGAAAAAAAAGAGAAGGGAAAAAATGATAAAGAAGCAAATTAAGAAAAAAGAGAAAAGAAAAAAAGAGAAGGGAAAAAAATGATAAAGAAGCAAATTAAGAAAAAAGAGAAAAGAAAAAAAGAGAAGGGAAAAAAATGATAAAGAAACAAATGAAGAAAAAAGAGAAAAGAAAAAAAAGAGAAGGGAAAAAAATGATAAAGAAGCAAATTAAGAAAAAAGAGAAAAGAAAAAAAAGAGAAGGGAAAAAAATGATAAAGAAACAAATGAAGAAAAAAGAGAAAAGAAAAAAAGAGAAGGGAAAAAAATGATAAAGAAACAAATGAAGAAAAAAGAGAAAAGAAAAAAAAGAGAAGGGAAAAAAATGATAAAGAAACAAATGAAGAAAAAAGAGAAAAGAAAAAAAGAGAAGGGAAAAAAATGATAAAGAAACAAATGAAGAAAAAAGAGAAAAGAAAAAAAAGAGAAGGGAAAAAAATGATAAAGAAGCAAATGAAGAAAATAGAGAAAAGAAAAAAAAGAGAAGGGAAAAAAATGATAAAGAAATAAATTAAGAAAAAAGAGAAAAGAAAAAAAAGAGAAGGGAAAAAAATGATAAAGAAACAAATGAAGAAAAAAGAGAAAAGAAAAAAAAGAGAAGGGAAAAAAATGATAAAGAAACAAATGAAGAAAAAAGAGAAAAGAAAAAAAGAGAAGGGAAAAAAATGATAAAGAAACAAATGAAGAAAAAAGAGAAAAGAAAAAAAAGAGAAGGGAAAAAAATGATAAAGAAACAAATGAAGAAAAAAGAGAAAAGAAAAAAAGAGAAGGGAAAAAAATGATAAAGAAACAAATGAAGAAAAAAGAGAAAAGAAAAAAAAGAGAAGGGAAAAAAATGATAAAGAAGCAAATGAAGAAAAAAGAGAAAAGAAAAAAAAGAGAAGGGAAAAAAATGATAAAGAAGCAAATGAAGAAAAAAGAGAAAAGAAAAAAAAGAGAAGGGAAAAAAATGATAAAGAAGCAAATGAAGAAAAGAAAGAAAGAAAAAAAGAAACAAATGGAGGAAAAAAAAGAAAAGAAAAAGAAAGAAACAAATGAAGGAAAAAAAGGAAAAAAGAAGGAAAAAGGGAAAACAAAGAAACAAATAAAGAAAAAAAGAAAGAAGAAAAAAAGGAAAGAAAGGAAAAGAAACAAAAAATGAAGAAAAAATTAACATTAAAAAAGTAAAGTCACGTTCCGGGTATAAACAATTATAACTCGAAACATCTAACCAAAGTGAAAAAATTATTATTTCACGACTTCTTTATTTTTGCTTCTTTTTTCCTTCTTTTGCGTCTCTTTTTTATTTTCTTTTTTTTCTTTATATGTTTCTTTATTTTACTGAAAAATACTTGCAAATCAGTAATTTGATTTCAAAAATAAAGGATTGTCACACACAAAAAAGTTAAGACAAGATTTACGTAAGAGACCCCCTGTATGGGACGGTTTTGACTAAAATTTGCAATTATTAAAACAAAGAAAGTTGTCCGTATACCTAATTTCATAATTTTAATGCGAACCGTTTCGAAAATATTGCGAAAAAAACATCTCCGGAGGTCCTCCTTTAAAGGGTTCTAGTTCCGTTAAGAAGTATTTTTTGGGATATATTTATAAGAACTTTTTTAAATCATTTCAATTCTAGAATCACCTCCTAAAATATTTCAACGTTATTTCTGGACAAACTGTATAAGAAATGTTTCAAAAAATACCATTTTATATACTATAGTAGGAGAAAATATGGACGTAAAAGTGCCATAAGAGGTTAGGAGGGCAAGAGGTCGATTTAACTTAACATACTTGAAAATGGTTTAATTTCGCGCTAGAAAGGTATTAATTCTATAGGGATCCCGGGGGACTTTCGCAGATTTCGATATTATGGAACTTTTTTAGACTCTACAACTTCACCTTCATTTTTAAAGTATCCCCCAAGTGGATTTTTGCTGAGATTTTCTTGAAATTTCCTAAAAGAGATTTTCGCATAATTTTGGCAATTTATGAACTTTGCAATGTTGATTTTTGCAGGTTTTTGTTTTGGGATATTTCAATCAAATCAACTAGTTCAAACACAACAAGCAATCATAAGGATTTACCGAGTCTTAGAAATTGCCTTTGGATTTTCTAGGAGAGATCTAAACATTTTCAGGGTTTCCAAGATTTCATCCCCTTTGCAGAGATTTTCTACTCCATTTCATGGCAATTTGGGGCGATTTGGTTTTCGCATGTTTGTTTGGGGAAATTTTCAGTTGATTGTCAGTCATTGATAGAGTTTAAGTGATCTATTGGTACATTTGGGGATTGTCGATGATCTTGCGTAAGCTTCATATGGTTTTTACGTGCGCGTAGCAACTTGCGCGAGTCCAACAGCTATTTCCACTTATTCCTTTATGTTTTTTTAAAGGATTTTTTGAAGCTTATCCGATTATGATGGAAGTTCTATGAACTTCATTGCGTCATTTATTTCAGTTGACGCGAAAACAAAAGGCAGAAGAAGATGCTACAAGTAAGGAAATTCTAAACGAGGCAGCTGCCTTTCCACCATCTGTACGATCAAGTTTCTTCGACTTTTCGCGAGAGTTTCTAAAACACACAGGTAACATTAATTAAGTTATATCCCTCTGAGTGCTTTTACCTCGTAAATTCTATGGCCCATGGAACAGCTCGTTCTCTCCATCTCAAATAAATACTTTGAGATGATTATCTATCGTATTTCCTGCAGCAATTGTCGAACACCAATTTTCATTCCCATGAATCACATGAGAGCTAATCGGGATTTAAAAGCATGCGATCAATAATCGAAAGGCGCTATTATCGAAAACTATTCCTAACTGCCGGTAAATCAATATAAACGATGCTCGCAACGATCTAGATAGTTGAAGAATCTCTTTGTTCTTGGACGGGAAGAAATGAGGAAAGATTATCTAATGTTTTTCTTGGCCAATGAACGTCAAGCACCTGCTACCACCAATAATAATTATTATTACAATTAAATTGCATAATGCACAGGCCGAGGTAACGGATTAGATGATCTGTTGTTACGTTGCTAGTTCCAGTATTGATTTAGATCTTGAAAGTCGTTAACCTTGTTGGGTAAGAAGACGTATCAATTTTGGAACAGTTCCTCGTTTTAATTAGCCATTCACATATTTTTGTTAATAATAGCGCTTTTACCGACCTTGGACAATGTGGAAGACGCGACTGATAACGATGAGTTTTCCCACTTCCAAGGAACTACACTTGGTGCACAAATTAACGCAGGATTACAACTTCGTTCGATTTTAAAACCGGATTTCTTGCTAGTCAATCACCCGATTTGAATACATCTAAGTTTCCATTTAACTGTAGGTTAGGAGGAAAGATTTTTAAATGTGGCGATCTACAAGCGTCCACTAAAAATGTTTTCAAGACGGCAGCGTTTTCAGTTTTACCAGGCGTCGACCTGCTTGGTTTAGACGAAACACCCCCTACATTGCCGAGTCTTTTGAATTGTCCTTAAAATCTCAGAACATTCTGCGATATCGATTGCCGCTGATTTTGCCCCTTCGAGGGCTGCAACGGGACACATGAAGGTTCAGAAAGTCGAGGGATTCTGCGTAATGGCTGTCAGACATAGAAAATGCCTTCGGTAGTGTGGAACAATCTTCAATTCATCCTTGTTATTATTCGTTTTCGAAGAGAATAACAATGGGTGAAAAAGAGAAGTCAAAATCTCGAAGAAACTTACGTCCGTGAATTGAGGGTGTTGGATTCTGTTTTCTTCGAGAAGATGGAACCAGTCACTCCGCAAGATTGAGCACGTACAGTTTACGAGATAATTTTCCAAATTATCGTCTCAACGAACATAATTGCTCAGCTAGCGAGACTGAAGTATGTTTCGATTTCGCATTACTTTCCATGGAGATATATTTAAAAAATAAATTGTTTAACAAATAGATTTAAATATGTAAATGTGCATATACATATATATATATATATATATATATATATATATATATATATATATATATATATATATATGTATATATGTATATACAGTGCGCGGCAATTAAGTGGAACAAATTCAATCAGAAATCGGGGGTTTGTTTTTTGGAAAAACATTCGGACCCGTCGATTTTTATCTTTTCTTGCGATTTTTTTAATGGTAAATTTATGTCTACAGGGTGACCCAAAAAAAGTTGCGACCACTACTTCGTTTTTTTAAATGGAAACGCCCATTTTTTGTTTTATTTTTGAATTCCCCTTCAAATTTTACGCATGTTCCGTTTTAAAACGTATTTATACAGGGTAACTGAGAAAATGCTACGATAAAGAACTTCATTTCTTCAAATGGAATTACGAGCTTTCTATTGGGGATATATATGGGACGTTTTTAATGAAAAAAAACGTACGCCACTGACTTTTTAATGGGAACAATTTTTTTTGTTATTCCATCGATCTTTGATGAAAAAGCCTCCTGGTGTTTTGTCTCTCAAGTGGCCGTTGCAAGGTAAAAGAAAGATGTTCTCGTTCTTGCGCCCACCAAAAACCCGGTATAGGTTTCCAAGTGCGATTTTTTCAATCGTTCTTTGGGAGAAATTAACTTGATTTTCTTCTGGTGGAGGTGGAGGACATGAAGGTAAACATTGTTTCGTCGGACACGATTTTGACTAGAACTAAGGCTCGTACGATGGTAAAATGTGCTATACTCTGGTGATTTACGTAAATGCACATACACCCAAATAAAATAAATAGAAAACAAACTATAAATATCTGACGAGAATTTTCCAACATTTCGGCCATTTTCCCCAATACGTACTTGTTCCAAACCGTTTTCGAAAAATTCAAAAAAATTAGAAAAACAACGCCCTAGTACCTTGGAAACGACGCGATTTCGGACCTAACTTTGTCCGATCTAAATGTTTGTCTTCGTGAGCTCCACACCCCCGGAAAGGTCGTCAGTATGTTCATACAACGCCCTGCATGTAATAACTTTAGCTTGGATGTACATAAGTAATATATGAACAACGATAAACTGAACGAAGACGAACGCAGGGAACGATGAAGAGGTGAACGGCAATCCGTGGTTACCCGGAGGGTGCCGGCAAGGTTGAAAAACCGAAAATCTATCCTTTATTAGCCCGGAAGTTCGACACCAGCAAAGTGTATGCCTGTCGTTCTTTTTCGTCCTTAATGGAGCAACCCGAGGTATAAGCGCTTAAATATCAAATTCCAGAATAACAACCTCAAAAAGGATTAAAAAATCGTTGCTTCTACGTAGAGGAAACTACCATCATAACCATGGCAATATATCCAAATGCCACATTAAAAAATAATTTATAACCTATTAGATAGTTCTCATGAGCATTAAATCACGCAAAAAGTAATAATGACTGAGGCACAAAAACCGATCGCCTCAAACATCTGTCGTCGCCATATTTACGCTACTCACCTCTGGGTACTGCAATACGCGGAAATTATTTAGTACGCGACTATGCAAGAATCTTTCTAATTTGCCATTAACATATCGCCATATGGCGTTTATGCTTCACACGGATTCTTTTGTCCACTTTGAAGGCATTTCTAAAATTTTCTTCATTTTTCCATTATTATTATTATTATTATTATTATTATTATTATTATTTCAATTTCCACGTGGGCACTCGCGGTGCGGCAATTCGAATCGCGATCATTAATTCTGTTCGTTAATACTCACCACAAGTTCGGCGAACTTGACGTCAAGCTCCTCCTGGCAAGGCATCGGTTGGGTGGGGGTGATCGCCTGGAGTTTTCCGGTGTTTTCCACGATGTAGGTGATTTCTGGTGGCTCATCGTCCTGCAAGCGAATCAAGATCAAGTTCCTTCGGACGGACAATCGCAAATTGATATGGATTGAAATTCTCCGTTATTTTGCTTTTGACCAACGCCGCACGTTAAAGTCCGTTATAGATGGGCGATGAGTGTGGAAATTGGTAGCCGTCTCGTCACAGTTCATAAATATTTCTCAAATTAATTTAAATAAAAAGCAAATACTAGATATCCATTAGATCTAATAATAACCGCAATAAAAAAATTTCTCCGCTGATTAAGCCGGCAGGAATGCTATTTGAATACTAATAGCCAATAGCACCTTTTGTTTATTGTTCGTTTTTTAATTAAAAAAGGTTCGGCTGAAATGATATGGGCGTTCTTTCTCACCTCATTGTATCCGACATTCTTTCCCCAATAACCTTCGTCTTACTTCATCTCCCTCCAAGGTCGGAACACGCAACTTCTCATCCAAATTTGATTATTTTTCCAATTCCAAACACACGACGCCTCACACGACCACACAATCATCTCAGGACTAATCTACGTCCGCGTGCGTGTTTCCAAGACCAAGATGGACCATCGTAAATTAAATATTAAATTAATTATTTCACATATTATTATAACTGTAAACGTTAAGCCAATTTTTAATGCTTATTTGGATAATAGAATTTCGACAAATTGTTCAAATGTACCTTACGGGGCCCCGCTAATGAGGTAAAAGTGAAACTATCGCGGTTGCTGGTCTCAGAAGAGCTGGAGGTGTCAATTGGCTATACAGGGTGTCTGTTAAACGCTGGCATCGACTTTAAGGGATGATTTGTTGTCCGTTTCGCGGAGGAACCGTCCTAACAAACGCGTGTCCTGTCCAGCTTCGTTTTCGCGATGCAAGGGTGTCAAAGTCCTATCTTTTTTCTTTCAGTTTTTCGTAAACATTTTTGAACCCACGAGCAGTGTCTCGACGAAATTCGGGCGTTCTCCGAGACGAGAAATCGAAATGTGACATCGGTTTTATCGCATTATGTAGGGGGCGCCATCTGCAGTAACGTTTTTGAGTTAAATTTGCCCTAACGTTTTCAAGACCCTGTATTTGAACTTCTAATAGATTACGTCTTGATCTCGCGCCAATTTTAAACAAAACAGGGTACTTGTTCCGAAGCTTTTAGAGCAACGGTTTTCGAGATATCGACGATTAAAATTTTCTTTGCACGGCACTTCACCAAAACACTAATTGATCAATAAAGATTGAATACTGCCCCCCCGCAATTTGCGGCAAAACCGATATCGTACATGAATTTCTCATCTCAGAAAACCGCTGAAAACTGAATTTCACTGAAATGTTGCCCTTAAGTCCGCAAATACTTATGAAAAACCGAAAAACGAATTTCGACGCCCTGTATCACGAAAACGAGGCGGGATAGGACATACGTTTATTATGACTTTTTTTCATAAAATGCGACAAGGAATTACCCCTTGAAATTAATGCCATCATTTAGTAGACACCCTGTATATTACTCAAGCGGCGATTTTCACGTTTCGATTGCACTCAGCAAATATTTTATACATAATAGTATGCAAAGCCTTTGACCTACATTTTGTGGTGAAATAAGTTAATTTCCTATTAATTTACAATCATGGAAAGGCTTATCGTGCGCAAACACCTCGAGCTTTACTCGTAGCAGTATCATTCCCAACGGGCCTCAACGAAAACATTAACGTAACTGCTCGAGGTGGTGTCCATTTTGGAACTTGAAAAAAGAAACGATTAAAGGCGTCCATAGATGTTTAGTGCATCCGCACAGGGTTTCCATAGCGAAATTTTGAATCCATTTCTAAATCTTTAGCGCAGATTTAAGCTCGAGCAGCTTTTTGGACGGTTTAACGCCATCTATGGTAGAGTGCACTAAATTTGATCACTTTTCCGAGCTTTAAATGAATCTTATTGAAGATGAGTTTCAAGCAGTCCTCGCAATCCCGAGCTGAGGGTGGCCGTTTCCAGTGCTTCGGCACCTCGCTTTGAGATCTTTCCCAGGAGCTTTTAAATTGATCTTCCGAGTCGATCACACTTTTAAGTCTTTCTCGTGCGATTCCATCACTGAGCAACTGTCACTGTAATTTTTTCGCTAATTGCATCGCTTAAACGGAGAGTTTATTAACACAAGGGGGAAATATTCGTTAATATTTGCCCGCTGAAGATCTTCTAAGGAAAGTGATCACTTTGATTTCCCCAAGTGTCTCGAGGATCATTGAACATTTATTTCCAACTCATCACGGGACTTTTAAAAGATTTTTTTAAGTATTGACTCGGTTAGGTATTTTAATCGCAGATTTGAGATCAAATTAAAGGAGTGAACTGAGCACATAACCCTCGGAAGAAGTTTCTGGGCGACCAGTACTAAAGAAACGTCGCAATAGATTATTCTCAAAGGTTTTTAATAACAACTCAATTTAATGCTTGAGAACCCGTCAGAAAAGTAACTTTCGGACGAATTGAGTTACTTTGAGATGACTAACGCCAATCTGGATGAGTGAGTTCGGCCCTCGCTGGGGAGTAAGAGAGAGTGGACGACTCGGTCTCTAAACCATATTCGTTCTTTCCCTGAATTCCTTCGTTATAAAGTGATTTAAAGATTATGAATTTGACGAGTTTCGTTGTCGTCAAGTTTTAAAGTTCAAATCCTGAAAATCATCTACTGAGAAACTTTTTCCAACAGTGGATTTTTAAAGATCGGAGGACCGGCACACTACAAGGAGGAACCGTGGAAGTTTCGAGGACATCTGACGATCAAAAAAACCTTTTTTTAGCTGAAGCTTCGGCTAGAGGGCGCACTAGAGGAGGAAGAACACAAGAAATCTGCAGATTGACCTCCGGAGAAAAAGTTCTGTCGTCTCGTCTGACGTCAACGTCCCAATGGAAACGGACGTTTTTACACGTGCACTCACGGAGTCAACAACGCGACAAGAAATTGACATTTTCACGGACTGCATCAACACGTTGAATAGAAGATTTTTATCAATGTGTTGCGCACAGTTTGCGGCAATAACTAGGTAAATGTGTCCATGGAGATTGATGAACTTAAAAGGAAATTGCGAGCATTCGAAAAAAATGATTAGAAATCCTTAGTAAAGTTCAAGTTTATGTACGCGTGAGCAAATAAGCTTTTAAGGTTTATGTGCTATGCAAATCACCTGTCTAAATGCGTGTATGTATATGTAGCAAAAGGTAAAAGTGCCTACTGACAAGCGAACCATGGAGAAAGTAATAGTAAATATAGCGGTTAACCACGTCCGAGATAATCATCATGGATGGAAAAATGCGATTTTCCACCCACATGCCCGATTATCCTTTGATCTTAACCTGAAATTTTGTTGTAATAGACCGTTTCTCTTCATCATCGAAGTGGCATTTTTCCATTTAGCCATAAGCGAATAATGAAGGATTGTTAGTCGATCGGTAACCTTCAGCACGGCAGGAAAATAAACAATTCACATAGATTGGTGATTGATTTCTGAAATTGGTCATAGGAATTGAGAAGCACATTAACATCCACCTGATATCTGCGGGACTAAGAGGAGTAAAGAGTTCGATCCTCCATAACAAAGACAGACATGAAATATGTGTAAAGAGTGTCGGCTTTTTGACCTTCAGCATGGACCTCTCGGTCATTCCAAGCGATACGAGGTCGGTTGAAGTGGGGCAAAGTTGAGCAACTTAATGCTCATTTAAGACGCGCTTTAAGACCGGAAAATGTTCGAGTTCTTTCGGAGGTGCCCACAAAAACCCAAATTCTTGAAAACTTTTTTTTTAAATAAACTTTCTTAATAGTTATCGTTAACACTGCCAGAGCTTCACATGTCCGCGATGAGTTGTTTTTACGTTGGCTAAGAATTTTCCTTTCGGTTTTTCGCGGATATCTCTGGATTTTTTCCAAACACGACGCAGGTCCCAAGCGAGCAACAAACTGCGCAGGTTTGTCTTAATTCTACTGGCTCCACGATTGGGCTCGAACGACACACCTTTGACCTACTTTTTCGATAGATGTGCAGTCTTCGGTTTACTGTCAATGACGTTTCGCCCAACGCCACTTTTTACGGATGAACTGCTTCTGAAGTAGTTATTCAGCTCACACGACCGGAAAGCGAGTCATTGTAATGCGAGTTTTTACGAACGCGCCGACCTCAGTAGCTAAGTCTGGAAAAAATGGCAACGAGCACCACAACGACGCTGGTGCTTTCCATCCCGGATCAGAACTATGTTGTTCTCTTGTATCACACATTGATTGATCTCGGCTGTGGGTTTGACGAGCTGATTTACCATATGTGTGGTGGATTGTTTGAATGAGAGTGCATCAAAACCCGAACGCGAATTTCCAGATTAGTGGTCCGACAGCAACTTTCCTCACGCGTAAATTCGCGTAATTTTTCCCATTTGTTTAACAAACATTTATTTAAACATCGAAATAAATCCGACCTGTTGGCAGTTCTTGCCGATACCCCACACAAAAACGTTCACGTCGATTAATCACCAATTAGTGATTTTTTTGCGAATCTAAATCCGAGATATCTTCATTCGTATTGTGGGTATGATAAATCGGTCTGTAGCGGCGTCGAACACGCTCACATCGGCCACATTTGCATATTGAAATAGTCCATTCCGATAACAGGAAATTACTTGATAATGGGCTCATAAGCATAAGAGCAATAGAAGCGCATTAACTTGTCTTAGGATCAAACGAGAAGCTTTGAAATTCTACTTCATCTGGGTCAGGCAGAAGCCGTTACTGAATGACGCTGCTTTAAGTCAAATATAGATCGTGACGGCCTTCGTGGACATCAAACGGGTTATTTAGCACCCCTTAGCGTGACGCTACTGGAAAATTTTCACCGAGGGGAAGGGAGGGTAATTCTCCGTGATCTCCTCCGGACCTTTTACTATTTGCATTCACGTAGTCAATTTATTTTCCAATATTACTGGATTTTTACTGCCCGCCATCGCGGCAATGGAAGTTATTGCCGGCGAGGTTCGGGGAATGTACGGGGCGTTTCGTAGACATGCCGGCAAACTTTCAGGAATCGTAGAGCTCGTAAAAGCAAAAACTACGCGTTTAGATCGACTAAGGTTAGGTCCGATTTCTCAAAAGGTGTCTTACGTAACTCCCAATTTTGTTACGGTTTGCGCTTCGAAAAATTTGCTCTTTAGAATTTTGAATAAAAAAAGCGCCTGATCGACAGCTCATCAATATGGCCGATTTTCAACTAAAAAAAAAAATCGCTTTCTAGAAGGGGTGAATCGACGCGCCCGAGCATTTTTTCCAAAACTCGTTAGTTTTAATGTTAACGAATTGGTTCGATACTTCGCGAAAGCACCGCACTGGGTCGTACATAGAGGTAGGTCGCCTCTCGACCACCATGCCATTTTTTCCACCAGCGGCCACTCACTGACCGTTAGGGCAGTATTACATCATTTGACGTCATTATTCAATTTAGGAAGGTTTTCGTGTAACTGGACTCACGAGGAGTGCCATTTTTTGATTCGCGCCCATCTTCAAGTTACGGCGAGTCGCCTATGTGTGAGTACTTTACATATTACGCATATGTATTTCATTCTTCGGGTAAACATCTTTAATTACGACTTTTTCTGTCATACGTAAGGAAGAGAAAAGCTCCTCACGTTGACAAGTCCTATGTCATTGTGCTCATAAAACAGCCCGAACTGTTGGGAAACTAATGAGTAATTAATTACCAAGGAATGCGGTTCCGAATTCGGTTGGTACTTAACATACACGCGAAGTTGATATAAAAATAATAGGCGACATTAAAAATGAAAGTTACCGAACGGCCATATCCGCATAGGCCTATTACTTCTTTTTAAACGAGTCGGCCGCTGAAAAAAGCTTATTATTTTCGGCATTACGACGGGCCATTATTAATAGTTTTTGATACAGAATCTGATATTTTCGTGTGTGTGTTGGGTTATTATATGTGTGCATGATTAATGGTTTTCTGCGTTTTCTGATTAAGGCAGTATGTAGCTACAATCGATCCGATTGCTTGGTCATTGGAAAGTTGTTTATATAAGGAGAGTAGCCTTATGTTACAAAATTGATCTAATCTCATAAAGGAAGTTTTTTCTTCGGAGGTACCTTCTCACGTGTCGTAATTAATCGCCGCCTTTCTATTGGACAATAAAAAAAAATAGCTTTTTTTTTTTTTTTGACGAAAATTTCTTGTCAAAAAGAGGAAAAAATTAAGTGCGCAAACGCTTCAGGTTTCTCGCAAGGATACCTAATGGTCGTGACAATCTTGCAACCACCCATTTATAAACAAATTCAAAGGGAAACAATGCACATTCGTGAACCAAATACCTCACGAACCGAACAAGGTTGTACTTCTTTCGGCTATTGCCAATTACTTCCTGCCAGTTATTACCACTTTTTTGCATCGTCCTAATTATTACGTTATAATAGCTAACTAAACACGTAAACCAAATATTCAGCCTGCATTAGAATAACTGATATTATGCAATACTCACTGGCGTGTCAAATATTTTGTAAAATTGTCGTTGGAGAAATTGTTAAAGTTGTCATGTCGAAATTACTTGAGAGTGAGCAAATGAATTATCGAAAATATTTGCGTATTGATGTGAATGAATGTGAGCTTCAAAAGCTCGGCATCCTTAATCCTCTGTAGCTTGCGAAAAACGTAGTAAATCTCAATTGCATATGATGGTTTTGCCGTAAAAGCAACGAAGGTGCGGTGGCAGGTCGCCACTTCCCTTGAGAAAGCGGATTTTGCCCCAACGAAACACCACTTTTATTGAGATTTTGGGCGCTGGGTGCACTAACGCACGGTAAAACGAGTAGGAAGAATTTTTCTTTTAAATGACATGTGGTGATAGTGTACAGGACGGTCCGAGTTCGAGGAGCAACACTGGGATCTCGGAAACTATGAGAGATTCTACGTCGCTTAAACTGGGGCAAAGTTACATATTGTAATTTCCACGGAAACGCCACTTTTAACTCAGTAAAAATCCGAGTACTTCCGGAGTTATTGAGAAAAAAGCAAAATTTAACTTTTTTGTAGAGACATTTCAAAACAAATATCACTTCACATTTTTCATCCCTACAGGATGGTGCTCTGAAATTTGAAATCCAACGTTTCGTCTTTGAGCCACCGTCATCAGCTTAATTTTTCAGATACGGATCTGAATTTTTCATCTTATCTTTTATTATCGATTATCGTTTTAGGAACAATGACGTACAACAACCGCCAGAAAAAAGTCGTAGATATGATAAAACTGCTGGTTTGAAAAGCTCACATACTATCGCCATTATCGAAGTGCTTATCTATCAGTATCGCACGTGAAGTTTCTAGCGTAGGTTCGTCTTCGTTGCAATTTCTTCCGCTCGCGTAATGGACGTTTTCAATCACCGTTTATACATGAAATAAATAGCATTAATAATTTTTTATAAAGTAAAGAGTAGTATAGAAGAGATGGGACTTATCGGTAGTAAAAAAAGTTCATATTTGGAGAAGCAAGTGGCTAGTATTGAATCGGTTCTTCTCCTTTTTAACAGAACTAAACAATCATCAACTTGTCGTTCTACCAAATCCATTCCGAAGATTGTAAAGTTGACATTCATTATTATTAAAGTAAAATAAAACGTTTTCGTCACTTGGAAAGCGTGACATGATGAAAATCTTTTAGACCTATAACGGAAATGCCCTATTATTGCCTTCCGAGCGCTACTTGCAAAAAAAATTTCAAAGTGGTAATAAAAATGATTTAAATTGTGGATTTGATTAAATTGTTTAAAAATGGAACGATAATGATCTAAAAACTTAATATTTTTTTGTAAACAAATGTAAATTAACATGCCAATGGGGCCTAAAAAATTGCAATACCGAAGTGCCAATTGTTTTGGAATGCGTCTTTAAACAAAGTCAGGAAAAAATTGAAATGATATAGCGAAATTTCGGTTTTTCTGGATATATCCGGAATTTTTCCGGGTGCGAGGGCACTTAATTGTGCGACTGCCGTCCCAATTTGAGCGACCTCGTATCCTCTCATTGTAAGTCCCAAGCTACCAATGATACACCTCGAATTTGAACCACCTCGCACATGTTCAATTTCGCGGATCTTCTGCGAGTAAATAATGCATTTGTGCAACAAAATCTCGCAGAGAAAAGTTTCTTTCTGACTAGTAAACCTAATGAAGACTAACCTGTAAACAGCCGCACCAGCCGCGCTTGGTCCGCACGGCCGGCATGGCTGGAATGTGTAACCGAGGCAGGGCGCCGGTTATGTTTTCCCAAACTGGAAGCTTTATGGAACACTTGGGAAGACCCTGGAAAGAAGAAATATTACATTAAAACTTCAATATTCTTAATGATAATGGCAATTTATCCTAAAGAAGAAAAAGTGGGACGCTAGTCGACTTCAGTTCGCCGTGAAGTCCTGCAGTTGGATAATTCGTAATCACTCTAAGTTTCTGATGTGAGCAATTGCGCATGGCCGCGTTATTTCAGGTAGATAGGTGATGTGGTAGAATGAAAGTCTCCAGGAGAGCCGAGAAATTGTAGCAAAGCATTTTGCACTTAATTACACGTTTTCAGCACAATGAAAACATTCCCGCTTTCTTGGTACGACCGTTGAAAATTTACCACATACTTGAAGATGGGAAAGACTAATTTTTGATTAAATATCAGATACGACGATCATATTTGATATCAATGAATAGTCGATCCACTGGGAGGGCCGAGAAACTCGAAGAACGCACTTCTTGATCTCAAGGTCCACAATTCCAATCTGTTCTCTTAATAAATCGTGCTGTATTCAAGATATTTTAGTGCCGTTGACTAAATGCCATCAAATCGCGATGCATTTCATTAACTTTAGCCGGAGGCTTTGATTAGTATACAAACCTACTGAAAAACCTACTTACTAGCCTATACAACCTGCTCTTACTGGCATTGATATTAGCAAGAATAATTTTGTCTTCTACGAAATGTAGGGTACGCGAGATGGGTGTGTTTTAATAAATATTTATTTATCAATTGCTGGTCGAAACAATCGGTGAGGAAATCTAAAGCTTACCGTGAGACGGTCAATCGGGGCTGCAGTGAATTTTCAGAGCGTAGAGGTAATTGCAGACCTTTAAAGTCCTCCAGCCAATCGAACGCCATTGCCGTGAAGGTATCATCAAGATTGCCTTAAGACATGTTACTTTAACAAGTTAATAACCACCAAGTCACTGTGGTTAACACTGCTGCCACGTGACTGTCTCAACTTGGTAATTATACAAGAATGCCTATTATCATTCAAGTCAAAATGCCTCACTTTGACTTAACTATTTAACACCGAGCCGAGCTGATAAAAATGTCTTTGAGCCGATCGAGACCGGACTTAAATAGGCGATTAAGGCATTTCACACTCTCGTGCCACTGGACACTTTCCCTATATACTCGTGAAGTGTTTTTTCGTGTTATCGTCTTTATATATTGGGAAACTCATTGTGGTGCGTATGCGACATCGAATTTCTACCACTATGCAGGTACTTGTTGAATTATTACTGGTACATGATATGGCTTTTAGGATAGATTAGTGATTATTTTCGTTTGTTTTGCTAAGTGCTTAGCCGACGATGAACGAGTTCCTTTTCTTTTTTCTTTTTTTTTTTTTTTTTGTTCAGTTTTTCTCGAGGTGGCAGCCCCCACCATGGGAACCGTCGAAATCAATCGGCGGTACCGGCGTCGCTAATTTTATAATCAGCGTGTATACTTTCTACGAAACTGTATTTTGCAAGGCCAAAAACCTTTTATACGACCATTTCGCCACCATTACCATAAACACGTGTCCATATCTATTCCTTTTACGCATAATTTTGTTTAGGTAGGTAGCAGCTACACGATAACATCGCGGCCTTATTTATTTAAATGAATGTTTTGATTTGGAGTCGGTAATTTTCTCCCTTCCTTCATCAATAACATGGCTTGATCTACGGGAATGGCTTTATAGCTCTTAATAACCACGTGAGCGTTTAAAAAATGCGTTAATTAAAACCGAGGTGCACCGTTATCACGTGTCCGCTGCAACCATTTTCATTTGATTCCCTCCGAGCAAGGAAAACTACTTGAATGAATGACGAAGTTAGGCGAAGGATTAGCGTAAATGCAGAGTGAGAGTGTAAGAGGAAGGAACCACTGAAAAATGTGAAAATGAATCTGCGTCTTCTGACCTTGTTGTTATACTTGATTATTCTTCTTTTACAGTTGGGCAACAGTGAAAGAGAAACCTACGAAAGATGTAAGTATCCTTTTCATCAAATAATTCGCTGTGTCGGGATGTACCTCCGATATTTTCTTCGTCCAAGCTCATCATCAGATTACGGGCAAACCTCCATCAATTGCTCCATATCCAAGAAAGAAGTAGGCGCTACCTGTTGTAGATTTAAATCTACGACGCTCTCCTTAAATCTCACGTGACCCTGCAACCACGAATTGTGCTCCTTCTCTACGCCATTGTTCTATGCTCAGTTAAATCACAAACTTCCCCATTTATGCCGAATGCCTGAAGGAATTTTCATTGTGAAGTTCATTGGCGTGGATGGCTTCATTGGGTCATTGTGACTTTTCAGATTTTACTTTTGTCTAATTTGCGGACTCCGTTGGTTACAGAAAATCTCCATAAGTCCGATTGTTGCTCTTCCGCGCCCTTCACAGTCATAGGTGTTAAAAATGTGTAATTTGCAGGAACGGTGGCACGTGGCTGTAATCTTTGCCCTTCAACTGCTGAAATACCAGGAGAGGAATCTAATGAATCCTTAGCGTTATTATTAAAATGCATATTCAAAATTTGCTTTATATAGACAATGTCATTTTGAAAATGCACGGTTGCCGCCACTGTGGACATATAAGGAAGTTCATTTACTTCTGTACTCTTGGTACCTATTTCCTTTCACAATCACTTCACGAGCACTAAAACTTTCCATATAAAGCTTATAATTACCTACCGGCAAAAACTTCGGCGAGAATTCAGTGATATCCCTAAACGTGCCCTCATATTCGGCTCTCACCCCTATTGTATTAGTGGCTGTAAGCTCACTCGGCATTAAGCTATAAGCCGGAATTTATGAGCCTCGCTGAGTAAGATACATTTATGAACTAAATCCTGCTAGAAGGAAAGCGATTACAAGCGAAGACGAACAACTTACCTTAATTTTCATTGAAACTAATCTGTTGGTTACACATTAAAATTTAGATAAGTTCCTCATCTTACACATTGCCCTTATGGAACACAGAGAATTCGTTACGGGTGAAAACATCCAAAAACCAAATATATCTTTAAAGTCGCCATGAAGAAGTCGACGTAAGAACGCACGAATAATATACAGGATGTTCCGTTACAAAATTCGAAATTACACATCGTAGCTCGTATTGTTTCATGATGAATGATTTTTTTAGCGATATGTTGTTGTTTTCTTATGTATAATCGCTATACAAAATGGATATATAAGCATTTTTATTTATTAAATACAGGGACGCACAAAAGGTTGAGGTGTTCCGTTCCCACTGAATGTCTCTGCAGTAAGGCCTGTGAATACATCATTCAGTAACGTGCATATGTACATTTGTCCGTTCCGTTTACATGCCGCCAGTCCTATCAGTTGTGTACTAACAAATTGTATGTAATGTGTATGGAATGTATAGTGAAAATCGACTTTTATCCGTGTCGATTACATACCGCCAGAGTTATGACCTGTGTACTTCAAATTGTGCGTAATATGTACGATCTCTTTCAGCTGTCAAACTAGATATTTCAACAACGCAATGCCGATTTCTCATTGGTGATCGCTGGGGAATTACAGCGGTAATTTACACCGGCGCAATTATCGCGAAAATTCCCCTGGTCGCTCTGTCAACGTTGCGCCTCAAATATTGCGTCTTTGAGCAGTATCTGAATATGTGATTCATAAGATATTCTTCCTGAAAGCAGTTCGTTCAACGAATATGAATCTGTGGTTTTCGACAACTTCACTGATGCCATTAAAAATTCACTAGTGCCCGTCGTAGATACACGAAACATTAAAAATTGCTCTTCAACCAATAATGTTAATGTTCGTACGTACGACTCATTATTTGTATGAAAGAAACAACAAAAATGACCCGTTTCGTATCACTGTCGTAAATGTAGACTTTGGAGATGCTTTTAGAGATAACTTACCTTAAAGTTGGTTTACTTTTTAGGGCCTGCGCACCTGTAGATACGCCAAAAATGATCGTGAAAACCTACAGGGTGGCAATATTTACAGGGCTGTGAGAATAATTTTTTTTTAACCACGATTTGCCACGTCCTTGCATTGCGAGATACTTTTGAAATGGGTCCCAGCCGGAGGCTGACTCGAAAAAATCTAAGAGACAAGAATAATTGGCCGATCTTACATCATTTGGCGCATCTATTAGGCAAGGTCCAAAGGGCGAAGTATATATCTAGCTTCAAGTAAATGTGTCTTAAAGTCTGGGAGCTGTTTTTTTTTTACAAAATTTGGAAAAGTCACACGCTGCATCTTAGAGAGAAAAAACAAAGAGATCTTTCTTATTTGATCAAAAAATGCGATCACGAGCCTTTTACCATTAATTCGGAAACACCTTGTACTTATAAGAGGAAGTGTGATACACTTTTTTCCGAAATTTCGAAGCGTGTTTCCGATAAAAACAACATTGGAGCCGCAGATCTTTGCGGTCGCAGCTCTTGAAGCACATTTTCGAGAATTTTCTGGAGGGTTGAAAGGTTATTTGGAATCTAAGGTAGAGTTCCTCTTTGATCGATACACTGGTCAAATGTGATAATGCCGCAACAAGTCATGGTCATTTTTGGCGCCTCAAGTGTTGCTGATTTCCGAAAAATTTCCAAACATTTTTTAATTGTTATATTTGGTTTATGTTGCCAAGCGGATTCGTAGGAATTTTCCTGTGAGTTTGAGTGCAACTTGCAGGATTCCGGAAGTTACATTTGCAAAACTAAAAATTTCGAGAAGGTTTCAAGTTTACGTCACGAAAATTTATTGGTATCAAATTTAGGATTCAGTCTTCGGCTTTGTGGCTAGTTCAAATGAATACTCACAGTATAAAATTCCCGGCGCATTTTCGGCGATATCGATACAACCAAAAATAACCCAAATTCACTGTCCAAAATAGCGAACTGTGTTGCACCAGTGACCGAATGATGTGTACCAAATCGCTCGCTTCAATAACGTCCTTTGTGCGCTATTTCATCTAATGAGTTCCCAGCACGAATACCTACTTACTGAGGTATTCATAGTTAAATTCGCAGACAAAAGAAATTGATAGCATTTCCATAGTTATTATTATGAACAATACATCTAACTTATCCAGGACTTAGCATGCCTGCGCGGCTTTCAATTTTCATATTCCCATGAAAAATGAGCGAAAACGTGCCGTCACACAAGACATTGCCGAAGACACATGTGACTCCCCCGACATTTACGTCAAATATTTAATGCAACACCCGACTTCCAGTTCTTTAACAAATTGAGGAAGTCCCCGCTGCGTCACCTTAAATGTGTAATGTTACTTACTAGTGGTTATTACTTATTTATATAAATTCCGCAATATTAGCCGTAACTTACACAACATTATAACAGAAGTGGCCAGCTCTGCATAGAGAAAATGGCAAAAATAAAACTAGAAATTGCCGGTAGAAGAGTCCGCACGAAATGCTAACTGTATATGATGCGAGATTCATAGCTCAAGGTGAATTTAGCGTTTATTAATTACTTTTCCTGTTGCATTTTATTATCCCGGGCATTAATCCTAGCTTAACGAAATGCCGAGTTTAAGTGCGGCTTAGGATGCCATTAGTTCGGCCCCTGAAAGCCGGCAAATTACAAGAAAGAAGATCACATTAGGCTCTGATGAACTTATGTGCTTTCACCAAACGCGATAGTCTCCGAAAATCGATCGCTATGATGTAGTAATCCCGGGGGCCCATAAACCAGTAATGGCTGTTTATATGCCGGCTTATCAATCATTAATTCACTAATGACAGGCCAAATTAACACATTTTGCAAAACTGCGGGCATTAGTTACGTCGCCATTTAATTAGACGATGGCACTGACTTCAGGAAGATTCTTCCAGATCTGGCAGGAATTTAACTACGACATCGAGTTATGGATAAAATTTCGGGCTGTAATGTTGCATAATATCCCGGATTGTTTAAGGAAATGCCTCGATCTTAACCGGAGATCTTAGGAGCGAAAAATCAGAACTGCAAATATCCCTAAGGCTGCGTTTATGCTTCAACAACTTCCGAGGTACTGGGTACGAGAAAAATCGCCCACATAGCTTGGATAGGGCATAATAATTTAAATAGTTATCAGCAGAAAAATGCTATTTTACGATTTTGTCAATTTTAAGTGCGGTGGTAGGCGATTTAATGGCCCGAAGGGTCTTTCGATTGGATCTGCTGGTGGGCAGACCCTGCGAGTTAATCCAATCTGTACCTGCGAGATTTCTTTCAGAGTGAAATTAACTTACCCAACCGCAGAGTTTCATTTGATCAACAGCACTTTTCACTAGTAATAGCCAACTCGCAATGGTGCGTGATTTACATGATCGGTCTTGGGGTAAAGGGAAATTTAATACTCGCACGACCCCTGCTAAGGCTTCGCTTTTCAGCAGTACTGTTCAGGTAAAAGGTTTAAAGCCCGTCGATAATCGCTGTAATTAATCATAAAAATAATGCTGTTTTCATATAGTAAGTAGGCACGTAGCTAACAATAAAGTGAGGGGCATGACTAGAGACAACCGATAAGGAATTTTGAACCGCTCGCAAACATTAAATTTTAACAAACAAAAAAATTATCAGACTTCGGTATCTAAAATGAAAATTATTGCTGCCTTTAACCTTGAATTGACTGCCTTAATATCAGACTTTAATGCACAGCGATGGTTTAAGTGCAAAACTTGGCAAAGTAATTTTTTTTCATTTTCAAGAAATCATTACGACACGCAGTATACCAAAAACATTGAATACATTCTGCCATTTGGAGCTAAATACAATGAAAACCTTGCGTGTCAAAGCAAATTTAGATAAAGTACAAAAACTACTTAAACATGTTGAGTTGCGAGTTTTTACAGCACAATGATATTAGATAAAGTAGAGTTTTGAGCGATATTTTGCAATTTTTTTTTTAATATACAGGGTGGGTGAGTTTAGGATGCCAAGGCTTCAGCTTTCAAAATTAACTTTCAAACTTCAAAATTTGAGTGTGTGAATATGCTGAATTTTTACATTTGACACAGTTTGGGGTGAACATTTACGACTTTACGCGTCTATGATTTACACAAATCTACGAAAAACTCATAAAAAAAAAAAAACGTATCGTTCGGCCTTTATGCTCCCGGGTGGTACAAAAGTTATTCTGTTAAAGCCAGCCCGCCCCTGGCGAACAAGCACAGCTGAAGGGCCTCGTTTCGCAATCTATCATACTAAAAAAATTGTTCATGAAAAAACAATTCCGATCTGTAGAAAAAATTTGATACATAGCCTTGTGATGCTATTCTAAGATGTTCCCTACAAATCCGGAAAATCGCCCGCGTATTCCGAAACACCCTGTATATGCTTTCGATTCAAGTCGCGTGCTTCTAGTTTGAGCCGAATGACAATGACCAACATAGCAGTTTTTTAATGACACTCAGAGCCACATTGCAGAATAAAGTATAAACAGGTTTTGGTATTCTTTTTGCTTGGACTTTGGTCCGACAAAAAATTTTCTCAAATCTCCTTCTTCTTCAGTATAAATCTAGAAAGTATTTGGATTCAAAGAAGTTGCGGTTACGATCGATTTTTTACTTTTTATTTCGACAAAGTCTGATTATAGACGAAAGTTCTTAATTTGGGTAATTCATCAGGATCATCAAAAGTAATTTTATTCACTAATATTGGCCATTCACCCGCAAACACCCCCGTAGTCGTTGGGGATACCCCACAATAAATCGACCTCATAGTTTTCCGTTCCTCCTCCCCGCAGTTCTAAAATGGCGGTCACTAATTGAATTTTGGCGGGCGGCCGTTCTCGCCCGACTTCAATTTCCATTACTTCCGAGAAGCTTTCCATCGCAATGTTTTTTGCAAAAATACAATATGACGAACATAAATATAATATAAATCAATAGAAATAATAAAGAAAAAGGGAAATTGTAGCAAGACAAAAAATTACACATGCCAAAAAAACACTTTGTTGCGCTCTAAAATACGCATCTATCTCTTATGGTTACCCAGATCCCCATGCTGTTCATTCTTATGCGGCACACCCTGTAAACGTTGCGTTGGGTTTGAGGGACCGCAATAACGTGCAAAGGGAAAGTTAGTTCGGGTTAGTTCAAAGTCTCTAAAGTGTGTGTTTATAGCCGAAACTCCTGGTGCTTATCAAAAATTATCATTAACTTTTTATTATTATTTTTAGCTTGTATGTTCTTCAGGTGTCTGATCATATGAATAATGGGACAACGCCACATTTGAAACTTTTGATGATTCCCCCCTGACATCACAACAAAAAGCTCGTTAAGGAATAGATGCCATTTCTATTGGTAAATTCTTTACAGATTAGAAATGACATAATCTAGTGGAAAAAAATCATTCAGTTGCACTATTCAAGTTTCAGTTGCTTTCATTCTTTAAATTCAATCTTGAAATCAATTTTATATTGAACAAAAGAATCTTTGGTGTTTCTCTTCTATAACTGTCACTACCATCAGTCACTCTATCTTTGTTCCTAGTTACTAAGAAACATAGAATGATTGATGTGTGAATCAATTCTTTGTTCAACACAAAATAAATTTATTGTTTGTTCAACTGATGTGCCAACGGCTTTTTGAATGCTCGATTATTCCTCGTCTAAGTTTTAGGTACTTATTTCTTTCATGTAACATTGCCGGACCTCGACTGGGGTTTCTAATTCCCCTATAGGACCCACGTCAGTGAGTTAGAGAAAAGAAAGTTCATAATACCCCTGTTTTCTGCGTCTCAAAAGCACCTCTATTTTAGGTAAAAAATGAAATTAGTACGGTGGTAATTTAAAACATTGATAAACCTTTCCCATGTCTTTGTTCGACTGGAATTTAGCCGGCCGCCCTTCAACCGCCCCATTAATGGCCTCGTAAGAGCTTTCGCTATTTCCTTTCTACCAATACAGCGGAGACTCGAAAATAGGTTTAGGTATTTAAAATTTCCAAAAAGCGGATGAACTCCTGCTATGAAGCTAAAAGACATTGCGGTAATAAGTCTCTGGGAAATCGCGCAGCAATCTTTCTCGAGACGTAAGGCCTCTTTAAGATAAAAGGATCGCCGCTAAAGATATTCGTCAAGGAACTGAATAATAATGTACATCTTGAAATTTGAGAGAAACTGAAGACATTTAAAAAAATAATTATAAAAGATGGGATATCTGTGAAAAAACGTCGAGGAAGTGGTGAGGGATTAGAAACGTGCCGTTTTCTGGAAAACCTGGGTATTATGAATCAATGCACGATTACACGGACAGCGAAGTGCACCTTAACACACACACAGTAGGCACCCTTGCAACAGAAATATTTTTTTACTACTCGGTAACAACAAGACCAACATTATTACGGATTTATTACTTATTCGCAACCAACGTTGAAGGTGGGCTTCGTTCACCTCGATTCTTTTCTTCATAGATTTGGGCGTTCACGTAATCGAGAATCGGTTTACAGACTCGCTGTTTTTTGGGAAACGGCCCATTCTAACGAGATGAAATAATCATTTTTTACTCAGCAACATTGGCGATTTAGCAGTTCGATTTCAGAAATTGAGAAATGTCAAAAATTAGGGCAACACTTACGTAGGAGGCCCCCTGAGTGTGATGTCCCCGACTAAAATCCGCGATTATTGACACAAAGAAAGTTAGCCGGTCCCAACTTGCGACTGTGCACTGAATTACGTAATTTTAGCGCAAACCGGGTCGGAAATATTGCAAAAGAACCACCTTCGGAGCCACCCCTTTGAGGGTTTCTACCCGCTTTAAGAAGCGCTGTTTGTGGTGGGGTTATTAGAACTTTTTAAAATTATTTTAATCTCTAGAATCACCCCCCAAAGCATTTCAACGCTATTTCCGGATACTCTGTATATTGTTATGTACGTCAGTACATTAGTATTTCCTAAGTGCGTTACATCTGAATGCTTTAGTGGCTTCAATGTTATCAGTTTCATTACTCATTGCTTTACGTGTACTGTCTATTTACTTAGATACAATTTTAACTGATAATTTCAGACCTAACGCCGACGTTACCGTACCACCTTCTTCAGTATTAATTTTTGCCTAATTTACTCCCCTATCTATCTGATGTTACGATCGGTATCCTTACGCTAATTGCGATTTATTTAAGAGTTCTGCATCATGCCTCGTTTAGATTGGTGAAGGGGTCTAATTGTTCTAATTCAATGACTGGATACTTGCTAATCAAACCAAAACAGTAGCGATTCGAAAAAATCTAAGTTCCACCAAGCAAGTAGTCGTGTTGAAGAGTTGTTTGCTCCCAGAGCAATCATCAACTCGCTCACTGCCCATGTCGATATCTATCGGTTAGTGCGAAATTCTACAAAAAAATTTGCAAAGAAATGTATATCTCCATGCGAATCGTAGTTGTCGCGTCTACAGCTAGATTTAAATATCTCAGAATTCAAGTGCCCAGGACGTCCTAACCTCCAGTATATGCTTAGCTTCAGTTATGCTTGCAAACTTAAGATTTTGCTTTGCTTCACTTGGAAAAGGGGCTTTAAGCGCGCTCATAGAGTTTACGAAGCAAATGCATGTTAGGAATTTTTCCCATACTCGATCAATCAAGTTCAAATAAACTATCCCATTTGCTTCGACTAATTAGAATGCGGTTTCGATGGCTTAGTCACTTGAAAAATTAACACTCTAATCTTTCAAGGTCAATTTTACGTTAATCAAACGTGGTCACTTTCATCGTGACCAATATAATATACAGAGAGAAATTACAATAAACAAAAATAAATGAAACGCTCAAATTGAATGGCGATTTCATCTCAAATCGATTGCCCTTTTTTGTGCATAAAATATAAATAATTAAAGCCAATCCTCTCTAGCCGCTTTCTGTTCAATTTTCTGTCAATTTTTTTAACGAAATCCCTGTAACAGCTTCGCCCGACTGACTAAATAATTTAAAATTCAAAGTGGCCTTTTTACGTACCGAGTGTATCTTATCCATAAGATCCCCAAATTGCTCTTTACTGCACATGGTGACAGTCGCACTACGTCAACATCCAACGAGAAAACTCAACAAAAACCACAAAAAATCATTGCTCACGTTCGAATATCGCGCCAAAGTTTGAATCTATGGTGCTCCGTCGCTTCGCGCCAGTACCGGCAGTACCCAGTCAACAACTGTCGGCAGGTGACGCTGATTTGTTCTTCAACCACGAGCCATGGAACCTTCTCTCTTTCTCTCTTTTGTTACAGTATTTCAACCTGTCTTTGGCCGCGTGCATGCGACAGGTGGAAGAAGCATGCGGAAAAGTGCAATGGGGTGGAAAATCGGTTAGATATGGAATAGAAGGCTAAATGTGATCTGCATCAATGTAAGAAAGAGTTCTTTCAGAAAAAACTTAGACATTGTACGCGTCTTGTGAGCTGTTTTGGATCGAAGAGTCTGTCGCAATTTGTGGGACAAATGTGTGGTCCCATTTTAGTGCAAATTTACAGTCCTAGGGAATTCAGATTGCTTCACGTTTCCCTAACTTTGAACCTACACGAAAGGGATTGGTATTCGTCAAATATGTAGACTCAAAAATTCACGTAGGCTTCACAGCTCACACCTCAAGACCCGTTTTCTAACTAAAACTAACACTTCGTAACCAAAAGCAGAACTTTGGGTTGAAGTGCCAATCGCGCTCAACCAAAAACGCCACCTTTACGGGTACTTGGCCAAAGGGCACGTCTAGCGTCGCCCCTTCTCCTCTTTGCCTATTGAATTTCTTCGTACGTGTGTGTCGTCAAGAAATTTACAGGCTTCATCTACGGGAATCGCTACCATATCTTCAGAGAATAAAATCGATTTTACTTCATGAAATCAAAACAGGAAGCGAGTTGCGTCACATATTGGCATAAGGTCGCATGGCACGGTACAAGACCTTAGAAACCACGTTTCCCGTTAATTTGATTGCAGGAAATTAATTTCACCTTCTATGAGTATCATCGATGCGCTTAGATGAAACCTTTAAATTTCGTGATGATACGAACCGCTGTTCGAGAGCTATGGAGGCCGCGATCCAATGGTCTTGCCTTCAAGTGCCCAATATTCTAGAGTGAATAGCAGTAGGCCACAAGTCAACAAACACAGATGTTCTTCCAACAGCGAAGATCCTTGCACCAAAAATTTCATCATTAGCCTGATGTTATCTGTGATCTTAAAGCAAGCAAATGTGCCCTTCAGTGGATGAAAACGGGTCTTCCTCTCAAATTGATTCTACACACTTGGCCTACACATTTCAAAATCATTCACCTTTTAATTTGATGCATTACTTGAGCATTGTTGCAACGATATGAAATGTTTGTCGAAAAAGCTTTGTTCATTTGGCATTTGTGAAATTAATTTCATATTTAATGAATGTTCTCGTTTCATTCGAGTCATTATTTTTATCAGTGTAGATTCGAGAGTCTTTCCAAATGTGTTAAATTAACTTCCACCCACCTACCGAATGTTTTACAGCTAAATTATCCACCTTCCGAAGCAAACCATAATCCGCGCCATAACTTGAACAAAGTACTTTTAAATTTATGGCCGCCAATGGCGTTCGGTACGACTCTTGCTTTTTCAGAATGCAGTGAAAACAGTAATACCAAATTTACAACTAACCATCAACTTCAGCCGGTTCTATGTATAATTATGTTGTAGCCAATGAATTCTTCTAAAATGAGATAGTTATAATGTACTTCACTAGCGAAATGACCTTTTTAACTGATAGCTAAAGTGTATCCACCGGTTAATAAAATGGCCCTCAAGTTAAATGGGTTTAATACAGCTGGTATGATCGCATGTTATGTCACGGTCTTTTCAGAAGGTGAATTGCAACCTTAGATTCAATTAACACGGATGAGATTAAAAATATAATTTCAATTAAGAGCTTTTAGATTTTTTTCAGGTTCAATGTGCAACAATATTTTCAATTACGCGGTGAATTTGCTTTCACATTTGTCAGGTGATAAAACAAAGCCTGTATTTACGATATACTTTTAATTCTTAAGAAATTTTAATAAATAGAGATAAGACATAGTTATTGAATCCATTAAATTCAAGGTCTGTGAGTCAAAGGCACTTACCATGGCACAATGCGTTTAGTTTTTTTTTTAATTAAACTGTGCAAATGAAAACTTTCTTTCCATTACTAAACTTTAAGTAACGTTTGCTATGAAACGTATTACGAGAAAAACTTTTTAATTATTGAATAATTGAGGCAGGTTTTCAATATTGCGGAAAAAACCGATGAGTTTTTATGGAAATAAGCTGTATGAATGAGGAAATCAATGCTCAACTTTCCCTGTATACTTGCAAAACAACCCGCTACCTTCACCGTTTGCGAGAGCGAGAAATATACAGCAAGTCCCCGAACAGCGGTGGCAGGAGCGGAAAGAAGTTCCAAAAGGTCCGACTCGGTTGTCACCGTTTCAATTTTCCTTTTCGTTACGGAAAAATGTTTAAAAAATTGCTTCATTTAGTTAAAAAACGTCCAAAGTCCCTAAAACTGATTTTCGTTTTCCTGGCAACCGTAAGCGAGACTTAAATCAAATGACAATGTTGTCGAAAGGGCACTGAGTTTATCTGATACAGTGTTATGAAAATGCTGATAAAGGAACTCGTGGGGATGTCGAGAAAGTTTTCATAAATTTTCATCTCAAAATGTAGGACAGATAAATTCATCATGAAATTCATACCCACTGGATGCGGCTATCCACAAATCGCCTAGTTTGAAGTCAGTACTTGAAGCCGATCAACATCTATATGTCTCGGTCTCTTCCATTGCGGCGAGAGCATAATTTACTGATGTGCAGTAAGCTGCTGGCGTTACTAAACACTAGAGGTTAATTGTTTAAAAATATCATATGTGAGCATTTACTCGTTGCTCTTGAAGGCATACTTACGTCTCACCCTTATATGTATAAAACGATCTTGGAATAGCCGACATAAAGACCTTCATTACCTACACAATTAATCATTGTAGTTATCAAGATAGATACGATTAATAGCTCGTTAACACGAGAGATGAATTCTTTACAAATGGTGTACATACTGAAACTCAAGGTTTGGTACTGCGGAATGTTAATTTTTTATAGGAAATTATACATGTAACTGGGCATGTCCTATACTTTTATGTTGGAATCCGATGCGGAAATAAATGATGGGTTTATGCTTCGAAAGCATTCATGCTGGAAACCTAAATTTTGATTCGAAAACACCTTATAACAGAAATGTGCTTCAAATGTCTCTTCTTCGTTGCATTTACTTGATGTGATATTTTCGTTATAGGTGCAGCCTGTAGGAGTCGAAACAAGGGTAAATGTTAAGCATTCTTGTGCAACTTGGAACAATAACTGAAAATGTCAACCAACGACACGATCATCCGATTGTTATTGCGCCGATTTTCGATTGATTTCAAAGATTATTACTCAAGTGGCGAAGTACTTACGAACTTCAATGAAAGCAAAAGCGCACGAAATCTACCGAGGGGCTCGCCAGCAACTCCTGGTCAGTGAAAGTCCAATAAATAATCGCATTTTTGTGAATATCTCCGGCGGTACAAGTACATGACAAAGATTGAAGAGTTTTTGTGAGGCTGTAAACATTGCACTGGCTTACAACAACACATGGGAATTTGCAAAGCTAGGCTAAGCACTGATAAACATCGAATTGCTCATTAAAGTGATGGTGTTTTTGATGATGAATGAACAAAGCTTGAGCAAAAAAAAACCCTGTCACGGTTTTTCGTGATTCGGATCTGTGGTTAATTTGTCTTAAATGTGTTTTTCTATACAGAGCAAGTCGCTTTACAAGGCCACTATGCTAAAATGAAAGGTTAAGGGTTCAATGGTGCGGGAACCAAAGTTCCTTTTGCGTTTTTTAAATGGAAGCATCCAAGATTCACAATGGCTCGGGCAGAATCCTTTGATTGAAAAATATCCATCCAATGTAATATGGTTTCAATTAGAACCGGAAAATTGGCAGGATTCTACAGGCCTACGTCGGAAAGTTGATACACAGTACTGCGAAAGGAAATTAGTGCAATTTGATCCAAATTGAGCGAGTAATTGCTTTCTGTGATCCTTTTCGATGCGACCAGTATGTACTGGTGTAGACTAATACGGTTATTTTATAGTTACTTTATTATAATTAAAAATTAACAGAGCTGTGTTCTAATTAAATTTGGACAATACAGTATCAGGGATGGACGTTAGGCGGAATGTGCCCCATTTCAACAAGAAATGTTAGTTTCGCGGCTCGCATAAAATTCATTCTGGTCAGTTTGGAAATTCGCAACATCAAAATTAACCTTATAATGACCTGGCAACTTTATCTTCCGGTCAATTAAATTGTCCAGAAGCCCAAAACTTTACCAGATATCCTGATATCAGTTTATCCGTAAATAATTCAATAACTAAAAACTACATTCTTCTACATCTTGTTTCTTCAAATTTCTCTAAAAATTACACATATCCCGGATTTCTGTATCAAACTACTTTTTCGATAAAGTCTAAGATTATCCTCAAATCAAGCGCAAATTACCTTTAATTTCTCAATAACATATCAAGTTCCCATCTCGATTATTAAATTTTTCATGGCTTTTTAAAGCCATGCAAAGGTTTTTCGATTACCCGATATGAGCTCCATGGTAAAGCAGACCTTCTCTTAAATTTGCATGTGATGAGCTGTACTTACGATAAATTTACCTTCTCGTCAGGTCGTGAATTTTATCAGCAGATCAGTTGCCCATCGGTTATATTTTGAGATTAGCTGGTGTTACCCATAAAATATCTGCTTGTATCTTTGATTTTAATTCAAGATTTTCGTTTCTTCCTCAGTTATTTAGAAATAGATCCTTTTCATCAGCTCGCTACATCACCGGAACTTACATCTGTGGTTTAGATCACGTAATTTTATGCGCGTCACAAGGTTCATATCAGCTGTGATGTCACATCTTTTCAAAATTAATATGTAGCAGGAACGCTACAGGCTCTTTACACAGACTGTTTAAGACCTTGCCAGCAATGATAGTAACAATACCGATAGGAAGTAACCAAAAGCACCATTTTACTTTTCAAAACAACATATTTTTACCGCCAAAGTTGGATAACAAAAAACACAACAGATTAAAACACCAAACTAAACTAAAATGGCCACAAATTAAGCGGCAACCGCGCAAAAAAGTAGTTCTATTTGACATTTAAATGTATTTTTATCCTTTTTTAGCATATTAAATTTGTGTGACTTGTCATTTTACGCAAGGCAACTCTCAATTGTTACATTTTGTGACGTGAATGAAAAGTTACCTCGTTTAAACCATATTGGTCTAATATTTTCTCCCGTTTAAGTTCTGCATTCAAATATTTCCGTACCGAATTTTAAGAAAGTGTTATAGTGAAACCAATCATCTAATTCGTTGCGAGTGTGAATAGAATATCGTTCCTATGAGAAAACTAATGGACATACCAATTAGAACAATATTGTTACAGTTTCCTTTTCGGCAGTACGCTCATTGTAAACCTAAATTAACTCTCAGCCTACAATCGCGTGCGCAGGCCGGAACTACTTCTTCAATCTCACTTTTACGGCCATAAGGAAATCTTAAGTTTCTGAACATTATCAGTGGAAAATCGATCGTGAATCTGACTATCATGGATTAACACAGTGTCTAGTGAACAGTATTCCGGCCTTGACTCATGTTTTAGGACGCTCAGTTCAAAATTGGGGGCGGCGGATCTAATCAAGGATTTTTTTGGGTTAATCCAAAGGTGCTGCAGTCAGTGCAAAAGTCGTACAGAGAAACGCATTACTCGACTTGAATACGAATTTAATAATAGTCCGAAGAAATGGGCAGGCAAGTGCTACTTGACCCATGTCCGAAGACCGACCTGCAAGGAAAAGTGCGGTCATTATTTTAATGGGCGCCGGGTATATCGAAATGTTTATTGTGTTTAGGAGGTTAATTGTGTGTGAAAACATGGCTTTATAAATCAAGTAGTTTGGTCTTGGTGCTATTTGGTTTTGTACCCTACCATGGGACGTGGTTGGCTAGGTATTTAAGGAGGCTGAAAATGATATTAATAAATTTACAAACAATTGAGTCAGTGGGGCTAGGTGGATGTAGTAATGTCGGTGGTTGACAAGTTTGAATTTAAATTGGAATAATCTTATTTGCTTCCTTTTCAAGCCTGCGTCGCTCCTTTGTAGCTAAAATGGCTGCCTGCTTAATACTAAAAACGATGACAAAAAACCAATACGATGCCACATTCTATTTGAATCAGCGTTTACGATCAACTAAAATTATTGAGTATGCGAGAATTCTGATTAGAGACGTGAATTCCGAAGAGAATAAGAGTGGGATTGTACTATAGAACAAAATAGCTTTTTTGCATAGGAATTCAAATAAAAAAACAATAACATCTTCCATTCGGGTCGCATTATACTGGACTATCTCTCATTTGACTAACCGCGTTAAAATAAAACTAATTTTTAATTCGTTTCAGAACTGTAGAGACGCATACATTCATGAATATATGATTCTTTGTCTTTTGTATTTTTTTTAAATCTTTAGATAAGTTGGAACAAGGCTGATAAAGCAAAATTGCAGGTTTGTGGTAACCAAACTGATAAGTTAAATTGGTACCTTTCAGACAATGAAAGAACCATTAAGTGTTTTTATAACAATTCGATTTGAAATTGAATAATGCTAAAAACATCTGAAAAGACATGTACGAGGATAGTCCCAGAAGTACTCAACCTGACATATAAATGGCGATTTTTTTAGTTAAAAATTTGCCTATATTACAAAGACTTAATTTTGAAAAGCTTATGTCTACAGTTTGAGAGTACTACGTTGATTTGTTTTTGTTTTAGAGCCGTTTTTAATTAACGCTTTTAGAGATTTTGTGAACATGGAAAAAATTGGGCAACGATACGCGATTAAATATTTTCATTTGAAGGGTTTTAGTACATCCAATATCAAAGCGGAACTAAATTCTAGTTTGGAGGAATCTGGTCATTTGTTAACAACTGTAAAATACTGGGTTTAAACCCACACTATTCGTTAGATTTAGCCCCCTCAGATTATTTTCAATTTCAAAATTTGAAAAAATGACTCGGGGAAAAGAGATTTGCCAGTAATGAAGAGGTAGAGTCCGAGGTTGATGCCCATTATGAAACATACGAAGCTTGTTAGTATAAACAGGATGTAGCAGCCATAGAACACTGCTGGAAAGTGTGTCAAACTCAAAAGAGACTGTGTTGAGAAATAATGTAATATTTTTCAAAATTTTTGTTCTTTAAGCGTTAAGTCGGATACTCCTGGGACTATCGCAAATGTGAGCATTCTAGTCAACACAATTTAGCGTTGTTTACAAGCTACAGACTGTGACCTCCAACGTCCTAGATCACGACCAGAAAAGACGTGATTAAACTCACATTTCTTTAATTTCTGGAACTGTTTACACTCTCCGAAATTCGAACTAATGTATGTTGAAGAATCGAAGACGTTTCAATCTTCCTTGCGGGCCCAAAAACAATATTTCACCAGTCTATTCCATCCGTTTAGGTCAAAGCATGAAAATGTATGAACCCCCTACATGCCTCACAGTAATAAATCAGGTGCAAATGAAATCGATTCTAAACCTGGTATGAGGTAACAAAATGCAGCATCGATGAATTTTAATGTGCGTTGCAGGCAATATGAAGTATCAGTTTTAATTAAGAAGTGGATGGCCTTAAACCAAATCAAATAGGTGGTTTTGGGCCTAGAAGTGTCTTAGAATTCGTTTTAGCGTCCCAAGTGGCAATTGACCTTTTTTGAGACTGGTTTCATGTCATTTAATACTGTTACAAAAAAAGAATTTCACAAAATTTTTACGATTTTATGGAATTTTTCGACACTCGACCTTTTTTTAGAAAAGAATTTAGTCGTACATTTATAAACAAACGTTGGCCGTATGCTCCTGCTTGTCCAACTCTTTACGGACGTATTAAGTTCTGATAAGAATATTCAGAGGTAATCAAAAAAACCAATAAAAATCCAATTAAGTTTTTACGTTCCTAGGAATCTTTGATACTTCACGAAGAAGAATTTTCCCCGGAAACTCTTACGTAAAGTCGAGGCCGGTGCTTCAGCTACTTCAACAATTGGAATGGTAATCGAAGTTCCAATAGAAACATGCTGAGATATACTACTTAAACCAGTAAGAATTCAGCGAAAATTTCGCAAATCTGGAGTAAATAGGAATTGCTGAAAACTCTTAAGAAGCAATTTTCCCGAGGAGCCGTTAAAGAAACCCCCACTGTATACGTTCGTTTTCAAATTTTCCAAGGTATACCTACATTCTGAGATTTCTCAAGCTCAATATTTCACTTTCTTTCTCCTCGGGGATACCTTGCTCGTTGCATACCCTACTTCTGCCACCTGCGTTCTTCGAATTTCTCTCAATCTATGCAGAAACAGACTGGAGTCCTTACATGAAATCTGTTTTAAATTTGATGTGAATCAGATGAACGGCAGCAATGATGGAGCTAGTTACATGAGAAATGTTATTTCCCACATCACCAAGTAGGAAACGAAAGGCGAGACGAATTAATCTACCATTGATCAGTTGTTCAGGGTATTCAGTAATATCATATCATAAAAAGAACTATCTCCTACATCAGTTACATGCAAAATTCACAGTTAAAGCCTAGATTCAGCATTCGATTTCGTGTGGGGTGTGTCCAAACTCGGACTCTCGGTTCACAAAAAGCAGTAACCTAATAATAAATTAATCCTGAAATTACAGTGTGCCATGTTGTTGCTTGTTCCCCAAGCAAAGAAAAACACGTCTGGTCAGTTAACAAGATCACGGTAAATAATTCAAACATACACATATCCAACAGGTAATTCATAGCGCTAACAGTACGACTACATTTTATTGAAACCGTGAAAGTTGTACCTTAAAATGCAAATTCCCTTGATTCCGTTATTGTTTATATTTAATTTATAATAAACCTCCAATTTGCCATTACTAACGCGCAGTTCAGGTGTTTTTCGAAAAAAGTCGAAACTGTTACCTGAATACTTAATGTCGCACACGCCTTTGAAAAATCCCTGCACGTGACGTTATTTTTGTATTGTTTCGGAGACAGCACGTTAAAATCGATTTAGAGCAATCTCTAAAATTTGATATCGACTATTGAATGTCAGGAATTTTTGCATTATATTAATTAGATGCGATAATGTGGGAATTATTGGCCAATTAAAAGTGTATCGCGATTTTATGTTGATTTAAGTGCACACTAGTTATTGTGAAATTTCCTTCATAGGACAAAGGCTTCTGCTTCGTACGTTTTTCAACTGTGGATCAAAAGTTGCAGAAGAGAATCTTCAATAAAAATTTCTCCGATCGTCCTGGATGCCCTACCTGGGTAATGGGCAGGTGCTATACAGGGCGTGTCTAGGAGGTTCGCGCGACATTCTAACGCAGGGTTCTCATGCGAAAACATGACGGTTTAACCCAGTTCACCTTAGTCCAGAAGTACAACATGTCAGAGTGAAGATTAAAAAAGGCTCAAATTGTTTGCTTGGTTTGTGGCGCTACCAGATGGCCAAGACGTCGTGTCGGGGGGTTTTCAATGGCGAGGAGTCAGACTTTGTTTACATTTTCGACGCACGTTGTAGAGGGCGCCGTCAGCGCTTGGCGGACTCTCCATAAAGGGGCACAATTTTTTGGTCAGCCGGTATAAAATTTGTTTACGACTGAGATTGCGTTTTCCTACATGTTTTATTGAAGAAAGGTGCGTCAGTGCAAGTTTCTAACGGCATTTCTTCCTGAATAGAAAGTTTAAACTCTGAAATTAGCCCTTAAAGGATGTCCCTTTATTTCATTTACACCCGGTATGCAGTTCTACTGGGCCTATAGAGAAAACGTTAAGTTCGCAAAAACATAAAGACAAAAGACATATTCGTGAATTTTCCTGGAACGGTGCGACTTCAGTATTATATGGTTCCCTAACCCCCAATGGCCTTTTGGCGCACTAAGTTGAATGAGACACGGAACAAAAGCTTCAAGATATTTGGCTTCACTGAATCAATAAAAATCCGTTATATGTATATAAAAATGTTTGAACGGTACAAAAATCATAAACAACGCTGCGTTCACGATATGGCAAATGCAGGCTCATTTACGATAAGTGGGCAACCCGAAGCTATTTCATGCTCTTAAGTATATTATGCTTTGACGTTGAAAAATGATGTAAACCAGCCGATAGGACTCAAAAGGACACGATGCATTACCGACAAATGAGCAGGGAAAATTGTTTATATTCGGTGTGCGCCTTTGCAAATAATGTGGAAAGTAAACCGTTTTGAATTATCATGGGTCTGACAACACCGACTTTGTTTTGTAGGTGGAGGTCCTCCATGATCTGGTTTCTTAATTCGCTCTACATGCCGTGTCAGACAAAGTGGCGGAGTAACCAAGAGCGGAATATCAAAGAAGGTCCGTGTGTTAATTAAGCGGCTATTTGTGCTGTACAACAGTTAAACAATTGTTTATTGGCACGTTTATGGAAACAATAAAAACGGTTCTTTTCTTGTAGGCACCGTGTTATATGTTCATCGTTCTGGAAGCTGTACTAAGTCAGCGCTTTAGCTAAAAAGATAACGATAAAAGATGAAACAGTTTTCCGGTGACGATCTCATTAAAAAAGCTGTGGAGGAAATTCCATAAGGAAACACTCCAACAGATGTTCGAACGCAACAAGCATTAACTAATGATTATCGAATTACCTGTGAAAGAACAAATATTTAGCTGACCAAGACGGAGCGAATACAAGACGTTGGGGACGATTTTCAATAATTTCAGATTTTTCCCGAATCCAGTGCCTATATTTAAATCCTCATTGGGTTATTGCCCGAATTTCGGGCCTTAATTACCCAAAATGGTATCAATATTAAAGTCTTTCTCCACCTTGGCATTAAGTAAAATATTAACTTTCTCTAAATCAAACGCCTCCGAACTAAAGACAAGATGGAACTACCTTTAATTTTTGGGAAATCTTTTAAAGCACAATTAATTATCACTGATTATAGGGCAATATATCGGAAAAGGGGCAACTTGTGGACTGCCCTCGAGATAGTGAGGAATGGCATTAAAAACGGACTCTTCCATGAAGTGTTTAATAAATTCAAAAAAATATCTGATAAAATAACCGTAACTCAACAGTGCCACAACCCTTTTGTGACCGGGTCAGTCTAGGCCATCGACTCTTTAATGCATAGAGCTATTTATGATATGCAATATAACATGTTATGCATATTTATTCAATATTCTCCAATAAGATACAAAAACTAATCTGTTGAATTTGTGGGTGAGCCTTCTGGGTATCCCAGGAAACAAATGACCTTTTTAAACTAATTTTTAATGTTTGAGTTTTCGACAGTCGCTAATATACCATAGGTGGCCCAATCTATGGAATATCAATTTAAATCACGAGGCATTTTCACTGATAAGGATACAAAACTTAATAACAATATTACCCATAAATCATCCCATGAGCGACCACTATTTAAAGTGCATGGACATACAATCAGGTCTCGTTCGCATCTGTGCCATGTAGGCCTCAGGTGATGAGTTTAATATAATTTAGTTTTAATTGGATGAAACTAGAATTTATAGTAAAGGAACATTCAGATACAGTTGGCAAAACGGAACATTAAACATTGTGCAAAAAAAAAAATAATGATGGAGAAGAGGTAAATAACTTTTCATACTGATCGCGAGAATGGCTTTATTTCAAATGCTAACTAGATTTTCAAATGAGGTTGGAAAAGCGAGGATTATCAGAATTGCATGGAAATTTTGTAAAACGGCTGAAACAACGATTTCCGGACTTGGTAGAAAAATTCGATAATCATTTTGGACGATTTCAAATGTCGCAGTATTCGTGCAGTCAGGTCTTGCTTCGTTTTACATGTCTTCACAGAAAGAAATCTGAAGGTCTTAAATCAGGTGACTGAAGGGTCCACGGTACTACTCCACTTCTACCGACGCAGTATTGTCAGGACTGACGCTCCGAATACTGAAGTTGAAATCCAAATACATTTTGAACAATTACTGCTGCGTTATTTTACGCAAAAAATTTATTATCGAACGTACTGCAGCTCAATAAAACACATTTTTGCACATGCATAACCGTCTTAAGGCATTTCGAGGCATCCTAGGGTCTAAGAGAGACATTTCCCGACACGGTTCATATACTCAAATATCTTCTACTCTTACACTGCACAATCCGTAGCTCTGAATCATCCTGTATGCGAGTCAATAAAAGACCTAGGTACACACTGCAACTTTTCCAATATGCAACTTTAGGAGTAAAAGGAGAAATACAAAATCCAGCCCTGCAGTCGCATGAAAAATTAAAGTTAATTTAAGCCATTTTGGAATGCTTAAACGTGATCAAACGTAAAAAATTGTCGAGCTCCTGCCGTAAATTTTACTTGCAGACTGGACTCGCATATTTGCATAAAACTCGCAGGATACAGGTTTAAATATTTATGGCCAGATAATGCAAAAACATTATTATAAACTAGACCATAGTGAAGGTTAGAAAACAGTCGGCGATTAGAATAAGTTAGTAAATTGATTAGGGGAGAGTCGGGCAAGTCGGCGCAGTGCGAGTGCGGATTCTGCAGATTTTTACTTGGGTGAAAAATTCTCACGTAACGGTAGTAAATTGATCTACAATGCTACGGGCCTTAAAAGGCACTTCATTTTGAAACCTACGCCCGGTTTGTGCACTCAAAACAAGCATCAGAACCTTCATCTATCATCATTTTCGCATTCAAAGGATGAAAAAAATTATCCTTTACGCCAACTTCTCCTGAATTAAAACGAAGGCGCGACAATGGAATAGTTCTGAAAAAAGAATATGAAAATGAAATCGTAGGCCTGGTAGCAAGCATGCTGATTATCACGCATCAGTATCAAAGGAATGGGAGAATTATGGCATATTGTGTGCAATTTTATGCAGTTTTTGTCTACAAGGGAAAGCTGAGAAAATGTCATCGATTAGTGGTAACAATACCTCTCATTTAAATATCTATAGAACAATCAGCACGTGATGACACTTACCCAAAACAGAAGGGAACAGAATTACATACTGCATAATTCATAGCACTGGCACATTAACAAATTTTCATTTCCGTAGGGCATTTGTGATTATATCGCTAGTCCCGTACCCGTTATTATATATCGCGATGTCCCAAAATTGTGGCAAGAGCCAAGAAGGCACTAACCGATAGATGGGATGTAAGAGCCCTATAGCCAGACGAAGGGTGGAGTGTGCTCGAGGGAACAGGCATGCGTCACCATGATAAGCTCGGATTTCGAATTATGCCCAAACGAACACTCGGTATAATGTAAAGAATAAAGCAATAAAAATATGGTTCGGACAAAAGCAGCTGAAGTGGCTTGGTTTCAATAGCCCCAAGAATCAATAAAAGGTCGTTAATATTCGCCTCACTTCCAGAAGCAAACGTTTGTTATTGCACAAAGCAAAGATAAAATCTGTATACATTGAAGACCAAAAGCCCCGCAGAAATTCGTTAACAATTGAAGGAAATATTTTTCGTCAAACTGCTGGAACACATCGAGTATTGTTTCAATTGCGCATTTTTCTATGTAAATGACACGTATACAGGGTTACCCACGTAATAGATAAATGTACTTTTTCATGTAACATATCTATAACTACATGCAACAGTTTTTGAAAAAAAAAACGCGAAAAATGGAAATAAAGATAGACCTACTAAAACGTCACAAAAATAACAACATAAACTACTGAAACGTATTAAATATTCGAACTGTGCCCCGTTGACTTCTTGACAGTGGGCAAGCCGCAAAGCAAATTTCTCAATAACTTTTCTTATTACTTGAAGAGGTGTTTGTTGAGCTCCTCGAGTAATTTCATTTTTTAACCCTTCTCTTTTTTGGGCTTATTTAAAAACGCCCCGCGTTTCAGCTAATTCCATGAAAAGAAGTCCGAGAGGGTCAGATCAGGCGATGTAGCGGGCCACTCCAATTGCAAATAATATTTGAGGTGTTTCAGCACTTCCATGGAACAAAAATTCCTTAAATTTTTGACGAATTTATGAGGGTCCTCTGTTTATATGACGTGGGCGGCTTAAAATGGGGCAATTATACCCCAAATACCGCACTTGGACCCTGACCACTGTCAATTTACTTACCAACACAGCGACATTTCCATGCAGTCAAACTATTATCAATAGTTTTTTTTCTTGTTAGATTGCGAGCCAATTTCTGATGTGAAGCAACCATCGGTCTCACCACAAATCATCTCTGCTTGTGTAGGTTTTATTAAATTAGGTGGAACTATTAAGTAAATTAAGATTGTCGCTGTCGCATCTCGTAATAGAGGAAGCAAAAACATTACTGCATGATAAGGCCTGACTCCCGTTATAGCATTCGTGTTCTCTGGGGTAAAGTTAATGCCGAGTGATGATGGCAGCTGCTGCATAAGGAGCATTATCAGCACCAATTAGTTTTGCTTGAAAATGCAGATACATCATAGAATAATTATCTTTGAATGTGCTTAGTCTCCCTCCCTATATTAATATACAGGAAAATCCACTCTTGTTTCACTTATTTTTGTCTCTCGCTATTCAGTCTTCGTACTTCCTGTTTCTCCCTGCCCTTCGTATCAGTTGCTTCGCTCCCTCAATGGGGCTGAATCTTTTTACAGTTACATTTCCTCCTAAAAAAATATATTATCTATTTTTCAATCTATCTCTAATTTTTAAAGGGCTTTTATCTTCATATCTATTTTTGTGTTTCGTTCTCTTCTTTGTTCCTACCCAAACCCTTCCTTGTCACTGCGTCTCCTTTGCTTCACAATGTCCTAATGCCAGCGTTCAAGGTAAAACGTGCAAAATTTTCTCTGATAAAATTTTAATTGTATTTGCATGGGACATCAATTTAAATCTTCAGTAGCAGTTTCATTTGAGCCATTTTGGCAATTTGAATTTTTTCCGTGCCGAGAAAAGAAATTTAAGGGACATGGAAAATGCGCGATTCAGTACATTCCTACAGGAGATATTATTGTGGGCCTTGGTAATAACCCCAATTTTGGCTCGATTATTTGTAACTCCAACATCCTCAGGTACTTATCATCGAAAAATATTGGAAAGAAAGGATTGATCACGATGTTGATTTGAAACTAACTCTATTTTCTCGCAAACTGAACCAATATAACGTCTTATGCAAATAGACCATTACCAGCAAAAATTTACCAATGTTCGGACAATCGCAAGGGGTTATGGTGCAGACGACCAATGGTCCCAGACGGCACGCGTAAGGTTTGAAAATTCGAACTTCCAAAAGGGACACCCTTAAAAATTAGTCCGGGATAGGCCGGAAGGGCTGCTAATATTAATTTCAGTGTTTGCTGAAGGACGAATTTAAAAAGGGTCAGTGTTTTCTGGCGGATTGTTGACCTGGACATTGAAAAGCGAATTCGCTTTGTTTTTGCTTAACGAGCGATGTTTTTAAATTAATTACGAATTCGTACCTTAGCGCCTTCATTTCGTCTACTTCAATTTGGGCTATGGGACCGAATTCAAATGACGTAAATACCCGGTCTGAATTTAATCATAATCAATGGTATGTCTTTGGACCCTTCAAGCGTCACGAGGACTGTTAGAAAAAAGTTATCTATACCATTTCCGTGTGTTTTTGACATCACCATGATTGGATACGCCTTCGCAAACCCATAAGTAATAAGACAGGTTTTGAAATCTCGCATTAATGACTCTAATTACAACATCTTTTTCGACTAATCAGTTGATTAAAAGTGTGTTCTCCGTAATAAGCTGGAAAGAAGCACGTTTATACCATACTAATGCTTTAAATCTGGGTTACATATATGTATTTCTGGTTATGTCTTCAGTGCTTGATGGATCATTTTTATATAACACTGGTCAGCTCAGGAGCACACATGTTTTTCATACGGTTCTGTGTTATTTAATTGCGTACATGTACTTGAAGAAACAATTATATAAATCTAATTTGCAGGCATTTTTGAGTAGATATAACGTTTATTTTATGTATAATAGAGTTTCCAATGATTTCGAATTAATGGTTCACTTTGAAGTGGAAAAAACGCCGCGTTTCAAGTTATAAATTCATTCTTTTCTATTTGCTAATAAAACATTTTTTCTCCCGTTTCTAATTGAAAATTTGTTATTAATAAATTATGTTTGAGGAGGCCATTACACTACGAGTAAAAATCCAATATTCTCGTCTTTCTCGAGTGTACGCAGCCCGTTCCTTAAGGCGTGATCATACGAGAAACTTTTTTATTATCAATTTTACGGAAAAACAGTATTCTTCATAAAAAGTACTGCACGGTCTTAAATCTAGAATGAAATAGTCAGAATTAAAATTTTTCAAATCCTATATCAGGTTTTTCAAAAATATGATAACATGTTTTCATAAAAATTGCGCAATTTAAATATGTAATTAATACAAAACAATAATTTATTTTGCCCATAGGAAAAGACAAAAAATTCATAATTTGTGCAAATGAGTAGGATTATTTTAGTTCTAAGTCATTCCACTAAATATAATAATAGCCGCCATCTCTTTCAAAACATTTACTCGTTCTTTTGCCAAATTCACTTGATAAACTCATTATAACTTATTTCCTGACATTCTTCCGAAACGATCTTCTGCATATGATTAACGTTTAGAAACGACATGCGTGGATTGACTTTTTGTTTTAAGTTACCCCATAAGAAATAATCCTTAGGGGTTAAGTCAGGAGATCTCGCCGGCCAAAAAATATTCGAACGCTGTATATCCAATCTGGCCTCTTAAAAGCTTCAGAAAATGATTCTTCGAAGTGTATTAAATTAAAATGGAGTTTTAAAACGCTATAAGAGAACACAATAAATCAAGTCATTAAAACCGAACAAATGTTAGTTTTCTTTGACTGAAAGCTAGGTAATAAAGCATTGGGTGTTGACAAGAGTAGTGAAATCTAGCCAAGCAGATGTAGCTCATCTAATTTCGGAACAACACTGGAATGCTTCCTGTTTACGTAGATAAAATATTTATTTTTTTTTTAAATTGAGTTTTGAATAAATTCAGAATATCTTATTGTTAAAATTAACTAAGCTTTTATATGCGAAAACTTGTTGAATCAGGATTATTAGGTTTTTTCTATTATTCGCCTTGAGAATAATGCTTCACACACAAGTAACGGTTCTTGGAGCGGAGAAATTGAGTACTATGCTAAATTAAATGTAACTGAGAAGAGTGTGCAATTCCAATCAATAAGTTACATAATCATCTATTCTCAGTGTGGGAGCACTAACCTGAACAAACTATTCTCAATTTAAAAATAATTATGTAAGTAGTTATGTAGCCTGTGACAGACTCACACGTTACATAGCTACGCTACAATTAATCTCAGGCACATAGAACATATTTACAATCAACGTCTATTTGGACTAGACAAATGTCTTCTTCTACAGCTGGAGGTACTATGGGTACTTGTTTTGAATATAATTTCTTGGTTGTGAGATACTGAATTGAGTGCGTGTATTACAGCATCATGACGCCTGACAGGCTGTGCCTGTGCGTCTTCCTAATAGAATAAATATTTTGCATATCGATGTTGAATTACTGGAGGTTTTTCTTTTCTAAAGAATCTATGGCGCTCGAATTCTAGCATCTATGGATTCATCAAGTGAGATGTTTAGGAATTTTGATTTTGTTTTGAATAGTTTCGTATTTTTGTGTTGCTTGAATTTATAAATCCCTGCTGTAAATTCGAACTTTAAACTCAGACTGACATATTTTACCTGTAAAAAACCTCCAATATAACTGGCTTTGGTTTATGTTTACTCTTCTCTATTCAAACTCTATTCCTGTTTTACTCCCTTTGTTTACTTTTTTATTTTTCTCTTTATTTTTTACAGCTTTGACTATTTTCGCTCAAGGTGACAAACGGTATCCAACCAAAAATTGCCAGGAAACGATATTAAAGATCCAGTATCTTTTTTTATCTTTATTATCTTCTATTTTTCATTTTCGTGACTCCTTAATTTCCTCAGATTCTCCCATAAATTTTCCCAGATCTTGAGCCTTTGACAGGTGAATTTGTTCGCTACAAATATGCTCCTCTCTTTAGTTTCCTCTTTGCACTACCTTTCTGCATTATTTGTGTCTTCAGCATCTGCGTCGTCTCGTCCTTCATATTTCTGTATCATTATTCAATTCGGTTGTATACCTCAATAATCATTTTCTTCTTACTCAACCTTTAATCTTTTTAGGTCATTTCTTTGCTTGAGTCTCCCTCCCTTCCTCGTTTATTATATTACTGCTACTATATTCATAAAAAATGTCTTGTTTTACTCTCTTTGGTAAAAAAAATGATCAGTATTTGAAATTCATATTATAAATGCACATTTCAAATTTTTTAAAGAGAGTCATAAAATTATTGAATTTTTTTTATAAACAAAAACATTTCAAGTCCAAACTTCTTACTAAAGTTAAAGAAATATATTAATTTTCATTCATTAAATTAAAAGTGAATTAGACGTGCAATTAAATATATTTTTTTCTATTACCCCGATAAAAAAAATAATTAAAATAAAAAAATATATATTAAAATCTTACCTCTTCATTTCCACTTGTAGCTAATTGGAGCGTCCATTCAATCTTCCTGAAAAAACCGTAAACTCTGGATAACTGGCACCAATTACAAAATTTTTAATCACAAAAAACCGATCACAGTTCCACACCCGAACAGCCGTCCTTGTCGAATTTTGGTGAGTGCATTTGCCCTCAACTTCTACCGAAAATATTTTGATCCCGTGAGTAAGACCGGTGCACAACCCAACCACCAGGGGTTATAAAACAAATCCCTCATTTATGTCTCACAACCAAAATTAAATTGTACATCCTTCCAAAAAGATTCCATAAAGGCAACAATTTTGCTCAGTTAACAGGAGCCGAAAATTATTCGTTTAGAACTTACGGGGATATCGGTAGAAATGTGTGGTGCAAATAACTTTATCCTGGATTTAGCGCAAGTCTGCTGTTCCCTGATTTCCTGCGCAATACACCGATCGATTGTGGTTGCAGGAATAGCGAAGCCTGCGGGATGCAATGGGATAATCGGGAAGAAGGGGATATGGAAATATAAGTGACCTTTCCATGCATTGTATAATGAGGTAAAACTATTTTACAACAGAGGAATTCACAATTTTAAAATTTGCATTATCAAAACAATGAATGTGTAAAAATTCGTGAAACTTTTCACGAATTTATTTAATTTTTCTCTAGAAAACCAAAGGATTTTGAATTTGAGTTCTGATGAATTGACCTTACCTAAAGCTATTTTAGAAATTTCAATAATTTGGACATATTTTGGTAAGCATTTTCTGGATTGTTCGGATTATTCAGCTGACTTTTGGCCCTTTTCTGAAATTGTAAAAAAACGGGATTGACGACATTATATCCTGATATCCTTAAAAGTATTCAAGAAATTTCAACTATGGTCTAGAAATTTTTGAGATATTGCGGAGTATTTTTGAACGTTGCAAAGAGATTTCTTGAAAATTTCTGGAGATTCCAAAGTGTGAATTTATTTTAGACTTTTCTGAATTGACCTTCCTTAAACCGAATTTTGAAACATTCGGTTTTCCTGAAAATATTCGGGGAAATTATATTTTTTTCCAATTTTAAAGTATCCTCTAAATAAGCATTAATTTGTGTATCTTTCTATGAATGAAATGATTATGCTTGGTATATATGTGTATTTATGTATGAAATAGCATATTGTATAACATGGATAGTAATAAGCTTATTACTCACGAATGGAAATCGAAACACCGAGGGTATTTCTATATCACTTGTTGCTAGGCAGACATTTAATATCTTAACAATCGCAGAAAGAATATATTTTCATTATATCTAGAATATTATGACTGGTATTCTAAAAGAAGCCATTTTCCATACTACATTTCGTAAAACTTGGAAAGAAATGAAGAGGAATACAACGAAAAACTTTTATATTCGCCATTATGTTCAGAAACTTAAATGGCTCTCGAAATTAAATTGCATAAAACGGTAAGTATGTACAAACTTGTTCAAAGAGTATTTGTAATCGAACTTGACCCTATCTTCAATGAAGACCGTGCTTCTGAAAGATAAAATCGAAAGTTCATTTTGTTAGATATTAGATTAGATGATGAAGCCTTCTATGAGAAACGTTCATTTTCCCCATTGAAAGAAACTTATGAATTAAATTTGAACGTAATCACTTGATGGAGACTTCCTAACTATAAGATGTGTCACCATAGATTTGTATGAAAGAAACATTCGTTAATATGATGGAAATATTTACATTCGCCATTATGTTTAGAAATTCATTTCGTTTCTAAAATGGAGTTGCTAGAGACGATATGTGCAAACTTTTTGAAAGAGTATTTTTAATCGAACTTGACCCTATGCAGACTTGGTTTCTAAAGAATGAAATCGAAGGATTATTTAGTAAGATATTACGTTAGATGATGAAGTCTTCCATTCAAGCATGACTCTTGCCTGCGTTGAAATTGTGAAGAATTAAATAATTTCTCTGGAAATCGAATGGAAAATTAGAAACAAAATCGATGACAGATGCTCAAAAAAATAATTTAAAGAAAAAATATTTTCTTTGATAATAGAGCGTAGATTGCAATTTATTGAATTAAATGCATGAAAAACCGAAGAGTATCGCTATATAAGATATATACAAGAATGTCAGGCTGATAAAATTGATAAAAAGAGCAAAATTGATATTTCTTGCAAATATATATATTGTATTTAGGAAAAAAATGTTCACGATAAATTTTAATATTCCGTATTTACTCACTGCTTTCCTACAATTTTGCACAATTTCTTGATGTATTGGCGACTCTAAGATGTTCACTCTAAATCGTTGCTAATCTAAATCTATAGATTATATATAGTGTATTAGAATAGAACAGTCTTTCTGAGAATGAAATGGTTCATTTTGTTGTATCAACAGTGTATGTGTGTGAATACCTTAACAAAAGCTAACATTTTTTAACCTCTTCGAAAACATTTTGTCATATTCCCTGAGGACTCATGTAACATTCAAAGATTAAATTTAAATTTCAGGGTCAACCTTATAGAAAACGCACTCAGAGCAGAGTTCCTGGAAGTAATTTCACACTAAATCATATCTCGATTAAGAAGAATGAAGGCGAAATTCGGTTTCACAAGAAGCTTCTTCCTTTTTCTTGTCTATGCTCCTATAGCAACAAATTTCTGACCTCCACAACTCAAAAGGAAATCACTTGATACATTTTCCATGAAATACCATATTCATCACCTTTAGATGTTCCACTTGTACCAGACAAATTTGATTACAATCCGACTTATGAACACATAAACTGCAAGGTGACCTTTCACCAAACCGTCAAGAGAAGATGCATCTCATGATATTGAAACCACCGTTGATTTGACCTTTTTTTTTTTTTTTTTTATAGAGGAGGGAAACCTTCGAAAGGTACCCGGTCCGATGTTCGAGCGACCGGGTTATGTGGGATTCGTCCCTGAATGGGACGCCTACCCACTAAAACCCTCCTCTCTTCACCCTGGATCTCCCCGGAACCGCCGCTAGGCATTTACTTCGGGGAGGGAGGGTGGTGCTCTCCGGCCGGGAATCGAACCCGGGTCTCCCGAGTGACAGGCGACCGTTGATTTGACCTGTAAAGAACACATTGATCATTTTATTAAACCAAATTTTTCCAATAAAATTGTGTTTTGTTTTTAGTTGTGAGCTGTCCAGATATATGATGTTTTTTTTTTTTAAGGAGGGCGCAAACATGGAAATTCTGATTTCCAAAACTTGTCCATTTTTTTTTGGGAAATTCCACAGCAATATTCATTTCGCCTTTTAGCACTCATAATTTTACGTTCCGAAGTTCTCTGTACCTTTTTTAAATTGATAATTTTTACCACTGTCACTGGACGCATAGATAACGTTTTTAAGAACTTTTTACCTGAATCGGTCTTGTTTCGAATTTAGACAAATATCTCTCCAATACAAACCATAATTGGGGCATAAGCAATTGATCGACATCTTATTACGCATTTGCACTGTTTTATAATTACCGCAAACATAACAGATCTATAAAATGACTGACAACTTTATCCTTTACATAAATTATACATTCAAAATCCAAAGTATGCCGCACAAAATTGTTTTTCATCTAAAAGATTAATTATCTATTACATTTATATGCAATCAGCCAATTATTATAAACTGTATTTACAACGACAGTAACGATATTATTAAATATAGATCAAAAAACGCGGAAATCAAATGGTCGATAGTAAATCATTGTCTATTTACACTAAATTGCCCTGCGTGTTACGTGCCTTCCGACACAAACGCTTTATCCCAAGATAAAACTGGTAGCAGTGTAATATATGATAATTATGATTTATTTTGTTTAATTTCTTATTATGATGCCATATTTAGTTTCGCAATGTAAAGTATCGCGAAAGGAAGGTAGCACCACCCGGGAAATGTGGGCGAAAATATGCTTGAGTGTTACAAGAAAAATGCATGGAGTTGTTATTATGTAAATTATTAGCAAGGAGAAATAGGAGATTTATCCACTGTCCAGTAAATTATGTAGGTCATTTGTACATAAAAATATACTTATGATTCGAGTTTTTTTGCGGAGTGAAAAGGTTAAACATATTTAGAGTTACTATTCAGCTTGCTGTATCGAGATCCTTTACCAAGATTACTTTGAAATTAATCTCTGGGCAAATTCTGGAGACTTATAGGAAATTGCCTGAATTTACTAACGCTGCTAGCGACCGATTCTAACGAAACGCACTACAATGTTTCAAACAGAGGAGGAAACGTCTAGAATACAATATTCATGAAACAGAACTGGTTGATGTATTTTATTCATATAAGCATTTCTGGATAAATTCATGTGGTTGTACTAGTATTGGTAGTAAAATTTCTATTGATCCCGGCAAATATCCCTTTCAGAGAAATATTTGTAAAAAACATCCTAAGAATTGTTATTAATTTATTCTCACAAGCGGGTTTTGGAAATTCACATTGAGAATTACTTCCCCTTAAAACTACAAATTTTGTGGGATTCAACATATTTTATTCAAACATAAATTAACATTTCATAACATACGAATTACTTATACGATGCTTTGAACTATTTTTACATGTACATGTTAAGCCTATTTGGTACAGTGGCTTCACTAGAGGCACATTGACCTCATATACAGTGGGTTCATCTAAAAACTTAGAATCCTCATAAGTTATATATATCATAAGTATCTTAAAGGTTGTAACAGGGAACATTTTTAGCAGCTGCAGTGTTAATATTATGCACACCCCTTTCCCCCAGTGTCCGCAACTTCACTATCTTAAATAACACCTTACCTCGATAGGTACCTTATATCGAAACAAAATTATAATGCATTATTATATTAATTTTATAATTATTTACACCAAAATAATGCATTTTAAATGCCCTTTAATATGACATATATGTCGAGGTGGGGTGCCATTTAAGATTCTGAGGTTGCAGTGGCTGGGGGTAAAAGGGTATGCATAATATTAACACTGCTGCTGCCAAAAGTGCTCTCCCCTACAACTTCAGGGATCCCCACACACATCATTTCCGTATCACTTTCAGTTTTGAACTTGTTGGGATGGAAAGTTGCTAAATGGACACATTGAATATTCTGTGAATTTCGTCGTTGGGCAGATACTTCCTGAACGATTTTTTCTATTGGTTTGTTTCAGAATAATGGCTCGCACGAGTAGGAAATGCACGTCATTCTGAGCGTGCGATAATTCTCAGAGAAAAACATTCACCCTCCACTTGAAAATTCCTCGCCTCAATCGCTGAGAAATGAGAGTTTTGTTGACAATTTCAGACACTTTACTTGTGTCAATTTTTGTTTTTACAACATATTTCCACGTTTCTGATGATGCAATTCGGCACGTAAACAAGCGATTGCGTGCGAGTCTTTAGTAGAGTTGAATGTTGTTCTCAGTTAGTTTTAACCGAGAATAGTGTTGAATTCTCCAAAGTTCCAGCCCCAACTTGTGTGAGAAACCAGCAACAGGACGGTAAACGTTTCCCAATGCTACCAGTACTGGGAAAACGGGTTTCAACATTTAGTTCCTAAACAATGGGAAATTTTTTAAATCATTTTGGAACTTCTAGAGATATTTTCGGGAACGCGTTGCTCGGTTTCAAGGAAAATGAACGCGCTAAATGAAACACAACTTTTCCGATGCTCCTTCGGTAGGAACGGAGCTTTAGGATGGTAAGTGCCAGAACTTCCTGATAGGTCATCTCGACAAACATCTACTGCACCCAAGGCACAAGGGCAATTACAGCACCTAAAACAATGTCACTTGCACTAAGAGCGGCAGTACCTTTGGCGTAACACGTTACACGACGTAGTGGGGGTGCCTGGCTACTTCTTTGAATGAAAAAGCCACGGTGATGTCGGCGCTTTAGTACCGGCAGTACGACGTGCTACCTGTGACGTGAGAACGTGTTTTTAACGCTCCTTGGACGTACAGCGGTTCCCTTTACTAAAGTACTTCGTTATCTTTGACTTCTTGTTCGGATAAACAGACTCTTTTGAATATAAGTTGGAATCAATGGTAGAGTTTAAGTTCCAGTGAGGAGTTGGTACTATTCGAAGTGGGGGATTTAAAGGTAAGCTTATAGATTTTTTCGTGGAATTGTTTAGTATGCTGGTCGCAAAGAACTACGTTTGAATTCTACACAACTTTGCTTCTGTGCGAAGCACACAGGAACCTGCCGTATTTATAGAACTTTATCGCGATATGACCTATTCTTCGATTGAACAATTTGGGAGAGGCATAGACTCGCTTTGAACCCGAAAACGGGCATTTTGCGATTTGCTGAACTGGAGGGACGGATTTCGACTCAGAATTCCCTACCTCCACGAGGAAAATCCGCTCGCCATTTGACCAAATAACTTGTTTGCTTCAAATATTAATGTGCGTCAAGAAATGTTGTAGAATACCATGTACGAGCCATATATTTTGATGTAATTAAGCACAAACAATTACCATAATTTTATCGGTTCAGTCAAGGCGAATACAAATCAGATTACAAGCTGTCATCAATGTATCATTTAGCTACAATGACGAGGTAATGATCTCCCAGACTAGGACAGTTTGGCCGATTAGCGGCTGCTACGACACAAAAAATACAGTGGCCGATCTTTATCTTAATGGATTTCCAATTAGGTCTAATTGAAGCACTGAAATTTTTGCTCAATTCTACAGAGCTCCCTTTTGGTTTATTTTCTGTATTGCGGAGCCAACAACCGCTTCCCAAGGTAAAATATTGTTTTGTTTTTCGCAGATGGACCACATTGATTGCAGTACAATACATTAAATATTCTTTATTGAGAGCGTTGGGTGCATCGTTAAAACTTTCACTCCAGCGGGAATCAACATGATTCGCGCCCTGCTTCTTGTTTCACCTGGAGAGTACTGTGAAAATAATGTTATTGTTTGCAGAGGAAAGGTAGCTTCCTAGGTTCCCTCTGCAAACAATAATGAACCGTGTAATCTTCATGGTATTTTGTCACCCATTAGTACTGCAAAACAATGGAGTCATAATCTGCGCTTGAACAAGGAGAAAGAATAGAAACACGTACCATTGCACCCAACGAGGAGGCATATCTGATGATTACATATCCAATCAGTTTATTAAGCAATAAACTAAAAGTCGCTATTATGATGTTGTGGTTTTCGGGTTGCAATTTGTACTTTCACCGGTAATAAGGCATTTATGCATATCGGAAGGCGATCCAAGTCATGAATTTAAGGAAGTAGTCTAGTGCCAACATCCAAAAATAACCACGATTTAAGACAATAGAAACGTTTTTTTTTTTAATTTAAATATATGCATTTATTTATTTATAAGGCCTCTTTCACATCGATAAAAAAATATCAGTTCTGCTTTCTTGGGTAACTCCGGCCCATATACATACATGTATGACACACCAAATCGAAAGATATACCTAATCATTATCACCGTCGCCATTTTTCGTGCCGAATTTTTGAAATTCCAACATAAATTAAGAAAACGTTGGTGGTTTTTGCAAAAGTCAGAAAAAAATGCGTTTCGTTGCTGTATACAGGGTGTCCAAAGACGTTGTTAGACGTTGGGGTCAACCAGCTTTGAAAAATAATGGTATTAAGCTGAACATGTCTTATATAAAACTTGTTTCTTTTCGATCTACCAGGTATTAAAACGCCTTTTTCATGTAACTTATCCATAAAACTTGCATTTCGCGAGCTTTTGAGATGAACACTTGCGCAAGAGGGGGTATAACAAATCTATCTAAAATGCCTATGCTAACGAACACGTAGGTGGCGCCATCTGGGTCGTACATGCATTTGAAAAAACTAACTTTTTAACTAACCCTCGCTGGTTAATTTTTTGCGTAAATTTGGAAAGACTAGACTCTTTGACTAACAAAAAGTGTACTTACGAGAAGTGCGTATCTCTAACGGTTCTTGAGATATTTGCCTGTATCCTTGCCGTTGCATATTCCATGGAGCGCTGACAGCAGGTTATTAAAGCCGCACCGTTCTTAAAATGTGAAAAAAATTCAATTTTATGATGCGTGAAATACTCGCGATAGAAGCATCATTAGGGAATATGATTTTTCAGTTTTTCATTAATTTTTCTGCATAATTAATTTGAATTAAATGGGTAAACGAGATTAGCAATAAAAACGGACTTGCTTTCCGGGTGAGGCAAAATTTTGATTTAAGACAGAAAATGCGTTGACATGAGTGGCTAACATGTTCGAAATTTTTCTTTAGTGTGTTGTATTGTTCTCGTTATTATTCAAGTACCGAAGTCACGTAATTTTCCGTTTAATTTAAATTAATTAAATAAAAAATTGAAAAAAACAAATTCACAAATAATACTGCGATGGCGAGTGTTTCACATATCATAAAAATACGTTTTTTTCACATTTTAAGAACGGTGCGGCTTTAATAAACTGCTGTCAGCGCACTCATGGCATATGCACCGGAAAGAATACCCGCAAATATCTCGTGAACCGTTAGAGATACGTATTCTTTCCAAGTATACCTTTTTCGTAAAAGAGTCTAGTCTTTCCAAATTTATACAAAAAATGAAGCTGCGAAGTTAACTCAAAGAGTGATGTAAGTTTTTCCAAATACATGTACGACGTAGGTGACCCCACGTATACACCAGGTAAAAATAAACATTTTAGATAGATTTGTTATGCCCAAGAACCGTAGGGTGCAAAATCACATATGGAAAACTTGCAAAATATAAGATTTATCGATAAGTCGTAATTTTTTTTTGTTTTAACACCCTGTAGATTGAGAAGGATCAAGGTTTATATGAGACATGTTCAGCTTAATAGCATTATTTTTCAAGGCTGGTTCACCCCACACCAGTTTGTGGCAATGTTCCTAGGATCCCCTGTATATGGGGTAAAATTATGCGTTAAAGTTTTAACATGATTGACGAACAAGAGTCATAAATTTGCCGAATATTTCGTTAAATTTTGAAGTCGATATGCTCCACCGTTTTGGGCGATCACCTGCGCGTAATGTAAAAGTGTCGTTTCGAGAAAAACGCGTTCAACGTTTTCAGATGGAAAACTCATAAGATAATGTACTTTTACGACTAATCAGCGACGCCAGCACCATAAAATGGGGCCTCATCTGAATCGTAAAAGTCGTTTTCAGCCGCTCTGGTCTCTTTTCAGGCTATGCAAGCTTCTATCGAGGCTTTGAAGCTGCGTTCCCAATTAAAAAAAAAAAAAAAAAAAAAAAAAAAGGTATATTTGGAAAGGTAATTGAAATACCTTTTAAATAACATGTAACTCAGGTTCCCTTCCCGTCTAAGATTTTAGTGGTTGTTTCTAGCCCCGTTGGATATTTACATGTTTTCTTCAACGAGCGAAATGTAGAATGAGGGTAGATTTCAAATTGACACGCTTTACGTACATGACGTTGTTGCACATAACATGTACACGCCAGCAATTATAAACAAAAGGAGGTAGTTATAACATTTTTGCAACAATAAAAATGTTCCGAAAGCGCTAGGTCATAACGCCATTGTTTATAATCTCGAATTGCATAAGCGGCTCGTCCTACTTTTTTGAAGTACATTGAATGCTCTTTACGTAGGTACCCAAATACATTTTCTTTAAATTTTTTGGTGCCTTCTAACCTTGGTATTTGAAGAACGTGCAGATCGAAAACTATTGGATGATTTGCCGGTTTACCACCACAAAACGTTCGGTAAATAGTACCTTTCACTACAAAAGTCTCCGATATTTTTCAGGTAATTAATGATGAATCTTAAACCGCTAGAAATAAAGTCGTATGAAATTATACTTAAAAGCGAGTTGGTATACCGGATGCAACCGTTGCACCACGACAGGTGTATTGGCCGAACAAAAGGGCCCTAGAACCGACAGTTAACGGCTGTGGTTCAATATACAAACGAGTGTCTTCTCCATATTTGCTTCTACAATATCGTGCACATGTGGCGAAATTGAAGGCTATAAACATGGAGTAAAATGCTACCTAAACCAAATAGCTATAAAGTCTTCGGGTCAGTAGGTAAACAGTTGTATACACAGGGACCATTAAGAATCTCTTCACCGGTCTGTGGGCATTGCAATCAACCATAAAGGCATGCCAACTATTACTATTATTGATTAGTATTCCGTGTTTACTCTTAGTTAATCTTTACCTAGAAAGAGTCTGATATCCTATTGTTATGGGTGTTTCGTATGGTGTGGGCAGGAACAGTTAACCAACACGGCTTTAGAATCTCTTGATTTTTTGTATAAACGATCAACGAAGTTCTAATTTGGACTCGAAAGACCGATACCGATAAATTGAAACGTGCAGGAGGAGCAGCTTCGCTTCGAGCTCGGTGGAGGTTCCAAATCTTAGCATCATGTCCCACATGAATGTGAATTCTCACGAGCGATTTTCGGAGGGGTAATTTGAAAAATCTCCATCGAATACACTCTGAGATTTTTACATCGCTGGCCCAATAGTTATGCAAAGCTCGTGCCACAACGCTTTTATTGACGGGCTTTCGTCTATTACCAATTTCGTGGGTTCTGCATAGTCTGTCAATATTCTGAGTAAACAGTTTTATTAGTTGTTTAGAAATTTGAAGTTTATGGTTGTCCGGACGCACCTCTATTACGAATAATTTATCTCTTCTTATGCAGAAGTAAAGTCTCAATGGAGAACGTGTATGGTGCCGATTCTCCTCACTCCACTGGAAGTTCATTTCTTGCCATTAAAACGAATCTACTGCGAGTTAATCACGTTCGCTTAATAAAAACTCACTTAGTTCATTCTTTATAACGCACATCCGGAGTGAGTTGTTCCGCTAGAGAAAGTTTAGTCACCATATCTGGTACTACCCACAGGACTTCGACTGGCAAAATGCGATTCCCCTTGCACCGCTCTCACATTTGTTAGCGTTGATTAAACGAATTTTAAGGAATGGGTCAAGTCCTATTGGTAATGTGGAGTGTCAATTAGGCTCATATTTATGCACTGCTGCCAGCTTTAATAAACGATCAGGACGTTCGTTAATAGTATTTGAAACCTTTAGACGTTTGCCATTTTCCGCGGTTTGCTTATAAATAAAAGTAAATGATATGGCCAAGCATTATCCGGGACAAGCACGCTAATTGGCTTAACGTTACTCACTATCAAAATAAAATATGATAACCATCATAAATATGATCGATTTTTTTTTGGCGATTGGCGCAGTTTTTTTCCTCAAAGACAAGTTCCAGTATAAGGCAGCAGTAATTAAAAGAATGCAATTTTTATGAAAATTGATAAACTGCTAGTTATAATTATAATGCTAACTAATGCACGAGAAAAACTGGTCATCAGGACGGGCTTTAATGGGCGATTCTCCTGAATTGGAAAGTGTTATGTTGTCATTACATTTAGCACTTTGAAACCTTCGTTTTTGGAATCTCAATCGCATGAAGTCGGCACTAAATGGGTGTGTCTAATGTATGTTCATATCATCCATTAAGCATTTTGGCGAGCGATCTCAGGAAAACATCCAATTTTGCACAGAGAGGCACGGAGCAGTGCGTTTTTACACTTTTCCATGTTCACGGCATGTAAACCCTTGCCATGTACATTTCATAATTTTATACCTGCATTGTTTAATTCTGCAAAGTTTTTTAATCTGAAAAAAGCCTTCGGGAAGACCAACCGTTAATATTCTGCCACACGTGCTGATTTGGATATCTTCAAGCAGGAATGATGGTTTAATGGGGGTAGGCTAAAGGCTAACCAGAAATGGGTGAAACTTCTAAGGAGGCTCATCTCACAGCGAAGTTTTGAAGCCAAACCCAGAATCCTTAAACAAAACCATTTTGGCTCAAATTTTCTTGACAAAAAGGTGGTCGCGAGGAAAAGATGGGGGAAGATTTTAAATATGCTAACTGCGTTTGACATCAATAGGAAGATGTGGTTTTGATTGTTCCTTCGCCAACTTACTTTTAAATTACCCTGTACCGTGGGTGTATCGCTACCAATTTTAAAACGATGTGTTGAATCTAAAATCTCGCCGACTGTAATATCAGCGATGTAGACTGACGGGTAATAAAGCGTTTCTGTTGTATGTTCTGCAAAATTGGCAAAAAATCTAATGAGAAATTGTTCAATTTTCTGCTAATTGCGCCGCCACGGCGGTACCTAAGAGTACCATTGTAATAACTTTTAATAGCCCGCTTGTAGATTCAATCGTTTTAGATTCAAATATCAAAAAAACTAAGCTTTAAAACCAACATACCTAGCAGGTTCAGTATATTTCCCTTTGCTGGACAGATATTTGAAAAAATAGTTTTTGTTGATGCAGACACTCAGAATGACGAAAAATTTTGATGTATAGAATTTTTCCGTGAGTACTTGTTTACTGTTTCTGACCATGGGAGCATCCCTACATCACCTGAACCTTTGAACATTGGCGTCGGTGAGTCGTTCAAATTAGGATTGTGTCTTTTGCCAATTTCGCACTGAATCTATACCTATTACTGCATTTAAATGGAAAGAGTTGCAAACTTGGATAAAGTTTTGTTCTGAAATTAAATTCTGAAAAAACTGTCACTTTCTGTGTTTTTCCATCTTTAAATATTTATCTGAGGGTAATGGTAGATTTTAGTTCTTTTTTCCTTTGGTGAGAGCAAACGGCAACACTGAGGCACGCGGTACCCTCAACGTACTGATTCACCATGATGAGTGGCAGTCTTATTCTGATTATATTCAGTGACTCGATACCGTCATATCTGAAAACGGCTTCATTAATTGTGAACCATAGCTCGGAGAAGATTTTACATTTGGCTTCGAAAATAGGCTCGATGGTCGAAGAATATGATCTCTGCTGATATCTAAAGGTTCTGCCCGAGGATTGGCCAAAAGTGCCAATACCCCAATTGTTAATCTGATCTAAAGAAGTTTTTGCTCCACCATTGCTCAAAATTAATAATTATAAGCAAGCGCGAGACTAATTTGCAAGACCTAGCCCTAGGACATTCATGAGACCCAGTCCATCCAAACGGATTCAATGGTCTCGTTGGGCAAACTCACCCTATCACAGAAAATTTCTTTCTACTAGATGGAAATAGAGCTCCTCTGATTGATTGAGTCAAATATATTTAATATTCATGAATCGTGAAAGATATTCAATGGGAAACGTAAGCGAGAACTCCTTGGGAAAATGAAGTAGTTTCCTTTAAATAGCCTCGTAAGAAAAAGTCGAGTTACGTCAAATCTGGGCTGCGGGGTGGCTTAAAGTTCACTGTGGCAAAAACTGAAAACCTCAGATACATTTCCTTCATGCATTTATTTCAATTAACAATTTTATCGTTGAAACCATTGCAGCAAGAAACAATGAGTAAATTTTAATTGAAAAAAACTTACATATTCTTGCGACAATACATAAAAACTCTTTAATAAAGAACTACCCATATAAATAAATCATTATTGCTTGTCTCAAGGTTGGAATTGAAGATGTTTTTGCCAAAAGGAATCTGAAATTGAAACCAGAAATTAAAAGTGTTTTGCGTCGAAGTCATTTGATTTGTTCAACCTCCGCATGCAAGTCTAGAATTTATTACTTTTGCTACCTCTTCATTTGAGATATTATGCAAGAACTTGGATTTTTTCCTTTGCCTAGGTCAATTAACATAAACGCAGTTTAAAACGATACATTTGGACTTAATCCGGTTTGGCGAGATCGTCTAAAATAATTAAAGAATTCGCAGACGCAGACTTGGATTATTCGATCATATTAATATCAATTCTTACTTACAGATATCTGTAGAATTTGGAAATAGAAGTTTTTGTTCGAGTCGAAATTGAAAATTGGCCTCAAAGAAGTCTTATGACTGCTCTTTTCATGTATTTAACCGCGAGTTGCAGACACCCCGTACATGCTGAGCAACATGACGCCTCAACTCAGTTTCAGACCATAAATATCCACTCACACACAAGAGCTGTAAAGTCCATTATATGCAAATTAATGCGGGATTGCCAAGTATGACTCATGAGTGCCATTGTGGTTCACCGTCTTGACTTCGGTTTAACTCGGTCACAAGGTTTCAAATCAGGAATTTTTGTTGGCCAGTTGACAGAGGTGAATTTTAGGACGTGGTTCAATGTCTCTTCAAAGACCTAACAGATGTTCAGGGTCTTCAGAGACGTTTATAACGCGCCTAGTCCACCATGGTAATGAAGGAAGAAACAAAACTTAGGCTAACTTGAATATGCTGCTGACAACTCATAGAGATGGAAATTTCCAAATTTCAGATAACCTCATGCTAGTCATTTTCTAAGGCTTTGTATAAGGTAATTGGTGATCATTAAAAAAAACCTTGCAATAGGCTGTGAACCATAAACGTAAAGCATTGGTTAAGCAATTTATTAATTATAATCAAACATCTGACAAGCAAATAATATGATTGCAATCGTGTCTTTGATATTGTAATATCTCATTCAATTTTTTAAAAATAATCTCCGATTATTATGGTTATTATGACACTGAGAGTTCGTCCACATTGCACGTCATCAATTATGAAAAAACGGAATATTAATTACTTATGAAAATGAGAGCATGAAAATCTTATTAATAAAGAGAGAACGAGGAAAATAAAAAGGGAAAATTTTATTTGGAACAATGGTAGTCAAATTGGGTCATAAGCAGTTTGACGTGTTTCCATTCACTTTCATCCCACCTTCAGATTACCAAGTTTGGACTTGTAACGTAATAAATAAAATTATCTAGTCATATTATACCTGTTGGTCAACTTAGGATCTTGCACTAAATGTTCTTGAAAATGTTTTTCTTGGTCGCTCGGACGCCGGAAAATCGGTGAATAGCCCAGAAATTAATCAGTGGCGTGCCGAACCACGGTCTACGCAATGTTCTAACTTTATAAATTTCGGATCATAAGTATTCTACATCGAATTTTCAAAAAATCTTCGAGCAGAATTGGGCAGAAATTTTAAACAATCTTTTTTAACTTTCCTGGTGCTAAAAAATGCATGAAATTGGTATAGGCACAAGGAAATTTGCTTAGCCCATAGAAATACCATAGAATTAGTCAGATCATTAAAATAGACGGAATTTTTCAATGACTCTCTGTCAATGTTTCAATGCACAAGATACAAATGATATTCAAGGTGACACCCATGCGGAATTTAAGTTCAACAATAAATCTCCATCCAAGTTTAACGGTCTAAAGCTAGAGTGCTTTGCCCTTATTACTCAATAACCATTAATTCGTGTCAACACTGAACCCATATTAACTAAAAGTTAATGGCCACCAAGTTATCTTCCTTTCAGTCGCTGATTCTGACCTCTAATATTTTTCTTAGGCCTTCAGAAGCCTTTAAATTATCAAGCATTGTAATGACATGCTTGAGAAGAAGTGGTTTTTGATGAAGAGCACTTGAAAAAACTAGTATTTTTTCATCATTAACCTACAAAAAACCTTTCAGGAACCATCAATTTCTGGTTATCTAGTCGCATGCAGGATCTCTCGCTCTGATAAAAGGTGCTGCATTTAAAAAGCCGCAGCTTTGGGCTAACCGAAACTTTCAGGCAACCGAAGTTCCGATTTCGAAGCACCTGCTATGGTTTATTTGATTTTATACTGCCCTAACAGCCACGCAATACCAAAGGAAGACTGAAAATCCAAGCCATCAACAATACGCTCATTGTTTCCGACCTATTATTTTTTTCTGTGTGACTGCTCAAGAGTAACATAATTTCTTGAGCAACTGTAAACTTGGCTTTGCCTTCTGCCGTGGCTTATGATCATCGTCTAAAGTTTCTTCTCTTGAAATCCCCCTCGCGTCACATTCTAAGATAATTTTCATAGCTACGGGGATAGTTCCAGAAGTACCAGTTCTAACATATATATGACGATTTTTTTGTTAAAAGTTTGCCTGTAGTACAAAGGCCTAACCTTTAAAACCTTGTTTCTGAAATTGAGGATGATTTGTAGTTGTTTTCGAGCAGTTTTTAGTGAACGCTCTTAGAGATTTTGTGAGCATGGAAAAAATCGCTCATCGATACGTGACTCCATTCTTTCATTTGAAAGGTCGTGGTCCATCCAACAGCAAGCGTAGCTGGATTCTACTCTGGGGGATTCTGGTTCTTCGTTGACAACTGTAAAATACTGGATGGCAAACTTTAAACGAGGTCGTACGGGCTGCCAAGCCGAACTCCGCAGTAGTCGGCCCAACGACGCTCCAGATCTGACCACCCCAGACATTATGGGGAAAATCCACGGAACGGCACTGGCGATTGGCATTTGGCAAAGGAAAGCACATCGCGTTCTGACGGAAAAATTGGATATCACAGAGCTGTGAGCAAGATGATTGCCGCGATTACTCGCAATTGAAGAAGAACAGCGCCTTGAGGAGGTTTTAAGAGAACGTTTGGCAAAGTTTCGCGGCAATAAAGCCGAGTTTTTGCACCGATTCATAGCCATGGATGACACAAGACTCCATCGTTTCACACCTGAGACGAAAGAGTCGTCAAAACAATGGACTTTAAGGGGAGAATGGGCTCCAAAGAAGGCGAAAACCGGTCCATCTGCAGAAAAGGTGCTGGCGTCAGTTTTTCGGGACACACGTGGGATCGTTTTTATTGACCATCTCCTGAAAGGAGAAACAATAAATGGAGAACATTGGACAAATTTATTGCTGCGTTTGAGCGAGCAAATTAGGAAAAAGCGACAACATTTGGCGAAAAAGAAAGTCTCGTTTCATGAAGACAACGCAACAGTGCACACTTCCGTCATCGCGATGGCCAAATTCAACCAACTTGTTGTAGAATCTTTTCCCCATCCACATGATCCGCCGGATTTAGCCCTTTCAGATTATTTCCCATTTTCAAACTTGAAAAAATAATTTTATTGGCAAACTAACGAAGAAGTGCAGTCCAAGGTTGATGGCTATTTCGAAACATTCGAAGCTTCTTACTATGAACAAGGTATAGAACATCGCTGGGAAAAGTGTGCCAATCGCGAAGGTTGTGAAATAATGTAATGTTTTCAAAACAGTTTTTTCTCTTTAAGTGTTAAGTCGTGTAGTGCTGGGACAACTCTCGTAATTCTCGTTGAAATCTGAGCAGAAAGTTGCCACCCTTGTAGGCATTAAAGTTGAATAAGAGGCTACTGATGGAATGCAAGTTACTTAATATGATAATGCATCTGGGCTGCACTATGTAGCTTATTTTCGAATGAAGGTAATAAATTTTTTTTCAAATAAAAATTTTAAATTAATGGTCAATAAGCAACACCAAAGCATTCTGACTTCGATTTTATTGGTCAATAAATTATTATTTTTATGTCTTAATAAGAGTTCTTCTTTTGTAAACAGTTATCTATATTAATCAGTTTTGATTCCAAAGAGGGGCAAAGAACATCTTCGCACTTAAAACCCGAAAGCTCAAACCTGCAGGTACATCCACCCGGAATGTTCTTTAATATTTGCTCAACCCACAGCTAAAGTTTCTCCGAATTTTATTAGGCCCAAGATAAGATAGAGCAAAAAGTAAACTTTGTGCTACAACTTTTTTCAATCCACCCTCGATTTTACTGCAATGGGAATGGTGGTTAAGTGCTCTTATACACCTTTCGCCAGTAAATTCCAAGATCACATTCAAAAGCTAACACTTGAAATCATACAGAAGCTCTCGCAAAGCCATTAGAAAAGGAACTTTTAATAGCAAAAAGTCAACACCTGATGACAGTTGGTATTGCTCAAGAACCAATAACACGTTTGAACCATCTCGTCTAAAGTGCACCATTTAGTGAAAGGATTTTTTCAATATTCGTTTACAGCTATAGGCAAATATCATCTAGTTCTAGTAGGTAGGTTCTCGGCGTTGTTATTAAAAAAGTTGCGTCATGTGTTATACTCTAGTGAAAGGTACAGATGGTTTATGGTACCATCAACAGGGTTTGACGTGTAAAATGGTCAATGTGCTCCGCAACCGTAATTTTTATGTCGGACAAGGTGAGGTATTTACATAGGACAGGACCAGGTAATGAGTTGCTCGGAACCTCTAATTGGTATACACATAAGACATTGATTATGGATCTCTAGTAAGCTGCGCATAAAAAAGATCCCGTAACAATAAACATTTTTAAGAATTATTAAATCTCAAAAAAGTGCTCCGTCACTGTCGTGTTGCAGAGCAACAGGTGTAAGAGTCTGTTGCATTTGGGTAAAAAGGACAGCTAATTGCAACAAAGTCAGACAAATGCCAAACGAGAGTATCGGACGAAGAATTTAATTTTTGGACGTAAAAAGTTTGAGTAAATACCGGGTGGACTAGCCGAATGGAACTAACTGAATATCTGCGAACAATACCGTAACGCATTCCAGATCCAGAAGTTACATCGCGTAACATAAAAACGTCATCCCGACAAAATTCCACCCTCTTTGAGTGGTAGTTGCAACCCCCAAAGCTTCAAGTTGCAAGTACGGCTTCGTGATGCCCCGTCTGAGACCTATTTTCATACTGGATTCAAGACTGCCATGGCTTAAAACTGTGCCGCAAAGAACGATAAAAAATATATATATACATTCATGCAATTGACTATATTCTTTAAAACAGTTAAAAAACTTAATAACTCGTACTATTTCGTTATTGATAACGAATTGAAAGAGCAAACAAAAAAATCAATCTCGACATACCACCCTCGACTTTAACGGCTTTAGTGAAAATCGCTAGGACGGCCGGCGCGATCGCCCGATCTGAATGCATTGGAGTTTTTCGCCAAGAGACGAAATTTGAAATAAATTCTGAGCTACAAACGATGAACTTCGTGTTTTGTACGACGCGTTCGGCACCAAAACGGTTCGGCCGTCTCCCACAGAGGAACAAAAGTAAAATTTAAATTTTATGGGTAAATTTTTGTCGAAATTATTCAGCTGCATTCGTTACGGTGTCTCCGAAGGTTCTCACTTAAAAAAGTAAAAAAACGACATGTTCGGCCGTAGCTCTCCATTATCAATGAGTTTTCGGGCGAGATTGCCCAGCTTCGTTTCACACTTTTAAGGCTCCTTTGCATGAAATTAGCATTACGCTGTTGATTTGGCCGACAGTTTAGGTGTCAGCTGAGTTTAGTTATTCCCACTTAGTTTAAGTTGCGGCCGAAGGAGTTGAATAAAAGAGGAATGTGCAGGTGATTGCAGAAAAACCATCTTCCCGGCAACAATTACGTTCTCCTCATAACATCATCAAAACCTTGTTTCTGCCGCAGCGTTACTGTTATCCGCTTGAATTATTCAGCTTGGCACTTTCGTGATTTCGTTATCTAATTATTGTTAGCATAAAAAGAAAATTCCAATAAATATAAAAAGCTTAAATTGTCTCCTAGATCCGACACACAACGCACAACCAGGAAACCTGTCAATTAAAGAAATTGATACCTATTTATATTGCTAAGCCTTCGTTCTCTGCATCTCGTTTTTATTCAAAATGTTCGATTAATTATAAAATTTTTACAAAGTAAATTGTCTCTTATTTCCATTATTCGTTCCACTCATTTTTCTTTGACGTTTATGAAACAATATTCCAATTGCTTATGTAAAACTTGCAGCCAATTGTGTTTCATAATTATTATTGATTGTACTGAGTGCACTTGTAAGTCGAATACGCCCGTTTTCAGAATCGGTTTCTTTCAATCATCACACTCTTACTGGTGCTGTTGTTCGGTTTGTGCGATTCAAGTTGCAACACGAAATTAATCGTTTTGCCTCTAAATTAACAAAAATGTCCCCCTCATTAAAACTACTACTACTTTCCTATTATCGTAATCCAATAAGGACACCTGCTTCAAGACAGAACTGCCCCGGGGCACCTAGATATAGATTCGATCCATAACAAAACAAACTCACCTAGCAGACCAGTGGACTGACCATTAGCTTTCGGCTAGTCATCGCCAATAGCCCGTATCAATAGAACGATTTTTGTTGGTGCATTTGATATCTTTAGCAATCTATCAATAAGTAAATATAGAGTAAACAACCGTGATAAATCAGATTAGACTGCTGTTATTCATTTATTATCGAATTATATCGTAAAATATGTCCAAGATTGAATGTCCAGTTAGAACTTTTTATTCCTACTATCATACTTTCTCGATTCTCTTGTGAAATGATGCATTTCAGAGGTAATTTAGTGCAAATATTAGAAGATCTGTTGCGTGTTCCTCTAACCGTTTTTGTTCGGTTTCAATTAATCCATCGGAGTTGCCATGGAAACGCGTCCGACTCAATTGCGAGGGGTAATACGGGGTGTTTTCGCGAGGATCGGCGAGTCGCCATGCCGCTGCCACCCGATGGGTCTTGTGACGAATGCCCCATTGGTACCAGCTTTTAATTAATGTGTGAGGTATGGTGTAACAGGCAGGAAAGAAAACACAGCCATCGACCTGTGCAGCGTTCGTGACTAATAAACTTTACTGACATTTGCAATTTTTTAGGAGAGCCTTGCATATAATAGAAAGTAAATTTAGAACAGAGGCGGATCAGTGCAATTAATTAAAAGATCGTAGACATCAGGCGCTCTCGTAGGAGGATAGCGATTCGCCTCAGGGAAGGAGTTGTGGGAGATAAATTATTGTCGGTATTGAGTTTCTTGTGTGACGTTGTTAATCATGTTAGCATTTTGACAAGGGCTGAGGTATTACCGCATTGAGAGCAACGCAGAACAAAGTTCGTACGAAATCTCATTTTCACTTTGGTGACTTCCATTCGGATGGCAGTACCATAAAGCAAGTCCCATTTAACCTAGTTGCTTGTGGGTTTCACATGGATTAAGTTACACTGCAAAAAGACCGAGCACAAATCATACCATTTCCGCTTGCTTAAATGTTGATACCGGCTCAAGTTTCTCTATCAGCTATATCTGTTTAATTAGCCGCTCTACTCGTGGACGCACCCCCCAGTCTTACAGTTATTATAATAAGGTTTCAAACGTTCTAATTTGCTTAACTTCTGTGGCCCCTTTGTAGTCTATTTAACTCATAGATCGTAGGTAAATACTCTAAGTATTCTCTTTGAAAATGCCTTTTCATTGGCCGTGAAATGGTGGTGATTTGCATGAAAAGTCTATTGAAATCTAAAGCCCAAACATAAAATTAATTGAGTGCATGTTAGTGTGCAATAAATTAAAGATTTATAATTGAGTTGTTAGCTGTAATTATTACAACATTAAATTCCAAACCGCAGCATAGACAATGTTTTAGGTTTGAGATTAGTCGATACGCGGGTCGTTGGTGAGTAATGGATATATAATGATACGCGTTTGATAAGCGATTGAGAGTGAGATGATCAGTGAACAGACATGACAAGATTTGTGTTGTCCGGCAGGACAATGTCGGCGCCTGCAGGTGGGGAGACACCATCACCGCAGGGGGAAACATGACACGTCAGCGATTGTAACGTCGAAATACTACTGAGAAAAACCATGGAAATTTAAATTAAAAATGGAAAAAATAGAAACGTCCCGAAGGGGAAGTTTTACTGGTAAAACTTGTGGAGGGACACAAGCAACTCTTGAAAAATTTCCTATCCCTATGTACTTGCAACCATTTCACTCTCGACTGAACGGTAACTGAAACCAACTACTCGAGTAACTCTTATGTGGATATAACTTCAACTTTAAGCCTCCGAAGCCTAAAATCGGTCATACATGCATCTACATCTGGAGCGCCTAATTTTCCCTTTAAATTCCAAACCTTTCCGATTAATTAACATTTTTAAGAACCTGAAAGGGTAAAATTAGTGGAAGGCCCAAAACGAGCAACAAAAACGCCATTTACCTTTAAAACCCTCTTCCCTTAAATCCCGAACTAAACATTTAAAGTCGCGCTGTTCCAATGAATTTAATGTGTAGATGTGGAGTTTACAGCTTTCCCTGCAAGGCTTTTTTAAATTTCAGAAATTTCATGCGAACGCAAGATTAAGCTGAAGCCCTGAAATCTAATGCAAAAACTTAACAATGTTGAAAAAGTCCTTCTCACGTGTAAAGCCACAATCAATAACGTTCCCAAAGAAGTAAATTATGGTACATGCAAATGAATTCGGGAACGTGAGCGTGCCAGACCGGCCTAATGTAATCTATACAACAAGCAATAACAGAGCTTTGGAAAAAATGTATTTGCCGTTAATATTGCATGATGCCTATGAGCCTCATACAGATTTGCGACGCGGAATTTTCTTTAGATTTTCAACATTTCAAGTTGTTTGGGATTCACCCTAAGGGTTGTAGAAAATGGGAGAGAAAATGCAGAAAAAGCTTTGATAAGCTTGAAAAAAATGTGTATATATATACAGTGGGTCTCATGATAAATGTAACCAGCGAGGACAAATGGGCCAAATTTTTTTTCGTTTTTGAATGACCTTTGGGGGTTGAGTTTTGCTTGCTGTAAAATTATGGTACAGAAAATAAGAGTTGATTTCGTGTTGTACGGGGTGTTTTGTAAACAAATCTGTAAAAATCATCACTAACGCAGTGCCTTTATTTTAGCCAAGGTACGAAAAAATCGACTAAAAAAGTTTTTCAAGATGCAATTTTACATCTGTGTCCCAAATTTGAGGAATGTAAAAGTATTTTCCGTTGAGTTATTCGAAAAATGTTTCGTCCTTTTGCCCTCACTTTCCATCTGTCCCGGGACACGCTGCAAAATATTTGAGAAATTTTACGGGGTTCTGTCCCCTTAATGCGAGCGTCCGCGTTTAATTACACAAAATATCTCTTCGTGAATTTGCCACAGCAAAAAAATAACAATATATTTTGCAATAACATTAATAAGTGCATCATTAGCGATCGGCAGAAATACATTTTCAGGGATCCGAATGAAATTCACAACATAGTTTATGACCAAAACTTGTACGCTTTCAGTCATACCAGACCGTTTGTAATTGTTTATGTTCTCGCCAGGCCATTTTCAATGTATTTTATATGGATATTGACTGTAAATAAACAATTTAGATAAAATCTAGAACATTATAGCGTTCATGGCATATGCATTTTACAGTAGTTTTTTCGTGCAAATTAACGTTGGCACACTCGAGTGATGCAATCGCTTTGACCGAAATATTGCTTGCATTTTAGAGCGATTCAGGCTTTCCATGTCTAAAAATACGTTAAACTTCAGAGTTTTTGAAGCATGAATTCCGGAGGGAAACAACCCAACTGTTACAGGTATTTTCCCTTGGCCCAAAGAGCCCCCGCAGGTGCCCGTAAAATAAGCGGTTTTATCACTGAAGTCACCTGTTACGAACATCTGCGCTACGTGAGAATAGGAAAGGGGAGCTTTTACCGAACTGTATGCGGTATTTTGCGAAAATCTCATAAACTTTACGAGGATCTCAGGATGTGGGCGATTTCCGCCTCGAGATTTACTTTCTTAAGTCGTTGAAATTACAAAATAATAAGTGAAAACACCGAAGACTTCAAACATCCTCTTTGAAATTTGTAGCCTGCAGTAGTCATGACTGCGACTAATGGGATTTACTGCGGGTCATTAGGAAAGTCGTATAAACTGCAAGTTAAACATTTTCATTCAGCTGTAACCAGAACGTTTCCGGTGCAGTCTCCTTTGGGCTGAAACACTCGAGAACCGAAATATTCGCACACAATGCCATCATCACTATTGGGATCCCATTTAAGCGAGATAGCTCATTGCTTCATTCATTATACCATACGTCTCTTAATTATAAAGCTTCCTCAGCGATTCGTAACGGTAAGAGTCAACACTTCAATAGCTCCGAGACTTCAAGGAAAGGAGCTTTTACTCCGGAAGCCGAGAATCCTGCCGTACTTCACGAAATGACAAGGTGCTTTTTTTTCTCCAATAACATCCAATAATTACTGAAACTGTCTCATAAGAGCGGTGTTTAACGACCTGTTGAAGTACATTATCCAATTTTCTATTTTTCATTTTCCGCGTAATGTTATTTACTTACCTCGGTTTTTTTTTTATGGTAATACAGGCCAATTGACATTTATTAACGACACGTATCGTAATCTCGTTATTTGTAACGATATTAAATTAATTCCGACTTGTAATAGGCGACCGAATGTGAATACAAACATTTTTTGCGAGCCTTTGAGGGAAAAATGGACCTAAAAGTTTCGGATTAATTAAAGAAGGCGACCTAGATCTAGTTTAATTGTAAAACTTGGGGCTAAATTCATAAACCGTGGCACGATAGTTGATTTGATACAGTTGCAATTATTTTTTTAATTAATTCACCAATCAATTACGTGCAGTACTGTGTCAATGGGAAAACTATGGCCTGATAGTATTTCAGCAGCCTCTATTCATGGTCTTTTTTTTTTTTTTTTTGCATCCAAGGCAGGCCTTTCTATGTCACATTGATTGATCTAGGAGATCATTTTTTCCCGTTCGAATAAGTCACGGCTGCGGCATAGGAGAATAAGAGTAGACTGGCTGCAGACTAACGCCTCGCCTCTCTGAGTCGTCCTCGAGGTGCTCAAACCGTTGGGGAGGACCGAGTCCTCGCGGAACTCGGTAGAATCCGATGCTTTGATTAAGCGCACCGGCTGCCGGGGTGAAGATGTGCCCGAAACGGTGAGAATCACAAGAACCGAGGTACTGGAAAAGGGATGGAAGAGTTCAACTTGGAACTGAGAGAGGGAAGAACTCAAATTAAGCAGGTGAAACTGGTTCGATATACCTGCTATCAAGAAACCTATCGGTCCGCAACACTCTTACTATCGGGTGGTCCGCTTAACCGGACAAAGCGGAATATCTCGAAAATTACGCGTTGGATTGAGAGAAGCTTTAATGATTTCTGTCCAATGGGGCCACTCGATGACACCAAACGCGACTCCCCACCTCGACCGTCGGGGGCTGAGGCGGGGGTAACTTTGAAATCTTAAACGGCAACCCCCATTTTAGAGTGCGGGCTCGGGTTTCATGATGAAAACTACTTGGGGTTTCTCCGAAACTTCTCTCCGATTCGCGACGGATGGTGCTACGAACAGAAAGATACGTCTTGCTTTAATTCCAGAAGACACTATCCGAAACCGGATGGGCTTCTTCGAGACGAACAAGTCCGATTTGGAACTTTCTTCCACCCAACGGGTAGTAATTGTTGATATAATAATAAATTAATTAAATGGACCACCCGGTATACGGTAAATGGAGAGCCGAGGCTTGAGATTTCTTTGAACAATCTGGCCTCGGGGGTTCAACAGTCTATGTGGAACCCACTGCAGCCACCAAACGAAGTTTCATTCGACTACCAATTGACCGGAGACTGAGCGAAAATTTCTACCTGAACCTGCACATGGGGATCTGGAGTTCGGGAGTTGATTTCCCCAGGTGATACGTGACAATCTCAATCACTAGTAAAACAAAAGAGGAGATTTCGTTTCTTTCTCGAAAAATGAGACATTTAGATTTTGAAGCGCCGATTTGAAAATTAGGACGCCACGTGGAAACACGACCACGGCAAAAGCGCGGGAGAAAAAGAATCCCCGGTTACCCTCGAAAAACTCGAGGCTTGGATTGGACCCCGAACGGTTTGATTTATGCACTTTAAGATGATTGGTCGTGTGGTATGCGATACATGACCTACCCGTCGCAATAAAACAGCCAGTCACAGGACACGCTTAAAACTCGGCTGATTCGTGGGAAGACGACTTACTTATAAAAACACGTTTACATCTCGGGTTTTCTCGAAAAACCGGAAGCTTCGGTCAATTTTTTAATTTTGGGAGTTTGACATGAAAATTACTGCGTTAAACGTGTGGGATCACGACTTGCTCCTGCGAACAAGATAAAGAGGTTCGGAATTTTATTGGAAGAGTCGAGGCTTGTATTTGAACCTGAAGAATTCTACTTGGGGGCCCTGTTGCTCTTTTCAGGTCACACGTGAAGATATATAGCCGGTTCTCTCGAGAGGGTAGGGATTTCGGCCGCCTTTAGATTTCGAAAAGTTGACGTGGAAATTAAAAATAAATCTGAGTTTTTTCTCGGAAGACTCAAGGTTTAATATTGCTCTGAACAGTTATAAATAAGTCTTGAGATGATTGGTCGTTTGGTACGTGGAACACTGCTTATCCGTAATATTAATGCAGTGGGCCGCGAAGCTCACTTAAAGGTTTCTTACCAACACGACTCACCCATAAAAAGAAAACAACGTTCTACTAGATTTCGGTGGGGTTTTAATTTCGATAATTTGATATAAAAATTTATGCGACAGATAGTTCCGATCACGACTTGCCGAGACAAACGGGACAAAGCTATTGAAAAAATAGAAAATTAGATTAATGAGGAACTTCCTGAATGAAAAACCGAATAGAGAAAATCAGGTAAAACTTCCAACTTGCAGATCAGTGGAAAAGCTAAGGCTCACTACAGCTCGGAAATTTCAGATGTAGAAATTCTGAAAAACAATAGCTTTAATTTGACGCTAACGTTGCTAACCAGCAACAAAAGAATAGAGACATAAAATGTAAAAAATTTCACTAACCTCAATGATTAGCATAAGAGATTGCACTCTCGGGTTGAGAAATGCTCCACAACGCACCAGGGCGCACATAATCTCAGGCCAGACCGTTACAGGTTTCGTGCTTGTCGACACTCATCAGACAGCTATAGGCAAATAGCCTCGCGCAAGGCGTCGTTGAGGAAACGAGAAACCGCTACTCCGAGGGCTGCAGGTACTTAACTGCAGAGTTTTTCTCGATGACTTCTTGGTGCTGGGGAACGGTCAGAGGTGGAGAATCAATTATCTTCTTCGTCGTTCCTGACGAAGAAGATAATTGATTCTCAGTTGTAGTTATTGGATTTTAAATATCTTTCATCTTTTGTAATTTTAATGTTAATTATGTTGTAAAATGTATTTGCATATGAAAGATACGAAGTTGCAAAAGCGACACAATCAAATTACGATGTGCGTGACCGTTTTAAAACCAGTAGAAATTATGGTACCAACAGAGTAAAGAACATTTTTGAATGACCTCGTGGTGTGGTAATGAGTTTTTAATGTTCCCCGAGAAATGTCATCGCAGTTTTCCCACAGCACCTGTACGAAATTTGACTGTATCTACACACACTTGACTTCTACAAAGACGCATATTAATTAGTCACTTATTCTAGCTTCGAGAATGCCAGATTCGTAGAGCATTGCAAAAGCAGAACTGCGTTAATCAAGATGAAGTTATTGCCGGTACAGCCTATTTCTGCTAACACTAAAAATGGTTAATGATCATAATGTGAGCACTTACGAGTTTACATTATGGTACAGTACCATTTTTATGGTAAAAAATACATATTAGTGTTCGTATCGGTCATTAAATCTGCACGACCGTAAAGCGCAACATGGCGACCCATTTATTTTATTGGTGCGTCACCTTATAAACTAACCATATCTGGGTCGTAAATTTTCTGATTAATTGGAATACATAAATGTCATAAAGAAATATCAAAGAAATAAACATGAGGGCTGTGTGTATGTGAGTTTAATTTCATGTTAATTGAAAATTATGTAGGAATGCGAGGAATGCGGCATTTTACAAGAAGGAAGCGGGGGAAAGCATGAGTTATGTCTTGATTATGGCGCATTTAACTGGTATTTGAGGACAAGACAGATTCATAGGATCAACTCCCGCCTTTCCGACGGACGATTCGTGAGCATTAAAAATTCGTTTTCCCAATGCAATGAATTCGATTCCCAATAAGCTAATAAACTCATTGTTGCTGTGAATGCCCCGTTTATGTCAATCAACGGCCTATTGTATGTGAACCACTTCAACATCCTATTATGATCTCTTTGTTTGTGTATTTTTCTTCTTATACCCGTTTGCACTCATCAATCACGAAAATGACTACCACCATCATGGAAACGTAAACTGGGGCTCCCTGATAATCATTTTAACTACTTAATGGCCGGTTTTTTCATATGCAATAACCATTATTGCAGTTTCCGAAAAAAAAAAGACCGTTTTCTTTCGTTTTTTCTGTTGGACGAGACTTGGGAAAAGCGACCTGATCACGCGATCAACTTTTTGGTCCCGGGTGTTTTGTTATTAATGATAATGGCTCCTTTTTGTAAACGTTAATTGCTGCGAGTCTTCACTTCCATTACCTTGGGGGCAAGGGGAGGGCGCACTTGGAACAAAGCGATTGCAATTTGAAGTGAGAATTTCACGAATCGCCCTTCAAAAAGCCGCATAAAAGGTACCACGATTACCTACGTTGCAAAAGACACCATAATTGTTTCATAACTGTTTAATTACGTGTATGTACACTACAGTCCCTTCTGCTACCGTTCAGAAGCCATCTATCCAGCAAAATTTTGGTTTGGGGCAACCACCAATGTAATTATATGGGTGGCGATGGTTTCGAATATCTCTACCTACCTCGTGGAGGCCTGAATTGCTTTAATTTGCTTTCCGAAACTGGTCGACTAATGGCTTTTCAAGCTGAAAGTTGGTTTAAATTTTAAATTATCTTTTGGTGAACCCTCGTTTATTATTACTTCATTTTTCAACTGCTTTGTCTCGATTTGATTTTTAAATTGGGTATCACAGTTGCTTCAAATCTTGCCGTCGCAATGTCATATTAGCCGCGATGCAACGCGACAGGGTGTATATTTACGACCTTAATATGAGACACTATATGCAATAAAATCAAGTTTAATGAAAGGTGTGAAGTATAGGCGTTAAAAAAAATAGATTAGCTACACGTCGTTAACACACTGTCAACAAGCCTTTACTTTAAATACAGGAAGTTGCTGCAGGTACAAAAATATTGCACAACCCGTTATCCCCGTCAAGGGACTCATATATTGTTTATAAATTCATAGCTTTTCACCGAGTAAAGGATGCAATTTGCATAAGGATATTTGGCAATTTTGTGGGTGGGCCGTATGGCCTACAGGCCTGGGCTGACTAATAATCCCATTTTCGGCCGACCTAGTTTGAAACGTCTTAAACTTATGCGAAGAATTATGAGACATATTACCTTCTAACGGAAAACTCTCAGTTTTAATTACATCTAAATGAAATATTAATTGGTTTGCTTCAGTATCTTCGACTGCAATATGTTTTGATGATCATGTAATGACACTGAAATTGGCGAAAGGACACTGTTCGATCTTAGGAAGCTAAAACGTGACTGAAACACATGGTACACGAGGAAGTGAATTTACAGTTTAGTATTTGTTTGCCATGTGATCGCCATGGTCTGGCTAACATAACTACCAAAAGCCCCTGAATTTTTTTTCTCAAACGAAATTAGCTTTAAACTTGTTAAAACTAATGAGCGGAATTCGGACAAAGTGACGTTCTTGCGGCCGGTGCTGAGCGCATTTGTTTTTCATAAGTGCTCTGAAAGAATGAAACCGCTCGAGGTCAACTGGAAAGTCCTGGAGAACGCGCGTCGCGGGTTCACTAGTTTTATCCGGTTTAATTCGGTCGAATCTAGCTCAATCGAGAATTCGAGAGAGGTGCACGTCTCCGATTTTCCGATACGTGCAGAAGTACCCGGCGTAACGCCCGAAGAAAAAATTATTGGAAAATATTATATTATTTCTCAACACAGTCTCCTTGGAGATTGACGCACCTTTCCCAACGATGTTCTATAGCTTCTAGACCCTCTTTCAAAATAGGGATCAACCTTGGACCGCATCTCTTCGTTATTGTGCCAATAAAATTACCTTTTCGAGTTTGGAAATAGAAAATAATCCGAAGGGGCTGAATCTGGCGAATAGGGTGGATGGGGGAAAAGTTCGAAACCAAATTGGTTGATTTAGCCCATTGCGATGACGCAAGCGTGAACTCGTGCGTTGTCTTGATGCAACAAGACTTTATTTTTCGAAAAACGCGATCGCTTTTTCCTAATTTGTTCGCTCGAACTTTGCAACAAATTCGTAAAATATTCTCCGTTTATTGTTTTCCTTTTAGGAAGACAGTTAATAAACATTATCTCACGTGCACCCCAAAAAACCGACGCCATCACCCCTCCTGCAGATTTGGCCCTCTTTGGAGCCGATACCCCGCTTTGAGGTGCTGCTTGCGTGAAATGGAGGACTCGTGTTCCATCCCCGGTTATGCAGAAACTTGGCTTTGCTGCCGCGAAACTTTGCCAAACACTCCATTGAAACGTCCTCACGGAGCTGTGTTTGTTCATCTTGTGCACAGCTCTCTCATATCCAATTGCTCGGTCAAAATGCGATGTCTAGTCCTTTTTCAAATGTCCGTCATGTCTGCCAGCCCGCTTAATATTAGCCGACATTCATCCAGTAAAGTTGCGTGGATTTTCAGCACAATATATGGAGTGGTCAGATCTGGAGGGTCATTGGGTCGACCACTGCGGAGTTCGTTTTGTTCGCGTTTAAACTCTGCCACTATTATTTTACAGTTGTGAACTTGAAGAACCAGAATGTTTTGTTGAGCAAACATTTAAAAAAGACGCCCGTTTCATGTGCATTAAAAATGTCATTTTCGTCGTAATGCTTCATTATATCAACAGAAGAACTTTCACCACAAACCGCCATTTGGACGATATTATGCCTTTTTTTTAAACTTATCTAACCATCCTACACTAGCTGAAAAATCTTTGCGACCCAAAGCAACGGCATATTCTTTAGCATTTTCTCTAATCAGGGTATTTGAGACAGGAAGATTTCTTGTACGGGAGGAAGTAATCCTCTTACACATAGCTTCATCGACATTACTATTAATACAAGTTGTAAATTCTTTTTACTTATACAAGTTAAGATTATGGTCACTTTCTTGTAGTGAAACTTTGTATTTGTTTTTTAAAATGGTCGAAAATGCGTTAGAGGAAACCCAAAACTCTCCTGCAATGTGCTTTTTTCCCTTTTTGCTGTTTCCCACCTGAGTAATTGGTTTTAGTTTTTCCTTAAGAGTTAAAAATTTTAAATTCTGCTTCGCCATTTTAATACAATGCAGCACTTCAGATACAGCACAAATACCCGGCATCGTAAATCAGTAAATCCCTGAAATTCAGTAAATATTTTCCTGAAAAATTCGAGCCAGGCTTGGTTGCCAGCTAAATCTCGAATCTAAATTCATATGTATCCGAATCATGGTAATCAGATTTAGAAATATAAAATTACTTACTCAGTTTGTAAAATATTACTTTCGTGTTTCCTAACATTCGCTTTAGAGAATACTTCGACTTAAAAAGTTCTACAGTATTTTATACAGGCGACCAAGCACAGCCGAAAGCGAACGCATGCGCTGCCTAAAGTGCGTTTAATAGCATATCGTGTGTGCGGGTATACTAAGGTATACACTTATCGTACAGCCGAGAGCAAACGCATGCGCTGCCTAACGTGTGTGTAATGGTATACAGCGCGTGTGTATAAAGGCATACACTTGTCAAACGCATACGTTGGGTTGTACTTGTTTGTTTTTCACATAGTTTAAGATGTAAGACATTTAACATGACATATGCAATATGTACCGATTGAACGTGTAATATTACGAATTAATCGGATGGTGCAAGAAGTATCTCAAACAAGAGCAACAACGCAAATGTTGATTTGGTGTGCCACGTTTCCCGAAACAACCGTATAAACGCAATTGGTTCGCGCCATTACCTCATTTGCTGCATATATCATGTTGCATGTCTCATGCCTCGTGTCACTTGTCTGAGCATATTCTCGACTGAAACGAAATGATCATCTGACAGCTTGGACACATTTCGCACGGTGTTGTTGGTCGCTCACGGTTTTTGGCCCGTTCAGAGTGTTTTCCAACTATGGCAGTTCCAGGAAAAATCAAATCTCTGCATTGTTAATAGTATTTGGAATTTTGAAATAGGAGCTCAGTATGGAAATGTGAGAATAACGAGATTTTTTTTTAGGAAATGCGAGACACACCTACGCAAGTGAAAGGTGAAATAATAAACATAAATAAAATAACGTTTGTGGCCTGATTAATGGATTTGGGTTCAAGATATAAACGAGGAAGTCAGCTTAGACTTTTAAGTAATTTGAAAAAATGGAACGGAAGCGACACATCCCCATTAAAAATTGCCACTTTGATCGATACTGGCTTTGTGAAACATCCGGTATACTTTCAACAAATTTCAAATCATAGACTTGGTAAAGGCAGATAGGACAGGCGGTAATCTATGACTCTGGGAAATGGAGCTCGCATTGATATGGGCGGTCATGAAGTAAATGTTAACGTGTCTGGAGCTACAGTTTGGTTTTAAAAAACAGGCAATGTATGATTTAAAAGCTGATATAAAGGAACCCAAGAAAAACGGCACTATATGAACCAAACGTTTTCTACTAGAAATAGAATTTGGTACAGTGGTAGTAACAAAATAACGAAATGAAAATGAACAAAACATGGGAAAAAGCTCACACAGTTTTGTGCAGAAAGACCGTAGAATTATTCTTCGTTTACGCGACTTTCCATCAGTACCTTCCCTTTGCCTAGAATAGAATAGTATAATAAAATAAATTTGAAATCTTGTTTGATTTTAATTCATCTTTTGAAACTATCAAAGCGGTCGTGGAAAGCAAGTGAGGAAAGACAGGACGGACGTGAACATGAATGAAGTAGAAGGCACAGAAGATCCGCTTGCAAGCAAGCCCGCTATGCGGCCCTTCCTTTGGTAGTAATGGAAGGTAGGACGGAGAATAAATTTGGGGGAAGGTACGTTTTACGTAATTTAACTCATATTTCAAAACCAAATCTCTTTTTGCTCAATTTCTTCAATTATTTGCCTAATTTTCTTCTGTTGCACTTATACTCAATCCCATTCCCTATCTGTCTGTAATAATCAATTGCAATCAATGGAATAACCGCAAAGCAGGCCTGCTTACAAATTTCCATTTTGTAATTTTATTACGTACACCGTGTTCATTATACCCACTTCTGGGTAAACTCTAAAAATTCCAAACTTAAATCATTTCCTGAAGCAGTTATTCATATGTATCTAAGTTGAAACAATCAAATCCAATTCAGCCAGTTCTTCACGGTTCCAAATAGAGAAACTATTATGGTAAATAAGGCTGAATATCTCAACGTTGTCGGGCAAAACAAAAAATCTATAAATTATACTCGATTATTCCATATCGTTACGAGAAACGAAGGAAACTTAACGAGATCTAGAACCACGTGCCTGATGGATCTGGATGTTCTGATAAAATCCCTAAATCGAGCTAGTGATTTTCCTGTCCTACATTCAAAATCGCACGGAAAGCATTAAAGCAAATTGATAATCCCCGTCAAGACCCATATCTTTACACAATACATTAACGGCACTGTAATCTGTTACCCATAATCGTATAGGGATTTATTGCGTTAATTTTGAAGAGCGGTGAGGTTAACGATAGCTTCACGAAAGGAGAGATTATGTTGAAAACAATAGGGTTTAAATCGGGTCATATTTAAGGCTAATGCTCCGATTACTTTGGCATCACCAGGAGAACCAATGAGGGTGAGGGAAAAGAAAATGACGATGAATCCCTATCACATCAGACGCAGAGATCATTATAAAGAAAGCCCCAGAAGATTTACGGCCTTTCGCCCGCAGGTTTTTCGTCTTATTTCTTCTTGTTCTTCTTTTTTGACCACGTGCTCGCCGCCTTCAAGTTTGCCCGGGCCCGGGGGCCGTCACGAGTATTCCGAATATTCCGTATTTTGATAAATGTAGTGTTGTTTTGTTACGGGGCAGCAGCGGCCCTGAAGGCACACTTACAGACGGCTTATTTTATTGAAATTGCAGAAAATTGACAGGTCTGTACAGTTATGCGTTTTGCGTAATTATGTGCCGGAATTCCACTTTGAAAAAATGGGGCAGGCTCTGCGTGCTGGTATTTTTTTGATGATGTTTTGGGGACAACAGCTTGAAGTGTTTTTCTGAAGGAGATCCGTGTAGGAGTCGCCGGCACACGTAGCCTAGAAAACAATGGAACAAGGAAGAACGAGGATGTCCGTCCGCGGCACGCAGTGCGCTCTCCTCCTGGATAAATGGGGCAGACTTAATTCGTTCACACCATCAAACTGTGAATACATTCTTAGGCATCTTGAACAATATTTCAAATGTTAATGAAAGTCGGTGCAACACGATTTGACTTAAACATAGGTTTCGCGTAATGACCGGGTCTTGTGGGGCTTTAATCGGAATAACCAGGGTCGTACTCTGCAGCCCGATAGTGGCTATCTTATCTCGTTCTAGTATATCTACAACCGAGCTCATCCAATAGTTTCACCAATGTGTTTGTGTTCTCGATGATCTTTGAGTACAGAATATCATCACGAATGTCTAACTGGGAATTCTTTAATATGAATTGTATTGAGTTAAGATACCAATCGCAATCAATGGAACCGACTGAAAATAACCATTGACGCTTCGAAATCTCAACCAAACATCGGTTGGTAAAAGAGTAGTCGAGACCAAAAAAGAACCATTACCGAAACCGTTACCGTTATAACTGGGGAGTTTCGTTGCAAAATTATCTGAAAACCTTTGAAAACAGCATATTTACAAATTATTGGAAAATAACCGTTCCGCTGTGAAAACCTCTCTATGTGCCCTCATAGCAGAGTAGAATTGAAAATTAGCTTTGCCCACCACATCGGTAAGAAATTCGCGTTTTTCCAGTCCGGATAGCTTTCAAGTCAAATCACTGGAAATGTTGGTCAGTAACGTCTAAGGCAATGAAATTTTGACTGGTGGAAACCTGTAACTGAACCCGGTCAACGTAACCAGCATAAGTCCCAATATAAATGTTTCCTTGCAACATGATCTGCGGACAGAAGGTTCCAAGGTAAAAGCTCTTTCGCCGCCGTGGAAGTGAAAACCTCGTTGGAAATATTGCATGGAACAGTTGGAATGTAACGCTTAAAAACTGTGAAATTCTGCCCACTGCACGCCTGATAACAGAATATTTCCAATTAAAAATTAGTCGTGAAATCTTTTCGGATCGATGACTTTGTCTCTCTATATCAAACAAAAGTTCGCTCAAAACGGATCATGGAAATCATGAGAAAAAAGCTGTTAAATTTCGACCAAAAATCAGCAATTACGTTTCAAACTTTCTTCCAATCGCACATGATATTTCCGACTAGACGTTACTATCCATTTTATGTCAAGCATTTTTCAGAAGAAGTACTGGAATAAAAGGGTTATTTAGGATTATCTTCTCTAAATCAATCGAAAACCTGTTTAAAACAGGTCACATACCTGTTGGAGAATAACGATATAACAGATTATACCAGACCAAAAACTCGGTCCTTCTTGGAACCGCTTAAAACGAGTAACTTAATTAAAATACGAAGAGAGCAGATGATTTCAGATCAAAGATTGAGACACTCTATTTCATCACCATTAAAAACTGATAATTAAAATTTTGAAATTTCGGCCGAAAAACTCGTCGAAATCAGTATATTTCACTCCAGAGTTGTTTCCTTCCAAAACTGTTCTAAATCGAACCACTCCGGCCCTTAAAAATGTCCCCGGTCAAAGTTGTAAAATTGTATTAAAAAATCGCGTAAATGTATGTTTTATACAAAAAATGTGTTGCTTTTTTGCAAATAATATCATGATTTTGTTCAAAGAAGATGATTTCAGATCAAGGAGGTATGTTTTCTGTTTTGTTCAATTAGTAAAAGACAATAGAGTGTTTGTGTACTTTACTTAAAAATACTTTAGAAGCTGCAAAACGGGTCACCGGAACAGTTATAAAATAACGTTAACGCGGTATAATCTCATGCAGAAGGTATCTGGTAAGTGATTATTTAAAATCTACTAATGTTTCCTTACGTGCCATTCAAAATCTTTGAAAACGGGCAATGGTTATTTGAGAGAAAAAACGATTAAATGATTAAACTAAACGAGTATTCGCGAGTGCGCTCTTAAAATCAAATCAAAACGAGAATTGACCATCGAGGATAGGTTCTCTCTACTTCCTTCTAAAACTCTTTCAAGGCGAAGACTGCAACCATTGGAAAATAAAGCTCAAGTCTGTCAAAAACAGAACGATAACAGTATTAGATCGAGAATCGTTGATTATTTGTAGTTGAAAATCCGCTGGACATTTAATCATTAAGACTATTCCCTCATAATCTCTGAATAATTTGATTATAATTTGAGAAATTTATTTTTGATATTTTATATCATCATCCTCTGTTTCACTAAAAAAATTGCCACAAGCGTCATTTGGATCTTGTAAGATAACGCCTAATGCTAAATTTCGTACTTAAAATAAGAAAAAGTAAATTTTTGAATAATCACGAAATTTTCTGGATTCTCCAAAAACTGGAAGAACTTCAACGAATATTATGAATTTATACGAAATATCGGAATTTCACTATTTTCCGAAGACTAGGAGCTTCGTGAGAGAAAGTTTTTTCAATTCAACAAAATTTTACTTAATTATTCACAAAAAAATACAATTTTTACCGAATACGCTTTGCTTTTTTTTAGCCTCAATTTAACACAGAACCAGAAAACAATATATCACTTTTCAGAAAACAGAGGAGTTAAAATTTTTTCCATTTTTTTAAATCTTTTTTAATCCCCTTGCAGAGACTACGTTATCGACTTTAATCAACTCGTTGTGACTCTTTTTGTTTAATTTTGAATGACGATTTCCAATACACTAAAGGCTTTTTCACGTGTGTCCTAAGATTCTAGTCGGGATAACACTCTGACCTATCCAAACAAATGTACCTTAAATGAGATACAATGTATCATCATGGTCAATCTTTATTTCCTAGACTATACTAATGCTGGGTTTATGCAACGCATAACATAACACGTAGCATACAAAGTTGGTTTAATGGTTATACCTATTACTGTTTATTCAGCTTAAAGAATACACTTAACAAATGATATGGAAAGCTCATCTGCTTGATTTTCTGTGCATATCCTAAGTATTATGTTGTGCGTTATGCTTTGTGTAACCCTAGTATTATGGTATATTACGTAAAATTACAATTTGGCTTCAGAACAGTTAAGAATTTAACTGTAGTGAGCAATCTACGACTCCTCTCTTCGCACTATCCTCCAAAACAGTTTTGTTAAGAAAATCTAACGAATTGCGTAAGTTCAGATTGATCGCGTGAATATATCTATCGCACAGATGATATGGAAATCAACACGTGTCCATTCAGGCCTATTGTGCGTTATTCATGGTGAACGGTTGTTTTGTAACAGAAAAAATATGTCAACTCATACCTACGAAGTAATTTAAAATTTTCATAGTTGTCTCAAATTTAGATTTCAACTGTATGAAATCGACCATAATTTAGTTCAAGCCTGAAGAATATCTTCCGTGGAATTGATCCGAGTTCAACGAACCATATTTCGAGAAATAAATCCTTTTCTATCAAATGTGTGTCTCGCGTGCAAATAGATGAATTTCAATCGCATCGCATTCCTCTTTATAACAATTATAAAATTCTTCAGTGCTTTGATGAGAGACTACAATGGTCACGTAAACAGCTAACCTAAGGATTACACGGCTTATTTATCACGCTAGAGACAAGTTTTTCGGAGGCCATTTTTCACACTAGACAATTCGCATGGCTATTGATATAAAAAGGAAAATCCCAGTGATCAATTCTCTCATCTCTCTTTTCATTTTGGTTTTTAACGTTTTTATGTCCGCATTCCCAGGAATACAAAAGAAGATTTCAAATTAGCGATAAGCTGCAATAACAAAAAAGCGCAATTAAGTAAACATTAGATCACGAGCTGCTTCTGGTTATTTCCTCGTTCCATAAAAGGACGATTTTCCTCGAATAGGCAGTGAGAGTGGTGACAAAGGTATATTTATGAAACCGACGTTGTGTGGATGGATATCTAACTGATTTTAATTAGAATACGGAATCAGCTTGGAATTAATATCATGCAATTACGTACAATATGAGCATTTTCTTAGATGCCAACAATATCCCGGCGCTGCTACATTACCGAATAGGCGGAATTCTCGTTACAAGAAGTCCTGAAGTCCGTTTTCATTTTAAAATTGATAAACTGCTATTGATCCGCAACATTGTAAATTGTTACTAATTTTATCTCTGTCATGTCCACTTATAATCCATTCAAATCAGGCTGAATGATCATTGAATGGTACCTGGTTTGTAAAACCGACGCTATGTGTCTTATTATTTATTTCTGCGGTGGGATGCTATGGCCAGTACACCAGATGTAGAATAGTCTGTCTTGCATTAGAAGTTTATTATAATTAGTCCGGGTTAACCACTTCCGTAACTTGAGAATGATAAGATGAACAGAAACTGGAAAGGATGGGGTGAATGCTCGAATGATGAAGCACTAGCCTGCCCAGGGGGCTAAAGTCGTAACAAAATCGTGTGACGTGAATTACTGAAGCCTGAAGGTCCGGGAAGTAAGCTCTTGAGTGGAGTAAATTTTCCGGGATGTGTTGGGTTCAGTTCAAAGAGGTTGAGGGAAGAACCCACAAGTGTGACACTCGTATTTAATGAGCGAACGAACGAAAATTTGGACCTGCAGCATCTCGAAGGAAATTCATGAAACCCACTCTTACCTAAAGGTTCCAAGGGAAGGAACTCTGTCGTGCAAAGAAACGTTTACACCAGAACGTTTCCGAAAGATTAAGCGTTCATATAAGCAGGAAGAAAAAAGTTTAAGCAAACTCAAGAAACCAACTCGTAAATAAAAGTTTGAAGGGCAGAAACTCGGCGTATTAAATACTCAAGAAAAATATTTTCCGAGAATTGTCATTTGAAGTCGAAAAATTAGAAATGGGTCTCAGAAGTGAAATATATTTGTTTTTTATTGTGAATTTGCGAAACTCAATCTAACAGACGGGTTGCACGAAGAATCCTGAAGGCAACTCATGTGAATAAAGTATAAGCAAAAGTTTTAAAGAAAAAAATTAGGATCCAGAAAAAAACTCGTTAGAACAACTCGTAATTAAAAATTTCCAGCAAAGCATTAATCGATTAATATCATTGAGGTAGAACGTTGCTGAAAAATTATGAGTTCAATTGATTAGTTTGAAAAATTAACCCGCAAATTTGAGAGCTTTCTAAGAGTGAAAAGCTCAGGATGGCGCTAAAAATGTAAAACAAATCGTATGGAAAATCATACTCAATGTTTCTGTACAAGGTGGTTTTGTATATTTAGATAGTTTTATTCAGCCCTTGTCATGAACTCCTTTTTTCTTTTTTTTAACTTAAAATTTACTTAACCTGATGCTGGGTTATTCACCCAACACGTTCATTGCAAGTTTAGTAGGATCTAATACTGATCCGAATTTGAAAATTTTGAATTCAGTTAACTTCGACGTGTACTAATTTAAAAACATATTTACAACTTCCTGTCACTTCCGGTTTAACCGGAAATAGCTAGAACTAGTTACCTTAACTTCAATCTTTCAAATTAGCATCACTTTTAGATCCTACTAAGTTTTCAATGAAAGAGATGGGCCGACAACCCTGCCATAAGATCTATATTATTTACATTTGGTAGTACTCCCTTAGGGTGGTTGGAGAAAAAGGAAACGAGATTGTCTTGTCTGTCTTGTTAAACAATGTTGATTTAGTGTAGTTTGGCTGCGAGGGTTGTTCTTCCACTTCTTCTGCAGGTGTCGGGTTCTGTCCTGTCCGTATGTTCGCATAGTAATTTTAGAGCTGCGCAGAAAAAATAGAGCTCTTTTAATTAGCCGAGACGGTTTGAAGTGGCGGCCCCCATTAATTATAATAAAACCGACAGCGTTAACTTGTTTGCCACGTCCGGAAGCCCCCGGATATCAAATTTCTCTGCGTCAGATGAAAAAACATATTTTGATTGCAGGAATCCGCCATTGCTCTCTCCCCCGTTGCTTTTGAGAATACCCATTTGTACTGACCAGATCTCTACGCAGCTCACATTAACCTCCCTCATTACACGTGCAGGCCTCGGTGACAAATCAGCAAAATGTATTGCGGACCGGCCATAGTACATTTGCAAATCGTACGTGTTTCCGCTCTCATCAGACACAGAACTTAAAATTCCCATCGTAAGTTACTGAGAAATCTCCAAGAATACGTGCAAAAAAAAAAAATCGAAATTGAAAACGGATATGGTTCACTGCGGAATGGATTTGGCCAAAACTGTGCAGCAGGAGGAGATATGCAGTTAAATTTCGTTGAGTTTCATACAGTGTGAAATATAAGAAATTCAAATGAGTAAAAAGTGCTTGAGTCGGAAATTTTATGGCTTTCAAGCGTATAAAACCTTTCATTATCGAGAACTCAACTAACCTCTAGCGAAAGCACTTCCTGCAAGCACGGCAGCTTCTAATACGAGACAAAAATTTCCCTTGGCAGCAATTACCTTTTAGGTATGCATTTAAGTGGAAAACACCTTGTTTCACCATAAAGTGAAACTGAGTGTCGGCTACATAATTATCCAACTTACAACATAAGTAGCTTACTACTATCATGAAAGCAATTTACAACCTACCGCACTAACAGCCGAATTATGTCAAAACCAATAATTAACACACATGTTAGATTTCCACGTAAGGCAGCGTTCAAGATAATATGTGGTCCGTCAGGCTGACCATTAAGCCTATGTTATCTTAATTAATTACTTGTAAATGGATTTCCACTATCTGCAAACTTATTAATAAATTGTTTATGTTGCATAATTACAGTCAGTGTGAATTAACCACAGGTGATTAATCGCTGATTAGCGAACGGCAATGATTTTAGGTTTTTAAGTTAATAGTTGCCTCCTTATAAACCTCTTTTCCAGATACAAGAACTATGTGGTTGAGTGACACGAGTCGGGTGTCGAGGCACCGGGACGATTCTGATTTAGAAAGTAGCTGCAGCAGTGGAGAAGAAATTCCAATATGGATTAGGGGCGAACAGCGGTGGGTGTCGGGTATCACCGAAGAAACCACCTGCATTGACGTCATTCAAGTGTTATCCAAAGATGAGGAGAAACGAGTAAGTCTTTGCCAGAAAGTTGATTTTTTTCAATTCAGTGCTAACGCAATGTAATCCAATCAAGGGTAGACACATGGGTCAGGCGGACCATTACCAAATAACCGAACGATGGCGTGGTGTCGAACAGGCCTTAGAGCCCTACTCAAAAATCCTCGACATCTGGAACACGTGGGGATCTGCTCAAGCTGAGGTTGTTTGACTTATTCAATGAAAATAATAATAATAACTTTTAGTTTACAGGTGAAAATCTCTTTAAGACGACTTAGATCTGACAGATCTTCAAACAGAAGAACGAAATGCAGATCAGACGTGAGCATACACTCGGACAAGAGCATGTGGAAAACGGTGCATCCAAAGAGGTTCCAAATGCTTACAGATAAAGGGTCTTCTAGCACTGAGGAATTGCTAAAACTGGTGTTGGCTCAGGGGGAGATAATCCGGAAACAGCTGAAGAAGTTACGGTAGGCCGAAGCTATTTTAATGGTAACAGTTGTGATAGTTTAAGTATCTAGGCACAGTGAACACCAAATAGGGTATCTGGAAGACAAGACGCACAGAGCGAGAGTTAGAAAGCACGGAAGTAACTATCTTCTTGAAACATACCTTAAAGGGCTTTCTGAGGCTGTCACCCCTGAAATAGATGCCATTGGTTTGGACAAGAACAGTGACAGTGGGGTGATGACTGAAGGAGATAGTGAGCAGTCCCACAACACTAATCTGAAGGAGGGAAAAAATACTGAGGTAAGTTGTCATTCAAAAAAGAGCCATATAGAGTGCCATTTGATGTGGGCCTGGGAAGATGTTCCGTCAAGAGAAGAAATTTTCCCTTCTCAGTGATTCTGGGAGATTTCAAAGTGATAAGTAGGAAACTGCTTAAAATATTTATTTCTCGAAAAATACTTATTGTTGGAAACTCGTAACAAATAAAAAAGTTTCAGAAACAACATATATTACTACTTTAGTATGACACGACAGAATTTATATATACATTACAAAGATAGTTGCACGAAGGAGTTCTAGTAGGAAAAATGAACTAGAAAAGATAAAAAATAAATTGAATGAATTCTTGAGAAAACAAGTCAAAGACATGGAACAAAATAAATTAAGGTTTCACCACATATTGTATACCTCCTTAACGTTCAGGAATATGTCTGCATAGCCCCGGGCCTTCAATCCAAACCTCATTCAGTCGATTCAGTAGCTCTATCAAATTTCCAAGAAAATATTAATCTTCCTTCGTCTTAAACAAAGCAAAGAAATAATCGAATTTCGTTTCCAGGTTACCAGTGACCGATTCTCACCATCATCGGAGGAATTCAATCAAAACGTCAAAGACGACGATACCAGCTCCACCATTAGCGAAACCACCCTAAGAGAACAAATTGAGCTGATTGAGAAAATAATCAAGCTCAACAAAAGCTTGCTCAAAGAAGAGGAAAACATCACCAAATTGGACGGTAACTTGAAGAAGTACGATCGCAATAAACTTAAAGAGCTACAGCATTGCAAAGAAAACGAGGAAGTCAACAAGGAACTTTCGAAGCTTCGCACCGAGATGGCCAAAAGCGCTTGCGAAATGCAGCACAATGAAGTGGTCTTAGAGGAAACTTTGGAGGTGGTGGAGAGGAGGAGAAAGCATTTAGAGCACTTGCATCAAGCGTTGAGCTACGAGGATGAAGAGTATGAAATGCTGCAGGCCCTTTTGTATAGTAGCAGACATCAGAGAGACAAGAATGAGGGCGGATATAGCAATTTGTATCGTACCAAAGAGATGTTGGATACCTTAGTTTGAGTGACGTAAATTTAATACCAAATATTTGTACCTAATTGATTATTATGTTTTTATTGAGAAAGTTTGATTGATTTGTTAAAAATTAAAGTTTATTTTAAGAAACTAAATGAAACCAGTTTTGTTTTGTGATTTTTCCATTTCTCCCTGACTTCTGTTGTAACTCAATTTGTATTAAACTACGTTCGAAACCGTCTTCAGCATCAAATTATATTTATTACATCCGCAAATTTGTCGGCATTCTATAGCATAAAGCCCACTCGGCAAACCGTGAAAAATTCAGTATCATTTAACAAACAACGGGAGACCATTAATCGACGCCATTGAATCTGTAAGAAACCTAGAAAACATGTCAAATTTGAAAAATCTTAATTGTTAAGTTCCATCAGTTGCGTGCTTTGGATGCCCTTTCAGAATTGGATAACTTAATGTGGGCATGCTTTAGAATACCTGTGAAAATCGGCAAAACTATCCAACCATTAGAACGGTTTGGAGAGGAATACCTTCATATCTAATCATGGCGGAAGGTGTCACATTTTAAATAACTGTCAAATGACACTGACTAGATCAGCAACTGCAGACTGCTGATGTGTCCTTAAAAATTAATCGAACTGATGGTATTGGCCTAAGTACAACATTGCCCTTATGAGGAATTAAGCAGGCATTTAGTTTTTTTAAATTGAAATCGCCCTATTTGAACACGTAAAGCGGTTCCAGTTTTGACACCATAGATTCTTGAAATTAGATAGTAGAACTAATTTTGATAATGACGTCAAAATGACGTTTGCAAAACGGTGTAGTAGCATCCAACTTAAACAACTTCACGTCATATTGACGTCATCCCGGGTTATACCTCACAGACTCCAAAATTTAACCTCAGGTTTAGCATATATGGTATGTAGATATGAACCGGTCCATGTAGCAAGGACAAGAATGTAGGTCTCATAAACTGTATGTATGTATTTATTGGCATAACATAATTGTATGGTAAAACTGTGCTGGAAAATCGTAATCTCACATAAGCCTAATTCAGTGGATTTTCATGATTTGGTTGTTTGGAATGTAATTTAATGAATGACGTAAAGCAACTGCCAGCAATGGTAGGACACTCTTCATCCAATAGCTAATTGCTGAGTTCCCGAAGACACGAGTTCTCGCTACGAGTACAATGGAAGTTGATTTGAAGTTCATGATTTTGCGGCAAGCCGTACTTAAATTACCGTAATATTCAGTTTTGGACGATAAGCTTCCTGTAATTATGAAGAAGTATAAACAGGATTTGCCAAAATACTTTATCAGTTCTTATGAGCTTGATGAAATAAGCCCTAGATGAATTGTCGTTAATTATGTGAAATCGTCGAGTCGATTCTAGTGATTTGGATGACAACAATTCAAAGAAATATTAAATTCGATGTAATCTAAAGTGTACCGAAAATATTTTAAATCGCAAAAAAATATATAAAATTTTAATACAACGTGTAGTAGAATCGAATTATATACATTACAATCGCGTAAAGTCGATTTCGAACCCTCTCAAAAATCCTCCCCACTTCAGTAAACAAAACAAAAAAACAACAATAAATAACTTTCATAAAAGCTTTCTGTATTTTAGCGAAACATATCAAAATAAATATATAAATGTCACATCAAATACAACATCAAGTACGAACCCCGTAACACAAGGGTTTTACAAAATTGTGCAGCAACACATCGTAGTGGATGGCGGACCTCCGTGGTGGTGCGGAGGTGGTCCGTGGTGATGAGGGGGTGGCGGTCCGTGGTGATGAGGCGGCCCGTGGTGAGGTGGTCCATGATGAGGTCCACCATGATGATGTCCTCCAGGTCCACCGTGAGGCATGCTTATTTCAGATTCGTCGTTAAAACCAAAATATCGGCGAAATGTGCAGGTTTGCCGGATACAACGATTAGTCAATGAATGAAATATATTTAGCCATCATTGGCACTCCTGAACTGATAGCGTCTCTTATCAGCTCATTAAAAATAATGGGTAATCTTAGTTAGCAGGCCGTGTTAAACATAGATGATTATAATATAGTGCAAATACAGCAAACCGGCTCTTCTCGGTAATACTGCCTCCCACGATGAGGAGGTCTAACAATAACAGGTGGTGGTGGTGCCGGGAATATCACCCCTGGAACATGGCGATGGTGGCGGTGGTGGTGATGGGGTCCGAATCCAGGTCCTGGGCCGTGATGTGGAGGTCCGAAGTGGTGATGACCTCCGAAACCGCCCCCGTGATGATGACCGCCGCCAAATCCTCCACCATGTCCATGAGGCGGCATATTGCTTTAACTTTAGTTAACACTTGCACGTTAAATTCGCGTGGATATTATAGTATGCCTGTTTTAATTTAATGGTGCTTTTTCTGTATGTAGATATTATCCGGGAAGCTGATTATTAATAACTGACATTGAGAGAAGATAAGCTGTTATCATGCTTTTCTGCTAATCAAGTTGGTGACTCAGAAAACCGATATTTAGTCAGAAATGGAAAGTGGAGTGCGTGCTGAATTTTAGTTTACAGTACATATATATATATAACTTTTAAGAACACTGTGTTCAAGTATTTGGTTCGAATTTGTAACAAATATTGACTTTCTAAAAATGTTGCTTTTGCCATCTAGTTTTACCGGCCAAACACATTTTATATCTTCTGACATTAAATTTTGAGGCACTTAGTGAAAAAAATCGTTTTTCCAATCGAACACCTCAACGAGTTCAAATCACATAAAGGATGGAGGCCACGAAATATCTTAATGCAACGAATGCTCATCAAAAATTTTCAACAGATTTTTTGCACGTGCGTTGAACATATTTCATATCAGATGAGTATCTTGAATACCAAAAACAAATTATGGCTGCTGACTATTCTCAGATTCTCGTAGTACGTGGTAAATAAATCACAATTAATTGATTGATAGCGAGGAATATCGATCATGAAGGTAATCTTATTTCAGGACTTGATGTTTTTAAAAGCTTTCAACAACCTGCTTTCTAATTCAAAATAAATCTGCGGATGTACGAGGTGATCCAAACTCAAGGGTCATCATTAGCAAGTCGAAGATTTTAAAGGATGCACCGTCGATTAAATGGTGGGAAAGTTGCATAATTAGTGACTCAACAAACTCACAAGAGATTTGCAGAAATCAAAGCTATTCCTGAATTATACGAACTGGTCAATTGGGGTCATTACGTTGCTTCTGAACATATCTTAACAATATTTTTAAAGTGAATAATTGTGAGCCCGCAATAATACGGTCTGATGGCGATTGGGATGCTTGAGATTCTTATTGGAATTCTACATGTTTTGTTGCCTGGCTCTAAAATGAGCCTCCAGTAAGAGACTTCGTGGTGACCAATGATAAATAGAGTGAAATTCTTCCCTGTCAGCATGAAGGATGTTTTATATGCAACGATAGATATCAGACAAGTGATATTTCCCTTTGATGCGGCGAAAAGAACTAATTTTTCTAAATTTTCCATTTGAAATTGCAGCCGAGCTTCAAGAGCGTAATTGGGAGAATGCCATCAGTTTGGGCAGAGTCGCTTTCGGACTCAGAAGAAAAGCCAAATTCGAAGATTACTTCTCTTTGGATGAATTGCTGAATACTGTGGTACAAACCGTTGCGTATGGTGGTAACTCCTCTGCCATCTGACGGATTCGATTTAGAAATCCTTGTCAAAGATACAGATAACATGGTGAAGTTATTTGTTTGCAAACTAGATGTCACTGCACATAAGTTCTAGGTATCAAGTTGAAAATTATCGAATCTGCAATGACAATGAGATTTGCGTGATGGAGAGGGAAAAGGATGGATGTCCTCGAGACTTCGTCAAGTCCCATATCTTCCCACGTAATTATGTTGTAATAAAATTTTATAAAATATGATGTGTCACCTCTTCAAAATATTGTCAATCTCTGTAAAACGTGTGTCTAGACAGAAAAACTTGAAATGCATTGGAGTAAAGTATAGGAATATTCCATTTTAAAGTGTTACGATGCCCAAATTTAGTTGTCTATTGTATTCTAAAATTGATTCAATTTCCCACACAACTTCAGTTATTTTCATTTTTTCTAATAATAAACGTTTCGTTTTACAAGAGTCATAGTCTCAAACTTCAATGAATCTAAGTTATATCTCCTATTTTTTCAATTCAGCAACTATCCTCATCGATGTAGGTCCAGCTCATGACGGACCATCGATATGATCTTCCAAGATCGTCTTCTCCAGTCAGGTGCGTGGCTCTCCATTAATGGAGAAGCGATCAACGAGACCCAACCATGGACTACCGCCCAGCAAGATAGTCTAAATGAAAAGTATACTATACCACCAAAAAAAACTCTTATTATACATTAGTATTAGAACGGCCAAGAGGCTAAGATTTGAATGTGTTAACACTCGAATCAATCGCATCGGTGTTTGAGGAAAATACTGTAGACAATGTTAGCCTTCTGGCTTATAATGGCGAATTGTCATGGAAGGCAAAAAAGTGAGAGATCGTGAAGATATCCCTTTCCGATTTGACTGACATCGAATCCAGACAATTTTTATTTATTGTGTTTGGTTTTAATGTTGGGAAGCGTGTAAGGTAGAGAAAAGCCTTTAAGAAAACCTGGTTCAAAGTAAAAGGGAAGGAAATTTTTCTAAACATATATCCAAAAAAAGAGAACTTCATTAGAGTGTCTCGTGTAGTTAAAGGCGTGTTAATCAACGCATTTACACATACAGGGTGTTTTCAGCTGAGTGCCTACTAGAAATATTTACAGAATTGCGAAAGTTTAAAATCACAATTTGGTATATAGCTAGTTGAACCTAAGATCTAGTGATTTCAAGCGTTTTCAAAATGGCGGTACTTCTATAAGCGCCGGAAATGGATAACAACTTTGTTATTTTCAATGAAATGACTATGTTTTTAATTTTTTTTTATAATTCCTTGTTGAATTTCAGGTAAACTTCATGTAACATACTGATAACCGAAAATATCAACAATCGGAGGTAAAAATTGTTTTACGTTAGAATGGCAAAAATTTTCTTAGCAAAAAAAATTGTCGTAATGGAATTAACAAAGATAAAAAAAACGACATTTTGCAAGTAAAATGTTAACATATTGCACTTCATTCTTGTCACTTTCAATCTTGATAACTACCTACAGGGCGTAAAATAAATTCAACTAGACCAACACAAAAATGCCAAAAAATCATTTTCTTCAAAATGGAACACCACATATTTTTTTACATGGGTTAAAAGGCCATTTCGTTCTGCATTCAATCATTTAACATTTTTTCTATTCTAATTCCTATTCTAAATGGCTGCATGCCAAACTGTGATTTACTAGCTTTGGTAGTTCTCGAAGTATTTCTGATGGACACTCAACTGAAGACACCCTGTATGTGGTTTGTAATTCCTAATTTTCTTGATAAATCACTGTTCGATTTAATGCTTCCCCACTCAAAGTTATTGGGAAATCGATAAAATTAAAACGCAATAGTTGATGTGAGTTTGACCTCAAAACAAAGTAAATACGTACAAATTGAACCTCTTCTATGGGGTACTAAGACGTATTTCACGTTGGAGTAGTAATTAAATGTGCGTACTTATTGACAAGCTACTAAACTTATTTAGTATTTCTGAGTATGGACATCTTCTACGTCTTAGATATCTAGGGATCAACTTACGAGATTACTAAATATGAAGATGTTTAAAGTAGTTTAATGCAGTTTCACAGGATGTTACGCGTATATTTTGCACTATCATTTTGTAGGTTAGAAATTGTAAAAAAATACAGAGAGAAAGATCAGTTATTGTGCCTTCATGTCCATGAATACATGTAGGACTGGAAGGAGCCTCTGTTAAAGCCCTTGTTGGTAAAAAAAAAATTATAAAGGGTGTCCCAACAAGAGCGCCAAATTTAAATTTGGCACCATTTTTTCTGTTTTGTATCGATTGTTAAACTCTTTTAACGATTTGATCTTAAAAAGTCCCAAATTTTTACAAGTGGTCCAATTTTCGACACAGCGACGCATTTCAATTACTAGAAATTATTTCAAAAATGGTGAGAGTTTGGCCGCCACTATACGCAAATTGCGTCCAATTTTTGATCAGCAAAAAGTACGGAACGCCTCGAGTGTATTGAGACACATGACGTCCTTGTTTCTTGTGTCTCACACGGACGGCATTGATTTTAAAGACCTGTGGTTCTGACGGGACGGTACCACTTTCCATACATCACACGCACCAATGGAATAGTTCCATGAGACATCCCCGGTGGTGTAATCTCCCGTTTGGACGACATGAATTGGCTACCTAGATCGTGCGATTTAACGTCGTTGAACTTTTTCGTCTAGAATTTTTTAAAGTTGAAAATTTATGTGAACAAGTCCGCCACTGTTCAAATTTTGAAACAGAGGATTGGATAGTGCATCATTGAAACCCAACTACATTTATACCAAAAATTGATAGAAATTTTTGATAAAAAAATACGGTAATGTGCCAGCAAAGCCAAGATGAGCATTTATCAGAGATATTGTTTTATACAGGATTTTGACAACTTTATTTTATGATTAAATGATGATTTCAGTATGTTCTAAAAGAAACTTGTTTTATTTTAAGTTTAAATTTTGCGCCCTTGTTGGGACACCCTTTAGAACACAGCCACAGGGATTTTCGGACAGTCGTAGTACCCCGGTGTGTCCTTATCACAAGATATTTTTGACAATAAAATGAGGAAAAATTCACAATTATTATGTAATACAGGGTTAGTTCCTCGTTTTCGCTTTATTGTACAAATGTGATGAAAGGAATTTATTCGAAAACATAATACAATAGGTTGATAACAAAAACACCCCTTGAAATAATTATTCCATGATTGCTCCATGCAATAGCTCACAATAGCATTTGTAGAAAATAAATATATATAATATTATTATTTTATCGCCTTTTCTTAGTAATGTTTTGCCGATTATTATTACAGTTAAAATTGAATACTATTTTTAATATGGTTCCTGTTCATGAATGCTCGTGAAATAATTAAGAGAAGAAAATGGCAGAAAAACAGTACTACTTAAAGTTTCATTATTTTAACATCAACAAAAATATGTGAGAAAATTCTATCTTAAAATATCAATAGGAGCCACTTATGAGTTTATATTAACGTTACACAACAGGATGTTTTGATAACCACAAGCAAAGATTTTTTTTTAAATTAACCGCGGAAAACCTGAAGTATGTCTCGTTAATAGGATCGAATTATCACAGAAGATCTATCTATTTAGCACTAATCCACAAAGTAAAAAAAAAAAAAAACTAAAGAATGCCGTTATTAGCCCTGTATTGGAAGACCCGAAAAGTGCAGTTTTTCCTACTACATTGTAATATTTTCGAAGTTTTGCCGAATTTGGAAATAATCGTTCTAACGTACCATTTGCGGTCAAATTAGGCTCATAAGGATGAAAGTCATAGAAAGACAGGTTGCAAACATGTAGTGATTTAACAGAAAAAACAGATTGCTATACAAAACGGCGAGGAGCTTATTTGCCAGAAAAACATACAATCCTATACAGCTGAAAGAAAATCTTAGTCAAAATCCTTGCTTCCCTGGACAATTTCCCCAGAAATCATTCATGTGCAAAATTGCATCACACGAATCCATTTATTCTCACCGAATACTCAGAGCCACATTTTCCATGTCCTCTTGCAGTTCTCTATTTCAATAATCATTCTCACAATATTCAACAGAGTGCATTAGTTGGAGAGGAGCTTCTCTCGACCAACCAAAGCTTATTGTAATGATTTTTCCGTAACTGCAATCAATGAATTATTTCGTGCGGTAATAATCGATCTATAATTTTCAACAATTTTCCACTAATCGAACATCTTGATCATGAAACTGATTTGAATTCGTGCAAATTTCCCCCAAGCTATCGCACAGCTAAAAATCCTGGACAGCTTAACAGTGATGAATGTGGCAGTTCGCATATTCATAGAATTTCTTTTACCTGGATATGTAAATGTAAACCATGCGACAATAGAGATTCAGTTTAATTGACCAAAATGGGAGCGATGCCAACTCTTTTAAACCTAATGGGCAGCGAAGCGACAGAGGGGACGTTTTGGAAATGAGCAACTCACGGTGGGAAGATTTCCCAGGGATTTGGGACACTATTTTTAAACCGCCTAATTTGTCTTTAAAAGTCCTCATGCTTATATGAATAATAATACAAGTACATAGTAAACTAATAAACATAATGTTGCTACCCTCTAGCCAGAATAAACAATCAAATTTATTTATCCTTTGGCAGCGGCCAGTGGCGCATTACGAAGTGGTAAAAAAGGGCTTGACCCTTCCAAAAAGTGTCACCCTATAGATTTCAGTTATTTATTTGGACGTATCAGACTTAGTCGACCATAACAGTACCAACAATTATATAACGCCAAAAAACGCATTCGTTACTGCTAACAAGCACAGCAAGTTCAGTAAGTCAAAGAATGATTATTTTAGAACTTTACCATCTCGTATCTCGAAAACGAGTTTAGTTGTGGCACCTAGTATAGGATCACTTTGTGTACGAAGGAGGAAGAGGATTTCGGTTCTATACTGGAATAGTCTGCATGTTCGGCACTTATGTAAAATAACGCAAAAAGTATGCCCCATTCAGTTAAGTAAATATTACTACTTCTTTGGACTCTCGATTTTAAGAAAAAAAATCATTTTAAATAACTCATAAATTGTCTGTGCCCGTTAGGCATACACGACCAAATATTGTAGAACATTCTGTACAGTTATATAAAATTGAAAAATAAAATAAATCACTCCAAGGCTGTCCGGATTGTAACAAAAATCCATCAATAATGGTTTCGATCTCATCCAGTTTCGAAACCAATAGCACCAATACCCACATTCTATAGATTTGCACTGTAAGGTTTAGTTTCACTCACTATGATACAGTATCACAAAAAAAATTCTAATCTGTTGCGCGTAATAGAAACCGATTCATTGGATTTAATTGAATCTCAGAGTGGCAATGATTGTTATTTTTTCCCCACTTAACTTCTTTCCCAAGATGTCGAAATTTCAACAAGTCATATCCTTTGAGGCACATAAGATCAGCACCCTCTCTAATCGCAATCTTTCAAAATCATAAGCAAATAGTATAGATTAGTCACTATTGTGTTAAAATTGCGATTGTGTTTCAAGTAGACTCCATGTCACAAAGAAAATCTTGGCGAATAGTGATATATAAACCAGGCCAGATCTTCTGTGCGGCACAGTTCTTCAATCAGCAGAACAGAAATCACCATGAAAACATTCGTTTTGGCTAGTTTGTTGGTAGTTGCCGTTAGTGCTTCCCTTCTGGGGGAGCATGGGACTCAATTCCAGGCTTTCAAGGTACGTAAGAATATTTCGGAAATTCGAAGAATTTTGGTGAAACTCACTTATTTCTCTAGCTTGCCCACGGTAAGACCTACAGCAACCAAGTAGAAGAAACCAAACGTTTCGCCATCTTCAGAGACAACCTCCGCGATATTGAAGAACACAACCTTCTCTACGCTAAAGGCCTCGTCTCTTACAAAAAGGGTGAGTCAAACTTTGATCCGACTTGAAGTAGTGAGGTAAACTTGCGTTGCTTTTGCAGCTGTCAACAAATTCTCTGACTTGTCTCCGGAAGAATTCAGAGCTTTCCTCAGCCTCCACGCCAAGCCCACCATCCAAACTACCCCTTACGTGAAGAAAGGCATTAAAGTACCTGCTGCTGTTGATTGGAGAAATGAAGGTTACGTCACTGATGTTAAGGATCAAGGAAGTTGCGGTTCTTGCTGGGCATTCTCCCTGGTACTTTAGTTAGAGGAATTGGTTGTTGAAATTTTGTTATTGGCCATTTTTGGATTTTAGACTGGTGCCACTGAAGGTGCTTATGCAAAGTCATCTGGAACATTGGTCTCTCTCTCTGAGCAACAATTAGTCGACTGCACCAAAGACTTCAACTACGGTTGCGATGGTGGATTCTTAGACCAGACCTTCACCTACATCGAAACCAATGGTCTTGAATCCGAAGCCGACTACCCTTACACTGGTAATTTTCCTGTCATTCCAATATTGATCGTGAAAAATTATTCATTTTGCTTGTAGCTGAAGACGGCCAATGCCAATACGACGCTTCCAAGGTTGTCGCCAAAACCTCACGCCACGTTTCAATCAGAGAAGACGAAAATAGCCTTTTGGAAGCTGTCGCTAACCAAGGTCCAGTCTCTGTTGCTATTGATGCCAGCTACCTTTCCTCTTACTCCTCTGGAATCTATTCTGACAACTACTGCTCACCCTCGACATTGAACCACGGTGTTCTCATCGTTGGTTACGGAAACGAGAACGGACAGGACTACTGGATCGTCAAGAACTCTTGGGGAGACGTCTGGGGAGAGCAAGGATACTTCAGACTTCTTCGTGGAACCAACGAATGTGGTGTTGCTGAAGATGATGTTTACCCAATCATCTAAATCGCAACTTTGAAATAAAATGTAAATGTAACATACATACGAGTTGTGAATAAAATTGTGATTTTTCCTTGAATTTCAAATATTTTTGCTTTCCTACGAATTTTTCTTTTATTTCAATAGGGAATAATGTCTCACACACAAGTAGGAGTTGTTGGAGCTGTGAACTTATACACAGTTTAAACGAATTGAGAACAATGTTCACTTTTTCCTAAAGACTCCGATGAAACCTTTATTGAAAAAAAAAACAGAAATTCGACAAATCTGCTAACAAAGAAAATCTTTAAAATTTTCTAAATGAAAAACGACACCTTTAGTAACGTGTATTGCTTCCACGAGTTCTAATCACAGCATTCATGCAATTGAGCATGCTACAGATTAATGCGGCAAATTCTTCCGAAGGAATTTGCTCTCATTCGTCATGAAGTTATTTATGTATTGAAACTTAGCATAACTGGAACAAATACATCGGCCCAGAATTTCCCATGCATTTTCTATCAGGGTCAAGTCTGGACTTCTCGGGGCCAACGGTTATAAAGAAATACCAACTTCATTCATATACGCTCGCATTATCCTTGCAATGTGTAGACGAGCATTGTCGTGAATTAAACAAAAATATTCACCAACAATGTTCTTCCAAACATTTTCAAAGATCGTTCGTCGTTTAAATAGCCACCACAAGTTGCGACATGTTCTGTACGTGCCTCTAAGGAAATGCCTGCTCACACTATTACACGACCACCGCCAAATTGAACTCTAGGGGAAAAACAACAGTCTGCAAAATATTCATCAACCCTTCTCCAACCTCTCCTCCGTCCATGAGATGTGCATCTGTCGAATTTAGTAAATCGGTGAAAAACATTGCACCGCGTTCTTCAAGCTCCTAATGAAGATGTTCAACAAACTGTAAACGCTTTTGCTGATTATCTACAGTCGATCAATGTCCCGGGACAGGACTTCTGGAATTTATCTTAAATCCATTAAGGGCCTAGGAATTCTATAAAAGAAAACGGCGGTTCTATGATTTTCATTTAATCGTTGGAAAAGTCTTGCAGCTGACAATGTGCGGTTGCGTAATACCTGTAATGTCCTGGTTTTCTGGCGAATTATCCTGGTTCCAGGAACCGCGGTAGTGCATCTGATATAATTTTTTGAGGTATTCCTAAGACTTTTGCCATGCAATGAATACTCTGTCATCTTGCGCTCTTTGTTCAGTTGCCATCAATTTTTTGTTGCAAGAATGAGAAACTGAAAATGGCACAAGAACTTGGAATAATACTGCTTTATTTGAGAAGTTTCTTTCGCTCTGATATTCAAGGAATTTGTACTACTAAAAGTTTTTCTAGACTATACAGGCAAAGTAAGTTGAAACAAGAAAAAACGTTGTGTATCAGAAAAATTTTCAAAACTTCTTTATTGCAAAAAATATATACAAACTTAAATGCCTGATTAACTTTCTTTCTCTGGTTCTTCTCATACACACCATGAATAGCTCTATGATAAGATTTATCTTAAATTTAGTGTAAAATTTTAGTGCAAAGTGCAAAATAAACAGAGTACGTATTGCCAAGTGCTAATTACTCTCATAAGCAACGTACGCACGAAGTAGACCAGAGCAAACGTATGCGTTTGACTAGTGTGTGCCGTTGAGCACACGTTAGGCTACGTGTGCGTTCAAAGCTCTCGGCTGTGTTCGGACACGTGGCGGCACATCGAAGTATATTCGCCAGATCCAAGTTTGCATGCGTTCGGCAGTGTGCACTCGTGAACGTAAGGAGAATTATTTATTCGCCATCGAGTGGAATCTTGAGTTAAAACAAATAAATGCACATATTCCTTACTTTGATCGATCAGTGGGGTAACTGACGAGCGAAATAATGCGTACGCAAACGCATGAGAAATAATACGTTTGGTTATGGTCCTTCGTCTAGTATGCTCAAGGCAATTTTATTATACAAGGCATACTCAATTCCAAGAGATATTTAACAAAAGTTCGGGGATTGTTATTAACAATCGCCAAGCTGTTAGAAATTGAATATATAGTATTAGTTATTTTTATATCTAGTGCGAGAAATACTATATACATATAAGAAAATTATTTTTCTCACTGAATTGATAATAACTGCTTTTTGATCAGCATCCAGATACGGTTTATAACTGTTCCTTGGTTTGCTAAAAGTATCATAAGTTAGCAGATTTTGGTTAAATAATTTCAAACAGTTTCTGTGTGGTTGCAAACGTTCTGGGTACTCTTTAAAGCATTGCTGAACGGCCATATTACTATTTCTATTAGAAGAGCAATAGATTTTGAACACGTCACGTGTTTTTTCGTTAGAAAATTGAATTTTCCGGCAACAAGTATTAACACATCAACTATAGTGCATGAATTTTCACTAATGAAAGATTTTTCAAAATAGACAAATAAGCCGCGTCTGTGACACCAATCGCAACGCGTCTATTCCTATCATGTGACCATTTTCTGACATTTATTTTGACATAAGGGTTTTCTATTTTTACCATGCAAATGGAGTAAGTAGAATGCCCTATTGTGGAACGGGAACATGTTAAGATATTGTTTCTCTTGATAATGGATATTTTTGCTCTAGATGTTACAAATCGGCAAGTGTGACATATGGTTGTTTTTCAATTATCAATGACTAGCCGAAATCGTAAAAATAACGGTCAGGTCTCTTTTTGGAAAAAAGAGGGATGACGGTATTGGAAAACCTAGACGTCGTATCTCCGAAAAACTCTTTTCATGTTGTAGCGCGGAGAGAAATGTCTTAAGAAAGCTTTATCCATTTTCATGTTTCTATATAATTTAAGGAAGAAAAAACATGAAAAAGAAATAAAAAGTATCGTTTTTTTTTCGGATATCTCCGAACATAATCGGAATTTTTAAAAAATTAAAAAGGCAAAGTAGTCTGCTTAAAAAGACATAACTTTGCCTCTATTTAACCGATTTTGTATCTCCTACGGATTCCGAGATCCCCATGTTGAGAGTCGAATATGAGACACCCTGTGCACGGCCGTAATAGCAACAACTGAAAGTTCCATGAGCTCATTTTTAAATTAATTGTGACCGAAAATTAGTTTTTCCAACAATGCCACGTAAATATTGCTCTCTAGAAAATACACTGTAGTCATGTTACATGTAGTATTTCTTACGAACCATTTGGGCTTAAGTTCCCCGTAGAAATGTACTTCGAGATGAAACCAAAATTGATGGTACATGTTTTGGGAATTGTCTGAAATTCCATTTCATCCTCGCCATAAACGTACAAAATTTTATTTTCGGAAAATTGTGTTTCGATCGCCCTGCTGTAATTAGTTGTACTAATTATGCATTAATTATTTAACATAAAGTCAAGAAACGTCGAAGGTGTTTGTCCAGTTCGTGGTAAATTCGTTCGCAAAGAGCCGATGCCTTTTACGGTAGACTCACTAGAACGTTACCTACAAGACATCTGCGACTTTTGTGACCATTTTTGTTTGTTTTAAAATCCATGTTGCATAATACTTAAATAAATATTACTATTTTATTTAAATTCAGTTCTTCCTATTAAGCATATTGATACGCACCATCATACTATTCGTGTGCATTATGATTCGCAAAGCCTGAAAAATAAATTACAGGGACGGTTTTCCTTAAATTTGAAATGCTTAAATTTTAAAATGCTAAGTTTCACAGATATGATGAATATTGTCTTAGACAATATTTTAGCCAAGATATTTTTACACTAAATTTTATATGAATAATATTTTTGCTTAGAATCTATAGCCATTCGCGCTCAAACGCACACAATCCATCGACGCAGGGAGAAGTCGATGATTCATAAGGAAAGAAGATTAGATGTTAAAATAGAATGTCTAATCCTATATTAAACTTTTAACTATCAGAGGTTTCACCGCAGTGATTTTTCTAGCTGCAGGCTCAATATTTTCTCATTGGATAAGCCTTAAGTTATATGGCTGAAATCAGGCTCTGAAACGAAGTATTCCTCAAGTGATTGTTTGAAGCTCTTCAGAAGTATCGCAAAAAGGAAATGATACTTTAAGATATCATTCTCTACGTGTTATCTTGACAACGCATATTCAAAAGAAATTTCTAACAAAAAGAGAGTTGAGATTTTGCACTCGAAATACATTGTAATTATTGTAGTCAAGATAAGACATATCCTTAGTTTACTCCTTAAGAACTTAAATTAGTTTTTGGTTTCCACAGAATGAACTTGACAAGGTGTAACGTAAAATGGTGCTTTCATATCAGAAGGTTCCATTTCGAATATCATATAAATCGTCTTAACGAATTTCTTATTAATTAAGAAAAAGAGTTATTTGAGGCTAAGGCTTAAATTAAACCATACAAAAATTCAGATGGATTTCTCGTTTAGTTTTTTTCATAATTTGTTTATTTTGCGATAAATTTTTAATTTTTTGTACGACATTTAGGTTCCAAAATTTTAAATTGCCCAATAATTTTCAAAATTTAGAGAATAAACTTTTTATATTTCTTGTAGAGAACGAGCGAGTAATTTACGGGTTCACAAAACTTTACATTTTTAGTTGGTTCTGCGGTCTTCCTCGTGTTCCAGGGGTCATGACTCGATATTTTCACATGACTCACCCAGTATGTTGTTTGGTGATTTTTCACCAATATTTTGAGTATAAATCTAATACATTTCTTCTAGAGAGCAAACGAGTAATACGAGGGTTTATGAATCTTTATATTTTGTGTTGGTACCGAGCGGTAGCTCGTGGCCCAGGGGTCGTAACTCGAATTTTTAAAAATCTCTAAAGAACAATGGCATCAATTATTTTTATGATAAATATAAATCAAGTGCCACTTTGCCATGCTGTGTGGTGTAATAAAAATAAAAACACAATTAATTACTTGAATAAAAGATGTATTTTCTGCGAGAAATAGCACAAGTTAGAACTTTTATATAGAATTAAGTACAACGAATCTGAGGTGAGTAATAAAACTTCAAAACAAGAATTTAGAGGCAAATCTGTTTTTTGGTTATTCAATTTATTTCCATTGTTTTGCTTGGTTGCGAAAGCCAATCTGTAGATACCTACTCGAAACCACGAGTGTTACTTAAGGATGTTATTATCATCATACGTATTCTATTATTCAAGTAGCTCAAGTGTACAATATAATATCCCACTTTACCGTATAAATACTGCAAAATGTGGGAACTGATTACAGTTCTTCACTTCACTTACAGAAAAACTCGGCCATGAAGACATTTATCTTAACTAGTTTGTTAATAGTTGCCGTTGGTGCATCTCTTCTTGAAGAGCACCAGGTTCTCTTCGAAACTTTTAAAGTAATTTTTTGTTTATTTTTCCACACATTTTCAAATATACGGAATGGTCATTCTACAAAAGGTTTTTTTATTATCACAATTCTCTTTCTCTCTCCCTCTCTCTCTCTCTTGTGATCTTATACTAAAATGAATGTTGATATGTAGTTTCTGCGCAAACTTCTTTTAATAAAAATAATGCCTAAATTTACAATTTTAAGTCTGCTCATGGTAAGACCTACAGCGAGCAAGAAAACGCCAGACGTTTCACCATCTTCAGAGATAATCTGCGTTCCATTCAAGAACACAACGCCCTTTACGCCCGAGGACTCGTCTCCTATAACAAAAGTAAGTAATTTTTTTTTTAGTGGATCTTATTATACTTTTACTTGCCAACCTGCATATCGAAACTTAGTATATCTCTTTAGCTGTAACCAAGTTCTCCGATTGGACTTCTGAGGAATTCAGATCTTATCTCACCCTCCACGCCAAGCCTGCACGGTCTCTCAAAACCACCCCCTTCGTCAAGACTGGAGCAGCTATACCTGCTTTTCGCGATTGGAGGTCTGAAGGTTATGTGACTGAGGTGAAGAATCAGGGCGCTTGTGGATCATGTTGGGCCTTCTCTGCGGTAAGCAATTCTCCAATAAAAAATATTAGACCGATGACTTGTATCTGCTTTAGACTGGCTCCACCGAGGGGGCTTACTTTAAGTCAAGCGGAAAATTGGTGCCTCTCTCCGAGAAACAATTGGTCGACTGCTGTTCCGCCAACGATGGATGCAGTGGTGGATCTTTGGACGATACATTCCCCTATATCGAAGAATACGGACTTGAATCCGGAACCGACTACCCCACAAGTATTCCACTGCTATCTAGTTTACAAGTTAACACATAATTTCTTTTTTAGCTGGTGATGGCACTTGCAAATACGACGCATCTAAAGTGGTCACCAAAATCAGCAGCTACGAATGCATCGATAAAGACGAAGAAGCACTTCTGGAAGCCGTAGGTACCGTTGGACCCGTATCTGCAGTTGTAGATGCGAGCTACCTTGCCTTATACGCTTCGGGAATCTACAGTGACCCATCCTGCTCATTCAACAACTTGAACCACGGTGTCCTTATTGTAGGATACGGAAGCGAGAACGGACAGGACTACTGGATCGTCAAAAACTCTTGGGGACCATCCTGGGGAGAACAGGGATACTTCAGGCTTTTGCGTGGAACTAACGAATGCGGTATTGCCGAAGACGATGTTTATCCAATTGTTTAATGATTAACAGCTTACAAAAATATGATTATTTCATTTAAATAAATTACCCGACATGTTTTATTCCAACTTTATGTATGATGCAGCTCATCATCAACTGACACTGGACAGTGAGGTAATTGCAAAGAAGTGCAATACAATTACAAGCTTAAGCAACATCACAGCAAGATGCAATCCACAGGCTACACGAGTACACTGATGTGACTTCAAAGTGCAATTTTCTCACCCTAACCAAATCTACATCATCTCTTTTCCTCTCCCACCCCGTTTTCGTCAACGATGTTCCCTCTCCTACTCTATCCCTCCCCTTCTCCCTCCCAATCTCCCTCATCCATCCCCTCTCTTTCTATCGAGCTCATTATCCTCTTGGGATCGACAGGAATGTGTTAGAGTCAACGATAGATTATCTAGGGTGTCCTCCAAATTCCTCTCGAGCCAAAAAGCTCAATGAGAAATAATTATTTAAAAAATGGGCTAATTATTGCTCGAGTGCCCATTATTCTAACCTACATGTTAAATAAAGTGACGATGAAGTGCAATCCTGTAGATACGAAGGTTCTTTCGGGACAGTAATGCTAATTTCTTTTGCTGAAAATTTCATTATTTTCCACTTGAATTCTAGTTAAATCGTAATTTTAAAGGGGTTGAAGCCTTTCATTTTTTGTTTCAATTGTACTCCTCTCCCACCAAAGCTGCATCTATTACATTTACCAAATCCTCATGTTGGACGTACTTATTTTAGACACACTGTATTTCTCAAGATAACATAGAAGTTATTTATATAAAATAACGAAAAACAAAGAGATAAGGTTTTCAAGAGTTGTGTACCTACTCCAAAAATGTATTATCCACCCCACACGAAGTTTAGATATAAATAAATTATTTGCTGTTTTCGAATGAAAATTCGATATGCATTCAAAATTAGCTGGTTGGCGATCTCACAGGAAGAGAAATCCAGTGAGAATACTATTTTTCACTCTTTAAAATATTGAACCTATCTATGCGAATGTCTTTGGGGTGCTCCGCGAGAAGACGTTCAATACGAGATAAATATTCAACAGATCGAGCCGTTTCGGTTTCAAATTTTCAATTCTGTGATCGTTTTTCTTGAATTTTGATTGAATTGCGACAAAATTCAAAAAATGTTCAAAACCGCTCGATATATAGCGAACCGACAATGCCAGAGACAAATGGGCTTAGATTAAATTTTGAACCCTAGCAAATACGTATGTGCCACACCCACTTTCTTGCACACAAGCTTCAGGACCGTTTGCTCGAAGCAATTTTTTACTACAATGTAATATATTCAGTCGAAAGAAAAACTTACTGGTTGCGAATTCAAAAATCTCAGGGCTCCCAAAGGGCGCAACACTAATCTGAAAGAGAATACTATGACCCACACACTGTTTCCTGAGGGCAATTCGCAACTGAAACTCGTCTTACCTTAATGCTTTGTTCCTATTCGTTTGACTGCATATAACGACTAGCTCCCTAGCTATTGCCCATGACACTGCGAGGAACCCATTACGCCTAGTTCCCGACTTGGGCAAACTGTTAACTTACGACGCTGCTGTTATGGATTGGTCGTGTTCCCACGTACGTCTTAGAGGTGTAAGCGCTGAACGTCGGAAAATTTGGAAACATATGAATGATTCAGCTGGTTCGACACCAAACCAATTTATTATTGTCACAGATATATCAATTTAAGTGGCAGTTTATTTTTATAAATAAATAACAGTCAGCCATATCAAACATTGTAAGAGGCTTGCGCAACTTTGCTTCTTTTCGGCTGTGACTAAAATGCTATAGGAGAAATTCCTGTAGCATTTGCCAGCATTCCTATAGCTAATGCTCTAGAAGGTGTTTAGGCAATTGATGTCTGGCTTCTTAACTGAAAATGTACAGGATGTCTCAAGTTTGACAGCCTTATAGTTGTTTTGTGGTATCTAAGTGCAATATGAAAAATTTTAAGTTTCAGTCTTGGATGGGGATGGATGACCTCCACTTCGACCTGAAAAAGCTGGAGTAATGGGTTACGACGTCATCAATGTTGTTTTTCCCACAAACGCACTCCAATTCATATATCATACCCAAATTTATATTGATCCTATTTTTCCATGCCACTTTTGTTAAAGAAATGTTTTCTTGTGTGTTTGGTGTCGTTGTGTGAGAAAACATTTTTGAACGGGAACGTATGGAGATGAAGTAATCAATAGAAGAACTGCAATAAAAATATACAAAGACTACTACAAACTTGGGCAAAGTGGAAAAACAATCTTCACATCTAGATCATTCTGAACTGTCTTCAGCCACTCTATTGGAACATTTACTTATGCTTAAAATGATGGATCGGTTGAAGTAATAATTAAATATTTTCTTACCTTAAATGTGCTATGAGTATTTACTCAATATCAGAACTTGGAATTCTGAAGTCACTAGAATAATTACGTGATGCAGTGTGAAACTTCAGGTCGGCACCATATTTCCTCAATGGAAATGTAATCAAATCTGCACGGAAATAGTTTACTTTCTCACTTCCAAAATATATTAAAAAAATAAAATGTTCATCTAATGATGCTTAAAATGGTGCTTTAATTTTTAATTAAATCATTTATTTGTTACTGTGAAAGAATCTGAAGTTTTGAAACCACTAGATGGAAATTCTCTAATCTAGACTTGTTCTGTTATCGAGTGCTTCACTACTCAATGCGGTTTAAAAGGAAAGAATCCACAGCAATAATCTGTAAATGTGTTAACAATTATTTGCCCTCTAGACATACTCAACAAATGTCTTTATCAGTTTGAGGAGCATAATTTCCAACTTACATCAATCGACCTTAAAACGCATTTACCTCAATGAATTGATAAGAATGATACAATGATATGAATTGAGGTGACAAAGAGCATTCATGAAGTGTTTATAAGTATTTACATAGCACGGCATCAATTGGTTGATCTATATAAATCAATGGAAATGGCAATTTTTAGGATCAGATACACTTGGGGTAATTATGAAAACTTTCATTTTGGCTAGTTTGTTGGTAGTCGCCGTGGGTGGTTCCCTTACGAAGCTCTCCAGCGAGTTTCAGGCTTTCAAAGTAAGTTTTTGAAGAATTCCTAGAGACGTAGAGAAAAAAAAATGTTGTTTTCATAGTTGAAGCACGGCAAGACCTACAGCAGCCAAGTGGAAGAAACCACAAGATTCGCCATTTACAGTGCAAATGTGAAGGAGATTGAAGACCACAATGATCTCTATGCCCGAGGACTGGTCTCCTATGATTTGGGTATGGTTTCAATGATTCATCGTGACGATTAATTTAAAAAATTGATTGAACAGCCGTGAACCAATTCGCTGACTGGAGTAAAGAAGAGTTTAAGGCCTACTTGAACCTGCACAAGAAACCAGCTGCTCTGATTGCAACCAGTGCAACTAGGTATGAGAAGAAGGGGTTGGCGGTGGAAAGTTCGATTGACTGGAGGGAACAAGGTTACGTTACCCCTGTCAAGGACCAAAAACAATGTGGAAGCTGTTGGGCTTTCTCTCTGGTGAGTGTTTGACTACACATTACGAAGCTTTTAATATTCAATCAGTAAAGATTCAAATTTGCGATCAAGGACACTATTGAAGATCTCCGTATTTTGGGAGCGTTATTTTTACCATTCACGCCGCCTCTTGTCCACATTATTTAACATGAGGTTGCGCTTTATGACCAGAAAGTATCCATGTCTAATGTGAATTGACTCTACAGACTGGAACTCTTGAAGGTGCTCTCTACAAAAAGACAAGCCAACTCACATCGCTCTCCGAACAACAATTGGTCGACTGTACTACAGACATTAACCTCGGATGCAGTGGAGGATTTATGGAAAAAACTTTCCCTTACATCGCCAAAAATGGTATCGAGTCTGAAGCTGACTACCCATACACTGGTGAGTCTCCCCTTCAAGAATTCCAACCATTTTAAATGAAATTTTCTATTATAATAGCCAAAGATGGTGCCTGCAAATACGAAGCCTCCCAGGTGGTAACCAAAATTGATGACTACTTCTATTCTTACGGTGACGAAGGAGCCCTTTTGGAAATGGTTTCCAGTGTTGGACCTATTTCCGTAGCCCTGGATGCCACCTACATCCAATTCTATAACTCTGGAATTTTCTCTAACAGCAAATGCACCACATGGAACTTGAACCACGGTGTTCTGATTGTAGGGTATGGATCGGAGAATGATGAGGATTACTGGATCGTTAAGAACTCTTGGGGAACTCTATGGGGAGAAAGTGGTTACCTCAGGATTCGTCGTGGTACCAATGAATGCGGTATTTCCGAGGACGACTCCTACCCTGTCATCAACTAAACCGAGTGTTTGTTATGTTAATACGTTGAGTTTTGGTTTGTAATTTTAATGTTCACATTTAATTGCCATTGATTCTTGTGATTTATGATTTGAATCAGATGTAGTTCAGAAATAAAATTTGCGGCTGTTGCATCCTATTGAAGACATTTTCTTATCCTTTTGGTCTTGGAAAGTACTTGTTTCAGATCCTAGGGCGATCATTTTTACATGGTAGACCAAGTTAACAAAATCTCTTCACTTTATAATTGGTTCGATCATCGAGTACTCATATCATATATTTTCAATGATTAATCAAAAACTCATGGTCGTGACTCTCTCGTAATCTAAGCAGTCTGAGTAATTTAGTAGTAACATTCCTAATAGTTTGAACTAAATTTCTTACTACTGTTGGAGGCCCGCTCCATTTGAAAAATGATTCAAAGCAGAGGCTTGTAGGGGACTTCAAAATATTACGATTTGTTGATTTTTTTTCTATAGTTGATATTTGATTTTCTATAGTTGAAGAGATGTGGCCCTTCGAAATTGACCTGCAAATTTCTAAAAAAAACCATATATTTCAGTAGTGCGTCATCGCAATTTAAACCTTGGAACAAGTTTTATTCTTCTTAATATCGAAATTGAAATATCCGCGAGAAGGATTGTTTTAGAGGTAAGGTAAGGTCTGAAAGAGGTGGTATTTTTACCATGTCTAAAATCATTATTAATAAAATCGCACTTTTGTGGAATAAAATCAAACCAAATTCGAAGGGATTTAACGGGATTACCAGTCAAAAACGATTCAGTTTTTCATTGGTAAGCTGTTCAAGAAAAACCTAATTGTTTTTGACTGGTAATCCTTTCAAATCCCTTTAAATTTGGTTTGAATGTATTTCTCAAAACTGCAATTTTATCGAAAATAATACGGTTTTCGACAAATTCTAAAGGGAAATCAAAGATTTAGAATCAAATTTTCTATTAAATGATATCGTCCGTTTGTTAGTTACTTTAGAGATAAAAAAACCCAACTGTTTTAGACCTTACTTTACCCCTGATCCCACCCTTATGGAGCATGTATCGACCGAAGATGTTGATAAGAATAAAGCATCTTCCAAATTTGGTTGTATTGTGATGATGTATTTTTGAAATATGCTGTTTTTTAGAAATTTACAAGACATCTTTGGAGGTCGACATCTCCTCAACGATTAACCGTAGAAGAAATATATTCGACACTCCGTCATATTTTGAGGTCCCCTACAGGCACCTGCTCTAGGCCGGTTCCGTTACGACTCGTCCTGTATATCCCTTTGCTGATAGCTACACTGTTTCGAGAATTACTAAAAAGTTTGAGCACGAACGCTATATATGAAAAAGAAAAGAAAATTCTGTTAAAAGACGCCACACAGTTTAAGAATATCAAGCATTTCTCCCGATTTTCTTCTAATTGAATCTTCTCTGTTTCATTGAGTTGCTTCAAGCAATTGTTTTTGAGGACAATAGGGTACTACCTCACCTTCGAGTAAGACATATTAATTGCAATTCCTATAAATTTTAATGAGTTTGGATTAATTCTGTTTTTTCTAGTGAACCTTCCCTTGACCCTCTTCTGCCGATGACATTAATTAATTGCTTCATTAATCAACTAGTGCCTTAAGTCCTTGGCAAAATGTTCCATAAACTAATTTCGTTTTCACGATACCTGGAAAACAATTTCTGCTATTTCATTAATGGCATAAGAAAGCATCTCTATTCTATATACAAAATAATAGTAAAATATATACCAGACTTTTTTGTTTTAATATAATTTATGCAGCTAATTCAAGCGTAATGATCCACGGTTGGGGAATCATAAACTGCGGTGTTGTTTTAAATGTAATTAAGATTGTCACCAAAATCAGTGGTGTGCTTAAGCAATATAAGAACTTACGGCACTATTCAAAGCCCTAAACCGCACATTTTCATAGTGAAAACCTTTTAAGTTATAGATCCGTAGACTCCTTTATTCCTCGTGCGATGTGAGCAAAAACCTTCGTGAAAAAACCTTGCGACTTACGATATTCAATATTTCCATCGGAAAAATGCTGGTTTATGCGAGGGGGAAATTGACGCTGCTCCACAAGTTAGGAGATTATAGAAGATACTGAAAAATTCCATAATCAAAATTACATGTCAGAGTAATTAATATCCATGAACTACATCGTAAACCACAAGCAAATCTCCTCATCCTACGCCCATGTCCAAACATCGACTCCCTCCAAAGCTAGCTACGGATCAATGATTGTGATTGTGCAAATAGGGTAACGGAAGAAGTCTTGATATAAAGAGAGTACAGTGAGTTAGCAATCAGAGAATAATCATTTTCGGTGGAAGATTCAGATCGGTAAAGATTAAAGATGCCCTCTCCTTGTGAACCCTGCAAAGGTGAGTCTAAGTTCTTAATTAGGGGTCGATGATACAAATGGTTTTAGTGTCGGTATTGATTCGTTGTAAATTCAGCGATTGAAAGAATTATACAAGTGTTTGTTTATGGGAATATTCGTTGTGAATAAATAAGAAAAAAAGTATGTAAACATATGTTCGGAATCGCTCCATTTTCGAAACAGAGGGTGGGAAACTTAAAGAAATCGTTTAATTTTTTTTTTTAATAAAAAAAAGAGTTTATTATTTTAAAAAATACATAAACTATTTTAACGACAATTTTCGTTATTTGTCATGGACCTATAAGACTTCGTATAGAAATTTCAGAAGCGTAGCTACGGGGTAGGTTTGTTGATATTAGACGCTGAAATCATCAATTATTTTCAATGTCTCGTTAAGTTGCCTTAAAGTTGCGCCGTATCTTTAAGCGACACCTCGTATAGAATTTCGAATAGCAACGTCACGAATTAGCTGAAAACCCTTAAATGTTCGCACATTTCGTTCCAGATACTTGCAAAGATTCTTGTGGGGATGGATGCAAGTGTGGACCGGACTGCAAATGTTCTGAAAAATCAGGTAACATCCCTTTTTAATTGCTAAATTGTAAATAATCATCAATCATTAGCGTAATTATTTATTCATACGTCTTTGGTCACTAAAATGACGGGTGATCATTAAAAAAAAACCTCACCGTACGCGGTCAACCGTAGACGTCGGGCGTTGATTAAGCCATTCGCTATTTGCCATCAAATATCTGGCTGAAACCAGCGAACAGATGAATCGATCCAAGACGTACCTCTAATGTTTCAACGTCTTTCTTGGTTTTTTTATTGATTATCCTTTTATTATGGGTGTTAAATCGGGAAAAAATTTGGGTTAAGACTAAGCTAGCTAGCAGTGTACCTTGAGTCTAAAAGAAGCTTGGTGTAGCTACTTTCCTGTCAGGTAATCCCTTACCTCTCATCCATTTCCTTCATTTATATTAAGTGAATTAAATTTTGCACTCGGGTTCCCGACAATTTTTGAAAACCAAAGGCTCAAATAGTTCATATAAATTGTAATCAAAAATATCCGCCAAATTACCTTATTTTTGCCTGAATTTACTCAGCGATTGAACTGATTATAGAGCTTTACTTTTTTAGGAGAAAGCTGCGAATGTCCCGCAAACTCTGACCACCCCGCCTGCGACAAGAAGTAACTCCCTCTCAATATTGAAGTTCCTCTTGCGTTCTTATGAAGTAATAATACATTAGCCTGTATCTTTGGAAATACTGTAATATAGGCAATTATTATGAATGTCCACTTCAATAAACGAAAAGGGAGATCTATTGATGTTTTCTATCCAAGGTACCGAGGGACTGGGACGACACAAATCTAATATATCATTGTATCTTTATTCAGAGTTGTCGAAATTAAATACATACATATATCATTTTTAAATCCTTTTCAACAGTATTAAATAACATCTCGTTAAAACAATAGTAAAATATATCATTTAAAATCACTTCTTCCGCTTCCAGGGAAGCATATAATAACTCTTACCAATGTAATTACGTAAGTACTTTTTCCTTACTTACAATGAGACAAAATTCTAATGCTACAGTTCAAAAATACGAAAATGGCATTTTCAGTAATAAGTATAAAAATTAAATAGTGTATGGAGGAAAAAGGACCCTATTTTTGCTTAGCATGGCAAAAAATGAAAAATAACAAGCGAAGTCCTTACTTTCTAGATGATTTGCTTCAGGCAAATATTTAAATCGATATAGAAAAGTAGTTTTGGAATAATTTTAAGATTTTTATTATTATTTTCCTCTTTTTTCCATTAAAATTTTCAGGCAAATAACAACTACTTCGGGCAATTGATACACACATTTTAGGCCAAATTTACAGACTCAAGCGACTCTTAATAAAATTAAAAAACTGCTCTTAAAGCCACTAAACCGAAATCACAATTTGAAATACTAATTTGAAAAATTCATACATATGCCGAAGGAAAAATGGAATATCCAACTTTAAAGCTTTTAACACTAACACCTTAGTCTAAGAAGTACCATATTTTAAGTTCTCTACCTTTACGATTTAATCGAAAGCCAAATTGCTCAACGGCAGTAATATTTTTTGCAGGTATTCAGACGTTTCTATACATGCAAGACATTCTGTAGAATCGACTACACCTAACCAAGTACAATTGTACGAAAATAGTGGAAAGACTGTTTAGAAAAGATTTATAGTGATTTTCTATATTCTCACTTATGCCTTCATTTTCTAATTTACAAGTTTTTAAAGCATTCGGGTTAATTCAAATACAGGGTAACACAAAAACTGATTTCGTTAATGGAATTTTAAGGAGAGTTTCGACTGGCTTTAACTAACAATTAGAAAGATTTCGAGGGGTCAAATTTCCCTACGGTTCGTAGTTAGCCCCAATTTCGGTTAGTCCAGGTTAATAAATATCAGAGACTATTTTAGCGATTGCATCACACTATAACACTTGCATGGAAATTAAATGGAAGTCTTAGCGACGCAAAAAACTTTTAAAAAATGTATAAAATTTTTTTTTATACCGTAACAAAAAGAACAAATCGAAGTCTAACAAAAATATACAAAGCAAATCATCGACAGGTAAGTTAAAGGCTATAAAACCGCCAATTTGTACTTTGAAGAATATTTAAAAACTTCTAAAATACCATAAAAAACTCAGTCATCTGACGCGATTGGTTCTTCATCAGTGTCCTCATAGGAGTCGGAAGGTTGATCTTTGCTGCTTTTAGAGAGACGTCTGCATTTCATCTCACATTCCTTAATTTGAAATCCTGCAAATAAAAAAACTTTCGTTTGGGTTTTGTGGGTTAAATAATATATATTTTACACACGTAATTACCCACAAAAAGCCGGAAAGTGTATTAAACGTGATACACCTGCTGATAACTCCTAACACCGAAGATTCATTAGAAAATAATACATTGCAAAACGAGTACGAAACGGTGCATTTTCTTGAAAGTGCAGTTAATGCTATGAGTAGGAAATTGTGTTTCAAAATGATATTCTCGTAAGTGACCACTTTCAGATGAAAGCACGTATAAGATTTCCATATAAACTTCCCCTTTCAACTAGCATATTTATTTTTCAAGGCATTTTCCTATTCTTGAGAGATTTTTTTCGGAAAATTTTATGCAAAAATAGAACGGATTCAGTTCTAAAGTGCACCTTTTATATTTTTATTTCCTTTTTCGATTTAATAAATTTACGATTCTTGACAAGTTGGTGCATATAAATTTTTTTTAATGATTCTTTCGATTGCTTGTATTACGAAGAACTCCCGACCTATATAGTAGTTTTCGTACCATATTTGATGTTTTCTAATATATCTCGTTTTAAAACGCACTTTCATTCAACTTAGCTCCGACTTTCGGTTAAAAAGTTACTAGGAGAATACGAGTTTTAACGCGAAAGACCCAGAAACATTTGGTATAACTAAAAAAAACAGCTCAAAAATTCCTTAAAAATTGGATGTTAAAATTGAATAACATAACTTGTTTTAACCATGATTTGCTCAGAATTTGGGGAATTCAACCCTTAACATTTTCGCCAGTAATCACTACACTTGCTCTGGATGCAAAACAACTAAAATTTAATTAAACCTACTTATCAAGGGGTGCAAGGCATTCCTCAAACTGACAAAAAGCATTGGAAACAATATTTCCTGTTGAGTCAGCAATTGCTTGATCCGCTGGCGCTCTTTCGACAGATTTGGATTGGAATTCATACAAACAGGCAAGCATTCATTGGTTGAGAATTGACGAAGGGCCTTCTCTCGTACATAGACCAGGGGCCGAATCACCCTCAGGTCGTGTTCCCTGGAAAAGAAATTAGATTCGTCATCTCTCATAACGGACAAGGAATTTGACAAAGCAATTCGAAAGGCACCTTTACTTACTTTATGTAATAGTGGGCTCTCATTGTGCGCATCCTGCCCAAGTGGAACACCGACAACAAGAAATTTTCGCAGAGATCATCCAGATGCTGACCAATCGCCAAGACGTTATATCCAGAGCTTTTAGCGGCTGAATACAGACGATGTCTCATTGTAGCCGTACAGAAGCTAAACAAGTTTTCTTTGGCTTCCTCCTTTTTTTCTGAATTAAAGGTGCGTCGTAAGTGTCGTCGTTTTTGAATTCACTAAATTACTCACCAGTCTCACAGCCTGGATCACTTTTCTTGTCATCAATAATATAATGCACCCCTAAACCCTTCAGATGAGGAATGAGAACACAAGGGTCGCATTTAGAAGAGTCGGGATCGACGGTTATGGCACCAATACTGAACAAAACTCCTTCCTTCTGGGCGTGGGTCTGATATTGAAGAAGCGTATGCAGCAGACTAAGAGAATCCTTGCCTCCTGAGAGACATACCATTACTTTGTCACCTAAAAATATATCAAAACGCAATTATAATCACATCTTCGATTCAAAATCAGCGTCATTACCATCTCTTATCATCTTATACTCAGTAATAGCTTGCACTGTGGGCGACCACAAGTTTCTTTCCGGACAGCACCATTTCTTCGCTGCCATAGTTTCCAGAGTATTCGGATCGTCGCTCATGTCTCTATGAATTGTCGGTCTCTTCTGCAGTGTTGAGAATTTAATTTCCGACTCAGACTTTCTGTGCCCCCTTGAATCGGAGTTGCTGCGAGTTTTGAACTCTGACATGTTCGAATTGAATTGGAAATGTTCATGTTCTTGGAAAGACATGTTTATGCCGCTGAAAATTCACTTTAAAAGTCGTTTATTGTTGCTTTTGTAGCCTGCGGTATTACCTATCTTGAGAGCTAACACTGGCTACAGTGGACGAAGACAAAATCTTGCTCTTAGCACCCGTTTGCTCCTCACAAGGTTTGGTATTAGTTATCACATTCACTACAGTGTCACTGCTACTTCCAGGAGTGTATCCGTTATTCTCTTGCTTCTCTTCAAATTTCGGAGGGCTATTCCTCAGGTCATGTATTCGTGAGTAGGTCAGCTGAGTACTTTCAGGAGTTATAAATACATCAACGGCACTGACAACATCCCGAATTTCAGATTTGACCTCATTGGCCATTTCGATGGATATTTTTTCGAGGTATTCGGCTACTTCGTTGGCTGAGATTGAGTCGCTTCGTCCGTCCTCACTTCCACTCCCTATAGCAATATTATATAGAAAAATTTTTAAATCGCTTACGAACATACGAACCATTCCTCTCATAAAAGAAGGAATTGTCCCTATCGCTATCAGTGTTTTCCAACACATCCTCGACTTTGGAAATAACTTCTCTAATTTCAGACTTAATATTTGTGGCTAGTTCTTTGGTCATTTCAGTCACGTATGTTTGGAGATCAGGGACAGGGGAGGCCCGACCCACCTAAAACAACGTATAAACATTTTAGTTTTAAAGTAGGCACGTAAAAAAGGCACGTGGAAACTCCTTTTTTGAAAATTAGACCTTTAAAATATTGCGGCAATGGGGTTCTCTGGGGTCTACAAATAAAGAGTAAAAAAAAAAGCTGTAGCTAACGGTTAGCTTCTAAATTTCGCCTGCGAATGAAGAGTAATGGAGAAAATTCAAACCGTTAAATTGCAACCTCTGGATCAGCTCCAACATATCTAAAACGTATTCACATAACTGGTTCTTTCAACCATGAAACTTTTCCAGAATTTGGGAGTTATGAGGGGCTTGGTATCGAATATGGTTACCAAAGCTCTTGAACAAAAAGAAACCCGACCTGAAAGTGCCTTGATTTCGGCATTGACATGGAAGTTTTTAGATTTTTTTAAATTTCAAAATTTTTGAAAATTTGGAAATTAAGTGCCTAATTACATCGGATTTGGTTTCTTTTAATTTGCTTTTTACACGACGCTTAGCACAAAAAAATTGAAAACTTAGGGACGAAATTTGAGGGTATTATGGGACATGCGCACAAAACGTTGGTATGTCTTTATTGTTTTAGAAAGGGGTTGTGACTTTCAAGGTTTGGTAGACGATCTTTCGTAGACTTTTTACTGGGCCGCATTGAATACTTACTTGGCTGCAGTCGACAGTGCTGGAACTCAAAATATTGAGGCTATGAGTTGGAGAAAGATTGGCATCTGAATCTAAGGAATGCAGTTCGTTCTGACTGCTGCAGCTCATCTGTCTTTGCCTGAAAGCACCCATACCGAGACTCACACGAGTCTGCGGACTCAATACTGGCGGAGAAACATTCGGATGACCCAAACTCAAGCACCTGAAAGACCTTAAATTAAAGCGTCTTAAAAATCATCAAATTTTGTAAGAATGTACCGGTCTCTGACAAAATTCTGCTGCTGAAGTTGGAGATTAGCTGAGTTTACTGATTCCCCAACAGCAAAATTGACTGCAGGTTGTGATATCTGTGGATAATATAATCCGTTGACATCCTGCAAGAAGTAGGGCACTGGAGACGAACATGTAAGTATCTTTGGATCATCAAGTGAGGGCAAGCTATAGTGGCGGGGAGATCCTGCTCCGCTGGCTTGAGGAATGCCTGACGTTGAAGTCTTTTGGGGATTCTCCTCGGATTTATCAGTCTTTTTGGATGTCATGTACGACCCAGGGTCAAAGGGAGCCTTCTGCTTGACATTTTGCGCATTGCTAGTGAGCAGCGACTGCGCCTCATGCTGCAGCATGAACCAACGCAACTTCTCCCCCCTATTATCAAAAACAATCCCTTGATCCTGATAAGGCAGCCTATTCGCAGTCTTCCTCGCTCTATTGAACAGATTCCTGGCAGTCTGCAGGCACTCTGAATAACTCTGAGGAAACAATCCAGGACCAGATATTCTTCGCTCATTCATAGTCATCTTCCCATCGATATATCGAACAGAAGATAACCATTTTCGATCCTTTTGCACTGCATTGGTGTGATGCCTCCATTCGCCAGTTTCCAAATCGACTACATACTGGGGCAACAACTTCCAACCTTCAGTAGCCACCATTTTGACTGCTTCCATGACAAAAGCTAATTCTGAGTCATTGATGAAATACGGAAGACTGATGCGCGTGAATCCAGGTCTAAGAAGCTCTAAAGTGGAATTATCGACGCCCAAATTGAGGCTGGACAACCGTCTGTCCTCCAAAATGATGTTTTCGTATTGGTCAGCGAGACTCTGATCGATGCCCAGTAATTCCTGCGCGTACGCGCCGGAACATGGGCAGCCTGCGCGAGCTTGTATTCCGAATACATCATTGAGGACTGCGCACACGAAATTGTGGTGAAGAAAGGTCCCTCTGGGGTGGCGAACCATGAAGGAGAAGACGGAGAGGCGTTTGAGATTGGGAGATGTGTTGCCAAGCAGAGTTATTTCAGGAATAGTGCGGATGTGCTGCAGCATTTGTCTGAAATCAATGGAGTGTAATTAGAAATTTAAAGAAATATTATTTGGTGTAAATTTCTGTGTGAGATAGATAAATATTGTATAAGGGTGAAGTTAGTGTTACGATTGATCAAGTGTATGACAGTGTTCTCAGCATTCTTCCCCACCCAGTTCCTATAGAGCGTCAGTGACGCTACAAGACCCACCAAAACCAACAAGAGAGTGCAGACCACGTTCTGTGCAAATGTCCAGTACCCGCCAGATAAAGTTTTCATTTACGTCTCAGAGAAATTTACTTTTTGCTAGAGCTGATGATACCTCAGTGACAAATTGCACCTCCATCTTTTATCGTCCATTTTTTCTTTGATCTCAGGAACTCTATGAGCCGAGTCATCATCCTGGTCTGTGAATAATTTTCTATGAGTTTCGCTGCTCTGCTCGGTCGTTTAGCAATAGAGCTTCTTTTGGCTGTTTGACACGTTTCGACATATCTCATCAGCCTTCATGGACATCTCAGTCGTTCTCATACGTTGCGTATTTTTTATTACATTTCTGAGAACACCAGAAAATCGATTCCTACTAATATTGCCAACTCTCTGCTGGAACGGACACGTTCGTGGACAAGCCATGATTTTTCAGATCGCGGTTCTGTTGCGATTCGGTCACGTTAGTGGGCCTCTGATCATCCAATTGCAACAATTCCGGTAGTTTGGATTTTGGATTTTTTCTTCGGAATTTAAACTTGATGTTTGAAATATAATAATGTACTTCACAACCTTGATACAAATATGACACCGTTACAGGCAGTCAATACACTCGGTAATGGTGTTCTTTAAACATGGGAATGGATAAAAGTTTACTTGGAATAATAAACAAAATTATGGTAACAGAATATATGAATTTTTATTGTTTGCTATATTTTATAAAAAGAAAACGCGTATTATGGTTTTATGACGTTTAGGGAGGAAAATACTTCCAGCAAAGAAAGTATTTTTCCCCCATCGGGAGCAAAAGTGACGATTTTCCCTCTTAAAAGAGGGAAAAAGTTTCTACTTTCGAAGAAAGTTATAAAAAAATCATGTTTTATTTTCTAGTCATGACGAGTTAATTTATAATACTTCCGCCATTCTTAATGTCCCAATCCCCCACCCTCTTTAGCCTTTGTTCAAGGAAACTCTTGAGAACTTCTCAGCAAATAAAGCATTCTCCATCTTTAGAAATTCCTTCCACATACACATATCTTAATATAACCTTCCTGTGTCATCCCATAGAAACGTCTAAAGATAAGATATTAAAATAAACATGTTGCTAGGAGTTACTACATATTTGCTAGAGACTTTGCAATCTAAGCAAATTCATTCTTTTACTTACTTGTTGATTTTATCCTGTTTTTGTTGGATATTCGAAGCAGACACAGTTTCTTTGAGCTGCATTATGAGACCAAATCTTATGGACTCCACCACAGCAGCACAGTTACCTTCTTCTTGCAACTCAAAGCCCTAATGGACACGATAGAAGAATATGAATATGGGGTTTTCCGTTATGTTCTCAGTTATTTGGTCTTACCTTTTCAGTCTCACTAGAAGCGAAGAATCCATCAGCTTCACAAGTGTTTAACCTTCGGAAAATTGGCTTTTTAGCTATCAAAATTCCTAAGAAATGGAAATGAGGATCAATTAATGTTCGAGTCTTTTATAGTGAAAATGAGTCATGTTCCCACCTGGAGTTTGAACTCCTCCTATGAACTTATGTCCAGAAAAATAAATTGCATCCTTATTGGCAAGATTGTTGTCTTCTACACCTTGAACGCTGGGATTTAGGTCGATGAAAACGTTTGGTGCACCCATGTTGTAGTCCCAGAACGCAAGAGCTCCATATTGGTGTAGTAATATAGTGCAGGCAACGTCATCATAAAGGATCCCCGTAACACTCGACGCTACTGAGAAGCAACCAATCAACTGTCTTCCACAATTTTGGTGGAGTCTTAACTGGTTCTCCAGATCCGTCAGATCCAGGAAGCCATCTTTGGTTTCAGGTATGCGGACAATCTGGAATGATTAATAACCATCAGTGCGCTACTTTATTTCGGAGGGGAAATAAAAGAACTGGTGTACCTGTAAAGTACGGAGATGGCCCCAGAAGTACACGACCTGGCATATAGATGGCGATTTTTTTGTTAAAAATTTGCTTATATTACAAAGACTTAACCTCGAAAAGCTTTGTTTTTTCGTTTGTGTTTTTTTTGGAGCCGTTTTCGGTTAACGCCTTTAAAAATTTTGTGAACGTGGAAAGAATTGTTCATCGATAAGTGATTTAATACTTTCATTTGAAAGGTCTTAGTCCATTCAACATCAAAGCGGAGCTAGATTTTTCTGTGGAGGAATCCGATCTTTCCTTTCTCGGATCGCACCGTTTAAACGCGAATAAAACGAAATCTGAAGTGGTCGCCTCGATGCCACTCCAGATTTGACCACTTCAGATATTGTGGTGAAAATCCACAAAACTGTAAAGGAAAATAGGGATTTAAAAAAGTACTGTACATCGCATTTCGACTGAACAACAATTAGATATGAGAAAGCTGTGCACAAGGTGAACAAAAACCAGCTCCGTGAGGATGTTTCAAAGGAGTGTTTGGTAAAGTTTCGCAGCAATAAAGCTGAGTTTTTGTGCCGATTCATAACCATGTACGAAACATGGGTCCATCATGGGGAGAAATAGCTGTCAAAACAACGAAGTCAAATGACAGAATCGATCCCAAAGAAGGGGAGAACCGTTTTATCACCAGGAAAGGGTGATGGTGTCTGTTTTTTGAGACGCACGTGGGATAATTTTTAATAGTTATCTCCCTAAATTAAAAATAATTAATGGAGAATATTGGACAAATTTATTGCAGCCCTTTGGCGAATAAATTAGGAAAAATGACCGCATTTGGGGAAAAATAAAGTCCTGTTCTATCCCACCAGTCCATACTTTCGTCATTGCGACTGCGAAAATGATTCCCCTAGATGTCGACCTTTCACGCTATTCGCCAGATTTAGCCCACTCGGATTACTTTCTGTTTCCAACCTGGAAAAAATGGCTCGGTGGAAAGAGCTTTTCCATCAATGAAGTGGTGGAGTCCGAGGTTGATGCCTACTTTTAAATATTCGAAGCTTTCTTACTATAAACAGGGTATAGAAGCCATAGAACATCGCCAGGAATAGTCAATCTCGCAATACACTATATTAAGAAATAATATAATATTTTCCAAAATTCTTCTTTTCTTTGAATGTTGGGTAGTGTACTTCCAGGACTTTCCTCGTAATTATTTAGTCAAGTTATTTGTAATGTAAATACACCGAGGGTACCGGGAACTTCAATCCCAAACAATGATCTACTGAAAATAAAATAAAATGCATCAGGCAATCTCGGCCTTGCCATTTCGTACAAATCTGAGTGCAGAAAGATCCACGACCAAGTGCATTATCTCGGTTGGATTCATGGTAAATCGACACTTTGCTAAACAAAAGTGAAGGTGAACAGCCATTATGTGGTCGTATAAAATAAACAACTTAATACAGGTGCTTTATCCTTCTTTCATACCTATTACTGCTGTTAATGCCGCTATTTCATTGTAGAACGCCAGTGTCAAGGCTTATAGACACTTCCTTAATTGAAAAGGACGTTAAACAAATATATTCTCTGCATATAAGGTTATGAGATGAGTTTTTTCCCGTTTTTTCAAAATGGGAAAAATTTTGGCAAAATGGCGAACAAAGATGGAAAAGAACGTTTCTAAGCATATTTTCGTTTTCTCCAGGTCCTTCAAGCTAATTTTTTACACACCCAGCACTATTCCAGTAATGCTGACGTTACATTTTGGTCACCTGGATATTTGAGTTACAAAAAACTTGTTGGACATACACATAGTCTCTTTTCCTCCCTCGCTTATTCCATTTTAGTCGAAAGTAAACCTATTAGAACATTGTTTATATTTGTGGGTTAATTTCAGTTTGCATTCTAATTCCCCTTGTCTTCTATGACCCATTACATGTGAAGTATCTTGATAATTTTTGGAATTTGGATGTATAACCGTTTTGGCCAATATTGTATTTGAATTGGTTCTAAACATGCACAGAATTGTAGAGGAGTTTTGCACTGTTCCTACATTTAGCTTAGGAATAGGCAACCCAACTTACACTTAGAACCAATTTATTTTCAATCATTTCATTGAGAATTCAACACACGTGCTTCATTTGAAGCTGGTTCATCCGCATTCCAATTCAATGCTTTAAATAAAAACATACTTGAATACTTTCGATCACTCAGTGAATTGACTAAATATTTCCTACAACAAAATCCTTAATTTGAAAGGTCCCTTCAAGCCCTCAAAGAAATTTTATGTTTTTTTAGGTGGTAAAAAGGTATTTTTAATTTAGAGTTTCTAAAAAACGAAACTTGGTATTTGATGTTTGGATTTTGTTTACACAGCAGGAAATACACTTTTTTCTTGACCGATATTGACCACCGTGGTTTCACTTAATAGAAAAAGTCCAGTTCTTTTCGACAGTGGAAGGACTATTGTATGCTGCATGGCATGGAAAAGAGAACACCTGGAAAAATGGTTCTATTTAAATAATTTTTGGTATTCATGTTTCTCATGCTAAAATAAATATTTTGTTAAAAAATTTAAAATATTTAATTATTAAATACCAAAAAATATTACTAATTTGTCGTTCCTCCGCGGTGTTTTACACATTCCTGTAAACGTCTAGGCATGGATCTAATAAAGTGATTGATATCTCCTTGGAGGGTCTCATTCCAGGCTAACCGGACAGCACGACTTAGCACCTCTAGAGTTTGTATGGAATGGAGTAAACTACCCAATTTTCTACCTACAATATCCCAAACATATTCAATCGGTGATAGGTCTGGAGATGGAGGTGGCCAAAATAGCAAACTGATGAAATTTTGTTGAAAGAAGTCCAGAGTCACTTTAACCGCGTGTGGTCATGCATTGTCTTACTGGGAAAATGAATTAACAAGAGTTTCTAGATAAGGTACTAGGTCAGGTTCCAGGGCTTCTTCGATGTATCGGTGGCCTGCCATACTGCCTCTAATGAAAAGTAAAGGTGACCTGCTATCATATGAAATAGAACCCCAAACCATTATGCCAACGGTCTTATGGACATGCCTCTGTATTCTAAACCGAGGATCCTATCTTTCACTCCGTCTTCTTACTCTTGCTCGACCATCATGCATACCCAAACCGGATCTGGATTCGTCACCAAACAGGATATTATCCCATTCCAGATTCCAATGTATCCGTTCTCTGCACCACTGCAGGCGATTTTGACGATGATTTAAGGTGAGGGATAACACAAGATGGAGATGATAGAAAATCAGTTCAGAACTTGTTATCTTGCAATAAATAGTTCGAACCCCAGTAGGATTTTTATACTCAGCAAACCACTGATCTGCCAGAGTCCTTGACGAGAGCAACCCTTCTCTTAGGGCCATAACTTGAAGGCGGCGATCTTGGCGATTTGTAGTTATGCAGGATCGTCCAGTACCTTTCCTTCGGCCTGTTTACTCTTCTTGGAACCATGCTCGACCACATCTCACTACAGTGCTTACACCAAGGTTTAATCTAGTGACGATTTCCCTAAATGACCGATCAGTCTCTCGTGGTCTCACAATCCGACCTCTCTCAAACTCGCTCAATTGATGAAAATTTTGCTGCATTCTACATCTAGGCTTATTTGATTTGATCCAAAAGCACTTTTTAAGCGCACTATACACCAATTAATGATATTTTGCAGTCATATTGTTAATATTTTATGGAAATTGTTAGAGTAAAAAATAAACGTAAAATTCCTGATAACTCGTAAATTGATTGATGAATATGGCCGAAAATCGAATCATTTTTTATGTACACGAACATGTATTCCGAAAATGATGTAAACAAGACCATTTTCTGGTGTTCTCTTTTCTATGTCACGCAGTATATATCTGACATCTAGGCTCTATCTCTAGAGGAAGGAAAGCGGTTTTTTATTGAGGCCCGCCAGCATCAGCCTGAATTTCGATTTAATAGAGAAGTGCATGTTCCTTTTACGGCCCCTTTCGCGCTCCCTAAATTTTGCAAAAGCCTCGTATGTAATTTACTTATTTCGAGAGCTCCGTGTTCCTGCGAAGAAAATCACTGTCTCCCTCGCCGACTTTGCCGAGCGTGACATTACCTGATAGAAAACTTCACGCTCTCTTCAATCGACTTCTGCACTCTTCTGGGCTTGCCGAAGTTGGAAACACTTCTTCCATCTTCACGCCCGAAACCTTACGTTGCGCTCACTTCATCTAATCAAATCAGAAAAAAGCAGCCTTGGGAGGCTGCAACCCACGACGGGTTACACCCATGAATCCTTGCAAAGAACACCTAACCCACAAAGGTGGCAGTCACTTCCGCCGAAAATTAAATTCGACAAACCAGAAATATGTAGAGAAAGTTATTTTCAATTAGCGCAATACAATAAGCAAGATTTGCAAATCTCGACCATATAAGGAATGATTAGGCTTTGATTCTTTTGATTGATGGCCTCGTTCTGATTTCTTTGATCAATGGTTTCGTTGATTCAATGCGGCGATGTCGAAGTGGAGAGTTATGTCCGAATTTGCATTGCTAAATACGTGTCTGGCCAACTGGTTTCGGATGGTTTTAATTAATTAATAATTTGTGCAGGTAGAAACGCCAACACACAAAGTGAGTGGGACTAGAATTTAACGTGAAAACGCAAGCAAGAAAATCAATTCTAGACGGGAAATTAATAAGCGAGACTCTTTGTTGGGAAACTGTAGCTCTGCACAAAAGATTTTCTTACAGCGAAGTTTCAATCTCAGATACTTATACGTGAGCATGTTTGCAATTCTTGGCAAAACCCCAACAATTTCTTAATTGGAAGTGTTAGTAAAACAGTCGTAAACAACTTTTTTATATCCCATCGTATTACGTTAATAATGCTAATTAATTAACAATGAATCGACTTAATTTGATTGCTTTTATAGGGATTAGCGGCAATTTCCAGGCTCGTTGTTGATGCTACTTATATCTCTTAACGCGTTTCGCTCATATACGATTTTAAAAGGAAAATTAATAAATCCTGCGAGTGCGCGTAATGAACGTAATAAATTTTCCCTATAGAAGTCGGCAACGGAGATGGGACAAATTCATTTTTGAAGACTGAAAATGGCGCTAATGCCTCTAATGTGTAAAACTGGACGGTCCCTGCGTCCCATACTCTATCAATATCGTATTATACGGAAAACTGGGTCGTACTACGGTATTTGTTATTCAACCGTGATGCCTGTGGTATTCCCGAAGACGGCGTCCGTTCCAGAAATAAAATAAGTACGGACTATTCGTGTCCGAACTGGACACAAAAAGTTGACTCGGCTGCTGAAACGAATTTTGACAGGCCTAATTTGCAAAGCGACCTTTTACCTTAGCTCCAGTCTTTTGCCACAAAGTCAAATTCTCCCTGTGCTCGCTGGGCCCAGTGAAAATAACCGGCGTGTCCCGAATGTCCAGCGCCCATATCAGCTTATTTAGGGCATCAATGCACCCGTGTCCGCAGAATATTACTGCCTCGTCTTCAGTTGCGTTCACTGCTGTGCGTAGGATTTCCCTTGCTTCTTGTCTATAACAAAAGAAAAATTGGTTAATGTGCAATAATGGCGTGGTTCAAGCCTCTTAACCAGAACAAATACTCTGGCGTGTTCGGCATTTAATCAGCCAGTTCTACGAATTGCCCACGTAACTGAAATTTAATTGGTTGAAAAATCCACATATTATGAGAAAACAAATTTACATCTACCCATATTAATACTTGCGAACACAGAAAATGGATCTCGAAGGTCGCTCAAATGGGAGGCTTCCAGCAGATTTGGAGGTAGAATCGGAAATGTGATAGCGTGGTGGAGTGGAGTCAAAGGCGGAATTCGAAAACCCCTCCCGTGGGTTCCGATTTAAAGAAAAAAACGCATTTTCATTTAAAGATATGGTTACGCTCTTTGGGGAAATCTTAAATTTGAAGAACAACTTCTTTGCGCTCTGCATAATACAATCCTAAAACTAACGCCGCATAAATGAGTCATAACACTGTCGTTCTATAATCCTCGGTTTTTCGCACACAATGAGCAGATAGTGAACGCCGAAACAAAACCGATGTGCTAACGAGCTCGAATAAGTCTTATGGATTTGAATAATCAACGTGCTTCCTGAATTTAAAATTTATGATAAGTGCGCGGTTAATCATCAAGGTTTCATTAATTTTCCACCACACAATGAAAACCAGAAGAATGACATACTTCCGAACGTGCCGTTCAAGGCAATCTGAGTTATGCGGTATCATAGATCGTGGATTATTCGCCATTTTATTGTAGACGATCACAAAAAGCTATAATTACACCAAATATGTTTAAATAAGATTCGGCACCCACTCGTTTTGCAATCTTTGTTTATCTAAAAGTGCAGTGTGGTATCGAAAGCTTTTTTTGAAGAGGACGTGCGTAAACCCATTTTATGAGCACAGTTGTTTAATTTGGCTCCAATCGAAAAATCGTTACGATAGGTTATGGCAGTTTATTTTTTCAGATTTAATTTATAAATATTTACAGAGAAGTTTGCAGCTCGCATAACAAATTCAACGTGACGTAAAATATGGAGTTTTATGAACTGTTTTAATGGCATCGTACTACGAAAAACGTCCCCCAAAGTGATGAATCTCCATACGAAGACAAAAAGCGACGTGAGAGCCCGCATAACATGCAAAAATCTTCTGATGCGGACGTCCGACTTGACCGAAGGTATAGCACGTCCTCCAGAGGCGGGAAGATGAAAAGGACACCGCCAAATGCGTATTTGACGATCTACATTAAAGCCAACTTTATCGCAGTTCCTAGAAGATGTCTAAGAAAAAAATTACATGTTTTTGGGCTCTAACACGTCTTGATTGCTAGTTGAACAGCTAAGCCATCGAACTTATTTCCCAATCAACTTCATAATTCCCAGACCAAAAAAGTGGAACATTTCCTCCAGCACCAACGGCATTGTTACGAAATACTTTCGCCGGATATCCTCATTGGATTATTGCATTACCGAACATAATGTGTTCGCGTAATAGTTCCAGATAGCACAGTAATGTTCCAATTGCTTTAGATTCGGCTTAATTAGCTAATTTGAGCTGCAATTTGGTTACTAGGATTATTTCATTAAATTAAATCAAGTGTAAGTCTGCCTAATGTAAATGTTAATCCTCCTCGACATTGTCTTCTTCATCGCTCCGATTGTCCCAAGCAATGGCGATAACGAGGCGGGAATGCAGCGTGTTAGTCCCTCTATTACGTGCGTCAAAAAAACACTAGATTTTGAGTTACTTGGTAATGATGATTATTTAGTGTCCGGCGGAGTACGCACCATGTAGGTTTTTTTTTCGATTTGATCGGAAAATTGCAGCAAATAATTTTATTTGCATTATTTAATCCTCTCGAAAAGGAAACTGACATAATGAATAAATTTTTTATTCGAGATAAATCGTAAAAAGAACCGAAAAAATGGTCCGTGGGACAGGACCTTGGAACTTCATCGTTGGGATTGTCCTGAAATTTTAAACAACGTTTCATACTACGTGCTTCCTCAAAGATGAAAAATAGAGGTGCTTCACTCGTGAGTCATTTTCATCATTTTCGAATCGCCCCCGCGTGAATTGAAACATACGAACTTTGCAAAGTGCCTTTTGAGTTTGCAGGAAGGCGCAAATTTTCACCAGGAACAAAATTTTCTGATAAATTCAAGTTAAAAAAAATAAATAAAACATTTAATCCCACACTGTGCGCATTTTCCGCCGGTTACTCTATATCGGATCGTAAAGCTTTGAGATAAAACCGGAATGTTTAGGTAAATCAAACAATGCGTTCTTTTATACGTTTGAATTTACATACTGACTGAGTTTCTTCTGCAATGACGTGGAGCACCAGCATTCGTTGCTCCCTGCAGATTAAAACTTTCAATAATCTAAAACGCAGTTTAAGGACGAAACTATTGACTTTCAGTAATTATATCAAAAAACTATAAACTGCGAACATCAAATTTTAATTGCCGACCAGAGCACCACGTTAAACAAAGCAAACGTGAGATGCGCACATTTTGCACATAAACTAGTGACACAGATGTTTTATTCGTGTAATGCGAAAACCCCAAGTGTAGAGACCCCAAGGAGAATTGTTCGGAATGATTGTGATAAAATCTACAAAAAAAAAGAGGTATCTGGTGTATCGTATCAGTGCCTGCACTATGTCGTCACATAAAATGTGCGCGGGGGGCGCTGCAAACGAGTTGAATTTAGACGAAAATAAGCGTGAACAATAAACTGTAAGAAGATGAATAAAGAACAATTTGAAAAGAGGAAAATGTCGTTGAAAACGCTCCAATACAAAACTCGAAAGAATTTTGGTTTTCTGCATTTATTTCAAAATCTGATACAGATAGGTGAACGGCTGAACGCAGCAGTTACAAAATAGAGACAGGGAAATAACGAAAAAAAGTAAACAAGGGACAAAATGTTTTCCTAAAGTTATTTTACTTAATAGAAATAAATTATTTAAAAAGCGCCATTAAATGATTGTTCCTTAGGAAAAATTATTATTTGGATAAAGCGCGATCTTAATTGAACCGAATAAATATGTCACAAATCAATAAATTAATTAAACAAATTACGACCTTAAATGGTAATTCATCACGTTTCGTCATATTTAAATAAACATTTGTTCGAAACAACTCCATTTTTATTTCAAACGTGCAAATTTTTTCTGCTCACATTGATCCGAAATGACCGCAACCAGGAATTTTGTCTCGGATTTGACTATCGCGTGAAATTCATATCAGAAGGAATTGTACGAAATTCAATTAGATTCGTGACATGAGTCAACAGAAAAAGACCACTTTTCCCGGCGTCAACAGTAGCCACTATGTCCATTGGAAGAGCTTAAATCACAAACTTAAAAACTATTAAATGCGGCATTTAAACTGGCCTAATTTAATTTAATAAAAACCCGTAGATTTAAGTGCCTAGGGATGAAACGGTTGCTCGAGGTTAAGCGCGGGGATTTCAACCATCCCGAGATTTATAAGATTGAATTGGGGTGAAGTTGCACAATCCGAAGCTGAGACTAACGGAATTTTTACATTTGCAGAGTACTCGAAAAGAATCGAATTCTGCTAAAAAGAGATAATTAAAAAACATGTCTCGCCTGTTTGGGGGCTGGCGGAATGAAGACAAGAGATGATCTGAAGCCGCTTTCGCGGAAACCTTGAAGATATTACGTGGAGAACTATCGGGTTTTCGTCAGTAGCTCAAACAAGGATCAAAGTCCTGGAAGAAACGAGAACTAGGAAAATTCTCTGAAACGGCCCCGCGTACACTTCCGAGATAACTCAAAAACACGAAGTTAAAACTAAAAACTTAATACAAAATCGGAAGTTCATAATATGAGATGCCGGAAATTTGTTAAATTTCCAGGAAATTTCCATCAGAAAGCTAGTTTCTGGGGAAATATTAAAATAATAAATTCATAAACGTAAAACAATAGGTAATCATAGAGAACCTGAACAAGTGGCGCAATTCATCTTGGGAAAATTCTCCTTATCTATCCCATATTAAACCGTAACAACTCATTGTATTCAACTCGACTTGCTTTAACATTTTCTAAATAGAATAAATAGAATTTGAATTCTAATCATTATATCTGATCAAGATTAGCAAATTCAAACTTTGCACACACTCTTGAGTCGCGAAAGGACTACTTCAATAGCATATACTAATGTATGACCGCTTTTGAAAGGTAATATTAAATGTTCGTGAAAATGCGAGTTACTTGGGGACTTAACGTTAGCAAGCAACACCTTAAACAATTGTAAAGCACATGCAAAAAAGAGTATTGAAATGTGTATTAGATGATTTTTAAGTAAACAATATGCTTAAGGTGACTTTAAGCGTGGTTCTGTAGAATTGGCACAATTCTCGATTATTAACGTGCCCCTGGGGAAACCGCAACTACAGGTGTTGCTCATCCGTATCTACACCGTGAACTGTTCACAAAAATTGCTTATGCTTCAGTAGATCGAGAAGAACGATTTTTAAAATTTCCTTTCCCTATTATGTACTCTTTGTTTAGATAATAGGCATATGATACATACGCGAAATTGCCGCGGTACCTACCTGAAGAGGGTGGTTTGTAGTGACGATATGCTTGTTGTAAAATGAGTGTTGCCATATGTTGGGAGTACCTCTCGTAGAATGTATTCTTCGATGAATTGCAGTGACTTTCCTGAGGCGGCATAGTCGCAGAACACAACTGTAAGAAAATAAAACTGCATTAAAATTAATCTACTAGAAAACACGTTTCTGTTGAACACTAATTTACCTACAACCCGTATAATCACACATGGCAGTTACGGTATAATTTGTGCCGCCGCATTGAAATTCACGATTTCCCATGTTGAATATCAATTCCAACAGTTTTCTTTTGGCATTCGCAGGTTGTCAGCTTGGACGTTAAATCCCACAAATTAAGTCAAGTCCAGATAAACTAAATGAATTTAAAGGACTCGGCAACGTGGCTAAACGATAATTATGCTCGACTAAATAAAAGATTTATTTTCCGTAAGAAATGACTTCGGTTTAGGGCATTTTCCATTCGCGCAAAAGTAGATACCACGAATATGAAATAAGTAATAAAATTCCAACATGGAAATTTCTAAGGAAATCTGCCTTGCGATTATTCCATTAATTGCAATTATTACGGACAGATAGAAGATGAAATTGAGCACAGAATAAAGCAGATAATTGAAGAAATTAAGCGTAAAATGAGATTTAGTTTTGGAACATGAGGCAATGCCAGCTGAGTGCTCGTGATATCCCTTCATGCAGGTGCGTAATTGCGCCTGCAACGTCGGTCAGCTCTTCCTCTCACTAAACTAGATAAATGAAATTTTAAAAGATGACTGACTTTGATTCAGCTCTCAGAAGGACCAAAAGCGTCACGGAACCTCGTCGAGTAAAACTCAGCTATGACGAGCCTTCAAGGGAATTGGCCCGTCGTTCGTTATATGCGGAGGTGACTTATAGGAGACAAGAGAAAAAAGCTTGCTGATTCGAAAGCTTTACTTTAGCCAAATGCCAATTTATACGATTTTTCGCTGTAGTAAATATGTAACAAAGTCAAAGTTTAGGTTGGAAAAAAGTCCGCAGTTTGACTATGCACAACACCTTGCGGTTGTGCAACATCTCTTCGGTTATTTTTTTGCAAAAGGTCTGTCGCATTTAGAAAATTTTAATTTTTCGATAAGTCATCTGTGCATAATATGCAAAGATCTTCGAAGCAGAAGGGGTCTTTTGAGCAGTGAGTATCAAAACTCCATCGTTCCTGTCAACCTCTTCCTCATCACTCGAACCGTTCTCATATTGATCATTGACAATTATTGGAACAATATCATTAGCATTAGGAAATTCGGCACCTTCCACGTGCTCATCAATCGTATCATAACACTTAATTTCCACCAAATTTGAAACATGCTGATTTTTTGCACATTCATTTAAATCTCCAGGAAAAATGCTGCGTGACATAGAAGAGAGAACGCCCCGTAAAAATGGCTTTATTTAAATATTTTTGGTATGCACGTTTGCATATGGGAGCATAAAAAACAATTAAACATTCAGCCAAATTTATCATTAATGTTTTTAGGAGTTATCAGGAATTTTGGTTTGTTTTTGCTATAAAAATTGCAATAAAATATCAACAATATTACTGCAAAATATCATTTATTGGAGTATAGTGTGCTTATAAAGTGCTTTTAGATTAATCAAATATGCTTCGAAGCAGAATGCAGTGAAATTTTCATCAATTGAGCGAGTTTGAGAGAGGTCGAATGGTGTGTCCACGAGAGGCCGATCGGTCATTTAGGGAAATCGCCACTAGATCGAACCGTGGTATGAACAGTATAGTGAGATGTTGTCACGCGTGGTTCCAAGAAGAGCAAACAGGCAGAAGGAAAGGTGCCGGGCGATCCAGAAGAATTACATAACGCTAAAATCGCCGCCTTTGAATTATGACCCTAAGAGATGGGTTTGTCACGTCAAGGACCCTGGCAGATCAGTGGTTTTCTGAGTGTGGAATACCCATTGTGATAAGAAGTTTTGGACTGATGTCCTATCGTCCCCATTTCATGTTACCTCTTACCTTAAATCGTTGTCAAAATCGACTGCAAAATATTGATACATTGGAATCTGGAATGGGATAATATCGTGTTTAGTGATGAATCCAGATTCAGTTTCAGGTCAGACAACAGTAACAAAAAGACGAGGTGACAGGCGAGATCCTCAGTTTACAATACAGAGGCATGTCCATCAGACCGTTGGGGTAATGGTTTGTGGTATTATTGCATATGGTAGCAGGTCACCTTTACTTTTCATTAGAGGCAATATGACAGCCCAACGATACTTCCAAGAAGTCCTGGAACCTCATCTCGTTCCTTATCTGGAAACTCTCGTTAACCCAGTGTTCTAGCAAGACAATGCACGATCGTATGTGAGTAGAGTGATTATGGACTTCTTTCCATGAAACGCGATTAATTTACTACCATGGCCACTTCGACCTCCAGACCTCTCACGATTGAACATGTATGAGATATTTTAGGTAGAAGGTTGCATAATTTACCTTATTCCACACTAATCTTAGCGGCGCTAAGTTATGCCGTCCAGTTAGCCTCGAATTTGATCACCTCGTTAGATCCACGCTTAGACGTGTGCAGGAACGTGTGAGACACCGCGGAGGACCGACAATTTATTATTAACAATTAAATTTGTAAAATTTTTTAATGAAATATTTGTTTTAGCGCGAGGAACATGCATTCCAAAAATTAATAAATAAAACCATTTTTATGGGGTGTTCCCTTTGCCACATCACGCAATATGATAAATGCGGTATGTTATAACGCAGTTTGTTCTGACTTAAAAGAAATACATTAGCTTTATGAGAACTTGGACGGGATTCTTCTGTTCGTTCGTTATAAGCCGAGTGCTCGTTGCAGCCCAGGCCTAACTAACTTTCTGAACCTTCTTTCTAAAGCAACTTAAGCAGCTCTGGAGGCCGAACCAAGGTCAAACATAACTTAATATTTTATTATTCACGTTTATTTGGAGAAAGGGCACTGCCGAAGCGAATGCGACTGCGAGGTACGTAATACCACCTCTATGTAACTGTATTGTGCACGGAAACAATGAGTAGTTTTTAAAATCATTTTAAAACATTTATTTGCCTAACTCAATCTGTCCTTATTCATTTTATTGTCTGCATTCGTGATCGCTCTGGGTGGGATTCGTTGGTGTTTGGTGTTTAGCTCTTTTCGTTTGCGAAAAAGGCGGAACGGCCCCTCACCACCCGGATTTCCACGTACGTCCGTGACGACGAATTTTTCTCTCTCTAGGTCAAGTGCGTACAGGCTGAGCTCATGCCGCGGATTGATTGGCCTTGATCTAACTAAATCGATCTACTAAATAGAACGGAGCATATTTTTAGAGAAGAAATCCCACGTAATCGCAGATTTAAAAGCGGAGGCCACAAGGAAAGTTCGTTTTCTATATATAAATTTACCGAACTCCGCGCGACGTAGGGCCGTTACGGAACTATCACAAAAAAAGTGGGATTAAAATCCACAAGTTAACAAGATAAAACACCAAAAAAAATTTACATTTACATGATTACATATTCAATACGCGTCGTCAACATAATATTTATCACGTTGTTTGCCAGTACACAATTTAGCCTTTTAAAAGTTTATCAGTGTAGTTTGCTCTGGGCTCGGCTGGAATCATAAAATGTGCTAAACTTAACAGGTTTTCAATGTAAACATTGTAATTGTTTAAATAAACACGTGACATTGTTCTGTTAACCGGTGGCTAACCAGCGCGAATTAGTCGAATCTTAAAATTCCAAGGACCCCGCGAAGACGCTTTCGATTCACAATTAGGCCGCAGGACCCCCACCGTCGATTCGTAACTTAATTGCGGGCATAAGTGAAGAGTCGAAGATTCACGGCGTTTTATGGCAAACGAGACGCCAACTGAATTGAAATGCATTCAGCCAATTTTCAACACATAAAAACGACGATATTAACTTGGGAAAATTCCTAGTGTCGGCATAAATTATCCAGCGGTCAAAAGAACATCCAATAATATCAAAGTCGGCAAACAATGCGAATTTTAATCGTCTATAGTGCTCAATAGTGAACGTGGATATGGGCTGTAGAAGTTTGTTATGCTTGGTGAATATTAAGTCGAAAAAACATTTTGGAAAGTGCACTTTTGGTACGTTGTGGAAAATTAATTTAACGACAAATGCACCTATTAAATTTTAGCTGCATTAATATTATTATGCACTCAAATTTATTAGTTTGTTTTCCTCGGCGCGAAATGCATCATGGGAAATTTAGAATGTATGCACATACATAGTTGGATGTAAAACTCATTAATAACACTGTCGTGTCGGCTTTATGGTATAAACAAACCTACAATTTTCTATGATTACAATGTGGCACCTTTGAGGTTTGAGGTGAACGTATCGATTCGACGGTAAACGCACTCAAAGCAGGTTTAATACCCATTGAGCAGGGTTGGAGCCACGGCTAAATTGTGCGCAAGTCCCGTGAGGTCGTTCGTAGAATTGTGCGGAACGCGCGCGTTCTCCCTACAGTTCAAGATACCAAATTGGCGTTTACTCGGGGCATTTCGTGTCGTTCGTTGACTCATAATCGTGCTAAAATCGGTAAAATTCAAATGCAAGAATTAATTCAACGTTCAGGCATGTCTTAAATAAATAAATGCGACGTTTCAGACGCAAACGATAATTACATAACTATAATCCGAGTGTACCTGCGAGGTTGAATGCGAGTGCGAGATCGATTTCTGAAAATTTTCACATGTTAGCGAAGCTCGACGCGGGAACGATTTTATTTTTTTCAATCGAAATGCCAAAATATTACATGGAAACGCACTTATGTCCGAGTGTTCGGATCGTTCAGCAAGCGATGAATTATCATGGATACAAGGTGTTCGACTGAGGATTAGTTCCAAAATTTACGTTACCAAGGAACCCGACCAAGAAAAACACTTTGAAAATACCTTCATTCGCAGCTTGCCAGTTCTCCTCAAAACCTCCGACATCATTTATAGTTTCCGATGCAGCGTTCTGGTTTTCAGAACGAAGACATGGAAACATCACTTTTAAGCACACTTCAGAAGCTCGGCATCGCCCGATTTTCCTATTATAAAAAAGTTCGCCGCAAGAATTTCTTCCTTACCCTCATGTTCATGGTTTACCATTAACAACGGTGCCCTTTTTTCCCCGATAAACGATTTTTTATATATCTTTTAATAGTACCAATTTGGGGTTCAAAGGGCCAAGTGACATCACAAATTGATCGTGCAAGAATGGCGGGTTTAGTGGAAGAAGGACGTTCGCAGAGATTTGTAGCTGAGCGTATAGACGTTTTCACAGCGACGTGTCCCACATGTGGAATCGGTATTTAGAGTCTAATTGCATGCAAGGTATTCTCAGAAGTGGCCGTAGGCGTGTTACTAACCGAAGACAGAATCGATATTCTGGGATAAATAATTATTATTATAGTTTTTATATTATATATAGTATTTTAAGGACTGATTTTATGTTCGACAATATGAAGGAATGTTGGGATAAACGCGGGTCCGCAAAAGTCTCCCAAGGGAGCAACGGCCCTTCGAAGGTGGCACCCAACAAGCGGAACGGCGTGCGAAACCTCCTTCACGGCGTACACTTACTGAACGTTTTCCTCTATTAATTTTTATGACAATTTGAGACCGCATTATGACTTCTTGCCTAAAATCACATAAAAAAGATACTTTTCATAAATTATCCTAAAACGAACCGCAAGTATGCTGCTTGCAAGAAAACATTGCATGATGAGGAGCTGAAACTGGGTAGATTTTTAACTAATTTTTTAAAATTAAACCCATTTTTAACCTTTTTTATCGCGTCATACCTTCCATCAAAAAATAAGTTTTGTTTTGCTGGACAATTTCACTATCCAATTTCAGCTTCTCGCCTTACAATGTTTTCTTTAAAGCTGCACATCTCTTAAACGGTTCGTCTTACAATTCATCAAGAGTACCTTTTCTATGTAATTTTACACGAGAAATTATATTCCAAGGTGAAATTGTCATTAAAGTTAAAGGATACAGGAATATATTAAAGAAATGTAGCTAACCCCCTTGATACCGCATGCCATTCTGCACTTGTTGGAAGTTACCTCTGCAGATCCGTAGCTTCTTTAGAAGGCTTTCGCAGACCTATGTTTATACTAACTTTTTTTCACATTTTAGAATGTAAAATCAATCCTTAAAATATGTGCCCCTATTTGAATTACACCCCGCATCACACTGCAATGGCAATATCAGAGCTTCGAAAGGAAATTAGATACGAGCTTAGAGTCACTATTTCTCTTCCAACGCTTAGAAGATGAATCATTCAATCTGGTTTCCCATGTCGTCGACCAGTAAGAATTCCTCGGCTACAATATCAATGACGACATCTCCCCCCAAGGGTTTTGGAACTTTTTTTTTTTTGCTGATGATACTAGAGTTCGTCTGGTAAATGATAGTCGCGAAAATTTGTGTTCGGAGATAATCATCAAGAACTACTCAACTTGCCTACGATCGCTCCGTGCGTCCTTATGCGAGAGAAAATTGCATATTTTGGGCTAGTATAATGCCCGACTAGCTCGAAAGTGAGGGGATCAGCCGTTTAGATTGGCCTCCTTTGTCGCCGGATGTGCACTCTCTGAAACATGTATCCCAGGGCTGTGAACTCTCGAAGAAATCCTCTCAGATCCACCCAGGAGCCTGTTATTGCTGCTGTAAAAGAATGACAGCATATTCTTCAATATTTTATAGCTAGCTTTGCTCAAAGCATGCAGCGACGTCTATAAGCTTGTATTGGTGCTAGGGGTGGAAATGCACGTTATTAATTTATTTTTTGCTTAAAATATTGTCTTTACTGTTGAGAATTTAATAATAAAGTAATTATGGTGCAGACTAATAAATTTTTAGTCAATTTTTTTTAATGAATAAATATTTCATACATTTTTGTATCGCGAAATAAAATATCCAAGAACCCAGGCGATGCAAAAGTTTTGAAGCTATGTGTATTATTTGTCAAAAATTAGTTAATTCAGCTTAACCAGTTTCACTAGATTTGATGAATTATAGAGCCGCAGTTTCTACGCAATGCAAAAATACGAAAATGAGAGATATCTGATTTTCTTCGTTTTTCCTTCTACACCACCAAAATGAAGTGCCAACAGGTCATTATGTGTTGAGTTTCGACACTTGTTTCACATACACGATACAGGCTGGCTAACGGTTATTTGGCAGATGGAAACACCTTGTAACACGAACGAAAAGTGATATGCTTCAATTTAATCGTCAAAAAAATTGAAATCCGAGAAAATGCCGGCAACAAAATTACTACGGGAAAAACGGATAGAATTGCCTCATTTTTTTTTTTATTACAGACTTAACACCTTGTGATTCTGATACATTTGCGAAGAAATTATACCTCTCTGCGAATTCTAAAAAAAATTTGTTATTGAAGTTCTCGTATATTTTTCACATTTTATAATTCGAAATTAATTACAATGCATACGAGAAAGTCAACCAATAGAGGAACTGCAGAAAATGTTATTCAGAGACCAACAGTTTCGTATTTTGGCCACGGCCAGAAGGAACCCAAAAGGGGGCGTAGGGAGACAGTAATCTTGTAGTTACCCTGCCTCATTATCGTTCCGTCGTATTCAGAGCATTACTAATTGCTCACTCTGAAACGTTCTCTCTCTGGGTATTCCAAGCACCCAACCTTAATTGATTTTGTCCAAAAACCGACCCATTCCTTCACATGTGCTTGAAGTTAAACTTACTACCCAATCAAATTTAATAATTTTATTCAATGTCCACATTTTACCGCCGTTACTGCAGGTATTTTTAAGACTGAAAAAATGCGCTAACTTGACCTTACTCAGAACTTCCAATGGTCACTTCTCTGCTATTCTGATTAAGGAAACACTTAAAGACCAAGATTAAAAGCAAGTGATTTGCTAATATTACAATGGTATTGGAAAAGAACAGGAAATATTACTTAATTACTTACATTACCATTTCAGTACTATCTATAGAACACATGGCTTTCTATTACGTGAGTGGAGTAAAATTCCTGGCAATTTTACCAAAACGCTTAGAGCAGCCTATTGAAAATTACAGCCTAACATGACAGTATAATCTAACCAATTCCCTTGAAGATGAGGGTCAAAGAATCAAATGTCCCATTTTCGGTGAATGTCCAATTTTCATAACACAATAATTGCGTATTTTTCGTGATGTTTTGAACAGCGAATCATGATGAATCGACCTGAAACGAAAAGGCGAAAGTTCGACGAACCTACAACGGAATTTCCGGGAAAATTCCCGCATTCAGAATTTGGGTCAAAGAAGAATGTGAATGAAAATTGATGAGTTCTGCTATCGGATTTGTTTCTATAGTTTTCCTTGCGTTGGAGGCTCGATGTACACGTTGTCTTATTGGCGAGGAATTTGCCCATTTCGCAACCAACTGGTATTAATAATAATGCAATAAAACAGCTGATTGAGTAATAGTAGGTAGTCATAAGCAAGCCAGGGAGACATGGTCATTGGAATGATTATTTCGATTATTATTGCTTAGGAACAATAAGGAAATATCCGAGCGGTTAAACGTGCCACTCACAAGATTGAATGATTTGTGAGCCTTGCATTTACGTAATTATTGCACTTTATTAATTAATCGGCAGCCATCCGTTTTCTTTGAAGTCTAATGGGGTAATTAGCACTGCCAGTTTAGCCGACTAGTCATTATCATGTCTTTTTTGCAAATTTACCGTCGATTTTCCTAGAAAGGACTGGGACTCGGCATATGTCCATATGCTCATCGCGCCGATTAAATGCGTGTTGATGATATGGACAAATGAAAATTCAAAGGAAATAGTGTACTGTTTTTGTGCATACTATGCCGAAATATTGTGCTTCACAGTTCCAGGGAACGCAGCACTCAGGGTGCTCAACAATGGACACCTCTCGAATGGGGGCACTGCTTGTTTCAAAGCGCAGAGGATTGTTTGAAAGAGACTTCTAGAATTAGAGAAGTGAGAAAGGGTACGTATGAGGAATTAGGGTTGAAATGTGATCGATTCGTCTGCAATTTGTGATCCTCCAGATCATAAAGTGGTGGTGGGCGTTCATCAAAGGAAGAACTGCCGGATTAAATACGAAATACGTGCCTCGTGGACACGATAACGCTGAGCCTGACCGAGAGCAGACGCTGACAGCTTTTCCAGGTAATTACCACCGCTCAGAACATTTTTCATTCGAAAAAGAATCAAAGTTTTGAGTTTATAAACTCCGCACTGGGGTCTCGTGCCAGCAGCTGACTAATCGATGACCCACCAGAGTACCACCGTGAATAAAAAATTTAGATGAATTTTTCATTTAAACTTCGCGGATACTATAAAATCATGATTCTTTTTCGTGAAATGGTACCGCTATCTGTGACCTTTATGCAAAATTTCATAACAACATATTCAATTGCTGCGGAGCTACACGTGCTTTTGTACACATACAAAAGTGAGTTTTTCCATATTTACTGTGCCTGATTGTGCCGAGCGAAGAATTTGCATTAAATGTTGTTTGCGGAATGAATATGCAACAGCGGAAACATTGAGGATGTTTGAGGAGGGCCTTTGATGATGCGGCTGTGAAATGTTTACAACCGGTATAAAGATTTTGAAGGAGGGCGCGAGGGAGTTGAAGAGAAACAGCGCCTCGGACGATTCTCAGCATCTACCGATGAAAGCCACGTCCAGTAACTCGAAGATTTGGTACTCCGAAATCGTCGATTGACAATTAAAGACCTGTCCGATGCTCTGAGCATTTCACTCGGATCAACCTTAAGCATTTTGACAGATGCTTTGTGCCTGCGACGCGTTAAATCTCGATTGGTTCCAAGGACGCTCAATTTTTTGGGAAAGCAACCGTCGAGTTGAAATTTGTCAAACAACGATTTGCGACCACCGGGGCGTCATTAAACGCATCATTACGGGATATGGGAGTTGGAACTGTGCCCCCGACCTGGAAACAACCGACCAATCGCGTGAATATCGCGTAACCAACACCGAGAAAAAAGTTGCTCAAAAATCAAGGTCATGTTGACAATTTGATTTTTTTTTTGTGATTATCGCGGTGTTGCGCATTATGAATTTATTCCTCGAGACTGAACTGTTAACGAGGAACTTTATTGGAGCGTTATGCGTCGTTCGCGTGAAGCTATTCGCCTCAGGAGGCCAGAATTGTGGGCAGGCAAATCTTGGTTTGTGCATCGCGATAATGCATCGTCCCACACTGCAGAGAACATTTTGCCAAAAATTTCGACCCATATCGCGCCACAACCAGCGCATTGGCCTGATTTAGCACCGTTGGACCTCTGGCTGTTACAACAAGCTCAAAAGACCGCTCCGGGGACACCGTTTCGACTCGATTGAGGAGACGGAAGCCGAGTCGAAGAGAGTATTGAAGGCCGTCTCAGAAAGAGACCCCTCCGACTGCCCCCGAAGCTTGGAAAAAACGATGGCGCAAGCGCGTCGTGTCGGACGGCGAGTACTTTGAGGGCGATGGGATTCGTTCGAAGGAATAAATGAAGATTTTTCATTTTATAAATAAAATCACCTTATTTTTTGATCATGTAGCGTACTATAAATTTAAAGTCCATTAATTACTGACCGTTCCCGGAGGCCAGATTATCTTTTAAAGTTTAAATTTAGACGCCGTTTTTATTACACATGTACATACAGATGTATATACTGCATATCAAGGCTTTTTGTTCCGAAATATTTACTCAACAGCTTGTCAAGAGTTCATTATAACAAATTAACTCAACTAATTTTAAATGAAAGTTTGCGAGGGAATTCTTGGCACAGTTCTTTAAATAAGTTGGAACCTCTTTAGGCAAACCGTTTAATTTGAGAAAAACTGTTATGTTTACGCGTTTAAATGTTGCTGAAACGACCCTCTTTGGGTCAGGCAATAATGGCAATGAAATTGCCGCCGGTATCGCTTTGCTACGCTGAAAATTTCCTTTAAGTTAAATGTATTCAACGTTGGGCTAATTATAGAAGGAATTAAGTTAGGACAATGTCCAACTACAAAAAACGCCACGTGGAAATACATTATTATTTTATTCAAGGCTAATTAACATTCTCGGTCAAACGGAATAAACAGTATTGTATTAGCAATGATTGGATTTGTAGTTGGCTCTCATTGAGAATGACCAAATAACTTCTTCGAGCAACCAAGAGATCGATCAAAAGTGTAAATGTTTCAAGCATGATATTTAGCATTTTTCAAGCGGACACTGGTACAGGTAAAAAACATTTTCACCTTGGACTATTGTGGCAAATTGAATTTAAATTTGCTCCAATTAAGCAATAAACAAGTTTCATAAGCTTGGCCAGACAGTTGGCTGGGTTTTGGACTTATGTGATTCATAACGTATTAAAGTATAAAAATCGGAACTTCACGTGTTCCGAGTATGTAGCACAGATATTTTAAGATTACATTGTTTCAGGCCAATTTTACAAATATTTACAATGACGATTAGACACAATTTTTAGCACAATTGTAGTCGAGTGAGAAGGCGCAGACATGAAGCGGAGGATGTAAGTGAAAATGTGAACCCCTCTACTTCGACGTGTTCACCAACAAATTTATGTTAACGCTAAGCGACCGTAACTGTGATCGAATAAGTCATAACTAACTTGTTAACAATCTGACCGCGCAAAATATTGTCAGTGGAACTTGGAGGTCAGAGCGATCGACCACCCCAAAACTACAACGTTTCTCAAGTTCTACGAGGTCCACCAACTTTCAACTCGTCCTTGTTGAAGAACACAACCATTACTTACTGCAATTAGCTCCGGAATTTTATGTTCCGACTGTCTGGGTTTCCAGGTACGATGAGGAGGAGGACAGTAGACGTTCCAAATGTTGTTCAAACGACAGATGCAGAGGGACCTAGAGGGACACAGAGCACTCGAGAGATCTCACACTCGAAATAATTGTCTGTCATCGCTCTGTTTAATAGGTCCGAAGCTGCATGTGACTGAATAAGCCACAAACGACTTGTTAAGATTTTTTATTAATTCGGTAAGATAAAACCATAAACAAAGTAATGAATAGAATGAACTGTTCCAAACAATTTAGGAATATGGGAATGTTTTGGATATTGCTTAGAGCTAGCGACGGGATTTTTTTTGTAATCCTTGTCAAGCAATAAGCAAAAAATTATTGTTAATGGTGATCTTTAATTTATTTAATAAAACAAAAATAAGAATTTTTGCAAAATCGAAAGTAACATGAAAACTGCATTTCGAAAATTCGATATGTCGCCTGGCCTTCCCTAACGTATATAACTACTTCACACCGTCTTGGCATACTTTCAATGAGATGATTTGTGTTGTCTTACGCTAAATTTTGAAAAAAATTCGCGTAGCTGTGGTATGATTTGGGAACGTGGTCGACGTTCTTCGGCACTTTTTCGCAACATGTCCCACACATGTTCAATGGGGTTAAGGTCAGGCGATCTCGACGGAACCGGAGGTTCGGTAAAGTTCGGTACCCACATTTTCAATCGCATCTGTAGTAATTGTTACACGATGCGATCGGGTATTATCCTCAAAAAATCGAAAATTTTCTACTATAGCAGGTTGAAAATTTGGCAGAAAGTTGTTGATGATGTCCTCTTCATAGATTTGGCCATTCATATTTCCTTCATATGAGTACACCTCACTTTTTCCACCATGGGAAACTTCGCCCCATACCATTATTGTGCCCCCCTTGACAGGGTACAACTTCTTGTACAGTTCTTAAGTTTCTGCACACTCGAGAGTTTGTCCTGACACGGAAACTGTCGACTATGAGAGTAACGGCCAAATCTGGACTCGTCCGTGAAGCATACAGAACGCCACTCTTCACTTCAATTTATGTGCCCTCTCGCCCACTCTAGTCTTGCAAACTTATTTTCTTGAGGACGAAGAACTTTCCTTAAAACACGTCTCAAAACTATGTTTACTGCTTTAAGTCTCCTACGAGTTGTTTCAATGGAAATTGGGAGTTCCGGCATGGTGCCTACATGTCGACGGGACGCAGTCTCTTTGCGCAGAAACTATGAGAAATCGGCTTTGCGCAGCCGTGGTTTCCTTGGGTCACCCTGTGCGCCATATTTCTGCGACTCTACCAGTTTGTCGAGGCTTTGTTAACAGTCTGGATATAACATTTCGAGAAGCATGGAACAATTAGGCAACACACCGTTGTTTTGATCCAGCTTGCAGCATACCTATGCCCTGCTTTGTTCTCCTGAAGTTAACTTTCTCCGAACCATTATAAAAATGTTCGAACACCTTTGCACAACGAAGTGAAGTATGTAAAATCACCCAAATGGTATGTTATCCAATATCGGGGTTTTGATAAGATTTGAGGAAAAAATGTAAAATAATAATTAGCTTAATTTTTTCATCAATTTTATTTATTATCGCTTTAAGGGTGATACAAAAATAATATATTTACTAGCATGCTATTGGTTATTTATTAACATTTGACCGTTTCCCCAAGTTTTGCGGACCAGTTTAAGTCATGTAAACCAAAATACGTCTTTAAAACCGCTCACTCGCCGAAGTTCCCAGCCCTTTCAAGAAGCTGAAAATAAAGAAGTAACCAAAGCAACCATAAACCTCGCGGAATTATCTTGAAAGTCATTATGGAGTCAAAATAAAGAAGTCTTTTAATGGAGAACTGATCTTTATGGGTGAGACACAAATTAAACCGTTTAAACTTAAAATATTCAAGACGCACCAGTAACCCGTAGCAACAAAAAAAGGAAATGGAACGATGAACGTTTTGAAGTCCAAATCGCTCATGTTCGTATTTTGGAGAAAAGAATTTTTTTTTCTGTGTAAATAGAGCCAAAAATGTATTACCTTCCGTGGAAAACAGAGTTTAAGAGAATTTCGTGTAATTGGATGTTCCATTACTATTGCTATGAGAATGATTTAGTGGCGGAAGTTCGTGGTCTGCGTGTGAAGTAGAGTTGGAGCATATTTCGTTTCTTGCAATCTCCCTTGCAGTTTGCATCTCTAGAATTATCTGCATCATAATTTGGAGACCGAAGGAGGCTTTTTGTCTGCAAATTGATGCCCAAAATAACAACATCTTGTGTAAATTGGTTTTCGGTATGAGGTTCTTTTAGTTCTAAAATAACTGTAACGAGAAAATGTTGTGTAATTTGGAGCTGGAAATTAATGATCTCTCGTGCAAAGACCAAAGAAAACACCATTTCACGTAATTAAATGTCCAAAAAGAAAGCACATCATTTTAATGGCCATGATATTTTCCATTAATGTAAAGTCAAAAGAACTTCAATTTGAAAGCAATACATAGTTGGTTATTTATATCACAACGTGAAAAAGAAACAAATTTACTATTGAGAGAAATTTGGCAGTCATTTTGGACATTTGAGTTATGGATGAGAAAAACACATAATATTTTCTGCAATTATAAATAGTTTTCAATGGAAATGTTTTTCTTTTACTACCCAGGCTGTAAAAACTTTTACTGTCCAGGCTGCAAAAACTTTTACTGCCGCTTATAATCTATCAAACTCGGAGTGACTGAAAAAATGTTTGATCCCTAGGCAGTAAAAGAGTCACCTTAGATGCCGAGCGTTAAAAATGTCACGTAACAACCACTTTTGTTGGTTTTTCGTCATTAAAATGTTGCTTTTTTGCCAATCGGAGGAATACCTAATTAAGAGTCATTGTATAATAATAGATGCATTCGCCTTACGTATATGGCATTGTTGAATTTTTTTCGAAATCATGAGTTCGAAGTCCCTTTTCAGTTTAACTAAAAATTGCAACTAGACCAATTAAATTCTACATACACTTGAAGGTGACATACAGTCTAGCAACTATGTACCAATTAGACGAATTGAGGCATTTTCCCACGTAAATTAATTCTATTTACAAAGGAACAGTTTTCAGGAGAGGCGGACACGTCAATCAACGTTCACGACAAATTAAAGAAATGGTCACAAAGGCCAACGAACTTTTATTAACTTTCGAGGTCAAGGAAAATTTACACCTTTCTAACCCTCATTGGCTAATCACCACGTATTGCTCTCAAAAATGATCTTCCGGAGATTTAGAATACATACAACACAGGGTGATTCGTTAACAATGGGACAACCGCAAGCTGGAGATGCTACCCGGTAAATGGGACCGGTTAGAGAAAATATGCCTTATCTGAAAGTTGATAGTTTCGGACGTATACAGGGTGGTGCGATAAGAGCGCCTCGAACGATTACGGCTTCATTAATGGTTTTGACGAAAAAATGTTTTTACACTTATATGTACGACCTTATAGGGCACATTTTAAAAATATCGTCATTTATACAGGGTGCGCAAAAAAATATATACAATGCGAACTTACGTTTGTTCTTCATGATCTCTGCCAGTACTACTAAATTTATTCCGATGAAGAAATGTGTCATCTAAATCACTTCAACTCATCGCCGCTTCACTTGAAAGCACTCGGGAAAACTTTACTGCCGCTTTTCCATTATTATGCTTACACGAATTGCCACTGGGCCCCTGCGTAAAACGTTGAATTCGTCGTTTTATAGGCATGCGACGAACTTCGAAATTAAACTGGATGTCGTTGGGGCTTCCAGAGTTCCCGCACCCTTCCGTTTTGTCGCTAAATATTGTTGGAAAATCCCATGGAGAGTTTCGCAAAGTTGCAATTGGACCACTTGTTGGGAAGTTGCATTTGTTACCGCACAGCCGTTCGATTAACTTCAACGTTGCAGTTAAGGCTCCAGGGAGAGACTCCTATGGTCTCTTTTTTATTTGAGTTCATTGGAATTTCCGAGGTGCTGAATATAAGAATGACCGTTCTAACTTTTAAAAGCGCGGGAACTAACGCGTATTCTCTAAGTTACTGCTATTACTTACTGGAAACGCGTGTTTTTCAACTTACATCAGACTTACATGCAGCAGTAGCAAGTTCCAACGTTTTCGGGCCCGACAATATTTTGAAATGATTTCGTTTGTTTCGACACGTCTTTCTCGCGCTCTCTCTCAATTCAAATCAATTCAAGAAAATTCGTCCCCTAAAAATATCTACGCAGCACGTATTTTCGTCCTATCCAGGGTTGTTCCCCTCTATGCCTTCCCTTATTCCAAGGTCATTTGAATAAAGGGCAGTAGGTCCCAACTTTGCTGATTTCCCCCCGTTACACGTGGCCGCAAAATCGATACTTGATATTACATCTCGCGGATACGCAATATTTTTGCCCCTGTTTCGGACTTGGCACGTGAACTACAATTCTGATTTCAAAGTGGAGTGCGTTCTTGAAATCCTGCTATGAGCAATATTATCCTACATCTTTTGCTAAGAAGAACTCGTCGAGCCGTATAATGGACGGCTCTAACGGTCGTCTTATTCCACTATCCTGAAAATGGTACCACTTTTATTATTGGTTTCAAGCCGTTGAGAGCGGCGGCAACTATCTATCAATCTAACTTAGTAATTATGGTTGTCTCCTTTTAATTGTACCATAAAATTTGTTCCTCCTAGATTAACCTTAATACTCAACGCTCAACACCTGCAATCAAATCAGGAAAAGTGAAAATTTTAATTAATCAGTAGCGGCTTTAGAAGTTTTTTGTCGTTCTCTGCCTCGGTGTTAAATAATTGCCCATTTTGTTGTGATAATTGACATATGCAATTATCGACCTCAGTATAAATAATTGGATCAGTATGCTTAAATTATCCAATCTCGTGTAAAAGCTCTGACTTGCATTTTCCCAGGAAATGCTTCCTGTTGTGCAATCCTTCCTTTTATACATTTTAACAGTCTTACAAATTTTATTCGACTGTTTCATTAACCATTCTTAATGCAAGGAAGCGTCAAAAACGTGGTCGATAAGCCATGTAAGATGACCTTGCGCAAAACGTGTTTATTTGCTTTCTCAGTGTTATCAGCGTAGACATTTTCAAAGTCAAATACAAGGTGGGAAAACATTGAAAATGTCCATGTAAACATCTTGAAAATTCCGGTGTAAATAATACATTTTTTCCTGCAGTAGGTAAATGCGATTGCTTCAAGGCGACTAACAGTCTCGTGCTGACTTTGAAATTCTTTGTAATTGCGACCTATCATCTCCAATTTATGCATTTATTTTTAATGCAATTCAATGAAGTAAGTGACTCAGTAAATAGTTGCATCTTGGAAAATTACTTTCGTTTTTGGTGCCAAAAGGGGCCACGTGGAAAATTTCTTTCGTTTATATCTTATTTTAGCACAGGTTCGATTCGAACTCTTGTAACTTTCCCTTACGTTTACACCTTACTCATTTTTTTGTCATTTTCCACAAAGGACCGTCCTTTGTACCCATTGCTAGAAGCTGTCCGCAAGTTGGTCATCATTTTCTCCTCTGATATTCATTCTATGTTTATTACAACAGTTGGTCTCCTTCTCTCTCTCTCTCTCTCTCTCTCTCTCTCTTGATTACCAAAACTATGTGTCTATTAAATGCTACGAAGTAGTACTACTGAATACTAAAAACTATGAAGTATTCCTGATTAAAACACTGATTCTCAATTTAGCGTTCATGTCCCACCTTGTATCTCCCGGTTCATCATAAATCTTCATGAAAATCCTCATTAACTCGCATGTTAGATTATATAAAGTGTTCCGAAATTAGACCGTAACAACCTTTTAATTTTTTTACCATTTCACTTTTTTAATAGAGTATCCCATAGTGTGCTTTTCACAAACGGCTTAAGAAAGTCATCTTATTTTTTAACGATTGTTGATTGTAGTTGAAGCCAGAATAAAATTAAAATAATGTTGAAACGAAATAATTCTCCTCTCACATACAGACACAACTTCGGCTTCATTTAAAAAAAAAAAACCTCGTATTCCTTTTTTTATACGTTCATGTTGAAAGTAAATTTGAGACCCCCTGTAGACACCGTTCCTTTTATTCATAATTTCGGACTATCCACATCTTCGACGGGTCCCAAGTTCAGGAATATCAAAAAATTATGTATATTCTTTCTCCTCGTTTATTGTTGAATTGCGTAGAAATTTGGAAATTCCGTGGATCTGTGATGTCTACGATATTGAAACTAATCTCTAAAAGGCTCCGTAATTCGTTTTCTTCCCCATAATTTACCCTCTGATTTGTGAATGCAGCACTTGGATTTTGGCAAAGGCTAAAACATTCCCGTTCCAATAGTATAAATATTATATATTTAGTTACTGAGAAAACCACAGTTTTATTTTCATTAATTAAGGTGACCATTAACATTTTATGTAGGTACTAGACGAATTTATGGACCTCTTATAATCACGTTTCCACACGCAAAGTTTGACCCAAAGAATTTTTTCTCAATGGAAACGGAGTACCATTAAAAAATTCTCGCATTGGGTGGTACACCGTAAATGTCAGGCGTTGATTAAGTAATTCACTATTTATCATCAAACACCTGACTACTTCAATTTTTTTTATAATCAACCTTTACTTAAATGGCACAAAAGTGGAGAAGTGCAGGGCAGACTTGTTAAGCAACTGGTTCTCGCCGATTTTAAGTTACCGAAAAAAAAGTCAATCATCACGAAGCATCATCATCGTCAATGACGTGTTGTGTGGAAATAAAAGCCGGTGAAATGGCTACGAGTTTTCCCACAAGTCAAAAAATAAACTCCAGAAGCTACTTGGAGAAAAAATCAAGAAATTTCTGATAAACACCAAACTGAAGGAGAGCATCGTTTGTAATTTATTTTTCCAAATCTTAAACCAACATTTTTTGCATGCCTTGAATATGGTTTGGATATTTCTGACTTTCTTTAAATATCCTTAAATATTATCCAATAACTCCTGTCTGCTGTTATATATGAATTTATATATCAATGACTTCAAGCACCAAAAAAAAAAGAAATCTAATGGGGTTAAATCGGGACTTTGTGGTGGCCGCAGATGTTTGCAACCTCGACCAAAAGATTGACGTGGAAAATTCATATACAAGAACTCCCTTTTATGTATAGGGTAATAAGCGCGAGCAGTGTCTTGCTTAAACCAAAAACATTCTCTTGAAGCTAAAGAAATATCCTCCACAACCGGAACTACTAAGTGTCTGAAGAAATTTAAATAACGCTGTGACGTGGAACTTCAACTGCTCTGAAAATCATTTCTACCAATCTCCCACATCATTTATCGCCCCTGGGAGGGTAGGAGCAATTCGTAGGCGATAAATCAAAACCTGTACGACTTATTTCCAATTTACACGATAAAGAGTATTTAACCATCCTGTGGAATAAATTCGAGCAACTTTTATTTAGCTGAACCGTTCTATTCTTTTATCTGCTAGCACACTGCGCTCGTTGGTTTCAATGGTTTTGATTCGCACTGTATATCAGTATTATTGCAAGAAGAAATGATACCAATGCATCCGTCCAATTCAATTATATACTTCTTTTTACTCATCATCGTCGACGTTTCCTGTGTTCATGTCCAACATGTTTTTGCGACTGTAAGTCGTTTTTCAAACATTCATTACACAAGCACGCAAAATCGTCAATAATAAATTTATCATACCAAAAACGCTTTATTATTCTCACCATATGTTTGCCGTTTCCAAGCGGTCTGGCTTATAATATTTAGATAAACAAACATATTAAATAACTGTGTTTTTACGTGCTGACGAGTTTATTGATACACTATATCACTTCAATTCAATTGTGATACCTAGTAGATATTTACTGAAGCTTTTTGCCAAATATTTGATTCAATCCGAGAAGGTTCGATTGAAGTTAGAAGTGGTAGGGACGATCAAACTGGAGTTGAAGCTTACATTTGGACGCTGACACTCTCGTAGAAGGTCAGAAAACCCAATTTGGTGTGAATTTTTGATTACCTCCTCTGAAGCTTTGATGAATACGTTTGCAATGTATTGAGCAGCGATTCGACTCTTTTGTTGTACCTATACGTATAACGCATGGAGTCTGAAATTAAACAATCAAGTCTTGAATCAATTTCGAAATTATTGTCCTTGGTTGTCTTTAACGTCTTAACAAACACAAACAAGTCCAATGACATACCACGTGAAACGGTCGAGTACAGTCGGTTATAAATGTTATTTAAAAATGTAAATTACAGTCGTAATAAAATTCCACGCCTCAAAAGTGAGTCATCATTTTATCATCGGATTTTGAATGAAACTGTTTCAGAAAATTTTAAATTTACTTCACTAATATTGTGCTTCGAACGCGACAACACGCAATGACGTATTATGGAGTGTTGATTCAAACCGCATAGAGAAGGCAATTATTATTAATAACTCAGCTAATAATGCCAGACCTAGAACACCTGAGCTACATACGTAATACTAAGGCCTCATTTCTGGTTCATTCATTGAATGATGTTTACCTTTTCAAATTTTCTGCACAATCACTAAAAACCAAATTGCTCCCCCACAAACGAGTCCGAACATAAACATACAATTAAATGTTGTGTAGGTAAACATTCGTGACACAAATGTTGTTGTTTTTCACCTTACGTAACAAAAGACCTACTATGAGGTAATGAATGAAGGTGCGTGGAGGTAAAAAAGTCTTAAGTTTATTAATTATGCACATTTAACAATCGTTCTCAATGTACATCGATCAAATTCCGGCCTCTTCAGGCCTCGAAGCCATACCAGACGCGCCATTCGCCATGACATCACTTCTAAAATTGCTGCGATAGTGTATTCCTGCACGCTAGAAAGATGGCTGAAAGATATTCTGACCTAATACTCACTGGCGAGTTGACTTGTAAAATGGTAAACTTCTGTGGTCACGAACACTGGGAAATGTTTAACGGAGAAATAGACCAGAAATTTAATTTCCTCTAATCAGGCATGTGACCATATCTTGCTACTACAGGTAGGCCAGTCAAATCACCAGATTTGAGTCTCCAGACTTTGTTCCCATATCGTCGGTTAACAGTATTTTATCAACGAAATGTGACGTGCAGCTCCACATGAAACGTTCCCTTCGAGCTCCCTTTCAACAGGCATTTTTGCACGAGTTTTTCCACCTATGCCCCAAACTAGATATTATTGCACGAGATATAAAATATCTGACATTATCGCATTAATCTCGTAATACCAAAATCAATAAAAACATATTATTCTGTTCCTCAGTTAAGGGAAAAAGCCAAATTAAATAGTGAGTATATGCTCTTGAAAATGATTGAAATTTAAATCTTTCTGTGTAATTCGGATTTAAGTGGTATAATGGAGATGATGGAAATCTTAATCTAACAATCTCTGGAAGCACCAAACACACTTAAATCTTTTATAAATGATACTCATTTCGTGTTATCTTCTCAATTACTCTCTACCAGAGATACAAAAATCAAACTTGCGATGATTTGCTTCATAGCATCAAAGTTGAGTAAGCGGTCTGATTTTATTGGGTTTTTAAATGTTTAAAGGCTCATGATTTGTAAATATATATACTGAAGACTGATCTAGAGACTTTGTTCACCGTGAAATCCATATGATGGTCTGGTTTTGCTGATCTAATAAATCGGGATTTAAAAAAAAAGATCGTGAAATTCACATAAATGAAAAACTTGATGTATGTGACGCCACCAACCGCCCATGTGTAGATTAAGTGGTTAAATTATGACCTTCAAGAAAACTCTTTAATCGCCCAAGATAATGTTGGAAACTATATTCTCAGTTGGTAATACTATTTATATCCACAATTATGATATTACTGCTGTCGAATTTGTTGCCTTTATTTAGAAACCTTCAGTAACTCACCTCAACTTTGTTTAACGTAAAGACTTCATTTTTCAGTCTCAAACAAGATGAATAAAGAGTTCAATTCTATCAGATGAAGAATTATGAAAATAAATAATTTCGAAATTTCAAAAACTGACGTATTTCAATCTTAGTATTCAGAGCAACTTGAATTAGACACATTCCAATGTGTTCAATCCAGACAGAATGTTTCTCCCTAGCTCTAAATTTATTTAAATTCGGCGAAATTTAGTATCTTGTTGGGAAAATCCATTTTGGTTTCTGTTTCCATAACCAGCTTTCCCACATTGCCATGTTATCCAAACTTCAGAGAATATTCTTTGAATTGAAGATTTATCTTGAACTCTATTTGTCAACGAGCGTGGCAAGAAGCAATTGAAAGGAAACATTTAGAAGTTACACCCTGCCGAATATCATGGAGGTTCATTTCCTTTTTGCAAGAATTACTCGAAACTATATATTATGGCTTCATTTGATCATTATTTTCGCAAGGGTTTGGTACGGTTCCGATTTCAATTTTTTCAAATCAATTTTCAATCAACATTTCGAGGCCATATCCAATACCTGATTTACTAAATGCACCTATGATTTAGCAAGTGTGAGTTTTTTTTAAACGAATTTGGGGATTTCTATACTGTAAACGAAATTGATGTCTCGTGCCTTTGTCACCAACAATTTAGTAGCTAGCCCAATAAGCCTCTGACTTCAATTCCCTCAGTTCACTGAAATCTTGTTTGAGAAGATGTTGTATTAAAAAAAATCACGTCTTTACATGTATTCAGGTCTACATTTCACACGTCTAATTATTCCGACATGCTTTGTCTTGTGTAGACAGTTACATAATATATATATACGCTATTCAGATTTATTAAAAATCTCGGACCGCCATGGAATCCAGATGCTATCCAGTTCGTCTCTTAACTAAATCCAATGATATTTGTCAAATTTGACAAATTAGTGAGGTTAAAAATACGAAAAACATTAAATTATAATGAGCATGTGTAAAATGTGTCAGTGTTTGAATGATTAAGGTGAGAAATTTAATACATTCTTAATAAAATTGAACAGTAGCCGCATTTCTAATATCATTTATCAAATTCATTCACTGTCACTCTATCTATGGCAGACGAATATATGTCTTCTATAGCGAGACAAGATTTTTAGCAAGTTGAAATGATATATAGTGTTCAATCATTGGAAAAATGCAGGTTTAACGTAAAACGTCAGAGACTGAGCGAGAAAATTGGAAAATGTCATTAAACGTTAAAAAAATGTCAAAGATTGCATGTGAACAGGTGGTAATTGCAAAAAGGCCATATTATTGCAAATGTAGAAAATGTATCAAGTTGACATTGAGGATTATTTTGCGATATCGCATTGTGGTCAGCTACAAAATTTGAGCCAACGTGTTACAGCACAAAGAAAAGGGTTTTGTAATAAACAATAGAAATGCTTCGATATTAAACAAATCCCGGGATTTTAGCCACAGTTAGGCAGCATTTCTAGGCGTTCTCCAAAAGCTGCCAAAAACTATAACTGATCCCAACAAAAACTAATAAAACTTCAAGTCAAAATTGTGAGTCAATATTTTACGCCACCTTGACTTCAAAAAAGTCACTTACCTATAGGAAAACAAATTTTTCCACAGTTGCCAATTGGTTTAAAAAGTAAGGAAAATTTAAGACTTACCTTTTCGTCTTCCAAAAGGTCCTAAGAAAGCGTTATGCTTCCCCACGATGTTATCGTCAATATACTTGATCAACTTATTAACGTCTTCACTTTTTTTCACCAAACTGTTTACAGAGCCGCTCTTTTGTCTAGAGGATCTAATGGGGTAATCTTCAGGGAACGCGTACAATTTCCTGTTCCCGTAGGATTTTCTAATGGTGGTGGTGGTGGTGGTCATCTTACCATTGTCGATCGCGCAAAACCCGCGTAATTTGATTTCTACTATGAGAAGTATTTACCGGTAAGTATAAAGGAAAGACGCGACGTCGCGGATGGTAAGCACGTAACAAAGGCTGAAGCCACAGCGACAAATGTAAGCAAACAAAACACTGCCGATCGGCTGATCGAGCTTTAGCCTGCTGGTTTGTTGCAGGAAAGCTATGCGCAGTCGCGCTAAAGCAGGACTTAAGATCGATTGAGGTAATGGACCACGTTGCCATGTGTGTGTATGTGTGTATATATGTGTGAGTGTGTATGTGTGTGTCTGTGTGTGTTATTAGTCTACACTTTTTCCATTAATCCACAATATGAAATATGTAACCTATAATAAATCACAATGTAGAAGTAGATAAATTACACTATATTTTATTAAATATCTCACGAACTATCAACAACAAGGCACATGAAACACCTGTAGGTAAAACTATGTAAAAAATAAAGATGTTCCAGAATTACTCTTCCGCGAACTTCCCTAATAGTGCATATATCCCCCTTGTATTTCATGAGCCCTAAATTGTATATTATTTTTAAAAAGAGGTATGTTACCGGGAACATTGACTAAGTTAATCAAAATATTAACGTTCTGGATGAACTGATCAGTGAGCTTCTAACTTAGGCAACTTTTCATACTATTGTGGGCTGGGTTGAATTTCACAGTTTATGTGCGCTTTAATTTGCTATTATTAATAATGTTATTAATAATTACAATTTTGCCACTAGCAGACTAAATATCATACTTATATACAGATAAAAATTAACAGCATAGAGAATATAAGAATATGTATACAGAGATCCGAAGTCGGTTAAATGGGAAAGTTGTGTATTTAGCGCAAAATTGCAAGTACATATCTACAGATATTCGAAAAAAAAAACGTTTTTATTATTGCCTGCCTTTAACTGGTTGTTTTTTGCCCTTTACAACATGATACTATCAAATTTAAAATAAGATTTAAATTCTTTATAAGATTGTTATTTGTCTCTACACAAATTTTACAAAGCAGGTGCCACTTGGCTACTTGCAAAATATTTTGTTCTTTAATCGATATTCGATTTTCAATAATATGGGAATCAGATTTAATATTGCTACCCTATTACGGTTCGATTTTATTAAATTTTGTCTAATTTCTGTACATTTAGGTGCAATCAATCTAAACAGAACAAACGTACGGATTCGCTGTCTAATATTCTTGATGTACCAGTAAAAAAATATATTACCTTCGTTTAGAAACAAGTTGCCTTCACTTCGAACATCTATTTCAATGTATTCTTGCATTATAGTGTTAAATATGGTTTTCCATTTGCCTATAAGTAAAATGTGTTTATTATAGGGCCTTGTTTTAGTTCAAATTCTTCGCAATTTGATTCTTTGTAAGCTTCTTTGTCGTTAAAAATAAATTTCATTATTCAATGAAATTAACAATACAAACCAATTTTTTAAAGAATTTTGATTTAGCACAATGCCAAATAGTCAAATTATAGAAAAATACAATCGTAAACAGGCCCCTAACAGCACAAGTTAATAAACACATCAAAATACATCTTAAAAAACAATAGAATCGTTACATGTCTTATGGCTCAGAATCCAATTTATAAAATCCAGCACCATATTCAAAAAAATAAACTAAACTTGAGCCCAATTAACAGCTACTAAATAATATTAAAATATATATTTAGTAAGAAAACCATACAATACCATTAATACAAGTTTTTGTCTGGTTATACGTTATTAGAACTATTATCCTTAATAGTTTTTTAGATTTGGTAAACTTTCATTAAAATTTTATATACTTTTACTATCATTAAAATCACTCCCATTGATCAATGTTAGCGGTAACCGTATAACAAAACTTTAATTTAATATTTGCACGTGTGTTATCTTTCATAATCATAAAATCAGATAATTCTATATATTATCCAAATATATTTATTTTCCGCATCCACCTCCTCCACATTTACTCTTCTTAGGTGGTCTGTAGTTAGATGAATTTCCTGAACCCATTAAAGGATGATATTCTAAAGAGAGAACTTTGATAAAAAAAGATCTAGTTCTAGATACTACATTACTGTTACTACTGTAGTTAGAAAAAAGTACATCTCTTTCAATTTCGGACCCTGAATAAACTTTTTCTTTTAGAGTTTTCTCTTTTCAGGTATCTACTCAATATGTAGGTATATGAAACTAAAAACTAATTTCTGCAAAAGTACTAAGTATTGCTAATCGGTGTTTGTTAAAAAAAACCTCACTGTAGGTGAACTGCAAATGTAGTGTGTTACTTAAGCAATTTACTATTTACCATTAAACATATGACTAACAGACGAATAGATTCCAGACCTACTAGTTGTGATTTTTCAACGGTTGCTATAGCATTTTCATTAAAGAAAGTGCAGTCATCAACATATTACCCACCTGATCTTAAGGATTTCGATTTTTTAGAAGCACTGATATCACTTCCATCTTCACTTCCACCTAGTGTGTGTCCAAGATTATTCGGCTCATTCAAAAGATTAAGCAGTTCTTGTCTTTTTCTTTCCCGCTTCTAAAACAAAAGAAATCGAAACAACTAATTTATTTTTAATTATTATAAGACATTAACAAGCCAAACTACAAAGTCTTTACTATGTAGTAAAATGCACGGTATAGACAGATGCAAATTACCTGAATAAAAATATGACAACAAAATAATAATAAACATTCATATGCAGATGTCCCTCATTTCCAAAAAAATATTTATAGAATGTTAAAGTTAAACAAATTTCTCAATGATAAAAACAACAATCACAAAAACAAACCTTCTTTAGTTTTTCCTGGTGTTCTTTGACTTGAAGATCATACTTTTCTTGTAGCTTTTGAGCTGCTTCTTGTTGAGCTGATACTCGTGAGCAAAATAAATCAGGATCTTTAAAAAATTACAAACATCTATGAAAAGGATGATACTAGAATACTTAAATTTTAATTGAATATATTCAGAATTCAAACAGCGATGAACACGCATCCCACTCGTAATTTGATTTGTGATTTAACCGGAATATTGATAACTTACAACAAAGTTATTGGAGTTCTTTTTTACAAAGCATAATTCTGAGTTACTTCAAAAACTGTATAATTTGTCTATCATTGTTTTAAATTTTTATAATCCTTGGTAAGTATTTTTTCATGATTTTCATGAACCGGATAATTTTATGACCAAGGTTTGTAACTATAAATAGATAATCCCTCTTTCAGACCAAGAAATGATTGAAAATCTATATAGTTTAAAAATAACATTAATTAGTACTTTTTCTAAATGAAATGTCTCACCTTTGTGGTATTTGGCAGTATATTCTGCTTCTTCTTTTGATCTTCTATATTTTATGTATCTCTCAACGGCATATTGAAACAAAAGTTTCAGAATTTTTGTATAGGCATAGTACATCACTATTCCCACAAAAAAGATGAACCATCCATAAGTTTGAAAAATGGACCATATTTGTATAAAGATGTAGACCATACTTTGGTAACCTTCCCTTAAATAATCCACTGCAAAAAAGATTATCCCCATTATAAGATATAATGACACCCACCTGGTGGCCAAATTCCGTTTACATACAATAGCAATATTTTAACATAGTTTCCTGTTAACAACCATATGATTTTGTAAGTTTTTGTATTAATATGAAATTTAATGAAACACACAGTCTTAATGAAAGTTAATTTCTCAAATAATTAAGCGTTTAAGTTCTTGAATTCACAATATAAAAAATATATGATTATGTTCTTACCACAAAACAGAGGAATAGAACACTAAAGACCAAATATAATCCCTAAAATAAATACTCTTGAACTATATTTCTTGTCCTTAAAATAGGCCGCAGAAACAGATAATCGAACAGCAAATTTTCGTATCTACACACTGACAACTTTTTTATTAACTTTCTAGTTCGGGAAAAAATGCGATAAACTGATTAAAGGTGTCTACCTGAAACCTGATGTTTAGACAGTTTTTGATGCGTATTTCATCATTTCAATACTTATTCAATAAAGGCAAGTTAGATGGATTTGGAGTTATGTAACTTAAGCATATATTTAATTCACTATTAATACACATTCTGAAGAGGTTGGCAACCCCTTTTTTTAATTTTGACATTTTTATTTTCTTTATTTAGATATTATATGTATAAAATTAGGCTGAAAATAAAGTGTTACTCATGGAGGATAAAAAGTTTTATGTACCTCTGCATGATCTGACAAAAACACTAAAACCTTGTGAAGAAACCTATTGAGGATGATTTTCATAATGTATGCCGAGAAAATATAGCATATTAATATCAAACTTTAAAACGGCAGTTCACTTTCACCCAACGGCACTCGTGTAAAATGTGGAACAAAGTGAAATATGCATAAATGAGTCTTTTAATCATGTATTCCATATATTTTTTTTTCTATTGAGAAACAAATTTATATTGATAATTACAAATTAGAATATGAATAAATTTACTTCCGAAATTGTGAAAAGTTGATGCACCTTACAAGCGCCTGCAGCAGCCATTTAACGCAAAACATTGAATGTAGAAATATAGCGATTTGTTTACGTAGCTGATAAAATTTTTTCAAATTAGAATAATGTTACTTAATAACGTATTATTGTCATAAAACTGTGGTATTGAAATATTATAGGATTGCTAGTTTCTATGGTCAGAGAAAATCTACTTTGAGAGTATATATTGCTAACATCAAAAGTAAATTGATTCAAAATCAATAAAGCTTCTTAACGGATTCAAAATCCAAGATTCAATACTGTGTTGGCGTAATAAATGACTAATTTTGCGCCTACTAATAAACAATAAACAATCTGTGATAACAAGGGAGTAATGATACTGTTGATATTACAGAAACATGGGTTAAAAGTCACAACATTTTAACTGTTATTGCTTAATTTTCTTTGAAGTTCACAGTTTCTCAGGCAAAATGCACAACAACAAGATAAAATAATTGTTCTCCTCATTATAAAGGTAACTTAACTAAGAGTCAACACCTACTTATTGTACACTAATTAAATGAGTCTCTATCCTTGAAATTGTGACTGCAATATTGTTAGCATATTTTCTGAATATGTGCAACAGATGGATAGAAGAAAATTGAAGATATTTAGGCTAACAAGATACATGTATATTGAAGTGAGGATAGTTATATTGACCACTGGGAAGTTTATTTCTAGATGGCATATTAGCCACTTGAAAGGAAGTAAATGCTGTCAAGCATAGTTAATTTTGATCTCTTTTGAGAACATTTGGAACCATACAGAGGGTTACAATAGTGATGAGGTTCTGCAAAGTATTTAGCATAAGCAACACACCACACCCAATATATTTAAAAATACTTGTAAAACAATACATTCATGGCATGGTGTAAAATAAGAAATATATATAGGGATAGTGCTTAATTAACACTATTAACACATTTTCTGTTCTTAATAGACTTCTGTGAAAGGAACAAATGTGTTTTAAAAAAGTAGTCTACAATTATTGAAAAATGATTGAAAATGGGAGCACATCAGTCAATAAGAATTAAACCATATAAATCTGTATTGAATATAATTTTAATGAAGATCAAATGAAGTATATATATCACTCAAGTTAGAGGAAAATTAGAATCAGTTGCTTTTATTTCTTCATTAGGAATTTTCGGTATCTAAGTATGTCTTTTACGATAAAATTTTGAGAAAGTTACTGGAGTTAACTTGATCATAATTGTTGAACTGTATAACACCATATTACTATTGATTACTCATTTGGGATTTTGAGAAGTACCAGGTACCTCTTTATCAAACTAAAACAGAAGTCCTAACTATGCCTCTTAGGTGGGTAAAGTATATCATTTATATGAGAATTAAGTGTTTGTCGTTAGCTGCGAATATATACACTTACTTCTATGAACTTCAATTAATATTATTCTAGTAGAAAACTACAAAAATAATAGTTTTCTTTTCATGTAAAAGTGTCTTTTTTATAATATTTTTTTTCTGTATTGTTTCTTTTTTTTATGTATTTATGTTTACTTTTAAATTAGACAGTTATAGCGTTTTCGGGTTGCTGCTCTCGAGCAATTCGAAATCACTCGACGAACAGTTCAAATATTCATTTTCAATAGGACAATCGCTCGCAACACAAATTGAATTTATGACTTTTCGAACACTGAGCTGAAATCTAGTTTCAACAATAGTTTCAAATGTGCTTCAGTGATGAATTTGGCCGTATTCGTAATATCCACCTATGTTCTGGTTGTCGCTCGATTCTTTAACCAAAGTAGATCCTTCCAGATTCGAATACGATCGATCCAAATTCTAAAATCGCAAATCGTTTTTGAAACGATCGTAGATTGAACTAAGAGCCGTAAACCAAAAATGGTATTACACACTGACGATCTATGATACTAACAACAGTGACAACTGCATCACACTTACAATTGACAACAAACACTGCTTAACAAGTAAGGAAAAGCATCGATAGTTCGATTCTGTCAATAAAGCCCAGTTCAGAATTTATCTTTCGGCTAAAGTAGCGCCAATTTATCAGAGTTCGTAAGCTATTGAATATATATCGATGAAGATTGAGGGAAAACGTTTTCGTTTTAAGTTTTATCGATGTACGAATCACATATCGAGTGTTCAGGCGAACCCTGGACAAGGGTATTAACATAAGAAATCGGATTTTTATTTTTTTTTTGCGCCAGCACGGATTTTGCAATTGGAAAACTTTTACATTGAAATCATAGTACTCAATAACGGTCAACATTTCGCAATTTCTCTTATCTTCTAATTAAATAGAAACGTTTTGGTTCAAAACCTTTTTAAATTTCAAAAATTTGAATGTCCCGCGTAACTGTTCGAAGCCACGATTGGTCAAAGTTAAGATTACGATTAAACCAATACAAAGCCGTCAGCAACATAAGCGTAAGTACCCCATGTAAAATGAATTTACTACCTATCAAGACCCCACTGGATTACTCAAGTAATCCTTAAAGGTAAAAACATAGTGATACAACGCCCTTCGCCGGGCAATTCGACGTTCACCGCGTCATACGGCAACGGTAAGCCAATTAAAGCGGTTCACTGAGTATCGCACCTCGCCCCTCTCATCACAGTAAAACGAGGTACCAATATTTTGTTTTCCAGTGGCGAGGTGCTTGAAACTTGCTCGGTGACTGATTGTGGTAACCGCTCGCTCCTTCCATACGGTAACACTGCCCGTTATGTTTAATCAGCAGTAGCTCATTTGTTCAGTCCAATGTATATTGAGGGTAGAGATACGAAACGCGTGGTGCTGTTTGAGGGACCAGGCCAAATTTAACATAAACACATCATAATTAATAGTAGCCACCTTATCAAGGTATTTAACAAGTCACTATCCCTTCAGACATTTTTACTACCTCTGGGTTCGTAAAAAAAAAGAAAAATTAACTATAATAAACGGCGATATTCAATTCTTCGCGAGGTGAATGACGAGGCGAACGTTGAGGTGCCCGGCGAGAAGCGATGCTTCACTGTGTTTTTACCGTGACACAATGTCCGCTTTGATTTATCCGCTTTTAAGTTAATTGAACTTAAACACTTAGCAATGGAAGCACACAAGAACATAAAAATTAATATTTGCTGTATGGAAAGGCATAGTAATCTATAATTAAGAAATAAAGCATGAAAACAATAGAACGCCCCACTTTTACTACCGCTTTCCCTGTAGCGCATAAGTAACTAACATAAAATAAGGAACCTTTATGCTTTTAATATAAATTTACATACTTACATATGTGCATTTTAATAGTATATCACGTTATGAGAATTGTAACAAAATTATAACTGCGAAGAGGGTTGCAACTACCGTTAATAAGCGAGTTAAAATGTGGTTAAATCAAAATGTGTCAAAAATCTTGGTAAATCTGAATTGGTTCTGACCGGAGTAGTTCGATCATCCGCACATTCCGACCTCTAGCGGATTTTTCTTGCCACTACCGCCTTGACTTCGACAATTGGAATGCTATGTATGCGCATGTCCGATGTGCCAAAGATTGACATTCGACATTTATCTCGGATTTCTCCATTCGTTTCGTTTGATGCTCCCTGCTCCCTTAAATATTTCGGAACGGGAATGGGAGCGATTGTCGCCCTCCGATTTCCTTGTGTCGTGCAGTGATTTCAAGTGAAAAAATCATTATTGTTATGTGTTATGAATTGAGGGACTTCTCAGGAAGTGAGCAGCCTTTTGTGTGTGTGTGAAACCGCGGCTAAATTCTCGACAGGAACAGTGCCAGTGGCATGGCGAAAGAGGCTCTAGAAGTCGACCGATTGTGGAAGTGGCCTCGAATAATTCCTCACTTTTAACGCACGTGTAGTATTTTGTTGTGCTCGGTGTGTTTTCTATAACCGAAAAGTGGAAAACTGGCCATTTCCGGGCACGTTCCAGTCCAGAGACCAATAACACGGGGTGATAAGTGCTTTTCTACTTCGTCGTTGTTATTGTTTTGCTTGGTGTTTTTGACCCTTGCATTACGTCCGTCGTGGTTCCCAGACAGGCCCATTATTCGGCGCGACTGAGGGAAGGTAGGCAGAGAGAAGTGATTTCGTGGAGCGTCGAGGCTACGTCCTTCGTCCTTCGTGTTTTCTACTTTGACGTCGTCGTTTCTCCTAAATGTTTACATCTCGAATGGCGGCATTGACGAAATGCAAATATGTTTCCTCGCGTTTCCACATCATTGACGAAATTGTACGCTTATAAGTATAAGCCATTGTGCAGTAGGGATCCGTGTGGAACTAATCCGGAAATCCACCTTGTGAACTGTGGTGTGGACAAAAGGTTAGTGGCCCTAGAGCACGCGGGATTGTTTACTAAGTCCAAGTGAGCATGGCGACGGAGGAGACCCTGTAAAAGACCCTTGGGCGACGAATTCGTCGCCATAGGCGGTGGTCCGGCGGGGTGCTTTGGTTGACCTCTTTATATGGTTTCTCCTCCTTCAATGGCGTGGCATAAACACGACCACGTTAATATGCTCATGGATAAGAACAAGCAAAAAAGTAAGTAATCTCTAGTACGAATATATATACTTAATCTATTTTTGCTGAAGTTACTTAAGACAGGTTCCTTATTTGAACAAACAGTATCTTCAAGTTAGCGTTTGGTGAGCTCTTCAGGATGTTCAGTCTTAAGTTTAGCTCTACAATTTAATTCTGACGTAAACAAACATTACAGGAAACTCACTTGTGATTAAGTTAACTCAAGTAGTTTTCTGAACAACCGAAAAGTAATAGAACTATTGGCATGAGAAAATTTATGATTACTGCTGCCATATTTTTTATATTTTTGCAATTTTTTTGAAGTTGACAGTTGCTGGTGAGAGATTTGATAAACACCAAGAGCTGTTATTTTTTTAACTAGACCTCATTCATCTGAACTACTTCTATTACATTAATTTTAAAAGATTGACTATATGTCATTTTCATTTTGATGTTTTACTGATAATTAAAAAGTCCTAGTATTTCACAAGCTATGGAGCAGCAATATTGGGTAAAAAAGTGATTTGGTTGTTCTTGAGCTGTTACCTACAATGGTCACCATGACAACTTGTTCTAAAAACATAACAAGTACAAATACGGGATAATTTTGGCATTTGAGCATTAAAGTTTGGACCAAAATTGAGAATCTTACAGCTTAAGTACTATAATAACTATTTTTTTAAATTCATTTGTCACACCTATTGAAATTGTAAGATTTTCATGGTTTTGAAGTAGCTTTTTTCATGTAATGACACTATTGTTGTACCAGCTATCACATTTGTAAGTATTGTTGTTCCTAATAAAACCATCTAGATATTTGAGAAGTCAAAAAGCTGGGGAAAATATTCAATACTTTCATCACATTACAGACAAAAGTAATGCAACTATTTTGTTAAAACATAAAATTCAGCAAATATAATAAAAAAATTTTACTAAATATACAACCAGGTGAATTTAAATAAAAATAACAGTTTCATAAGTATATGTTATCAATTAAATATCTAAAACATTTATTTATATTTTAAATATATAATTTTGGGTAGCAGAAATTTCCATATTATCCACACCTTGTTTATTTTGTCAATGAGAGAATGTTTTTTGGGAATTTTATAGTAGGAATCTGAGGTTACCACTCTTCTCACTGGATGTTACTTAAGTCACTATGCAAGATGATCTCACAGGTTACTGTAAGGAGAAGGACAACATCATCTGACTTGAACAATATGAGTGTTTCTCACTCAGCATAGGACAATATAATATTTTGGAATATCTTCATATAACACCAATCAATTCCTAGTCCTCCTTATGAAATGTAATTGACCAGCTGAATGCACAAACAGCATCATAATAATATACTATCATATCCATTCACTGTGGATGTAACATATGTTGTGTGGAATTTTGTGTTAAAAGGGGCATTACATGCCTAATTCTATCTGGATTAAAAGACTATATCGAGATTCGTTGCTAAATAGTCCAATTTCAATGCTGTCTTGTAAGTGTAGGCTTGCCTAGATGGTTTGTTTCCAACGCCATGAGTTTTTTGATTCGGAGTCTGTTGTGTAGTTTGGCCTTAGGCGATTTTTGTTGAACGCTCCTTGAATGAACTTCCAAATCAGGAATTTCAGCAATAAGGTCTCGCGATATGTGATACCGTTGATTCCGTTTGTTGTCATTTAGGTCATGAAGTACTTAGATCGCTATATCGGTGATGCTAAGATAAAACCCCATATATTATTGGCAAAACCTATGATTCTATATGCTTCTGCTTTAGGACTACGAATTATAAATAGGGTTTTAAAAGGTATGTATGAAGATATTAGAATTCATATTACAGATATAAAGACTATTTTTTTGTGTTATTTATTTATGCATTATAATTAATAACAGGGTTTGTGAAGCAAGGCAAATATAGGCTGCTGTAACCCTGCTCTGAAAGATGATTTAATTGTATTTGAGAGGAATTGAAATCGTGGCATATTGCCGTATATAAGTTATTAAAATTTGTTTATTGGATGTTTTGTGTAACTTCTCTATAATACTGGATGTGGAACCTGGAAATAGTTATCGTTTTTTAAAGATTTTTTTACATTCAATCCACCAGTTAAAATATTTAATCCTGTAGAAACACAGTTGGGACCAAATGACATAGAATTTTTGATATATCAAGTAATAAGGATTCCCCTTCAGGATGTACGTCTTTACTAGCTTGTTTACCAACGTTCCTGAATCTGCGATTTTGTGTTATTTTGGGACTTATTTTGGTTATGGTCTTTGTAGTATTTAGGCTTCTATGAGCAAGGCGGGCAGCTGGAGCAGAAACTGCAACAGAAAATTACCAGAATAGAAGAACAGTTTTTCTGTCTTCGTAGCTCTGCGACTTTCATCCAGGCTTTTGATATTTAGATATAAGTATTACTTTTTGAATATCATTTCGATTTGCCCGATCAAAATCTTGACTTAATCATTAAGGAAGACGTTTTCTCTCTCCTTTAATGCGAATAAATTACAGTTTTTTCACTTGGCAATTCCTCCATTCACTAAAGGCAACATTTCCAAGCGGCAGAATTTTGTGGAATCGTGTGCGTTTGTGGGAAGTTTGTAGGATGTAAAGTGACTAATTTTTATGTTTGGCAAATATCCACTGCGTCATCCTTTTGTGGGACCTATAATGTGTGGCAGAGAAAAAAAGACAAATATATATGGACATTATTGGAACCGTTACACGACACCCTCCTATTCGACTTTCCAAGTATTAATAACTTCAAAAAATCTTCCCAATGTGTGCCTATCTATTTTTAGCGCCGTAAACTTTGTTCTGAGATAGCTAGACATTGACCTAAATTTGTTATCTCAGACTCTGGTTTCCAAGCATTTTAGTTTATTTATAAATGCAGGTACACCTATTTGATGCGCTATTGGCCTTCACTAGTTTATGAGGAATAGAACGTAGTGGGCATAAAAAAACTAGTTCCAGCCACCTTGAGTTAATCCAATTTAGGGCGAAATCCGCCCCGAAAAAACCGCCCCCTCCCACTCCTAAATCTAATTTAGAGGTAACTTTTACAGTAATAAACGTAACGATGCAAGTGACAGCAAGAGGAAGTAAATCACGGATGTAGCCGACTTCTTTGCGACGATTGCAACAGTAACTGTTTGAAATTTATGAAGCTCCCAATTTCTGGGCGGAGTTCTTGTTATGCCAGAATGTGGGGACAGGAACCGCTTCCAATTAATGGTACCCTGTGAATGAACCCGTAGATATTTTGGTAACCGCGTGTCTTTGACTCTACACGGGGGGCTTAACAGTTACGTCGCGAAGTGTACCATGAACCGAACGGATGGATTCTCGGCAAGCGCGCATTGAAGTTTTTTTCTTTCTTTCTTTTTCTTTTTTTTTTTTTATTGTAATCCACATATTCATGGGTTTTTTTCTCGTACCATAGAATTTAAAGACATTTTTTGACTGTGCCTTCTGAACTATTCAGAAACTTCCTCGTTATTTCCATTGTCCACTCTCAATTGTTGGGACTCGTTTCACGGAAATAACCTGGCTCAGTTGATTGAACCCAAACCTTGGCGACCGCCCGTGTTTGGAAGGATCTTGATAAATCATATTTCTAATTGCCGGTAGGTTTGAAGGACATTGAACTAAATTGTCCGCTGATCGTTCGATTTTGCATATTCGCATTCTGAGAATAATTGCTTTGCCATTTCATTGGGGTTTCCGTCATGAGAGAGAAAAAAAAATCAACATTACCTACCTTCTTTGCGGTCTAACAGTAGGTGGTGAGAACCCACCGTCGCATAGCTTCAAAACTGCATTCTCACTTTTTGAGACAATGGATCATCGTCTGCACAAAGTGCGCGGAACTGTCTGCATATATCGTTAAAAATAAATGTTGGTATTTTTAGTGAAAGAATGCTGTTGACCTACTAATTTCGTGTTACCTACGCTGTCATAGAGGTTTTTAGAAAGTGTGGAAACATCTGGAAGTTTAAAATTCATGATTCATGTCCTGGATAAGTATATACCGAGGGGTATACTTACGTGCGTGGCATGACTTTTGAGTTTTTGGTAGGTAAGTATGGTCACATTTCCGTAACGTGTTGTCCACTTCGATAAAGCAAAAAATGCAAATATAAATAAACCTTCATTTTATTTTGGTTGCTGGCTATTAACTTACTCCTGGCAAAATCTCAAAGCTATTCGGAGATGGTATCACTTTCTAGTCACTTGCTTCCTAGTTTTAAATACTATTCGGATAAAACTTTAATAGCGTTCAAATCTACGGGACATGTTAGCAGTAAGTATAAGTTCATATAGGTATTTATAGGTAATTATATGCTTCATATGTTGACTTTCATCCCCTTTAAAAACCACATCTCATTGTTGGCTTAATTTCTCCAATTATCTGCTTTATTTTGTGCTCAATTTAATTCTCTATCTATCTGTAATAATCAATTGTGACCAGTTGAATGACCGCAAAGCAGATTTGCTTGCAAATTTTCATTTTGTAATTTTATTAGTTGGTTCATATGCATTGTGCCTCCTTCTGCACAAACACTAAAAATTCCACATTTAAACTATTTGCATCAGAAAATAAATCGTCTATTAACAGTAAGTTATTTTGAAGTTTTTTTAAATTTTTGCATCCATCTCATAAACTATATCTTAACATTCGTTTTAACAGCTCATTAATGAGTTACCTTAAATAATTTGTTGGCTTTGGTGCGTTGAAGTTATTTAGCAATGACCCTGGTTTATTCTTAACAGGCCCGCTGATCAAAATATCGCTCAAAATCATCCCCAAGGTTGATTTTTTTTTGTGTTGCTATGCCTCTTCGTTACCGGTAATGTGAAGACTTATGAATCACCCAGCGATTTTGAGGAAATCTGACCAGATTGATGGCTAATGTTCCATCCTCAAAGTCAGGTGCTTCAACCAATAGTGTTGCCCCATTTTATGCAGAGCAGTTGGTTTTTTTTATAATAATGTGTTTCAATTGGAGTGATTTATTTACCGAAAGCAAATTAAAAATCCATTTACTGAAGTAATGATCAAAAATCGAGTCAAAAATCCGTTGTAACCTTGCGTTCTGATCGTTTTATAGACGCAGTTTGGACATTGAACGTAGAAGGGAAGATTGATACGTCACCACCTAGGCCCTCAAATTGCTCAGTCTTTATCAACAAATTTTATGCGGAAATAAACGGTTATATTTTTAACTTCAAACGACCGTTTCAACGAAAATATTGTGACTATCTTTAAGGTATCATAGTTTTTCAAAGTTTCATATTCTACAGATAACTCGAACAAATTCGTTTATTTATCATTAATTCAACGTTTCAATTTAATTTAGTCCAAATAACTTCTTAGCTTGCACATCGTTCCTTGATATTTAGCTTTTATACAGGGTGTTTCCTAACTACGTGTAAAAAATTTAAAGGCGTAATCCTCGACTGATTTTGAGTCAAAAATGTCTAATAAACATGTGTCCGCAAATGTCTTGTTTCCAAGATACAGGGTGTTGAAATGTGACAAGAAAAAGAGATTTTATTTCCAAAATGACTCAATTTGGGTGTTTGAATTTCAGAAAAGACAATTTTTTGGAGGAATGCTTTAATGATTAATTATAAGAATTGCTGAAAATGACCACCATTACTCATAACGCACACTTCCATCCTTCTTGTTAATGATTGTCTCACTCTCTCGAAAACTCCTGGTGTGTTGCGTATCGTTTCACATCCGGTAATTGTACGTTCCTGAAGTTGATCTAGAGTGTTTATTGGGACAGCATAGACAAGTCTCTTCAGATCACCTCAAAAGTAGAAATCCAGAGGATTACAATCCGGGGACCTTGCTGGCCACGACTGATTAGGCTCTGGGACACCTCTATCTATCCATTTATTTGGAAAAGTTGCGTTTAATGCAATTTTATTGCATCTTTCAGTCAACACCCTGTATCTTGGAAACAAGGCATTTGCGGACATATGTTTATTAGACATTTTTGACTCAAAGTCAGTCGAGGATTACGCCTTTAAATTTTTTACACGTAGTTAGGAAACACCCTGTATATAAATAATATATTTCCCAATTTTGTTTCGTTTCTCCTATTTATTCAATTTTTTGATGTCGACATTTGCACGCATTGCCGATACTTCATCCCATTGCACTGTATTTTCTAGTTCCCAGTACTCGTTCTTACTCTCCCCAGTTTACCGTAGTCAATATCCATATAACGGGTGAAAATATTATATATAAATATATAATTCCGTATATATCCATATACGGAAAAATATAAAATGGTACGGTGAACCGTAAACGTACAGCGTGGAATAAACAATTTATTATTTGCCATCAAATTTCTGGCTTACAGATAAATTGCTCCTGGACATACCAGCGACATTTCAATTGTTCCTTGAGGTTTTTTTAATGATCGCCCTTTATAACTGCTATTTGACCTTCGATAACTAGGCCTCGAGCTGCTGTGAGGGGCTGTGGTCAGTCTCAAGTTTACAATTTCGAAAACCGCGCGCAGCTGAAAAATCCTCAAAATTGAGCTAAAAACACTGGTTCTGTGGTTAGAAAATTTTCAAATTTCAATAATAAAGCAAAATCTGCGGGTCTTACAGCGGAAAGTTCGCAAGCTCGATTAACAAAAAGAAATCTGTGGGTCGAGACGATTCAGCATTTATTAAGACCAACTGACATTTATTGCCGGTGGCGGTTTAACCGGAAGTGGTTTGTAAGTTTTTTAATTTATTGAGAACCCTGTAAATTTTCATAGCCAATTTTATCCGCCTAAAACGTACCATATTACCATGAGTAACAATTGACTTTTGGCTCTTTATTGATAGATCAAGCGAATTTTATTGCAACGCGTGTACGCGGCGACGATTGAAAATGATTTATTCTAGATTTAAAAATCAAATAAATTAATTACGTTCACGAGTCAAATATCAAAGATAAATCGATACGGTACACAACAAACCAAATTCAAATTAGGGCGTTTCTACCTTAGTTTTTACTATAATTTACGGGATTTTCTGCAACTCAAAAAGTTGCCCCATTTGCAACGCTAATGGATTGGAGCTCGGAAAAAATATATTAATTACGATGTATTCTCCGAAATTTTGCATTTAGGGATACAGGTGACACGTAGCGTGTCTCCTATGTTTTCCGGTATGGCGCCTCCGCGATATGGTATATGTACTATGTAGATTGAAATAAGTGGAATTATCATATAATTAACGTGTGGGTTGCATTTCCTATAAACTAGCCTCATGTTGCAAATGTCAGGTCTAACACAGTCTTTATTAATGAATTAACTTCCTCCCTGTGTTTTTTGTTTTTTTTTGTTTAATTAAAAGTACTTTGTTATGGTCATATTTTCAACCCCCATGATTAATTCAAATATTAAATTTTCAGGAAACGTCAATTTTTTACAGCACTCATCCAAACTGCTCGTTAATTAAAATTATTTTATTACTCGTTGCTGTCTATCGTTTAGTTACGTTCGACAGTGTTCACCTGAAGTTTAAAGAGAATTCCTATTACACCTTCCAGGCTGTCACACGATATTCAAAATTAATTTTAATCCTTTGGTTAACGGAAAAGGGATATTTTATCATAACTGTGGAATTATGCCCGAATCAAACTTGTAATTTTCTTGTGATATTCAACACTCGTAATGCGTGATGTTAACTGCGGAGGCGACAGTGGAAAGCGCAACCTAGTTCTGGCAAATCGTATCCAGACTCACGATTTCCAGACGCCGCAATGGGAACAGGCACGCAGTGGTTTGTTTTCGAAGGATAGGCCGAAGAATCCTTTTTAGGCTAGAAGAAATTTTTTTCGGTTTAATATTGATCTTGATCGTCGCATACGCGAAAGGGTGCAGGTGTACGTTTTTTTCTGTTTAATATAAAAAAATGCTTAGTTCCCGGAGGTCATCTCAAACTGCGACGAAATAAAGCTTTTCGATGAAAATCTGAATGTTTGCTTTTGCGAACGAAGAAAAAATTCAACAGCAAAAAGTTAAACCCACACTGCTGCACGGATTGATGTGTACAGGGTGACTCATCCGAAACCTGCGGCCGACGTTTTCTGTCTTACGGCGCGGAAAGCGCTCGGACCCCTCATCTTTTATTTATAAAAAAAACATATTAGTAAAAATAAATTTATTGCAATTTCTCGAGAACTGACCATCCAAAATTAGAAAATAAAGTGGCATTGAAATGGCAGTTTAATATATAATATCGTACTCCCTTCCACTTGAAATTTTTGGGGTAAAAGTCATCCCCACTAAAAGGTTAAACCTGGGAAGGAGGTTATGTTAAAGAACTATGGCCCACTTGAAATTAATCTTGACGAGTCCAAGCGTTTTCGTGTCTTACGTCATGAGACAGAACGCTTCGGTGGAAAGTTTTCCGTGGGCCACCCTGTAGGTGTGTACCCTCGTCCAAATCGATGATAAACTGTATCGTGAAATAAGAATTACGGTGATACGGTATAATAATGGATAGTTTATTGGGGCGTTGTCTTGGCAAAACGCAAGTGCGACATTTAGCAGTTGTTAAACCATGGCATGATATTCATATTTTTCTCTGTTGTATTGCGCTCACCTTAGGTAAATTCTATGACAAGTGTATATCTTCTGTTGCTTCGTGGAGAAGTCGCAGGTAGCTCCTACACTCTTCATAGATAGCTGCTAGGTCCCTTTGAAATGCGAGTTGCTCGAGTATACAGAGTGATTCACAATTAAAGGCAAAATTGTAAGAGCATTTTTGAGGTCAAAACAAGCGTGTGTCTTCTCATAAACCTGCGTTCTAAAATGCACCCCCTTGTAGCTAGAGTTATCGAAAGAGCGAAAAAATCGATTATGTCATGTTATGACCACAGTTATCGATCAAATTTCTTGAACATTTACTACAAGCCCTTGTTTTATGAGCGTTCGATTCATTTTTTGCTTCAAAAATGATGTAAGCCTAGTTTCAGAAGGGTTGGGGGGAGCTCTACGCTTTGTATAGCCCACATTTTATGTCTCCACCTAGGAATTCTAAATTCAACTTTCATCGTCCAGGAGGTGACAGAAAAAGACTAAAGTTTTGGTCTCTTACGTTTTTTTTTGGCTCAATCAACCGTTTACAAGATAATTGTTGTTGAACAAAAGGGAACCATGGGCGGACGGGGACCGCTGCAACTCACGATATTTTTGTTAATTTTCTGTTGAAATTACTTTTGCATAATTTTTGAAGGTAAAAAACAAGGGCTTGCAGGATTTCATGAAATTTAATCGGTAACTGATGCCACAGTTTGATATGTTAGAGTTTTTTCGCCCTGCTTTCGACTACCTCAGTTTTGAAGGGGCGCGGTTTAGGAAACAAGTTTGTAAGAAGAAATAGTCTTATTTTGGCCCCAAAAATACTCTCTTAAAATATTTGCACTTAACTTTGAATCACTCTGTATAGCATTTTTATTAGAAGATACTTTCACTACATTTGTCGTCTTTGATCGTTTGTCAATAAGAGTCCTAAATATGTTACATCTCAAACCTTGGCGAAATGTTCTACTACTAGATGACGACATTGTCCAGTTATATTTGTTGTGGGTAATATAACTAGATATCAATAGCATTATAAATTAAAGCAATGTCCATCGAAGTGTCGTTTATGTTATCAAGGCCGCTTTCTGTGGAGTTTCAGTAGTTTATTTCAGATAGGTTTTTTTGCCCCTCTAACATCATCAACATTATGCACGAGGTAATAAACGACTTTTCCATTTTTTTGAACGTAAGAATAGGTAGGAATCTTTCCATCGTATCTTACTGTTTTCCATTAGTAAAGGAATGCAGGCCTTTCAGTTATTTTATCTGTTATCAACCTTTCCGTTTTCGTTTCGTCATTATAAAATTTGTTAACAAATTCCGATGTTGTACAAAGTCTATTTATTGATAAAGTATGTCACGCCATGCAAAGGAAAGGCATCGCATTTCCCCAGTTCTCTATGTTCACAATTTCAATGATGCACTTTTTCTGTAATTAATATTCCAAGGTATTCCTCAAACTTCGCAGTTGTAAGTTCTTGCCACGATTTACTTGGCTTTCTTGAATTCTAGGTATTCTAATTATTGTAACATTTATAGGATCTTATTTTCGATTCTCGGATGTTAATACATCTCATGAGACATAATACATCTGAATATTTGACGTGGAGATAAATTCTCAGTTGATTTTATTCGGCTAAACTTCTCACGAAACACATTTTGTCGTACCATTCGTATTTCTATTTTTTCCTTCTGTTATTTAATTTACAATTTTTTTGCAATTTATGTTCGATGTCTACATCTGGCTCCCGTCTGAATGAGTTCTATTTGCGTTTTCCTGTTAAACTAAATAAAAAATATTTTATCTGCTGAGCATTCGAGAAATTTGTTTGTGATGGAGGGCATTCATTCGCATCTTCACACGTTCGATATTCTGTAAATTCGGAGCTCCATCATTTTCCTAATTGTTTTCTAGAAGGCTGCAAGTAAGCATGCTGAAAGCTTCATTTGTAAGAAAATTATTCCTAGCTGAAAGTTTACTAATAAGAGGATCATCTCACTTACCTCTGATATTCTATAAGAAGTAATATTATCTTTTTGCTATTTCATGTACCCTCACAAAAATTTTATGAAAAATTGGAAAACGCGTGAATTGTACGATTTGTCCAAGAAAAGCTTCACGTGAAACTGTAAGTACGTAAATAAAGCAATAAGCCAGCAGTCGTCGTACTCCTACGTTCAACTTGCTGGAAACACTGCGCTGGGTCTGAGGTACACCTCTACCTTATTCGTGCGTTTGTGTCAGATAAAATTTCCGTGTACATAATAGTTAATGGACGACAATTGATTCAAATAAATACAACCCATTCCTTTGTCGAGTGTCTCACTTATTAATGGCCATACTACGATGGACCTTCCTCAAGAGTTGCCCCCTTTTTTTTTCAAGCGAACGAACGATATACGGCTTATTTTGAAAATTTCGCCATTTTCGAGCCCGCTTCATTAGCATAAGGCGAAAGCTCGTTCAAATTTCAAAAATAATGTCCAATTGATTTTCTCAGGTCGAATCCAGAGGCGTTCCTTCTTCACGTAACATGGTTTACCGGTGTATCTAGAGGTATAATTCTTTAAATGGCACACTCTATACCGGGTGATAAATGAAAGTGAATATCTATTTGTAATTGTTTAAAACATGTCTTGCAATATAACAGTGTCCTGGGACTTCACGAAATGTCTTGGAATCTTGTGCACTGTGTGTATAACCAATAAATCGCCCCGACAATTGTGCTTTCACAGTGACTATTCCTTGCCTGTATCCTCGGAATATTTTTTATTGAAAATAAAACGTTCGTTTACCCAAATATGTTAGAATTTAATCCAGAAATGTACATATACAGGGTGTCTAAAAAACGGGCGAAGCTATAACTCGGTTATTTATGAACGGATTTTGGTGAACTAAAAACCAAATAAACCGGTGTTTTTCAGGCGATTAAATAACGCCAAAGTTGATTTTTTTACTCAACTTCTGCGTCAGGTGTCCACTTGAGAATTTAAATAAAACTCCATATTTTTATTGTCTTTCCACATTTATTAATAGAAAATACTTTTCTGAATTTAATGATGTTTAACAAGTTAATGTTAAAACAAGCTTAAAGCGAACAAATTAAAAAAAAATAGTTTCTTTGAGGACTAACGCATTGGCTTGAATATTACAAATAGGATTTATCTTGTGCATTTAAAAATGTATTTGTCAAAATTGATTCTTAATAATTGTCGTTAATAACGGCACTAATAACTATTTTTATTGCACTAAAGACCTGATGTACAAGAATCGCACTTGCAACATAACTGCTCACAGAAAATTATGAAGAAGAATGATGTGGTTCCAATGATTAAGGGCGGCTTCATCATGTCGCTTCTTGCTGAATATCATCTGGGCGCCACTTGTCCATTGCGTCAGGCGTCTTCATACGAGATAATACAATAGGATGAGATGGAATACAACGCAGATGACCCCTTGACAATACAGATGGATATATAAGTCGTATTGTTCAACATTTTGAATTTTCTTTTTATTTAAAAAATGTTTTAAGATTAACTTGTCGTATATCATTAAATTCAGAAAAATGTTCTCTGTAAAAAAATATAAAAACTATGGAATTCTATTTCAAATTCTGAAGTTGGCACCAGAAGCAGAAGTTGAGTGAAAAAAAAATCAACATCGAAGTATTAAATTTATCAAAATAATTGAATAAACTCACCTGCAATTCTTTAATTCTTTAATAATTTCAATAGCATGTCTAGAGACTAAGGAAAAATTTCGATTCTCATATGCGGAAGAATCTCGTCATGCTTTTGACTTATTTCAGTTTTCGGTAATGGGAAAGAAATGCTATGAAAATTTTATTTTTAGGATGAGTTGAACGCGGTTTTTGATTTTTTATTACCGAAAAACGGGTCATTTAGTGCCCTGATTCAAGCTCGTCCAATCATGAAATGTGAAATTTCAAAGATACCGAGGATCGTCATTTTATCTTGGAGTTTCGCTGTAAAAGTAATGCACAGAGTTTCTTATTTTGTTACGTTTCAACGCAGCATCTTGTTGAGTAGTAAACTAGCGTCTTCAAGGCCTCGTTTAATCGTGTTAACTACACTAAAAGTGGATTTTTCTACATGAATAAATTCGCTCTTTGAATAATCGGACTTTCTGCATGAAAAATCGCATACGATTTGGCATTTTTCCGGTAACGAGAGTATTGCGCCCCACTGGAGTGCAGCCACCCCTCCCGTCATAGGCCAACTGTTGCGGGGTCCTCTTGTTACCAGGGCTCAGGTCGAGATATCGGGATTAGCGGGGGTTAGCGCGCCAAATGACTTGAAAATGAAATATTGCTTAGTCTTGAAGTGGATTTCATACGAACTGAGGAAATCTCATCAGCAACTTATTTATTGGTTATTTTTCTTCGCAATCTCGCATCGCGACGTCGGTCTAATTGAATTTCGCCTGTCTTTCCAGTACCGATATCAAGCTCGAGTGGCGGGGATCCGGGCGGCCAAAGGCGACATGTGCCTCTCTATGGAAGACTGGTGGCGGACGACCCCCTCTGCAGTACCATGTCGGGTACTCTCGCCAGCAGCGCCCCATCTTCCACCGACATCCAAGCGATGCAAGCTCGAATACCGCTTACATTCCGGGATCCATCCACCGCACCTTTGAGAAAACTTAGCGTAGACCTCATTAAGACTTACAAACACATCAACGAGGTAAGTGCTTATGTACATCCCTGTGATAGTTAAAATATGAACTCTTCGTTAAAAGTGCAAACGTGCGACTATCTACTGTACAAGGCGTTTCTTAAATATGCGGCCAAAATCTAAATTAACATTTCTCGGGTTAAAATCAGAAAAAAAATCGTAGGAATGCTTGTTCGGATTCGGTTGATTTCCAAGAAATATGCAGGACAAGGAATTTTTATTTTTATTATTTTTTTTTGCAAAACCGTCTATTCCTGATAAAAATCGATTAAGTCGAACAAATACACGTGGTTACTGTGGTCAAATCTGATATTACTCAAATGTATGCATCCGCTTAATAAAATTTTGTCGACGTCTTGTTTATCGTGTTATTTATTGATAAAAATGTCTGAAAAGGTTTTATTTTACGATCAAGATGATGTGCTCTTGCTATTGGAATCTTAAGAGGGTAATTGCCGCATAAGCGCCGAGGAAAACTGAAGAAGATTTTATAGCGTCGAACATTTGCCAATGTTGAACGAAGAGCTTGGGAAACGGGTTCTCCTTGCCTAAACAACGCTGAAGATCCCGTTTACGCAGTGAACGCACGAAATGAGAAGCGTGTGTTCTAGACTGTATTAAAAATGGACCCCATAGCAGTACCCGAAGAATATTCCGGTAACTTAATATTACACGGTCCATCGAATTATGCGATGTGATCTGCAGCATCCATGCCGAAAAGCTCAGGAAATGCTTCGGCGAAACTCTTGGAAGATTTTTTTTGTCATTTCATCCTAGAGGAGACGTCGATTTTCACATGACCGTTTTTTTTTTCACGAATGAAGGTCGCTTTAAGCTGAGAAAAATGTTCGGAACAGCCATGAATATTCAGATCAAAATCCATACGTTATAACCCATCATTACCCAAGACAGTTTAACATAAACGTGTGGGCAGGTAATATTGGTTGATATTTGGTTGGTACAGTTATTTCACTAAACCGTTTGAACGGCGCAACTCATTTAAATAAATTATACTTTTTTTCTTTGGGAAGCCGTTAAAAGAATTTGTAGACTCGACCATTGCAACTGAGGAAGATTTATGGAACCGCATCAATAACAAATGCACCATTATAAAACATGACATTCAATTATAGAATAGAGCAGATATTAACTTCCGAAGAAGAATGCACTTATGTGCATGAGAAAATGGAGGCTATTTTACACAGCCTCTTTTGTGTAAATTTTTACTATAAATTAATTTTATATAAACAGCGTATGTCAAATTTCGCATCTGGCGAAATTAAAAAATTTATAAAGCGGCTTCGTTTTAATTCTTGTTCGTAAAAAACTTCTAAATCTGCATATTTACAGAGTTAATCATTGCCCACTCTTACAGAGAATTTTACGCGCGCGCAAACGTGTTCACAGGTTTGCGAGTCTTGCGTTCCTACGGAATTTGGTATTTTTCCGGAACGGTTTAAACTTTTTGTCCAGTATTTTTTCTTATGTTTCCCAATGTTTTAGCAACTTTTGATTCGGACGTCATAGCAGAAAATTGTTTCGAAAGAGGAAATAAGCCGCGATTTAAAAAAAATATATATTTTTTTATATGAATAAGTCACTGGTAGTTTTTTTTTTTTCTTTTTTTAATATAATTTTACCGCCAGTGTTTATTGAGTGTCTACTTCGCCTTCAAATTATTGAAAGTCCCACGCAAAAGTTTGAGATTTGGCGCTATCAGCTGTAAATGAACCCATCTAAACCCCACCCAGAGGCCCCATTTGACAATAGAATCAGAATAATAGTTGCAGCTGCAGCCGAACACTTACGTTTCCAGTTACGGGACGTATCCGAAAGTCAGTTTTAAATAAAATATGCTTTATTTCGTATGCTCGACGCGATCCGCGCCCGTTGGAAAAGTTATGGCGACCAAAAGTGACGGCCCAGTCGACAACTCAACACATCGAAGAATCGTGACCGGGCACCATATTGCTTGGAAACTCCGTTTTTCCTGTAATTGCGTCTGCCACCCCCTCGTTTTGTTTTATATTATTTTTAGCATTCTGTTGGAGAAAGTTAACGAATTTTTTTTATAGGTCTATTACGCTAAGAAGAAGAGAAGGGCGGCCCAAATACAAGGCGATGATAGTTCCCACAAGAAAGAACGGAAAATTTACAATGACGGGTACGACGACGACAACCACGACTACATTATTAAACCTGGTGAAAAGTTCCTGGACAGGTCAGTAGTAAAGGCGGAATCTGCGCATTAATGAAATCTCATCGATGTATAAACAATACCTTATGGAGTTTGCAGAATTAAGGGCACAGAAATTATAATCAAAATTATTCCCCTTTGATAAAAACCTTTAAAACATTCATCCGCTCTTGTTTGAGTTTTATTTGCAGTGAACATTTTTACATTAAGGATTTGTTTGCTTTTTTTCGGACTTTGAAAATGCCTGCTGCGTGGCTGACCCAATTGCACTGAATTTGTTTACAGAATTTATTTAGATAAGCAAAACTATTACGTTCTGGTAAAAATGTTTGCCTGTTATCGGTCATGTTTTATGCACACTATAGACCTTCTAAGTTAGATTTGTTTAGGGCAAAGTTTAGGACTTTATATCTTCGGCCGTAAAAATACAATAGACTCACCACCAGGTAGTAAAAGCACAAAATATTTGCATTTTATTGGTTTATCGATCCATATCCTTTATTTTGGTTCAGTATCAGTTAATCATATAAACAACTAAATGTTGTTGGGCTTTTAATTCGAGACGCGCTCAGAGTATCGTCTAAACCAGGTACTCTTTCAATGTTCCCTACTAATTGCTGCAATCAGAGTTCTGGGATTTTCGAGGCCTTGTTTGGGTTTAGGTAGGCCATTCTTTAATGTAGGCGATTCAAAAATGAGTAGCAATGTTAGAGATGGCCAGCGTGTAAGAAGGATTTGTACGTAGTGGAAGAACGTGGTGGAAAGTTGTTACAATGCTAATTTATCCCGGAGAATTTTTTGAGGGGAGGTTTGTAAGAATTTTTTCTTGTTTTTGATTTATCTATATTTCTCACTTTACTATGTTGATTTTTATTGCGATATTTAGGGATTTAGAGTAGTGGCTTGTCGAAGTTACTGCATCATGTATCTTAATGTCGATCTCAATGCTTGCAGCATAAAATTATTTAATATTTAAAAAATATATTACAGAAATGCTTGGAAAATATTTGGGTAATTGGTTATAAAATTCTGTGCTGCTATCCTTCGGCAATATTTAAAGAATATATCACAACCTGATGTTGACTATTTTGTTAAAATATTCGGGAAGTATTCCTATAGTACTTCGACAATAGCCAGTAAAAATGATTAGAGATAGCGGTTCAAGAATCAAATGAGATCGATATACAGGGCAAATCGGCATTCAAGTAACTAAACTATAATGTAGATTCCTCAGAGTAATATTAAAAAAAAGTCCATATGGATTTGGTCAGAAATGCATATATGTATCTCCTGCTATAGGGTGTTATTAAGCTTTCAAATGTTCAATAATTTTTCCTTTAGCTTCCTTCCTCCTAGCCCCTACAGTTTCTGAGATATTTAGCTGAAATTTTGATGTATATATGGAAAGGATCTACACCGCTAAGAACTTCAAATGTTTTTAAATCGAGTTCGATTTAACAAGAAATCTTTTAATAATATTGTACCATTTTTAATGAAGCTTCAATGAGAAAGAATAAAGATTCCTTCCCACTGAAGTAAATCATATTAAAATTATTGCAGGTACGAGATTGATTCCCTCATCGGTAAAGGCTCGTTCGGCCAAGTGGTAAAAGCGTTCGATCACACGGAACAGTGTAATGTAGCCGTCAAAATCATTAAAAATAAGAAACCGTTTCTCAACCAGGCTCAGATAGAGGTAAAGCTGCTCGAGATGATGAATAAGGCTGATGCCGAGAACAAGTATTATATAGGTAAGGTTAGTTTAAAAATCCTCTTAACTCTTGTTAACTTTTGTTCGTCTTTTGCAGTGAAATTAAAAAGACATTTCATATGGCGGAATCACCTATGCCTAGTGTTCGAATTACTCTCGTATAACCTGTACGATCTGTTGCGGAATACTAACTTCAGGGGAGTTTCGCTCAACTTGACTCGAAAGTTCGCTCAGCAATTGTGTACGGCGTTGCTGTTCCTGTCTACGCCCGAACTTAGTATAATTCATTGTGATCTGAAACCGGAAAACATTCTCCTGTGCAATCCTAAACGGTCAGCGATTAAAATCGTGGACTTCGGTAGCTCCTGTCAGTTGGGCCAACGGGTGAGACTGTCATCTATATACGGTGTGTTCCAGATTTGTCATGTACCGGGTGAGCACGGAAAATTACCTATGAAATTTTCCTGATACTAGAAAAGTACCATATAAACAAATGAAATTCTCATAAAGTTTACCATTGGTGACACTTAAAAATACGGTTTGAGGTTCATTTAAGAGATTTTAAGCTTAGAAAACATCTAAATCTAATATAAGGGAACCTGAACTTTCCTGTCACACCATATACTTTCGGTAAATTATAAAGAAATATTAAAAATACGGGCAGAAAGACCAAAAAGTCGATAGCCTATTTCGTGCGAAATAAAGATTTTGTATATATATATATATATATTAAAAATACTGTATTTTGTGAAATATGCCAGTGTTAAATCTCATCGCATTTAGATTTATTTAGCCGAGATGTCAAGGGTTCACATCCTCTCAAAATTTCTGGCAATACCGCATTATTAATAAGCATATTGCAACAAGGTATTGTTCTTTTGCTTTAAAATATTCATGCATGGCCTCAAGATACATATCGCTAGCTGCCAAAATGAGTAGAGTGTTATGTATTACCATGGTCGATTTAAATCTTAAGCATTTTTTTCCATCATTTTTTACGGCTCAATAATTCGAACACCGAGTAACTTCGATTACTTACTCGAATTTCGACCACGGGAATCTGTGAATTTTGTGCGGACTATTGAGTAACATGTTGCATAAATACTTTCAGTCTAAACCCGAATCATCCCATTATGTCATGACTGATTATCAATTTGGGACACACTGTATAATTTACTAATAAAAGTTGTCTTCATGGTGATGATATTACAGATATACCAATACATTCAATCGAGGTTCTATCGGTCGCCCGAAGTCCTACTAGGAATATCGTATGATTTGGCCATTGACATGTGGTCTTTAGGATGTATTTTAGTTGAAATGCACACGGGCGAACCGTTGTTTAGTGGCTCGAACGAGGTGGACCAGATGAACAAAATCGTCGAGGTGTTGGGAATGCCTCCGAAACATCTATTAGACCAGGCGACAAAGACGAGGAAGTTTTTTGAGAAAGTTCCTGGCGACCGAAGGTCTGCAGTAAATTAATATGGTTTTTGTAGATTTTTACGCATCTGCTTTTTGCAGGTATATCTTGAAGAAGAGCAAAGATGGGAAAAAGTACAAACCGCCCGGCGCGCGACGCTTGCAGGATATTTTAGGCGTCGACAACGGTGGGCCTGGCAGTCGTCGTGCTGGCGAACCAGGACACTCTCAGTCGGATTATCTCAAGTTTAAGGTAAACTTATTACTTTTGTAAGTATTTCCCATGTAGTTTTGATTTGCAAAGCATTAAGTCTTGGTATCTCCATTTTTTCTTTACTCATTTCACTCTTGCACACTTCAAGCAGAAAATAATAAATAAATATATTAACAACAAATGTTCACCGCCTACCACTTTGTAAACAATTAAAACGTAGGTTATAGCTTTCAGTATTGACATTAATCTTAACTGTTACCGTCCACAGGACCTAATTTCTCGTATGCTCGATTACGACCCCAAAACTAGGATCACCCCGTACTATGCGCTGCAACACGGTTTCTTTAAACGAACCTCAGACGAGGGGACGAACACCGCTGCTGGCAATAGCGCCACTAGCAGTCCGGCGGTGGTGGGGATTGATGTGAGCGGTAGTCAGCACGGTAAGACTTATATCAAAGGAGTGTTTATGTTGCATGTCTTCAAAATGGGTGTTGGTATTAACCGGGATTTTCCCTTCATTTTAGGGTCTAACCCAAACCAATGACTAACATAGTGATATGGTTATCAGTAACCACTCTAATTTAATACAGGTATTTGACTTAACATAATAGGTGTGTAGAGTTGTCTTTATTCTGCATGAAAGTGCATTTTGCCACTGCCGTACATGTGTATATGAATAACACATTTTGGCTGTTTCATAGATGTACTTGCTTTATAAAATTTATAAATTTTGGTTTCTTCATTAGATTGATTTTATCCTATTTACTCTAGATCTAGAATGGTCACAGACAGAATACGTTCTTTTCATGGTTGTATCAATATACACACAGCCAAACTTATATGGAATCGTCCGGTTTTTTCTTTTGCAGTAATTTTTATGTTTGTATTTAATTTTTATCTTGCAAAAACGTAACAAGCGAATAAAAATCGAATTTGTTTACTACTAACAACAATTGAATTCATAAAAACATGATCAGATTTGTTCCTGTACTATAGCCCCTCTGCTGCATGTGTTCTGATGCAGTCTTGTGTGGGGTTATCAGACGTTCAGAGGAAGAGATTTATTGCTCTTTCCGAACAGGGCATGTTCCAAAGAGAAATTGCACGAACAGAGGCAGTTGTTGCCCAAGGAGTTGTTTCGAAAACTTATTCAAGATTTCTGGAGTTGGGAACCCTAAAATATTGACCCAGGAGAAGTTATATTAAATTCATCACTGAAAATCAGGATCGCTTTTTAGTTAAAATAACAAAAAGAAATCCTATAACATCCCACTTTAACTTTTAAATGCAACGTTGAAAAATACAGGTGTTAGTATTTTGGTGGAAACTGACAGGAAAAAACCAAACTCCAGGTCATTTTAGCAGAAGACAGCTAAAGGTTCCAGCTCTATCAGTGCAAAATAAAGTTGACCGTTTAAATTGGTGTTAGGAACACCAAAACTGGACAATTGAAGACTGGCGTTATCAGTGTAATGCTGTTTTGTTGTAATTATTGATTGATTCCATGGAAGTTTGATTGGGTGTATTCTTTAGATATTTCTCTAGAGTTGAATTGTGCACGTAAAAATAACGGGAAAACGTTTCAAGTCTGTATTAAAAACGGTTCTAGTTCCATTTGATAGAAATGTCACTAAATTTGCTGTAATTTAAATCTGTTGTAGTCGATTTTCGAAGTCCGTCGAATCCATTGTATTAGTATTAAATTGTTTACAATGTAGTTAAGGTAAATAATTGAAAAATTATTTTTAGAGTTTCATTTAGGGTTTAATTAATTGAAAAGCACAATTAATTACTGACTCTAAAAATAAAATAAGGGAGATATTTTGTATGATAATTGAAAACTTTTCATTTTTCATTTTGCAGGAACCTTCCAATCGATTCAAGATCAATCAGACCCTGAAATTTTGACTTTCATAATTTAAAAATATATGAAGAATTAATTAATTAAGCAGACTTTAAACCTAAATAAATCAACATTATATTAATTTGTTAATGAAAGTTGGAAGCTTTTAGCATAACATGGCCAATTAGAGCTTATAGGGAGAATGCGAAGTAAATTTGGAGCTGACAGATATGAAAAACTATCAATCTAAAAAAAAGTAACTGTTACGTTAAAATCTTCCATGCAACGTGTAATAAAATAACATTACACTACAACTTTTCAGTCGCTAAATCAACTATTAATTAAACAAGCTTAATATATATGTAAAACTTTTTTATTACGCCTGCATTATAATCGATGTTTTATGCGCGTTGAAGCGCGGGTAAAATTGTTTTTATGATGCATGTATGGTTACTTTAAATACATTAATAAATTCATAACATTTCTTGACGTATAAAAACGTCATTTAGTTGTCATATTGCTGACTGCTTTCCTATTACACGAGACACTAAAAAAAATTTTTTTCAAAAACAAATATGTACACCACTTCCGCCTAAAGTCGACAGTAATATAGGAATTTCTTATGGAACTCCAACCCATTTATTTTCTATATTCGGACTCTTTTTCAAATTAATTTGTAAATCATTATTTTAAACCAATCTTAAGTGAGTATATCTGTTTTTCAGGGTTAAATTTAGTCAGCCGACCTCGAGACCCCTTCTCGAGCCACCCTTATCAATCTCAGCAGCAGCCTCCTTCCGCGGCCTATGCAACAATGGATTGCGATTCGTCTCCCTCGTCGACGCGATCGCACCCCCATCGAGGGATGCAGCAGGTACCGCAGCGGTATCACCAGGTGCCCCAACAGGCTGTTAACCTAAACCACGGTCCGGGATCATTGCCGTATACGCTGACGGCTCACCCGGTTATGCACCAGTCGAAACAGAATCAAAGCGTGCAGGTGGTACCCCAGTGTCTGGATTCTTGAATTCTTCTTGTATCCACTGTTAATATTATTGTTGATAGTTTTTCCCCGACTCCATTTCTGTTGCGATTGAGATGAATTTAGGAATTTTGACCTACCGACGGGGTGTAGAATATATTGTGATCCTTTATGATGCTAGTTTCAGTGTGGGTTTCGGGAAAATCGGTCGTGTTACGAAGAAGACTATGCTGCGTCTGTTGATTTCGGTTGTGTTCGTTTACATCGAAAGAAGACGGTCCTGCAGCTACACGTATTTTTTTTAGTGGATGTTGTTGGGAATCCGTGTAAGACGTATCCGAAGTCAACAGAATCCTGCCCTCAGAGAAACAGCTGTGATATGGGGTTTTAGCTTGCGTTGGCCTCAATCCAAGCTCTAAAACCCTTTTATTGTCAAAAAAAATCTTTTTAATTTTGACACTTACGGCCAAGAACTTCAAATGGTCGTTTAATCCTTATTAGTCTTTTTTATGTGCGTTGATGAACAAATTAATCGTAGTTTTATGTGATTTCATTAATGTTTTGTTATAGAATTGTACTCAAAACTGAGCTCTTTCTCAAGCTGAAAACCTCATATAACAGAGCAGTGATGTTGTTAAATCTCCGAGATTTAGGAGCATTAGATCGATTTGTATATTATGCAATTGAAAAAAGCGTGCAAATAATGTGATTCTTAAAATTGTTAGTGCGGATTAAATGGAAGATCACCATCATGTTCCTTTGTAGAGGAGCTGTTAGTCATTTTAAGTAAAATCTATGAGTACATGATGTTAAAGGGTGAAAGTGGTTTTCAATGTTTCCTTTGAAGCTCCTATAGGTTAAAAGATATTTAGTTCAATTTTAGGGCAACACTACTGAAGAATACACATGAATTAAGTTCTCAGTTGAAGCAGGAAGTCTACAGATTGGTAGATGTTGTGGGATATACACTATTAAGTGGCCCAAATTTGATTCTCTCCATAGAAATCTTAAAAACTGTTAAAACATAGATTCGGTTAAGTAGAAAGGTGTGCATTTAAGAAAGGAGTATTTTATCTTTATACTATAAAAAAAAACTCCCTATTAGTGCTGGAGACATCTGAAAAAAAAACGAAAATTGCCATTAGTATTAGCAGATTTGATATTTTTTACTTTTCGGGAATAAAAATTAATCGTTATTACAAAAACAGTAATCTAGGGGGATCCTTTTCTACTTGATGTAAGGTCGGTTTATTTACATTGTTTTAATTTGGTTAATTTTAAAAATAGCAAATTTGGTTTACTTGTATTATTGAAGAGAAGCGATTGCGTACCATTTTTTAGATTTAGCACCCTTCGTTCCAATCATGAAACATGATGTGTAGAATAGTTATTTACCTAATAAATGCGGAAAGTCATATTTAGCCGCACGTCGATTGCAGTTGTCAACAATCGAGTACGATAAAGACGCTTTGGCATGTGTTAAGTACAATGTTTTCCTACGAGAGCTTGTGTTTTAATTTCTTTATCTTCTCGAAATTCAATTAAATATTAGCTTAGGGTAGTTTTCGCACGTACCCGTGCGGTAAGAAGTTTTACTCCACGCATGTCAATGAGAGTATATGTCCCAATTCTAGTTTGAAATTAAAAATATTAATTTAATATCGACATAAAATTTTTCAAACAACATTTTGCACTGTCCCGTGTCATTCAAATTTGGTGTATGCGGGGCGTCCGGCTTCTTGTGGACCCTACTGAACTGAATATTAACCCAACCAAGTTGTAACGTAGCTTTATTTTTTAAATAAGTTTCTTATGACATTGTTTTCGTTTCTACAAGAAATTATCAACATTTTTCAAAAAGACATTAGCTTCCTGATATGTTGGACGAAATACGCCAACTCTTTTCTTCCTTACCCACGCATCAAAATCGGCAATTACAACACGCTGCATCGTGCTTGTATTTTCCAATGGCGTGCATACTTAAAGGTATTCTAAGACAATTATATCATCATATATTATTAAATAGGTGGTTTGTTCTCTGTGAGAAATGGTTTAAGTTTCAAAATTTTAGCGTTTACGCTGAAAGTGGAACATAATTTACTTTTGGTCTTAAAAAAAGAAAAATGTCTCCCGTGCTTTAGAGCCCTTATACATTTATGTTATAAAATATGCTGCTATGATTTTGCTTCCGACTTTTGACGCGAATTAATTTTCATTAAAAACTACTCTACACAGCTCTCTCTATATGTACATGTATTTATGTACCGGGTTTTTCGTAAACGTGAGGCACAAATTGAAGGCGATATTAGATATATAGAAGATTGAATTTTAAACCATTTTCGTAGGTTTTAAAAATTTTAGCACATTTATTTTAATTTTTTGACTTCAGTTAAGCTGCTTTAGATATCTGCAAGAGTTTGCAACTCGAAAATGAAATCACAGACGAAAAAATGTCAAGGTGCAGCTTCCATAGACTAACCCCCGGGCAATTTATTTGTTATTAAACGGTGAGAGGTAGAGTTAAATTGACCAACTTTTAAAAAGAAGAATAAAAAACCTATATGCTTTTATGATCTTTGACACCCTATAATTTGGAAGTGAGGTGATTGCGGACACACGTTTATAGGAACTTTCTTATTTTGACTCGAGAAATATCACCTTAAATTTGCGCTGTATGTTTAGGGAAAATCCTGTATATTTCTAGAGTAGCAGAATACGTAGGTGAACATCCATTTTATCCCACTTTTTAATTTATTGTTGATCGATAATGTAGACGATTGTTGTGTAAAATTGTCCCCAGTATCGATTGGTTATTTAATTTTGTAAAAGTGAAACGATCCAATCGTGATATCGGTAACAATATTCCCAATCACTGAAAAATCGTTTTGCTTGTTTAGATTAATTTCTTGTTGGCACCCCCGCAATGGGTCACCGACAAGTGATAATTAGGCAAATCACTACATTGGTAAGTTGGCAGATTTTTAAGATCTAATTTAACGGATAGTTTGTAATTGTAATATAATGAAACCAGGTATTCTATACATGTTTGCCTATACTTTTCAATATCGACTACAATTTATTTGAAGTTGCCCATCTTTTACGCGTCTCGATTGTTCACGAAGTCATCGGTTCTTCGGCCTTTAAATTATCATCTAACGAATAAATAGTTTGACCAGAAATCTAGGCAACTTCAAAATAATTGGCTCTGGTTTTCGTGCTCGTTATTTTTCTAATGCGTTTCAAAGAAACCAAGATATTTTGATACATTTTACAAAAAGGCCAATACACATAATAAGCAGACAGTATTAAGTTGTACCTAACCAACAGGATCATACACCCACACAGAAATACCTCAGTTTTGCTGTTCAAAGTTACAGAAGATGTAAATAGTATTGCTGAAATTTTACGATGAATAACCAGGGCCAAACTCTACCACTAGAGGACAATGTGTTCAACTAAAATTTCGTGTATGCTGTTTTAGTTCGGCTTTGATATCCAGCAACTGTTCTCTTTTGCTCGAAAAATGAAAATTATAGATCCTTCATACGTCTTCCAATTTAATTACACAATGAAAATCACATTTTCCCCAGTAAAACGTCACATTCAATCCCGAACTAAAGCGCCTGCACAACAATAATCTAATCTAGAATTTACTTACCAATTTTAAGTCCAGATTACTCCCTAATAAGTTTAAACGCAACTGTAAAAGTGAACATTTTTTTTTGTAAATAATTGACTCCTCGATATTCTAATTTGTTATTTATAAATCCACGTTAATTTATTTTTTCCTTTGCTTCGTAATAATATGCAATCGTTTTCGTTCTAAGATGAGGTTTTCGAGAATGCCACGATGAAGAGTTCGTATAGTTAGTTAATACGATAGTGTAAATTTTGCATAAGCCATCATCTATAAATTCCTACTTGCTCTTAAATAAATTTACAAACCAACATTGTTGTCTTATATCAAACCAGTACCTCGTTCATAGAGGTGGTACGTACTTATCGACACATTCTCTTTCTAATCTCATTTCGAATCCTCTAAAGTACGAATAATAAAAAAGTTTCTGGAAACAGCGACGTATTACAAAACAAATTGGGATGTTAAACAACCTTAACACCGGAATATCATCATCCTTTATATTGATGAAGAGGACGTTTATATTATTGCACATAAAATATCGATTATCATTCATTTGTAACAAAAAAAAAAACACAAAAGAATTGCATAACATTATTATATTGAAATAATTGTAAAACATTACACTACGTATATCTAACATTTTTACAACTATACACCCTGTATTTCAGTATAATTGATTAAGGATCATGAAGTGTTTTTCAAATCTAAACCAGAAGAAAATAATCAAATTGTAAAAGGGGGCCCTTAATTTTTGATGTCCTCCTTTCAATCAAAGAAGAGGTCTCTTGAAGAGAAGATTTTATACAGTTCATAATCATGGAAATCAGTCAAAACAGGGATTTAACACAGAACAATGGTTCTAGTCACATCATACATCATACACTTCCTATAATACATCATTATCACTACTAACATAAACTCATTGCAACGATACGAATATCTGTGAAACCAATTAATGCGTTTTTAAGCACTGCGTTCCTCTTAAAACTGGTCTCTTATCAACCAAATTCCGTAGTTTATGAACGTGAAAACTAAATATGACTGTGAAAACCTTCCAAAAATTTCATTTGAAGGTTGAGAAACTTTTACGGCTCGAAATTTTTTTAATAATATAACTTTATAATTAAAACAGCATCCTGACTCTTGGAAATAACAAAAAATTGTTTGTTGCTAATACATTGTTGTAAGTAGGCATGTTTACAACATGTATGCAACCCATATTAGGTTTTTTAAAGTGCGTACATACATACAACAAAACATATAGCGGAATTTTTTTCAACAATTATGCAAACAGAAGATCGAACGAATAGAAAATCAATTGCTACTGTGTTACAGCGATCGGTTTTGATGTGCAAACGAGTGGTGTTTGGAGCGTTTTTAATGGTGAAATGCCTAAAGTCGATGAGACGCCTTGATGTCATAATGTTTAAATAAATTGGTGTTGCGCAGTGTCGTTCCTTCCCTGGGCATATATTGTTAAATGTATTAGTTATTTAAAGGTCCTTCACATAAAGCTCAAACCAGAGAGGCAAATTCCCCTTCAAAAACTGACCAAACGTTTTAAAAGATTTTTTTTGTGCTGTCACCTTCTCTACCTGAATCATTACTTGTTGTGCATTCTTTCTCTTATTTCTCTTTTTTTGTGCCTCCTCTTCATTCTTCTCTTTGATCGTAAGTTTGAAGGTAAAAACATCTGTTGTATCCAGTAAATTCATCTGGGACTGCTTTAAATGATTTGTTATGGCAATTTCTCTTCTCATGAGAGTGGAATTACTATTAGACAAGTTAAGTTGTTTAGCTGTAGATCGCCTTGCATGCCACATATTAACGTTAACCGTGCCAGTAAACACTAATTTTTTTGTGTTGCTTTTATTTGTGGGACCGTTTTTTTCGGTTGTTTCATCGAATACCTGAGTGAGGGGAATTAAAAGAAATTCTTTTAGAGTCATTGTTGTGAATTCCACTACAAATTGAAACCGATCATTCGAAGATTTATTAATGAACGAATATTGGCGTAAAATTATCTCATAAAAATCTTCTCCATCTGTTTGGATTTGTTTATTTAAATTCGGCAATTGTTGTGTCAATAAGTTAAACAAAATGTTTTCTCTACTAGCGCAAATGGTTTTTCCCAGTTTACACAGAAGAATAAATTTTTCAAGGGTTGGCATTGTAGTGCTTCCAGCGGTGTTCCTGCAGTGCTCGAAGGGGTCTTGAATACATATACAATTATTCACTTTCAAGGCAAATTTGTCATTTTTTTCTGTTGCTAAAAACGTTTTATAGCCGCTGTAAATAGGAGGAAGCGATTGGGGCTCCGCAAAATAAGTCGTTGGCAAAGATTTCCCCAAATATGGACATATAATGTTTGTTTGATACGAAAATTGCGAATAAAAATCAAAAAATCCTTCCAGAACCTCTAAAATACTCCTCCAAGAGAGACATTCGCTAACGAAATTATAGTTAGGTACAAATTGTCCGTTCCAATTAAAGTTACCACATTGGTATTGTCGGCACTGAGTCTCTTGTAACGATAAGACACTAGGGAAATTATAAGGTTCTTGCTGTAGAAAGAAAATAAACATCATGGTCAATGAGTAGTTACTAAACAGATGAGTTGGACCGGTTATTTTGTGACATTTTGCCCAGTACTTCAATATTATCATTACCTGCTTCACTTTCAAATCTATACTCATGTAATAGTGAATCAGCTTGCTATTGCACACCGCTAATATATTATTGATGTTTATGTCGCACTTAATTTGAGTCTCTTTATGAATACATTTAATCAAGGGAACTTTTGCAGTCGTAATTATAAAGCAATTAGCGAATTTGCCTGATTTTACTAACTCCCGTTTGATGGTAGTAAGATAATCAAGTTCTTTGCTTTCAATTTGTTTCACCTGAGAAAAAAACACGTCAACGTCGCTGCTAGTGAAAGAAAGACCTGTTAGGGTTGACCCGAACGGGTGAACTTGCATGTTTGCAAAGCTGCCCGATAAGAAATTATAAAGGTCTTGGCAAATAAGATTGTATTTTTTGAAGTATTCTCTAAGGTTTGGTTGCAGTTTCTGAGCCATACACAAGAACTCTTCGTCGAAATTATTCAAAGATTTTAGTTCTGCTATAATGTCTTGGTAAATCTTCTCGGTTTTTTCGAAGTCATTGGTAGATACTGTTAAGAAAAGTGAATAATAATGAACGGACGAAAGAAATTTGGGTAAAGGCATTACCTCTGGAGGTTGATTTTCGTTTCACAATTAACCGATGGCCATGTAGGATATGGGCATTTTTTAGCATTACTTTTACAACCGCAGATGACTCTGTAAAGTCCAGTAATAAATAATCATGCCCAAAATGTGCCCAAATTACATTTCCAAATTGGGAGAAATATTTCACCAAACTGCTTTCCTTAGTATTTGGTGGATAACCTGAAATAGAATGAAGAGTGAATGAAATATTTTTAGATATGTATTGCATTTTAACAATAACAACAATAATAATAATAAAACGCCGGTGGTTTTATAAGCAACTGTCCGATGGATAACTAGAAATTTTCTCACCATTACAGGAGATATCTGAAAATTACTATGATCTAACATTTCTAATGAATTAATGCATTTCTCACTGAAAAATTCTGTTTGTTTTCTCCCTAAGTGATCCCTAATGTGCCTGTTCTAACTACAGTTAACTTATCCATGGTATTATATTCTATATCATTAATCATTACAAAAATTCACAGTTTTGATATGAAAAATTAGGTCTTGTAAATCAACAGAATATTCTCAAATTTAGAAACATGACTAATAAATTTATTAGAACTTCCAAAAAAAATCAAAAACAAACATCACAAATAAAACTTACCTCTCACATAAATACCACTTGTCTCATTGCAATGGGTTCTGTTTTCCTCTTTTGATTCTTGAGCTTTCTCATTCTTTAAATGATCTTGTTGCTTCTTATGGACTTCATATAACTTTCTATTTGAAAACTGCATTTTACATGCAGGACAAAAATATATTTGACTGGGCTTATTGAGAACTCCATGCTGCTTTTTTGCTAAATTCATCTTAACAATTCACAATAAAGCCCTTCCTTCGATATCTCTCACTTTAAAGAAATATCTTGAACTGACACTTCCAAGTGACTGCCAAAACTCAAAATATCTTCATCAGCTTATTTAAAAACTTTGATAGTTTCAATAAGTGTCAATTCTCAATTATTGATGTAAATGCATGTCTCAAAATTTCTTCTTGTATCACTGGCGACTGAGTTATGTGGTGTAAAATTTTGGCAAAATTAATGTAGGGTTGCTGCGTTCGTGAGTCAATTGGGCTGCAACTTATTCTTTGAATATCTTAATTGTTTAATTTAGAAATAAGCTGTTTGTGATCTAAGATATCAAATATTTTTAAACAGTTTACGTATTTAAAGATTCAAAGTTCACCCTTGGGCTTGTTTTAGATTTGCTGATTCACCATTCCATCAGACACGACAGTCTTGATTTTTTACACCTACAATTACACAACCAATATATAAAAAAAATAACTGATAAGTTCTTAATTAAATTCAAATTTAAAATCAAATTTTTACTTTTACCTAGGAAATGAAAGATTATTGAATGTGTTTTATCATTCTACTAAACTTGTGTTGAGAAAAGACATCTAGAATGCTTCATTTGTTTTGTTCTCTATTTCCTATAGTTACGGAGACTTCCTGTATATGTATATAAGTCAAAATTCAATCATTCTGTAGATACATTACAGAATATTTCATATTATGTTTCAACACCTTTATGTTATGTTGATTTTACAATACGTTGATCACAATCGGGGCTCACAACTTATGAAATTTTTCTAGGTAAATGGGATTTCTGTATGAAATGTGTAGAAGATAGAGAAGATACTTACATACTTATTTCACCGCTTATACATAAATTATGGTAGTAAAAGTTTAAAAAAATATTTGTCAATCGCTTTGCCCTTTAGTAGATTTATTTGAAAAGAATTCCAATCCTTTTTTATTAATTTGAATTTCTGTTAATATTTACATGTTGACCTTGAAGAACTAACCTCAACTTCTCCTTTGACTGTTATTGACAATGTCCAAGTCGGCCTGGTAGTGTTTACGTTTTCCGAACTTCGACTATGCTCGGGATGTGGAGTAAATTTACGTCACTTATAAATATATATATTACGGTACGCAATAAACTTATAAATCTTATGACTAAATTTATGATTGTCGAGTATGTTCACCGAGTGATTGTGAGGAGCCGAAGATTCGTTCTCACAGTGTTGTCCAGTAGAGTCGAGAATGCAAGAGGGTGCGTCTTTTTTTTTTTTTGGGGGGGGGGGGACGCGACCCCGGGGATAAAAAATCTTGGCGGAAGACGATACTGGTGCCCATACAACCAGCCTGTGTGGGGTTTTCACCCACTAAAAAACTCTGTAATTTCAGAGAATATCGAGTGACTTTCGAAAATTCCCAATCGCGCTTTTTGGGTCGGTTTTGTTATGGGTCGTTTAATAATCAGAGTCAAACAGTACCTCCGCTCTTTGCTTTGTAATCATAATTAAGCCCTTTGCGTACATTTTACGGGAATTCCATGTTATTCCCGAGGACTTTGGCTTTTGTTGACCCGTCGACTAGGGTTTTATTGTCCTGTTGTGGACAAATGGGAAAGATGGCTCTCGGACCATTCGTCGAAATTCTGAAGAGGACAAACATTGTCATCCTCTGCGAAAAAAAAAATAGAGAAAAAGTTGATTTCCGAGTGAGCGATATCCGTATGAAATTTCAAAAATCTTTAGGGGTTCAATTCACGAAAAATATGTATTTTGCATGAGACGTCATGAAACGTAGTCAAAGTAGCTTAAGAAAGTAAGGCCAGCTTCAGAAAATAAAACCGTCGACAGATGGACCAGCCTCTTTGAAACAACAACAAACGCTTTACAAGGTAATCCAATCGACTATTCTCCATGCTGTTCCTATTTGGGAAAGTATAGTGAAAGTTAGAACGTACGCGCAGATGTTTTAATGCATCCAAAAGAAAGCCCTAATGCAGGTCCTTTGTGCGTATCGCACGATAATTCTAGAGACAACCCGAGTTTTGCTAGGAACTCCACTAATTAATTTTCTTCTGGAAGAAGGCACCATACTCAGTGCTCTCCTTCGAATCACGGAAGCAAAGAGGCGGGAGGCCAGCGAACGATCATCCAGAAACGGCAAACACGATGGACACGACTAGCAGACAAAGAGCAGTGGACCAAGCGACTGATCCCTGACCTAGACATACGGACATCGTGAAATTATAGGAGCTTGAACTCGTGTCTATCTTAAGCGTTCATCGGACGTGATAACTTCAAGAGCTACACCCGCAGAATAAGGAAAACGAGCCCGGCTTGGAGGAACTGCGGAGTTGTCGATGCCGCATACCACTGTATTTTTTCATAAACCATCGTGCTGAAAGAATATATGAACAACCTAACTCTAACATCTCTCATCAATGATGGTATGTTACAAGCCCAATCAAAGTGGGACTACTGCAGTAATTCCATTTCTGCGACGATTAACGAAGAGGAGCGAATTAAGAGGGTCCCGCAAGAGGGGTAATAACTCTGAGCCTAGAAAAAACGAACGCCGAATACCCAAGCCCCTCAACACTGATATTTTATGCCCCAGGGACAGTTTCGGGTCGTGGCAGGCTGCAGGTAAAGAAGACCCGGTTTTTTCGGCGGATAGGCGCTCCGGTGAATCGTTCATTTTCCGATCACCAAAACATAAGACCGGATGTTTTTAGAAGGTTTTCCTCGCAACAAAAATAAAGGAAAAAACGTTGTGCTTTTTTCATTTCAGTTTGCATTCATTCATGCTGCATTAAAATAATAATTAATTTTCAGTGCAGGAGAGATATGCAGAGAACAATGTGAATGGAAAAATACGTGTTTCCGACTCATTTCTAACATATTGGAGTCCTAGGCATTGACAGAAGTTTTATTCTGATAAAATTTCTACCAATGTTACTTTTTTTATTAAATAATTTACTTGTTAGTGGAATACTTGATTTTTAGTATAGAAAAAGTCATGAGTGTAATTCTCATTACAATATTGGTGTGGTGGGTCTGCATATAAATATTTTAACCCGAACAAGCAAAACAAGCCGAGCGCTCCGGAATAACTCAAACATAAATTCGGCTTAATCAGCGCGTTCGATGTATTCGCCTACTCGCATATCCTATTTGTTGTTACACATTAATGCGCGATTTTTTAATCGGTGTTTAAATTGTGACAAATTATAATAAAATAAAATCAGGCATCATCATGCTTTTTGTTTCATTGTAAGGCACTCTTTAAGTCGCCATCGATGAGCGAACAGGGATACTTTTGACAAATATCCTTGGGGTCGATACTTAATTGAATATATTTTATATTTTTCTAAATCTCAATTAATTTTCTTTAAAAAAAACACAGCCAAAAAACCAAAAAAAAAAAATTTAATTTGTTTTCTGAAGCGTAAGTACACACGAAACGTGCGGCTCGGCCGTATGAGTCACAACAGGCCCATACTAATAGTGCGACCGGCATTTTTCATTTTCCGACTCGTTTGTGCTGTTTGTTCAAGTCAAAATGTTCAAATTCGGACCCATCTTAACATTTTTTTATTACCTTTTTGCTATTAAGTGTTTGCGATTAATGTTTATATTTTCCCTTTCCTTGATCATCGTTCTGTCCACCTCATTGGCATACTGATACCAGGTACTCGTAAACGCTCTTCTATCGAGATTTTAAAGTTATTTTGAGATAGAGTACTTCTACGATTCTTCTTTCAGCAGGCTGAGGATTTAATACCTAGTTACTTACGGCCGCTTCGTGTTTATTTTCGAAAGCGTATTTTGATCGAGAATCGTTTCTTTCCCTTAGGAATTAAAATTTAATTATCAGTGTAATTACTCTGAAAGGGGTCGACCGTCCTGGGTGCAGTTACCAGTGGACTGTTTATTTAATTGGTAGAGTTCAATGGAAAACAACACCTTTAATTAGTGTTAATATCTTAGTCCCGTAGCAACGCTGAGATATTAACATTAATCGACACTGAAGTACTAACGCGTGAACACGGCTACGCGAAATCGACAATGCTAGAATTGCAACTCGCCTTAACAAGTATTGGTCATCTTAATTGTTTAAAACAAACTTAATATGAGATAGTTAAAATGGAATATTTTTAATTGATAAATATTTTACAATTATGCAGAACAACACGAAGAGCGAGTTAAAAAAAACGTGCACTATTGAAGAATTTGAAATAATATGATGTGAATAAACAAGCATTTCGTTCGAAGCAACCAACGTAAAAAAGGGAAAAAAATTGCCGCGCCATCCGTGTCAGACAAAATTTTGGCGCATGGTTGTTTACTGCAGACCAAGGGACAGCAGTGCAAAGATGCCGGGAGCGGAAGCTTGACTGAAATAGATCTAAAATGGGTGTATTGCTCCACAACATGCTCTCCAGCTGTTGAAGACTTTGGCTTCGACACCACAATGAATTTAAGTTAGGGCGCTGCTTTGGGAAAGTACGTAAGTAAGGCAGGGGTGGTGGAGAGAGGGGGGACAAGAATTCACTAAATCGCTCACGAGGTTTGTGGTTGGGCAGAGCATGTATCTTGTTAATGGACCAAATTAAGCAGGAGTTATTTTCTTTTTAAGCACTATCCGTAGCCCAGTCATACCCGAAAAACGCATTCGAATGTGCATGTAAGCGCGTAATTTGCGTCCTTCAAAATGACGTAGAACTACACCCATTCTCAGATTAAGGCGTACTGTTTTCGAGTCAACGACGTTAGCCGACCGTTGACGATAGAAGGGGAAATGATAGTCTGTCTCCCTCGCACTTACATATCAATCGCATAATTGCCTCTTGCTTGCATTCACTAAAACTCCATGTCCGTAGTAACAAAATGGACACTCTATATATGTAGGTGTTTTTAGCTTAAAGACATGAAAAATAAATTTGTTAACAGTTGAAACGGATTCGCATTTTATTGTTATAAGTCAGTACTTGTTGAATTTATTGGAGCCAAACTAACGGCCCTCTTGCCATCAAAATATAGCCTTAAAGCAAATATTAATGTTTGTCATAATATACGGGGGATAATATGTCAAATCTTGCTTTCTTTGGCAAGGTGCGACCTGGTTACGGCCGATACCGTCAAAACCATTGTCAACATAAATCCTCATCAGTGAGTTTTTCGTCTGTGCATACTTGCTAGACACCGAGAACATCCCCCTTATCGAGAATTTTTGCAATGTTATTATGCACCAGTCCTTCGAGAAAAATATGAAAATACCCTTTTATACGGTAATAGGGCCGATGCTTCGCAAATACAAGCTGACCATTAATCATGTTTGTGTTCATCCCTTACTAACTTTCGCCCCAATTTACGTTGGAGTGTTAGGTGTTTTAGGAGTGGTAATTTTTTATGTTGCACATATTATAGAAGTTTCGTGCGAGTTGTTACTTTCAGGTATTGAGCGCTTTCGACATCTATAGGATAGTAAAATATGGTTCAGTTTTACCGAGCTACATGTGGAAGGGAGGCCCGAGTAAGGAAAAATTTACAACTTCGGAGGCAGAGAGAAATTGCAAGCTTGTGTCCTTAGTTCTATCTGTGGAATATTACCTTCTTCTACTCCTAGGCTTTTTCACAGTGAGTTCGAAATTGCCGGTGGAGTCACAATAGTAATTTACCAATATTATTTCCTTAGAACAGCTCCATCTTTTACATGCCATTTCTAGTGCTATATCCCTTAATCATTTTTCTGGACATCATAGTGTTCATCACAAGTATGTTTGTGGATGGCTTCAATTTGCCAAAAAAGGCGTTGATAATGACTATGTTTATGATCTATAACTGGTCATCTGCAGCTTGTACTTTTGCCAGGTCGATGTCGTGTTGTGGTTTGTAAATTCTAGTGGAGGTACTTAATAAAAAAAACAACAATCAGGCAACAATTCCTCTCGTTCCTTCTCCGGCACCCTTTAACCATTAATTGCAATCAATTATGTTGGCTGAAACGAGGAGAACCGAGTAAAAAGCAACAGTTTTTATTTTACTGTAAGGTTATATTTTTTGTGTGGTAGTACGCACCTTCCTGACCCTTCTGCTAAGTGCTATGCGGTACTGATGGTGCGCCCGTAGCGAGACTGAGATTTCATATCGGAGGCTGCATCCAAATTTGGAATACTCTGATGGTGTACAAAAGAGAATGAATAACGGTTTAAAATCGTGGAAGAATGTGGTTAACAAAAATAAACGGCTTTATCTTGGGGAACTTTTGGTCTAAAGTTGCGCTTCCCTTGGGAAACATAAAGGAACTTTTTAGTTTTTATTGCTGGTTTCCGAAAATTTCTAAATGTTTCCGATTGTTTTCATAAGAAATGGTGACTTTTTCTCCTTATTCTCAATTTACGTTTCGACCTGTAAGCCTGAAAATAAAAACAGAAATACAAGGAAACGAAAATATAAGTTGCCACTTCTTGTGGTCGTCTTAATGGAAACGATTGAGGAAGCTACAATTCGAATTGATAGAATAAAAAATAGCGTCTTGTAGGCATAAAGCTATGCAATGTGATAATATAACTGAGGTCAGTGTCCGATCGGGTATAGTTTTATATAACTCTGTGCCTAATAGGAATATCTGATTCGATTATTTGCACTGTTATGATTCCTGGGGTAATGGGGCGTTTCAATGGCAAGAAATGAACTTGGCGAAGAAATGTGTAGGAGTGTCGATTCATAGTACAATAAAGTTGTACTTGAAGGTTCGGTTAAAACTGACAAAATAGACGGAAACGGGTTTAGATGGAGGTGAAATAGTATCCCAGAATGCGAAAATAGAAATTTGGAGGCTGTTCCATAATTGACTCATTAGTTTACACATTACCTGTTCTTGGGAATTTAGAAGTCATATATTACTCGTTCTTATATTTACGTGTAGCATTCTTCGTTCCAATTTTCCGAAAAAGAACTAAAAATTGAAACAACAAATTTATTTGTGTCATATAAACATTTATTTATTTCGTTAATTATCAACAATTATCCAATATTTCCATCAACCAACAGAAAATATACAATTATTACACATTTTTCAGATGTTTTGATAAAAAGTTAAATAAATTTAAATGTGTTATCTGCTAATCAATAGAAATACGCCGTTTTAAGGCGTTGAGAGTTAGACACATACTTTGATAATAATTGTATAAGTGAATAATTTGATTTAGATAGTGAGGAGTCCTTACACTAATTTTTATGAATAGTTAATTTACATGTGCACATTTTTTGTGAAATATGTCGTGCTTAGATGTAAAGGTAGACTATCTGCTCACGGTATAAAATTATAAAATGAGAGGACAATAATTATTTTCGTTGTATAGGTAGTATATCTACTTACTTAATGCAATTTATTATATCACATGTATTGAATGAAACCGATACTTAAGGTCCTATACTGTATAGATATGTTAATAATATACACGAGGCGTTCTAATAGCATACAGGTTGTTCCGAATTGAAATTACAAGTTAACCACATATTCTACAACGAGAAATCATACTTGTTTGCACATCCAAATTCGAAAAATGATTCAGAAGAAAAAGTAGTGGTGTCCTAATTTCTTCTTAAAAAATATACGATGATGTAAAAATTGTTTTTTTTTTAATGTTAAAACGCATTTTCTCCATGGCAGTTAATGCGTGCAAATTCAAGTATCTTCAACCACAAGTGTTTTTCTTTAATCGAACTTTGACACCTTTTATTTGAGTAACAACGAGTTTTTTCAATATTATACAGGAAATTAGTATTAATTTTTGGTACTAGAGTACTAGGACTACCTAAAATATGTCGCAAATTCAATTTGGAATCTCTTCTATACAGGGTGGTTCAATTGTCATGATCGCGTGTAGTTACTTTTTAAATCCTTACAGCTAGAAAATAGATTAAATGAGATAAAAGATTATAAATTTAGGCCAGGTTTAGTTTAAACTCTTTATGCGGATGAGCTGCATAGTTATGTAGATAAATTATATGTCGAATTTGACCTTCCATTAAACGTACTCTATAATACCGTTTTAAACTAAGATTCAAAAACGGAATTGCCTAATTCTATGTAGTTTATCGTTTATTAATAAATTTCGTTAATTGCAGTGTTTTCAAAAAATTAACAAAAATTGAACTGGACCCCCCTGTATTTATAAACACTTAAATATAAATGTCTTATAATACGCTATTTCGCTGTTATCAATTGATCACAAAATGTGTATACTCTTAATGTTGTAGAGGGCTTCTCAGCCTTTATTACTGCAATTTCATAGAAGAGTTGTTAGTTGGAACAATTTTTATATGTATAAAAAGACGTAGCTAATAATATTTAACACTTGCTATAAAAAAGTAGAGTCTGCTTTGGTGGTAAGAAGACAATTTAGATTGGCAGCGAAAGTGTTAAGAAAATTTCTGTATTAACCCCAATGATTTTCTTAATTTTCTCAGAAGATAATTTTTGCAGGCTGAAGTTACCTGAATAAATTTTTCTTTAACGTAAAACGTAAAATTTTTAGACTTTTTGCCTGAAAAAGACCTATGCAATGTATATTGAGTTTAAAGAATTCTCAGAAACTTTGTAAGAGGAAGGTTGTCTTGACCGACTAATTAGGTCTTAGACTGGAGAATCTTGGGTTGTGGCTCCTGGACAGTAAGAAGAAAAAATTTTAAGCTTTTAACGATTTTTATCATTTTTTATCAAAAGTACGAAATTACGCTTATGGGAAAAAGTTTATTTTTCTGGCATAATATGAACTAACCTTAAAAGAAGTTTGTTGAGATTTTTGCCAAAAAATTGTTTCTGTAATGTTAATCAATCTGATGTAACACTAAATAACGTTTTCCGAATTTATCTCTTGAAAAGTTTTCTGTAAAATAAAGAAGAATTGTTTAGCAGAGGCGGAAAGTTTTATTGGTAAAAATCTCTTCCCTGGTCTTCTGGGATAGAGTCACGGAGTCATAAAGCATAGAAACCCCCGATTTTCAAAAACCAGACAACAACTATAAGTTTTTAACTTACTATGATAAGTATCATAAACCTAAAATATGGGGGTATGGAAAGAATAGTCCAAGACCGCAACTATTTCTTGCAGTTAAATTAAAATATAGTATTCTGTTTTTATTTTTTTAAATATTAGATGACAACATTGCAGAAAATAATCAGGATATATTTTTGTACTTCTCAAGTTATGGTCCTTCTCTTTTGATTTTTATTAATGAGTGTATTTACAAGCTTAAAGTCTAATAACATGAAAAGTTTCGTGCGGATGAACATAAATGCAAGGAAAAGTTCTCGGCCTGTCTGCAAAAAGAATCGAGCGTTCAGCCAGAAACGGAAAGAGGATGTTGGGCAATCCGGCGGCACGTGTTTTTACTTATTGGCTTCATCAGGCATGTGTGTGTCCCTTCTTTGTGAAAACGCGTGTGGCCGGATAGCCTAACATCCTTTTTTCATTTCTGCTCGAACGTTCGATTTCTTTCTGGAACGCTCTGCGAACTTTCCCTTACAATTAAAGTCTAATATAAAATTTAACCGCGTACGGTAATTCACCTATCACATAACACTAATATTAAAAAGCAGTCTTTGCCTGTCCATTAACCTGAACACTGTTCTGATTTTTCACCCAGGATATTCTATATCGGAAGGATTCGTCCTCTGGATTGACCTCGATGACCGCCAGGGACGTAACAGCCGAGGAGCTGGAAGGACGTACATGGTCTGAGGCGCTGCTAAACACGATCTTCAGCTTCTGGTTCTAAACCACATCTTAGCTTTAGGTCATATATACATATAAAACTTTATATTCAAACTCAAATTTAATTTGCATTTAAATTATCATTAGGGATCGGGAATTGCATTTGGAGGCTTAAGCTTCGAACGTCTCGAATTGCATTTTAATTATTCCCCGCATATCGTTTCAACCGTAAATTTAGTGCCTTTATCAGGTTTCATTTCTGTGGGATGTTTGGAAACTCCTACCCAACATCGGTCTAATATATGCGAGCGAGACAATTTCAAAATTCCCGTCCTACATCACTGTGTTTCGAACTAATAATATAAGCGTAACTGGAAATCAATCTTAATAATTGAGAAAAGCATCCGCTTACCGGATCGGCCAGAGTAGCTGATCCTTCCCACAAATAACGTTGAATCGTTGCAGGAATTTTCTGAGTTATGACCATGCTTCTTCAGCATGACGTTTTTGGGTCGACCGTCCATATTTGAACCCGACGCCGACGTATCCGGCAAACAGGGCGTCCTTAAATTTAAAAAAGGTTAAGGTTGTAATAAAAAAGGCCTTTTACGCGGTTTTCATCTGAAAAAAAGTAATTCGGGAAAAAAACATTATCAGTACTCTCGTGACGTGTACGCGTAGGCTCCCCTACATTATGAACCCTTTTTGGCCGATAGAAAAGGGTCAAGAAGGGAACAGTGAACTCACCTGCATTTAAATGCTGTAAGAAACGTTTGTCTAAACTTCCTGTTCATAAAGCAGTAAGTGATGGGATTTGAGCAGGACCCAACGTAGGCTAGGAGATGGACGAGAGATATCCCAGTTGAACCCATAAAGGCGTAGACTTCCTTGGGGTAATACAGGTGACACGTGTTCAAAATGTGCAAGGGTGTCCAACAAATGAAGAATTCTGCCACTATCACGAAAAGCATTCGAATTACCTGAAATAAAATTACGACTTTGTGCATTTTTCTAGAACAACTAATAAAGGTGTCAGTGATGCTTTAAACCTAAGGAAATCTCTTACTTTCCAGCAAGAAAGTGTCATTCCACGAGTCCTATGCATACAGGTTTTATTTGTAAAATAAAAGATAATAAAATGAATGCTAAACGTCCCTCAATTTCCTGCTTTTAGATATAACGCTATACATTTCGTAAGCTGATATTTATGGGACGTATTGAAATTTAAATTGCTTAGGATCGAAGTTTCCAAGAATGAATCCATATTTTTTGCCCTAACGAATGTTTTATGTTTCGCGTACGAATCTTAAGAATTTTCAGAGTTTTTGTCAGGAAACAGAATCAACGTTTAACTAACTTGAATTAACCACGTGGGGAGTTTTCGCAATTCTTTTTCCTGAGAGATTTCCGGTAACCTGAACGAAACAAGTCGTTTAGAATGTTTATCAAAAGTACAAAAGGAAGATTCCGTGTCCCAAAGCAATTTAAGTCGAAACGAGAATTGCTCTTAAATCAAACCATGCAATGCATAAACACCTTGATCGGGGATTTGAAACGCCTAAGAAATGAAAGGGGTATATTTTATAGAGTTTTTGATTATGAGGGGGCGTTCGGCCGTTACGTGATGTTGTGAATAAGACTTATAGGGGCGGAATTGCTGGTGAAATCTCTCTTCAAGTAAGTGGATGTTCGTGCATTAACTCATTGCGGTTTGCATGCAATGAGCTGTTCTCCTAGTAATTTTGGGCACCGAATAAATTTTTTTATTTAATTACATTTCGAAAATTTGCAAAATTTTCTACCTCTTCCTTCTATCGTTAAACTTAGGTTTTGTGGTTGGGATTTTATCGGGACAAAATACCTCTCAATTTCCCCCGCCATTATAAATATATCACTATAAATTTCATAAGCCGACATTTACCTATGGAGCTTATTGAAATTTAAATTGCTTTAGATCCTCGTATATTGTTTGCTTTAACAAATGTTTTACCTTATGCATCCAAGCAGAACGCAGTGTTTATGAAACTCCCGTTCAATAAGGGCAAAATTCAAAGTTGGAATAGAAGTTTAGGTAACAAAAACCCTTAAGCTCTTTAATTTAAGCCCACATTGCCTTCTACAGCAAGATTACATCAAGTGAACTTGAAGAAGTTTAGTTAGGCTCAACTTAAATGAACTTTAATGGAGTTGAATGATGAGGAAACTTATTCCAAATGCAAGCTTTATGCAAAATTTTCAGAAAACTCTTCACTTCTTGTTATATTCTCATTTGGTTAAGATGACCTAAAGGCAAAACTAAATAGTGTTTCAATGTAACATTTTATCTATGTTATTTGATGCATTTATTTATAACCGCGAAACATATAAATTCAGGGGCCTAAATCAACTTCGTGGTCTCTATGGACATAAATGTAAAATTGTTATATCGAAACGGATTCGTAAGTGATGCAATATCCGATCAGTGTTAATTTTCAAATTCAAACAAGGAGAAAATTTAAGGATTTTGAAAATCAACATTCGAATGTGAACATTCACGAGCTTCTGTGAAAGCACGTAATCTCCATGTTTTCTTCATAATCTGGAATGTTATTTTATGGTCTCAGGGAAGTGACCATAAAAAGTCGGTTATTACTGCTAGATTATCTCCTATAAGAGGACTTAGAAATCCACAAAAATGAATAAAGAGCAAACTCCCTAAGTTTCCTTCTTGGAAAGGGACATAATTGTATTAGCTTTTGCTGCAGTGTACAACTAAGGATTTCTTTATGTCCCTCAACAGGGTGTAGACGAACCAACTGTTTCCTCACCACCTCCATGTCCTAACGAAGAATTTTTGAGTGTCTCGAGTGAGAAAATTCACATACTTCAAAAAAATCTAAACAGATTTTCGGTAGTTGGAAAGTTGAATTATGCATCTCGTTTGCTCATTGCTCATGCCGCTCTGTTGCTGTAGGAGAATATTTGAATACTTGGATTCGAAGCAGAATTTTCAATATTTTTTAAGTTTATCTGGCTGCGGGGAAATAATTTGCCATATTGGACTAATGAATAGGAACAGCTTAGTGTTTTTGGCTAACCATAGTGGATTTTCAGGGGAGGAATTTTGACTGAAATTAGGAAAGGATATTCAGTGGGTTCACGCATTATGGAAATTATTGTCCAACTAATCTGGAAACACTTTGCAGGAAATATCGAGAACTTTTGACGAACCGAAATAATTGCGAATTTTTTGAAAATAACTTATCGGTATTTTTTATACCCTGGAACAGCACCATCAAAGCTGTCTTAAATTCTTTCAACACTATGGATGAGAATAATACGACAGAACATGAATATTACTATTTCGCTGCATAAACTATTTTGATTAATATGAATAAAGATTGCTTCATTATTCCACCGCAAAAAGACCTAATAAACTCCTCTAAAACCTCAATTCCATGCCAAGTTTTCAACTGGAATTACAACAAAAACATTTAACTGCGAAAGCTTTCCAACTATTCCTCTTTAACTTTCCATTTTCCATGAAGTTCCATCAGCAAAAGAAACAGATAAGTTCTCAAGCTTGCTCGGGCATTAAGGACCGAAATTTTATATTCTAGTTGCTGATATTATCGCATGGGGAATCGAGTTTTGAATCGAAAAAAATGGCGGTTATGTAAGAGTTTCAGGTGTTACAGCACGGTTGCATTATCTGACTTTTTATGTGTTACTAAAAGCTTTTAGCGATATAGAGATTAAACTGGTATTAAAACAGTTGCTTACCTTCCTTTTGGCCTCAATGCTTCTGTCGATGTAATTGGATCTTATCCCATGCCGGGCAAACGTATAAGTGGTTTCCTTCATAATGTAATTTTCCTTCACTTTGGGCACTTCTTCGGTTTGGTGGCAAGGCTCGGATATTGTCGTTGTGTCCATCACCTGATCGCAATAAGAATGAGCGCAATTACTAATTGATACTTGAAGATTCTACCGGGACTTGAATGAATTCCTTGAACATGCAATAATGGCCCCTTTTTCGATCGGAGAGTTCTCCAATGCCGGGAATCTGGCAATGCAAGCAACCTCTGGTCCCGCATTTATCTTGAGTGTTTCCATTTTCCGAGTACACGATCAGGTTTTTTGTTTTCACCATCTGATTGTTCAGGTTCGGGGAACTGTTAGATTTCTGAGATACTGAAAAAAACAACTGCAATTGCATGGGTAGCGGGGGACTAAAGGGGACACCCAAGCAAGAGGAATTGACAGCACTGTTTCCCGTTTACTGAAGCTTAAAAGCACGTACGTAGCTTTCTGTCCTTACCCAACTTTTGGCAAGAGCTATGCTCAATTTCTCTTTGCAGCCCTTTCCACAACTTTTCCATTATCATGAAATACGCGAGGCTCATGATGGATAAAGGAATCAGGAGCAAAATTACGTTCAGGAACAAGTTGTACATTTGCTCGCTGCTTTTTGACGGCCATGACTCCCTGCATTTGTGCCCTGGAAGCAGTGGAAATGTGACTGTTTTTAATCCAGAATTGAATGCAAATGGAAATCGTGTGGATGTGTTATTATTAGCAAATAGGACTAATATGCAGCCACCTGCGTTTTAATCCCGTTCCACAAATCAGCATCATCGGTTCAGAAACACGCATGATTTGAGTGTTTTAATTTACCTCGCTTCATTGTTTGCAAAGTAGATACAAGCAAAATAGGTCCGCTCCATCCTAAACTGGCAGTCCAAACGAAAGCTATCATTTTAGAGGCGTGACTTCTTGTCTGCCATCTCCTGGATTTAAGTGGTCTGCATATGGCGAAGTATCTTTCCAGAGAAATGGCCACTAAGGTCCATACGGACACTGACACAGATACAGCTGGAAATGGGAAAATATGTTAAGACAAACTCGCCCCATATTGGAGTCTAGTGCAAACACACGTCTGCTGTTTAAAGGCAATAAAGGTTATTAAATCCTCGACTTTATGAACCTTTAAGAGATTAAATAAGGATTTGGTCTGGTTTAATAACTCTGATTATTTCACACGTTCCGTTGGAAACCATCGCAGCTCAATTTGTTTTTAATTAACAAACTAGTTCAACAACGAAACCTTCTTTGCCTACTTTGTCTCTTTACAAAACCACGCAGCAGAATATTCGGTGCTTTTCACTCAACTGCGCCACTCAATTTGTCCCAAGTACAAATTTGAGCTTCATATCCGATGAATCAGTGTGTTGTGCAATTAAGGCGGAAAATAGCGCCATTCGTAAGAAAATAAACTAAGTGATTTTTGTACGTATTTCCAGTTAGGAAATGTATAGATCGTGACGAGTGCACTCCGTGGAAAGTACCATTGCGCAGACTTCAGCAATCACTCACTGCGTTTAGTGTTTTTTTTTTTTTAAATTGAACCAAATATCTCGCGAACTGCAAGAGATTTTGACACTCTTCCTGTCAACTTTCGTATGTCGCAAAGCTAGCCAAATCCACCCTGTAGGGTTATTTTGGAAAACGGCAATGAGTCTCAAATTTCCTTTTGCCTCTCACGTAAAATTAATATTCTGTGAATTACAGAAAGGCCATTGGAGAGGACTTGTGATTTATCTTTGTACAGGATGGTCCCTAAGGGCGTTCCAATATTTAAGGACCCGATCCTCTGGATTGTTCTAAAACGAAAATGTTGTAGAACCGTTAGTCCTCAAATGGGTCCCTACCGAGATACAGGGTGTTAAATATTAAGAAAAACAAGGCTTTTTTCGTCTTTTCAAAACGCCGCAAGATATTTTTATTGAAACTCGGCCTAAAGTACGTTGCCTTGCGGTTAAAGAATATTGCTGCAACCATGGACGTGCGTAGCGGTTACCACGGTAAGTCTTATAGAGAAATTGGGGTGCGCCACTGGTATTTTCCAAATCGGATACATTTTTAAAAACAAAAGATTGAAAATCCACTAAAAATATCTCTTTCGTTTTTTGATCGGATAAGTCGTTTATGAAAAAAAAATTCTGCCCCATTGAAAATTCGTACTGAAAATAATGGAAAACTTGTTGGAGAGATAAAGTTGACCATGCAAAACGAATTCGCGTTGCTTTTAATCGTGGTCCGCGATTTTAACTGTTTTTTATTAAACACCTTGTATCTTATCTAATTCCCTTACTTTCTCCGTTTAAATAAGGCTTTCGTCTTAGAACAATCCAGAGGATCAGCTCCGTAAATACCGGAACGCCCTTGGGGACCGCCCGGTATACGGCGATCTATATCTAATTGAGTTGTGTTCTTAAATTCCGCACCTTCGTGTCGCAAAAACTCCATTTTATAAATTGCTAGGAAATGAATTGTTGCTCGCCACATCTGCGGCAGAACTACAAAGGGCGTAATGAAGACGAATTGCGAGCGGAAAATTGCTCTACATGAGCGATACTTTCTAGGTATAAAATATAGAATCAAAGTGCATAAGTTTTAATGGAAAAGTGAGTTGTTTAATTTCATGCTTTACATCACCAAAGATAAGCCTTACAGCCTGTGGAATATTTCATCTATTTTTACTTTAACGCGGAGATATCTGGCCGTGGATGGAATTACATGTAAACTTCCCAAGTCGAAGTACAATAAACTAAAATGAAAATCCAGACGTGATCTAAATTCTTAATTTCCTTCTTCGATACATATTGCATTAGATGGTCTCGCAGTTTCCAGACAAGTTCTGATTAGAGATATGTTCGAAATCCTCATTTTCCGTTTTAGAATTTTAAAAATTTACACGGTTTAAGTAGTAAATTTCAGCGGTTTCACGTTAATTCAAAAGCGGTAATTCATTTGTATCAATCATATTTTTAAAAAATCTTGAGCGCCTCATTTTTCAAATTTACGTTGATTCTATACATTTTTCAATTACCGAGGAGTGCTCTGGCGTTCATAATTTTGTAAATAATAAATTTGGAAATTGTTTATGTAGGCAAGTTATCTCAATAACGGCAGGGCAGGAAAGTTGAAGTTGGGTTTTGTGATCCGTTTTTCCCTCCAATCTTTTTTTGCATCTAGTTTGCCAGCGAAGCTTAACGCATCTCCATGTTTATCGTTTGTAAGTTAAAACATGTTTTAATGACTCAAAAAGAGTGCAAAAAGCCACATTTCAATATATTATCTATGAAATAGTGAGACGATATTGATTTTTCCGTTTCGTCTAAAAATTCTAGTATGCACCGTGTCCAGAATATACAGGGTCGGTTAATTCAAAAAAAGGTTGCGCGATTTGCCGACCTAAAGAATGCCATTTTGAAATTCATATATTCTCTGTAGGTCTGACTATTTCCGCAGATATCCAGAATAATCCGAATATCCCAGTTTAATTTTAACTCTTAATAACTCTGTTTCTTAAAAAAAATTACTATAAAGGCAACGTACACAGCTCAAAATCTCAAAAACGATTTGTAGGCACAAATGCTACGGACATCCTTATCGCGCTCGCCCTGTATTTTTGAGGAAGTAACTTTAGCGTCCAGAATCTCTCTCACAATTCCCGATGGAGACTTGAACATTTTTACATGCGCCTTTGGTTAAGAGGTTGTCGTGAATGAAAAATTGGAAACATTATCCAACCTGATATTTTCTATATTTTTATGTGATTTATGTGTTATTTAATGGTTTTATTTGCGACCACAAAACAAATTGTTTTAAACGTTTAAAGCTTTTCTGACCTTTCCAAACATAAATATAAAAGCGTTATATTCAAATGAATTCATAAACTCATATATAATGCTATTTGGGATTAGAGTAAAATGTAACATTTTGAAACGTTTGAAGACTGATACTTTTTTGATCTACTAGTATTTTCGATTGCAAGTGTGCAGGTACCTATAAATTTGGGCCAAAGCGTTTTGGAAATTGACGATTTTCAACCATTTCATATGTATTTGAAAAACTTAAATAAATCTCATAATTTTTTCAGGAATTTTGAACGAACGTTTTTTTCCACGTTCCTCATGAAGTTTTTGGAAACACATTAAGCTGATTTTAGAGAAAATCCTGAAATTTTTGCCCAACACAAAAGGGCGCAGTTTCAAAATGAGTTCTTTTCAAAAAATGTAAGAGCCATTAATTCGCCCTCAATGAGCTCGTGATGTTATGCTGCATACGTCCCTGCAGCCTCGCAAATTGAATTAACGAGTTCAAGGCTTAGAAATTGTTAGCGAACGCATTGGCGTAGACGATTTTAGTACACAGAAGGGTCACTTAAAAAAACGGAAAATGCAGCTGAAGCTGCTTCTCTAAAATCATGCTATAAATCGCTCTCGAAAACTGAGTTGTAAATATGAAAAGTCGCAGAGAAAAATCCAGGCTGAACACCCATGAGCAAAACTGGGGCGTAGGTGACTTCTGAAAATATCGATAAATTTTTCGAGGGGGTAATTATAATATTGTTAATTTTGTTATGATGAAAAAGTCGATGTTTCATGTCAGCAACCGTGAAACTAAGCAACCTGAAAAACAAATTGAAAAGGACAAGATCATGGAGAGGTGCTGCGACACGGAGGGCATTTTATCAGCATGGTAAAAGCAACGTTTCCTCAGTTGCCGACTTGGAACTTGCAAATGGCAGGGAATAAATATGGTTTGGAACACGATTGTAAAATTATATCGAGTACACTGCAAACGTTTTATGTGAAAATGTAGAAAGGATAATGAAACGAGTAGTGTTTCGAACACTAAGATAGGTAATGATGAATGTATACGTGTAGTGCACGAAGTGTTATAATTCGAAGATGTCTGAACTGATTCGTTCATTATTAATTCCGCGGCATCTAACCCCCCTTTGCTGTCTAAAGACCGAGTTCCGTCCCACCGCGTCGCCCCACAAAATGAGAGAATATGAAAGTCTACTTTCGAACAGCCCCATATAACTCTTCGCTTAAGGACCTCGGAGCACTCACTTAATTTACAAAGCAGATAAATCACTGTATTTTTATTCAGTTCACATGCTCGCCAAAAGACAAAGGAAGTGGAGGCAGGGCTCCCATTACTTCAGCGTAGGGAAAAGTTCATGATGGTTATCTGTTCTGAATTAAAGTTTAAAAAGTTTCCCTTTTGAGTTTGATTAAAGAGTTGTCTCAAAATGGCCCACTTGGGGGACATCCTAGGATAATCGTCGCCAATCATTTCTACAGGTTTCTGCCAGATATGCAGAGCAGTTTCATCAGCATGCGGAACGCTTCCTCCATGAATATTAGGGAAATCATTACCACACGGGACAAGAAGAATAGGTCCCGGAGTTGACCTCTGAGGTACCCGAGATACCACAGCTGTAGGGCTGCACCGCCTTCGGCTGCAATCAACCAGTGGCGTTCTTCCGCCGTGATGATCCAGATATTCATTCGACGAAGAAAGCTCCAGAGTTGAAATAGAAACGTCAGATTAGCGATTTTGATGTTGCCCGCGACGTTGATGTATGGGGCGATAGTTGCTTCCATCACCAATATCGCATTTAATGCAAATGGAACGCGCTCGGGATAGTTTCGATTTCTGAGGAAGGATTCGTTGAATCCAATCTATCTGCCAGAGATTTCAGCAATGAGTTGTTGGCATCATGCTACGCTTTTCAATTTCATTATAAATTGGGCGACTTAAATACTGCGTGGATTCAAATTGCTATTACCCCCTCCCCTCTCCCCCCCCTCCACCCTCCCCCCAATGGTGGCTTTTTTATAAATTTTTGCTATGTTACAATTTAAAAATAGCTTGGAATGCGACAAAAAATACTATCTTTTAAGGTTTTTAAATTTTTTTAAATGTTGCTTGCTACAAAGGAAACACAAGGTGGCCGACTTCTTTACATTGAAACAGCAAGTGACTCCTCAATTTAAATATCTCCAATATCAAAATTATATTCAGTGGTGTATTGCGAGTCGAAATCTATCGATTGGTTTTTGAGAAAAATAGGTTTTAATTTGGTAAACAATGCAATACAAACTTATTTAAATACTAGGTAAATAATGAAAAAGCTTGTTGGTTGATAGGAAATTGGTTTGTTTTCAATTTTGTGTTCACAAACAGTCTTTGGTTGTTTTTATTTATATTTCTGTGCTTTTTTTAACCGAAGGTCATTGCTGAAAGTTTCGTCATTTCTTAAGTACGATTTAACCGAGCTGGTCGGTAATTCAATTGGTGGAATTTTTTAACAACATTTTTATCATTTTTTTTTCCAAAAATTAATCGATAGATTTTGAATTGCAGTACATCACTGAATGTAGCTTTGGAAGACCTTCAATTTGAGGAGCCACTTGACCCATTTTCCAATTAAAAAAAAAATCGGCAATTTCATGCTACCGGCTATGTAAGCAACATTTAAAAAAATAACGGAACATCAAAAAACAGTAATTTTTGTCTCACTTAATGCTGCTTTTGAATTCAAAAAAATCATATTTTGTTTAAAATTTTTGAAGGGGGCAGAGGGGGGGGACCACAATTCAGGGCCGTGCGGCATAAAAGCGCCCGCTTGTCGCGTACCCGTTTGTTCTGTCATGGAAATTAAGATGCAAAAAGCAGTTTCGATTTACTTGTTCGTATAACATTTGTTAATTAGTCGAAAAGGCCTAACGGCGAGTAAGAGTGTTTATTATTGACGTTTAATTAGCGGAAGCCGTGTTGCTACGATAAAGGATTCCTTTAGTTCATTTATAATATGTTTCTCTCCAAAAACATACTTGGAAAAAAGCTGAAAAACAAATACATGAAAGAATCTCACACTGACGGACAGGTTAATATCAGTTCCTCTTTAGAGGCCCTTACACAGAAATTCAATTAACTCCCCTACTCTTTATTTAATTTTCGTAAGGGAGAGATATCCAATGTGTTTAAATTGGGCGCCAAAAAGATTAGATTAGGTAGATGCCATGACACCAATATTAGCCCGAATTGGGGACGCCTGTCCAAGCAATAATTGAACTACAGAGGGCTTAAAATAGTAAATAATCTTTATAAATAGCTGTATAATTGGATGGAATAAGTAAAACTTTACTGGTACAAACACAGTCATTTATGAAATTATTTGACCTATCCGTGGTTGACCTGAAAACCCTAAACTTATCCTTTGATCATATAAGGCGTGTAGGTGTTTGAGCGACCGACGATTTGAACGCGTAGGTTGAAAAGCTTGAGGTAGAGGTTAAATAGGGAAAACATGCATAGCTGAAAGTATTCAATTATGAAAACTGGGAGTACATAGGAAATGTAAATTTCTTTCCTCAGAATATGTTAAAATTAAGTTCTCGATATACGCTAAAACTTCTGTATTGTATTTCTCTATAAATAAAATACACCTTACCTTGAAAATACGGTATCAGCTTGCACATAGCTTCCCCGAATATGAATTTGCGAAGGACTTGTCCAACTAGCGTAAACGGTATGCAAAACATGCCCAGTAGCAGATCAGCAACCGCCTGCAACAGAAAAAGCGCCCCTCTGGATATAAATTGCTTTTACAGGAGAGCTATGTAGGTTTCTTTCCTTTTTTAGGAAAAAAAAAAAGTTGTCCACATTTTTCGTTCATATAAATTGCTTCAGCGACGTGCCCCATAACCAGCTTCCCAAAAGATATATATAAGAGCCTTTCAGTAGCCTTTAGGTGTATATGTAACAGTGTCAATTCGGGCAGTCTGAGATGGATCTAAAGAGCTTTTAAGTATCACGTTTTTTCCTGAATTTTTTGCCCTGAAAGCTTTTTAAAACTTCGAAAGCTAAAGGTACACAATACGCTTATTCTATATTAATAATCTGCAGTTAATTCTTGAAAACTCATTGGAACGTGGAAAATAAAAAATCAACGTAATTTTTCCAGGTCGAAGTTTAAATTAAATTACTAGAGTTCGCAGCTTCGAGCAAATGTGTTGGTTCCCCTCAACTTTGTTTAATTAACTGAATCCAAGATAGATAGTTTGATGCTATACATTTAGTTTAACCTCGGCAGAGATTTGATTATATACTCAGCTTCGGGGAAGTTTGTACCTAATGTAGGTATTTGAGTATGGATCATTCAAAGGATCTTTAAAGTACTAAAGCCCATATTATGCCTTCAAATTTAGCTGCAGAATTCTGAATATTTGGGAAGGGAACAACATGCATTTCCGAATTTAATTTCGCATAGGGTGGAATTGTGTATAGAGAAATCCGTTCAATACGAGTGGTGCCATTCGCGTACCATCGGTCGATCTTAAATGTTCAATGGTAGTTTTGAACGAATTTACTTAAAACCGACCTATTCGGGAAGTCGATTATTAACCGATTACATAAATGCGTGAAATTGGAGATGTCCGAAAATAATTCATTTTAAATACTTCCTCTATCTTGACCATTCGCATTGTCCGTCTAGTCGAATTCTTAAAAAAAAAAAATTACGATTCAAGGTTCAATTGACCGATAAATACGGGGCGGTACCGGTACGACGTTTAAGTAGTTTTTTAGCAAATTAGTCTGCTAAAACAAAAGCTAAAAAAACCACCCGGGTACTCCGGATGATGTTCGAAAAAATTGAAAAACATATTATTTTTTTACGGGTTTATTATTATTTTTCGAAAAACCATTAGCACTTTTGTTAACTACTTTTCATCCTCTTCAAGGATAATAATTTTTTCCGTCGGATATGAAATTTCCTTTTAAAGTTGCCCACATTAATTGTGGACTTAGGTCGAAGCTATCTATTGTCGACTTATGGGCACTATTTTATGCTTAATGTCCGCCCTTTGATTTTTGAAATGCATGTGTGACGCCATAAGTTCAGGTGAAGTATCGAATTTTTAGTGGTTGCATAGAAGGTGGTTCGATGTAATAAAACTACCAAATCGAAATTTAAAAGCAATTTAGGTATGGTAAGTCAAAAGCTATTTTAAAAAACAAATTATTCAGCATTAAAATGCACAATTTTGGCTCAATTTTACCCATTCCCATCACGTATGACTACGAAAATAGCAATGCTAATACATCGAATGTGTAGCTTCCTGTATGGAGCATTTTAAACTATTGATCTTTTAAACATTACCTTTATACCTTAAAGGAACTGGAATTAGAATAGCTCAGATTTCAACAATATATATTCCAAGAACCGTTGAAGGAGTTATATTTCTATTGATATTTCACTCTTAAACCTGTCATAACCAGTCGTGTTACAATTTTCGCGAAGCATTTATTTCAAACATAAATTCATCGAAATTCTGGAATTATTCTATTATAGTTTAGAAAACCATTCAACATCCGCACCAATAGCCAGTACGGCATAATGTCGCCGCATATGCTGATTTTGCCATTTCCTAGCGGAACGGTCAAAAGCTTGACCCCGTATACGAGAACGGCAAACACATCAGTCTGAAATACCATAATCAGTTCATCTATCCTTTCCATTTGTATACCAGTGGATTTTCCCTCGAACTATGCCTGAAAAGTAGTTTTCAATTCATTTCTCGCAGTCGGATATTACCACTTTCAGGAAGTTTGAGAGTTTGAGTGAAATCGTCAGAAGATTACTCTTAAATAAGAGTTTCGGGCAGCTTTCGGTATTTGAATACAGCTTTTGGTAATTTGAGCAACCTCTCCAGAGCTCTGGTGGGAGCCATTCTCAATGCTTCGGTTATCCAGACAAGCACTCTGAAGCTTCTCCAGGAGGATGCGTGGATTGCCTCTTCGAAGGACATGAGATTGAATAGCCCCTTCAGGGCACTGTTCGCATCCGTTTTCACGGCTTTGATTATTCCAAGACTGGTAATCCCCTGAAGCTTGTCCAGCAGCTCTAGTGAGTTGCGTTTTTCAATACTAGGTCACTACATGATTCTCTCGTTTGCCAGAATGACCCATTGAGGGTCATGCTGGTGGAGACCTTAGATGCAGCCGAAGGCTCTTTTGCACGTCTATAGCGCACACGTGGCTTTCATAATTTTACGCAAGAGAATTGGAAAACTCTTTGGAATCTGGCGTGTTTTTTATTATACCGGGTGTCCAGACGCACTCTGGACATAGGAGATTAACATGGGAAATCGGTTTTTATTTTTTGTCCCTGCAAGGATTATACAATTGAAAAATTTTTACGTGAAGGTTATAGTACTCAAGAACAGCCATCACTCCGCGTTTTTTCCAATCTTTTAATTACGGCCGTTTTGGCTCAAAACGCCTTCAGTTTTCAAAAATTTGAATGTCCCGCGTAACCGTCCGCGGCCATGATTGGTCAGAGTCAAACTCAAAACTGAACAAATACAATGTTGCCAACAACGTAACCCGAAAAACCCCATGTCAAGTGAATGATCTTTTTTTTTTATTTAACCGTTTATTTAAACGCAATAAAGAAATAACGAAAATAAATAAATTAAACGACAAATCGCATTAAATTCAATCAAACAGGTAAGTGAACAAAAACAAGAAAAACATTAATATTGTTTGCAAAATCGTTTATGGAAATTACTGGAAGAGACCACCCACCAATCTGACCAATCACGACCTTGTACAGTTAGGCGGGAAATTCAATTTTTTTTTTATTTGGAGGTGTCTTGAACCAAAACGGCTCCAATTAGAAGATTGAAAAAATCGCGGAATGATGGCCGATCTTGAGTACTATAATCTCCATGTAAAATGTTTCATAAAAACTGATTTCCTACGTTAATCTCCTATATCCAGGGTTCGCTCAGACACACGGTATATTAATATACTTTCAAGGATCGAGATGGCTGAGCAGTTCTGTATACTCAGTGTCCCCCAAAAGGAGATAACTTCTAATAAACAAAATTTTTCTCAAAATTGAAGAAAAATAATCTACATAAAGAGTAGCAAATGAGACATTGAAAATGTCGCAGTTTAGTCTAGGTACATTAAAGAAACCGAAGTTTGTGAACATTGATTATGCTCTTGATGCGTAAATTTATATGAAATTACTGTAAATGCTGAATTTTCCTCTCAAGAAGAAAACTTGGTATAAAAAAAGATTTTTTTTACATGCTGAGCATTAATGATATGCTGCACGCTTTCCATTATGAATTCACCTTGCAATCAATTCGGATACGCAGGGCCGACTTCGGCCCATTCAACCATTCAAAATCGAAAAATATCTTATATAGTTTAGACTAAATTTCTAAAACCGATATAGCATTGCTCAAATTAAACTCGTTCAGGACAAACTTCTATTACAATGGATAAAACTTTAAATAGTTAGTAATGTTAATCCAGAATATACATTTTTCAATTTGGATCGTTTTCGACCCTTTCTGATCCACTCAGTGGACATGAAATTTATATTCCCTAATAAATGCCCGAAACATTTACGTTTTCAAAGGGCCATTTCACTCGCATGTGTGGTTAATGCAAGGGCGTAAACTCGGTGTAAAGTGTGTATTTTGGAGAGAATTTATTTGGTTTCGTTTGCTGTGGAAATTACAAAGAATGTATAGTTTCGATCAAATAGCTTGACAAAATAATGGCGCAAACACGCGTAGTGACCTACAATAAAGAGAAATTAACCCCTAAGGGATTGAAAACAATATACAGGGTGTCGGTTTAACAGCTCCTCGGACTGCATATGCCAAACTAAAGAAAATTGAATTTTCTTTCGTTTTAAGTTATAAAAAAAAAGAACACCGTTCTATTTGAATAATTCAAAAAAACCTGAAGTTGAAACGGTGAAAATTGAAGTTGTCATCGTGAACGCCCTGTGTGTATTTTCCACCAACTGAGCATTGGTGCCCGCCGAGATGGTGCCGATTGAGAATTCATCCTGAAATTACCTTAATCTAACTGAAACAAACTGCAATATGATTTTTTTTACGAAGCACTGCAAATGGCTAAAGATCCTTTTCGAAACGTCATAGTTGCAAATCGCTGCGTCCCAGGGAAAAAATCTGGAAACTAATGCAAGATCCGGAAAGGATTCTAATCCGTGAAACAAATGCAAGTAATCCCATTAAAAAAGACACTTTAAGGTTCCCCGCCTTTTCAGTTCACCCTGTGGGATTGTCAATGATTTCAAAAGTCGCCCTCATTAATCTGATGTCTATACATCTCCATAATTGATCTTTGCTGAAATCATAAATAAACTGATCGGAGTCCGAAGGACTGTTAAATTGACACCCTGTATAGGAATCAGTAGTGATTCCTATATTTAAAAGCCTCGAGAGTAATCCGGTTAGAGCCTCTATTCCGCTCAAAGTAGGAACAAATTGGTTTAATCGGCAGTATGGCCAATAGGCAACGTGTGATTAACCAGCTAGTAAAATGCGGAAAGAGCAAATCTGTTTAGGGTTTAAGCGTGTTGAATATTAACTAAAAGCGGGTATATGCTTTCAATTACGTCTAACTACAGGCAGTAATAACATTCAATTTGTTAAAGGTCAGAGTCAAATTTGTTGCTGCATGCCAAAAGGGCCAATTGGTGTATTTCTGCATTAAGAGATCTACACTTGAAATTTGCTTTTAAGGTCCAAAGTTTTAGCTCCCGTCGCAATGTTAACACTCTCTTCCTCTAGAAGTAATCAAAGTCTCGTCTTCTACCCTCATTAATGGTTCTCTAATAGATCGATCTGAACTGCATTTCCATGGTCGATTAGTTCTCCTTCCTTTCATTTTCAATTGATGGATGGGGCATTTCAAACTGCCGGCTTCGTGTTCGTAATCCATATCCATCTTGCCCTGACTGATGTTGAACAGTTTATGTTACGTCGCATTTCCTTAGTGTGCAATCGTAAAACTGTGGAAAGCCGAAAATCTCCCCTTTTTAATCTAACTGTTTGTCATTTGATACCGCGACGAGTGGGACGTAATTGGGACTTCGAAGTAAAAGAGGCCGGTTATACAAGAGTAAGGTGGCGGTCCTTACTATTACAGTAATTAGCAAGTTGTTGAGGTGCCATCCGAGGCCTCACTTCAAGAATGAATAATCGACTTTTCAGTAATTAGTGATTAGTAATTAGTTTGCCGGCGTGCCTGGGATAGAGCTATAAAACTTAGCCCGGTAGCACACCAAAGATGCATGAGACATAAGACATGGAACGTGAGAGATGCAGTAAACACTGCTGAAGACATATGGCGCAAATTAATAAATTTAAGCGGATGTCCTCCGTGGTCTCGCTCAGTAGCGTAACGTAAGCAAATGTTACTACAGAACATTTCTCCGAGCAGCGTTACTGCCTGTCTCATGTTGCATGTCTTTTATGGATCTCTGGTGTGAGACCGAACTTAATTGGACACAACGCAACCTAATGATATACGGTAATTCGAAAGGTAATCATGAACCTTGAAACGCTAGAAACCAGGTAATAACGACTTAATTGGAAATTTCGTTTCATAACGTAGAACTGGATATAATGGTCATCCCAGCTTTGATGTTAAATCTTGTAGTGATGCCTTTAAAGTCCTTGAAGGGTCGAACACGTCAGATGATCATCCAATAAAAGTGTTGCTCATGCTTTTCACTAGTGCCACTGCAAGTTCGCAGATAATTTTAGTCAAACTTTTGGATTTGGAATTTGCCCTAAATTCTAGGAAAATAATGCTGCATCGCCCTGTATTATTAGAGTAACGTTGCCTCATTTGGAGTTATTCAGGTAAACTCAGACATGACTACTGGAGAATGAGCGCCATTTCATCAGACTGAGGAAAATATTTGTCGTCTCAAATTACTTTCGTGCATACCCTCTTAAGATTTATCGATAATTTTCAGTGCCTTTGTTATTCTGTACAGGGCGTTGCGAAAAGGAACCAAACTGACGGAGATTATACGGGGCGTTGCGGCGAACCATTTCTGTATAGAAACCCCTAATCTAAAATGAGCAGTTTTGGCTCAAAAGTAATTTTTGTTCAAAAAACTTCGATATTCAACTTGGTGAATTACTCAAAATAAAAGGCAAACGAAATAAACCCTCTTTTGTCGCCTGATTTCCTGAGCTATTGAACAATGCATACGTTCCCATCGGCATACAGAACGTGGTTCTAACATGATGCACTTGCACATTTTGTCCGTACCGTGCAGGATCATCAAAATGAACATTCTTATTGGCGATGGATTCGAAGAAGCCAACCGATCACGTGGCCGGTGCGAAGCCCCGATTTATGCCCATTGAGTTTTTTTCCCTCTAGGGTCATATCAAGTCGTTGGCGTGTGAAACTCCTGTAGCCACCCATGAGAAACTGTTAGGAAGAGTGATGATGGCCTCTGGTTTCGCGCAGCAAGACCCGCACATCTTACAGTGGGTGCAACGTTATGGAACAAATTTGTGTAATCAGGTTGGGGGTCATCACTTTGAACCTGCATTATAAAATCTTTTTGCATCATTTTTAATAAAGATGAATTTAATATCGAAGTTTTTTTGGTATCAACGAGCTAGAATTACGTTTTTGAGTAAAAACGAGTGTAGAACGACCCGTTTTTCAATAGTGGTTTCTATGCAAAAACTGTTCAACCCAACCTCCCTAATTTCGGCCTAAACTTTCCGGAATAGCCTGGATATGAATAACGAATAAGCGCAAAATGCAACTTTCGCGTTCGTTAATAAAAAGTTAAAATAAGTAAATGATCAATTTTCATTTCAGGAGAATTTACTATCTGGTTTCCTTTCTTGTTCCATAGAACTAGGCCAGTTATCAATTTCTATTACAGAAGATTAAAATAGATAACTTTTAAATAGTACAAATCGTTGCTAAATCTTCGGTTTAATTACCTTTAATCGCTTTCGCTGCATTTGCGAGAGCACTATCCAATCGCGCTTGCGCGAGCACCCGCATAAAAAAGGAAACTTTTTTCTTTTTACGATCGCCGAGAAATATTCATAACTTTAACGTTTCGGATGCGCAAAATCTGGATGCGAAATACCTCGATTTCCAGCTTACAAAAACCTGCTTAATGTGTTGCTCCGGGTGCCTTTTCCTTCGATCCGGACCTGCAGAAAAACCTTCAAGGACTCTCTGTGTACCCACATCATGATGATACCAAGAAGTGTTTCGATTGGGCGTTGTGAATCGTGAAATGAATTATATACACTGTTTAAACTTTTTCAGGTTTTCGCTGTTTACCTGCACGAATCTTCTTCGAAAGTTTCCTTAACAACTTTGCAGTGTGATCTACCCGTTGCAAAAGCCAGAGTTTGGGTCAAACCTGTTGCCAGCATTGCTCTAAAGGGGGTTAAATCCGGTTATTTAACTTCGCATGAGGAAATATCCTCGTAATTGCCGGAATTCGAAGCATCACATGCTGTTCCAAGACTAACAAGATTGAAATAAATCCTTCTGCTAATGCTCCAGTCGGAAGCAGCCTGCCAAATGTAATAAATCTATAAGGGATTACTGTGCAAGTAATGCGTCTTGATTTAAGTCTCCTTTGTGTTCTGCTTAAAAGGTTTGTTCGTGCCTGAGCTCATTTAGGATGTAATTACTTTTTTGATGGGGTGTACTGTTGATGAGGAAAATATTTATCAAAAAACTCAAATATTCCATTACAATAAATTATCGTTTACTTGGAAAAGAGGCTTCTCCATCAGCCCACATGCTTGTTTACGTGTTTAACGTCGCCCTTAAAAATCTATTATTATGCCCGTTTTTCAGGAGTGTCAAAATCTATCATTCCCCTCATGAATATAATTCCTAAATCCCTTGCATAATCCACACATGTAAGTCCTCTTTCCTGTTTAGCAATCCCTGACGTATAAAGTTTACTTTAACAACAAAGTTCAAAACTCAATTAATTTAGAGCAGCATTGTGGGAACAAACGATTTACATTTCCGCCCTATTAGGGTTGGGGGTGCCGAGCAAAAAATTACAATTCCAGAGACATCCAGATTTGTCTCTGTTTCAGAGGATTCGCGAATATAAGCAGTACTTACCAAGTTTAATAGATACACGTTCGTGACCGTTCTCATCCTTTTGTTCCTCACTAAAGTAAGTAACACTAAAGTGTTTCCCACTATGGACAAAATGAAGATTATTATGTACAGAGGTATCATTAACTGGCTCTCGAAAGCACTTTCGCCCTTCATGCTGGAATTTGAGAGAGACTGCATCACATTTTCAAGGGAGGCATTTTCACTAACTGGTTCCGAATAGTTATTGTCCTTGCTTTGGGCGAGTGCGGAATTTCCGACGTTAATTACCATCGTACTCAGGGAAGAGTTTAGGATTGTTCTGGATGCTTGCATGACCTTGTTGAGGCTAACCATCTGGAAAAGAGACAAATTATGGCGTTGAAATGGTACTGCCCCTCGCTGGTTATTTGGTGAATAACAATTCTTTTCGTGACCACCGCGAGGCCCTGATTTATTTAAAAATTAGATTGAATTTCAACTACTAATTAATCTGCAATTTAAGACGAAACGGCACTTCCAAGTTCTATTATAAACATCGTTGAATTATTGAAATTGAGTAAACGGGGTGTTTCCAAGTAAATGAATTATAACTGGGAAATAATTCCTTCTGCATTTTTTACTTTTGTAAAATTTTCTAGAAATTTCCGGAAATTTTGAAACCCGATTCCTTCTGTGAATGTGTTTCTCAAGTCGAACCGTTCATCATCTAATTTTTCGCGTAGGTACTAGTGCAGTACGAATATTGCATGGCGGATTTAGGAACGTACCTTTACCTCGTCAACAAACTTTGGACACGAAAACAAGGACGATCACCAAGAAAATGTTTCATAAAATATTCCGTACTTTTGTCCACAATTGTATGTCTCGATGCAGCATTTTCTGCCGAATTCTAAGTATTTTCTGTACTAAAAACGGAGTATTTCACCATTGAGTAGCAATTGCATCCTCCACAGTAATACACAACGATCGATAAATGAAAAATGCTATTCTCAGGGTGCGTTATGAGGATAATGCCAGAAGTACCCGATTTGACAAATAGATGGCGATGTGTTGTTAAAAATTTGCGTATATTACAAAGACCTAACCTTAAAAAGCTTATGTCTCAAATTTTCGGGCACTACGTTCACGTGTGTTTGCTTCGGAACCATTTTTAGTGGACGCTTTTGGACATTTTCTGAAAACGGAGATAATTGGTCATCGTCACGTGATTCGGTACTTTCATTTGAAAGGTCTTAGCCCAGTCAGCATCAAAACGGAGTTAGATTTTACTCTGGAGGAATCCGGTCCTCCGTTAACAACTGTAGCACATTGGGTGGCAGCGATTAAACGCGGTCGTGCGAGCTGCCAATACGAACCCCGTGGTGGACGACCCAATGGCACTTCAGATCTGACCCCTTCAGACATTGTGGCCCAAAACAGTACTGGAAGATAGGCACTTCAAAAAGTACTGGACATCGCATTTTTGTCCGAACAATTGGGTATGAGAAAGTTAGGCGCAAAACGAGGCAAAACAGCGCCGGGAGGACGTTTCAAGGGAGCGTCTGGCAAAGTTTCGCGGCAATAAAGCCCAGTTTTTGCGCCGATGCGTAGCCATGGATGAAATAAAACTTCATCATTTCACACCTGAGACGAGAGAACAGTTAAAAAATGGGCTCAGAGGGGAAAACCGGCTCCAAAGAGGGAGAACAGCGTTCCATCTGCTGGAAAGATGATGGGTTCAGTTTTTTGAGATGATTTTTATTGAATATCTCCCTGAAGGAAAAACACATTACCGGAGAATATTATACGAAATCGTTGTAAGGAAGAAGTCAGGAAAAAGCGGCCGTATTTCGAAGTGTCGCTTCAAGACAACGCATTAATACACACCTCCGTCATCGCGATGGTCCGAGTTAATCAATATAAACTCGACCTTTTTCCGCGGCCACCCTATTCGCCAGATTTAGCCCCCTCAGATTATTTTTTATTCGCAAACTTTAAAAAATGGCTCAGTCGAAAGGGATTTGACAATAATGAAGAGGTGGACTTCGAAGTTGGTGCCTGTTTCGACACATTCGAACCTTCTTACTATGTACAAACAGGGCATAAAAGCCATAGAGCAACGCTTGGAAAAGTGCGTCAATCCCAAAAAAGACCATGTCGAGAAGTGCTGTAATATTTTACAATTTTCTTTCTTCAGATGTTAAGTCGGGTACTTCTGGAACCGTGGTATTTGCACGATGTGAGTGGACGCGCTGGCGCGTGAAAACCTTAAAAATCTGTTTACTTTTTAATCACAGGATTTAAACAGGATTAATCCTACATTTAAGCCGTCGTTCGACCGAACAGAAATGATTTCTCTCCCCGGTCCATATTTCCAGATTCTCACGGGGTAGTTAAAGTAATGTATTTTTAACCTATTAATTTCAACAGTTTTCAATTAAGCTGAGTAAGAAAGCAAGTCAACTATCAACCTCTCTGGTGGTGTGATGATGAATTATAGCAAGTTCTCAACTTCAATAATGAAAATCCTCGTAAACTCCGCATTACAGCTCCCTAGCTCATATTGACTCTACGATTACGTCTGCAGATCCAACGCGATTCCGAAGAGAATATAAATAGTAAGCGTATGTGACGATCGGGAATAAAAATAAGAACCCAATAAATTGCGCTGAGCATTCTTGGAATAAAATAACATGACAAAGTGAAATAAATCGACCTGGAACGGTAACTGTTCACACGACTTTTACTAGACAAAACATTCTTATGTTGTAAATGTTGTAAAATCTTCGGAGATTTTCCTTGAACTAGACATAAATATCTTTGATACTTGACAGAACGTAAAATCAAATTTACGAAGTTTTTGAGCGCTACTACCACGTTCCATCTTACAATCAGCTCAGACTCAAATCAGCAATAAAAACTTTATTTCACTTTATGGGTGAAACTTTATTGCCAACTGATTTTATAAACTTACGTCCGTGTTTAAATCAAACTCGTTGCCGTTATGGCCTTTCGGCGATATCCATCAATCTCGAGCAAACTTTGCAGAAACAGAACTAAATTTTGGGCTATATTAATAGCTGAAAGTTCCATCGAATTGTTTCAATGTCTGACTTAAAGATTTGTCAAAATCCTTCTAACACGAACATTAATCAATCTTCCCGGGGCGAAGCTCTTTGTCGACGGCTCACGCATGTCAACTTTATATAGGGTTTACTCTATCTCCAGGATAGAGCATTTTTTCAATGAGCCAAATGCTCAATTAAAATAAGTCTTTTTTTTTAACCGCTATCCGGGCTAGGCCAACAAAGTTTTATTATGCTCTCAGAAGGCACTTGTCCCAGCAAACGCATTTATGTAGGGGTTATTAACTGGGCCGATTAAATCACCCCTATTTGTATTAAAATCCCGAGCACCTGGAAAAGAGCGCAGATTAGAGGTAGCGTAGCCCCACATGCAAGTGGAACTTCGAATCCAGTTATAAATTTCGTGAAAACTCTTGCAGCTGGGGATAGAAACTGTATAAGTGATGATTTAAAATTCCTTGGTTCACAAATCTTTTATTTAATAGTAAGATAAAGTAGATTCTCTCTCTCTCTCTCTCTATATATACATATATACAAGGTGAGTCGGGAGGATCGTGCCAAACTTCAGGAGAGTGTCGTACATGAAAAATAAATGTAAAAAAACTCAAATGTTGTTATCCGATTTTCGTTTGTTTACAAGTTAAATATAATTAAATTAAAAAAAATAATTAATAATAATATAAATAAAATTAAAACATAAAATAAAAAAAATGTATAAATTTCATAAGAAATTCCATAAATTAACGTTTGGATATCATAGTAAATGTTCAAAAATATCGCCATTAACTTCTAAACATTTTCGGCTTCGTCTATGAAGAGCATTCGTTGCGCTCCTGATTGTTTCATGTCTTTCTTTAATGGCAGCTGCAGCATTTCTAATGCGTCGAATTAGTGCATCTTGAGTGTCCACTTTTACTCTGTACGCTTCAGTTTTAAACCGACCCCACAAACAATAGTCTAGTGGTGTGAGGTCTGGAGACCTTGGAGGCCAACTAATAGGGCCACCACGACCAATCCAACGTCCAGGTACGTTTATGGTAAATAGAATCCTAGTTAAAAAAATTTATTTACGCTATAACTTGTAAGCAAACGAAAATGGGATAACAACATTTGAGTTTTTTTGACATTTCTTTTTCATGTACAACACGCTCCTGAAGTTCGGCACGATCCTCCCGACTCACCCTGTATATATATATTTTTTTCTGCATATTCACGAAAAATGGGCCAACAACACTCAATTCCCTTTTCCTTCAAAAATAATTTATTTACAGTTTTCGTGGAAGACGCGCTGGTTCAATTAGAGCTTTTCCCGAAGTGTTTCCACGCTCTCAAATATGCCCAAATGAAACACAGAAAATTTCCAGCAATCGGGGTCATCTCTAATTACCGCCTTCGTGCATATTTTAGTGCAGACTTCAAAATTTAATTAATCATTCAGTTAATGGTCGAATTTTCATCGTGCACTCTATAGTTTTTTTTTCCACGAAGTAAGCAGCGAACAATTCACTCTTGAAATTGTATTCTACGCGGAGCCTCAGAGTGGATCTCCGGGCGTGAACCGGAACTTTCAAAGTCTTTTCTCGCCCTCAAACGGGCGTAAATTTCAATTGAGGTTGTTCAAATTTTAATTAGAAACTACAAGATTTCGCAGCCATCTAATAGTCGAAAATGCGTGGCTAAAATCTTGCAGTCTTCACAGTTTCTCTCAGTAAGGTAACGTAAGTTTTAATGAAGGACTTCAAGATTCTTTTTAAGTAAATAAAGTAGTTAACAACAACTTAACTTGTCTGCATGGCCTCTAAGAGGTAATAAGTGAGTTCTAGTTAAGGGCTTCAACCAGTCTCTTGCCCTTTTGAAACGTGCATAAATTAGGTGTAGAAAATTTGGATTTTGCGATTTCGCCCCTCTACGCGGATCGCAATTCGGGCTTCAAGAGCATCTCCCCAATCGAACATAAAAAAGTCACTCGTTCACTTTTTTAACTAAAGTAATCGTTAATTCACTTCTAAGAACCCTATTTGTCCATATGGGTGTTAGCTGAGAGGAGATATGTGGGTTTTAGTCGCCGCCTGGAAAGGTGTAGGAAATTCTGGATTATTGGTGTTGTCTCCGTTTGAAGTTGCCTTGGTGTTGATTAGAGACTTCGAGAACCTTTTTTTCGTTGAAATAATGAAAAATCGGTTATTCAAAATTGCGGTCGTTACGGGAATTTTTAAAAACACACGTCACGAAATTTATTTAACTAAGTTGGTCAACGAGCCACTTCCGAAAATTTTATTTATCCACATGAACCCGGAAAGGCGATACGTGGACTCTAATTAAAGGGTTGAACGAGTATTTTTTTCGCTCGCTCATATACACAAATGTATAATTAAAATTTTGGAGTGGTCGGTCTTGTCCCTAATTGAATTATAGCGATTTTAACTAGAGACTTTGAGAGCATTATTTCCCTCCAAACAAAGGAAAAATCATAATTAAAAATTGCAGTGTGAGTGATATTCGGCGAATTTTATTTACATACTTCCAGGGCCTTTTATTTGAGCAAATACGGTGAGCAATTCGCCTTTGAAAATCGCGTTCATTCAAAGGTATAGAAGATTTGGCGTGGCGTTGCCCACAATTGCCGCAATAATAAACGGGGCCCAAGACCATTATTTTCATTCAAGCAGTCAAAAGTTCTTCACCCAAGACTGCAACATGCAAATAAGCTTCTTAATCCGTTCCACGAATTCAAAATACTTTTTTGACTATAAAGCAGCGAACGATCCACATTTAATGATTGTTGCACGGGTCCACATGGGCTCCGGCCGTTCGTACGTGGGACTTAATTTGAGGGTTGGATAGAGATTCGAGAAGTACATTTTACTCTCAGGTATACGTAGGTGAATCGTTGAAATCTCGTTAGCAGTCCGTGTGGTCTCTAATTCGGAATTCAATTAGAAACACCAACGAGGGTGTTCTATCTATTGGAATAACCAATGGTCCCAATGGTCGTTTCTGAGCGGATTCACGCGGAACGTAGCGCCGGACCTGAAGAGTATTTTCATAACACGACTTGTCGAGAGCTTTCTTGCTGCGCGGACATCAATTAGACGGTAGAGGAATGGACGAAAAATATAATAGTGAAGTTCCAAATGTGGTTATAAACTTCATGGAAACTTTAGCAGACGCGGACAGAAACTGCGCTCACACAGTGGTGACGTAGAATTCCTCCATTCACAAATTTATTATTTAATAGTAAGAGAGAGCAACTTTTATCTTTTTCGCACATCCAGAAGAAATCAACCAAGAATACTCAATTTTCTTTCATTTGAAGGCTACTGAAAGTTGTCACTTCCGCAGACTTCAGTAAGATTTATATGGGAAAATGTATTTCGATCCTTCTCAGTTCGAATTGCTTTTTCTTCAATAACGACTCTAAAGAGATAAAATTGTTTTCAGAGAACCTCGCCTCTCCGCCACACGTGAGGTCATTTTTATATTTACTTATCTGCCCTCTTTGGTGTGAAAAGATTTACCAACAAAGGGTGTCGGCATACCGCAATTTCATTAGAATTATTATTCTGGAAATTTATATTTCTGACTAGAAAATCACACCGAAACCGGAAATATATCACAGAAGTTTCTTTGTTGAAGGGGAATTTAATTAAAGGCTTTTCCAATAACATTGTTTGAACTTCCAAGAGTTTCTGGCTGAAATAATAAACCAATTTGAAATTACATCGATATGGAGGAAACATCGTCCAAGTTTTGGGCCGTCTACATGCGTCGGGTCTGATCTATTTATTACCTTAATGCACTCAGTCCTTGTGGATTTTCAATCTAATGCAATCTAAATCCTGAGGGACGGGATGTATTTTTCCGGAACGGATAAAAGAATCTACATATCATTTTTATTTCAGAACTAAGTCCATAAAAGGGATATAAGAATCTGCTTAAGATACGAAATGCAAGGGTAATGTAGAGGTTTAGGGGCTATCAAAGGATGACAAAAACGCTTGTGCAATGAAGACTGCAGCGTCCGATGCAAAATTGCTGTGCAAATAATGCACTTAGCTCGAGGATTGACCCGGGTGCGGCACTAATTAGAGAAATACGAGGCACAAAAATTTCATTTTTAGATCGTGAAAGTGTTGCATGTCTCTACGTGAAAGGGCACGAAGAAAGGTTGTCAGGAGGAGGAACGGAGCCATTTGACATTACTACGCTTCTAAAAGTTAATGGAGAGTGCCTTAAGGATAAAAGGCGTAGTAAGTCGAACAGGTCAATATTGACTGAGAGAATTACTCATGTTTCGCCGGTGTTAATGGAAAGCTATGCAATTAAAGGAAAACATGCACATTCAGAATTAAAACACCGGGTCAAAACAAAGCTATTTTTATACTTTCCTGGTATTTTACGCACAAGGAAAGCGAAGTCTGGAGCTGAGCAAACGAAGGGGGGGCGCTGAGTTCGCACCGAAAAGACTAAGATTTCAACACATTCAATGTATAACAATGCAATTGCGGTCCGACAGGTTCATTTCTTTGCGTACAATCTCCCTTTGAAACAAAAAAATAAATGGCGTACAGGGTGGTCCTTGGGGGCGTCCCGACATTTAAGGATCTAACGCTCTAGATTGTTCTAAGACGAAAATGCCATATAAACGCAACTCCTAAAATGAGCCGTATCTATGACTCGACTGTTGAAAATGGGAAGAAGAAAATTTCTTCCTATTTTCAAGACGGCCAAAGATGTTTTGTTGAAGCTCGGTACACCTACACAAAAGCCCTAACAGTACATCTCCCTTCTATTTGGAGAAAAATGCTGTAACAATAAATGTGCGAAGGAGTTACCATGTTAGTTGTCATAGCTGAATGTGGGGATACGCCACTGGCATTTCCCAAATTGAATACATTTTTTCAAATAACCGATCCCAAACACGCCAAACATGTTCGTTGTGCACTTGTCGTTTTCGAGGAAAAAACCAAATATGCCTCGTTAAAAATCTGTCCTGAAACTAATAACGAATTCCAACGCATTTCCGTCTCACAGCCGGGATCTGGATCGCGAACGTGGGATAGATCACTGGATAGGTCGGGGAGCAACACACGAACCGTTCAGTGGCCACCCAGATCGCCGGAATTGAATCCTTTAGATTATTTTCTGCGGGGGCATTTGAAAACTCTAGCTTACTCTGCGGCGATCTATATTGTAAATTATCAAAGACGTCGTATAGTGGAGTTGTGTGGGGTAATTCACAACACCCCCGGGATTCTTCAACGTGTTCGAGAGTATGTGAGAAAAATGGTGGACGCATGTATGATGGCAAATGGTGTTCATTTGCAACAATTATTATGATGTGACATATTTTTAAGTATATTTGAAAGTAACAGTGGCGTAGCCGCCACTCTCCTTTAAGAATTAAAATGGTAACCCCTACGTACGTCTAGGGTTAGAGAATTTTTCTTTCAATAGAAAGAAAATCTACTGTTCGATCTACGGTGCATCTATACAGAATTTCAATAAAAAATAAGAAAAAAAATTAATTTTCTCGATATTTAAAACCCCGTATCTCTAAAACGGCTCGTTTTAGGACATACGTTCATATAACACTTTCGTCTTAGAACAATCCGGAGTGTCACCTCCTTGAATGCCGGAACGCCCTTAGGGACCACCCTGTATTTGCGCTTAAGCGAATTTAAGCTATTAAAGTTTATTAAACCTCTTTAGCCCTCCCCCCCTCCCGTCTCCACTTACGATCGATTAAATACCATAAATCTAAAACATTCCATCCGAAAATATTCTCATGCAAGAATTTAATCAATCTCGTGCTGAGTTCAATTAAATGATTTCAATAACTCACAGTACGGGGGATTTGAAGAAATTGAAGAATTGCCAACAGAAGTGTGGGCATTTCCAGGCTTCCTCGTTTTCCTCGGCTTTCCCATAGTGGCTAACGAACTTATATATTTTGAATTTCAATTATTTCTTTATTATACAGATTTATGATTTTTCAAGAAGCGTTCGACTTTATTGGTGTGGCCTCCAGGTGAACTTATGCGGACATTAATTGGACACTTAAAGAGTCATATTTCCATTCAAGTAATCAAATTTTCGTAGTTAGAAGATGTAGTCTTCGATGGGGCTTCTACATGAGGCTGCTCGAATTTTCATAATAACCCACGAGAGTATTTTTTCCTAAGATATTATTCACTTCACATTTAAAAACATCTTTTATCTGGACTCTGGGCCGTCTCCTGGGTTTTAATTAAAGTCTTTAATGCGTTTTTCTTTGCCCGCAAATATGGAGGGCTACGCTGATTTTAATGAAACACTTCAATAATGTTCCTTCCCTTCAGACAATCGAAATTGCATTCAATTCACAAAAGAATTCGGCGACATTGAGTGAATTTTAATGATAGATTTAGAGAGTCTAATTTTTATTAGTTTGGTGACCAAGTCTCTCCCACAAATGAAATTTTTTTCATATTCTCTTTGGCATTTTGGTATCTATAGCTTACCCTAAAGTCACATATGATTTTTGACCCAAGAGGGCTTTTTCACGCTCAAATACCAATTATTTAAACGCAAAAAATTCTAAGGTTTTTATAAGACTTTTTCTTAAAGTCGACCGGATTTCAATTGGAGACTTCAGCATGATTCTTCCATCTAATTTGCATCGGCTACATAGAACATTTGAAATTCGATCCCCACCATTGGGATCTCGGGAACTAGAGGAGAGATGCGAAGAAGTTTAAACGGGGGCAACATTACGTAATTTAGCGTTTGACCAAGTGCCGTTCTCAAAATTTGAATTTCCCGCGCACTTCCAAAAATATCAAAAACAAATTAAAATTGAAGATTTAGTTTTTTATTTTTCTCAGCGTTTTTTTTTTTTATTGAAAAGAAGAACTAAAACCACAAGCACATTTTCATTGACACTTTTTCTTGGCTACACGATGACGTTTTCAGATTTGCCATCCGACTATTTTTCAGTGGGAATATCCAATGTCGGGCCCATAAGAAAAAATAAAGTTGATGATGATAGTGAAAAAGGAAACGTCGGATGGCAGATTTGAAAGCCTCACCGCAAAGCTATGAAAAGGTGCCAACGAAAATGTGCTTGTGGTTTAGTGTTTTTTGTCAAAAAAAAAACACTTAAAAAATAAAAATCGAAATATCAAAAATTTTTTTCGAATATCTTCGGAAGTGCTCTGAAAGTGCAAACTTCGGGAGCGGCATTTGGTCAAGCGCTAAATTATGCGTTTTTACCCCCTTTAAACTCCTTTGCATCTCCTCTAGTTTCGGAGATCCCAATGGTGAGTGTCGAATTTGAAGTGTCCTCTATAGTTTCTCAGCGAGAGGTCGTGCATAATCATGACGAATTTTTTCCCCTTCAAATACTCAGTAATTGATTTCGAAAGAGTTCTATTGTCCATGTGGTCTCCGAGACACATTACATGAATTTTAGTCAGAGGCTTCAACAAGCCTTCCTTCGCTCACAAATATGCATGAATTAAACGTATTAAATTTGAAGTTATAACGGTCCTATCTGGTTGAAGTTATGCGGGTTTTAATTAGAGACTTCAGGAGCATTTTTTTAAATTTAAATAATCGAAAAATCATTATGTAAATAATTTTCAAGCCTCCGTCTGGCCTTTAAGTGAGTCCGTAAATTTTAATTATAAGTGGACTTCAACATTTTTTTTTTCAAATGAAATAGTCGACAATTAACTTTTAAAAATAGCGTTTATCTGTGTGAGCGATGGAATAGCTTTCATGGTTATTAATTAGAGACTTCAAGAATTTTTTTTTCGCTCTCAAGTATTCATAACTGAAGTTAAAAAGTACGAAGTTGTCGGTGCGGTATCAAATCGATGTTAATTACGAACTTCAAGAGTTTCTTTATTGATAACCCAGATATCTTACCACTAACTGGATGAACGGTCTGATATATAGAATCGAATAAGAGAATCGACCTCCTTCCCAATTACTTTTGCTCTATTCTGTCTTCTAGTCCCTAATGATTTTGTGATGCACAAAGTTTCTTTTTCGGTCGCGGTAATTCGGAGATAACAAGAAGTTGTAAACGAACATCAGCGAGTTTTCCTTATTGAAAAAAATCGTAGATTTCGAAAAAAGAAAAAAAAACGATTTATTTTTGTTTTTACGATACTGATTTTCGCTTAAAGACCACGAGAAACTGTGGCGCAAATTACCCTCAATGTCGAATGAATTAAAAAATAAATTAAAACTTCATTTTCAGTTTTTCATATTGAATTATAAATTTACATACCTGAAAAACTGCATTCCGTCTTTAATCTACAGTTTTTGGCCCATTCATTATTGAACGGCGCTGCAGAGTTTTCAGTAAGCAGCCAGTGTATGTAGCTTTGTTGTGAGCTTTGAATGTAGTGAGCATCTATTTTGTCAATCTCGATTTTCCTTGGCCGTATATAAGAAGCTTACATGTAAAAGATAAACAATGCGAAACGCTCTTAACGATACGGTAAGTTAACTTTAACGATAGGTGCTCTATAATACAGTGCAGTATGCAAATGAATATGTTTAACTTCTTAACCATACATTATGTGAATCTAGAAGCCAGGCTTCAAATCGGTGAGATTCAATAAGGGCTTAACCCTAGAGATATATTTTATTGGACAATTTCATGAAGTAATTGTTGGTCATGAATTAGGGATGGATTTTACGCTACGGGAATATGTTGCTCAAGTCCTTTACAATAGCTGAAAAACGTCTCTGATTCATTGCTCTAGCAGTTTGCTCCTCTCACTTTGGCATTGTTGATTTCATACTTTAATTTCGCCGTTTTGCACAACATGTTACCGTAATTCGATAGCTACATAAAGCGCCTCAGCTCAACGAAGGGAGTAAAACTACAAGTTGTTCCTAGAGCAACAGTGGATCTGGATCGACGCTCCCTAATTCGAATTTTTGTTCGCGATAAGAAATTTTGTCTTAAATAAATTACCAAATTTTGAAAACATTAACGAGACAGTTTGCAAATTTGTTTGTTAATAAATGTTATAATGCAACTGCTCTTCGGGCTCCCAAGATGTCGGCGCGTAAAGTTAGGCGGTGCGTTTGTCTCTGGCTGCAGTGCAGAGCAATAGTTTATTGCTCTAATCGGCATTCATGGATTCTGTGTGGGCTCTGGAATCTTAAAAAAATCAATTTCGAGAACTTTCATTTCGACAGAGTTTGAAAATCGGGGAAATTAATATGAATGTGGGTCCGCATCTCGGGAACTGAAAGAAAAAGATCGACTCGCTCGGAGCAGGCTCATAGAGATTATCGAGGCGTTTAATTTGATCTGTACGGATGGGTGATCTTTGACTTCCCAAGCTATCGGTACCTAAAATTTGAAAGCGATCGAAAGCGGGTACCTCTCGTCCCTTTGGAAATCGTCAGGAATATTTTCTGTAGACTAAGGAGATTTTCGAGATAGTACCCAAATGGAACCACCATTCCGTTGATTTCAAAGATATTCAGTCTTTCCCCTTAAACAAAAATCTGCTTATTGATACATGGAAAATTCTATTGTATATGTGGTGCTTTGAGGCTTTCGACTCGCGAAACTGTCATCTTTCAACTGCGAAGCTTCGATCAAATTCTAAGAGATCATCGATCTAATGTGAAATATCTTCTTAATTCCTTGATGCTCGTGTTCGCCTTCGTATTACTATACGAGCACAGTACGAGAAGTGCGGGAATTAACAGTTAAAGAAAAAATATCTCGGAAAATAATTCATTATTTCTCCCCATAGTCTCCTGTGAGATCGAACACCCTTTTCCCAGCGTGTTCTATAGCTTCTATGCCTCGTTGGATGTAGAAGCCGTAGAAGGCAATTTTTTCAAGTTTGGAAATAGAAACTAAACTGAGGGGGCTAAATCTGGCGAATAGCGTGGGCGAGGACAGAGCTCGTAAGGAAGGTAATTGATTTTGGCCATCGCGATGAGGGAAGTGTGGACTGGTGCGTTGTATTGACAAAAGAAGAGAACGCACCTTACGCAAACTTTCATTTCCACCAAATGAGGTCCCTTTTTCCTAATTTCTTCGCTCAAACGCTGCGATAAATTTGTATAATAGTTTTCGTTTATTGTTTTTCCTTTAGGGCAAGAGTCGATAAAAATTGTCCCACGTGCGTCCCAAAAACTGACGCCATCACCTTTCTTGCAGACGAAACGGTTTTCGCCTCCTTTTGCCAACTTTGCCAAACAATTCCTTGAAACATTCTCACAATGCTGTTTTCGTTCATCTCACGTACAGCTTCCTCATACCCGATTGTTCGATCAAAATGCGACGTACAGCGAAATGCCCCTATCTGCCAGTACAGTTTTGTGGATTTTCACCACAACGTCTGGAGGGGTCAGATCTGGAGTGTCGTCGGGTCGATCGCTATGGAGTTGATCATGGTAGCTGACACGACCGCGTTTAAATTCTGCTACCTATTGTTTTAGAGTTATTAACGAGAGACCAGATTCCTCCGGAGTAGAAATCTGTGGTTCATTAAGCAGCCTTCACCTCCGAAATTACGGCTGAGTGCAAATCGTACTTTCCAAACTGACTATTCGCACAATTTACAGCGCGACTCATGCGAAGTTCTGCATATGTAGATTTCAATTCAGTCGACGGACAATGTTCGTCGCGACTCCAATCACTCAAATCCCTCTGAAAAGCGCAAAGGGGCAATTGACACGTTTCTTCTGTTTAGATTTCAGAACGATCTTCCTGCAACATTTCAATAGACCTTCATATGCAGTCAAACCTCTCAACAAAAGAACATTTTAATTAATATTACCTGCAACACCACGGTTTGGTATTGTCTGAGGACATGAAGGAATTCTGCTTTTTGTCTGGAGCGGTTCCTTTGTTGACGAAACTTTCTAGTGCAGGCGGAAATTCAGCTTTCTTTTGAACTGTCTATAAAGTAGCGAATTTCCTTTACAAAATTAGCAAGACGAGTGGGACTTGCACGTTTCGTTCGCTTGTTGAAATTGCCATTCCTTTGATATACGTGTGCTGACTTTCATTTGGACACGGATATGTGTCTGTTACCAATGAATCACCAGATATTGCTGAATTATTACTGAGCCGACGTGGGATGTGCGCCCATACAAACACACCGTCACGGATTTATGGGGGGAATTTAATTGATGATGTAAAAAAACATTAAAATGTTGAAAACATATTGGCATGGGGTGAATACATGAAAATGTGTATTTGCCGACTGTTGGCACTGAGAAGCCATCAAATAGTCAATAAAAGCTGTTTGTTATTTTTGCCGTTGAATTGAATTTAATGGGAAGGACGAAAATGGTGTGGAAACTAAATAAATACAAACCAGAATATAAAGAAAAGTAGAGACCGGAAAAAAACACACTCGTGCCTGGATAATATTGTGGCCACATGCAACAGTGTTTTTTAATGATAAGGATTTTTAGTTTGCTTACTAACCTACTAAACTGCTATTTGGGTTGCGTAATTAAAGGTCGCTTACCTCCTGCAAACTGTATGTAAATATGCCAAACGTGCTGAAAAGGCCCAAAAAACGTAAACTTTTCAGGAATTAGCTTTCTGGGTCGACAATCAAACAATTTTAGGCCACTTTTTAATCCGTCCCCGCCCTACTCCACTTAAAGTTAAATTAATCGGATTAGATGGAATTGCCGTAGCGCTCAGATTTAATTATTGTTAAGATAGAGTAGAATTGTCACGCCTCCTTCACACCCATTCGAAACTTTTTAACAAAAGCTTTATTTTTTATACCCTCCTAAAAGCTTCTCGGAACTCGTTAGGCTTCTCGTAAATTTACATTTCTCGCTTAGTGAAAGAAACAGCCAAGGATCCCCCAATTAATATGGGTTTCGTGTCTCAAATGTTCACTTTGTTCCGATGTCCAGAATAATCACGAACGAAACGGTCCTTATTCATAACGACACCAGGGACATTACGGGCTGATGAACTCATTTACGGTTTTGGTGTCAGAAGGAGCAAGTCGATTCTCGCACCGAACTGAATGTGGCCAGTATCGATAGAAAATACATCCATTGTTAAAGATTATTGCAACAGATTTGATGATGAAAAGTCAGCAGGGGCGGTCTTGATAATCGAAAGTAATGCATGAAATGTCCGTTTCGAAGCGAAATTATACGGGTCTAAGCATTATGAGAAAATATCAGGTATGCAAGAGTTACCGCCCGTGTCTTTCAAAGCAACTTTATAGAAACATGTGTGAAAGAATGGAATTGGTTATTGAGCGGGACTGGGCAATTCTCTTAAAGCAGCCGTTCTCGACATTGTCGACTGTTAATTGCCCTCATTAACGCACTTGTTGGTTAAATAACTGTAAATGGAAAACGAGGCGCCCCCAGCGGCCTAAAAATGAGATATCGCGGTGCACGAAAACGAGACGCCAATTAGCCGCATTTTAAAATAAATCAAAAACTCTTGCCGTCCGAGGGACGGGAAATGCCAAACAATGGCAGAATGCCCCATTGATAAAAAGTTATACGTGGGAATTTCCTCTAAATAAATAGGATTATTCATCATTATATATTTTTAATAAAGATTTATTATATTTTATATTACATAAAGGATGCTTGTTTCCAGTGCAATAGGGCATAGACCGTTTGGCTTTTTGGCCCTTGTGACAACAGAAGGTAATAATTTGCAGAACACAAAAAAAGCTCAGACTTGGAAATTTTCCAACAAAGTGGTTCAAAGGAAAAGGAAGTAGGATCATATTGTTTGTCTTCCAGGACAAAGTGGATTCAAAATGGTCCAGTTGCGGTCATTGTCTTTCTATTTTTCCTGAATTTGAAGCAGTCCACTTATTCCTGTCATGTCTGTGCGCTCGTATTGTAATTGATTGTGTAGGGAGCTATCGGGGGGCCTAAACTTTCTAATCAGTCATTGTATGTCATAGATTTTTCCGTTATATTCGTCGTCAATACGTGTCCATAATCTAACAGTGGCCGGCGGACGGATTCATGTACAGGTTGTTAGTAAAATAAGTTTCTCCAATCTAACTGTCGGAGTAATCTGGCGTCTTACCCTAACACAACGGGGAGCATTTATTATTTACAGTGCCAAAAGTTGAGTTATCGAAGGGCCACAGCTTATACAGAGCTAAACCCGGTTTAAACATGCACCTGACGCAGGATCACACTTTAAGTCTTATTTAAAACAAAACAAACAACACTGAACAACTGTATAGAAAACAGGTACTAAGATGGTACGAGAGAACAACAAGAGACCACTGGTTCTTGGTACTTCCAAGTTGATACTTATAAAGGGCCTAGTGTTAACAGTTAGATTAATTAGTGATTAATGAGCGAGTCAAAGGTACCTTACTAGGACGGTAAGGACCAAGACCAAGGGCGAAAGTGGGAGTCAAACGATTTATTGATGTCGCAAACGCTCAACGCTGATTGGTCGCCTTTACCTACCACCCCGCCAACGGAATAAGAAATAAAGATAGTTTTTGTTTAGTTTAAGACATAAATTATGCCCAGCGATTTGTGTATGCTATTAAGGGTGTTGGGCTTCAATCAGCTGGACAATGATTTAGGTGTCTAAACTCAATAAGCGGTGTCGGGTACTTCCCCGGCACTAACCAATCACTAAGAATGTCATTTTAAATTAAAGAAAAAGTTCCGTATAACAGCGGTCGTAAATACAACCATTTCCCTGGAAAACCAAAAAAACATCTTTTGAGAACTGGCAACGTCGCATCGTGTTTATTTGATTTTGATACCTCCCTATGTGGCCGCATAAACTAGATGTGGTGCATTTACACGGTTTTACTGGGACCGATACGTTTTATGGTTTAAATGTAAAAATTGTCATTCTTATTTTGTTATTTTGAAAAGCCGCCTCCCTTTTAATTATTGCAGTCATCCCTAATTAGCATAATATGTTACGTCATACATTTTACCCCACTCGCATCACAACGGAAAACGCAAATTTTTTCTTGTTTTTAGCACATTAAACGTTCGAAATGTCCGCCATTTCAGTCCATGCATGTACGACAGCGTTTTAGCCAATTTTCCCGTACATAATCAAGAATTCCTAGCATATTCCTAATATGATCGGTGGCAGCGAAAATGCATACATTGTCGTAACTGATTTTCATCCCTTATTCCAGCAGCGTAGACCAAACATTTCATGAAACCCCGAGAGAAAAAATCCAAAGGATTAAGATCCGGAGATCTGTCGGGCCAATGATTGGGACCACGTTTGTTCTATCCATTTTTTTTCAAAAATGATAATTTAAGTGCTCGACAACTGGAAGTAAAGAACGCATTTTCTCTTGGGTGCCGTTGATAACTGACGTACGGCTCAACCGAATTAACTTTGAGGGTGAGGCGTTGCGCGTAATGACAGAGGAAACATTCGAACGAAGAATGAGGTCACACTAAAGTATTGAAAGTATGGAACGACACAGAGTCTGCGACAAATGTGAGAATTAAGGGCGATTTTATCTTGTCCTTTCTCACTTGGGCCTTATTGGACATCATTTGTCCATGGTGCCAGGCGTCTTTGTACAGAATAATATGGGATAGAAATGCTGATCACCACAGAGTAACGAGGCGCAGATACCGCATAACTCAGATATTGGCAGGTAAATACGCCGACAGGTTTACGGCGCATCCGTTACTTCATCGCTTCACCCGCTTAAGTTAACTTAAGCGCCCCTCTAAAGGGTCGGGTTTCCAGGGTTCAGTGCGGCGTTGCCGCTTAATGTAATTTTTACCGTTTGAGTCGCATTATAAATTTTAATTAAGCTTAAAATTGTTTTTTGCAGTGCTAATGGTGAATAATTTTACCTTTTTTTGTTGCTAGTCAACCAATCAACATCTGGCAAGTACGTTTGTCAACATTTTATTCAAATTTCGAGCTTATCACAGCGCTTCGATTACCAACTTTAACATTTTTTTCTCAACCACTAGGCCTTCGGCCCCTGTTGCAAGGAACTATTTTTTAATTTAAAATTATGTTCTCGGTCATTGGTTGGATTTACGGAATTTATTTCTCTAACACCCTGTATTTTTGTTCTAATCCCTTTATCTTCATTTAAACGTAATCGGAAATTTTGCCGATTTAGTAATATTTATATTATCATATTATAAACGGGCTTAGTGGGTTTCAGTGTTGTGCCGATCGTTATTCCCAAGTATTTCACGTCGTTTTTTGATGGCTGTGTGACCACTCGCTGTTAATGTTGCGGATTCTGGTTTAATTTGACAATGTCGGACTAAAAGTGGTTTTTTTTGGTGGTATGTGGTGTCAGCCCGCGTTTGTAGAACCCCATCGTGGTGTTACAGGTTAAGGTGGGTATTCACCAGAAAAGCGAGCAAGAGCGGGCATTCTCTATCAGTAATCGTTTCCTGAGTATCGGCCATCGACCGAGCAAACATTTGTTTGTTCGCGATACATCAAAGAAAATATTTGTTCTTGTTCGTTCGTAAACGTACCCCAATCGTTTTCCTCCTTTTCTTGTACTTATTTTGATCACCCAGCGCTGGCTGCAACGTGTATAAAGTTCATACTCTTATTCGTAAATCAATTATTGTAATTGAAAAAATAATAAAAATGTATGATTCATTTTGAACATATCGAATTTTTCCCTCACTCGCCAGACCTGATCCTCTCGGATCACTTTCCATTTTCAAATTCGACGAAATGGCGGAAGAAGATGTGCCAATAATGAAGAGGTGCAGTCCGAGGTTGATGCCTATTTTGAAATATTCGAAGCTTCTTACTCCAAACAAGGAATATAAGCCATACGACATCGTCGGGAGAAGTGGGTCCATCTCAAACAAGGGAGTATACTGAAAAACAGTATGTTTCTCAATTTTTTTCCCTTAAGTGTTCATTCGTTCCATTGCACATGCGAGGTGGGGTATGAATGCTGTTGCGTACGCTCAATGGCAATCTGGGGTTAATTCATTTTCTATCCATAACTATGGATTTGTAGAGGGAAAAATAGTCAATTTTAAAAACCCTGCAAATCTCATTTATTATTGAACAGACACTTTATATTTAACTGACCTCGTAGCTCCAACTGTTCAAGATACACCCATAAGTGCCCCACATGCATCATTTTAAACTAGATACATTGGATAAATGACATGCATGTCATGGCAATTAGGGAGGAGTCCTACGAAGTCCATGAAACACCACAGTTTTGCATTATATGTGAGATGATTTAACAAATTTGAGTGCTCTTTGTATTCGTTGTAAAGTGAGAGTTTTGTACGCACTATTTTGGGCGTCTTTAATCCCAATAGCTCTTCCACGATTCCATATGCAAAATTATGCATTAAATACTTTACCATATCCAAATTAACGCAGGGCGAGTTCTCCGTAATCAGGGGGTTGGAGCTGAATTTTTAAAATTTAGTTGTCATTATAACTGGTCCATTACCTACGGAGGTTCACAAATTGCCGGCTCTACCCTTCTGCTTAATCACGGCTCATTAGTTATTGAACACGGACATCAGGGAAAAGAATGAGAAATTTATTATAATTTTCAAATTTTAGTAAGTGCTTCGAGTGGTTACCCCTCTAAATGCTATATATATATTGTGAATGTAGTTTGAAAAGTTATTTATTTATTTACTTGCTTACTTAGTTCCAAGAACAGAATCCGATTACTGTAATCTAGACAACCGTTTCAAGTGTGCCTCTCAGTTGAACTTCCACTTTCGAGTTATCTAGTTTCTCTAAAAAAAGCTCAGAAAAGCTCCATCATCGGGCCGTCCTCAACATTAAGATAAAACAAATCAGCTTCAGCTGCGTGAAACGCTGATTGTCTCATCTACAAAAAATAGAACTAGAAACGACCATCACGAAGTTGAGACGTCTTTAATGGGACCCTGGACCGTAGTGATCCACCTGCCCAAGCTGATAGGAATTAAAGTGGTCGTATCCACCAAAATCAACTCAATAATGTTTGAGCTTTTACAGACTGCTCGATACTGAAGCTCTGTTTACTTCGACTGTAAGGTGCTCATAATCGCGATGATGCGAAGTAACACTCTAAATTTGTTTTGTTTTTTTTTAAATACGAGTTGCTTCTTTCGCTTTTCACAATACAAATCATTCTCCTCCTGCCGTTCGTCCTGCAGGAACATTCATCAGGATTTTCACGTTGGAATTTAATCAGATGACACTCAAAACAAAGATCGTTTTTGAGTAAACACGTTTCCACGGTCAAATAAGGCTAATATAAAGCAATATAAAAAAAAAACAGGAAAAAACTTAGTTGATATTTTATAAAATTTAATCAAATACCTACACTGATGCGAGGCATTATTAAAAGCAAAGTAATTGCCCAGTTTGTCATGAAAAGTATGCTATAACTTGGCTTTTAAAATTCACTTAGTTTAATGAAAATTAATTTAATTTATGAGATTTAATTCTCAAGATGACAACGCCCAAATGCGAGAACCATACTTCTTGAATAGATATTCAACATCGAAGGAATTAAATACGAAAGCCCGGATAAGTACATAGCTGCCGTGTGTGGTCATGCGAGCTTTATGTGGCGCTTCAAATGGCAGTAGCTTGTGACGAATTTTGTTATTCGAAGTAAGTGTCAATTGGGACTAAATACTTATCCCTCCAATTATAAACCTGACCCTTTAGAGCTACAAGATCAACCAACCGGCACCTCTACCTGGACGATAATTTCCATGGGTGCCACGGAGCAGACCGATACTGTCTTAAGTCGAGGGTTATCATTCGTTTGGTAAACTTATCAGGACTTTGATCCATTGGCCCTTAAAATATTTTAAAAAAAACCTTATAATATTAAAAATGTTAAGAGTAAGTTGTGAGCGAAGGAATAATAGATTCTGATCTACCTTATGAAAACTTGTTCACTAACTAAAACAATAACTCTTTAGAAAATTAAGTTACTAAAGAATTTTAATACACTAGCAAAATCACCTTAGGAAAACTTCTGGGCTTTCCTTTAGCATTTTCTTAATATTCTATATCTGCTCGAAGATATTAAGTTTTCTATTCGAGCGTTAAACGGATTTTTGCGACAAATCCTCACAGGCGATTCTAATACATTACCCCTTATTGAAGTACTTCTTTTGGTTATCTTAAGCTTTACGTAAAGCGGGAAATTGGAAACAGAAACGAAAATCCAATGACAAAATTGTGAAAATCGTTGGATGGATTTTCCTATAAAGTACGAATAAATTGCTTTCGAGAACTCCGCACCTAGATCTGCTTGAATATTATGTATACAACTAGACAGTTTCAAGATTCTCCATTTCCTTTAACAGGAAAATCTTTTCAGACTCTATGGATATGGTTATTTGCTTCGATTTACGGCTCTTTTAGATTTGATAAAAAGATATGAATTGTTTAATTATTTTGAAATGTTTTAGAGAAATTGGACTTTACTCGCTTTTTGGTTTAGGTTCCCCACCCAAAGATGATACCGAAAATTTCTCGATTTCTACACATATAGGATCAAAAATCCCACATAAATTTTTCAAAAATTGAAGGAAGCATTTTCCGTGAAAATGCTGAAATACGTCAAATGTTGTTTTCAGTTGTATATTTTATGATGTCGCACACATATATACAGGGTTACCCGTGTGATAGATAAATGTACCTTGAAATTTTTTTCTTATGGAATTCCATGTGTATTGCGGTTCGAGATCTATTCTGAAATTCTGAACATATCTCATGTAACATACCTCCGTCTAAATTCAACAATTTTCGAAAAAAAAACGCAAAAAATAAAAATAATGTTAGAACTATTAATACTTAATAAATAACCGTATAAATTACTACAGTCTAATGTATTAAGTGTTGGAATTCTGCACCGTATAATAATTAAAAGTTCTAAAGAAAATTTTTTATCCTTTGAGGAGATATTTATTCAGCTTCTCCAGTAATTTTATCTTTGTTTTCTTCTACATTACTGGGCTTATTTTTTAACAAGCTATGTTTCAGATAGCCCCCCAAAAAAAGTCCATAGGGGTGAGGTTAGACGATATGGCAGGCCACTCTAATTGCTACATTGCACTAATATTTCAATAACTCTTTAATTTAGACGTGGATGTTTTATAGTTAATTATTTTGTATAACTTCCTTCGATTTTGAACGAATTTATATGGTATTTTTGTTCCTCTATGTATATAGCAGCTTCGCTTCCATGCTATCGCGAGCGCAGCGATAAACGAATCCGTTCATTATCCACCACAAAAGAAAAAAAAACAAAAACGTCAATTGCTGTGTCAAATTTTAAAATTTTAAGTAGTAAATCTCTCATTTTTCACAAATTGCTGGCACACAACTGGCACAAAATGACTATTTCCTGCTCTCGCATGACTCACCGCACTCAACTTCAACTCGTGAGCAATTTGCTGCTCGTTGTGTAATGCATTACTTAAGACTTCGCCAAATTGACTTCGGACCTATCAGAGTGCTTATTTTCGATATCTTTAAAAATGTTGGAGAAAATGGACGGCATCAGAAGGTTTCGTTGGAATCGTGTTGGAAGTGCAATGACTTTTTTCATAATTTCAATTCCCTCCGTTACGTTCCGCTACTCTCGAGAGTACATGACAATTATAGATGGTATCGGCGGTAAGAACTTTTGTTCCTTCTTACGCTGTTCCACATGTAATAATGTCATCTTTCTTCCTTGGAAACATCATACGAAAGCCTCTTTATACCTGCGAGCAGCACATACATATCTCTCTTAACGTCAACACAAATTCAGTAGTTCCATATATCTGGATTCTATCAGTATCTCATATATGGCAACTCTGTAGATTCACACACAATTTATTCCGAACCGTTCCAGGCTATCTGTAAATCGATGGGGCCTAATTCCAGTTTACCCATCCATTAAATGGGATCTGGATGCCCAGGCATATTTCGCATTCAAAAACCCGAATTTATACGTTTGTTACCCCGTTCGCCTTGAATATGTACGTTATATAAGAGATGAAGACAATTTATTGAAAAAGCCACGTTGAGACAGACCTCCACGGGAGCAGTCGCAGCGCCTCGAAGCGTAGAGCGGCTAAATAATCTCTGGTGGAAATGGAGATTGTCCCTGTTATTTATGAAGGTACAAGAGTAACAGTAGATTTAACTTGACTAACTGATTTTCCTTTGATGTATGGGGTTTTGATCAACCCCAAGGACCAAACGAGCGGACGAAAATTGATTCAAACTTGGTATGTTTGTTACAAAATTTTGCACGCAAAATATTGATGATTTAAAGAAATTGAGCATTCTGATTCGAAAATTTTAGTGAAAAAACTAGAAATATTTATGTTTTTTAAATGCAATCATCTATTTAAAATAAATATTTTGGTCGATTATTTGTAGGGTCCAGCGTGGGATCATCAATAAAACGTCTAACGGTGTTTTGCTTCCCAGAAATCTCGGTAATTTTGCCGGATTATTTGATGAGAATGTATACCACAGTGCTGAAAATAAATATTTCGAAATACGTATAAATATCACGCTTTTACATGAATGTTCGTGCTTGGAAGAGGATGAAAAGTATTTAAACTAAATATAGCAGTTGGTTCTACCAACTATGGGCGGTCCACGCGCAGCACCTTTAAAACAATAAATGGCGGTTATTTCTGCAAACTATGGATGCACAAAGCATGTTGATACAGTTAAACCTGAAAGTTTGAAGTTAAACAGTCGCACAAGCGCCAGCCCGAGCATATTCGACGGGGGTGCGCAGCGCCCCCAGCTTCGCGGAGCAAGGAGGGCGCAGTCCTACTTTTTTGTCGATGTCAAGCACATTACCAGGACGATCATTACGAAGGTGTTCCACCATTTCTGTCGAAAAAAAATGTATTATGAGTGAGACTATGTGGAGACTGGGAACGGAATGGGAGAAACTGGAAAAATGGGCCGAACAAAGCCAATTGAGCTCGTAAATACAAACTGGGAGTAAGTGGAGAAGGTTTTAAATTGCGCCACCCTTCAATTCATTATCAAATTGAACTAAATTTTATTGCAGGATTTTGTGTAGTAGGAATAGTAGTACCACCATTTGATGATCTACAACGTTCTTCATCACAACTTTGACTGAACTGTAGGGTTCTGTCGAATTAAAATTTAGTGCATCAAGTTGCCACCTGGGGCTGGACGCACCCCCAGTTCTTAAGAACTTTGTTAATAAGTTCCTATCCAGAGGACTTGACATACTAGTGAGTCTGAATCATCCCCATAAAATACACATCCACAGTATTTTCCAGAAAAAAACCAAATATTTTGTTTTCGTGTCTAACGGATCACAATCCCAACGAACCGACTGAAATTACCGCCGTAGGGTCCAGGACCTGAAACCCTAGCGAGCGTGGGTTCAAAGCTGGCCCTTGCCGTCCAACACCTCCTCATTGACGTCCACACGCGTGAACCTTGAGTGAGAAAACTGCTTAATAATAGAGCAAATTACAACCTGAAAACGACGGATTTGGGCTTAATAACCAACTGCTGTTGAGTAGTTCGTCATTTCGGAGGTCTCTATAATTCAATTAACAACTCAACCACTTGTAATACTCAGCTCTTTCATACAACGGAGGAAAATCGAAAAGTAAATTTATTGCGTTTTTTCCTATTGACTGAACGGGAATGGAGGAAATTTGGTAATGAAGTTGTCGAACTACTGGAGGGTAAATCTCAGTATTCACTTGAACATAAATGGGGATTGTATTGCTCTGAATGTAGTGATTTAAACATATTTAACGTAAAAGACTCGAAGAAATCTCTGTTATTAATGAATCCTTGCTCCGCCTCTTCAAACAGATCTCGTTTACTTCATGATTCATTTGCAATTTATACACGAATTTTCAATTTTTTTTATTGTTGCTATTAATCCATAACTAATCCTCACTGTGTCATTTATTTATGTCTCGAAGATATTACCGACCATATTCATGGTGTTTGAGCGCGTAGCGCCATTTCAAAAAGCCACAAAAATAATGAAGATTCCAAGGTGTCTCAAATACAGGGAGTCTCAAAAAAAAGGTTACTACTCGGTTATTAAAGAACGCATTTTGATGAACTAAAAGCCAGATAAAATGTTATTTTTCGGACTAACGTCAAAGTTGACTTCTTTTAACTCGACTTCTTCTGCTTCAGATGCCAACTTCAGAATTGCAAATGCAACTTCATATTTATTTCTGCATTTTTAAATACAAAATATTTCTCTGAATTTAATGATATATGAGAAGTTAAGGTTGAAACATTTTATAACCGAAAGAAAATAAAAAGTTTGAATCGTACTTCCAGCGTAACTGCTCACGCAAAATTATGAGGAAGAATGATGAGGCTCCCGTAGTTACGGGGGGCTTTATCTTGTCCCTTCTTGCTGGGTACCACATGAGCGCCGCTTGCCCATGGCGCTAGGCGCTCTCGCATAAGATGATACTATAGGATGAGATGGAATGAAGTGCAGATGAACGCAGGATAACGCAGACGGCCTCATGACGATACAGAGGGTTACGTGATTTATGTTGTTCAAATTTTTCAGGTCTTTTCAGTTAAAAATTGTTATAACTTTAACTTGTCATACATCCTAATGCAGAAAATAATATTAATAAAAAATAAATATTAGATTCGGAAAGATGTTTTCCGTCGAAAAAAGGTAAAAAAAAATGGAGTTCTATTTGAAACCCTGAAGTTGAGACCCGAAGCAGAAGAAGTTGAGTGAAAAAAATCAGCTCAGTGGTCTCAACAATATCCTTTCGTTTGAATTTTTCTTTCATCAAAATCCGTTGATAGTTTTCCCGCTTTTTTGAGACGCCCTGTATTAATTCGCCGTTCGAAACCTCGCTCTCATCGTTCACCGTCCTCGTTATTATTATTCTAAAATGTAGTCATTAATCCAATTAAAACAGTGTTAAGACGAATTCTTAGAAAAGCAGTTCGGTTTGATGTGGGGGTATTAATTCTTTTTTTAAATGCACTCCAGGAAGGGCTTGAGGGTAGATTGCTTGGAACGCGCAAACTGAAATTTATCTAGGGAGGCATTTTAGACAAAACGCGAGATTCCTGCATGTAACCCGCAAGAGTAACACTAAAAACATTTCCTCACGTGTCTTATCATGTCCTTAACACGGGACTTGCAAGTTCGCTTTCCAGCAGAAAGTGTGGTTTTAACCATTGTATTTTGATAGGCAACTCGCTAATACAACATGCTAAATCCCTGTCTCCTGGAAAGAAATGTCTCCTTTTCCAGGCAAATTTAGCTTTTTTTTTTGGCCAAAATTGCCCATCTTAACATCAGCGTCGAGTAAAATGGTCTCTATTAATAAGACTCCTCCGTCCCTTTTTCCAAAATATCCCTTCCAACCTCTCAATCAATGAAACTCTGCATTGACTAACATATGAATGAGATTCGGGTAGGTGTAAGGTTAATTTTCATTCTATGCAGCAGCTTGAACCGAATGAATACCTCGAGTAGCTTGAATGAGATACTGATGCACTAAATTGCAATTCTAATTTAGAGCATTTAGAGCTCAGGACGTCATTGTGAGGGAATTAGAGCTTTCACGATACTCAAAATCAAACTAATTCTGCAGTCTACTGTATTATTCTATGATTATCCTTTTTCCTTTTCTATTTATTCTTTTTCCTTTTTGGTTTTAACTTTCCTGAAGTGGAGTGTAGCATTGACACCGAAGTTACGAGTTTCCGGTCCTATCAAGATTTACAACACTTATCGATATTTTGATCACGTCCACTACTTAGGCGATCATGATGCCAAGTAAATAGTGCGATACTTTCGCGAAATATTCGGTCCGACTTGAAAATGGAATAAAGTGCTTGAAAAATACACGCCAGACTTTCTACAGCGAAGTTTGTCTTGATGTTCAGGGGCTTGATCTGAAATTTAATAAAAAAAGCTCACCCTAATAACGGAAGTTTAGGTATGTTCCATTAATTTTCTCAATTAGAATTTCTTCCCGGTTCGGTAAAAAAAAAATTGCTTGACTACTTTCAACCGTAAACTTTGATTTGGTTAAGGTTTTTCGGATATTTCAGCATTTTAATAGTTTCTCCGTGAAGTGTCCGTAAGGGCGTACCAACGAAATCGACTAAGGCCCAGTTGCATCGGGTGCTATTGATCAAATTTGAAATAGGGTGTAAGTTCCAGGGTTCACGACGCTTGAACTTACAGCTGCTGCTTAAGCAATCTGTTTTGGATAGAATTTTACAGTCGATTTTGGCCCAATTGCGAATTTTTCGTCCTGCTAGGCATCATCATGTGTCCGTGGGAAACAGTTTTGATTAAGAAAAATTGTTGATTGCTGCCGCAGGAGCGAGAAAAAGTTGTTACGCAAACAGGTACGACTTTCAACTGCGTTTCCTGGATATAATTTGGTTAAATAATTCGAAAATTGCTAAAAATTCGTTAAAGGTTTCTTGAGGACAACAGATTCTTCTATTCTTAAAGGATTTAATATTTGAACAAAAACTCATAATTTTGAAGTGCTTGGGCTACTATTTCTTCATTTAAGCTGATGCGAATTTATTGGCAAAAATTCTCTCCTAAATTCTTTAATAAAATAATTTCTTCCAAAAGTCTGAAAGAGTAAAAACTCCCGGAGATTTAAAAAGTACTGTTACATTTTAATAAGAAGTTTGATATATTACGCAAATTTCAGAGGTTTTTAGGGTCTTTTACTGCGATTTCCTTACGTAATCACTGTAAGTTTGGCAACCAAAAATTTCTTCATAAGTGGAACAACGTAATTGGACAAACTCCCATGATTACAACTTCTAACTGCGAATTCGCGAAATTCTCTGATATAATTGTTGAGCAATTTCTGCGAGGCACAAATTCCAGGAGACTTCTTAATGACTGTTGGGAATGGTCCAGGGACGTCCAGTTAGGGAGCAACAGCTATCGTTTAGTAGCTAACCCAATAGATAAAATGTCGTTTAAATTGGAGTTAATCAGTAGTTAAAATGAGATTAATCACATATAATACGTAGAAGACATAGATGCTGCGACTAATGTGTCGATTTATCTCCAATTGACTTCACATAGAGTTTTAGCAGAACACTGAATGAGCGGGCCAAGAGTGCGATTTTTCTAATTGATTATTTTTCATCTGTCAAAATGTTTTTCTAATTTTCTCCTCATTGGTTGGACCTCTAACAACTCAAAATAATTGTTAATTTTAATTGCAGAGTGATTTCCGTAGGAATGTGGAAGGAAGGCCCAAAACGTTGGGTTCTTTGTTGCTAAAGTCAACGCACTTTAATATACAATAACTAATAAAAACCGCGAATCGTATTTAGACAATGCAAGCTGGTTTAGGTTTTTTTTTCTAATTTTTTAAATGTACTTCACGTTTTTCAGTAGTTGTTAATTTAATTAAAATTTTGCTTCATTTACAGTTTGGTTAATCTAATAGCCGGTTCAAGTGCTCGGCCGTGAGACTAGACGAATTGACCTGTGACTTTATACGTGCAGCAAGGTTAACTTGGATTCAATTCAAATCAAATCATGTAGCTTCAACATGAAGATGAATCCTGAATCTTTGCTAACACTACGCATACACACACACACAGAGGGAGAGAGGAACAAACGTCCCGCATACACGCGCTAAAAAATGAAAGAAATATTTTTCATGAACATGCTGGAACACGTTAAGTAGTATTTTTAGTTGGGCATTTTTTTGATGTAAAAACATCTATCCAGAGTTTCCTATGTAGTAGACAAATGTACCTTAGGTAAACATTCCTATGTCTAAATTTAAAAGTTTCGAAAAAAATGCAAAAAATTGAAACTATGAGAAAACTATTAATACTTAAGAATAATAACTTAAACTACTATAATCCAGTGCATTAAATGTTCGATCTGTGCCCCGTTGACTTCCCGACAGCAGGCAACCCGCAATTCAAATTCCTCAAAAACTTTTCTCATCTTTTGCCGAGGTATTTCTCGAGCTCCTTGACTAATTTTATTTTTTAACTCTCCTATATTAGAGTTTTTTAGGTACACCCTATGTTTCCTATGCTTCAGATTGCCCTATGTTCAGATTCAGATTATCTCATAAAAAAGTCGATAGGGGTGAAGTCGGGCGATCGAGAAGGCCACTCTAACTGCCATATGCCGCAAATATTCCAATAACTGTCAAATTTAGACATGGGTACTTTACATGAAATATGTTAGGGGCATCTTTAGGAACTCAAAGAGGTCCTAATATACGTGGGGTTACGTGAGAGAAAAGCGAAAAATTGTATTGACCTACTTCGTGGACAACCATGTATACATGTCTGTTACGCCAAAAAACGCGCAACTTAAAACAATATTTGACGTGTTCCAGCAATTGGATGAAAAATCTCCCGTTCAACTTTTAACGGGACTTTTGGCCCTCTATGGATAATCAAATCTTTTGATAGTAATTCCCAACGTCTGTAGTACCAACTGGAGTGCTACAAAAACACGAAGTTTACACTAATTTTATGTAAATACTCTGAAATCCCTGCCATTCCACCAGCAATTAACTTCGCTACCGCGTCCAATTATATCTTAGATCTCTAAGCATATCTCAGGTGACCTTTAAACTAAGTAAAACAGCGCCCATATACACAAAAGGAATTCACCAAATTTACAGGATTAGGGCAGTTACACTCTGTATGTTCACAGAGAATACAGTTGGATTTAGAGTTAAAAATATCCCTCCGAGGACGTGTTTTAGCTGTAAACAAACCCCCGTATGTGCTATGGCCATTGTAAAATTTAATTTCGCAAACATTCACAATATCCCTCTATTTAGGAAGTTACAAAACAACGTTTGGGATACAAATTGGGGATATTTGTTTAGCCAAGTGGGTACTTTGCTATGATGTGGAAAACAAAGGTCTTAAAGCTGGTGATAATTGATGATCAAAGTGCAGTTTCGTCACAATTTTTCCAGAGCCTGGAGGCACTGACAGATGCTCCTGCGCGGAACCCGGCTGTGGTACGCTAAGTAATGTTGATCATAAATATGTACAACGTAGAGCGGCTCAAGCCTGAAGTTCTCAAATACGTTCAAATTTTATTACCAACATTTCCATTGGAAATTCAATTGCTTCCTAAACGAAGCGATCCAGCAGGTTTTCTCAACTTTCTCAGCCTTCAATAAACCGATTAGTCCTTTAAGTGCTACCACGTGGATTTCTTCTCTCCAAATTGGTTTCAGCTAAACTTTCCGATCTTGTTTAAAGAAGGGCCTTAAGTCATAATCGAGAGTTCATTTTAACCCGTTTTTGCCCGTCTGACCATAAACCGATTAAATACAACGGTGAAATTGCCTTTCGTCAAGGTTGGGTTTAAGATTTCGACACCTTAACCGCGTTTAATTAGAGTACTGCAAATTAACAAGTTAAATCGATTTACTTTCAAGACGGAGCCCCAAAGGTGAGGTCCCTAATATAATAAGGCAAAACCTGGGATTTTATGCCCGAATAATTACAACCCTCCTTTACAATGAAACATTCAGACTTCGATTTCGTTTTAATTAGATTTTCTGAGATTTCGGCTACAATAAGCGACAAACTTCTTAGAATTTATGGAAAAAGGGCTTTCACGACCACGGGACTTTAATCAAGGTTTCAAAGTGTACTCGAAGAACAACAAGTTCGATTTTTCAAATCAGTGACCCCATTACATCGCCGCTTGGATTTTCTCTAATGCGACTGACGAGAAGTCTTTGATCTCAACACTCGATATCTCAATGCTCGTCTAATTCCTCCATCTGCGTCTAATTCTTCAGTCTGTGGTGTCGCCGTCCGACCGCAGAAATTTTAGACTTGCAGCATGTGGTGGAGCAACGCAGATTGATGCTTCCGAAGGAAAATTTGCTCTAGAAGAACGCTCTAAAACTGAATTTTGAACAAATCGTAGGAAATGACCAGACTCCCAGCATTCCATTAAACTTTAGGGAAGTTGAAAGGTACTACGAATTTTGAAAACATTCGTAAGAACTTGTGCTGTCACTGTCATTGAAACGAATCTTGACAGGGAGGCGAATTGCCCTACTGAAACGCGCATTCAGAAAGTCTCGCCCTCGAGACGCCCATCGACTCTTGTGTTGGTACGTGAGCCAGCTCAAAGGGTCCGAATATTTGTGATATTCCGAGAGGACGCACCTTAACGATGATACGATGTTGTGCGCTTCCGATCTGACCCGACCATGAGCGCGTTTGATCCTTGTCGTAGGACCAAAATGAGATGAGCTCGTAAGACCGAATGTTCAGTGTCTCGCAAACATTACCGGAATTGGGCAATTTGCAAAATGGCCGCCAAGAAAATTGTAAACCAGATAATCGCCCAGAATTCGCAATCTCAGAGACGTTTTTGTTTTTTTTTTTGAACGAAAGTTACCGTCAACCTTTCAAATTATTTCTGAGATTCACTGAAAAAAAATTATGTTGTAAATAATATTGACAAAAACGACCAATAATAAATCAAAGCCCGCAACGAGACGCTTTCGAGACGAGCGGTGCCAGCTAAGTCCCTTAAGAAAAGTGTTTGTTCTCATACTTAAACTTAAGCCTCTAAGGCTAAACAAAGATGTAAAAAAAATAACGGTCTATGGCGGATAGGTACCTAGACAGATCCTAACACCTCGCCATGCTTTTTCACAATTTCGAACAGGGAGTTTCAGTGTATTTTGTCCCCAATGATAAAGAGGAGCATGAAATTTGTTACCACTTCCCCATGCGGACTGCGCCCCTTCTTTCTTCCATGGATAACTCTTTAGATCCGACTTTTCTACACAGGGCGTCGCAACTGTGTACTTTGGCCTAGTAGCCGTTTAATGAGAAATGTAAAAAGTACCTAAGCCAGTTCGTTAAGCGTATAAAAACGCGTCATAGAAGCGACTTAATCATTTATTCATGGGTTGCATAACTACAAAGCAATCTATTTAATTCACACTTACCGAACATATATTGAAAGGTAAGATGCGCGCTGTAAAGTCTTTACGATTCAATTTTAAGGCAATACCCATTCCAGGATAGGTATCTAAATAATGCATATACACTCCATTTACGATGTTCTTGAATCGACCTTATCCATGGAAATTTCCTCTTATAATATGTATAGTAAGTATCCGTTTCAACTACACTAGGATAATTTTCTAAAGAGAGATTTAAGAAGCTACACCGAATTTGGCAAGCTTTTGAAAGCCTCCAACGCCATTAAGTAACCTTATTGTTTTATAATGTTTTAACCAGTAGCTACTAAGCTGTCGACTTTAACTCAGCGTTCTCATTCCTTTGTGTCATTCGAAAAGGTTTCCTAAAGGGAATTAGGAACGTTTACTGAAATCGAGAATCAAAATGAAAATTAAATCTAATAAATCGAGTGCGACTAACAGCAAGAAAATTTACTCAGACCATTTACGATTCGGTTATAATGATGTCTCGACTAAAGGGGTGCGATATTTTACCTGATGATCTGAAGAAAACCCGTCGGGGTATCGACCTCACCGACGGCTTCGGCACAGCACCCAATCGCTATTAATATTATCAATAACCAGAATTTAGTCCTCGAATAGAATTCACAAAAGACACGTATAACACGTATATAAGTTCTAAGTAATCGGTTTAATGCGTATATATTTAATATGTTCGTATTAAACCTATTACTTAAAATTTCCTACCAGGTGAGGGAAATTCTACCGAAACGGGTGAAAATGCCCGGAATTCTCGCGAAAAACTGGACATGCGGAGAAACCGGCCCCAACTCTGCTGAGAGAATTTTTTTTCGGACCTCTTCATTAAACGTGCTGTATCCAGAATTCCCGTAAAGAACTATTGAAATCCATAAAGTTCTATGTCCCGAATACGAACATAATAGCCGGGAAGGTACAAACGATGGCTGCTGCAAAACTACCGCAAGTAAGCTTTAATGTATCTTAGTTTGGGGGTGGAATTGATACCGCGTCTTCCTGGCTCTTATTAAGGGAGCGAAAGTTTGACATTTGTAATTATCGTCTCGTTAAAATATCCAAAGTTATTCAAAGAAAAAAAAATGTTCAAAGTTTCAAAAGCTCAAAAAGAGTTACCAAGTCAGGCAGTGAGCTTAACATTTTGGGGATTTTTCCTAAAATCACCTCAGGCAAAAAACGACGATGCACGATAAAAAAAAAATCTCTTCGTTGTTAGAAGCATGAAAAGGAATAAGCACCAAATGGAAATTGTTCGTTTTGACTTTAAAGACGTATTTCTTAACTCCCTTTCAACACAATTAATTAAAAATTCGACAAAGGATGTAAAATTAGTAAAATTACTCTTTTTGCAGAAATTTAGGATATTTATAATGAAATTACCACTCTTTGATAATGACTTTACACCAATTTTTGCGAAAACCCCTTTAGTCGAAAAATTACCTAAAACAGGGTAAAATTAGCTATCTTGATATTAGAAGTGTATTTCTAGCCCCGCAGCAAAGAAAAATGGTAGAAACTACTGAGCGTGTAAACTATTAGTTTATAGTCAAATTGTTGATAACGTGCTGCATTCAAATTAGGAGTTTTATGAAAAAATCGTTGTATTGAAATTTTCTGAAAATATGAACTAATTTTAGACGTGATTTTTTCACACACGCTGACCAGTGAATCTACCGTTTTTCTGGAAAATTTCCATCGAGCTCGAAAATAAACGAAAACCGAAATTTAAATTACAGATTGGTTAGTGGACAAAAACAATGAAGATTTTGTATTTTCATATTTAGTCAGTCCCGTAAAAGTAACAATTTGCACCCTCGTTTTCTTACCAAATTGAATTAATTTGGGTTGCCATTTTCTCAGATGTATAATGTTTTCATATTCAAATTGAAGGAGGGCGAAATACTTAAAATATAAAATGGCCTCTTTAATCCGCTTTGTTAGAGCTTCAAGGACCGACGCTTTTTCATCCCATCTTTTTATAAAATTGAATTAATACATAGAGAATTTTAAAAAATGCTTGGATATTATCGCGATAACCTGCCTGATTTCCTATGGCGAAAGCTCCAAATATGAAATTGTTAGCATCTGTCACACATTATTAATAATGAACCTAGATATTGACCTCCTTTGCTGGTTAGAAAAATGGACGATCAGTAATACATAAGTTAACATCCTGTTATATAACCCACTCAACCGATTATCATACGAATACATTCACATGACAAAACTAACCGAAAACCCACTGCAACTGCAGAAGATATGGAAGAACAGTCCGCCCAACTCAACTATACTAAAACCACTTTGCTTAACAAGGCAGACAATACAATCCCGGGTTTTCGTTCCGTCGACCACCGTATTGGAACACTTCCAGATCTAGATCATAAGTTTTTAGGCATCAGGCAGGTTTAAAATAAAAAAGCAAGTTCACGAAAACTTGCAAGAAGAAACCACTGAAAAAATTATGAAGAATTTACGAGCTTAAGAACCAGATCAAATGACACTGAAACCGTTGTGGATTCCGAAGCTATATCCCTCAAGAAGAGTCCCGGGTCTATGGGGACTCACAAAACAAACAAGGTTTTTAGTGGGTAGATGCTCTAGTAGGGAATCCCACACTACCCGGTCGCCGCAGCATCTGACCAGGTGTCTTTGGAACATTTCCTCGGAAAAAAAAGATCATAAGTTCGGGTTGGAATAATGTTTAGTCTAAGTTAAGAAGATGTACCACGGACAGAAAGGCCGGTTTGGTCCATAGTCTTTTTCCGAAGAAATAAAGATTGCTTATACAGGGCGTTTCAGAAACATGTCGCCAAACATCAGGAGGTTATAAAGGGCGATAAGTTAAGTCATTTTGCCTTACAAACTTATATCTGAAAATGAGACGTTAAAGCAGTAGGAAAAAAATTGTTAAAAACGTTAAAGAATGCATATGTTTTCGTATTTACGACATTTTGCATTTTTGTCTTCTAAGGTAATTATTAGAAAAGAAAAACAATAAAGTATTACGGGAGTTGTTCAAAATTGCCGCCACCAACTTGCCGACGTGCGGTCGTCGCCGAACCACTCGAAAAAGACCATGTGGATCTTCCTGAACAAAGCGACTTGCAGCCATCACTCTTCCAAGCAATTCTCCTTCTGTTGTCACGGGCGTTGCATGAACTAGTGATTTGAGGTAACCTCAAAAAAAGAAATCGAGAGGTGTTAGATCTGAACTCCGGGCCGGCCAGTTAGCAGGTCGACCCTGTCCAATCCAACTCTCGGGTAATTGTAAGTTTAAGTGGTTCCACACGTCGCAAGTGAAATATGCCGGAACTGCGTCATGCTGAGACCACATTCTTCGGCGGATATTCAATGGAATGTTTTCGAACAACTCACGAAGTACGGTCTACTAGTCAAACCAATATCAATTTTCTAATAACGTGTGGGCTGGCATAATTTCCTATTATGCCAACCCACATGTTGGTAGAGAACTGATATTAGTTAGACGTCTTAAATGGTCTATGAGGATTTTGATCGCTCAAAATATGACTATTACGGCCATTAAAGTAACCTATAAACAGATCAATGAAATGCGGAACTATGAGCACTGTTTAACATTCTTAACAATTTCTTTGTCTTGTGCCTTTACGACTCATTTCCGGATGTATGTTAATGAGGCAAAACGACTTAACTTATCGTCCTTTATAAGTTTGGCAACACGCTCTTGGAACACCCTGTATACATACATTTAAGCCAATGTCACGTAAAAGTGACTTTGAGCATACTTTGATACTTTATATATTTTTGGAAAAGGGAAAATTTTTGGAAATCAGATGTGCGTCAATACGTCGGAGGTTTTATTCGAAAAGACTCGGCTTTGGTTGATTTTTCCGGTTTCCCCGATATCCGTAAACATGCGTTAATATGGAAAACTTTCACTTGAACAACTTTTTCCAGACTTCGACGCGGGTCTGACAATAACTTGCCAAATTATAAAAATTAATCCCGGGCACGTCAATGAAATTTTGAGTGTGTTTATGTGCTCTGTCCAATAAAAGGAGGGCGGACGCCATGTCCCGTATTTCGGCATATCGCTTTTTGGTCTCTGAACTGCTCGCTCTTTCCTCGTTTAATTAAATTTATATTCCCTGCCATTTCCCCAATTGCCATACTGGCTCTCCTTACATTGGACGCGGTTATTGTAAACGTTGTAAGATTTGAAGGAGAAATTGCACAATCTCTCCTTCTCGGAGCAATTTTGAGGAGAAAAAACACCACTTTCATATGTGAGTTGCGTCCAATATCCTAGTCAATTGTGCTTAAAGAAAGTTTCCAACCCTTTTGAAAGCGTCTTTATCCTCCATTTAACTTGCTAACTATATCTACAAATTGCACGTACAATTCCCTCGAGCAAGTTTGCTGAAACTTGCGAACCTGTGTCTGTTCACTTTATTAAGTTCATTCTTATTGCCATTTCATACGTTAATCCGCATATAAATTCGATTAACAACCAACTTGTTTTTTTTTATTTTTATTTTTTAGAATTATTTGCGCATCAACATTAGTTTGAATAATTAAATAATATGAAATAATGATGTACGAAATGGGTATGATGGAATTAGAAGGCCGATTAAATTAAACATCAAATTGGAATTCGTTCCACATGAGATACGCGCAAATGTTAATTTCGTTTTTCTGGAATTGGTTTGTTTTCACAAAATTTGTTATCGAGTTTTCCGGCAGTTTCTAAGCTAATTTGAACTGGGCCGAAACGGAGGCACTTCAAATTTATTCAGAAAAGCCGAAGAAAATTATTTATCATCGTTTCCTCGTTGTGGCCAAAACGTTGTATTTTCCAAATTCTGATTTTTAATATAAAGGCCTTAAGCCTAAAACTATGCAAATCTGTATGCAAAAATAAACGAAACAACGTTCGAGAAGATGATTTTTTTCGGCGCGTATAAAACCAATTTATTGCTCTTTTTGAGCCAACGCAAGCAGGCAGTGATTAATTTACAAGGGAAAATTACGTATTACATCAATTTTATCTCCCGAAGGATGGAAGGATTTTTAACGATCGAGAAAGAGAAATAAGTTTATGATTTTTCCGCAATTTTCCTTTTACATCGGTTCAAATTGAGAAACTTTTGTTGGTTAAATTGACACCACGCAAGAATGATCATTGCCTTTGCTCTGGACGCGCCCAAGAAGATCCATCATATCCTAATTCTACTGCGGGATTGCAATTAGCTGTGGATCTGTGGAGCTGTGGTTATTAATTTTAAGTTGTGTTAATGAAGGGGGCGCGCGGACATCGATACCCCCCTAGGGGCGCGCTCGTGGTCGGTATCGGATGACAGACGAGAACTCCCAAACATTCGCTTCGTCGGTAATGGAATTCCCCACAATAGACTTTGCCCCGGCCCTAGAGCCGCAGTCCCGATTCCGTTTGGCGAAATTGGCGGGGAAGGACCGATTCCTGCTTGGGCGTCGCAGGTTAATGCAGATTGCGCTAGCGGCACCCTAGCCGGGGCACGCCCATGATTTATCACCGTAAGCTTTTTATATTTAAGGGAGTTACGGAGTATGTACAGGAGCTTTTCCTTTCCGTCGGTCTCCGGCGACTCAGAGGCTGTGTCCGCGCTCAGTCCTCCGCGACGCTGTCGCTTCATATGAACAAACTCACGCTTACAATCTTTCCGTGATCTCCTTCATGGCTATAAACACCACCCTGTATCTATATCAGTATCGAAACCAATCGTACGCTACGCCAAGATAATCTCTTTACATCAAAATTACACGGAGAAAATTCTTGGTGGGTGTTATAGAGTTGGCGTAATCTGCTTTAAAAGTTACTAATAAATAAGCCCTCTTTGTCCTCTTTATTGCTCCGTACCATCTGTCTTGTTGAGTGGGAGGGGAACAACAACGAGACGTATTAATTATGAAATAAATGTCAGTAATCTTGTCCTAAGCTGCTCGTTTTCTCAGCTTAGTTTTTTTTTAGACCGTAATAGTGCTGCTATGTCAGCCTTTTATGCCAACATCTAACCGTAGACCTCCATTAGTTTTTCTTTTTAAATTTCGGGCGTGAAAGGTCATAATTCAGAGTGATATACGTTAACTTGTTCTTCGTGATAAATTGGTGCGAACAATTGCTGGAATGTCCCGTGTTTCTCCTCAGTATTGCTCCCTCCCTGGGGAGGTTGAGAAAAAAAAAATTCATTTGGTTCCTTCAGTCGGTTTCCTCTTTGCACGCCATAGTTTCATGAAACTATGATGTTGGTCATTAGGACGGTAAAAGAGTTACTTGATCCAAGTTAAAGCTATGGCGCAATAACTCTTTTACCCAATGGAGATATCAGCGAATCTACCACGAAAAAATAAAATTTTTCAATTCGAGAAAATATATCATCTTGCGTGATACGAACCTAAAAATACTCAATATGATATATTAATGTTGAATTCTGTGGGGAATGATCCTTGGAATAAAATACACAAAATAGCAGGCAAACATGAAACCAAATATTCTAGGCATTGCATCAGCAGCACGTATGGCGTCAATTTTCTTTATTCATGATATGCATATTCATACGTAATTTAGTTAATATTTTGGTTAATTCATACATATACGTATAATCCTCACTGGGTTATAAATTGTAAAGCCCAATATTCACAGAAAGTCAACGCCTAACGTGGGATTTTAGGAAAACGAATAATTGGCCCTTTTTCCTCCAATCAGCTAGTTAGCTTAGTCATGTCTGGGACGCATTTGCAATCTTCCTCTTAACGTGCGCCAAGGTATGCACTTGCTGCTTGGTGGCGCAACCATGCACAATTTTACAATCGCTCGACAAAGGTTAAACCAAAATTCTCCCATGAGCCAGATGGGAGGAAACAATTACTTTCAACTGTGGCCTCCGAGTACTCCCGATATTGCACCCCTCGATTTTTATTTTTGGGGAATGGTAAGAAATTAGGTTTATAAAACAAAGCGCGGAAAACGAGATGAACTCTGTGTCGGAATAAGGGAAGTCTGGCAAGTTATGAGAATCCTGGAACTTAAACGGGTCGCTGAAACAAAATCGTAAAAGAACGTTAAAAATGGATTCGAACAGGGGAGGACTGGGCGGGAGAGATCACGTTTGATGCGTAATTATTTGAATTGTGAAAATTACCGTTGTAGGTTTTTTTCAAATTAATCAATCACCGTAAATGGTTTTCCCCCAAGAATAGAGCAATTATCGCTTTCTAAGAGCTATTTGTTTATTTGAATACACGCGATCGCCAATGTGTCAAATTAATGCTTTTCATAACGCTCTAATTATCAAAGTTTAAAAAACTGTAAAAATTTTGCGTAAAACCAAAAAAATGGAAAATTTTAAAACCGGATTTGCCACGAAACTGGGTGTGTATGGGATTGAAATAATATCCTGAAGAACTTTTTCTAATATTTCGTTTCAACATCTCTAACACGAAACAAAATATCGATAATTAATCCTGTTTGGGAATTTGTGGTGAGCTGAATATACAGTTCAGAGGTCAAAAGGAGTCACTCGTCAACCTTTATGATTCGGCTAAAATTTCAAATCTGCAACCTTTCAAATAGCGAAAATACGGAGCGGTGTCTTTGTGTTAAACGTGATACACCGAATATGTATACGGGGTGTCCCACAAATGCGGGCATCTATGGGAATCTCGAAAAACTATTACCAGGAAAACCTGGAATTTGGGTATCGTACTGAAGCGGGGGTGATCTGTTGATTGAAAATACTTGCAGGAAAATGGCACTTTTGGTTATGCCGAAAATGGGCGTCAACTCGCCTGTTATAAATGGAGCGCCCTGAATGTTATGGCAAGTGTTCACCATCATAAGCATTTTTTGATGCACGCAGAAGTACTACCTCGCCCCTTGACTTGCAACTTGCACTGGTGCCCCATGGTGCTCTCTTACGAGACTCCTATCTCAATGTACTGTAGACCTTTATCGACATGCGAATGCGCAGAATATTAGTAGGACACCAAAAATCGTGGACACACTTTTCGGAAATCTCTTTTAAATTTGAATTTTTACTTCGCCCTTTGAAGGGTGCGTAAATAAATTAACTTGTTTGATCAGTCGAATATCGTGGGTGGATTAATTGGCAAGCCGAAAAGGGGGCAAATCTCGCCCCTATTAAAATTAAAATTTATTGGAGATTTGTAGAAATTTTAGTAATGGCAAAAATCCAAAAAAAAGAAAATGTAGAGAGAGATTTATAGGCAATTATAGGAACCTACAAACAGCAATTTTCTGCCCTGAATGTCACATATTTATAGACTGTTCCGTATTCGTTTAAGTGCCTTCAACTTCTCGTGTTTGTCGACTCATTTAGTAATTCTCTAAAGTTTGTTCAAGAAGAAGAGTAGTTAAAAAAGAAGGGTCGATCGAAACTAAAAATTAATGAGTTAACTGTCGAACACGGTAACAAGAGATGTCCACAACTTTCTAAAGTTAGTGATTCTGGTTTATTATCCTCATTAACTGACATTTGCTTTTTCAATAAACTTTCTGGCGCTTATGCACTTCAATGTTATAAAATTAGATTTATATCTACAAATAGAAGGAAAAATCATATTGAGTGACGTGTTTGTTCGCGTAACTCTAGATAAATGAGAATTTTATGCGCCTCAAATCAATAATGATAATAATTGTTTTTATTTTACCAATTTTCATTCAAGCGCCTACGTAGTAATTGCGACAAATTAGTCGCTTTGTCTGAGCCCACAGCCCAAGAACTGATGGCAATGAAGCCTTATTCAAATTAATACCACTTAAATATGCTTTGAAACAAGTAGTCAAGTTTTTGAATAAGAATAACGGTCTAATAAACTTCCAGAAAGTTATTCCTCTCAGCTTTCCGCCTCCATTTTTTTGCCACTCAAAATGAATGGTCTCGAGGAGCTGCACTTGCGGTTTGTGGAAAGCTCGTACGTTCTGTTTGATCTGCAGACCACTTGTCCAGAGCCGAAACATTACGGAGAAAAAAGAATCCTGTTTTATCATTAAATGAAAGTTGCTCAGAGGGGCGTGGCCTGGAGATGGGGCGCGCCCCAATTCCGGGAGTTTTTGGGAGATTGGCAAGGAAACACATAATTTTTTAACGACTACAGTTTTAGGGACGATTGCTCTTTCGGAAAGTTAACAGACAGTCGTGGACAAAGGTATGGAGCATTTTTTTAAATGACGATTTCTTGGTGACCCTTCTTGTTTTCGTCTTCAAAGTTTGTTGGTAAGGTGAAGGTAAGTTCCTGAATTCACCGTGGAATATTTGGCTTTCGAATGTTGTTTTAAAAAAAGTTGTTAAAAACAAGTTTTTTTGTTGGATAACAGTATGGAATACCCTGTAGAGTTGTTGTTTACGGGAGCATTATCAGGCATTCGGTCCGATTCATACGCGATTCATATACGAAATTTCACACGAAATGCGCCAAAAGGCAAAGTATTTTTCGGAAAATTTTCGAAATTGAATATCACGTGACGGCTACAACCAAAAACACATTCGAAAGACGTTAAAAATCAGCCAAAGGGCCGCCTCCAAAATATTGAGAAAATTTGGCACTGATGGGGATGTAAAAGACGGTCTAAAACCTGCACGTCCAAGAGAAACGAAGACCACCACTGACCGACGGATTAAGAAACTATCACCTCCAGATCCTGGCTGCTCCTCCAGGACTATAAAGCGAGAAATCACTAACAATAGTGACATCAGTGTAAGCGATCGCACACACGTGCGTCGTCGGTTGTACGGAATAGGATTAGTAGGAAGGGCTGCCCTGGAAAAGGCTTTAATTTCTAAGAACAGAAGAGCCAGAGCCAAATTTGCTCAGGAGCTTTTGTAACGGTCACCTTCAAAGTGGCTCACCCTCCTTTTCAGTGATGAACCTGAAGTTGATATTTTAAATTATAACGGAAGAAGTTATGTTCGTCGACCTACAGAGACTGGGTTTGCTCCCAACTGTCAAAAACCAGTAGCGAAAGATGGTGGTGGCAGCACGATGGTATGGAGATATGTTTCTCGACCACACGTTGGACCATTGGTCCAAATTGAGGGGATTACGGACCGGTTTCGATACAAAGCCATCCTCGAGGACGACGTGCTGCCACTTGCTGATGAAGATGTGCCTTTATTTCGGCGTTTCCAACGGAACAACGACCCTAACCATCATCCAGATTAGTAAAAAATTGCCCGAATGATGATAATATTCCCGTGTTGGAGCGACCGTCCCAGTCGCCAGATCTCGATCCGATTGAGCATTTCTGGGAGCGCTTAAAATGGAAAATTCGAGACAGAATCGTGTCCAATCGGGATGAGTTGGTGGACGTCCTGCACGGAGAAAAAGATGATTCCCATTTCTGTTTGTGAAAATTGAATCGATTCTATGCGTCGTCGATGTCAGGCTGTTATCGACCCGAACGGATGTCTTACTTAGTTATTTAAAGTCTCGTTTTGATTATAATGGATTTTACGAAGTATTCCATTACTTCGTCCAGCATAATTTGTTGTTTTTATTTTTTTACATTTGTAGAAATAAGTTTATTTGTTTTTGTTTATATTATTGTTAAATATATACTTGGGTTTGTGTATAATATGTTTATTTTTTAATAATCAACTATTGTTAAGGACTTTAAGTTATTGGTTTTTTGTTGTAGTTTACTTTGTCAGTTGTTAGTTATTTGTACTTTTATCCCCTAAGTTACGCCTATGATACTTCTTCTAAGAATACCGACTGGGTGCCAGACCACGGTGCCCATCGGACTTAAACCAAAGGTCCTTTATGGCTGGGAAATCTATTATTAGTTCTCAATGGGACCATCGCCGCGATCTGCAATTCGGTGGGTCTGCAATATTTCCGGAAAAGCGACTCGTATAGGTATTGGCCAGATGGCCGGGATTTATGGCATCCCGCGCGGCCATAGCCCGTAAAGGCTGTTGGTGACGGCGCGCCCCTGGTTGGAACTCCTCGGGTTCAATACTTAAGGGATGATTGAAGTAATTTCGCTCTCTTTTTTCGTCTCTTCGTCATGGAGCGGTGTCGGTGACGGATATGTGATCCAAATCGTAGCCCGTAACCCGCCCAAGTAAGCAACCTCCCTCTTCACACTTAGACCAACGAATTCTCTCATTATTTAAAATAATCGAAATTAAATAGAGTCCATTTTCGCGAACCAACCAATTGTCGTTTTCGTGGTTTCGTTTGCCGAAGGGACCCCCTAACAAACATTTTGATATAAAACTATGATGGACTTAAAATATTCTACATTTTTGTCCACAACTGTAGGATTCCTGCCGCAATAAATGCATCAAGTGCCGTACAATAGAAATATTAATAGAAAGCAGCTTCCTTGAAATTTATTGCGGTTCTACGTGACGAGGGTTTTCGTGGAATGTAGAGGGTATAATAATAAATGATGAGATTGAATGCGAACTCTGAGTGCTTATGCAGTTACTGAACTGAGTGATTCGATTTTTGAATCTATGGATGAACTGGGCCATTATTCCCCATAATAAATGCGCCGCGTGCCGCACATTCAGAATTAGCCATTTGAGCTTCCCGCGAGCCACACAACAATCGATTTCCCGGTAAGAAATAATGACACTCGTCATTCGGAAAATATACAATAAGTAATTTTTCTTTCGCCATTAATCACTGAGCTGTGCTCCGGCACAGAAAAAAAGGGCAATAAATTTCGTGTATACTATCGTAATTTGATCCTTTAACAGGCCCGGTTTGCCTGTTTCCTGAAGGAATTTTTAACTCCGATTTGCATAAATATTTAACTGCCTAAGCTTCTTATCTGAGTAATGTCCCTTCCGGGGTTTAAGGATTAGGAATTAGGTTGGTAACTACTAAAAAGGGGGTAATTTTTCCGTTTACTTCTTTTTCCTAACGGCCATCTAATTGTAAGGCGGAGTGACGTCGGGTTGTTTTGGAGTTCCACGGAGTTGTTTCAAGTTGTCAGTTCCTTTGATATCCGAACCTCTGACATAGCAATATCGCCTTGTGTGCGAGGACATAATAACCGTTAAAAGAATGGTGCTTCATATAAAACTGGGTTATGTCAGGGGAATGCATTAAACTAAATCGAACTATCCACCCCCAATAGAACTTCCCAGAAATTCTAAATATACACTCTAATTAAAGTGACGTAGAAAATGAAAAATACACGACGTTATTTCTTATTTTAATTTGCTTATCGCATCGAAACTCGACGCGAAATCGTTCCGAATTTCGATGATCTGAAATTGCATGTGATTCTTTTATTGGTTCCGGCTCTCTTTTGCTGATCCACAGCTTTAATCTTTTTACCCAATATGGGTTTTCAAAATATGTAAAGTAAGAACAAAATGCGGACTTGATGTGCACGAACACTTGGATAAAATGGAAATGAAGGAGCCACCGCACTCTTTCACCCTTTAGGACCCAATTGGAATTTTCAGTTTCGTGTTTAAACTTTTGGTTAAAATATTGAAAGCAAGCAGTTTACAGCTTGGCCCCGACCTCAGACTTCACCGATATTTTGACTGGAGTTTAGACTGCGATCTCGAAAAGAATCGTTAAATTTTAGGCGAGCTCTCCTTTATAACAAATATAAATTTGCGAAATATCAGGATCTCGGAAGGGTGATTGAGATACGTTTCAGTGATGTCAAATTGGTACCACCTGTATATCAGCACGCATGATAGCCCTGTAAAAGAGTCCACCGGAAAAATCTTGAATGGAAATTCTTTCCCTCGGAAAGCCCCGAGACACGTCCGTTTTACTTTTAAGTGGGACATTTTCGGATCTTAAGTTCGTAGGTGTAAAGTTATCCCCCTAAACGGGGTGGTAATCCCTTCAGGAATCTCAAACGGCCCGGAGGGTCAAGTGGCATATCAAATCAAGGGTGTTTCAATTCTCATCGCAAGCATGCTGAGTTTCTTTTGCTCCGCGTTTAAATACTGTAAAAAAACCGCTTTAAAACATTAGCGAAATACATCGAAAAAAATTCATTTTTGAATAATGTTTTATTTTATTAAGCGTTCAAACTGCGACCCGTTTACTTCCATGCAATAATAACGCCTTTGCCCAAATCCAGCCCGAACGTTTTGCAGTATTTCGTGAGTTATTTCACCACACGCCATCACTATTCGGTGGAGAAGTTTTTCTGAAAAGGTGGTAGCTTTCGTTTCATAAACAACGGTTTCCAAGCGACACCGGTAAAAAGAGTCCAATGGTGTTAAGTCGGGCGATCTTGGTGGCCATACCATGAAGCCTCTTCTACCAATCCAGTATTCGGGAAAATGGTCCAAAACAGTTTTTGCAATATTTAAACGCGGAATTAAAAAAATTCAGCGTCCTTGCGGAGAGAATCTTGATGTGATGTGCCACTTGACCCTCCGGACTATTTAAGATTCTTGAAGGGATTGCCACCCCGGTGAGGGGGATGACTCTACACCTACGAATTCATGATCCAAAAATGTCTCCTTTAAAAGTAAAATCGACGTGTCTAGGGGTTTTCGGAGGAAAAATAAATCATTCAAGTTATTTCCAACGGACTGTTTTGAAAGGGCCATCCTGCATAGCTCACGAGAAGTACCAATTGAGAAATAATCAAGAATAGAATGGTGTAGGTATTTATTTCTCTAACTGCACTTATAGCTATTGAATCTGAACTTGCAACAGCATTTACATCAGGTTCTCCTTCGAATGTTAGAGTCCGACTAGTACAAACCGACTCACCCTGTACATAAGTACCTAAATAGGTATTTAATTGTCAACCTCTCAAAATAGACGAATACTTCTAGAAAAATGTCAAATTTTTAGTCCTTCTTGTTCTCCTTCAGAACTTAACTAGAGAAAATGGTTCCATCACCATCCGCCTGCAAAAGCGGAACCCGTTCAGTCCACTTCGAACTCACCCGAGTTCCACCCTCAGAGGCGATTCCACTCTCGCAATATAAACTTTCAGATATCCAAGTGAGGAAGTACCCATCTTGCATCAAGACGGTTCCTTCATCTTGTATCCACCAACCTGCCGTCGCCATGAAACCTTCAGAGACCTACGAAAACACACTGTTATTTCACCTGAACGAACTTAAAAACATGTTTTCCAATCCGTTTCGTCGAGTAACGTTGAAGAGAGTTAAAAGGAGTTCGAAAACAGGTAAACTACCCAGAAAATCAAATTTGAGAAGTTCCCATCGAGAGGCGAGCTCCAAATTGAGAGAGAAAAAAGTGCATTCAAAGATTTACGAAGTTGTATCCGCTGCGATTGAATACGGATTTGCCAATAAAGTACTTGAAAAAAACGGCAATTACTTCACGTTAAAAAATGTGCCTCCAAGGAGGTACCACAGAGCTTCGGTTCCTGCTCACGCGTACTGCGAACGGTGCCATACCGCCCGTGGTCGCCTCAACGACAGATGTAGGTTCGCTTCTGCAAGGGAACGGTGCTGTAATGAACATAAACTTAAGAATGGTAAGGTGGAAAGAACCTACATGGATAGGGGTACCAATCACTTAAGTTTCCCTCAAAATGGACATTTCTTGAGACACCAAGACTCTCTCACTCTGTTAAAATATTAGCCATATTAGTGAATACGGACATCATGTATGTGCGTCGTGTAGGACTTATATCTCGAACTCATTATCGTAGGAGGGATATAAACATTCATTATACATTTCTACATAATTCCTTGCTGATCATTTTTGCGTCTTTATTTAACCGGAATTTTAAATTCATATTTCAAAACTCGGTAAAGTACTGCGCGCTCAATTTAAAGAATCAAGTTGAGCTTGAACAATCGAACTGGGCGTTTTGCCTAAACGAGGCCGCAGCACTGTCCACTCCAGAATTCAATAAAATTGCCGAGGTTTGGAATGATGAATGGTGAAGCTGATGAATTAATGATAGCGAATTTCATAAATAAAATTTGTCTGACCAACAGGTGACCGTTCTGGCCTGACGCTGCACTACGTTATGGCTGCGTGGACTGGAACGTTAAAATATCGTATAAGAAAAAAATTTTTTTGCGCGAATTTCAATTATGATTCCCGTGGTAATATTCCATTGACCTCTCCATACTAGTTTTTCATTTATCCTGTTCAGCAGCCCCAATTAGCCCGTTTCCAACAACAGCTTGTACTGCCGTCGCTTTGCCTGAAGCCTGATATTATAGGAACATGTTTCTATTTTTCTAAAGTCATTATCAATAGTTTTATTATTAGTCGATTATAGCTTCGTTCTGCAAACCTTACATTGTGAGAGAGAGAATTAGGTTGACATTAATAAACGAAATAAACCAAAAACGGCCAATAAAATTGGCAAATTTAATTTTACAATCCATGGACGTCGCCGAAAATGTCATTTTCACTGAGTCACTCATACAGAATCGGGAGACTGGCGCCCTCCTGGGTCTCTACAGACATCCGTGCAGAGGCAACGCAATTAACATGGAAGTGGAAAAAAGGATTTCGTCGACATTAAGCTGTCCCCGCACCGTAGAGCGCAGCCTCGCATGTCGAGCAGCTCCAGGTTCTCGAGTGTCGAAAATGCGCAAAGGCTGTTCTGAAGATTGCGCTTCTTCCAGTGGGCGATTCGTGCCCGTTTACGTAATCTAGCGCAGTGGCTGGTACCATTCAGCCCTTCTACCTTCAACAGCCAGTACAATGCTAATGGCCCATTAACGTGATACCGCTTACAGAAATTGTGCAGTAACAAGTCCTTTGATTCTCACAACTACTCCGCTCTCAACATTAGAAAGCAGGAACTACTTAAAGGCCTGCGACGAGGCATTGTCTGGATGATAAAGGAAATATCCAGACAATGCCTCTTGCAAGCCTTTAACCAAGACTTTCTGGAAGGTCCTGCAGCTGGATTCTTGACGTCTCGAGTGGTTTTTGATTGTCGTTTTATTGAGTTTAATTGTTGAACAGGAACAGTTGTTTTCTGAGAAAAATCGTTTAAGTTTCGAATGTGGAGCGTTAACGCAAAAGTAAACGCAATGAACGTGAAGTAAGTTGCGACCGATTATTTTAAGGAGATGGAGAATGAAATTCAGTATAGTTGTAGTATGGGGGTATAGAATACAGGGTGAGTCGTAACGGAACCGACACAGAGCAGGTGCGCGTAGGGCAGCTCAAAATATGACAATTTATTGACTTTTTTTTCTATGGTTGATGGTCGAGAAGGTATTAACTTCCGCAGTATTTCACCGGTCACTGGCGCACCTGGCAAATTACGAACAATTTTCCAGGCAAAAACCACATTGTTAAATCCCTTCTGACTTGGCTTAGTTCTATTCCACAACACCGTGGTTTTATTAAAAAAGGTAAGATTTTCGAACAATTTTTAAGGGAAATAAATAGTATATGATACAATATAGTATAATACCCAGTATAGGGTAGCAAAAATTAAATTTTATTTCATACACAAAGGCGAGGTTGAAGGGCGAAATAAAACTGGGGGGACCCTTCTGGGAGGCCTCTGTGATATTGTCCAGATGAGACAGTAGATTTACCATATTCCGTTTTTCTTTTTAGATGGTCGAAATTGGGATTTTTATCGCTTCTACGTGTATGCATAAGAAAATTCTAATAATAAAAATTCATTAGATCCACGAAAAACCCATTAAATTGTGCTTCCAACGCACATCCCAACTCGTAATTATTTCCGGTAACAACTAAAGAGATTTGAGGTCCGATATGCTAATCAGTAAATAATTTGTATGTGCGAAGATTACATCTTTTACTTTCCCCTTTAAAGTGAGCAACTTAAAAAAAAGAACTTTAAATCCGTAAAGACCTCGTCAAAAAATATTTTTACACATAAATTTCAGCGTCTTAAAATGGTTTTATGGCAAAAACTTCCTGATATTTATAAATTGCGAAAAATCTGAAAAATAATCCAGCAATTTCCCGATTACGGAGATTCATCGAATAGAACTATTAAATTGATATTAACGGTGCTACGGAGCTCCGATACTTCTAATTGGTTCATGAATAAAATTAATTAAGAAATGGAGTTTTCAAGAGCAATTAGTCCTTGAAAGCTCCCTCTCACTGATAACAGAATTATTTGTTTTCCCTTACAGTATCGTTTGCAAATTAACGATATCGATACACAAAGTTCGTAACCTTCCTCTGTTCATAAACGACCCACCATCTGCCCAGTTCTAGGCCCAGGTGTTTAATTGTCACTTATTAAAATCGTTAAGGCAGAAACCGGGTGACCTTAATGACCCAAGGTACGTTAATGACCCACAGTAGGTAGATACCCAAAACGTGGTGGTAATAAGGGCGGCTGAAATTCGATAAAGTTGCCCGAAACCTGAAGTCATCAACCCGGGAAAGGTAATAATGAGTTTGGATACTTCTCGAAAAATAATAATAATGTCGGGAACTCCTTGAAAACGCCACTTATTAAGTTACCTAAGGAGTTTCCTTCATTTTCTTCGATGTGTTTGTGGACTCAATAAGTCAATTTTCACTTTTGTACGTAATTTCCACCCACCCTGTTAAGGGGGTAAAAGTTGTTTTATATTAAAAAAAATTTGCAGTAATTGGTGAGTTTGTCGTCACTTATTATTTACAGAAACGCAGCGACACTTCATCAAATGATCCAGGTGGAAATTGAAATTCATCCGCCGTTTTCGAACGTAATATAGATCAGTTTCATCGCGAGTTTATAATGAGTTATTTTCTTTCCGTCTGCTACGACTTATCTGTGTTCTCCGTAGCAGCAGATCGTCTATTTATCAAGGCCGTTCATCAATTAAAATCTGAGTTGACGCAAGGGATTTAAATCATCACTAATTTAACGTGTTTTGATGCTTTCGAGGCATGATTTACTCAAATGCAACTCAAGGATTACCAAATCCACCGATTCAGTTTATTTTATCAGGGTTGCTCAACCGGATGATACGAAACCTTCCCGTAACAAGAGATTTCGTCTAACACATAATATTTGCTTTTCAATGTAGTGCACACAAGAAAATTTGAATAGTAAACACCAACCTGACGACAACTTTATTCGGATAATATGCGGAATGCTGATCCTTATCGTATGCCTCCTCGGGCATTGTTATCATGCCAAACACAGAAGTCAACTTTGTTAAATAGAAAAAGTTAAATTGAATATGTAATGTGCGTGCTAAGGCGAAGATTTAGAAGTTGGAACCTCGAAATAAAAATAATTTTTTGCGAAAAATTGCGGCTTCCTGAACGGAAGCATTTCCGTTTCCCGAGGCGACACCCATTAACGCACATCGGTAAAGTACAAGAATTTTTTTTTTAATCGTAAAATCGATAACAAGTCATTTCAAACGCAGTTTATGCTGTACTACAAGGTGCGGCACGGGAACCGAGTGTTTCAACTCGAACAACAACTGCACAGCATGTCTCCTAAATGTTAAGCAAACATTTAGGGGGCTCTTCCCTGAGCAATTTTCAGAGCTCCCGTCTCTCGCCGAGTTTAGGAAAAACGCTTCGTTCCATAGACACGAGGCGATAAATATTCTTTATGAAATTCATAAAAACCTACAATAATTGGTCTAAACGACCGCCGCCATCTTGGATTCGTGCTTCTCCTCATTGACATCCGAACCCTTTCAAAGAAACACCAAGACTGTTTGTTATAAAATTGCACCCATCAATTACGCGATTTCTCAAATCTTCCAGATTTCCCACTGGATTAATGCAAACTAACGACCCCACAGGAAACAGTCCAGAGGGTTCAAGTCTGGGGATCTAGCTGGCCATAAGTGCGGTCCACCGCGACCGATCCAGCGATCTCCACATGTTCCCGTTAAAAATTCGCGAGCAATCCTACTAAAATGCTTCGGTGCTCATAAACCACATTGCATTTCTGGTCGCCAATGGTATATCCCCAAGGAATTTAGGAAGCTATTGTTCCAAAAAGTTACGATGAACTGCGCCTGGAAGTCACTGGGCTCTGATGGCGAAAACTTCCGCCTCACGCGCGATAATATGTTCGTCCACCTACCACTGGTGTTGTGACAGACCGGTTGACCCACGAGGGAATCGTCGCATTGCCATGGCCAGCACAACCGCCAGACCTGAATCCATTTGAGCACGTCTGGGATACGCTTCAAAGAATAGTTTCGTCACATATGGCCAACACTGACGGTGCCTTTCGGCTCCGGGAGCTATTGTAAGAAGAATGGGGAAGGATAGTGGTGGTAGGACGACTTTATTCGCCTAAGAAGGAGCTATCGGCCTCATTGGCCTTTCTGCCCGTGATATAATGTTTTACCGTTCGTATTTATAATTCAATCAAATATGCTGGAAAAGGGGAAGAAGGAGAAAAAAATCGCAACCTTGGAAATATTCCAATAACGTAGTGGAAGAGAAGAGGAAGTGGACTTGTCTTCTTTGTTTTGTTAGGCGAAGGGGGTTGAGTATAGTCCAATTGTAATGGTTGTCTTCGTGGTTTTGTCGTGTGTGATAAGTGTGGTGTCGCCAACGTATTGTAATATACCTGTTGTTTTGTCAAAATTATTTTTTTCTTATAAGTTATGGTTGTATATTTCGTGACAATAAATGTAGTAACGAAATGGCTTGAGTGGTGATCCTTGTGGGAGCCCCTGTTCAGAGGAGAAGGTAAAGGAAAGGCCATACCTTTATGCGTGGGTTTTCTATTAGGTTCCCTATAATATGTAGTTAATAATTCAGTGTGTTAGATGTGTGTGGTTGGTATAATAGTCCTTTGGGCCAAACACCGTCAACCAAATACTGTGGGGAAGGATATTACAATCGGAAATCAACAATGTCGTTTCCAGTATGGATGACAGAATTAGGGCATTTTTTTAACAACCGCGGGGGTCATACTTTGTATTAGACTTCGTCTAGTTTTGTTAAATTAAAAGAAGGACGTTTTTAGTTACACTAAACTGCGTGACACCGAAAGGAAAACACCCCGTAAAAATGGTTTCATTTAAATAATTTTTTCATATGCATGTTTCTTACGCTAAAAAACAAATACTTCATTAAAAAATTGAACAAATTTAATTGTTAAAACAAACAAAATGTTAATAATTTTTCGCTCCTCCGCGATGTCTTATACATTCCTGTAACGTCTATGCACGGATCTAATGAGGTGATTGAAGTCCTCCTGGGGGATCTCATTCCAGGCTAACTGGACAGCATGACGTAGCGCCACTAGGGTTTGTGGGGGATGGGGAAAATTATGTAACCTTCTACCTACAATATCCTACACATGTTAAGCCGAAGAGAGGTCTGGAGGTCGAGATTGTCAAGGTAGCAAATTGATGGCATTTTGCTGAGAGAAGTCGATAGTCACTTTATCCACATGTGGGCGTGCGTTATCTTGCTGGAAAACTGGATTGACAAGAGTTTCCAGATAAGTTCCAGGACTTCTTGCATGTATCGTTGGGCTATCATATTGTCTTTATTGAAAAGTAAAAGTGACCTGCTACCATAGGCAATACCACCCTAAACCATTACCTCAACAGTATTATAAACTGAGGATCTCGCCTTTCACCCCGTCTCCATTCTATTCTTACCCGACCATCATGCATACCCAAACTGAATCTGTATTCTTCACTAAACAGGATATCATCCCACTTCAGATTCCAATGTATCCGTTCCCTGCACTACTGCAGTCGATTTTGACGATGATTTAGGGTGAGAGGTAACACAAGATCGGAACGGGAGAAAATCAGTCCAAAAGTTCTTTCCATGCATCCATACATGGGTTTTCCATACTCAGCAAACCACCAGCGTCCTCGACGAGACGACCCCATCTCTTAGGGCTATAATTCGAAGGCGGCGAACTTGGCATTCCGTAGTTCTTCGGGATCGTCCAGTAACTCTCTTTCTGCCTGTTTGCTCTTCTTGGCACCATGCCTGACAACATCTCACCATCGTGTTTACACTGCGGTTCAATCTGGTGACGATTTCCCTAAATGACCGATCGGCCTCTCGTGGCCCCACCATTCGACCTCCGTCAAACTCGTTTAGTTGATGAAAATTTCACTGCATTATGCATCTAGGTATATGTAGTTTATCTAAAGGCATTTTCTATGCGCCAATAAATGACATTTTGCAGTCATTTTGCTGATATTTTATAGGAAAAAAGCAACCTAAAATCCTGATAACTCCTAAAAACGTTGATAAATTTGGCTGGAAATTTAATCGTTTTCGCGTTCCTCTGTACAAACGCGCATACCAAGAATTATTTAAATAAAACCATTTTTACGGGGTGTTCTCTTTTCTGTGTCACGCAGTATATTTTCAACTTATGGATAAATCGGTATCAATACGAAAGCTTAGTAGTGTTACATATTAAACACTTTCCAACACTACAAATGCAATTTTTTTCTTCCTAATTAATTCCGGAAGAACTTCAATCTATTTACGAAAATATCCTTAGAGCATTCCGATGTGTGTATCTTGCCTCAGTAGCGGAGCGAAGAGAGAATAAATAGGCAGTTCGAGAAAAATTCCCTATCCCAACTAATGGTCCCCCTACATGTTTCCGAAACACTCAAATTCCATGTCTACAATCCAGAGTTTCGGGTCATGTCTATCGTCACAAAACCAAGTTCACTAGCGTCATCGGAAAATGACGGGAAATAAAAAATTATACCCGATTTTCCGAGTCAAGTATCATTTTCATTTTTAGGCGCGACCCTCGTCAAGTCCGAGTTGATTTCGGACATTCTCCAGTTCGCGTCAAATTTATATTGACACATTTATGTAATTTGAAATTGGAACTTCAATCGTTAAAGCGGTGTTTGATAAAGCTCATAAGGAAATCTCGAGTAAAAGTCTTGTTACCGAGTCTGAGAAAATCCATCTTTTAATTAAATTCTTAATTTGGAGTTCCTTTTGGCTTGGCACAGATGTCTGGCAGGCATGGAATTGTTTAAACATAAATCCGTTCTGCTAGAAAAACTCTAGTATTGTTTCGAATTTGATAGCACCCCATTGTGTTGTTTAATGAAATGTTTGTTTAAATGAAGGTTATTGTGAATGCAAGATTCTCTTTTCCGTCTATTCAGCACCCGTAGATACAATATAAAATTTAAATGAAAACTCTAGCCCGGAGCAAAAGAACTGCCATCGGCTTTTTTTTAGTCAGAAAAACAAATTACGAATTGATTCTTATAACATTTTGGACCTGTAGCCACGTCTATGTGGAAAATACCAAATCTAGATTCAAGTCTGTGCCGAATGAAAAGGTCAAATTTGCGGAGTTTGCTGGCCAGAAGAGACGTTTCCCCGTATTCGTACTATTTTCCTATAGATCGTCCTGCCCGAGTGACTTAGACGTATCCACTAAATACATATAGAAAAATATATAAAAATCGCGAATCCTCGAGTAATAAATCGTGGACTGTACTTGAAATGGTCCTATTCACTAAAGCACAAATAGCAGACGAGCTTGCGATGGTTCTCAAGCTGAAAGCCGAATGGCTCCAGCACGGTCTTCTCCCCGTCTCCGAACGTCCGAATTATGACTAATGTTTACTCAAGACTTTGTGAAATTAGCAGTTTCGAAGATACAACGAATGAGATTGGAGAAGCTGCCACGAACATATTTAAAAAAAAGTATTTTTTGAAGTGCGATCTTCCTGAACATTAAAAAAAACGTTGATCTGAGGAGTAGGAAAGATATGAGGCTCATGCACCACGGTGCGGCATCAGATTTCGGTTTGGTTGCGCGTTAATTTCAGGGCAACTCCACCAATCATTGCATCGGAAGAGCGGGACCTCATGCGCGGCCTCCCGAACCGCCCGATATGAGTCCTTTGGATTGTTTTTAGGGGAGTGGCTTAAGATCGCAAACTTATTAAACCGAAGTCGAAAATGAGAATTTTAACAGATACTGTGTGACTCTTGAACGTGCCTCTGGACAGTAGTAGAAAAAAGTAGATAGACGTACGGAACGATTCAATCAAATCGTAAATATGTTACTTGATCCGTTTCCTGTGCGTGTACGTTAGTTTTTGCAAAACACGCGATAAGAAATAATAAACAAATGTTGGTAAAGTTACTTTATTGTCGATAAAAACATAAATCTTTGTAATTCATCTGGTCAGAATTGGATAGACAATTTAAAAATGAAAATAATAACATAACAATTTCCGTCAAATTATTTCAAAAATCAATTGGGACTTGTCCCCGGGCACTAATATTTGGTAAAATAACCATTACTGTTAATGACTGCGTGACATCGACGCGATATTGATTCAATAAATTTGTTTAATATCGCTGAAGCAATATTTTGCCACTTTTCTTGTATTTCGGTAAACAAATAATCGCAAATTTGAATCATTTTTATCGCTCGATTCTTGATCAACAATGCGCCACAGGTTTTCTATGGTGTTCGGATCGGGCGAGTGGGAAGGCCACTTCGAGATCGTCACTTTTCACTCTCCGAGAAATCGTTTAACTAACTTTGAGGAATGTTTGGGATCGTCGTCGCGTTGAAAATGGAATCTTAACGGTAAATTGTCTTCAATGTGAGGGAACATAATATTACGAAGTAAATCCCTGTACGCAAATCCGTCCATGATGTAATTTATGTTACGTAAAGGGCCAATACCGAAACAGCTGAAACATCCCCATATCATTACCGATCCGCCTGCATGCTTAACCGTGGGTTTGGTGTATTTAGGATTTAATCGCTGACCAGTCGAACGTCTAATGTATTGAATGTCATCGGAATTAAACATATTGAACTTGGATTCATTGCTCCAGCAAACTCGTTCCCTATCCCGTTTGACCCAACGAGTACGTTGTCCAGCAAATTCCATTCGGATTTTCTGATTTTTCTTGCTGAGAAGTGGTTTTTTGCTGGCCTACGCGCAAATAATTTCTCTTCGGCTGATCTTCGTGTTGCAGTCCTTGAAGGCTTAGAAACTCCGAAAGTTTCCAGCTCAGATCGGATTTCCTCAGAGGGCACGAATGGATTTTTCGAATTAATGCTCTTTATCTTCCGCACGTCTCGTTTGTCTAGCCTCCTTGGTCGTCCAGTTATTAGTTTCGGGTTAATTGATCGAATTCTTTGATATCTTTTTGTTGTAGCCCAAATAGTGCCTTTTTTAGCATCGAACCTGCGGGCAATTTACGCTTGCCGCTCACCCTCATTAAAAGCTCTAACAATTCGCTCTTTGAAATCAGCGGGCACTTTTAGGCCACGAGGCATGGTGTAGACTAATCTAAATGCAAATTGTACAAATATTTTTCAGATATTTTAAGAATTTGCTGTAAAATCAACTGTTTTCACCACGCCCATCTACTTTTGTCCAGGTGAATTCCAAAAATTAATTTTTTCATTGGCGATAAAGTAACTTCATCAATATTCGTTTATTATTTTTCCTAACATGTTTTGCGAGAAATGCCATATGTGCATCCATAGGAAACAGATCAGGAGTGATCAGAATATGGCATTACACTTAAACTAATGAAGTTACAGCCACGTAAAGTTCTTACTTGACTAGTTTTCATTTTTGCACACCCTGTATAAGGCGGCAAGTATATCACGATTGGGATGCAAAATATGATGTATTGTTACACCACACTGCGAATTACACTTAAATAACTTAAGCACTTCTTGAGCGGTTAAAACACGAAAATCGTGAAAAATTTTGATAAAATTTCGATTATTTAAAAAACCTCAAGTGTTAGGTATTGTAAATCTCATTGAAACAGACACTTATTTTGATCGATGAATTCAAAAGTGTAATAATACACAAGGAGTTTCGTTTAAAAAAACACACCTTTGATACCTTTAGGGCTTTTGGGACGCCCTGCATAATGTAAAAATAGTTTTTAAAAGTAGTCGTAAAAGACCCTTATATAGTCCAAAGCTCAAACTTTTTGACAGCCTCGTATTGTGGCCACAATATTCCGTGTCGTATTGCGCGAATAACCCTGTATATGCGAGAGCTCACTAATCATAGTAGATCGGGCAATCTTGCGAGAGAAGCACTGTAGCGAACTCACGTCCTACTAGCCAGAAGGGGCCTACGATTGGGTGCACTTAGGCTGACTTCGGGCTAGCCATGCGGATCCTGAAGAGATCGTGCACAGATTTTTTTAACGACCCCTGTATGAAGTAAAAAAAGACTGTTTAAGAAAGAAACAAATTGAAAAATAAAAATTTAACGGTCCTGGTGATATTCCGGGTTTCCTGTTAAAAATAATAATGTTTCCCTTTGTGAATCCTTTGATCTTCTTGATAAATAAATCTCTTGCATGTGGCCGCTTTCCACAGTCTTTTCAAACTAATAAACTTGCTCAGGTATATAAAAAAAAACGATAACGAGCTTTTAGGAAATTATCCATAGACCAGTTGCCGTAGGATTTGGTTTCTCAAAGGTGAATGTTGTTTTTTGTCGTGATTAATGTCTTACTTAAATAATAAGAAAGTCGTTGTTCGGAAGCAATTCGGGTTTCAGATGAACCGATTAACGTCTCAGGATTTGATTTTTTTTCGACCGAGTGATAGATCGTCGGGACCGGACCGGGGTGACCGGAGTCTGACCTTAGCAGAGCATATACTGCGTATTCTTCATGAGCTGCAGGACTACGGGGACAAAGCGACGCCCTTGGGCTGGAGTTCATAGTTTTAAGGTCATCGAGACATCTTGATTAGATTCAATTTAATGTGACACCTGTCGTTGCACCACGACCTAAGGGAGACCTATTGTGCCTCATCCGGATCAATATCACCTCACTTGAAAGGAAACAATGAAATGATCGAATGACGAAAATCCAACGAGGCCATCGTTACATTTAAAACCGCCAAGACTCATATTGGCGTTCCGCGAGGCTCAGACCTCAGTCCAATTTTGTTTTTCCCATATACCTAAATGATATAATTTATTATCACACGTGAAATTGCACCACTTTGCCCTATTTACACGAATCATAGAGACGCGCGGCCCGACCCCTCGCATCTCTTCGAATAACTGAGGTACCCGTGCGTGATCTCCAAAAGCGAACATCCAGTATACTTATTAACACAACACTCTTTGTAGTATAGAAGAATTCCTGATGTCTATGGGACACAAGGGTAGTAAATTGAATTTCTATTTTTCATAGCTTTAAGAGATATAAGGGGATAAAGTTCAATTTCATTCAATTCATCCTTCATTGTCTTTAGACAGACATGCGGAGGATGGTTTGTGAAGTATATTTGAGAAGGCTAATAGATATAGGAATAGAGAAAAATTATGCGATGACAATGGTAGACATTTCCGGGTAAATTTGTAAGACGTAAGTGACTACATTGACTGACAGCACAAGAGGTCGTTGAAATATGAGAAAACTTTAAATTCAGCTTGAATGCAGGAAGATCGTAAGGATAAGGTATCTACAGGGTGTCCGTTTAAAAGCCCCTAAGATTGCTGCGATTTTGTTTGCGATTTCATAAAAAATTCCATCAAGTGGATGTGTCTGAGCCTAATAAAGGAAAGTTTTAAAATTAGCGGCGATCTTACAGGGTGGCCCAACAAAGCGGGACGTGATAAAATGTCATTTTTTTATCGGGACCACCTCCATTTTTTCCACGCGATGGAACGCTCTCTTGATCCTGGGCTAGCTCGTAGAGTTTTTTTTTCTTGGGATGCAGCGGCTCGAAGCCATCGCTTCATCATTTCGAAAAGAAATTTTAGACTTTGCCACATAAAAACAAAATTACCACTTTTCCTAAAGTCGCAAACGACCTCACAGGAGTCCGAGGTTAAACGGACGCCCCGTATATTGTGATGCAGAGTGATCGTGGCGAATCTCATGCTACCAAGCAACGAGATATAAATAAATAATGTACAAGCTCGTACGCTTACATACATCTTTTCCTATTGGCAAAAATGGTTTTAATGTATTCTGATTCATGTTAGGACAATATACGTACGAGTGCCGCATCAAATTTGCCAATAGAATACACCATTAGACGATGCCACACAAACATAGGCGTACTGTCCCGTGAGTGATAAAAGCCATATAGGTCAAATTCATCGTTCAATTTCATAAATCTTAAATGGTAGATCGTAGATAGGCCTAAACCCATCACAATTCGTTTAGAATGTTTGTTCATACGACTAAAACATTTATGTCACAAATCTAATGAAACCAACACTAATGACATCAGACAATGCAGCTCTCGGGGGCCAAGGTCTTGGTGCCTTCAATGAAGCAACGATTTTTAATGAGAATCTTATTGTTTCGGAACTACGGACCTTCGAAAAGGCACTTACAGTGCAGGCTTTGGAGAAAGTACTGCCCCTGCAGTTGTGCAATCACAACTTCGACCGTTTTTGATGCAACACCCTCTGTGTTTTTTGAATTTTCAAAAGTTGCAATCATGGGGAGTTAATTGTGACGTAACTACCACTTATTGATTATAATACAACTGTGCCTACAACTATCCCTTACATGTAATGCAATCTAAAATATCAGTGTGCCAGGTGCCCATTTCGTACACTGTTATTTTCAGGACGTGAAGGTGTTACTATATTTAAGATATTTAAAATATTTAAATTTCCATACTGAAATACCGTCAGTTACAGGAAAAATTCTTGGTATCTCGTGCGCGAAATGGCTTTGGTGGTCCCGATTGACTTTGTACAGGGTCGCACTTCGTCGGAAAACTACCAGCCTCAAGCACCAAAGAACCGTTTCGTTCGCTTGATGCGGAAACACCTATCATTGCCACGTCTTCTGGTCGTCCCCTCTTGATGCAGTCTCCAGTGCATTTTTAGAATTGTACAAACTGCAATCAAGAGGGTAGACTCGTGTATATACGGCTTTATACCTACCGCTTATTGTTTCCAAACTCTACTATAGAGCTGATGAACTAACAGGAGGAAATCGAATCGAAATGGCAATTTTTCTCCAATATGAAAACTCCACATATGGAATCGTAAATCAAGATCGAATTAACTATAAAGCAAGTTTGAGTAGTTGCCAGGGGCAAACATTCGAGGGTCCGCAAAAGGGCGACTTCCAGAAGGGAAAACCGAAGTTCCCTTTTAAAATAATAAGAAAAAAATCAGGTCTTTTTTCGGATTTTTACGTCTGCTATTGGGAAAATCTGTTAAAAGTCCACAAAAACCGGTCAGTTTTTCTGTTAAGTGTCCCTTGCAGGACACAAGACTATTTAGGTAATATAAAATATGCCATAAGCGAATTTTAATTTTGAGGTGCCACTTCATAAACAATAAAATCTACAAAACACTTCATAAATTAGGATCGTTATCTCGATAAAATGTAAACGAATTTTCGGAAAATTCTACACCCAACTCAACGTCACTTAAAGTTTGGTTTTAGAATGTCGAAATAATAATATTACTCGGTAAAATGTATTTTCAGCAAACCTTCTGCCATGAAAAATATTTTCGAAGCAGCTTATTTTAGCATCTTCCGCAATTTTATTTTTTTTTTTAATAACACGAGGGCATTTTCGGGACGGCAAAAAGCAAAGCCGCCCCTTTCCGCATTATCTTCTATGTGCTTTTGTGAATAATTATAATTAGAAGCAACCGTTAACAAGTCGTCAACGCCTAAAAAAAAAAATTTAATCCACCCCTGTTGCCACATAACAGTATCCATTATTTTTGTGGATGACGTCAAAAGAGAGGCCAGTGATGAAAAAAGGACAATAATGGTGGGGACATAGTCATTTGTGTTCACAGGGTTAATGGACAAAATTTTATACTACTTATTATGTTTTTAACTTTTCTATTAACCCATTTTTCATGGTACAATAACGTGAACACGCGCGCGTGGTGTTAATACTCTGTTATCAGGTGTATTTTTGCTCAGATTTAAGGGCAGTCTTCCCACTGTGCCGGTGCGTCATTTTGAAGAACTAACCCACAGAAGATTATACCAAAATTAATTATGGACCCAAAATTGGCCAAATGGGCCATTTTGATACTTCCTTCGTTTCCATACTTCCCCATGACCCGAATGCCATAACGAAGTTTGCCCCCTTCGCTCGTTGATCTACAGAGCATTCCTTAACGTGGAGCTAATGTTTTAGGTGTGATTTTTCAGGTAATTTTATGAAGAAAACTTCACGTGAATGTAGGTACCCAACAACCTGAATTTCTAGCCACCGAGCGTTGAAATGCTTCTTTCCGAATGATTATTTTTTAATTTCTCAGAAAGTATTTTAGGCATTACTTTCTTTTGGTGTGTGTTAGTAGGACATAACACCCCGTATTTCTATAAGAAAAGTATTTTTGGTGCCGAACAAAGCTGGTCAATTTTACATGAAAAGTGCCTCTTGCCCCTTCCCGTGATGTAAACTAGTCTTGATTAAAACAATAAAAATCGTCTTAATTAACATGTTTAAAAGTTTATTATAAGTTATTACTTCACATTAAGTGTCATATATTTTATAGTTTGTTATAAGAGACATTTTTCGTGTAGAATGGCCTAGCCTGATCGGAAAGAACATTCCTGCGACACAATGTCCCTGGCGTACCACTTTTTGAGTAAATAATATCGGAAAACGTGCATATAGTTACGCCACTGGTGGAGCAATAGAATTATTTTTCTGATTAAAATAGGGGGTTTTGTGTGCTATTAACATGCTCCAAAGCAGAAATCCATATTTCACTACTTTCTGAGAAGTTAAAAAACAACGATTTGAAAAGAACACCCTGTAGCTAAAAATTTGGGCCGCTGCGGACAACGTTCGTGTGCACTTTTCTTCATAAAATAATCCGAGGAATCACACCTTGAAATATTAGCACGACATGGAGGAACACCCTGTATATGCGGAGTCCGATCGAAATGTTCACCCCTAAAAATCCTTAATGGTTTTGCTCACCTTGTTAACCCTTTTTCTAGGTTAGCTGATTAAAGATTTTGCAATTTAGTTATTTTTGAATTCCTGATAGTAAATAATATACATATGTATAGTTTGTTTTGTCGTTGTTTACCATTGTCGTAGTCTCAGAAAACCACCTATCTATTGATCGCCATGTTTACTCTGCTGTACCTAACAGGTCCTCAATTTTCTTATCTCTAATCAATTTGTGTCATCTGCATACTTAATTATGATGTTGTTCCATGAAGTTATTAAGAGAGAGAGAGAGAGACAGAAGTCGTTAATAAATATTATAAACAGAACTGGGCCTAGTTGCTACCTTAGGCCATGCCAACATCATTAGAGAGCATTTCAGACAAAGCCGCTGGATTTAGCCGGTTTTTGGGGAAAAGTACTTAGACGTACTAATTGGGTTTATAGGGTACTAGTGGCTAATTTTTAATAATTTACGATCAGCGCTAAGTCCTAATGTCAGCCCTTTTTTGCCTAAATTAATGTAGCAGACCTCGTGAAAACAATCTTAATAATTGTCCACTCACCTGTTTTCCCATTACCAATTTCCGTTTTACTTTTTTAGGTCAAAAAAATCAAATTTTTGCCGGTGATACTTGAATCTTAAGTAGAGGGCGAACGGAATTACCAAACCGCCCTTTCAAGAAAAAAACGCAAAATTTAATTTGAGTTGACCCTTATAAATGAAGCCTTAGACTATCACTAAAAAGCCCACGAACTACAGAAATAATAGATTGCCTAATGAAGTGCCGATCTCAAGGATAATCAGTGAACCTGTGCAGGCCCTTTGGGACCTCGAACGTATTAAAATTCAATTTAAAAAAAATTCAAGGTTGTTTAGATTTGTAAATTGAATGTTTACAATTTCATTTGTAAACATTCCCACATTCCACGCGGCCGCGACACGAGAAGAACTCTGAAAAACCCCATCTTGTTTTATCCCCTTATAAGGCATTTCAAAGAGGTGACGCTGATATTCTTCTTTGACATAGAAGGACTATTCGATAACGCAAAGGCCGACAACCAATCTGGAGCACTCCACATCAGGCGATGGGATGTGTCAAATCCTCTCCACGGATCGGACCACCGGAACGGATAGGATAATCTACTAAAGAGGACCGACCGTGTTGCTGAGAGACAGGGGGCTCACGTTGAGGGAAAATGTGGATTCGAAAGTAATAAAGTGGGATGCGAAAATGGCCGCTAAGAGTCTAATCGCAGGGCTCCGGCCTCCAGTTTTACTGCTAATCGCTATTTGATAGATCCCAACTATTTTGGTATGTTTTGAAAAAGCTGCAGCCTGAGAGAGTTCAACCGAAACCTTCGAGAAGAAAAACGAGATGTTTGAGACGACGAGGGTGGCCTGAGAAAAGTTTAAGACGGAGAAGAAAAAACGGTGATATTGCACTGTTTAAGGTTGGAAAGATATGCCATATCTGCATTAACGGTGATAGAATTTTCCATGAAACACAATTGAAATTCAGTATACATTTTCTCCCATTAATATAAGTACATCTAGGTCTATACAACGCTTACAATTCTTGTTTTTTGATAAGCAGAATTCTATTCCACTGGCTACATAAATAAAAATAAATTCCGAAGGAGATTAATCATTTCGAGACAGAAAGAAAGGAAAAGCAATTCTTTATCTGTATAATACTGCTCTCTACTTGGTTTTAGATTCCTTCTATAACGAACTAAAAATTACGTTGCAAATATATTTAGGAACCTGTTCCACCCTCGATGTTTCTAGAGGCTGAAGAGGGATGTTATTGGGTTATATTCGTAAATGGGGCTGCTCAAATAAACCATGAGTAATTTAATAACGTGTCATGAAATGCCGTTGAATAATTCGAATCCGATACACCTCATAGGTACTTGATAAATTAGTTAGTCAAAATGAATCAATGTGGGTCGGGACAAAAATAATACAAATAATGTGTGGAGTGCTTTTAGCGTTACGTTTGAGCAAGGACGATGGAAACCGGCATGTTTGTTTTTTTCCTTTGATGTGGGAATTCGAGTAATAATTAGCTTTTATCTCTTTTTATCGTGTTTCCATAAACACGTCTGTATCTGCTTAATTTTTATTCATATGATTCATATTATTAGCATGGAACCACAACTTACGAGGATAGTCCCAGAAGTACCCGACATGACATATAGCTGGCGATTTTTTTTTTTTGTTAAAACTTCGCCTGTACTACAAACATCTAGCCTTAAAAAGCTTGTGTCCAAATGTCCTTCGTTGCCGCCTGCATAATACCAGACGGCAGAGGACAAACGCACGACAACCAATTCCGCAGTGATCGACCCAGTGACACTCCAGACCTGACCATTCCAGATGTCGTGGTGAAAATCCGCAAAATTGTACTGGAAAACTGAAAATTTCCACTGCATATCGCGTTTTGGCTAAACATTTCCATATGAGAAAGCTGTGCGCGTGTGAACGCATGATGATCAAAAACAGCGCAGTGCGCATGTTTCAAGGGAGTGTTCCGCAGCAATAAAGACGAGTTTTTGCGTCAATTCATAACCACGGATTAAGCACTGATCCATCGTTTCACTCCTGAGACGAAAGGGGGGTCAAAACAATGGTCCCAAAGGCGAGAATGTGCGCCAAAGAAGAAAACCATATGCAGGAAAGATGGTGACGTCAGGTTTTTGGGATTCACACGGGATGATTTTTATTGACTCTCCTTAAAGTAAAAACAATAAACGGAGAATATTGTACGAATGCATTGCAGCGTTTGAGAGAAGAAATTTGCAAAAAGCGACCCCGTTTGGGTACAAGGAAAGTCTCGTTTCATCGATGCAGCGAACCAGTCCACGCTTGTTTCGTCGCGACGGCCAAAATCAATCAACTTGGTTTCGAACTTTCCCTCGACCATCCTATTCGGCAGATTTAGCCCCCTCAGATCATTCCAAACTTGAAGAAACGGCTCGGTGGAAAGAGATTTGTCAATAACGACGAGCTGGACTTCGAGGTTAATGCTTATTTTGAAACATTCGAAACTTCTCGTTGTAAACAGGGTATTGAACGTAGCTGGGGAAAGTGTGTCAATCTCGAAGGAGACTATGTTAACAAGTACATGATGTAATATTTACTAGTTTTTCTTTCCTTAAGTACTGGGAAAGGTATTCAGCGACTATTCTCGTCAATCCCAACGGTGCAAAAAAATCGATTTTCATGCTGAAGTTTACGTTAACTAGACAATCTGACCTGCTAAAATAAATATTTAAACAATCCACTAAACTCGCTTCTACATTTATTAAAAAAGTTCCTAATTGAACAAATGGTACGTACAGGGTGCTGCCAGCTAGACGCAAAACCCTCATGTACAAAATTCCTCCATTTGAATTCAACAACTCAGAACCGTCCTGTGTCGCAGTTTTACATGTGAAATCTCTAAATACTGTCGAACTCTCCATTATCCAATCTAAAGAAAAAGGCCTACGATATAAAACTTCGATTCTTGTAGTAGAACATTCAGTATATTATTGTTGCATTAGAGAAGGTTTACCGATTCCAAAAAGTTCAGGCACAGTTCAGGTAAACAGTCAAGTGCGGGAAGGGCACTTTCCGCAAGAATTGAGAACAAAATGCTTTTACGAGCACATTGTCACTTCGGATTCTCTGTTTAGTGAACAAATATCCCAGTCATTTTAACGTAATTATGTCACTTCATAAAGTAACATTTGTACAATGGTACCTGATCGTCTTTCTCTGACAAGGACGGGAAAGTACACCTTTTCAGTGCAATGCGTGCTTGAACTGATCTTTTCCCGCAGGTGAATAAAACAAAGCCACTTTCCGCCTGTATTAGATAATACGACGTGCATATTTGCTTCGAACGTCAATTTGCGTTGAATTGATCCAAAACGTGTAGAAAAAACAACGACTGGGTTTAGCGAACTAACCGAAAGGGCATTTTCACTTCCCGTACTGGTTCAGGCGAAGGGAGTACTGCTTCGCTGCACTCAGTGGGAAAGATACATTTCAGCACGCGAGCATGGAAAAATTAATCTCATTTCGTTTTGTACTCTCCTAGATCGCTAAAAGACAAATGAAGCCCTGTCAGGGAAATAATAATGGAATTACTTAGTAATTTTCCCAACAAAATTAATTATCGTGCGTGAAGAGGTAAAAAAGCTTCTTACTTATCTTATGAGTTCGTTCGTAAAACCTACGGATAACGGAGAGTCCCAACTTAGTGTTACGGAATTTTACCATGTAAGGATATCATAGGTACATGGGGGATTGGTGATAAATAAGGGAGAAATCCCACATGACCTCGAAATTTCGGCGGTATTCCGAATTTTTCGTGGATATTCAATTTTGCCAGTCAATCTAACAGAAAAATGTTTTTGTTATCAAACTTCAACAAGAATTCGCAAAATTTTATTATCAATAAATACAAAAGTTGGTCATTTATTTTGTCTACGTGCTCGCGTTTACATTTTCGGCTAAATATTTTAATCTGATTACGAAAAGTGAATTTTAATTTGATTTGGGAAAATGCGAACTTAAGCATCCAACAATTGCGTGTATCATAATCTCAAATATTGATTAGAAATTCTAAGGGCAGTGAAAATTGAAGTCACGAAGTCCCATGGGGATTGACGATTAGGGACTCCCTGAGATATCTTAAGTTGGGAAAAGTTTTACTTCTCCTTGTTCTCATCGTTGATTTCATTGCGCCAAAATAACAAAGTCCAAGATTTCCAATTCTAATAGAACATAAAACTCTATCGTAATTCCGAAGATTTATCCACGAGTGTATTGGAAAGTTCATAACGGATATTGCAGGATTATTTGTTTATGTAATTTTTGAAACGAAGTTGAACTTTGTTACTAACAAAAACGTGCAAAGTCAAACTTTCAGAAGAAAAAAACATTTTTTCAGGGAAAGTCTGCAATAATCCACGAGGAACGGGAAAATTTTAAACGTTGAATCTCGTGAGTGCGTTCTGAAATGATTGACGATATAATCTCAGTTGCGGTTCTTATTTTCGCGGGTATGAGTCCAACACAGCTTCCATGATCTGAAATGGCAACCTCACCCGCTCACAAGCGTTTCTCCCCCATTTTTTAATATCAAAATCGAGTGAAAATTTAATTCCCTTTCCAGCGTAAACCTCCTGCGTGCTAATGATATCAAAAATAATTCATTGATAAATTTGACTCTACGTATATCCCACGTATTTACTCTTTGCACTAATGACCGAGATTGCGTCGGAAACAAATCATCCCTGAACCGTTCATCAAATTCCAAAATTACTCGACTAACATGAAGTAAATCTGAAGAAGTTGCTACGTGGAAACAGACCGAAACGCACACGGAATCCTTCCAAACATGCTTCCTGGGAGTTCAGTACCGACCGGAACTACTAACTAGGAATGAATAATGCGACCTCTGACACGCAACTCTTTTATCTTAACTTCGCAACTTCTTTGTTCATTTAATTCTAAAACGTCAATTTCTCCTAAGCAGAAAAATGCTGTGTGCCATAAAGCCGGCATGAGCAGAGACTCTGTGCAACGAACCTATAATCAGTAATTTCTTGGGAGAATAAAGCGCGTTCTCGGCTTCTGCCTTTCGACATGATGATGGAAGATACATGAGACATGCACCAAATACGTGTGCAAATAAATCCCAACAAAGAAGTACGTATTACTCACATAATACCAAACTTCATTATACCGCCAACACAAATTGACTACTTTAATCAAAACAGAATCTCATCATACAAACGCTGCTGGATACGGACGTGAAAGGGGAGATATTAATCAAATCAGAAGAACGAAGTTGGTTTTAAAAGACTAAATTAGTGAAAAACTAATTAATAAATTAGGAAAATATGAAGAGCAGTATCCGAATACTTTGCCAAAGCTGCAGCCCCGGCGAGCACTTAAAAGCAGGTTTCATCCCGTATCGCAAAGGTCCGGCTTATTGCTTGAGGGGAAACACTCAAATAATTTTATTTTTTTGTATGAGGAGAACGAGAGGTACATAGTATAGAGCCGCCCAGAGTTGCTCTGCCCCATGCCGCTTTATTTTCGAAATTGATGTGGCGACCACCTCGATTCCATTGAATCAATTATTTCGCGGAATTGATGATGTTATAGTTAATTCGTATGGTATTTGGTTATTACTGGCCTCAAGTAATTGCAAACATGGCCTAACTGGCTCATTCTGCAAATTTAACTCGCTCTAAAATAAAACGTTATTGTCGGCTCTTTCATATAATGATGCGGGAAAATGAAAAGGGCGGTTTTATCTGTTTTTTCTGCTTGCCTGATCTCACACCGGGCTACTAATCTTCTCCAAAAAAACAAAAAAAAAGTGAAAATAAAAAATGTGCCACTGCCGTGGAGATAAGATCAGTTCTGGTTAGTCGAACGCGTAATCATCAATTCGGATAAAGAGAGAATTTCAGCCATTAATGCCAGTTTTGCTCTTTAGTTACATAATGGCAGGCTAGTAAAAGTTCCTTTTAAAATTAGTTGAGTCTAACCAAACATCCCTATTTAGGACTTGGCCGCAACGGTAAATGATCCCCCTTTAGGTCAGTTGGGATAGTGAAAAACCTATTTTTTGAAGTTTCCGAAATTTCGGCACTTTAGCTCAGATCAAATTAGTAAAGATTTAAGGAAACACAAACCAATTAGGGCTAAGTGCGCATTTCACTCGTTAAGGTCAATTTTACTTAGTCTGGTATTCCAACAAAAAAAATTCAAAATGTGGAAAACGTATTTCCAAAGTTTCATAAGCCGACGTTCCCTCCCTTGAAACGGCCCCCTATTAATTGATTTCATTGATCAATATCGAGTCTATGCTGCTGAAATAAAATAGATTAATGTGAACGTACATTCAATGATATTGCGTTTTAATACAAACGATTTTCCGTTGATCTATGGAATTGATTCAATGAAACCGAACACGACATGACGGTGAGAACAAGCGTTCAGTGACACTGCGGCGAAATACGGAGCTGATTTCGTCGGGTACTCACTTGACAATTTTTGCATTGGTTCTATAGGGGAAGGGACTGAATGTCGTCACATTCGAAAACGTAATTAATTTAGTAAAGATAATGATGCGAAAAATTAAACGAAAAACCGCAATTAGGGTAAGAAACCGCCGCTCCCCCCTGCACCCCTCCAACTTCGAACGCAGCCAAAAGAGTAAATCCGCAGGGGCTTATTGATATTGTCATTTATAGGGAAGTTCTTGCATGCCCTAAATGTGAGCTTACTTCGCAACTTAATCCCTCGATTGCTCAAATAGGAATATATGTAACCGTCTATCTTGGACAGAGGGCAGGTGAGGGCTAGATCCACAGCTTCCGGCAACCCTACAAACTAAAGTTAGAGTTATACTACTAAAATATAACAAAGAAGAAAAACCCTAAAGGTCTGGTGTGAAATATTCGAGTTTCTAGGCGGGGAAAGGCAACTCCCCATTTGTTGCCCTTTTTCTGCATAAAGCTAAATTGAGCTTGTAAATAAGGAATTGTGGAAACCGATCTGTAATTACACTTCATAAATTCAGAATTACTCCATCTCTAATTTCCAGATTTCCTAATTCTCGATACCTCGCAGAAATCACTCTCTAGAATTTTTTCAAATGAAAAACGGTCCTGAAATGTTATGCAAATATAATAGCATATCATTTTACTTGGGGAAGCGGGAATGAGTGCATTTTATATGGCCCTAAAAGCCGGCTGTACGAAGCTAGCGAAGCAATTCTAGTACATTGTTGAACAGAAAAGTTGTTGTGTTGAAAGGGAGGAAAAGTAAGAGAAAATAATCACCTGCAACAAGTTTTTAATATATTTTAATGAGCAAAGATCTCTCATTGCCTAGGTAGATGCGACGTAGTATGCCCATAATATTTATTTACAAATATTATGTAATTTACCAGACGTTCTCACTACAAGTGACAAACAGGCCGCATACAGGGTTTAAAATTGCATTTACCTTTGCACACAATAGTAATCGACAGACCCCAAATTAGAACCTTTGATGCATAATTCAACATTACCATTACCGCCCATAATGACACTTTCCATTTATTCAAAGCTCCTTTTACACCTTAAGACTCCGGAACTCTGGGGTTTATTAAACGAGCCTCAAAAAATTTAATTACCACTAAGGAGGGCCCTCATGAGTTCCTCATTGTTGAAAGGGTGCCAATTAGCTTGGTATAAAGTGCGAATCGCTTTATGATGAGACAGCCCCGAAGGAACGATTTAAGTTGTCAGAAGTTAAGGAACCGGCTTGAAGAGCACAAGTGTCTAAAATCGGTTGAAAACAGCGGCTGTTCTCGATTTAATGCGGTATGACACGCAGGCTTAAGTAAATGACGTATTGACTGCAACTCTGCCATTTGGAAAGTTTAATTTTTAATTAAATGGCTAAGATTAGAATTAGAGCCCCACGTGCTTGATATGGGGGTGCTGGAGTTGGCATTTAAGGTCTTCGGAGGTCAACATAACGTTCATGTTCCCCCAACTCAAGTATTTAGTCAAAGTAATGTGTGTGCGTTCATCTAGACAAACTGCCACGGAATTTCGATTTAAATTTCATTTTTCCGAAGTGTTCGAAAACAAAAGTTCATCGGTTTTTCTTTCCACGTGGATTGTTTCGGTATTTAAAATAACCCGATGATGGCCATTTTACACGTTCATACCGAGTCGTGGTACCCCGAAAAGTTAAACCGGAACCTTCGACGTTCGTAGCATTTCATAGTTTAAATGCAATTAACGAAGGTTCGAAACGATTGAAAGTAGGGAAAGTCGAACAATGAGTAACGGCAACTAACGATTATTAATATTTGATAATGTAAGTATATAATAAGCAATTCACAGCACCCGTGGCGTATCGCAAAACATGACGCCCAGCAGAGTGTTTTATAAGGCGCAAGGGCTTTAAAAGGCTTTGCCGCGCCTATTATACAATATTTTTGTTACAAGTACATCAATATTAGAACGAACTGATGTTTTTAAACGTCAAGAAGTGTTATGAATATATTAAAGTGTTTAGACACGCCGGAACAAAAAATTGTTTCCCTGGAAACCGCACAGGCATCATAAAGACCGATTTATGCACGCTGCAGCATACTATAATCGTTGATTATGATGCATGCGTAATAAAAATAAATTTACTAGCACGTATATGCACAAAAATATTCAACCCACGGCTCGTTACATGCCTCAAGAAAGTTCTCATAATGAAACATTTATAGCTGGGTAACCAGTTTCAATTGCACAGATACGTTTATAACGCATTCTATTCTTTTATACTACAATACCGAAACTCGCCAATTTCCGCCACGTCGTGTAAAAATTTCAATTTTGGACAAGTTACATAAGACTGCGAGAAATTTTCTGGATAACTTTGATTTTCAAACGGGACACCCGATATTTTTGATATTTTCGGATTCCACCTATACTTGCCTACGACAGGGTCGTTCCAGTAAATTTTTAATGGAATTCAGTTTTTTAAATTTAATTTGTGAATTATGTAATTTCGGACCATGTCGCATTCACTTTTAACTGAATTTAAAAACCTTCGGGGCCAAAATGATGTCCAGCTGTTGATCAGAATTTCAATGAGTCGGCAGCACCGAGAAATGGACAAAAAATGACATTTCGAGAATTTAAGCGGAAGTAACTATGTGTGCTGGACAAAAAAATCAGATTTAGCATTTTTCCCATAATGAGAACCCAAAAAAGTTTTTTTACGAAATCAGGTGCGTTAATAATTAAAAAATAATTATTTATTTTTTAATTAAGCATAAAACACTTTATTCTAGTTCCGTAAAATCTCAAATCATCCTATCAAAGACAGAACGATATACTGAATCTAAAAATGTCAAACAATACAGGGGGTCCCACTTGAAAATGAGCACACCCCAAGTGAAACCAGAAGCAAGCGAACCTCCAAAATTAGCCACAAAAATTTTAATGTTGCGTTGTGCAAGCGACCAAAATTTCTAATTTTTATGTGAAACGGCAGAGTAGTTACAGGTTGTTTATATTTTCGAAATTTTAAAAACGTCTTCCATTTATCGAAAAAATTTAAAAGCTAAAATTAGCAATTTCGATTAGTCAAAAACGTTTTTTTCATCATCTCATCAGCTTACCTGTCACAACAAATCCCAGATAGAAAATTCTAAATCGGACACATTCTCGAAGTTCGCGCCGGTTTTACACGCTTTCAGCGGAGCTCTCTATCGGTCGAAGGAGAGGCGCGAATAGAGCCAGTTAGTTTAGAGTATTGTCCTTTCGGGCGCCCCACGACGGCGGCGTCGTTGCGTATGTTACGACACCCACCCTCTTATGAAGTCACTTCCCCATAACTTACAATGGATTTGCGGCCAATGGGTAAATGGGCCTGCCGACGACACAGATTCGGAAAAAGTACCTATATGATGTATTGTTCTAAAACTTTCAGTATGAAGTTGAGAAATGAATGGGAGTTTCGTCTGAAAGAGCGCTGGAATTCGAATAAGTCCGTAACAGGCAGTTTGCGCTCGGTTTTCATTCATGGAGCAACGGAACGGAAAGTTTATAAAGTAATGAAAGTTTGTATTGCAATCAGGGCTGTCGGTTTAAGATTAATTGTATGAGGAATATAGCTGTATATAAATCGTCTCCATAAGTGTATCTTGATGTTAGAAAGGGATAAAAAAGCATTTTAACTACTTTTTAAATTGTGAACTGTTGCTTTATTGTCCTGTTAGTAATAATAGTGCATTTTTTTAAATATGGTTAGTGTAGACTTCAATGTGGTAATCCATTCCCTTAGAGATTTGGGATTTCAAGACTATTTCAACATTGAAATAATTGATACCTCCATCTACAATTTTAACCTCTCCACCAGCATCACCCATCTGATTGGTCACCTGAAAAAAATGAAATGTAGGTATTATGGACGGTCATTCTTCAGAACAAAAATGAGCTCATATTCGATCGATCAATCAGACCCTGAAACGAGATATTAAAGTATTGGAAATTCACTTGCAGTCACTCTTATTTTAGAGGTGCATGCAAAATCGTGAAAATAAATATCAAAGTAACGATGCACGCCCCTGAGTTTTACGGAATAAACAACGAATCTATCTTTTTGCGAAGATGCTTTTATGGCGGTTTACATCAAACATTATTTAAGTGTACTTAGTAAATTAACTCTTAATTGAGAAATAATAATGGAGCTTTTGACCTATGAGTACCCGCCTTATCTTTAAGCATACTTAAAAATTGCTTGATGAAACCAGCTATAAGCTGTAGAAAACAATGGCGTAACTGGAGTGTGTTCACTTTTTTCATTTCTTTACGAGTAAGTAGGCAAACCTAAGAAAGAGAAATCAAAATTCGAGCTTTTCGAAGAACTATCTCTCGCATCGCACTGGTTTTAAAAGAACGAATGAACAAATTATCTACATATTTCTAGCAGTCCTGGAAGGACCTAAATGTTGGAGCTCGTAGATAAGCCCAATCGTTTATTTCCAATCAATAAAAATATTAACTTAAATTTAAATAATTTGGCCTCAAAGCCTTCAATCAGGCTAATTATCACCCTTGTGCGGTAATGAAATTTATCAACGTAAATATCGGAAAACGGATTTTGCCGAGCCACAATTTCAAGATGGAGCTTTTTTGCGTGTAGAAAGAATAACGACCGATTTAACTATTAAAAATAGCTGTGAATTTTTAAACAAGGGAAAGGGTTTGCCGACAACGTCCTCTACATTCTGGATCAAGAACTAAATAAATTAAATTTTCGCACGTTCAAAAGCCCCTGAACGTAAGTTTGGTGCCATACTTTATATTTAATTCTCTTCTCCGATTTTTTAAATATATCGCAAAAATGCCGTTAGTTCGGGTTAATTCAGGTTAGGGCCAGATTGACATGGACGTGTAAATAACTATGAGATTTTAGGTTTAACCGAATCTCGAAAGTTTTCCTTAATTATAAAAAAATATTAACTTACAATAATGCAGGTAATTTTATCGGGCTGGACTCCAAACTTCGGGCAATCGACAGTTTCTGTAATTATGTGCAGAAACCTGCCACTTACTTTGATGTCAAATTCGCAAAGCAAATCTGTGCTGAAATATACAGAAAATTAACTATTCCAAATTTACCATCGACTAACTTACGCCAAAGTGGGGTCTGCGCATTGTCGCAGACCGTGGTCGTCATTTGATACAATGTCGAATTCTGCACCACTTAAGTTGAAAAGGATGAAACAGAAGGCGACAACTGCCAAAAATTTGCTGAACATTATGTTTTCGTTGATCTTTTCACAGTCGGAAAGAAAAAACTGACGGTTTTCGCGTGTGACAAGTCTATAAAGCGGTTCCTTTTATCCTCTTATCAGATGCTTTTTTCTTATCAGATAGATATTTAACGGGTGTTTCCAAATACTTAAATGGCACCTTATAATATTCATTCTTCTTAACAAAGCAACAAAGTGGCTATTATGCGGTTCTAAGATGCCATTAAAACGTTAATTTTTAATAAAACAATTTGTATTTAATAAGTGGTGATAAGGGACTGCTAGCGGAGCCATTCATCGGATATTACTCATCGCATTCACCAGCCGAAGAATGACTGTGGAGTCTCGTGAAAACCACTGATCTCGCTGGCAACTATTTTATTCAATGCCTACATTTACACATCTCCCAGTTTCGTCTCTGACTTCGGCCATGATCAGCAGATTAAGAAAGATATATACAGTCACTCAAAAAAGTATCCGTACAGCCGGAAAAAAATTCTGTAAATCGTAACTTTTGACTGATTTTGTTCAAATTTTGTATAATGAAAATTCAAACCGAAACTCAATTTGCGTAATTAAGTAACTTTTAGAGTGCTTTCCAGCGTTTAAAAAAAACTCCGTTTTGAAAACTTCTTGTGCGGTGGAAATTTTTCAATGTGGTTTTAACATTCTTGCAGAGAGGATTTTTCTTCGTATATCCTGAAAATTTGATCAAAATCGAACAACAAATAAGGGAGTTGCAGCCTTTCAAAAACGCCAAAGAGTGACGATTTTCGCGCAAAATGACGAAACTTTGACATTTTGACGACTTTAAAAAGCTGCAACTCCCTTATTTGCGGTTCGATTTTGATCTAATTTTCAGGATATATGAAGAAAAATCCTCTCTGCAAGAATGTTAAGACCACATTGAAAAATTTCCACCGCACAAGAAGTTTTCAAAACGGAGTTTTTTTTAAACGCTGGAAAGCACTCTAAAAGTTACTTAATTACGCAAATTGAGTTTCGGTTTGAATTTTCATTATACAAAATTTGAACAAAATCAGTCAAAAGTTACAGTTTACAGAATTTTTTTCCGGCTGTACAGATACTTTTTTGAGTGACTGTATATACAAAAGGTTTTTTAAGAGTATCTTTGGGTTTAAGTAATTCTAAAAGAGCATAAAAAGTTAAATAAATCCGAACACTTTCAAATCACAAAATCCGAGCGGACTCTACTACAACAAGAGCCGATGGCCACGTCGCCAAACCAAAGAACGAAAACAAATACTTAGAAATAACAGTCGGCTTCAATCTAAATTTTGGAAAACCTTTAAGAATCACCAGAACAGAAATCACTAGAAGAGCAAAACACTTTCTATCACTGACATATAAAGGCAGGAGTATTAGTAAAAAAACGGCAACTAAAATAATCCCTATTACGCTACGCATATATACACTGAGAACAAACGAAAAATAAAAGACAAAGAAATACATACAAACTACAGAGCAAATCGCACTTAAACTAATTACAAAGATTGGACATACAAACAACCCGCGACACAATGCGCCTAATCAAATGCTTTACGAACACAGAAATGCAAGACAAAGATAACAAAGAGACTGATACAAAAACACGAAAATTGGACAAACAACCCTCACAACTGGATCGCACTGGACCAGCTCTGCGTCATCTGTGCTTATAAACACCTTCAAGTGCAGAAAGCCTTAAAGGGTTGATCGCCGGTTTGTAATCGTAGAATCAGAGATTTAAATAAATAAATAAGTAAATAAATAAATAATACGTTCAAAATCGGAGTAATTCCATTCGTGAAACAACGCTTCAAAGTTTTTATGTAATAGAGATTTGTGAACGGATTGACGGTGCGTGCAAGTCCCAATTAATGCCAGGAATCTGTTAACATCTCATTTGCTCAACTGATACACGTTAAACAAACTACTCTAAAAACATGATATTGTCAAAACAGTCACATGTAAATTTAAAATGTGATCTTTATGAACGTGAAAAGTTTGACGTGGTCTCAATTTCGCATTACAATCAGCTAAATTGCGTTACTGACAAAACAACTTTCGAATCGTATGCCTCAAACTTTTGTCCAGAAATTTGGAAAGGTCCTGAATTTTACATTTTTACGACAAGCAAATTTTCGTGATAAAGAAAGCAACATCAAATGAAACGAAATCAAAGGTCAAACGGTTCGAAGCTTTGAGCAATTACAGCTTTCTCTAGAGAGCCGTAATCTGAGTGAAGTTCCCAGAATTTATGCCCCAAACTATTGTCTATAAAGTTGGAATGTTGCTGAATTTTCAATTGTGACAAGCTAAAGTTCTGTGCTACAAAAATAACCTTTAACGAAACGGATCAATAGTGAAACATCTTGGAGGCTTGAAGATCTGCAGCTTGTTTTATAGAGGCTCAACTCTAAGAAACTATCAGGATGTCTGCCGCACACCATTATTCGCGCATTGGCAGTACTTCTTATGAAGTCGCGTTCCACACATGGGCACACAGGAATGATACGATTTGGGCAAAGGGCAACCTCAACTGTTCTCTTGGAAGCATCTTTTGACACCGTACAAGTTGGTATTGAAGGTATAGGATGAATTTGAATTTGTTTTTAAACCATCAAAGGCTGAATAAACCTTTAACCATAGTCGTGTCTGCTCGTCGTTAATTAAAAAACATATATACATTTTTAAAGTTTATTCTTTACGTGAATATATGGTTCAATTTTTAAATTACTTCTATGGGGTAGTTCTGGATGGGTTAGTGTAAACTTCAATATGGTAGTCCAGCCCCTTTGACCATTGCGATTCCAATAATATTTCAACACTGTAATAGTTGATACCTCCGCTAACAATTTGGGCATTTCCGCCATCATCCCCCATCTTGTTGGTCACCTAAAAAATATAAATTTAAGAAGGTACAAATGGCATACAATTTTTATTGTAAAATGTGTCTCAGTGTAGTATCCAATCTGAGAGCTGAACTATCTATATTAACACTTCAGTAGGAGTTTTACATCGTGATTCATCCAAATTTGGATGTGTACTATAGGGAGACGAATTTAAAGACAAAATTATGTCCGTGGTACATATGCTTCTATAAAATTTTGAAAATTTTTCACTGCCTTAAATTCTATGATGGGCCACTGTGTAATGGGTAATTTTAAAACTCAAATGCAACGTTAAGCTTCTTGTTCATTTACTAAATTGTTACCAGATATTAATACGTCACTATTTAGTTGACATTTAGAACTTGGGGCAGAGCACAACCTGCAAGTTCTGCTCTCAAATTTAGAATATTTGTTCTTTTGATTATTTTTTGAGCTCAAAAATATCCACGCCACATATTAAACTCCTATCAGCTTCTCCATCATTTCCATATACTTGATGGTTTTTTAATGTAAAAAATCCCTTTTAGTATTAGAGTTAGGAAAAAAGGTTAAATAAAAAAGTGCATTACGGCCTATATAACTAGAAGTTTTCTTGCACGCTTTTGAAATTTCGTCACTGCCCAAAGGTTCGTGATGTGCCACTATCTAGTGGGTAATGTGACAATTCACATATATTTATGCAGTAAGCTTCAAGTTCGTTCCTTACTCAACAAAATTCAGAGGCATATGACGGAAACTTAATAAGTGGGTAATCAGGTCGATTATACCCGCAAGATTCTTCCTCACATTTTACTGATTTTGCTTGTCAGCTAGTGCAATCATGAATCATGACTGGGTACTTCAAATGTTCAAATGTCGCTATATGCAGCTTCGGTTCTAGTTCTTAGAAATATAGGCAAAAAATGGGCACTTTAACACAGAATTAACGAAAGCGAGATGGTACAGTCTATAAATGCAATCAAAAAACGAAACTAAGAAGATACTATCTAGAAATTCCTAAACGACAGTATTATAGTTTAAATCGTGAATACGTTATTTCATTTTATGACTAAAAATTCAATTTAAAAAAAGATATGTTAACGTACCTTGATGCAGGTAATTGGGTCACTATTAAGTCCAGTTGCAGGACAATCAATAACTTCCTTAAGTATTCTAGCAAACTTGCCACTTTCTTTAATGTCTTCCGAGCAAAGCAATTCGACACTGAAAATACACATACATATTTTTAGTACGTTCAAACTTAATTCAATTTCAATTCATCTAACTTACGCTATATCGGGGTCAGCACATTGGTCAATGTTGTGTTCTGCATTGCCAAAATTTACCAAACAGAATGCAACAGCAGCTGCAATTATCAAAACTTTGCCGAACATTTTGATTGTCTTGATTACCTCCCAGTCACAAGTAGGAAAATGTCTGGCTGGCTTTGCTTCCAAGAGGTTATAAAGAGGTCCAGTTTTTTTTTCTTCTTATCAAATAGACATACAATAAGTGATTTATATTTGCACATGCGACACTTGAAAGTGCTATTTTTCTAATAAAATTAATCAGATGTGTCGATGTTTCACATGTGTTTGTACGTCTTATTATTATTTTATTTATTTTTTTTTTTGACAATTTGGCGTATCTGGCAGTTGATAAACTTTAATAACTTAATTAAATCACGCCTCAAAAAATTAATATTAAAATATTATAACCAAATATGCGGCTAAGGTTTTGCGATAGCTAATTACGTACCGTGTTACACAAAACATTGTTTCATGAAAGGAGTGGTATCTAGGAGTTTCACACAACTATGCGCGTCCCACCTGGATGCATACCTAAATATCTACATCATATCACAAATGATTTTTTCTCATTTTGCTGTACGAGGAAATCCAAAGTAAACGGCACAAGTTTGACCCAATTCAAGCTGCGCCCCGTATCCGTAAAACTACAGTAATCACGTCGTCACTGCTCTCGTTTGATAACTGTGTTGTCAAATAAAGGTAGTTGCTTTTATTGTGGAACTAGTTGCAAAATGAACCCCAATTAGAGTACGAAAAGTGTCACTTTATATGTGAAAATTAGAGCACACATGTGATGCCGGCGTAAACGAAACTGGTCTTGCCTTGCGGCACGAGTTTTAGCCCAGTTTGCTGTAGGCCTGATTTAACGGTTTTACAGGCCTCGGATAATTGGAGCCTTCTCCTGTCTTCAATCAGTAAAACTTCCTTATTGCTCTCCATATTTAACATACCATTATTTATCTAAAACCGTGCGATAAATAACATGCGCTACATCGGTTCGAGTGCGGTAGTATTGTACATTACCGTGTGCCATATTATTTTTGAAATTGATGTCGCAACCGAGTAAATTTAAGCGATTCAATGATTTCATGAACTTAATATGATAATACAATTGGATACACGTGCGTGTTAACAAGTTTTCACGCATGCGTTTAATTTTCTTGCAAATTTCCAAAAAATAAATGTGTATCTTTATACGAGGAAAGTCTCAAAAGTACCCAGCCTGACACATCGATGGTGATTTTTTATTAAAAATTTGTCTCTGCTGCAAAGACCTAATCTTAAACAACTTGTCAGATGGGGTACTTCTGGGACTATTCTCGTAGTTATTCAAATTTTAAAATTTTAAAATATGCACATCAGGCATTATGTATAGGTGCATACATATTAATATACAGAATGCCTTTGATATATATTGCGACGACTTATTAAAAATGCAAATCACGCCATAGTGGAGTCAGCAGCAGGGTTGGTGCAAACTTTGATATGGTATTCCAGCCCTTTAAAGTGTTAGCGTTTCAAGGATATTTCCACACTGCAGCCTGCTCACAATTTTTAAAGTGCAAATTTATGCACAAAATGTTTAAAAGAGCATGAAAACACTTAGTTTTGAAAAACTTTAGACTTGCATTCAAACAAAAAAATTACTGTTGAATAGGTTGGGGCGAAGTGGTGTCTTTACTTTGGTTGATGTTCTGGTCTGCTCTGTCCAAATTCCGCAAATAGAGAACTGCGAAAATTACAATAATCAGAAAAAACTGACAAAATCAAAATTCGTTTTGATTTTGTCACTGCTCTCACAGCCAAAAATCAAAGAACGTTTATCTGACGCCCGAGAAAAATGTGCAGGTAACAGCTTTTTTCTTCTTATCAAATAAGCACCTGAGTACTGGGAATTTTTAAATTACTCAAAATTCACTGTACGTAGGTTTTCCCAGAAAAATTAAGTGGATATTGCGTTATTCCTTAAGATTGTTTAATCTCTACTTCTAAAAAAAAAATTATTTTCAAGGCTAAAAGCGTTGGATTCTAATGAATACATAACTAGCCAATAGAAACAAATTTAATGGCAATTAAATTTTTAGTAAAAATACGCTGCATTTGATTCTTGAAATTCTCCTCTGAATATAACTCGTGCATCGCAAATTTTAAGTAGTTTTGGACCAATATGCATTCGTACAATCCAGATTAACAAAAAGCGCTTGTGCACTATGCGCACTTTTTTTCAATTATTTTCGTTTCCCATCACTATCCCCTACTTCCTGTCCCAATTTTCCCGCTCGATTTTCCTGCCGCATAGTAGATTGAAATATGGATGAATATGTTAATATATATTAATAATTCAAACTGAATAATTATTATAAAAATGAAACAACAAACATTTACTTATATATTGAAAAACCTAATTTCTATTCATTTAAATAACTCAAAATCGTTTTATTTGTTGGCAAACACGTATGTAATAATGACACATACGTTTATGAAAATTAATAATGACCCCAATCGAAATTTTATGCTCTTCTTGACGGGGCTGAAAAATTCATGTTTTATGTTATAATAGTGCAATTTCGAAAAATAACATAACCTCTCTACAGTAATGAAACATTTCCCACGTCGCATTGTAATATATTATTATCTGCACTGAAACAGTGTGCAATTATAAAGTGTTTGTACGCGTTTGAAGTGTTTCAATCAATAAGCCCCCTTTAACACAATATTATTACGACTTAATTTTATATACATAATTGTCGTCTTACAGAAGGTTTAACTTTCCATGAAATAGTTGTTTATGTCATGGTTTAACTTCGGGGTCAGATTTGAAACACTGAAGTTAGGTACTATTCCAACTCTAAGTTAAGGAGGATCCATTAAAGATAATAGGCCAAACTCCTAACAACTCTGTTAAGGACACAATATCTATAGAAACGTTCGATAAAATTAGAGTATATATGGATTACGAAGAAAGGCAAAGAAAAAAAAGCGGTTTTGGTAGTCATCGAAAAAGGCCTTGAAGATGTAGAAAGAGTATGTGCAGAAATTCGTTGACGAATACCTCGATCGGTCCATGAAAAAGAAGTAACAGATGCTATCAATGAGTGCAACTTCTCCGTTTCTTTCTATATACATAATCCAAATTTCCTTGAACGTTCTCCATTTAACCGGCATCGTAACTCTTATAATATCTCAGATCCCTACATACTATGTATGTATATCACTAGTACAGGGAATTATTTGGTGTTCACTGAGGTGATTAAGATTCACTAAATGCGGAGTTTTCCAAAAATTTTTAATTAATCTGAAGTTTTTGACTGCTAGAACGCTTTATAAAAAAAATTACAAAAATTACAAGTGGCGAGTAGCTCCTTGTTGTGGAGAAAGTCCGATCCGATTGACAATAATTTTAGTTAAAATATGAGACATTGGAGCAAAATTGTTTTGTTTTATATCATAACAGCTACAAAAATTCAGAGGAGTACCAGAAAAGTTTCAAATTGCTTGACTAACTAAAAAATAAAGAATTGAACCTTCGCACGAAACAGTTTCTTAATGTATATTACGTACAGGATTTGCCACCGAAAACAAAACGGGGCCAAATTGAACTCCTCTATACCACCAGGAACTTCTAAGCCATCTTATGAATTTTCGCAGTAGAATCTAAATATCATACATTATGTATCATAAATCCCGTAATAATATCTCATGATACGCATGTTCAAAACAAATAATCACAAGGTAAAATTATAAAATTCGAATTTATATTTACGAATAATCAAGATTATTTTATTTTATTTTTTTTTTCTATACTTTTGCAGTGAAACAAAGTCATATTTTATTTGGTAAAGTTCAGTCACCGGTGCCACCATATTGTGAAATCCAGACACCAAATACAAAATTATTATCTAAAAGAAACTGTGACAAAAGCTAATTAAGAATATTTAAAATCGGACATTTTTTAGATTGCTTTATCACTTTGGATTGATTGTATTATTGAATTTGTATTACTTTGAAATTAATTCTCTGTTCATTTTCAATTTCTTCGCCAAGAAAGTATCTGCGAAAATTAATTACTTGGGGCAGATAATTAATAACAGGTATTTTGGGAAGTTTGGATTAAATTTTTAGACGAGACAATTGATCTTATGGAACAAAAATCAGTTACCTAAACGTTATAAAGTCGTTTGCAAATCTAAAATGGCCAAATTCGACCCGAAAACAACCAATAACCGGGAGAGAGAAAAAGCTGAACAAGCCGTACAAATTGAGCAAAATAACTCGAAATCTGTTTCTAAATTTATATAAAATTATATTGGAAGAAGTTCGGCAGGGAAAAGCCGGTATCACTGATCGTAAAAGACGGGGAATAAGTGTTGAAATACATGAGCCACAGGGACGGATAAGGGGACGAAAAGGGGAATTTCCCTATAAAAACAGGGTCAATAAAGCCCCGGTACGGAAAAGAGAGAAACCGAATCGTCTAGAAATTGGCACCCATGAGAGATCGTCTTAAAACCACCGGTATGAGTCTAATGGAGAAATATAAATGTGCAATATAATACATAAAATATCAAAGATCGTGCCACTTTATCACATCTTATTGCGGTGGTTTGAGCACTAATGAAGCTCGATTAGTTATAATTTTATCATTTAATGATATCAATACGTATTATTCGAATTTTTATAGTAAAAAAGGATAAAGACTGTATATTTGAGATGCATCATCCGCCAATAATTTTATCTACGACCAATATGAGTACATAATGCAAAAATGTAGATAATGTGAAAAAATGATCATTCGCCAAATAATCAAGAAATTAATAAAAATGAACTTTTTTTACTTTTTAAATTTGTTTTTACAGTAAAAAAACTTATGCCATATCTACGTTGTCATTCTCTTGAGAAACAAAAAATTAGCTCATTAAATTTACACTTCGGATTTCTTAGAAATTGAAATTAAAACACCTTTTGCGGAAAAATCCACCCCATTATTAGAGGATAAGGGTGTCTAACATAACGCAATCCATAATCAACGATAATTTCTGTATACAGCATGTATTGCACAAATACCACTGCTAAAATTGCCCATTTACCGACCTGTAGTCTCGGATATTTCTTAATATCCATAAAATGCCTTTTATCACTGGGGAAGGAAGTCAATTCCTACATACAGTCCATTATTATTTCAACATTTTAAGGCTCGTGGGAACGTCAGTATCGCAAAAGAAGACTAACTCCTCGCCCTGCAGTCAATTATATACAGTGTGTCCAAGATAAGGGTTCCAGCATTAGAATCTCCTAAACGTAATAGATACAGATTTGGTTAGATGAGAGAAAAATTAGGCATTGAAGTGAGTATTCTCGCAATGCAAACAGGTCTAAAAAGTGATTTCTGGTTTTGCAACAATGCCGAAATAAAGAAATTTCGATACGTCTTTCCAACCAGACCAGGAGTGATCCAGCTATTGCTGCTAGCCGCGGCGTTCTCCAAGATCTTCGAAAAGCACGTATCTAATGTATGCAGCGCCCCTGGAACTCATATTGTTTTACTGACTTTTTATTTCAGACAGGACAGTTGTATGTCTTGTTCCTCAGTTATCACAGGACGACTTTCCACAACTTTACCGCCCCGATATGGACGTGTAGTTGTTCGGCAATTTGGCAAGATCTTATTGCATTCGCCCTTTTTCTTGAGCATCATCATCATTTTGTCTTTTTGCTCGGTTAGAAAATGTCGAAGCCTAAGAGCGAACGCACTATATCAGCGAGTAATGGCACGTAAATAGCGTTGTGTTAGAGATTGGCGAAAATACCTGCAGCGCCGCCCTCTATCTTCTTATTTGTTGAAGTTTGATAAGTGGTACAAAATAGGGGGTAAACGTGCACTCAGACCTGGCTTGAATAGAGATGAACTCATGAAAGTTAGACTGAACTCATGAAAGTTAGACACGAAATAGGACTTCGGGTGCCCCAGTCGATTATATGTACATAGTAGATAAGAAGATGGTACAGTCCTATCAAGAGGTTTCGAGTTTCCTGTCGATTAATGTATAATTAACAACTCATTTAATGAGCCGAGACTGTAAGTTATGTATCTGTATATATGTCAAAGACAGATTTGTCAGACTTTAACCGATGTTGTTTCGTCACGGACAATCCAAAAATAAGGGAATCGTGGAAAACTTTTTGAAATCTGATTTGTACACCGTGGGCAAGTAGAAAGTTGAAAGCACATAAAATGTGCATTTAAGGGCAACTCATCCAAAGAGTAAGTGTAATAGGTCGTTAAAACGGTAATTTCGAGCAGATTTAGATTTTCAATTAAAACTACATCTTGCCATTTAAGAAACAATAGCGATGACATTTGACGCCGACACATCTTAGCTCCATTATGTCACATTCATTCTAAACTTCAAACGACTGTAAGTAGTCAGATCTAACTATGTATATTTCATTTGGGTAACCCGGTATATATCTTGTGATATTTCATACAGAACTATGTTTAGGAAGGTGCCTTCATTGTCATTCAACCCAATCCAACCTACAACATCATTCATTCAGGATACGCGCTAAACAAAATCCTAGAATGAATGTCATGAAATGCCATCATTCTATATTAGAAAACAAGGCTTTATCGGAGTATTGTATTTAGTTTATCTTCCATTTGTGCAAGGGATCTGATTCGGCTGAAGTAACAGTTGTACAACCATTGTACCACAGCAGAAATAACACCAGCTCCGTTTCAATGTATTTGAAGAAAGCGGGTTATTCAGCAGAAATCTCAACATTTGTACAGTTGTTGACTCTGTCGAACGGGGACAACAAGTGTTAGACGTGACGGAACCCCAATTTTACTGTGCAATTTGCTCATCTCATTGATTGTGTAGAATTCCCCATCGAGATCTTAAAAAGGGGCTCTTGAAATGAAATTACTCTCATTGTTACTGTTGGGAAAATTAAAACTAAAAGTGGCCTAATAGATGTGTTTGTCAAAAAAATCATGAAGAAAGTCGTTCGAGGTATAACATAATCATCGCACGTGTAATAAAATGATATCGTGAAAAAAAATCTCTTTACTTATATAGGGTGTTATTTAAGTACGTGGCCAAACTTCAAAGAGTGATTTTTTGAGAGATTCTAAGGTAAAAACTTTATATAAACGTAGGTTTGGTAATGTTTCGTTTTCAAGGTACAGGGTATCAAACTTTTTTAGAAAACGTACATATTAAAAACACTCCTAAATGACAAGATGCAAACTAACATGACATTGAACCGTGGTGACAGTTTTTAATGGAGTACAAAAGAGTCTTTTAAGCTAGAAATTCTATGTTTCCTTTGCTAGTGGCGCGTCCAGGGGGTAACCCCGGAAATTTGAAACAATTCCATTAAGAAAAACGCTTTATAACTGCACTTAAGCAAATGATACGAAATTTTTTAAACGAAAAAGAAACATTTAACAATAAGTAAATATCAAATTTCAACAAAACCGACTGAAGGATTATTAAAATTTTTACGAAAAAAACACTTTTCTAAAAAAGTTCGGCACCCTGTATCTTTTATGCGACATCTATATTTATTTATTTAACACTCCGTGTCTAGAACGAAACATTAGTGGGCCTATGTTTACATAAAGCGTTCGTCTTAGAACCACTCAACGAATCACCCGAAACTTTAACCACATACTTAAGCGACACCCTGTATTGTAAATTTAAGCCGGATTTATTCAACATTAATGTATCTTGGAACAGCAAACTCAGGAACAATTTACGAAGTTGTCCCTGTTGGTTCACTGTTAAGTGATAAAACGTGTTAACCAAGTTGCAAAATGAAGAAATTCGTTAACGAAGTGAACATCAACGCGACTATCGACAAAGAGGTGTTTAGAGGTCTTACGAAAAAAACTTTAACATACTTAAAAACTAGTTCTCACAATGGAAAGAGTGAGTTTATTATAAAAAAAAATATAAAGTTTTCTTATGCTACAGGAGAAAGCTTATTTGGAATAATTGGTACTATCTAGCCAGGTGGGGGATATTACCTAAGAGGTGGTTATGTTCATGGAGTAACATAAGGGTATATTACATAGTGTATAACGTGTAACAAGAAGCATAAGAATCGTAGGGAAAGTCCAAAAATTATGAACTTTATTATGCGTGGTGTATTCGTATATGCTATACGCTCTGTAAGCATGGTAATAGGTGTACCCATGAAGCCAGCTTTCCCTATTATGTATTATGTTATGCGTTATGCGCTATATAAACTTAAGGTTACAATCAAGTATAAACATGGCAGATAGGGTTCACAATTGTGGAGGAAAGAGTAGATAACAAATAATAATTTTTGCTACACTCGTCGAGAGAGAGGCCTTGCAAAATGCTCCCACGACCTTGACCATTTCCCAAGATAAACCGATAAATTTGAAAATTGCTTCCGAGAAGGACGAGCCCTTTTAAATGAGAACCACAGCACCATTCTCGACCAATCAAATTTGAAAAACAGTACTACCGCCGGTTCCTTAGGTGACCTTGCCGCAGTGAAACAAATGCGGAGCGCTGTGTTGCCAAATATCATGGTTATCCAACTCTTGACCATAGATGAAGGGACACAGACTAATTCTCAAACTTGTTAGTATTCCGTTAAATGGAAACAACGAATTTAACCGCAATTCGAGTTATTTCGACTTTTCGATTTAAATTATCCGGCAGTTAATGTCGACAGCTCATTAATAAGTTGGAACCAAGATGACTAGGATAATTGACAAAACGCGCTACAAATTTAAATGTAACACACATAATTTGTTTTTACATTGTACATTCTCGATTTGAAAATACATCAAAAGGACGAAGCGAACTTTTGGAGGAAGTTTGGCTACAAATTAGGATATATGGCAACGTTAATAGAAAAGTAAATTTATGACAACACTAGTTTCCGAGTGCATAGGCATCACTGTCTAATTTTATCAAGTCCAAAAGAGCGAACAGAGATTGATATAATCAGTTCACGTTCTATTTGAATCATATTCAAGTAGTGCTTTACCCCCCTTCATTCATAACCAGAATATCCCGCTATACGTTGTCTAGTTTTAATCTTTTTATCACCGTTTGCGAGAAAAAGACAAACGATTTGTGTTGGTTAATGTACTGCCTGTGAAATAAAGTACTTTTCGCGAATGATAACGAATGATGGTAGTCGCCTTTATATAGTCGCTGTGTAACGTCGTACCGCACTACAGCGTTTTACGTATTTTCTGTTCGTTTTGAAAAATTTAAATATTTTATAGTTTTGAAATGAATCTGTCTTTTGCCGGTTGCGGGTTTTTGGGCATTTACCACGTTGGGGTGGCCTGTTGTTTCCGGAAATATGCCCCGCATTTATTGTTAAACAAAATCTCAGGAGCGTCCGCTGGAGCTATTGCTGCTTGCTGTTTGTTACTGGATTTGCCACTGGGTATGTTAATTTTACATATGAACAATGGCAAATAATAACTTATTTAAAATTAAAATTATTGAATGTTATACATAATGGCCGCATTGATCCCAAATGACGAACAGGCAGGGGGTCCTTTTCGTACCTAGAATATTTTTACAGCTATCTTATGAATGTATTTAAACATTAAAAAAATAAAAAAACCCAAGTTCCAGCAGCACTTAGAAACTTATCTGAATATAAGTTCATCGCGATATCACGTCTAAGTAATAACTATAGTTGGTAACCGTAACCATTTATCTTGCTTTCCATATACCAAGCTAGAAAGTTGTGTAAGCCAAAGGTAGAACAATATTACTTTTATATGCATTGTTTATATATACGTACATAGCAATTTACATGGCGAACTAGCATTATTTTGGGTGTAGATTTCGCAATTAAAATAGTCAAGTTATATAATAAATTTTACTATAGTTGACAGGGAAAATAGGAATATGATAAAGTTACGCCTATTGCAAACTAGGAAGTAGCACGTGTGGATGGCATGACGGTTTGTCCCGTAGTTCACGTAAATCGGAAGACCGCATTGACATTTGATGGAAACTACAATTAGTATTTTACAAAAAAAACTGCAGTTTGCTACCAATTTCACTTAAATGCTGATTTGACAAGGCCTATCTTAATCTTCCCTCATTGCCCCGTTATGAGGAGGACCGCGAAAGAGCTCTGATATCCACACATGGAAAGAATCACGTCATATATAAGTTAGATAAAATTTTCTCAAGAGTTTTATGGGGCGTTAACGAAAAAAAACGATAAAAAATCGCTGTTTCGGAATATGAGTAAGGTGAACGCGTTTTTCGGACACACAATATAATTTCATATTTCCGCATATAGTGGCAATTTTGGTCTCAGAAGTAATTTCAAATTTAATGATATTATCTGTATTAATCTTCACGCAAATGGAAAATGCACCTCCTCTAATAATAATGGAGCGTTTCGGTATTTGCATAGGTTCAATGGCAAACTTTGAAATTTTTATGGGCTTCCTTCGTTAACGTGAAAATTATTAGAGTGTTAAAGAGATTTTGGTATGATTAATTTAACATTCGTTTAACGCTTCTGTTCTATACCATTATTAACGGACTTCAAACACATCTAAGTTTGTCATCGTTCAACCAAGTAAACGCTGAGACAAAATGTATGTTACAAAAGGACCAAGTTCTTTTTCGACACACCAAGATGCAATACATGATGAATGAACATCTTACGATTCATTTTTTTTCACACGGTATTTTCACTGGATTAATGTTTATGTTTGATCTTTTGGTCCTTCCACTGGTTAGAAGCAATCGTTACAAATTTCAGATGTCGGATAAGAAAAATTAAAAGGACGATAGCTTTCGCTGCTATCAAAACATGTCGTATTTTTCTCTATACGCACGTTCGGTATAACGTAATAAAAATATTGTTAAATTTTTAGTTATTAACAATATACTTGTTATCTCAAATGAAAATCTGAATTTAATCTGAAACAAGTAATAATAACTAATAGGATTAACAATAAACAATTCGATTTTGAAACAACACAATGTTGTCACAGAACTATGCTAATCTGGTACGCAAATACTACAGTATTTTTAACAGATTCAAGACAATGGTTTTCCCCATTTCCTCGCGCTTCTCCATGTTTCGAGGTGTACTATTGGGACACTCGGTGTAATTTCGCGGTACTTATACAAGGGCACTTATTAATCTTGGTAAAGGTAGATTTTAAGGTGCCATTAGCTGCATTTCCAGGGTTAATGGTCTTAATGGAAGGCTTCTAAGGTTGATATGTGCTCCGAATTAGTCGACTGCACTAGGAAGATGTTATTAAGAATAATGTGCAGATGGCGGAAGGCAAAATCTGTGAATACTACACTAGGATCTTCATGGAAAATAAACGAAAAAACGATTTTTAAAGAGCACGATAGCGCTAAAAAATCCAATCTTTATATCAAAGGCTTTCCGTCTTTCAGATACGCAACCTAGTGTGAGGACATTATAATTCGTTTTACTCCCTTAGCGTGTATCTCATACCGTCTCGACGTATCCTTGCGTATGTCTATGTGTAATTGCCCAATTAGCTTTTACGTCTACCACTCATTATACTCAAATTTGAACGCATAAATACTGATACATGCCTTCAAGATATCGTTTGTTACTCGCTACATGTAATATTTACATATCCATTGTTGTTGCTCGCATATGGAGTAACACTCACAGCCAAGATCTAACATGTAGGTATTGATTTCCCAAATATCTAAAAGGCCACCACAACCATACACAAAAATACATTATCCATATGTGCATTGACTACATTTAGCGGTAATTATTTGTGTTGTGCATTCATTATCATCAAGGAATGGTAAACAGAAGTTATATTATGTTAATAATAAACCCCATTTTTGTTTGATCTTCGCAAGGGATATTTTTCGAAAGTATAACGTCTTTATCACCGCAAAGTTAATGAACTGTTACTTGATAGTTCACAATAATTCAATAATAACTAAATAACTATCGGAAACTTATCCGTGAACTAATAATGATGGTATAAGTGAGTAGGAGATTTAATGAAGGGCACGATTCAATTTGACAATTTTCCCGAATTGTTTTGTTACATTAAAAAAATAATAAAGATATGTAAATGATATCGAAAACAAATAAATAGTATCGCGTTAGTATGCAGCAGCTAAATAGGACAATAGAGATAAAATAGGCATTTTGTTTGTTATTCACAAGGGACCCCCGGCTTTGTTAAATAATCAAATGTCAATATAGAATCAAAATTATGTTGTTGAACCCTCACCTGAATAAATATACCTCAACAGTCACGCGCAAATGACATAAGAGCATTTTTTAATTTCCAGGTGAAACAACAAGCGACATTCTCCGATTGGTTACAGAAGCGAGGAAAAAATCCCTAGGCCCTTTCAATCCGTCGTTTAATATTCACAGCCTCCTCCTGGAAGGATTAGAAAAATTCCTCCCCGATGATGCACATGTGAGAGTCAATGGCAAACTGCATATTTCATTAACCAGGGTTTGCGATGGTGAGTTTTGCAAAAGTTGTAGCGAGTTGAAGATGAACGTGCACTGAGATTTGTCCCAGGGAAAAAATTCACAGTAAAATACAATTGTGATGCGATGACTTTAATTAGCGACACCTTCACTTTTCAAGGTTTCTTATCGAACCAAAACAGACCTGGCTTGAAGTAGTTGTTTGTATTCACAGTTCAATTTTCATTATAGTTGCATCTACGTAATCTATTTTTACCATTAAGTTTTCTTTGGATATTTCAGGATTTTCATTTTCATAAACGAACCGGATCCAAAAATATTGAAATGGCGACATTTTCGTCGAATTGTGGGTCGTTTTCAAGTACGAAAAAACCGTTTGAAAGTCCGTCGTGTTTTTCAGACATCAATAACATCGGAACTCGGACGAAAACCGTTGTAAACAAAGAGTTAGTTGCACAAAATGTCCTTCATGCGCTCTTTTATCATTGTGCCGACAGTGATTATTATTATCTTGACAAGATCTCCTACACCAGCATTAGAAAAAGAACGTATCCATTTCCCATTTCAGTTTTCCATGCCAAAACATCTATCCATTTCTTAATGCCACACAAACAACAGATTATAATAGACAAATTGTGGCACTTCCTGATGATATTGTTCTTTTGCAATTTCCGCTCTTCCGGCAAATTTTAGCGGTCAGCGCTTTCAAAAATTTCAGTCCGATTCGTTAAACTGTTTAAAAATAGAATTCTCATTCAAAAGAGGAACAAGAATTGTTGAGTTAAAAATTTCAAAATCAAATCTTTTGCAACACGCTTCTCGCCTTGTGCGTTTAAGATTAGCTTGCACAATAACATATTTAATATCCATTCACAGGCACAAAGCGCATCACCTCTTGATTTGATAACAAAACGGTGGGAACTTGTGACGTGTGAAAGTGACGATTGCGCCCTCGATATATTCTAAATTTGCGGAAATATCTAAAGGAACGTTTTAGATAAAGAAGCGAATTGCACTTAAAATGCCTTACGAACGTTTCTGCCTCTTTTAAAACCTACAAAATTAACATTTTGTACAAGCGTCGAGACCCGAGAATGATGGATACTGTACAAGGCAGATATCTGGTCTATTCCATACGTGAAGATATACAGGGCCTCCGTGTGAAAAAAAGGAATCGTAATTATGAATCTTGACCAGTACTTCATTTTACCTAGTTAAAAAGTCACAAAAACTACTGTTACTAACACTCCTGGTATATTGAAAATTTGACGATATCAAGGGTAACCGTAACCAATGAGGATCGCCCTTCAGGTCAGTTCTCAAAACTCTAAAATGGTCACAACTGTCAATAAAAAATTTCATATTGGGATGCGTAAATTGCTTTACGAAGACCAATATTAGTAGTTATCTTATACTGGCTCTGTAAATTACCAATTTGGACGTAGGCCATTATTGAAGATGTACCGTGTGATTCGTTTCGAATTATTCTGACATAGCCATAGCTCATAAATCCACATTTTATAGGGGCAATCTTCTACCCCATAAAATGTGGGTTATTTGCTCTGTTTGGTGTAAACGCACGAACTTCGTGCACACAGAGTCTGAGATCCCAAGACTTATATATTGATGCGAATCAGGAAATGTCCAATACAACTTATGGAACGTCTCAATGCAACAATGACGTAATTCCGTATCACAAACTTTTGTCAAATTAGTTAACTTCTTCAAAAATCAGATTCTAAATCTAAATTCCAGATTTTTTATTTATTTATTTAACTAGAAATTTCAACAAAGAGCCATATTATTATCGCACCACCTATGACGCACATAGATTGCTGGAAGCTATTGCAGATAATCAAGGAGGTCAGGCTCGTTTTGAGGTCTCGTATTGTTGTCCTTGCTCAATCTTTTATCGAATTTTTTCTAACACACTTCCCGCTTCATACGTATAACAACTTATGTACATAACAGCATTATTTATTTCCAGGCAAAAACGTCATCGTCTCCCAATTTGACACCAGAGAGGAATTAATACAGGCCCTTCTCGCTTCAGCATTTATACCCTTTTTCTCAGGCTTATTTCCTCCCAAATTTAAAGGAACTCGTTATATGGATGGAGGATACAGTGACAATCTTCCTACATTAGACGAAAATACCATTACAGTTAGTCCCTTTTGCGGGGAAAGTGATATATGTCCCAGGGATGATAGTTCACAATTATTTCACGTAGGACTCTTTTTTTTTAACTCTTTTTCTGAGCCTACAGTATTCCATGATATTCCAGATTAACATTGCGAATACCAGTATAGAACTGTCAAAACACAACATATACAGGATGGTCCGGATTTTATTCCCTCCACATCCAGAAACTTTGGCGAATATGTGCAAACAAGGTTTCGATGACGCCCTTAGGTTTTTACATAGAAACAATCTCATAAACTGCACCAAATGCCTCGCGGTACAGTCCACTTTCGTAGTTTCGGATTCCGTAGATGAACATTTGGTATTCGATCCTCAATGCAAAGATTGCAAGACACACAGACAGGTCAGTATAGAAAATGTCGTGCATATATATGAGCGAATTGGTAATCGTTCTTAATAAATTATTATGCCAATACGGTCAGGTCATCATAAATTATATTGAAAACCGAACAAAGAGAATTCATCGAAATGACACAAAGTAGATTCAACTGGGTAAGGTCCACGTTATTCGTAGTACCAATTGAGACAGGTTTTGAGATAACCGGATAATGATGATTTGTTACCATGCAATTAAGGAGCAAAATACTTTTTATCCAGAACTAGACAAAACAATTTGCAACATTGCGGGAACTTCGGTTAAGTTGGTGATTAATAAAGAAGTCTATCACCCACGCAATTTTAATTGGGCAGATGTTATAATTATTTTATCGGTTCGAGATATTTAGTAAGCAATTAGACATATTATTGGAAAATTACCCATTTAGTTTTAAGTGATAATTTTTTATTCTAAAATTATTCAAGGCAAATGCATGCAATTCTCCAGCATTAGAGACAAATGATGATTTAACTTTTCCGTTATAAGCAGTCAAACACGCTTACAAAATAGCGGACTAAGAAACACGGTCCGAATGTAGATTCTGGTAACGTCTTGGCGAGTAAAGCTAAATCAACACCCGCAAGTCAAAGTTGTAACTTAATACCTCAAAAACTGTCAGAACTGTGGGCAAAACAAAAAAAGAAAATTGAATTTTGACACTCTGTATATTCAAAACTGTCAAATATCGTACAAGACAAAATTAGCGAAATCGTAATATTTTTGCAGAAAGAGTATGGGGATTAAGTTAATACACCAACCAACGTGGATGAAATATTTAGGTGAAAATACTAAACATTAATCATTTTCACAACATCCCCATCCAACTATATTTAATAACTCCAACAGTTTCGAGATCCCGTTACTGTAACACCCATTTTTTAAATTAATTTTTTGTTGAACATCCTCAAACGTCATTAAATGTTTTTATTCATATTTTGGGCCTTAAAGGACAACTAGTTGAATTGATTCAAGATCAAGTAACTAAATTTTCGAAAACATTTCTCAACTCTAATTTTTCCTGCAGGAAGCGTTGGTTTCGAATGTACCCGACACAGTGTTGAACGTCTTTCAAGATGTAATAGAAACGGCAAATAAGGGAGTACTCAACTGGATATTCAAGCACAGGGGTATGAAACTTCTGTCGGTGTTAAGTTTACCATACACGTTACCAGCAGATATCATGTACGCCACATTCACAAAGTAAGTATTGCCTTTAAATAATAATGAAAAGTGTGGTGTGTATGAAAAAAATACTATTAGCAATTCACTCATTTCAACTCCTTGAGAATAATTAAGTTGGGTCAACGTTTTCTTGGACAATTCTTGAAGTAGGTTTTCGCATCCACTATCTTTGTAGGTTACAAATTTTGACTCCAAAAGTAACTCGTAGAATAGTGTTTCGTAACAAAACTACGTTTGAATTGGTTCACTTCGTCGGCCAAGAGCCCGAATGCCATTTGTATCACCATCAACCTTGTCAAGCCTTAGTTGCACCGCATGAATCTTTTGGACAACCTCCAAGCATGACGCATGATAATCATGGTGAAAGGTGACTAACACCATTTCTGCCCAGCAATTTATGTACCATGGTTGAAGTTACTTCTAGATCAACTATTTTCATGCGTCTATTTTGAAAAATAATTTTTTTGAGAATTGATGCCGCTCGCAGCAACCGAAACCGCATACAAAAATGCAGTTTTCTGACAGAGGCAGGCGTGATAAACGAAAATCCCCACATCAAAAAATTTACTTCAAAAATGGACGTTATGTTAATTTTTGTTGAAGAAACTTTTATTTTAAATAAACTGAAAAATTGCTTGGTGTAAATGGCCTCAATAGGATTTAGTTCGTCCTATTCCGTGTTGGGGTCATCTGGGTAGATGACTGTAGAGCAAAATCTTAACGAAAACTGATTATGAATTTTGTCATTTCTTACTTTATGTCATACGAATGATTATGGCTCCCGATGACCCCTAACTTGACCTAAAAATCTAACTAAACTTTTCTTTCTTAGAGTAATGGCCACAGCGCCCCACGTGGGTAATTTTCTATGGGATGTGAGTAGAGTTCTCTTGGATCAAGTTTCAAATGTTCTCAACAAAGTCAATAGGAAAAGGCAACAAATTAGCGCTAAAATTACTTGCCAGTTGGCTATAACTGAGTATGGAGGCAGTGAGTTAAAAACCGCATCATGTAAAATCTTTGCTCCAATGTTGTGTTATTATTTCCAGATAATACAAACGAGCCAGAAAATGAATTGATAGAAAACAACAAAATGAACTTGAACTTCACACTGAATTTAGACAACAGGTAAGAAGCAATGAACGCTATTTTTTCTTACGATAAAATGTAATTCCTTATGGATCGATGATGTAATTTGATCAAAGGTTAATTAGCTAGATAAAGTTTATTGTTTCATGTTATTCGCATTAAATAAATATAGGAACGTTTCATCCTTTGTCTCTAGAGTTGATAAGAATATGGATAGACAAAGAGAGAAAGGAACGGACTTCGTTACTAAAATAAGCAACAATTAATTGTTGTAAACGAAATTTAAGATCAACGTAAAAATTTGATTTCGCTAGAATGGCCGAATATTGGACTCTTTTCTACTTCCACTGATATTTGTACTGCTAAAAGAATAATGGAGGATTTTGAAAAGTTTGACGATTTGAATGCAACATCTTCTTTGTCATTGCTAGTTGACTGACATCGCCAAGAGCGTCTAAAGAGTCCGTCACATAATTACGTCATTAATCTCGAAATTTAATTTTCCTTCCAATATCTGGTGTGCTCCATATTCATTTCTGACCGATAGACAAGTTGCTATATGGGTATTGCATAAACTTATTATGAGAGCAGGAATAAAAATGTTGCACATATCAGGGAGGAATATAAAAAAAGTCCGACATTTTCGGTCTAACGAGAGTTCTGTAAACCTGGCACGAATTGAATATATTTCATTTTAAAAATTCAAACAAATGTTACTTAGTTTACTATCGTGCAAACAATAAAACTTTTCCCATTTTGCAGTGATTTGCCGTTGGAACCACATCCACAAAACAAATTCAATGCGAAACAAATCTTACAACGTAAACCCAGTTTTACGATTAATAAGACTGACACCATTGACGATGATACTTTTGATCACATCTTGCATGTTACGTCTGATCATGAGGCGGTTATGGCTTACTATTATTTGGACGAAAATAATAAGGTAGCATTGTGAAACTCCTGAATATATAATTGCAAAGTTAGTACATATTTTTTTCTGCAGGTTAAAGTCACCGAAATATTTGACGTAACTGAAGACGAGTCTCCAGTGTTGCAAACAACTCAAGAGAGGGATGTTAACAAAAATTTGGAATTTGATGATAATTGGAACGACTATAACGAGGCGGATCTAGCACATAATCGATTAGATGATGGTGAATATCAGAATCTAATTAGTGACATATAACAATTTAAGACTTTATTTCCTCTCCTGTAGAAATTTCTGAATACTCAGTAGAAGATATTCTCGACGACAAAAATCTCTTCTCAGACCCGGAAAGCGAATGGGTGGGGTCTTGTAAAATAGAAGAACCTGAAGAGGACGAACCTACTTACTTTACTAAATCTAATGATACGAGACCTGAAGCAGAACGAAGCACCAATGAGGCTCTCGCAAGCAAATGCACAGTGCCCTCTTTTTCATATGAAGAAATTGACTTTTAAGAACCCTTCCTGAGCAGTCCACATTCCTTAGCAACAGTAACAATATAATGAATGTGATATGATTAAGACATAAGACGGTATTAAGTAGCAAAGAGGGCGATTGTTACTTGAAATTCCAGGAAGTAAGATAGGTAGTATTTAAATAATGTGATTGATGTAAAATAGTAAGTTTTAATGGATATTTAAAATACACTCGTGTAACTCACTCGTTATAGATATGGTAGTATTCGAGAGATTTACCTAATTTATCTGCTGATTACTGTTAAATTATTTAAAAATATACATTGTTGAAACTTTTTTTTTTCATTTTTGATGGTAGCGCCGATAATGGTAATCAAAGTCTCTGCGTTAGATGCTATTAACCGAATTAACTGCAGATATTGCTTATATATAAATGAAGACTTATTTTATTCGAAATAAGAAACTTACATGTCACGAAATACTCAAGCGTTTGATAATGGAAGGTGAATTATCAATTTTTATTATGTAAGTAAATCAACAAAACTCTGTAACGATGTTGCTTTATATGGTTATTAACAAACTGTTGAATAGGGGACAGATGAAATTTTTTGTTAAATATGCTTATACCACGAGAAGGTAGAATAGAACAAACTCAATAAAATATTTATTGAGCGAAGAAAAAATTAATTAAATATTTGATTCTTAAATGCGCAAGTATTAATATTGTGTAAATCTAATAAATACATTTTTGCCAAATTTCACATAAATAAAGAAATATTTTTCTTAATTGAAACCGGCGTGTAAATGAATTTCACGTCACAACTAGTTATAACATGAAAACAGATAACTTTATTTGACATCTCATTTAGCAGATAGGCCTTTCACTGTTGTTGGTGATTTTTTTGTTCAAATGTGTTAAATCGCAATTGAAAATGAGGATAATTAAAATTTTTAAGAAATTAAACTAAAATCGGTATTTTGTCGATGTATTCTACGTCTATTATATTGTTATTACGAAAAAAAAACAAATTTTATCATTTCTAAACGTATCGATGACGTGAGAGTGGACAAATGTGTTTACGCTGAGTATTAAAAGTAATAAACATGCACCAACAAAACACAACACCTAATTTTACTAAACAACTTATATTTACAAAAAATGGTCTTTACACGTTTTGGTTCTAACCCGCTCAATTCAATCAGTTATGAAAGTTTCAGCAGCACTTTCTTAATCGTCAAAGAATTATAAAAAAAACTTCTTTGTGTTGGTTATTATAGTAAATTTAATCATCCATAATTTAACAATATCTGGATCACTTATTAATACTTATAACAATAATTAAAGTTAGGTGAAATAAAATGATTCAACTCACTAATTTAACTTAACCATAGCAAAAAAAACTAATTAATTGGTACGGAGCTGATAATCACCATTTTGTGTTATGTACCTTACCCATGGTAAAGCTTGATAGCCACTTTTCTCTATGATTTTCAAATAACGTACTTGTATACCTGATGTAGTGAAATATGGTATTTCAAACTTTACTTGAATGGGAGGTTTACCCTCTGTGTCTTCACATTCAACACTAGGCAAACCAAAATGCGCCCTCATCAAGTACTCTTTACCTGAAAATAAAATTATTCTTGATAACAAATCGCAAATGTTGAAATTATTATTGTTTACCTCCAGGGAATGATTTAATAGTCCAAGTAATTGCATTCTGCTCAGGTGCATACTTAACACTCCCAACAGTAGTCTTAAATTTAGGAGAATCAGCATCTTGAGGCACTGGTATGACTATCTCTACATTATTTGCTGTAGACCTTCTTTTAAATTGTGATTTTGCCTTAATCATATATTCCACACGGCTATGAGCGTGCCTCTCAATAACTGACTCAATCCAAATCAAAGGCTTCACATGAGTGTTCAGACGATATGACATAAGCTCAAACTCTCCATCAGGTGGAATAAAAGAAATAGTTCTATCAATCTCAAAGCGAGACAATCGTACACACTGATGAAACTTCACATCTTCCAGCTCAACAGACTTGGATTTTCCTCGGCCAGTGCTCTCAAACAATACTTTATCATTAAGGCCAAGTCTGAGCTCAGGCATGCCTGAGAGGTACACCCGCATTTTTATTGCACCAACTATTTCACTTCTCAAAACATTCCCATTTGCGTTGGCCAACAGATTTACCGACTCAATAACATCCAAGAAAACCTCATTTTTCCTGTATTTAATACCCTCAGATCTCCAGGAAACGGCGTTAGTCACGGCTACAGGGATTCGTGGCTGAATTTCCAATTTGTGTCCCTCCTGTGTAATGTATTCTTGCAAAATCTTGCTATCTGTTGTTTGAGGATAACCAAAATCAAGGAGCTCATCTAACAATTCATAGATAACTACAAAGTTGTCTCTAATACTCTCTTCTTCAAGCTCTTTGAAATATTCAGTCATAACTTGGACGATTTTGTGCAAGAACACAAACACCAGGGCTATGTTTGCATTTTTCTTAGTGGTGCTTACAATGTACAAGTTGTTAGTTTTTATATAGGCAAAAGTGCAGTCTGCAGTTTGTAAAATGGGAGTTAACAATCCTTCCTCTTCTTTTTCCATCAAAAGGGGCATAAACTTCTCAATTACACTCAAGTCAATATCGCCCCTGTAAGTCCGGGAAATTAGGACTTTACCTTTTATGTCCAAAATATATATGGCTGAAGACGACATTTTGATATAATACTGTTTATTTTGGGAAATAGGCACTACTTTTTCGAAATTTTCATAATAGATTTTTTTTTTAGAAAAAAATACAAATTAACACGTCAACCTACTTTTTACACACGTTAACTGACAATATGACTTTGACATTGACAGCAAACATGACGTCAAATGTAAAGTAATTTTGTCCACATTTTTTAGCCTGATTGAAACGTAACTCAGCTCATTATAAAACATGAATAACGCGACTAATACGTCACTACGTTCCGACCCATAGTCACCGACTTTGAGCTGCACATTATATATTCCGTGAGGACGAAAGCGACACTTTCTACGAGGATATGACACCAGGCACCTTTTACACGCACAATTATGGCCAAAAGAAAAAATCATTCAGTATACACATCTTAATCACTAAACAGGTTGCCCTTTGGGTGATTGTATCACCAAAGTCGATTGGGTCCATCCATCAAAACCATTTTCAAGACGACCAAATTTCGATTAATTTTCACTGGAACGCCTAGTACATTAACTTCTTGGTTTTCCCTCAAAATTATACCAATAATATTTCTCACACTTACTGTAAGCTCACAAGACGAGCTTAAATCTAAGCGTGGTTTAAATTTACTGAACACAAATGTGAAGATAATCGCGGAATGGTGCATCTAATTATGAATCAAAAGTTTAATCGAATATTTTTTCGTAAGTTGTACCGTTTGCACTCTAATTTAACCTGTTCATATTTTACAACTAAAATCAAACTTCAATCGTATTTCTATTGCACCACAGCTCCACAAAATCGGGTAATACCCAGGAGCTGTTCATAAAGAATATTTTTTTGTCCTTCACTGACCTTAAACTTTATTGGACGCATTGGTGTAAACATCGTTCTCAAGAAATGAAAATCAGTGGTGCACCAACAATGCTTGAACACCCTATACTTTCTCAATATTTTTAAATATTAATTTTTAAAAGCACAGAACAAATTATTCGATGTAGAATCATCAAAAATCACGATATATGAAGCAATAGGAAAGAGGAATCATGGCCATGCTTAAAAAAAAAGCGGCGAAAGATTAAATAAAAATACCTGTTGAATTATTATTACTTGGAAAACAAAAACTTATCCAATTTTCTTTGTTTCTCCGCTGGTTTCTCCGAGTCTGAATCTGAAAGTTTCCTTTTCTCTGCTACCTGCACGATTATCAAAATATAAAACATTCAAATTTGACACACATCATTCATATTCTCCCTTACTTCCGAACTCTGCCGTGGATCAGGCGTCTCGTAGTTCACTCCGGCGTATTTCTCAGAAAGATTCAATGGATTTGCAGCGTTTACCTTCTTTGGCCTCTTCAAAAAAGGGTTTAAATTTGGTGTAAGGCTAACAGTTTTATTTGTATCTTCACTCTCCAATAAAGTCGTGACATCTTTGGATTGAGATTCGTCTTCCTTAAATATTGATTCCTACAACGAAAGACATAAATTCCGAATACAAAAAAAAATGTACCTTTATACTTGAGTATTAATTATTGAAGATCGACTATTCTCGTTGTTTTCTGGGGTTCTCGCTGTCAGAAAAGAACTCTGGAATTACATTAGAAGACAAATTTAAACTTAAAATAACTCGAAAATGTAGTACCAACCTCTTTTATGGATTTTCTAATCTTTGGGGTGAGTTTGGAAAGACTTAATCTAGCAGGTTTCGGTTTAACAACAGGTTGCTCTGGTTGTTGGCTATTCTAAAAAGGAGATGCAAAAAGAAGCACTAACAAAACAAATTAAAAGTGAAAATATACCGGCGTGGCAGAAACGCTCTGAGAACACTCTTCATCCTCATCATTTTGCTGCCTTAACCGCTCGCCAAGTTCGATAAGTTTCTCTGATAGACGCTTTCTATTAACTTTACTGCTATATTTAAGGGCCAAATTCAGTACTTGTTGGTTACCGAGAATTTGCATTAGTTCAAATGCCCGTTGATCTAGGTCATTTTTACACGACAACTAAAACATATCTCTATCAATTTTACTTTATTAAATTTTAAAGGACTCACTGCAAAAAGTTTCAGCGCAGTTTCTTTGAAATTTCTCTCTACATTTGTAATGTTTAAGTTGGACCAGGTGAAAAGACTCATCTCTAATTGCGTTTTTTGAGTACTACACTCAGCAAACGGAGGCTGTAAGGGTAATTCACACACCATAGGTCGTGGTACAAAACCTGGATACACAGTACCTTTACACCAAATCCCACCCACCGCCTGGTAAGACTCGAATACCGCTGTTACAAAGAAATGATCTCCCGGGCTTTTTCTCTAAGATTGGGCATGACAATGAATTATACGACGAATGGCGAAATCCTTACTAGTTCAGCGGTATCACAAAAGGGAATCCAAGTATTGCACTTTGGCGGAAATAAGCTCAGTGTGCCCAAAGAATCCAGCATGGCCGGAGTACCCATATCTGAGAAACCCAGCCAGTATAAAGTAGATTCAGGGCCTAGGGCAGAGCTCAAATCGTGACTCTCTACATTCATACCTGAAACATGTACTTTGAAATGAAATAAATTATCCTGTTACATGTAAATTTACCGTCGAATTTAAATAGTTTAATGTTAATACATTGATCACCCTCTCTGGCAGGTCCGGCATGATAGGCTACAAGTAATAATTTCTGAAAAGCTGACATACAAACCACTCGCCCTGGCACCGATACAATTCCTCTTTGAGTGCCAAATATTGAACAAACTCGAATTATGTAATTGGAAGAAGCGAAACAAACTAAATTCTCTGAAGCCGCTATGAGAACGATGGTTTCGTGTTGGAGATTCTGAGTCCATTCTTTGTTGTTTGCAGTTAAGGGAAGGACGAGTAATTGACTGAAATTTTACCATTTCGTTTAGATGTCAAATCGACTATTAAAGTTAATAAAAATCCAAAGATTTCTGAAGAAGTCCACGATGCATCGTTACGTATGAGAACAGAGTAAAAAATTATCATAAGTTGGACACAAAATATGTATTTTAAAATAAATATGGTCGAGAAATGTGGATTTGACAAACACTGTTTGGATGATACAACGTGAAAATTGCAACAGATCTTGTTAATCGTCCAAAAAAACTGTATAAATATTAAGTTCCAAACTTAGATTTTATCAGGATAATGGCAAAAAAACGTTAAGTGTCAATGCCCTGTATATTTCTTAAACTAATTACTTTTGGATAAGGCATTTTTTTCAAATTTAATATTTCATATTGTTATTAAATCATCCTCTTTAATACAAAGGACAACACAAAAATAAAACAAACACCCACTTACTTGGAATTTGCGACAGCCAAGGCACCTCTACCGATTGACCCCATGGTATAATCCTTGAAATTCTGAACCATCATGCTATTATGGAACGCAGAATCATGAAATTCCACTTCAATCGTTTTTGAACTTAGTTCATCATCAGCATTACTACCGTAACATTTAACGATACCAACATCGTTCCAGCACAAATATCTAGGATCTAAGTGTTCAGGTGTAGAGGAGGGCATAAATGAAGCTTGTAAGGGAATTGCTGGAGAGTGGGGTCTGGGACTGCTTGCCCGAGATGAGGCTATAAAGATATAAGATAAATGTTATGTAAATTGATCAAGGTATGATAATGAAATAATTAATCAACAAAATGAGGCAAATAGAAACGTAAAGAAATTTTGGAATATCCTATCAAAATATTGTATAACTTTTTATTTGCATGTGCAAAATAATTAATAAATGCTTTCAAAAGACATTTTACAAAATCACCGATACGAAGAGAGTTATAACGCGAATATTGGGCAATTGAAGACACTGGTACAGAAAGAGAGACTAAATTTGGATCTAGTGATTCTATACATAATAATTCCATTTATTCGTGCTGGTCAGTACCGGCAACGAACTTTCAAGGCTTTTGACTCTGCACAATTAATAATCTTGACGCACATCATTAAAATTAAGAATTAGATAACAATTTAAAGAGCTAAAAAAACTATAAATTTCATTTTGACTATAAGTACATTGAATTTAATGTAAAAAATGAATACCTTTACTTCTTTCACCAATACTTTGCAACTCTGGCTCTAAACTTCCAGCCCTGCTTGGTAAGCTTGATACAGAAACTGCATCATCAGCATCTTTCTCAGGCTCATCTATAAACTCTCCAAAATCAACTTCATGCTCTGTAAATCCATTTTTGTCCACTTTCTCTTGATCAATTTTTTGCAACCGATTGCAATTTGACATTATGCTTAGCTGACCCTCAACATCTGTGTACACAATCTCCCCATTTCCTGATTAAATAATACTATACTACATTGATTTGTAAATAGCAATTTGTGAAAATACCTTTAGGGTTCCACATAAGACCACATATAGCTAGGGAACTCTCATGCTTGGAAATTTTATAAACTTTCAAGTTAGAGGTTTCCCAAATTACAAAATCGCCTTCAAGTGTTGCTGCTGCTAAATATTTTCCACAATTTGAATAATTTAAAACTGAATAGTTAGCTTTAACGCTGGCGCAAGATAAAGTTTCTTCCTTCCAACTTGTTGTGTTTAAGAGTTTAATGGTGTTGTCATGAGGGTAGGCCAAAATTTCACCAGTGTTTGGTTCAAAATCAAGGCGACCTAGAAGTCAATCATTCGATGGAAACCGACGAGAAATGTTTAAACTTACAAAGAAGCTTAGAGTTGGCAAAACTGTTAACTTTGGGAAAACACAAAATTTCTTTTAATAACGACTCTGAATCTATGTCCCACACGCGGAGATATCCATCACCACTCGAAGCCGCTACTTTTGAAGCGTTAGGGCAAAGTGCTACGCTCAAACACGGCCCTCCTAGATCTTTAAATTTTATTTTAACCGTATTTGTATCTAAGTCCATTATAGTTACTTCCATGCCTTCTCCAGCTAAAGCTAAAATCTTGAAAAAAATTTGATTTTAAGTAGAGATTTTCATTTGAAACTTAACTAAAATTGTTTATGTGTTTGAATCTTTCTTACATTTTTATTTTTGCATAGGGCAATTTGGTTGAACAGATCAGTGGCCCGGGTAAGTAAATGATCTCTTTCACCTTCAGGGTGGCTTAAGATTTGAATTTCATTGTTACCAGTAGCCACATAGATTTGATCACCTTTATGACGAACACTCAAAGCAAATTCCCCTATACAGGTATGTGTGGGATCAGCACCTTCTTCAACTGACCATATTCGTACATCGCCATCAGCTCCACAAGTCATGAAGTAGCTATAATTAAATAATGAATTTATTTGCCTCTTCTTCAGAGCACTGCATTAAGATTAAGAAGAAATACTGATATTGGCTACAGTGTAAGATTATACTCAAACCATGGAGTAAATTCACAACCCTTAAAACTTTTGCTTAAAGACTAATAGATCCAGTTCTGTGGAAGCAATAATATACAAATATTCAAAACAAGTTCTAGATTATTACACTAAAATGATACCTCATAGAAACTGATTATACAGTTAAACCTGACATGTATTATGATCTATTCAATATAAGGTGCACTGCACCTTACTAAGTTTTCCCTAATAGGTGTAGGTTCCTTGGAAACCTCAACTCCTCTTTATGCGATTTAGATTTTCTAGTTTGATGACTGCTCTGCCAAAAAATAAAACTTTCACCTGTTAGATTCTGAATATTTGCACAGAATGTGCTCAATGGTTTCTTCCTGAGATGCACCTGTTCAACATACTGTACAACCTGTCCCTTACATAATTTGCCATGGCAATTTGAATTTACCATAGCAATTTATGCAAGTGCTATAGATTCTTGAGATGTAAAGAGAGATAGTAGTATTCATCGACTTTAGGTTGTAGTCTTAAGGTTTTGTAGAAAATAAATCAGCTCCCTCAAATAAATGTTGGTAAACTTAGATTACTTAGCCCTAACTGTTTTAAATCTAAAATACACAGACATTCCAGAGCTCACATATGATCCTGCCAACGAGAGAAACTTTCCAAAAAAATAATTTATTTGTGAAGCATACAAACCTTACCAAAGGTAACTTTTTTCCTATCTACAGACAATTGGAGAAGTTTATGTCGATATATAGAAGAGAATGGGATTCATAGGATTAAAATAATATAAAATTTGAAAAAGACAGAACTTACTCTCCATCAGAGGAATAACAAACATCGGTATGGCCATCTTCGTGGGCGTATCGCAATGGCTCATGAATTATATTCATTGTTAAAGTTTAAAAAAAAGTTTATATGCAATAACTATCTAAAAATACAAATACTCACGAATAAAATTAAGTTAATAAATTACAAATAACACAACCTATTTTTTTTCTCCCGAAATTGAAATCCCGCCACATTTTGGCAGATGCTGGTAACTGTCAAATATGGTCAAGAACAGAAACTTCATCCGAGTGTATCTCATTTGCACCTGTGGCAGAGCGCACTGAACAATTTCACATAAAAGGTTTTTTTCATTGCTAAACTAAATGAATGTCCTACGCTACTTTATTGAATAAAGGTCGAATATCATTTCTTAGAGTTCAGCATCAACATAAAGACTACGGATTTTTTTCCGATTTATTTTGTGTATTTATGCCGTTGTCTGTGTTTTAAGCCCATATGGCTTCGCTCGGATGAAACTTGGATCAAATAATAGCCGATGGATCCACACGAACAATATGGCCTTCGCAAACATTCTCCCTCTTCGGTTCTCACTCAGGGTTTTAATTCGCAGCCTTCAGGACTTCGGACATTAACAATGTTCGTAAGTCCTAAATTAGCCGCTCCGCCTCAAAACCTAGGACAAGTCTTTGGACCTGCCTCAAAACCTAAGACAACAACACTACTGTACTAAATTAAAAACGTTACAAAACACATTTAATTCTATCAAATTTTTGATAAAGAACATCGCTGTACAGAAAGCGCACGATAGTGCTAAAATGCAGAAATAAAGAATTAAATATACCCTAAACCATAATAAAAATAAACACATTTTTGGTTTTTCCGCATATGTTATGCTTAGTGGCTACAAATTTCATATTGTGCATGAAATGTAATAATGGTAAAGATCCACGTATAGTAAATGAGTTCAACGACGGGCATTATAAACCTTCTGGTTTATCAAAATTGGAACGTTACACTTTGAAAAATTTCATTCGTAATTTATTAACGTACAGAAAATTTACTAATAATTCATCCAGTATCACATCCACAAATGACATATTTTGATTAAGATTAGTTTTATCTGACCTCATTCGTTGGGGTGAAAACGAGGACTCCAAGTACAGAGTGGACCAAAAGTAGGTACCGCATAAATATATTGATATTGCAAGATTTTTTTATTATAAAAATGCTCAAAAAGGACAAATCTCTGTTTTTCATTTCATCATTTTCACACGTTTTATCCGAATATACAGGGACGCCAATTTATAGTAAGCAAATGTAATTTTATACGTTATTTCTTCTCTTTAATGAAATTTTTGAATTCCTTAACAGATGCTAAACGTTTTATACCTGACTCCAAAAAATACCATTTTTAAAATTTCTTCATCTGTTCAAATCATAAAGGATAACTGCAACTCAAATTTGAGCCAAATGTCTCATTAGTTAAGATCTATGAATAAAAGTTTAATAAACATTGACTTTTCTTAATTAAACTTTTATTTAATTGCCATGAGAACACTCAATACATATTCAAAGTTGTTAAATTCCAATTTTGTTTCTGGAACATTCGCTTTGTTTTAGCTCCGTACATCAAATTCCAAGTAGTCGGGCGTGACTGAGACACCCGGTATTTAGAATAATTTTCCTATTAAGTATTCGGACTGTAGCCAAGTGGAAAATGGTTATTAAAAAAAATAGCGCTCTTAAAATGGCACTTTACAACGGTAGAAAAATCGTCGATTTCAGTATGTTTGTTCCCACGAACCTGCAATTTACACCCGGATGTACGATCATGACTTAATCTTACTGCCAAAATCAAATAGCATTGCAACGAATTTCTTATAGCTACAAACAATACAAGAGGGTTAACTTTGATCGAACCAAGGTACAAGGATAGATTCAAAAGTACTTAATCTAACATTCAAAGCACAAAAAATTTTGAAAATATTACATTATATCTCAACACAGAGTCCTTTGAGATTCACATTTTTCCCAGCGCTGTTCTATGGCATCTTACCATAGCCATAGTTACTCTAACAACTTTTTTTGAAGAATTTTTATTGAAAGAACCTATTTTTAAATGTTTCAAAACAGGCATCAACTTCGGATTCTACCTCTTCGTTATTGGCAAATCTTTTTCTATCAACCGATTTTTTCAAGTTTGGATATAGAAAATAATCTGAAGGGGCTAAATCTGAGAAGTAAGGTGGATTAGAAAAAAAATCGAAACCAAGTTGATTGATTTTCGCCATCGTGATGACGAACCTGTGAGAGTGGTGCGTTGTTTTAATAAAACAAAACTTTATTTCTCCCCCCATGTTAAGATCTACTGGGTAGTAAATTGGTATGATCCAGCGAAAATCGAACATTTCTAAGGATGAGTGCATTTGTCATACAATGTCAGGCCAATTTTAGCGAATTAATGCAGCAATTTTGGTCCCCTCTGTATACTTACACTTATTGAAAGAGACAGAATTTTTATCTTAGCGCGTTTATATCACGCTACTATGTTTTCTTAATTAAAAGTCAATCATTAATAAAGTACTTTGTTGCAAAAAGTATGGAGATTCAATTAGTATGAATGAACCTGTTTGTCCGATAAGGCAGTAAATTTTATATTAAATAAATACGTATAGGTAAAGGATTCGATATATTATGTACTTATAAAAAGTAGATACATACATATATGGACGCAGCATTATTCACTTGGAATATTCTGCAAAACTTTCTGTGAACTAGAAAAAAAAACGCCAATCATTAAAAATATGTTTAAAGGAAATCGTCTATATGAAGTTTTACTCACAATTTTACTCATCATAAAAGTTGAAAACACGTCTGCACATCCCCCTCAACGCAATCTCATTGTCGCCACAGGGATATACAAATGTATAACCCAGTTTAGTGAAATTTCTGGGTCGATTATGTGGCACACCCTGTAGCTGCCATACACAAATTAAAATAATTTCGAGGATAACAAATATATGAGATTTCAGCAGCATTTTTGTAGCTTTAAAGTCTGCAAAATGCCTCCTATTTTAAGAATGGTACCCGTTGGCGCAATATATTGTTTATTGTACACATGTACTGATAATTATGTTGACAGGGAGTACAAACAATAATATGGATTTCAATATAATAATGCGCAAATCAGCTACAATAAACAATAAATTTAAAAGTAGTTGAAAAGGCGCGCGGTACAACTGCATTCAGTAAATACATCGAAATTCGCGGAACAGTTATAGAGCATCATGGTTAACAGATGTGCGGTAATTAAATAATATTATATTATCGGTTTCCTGGAGCATATCAGCAAATAGAGTAATTAATTTGGAATAATAAATACGTCATACATCTTGCTCGTCATGTCTTTTTATAGACCGTTTGGTAACTTTTTCAATTGAACTAAGCACATTAAAATACTACAAAATGCAGGGTGTTTGCTAGAACTAAATAATTAAATTTTTTATTTCACCAAAATAAGACAAAACATCCTCGAAAATAGTGCGAAACCGTCCAATATTGCTGTTTTAAAAATTTCTGAGGTTTTTTGCCAAGTTCTGCGGTGAATATCAATTACTAAGGATATATAATAATTAAATTTTATGCAATATTATTATCCACCGAATTTAAAAATAGTGTTAAAAAATTATTTTAATGAATAGAAAGAATTTATATAGAAAATTTAGACTTTTGTAATGGAACTCCCGTTACGGTGGTGGTGCGTAAGGCGTTCAAAAGCACAAAGCGCTGAGTTTCAATAGGTTAAATATATAAAGTTAAGTTACTTAATTCGTCTCACACGCATAATTCATATGGAACACCAATAATTTGTGTAAAAGAAAATGAGTAGATTTACATTTTTACCTCTACATTTTTTAAATCAGCACAAGTCCCATTAAATGAAACAATATACAGGATGTTCCATTACAAAAATTGAAATTTCATACAGTAGCTTTTTAGTTCTACCCCGATCCCATTTAAAAAAACACTTCTCATTAATATCAGCTGAAAAAGTCCATCTAAACCATCTTCATGAATAATTTCCTACTATACCTGCTTATTTAATTTTTTTACTACAGTTTGGAAAAAAAACAATAAAATACGATGCATAGAAATTCCTATGGCTCATGTTAACAAAAAACACCTGAAAAACTGCCGAAGTAGCGTATTAAATTTATAAACAAAGTTTAACACGTGCAGTTTTTTGCAGATATCTCTGGAAATATTGAAATTTTTAACAATTTGAATGAAGATTCTAAACAAGTATTTAATTGTGCATATTTTTCTTAATTTAACCGATTCTATGTCCTTTATGGGTTAGAAGACTCCCATACATTTCTACGAATTTGCAGCACTCTGTATAGAGAGAGCGAATCCATAGTGGAAAAAACCATTATTAGCAAGTGTCAAGAGCCTCTTAAGCACGCATGGGGGGTTTCTTTGATATGAACCAGACACTTTTGACCTATCTCCTTATTTGAATGAAGTACGATGGCCAGTACAGATTAATTACCAGAGTTCACACATGTTCTCGCAGATTTATCTATATCTTTCTTTTCTATAACGATGGATTAAAAAATTACGTCAAAAGTGAAATCAAGACACCCCCACTATTCATTACAAAGCCGAACCAACAAACCTGCTCTTTTATGTACATAATGGGAAGGCAGCTTCATTCATTGAGGCAAAAGCTATCGCACTGAATACGCGTACACATACACGTCTTAAAAAAATTTAGTAATTTTTCGTCTTGCTAAGGATCAACATCTTTGATCCAACATGAGTTTGATCTACGTGATAAAGCGAAGATTGTTGCTCTTTTTAATGGTGATCCTGATAGCCAATCAGATACACACCTTCCTGGCCATGCCAGTGGACAGCACCAATGGAGCTAAAGTGGTGAAAGCGGGGAACGAGACGGAGACTGTTATATGTATCTATGGGTTTGAAAATGTGAATGGCACGTGTAAGGAGATATTTTGATTAATGTGGTAAGGTAAAACAAAAACATCATTATTACAGCGAATTTTTAAAAAATACGTAACATTTTTTAAAGGTAAATTTGAAGCGCATATATAAAACTAACATAAACATTAAGAAATTAGCATACTGGTAATGTTACCTTCATTTTCTTGCGCATCTAGTATTAAATCTTATGCCAAAAACTGAATCTGAAACTTCAGCGTTTTTTTTCATTGCATTGCACCTCAGATAAAAAAACCTGAAGGGAAATTTCCTATGCTATTCTTCGTTTAAACGACATTTGGTCAAAAATTTCATAACAGAGGATGTAACCTTCGAACTTTGATAAAACCCACTGAATTACCAAGATTAAATTTGAACAATTAATTACAAATGACACAGGGTCAGGAAGTATATTTTTGGCTGTTAGATCACCCAGTTTGTATCCTATAAAATGCAATTGAAAATGCCAACTTTTTCTTTTCCAGATGCCGAAAGCCGAGAGGAAATCATCGTACAAATCATCATTAAAATGCTCTGGCTGCGTATGAAAGGGAGGATTGAATGATTTGTCACATTGAGAATATTTATTAAATTATTTATTTTAATTTAGGACTTTTAAAATTTTAAACTTACACGTGGTTTGTGAAGGAAATGTTGAAATTTTCGAAGAAAGACAAAGGAAAAATTGGATTATTCCGGTTTGGAGTTATGATCTACAGTGGCGTTACTTAATAAATATGTATATATAATTGTTTTTATTGTAAAACAGCGCCTTTTAAGCCCGGATTTTTGTATTAAAAATCATACTGATCGTACGTAGGTACTTATACAAATAATACAAATTTTAGATTCGAATAAGACAGTAAATCTCTCCAATATCATATGTAAGATGTAGATAAGTAAATAATTTGTATTTATTATTGATACTACGAATTTTATATTATATTATAAGTTGTTCTAACAACTACAATAACTGGTTTCAATCCTTAACATGCCCTCATATTAGTGCCGACCCTGTTGCTTGCAGCACTTAATCGCATTAAATGTTAATAAGGCTTAATAAAAGTGCTGTCGTGGAAATTCCCGTCCACTAAAACTACAATCTGTCGCATCTTTAAGTAGCAGGCAACATTTGTCTGTCGGCTGTATAACAATAATTCTTAGAAGGCATTTTAAAACATAATATTACCATGCACGAGTAGAAAAGTTTCTTTCAGGTTCAGGTTTCTTGGAATTGATATGCATATACTGTTGGATGATCTTGAGATATCATTGCTTTTTTGAAAGGCGCTCAACTTGAAAACTTTTGGGACTTCAAAAAAATAGTAACCACATGAACACAAAATCCATATTTGTATTAACTTTTCAGCGTTCCCCTATTTATATATAGTTTTGCAACATTGGAGCCAGTTTATATTTTATGATAATTAGTCTTACCTAACACACGTTTTTTTAATAAAATGAAGGAAACAAGTATAAACATTAGTCTTGAGCAGTTACTGTATATCGCATTACCACCAAATTGATTGCATGTTTCACACTTAGTCACCGTAATATTATTTTTCAGAGTGCTTTAAGCACCATCTCTATTTCTGCTAAATCGACTGTTGAACTGGTATTATACAACAGTATCTCGTAGATTGTAAAAACCATGCAACGAAAAAAAAATGGAACAGAAAATTCGGAGTTAAAAACACTTTCAAGGATAATTTTTTACTAACATAAAAAGCTTAATTTAGTTCAAGTTTGAGTCGCTCGAGGATTTTATTGGGACTTGGGACAGACAAAAAAATCGTTAACGTGTCATAAAATCTTTATTTACTTAAATAAACACTGGAAATAATACATCTAGTTTTTTTAAGAACCATTAGATTGTCGATTTTTTAAAATATTAGAAATGAAAAATTCGCCCGCCTTATACGAACTCCTGACCAAAGGTCCACTAGCAACATAAAGAAATCCCATTTCCTTTCCCACTGTCTCCCAATGTTTGTATTTGGTAGGGGTAACATATTCTACCACCTTAAAAAAAATTAAGATTTAACAATAAATTTTTGAAAAGCCGGCAATCGCTGCGCATACTACATACATATTTCCAAATGTTCAGTATAAGGATATTTTTGTTCTAAACACCTGTGAAAAGTAACTTTATTTACAATCATAAACATATTTAATGTTGTGTGGACTTTGTAGCATAACACCATGCTCTGTTACTTTCTCCCTTTGTCAACCGAATTAAAATAGAGACCGTCGTAATATAACTCGCCAAATAAGAGGAACTTAAAAACCTTAATTTTAAGCTTTACTTGAAAAGTAAAAAAGTAATAGCCATTCTTAACATAGGCTAAAGGACCAATGCATTATTAAATATAAATCGGTATTAGTTCAATAGGTTACTTAAAGCATCAGGTTCGTACAGTTGCGAATATTTTGGTATCACAATTTGTGTCAATTCCGTCCCTGCCCATGAAACCGCGATAATGCCTATTTTTCTCATTTCCATTAATAACAAAATATGCTAAATTGCTTTAAAATCCTGAATAGATTTAAATTTTTTGCTGATATGCGAAATATCAAATCTCGATATAAATCCATGCAACTAAGAGAAATGTTTATTTTCTTTCAACAATGCTTGGATACTTCGTTCCGGGAATTCTGCGCAGCGATTTTCATTCGACAAACACCACATACCTTCAAATGACGCTTAGTAGGTTGCATATATTGCCCTAAAGTGACGCAATCTACCCGAGCTTTCTTCAAGTCTTTCAAAGTAGTTTCCACCTCCTCATCACTTTCTCCTAATCCCAACATAATTGAGGATTTTGTTATCAAATCCTCATTCATATTCTTGGCGTTTTCCAGTGTAAAAAGCGACTGTCTATCATACAAATTTGTCAAATTCATAGATAAACAGAGTAAATTCTTACCTATACTTAGCTCTTCTGTCCCTAACATAGGGGGTTAATTTTTCCACTGTTTCTATGTTGTGGGCATACACATCTAATCCACTATTAACAATATTTTTAACTTGCTCTAAATTACCACTGAAATCTGGAACAAGGCACTCAACAAGAATGCTCTTATTTCTGAAAAAAACACTCCAAATTAATTAATTGTTGATTCGATTTTTCAACAAACCTTGATTTAATTTCCTTGACAGTTTGAGCAAAGTGATTCGATCCTCCATCTGGCAAATCTTGAGAAATATAAATGATTAGGTACTCCATACAATAAGGCAAACTTTTTGTACACATTTACCATCTCTATCCACTGATGTTAGAACAATGTAATCTAGACCCCATGCGGCTATTGCTTGGGCTGTATTTACTGGTTCATGAGGATCAGGCGGCGGGGGTGCTCTAGATGTTTTTATTGAACAAAACCTACATCCCCTAGTGCATGTGTCTCCAAGTAACTGAACAATAGAAATTAAGAAGTTAAGAATTGGCACTCAATAACGAAAAATATATAAAATACAAAATAAGTATTGAAAATAAATATATAGTGTGTCTCAAAACAAACAGAAAATATTTAAAAATCCATTTGAAAATGAAACATGTTCATTTTCTTTGTAATTTTGGATTTTATATTAGTTTTGCCATTTTAGAAAAATTGTAGTTTATATGAGTTGATTTTGGTTAAGATGTGATAAAAATGCAATTTGGCTTAACATTGGGTGCCTTAACATCACGTTACTCCAACCTGTGAGTTTCAATTTTAATTTACTTAATAAATTAATATGAGTAAATTTGCTTCTTTCAGTAAGCCATAACTTTGTCCACTTTAATCTGGTTTACGTTTATTTTTATATGTTAGTGATAGCGCTAAGGTTACCGTAATCGGAATTGTGGATAATTTGAACATTATTTATCATGTGACGTCGCTTGCTGTTCGCCAAAAATTTATTAAAAGTCCAAAGTAGGGAGGAAATTTACGAGGACCATATACACGTTGAGACGTGCCTTAACTTAAAACTGAAAAGACAAGTATCAAAGGAGCACTGAGCGTGTGTGACGGCCTTGGATAGTAATTTTTTAAGTTGTTTTAAAATCTTTTTCTTCAATTTTCAAACATCCTGTTTTAGGATGTGGTTTGATCTTTCTTACCATTATTGTGGCAGTCTGTGTTCCATGTTCCCCACCACCCCAACATTCTCCAATGTTCGGACATCTAGCTTCCTCACATACAGTATGAAGGTTAAGTCCTCTTAATTGTTCTTTAATTTTCGCGAAATTTTTCCCCATAGGTATTGTTCGTTTTAGCCATGGTGGTAACCTCAAGGAAACACACAAATGAAAGCTTTCAGCCTATTCAAGAGCTAGATAATGTAAATAATGAAATATAAGCATTTAGTTTAAGGCTATGAGACCTCATGGTAGGACGGCACACTTACAAAGCCTAGATTCACAAGGGGATACCCAAGGGATCACATTAAGAGTTAGACATCTATATGACTGGACAATATTACCAGTTGTCTATTGACAGTTCAATACTACTTACCTATATATATACCAGTTACTGATGGCCAAATAATTATAGGTTTATCAATACTTATTGTTTTATTGATGGTTACCAACATTTTCACAACACTTAAGGTAGAGTGAAATAATTATTATGTGTTATAAGTATGTGAGTGAGGATACAAAGTATTACTATAGAAAATATAAAAGCCTGTAGCCATTATGTGTATTACTTGTCTCTTTTACTGATGTGTAAAGGTGGGTCAGCAGGAGATAGTAAAATTATCATCTGTTAAATGAACATTAAGCTATCAAACACACCTAAAACTTGTGAATACTACACTGGCAACATAACAAAAAGTACTTGTCTCTTCAACTTTATGGCATTAATACAAGAACAAAGTTCCATTAAACTTTTTGAGGTTAGGTATAATAGAAGAAGAGAATTTATATATATTTTTACTTTTCTTACTTATTTAATATTTGTTAAGCAATGAGTTTTTACCTTAATCTCTGATCTTCCCCCTTTTCCCTCTTCAATTTTCCATCATAGTCCTCCCAAACTTCAACTTCATCTTTTAAAACAGCCTTCGGATCTTGTATAAAGTCTTGTAAGTTCGGACCATTGGCAATTTTTTCACGTAATGCCTCTAGATGAGACTTTTTCCTAATTCTAAGTTTAAATACTTGTGTGTATGAAATTTTATTATGTAATTTTAAGATAACTGAAGGGCATACTTACTGTCCCTCAAAGATAGTTAGAAACTTTGATTTCAGCATACTCTCTTCAGATGATCAACAATTTTAAATAATTTTTTTTATTACTTTAAGGTGAGTTTATGCTAATTTCACTTATAGTTCTATCACTTAGGGATACAAGGGGACACGAAAATTTATGAATGGAGTTAATCAGAGGTCAAAGTGAAGTATTAATTATCCAGTTTGTTTATGTTACCGCACTGTCAAGTCGCCATCAGCTGATGGATCATAGGGAAAACAAAGCTTTGTTTACTATTTATTTTTAATGTAATTATCGTCGAAATAGTTATGTAAACCAGATTTAACAATAAATTTGAATATTACAAGATGCCTAAGACATACTTGCATATATCGGTCTGTTCGTAGTGGAAAATCACAATGCATGTGACGATGAATATCTTGAGGATCTTTCCGAGAATTACTCAGAAGTTTTGCCTGACATTACAGATAATTTATGAAGCAAAAACAAAACGAATAAAAAGCCGTAAGCCGAATACGTTATGACTTTCTTTTTTTAGTTTTAGTTTAGACTTTTCTGCGGTAGTTTGTGCGATAAAATTTAGTTTTTTTCCCTGGTAGTCGGTGAAAGATTGGGATAAAACTCTGAATTTTTTAAGCAGGGCACATCTGTCATTGCGACACATATATCCCAGTCTCTGCCTTTCCTTAGTTATTAATTTTTACGTCCGTGCGAACTTTCCTACTTAAAATTTAGACGAAATAATAGATGTTAATGGATGAAAACGCACAGTAAAGCTACCTTTGTATATATCTCTTTGGGCATGTCTTAAACTATGGTTTAAATAACGTAATTCTTTATTCATATCACAAAATGTAACGATTGAAAGCGCGGTACGTAAAATGACAAATCATATGAATTCAATATGCTAAAAAAGAATAAAGATATATTTGAATGTCTAAACATAATTCTATTTCTTTACACGGTTGCCGCTTATTTTGTTCACGTTTTGGTATGATTTTTGGCGGAAAAATTTGTTTTTTTGAAAACCAAAATAGTGTCCCTGGTTATTTATTATCGGCGTTGTTACTACTATTGCTGGTATAGTGCCTAAGTTCGCTACCAGTCGGTATAGAAGCTTGAAGCATCTTTTCTACATATATTGATTTTGAAAAGTAGTTCCATCACTGCTAATATGAAGCCTGTCACGTGAATAAAAACCTGCGTGATTTCAATTATAGCTGTCTTAGCTCAAAACTTTTAGCAGTAGGTTCATCACATTATTGCACTAAATTTGAACAGAATGCAATTTAGTTTTCTCAAATTAGCCATTAAGAAAGTTCTGATACAGTAAATGGAAGTTAAAGGTGATTATTAATGAAAATTTTTGCACTAGGTCGGGGAAGTACAGACGTAAGTCGTAGATTAAGCCACCTGTTATTTGCCACCAGACATCTGACTGACAGACTGTTAACAGATAAATATATTCTAGATATGCCTTTTATAATCCTATATTTGTACTTTTAACGACCCTCCTTTGCCAGGGGTGTTTTGGGGTACACCATCGTGCAAGAAGTGGCGCTATTTATTTAATTGTTGCTTTAGCTATATTTTGCAGCTATTTTTTTTATTTGTTTTATGGATTTTACAGCTTTTTTCTTTTGGTAAACATGTATGTGCTAGGAACGGGTACAATTGTTATTCATTTAGGGCGATTTTGGTGCGGTCTGTGTTAAATGACAAGAAAGAACAAACATTGTGTTAATCAGCGGTTTGATTTAGGATTATAAGTATGGAATCCTCAAGCTTATTACAAGTACTGGAAACGCGTCCTTCCTCTCAAAGGGCAATTGTGTTGGCCTCCCATCAAGAAGTCCTCAAAACTCTCACCTATGAAACTGTTCTTCATATTTCACTTGAAATCATAACTTTTCTACAGAAGAGTATCAATAGGGAGTATCCTTGCATAGGCTTATTCATGGAGAAAAACATTTTAATACCATCAATTATTATTAGGTTAGTTTTCAAGAATAGATTCTTAAAGCAATCCCATTTTTCATGAAAGAGTGTACAGTGGAGCCCTACTTCCCCTTCTAATTTTATTAAACATAATAAGTTTAAGATTTCTTGAATTTTTTAAGCAAAAAACTTACCATTGTCAAAGCTAGATATGCAGGGTGATGCATTAGTTAGAATTGGGGTTGAAACTTTTGGGTTTAACCTAAAATTTAACATCTCCATTCGTAGGTACACAAAATAAGCAGGGATTAAATTTAAATGTAGCCTAATTTGACATTTCTACAAACAAAGTTGTCAATTTAAGTCAAGGTGCCTGAACCGAGAATTATGTAAGGAAACTCTTAGGGCTGGATTTAGCACAAATAAATCAAACTATTAACAGCTCTATTTGACAATTATTTTCTTTTTTCCATGGAACTTATTTGCTACATGATTTCCAAGTGTAGTTCAGAAAGTATCAAGTTTAATTGGGAATAGTCAAATGTATTTCACTGAATATCAATTGTAATTTACAATATCCAACTGAAATTCAGAAAGGCTATTCAGAAAAAAACGTTGTCAAGTGCAATTTATAACAGAGAGCAAAATTCAATTTATACTCTAATATATGCTGTAAGGCATACTGTTAAGATTCTATTTATATTGAACATTGCATTGGTGTCAGAAGTGACAGACATCTTACATAACTTGCTATTGATGTAAATAGTAACAAAACATTGCTATGTTCATCCTTGTTACATCTTAACATTATATATTATTAGAACATTACCTAAAGAGTCTATAAATCCATTTTAACTCAGTCGCCATTGTATTAGAGAAATTATGATGTATATCTCTTTAAATGAGTAATAAAACAAGTCTTCATATAGAACCTATAACATGATAAGAGCTAGGGACATCATTTTAAGTTGCTCACTTGATTCATAACTTTCCTATTTGGAAATCGTGTTAAGGTGATATGCTAAACGTAGTAAAACCTCGAAGGTGCCCCAAATTTACCATTAAGAATCTTATTTGAATAAATTAGAGAAGCAATACAAACCCATCTCATAAGAGCCATTCTTAATACATACATTCGACTCATCTATTTATGGGGTCGCTCGCTAGCTCGCGCGGCCGTTAATTTATTCGTCTCATAAAACCTTACATTACGTACTTATTGCCTCTATAAATAAAGGGTGATCATTAAAAAAATCTCAGGTAGGCGTTGAAATATCACAGGCTTGTCTTGGATAAACTCATCTGTTATCAGTTTGTCGGTAAGATGTTTGATGATAAATAGCAAATGGTTCAATTGCCGCCCCACGTTTACGGTTCCTCGCCTACTGCACGGTTTTTTTTTTATGATCACCCGTTATTATTGTATTTATTGTACAATAATTCAAGTATTGTGATAAACTAACACATTCCACGATACGTTGAGTCTCCTAAGCCCGCAGATCAGTACTAACCTGTAATTCAAATGCATGTCGTGACCTCGGGTGTCCGGATTAAAAAGATGTGTCCAGATTATGACTTGTAAAATGAATGTCCGGATTAAACTGTGTTGAGATTTAAAGAGGTTACACTGTATATGGTGTGGCATCGCTTATCTCATCTTGTGTCATTTGATCTAAATATCACACATGTGTTTTCTAATAAATGATTCTGTCAATAAAAATCATGGAAATGCTTGATTCGGTCTTGTTTGGAGTTATTGAAATAAGTTTGACGTTTAGGTTCACAATAAGTACCTCTGGCAAAAGGTGAACATCACCAATTGTTTCATTTGATCCATATCCCTCGCCCTCAGATTATATATTAAAAAAAATTAAAAAGAAATGTTAATTAAGCCATTAGGTGGGTAGGTCTCCAAAGGACCACGAACATAGTATATTAATGAACATTAATTTCTATGTATCATCCAAAATATGTAATAAATTCAAAGTAAATATTCATAAAATAACAAATGAGAACTTCTTAGCATAGGTTCAAAATACAGCTAGGTAAAATTGCTAATATGTATAGGTTGGGGTGAAGAGAAGGTTTATCCTAGGGTTCTACTGTATAACTGGGCCCTTGCTTAGTTTCTGTAACATGCGTATGCTTGGTCATGTTAATTGTGTAATGTTACTTTAGTTTCCAGGAACTGAATTTTGCTTTCACATTCTTGACACCAGATAATATAGTAACAATTATTAATCAATTGGACCTTAAATGGGTGTTATCAGCAAATGAATTCCAATTCTCTGAAAAATCCTTCACCCTCATTGAAACGTTATGTTTGTCAGTAACTGGAGATCACATTTACTTATGGCGTAACAATAATTTGGCAACAGATAGTCAAGATCTGAGCTTAGTCAGTTTGTCTAAATATAAAGACGTTTTTTGTGTCATGCAAACATCGGGCACAACTGGAAAGAGTAAAATTGTTAGGATACCATTCAGTTGCATCAAGACGAATGTAATTAGTTTGAAGTAGGTCTTTTATAGAGAGATTTATTACTTTACATGTGACCTCTATGTGTAAAATTGCAGCGAACATTTCCGTATTTCCAACGAAGATGTCGTCTACTGGGGGACCCCATTAACCTTCGATCCAGGCCTTGTAGAATTATTGCTGGGTTTATTGTTCGGTGCAACATTGTTGATAGTATCTCCAGGAACCGTGCTTAATCCATTTCTCTTGTATCAGTCTCTTTTTTTCATAGGATCAGCCACATTTCTCCAAATTGTTCCTTCCGTATTTTTAAGGTCAGTTTTCTTAATTTTAGTAAACTAATATATATATCTATCGTATTCTGTCAATTAATTTAGATGGAGCCCTGCTCAAATTTCCCAAATTTTACTTGCTTCATCACTAAAATTATTGGCATTGGGAGGGGAGAATTTCCCCAAAGAACTTTTAATTTATCCCAGAAACCCAAATTTACAAATGTATAATTTGTATGGAGTGACTGAACTCTCTTGCTGGGCCACAATTGCTAATGTCACGACTTTATCGCCCAACCAAGAAGTTCCACTGGGAGTTTCTTTAGGCGAAACTTTTGTCAATGTAGATGAAGATTCTGAAATTTCAATTGGTAGTAATACCCGATATTGTCTTATTGATGATGCTCAGATTCACAAACCTTATGTCGTGAAAACTGGAGACTTAGGTCAATGGCAAGATGGAAACTTATTGTTTTTGGGTAGAAAATCACGCAATATTAAACGTTTTGGACATAAAATCTTGCTGCATAGTTTGGAAGAGTTGATATTCAACGAACTAGGGTTGAGCAGTAGATTTGTTTATCATGAATCTATAAAGAAGTTACTGGTTTTTATTATCATCGAGGAATTTCCTTCTGAAAGTGTTAAAATGAGGTATTATTATTTATACATATAAAAAAGTTTTATACTTTATCGTGTAAACCCATGCGTTGCAGGATGTTAGATAAATTAAGGGTTAAAATACTGGATACTCTCCCTCAGCATTCATTTCCCGACTTCCTAGATGTTGTAAGTCACTTGCCTCTGACTTCCCATGGGAAAATATCTGACAAAGCACTAGTAAAGCATTATGAGCAGTGCAAAAGTGCAAGTAATTTGAGTAATATTGAAACAGTCTTTATTGAAAAATTAAGCAATTATTTGAAGACCGACTTAAAGAATAACTTAAGACAGCTTGCAAAACATACATTTAGAGACTTAGGAGGCAGTTCATTATTGACCGTCCAATTTTTGGAGGCGTTTGAGGGAGAAATAAAGGCAAAAGCTCCTGAGCAGTTCCTAAATTTATTATTGAATGATACTATTGAAGAGTGTGTAAATTTTCTAAAAAAAAATAGGCCTTTTAAAAGATTGTTAGAAAGTAATGAAAGTGGAGATTCAAAATTGCCTAAAATTGATGAATTTAGTTTCAAAGATTACGTTCTGTGGTCTTATGATTTAAAAGGATGCGTTGACGCACCCCCTACAGCGTTTCAACGATTGTAAGTATCGTATTATTCAAAGATTAATTTCTTTGAGAAAACTATATTTCAGGAATTGCACATATATTGCTTGCGGTAGTTTTGCTCATAGATTCGCCATATTAGACGAGCTAGGAAAAGAACATTGTAGCTTTGTGTTCTCTAAAGAGCTCTCAGCCCAACCTGCAGTTTCATCAAATGGCAAATTTGTTTTTGTGGGTTGTTCCAATGGAATTTTGTATTGTGTAGATGTAGACCTTAAGAAGATTGTCTGGGAATTTAAGACAGGGCAAGAAATTAAGTGTTCTCCCTGTGTATGTAATGAGGCAATTATCTTTGGGAACTATGATGAGCACGTGTACTGCTTAGACATACAGGTGAGAAAATTTTTTGTTTTTCATTTTTTTTAAGCATGGTGATGAGCTTTCCAGGATAGAGGCAGTGGGTCAATCAGTGTGTTTAAGCTCAAAAATAAGATTCTATTGTCTGCGAAACTCTCAATATTGATATTGATGAAGTCCTTTAATAAAAAGTCGAAAGAAATATCGAAAAAAAACAAAAATTGGATATTGGAAAAAACATCTGTAATGTAGGAATTTTTCGGAAGAAAAATGTTTTGAAAAGTACTCTCGAAATAAATTTAAATTGTACAAAATAGACAAAACCTGAGCAATTCTTAAAAATCTGTGAATGCTAATAAAAATTTGTTTTTAATTCTTCGAAAATCAACTCAAAAATATGTTGAAAGCGTTAAAAAATGTTTGTTCTATCGCAAGTCAGTGTAAAATCCCTTTTCTGTTTTTGACAAAGTGACTTTCTTAATTTCACCCAAATTAGAAAGGTTCCCTGCTATGGAAGTCAAAGCTCCGTGGTAACATTAAAGCTGATCCAGTCTACGACGATGCTCAAAAAACGATATACCTTGGTACAACAAAAGGGACTTGTTATGCATTAAATGTGTCCAATGGAAGGACAATTTGGAACGTGGATTTAGGTGAACCCATCTTCGGTGCTGCGTGTATACTCCGAGGACGTCCCATTTGGGCCACCGTAAACGGTTTGTTTTTCGTGCGACTCGAAATCTTTCTTCCATTTATAATGCCGCATTGAAGGTAAAGTGTATAAGGAACTTCCAGAAGATGTCGACAAGTTCATCGAGGTCGGAGGACACATATTTTCATCTCTAAGGACATCTGCAGATGGTTTATCTTTTCATTTTGGATGTCATGACTCATTTTTGTATAGTGTTGAAGGGGACCATCTTGAGTTTGCCAAAACTGCCCAACTGGAGTCACAAATTTCATCAACGCCTTTCGTAATGGAAGTGGGTGGTAGTGCTTTCCTTATATCAGTTTGCAACATTGGATTGTTGTATGTAGTGAATGTACCAAGTAAGAAAATTGTATTTAAAACTCGCCTACCCGCCCCTAGCTTTTCGTCCCCACATGTCCTCAATATGAAAGCTTATGTTGGCTGTAGAGACAATAACCTTTATTGTATAGATTTAAAGAAGGTGTTAATAAATTCTGTTACTTGAAGTGTGTAAGTGGGTTTGAAGACTTTTGTGTTTACTGTCGCAATGAAATACCGTGGCAAATGCGAAAAGGTTTCTTTGTGATTGACAGAACCATTTTTGCAACTTTTTCTTGCGCATAGTTTCGAACCAGTTGCTTCTGTGTGTGCTTGCTAATAATTGAGAAATGGCAACCACTAGTGCAGGTAGGTACTCGTAAAAACGAAATGAATTTATTTGTATTTTATTAATTATGGAATTATTATAAAAACTGTGGAATGATAAATATTTACTTCAACGGTGGACTCTTAAGAGCCTTTCGCTCACTTAAGTCACATGCGTGATTCCCCGAGTTTGCCAATGCATTGATGCCCAACTAGTGTCATGTAAGGTCCTTAATAAATTGTTCGCAATTTTTTTTTAGCAGTTCGATAAAATTTGTTGATAACGATTAATTAGCGGCTTTCTGATTTGCTGGGATGTAATTAAGGCGAGATTTTGCCATCGAGAATGAGGAAAATGGGAGAAGGTGAAAAATGCCAAGGCATTTTCTAGGCGGAATCATATTTCTGCTTCCCATGATTATTTGGCCCATTCTGACTTAATTATTGCTCGACACGTTTCATTTTCTATCGATGACGAATACTAAAAGCTAACAACGATGACATATCCCAAGAACTTCACGTATAATTGGGTTATCAGGTAATTAGTTGAAAGAAAAGAACGTCCAAGAATAAATATTTTGCCCATTTCGGGGGAGTAATTACACGCGGGGAAGGAAACAAAGCTGTCGGTGAAATTTACGAAAGTCTACCATGCTAGACAAGCTGCGATCGCCGGATGGACGTGCCAATTACTCTCGCTGGTCAGAATGCGACCGTACGTGATCTATGGACAAATGTTCCTCTCTAACCATAGAACACGTTAACGTCCCATACCGGATTTTAGACACATATTTTGTTCACGGTCTCGAAAAAAACATCAAAAGTAACCATTTTGAAATCATCAGGTAAGAATACAGTTCACAGCTGCAACTATATCTCAAGGCTCTCCACCGGTTCATCACTTGGACCGCTATTTGACTTTCATCCAGATGAAAAGTGCTCGTTCCACAGAAGCGCATTGAGGAAAATATTGATTAAGAATATTCGAATCCCATAAGATCCGCTTACACAGGGTGTTCTTTAATGTTGCGTTGGTATTTCAGGGTGTGATTCCTCAGGTCATGTTATGAAGAAAAACTCATTTGAATGCGTGTCCGCAACGGCCCAAATTTTTAGCTGTGGAGTGTTGAAAATTTTCTTTTCAAATTGTCATTTTAAAATTTATCAGGAAACACTTTAGATACTGGTTTTAATTTTGGTGTGTTAATAGGGCTCCGTGTTTCAATCAGAAAAGTACGTCTATTGCGTAATCAGTGGCATCCCTGCATTCGATTTTACTTACGAAAACAATGGCACCACTGGCATTTTTTCGTGGAAACATTCTTTCTGATTCGGCTAGTCAACTCCACACGAAAAAGGCCTCTTACGTTTTTCTCGTTAGACAAGGTGTTCTTTATTAAAACGATAAAAATCGCCTTCATTAATTTCTTTATTTTAAGAGTTTGTTATAAGTGACCTTTTTCATATAGAATTAACGGCTTAGTCAGAAAGAGTATTCCCGTAAAAAATATCAGAGGCGTACCACTTTTTTGAAAATAATATCGGGAAACATGTATATAGGGGCGTCACTGGTACTTTTATCGTTAAAACGCGAAGTTTTGTGTACTTTTAACATAGACCAGAATTGAAACCAATATTTGAAGTATATTTGAGAAATTTGAAAAGACAAATCTCGACTCCTCGTCGCTAAAAATTTAGAGCGTTGCGAACACATATCCATATGAACTTTTCTTCATAAAATGGCCTGAGGAATCACGCCCTGAAATATTAGCACGACATTAAGAAATACCTTATATACATTACATAGAGTGCCCTAAGATTTCACGTCAAATGTTATTTTCATTTTTCAAAAATATTTGTTTTAATGGCGATAAAACTAAAGTATTGATCTATTGACCATTGTAAAATAGGCAGAAATCAAGTTTATTTAATTTTAAATCAGAATTTATGATTATTTGCGATTTTAAAAATTTTTAAAAATTACCATTAAATTTCGAACCGCTCTAACTTCTTAGATAACTGAAATTGATATATGTTTATGTGAAGTTTTTATGGTCTCTTTGAAATTTTTTTGACTCGCAAACATTGACAGAAATTTAGGTACGATAAAATTTGAAGAATTTACTTGCAGCCCGATTTTTGTCTCAGTACAGGTAGTGAATAAAATTCGATCGCATGGAACTATAGAAGTTCTTGTTTACTCGCCTGTTGGTGTCTCTGAGAGATCAATGAATTTGGGTGATAAAAGTGCGTTATGAAATTTTGTTGCCGTTAGGAAATATTTATGAAAATTCGCGCTTTTGCACAGAAGAAGCTGAAAAGAACCAGTTTTGAGTTTCACTATTAGAAAAATAATTTTGGAATCTGAACTAAATGTTACAAATCTGTGAAATCCCGAAGACGGCAAAAAATACATTATCAGTTAAACTGCTTGTGGTCCCGAAGATATCCGAAAGAACAAATAGTTAGCAGAATTATTTTTATCTCATTTCCTGGCCTTACAACCAAAAGCATTGGAAAGTTTTTTGCATCTTAAAGATTTATGGTAAGATACGGATTTATTGAACTTGGAATGCCTTGTAGGCGTGAAGAATATGATCACAAGAGCTTTCAACTCACATAAGCAGCTATACTGGCAGGTTTCACCTATAGAGTCTTCCTACTTAGCTCCAAAAGAATACTGAAAAGAGTGCAAATAAATTGTACTTTTTCGGTCGAAAAAAAGCATGCATTTTCATATGGGTATATCAACTGAAGAATTCTCTAGAAAGTTACTAATTTTTTACCGCCCTCGAGGACATATGCATTTTTCATTAAAATTTTGTAGATCCGAAGGACGATAAAGGCTATAGCCTTGTATGGTTCACAAGAGAGTATTCGCAACGCTATCAGGATTTGATCCGACAATCACGTGCCAAAAGCACCCAGATTGCATCACATACTTAATTTCAGATCATAATCTTGGTCCAAAGCTGCTGAAATTCGTATGTTTAGTGAAGGCTCCGCATCTTCCAAACTTATAGCAAAGTGCATGTTAGCTCGAGTATTTCTAATTAAAGAGAACACGATATGAACGTCGTTTCCGAATACTTCAAATCGAAAACGGATTTTAGATTGTAATGCAAAAAACACTTGCAGCATTACAAAACGGCCTGGTTCAACATGCGACCTAATGTTGTGTAACTAAATGTGTTATTTGTATGCTTGCTAATTATAGTATGGAAGTTTCATATCAATCGTTCAAAAGTGAGCAGAATTTTAAATCATCACTTTCCATTCGATCAATTATACATTCCCAACATGCAACAGCCATCAAATTACGGAGCGATTGTAAAAGTTTGAACTATTTTTGCAAATTGGGCTCTGCCAGATCTAGTTTTGCTTCATGGAAAGCTCATTTTTTTCGGCTCATAGGAACGTATTTGGTTCCTCCAAAATCATGTCATAGGTGACGACCGCCGTCTTTTCGCACAATGTCTGCAATATCATGTTTTCAAATTAAGTATATCACTTTCTTCCGGAGGGTCAGGTATAACAATGCCAGACACTATGAGGATTTCTTCAATGAAGAAATATAGACGTCGGAATAAAAGGAAAGAGAGAGAGCTCGAGCTACGCCTTCAAAGAAGAACAGAGACGGGAGTAGGTAGTAGAAGAGTTACACTTCGTTTTAAGTTGTTTCACGTGGTCAGCGAAGATGATTCGAAGTTATTAGGCTTAAAGGTGTTGACAAAGGCGGTTGTTGCGGTCGATTTAGTGGAAGACGATTGTAATTTTCTTCGATCTTTAATTTCGATTGACCTTTAGCAGCGGTCCAGTTTGAGGTTCACCTGTAATGAAAATGTGATGCGGGGCTGGAGTGTTAGAGTGTCGTCGAAGGGTTTTGAGGTGGAAGGAGGTTGCGAAGAAAGTGTTAAGGTACGTCTGAAGATTTTTAGATTTAAAGAGCTGCGTGATTTCGTTTTTTTTTCCATCAAATTTAAGTAGGTTCAGCAAATAACACTCTTGGTAACTCGTTTTTGTCGCTGTGGGATGGATCGGCAAAAAGTGAAAGTTAAAAAGGCCCTAACGATAATCAGTCCTCCCAAAAACCGTGCAAAGTTTCCAACCCATGCATTAAAGTGTACATAATTTCTTTGTAGGGTCATTAGCATCTAATTTTACAACTAATTTTAATATGTCCCGAATTGTTAGAAACAAATGCCCGGCCTTCGCCTGTTGAAGGTGTGGCGGCAAAATTTACAGTACATAAATAAATATTTCCTATTTTTAGAAAAGAAGCCGGTTATTAAGTTTAAATAAACTCTAAACCATGGGAAACTGATATTATCGCCCGAGGACGTACTGTCTAGTCGAAATTGGGAGCTCCTACGTGTGGGCAGCTGATGCAACCATCGATGGGCTCAAAAAGAAAATGAATCTTTGATTGTGGCAAAAACTCATTTCAATGGTCGGCTCGAAACTTTTGAAGTCGAAATTACGATAATTTATATGCGTTTGTTAGCGGCCGAGTTATTCACCAACTGGCACAATACCCGCCTCGAAATGAAACAATTGGACATCGCTAATCTCTTATACATGGGACCACCTGTTGCGTACTTTTGTCTAGGTACCATTGTGTGGGTTCCTTCATTATGACTTCTTTTTATTGAGTTGCGCTCACACATCCTTCAATTTCGGAAACCGTAACTGCCACCCGAATGTGAGAAACTCGGATGGGTTGTGGGTTGCGATGGTGGGCGACTGTAAATAAATCACGCTCTAAAGGTATCACATGACCTCCTGTCCAGTGGGCTGATTTGTCAATCTGGAAATTGGATATTCAGAAAAGGAGATTTTGCAGGAAAAATCATATTTTGACTTCCCTTTCGGGTTATTTACTGGCAACAGTTCGGTAAAACCGTGTTTTGATTATACAATACTGAAAATGAGTACCTACCACCCCGGCAATTGGGAACTCTGCGAATATATCTGTCCCGCGAGGACACGGAAAAAAGCACTTTTTCCAGAAACGCTGGGAAAACCGGCATTTTTCGGATGTCTAATGACATTCGTAGCATAATTATAAGAAGTATCGTTCACTACGTGTCCCGAAGTACTATCTCCAAATTGTTCGTCGAGTACGACATTATTTCGCATTAGAATTTTCTCGTCGTTTTCAAATCTACCCCTCAAATTTTCACAATTCATGCAAATACCTACTTGAAAATATTTTTTTAATGTGAGCCAGGTCATACGCCAACAAGAATAAGAAGTACTAAATTAAGCAAGCGGAACAATTCATCTGAGACGTATAGAACTTATTTACAACTAAGATATTCGTTTTTATCGATTTGAGATAGATCAAAACGGCAGAGTTGTTGAGCAAAGTCGATTGCAAATTTCATTACAACAATTTTTTGGGACAAGTACAAAAACCTCATTTTAAGAGTTTCATAATAAGATCTTCCGTTGCCTACATATTCGAAATACATTTTTCGGCGTTTCGTCACGTGCGCGCGGAAAAACACTGTTTTACGGTCTTGTAATAAAATATGGAATTTCAAATAAAATTTGAAAAATAAGGTGGTCCAAGCAAATTTTGCGAAAAAGAAACTTTCTGGATTTTTTCAGATTTTTCAGTACCTAAAATTATACTTTAGCTGTGGTTGAAAAATTAGAAAAATGTGAAAAAAAAGATCTTCAACCTATTTCCAATTATTGTAGCAACCACCCATAGCTCCGACCGGGGAACTCTGACCCTCGACGATCTGCAGCACGGATAAATGCCTCCCAGTTCGAGCAATTATTTTTGAATTTTCAAATTATTAAATGAGGCTTCAAGTCTATATATGGTCTAATCAGTTGCTTCAGACTACTGCTCGCCTATGTTAACCTAAAGATAATTCTCGTGGAAACTAACCACTCACAATACTGCCTATATTTCATTGTTTCAATGGAAATAATTCTCTTGGTGAAATGACTAGGTCTTCTATGTTCTGGCAATTTAGGTCTAATCATTGAAGATTTTCCCACAAGACTGAATCCTCCTTTCACTTCTCTTCATTCACTTCTTAAATTTGCATATCCTCTCAATTTTCAAAATCTATATTTTTATTGGTACGTATTAATATACTGGGTAAAATTTCGAGTCTTACAATATTTTGAAAATTAAAAGTTGATACAGATTTACCAAGTCCCCCCCAAATTCAGAAATATCTGATCCCCCATCCATTTTATAAAAAAATCGCATATAGGCAGATCAACAACGTCTTCGTTCATCACTCGTTCGACTTGAAGCAATATAGGCTTACATGTGTAATACGTTTATTCTCGTCTTTAATGCTCCACCAAGCCTTCTTTCAAGTCTTTGCTCTGTAAATTTCCAATCAGTGAGAAGCCATTATCAGCTTAACTAATACAAAAAATCACAGCGCTTAATTTTGATGGGTCCCTCCCACGTCGCATGGGTCACGATTTCATATACTGGACCCACGCAATCGTGAGCACGTGATCGCATAAATTGGGCCCCCTTGCCACAGGGTGTTCCCTCGGACGCGCGGAAATATGAGAAAGTGCCTGTAATTTACACTTTTAAGGATTAAATTCAAAAATAACTGTTTTTCGTTGCCTACAACGTTTTGTTTTTCTTGCAGATCATGCGGCAGCGAAGCAGATGGAAGATGCTGTGGATACTGGTCATGATATTTCACCCGCCGTTGGGTTCTTGTGCGGAGGACGAATCTATAGATAGAAGAAATGGTAAACAGTTTCATCAATATTCCCACTAACACAAATTATAAACAATGCTTCAGTTCAGAAATCTTTATTCTCGCCGAGGATGGACTACAATCAATGGAAACCACTAGGCCGCGGAGATCCATTGCAAAACGACCCAACTTTTGACTACGTCCCTCCAGTATTAGACCACGTGCATTATTGGGTCGAATCTAAACCGAAGGAAATTGAGGCCAACAAGGGTGGTCAGAAAAGTGAAATTTTGTTATTGGGCATTTCCTCCAAGAAACCCGCCACACACAATGCAAGTGACCGTAAAGATACGCTTTACGAACCATTCCCCAAATACTACCATCAAGAAAAGGGTACCAGTTACTACCCCAACCAACCAACTCAGCGAATTTCTAGACCGAATTATCTGCCCTCGATGACATCACAGGTTATACCATCTCTCATGTCTTTAGCCACCCAAGTCCTAAACAGAACATTGTTTTCTAAGGTGGCCGAGTCGAGAATGCCTTATACAGTTCTAATGCCCCCTCCGATGTTCACAAAAGACACAGGAAATAGCCATACAACCCCCATGACTCCTAAGCCGACATATGAGCCATTCACCAGAAAACATCAACAGTTCAGTCCTCCTGGAGTGACTGTGCAGGAATCTAATCTCATCTATCAGTCCAGTAGCTTAGGAAATCGCAAGGAATTTGAAGCTGTGCCCTCACTCAGCTGGGAACTGTCCTCATCAACTGAAGCTCTATCGCCTCCAAAAAGTTACATAAAAATTCAATTTGCTCCTCAAAATTACTCAAATAAAATCTTGGAAGCATCTGGAAGTAACCATAATGTGAACTTTGTTACTCCCCCTCCTTTAGACGACAGTAAGTTAACTTTTAAGGGCCACGTGAGTGATGATAATGATATATCGGACAGTTATGTGAGGATTGAGAAGCCTCAGGCTCAAATGGATCATGGAGGGGTAGACATTTCTAATATCCATCCAATGCCTATAGTGTTTCCAAATGCCGAACCTTTTGGCAATTCCAATAAATACTATCACCCGGTAAGCATGGAAACCATAAAGGATATGGAGACTATGAAGCCTCCTCCTCCCACTCAGATTCCTATTTACACCAGACCCACAAACCCTGTAGTGAACATTTTAAAGAAAGAACATGTAGACTTCACTAAAGACTCCGCGGTGACTAAGACCTATGTGACTACCCCTAAACTTGAATCTTACCCCACAGATGCTAATACTATCGAACCAGAAATACTAGTTACCACCCAAGAACCTGTTGTAACAACCTCAGTGGAAACTACCACAATTCAGACCTTGACGACAGACCCATTATTCAGGCATTACAAGCAGCGCATAGAGCCTATAAGAGGGCCGTTATATCTGATCATTCAAGGGCACTCTAAGGTTAAAACATATAAACCTGCCAAGCAGATTGGTGGGGTCATGGTGCAGGATACTAATGAAATTCCGCATGATGCAAACGTCGACTATAGCATCAAGCATTTGCATGGATTTGGAGAAAAGGAAGATTTGATTCAGAAGTCTGAAAATATAGCTAAAAGGAGGCAGGCCAGGACTGGAAATTTGCTTACTTTAAAACATGTAGTGCAAACAGGATTGGGGGCTATAGATTTTACTGAAGGGGAGATGCTCCGCAAGAGCGATTTGAAGGAGACTGAGCTTGAAGCAGGATATAAAGTGGTGGATAATAAAGATGTTACTAGCGAGAAATACATGAAAGGCATTGTTGAAGCGGCTAGGAAATTAGAGTAAAGTTATTGGAAATTAGGAAAATGTTTAACGGTTTTAGGTCTTGTTAAGTGCGTAAAAGTTTATTGTTGGTGCCATACATTTATTTGAGTTCTTAAGCAGAACAACTGCTTTGTAATGATGACTATGATTATATTTTTTTAATGTCTTTATATATAGAGGTAACAATTATATTTTTTTAATAAAACGTGTTTCATGAGATTAACGATTGTTTCATTTAAACAAATTTAAATCAGCGAGTCGATATGAAACTCTTAGAGAGATTAATAAAAATTTTCTAAGTTCCTGAAATGAGTTTTTAGAATACGACAGTATAATATACAGTGGTAGATCTAACGCAAAAAGAGTCTCACTGATAATATTAAATTAAGCCCCTTAAGTGCCAACTTTCTCAATAATTTGGGCGTACTTTATGATATAATATGGGTATACCTCATCATCGAATCTTGCTAAGGGCCTAATTTTGAGCCATTTTTGCCAGTTACCAAATTATCCCGGTACATCTGCAGACTATAAAGTGTTGATAGCTTCAAATGAAGCTTTGACTCTTTCTCGTGAAAGAATTTGGACACCTCATTTTATTATAGTTAAATAATAACGTTGAAGTTCGAATATCTTCTGGACATCATGGCGACTTGAAATTTCAGAATTTAAATTATGAAGATTGCCTTTTTCTTGTCGACAAAGCACAGTAATCTGAATAGGACAAATAGGTACTGTGTTGATTTAATAATTTTGGATTTGAAATGTAATTTATCTGCGGATTTTTAGCTGACAGCAGTTGACTAAAAAATTGGAACATGATTTATATCAACCTGTATATACGCAACGTAGTCTTTTGTGTACTCACGTGATTCCGACCCGAAGTATTCGTATTCTTACAGAGACTGACGATACCAACCATTTCTTCACAAGAAATATTTAACCTAATTAAATTATTGGACCCAACTTTGCTCACATCATTTTTCGCCTTAGTTCAATGTAGAGGAACCATTGATTCAATTTTTGAGATTTATTTTTCATATATTTAGAGTAACTCTTACTGCTCTTTCACCGTTCGTTAATTTTTTCTTCCTTCGTCAAATTGTTATTCATTCTGACGATTCTGGCGATTGAAATATTGTAGGTATATGCCTCCTTATGGGAAAATCATGATTGAAAAGTAATCGGACAAAAAATTTTGCAAATGACACAGGCAATTTGAATTATTGATTGGTCAATACCAGCAGGGTACCACACATAAATTATATCCCGATAAGTAGCACTTACACCTTAAAAACTATGAAGCCAAAATACCGTGCATATTTGTTAATATACAGTTTTTCAAATAACGTTGTATTTAAAGGATGATTTTATTTTGTGATTATTTATCATTCCTTAAAAGTATCTAGATTGAATTTGAAACACTCTATATATAATCGAAAGTTTACCAAGGACGACCGTGCAAATCTTGATGTTTAGGTGAAGGATAAGTTACAATCACCACGTTAAAATAATTTTACTGCGTTGTTTATCGGTTTAATCTTTCCCTATTTTTTCTACTAAGACTCACATGTACAGTTACTAACCGGTTTTTCCTGATGGCAATAATGATAGGACTTTGATGATAATTTCCAGATTTCCAATGTCCATTAGTCAGCAATTGAAATAGAACAGGCGAAGTTTTACGTGGAATCCAAAATCAAATATCTTGTAAATCTCGGATTTAATTCCGGTGCTGTTTGAAGATTTACATTTACATCTTTAATACAGAGTTTTAAGCAGAACCTTGCAACATTTTTTATTATTTAGACAAAAAATATTTCCTTAGTTTTTTTCAGTAAATATAATGGGTCGTGCAAGCCCTAAGTCATTTTGGATCTTTTTCTAGATTTCTAATAGCGGCAGAACTAGCACTTCCTGTGTGGGGTGCCTTTCTGAATTTCGCTGATGACAGGTTCTTCGCCATCATCTTTAGACTTACGGACGTTACCGTAAAAGAAAAAAAAAAGTTATATTGTAGACAATACTGGACGTTAATGAATTCAAAATGTGATGTACGAAAAACTAATCTCATCAAATGCTGTTCATATTGTCATTTGTATTACTTAAGAACGTATACCTGATGTATGTCTTAAACCTGCTTCACCTCGGTAGGTACATTCAGTAACACTGCAGCATTAAAAAGAGGTATTAAAAGGACGTGCTTACTACGTTGAATATTGTATGACTAGCATGCAAAGAGTAATTGATTCGACTATATGTCATGTCTAAAGCAAAAAAACACCTAGTATAGTGTTTTAGCTATTGCATTAGCCTCTCTGGTGCATATTGAGAGTATTCTAGCTATGTAGGAATGCTTATACTCGTATTATCTCTAGACCTTTTCTGATTTTCTTTGTTATCCCTAACATGAAAGAAGTTACACTTACCATTGTTTAAAACGTTTAAATCGAGATTTGAAGATCAAATCCCCTAAGCGCATTATTCTCTAATAGTAAAAAACGTTTTTTGATCGTAGAAGCCTCATGCAATTTTCAAGTATTTACGTTTCTCCAGGGATTTACAAAGGTGAAATTAATTTTATAGGCAATTTTTCCATGAAACCATTTTCATACCCAGCTAATAAATCCATATTGAAATACAGAAATTACTATGACACTTCAACACATGTTCGTCCAAATATGGACATGGGACGGGTTACGACATTGCGATCAATTCCTTTAGTTTTGATACAATGAACACTCAGATCAACTCAAATTTGACGTCACTTCTCTAAGAGGAATTTAATTGAAACTATCGAAAATGGTACTTAAAAATACAGGGTGACGCACTGAAACCTTTTTTTCTCTAAGGTAAAAGAAAAGTACTCGATTTGCACATTTTTTTTTTGTTAATCAATTACAATAATACGCGAATTTACTGAGGTGTTTGTAAAAGAATATTTGGCAAACGTCGATCATTCGTTTTTGTTCATTCGCGGATCGGTCCTCTAACGTGCATCTCAACGCTCTCCTGCATAGTCGCCGATATGTCGGCAACCGCGTCACGAATATTGTTCTTCAAAACTTCTACCGTTACAGGACGGTGTACGTAAACACTGATTTTAGGTAGCCCCACAGGAAATAATCGCAGAGAGCCAAATGTGGCGAGCGCGCGGGCCATGAGATCTCACCCCTCTTCGAGATGAGACCTGATAGTCCAAGCACCTTTGGATAATGTAATGGGCATGGGGCACAACTTGGAAACTACACTATAGAAATTAATTTACGTCAAAAACTGATTGATTTTGAAGAAATGCAGCAGCAAAGATGTCCAGGTTTGCGTAGAGGACTGTTATTGCAATTTAATTGCTAATTTACATTCGACCTACATCAGAAATAGTTATTAATTCGGATTAAATAAATATAATTATCTTCTCTCTAGGATACGTTTCGATCCGTTCTTGTTGATACTTCACTTCCGTATTTACATGGGTTTAGATTTGAAGTATTTTCTCGAGTAATGCAAGGGATTCAAAATCAGTAGGATGGCGGTGATGCGATGCATATGGATGGTTAAATCTAGGCATATACTACTATTCGAATCACCTTATTCATCGATTTACCATAAGAAAATGCTTAACATTTTTAGTATGTGTGAGTAGGCATAGCTGTACATTGAACTCAATTTTCCTCAGTTATTTGATTATACGCGGAGATTTCATGATGGATTCATTCTTTCATAACCATGCAAAAGAATGTAACACCCAAAATGACTCGTATCTTCCATTAATTCCCCAACTTCAGCAATTTAAGCTGCACGTACGGCCGTCACACAAGTGCCAGCGCATTTAAAATTTAATTTTTCCCTTTTTTTATTCATTTTATTTGCTCGTGTACACTTTTTTCGATTTTGTTTTCTTTACACCTTGTCTGCCGACCCCAACCCACGCACTCGGGCCGCCATACGCGCGGGACATTCCTAAAACACGGCCACCGTTGTACGACAACAATGCTGAAGAATTGTGCAGGTTTATTTTGCAGGGAGACCCTCACTGCAAGGCCTTTGCTGATTTTAAAGCCTGACCACCAATCTTTCGCATACTGCCCAGGTCCTCGAAGAAATTCTTCATCAATCATCATCACCGGGAGATTTGACAAAATTTCGGCAGAAATATGAGAGCACAGATGGTGTCGGTTTGTATGGGATTTCTAAGGGTCCAGCCTGTAAACTTTGCAGGTTTTGAACAAAGAAGGCCTATAGAAATACTGAACAAAAAGCATCCGAAAATATTATTCATGCATGGTTTTGGTATGAAGTGTAGTGGTTGAGGCGTCCGGCGTTTTAGGCCTCAGGTAAAATCTGAAGCCCATGAGTGACAGCTCTTGAATAGGCTATGTGACGAGGGCCGTCTCAGCTTAAAAACACTCACTCTAAACCGTTTTGGAAATTTAATAGCCTCATATTAAAACGATTCTCGTTCTTTTTGGGACAGAGACAGTCCAACTAACAATTTGATGTTTTATGCAAGTGAAGAACACGTATCTACAACTAACCAATTTTTTCCCTATTAGCTATCAAAGAGATCATTATTGGGTGCGTTGAACGACTTCAAAGTAAGCATTTTTTCGACTTTTTTCCAAAACCAGTTGAATAACAGGTTAATAATGACACGTATATGGCTTATTATTTACTTAGCGGGTTAATCCGTCGCTAACAATTTCGTTATCATCCTCATTGCTGCATTATTTATGGTTATCATGGAAATGAATGTCAAATGAAACATGTTGATGTTATGATTCCAGATACGGTGTATCTTTTCGAATTGGACTTATATTAAATTTAAATAAGTTTATAGTAATTTCGTAAAATTAAGTTAAATCTAGCAGTCGAAAAAGTTACGCCGGGTGTCCACCCTGGACATAGGACAGTAATATGGGAATTCGGCTTTTATTTTTTTCGTCTACACGGAGTGTCCAATTGGAAAACTTTTACATGAATGTCATAGTACTCAAGGCCGGCCACAATTCGGCAATTTTTTTAATCTTCCAATTTGAGCCATCTTGGCTCAAAATCCCTCCAGATTTCTAAAATTTAAGTGCCTCGCGTAACCGCTCGAAGCCATGATTGGTCAGAATCCAGACTTCGTGTTCGTTGAATTCCGACCAATCGTGGCCTCGCGCGGTTGCTCGGAACATTCAAATTTTTAAGATTTGGAGACATTTTGGAACAAAACGGTTCTAATTAGAAGATTGAAAAAATTGCGGAATGATGACCGGTTTCGAATACATCGATGACCATGGAAAAGTTTTTCAATTGGATAATCCGTGCAGGAGTAGAATAATAAAAATTCATTTGCCATGTTAATCTCCTATGTCCAGGGTTTGCCTGGGTACCCAGTATATGTACATGTTTCTGAAACTCAACTGCAGCAATCGCCGTAACCGCACAGGATTCGAGGTCGGCTAAACTGAAAACGTTAAACTTTAAAATTTTTGTTCGGCTTATTTGACGAACTAATTCAAAAACCATCGACACATGATTATTGCAACTTTTCCTCTTCTACAAAGTGACGATGTCATATTCTAAATCCGACGTTTCGTTTTTCAATAACCATCGTCAATTTCGTTTCTTCTTGTGGACGCCCTTTTGCATTTTCAAGTTTTTGAATTCGGCTTTTTTTATGATTTCAAAGGATGTTTTTCAAGTTGACTGTTTGTCAAGATATTTTGAAAAATATCCTCCGTTTTTACCTTTCCCTACTGTAGATGTCCTCAACGGTGAGTTACTCCTAGAACATTGCATTTTAAATTATTAATATTTTCTGTGGAATCAGCTGCTGAGATATGTCGAAGAATTTTAATTATACCTGATATAAATGAAATACGTTACTTTTTTTATGTTAATATTCCATATCTATCTTGCATGTATTGTGTACCCTTAATAACACATGTTTAACCATAAGCACGATATACGACTATATTATATCTAATGAGTATAAAATAAAGATTGGCTTTGAAGTTCTGTTACACGCCACTTACGATCTTTATAAAACATCTTCATTTCATTCATCTTTTTGCTATTTTTTTGAAATTTTGTTCAAAGCATTCTCTTACGTAACATTTCGAGTGTAATTTGGTGGCGTTCATGATTTATACGATTAGGGTTAAAATCCTCCTCCGTCAAAAGGACTCAGTGATATCTCACATTTAATTCACAAATCATTTTGATGTCTGCAGCTTTCGTTGTGGTTAATTGATTATTAACCAAAAGTCCACCCCCCTTTTCCCCTCTCCCCTCGAGTTCGACAAGCTGTCCTACCATCGTGGGTAATGGCAGTGACTTCAGACTTGGAGGTCATAATCAGGCTGTCTTTAAAAAGCGAGGTATCAGTCCATACTTCTTCCCATTAGAAAGTTTGGGATCACCCCTGTTCAGGGGTCGAAGTTGAAGGGTTGAAAATTGCAATTAAAAATTGCGCCCCCCGAATCAAAAACCGACGGGTTCGAGCGTTTTTACACATTTCTCTTTTAAATACCGGAAATCGAGCTGCAAAGTTTTCTTGGGCTGTCTTATGCAAAAAAATAAAATCATTAATTCACTGGCCGATCACTTGTCCTGATGGTTAAAGTATGGTTTACGCGGCAAAAGAAATCAAACACGTCTTTTTTTCTGTGTAAAGGGGACGTATTATTAGTTCCCCCGAAAAGCAGAAAAGCAGCGAAAATTTCTCATAATCTGCTGGAGTATGACTGCTGTTGTTTGGTAGAATGACAAATTCGTCCAGTGAAACTGGCGAATGAAATCTTTCATCCAGCCAACGTGGCTGAATTTCTTTCTCACTTTTTCCCTCTCCGCCCTGTATCTTCGGATCGCTGTAAAGGAAATTCGTGTTGTCCCCATGCAATTCTATTTTGCAGAGAATAACAGGCCAAACTGTATATTTCATGATCAATTATGCAACTGGTTACTGTTAAAACGAATCGACTTCGTCTTATTCAATTTCAACTTTTCTAGGGACGGTTTTTACTCGTGGGATTGAAGACAATTAAGAGAAACTAATTAATTATTCCCCCGTTAAATAGGCATAGTTCATAGGAGTTATTACTGGTCGCACGATTGCGTAGGTACATATAGCAAAAGTTTTACGATCCAACTGCATGTTACATACATGTTATTCCATACGAAGAAATGTCATTGTCGTGTCACACAACGAAAGCAAATCATATCACACCCACTCCGTTCATTGTTGTTGTATTAACAAGCATTTATGCTTTAAACTGTTGAGATATAGTTGCTCGTTAGATGGGTATAAGTAACCGGAGATTTCTTTAAAATTACGTTCATTTTTTAAACTGAAGCAACAATTTGATGACTAAAGAAGGCATCTAAAAAAAACTCCATCGTCAAGAACTTGTTTCTGACGGACGGCAAGATGCCAGAAAAGCGGTGAATAATAGATGCTAATGATATGACCAACAACTACCTTCTTCTTCTTGCGTTCTCGTCTCCGATAAAATTTAAATTGTCCATCGATAGATACCAGATTCCTCATTTCCATGGCCATATATCTTTACCACTGCGACGTCGACCTATACTTCTTGCCTGGGCACACGCAAAGATACCCACGTTCCACGTTACTTCCTTAAAGTCCAAATAGTTACATAAAGGAAACGGACACACTATAGCTACATTGTAGTTTAGAGGCGTATTGAAATTGTTCCGAGAACTCTAATCGGCTCATCTCATGGCATTAGATTCTATAGATGCTCAGATACCAATCCAAAAAAACCCAATCCTATAGATTTATGGCTCAAACAGGCTCGAACTGACACGGTCATAAATAATGTTTATGTTCTTTTCGATTAGAACGCGCAAGTGATTCTGCGGGCCATGTGGCAACGGTGTCTAAGGTACAGGTACCACTAGAGGTATTGCTGATTTGTCAAATCTACTACTAAGACGGAAACATTCAGACTTCTAGTTCGTTTTGTGTCTACCTGCAGTTGTAGCTGAAAGTGGCGCGGTCTCCACCAAAATTTCGTCGAGGTTTCGATCGGAAAGCTCGAAGGGCATTCAACGAAATCGAGTTCTGATCGTTTGTTCCGGGTGATGTAAATTTTTTTTTCGATATTTTCTTTAATTGGCTTAATAATCCTCCGCTAGAAAAACCGAATGCAGTCTAACCTACTTTTACTTTCCAAAATCGAGAATTAACGCATAGTGAGATGATAACGGTATAGAGAGCGACGAATCAGCTCTGCATGGAATATACCTCACCAAGTACGGACGTACTTTTAGGTCTTCGGTTGAAAATCTTCAAGCATCAGTCGGATTCCCACGTATCTGCAACCTGAGCGCGTCACTCTCGCCAACGTTCAGTGTGGCTGACACGTAGACAGATTTCTTCACTATGTTTCATTCTCTTTTGAAATATTCTCCTGCACCCCCACGTAGAAACACGACGTTTACTTCTAATTGGAACCAAGTCGGATATTAATAGTTTCTGTTGTTAAGCCACGATTTTTTCTCCAGAGACTTCACTCAATTGTACACTGGAGAGATTTAGCAAGGCACTACATGGAAGCCTGACTCGTCGTAATCAATGATTTGCAAGATGCTCAAGAAGGGGGAGTTTTATGACATGTTAGGAAGTGAGGAAAGGAGTCGGGAAGTGTACCTCCCAGACTCGAGACTTTAACCCCCGATATCAGATTCTGGAGTTGAAAATGGTAAAAGCTACCCAGGAACAACGTGAACATTGTCTATTTAAGCTAATTAGTTTGTGATTTCATTCTCGGAGAATATTCTACTCGACAGATTCGAGAATCTAACAGTACACATGATGAGACCGGAAGATCGTACATTGCGATGTAAACGTTGTATGTGCAGTATACTCTGAGTAAAGATTAGTTTTTTTTTTGTCTTAATTTGAACGGTTAAAGGATAATGTGCATTCCGATATGCATACGTACTTAACATGTGGGAATATGACTTAGCTCTATCAAAACGCGAAAATATTAGAGACTCTATTATTTCAAACTATGCTCTAATTTATTGCATTATGAGCAACGAATTTCTCCAGAGAGATGCAGAGGGTACGTGGAAACCTTACTTGTCGGCACCAAATCGTTCTGACTTTATTGATATCCATGCGAAACATACCCATCAGGAAAAACTTCTTTAATGTAATATAACTGGTTCAAATGAGGTAATCAGCCTGCATATTGCTCCAATTGGGTCATTAATATGGATTTGTTGAGCGGGTTTCTTCAGTTGATTTAAAATAGTGAGATTGACAGATAATATAAATTATTACTATCATCTCATTCTAAATAATGATATAAAACTACTCTGTTAATGAACAGCTTTATAGTTGCTGCCTATCAACTTGCCTTACTATGTTGGTCAAAGTTTAATTGATACTAGAAACTTTAGATGAGGCAATTTAGATTGCAGTAACTGTTATTATTTTTATGTTTTTAAACATCTTCCACCATTCCAAAGGTGCTTCCAAAAGCACCTCTTACCTAAGTTGGAGAGTCGCCCAATATTGAAGAAGTTAATGACCAATGCGGCTCGTCAGGTCCAAGCCAGATATGTCTTTGAAATAACTGGTATGGCCCACTAGTTCGAATGCACCGCTGACCTATTCGAACTATTTGGAATTATTCGAATCGGGACATCAGACATATTATTCCAGTTTCTGATTATTCACTTATTCAGTTTTTGAATTCAAATCTGTTCTGAACTAAAGCAACTGGAATAGCATACCCAAAGCAACAAATATTTTTATGTGTTTTTTTATATAAACTTTCGTGTAATTTACTTATTTTTATCGTATTTTTCTTCTGCAACCCTTGGTAGCCTGCACAAATACTGCGCTCCACAGCGTTATTGTAGAATCAAACAGCTTGAACATCTAAACTTCTTCCCCATCTTCGAGATAAACAGGTACCTCCGGGCACAAAATTAGAAATATAATCGCAAAAACCGGCAACATCGCAATCTTCGGTACCACGCAAGAACCACCTTCCATCTGCTGAAGAAATGGTACTCCTTCAGTCAACATCGTCGGTCCGCGTAAGTACCGTCAAGTACTACCGGTGCCCCGTGCGTTTACCAAGACTTAAACTTCGCCAAAGTTTGAGCGTTATCAGTGGAAGTTCTGTTTGTTATATGTGAACAACCTCCCTGAATGACCTCCTCAAACTCCGGATCTGATCTCTCCAGAAGAACCAAAGATGCTGCGTTCGGTCTGTTTATAACCGGAGTTCTCTGATCTCGCGAGACTCGCGCTTCGGCCATATTGAATACCAGAGGGAGCAGGACGGGTGCATGGGTCCGCCAATGCATTGAATAGAGACAGAGTTGGTGAGGTTGCGAAGATATTTGAAGGGGCAAAGGACTGTGGAATGCTAGATTAAAGAAATAGAAGACGAAGGCATACACGTGGATGATTTTCTAGCATGAAATGAGTACTTTAGGGGAAATTTCGAATGTTGTAAGGAGATAGTACTATGCTGCACCACATAAAAATGCAGTTCATAAACAGCTTAGCCCAAATTCCCATATTCCTCCTGCTTGCGGTGCTAGTGGGAGGACAAGGGCCAGGGCCTGGACCAGGCTACAAAAAAGCGCTCACGGAGTCCCCTTACAAGTACACCGAACAAATGCAAAGCAGGGCAGTGGACACTAGAATAACACTAGAGATTCCTGAAGGGCAGCCGAAGGGTGCCATCGCAGGGCATATACCAACAAAACCGGGCTTTACTTACAGATTCAATGAGGCCCCTAGAGAATTTACCTTAGACCCTGTCACGGGAGAAATCCGGACTAATGTAGTTTTAGACAGGGAAACCCTTAAAAACGACAGATACGACCTAGTAGTTTTGTCCAGTCAACCCACTTATCCCATCGAAGTCCGAATCTTGGTGATGGATGTCAATGACAACTCACCGGAGTTTCCGGAACCCAGCATAGCGGTCAGCTTTTCGGAAAGTGCAGTGACGGGAACTAGACTGTTGCTGGACGCAGCTAGTGATAAGGATATTGGTGCGAACGGTATTAGCGATAACTATAAGATAATAGCAGGGAATGGGGATAAAAAGTTTAAGTTGGTGGTTACCGGGAACCCTACGGGAGATTCTTCCTATTTGCATCTGGAAACCACCGGGAAATTGGATAGGGAAACTCAGGGATTTTACGTTTTGAACATTAGTGTTCAAGATGGGGGAGCACAGCCGAGGTAAGCCAATTTTTAAGGTTGAATCTAATTGCTATTATTAAATTTAAAATGAAATGTGCCATGAAAATTATACTTATTGAGGGTTTAAGTACCATAGGGTAGCAATCCGCACATTATGGAAGTTTAAGTAGGTAATCCTGCAAAACTGCAAATTTTTTTAAATTTATTTCAGGGGTTTTAAACAAGATTATCTGCAGTTTGCAGTTTGATCTCAATTACTTTAGGGAGTACTTTAGGAGTAGTTAATTCATGCATATGGTAAACGCGAGAGCATTCTATACAGGTTGCAACATACAAAGTTTGTAATTATAATTGTGTTCGTTTGAAGTGAAAGGAAAATGTTTATGGTGGAAAAGTCGCCGAATTGCATGGCCAAATTTTAGAAATGGAAAGAAATGGAAGAAAAAAACTTAAATTTCGAAAGGATTAAATTTCATTCGCCGCAAACTGCATTTAAAACGGTTCAATAGGAATTATTGAAATTGCATTAAAAAATGTGTAATTTGAAACATTATAATTATTTTCTATCTCCTCTATCTATGGGTGAATGATCTGTTGTCTATAATTATGCCTTTTTAGACCGATTCTCTTGATGAGTTAATGGAAGAAGATTAGTATGAGCGATATCGTCGAGTACCCGGTATTTTCCCTAAGCGATGGGAAAGTAGTTTTTGTTCTGTCACGAAAATTGCGAAACACCAAACATTTTTGAAGTACATGTAACTGGACTAATCTGAATCCCATAGTTTTTGAGGCAGATAAACCACTTCAGAAACATATGCGTTAAATGGTTGTCCTGTGGAAACCGAAGTACGCTCACTTTCATATGGAATGCGTCACAGAGCAATAATAGTAATTCGGTCTTGTAATTTTGGTAAATTGGCAAAATAATGTTTCAAAGCAAAGTATCAAATCATCAGAGTTCCGGTTGAAAAAACATTTATTAATTGATAAAGTTAATAATGAATGACACCGCCTTGTACAGCAATGCAAGCATGCAGTCTTCGTGGCATGCTTTGCAACACATGATCAACATCCTCCTCTGATAATTCATTTCATTCTACCTCAACGTGGTGTCGTAGGTCATTGAAATTGTTTGGAGGCCTCGGTAAATTTCAAAGACGGCGACTCATCATGTCCCAAAGGTGCTCGATAGGTGATAGGTCTGGTGACCGTGCAGGCCAAAGCACCATATCCGATTGTGCTTGTTCCAGGGACTTTCGAGTTATATTCGCAGTATGCGACCTATCGTTATCGATGACAAAAAAAAACCATTGGCGTTCCTTCTCTTTTACCGAAACTATGATTATTTGATATTCTGTTATGAAGCGCTATTTAGCCAATGTTGCAAGACTTAATTGTTATTATTATTACTGGGCGGTGTCGTTAATACGAAACTAAGTAGCATCTGCTTGCGTTTCGAGAGTTCCAATCATATCTGTATCTTTGTCCAATCACATCTCTATCTTGCGAAAAAAATTGCCAATTCCTGTACCTAACGTTAAGGATAAGACTGAACATTTGTTTATAATGTGACAACTGAGGAACATCTATAAAAACCCATTAGCACCCAATCATCAAATTCAGCTAAACATCTCATTCAGTAAGCGTGGTGGGGATCATAAATAGAGATATTGAATTTCGAAACGCGAAAATGTAGGCCCGTTGGACATACAAGATCAGTGAAATTGTTAAAAAGTGCTTTATTTAAAATTTTTTCATATTTAAAAATTTAGGAAAATAGACGCATAAAAGTTGGAAAGGAAATACCAAAACGAAATTGAAACATCACATGAATGATATTTCGCACGATGATCTGTTTGCCTCCTCTTGGATGATCCGAGACTTCCTGCATAAACTTTTAATAACCCAAAAATCGTGCCCAAAAGATGTATCCATCTGATTCGACTTCATTAACTTCCTTCACATTCCTTATTTGATTGATGCCACATTGGCAAAACTTGAGTGGCCCTAATTAAAAATTTAGGACCTGACATTGCATTTTACTTCCAACCATGTCGTTTATTAATTGCTTGGAAATCCACGACTCTTAAAATGAAAAAAATACCTCCATGGTTAATATGCAATAGCCACCTTAATTTCCCTTTAACCCCCAGGTATGGCTACCTCCAAGTGAATGTCACCATCCTAGATGTGAACGACAATCCCCCGATATTCGATCACAGCGACTACATAGTCAGCCTGAACGAAAGTGTGCCCCCAGGCACCCCCGTTCTTCAAGTTATGGCCACAGACAATGATCTTGGAGACAATGCTAAGATCACTTACTATCTTAGCGATAGTGAGAGGCAGTTTTCCGTAGATCCAGAAACTGGAACCATATCCACTACTGAACAATTGAATTGTCCTCAGCAAAACTGCGCTCAGACGAACAAACATGGGGCTAGTTGTCCTAAGAGTTGTGTGTTCACTGTTTTTGCTAGGGATCACGGTATTCCAAGGCAAGATGGTCGCACTTATGTTACTGTGAATTTGCTGGATGCCAATGATCATAGTCCAGTGATAAAGTTTAGGTACTTTCCTGCAACTGCCGCATTTGCCACTGTAGATGAGAATGCTGGAAATGGGTCTGTGGTCGCGGCGGTTTCCGTAGTAGACCAAGATGATGGCTTGAATGGTTAGTTTGAATGTTATCCTGCTACTTGTTTTGAAGCAAAATTTCTTTTATAGGGGAAACTACTGTTAAAATTGTGGCCGGTAATGAGTTGAATAATTTCCGTCTTGACTACACTCCAAGCTTCGATATAGTTAGGGTAAATGGTGTGCTAGACAGGGAAGAAATTTCCAAGTACAACCTTACGGTAGTCGCAACGGATAAAGGTAATCCTCCAAGAACTGCAACTGCATTTTTGATTATTCATGTAAATGATGTTAATGATCATGAGCCTGTGTTCGAGAAAAGCGAATATTCAGCAATATTGAGCGAGCTGGCTCCTCCAGGAACTTACGTGGCTGGCATTACTGCTACCGATGAAGATACTGGAGTTAACGCGGAAATATTCTATGCTTTCGTGTCTGGCAATGAAAACCAATGGTTCCAAATCAATCAAAACACAGGATTAATTACAACTAGAACTCCTTTGGATAGAGAAATTCAAGGAACTGTGGAACTGAATATTTCAGCCAGAGATGGAGGGCCTAATCCCAAGTGGGCTTATACCCAATTGAAAGTGACAATTTTAGATGAAAATGACGATGCTCCAGAATTTTCCCAGTCCAAAATAAATGTGTCTCTTTCTGAGAGCACTGCACCAGGAACTTTGGTTGCAATGCTCACAGCTATGGATAGAGATCAAGGCACGAATGGTAGCGTGACATATTCCCTGCACTCAACTGTGAAACAAAAATATGAAGACACCTTTTTTCTTGATGGGCTCACTGGGCAACTTACCACGAAACGAAAATTAGATAGAGAGGAAGTTTCGATATACGAAATCCAGGTGGTAGCCAAAGACCAAGGGCTTCCACCGCAAAGCAGCACTGCCACAGTATTCTTGACAGTTCTGGATGAAAACGATAATGCCCCTGAATTTTACCCTCAGAAGTATTTCACTCAAATCCCTGATGACCTGAAAGCGGGGTCTGTTGTTCTCAAAGTTCTGGCAAATGACTTGGACGAAGGAGATAATTCTGTAGTTACTTACAAACTGGAAAACCAGCAGGATAACTTGTTCTCTATTGATGAATTCACGGGAGTCATATCTTTAAGAGGGAGTTTGAAAAGCAGCTCCAGTCCTATTTATCGCTTACAAGTTTCGGCAAAAGATAATGGAGGTAGGAGGGCTATGGAGGATGCAGTTGTGGAAATTATTAAAGAGACTTATGTGGAAGAGTTGGCTTTTGATAACTATGGCGGATATGAATTTCAAATATTAGAGGATTCTGGTAAGTTATTTTTTTTCCAATTTTTCAGTAACTGAAAACATCGATTCTTCCAGGGGATTCTCTCTTTAAAAGAAGAGATATAGGTATAGTGAGTGTGGGCAATCAGGACGCCTCGTATTTCATCGTGTTTGGGGACCCCCACAAAAACTTCGTTATCAATGAAGACACAGGCAAAATCTCTACCGCTAAAGCCATAGACCGAGAACAGAGCGTCAGCTACACTCTTTCGGTGATAGCTAGGTCCAGGTTAAGTTTCGGCAAGACCACCGTGACCATTTTGGTGCAAGACCTAAACGACAACAAGCCGACTTTTTCTAAATACAAAGACGAAATCAAACTTGATGAGAACACTGCTGTGGGCCACGAAGTGTATTTGGCCAGAGCTAGGGACTTAGATTCAGGAATAAATAGCCGAATCACTTACGCTCTGAGCTACAATCCTGACGATCAATTCAGAATATCTGAAGCTACTGGAGTCATATACTTAAATAAGCCCATCAGGGCAGAACCTAACAGTGTGAATCATATAGAAATTACTGCCACCGATAGCGGTTCTCCAACGTTGTCCTCAAAGCTTACTCTGGATGTTACAATAGCGGATGTGAATGATCATACACCAGTGTTTGATCATACATCATATGAAACCTCGCTTTTAGAGAGTACTCCTGTGAATGAACGATTCTTCGCTTTAGCTGCTTCAGACGCAGACTTGGACTTGAATGGCAGGATCACGTATGAGATCACTGAAGGAAATGTTGAAGAAAAGTTTGGGGTAAGTGTGGATTGATTCATATGATTTGTTTATTTGAGAAAAAGTCCTTCGAGTAGGTGTTTCTTTTGTTGGAGGCGTTATGGCAATTTGCTCCCTTTTGCAGGTTTTCCCAGACGGATTTCTTTATCTCCAGAAACTGTTAGATCGTGAAGATAAAGACTATTACTCCCTTACGATTATGGCGAAAGATATGGGGAATCCTTCGAGATTTTCGGTTGTTCCGGTCGTGGTACATGTTATAGATGAAAATGATAATGCCCCTCAGTTCACAAACAACACGTTCACTTTCCAAGTACCAGAAAATCGGCCTCCTGATTCGTTTGTTGGCAAACTGACTGCTACGGACAGAGATATTGGTAAATTCAATCAATAATTATCAAATTTCACGTTCTTCACATATCTGTGCTTTAAAATTGCCTGAATGTTTAATGTATACTGCTTCACTATGAACATACAGGCAAAAACCACGAGGATCTGTGGTCTACGAATGTTGCGTGTTAACACTCTCCTTTCTTTCCTAGGACGTAATGCTGAGCTAATATTCTCCCTCTCTCCTCTTCAAACTGACTTCACCATTGATCCTAAGAATGGCTTCATTCGAACTTTACACGCATTCGATAGAGAAGATCTAATGCTTATGTTCGGTCACAACTTTATTACCCTCGAGGCCACGGTGACTGACAATGGAACTCCGAGACTGAAGGATAGAGTCAAAGTACAAGTTTACATTACTGACGAAAATGATAATCCCCCAAAATTTTTGCGCACCCCATATAAAGTGCAAGTGTCTGAAGGAAGCTCTGTTGGTACACATATTTTAAGACTTTATACTCAGGACGTGGATGAGGGTTTGAATGGGGATGTGTACTACTCCATTGTGGGGGGCAACGAAGAGAGGAAGTTCGACATTGAGGAGACCACTGGTGAGTTTTTCTTCATTACTTTTTCATATTGTCTAAAGCCAATGTTCCTTCTTTTTAGGTCAAATAATTCTGACGAGACATCTGGATCGAGAAACGACCTTCAAGTACACCTTAACAGTCCAGGCTCATGATGCTGGATTAACTCAACAACTTACCGCAACAACCACCGTACAGATCGAAGTCCTGGATGAAAATGACAATTCTCCAGAATTCACTCAAAGCGAATCCAAGATATCGATAAGCGAAACTACCCCAATCAACACAGAATTGTTGCAGTTTAAGGCTGTCGACAACGATTTGGGAGTGAATAGCGAAGTTGGATATTCCATTACTGCTGGGAATCGAAAAGATACTTTCCACATAGATTCCAGTACAGGACTTTTGTATCTGCACAAGCCTTTGGATTACGAAGAATTGACCAGTTATCAGTTGAACATAACTGCCTCGGATAATGGCAGTCCTAGACTGGCAACGAATATCTTGTTTTCCATTGCAGTGGAAGATGCCAATGACAATCCTCCAAACTTTCCAAGTACAGCGGTTGTAAGGCAGGTTAAAGAAGGGATATCAGTGCATACTCCTATTGTGACTGTGGTGGCCAGTGATCCTGATTCGGGGTTAAATGGGAATGTAAGTATTTTGTTGGTGATGTCTGTAGAGTGAGTGAAGATGTTACTGAAGAATTGAGCGCAAAGGTCGTTTTAAAAAATTTACAGCTGAAAACTAAACCCTAAATACATGATAGGAATTGCCAACACTGATGGTTATTCTTATGAAACATGGTAATATCAGTTCTTCAAAAGTACTTCCACTTCTTCCTTTAAGTCACCTGCTTGTCCAATAATTTAAAATAACTTCCCCGATGTCTATAACGTCGATCTAAAATTCTCGGCTTCGATAGAACAGTCTTTAGCTGAAATGTTATTTCCTAAAGAGTCAGAGACTGTGATGTTGATCTTCAAGATAACCGCATTTCTGTTTCTCATTTACTCAGACTGACAATTTCCCTCCCTCAGGTCTCATATTCGATCACCTACCAAGAACCCGACAACGCCCATCGCTACTTCGGTATTAACCCCATCACAGGGGTAATCTACACCCTCCGCCCCATCGACAGAGAAACGATAGATACATTCCGCCTCACTGTAACTGCCACTGACATGGCAGAACCCCATTCCAGCAGACTGAGTGCTGACAAACTGGTAACCGTGATCGTCGAAGACATCAACGACAATATGCCCGTCTTCGTCTCCATGAACGCTGCAATTTTCCCTCATCAGAACGGAAAATTCTACAGACAAGGCATCACTGTGATGCAGGTGTTGGCGCGAGATATCGACTCTGCTACGAATGGTTTGCTCACTTATGAGCTCATCAACGATCCTAGTGAGCTGTTCATGTTGGATCAAAGCTCCGGAGCTCTGAGGCTTAGGAAACCTTTGAGCAATCCTGAACCCACGTATAAGCTCACAGTCAAAGCTACCGATGAGGCTGTTCAAGCTGATAGAAGATCCTCGGATGCTTATATTACCATTATATCCAGTGGGAGTAGGAATGGGCCCGGTCCAAGTTTCGTGTCGCAGAAGTTTTCCGGAAGTGTGTCCGAAAACGAACCTCCGGGGACGTCGGTTTTGACAGTGTCCGCAAGGAATTTCGGGAGCGAAATTGAGTATTATATTACTAATGTGACCGGGAATGGGGTGCAAGTGGACAGATTGTTCGATATCGATACAAAATCGGGGGTTTTGTCCACCGCGACAGGGTTGGATCGCGAGGCCGGGGTGGCTACTTATGAAGTGGAGGTGTACGCCATTGTGGTCGGAGGAGAAGGACACCGAACTGCAAAAACTAAGGTAGGATACCTTTAATATATGGTTGAGCGATGCTCGAATCTACATAAAAGCCATTTCTGCGAATAAAAGCAACATAACGTTATATAATAACACAGAATTTAGAGTATCTGTTTAAATTATTGTGCGCGTAAGTGAAGAAAACTTACATATACGATGCCTAAGGCCCTTAAATATCCGCTCTCGAGCTTCTATGACCCATGCAATCCTTGTTAACATGTTTCTTTTACTAGTTTACTTCATGTAACTACCGTCATCTCAACTCTAAGAGCTCCTATTGGATTATTTCTAATAATAATCCTTGTACAGCCACAGGTGCTGTAGCTTAATTTATCTGACTTCACTGTGAATTCATCATCAGGACAAAGCAATGTATTATCGATCTTCGTAAATTAATTTTCGTTGGCATTAATAAAGTTGAAACAAAGCCTTGGAAGCCATATTGCGATGGACGCCTCCTGCTGCGGGACCATGCTTAATTTAAGTGGTCGCATTTTTACAAATTGTTTTACAACATGCTGGTATTTAGCTTATTATAAATGTGTTATTATTTATTTATGTATACGGTTTGTGTTATTTTGTGCCTTTTTGGTTCAAGTTCGAAAAATTCGCACCGGCTTCTCCCAAGCCCGAGTACCGAAGCCATGAATTTCGCATAATCATGTTGACTTGGTCGAACAACGGGCACACAATTAAAGGTTTTTACTCACTGAATAATAAATAGTAAAAATAAGAGTAAACAACTTTCTAGCGATGTCTTAAGGGTACGGGATGATTTTTTCCATGGTCCTTATGTATTAGTTCAATGGGAACGTTGGAAACTCAACTTCTCAGGGCGAGTACAATTTTACGACGCCTATGGACTTGTACGAACAAACAGAAAAATTACCGACAAGGCCGGGTCTTGTTCTTCAAGTTAAGTGAATTCAAAATGTCGTGTGAACACATTTATTTATTGCGAATTGAGTAGGGACAAACAATCCCTGGTTCCGAAGGAGAGTCAATTCCCGGGGAGTTGGAGAGATACTTCTATTTTTTACTTCACCTCACTCGCTTCGAGTCAGAAAAACTAGCTGGGATTTTTTCAATGACGACAACCACCGCCTTCATCCGGCTCTTCAGCATCATCAGGTACCTTCCAAAAGGAAAAGATGGACGTCCATGCGTCGCCAGGACCATCAGGAATTATTGACGTTAAATTCTGCTTCATCTCTCTTTGATTTTTCTAAAATTGAGTTTTCCCGGAATCCGGCCATCCGCTGTCCCTCGAGGAACTACCTGCTAATTGCGACTAATTTTAATTAGTCCGGGCGGGGGGAAATTGCCTTGATGTTTTGCGATAGTTAGATGTCGTAGGCGTTCTATTTGTAATAACTAAGTGCCTTGGCAATATATCTAATTACAGTAAATTGAGTATTGACAAACAATTTGACCCTGGAGAAAAATCAGAGGGATTAAATTGGTTTTCCCATTGATGAATGCAAGAAAATGAGTTCATCAGTGTCTTTCATCTCAACACCAGTCATCTTCGATATCAGTAATTATAGGTCATAGACGAGATTCAATATTCTGAGGAATTCTATTAACCTGCGGAGTGAGACCTTATGCAAGTACGGTTGCTCGTACCGGTCGATTTGTATAAAATACTAAAAGAAGCGTCGTTTTTTTTTTTTATAACTTTTGAAAGACGCTTGAGGCCGAATTAATGAAATTTTTGCCCGATTAACAACAACATTACAGGGCGTCCTGTAAACGTGTCGCACTTCTGGAAATTTTACCCGCCCTCCATGCGGGCCTGAATTTTGCGCAAAAATGGTAACGTCTAATAGGGGTTTTCTTATTATTCGATAGAACCTTAATAGAACCAAAATGCCACTTTTAAAACAAGCTCGCTAGTATAGAGGCGAGAGCCTCTTTTAAGATTACATCCGGACACTTCGCCTCGACAGAATTTCTAGAGATCTTTCCAGAGAAACCATTATACCTTCGACGACGTCTTATTGACAAAGAAGGAACCAATTCCTAATCTGTCGACCTCCGTGTCGAAACGTTTTGACGAAATTTCACCGTATTCAGCAATCCAGTGGACTCAATTTGAACAGTGTTAATCTGAGACGAACTAGAGCACCCATTAACCCATAATCTCAACAAATGAATTCCGAGTATTAGATCTTTCGCGTTACATTTGATCAGTATTTTTAACGAATACCCACCAGACCGCATATCAATGAAAAGATGGTAATTAACGGACACATAAGCAGAAGGTTAATACCATTAACGATATCAGCGAAATATGCTTAATAGCAGTCAATGAGACGCCGATAAACCGGATAATTAATTTATATTAGTTTATTGTCTCGCAGCTTTTTCATTTGATAATGGAGTGTAGTTGATGTCGGCAAGTTTGCTGTGATTTGTTTCCTTATTGCCGTAGTGCTTACGGAATTGTATTATCTAAATTGGATTAAAGTGGATAATGAGCAAATTTATCAATTTATTTTTTCGAATATGAGTTTCCTCTGCTGTGCAATCTCCGGTTGATAATTGTTCTCATTGAAACTCGTACAACATGTCAATTTGAAAACGAGTCATCCTAGATATCTCACTCCGTATAGAAGACAGGGAAGTATGCAAAAACACGGCGATTTTCATTTCAAGAGCGAGCCTCCTTCAGTCGGTTCTCGATTAAGTTGCACGCGCCCTCTAGCAGGGGTGAGCAACAACCATTAAACTATTAAATGGTAGGGGGGCTGGGTTGGCCCTTATGTGAACCGTCTTTCAAGTGCCTTTCAAAATGTACCTGTTTTTCTATTGAAAAGCTTTCGAGAAATCGTGCCCAAACCGTAAACAAGATTAAACATCGAGAGCATTGCATAAACGCCGTTTATTAATGTTTTAAATGTTAAAATGCTGTGTATCATTTTCTAAGCATTAATAAAGTCTGTTTTCAAACTCCACTCGGTGAAAAACTTCAATTGGAGTTCCCTACGCGCAGCTGCAACTCTTCTTTTCAAGTTTTCCGAATTTCGAGGCCGGATTCCACAAACAGTAGATAATGATTTTGGTTTTTGTTTGATTTATTTGTATATGTAAAAGCATTTATTTAATTATTCTACTTGTAGAAGAAACAGTTAGAATGAGCAATTTTTGAGTTTTTTGTAGAATTGTTATTTAGTGTTACAAATTGTATTTCCCCGCGTTAAAGGTTGGTAGTAGCGTTTCACGAGGTTTTCTTCACTTTCAACAATGTGGAGCTGCACCACGCTGTTTTCTTCCTGTTAAACAGTGGTTACACGGTAGGTTACCTGGCAACTGGATTGGTCGAAGAGGACCAATTGAGTGGCCGCCGCGATCGCCCGATTTGACGCCTATGGCTTTTTTTTCTGGGGCGGTCTTAAATCTATCGTTGATAAAACCCAGCTTCAATGTTGGGAAAGATTCAAGTGGCAGTGGTCAGTTCATTAGAGTGGAGTTCGAAGACAGACTTTCTTACTGTATAGAAAATAATGGACGGCATTTTGAGCGCTCAACATTAATAAAAAAAAATTTTACAATACAGTTGGCACCTAGGCTTGTTTACGGTTTGGACATGACTTTTTGAAAACCTCTTTAACCCGTCGAAAAGAGATGGATACTTTTGGAAAGGTAATTGGAAGATTGGTCGAATGAGATATAACTGAACCCCCTCCCATTTCAGGTCTTAGCCGTTGTCGCCGTTTCTACGCACCTCGTAGAAAGTCGACCTGAAAAATGTCCCCGTAGAAAATAAAATCGACACGTGCTGGCATATTTACGTATTTGCTATAAAGGTCAAAATGTAGAGGGTGGTTCGTTTTCAAGCTGACCAGTCGTAGACTCTAAATCCCGAAACAGGAGCGGGTCAGTAAAAATGACGATTACCGTATGAGACTGTGGAACTCGCACTGATAGGACAAATGCAAAAATTTAACTAGGGATAATTTTATCTAGGAAGTAACGGCGTTAAACGAATATGCACGATAAATCAGGGCGGTTAAGTGCAATTGACACATTTGCGACAGTTATCGGAGCAATTAAAGAGATAAACTCAATCAATTAACCATTATTTATACACTGCGAGCCATTAAAGACTGCATAGCTTTTGTTCATATTTATTACTTTTACTGCATCGTCTATCGTTCGCTTTGCATGGGTTTTAATACTCGCTTGAAAGTGTTTCTAAATTGTATACTGCTGATTTATGTAAGCGTATCAGTCTGTTCTTGAGAACAGTTACCTAGAATATCATTTCTATCTGAGAATATTCAAAGCAAGCCTTTGAGACATTCTAACGCTGTCATATCCTCCTGAGTTAAAACTCAATATTTCTTTGCTCTGTCATTACACCAGAAAACAATTTTAAACCGATAAATCCTTTAAATAAATGTCGGAGATGTCTTATACTGTAGGTAATAACACAAAAAATGCTATATTGCAGGGGCGTGTTCCGAAAATGTGTTGCCATAAGTCTGGCATGTCAGATCTGCCTTAAAGATAAGGAAATATTTATATTTATGTCTAGATTTTCGATAACAATTTGTAAATTATGAATTGCGTTCATACTCACATGTGGGGATCGAGCCTTGCATAACGCCTATATTACGCTTTTCGGGGAATATTGGAGAAAATCAAGATAAAATATCCTTCTGGAGAGTACACATTTATCCATCTTCGGTTTCAGGACAGATATATGCGAAGGAAGAAACGACTTCATCTTGAGTTTGACCATCTGAAACACTCTCTTCTGGAACCGGTCTTGGGTTGTCGAAATTTGACCTATTTCCTCTGCGACTCGCATACGACCATGCTCTCTTGTGCGTGGACGGGTTCCACGTACTTTTGCCCATTTTGCTAGCAGCGTTAGTTCTGAGAAGAGCGCGAGCTCGTCCCCTCCCCACCTCGCCATTATCGCAGTCAAAGAGCATTCCAAAGGCAAAAACAATTGATTCTAGTTGCTACATGCATACTATATACTAGAGACTTTTTTTGGATCAAGCTTAAACTGGAGCCATTTGACGTATCGGGATGATTTCAGAAGTGATATTTGGAGGGGGGGAAATTTCCAAAATCCTATTAACCGTGCGGACTGTCCGAACCAGAAGAACCGATAGCTTCCAAGAGGAGCTCGACACGAAACAACGGCATTGTCGCGAGGTGCACGTGCTCGATTAGAGGTTTGTTGATGTTGATTAGAGGTAGCCTCAGAAGTTTCTAAAAAGACTCGACGAGTATCGCAAAATGTATCTAACGCCCTCCTTCTGGTTCGGACTGGGAGTGCGCTAGATAGTCGCAGACAGTACGAGAAAGTCATCAATGATTGAGACTTCTCCCGTAGTCTGTGTACTTCCGGTTGACACGTTGAAGTCCCATTTCTCACTGAGGTACGAAAAGTAAAAGCAAAACAAGGAACGTGCATTATCCACGGCCTTTGCAATCCCAATCTTTGAATACGCGATTGCGTAACGAATCCGTTTCGTCTCGGCCGCATTATTAGAAGAAATTGCTCCTGAAAATTCAATTGATAGGGCAGTTTAGAACGGTCTCCAACAATTAATAAGTAACTGACGAGAAAACAGTCTTGTTCTTATTTTATCGAAATGTGGCTTGTCACTCTAGGGATGTTCCAATTCATCGATCGCGTGTCCGGAATACCCTCTCGCAGCAGTGGTTTAACGATTGAGTCGATGGAAAGCTCGCCCATCTCTAGTGCAATAATCGAAATTCCATCGAGTCAGAATTTTACAAAGTCAGGCCTTAATTACCGATCTTCTATAAGGACTAAATTAAAACGTGAGCTGGTGATGACTTATTTATTTTTCTAAAGGTGTGATTTTTAAAGTTTCGAACAGCACTGCATTGGAGTGCTTGTTGTAGCCGCCTTTGTCAACGCACCTGCATAAGCAAAGTCACTGATGAGGCCGATGATTGAATGATTTGAGTCGGTGTGCTGGTTGCTCGCTTCAAAATACAACATGGAAGGCCACTCCGCCTCTGTGCAACAATAAAAATTTACCTCGGCCAAGGTTCGACCCCCTGCGACTACGATACGACACTGATGGAAAAATATAACCAACATTACCAGTCCCACTGAGCACTGGGGAGCTTTGGCATTTTATAATCTGAAGTCGGGTTTTAATTCCTCTGAAATTTTTCATTTTACCCGTAAAAGAGATGCAGTAAACACACTCGCCTGTTTGTCTTGTTTGGCCATGGATGCCGTCCAGTGGCGCTCACCAACGAAATCGTAATCGTATTGAAACTCCCATCTGGGGCCGGCAGACACCAATACAGAATCCACAAAAAGAACTCAAAATGGCCACTATCTCGAAATTTACTTACCATAATGTATGTTGAGGATTCTTAAAGCCTATTAGGTTATCTTAATGCTGGCTAATGTGAGCTAATATACTTCATTTAATGCTCCATGGACGGCCAGCTCGACAAATTCGCCGAGATGGGAAATATTCGCAGATAAAGCGTTAACTTTCCTTGTAGATGTACTGTTAGGATCACATCGGTGCTGGTCGATAGATGCGTTCTAGAATAGCGGAAAATTCTCAATTTTCCTGAAAAATTATTATAAAAGTTCTTCGCAGTGCCGAACATCGTAATTCCCCGACAACTTCTCTTCCCCGTCCTTTCTTCCCCCAATGTATGTCCGCGCAGGATCGGGCCCTCCTAGCTATTTTCGCGACAAGAGATATAGTGAGTGACTTTAATATTCGGACACTGAAACATTGCCATTTTATTGTCAGTAATTTTATTTAAATCGCAATTAATATTATACGAAATAATGTAATTTCCACTGTAAAAAAGTGAAAACTTCCGACAAATAGTAAAATTAAAATAAAAGTAGACGTAGATTCTGGGTCACTTTAATATTCAGACACTGTATAAAATATTTTTTTGTCCTCTGGCATTCCATTGGAATGTTGTTTTGATACACGCATGTAAACTCGGGTGATAGTAAAAAATAAATCGTTTCAGTGAAATTTAATTTATCCTACTATTAATAGATATAATGGCTCGCAAGAGGAATACCAGTTTTGATATTCGACAACGTGTGATTTTCCATAATGCCGATGGAAAATTTTACAGAACAATTGCTGAGTTATGTAATGAAGCAAGAGTACAGTGGCAGATATCAATGGACGATTTAAACGAGAGGATCGTATCGAGTCCATGCCCCAAAAGGACCAACCAAAGAAATTGCACGAGCACGATAAGAGAACCATCTTCTGAAAAATCAAAATTAATCCAGCATTGAGGGCACCAAAATTAGACAATGAACTTTTCAGAGACACTGAGAAACAAGTACATCCTTAAAGAATAGGCCGAGCATTAAAAGAAAATGGATGTAATGGAAGAATTGCTAGGAAAAACCACTTGTTAGTGAAGCCAACCGAAGAAGAAGATTGAATTATGCAAAAGAGTTTATTTCGAAGCGTGATACTTGGTGGAATGACGTTTTTTTCAGTAGCGAAAGTACATAGAATGTTTTTGGGTCCGATGGTCGAAGAATGGTGTGAGGAAAGAAGGGTGAAAAATTAAAAATAAATAATATTGAACCTGCAGTCTAACATGAGAATGGAAGCAGTCTTGCATCGGGGTGTATTTCCACATTTGGGGTAGGCGAACTCGTTTTTTTATCGATTCTACAATGGATAAACATTTCTATTTACGTCAGAGCGCCGGGAAAATGGGAATTTCAGATACTTTTGAATTCTACCAAGATAACGATTCCAAACGTAAATCACGTTTGGCGCAGGAGTATTTGCTTTACAATTGCCCTAAAGTATTATAACCACCACCTTAATCGACGTACCTCAATCCCGTCGAACACCCATAGGACGAATTAGACCGACAAATAAGAGAAACTGAAATACCTTCAAAGGAGATGTTAAAACAACGATCAAAACAAGAACTAGAACATGTTCAAACGGATTATTTGAAAAAAATATATATCTGCAGCATTCCTAAACGTCTACGGGGCGTTATAGATAACAGTGGCCACCCACAAAATATTAACTAAGAAAATAAATTGTCTATTAGCATGTGGTAATTGCGAAAGCCAGTAGCGTCCGAATGTTGAGTGTGACCGAAAATTTTCACCTAATTTAATTTGAATTTTGTCAGTGGTTAGAAATTGCATTTATTTCGAATAAAAACGAAGTTACACGTTAATCGAACGCGTATTTTAATAAAACCCATTATTTCCCACAATTTTAATTGCGATTTGAATAACACTAAGATAGCTGTAAAATGAAATATCGTGGCGGCCGAACATTAACGTTACTCACCGTATATTTCAGATTTTCGTCTGTTAGCCACTTTAATATTCAATGGGACTAATTCAACATAAACCATACCAAGTTGCCGGCCAATAAAACCGTTACTACTGTTGATACAATGATAGTGTTGAATTATAATGCGATCATTAAATTTCTGTTCAACATGGCTTTACCGATAGTACCATCCCATTGTTTTCCACATAGCTAGCGCTGTCATGCACGCTCAGTCCCCTAGTAAAAAAAAAAGAAAAAAAAAAAAAGGAAAAAACATCGGAGGAATTTGCTGGGACAATATTATTACTTTTCAAGGGGAACGGGTCTGAATAACGCCGTTAAAGGCATATTTTCCTCGTCAAACCAGGCATAATATATAGGATATCGGGAGAAGGTAAAAAACCACCGGCTCACCTATAAAACCCAGTAGTGATCGTAATGAAATTTGCTAAATAGTGTCGATTAAAATAATTACTGTATGAAACAGGTGCTGCAATTACTTTTTTAAGCTTTAAGTATAATCTTAGACTCGGGTGAAGCCTGAGATACAAACAAGGTTTTACGTAATTACGACCGTACAAAATGATATTAAGACTTCCGCTCCTTTTTTCGTTGTAAGTGTCTCATCTTGTCATTAGTTTGCGAGTTTGCTAATAGGACTAATGACATGAATTTCTTACACCATCGTAGATAAATTATTATAATTAATCCAGTACATGGAACTATGAAAGGGACAGAGACATAACTTTAATTGTTGATTATAAAATTTCATAGGTTTCATACCTGTTAGTGGAAACCTCCTCGAAGCCGGTCCTGGTTTTTGCGTCGTAGCGATAAAACGATAGCACTCCTAGGGAGTTCCCCTTTTCGCAAGAAACGGAGCATTGAAGCTTTGGACATTCTCCTCCAGCATTTCCTTCAGCGGAGCTACAGCTTTTGAGGTATTCGATTGAACTGCGAGTTACTTTTCGTCGCGTTTGCAGGGTGTCATGAAAGTTCATGTCAAAAATGGTATCGTGAGATTGTCCGGGTTGACACGTTAAAAAATTATTTGAAAAAAGTGTCTCGTTCATCATTATGTATACAGGGTGATTCAATGGGACGTGGCGAAACCCGAGATAGGGAACACCAACATATGACGATTGGCCGCAACATGCCTTATATCAGTGTTGCGCGTTTCAGAGTTACAGGGTGTTAAAAGTTAAAATTCCTTAATAACTTTTTGTGTTCTCATAGCATCAACACCAAAATCGGAGTACTTAGGTTTAGTAAGATGCCAAATAAGGATTTTGATCTAATTTTTACGAAATTTCTAGAGGGCGCCAGTTACAACCCACCGCTTCGATATATTTGGTCATATTTTTTTATGAGTGCGACTAAGGTCAAATTTTATTCAATGTATTGAAAAAGCGTCTATTTCTACGCAAAAAAATGTATTCTTGTTCAATCCCGATATCTCTCTTCGTTTGCGAGATTTTTACCTACAAGCTAATTCGTGTCCTTCCATTTCAACTCGGTTTTATTAAATTTCAAATAAATATTTTGCCGCATTAAACAAATGAAAAGCCATTAACAAATGAAAAATAAGTCTTATTTAAGCAGATATTCAAAATGACCACCTTCCCCCTCAATGCAATCTACTAACCTTTTTCTCAAAGATCTTTTTATTCCAAAATGCATTAATGCGGCAAAATATTTATTTGAAAATTAATAAAACCGAATCTAAACGAGATACATTTTTCAGAATTTTTTTTAACCACATCGTAATGTGCTTGACCCACATAATCTTATGATACCATTTTTGATGTGCATTTTCTCGACGCCCTGTATAAGCAGTCTTATACGCGTGGTTTTAAGGTTTACAGGGGGCATTTATTCCCTCGACATGCACATATCACCGTTAGCTTCATTCGTTGTACGGCACTGATTCTCGACACACCTTCTTAATGTACCCAGAGAAGCTATAAGAAGACGTAAGCAAGTACCCAGTGTGCATTTTTAATTCTTCTACAAAATCGCTATTACTCAAAATTTTTCGTTAAAATTTTGTACGAGCCCGTATTGAGAAGTGGTCAATCCAGTGGCTTGCACCGATTTTTTTTAACTCGCTAATATGATCTACTAAAAAAAAATTGCTATTAGAAACTGCCATTCCTTGAATTTTATACCAACCAGGCCATTTTTGCCGAAAATGTGCAGTTTATCAGGTTCAATAATTGAAAAAAAATCCGAGCTAAATCGCACAATTAATAAACTTTTTACAGACCGACCCCAAAACAAATGGGTCACGCTGTATATGCTAAAGCAGAATTCTACGGGATCCGTAAAATTTTCGTAAAGCTCTTTCTCACAGCGGCATCTTGCACCTCCGTGTTCACTCTTAGCATTTTTGTTCGAAAAATGCCCCTCATTAGCTGTATCTGTTATTTTCGAAATACGCCAGGCCTCTAGTGTTTTACTTATGAATTAAGGTACCCAAGGAACCGGGGCAAGGGCAATTTATCTGTCAAAGGGGGGCGAAAAACCGGACTTAAAATTATTGATCTATATGTAAAAGACTCAATTTGCATCGATAAATATGGGTATAATAACGAGGGTCTAGGGTGAAAGGAATCGTCGGAGGTTCACATGTCCATATACAGGGCCGGTTTGACCGTGAACTTCTCGCGGTGCTTTTTGTTAGATTTTCCTATGAGAGTGGTCACATTGACAATGTTTTAGGGAATAATTTATGAACTTATATTATGGTGCTTTCCAAGGCATTTGCAGTGATCTCAGCGATTCACGAAACCTTCGTAGTAGCCTCACCAAGACTTCTTGCATGTCGAATGCACATCTTGACACCCCTCATTGAGACCAGAACTAGTAATTTGACTTCAGGTTTTTGAAGGTTCCTGCAGCCGTTAATTTACCCGTCTTACGCACTTTAGGTTTGATAAACCTTTCAAAGTTTTCGTTGAAATAAAACATCGACTTGACTACAAGAATTTAACAATGTGTGTAAACAAGAGTGAGAGAAGGAGAAGGGCAGAGGCTTTTGACTGCTGTCGAATTTTTAAAATCCGTTTTCACGTTACGGTTCAGTAAGTCAAAGAAATGGCATCACTATCTATTTCTAATCTGATTTCAATGGCTTCACATGCCGCTTGATCTTATCTGCTTAGAACGGGGATTATGGACGGCCATCTTAATGAAGCTGGGAGTTTTTGGTGTGGGTTTACAATATACAAATAGGTTCTTCGTCTTTAACAAATGCCGAAGTTTTTATCACGGTAGGAAAAAAGACATCTTAGTACGTCCCAGTTTTCTCGGCACTTCTACTTACAAAGAAGTAGAATTCCAGACTAGAATGCCGGACATGTCCGGTATGGTATTAAAGAGCATTTTTATGGTTTTTCAGGCGTAAAGGCGCACCGAATAACTTTTAATTAATTAAAACCACTGGTGGCCGCCTCATTTAAAATTTTTATCTACCTACGGCAAATTGCCGCTCTTCAGAGTAAATGGACCATTAGAAAAGGAAACCGTCTGCTTTTTCCTTTCAAACAGTTTCAGGTAATGATTTATTTATTTCCACCTACTAATTGCTGAGAGCTGGCTTCTAATTAGTGGTACTATCACAGTGACGGACAAAGAGCCGAGTAATACGACGCTGTGCCCAGGGTGAAGATCCGCCACTGGCCGCAAGATAGAATTGACTGAGGCGGCATCGAAAATCGCCGGACTTCAAAACCGGGGGGTACGGCACTGATTTCAGAATATGCGTGTTGGGTGCTGGAGCAGTTATTAATTACAGTAACAACAGAGGCGTGCTGGATGTCTTTTAAAGTTGAGAGCCGAAAAAAGTGCAAGTGAAAGATGTAATGGAAAAATGCGGGGATGCTAGATCTCAAAACGCTATAACGTACTTATGCTTTGTATATCGATCGTTATATGATTTCTTTGTTGTGCGAACAATATACTCTTGAAGGCGGTGACAACGGGGCCGTGAAGAACACACTATCAGAACGAAAATCAAGGTCATCAAAGTCATTTCTTTCAGAAGGCGAAAAAGTTCGCTACTTTTTTGCCCTGTGAAGTTTCATGCATGTTGCATATTGTTGCCGAGGCAGCGAATTTGCCGTTGCGTTCAGCGGCACACGTTCAGGAAAACACTGAAAAATCATAACTACGACGTGCGCACACCGGCAAAATGTCGGACACCGACTTTTGTCGTTTTACGAGACTGAATTTCGAAAATTTTGGAACTCAAAAAGCCAAAATGTCTCAGAACTTGGTGACGCAATTCTCAATTGTGAAACAGAGCAAAAGAAGCACGATTAAAAAAGTATTCTATAAACATTTATGGGTCTAATGTGATTCAGATGGGCGCATAATGCATTGCAAGTGCAGCTGCATTGAGTCCTGTGGGATTTTCGGGTAGTTAAAAATAATACATTTAGATCCAGTAGAATCGTGTATTTACAGAATACGATTTTTAAGTAAGATCGCTAAAAGCAAAACAGGTCAAATTGGAGGTACGCTAATTTTGTAAGTTTTCTTCTATACGGTAAAAGGTTGTGACGTGCCAATGAGTTAATGAATAAGAGAGCGCTAGAAAGGTTCTCTCTGATTTGAAAATCGTCGCGGTTAATTTCGAAAAGCAATGGCGTACTGGATACTATCCTGACGTCATAACAATAGTCAGGATGAGAAAAGGAACAAGAGGAATAACACTGAAAAATTGCTTGGTGCGAACACATTGTTGTAAACCTATCACGTACTGGATATTAAGCAGCGAACGCACGTTCGCGTCTAGAGGATTTTGCTCTGCGAGACTTACACCCTAGATCCACCACTGTACTATTCCCTCACTTATGTGGTTTTAAAAATACGTAAAATATCGTTTGTCTAAGCCTCGTTTATATCCCGTTTACTAAACTTGTTATCGGCAATGGTCTTTGACTTTTTATGAACCAACAAAACTCTGAAAATTCCACGGTTTTAAAATCTCCTCTCAGTATTTTGATGCATATTCTGATACGAAGTCCGTTCTTAAAAACATAATTTGGCTAATTTACATATTGGTGTATCTAAAATAAAAGCCCAAAGCTTTTAGTGTGTAAAAGATTAAGAAGAGACCTGCTCGATGAAGAAAATGGTTTAGATTGACATCGATTCGCCTTAAGCGCTTGAACCTATGAAGATAAACTGAGACGTTTTTTCATGCTTTCTTTTTGTATGTAATACTTAGACATGTTCCAGGAAATCTTCTTTTTTTTTTATTGAAAAAAAAAGCTGCACTGATTTTTGATTTACGTTTTGATCAAGACACTGCCTCATTATTACCGAAGAAATAAAAAAGGAATTTAATTTCAAATTGGCTGTAATTATATGTAACAAATCACGGCAATGTCCAAGGTAAGAATAGCTGATGGGGCTGAAGGGAATCGCTTTGTTCATATAGTCCCATCCTAAAAGTTTTGGCTCCTGTTAAATTCCCTTTGACGAACTTTTCCAAATTAAACATAAATTTTAAATTTATCAATAATGAGGGTCAAATTAGCGATATTCATACATAATTCGGCTAAATACAGTTATTTCCCCGCCGAGTTAATTCGGTACAAGGAACTTCACCTGCTCTTGTACTAAACATTGCATTAACAAGAAGAAAAAGGGTTCGGTCCAACCCGGTTTGTGCATCAGTTGGACCTCCGAAAAAAGAGCTCCCAGGTAAATTTTGACAATATCTAAAGATTAATGGCGTAATGGCTTAGGCCCGGTATTTTCAAAAGTTTTATTCGGCGATTATCTTAATTATTGGTTTTGGGGCCGGTGCATTAACATATTTTTACCCCGTTTAAGCTTATTCTCGCGATACGGCATGTCTGTCCGCCATTTTCTACCTTTACTTCGTCTCTTTTTCGGAATTAGTAAGCTTTGAAGTGGTACCGAGTTATGCTCAGGGAGTGGCATTACAGTGAGGCTACCTTCAATGGTCCTAAGAATAATTAACCTCAAGTTTATTCTGAGGAGGGTTGGTTAAAAGGGTTTTTTTGTAGCCGCATTGGTATGCGACATGAGTTGATTTGGGATTCGATGGTGACTCAGGCAACTGTCTGTTATTCACGGAAGATTTTACTGTAATGAAAGGGTACCGGATGAACTGAACTTTCGATTTTTTTCTTCCACGACGAAACCAATAATGATCAGTCAGTCACGATTCACTCTACTCCACTTAAGTCATCTTTGATAGTCGAATAGGTATAATTGAATACAAACATGTACTTTCTTTTGATTAATTTTAAAATCCCGGAACAAGAAATTTTCACATACATAGTGTTCAAAACGAACCACCTGAAATATCTGTCGATTGAGAGGAAAATTTAAAATAATAAAAAAAAAACATCTGTTAAGCCATCTAGAGACAAGTTTCATCTGACATCAGACGAAATTGCATCAAACACCCCTTCACTCCCAGCTACCCTCAGTGTGTTATATCAAATGGCACTCCCCGTTGCGTGGCACATCGTGGCGAATGGAATTCACGTTGCTATGTAACCGTACCAAGAAAGCTCAAATTGGTTAACGCAGTCGAGGGTTAGAAGGAAAAATATTTACTAGTGCAAATAGGTTACCGAGATTAAATAATTCATTCTATTAAGGGCTCACAATGTGAATTGTTATCAGCGAGGCAATAATAACGTCTGGGCTGTGAAGGGCTCAATGGAGGATTTTCGGAAAAGTGAATTGGTAGAAGAGGTGCATTAGAACGGACAGGACGATCTCCAGATCTCAGTCCTCTCGATTTTTCCCCGTGGGTTTGTTTAGAAAATAAAGGGTTTAGAGTTTCGCTTGAACGTATTCGTGAATGGAAAGATGGAATTTTTCTGGAATGTAAAAGTATTACTGGACGATCTTCGGCCAACGGTCGGGAAGAATTTGAAAGCAAACTTTATTATTGTCTCGCTAATAACGGTTCACATTATAAACACTTAATATAATCAGTTATTTCGTCACCACAAGCTATTTGTACTAGTAAACATTTTTCTTTCTAACTCCAGAGTTCATTAGTTTTTTTTCGGTACAATTACATGGCAAAGTCAATTCCGCTTGCAATGATACGCCACTCGATGGGGGTGCCATTTCAAATGTTCAAGTGGAGACTGCTGGGAGTGAAGGGTTGACCGACACAATTCTCACTAATGTGAAATTAAACTTCCTCTAGATACCGAAATAGACGCTCTTTTATTGTTTTAAATTTTTGTAACCATCAAGAGGTACATACATCGGGTGGTTCGGTTCGGAATGAACACCCCCAGTATGTGGCTTGATGGAACCCTGCTGGGCTTTATGAGTCGAACTAAATTCTACGTAAGACGCCAATAAATTTCGCGACTAAAAAGAGAAGTGAGTTCCTTATTTTACCTACTACAAGAATTCTGATTTATAAACATTTTTTTGGTGATGGCCCCTTGGTAATCACGCGAGCATCTTAAGCACCGTAAGAATTTTTTCCTGGATTCTAAAGGGCGTCACAGATTTGCCGCCGAAAGGTTGAGAAAGGTTCTTGGTCCGAGCCCTTCGTCAAGGGCGACTTTTAATCTCAATTCCACCGCTCCGGCAAAACACAAAATCGGAGCAGGAACGAGTAATCCGCCTCAAACACGTAGAACGTACGTATTCGTCAATATTAAAGAACTGACCACCATCTACTTGCACTTCACCGAAGAAATTCTACTAAGTGATAATAATAATTTGAAGGAATGTTTATTTCCTCACAGTACAAATTCCAGATATCTTCGGTTTTTTCAACTTAAAAATTATCGCAGTACTTGATTCAAGCCTTGACCTTTTTGGACATATTTATTGTTCCATATAGTTTCTCGACCTCACATACCAAACAGTACATTATTTTCTTTATCCATATACGAGGTGATGGCGAAAAGAAATGCGTCACTAAAGTCGGTATTAAAGAAGGGTGTGTCGCGTCAAAAAAAAAAAAAATAGTGCTATTGACCTTTTATACCAATCTATGTAGACTTATTGCCTAAAGCTGGCTTCAACCTGAACACGGTTTTCTAGTAAGAGCCCCAAAAGCTATTTAGCGGAACGATTTATGATGTGTAACTAAACACTTTGATGTTTTGAATTTTTGTAATACTGTTTAAATCAGTTCTCACACATATATGTAAGCAATTACACGTTAAGGTTGTTTTCGGCTTTTAAACGACCGGTTACGGTACAACCGGCTGGAATTTGATATTAATTAACAGGCAAAACTAAGACAGTCCCTGCACAAATATGTATATCGTGGAATCGACGCATCAGGACGAAATTCAAAAATTCATTGTCGTTAATTTGCCGTTGATTCACCGTCGTTACAGAACCGTTCTTAAACAATATAAATTAATGAATATCAAATTTATCTTTTTTTATCTCTAACTGTACCGCGTGTCCGAATGGAACCGCTTGGTAGTGAAAATATCGGTGATTCGACATTAGTTCGCCGAGTACCACTCCAAATGGCGTAATTGGGCTCTACAAAATGCGGTTCGCCTTAAAGTGGCGTAGATTGCATAACCCAATATAGACGATGGTTTTTACCTACCCACGCTGGTGTACTGGGCAATATTTGAACTCTTACAAACCCAGATATTGTCATGGGTTTCAATGTGAAAGAGACATTAAGAATGGCTATGTATAGCCCGCTCAAGTTAACTTTGCGGGTGAAGTGATAAAGTATTAGATGCGCAGTAAACAGGTAGGCGGGCCGAAGGGTGCGGTACAGTCGGAAAAAAATTTTACGCAATTTAGTGCGCGTGCGGCGATTTAGAGAGCACTTAACTTGAGGAAAAATGGCGGATTCTTAGATCCAAAGTTCAACATAAATTATGGCATGGGCAAGCCAGCAAAGTTCTTGCAAATGCGTTGTATTGTATGAGACGCGAGGCTGAGCAGGATCGAACGCTAGAATCATTTGATGAGGTTCAAGAACGAGTTGCTATGGATACTGGTGTGAGTCTTTGGACGGTTCAGAAGGTTTCCAAGAAATGAGAAGCGTAGAAAATGGAGAATCTTGAGTCACGAAAAGCGAGAACGAAAGAACTCTGAATCGACCCTAGACCCCACGGTTGTGGTACCGGTGTGCTAAGAAAACTCCTTATAAATGTCTACTCATAAGAAAAGAAGTTCCGACGTAGAGCGGTATTTATAAAAGGTTTATAGAAGATTACAATTGTAATCGGGACGTAAAGGTCAAGAAATATTGTACGGGGTCGAGATGGCTAAAAACGAAAAGTAACAGAAAATTATCAATGAAAAAGCCAGACATTCGAACTATGAGATTCGATCATTTGGGAGCTATAACTCAGCATCTCAGCGAACACCGTCCCATTATCCACATGGATGTAACTTATGTACATTTATTCACATGCCCATAGCGAGGCTTGGAGCAACAATTCCAAAAAAAACCTACATAAACTAATTTCTAAAGGGTAACGATTAATTATTGTTAACGCACGATGAGAAAATGGCGTCGGGCCAAATGCACATTTCAAATTTAGGTCCAATCAGAAATTGGGAGATTATCATAACCACATGAATTGTAACAATTACACAAAATGGCTGGAAGCAAAGCTCATCTCTAATCGGCCTCCAAAGAGCCCCCTTGTTATCGATAATGCTCCGTACCATAATGTTCAATCTAATGAAGTACCAACTATGATTTCAAGGAAGGTCAAAATGGTTACAAAAGAAATATATTAATTGTAATGACAAAATGAGGAAAATTGAAGCGAGTAATGTGATTAAAATCTCGTTACAAAATTGATTAACTTTTGATAGAAAAAGGACATACAGTATTAAGGTTGCCCCCGTACCATCCAGATCTTAATTTGATAGAGCGGGCGGCAATGAAACAATATTTTTGGGAAATATATGTGAACCTGAGTTTGGAACAAGTTCAGAAATATTGTAATCAGTTGTTGGAAAACTTAACAATTAATGAGAAGAAATCGCGTTGTGAAAATTAGAAAGATTTTACATAGATGTCGCACCACGTCTGGATATTGTCGTAGAACAATGAATTATACAGGTTTAGGAGAAAATAGAGATGGTGATAATGATTATAGTGATGAAAATGACAGCAGCGAGTCTGAAAATAGATTAGATAACGATGAATTGTAATAAATTATGTTAAATAGAAGTTTTGTAATGTTTTTTATATGTAGAATTCTAATGTGCTTTTGTAGAAGGTAATATTTTTAAACAGAAATTTTATAAATAAATAAATATTAAATAGATGCCTGAACAGTACCTGAGTTATGTAACTATCTGCGTTATTCTGTGGTCATCTTCATCTCATCTTATCTAATACGTCATCCTTTGCAGAAACGCCTGGCGCCATGGACTTGTCGAGCCCATTAAGGCCCAGCGAGAAGGGACAAAATAAAACCGCCCTTACTTTTCACTTTTTATCATGGATTGTACGTCGTTACATTGTGTACTGAAGGTATGAACATTCGATCGGGGAATTCGTTTCATTGCAAGGAGTTGCAGGGATTGTGCAAGAAAAAAGTTCTTAAGGGAGAACGTGAAGATGGCATGCTTGTAGCAACTTGTGGCGCACCATAGAGAATTGAGAAATCTCATATTATAACAACCAGGCAAGAATAGAGCCCGTGAAAGAAAAATATCTTCCGAGAGTCGTAACGATAGCGCTAAGACAATCTCTGTAGGGGTAGCACTCAAATCGGCCAAGAAGCAACAGTATCACATAGTTCTGAAAGGGGTCAGCAGGCAAATGATTTCTCACGATTTCGATTTTCATGGGAAATGTTGTTAGAAGATATTTCAAATTTCACTGTATCGTAAAATTAGTTTCTATCATTATATGAGTTCATGTGTTTGTCCACGGTCGAGCAGCTTTGGAATATGGGCAGCCCAAAGCGCAATTCAATAGAAAACAAAAGCTCCGCAGATACCAATAACTCATTTAGATCTGGCCAAAGATACACCGTTTCATTCTGTTATATAAAATGTTCGGAATGTACCTATCTGGGAAAGTTGCGAGTCCTTAAGGCCATTTTATAGAGAGCCCAAAGAAAACAAAGCGAAGTTATTGGTGATATTAAATCAAAAGAACTGGAAATTTAAAGAAAATTTAGTGCCAAAAGCGCGAAAGTACCCACCTGTCAGATGTTGGACTAATGGGAAAAGCAATAAAATGTATGCACATATTAATTTTATTATGTGTTAAAATACCGAATAGAGAACGTTGGCATCGGGCACTTCAATGTCCTAATGAAAATTTAACGTTAACAAGGCTTTTGATTTTAAGACTTGGGGCTGTTGCAATCTCGATTTACAAGCACAAAACGCCGCTTTTTTAATTGCCAATAACTGTCGACAATAAAATAATTTGTGGTCTTTTATACCAGGGCCCGTTAATATTGAGGTTGTCCATATTCGTACATAATAGGCAGTTTCTAAAATTTAAAATGTAAAAATTCCGCACAAAGATTATGCAACGGCTACAAACAAACGAGAACCCGAACATAAAAGCTACTTACGGAGATTAGCACAAAAAAGTCATTAAAAATCCGAGAGAGCCTAGTGTTTGCCTTTGTCTAATGGATGAAATCACGTTTGTTGCTAAATCCCTAAGAGTGTTAATGGCTCGAAGGTAGACGCCATCGGACGTCAAAGGTAACAAGAGCCTTTGAGAAATCTGGTAAGTAAGAGATCGTCAGTAGGATGTCTTGAAATACATGCAGCTGTATCAGAAAAAAAAAATCAAAAATACTTTCATATCAGCATTAGAATAAATCTGGTATTCCAAGGTCAGAACGTGTCAGACCAATCAAGCCGGGAAAGCTATAACGCTCGATGTACGTCTCAGGAGAGCAATTATTGTATAAACAAATTGTACCAGATAATATATATTGAGACCGTGGAGGTTCTGGAACCTTGAAACATTTTCATTTCGAAGCCCTTTCGGAAATCAGAAAATCGCCATTGAAGTTAGTCGATATCTCGGCAATTGAAGCCCGTCAGGAACGGGCTGGTAGATCCAATTGGAGCTGTTAATGTACTTTTAGTGTTATGGCTCTTCAAGTTCCCGAGAAGATCAACGTTCAATGTTGGGAAAATAGTTAAAATTGCCCCCTCCCCGCCACTTTGAACATTTTCGGCAAAAGCTTCGGAGCTTTTGAGGTGAGGTGTGCCGGGCGAAACACGTCGTCAAGGAGATATTTCAGGGGTCGATGGTGCCCCGCTAGTTGTCAAGAAAATGCTTTTACACCCGTGGGCCGAAACGCACCATCTCCGATATAAAGGGTGGCAAAGTGTCAAATTTTTTCCTATACTTTGCAGCTTTCTGAACCGATGTCTTGAGTGAAATTTTCGGATATGCGAAACGTCAAACAAAATGGCTGAAACTTGGCGGTGGAGTCTCAGATTAGAGACCGGGTTGTGTAAACTGGATTTTCTCAATTTGCTCAAAAACGGTGATGGATACCACAATACCGTAAAAAAAAACACAAAAAAACAAAAAGCTAAATAACTAAAAAGGGAAGTTTAATTTGGAATCAGAGTTCTTACGGGGTGTTTCAAAAAATCGATACAAAACATTAAATAGTAAACGACACCAAAAACGTGGCACCCTGTGGATAGCAATAGACGATTTTGACATGTTCTGTAGAGGATCACAAAGGGAATTGGCGAACGAAATTTCCCAAAACTTGCTTCAAGACATACGCGAGAAAGCGCAAAATACGGGGAAAAATGTGAACATTTGCCACCCTGTGTATAAAAACAGTGCATTTTCGACTGTGGATCTATTAGGTTTTTTTATTATTATTTCGCAGAGTATTATCGCCCCCCGAACTATCTTCACGGCGATTATTGCCCCCTCTATTGCCTTAACCGATACACGTGGATCCTATATCGACTTTGGATAGAACCGTTCCGCCTTTCCGAACGTTAAAAATGCAATTTGAAGAACCCTCCTCTCATTAATGTGATTAGTATTCTTAATTCATTTACTATTTGGGTTCCCAAAACGTCGACACTTAAGGCTTGAGGGATTATTTCTCTTTAATTAGGCACCCATGAAAAATTGGAATCGTTAAAGTCCGGCACTGTTTTAATTTGAATGGAGCTTTGGAGTAGTTGTCGTCGATCTTTAGAGTCGGAATTAAACCGAATACGTCGCTCTGCGTTTCTCGATCTGGCGTAGTGAACTTCCACGATTTCAGCAACAACTTAAACGAAACCATCGGAAATTTGCACTGCAAGATGAAATCCAGAAAGAAGGAATGAAATCGAACACTGTAACTGGCCTGATTTTTTTGTGGTTAATAATCTTCCGTTACGCATTTCATTTCGATCAAAAAATCGTATACATCAGAATGATGCTGCACATGAGGAAAGAGACGAGTTAACATTGTATCTGTCCTCAACTTTGGTCATTACTTGTGTATTGCTTTCAATATTCGCGATTATTGCAACCGAATTGATTTTAAAGAGCTATAAACCTCGAGAATTTTCATTGAATTTATTTTATCTGGAACGATTGAATCGAAATTTGATGTTTCTTACAAACAAGTCGAAGAGTGAAGATGCAACGCGAGCACCTTGTGGAACCTCATCCTGGTCTGCCCGAGCTAATTACTTCTTCTTATTTGGGCACAGGCGACATTCTAAAGAACCAGAATTAAGCTTGGAGTGGAACGATAAATTCATTGTTGTTGATCTTGCTTTTACAAATCTTTACCCATTGATGAGCTTCATCAAAATGGGCGCTCGGTGCCTGCGTGATCTAAGGAAGGATACTGGCACTTTTTAAACTCTAAGCTCTGATCTCGAGGACCTAACTTGCCTGCAGCCGTGGAAGGTAATCAACCAGGACTGGGTGCTATTTTCGGATGATCATTAAGTGTCCCATTTTTTCAGCAGGTAATTACCGCCTGAAATCTATGCTTGATACGCTTTTACATTCGCACAGTGGAAAAATTTTAGGGATTGTGAACAGAGTTTCTACTTTCATATAAAAAAATGTCTGTAGCTTTCTCTTCAAATACAGTTACGCTTTTTTTTAAAGCTCCGAACCTTTATTCGTGACTTTCGCATTTTAATCTGCGATTATTGCGCCATGTCCCATATTTTACTTTGTCTAAAATCTCCAACATTCTATAGCAAAAACTCGCAGGTACCTCGAGCTAGGTTCCTAATACAATAATCGCAGCTTAAAATCCGAAACCCACGAACCGAGCTTTAATTTAAAAAAATAATAATGATCGTTTGAGGAGAAAGTCCCCGACACTCTGTGCCGGTACACCTGCGGGATTTCCCCGTGGAATGCCGAGGATCTTGGACGTTGTAAAGAATGGGCGGCATCATATACTAGAGCAGCAGCGCTTCAATTTCTGGAATGAAGTCGAGTTTGGAAACAAGTCGCAATTATCTGAAGAAGCTATAATTAAGTAGCTTATTTTGCTATTGGGCTCGCCAGAATGAAGATTCTTTGCCTTCTTGAAGACTGCTTCGCTCTTATTTTCGATGTTGGCATATTTTACTTCTTATTTTAATACAACTAAATCCCATAAAATACCTATTCACTGTAAAATTACAAGAGTTAACGAGCAAGAAGACGTTTTACTATTTGAATCGATGCCGACAATAATGAACAGGGAACGAAATTTATCTCTGGCCATTGAGATTTAGCTCTGCTGACTGATTGGGAGCCAAATGGAGCAGCTCTCGCGCTCACCCCCACGTCGCCAGGAGTGACATGATGCAAAGGGGCGTTCGACGTGTTGAAATTTATTTTTATGAGTTGATTAATCGGTTGGAGGGAGGCCGATTCGGGCCTAAAATATCGCGATAAAAGCGCAATAAGATATTACTTCATTAAAGAATTTATTAACTATAATTTTTCAATCTGTTATTTTCGAGTCGATCATCGCCAGTGCCAATTGACGATGGTAGCAGACCTGCCTGATAAATAATTCACGGATACATGGAGAGACGTGCTGGGAAGAAATTTGATAACTTACTTGAAAAGCTGCGTCTTCGCATTATGCGACTTTCATTATGATGTTTCAGGTGTAATTGATTTTTTCGAGATAGTTAATAACCGCTTGAAAATAAAATCACAATCGTCAAACATCCTGCATAGGCACAGGCCCGAGGTATTTTACTATACGCAAAGGCGTCCTGGCGGATGAACGATAAATACCGCGTATGGCCTGCATGAAGGCAAATTCCAATTTCTTTTAAATTGAAACTTCACTTGCGCCCCTCCGCATTTTACACAGATCCAACTTCTGCTCGAGCTGCACCGCAGTGTCCCTTATTGACCCATCGAATTTGATTCGCTCCAATGGGCACCTTTCAATTTGAAAATAATAAGTTTGCGGGGGTAGCTGCGAGGGGGTGAAAAATTTGAACATGAAAAATAACGCATTAACCGCCTCTATAAAAATAAAATTATCAGCACCTTTAACTAACGTCAGGTTTATGGAAGTTACAAACGCGCTGAAATAGTTTTTACGAGCGCTGCATGTGGCGACTGCTCTAAATCTATATCTGATTATCAATAATCTGATTCGCCTCCGGATTTCATAAAGGATTCTTCAAAATTCCAGGAATTAGAAGCATAACTTGAGACTTCGAACCCTCAAGAATGCGATGCCGCAGCTTCTTTTCAAATTTTGAATTCGTAGGGCTGCAAGTTTTACTCGCTGCGTTTTCGGCCTGCGATTACCGAATTAGGTAACTGAAGAGACGTTGAAGAGGCACAGGTCTTGCCGATCAAGCAAAGTGGCTCTCTTTTTTGGTATAGAACCGACATCGTGGTCTTCAGGCGAGTTCCCTGCCCGCCACGCATCTGAAGCGGAACCGGAAAGTACAGGTGGGGAAAAGGGAAAATGCCTGAGCGAGACAGATCCAAAGAAAACTGCTGTAGTAACAGCACTTTCCTCCTGCATTTCCACCAGTGACATCGGATAATCGCAGCTGTTGGCGCGAACGGACGCGAATGCACTCCCAGTGCCTTCCATTTACTTGCTGGTGGTTTGTTGGCGAGTAGGTGACCACTCGTCCCATCGGACCGCAAGTTTAAATCGCCGTTTGATCTTTCACATGATTGAAAACGATAATCTGACTATCCATCGGGAGACTTTTTGACTCGCGCATCTTTGTCTCCGAGTTGTTCGGCGCTCACCTCCGCAGCAAAAGCAACGTCTTCGGCAGTGTATTCTCTCAAGGTCCACCAGCAACAAAACGCGGTATAAAAAATTACCGAAATGGTACCAAAATAAATGAGCTTCATTTTAAATCGCAGCATGAGACCAGGATAGACGTTTTGGTCTAATGTCGAGCAGCGGGAGGTCGGCGGATTCAAGCTGGCATCAAAAATTCAAAGTCGCTTTCCTATGTTTGAACCTCTAAATGTATGACGTCGGCCATCAAAGACCCGACGAATTACAGGACCGTTTGTTAGATCTTTTCGTGTAACGGTTTCCTCCGTACATGGGAAAAATTTGTTTGTTTTTGTGTCTGCCCTCATCGAAGCCCTAATAACAGTCTGAAGGATTTCGCACAGACGAGAACGGCAGAAAATCGACCTCAGAGGTTAAAGCAATTGCAGTCGGGCCTGCAGGCCTTTCCTTAGCTATCTAATAATAATTATTCAAGCCGGCCATATTTTAATGGAGACCGTTACTCGTTCGTATCCATAAGCGTTCAACTTTCAATAAAATAATAAAGTTACGTCGATGCGTTTGGGAGATACGGGTGTGACTGTGACTGTGATTGCCTGCATGTGCTAGGTGCAGAAATTTACAGGTGCAGCTTGAAATATAATGGTGTATGAACCTTCTGGGTGGGTTCACTGGGAATGCGCACCCAGATCTCTTCCTGCTTAATCCCTAATTAAAACCGGGCAACATATTTTTCAACTTGCATTTCTGCTTCTCCTGATTAAACATGCCCCAATGCAATTAATCAAATTTATTGCTGTTTAACATGCAGGCTCAGGCCAATTTGTCTGTTCGTTTTGATGTATCTTCCACATTCCTATATTTGCTTCCACATTTTTATTGCTTATTTTTGGACAGTGGCGCGTCCGACGTCTCTTCAAAGGAAAGGTCTGGGAACTGTAGGTTTACACGTCGCCGATGACTGACTAATTTCCGTCCCAGACGTTGTTTCGCTTCATTTAAAATGAAGTTTCGTTAAACTGCGAAATAAAAGTACAAACAATTCGGTAAAGATTAAAACAATCGTTGTTTGTTTTGCACTGACCGTATTTGCATGGGCCCAATATTGATTTTCCGTCTTCAAGACAATGGCCGAAACTAAACAGAGACACCATTTTTTTGGTGTTTTTTCCCTTACTGCCTTTTCGAGTGAATGAATGAGCGATCGACCAGGGGAAAATCCACATAAAAAGTCCTTTTCGCCTCCTCACCGTATCTTGTCAGTTTGGGACATTTGAAAAGGGAAAGTTAACTGACGCGATTCACCGATAAAATCGGATTCGCCTCTTAAAACATGTGACAAAGGTGACAAGACCAGTCCGTAGATGCGTAATCCTTTTAGTTCGGCCCGTTCTTGACAAATGGAGGTTTTACAAGCCGGTCGGATAACTCTTCGGTGCACGCCACTGGCTTCGAAAGGGTCACACAACCATTTTTTAAATATGATAAACGTTGCTGGCCGGGTCGTTCAGCAATTTATCGCAATTATTTTAATAATGCGTTTTAAGAGTGAATAAATTCAAAGTTTTGGGAAGTGAAACTGCCGCTTATCGGCACAAGTACTGCGTGTCGGAAACCTAAAATAGTGCGTGATTAATAAGAATTTCAAAGCTCTCGGTTCTCCGAACGGAAGAGATCGGGAAATCCGTAAACTGTGTCCAAAGCTCAATGGCGCCGTTCTTCGGGAACGATTCTCCATGGCAATTGAACCTTTGAGGCAACTGATTCTGGCTTGGACCGAGCATCTACAGGATGCTACATTTGCCGGAATCCGTGGTCTCCCTTCCGAGCGCTTGTCCAGAAAGCAGATAAAAAATGGCGCCCGTAATTCAGGCCCATTTTGCAATAATGACTCAGGACTTGTAATGCACTGCACCGCAAAATTACCGCATATTCTAAATTTTTACGCATACCGATGTAGTACGACCGTGATTTTCAACAGATCTAACTTAACGGAATCAACAAGAGGTATAGTTAAATGAGTACACGGTGTACCAAAAAATTACATAATTTTTATTCCTTAATTTGTACGAACGAACGAATATTCCATTGCGTGTATTAGTGTTGGTCTGCCTACTGCTTCGCCCCTCCTTGGCGTAGTTGAAACCAAGTTTCTAACGTCATCTTGATTAATGTGATCCCACATTTCCGTGATCTTCAATGATAGCTCATTCAAATCCATCATGGGAATCCGTCAGGTTCTAACTTGCCGTCCCATGTTGCCCCATAAGTGTTCGAGGGGGTTCAGATCGGGGCTTCTTGCTGGCCAAGGCAACGTTTGAATTTTCACATTTTCGAGGTAATTTTGCACTGCTCGTGCCACGTGTGGACGTGCATTATCGTGCATCGATAAATGCGGTATATGGCACTGCATTGGGTTCTAAAATGCCTGTTAGGTATCGGTGGGCCGTCAAAGCACTGTTCTGAAACACAACTAACTTCGTGCGACCTTTCAAACTAATGCCTCCTAAATCATAATAGATCCACCTCCCTAGCCCACAGTTCTGACTATGTTAGACTGGGCGTGTCGCTCTCCAAGACGTCGGTACACTCTCCTACGACGATCATCACTAAAAACACAAAACCGAGACATCCGTAAAAGGTACGTTGCCCCATTGACGACCTCCCCAATCTTGGTGTTCTCGACCAAATTTAAGACGCTTTCTTCGACGGTCTACGGTCAATAGGAGACATCTCGCAGCCCTATAGGGAGTAATATTGCTTTCTGCGAACCTTCTTCGCCCTGTACCTTGACTGATACGAAAGTCATATCGACGAGAAAACTTCTGTCGCAGCGCAGCACTTCTAGTGAATCGACTTCGTAAAACTTGCAAAAATCGATCTCGATTATTTCTTGTCAACCATTGTCGTCCTCATCCAGGTCTTCTGTGATTCGTGCCAGTCCCCCGGTACCGTGCGAGTTCTCTGCAGACCATAGATTGTGCCACTCCCAATCGTAGGGCGATTTGAAGTTACTTCCGCAAATGCCACAGCAGCTGCACGTTCTTCCACCGAAAGATTTCTCCTTTCACGGATATTTTGGGCAATTTTCTTCGGGAATAAAATTTTATATTCGCAGAACGCACTAAGAACGTACTCCAACCGAACTTAAACGAGGTACACGACCTTCAAGCGAAAATTGCCGAAAGAGCAATTTTGAGTATTTTGCAAGCAACAATATCTCATAAATAAATATGTAAAAAATTAGGAAAAAGTTTTGAGAGTGAGAAAGAAGTAGGTTCAAACCACTTTGGGCGAATTATAAGTATTTTCGAAAGTGGATTTTTCAATTTTCAAAATTACGCGTTCATTTTGCGATGCAGTGTATGGTAACTCGGGACAACGGTTCAAGCCTGTTCGATACAAAACGTGGGCTAAGCACGGCACTCCATCAAAGGGATCACGGGAGAAGGAGTCCTCGGCCCTCCCAAAGGTTCTGTGTTTTTGTCGGATGCAGAAGAGCCTGTTTTCAGGCTTTACCTGCCGTGGCCCGCCACTTGGGGGTGTGCGTGAAAAGATTGATGAGGGATGGCTACTTGAGGCGCTCTGTGCTTCCTAGTGCTGCGTTCTCAGATATTCTGAACTAAAATCCTGTGATGGAGGCATTCCTGCGGAGGAAGTCTGATTCCTAAAGGTTGCCCTTGAGTTAGTTTCGTTCGACCAAGACGTTAGCATTCAGACGCCTGATTCGAGACCATTATCAGTTAGAGGCAATATTGTCCTTCGAGTTACAGCACCAAACAAAGAGTTTCTATATATATATGTCGGAGATTTATTAGCTTTTAAGTTTAGAAATGTAAAATTTGAGTTAGCAATAAGATTGAGGAGCAGGCTGACAGGTTTATCGTGAGGATAAAGTACTGTTGAACGAGGTCACTATTACCGACGCAATTAAGGGCCATATGTGGAATTTTGGTCCGTGGGAAAACCACGATGAACAGGTACCATTCCCTTGAGCCGAGAGGACCGCGGGGAATGGGAAAAGTGCGGAAGGCAGTACTTAGAAAAAAGGGCAGCGGTCCGGTAGTAGTGAATTCGTCAGCCTTTGCCTTACTATTATTTAATATAATAAAACATTAAAATTATTGATGATGGAGAAAATTCCTAACGTTATCCCGACATATATATATATATATTGTTGGTATTAATACTGATCAAAACTGTTTGAAAAGGAGGGACCCACCATTAACCCGAGCTTGGGCATTGGCCCTTTTCTACGGGAGAGTAAAACGTGTTGAGAACTTTAGCTTTGACGTAGCATGTCTGAACTATCGCTCCCGGTAAAACATGTTCATATTCAAACTGATTTTTGCCTTCCAATCAAACAAATGAACTCAATTTGCTTGACTCCATTTACGACTGTTAACCTTGTCGTTGCAGTCTAACAAGAACTAGGGATTAAGTACTCATTTCGCATGGATTTATGACATGATTCTTGTCACCTATTCCTGTAATTGCATTTATAATAAACCGAATCCAAACATGTCGGCAAAAAAGCAGCTTATTATATTTCCTCTAGGTATTTAATTAAAGCTGCGGGCAAAACGTCCTTGATACATACAACATAATAGGTTAGTTTGTGTGTACGGCCGATGCGTATGAAATTTTGCGGTAAATTAAAATTATATATTATTACAAATGAGTATTTAATGTGGGCTGTCATTACAAATCCGAATACTGTAATTTGAGGCCAAAACTCTGTTAATTATCGTGAGGCACGTCGAAAGGAAAACCAACACTAAGCTTTAGCTCGATCGTTTAACGCCAAAAATTATTTGGACCAATTAAAAATATTCGAATTTTAATCATCTACCTAGGCGTGCCAGATGCTTTGAATTCTCCGCATATTTCACATGATGGATACGATATGTGGTACCACCTAAAAGTTTTTTTCCCCCGGCACAAACGTACGTTTGTGCAACGTACGTTTCGTTTTCCGCACACATTCAGACTTTACTTTTTGTCCGTTGCAGCTAATGCAATTGGCTTAATTAAAGTGGGTAAGAGAGTTGGTTTATGTGGAAACACTCCTTAACACTAAAGCAATATGATCCGTGTTGGCGAAACCATCTAGTTAAATCCCACGTATGTGTTTATCGCTGGTGCCACCGATACTGTGCCGAGTTATAAATCTTTTGAGGAAAAAACCTATTTCAATATGTTAATATTTTGCATAACCTTCAACGGAGCTATGGTATTTATTAATAATAAATTTATGGTTTCGGATGTTTTTCTTCGTGTTTCGGTGAACGGGAAAGTACGAGAGAAGGTACTTTTGGACTGACAAAGTGACCGGGGTTCGCGCTTGGTCATTAATAGCAAGTCATTCCTTTACCCATCACTCATCATACTTGAATGCATTCCACTTTTCCGTGCTATGTCAACAATTCTAATATTTTCGACGAACGCTAATTGAAATCGCCATAATAGGACATTCGAAAAAATGTATCCGCGACTCGCTTTACATAACCGTTTTACTGTTCTCGAGATACCCAATTGCAGCGAAAGCTTCGTAAATCATCGACATACCATTTATATTGTTGATTTAAGACCGTAACGTTAGTAGTGGACGCTTCTAGATTTTCAACATTCACTAAATGTTTGAGCAATGCCGATTGAAACGTTCCTGTTATAACCCGCGAGTTAAAGTGAAGCAGTAGTTTCCTTTACGGTTCAATCTGGGTTAACGTACTATTGTACGTAGGAGCTCCGAACCACCGTTCGAAACGACCAATCAGGACCGTATTGAACCTAGAAACTTTGACAAATTTACAGATCAGAGATATTGCGAAGCCATTCCGAAGTCGACCATTTTGGTCGGTCATCTGAAAAACGGTCGCTATGGCCAATTAAAAATGTAAATTAAATTCCCGGGCGAAGTATCGATAATTAGTGAGTATTGTGTGCTAATCATCGAAAACATCAATTAAAATTCTGCTGAGGTCCAGTTTTTGCTGCTGGCCCTCTATGTCCACCGCGCCGACCGCTGGGTATAATGCACCCCAAAACTATTCATGCTTTTGTGAAGGGGGAGATGCGATTGGTCCAGTGAATTCCGGCAAGGTATAGAATGGCATTTGTCGCATGCAGGCCGTGTCTCATTGGGGAAGTTGGGCATAGATATTTTTCACAGAAGCCATATTTGCGTCCAGGGGGGGGGGGACGTCATCTGCATGTGGAAAATTGAGAGTTTAACGTGCTTCGGTTTTGCGGAAAAAACCTGACATCGCGCAAATGTTTGCGGTACGGCTTCCGGTCAACCGGAAACTGATGCAGTTTTTTCGATAATTTTTTTTTTTTTCCGAAAATAAACATAAATTTCGTTGTACGATAGAGTATCGATTCTCAACTGTTTTTCGTTTATTTTGATTTTTACGACTTTTTCGACATTCGAAAAAACCTTACTAAAACTCAGTTGCTGACAAAGCCGTTCGACGCAAATCGATGAACTGATTTTTTTTTTAAGTACTGGAAAATTAACACATTTTTACGAAAAATTAAGGCGTTTGAAAAATCTGTGAAAAAAACTAATGAAATTTAAAATTTATTATAAATTCCAAAATTTCACTTCTTCAAATGCCACCCTACGACTATTTCCGCACAGGGGAGATTTTTTTCAAGATTACCTCCACGCGACATTATTATTCTTCAGTTCATTGGGAGGTTTTTAGGTTTCAGATTTCCATTCAGATCTTCAATTGACTCTCGTTCATCAATAAGCGAGCGCCTGTCTCAGCAATATCTTAATAGGAATACTTTGGCTCCAACATCTCTTTGAATAAAAAAAGTTGCAAAGCGATGTATACGGGGTGGTCCAGAAGTTTGTGGATTGATGATAATGGAAAGACTAGACAAACGTTGATTTTACTTCTAAGAAGATCTGTTACACACTAAAGGCCGCTTGTTCAGTTGTGAAATGAATTTGCCTATGTAAAGCCCCACTCTCGTATATCAAATTACGTGGATGTCCACTCTACGAGGGTCTGACTCAGCCGAATTTGTATCCTAAAGTAGTAATAAACTAAAGGAAAGCACCATAATGTTGATTTTTGGACGTGGTCGATATTATTGCGCACTCGGTTCCATATGAAATGCATCACCCAGTAATAATAATTACGACTTGTCATTTTGGCAACATAACGCCTCATTACAGAGTCATATCCAATGAACCAAGTTTCAGTTAAAAAGAATTATTAATCATAAAGTTAACAATGGATGACATCCCTATTACACTAATGCAAGTATGTACTTTTTGCAGCACATGATCGACATCCTCCTCGGATATTTCATTTCATTCCGCCTCAAGGTGGTGTCGTAGGTCATTGAAATCGTTGGGAGGCCTCGGTAAATTTCGAAGACGGCGACTCATCATGTCCCAAAGATGCTCGATAGGTGATAGGTCTGGTGACCGTGCAGGCCAAGACACCATTTCCAATTGTGCTTGTTCCAGGTACCTTCGAGTAACGTTCGCAGTATGCGGCCTTGCATTATCCTTCATGCGGCCTATCATTATCGATGACAAAAAAGCCATTGGCGTTCTTTCTTCTTTTTTTTTTTATTGAAACTCTGACCATTTAATGGTCTGTTGTGAAGCATTATTTTGCTAAAATTACGAGACTTTTTTGAAGTACATTCTTGGATTCAGTGGTTGTTCCTAAAAAAAGTGCACTTCACATGGTAAAAAAATCTTCTCAATGGTATGCAAAAAATCCCACCAATTCAACTCTCCGATCTGGGAACGTGGAACCAAAATCGATTTAACGTTCTCATTTTCAATCAGCCTCATTGTTCATTTAAAGCGCTATACGCTGTAAGTTGGGTGTCATTCGATCTCGAGTTTCTCTTTCGCAAAATATGCCTTTGTACGATTAATTGACAGATCGTTTCACAACAATGGCGGTTTTGTTTTTTCTTCGGGTCGCCGGTAAGTTTATGCACCCGGCATGTCTGGTTCTCATACCAGCTGTGTGCGAGGAGTGAAAGTTTACTAATGTGGGTGTAGATCTGGTTTCGTGCTCCCAGCATATATGCAGGAACAAAAATGTATCCGCGAAACATGCAGGATCAAATACTGCCCAAAGAGTTGACTCTTTCAAAAGTCGTTTATGGTGGTTTATTTTTGAGAAACAAACAAGCACACCCTTTGGTTCGATGGTCGACCGTACCACTGTCCGAACGTATAAAGCACGCAGAACGAGTTGCATTGTGTCTGTTTGTGCCCACGTTCTATTAAGTTTTTCTGCCTGTGCCCATAAATAAACCTTTTCGTATAAATCTCAATTATGTGTCTTTCTCAGATGGAATATTTGCATTGAGAAATGAGGATTTCAATTAGAGGGCTGCAGTGGGCAAAGTACCGTAACATTCTGATGTTCTCGATTTAGCCAACGCTGAGTTTTGTTGTATTCTAGCTGTGCAGCCTGAAGCTTGTTTCACAAATAAATGGGAAAAACTTCCGTTGCAAAACTCCTATAGAGAAGGCGTAGCAAGGAGGACGGAGCAATTGACAATAAGACACCACTCCTTATTCTTAAGATGCATGCGATATTGTCCCGCTGCAGTAAATTATACAGATAGGCATTTGGAGGAACAGTTCTTCAGTGTAACTACAACTTGAACGTATATTCATTTTCACCTAAGAGGCTGTCTCGGATATAAAGACTTATAAGTGTCATTATCTTCCTCGACCATAACGAGGGCCTCTAAAGCGCTCGCACATTAACAGGAAAAAGTTCGCCATTGCCGCATTAATAATTAATCAAACCTTCATTATCAATTCGCGAGACTCAAAAATTAATCATAAAGACAAGCTTTCCAAAAGAGGCAAAAGAATGACAAATTTACGGATCCTGCTATCGTGCAAACTCGTTTTACTTTATCAACCCAGCGAGCACCATCTATTAGTCTTCAGCCAGGCACATTCCTGATACGAGTAGATACACTCCCTCAGTTCTTTGCCACCGACAAGTGTCTGCTACATTAACTCAAAAGATCGAATCATACATTCATAATCATTGTGTAATTGAGAAAAGTGACCACCCACATCCAAGTTTTACCTGAACGTGTGAGGCTGGAAGATGAGGGTAGACTAATTCCGGTGCTTACGCAGGTGTTCCAATGGTATAAATGAGCATTTGGCGTTAGCTATTGGGAGGAAAAATCGGAGCTACTCAACAAACTCGGCGAGTTTCCCTCTCGATGGACCAATTGGGAGGGGGCTGACCCATCGATATCCCCTAGATGAAGTTTACAGGGAAGAACGGACGGTTTCGGCCTCTCCTAGAGCCTTCAGAGTTGGTGGACTCCCACAAGCAGGCATCATTTGAGGGTTCGCCCCCCAAGGGGAGCTACATTTTCGGTCACGAGCGCGCTGGGTTTCACGGTTTAGTAGTTATCTCCTCCTTCGCAACTTAGGCGTCTCCCTCCTCCTCTTCCTCACTTTAGACCCCTAGAGTGGCTGCCCTAATAAATGTAGTTACAGAACGTTACATTACCGGAGTTCACTACTTGGAGAACTGCATCGAAAAATTACGTAGGAGAGGCTGGTTGAGGCGCACTTCAACCTCAGAGCTTTATTCAGAGGGTTAATCGGAAATGGCGAAATCGAGTGTTTATATTTTTTCTCTTTCGTAGTAACCGTGATTCCCTACATAAATATGGAGGTTTGCCCACCCTGTAGCGGTACGGCGATCGAGCAGCCGGACTAATAACAATAAAGTACCTGTAGGAACAAGACAACTCACGCTTCCCTAAAAAATATGAAACCATCTCGCTGGCTCGAACAAAAGTATATTACACCACTAAGTGATAACTTTACAACATATTAAGCAGACTGCACGCAAAGACCGCGCTTAAGTAGCCAGCTTCACGCCATTTTCTTATTTTCAAAATGGCGGAGACGCGGTCAGGGTTCCGCCGTTTTACGAGCCCCACCTGTTGTGAGGTTCCGTGTCCCGGCGACATTGGCCCGATTGTTTCAATATTGTATTTTTGACGTTTTCAATCGGATGGTATTGAGTTAATTGCCCAGCACCATATTAGAAATGGTGCATGTTTGAAAACGGATCCGATATTCACCTGGTTCGTTACATGCACAGCAGAGAAAAGTTCAATTTATGTGGCGAAACACCTTAAACATTAGATTTTAGATATACACAGTGATTCGGATTTCGTCAAAAATTCATAGATATGTGCTCGTTCCGATTTGTCTTGAAATACTAGGACAGGCACGTGAGAACCATTTTGCCATAACTTGAGCCGTTCAGACGTTGCCAAAAAAGATGCCGTATTTCACACTGCTGAAAGCAACTAATGTAAAAAGCGCAACTTTCTGCAATCAAATGCGTGCGGAAAGTAAACTTTTCGCACTCATTTAAGTATGAACAATAAGCAGATCTCATCAGAAAAGTCAGTCTTCGCTCCCTCCAGTTCCCTGTTGTACCTTTGGAACTTCAGTGCTTTCCACCTTAGTGGGGCGGCGCAAGAGGCCATACTGGACTGAGCTGACCAGGACTCTACGTTTCAAATATTTCAGACTTCCCGGTTTAAAATAGCTGCTTCCTCACGGATTGTTTATCAGGGCCTTTGTTGTTATTTCCATCAAATGAACTGCTATTCGCACGTCCTCGTCAATTTATACTATGCGACAACGAAAACACCAAACAAATATGAATAGTTGTATTGTTTGCGATCCCCTTTAAGAAAAAAATTATATAATTTTATTCTCAGCTATTTCAGTCGCTTTGTTGTTACTATATGGTTCAAGTGGTTCTAAAATATGGTGGCAAACGCTTAGAGTTCGAAGACGACCAAAATATCATCAACTGAAGGATTTTGAAAGGAATTCTACAATCGGACGACACGAAGCCGAATTTTTGCAAAATCGATAAACAAGTTCGAACAAATTGTTGGAGAAGCTGGTCCGGTATTGGTAAACGACGGCACGGAAGAGGCTCTGGGCGACCTAGAGGGACGACAGAGCGAAAAGAATGGAGAACGAGACTGCTTGCCCTTGGGGGTCGATGCAGTACATCCAAATCGCTACGAAACATTTTTTTTGGGATAAATGAGCCATTGAATCACAATGCGTTCCTCATACCTCCATATTCGTTCAGTCAATCTCCAAATGAACCCTCATCGTGCCCTTAGATTGAAATAGTGTAATGCGCAAGCATGTTGGAATGGAAAATGGAATCGTGTTATGTTTTCTCACCAATCTAAATTGTGCCTGTGGGCCCATGATGGTCGCAGACGAGTCGGGCGTCGAAGAAGGGAAACGCGGCTTCAATAGTTCGCCGTGAAACGTGAAACAGCCCTTATCAGAAAATAAATGGTTTGGGGTAAAATCAACCTAGTCTCTAGTATTTCTCCAAAGCTACTTAAATGGTCACATGCACATTTATCAAGGTTTAGAAGCATTTACTACACCTTACATTCCGGAGTTAAACAATATCAAGTTCCAACAAGATTACGCTCGCCCTGATGTTGCCGCGGTTACATTACAGTTCCTGCAAGAAGCGCACATCAACATTCTCCTATAGTCTGCACGGCCGCCCGACCTTTCACCCATCAAACGTATCTGGGATGTGATGGGTTGAAGGTCGGGAATGCTCCCTAACCCTCCAACGAACTCTCAAGAGCTGAGTGACGTGATGCAAGTTGCTTGGGATGAAATACCTCAGGTCGTCATAGATAGATTAGAACCATCTCGATGAAACCGCAGAATGTTCTCGTTTAAATCGAGGTACAATCCGTTATTGAATTTGTATTGCGTGTTGGATTTTTTCTATGAAAATGTCGTGAATCGTTATTTTTAGCGTCACAAATATCGGCAGAAATTTTGATTTTGCTGAACGATGCGTTTTTTTGTTCCTCGGCATATAGTTTCGAGCATTTATTTGCCTTTAGGTCTAGCTTGTATATCGAGCTCTCGCACAACAACGGCCATTTCCACTATTTTCCACCTCCCCGCTAACAGTCCCGCACCAGCTTCTTCTTGGACGCAGCCACCATCGGACAGTATGCACTGCAACGCCGCACTTTTATTCCAGACGAGTCCCAGGTTTGGCAGGTGCTGTGATGTCCAGATCGTCGGCGCATACCACAAGATTCACGGGGCCACCTGAAGTAGCCAAATAATGACTCCGAAAACTGAAAAAGTAGATATTACCGGAATGGGCTTGCTGGATCGTCGAATTTCTGAGTAAATGGCCTCTCTTAATGACGCAGGATAAATAACTTGAAGCGAGCTTCAAGAATGGAAAATTTTAAAACGTGGCCGCTGCTGTCTATGCTAATGAATTTCTGAGTAAATTGTCTGCTTTAATGAGACCAGAGAAACGCTTCAAACCGGCCTCAAGAATGGAACAGTTACTGCCTAAATAAGATTTTACATTTAGCGACCCATAAAAGATTGGCAAAATATCTTCGTGTTCACTTCCACTCGCACTTTCATCATCCGCTCAGTTCCGATTCACGGAATTCATCGCTGTGCGGCATTTTCACACGAGGACTTTTCTTCGGTTCTTGAGGTTTAGTCCGAACGGGTGAAGGAGCGAGAGAGGCACCAAAATATCCAGATTAAGGACACCTTTGACGATTTTGATGATTTGAGTCTCGAAGAAGTCTTTGGATGATTTCTTCGCTTGAGTTGGTTGTTACTTTGCACAAATCTTCGCTCTTTCGAAATTGACAATTCCGATTTTCCCAATAACTGCAGCCGGGCCAAACAGAGTTCCTACAGGTGATTGCGTGAAAACGTTTCCACTGGTCAGACACGGAGCCGATCCACAAACGAGCGTCACATTCAGCCGTATCAAAAACTCATATTTTTGCCTTGTAATAAAACAAATTCAGAAGGACTTTGTTCACATTTTTTCCTTATGTATCCACTGATTTATGCACTTCATAACAATGCAATTGAATTGCCTTAACAGTGCCGGCAAAATGTTGTCAGTTCTTGTTAGTTTAATAACCATGTTTTTAATTTAATTGGATTACAGTGATAGTGCACTTCTCTCTCGTTTCGTTACATTGCACTTGGCTTTTAAATAATAATGTTGTAAGCTCGGCGTTCTTGCTTAATAATAATTAGAAACAGGCTGAATTGTTGTATCGCATAATTACTCGGAATCGTTGATTGTAAGTACGTGCGTAGGAAGCCGTGTTCTTTTCTTTCGTTCTCGAGAGAGAAGCAGAAAAGAACTGATTCAAATGATTCTAACAACGCTTTCTTTTATTTTCAGGTATGGATGGACTTTACGAGGTCTTCAGAGGGAAAAACACAAGGTTTGGCAATAGAAAGAGCAATAGTTTTGTGTGTAAATGTCTCGAGGAGACATACAAAAGGATTAAAATATTTTACCTAGCATAATCATACTGACCGATCTCAGGTTCTCGCGACCAGCACGATAAAACCAAACATATAGTAGCTTCTTTTTTGGACTGAGGTCTTTCCCAGAAGGACCCAACTCACCGTCACCGATCAACTGTTCTTGATTTTGCTAGACAATAACATCCTCAAACATCCGATCAAACCTGTTTCCCGTCAAAAACATATTAAATCAGCACGGAGAGAACAGGCGTTGCAGTTTAGCTTTGCTGCTAATCTTTGAGCAGATCTTTGGGCGACTAGTGCCAGTCGAATTGACAGCCGTCCCTTAAACAAAAAAGGTTCTGTTCTTGTTTGTCCTCCCCGTGTAGTACATTTATAAGAGATGTAAATTACATTTGAATACAATTACGGCCGGTCGGGGTTCTGTGGCAGGCCGGCACCTCGTACATATAAAATTAATTGCGAAAATATAGAAAGTTTTAAACACTTCAATGGCAAATCGAAGATGCCAATCGGAGATAGCCCACATAAATTTGAATCGAAAACACCTTGTTGGAGAATTGGAAAAGAGGAGGAAGGAATTGGGACGACGAACACGACGAGACGAAATGGTACCATTGAAGTACTTCAGGTGCAGTAGCTCCGCGGCTCGGGCAATCTTATCTCGTTAGACATGAATTTTGTTTGATCTACTTGTTGTTGTGCAATTGCTAATGATTGAAAGGGAATCGGAGAAATTGGTTCTGTTATGATAGTTATGACAGCGATAGTTTAGGAAGTGAATGTTAATAAGGAGAGTACGACATTATCGGAATTCTGAATACGAAATTGAAAATGTGTCCGTTATGTTGTGGTTCTAGGTGTGAATTGGATGTGCAGATAGTTATACGACAGAACTAGATTCAGTCGTTTTTATTCGCCAAAAGCACTTTACCAACACGTACTCCTTCTATTAGTGGCAACCGACCAACAATATGCACAGTTTGGAGTTCGTGTGGGAATTGAGTCCTCAATATCTGCTACTAGCAGATCTCCTAAACAATGGCACTTTCATGAGAGTAATGTCTCAAAAAGACACCCTCAAGACCCAATAACGGTCGCATCACCTCGTCAAACTTCATGTGCGCACGGTCCGGATCGAAGTTAATGAGGATTAATCGTCAACTGAAAATCGCGTTTTCTCGCTTTGGCACAAACACACTCTTCACACTTCACCACACCGCTTCACATTTCAACTTCCATAGAAATTACTATTGAAACGACTTCTGGCAACCCATGTGACTTCTGGTTAATCCGTGTTACTTCGCATTTCAATCGTATTACTTCACACTTCAGATCACTAATGTCATTCGGTCGAGTGCCGTCTACTTCTATCTCTTCAGGTTACTATTGAAATTTATTCTTATTTTCAGTTCAAAATTGATCACCTCAGATTTGCTTAAGTTAACGCGCGTTCATGTGATGTCACAGTTCGCATCATCATATATTTTCCTGCCAAGTATGAATTTATAGAGATTTCGCTCAGAAAAATCTAGAACTCATAGAAAAACAACATTTTAGTAGCGTGATATGACGTCTCGTGAGATCGCATGATGTGACAATCTTCTCGACTCATCTTAATTATAACTAGAATTTAATTTCAATCTTACGGAATCTTGAGATTAATTAATTTTTTCTACGTTGATGATTAACATTCTTCACACTTCTCCTTATCGCTTTACACTTCAGGTTACAAAAAGACACATAGATGGGCCCGGATTCACGCCGAGTTACTAAAAACATTATTCTGCATTCTTCTAATTCCATATTACCTCACACCTTACAGAACACTTCAACGTATTCAAAGAAATGGCATTCCTGGCGGGCCTTGACTACTCACGTCACTTCAGGTTATCTTTGAAATTTCACTCCGGTGCGAACAAGTCACTCATTTCGTCACAGATAAATTGAAATAAATATGTTTCATTTTGGTGAGTAAAGATTCTACAAACTTTATCGCACTCTTCACACTTGGGGTTATTTAAAAAACTGATTTACGTGAGCCTTGACCACTTGTGCCACGTCTAATTACTATGAGAATTCTCTTTCACTGTCGGTCAGTCCACGTAACGTTTCCCTACAACTTATGATAGAAACTTGCTTCCGGTGAGTATATTATAGCTCTCAGGTTCGGGTCGTAGTAGATTAGTTTCTGGTGCGTGAACGTTCTTCACAGTTTAGCCCATTACTTCACAGTGCAGATTAGGAAAAATCATTTAAATGAGCCCAGGCTGCTCTTTTAGTTATTATGAAGATTACTCATCATTCTGACAAGACATTTTCGTGTCACGTTTCGCTTCACTGCGTTACTTCACACTTCAGAATAGAAAATACATATCTTTTAAGTAACTCCTGACAGCTGATACCACTTCAGATTACTATCGAAATTTTATTTCAGCCAGTTAAGTAAATACAGAAGCTCTCCACAGTTTAAATGGAAAAAGGAAGATGCATTTAGGACAGTGCTTGACATTCAAGTCCCCTCTAGTTACCGCGAACGACGCTTATCATTATGAAGAGTCCAAATTACTTCACACTTCGCCACATTACCTCACGCTTGCCGGTTTTGAACTAAATTTCACACAGGTGGGCTCGGAACGTACGTGTCCCCGCAGCTTACAATTGAAATTTCATTATGATAATTAGAAGTTGTTCAGGTTACCTCGGATTAGCCTGAAAAAATGGGTTTTCTCCAATTGACAATAAACGATCTTTTAATGACACAAAGCAAGCGATAAGTTGTCATTTTAGGCCGTAAAGGAGCGGTTTTACTGCCTGGGAATTTAATATTCTTCCAATCACTGCAAATTTGAAGAGTCGGCCGTACTAAAAATGAAGTTAAAAATTAAGAATCAGACAGGGAGGAAATGAAAATGTATTTTAATTGATACGAATCGAAAAAAAATGAGTTTTATTCGAAAAAATTCGAGTTCCACTAGACAAAAAGGAAAATTTGATGGCTTATTTTACGTCATAACCAAGTCATAAATTTTACTACATTTTCGGCTTCTGAGACTCATAACTATTGTAATTCTGGTGACTAAATATTCTTTCCACTTCACCACATCACTCCACACTACGAGTTATGGTTCATTTTTGTTAGAAAGGGGAAATATCACGTCCCGAATAAACATGTTGGATACTGGACGATCTAAGTGAATAATAATTATTCATCAACAGCAAAATTTTTTTTTCAAAATCTGTGTCGTTATCCTGGGAAGGTGTAAACTTTTTATCTGTTTTTGAAATTAGTTTTGCATCTAATATGTACTTCAGAAATATGGGTCTTCAGGAATCAAAGGAGAATTATGCTAAAGATTTTCTGCTAACATAGATCACATTCAAGGTACAACCATGTTCTATTAATAACCAGAATGACGTGAAGTAAAAGAAAAACAAGTAACATATTTTGATAAACGAATTTTAACTATTCAAAATAGTATCCCGCAACTGCAATACAACGTTTTGCACATTCCACTAGTGCATAGAATGACTCTTCTATTTCGATTGGCCAAATACGGTTAAATGCCCTGGTTGAATGTTTTCAATCGAACCAAAATGGTTGGCAAAGCAAATCGCCAAATATAAATTAGAAAATAAAAAATAATCGAATGGGGCTATGTCAGGTGAATACGGTAGTGCAACAGATAAATTTTATTTTTAGTTTAGAAATCGGTGATAAGCGACGAAGGATGGAAAGGCACGTTGTCGTGCAGTAATCCGTAACTTCTAGGTTGTCGATATTCAGGGTGAACACGACAAATACGGCTGAGAAACACTCCAATATGCCGAGATAATACACATTATTAACCGTTGTACCATGTGGAACAAATTCTCCGTGGATGTTTCCTTTCGAATCGTTAAAAAAAAATGAAGATTTTCTTGATTTTTGGTTTCTGAAGCCGCAACTTTTAAGCCTTTCCTCCACCTGGTAACTACCATTCAGCACTCAGATCCAGAGTCATACTGAAAACACCAGGGATCATCACCAGTAACAACCATTTCAAGAACTCGTTGTCTTCCTTTGCATCCCTTATGATGTCTTGGCAATTCTCAGTTTACACATTTTTTGGTCATTGATCCATTGATCGGGCACAAACTGCGAATTCACTGGCTTCAGATCAAGTTTTTGAAGATAAAACACGAAGAACAATTGTTTTTGGCATAGAAAAGTCCATTTCCATGAATATCACTGAACATTTCTTCGAAATTTTCACAAATTCGCGGAATTTTTCCATGTTTTTTTTGTAAATGTTTCATTTCGGTTTGTCAGTCTCAAAGTCCATCATCGTCTACCTCTTCTCAGCTTTTTTGGAATCTTCGATGCCACTCACAAACTTGGGTTTTCGATGAGCAAGTATCCCCATAAGCAATTTTAAGCATTTGAAGCGTTTCACTGGCTACTTTACCGAGTTTAACGAAGAACTTAACGCTTATTCTGGCTGCCCGAACATTTTGGGGTGAATGCGTGCAAATTACTGTCACGTAATGTAAAATATGTAAACTTTTATTAAATGAAGTGTAAAAAATTTTTGACAGAATGTCAATGAAGGTTAGATTTTCGCACAACGCCTGCCTTTTGACAGATCGCGACGATTTTCTTTTGTTTTAACGGCTCACCGGTCATTAATGGAAGAGAGAGGGTATGTTCCACACATTGAGCAGTCGCTCTACATGATTATTAAAAAACCTTACGGCATTGGAGCGCTCGTACAATGGACACATTTCGCCACGGCTGGTTACGGCTATCTAGCGTCAAAATCGAATCAAAAAGGTGTCAATAATTGCATTGCGATATTGGCGAGGTCGCCATTTTGCCGCTTATTTATGGAGTAACGCGGCTAATGACATTTATTGGTTAATTATGCACTGAAAGCGATGCTGTATGTGAGATAATGCTGCCCATGTTAACGACGATTAGAATTTTATGTTTATTTATAGCTTGTAAATGGGGTTGAAAAAAATTGTTGTTTCGAGAACGTTGGTATGTCAATGTCAGGTATGAACATGAGGCCCTGAACGGCCAATATCTCTTCACCGTGTGTTGGAAGAAATCCCACACTGTTCTGATATACAGGCTGCATTAAAAACATCGGTACGAGCTGGTATTGGGTGCTGGCTAGTGAAAATATAGTGCTTTTGTAAAATACCTTTTTGATGTAGAAGAAATCGGAAAATCAGGAAGTTATCGGCCATGATAGGAAAGTGGTATGGACCTCGATAAAGCGCAAGGGACGCCACCTATCGGTTAGCTTGAAACGAATATTTTTAACGAATTTATCTTTCCTCGAACTCCAGGAGGTAAAACTGCAAGTTTGAACATGGAAAGTTATGAGATTTACTCCCAATTTGCGGAATAAAAAAATGTTCTGAGACCCTGTAGAGTGAAAACTAGCATGTGCTTTGTAAACCAAGTTTAGCTGATAGGCCCTATTTTTGTGCCCTGGAGCGCTCAATAGTCATATGGACATCCTGTATAATTCAAAGAAAACAGAAATGGTCAATGCAACAAAAGTACAGTCGTTTAATAACGAAAGCGCAACTTTCTTCGAACAACTGCAGATATCTCGACTTGCCAATTGGGTTTCAATTTCACTTTTCACCACCCACAACATGGACCCGATTCGGTGACCTTCAATTGTGTTTGCGCTCACCTGGTCTAAAAGGCACTAAACTGCGACATGCCTCGCGAAACTTCCTTGAAAGTCGCCCAAATCCACCGAAGGAATTAAATTCACATTCGACATGGAATAAATTAAAACAGAGTTGAATGACTCCTCTGCTAATCAGAAAGGGAAGGAAGTGAACCATCCTGTGACCGCGACCTTCTGATCGCAGTTATGCAGGAGCGAACGATGTAGTGGCGCAAACCAAAATATCGCATAGATGAAATATTAAATAATATCTCTGATGTAAATAAAAATCACCCAAGGGTATAATTTACGGCCGATCCCACCCAGATGGGCGTGGAAGTCATGGTTAGTGGTTTCAAAGCCTGCCTCCCACGTAAAATTGCTAGTTCCAAATTCAGCTTTGGTTCATGTTTTGGTATCGAATTTCGTTTAACTTGCACTTGTACAATAGACATTAGAATTTATCCAAAACATTCCACCCCTCGTCCACCCACATTTTCGGGATTTTACACTGCAAATTTCACGGGAGAGGTCCGTCGTTTTCTGCAGATTTGTAACGGGGAGTCGTATCACACGTTAAAAACGGCAATTATATGCAAAACTCGGATAGAGCACACGGACGATATCTCCTTTTGATAGAAAGATTACCGTCGCCGAAGAGCCTGAGGGCCGCTTCGCTCCGGACCGGTAATGACAGATAGTTATCCGGTTCGAAATTGGTAAAACATGGCCTTTAGGGCGAATACTCGAAATGGCGCAGCGGCGAATTAAACGCTCAACGTAGGCCGGTCCTGGGGCCCCGGGGATCTTAGCACTAGCTTTTCCATCATGGATAATATACCTAACTTGCAGTGCAGACATGTCTATGTGTATGAAGAAAGGTGGCTACTCTCATTAATATTACTAATTTATATTTAGCTGAAAACCACCCATGGAAGTATCGCAACTGTCGGCATGTTATCAATTAAAATCCTGCATACTCCTTTCCTTTATGTTTTCCATGAAAAATCAAAATGAAACGGCCCTTGTTCAAGATCTTCTATTTCTAACTGAAAGTATTTCTGTAATGCACCTAACTACCTGAATTATGAACGTGAATGGCCATAATGAAACTTAGTGGCTGCTCTCTACAAATCTGCATCTACAAAGAGCAAACAGGAGTTAATGATATATTGCCAGGGCAGAAATGAAATTAATTTATCTCTTGTAATGCATGTTTCTGAACAATAAATCAGTGCAGTTATTCTTCTCTTCTAGCGCTGTGTAAATGTCTCTATTAAGGCTGCTCCTACATGCCAAGCCTCCAACAATAGGGTGCGGTCGGTGCCTCTTATTTTTTTACCGGTAAAAGCCCTATTCAACCGCGATAACTTATCATTGTCTTCTGCATAACTAAGGAAGGCGATAAAATTTCAATTTTCCATTCGTTCTGAGCATTTACATATATACATAGAAATCTTTATTTCCGGCGTAAACGGCTATCGACCATTTGCTCTTCCTACCCTTGTGACGAAACCCCTTACATCTCTGAGTAAGTAGTGGTTCATAAAACGCAAAGAAATGGACAAAACACTCTTAAACGGGGGTTTCCATGCAACGTCTTCCTGGTTAATTCCAGGGTACCGCAATGCACATTCTCACATACAGAAGTTATGATCTACCCTCTGATAAAGAATTTTTTTGGTATTCTGTTCCTAGTGCATTTTTCCCACCGAACACTCGTCAATCTCTCGGAGATATCAACAGGAGAGCAATCGAAAAACGTCTAGTACGTTTTCATAATATCACCGAAGACTTCTAAAATAAGTACAAAAAGTTTGATGGTACTAATTTATGTACACACATGTATACATCATACATGATGAAAATTGAATTTTCCTGTTCCTTGATTTTTTTTGGAGTGTTTTGGTCCCATTGGAATCGAAGTAGATGGAATCAAAATGGCTTCTAGTGACTAGAATTCATGAGTGCAACCTTCTCCTAAATAAGTGCCGAAATCTTGCAAAAACCTCAGGGCTATATTTGATAAAAACCTATATTTCGCAAACCAACCGATTCTGTTTATATGTTCATAAAAACGTCTTTCTTATTCTTATTGTGACGTAACAATATCTAGTTTAATTTACGCCTTATGCTTAGGAAACCATTTAATGGGTTTAAATTGAGAAAGTTCACCTTTTCATTGTAGTTTTAACTTTGGTTAAATATTGGAATACAGCCTTAGCTTGCATCAAGCAATTCTTTTCTCCACTCGAGAATGCCAAATTTCATAAGGAGGAACCACCAACAGAGAACGAATAGGGACTTAATCATATCTACTTTGAAGTTTATACACGTGAAACAACTTTTTTTTAACTCTCAACGTCTCATACACGTCATTCTCAAAAACATTGGAACGCCCTTTGAGGTTTGCATATAAGCTCAAAACATTCACGTTGAAGAATGCAGCAGAACATTTCGGATAGGCGCTTCTCCACCCCTCACCCGGATTCAAAGAGAATGTTGCTATCCAGCATGGGGTGCAAAGGATAATTTAAACTTGTATGATTTTCTCACCATTTTTCAGTAATCTTAATCAAAGTTTTAGCACATTCTGACGGCCCAAACCAACACGATTTATTCTTCTGTCTCAAATTGCTTAAGTCTAATCACAGCAGGTATAAGATTTCTAACTTAGAAATCAGTGATGTAGAATGTAAAATATCTGGTAGGTGGTATGCGAAATTTTATACCGATATTTGATGTTATCACACTCTAATGGACTAAACCATTATACTTATGGTAATGTTGACCTTTTCGGCGTGCGATAGTTTGTTAAGTATCAGTTGTTTGGCGTGTAAGCACTAATAACAGAAAGAATTCGATTTTGCAGAAAAATAATAAAGTTCATATACAGGACGTTATTCAAGTACGTGAGCTCACTTCAAGGGGTGATTCATCGAGTGATGTCAAGGCGAAAAGCTTTTACCGGGCCCTGCGATAGTGTGCCAAGCTTCCGTAACTTCAACACCAATAATACACAGCATGCATTTCCAGAAATTCTTTTCTAACGTACAGAGTGACCGTAAAAAGTGTGAGTATGCACAACTTCGTTATTTTAAATGGAACCCATCAATTATTTTGTCATCGTGTCGGATCCCTCGTTAAATTTTAAGCTCAGTTTATGTAAGGTGTTAGATCTTTACAATTTGCTGTTCCCGAGCCATTCGAAAAAATTTGAGAGCTGCAAGGTTCTAAGGAAATCGACATTCTCCGCTAACCGCTGTGTGTTTCTCAATCGATCTTCTGGTGCTCAAAGAGGACCTAATGAGCTACGTTTTGACGTGTTTCAATTTAAAAAAATTCCTCCTTAACTCCGAATTTACATGGCTTCGTACCTTGGTAACTCGTTTATTTCACACGAAATGCCTCAATTTTCCCGACAGCGTCGTGTTCAGAAATCAAAAATTTGCAATTTTTTTCAATGTTACTCCATCCCTAAACTTAGCCATTTTTGAATTCCCGAAAATTGCTCTTTTTCAGTTCCAAAAGGTTTTGTGATCATTAAAAACATGACAATTACATTTTTTGTGACTTCTAACATCTTCTCTAGCTGGTGAAGTGCGCTTATCACAATTTGCAACTTACCTTGGTCATGGATATAAGACGTTAAATAGTTTCTCAGTCTTCAGATATTGGTTAGTTTAATGTAATGTAAATGTAACATTAGTTCAATATTGTTTTTTCATTCTTTAATTCTAAAAGTTGATAGAATCAGGTAGAAGGGATGCAAAATGCTCTGGGCAATAATATATGTTTCCATATTTTTTATTCTTTCCAAATGTTACATGCAGTTCTCATTTTGCCACTTTTCATAACTATCAAATATTTAGAAGCCGAAAAAGGGCAATTTTCGGGAACCCAGAAATGGCTGAATGTGAGGATAGGGTGATGTTAACAAAAATTGTAGGATTTTGAATTTTAAACACGAAGCCGTCAAGAAAATTGGCGCAATTCGTTTGAAATAGCCAAGTTACTGAGGCTCGAAACGGTGCAACTTCGGAGGCCTATTTCGGCCGCTGCGGAGTTTTTTTAAAAATAAAAACGTTTAAAAATGTAGTTTATTAGGACCTATTTCAGCCCCAGAGGGCTGACGCCGAAATTCACAGCAGTTGAAAAAAAAAAGTTCAACACCCTGTATATTGAAAACGGAGCATCGCTGGATCTATGTGTACATAAACTTTTCGTTTTAGAATCACTTCTGGAAGCGTTGCCGCGTACTTACGCGACATCGTGTACATTCTTTATGTATTTTTTACGTACTTTTAATAACTCATGATAAAGTAATCAACGTCATATCCGCAACCAATTTACTCATTAATTATGGCATCGTTGGTCGCGCAACCGTTGATAAGATCAACGACTTCCCTATTTTTATTTCGATTTTTTTTAAATGCAATAAGCCTGACTAACGCGCACCATTTCGCGAAACAATTGTGGCTTAAATATGTAGTGATAATAAAGGTGTTTAGTGCAGCACTAACTCTTCATGAACGCTGCGATAATATAAACTATCGAGTCAACACATGGCGCCATAGGGGTAATAAGTTATCGCCATATATTAACTGCTCTACTCCAAGGTACTTCCGCATCTGCGGCGAAATAAACTTATCCACAGTGTTAGCACCCATAATGATTAATCTAACCTGTCAACCCACTTTTTCTAAATTAACATCATATCCAAGTGATACGATTGCGGAATACAAAGCACAAATTATGCCAACAGATTTCACCGGTACGACGTATCATGAATAAAAAAAAAAAATGGAAAGGTGCCAGGACATACGTAGGTACCAGATGCCCGAATGTCGATGGAATGAGTGTGCACCCTCAAACGAGGTTAAATGGACCAGTTAGCGGGTTCGGATGTATCCTTTGAGTGCGCTATAATGACGCAATGAACCGCATAAAAGTTTCAACTATTGAACGAAACTGGTTCTGTTTTCCCGCAACTTCGTACATGCCTCATGAATATAAAATGATTTCGCGACATCGTCATAAATTCCAAGTGTTTAAGGAGGTAATTTATGCGAAATGTTAGAATCCAATAATTGGCATCTTCTTGCCAGATAGTTATCGTTGGGAGTAGGTGAAACCGTTTCAATTACGTCGTTGTTTATACTTAATCGGTTCCTATTAGATCTAACACGTCCTGTGCGTACAGTTTTAATAATCAGCGTGTGATTAACGAAAGTCTCAATGGGATTTCCGAATATCCTCCAAGGATGCAGGTAGGCCAATAAATCGTCGAGTATCTCCCCGTGGAGCATCGGAAATCTATAAATAACCTTTAATGAAACCGAAAAGCGTAGAAATAAGTAAGAACGCGATTCAAACTGCCCTTGCACAGATAAAATACATCGTGTAAACATTATGTATCTGACAAAGAGCAAAGCAGCATGTTGGAAAAGGATCGAGCACGATATAAGGTTTAGCATAAAAGCAGTGCCGTTCCAAATATGATGCGAAACCCGTCTTAGGGGTTTCTGGAGAGATTTTCGAGATCGCCGATTTTTGCTGCTGGACAACAGGTGTTTTAACAGCAGTTCCTTCATTAATTCTGTCAAGATTTTGGGGTTTTCGCGAGTGAATTAGCCCTAATTGAGCCGCCTCTGAGTATTAAAAACCGACTGATTGTACTTCTGCTGCACACATAATCGCAGGAATTCTTCGCTATGGCCACGCAGCAGTGCTGGCCGATAATCCTCCTGAGCAATTTAAAGTAGCATTTCGTGTATCGGCCACTTATCACTTATTTATTGGGATCTTTTTATCGCCTACATTATTTTAATCTGCCGTTTTGAAGTTTTTATGAACGCTGAAGGAAACCCTTCGCCGATTTGGCGGATTTATTAGGGCCCGATTGAATTTTCGATCGTTAGTCAGTCTCCGGAATTATCTGTATGGTTCCTCGGGTTGATTATTTTAATGATTCGGATGATTTTGTCCGCGTTGTGACAGAAAAATGATTCATATTTTCGACCGCTGAAGTGTAGACACCCAACGCCGAAGAATTTTGTACAGTTAAGAAGGCTCAGTTTATATAGCTACTTACCTTTGATTACCGAAAACCGGTCAGATTTAATTAATTTTTTTTCGTGCGATTTCTTAATTCAAGTGTTAAGTTTTAATTCAAACACAATCAATCGTTAAACGGGCCCAAGTAGTGCTGCCCGAAAGTGAGTTATTATCAATGGAATTTGGGACTCTCATATGCAATTTCACACTTTCTCCTCTCACCGGTCTCCGCCCGTACCTAAGCTGAACGGGACCTAAATTTTCATACTGCAAATAAATACATTTAGTGTGAGTCTGAGGGAAATCCGCAGAAGGGAGCGCTTATTCACAAACGATCATCGGTTGGATTGGCCCCGTGATGAGCCACAGGTTAAAGCACTCTGAACCACATCACAACACAAATTCCTGCAATTTTCTGCTTGCTGAGGGGAGGCACTGTTTTTGCAAAGGTCCCTGCCCGTTTTTTTTTTAACACGTACCCTCTGTTTCTTTGGCATTCGAGAATTCACTCTCTATCAGCTGCCCAGCAACCTGACTAGCCCAACAGACTCCGAAGAAGAGTCAATTTCCTCCATCCTCGAGCAACATTCCTTCGTTGCTACTAAAATCTTTCTCAAGGCTAAGAAATATAACGATATCATTACCTGTCGTTAATTTTAACGAAATTCGAACAGAAACAATCTCAATTTAAAGCAGAAATTTTGATTTTGATCTTCGACACTGGAAAAAATATATATGAGCAGAGCGGAAATTATGCCTTATGTACCGAAGATGGCGCTTCCGTAACGCAATACTGGATGTAAATCAAATAAGAAGATGAATTTTACGTTGGGAAATATAAATAAAAGTTGATGTAAACGTGCCTCTGCAAAAGTCTCCTAAGGGAGCTACGCTCCTTCGAAGGCGGCCCTCAAGAGGTGCGGAATAGCGTGCGGAGCCAGGAGGGGGGCTGCATTTACTCAACATATTCCTGTTTCCTTTAACTCTTATGACGATTTGGCACCAGAATACCATCTCTTGTTTAAAATTACGTAGAAAAAGTACTCTTGATAAATCGTCGTAGGACGAGCCGTTTAAGAGATTACGGATTTAATGGAAACATTCCAAGGTGACAAACTGAAGATGAGTAGCGCAATTGTCTAGCAAAACGTTTTCTTTTTTTTTTCTATAGAAAGCCTGAAACGATAACGAATTTTGAAACTTCAAAACCAATTAAAAAACCACCCAATTTCAACTTCTCACCCCGCAACGTTTCAGCGTGATTCTTAAACGGTTCGTCCTGTGACAATTCATCTAAAGTACCTTTTCTATGTAATTTGAGACGAGAAATCAGATGCCGATGTTAAATTATCATAAACGTTGAAGAACACGGGAATATATCAAGTGAATGTAGCTCCTCCCCGGGTTCCGCAAGCCATTCCGCATTTCTTGGGGGCCACCTTCGAAGGGCCGTAGCTGCCTTCGCACGCTTTCGCGGACCCGTATTCATACCAACTTTTCTTCATGTTTCCGAATGGAAAATCGGCCCTCGAAGTATGTTCCCCCGTCCCCTGTATTTTATTGGCATTGTACAAATCTGTTACGGCAACACGACAATTTTTCATTCCTGCTCATCAAAGAACGTGAATCGAGTTGCCGCTAGTGACAAATTTAAAATGCGTAATAACTTTCGAACCTAATTACTTGATTGCAATTTAATGTTCTCCATCTATTTCATTTAAAATCATCATATGATTAGGCCTAGGAAATGAGACATCAGGTAAAGTGCCGCCCCGGCTGCGCATTAAATTTATTGAGGCACCCAGAACCGCACTGATCCTGCTTCGTTCCGCTTTGAAGAGATTAAAATAAGATCCCTTAACGTCCTCCGCTGGCTAGAAAGATCTAAAATTCGTGCTCAATTAAATAATAATAACATTAACCACTGTATCACCAACATAAAATCTCCCTGTCACTTATCATTAGCACGTACCTACCAACTTACAAGAAGTTGTTAATATATCTCAACGACTACAAATTATATCTCCTTAAGTAAATAAGGCTGATATACATGTGTCCGGCGCTAATTAGCTTATGTCGTCGATTGGTCGCTGAACATGAAGATCTGCCCAATGGAAGGAATAATAATTATTAAAATAGGGCAATATCTAGGAAGTTGATCGCCATTTGGTCCGATACCGATAACGATATCTTCCCTTGGCGTGGGTCCATTAATAATATTTGCAACACTCCTTCTAGAGTTCCTCACGCATGGGCACGATGAACATAAATCACAGATTTATTGAGACATCACGTCGTAAAGTTTGATGTCTTATAACTGAACCTGTATAAATTTTTGCACCCGTCATGTAAATCTAACCTTAGACCGAGGAATTTCAGGAGTTAGAAGTCATACATCAGCATTGTTATGAGGGCGTTACGCAAAATGTCGATTTTTGCAGCAGGAGTTCCATCGGGATAGAAGACTCACGTGGAAACATACTTACGTCGTCTGTTGGATAACCCGAAGGAGTCGCTTGACCATGCATCATGGTCTCGATTGTTTAGACTATTCGGAACATATGGCCATTGCTAGGTTGAGTTGTGTGAGCGGGACTACCCAATCGGGATGGCGGCGATTTTATCCGCTCAATATTCGAGACATTTATCTCTTGCTAGATTTGTAGTATTAAGATGTACATAATTCTTATTTCTCAATCTGAACGAGGAAATCGTAACGACGGAGTCATTCAATTAAAATTTTCTCCACTTATCCTGAAAGCATCTTTATGAAAGGAGATATCGAAAAAAGGCGACCTTCGAAGCGATGATAAATTGTCATTCAATTAATTTGTAGGGTACCACGAGAATAAGTGGCTCTAACATATTCCAACCCGTTTTAATTGCCGCTGACAAGACATTTGCTAAATTATAGGCTGTATGGTTAATTGCGTTATTAGACGACTTTCCTTCCACTGAAAATGGCATCTAGTAGTACGGGTTTATGCCCGGATTTTGATTGATAAAATAAGACCTTTGATGAATTAATCTACAGCTCGGATTATTTAAACTGGTTTCCTACATAATCGAGCAATAGAACAAAATGGCGGTCATTACTCTGAACTTTACTCAAAGTAGATTTAATTAAAATTTTCAACGCATTAGCAGTAAATTTAGTAACGACTTCGGCGTTTTCATTTAAAATTCATTATGCGACTGTATTATTAGGAAATTTAGTAATACGTAAAAAATCCATTATGTGCACATAAAACGGCCTTCAACTTCCACACATACTCCTCTATTATTAAAAGAAATTATTGGACCTTAAAAGTAACCGGAAGTTATACTACTATATGAAGTTTTAACAGCAGTTTTATAGCCCATTTCGTGGACATCCAGCTGGGATATTGCTAGAGACGGTCGCGAGGGTGATAATGACGATTTTGGATGGTATTTGTACTGCAGTAAAAGCCACTTTGATGATGGTATAACTGTATCGATAGGATTTCACCAAGCCCATATTGGGAATTCCCATAAATCACCTCATAGGTTTATTATGGGACGATGCCATAAACACGGCGCAAATCGTTTAATTAGTACTTTCTTTCAGTGTCTAAGTTTTTCTCGGCTCTTATGAAGGCGTAATGTGCCTTTTTCCTATCCGAAATGTCACCGGGAACTAATTTCTCTTGTGGCCTTTTTAAGGCAACACCCATATGATTTTCACGTAAGGTCTTCCTAAACGGCTGCCACATTTGGGTTTTGTCAATTTATGTTACATTTAATACCTAACGGGCAGATATTGCAACCGTTTTCGTCAGGTAAACATAGGCTTCCGTCTACTTCTTCTACTGAGGGCAATTGCGAATAATCGATATTGAGCAATGATTAAAAGAAAAAACCCTTTCAGGATCAGCTAACTTTGAACTTCACAGTATTACGCCAAGTTCGATTACGTACCCCGTATAATATACTGAATAACGTGGACTACCACGATCCAAGTTTTAATGGAAAAGCGTACTTCCAATAAATTCAAGGGGATGCTGGCAAATTTCCTATCGCCCCTCAATCCTCAACCCTTAAAACACCCTCATAAATTAGTTTAAAACTAATTTAACTTCGCACTTTAAGCAATTTCGATAATTTCCGCCTTTTTCTTATTACCTGTTCGTTTGATTCCAACAAGATAACGTTCGCCCTCGTGTTGTCGCTGTCACATTACTGTTCCTATGAGAGGCCTACATCAATATTCTTCCATGGCCAGCACGTTCGCCCGACCTTTCACCCGTCGAACATATCTGGCATATGATGGGTCGAAGGTTGGGAATGTTTCCTAACCCTCCATTGAACTTACAACAGATGCGTGATGAGCTGCAAGTTGTTTGGGATGGAATACCTCAGGATGTCATATCAATTCATTAGAAGCATGCCCAGGCGAAACACAGAATCTGTTGGTTCAAATGGAAGGGCGAACCATTGCTGAATTTGGATTGTATAGATTATGATTTTTCCAGCGAAAATGTTCGCAATAGGTATTCTTAACATCGTAAATATTTGCAAAAAATTTGGTTCAAAAATGTCCACATTTACTGAGGGATGCGGATTTCTTTGTCAGAGTACTTATTAACACACTGCGGTTAGTGCACTCAAAAAGGAGGCTAGTTTAGGTTAGAGTAAGATTTTTCAGTGTACATTTAATTAGTTCAGGTTAGAAAGTAGCTCGAGATATCGATAACAATTGAAAACACTCCGTGTCCGTAAATGAGCGAGATTTTCTTCATCACTCCCAATTAACTTTTTTAAATTAATATCCTAATATCTCGAGAAAAGTTCAGGCATGTGAACCCATAGAATTTACAGTATACTTCTGATTATAGTTCAGTTCCGGACCAATTGATTACCTCTGCATTCCTTTATATGTATATCTTCCCTAAATGCTTTCAATTCCAGTTTACAGGGCGTTTCAAAAATATTAAAAAGTACAGCGTTGGGAAAATTTTCACGAAAAAAATATCGCGGATCGGCTAGAAGTCTCGCCAAAGTTGTCAGATTCCTGAGAAACCAAAAGAAACGTATTATTTGTGCAGTTAATACTAATATTGTTTAGACTTCTTTCCCAATTTATTTTCACTTGATCAAAACACAATTCACTGGCAAGTCTTGCGCCCCTCCGCAGTTTCATTGTTTAATTATCTTCGCCTCTCCAAGACTACCTTGAGTGCTCCCGCCAATGCGGGAGCAAATTGCAATTTAACTTCGGATCTTACAAACCAATTGATTCTATACCGCTTCATCTGCTCGAGAATTAGTAATAAGGCTGTGTCGTATCAATCGGATATACATAGAGAATCAAAAGTTCCACATAAATTCGATAAAGATTGCAGCAAATATTTTTCAAGGACGCTAGAACGCGTTAAATATCGTTTTTTTATTAAGCTTTTTTTAGACCTAACGGACTTGTACACAGGGTGACCCCTGTAATAGATAAACGTACTTTTTCATTTGTTTCTTATGGTACCCCCCGTACACTCAAGTTCGATTATATTACAACGAACAGCATATGCAGATCCCATTGCTTATGACGGACTAATGTCTATTAAAAAAACGATCTTGAAGATTTTATTAGGGTAACTTTGGGAATTTTTTTTTGTTGAAATGGTCTCGACACCGGGGAATCCCCGCGTATTAAATCGGATTCGATTTTGCATAATTTTGGACAGCAAAAGACCTCGTAGATCGAGAGGACGAAGAAGACGTTCGATTGTCAGAGCGGAATAAAAAGCATAAGAATGTTGATCTAGGATAGAGCATCAAAATTGACAAAGATTTGCTAATGACCAATTTTTAACAAATTAGATGGGTATATTGGGAGGTATTCTCCCATCAAAGACCAAAATCCAAAATAAAATGGCCGATTACTTTACGGTACAGAATAAATAATATGTTTTATGTATATAGTAAATAATTTTGTTTGCACCTATGTAATAGCTACATAAATAAAAGAGGAGTGTTCGTTTTGCTTTTCGTTATGGTGCAAATTTAAAAAAATAATCGTTTTCAACACATCAGAACGTTTAAGGTGAACATAATGTACGTATTAAGTACAATCAGATATAACGAACATCTGGCTAAAGCAGACAAAATCTCTCGTTCACCCATCTTCTTTATAACCGAGGTCGACTGTGTTTTCATATATTTCACTTTTTGTAGAATTCGCAATTATATCTATCAGCGCAAATTTAGAATGTAAAGGTAATAAGGACAATATAATCATCCGGCAATGTTATAAACTATCTGAAGCAATTCGTAACATTTAATAAATTTCTTAAAATCATCGTTCACAATACTGCTTGAATAGTCGAAGAGTTTGTTAGCGTATGAAGCAAAAAATAGAGTCTTGAACCTTGGTAGGAGGATATTTTCAACAGTTTTTATAATTCTTTTTATTAAGAATTATTTTTAATTTAAGTTGAAGAGTCAAACAAAATTAAGCTAAAAGCGAAATTAGACTGAAAGGGTTTTTTTTTTAATATTAAAATAGCCGCGTTCCTTCCACAATTTACCGCGAAGGTCAGTTCAAGGTGAATACGGATAAACGGAAAACACATGGCGCCTCCAAATATTAGGTAACGTCAACATTCCAGACATTCCACTGCGAAGTGTTCAGCGCGCGCTAAAGGGGGTGGCCTCTTTAATAAAGCGATAGCTCTGAAGGAAATGGGTCAATGTGTCACCGTATGTAAGAGAGAAATTCAAAACGACTAGACTAATGCAAGATAAGGATGGGATATGCGTAATAAACTGAGAGAGACGGAACGATGCTACTGGGGTCCTTCTCTCAGATGTCTCCCGCGTTCGTCCCGTTCTAACCTCAAAATATTGGTTTTAATTTGAATTTAGTTAGATCATCGTTAATATCACGTTATTTACGATTTAAATGTATAAAGTCTAACTGAATTAATTACTTTTTACCATGTGCCATGTGGGAATCAATATTCCTCGATATCACAATGAATAATGCAGGTTAATCTTAAGAAACAACCTAAATTACGTTGGGGAAGTGGATGATCGCCTCGTTGTATGCTGCGCAAGGAGTTACAAAATGCAAGAAATAGTGGTAACTGAGCTTGTTGTTGCATTTTCGATTAGTGTTGCGAAGGAAGCGTGAAAAATGCTACATTCGAAGCGCGGAAAATCCTTTTTTAATGAGGGAACGTTACCTTCAACATGAATTTTCAATTAAATGTCTGGTATAAGTTGAGTTGTCGGCAAAACTGATTGGGAAACCGTAAAAAAAAAGCGGGTAAGAAGCTTTCTGCAAAACGAGGCACCTCCAGTTCTGGAGGACCGTCCTCTTGCCTTAAGACAATGCTTTCAGCTTATGCAAGAAGGTTCTGCTCTCTATCATAACTCAAACTCGGTTATAGCAAATCTGGGTTCGCCATAATGAACGGTCGCCTCTAACGAACTAAATGCCAAGAATGTATAAAGTGTCTATTTAATTACGTGCTATTCTTATTCGGATATAACGAACCGTCGGATTTAGCGAACGCTTTTCGAGGAACGATTTCCAGGTCTGATCGATTATAACGAACTAATGTCTATTAAAAAGATCATCCTGAACCATTTATTAGGCTAGTTTTAGGGTGTTTTTTTTGTTGAAATGATCTCGACACCGGGGAATCCAAATGTATTGAATCGTAGCCGATTTTACACGATTTTGAACTGGATTAGCTGCATTTTGTTAGCATTCGATGTTAGTATTTGAGTAATCTACAAATCCTTCGATACCCATTTGGCCTTGTATAAAATTAATGTGAATAGATCTGGGTTTAATTCCCACTCCTAATCAACCACCTTCCAAGTGGACGCCATTAGCATCATCCAAAGCGAATATAGGATATGTGTGGATATATTAACTAGAATCGGACATAGCAAACATCTGGGCATAGCGAACAAAATCTCTGGTCTCTTCGTATTCGTTACAAACGAGGTCGACCGTGACGTTTCTGAGTTCTTTGAAATACTCTGAAATAATTTCACGTTTGATTGAAAGATTTGCGCAATGTGGCTGTGACGGTGCCCTACTAGATCACCTGACCTCACCCCCGTGAATTCGTTATAGGGATATCTGGAGTATAGGATGTATTTAATTAGATTCAACGATATAGAAGAATTTAAAAATAAAATTACTCAAAAAACTCAACAAATACCTCTTCAAATGCTGAAAAAATTCTTGAGGAATTTGAATTGCTGCTTCGCCACTGTTAGGCTAGGATTGGGCCAACGGGACACAGTTCGAACGTTTAATGCATTTGGCAATAGTAGTTTCTGTATATTATTATTATTTTTAGAATGAATAGTTATATCGTTACTTCTACTTTTTTTTTGAAAACTGTTGAATTAGACATGGGTATATATAGGAAATGTGTTCAGAATTTGTCAAAGAAATCAGAAACGTCACACTATACACGGGGTCCCTTAAAAAAATGAAAAAGGTACATTTATCTACTACATGAGTGGCCCTGTACACATATTTATTACGGCAAAACATATGGAACTACAACGTTTGATGTGTTCCAGCATCCCCATGAAAAATTTTTAACGAATTTATGCGAGACTTTTGGTTCTCTATGTACTATGTATGTAGTCCAAATGCCGCCAGCGAATTAAACGCAAGTGAAACATACGGGTACTTCACTAAGTCAAGGTTAATACCGATAATTGGTTTTATAAACCGTATAAAGTATTTCGAACCTTCAAAAAAGATACCTGCTATAGTCTGTTAGAGACTTCGAGGCATTTCTCAAACGCCGCAACTATGAGGAATATTCATTAATTCGACGTTCCACTGTTAAGGTGCGTCCAAAATCCGATGCCCCGCCGTGAAAAAGATCTTCCATTCGTGAGGATTTGATTTTTAAATAAGGAAACCCGAGGATCTACCTGCTTAAATTAAGCCGACCGGGGCTTTTGAAATATTAGGTTTTTCTACGAATAAATTACTGCTTACTTAGCGGGCCACTCCGATATTTATAAATTTCATTTTATAAGCTTTAAGCACGAGAAAAGTGTGTCGCGATCTATAATAGCGTGAATTCATAATTAAAACTAATAAATAGCCAATAAGGCGAGCATTTTTCCCATCTTGTATAGATAAAAGCTCTAAACGGTTAACATAAATCCAAGAAAGACTAGTAGCCTAACGCGTCCATTTCTTTTATCTATACAAGGCGAGTTGCGTGACGGCCGGTGCTGGTTACCTTTTGACTTTTTACCGACCGGCGATGTTTAGAAATTATAAAAAGAGGAAAAGTGTAACAGTTGCCGGGAATTTAGATGTATTTAAGACGGTTTAATTGGAAAATTACACTTGAAGCTGATGAGATAGCAAGGTGACCGTGTCGCAAACAAAACATCCTTGTCACAACTAAATTACTCTCCATAATATACCTTATAAGCTCGTAGCTTCAAACGAGTTTATAGAGGAATTTAACAACTGTTTAATATTAAAGCAATTCATCTGGATATACATTTAAATCAAATATACGCGGTTAATAAGATTCAATCGCAAGAATATTCGATATAGTAGAAACAACTTTTAAAATCAGCTGTCAGCCCATCCTCCGCTGAAATAATTATTCTGAGTCTTATAAGGAAGTTGCCAGGGAAAATGCAAACCATTAAATAATTTACCATTGTTCCTCGAAAGGGCATTTATTAAGTTTCAGAAAAGAAAATTAGCCGTATTTTTCACTTCGCCTTGTCATGGCACTGATCTTAATTTGCCATTGTGCCTCAAGAACAATATGATGATTAATCGGTGACATCGGGCTCAAGCTAGGAGTGGACATCATAAATATTTCATTTTCTACATATAGAAAAACTTGCATGGATCTCAAAGAGATATTGGTCTATGTCGGGATTAAACGCATACCAATGAGAGAGGCAATGGGATTTATAGGTACACCTCTGCAAGCGGATGATGCATAAAAGAGACATCCTTGTTTCGACGTGTTAAATAAGAATGCAAATAAAAATGCTACTTAGTAACGGCTTTATTCTGAAACTTAATTACCGTATAAAATAAATGAACCTGTAAAAGGAGAAACAAAGGCTCTTAAGGATGGTTGCTAGAGCAATAACTTCTTTTCCTGAGTGAAAAAACACTCCTATGTACCTCGTCCTTAACTCGTATAAATACCGCATTTAAATACCCATTTCAGAGGTAATTCAAATAACAGTTGGTACTGTCCCTATTGGCACTGCTAATGTCCATGAATACCACATGCATGTGTCACTGATTATTATTTATCTCCTAATTCCCTCTTAAAAAGTGATCTTTAAGAGCTAATTTGACGTCCATTTTTACGGAATTCAAATTCTTTATGCGAAGTTATAACTTAGCTCAATAATAGTTAATAAGCTGCTCATTATGCGGAAAAATGCTTGGGCTTAATTGGTGCCTTTTTTTAATTAGTCGTATTATTGCCTGAGAAGCAAATCCTGTGGAATTGACCTTAGATGGGGCCCAGTAGTCAGAATATCGGAACTTAACATGTCTGAAGGCAGAGCTGTAATGTGGCGAGGGGGTGGCTGTATAAGCTCTTCAAAAATCGCACGCTGAGGCTCTACAGTGCTTGTAAAAAGTATTGCAACACGTTTATAACTTTCATAAATCCGACATCAAAAACAACTTCTTGAACACGTATTATTTTACTTTAAAAACGGCATTTAATTCATCATTTTTGATGATAAAATTTTTCATCCCTCTCTCAGTTACCCCTACTAACTTTTCATGTTCGAATGGCAAGGTACCTATTGTGTATATTAATTGAAGGGTAACTCAATGAAGGACGCACTCACAACTAAAATTGGACCTACAGTTTTCTTAAGAAACGAAATTATTAGATACAAAATAAACTTTCTCACTATTACATCAAACAAAATTGAAATTCTTACAATAAATGCTTAAATTGGGCGCCAGCAACAATTTGGCAATGACTCAGTCGTTCCTCGAACTCTCCTATGCAATTATCCACTGTTGCTTCTGTTATTAATTCTAATTTTAGTCGAATTCTAAGACGTAAATCGTCCAAATTTTGTAGTCTATTTTTGTAAATGGAACCTTTTAAGTGACCTCACCAAAAAAAAAAAAAATCGAGGGGCGTAAGATCTGAAGATCGCGGCGGCCACTCTATTGCGCCTTTTCCACCGATCCATCTCATGAGGAAAATCTCATCAAGATATTCTCTCGTAGTCATAGCATAATGTGGCATTCCCAGCAGAACTCTACCGTAGGGGCCATACCTTTTTCGTCCCCATATGGTTGAGTCAAGAAGTTCGCCAAGAAAGGAACGAATTTACTTCTTCGTTGATCAAACTAATGCGTGCTACAATATTCGAATTGCGGCAACGTTGCAATATCAGGAATAATGGCAAGTGAACTGGCGAACTGATCACTTGAAATTAACTTTTTTCGCAGATCAGAAATCCCGTAGTAATTGGGAACGACATCGACTTCGAGTTATGAATTTTCATAACTTAATTCACGTGTTGCCAACCATTAAGAAAATAATTGAAGTCGGTTAAGGTTACTCCGAGGTAGGAAAATTATTCGTCTCTGTACCGGTTACTTGAAAATAAATCAGATCGGTATAATAGATAACTTAGAGTTATGAAAATAATTCGCGTCACTTCAGATTTCTTGGAATTATGAAAATAAACGACGAAATAGACCACGTTACACACAACAACGACGTAAACGGCCATTTCACTTTCGAGTGCGCGATAGCAGAAGCAAAAAATTGATGTCAAATTTCCATAGAAGTACCTCTGTAACTTGCCTTATGACCAATTTGTGGTCATAGCACAAGTCGCCACGTTACACTGTAGGTCGAGCAGGAGGGTCTAATAACCCTCTTAACAAGCAAATGAAATTAGCCCTCCCTGTCTCTGGCCTTCAGTCCATCCTTCTCACTGCTTTATTTGAAATTGTGGGAAACTCCAGCTAAAGCCTATTTCTCGAGTACATTGTGAGTCAACTTCTTCTCTTTAGAGACTAAAAATCTCCCGCGAAGAGTGGCGTCAAAACAACCTACAAAAGAAGTCTTTCTCTCTACCAGAACTGAGAATTTCGCTCAAGAAGGGTTAGTGAGGATGAAGTGACTAAAGGCAAAAAAGTTGCTGTGTAGTTTCCATTTTTTCTTGGTTCTCCTCTTTCATGCTTCTGTAGGGATATTTCCGCGGGCATCTAGTGCGCAATAACTGTCGTTAGAGTTTTGTTTTCTTGTTATTGACGAGTTAGTTAACGTAAGCGGGCTCCCTTAACACACTCGCCTGATTGCCGTCCTCGCCTGCAGCTCGTGAGCAATATTTCATGCTCGTGTTTTAAGAACGACTTCTTCGCTTCTCATGTATAAAGCATGAGTACATAAGAAGAGAGGTCTAAGTTCTAGTGGTGGATATACAGGGTGGCGCGTTAGCGTTTCTTTCTTTTTCGTTTTTTTTTGCCCAACTTGAGCAAAGCTTTAATAGGAAATATCCGAAAGATGGGGAGAGCGATTGTGACCATCCAAAGTTATTGCGTGAAAGTGGGGCCACATTCAATTTTTTTTATGGGTTCCCCTATATATTCTAATAAATTCGAATTCCTCGTAACCTTCTCTCAATAGAACAGTTATTATTTTTGCGTTAAATTGGATCCTTACTAATTTAATTTCAATAATGGTCGAATTGATAGAAAAAACTGGTTTTTAATGTCTCTCATAACTCTTAAAATACATCAATTATATTATCAAATCGACAGAGTGGAAATTAAAGGTGTATTTAAGAATAACATGGGAATCAGAAGGCACCACCTTATACAGGATGCTTCCTACAGACTTGGAAAAATACTTTACCAACCAAGTGGCTGAGTTGAGCCTTGAATTCGCTTTAATTTCTCAAGATTTGCGATCTGACACGCTATCACCAGCATGCATTTCTGCAAAAAAAAAGTAGAACCCAATTTTTGTACAACCTTCGCCGTAGTCAATCCGCACTCAACCCGCAAAAAAGAAGAAACCAATGTCAATGCCGAGGTCTCTGATTGGCTTGACTCTGTTTGACCTCAGAAGATCACTTTACATGGGTCAACAACCGGACAAACAAGTGACGTCATCAGGGTTCAGCGTTTTTTTAACCCTTCAAACTCCTTGGTACCACCTCATGTGACTTCTGTCATTAGCGTCAATCCGATTAGCTGAGGGCCGTTGTTTATAAACATGTTTTTGTAGGTCTCAGATAGATTGCTCGTTTTTTCTTTTATTACGTTTGGGAAGGTTTACGTGCCGCTCTTCACCGATAATGCAGCATCTGACTTGACCTGACTTCTGAGTCCTCAATTTTATACACCAAGTTCATGTATTTGTTCAAGTAGATTTAGATTCCACACCAAAGTTGTCTGTATGGGGCAATTACCTGCTGGGTTGCGTTAAATTCAAATTGGTAGGTAAAAAAAATATTCCTCTAATACCTATCTAACTCTCAAACTACATCAACAGGTTTAACAAAAACGGCCGTAGCAGAAGTTTGAATAAACCGTCCTTAAGAGTCACATAGGACGCAGATAGCAATATCTTCCTTATGAATACGGTATTCCTCGCAATTCCAGCATTCCTCATTAGCGAGACTGGTGGAAGAGATGCTCATCTCATCATTCTATAGACCTTGTATGAAACGTTTGCATAAAATTAGTTTTTAAAATCTTTATCATTTGTTTCTGCGACATAGCCATATGGTTCAGAGAAAAGTACTACGCAGGCGTAGTCGCCGGACCTCAGAACTTACAGGCGTGTCGAAGTGAGCTAACTCCGAAAAATCGCTGCAGACATCGCAAAAAATTTTAAAAAATGTAAATTGAAAGGCGGCGAAGCTGACCACCAAAATTGCGGAGGTAATGTCCAAAGTATGATATATCATGTAAAATGCCTGGTCAAACGAACGGGCAGTGCCCTAGAGAGTACTAGCTTGCTAAGGCTCTGAAATCTTGTTTCACACACCACGAATGCTATCAATTTCGCTTTGAACTTGAATTGATTGAATAAATTCAACGAATGTAATTTAATGAATTGTTTATGTTTATATGTATACATAAAACATTTTCCAAAGGACAGTATACGGCATAGTGTCGTTAATGAAACGTGAGGATGGCGGGATGTACCTAATTTCAATCATTTTCCGCTGTTTAGGCATCGCCCTTTTGGTAAACTCCACGTGAAATTGCATTAAAAACACCAGATTAATTGCCTCGATGACCTCTTTGAGTCTGCACTGGGCGGGCTGCGCTATCTCTTTTAGTTCCCGAGATACGGACTTTCTTCAATACCGCTTATTCTGATTTTGAAAGTCTCTCGGAATGAAGGTTCTTCAAATTGCAGCTTCGAGGCTTCAGGGCCTCAATTGGGGCATCCAGTGTCAATATATCAGCCAGATATATGAGACCAATTAACATCAGCTCAATATATTCGAAATTTTCGTGAAAATTTACAAACTGATGCGAAGCATCCAATTTTAGTCACTTTTCTAATTTTAACGTTTTAATTGTTGCAATGGCGTGATACGCGTTGGTATGAATTTTTGAAAGCTCAAATTCCACATTAACCTCCTCAATGTACAATTTAGAAGTTTGTTCGATTGCACAGGACTTAGACCATCTTCAAACCTTCAAAAAATCATGACTATTCGCAGCTGCAGCTAGCGGGGCCTGTGAGCATTCAGTACAAGGTCACGCCCTCTGCACCTCATGTGACCCTTAAAGGCTCCCTTGAAACTTCTACTGCGTCATTTTTTTATTATTTTTTTTTAATACAGTTTATGCAGCTTTTTTCCTGGTAATTTGAATTTAATAGTAAAATTAAGCTGTAACTGCCCTACATAGAAAATTTGACGCGGGATCAAAATAAGTAATAATATACGGCGTTCCGTTGAAAAAATAATAAATAAAAATTGCGTGTAAAATGTGGGGCTCAGATGTCAGATCAAATCAGATGATATGTTCGCGGTGAATAGCGTTCCAAAAGGATGCCTCCAATATAGTATTACTTGAACAAGACGGCAAGATCTGTAAGAAAAATACATGGATATTAGACATGTAAAAGAGAAATTTTAAGGAGAGTTGAATTTATTCCTTGAGTTTCCCATACCTCCTACATTAGCAACCCGCATAACGTTTGTTCCATGTAGCCATGAATCTCATGTCCAAACGGTCCAAATAACCATGAACCTGATACTTGACGGTATAAGAAATCCGAAGTACGCACCTTCACAAAAGGGAATTAAAACTATTATAAATAGCTTAATAATGTTTTAATGTTCTCATGGGTGGTTTTATTGTTACAAACTGTACTTCTAAAAATATTAAGCATTCTTTGCCATGATGACTTGATAGAAAATAAATTAAGTAATACATGAGTGTGCGCTAGAGAAGTTCAAGACTGAACCCATGGAAAACAAACTGTAAAAGTTCAAGGCTACACCAACGTATTTGGTTCCCTGTGACTTGGTACCTACTAATAGACCATACAGGACATGGGTTGATACTCATTGTCTGATATATTTTCAAGATGTATTTGTCGATGTTCAGAAGTAGATCGCATATCCCAGGGGCCGAGTACATTCTCCCTGGATGTTTTGGCGTGCACTCGGCCACTTTTTCTGCCCGTTTCGAAATATCAGAGTGGCCGTTTAGCGGAGCGACGGAATGCGGCCCCAGAGCGGCTCTTTTGCGCTGTCTTTTTCGATTAATTCACGGAATACTAATAAGACCCGGGTATTAACTAAGTGGACGAGTGTTCTCGTCACTGGACAACGACGTTCGAGGAAACTCTCGGCCCAGGGATTATGATGACAGACTGTCGCAGTGGCGGAGCCCAGAGCGCAGAAGTATTTTTCCTGTAAATTACGTCTCAGAAATCATTCATCCAAACTCTTCTCTAGAAAGGCCGTCGCAAGACAAATATTCAAAGCAAACAGCGGACCAGCTTCGTGTACTCGTCGTCCTATTGAATCTGCCCATCACTATCAAAGGATTTCCAGAAATCATCTTCTCTGGGCTGAATAACCATGCAACGCGCACTAAGAATACCGAAATGGTAGCGACCACTGTTGTCTTTTAAAGGCCCGGAAAGAGATATTTACCTTACCCATCACCCAGATTTACTTACAAGATATGTCTTCATTAACCGTTGGTGGCCACAACCCCTTCTCAGTTGCCACCCGGAACTCGGGTAGATGTGATGTTCGGCTCTGCAGAGCATCACAAATATACAGGGTGACCGTTGCTGCAACTCCACCATAAGGATCTGAATTAGTATAAAAGGGGATTACATTGGGGCAAAGTGCGCAATTTGCAGTTAAAGAATATGACTTTTCAAACTTGAAATTTTGGCGTTTTTTGTGTTCCTCAACTTGTTTGGCGAGGTAACTCAAAATCATTGAGCTCTCCATTTGAGCTTTCCTCTTCTACAGCTTCTGAAATGCTCAAGTTTACTCAAAAACAATAAACGTCAATGAATTAAGTTCTCCATTGGATTCAAGATCATCCTACTTCGACAAGAGTTATGGCAAAAAAATTCTAAGCCTCTTATCAAGCAATGTGGAGAGTCTTGAGAAACCATAAATGTTGCTTGTTTCATTCTATTTCAACCAATGAAGACATACATATGTGCGTTGGCCAGCACGCTCGCCAGAGCTTTCCCCATTATATTTTTATTTATGGGAAAGTATGAAAGACTTCATTTATAAATCTATGCCCACCGATTATTAATCATCTGCGAAGGAACATCATCATAACTTCAAATCACAAAGACCAAAATAAGAAGATGAAACGTTTTAAAGTCAATGCAAAATTTTGAAAAATGCATAAATCTGTATTCGGAAGTGGAAGGATGAACCAGTCAAGCATCTCTTGTAATTTGCCTTATTTATTTGTTTCGTATTTCGTTATTTTCTCTGCATTTATTGTAAAAACAGGACATTTGATGTGTACACTAAAGCGCAAGACTGAACCTCAGGCTGTGATGCATCCACGTAGTAAAAAACATTTCAAAAGCGTCATCAAAATAATGGTACCACCAATCCTTCACCTACTTTATTTTTAGGTATTCTTCAATGTATGCCGTTTATTCAAAGAAGTGGTAGTAAATGAGGCCAATAAATCAAAAGTTTCCGATTTAAAACATACAAGTAATCAGTAGGAATGCCTTTTATAGGATTAAAACTGGTTATACTTCTATCATTTCTACACATGGTACACAAATGATTTTAGACGCTTCTATTTATGTACCAAAGAACCTCTGCTTGAAAACTTCTATTATTCAACAGCGAGGTTCTCTGGCTAATCGGTTGATTTGTGCAGGTTCTATTGTCGAAATCTTGTCGATATTTTGTATCTTCAGCCAGGCCAATTATTTCTGAATCCGATGAAAACTATCGTGAGATGATTCTGTGGCCCTCCAAATGGCAATTTCAAGCAAATAATCGATTGAGGGAAATAATTTTTGTTGAAAGCTCTGTTGCAATTTATATCCATTAATTTTTTTTTCTTGGCAACTCGCACGCCGAATGTCCAAGTGAGCCCTGTACGCAGGAAATTAACATGGGAAATCGATTATTATTTTTTGCTTCTGCACTGATTGCCCAACTGGAAAACTGGACGTGGAAGTCTTAGTACTCAAAATTAGCCATAATTCCGCAATTTTTTCAATCTTCTAGTTAAAGCAGTTTCGGTTTAGAACGCCTCCAAATTAACGAAAATTTGAATGTCCCGCGTAACCGTGCCAGATCACGATTGGTCAGAGTCAACGTCAGAATTAAACCAACGCAAAGTCTTGACTTTGACCAATCGTGGTGTCGAACGATTGGGCGGGATATTCGTACGTTTGAAATTTTGAAGCGTTTTGAATCAAAATTGGCTCTAATTGGACTATTGGAAAAGTTGCGGAGTGATGGCCGGTTTTGAGTATTACGATCCCCACGTAAAAGTTTTTCAAGTGGACAAACTGTGCAGACGAACAAAAATTAAAATCAATTTCCAAGTTAATCGTCAATTGCCACGACTCGCCTGAGCACCCAGTATACCACCCGTATTACCTGGTGAAGTAAAAAATGCAAGTAGCTGTTGCCCTGTTAAGTGCATCAATTAGCTTTGAGCTTAAATTCGCAAGTTTGCAAAAGTTTAAATGGATCCTGGTTAAAGAATGCCCGTAAAGTTTCTATTACGTTTTGTTCAATACCTTGAAAATTGCGTGTTGTTAGATCCACTTTTCTTACTCTGGATTCGCACCAAATACTTCTTCTACAGCATATCTCTTTTAGTGATTTGCCCCGAGTTCACTTTGGAGATGTTTTTCCATCTGCGATTATCTAAGATTTATTCAAAGCGCAATTTTTCATATCAATTCTGATTGGTCTTCGAAATGAAACTTTGCCTTCCTACTCTCGCAACTCAAACGCATTCGTAAATCACGCACGGAACTGGTTGATTTTCCAATCCCACCAATTCTATATACAATTTTTTCCATGGCAGGCTCCACGTTACCAACAATTTATCAAAATGATATATCAAATTCTCAAAATTTATAAATTATGTGCTTTTTCTTCGGCCCCACAAAGCAACACATTTGTTAGATATTCAGCAAGACAAACTGGTTTTCTTGTATCATTTATTATCATTAGTAAAATTTATTATAATTGCCTTATCAATCAGCTTTTTGCCGTGAGCTGGTTTATTTGAGTGGACGTTAAATCTCACACCGGCCTTGGCTTATAAACTTCTCATTTTTGTCATTATTTTTATAGGAAAATTAACAAAACATTTATGTATTTGTCCCTTGTTCTGGTAATTTAACACACCACTGACCGCCCAGAAAACGTTACGGCACGCCGGACCTCCAATGTCCGCCATCACAATTAGCAAAATTCCAATTACCAGTTTAATTTATAATGAAACTACGATTTTTTTGCTAACCAGTCTGCATTGCCCGGATAGTTGGGACACTTTTGTTATTCAAAATTTTTTAAAGCAATTTTAGGGTCTTTAGACTCGTTGGGAATTGCGCGCCTCGGCACAATCTAAACAAATAATTATAAATTCAAATCTCGTCATCCTGTCGCGGTATCCAAATGCCATAGAAATAGCCTCGGAACTATTTCTGATTATACATACGGCATGATAATTACCTCGGAATTATGGATAATTATATCCAATGCGAAAAAACGATTTATTACTGCTGAGAAAACCGATGTAATATCTTGGCTTTAAAGTTGTGCTATTAGCACTTAAGAACGCGTCCTAATTTAGCATGTCTTTGCAGGTGGAAATTATGGTGTTGGACAAAAACGACAGTCCTCCCTCCTTTGAGGGATCCTCCTTGCATTATTCGGTCTCTGAGGATCTGGGACCTGGACAATCGTTTGCCACATTAAAAGCCGAAGATCCGGACACGATTGGACGTCTAGAATACAGCATTTTGAGTGGAGATGACGGCAAATTCGACTTGGACAAATCCACCGGAGTCCTCAAACTCACCGACAGCCTCGACAGGGAAACGAAAGAAGGCTACAAGTTAACAGTGCGGTGCAGCGACGGCAACCAGTACACCGATGTGGTCGTTACCGTCGAGGTGAGTTTTTTTGTAGATTCCTTAATTAGAAATGATGATTGAGACGTCGTAAATTCAAGAGTTTACATAAGTGTCCATAAGGTGTGGTTTTAAAAGCCCATAATTGACAATATTTTATTCGAGTTATTAGATGGGATTATTCGCCGTTTTAGAGCGAAAACAAGAGAGTTTGGTTGCTAATTAAATTATATATTGCCAGTTGCTAAGTTGAAAAATGTGTAGGCTTGAATGGAGTTGCAGATGCAGCCAAGAATTCCATGGTAACGCCTCATTTATTGATCAGGCGAACGTAGAGTGCATTCACTAGCACATTCTGAGTGTCCAATGTCCAAGCTCAAGATCGCACTTTCCAGCGGAATATAGTATGCAAATTTAAATAATGCATTTCGGTGGGGTTCGAGGCCTTCTACGTAAATATCAATCGTTTTCTCGAAATGGTGCGAGAGAAAAGCTCCAACCTCGAACTTCAGCTTCGATCTTCATATTCGTCGGTACGTGCGAAGGGTTTGGGACTTCATTTATGGCCAATTTCGTCGAATTGCGGCCAAAGAAAAAACAAGTTAGCAGTCCCTTCGTCACGTGGCTTCGACGTTCGAATACCGAAAATGTGTTAAAATCTTTCGAAATGTGGTGGGGTGTGGCGGTGGTGGTGGAGAGTTGGGGGAAACAAAAGTAATTTTTTCAAGATCGTTTATGCTCAAAGGATTCGACAGTGAGGAAATTCGATCGCTTTCCTCCTGAAAATCCGAAAATAACTTGTAAAAATCTTCGTGTTTCTCTTGCCTCGGGCATTAAAGACACAGTGAACTTTGCTGAAATTCGATTCAGTTCGATGGACCAAAAATAATGTATAATTTTCGGCCAGTTCCTTCGATCTTGCAGGGCTAAATTATGAAGAAATTTGTCCGGTGTCCAAGTCATAAAACCAAAACAAAATTGAAATGTTATGTAGTTTGACTCGATTCGATAAACCAAAAACGTTTGGTTGGGTAAGGATTTTTAGGAGCTGACGAGAACGTGAGAATTCGGGAAGAACCTCCCCACCATCTGGAGGCCGTATCAAATTAGAAACGATAGAGGAGAGATCGTAGCGGTGAAATAACTTGCAGCGATGCCAAGAGGATGAAGGGTCGTATGGAAAATGTAAATAAAGGCACAAATCATGCTGAGGGAAATTGGAATAACCAGAAGTTGGAAATCAATTATCTTCACAAAATTACAAGTTATGATAATTTTTGGAGGATAAAAAGTAAGTCTTTACGACGGCAGGCCATAAATAAAATACATGCTGCAATATCTCTTGCATATGACAAACTGAATGGTGCAGGATATGTCTGTTACATAATTAGATACTGTCAAGTTTGGTTTCTTCCCACATCCTCTTAATTGCGAAGTGTTAAATTAAATATAATTCCTCAAACAAAAAGTAAATAAAAATGTTATGGTAAAACATTTGCCTTATCGAAGTACATACAGCGATACATTTCACTCATTCGCATTCCTGTACTCTAAGTAAAAACCGAAAGAGTGCCGACATGTCTTCGTCAAGCATATGCTGCGCAATTTTCAAATTCCTCGTCATTTTGCACAAATCAAAATTTTTTAATCATCCGGTTTGACAGTAAAATAAACGCATGCTATTCTTGATTTATTTGCGCGATCTAGGTAACAGTAAAACGAGAAATTTGTCCAATTCTGCACCGCTTTGTCTCTGAATCCGTCCCTGTCGAGACAGCATCGCATAATAACACGATCTATGCCTTGATTAATGTACCGAAAGGGATCTACGTCGACGTTTTTTTCTTTTTCACTTGGTTCCTCTAACAAAGATCAAATGGCATTTTATGAGCCGATGGTAAAAATCGTCTGACAACCCGTTCTCTGTTGTATAGCCGTATGATTGCTTATTATTAATGATGTAGCTGGGCCTAGAGATGGGCAAAAGAAACGACCGTCCGCGCATCGCCTGTCTCTGGTTTCCTCTGCAAAATTATAACTTCTTCCAAACACATCAAGTTAGGAGAAAGGGAAGAAAGTTAGGGCGTAGAATCAGATCTGAGGCATCGACGAATAGCGACGTTCCAACGGGAAGTTAAACCCCTGCAGCAACATTCCTACCTGATGATTGGTTATTATAAATGTTAATGCCTATTCCCTCTTGTTCAGCTCATAGTATAAGGTACTTGTTCCGCGCTGTTATGCTTCATTTGAATTTCGTTAAATCCTCCTCGCAGTCGTGATTCTAAAGCATTGTTTTGCCATCACGTAGAAGATATCAATCGAAAGGGCATGTTAGCTTAAAAGACAAAAGACATATGTGAGGTAGATAAGCAGTGGAAGAAATTCGGCCTCGGACGCCCATCAATAAGTAGCACATCAGCAACTGTTTATTAAATACCGAAACGAACGAGGATTCGTTGGTTCCGATTACACGACCCGAAAGATTTACCTTATCGATGAAACGTCACTGTCTGTCATACACCGGTTTGGTTCACTTGTCAATTAGAGTGACGTGCATATTCAGACCGTGATGGCTGTATCTTATTTTTTATTCCGAATGAGCAGTCGGTATAAGAAAGGTGTTTAGGATTAACCTGTAACTCAGTCAATCAAAAATTAGCATCGAGTTCGGATGGGATTATGGGATCAGATTTTCGTTCGAAACATTGAACGCGTTTAAGTTGAACGCGATTCGGTTCCCATAGAATGAGCCGAAGGGCGAAGCCTCGAGCGAAATCCCATATGAACGAATACGTGACAACTTCAAAAAGTTACCCGACAAACACGATTATGACAAACGATAACTTTTGCTTCCTTCATATTCACCTCTGTCCTATTTTTCCTAAACTTTTTTTCGGTGACGACTTCGATAGTACTAAAAGACGAACCGATTGATGTGGCGTGCATATTCAGGCCGAGATGGCTAGTATCTTATTTATGAAACCGAATGAGCAATCGGTATAAGAGAGACCTTTAAGATTGAGCAGTAACTCAGTCAATCAACAATTAGCATCGAGTTCGGATGGGATTATGGCTTCGGATTTTCCTTTCAGACATTGTATATGTTTAAACTTTCACGCGATTTGGTTCCCATAAAATGCGCCTAAAGGCGGAGGCTCAAACGCAGTACCATGTATAATTTAAAGAGAATGATACCGATTTCAGAAAGCTCCATAACACGTATGAACATGACAAATGGTCATTCTTACTTGCTCATACTCACACTCCGCGTTATGTTTTCCAACATGATGGTGAAATGGCCCCAGTTAAGCTCCTGCAGAACGTAATTCTTCCACCAAAATTCATCAGTTTTGACCCAATTTCCCAACTGTTGCCTTTATCTTGTATTTCAAAAACAGATGTTTCGCTCAGTTCCTTCAAATATCTGCTTTATTTTTAGCTATTTATGTTCAATTCCACTCACTGCCTATTTATGACATCATTTACAATCAATGAAATAACCGCAAAGCATATTTGCTTGCAAATTTCCATTTTGTAACTTTATTGCTTACTTTATATTCATGGTACCTATATCTGCGTTAACGCTAAAAATTCCTGGCTTATGGCAAATGACATAAATATCTCTAACTACACAAAGGGAGCACCTGAGATTCCGCACTTAACAAGTGTATTAATAACGGCGATTAATTAAAATTATAATTAAGAATAAATTATTAATATTCATTGCCCATTAATGCGTGCGTTAGTTTCAAGATTTATTCGTCGTTCAGTTGGTAGAATTGCGAAAAACCGAAAAGCAACCAAATCATATAAATATCAACGTTTCTTACCTTCAAAGAAATCAAAACCGTCACAAGTTGTACATATCGATCATGCGACAAACATGGAGCGCATTAGGACTGGTTGGACACAAACCGCAAGTCTGGTATATCTGTCAAAATTGTAAAATAACGCACTAATGGGAGTCGTCAATAGATGGCGTTGTCTGCATTCATTATTAAATCAACGTCTTAATGCGTAATCAACGAAAGAGATATTTAAATAAATTAGAAATTAAAAAAATTCGCATTTTGCCAATTTCACCAGCTCTCTTCAGATTACTAAAGACTTCTTATCGGTCGGCTAAAGCAACTAAGTTATTTCTCGACAATCAACTCAATTAATTACCTAAAAGTAATTATTCTCCTTCATATAAAAGAAAGGTCTTTTCATGAAAGAGAAGAGTAAACATATAGATACGATGAGAATGGATTTAATGAGAGTATGAAAAGGACCTTTTAAACAAAGCTTTAGGAGATCTATTCTCGACATGTTCTTCGTACAATTATATCCTCGAATGACGTCAAAATGGCGAACTATAAAGGATTCTTAATGTGTAATAGAATGAAGTTTCAAGTCATCCTTGTCTCACTCGATTTTCAAGAATTCAGGGCAGGATCTCTAACATATCAAATACTACTACAACTTATCCGTCAGTACCTCTTCCTCTATAGTTCTTCGAACACATGACATGGAAAAATATAGGCACTTTCTGTTTGAAATCAACAAGCGTACCTGTCGCCCTTTTGTCTGACTTGTCATGAGCTTTTGACAGAGTCGATAAAGTACAGCGAGAAAGTAGGGAAAATATATAACGCCTTGGGATTGATTGGACACAAACAGCGGACTCGACCTACATATCAAAATTGCAAAATCATGCATTAATACAGAATTAAGGTCGTTAATGAATTCAGATTTTACCGATTTCTTTAATCTTAAAAATGAAGCGTCCGGACTATGTAAATTCGGGTTGCTGAGGGTAGGTGAAGCTGCTCAAAGGCTCTTCAAATTACTAAAGGCTTGATTTCGCTCGAATTATACAAGTGAGAGATAGAGATATTCGGGAGGGAAAGGGAGCGGGAGACGAAGAGGGAATGGAAGTGGGTGAGAAAGAGGAAGAGGGAGGGAGAGCGATAGCGAGAGTACGTTCGATGAGGCTGGAAAATATGTGTACGAGTGTGAAAGTGCCAAATCCGTTTTAATAACCCAAATTTTTGAAGATAAATTATTATTGTTGTGACACATCTCTTTTTGATATTAATTGGCACCATGTAACTGAATTAGCATAAAGAAGCATTTACCTCCGAAGGATCGATTATCGGAAAGATGACTAAAATACATGGCTTCTCTTGCATATAAAAAGGCGATACTTGTATGCGATTATAAGAATAATTGCTCAAAGCGCCTTCCCATTCAATGATAATTTTGTAATAAAGAGTTTCTTTTTATAGGGTAATAGCCATCCGGTCATCTAGAAGCTCGAACAGGTGGCAGTTCGGAAAAATCAAAGCAGAAGCCGTAAAATAAAAGTGTACTGCTCTGTTCAATAAATGAAAATAATGGAATTAGATAACGAGGACGCCTATTCCATTCTAGTTATATTAAACTATTCCGGTTCCAAGTGCCCATATCAATCAAGGCTCCTTTAATTAGGGTGCGACTTCCATTTCGTCCAAGTCCAATCTCTACATTTTAAAGCTCCCAAGAGCTTTTTCAATCCTCCAAAAATGACCTATTCACCTTCTAACGTAAACGATGAGGGTGACAATGTGATGTGAAAAACGTCGAAAATCCCTGAGTAATAGCTAATTTTATTACCTTTCTAATAAATAAGAAAATTCAGGATTCGGCATGGGAATGAAATTCTGCATCTCTAAGAAGTTAAGTCAAATTAAAAATTCTCGAACTCGAGAGAGAACTACAAATTTTCGTTTTGTACTACTTCACAGCTTAAAAAATGATTCAAAAACATTTTTGAAAAAAAGTTATCAATATTTGTCTGAAAAGCGTTGAACATATTTACAACAGAGCGTCTCTTGGTATCAAATTATTAATGTGACGTCAAATTTAACTGCAACTTACTTTCTACAGAAACGTTAAAATAGAGCGAAGATATCGGTCCCTTTCTTGGTTTTTACGAAAATTGCTCCTGTTAAACTAAACAGCAGATTAATAATTTGAGCTTTAATCGTTTCAAATACGTCGCTCTTGCCTCAACTCTTCGTTAAGCTTCAACTCACTGATAACTGTCGCTCCTCAACAGTACATCGAACGCCCATTTGTAAGGGCTGTTTCTTCCATATCCTGCTACACCTGAACGTGAAATAACTTACAGTAAAGGGTAACCATTAGTCAAAGTGTCTCTGCTAATTGCGGAAATGTTTCAGATAGCTCTCCTTACTTCAACTGTTGGTTAAGCTTTAAGTTCAGTCTGAAAAACCTCTCAACTGCCGGTTAGTTGTTAACCGGCAGCTGTGACTCCCCACCGGTCTTAACAGAAACAGTTTGGCTGATGGTTACCTCTAGTCTAAGTGGTTCCGCATGACGTTTTAGCAGGATATTGAGGAACCTACCCTTAGGAGGGTACACTTGATGGACATAAGTGTTTATAATCCTTAACAGAATTTCTTGCGTCTTGGCCAATTAAAATTTTCAAGGACGCACAATTCGTCCCTTCTAAAGCTTTCCATGATAAATGTTTCAACATCCATCCTTTTAAGCGGTACCGGGTGAACCTCTAATTTATACCGGCAGTGGACACCTCCACTTGTTGGGCGGTACCACGCCATCCGACTGAACCTGTACTAAAATGGGACACCAATAAATATCATCGAAATTATCGGGTGTAACATCGACAATTACCGGGGTCGTTGCTCCTCCACGATTCGCATCTGCATGGTGGCAACTATGATAAACTACTATTGCGATGCTTGGCGGTACCGTAGGTACTCCGGTCTAACTGTATCTTTTAGAGAGGTTTAGTTCTGAATACTGAAAGTGCATACCGCTTTACAATTTTCTAAAATGGATATTTTATTCCAGGTTAATGACACCAACGACAATCCGCCAGTGTTCCTGGAACAGGCTTATTCCTTCGACATCCCCGAGAATGCCCTTAGGGGGTACAGGGTGGGACAAATCAAGGCGACCGATGCGGATTTAGGGGTTAACGCACAGCTGAGCTATACAGTGGTCAGCAACTGGGCCAATGATGTCTTCTCTCTAAACCCCCAAACGGGAGTTTTTACCCTGACCTCGAAGCTGGATTACGAAGAAGTAAGTTACTACCGTTGTTGGTTAAAAAATGTGAATTACGTCGGAAAAAGTAAAGGAGCTTCAAGTATGGTAAGTGTCGGTTTTTCTTCTAGGCGTAGACCTAGAAAACGGCCGCGAATAAATAGAAAAAAGCTGATTAAATGGTGGATTGGAGCGTTAGAGTAGCAAAGGAATACTAATTGAAAAATTACATAGAGAAGAGCCACACAAGTTGCGGTTTTGTTCAGTTTCAGATTAAAATGGTCACGAATCCTAATTGAAGCAATATTTTTCGATTGTCGTTATTATGGAGTGAACTCATGGTTGGTTACAATATTAATCTTTCAACAAAAGTTCTTATTTATGAGCGCTCCGCAAGGCCAATCCAGGACATAACAAAGCCCAAAGGAAAAAAAGAAAAAACACAAAGTATTGTCAACCAGGCTTTATTTTTTCGAGACGGAAAAAATGAACGTTCGTACCGATATACGTCCACGGGGTTTCTGCTTCAAAAACAAGGTCAGTTCTGTTATTAAACGATTTATTGCCAGCCCGCGGACAACTACAGATATCCCTAACAATAATTTTAATTTTACCATGAGCCCTGAATTTCACAACCATCAGGGAAGTGAAAACTCGTCTGTCTGTAGGTAGATCGTATCCAATCAGATGAGCTGGTGTTTCTGTATAAAAACCGACCAGACTTTATTGCCATTGCCCGTCGCGTCGCTTTGGTTTCCATCTGTATTTAGCTTCCGAAGTTGCAGCCCCTAGTTTTTGTCCTACTCTGTGTATACCTTTGTTGTCGTCTTTGTATTGTTGCCCAACTGTTTGAAAAGCAATTTCAATCAATGACGATTAGGTTAATTCAGGTTATCATTTCCAGCGAAGCCCGCCCCGGTAAGCGGCTTAATTGCCTTCATTACGCTAAAATAATCTTAAATTTTTAGCTTATTTTATTCATTAATTGTCTTATCGCCGACTACATAGATCCATACAACAAACGCACGCGATGAACTCTGTCAATACGCAGACGATTAAAGCTTCGAATTTGTCGAACAAATAAAAAGCGATAGACCTTGATAAAGGTCCATTTTTGAACGACGAAAATGGTCGTGCAGGGTAATTTCTCTGCCTCGAGGATGATAAATTTAATTCTACATAGCATAGAAGGCAATATGCTCGAGCCAACCAAAGGATAGAACATGAATGAAGCCAAAATAGACATTGGATCAAACAGATCACGTAACTGAACTGTATGATCTGACTTGTCATTTATTCTTGCGCGAGGTCGATGATCGTAGGCGACAATAGTCATCAATACCTAATTCAAAACTGTTTTCAGGAACAGTTTGGGAACCTCAAGCGGACAGCACTGATTGGTAAAATACGTAAATCTCAAAAAACAAGGATTATTACTCCATTTCGTAGATCAACTATCGCTTTATTTATGGTGATTCTGAAACTCCTCCCTAGAAAATACAACAAAGTTCCATATTAGAATTGCTCCTTTAATCATATTTGAACCATATGGCCTTGGTAGTTATCTGTGTGGATATCGAAAAAGATACAGAATATTAACTGTTGTTCTGTCCCTAGCGATGGACAAGTAGATCAATGACAACATTCACGGCGAATGTTCAATGACGATAATTGTCATCTTTCGAAGACCAATCAGATACGCTAGAGTTCACTTGACCTGCAAACGTGGAAGGATAAAACCAAAAGTATTTGCTCGTTTGAAAATTATAAAAGTCGAAGAATCTCCAACCGAATCGTGAGATATTAATGTCAATATGTGTCAATAGCTCTTATCAGTTGCGTTCTCGTGGTCTACTGAAGCATTCATAGCGATCCGTTTGATTTCTCAGGCTTTAAACCGACTTCACCTACCCACTCGTCCTTTCAATTTAAATCGGCACTTTCTCAGTTAAGTGATATATTAAATTCCTGGAAAAGTCTCATTAATTTTCATTTCGGGGCGTTTGATCAACTCAAAATTCCGTAGATCATCAAAATCGACTGAATCGTCAGAAATGAGTTCTAACCTTAAGAGAACGTAATGTTCCTCGAAGGCGTTCTCTTGTCTAGATCATTGATCATCTCCACACATTTCTCCTTTAGATTCGAGAATCTGGCTCCATTAACGTCGGTTCAAGGCGTGATTGCTGACATTGCTGATTAAAAGACTATTTGCTGTAGTACCAATCGCGTCACAATCTTCATATCGGCGCTGATGCTGCATCTTTTCAAAATTCGTATGTTGCAGGAATTTTTCGGGTATCGATGCAACGCTGTCAGTGTTTAAGTAGCCTTTAGCAGTATTATTGGATTTAGAGTAAATAATTATCATGCGAATGAACAAAAAAAGTAATAATAATAATCATTATTGTTGCTAAAAAAATTAACAAATCTCAAGGCATATTCATTTGATCAATGATGTGTAAGTGGGCGTTCTGAGAGGAAATGGTCTGAACCAACGCCATTATAAATTGAACTTACTTCTCTAACTGAATTCAGTGTGACAAGTAATAAGGATCCATTATTTTTCAGTTGGGCAGCTTGGGCGTTATACCAACAATAACAATAACACCGACAGTAAATAGTCAGGAGCACTATTCTAGTTCTCGAAAGAACAATTTTTTACTACGCAAGATGATAAACAAGGAAAACGAAGGATTAAAACACAAATATCAAGAAAAGTTAACGAAAATTGGCGCTTTCAGAATATCCCTAGTCAGATCAACAAGGAAACGTCAACAAATTTACCGGCAATCGTGCAACCAAACAGTGTTTTGTTTTGACATTCAAATATTCCTCTATCCTTTTCTAGCACATAAAATTTATATGACTTGTCATTTTACCTAAGGCGACTCTTAATCGCTACATTCTGTGACGTCAATAAAAAAATCACGTGACTTGTACTAAATATCATTTTGACATAGTTCCTCGAATTTATCCCAAATTGGACAATTGGGCCAATAACTGCTGCTTACCACCTACCCCATCACCAGTGTTGCACTCGTAACTCAGTTTTGTCTTTGACTAGTTTGATGCGATTACTCTGTCCTCTCCAAGGCATCCATTACTATCTAATTTTTCGTCACAATTACCGTTCTTCTCCATACGTGTATTATAACATTTACCGCGTGTTATTGACCATCACCTAAACCTCTTTTGGAACCTCCTGAATTCCTGCTTTACATTCAAATATCATACTCGTTGGGTATTATAAATATACGCCTCTGAGGGCCTGATTAATTCAGCAAGCGTAATTATTCGATGATTGCGTCATTTAAATGTTGCAAAATTAAATAACCGTGAACTTGTTAAAACACCGGGTACGCATTTAAATCTCACCTTGACGGTTTTTATGCACTTTCTCATGGATCCCATGAACTTGCACTGAACGTTTATAATATGTAGGCATGCTTGCAAGAAACGTTAAGGAGTTTTCGAACTGTTTGTTAATAGTATTCATGGCTTAGCAATAACTGTCTATTTTCCTATGAAGTCTTAATCGAATTATAATTAAATCTTTATCAAATTGTTTACCATGAAGATGTTGCTCTGCTTAAATGTACAGGGAGAAAATGCGAGAGCATGAGGTATACTACCTAGCATGGCAAAGACCAAATGTATTTCTCAGGGCTAGTGGCTAATGGTATGCAGAAAGCGATAAAACAATCCCACAAACAATACTAATTTAACTCTGAATGCACTGGGTTTTGCGCGTCAAACCATGACAGGTCTTCATTAAGCACGTTTCGTCCATAAAATACTTTGTACGTTTCAACAAAAGGACGTAAAAGAGAAACGTTTCCAAATGAAATGTTTAACCAAAACAATGAACATCGCAAGGTATCAATTAAAGTATTATTGTTTGGGTTAGTACTAGTGGTAATTTAGAGTAGTTACTGAGAATCTACCTCTGCAAGAGAGAAGACTTTTCTAAACTCTTCACATACATGGATACAGGATGTCTTTAGCTGAATGCCAGTTAGAAATACGCTCACTTTCATATCCAATACGCCACAGAGTAATAATAATAATTAAGTCTTGCAATTTTGGTAAATTGGCAAAATAATGTTTCGTAACAAGGTATGAAATGATCAGAGTTTCTGTTGAAAAAATATTTGTTAACTGAAAAGTTAATAATGAATGTTATCGCCTTCTACAGCAATGCAAGCATGTAATCTTCGTGGCATGCTTCGCAACATATGATCAACATTCTCCTCGGATATTTCATTTCATTCTATCTCAACGTGGTGTCGTAGATCTTTCAAATTGTTTGGAGGCCTCGGTAAATTTCAAACACGGTGACTCATCATGTCCCGAAGGTGCTCGATAGGTGATAGGTCTGGTGACCGTGCAGGGCAAAGCACCATTTCCAATTGTGCTTGTTCCAGATACCTTCGAGTAATGCAGTATGCGGCGTCCTATTATTCTCTTGGAAAATGCTATTTGGTGAAGTCTGCATGAAGGCTTCCAATACTGGCCTTAGGAGATTGTTAACGTAGGATGTTGCACCGCCGAACCGACCATAGGAAAACCCATGCAAATTCGAATATACCACATAATATTCTGAGTCTCTCATAAAAGGACTTTCAAAAAAGTCTAGTGCAATTTTGCCCATAAACGAACAAGGAAGATAATTTAAGATGGTATTGAAATTTACACGGGTTTTCCTACGGTCGGTCTTGTGATGCAGGACTCTGTACATATAATAATATATTTAATTAATAAATGATAATAGATTTTGGGGTCAAATAGTTGCATGAGAAACTGCGATTTGCTATTTTTCGCGGTTTCCTAAGTACTCCTAATGAGCTCTCAGTTAAAGACACCCTGTATGTACCAAATGAATAATAAAGAGATTTTAATCAGAATATTTGGTTGCCTGTTTTTGATAAAAAATATTCAGTTGCGGGTAAACTTTCAAGGTTAAAGGGGCCACAAAGTTCCAGGAACATGAGCATTTCGCACCCCTTAAGGAAGACTTTCCAGATGATCAAAAACTTGGCGTAAATGGTGCTAGAAAGAACTGTAAATGGAGGGCATGGGGCGACTGCCACGAAATTCTTAGGTCCTGAATAAACTAAATCTTTGTCTAGATCAAGAAAATGTTATAGAAACCATTAATAGAAGGGGAAATTCATCCCATTCCAATCGTGAAACTGTAATTTTACTAACAATGCTGCAGTGAAGATTAATCACTACCTCCCATGTCCAGATGAATGTAATGCACGCTTGATGAAAAGGTGATGATTCGTACTGTAGATCATCATGTTTTCGTCAAATGCATTTCTACTTAAGTCTCACAACTCTGTACAATAAATTGATCAATTCCTTGACAAGTAAAGTTGAACGGATCAAGCAGTGTGGCTGCTAAGGCGAAATTTAAAATCCTTCAGGTACGCTCGGTTCTCTGAGGGTAAGCCATAGGTACCTATTCAAAATTTTAAAAATCCTCTTAGCTTGGAACACAGAAAGAATTCTTAACAAAATAATTGGTCGGGTGCATGAAAAAATCGTCTTAGACACATGCGTGGTTCCCCTTACTATGAGATTTCCATCTCTCGGAGAATAGGACAGGAAGCTCTTAACATGACCATTCTTTTTTTGTCAAATGAGAGTGTCCAAATTCTGAAAAAGGGTTTGCAAGGCTGTGAAGTCTGCGACAAGTACTACATAGAATTAATGATAACTTTCATTTTCGTTTTTGCAGGTTCAGCACTATATTCTGGTCGTCCAAGCTCAAGATTCCGGAGTCCACCCCCTGTCCAGCACACTAACCGTCTACTGTAACGTCTTGGACCTTAACGACAACACTCCGATCTTCGACCCCATGTCCTACAGCAACGATATATTCGAGAACGTCACTGTGGGTACCAGCGTCCTAACGGTCAGCGCCACGGATCTGGATTCTGGTAAGAGATTGATCAGTTAAAATTGCTAACTTTTACACATAATGTAGGCATTATACAATCAATTCACGTTATAATACGTGATGCGTCTGATGGCGAAGCGAATTTTTCCGATGTAACACTGTCCATTAAACCTGGCAGTACCAGGAATCGATTCATATTTGTTCGGTCGACATGTTTAATACATTTCATTTCCATTTTAAATAGGGAGCTATTGGAAGACCTTGCGTATTTTTTCACGTCAACTTTCCTAACAAGCTGATATAGGCATTCGTCAGAGTTTTGTCTAATAAAATGGGCTATAATGGGTTTTTGCCTTTTCCGTCCGTGGGGAGAAAAAGAAAGAGGATCTAAGGATCACTTGAAGTGACATTTTTAGGTGCGCGGGAAATAAATAATTATAGATGAGGTCAGTGTCGGTTTGTCTATTTCTACAGTTATACGAATGGTAATTGTATGTTATTACCGCCAGCATTGACCCCTAGGTCGGTTTCGCAATTTTCCTCACTGTGATTTACTTTCTGCAATTTTCGGTTATGAATGTGAACGAGTCACAGCAAAGCTGCAAACCAATGCATTTTTTCTCATAAAAAAAATGTCGTGTAGCACCAACGAAACCCACGCGGAACCATAACTCCGGTACCAAAAAACGTCTCAATTGCGCGTCTTTTTGTCGCAACTGACGCTACACACAGCGGTCAGTCTTTTGAAAATTGGACGTTAAAAATACGACCAACCAAAACAGATTTTTTCTGGAACCGACCGGTCGTTTGTCGCATTTACATAAACATTTCTCGGGCCCGTTTTGTTAAAATAATCGCGGACCACTCATAAAAATAATTTATTCTATAAATGAGATGCCCGGGAACTTGTTCTTTGCAGTGGCGTACCCAGCACGAAGGAGGTTTCTGGAAAAACACTAATTGATCAATTCGGGCACTGAGGGGACCCTAAAATTAAGAATAGATCCTGATAGTTAAAATTCGGTGTTGGTTGCACTCGTTTGAATATGCATTTCGTCTTCTCAAAAAGTGCATCTCGATAAAATCGAAAGCGTTTTTTTGCAAGTTTTTGGAACTTTTTCACTTAATTGAGTTATTGGCGCAAATCCAGTGACGCCTAAGTAATATTCGTTAAGCTGCACTGCTTTAACTTCAGCAAAAGTGTAGGTAACATGAGGAAAAAACTGAAATAACCGAAATCTTGTGTTACGCGTAAAAAAATTCACGAAAACCATGTAATGTAGATCATCCCTGCGGGTTGCTTAATAAATCTCTTGATGGACCTCTGTAAGTCTGATTTATTGCGCAGAATATGTTCAAAATTGTAATTGCTAAAAAATCACTTACGGACCTAAATATGAAATAACAATAAGATATCGTTAGAGAAAAGGAACAAAGTTTACGTCTATTTCCGGTGTTTTTGCAAGTGACGCATATTTTGGGCTTGCAAAAGCCGATTATGGCCGGTCACCGACATTAATCCAAATACGATTTCAGGAAATGTCAAATTTTCTGTGGAGCGGGCTATGTGAACCACCTTGTATATAAAAAATCGTCTCGCTTGATAACATTTTTTATCATAAAGACAGTCAACTTTTTATTGACATCGAGGCGAATGCGCGCAATTTTTTTTCACAAAATCTTCGGTACACATCTCTTTTCGAAGCTCTGTAACTCGGAAACAGCGAGAGAACGAAATAGGGACATTTACGTTTAAATGCATCCTTATTAGTTAATTACAGATTCCAAAAGTGCAACTATACACGGTGTCCCAGGGAACAGAATATCTTTTCTATTGTTCAAAAAACTGAAAAACAAGTGAACTTTGGTGGGGGGGAACCACTTGGTGATTTTTTTTTCGAAATGTCCCCTCTCTACCTCAGGAAGCGACCCCTTTGAAATTTTCAAATGGAAAGAGGAGTTGTGTTACACCTGCTTTGAAAGGTTTTTTTTATGTCTCCATGATCATGGTTTTTTTATTGCTGTACGTCGCTCTTATAGAAATTAAACAGCTATAAGTGTCAGTACTGGAGTGACATCAGTCCACGTTTGTTTAAAGAAACCCATATTCAACAACTTCACAAATTAAATGTTTGGGCAAAGAATTTGGGTGGTCGCATTGTTGGACCATTTTTCATTCTTGGACACTTAAATGGAGAAAAGTATATACAACTTCTACAAGACCCCATATCTCACAGGATAACTGAAATACTTGAACAATATCCCTGCATCTTAGCAGAGGAACTAGTTTTTCAACGATATGAAGCTCCTCCACGCTACAACGTTGCCGTCCAACAATTTCGAAATGAAGAATTCCCTGGAAGATGGATTTAGCAGAAGAATCCAGCGGAGTGTCCCGCGAGATCTCCTGACCTTACTTCCTTGGATCTTTTCTTATGGGCATATTTGAAGACGAGAATTTAGGACATTAAATCTGGTTCCTTTGACGAGTTACATACCGGAATCGTCGAAGAGTCAACCAGAAGTATTAGATGATGTACGAGGACGTTTTGAGGATCGGTTGGACATGTGCATGGGAGTCAATGCAGGTCATTTTCAACATTTTTTACGATAAAATAATGAAAATACTAGGAAAAATTATGTCATTTGGTTTTTATTTAATTTCTATAAGACCGAGGTAGAAATATAAAAATTAAAAACTTGACCATGTAGAAAAAATAATTACTTTTCGAACGAGGTATAATACAAGCCCTCTTTTAATATCAAATTTCAAAGGGGTGGTTTCCAGGGGTAGAGGAATGATATTTTAACAACATTTTTGTCACAAAATGATGTCCCCCTCCTTATGAAAGTTGACGTGTTTTAATGTTTTTTTTGCGAAAAACGAGAGAAGAGATATACAGGCTGGACACCATTCGCTGGGTCGCCCCGTATATGAAATATTGTATTTAAAAACGTCGAGTTTTTGGTACGTAAATACGATATTATTTTGGTTTAACAAATTCACCTGTTCTGTAAGGGGTTTAAGGTCGTGGGCCAGAGGATAACATTATATGGTATTGAACGTGGTGTCAAGTTAGATCGCTTAGAATAGAGAATCTGACCAGTTACATGGTAGTTAAATTTGAAAGCATTCATAATTTTACCCTTATATGAGTTACTGCATTTACAACTTTTGCTGAAAAGTCGTATCTCTCAAAAGTCAAATTTGCAATTAGCCAACATGTTACGAGTGTGTCCATAATAAACAAAGTTTCTAAATAAATCACTTCGGATGGCATTTTGAGTTATAGTAAGTAGGTAATAACTCAACACAATGGATTTGAGTGTTACGACTTTTATGACTAATAGGTTAGTGCACATTTTTTCCAGCTTAACGAGAAATTTTTCGTCTCCACATACGACTTCTCAATGAGGTCTGAAAAGTAGATAGACGCTGACTTTTCCAGTTGGTTTCATGATGAGTTCTACAGTGAGAACATGTTCGTAATTACGAAACTCATAAAATATTTCAATGTTCTCGATAATCGCCAGCACGTCTGCATTCGTACGTAATAGGGGCTAAGTACATGTAACGGCCACTCTCTGCAAGCCTGAGACCTTATTCTTGCTTCTGAGCGGTGCAGACCCTGTAATAACGTAAAAATGACCTGAGCATTTTAGCCTTCTAGAACTTGCTTGATGGGTCATTTTGACGTATAGTGACTGAAAAAGTTCGTACATGTAAACATACATTTCTTCCTAATTCAATTTACTGTTACCCAGTGAGGTACAAAACATACACAGGGTGTCTACTAAATGATGGAATTAATTTTAAGGGATGATTGCTTGTCATATTTTACGAAAAATGCCCTAATGAATGCATGTCCTATCTTGTTTCGTTCTCGTAATACAAGGTGTCAAAGTTTTATTTTGATCGGCTTTTTATGACTATTTTTGCACATAAGGGCAATATCTGGATGAAATTCCATATACAAGGGTTTTCCGAAATGAGAAATGAAAACACAATATCGGTTTTACCGCAATATGTAGGGGGCGCCATTTGCAGTAATGTTCTTGCGTTAAAGTTGCCCTAACGTTTTAAGGATCCTGTGTTTTGACTTCTAATAGATTATGTCTTGCTCCCCCGTCAATTCTAAACAAAAAAAGCTATACTTGTTCGAAAACTCTCAGAGCAATGGTTTGCGAGATATCGACGATTAAAAATTTCTTTGCACATTAGTTCATCAAAAAATTAATTTATAAATAAAAATTTCGTAACAACTCCCTACATATTGCAGCAAAGCCGATATCACATTTGGATTTCACGTCTCAGAAAACCCCTGAAAATTGAATTTCATGAAGATATTGCCCTTATGTCCGATAATATTTATGAAAAACTGAAAAAAACATTTTCACACCCTGTATCACGAAACCGAAGCAAGATGGGGCATAGGTTTCTTAGAACTTTTTGTTATAAAATCTGGCAAGGAATCACCTCTTGGAATTAATGCCACCATTTAATAGACACCCTGTATATATGAGATACATATTTACAAAAAATTTTTTGGCTAAATGATAAATTAGGTAAAAGATGGTTTGGGAGAATGCGCTGCATATCTTGGCCGTCTGGCTCCCCAAACCTTATGATAATCGATTTTTCCGTTTGGGCGAGGATGAAACAAATAGCTTATGAAGAACGCGTTCCAAATGGTACAGAAATTTTAACAAACAGGATAAGACGGGCAACTCGATTAATTCCTAGAGAACACGCAGAGGCAGCTTTTAAAGAGTCCCGACACCTTATTGAAAAATGTGGAATTTAAGGAGATTTAGTGGAGCTTTAATGCGAGATTATAAATGTTTTAATTCATCTAATGATCATATTTTATCGTTTTAACGAAACAAAAATTTGTGAAAATAAAACTTTTTGATTTGGCAAATCCGACGAAATTCGAGAAATCAAATTTGCCCCGGGACTCTCAAACTTGGTGTGCGGGCTTTGACGTCGATTCCAAACAGCTTTTCTTAATTGCATTACATCGTGTTTGACACAGAAGAGACGCTTTACTCTACAGGAGAACGGGCACTTTGAAAATTTCCCGGCCTTGTTTGCTTTTCTACGAGTCAAATTTGTTAAGTCTTTGACCCAGCAAGGCCGAACTTCAAAAAGTGAACACGTAAAACACACATAAAATTCGATGCGGAATCAGAAATAAAATAAACAATTTATATTTCTGTTTTAAAAAAAGATGAAGCCGTAACTTGTCTTTGGGTCGTCCTGTGTACACTCATTTGCCATAAAAAAAAAACCGAGATAAAAAGTAAGAATCGTCGTGTCCCAACGTTTTCCAAAAGCCAAAGCGCTGATTTTTAATTGAATTTACTCCGTACTTTCGGTGCACACTGTATGTCCACCATTCAAGGGGGACGTGGTGTACGAATGCTCTTTTCACCCGCCGCAATTCGGCAGGGAACATTCTGTCTCGGAGGTTGTAGAATCGAGCGCCCCAACCCAACGCTCGGCCGTACCGCCGAGTCATCTCTCAATTGGCGCGTCCGATCAAACGCGACCAAAAACGTAAAATACCCGCCGCTACGGCCCTGATTTTTCGTCTTCTCGGAATACCACGAGAACCATTACGTCAATGGTAGACGAAACCCATCGCGTTATTAAAGTTGCGGTTGTCGGCGCAAAAGTACGAACAACCAGAGATTGTTTTTTGTACGGCGTTATTCTCTCTGTCAATTTATACGTCTTCATTTGACAAGCAGCATGGGAAGCGATGGAGAGAGACAGAAGGCGTGTTGTTGTGCCCTTCACGCTCAAATTAAAAGATTTTAACGGAAAGGTGTGTCGAATCGCGCGGCCTTACCACAGACGGCCAAACTGGCCAAATAATTAAAATTTGCCCAGGCAACAATGCGGTCCGAATTGCCCCGATGTCCGTTAATTACAATGACAAAGAATATCATAACACCGCTTGCTATATTTAATATTTTCACGAAGGACCCCCGGCCCAGCTTCTCAGAACTTTAATTGTTACAGGTGATAATGGCAAAATTACATACAGCATCACCTCTGGGGATGCGAGTGGCGACTTCGAAATCGCCTCAAATGGAACCATCACCACGTCACGTCTTTTGGACAGGGAGACGGTCAGTTTGTACAACTTGATCGTCACGGCCTCGGACCAGGCAGTTTTCCCCGAGAAAAAACTCTCGTCGACAGTGCAGGTAACCTTGACAGTGAAAAACTTAATCTACTCATATTTATTTTCACTGTCAGGTCTAACGCCTTGAATCAACTCGCGTCTATTTGTTGAACAAACACTTGGCAAGTCTTAATGATCTTGCACCTCCGCTTTCTAGTGTTGACACAGGTCCCGCTGGTATGCCAATGTGATGATCCTTAACTTTTTTAAATCCCTCGAGAAGCCCTCTTTTTACAGTCTAGTGCGATTCAACTAATGAGACTGATGAAATGCTCTTTTGTGAAGTCATGAGCACCAAATGGGAACATCGTTTCAATGAGCTTTGATCGTGTTTTGCTGGGTGGTCCCATGTTATTAATGTTATTTCCACTTATACCAGAAGAAAACCTAATGGTGACTTCCACTGATTTATACGTGGAGTGTTAAAGCTTACTGTTCAATGTTAACCACTACAAGTGACGCTGGAAATGGGACGTTGTTGATGAACGACGTCATATGTGCGATGTGCATTTCGTGTTTTTAGCCATTAAATTTAGACAAATTAATTAACGAAAAACGGTTTTCTTCTTTTAGCGACGGTTGCGCGTCGCAATCAGAAACATAGAATTTTGATCGCTAAAAAGAGAAAAAATATCAAAAACCCCTGCCGCGCAAAATGCTGATAACATGGCCAAGATCCTTTTTTCAAAACATCTCTGAAGAGCTTTTTTCCCTTTTCAAGAAACTCGAGAAATTTTCCGTAGAATCGAATAGAGGAGGTTGCCGACTTTGCCGTAGGTTAAAACGAGTTTTTGTCTTAACAAGGAACACAATGAAACCTTAAACGGCTGAGATCTTTGTTTGACCATTACACGCTTTTTTCAACAATTCCCTCAAACTTTCCTGCAAATTTCGCAAAAAAAACAATACTTCTGATCGGTGAAACAGCCTCCACCTTAAGTCATGGAAGAATGATCATTTTTCCACATCGGCCAATTAAATGCCCAAAATCTAAGATGAGTCCTCTGTGTAATTCCCAAGTACTACACAGGGTGTTCACGCCATCATGTCACAATCTTTGCGGGTTAATTTTCCTCAATGAACAATCAGTAAAACCTAAATAACGAAATGCTGGAAAACGTTTAATCTACGTTAAAAATGGTAGATTAAAGCGTTGATCATGCCGATTTTTCAATTACGGAGATCATCGTCTAATTTGCACATACACAGAGGATCGCATAAATACTGTAAAAAAAATTAGGAAAATATTTTTCATGGAAATGCTGGAACGCACATCAAATAATCTTTTTAGTTGGACATTTTTTGACGTAAGGGACGTGTATACGAGACTACCCATGTAGTGGATAATTTTTCATTTTTTCCTTGTGAAAGCCCATGAACGTTATGACGTTTTTGAATTCTTTAAAACATTCTGAACGTACTATATGTAACATACCCATGGCTAAATTAAACAGTTTAAAACAAAATACAAAAAATAGAAATAATGATAGAACCACCGATATTTAAAAAAAATACAATATAAACTATTACAATCTAATGTATTAAATTTTCGAATTGTGTCCCGTTAATCTAACCTTAACCTGAACTAACCTGACAGTGGGCAAGCAGCAATTCAATTTCCTCAAGAACTTGTTTTAATCATTTGAGGAGGTGTTTGTTGTTGAGCTTTTGAGTAATTGTATTTTTAACTCTCCTATGTCGATCGATTCATTTAAATACACCGTAGGTTTCAGCCACAAAAAAGGCCATAGAGTTGAGGTCGGGCGATCTAGCAGGCCACTCTAATAACCATTTTGCGCAAATATTTCAACTGTCGGATTTAGACATGGGCGTTTTATATGATCGATGTTCAAAATTTCCCAAAGAACTCAAAAACGTCATAGTATACATGAGATTCCATAAAAAAAATTATAAACTTATATACTACAACCCTATGTACAAGTCCGTTATATCAAAAAATGAAACAAAAACAATGCTTGACTTGTTCCAGCATTTTCATGAACAAAATTTCCTTTAATTTTCAACCAATTTATGCAGAGCTTTTGGTCTTCTATGTATACAGTGATCATTACAACCAGCCTTCATCTTGCATCAAATCTATAGCTCGTGTACCAATCTATATCACATAATCTACTGAGGAACTAAATTTACCCAATAAATTTTGGACTAATATTCCTTATTAACCCCTGTACCAGAATTCGTGATATCTACTTACATCATTACTTTCCAATCTTTCCCATCTAATCACGACGTTCTCTCCAATCAGCCGGCTGAATTTACATAAATATCGTGGTCATCCGTTTGACCCCGAAACATCGCAATTTCGTGGCTTGGATGGTTCCACACTGACCCATTTACGACATTTCAGGTCGCCATTATTGTCAGAGACGTAAACGATTTGGCCCCCGAGTTTGTCACCTCGAACGAAACCAGCGTCATGGAAAATGTCGCTAAGAACACTGTCGTAATGGTCATTAAAGCTATAGACAAAGATGAGGGTAAAACCGTAGCATATTAGTTTTATTTCCTGCATTGATAGCTATTCTTTTTAAGGACGAAATGGTTACATTGAGTATTCTTTGGCCCCGAATCGAATTTTTTCGTTGGGGTCGGTCGATGGGGTTTTGAGGGTTGCTGATAATATCGACAGGGAAATTACCGGCAACTATACGATAATGGTGATGGCTAGAGATAGAGGGGAACCTTCGAAGAGTGCCAATATGACAATAGCAATTAAAGTCTTAGACGAAAATGATAACAACCCGGTTTTCGATCCCCGTCAGTACAGTGCCAGCATAGCTGAAAATGCTTCAATTGGAGCCATGGTCCTTCGAGTAAGATCGTCGACGCTTAACCGTCTGTATCTCTAGAAGGAAAATTTTAGGTCTCGGCCACTGACATAGATGACGGCCTCAATGGCAAAGTGCGCTATTCCATTAGCAACGGAGATGCTAACCGCGACTTCAGCATCGCTGAAGATACTGGAATCGTACGAGTTGCCAAGAATTTGAACTTCGAACGAAAGTCCAAATACATTCTCACAGTTAAAGCTGAGGATTGCGCCGGCGATATCAGTGAGGAAACGGTGAGGTCTGATGCGGCTGAAATTACCATTCTGGTAAGTTGATAAGTTTTGTCGAGCGCAACAATTTAATTTGAGGCTATATTTAGGTTTCCGATATCAATGACAATCCACCAACTTTTCTGGATTCCCCATATTTGGCATGCGTAATGGAGAACGTAGTTCCTCCCAATGGAGGCTATGTAATTACAGTCCAAGCCTACGATGCTGATACGCCGCCCTTCAATAACCTCGTGAGGTATTTTATTTTAACTTCTGCAGGAGTGCGTTGTTTCTGATTGTGAGGACTGCTGTAGGTACTTCATCAAGGAAGGGGACACCGACATTTTTCGTATAAACGCCTCTACAGGAGATGTCTCCCTGCTGCAACCCCTCGACCGTGAAGTCCAGGAGGAATATGTGCTCAGTCTCGTGGCAATGGACACCGGTAAGTTTTGGCAATTTAAACTGTTTTTTTTTTTAATGCAGGACACAGCACCTAGCGTTCGTCATTATTTCCTTATATGTCCTAATTTAATTTTTTTTAAATGATTTGTATGAAAATAAATTCTTCTTCGCTCTAAATCTGTTCCTTTTAGGCGGCTTCCTAATTGAACGCTCAGTATGTCGTTTTTGATGAAATGATCAAAATTTGTTTTTAAAAAAATTGATTCAAAAGTGGAGAGAGGCGTTTAGGTGTAAGTTAGAGCCCAAAAAGCCTGCAGAAATGCAAACGTATGTAAGAGGCAAAGTTTTTAAAATTTTGAAGAATCCCGCAGTCCTTTTCTTTTTCGTTCCTTTGCCGATTCGTATATTTTTTTACAATGTTAATAACAATTTGCAAAATTGCCGCGAAATTGCCCTCAATAAAGATTACTAGTAAACTTCAATCACTAATCGAATTAACAAGGAAAATATCGGTTACTTGTTTATTGGTTACTAAAGATCGGCTTCCCAATTATTATAATTAGCGTCTTATTGGCAATGCGATTCGATAATAAATCGCTATTCGATTTAAAAGCTCGACTCTTCGGTCCGGACCTAAAATGATCTGTTATTTTAGTAAATCGAATACGGTAGCTGGCACGAAATCGATCACTTAACTGGTGCGAGATTTGGTCACGTTTAACCGACGCACTTGACTACACTTTTGATTCGAAAGCCTGCGATCTAATTGGCACCTTTAGGGTAGTACTGGTCAAAGTAACTCGAATTTACAGATCATTAAGTTTCAGAAAAATGATAGCTTCATAGAGGAAAGCAAGCTTCCTTATGAGTTGAAATATTCGTCCATTACCTGAAAAAAACCCCTACAAGGGAATACTAAAATAAGTATTTACGTGGACAAGCTGCAAATATAGCCAGATGTACGTTTCTGAGATATTTTTCGCTTGTCCCGCACTCGTATATGGGATAGGTATATTCATTATTTCGGGCTAATAGCTGCGTAAAGATTTATCGCTGTAAATCAGTTTGATTTATCGCGTTGCTTCTCCATTTTTATAGCCGGTGGACAAATTAAAAAATTCCTAACAGAGTGCACTTTCTGCCATGGGCGGCCAGGTATATGAGCCTGCTAATATTGTTGCAATATATAGGGTTCATTTACTTTGCGGACGTTGAAATATCTACGAACGGTCTCTTGAAGAAACAATCTGTGTTCTGACGAGCCCTTCTGTATCTCTTCCACGAAATGTCCTTCGCTTTCCGTTCAAATCGACGCCTTGTGGCTGAACCTCATAGAATGGCGAGATGGCGGTTTCTCCGTCACTTGAGGAGAGATCCCGAACGCTCCCGAGGCTCCTCGGCGACGGGGGTGCTCTTCTCTCAATTGGGAACGTCTTTTGAGCTTTGGGAGCTCAACGAGGTGATTTCTTTCGCCGATGGCGAGCGTGGGTTCCCTCCGTTCGCGGCACCTCACGTGGGGACTTTGGGAAATGCAATTAAAATACGTCATCGTAGCTGCGCAGCTACCGGAAACGACGGAGGACGCAATCGTGATGCTCAAAACGCAGATTCCCCGTGCTGTCGAGGTGTCACTGGGGCGATCGCGGGGTCAGCCCGCCGAGCGTCGGACGATTTTCGTCCGCGGACCGAACCCGATTCCAGTGAGTTTCCAAGAGGATAATCCCACAACCGTTTTAGTCCATCACTCTGCGTGTATCATAAAATATAAAAGTATCTTCGAGGCAATAAATCGCCATATCTTCTTTTCTTACGACTCTAACAAGCACCAAGTTCCGTTGCAATATTATTTAGTATCTATTTGAGAGTGCTTCGGGGCACCATAAATTGACCTTGATGATCTTCTAAGTGCAGCTCTTTTAATAGTTTAAACATGAGTATTCTATAAGGTATAGGAAAATACGTAAATAGGAGCCCCCCAGGTCGTCAGTTGGGTGTTGGTTTTTTCTTCTGCCGAGCTGACTAGAGATTAAATATCGACTGGTACACATACAGCAAAGTGGACTCCTTATTTAAAAGATAGGAGTTGGCCTTTGACCGTTCGATAAATTGCTAAGTCACCAGCGCTAATTCCTCGACGACGGGGTCACATCGGTCGAGCGATGGTCATCTGCAATGGACCAGAAATTGTTAAACACTCTTTCAAAATGGATTTTTGCGTAGTGCCGGCGTGTGACCGGATTCGCCTTGTTGGCCGAGCCTTGAAGGGTGCTGGGTACGCCACTGAGCTGTGAAGCTATCGGGTCGAAACAATCGCACAAAGAGCCAAAAGCGCATTAAGTTTTTCTGTTGGGACAATGCAACGCCAACAAACAATTAAAAATTCAACCAACTACCGCTACTTTTTAATTCGCGACTGCTGCCAACGAGTTCGACTTCTTTTTTATCGCGTTTTAGTGATCGTTGAGACTTATGAGCCTACATGCCCGTATGAATGTGCTAAACTATAGTTTATAAACCTAGTTAGGTTGATAAGCATCAATCGATCGTTCCATTCTAAATTCCAGCTCTCCTTGTTGAAAATATCAAACGGGGACAAGTCAGGTCGTGCAGCTCGCCTATTGTTATACTTGTCCGGAGTTATTATAGATTTGAACCGGAGGGTCAAGTGCCGTTTTTTCAGCCGGCGGTCTACAAGAGATAGTCATCACAAAATGAACTTTCCATCGTAAAATTTTATTGTTGTATCTATGTTGAGACCGGCAGACGAGAGATTTGTATTGAGGAGAATTAGTTTCTCAAGCCAGTGCTGCTTACGTAACTCACGGCATAAGGAACAGGTTACTGGAACTTGTCTTTTGGGGCATTTGACGATCTGAATAAATATAGTCGCGGAGATTGGTATCAGAGCTTTTGAATTGGTTTTATTATCGCGTATAATCATTCCTTCATTTCCCAGATAAGAATTAGTGATTTAATATGAGCGATATTCGCATACTAATGCATTTTATGGTTCCCGCTAAGAAACAAGAATTGACTGAATTAGAAACTTCTGATTTATAATGTGCGGATGCCAGACAGGTTGCTGTGGTACTAGTGTTCTGCGTCTAATTGCACCACAGTTGCTCCTCACCAGAAATCATAACTTATATCGTTCCCTTAACCACCTTCCGTGTCAATGATCTGATGTCTTCTATGATCTAGATAAATGAACTCGAATGCCTAAAAAAATGAGCAAACTACTCTGCGAACGCGCTGATGATCCCTGAGAGATAAATAGATAGAAACGTACAGAGTGCTACAAATTAGTGGGCCAGTCCGCTGACCACAGATTCCTTGAGCGAAAATCGTTAGACTTTCCTTATGCGACGTTTTTCTTTGGCGCTCGGTGCTCACTACACAGAGCGTTGAAGTCCTTTGAAAGAAATTACTTTTGTTAATAACTTCGGGACGTGTTTTAATGCAATTTTGCGCTGATGCATAATGCGCTGGAGCGCACTTTTCCCCTAATTTGGGCAAACATTTCGAAACCAGCGCGGGGAAAGAGGGGGGTCTTGGACACGTCATCCCCCCCCCCCAACGTTTTTTTTTGCGCACGTCAATGGTGAACATGTTTAATTTTTTTAATTAAACGTTTCTTTACCTTAATCCTTTCGCTCTTGTAAAATTTTAATTTACCGCTCACTTCAGAAGATATTTCAGCAGACCGCCTCTCAATGCTTGGTACCAACTTTTCGTTTACGTTAGAAATGCACCAATCACTTATTTCTGTACAAACATGTTTTTTACCCAAATTGTAGGAAAAGTTCGCCTCATCGAACTGTGCATCGCTGCAAAATTTCGTTGAAATATGTGAAAAAACACCCAAATTGTGATTTTTTTTATACTAGTGCAACACTCCATATAGCGAGTATAAAGCGCCAAAGATAAAAGTCGCATAAGGAAATTCCACTTATTTCCGCTCAAGTTGTTTGTGGTCGACGGATTGACCTACTAACTTGCAACACCCTGTGTACCTTTGATAGAAAATATCATGTTATTCTGATGGTCTTTCCTCAGAAACCGCATTTTTTGGAAACAATCGTATATTGAGTATAAAGCTTAGATTTGTGATGTCTACACTTCCAGTCCGACTTCAGCATAAAAAAATCACTGCGATAGTATCTCAATAACTATCAGATCGCCCCCTCTCGGAAATCTCATAAATATCAACCAACTAACAATAACTACTAGAACTGAGCTTTATTGCATAAACTTTGGAAATTGGCACCATAGTACTCCTTGTACGAGGCGAAGTACCCATATACCGAGTATTGCTACGTCCTTCTCGACTTACAGTTCGAAAAATTCTCAAATAGGTTCACCTCCAATGACTGGCACTGGCACACTGCGAATCGTAGTCCAGGACGTCAATGACCATAGTCCGGAATTCAAAAGACAGTCCTATTACGCCACCATAAAGGAAAATTCGCCAATTGGTACCTGGATCCTCACAGCCACTGCAACTGACAAAGATGATGGCCTAAATGCTAAGATACGATATACCCTTTTGGGAGACAAAATTGACGGTTTGTTACCCCATTTGCAACTGTAGCAAAAAAAACGTTGACTGAAAATCTCGATAGGGTTTAAAGTGGATGAAGACACGGGGGTGGTCACTACTAATGCAGCTTTAGATAGGGAGGAAACTGAGAAGTACTTTTTGACCCTAATGGCCCAAGATTGCTCAGCGACTGACCCACGAGCTAGTGCAGTAAATCTCACCATTACAATCTTGGATGAGAATGATAACTCCCCCGTTTTCGAAGCTACTAAATATGAGGTGGTGTATTAGAATCTTAAATCATTCAGTGATTAAAAATTTTATATCCAGGTCTACGTTTCTGATGAAACTAAAGCATCTAAATTCGTATTCGGTGCCAGAGCCACTGACGAGGATTCAGGCCATAACAGTAAAATCACCTACACCCTGACGGGGGAACACTCCCACAATTTTACCATCGATAAGCGCACTGGAGTTGTGCGGGCCCTTTACAACATGCAGAGATCTTCCACTAAAGTATTCAATCTGGATATTGAAGCGGAGGATGGAGGAAAGCCCTCCAGGAAGACCAGTGCTGAATTAAAGGTTGTTTTAATATCGACATACTTTGGACGTTCTAATTTTATGTTTGTCGTAGATTCACTTGAAGCCCGATCAAATGTTTCCACGATGGAGCTCCCCAGGGAAAACCCATTTTATCTTAGGGGAGAATATTGAGGAGGGAAAAGTGGTGGCAAAATTTAAAGCAACGTCTCCAAAAAAAGGCCCCAGTGGAGATATTAAATATGCTATAGCTGGGGGAAATGTGGGTGATTCTTTGAAAATTGACCGAAATTCCGGGGAAATCCAGGTGGCAGGCACTGGCTTGGATTATGAGACTGCTAAGACCTACGAAGTGTGGGTGGAGGCTCAAGACAGCGATTTCCCACCTTTGCGCAGCGTCTTGCGGTTTACAATAAACGTTACCGATTACAATGATAATGTCCCTGTAATGTCCAGTCAGCTTTACAACGCCACCGTAAGTATTGTTCGCCGGAGCAGTTTAGCAAATTTCCATCCAACTCTTCTTCAGGTGATGGAAGAAGAAACCCCACCACTTTTAGTAGCCCAAATCAACGCTACCGATTTAGATTCCGGAGAGAATGGGCGAGTCTCCTACAAGCTGCTCAATGACTTTCAAGAGTCCTTTGAAATTGACTCTGCCAGTGGTGAGATCTACACTCAAGCTAAACTGGACAGGGAAACTATGGGCACCTACGAGCTGACAGTAATCGCAGAAGATCAGGTGAGTTTGGATGCATTTTTAATGTCACGAACAGCAAGTTTTGTCCAACAGGGAGTTCCTCAAATGACCGGCACTGCCACCGTCTTAGTCACAGTCTTAGACAAGAATGACAATCCTCCAAGGTTCACCAGACTATTCAGTGTTAATGTGACTGAGAATGTCGATATTGGCTCTTTCGTCATTAAAGTCACTAGTGTTGATCAGGATATCGGGGAAAATGCAAATGCCACCTACAGCTTCGCTGAGAATCCAGGAGAGAAATTCAAGATTGATCCCATTAGCGGAAATGTTACTGTTGTGGGTAAGTGTCTCTGGCGAATCAATAATTTTGATTGCTACTCAATTGGTTGATTGCAGGACATCTGGACAGAGAGCAACAAGACGAGTATCTGCTGAAAGTAGCTGCAGTGGATGACGCTTGGAGGGCGGAAACTCCCTTAACAATCACCATTCAAGACCAAAATGACAATGCTCCGGAGTTTGAGCATTCCTACTACAGTTTCAACTTCCCAGAGCTACAGAGAGACGTAGTGTTTGTAGGACAAGTCATTGCAACAGACCGGGATAAACAAGGCCCTAATTCTGTGATTAGCTACAGTCTTCAACAGCCCTCGGATTTGTTCGCTGTTGACCCAGCCTCGGGGGAGATTTTTAGCAAACAGAGCATTCGGTAGGAATGAATTGTGTTTTTGTAAGAAACTCTAACTCAACTCTCTTTAGATACAAGTACACCAGTATGGAGACTTCCCCCGAGAACACTTACTCCTTGACAATCCTAGCTACAGACAACGGGAAACCCCCGATGTCTTCGGAGTGCACAGTCACCATTAATGTTGTAGATGCCAACAATAATGCTCCCAAATTTGAGCAACAGGAGTACCTCTCCCCGGTACCATTAGATGCCCACTCAGGCCAACAACTCCTGCGGGTGTTCGCAAAAGACGATTTTGATGTTGGAGTGAATGCTGAAATTGAGTATGATATTGTCGCAGGAAATAGTACTGGTCAATTCGTTGTGGACAGGATCAGCGGTTGGATTTCCCTAAAGGAGACTGTGAGTCATTCTTGAAACTATGAGTCCCGTTATAAAAAAGTGAAATTTAGGTGCATATGGTTGGCTCTATTTACATCCTACGAATTCGTGCTACTGACAAAGGAGTTCCGCCCCAAATGGACGAAACTACTGTGACAATTATAGTCACCGGTGACAACAAATTTCCTCCGGTATTCGCTGCCCTCAATTACCAAGTATTCGTCCCTGAAAACGAGCCCTTGGGTTCCACCATTCTCATTGCCACAGCTACAGATAGAGACCAGGGCCCGAACGGCATGGTCCGCTATGAAATATCTTCAGGAAACGAGAAAAAGAACTTCGCGATCGACACCATTACTGGAGCAATCAGCATATTGCAGCCATTAGACTATGACACCGTTCAAGTGTATCATCTAAATATCACTGCTCAAGATTTGGCCTTCAAAGCGAAGAAGGCCACATCTATGCTGACCATTACATTGACCGACATCAATGATAACAGCCCCAAATTCAATCAGACGGTTTATGATGCGTATTTGGCCGAAAATCAGCCCCCAGGATCATTGATATGTCAACTAATTGCGACTGATGATGACTCCCCTAAAAATGCTATTATTGTTTATTCAATATCAGATGGTAAGACTCTATATGTTTAAGCACAGTAGATGCAATTTTTTTTAATCATCACTTAGGGGCTGACAAAGACCTGTTTGCCATCAACCAACAATCCGGGAAAGTGACGACGAAAGCCTCTTTTGATTATGAGGAAAAGAGCATGTATTCTCTAACAGTGATAGCAGCAAATCCCAATTCAACGATGTACAGCGAGACTTCTCTGCATGTGCATGTAACGGGAATCAATGAATTTTATCCAAAATTCGTACAATCCGCCTTTCATTTCGATGTATCGGAAAGTACCGACATTGGAACTAAAATCGGAACTGTCTTGGCTACCGATCAGGATTCAGGGGAGGATGGCAAGGTGTACTACCTTCTAGTTGGTGAGTTTGAAATTAACTTCGAAACTCGGTTATTTACATGCAAAAACCTGCAGATCAATGTTTAAGCCCAACTCAAGGAACCGCGTTTTTATCTATTCTTATGATCATCATCAATTTCACAATTCACTTTGAGTTCTCCTTCGTCTGATCCGAACTAAATCAGCATAATGTGCGGTCCACGGTCAATAAGAAAATACCCGTTTTTGCGTTCCTCCTTCAGAATTTGCGAGCTTAAAGCCCCTGTACGCACAGCTTTAAACAATCCGACTATCAAAAGCTTCATAGTACTTTTTCGGTTATAATAATTGTTTTAATGGCTATAAAGGTTCACTTCTAAGAGAAAAATCCACAATTCAAACTCTTCGTTAAAGGTTCGAGCAATGACAGAGGATTCAGCATCAACAGCGAAACAGGGGCCATCAGCGTCTCTAGAAATCTCGACAGAGAAACCCAAAGCCGGATCATTCTGACTGTAATGGCGAAAAATGCTGGAGGAATTCGAGGCAACGACACAGATGAAGCTCAAGTGATCGTCACGGTACAAGACGGCAACGATCCACCCGAGTTCTTACAGAGTTTATATCAAGCTGATGTGTCTGAAGCTGCAGCAATAGGCACTAAAGTCACAGCTGTAAAAGCTGTAGACAAAGATGTCAGATACCAAAACAACCAATTCAGCTACTCGATTATAGGGGGTAACATAGAACAGGCATTCAAAATAGACCCTCAATCTGGCGATATCCAGACATCCAGAGAGCTAGACCGAGAGACAATTTCCATGTATTCGTTGATTATAGGAGCCATTGATACCGGGCTGCCGCCCCAAACCGGAACTGCTACCATGAAAGTTAACGTGTTGGATGTCAACGATAATGGGCCTGTCTTTGACCCTCCTCGGGTTAGTAATTTTGTCTTAAATAGCTTCAACGTTTCCGTCAACTTTCTTTGAGTCTAGGTGGTGGGTAAGGTACTGGAAAACCAACCAGCCTTCACTAGAGTTATGACATTAAACGCCAAAGATCCAGATTTGCCACCCAATGGGGCTCCGTTTACCTATAGACTAATTGGAGGGAAACACAAGGAGTATGTGAAGGTGGACAGGCACACCGGGGCTGTAGTCACCACCAAAACCATCGATCGAGAGGTGATAAGAATTACTCTAAAACCTGAGAATTATCTAACAAGTTTATTTAGGTCACTCCGGAATTGAGCATAGTAGTAGAAGTGGAGGACAGTGGGACTCCGAAATTGAAAAGCCAACATCCAGTCAAGATTATAGTCCTGGATGAGAATGACTCAGAATCATCTCCTCGTTCTGTTCACGTTGTAATCTACACGTTCAATGGAGAGTTCCCTACTGGTTTGGTTGCAAATGTGCACCCCAACGATCCAGATCTCACCGGCGATTATAAATGTAAAATCCTGCAAAAATCAGATTTCTCCGACATTCTCAGCATTCCTCATGGATGTGATCTAAATGCCGAGAGAGCTACTCCGTCTCAGGGGTATTCTCTTTCTGTATCTGGACATGATGGGAAACATAAGTCTGTGATTTCCAGCGTCACTGTAAGTCATAAATTTTGTTATTCTCATTTGCTACAGAGTTTGAATTCCAGGTTGAGTTTATCCAGTTCGACAATACCACCATAGAAAACTCCGTAATCGTCTTAATCAGAAACATGTCAGCTACCAGTTTCCTAAGTCTCGCCTATGCCAATTTCCTAGAGACCATGAAAGCTTCGTTAAGTCGAGACGAAATCATATTTTTGTACAATCTTCACGAAGGTGAACAAGGCTTAGAACTCGCAGTAGCTATTAAGAGCGATTCATCCTACAAAAGCAAATTTTACGCTAAAGAGAAGCTTCAACGAAGAAAAGAGACTTTAATCAACGTGTTTCAAACCGAAGATTTCATAATTGGATTTTCTCCCTGCAGCAATGAAATTTGTCAGAATGGTAAGTGCTATTTCCAGCCAATGAATTCTAATCTAACATAATTTTTGTTTTCCAGGGGGCATCTGCACCGAATCCCTCAGAGTGAAGCGTACTACCAAAATCACAGACAGTCAATCTCTGATCTTCACCTCACCGTTGTTGCTTCACGAATTCACTTGCCAATGCATGGAAGGCTTTACTGGTACTGCCTGCGAAAAACGTCAAGATCCATGCCTACCCAATCCGTGCAAGAACAGTGGACAATGTCGCAGACAAGGATACACTTATCACTGCGTGTGTCCTCACAACAAAGATGGCAGACATTGCGAGTTGGAACGGGGAGATGTTTGTTCTGGAAATCCTTGTCAGAATGGTGGTACTTGCAAGGAGAGCCCTGATGGATCCAGTTTCTTCTGTTTGTGCAGGTCAGCTCCACGGAACTTTATTACGTCCTTTGGTTATTAACGCAATTTTGCTCCATAGATCTGGCTACAGAGGCAACCAGTGCGAGGCCTTAGCAGACTCCTGTAGACCTAATCCTTGCCTCCAAGGGGGCATTTGCGTCAATTTGCTGCCAGGATATCGCTGCAGTTGCACCGAAGGTCGCTACGGAAGGCACTGCGAAAAATCTACTTTCGGTTTCCAAGAATTGTCCTACATGACTTTCCCTTCGTTGGATGCCACCACCAATGATATTTCCTTCATTTTTTCTACCACGAAACCCGAGTCTTTACTTATCTACAACTATGGACTTCAGACTTTGGGCAGAAGTGACTTCGTTGCCATTGAACTTGTAAAAGGGAGAGCGGTGTTCAGTTTTGGGGGTGCTCGAACTGCTATAACTTCAATCAATGCCACGGGAAGAAGCAGTGATAATCTGGCTGATGGAAATTGGTACAAGGTCACCGCTACCAGAAACGGAAAAGTGATTTCCTTAAACGTGGGCAACTGCAACGAAAACGGAGATGTTTGTGAAGACTGCAAGCCCAACGAGGGAAATTGCTATACCGAAAATAGTGGAGACACTGGGTATGTTGGTGACTGTTTTGATAACAATAAAAATTAAGGTAGTTGTTGTATGGTAAGTCAACAGCAACCTTCGTACATTAAAAAATACCATTGAGGAATTATCTATTTCTAACAAAAGTATACATTCGAATTTAACAGGACGCTAAACTTCAACAACCAGCCCCTCTTGATTGGAGGTCTGAACAGTCCAGATCCAGTCTTGGAACGGCCTGGACAGATTCACAGCGACGATTTTGTGGGTTGTGTTCACAGTGTTTCAATCAACGGCAGGCAGTTGAATTTAAGCCAACCAATAGAGTCCGAAGGGATAGAGAATAAGTGCAGTAGAAGTCAGAGTTGTAGCCGTTCAGCTGTGTCAATAGATCCTTGTGGAGGTGAGAATGTCCTAATGCTGCAAGTAAGTTTTACGTGTAACTTTCATAATTTCATTGAAGGTTTCGGCACGTGTATCGACCGTTGGAGTTACTCGACTTGCACTTGTGGAAACAATCTCTTAGCCCCGAATTGCCAGAATGCCTTGCAGCCAGTGAGCTTTTCCAACGGGGGTTTCGTGGAATTCACAATCACCAAAAAGCACAAAAGGATGCAACTTCTCGAAAGCTTTTATGTGGGAAGTACCATGTGGTCTCATCAAAGAAATATCCGGTAAGTTCCAGGATTTCCCTTTTGGACTACTCTAAACTTTCGTTTCAGTTCCACAGATGAGCCATCCACGAGATTTACAAGATCCACGTTAACCACTCCGGATAAGAGCTTGAGTATGGTATTCAGAACCTTAAAGGAGAATGGACTGCTGCTCTTTGCCACTTCCAATAAACATTATACTTCAGTAGAGATTATGGGAGGCCAAATTGTCTATACCAGCAAAACTTCTTCAGTAGTGAATATGACTGATTTTCGTGTGACTGTTTCTGATGGAACTTGGCATAATTTGACTCTGCACATCAGGCTTAGAACTTTAGAAGTTCTCTTAGATGGTGCGATATTTCATATGTTCTCTGAAACTTTAATCTGGAATATTCAATTAATTAGGTGTTCGACTGGGCGAGGAACTGGATTCTGCAGGAGTACATGACTTCTTAGACCCATATTTGACGTATCTCTCGATAGGGGGAGTACAAAAGGGTCTTTACTACGTTAACAAGACTTTTCCTGAATTCTTTGAGGGCTGCCTGGCTAATTTTTCAGTCAACAGGGAAATCCAACCCTTCAACGGCTCAGGGAGCATTTTTAACGAAGTTATTGCCAGAGGCAAAGTACAGCTGGGATGCAATGGGTTGCTAAGTAAATATAGAAAATCCTTACGAGGTTTCCTTATTAACATCAATTTTTTTAGATGTTGGTAGTGCAGCAATTCAAGATCCTCTGAGCATCGGAATTACGTTGGTCATAGTATTCTTTGTGGTCCTCCTTGTGGCCATTCTGGTGTCTTTTGTTGTGTTCAGACTTCGCAAACAGTACAAAGAAAAAGGAGGTAGCTCCAATGGGCCTAACAGCATTCATTCTAAGCAGAATGGAGGGTCCAGTTTAGGGGCAGTAGGTACGTCGAACCGCTTGGTTGACTCTGACTCTGGATTTAATTATTGTTACGGTTTGCAGGTTTGAATGCAGTAAATGATAGTGCCTTGGCTAGAAGTTTGCATGGAATAGAGAATTCGATGAGTTACCATACAGACGGGGATGTTATTCGAGGGATTGGCGGACATAGCTTGGTTGGGCCAGAACTGCTGCCCATCAAGCTTAAAGACCGCGATTTGTTGCCAGGTATGTTGACAGTTCTATGATAAACTGAAAAAGCCCTTAATATTTGCAAAGGTCCTTTTAAATTTTCCCAGAATTCCTATGAAATTCCCAAATACTCTAAAAAGGCCACTAATCCATTGACTCATGTTACGACAAATTTTATCGAGCTAACAATACTGATAATCTTCAAGGCGGATTGGACTTAGAGATCAGGAAAATCTTCAAATAAGCCCCATTTTTGGAGAAATTGCCATTCTAAGTGGATATTACCAATTCAAATGATTCAATACCTCATATTTGAATAGAATGAATTCTGTTTATATAGAATAAGTAGTTTTGATTGTCCCTTGGAAAAATTTTCAAGTCACATCCGACATCCTTTATGTCCAGCAGGTTTAGAGATACGCCTAATGAAAATAAATTTTTACACATTCAACAGCCATTTTCAACAAAATTAGATAGATTTTCCGACATCATCTAAAGCACAACTTTTCTTCAGGTTCTGACCATCCTCGTCCTCAAAGACCAGATATAATAGAACGCGAGGTGGTGAGTAAATCCCCTCCAATGAGGGAGGATCACCATCCTCCACTGCCACCCTCTTCCAACCATACTCACGATCACGTGAGCAATGACCTCGGCTCCGAAATGCCCGAACACTATGACTTGGAAAACGCCAGCAGCATTGCTCCTTCAGACATTGATATTGTGTACCATTACAAAGGCTTCAGGGAGGGAGGTGGAGTCAGAAAATACAAGGCCGTGCCTCCTAATGTTGCCGTGTACCACCACAAGCACGCAGGAGGAAATCCGCAGGCACAACACAGACACTCTCCTCTCCATCCTGCAGGGTAAGTAGCGTCAGGTTAAAAAAACAGATTTCGGGAATTTATCATTATCAGAAATAGGTTCCCGCCGAGGGCTCCCCCGGTGTCCGCCCCTGCAAATCGTGGCCATCAGTCCACCCCACTGGCCAGACTTAGTCCTAGCAGTGAAATGTCGGCTCAGCAGCCCAGAATACTAACTTTGCATGACATCAGTGGAAAACCACTGCAAACCGCCCTTTTGGCCACCACTTCGAGCAGTGGCGGAGTGGGGAAGGACGTGTTGCACAGTAATAGTGAGAGAAGCTTGAATAGTCCCGTCATGTCTCAGCTGAGCGGACAAAGCAGTAATAGGTAGGTCGAGATACGTCCTCGACATGGAGGATAGGTTTTACTGTTGATTTCTTATAGGAAAGCTGCAGCTCCTCCACCAGTTACTTCTACCTCGCCCGCCATGGGCCTTACCGCAGAAGAGATCGAAAGACTGAACCAGAGGCCGAGGAATTCCAGTTTGGTGTCCACGCTGGACGCGGTGTCCAGTAGCAGCGAGGCACCAAGGGTGGGAGGAAATAACCATTTGGTAATCGAATTGTGACCCTTTGCCCCCAGCTCCCTTCACAGCCTCAGCTTTATTGCAGAGCAATCACATGCGTCATAGTCCGGTTCAAGAGACTCATCACAGTTCCACGAGTACCGATGAAAGTGGCAACGACTCATTCACCTGCTCGGAAATAGAGTACGACAATGCGAGTCTTCCCGGAGACAAGTACAAACCTAGCGAATTAGAATCTAGACGTAACGACTCAAGTAGCGGCAGTAAAAGCAACATACCACCCCCCTCGTACGATGGCTTCGATTCCTCATATAGGTGCGTTAAAGTTACTCAATATTAACTTGATAAATCATGTTTGCAATACAGTTTTGTGTTTGTGATTCCAGGGGCTCGATGAGCACATTAGTGGCCTCGGATGACGATCTTGGGGGGCCCCTTTACAGGCCGGGAACAGGTAGTCCTCCTTCTACGGCCCTGGGCTGGGACTACCTCCTCAATTGGGGCCCCAATTTCGAGAGCTTAGCGGGGGTGTTCAAGGATATCGCCGAACTACCTGATTCTGTGAATAGTAGAGTGCCAAATTCGTTAAGACTTACAAATAATAATAATAGTATTAGTAGTACCGCCAAACCCAGCGAGGAGTACGTGTAAATATTATGGTGTGCCGTATTTGTATTATCGTGCCTTATATCGGGAATGATTGTGCCTATTTAGAGGGTTCCATAGATGAAACCCAGTGATTGTTTCAATTCTAGAAGACTGCTTTTATTTAATTTCGAAATGTTTTTTACGAAAATAGTTCGTTTTGTACAAAACATTTTCCTGGTTTTACCACCCCGTCCTTGCATCAAGGGCGGTAGTTGTTTTACAGAATATTTTGTATACACAAATACAATGTAGGTCTTCTTGCCATATTTTTGTAATATTATGTACAAAGAATGTTTTCCTATTGTTAAAAGACTTTTAGATGTAAATAATATCTTCGTCAACTGTACTAAAACCTCTTGTAAATTACGACAATGTAAGGGCACAGTTGCAAGCTAAAAGGTAAAAATAAAACTATTTTGAAAATTGCTCCATGCATTTGTTCTTTCATTTTATTTTCCATAATTGACTTTGAATGTGTAAATGTTCCTTAAACATAACTAACCGACCGTCCTTCTACAGCGAATAAGTCGTGAGGACAGCTGGAGATTACCAACGCGGAAGCTCCAATCAGGACAACCAAACTCTAAACCGGCATGCAACTTTGTAGAATATCTCTCTTTAGTATTCTCTATAACCTTGATAACTTAAATCTCGAAGGGACATCAGCCAGAGGCGGGTAGGAAAGATTGCCCAACTGATCAATTAAAAACGCATCAATGATCCGTAAAAATTGTTTTTGTAGATCGAGTCGAGATACTTCACCATTAAACTGCTCATAGGGCTCGTTCCATTCGCTTTTTTCCTCGACCGTTGCGGAGATCGCTTCGTTGCAGCGGTTTCATTTTGACTTCCCCTCCAGCATTCCGGTAGTCAGCGGTTCAGAAGTCAAGGTCAAGGTCAGAATCAAGGTCGTCCCTTTGTCCTTGGAGAGCGATGTTCCGCGGTGTCGGAGGCTCCGCAGTCAAGCAGTTAATCCGGGCCCGTTTGTTTCCCATCCGGTGCGTGAAGTTCTTCAAACTTCTGTGACCGACGAGCGCCTGTGTTGCGTGGTAATTTAGCCGTGCTTTATCGTACAAGGGGCATAATGAAGCAGCTAACGGCCGCAAAACAGTCTTGTAAAGGTCCCTTTACAATAAAATCGGACAAGAAATAAATTTCGTTGTTATTTGCTTGTTTGCACCATGGCTTCTTCTGTTCCTTCTGATCCTCCATCCAGATCCTTTTACTGTTCCCTACCAGATAACGTTACATACTGTTCAGATGCTATATCATTCGCCCCTTAGCGTCCCTTGAGGTTTAGCCACGTATTTGCACAACACCCTGTATATCCATACAATTATCATTATCGCGTTTCACCAGCAGCATCATAATAAACTTACCTATTTGTGTATCACACAAAGTGTTCTTCAGATAAGATTGCATTATCATCATCCATTACAAGAAGTCGATATTTCAACGAGATACTGAGTAAAATTCCCTTAGTAACAACCAAAATGTCGGCGTTAACGCTTGCATTTGCTTTAATTTGCACCATTTTCCCCCTTCCATTAATTTCCTCAGAAGACTTATCTACCAACTATGAATACTTTACTGCAGACGGTATTACAAGTGGTTTGAACGCAGACCAACGAGATTTTCTTCTCAATGGAAAAACCATTACTATATTCAGTGGAGCTTTCCATTATTTCCGAGTGCACCAGTCCCAATGGAGAGACAGATTGCGTAAAATTCGTGCGGCAGATTTTAATACTGTCGAAACTTATGTACCTTGGAACTTACATGAGTTCCAGTCAGGTGAGCATCATCAATGATAATTTATGCACAGATCTGTAGACAATTTTATATTAGGTGTATACGATTTTGGCAAGGGAGGTTCGGACTTTGAAGCATTTCTGAACATAGAGGAATTCCTCAAAACAGCTCAAGAAGAAGACTTGTTCGTGTTGGTCAGAGCTGGACCATACATTTGCGCGGAATGGGAGTTTGGAGGACTTCCCAGCTGGCTTTTACGGGAAGATGGTATTAAATTTCGTTCCAGCGACCCAATCTACTTAAAATATGTGGAACGATACTGGAACCAACTTCTTCCAATTCTGGAACCTTTGCAGTTCACCAAGGGTGGCCCAATCATAGGCTTGCAAGTAGAAAATGAGTATGGCAGCACCGGCAATAACGATTCTGCTTATTTGGAAGCTCTTGTGAAGGTCTTATTTGAAAAGTGTTATTAAGTATGAGTTGAGAAAAATAGATTTTAGTTATATAGAGATAACGGGATTAAAGAGCTCTTATACAGCTCCGATTCTCCGTTTTCCGGGACTCGAGGGTCATTACCTGATGAATTGTTGCTGACTGCAAATTTCAATTCAGATGCTTCAAAAAATCTCAATGAATTGGATTCACTTCAGCCCAACCGACCTTCCATGACCATGGAGTATTGGTCAGGTAAACCGTTACGTTCCAAACTAAATTCTTTAAGTCAACTGAAGTTTTAGGCTGGTTTGATCACTTTGGCGAAACCCACCATATCGTTGACGTGGATACTTATAGCAGAATATATGAAGACATCCTCACTCATCCAGCTTCGGTGAACATCTACATGTTCGTTGGCAGTACCAGCTTTGGGTTCGTCAATGGTGCCAATATGGGAACTATGGGTCGAGACAATTCTGGCTTAGAACCTGATATTACAAGGTAAGTGGAAAGTTCTGAATTGAAGTAAAGTCGTTCGCAACTTAACTTACAGTTACGATTACGATGCTCTGCTTACTGAAGCTGGAGAAATTACTGCGAAATATAATGCAACGGCTGCATTGACCGCGAAATACAATCCTGTGAAGACAAAGCTGCCTCAGATACCTGAAACCCCTGAAAGGGTGGTTTTTGACGATATTAAGGTTTTTATTTATTTTTTTGTAATAAATTTTCAACTGCATGAGCTGTCATCTGTAGATCGAAGAGCAATTGCTTCTTTCAGAAATTATTGATGACTTTCCAAAGAAGATTGAAAGCGAGAATGTAGTTCCAATGGAGCTTTTGGATATCAACAATAAATCAGGTAAAAAACCTTAACGGTGCTAAAACATGACATAAGGTAAACTTTATTAGGGCAAAGCTACGGATACATTGTGTATCGGAAGACTGACTTGAACCTTAATGCCAACGCTGAATTACTCATCAAAGGCTACGTCAGAGACACTGTTTTGGTTCTTGTGAATGGAAACCTCATTAACTCAGTACCGACCAGCAAAGACGCACTGGACCAATTTGGGTACTTGATTTTCAGAAAACAGTTCAAACTAAAAAACTTCAACTTAATTCCATAGTTTTTGGAAACTTGCAAACTCTTCAATCACTCTGACCAAAACCGCCCTCAAAGGTGCAACCTTGGATTTGGTGGTTGAGAATAATGGAAGGAATAATTTTGGAAACCTAGATCAGTTTTATCAGTTTAAAGGTGAGTTTTTTTGCTAGATAAACTATTCATTTATCACTCGCAACCAAACAGCACCTACCGCATCAAGAACGTTGAAAATTACATAAGTAACTCTGGACCAGTGTAATTGTGCCAGATTCTGGACATCGCCCCGAGACAAACTTCCTCTCTTTGAGTTCAATTAAGCAAAATTGTGTCTTCCGATTTTTAGGTTTAACTGAGGAGGTCACGATCGATGGTGAAACCGTGAAAAACTGGCAAATCGTTCCGTTGGAATTCAAAAGGTCCTGGAATCAACAGCTCTCGGGATGGCACGAGATCAAAGAGAGAAATGCAGTTCCTGCCTTATACAGGGTGAGCTTTAACACTTTCTACACACATACGGGACGTAACCAATTCGAGCCTATGCATGGGGATCTCGGAAACGGTTAATGATGGAATGTTGGTTAAGTAGAGGCGATGTTGCGTGGTTTGGCGCTCAATGGTAATATATCTGCGAATTAAAAAATTCAAAATGCTTGCGGAAGTATCCGATGATAACCGAAAATCTGCATTTTTGCTTTTCTCAAAAAACTCGAAAATCATTATTCAGAGAAAGCTGATATTAACGTCGAAAATAATGCATTAAATGTTTTTTTTTTAAATAAAATTATACGTGTTTTAAGCATTTAAAAAAATATCTGATTTATAAAAATCATGAACGTGTTGCAATACTCCTTACACGCGCCCTACAAGGGACCACTGATCGATATGATTATTTTTTAGGTGACGTTCAGTGCCAAAGCTCCATTAAGGGACACATACATCAACGTGCAAGACTGGCGCAAGGGCATAGTGATCGTCAACGGTTTCGTGCTGGGCAGGGTGTTCGCTATAGGCCCCCAACAGGCTTTGTATCTCCCTGCAGGACTGCTGATAGAAGGAGATAATGAAATTATAGTTTTTGAGCACTTTTCCGCCCCGGAATATGTTAAATTTTCCAAGGATGTGATTTGGGGTGTCGGTACTCATATTCAATAAGAACGTGTAATCGCTGTTAATATAATCTTTTCGCTGAAACCTCGTAGCGTATTATTCGAACTAGCACAATAGCTTCGAAAACGGTTTCTTTCTATTAAAGTCGATTATATCATCAAGCTTTCTTGTTTATAGTCCAAAAGCCGGCCGGAAAATATCTACGAGCTTATTTAGAACCAAACTGATAAGAATTCTAATTTTAAGTTACTGTAGATTTTTGTGTCTTTGTGTGCCAACCTCAGCTTTAGTTATTATTGTTTTATATACAACAACACAAACTGTGAGCTTTATTCCCGACATTCGCTGTTAACCGAACCAAAAACATGGACTTATCTACATGCCCATCAAACAGTAATTCCAGTTTACCAACTTTGTATCAGTATTACACCGACGGAGGCATAAAATCGGGACTAAATGCAGATCAAAGCTACTTTACCCTTAATGGGAGGAATATTACCCTCTATTCTGGTGCGATGCACTATTTTCGCACCCCTAAAGCGCTTTGGAGGGACCGGTTAAGGAAAATGAGAGCTGCAGGCTTGAACGCTGTGGAAACGTATGTAGCCTGGAATTTGCACGAGCCAGCTCCTGGTAAGTTTTAAGACAGTTTGCCAAAAGATTTAATCTTTCCTAAAGCTAAATGAACTTTCTTGTTGCTTTAGGACAATTTGACTTCGGACATGGGGGCAGCGATATGGAGGATTTCTTGGACATAGAAACATTTCTGAAAACAGCCCAAGAGGAAGATCTTCTGGCCATCCTCCGACCGGGCCCTTATATTTGCGCCGAATGGGAATTCGGGGGATTCCCCAGTTGGTTATTAAGGCAAAACAATATTAAGCTAAGAACTTCCGACTCCAAGTATATTAACCCTGTTAAGAGGTAGGTGCACAAAATTTACTGCATGCGCTACAAGTAAGGAAGAATGTTTCAGATTCTTTGACGCCCTCCTGCCAATCCTGGCAGCCCTGCAGTTCATTAATGGTGGTCCCATCGTGATGTTCCAAGTCGAAAATGAATATGGAAGTACTAGATCCTCGTCCTTTATGCCCGACAAAAAGTACTTAAAGCAGCTTAGACAAATTTATTTGGACAACAACATTACTGAGCTCTTGGTTACGGCAGATGGGGTGGAAAATTATAACACAGCAGGAACTTTACCTCAGTATTTTTTAGTCACTGCCAACTTTGGAGGTATGATAAGTTGGACCGTACCTACCACACCTAATAATCATTCGTTAGGCAATCCTGCAAATTCCTTCAGCGCTTTATCGACCATCCAACCAGGAAGACCAAAAATGGCTATGGAATACTATCCAGGATGGTTTGACCATTGGGGAGAACACCACCATACCACTTCCGTTCTAAGTCTCATCGCAAACTTAGAATCTATCATTACATACCCGGGTTCGTTTAACATCTACATGTTCCATGGAGGGACCAGTTTTGGGTTCACTAATGGTGCAAATTTGGATAACTCCCGGGGGTTTAAGACCGACAATAGTGCATATCAACCAGGTATTACCTGTTACACATTCTATTCTATTGAGGGATATTGAAGATTTTTTTTTTTTAGATATAACAAGCTACGATTATGATGCCCCTTTAACTGAAGCTGGGGATTATACTGCGAAGTACGATTTGGTAAAAGTGTTGCTTGCAAAATATGCTTCCCCCAAAACATTGATTCCTCCTCAGCCCAAGGAATCTGTAAGGGTGGCCTTTCCTGATATATCCCCCGTTGAATATATTACTTTGAAGCAACTTATAGGTAGACTATTGAGATCTCAGCAACTAAGAGAGAGACAGGGACGGTTAGATTGTAAAGTTGAGAAATTAGTTGTTCAGTAACACGCAACTTTCGCCCCATCATCATCGTTCAATTGTTAAAATTGAGCCACATATTTCTCCAATTTTGACCGAGCTCTCTATCAATTTAGAAGACGAAAGTTTATTATCGTTCAGCTTCTTTCATATTTTTTTCTTATATTAAACTTCAAGTTCAATTTTTAGGTTTTTAACATATAAAAAGATGAACTTGATGAGGGTGGCGGAAAGTTGAAACGTAGGGTCTGAGGAAGTAACTGTGTCTCTTATAATTAGTGAGATATCAATGGTGAGTCTCGAATTTCAACCACCGTTCACCCTAAGGTTTGAATGATTTCGTAATTCTCTAAGCTTTGCCATTCTGTAGATTCTCAGCCTACAACACTTGTATACGCCAGACCCACGGCCATGGAATTGCTAAATATGAACAATGGCAGTGGACAAAGTTTTGGGTATTTAGTCTACAGGAAGGATCATCTCAACCTACCAGCTAGCTCGATTTTGACTATAAAAGGGCATATTTGTGATACTGTTTTAGTTAGTGATATCATCTCTGAATCGGCAGCATCTCGAACTCGTGTTTTTAGGTATTGGTGAATGGACGGTTGATTTCTCCCTCCCTTACCCATTCTGAAGATTTGAATAAATTCGGATTCTGGAGGAAAGCCGACTCGAAAATAATTCTGACTAATGTTTCTCTTTCTGACGCCACTATTGATCTGGTGGTGGAGAATTGGGGTCGAGTGGGTTACGGCGAGTTACCCCAGTTCCACCAGCTCAAAGGTAACGAAGCAAATTCTTAAAACTGTGAATTAGGGGCGATATCGAGATTTTGTAAGGTTTGTGGCAAGGCGATATTTTAATCAATAATAGAGTAGCAACCTCATGGACTCACATTCCGCTGGAATTTAAGAAATCCTGGACTTTAGATCTACAAGGATGGCAGGATATCAAATATTTCAAGGGCCCAGGACTCTACAAAGGTGAGCAAGTTTATTCCCCTTCATTATTCGAGCTTTAAGTAGCCTCAGTTCCACCTCATTTACTGCAGGCTACATAAATATAGACTCAGTCTCAGACACTTACATTGATATGCGCAACTGGACCAAAGGGATAGTGATCGTCAATGGATTTGTCTTGGGCAGATATGCCACAATAGGACCTCAGCAATGTATATACTGGCCAGCACCACTAATTAAACCTGGCATCAATGAAATAGTGATTTTCGAACACTATCAAGCTTCTGACTACATTGCATTCTCTGCCGATCAAATTTGGATGGCTCGTTGAAATGTGGCGAAAGTCTACCAGTGTATCAGTGTATTTAAAAAATTTATTTGGATTATATAAAACAGTACAGGTGTCACCTATTCAACTAGGAACATAGGAATTGCGCAAGTGACAGAAACCCGCACTTAGTTTCATAGACCAACGAAGTGCCTCGGGACACTAACGGTTGAAGTAGGCGGAGTTAGTTCAGTGTCCATATCTCTCACCGTTTCAAAATTTTTACTAATGTAAGTGATGAGTGATTGTAGTGATGGATTAGTATTTTTTTTATTTATTTACTTGCTACTTTTGCCCTGATACTTTAAAAAATTTCCATCGCCGCAGAGGCAGCGAAATGTATACCAATCTAAGCATCGAAGTGGAGCCCCAACCAGGCTGACTCCGCCCACTTAATTGTTAGTCTTTGTCGGAGGCATATTAGAACGCATGCCGTCCTTCTTCCACTTGCAAAATTCCTATGTTCGGACTTTAACTGGCGATACCTGTAAAACGTGTAATCTTAAATAAAATACATGTTATAAGCTATTAATTTATATGTACAGGCTTAGAATATTATACAAAACAACATATTTATTTACAATATATATGAGAAGTATTCAGCAGGTTCGGCAGAGCGATAGAAAATTTTCAATGGGGGATAAGTAGGGTCATTTTGAATATATATAACCATATTTATTCTTATGCAAAGACTCATGGTTTTTGAAATGTTGGCCAACGAGAGAGGGAGTAGGGAGGGCAGGGTAGAAGGGTGACTAATATTTCTTGAAATTTAATGTTGTTAATTAATTTTTGTTTAGCTTCGTTAATATGAAAATTAAGAATATTTAAAAAAGTAGTATTCCCGCAAGCGAGAAGTATTTAACATTAAAAGAATTAAGTTAACCGTATTAACCGAACCAGTTCGTATAATAATCTACGCCGATATTTAAAAAACGGTGAGATTTGGCATGAGGATAAATAAGATTAAATAGCCTCAAAGTGACTCTATCTATCTCCCATAAAAAACCCTCCATCGCTCCGCCGGACACCCTGCATAAATAGCAAAATTAAGGGCACGAAAGCCCTTCATATATTTTTAAAAGAATATGGGATAACGACTATGATGAAAAATTTATTCTTGCTTTAAAGCACACGAAAATGTTAAATAGTGAATCATGCTTTTTTTGGAATTCACAAACAGTTGAAAAGGGCGTTATATTTGGTAGAAGTACAATGGCAAAGGAGTGCTTAAAATCTATCCAGGCAGTACCGACTCATAGGAACGTAATATCTCCTTATTCAGGTTATTACGTCCTTTATCTCTCGCATCTTTCGTGTTAGGCCAATAAACAAGAGACTACACAAAAATATTAACAATCTCTAAAATAGATTAATCTCTTAGTTTCCGAGATATTTGATATTTTTCTACAAGATCCATAAATAAAATTATACTTATTTCTTTGCTATTACCGTCGGACCTATTTCCTAAATAGGTCGTAGTCCGAACTACTGCCAAAACCCGAAGTAGTTAATGTGGAATCTCCACCTTGTAAGTCTTTCCATAGCGACAAATCTACCACTGGTAATGCTTCACATGGGACGACGGTGTTTCTGGAAATTTTAGAGTCGTGAATGTGTGAACGGAAATATGCACGAGAAGTAATTGAAGTCATCTGCTCCATTGAGTATATTCAAAGTACCAACTATCCTATAGTGCACACACTTCACAGAGAACTTTCCAGGTATTTATCAACATTTTTAAATAGCACATTTTTTATTTTAAAAAAATATCGAACGTTCGTATTTGGAAATATCCCTTTTCCAGAAAAGGAAATAAAAAATTATTTATATCTAGAACGTATTTTCAAAACACTCAATATTTGTAAACCATTGAAACAATATTCTGGAACATATGGAGCTACTAGGAACAATTGAAAACCTAAAAAAATGGGGAACTTGGAATTCCAAAATTCAAGAAAAAACAACTTCCGCCTCTATTGAAAGTGCTCAAAACTCCAGCTACTTAATTCGTCAATTCTAATACAAGACAACGAAAAATACTTACGAGTGAGATATCCTCTCAAACCCTCTGGGCTGCATAGATCTAACACCCACCCCATTATCGCACATTATCCTAGAAATAGACGCCTTCCTAATTTCCTTTAGTTGGGGCAATGTAAAACCTATTAAACCATTCAAACCATTTCAATCCAGCGAAGAAAGTTTCCCTCAACCAACATACCGACATCTCCAGAATTCTCAAACCAAAACCTGTCACCAACTCTCGTCCTGAAGAATTGCTCAGTCAAAATGCAAAGGAATGTGGGTCCTGTAAGGGTACCTGGCACTATGGACTCGAGGGAACCCCCTACCGTGAGATCCACATCATCTGGATGCTCGTAGAGCGAAGCTAGTCTGGCCACATTCTACCAAAGAGTTACTTTGGAATGTCTTACATTGATAAATGAAGATGGTTTCCTTACATCTGAGGAGATTACATCCAGGAAATCTTCGAATGACCTGGCTTTGGGTAATCCACAGAAGTGCCTATAGTCGTTGTATGATGCCAATCCATGATCTCTGTTTCTCTGGATGCAAATTGCTTTCAAGTCTTGTCCTAGTTGTTGACCTGGTTGTCTCAACCAATTCAAAGTAATCTAGTAAGTTCCGAAGGGTTTTGAAGCTGTGTTCAAATCTTTAGAGGGTCTTACCTCTGTATCGTGATAAGCATCTGCAGCCAGCTGAGGCTGAGTTCCCAAACCCCTGGTAAGTTCATCAAAAGAATTGCCCTGCTCCAAGATCGCGGGCCTATTGAACCAATCGCTGAGCCTGACATTGCCATAGCTGTTTCTCTTTTCGCTGACCAGACTGGAACAACATACATATCCAGTGATGAAAATTTCCCAAATCTCATGGAAAACTCACTCTAATTGTCCTGCAATCAAAGTGTGGAAAAATCTGAAGGCAGCAGTAGCATGTTCGTTCAAAACTGTCGGATTCACACTTGCATCGTAGTCATCTACATAACCCTGAGTCCTCCAGAGGATTTTGTTCTTCAGAGAATTCTCCAAACCGATAAATATGGGCAGCCATTCATAGTAAGATATTTGTTGATGTTGCCCAATGTTGATTTTGCGAGCTTCTTGGAAGATGGTTTCATCGTCCCAATGAGGGTTTATTTTAGCCAAGACGTCGCATATTCTATTGTGCTCTCTAAGGAGGAGGGTTTGGAGGACGGTTAGTTGAGGGTTTTGATTTACTCTGACGTCGCCTAAAATGAGAGAAATTTCGTGAAATAAAAAGTGTTCGGGTATGTTGTCGTTCAACCGAAATCTCACCGGCCATGTAGCATGGTTCATTGAAGTCCAAAACTGTACAGGTTCCTGTTACATTCATGTTCCTAGGCAACCATTCTTGGTTGTTCCTTCTTTCCGTGGTTAATCTGCCACCTTGGAAGGATCGCACTTGCTGGTTGGTAATGTCGTCGTTTCCATAAACAATGGACAAGTCCAAGTAGTGATTAACTGCCGTTAACTAACAAAACCGAAATTATTTTAAATTTCTAATTTCCTTATTGCCTTTTACAAACCTGTTCGGCAGGCTGATATTCTCCAATGCACCTCCTATCCCTGTCGGTGATAGTTCTAACAAAGTTCATACATCTAATGTTTTGTTGAGAGTAATTGGGATCGTTTGCAGGAACCACAATGGGGAAGCAATGCTCAGGGCTATTTGCTAGTTCAAGCAGCTGACCATCATCAGAACAGCATCGGGTGGAATGGGGTTCTGTCATATGCGAAACGTTGAAAATTAAGATAGTAAGGAAATATGTGGAAGCTTACGGGTTTGAGTGGTTCCAACAATCAAGCTCATATCGTGGGTGATGATCTGCCCATACTGCATGGCGTTCAAGGTCCAGATGGGATCCTCCAGGGGCACGTGTGGGTAGATAGAAAAGGACACTGTTCTAGCACTTGGAAGGTTGTTGCCACTCTTCGCTAAAGTGGGTGTGCTAATGCCTGAAAGATGATTGTATGTATAGAGTGATTTTCTCTAACAGTTTCAGTTCTCTAAACTGTTCAGTGGATTCAGAGAGATATTGCCGATAACAAAAGATCGAGATTTTCTTTTTATGTTTCCTCTTTAGAGCATCAAAGACATGGCTAATAAATAACTCTCCCACTTTTTCCTGTCGTGAAGCATGTGCAGAGAAAGAAAGGTACAAACTTACCATCTCCATATTTGGCAGGCAACAACCGGTTATATCTAGTCTGCGGGGTACCCAAACCTGGATTCCCCAAGTTATTGCAAGAACCATCGTACGAACGGTACCTGGATTGAGAACAGAAAGCTGGTGCTTGTCCGCAACCTAAGGTGCTTGGATCCGGTGTGGTTTGTGGTTGCGGTAATTGCGGAAAACCTTGCCCTAGAGGACCGGGTTGTAAGGATCCCAACGGAAAACCACTGGAAAAGCCATGTTCGTCTGGAAAATTCACAAATTTGGAAATTGAGACTTACCCTCCATTAGAAGCTACAACTCCGCGAAACCTAATAGGAGTATCGATTTGAGTAGCAACATTGAAATCAGGTTGAAGAACTGGTAAATGTGGTTGTACCTTTCCTGGGTTTCTATTGTATACATGATTGTCAAGAATGGTGCCTCCATATATGGTGTTGTCGTAGCTTTCAGGGTTTATCCTCTGCAGGAATAAATTTTGATAAGATTCGTGCTGGCCATAGGTTAAATGCACCAAAAGGAGTGGTAGTGCCGTTTTGAGGAACATATTGGATCTGAAATGTAATTGCAGAACTATTATTTCTAAAGAATATGCCTTAAATGTTAGTATGTCAAAGCGTTTAAATTACATGATTATCTAATTATGATCGACGTTTACCTAGATTTAGCAAAAAATATGCAAACTATATTGTAACTTGTGATGAAATAACAAGTGGTTTTTTGATCCTTCGAAGTACGTATAAAGGTAAATTCCTATAATGCTCAAAGTTCTACAAATAAACCTTGAGGTAATTAGAGAGGATTGTATGTATTTCAAGGCCCGAGAAGATGGAGAAAAAATCAAAAAACTTCGTAATAATAATAATAGTAATCAAAGTATTATAACATTCATTCTAATATTTCGCACGATCATAATTGAAACCCTCGCACGTTTCACGTCTTAGGGAATTCGATCTATTTCCTTTTGCGTGCAATCATTGTTATTATGAACGTTTATTTGTACCACTTTGTAATAGACCTGCTGAAGAAAAAAGTCTCATTATGCAACGGTAATCAAGAAATTAAAAAATTCTACATCCCACATGTTCAATAATTGTTGTCGTGGAGTTGCCTTCTTTACTTGTAAAAGTGAATGGAACGATCCCTCTGAATAGTTCAGGCTGATCTAACAAGAAAATAGTGCACCACAATTCCTTTAAAGCCATAAAGTATTTAGTAACCTTTCAATGGCCGCTCTTCGCGTTAAGGAGTGTATGGTATGGTGCACTTTACAACGTGCCCTCTTAAGTTGAAAATTGCCACAGAGTTTGTCATTTTACCATCATATTTGATGTAGCATTGTAATAGATTGGTGCAGGAAAAAATTAAGCGGCCTTGGCAAGAGCTGCAACACGCAGTCTGTCCCAGAAACTCTCTGGACGATTAATAGGACATATCGCAGTCCTACCAACTCTAACTAGAGAGTTTCCTTCGTATACGAAAACGTGTTAAAGCTTGCAGGCACTTCCTAGAAAACACCTACGGAAGGCATGATATCATATATAGTAACCGTGACACAAATCACGAATGAATAAATCGTACATTTTTCACTCGCCCGATATACCAGGCCAGTCACGAGTGCCAGGGTATTACATCACCCAGTAATTGGGAATTTGGATATAATGAATTCTAAATTACCATTCCTTTTTGGTGATAAATATATAGTTCACCGTCCTTGCAACTCAGAAGTAAAAATTAATTGGGATCAATGTCCGAAATTTTGTTAAATTTGGATTTTGAAATTTGGGAAAAAATAGTCTTAGGTATAAACGTTGATTGGCATGTGCACTAAATTGGATTTAGAGTGCGCAAAAAACTTTAACGGCTAATTAAACCGAGTTAATTAATCTTAAACCTTCAACTTGTGCATTGGGTTTAAAGAAAAAGTTTCTTCAACCCACATTTGACTTTGATTAATGGCAGGGCACACCCAATTTTTACGAAGTTGTCGACAAAATTAAATGATCACCGAAAACTACTGATGAATGAATATGTGAGCATATCGTATTGCCTGGCTGCCATTTATCATTCCCTCATTACGTCATTTCCTTTGGTCGTACCCAGGAAAAAAATAACAACTCGTAATAGGATTAGCCTTACCTAACTGCATGTAGGTAGGATTTTTCTTTAAGATCTCATTAACATTTTAGTAGAATAAAACAAATGATTTGCACCCAAAGTAAAGCTCTCGTAATAGCGGAGGTTCGGCCTTATGGAGAAACGCCAAGAAAGCGATTAAGGTCTAAAGGTAATACTCAAAGAAATGCGTTAAAGAACATGGATTAAAAGCGCTTTAAATCGCAAAAATTTGACATTACGGAAGACGATTGAGATACGAATATATGGACAATAATACTAGAACCAGAGTACATAATTGAGAGAAAATATTTAAACAGCAGAGTTCAGGAAGGAGATAGAAAAAGCCAAATCTCATGTTCTTCGAAGAACGACCAGATTCTTCATCTTCAATCTTAAATTATATCTACATTTGAACTTAATAGTGCAATGACCAATAATATATATTTAATAAATTTGCCTACAAAGTAAATAAACATAGAATCTAGAAATAGATTACAGAAATCATTTGACTGCATCATTGATTGATGAAACAATTTAAACGAATCTGATGGAAACCGCTGCATCAACGAAATATGCTGTCTCGACCCTCAAAATGAACCCATTGAAGCTGCAGTAAACGAGTGGCTCCAAGCGAATAAATGAACCTCCAAAATTTCGATTTTTCTTATCTGCAAAACTTGACGACGTTCCTCTTGAAGGTTCTGTCTCAAAATACGCACGAAAAGCTAACCCTAGGGCTTAGCAGTACCATTTCTAAGAATTGCGCAATCAACCCATCAATCCAAGAATTCCAGCACGAACCAACTCACATCTGGAAGCTCGCCAGATTCCCAAATATTTCAGTTTTTTGAGAACGTGTACTTGCTGGTACTCTTGTAAATGTTGTCGATGAGGAGGTGACTCAAATGGAGATAAAGAGGAAAAAAGGGAATAGAACACGAAACTGCAGGAGAGAACTCTGAGGTTGTGAGCTATGGATGGCTTTAGTGAGATTCGCAGGAATTAGTTAACTCAGAAGAAGACTACTTTCAGAATTAATTTGAGAACTAAATTTCATTGAGCTGGAAATGTATGAATGTGCGCCTAAACAATCCGAATTTTTAGGGTATCTGAAAAGTTAGGATATACGCCTGATAAAAACCCGGAGGAAAGGAATGAGAGACTGATAGATGCATAGCCAGACACGGAGACGCCGAAGAAACTGAAGAACTTTACATACATAGGTATCGAGTTCAAGTTCACACCTAGTATATTTGAATATTTAAAAGAGAGGAAAAGCGCTTCAGTCTCCGAGGAAGTGCACTTTGAAAGACGGGAAAATGGACGCGAAAACCACCGATTATTCTTAAATCTCAAATAAATAAAAGATTGAAATTAATAACTTTCTTGACAATGGTAAAAATATATTTTTATTTAAAAGGTGGCGCACAGCAAACGCCCTCTATTAAATGTAAGTTGAGTCAGTCAACAGCATTAATGCCAAAAATAGGTTCGCCAGCACCATCTGCCGGGACGCGCTTCAAAATAATTGTCTCAAAATGGCGTTGAACCCCTTTCGACTGTTATCCGAGCAATTTTGTTTCACGTCGGCAGGTGATTTCGTCAAAATAGTCAAATTAAAGATGCGGAAATCCTGGATGGTTCCACTGGTAACTGCTAATGTTCAAACGAATCGTCTTTCTCTAAGTCCATATAAAAACCTTCAAGGTAAGTCTAAAATATTTCGTCAAAAGTCCAATTTCCTTGTCAAAACTTTGTGTGAGTTTCTTGCAATCATTAAAAACCTTTATTAACACATACCAACCACCAATTAGTTCAACACATAAAAACGATTAATTGCTACTTTCTGTGTGCGAATTTGGAACTTGTCACTGTTATTTCTATATTTCCAAATGGAGAGGTGAGGTGCTACGCTTTAGTCACTCTTACGTGAAGGAACATATTATTTTTCAACTAATTGGAGTTGGCATATGTAGCAAGTGGACATTATTTAAATAATTATGTTTAATTAATAGCCAGTAACAAAGTCTTTGCACACATTGAAATAGTCAATTAATTCAAAATGTGGCAATACTAGAGCCTGGGAAAAGTGGTGTTTAGATATTTTCCTAATAGCACCTAGACGCAATGGGAAATCTAAGTAAGAAGCATAAAATATGCCACACGAGTAATCTGATTACAAACAGAATGCATTTGGGATGCAGAACCGATGCAGTCGGATCGTTATTCCTTCATTTGCTAACACACAACATGCTTTAGTCCGGAGTTAACATAAATATTGCAACCTTTCACTTTGTATTTAGATTCCATTAGGAAATATTTCCATGAATGAAAATCCACTTTATAACTATTATTGCAGTGCACCTTCTATAATATTGATCTTATCCAGGTCCATATTAGCAGAAGGATGTCTAAGTATAGATAATAAGGTGTAGATAATATAGGTATTATTCAAAGCTATCAAGATAATGACATCAAATTAATTCAGCAGGATGTCTATTTTAGACATTTATTTATTGGTATTTACTACTCTTCAAGGTACTAAAGTAATTCTATGGTATGTTTATAGGAATTACCAATAGGCACGTAATGAGCTTTCGCCATTTTTGTCGCCTAACCAGATGATATAAATTTTTAATGTATGTAATCCGTGCAACATGTTCCTCTAGGTGTTCCTGGTTACTCAATGCTGCTTTTTTTCGGAAAATTCCTTTCGTAATATCGGGGAAAGTCGTAATGGAAATTTTATGTTTTTTTGTGCATATTAGACTTCCTTAACAGCATATCAAACCGAAGTGTCTAGGCCAATCGAAAATGCAAATAGTGGTGAATTCAATTGCGACAAAAAAGGAACATTAGGAGAGAATAAAATATCAAAGTCGCACTTGAGTTTTATAACATTAACATTGAAACTGAAAGTGAACGGTTTTCAAGTTGCTTGAACTTTATGAGCCGTAGCGAATGCAGTGCAAGTGTTTTTCATGCCGTTGCTTTATATGCAAAGTTTATTTATCGAAGACACTGGAATTTCATCGCATAAGATCATAACTGAGTTAGAATGCAAATAAAGGGCTATAAGACCTCCTAAAAATGGAGCCCTACAGGTAGTAATGTCTTATAATAGTTTCAAAAGATCACAAATTATATCAAAAACCGTTGAGGAGTTGCTTTAAAAGTGCAATAAGAATTTCGGTGAAAGTTTGAGCCTCTAGACGGCTCAAAAGTTGGACAATTTGAAAAATGTCCATGGCTCTTGGAAACCCACAGTGATGGAAAAAGATCCAGATACAGGCATAAAAAGTGTCTAAAAAGTGTAAAATACTTCTTAAAAATATTTTTTAAATCCTTAATTCAAATTCAAAAGTAAAAAACCGCTTTTTTGGTCGAAGACTGTAAAATCAAAAGTCCACCTTTTATCGTCTTTAAAAATAATTGGAAGAGTCCAAAATTTACCAGGTGGCTCAAAAACTGATATATTTTGGCAAATGTTTGAAAAAGTTCTAAAAAGCAGTAAAAAGACCATCGGAAATTTTGGATGTTTGAATCGCTGACAAAAAAATTTTAAAACTTGAAAAACTTCATAAAATTTCCCTTCTTGGTGATTTTTCTTCCAGGGTAAAAAATGAGACAAAAATTCTATATAGTGTATCAATAAAATCTGGAATATAGTAGTATATTCCAACTGTTTGAAAAACTCACGTATTCTAAATACAAGGTTTTTTAATTTATAGCAAAACTTTGTCTTTTAAAACCTTAAGTTGGATGTAAATATTTATTTAAGGTTTTTTTATTAAAACGGATATGTCAAAAGATTGTAAAAATCTACAGGGTTAACGCAGTTCAAAAGACGCGATTTCAAAAATTACTTAAAGAAAATCGAATTGATCTGTTATAATGATCTTGAAACACTAATCCCTGCCTGGGTAAATTCATAAAAGTTGCCATTTTTTTTTTATTTGTTTACATTCGATATTAGTATGTATTATTATGATTTATGCAATTCCTTCAAAGCACAACAGCATTACAGTTTGCACTTTTTCCTTAATGATTATCTACAAATATTTCTGCAATAATTGCACATGATTTAACCTTGGTCTTGTGCTGGTTATGATTAATCTGCATTGTTGTTTATTCTTAGGTTAAATGAATGTTTATTAAATGACAAAAATGCCACAGATATGGTCACCTCCAGTTCATCGATATTATCATCAAATGAGTAGCATCGAATACAGTTGTCAACTATTCCGTTTTTAATCATCCGCGTTTGGAGAACACGTTGCATCGACTGGTCAATTAATGTAAAATTAATTTGATTTTAATAACACGCATTATCGTTTCATTAACTGTACCATTGGCACCTGATACGCAGTAAGGTCCTGACTAAGAGCCATTGCGAAACGAGCAAAATAATTATAGCGCATGCTCTAATTGCGCACGCTTACCCCGCGAGGGACGCATGTCTTATGCTCTAGAATAATCCTTGGAAAGAAGAAATTTGCTCCTATCTGCTCTACATCTTAAAATTGCGATATTTTGCAATATTTGTTCAAATCAAACGATTTGGGTCAGCCACTGCAGCACAAGAAGTGCCATTATAATTATGCTATTAACAAATACCTATAGTTTCACTTAACGTACGACTAGCACTTGAGAACATATTATAGATAAGTAACAGCGACATATGCTAGGAAAAATGCTATACAGGGGGAAAATTCAGATTATTATAGTCCACTTGCACAACAATGGCGTCCTCTTAGTGCTTGTGACACTCAAGGATATGGTTAATTAATGGATATTATTCTTTCGCATATAAACACAATACGCCTGTCGTAATAGCTCCATCGATGGGAGTTTTATGAATTAAAAAAAAAATACGAATTTGTTTATAAAAATGCAAATAAACTATTAACAATGTAAGGAAAAGCAGTATTTTCCTTATTGTTCTAATTGGCCGGGCAGTTGCCACATCATCATTGACTAATCCTACTACTAATTACTGATATAGCAGGTTATACAAGTTTACAATTATTTGCATATATAAAAAGTAACCAATCCCACCTGCTGACTTCATACAATTTCTCTTTACGATTCTTTTCTCAACGCATGTGGAACATATTTAATCCAAATCAATTTGTTGCTATCGATTAATGTTTTTTGATAGTTGCACAATCTGCCCACATTACCTACTTTCGACCGGCAAAAAAAATTTAATTAGAATTTAAGCGTTAAAAATTCAAGATCGCATTGCATAATGCAAAGCTCGGAGGAGCGGAAGTACGCACACTACATTACATATTCCCATTAGAAATCACCGATATTGGTACAGCTCCATGGAGCAATGCAATGAGTTTATGACACAACACCTCCCAACTACAATAATTGGCATTTTCTGGTGAGAATGTTAAGTAGCATGTAAAACATACGGTGATCAAAAGCGAATTACAGGAAAGCTGTAAGTCAACCATGTTCGTTATGAAAACTGAGCTAATAAGCGGCTTAATTAGCCTCAAACGGTTCATTCATATCTCAGTAGAATAGCGTGTAAATTTCTCTTTCATTTGAAGCGAAACGAAAAATCCGATGACAAGATCAAGGTTTGCCGCAATCGTTGGCAAAACGTTTTAAAAAAATTAAAAAAAAAAAGGAAAAGCTTAACGCATATATGCTGGGGTATTTATTAAAGGTTCCGGTATGCGTTAATTTAATGGTTAGTTTTTTCGAATTAAGTGAAATGATGCAAAACATATTAATTAGAGATAGTGTACAGGAAGAGTTGGGTTGGGAATTGGACCCCGCCCACCATAGCAACTATAGAAAAAAAACATGTTTAAAAAACCAGCAAGTAATAAGCATTTCTCTAAGAGAGTTGAACGCAGATGAAGAAAGCGATATCTCAGCAGCAGTTTTGAATTAGCCAGAAATCGTTCGGATCGCCCCTCGATGACTCATAACATTATGCGAACTTTTTGAATTTATTGCACACCTTGAAGGTCGATCGGGAAATCTCAAAGGGCAAAAAGATGGTTTACTAACTCACGTGTTTAAATATTTTTTCCCTTCTTTAGTTTCCCGCAAAATTGAAGAGAATTTGAAAACAATGCTGCATTACTGCCTTTTTGAATACCTCGCAAATGTGGAACTCTAATAATCAGCGGAATGCTCCTTAGTTTTTCATACTGGAGCTGACATCATCTCCAGAGACTCTGATAATACGTATTATCCAAAGACTCTGAAAACCCCACAAAATTGCTAAATTCTGATAATCGGTGAACCCTGCAGCGACTCGCTCGATTTCACTACGTCTCCAACGAAATCCATCCTTCAATGGTTACTCGTCGAAGACTTCAATTCCTGGATGTTCGCAGGAAAATTGGTGATTAAGAAATTCCGACGAAAATTTTAAAAATCACGGAAATTTCCAATGATATTTATGCAGACTGGCCTTTTAACGTCGCAATAATATTACCAGCAGCTGTAGTATAATAGAGAAACAGACAATTTTATCTGATTCCACAAGATTAAGATTTTTTCGGGATTTATTTTCATTAAAAGCGATCCTTTTCTGTCTTGAAAATGTTGTTTTTTTTTTTTTTTTTTTTTTTTTTAATTTGATTTCAGGTTGAATATTTCCCATAAAACTAAAATATTTACTTATAACTTGAACACTTGAATAGTTTTCGTAAATTTCCTAGGCATCGCCAATAGAAAAAAACTTTTTAAAAAGTTCGCTCTGTATTCGGTAGGAACTTTTTTTGATGAATTGTAAGCTGGGCCAAAATTGTAGATAACCGCAAAGGAAATTCAATGGACCTGAAACTTTATCTATGGATGTGGACGTCAGTTTTTGGAACGAAAAAAATATCAAATTCTTAAAAATATCCAATTTTTAAAAATATTTAATTTTTTACATAGAGCGTATAGCCCTATCCGGTCAAAACTTTCGCTGCGTTCCCTGATGCCATAGTAAAGAAAAAAAAATCATTACCCAACGAATTTGATCACACAATTTTCTTTGAAATCTTGCGTAATGTTGTCAAAAAGATTGATTGATATTTCAAAAAGTACAATGGACAATTGCCACTTAAGTAATAATAACATCGCAGGCTTTGGTAATAAGACACGAACTACTAACACAACAATTATAGATTTTTTCCGCTCGTTTTTATTACAAATTTTTAAGTCTAATTTGATTTGGAAGAGCAGAGACTGTTCGACCTCAAACCAAAGAATGGGTAGAATGTGTCGCAACAATGGGTCCCCCTGTACAATGCACTATACAGTATACTGCCGATACCGAATTAAGATAACAATTGTCTGTTGCTAATTAGTATCACCGTTAAAAACCTTAATTAGTTCCCTTTTAGTGAGTTGACAGTTTATATGCATAAAAATTGCATAATTTTTAATTAACACCTATTCTTTTCGAAATGGCAATTAATACACTGTTAATCTATTCTGAATCTGCCACCTATATCTGATTGGGCCTGAGAAACTTTTGTGAAAAGCCTTGGTACCGTTTAGTTATGAAAAAACACCGTAATTATTCGGTTTTTTTTTAGAACTTTTTTGGTACCTAGCTAGAATTAAGGCAAAATATTAATGTATTATTGCTGCATTAATTGGAGTAGCCATAAATGAAGTCCGAGGTGATTGCTTGACCATGCTCCAGCTCAAACTTTCGTTCGCATTTGTATAAGGACGAGGAACAAATGAGGCGTTTTGACGGTACGAAGGGCGGACTCAACGCGGTGTAAAAAAATCTTCTTTTTTCGTCGTCCGAATTTGGGCTTTTCAGAGCCTCTACAGGTGCATTTTTCTCGTTGAGCTCGCCCTTCTTTCCCTCTAAAAATACGCAGATAACGATGGCACGCTATCGGGAAACTGACTATTCGCGTTAAGTTAACGTGCTGTCAAAATCGTGTCAAAATTTGTTTTATGGAAGTTCGGACGCCTCAGACTTTATTTTCGTTATATTGTAAATTACAAATAAAATTATCTTTTTTTTTTAAGTGAGATTCAAACAAATTCCTGGCCAATTTCATAGGTTTGTTATTAAAAAATACAAACAATGTTATGTTTTAATGATATTTCATAAAAATATTATTATTATAAAATAAGAAACCAAAATTGACACATTCCGCAAGGAAAACATCTTGAACACGGTCATCGTTGAGTTCCCCCTTTTGCAAAATTTTTCAAATGCAGTTTCCTTCGTTTGTTGAGTTCACTCTTCGTATTCGCAACACCTCGTATTCATATTTCTAGTGTGGCAAGTTTAAATTGAATTCCTAAACGATCTAAGCACCTCCTTATCAAGTCTCAGAAAAGTTTCAACACATACGATCTAAATGAGAAAATGGAGACCATTGGTTTGGAAGCATAAAAGATTCTGCTACATTTCAAAAACTGAATGGATAAAGCATATAAATTTTTTAAGTGAAGGTAAATAAAAATACTTTTTATAATTTGGTTTACTGCAACATCTACTAGAAGTACGAAGAATGGGCCAAAACCCTACAGGTATGCCTAAAAGGCCCTTTTGAAAAGGAAATGGGCGCATTCTCCAAAGTGATTTTTCAGTTTTTCTGTCGTTGAGAATTGGGTTTGAAGAAAGAATGCCCGGATATGTTGAAAAAAAAAACATACCAATGAAGCCGAATTTTTATAGTAATTTTTACCAACCTCAAGTCGACCTTTCCGAGCTCTAAGGTGGCTGTCCAACGGACATTCCTCTGAAATTTTTGAATGAATAATATACCATGAAATTACTTAAGGAAATAGCCCACATCATGCTAATAAGTATCAGAGGCTAAGAATGCGAAAGATACTAATAAGAATGTGCAATTTTGCCCAAGTGGAAAAGTGTAACTTTCTTCTTGCAATGCTCCACACGTACGTAAATAACTTTTTTCACAACAATAAAAGAAATCTTGTTTGGTCTTTAGTTCCCAGATTCCTTGTCCAGATACGACTTGAAATAATTTTTATTGTTATTTAACAAAAAGGGTCAGATGTAAAGCACGGGGAGCTTTTTACGAAACATTTATAAAGAAGCATGAAGCTGTCCCTATAGGGCGGTAAACTTGAATATCATTTTTTTTTAAATTTTTATATCCACGAAATATATTTTGACGACTATTTCCTTAATACTTGCTATTCATGTGATAAATAAGTACATAATGTAAAAATAAGGATAAAATTTCATGAGACTGCTGGGTGCATGGTCGACCGAGGCTTGCCAGAGAGTCCCTAATTGAATGTTAAATTGTTGAATGCCGGAACTTCAATAAAACTTCATTATGTAGGCATAAAACAATTTGTGCTCGATTCCAGGTTAATCTGCTAATCATTTAATAATTTAACTTCCGAAACTGCCCTTATAATGAGCAGATTTTGAAAGGCTCTCGAAATTATTTGTCTCTAACCCCAAATCAAATTAAAAAAAAATTGATGTAGAATTGGGAATATTCGCTTTCCACACTGCCGACATAGTTAGTACCATATCAAAAATTAGAATCGACAAAATAGTGATCGTTACCTTCGTCCAGATTTACTTCCAGTATCTTTCCGGTGGCCTCGTTTAATATAAAAAAAAAAATAGGCGTAATTTTGAAAAATCAAATCTCAATAACAAATACAGAACTGACCTTTCCTAATAATAAAATAAAATAAATTGTGCTATTCCGAGAACATTAAGTATTGCAAATGGCTCGAAAAAAATTGTTCCCTGTTCAATTATTCGCAATTCATTTTTACGTCCATGATAAAATTTAGATAACACTAAAACCATTTGCATTAATTCGCAATTAACCGGAGTTTAGGTAAACGTTGAAAATATCCATATAAAATATGTTTCTAGTTCTAGTTTCTATTAGATAGCAACGCGTTTTAGATGGGAATTTTTGGTGTAACTTAGCTAAAATTCGAAGTAAAATTTTGCGAAACGGAGTAAAAAAATGTTTTATAGACTCACCCTTCAAAACTGACTGTCAAAAAACACCAAAACCTAATCCACAATCAATACTCCTGATGTCCAATCTGGGCGGTTTACCAATTTAAAAAATTTTTGATCCTCCCTACCAGACGAGAACACCCTACACCTAACGGTGTGTCTATTAAAATGACACTCGTCGAGGCGCGACACTAAAACTTAACACCCGTTAACCCTATCTTAAATAAGTTTTACAACTAGTGAAAGTAAAGCTTAACCCGTCACCGCTTGAGATTTCTTTATAGGTACAGGCGGCAGGTTCCTGGGCCATAATACATATTATATACAGGGTGTCTCAAAAATATATCGACACATTTTGAGGGGGGACGGGGACGTCGACGCAAACTTTTTTTTAAGTAAACATGTGCCCGCAAATTAGCCGTTTGAGCGAAAAAAATCAATGTGGTTTTGATCATTATAATCAATTTTTGTTGATATTAGACGTCGTTTTTTGGATAAATGAACGATGGCTTAGAGCAATCGTTCAAATTATCGACCATTTACTTTGGTGCAAAAATCGCACCACCGATTCATTGACTCGCGGACTCCGTGAAATATTCCAGGAACAGCTTTTAGATATATGCAACCACCCACTAGTATTACTAAGAGACCTCCTTCATTACAATGAAGTGTTTCATAGATCTGAGATTGCAGATAATCCCAAAAGAAAGAATCTAAACTGTTCAGATCAGGAGAACGCGGAGGCCAAGCTATTTGACCTCCAGTTCCAATCCCTCGGTGCACATTCGTTCATCAAATGAGAAGTTAACGTTTTTTTTTTGTTTTGCAGGCTTATGTTCACCAAAGAAAAAAGTTTGCATCGATGTCACCCACCGTCTATAATGTTTGTCAGTATGTTTTTAGGATACCCTGTATATGCGTATATTTTGTATACACGCAGTGACATTACCAGAGACACTACCTATGGTTGGTGTGTGAGTCATTTATTTGCTGTTAATAAGAGATTCTGCTTGAAAACTTATGTTCCATGGTAAAATTCTACAGGGTGTTTCAAAACCAGGGAGATTAAACTTCTGGGGATTGTTCAGGGCAACAATAGAGGAGATTGGAACATAAATGGAATCCATGTCCGGAAATGTGTCCCTAAGGCGCTACAGCGGTATGACGCTTTAAGACAGTTACAGGCAAAAATGCGTTTTATCGAACTTTAATGCGTTTTATTTCAATTTGTTTGTACAAAATAATCCTACAGTGATTATTCAGAATATACTTGGAATTCATATTCAGCATTTGGATCGTCAGTTCGAGCAACATTGGATCGGCAAAGATGGCCCAGTCGAGTGGCCCCCTAGGCGACCCGACCTGACACCTTTAGATTTGTTTCTGTGGGATCATGTAAAGGCTCTGGTTTACGAGAAGCCAGTGGGAACAAAGCAAAATCTGATTGCACGAATCACTACGGCATTTGAAGTCCTTCAAAAGGATTATCAAATTTTCAGAAAAGTCCCCAGACACCAAGTGGGTATGTCGTTTAGGCAGGTGCGATGAAGTTCAAGGTCGACTTTTTGAACAATTACTGTAGTGTTATTTTGTTCATAAAAATTTTAAAGAAATGTACTAAAATTCGATAAAAACATTTTTACCGATAACTGTCTTAAAGCATCATAAGGCCCTAGCGCCTTAGGGTGCCGTTTCCGAACAAGATGTATTCAGATGTCTTTTATTGTTGTACTGAATAATCCCTAGGGGTTTGACGTCATCAATTGAGGAATGCCCTGTATATTGACAGGATAACCCTCTTTCTGGTGAATACTTAAAAATGTATGATATTAATGCGCCCAGGGAGGAATTCAGCTCAAATGGCTTCGTGGCTTTTTGAAAGAAAATGTTTAGTATTGGTAGCGATTATACTGCCTCAAGGACCTACTAATCGGGTATTTTAATAAATGGCAATTGCTGCACACTGATTAATAGCGTGATTGTCCTTCTAACTTCCATTATTCCAATGCCTTATTATCATTCTTGAGACTTATTCTTACTAGTTCGATATTTTCTCATTTGGTTAATACCATGAATCTGACAATGAAATATGATCTTCTATCGACAAATGCGTACTCTTTGCCAAAGATAATTTATCAGTACGGCAGCCTTGTCTACTTCAACATTAAGTCGTTATACATCATTACACAATAGAAAATTGCACTAATTTGGGCAGGTCACGATAATTCATAGGGGGATTTTGGGCAGCTTCCTACATTTGAAGGTCTACAGTACCTTCACCAGTGTAAAAAAGGAATTCCATCGACCCGTTGCTCATCGATCTATAACCACATCACTAAAAAATAGAATGATTCTCATTAGAATAGCTGAATCACTATTGTTGTTGTAAAAGGCGGATCTTGTAATTCCGATTTAAGGCGTTATTAAACAAGAGCAATAAGAAATAATTATTAAATTCGATCAGAAGCAACGTTCATTTCGTTTTATTGAATACACAAGATTGTTGTTTATGAGGAAACCAACGAAGCGAAGAAGTGACGATTTTTTCATAGTTTATGTATTCTATCCGATTATATAGGCTTTGCAATGTAAGCTGAAAAGACAGCTAAGACTTCAAGGCCATTTTTAGCTAACAACTAGTTAGGGAATTACACCGGCTTGAAATTGTCACCAGACATCTGGTCAATCCGTCCCTTAATGCCAAGAATCGCATACACGATTTCTCTTAAAGTCTGAAGTGCAGGATATCCTTCTAAGAGGTCTCGACCAAGGTAATTTTTCAGGTATCCAGCAATGGAATAAAAATAAAATCTGCCCAAGAACACCTTTCCAACAGATAAGTAGCCATTATTGTCTTCGTTCCAACATTCAATTCTGGTGAACAGAAATGGGAGCCTTTCCCAGTGTCCCAAGTTGTTTTGGTTGCCTGCTCTTTGGTTGGATCCTTTCCAAACAGATACTGGAGGGTGCCTAAATTTTAACAAAAAAAAGTTATACAGAGAAATTGAAATTCACTGCTCGCCATTTGGGATCTTGAAACCCTAAAACATGAGAGGTCGCTCAAGTTGGTACAAAGTTGCGCATTTTTGAGCCCTGCTAAATGGCATTTTGAATTGTGGAAAATTTCGATGATTTTCGAAGATTATTGAAAAAAAAACGAAATTTCCAAAAATTTCTTTTTTTTTCAATTTATTTGAAAAGATTGTTTAAAACCACTTTCACTCCCACATAAGCACTTTTGCTCCTTTACAAAATGACCTCACTAGAATTTAAAATGCAACGTTTCGAAATTTAGAAACCATTATCAGCTTCAATTTTTAAATGCGGATCATAATATTTTATTCCATTGTTGGAAACCTTTTCGTTTTCTGCTATTATTTTATTTAGTAAAAATATAGTTAGCACGATTACGTTTGTTTTACTATAAGTGTGATGCGTCATTTAAGTCAAAAAATCAAAATCCTTTTCAAAATGCAATAAAAAGTTCACGTTGCTATATAAAAGAAGGAAATTGACAATGGTTTCCGGGTTTCAAACCGTTGTATTGGAACTCTAATGACGTTATCTTAAATGTAAAAGAGCACAAGTGTCCATAAGCAAGTAAAATTCGTTAAAAAACATTTCTTTAAATATCTTTAAAAAAACCATTTGTAGAAAAGCCGCTTTATTTCGATTATCTTCGGCAGTAATCGGAATTGTCGAAATTTTAAAACGATATATAGGAAAGCTCGAAAACGCGCAACTTTGTCCCAATTTAAGCGACCTTGTATCTCTTACAGTTTTCAAGGCATCAATGGTGAGTGGCAAATTTGCCCTACCCTGTACGGTCATATCAATTAAAATACGCCAATCCTACTTAATCTAAATTCGCTAAGAGAATCAATGGCAACATCAATATCATAAGCTTCTAAGCCATTATCCCTTGCCAACCCTACTTGCTTAACCACATATCTGGCAATGGCCAGACTTCGATGCATCACCTTTCCATTATATTCAAGAACAGGGAGTTGTCCCAAGCTGGGGCTAAGAAGCAACCCCTAAAATTACTGACGGGTTAGTTCGCTAGACAGGTCGCTTACGTTCTTTTAATTTTGGCCTTTCTGATTGGAAAATGCGAACATCAGCGAAGCCGATCCCTCCATAATGGAAGAGAAGTCTTATGGGTTCTGCTAGCACAGTGAATTCGAAATACATATGTGAGTTTGTGCGAGGAAGCCATGTTCCTCAATAAAAGCTTCGATTCTTCGCATTTAAATTTATTTGAAACGCATAACTTAACTTACTCTTAAGTTGGGCTCTCACTAATACCAATTTGTAGTTGCGTCGCAAAGTTAAAGTCATGCACAAAGCAAATTGGAAATCGTGCAATTATCGTCGGCTCTATACAATGCTTATGAAAAATATTGCAAAACGTTTACGACTTTCATCAACATGATTATCTTCGAAAAGTGCTTAAATGCGTAAAATTTATTTTTCAAAAGGGCACTTAATGCCCCATTTTTACAATCTTCAACATTTTCACTATTCCTATCGAGCTACACTCGCTAACTTTTTATTTTCGAATGTTAAGGTGCCCGTTGTAATATATGAAATCATCCAGTGTTGCTTCTCCTGTTAAATCCAATTCTGTTTGAGTTCTACGACATCAATATTTTATGATCGATTTTTGTAAATTGAACCTTTTAAGTGACCCCACAAAAAAGCGAAGGGAGCAAGATCTGGAAGTCGTGGCGGCCTTTCCGTTGCGCCTCGTCTACCGGACCCTCTCGTAGGGAAAATTTTATCAAGAGACGCACTCACAGCCGTAGCGGGATGTGGCTACGCGTCATCTCGTTGGAACCAAACATTATCGATTCCTATCTCGATTTTCTTCAGAATACGTTGCGTCGATTGATGGAATTATTTCCTTTTGCAATAAGGACAAGTGCGATGCGTTCCCTCCATGAAAAATGGACCGATGAACTGTTGGCCAATTGCACACGTTCATACATTGAGTTTTTGCCGATGTTGCGTATGTTGGATTTGCATCCAATCAGGATTGTCTGTAGGCCAGCAGCGACAATTATGCCTTTTTTATTTTAAGCAAAACGTTCCTTCGTTCGAGAATGAGATTCTAGAGAAGACTCTGTTATCCCGAATGCCTTTTTCTTGCATCAGTTCACAAAACTCCATTCCGCGATCAAAATCTTCAGGCCTCAGCTCTTGCATAAGGGGAGGTTTATGTGGATGAAATTTTTCTCGTTCTAGAATATTCCAGATACCTCAAATTACTGTTGTACTCTTCATTGAATCACCTTTCATTTGATATGCTACGATGAGTGCATTTCTATATGGAAATGACATGTTAGTAGAGGTAGATGAATAGGGGTGAAAAATTTTATCAAAAATAATGCATTAAATGTCTTTTTTCAAATATAAATAATATAATATAAATAAATAATATATAAATTATATGTGTTTAAGTTTTTTTTTAATATCCCGTTTATGAAAGTTATAAACGCGTTGCAATACTTTTTGCAAGCCCTGTATTTGGGGCCACTTATCTACAATACGGATGTAAACATGATAAATGGAACAATAGCTGTTTGTCTATATGAATATCATCTCAAGAGGTTACCCAAGTCAACATTTAACCGTTAACTGAAAGTCTTCCTAGTTCTGACTGTACCTGTATTTCAACAAGAATGGGTTAGTCCTGGTTAGTTATACCTCCCCCCAACAACGGGTACAGAACTGTTTCCTGCGCTTAACTGCCTGAATGAATTTAACCTCTGCGCAGCAGCAGCTCAAATAGTGCAAACTAGGAGCTCTTTCATCCGTCAATATCTCAGAGAAGTTTTCACATCCCGGAGACACCTCTCAAAGGACGGCAAACATCTTCGTTCTGAGAAAAACATTCTTGGCTCTCGTACACCAGCTGTGAAATACCGGGTGATTCTCGAACCTATACGCGTAAACTTGGGAAATTGTAGATGAGAATAAATAGTGATTTATAGTGAAAAAAATACACAAAAAAACATTTTTAATTTGAGTGATACCGATTCATTTTTAATTAAAAAAAAAGAACCTGAATTTCATAAAATTGAAAAAGGATTTCATTTATCATAATAACTCGTCGAAGTCATGTCCGTGGTTCGCAGTGCACAGTTGAGCCCGCTGAATTCATGGGTTTTCCCACACGTGCGGCTCAAGCCGGGTCGTCGAAATGCCTCAGTGGCAGTCTCGTTCCATTTCGTTAATAAAGTTAAATAAAAAAAAGTTTGGACGGTTTCTGACCACTACCCCCCCTCGCGAAAATGTGGTGAGTTTTTTTACAGGGGTTCGGAAAGAGCATAACATTTTATTACGTCATCTCGAAACGTTTCAAAAATATATATAAAAGTCATCTTCTGGTACCAACCTTTCACACCCTGTACATCAAAAAATGAAGCCCCTTTCGACATATGTTTATGTGAAGTTGCACGCGTGATTGAATTTAGAAGGAATTCAAGACACTTTGTACAACGAATTTTTTAGCCGGTTATTACGAATCAGTCGCCCCTTGGATCCACCTTGCTAGCAGCTGGGTCAACTGTGCTCGACTCGAAACTACGATGAGTACTCGAAATGTTCTCGATATCATCGAACCTCTTAGCTCATCCATTCAGGAAAAGACCATCTTGGCTTTCATTCCGAAGTTGAGAAACACTTGACTTGAACTGAATTAGAATTTAATTTCTCTTAAATAATGAGTTAGATTGTTTCCTACTGGTGTATCTATATACAGAAAATGAGACCTTAAGGCTCCAGGCAACATTCTACATAGACTTGCGGTAAGTAACTACAGTGCATGCAATCAACAGTAGTAATACGTGCATTTCCTTATAAAACAAACATTTAAGTAATATGTCTACGTAACGCTGAAATTGATTTAAGTAATCGATATTAAATTAAGGAAATTCACTAATAAATTTTATGGGGTATAAAATGTTCAGTTTCGTCTTAAAATACTTTAATTGTTTAGATGCCACTTAAAGCAGATGATAAAGCTGCTGAGAACTATAAGTATTTGCGTGCCATGGCACTTATCTTACGGTTAGAGAAGTGTTTGATGCTTACATGAGCTTAAAACTTTTAACCCAATTCACTTTGATTAAATTGGGTTTAAGTACTTTACAATATGCCTTAACAGAGTTTCCATTGAACCTTTCAAAAACGCATGGACCTGTATTTCCTGAGATGATGAATCGTTGGTCGGACATTTCATGTGCAAATTTGCCCATTGTCCGTCGGAACGCGATTTAGTTGAGCAGATAGAATATCTCTTGTAAAACTGATATCCTTGGAAATTTGATTTTTGGTATTCATAAAATCGTCCATTTCACCAAGATCGGTCTCCATGTTCTGTCCATAACCCATGCGAGGTCAATAAATTTCCCACAATTGCACAGGACAATAATTGAGTATGGTAACTTTATTAGATATACGTTAACAAATTTTGAGAATTTGAGAGTGAACTTGGGGCACTACCACGTTTATTCAGCATTGTGAGCAAATCGAGAACCCCCAAGCAGTCAGCCGACCATTATCGTCCAGTGATGCATACAAATGACCCATGTGAAAAGTCTTCAAAAATTGTTAAATTTCCAGCCGGCTTGTCCTAATTGTTTTGACAGTAGGTACAAGGGGTCTAGCAGTTGCCGTAAAGCGTAATCTAAAGAGGGAAATGGTCCGTAGGACGCCTTTGGACCCAACTGTTGACTCCAGGGTTGGCGAAGACGTTGTCTTGTACTTTTTTCAAATTTGGGTAGCCCTCGTAGAGATCCCTCTTCAGGAAGTAACTTAAATATCCCAGTACGGCGACCAGGTACAAATCAGCCCACGAAATCTAGAAAAGAAGGTCAGTTAGAGATATTTAGGGCAGCTTTTAGGGCCCAACTCGCTTTTCCATTGGCCAAGTAGCCATTGTTTTTCTTTGCCCATGAGTCGAGTGCATTCAAGTACAATGGAATTTTCTCGTCCTCCAGCTTTTCCTTGAATTGTTGTTTAATAGTTGGATCTTGTTGAGACAGGTAATGGACAACAGCTAAAATGAGGAATTCGTCAATACTATTTTATTATCGGCGTTAATAGGATTAATATACTTTTTTTAATGTTGTTTTTATTTACTTATTGTTTTTCTGAGAAAATGCTGTTGTGTGAGCAGAAAACTGAAAACAAACCAATATCCGTTGAACAAACAAGTTTTTTCATTGTTTACGTGCTACATAACTGAGTTTGACTGATGCGATTGATGATTTCTTTACCAAATTTATAGCCGTTTTCCTCAGAACGTAATCGGTAGATTCTGAGCCGCAACGCACCATTAAATGTGGTTTTGAAAGACCTTTAGATTTTTCAAAAATAATATTTTGTTAAAAAGTTAACGGAGGCGTGGCGGTATGCAGTTTAGAGCCGCACGGTAGATCAGTTATGGTTACGGAACTCATGTTGTAATATTGTGCAATTTCTGGGTTTAAATACATCATGATCCGTCAGTGAATTACTGTATGCGAACGCTTCCATATAATTTGAAAATAGTTCGTTATAGGGCAGTCAAAATGGGGGCATACTACTTACGGAAATTTGAAGTGAGAACAGTAAAATACCCACTGAAAGGTGAAAATTTGGGGAAATTGACGAATCTTCGAAAGTTGTGATGTGTCACTGACTTAGCGAAGACTGACTAAGATTTCCTATAATTTGACGAACTTCGCGTTCAAAAAGTCCCTTTCGAAAAATAATGGCGACCGCCAGGAACGCACCACGCGCCGAGCGCTGTAAGTACCGGCGACGTGAGGGTCCTTACTACATATTTTAACTGAGAAATTCAAACGAATTCATCAATCAATTCAGTCGAATTAACTCATCTTCGTACCTAGCCGAAAATCATTTGCCGTGTCGGCAGCAGCATCGATTTCGTAGGCCTCAAAATCGTTGTCCCCAGCCAATCCTACTTGCTTAGCCACGTATCTGGCAATTGCCAGACTTTGGTGCAAGGTTTTACCGTCCACCTCCAGCAAAGGCATTTGTAATAAAGGTGCATCTGAAATAAATCAAATGCCTCTTACTATTTTTTAGATATTTTTAAAATTCAACTCACTTGGCTTGAGCTTCGCCCATTGTTCTCTGTTCAATCGGTTGTCTTCAAAGTCGATGCCTGCGTAATGGAAGATGAATCTTATAGGCTCACCCAAACCGCTGAAGTCGAAGTAAGTTAATTTGTATTTGGGCGCCATTAAAAAGTAAGAGTTTCACAGTATCACGACCGGCTCGTTACTAAGGTTCGTCAATTGTTTTCAAGCTTATGAAAGGCAATAGATAACGAACGCTTATCTGAAGTGAGCAAGCATAATTCCTAATGGAGCCTAATGATCAATATACACGGTGTCCCTGAAACGCTTGGTCAAGAATTCCTTAACTAGGAATGAGGCGTTTCATGCAGGCAAGACGATCCGTATCCCGCGTTGCTTCGTTTTGCCGTTGCAGGACACCAAAGTTCTTAAATTAATATAGTTTTTTCGAAATAATTGCTAAACGGATTTATCCGTATTCACCAATTTTGGTACTGAGAGCGGCTAAATAAATTGGCATATTTTGACGTAAGTGGGATGTTTTTTGAATGTGTGGAAATATTAAAAATGGCGCCCGGTTCGAAAATAAAAGTTTGCATTTTTGGTCCCCCCTGTACGAATAACTTTGCATTGTTCTCTGCCACCAGGTAATTTCGTTCCGAAAAATGTTCGCAACACATTCAGGTTCTCTACAAAAAAATATTACTTGCGTCACCCTGGAATTCATCACCGTTGTGAACGCAACGTTAACCGGCGCCATGTCCAAGATACGGAGTGATTCTCGGAAGATTTTCTCGTGTTTTCTTTCCGGCTGTGCAACAATGAAGAATTGCAAGGGATCGTGAGTAATTTTTTTGCAGAAAAACTGCATGCGTGAGGATAATTTAACGTGAGACAAAAAAGTCTCATGACAAAGTCTGCTAGGGGCAGGGAAAAAAATCAAACTGGTTCGTACAGGGGGTGTCAAAAAAAAAACAAACCTTTATTTACGAACCATGAGCTTTTGTTGATATTTCCGAGCTTTGGCGAAAAAATTCCACTTACATCAAAATACGGCAATTTATGTAGCAACTGTTGGTTCAAAAACTAGTGAAAATCGACGAAGGCGTTTAGCAATTATTTCGAAAAACACAGTATTAATTTGAAAACTTTGGCGCAATATAGTGATGAAACAAAGTAATTTTGGATATAGGCAAGACTGCCGAAAACGCCTTATTTTTGTTTGAGAAATTTTTGATCGAGTGTTGCGCAGTCGCTTCAATGACGCCTCGTAGAACCCGTTTGGTCAAAATTGAGAAGAAGAACAATTGATTCCGCTATGTAACTTGCCAGGTCCGTAGAAGCTAAAGTAGAAAATTCCTGTTCTAACTTTACAAGTCCTCAGGCGAATTTGGGAGAGTTTCAAGATTCAGTGTGGAATTCATATCGTTCAGGCAGAAGTAGATACAAGACGAGCGAAGTAATAGAAATTCATTAAGGAAATTTGCCATGAAATTTGCTCTGAGGTCGTTCGGCTGATGGCCTTTGTTTACTACAGATACATAAAGGATGAGATTATCACACGTAACATTAATATAAAGTAGATAGCTGAATAAATTAATTAATAATTTTTTATGCCATGAATCATTCTTGTAGAACGTCGAGATGATGTACCGTCGATTACTTCATGCTGAATGTATCCCGTTCTGCAGAAACCCAAAATAAAACTACTTCTCGCACAAAAGAAATCTTCTATTCTATCTAATTCTATCGAGGGGCGGAAAACTCACACCTGCCTTACGGGCGACATACCGTGGGTGAAAATCTCAATGTCCGGGTTGAAGGGGTGGTGAAATTTGCGCGTTCTAATCGTTTATCATTAACAACCCATGTCGAAACCAGAAATATATGTGAGTTTCTGAGGTGTCTCGAAAATGGTGAACACATGCCACTTCGAAAAATTATTAATCTACGAAAACCATCGATCTGACTGTGTGAAAACTTAGCTACTCACAATTTTGTTCTGGCATTTCGCGTGAGATTAATTAACTTACTTACTACATATATTTCTTAAGTTAATTGGGTAAATTATGTTACTTCAATACGCGAATATATCATCATCTGCAACCATAAAGGTTGCACCAATATTCCTCAACAACATCAACACCGATCTAAATTCAGTTACCTACATGTACCAATATGTCGATTTTTCTTTATATCATGTTACGTGCCTTGTTAATTACCGCATTTTTCATTTTCCAACCGTATAGAAGTTTAATCATATATTACGAACCAAGAATGTTCTACATATTTCATAGACGATTTAACTGTAGAGAGCGGAGTGACTTGCACTCCTGGGGTACACATGTGCTGGTATGTACCATAAGCTCTAGAGGTCTTATCTGAATTATTGCATATCTAACACTCATTTCAGTGCATTACTCGTAATAGTCGTAAATGAGTATAATCTAGGTAAGTCATCGGCATAACGAATGGTACTAAAATTTCTCAGCGGTCCGTGTGTGGCCCAATTTAATTGATTTTCCGCCAAAAAAAGTAGTCGCATTTAATGAACAGATAACATATAACAAAATATGAGATTAGTTGCATTACAACCAATTATTATCATCTGCACATAGTACCTCATTAATGCATGACTCATGTAACCGACACACCGTTAATTTCACTGCAATTAAAATAGCTCTGTCCCATGTTATCCTATGACAAAAAAAAAACAAACTGGAGCAATTAATTTACCAGTGTTATGATGTAATTGATGAACTTATTGATATGAATCATATACAAGGAAGCCGCATTTAATATTTGTCGAGTGGTGACTCTTGCCGCCGCTTTTACAACTTCTTGTACACCACACGATAACATAATCCATCTATTAAATCTAGCAAAAAACTGTTAAATGTACATATTTCCAATTAGCATCAATGTAATCAATAATAGAGGTGTTATATGTCAGTTCTAAGCGATCAATAACGCTAATGTCCAATTAGGTATCTAGCAAAACAAGTAGGACTCGCCGGAGTTAATGATTTCGAAGCGTATAGAGGATGATTAAGAGGGACGTTCACGAAGGGTCCGGCATTGAATCGCAGATGGAAAACGGGCCAGAGGCAGCATTTTCGAACAAATAAATTAAATTTTAAAGTCTTAAATGCGTTAAGTAGGGGAACAAATTAGAAAAAAACTCGTCAAAGAACGGTTTCATAACTCAAATGCTGATAAACTGTCCATGTTGAACGCAGGTATTTGACAGCTTGCAAATCAATTTGCGATTCTAACTCAATGATCACTTTTCCGTGGTACGAAGAATGAAGAAATTCGACGGTTTATTAATTATCTTTATTTAACAACGTGTTTCCATTTAATAATGCGTCACGCACAAGTAGGTGTCGAGGGAGCGGCGGAGTTGCACTCTATTCTCAGTTGAAGCTAATCGAGAATAACATTCGCCCCTAACAACTCTTCTTAATATTCCAGTGACAAATGTGTGAGAGCTGAAACTTCCATTAATTGATACGATGTCGGTGAGCGCGGACTTCTGCACGCTGTAAGGGTCAGTTACCATTTCGGTCAAAATTATAGCCATTCTGTAGTCACGGAGCGAAGTGCTTAGCTTCATGGCTGCAGCCCAAAGCTTTCGTCCAGAAGATAGCACTCGGTTAACTATTAAGAGACTCAGAGAATAAAACTCGCGTTTCCAATGGAAATATGTTGTGTTTGAGAAATCTGGACGAGCTGACTATGTCTGATGGGACTTCTCTTTCCATTCGCATTACTGTAATTAGCTTTCTCAATCTGACGTGAAGGCAAAAAATTTAGTTAAATCTGGAAAACATTCAGCTTGGAGTTTTGGCAAGAGTTGGAGGAAATTCGCAACTGGAAAATTTTAGAGAGAAACTATGAGGTCCGGCAACTGCGAAGTCAAAGAACAGATTTTGCCAAAATTTGAAAATTATTAGTTCTCATTTTTGGCGGGGATTTGATGGAAACCTCATAAATGGAAAGTGCGGTATGCGCTCCGGCAGAAACTGACGAAATACGCGAAGAAAACCAATCAGCTTTCCTTCACACAAGCTTACCAGCTCTCCTTTGAAAAATTTCAAAAAAGTCAATAATTATCCAGGTATGTAAGCCTTTCCTTTGCAGCAGTCAATGAATAATGATGAAGCCATTATAATATTAACAATTCCAAATACAATAATAATTAAACCACTCCCTCTTGACCGAATATAGCCACTTAAATAGCGAACGCAGTGCTGAGATCAAGGACTCAGCGTTTGGGTTGCATTGAAAAATGAAATAAAATGCCACTTAAGGGTCACTGCCCTGCATCTCTTAATCATTCAGCATTTTAATCCTCTCCGTTACCTAACGTTACATAATATAAATTTTGCTATATAATGAAGTTATTTAGCAGGGAAAGTCTGATCAGGTTATAGCAGTCAATAATTATTGATCTACAGGCTTTTTTTATTATTGTTTTACGAACTACAACTACCTATTCAAAGATATGTCGTGATCGTGAGATAGTGCCTTGTCCATTATGTAGGTTACTATTGAATCAAATTATGAGGTCCATAATTTACAATAAAGCTTTGCACTTTTACTTTCATTTGGTGTATCCATTACCTACTTCGTACAACCGCGTGAACTACAACAATAATAATGCGAAATTGACCCATATTAATAGATTACCGTCTCATTTGATGAATTTCTTGACTCCGGTCAAAGCTTGTTTCACTATGTTGATACGTGTCGAAAACTTGTAATAAGTAGTTGTAATCGATTTCCATTCGTCAGCCAATTCGCATTTCTAATCGTTCGTCACAAATGGTTCCAAATGGATATGTATCACGTGTTTCCTGGACTTTAACAATATATCACGCCGGCAACTTAGCTTTCATCCTGGACATTTTCACTGGCAATAAGTGTCGCTAGTTCCGAGACATTGCACTTGAGACCTTTAACTGGGTCGATTGAATCTAGAAACAATTCGACAGGTCATACTTTCGTTTTTATTGCCTTTTCAATACGATCCGAGGTATACATGCAAAACTTATTTGCCTGACTGCATTGGCTTATGCAAGAACGAAAACGAGAAACAAGTTTTCACTCAATTCTCAAAACTGAATTAATCGAACTATCCATATTTGCTTTAAACACATAACAAACACGGCATGAACTGAACTATCGTTTCAACCATTCGATTTGCATATCGGTGAGCTCAGAAAACCTGACGCACGTGGGAAAATGTGCCCTTTTGTCTTGTTGGGTACGGCCTGATCGATTTCCAGGTAGATGGATTGGCAGAAGAAGAGCAGGCGAATGGCCTCCGAGGTCATCCGATTTAACGCCTCTTGATTTTTTCCTTTGGGGCCATCTCAAATCGGCCGTTCATAAATCAGACCTGAAGACGTTGATGCATAACCGCGGAATGTCGGATCGTTACTAGGGACACTTTTTGAAAGGTCCGATAGGGATTCGAGGGCAGATAGTATTTGGGTTGGAAATTGGAATTGGAAATGGAAATCATTTGAAAAATTTGGTGACTTAAATGTGACAAAATTACAAGTCTCAAAATATTATTCCTACACGTTTGCTTGGGGTAATTTGATGTTTAGCCTCATTGATAAATAACATTAAGTTGACTTTTCCTCGGTTTAAAAAAAATGCAAAGAACTATAATTACTTAGTATTTGCAATCCATTCAAAACTTCATAAACTTTCATAACTTTACGCCATATTCATTAATTCATAACAACTGCTAAATCCATTAAATGTTTTAATTTCAATAAACAAAAAAACACCATAAATGAATAAAAATTGCTGTTTATGCATTTCTTGATTTTTTCCGCAGTTAAATGTGGTTTAAAATCTATATGTATTAACCAAATTTTGATGATCATTTGCGCGATCAATCTGTTAAAGTGGTTATTTACATATTTGATTTTCTAACATTTTGGCAACGGGAGCCTTTAATGAAAAACAGACGGAGATAATGATATTTTTCAAAATACTCACCAGTATTTTGCTTTATTGTCTTTATTCGTCCCTCCGCAGATTTAGCAGACTTTTAAGCCACCATTACTGCCTTGGACCCAGCGCAGTCTTAAACATGGCCTTGTGTACAGATTTGTTATGGTCAATGACTTCCATACGCTCTTGTTACTTGAAATATTTGCATAAATGAATTCGAAATTTGAGTTAATGGACCCTACATGTAAATACATATTATAAATTCCACTCACTTTTTATTTTATTAATAAGTAATGGTCCGTAGGTACCTTAATCACTATTCATAATTCCATAAAGCTGAATTATGTTTCACTTAAGATCAAAACTAATTTAAGCAGAAAGTAAACTTCAACCATGTATGAAACACGAGATTTGGCCTGTAGAAAATATGAGATGTTTGCATCCTGTCAGTAACGATATTCAAATTAACTCTCTTTTTGTAGAGATTAGCACAAGTCGAACCATCTGGGATTATTTCCAAGAATTCGAGTTTACTAACATTAAATTACTTTAGGTTAGCTCTGGTTAATTTCAGCCTATCTGACAATCTCAATATCTACAAGTTTGTTCGGGGATCCAAAATGAGGAGGTAACGAGCGCTGGTAGGCGAATTGGGGAGTGGAAATAGAAACGGGAGAAAGGAGAAGGTCATCGGGATGTGTTAGGAAGAAGGTGGGTTATTATGTTTTGAATCATACATTATTCTGAGAATTTGATGAGAAAGGAGATATGCGAACGCGCAAAAGTGGAAAGGATGAAAGCTAAATGGAGAGGAGATTGAGGGTGATAAATTTTCTTGGATAGGTACAAAATACGAGGATAACGCAAAAAATAGAAGCTACTGTAGAAAAGAACAAAATGGAGTTTATGGAAAGAAGAAAAGATAAAGTGAACGTGTGGGAGTAGCAGGAAGCAATAAAGCAAAAGCAAATGATTGGAGGCAGCGGGGTGGAAAGAAATGACGGTAACAATGCCACCCCTGCGTTAATCTCAGAAAAATCGAAAATACGCCCTTTTTCGAAAGAGAACACTTTCTAGATACATGATTTAGATCTGAGCTTCCAAAAAAAAATGATGTCGGTTATTTTCGAAAAAAATGTTACAAGGTGTATGATAAAACTTTAATCAGTGTTTTATTATTTTTAGTAGTTTTCAAAGTGCCATTGCTACCTATGGAAATCGTACCAGAAGTTAATGCTATCCCCCCGAATTCACCATCATCTCTTCGATTCTCCCAATGGATAAAGCAACTTCGGATTTCGTTGTTAACCTTTTTTGTTTTCCAAATTACTTGGAACTCGCCACATTTGAACTGAATTTGGAGTTAATTTTTAAGAGTTTTTAGTATTCTTAACGAATTTTGGGATAAATTGGCACGATAAACTATTGCCGATTTAAAAAAAAAATGCCATTACAGTCCTTGCTCGTAGCCTGGCGAGTCAAAAAATCACCAAACGTCATAGAGTGGTATATAATATAGTATAGTGACTCTTGTGACTACTTCCAATTTAACCCGAAACCTGCCAAAACCGCAAATGTTTTGTGGAGTTATAAGAATTGCCCCTGTATGATAAAGCCACAACTTAGCACAAGTAGGGCTCGCTTGTGGCGCCCTCTAGAAGGTACGACTAAATCGTTGGTAAATTTGAGTTTCCCATCCCCAAAAAAATTCCGGATGCGAAACTTCGTAAGATATTGCGATATATTTGTTGAACTTTGACACCCCATACCCGGAAAACGAAAAGTGCTGGGATATATGATTATGGAAACTTTCCATCTTAAAGCTACTTGAAAAATCACCCTGTATATGCGAACTCGGCACTAAGTGCGTGTCTTTGAGCTTGAAATCGCACAGTCCTGGCAAAGAAACGTGCTTGACTATTTAACTCAAACTGAACATAAAGAAGGGCATAATTAATAATCTTCTCAGGTTAGCTGAGTTCGAAATAAGGGTGCACGACCTTAGCCTACACTAACCCTGAACATAAATAGATATTCATTTTTGACGCTGACTGGGTACCCATGAACGGTACCCTGTTACCACATCAAACATAGGATTATGCATAAACGAATTAATTACACAAAAACCACGAAACGGTCATCGATGGATTTGTCGAGTACACAAGTCTTGACAACTTGATACACATAACTGGTATGTGCAACGTAACTGAGGTAGTGGCGAAAGTAGTGATTTATTGACGATAAAATGACACTGTTTAAACATTTAAATAGGGACCGTTGTATCGGGAGTCCAAAAGCACCAAACTAGTCAATTGGCACTTTCAATAAAAAAAAAAGAACCACTTCCTGGGTAGTAATTTCCTCGTTGACAGGAGTAAAGCGGCCCTCCCATGCATGGGTCATGCTTATCGAAAGCGGACAGGAAGCCCACCCAAACCGGCAATAATTATTAATTTATTTCCCAATTATTACCGTTCAACAATCTTATGGTAATCTGGTAGGAAAACTTGGACTTATTACGAGGACCAATTAACATTATTTTTAAATCACGTGAGGAATGCAAAATAAAGCATCGGGCAAGTTTCTAGTCGAGTTTCAGTACGTTTTGTTATTTATGCGACCAACGTATTCATTTCCTGATTGTGATTATTGACATTCACATGATAAAAGCCGTTTTCTCCAATCATTTTTTCATATACATATCTTGTGTGCAACAGCTCGAGCGAAATGGATTTTCCGTTATCGTTAAACGTGGAATGTTTACTCAGTAGATTGTATAAACAACTTTGATGATTTTCTCTGTTTTGGTAAGGAGGTATGGAAACATGATCATACATACTATCGATCTACAAAAAAACCCTTATAAAGACAATTTTATAGCCTATTCATTCCTCAAACAGAAAAATAACCGAGATACAATCATTCGTGGAACACTTAATAGCATGTTATGATTATGAAACATTACATCCAATTCATGTTTTTGGCCTATTATTAGCCTAGAAAAATCACGTGTGCGGGTTAATTTGAATCGTTCCAATCGACGTTTTATCTCGTTGACCCTGATGGCTTGTTCGTAATAAGTGAACGGCAAAATGGACGATTTACGGGGTGACAAAGTGTTTGATTGAATTCAACGTAACACGTAGGAGATCAAACAGAGATTTTTTTGCTTGGACAGTTTCACGGCCTTTCAACGGAAAAATCACAAACGCAAAGGATCGGCAAAAGTGGTCTGCAGAAAAATTTAAACGACGACTTTTTACGTCGGACCGCTTGCGTGGAAGGGAAAGCATCTTCTCGATGTTTGGTACTCTTGAACCTGAACTTGAGTTCCTCGCTGATCGATTACGGAAATTAAAAGCTCCATAGTGAATTGAACGAAGCACCTACCATCAGGCCGGTTAATGGCATTTAAAACCTAAAGCAGAGGTTTTTAATTCTCCTACGTTAGTATTTCAATTGGCGTACGCTATTGTCGTTGCCGTAGGTTATTGTGTACAGGGTGTCCCCTTAACGTTTGGTAAAAAAAAATGGTTAATTTACAAAAATACGCTTTGCGCGAATCTAAAAACTAACGAAAATTCCCGAAACTTCCAAAAAAGGCAATGTTTTCTTTAGAATTTTTTATCGGCAATTTCTTTATAGCGTCACACAAAAAATATTCGAGACGATCGTGCAAGGGCCAATGAGGGAAAAAACATTCTCTAAAAATTTAACCGAAATCAATCAGGTAGTTTTCGAATAATCACGTATCGCGTGCGAAATTTCGGATATCAAGAAAAACGCGGTTAAAATTTTAGAGAATAAAACGCCAATTTTAGAGAATAAAACGTCAATTTTAGAGAATAAAACGCCAATTTTAGAGAAAAAACGCCAAAGCATTCTAACTTTCATAGGCGTTCTGCGGAGGGTCTCCTAAACATCTCCTAAGCAGATCTTCCCTTGACAGGTATATCGGCAAAACGTTAATTTGCACGTCTCGGTGAAGAATTCTTCCCGTCCGAACGTGTCCCCTACTTGCGCGCCCCAACCGATCTGACGCCATTGCAATTTTAGCGAGCAATAATACCTGAAGTCAGTTTCGCAGTTTCCACAGAATATTCTAGGGAGATTTTCCTGTCACTTCAAGGGAAAAACATGCCAGACATTTTCTTCTCGTATGTATTTCTCTCGTTAAAGCTGCGATTAAGGAGCAGCAATTGCGTGGAGGTCTGTGATAGTACCAATGATGCGCATTTTAACTTCCGGCAATGGAGTCGCAAGGAAAATTGATCGAGTTGCAATTTTCCAATCGCAGGTTCGCGCACGTATCAAGCCCAGCTAGTGGACATGTGCCAGCACGATCAAACCGGACGTCTTAGTGCGTTGGTGGCAGCGAACGTTTCGCAATACGTAACGTAATGTGGTGGCATTTCACAACTGTTCAAATCAAACATAATAACGATCTTCCTGTATTTACGCCAGTCTAGTACGTCTGCGCTTTAAATAACCTTTAATTTAATGATGTCGAATGGGAAGTTATTAGATATTGCCCAAATTTGGGTTCGCGGGGAGCACCCGTCTCGGATTGATTCCAAAATTAGGTTCGCGTATCGCTAGACAAAGCAAAAATTGAATTAACAGTGCATCTGCGCCGCTTTAAGATAAGCAAACCAATTAGACCCCACGAACAAAGTCTTTTCAACATAAATTGCTTCCTGTTCCTTGTTCAAATTTGATCCCGATCTCTAATACGAACTGTAAATTACTGCTCTAAAAACACATAAGCGACAACTATCTGCACTTATATGGCGCAATCTTACAATTTATTGACGGCTAAAGTGGCCTCTCTCTCTCTTCATGTATCCTACAGTACACGTACGAAGAACCTTGATATGTAAATGTTTTTCTGTTGAATCTATTAATAACGCCAAAGCACCCAACTACCACGAAACTCGATTATTGTCCGATATGGAAACCATTAAATTAAAACTCGGCTTTCAATGTAGTTGGAAAACTATATATTTCAGAATATTATGCGCACAATAAATGTGTAAAATTAGGTTCTGCCCTTTCTAGCTTTGCTAATACTGGATTGGATCTCGAAACAACTTTTTCCAGTGTCATGCTCAATTTCGACTCTAAGTTCCGATGTTCCTGCGGCCATTCCTATGTGATTCTTGTACTTTGTTATGTTGAATTTATTCTCAGGCCCCGAACAAAATTTAGTCTAAAATTAAGTCATTGTAACAAGTAATAATTTTTATCCCCTTTTACTTACAGCCTCCACGGGGCACGTGGTTGGAATGCCCATCATCTTCAGACCAGCGGCCAACTCTGGCGATTTGGCTTGCAACATCTCATTAATCTTACAAAAGTCGAGTTCACCCTCTATCACTGGCAATGGGGGTTTCTTTGCCACGTATTTTGCCTAAAATGCGAGAAAACTGTATAAGGTGACTCATAAAACTCCAATTAGATACCTTGGCTGTTTTAAACCCTTTCACCAACTCTATACAGCCACTACTATATATGTTACAGTCTTTGTCCAGTACCATCGTTAAATTCTTTTCTGGCAGTTTGATTATGCTGTCCTCGATGCAGTTTTGATATTTTAACAATTTAATGGAATACCCATTCTACATAAGGGCCAGATAAACATACGTTAATGTTTAAATGAATATGTAACTTACGCAAGCGGTGGAATAACGGATGCAACAAACTATAGTCAACAGTATCAGAAAATTCATGGCTAAGCCTTAACTAACCCAAAAAAATGAGTATTGTGATTTTATAAACTAATTAGTTCGTTATTTATATGCAGATGAAGTGTTAAGATAAAAGGCCCGACATTATTGAAACTTCCATAGATTTCTATGTCAATAATGGTTTTTTAATTCGTCTCTTTTATATTTTATCAGCACGATCAGTGTTTAAATGGTTCAATGCAGAACCACTGGGTACCTGATAATCTCACGCGTAATTGTACTAAACAATCGTAATACCCAAGCATGTTTTGTAAAAGTAAAAAACTAAATTCAATTCAATTCATAGATTATCCCGATTATAAGAGGTAATTAGGAAAAGTGGTGATTCTAAATTCTAAGACCTTGCTGCAGGCAAGAAGTATCTGCAATTTTAGGATAAAATGTGATAGATATTGCAACTGTTCTCTATCGTTTGGTATAACGAAAAGGTGCGTATCTCAACACAGCTTAGGTCTAGCGCGCACGATTCTCTGTTGTGCGACTTAAAAGTTTATGTTTTAATTTTTTTTTTATCGAATACCTTCGAAAGTCATTGAAATTTCTCAAATTTTGAAACGGAATATTCTTGAATTCCATATTGCAGAATTTTGCCCCCATTTACCCGACTTCGTATCTTTTACGATTAGCGAGAACCTCATGATTGAGCTCCAGAAACGGACACCCCGTATAGAGGGTGTATTCCAGAACTAATGCTCAATTATTTATCAATGTATTCTCTGTCTAAAAATGTAGAACAAAATGGATATAAATATAAGTCCAAAAACACTTCGTTTTTAATATGCAGACTATAAAATTTATATTTTATTTTTTCCTTACAACACGTATAATTTTCGCATATTTAGTTCAAACGTGGAGTATTTGTAATACATTATGCTTTGCCCACATAGGGTTCAAGTTTCTAAAATCAGGCCCTATTTTACCACCCCAAAATTTTTTTAATTTTCATTTTTTCTTTCAATTTAGAAAAATAATTTAACATCTTAGTGATATATTGAAAAAAGTTTCGGATTGTAAAGGGGAGGTGAGGAAACGATAACTAGGCAAAAATAATACAATTATTGAATAAACCTAATAATATTTTATTTCGGTAATCCTTTCTGAAGTCAAAAATTCAACACAACTAATAATCTTATGATGTCACAAACGTCCTACATTTATACGTATTTTTAATCACCACATATTGAACCGCCGTTCGATTTATCACCACTTCCGAAAAGGCGGCGACCGTTTACAACTTGACAGTGCCAGCTACCACTTGGCCACGCCACAACCTCACTTTCTAACCCACCATTTACAAACACAACACAAAGAAAATGTTTTGATATCGAGTTTTACCCTTCAATTATAAATTGAACTCGGTACATCGATAATGAGCCCTGGTAAAACACAGTACGCTTTAATTTACAATGAATATGAGTACCTCCCCAATATAAGGGTTTCCTTCTCGAAGGTCATCGTATTGGTGATGTGTTTCCCCTTGTTGGCGTTCGTGTTTTGCATAGTGTATTCTGTGATTTTTAACTTTGAAAATGCCACATACACTCACTGCCAAGTTTACAACATTTTGCCGTCGATATCCGCGGCAATAGGGAATTTTTCGCCACAGAGAGAGATTTGGCAGACTGCGATAACATTGCAATTGCTCCCTCGGATCCTTGTAGCCAGAGAATATCTAAACCATCACCACAAGATGTTAAATTCCCAGAATATGTGGATGGGATATATAGCTTTCATACTAAATATTGTAGAAAATATATCACTGATTACATTGTCTTTTTTCACCTCGTCAAAGTTTTATGGTAAGCATTTAACTGATTAACAATCAGAAGTTCTCAGTTTATGCCTTTTAGCTGTCCATGAAAAAGCTTTTGTAACATTCATTTTGGTATCTGAAGTATATATGTTTTTAATTTGCATCCTCCAAGGAAGGTATAAAAGACCACATCGCCACAGTTTAGTGTGGAAGAAGCGATGCATGATTACAAACTTTACCTTTATTACATTAGCTGTCTACTTCTTCATGAGACACAATTCCATGTGTGAACCATACAGTAAGTTATATCTGTTAACTTTTTAAAATATTTTTGAATTACTTCTTTTCCAGTATATTCACTCTTTGCTGCTTCAGAGTACATGGTCGTTTTGTCAAATATAGCATTCCATTTTACAGCATTTTTAGACTTCACTGAGAAAGACTTGGTAATTTTTAAACATGGTTTTGCTGTCACTGACAGATAATATTTGGTAATTTAGCTAGTCATATAATTTATTTTGTTTTACAAGATAGTCATGTTATGACATAGACATGTTTCCTAAATTTGTGGAAAATCTACCTCAAAGCAAATTGTGAACGTTTTGTGGATCAGGCCAAAATTATTTATAATGCTTTGAGCAGGATTTTTTACTTCCCGCAAGCCAAATCAATAAAGTGATTCCTGGTACTGAGGTCTTCCAGGCATAGATTTTTTTTTGTGACATCCGAATTAAATACTAATATTTTTGTCTGGTGACAGGGTATAAATTGATGTTTGATGCCTAATTAATAAATACTGACTTGCGGGTTAATGGTGTCTGAAAACCAATTTTAAAATCTGAATGTGAAGTACCTATGTGATATGTAATATTAATTATTTTTTAATTGTTGTACTTATGGGTATCATATTAATGTATTGTGGCCCTCAGAAAACCAAGACTTCTTTTTGTTTTGGGCTGCTTAATCATAAACTGAGACCCAAACATTGAATTTTACGAATTTCTTTATTAAATTTATTTTTTTTATATGGAACCCTTGAAAAATGTAACTTATATGTGTCATGCACTTACAACTTCTTATACTGTATTTATTGTAAGTAGATATTTTGTACATTTTGCACTGTGTAAATAATATTCTCTATACTTGCACTTCTGTGGATTTCTCTTTTAATGGCGATCCCATTTTATTGGAGACCTATTTATAGCTGTATATTTGATAAAAGATGATTAACTCTTATTAGCTATAATACAGTTAAATACAATAATAGCCACAGTTCTTGTGATTTAGTTTCAATATTGTCTACTCTGTTCTTTTGGTGTGAAATAATTTCTAATTACCACCCTTAGTCCGTAAGAAAATAAATAAGTATTACTATTATTATTATTATATTGTACCTTGAGTATTTCCTTTGTTGTGATTTTGTTTCTTGTTACCAAAATAAAACAATTGTGTTTGCGTTAAACTTGTTTATTTTATATTATCTTATTCCTTGGTAAAAATGCATTAGTTATGATAATTTATTAAAATACAACTAATCATAAACTCTTAAATAGTGAAAGACTATAAAATTTATTATAGTTGTCCAAATAAGCGTGTAAAGGACGTTGAAATCGCCTTGATATACTGCTCTTCCATTGTAATTACATGTTTCACTGCGAATTCAAGCAATCACATCAATGTGGCAATATGATGGTTGTTTTCCTTTGTAGCACGCAATGAGATACAAGTAAGTATATTATCAATAAATTCGAAGCTTTAAAGTGAAAAAAATTATAGACACCAATTTTAAATGGATGCTTTTGGAAATAGTTAACATTGATCACTAAAAAAATGCCTGGCCATACTCAGCGAACGGTAGATGTAAAGCGTTGACTAAGCAATTTATTATTTACCATCAAACATGCATATGTATATCAAACAGCTCGATACCAACATATCTTTAATGTGTCAACATCTACTTAAAGTTTTTTTGTCGATCAGCCGTTATTGGCGAGGGTAAATTACGTCACGAATGTAAAATTCACAAAGGCCCAATGGCAACCTTCTGTTGCGACAGGAACGATTGTTTTTTGTTTTAGAATTTGACACTCCCTGTCAGTCTGGAAAAACGGAATGAGGTTATGATTTGCTTTAAAATTTTAATCTTTAATTGTTCTTTTATTTTTTTTATTATTTCATCATATAAATATTATGAACATGTAATAAGACTGTTGAGAGTAATAAAAATCTTCTTCGTTCAAAGTTTCAATGAAAATATATTAGGTGCAATCGTAATGAAAGTAAATGGGACGACATGTATGATAATGGTAATAACACTAGAGGAAGAGTAAAATCCTGTATTAGTTGTGTGTAGGAAATTATAAATAAAACGAAAATCATTATAAAGCATCATTTTGTTTAGTTATATTGGTTGTATAAATATGATGGTTACATTATTAGAACACTTTAATAAGGAATTTTTTATAATTTGATCAGTATTTCAATTATTACATAATTTTATTGTTTGAAATATAAGTCGTATTTGATTTAGGTGTCATTGGACTCATTTCCAAAAAAAGACATTAAGAGTGTTTTGTTAATTTTTCTCCATCCCCTATAATTACAGATATGTCCCATATAAGCATCAAAATTTGCTGACCCTGTGCAAACTGTCAACGAAATACCTCAAGATCAAATAAATCTGAGTTTGATATAAAAACTTTTTAAAAATCTGAGAGAGGCATTTTAAAGTGAATATCCAAACCCTTCTTCAAATAACACATATAGAAGGTATTCCAGCCTTTTCAAGATAACTTTCACCATTAATAGAACTTTTAAAAGTACTACAAAAAATTCATACAATCGCAAGTCTGCAAACACTTAATTTCTGATTTGAAAGGTAGACAGAGATGCAAATTCGATATACAGTTTTTCTTTAATGACAAGGAAAAAAGAAAAACTTCTGGTTTGCAGCCTTAAAGACCAGATATGTGAATGCGCAGCAATAAGGCCAAAATTAATCTAGTCTTATATTTTATGAGACCTCGCTTTTTTGGGACCCTTATAAGATTGTCACTAATTTCAAATTTTAGTAACACCTGTATTAACCTCATATACATCCCCCATAATTGATTTTTTCCTGAAATTACTAATAAACTCGTAGGACTCCGAGTGGCTGTTAAATGGAAACCCTGTATATTAGAAAATGAAGATCTATCGAATTTGCATATAATGTAGAGGCGGTTCCATTTTAAATTTACCGACTTTGTTTACTTTCGTAACTTTGCGATATTTATGTTTTTTGCTATGAAACATTTTTTTGACGATTTAGAATATTTTCGTATAGATTATATTAAATATGTACTTAAAGTTTTTTTTTGTTTTATAATGAAAATAGTAGGGGCTGTCCAAATATACGGAACAACCCTGAGCATATCTTAGTAAAACAGCCAAAAAATTATTATTGAGGACATTGGGTGGAAAATATTTGATAAATATAATATTTTGATAATAAATTATTCCTCTCCTTGAATTCTATATTTAATTATTTGATTTTGTGGAATTATCAAAAATTAACTTGATCTTAAGACATTCAAAAGTAACTTAAATTTGCCGCCGTATTATTTAAATGTAGCTACCACGCGCAACACCATCTTAAAGAGAAAGTACCTCGTTGTTAAGAAAGTGTGTTGCACAAACTATAACAGTTATGTTATTTCTTGCAGTGCCACAATTTATTTAAGCAATGTAACAGCACGACGAGGATTTTTTTGGATAAAATTTTTTTAGAACTTTTCGAAAATAGCCGTCATCATGATAATAGCGGTCGGGCTGCTGGTAATTGCTTGTGCCACCACTATAGCGATTCTACGATCAAAGAAGCCTCTTAAGTTAATAATGAGGGAAGCCAAATATGAAGTCCTGTATAATGCCGTAGGGTCTAAGTATTTGATGCAGGATTTCCTTATGAAGAAATATAATAAAGCTAGTAAGTTTATCCTTAATGTGCTGGAACAGCAGAAAATGTTTGCTTATAGATCTTCCCTTACGAAATGGTAAAATCGCAGTTATAACAGGTGGTACCAGAGGAATTGGATTGGAAGTTATTAAAATGCTTCTAAAGTGTGATATTACTGTAATCGTAGGTAAGATTACAGCAGGATATTTAGACATAATTCTGCCCTGCTTTAAAGGTTGTAGAAACTTGCAACTAGGTGAAAGCCTACTACAAAAGTTTAGGCAAGAAGGTATCTCCTCTGGAAATATGGAAGTGCTTCAGTTAGACATAAGCGTTCTAGATTCAGTAAAAAACTTTGCCAAAGAAGCCAGCAAGAGACATGATAAAATTGATTATCTAATTAATAACGGTAATAGTATAGTTTATAATCTGGTTAAAGGGTAGTTATCAAATTAGTTGTTTCATGTTCAATAGCTGGAATAATGTTTGGGCCTCACGTGGAATCCAGGGACGGCTATGAATCGCAATTTATTACCAACTATTTAGGCCACTTTTTGCTCACTTATCTGCTTTTGCCTGCTTTGAAAAAAGCGGGTGCAGCCAAAGCTCAATCTAGGATAATTAATGTTTCTTCATGCGCTCACGTTGTGGGAGAAATCAATTTTGAAGACATTAATTTTAGGTAACTACAGTTGAATACGTAATTAACAACTATACTGAATACATTCAGTGACTTCCAGGACTCAGTACATTCCAGCTGAGGCCTATGCCCAATCCAAACTAGCGCAAATTTTATTTTCTAATTATTTAAATAACCTCCTAATTAAAGAGGGGGTGCACGTTCAAGTGCATTCAGTCCATCCCGGAGTGGTAAATACAGATTTGTTTAACGACACAAATTTGAAAACCATAGCTCCCTGGATGCCTTCATTATTCTTTAAGGTTGGTGTTGTTTTTGGATTTGGATTTTGTAAAATATCATGAAATTTTATTTTAGACACCCGAACAAGGCGCCTATCCGATAATTCACGCTTGTCTTTCGGAAGATCTAGAGGGAAAAGGAGGGACGTACATACATAATTGTGTAGTAGTGGACCCAAGTAATCGAGCTATGAACCTGGAACTCCAGGAAAAATTGTTTAATTTTACAAAAAAGCTGTTGGCAATTGAGAAGTTTAGTTATACAGAATAATTTTAGATTATTATATTTACCGAATATGTGAATGCACATATGTACGATATTATATCTTACAGTTCTATATATGAATGGATTTTAATTTTTGAGGATTTTGTTATAGTTTTTATATATATATTTTTAATATACTTTTAAAAATTTGTTAAAAAGTGTTTTGTAAATACACGATATTAAACTTTAAAAATGTTCTTTATAGCTTAGAGTTTACAGATCTCCAATTTAAATTTGGTGAGAGTACTACTCTTAAGAACATACATAGGTCTGAAAATTGATCATTTCTTTGGGGAATAAAATGTTTTTAAAAATTTAAGGAAGCCTAACGCAAAAGCAACTAAGTACTTACCGCCGGCAAATTATCAACTCCAACCTGAGAGGTGATATCGTATATTTCCTTAATAGTACTTCCCCGAACTTGAAGTAATTATCTTTCAACCTTAAGAATTTTAAAGAAATCATTGAGAACCATTTTCAAATTTTAACACATACCGTATAATGAATATGACCCTTAAAGGTTTACATTTACTTTTAAGTCGACCTGTTAAACAGTATAAAAGTATAGGGACTGGATTTCATCAAACGTGTGAATATAATATCAAAAGTTCAAATATAATAGAGGAAAAATTAATGCATTAAAGGCAAAATTATACATTAACCAACAGAAGTCAACACAATAGGAGAAAATTGATACTGATGATCTGGTCATATATAGATTTCACTTGTATTTCAATACCTTGTTTATTAAAATTATAAATTTCCGGAAAGAAAAAAATATGAGTTTTGGCAAAATTTATTATAGTAAAATCTTTGGCTTATTAAAGTTAGAAAATTTTTATAAAGCCCACCTGCACCATGAAACAATAAATAAATATAAAAATATAGATGTCTATTTAAGTTAAAACTAAGTACGTTCGCAACTGATTCAAATCTCAATTTGAAAAACTATGTATATTTAAAGTCATTAAGTGTATGGTAAACCATATCAAGCTATCAAATTAACTACTACTACATACATCATTTGGATTCATCTGAAAACCAATACCATTAAGTGTGAACAGATTAAAGTCCTGGCAAATTTACCAAGAATATAATATACAACATTGAAATAAGAACAGACCATTGGTCAGTTGCGTCATATTCGATCAAAATTATCTTCTAGCTAAAATTGCAAGAACTTTGATTCAGTGGCCTTTAGGCTGAGTTATTGAATCGTGGCAAAAAGCCAGTTCACCTATCCTTCGATCCTCGTAAGTTTAGATATTCACAACAAATGCAGTGCATACAAAATAACAGCAATTTGATATAAATTAATTTGTTGTGTGCAGTCACTGCGAAACCGAGTATAAGGCATAATTCAACAACTCAGCTTTAAAGGATCTGCTCAGTAATATAGTAAACCCGCATATATACCTATTTTTAATAAAAACTTAATACCAAAAATCATGGAATGCCTGTTTCTCAAACGACTAGAAAATGTAGATACGTAAAAATAGTAGGGCAGGACAGTAATAATAACATCGATCCACAATATAAATTCAAAAAAATACTCTCGTATTTCCACTATAACTTTTGTGATATGAACATGAAGAATCATTCGGATAAAATGTATATTTGGTTCTTTACTTCACTGATAAATTATAGTTTCATTAAATCAAATTCACTTTCAAATTTAAGTCACACTTGGCTATTTTCCAAATCAACCTTCGTCTATAGAGAAACAATTAAATTTCCCTTTAAATGTATTAGAAAATTGTGTGTGAAGCAAAAGCCTTATAAAACAAATAGCAGCATCTTACCAAAGTATATCCAGTCAAGTCAACAATAACATTTAAGCATATCAAACTTTAGTACACAACAGAACATTTTAGTTTATTCTGTCCCATTTAACCAACCATACTAGAAACATTCAAGCTCATTATTAGTTTTAAAACTTATACTAGACTTAGTTTAAATCAACAATGATCTTTAACAATTTAATGGTAAAGTAATATGCATCCAAACACATGGTAATGTGTGGGTACAACTAACAGTAAATTGGAAATTCCTACACACCAAAGATGTTAGAGATACTGCACATAGCCCGCTTTAAAATCAACCACGAAATTACTCTAGCCACTAAATGTTGCAAACTGCTTAATTTAACCTACTACAACAGCTAGATTCTGATGTTGAAGGCTCGACATTATAGCTATTGGCATCATACCTTGGAGAATTGGTCATTCTGGCTTGCTGTAATACAAAACATATAAACTGATTATGAATTGTTTTACCAAAATAAAATGGTTCATAAACCATTTAAATAAGTCCAGTTTGATAACTTATATACTGTTTCTAAATATGCTGATCAAAGTCATAGGAGCCCCAGAGGCTCATACTCAGTCCTCTTGTGTTTAATCTGTGTGCCAATCACCTGTGACAGGAACATATGACAGTTTGGTGCTTGTTGCCTCTTAGAAATCCTAATATGAGTATATTAGAGTAAGAATATCAATGAATATTTAATGCAACAATAGTATTCTTAACCTGAACTCTGAAAACACCAATTTAAATCTCTAATCTAAAACAACTGTCATTAAATTTCCTGGGCTTTCACTTTGACCTTGGCTTAGACCCAAGTTAAAACACAACAGGACCAAATTTTAAAATTCTAACACTGTAACTGAAATAATTCATTAGGTTGTTAATCAAACTGGACTTATTTCCCAATTATCTATCACCTATTTCATTTTGATACCACAATTCAAAAACCCCTCATATGTACATTCTAACATGCAAATCTGTAAAACTTAACTTACCTTCATTAAATCCTCAGCAATCTGCATGAACAATTTCTCCACATTATCAGACTCTTTTGCTGATGTTTCCAGGAAATACATGTTATGTCTTTCAGCAAACTCCTCCCCTACTTGCTTGGGAATTTCCCTGTCATCTCTGTCAATTTTATTCCCCACTAAAACTCTAAGGACCCTACTGCTAGCATATTCCTCAATTTCTCGCAACCAGTCTGGTAAACAATCAAATGTTGGCTGGCAAGATATATCATAGACCAATATAAGGGCATGAGCTGAACGGTAGTAGCTCTGTGTGATTGAGCGGAACCTCTCTTGACCCGCAGTGTCCCATATTTGTAACTAATAGCAAAAATTAATTTGTAGCAAAGAATACTTTTCTCATTTCAATCTCAAGTCAAACTATATAAATGGAAACTTGCATATATTCTCTCAACGTATATAAATAAGGTTGCAGGAGCTACATACCTTGATTTTTTCATTCCCAACTTCTACAGTTTTAATCATGAAATCTACACCAATGGTGGCCCCTTGCCCAGGTGGAAATAAGCCTTGAGTGAACCTCCTAACTAGGCAAGTTTTGCCTACTCCTGCATTACCTACCAGGACTACTTTGAAGAGAAATTTGTAGTCGTCCATGGCAAAGTAGTAGTTTTTTTAAATCTTTGGCTTAAGCCAGTGGTGTTGAGGTTGAAAGCTTGTAACAAGCAAGAAAGATAACTTGCATTACATAAACATGTTATTATTTCATGATTCTGTAGAATGAGGAAGCATAAAATCAACCTGTTGAGCAATAATTGAAATTTTCACGGTGATTGATCACACTTACCTGTTTCAAGTTTCCATTTTCAATTCTTCAGTATGCTTTCAATAATTTTATTGCACATTTTGAAAAATGTATATTTATTGTTTTGGTATTTTGTAGGACTATTATTAAAGAATTATGTTGAAAGCATAATTTTTAAATCCTGTTTAATTAAAGCAGCTGTTAATCGAAAACTTGAGGAAATATATTACTTAATTCATTGAGATTTTTTGAGAAAAACATCAAAATCAAAACAAATAGTTCCATCAAATGTCACTGGATGGGTCTGTCAACATCTGCATTTTACTAAGGACACGTTCAGTATCTTCGGACGTCGATGATTTGAAGTCAGGTTCATGTCAGGGCAGAAACGTGTTTGGTAAAAATGTTTATTCTGCGTGAAACGTTAGAATCCGAAATGTTTCGAATGGTCATGATTTTTTCTTTACCTCATCACTCAAATTTTTAAATTAAAAGCTTATATACAAGCGGAATTTCTTTATTACTTGTCAAAGTTTAAAAAATTTAGATTATGTCGCTTACTGCCAAATTACTAAAAGCGGAACAAAGCGTATAATGAAACAAACATTTGAAACCAATTTGACTAGAGCTATACAAATTTGACATTTCCGCTATCTTCCCCTTTTGACCATTTTCCACTTTGTGATAGCAATTTGAAAATGTACTGCCTTTGCCATCTATTTTGTGAACGTCAATTTGACTTTAAAATATCAAAAGCATCACAAGACGTTTTTTTTCGGCAATATAATATGCCTGATTCAGCAACAGACCAACGGAGCTACATATTTGTTAGCAATTATCGAAAAATAGACGCCGGAATATAAAAATTACCTCAATATAACAACGATGTTTACTCACCTCCTCGATAATATACAAGTGAGTCTTTCACAATAGGTCGAAAGTTAAGCATTTGGGTTAGATATGAAACTCTCGCAGAAGGTCCAGCCACTTTTCTAGTCTGTTCTTACTGTATCGCACAGCATTTGCTGTTTCAAAAATGGTTGATTTGCTCGTGACCATTAATCAAAACAGACGGCTGCGCATTTATTCTGCTTAAAGCATTTATGGATGTGAATCACTAGATGTTTTGGGCTTAATTTCTACTAGTTACCTTATTTTCATATCATTCCTATTTATCTGTATTTCCACATAATTAATCGCTTCGTTCTCTTACCGCAAAGAGTGTGATCCTGAATTCTAAATCTGGAATATTGGGTGATTCAGAGCATATAACTCTAAATACCAGAGAGTAATAATGGAGAAATTAGAGAAAAGAAAGTAACTCATGGGTTTGCGGGCTCCATCCCACTCAGGAATGTGAAACAATTAGAACAACCGCAGGGTGATTTACTTTAAATACGTTAGAGTTAAGAAATAAAATAAAATTCAGTGTAAGACACAAGTCAATGATGGAAATTTTATTCTAAAAATTGAGATCTATCTAATATTTAGAATATCATTGTCAATCTCTGATTTAAAATTCTCAGGTAGTTTGTAAATAGTTCCAAATAATTTTATTATAACGCATTACGGTTATTACCGCGCAGACGCAAAAAATACCGATCTCGAACGATTCCGTTCGGTATTCTTCTGTTTCAGTTTAATCGCCATTTTGAAGTCGTGGAAGGTGTTTCGTTTCGCACAGTGTGCGTGTATGCCAATCCCAAATATTTTGTGTTGTTAAAAAGCGATAAAAATGGGGATATGACTTAATTTGTGAATAATCAATCATACTAGTGCTTTAAGGTAAGTTTCTATTTTTCATTTTTCCTCTTAAAGCCAAATTCGGGAGGTTTTAATTCCACCATACGACGACATTTTGACCCAAGTGTAAGTTGTATTTATTAACAAATGGACGGTTTTCCCCGGATATACTGCGGGTAGTGATTAGTGTATTAAAATTATTATTATGCCTAATCCTGTTCTGAAATTTCTAAAAATTCTGAAAATATTGAAAAACTCTTAGGTATTATGCAGGTGCAAGATTTCCATACCTATAAACAATTGTAATGTATCCTTATGTTAAGTCTATGTACATCACCATATCTTTAGTAATATACTTTTTTATACTTAAGAGTTTAGTACCCTTTATTCTCAAAAACATCTGGCTTTACGTAACAGAACTTTCATCCCTTTTATTTGTAAGAACTAGAGTTTATGCACAACCCCCTTTTCCTAAATTCCTATGACTGCAACATCCCAATAAAAAATGAATTTCTTCATTTTTCAATCTCATCATTCATCTAAATATCACACTTTCAAAAAGAGACAATAAATTAGTGGATAATTGCCCTAGTAACCTTATTCGTGTTAACCTTCCGTTTTAATTCTCAAAAACTTGTAACACTTGTAAACCGTCCAACCCAAACAGGAAAACAGCCACATGCGTGGTAGAATTCACAGTCCTAAAAGCGCCAGAGTGACAAAATTTTCTGCCTAAAAATGTAAGGACATCGTAATACCCTAAGCCAGTACAATTGGCGGGGCATGAGATATTTTTAAGAGAAAATGAATCTCAGCGACGTCTGCCGCGGAGAGATCAAGAATTTATAGGCACCGGACGCAAAATCCTTAAAACATACAATGTTTGTTAGTGGATAAAAATTCCACACACCGCTGGAACTAGACATCCAGTGTGGTCGTACAAAGAAAATTTATTTTCGTTGGGATTATCGTCAACAAAAGAAAGTAAATCCTCTCTTCGTCGAATTGTGGCGTTGACGTGTATTTCCTTAACAGTATTCTTCATTTTTTGTAAAGCTGATTGAGGTACATTATTTAACAGTGAAATAAATTACTTCCTAAGTTGCTTTTAAGTTTGCTATTCTAAGTATGACCAAGTGGAAAATCCCCGCACCACGTGCCTGCCTCTCGCCCCAAATTCCCTATCCTAAATCTGAAAGAAAATTTTAGTTTTAGTTTTTCGAAGCCCGGTTCCCCGGTGTTTTATCTGTGATAATCAACTAGTGCAAAATGACGACACCTGAGGTGATTAAGGCTGAATACATGTCCAGTTTAGCAGACTTGACTTTCAACAGCAAGCATCTAATCAATGTTTTAACCATGCTCGCGGAAGAAAACTTGCCCAACGCAAAGATTATAGTACAGGCGATTGAAGAGCATTTGGCTAAGGTTAATATCTCATTTGTTATTTTAGTAGTATGTAGTTTGAAGAAAAGGCTTTTTCAGAAAATAACTCAGGTCCTTTATCCAAATAACTATTAGTATCCTAAGTTTACTCAGCTACATCATACATTTTAAGTTTAAAATAATCAAACTTCCTAGATGTAGTTAATTCAAAATTGAGTTAACCTGAGTAACTTCTTGAAGATGCCTGATATTTGTATCAAAGTTTAAGTCAATATTTTTATTATGGGGGTCCAAATAAGTGCTTTCTAGAGCTGGCCAGTGTTTATAAATATTTATTCAATTTTAATGTATTAGGAATAAATCTCTTCTAAAATATGTATAGATAATTATTGCATCTTCAATTCCACATTGATCGCCAAAGATTTCTTTTCTCTCTTTGTTGGTAAAGGCAAAAAATTCCTAAACAAGAATCAACCCTCAAATATTGATATGTCTAAGGAGTAATTTTGATACATTCAATGTAAAATACTTGCATTACTCGCAAACCCTGTATTTTTTCCCTCTTATCCTTATTATCGCAAATATATATATATAGGACATATCAGTTTGTTCCTCCTTAAACGATGTCCTCTCTCTAACTTATCTTGTAAACTTTTACTTGTTTTGGGGAACTTTTACAAATAAACTTTAGAATGATGAAATTATTCTTATCGAAATGATAGATCTAGAAACGATTATAGGGGCGTTGCCGCCTTATTTTCTTTCTCTAATCTATTTGAAAAAAACTGACGATGAAACTAGAACAGTATTTTAAAATTAAAGAGTTAACCAACCCAATGTAACTTGGGTGTAGAAACAACTTATCTAGAATTACAGCCCCTTCTGATTCCTCAAATTTGATCTATTACTATGTTGACTTGTCCAAATGAGTATTAACTTTGTCTTTTGGCCTGCCTGGGGTAAGTACCTGTGTTAATAGCCATTTTCTATATGGAAATGTAGAAGCACTTCGTATAAGACGGACAACATATGACTAACTTTGATCTTATATTCAAAAAAGAAGGGTATAAGTTAGATACCCACAAAGTGACAGATCCTTGTGTGCCTTGTGTAAAGCTGAGGTCACTTCAGCCATTACTAACACAAATACTTTTATTATCCATTAACATTTACAAATCTATGACAAATATAACAAATTTTTCGACTTGCGAAAATTCTCCGAAAGCAAGAACGTATTCAAAGTGGAATCACGTAGCTGGAAATGTATTTTCGGGGCCAGGCTGCGTGTCGAAGTAAATGTCTCCTTTGATTCGACACTTATTGGTTGTTCCACACATTTTATAGATCAGAACCGGGATTCCGATATTAATATTTTGGGCCGGAATCCTGGGATTGGATTCCTTACTACTATCTTTCCTTTTGTCAATTTTGATGCTTTAAATTTAACATTAAATGTTAAATAATGTTATACTAATGTTACGCTATGCATATCAGTGCCACAAAATGTCAACTATAGCCTGCCTTTGCTAAGTAAAGCAGTTATCAGAGTTACTGCTATCACTACGATAGAAGTGTAAAAGGCGTTTTACAAATTACATGCGTTGACATCTCGATTGAAAAAGGTAAAGTTAAATAATTTTTCCACTTTTCGAGATTCTCTTGTTTTTTATTTTATTTAAGTCTTATCTTGTTTATCAGGTAAAGGGCTTAACAAAACATGTAATAATAATTTTCTTTATTACCAACAAAATAGTCCATTGCATCACTAAGCAACGTCACAAAATAGTGTTTTAGGCACCTCAATGGCATATCTCATTATAATGAAGTATACAAGGTGATTAACGATAACGGTATAGACGTATTTAGAGAAGCACACGGGGTCCTTCCTCAAATCTGATACAGAACCCAAACATATATTCTATTATCTCGCAGAAATAGTTTCACTAATGTCATGTAGTGAATGCGTTTTCATTAATTTAATTTTAACCTACTTCATTCGTTGGGCCGCCGTGTATGATTTTAACTGTTAAAAAAGTTTGAGGTTTAATTTGAAATATTTAGCAGTTGAAAATCTTGCATAAAGCACTTATTTGGGCACTTACCTATTTCTTTTTGTTTCAAATTAAAGAGGAAGTTGTGTGGTAAAGTTTGATCAATATGTCCAAAATAAAATGTGACTTTTCGATCTCTCTTGCAACATTTTTTGTTACGTTTGTAAACGTTTAAATCTGAGAGTGGAATTTGGTAATTGATGGTGTGCAATATGAGTATATAGAAAAATAACATTCCTCATGCGCTTTGAATTTAAATTATTATTTTAGAATTTCTCATAGTTGATATGCATTTGAGCATGTTTGAAAATAACTCTTACAACTAACAATGCATTCGTGGTGTTTTTGAACCCACCCTATCCAGGGATTCTTGACATTGCTCTGTATTCTATAGCAGAAACCGACAAACAATTCAAATTATCTTCGGACGATAATGGGATATTCGCTTTTCTTATGGATATACCTAAATGATTGTGTTGAATAATCCATAATTTTTCGGCGAGGCGTATTATACAATTGACAGTCAATAATGTTTAATCATTAAACAGATTTTTGTGCAATCGATTTCAAGAGATAAAGTACGATATTTTCATCATTGATGGACTATAAACGTTACTTTTACACAGCTGACACTTTTGGTGATTCTCTAACTTGCAGAAAGGCTATAGAAATGCGCGGAGAGCAAGAAGCGAAACGTAAAATCATTAAAATCTAGAAGATTTAAAGAGCCAAGCTCAGTTGTTCCCATTCCGTTCTGAATAAAGTCATTAAACACTATCAGAGGATTTCAAGAGTTTGCTTATTTCATTGTGGGAATTTAAGTCTACCTTTACAAAATTATTATGACAATTTATAAATATTGCTGTTTATACTAGATAAGAAAATTTTCGTGGAAAGGATCGATTCAAAAACATCGTAAATGGACTGTATTATATACAAGTCGCGTTTTCTCTTTCCAAATATAGGTCGCTGTTGACGTCAAATTGCCAATTTTATACCTAGTTGACTGTATAGTGAAGAACGTTGGACAAATGTATACCAGCATCTTCAGCCAAAACATTGCATCCACGTTTTGCACAGTTTTTAAAGTGGTAAGTTTCTATTTTACAAAATGTTCATACGTAGATTCACCAACATAGTTGAAATAGAAATAGGCATCAAAATCATAACAATATGTTAAAAATTACATGTAATTAGTAGTTAAAAAAATGAATTTAACATTCGTTACCAGGAATTGTTCATTTGGCCAAATAAAATATATTTAATAGATTTATTGTTCTAATTATTTATTCATATTATTTATCCTGTACCTTATGGAACTTAAGAATACATCTATTATTTGGTAAGGTCGACGAGAAGACCCGACTTGAAATGTTCAAACTGCGTCAAACATGGAACGACGTATTCCCTCAAATGAAACTTTATGCAATTGACGTGCAAATTCATCAAATTGATCCAGCATGGCCAGTTACTGCCCAGCCCGCAAATAACATTAATCTCAATTCCAGATTTCTGATAAACTCTGTAAGTACTTTCCCTGCTGCATCACTCGCAAAATAACTAAATGAGTAATTACCTTTGAATGTCAGACGTGTATAAATCAAGCCAATAACAGTCAGAAAACAGAACCTTCGGCTACTCCGGGCCCAGTTTCTGTAAAACCAGCTTTGTCGGCTATTTCAGCCCCTTCTGCTGATATGGAGACGTTACTAATGCAAGAGCAATTGATACAGAAACAAAAAGAATTACTGGTTTTACAGAGGAAGACTTTGGAACTTGAAGTGTTGCAGACCCAAGTCAAGTTGCAAGAACAGATAAAAGCTGGGGGCCGACGGCCTCCAATTAGTACTGTGAGTATTGTCTGATAAGGTTTTCGAAACGGTAAAACATTGAGTAAACCATTCTAGAATATCCTTTTGAAACCTGAAGTAGCCAATCAACTAATTCCTGAAGTGGTCACTAACAAAGTTAAGCCTTCGGATATTGTAAGTTCGACTAATATAATTTCAATTCCAAGGAACTTTTGTGTGATTGTATGTTTTTCCCAGGAATATCGCTCTTATAGTCAACCAAAAATCAAACCCGTAAATCCAGCCTTGCCTTCGACTCGTCCAAGCAGAGATCCCAGGTTAATACGTCGACAGCAGCAACAAAAGTTGGAACAAGTGGCTCAAGAAGCGCCAGTTGTCACTACAACTTCTAGTGTGCACGATCAAAAAGTTGCAGTTCTTGAAAGTAATAAAAATCTACATAATAAATCGAGTGTAAGAGATATCCCTAGAGACCCTCGCTTAACAAAGAGAGGCCACAAAAAATCAAAATTCTTATCCAAATCCCGCGAGCCATTTTCCGATCAGAAGTCGCGTAATGTCGATAAACTTACGGGCGCTTTCCCCAAACTAAACCCTAACTCTAGTAATAGCTTGCCTAGTGGCGATTTAGATTCGCCCCTGAAAATTAAACGATTGCCGGATAAACACAGGAAACGTGAAAAACCGCGCGAATTCGATGGTGCCTCGTCCAGCAAAAGGGGAAAGATGCAAAACTCTAATAAGGAAGCCAGAAAGGAAGAATCCTTGCAGACTAAGAATGAAGTCCCTGATAATTTCGTGAAGAGCGTAGAGAACACGAATTGGAATTATGTGGGGCCCAATTTGGCGGGAAACACGGCCTCTATCGAGGACGAAGATTTGCGTTTAGCGTCGACGAGCAGTCAGAATGATAATTCCATTAAAGTTAATAGTGAATCAGTTGCACCAAAGCAAAAATGTAAGTACGATTTTAATTAAAGAAATGCAGCTTTCACGAAATAGATATAGATAATTCAAAAGAATAATTTCGATTCGATTTTTTTTACTATATTAGATTGGTGCGGGTTATACAGTTCTCGGAATGCATCAAGAAAATTCTCCTGAGCTTTTATTATTACTCATCTAGTGCAAAGTTATCTGAGTAATACTTGACCTTCATATGTGTCAATTTCAAATGCCTTTCTTAACGTCAAAGATAGCTAATGCCATCTCAGCTATAGAAGAAAATAGCTCGGAATACGGGTTGGCTTTAATTGCGGATGTATGATATATTCAGTTTTTCGATGGCAGTATAAGGATAGCGTTTCCTTTAATAATTGGTGACATCTACCATTTTTTTTAAATTCAGTTGTAAATAGGTGCTGTGTTTATGCTGTATTTGCGTGCCGGTGTTACTTTGCACAGATGTTTCAATGCTCTCCACAATCCAGCAAAAAAATTGTGGCAGTTGCATATTAACAAATGACACAATATTTGGTTTCACCGACTATTTACTAAATTTGCACATGATTTTTTAGCTCTTGAACCACCTCCACCACATATGTCCTCTTCCTTAAAGAAACCAATGGATGTAGATCTGAGACCACGACACCATCGCCTTTCTCCCACTTTGCCTAAAAAGCGAACCTCACCTGAGGTCTCCGACCAACCATCAAAGAAAAGCAGGAGTTTTGATGTGTATGTTTTACGTTTTTGGGGATATTGCAAGTTTTTAATTAGTCGTTTATTTGAATATTTCAGTTTATTTGGAAGCGAAGACACTGATTTACGACAAATTGCCGTTCAAGCTGAAGAGGCTCGCGAAAATGGAGTCGTTGATAGACCTACAACACCTCCCCCGCCGATTATTTCTGCAGAAAAATCAATTGAAAATTCTGTTAGACGGGCTTTACCTGCATCACCGATAAGGAGTGATTTGGATGCCGTCAGGGCCAAGTTGGCCAATGTCACCAATAGGGATAAAGTATTGAGTAGACCATGTAAGTTTCTTTCACTTTTCTTGGTTTTCATTGGCTACAATTCTAACAGTATTGTTGCATCAACAATCGTCACAATAGTCAGGTCGTTATTGTAGCAACAACTAATATTTCTCACGTACCGTGAAAAGGAAATAATTAAAACTCAAACATTAATTACTGAAAGATGAAACATACAGTTACGAGTCCCCATCACCCTACCTACTCTGTCGCCCGTCAGACACACAGAAAGAAATCAAAAAGGAAATAAACTAACTTAAATAATACATATACGTGCTCAGATCACACTGTAAGAAATTTGGTGAATTATTTCGGTTACTAGGCGGCGAATTTTACTTGATAGGTGTCAAGGGTTCAATCAAAAGGGATCCTGGGAATGTCTCTCCTGTCCCTTCCTCCCTAACAAGTACTAGCTTAAACTTTTCTTTTCATATTTTGAATCACAGCAAAGCCTAATCTAACCCATTTGAGTAGCACTGAGGACCGTATAAAATGCTTCGTTTCATTGATGATGAATGGTTTGGCAAGAGCCCCCAAATTGCACATTAAACACCACACCGTTGATTGATTAGCATCGGTTTTAACACATCAAAGAATTTCAGCGTGCAAATTTCCTCTTCTGGAAAAAGCTTCTGCATTTTTCAATCGAAGAATAGTGGGAACATTAAGGTGACATCGACGTCGAGGTTGAGTTTACCCGCTACTAAATCCGTTCTTTTTTTGTCCCGTATGTTTACCTGCGGTGGAGGCTTTACCAAGGCCATTTTGGAACGAAATTTCACTGAAATTATCATAGTCCATAAAAGTTATCCCTCTGTTATCATACAATCGAATATATTTCGCAATCCCATCTATGGAAATAGATTTATTGGTTTCTTTTTGTTGAATTGTCAGCTCTTAAAGATTTTGTCCAGAGTATCCGCAAGCGAAACTTCTAAAAATGACCACACACCTCGGTTGTTCTTGCTGTTGTAACCAGGGTCGGACTGGATGCTTTTCTTGAAGATTTGACGGTGTTACAATGCGCTTTCTTACGCCCCTCCAATTATTTCTGCCAAGTCAGTTCAAGTTAGTCTAAACCGAGCCCTTCAGTTACTTCTTCAATGGAACTGATCGAAATGCCTATTATTCAACCGTAGCGGTGGAGTCTCCATTTTTTGCGGAGCAACTTGGTGAGAATTCAATATCTTGTCTTTCTCATTACACAACGATTATGGAGAATGCGGTTAACCTTTTATAGATGCAGAAACTACAAATGAAAACTCATCATCGCTGCTGATATTGGAGACGCTACCGAATCATTCTTCACGGTCTTTCTTGATTCCGCACAGTTCTTCTCTAAACGGTCAAGTCAGGATTTTTGTTAGAATTTGTTTGCCTCCCTCGGTGGTCATGCGACCCGATCGGACAACTTCCTCTTTCTCTGAAGATATTCTAACTTCGGATTATTCGTTTATGGGCATCTTTTGGTTTGCTGCATTGGCTTGATGAAACTTATTCTCTTGGGGAGAAAATGATTAATATTTAATACTGCAATGAAAATTGCAAACCAAGCAAGAACAAGTAGAATAAGAAGGGGATTTCCTTGGGGGTTACGAAACGAAAAATTTTAAATAATCAGTGGCGTTTCGGACCGTTGTATTGAAGACATTTTTAAAACCATTCTGTTACTTATCTGTATCGTTTTAGTCGAGTCTTGTTATCAAACAAAAAATAAAAATTCTTTAGGAACATATGTGTTTCATTTTATATATGGCCCAGGGTGTTTTCCAATAGCTATATTTAGGGATTACTGTATTACTGGCAATCAGGGTTTGAAAATTTGGATATTTACACAGTGTTAAAAACAGTTACGAAAATCTGGAAGGTTACATCAGGCACATTCTACACATTCACATATAAGGTAAATATGGAAATAATTTTTATTATAATTAGTTATACTTTATTTTTGTTTTATTATAATTAGACACGTTAACAAAGTTCGTAGATGGACATATTTGTTTTAAAAAAATGTTTTTTATGGATCTGGCACTGTGAAAAAGATTTATCTGACGAAAAGCCTCCTTTCCTTCTCTTCCTATACTCAAAATTCGTCAGACTCGACGTTCTTGAGTATTTAAAACTTTCTATTCCGCGGAATTATAACGAATCCAACTCTATTGCTCTTTCTTAAGTCTTCACTAGAGACTATTTAGAAAAACGATATGAAATTTTGTGTTAAAAATATAGAATACGCTCCTGGAGTAGCGGCTCAGACTTTTGTAACACGTTGTATAGATATCAAAATTTTAATAAATTAAAGGAAATTCGCAGCTCAATCTGCTTAACGCGATTCTAAACAGTGAAATTCGACTTTTCAATCACCGAACAACATAGTCAGAGTGCAAAATGTGCATTTACAGTTTGCACATTTTCCTAGCAATTGTTGTTGCTGACAGGCTCTAGGAAGCACCATTGGAATTTGATTTAACTTTAATGAAGGAGAACTAATACGAGAAAAATATATAGTGTCCAAGGTACAAACGTGAATGTTGAGAAATATCAAACACTATGCTCAATAAAACCGAAATCAAATTAAAATGTACTAGATATTTACTTAGCAAGTGCGAGAAGTGGTACTTTACCATAAGGTGGTTGCAGTCGACCTAACGACAGGAAACTGAGCTCAGTCAGAAACCGCACGGATCAGTTTTACCGCACGCATATCAAATATAACAATTTTGACACTGAGGCGTGCGCACTTGCATTTGCGAGCTGTAAAACTTTTCGCAGAGGCAGTTTACAAATTACCTTTTTGAATGTTTTCAGTAGTTCCTGAAAAAATTAAAATTACTGAAATTTATTTTTCGTTTTTGCCTGCGACAATAAGATATCTTTAAATTAAGGACACCTTGCAATTGCCACCTTTCTTCATTCGCGAAACTGAATTAGTGAAATTTCTGTATATATGTTTCTAAACAAATTCAATGCCATATGATAAAGTATATCTTTTTATAGAATAAATGTTTAAGATCAGTAAAATAAGAAGTTAAAGGAAATAAATTTGATGATGTCACTAAGCTGAAACGACATATAGAAAAAAACTAATGCGAATTTGCAGGTAACGAACAGTATCAATAGTAAAATAGTATTTCAAAGATCTTATTAAAAGGGGACAGAGAAAAAAAATAAAACGCGTTTTTCAAAGGTTTGGAATTCACACAAAAACTTTTGTTAAAGCGATAATCATCCAACATAGTTGCAACATTTAGCCATTTTTAGTATGAAATTTAAACGAATGTACATTTATTAGACGAATATGCGAGTTAATCACACCCATCTTGCCCTTCTTTCTATTTTATCCTGGATATGCCCATTTCAGCCGCATTTTGAAATATACAGTAATTTCGGCCAATTTCGATACATGTCTCGTGCATCAGAGGTATCGGCTCCTGATGGGAGCTTCTTGAACACAGTCTACGATAGTACAACAAAGAGATTTTGTGATTGTCAATTATCGTTGAATTCGAATTTAATCTATTTTAGCTAACTTTGAGGTATCAAATGTCATCTCCCAATCGTTGGTAGCCGCGCCCACCACTGGGGGCTATCAAGTCCAGCTGCCTCCCAACTTGCCCTCCACAACTGCGCCGCAGGTACCTGCTATGCCTCTGTTGAACATAAATGAGCTTTTCCAGAAGCTCGTCGCTTCTGGGGTTGTTAAAACTCAGGAAAAACCTCAAGGACATTTTCAGGAATCGGCTCCTATCCCTTTACTTACGCATAACAGAGTTTCTGAGCGAGGTACTATATAAGATTAACTGGATTTTATGATTTTTAAAAACAACTTTGTTTCTTTAGCCCCTGCGAAACCTCACCAGCAAAAAAATAGAAAACCTCAAAGGCGCAAGTTGCCCAAAATACTAAAGCCTCTGACTTTTAACAAACCGGAAACTTTGAAAATCCGCCAAGAGGCGCTTTATAATACCATGTATACAGGCATGCAGTGCTCAAGCTGCGGAATGCGATTCCCTCTTGAGGCCAGTATGTGGTATAGTCAACATCTAGACTGGCACTTCAGGCAGAATAGACGTGGCAAGAAGAATTCTAGGGTAGCAAATAGCAGGAAATGGTACTATTCATTGAAAGATTGGAAAAATTATGAAGAGCTGGAAGATATTGAGGAACGGGGTATGGGGATTTTTTTCCATAATTTTAGACGAGTGTTTGCACTTTTGTTTCTTTACAGAGAAAAATTACTTTGATCAACAACAACAACAAGCCGAAGTGGCAGACGAGATCGATGAAGAGATTGAAATTCCCACAGTTTCAGCCGATCCCAAGTCAACCGATGAACATTGCTACATGTGTAGAGATACCTTTGAGCAGTTTTTCAATGAAGAGAAGGAAGAATGGCATCTGCGCAACGCCATTAGAATGGAGGATAAGACTTATCATCCAGCTTGTTACGAGGATTATCAAAAGTCAATTCTCAATAACACATTGAATGACAGCAAAAATGAAGAGGAAGATTCCCAGAATGACTTGATTCCGGGGCTTGAAATCGCCCTGGACGATAAAGATGATGATGAAGAGATTGTTTCATTGATTGATGATGCTGAAGAGGTCCCGGAAGATGCTCTTAGTCCTGCAAAGGAAGAAGAAGGTATGGTCTTGAAGCAATTCTTTGCATTTGGGTGCTTAATGCATAAGAATCTTAGAATTAGAAAAAAAGGTTAAATCAGGAAATCTTTGGAAAATATTGTTAAAAAGTTATCACTATTCGGCAAATACATCTTCTGTTTCTTGATCTTGAGTAAACGGAAAAGTATTTTTTACCGTTCACTTTACAGCACGAATAGCAAAGGGGCGTGTGCCAATATGAGGCTTCTGTAGGTATTTGACATTGTAAAACTTTTTACCACACTTGTGTGTGTAAAGTTGTTTGTATACCAAGCGAAGAAAGTAACGCTTAATGTACGAATCTTTTTTGCGAGTTATGTTTACCAAAACTATAGACCATATACAAAAAAAAAAGAAACAAAAAACTGTTTATCAAACCGAGGCTCAAGCCTAGATTATTGCAGCAAAAAATCGACCCTATTTCCTTCTTGCAAATCTGTACGTGATTCGCATTTCGTGATATTTTGTCGAATATTATTCCTCAAATTAACAACTTTTGGTCATTTTGGAGACAAGCTGCAGCTAAGTTATTGGTACAAAGACATTTTGCTTAATTAACTAATGTTAATAGCGCAATAAATCTTATAACCAGAGCAGTCCATTGCATGTCTCATCACTATTTTGTTTTCCCTAATACACTTGTGGATTAGCATTTATTTTCATTACTCTCCGTTAATGATACTTATTTTTGTAGTAGGTCGATTTATGCCACACATTGATTTTTAGAATTATGTACATAATGAGTTTTCCTCTCATACATACTGTTAGGTTTGTTAGGTAATTACTTTCTTTTCATCTTTAGTAAATAAAATATTTAGAACGTTGCTATGCATTGAGTAATTAACTCGTAAAATGTAAAATTTTGAATAAATAATTATTAACAGTGGCTCCGGAAGATGATGGCGATGACGATGACGTTATCTTGAATGAAGTGGCCCCTGTCAGAATCGTTGTAGACGATGATGATGATGAAGTTCCCTTAACGGAGAACAATGAGCCAGTAGTCATTAAACAAGAGAAGCTTGTTTTAGACGATGATGGTTTTATGGACGTTGATGAAATCATTACGCTAAAAGAAATCGGACAAGTGAAGATAAAGAGTGAACCTGTCGAAGATGGTAAACATCACTTAATTTTCTTTAATGAACCACTGATTTACTTTACCTTTTTCCTTTACTTACTTACCTTTTTCCCAATACTTTGCAAGCTCGAAACAGTCAAGGTACTTCAGTGAATTTCTTTAGTGCATTTTCATGAACTAATAATACTCTCTTATAGATTTCCGGGTTGCAGACATAGAGCACAACTCAGACAAAAGAACTGAGGATGAAGATTTGATCAAAGTAACGCCCTGTGAAAAGAATTTTGTCCCAGTGACATCACATCTCCAGCTAATAACTTCAATGGATGGAAATATAGAATTAAGCGCCCCTACCAACGCGCATTCCACTATAAGTGGAGGAAATAAGATTAAAATAAACATTTCAAAGCCATTACCTGTGATAACCCCTAAGGAAACTAGTGAGACTGGTGATAATAGTGATGTAATAGTGAAAGCTAGTGAAATCCCCATGGAAGAGCTTGATATTCTGAACTATAAACCTGCTCTTCAAAATGTGCCCCTGAAAAAGTTACCTCCTGTCCAGAAATGCACCGAGCTGACCGGATTATGCTCTATAATGTGAAATTTTCAATGGGTGTTTTTGCGTTTTAGTAAATAGACACGTTTGTCCGTGTTGAAGCACCTTTTGAGTTCAATTTTTAAGACTAGTCCGTAAACTATTTGGGAGCTTAAAGATAATTTGTATATAATGAGCATTTTTGCTTATAATAGAAAATTGCAAATTTTTGTATGTTGTTGGAATAAACCATTATTTTGATCATTGTTTTTATTTGGCTTCTTGATGGTGGTGGGTGGAGGTTTGCATAAAGTGTAAGAAATTTTATTAGATCTACATACTGGGTGTATCTATGTATAAGCAATGTAGTCAAAAATAGTTTGGAAACAAAAATTCTACTGAAGTATTTAAATTGTTTTTTTTTGTTCCCACCGAACAATAAAACCCTTATTTATTAGCATAGTTTTTACATTATTCACTCCTGAAGAAGTCTTCTGTGCAAACGCATTGCTAATTTGCATTTTGAAATTGTGATATTAAAGTGAAACAGTTGAAAAATTATTAGTTTGGTGGTAATTTTAATGATTAGCTAATATAAGAATAATGCCTTTAATCCAAACTCTAAAAAAAAACTGTTTAATTCTCTAATTGAGAGAACTGCCATAATTTTTTTCATTTTCACCTTTAAAGGATTAGTTCCAAGTCAAAAGAAGACATGATCAGGTATTATAACTTTAACACACTGTTGCACAAAAATTACTGATTTGGAAGCATTAGGTTATTAATAAAATTAAACTTATTGTGCAATTATCTACTGCCCATTTCATTCTGGTACATGATTCAAAAACTCCCTGTATGTGCATTCTAACACCCAATTAAGTAGAACTGAATTTATCTTGGGTGAGAACACAACAAACTACATAAACAGTTTTCACATATACTTTTTTAAAAATTTGTGTCATTTCTACCAATTTTATTCACAATTAAAATTCTAAAGGCACTATTGCAGGTATATTCCCCAATTTCTCAAGATCATACTGATAAACAGTCAAATTTTAATCAGCAAAATGTGTCGACTAATATGAGGACATGGACTGAGAGATAGTACCCTTATGTGATTGAATAAAACTGCTCTTGACCTGCAGTGTCCCATATTTATAATTATTAGTAAGAATTAATTTGTGGTAAAGAATACTTTTCTCGTTTCATATCAGATTATTTCAATAGACACTTGCATGTATTCACTTAATGTTCATAAACAAGGATGCTGGAGCTATATATCTTGATTTTTTTCATTTCCAACTTCCACAGTTTTACTCATGAAATCCACACCAATGGTGGCTCCTTGTCCAAGTGGATATATGCCTTGAGTGAACCTCCTAACTAGACAAGTTTTGCTTACTCTTATATTACTTACCAGGACCACTTTGAAGCAAAACTTGTAGTCTTCCATTACAAACTAGTAGATTTTTAAATCTTTGGCTTAAGCCAGTAGTATAGATGTTGAAACCTTGCAACAAGGAAAGTAACTTGCATTACATAGACGTGTTATTTTTTCATGAATAATTGAAATTTTCTTGACGTCTGATCGGATTGACCAGTTTCAACATTCAATTTTCAATCCTTCAGCAAGTTTATAATAATTTTGTCGTAAATTTTGAAGGGTGGTCATTTATTTTATTGAAATTTTGTTGGACTATTTTTAAATATATGCACAAGGCTGCAAAATTTTTAATCCCTAATTTATTAAGGTAGGTGTTAATTGAAAACCAGAGGAAATATATTAATTCACTTATTTTTTATAAGAAAACATCAAAATAAAAAATAATAATTCCATCAAATGTCACTGAGCGAATCTGTCATATCTACTTTTTATTAAGTGGGTGTTCAGTATCTTCGTGTGTTGATGATTCAAAATGAAGGTCATGTCAGAGTAGAGAATATATTCTGTCAGAATAATTATTTTGCCTGAAACTATAATTGGAAGATCTCGAATGGATGTAGCTTTCTATTCTCTACTTCATAACTCAGATTTTTTAATGAAAAAGATTAAGTGCTTGCAAAATTTGTCTTCATCACTTTCCGCTATCTTTCTCTTTTGACCGTTGTCCACTGTGTGAAAGCAATTTGAAAATGTGCGGACTGACATCTACTTTGTGAACTATCGTACTTTAAAATATGGAAAGCATTATAAAACATTTTTTGTTTCGGCCACAAATTATGACTAATCCAGCAAGAGACCAACGCTAGCAATTATCAAAAGATAGACATCGGAATGCAAAAATTACCTCGATATAATAACAATATAATCCCCGATAATATACAAGTCAGTCCTTCGCGATAGGTCGGAAGTTAAGCATTTGAGTTAGATATGAAACTCTCGCAGAAGATCAACCACCTTTTTTCCTGGTTTCTACTGGATAGCACTTCCTGTTTCAAGAATGATTGATTTGCCGGTGACTATTATTAAAATTAGACAATTGAGCACTTATTTTGCTTAGAACATTTATGGACGTAAATCGCTAGATGTTTTGGACTTAATTTCTACTAATTACCTTATTTTCATATTACCCCATTTATCCGTATTTTCACGTAACCAATCGCTTCGTTCTCTCACCACAAACTGATGCAGAATTCTAAAACTGGAATATTGGGTGATTCGAACCATGTAACTCTAAATACCAGACAGTAATAGTGGAGAAAATGGAGAGAGAAAAAGAGATCTTGGTTTGGTGGGTTCCATCCCATTCAGGGATTTGAATCAGTATGATTAATCGCAGACATATTCGGACATACGTCAGTGTCAAGAAATAACTTAAAGTTCAGTGGAAGACACAATTCAGTGATAACGCTTTTATTTAAAAATTAATATCTACTTAATATCTAAAATATCAATATAAATCTATTATCAAAAATTTTCAAACAATTATAAATAATTTTATTACAACGCATAACGCTCATTACCACGCAGACGCAGACAATCCCGATTTCGAACGATTCTATTCGGTATTCTTCCGTTTCAGTTCAATCGCCATCTTGAAGTCGTGGAAGGTGTTTCGTTTGGCACAGTGTGCGTATTTGCTAGTTGCAAATAATTTGTGTTGTTAAAAAGGGATAAAAAATGGGGATGTGACTCAATTTGTGAATAATCAGTCATACTAGTGCTTTAAGGTAAGTATCGACCTATCATTTTCCCTTTTAAAACCGGATTCGGAAGGTTTTAATTGCACCATACGACGACATTTTGATTGAAGTGTCGGTTGTACATTTTAAACAAATCGACGGCTTTGAGCGGATATAATGCAGACAGTGATAAGTGTACTTCAATGATTATTATGCTTAATCCCATTCGCAGTGGTAATATCCTCAAAATATTGAAAAGTTCTTAGACGTTAAGCAGGCGCAAGGTTGTCATACCTATAAACAATAAACGACCTGGTGGAAAGTCAGGGCACCACGTGCCTGCTTGTTGCCCCAAAATTCCCATTCTGAATCTGAAAGAAAGTTTTATTTTTAGTTCTTCGGAGCCCGGTTCCCCGGTGTTTTATCTGTGATAATCAACTAGTGCAAAATGACGACACCTGAGGTGATTAAGGCTGAATACATGTCCAGTTTAGCAGACTTGACTTTTAACAGCAAGCCTCTAATCAATGTTTTAACCATGCTGGCGGAAGAAAACTTGCCCAATGCTAAGATTATAGTACAGGCGATTGAAGAGCATTTGGCTAAGGTTAACATCTCATTTGTTATTTTAATAGTATGTAGTTTGATACAAAGGCTTTTTCAGGAAGTTACTCAGGTTTTTTACCCAAATAACTATTAGTAACCTCAGTTTACTCAGCTTCATACATTTTAAGTTTGAATTAATTAAACATCTCAAAAATAGATCACCTGAAATTGAGTTAACTTGAGTAACGTCCTGAACAAGCCTAATGTTTGTATCAAAGTTTGTGTCAATATTTTTATCATAAGAGTCCAAATAAGTGCTTTATAGAGTTGGCTAGTGTATAATTATTTATTCAGTTTTAGTATATTAGGAATAAATCTCCTTTAAAATACATTTAGGTGATTTTTGCATCTTCATTTCCACACTGATTGCCAAAGATTTTTGTTCCTTTACTTATTGGTAAAGTCAAAAAATTCTGAAACAACCATTTGCCCTCAAATACCACATGTTTAAAGTGTAATTTTGATTCATTCAGTGCAAAGTATGTGCATTACTTGTGAATCTTGTATACTTTTTTTCTCTGTTCCTCATTCCTTAGATGACCTACATTATGTACTGTGTTGTATAAAAAACAAATCAATTTCTTCCTGCTTAAATGTTATCCCAATTTTTGTTTGTGAAAAAATATCAAAGGCATGCTTCTGACCTATCTTCTAACCTTCTACTTGTCTCAGGGAACTTTTACAAATAAATGTAAGTAGGTTGAAATTATTTTTCTTATCAAAAGGATTATAAGATTACAGCCCTATTTTATTTTTTCAAGTTGTTTGAGAAAGCTATGAATATGAAACTAGTAAGGTATTTTAAAAGTAAAAATGTAGCTAGTTTAATGTAGCCTAAGTCTAGAAACAACTTGTCTACAATTATAGTGGCTTCTGATCTCTTAAGTCTCATCTATTTCCACGTTGAGTTGTCCAAAAGTGTGTTAAAGCACTTATTTGAGTACTTCCCTAAATATTTTTATTTCAAATAAAATAATCTTCTTTGACTTCTGCAAAATTTTCTCTTGCAATATTGTGTATTGCGTTTAGAAAGATTTAACCCTGACAGTGGAATTTGGTAATTAATGATATGCAATATGAGTATATTAAAAATTAACATTCATCATAGTTGATATGTATCTGAGTACCTTGGACATTTTTATAATTTAAACTTAATTGCTATAGAAAAAATTTATTGAAATGCATGGATAAATTACAATGCATTAATGATGTTTTTGGACCCATCACCTAATTCAATATGGGAATTTAAGTTGACATTTACAAAATTTTTCTGCAAATTTGAAATTAACAATTGTTGTATATGTTAGATAAGACAATTTTTGTGGGCAGGATCGGTCCAAAAACATAGTGAATAGACTATACTATATATAAGAAGTGTTTTCTCTTGTCAAATATAGGTCGCTGTTGACGTCAAATTGCCAATTTTATACCTAGTTGACTGTATAGTGAAGAACGTTGGACAAATGTATACCAGCATCTTCAGTCAAAACATTGCATCCACGTTTTGCACAGTTTTTAAAGTGGTAAGTTTCTATTTTACAAAATATATGTATGTAGATTTACCAACATAGTTGAAATAGAAATAGACATCAAAATTATAACAATATGTGTAGAAAGCATTAATAAATTAGTGGTTAAAAAAATTAATTCAGCATTTTCTCTCAAGGATTATTTATTTGGTCAAAAATAATATACCTAAGTGATTTACTGTTATTTATTGATATTATTTATCTTGTTCTTTATGGAATTTAATAATACTTCTATCATTGGGTAAGGTGGATGAGAAGACTCGACTGGAAATGTTCAAATTACGTCAAACATGGAACGACGTATTCCCTCAAATGAAACTTTATGCAATTGACGTGCAAATTCATCAAATTGATCCGGCGTGGCCAGTTACGGCACAGCCCGCAAATAGCATTCATCTCAATCCCAGGTTTCTGATCAATTCTGTGAGTATTTTTTCTGCCCGTCCATCCACTGCATGACTAAATAAGCAATTTCTTTTGTATGTTAGACACCTACAAGTCAGGCCAATAATTACCAGAAAACAGAACCTTCAGCTACTCCAAGCCCAGTTCCTGTGAAACCAGCTTTGTCAACTACATCATCTCCCTCTGCTGATATGGAGACATTACTAATGCAAGAGCAATTGATTCAGAAACAGAAGGAATTACTTGTTTTACAGAGGAAGACTTTGGAACTTGAAGTGTTGCAGACCCAAGTCAAGTTGCAAGAACAGATAAAAGCTGGGGGCCGACGGCCTCCAATTAGTACTGTGAGTATTGTTTGATACAGTTTTTGACACGATTATATGACATTGAAAAAACTTTTCTAGAACATTCTTTTGGCGCCTGAAGTAGCCAATCAACTGATTCCGGAAGTGATCAATAACAAAGTTAGGCCTTCGGGCACTGTAAGTTTGATTTGTCTAATTTTAGTTGCAAGAAATTTTTTTATAATTGTTTTTTTGTTTGTAGCCATATCGTGCTTATGGTCAACCAAAAATCAAACCCGTGAATCCAGCCTTAGCCTCGGCTCGTCCAAGCAGAGATCCCAGGTTAATGCGTCGGCAGCAACAACAAAAGTTGCAACAACTGGCTCAAAAAACGCCAGTTGTCACTACAACTTCTAGTATGCACGATCAAAAAGTTGCAGTTCTTGAAAGTAATAAAAATCTACACAATAAATCGAGTGTAAGAGATATTCCTAGAGACCCTCGCTTATCAAAGAGAGGCAACAAAAAATCAAAATTCTTATCTAAATCCCGCGAACCATTTTCCGATCAGAAGTCGCGAAATGTCGATAAACCTTCGGGCGCTCTTCCCAAACTAAACCCTAGCTCTAGTAGTAGCTTGTCCAGTGCCGATCTAGATTCGCCTCCGAAAACTAAACGGTTGCCGGATAAACATAGAAAACGTGAAAAACCGCGGGAATTCGATAGTGCCTCGTCTACCAAAAGAGGAAAGTTACAAAACTCAAATAAGGAAGCCAGAAAGGAAGAATCTATGGGGGCTAAGAATGAAGTTCCTGGTAATTTTGTGAAGAATGTAAAGAACACGAATTGGAATTATGTGGGGCCCAATTTGGCGGCAAATACGGCCTCTATCGAGGACGAAGATTTACGTTTAGCGTCGGCAAGCAGTCAGAATGATAATTCCATTAAAGTTAATAGTGAATCAGTTGGAGCCAAGCAAAAATGTAAGTACCTTTTTCAAATAGAGAAATGCAGCTTTCACGAAATAGATATACGTAGTTAGATCAAAAGAATAATGTAGCATTTAGAATTCTTTATTGTATCAGATAAATGCGAGTTATAAAATTCTCAAAATACATAAAAGACAATTTCTTGGGCTTTTTTTGCTGATTTTAATAACTTGTAGCATTTACCGTTTTTTCAGTTTTAGTTCTAAATAGGTGCTGCATTCATCCTTTATCTAAGTGTTGGTATTACTTTGTAATAGATGTTTTAGCACTCCACAATCCAATGAAACAATTCTGACAGCTGTTTTTAGACAAACGACACAATGTTTGGGTTTACGGACAATTTACTAAATTTGTACATGATTTTTTAGCTCTTGAAACAACTCCATCACATATCTCCTCTCCCTTAAACAAACCAATGGATGTAGATTTGAGGCCACGGCATCATCACCTTTCTCCCACTTTGGCTAAGAAACGAACCTCACCTGAGGTTTCCAAGCAATCATCAAAGAGAAGCAGGAGTTTTGATGTGTATGTTTTACGTTTTTGGGAATATTGCAAGTTTTTAATTAGTCGTTTATTTGAATATTTCAGTTTATTTGGAAGCGAAGACACTGATTTACGACAAATTGCCGTTCAAGCTGAAGAGACTCGTGAAAATGGAGCTGTTGATAGACCTGCAACACCTCCTCCGCCGATTATTTCTGCAGAAAAATCAATTCAAAATTCTGTTAGACGAGCTTTACCTGCATCACCGATAAGGAGTGATTTGGATGCCGTCAGGGCCAAGTTGGCCAATGTCACCAATAGGGATAAAGTATTGAGTAGATCATGTAAGTTTCTTTCACTTTTCTTGGTTTTCATTGGCTACAACTCTAATAATATTGTTGGATTAACAATGGCCACAATAGTCAGGTTGTTAATGTAGTAACAACAAGTATTATAACTCAAGTATCCTATAAGATAAATCATCAAAACAAGGAAATTAGTTACTAAAAGATGAAAGCCGCAGTTACAAGTCCCCAACACTCTAGCCTGTCGTCCGTGTCAGGCACATAGGAAGAAATCAAAAAGGAAGTAAATTAACTTAAATAACACATATACTTATTCAGACGACACTGTAAAGAATTTGGTGAATTACTTCGATTATTAGGCGGATAATTCTACTTTTGATATGTCTCAAGGGTCCAGTTCCAAGCGATTTCGACAATGTGTCTCCTATTCCTTCATCCTTAATAGGACTGGCTTCACTTTCACTTTCTATATTCTGGATCATAGCAAAACCTGGCTTAACCCCTTTGAGTAGCACTGAGGACCGTATAAAATGCTTCGTATCGTTGATGAACGGTTTGAGAAGGCTCCCAAATTCTATGTTAAAGACGACATCATCGATTGACACCCGTTTTAACACATCAAAAAGTTTCCATTTTTCCATTCTAGAAAGAAGTTATGAATTTTTCCAATGAAAAATATTGCCAATATTAAGGTTCAAGTTGAGGTCGGCGAAGTTGATTTTACCTGTTCTCTTTTTTTTCCTAATGTTTGCTTGCGGAGAAGGCGTTCGGCCACTGTTATAACTTTGCCGATTGTAATGTGTCTCGTAGGACCCCTGAAAACGAATTGAAAACCCATGTCGTTAATAACGAAGTTCTGACTGGAAATGCTTAGTTTAACACGGAACAGATTTCTATCTACATAACATTCATTTTAATCACTCAACAAAATCAACAAATAGACTCTTTGTTGTTGAAAATGACTCGACGTCCAACATTTTGGAACGAAATTTCACGGGAACCATCACTCTTCATGAAAGTTATCGTTGTATTGCCGTGCAATACAATATTTTTCGTAATCCCATCTATAGAAATATATTTATGATTTTTTCTTGTTGAATGGTCAGCTCTTGACCTTCTGAAAAGGACAATGTTACTCCGATTGTTCTTGCTAACGCAATCAGGGTGCGATTGATTGCTTTTCTCGAAAAGTTGTCGGTGGTACATTACGCTTTTTTAGTCCTCCAATTATTTCTGGCAAGTTACTTCAGGTTAGCCTAAACCGAGCCTTCCAGTCACGTTTTCCATGGACTTTATTGAAATTCCTATTACTCATTCCTAGAGGTGTATTGTCCATCTGTTGCGGAGTAACTTTGTGAACATTCAATTTCTCGTCTTTTTCATTAAAAAACGATAATGGAGAATGCGATTAACTGTCTATAGGTGCAGTAACTTAAAATGAAAACCCATCATCGCTGCTGATCTTAAAGACGCTACCGAATGTTTCTTCACAATCTTTTTTGGCCTTGCACGGTTTTTTCCTAATTCTAGTCATGATTTTTGTGATAATTTTTTGTCTTCCTCGGTGCTTATGCCACCAGATTGAATAATGTCTTCTTCTAAAGATATTATGACTTTAGGCTTTTGATTTGGATGCAAATCTTAGTCTATTGCATTGGCTTTTTGAAGCTTATTCTTGTGGGCTGAAAACAATGATTAATATTTAATAATGCAGAGCAAATTGGAAAGTAAGCAAAAATAAGTAGAATAAGAAAGGGATTTGCTTACATTGGGAGGTTTGCGGAACAGAAAGTTTTAAATAATCAATGGCGTCTCGGAATTTTGTAATGAAGAAATTTTTTTTAACCATTCTGTTACTTATCTGTATCTTTTTAGTCCAGTCTTGTTATCAAGCAAAAAATAAATATTCTTTAGGAACATCTGTGTTTCATTTTATGTAAGGCCCAGGGTGTTTTCCAATAGTTATCTTTAGGGATTACTGTATTACTGGTAATAAAGGTTCAAAAATTGGGATATTTATACAGTGTTATATACAGTTACAAAAATCCGGGAGGTTACATCAGGAACATTCTACACATTCTTCACGTAAGGTAAATATGCAAATAATTTTTATTATAATTATTTATATTTTATTATAATTAGGCACGCTAACATAGTTCGTAGTTGAACTTCTTTGTTTAAAAAATCTGTAAAAAAATAACCCTCCTCCTTCCTTTCTCCTCTTCACAAAACTTCAAACCGTCAAGTATATAAAATTTTTAATCCACAGGACTATAGCGGATCCAACTCTATTGCTCTTTCTTAAATTTTCCTTAGGATGCAATTTAGAAAACATATTTGAAGGTTGGTGTTAAAAATGTAGAATACGCTCCTGAAGTAGCTGCTCCGACTTTTGTAACACAGTGTATAAATATCAAAATTTTAAATATACAGAGTGTTTTTTAAAGATGACGCAAATTTAGGGGGATGTTGGTTTAATTAAAATGACAAAAATGTTCGAACCCAAAGCGATTTATTTCCAAAATAGAGGGTGTTAGAAAAAACCTTCCTTGTGTCTTCTAAAAAGTTCGGTTATCGCAAGTGGATGGGGATGAATGTATCCTAACTGATTAAAGTCGTTTTCAACAGTTTTTATAAATTTTAAAGTATTAATTACATTTCATTTAAATTTTTTCACTTCTAGTAGTTTGTTCAGAGACTTCCAAGAGTTTAGGTGTCAATCTTAATGTTAAAAATGATATAAGATATATTAGACCAAGCGACAAAAAGAAAAGTTATGTTTTTAATAGCTATGTTCGAAATAATGATGTATTTACGGAAATTCTATTGGGTGTTACTATTATTGTGTAAAATTCCAAAAGACTAATTACGTGGAAATACTCGTCAAATTTCTGCAGTAAAAAAACCACTTTCCCTAAACTTCAAATCCTGGATTTTGGAAGTGAAGCAATTCCAAACGTTTATTTATAGAATGTTTTTTTGTAGTATCCCCTTAATTTTGCGTGGTATGTTTAGGAAATACACCGTACGTTGACTGTATTGGGTGGCAATAAAAACATCTAAGTTTTTTTGCTGTTTCATGTGCATAGTTAAACTTTGGACCATTTACACATAATTTAATAACGTATATAATATCATGACGAGGTTTTCTGGATAATTTTGAATGTTCTGGGACTTCCAGTTCAACTGGAACTGAACCCAACTTTAGATTTCAATCACTTTAAGAACACTTTTGTTTTACGTTCTAACCACAAGAGAAATACTGAACCTGAATATTTATGTGTTTCGGTGCGCACTTTCATCCAAATTCACGAAATTTCATTAAAAAAAAAATTAAATGCAGGTAGGATGGGTCTCATTGGCTGATCTAAAACCTCACCATTTATATACATATTGACTCAAAATTACAAAATCCAGTGAAGAATTAATGTAATAGAGCCAAAATGTCAGAAGATGCAAAATATCGCATTTAAAAACTAAAAATTAAAATCACTTCGTAAGGTTAAACCGAAAGTAATATAACATTCAAAACTTGTGCCAAAAAATGTGTAACGTTTTCTTGTAGAAGTGGCCCAAAGTTCAAGTTTTTATACCAAGTGAAATATTTTAAATATATATATTAATCGACTGATATTTATTTTTCCATTCCTTGTTTCAGTTTTTCCAATATTAATGATTGATACAACCATGCTAACGTAAAAATAACAAATGACACTAAAAAGAACTATAATAAACTACAAGGATACATTAGTATAGCGGTATTAAGTACATTATTAGTAAGAATAGATAATTCCTAATATGTGTACCTGAATCAGGAATTTAAGTATATATCCACTCTCCATAAACCCTTGTTAAGATGGAATTATTACATTTATTTAACTCTTAGTTTTTTCGCTTTTAGAAATTTGTTGATCTTTTTTTGGACTACACACTTTTTGAACCTTGCTATTAATCTCTAGTTTAGTTTTGCATCATAAGAGGCCCACGAAGAACCTCTACTATTATATATTGCATAAAACAGTATAAAAAGGAAGGTGTAAGGACATAAAGTAGGTTAAAATAAAGAAGGGATAAGAAATCAGTAGACTTAAATCAATAAATCACTGTTGCTTTTTTGCAAATTGAAATTGACCGATTCGGGCAACATCGATATTTACCAATCGATAGGTGAGACGTCTATTAAGAACAATATTTTGAAGGAAGATATGCACAAAATTTCAATTGCGTTAGACTCATCCCAGATAGTGTAGAATATAATAAACCTTATGCTTTTAAGCAGTTTTCTCCTACTGCGCGTTTTTTTTTATATCTATGCTTTAATCAATCTCCAAACTTGAAAAATCCTGCATGTTCAGGACTTTTTGTGTCAACTTTTGATGGTGTAAAGTATTTATAAAAACATCTGATTTTTAGTGCCTGGACTATCTGTTGTACATTTAAGCCCAGATTTGTAAACTCCCAGTATTGGGGGAGGAATAGATACCAAATTACAGATTCGAGAATAGAGTCGTGAATTTCTCAGATCAATTTAGGATTACTCGAAAAACTTGTGGGAACCCCTATTATCTCTGGCAAATAAGTTGCAGTTGTCAATTCTTAATGTTTAATATTCTATTTCAGGCAGTCAGATGGTCGTATGATGACAACTTTAATTAAACAGGAGCGGTCGAGAATTATTATTTGTAGGGTGCCGTTTAAAAAGTGCATATTTTTCAGGCTTTAAAGAAGTATAACCCACGGATCCACTTGCATGTATCTATCGCATAAACCTTGGAATATCGTCAGTTTCCTTGAGCGTTTGAGATATTTAATTGTGAAATTTATTAAAAAAAAAATATATATATATATACATGTGAGATTTAGGAGATGTCAAAACTACCATATTTTAGCACTTTATAAATATGGACATCTAGGCCAAACTATAATGTCTTTAGATTTAACATCAAGTTATATTCCGAGTATATTTCTATAAAAACCAAGAAGCTGACTAATACCTAGGACCTCTTTCAAATTTATATGTAAATTAGCCTGGAGATAAAGTTGAAGGCATTTTAATTATTTGGTCCTTAGGGCCGGTTTTCCAATCTCCAGGAGACCATGGAATTGATGAAATCAAAATAAGGATCAATGCTCTCTTGATATTTAAACGTCCTTATAGGATTATTGTTTGTTTGTTTTTTTTTTTAAATCAACGCACGTTCTACTTATTTCACTTTTTCTCAATGACGAATAAATAGTCATGTGGCTTAAAAAAACATGGTCAATTTTGTGGTATAGTAAGTTGGAAAGTTAAGTTGATAAAGCAGGCTATCATGTTGATTAGGAATTTATTATTTTATTCAGGATAACTTTATATCCTCGGGTTAGCAAATCTGAAATGTAAAACTGGCCCTATCATTTACTGATACATATATAAAGATGCGAAAACTAGTGCTTTAGTCTAAAGTACGCTTTTCTGAAACTTCATGAAAATAATGTAATTTTAAAGAAAATTCGCAGCTCGACGTGTTAACCGCAATTCTAAACTGTGAGATTGGGCTTTCCAATCCGGGACCGATGTAACCAGTGTGCAAAATGTGCATTTGTACAGTTTGCACATTTCCTGGAAATTGTTGTTGCCGACAGACTACTAGAACGTGCCATTGGAATTAAATTTAACTTTCTCGAAGACAAACTAGCACGAGGAAAAATATACTGTGCCCAGTATAAAGATCGTGGATGTTGGGAAATATCAAAAACCATATTAAGTACAACTGAAATCTAATTGCGACGTAATAAATATTTATTTAGAAAGTGCGGGAAGTGATACATTACTGCAAGTTGATTGCAACTGACATAACAAGGTACGGTGTCCAGTCAAGAATCGCGTGCGATAAAAACACTTTCGCACGTTTTGGGTACGATGTACTTCGAGCGCATGTGTGTATTATTAGTGTGCGGTAAAAAGTTTTACCGCATGCCTGTGAAGTACCCATAAAAGTTTTGATTCTGACGCATGCCACCTGCATTTGTACTTAACAAATTACCTTTTTGAAAAAAATTTTTCCCGACGGCAAACCAAGAAATCTTTGAAGTAAGAACACTTTGCTATTGCCAATTTTTCTTACACACAAAATAGAGTTAGCAAAATTTCTATTCAATGTTTTGGCTTCATGTCATTACCTTAATTTTTTAAACACGAATATTAATCATTTTTTCACGACTAATTAATTATTTTTTGGGCTGAACTAGTACCTCAGTGTGAAGTACAACTATCTCTCATACTGACTTCAACATTTTTAATGTTTCAGTCTAAATTAAATTGAAATTTTGATTTGCATGTTGTTGGTATTTGGTCTGTGAAGAAACCTGAACATATATGCTCTTCTAAAGAAATTCTATAGTATATGACGCAGCAATTATTTTTTAGTAGAATAAGGATAAAAAAAAAATAATTTGATGATAGTAGTGCGAAGGTGAAAGGTGGGATAGGAAACATAATGTAATTTTGTAGGTAATGAACGCTGCTAAGGGTAAGGTGTCCTTATTTCGAAGACGTTATTAAAGGGGGCCAGCAGAAAAATAAAATGAGTTTTTCACTTTTTCAAATTTTTTATTTTCAAAAATTTTGTTAAGCAGCTACTTGTTCAACATATTGCAACATTAAAGAGGTTTAGGTATGAAATTTAATTGGAGGTCCACTTGTTACAGGAATATGTGAGGTAATCATAAAAGTCTTGCCCTTCTTTCTATTTTATCCTGCTTACGCCCTTTTCAGCTCCTTTTTAAAATATACTGTAATGTCGGTCAATCTCGCTATATGCCTGATGCATCAGAGGTATCGGCTCCTGATGGGAGCTTCTTGAACACAGTCTACGATAGTACAACAAAGAGATTTTGTGATTGTCAATTATCGTTGAATTCGAATTTAATCCATTTTAGCTAACTTTGATGTATCAAATGTCATCTCCCAATCGTTGGTAGCCGCGCCCACCACTGGGGGCTATCAAGTCCAGCTGCCTCCCAACTTGCCCTCCACAACTGCGCCGCAGGTACCTGCTATGCCTCTGTTGAACATAAATGAGCTTTTCCAGAAGCTCGTCGCTTCTGGGGTTGTTAAAACTCAGGAAAAACCTCAAGGACATTTTCAGGAATCTGCTCCTACCCCTCCACTTACGAATAACAGAGTTTCAGAGCGAGGTACTACATAAAATTAACTGGATTTTATGATTTTTTAAGATCAAATTTGTTTCTCTTCAGCTGCTGCGAAACCTCACCAGCAAGAAAATGGAAAACCTCAAAGGCGCAATGTGCCTAAGACACTAAAACCTCTGACTTTCAACAGACCGGAAACTTTGAAAATCCGTCAAGAGGCGCTTTATAATACCATGTATTCAGGCATGCAGTGCTCAAGCTGCGGAATGCGATTCCCTCTTGAGGCCAGTATGTGGTATAGTCAACATCTAGACTGGCACTTCAGGCAGAATAGACGTGGCAAGAAGAATTCTAGGGTAGCAAATAGCAGGAAATGGTACTATTCATTGAGAGATTGGAAAAATTACGAAGAGCTGGAAGATCTTGAGGAACGGGGTACGGGAATTTTTCTTCATAATTTTAGATGAGTGTTTGCACTTTTGTTTCTTTACAGAGAAAAATTACTTTGATCAACAACAGCAACAAGCCGGTGTTGCGGAAGAGGCCGATGAAGAGGTTGAAATTCCCACAGTTTCAGCCGATCCCAGAACAACTGACGAACGTTGTTACATGTGCAGAGATACCTTTGAGCAGTTTTTCAATGAAGAAAAGGAAGAATGGCATCTGCGCAACGCCATTAGAGTGGAGGATAAGACTTATCATCCAGCTTGTTACGAGGATTATCAAAAGTCGATTCTCAATGACACATTGGATGACAGCAGGAATGAGGGAGATTCCCAGAATGACTTGATTCCAGGGCTGGAAATCGTCCTTGATGATGAAGATGACGATGACGAGATTGTTTCGTTGATTGATGATGATGAAGAGGTCCCGGAAGATGCTCTTAGTCCTGCAAAGGAAGAAGAAGGTATGGTCTTGAAGCAATTCTATGCATTTGGGTGCTTAATGCATAGGAATCGTAGAATCAGAAGAAAAGGTTAAATCAGGAAATCTTTGGAGAATCTTTTTAAAACGCTGTCGGTATTCGGCAAATACATCTTTCGTCTTTTGGCCTTGAGCCAACCGAAAAGTCCTTTTTACTCTTCAATTTATCTCACGGATATCTAAGAGATATGTGTAAATGTTCACATCTGAACAATAGACTATATACAAAAAAAATAGAACCAGTTTACCTGCCTCGTACTAAAACCCAAATTATCGCAACAGAAATTGGTCACCATTTCCCTCTTGCAAATCTGTACATGATTCGCATTTCGTGACATATTGTTGAATATTACTGCTTAATTTACTAATAACATAATGAATCTTTTAACCAGAGGAGTTTATTACGTGTCTCATGACTCATTTGTTTCTCCTAGCACATTTTTATAGTATCATTGGTTTTCATGACTACTCTCTTCATTAACGAAATTTATTTCTGTTGGAAGTCGATTTTACGATCACGAATTTACTTCTGAAATTATGTAGGTCATGAGTTTTACTATCACAGATATTCTCAGTTGTGTCAGGGAAGTAATTTCTTTTTATCTTTAGTAAATAAAATATTTAGAACGTTGCTATGCATTGAGTGATTAACTCGTAAAATGTAAAATTTTGAATAAATAACTATTAACAGTGGCTCCGGAAGATGATGGCGATGACGATGACGTTATCCTGAACGAAGTAGCCCCTGTCAGAATCGTTGTAGACGATGATGATGATGAAGTTCCTACAACGGAGCACACCGAGCCTGTAATGATTAAACAAGAAAAGCCTGCTTTGGACGATGATGGTTTTGTGGACGTTGACGAAATCATCACGCTAAAAGAAATTGGACAAGTGAAGATAAAGAGTGAACCTGTCGAAGATGGTAAGCCTCATTTAATTTTTTTTATTAAACCAACGATTTACTTTACCTTTTTCCCCTCACTTACTTACCTTTTTCCCAATGCTTTGCCAGCTCGAAATAGTCAAGGTATTTCAGTGAATTTGTGTTTAGTGCAGTTTCAAAAACTAATAATGCTCTCTTATAGATTTCCGGGTTGCAGACTTAGCACACACCTCAGACAAAAGAACTGACGATGAAGATTCGATCAAAACAACGCCCTGTGAAAAGATCTCTGTTCCAGTGACATCGCATCTACAGCTGATAACCTCAATGGATGGAAACATAGAATTAAGCGCCCCTACCACCGCGCGTTCCACTATTAGCGGAGGAAATAAGATTAAAATAAACATTTCAAAGCCATTACCTGTGATAACCCCCAAGGAAACTAGTGAGATTGGTGATAGTAGTGATGTAATAGTGAAAGCTAGTGAAATCTCTATGGAAGAGCTTGATATTCTGAACTATAAACCTGCCCTTCAAAATGTGCCCTTGAAAAAGCTACCTCCTGTCCAAAAATGCACCGAACTGACCGGGTTGTGCTCTATAATGTGAAGTTCTCAATGGGTGTTTTTGGCGTTTTAGTACAATTGACACATTTGCCCGTGTTGAAGCACCTTTTGAGTTCAATTTCTAGGACTAGTCCGTAACCTATTTGAGAGTTTAAAGATAATTTGTATATAATGAGCATTTTTGCCTATAATAGGAAGTTGCAAATTTTTGTATGTTGTTGGAATAAACCATTATTTTGACCATTGTTTTTATTTGGCCTCTCGATGGTCGTGGGTGAAGGTTCGCGTAAAGTGTAATAAAATTTATTAAGTGTATATACTGGGTGTATCTACGTATAAGCAATGTAGTCAAAAATAGTCTGGAAATAAAATTCTAGTGGAACATTCAAATCTTTTTTTCTTTTCTCCCGTAGAACGATAGAACCCTTATTTATAGGTAGTGTTAAGATAATTTTCTAAAATCAATGATCCAAACTTTTCTCCTTCTGATAACTTAAAAACTTCAATTTTTTTTTCTCTTGGCTTTGATGCCGGTTCGTCTGCAAAGAGAGTATTTTTTATTTGAGACAACCGGGTCGGTCTAATTTAGCTTTGGCCATATCTACAGCCGCCCAGGGTTCAATTGTGGAAATCTGGGTAAAAAGCGCTTTTTGGGCACACTGGCGGATATGTTAGGAAAGTTCTTCCGCAGGTTGGATATCAATCGCTGTCAAAGACCCGATCTAGTCTCTGTAGATCTGCACCCTATAATAAATTCTCAAGGCGCAGATCTAGATCAGGGCCTTTTTAGAAATCATTCCACCCTGATGAAGACACTTACCTATCCATTCCCCGAGTGATTGGGCTCCTTTTCCTGACCAGCAGTCAGTCTTCAGACCACGTGTGTACGCGATCTAACCTCAAAAATGGAGGTACACAGAAAACTGACACTGGTCTTGTAAGGCTAACCACATAAGTACATCCTCAATTCCTCTTCGAATCAAACATCTCAAAACGTCATTTAGGCAGTTTTTTGCGTTTACAATGGCAATCGTCATTTGGCTTTCATCCGTCATTACCGCAGAAATGTCATTAGCTTGTTGCAACCGATGAAGAAGCTGTACTGGAACGCCTTAAAGAAACATTCTGCGCAAGCGCATTTCTGATTTCAAATTTAAATTTGTAATGTGAGTTGCCCAGAAAGATTCTCGAACCGTTCTCTGATAGTTTCTTGACTGGTTGATGTAAACACCATACTCTCGTGATTTCTGAATAGTGCAGGCTGGTATTTAAAATTTCCTTGTAATGCTAACAGTTTTAATAATTTGTCTATCTTTAACCATTTCTCAATAAATTCATAACAACCACTATCGAAATATTTCGTAATTGTGTTTCTTTGTACATCGGAAAAATCAACTAGAAAGTTAGTAGCAATTAAAAACAACTACGGTCCTGGCAAATAGCCAGATTAAAAAAAAAAAATTAAAGATCCAGGATCTAAGTAGGAACCAGAAGCACTCCGCAAGCAAAGTAAACATCAACAAAGCTCTTCAATAAAAACTATTGAATTAATTATGTTCAAATATAACCTAAACAACATTTAGTTGCCTTAAACCAGAGTACTACTCTTTTCATTATTATTATTTCAAATTTTTATACGAATTGTTCATCTATCAGTTATCCCAAATGAAAGTCGAAGTGGAAGATATGGACGTGAGCCCTATATGTGATTCAGTGGTAAGTATTCTTTGAACTACCCCAACAAGCACTTTACTCATGTCTGTTCTAAACAGTCATCCTTAATCGAGGGATGCAGACTTAATGTTCAGATGCAAGGGACAGCAGATTGGCGTAAGACACATGTAGTAATGTTAACTGTGATTTAATGTTAATATTATTGTAGCTCTAGCAGAAATTATAAGCATAAAAGATGTACAGGGGATGAAGTACTATTATGTTCACTATGTAGATTGTAAGTATGTGCATTTTGCCCTATTTGGAAAATACTGTAGGTATAGGCACTTTTACCAAGGAACCTTCTGCCTGAAAATGTTAACAAATACATTCTTGCTGTTTATTTTTTTTGCATATCAAACTGTGTTAAGTACTAAAATACCAAATTGTATAATATCTTCAAAGCAGTTGTGATGTCACAGGGGCCAGAATCCATAAAATCCCCTTTAGAGGGCAGAGGAGGAGCTAGGGTTGATCAAAACACCAAGACAGTTTCTATATTTTTGAAGAAGAAATTTGGAAGTTTCTAGCAAATTGAAATTTTCCTAATAGCCTCATTACAAAGGTAGAGATAAACCCGAGTCGGTAGGGTTGGTAAAAACGATCCAGAACGGTGGATTAGAAAGGGTCCGAAAAATAGCCTAGTTATAATAACTTGAAAGCTCGTATAAAGAAGCTAGCTTCTTTAGAGACCCAACCAAAACGTTTTTGTCATTGTTGACCACTTGAATAAAAAAGATTATTTACATAATATCAATTTCTAGGCATAAAATTTTCTGTTTCTCATTTAGCAATTATATCAAAAAGTTTGTGTTATCTAGTCAGTCCTGAGTATTTTTACCTTTCAGAGATTACTATCGCTAAAACTTTCACACTTGATTTGAGACCTTAACCGTGACCTTGACCTGAGAAACCTTGCAAATTCTTGTATCTAACATTCTGTTTTTATATTTCACAAAATGTATGATCGCTTTTTTCATAGTTAACAAGCGCTTAGATGAATGGGTAACTGAAGAGTCACTGGACACAAGAAAAGTACATTTTCCTCGTAAAGATGTAGGTCCTGGCACCGGGGTGACAACTCCCAAGAAAATCCTCATTGGTAGTGGAATAAGCAGTGGCATGAACAGCAGCGCTCAAGCTTCCAGGCCGTCCAGTCCTATTATTTCCACCAATTCAGAACTACTAAATGGAAATGCGGTTCTTGCGGCAGCGTTACAAAAAAAAATGAATAGGAAAAGAAAAGGACCTTCTTTAGAAAGTGAAGATTCACAAGAAGGACCTTTGACCAATCCACCTCCTCCAGGACCGAGACAATCGGGAAGTATGGTCTCGCATCATGACGATATAGTGACGAGAATGAAAAATGTGGAAATGATTGAATTAGGGCCACACCGTATAAAACCCTGGTATTTTACGCCATATCCGCAGGTGAGTCTAAAGGTTTACACGGAACTCTAGTTTTCAAAAATAGTGTTTATCAGGAAATGGTCAATTTGCCATGCATCTATATATGCGAATTCTGCCTGAAATACCGAAAAAGTAGAAAATGTCTTGAAAGACATTTGAGTAAATGTAATCTAAAGCACCCTCCAGGAAATGAAATATACCGCAAAGACAACATATCATTCTTTGAGATAGATGGCAGGAAGAACAAAGTTTATGCACAGAACTTGTGTTTGTTAGCCAAATTATTTTTGGATCATAAAACGCTCTATTACGACACCGACCCGTTCCTATTTTACGTTATGACGGTATTTGACCACAGAGGCTTTCACATTGTCGGCTATTTCTCAAAGGAGAAAGAGTCTACGGAGGACTACAATGTTGCTTGCATACTAACATTGCCGCCGTTTCAGCGAAAAGGTTATGGAAAACTTCTCATTGAATTTAGTAAGTTTTCCAATGCAATATTAGAAGATAAATAGAAATTTGGGTAAAACTAAAAATATTTGAGTAATAATGTGTGTGCTCTTATATTAGGTTATGAGCTATCGAAATTTGAAGGAAAAACTGGCTCACCAGAGAAACCATTATCAGATTTAGGATTATTGTCATATCGAAGCTATTGGGCTCAAACCATATTGGAAATATTACTGTCCATTAAGCCCGTAGGCGACAACGAAAAGCCTCAAATAACCATAAAGTAAGTTAATGTAGTAGCCAGGGTGTTTGACATAAAATACACAGATCAATGCCCATTTAATATTTCAAACAAATTTTTGAGGTGCAATTGGCTCAATTTCAAAAAAGAATGTCAACAATAAGTGTGAATTTCTACCATACATACACAGGGTTTTTCAAATTCATATTATATACTGTGTACTCTATGGTCAAAAAGATCTAAGAAAAAGCTCATATGGACGCAGGTCCGCATTGGTTACTGTTTGTACTACCCCATAAGAGGTGTTTGATAGGAATGTTGCCATGGAAATTTTAGAGAAAGAATGGGAAACTTTTAAAACTGCTATAGGCTATAGAAGAAAAATGTAATAATTTACAAATGTTACATTCAGTATATTTGTAAAGAAAGTTTGGGGGCTTGCATATGTTTACATGAATTTTTGGTTATATTTTTGATCATAGAATTTTTCGAAAAACTACAGTTTGATGAGTTGGATGGACTGAATATGGTACACCATTACCTGCATTTTACTAAAATTTACCCTTTTTTCATTGAAAGCTGTCGTGTTACTACCTTTATCCCGTTATTTGGTCCCCAAAAGTGCGTTAATCAGTGCATATATAAGACTAAAGATACCATGCTGAAATCACTTTTTTCGATTTCATCGTCCTCGATTAGTGCCTAATTTACAAAATAGGGCATGCAGAATTATAAAAAAACGTTCTATCCACCTCTTCTAGTTCGTTAGTGTTGCCTTTTGAGTTCGGGGTATTTTATATCGCAGAAGGTGGAATTCGGACGATTTTAAGGACCTTTAATAGAAACATTGGTCTGTTAACACTCATTTCTGTCGAGACAGAAAAAGTTTCATGTGAAATTTGCTTTATTGCGAACTCCTGAAATTCGAGCTGAATAAACTAACCCGAACCTTCGCATTCAAAGACGCACATTTACCCAAATTTTAAACAAGTTCATATCATCGTTGTCGAGATACTCTTACTTCGACATGGATTTCCTATATAAGCTGAGGCGCTATGAAAATATGTTAAACGTGTATTATGACATTAAAGTCAGGAACCACATCCAAAAATATGCTCATAATAAAGGGCGGACATTAAGAAAGCTCAATTATGCATTGAAATATCATGTAGAAGTCTATGTTGGATAAGTAATCTGTTTTCTATTAGTCATCAGTCAGACGTTTGATGGTAAATGGCACATGGCTTAATATTCGAGAACACCCTATATTTTTGCCAGAGACAAATGGGTAATAACGACATTTCCAGTGAAATCTGCGAGCTGACCAGTATTAAGAAAGAAGACGTGATCTCAACTTTACAAAATTTGAACTTGATCAACTACTATAAGGGACAGTACATCATTACGCTTAGTAAGGAGATAATGGAACAACACTTTACGGCCATGGAGAATAGGAAGATTCGAATCGATTCGAAAGCTTTGCATTGGACTCCAAAGGATTGGGGCAAAAGGGCCAAGTGGTAGAAGTTTGTGAAACTTCATCTTTATTTTATTGAAAAACTGACCGCAATCAGATCCAATTATGAAACAATACGTGTGAAATATAGAAGATGGGTGATATTCAGAAGTAACGCATTTTGTTGATTATGTTTATTTGTTCTTTGCAATTAGTACCCGCAAAGCTTTCTAGCGTTATTAACAGCATGACTTTATGTGCATACAGAGTGTTTTAAAATCCAGGTGACCAACGTCTAGCGATTTGCGATTGTTCTAGTCGTAGTAAAAGAATAGAATAGTTATGTTGAAGCAACCCTTTTCACAATTAAATTTATTCAACTTATATGGATCCACGTTAGTCACTCAAAAAATGCCGGCGTATCGGAACGCGCGTTTAACTGAAATTTGGAACGTGATATTTTAACTTCAAGGATTATAGGAATCTTGAAAACTGATTGTTACTGGCCGGATATTCTGCAGTGCAGCATTTGTGGCTGTGAAGTAATGCAATCATTGAAATTAAAGAATAGTTAGAATCGAATATTGTCAACTCTAATTGATCTACTTATGAAATTCCGGTTCTTAGAGCTTTGTTTCTGAACGTACTTCACATTCGTTGTCACAACTACAAATACCTTTCAAACGTGCATAACCAAACATATTCATTCACAAATATCACACACTTCTGCTACGTTAGAATGTAATCGTGTGCGATTATTTCTTTTACGTTGGATGGTCAGAAGCTTAAGGTTTCTACCTTCTAACGGAAGAAAGGAGAAAGTTTACACCACTAATTTTGCTTGACCTGGAAATTAGTCGTGAAACTGCATTTATCTCAACATTAGTCTTCAGACTCAGTATTCAGTAAATAATAATATAATCCTGATCTCTCATGTCTGCGTTGTCCATTCCGTCCCAACAATTCCTTTAAAATTGGTTTATGAAAACTGATTTTACCATGAACCTGATCAGTATATTGTTCTGCCTGCTAACCTCAACCATGATTATTTACTCCAGTTTGATAAATCTCTTTGAACCCAAATTGCCCCATATTTTATCTCAAATATTTCGATTCGGGAAATTTGGGGCAAAAGCCAAATCTAAATTGGTTATGGAGGTGCCTAAATCGTGGTTTAAACATTTTTACATCTGTGCCTTTATTGAATTTACTTATTTAATTTGGCTTGTAACCATGGTCTATCTGTTTCACATGAAAGTTCCCAGCTATGTCAGATTCCTTTTAGATTGTTTATGTGGTACTGAGAGGATTGCATTTGGTAAGTCTTTTCTATAGTAAAGACAAACATCAAGACATATATATTTGTTTGCTTTACAGTTCCTAAGCACAAAGTTTTTATTGCTACTTGTTTGATGACAATCCAAGTATACCGTAGACTTTATGACACTCAGAAAATATCAGTGTTTGGCAATAACAGCAAATTGAATTTGACTCACTATGTAATTGGTCTTATACATTATCCAGGGGTTATATTAGCCATCCTAAGTGAAGCCCCTTTGTTTGCCAACTCTCCATGTAAATGTTTAATAGTTCAGTATTAGGAATTATATTAAGGGAATATTTCAGCCACAATTGCAGAGGCGCCAATTAACTTATTATCAACCACTTTATCGGACAAAATTGCAGTCCTTATTTTTTGGTTAGCCTGGAAACATCAGTTTATTTGCACTAAAATATTAGCCAATTTAAGGAAAGATAAAAATGGTTTGAGCATTAAAAAATAAGTGTATTGTGATGATAAGAAATTACCTTTTTAGGTAATACAGTCAATAGCGAGTATAAATTGCCTCAAGGGGATTGGTTTGATTATTTAACAGCTCCTCATCAGACAACCGAGATTGTAATGTATTGTTGCATTACATGGATATTGTGGAGCAATATTACATGGTTTTTTATATTTACTTGGGTGCTTGCCAATCAGGTAATATAACTTACTGTTTATGTCTTATGTTTCATAAGAGCTTAATAATTATTCTTCAGATTGAGACAATTTTATTGTCTCATTGGTGGTATCAAGAGAAATTTGAGGATTTTCCTAAGACAAGAAAAGCTTTGATTCCTTTTTTGTATTGAGCACCAATAGTAATGTTTTTTTAACTGCAAATCAACTTGCCAGTCTAATTGAATTATTTGTGATCTCTAGAAATTATAAGATATATATACATATATATTATTTCTAAAATACATTTATGTTTCATAGCAATTCAATGTCCTATATTATTTATTAGAAGTTCTCTTTTGAGAACTGCATTTATCAATTATGCAAAAAGTGTAAGTTGCAAAAAATCTGAGAATTTGGCACAAGCTGAAAGTCAATAAGGTCAACATGTGTAAAATATTCTCTATAGTAGCACTTCAAAAGATACTGAAATTAGCTGTCAATTACCTCTTTTATACAAGATTTGTTATGTGTTAGTAAATTTTAGGATTCACCTTAAAATTTTACTAATGTCTTGTATAATATACCCTAGTCCAATTTGCAACTGTTCTTAACACATAACACTTTTTGCACATTCCACAGCTGTAATTTCCAAACAGCTAACGTTACAATATAACGAATTTTACAGTTCAATCTGAACTTCAAGATCCACCTAAGGGTTTATTTTTCTTCTAATTGATAGATGCAGTGTTGAGAGGACCATGCTGTATTATTTATTTAATGTGGAAAAATGCTAATCAATCTCAAAATAAGTAAAAACAAAATTGCATATAAACACAGTTTGTCATCTATTGATTTATTCCCAGAGTCATCAAGTATTCTTCATTTTAATATCCTAAATAATATAAAATAAATTAACAAATGCTCCTCATATCTAAGTCCATATTGCAACAGAAACACACTCATAAATTGATTTAATTTAATCTAATAATTTTAATACATCTCCTAACTTGTTTAAATAAACATCAGGCACTAATTCTTTATCTTCTTTTGACCCTGACTGTTTCCATTCTTGCACCTGATCTAGCTTTGTGACCCCAGTTAAAACTAACATTGTTTGGAATCCGCATCTGGTACCCAAAAGGATATCAGTATTGCATCTATAATTTACATATTTGCCAACTTATTACATGAGTCATATTGAACTTGTTACCTATCCCCAATCATTAAAGTTCTTGAGGGCTCAACACCATGTTCCTTAATAAGGCAATCGGCAATATATGAATTTGGCTTTCCTACTACTATTGGTTCCCTCATAGCACAAGTTTCAATGGCTTTAACTATAGTACCAGTACCAGGAATCACTATATCTCCTCCCACAGGAAATCTCTCATCAGTATTTGTAGCCAGGAATATGCAGTTAGGTTTGCTTAGGTATGTACATGCTTTAATCATTTTGTTGAAAGAGAAGTGCTCGTCAAAACCCACAATTACAGCTCCTACATCTGGGTCAGGGTGGAAAGTTTCTAAAGTTACAGCCACACTGTCTTGAAGAATATCAGGCTGTAAAGAAATTGTTAGTGTCATAATTTAGAGGTGACAAGTGTACTCACCCCAACCCCAGAATATTTAATTCCCACAGCCTCCAGTTCGTGGGCAATAGCTTTTGAGCCCAGGAGATAAACTTTTTTATTGAAGTTTTGATGTTTCAGGTAACGAACCACTAGGAATGAGGTTGACACTATTTCATCCTTTAAAATAAGCAATTTTTGTGTTGCTTATTAATATAACACAATTGTTTTACCCTATCAATAATAAAATTCATATGTCTAGCTTTGCTGACAAATTCATCTCTTATTTTGGTAGAATTATTAGATACGAACATAATTCTTTTTCCCATTTTTCTAAGGCAGTTTACTGCTTCTACCGATCCAGGGATTGCTTCGTTTTCTAACCAAAGGACTCCATCACAGTCGAATAAAATAGTGTCTATTGAATCAAAATACTGTTTAATTTCTTGCTTTGTCAGTGTAGCTAAGTTGGTCAAAGGGGCGGCTAAAAACATGATTTATTGATGTAGAGGTAGTGTTTTTAAGTAAATTATTTTTTGTGAAGAAATTTATATTAACATCGCTACAGAGTGTTTGAGAACAGTTTTTTATAACCTCTAAATGCCCTTGCTGGCAGTGGCGTACTGCTCATTCTGTCAATATATTTGAAATAAGAAGAGTTTGTATGATGTCTTTGGATCTTAAAGATTCATTATACGTTGTGTTTCCTAAGCATACAGGGCACATTTAATGGTATATTCCTTGAGTCAGAATAAGAAAACCTAGTTGGTAGTAGTTAATTTATACTGTTGTAAAATTTTAATAACGTGATCTTGGGCAATGTATTTAAGAAAAACTCTTTATATTTATTGAACTAACCACACTAATAAAAGCTAAATAGTAAAACATTTTTTGATTTTGTTGCTCCATGACCTTTTTACCAAAAACAATGAATAAATAAAATTATCTTAAATTTTTTGCTTCCGGTCTCTAGATGTTATAATCTCAATGACGTAACTACATAGTTTTTTTGAAACTAATGTCACTTTTATTTTACTAAGTAACCTAAAAAATCGATATCAACAACTAACTCGAATTTATTCTCTTAAACCCAATAAAAATGTTCAAAAAAGCATTATTTCCTCGACTGTTATTATATAGAACTTATAGCGAAACAAAAAACATTTATAATATCCTTAAAACTGGACATTTAGGCGAACAGGTCTCTGTACAGGTATGTACAAATTTATGGGAGCAATGCAGTCATAATTTCGATTAAAATAGCATATTATAGGGTTGGATAAAATCTATTAGGAAGCAAAAGGAAGTGACTTTTCTTGATATTAATGATGGGTCCACACCTAATAACATACAAGTGGTTATTCCTAAGAAAATTGGCAGTAACATTACAGTCGGTTCTTCAATTAGTACTAAAGGCATATTGAAAGAAACCCACAAAGGACAAAGTGAGGTGTCGGCTGACAGTATAGTTTTACTAGGAGAATGTGATCTGTCCAAAGGATATCCATTTGCACCAAGAAAGGAATATGAACAAGAGTATGTCCGAGAACATATGCACTTGCGACCAAGGACAAAAAAGTTTGCCTCAGTATTGCGAATCCGACATGCTGCCACTATTGCAATACACAACTATTTAGATAGAAATGGGTATTTTAATATACAGACACCTATAATAACTTCAAATGATTGTGAAGGGGCTGGAGAAATATTTAAAGTGTTGCCAAATAATGAGAAACTTTTGCAAACAATGGCAAACCCAAAAAAACCTGTAGATGCTGCATATTTCAATAAAAAAGCTTATTTAACTGTGTCTGGTCAACTACATTTGGAAGCATCAGCTCAGGCATTACAAAAAGTGTATTGCTTTGGACCAACTTTTAGAGCTGAAAACTCAAAATCCAGGTTACATTTGTCAGAGTTTTATATGCTTGAACTTGAAAAGGCATTTTTAAGCAAACTTGAGGAGCTGTTAGATATTGTGGAAGATTTAGTTAAGAATGTATCTGAGGAGGTTATAGCCAAAAATAGAGATGATTTAGAGGTGTGTAGGCGTGACAATGCTAACTATCAGTGGTTAAACAAGAACTTCATTAGAATTAGTTACAATGAAGCATTGGATGTATTATCAAATAAGTTGAATAAATCAATAGACAAGGGTATTGTAAAAGATCATGAAATTGCCTTAAGTCATTTCTTTGAGAACACACCAGTGTTTATTCTTGAATGGCCAAAAGAGGAGAAGCCGTTTTACATGAAAGAAATAGATAATAATAAAGTCAGTAAAATATTCAGTCCGAAAGATTTTTTGAATTAATGGAATTATTTCAGGTAGCAGCATTTGATTTACTTGCACCTCAAGTGGGTGAAATCGCCGGAGGGAGTTTACGTGAAAACAACTTGGAGAAATTAACATTAAAAATTCCAGATAATGGGCAATTGGATTGGTATTTAGATCTTCGGAAGTTTGGTAATACCCCAACTGGTGGTTTTGGTTTAGGATTTGAAAGATTCATTCAATTCTTACTGGGGATAGATAATATTAAGGATTGTATACCTTTTCCTAGGTGGCCGCATAACTGTAAATTATAAAAGCTCTGAATATAATAAATACTTTAATACATAATGCCTTTCATTTCGCAAAAAAATTATAAATTTCAATAAACTTGTTTTTCTGAGCGACTTCATCCGCCCTAGTTAACTGCTAAGTCTTTATATAAGGGGAATATTCCAATGACCCAGCAAGTTATGGTCCAGTCTCGTTTCTGCTACACCTAAGATTAGAGCGTTTTGGCAAGGAGAATATTATTCAGTTCATAAAAGAACATCTTTGGAGATTGCTACATGGCTATTTTTATTTTTCTTTTGGATAATATGTATTAAGTGGAATGCTGGGATATGAGTGTCTCGGCGTTTTGTGATTAACGTCTTTCATAGGGCTGCCAAAAATTTTTAGAGCGGCTCTGTGTAAATAAAATCGACTGAAATCTTTAGATTTTAATGCAATAAGCACGTTTGCTTTAATTTAAACGTTCTGTTTTTGTTAATAATAGGCTAAAGAAAAACTATATGGACTGGCAACAAGACAGAATAGGTAGTTTAACCTTTATTATTTTTGAGATCTAATACATGTGGTATATAAATAAGTCAAAAGTAAAATTCAGGGAAATCTTGTTTTTAGTTAGCACTGATAAAGTATCTCCCGAGTATTAGCAAAAAAATATTAATATATTGAACTAAAAAACTATCTAAAACAAATATAACGAAAAACACTTATTTTTCCTCGCACCATTCATTCTCCTTTCGCACTTGATCCTCCTCAGAAGCAGTAAAATCATTCTTGATGTTAAAGGTTTTCCGGATCTCTTCTGGTGCTTTGCCTTTAATCATATTGGCCACCGTCTTGCAAGTAACATCCAGAAGACCTTTGATATCCAGGTAGTTTGCTGCTAGGATCAGCTCAAACAAAGTACCTTGATCTACCTTCAAGAAGTCGGCATCCCAAGAAGAGATATCATCTGTTCTCTTTTCTGCAATTAATATTTACGATGTGGCACGCTTCTTCAGCAGAGGTTTATTTTTAAAATACTTTTTAAGCAATTCAGTGTTCCAATGATGTCAAAATGACTTATTTAAATGAATAAGTTAGGATTATTTGAAGTGATTCGAACACAGAATTGTCCTAGTTAAGTTTCAAGGATCTTGAGTCAGTATTAATTAAATGATCTTACCTTTGTTCTCGTCATCTTCTGGTGGAGGAGGATCATCCTTGTGGAAAGTAGCCCACTGGATTACTTTACGTAAAATTGCGGAATTGACATTGGGCAAAGGAACTACCTCTTCTTCTTCTTCATCCATTCCCAAATCTTCCAACATAGTCTTGATGGTAACAGAGCACTTAGCAATTTCTACATCCACGTCGAAGATCTCGCCATCTGATGACTGCAACTTGATTTTAGGCATCTTTATTCTGTAACAGAAGAAAAGAATACTAATTCCCGTCTTAAAGCTGAATACCTATCTGAGTGAATTGGTTGTGTAGAGGATCCTTAGATAAATCTTGGCCCCGCAATAATCTTGCAGATAAATGAGGAAAACTGATACTCACCGCACCATTGTTACAAACTGGTGGTTTCAAACAGGAATCTGAAAGCAAAGCGAAATTTGTGTTGCAACAGCATGGATTAAAGGATTATTTGAATACTACTCGTACTACTTATACTAAAAATATGGGATCTTTCTTGAAAATTAAACTTAAAATGGTGTCCAATTTACCTATATTAATATGTTACACCAAATTCATTCTAAATATAACTAAAGGTGTACAAGACACCTAATACTAGAGACCATAGTAAAATACATTATAAAACAGTAGTTAAATATTACGAGTAGGAAAATAATATAATTATATCAAAGTGTCCTAAATTGACACTACTTTAAATAATTTATGTATTAATTCGTCAAAGACTTTGAACATTAACGTGCATACTTTCGCAAAATTAAAAATTCTTAGGAATGGTGGTTTAGTTATTTCTTATTTGACAAAAAACTGAACGTTGCAAAGTTTTCAGTTCATATTAGCAAAAATCGTGGAAGACCCATTTTAAGGTACATAATGTTATTATGGAATACTGAAACTGGCCTAAATCTTTAGAGATAATATTGCAGGAGATGGATTTATTAGGCAGAATTAAATTTTTATAATATAGTACATACACCAATGTTTTTGTCAACGCGCTTGTGTGCTTCAACCCCAATTAAAGTGGTTCATTACACTATAGCCATTACTCACCATTGAATTACTCAACAGGCTGATTAATAATAAGTAACTTATGTGTAATTAAAATATTCTCACTTAAAAATTTAAAACCGCATTGTAGGGCAACCTCATTTCATGATACCACAATACTAAGTATATATCCCATATTTATCAGCATGAAACCACTTTTTTTCTTAAATACTTATTTGTTAATACTACAACAACGGATTTATCTTTTTAAAAGTGGCCACAAAAAAACTGGTTTATTTATATTTACATGTGTTTACTAGGTACTAATAAAATAAACAAAAATCCTGTCTAAAATGATGCATTCTGATATTAATTCAAAAAATCAATTTCATATTCTTATTTATAGTGCTGATACATGTGTCATACATTGAATTAATTTGATTTATAAGTAGATATTTTCTTTGTTTAGATAATTTGAACATTTAAATAAATGATGACAATAATTGAAATCCAAAAAACTAATTCATCCACCAAGAGAAACAAACTTTAAAACAACTTAGATTCAACTTCAATTTGCTTGAACACAAAATAAGTAGTTAGAGACAGATTTGTTTGCATATTAAAATGTGTATTATAGCCCAAAATTAGCTTTAGCAGATACAGCTAGGACCATAAATTCAAGTATCAGTAGTATAATGGATAAGATCTGTTGCCACCAATGAATAAAAGAAAGAACCCTATAAAATGGTTTTTTTAACTTTGATGAATAAATTGATAATTTGTATTAAGAGGAATTACAATATACCCAACAAGAGTTTCATTTAGTTATCTGCTGGGATTCGACTCCCTCTACAAAGCTATGAATTTACATACCTACATAAAATACTTAATATTTATTGTACTCCATTACATATTGTTAATATTAATAGAAACTTTACATACTGAAGACATATGTATCTCTCACTTGACTAATTTGTTTATGCAGCTTATTTTTACTTACTCAAGAATTACTATACAGTAAATCACCCTTATATTCAAACACAAATATTACCCAAAATAGGGCCTACTATAGGTAAACTAACAAGGATTTCCATGTTATATACCCTCATATATGCCTGTAACATGATCCTTATGCCTTATATAAACACAAATGTTTGAGAATAGCACAAAAAGTTAAAGATATGAACTGTGACAAGGTCACTTGGACACAAATCTTTTTTGCTTATTCAGAACAAGCAGAAATCATCAAGTGGCAAGTGTAAAACAAACTTGACATAGGCAATTTAGCATAAAACACAGTAAGGATTGTTTTGATCTATTAGGAAACTTAAAAGGGTTCAAGAATCCCTCAAAGCAAGTACATTACTTATTTTGAGATTAAATTTGCAATATAAGATGCCTAGGAAGATTCTCTATTTTAGAATGGTTTATTTACTGGATGAAACAAACCTAGTAAATCGAAAATACTATTAAATTTCATGTACTTTGTATGTATGCAACAGAATTTTTTGTGGTTCAGCTTGGGTCGACAAATCACCCTTAACTTTTTTAAAAAATTACAGGGGTTCATGAACAATGGAAAGTTTGTTTACTCACATCTAAAATGTATTGCAAAAGGCGCGGTTTTTCAAACTCATAGTAACTTTACTAGCAATTAGCCGAAACTATCTTGCTACCAAAGTTACTCTGTTCGACTCTTTTAGAAGCTACAAACAAAGGAAAACAGGGAAACGTTCAACCCTTGCTGGTTTTGGCAATGGAAAATAAAATAATCTTAGTCTCTTACCTTTTTAAAAATCCTAAGGCTAACTACTGAGGGATGACTGGCCGAATTGGCGCAGTGATAAGCTATTGCAAATATTTAAAATACTTTATATTCAGGAAATTTGGGAATAAATCAAATTCTCTTCAACAAACGTGACAAGAAAAACGAAGTATAGCAGCCATATGCAATTTGCAACCAGTGCTGCCAAGTTGTGAAAATAAATCATGGTATGGAATCCTTGGTACCAATGGTCTTTAAAGAAGATGGTATCAATGTCACCAACTGCAAAACTGTTAGTCAAGCAAAAAATCTTATTGATAAAAAAAGAAAAACATATGCGGGAGTTGTTTACTTTAAAAGTTAAAAAGCACTGGATAATGTCACTTCGATGAAATAATTTTCTTTCTTGCAAAATTCTTGCCGAAAAATAACTAATAAGGCGATGAAATTTGATAAAAAAGCTATCAAAATTAAATTGAAATTTCAGGAATTAGGCCTCATATCAAATCCGTGCGAAATGTTTTAGGAACTTCCATCTGCGTAATACAAAATGATGTACAATTGGTGCAAAGGACTATCGTACACCTAGTCCAAGGTGTAGCAAAAATTTAAACACCATTATAATGGTCGAATTGGCAACACTGTATGGAATTATATTGACAATATTGACATTGTTATGGACATAGTGCCATCTATCGCAGGCGACAAAAAATAAAATGGAAGGCGAAGAAGAACGGCAAGGAAGAAATAAAACTGTTTTGGATTATTCCAGGGCCTTGTTAAAAACTATTTAAAATAACTTTTCGATTAATGTTGAACGGTTACCGTGTTTATTCATTGTATACAAAATAGAACGTTTATGATTGATTTTAACACACAACTTTTGTATTAGTTGTCACCGCCCCAGAAAATGGGGCATTTTCATCTATGCTTCTTGAGGATATTGCTAAAGTTATTTTAAATCTAAAAGTATTCTGTGTCTATATACGGAGTTGAGTAGTTTTTCTACTGAAAAGGGTATTTATTTTTAACTTACTGTAAAATATAAGTGAATGCAATGTGTTCACCTCATTGTCAACACTAAAACTTTACTAAATGTATCAAATTCCTTATTGTTCTTGTATTTAGCGTCGCATTATTTATTATTACCTCTGCACTCGACATTTTAAATTACATAGTTTGTAAGGAATTGTATTACATGCATGGCACAATGTATTGCCTCAATCATCAGCACAACATGGCGGCGTCTGCCCTTGGAGTGAGCCCAAACATGCTTACCTTTTACTACCATTTACAATTTCCGCCAATATTTCATAAATACCAGTGGGTTACCTAATTTTAAGGCGTTTCCTATTGCAAAGAAATTAATTTTTAGCGAAATTTCCTTTCAGACCACCGAAACTCGTTAGCCACAAGATTTTTGCTCATTAATATATTTTTTGTTATATTCCTCTATTTATATATTCGTAGAAAAATATGGGTTGTTTTGCTATCGAGGCATTCTTTGTATTTGAATATTATGCATTCATATGATTAATTTTTATTAATGAAATTCTCCTTAAGAAAGTAGATTCTATGTATTACATGCATGGTTTTTAAAGGAGTGCCTAGTCGAGGTCGGTTCGCTGGACTGGAACAAAATAGCGGATAGCAGAACAAAATATAATTTATTGATAATGATACACAGATACATTAGCTACAAAATATAAATAATATACAGGTATTGCGCGCCCGGTTTAGGGCCACTATCGTGTGCCGATAAATTGAGCACAGTCGTCTCTATCTAAATATTTGCAAAAAGTATAAATAATAAGTTACATATAAATTATAATAAAATAACTAAATAACATAAACGTATTGAAAATAAGAAACACACAAATTAAATAATGATTTAAATAACAAAAAATCTTATTCTTTCATCGGTCCACTAGGCACACAAAAGAAATAATGAGAAGATGAGAAATAAAATAAATAAAATCCAATCACGGAATGTTAAGAAATCAAGACCGATGACCGAAATACTAATCCTAATTTGCACATACATATTCACAAAATAAAATTAACATTCAACGGAGCTTTCGCGGAATTGGTCGACTGGATTCGCAGTTCTTGCAGGAGCAACAGCTTCTTCCAGTGCAACATTATTTTTTTTCCGGGCGGCAACAATTTTATGAAACTTGATTTACTTTATGGAAGTTAGTTTGTTTTTAAAAATTCGTAGATGTGGGAGCAGTAAGTAAGCACGAAAGCAAAATCAACAAATTGCATCCTTATTAGCTTCCTTATTTAAGCATAGGATTTCTAGGTTGTCACAATAAAAACGATCGCTTTTCACCTTCCAAGAAGAAAACAGAGCAAGATGTGAATGTATATGATGAATTTGATCAGGGAGCAGGCATCTAAGTTTTTGATTATTTATTTTGCTACAATGAGATTCATTAAAGAACCTGTAAGTCTTAACGTCAAAAATAAATGATAAATAACTTGACTGCCTGTTGTCGTTTTCTTGTGTGCGGAGGATAAAACCGACCACTCGAATTGTGCCACTCTTTTACATACAAAAAATAACTTTTTTTGAATGAAGTCTTTTGCATCAAAAGTTGGATCATAAGGCATAAGTAAATTGGTTGCCACCCGTTCTATACATGCCCTCTACCTAATAATTAAATATAATTAAAAATCACACAGTATCAAAATCACTCCGCCTTCCGGCGAATATAAATTATAGTAGGTAATATAAATTAGATAAAATAATAGTGAATTAAATAAAATGTCTTGACTCTTGAGTTAAGGTTTTGTCAGCCACTCTGCAAGCGACGACATGGCGAAAACCGGGTGTGCACTATAGTATGAGGTCATTGAGCGTGAGGATTTGGGTTGTCGAGAGTCTGTTGAATACGGGCAAACGTTGATCGTCCAACGGTCCTGGGGATTGCAGATCGGGCTCGCTACTAAAGAACGAGCCCATTGATGAGGTAGGCGATTGGCTCAAACTACACGGGGGACTTGGACTATCCAAAGACAACGATGGACTCAACGCAGCAGGGCGAGGACGTGAAGCCGTAACTACCGCTGTAGGCGTGGTGGGAGATTTCGGTACGGCCTCATCTTGATTGTGCACGAAATGGCATCGTGGTCCGTATGGACAGAAACCCACCGTGTGGTAAGTCCTGCACAGTTCCGTCTTGTACTTTGGATGCCTGGCCAAGCTTCGCAACTCTGCCATCCCATGGGCGAATTGGCACTTATCTCCGTATTTGCACACTCCGAACTCCTCGAAGGGCCTACAGAGCTCAGTCTTGTAGCGAGAGGTGTTTACAGTGGTGAGAGCGCCTTGTGGGGGGGTCATTCCGGGTGCTGGGGCTGATTGCGTTCTTTCTAATCTACGATGTTGCTGCGTCAGATTGCCCAAGAGCATCGCCAGGTTTTGATTTGCTGTTACTGGGGTCGAGGCCATCCTGGTCAGGGTTAGGCGCACTGTGGAGCCTACAGCCAGGTGATGTGCGTTTGAGACGCTGTCAGGGTTCACACCGTTCTAGAATAAAAAAATGACAATGTAGTAAGTTACACGAGCATGGTGCAGTCAGTAACAAAAACATTGCTTGACTAACTATCGGGGTACTTTCTGTGCAGGGCTTTGCAAAATGTTCGATTATTACGAAAATAGAAAGTATTAAATTTTGCAAATGGTTTTTATTTACTCAGTGTAGGTGCTACAACCTAAGAATAATAATATGACATGAAAATAATGATATGACATTTCGTTAGAGCTGACAAATCTATAGTTGCTTTGAAGCATGACGGATCTTGAAAAACAATCGTAGGTCTGAGCCAAAGATAACTGCCGCCCTGTAGATTTTCGGTTGCAACTAGGATTGTGTGCATCCTGTTTTGTACTTCGCAAATTTGAAGAAAATATCTGATCGATTCTGGGTAGTCTAGGATTACATATATTCAAACTTTGAAACAAGAAATCTGAAGAACGATAGGGGGAATACTAATTATTCAGGAATTTGAGGATTCCTAAACAAGATCTATATGTTAATGCAGAATGCATGTGACCTTTTCCAACACGTTTCTCCGACTTTGTCGACTTACGTTATATGTTCCCAGAAAAATGACTATTTTGGAAAGTTTCCATATCAAATCTGCTGCAATCTACGAGGGAGACTTAATCAAAAGATTTCAGTTTCAACAGATCAACGAAACAAAAGGAAATTGAAACAATTAAGCCAAACGAAAATGATTTCTCTTTCGGATTTATACAGCATGAAGAACTCGATTTCTTTATTGTTAAGTCTTGTCATCGCTAAACAGCACTATCATGCTATTGTTATCCTGTTAAACGTTCAAGCAAAAGTTCTAGGTAATTGCAACGTGAACTCATCAGGCATTGTGCTTGTATTACTCATATCAATATGTCCGGTTAGTTCGTTGTTAGTAGGTTGCATGATATTGACAATAGTATACACAAGGTAACACCAAACGGTATGTGGTTCGACGATTTATCTGAGAAAGTGTTGGTTTCTTTACGAAATATTCTTCTCCTTGGCCATTGCAAGATGGAAATCGAATCCGCCATAACATCAAGAACAGGCCGCCGCGTTTTACTACAGTACGTGCATTGTTTGGTGTTTTTTTTTATTACTCTCGCAAATTAAAGATGCCTGAGCAACGGTACCTTAGGATAACTAGGAAATACCTTGTTGGATTTTTGATAAGCTGCAACAATAAAAACAGAAGTCTTATGATTATATTGTCAAGAACGTGCATATAAATCAATGTTCGCGTATTACCGTTATTTCACTTTGAGAATCTATAGGATACTCACTACTAATTTTATAAGAGCCTCTACAAGGAGCTATGAATACGCATTTTTTTTTCAAGAAACAGACATGTCGAGTTTCAATTCACGTCACTGAGTCTCGGTACGCCCCTGTTTCTAATATCGACAGGATAAAAACTTCTGAGCACCTACAGATTCATCACTAATAACGGGTGATCATTCGCATCTCGCAGTAGGCGGTGAACCGTAAACGTAGGGCGTTGATTAAGCCATTTTCTATTTACCAGCAAACATCTGACCAAGAACCGATTAACATATGAATTTATTCACGACATGCCTCTGGTATTTCGATTTCAATTAAAGTTTTTTTTTAATGCTAACCCTTTAATTCCAGCGTAATTAAATCATTGGGGTGCAGCTTTTCCCAAGGAGTAATGGATTTTTGGCATTTTTATAGGAGTTAAATCGCGAATATTAATTTAACTCGTTCGGTTATAATTAGTAGGCCCCTGTTTTTAATATGATTAAAGAGTGCGAATTTTTCAACGCTTGCACAACACACAAGTAATAAGCGTTTATTAATAAATCATTGCCGCGCAGAAGATTTTCAATTTTGGTCTCTTAGAATCCTTTCTTTCCCCCCTTTAGCATTTAGCAAGACGAGAAGTCGGAATGTTTAATTGCAAGTGATGTCGCGCAATCATGCCTCAGCTTCTGGCTCAGTACGCGCTTCTGTCGGACCAACATTTTTAAGAATTCTTATCCAAAAAATACTAAAGCAAAACCATTAAGAAATGAAATTTCGTATTCCAATTACAATACGAACATAAGCATTTCACTGCACAAATAATATCATGCGAAATACTGAATGTTGTTTCTAAAATTGGGTAGATATCAGTTTTATTATCGAGTGAATTAATCTGTTTAAAAAAGTTTATGGGCGCATATCAACATTTTAGATAAAAGCTTTGTTTAACATGTTACATTTAACCTTGATTCACAATAGGATTGAATTCTCGACAATGTAGAAAAATGCAATGTGCAAACTGTGAGGAAATGTATTGCATCGAATAAATTTGTTTTCAATTGTGGATAACCCACTGAGAGAAGCTGGAAAATAGGGTGCTAATGTACAAAGTTTGTTTTTCTACAGTTCGATTCATTAATTCGGGCCACCTTATATTGGAGTGGTTCATTAGAAAAATCAAACCGAATCAGTCGATAAAATAATAATTGTAACTGACCAAAGACAACGTTGCACATAGCAATATTTTATAACAAGTCGAGACTCGAATTTATAATAAATTACGTTAACTAGGATTTTCCGTTTCAGCGTACAAGACCTAACAGAATGAAAAACGTAATCGTGATGGTGAACTACGGAAAAGAACAGTGAAACCAGAAGGATGCTGTCTTCATATTGGCGCCTATAGGAAGTTTATAATTATCGCAAAGCTGAACAAATACCGGTGATAAAAGTGAGAAAAAAAGCGTTATCTTTATTCTCCTCTGTATCTGCAGCTTTAAACCTATATCTCAAAGCTAACTACTTCTAACGACAATAATGACACATTGCACTGCAACAGTATCTTGTTATACAATCGCCAGTTCTCATGTTTGTACCTGATATAAATACCTCCGGGTTTGAATTAGTTATTTTGCTATTTGTGTGTTCAATGAAACAGAGTTTCAGCCCAAATTATCAAATATTAATTAAAAAAGTGGAATTAAAAATTAGCGGCGTTACGCTTTAAGGACTTCATTGCTTTTCAGGGCCCCACTTTCCACGTTTTTTTTTTTCGCTAATTGTGAACCCATAAAATTGAGATTTGTGGGTAAAAATCGTCGTGTTTACCCGTCGTGCAAAAATATCAATTTTTTTGTTTCGGCCGCTAACTTAATTAAATAAAAAAAAAAACGATAGAATTCACGCAGTTCAGACAGTATCGTGCCCCCATGTATCGAAAATAAAGTCAAAAGAATACGAGACAGAGAATAAATGATTTTATTCTCCCAACATCTCTAAATGACACAGAATACTACGTTTCAATAGCGGTTTTGTCCACTTTTGAATGAACCTTTCTTTTATTTTGTGGTTTACATTTAAAACCTTTGCCACTGCTAATAAACAGGTTCGTCATGCTGAAATACACAAAACTTCTGTGTGTGGGTGTTGTTCGGTTCCTTCTTCCTTCTACAATTTCTTCGGCTGGGCGAAGCCGAGGGGTAGATCGCTGATGAATTTTCGCCTTGCATGTGCATACCAAATGCAAGGCGATGCGAGATGATTCAAAAGAGATTCTCGATGGTGGGTAGCGGGGCTCTTTAGTTATGTCAAGGTTTAGATCGAGCTCGATTCATTTTTGGTGCCAGGCACCTTAAAACCAAGTTAACCCGAATACTCCCAATTATCATTTGATATGGGTGCATACGCCTTATGTCGACGCCTCTATAGGCTTGAGGTTTACTTCGGTAAGTACCAAATTACCCTAATAAGGGTTATTTTCATATAGTTCTAATCACTGCTATGCGGTTGCCTAGGTGCTTTTATGAACTTTCAAGGAGCGAATAACACCTGAAGCTTTACCCTTTAAAGTTAAATGTAGTTAATTAAATTTTTCAATGTTACTTATGTGTGTGCTATGAATCATTAATAGAAAACTGTGAATGTTTTAGAATTCTGGATGTCACAGTATTATTATTTGAACGATTATTAATAGAACTAATGCCATAAAGATATCACACTTTACTTTGAAGGGGATAACTTCGGACTCATGCCTTTCTCAATGCGTCGAAGTTAACTACTGGAGGTTTATTTCCATCAGAATTTTAAACCCGTCTACGCGTTTACTAAACCGATAATAATTAGTTGCTACAGATCATCTATCAATCCGCGTACGTTAGTTAATTTGGGTGCGGAATAAAAAAATTCTAACTCACTTGATCTTGAACACGTGAGCTAAATTGAGTTTGCCCAGCTTGTCGAGTTTTAGGTTGCAGTTCCCTCCCGAACATGACTTCCTAATCAGAAGGGGTCGGGATGAATTTTAAATATTTTTTTGTGTTTATTTTAAGATTTATTCAATTTAATCCCCACTCGGACCCCGAGTCGAGGAAGTTATGATCGCATAAAAATGAAAAAAAAAACGATCCAAAGCAGGGTGGTTCTTAATAATCAACCTTGATGTTGATAAATAATGTAGACACATACGTAATGATCTTGTACAAATAAAATAGGAATTTATTACGTTGAGGTACTTAATAATCGATATAATACGAGGTGTCTCGTTAAAAACATCAGTCATCAAGTCAGGTTTTTAACGACGTTTTTAATTATTAATTGGTCATTAAATTGGTTCAAACACAATTCCAGAATTGCTGAAACTACATTTTTTGTTCTTAACCACTGACTCGCCTGCGAGTAGATGATTTCAAAACTTGTTTCAAGAGATAAGGGATATTTCATCTTTTTTTGTTTCGGTATATTTTACTTAGTTTTTTTGCGGAGAAGCGCTCTGACAAGCCCTCGACCAAATGTTAATTTGGGGTCAAGAATATTACCAGGTCAAGATAGATAAATTCAAGGAACAATTACTTTGTCACGCTATATCAATAACATCCAACATTTAGCTATGCAATGCGAGTATGTGCGAGAAGTTACGGAAAATATGAAATTGACGCATAAGGCCGTTTTTTTTCGTGTTCAAAAATCTTGCGCTTAGCGCTCTGCGCGCGAGGTAGCGGGTGATTCGAAGTAATAGTGGAAACTTATACATAAAGTATTAAGCAGTATTGAGTAGGTCTAATATCCAACGATAGTTAAGATCTATCCATTGCGTTTACTTTGCATCTTCCTGTGTACAGCAGATTTTAATTGAAAAAGAAGCTGATACATACCCCTTATCTAAAATCAGTAAATGCCAGGCTGGGAACCAACTGAGCTGAGTCCCTACCAGAAATAATTGATCTTGCATTACCGCTTTACTTATGCATTTACTCGCAAACAACAATGGACGTTTTATAAAAGTTAATGTAAAATATCTGCTAATAGATTCTAAAATAAGGGCAATATGCTGAGTAATATTTTTATGAGTATTTAATGGAACGTATGCATGTCCACAAGTTACAATTAGCGCTAACTACGCTCCGGTATTAACTTTTAATGCATAGTAGCTTTTAAAACCATTATACCAGTGTGAATACCTCTAGGTCAAACTTACACTCGATGTTTTTTTAATTTCTAATCTTCAACTCACCATCATAAGTGAATGACAAGGTATTTTCTGGGCTACCTTAGAGCACTTCTGAAAACTACTAAAGCCTAAATGTCCCCCTCTTTGGTTGTACCTAAACTGACGGTGACAAAAAATGCACATGTTTATTTATTATTTTGATTTTCTTTTGGTTAAACATGGCCACATGTAAACATTCCTTTATGCATGGTGCGGAATTACCCACACGTATTCAATTGCCCTTAGTTGGGCTTGGAAGCGAAAATAGTAAAAGTGAATAAAAAGTGGTTTCATTGAATGGCCATTGAATAAAGTTGCTTAATATTTATTTATTACGTAGGAAAAAAAAACAAAAAAAAATTTAGTCTCGGGCGGATTCGAAACTCGTCCGGGATACGAGGGCGGAAAGCGTTTCCCGATGCTACGTCCCCTAATGGTGCCTTGCTTTGCAATTTCATTAAAATTTTACAATTGAGACCATCAGGAAAAGTTAAATTTTCACTGGATTCGATAGCGAAAAATGTGTCCATAGGTCGTTTGTTGGTTTGTGTAGAAGTCGCGTGAAAGCTCCAAAATTTTTACGTATGAACGCCGCGAAATAAAAAAACGAAAAAAAACTGACCCCTCGGGATGCGAGGGCGTAGAACGACCAGTCGCCCAGACGTGTTTCGCATCGCCTACAATTTACTTACATTCCGGGTAGATAATGTCAACATTTAGTTTGTCTCTTAAAACGGGGGAAATCGAACCGTAACCGTTTTAACCTGTTTTTGTCTAGATACGCCAAAAAATTTGTAGAAATTCGAAAACGGGCGGCACTGAGACCGGTTTTCCAATTTGCAGTTAAAAGTAACCAGCGCATCGTTTTCGCAACACAAGGAATCGCATAAGCACTTGATTGTTCGAATTTAACTTTGCATTTTATTTATTTTTTTAATAAAATTTGCCGGAAGATTGAAAAATCGAGGAAACGTTATCGATTAATTTTTGTCGATTGCGTATATCCCCCTGTTTAATGTCCATTCATATTCTCCTAATACTACATCCGAACTTGGCGTGAACGGAGAATAGCGCTGCAACAGGTAGGAATCCATTTCTACCACTTGTTGATTGGGTCCGCTTGCTACCTAACGTACCTCATACCAAATTTCACGAAATAGATTTTTTCCTTATTCCCGGAGTGGCCCTATTGGCTCTAAATTACGTTTACATTGGCGTACCCAAAGTTTGTTTCCGCTTTAAACTTTATAATCGCATAGTTATAATCTTCTGGTGTTTATGATTTTCAAATAACACATACCTTGATCAAGTTTTCTCTGAACTCATACATCGCATTCTGGGACATAATTGCGGTCGACATTATCCTATAGTATGCACAGTCACCAAAATTTCTTTATCAATTAACGAAACAAAACACAAACACAACGATATACTGTATGACTGGAAACTCGCTAAAGTTACATACAAAAAACGCGCTATTCCACGCAACACAGCAATCGCGTGCTATCGAGCTTGCTTCTGAGACTACCGACTAAGACTATATGCATAGATTGTTTTGAAGTTGGTGTATGGTTGTTCAGCGAATGTTCCCTCTCCATTCGTTTTTAATCGTGGAATAGGTTGAGTGGGGTGGAGACGCATTGAATTTATTAGCAGGGTTGTCGGATTTACTCCCTTTTCACCACAGTTGGTGACGGTGCCGAATATTGCCGGTAATACCGGAAAAGCAGACGAAATCTTCTATGAAATATTTCCAAATTCGTATTCAACTATTTCAAATTATTTTTTTTTACGTTTCGATGTCACCAGTCAGCTGTCATGTTACTTTAACGTCAGCCGTCGTAAGTTGCTTCACGTTAGGTTATATTTTAGTTTCAATTTTGTGCATATACAGAGTGTTCGTGCAGAAGGCAGGCGATTTTTGGCCTCGCTCTGTGGCAGTTTGCAGGTATGCACCGACAGCCGTCCGTCCAGATCAGAATTTAGCCTCATCTTCTCTGAGAATCTTATTTTACATTGGCCGTTTATAGTGAAGTCCCCTGCAGTTCACACGACAAAGATGATGCCTGACGTGTTGTGGAAAAGTTGGCCATAGCAAATATAAAGCCAACGTCGAGTGAACTCTGCAGTCGTTGTCATTATCATTCTTGAGCTGGAAAAAATTTAAATAAATTTTATCACGGAACATGAGAGAAAATATCTGTCGCACAGAGCGAGACAAGAATAAAGTGCCGCATTGGTTTCCATACACAAACACCCTGACTTTTACCATGGTAGTACGGTGGCTCATTCGTTCCTGGATAAGCGGCATTAGTCATCACACAACAAATTTGTAAATAAATAATGTAAATAATAATCCAAAATAAAAATTATTGGAGTTTGCGTTATTCCATACTCACGCTCGCAATGACAATAGAAAACAAAAAAGAATCGCTCTTTTATTTGCACGTCATAAGATTACAGATCACAAAGGATTTTGTGTCAGGATGTCACCTTTGTCATATGAACTGGCCAGATTGGGCGCTAAATTCTGTTTTTTTGGATTATAAGAAAATTAAAAAAAAAACAAAAGAATTGAAGTGTATGGATTGTGGATACGTAAAATATGTAAAAAATTTTGAAAGTTTTTCGTCTCACTCCCTGGGAATGAGAGTTCTTGATATGAGTCATGTCATCATTTCAAAGCACTGACTTGAGGTAAACGCTTGGTACTTGATTACTGTACCTAATTTAACCTGTTAGGATTAATTATTCTAAGTATCATTGTTCGTGCTTAGTTTCTCTTGATATAGGTAGCCACGTGTTATCCATGCTTACTGAACAAGAGACCACGCATCGATGTTTGTTAAATAAAATAAAAGCGTTTTTTTTTTCATTTTTCCCTTCCCGGACAATAGGTCATTAGAGCGATGCCTGCTTCATTACCAAGTGTGTGGCCTCTTGTACCGATGTGTGGCCTCTTGCATCGAGTTGTGGCCTCTTGTTCAGTAAGCATGGATAAAACTTGGTTGCCTTGGTTGAACATGAGGTCAACCTCCGCCACATAAAAAGAAACTAAACACTAACAACTGCCACTTACAATAACCACCAACACAGATAATAAACTTTTAAACAAGACAGGCTTTATTAGGCGCAAAGATCTAACGTAAATCATTTACCCGAAATTAACTTTTCCGAATAACGAAAGGACTCAAGTTAAATCATTTCCCAGCTGTTAAGACAAGGCATTTTCAAATCGCCTCACATATTTTACGTACTCAAATTCCATACACTTTAACTCTGTTATTTTTGTTTTGATAACAATTTTTTTAAGATTCCGAAAATGGTTCGTCATTGAAATGTTCTCAGGGGTTTCGCCTGAGCCCTTAGTAAAGGGAGAATGTTATTACGCTCGCAGAGTCTCAGCTGAGAAGACTGCGTAATCCGACCTCTCCACCAATCTACTGGTGTGTGAAGCGGTATTCCGAGACGAAATAAAAAAATAAATAATCAATCCGTCTCAAAACCATGGAGCATATTGTAAATTCTATATTTAATTTATTGATGTAGATAAAACGGTGAATGAAACAACAAAATGCTCGAACTCAACAAAATGGATATTTGTGTGTATTCTTACAACTTAAATTGAAATATTTCTTTTATCTCATTGTTCTTCTTAAAGAAACCCGCTAATTGAAAAAAATATACATGGTGTGTCTGAGAGCGATGAAAAGTCTTTTTTTAATGGGAGATAGACGGGGTCGTTTTGAATCTATATGTATATTTATTCTTGAATAAAGTCTCATCGTTTTTGAAATGTCGGCCTTTTTGGACTATCACGCGGAATAATTGAGTTGATTAAATTAACAAAATTTTTTTTTTTTTAGTATTAAATATAATATTTTTAAAAATGTTTTTAACATGCATATTGACAAAGCAAGACAAAATTAATAAATTTTTTTTCTACAGATAAATTAACGTGTTGAAATGCTTTGGTTTCAACTCATTTTTACCTCGCAAACAGAATTTTCTCCAACACTCAAGCTCTAGAAATTCAAGTGATCTTCCCCCCTCCCCCCCTGCCGTGTATTCCGAAGACGATGAGACTCTGCATAAGGACAAATGCGATTATGCTATGGGTTCAAAGTGACACCAACTATCTTCCATCGGAGACTTTCTGTCGCTCCGCTGAACACCCTGTATTTATTAAAATAGAACCTCTCTCCGGTTAGAAACGGGTTTTTAAGTGGAAATTTTCAAAATTATTTAGTGCTGATAAGTAATAAACATGACAGAGACAGCTGAGAATTTTGTACTTGCAATATCGTAATAAGTAGGGTATTATTGATATAACCTGAAGTAACCTTGTGAGCCGCGACATTAAAACGTTGCATAATACATCAGGTGCACTATGTGAAAAATTAGTCTTAGCACCTCGAACACACCAAAAATAGTTATATATTAAAGTCATATACATAAATTTTTATATGGTATTGGCCGGATCAATTTTGGAGAAAAACGCCAAGGGAAAACCACACTTTCTCACACGGCTAATCCAACTCTCCCCGATAACTCTTTAAGATTCGATTATCTAATTCACATCACGTGTTCGATATTAATGCCGAATTCGGTCGGGTGAAACTCTATGATCAAGTAAGATGATTAACAAATCACGCCATGGGAACACGACGTATAGAGTAGACACACAAATCCTTGCTTATAAACATTATGGTGATGTAAAATTGATAAACATGTTTGTGTTAATCACTTTTTTTTTATTGTTACGAAGAGTGCGGAATAAGAAGTCTCGGCCACATATTTAACTATAAAACTGTTTAACTATTAACTCAACACGTATATAACTGTTTAAATCGCAGCCAAATGATTATATAACGTCTGTTTGAAAACTTGTACGAAGATTTTGATAAGTATTCTGGCAGTTCTGATGGTGGCTAGCTGGTACCACCGTGGTTCGATGCAGCACTGGCAACGCGGCAAACCGGTCAGCGGGTTCGAGGTTTTTGTAGCCGAAATTCGTCTCGTCTTGAAGAATAATCAGCTTCACACAAGTGTAAATTACAAACATCCGTTTATAAATGCCCTTTCTTTTTCTTTGGGTCTATATGCACCTAAACTGACTTTAATTTGGTTGTGGTTTCTTCGTTTTTTTCGCCATATGCGACTGTATATTTTACTTGAGACCATTATTTGTTTATAAATACGACTTGTTCTATTATCGTGCTGCTTCTCGTGTTTGTTTATCTTTAATGTGCCTTTTGCAGGGACAGTTTTAAAGCTGCCTCAGGTGGGATGGCAGGAAAGGTGGAACCGAACGCAAGGATGGCGAATTCTCGAGTTCTTGATTAATTGCTACTAAATTGTAAAGAGGATAATTTTACCGTAAACTAATAAAAACCGAAAGTTCTACCGAAGAACTCGCGGAAGCTGAACCTTAAAACTATAACGGTGCAATGACACGATCTTTCTTCCTGGTTGCTCTTATTCCTTTCCTCTTGATTTAACGTGCATTTATCACTAAAGCGTGAAAAGTGGAATTTTCAAAAGATCGGTCCCAATAAAGGCATTTTCAATTACTCATTTTCCTGCGAAGCTTCATTTTGTCATTAAAAACATATTATTTCCAGTTTAACGGAACAAACAATGATACTGTTTAAATCATCAGCCGCAGTTCTTACTGGTTCCAGTGATAACGACTTATAATTAGCACAATCCAAACAGCAGGATTAGAGATATCACTTATTGTGGTTTTCTGCAGAACACTTTTTAATTAACCGAAAAAAGAAGCGATGAGGCAAAATTCGCCATTAATTAACATTTACAGATGTTCTACTCAAAACTTTGCTTGTAGGCGGACATGTAAAATTCTTCGTGTCGATTTTGATTTTTGCAATTTCAGACGAATTTTATGACGTTAAATCATCTTCGTTATTTTCTTTGAACTATCTAGTTCTCTCAGACTGTCTTGAAAGACCAATTCTCGGTGGTACCAGCCATTTGATTTTTTGAAAATTATTTTTGGGTTTATGGACGTTTTTGAATTTTGCCTTCAAATTAGATCAAACGTTAATAACCATTAAAGGTCTATAACCGACTGGATACAATTTTGCGTATATTGTTTTTCACTGATAAGGAGAGGTATGTTTGAGGATCTAGACTAATTTAAGAATTTTATCTAGCACGATGATATTTGCCTTCATCAAATAAATATGTGACAGATTAACGACTTATAAATTGCAAATTTGCTTTTACGATTATCATCATACGATTCGATTTTCGGTGTTTATTTTAGTGATTGTTATTGAAGGTAGTACTTTAAATAAAGCACCAATCTTACGAATTATGTCCGGCCAAGAAACTGTCTTAATATCGGCCTCCCTGAGGGAGCCAGGACGGCAGACCGGGAACGGGACGAACTTTCCTGGTCAGCCGTTTTCCTCGGAAGGACAGGGCCGGTGATTAAATATTTCGCCCAGAGTTGCTAAGACCGGCCCTGAGTAGGACCCAGGATGGATAACCACCCTTAAAATTCTCCATTTAAGGGGACTTGATGAAATTTTTTTTTGGGGCACTGTTTTTCTTATTCCACGTATTTGGAACTGGTTAACGTTCATCCCCTAAAATTTCCGCTACCAAGTTAGTTTTTAAGTCCGCTCTGCACGGGATCTCATTATTATTAATGGAAAACTGCTGGGGCATAAATTGTTTATTCATAATTTAAACTAGTTCGCCGGTATCCAAAAGTGGTTGTTAATAAACAAAACAATATGGAAAATATTTAATTTTACAGGCATAAAAAGCAGCCCGAATTTCGATCTTTACACTAACCGGAACTAACCTGAACTAACTTGAAATACCATATAAATTTGGTTTGCCTTAAAATGCCAGCTTGTACTAAATTTTTGTCTTCAGTCTTGATTTTAACTGGAACTACCCCGGCTCACCGAAAAGCGTGTGGTACCTATCGAACACCATTCTTCGGATGGTATTTGTACTGTTTAAAATATTAATTTCCACCTGCGTCCAACTTATAAAGTTCTCTGAAGGAACATTCGAGGGTTACTGATAAATCTATATCTATATCTAAGGTTACCGGTATTCGACGTGTACCTTCAGGGAAGTGACACGGCCTGAGATAAAGGTTAAACTGAACCCATATATGCATATTTCCAAAATCACTAGATTTTGAATGATTTAATTTTTTTTTAAACTCCGGGTCTTAGAGATTTCAGAAAGATTTTTCAAGAAATCCTTTTTGAATGTTTTACTTCATCCCCGTCCCTTCATCCCTTGTCTAACGTTGCGATCTTCCGTCTGGAGCGAAGTATGTCCGGAAACATTTACTTTGTGTGAAAGTTTAATTGTTACTTAAACTCAAGTTAAATTGTTCTTTTAAAGCATTTAAACCCTGTTTTTTCAACCACAAAAATTTTTTTTTACCATGTAATATCTCATTGGGTGGCTACTGGAATAAGGAAGTTTTTAGAGCAATTTGTGCGCATGCTACTTTGAACATATACTCAAAACTGCTCAGAAGAAGTTGGGATAGTTGTTTTTCAACAATATTTTATGAAAGTTTCTATTCAAAAACTTCATGTAATGGAAATATTTCATTCCACGTGGATGATCTTCATGATAGACAAGTCATAGCGCAGGAAAGGTAAAAAAATCCAAGAATGATTTCTTGAAAAATCACTTTAAAACCATTAAGACCCCGTTTAAAAAAAATTAATTAAATCAAAATCTAGTGAGATTTTAAATATGCATATATGGGTTTAATTTACTCCCTACCTCATGCCCTACCACCTCCCCAAAGGAATGCTTTAAATTACCAGTAACTCTGTATACATTTAACCGAGAATAATAATTGTTCTTAAATTCGCTATCCGCACAAATCACTTTTTATATAATATTTATTATACGAAATGTATTCATTCATTATTAATTTATTCTCAATAAAATTGCATTATCTCCGGACTTCTTGCGTCATCGAATTCCTTTACCTACCTTTAATTGCATTTCTCATGTTTTGAGATAATATTATTCTCAAGTGCATTGCGTACCGAAATAGGTACTAATTTCAGCTCACGACCACCACATGGAAAACACTTGTTATGCTCTGCCAGAGTCGCTCCAAAATAGCTTTTACTACTTTGTTTACGCTCAGGGTTCTATTATGGTTCAATGCTTTAGGTATACAATAGTTCTTTAAAACCTCAAGCCGCCCCTGTTCATTTTTCACAACAAATTGAATTATTCCTATGGAACGGGTACTATCTGAAAAAAATCTCATCCCTCTTCGCATTGACCTTGAAAGAACCGGCTGCACCCGCCACATAAAAGCCTCCCCTAACTGCGTACAAGTGTGTTGGGTTTGCCACCCTCTACAACCCATAAGGTTAAAAATGCACACACATGTTGATCCGTTTCTTACGAAGATATTGCCAACCGTGGGAAAAGGAACATGTGCAACGAACCTGTCAGCAAACAAATACAGTCTTCTGCTTAAGCCGGGCCACATGTTTTCAACTTTCCAGATTCCTTATGGAAATTGATGCATTGCACTGGATATTTGCTTGGGGAATGGCATAAGAAGCGGGCACCGCCGAGCGGTCTTAATGCATTTCAACTAAAAATAATATGTAACTTTATCCGGAGTGACTTTGTCGTGGACGGCTCCATTACTGTCTATAGAATAAAACGGACCCTTTGTGCCTTTTTCTTGTAGATTTGATGGTTTCAAGACCCGGATTTAAGCTTTAGAAGGGAGATTGCGAGGGATGTTTGGTTTACTAATTTCTTAAGACGTTGTGCAGAGCCGTATTTCAGAGGGAGTTTTCGATAGGGTATTGATTTATGCTTTTTGATTCTTATGGAAAAGTTTTCATAATCGCTCAGTCCTAAAATATAAATTCATAACTTCCACGACTGCAACCCTTCGCCACTAACTTTTGAAGATAACGTGGTCGCCACTCTTCGATAAGGTCACAATACAACCAGGTTTAGAAAGCGAAAACCAAAGTTATAAACAAAGGAAATTTCCCTAGTTTAAAAAAAATAATAATAATTACAACTTTCAAAACCGACACTCTACACCACTGATTTTCCAATAGAACTATAGTCTTGACCCTTTGATGAAATCGCGATAACAATGAATTTCAGAGGATCGAAGCTAGGCAAAAGTGATTCAGGTCTACAAAAAAAGAAGTTTCTCGTATTCGATTCTGAGATCAGTCTAACGCTAAAAAAAGAAGTGAAAACCAACGACCTGCCCGGCAAAATCTTTTCAAAGCCGCAAATAAACTTAATTTCATTAATCAATCATGAATTAAAAATTCATAACTGCCAACACTCTTACTCTGCGTTGCCCATTTTTTAATATAATGGCAGTCTTAACCCTTCGATAAAATTACACGAATATCAATCAAACGCACTGCAGAACAGGGGCGTGCTGGCATTACTGAGCAAAATCGATTCCAGCTATGAACAATGATTATATATCATTAACAAGTCAGGAGAACCGACATATTGTTTAAGAAGTGGATTTTTCCGGGACGGATGGGAAATGACATATTCTTCAAGACGCGAAATGGGTTTTACCAGTTTGTTTGTCAAAAGTAGAAACACTTGATCATATTGATCACTTATACTAAAATCAGCTTTATGAAACTACGAGATTGCTGCAAAAATGTAAAACAGAAATTATGCATTTGATTGATACGTAACGAATTGAAAATTCACACCTGCTAAAAGTGCCACTTTAGATCACGAATTTTTCCAGTCCAGCAATCCCGATCTTTAGATACAATCAGAAAAATGTTCGTTTTCCAATAATGAAAACCAGGGACGTATGAGGCAATTGCAGGTCACAAAGAGATTTTTTTAAAAAATTTTAAATAAAAACTGTCAATTTGACCTCACTAATTTTTACATGTACTTGTAGTGTTAACCCGTTCATAAAATCACAATACAATTCTGTTTGAGAAAACAAAACGCAGAGCCGTACCGGGCGATTTCGGGTCAACGCTGCGAATTGGCAAATTCGTTGTTTAATTGATCGGTCGAGAATTGAGTAAGTTTTTAGAAAACGAGGAATTTGTAGGTCACGTTAAAAAAAAGTAAGTTCTGCAATATCTAACCTGAACTAACCTAAACGAAACGGATGTTAGGTGACATATTTTTGAACAGTTTTGAGTTTTTTTATAGTAAATACTTTAAGCGATATAACCTTGAAGTTATTCTCGATATCTGATTCTCAATAGTCGATTAGCGAAAATCGTCGTATCAGCTGGAAATATCAATTTCAGAAGATTGTTTAGAAACAGGGAAATGTGTTTTTAGTGAATTTTGAAAAAAAAATCCCAATTTTCGAGTTGGACGTCGAAAATTGATTAATCAGCCGCGAATGCTGAATTTAAAAAATTACGCAAAAAATCAACAGAAAACGATGAATGATTTGCTCTTTTTGTTATGAGGAATTTCTACCCACTAATCGCTGTAAGTAGAATGAAGAAGTGTCAACGTTTAGGTAGATTAAAAATTAAAAAAAAATCTTCGTTGATGTTTAAGGATTTTTTAATCCAATCGTTTACGGCCTAGACAGTGTGTCCCATGTATCTGGTTTGGACGATTTTGATGATTTAATTAAGTTGTCCACATATTAATTCTCCGTCACTGATAAAAGACTAATCTCACATGAGAAATCTTATTGGCAAAAACTTGTAATATCGACTAGATAAGAGTTAATGTTTAAGCAGATTCATTATCATGCATTTCAAATTAAATTTCATGTCACCTATACATTACGCGTATTATCAAACCGGTCTATTTATCGGTTCTGGTTTAAAAATCTTGGAGAAGATGCAAAATGGTTAAAAAGTACATTAACATAATGGACAAATTTAAACCTTAAATTAATCTCTAAAAATGTTCGTTCCCTTTGAGCTTACACCGATGATTCAAAAATAAATTGGAACATTACTTGACAATTCAGTCACACCGTATCCTGAATTAATAAGACGAGAATTAAATAGCCTTTGTGGGCTCTATTATTAACCCGAGAGGATAATGAGGAGAAAGAGGTTTTGAAGAAGTGAAGACGTTCCTCCTGTATATCAATCTAGCATATGGCAGATAGTATTTTCCCGACACACTGCAATAGTTATACGATCAGGTTTCCCAAGGCTAACTTGAACATAACACGAAGCAACGTGTTTATTATAGGAAGTTATTAGTTATTTCAGTTTGAAGGCTGCTAGTATCAGTGGACCCGGAACTTTGATGATACCATACATTACTGTGACGTGGGCTTGTTTTTCTATTGTAATTTGACATCCTTTTATGCATTGCAGGTCATGCATCTGTAATTGGCGTGATTATTAAATCCGCTAAGTTTTCCACCGGAGTCCAGTAAAAATATTCTTATAGTCCTGCTTCGCACAATGGACACTTTAAGGTCGAAAAGAATTATAATGAAAAGTAATAAAGTTTTATGGGATTCGCTGCCATTGCCTAAGAGTCGTAAAATAACCTCTCTGGGGTATTTTATAGTTCGATTTATTGGATAACTCAAAATTTTTGAGAATTGATATACAGGGCGAGAAAAAGGTGGTGCCTAACTATGTGCCGCCCAAATTTGCGGAATCGACGGAATCTGCATCAAAAACAGTACTATTTTTCGGCGCATTTTCTTCTGTTTCCGTATCTACCATTACTGCAATAACGTTTTCCATTCTTAAAAATACATGTGTCCAAAAGTACCTACTTACTATACTGTATAATGGAAAAATGGAAACAATGATAATAATTCTAACCTGCGTATTTGTTTTTTAGTTGTAATTAGAAATTGAAAGTGTGAGTAGGGAAAATCAAAAATTCGATCACTCGATTAGATAAATGCTAAATTTGACGTCACTCCTTTTTCCAAAATCGTGGATAACAAATTTGACACCTGCAGGAATGTAATTGGGTTAGCTAATGTGTCAAAAATTCAATAAACCACGTCCACCAACGTCCAAACACGTCCACCAACGTCCACCACGTCCAATTCACCAAACCACGATTCGCATCACATGTCCAGATAACGTTGATTCCTGTTAAACGTTAATAACCAGCCTGAACAATTACGCAATACTTTTGGGTCTTTATTGTGAAATGTTTCCGGAATTTTGCAAATTCTTCGAGACACATCTGTTGCCTCACCGCAATTGATCTCTAATTGTTTATTGCAAATAGTCCAAAACACGAAATTATATTGTCAAAAATTGTCGGTCGGTTCCCCATCGCATAACCGGGTCCAATTTTAATACGAGGAGGGATCAAATTTTTCATCGCGGCTTGGAAGTAGTTTTTGGGCCCCCCTAACGCCCAGAACCACCCCATTGACAACTTTAACTGGCAAGAGTGGCCGAGAGGCACATAATTTTGAGGCTCTCCCCTATCCACCCATGCACTACGCTGCCTGCAATAAGGTTAGTTTAACTTTTTTAAAGCATTTTCGCCTTTGATGGGTCCAAAGTAAAGTTGTTTTATCATAATTATGTGACTTAGCAAGTGCATTGAAATTTATCGATTAATTTTAAGGCAAAATGCATAGACGCAGCCCGGGACGAAAAAGCGACAGTGCATGTAGGACAGGAGTGCTGCCTAAATTGTATGAAAGGAAACACGCTTTCCGCATTACCGTCTATTGCAAGCTAACGTGCCATTATTTCATAGTAAGCAACTAAATGGGCTAGTTTATTGCCCATAAGGGCAACTTTTACATTCTATAAATACATAACACCTCGCAAACAACGATAATGAAACTCTATGAGTATTGACATAAATTAGCCACGTGCAATCGCTATGCAATTTTCCTGGTTTAGTTGTAACTCGAAAACTAGCCTTTGCCAACTACAACGGCTAGAGCCCCAACCGCAGCTATACAGATGTAGTGCTCTAAACAAGGTCTCGTGTAAACAAATCACCGGTTATAATTTTAAGTAGTTCACTGTGGCACACACACATTACATACATTCATATATCAGTTTTATAATGTGTTCTCATCTGAAAAAGCCTATAGATCAGGACATAATAACATACCCTATGGCCGAAAAAAATTACCGATAATCCTTATTTATAGGCTGAAATTACGGTGCTTGGGGCCCTAACCTCGGGAAATTCTAGCTGATGACGATGTGAAAATGATCTAATTAAAAACCAACATTGAGTGTAAATATCAAACACATTAGCCACATGTCTTAATATACATGACAAACTTCAGCCGGGTTTTATGATTTTATTCTGCTGCTGCTGCTGATGCAGGGACGTACCACTTTATGATTGATTTTATTAGGTGATAATGTTTCAATAGATCGGCTGTTCCGTTCACGTGTTTTCGATTTTAAGTCGGGAACTGTTCGGTCCAGCTTGGTGTTTTTTGAAAGTACGTTTTGCCGTCAGTGAAATGGCGCGGACTACAACAAGTACGTCACTGATGAATGCACGCTAATGACTACTTAAACACCAAAGCAGAAAGAGTTAATGAACTTAAAACAGTGGTTCAATAGGGATGCTCGAAAGCAAGGGCAAATAGCATTAAAATTTCCTCTACGTAATGAGATACGGGTGGCCTCGCTACATTGACCGATAAGACAAAAAAAAATTGAATTTTAGACCGCTTCGGATTATTGTTTACTCCGTTTTACTTACTTTGAGCTTTAATTTAATTCAACAACAATTGCATTTATTTATGTTGTGTGAATTTGATGTCCCCAATAGATAAGATTAAAGGAATGTTGATTTATTTACCACATTATAGATGTTTTTCGACTCTCACTTTCGGAAATTTTCCTACTTTCTGAGTTGTTTACGTTAATTAAATTGACATAAATACTCTCCCACCGCAGGCACTGCACGGGGCGCTTTAAAAGTAACTCGCAAAAGACCAATTTTAATCGCTTGTTCTATTTCGAAAAAAAACAAAAAATCCTATTTCACAAATGAGGCATTAGAGAGGTATACATAAAAATTTTGTCGTGTTTTATAGACGGCATAGGCCCTTTTTGGAGTTCAGGACCCATTTGCCCTTTATCCACTCAAAAATTTTTGCGAAGCGCGTCTCGCCGTTCACATCCCGAAATTTGACTTATTTTTAAAATTTACAACTTTCAATTTCTCACGGCGTCTGTTCTGATTTTGCACCGAATTCAAATTATTTGCGTCAAAAATTGCCTAAAATAATTTTATTGGTTGTTATCTAATATTACGATTATGTATCAGTTGAGTGCAAGCTATTTCGAAAAGTTACTTCAATTTTACAATTACTTTTTCAATTTTACTACTTTGCACGGGACGAATATCAAGTAGGAGGTTTCCTTTTAACACGACATAGATCCCAAAAAACGGGATTCGCATGTACCATTTCTTTTTATCTCAAAACCAATCGAAACATGCGGGCATGAAAAAATGAAAAAAAATGCGAAACTTTTCAAACAACCAACCTTCTAACGTGTGGACAGGTCGCAGTGGATCGATAAGACGACTCGCGAGATCGCCAGGCTTAACTCCATGTGATTTCTGTCCGTGGGGTGATATATCAAAAGTTTAGAATTAGCACAGTGGCAGAGTTGCGCGGATTGACGGAGTGCCGCTGAAATAATTCGTTGAAAAAGATCTGTTCTAACGGTACATACAGAGACGTGGATAAGGCGAGCGACAATTTGTATCAGTGCAACCAATGGCGACAACTTCGAACACCTTTTGCAGCCAGTCCCGGCGGTAACGATAATTAGAGGTTTTGTTATTTATCAAAATTTCGGTCGTTTTTGAGATATCAAAAAGATTTTACTGATTTTTTAAATGTCTATATCGTGTTCAGAAGAAAATCCCTACTCAAAATTCACCCTGTATAGAGCCCTATTTAGAAAAATCACCACTAGAAAACTAGTTAGTTTTAGTAGGCATGGAGAGGTCGTGTGAATGGAAGACGAAATACATGACCTCTATTTTACTTATTTGGGTTACGTTTATTCAATAGTAACATTGGCAAATAATGATAAACATTAATTAAGTAATGTTCCAATTAGTCTTTCAGCTGCTTCGATGTCCTAAATTGAACAGTGAGCTCAGTTCGACTGTCATACCTTCTCGCAAGCGAGCTTAGGAAGAGTAAAAAGGGTCTAAACCGCCCCTTCGCTCTAGGCCTTACTTGCAATGTCAATATCACTGGAGCCACGAATTGTGCCTTTTTTTATAATACAATGCGTTTTGATTTTCCTATTTATTGCAATAACGAAGGTAAATGGTAATAGCGTGGTAAACATTTTCAATTTTTTATACCTTTAAAGGTTACTTTGATAAATAAAATAACGAGGTTAACCAACGATACCCTGCGGATTGGCTCGCGTTGTGACGTCATACGGCGCATCCAATTATTGCGGCCATTATCGGTGTACGGCAAACTGTCGTGTCCTTTCCTTGAAGGTCAACACCTGTCAAACAAAGTATAAATGTTTGCAGCCCCTTTTGGACCAATTAACAAATTTCCGTTGCTTGCAACGACCAGTATTGCAACCCATCGCACCTCGTGGTGGTAACGTTGGGGCAGGTAAACGAATTCATAACCATTTTGATTATGTAAGCAACGAACACCATCATCTTCTTCCAATTCTGTGTTAAGCACAATCCCCTCCATCCACAAAAAAAAAAAAAAAAAAAACGGAAAACAAGAAATGATACACCCACTTTTAAACCGATTACAAACCTGTTTCATGGTAATTTCAACCAATTTGGATGAATCAAAACAGTCCGATTTATTATAGTCCTGCTATGTGCCAATAAAACCACGACCATTTCGTACATTGAATGTAATGACAGATCAAACATTAGTTCAATTTGGTGACGTCACCGACTAATTGACCAACACATGGCTTTGTTTATAAAGAAAAGGCGACTAAATAAAAAATTATAATTAAATTCGGCAACTTGTTAATTAAGACAACCTTGAGGAAGCCCCTTTTTTTGTATTTCCCCATTATGTTTCGGAGCTTCTTGAGTCGGGTACCTATGTGTTCGATTCGAGTCTAGAATGTTAAACATTACCTTGGCACCTCTCCACGTATTGAATATAAGGATAAAGTATGAAAAAAATTGTATGTACGAGATATCACACAGCAACCCATGTGCACGGGTACAGGTGGGGTTCAATGCACTTTGCAGCCCCACCTCGACAGCCGTACATTCAAGTACCAGTACCCAGTGACAAAACAGTAGCGCTTTATTGAAAAACCTTTCATTATTCCGACTTTCACTCTCTTATACAACAGATTGCCTTGCATGGTAGGCTGTACCGTGTTATTATTGTTATAGCCCACAGTCAAAGCCATCCACAGCGACCTGGCTGAGCAAACCCCCCAAACCTAAGTAAATGTTAAAACTCATTAAAACCCAAAATTTGGTTTCCAAATGTAACCGATATTTGAACCTTTTGTCACGTCCAGCGATACGTGTGTTTTTTTATCCCATTTACAAAGCGGTGACCCAAACTGGTCAAACCTGCGTAGAACTATAATACGCACTTCCTTTGTGTGAAAGGGTCGTGCAGGTGCAGCACTGATTTGAGGGTGTACCTTTTCAAGAAAGGCACATGAGCATATATCAACGTTTAGGTATACGAGAATAGTACAGGTCCGGGCCACGCATGGGGGGACCCATAGAAAGCTTGAGAACTTCAAAAATTTTCCAGCACCTTGATTCTTGGATATTTGCTTATGAACGAATTTTGATTGATCATCAATCACGTTGCACCATAATTACTTTACTATTATATTTTAAACAATAAAAACCGTTTTTAGAGACAAGAAACGAGAACTTTCCTTCGAAATTTTTAATGTATAAAAGAAATTAATAACGCGTATTTCCACCATCGGCATCAAGAGAAGTTCAACGATGGCGCTGCATGCCTTGAGCTAGGTTAACCACGGGATCTTGGGGAATATGCTGGGATTCTTCTGCAGCAACAATGACTATCTCCTGGATGGTTCTGGGAGGATTTCCTCACAGTTCACAGCTGTGAAAAGTAAATCCCACGGATGTTCTGCAGGGTTCATGTCAGGCGGCGAAGCAGGCGACTCTAAACGGTTGGTTCCCTCACTTTCGAGCCAGCAATTTCCGCCATAGTTCTCCATTAACGCTACAATTTCTGCACGATCAATTTGTGGTTTCACTCATTTATTCCGAACCCTGATATGGTACTAGCCCATACCATCAAAACACGACTCGAATTCTTTATTTGAGAAAAAAAAAGGGTAAAAAATTGTTTATCGTTATTGATGATAAGCTGCGAGTGTGAAATTATTTTAAAACAGAAAAATCAGGCAATACAAAACTTCTGAAGCCATGTGACTGAAATAATATCGATTTCCACAAGCAGTGATAGGATAACACCGTGGAGCATTTCAAATTCGGGACGTATCTGAGCAGAATATAAAATCAGGAAAGAAACAAGTTATGCTGGTTAGACGTAGGATCCGATGTCCCTGAGCAACGACTACACCAATGTGCAAATTTCGACCGTTTCGGGGCGCATTTGGAGCTAACGATGGGCGCAGCCGTCATCGCCGACAACCTTGCAATTAAATGCCGCAATAGGATTTCCGGAACTCTGGACAGCTATGATGAAATCCGGAAAGCCAGAAGATCAAGCATTCACAAAGCACGATACTAGACCCTATGGGGAGATACACGCGGAACCCTAGAGGATCCAGTCCACACGTTAAGTACAACCTGAACTAACCAGAAAAGAGAATATAATCTTAATTCGGTGAATTCTCAATATCCGCGTCTACGTGTATAAGTTGAGAACATGTAGAACACGTTATTTAGATCTCTGGTTACAATTATCGCTTGCGGCATGCTGATAGAAAGTTATGAAGAAGCCTGGCGGGGTTTCACTGTTTAAGGGCGATTTTGTCGTGCTTTTCCTAGCTGGGCCCTAATGGACTCCACTTGTCCATGGCGCCAGGCATGTTTGGACAGGATAATATAGTGTGAGATGAGACGGGATTAAGTGCAGATGACCACAGACCGGCCCCGTGACTACACAGACGGTTGCATAACTCAGGTCGGGGAGTCGCTAGGTACCATTTTGAGTACTTAGGATTTTATTTCAGCATGTAGCTTTATTCCGGTCGTTCCGGACTCGTTTATAGTTATGTTTTGCATGTTTTCATCACTTGGTCCGAAGCCCGTTTGGAGCATTCGCGTCTGTCCTCTTTTTCAGTAATTTTACTCAGTTCTTTTTTTAGTGGTTTTTTTGTCGTCCTTTTGTTGTCCTCTTCGTAATGCCTGCTATCAGCTAACTTCTGCACAATTTTTTCGATGGATTGTTCCCCATTTGCCTTGTCGATCGACGTTTTCGCTCCCCTCAGTGCCTTCCTCCACCGGTTGCTAACCTCACTGAAGGTCACTTTTCATTTCTTGTCGCGTTTTATTCGCTCCCTTTGTACGTTGCAAAATTCAAGCTCGTTCCTCTGTTTCTGTTGGACTTTTAACCGATTCTTTCCTGGCTTTTTGTATGATTTCGTTTCGATAACGTTCGGCTTCCCTTTGCGTTTCTTTCTCTCTTTGCTATCATTGCCGTCTTGAAGTGGTCCATCCTTCCGTTCGTTTTGGTCGACGGATGTCGAAAGAAGATTATGGAATAGTCATATTTCGTTATGGTGATTTTGGTGCGGTAAGCATTTCTGAAAAGTCATCAATAACAGTACCACACAAAGTCTCAAAAACCCATAACAAAACCGTTTGAAACTCTCACATTTCCAGGCCACATGTTTCAATGTTGCATTATGTTGGCAGGGGCTTTTTGTCGAGTTCCTAGCGGGAGGTTGTGTATTATTTTCTGCCATGCTTTATTATCTTCTCCTCTTTCCTTTTTTACTTGACAGTGGCGTGGTACTATGTTTACTTCTCGGCCGTAGTACGACCGAAAACCTGTCTTTCTAGTTATGTTAATAATTCGATGTTTATCTTACTATAAACGATTTCATGTCTCACACAAAGTATGTGCGGCAAATGTGAAATAAGTTTATCAAAGACCTATTTGTGAATGATGAAATTTCAGGTTGTTATTGCGAAAATAAGGAAATGGTGTATTGGGTGTCGTTTCTGGTAGCTGTGCACGTGCATATGTAATAGTGAAGGGTAGTTTGCATTCCGATCGTTCTTTTCTTGCGTTAAGACGAAATATGGAAAGAACCGAATGGATGCGGCCGCATCAGTGAAGAACTCTTTCGCCGCCGCAAACGAAAGCAAATTACACTTTTTTGGGGAGGCAAAAAGGGATTTACTTAATTTACAAGTCCGGGGATTGAAGTAACCGCGGTCAATTACCGAAGATTTCTGCGTTAAAAATCGAAAGTACTGTTCGCTTCACTGTTTGTTATTAAGTACTCGGGCATTGATGACTTTCTCTTTTATTCGCGCGATTTCGTTATGCATTGCGAGAGAGATGAGTTTTTCGAGTGGCCGTGCCTAAAGCATAATTTTATCACACGATTATGTCAACAGCGACTTACATAACAATTAGCCGATGTAAAATTTGGCTTTCGTAAGGTTTTCGAACTTTGCTAATCGGCCATCGTGATTTGTTTCCTTATGTGGTTGCAGTTGTGACCGAAGGAAAATTCGTAAACTGTAAATTTTATCAAAATTCTTATCGTATTGGGTTCATTTGTTGCAATGAATATTTCATGAAAGCAGGGATCGAGTCCGGTTTCGCTTGCAAGTTGATTCGTCCGTACTGAAGTCGAACCGAGGCTTGAACCGAATCTAATCTCAACACCTAACTGCGAGGAAGTTCTTCCTATTTTCGATTAATGATGAAGTAATTTTAAGCAGAAATCCACAAAACGCTATACAGAGAGATCCGAGATAAGCGTCATACCGTGCGCAAAATCGAAAATAAAAGGGGGGCGAAAATTTGAGGAAAAAATAAAGCTCGTGGCTCTGTAGTGGTCTACAACTTTCTTATTCCGAAATGACGATTCGTTGGGTTAACTCGGGGCTCCTTTCCTAAACTTTAAATGACAAATTCGTTAACCGTTTTGCCTCATAATCAGCAAGATTTCAGGATTACTTATCGATACGTTTCGTAAGTAATTCTGAAAGAGCGGTATTTCATTTCGGACCATTGTTTTCCTCGTTCAATTCGAATCAACTGTTCCAATGTGAATGATTTGCATTGAAACACGATGAAAATCACTAAGGCCGAGCTGTTAAATCGTGACAAGCTCAATTTTGCTAAACCCTGCTCTTGATTATTGCGAATAATTTATTTTTGAAAGCCGATTGTTTTTAGTGATCTGCGCTAATAACAATCAGTTTAGACCGAGGAACTCCTCCCGCCTTATAATTCAGCCAGCAAGGTCCCCTCGTTTTTAGTCCAGATCAATTGTAATTTTCCATCGCAACCTGCAACATGCAAACTCATTCTTATTGCTAAATCCCGTTCCACATTGCGCATTCAACAATTAACACACTTCCTCAGTCTTAGTTAATGCGGAGTAAATCAGTCCTACGCGTGGGTAGATCCGATCTAAGCAAACTACCGACTTCCTACTAGACATTCTTCAAAGTTGCCATGCTCCAGGCCATTCTACGCTAATAGAAGCGATGATTTGTGGGCGCCTCCATGCCTCCAATACGAAACAGACCATAATCAGCAGACCCTGTACAATGTATGTATGTGTGACATGTAAGAGGACTGTCATTGAGAGTGTCGTTGGCCCGTTCTCGGCAGCGTATGAGACGAGGACGCCAGTTTTTACACATTATGGGAGAGAACCCATACTCGACTTGTGTTGAATGATGGATGCGGATTTTTTCCATTCGCATTCGGTTCTCGTATAAATAATAACAAATAAAATCTGCAGCGTGCGGTTCACACACAAATTATTTCATTTCGGCAAAGCAACAAAGAACCATTTAATATCTTTCCTAGAAAATCTGGTTGTTAGGTAATCAGAAAATTACATGCTTGCCGTCTCATTAACATAAATACGAAGTTAATATGCCAATTTTCAGCTATAAAGTGTGGTCCCCGTTACGGAACCAAGCCGAAAACAAATTCCAGAATTGGATTTAACAGTGTATAGGAACTGAATGGTACCGCTCTTCAAAGCAATAAATTATAAAATCCATCGTCGAGGTTGATCATTATAGCTTCCTTCATGCTTTTCTACCGGGTTGAAATCAATGCTAGAGAAAGCTAACTTTGTTAGTGGTTCGTTTCGAGTTTCCTGCTTGTTTCGAATCGGTAACCGGTAGTCAGCGGTATCGCAGATTGTCTGCTTCTTTTCCTGCTTTGACCGATAAAGGTATTTGCCTAAAAACGATGTTTAATCAATGCCAAAATACTTATCACCTCATTTGGTAAACAGTTCGCTGCGTTACTTTGTCCTTTGCCTCAGTTTTTTCAATGAAACATCATTCAGGTTCCGATGATCTCGGAAGCACTCTTGGAGAACCCTCCAAGCTGTTTTTGTGTTTTCTAATAGTTCAGGATAGTTCATGTCGTTTTTCATAATTTGGTACGTACAGGGTGTTCGGATTTGTAGTGCGTTGACAGGAAAGTCCCTTTTCTTGGTTAGATAGGGGAAAATTAGCGTACACGTCAAGAACTCGATTTTGGAGAGAATGTTAATAACGAAAACTGTATTTAGACACTTTTACACTCCGCGGCGCTAGAGGGCGTTTTCGAAGTTTCGCCCATTTTCGAAATTCCTCATAACTTTTTTGTTTAGGACAATACTGAGGTAAACAAAAACGTTCTCAAAGCACTGATTCCAGTGGCGTGCTTAGCTTTTTGTTACGGCGTACCGTTTTATTAAAAACCGACATATCTTTTTTATTTTAAATGAAAATCACAATCGGCTATGACTTCAACAAAGTGTCCATGTTAAACCAGGATTTTAGGACGATCCAAACTATGAGCAATACAAAGCTAGAGCTTTTTTAAAATTTTAATTACCTTTGATCCTAATAATCTAAATTACAATTAACATGACAGAGTCTCCAAGGAGTTATTAAAAGACTTTTACAGAGACTTTCTTGGATAATCCAGTTCACGGAGTGATGAAAATCGTCAAATTCGCACAGGGACTAAATTGAAAACATTGCAGGCTAATTTGACAGTATACTAATTTCAGCCTGATAAACCAATTGAGGCAAAACGACTTGCAAAATGCCCTAAAAAAATCAGTTATCTTCTTGAAGTTCGTTCCTCATGTTTAAACGTTTACAACTGTTACATATCACTTCAGGGTAGCGTTAACTTTTAACCTGTGAGAATTTTATGTAATCTTTTAACCTGATTGATTTATTACTGTAACGTTAATAGTGCAAAAGTGCAAAGTAACATTAGCTATGTTCTGTAGCTTTAATTCTAATAGAACGGAAACTCACATGGGGTCAGAATGTTAACACGTAGAATGCTCCGTTGCGCGTTGGTAAAGAGCACTGCTTTGGAATTGAGTAAGGGCTCCTGGCACCTCTTCAGGTTAGAGTAATGCTGAGGTGGATATTAAAATTTCCTACAGGATGCTACTACAGTAAAATTGTCTCCACGCCGAAATTAAGAAAAAAGTGCAGTTGGAGATACTATTTCGTGATGTAAAAACGACGAAAGATCCGATTTTATTTACACCCTAACCTTTTGAACACAAGGGACCTTAGAGTCTTATTACGCGAAAGGTTAAGCAAGATGTCAAAATTAATACTTTAAAGCTGCAAGAGTACTTACAATAACATAGTGAAAGAAATATGTGTCTTGAAACAATAAGCCGTTACATCCATTCCCATGACTATCATAGTAGAATGGCAAGAAAAACACCGTGGCTTTCGCAGAAGATTAAGAACTTTCGGCTAGAAGTTGCCTCCAGCTATGTATTAAGAGAGCGTAATTAGTGGTCAGATAAAATTTTCTGCAACAAATTTCAATTTAACATCTGGGGCTCAGATGGGTGCCCAAGAGTTTGAAGAGAAGCAAACGAAGATTCACAAAGCGAAAACTCTCTTCCAACGGTCAAGCATGGTAGAAGGTCTGCTGTAGTTGGGGATGCATATCAAGTGCAGGAATTGGACAATTGGGATTTATCGAAGGAGATGTGGATAAAACGTATTATTTAAATCCTGTAAAACCTTCGATCCAGTGTCGAGACATAAGCTATTTAAAACACATTGATATTTAATCAGGATGCCGCTCTCAAACGTAGTGCATGGCTAGTAAGAGAATGACTACTCTACAATTGTCCAAAAGTGATCAAAACTCCAGCACAGTTTGCAGATCTGAACCCTATTGAGAATGTGTCGGATTTTCTGGAAACGCAGCTTAGAATACACGAAATAACCAGTACGGTAGATTTGGATCTGGTATCGCGAGAAGAATCGTCTAAAATTGATACAGAGTTTTAAAATATATATATTTTTCGATGACTAATCGTTTAAAAAGTGTCAAGAAACAAAATGGAGGGCATATAAAGTACTAAAATTTACCTGCATTATGTTTTAAATATATGATAGTAAAATCATCTGAATATGTCTGGCCCTGATTGTTCCTAAAAAAATAACTTGTGTTACAATATAAAATGCACGCACTAATAGAAAAATACTGTTTGGTCAGGCTGACACGTAGTACTATATCCAACGTTTCCTGGTCTCTTGGTCAGTAATGTACGAGGAACTTTATAAATTATAACAGCGCAAAATCATATTTCCCACAATTTGTAACTACATGTATGAATTCATATTTTGCCTAACTGGCACGGTTCGAGAATTACATTCAGTACAACGAATGCAAATAATAATAGCTGCTCTAAAACCCATTTACCTCATTAGTAACACTCTGTATATTGTTGTTATAAAGGAATTAAGTGACGGGGTCCGTCTCAGCTTAATTTCAATAAGAGGAGGAAGTGTAAATATTACGTAGGAGCTCGTCATCAGTTTTATACAGGGTGTTTAACAAACGTGTTTCAACCTAATATTGTATTTTTTGAGCAATTTAGCATTATTTTTTTTACATATTTAAATTCTGCGTTCCATCACGAATTCAACGATTTATGTATGTAGGTCATGCTTCGAACGTTACAATTATCATTTTTACAATTATAATGAAAAAAAGAGTGTCGAATATAATAAATGACGTCAATCGTAGTGATACTATAACAAAGTGCCTAAAAAATTGAAAAAAAGATATCGATTATGTGTTGAACATGATGGAAGGAACTTTGAACAATACCTGTAAATTAATAACAAAAACAAAGGAATAATATTTAGTTTAATTTTAAGTAAAATTATTAATATTAATTATACTCCTGTTGGGCTGAAAAGGAAATATTGGGTTTGGAAAATAGGAAAAATGAAATATACCTTTCGAAGCATTTTCCTCATATTTTAAGTAAATTGGCAAAACGCGGCATCTTCCTTCTTCAGTATGTACCGTTTTTCCTAGAGAATTTTGATTATAAACGCAATAAACTATTGAATTTAATTTCGAAGCAGGCCACAACGATGACACAATGAATGACCGCTACTGACCATATCAGCCATATTGTTGTCGAAGCTGACAGATGAGTTTGATAAAATACCGCCATCGAACTATCTAGCACAGGAGTAAATTTTTGCAAATATTTCAAAAATTATAAGATTTCAGGTATCACATATATGTGTCGTGGGCCTCATGATAAAAGGCAGAATTAAAATATGTAAAAAATGTAATGTTGCATTGGCACACTTTTACTAAACATCCTGTATAAAACTGCTGACGATCTTGAGAAACTATGTGAACTTTCAAGCACTTTTTGTTCGAACTTTTTTCCTATTTCAACGCATTAAAAATTTAAAGGGACGGTGGGACTTTTCGCGTGGACACCCTGTACCCATATCTATAAAATTCGCATTAAATGCGATCTTGGCCAGATAATTTCGCAATGTTTGCCACTGTTTTCAGTCTATACATCTTCGATCAGAAAACGTATTTCCAACTTTTTTCTGAAGTTACTCATTATTAATACATTCATCAGATCTGCATTCATGATGATTCACGATAATTAAACAAAATTACAACACGTAAAGTAATAATTGTATTCGCTTTTTATATGTTTTGAAATAGTCGGTTCTAGTTTAGTTATTTAAGTCGTTAATTAGCAGGTTCAAAGTTTCAACATGGTGGGTAAAACCCATTCTAATGATTGGATATTGCTATTTAAAACTGTGTCTCTGAAACCTACAGGTACAGGCGTTTTGTTATACAGCAATTCTTAATAGCTCTTGTTGATAAATATTGCAAATTGGGTAAAAACGATACGATTTAACGCAAACAGCAAACATTATGGTTGATAGTTTGGTTCCCTCAAATGTACATATATACTTAAATTGTTAACGCAAACTACCATATTTGTTAGCTTTGACTAGAAAAATATATTAGTGGGGAATTTCATGTTTACTAACCATTTTATTGACGCTAATTAAATTACAATTTACGAGTTGTAGTACTGACTTAGTTCAAACTATCTTGACTATGGACTATCAAAAAGGTTGTCTTTTAAGGTAAAATTTTCTGGGTTTCGCCTCGACAACAGCCAAAAAATTACGTAAAACCGCAACTGTCACTGGTACTGCAAAACAAAGAGTAAAAAATATCATTTCTAACCGAGATATTAATGATGAATGAGATAAGAAAATCACTTAACCATCAAAATGAAAGTAAAAGTTAAAAATCTGTATGAAGTTGAATGGCGTTACTATTGGGGATCTATCGCTCCATTAATCGCGCAACAATTGAAAATTCCTCAAGTTACCTCATTGATTTGGTTTCCTCAAGAAGATTACGGGCAAGGTAGCAGTTCCCTAATCTTCTAAATTGCAATATAACGTACCTGTTACTAATAAGCGTGAAGCGTTTCAACAAATTGCTTTAACCATAACCATTAAACCGTGAATACCTATTGCAAGGAAAAGTCGTAAAAATTGTTTACCAGTTAGCACATACGAAACAGACAAACTCGCATGGCATTGGTAAAAATGAGTTGTCGTCTGTCGTATTATTAAACTTAGTGACTGTCAACTTTCGGTATAGGAGAGAAAGGTCAATGAAGTGTTTCTGCCCTAAAGGCTTCATCAGAGTAGAACAACCATCGATGACGTTAACATTACGTCAACCTTACGTTGTGCTTGTAACTTTCACATTGTTGTCCGGGAACCGTCGACTCGAGAAAATGTCAACTTTGAGAAGTTCGAAAAAATTCAGATCTCGGTAATTCAGGTAGTGCTGGCGTAATATCGGCTGGCCGCCCTCGTTGACCTCACGTCGTCTAAAACCGCCCTGCAAGCTTTCGTATGAGAGCAAAAATTCTCAGCCACTGCAGCTGGTAGTTGGAATCCCGGTCATCAGCCATTTGCTAACGTAAATTGCGATCACACGCAGCTTTTTTTTTATAAACGCCTAAGGAGAAAAGTTCCTTTGGTGAAAAGTGGTTGGGAAAGTTACTTTTCATGAAACTAGAGTGTCCCTAATATGAAATGCCACGTTTACGATTTTTTCACTCCTGGGTGGTTCGAGGGCAATGGAGGAAAGTCAACGGGTTTAGTTCAGGACGTGCGTATGGGCCAAACCATGAATCTGAACTGATGAATCTCTGCTGTTTACAAAACAGGAGAAAGCCGAAGAAACCTTGCTATTGGAGGTGTAAGCCAAGAGATACAAGAGTCAAGGACACCTCGAGAGGCGTGTCCAAATCAAGGCCTTTCTAATAAGACTGACCCGAAATTAATTTGACAAGGAGAAGAATTCTTATACACAGATATTTTATTAGTCGGACCAGGCCAAATGATAGGATTTCGAATTCAAGATTTAATGGTTTGTTTCTATGAAAACTGCTTAGGGACATCTTACACAACCTCAAACTGATATAGAAGAACTGAAATAATGGAATTAAGCGCCCATTTACAGGAAGTTCAAAGTCGCGGTGAGGAAGTTGATGATGGGCAATGATAATTTTGTCACGTTAGTCGACTCAATCGATGAGACAGTTCAAGATTTTGATTCGGAGGAGTTTGTCCAGAAAACAGGGGTGGATCATTGGACCGCGCCATCTATTTTCCCATGAGGATTCGGTTGCCACTGCCAAATCTCCGCACTCTCAAAAACCTCCAATCTTCGTTTACGATCCGCTCAGGCCTTCAAACCGACTCACCAAATCACATACACATGTAGGTGACTGCGGAATCTTCCTAAGACTTTAAAACCAGCTTTGGGTCTTCTTCAGTACTACCATTAGGACCCTAACGTTTGCTAACCTCGAAGAATATTGCAAAAAAATGGTCGATGCTGACATTACACTTCTACTAATAGGAAAACAAGTAAAAAAAGCATGAAAACTGCTTTTCAAGGTCGCAGGGGACTGTTGTTGAATAATCGAAATTATAGTACTGCCACGGTAGTAGTACTGAAAGGCGTATTATGTCGCAAACGTAAACACGGGCGTAGAATTTCATGAGGTTTGCATGCTCAAGTTTTCATTTGCGAGTACTAACGCGTATAAAATTTCAAAAACCACTGCAAAAGCTCGTGAAGGGTCTAAATCGTTATCTGATGTTTGAAAGTAAGCCCATAATCAATCAGTTTTGGACACAAAGCGATTAAGCACTACTGCCAAAAATACCGATTTCTTGCTCGGCCCAGTCGAGATGGTACCAGTCGTATTGGCGCCGGATTTATCTCACTACGGGTTCTGTTATATTAGGTTTAGTTCAGGGGCGTAGACCCGCCTTATTAACACCAATCCTCAAGTACCTACGAGACCCGACAAGTTCACCTCGAATTTCTAATTCATTTTCCCGCGTAAAACGTTAAGAAGATCATACTGAGTCGGACGTTCACTGACAGATGAATATTTTGACCGGTGAAAATATTCCGACGCCCATGGAGTAGGTAGGTACCCAAGGGTTTAAGGGTACCTACGGGAGATACGGGCTTGGCGAACTAACCCAAAGTCGACAAAGAAAAAAAACACCCAAAAGAGGTAGAGCTTAGGTAACCTTGAAACCACTTTTGGGCCGCTGGTTTTTTTTAACCATCTACACACGGATGCAAGTTGAATTCATGGTCAAATAAAAGACAAAAAGTGGACGCGCCGAGGTTCTTGAAAGTCGTCTAATCGCCGATTTAAAATGTAGTTTTGGGGCCCGGATATTATTATGTATTGTTATGGACTCACAATGGTACTATTTTCGGCTAATTAATCATTAGTATCTCTTGTGGCTAATAATAAAGGAATAATTACAATCCATGTAGTGCTGGGCAAGTCACAATAGTTGAAATTTTCCCATGCAAATTTGTTTACCGGCAATTCTCCAAAGGCTTAAGCTGTGGTGACACAACTTCTTTATCAACCGCCATTTTTTGTTGATTTTTTTCAATTTCGAAAAGTTACGTGAAATCAATATACAAAGTGGCATGCCATTTTAAACGAAAAAAACCATAGCTAATTACGCTATTCGTAAACAAATTAGGTTAGTTACTTGCGTGAACACACCGCACATGTGCGCGTAAAATCTATCTATCAATAATTTTTTTTCTACATTAAAAAGTTGGCGAGAGATGTGACGTTGGAATAAATTTGTATAAATACATAATAAATATGTATTACATAAATTATAAACTTTTACTTTTTTACATACATTTCAGTAGTGTTGCACACACTACCTTATACCGGAGAGTGGCCATAAATTCTGCCCAAATTTCACCATTAAATTTAATTTGTTTTCATTTACGCACTGCCGCCATGTGCATTGAAGGGTACAAATCACGGTGCGATCTCGTCGCGTGTGGGGTTCAGGGTCACAGTTGTTTTGAGGATCTCAGCCGACGTACCACCGCAACTGCATTTACCTGTCCTAAACCTCCACAACTCTCTTAATTTCATGGAACCGTTTCAGCTCGTCACACTTTCACTTCGCCATGAATTTATTCCACCTTCGATCATTGGTAAAAAGAAAATAAGAACGCTCAATCGCCGGTCGGCAGCTGACTTTTCGAAAACCATCAAAAAAGAGAGAGTTCTGGAATGGCCCTTGCGAATTTCCCAAAACGCGTAAGATTGAAAAATCTTTCGTAGGATTTTGTCGGTTCCAATTAACTTTATTAATAGGGAACCCAAAATGTTAAAAATTAACGATTTTTTTTTTCATATTTTCACCGCAGAATTACGTAAAACTTACCCCCGGGGAGGGAGAAATGAGCGTTGCCGGCCACCTTCATGTACTCTGGCCGATGCGGCTCAGGCCCGTTGCCGCTCGTAGTTAGTACAAATGTCCCAAACGAAAATACGCTTTGATTCTCAGTCTATTTGTCAACAGCTAGTTTTCTTGAAAAAAGTCAGTGTAGTAATGTCGTATCTAAATTTACATGTAAAGTGCGCTTAGGAGATGTAACTCGGCGCGTTATTAAGTGAGAATGTATATAATGTAGAATTCCGCAGTATTTTTTCCAGAAGTGCGCACAATTTCCTTGCAAAACGTCGCCTTCATTTCTAATCACTCCAAATGCAAAACCGAAATTTGCACAGACTGGCTTATACCAGTTCTCTTCTGAACCGCTCTTATGCTTCTTGCAACACTAAGAACTTTAACTGAGGTTGTCTACATTACGGCTGTCTACAGGGTGATTCCAAAGTTGGATTTATCCTTTCATCGGCGGATAGGGCTTCACAAGATGAGATTTTTCTCCTTCGGCGTTTTTTCGAAATGTCAAGGTCAACGGAGCTGAAGAGAGACAAAGTTTCATTTGAAAAATGAAATTTTATTAGTCATCGCCAAACCACCCGAGACGATTGAACAAAATTTCGTAGGTGTCAGTAGCTACGTGGAAGGAAGACTCTTCAATAAATAAAACAATTTTTGGGTTTAGCGGCGGCGCGCGCATAAAAATGTTTTTAATATTCTTGGAAAAAAAAAATTGTACTCCACGGATTTTTCTAAAAATGTGTGTGTCATCGTCGAATTTCCTGTTCAATTCTAAAGGGAAAAGTTCTTTGATTATCTTTTAGTGCGAGGCGCCGTTTTCGAGTGAAAAAATCAAAATCGTTTTGATGCGCGCCTAAAATCAAATGCTGTTTCAATTTAAATTTTCAAAGACGAAAATTCAAATGCAATTTGACTGTCACCAACACCTGCAAAATTTTCCTTAATTATCTCAAGTGGTTTGACAGTTATTAAAAAATTTAAACTTTTTGACTGAACGTCCTGCATCACCGTTGACATTGACATTTCGAAAAGACGCCAAAGGAAAAAAATCGTTTTTTTCGGAGCCCTATTCGCTGGCGAAAGGATAGCTCCGGCTCCGCCATCGCCCTGTATATTTATGTTAGTACCTTAGCGTAAATCAAATCATTTTCCCTATTCCGTCGACATTTGAAACCCACATGACATGACCACACAGCCCATAGATCAAGTGCGGCACTTCCCGTTTATGATTGCGTCACTCCCTTCGGCCACAGCAATTAATTTATTTGCGAATTTGGTGGGCGTCTAGATCTCACAAACCGACCAATTTCCACATTGAAAAAAGTACACGCGTGGGAGCATCATCAGGAACATTTTATTTTTATAATATTAAACTTTCACTTTTAGACTAATTTGTTGATTGTTGAGTAGATTGCTATGTATTTTGTATGAAACGTAACGTAGTTTCCGCTTCCTCTGCTTTATGTTTCTACAACTCAAAATGTATAATTTTCGTGTAGATATTCGATGTTCGTGGTCGCATTATTATGGGCAATTTGGGAAATTGCCTATTCGGGGAATTACAGAAATCAGGTTTAAAATGTGGAGAGGACTATTATGTGATATGAAAAATAATTGCTGCCGGAAAGTTTATTTTTAGTGCTTCTGTTTGCAAAACAACTGGTGAATTAATCACGCGTTCAAATTGCCGTAAGCGCCACTCGGTGTGGCATAAATTAAAACTACAGCTAATTAATGAACGTATACGATCTAATTCAGGGAATTGTTATTGTACAGGGAGTTGTTTAATTGTTGTGTAATGCACCAGTGTATATCCGTGTAATGCAGTGAATTTTAAGTAATTTCTTTATCCTTACTTCTCGATTACGATATGGTTTTTTCACGATTTTGATCAATTTTCATGATCTGAGAAACTTTACTGTGTTCTGCCTGCTAATTAACTGCCAATTTACATAATCTGCAACGGCGATTGTGTTGAGGCAAATGAGAAGGTTGATACACCATTTTCGGCTGTTATATACTGCTCGTATAATGCCGGAACATGGGAAATGGTCCCGGATCGCACATGAACAAATTTCGTTAATATTAAGAATCGGACAAATTGATGCCTTTCTTTAGCAGACATTCGCAAATATTTAAGAGAAATCTCTTGACACTTTCGAAGCGTTTTACATAACTTAACGTCGAAAGTTCAAATCTTCGTACGTACCTCTCAGCGCACTTCCTTACGTTATGCGTTACGCACTGCGCAGACTCAGCTTTGGTGTTACGAGAAAATTACGAAATTAGGCGCGAAATGAAGAAATGAGTTTGTGATTGGAATAAAAAAAGAAAAGCTTGAATGAAGGCAATGAGGAAAGAAAGAAAACAAACACACACACACACACACAAATCTAATCTGGATCAAAATGAATAAAAAGAAGATCTTGAGGACCAGGCACCATAGAGCGACCGAAGTCGATTATCATACACCTTAAATTGAAAACTAATGTTACGACTGGCTGGTATGGTCCAGGTGGGTATCAGATATGAGTATTAAAATTTAAACATTCACTCCTGTGAGAATGGCGGTGACGAAGAGCCTGAATTACAAATGCAAGTCATAGAGAGCAATAGTGTCACAACCATATAGGGCAACATCCACTTAAACTTAAGCATACATAAAAAGGGAATTTGATAGAGGTGAAGGGAAGAGATTACTCACCGATTATCCATTTCAAACGACCGTTGGGACGTTTATCGCTCCCAAAATTCCTCAAGTATGAAATATGAAAACAAAATTAAGCTCTTACCGGTTTTCTGTAAGTTATGGAAAGGAAACTGGCAACGTCGCGTTTGACTTTTGTTTTATAATTCCGCCGCTCTCCACTAAGTCTACGAGTCGAGCTCAAGCCTAAACTGAACTTGACACTTCAATACGTGAAATTGTCAATTTAAGTCACAGTTCGGGGTCAAGTAGACTTGTGGACTTACGGAGAATGCGGTAGTGAAAAAGGCGATTGCGATTGATACTTGACAAGCATTGCTGTTTGGACCAGTTGGCGGCGTTGCCAGAAGTTGAACGAAATCGTGAAATTATCTGAAATACGTTTGAAATTTTGAAAAAACTCAAAACTATTTTTTTGACGTGTCAGTATGCGGCAGCATTAATTAGTAAAGTCTGGTGGTTTTTCGTTGTCATCGGAACAGTGATTGAGTATAATTATTGTCAAAGAAAATCAATAAAAAACGGGTTTCGAATCCGATTTTCATTTAATAAAACATAGAGAGAGTTATAATAAAATACGAAATTTCACCAATATTTCACCTAAAAGCAGTTCGAATATTTTAATAAAAAAACATTCTCATGATTTTACCTTTCACACGCTGTATATCAAAAACGAGGCGTCGTTCGTTACACGTTTATATGAAGTTTTCGTTGTATATTTTGGAACCTAGAGCACGTTGAATTTGGGGCGCTACATTCAGAAGTACCCTATATAGTGAGTAATCGTTGAAGTAATTAGCCAAAAGCTGTAAATTTCCAAAAGTTCATCTGTTTGTAAACACTATTAATCTAAATATAGTAATTTATTAAAATTATCTTAGACTTTTATGTAAACCATCTTATTTCGACAACAAATCTATCTTTTTGCTCGTAAATAGGAATTGACATCTTTAACCAGAGGTTATCCTGTAGATAAATTGCGGCTTCCCAGAAGTAATTTTTACAAAATAATACTCATTACATTATAATACACCGAGTGTTTATTGCAACGGATTATATTGAGTAAAAATGATTTTATTAATGCGCGTGTACCACCACAATACACGATAAGGACTTGAAATGACGTTTTCTTGAAGTCATACAAACAGTTAAAGTTCACATTTGTGTGTTTTTGTCGTTTTATGAAACATAATACTCGATAAGAAAAAACACGGAGACATAAATGATTAACGATGTTAGTCAGCCCGAAGTCTAATACGCCAAAATAAACAAAAACCATATGTAGGAAGATGGTCGTAAAAAGGAAACTTAACCATGACAGATTTCTAAATCTGGGACTAATTTATTATTTATCCCAAAATCTGGGTTTCAGACCTGCCATTCAAGTTGGCCCCGGGCGGTGGAGTTAATAGTCACCCTCGTAAAGATTTATTTTTTTTGACCGGGGGTATCATTCTGACCTGGACACAGTGGAACAAAGTATTCACGTTTTTGATGGGCAAAAAAGGTTGTTGGATAAGAGAATTTTGAACCAGCATGGGGGCACAACACACTCGGAAAATTTAATAGTAATTAAATCTTTTGGAATTGGCAACTTTGGTAAAAGCAGCCTTAGGACCAAAGCGAGAGAAACCCCAAAAAAAGTGGGGCGGCGCGAAAAATTTTTATTCATAGTCCGTTGATGACAACTATTTTTCGAGTCGCACAGCAAGAAAAACTGTATTTTCCAATTTGTCTTTAATTAGTGATTTTAAGCTAAGGAACTTCCAACACGCAAGCGCTCACAAATTAAGGGAAATTGTGGCTGCATTGGTATTTTCCCGGAGCTGTGTAGCCTGCAAAACGTGGTCATTTCCATTTTCGCCATCGTCTAAGATCATGCTGATGTTGTTTCGAAAAAAAAATTATACAAATCAGTAGTAACTGCATATATTTATTGGAAATGGACTAAAGAGGCATTAGATGGGGTACTATTAGCCGAGAGGACGGTACACGCATTAGACCTTCAAATAGGAAAGACAGCGTGAAATTGATGAACAAGAGTGCCACATGGTGAGCAACTTCTATTATGTAAATTTTCTGAGAATCTAAATTTACAGATTTTCTTAAGTAGTGCTTGCAGGCCTCTTCTCTAGAACTAGTTAAAGATATTAAATCCGGTTCTGATTTGGTTCCGTCTCGAGATTTTATACCACTGCGTTAACACCCCACACAAGTGCATTAGAGGTCCGTTTCAAGAGTCCCGGAACTTCGTACTTTCCCATTTTAGAATCCACTTTAAAGCACAGCTTTAACGCATCGAATTTGTTGAAAACTGGAGCCGATAAAGTTGCTGGTTACAACAGAGGGTTATAACGTCAGGAAAGGTCGCTGAGGTGACAGAAGCGAATTAAAACAGTGATAATGCCCCTATATCACCAGGCTGGGCTTGGTTTTTTTGTTTTGTTTTTTAGCCTTATAATAACTCGAACAACGACGGGAAAATAATATTTGTTCAAATCGTTATCGTTAAATATTGTTTCTCATAGAGAATGAACGAGAAGGTTCGAAAGAAAAACAAGACTTCTTGTCGAACGTTATTATTCGTTTGTAAATAGTGCTTATGTACATCTTGGCTGGGAGGAGGTGTTTTTGCCTACCCGACGCGTTGCCGTCAAATGCGAAAAGCTCTTACCTAAGCCCTTATTTATAAGTCTTAAGACATAAAACAAACCTCAGGGGACTTTTCTTGCGAAAATCGTGCTAGTTGTCCCACTTAAAATGAATTTTAATCAAACAGCGAGGCACTCAGATAAAGCATTTTTTATAATCTCAGCGTCAGTTGCCATGTGTCTCAAACAGCGTTTCATCTACTAATTTACAACCAGCAAGTGAACCAACATACGATAAGCTAGTAGCCGTATCTTCTCATTCATATCTTCCGAGTACATACATAGACAAAAATTACGTGGAGTACCACCTAGATTATCTGCATCATGCGCACTTTGAATGAAAACGGGATCGAAGAGACCAACGCAAATTTACGCATACAAATCGGGTGGCTTTGGATTTAACTTTAACGTAGCGGGTACCATTTGGTTTGGTACTGGTACTGCCGCACTGCGTTTAATAAGATAAGTTCCAGTCTGGCGCGTTGTTGCCGCGTCTCGCCGCATCGGACAACTTGTAAACAAGCCCTGATGCCAGATTTGCCTATCACGGAAACTAAACATGTGGTTCTGCCGGTTGGTACTACTAGCCGAAATGTTTGTTTTATTTTTAGATTCGCCAATGTTATTGTAACAATGTAGACAGATGTGAATTTAATTACAACATGCTAACATGGACTTAACGGCAGTGGCACTGCTTCAATGAAAATATTTAATCGAAGTTAAAATCAATGAAAAGTGACTGTCATTCACTTTTTTTGGGTACTCGACATTTTGAGTGTGATTTATTGCGCAATAACTATTTCAGCCCATGCTTAGAAGTCAATGATGGCGCATGAGGGTCCGATGTTGTCTTCGTTGTTAGATAAGAGCAAAAGTAATTTATAACATATGTAATTCATAACTGAAACGTCGTTAATGCTAAATGGAATTGTTGTTTTTCTCAGATGGTGTATGAGCACTGCGCCTTTCCGCGTTGATGGCACAGCCATAATCGCTTCTGAGCACAGTTCAGTTCGCCTTACTGATCCACTTATAAAATCATTTACATATACCCACATGATATCGCCTGACTTGCTTGGACATGGCACATAAAAATAACTCTTGGAAACTGAAATTAGCATAGTATTGGTGAATAATTGCGGTTTCCTTTTAACTACGGATAGATCTTTAGTTCTGTTTGTTTTTGTTAATTCACAGAAGTGGTGAAGTTGCGGTTTTTCGCATGCTACCCAAGAATTTGCCGGTGTTTGTTGGATGTGTATGCGAACAGACTGCGGAACAATAAAATTTTGCTCTAAACAATGTGACCCCCGTTATCATAATTTTGAGGAAGCAAAATTGTGTATACCGGATGACGTCACTGGCTCGACGCCGGAGGTCATGGAATCGAAGCTTGGATTAATTTTATGGATCACTGGACTAACGAGAAAAAAATGAGGAAACCGGATAAATTTAGTTGTGGGTCTAGATGTAAATGATGTAGCCAACAGAGTTGTTTGGAGTACGCTGTGCAAGTAAATTCGTGTAGGCCAAGACTTACGCGCAGGCGCAATAAGTAATATATCGTTGACTTGTTACCATATAATAAAACTCGGGAATATTCCAAAACTATTGCTGTTGTTTTTTTTATCCTCGTTAATTGGGTACCATGGGTTCAAAATTATAAAAGGGAGTCTTTAGCATACTCTAGCTAGAGAGAGTTCAGTACCGTTGCCGTGTTTAATATATAGGAAGTTCCTGGATCTCAAGCCAATGCGTCCCTCTTGGTACTATAAATACAGGATAATTTTTCAAATTATAGAGAACGTTTCTAGCACTCGGTATATGGACGGTAAATCAGTCGCTTGTCGCAGGCTTTTAAGATCCAGGAACTTTCCAAATTTATATCCTCCATTCGGATTTTCTGTTGTCCCTGGTATGCTTTATCAATGGCCGCATTCAGGGAACTACACACACATAATCCTTTCGCTTCAGCGATGACTTGAAGCAGTGAAACGTTTTGAGTTAGAAAGTCAATATGTGTTTTGAATCTATAATTTTCCCAGGCGTAAATTAACAGCTGTTTGGTAAAATAAATAACGATTTCAAATTATTTTTTCATTCGTAATATCTTCACTTCTATCAGTACGACTCTGATTTTTCGGTACTGCTGTCTATCCATATCTTCCAACACGTGTGAAAATCAAGGGCGTACTTCGTGTTCGACAGTCCCTATAAATTTCACAATTCAACAATAAGTAAACGCCACTTTATCTACAGCGACTGCTATAAAAGTTTATTAGTTGGGGCTGTACCGTCTAATTTATTATTATTTCATAGTTTGAAGGTATGAAACCCTGAGGTACGAAACATACATATCATAATGTAATGAGGCATATGCACCTTCAGGGGGTACGTACCTTATGGGTACGAAACCATTAGTAGTGTGAGTTACGAAGGTAAGTTGTTTCGTTGGGCAATATCGTTCGATATGTGGAGGTCATCTTGCCGTCCGCTCTTGATATCGTTACAAACCTTCTAACTAGCGTGTGTTAAACTCCTTGTTTAATACTTTGGGGATAGAGATTGGGCAAGTAAAGGGATTAACACTGGTGGCACACAATTTTTTTTTTTCACTGTTACACAGCTTACACGCCCTTACTAACCACTACGTTATTTATCGACAGTAACCACTGCAAACGGTTATTAACTGAGGGTGTACTATGTAATTTATTATTACTTTATAGTTTGGAGGTACGAAACCTATAAAACCGTAAGCGCCTATTGGTGGTGGCGAGGTTGCCACATAATTGCACCCTTGAATTTTAAGTCACGTAGCACTGTTGTCGGTGCGTATTAAGTGGATGATTGGTGGGCTGTTTAAAATGTTAAAAGTCATTTACTCCCTACCCCACAAAGCGTTATTCCTATTCTGTGCCTGATGAAAAGTTACGGCAACTTGTAGTTTTCTCGAACGAGCACCATTAGACGTTCCTCCTAAAGCGAGGCATAATCAGGTGCACCATCTGCAATTAAACCGAGTTCCATTTTATTCAAATTAAGAGAGATTTTTCTGTTTTCAGAGTACATAATGGATTCATATATTGAAAACAGGTAGGCTGGCCAGCTCCGACAAACCAGTGACACGACCGGTTTTGTCGCAACAACCACTCGATGACGAAACGCAATAATTAAACAACCATACATATACGCACATTCATTAAGAATATTTTTATGATTATTTACATATGCATTTATATTCTCAATGAAATGTATTTTGCAGAAAACACTTGTACACATAATGGTTTCAAGGATCATTAGGCGATTATTTGAGATTGGCCCATCCTAGAATGGGATCGGGTCACCATAAGAGGTAACAATTTTGGGCTCGAATAAAAATATTGCACATGTAGCAGTTGCTGGAGCAAATAAACGGTTATTTATTATATTATTATGCATAGGTCCCCGTATCAGCAACAGCGAGATCATCTGTTTAAACTAGCGTCAATTTTTCTAGATAAGACCAACATTAACAAACACTTTATTTATGCTTTAAAACATCTATCAAGGAAAAATATAAGACATGTATATATTGGTTTTGGGTCGTTATCAGCTCTGGAGCGATACAAGGGGGTTCTGTTAGGTTTAAGTCCCGAGAGATTGAATGTGTACACTTTGATAACCCTCAGGGTTCTTGCTTTCGATTCGTACGTCAGAACTAATTTCGATTCGGAAAAAAAACAGCTACACCCAGAAGGAAATACGTAAGCTAAGATGAGAGTTATCAAGAAACCAAAACAACCAAATGACGTAAAACCGACGCACAAGTAAACTCAAAGGTGTTTTCTTCGGCTCTCCCTCTTCGCTTCCGCGAACTAAAATCCAAGGCGAACGGGGGCCGGTTTCTTCATCTCGAGTTTTGCCAATCAAGAAGTATCGCTTTGGTCCCCAATCTGCCTGCTATAGGTCTAGATTACTGAAAATATACTCGTTTCAGGCTCGAGAGCGGACCTCGTTCTAGAAGTGATATGTCGTGGCTGTAAAAACGCATCCAAAATCTTTCAGTGAGTCCCAGCGAGAATCGTAAGATTGAGCTCGCTCGAGATTGGGTTGCAGTGGTAGCCCTTCAGAGAAAGAGAGAAAACAGAACCGAGATTTTCCCATATAACACAGCTTGAGACCCTTCTAAGGTCGGTGCTAGACACGATGAATGGTGTTTATTAAGTTGGAATTATCAACATAGAGGAGCGATTAAAACCAGTCAGGTTTAAATGGAACGCATTGTATATTAAACTTATTATTCTGTCCGAGATAAGTTATCAGTGCGTAAAGAGCTTATCTACTTAACGAGGGACAGAGATCAACAGAGAGAAGTGAGGAACCACTTTTCTCGTCGAGAAGTAGAGTCAGTGGCGTCGGAAAGTCTGGCTTTTTACAACTTCACCGTGTTTCGTAATGCATGAAGATGGAGTCATGAAAGCAATTTCTTTCCCGGCCCTTATATAATGCGATTCGCTGGAGCTGCTTATTAATAAAATGCAAATCACGAGTCGAAAAAGAGTTCTAATACAAAATGAGGAAAAAACCTTGATAGTTCTTAACATAAAAAATGTTAGTTAATTGCTCGATACATTATAATTACATACAATCCCACGCGTTGTAGTTCGACTGACGTGATGATATCCAATCACTTCACCATAAAATTTCCCAGGTAGTAGGTTATTATATCCAATTTTTTGTCTAATGGGTCGAAATTCCCATATTTTCTAATAGATAATTACATAATAATATATCGATTCGACGTTCAAAATAACCTGTGGCCAGCAAAACCTGTATATGTATTTAAATTTAAATGAAGATAAAAGTGGTTACAATTTTGTACTTTAAAATCGAGTTTTCTCATCAAAATTCTGACTAAAGTGCTTGCCAGATAGGTTGGAATGACAGTAGAGAAATTACCAGAATTAACTAGTTTTCGAACTTAAAATTTACTACCACCTTCAGCCGCACATGCAAATCTCTTTGAGAATTTTATTCTGCGCACAAGAAACGCAACAAATCATCGTTCCACTTTCGATACGAAGGAGGAAAGTGACATCAAGGCAATGGAAATATCACCGTCAAATTCCATCGGAAAACTAAGTTCGGTAAAGTTGACTCTTTCCCTTTGGAAAATCTGACAACAATGCGCAATCGAACTCCCCTTATACCTTCGGGTTTACTGGCCGACTATGTATCTTTCCTGAAGTTATGGGTTTCTTATTGGGCCAGCGCCGCACCAATGGCAAAGCGACGTCGGGACGCTTATTCCCGCCTGGCGTCGGGGAGAAAATGGCGCGAACTTGCAGTCCGAAGTTTGCATTGCTTGCAAGAAAAAGTTTCACCGATCAGCTCGTAATCGCTGTATGTGCTATGGAAAGCATCGAATCGAGATTGAGATTTGCTAATTTTGGAAAGAGTTTCCGAACAAATTGCAGCTTTCAGGTCAGTTCCTACAAATCGAGATTCGAAAATGTCTTCACGACCGTCGGTTTTTGCCTCCATCTTGAACCACTTTGGGCCATTTGAACGACTTGGAACGTTGGCGAGTGAAGTTATGCCAAAGTAAAAACAGCACTGGAACGACAAACTGGGGAGATATATCATGAAAATGGTAAGTATTTGTTTTTATTTAAGACTCGATGGATGGATAGGGAATAAAAGTGGAGCTAGGGATAATTTTGGGTCAAATTGGGTGTAAAGCTGGAAAATTCAAGTTAGCCACAGAGACCTCTTGCATGGAAGGAAGTAACGATTTTCTCGAGTAATACGGGAAAAATTTCAGAAGTACCCTCTCTGACATATAGATGGCGATTTTTTGTTAAAGATTCGCTTATATTACAGAGACCTAACTATAGAGTTTTTTTATTAGTGTTTTTTGGAGCCGTTTTTAGTGAACGGTTTTAGAGATTTGGTGTACCTGGAACAATTTGGTCATTGATAGGTGATTTAAAGCTTTAATTCGAAAGTCCTAGCGCATTCAACATCAAAGCGGAGTTAGATTCTACTCTGGGGGAATCCGTTGCTCCGTTAGCGACTGTAAAATATTGGGTAGCAGAGTTAAACGCAGCCTTAAGAGCTACCAATACGAATACCGCAGTGGTCGGCCCGATGACACTTCAGATTTGACCATTTTAGAAATTGTGGCAAAAATCCACAAAACTGTACTGGAAGATGGGAATTTTCAAAAGCACTTTACATCGCATTTTGACCGAATAATCGGTTATGAGAAACATATGCCCAGGATGAACAAAAATAGCTCAGTGAGGATATTTCAAGAGAGCGTTTGGCAGAGTTTCGCAACAATAAAGCTGAGTTTTTGCATCGATTCACGATCATGGACAAAACATGGGTTCATTATTTCACACCTGAGAGGCAGGAGCAGTCAAAACAATAGTCTCAAAGGAGCGAACAGGCTCCAAAGGCGATGGCGTCAGTTTTTTGGAATGCACGTGGGATAATTTTCTCCAAAGAAAAAACAGTAAACGAAGAATATTATTTAAAAAAAAATTGTAGTCTTTGAGCGAATAAATTAGGAAAAAGCGACCCCATTTGGCGAAAAAGAAAGTCTTGCTTCATCAAGACAACGCATCAGTCCACAGTTCCGTCATCGTAGTGGCCAAAATCAATCAACTTAGTTTCGAACTTTTTCCTCATCCATCCTATTCGCCAGATTTAGCCCACGTAGGTTATTTTCTATTTTCAAGCTCGAAAAAATGACTCGGCAGAAAGAGATTTGCTAATAATGATGAAGTGAAATCCGACGTTAATGCCCATTTTGAAGCATCCGAAGCTTCTTGCTGCAAGCAGGGTACAGAAGTCACAAAATATTGTTGGGAAAAGTGTGTCAGTCCCAAAGGTGGTTTTGTTTAGAAATAACGTAATATTTTCCAACACTTTTTTTTCCTTAAGTGTGAGGTCGGGTACTTCCGATGCCATCCTGGTACGCTCCCCTTACACATTTGAGGAGAAAAACGATGTGATTACAATTAACATTAGGAGTTTTCCATATTTTTCCAATAGCGACAAGGCAAGTCAACAATTCAGTTCGAAGAGGACTATTACGAAAAAGGAGATGGGAACACAAATTGCAAAGAAACTGCAAGGCTAGATGAGAGGCGATAATTGAATCAATCAGAGCAGGGGATATAAAAGGATGCCTAAGCTTGAGAGATTCTATAGGAAAGAAAGTGAAAGGAAGCAAACGAAGCAAAACACGACGTGAAACCGGAAATAATAAAAAATGTATTTTCTATGAGTTGCACATCGATGCTAAATCTAAATGTAAATCATTTTATGCCATGTGTTAATGACAAAACAAGTGCCTTTGCACTGTTCACGAAGATGATTGAAATGAGACGATCTAAAGCACCAACAAGTGTTTTAATAGAAACGCAGTCACACAGTTACACAAAGAACTTTCGATATACTGTACGTCTACAGGAAAAATGGAAAACACGTTTTGCCATTCTGAAGGCACCGAAGCAACGATATTCGGTTCTTTCTCGCAATTAGCAAATTTACCAATGTTTATAGCATTGAAAAAGCACTCATCTCAAGAGAATCGAACTGCACCGGCCAGGTGGCAACTTCGGTGGTTCGCGTCGAAAATTTCGGAAAATCCAAACAAATCAGGCTGGATCGTCCGAGGAAAACGACGGCACCTAACTTGCAGGTGAAAGTTAAGAGCTAACGTCGCTAACGATGAGTTTACAAGTTGACTTATTTCATTTCAGCCTTGTACTTTTTTACTTTCCAACATCATCTGCCATTTGAATTTCTTGTGGGAAAATTACGAACCGCTCGTCAAAAGGAGATCACATGCAATAATGCAACAGTAGAAAGACCGTTCCCCGATTTTTGCTACTTTATTCCATTGAACTTTTCAACGGAGGAAGAATAACAGAAGCTGGAGAAATCAATTTAGTAAAGTAGCTGTTGCAATTAAACCGCGCATCAGTTGGTTAAAAGTAATTTAACTGCATTTCACTCTAGTTAGGGCGGAATTGCTACATTCCGATAGTTTATTATAAAGCAAAAAAGGAAAAGTGTAACAACGTTTAAGTGCTCAAAAAATAACCACATATGTATCCGTGAAATAACGGTGCCAATTTAGCGCTAAACTATTTTTGATAACGCTTACGGTTTATGCACTTGGGTACTATAATTGCATACGAACATGTAATTAAACTAATGCACCTGCTGAAGATAACAGCAAGTCAACGTACCGCTCTAGGTGGTTAGTACGCTTCATGTCCAATTCTTTCAATTTACCCAAGAGCTGCAGCCATTGGATTTTTCCTCTCATAATGTCACATAGATTAGGTGGCAATAAAGTGATCTTAGAGCAGGCAATAAACGTAAGCTTTGCTAGGGTTCAAAGATCTGATAACCTCTTATCTTGTTTTTAGGAATATATTTTTAGTATGAAATATTGCTTATCTATCAAATGGGATCAAGTGTTTGTTTTTCTCCGACTATAGTCAAACATTTCACGGTAGATTTTTTTCCCTAAGTTTCCCGTGCGGCAATTTATTTATTGCCTCACACCACTTAACACGAAATTTTGGATTTATTTCATTCGCCTGGAAGTCACTCCAGAGAAATGACTGTACGTAACTGCCAGCAGCGAAAATACCTCTACAAGCTTATTGTCATCAGCTTGTACGACTCGAAGTAACCTTCGACTATTCAGAAACAACAATGAATACATTAATTGAACAATAACTGATATGCAAACAAGCGTTTTATTTATAGGAATTTTGCTGGACATTCAATACATCGGTAAAGGTAGGAATAGGCAGGGAGCTTTGGGTTTTTTTTCTAAGGAGTGGCTAGCTAATTGATTGATATGTCAGGTATTGCACGGTAATCCATCTGCTGACTTAGACAAACTCACGAATTCATGAATTACTGCGGGGTTCGGATTCGTAGATCGTGATGGACCCATTCCATTGGTGAATTTTATTATGCAGGGTGTTTCTAAATGTCGTGTACACACTAAAGGGGGGTGCGGGTGATTTCACGACTGGAAGTTCGCATGAGCATAGGTCCGCAAACACCTCGTTAACTATCTAGGAAATCGGGTATCGGAATTATTCATTCAAAATACGCATCATTAATATTAGAATTTCATTTCACACTCTAAGAAACACTCCGAAGGCGTTTAGAAGAGTATGCGCATCATTGAGAAGAAGGGCGGACGCGCCTGTGATGGTTAGAGGTCACTTTTAACTGTTGCTGTAACCTACGTTCCGCGTTAACGGTAACGTTATTAACATTTGGGTTATTATTTAGGGCCGTTTCCACGTGAATCTTAAACAGGCGGTTCCGAGCGGACTCTCAAAATTCTTAAAAATGCAGGGTTGTATACAGGGTGTTTCATGAACGTACTGACAACCTTTCACGGGACTTAGAGCTCATAAACGCAAATATGTAGATCGAATAAAGTTAGGTCCGAATACGCTTCGCGTGCAAGATACGGGGTGTTTAAATTATTATTTTTTGAAATATTTTTCAAAAAAGGTTCGGGATAAGGACACGAAATTAGGAATGTGCTGCAGCGGGGTAAATGTGTACGTTCTGGAGTAGGCAGAATGTTTTCACCCAGATCAGCGGCGTCCGTGGGGCCATTCGTTGGGACGTTGTTAATGAAAAAATGGTACGCCACTGACTTTTTTTGGTAGGAACATATATTTACTATTATTCCATCGGTTCTTCATAGAAAAAGGCCTTTTACCGTTTTGTTGCTCGAGTGGCCGTTTTCAGGACAAAAGAAGACTCTTATTTCCGCACCCACCAAAAAACCGGTACGGGTTTCCAAGTGCGATTTTTTTATAATGCTTTGGGAGAAGTTAATTAAATTTTCTTTTGGTAGAGATAGAAAACGTGAAGACAAACATTTTTTTGTCCAATCAAATGTGTCCGCAAATTAACGATTTTGACTAGAAGAGATAAAAGACTTGTATGACAGCAAAACATACTATAATCTGGTATTTTATGTAAGTGCGCACCCAAATCTATATAAAATAAATAGAAAACAGATTGCAAATATTTTGTGACAAATTTTAAAAATTTCGGCCATTTTTCTCGATACACACTCACCCCGAAGCATTTTCGAAATATGTAAAAACAATTTAAAAAATTAGATATTAAATGCCCTGTTCAAGGGGAGGAAAAGGGGGCACGATCCCTGAAAAGATAACACCCCGTAGATTATCAAAACCATTTGACGTGTCCAACACTTTAATTCCTACAGCGTAAGGTATACTTCAAATTTTAGCTAAATATCTCAAAAACTGAAGGAACTATAAAAGAAAACTAAAACTTTTCTGATATTTGAACATCCTGTGAATAGGTCACGAGGCCTTTGCGGACCTACATTTAAAGGAACTTTTAGTTATGAAACAAGCTAAAAAATTACTCCCTTTCCTATTTTTATGATATTTAGGAACACCCTGTATATGTATAGATGCAACGTATTCTCTTTTCGCTTGCGGTGCTTAAACCTCAAACGACGCCTCCTGTATAAAACATATTCAAACTCAGTATATCAAACATTCTAAACTGCTGTATGGGATTTCATAAGCGCCAAATAATTAATGCGCTGTCAACTTTAACTACAAGCTAATTACCATAGAAATATTGGAACAGAGCTGGAGTATTGGTTAGATTTTTTATTTTTGTGGCATTTAGCCCGATGGTCAACTTAACTCCATATTAATAATTTGGACCTAAATAGTATCATATGTTCGTAACCTATTAAGTAATTAAGTATATTTTCGAAACGAGGAATGTCCTGTGTAGATATCGCAAGTTTTTTCGATTCTTTTATCTTGATTTTTGAAGTGTGTTTGAACTTGTGTTACAGTGATAAAATATTTAAAAAATTAGGATTATCTATCTGAATCTCAGGCTGAATTAAATCATTCAATTAAGGATACAAATTAATTCGATAAAAGAACTTTCGTATATCACAATTTATACTAAACTTGAACCAACGTATACTATGGCCTCGTACGTTCGCTAGCATATGGTAACTTCGGGACATTTGGTCCTCGAAAAGTCGACGTGGGATTATGAAAGATTAAGACGCACATTGTTGGACCATTAGGAGGTCTTGACGAATTGGAACAATGAAATAGTGAAATCCAGGACGTCCATATTTTCCAGTATATTTTTTTTTTAACGTGTGTAAAATTGCATCGATAATGCAGGGAAGGATTCATATTAAAGCGCCCGCTTTTGCGTTTCTAATTTTTTGGAAAAAAACTGAAAATAATAAAAAGGCTGAAAAAAAATTATAGTCTTCGCACAGTACTCTGTCAAAGGCGAAACGGACGAGACAAGGTGGGCGAGTACTACAGTGAGGCATTGAGTAAACCAGAAAGGCGCTACTGCGTTACTAGAAACGCGCTATTAGTGATTGTCAAGCCAGTCGAGCATTACCATTTCTATTTGTAAGGAAAAAATTTTTTGATTCGAACCGATCACGGTACCATGCAGCATAGAGAGGCAACTAGCCAGATGGACAAAGCGTCTATTGTAATCCGTTTTTTAAATGGAAAGCCTCCCAGGAAGATGCCATGGAAATGCAGATGCCTATTCTAAGACACTGTAAATCTTTCTGACGATAATTGAAGGTAAGAGGTCTGAATGGTGGGTCGTCTTCGATGACAGTCTCAACCTAATTGCATTGCGGGGTCAGTGAAGCTCTCTTAAAAAAAAAATATGAATTACTGAATAGTTCACGGAAGACTTCGGATGACTCTAATCAGACAGTTGATTATTCCTTATAGAAAGAAATCAGAGGTACAGAAGGAAATGCACAATTAAAGAAGTGGAGGTTACTCCGGAGCTAATAAGACTCAGATCAAAACCAAGTGACAGTCTACTGGGTGAACTATCATGAGAATGCCGAGGCTTGGCGTGGCACATGCGAAACCTGTTATGTAACAAGGGCGTCACGAGGAAGGTCATGTGGTCAAATGGTGCGGTACACTGTAGGCGCCCTATTGGACAGACTGGCAGTAGATGTCGTCAAACCATTTGCATAGACTGAGATAGACAAAAAGTACATTTTAGTTACCATAGATTGTTTTACAAAAAGACCTGAAGCGTACACCCTCCCGAACCAAGAGGCAATCACTGTGGCAGTGTTATCAGTAAACGAATTCTTCAGCAGATTTTGCATCTCTCTCGAACTTTATTCGGACCAATGCCGTAACTTTGAGTAGGCAGTTTTCTAGCTGGTCATGGCGCTTCTCGGAATTCGCAAGACAAGAATAATTCTCTCGCCTCCACAGCCGAAAGGTGTGGCAGAGAGACTAAATCGGAACATGGAAAATATCTACCAAAAATGGTGGCAATTCATCATGGCAGTTGAGGCCAACATTTAGCTTTTTCTTATTCGTGCATTTCAAGGTTCCAACCACGAAGCTACTTGTCACATTCCAAAAGAAGCGTTTGTAAGGAAAATGCGTTTTGCATCAGATACTTTCTATGGAAAACCGGAAAAAGACCTGCTCCGTTGGGAAGGCTTCATGGATGTGTTAAAAAATAAGCCGAATGTTGTCCGAAAGCACGTCAAGATCAAATTTAGGATCGCCTGTGGTCGAACTACAGCTTTCAGGAAAGTACGTTCGTTTGTCTGTATGATCCGTAGAGGAAGGTGGGGAATAAGAAGAGGAAATTGGAAAAGGTGTTGATGCGTTCGGAAAGAAGATTAATGATGTGGTCTACAGGACTCGGCAGACACCCCAGAGTAAACATAAAAGTCTTTCTTCTGGAACGGTCTACGAGATATCACATATGTATGTCTGTTCAAGTCGAACGGCCTTAAGGAGAGGACAATGTTAAGGCTAGCAATCGGCCGCTGCAGGTTAAAGACAGAGGCAAAGAAATTTATCCTGTTCAATTTATTGTTTATTTTTATGCATGTATGTTAATTTGAGTTCATTTTTGTATGCTTGTACGAAAATGATTGATCTTCCAGTCATAGGATATGTAGCTATGTTTATACAGTATGTACAAGATGATCGTTATTAAGAGTGAGAGTTCAGAGAACCTGAGATTAGCACTGTTGCAAGAACGAGCCAGTTGTAACAAGTGATATTAATGTGAGTAGTAGTAAATTAGTGATTTCTTAGTGGATAAGTTTTATTACCGTTCATTTGTTAAGTTAATAAACAGTTTGCGTGAAAATAAATATAACGGAATCATCAGAATTCTGAAAATCGCAATAATATATAAATTTAGTCTTTTGATACTTGCAGCACCTCTTAGATGAAGGAGATCAGCCATCGAGAAAATAACATACAGCGTGTCGAAAATTAGTAGGCCAATCGGCTAATCGCAGATTGTTTGGGCTGAACATTGGGCTCTCCTTATGCGACTTTTTTCTTCGGCCCTTTACCCTCGTTATACAGAGGATTGGAGTTATAAAAATAAATGAATTTCGTTAATAGCTTCAGTGTTTTGTGACGTGTATTTTAAAGAAATTTCGCAGTGTTGCAGAGTTCGATGAGGTGCCTTTTTTTTTTCATAATTTGGGCGAGAAAAATTGCCACGAACGCCCCCCTCACCCCTCCTATTTACGCACGCCAATGGTGAACGCGTTTCATTTTCCAAAGGAAATATTCCCTTACCTCAATTTTTCTGCTATTATAAAATTTTAATTTGCCTCCTGCTCTTCGCAAAAGAGGTAGTGACCTGAGAGGATGTAATATTTGTATATAATAGATAACATTTTTTAGATATTAATCACGCATATACCATCGCTTTATGCTAATGGTAAAAATTTATCAACTCTCCATTAGTCTACGGGGAATTTCAATTTAATGTTAAAATGTTTGCACTGCAGGTTCTCACGTAGGAACAAATATTTAATTTTAATGTTAGTTCAGGCAGAAATTTAATCTCCGTCAAAACAGCCGTACATGGTGGAAGTGCTTATTGTGAATGCAGAAAATTAACACTTCCACAATACGAAATGAAAATAACGTGATTTCGGCTTATTATTCATTTTTTCCCTCAAGGTCAGACTAGGTTATTTTTGTTATTACTCTTATTATGTGCCTGTGTGACTTAAAAATTTGCATACAGTATAAAATATTTGTTTATTTACCGCGTTTTACTCAGTTTCGTTGCGTTTCAGGTACAAGGTATAATATGGGGTGTGCGGGCGAACCCCGAACATAGGAGTTCACATGGAAAATCGATTTTCATCTTTTCACGTCTGCACCGACAGTCCAATTGGAAAACTTTTACGTGGATGTAGTTCAAAACGCCTCCAGATAGAAAAAATAACGTCCCGCATAACCGCGCGAGTGCCGTTTCGGCTCAAACTACCTCCGAAACATCAAAAATTTGAACGGACCGCGTAACCGTCCGAGGCCACGATTGGTCAGAGTTAGCGCCAGCATCAAGCAAACAGAAAGCCTTGAGTCTGACCAATCGTGGCCTCCAACGGTTACGCGGGACGTTCAAATTTTTGACGTTTCGGAGATAGTTTGAGCCGAAACGATTCTAATTAGATAATTTTTAAAACTGCGGAATTATGGCCGCTCTGGAGGAGTACGACCTCCACGCAAAAATTCTTCAATTGAATAATCCGCGCAGGAGCAAAAGAATAAAAACTCATTTGCCGTGTTAATCTGCCATGTCCAGCGCTCCCCTGGACACCCGATATAGCCGAATGTTATCAAAAGGCCTCGTAAATATGAAATTCACGTAGACGTACTCGGAACACTAAGAAATAAAATATTATTATTCAGATAAGGATATCTGTACACACAGCGCTAACAAAAGGGAATTGCTGTTTTGCAGCCAAACGGATGCAGAAACTGAAACCAAAACCCAGATAAACAAATTTTAAAAAGTTATGCCGCCTTTGAAACTGAACTTTGTAATTTCCAAGAGTTGGCACAGCAAAATTGTTTGATTGCAGCTCAGCTATTTGTACCGTATTTTTCAAACTTTGTATTAACAGTACCCTCGATCAAATTCTGACCTATTGTAGTATCAAATGACGTAGCTTTCATGCTTCAAAGAGAAGCATTTAAAACTCATAGAAGGAACGAACCGAACTGTGATGATGATGAAAGATTCGAAGCGTGACTAGTTTTTTCCCGATGGTACGCCTCTGCACGCACATTTATAAAACCTGATAAAGTGGTACCGGTTACGGGATAAGATTACTTCGTTGCTCGCCATTTTAAACGCGGCAACGTTGCTGAAAAGTGATAGTTTTCTGCTTCGAACTTTAGACGCACGTGGGATGACCACAGAGCCAGCCGTATCGGCTTATGGCTTTTTGAATTTTCAATACCGTTTCACTAAGGACTTCTTTGAATCCTGATGTTTACTGCCTTCCTTGAGAAGGTGCGATTGGAAGGGCTTTGAAACGATTTGACACACCAAACAAGTTTCGACAATTTTTTGAGAATTCGCCCGCGCTACGTAGACACTGGAAGGACCAAGGAGGATCGTTGAGGAGTGTGTGGCGTTTGATTACACCGAAAGAAATTCGAAAGAAGCAATCGAGAGTAAAGTTCGGTTTTCTCGTGCGGTCACAGCCCGGGAGCAAATGACCGCCAGAAGAGACTGAAACTTTACTTCAGGTGTGGGGTCAAGCAATTAATCTAATCGGTTGTCAAGAGGTTTAAAGTAATTTTTTGTCGTTCGTTTAAAGTTTAGAATGTTAAAAATGCGTAAATTAGAAAATGGATGAGGAGGGGCTTAATGCATATGGCTCGATGTAAATTTGGCCGAGGCGATCACGTTATCGATTATTGGGTTTTTGTTATTTCATTTTGATGTGTTTACGAAAGATTATTTTACAATTCATATGGACAGGTTTAGTGTATTTCTCAGATTAAGAATTTTCTTGATTGATTAGGTATAAAGTTTGACTTGGGTTAGATGAATGGAATATTTATACTCCGTGAGAAGCTACTCGAGTTTGGAAATTTCACGAAGTAGGTACAATGAATATCGAGATTATTCCATATCCATTGTACATTCATTGTACATTCATAGCGCCATATTCATTGTACATATTACTACGTTCGTTTATTAAAATAAATATAATAACGAGGAAGTAAAGTAAATGAAATTACAACATGAAAATTTGCAAGCAAACCTGCTTTCCCGTTATTTTATTGATTGCTATTTTATTGCAAATAAATAGAGAATAAAATTGAGTACAGCCACCAAATAAAGCGGATAATTGATGGAACGAAGTAAAATGGGAGATTTCGTTTTTAAATGTTACTCAGAGGCAACAAATCAAATGAATGGAGGAAAAAGTTGTTTATTTTTGGAGGAGCTGTAAAATCTCCCGCGTACTTAGTTAACGTTTTGGAGACAAACGTGCTATTGCTTTAGAACACAGGGAAATGAGAGAGAAAGCTAACGAATCAACAGTGAACTAAAATGTATGGGAGATGAATGCCTCAACTGTGTGAAACGCTCTGAAATTTCCTTCCTCAGCCCCTGGGAGTGACAATTTTTTTTTCATAAAGTTAAAAGGGAAAATTGATAAATTTCCTAATTTTTTTACCCGAATTTCACTCTCTCCGTTTATGAACAGTTTCGGTTATTTACAGCGCAGAATCGTCGTTTTCGCTCGACTCTTTGACCATGAAACTTCTCGACTTGACGTGACGTTCCATACACAAAGCTCCATTCGAGCCCAAATTGACTTCAACGCCTCAAGCTCAAGTCCAGCTACAGTCGCCCCATGATGTCCGAATAAAGGAAATGTCTTTTTTTCTCGCTTCCACGTGATCACGCCCCCCCCTTGAAAACGAAACGTCCTTATTTATAATCTGAATTCTCAAATCGGATAAGGTAACATTACCACGATCTGGAATTATCTGAGTCACATTACTTAGAACGAAGTCGATTTTGGACTAATACGTTCTGCATTTTAACTTTTGGATCAGATCTAATGCGTGAATTCCCGCTCGCGCTAGGGACTCCGATCATTCCAATATTTCTCCTTAGTCACACTTTTAGACTTTTAATGAGATAAAACAACAACAGGTTCCAAAAATACATAACCGACTGCATGCCCGACTTACGTGCATATTTTTAGACAATTTTTATGTTAGTAGAAACAAAGAACAAGGTAACCGCCCTGGGGGCCTGGGGTAGGGTTGCGAGGCAATTAAATCTTTTAAAAAGGCATGTCAGAGAAACGTCACAAACGTTCCAATTTTAAGTTCCTACATAATATTATTTGAAGTGTCTTGAATCCTCTGGAGGTCTGATGCGGTTTGCTGCACCATTGGAACTTGTTGAGTTAATAATTATCTTATCACACATGCTGTGAGCGCTACAAACAATGATTAATCGCAGCATACACAGGGGACCAAAAGTTCCGCACAAATTCGTTAAAAATTTTTAAGAAAGTTTTTTGTACGGAAACGTCGGAACACTTCCAAGTATGGTTTTCGTTGTGCATTTTTCGACGTAACAAACTTGTACACGGGGCTGCTCATGCAGTAGATAAACGTGCTTTTCTCATTTTTTTTCTCATGGAAGCCCCAGTGCGTTATTACATGTTTGACTGCTTTAAGAAATCCTGAACGTATTTGATGTAACGTACGCCTATCCAAATTCAACAGTCACCGAAATATTTGTTTGCGATTAGAGCGGCCTGCCAGACCGCCTGACCTCATCCCTGCAGACTTTTTTTTTACGACGACGCGTTTAAACGTTTTCGTGAAAAATACATATGTCCTTCAATTTTTAACGAATTTACGCGGGGCCTTTGATCCTTTATGTATAACCGTCAATTACACATCTACGAATTGAAGCGAATAATGATTTAACTTTGCCGAGAATGAAACAAAATTCGAGAAAATTAGTGCTGAGTGCCAGCACTACTGGCCCACATCTAGTGAAAAATTAAATCTACTAAGCATGACCAAGTACATTAAACTCTCGTTATTGTTTACTATAAAGTGTTTTCTTGTTACAGTCAAGGCTGCAGACAACAACACAATATGATCTATTTGTATCTCGAATAGGCAACTCTTGCAAAATCCCCAGCACCTGAAGAGCTTGAAAGTGCAAATTTCACTTTGTTTCTTACAAATTTACTATGAGCTTTGCTGAATTGATCTTGGCGAAGCTATGAATTTTTTTTTTTTTAATCATGAGCTCTTCGAGATTTACGCTGAACGGAGGAATTCATCGTAATGCACGTCTAATCTATCTGCCCATGGAAAAAACACTTCCTTAATATTAGGAAAATCCCAGGATTCAACGATAGCTGCCTAATCCATTAAAACTTATGCATTTTCATGCATTTTCTCTTGCCTTGGCGGCAGTGTGCAATTGTCGTAAAACGTGAACAGGAAACCTATGGCCACGTGATCACGAATTAGTTATGGTTGCTCGTATGTCATGGAATTTTTTCCATCTTTCAAGCTGCTTATCTAAAATTGATTGTTGTGCTCCTACCTGATTTAATGTTGATGCTAATCTATCATTTATAACAATTATCTGTAATAGTACTGATGGGTTTTAATTGGTGGCTCCAAGGAGTCGCATTGTGGTTAATGGTTCTATTGTGTTCACTTGGTTTTAGGTAAAGATGGTATTGGGGATTACGAATTTTTTCATTCGAACCAAGTGCTCTTATATTCTTATTTTGAGAAGGTTCCCGAAACGTTATTTCTCGACTCCCGAAATCGAAGTCGGAATTGCACTATGTGAAGGAAGGGAGCTGCCAGATGGACGAAACTGCTATCGTTATTCAAAATATCAATGATAATTTCTCGGAGACATATCGAAGGGTCAGGCACTACGGAATATCGAGTGCTTTCCTCCTGCTTTCCCCTTCTAGTAGCGATCAGCTTTATACAGGGTTCGCCTCTGGGAGTCGACGCAGTCCATATATGGACAAATGGAAGTTTAATGTATTTTTGTTTCATAAAAAGCGCCTGACATTTTAAAAATATTTTCAACCCGATGCGATTTCCAGTTAAACCGGAAACTGATCCTCATTTCGTACTTTTTTAACAGATCATCACGGTTTTTTTGATAAAAGTAGAATTTTTTTATCGAAAATGAACGTAATTTTCATAACAGAACACGGTACCGACTCTCGACTGCTTTTTATTTATTTTGATTTTTACCGTTTTTTCGACACTCGCAGAGCTTTACTAAAACTCAATTATCTACGAGACTATTTGACGTAAATTGGCGAAATTAATTTTAAATTACGGGAAAATTAACGGTTTTTTATAATCAACGGAAGAATGAGGAAAAATTTTCGAAAAAAATAATTACAAACTAGAATTTTTAAATTAAAAGAAGATTTTGTTCTCAAATAGCGTTCTGCAATTATTTTTGCATCCTTAGATTGGTGCATAAAAGTGAACAAATACAATACACATAATAAGCATCATAAATTAATACTTTGTGAGTAAATCGAAAAACTATAGATTGTTTCATAGTGCGTAGGTAATAGTTACATCGGCGTAACTTTACACGATCAAGTTGCGTAATATTTATTTTGATTATTTTGCTTTTTTTTTCACTGTTTTTTCCGCAAAAAAAAAAATTAAAACTTCGAAAATGCATTTTTCACATACGGTTTTAGTCAGCTCCCAAAGGTGATCCCTGTATAATCCAGCATATTCTGCCTTTGGCTCGCAGCTAGGATCATCCTCCACTTCAATGCAGCATTTAAGGCTACTTAATTTTTCTCAGTTGTTTTAATTTCTAGTTATTTTCAGTTCTTTTCGGTCATCTGCATTTCTCTTCGTAACAATTTGTGTTCCTGTGAAGAAGCGTCGTCATTAGAACTTCTGGGTTTAAAATGATTGAAACTGTTATTAACCATGGTTTGTTTCAGCGTTGCTCCATTATTTAAATACATAGACGCCATTTTATCAGGTCTCTTTAAAGTCAATGGTTGGTCTCATAATTACCAACCAGTTTTCTCGTTCATCTCAGTGAGTGCCATTTTCGTCTCTGCATAAATTTTCCCTAATGTTTGTTTGTATATTAATAATAATTCTATGTTTCCGTCCTATACCTGTTTAACAGCTCAGCAACCTTAAGGACTTCTTGTCAAAACATTCGCGAGCTGCCGATTCGTCTAAGAGTGCATTTATCAAACATTTTTCTTTCAATCAATAAGTGATTCACGTAAATGCATTTCTCTGCTTTGGATTAGAGAACTTCTGATAGAACAACTTTGTATCTGAAACGTGTCCAATTTCATACTGAACTTGTCCATCATGAAACCCATTTAAGATCTTGAAACGTCCTTTAAAAGCTTTTCTGCTATAAATTATTCAAAAATGTTGGAACAATCTCTTTCGTACCAATAATGAAGATATAGATGATGTTCCCTTAAGCGTAATTAGGGAACAATTGCGATCCAATGCTGATGTTCTTGTCAGTGCGTCACTGAACGTTCTTGATTTATCGAAAATAGTGAATCCCAAGATGGTTTGCACTTCAGCTGATATTCATTTATGGAACGAAGATGAGCAGACGGTTGATTTTAATGAGGAGGAAGATGTGGACAATGAGGACGTCCCCATTTAAGTTAGAAGTGTAGTGACTGATGTGGAAGCGAGACAAGTTTTAACAAAGCTTTAGACTGAGCTGCCAGAAAAGGAGCATTAAACACGGATATTTTTCTTCTAATTAAAAAAACACTTACCAGTGTTAGAATATCTGTTTATTTTTTATACAGGGCGTTTACTAAATGATCGCTTTAATTTCGAGAGGTGGTTCCTTGTCGTACTTCATGAAAAAAAAATCTTCCTCCATTTTCGCGATACGGGGTATCAAAAATGTTTTTTAATAAATATTTTTGGACGTAAGAACAATATCTCGATGATATTCAGTATCGGGGGCAGGAAATTCAAATGCGATATCGGTTTTGCCGCAAAATGCAGGGGGCGTCACCTGCAGTAATGTTCTTGTGCTAAATTTGCCCTAACTCTTGAGGCCCTTGCATTCGGACTTCTAATAGATCACGTTTTGTTCCTCCGTCAATTCTAAACGAAAAAGCGTACTCGGACGAAAACTCTCAGAGTAATAGTTTTCGAGATATCGACGATTAAAAATTTCTGCGCACACCACTTCATCGAAACATTAATTTTTTAATAAACATTTAATAACAGCCCCCCACGTATTGCGGTAAAATCGATATCATAATTGAGTTTATCGTCTCGGGAAACCCCCGAATACCGAATTTCACCGAGACATTGCCCATGTGTCCGAAAATATCTATGACAAACCGGGAAGAAAATGAGACTTTGACACGCTGTATCACGAAAAGGAAGTAAGATAGGACATGTGTTTATCAATTTTTTTTTTCATAAAATATGACAGGGAACTATCCCTTGAAATCAATGCCAACATTTAATGTACACTCTGTATATATGCATTAAACGTTCCTTTAATAAATCGTTTATTATTTAAATCACCCTCGCTAACGTAAACGTTTCGATAATGCGAGTCACACTTGGTTTGAATCAGTTCACATCACCGAGCGCCTGCTATATCTGATAGGAAATTTCGGATGCAGGAAGTTCCTGCGATGATTCCGAACTAACATTCCAAGGTTTTCTTGAAGAAGTATCAAAGCGTTTGAATTTGCCCAAGAGAACTCTAAATCGTAAAGCTTTCCGGACGCGAGTTCGGTGAGGTTGAGTTCTGGTCGGAGACAATGTGATGAGCTTACCAGCAGGTCAGTTCGTTTGCCTCTCCGTGGCAGTTCACTCGATTTGCAATTCACTGAATGTCAATTTTTTCAATTCACACTATTTGAACTTCGACTTATGTGCCATTCTTCAGGCTTCATCGCAGAGGACTTCTTAGAAAATTATGAGTATGCACTTGGCGTGCCCTAAGGGGACATTTTGTCACACGTTAAAAGACATTTTAATGGCAATGGCAGAGGAAGTAGTTACATTCAGAAATAAACAGCGGAAGTGGATGCGATATGGGTGCAAGTCATTACTAGACAATTCTCCTTTCCTGGGGTGATGGTGAGTCAATGAAGACTGCATTGTCTTCTTGATATCTGCTTAACATGACTGTGTAATTGAATAATTTGCGAGTGGTTATATCAGGATAGTTTGTCGTAAACTCGTGCAGGAATCAGGTAAACATTGTTTGCATTTTAATCGGTTCCAGGTATAGAAACGACTTTTCCTATTCTTTAAGGCCTCCGCAAGACATTATGTGAATGTCTTTTCTAAGCAAACAAGGCACAAAGCAAGCGTGGAGCGTGTGTGCATGACCAATACCATGTGTGCGTGTAATATTCGAGTTCCTCATAATCGTCGAATGGTTACTGCATCTGAACATTAGCACTTTGCAGGGCCGGTTCACCCTCATCCACTCAAAACAGTTTCAAAATCTGTCGATCGTCCTTCGTGAGATTCGACCAAAATCACCATTTCACGAGTGAACACTCCTGGGTTTGGTACAGAAACCGATCAACTCCGGCGATTGGTTTTACGATGGTAGGCAGTCCGTCTCTGCTAAAACAATGTGTAAATTGAACAAACCAGTTCCATAATAATGGGTTTACGTTTGGGACTTGCAAAATACAAAGCTAATTTGAATTCACGTTCAATATTTGAGTTGCTGTTTAAACTGCGACCCAAAATACTTCTTACTTCACGGTATTCCAATTAAGTTCTTAACGCAATTCGGAGTAATGTAACTCACTTACACCTGACTTGAATTAGGAGACGAGTTATTTCTGAATGAAATCGAATGTTCATGGAAAATGAGCGGCTGGTCATTGCTTGTTGTCAGTAAACTCTAACTGTTTCCGAGATTTCGAAACGGTCTCTGAAGTAAAAGAAAACCGCGTTGTCGAGGCTTTGAGAGCGCAATCGACGTTATCACCATTTTACCCCACGCTTCGCAATTTAGTTATGAGCTTCACTACCCCCCGGCTACGTGGTTATTTTTCCCCTGTTGTGTTAGCTGAAATGGCGTTCGGAAATGTCGACTGTGGATGCTCTATTTCGATCCACTGTTTTACAACGTTTAGAGCTGGTATCTTGGTAATTCGTGGGACAGTTACTTCAAGGAGGATCCCAAATTCCTTGTCTCTCCTCGGCCCCATTAGAGTGCGCAGGCTGCAGTATGTTTTTGCTCAATGCACATACGCGTTCTGCAATATACTATAATGCTCGGGTTACAATACCCATGTATTTTTTCTAGTTTTTGAGATTTGAGGTCGCTGCGAGATCTATTTTCGATTTGAAGTTGCCTCTAAAAAAATCTAACTACACTTCTAAGGCTTCAGTGGGGACGTTCAGTGCGGCTGATGAGGATAACAAACGCGTTCGAATGAAATAAAAAATATTGAAAATGCCTGGAAAATAAGGGAGTCACGAACCGTCTATTGTTATATGTATACAGGGTGTTTTCCAAGAGCCGTCCGTAACTTTTTATGGTGTTCGAAGAAATAACATTTCTATAAACATGTGGCCGGAAACGATTAAATACCGAGATCCTCAGTGTTGAAAATGAAAAATACGTATTTGATATCAATTTTGAACAGTCAATGCCAAGTTCTCGAAATGTTGCAGTTATTATACGCTGATAAATAGCCGCATTTTTACTATAAAGTCTATTTGATCTGCCGCCAGTGGCGTAGCGGGGCGTAAGCCAGTCGACGTTTTCGTCATGAAGTGCCGAACGAAAATGGATTTTTTAACATTTTTATTATTTTCGGCCTCTCCTACTATTTTAATGCAAAAAAGGTCTTTTCATTTTTCTTTCCTAATGCTGCTCTTAGAAACTGCGACTACACGCAACAATAATAGAAATACTCAGTTTCGGCACAAAGTCAAAGCAGATGTTGAGAATGGCCACATACCGATAACGGTGACTGGTAATTCCTTTGTAATTTTCTTTATTATATATATGAAACTTATTTCAAATAATAAGACACATAGTTTCTATTTTCAATACTCTCCATCTCGCAACTGCAGCGTTTCCGGCGACATACAGCCTGTCCGGTTTTCGTTGGACAGCGGCTGTATCTCGGTAAGTAAAAATGAAGAAAACCGCTTTTACCTGAAAGAATGCCCTCTAGCGATTTTGTTCTGGACTAAGGATTTTTGGTCAATGTGGATTTTAAATCGGCTTATAATTCCCTCACAATGAAGCTCAGAATCACTGAGATCGGATAATTAGAAACAGAGATATGATAGTTTGAACTTAAAAGGATTCACCGGCTTCCCCCACTTTTATTATGTGAGTTATGAAATTATGTGTCGAACAAAAAGGTCTCATAATGATGTAATCTTATTGATAGTAAAGTAAAATGTGCTACTTGACTAGTGACTTAGTATAGATTTGTCGATTTTAAGGAACTACCGTCCCTATTACGCCCCCTTACGGCGATTTCACGAAGCTGAAAATATTACCCAGAGATTTCTTATAGTCACATTAGTAATAAATTCTTTTGTCCGAAGTTGCTACTTGCTCTACTTACCGAGATACAGCCGCTGTCCAACGAAAACCGGACAGGCTGTATGTATAGGAATCTTTTTTTTTTCTAAATTCCATAAGAAATTGTGTCCTGAAGTGACGGAGCGCACTTACCAAACACCCTGCGTACATGTGAGGATCTTAGTTCAGTAATTCAGGTTAGCCCTAAGCTAAGCTGAAGGATTAGATTTATCAACTCCGACCAATGAAATCTATCGCTGACATGTCTTGTGCGGTTTAATCGGTGGTCGACCTTTTTGGTAAAATTATCAAAGTCTTCAATATTCGACCCTAATTAACGGCTGAAGATATGATATCGTCTTTCAAACTTCTCGAAGCTTGTTGAACTTAATATACAGGGTTGCTCATATTTTACTATGCACTTTAAAGTCAAATAAAAACTTTTTAATTAAAGCAAAAAAAACTTTTATTGGGCTAATGTATAGTTAAATCTATGGGATTTAGTATTAATTTAGATACCTATTGGCAATTTTGAATTTTAGGCCCAAAATTTCACTTCACCCGGTGAAGTAATACTCTCCACCTATTCTTGCAGTTTCATGGCGAGTCCGCCCTCTCAGCACCACAAATGCAGCTACACAACACTACACGACTTTTGGATTGTTTTCACACCAATGACGAACCAGCGGGTATGAAAAAGTCGTTACAGAATCACTTTTCTTGTGATTAACTTAAATCTGTAGCAAAACTGATGAATTTTTCTTCCGTGGATCAAAATCAAGATGGAGAATTGCCTCGCAGGGTAATGCAAAATTTCGACCTTAGAATTAAAAAATGCACTGAAATTCAGGGAGAGAGTTTAGAAGCGATTTTAAAGAATTGAGTAGTTATCCATGTTAATGATAAATCCCATCGAGTTAGCCATACAGGGCGTCTCTAAAAAAATTGTCTCTGCACCAAATCCTACCCTAGAGTTTTGAAGGGAAAACGGGACGATTTGACCCAATTTACCTTGGTCCAAAAAGGGACGGATTTCAAAATACTGGACTTCAAAGTGAAGATCGAAAAAAAGGAAAAAAGCAGTTACTTGGTGTGAAATGCTGCTATTTGAGCAAAGTGTTGATTCGAGGGACTTTTAGGGGCGCCAAATCAAAATTAGTTTACACCCCCCGTGCACATTGCAGAGGGCGCCGGGCAAACTCCCCTCAAAGAGTCATAACTTTCTTCACCACCTGGTATAAAGGGTATTTGCGATTAAGTTTGTGTTTTTCTGCGTGTCTTATGGAAAAATGCGCCTTAGTGCGAGTCTCTACGGGTATTCCTTCTTGAGATATTTGACATAGTTCGCTGCAAAAATAACTTTTAAAGTACATAATCATCCCTATAGTACGGTGAAATACATAATGAAAAAGTGGTGTAGCCAAATGAAAACACGAAGTTTTTACAGAGATGACGAGAACCGGAGGTTGATTGAATGTTTTGATTTTTTTTCGTTTCAACTGGGCGAACGTAGAGGTGCGCCGCTAACGCCCTCTACAACGTGCATGGGAAATGCAGACCGAGGCTGGATTCTCGCCCCTGAAAACCCCCCACGCGACGTGTTATTCAGATAGTAGCATTGCATGCTAAGTAATTTGTTTTTCTTTTCGGATTTTCACTTTGACGTCTTGTACTTTGGAAACCCTTCACCTTCGGGCCAAGGTAAATTCGGTTAAGTCGCCGTGTTTTTGCCTCAGAAATCAGCGTTAGAGTTTTAGAGACACCCTGCGTATTAGTTCGATAAAAGATTTTTCTGCTTTGTTTGGAAACTATTCAATCGCCTTTTAAATCGCATTGTTTGATATGGGGAATCCTGTATTACCTCTAACCCACAACTTTTCCTCTTTATCCATAAATAGTTACCCATTCATGGTAATATTATTCAGCATTAAAATTTCGATAAACACCTAGTTTATTATATTACCTTAGCCTTTCACTTTTGTTCGGCAATTTTATTCAAATGCGCGGTTCATGGCAGGTTGCCAACAATGACAATACCTATTTGAAATTATTATTGTCCTGTACGATTAATCATACTTTTTATCAATTCCTTGGTGTTTTTTTACGTCACTTTGCTATTTAACAATGGAGAAATATTGTTGTATTATGCACGATCACTCCGAGTCCTGGTCAAATATGAATATCCTTCAAATGGCAATTAATGAAAACGTTCGTGACGCCAAGCTTCCATGCACCCCAATTCCCTTAAATAAAAAAAATTGCCCATCTTAAACTCTCTATAAGAATGTCCTTTGTCCTTTGTATGTAAATACAGAAAGTAATTTACCATAGCTTTTTATGTCGTCATGTTTTCAGTTAACCCAAGATTGTCAATGCCGCAGTTGTCCGTGATATTCATGAATATGAACGTGGGCTTCGCACCACACCTGATGGTTGTGGTCTTTTTATGGTCATCCTACCAAAGAGGAAGCATTTTTTTTATTTTATCGCTCGATCCATTAACAAACAAATTCAATTTCGCTTAGATTTTCAGTGTAATTATCACCGAATTCCCACAATACACAGGATAAAGCGTACCCTCATAAGTCCAGTTTTGCCTGACTGGATTTTAATGAGTTTAGGGTGTGATGGAATATATGGGACGATAAAGGGAGTTAAAAGGTGACTAAAGAGGCAGAAATCCTCCCTCGGCATAGGCGTGCCTAAACTTTTTTCTCCTTGGTTTCGTTCGGGCTCAGATAATAAAGTTTGCCGAAGCGACGGCTGATAGTGCCTACAGAGACGTATAATCTATTTAATGTTGATCACGATTCAGTTATGTCGCTGAGACGAAACCGCTCCCCGCCTATGGCCTAAGCTACCCTAAATTCGTTCTAGCACCAGCATTTTCGTCGGAGCATATGTCACGCGTGAACCCATTTTTCATTCAACACAACCTGTTAAGATGGTTGATGAAAATTAATTTATTGTTATAAATACTCTCATTATCTCACTTTTTATATAAACTATTGCAGCGAGCTGATGAAGTGTGTAGGAGGAAATTTGAGTATACGGACTTCAGCAAGCGTTAACCCTTTTTTCTAGTGCCTTATCCCCTCGATTGGAAGTTGAAGTGTCATATTTTACAGCGATTTAAAAAACATAAGTGCTTTATGGATCCCCTATGGACAAAATAACTAATAGGCTCCATTAAAGCTCAAGACACGATGGGGATTCGAATATAATCACGTTAGGCAGTTGCACGCGACTAGAGAGAAAAATCCCATGGCTTGATGTGCCATTATGATTCGATTTGGAAAGGACCGTAATGGAAATGTTGTTGCTCTTTCCAGTACCCGTCGACGAGGAATGAATTGTATTCAGCGGTTTTTTGATGATTTTGAGAATCCGCAAAGTGGCCCTTCGGGTACCAGCCGTATTCTCTGTGGAAAGGAGATAAATCGGAGCATTCGGCGTTCTCTTTTGCTTGACGTTGGCGAGATCAGATGTATCCCATTTTCTACTATCTGCTCTCCATTGTCCCGATCTCCATTGACGTATTGCTGAACGACTTTAAGCTCGAATATTTATTAACTGTTTTCCTTAAAGCGCAAAAGATTTACGTAAAACAGCTCTTAACTCTGCCAACTCTTGCAGTGAAAATAAAGATTATTCGGACGAAGATGGAACTCCTTAACTTAGCGGATCAGATGGTTTGCCCATCGTGAACGAATCAGAACTAATTTCCGTTTTAATGCTGAGTGTACAAGAGGCGGATTCGCGATGATTTCTCAGCAGGTCAGCTCAGCTGTGCTATTGCCAAAAAAAAACATAGATGAGCAACTTAGTACAAAGGCAAATGTTATTTCGAAGTAGATACATACGGGGTGTTCCCAAAAACGTGGGCAACATCCCGGAAATGAGAAGGTTTTGTTCAAAGATTGTGCTGATGCCTACAAATCGGCATTCCAAAAACTTAGCGTTACTGAAACACAGATTTCCAAAATTTGATGGCGAAAATGGTATTTTTTAAGTACCTTCACTTCCAGTCGATGAAATCGAATGAAATTTGGGTTTTTCTTGTATTAAGAGTGGACCTAACACTTCGTTCTACAGCTTCGCGGAGGCGAAGGGGGGCTACTGTCAACTTCTTTATGTCTAAACCTTTACGATGGTGTGATTTTATAGTGGTTATGTGATTTGTTAGATTTACGACGGACTTAAGAAAAAAGAGGTTGAAGTAAAACACCATTTTGTCAAGAATCTTATTTTGACAAAAGCAATGGAGTTTTGCCCGTAGGAACCAGAACAAACAATATTTTTGTATTAAAATTGTTAAAAATAAATTTGCAGTTTTGAAATAAATTCATTAAATCTCTTCAACGTGAAGAAAATTTATTTAGAAAATACGATTTTCGCTATCAAACTTTGAGGAGCTGCATTTGCGTCAGGACACGTTTAAACAATTTTAGAAGTATAAGAATTTTACTGTGACAAGAACTTTTCGATTCAACATTTGCGAATTTGCGAGAACATGTTCGTTGAAGGCTACTTCGTCAGCAATAGAAGACCTTTTATAACTCTCGACCATACCTGTAGACATCCATCTTCCATGCCATCTTCGCATTATCTTGCATACCATATAATGAATGAATGGTTTCACATAATACCGCAGCTCATTTTAATGGGAATTTATTGCAAAAAACTGATTTAATATTGGCAATGATCGACGAGAAAATTGTGTGGTCTACCCGGTATATGTACATACATATGGTATATTCGGACTGAAATACTGCCTCATAAATTATACTGAACGGTTCAAACGGTTCAAATTAGTATATTTTGACTTGGTTGCTTACGCCGTCTGATGCGGCCGCCTCTCAGCATCATACCATGACACGGCCCTGACGATGTTAGCTTTGCTTTGTCTTTACAGGATCTTCACTGTCTTTGATGACTTTCCAATGTACGAAGGAAATTCTGAGGATAATCGTTTGCAATGATGTATGAACGCTCAAGACATCTCTAAATGCTGTTACGTTCTCGAAAGCAACTGGTGTGCAGTAACATGTGAAGCCACCATCATGAAGATCATGATGAATTAAATAATATATAGGGTGTTGTTTGAGTAGGCGGCCAAACTTCAAGGGACGACTCTTCGAGTGGTTCTAAGCCGAGAAGTTTTTATAAACATGGATCCAGTATAGGTTTGTTTTCAAGATACAGGGCGTTAAAGTTTCTTAAAAAATAGTTTTTTCGTTAAAATCTGAATAATCCTTTAGATGTTATTAAAGTTTAGTCGTGTTATTTATGGTTAATACTGACTGATTTTTTTTTAAACTCTTATATTGTTTATGCATTAAGCGCACTCGTAGCCGCCCAAATCACCAGATTTAAATTCGTTAAACTTTTCACTGCGCGAGCATGTAAAGTCCTTCGTTTGTAGGACTCTGGTCAACACTGAAGAAGAATTAACCCAACGGAGACGGGATTCATGTAATCTGATAAGATATACGCCGCGAATATTTTAACATGTTCGGCAATCGACGTTAAGACGAGCTAACGCGTGCATTGAAGTTGAACGAGGACATTTTCAGCAATTATTGTAAGTTTCATGTTACTTATTGTTAAATATTTTTTTGTTTAAGTGTAATTTTAATAAAGCATTTTTGTTGTTTCAATTTTGTTTAATTTCTGGCGTTACCCCCATGCACGCCCCTTGGAATAGGAGACAAACAATTTCTAGCTGAAAAGATTCTTTTGCACTGCATTCAAAACTGCCACCGAGTTTCAACATCATGTTAGTTTGTGCCTTCTTGTTATTTAAGAGTTTCTGTTTAATATGTAACAGCCATTTAACAAAGTTTGACACCCGGCATTTGAGAACGAAGCGTTACCGCACCTATGTTTATACAAACGTCTCGTCTCGGAATCACTCAAAGAATCACCCCATGAAGTTTGGCAAGGTACTTAAATTACATCCTGTATTCAACGCTAAAGTAATGTAATGAAGATAAAATTAACAATGTGGAAAGGAAGTTGTAGTAAAATGTTGGCACCAAATCATAACGAGGAATCATGAAAATAAAAAAAGTTCATAATACACCCAACTGACAAGATTGTTTTATGTTGAGGTAAGAGACTTCGATTCTCCTTTATAAATTTGAGAATTTTCGGAGCAAAATCAACGAGAGTGGATTATGAAGTCAGAATTAGATTTACATTCACCATGTCAAGAATTCTCCGAAAATTGCCATTTTCTGTAAACTGGATACAAGTACGAAAAACTTTTAATTTCAGCATAAAATGACAATTCCTTTATAACTTCAGAAATTTTCTGAACAGAATTCATTATTATAGCTGCAAAGGTTAAGCCGGTAAACTCAGTATTTTAGATATATGGGAAGGGTCATAAGATCTTAAAAATACACTATACGAAGAACCGTTTAACCACGCAAATAACGACTGGTTTATACTGGAAATACAAAAAAAACACAAAAAGGAAGGCTCTTCCATCTTTACTACCATAACTGTTACTTCTTCAGTGTCCGTAAATAAATCTACCGGTGTCCACAAAAAAAAGTTGGTTAAGCAATTCAAGTTATGCAATAGTTCTTAGCATAGTGTTGCGCCGCTTCTTTCTTGATTTTATAGTTATTTTTACAATGCAATCAGCAAAACAATGAAGTTCCACCCTGTCTTCAAACAATATTAGTTGCCGTAAAGTCCCAATGCTTGTAAAATTACATAGGGGTCACGCGTTTGAACAACCCTCCTGGTATGTTTGCCACCATGCGGGCGACTGCCGGTTAACTAATTCAAATCACCCCGGATAAGTTTACTTTTTACCACCCCAGCGATTGCTGAATAAATAAATTAACCGGTGGCATTGGAGGGTTAACTTATCAATTGTTATCTTATCTGCACTAATAAATATCAAAGAAGGTTTTGTTACATTTCGAAAATTAACCGAATTTCAACACAGTACCGAATTGCTCGACTACTGCATGTAGTACTCCATACGCAGTACGCCATTGGCGTGTTCGTCATTTTAGAACAGTTTTCAAAAAAAATTTTCTCCAGTGCCTTCTTAACTGTTATTTTATAGTGTTCGCATATATCCGTTTACCCCGTGCCGATTTGCAGACGGTAAATCTAACTTTACAGTACCTGATAGTGTAATATTGTTTTTCCCAAGCAAACTTCCTGGACTCTAATGAGGCGAGCTATTTGAAAAATTGCACTCGTTTACATTGAACGTTTTTCTCTTGCTGTGGCCATCATGGGCAGTAATTTTACCCTTAAGATATTTCGTGCATTGGAATATACACTTTTTTGCATTAAAACGAAAAATAAATGACAAATATTAACAAAAATCACATTCGCCATATTGTCAAGAAACGGATCCTTTCGGTTTAAAAGAAGGCGATCAAGGGTGAAAAACAATTTTATGATTATTTTAAAGAGATTTTACAGAAAACACAAATAAGGCTATTCCTTATGGTTTTAAAACTGTTTTTAAGAATGATCGTTTTTTAATTGTGTATTATACAGGGTGATTCCTAACCTGTTCGCACATCCTTGGGAAGCTGTAATAGCTAAGGACAAATAATGACTGATGCTGAAAAACTAGCGAGTGCATGTTAACAATGTTAACACGGAACAAGAGCTCCGAAATTGCACACGTGCTGCCGTTGGAACTCATGGATTCGGCGATTCCAAATTTGTATTGAAAATCACGGAAATAACTTCGAACAGTTATTGGAATAAATCGAGTGCATCTCCAAAACTAAAAATGTTCTGTTACATTTTCTTTTCAGTATTAATCATTATTTGTTTTCAGCTGTAATTTCCTAAGTTTATGCGAATGGTTAAGAATCATCCTGTATACTGAAGACTGAAAATAAGGCTTTTAATCCCGCGTTGAAATTTGCGGCCCGGTCGCCTGGAGGGCAGCAAATCGCTAATGGATTAAAAGACGCTTCGGTCTGAAGGTAGAGTATACGTGTTCTTTTTTGCGCCTCCAAATGTATATGGTGAAAGGTAGACACGGTATTCAGCAGTTTCGTTGTTTCCATGGAAGTTATCTTCTAGGTAAAGTTACTAGTACGTTAATCTAAGTGCCTTTAATTCATTATCTAAGTGCTGAATTAAGTCCAAAGACATGCATTTCTCCGTGGAAAACTCTGCAGAAGAAGTCGCTGTAGCACTTTTTTTGAAAATTTCTAGACTCATACACAGGAAACGATCGTGGAACTGCAAAAAATGGCGCAAAGAGAAGGAAGCAGGTGAAAATTATACAAAAATCGTGTTTTTTGCGTATATTTTTTGAAAAATATGTGAAGCCACTGGCATTTTTAAAATGAAAAAAAAATAGGGTATACAAGCTGAAAAAGTCTGAGGTGTTGAATGCAGATCAATTTGCTGAACTTCCACTGGATGCTCTCGATGATTGATACCTATTAATGAACGAGAACGGCAACGATGTGGCAAACATTTCCATAATTGTACACTTTTAAAGGTACCTCTAATCTTATGAGCTGGTATGAGCTCCGCAAATTATCGACCAATGATGTCACTGTTCATGGCTCTATTAACGGATGATTATTATTAAAAACCACACGGTAGGCGATGAGCCATAAACATATGGCGTAGATTGAGTAATTTACTATTTACCATTAATCTTTACCATGCCTTAATTAACCCGCTGAAAAAAACTCTTTTAGTAGATTTCCACAAACAAGTTTATACCAATGACTGATTATGTCAGAGGATGTAAACTTTTTAACTCCATTAGGAGTAAATGGTTAACTTAGTTCTTCCTCGAAGGGAGTAAAGTTGCTGCTTCAGTCATCGAGATGCAAAAAATAGTTAATAATCGCATTATAAGACGACGGGGACTATGAATCAAGTTCTTATATTACGAAGGCATCTTTGGCGATTTATACAGGTATAGCGAAGCATAAATCTAGAGGTAAAAGATTTGTTAGGTGGATTCATATTTTACTTTTAAAGACCCTGTAGCGTATTATAGAACTTAAATTGGTACTTGGGCGGCGACTAATTTCACTTTTTATTGTTTCGTAACCAATTCAATAATGCAGTGCAAATATTAGGATTGCATTTGGGTTAACATAATATTGTCACCGGTTACATAAACGGACTTTTTTCGGGCCACCATTTGTAGTCATAGAAAACTGAAATATCACATTAAATTCTGCAATTTGCTTCTTGCTCCTTTTCGGTTGTTGCTTTAGTCAGAGGCGGACTGAACCACTCTTGCTGCAACTTTTTGTGAGTACCTACTTTAAAGACCAAAAAAAGTGCCCGTATCGCCTTATCGTGCTCACGTATCTTCACGCTATCTGCAGGAACCATTTCAGGGGAAGAGAAAGAAATATCCTTCATTGGCGTGAATTCGCTCCTAGTCCTAGCCTGGAAAATTTATGTCCAAAGCGTATATTGACTTCAGACGAAACGAGCAACAACCATAAACTCGTGGTTCGAATTTTAATGCGAGGGATTAGGGCGCAACTGATGAATACCAAATGACGAAAGCTTACTTTAAAATTTTTATTTACACGTTAGAACACATCTACGAAGAGACCGCTCGTGGGGCAGGTTGGTAAGTGTCCCCAAGGCAGTTGGTAGTCACCACTTTCATGGAACACTCGGCGGATTGCTTGGGAGTGTTGGTTTTCTCCCTGGCGTCGAAGGCTACATGATGGTGTCAAAGCTTCGCCCTAGAACCCAATTACGTAGTTACGTTTCTCTGGGGAAATTAATGTATTTTTTAATTTTTTTCTTATGGAACTGCATGTACACCTTGGCAGTCCTTCATTAGCCACTGCAAAGTCGTGGGTGACAGAGTTTAAACGCGCCAAAACGAACTCCGCAGTGGTTGACCCAATGACGCTCCAGATCTGACCACGTCAGACATTGCGGTGAAAATCCACGAAACTGCACTGGAAGATGGCAGTTTCAAAAAACACTGTACGTGGTATTTGGGCCGAACAACCGGACATCAGAAAGCTGTTCGCAAGATGGATGTGACCGCAAACAGCGCCGTGGGGACGTTTCAAGGGAGCGTTTGGCAAAGTTTCACAACGATAAAACCAAGTTTCTGGGGTGGATCCATAGCCATGGATGAAACATGGGTCCATTATCGCACACCTGAGACGAAAGAGCGGTTGAAGTGACGGACTCAAAGGAGAGAATCGGCTCCAAAGGCGATGGCGTCAGTTTTTTGACATGCAGGTGGGATAATTTTCATTGACTATTTCCCTAAATTAAAAACAACAAACGGAGAACGTTATACAAATTTAATGCGGCATTTGAGCGAAGAAATTAGGAAAAAGCGACCGCATTTGGCGAAAAAGAAAGTCTCGTGTCATCAATGCAACGCGCCAGTTCTCGCTTTCGTCATCGCAACGGCCGAAATCAATCAACTTGGTTTCGCACTTTTCCTCGTCCACTCCATCCTCCGGATTTAGCCCTCTCAGATAATTTTCGATTTTTAAACTTGGAAAAAGTGGCTTTAGTGGAAAATGTTCTGCCAATAATGATGACGCGGACTCCGAGGTTGAGACCTACTTCGAACCAGTCGAAGCTCGTGTGTCGATCTCAAAGGAGACTATGTTGAGAAATAACGTAATATTTTTCAATTTTTTTTTTAAGTTCTGAGCCGCGCAGTTCTGGGACTATCCTCCTATCAGGCATGGCAATACCTTTAAAATTTACAGTTTTCAGTCACCTCCGAGGCAGTCACCTCTTCCAAAAAGTAGAACGGAGGAAAATCGTCGTGGCAAGTGCCTCCGAATTTCCAGATTTTACGTGATTCCCGGATAGGGTTAGGTCGATGCAATGCAATCTCTCTAGCATAATTTATTCTTCAGAACACTCGCCTCTAGTAAATGCTATCAGCATGTGACGCATTTTGGCGATAATAAGTGTTAAGTTTTAATGTGAATTAATGGATGCTTCGACTGTGGGTCCTCACAAGTGCTTGAAAATTTCATAGATAAACTACAAAAGAGTTGCTAAACCTGTGTAAACACAAGGCATTTGAAATTCATTTTGAGCATAAAATAATCTTGTTGTTAAGAATATTTTTGAAATGCAAATGCCCCAAACCAACAACTACCATGTGATTTCCATAATTGGATTAGGGAGCATTTGTGTCTGCGATAGACATCGGTTCTTTATATCCACGGATTTTCCATCTCCATTTGTTCGAAAAATTGTTCGTAACCGTTAAGAATTAGGTTACAAAAGAACATAAAAGACTCTTAGAACGTATATCATCACTTCTATGTAACCCAAGCGTGGGTTAGTACCTCTCTAATTTTAACAGTGTTTACCTTCTTAAACGTATATTTTACTTCTCTGACATGAAAATTTCAAGGTCCTATTTTGATGAAATCTTCTCCATACATTATCTGTAGGGATCCTACATAATGTATACAGAATAGCTAGGTTGAGAACACGACAAGGACACACGAATCCTCGTACGAATTTCAAGATGTTTGGAACCTTGTTTGAAAAGGAATGGCGGTATTTGTCTTAGATAAACATTAGGTTGTGTTTAAAGAAGATTGCTTTCGATGTGGTATAACCGTGATAGGGTCATTTACAGCATTCCATCTGTCCTTAGATATAACGTGACAAAAATATGACGTGATAAAACCACTTTAAGTGCGTCTATCTTCCCAAAATCATGTCCCATATCCCGTTGTCACGACTTAACAACATGTCTCCTTTTTAACTAATTTAGCTAGATTGAGCAGCTGTTACATCAATTGTCTTAGATTAGCTCTGGCCAAGCACCGGGGTCATCCCGAAACGAGACCACTCTTAATAGGACTGTGCATTTACACCACTTAAGTTTAATGTTTTCTCAGTACTTTCGTCCTTAAAACTCGAAGTGAAAGATGAATTTTGCCCTTTCCGTTTCATGCCACGCCCACGATAAATTTGAAACTGAAGAGATGCGACAAAGCATTATTTAAAGTCATAATGTCATATTTTGGTGTCCCCTATCTCGAGTTTTGCCATTAATTACGGTTCTTTATTTAACACGACTGTTTTTGCAAAAAAACACTATTGTATTTTATTTAAGACTAAATGTGTGAGGATAGAATTTTCAGCATAAATGCTCGGAGAAAATTACGGCCGTAGCGAAGGGCGATTGTGCTTAAATTATATCCGGTCCTTAAGGGCTGCGATGGTTCATGGAGTCACACGTCCCCGCGTGTGGTAATACATGAGACTAGACAAAATAAGAAAAAATACACATGACCACATGAAGATGTATATGGCCCGGCGATGGTGCAGCTGGCCCTTTACATATGGCAACATCACTCATGTCTCATTCCCAATGAATCACCCTGTGTACACGTTTTGCTCGTTATCAATATTCATAACTTGAAAGAAAGTAAAAGGAGTTTTTGATACTTTGCTTACAGGGTGGTTATCAACCACCGAAAGCTGAAGGTGCTGCATGTCAAAGGGTGACGACCGGATCAAATGTGCCTCAACCGAAAGTCGATGGTTTCGGCTATATACAGGGTGTTGAAAGCTCAAATTGTTTTTTACTTTATTGAAAATATTTCGGTTAGACAACTGGACGTTTGTGGAGTTGTGTTTTTATGCGTTAAAGAAAATTATAATATCGATGGTTTGTGTCGTGTTCAACTTCTTGCATTATGAAATTTAAACATAAGGTTCGTTAAATCGATTTTTCCCAAAATTGGATCGGGATATCGAAGTGACACAAGAATACGTGATTAATGGGAAAACGATCGCTCTTTCAGATTTTGCATCAAGTTTCTTGTTAGACATACGGGGTGAAAGATTATTAACTGTAAGTTCCGTAAAATTTGCCGTAACCGGTGCTCCCTATTAGCAACGCGAAAATTACAAAACATATCTCATTTGTCATCTGAAAGTGCATAATTTTAGATATTTTCAAGATAATGGCAAAAAACTTAATTAAAATTTTAATTTTCAACACTGTGTATATTCGAAACTACCAACTTTTGGATAGGGCGTATTTCCTTCTATGGTCACTATTCGACGTAGAGCGTATCCAGCTTTCGGGTGTCCCATTGTCAAAGAATCACCCTGTACATGTATTTACACAGCAGGTTCGAGTGATATCTGGTGGAGCTGCAGTATTCATGAGACCAAGACGCTTCATTCAGACTACTAGAGCTGCAGAGACTATCTGAACATCATTTTTTAATAAAAGCACGTTGGACTTATATATTTTTAAATTTCAAACTAGTCCTCACTTGCGAGATAATCAAAAAATTCAATTTTAAACGTTCTGGTGAGGTTATCGGGCGCTAAAAAGTTGCTTTGGAATAAAACAAAGGTTTTAGCATGATTTGATATCACCTTAACCCAGCTTGTAATGTTGATTTTATGTTAAAAATAACCTCTGAGATAACATTTTTTTGCTATGTAACGTTGTCCCTAGTTCCCCCGTTCTTTGTTCTTTGTCTCTTGGCTATAATCTGGACAAATAATTGATGACAAAAACTTTGATTATTTGCACATTTCCACGTGGTTTTTTCCTCGGTAAAACAGGGATTGCGTCACCACCTGCTTGAAACAGAGATGTGGAACGGTGCTCGAAAACCCTTCTAGGAGCAATTTCTAGCAGGCAATTAAAAAACTTTGAAATGTGTCCTGAATTCATAAAATAAAACATAGAAGAAATATTCAAACGTCCAGAAGACTAAAAGCAGCAAGTTTTCTTGTAAAGTGTACTTAGCAGAGTCGCTCTATTCTTCCATCGGCCAGCACGCCATATTCAGTCGTGTCAATATTTCTGGGCCAACCTGTAGAGTCATTGAGGATCTTCAGCCAAGTCCAGAGCGTAGGATTGAGCGCCAACTCCTGCAACGATGGAGACCAAAAGAAGCGGTGGAGAGCTCAAAAAACTGGTAGCGTGTCCGATGCAACTCCGCGCATAGGGACTGCGAAAGCTATAGCGCAAATCTCGATAAAAGTCCCGCAGTTGTGTAATAATTATCTTGAGGCTTAATTCTGGGAGAGGTCGGACGCTCGTTTGCGAATGTCGAACGTTTTGCCGAATTTCGATTTTAAACTCGAAGACGTCGGTCGCCTTCACCGCGAATATTCTCTCTCAAAATCCAAAGGATTCGGTAAAGTCGCGCATTGTTCCGCTTAAAGTTCTGACAGTTAATCGCTCATGAACTAATTAAACAAACAGCTTAAAATTTTAATTAACGACCACCGCAATGTTCCTGAATCATCTCATTATAGAATTTCTTGCGCCCGTTGAAGAAACAATGAACGGGGCTTAGATCAAGGCCATCCCCCGAAAATAAACATCCTTTCTATCGGATCACTTGACATTCTCCATTAACTGGTACGACCGAGGGTATTTCTTTGAAATGAGCGCTCCTCCGGAGGTTACGTAACAGCAAGGATACGCGGAAAAGTACCATCACCTTCAAGTTAAAAATAAAATCGCTGGTACTTTCACTCTCACTTGGACTTGTTTTTGCTAACTAATTCCTTGGCAGCTTTCACTTTAGTGCCGGCCATTTATGTAAGAATAATTATTGTTATTTAAACAAAGCGAAATTCTTTAAGTAGGTTCTCCGAGATTATACGTCTGATATTTGAGCAAGATGCGTTGCAAAGCCGAATAATCAATCATATCATCGTGGTGAATTGCATACGTTCAACAAGCAATTGGTCATTTTCAAAACTTCCTGTTTTGGACGATTTGTGTTGTAAATTACCTGGTAGGTATTCAAAGCGAGCCCTGAATAATGTAAAAATGACATCGTCGCTTTAAATATTAATTTCCTTATTTGAATTACATGAGAGTATCATCGTACACAAAAGGTAGACACGTTCATTATTCCTGCTGATATGCCGCCTTGGCGTAGATAGGGAGCTATCATTTGGTGGTATTCGAGTCGAATTGGAAAAAAAATAATGGTGTGCAACAATAAAACCTGTAGTCATATAATCGCAATCTGTGTCACGGTCCCCGATTTGGTTTCACTCTTTTTCCGTAATTAAAACCAGCCACTTTCTCCTTTAAGTGAAATGTGCACGCGAATTTGCATCTGCTATTGCAGTTCGTACCGTTTTTTCACAGTTTCCTATAACCATAATGAAATAGGGACCTTTCCGAACCGCAATTCTGTACGTGTGATTGGCATATCTGCGACTGTTGAAGTAGCGAGCACTTTAGTGTTTGCTTAGCAAAAACTTCATTAAAACAAAGTAAACAAGTCGCACTTTCATAATTTTCAAATAGCAAATGTAACGCCATCGACTATGTGTATGAATTTGCATATTAGACAAATACGTTATGCAACTCAAATATTTACTTAAACGTGTAATTCTTTAAGGATATAGATATAAGTAATACAGCCTTTTTTGTTTTGATAATATGTGCTGGTAGATTCCGGTTTCGACTATTGTGCAAGTTCATTATTCAATCGTACTTTTGCGTTTCTCAATTTCCCATAACTGTTAAAGTGCACGGGGATGAGCTGCTCACACCGTCCAAAGGTCTCTAACATCTCGAACTGATCAGGCAAGAGGGAAGGTAATCTTTCATCCGTGCGTTCTTGTGCCGATTCGTTATTACGCGGAACTATCATAACTGTCAAACTAAGCGACAGGCCTGCTTTATTGAACGACTTGGCATTCTACAGGGCATTCCCGAATAAGTCTGCCAAACTTCTTACTGCCGGTTCCTGCGATCGGCATAAGAAGTGAAGTTCGTACGAACACGGGCCCGTTTAAGTTTCGTGTCTGAACTACAGGGTGACGAGAATTATTAGTATTTTAATTTTCTCCTTGTAAGTAAGTACATTTACGAAAATGGGGGGCGCAACGGAGGTGTAGACGCGCCTCTTTTAAGGGGAAAAACGTCTCGACTTCACCAGCGGTGTCACCATCGATGTACCACCAAAAATGCGAAACGAAAAACATGATACGCCACTGCTTAAAAATATTTACCATCATTTTTTGAATGCTTCATATTTCTGCGAAAATTTTCCTTGAATAATTTTCATAACGTTAACCGTTTTCGCGGAAAAAAATAAAACGCAGCAATTTGCAATCTGAGAAATCGCATAATTCATCCGTTTTATACAATAAAAAATACGTCAGCATTTTTTCAGATAGTGCGCAGCAGTATGCGAAAAAGGGCCGAGACGTGTTTTCTCGTAAACAAACCGCTCTCTCCGCCCTTTATTCAATCGTTCCTTTATAAGTAACGTAACGTACCTAATGAGTCTTGTAGTTTCGATATCAGTTAGCAAATACAACAGTCGCTCGATAACGTGAACTAATTCAAACCATCCGAGGGCAACATCGTCGAGGTGTTTACATTAGCGAAAGTGATTTGAATAATAAAGAATTCGTTAAAGGAACGTTTAATCGGGCTCGCCCGGACTCCCGGCATATCACAAAATAAGCAAATATTCTACTAGTGATAAATATTTTTTAATTAGAAGAAATGTGATCTCAATCTGTGCAAATTAGCGCTGAGGATCCTCTTTCAGTGACTAAAGTCGTAATTTACGAAGAACTAAAATATCCACGTAAAATACTTGTTTTTTTTTAGCTCAAATTAACGCTTGGCTAAAAACTTGTATAGTTTGCATATCTCTTACTACACTCCTAACTTTAATGGGAATATTCTCATCATCTTCACTGTCCATATTTTCCTCCTTATCAAAACCATCCGTTTGCTTATCTTCTTTTCATAAATGAATATCAGTTGGAGTGCAAACCATCTTGAAACTTGCTATTTTCAATAAATCAAGAACGTCCAATGACGCACTGGCAAGAACATCAGCATCGGATCGCAGTTGTTCCCTAATTACGCTTAAGGGAACATCATCTATATCTTGATCATTGGTACGAAAGAGATTGTTCCAACATTTTTGAATCGCTTGCTGATTAACTGCCTTCCAAGCCATATGCAAATTTAAAACAGCTTCTCATAATGTTACCTGTTTCAAAGCCTTAGGTATCTTTTCAGGATCCCTTGATAAGAGAGAGGAAAGTAGAAATTTTAGGTAGTACAGCTTGGGAGTCTTATTATATTGTAGTCGTTGGGTTGAATTCATGGAGTTACGCTGAGCGGTACGCACATAGCAAAAGACCCATCGTCGTTCCTCAGTTGTTACGCTGGAGGATAACTTGGTCCATTATCTAATAATAATAACCTCGTTTATTGGAAGCTTCAATTGCTTTAGGAAATTTCGTATTTAAAAATGAAATAATCCTCAAGTTATGAATGTGCAAAACATTTGCGTCCATCATTGTCATACCTCAGGGTATTTCAGGAATAGTCATTCTAGCGGTTTTTGAACAGTCATAATCAACCGAGTTGTTAAAGCTTTTACATTAGTGCGGATTTTTCGCTTTCCCTATTATCGTTCGCTTTATTTTGTGCGTCGCCAAGAACTGTTTACATAATCGGGCGTGTACATTGTTTACTTTATCGCGCGTCCCGCTCAGCCTCATAGCACGAACATTGTGTTTACATTAACGCTAAATTTTCATTGTCGCGTGTTTACATTATCGAGTGTCTGCTGCGAAGTTTTTTTTTTTTTCATAAAAGGCGATTAACGTTACGGCAAATGCTCATAAAAAATTTTTTCACAGCAATATAGAGGATTCAGAAAAAAAATAACGAGCGGCGTATCATATTTTTCGTTAAAAATATCCCGGGTCGCGTCAACGGGGACGCCGCTGCCGCAACTTGAAATGTTGTTTTCCCATTGGAAGATGCGTTTCTGCACTCATTATACACTCCGAAATTTTCATTAAAATATTTATTGCCGGAACAGACTCATTGGGAAAAATCTGGAAAATCATAATTTTTCATCTCCCTACAATTCGGATAGGAAGCGAAGAGAGACAGACCCACGTTGGAAAGCTTATTCTGAAACGCCCTGTATTCATACTTACAGCATGTTAACCTACATAGGAAACATGAAATTGAAATTATTTTCATCATCCGCAACGATGGATGTTGATGGTATAGACATAATTAGAGAACAATTTGCATCGAAAAAACGAACGTTATTCGAATATAACCTTCACGGTATAAGGATCCAAGCCATTATTACATAACGTCGAAATTAAGAAAAACACTTCCTTTTTCAATCAGGTGGCAGGTATTTATTTATAATTTAATTTTAAATGCCAATTAATAGGATATAGCGGTATTTGAGCGTGCCCAATATTCGGACAAAATTAACTGCTGTCGGGACGTGAATCTTATGATCATCAATGCACCACAAGTATCGTTTCATCATGTACCATATTCTTAACTCGCAATGTTTAATGCAATCCGGTGGGCAACTTCCATTATTGTTAATTGCGGAGGGTCAAAACAGCCTTAAATCACGCACCATCTGATTAAGAGGACCTTTAGATTAGTCAGCACATTTGTCAATGTTGGCATAAGTTCAAATATTTTGTTGTGGCATGTAAATCTAGCAAAATAAGAAAATATGAATTTTGCGTTCACGGTGAACCGAAAATAGCGACTGAAACGTATGGCACCTTTGTTTGAACGGTATTTTTAAGCACGAGTCCACATAAACTGCGTGTTTGTCAGGAAAAGGTGGTTGCTCTATGTAAACTTGAATAACACACAATATGATTATACTTCTCACATACCTAGATAAGTATCATATCCAACTTCTACATGCTCCAAAGAGTGTTACGCCTTAAATGCATAACTGTGGCAAAAATGGAGAGTACTACATAAGTGTAAAAAGGGGCTTCGCAATTCGATTTGTTGCTGCAATTGCCGAGTATCGCATACGGTTGCAGCGGCAGAAAGTCCGCAATTACATAACCAGTAAAATCACCAGTTTCTTAACACGCATATTAAAGTACGAAATAAATTAAGGCAATACCCTAAACCGCCATATAAATTTTAATATCGTTTGCCATATAGGTTGAAAAATTGTGTTACAACCACTAATCTTCCAGGTGCCGCGCAAACTTTAAATTCCTTAGGAATTTATTGTAATATTTTTCCCTCTTAAAGAAATAATTTTGCATTTATTTTATTGACTGTATTTTTGCACTTTTTCCCACGACGCCTTACGAAATTAAGCGGAACCAGCAGAAATAGCAGTAGCGAAAACAAATTCTAACACACGCGCGTGTTAGGAAAAACAAATGTATGTCACAGCACAATGATGGTAATTAAGCTGAAAGATTTATTGCACTCTTGCATTACTCAATTAGGTAAAATGTGCCTCCAGTTGCCTACATCCCACGTACCTGCAAAATAACTAAAACATGTTAATTTCGACAATACTATTTAACAAAATGTTACAAAATGGAAAAAAGTATCTTCTGGTAGGCAATTACGCAAGTGATCATGCGCAGATCTGCCACGATGGAGTGTCCGAGTCTCGGTTGAGTAAACTTTTTGAATTTTTATTTTTTTGTATTCGGTCGTTTACAATTATTTATATAACAGACGAGTGCATTGAGAAACTTTATTGCGAGTTATCCACACAAATCCTCCCACGATTATGGACCTCATCCAAAGAAAATTTAAAAAGAATCTTTTAACCAGAGTACTGTATTGGGTCGGTTAATCATTAGTTTTCTCAAGATACGTGTGCGTTAGGACTTCGTAGCACAAGCGTGTTGTGCATTATGTTAACATTTATTTTTGCCACTACTATTCCCGTTTGGTAGATTTACTTGCGTAAGGAGTCGTGGGAAAAACAACTATTTTGACATTGATAGTTACTATAATCTTGAGAACAAACAATTAATCCTTAGATAAGTGCCTAACGAAGACATTTTAAATGTTACACGTAGTTCTCTAAAACCCAAGAATAAATAAATAGGCAGATACCCTATTTGTACTTGTTTGTGTGTTCGGTTTTCTTTTCTACATTAAATCAGCAATTATAATAAAAAAATGGATGAATTATTTTTAAAAAATTAATACGTGAAAGTGCAAACTTACTGCTAAAATAATAAATTTTCAATAAAGGTATGTCCTGCCATCTATCAACGATGAGCGTATTGAAACTAAGACGGACATTACTGTTAGAGACATCTGTTGCCTTTCGCGAGACTTTACGCTACCTAGAGGCAGATGGCACTGACAGTCGTTTTTAATTTAATGTTTATGCAAATTTGAACATTAACTTTTAACAAATTTTATTTCATTTATAATATTATTATGCCATCTGAACGTTATGTCGTGTGAATCTTTTCCATTTAGAAACTCGAATATTATGATTGAAATATGACTTCTGCACCCTTTTTAAATTTCTCGGTAACGTCAACGTCAACTGTAAATATCTCACACACTGACAACAAATTTAAATTTATTTCTAATATAAAAATTTCATTAATTTACTAGCATTTCTGCTCTACAAATAATTCAGCATCAATATTTCTAGTTGTAAGATAATATTAAGTCCATAAAATGAATGTTTTACAAAGAGTCCTTAAATCTATGCCACTCAGGCCCATATTATTAAAGTCTAATGAGAGCCCTGTACAGAATATGAAGATCCTCTGTTCTGGAGATGCTCATTTCTCCGAGATACTTTCAAGCCGATTTAATTCGCTATCTCTGCAAGGTAAGTGCACAAGAAAATTTATACTCTGTGCTTTCTGTTAGATCAGGTTGCTCTATGATACTGTCTACGAGGGACATTGATTTCACTGATTTGTAATAGTTCATTCATAATCTTGTAAATCACAAAGCAATGTTATAATATGCTGCAGCTAATTCTGCAAGTCAATGTTTCACTTTCCATCCAACAATTTTGTGCACACCAGTGACCGTTGGTGTCTGGTCCAATATGATGTGATACCTTGTGTAGGTTCCTGGTGAATTTTATTGATGAATCTTTGATGAAATCTAATGTAGATTACCCAGTGACATAAGGGATACAATTCATGTGATTCCTCATAGATACCAAAAGAAACTGACTAACGCATGACTTTAAGTTGAATAATATATGAAATATGCTTCCATATATACCTAGTTATCCTGATATCCATAATAATTATAACCCAATTTAGGTTATATTAAATAAGTAAGTAAATAATATACTTAAGACACTTTTGTGGATACAAATTAAAACCATTAAATAATTATTATTTGTATTAGAGAGGGTTAAGAATAGGTTAGAGAAAAGTTTATCAAAGAGATGTTTCTTAGGCTGCCTTCCTTAAGTTCAATTACATATTATAATTTTCAAAAATTTCCTGATACCCGTTTTTGTCTCAGACAAACGACAACCAGCTTAGATTACTCTGTTCAAAATAATACATTTGCCTTACATCAAGAATACCTGATAATTAATTAGGAGTAATCTACTTTAGAGATTACCCAAAAAATATTTGTATGAATTAATAGTTAGTTCGGGAAATACGTTTCGATATACTCATTTTTGAAACGAAACTTGCTCATATTCTCTGATTTGAACATTTTTTCCCAACGAATGGAAAAATGTCTTAGGTTTCAGATATAGGTCAAAAACTCGCAATCGCCATAACATCAAGAAGGGAGTAATAAAAATAACTATAACATAGTAAATAGTATAATAATGTTTCAGTCATGGTTACTATGCAAATGTTGTAGTGATATCTGATTCTTATCTGCCTTCGTTCAAATAGGAAAAATAGAATGGAAAATTTTCAATACAAAGGAGAAACATAAATATTGGCAAATTCTTCTCTAGGTATGAGAGAAATCTTTAATAATTCATGTTCAATTTTTGTTTAATCTATTTTTAGATCTAAAATGGGTCATCAGCATAAATTTCCGATATCTTAAGTCGTTTCATTTTCGGTCCTGCACGGTTTCGAAAACGCATTGTATTTAAATTATATCTTTCGAAAACTGGGGATAGCAGTTGCACTATACGAACGAATAGTCGAGAAGTTTGCTTCTCGAAAATAAGTTACCGTATGACTAGAAATTTACCATCGAACATTTTTTTCCTAATAGTGTCCAACGCGTGTGTGGTAATCCTATCTCATACCATACTTTGTTGAGCTTCACGTAATCCTACCATTATTTTTGGTTGGCCTTCATTCACTCATAGGATCCCTAGTTGAATGCGTGCTATGTTTTGCGGTTTTCCGCATTGAGCTGTCACTGCATGATGCTGGACATTGTCCCTTCAGATAATATAAGGGAATGGACACATCACCTGCCCGGGTAAAGGGTAGTTTAATGCACGGATGATTTGAAGGCCACAGGGTTGGACTAAGTTTGTTATTAGTATCAATCAGCCTTTCGTTTTATACTTGGATAGGTGTAGTGTTAATGCAATAATTACTTAAAATGAAGATTAAAGAGAGTGTTCGATCTTCAAGAGATTTCTTACGAAGTCGACGGTGCAATTTGAATTGCCAGACTTTCAGTTCAATTAAATTTTATCTACAAATTTGCAGAATCCTCTTGGAAATTTGAGGATTTAAAAAAAAATCTGACGGCATCTTTTCATTTTTATTTATAAGAATGAAATGGAGAATTTCTTGTAATTTAAACGTTGTTTAAATACGTAAAAATCTTTTTATAATGGTTTTCAAAATTCTCCGAGGCAGCCAAGGGAGTTTTTGAATTTTGACTTTGCTGGAACTTGAGAGACATTTTCAAGTATGAAATTAAAAAACACATGGTTAAACGTTTTCTGTTCAAAACGCATTCTTTGGTGTGGCGAGGTGTATGTATGGTGTGGAGTTACCTTCGTTGCGGTTATAGAAAATTATATTGTTTATATACATTTATATTAGAAACCATAAAATATTTAAAATGTATTTATTTTTTATTTATAAGCAAAATTGGGAGTTATTTCTACACGTATAACACACATAAGTCCGATTCTGGATATGTCCAGTATTCAGGATTCAATCACAATATAATGAGCCTGGTGTGGTGTGACAGATAGTAATCTTGCAGATTTCGTTTATTGCATTTCCACCCTATAAATAAGAGTGGTCAGGAGCCTTTTACGTGTGCCTTAAAGCTTTAATGAAACATTCTTTCGAATGTAACAAATTTCTGCACAAGGTATTTGACTCACAAGACCTGAATAGAAACCTATTGTATAACTGTTATTGGATAGGAAACTCTGCATGAAAACGGTGGTTTAAATTCTAAAAAGCTTTGAAAGAATGAGAAAAACGTCTTAGCCGGACAATTGTAAAGATATTTTGATCTTGAGGACGAGTCTTGATGTATACAGAGCGAGTCATAGCAAGTTGACTCCTCGGGCGAATTTTTTAATTTCCACCCCTACACAAGAAAAACCCCCTGCCAAGCAAGTCCGCGTCCCCCAATAAGGCCGGCACTGAGTCTATAATATGAATTTACAGGAAGGTAACATTGAATTGTGCTGGGAGAAATGCGTTGCGAGGAAATGTGATCTCGGATGTACCTTTACGTAAAAATGCCATGGGATAGCTTAGCATTGACCAACCTTCAGCAGAACTTAAAAAAATACGTCATTAAAAATATGCTCGTATTTTCAGAGAGGTGTGTTTCATCTTTGGCCCGAATGCATCGATTGGGACCTCATGTAAAACCCCGAAATCCGAAGCTGCCGTTGGACGGAAACCCCTTCATGAAGGGGGTAGTCTTGAAAACTCTTATTAAAAAACCAAAAAAACCTAACTCGGCCAATAGAAAATGCGTTCTAGTCAGATTGTCCAATGGCAAGGAAATGGTGGCGTATATTCCAGGGATAGGACACAATTTACAGGAACATAATATTGTTCTGTGTCGTGTGGGACGTGTCCAGGATTGCCCTGGTGTGAAGTTAAAGTGCGTCCGAGGGAAATATGACTTAAGCCATGTAATTCAGCAAAAATAGTCTCAAAAATATACAATTTGTTGTAGATTATTATAATTTTTGTTTGTTTTTTTGTGATTTACCTATCTTGAATATTGGTAATTAAATATTGACTAACCCTTGGCAGGAGTAATAAAAGAACAGCTTGAGCTTGAGGGTTCAGTCCGACACAATACAATTCAGACGGCACACAGCACCCGGTGACACGTGCTAAAGAATTGTCCGAAAATCTCCCACAGATCTTCCTATATAATGCTGAGTAAATACGACGTCAACACCGCAATTTTTGGCTGGATTGTACAGTTAGCCTGGGAAAAGTTACCTACCTGACGGCCATATTTACTATGGGATTCGCCCTTTATTTGACCATTTAGTTTGCTCACTTGCAGTTCGCAATACCGTTAAATCAAAGAGGTTCACCCATATTTTCCTCAAATTTTATTGCACCCCACCACTCTAACTGTTTTATTATTTTTTGAAACAACTTCTGCATTTTTGGAATACTCGTCATTGAGACGTATCACGCATGCCCAACTGGTAATGTTTTTAAATAGAATTTTTTAAATTAAATTTCTCCAAATGCAGGGGGTTCCATTAATAATTTAATCCCCATTTAAATTCTTTATTTTCAACGTTGGAGAAAAGGTTTAAACGGGGATTCCCCTTCATTTTACGAATAGAATGTATAAATGGTCCCGCTGACCCCCCACCCCTCAGTTACCCCAACCCCACGTCATATACACTGTCTTATTTTAACTGGAGTCTCTCAATTTTTCCGGGATTTTTGGATTTCTCGTTAAACTTTAAGGTCAGTTCGTGTAAGGCGCCTTATCTTAAAAATTTATCGTTTTCGAGTTGTTCCGGAAAACGTTTCAAGATTTAGGAGCAGCAAAGTCCTACGGAAATCGGTCTTGTTCCCTAACCATTGCGAATTTCAGAGCCGGTCTTTTAGGGCTAAAAGAGGACGTAATGAGCCACTTTTTGACGTATTTGAATTCGGAAAAAAGTCTTCTAGGATCCTCGAAGTGGGCCTCCAAATTTGCACGTATTGGAACATCAATAACTTGTTTATTTCACATGGAGTGTTCCAATTTTCGGGACGGCATCGCGTTGAGGGAAAAAGAAAGATATTTAAATGTGATTTAGCGGGAGGGTCCTGTAGTGTGGTGTGGGGATTTTATATGCGATGTCCGACATGTTGGACTAGATTAATTTCGCTCCGAATGAACCTATTTTCCTCCTAAATTTCCCAAATTGAGGGCAGTGATAAAAACTTTATGATGACACTAAAATCTAAACCAACGATTATTGAATTCTTTTTCGGAAGATATTACGTGTGGGGAATAAAAGTGTGGCGCAAAATTACAACTCTTTCTGTAGAATGCCAGTGAAGGTTGATTTAGTGACTGTAAAGGCCTCCCACCGAGGTGCCATCAAGTGCTATTCAAATTTTTGAGAAATAGTTTCGTCCTGGATAGATAAGAATCGACGTGTGGCTTTCTAAAGTCTTCAAACGGGTTACTTCGTTATTTCTTCTAACAGTACAAAAGGAAGAACGAGGATGGTTGGCGAACTCCGTGTGACGAATTGCTCAGTGTAAGGAACGTTCTGAGTAATAAGTTTATCTTTATGTTAAACCCTTTTTTGGGTAACACTCACAATTCTTTGAAAACGATGATTTACGAGATCTTTCCTGGGATCGTGTCTACATTTACCTACTTACCTGATTATTTCTCGATTTGTAGTAGCAAACGTTGAGGACGAGTGGTATTTTCATTAAAGGCCCTTTGAGATACGTTTACTGGACCTTTACCTTTGGATTTTGATGAATTGCTTCTGGTAGCATGAGAGGTCACGAAAGGAAAGACAAATGTAAAAAAATATATCGAAGAATATACCGTTGGAATAGCTAATTAATTGTAGTGAAGTGTATGTATAATATCGGTTTGATGGAGAGGAAACTAAAATGGGCATTTAGAGGGGCCTTGGTAATGTAATTGGGCGTTGCCAACCTGAATTTTAATCACTTAATCCGAATTAATATTTTCAAATTTGATTAGTTCAACTTTGAATAATCCAGCTCAGGTTCGATCTCAGTTTAACAATTTAAATTGCACTTTTTTTAATAATTTTATTTTCTTCGGATGTCGGAGTGGCCTAAAAAGAGAGAGAAACTCTGCGCTTTCTCTGCTTTCCGCACACGTCCCTAATAATCAACTTTAGTTACCTAAAGGGTATGTTTAAACTGACCATCAAGGCACGTAGAAAATGACCAGCAGTTTCCATTTATTCATTCTTCGTCACAGATATTACATGAACCAGAATTTTGCAAAAATCTTACAAAACCCTTCCTCTTGCCATAGCGGCAGATGTTTCCATCAGTCCATATAGGTCAAAGGAGTTAGTCGTATTTGCGGTGGGGATTAGATTTTGGTCAATATGTACAGTTATTGCCGTCTCGCAGCCATCTATCATAACTAAACACAAAGGGCCACTTTTGTCGCATTTCACGTCAAGAACCTTTTGCATTGCTTTATTTGCGAAGGCTGGCAAGTGACAAGTAGGTAAAAAGAGTTTAAAGCGATGCGAAAGCTTGGGAATGGTCAAGCATCTATGACTCTTTGATAACTCTATCGATCATGGGACAATTACGTGATGTGACGTTACGCTATATGAAAGCACCATTTGGTACCGTTATAGTTACCCTGTAATCACTTTTTCCGAAAGGGCGAGTTTGCGAATTTTTACTGCTCGTAAAACGTCCTTTTCCTGCAATAAAACCTTAAACTTAACAAAAAAAAATGCAATATGCTCCGTTAGTTAAAATGGGTATTTCAGCACTAAAATGATTCGAGTACTTTTTGCACATGTAACTTCTGCCAAGCGGACGGTACTATCACTAAGAATTTGCTCTACGTATATATGACATGTTGTTGAAAACTTGCTTTAGACCGAGAAGCAAGGAGGAACGAACTTTCTCCCGTTCTTCTGCGCGCCTATGGCTTTTGTTACGTTTAGAAAAATAGAAATTGGTTTTTATGCTTGCCGAGATGTTCTTTGTTCCGTTTTCATCATAATTATCCAATTTGAATTATCATTATGCAGGGTGTTACTTAGGTACGTTTCAAAAAACCGGCAGCAACCGGTTCGTCCACGATGGGGCCCCACTTCACTTTACCGTGGTGGCACGTCGATTTCTAGACGCAACTTGGACAGGAAATTGAATCGCACGCGCGGGTCCACCGTCACGGCCACCCAGGTCACCGGATTTAGATCCGATAGATTTTTTTCTTTTGGGGGCACGTAAAGTCCTTCGTTTATAGGACTCCGGTCGACGCTGAAGGAGAATTAACCCAACGGATACGGGATTCATGTAATCAGACAAGATATACGTCCGGAATATTTCAACCTGTTGGGCAATCGACTTTAAGACGAGCTAACGCGTGCATTGAAGTTGAACGAGGACGTTTTCGGCAACTAGTGGAAATTTCGTGTTATTTATTGTTAATTTTTTTCTTTTAAATAAAAATTGCACACGTTCGTAGCAGTGAATTTTCAAAAAGGCGTTTTTCTCGTCTGATTTTTCTTAAATTTTCAGCGTTACCCCTGTGCACGCCACTAGCACAAGGAGATAAACAATTTCCAGCTTAAAAGATTCCTTAGGACGACATTGAAAACTGTCACCAAGTTTGTGCCTTCTTTTGATTGTTTTAAATTTTTTTGAAAACGAAACAGTATCGAGCCTAAATTTACGTAAACTTTTCGTGTTAGAATCACTCGAAGAATCGCCCCTTTAAGTTCGTCCGCGTACTTAAATAACACCTTGTATAATGCAAACATAACAATGCATAATTAAATTCAATTCGCTGCATGGAAATCGGGTTGGGAAGCGAAGGGTAGCCATATGACACCTCCAAAAAGGCCGAAAACAGTGTCGCTTTTACGTATGTGATTGAAAATAAGATAATGAACCTGGATATTTGAATTTTTGCAAAAATGGTCTCTTTTAGGTATACTCACAATTATTAAATGAGAATGTAAGTGCTTCCATTATGAAAAAGGAACTTTGTTAAGTCGTGGCAGCTCTCACTGATTTTACGTACATATGTACTATTTTTTTGACGTTATGTACCTACATATGTATTAATAGAATTTTTCTTAAAGTAAATCTAGCCACATATCTCAATTCGGAAAATAATCAACCGATTCCGTATATGTACCTAAAATCGACCCTGCAGGCATCTGTCCAAGGACAAATAATACGATGTTATGTAATAAGTACATATAAACATTTATTTATTTACAGTCATAGAATTATCACAGTACTAGTGAAATTTACGTTGGGACACACACATAAACACTAAATGTCAAAGTAAATAATAATTGAAGCATGATTTAATGAATAAATAGGACACTTATGCAATAAACGATGCTCTCAAGATTGTTTCAATTTTAGTAATTATGTATGTAAAATTACATACAAAAATTGTTGATTGGGTTTTAACCCCTATTATTGTGTATATATTATATATAAATATTATATATTATATATTATATATAGTATATTGTGTGAAGTCTCGATCACTGTAACATCACTTTTTACATTCGCCCTCAGCAGTGAAATGTAAGAAAAAAACTTACACAAACATGAAAATAAAGTGGACAAGAGGAATTACCTTCGAGAAAGGCACTTCAAGATTCACGCCATTAGAGAATTTGGTTGTTTCTGGTAAAAAAAAATCTTCAAAACGCACGGTACATTCCAACAGGAGAGTAGACCAGTTCTGACCCCTCGCGGCTATTTCGGACGGATTGGTTCACTTGTCGGTTGGGATAGAGTTATTGAAGACCCGATTTAACATTGCCGTAAGCCGCATCTTCTCTCTCTCCAAAGATGACAATTGATACGCGATCTTGACTGCATGTCCGTCTAGGAACTTGACCCGAATAGCCGTCTCATCTTCCTTCGTCTTCCTGGCTTCTCTAGACCTTTTGGCAGCCTCGTTGTTTTTTCTCCTCCTCTCTAAATATTCTTGGTCGTTCATTTTCTCAGGATTGACTGGAAAATTCCGACGCATGTTTCTATTGCTCCCACTCTCAGCAACGCTCGCCATAATCCCGTCTTTCAGCGTTTCAAATTCAGCCTCCAAAGCAGGATGTAGCGTCGAGACCATTGATTCCGCCCCTGTAGTAGTCAACGCCTTGAAAGGTCGCTTTGGAGGTGTGATAGGTGACATATGTTGGGTAATGGTCTGGGAAGGGGTTGGGAGATACGGGTATGAGGAGAGTTGAGGTGGTATAGCGATTGGCTTCCTGACTAGGTAAGGGTGTATGGTTAATCTTGGAGTAATGGAGGGCGGACTGATCGGGTGCCCGCAAGATGGCGGCGTGCGGTTCTGGTACTCTACGGGTTCCGTCGCTACTTGGAGGGCTGATGGGAGGTACGGGCTGTAGCACAGAGCTCCTTGGTAGTTGGAGTTCTGAAACCCATAAGGACTGGGATCGAGGTGGTGTATATGTTGGTGAGCGCGCAGTGGTCTTCCGAAAGCTTGAGAGTTCTCCTGGATTGAGTTCATCTGATAGAAGAAATAACTTATTATTAAGGACGCTTTGGCGTTAATAAAAATAACGTGTTAATAAAGAAATTAAAAAAAAAAACCTATCTGACGAAAAACCGTTCTGTTCCGGCAAAAAATGATGCAGGAAAAAAAACAAAAAAAACTTGTATAAATAATAATACCGTATCTTACCTTTCAATCAATCATCAATGCTATTGTGATACTATAATCTCTAAGGTATAAATCTTCCTTTAAATCGAGAGGCACCCAAGAACCAACTTTCTCTTTCAGGATCTAATGCACAATAATTTCGGTGTCAGCGCAACATGATCTGAAGCCAAATTCACAAGAACCCACTTTTATTGGTCCTCTCCTTTCAACTGAACTAACAAAATACGGATTTCGTGGGAAAGGCTAGAAAAATTTGCGAGTCTTAAGGGTGAATGGGCTGACCAATTGAACGGACCATGAGCGGGGGTGGGCGTGGGTTGTAGGCCTATGCACCACTACCAAGAGTAGTAAATTTAAGAGTCCCAAATATTTAATTGAATATGATTCCGTGTAATATTGTACCTGGTTTTACAGCCTCCCACGGGTACCTGTATTTACGTAGCTCTTTTTTGTCTGCGTTTTCAGCTGATAGGAGATGGAGGTACGCAAAATTAAAACATACGTATTTTCAATATTTCCGGTGAAATTCTCGAATTCTGAAGGCGAAATATAAATGAAGGTTCAAGACCATGCTTGAAAATAGGTCTTATGTGAAAAGTTATATGGGAACAAGACGTGTGCAAACAACAAATTCTGCGAGTTGTGTATTTTTAATCTTTATAAAAAGTTGTTTTGAAATTTAACGAAATAACGAAGATATCGGGAAAAACATAAAGTTAGCTGAATCGATTTTACTCTTGACTCTTATCGCTGATTAGAGAGGTAAGCAAAAACTATGTTTTAATTTGCTGAAACGCTGAAACATTTATTTGATATTTGGAAATTGTTTGGTTTTTAAACGCAGCAATTGTTTAAAAATGAAATTGTTAGAGCGGCTCATTTATTTACCAAATTTTTAGGTTTTGTTTTAACCGAAGGGCAATTTGCGAAATTGCTACGAACCGCGACCAAGAGCAAGGAACGCTGCACACTGTTGGCTGGGAATTGGAGGGTCTTCTGGTGCGGTAGCTGACTCCGTGGGCATCTTGACTGCTAAGTTAAATCGCAAGACTTCTCTTAAATGAGAGGACGGACAGCCAAGCAGCGACATTTAAGTTTAATTTTTGTAGATAACTATTCTATATTTTATATTTGCTCAGAAGAAAAAATCAATTCATTTTAATTATATTTCATAGCGAGTTTTATTTTTTTTCCCGATTAAATTTTTCGAACCTCTCTTTCATCTGTTTTGTGCAATTAAGGTCTAATTGACACCTCAACTCGGTTGGAAATTCGTGGATCTTATCAAGTTAAAACTTCTCGTTCCATTAGCAAAACGCCTAATTTCCGAAAACTTCACACGTGCCCCGAACAGTGTCGAAATTTAAGAGCGATTTGAAGCTTGAAAGAGAACAGCGAAGAAAATGCTGGATCAGGCCAAGTTTCGACAAAAATGTTACGGACAATTAATTCAATTATTCAATTCGCTAGGACTAGGGACAACTAGGCGTAACCGTCAGTACTGTTGGTACTGCCGGATAATAGGACAAACGAAAGGCGTCGCTTATTTAGTTTAGACTAGATTTTCACATTTAATTTAATTTGGATTAGACTAGAAAGTATGTGATCCCAAAAGTTATTTTCAGGCATTAGGGAAATCTAATCGAGTTGTCATCCGTTATAACAGAATAATGGCCCCCGGAGTGCACCGCCTCACAGTGTCCTTCAAAAGGGTGAGGAAAACGCTTGTAGCTGAGGCTGTATTCTCGGAATTGAGGAACGTCACTCGCGAGGAAATGACGTCATAACGGCGAAGATTGATGGTTGTCCACGCTTCACCAACATAAAAGTCACGCTATTTCAGCCTTATTGCCCATAGACCAAAATTGCGTAAAAACCTTCGGTCCCATCGATTTTTGATTCGAGCGGGGCAATTTTTTTATTGTATTTTCAACCTCTTAACTTCAGCCGTTGAGCAGGGGTGAGGGTTATTCCCAAATTTTCAATCGAGAGGGGGTGTCAAGTGATATCACATTTTACAGGTAGTTGCAACCTGGTGAACCATGTCCGAGTTTGAAGTCACTGCTATCATCCCCGTTGATATTGTAGCTTGTCAACGTCTGTGGGGGAAAAAAGCTTTTAGTTAATAATTAATTTATCACAATAAGAGTTGCAAACTTCGCAATGAGGGCGGAAAGACTTTTAAAAGTGAGATTTCACTGAATCATTTTGATGGAGGAAAGTTTCACTCCTAATCGTATAATTCATGGATGCCAACGAACTGCAGTCGAAACGTTACGTAACGTAAAACACCGCTTTTATTTAACAATAAATTTAATTATGTATAATTAATTAATTGTATAAAATTGATTTTATTGTGTGGTGATGAATGGCGGTCATTTCTGGCATTTAACAAATTGATCATAAAAGTGATATGAGTACTTTTTTTCGATTAATCCACCTTTTTAAGAAAAAACTACAAATAGAGAAACGCAACGCTTTAAATTTTAAGGATAAAATTCACTTCCGTCAAAACGATTCAGTGATATTTCACTCCTGGGGTCTTCCTACCCTCACTTCGAGGTCTGCAGCTCTTATTGTGATAAATTAATTGTGAACTAATAGCTTCTTTTCTTACAGATTTTGACAAGCTGTCATATCACTGAGGATAATGGCAGGGACTTTAAACTCGAATGTTGTAATTAGGACACAACTGCCTTTAAAACGAGGTACCACTCGACCGCCCTCGCTATTAAAAATATTGGGGGTAACTCGCCCCTACTCGGGGGTTGAACATGCAATAAAAAATTGTCCCCCCCGAATCAAAAATCGATGCTCTTGGGCGTTTTTACACATTTTCATTTTAAATATTGGAAATCGAGCTGCACACTTTCGTCGGACCACCCTATATGAGGTTAGATGCTTTACTTCATCATGTGCGAGCATGAAATCAGTTTAACCCGAAAAAATCTACTAAATCAGCATTGAAAGCTTCTTTTTCCCGTTCCCATATGTTCCTTTCCGGAATTCCTGGTTTGCGGAAGCGGAAGGGTGAAGTGCGGCCCTTAATATTTTCCTATTTAGATTTCTATTTATTGGATGTGCATAGCAAAAGGGGGTCAGGCCGTTATTTCATCTGTCAAGTGGATGAGTCACAATAAATAATACCATTTGGGGGCGAGAAAGGGTTGACACACATTCGTTCATATTGTGATCGAGGCACATGTCTACATGTTGGCCAATCTGGTTGCTATTTGGATTACGAGAGATTGTGGTAGATCTGTGGTTTCAAGGGATCCTGAAATTTTCATGTGCTTCTAGGTCATAAGCATCATGAATGAATTTTTTAACGTTTATCCGTTTGGTGATTGAGTCGTGTCAGTCAAGACAGCATGACTGTTCCGTCATGCGGCTCCACGTTTGCCAAGTCGAGTCTCGCGAGAAATCGCAAGAAATCGTTTGAGCAATCTGTCGTGGCTTTAATACTTCGATAATTTGAATTATGATTTTACTCAGAACAATGAATCTAAACAATTGATATTCGCCATATTTCTGCGTACACTGTGAAAACAAAAAAAAAATCGGTATTTTTCTCAAAAATAGATCTCTCATAATCGTCTATGCAGTCGTGCACCTCAAAGGTGAAGGCGATAATGATTTATGGTTTTATTCAAATTTTATGGCTTGGTACCTGGCAAAGCAAAGAGGTAGATGGGTCCAGTGACAGAGTCAATTTTCAAGCTGGAGAAAATAGGAAGTTTATTATGATATATTAGTAAAAGTTTATTTTAATTCAGCCTCGATAAATATGTATTAATAAAAAAATACAGGAATACTTAACCGTCTTCGGTAATTCAACAAATGAACAATAGCAGTACCTTGAGTCCAAATAGACGAGTTTCACCGACAAACCTCTTTAAACGGCCGACATGGCTACTGATTAACGACATGACCTTTAGATTTCCATAGTTGACCATTTGGAAAGAAATTGGCGTATTTATTTCATTTCAGAATAGCCACAAGTTATAAAATTTTATTGTGCCCCTTAGGGTTCCTCCTTTAGTTGAGTAGTTCGGTCAGGCTTTATGTCTCGACACAAGTTAAAAGACATTTTGATAATTGATAGTCCTGATTTACGACAAGAGACTATTGAAATTACCATTCTGGCATGGAGGCTGAAATTGACTATGTCGCACGCGGCCTCAAAATCTCGGTTTTTGAGCAGTAGTGATCACATACTCCATTACGCGATCTGTAAGGTTTCCCTGATCTCATGCGGCTTTTTGTAGTTCGCCACATAATTTTTCCATTATTTTTAAATCGTTTCCGTTATCGCATGTTTGCCAGTTGGATAAGTATTACGTTTTGCGGTTTTCTTCACCGAGCTGTCACTGCCCGTTTGTGTGGTAAATATAATCGAATGGACACGTCCCCTGCCTTAGTAAAGGGTAGTCCGACGCACCAAAGATTTGAAGAATACAGGGCTGGACCGCGGTTTTGACCAGATTTTCGCTCACTCGCTGCAAAATCACAAACGCGTGCGTTGTTATATGTATTTGTAAAATATCAAATTACCAAATTTATGAAATATTGCTCCTAGACGTCCCATGAATATTGCTTTACCAGTACTTGTTGAATTTTTTAAAATTTTTGAATGTATCCAGGTATTTGGAAAGGCCCGTTGGTTATGTGAACGATGTCCACAATATATCTTACATTGTTTCAGCTGAAATGGTAAATGGTAGAAATACACCGTGTGTGGAGCTCCGAAATGCTGCGGTCGCCGATGCCTGAAGCCCTCAAGCACGTGAGTAAGCATTTGAGAGATTGAATCAGTGACATTTTTCAGTTAGAACGTATTTGTTGCAACCAATCAGATTCTTTTAGGTATTTACGGTTGTTTAAACACTCCGTAAAAAAACACGGTTTTCTCAATTAAAAAGTCATAATCAAATTTTATTTAATTTCTGTTGCATGTGGTAACTAGGATAATTAAAAAAATATATATAGTTATTGCAAATTTGGAATAGGGGGGATGTATTATGTTGGCGATTAAAAGGCGGTCAGCAGATAATTTAATAATGTTTTCAAAAAATAAAGTAAAAAAATTTTTACTCCAGAAACAGAATTCCCACCTATATAAAATATGCTGCTGCTATTTAGAGTGTCCATTACGTTCCATATATACGTGGAACAGTTTTAGTACATTTATCTCAAATATGTGGTGCTATTACCAGGGATATGTTAATTAAGGCCAGGTTTACACATTTCCCCCCTTCAGTATGAGCTGCTTCCGGGGTATTATGTGATTTGAACCACTATACTTCACCCACCCACATACATATATTCAAAATCATTTCAAAACTGTTCACCTACCTTTGAGACCTCTAGGCTTGCCAGAGTGCGGCTCTGTATCATAGCCAGCATACAGGATGCAATCTGAATAATGAGTCTAACGTGGTGTCATAGATAGTAATCTTGCAGATTTCTTTTATTGCATTTTTGGCCAATGAATAAGGGTGGTCAGGAACCCTTTTGTGTACGTGATAAAGTCTTAATGAAAACATTCTGGGAACGTGAGATAACATGTATCCGCATTCGCAGAAAGGAATACGATATCTCTCGTCGGATTGAACTGGGTAGAAGCACTTCGTGAATCAGTTTTGAGACGTAAAACCCGACTCTATTAGAGGGGTGGATTTGATAGGTTCTATCAAGAGGCCTAAAATCGTAAGAAATACTAAGAACAATTTGCGCCACGATTAGTTGGGATGAAAATGGAGCGACTTAGCTCTATTTGCCTCAAGTCAATGGTGGATAATTGCCGGGCTGCAGGGTGGCAAAATTTTAAAAAATATACTTTCAAAATTATATTCCACATAACTAAGTGTTCGAGTTTGTGAAATTAAGTATCAGGGGCTTTTTTGGGGATGAAGAATTCACCTCCCAGTGATTTTCCCCGTTAATCATAGAGGGCGCTACATACCGTCCACGATATGCGGTTAATTCATTTGTGTTTTTTCGTTGTTGACGATAATCTATTTTCGATTATAGAGGTGTAATGGTCCATTGCCTGTGCTCCAGACAGTTACACATTAATCATGTCTCTATGAACGACTTTTTTCGAAAAAAATGCGTCAGAACTGGTAAACGGGAGTCTCTGAATAGCACGTAACCTCAATTATCTCTGATAGAGCCGATATTTACGGACTTCAAGATCAAAAGCATTTTTCTCGAAAACCCCCCGTTAACAAATTTAATGAGTTTGAGTCGTTTGATGTAAGAAACAAAAAAATAATTTGACATTTTTAATTTGCGCCCCTGTAACATTGTAATTACCGCCTTGTGGTTTGAGGCAAGTAGGACTAAATGATTTTGTTCTTATAATGGCGAGCTACATGGGAGCACTGTAAAACCTTCTAGTACAGAGACGGAACCTCTATCCATAAAAATATACCTCTAGGGCTAAAATCTTATCCAACACAATGAAAGTAGCACAAACACCAAGTGACACGCGCTAAAGGATTGTATGAAAAACTCCCACACAACCTTCTACATAATGCTGGGCAAATTCGATGTCAATACCGCAATCTTTGAATACATTGTACCGTTAGTATGGGAAAATTTATATACCTGAGAACCACATCTAGTACCCTAGGGACAAGGGATTTGCGACCACCATGTGACCATCTTATTTTGTTGGCCCACTTGCAGTTCGCAGTATCCTTTGATCTTTCAAATAGGATTAGATTTTCCAACCTCTGATTACTTTCTTAAAAATCTTAGTTATTTTCTTGGACGTGTCTATAATCTGTTTCTGTGTGTGTGTGTGACCTGTTTAACTTTTTTTTGTCGGACGAAAAAAATCCCACGAGGGACCATTTCTCCAGATTTGAACGAGGAATTCAAGAGTAATTTTTATTTTCACAAAAGCGAGCGGCATACCATCTTTTCTCGAAAACTGTCCTTTGACATGGAGATATGCACGCCACTGAAAAGCACAAAAAAAGCTATTTTTTCAATAAAACATATGCGCCCTTCATAGTCGGCAACACGTCCAAATTTTCGGTAAGGTATTCCTAACCCTCTTTGAAGAAATGCAACCATTTCGATTTTTTGAATTAAATTTGAACCCCCCGTATCTGCCAGAGGAGACCTTATTGGTCGTCGGTTTATACGTGTGGCAAACTGACATTAATTCTCGACGCTATCAAAGTTACTCGGGTTAAAACGGAAACACCCTGTGTATCTTTTATTAGCAGTCACGTCCACGGTGACCAGCACATTTTCGTTACAAATTATGTTGGACTGGACAAAACGACTTAATACTGCGTCCGATATTCCGCAAAAATCACACAAAACCCTTCCCACTATCACAGTGGCAGATGTTTTGGTCAATCTATATAGGTCAAAAGCTGTATTTACAATAGGGATTAGATTTTTCTAAAATAGGTACATGTACAGTTATAGCTGTGTCGCAGACATTCATCAAAACTCAACACAAAGGGCTAGTTTTGTGGCATTTTACGTCAAAAACCCTTCATAATGCGTATATTTGTAAAGGCTGAAGATGAGACGTGACAAGTAGGTAAAAAGAGTTTGAAATGAAATGAAGATTTCAAAATGGTCAAGAATAGAAACCTCCGGTGGTCAGTAACTTTTCTATGGATTGTATTATGTGCCTTTGATAACTCTATCCATCGTTGGACAATTATATGATGTAACGTTCCATTAATTCCCAGTGGTTCAATCAATTTCGAATTTACAAATTCTTCGATTGAACAATTGATCCTCACGCATTATTTTTTACCATAACAGTTACAAGAACCAGTTTGACGTTATAGACCTTGTTTTACAAGCCGGCGAGGAGTCAAAAAGAGAATTGAACTGCAGAGTGCCTTTTTTACGAGATGGCAGATTTGCGAAATATTAGAGCTCGTAAAAATCCTTTTTCTTACGATACGACTGCAATTCGCAATGCACCCCTTAGTTTGAAAGGGTGTCAGTGCCGTAAACTTCCTTTGAAAAGTATTTTTTACAGATGTTTTAATCGTAAAATAGGTAACGGTACTACCACTGGAAACTCCTCGTGTTTGGAGGTGACCCTTGAAGCTGATAGCCCATAAAGTCATCGGTCCGGAATAATATTTTAAGATTCCACAGGGCGTTTGTGAGTTATGGTGCTAAGCTGAAATGCCTGATAGATAATCGGAAAAAAAGTAAATTGGCGTCCGTAAATCTGCGATTTTGGAGCTCCGGGGTGGCAAAGTTTCACAAACAAAATCGGAAATATAAAAAATTCTGCGAGAACACTTATGAAATTTTTATGAAAATTTCGAAGCGTCATCTGTTGCCACTGACGCTTCATCCGCAATAAGAAAAATTGTTTAGTGTTTCACCAGCGAGATTTTGCTTCAGTTTCACCATTGTCAACCTCGATATTTTAAAGAAAAAAAAATCGTTTGACGCTACTCCTTCTCAAAACAAAATTTCCCGTGCAATCCGAAATTGCATTAGAAAATCGGGCGTCGTAAATCAAATTTGTTAGTTTGCAAAATGCGAGTGATTTTTTTCAAAAAATCCATTTCACGTTGTGAAAAAGTGCCATTATGGAATGTTGAAAAATTTTCTGTTCACGTATCAATAGAAGCAAGCAAAACGGTTAATGATGGTCACATATAGCCCAAACGCACAGGGTTTTGTCTGCATCCCGTTTGATTTAGTAGAAAAAAAAACCCTGTAAACCGCATGTTTCCCTACTACATGGCGAACTTGGTGCCAAAATAATTCATGACACAGAATTATGAGAACGTCCAAAAAATGTCCTGGAAAGCGTGAAAAATGAGATACATCCTTGAAATTGAATTTGGAACCTCTGGTAAACTGTGGACAACGCAATTAAATCAATATTCAATTAACTTTGTAAATAAAGTGTTAAAAACAAGGGAACGGTTGTTAACAACATCGAATTTTTTTACTTCCTTCGGAATATACGCACTTTTTCATTTCCAGGGATGGACATTATTGACCGTAAAAATGTACAATTTTCCCGCTTTCAACCAATTACGCTATTGATGACTTATTTCGCTAACTCGATATTGACCACAGAGACCACTGAAAGATTATTAGAGAATGAAGAGCTCTTTTCACACAGAAAAAAAAAAGATATTTGATTTTGTTCACTGTGTAGAGCATTCTGTACGATGTGGCTCGTATTAAGCCTTTCCCAAGTTTTCTAATGGAAACTTTTGGATTCGTATATTTTTTAAATCTTAAATGGGCTGCAGAGAGAAAGAATTTGGCTTTCCCTCCCGTCTTAATTAAACTTGTAACTGTAGTCACTTTTGCAAGTTTGAGGATTCAAATAAATCGATATATTGCAGAAAAACGGTATCTTAACAATTCCGAAATATCTAGTCGATTTGAGCCAAAAAATTCCTTTAAAAAATATCGAATTTTTTTGGAGAATTTGCAGCCGACGGGGATACAGGGTGTTGCAATAGTGACACAGCTTTCGATAGCTTGGGAGCTATTAGTGTTAAACATTTCGTTCAAGCGACGGTTTTTACTACAAAAAAGTATTTATTTTAGGAAAATATTTTTGTATATACAGCACGGCTTAAAAAAGGGCATCGAACCAAAACTACGTTTTTTCTTCTAAGCTTGTGATGTAGCTTTTTATTGCCTTTTTTCATTATTGTCCTTATTTCCTTAAATTCATACTTTTCCTTCTTTGAAAGTGTCACCTAGATCGGTCGATAAAACCATTATTGTATTGAAAATTTAATTATTACCCCTCCCGCCCCCATTCAAAAAAGAGATAGGCCATAATCCCTTGTTCGCATTTTTACTAGCTGGATTTCCTGAAATGTCGTCTTTTTGGTGACCAGGCTAGGAAAAATACGGAAAATGTATCAAAAAATTTCATATTTAATACGTTTTTCTTAATATGTTAGAAATGAAACCTCGATATCAGCCCCAAAAGTTTGAGATTTATCATTTTCAATCATCTTTTAAGGGAACAAAATCAGGAAGTGGGGTGCAAGGAGACACCATGTACCTAAATTTTACGGATGTTACACCTTAATAATTATACATTGTCTGGTACAAAACGACAAAGTTCAACTCTTTTTAACTTTAATCGTTGGTCTGATCTTCTCACTCCCTTTGTCCCCTTTAATTTAAAATTTTTCGCTTGCAAGGCCATAAGTTTCATCGGTTCATGGAGATCCTGAGCTCTCAGTTTTTATTTCTTGATTTTCTGCCAGTTCAGTATGGGTTTTTCGTTTACTAATTTTATCGTGAAATTAAGCTATCTTAGCAACACTTGGTCACTTCTCACTGCACTTGCGCCGTTGCGCAGTTACGTCATTTGGACCTGACTTCAGGCAAAGTTCCAGTTTTCTACATTAAAGATTTGTCCCCTGGCAGGTTTTAGTTCACTATTTTTCCGGGATGTTCCTTTTTCATTTTTCCTTCAGCTAAGGGATTAAAGTGAAGATTTTTTTCTTTAAAGAGTTCAAAAAATCACTCACTCTTCGACTATCAACTTGACGATATCCTACTACAGCTTGAAAAATATAAAGATATTTATTTACATTTTTATAAATATCAAAATAAATTTTAAATAAATTAAATTATGTATATTTAATGTATATTTATATATCGCCTTCGTAGAGGGTCTTTCGACATCCAATGGAGTGAGTAACAGTAGTGGTGTTTGTGGTGTTTGAGCTAAATGGAAAGTGGACATGCCAAATTGTCTATCGCTAAATCGACAAAAACAAGGCGAATGCGACGAACGTTTGTGAAAGACCTAATAAATGAATTTATATTAAATTAAAATAATTAAAATCTTTTTTTTTCCCGACTGCGGGGGAGACCGTGAAACGCTTCGGCTGGGGGGTTTTCTCCACGATTGGGGACAAAAGTGCTCAGTCGAAAACCAATTTAAACCCTTTAATAAAATGCAATATAAAACCGAAAACATCCTGCTCTATACCCAGATGTTCTCACCGAAACGTCCTGATTTGCGGAAGCGGAAGGGTGAGTTGCTCTTAATTCCTTCCTATTTGTTGGATATGATGGAAAAATGGGGTCAGACCGTTGTTTCGCTTGTCAGGTGCATGAGTCACAATAAGTAATACCGTTTGGGGGTGCGAAAGGGTTGACACAAATTCGTTCATTTTGCGACTGAAGGCATACATTTGAGGGGTGGCCAGTACCGTTATCATTTCGATGACGGTAAATTGTGGAATTTGATGGGTCGAGATTCACGACTCTCGTTTCATCGTCGTGCGATTATTTGTAAATCGAAAGCAGCGTGAGAAACAGGGAAATCATCTTGGAGGAAATTCGTAGCAAGTTCTGATCCTTTAGAGATCAAACTCAAGCTAGTTTCTCACAGAGACCTAGAATTGACCAATACCCAGGCTCCATTTGAAAGTTTCTATGGGGATTGATTTGTAGTTAAAATTGGCAGCACATAAATGATGTGCCCATAAGGGCCGAATAGTTTTATTCCAACTTCGTCGCTGTTTCCTAATTTGGTGGGGCGATTTAAATGGAGCCGCAGGAATGGGTCACCCACATGTCTGTGTATACTTCCAGCTATGTTCAGCGGAACATCAGTAAATTGATTTTTACAGCCAATATGTTAATAGGAAACTTATGGGACGATTATCATTTTGATAATCTGACAAGCCCGTTCCGCTAAATATCACACCCCCAGTACACAGCACAAGGCAAAATCAACAAATTATTAATTTATTCTTTAAGAAGCTGTAAGGTGGCTTCATCGATAATTCATAGCTATGACATTGTGCCGTAATGTCATTTTGAGACTTTTTCTTAGCTTAAACCGTAATCTAATAATATTGCTTGCGTTCCTGGTGGTTCACACAGTTCTTCACGTTAGTCATCCAGTTTTTTGTTCCCTGTTATCATAAAAACTGAGGATTCATAAAAAAAAATTTATCTACTAAAATAGGTCACTAAATATTTCCATTTATCGATTTTTAACATATTTAGTCATATCGTTAACCTGTGTTCGGCCCACTCATCTAAAGGAATTGTTTTGAAACGGTTTTTTCCCTATAAATAACTTCGTTTTTTATCCGTTCTGCAATATGTACAGAGTGAGCAAACTTGTTAGGCACGAATGTTGCTTTATTTAAGCCTAGTTCTGGCAAATCTTTGTCGTGCGTATATCCTATGCCTATGCCCTTTTATTTGAAAATCACAATTTTTTTACATAAATTCACTGGCCATTGTGAACCGAAACCGAATAAATCTGTTCAAAATTGCCATATAACCAAAAAAATTTAAAAAAAATGAAATAGGCCCGAAGTTTTGAAACTTTGTTTTTAGTATCGTTTTAAAGCACAGAAAAAGACATTTTCACATCGTTATAATTTACTATACAGAGAGGACCATAAGTCCCGCATGTATTCGTTAAACTTTGAAGGGAAGGTTTTTCATGGAAACGTTGGAACGCGTCAAATATTTTTTTTATTTGCGTAGTTTTTGGCGTCAGAGATACGTATACAGACATATTACCCATGCGGTAGATACACACACTTTTCCATTTTTTCCTTCTGGAACCTCAGATACATTATGATATTCTTGAGTTCTCTGAGAAATTCTGAACATGTTTCATGCGACATACCCATGTTTAAATTCAAGAGGTTTCGAAAAAAAATGCAAAAAATTGAAATAATGATATTAATGCTTAAAAAATAACAATGGAAACTACTGTAATCTGATGCGTTCAATGCTTCAATGTTTGAACTGTGCCTCGTTGCCTTCCCGTCAGTGGACAAGCCGCAAGTCAAATTCCTCAAGAACTTTTCTTATAATTTGAGGAGGCATTTATTGAGCTTCTTGAGTAATTTTGTTTTTTAACTCTTCTGCGTTGTCGGGCTCACTTAAATACACCTTATGATTCAGATAACACCGCGATAGAAAGTCCCTAGGGGTGAGGTCGGGCGATCTAGCGCGCCACTCTAGTTGCAACATCGAGCGAATATTTCGAAAATTGTTGAATTTAAACATGCGTGAAATATGTCCGGAATGTTTCAAAGAGCTCAGTGACGATTCACATACATTTGTCTAATACATGGGCAACCCTGTATACTAGTCTGTTCCGTCCAAAAATGCACAATAAAACACAATATTTGACGGGTTCCAGTATTTCTAGGAAAAATATTTCTTTGAGTTTTTAATAATATGCCAAACTTTTGGTCGCCTATGTGTATGGTCTGCTATAAAAAAAAAAGTTTTTATCTCAAAAACAGTTTTATTATTATTTATTGATTATTCCGGATATTTTATCCGGCGCATGACATGTACGTGATAAACATCATTATAGAAATGATCTAAATTAATGAGATTTATTGTGATGACATGCATATAAAATAGTGCTTATGCAAACCACGGTAGAAAGTTTGCTTGCAGTTTCGATAATCATTCAGCGCCCTCTAACTCGCTGCACATCGTACAGGGTGTTTTCTAAACAACTTTAACTGGACATTTTCGGGGTCAAAATGAGAAAAATAGTTCATATAAAGATTTGCCTGGAATCGCTTCTTTTTCGAAGGCCATGATGTTGAATTTCAAAAAAAAAAAAAAAAAAAAAAAAAAAAAAAAAAATATTTTTTTAGCGTACCCAAATGTGAACCCCCGATAGAGTTTTGCTTTAATTTATTGTTGCGATCGTTCAAATTTTAAAAATGGAACGTTTTGATCGCGGTACGACCTTAAACAGCCATCAAAATGTTGTTGAGGACAATTGGCCAAAATAACTACATACTGTAGATTTAACGCCCTGAATCATCCAAATAACGTTCAAGGTCCCCCGATTTCACAATTTTGCTCTCGGCTTTCATACGTTTCGAATTCTTAGTACTGATACCGTTAACGTTACAGAGAAAACGTCTGCAAAAAATACGTTTCAAAGGAATTTTATTGCACCAACACCCTTTTCAACTAAGGGGGTGCATTGCGAATTCTTAGTTTTTTAAAGGATTTATTGCAGCGAAAGGGCGTTTTACGAGCAGTAATAATTCGCAAATTTACCCTCTCATGAGAAAGGCCTGCTGTAGCCATTACAGATACCTTACGGTATTTGGGAAAAAGTTTGAGTGTAATGCTCGTATAACGGAATTAAATGGCGCCTTAACATAATGTAATGTCACATCGGGTAATTGTTCAATGATCGATGGAGTTGCGAAAGACACACACACACAATTCATGGGAAAGACGCTGTCCACCAGAGGTCTTTCTTCCTTGACCACTTGCAAATTTTCGCTTCGCTTTAATCTTTTTTTACCTACTTGTCTCTTGTCAGCCTTGGCAAATAGAAGCAATACTAAAGGTTCTTGACGTGAAATGCCTCAAAACTGGCCCTTTTGTGTTCAGTTATGATGGATGGCTGCGACACTGCAATAACTGTACATTTTGACCAAACTCTATTCCCCATTGCGAATTCGGCTAACTCTTCCGACCTATACACATTGACGAAAACATCTGCCACTGTGATAAGAGGAAGGGTTTTGTGTGATTTTTGCGAAATTTAGGCCCCAGTATTAAGTCGTTTTGGTCAGGCTCATGTAATTTCTGACGAAGGATGATGGTTAAATGAAAATTGTTGGTCATCTGAAACGTGACTCGGTGACCGTTTCAGACACGATTAACGCACATATCCGCCCTTGCAAGGTGGCTCAAAAAAGGCCTGCGAAAATGTGGAAAAATGGAATCCGCCCATATTTTGGAAAATTGTGGCATTTAATTAGTGCGTGTTTACTTCTGTGTCGAGCTGAGACCGCCCTTTCCAACCGATACACTGTCGATTCGATATTCGAACAATTCGCTGATGATAAGACGTCATTTTTGATAAAGAAACGACTGCCGGGTTAATGTTAATATTGGAAAACCATCAAGCTGGTCGAATTACCCCGATCACGCAAGCGACAAAGAACCAACAAAACATGTTTTTATTGATGATGAAATCATTTTATTTCGAAATAAACTGTCATGATTGGCTGAAAATATAACGTTTCTAGACGCGATCGAAATTGTTAGGGTGGCACTGCTGTCATTGGTCGAATTTGAAATGTTCTCGAAATTTTGTTGGTTGTGCATATAAAGCGGGAAACAATCTAATATTACTATCCAATTGGACATTTTAAAACATGAAAAAATTCTGTAATTAATGTACCGGGTGATTCAAGAAGATGGCTCGGCATCATAACTTTTTTGTTTTTACACTTAGAAACTTGAAATTTGAAGGGAAGCTATATGAGAATAGAGCCGATTGAGCGACATTAATGGCGTTTATCCAGCCCTTCCGGTTTAACCGGAAATAACCTCAACTTTCGATTTTTAAACATGATGCCTTACAAATTTTTACTTTTTTGGAATTTAGAGGTGATTTTTAGCCCGAAAATATGTTATTTATGTAATATTCCACTAGCGATAAGTATTTTTCAATTAGAAGAAATATAACCTCAATCTGCGTAAATTGGCACTTAGGACTGTCCTCCAGCGCCTGCGCCCGCGTAATTCACGAAGAACTAAAATATCCGTGTAAGACACCTCTTTTCTTTCAGTCCAATCTAAAGCTCAATAGAAAACTTGTATAGCTTGCGCGCCACTCACTACATTTCTAACTTCAATGAGGACGTCCTCATCGTCCTCGCCATCCATTTCTTCCTCCTTATCAACGTTATTCGTCTGCTTATTTTCGTTCCATAAATTAACATCAGCCGGAGTGCGATGTTAGGATTTATTATTTTCAATAAATGGAGAACATTCAATGACGCAGTGACAAGAACATCAGCAATGGATCGCAACTGTTCATTAATTACGCTTAAGGGAACATCATCTTCTCGATTATCGATACAAAAAGGATTGTTACAATATTGTCGAATAGCTCGCTGATTAACTGCATTGCAGGCCATATGTAAATTTGAAACAGCTTCTTATAACATTAACTGTGGCCGAGAACGGTTTACGTTATCGCGCGTTCCGCTTGATCCCGTAGCCCGGATGTTATGTTTATATAACGCATCGGTATCATTATCGCGTGTTTACATTATCGAGCGTCTGTTATATGATAAAGATTTTACTATGTTGCGCATAACTATAAACAGTTTTCGTGATATTGATTTTATTTCTTCGGTGTTTAATCCATGAATCAATAGTTGTTCATATCCTCATTTTTAACTGTCTTTGTAATTTACCTCAATCCAAAAATCTAAAATTTTCGAGACGCCGCTGGTCACATTTTATGCTGACTTTGAGTTGATTTGATGCATACGATTCGTATGTATGACGCATACGCAAAACTTCAAACAACAAACTATAGTTCTGCAATACAAAGTTGATTGGAGAATTTTGACTAGGGAGAGAGTCCGTAATTCATAGTTTATGTATGTATGCTGTATTCAGGATGCGAGCAATCTCATAAACAATAAGGTAGTACTGCAAAGCAGCTTTTTAAAAGAAATCTTAGTGGTTCCCAAGAGGCGGTGTAATACAAGAATAAACTCTTTAGGCATAACCTTGCTTGGGTTTAATGATTCGTCACGTGTTATGTGATTCGCCCTTTGTAAAATTCACCAACCTATTGCCATTTGTAAGGGTTCCATTCATGCAATGAATGGGCAAATATCCGGTTTAAAGCCACACGATCTTCACTATTTAAAAACCAATCCTAAAAATTTGACTAACAATCGACAACAGGTTGCTTCGGTTTGGTAGGGCCAGTAAATCAACCTCCAGTAAAATTTTGTCAAAAGGGTTGTAATTTTGGGACATATTTTTATTGCTGCGTCCTACTACCCCGGACGGAGGCATTCAATAGTCGTCGATTTAGATTTAATACTTTTGTAAATTTTTTTATGACCGTTTCATTACGAATTCGTACCTTTAAGACGAAAGTGTGCAATTTCTGTATATCAGGTATTTTCAATTAAATCCCAGTTCCACTCTAAAGCGGTTTTTCCTTAAGATATTCGGACATATTATGGTTATCAAACTCTATTCTGCAAAAAAAATTTTGATAAAAACTCTTAAAACTAAGAAGGATCTTTCTTAGGTTTAACAAGGCCCTAAGAACAACATCTAATTTAGATAAGAGAATAGTTGCGGAAGCACCTGTAACTTCTCAACCGAAATACTCTAACGAGAGTGCGGGAACTAGTATGTAGGGGAGAGAAGAATGTGAAAAAATTTAAAAGATTAAAAAAAATTCCTTCTAAATTAAAAAAATAATTAAAACATTGCTGTACGTAAAGTTCATATTGTTTATGATGTTACAAACCGTTGTTTAAAATATATACATACCTGTATTAAATTTAGGTGAGTTAATGGAGGGTAAGGATGGCGGGGGATATATTTAGAAATACGTTTTGTTTTAGAATTTTCCGAAGAACTTTAGGTTTTACGGGGTGAGTTTGGAATGTTAAAATGGTCGTGCAAAAACTCTTTTTAAGTAAATATTATCGTATTTGATAGGCAACATCTTGCGGGAGTTGCGGACATGTTCATGGCAAAGAGCCTTATGAGACTCAAATTTTATACTACTGTGGAGGGCAAAGTAAAAGTTTTTCTTTCAAATTCGAAAATTTTGTTTTCGAGTCAAATATCGGCCTAAGCCTAAATGGCAAAAAAAAACATTTAAATAAAAGCGAAGATCCTTAAAGGCAACTAGGCCCTTCGGCTAATCACCAAATCTCCTTTCCTGACTTCCCTTTTTTCCGCTGTTGATTAGCGATTTACAAGTTTTCGTAAGACACACTGATCACATATCGTCACCTGAATGCAGCTTCCAAGTAATTTGAGAAATACGTGTTTTGAGATATGACCAAAAATAACGTTAATCAAACTTAGGATTTCCTTATTTTATATTAAATTCAATCGATTTGCAGACTTCTTGTATGATAGTGCAGATCTGAGGAGTAAATTACTAGATAACTTAGAAAACCCTCGAATTTGAGTCACATATTTCTTACATCCAGGTGACGATGTGACACACCCCCTAGTCGAAGCTCCAGTAACTAAAGTAATTAAAAATGTACCGGAGGGTATTTCAGCAATCTGAGAAAGATAAATGCGAATGAGCTCGTTTGGCTCGTTTATCTGGTATTTGAAGGTAAAGGAGGAAGTATTAAAAAGTATATATAATTGCAATTAAAACGCTAATTACGCGGAAGTGGATACGGAAAATACAGTATTATTTTGGCCACCTACACTACCAAAAATTCTCATAGTTGTCGAAATACACTGCGTGAAATGGAAAAGGGAGCACCCTGTAAAAATGGTTTTATTTAAATAATTTTTGGCATGCATGTTTCTCACGCTGAAACGACTACTTCATTAAAAAGTTTAACAAATTTAATTGTTAAAAATCGAGAAAAGATACTTTGTGAGTCCTCCGCAGTGTCTTCTACATTTCTCTGTGCGTTTAGACATGGATCTAATGAGGTGATTAATGTCCTTCGTTCCAGGCTACCTGGAGAGCATCACGTAGCGCCGCTAGAGCTTATGGGGGGGATGGGGTAAATTATGCAACCTTCTACATAAAATATCCCATATATGTCCAATTGTTGAGAGGTCTGGAGATCGAAGTGGTCAAGGTAGCAAATCGATTGAATTTTGTTGAAAGAAATCAGTCCAAAACTTCTTATCCGGCGATAAATGGTTCGAATCCCAATGGACCTCTCACACACTCACCAAAACCCCGGATCCTCCAGCGTTCTCAACGAAACGAACTTATCTCTTAGAGCTACAATTCGAAGGCGATCTTGGCGTTCTGTAGTACTTCGGGATGGTCCAGTACTCCTCCCTGTGCCTGTTTGCTCTTCTTGGCACCATGCATGACCACATTTTGCTATAGTGTGTATAGTACGGTTCAATCTAGTGGCGATTTCCCTAAATGACCGATCGGCCTCTCGCGCCCACTCGCGGCCTCTCTTAAACTCGCTCGATTGATGAAAATTTCGCTGCATTGTGCGTTTAGGTATATTTATTTTATTTTATATTATATTTGATCAATCTAAAAACACTCTCCAAGCACATTATACGTCAATAAATGATATTTTGCTGTCATATTGTTGATATTTTATTGCAATTTTTATATTAAAAAAAAAAACTAAAATTTCTGATAACTCGTAAATACGTTGATAAATGTGGCTGAAAATTTAATCGTTTTTTATGTTCCCTGACACAAACATGCGCACCAGAAATTATTTAAATAACACCATATTTACGGAGTGTTCTCTTTTCTATGTCACTCGGTAAATTTTGAACGGACTTACCTACTGGACATATAAGGATACAAGGGAAGACAAAACGGAATTAAAAATATAGCAATGTCTCGAAATATGTTATTTATATAAAAATAAACATTAAACTATAAATTAAGGACGCTCGATAATTGTGTAAGTATGCAAAAAAATATAATATATATATATATATATATATATATATATATACAGGGTTATTCACGCTATACGGCTCAGAATATTGTGGCCAAAATACGAGGTTTTCTAAAAATGTTTCTTTTGGGTTATATGGTGATCTATTATGGCTACTTTTTAAAATTATTTTCATATTATACAGGGTGTCTCAAAAGTGCTAAAAGTATCAAAGTTATGTTTTTTTAAATGGAACCCCTTGTATATTGTTGCATTTTTGGATTCTCCGATCAAAATAAATGTGTGTTTTAATAAGGTTTACAATACCTAGCACTTACGGTTTTTGAAATAATTTAAATTTTGTAAAAATTTGGCCTAATTTTCATGTTTTAACCACTTAAGCAGTATTTAAGTTATGCAAGCGTAATTTACAGTGTAGTGTAATAATGGATCATACTTTATATCCCAATCATGAAAAACTTGCCAGCTTATACAGGGTGTGCAAAAATTAAAACTATTCAAATGAGGATTTTAAGTGGCTATAACTGGATTAATTTAAATGCAATGCCATATTTTTTAACTTACCAGGATATGTAGTTTTTAAATACCCATCGAATGGTACTAGGGTGTTCATAGCTAAGTCTTCGCGTTTTTGCAGAATGCACTAAATAATGGTTCCTTGCGCCATTTGGCGTCTTTTAGTTCAAAGTTCTAAATCACACATCAAGTATAACATAAAACGGAAACAAAATATTTATTACAGATGTTCGAAATGTCGACCGTCCATTTCCAAACACTTACAAATTCTTTTTTCAAAACCACCGCTAATTCTGGACAACATTTGCGGAGTAACAGTTTCAAACGCGTCTCTTATACGTGTTTTCATATCCTGTGAAGTTGTTGGAGGCGTATTGTAGACAATTCCTTTTATGTATCCCCACAAAAAAAAATCTAGTGGAGTTAAGTCCGGGGATCTGGGGGGCCAATTTTGAAATCCGTTTCTTCCTATCCACCTGTTTTTAAAGTTGGCATTTCAAAATTGCCGAACCTCGCGATGATAATGAGGCGGAGCCCCATCCAATTGAAGCCACATGGTAGTTCTAATATTTAAAGGGACTTTTTCTAATAATACTGGAAGTTGGTGCCAAAGAAAATCCAGAAACGTCACACCGTTTAAAGGTCCTTCAAAAAAATACGGCCCAATTAAATACGGGCCCAGTATTCCACCCCACCCATTAACGGACCACCTATTCTGATTTCTCATGACTCTGTATTCATGTGGATTCGAATCAGAATAGTAATGAAAGTTATGTCTATTTACAAGACCATTGTTATGGAAAGTACATTCATATATATATATATATAAATAATTTAAATATTTACATTATATACACTTGATAATTGTTACCAATAACATTATTTTTATTGCACTAAAAAAAATACAATAATCACACTTGAAGCATAACTGCTCATACGAATTTTATGAGGAAGAATGATGTGGTTCCCATAGTTACGGGCGACTTTATGATGTCCGTTCTCGTCGACTGTCATATGAGCGCAACTTGTCCATCGTCCCAGGCGTCTCTGTCGAAGATGACACAATCAGTTTGTGATGGAATTGAATCGAGATGATCACAGAATAACGCAGATGACCCCATGATGATTTAGATCGTTAGATAACTGATGAATGACCAAATTGAAGGCACAGGTAGCTACATAATTCATATTGTTCAAATTTTTCAATTTTGCTCAGTTAAAAATTGTTTTCACATAAACTAGTCATAATTCGTTAAATTTAGAAAAGTATTTTCTACTAAAAAACATAAAAAAAATATGGAGTCCTATTTGAAATTCTGACGTCGAGGGTTGGTACCTGAAGCAGAAAAAATTGAGTTAAAAAAGCATTATCTCCTTGGGACCCTACTTGAGACTTACTTCATCTGCGCGATTCGTTTGAGTCCAAGCTCCTCATATCTTCGTTGTAAATAGTGTGACTGGTTTATAGTGATATCACTATCGTTTAAGCCATTGTGAAATGACGTCGTTGGTCTCACCGCTTAAAATGATCCCTTGTTTGTGGTGTTTTAGATGGTCTTGCAGGGATACGGAACAGTTGTGGCAGGGCGTTACAGGCGTGTTTAAGGATGGAACGTTTCTTGTTGTTCACCCTTCGCTGGTAATAGAGGTTGGATTTGTAGATACTAAATTGAACGTTTGAAGATTCAATTCAAGTAGTTTCATTGAATCTTTTGCACGTCAATTTTTTTTTTAAAGGAGGTGAAAATCCAGGCCTCACCAGCGATACTACTAGCCCCTCAAACTTTCCATTTCTTCCTTTATTTTGCGCGGTATCTTCGGGATTTCCTGCCCGAGGAATTTTATTTTATCATTCGCTTCCTTCTGTTTTGATTTGTGAGCATCCGGAGATCGTTCGGCCGATTCATTAGTTTTTGCTCTCATTGCAAAATACTCTGGATCTCGGGTTTTATTATCATCGTCTTGAGTTCTACGTATATTCTCATTCGTATCGTTATTATAGGTTGCCCTCACTTGCTCGATCCACTGAAGTCGAAATTCCTCGTACATTCGTCATAAATTTTGTAGGTGATTTTTGCCCAATTTATCATCATCTAAACTATCCTAGCCTAGCGTGGTTCAGCTCAGCGGTAAGGTTGGACCCTTACGTGAGGTGCGCTTAAATGGCCTTATTGGAATATGTAAAAAAGATGATAGAGGCGACATTAAAGATTGCAGAGTTCTTGCTGGAGAAATGCTACTTCCACCGATGGTGGAGGTTGGGTTTGTACACATGGTCATTTGAAGATCAAATTCACGTGGTTTCATTATAACGTTTCCACGTGGATTCCTTAAAAAGGGGGCAGAAGTCCACGCCTCACCAAGGATTCTGCCAGCCTCCTCAACCTTTCCACTTCTTCCGTTTCTTCCTTTATTTTGCTCGTTATCCTCGGGATTTCCTGCTCCAGAAATTTTATCCGAATATTCACTTCCTCCTGTTTTGCCTTGCGAGCGTCCCGAGATCGTTTGGCGGACTCGTTATTTTTTGCTCTTTTTGCAAGATATTCTGGATCTCGGGTCCTATTGTCATGGTGTTGAGTCCTGCGCATATTCTCATTCGTGCCGCTATTAGAGATCGACTTCACCTGCTCGATCCACTTAAGTCGAAATTCCTCGTATCTTCTTTGCAGATTTTGCAGGTGCTTTTTGGCCAGTTCATCATCGTCTAAGCCATCGTAGAACAACGTGGTTGGGTCCACCGGTAAGGTTGATCCCTTATGCGTGATGCTCTTAAACGGCCTCGTTGGTATATGTGAAGAATTTGATACAGGCGACATCGAAGATTGGAGAGTTCTCGCCGGAGAAATGCTGCTTCCGCTGGCAGTGGAGGCTGAGCTTGGATATATAGTTTCCATGTCCGATTCAGGAGTTCTGTTTCTCACTGAAAGGTCAATTGGCTCTTCCAGGACGGGGATTCGGGAAAATGGACGGAACGGTACAAACGACATCTTCTTAAGCACTGAAAATTGAATAAATTTAGATAAATATTTCCATGTTTCCTGAGGAATTTATTTTGTCCCACAGTTTCGATTGAGACGGATCAAAAATCCATTTAGGATCGGTGCAGTGTGATTATAGCGAGTTATTCATGCGCTAGAAGTGACTTTAACCTGTATTAAACGTACAGTAGTAACAGTCACAGTTGCGTCTTTTCAACTGATTGAATGAACATCACATGATTCATGGCGATATTATCGGGGAAATTCTTTTGCAGCTCTTTTTAAATTGGCTGATGGAAAGTCCCCAAACCAATTGTTTTCCAGGAGATTCTTTGGACTTACCTAAGCGAACTAACAAAAACGAGTCCTTTATACCGATTCGTACACAGAATGTGAAAATTAGAGGACCACGTAATAGCAACAACAGTACATTTCTCTTGATGCCTATTATTAGTTCATATTGCGGTTTAGGTAGGAAGAATGAAACGTGTAGTTTTAAAGAAAATTGAGACCAGTGTATAAAAATAAATTAGGGACAAGAGATGTAACGTATACGATGAACAAGTAAGAAGGGTGGTAAGCTGCATTTCAAGAACCGCTAATAGGAAGAGGTTGGCCAGAAGGGCCAGACAGTACATCGAGCATAAGGAATTGATATGGGGTGTTTTCAAAATTTTGAAATGTGTGCCCGATAGAGGTGTTAACTAAATTTTAATGTAGGAAAGCATTGCTACTACTTTTTATACACTTTACGTGATGCCAACTTTCGACTCGTGCAATCCTATCTGAGCTTAATAGGCATTATTTAATTAATTACAAAGTTACCATGGATTCATAAACTTTTTGTTTAGCCCTGTAAAATTAACTTGGCTAAAAACACGAATCTTATATAGAACGTGAAACGTTCTCTATGCTTTTGTTACAAAAGAGCTCATAACAATTGTATAGTTATTTTTCCTAGGTATAATTACACATCAATAAAAACAAAAACGGTTCCGGGGAAAAAGGGAGTTTAACAACTAACGGGAGCAAATATTTTTTAATAATATACATAATCAATAAAATTGTATATTCCGACTTTAAATTTTGTTTCGTACTTTATCATTGTATTACTGCAAGAAAGATTAAATAAAAAAAATCTAAAGTGCAACGCTGTTTGAGCTAAATGTCGAGCAAATGAGTACGTAACAAAAACTTTATTAGTTACCTCCTTTAGGTAAGTAGAAAAAAAAATTGAGCATAACAATCCACAAAGTAAAGCTGATCACCCACCTACGGGCAGAGCGACTGTTTATTGGTGGGTTACTTCGTGCACCGGAAAAATTGATTTTTCACATTCTGTCATTCCATATGTTGAACTTGAGTCACATTTCAAAATCAGATTAAATTTTTTAATTAATTTTTCCCATTATCTGCTTGGTGGCTTTTTGTGCGCTCTCTCACGATCTTTCTATCTGCACTACCGCACAGTACATTTTCTTTCAAATTTTCACTTTGTAATTTGATTAGTTACATGTTCATTGTACCTGCTTCTGGGTTAGTTCAGGTTAGTTCAGGTTGTACGCAGAGCGGTAATATTTATTTCAATTTAATGTCACTTATTTTCTTGTTGTAAACAGTATTTCCTTGTGATTTTGGTTTTGGGAAGTTTAGTTTTGTTATAACGTCCTGTATAATTTGAAAAAGTAGACAACAAGGACATATTTCCCACTATTTCAATTTTTTCAACTAGCACTGTATTGGAGAAAATTATGTTCAAAATGGAAGAATAACTTGGAACCGAAGTGCTTTAACGCATCAATTTGCCTACATAATGGTTTGTAATAATAATTTTAAATAAATTTCTCTTTCGTTTCGTCAATATGCGGGTTAAGAATGTTCCAAAAAAATATTGCCGAATGCGGAGATTATTAAATTGCTAAAAAAAATAATTTAATCGTATCAACTCGATTATTTCATATAAAAATCTAACAACGTCGATATCTCAAAAACGATGACATTTCGTATAAGGATAAATACGATTACATAGAATCAAAATGAAACCATCTATCTTCCATTCAAAATTTTCTACCGCTCTACCAAACCTCCTACATGCCTCTATAAAATAGACGATACTATATTTAACTTACGTTTAGTTACAAAGAGTAAGATGTCCAAACACACAGACAATTAACAACTTGCTGTCTCTTCAGGGCAAAAAGTTAAGATCTCGAAGAACTATCTGTTTCAACTGAGCCAGCAATTGCTTGTTAGGGGATGCTCAACTTTTTCCCCCACTCACCGAAAGTAGGAGGTACTCTTACCGTGGAAATTTCATCCAATAGCAAAAGACGTTTGAGAGGAGGCACCGAGCGGGGTTGTAAGTTGTTTTGACGCAAGACACGCATTTGGGTCGACCACCATAAACCGGCCAGTAACCATTATCGCAAACGTTGCCATCTATTGGATGTTCGGGAAAGTTGGTACAAAACGTAAGGGATGAAAGTGGAACCAAAAATAGTAAAAAACGTTCCTATAAATGATGGTCCTACGAAGGACCATTACCGCGACAAGGCAAGCCGAAGGGTTCTTGTCATTACTGTTTTTTTTCTTTATTTAAAAAATTAAAAAAATTTAAATTATTTAAAAAATAATTATAGCGGAATAAACTACGCAAAATAGTAAAAAGGAAATCGAGAAATTTTGTCTTCAAAAAAGTCCAATTAATTAAAAAATCGAAACATTTCTGCTAAGGGTTGTTAGAAAACTACCCTAATTTATAATGAAATTTGACAGAATTTACGATAGTTAAAGATTCTTAGGATACGATTATTACCTGTAATTATCATTCCGTTATCTTATCTAGAAAAAAAATTATTTAAAAAAATATCCACTTGATAAGATCCTTTTAGAGGGCTATATCTCAGCACCCTAACCATGCCCTGTATCAGCCAAACCCTATATATGCATCGACTTAACAAAGCGAGCAATATTAATAGAAAGGGACTGTTAAAGAATATGCGCAAACAATGTATTAAAGACTTCAACATTTACACAAGTGTTGTTTTCTCCGGTATCTATCTACTACGATCAACTATACCATATGTAAAGTATTATAATTAACATACCTTTAGTCAAAGAGAGTAAATAGCTCACAGATAATTCTGCACGATCACGATCTGGAACGCACTAAACCTTAATTGTAAATCACTCGGAACCCGAGAACCTACCCTTTTTAACTGAATGTGTAACTTTTTATTAGGGGTTGATGAAACGTTTCCCCCAGTCAAGGAAGGTAGGAGGTACTTTTGTGTCGAAAATCTCATCCAATAGCAGACGAGGAGGGATTTTATCACCCTGTATTTCAGACAGAAAGCGACAACAGACCTATGTACATATAAACTTTTTTCCTCAAAATCACTCATAGAACCACCCATTAAATTTATGACGTACTATTCTGAAACACTCTGTATATTAACGTTTATTTACGTTCGTACAGTTACTTCAGGCCAGAATGTGCTCCCCCCTTCACTTTTTTATTAGAAGCCTTATAAAAATGTTTCATACACAGTGGCCGCGTAAAATTCGCTTTATGGTACAAACGGAAACAATTTTATTTCCCCTTTTCGAAGCAAGGCTAAGACTAACGTTACCTTAAATGGGACACTCTGTTTATTACTATTTTTGTAAATCGTGCTCTTTGTGCTGGCCAATCAAGCAAAGGATTTGAAAAAGTTCAATAAAATCATGAACTATCCATAGATGGCTTATTGGCAAATTGAATATCGACAACAAATATTCGAGGTGCAAATTGTACAATTGACGGCTTTTGTGTAACGTTCCAATACCGATAAAGATTTCTATGGGAAATGAGTTTCTTTAAGAAGAGATTTGGTAGGAAACTTAATTTGGGTTGTCAGGTAATAAGGGGATTAACGTTCCGTCGGGAATCCTTTTCGTCAAAATGTCGTCGGTGGATGGTACGCTTAAGGCCCGTTCAAATCAATCAATTATTTATTTGCTACAATTCTGACGATTGATTTAATATTGAATAATAAATTTTTTTTTATATACAGTGTGACCCACATAAGAGCGGGACACCCCTGTAAAGTTTTTATTTCTGGTCCGATTTTGATTATTTTTTTTATATGCAAATTATGTAAAGCATCAAAAACTCTAATTTGTGAGAAGTTCTTGTTGTGCTCACTTTAAAATCCAAGACCCGCTTTGCTTCTTTTTCATGCCGAAAATTCAAGAAAAGACATTAGGGATTTTTTTATTTTACATTTAACTATAATAATATCTTGAGAATATTTCAAAATGGTTGTATCTCAAATTTCGTTGAAAAATATTGATTAATATAAATGTTATTGAACAATCAAATTTTAAATTTACTGAATCGTCCACATCTTTATTAATAAAGATTTTTAGTTAAATTGTCCCGCTCTCATGTGGATCACGCTGTATATGGATTATTTAAATAAACGTCCAACGAATTCGAAATGCTCTAAAAACTAGTCTTTTTAAATATATTTTGAAAAAGCCTTATAGATGTGAATACGAGTCTTAACCGTTCGACATTTAATAATTTCAAAAATTACTTTAGTGTGAACGCACTGATTGATTAGTAAGGTTTTATCGCATTTAGATGTCGAACACAGATGGCTAAACGTGGGAAAACCACCCGCACATAAAATTCGGGCAAAAATCATTTGTGAATGTTTACCCCATCGACTTCTCCACGCACTGAAATTGAAACGTATTTAAATTTATTTCATTTGATTTTACCAGGGAAATAATATTAATCTAAAGGAACCGGGTAAAATTCTGAACAAAAATTTGAAACGGGTCAGTCTGTCACACAATTCTTTGGAGCGAGGGAGCAATTCAATGGAGTAAACGTACCAAGCATTGGCAGCGGGGTTAATAATTAAATGTCGCATTTGTTGACGGGGGTTCCATTTAAAACAAGGAAGTTTATGTCACGTACGGGAGGACGGACCGTGCGGGGGAGGGCAACATCGCCATTTTTGAGTTCCGCACTAACTAGGAAATTAGGTGGAGGCAAATTGTTAATGTGACACCCTGTGTGCTTTTACAAGTGCTTTTGTTAAAAGTTCGAAAATACAATGGGGAAGTAGTATAGTGGTTATTTTTGTCGGTGTTCAAGTATCTTCAAAAAGTCGACGATTTACATAGAGATTCCTTACCTCGGATAATTACCCTCCATATAAACCCGACAGTGGTTTGAAGGGTGATTTATGGTTTAAAGCAATCAATGGTTCTGTTATGATTTATTTTTGTGATTTTCTGTTTGACATTTACAGGTGTCTAGTCACGCCTGTTTGACTCAATTGAGCAGTTCAAAACATTATGCATAATTTTATGAACATTTTCAAGGACGCAAATTAAGTTGAAAAGGCACGGGCGCCCGCAGTGCGCAAGTGCCTCCTCAAGCTTGAGCGGTATACGTACATGCATATACATATCTCTATATATATATATATATCTATATATACATATCTATATAAGCAAAGTTGTTAAGAATTGTATCATTAAACTATATTTAAGAAGAGAATTCTGTGAAATACACATAAATCACAACATGTGAAGCACACAGCTGCAAGTTGAAATGTCGCAGTTTGTTACGACAACACGGACGAACAGGGAAATTAATACGGTAATTGCATTAGCGATCGGTAATTGAAATCGACAAAGAAAATTATCGCTTTAATTCTCTAGTGATTCGTTCGGCGCCACAATGAGGCACCAGTGTCACTTTGTTTAAATCTCGAATTCGATGGACGAATAAAATTATAATTAATTATACAGTTGGTAATTTCGAAAACTAAAATTCCAAAATTCCGATTTTCTTTCAGGCACCTCTCTCTCTCTCTCTCTCTCTCTCTCTCTCTCACGTCGTAGAAAAATCAATCGACCGGGGATGCAGATAACGACCACGAAAAATACCCCGCCGAAACGACCCGGAACCGCTCAAGTTGGTTTATGAAAGGTGATTTACGGTTGTGGTTTAAGATCAAAGACCTCGTTAAATTTTGCACTTTTCCAGAAGTTGGTGACGCTCTAAAATCCCACAAGTTCCAGCTGAATTTATTGATTTTCAAAAGTGAAGCGTCAGTGGGGAGGCAGAGGAAGGTTGTGGGTCAGGTAAGAAGATTATTAATAAAATGATGTAAATTTAGATTGATTCCACTTCTTCTTCTTCAAAAAAAAAAAAAAAAAAAAATTGGTTAGACCTGTTTAAGTATCTGGAATGATGAACATTTCCACGGCAGGTCAGATCGGGCAAACGCTCTGGGGACTTTCGCACTCGTTAGTTCAACAGTATTTCTCGCCAAAAGCGGTTGCTCTTATCAACATTGCTAAGTCATACTTTTTTTTCAAGCAGAAACCATAGACAATTACGTTTTTCATGCAAAAAGGGGATTTCCATTACGGACAAAAAAGTACGAATTAATTAAAAAAGCACATATCATGAACCGTATATGGCGCCCTATATGATCAACGTAAAAATCGTTGGCAGATATGAATCCCCGTTCCGAAAACCTCCGGGTATTTAATTTCGTGAGTTTCAATGGTTTGGTATAGGAACCATAATTAAAAATTGATTTTTAAGTTCTTTACTTTGCGATTCTATAGCTCTGTAATTACCAACTTTCGAGCTGCTGTGGCCAAATGTGGTGGTGCGTTGTAAAGCTTATTACTCTTAATGTCGAAACTCTATTCATGTAAATGAACCTCTGGGGTTAAATCTCATTCATAACAACAGAAACAGTACAAAAACCGAGGGACATGTGCTAAAAGATTTTATGAAAAACTCCCTGGCTGCCAACTACATAATGCCGGGCAAATTATATGTTAATACCGCAATCTTAGGATACATTGTACCGTTAGGACGAAAAAATGTCTCTACCTGAGGCCCTAATTTACTGCCTAAGGAAGTTAAAATCACCATGTGTCCATCCTATTCTATGGGCCCATTTGCAGATCGTTGTGCCAGTGACCTTTCAAATAGGACTAGGTGTTATAAAATGCCGATTTCTTTGACAAAAACAGTAGCTATTTGTGGGATTTGCCCATAACCTGTAGAAACCCAGAATTTATGGGAATCGAGAGATTCTGTCTCTCTGGGATATGCGCGATGTACATATGAAACAGTTGTGGCATTCGTTTAGAGAGAGTTCAATTTCAATCTTCAGGGGGTGCAAACGCGTTATGGAAACGTTGTCACTGCGCATAGAGAGCATAAAGGGTTAAAGAACAGAAAACAAAATTACGAATTCTTAATTTTTGAGTTTCGAAAAAAAAATCTGTGAGGGCTAAATCTGGCGAGTAAGGAAAATCGCGAAACCATGTTGATGGATTTTGGTCATCATGATTACGGAAGTGTGGACCGACGCATTCTATTGATGAAACAAGAGTTTTTTTTTCGCCATATTCGGTGGTTTTTCCTAATTTTTTAGTTCAAACGGCGTAATAAGTTTGTACGGGGTGGCCCATGTCGAACAGTCCACCTGAAGTATCTTGAACGGAATTTTTTGCTTCGGAACCCTCGAGACCCGTCAATTTTGCTTTCGATGGGGACACTTTTAGAGTAGAAATTCGTAGGTGTAGCCGTCCCCCTAAAGGGGGCAGCAAACCCCATTAATAATCTTAAAGGGCAGAGGGAGTCAAGTGACACATCAAATCAAGGATACTTCAATTCTCTTTACAAATATGTTGAATTTCTTTTGCTTCGTTTTAAATATTGTAAAAAACCGTTTTAGAACGTCGATGAAATAATTCGCGAAAAATTACCTGCACTTAATCATAATAAATCAACACTACAAAAAAATTGTGTTTTTCATTGAATTCTTGAGGTAAGGTGGTGGGTTTTGTTAGCATTGAACAGGTCCTTTTGTTCGGTTTTTGCATTGATCAGAATTGCGCCGGGTAATTTATAGATTCATCCGACGATTCAAAGCATCATGGTTTACACCACTGCGGAAAGGATTAAAATTGTCACCATCAATTTCAAAAAACAATTAAATAACCCGAGAAACTGCAAGAAATATTAATGGGAGGCGTCCCGGCAAGAATCAGAGCAATCCCTACGTGACCAATTTAATATCTAAATTCATGGAGACTGACGACACACCGTTACCAACGAGGCTGCACAGATTGCAATTTTGAGATATAGTGAACTGGATCATGGAAAGTAAAAAAAGTCTATTTCAAGCAACCGAAAGCAACTTAAGGTATTTCATGTAATAGTATTCAGGTGACCTTGAAAAGCATAACTTCCTTCCCTGTAAGATGAATTTCATTAACGAGCTCAATGGAGATGATTCACATCGCCGTATATAATTTTTTGAAGCGATGAATGCAAGCATTTTGATCAATCCCAATTTTTTATATTCTACATGATTCCGCACATTCTTCCTGAACGGTTTCGTCAACAGCCCTAATTGCAGATAATAGAGTGACGTGAATAGTGGAATTATGAGGGAACAGCATTCACAATATCCAGGAAAATTGAATGTATGGGCGGGGATTTTGGGAAATCGTATTGCTGTGCCTTGTTTTCTACCTGATAACCTGTCGGGCGAATCTTACTTCAATCTGCTTCAAGACTTCATCTAGCTTCGCATTGTGGATATTCTTGAGAACGATCAAGGAGATCTCACGGAATAATATATTTTTTCAACAGGACGGCGCTCCGCCACACTATGCAGTTCCTGTAAGTAACTTTTTGGATCCACAGTTCCCCGAAGACTGGATTGGTAGAAGCGGTTTCATGGAATGGCCCCCAAGATCGCCCGATTCAACACTATGGAACTTTTTCTTATGAGGTTACTTAAAAACCGTTGTGTATGAAAGAACATCTACCTCTTTGGCGAACCTTCGCCACCAAGTAGCTATAGCACGTGGTGAAATAAATTCCGAAATGCCACGAAACGTTTGTAAAATTGACGTGTCTCGGGGTTTTCCGAAGAAAAAAATTCCATTTAAGGTATTTCAGGTGGATTGTTTTAAATGGGTCACCCTGTATAACATTCCCCGTATATTGTTTGTTGTTTGGAGAGATAGTCAATAAAAATAATCTCACGTGCATCCCAAAAAACTGACGTCATCAACTTTTTTCGCCTTCTTTGGACCCGATTTTTCCCTCTCAGTCCATCGTTTTGACTCTCCTTTCGTCTCACGTGTGAAATGATGCACCAATGTTTCATCCATCGATCCGTAAAATGGACGCACAAACTGAACTTTATTACCGCAAAAGTTTATCAAACACTCCCTTGGAACATTTTCACGTCCGGTTTTTGTTCAGTTCAGAGTGATCGAGACACCTATCCTGCACACAGCTTTCTCATATCTAATTGTTCGATCAAAATGTGGTGCACAGTACTTTTTAAAATTACCACCTTCCAGCATAGTTTTGTGAATTTTTACCAAAACATCTGGAGTGATCAAATCTGGAGTGTCGCTGGGCCGACCGTTGCGGAGTTCGTCTTGTTCGCGTTTAAACTCTGCCGCCCAATATTTTACAGATTTATTAGCAAGATTAATCATCAGAAATATGATTAATGCTGCCATGTTCACTATTGATTCAATATTCATGTGATTGTTTGACGATAAGACGTAATATTTGATGATAAATAGACCACTGTCAGGTTGGTGTTATAAAATAATCAAACTGGTCGTATTACTGTAACCATACGCGCAATGAAAAACGTGTTTTTATCGATGTTGAAGACCTTTAGTACGCAATTAAATTGACATGATTTGTTGAAACTTCAACGTTTCCAAGCACGAGTGCATTTATCAAGGAAATATCGTTGTGAAATTACTCAATCGAACATTCAGAGATGATTCTCGAAGGGCTTTGATTCCAGATAAATTATGTAATTTAGTTTATTGCAGAGCGAGTCCATAAATAACTGTAAAATTTTCAAAAATTTTTGAAGTTTGTGGGCAGGCTGCTTGGTCATAAAAGACAAGAAAAACAGGTATTCAAACAAGGGCTTAACAAAAAGATAACCCAGTTAACCAGCACCTTTAGGTATGATGATTCGTCACGAATGAAGTGTCATTTTGTTTAAAAATCGCAATAACAATCGGTAGCATAATATAAAGGTCAGGAAACCAACCCTCATTAAAATTCTGCACGAAGGGTTGTAACTTTGGGACCCAATTTTATTGCTTCGTCCCAATATCCTTAACGGAGTTATTCAATAGACGTGAGTTTAGGTTTAAAGCCATTGTAAATATTTTATGACCCTTTGATGGCAAACTGGTGTCAAAACCATGCTGAAAGCATGACGAAGTTAAGCTACTTTTACATTTCAGACAATTTAACTCTAGAGCGCGTTTCTATTGATACATTACTGTTTGCCGCAGTTACCAAAGTCCGTTTTGTTGCTTAAGATCAAGAGGAGGAAAGAGGAAGGTCTTTCTGAGATCTAACGGGGCCTTAATAATTTAATTTAAACATTATATTCTTCATATTATAAAGGCCGAAGCGGGGAGTAACCGCTGGGGAAAGCGTCCCGAAACTTACCATTGTTGTAAAAATTCAAGAAAATAAAAACCCAAAAATGTGAAAACTGCAAAGGTTACTTGCGCCGAAGTTCAAATGCGTGACTTGTCAGAGGACTTTTCCTGAAGGGCCGACTTCAGGGGTCTGGAATATGCCAGTCAGTACTTTAGTGATCTGAAAAAGGTGAATACGAACTCATTTGAACGATTGTGATTCGCTCGTTGGGCGATTCGGACACATATAGACATGGGGAGGTGTTCGAAAATAAAAAGCAAATACATAATGATATTTTGATGAAAACTATACTGGTTTATTTTCGCTCCCTATGTAACAGAAATGACGTAAGGCTATTGGGTACATGTGTGTAACTAAAATCAAAATATTTTAACGGAATATTTGCCACATGAAATGGAATATAAACCTTAACAAATATAAACAATTAATAAAAAAAACATGTGTGCATAATCACATTATATCATTATACAGGGTGGGGCACCGAAAAGTTTCCACTCAGGTTTTCTCTGCCTTTAAACGAATAAATACAAATATGTCCGGGCGTGAAATCCTTAGTTTTCAGGGGGGATATATGTTTTGCTTATTAGCGCGTTCGCCGCTCCAACCCCTAGGAAGCAGTGGCTGCCACCCTTAAGGTCTTAAATGCTCCTCCGAGAGGGGAGTTCGCGTGTACGGGCGGAATGGCACAAACGTCAACCTCTGAACTACTGAGAATTGAACAAAGTAAGAAAAGTTCCACTGAATGAATTACCACGTTTTGGAAAAAGAAACACTTTCTCCGACAATTTAAATTAAAATCAATTCCGTTTGACGGTGTCACGTGATGTCCCATGCACGATTAAAAATCGATCGAAGTGCCATCAACGTGCGTTAGACATACCAGGTGACCCATGAGAAACGAAACGAACGTGCTGGGTCCATAAGAACGTTTTTTTTTCCCCATAAACAGTGACGCGTCAAATTTATTTATAAAGGGGACAACTTCTGCGATAAAATTCACTTCCAAATTGTTTCTCCCCCCTTGCGCTGTGATTACATCCGTAAAACGTTAATTGGGTTTGTAGGGCAAGGGACACCCCATTTGAAAGGCATTCCTTATCCCGAATTCGGTGCGATAATATATTTTTTTAATTTCATCATGTCATTTGAGAATGATGGAAACCATGTAGTATGAAATTGACGATACACAGCTCCAAAATAAAATAGATAATTGAAGGATTTAAGCACACAATGAGAGTTGGTTATAAAATGCGAGTTAAAGTCAACATATGGAAGAAATGGATAGAAAAAAGTTAATCCCTCAAGACGAGGCCATCAATGGTTTCATATGTTGACTGCCTTAAAAATAAACGGATCGTCTAAACAAGTATATGTAAGTGGGGGAATGAACTTACCTTCAGTTAAAGAGAATGAGATATTCCAACACCACTACGAGTTGTACGGATTTGTTTCTTTAATGTGGATATTTGAGACCGGAATTTCTAATTTAAATTTATCTGCAACCTTCCGCCAATGGTGATGAACCATTACGTTTCCTTCGGAAAAATAGAAGGTAGAGCGACTGCGAATATCTCAACTCTATTGAAGGAAACCTTCGTTGAAACCAAAATAGAACCAAAACGAATTTTGGGGCGAGGAACCGAGCGGTGTTGCAAGCTATTTTGCAGTAAGAGAGGGATTTTGCATCGACGAGAATACAGCGGACAGTAATCATTAATGGCACTCATCAACATCGTAATCTTTATGTTACAACAACTAGTGCTCTATTCTAGGATTATTGCTCATTATTACTGACCACTCGTGTACACAACACGTGAGACTTTTAAAAACACTTGGCATGGAAACATCCGCTCTCATTGGGTATTTATATGTATATATTACAGGGGTAGCAGGAAAACGCAAAAACGTAAATAAGGCATATTTGTTAGAAAAATACAGGGTTTAAGTTTAAATTGCCGAAAATGCAATTTTCTCCTTGCAGATTGGATCAGGTGAAATTATTTAAAATACTCTATACGAGGTCGAATGAGATAACTTATTATCGAATTATCAACCGCTAATTTATGTTAATCATGTAAAATTTGCTAATGATATGAATCGCGTATAATTGTTTGCTGAAATTAGATAGGTGTCATATAGCGTCAGAGGGAATAATAAAGTTGTCTGTGGGATATAAAACTGGTGTTTCCGGCGGCCGTTTGAATGGATCATGTTGCCACCTCAACCTTCTCACCGATTACAGTGCGCGTTGCCATCTTGGTTGATGTTCACTGTGAGGCTTCATGATTTGCTTAAAACTGGGTCCATGAAACGATTCGGTGATATCTCACTTTTAGAGATCTTCCTACTCTCCTTTCGAACTCTGCCCTTTTCGTATGTTGTGACAAATTAACTGTGCTGCGTGACATAGAAAAGAGGACACCCCGTAAAACGGTTTTATTTAAACAATTTTTGGTATGCATGTTTGTATATGGGAATACAAAAAAAACGATTAAATTTTCAGTCATATTTATCAACGTATTTACGAGTTATCAGGAATTTTAGTTTTTTTTTTAATATAAAAATTGCAATAAAAAATTAGCAATATGACTGCAAAATATAATTTATTGGTGTATAGTGTGCTTGGAGAGTGTTTTTAGATTGATCAAACATAATTTAAAATAAAATAAATATACCTAAACGCACAATGGAGCGAAATTTTCATCAATCGAGCGAGTGTAAGAGAGGCCGCGAGAGGGCGCGAGAGGCCGATCGGTCATTTAGGGAAATCGCCACTAGATTGAACCGTACTATACACACTATAGCAAAATGTGGTCATGCATGGTGCCAAGAAGAGCAAACAGGCACAGAGAGGAGTACTGGACCATCCCGAAGTACTACAGAACGCCAAGATCGCCTTCGAATTGTAGCTCTAAGAGATAAGTTCGTTTCGTTGAGAACGCTGGAGGATCAGGGGTTTGCTGAGTGTGTGAGAGGTCCATTGGGATTCGAACCATTTATCGCCGGATAAGAAGTTTTGGACTGATTTCCCTCTGTCCCCATCTTGTGTTACACCTCACCTTAAATCATCGTCGAAATTGACTGAGATGGTGCAAAGAACGTGTACATTGGAATCTTGAATGAGGATCATGTCGTGTTTAGCGATGAATCCAGATTCCATTTGGATATGCGTGATGGCCGGGCAAGAGTAAGAAGAAGATGATGTGGAAAACGAGATTCTTAGTTAGCAATACTGAGGCATGTCCATCAAATTGTTGGGGTAATGGTTTGGGGTGCTATTGCATATGATTGCAGGTCACCTTCACTTTTCATTAGGGGCAGTGTGACAGTCCAACAATACATCCAACCAGTTCTGAAACCTCATCTCGTGCCTTATCTGGAAACTGTTATTAATCCATCAAGACAATGCACGACCATATGGGACTTCTTTCAACAAAATGCAATTAATTTGCTACCTTGGCCACATCGGTCTCCAGACCTCTCACCGATGTATGGGATATTGTAGGTAGAAGGTTACATAATTTACCCCATCTCCCACAAACCCTAACGGCGCTACGTAGTGCTGTCCAGTTAGCCTAGAATCATATTTCCCAAGAGGATGTCAATCACGTATAAGGCACCGCGGAGGACCAAAAAATTATAACTTTTTTTTATGTTTTCAACAATTAAATTTATTCTATTTGTTAATAAAGTACTTGTTTTAGCATAAGCATGCATGCTAAAAATTATTTAAATAAAACCATTCTTACAGGGTGTTCTCTTTTCTATGTCGCGCAGTATCTTAACCAAGAACTTTTTCCTCATAGACTGTGACAAACCGCCATTTCCACGGGGAGAATGGCAGTGAGTTCAAGCTTGGAGGTTGTAATTAGGGCGCAACGACCTTTAATATGAGCTATCACTCGCCCCCCCCCTTCTCACTAGAAATTTCGGGGGTAACTGTCATCTCTGTTCAGGACTTGGAGGTGAAGGGTTAAAGATGCAATAAAAAATCGCCCCCCTTGAATCGGAAATCGACGAGACCGACTGTTTTTACACATTTTAATTTTAAATACTGAACGTCGAGTTTACCCTGGACACATATGTGTGTGCGTTATTCAGTGACGAGTGGGTAATGCGGATGAGAATTAACGTGAGTTAACGGCGATAACTCGACAAATAAAACATTTCATATCTTGATGTTTTAATCATAACCTGAACTAATTTCATATCAGTTGATAGAGCCACAAAGCAAGTTTTCAACAACAAAAGAGCACGGGTCGGTGCAGCCTAAAAAAAAATAATAACCATGGAAAGAAACACCGTTACTCTGTACCACCCTTGCGAAAAAACGAGCCCTTCAAAAGGCATTTTTGCTAAAAAATAGAGTATTTCTCGGAAACGTTTTTTACCTTTTTTTGTAGGTTTACAATAGCCGATCACTTTATTTAGGTCCCGTTAGAACTTTCCGAAATGCCGGAGGGTGCAGAGTTGGCACGGTTAATGGTACCGAAAAGAACTAACAGTAAGAGAGATATTTTTTAAATGTGCGAATATTAGAATTTATTTTATCAAAGACGAGCGGGATTAATTCAACTCCCGTGGAGAGGAATCTTGCCCGAATCCTTCACTAGATTCAAGACTAATGTGATAGAGAGCAAAGCTTCATGCCTGTTCCGACACATCATCATTAGCACCTCGCTCGATATCGAAATCACTCATTAGCGAACATCTTAGCTGGTAAAAGCGGCATTATACTTCTGGTCAAAAATTTGTGTTCAGAGCCGTTATCGAGGGGTCTCAAAAGGCATCCCTTGTTCCGATTCCAAATACCAACAACCTTATCACCGTTATTCTTCGTTTTTTATGGCATTGTGATGTTTAAACCGCCCTCTTTATACGAGGGCCGGCCGACTTGCGTAATTTCGTCTCGGCGAATTTGGCTCATAAAATTGCATCAACGGGACTTTTTTTTTTTTAAGGGCAAATGCCCTCATTTTCTAGTCCTTCCAACAAGATTCTTCAGTTAGTCTCTAACAGTTCTTAACGCAACGTCATGAACTCGCAACACCAGCCATTTTACTGCTGCTCCCCGGCATTCGTGACTTCCCAGCGACCCTTTAAATTTATTCCGAACGATTCATCAGAGTTATCACATAGATTAGAACTAGCGGACCTTGTACTAGCTGGACAGTACACTTCATCGACCAGATACCTACAATACAGAGAGCAGTGCCTAAAAGGGTTAGCCAGGAAGAGCGGCGAAGTGAATAAGAACATGGTGAGATTTGAAAATACGAAGTCGAGTGATCCCGAGTACGTCCAGAGGAGGAAGAAGAACAACGAGGCATCAAGGAGGTCTAGAGAGGCGACGAAGAGAAAGCAGGATGAACTAGCTATAAGAGTGAAGTTTCTGGAACAGGAGGTATTGCATCTGAGGACCAAGTTGCTGGAGACTATTAATGAGAGGGACTTTCTGGGCAGCCTCCTCTGGAGTCGTTATGTACAGTAACTGTGAATAGCGCACCGGGAATGTGTGATGACTTGTTATGTCATGGAATTATTCTACGGACTTCCATGGCATTTAACTGTATCCCGTACCAACCCGTGCCGCAACCGAAAAGTTCCCCGCAAGTTTTCCACACGTGTCCATTTCATAGTATCCATATTCTCGGTAAGCTATCTGTGTCAAAATTAGGAGAAAACCTGTACTTTTGATAGGGGCAATGTATAAAAATTGCTTGTTTAAGCTCAGTAGCTCAATATACGTCTTATTATGTTACATAATTGCAAATTAGAAATGGGTATTAAATCGACCTTGCGTACGCATATTACTAAAGTAAGGTACGCTACAAGTAGTGTCTCATTTAGCCTCCAATTCGCTTAAGCTAAAACGTGGTTATGCAATTACGCACGTAATGCTTAGATAATTCAAATTGAGAAATCGGAAATAGTTTTCATATTTAGCTAATTTTTAAACTTTACTTAGCACCTCGGACGTTGTACGTCACTGGTTTTATACAACGAGAATCCCCGAGTAGCTTCGTGGAGACATAAATATCAGGCAGTCGAGTGCGTAAAAGTCAGGTTTCCCCAAAAAAAAACCCACGTATTTCCAAAATTTAAGCCCATCTAGGGCCGCTCGACGCCACTGATTTTATATAGAGTTACGTTTTCGTCTAGAGACGGTCATTTCTCATTTACCCCCTGAACAACTAAGGGCGTACTGAAGGACAATTACGAAATTAAAAAATTATGTATACTTCAAAGTGAGTTTCACTAATTTATTTTTCCGGCAGCGCTCCGCCCCTGATTTTACCAATTCCTGAACAGTTTCTCAGAGGGCCGGAAATTTATCAGCTAAAGATTTAAATGTGACCGCCCTACCGAAGGGCAATTGCGAAATTAAAGCTAGAAATATTCGATTTTATATTCAGTTATTATGATTTGTCAAAAAGCTCATTTTAGGGTCTGTTCAGACGTCCGTAGCCCTCTAAAATAAACTTCGGTCAGTGGCGTGTCTTGCGCGGTGGAAACCTTTTAATTCTATCAGTATAAGACATCTTGTGCTAATACCGAAATTCGGTAAGTTAGTGATGTGCAGTTCAGTGAATAAAAAAGGCCTGTGTGAGTTTAATATCGTATTTATTTATAAAACGTATATAGAAAAAAGTACATTCGAAATTGGTTTGTGCTAATGGTCAGGATAAGTTTTTAAATTATAGTACGGAGAAGCCCCCGTAAGAAAAAATGTACAATTGACAATTCTCCATTGCTTTACCAGTACCAACCATATCCATGATGCAGTCCATAGCCCAAGGACACATAGGGGTAATGCCCATAGTACCCACCTCCGTAGTGCCCTAAAGGAAACATACAGTTACAGTCATATTTTAGCTTCAATAGGAAAAGCTCGAAGCTTTAAAGTACGTTGCCACATAATCATAAAATTTCTCTACCCAAAATCATCCTGAAGACGATGAAGATTATTAAATACTTTACCGTAAGGATAATGTCCAAAACTGTAGGGATAATAACTCCCAAAGCCATAACCGAATCCTCCATAAGCTCCTCTTTTCGTTTTCGTCGAAGATGAGGCGTCGACATTCTCCACATTTTCCGGTGCAGGTACCAGTTCTACAGCTTCTTCATTTTCTTTGGGCGAGGGCTTGGACATTACGAAGCCCACGCATAGCAAAACGACAATGACGCAGATCTAATTTTCCATAAAAATCACCTTAAGTTATACCATTCACAATATTTGAATTCGACACTCACCGAGTATCTTCTCATTTTGAGGTAAATTGACTAGTTTCGATGATGAGACGATCGATAACTGATTTCGAATTGAATTGCGACTGCGTTTTTATATGGTTGGCAGAAAATGTACACTAACCCTGTATCAAGGTCTTGGTATGGTGCACGAAGGAAATTATGACCGTACCATTGTTGGGTTAAGGTTGAAGCGATCGACTGGGTTCCTACCGCTTGTCAGATTCATATTTGTGATCTACAAAGTCCTTCGGGAGATTTTTCGATCAGTGTCCGTACTTCAAGTTGGATGATTTCGGCCATGTTACTTTAACCTTTGTGTCGGAGAGGCGCAATCCAAAAGCAGCTACAGCAGGGAGATCACGCTCACGAGACATGTGAACCAAGGGCTTTTATGGAAATTTGACACGATGGGAAGGGCCTGTTGAGTTTTTTTTTATTTCCATGGAAATTTGCGTCTAGATGAAGTTCGTAGTATCTAGGTTTCTTGGGCTTAATGTGTCTGACATGTTGAACGGGCAATATCACATTAAAAATTAGCCTTGGAAAATACAAATACCTTAAGGGTTGTTAGGCATTTTTTTCCATTAAAAAATCCCTTTTTTTGTTTCATATTTTTATCGTTTTGTCCTTGCTTCGGAGATATGTACATTTTTAAATTCGAATATCTCAAACATAATCAAAATTTAAATATCCAAGGTAGGTAAATCATTTGTTGCCAAGGGCTTTAAAGAACTTGATATGGATTGAAACAATCAGATCACTGCCTCCTGAAAGCTCAAATTACCCCTGAACCAATAGGGATATAGGCGATAGGGAAGGAATAGGCATCAATTAGGTCCTTGGCACATATTCATATCGTTCTGCGGACGGTAATTTTGTGGTTTTCTGAACAAGGCCCTTTTTGCATGCCGGCAATAAAATACGACGGTCTGTTTTCTCAGTACTGGTAGTACGGCTAACGAGTCATTTCCTCAGTTCGTTAATACCAAATTTAAGATCAGTTGATTTATGAGTTAATTTGGCAACATTCGGCAGAGCCATTTCAAGATTTTTGCAGGTAACAAACATCTCAGAATTTCTTTGCTGAATTTTTGTTTGAAAGTCCAATGAAACTTAATAAAATGAAGAGATCGGGGAGCTGAACGCTCACTTTTCCAAGTTTTGACAAACATTTTTATCTCGAACTTTCTGAGTTTTATTTAGTTTCCAGTGGCTCAAGTTTTCTTAATATAAAAACAGTTATTACACATATTGGTTGAAAAATATCTATCTTTTTTAGGAAGATTGATTATAACGTTGTTCGAACACCTCTTATTTTATATTTTATTATCGCCCTTGGAATGAAACGTTTTAAGGCAATTTTAATTGCGTTCCGTAGCATTTAAAATCACACGTACAGTGTCTTGCACTGGTGCGTCAGGCTTCCTTAACTTCCATAACAACAAAGTTAACGATTTGTTTCTACCGCAGGATTACTCAGCGCGTAAAAGCGAAATTATTTTCTGATGTACAAGATGACCCCAGAAAGCGTGACGATATATATGACCTAAATCTAAGGGCCAATTTTCGAGAACTCAGAGATGGCAGGCTTCAGGGGCAGGGTAAAGTAGACAAAGATTGTAGATTTTTGAATTTTGTACAGGATGCCGGTGGGAAAATTGGGGCTTTCCATTTGAAACAAGCAAGTTGTTGAGGCTTGAAATCGTGCTTCTTCGGACGCCCACTTCTGCGGCTGCGGAGGACTTTTCCAAAATCGAAACGCATCAGAAGGTAGCTGGTTAGGCCCTCTTCGAGCCCCAGAGGCCTGATTCCAGAACCCAAGGCGGTTAGTGCACGATACCGATTTGCGTGGATCCTTGCAGCTGTCAAATTTTTCACGTTTTCCTGAGTATCTCGGAAACAGTAGATTTGAAAGACGGGGCCCCTTACACTAACTGAGCTTAAAATTTGACGAGAAACCCGAAAACGACAAAAACATTGGGGGGTTCCCTTTAGAATAACTGAAGTTGTATATCGTCGCACTTTGCGGGGTCACCCTGTACTTGAGAACATAATTTCTGGAAATACGCTTTTACGTGCTGTGCAATCCTACAGAAGAAAAAATTGTTAACTTCAATGGTACGGAAGCTAAAGAAGCCTGTCGCACCGTTGCAGGACCCTGTATATAACATTAATGAGCGTTTTCACATGTCTTTTACCGAAATGCTTGAAGTTTTTCACGCACTCGTCGACCTCTTCCACCTTGAGAAACCATCGGAACGTATCAGAAATTTTCAGAAGCATATTGTCACTGCATTCACACAAAAAGATAATTGATACTTGGATGGCCATCACGTGAGTTTATTAATTGTTCAGTTAGTAAGATTGGAAATGAAGAAACCTACTTATTACCTGAATCAGAACCGTATGAATAAATAATAGCCGCGTCCGAGGGCAACAATGGACGCGAACTCTTCGAAGGAGATTTTTTATTGGGAAACAATAATTGGTATTTATTAATAAAAATAATCTTAATTTACATGGTACCGAAGATAATGGCCGCGAAAGTAGTCGTAAACACGGGAATATTTGCATTGAAATTAGGTGCGTGCATCAAGGGAAATGATTCGACAGTTTCGAATCGAGATGTAAATGAAATGATGAAAACGTTCTCGGTCCTTCATCGTTTAATTTTTGCAGTGGAATTTTAACAATAATTAAAAAATTCAAAAACATCATAGATTTGTGAAACTTCGACGGTTTAAGCTTCAGTTGCCGTTTGCGGAGTTGCGGCGACGCGTGTAATTATGAAATGATTATAGAGCTAGGTAAATTGCACAGAGTTACCAGGGGTGATTCCCCCAAACTTATTATTGTTCCTAATCAAAATTCTCGGAATTTAATTTCAGGATAAAATAATAGCACAGAATTAACGTTTCAACGTTATTTCCATATCAAACAAATTTGCTTCCGTTTTCGAAATCGACTTAATAACATCTAATGGCGCATAATTACCCATAAACATTTACCAACACATTGCGTGTAAGTGGGCTAATAGTGCTGGTTATTTTCACGATTCAAGTGGGGCACGTTAACATTGATGTTGTCACCCATAGCTAATCTTCTATCAATCGTTTTCTTCGCGTAAGCTCTCCTCATTGCATCGTTTATAAACTATTTAACAGACCTAGAGAAGACCGTGAGGCCTTCGACGCCTGAAGATGAATGGCGTTTAATTAAATTCGGCCAATCCACAAAAATCATCTCGACGTTCTATTCTACCAAATCGGAATCCCCTCAAGGTGGAGGACTACAACGGAATAAAAGGATTAAGCGAAATGCCTGAATAATTTCAAATTAATTCGCGAAAAATTTCATTAAGGTGTCAAACGTTTCCAACACGGGTTCGAAACAATGAAGAAGCCTTCCAATGATGACTGGCCTTTTCCCGATCAATAGAATAGACCTTAAAGTGTGAAAATGAGATTCTTATTTTAATTAGATTAATTAGAGACGCATGCGATGTAATTAGGCGTAATTTTCAGTATGGTCTACGTACGTGCAAAAACACCTCGATGGACGATGGTAGTATTCGACCTGCGCGGAGGGAATCCGGCTTGCGCAGAGAGGGTATAAACTGGCAGCGACAACTTCCTGGACTCGATGGTACGGCCGGCTCACGGGAGGCTGCTGATGGGCTCGGGTGTAGATTCACCCTGAAATCGCTTATTGGTGATGTAGGTGAGCCAAGGTGCCACGAAAAAGCAACGGAGTGTCTGAACTCATCTTGTTTTTCATCAACAAAGTAAGAAACGAAATCGGTCAAATCGGCGATCGGGCATAAAGTTATTTTCGCCCTCCCTCTCCGAAACGTCGATATTTAAACAGGAATTCGCATTACTACATAAGAATTCAATTTCCATACTATCCACCCCGTTATCGCGTAGCACATCAACAGTTTAATTTACTGTTAAATAGAGCCACCCTCGTTAACATCAAATCTAAGGAGGATGATCCGTGATTAATTGCAGAGATCGGTCTTGGGAAGATAAAATCTATCTGCAGAGCGCAAAGGGAGCGAATTAAAAAAAAAATAATTGCGAAATGACATATATTTGACGGGAAATAAATTTTAAATTCCGTTTCACTGCCGGTGCGCGATGCGCGAATCCAGACTTGACCCTTATTTACAAGGGAAATTTTATCCATAATTTAGCGGCAGTTGCAACGGTCGTCGTAACGCAGCGTCTTCTGCCTTCCATCTTCAGGCAGAAAATAATCCGCGTTGAAGCTCGATTCCTCTACAGGGCGTTCCCGGACGACTGCACAACAAGAATTTCTTGGGCGAAAAAGACGTTTTAGGTAAACTTACTTATGTTCAATGTTGCTTTGTTTTGCCGCTGCAGGGCGCCAAAGTTCGCGAATAAAGTCGTTTTTTTCGAAATAATTAGCATGAGCTTTCATCGACTCCGCCTAATTTTTTAATTTCGGAGCTGACGTCGGAACGCGTAAATTTACGCGCTTTGACGGAATTTGCGGGTCCTCTTTTAATGCGCGGAAACCTTCAAAATGGAGCGAAAGTAAAAGTTTTTTTTTTGGTTGTCCTCCATATGGACGACTTAAATTTTCTCGCTGCCACTGGATCATTTTATTTAAAAACTTTTTCGTTTCTCGTAAAATTCTTATCAGACGCACAGTTTCTCCACAAACATTTTTTACGGTGCCTTGCGATCGATCACTATCGTGAAAACAGTGTTGGAGAAATGGTCGACACGATGTCTAAAGGACAGATTAATTTTTTTAAATTAGTTTATTTAAGTATTGAGAAACTATGAACGTTTGTTATAGGAGTTTAAACAAAGTTTGTAGTTGTTTAGAATTACAACTTTTTTCACGTTTCCCTTCCAACTGACCAGCAGTGGTGAGTTCCAAGGCACCGTAAATAGTTTTTTTGCAGAGGGACTGTACGCCTGGCGAAAGCTTTCCAGGGAACGAAAAAGCTTCAAAGTGAAATAAGCTAGAGGCAGAGAAAAAATTTATGTCATTCATAGAGGGAGTAACGAAAATACTAACTTCTATTTCCTAACCCCGTTCCAGGTTTAAACATTTCCACGCATTAAAAAAAGATCTTGTCCACGGCAATTCGTGCAGCAACTGTTAGTTCCAAAGCTAGTGAAAATCCATAAAAGCGGTTAGCAATCATTTCGAAAAAAACGATATTAACTTGAGAACTTCAACGCCCTGTAGCGGCGAAACGAAGCAACATTGGACGTGACCGGGTTCGTCTAAAACGCCTTATTTTTGCAAAGGAAACTTTTGGTTGTAGTCATTTCAGGAATACCTTGTATGTCTTCGGCAATGATCAACAAGAAAACATTTGGCGTGTCGGCTCTGGATGAACCGTCACGTGATCAACCAGTTTGGACGAACCCGTGAGTATGAATTGTCTCGAAGGAGGCGTCGTTTCCAAACCGGCAGAAAATTACCTGCTCGGTGGGCATACTGAATGGAAAAAGAGCAAGTAGGTGAATTCCGTTGGTGTGAGGGTGTTCCAGAAGAATAATTATAAGCGAAGGGGCCTAATTTTAGATCGTAAGAAATTGGGACTGACGTGCCAAATTTGCTAGAGAATGACGCGATTTCTCGAGACACCTCCCATGAACAATGCAGCCGAATTTGCACGATAAATATTCTCCATAGTTTTGCTGATCCCATGGAAGGATAAACTCGGATTAATTCGCGCGCGAAACGTTTAAGAAAGTCATGGGCAAAAAAGCCATTTCGGTGTTCTGTCCGGATACCTTTAGATTTCAGTGTAATTCTTTATACAAATCGTCAAATTCTTAGCCACGTTTTGCCGTCAGTTTAGTTTGTCCATTAACTGGACAATGCCGTAATACTCTCTTAGTCGTTTTAAACCTGTTAATATCCCCCAATGTTAGCCTCAGAAAGTCACACTGCAAGCCCAACTGAAACTCAAAAGAAGCATGTTTCGCCTAGCTATTTGCGGCTTCTACGCCCGCATCATCAAATTCGACGGAACATGAATCGATGTTCATGGTGTGCATGATATTGAAGGCGCTCGCGAAATTTTAAAATATCCATGTTAGCTCGAAATAATGAGGTTCCATTTGCTTGTACGGGCATGAACCATTAGCAGGCAACATTTTCTTCTCGTGAATCATCGGATATAGGGTTCAGAATCATTGAGTGCCAAAATCCAAAGAGTACCATACAAAAATCAGTAATCTCCGTGGTTCTTGATTTCCCGGGCTTTCCTCGCGTGTCCAGGGCATTTCTCCTGCAATACTGGCTAAAGTGCGTACTTCTCTTATACGTGAGGACTTTAGGGCACTCGCCCGAAGAAGAGGATTTTCCGCGAAGTTATTTAAGGTCCCCTTAAGGGCATCCACATTACAACAAACAGTTGCCGTTTTAACTAGATTAACGAAAAATGTGCAAAACACGAGCAACATCGCAGTTGCTTCTTGTATATGGTTCACATTCACCATCGTGTAGATCGCCCGAGGCAGGAGGAATATTATTAAGATACAGAAGCAGGAAAACGCATAAAAGTTGTATAAAGTTTCTTGCTTCTCTGGTTTCCAAAACCCAAAATAAAAGAATAATCCAGCAGCTCTTTATGAATTGGGCTCTTAGATCAAATTGCTTCGCGTCGGGCATAGTATACCGAGAGATTTGTAATGACGGTTTTTATGTAAAATGACTTTAGTGCAGAACTGTTTCATCTGAAAAAAAAACCGATCTGGAAAGGTCGCGATCCTCGCAGTTCACATCGCCGTGCAGGTACCTAATCAAACTGTCCAGTTTTCAATTATAACGCGAAATCGTTAAGGCGACGGCCACCAGCAATTTTCAATTATAAATCGGCATCTCGAGATCGATTCTTAATACAGTTTTTATTACTTTTGCCTACAAAACTTGAGAAATGTGAAATAATCGATCCGTCTACGTGCACATTATCCGATTTTTATCTGGCACGTATCCATAAACTCGTGCATCAAAACGATTCACCCCCGTTTAATAATGCAGCTTTTATGAACAGGAGGACTCCCCCGACGTTGCAGGTCGTAAAACTTAGAGTTTTACCCTATCAAAGGGAGGTCACAAGCGCACAGAAAGGAAATTAGAAAAGTTGTGACAACTAAGGAGAAATATTATTTCCTATTGTAATAGTTGCAAAGTGTTCAAATTTAAATGGGAAATCTTTTCGAGCCATGAAAACTTTAAGGCAAAAGTGGTAATAAAACCTTTGAAGGGTTTTCGCAGATTTAATCAAACCAAGAGAAAAATCTTATATCCTGCAACTGGTCGCAAAGTTTGAACTTTTCATGCTGGAACGATCCCAAACATCCACAGTACTTAAGCCAGACGTAAGTGTGCGATATACATTGCCTCAGAAGTTTTGAATCATCTGGATTATTGGATATTTTCTTACGTGGTAAAAAAAATCTATGAAACATTTATTTATCTACGGATTTCGATTAAAAATCAATTCGTTCCCGCTACCTTTAAATTTTAAACAATAACGAAGGCGATTTTAGGAGTAAAAAAGAAATCAAAAACCTGTATTTCCACCACTGGCGTCAATAAAAGGTTGAAACCGTTCAATGATTTGAACAGAGCTATAAGATGCTGAGGAATATGCCGCCATTCTTCTGCAGCAGCAACAACAAGCTATCGGTTGGTTCTGGGAGGGTCTCTTCCAGGATTTCCAGCTTTGGAAAGTGCATTTGCAGCACGTTCTGCGATTGAAAATTTTTTTTTTTGTATTTTTTTTTCAATTTTCATTTCCTTCTAGAGTTGCGGCAGAGAGTGCAAGAAGTCACGAATACGTTTAAACGCAATGAGAAAATTTCGCTTGATATTCGGAGACACTTTAAAATGTATTGGGGTTGGTGGTGGATAATTCCAACAGTTGGTTTGAAGTTTGCCATTATCACCATTACTGAAAATGTTTATTGTTATTTGTTGCTGTTTTTATTGATTTTTCGCACCTTTTAAGAATAGAAAAGCAACAGCAAAATGCATCGAACCTTCTAAATGCAAACTACTAAAAACCGATAGATTTAACAGAGGCCTAAATAAGAGAACATTTCCTCTGTAGAATTGAGCGTTTTTTTTTTCAATTCTCGACTCGTTCTCAGTATTGTCCAATAGATAAAAAAAAAATTTAATTCACTAAAATGAAGCGTTCTCAAGAAGCAACGTTACATAAAGCATAAAATTCGGAATTCACACACGAAAATACAAATTTTCAGACTTGTCCTATCCAAAACTTTTTTAATTATTTAAAAATTTCAGAATAAAATTCAAATTTTGAACACGCCGTATTTCTAAAACCAGCGACATTGGCACGAGTCATGCTGGGCCTGATCACAATGATTTGTTGTATAGTATCTGCAGTTCAGTTTTGGCCCATTCTTTCAGACGCACCCTGTATGTTTAATATTGGGTATGTGTCTGTTACGCCACCAGATCAGTGTACGAGCATTTCGCGTTGTTAGGAAACGGTTTTTTGTCAAACGCCTGTTTCTGCCTCAACTCGAGCGATTTTTTTACACATATTTTTACTACCCAGAGAGGGGATTTAATAGGGAAAATTCGAAGACCTTTAAGGTAATCTCAGCTCAATAAGTGAGGTGTAACAGAGAAACGCCGTTGAGTCCCTCTTCCCTGGGTTGAGACGACTCTTCGAGTCTTGCTCCTTAGTGGCTTTAGTTCAGTTATTTCCATTATAGTGGGTAATTTGCACTAGCTGGAAAGTGGGACGGATTTCTCACATCTCTTCTCTTTTGTCCATCATATTTCTCTCTACCCAAAGACGTGTAATTCTTGAAATTTCAAAAGAGACTGTTTGCAGGAAAATTATCTTCAAAAGTTAGTTCAGGACTATTTCTTCTGTGCATTGGAGGAGACTCACTCAGTTTTTTTTTCACCTTTCTCCCCGTTTCAAAGTCCACAAACGGGTCCATAGTGATTTCTCTCCTCGATATCCTCCAAGGCTGAAGGTGTTTCTTTTCGGTTCGGTATGTTCGCGTTCTTGGAAACAGTTTGTAGTTCGTTCTCTTTTCTCTCCTGGGTGCCTTCCCAAGCTGAAAGTGTCTTTGCTTTTCCCCTCGTAACTCCATATTTCTGCGATCCGTACGGCTCCCACGAGTGTTGTCGGAAATATTCGGGTTAGGGTTTAGGTTCTCTTTTCGCCGTTGGCTTTGCCTTTAGGAAGTCGGTCTAACCTCAGTTAACCACAACCAATCTTCTTAGTGAAGTGACCTACGTACCTAAATCGAATGTATGAAAAGACTAAGAAATTACCTCTTGAAGATGGCAATTTCACACTGAATGAGGGTTAATTGGATTGGTAAATAGTGTCCATCTCTTTCCTGGAACTGACTTATGCTCAAAACCCCACGTGTGATATAATGAACAACATCTTTCTGTAATTCACGTTTCTATGCTTTGGGCACTTCCAATTTTGCAGTATCAAGCGCCAAATAAAATCCCATTGAACTGTACACTTCTACTAACACGGACAATACAAATTTTATGCATACAGGGTGTCTCTCAGCTGAGTGCCCGTTAGAAGTATTTCGAGAACGACGAATGCTAAAAAATCACAATTTGGTACGTAGAAGGTGAAAACATTGTACATCATTGCTTTTAACTTCAAATTTATAATTTTCTACAGGGTGGTCTGCAAAATAAATTGAACTAGGCCAATACAAAAATGCCGAATAGCCATTTTCTTCCAATGAGACGCCTCATATTTTATTGCATGAGTTAAAAGGCCGTTTCGTTTTGCATTCAATCATGGGACATTTTTCTATTCTCACATAATACTAGTTTCGAGTTCTTTGAGTTTGAAATTTGTGGTGTGGTATATACGGGGTGTCTCATAAACATACCGACAAGCTTTCAGGAGGTGTAGTTTTAACGAGTATTTAGAATAAATAAATTTACGTTCGAAATCGCTTCGTTTCCAATATACAGGTTGTTTAATTTTTAATTAATTATTTTTTAATATTTCAAAAGCGGTTTGAGATACAGATATAAAATTCGGGATACGCCATGGAGGGATAAATGTGCACGTTCCTGAGCAAGTGGAATTTTTCCACTTACACCATTGGCATCTGTGCAGCCCTTAATGGAATGTTTTTGATTTAAAAAAATTGGCGTGCCACTGACTTTTTTTTATACGAAGATTTTTTCATAATATTCCATCAATTCTTAATTTAAAAAAAGTCTCTTAGTGTTTTGTTGCTCGAGTAGCCGTTTTCGAGATTAAAAAAAAACTATTTCTCCTTCATGTGTCTATCAAAAAACCGGTACAGTTTCTAAGTAAGATTTTTTAGAATTTTTTAGGAGAAATCAATTTTATTTTATTTTACTAGAGGTGGAGGACATGAAGACAAACAATTTTATGTCCGTATGCCAAACCGTTTTTGAAATATCAAAAAAACTTTTACGAAGAATGAATCACCCTGTATTTTGGAAACGAAGCGATTTCTAACCTAACTTTATTCGTTCTAAATATTTTTTTTAGAGCTTCCATCCCCTAAAAGTTTGCCGGCGTGTTTCGAAACACCCTGTATACACCACACCATTTGTTTCCGAACATTTTCCTATCCGTAAATACACCCAGTCGAAAATCAACTAAAAGCGTCCTGTATAATCCCTCTCTGTTTCATTAAGTAGACTCGAACATTCATAAAACGATTGCCTCGTTTATTAATAGAATAGAATAAACATAAACAGCCAAGCAACAAGTGATAAGTACGTGTATTCGGATTTTCAAGTGCGTAATGGAACTTTGTCGTCCAAGATGAGTGACTTAAAAATAGGAGTGTTAGGTGCCGGAGTTGTAGGAGCTACCACAGCTTTAGAACTGCAAAAGCGCTACAGAAATGCCAAGATCGATATCATTGCTAACGAATTCTTCGAAAACACTACCAGCTACGTGGCCGCGGGCGTATTTCGGCCTGGCACCAGTTTTAGTGGGCCCAATGAAGATATCACAGAGTAAGTTATTATGTAAGGAAATGCAGTGGTATTGCAATGTTTCCACGTAAATCACAGTGTTCAGATGAATAACTGATCATTTTGTTATTTACAATTTTATCAGAACCATAATTAGTTAATGTATATGGGGGGACGACAGAAAGTGGGTACTGACCTGTAATTCTTTTGTTACTCCGCATAATAATTTAAATTTAGGATTGTTATATAGGGTATACATACATACATACGATATACATGTATGTATATGATTTTAAAAAATTACTTTTAATATTTTGGTACTTCTGGTTCCATCGCAAACGTTTCAAGTAGGATTTGATGATGAGATGCATTTCAAGCGAATGGAAGTACTTTCGTTTCAAATGCAACAAATTTCTATCCAACGTTAACATCGAATTAAACTCATTCGTACTGTGTGCAGAAAATGGATGAGAGATTCATACGACTATTGGGACGATCTGCGCAGATCTAGAGAAGGCATCAATGCTGGAGTCATTGAGCTTTCTGGCTACATATTTTCAAGCCAATATCCCGAAATTGTCAGGGTAAAAGCTAGAACCACACATGCCTTCAATTTTCCTTTCCATTAAAACTTTAGAACCGATTTTTGGAGAAAGTTTGCCCGGTCTACCGAGCTGCAACACCCAGTGAGCTAACCTTGTGCCCCGGAAATTGGAAATACGGCTCGTTTTTCACCACAGTCCTCACTCAGTCCAGCTATTACATACCATGGACTTTAAACCAATTCAAGAGCAACGGAGGACTGGTGCTGAATCGGAAAATCGAGAGTTTGGATCAAGTGGGGTTAAACTATGACGTTATCGTAAATTGCACCGGCTTGGGTGCGAAATTTCTATGCGATGACCACCAAATGGTACCGATCAGAGGGCAAGTCACAAAGGTCCCAATATTTCTCGCCTCTACCTAAGTTTCAAAATAATCGCTTATAGGTAAAGGCCCCATGGTTGAAAACTTTCTTCTATGGAGATTTGGACACCTACATTATTCCAGGGGTGGATTCTGTCACCTTGGGAGGGTGCAGGCAGTACGAGTCCTGGGACACCAGTGTAAATAAGTACGACATCCTAAGGATCAGGGAGCAATGTGAGGCTTTGTTGCCCAGTCTTAAGGGGGCGAAAGTTATTGAACATAGAGTGGGGCTGAGACCTCATAGAAATGTTGTTAGGGTGAGTTTTACGTTAACTTTGTGAAACTATGAAACAGCAAGGATGTTATTCAGGTTGAGAAGGAAACAAGGAAATTTAATGGCAAAAGCATTAAAATAGTGCATAATTACGGCCACGGAGGTTATGGGGTGACGACGGCCCCTGGAACGGCGCTATATGCTTGTGAATTGGTGCAAGAGATTCTGGCTGGGAACAGTAAATTGTAGTTTACTTTATCATCAATCGGTGCTTGTCCGGACTCGTAAGTTGTCTTCACTTGAAGTCCAGACTTTAAAAATGCGTTCAAAGTCATTTTTTGCCTCAGCCTCTGGAGAATTTCATTCATCACTTGTTCCGTACTAAAAATCCGATATTTCAGCGTTAATCGACTACTGTGGCCACCGTATTCGCCAGACATAAGTTTTTTCGCGCTGAAATTGTTATCAATGTCTATGTAGCAAAAATTCGACAAAGATATCACAAATAAATAGCATTTTGCTCAGGTTAGTTAACATTCCCCCTCGGAATACAATTGGTGCATCGAAAATTATGAACAAATTTAGGTTAACGGGCACTATGCGTATTCGTGTTTGTTTCATTCCAAATTGCACTCGTGCACATTCCTCTATAAACAATCCATCGCTTTCGACAAATATGTACTACTACATGTATAAGTTTATGCTAAGTCAATCAATAAACGAACGAAATTGCTCGTTATGCAACATTTTTAAAACACTGTTCATGTTTCGTTCAATTTTACCGCTCTCGAAGCCAAAGGGCCGAGTCAAGGACGAAGTCCTTATCGGAATCGTCGCTATGCTGGTGATGATCAGGACCAAGTTGTGCACGTCGTGACGGTGCACTGGCGTCGTTACGTTCGACCTAAGAACGTTGGCTTAAACCGACGATTTTCCTCCACTAAGATGTTGATCACGCGATGGAGTTCCGTGACAACCAGGACCTTCCCGGCGACCGAGAGCATCGTCGGGGGGGGGGGGGGGGGGGTAAATGCCTCCGTTTTTCAAAACTTGCCATTGTTTGCCCAACTGATGAACCGTGCCGTAATCAGATTCGTGAAAAATTGCAGAACATATAATTGGTTTCTGTCCACGTGGAATACGAAATAATTCAGTTTATGCGATGAACGGGGGAAATCACCTGATGCTCCATATTTGGAACGCTGGAAATGGCTCATCCAATATCGAAACACTGAGGAAAAACGGGTTAAATAATCGAAATATTGTTATTTTATCAGCAGTTCATGGCAGATTTAGTCATGCAATTCCCCCAGGAAATCGCTAAAATCCGTTAAAAAACAAACTTCAATGTTTTATTAGGAAACAGCTTTATTTTTCTTTAACATTAACGAATAAATGCGTCCTAGGAAATGTCCTGCAATATTACAATAGTAAGCGTAGATTTTTTAAGCCCAAAGTCGAAGATTCCTGGATCCAATCTGAGTCGACGCTCGCATTTGAGTCAAATGTGAGCGTGGACCTCCGTTCCTAAAAACTGAATCCAACAATTTTTCCCTTTAGAATTTATTCTCTATACTTCATCAGTGGGATTCTGGGCTCATTTGCATATCTCACCGATGAGGTATAACTTACTGAAATACGAAGAGTTATTTCTTTACAACACTGGCCTATATACAGTATTATTTACAATTATTAGCAATTTCCTATGGAGAAGGAAGTAGTTAGCGATTCCTTTAGAATACTCTAGTTTCTTTCTTCCACGAAGGGATTCATACAAATTTGAGGCCAAAAGTAGGTAATAATCTTAAATTATGGAAGTTTCTACCTAATGCGACGATTGTGCATACAGAATGTGTCAGTTGAGAGGATTGTAGACAAAGTTAACACACCCTGTATCAACTAGTAGAACTAATTTACCCTGTAAAACACATCATCTACTTTGATATGTACAAATTATTTTGCGCATTTACATTATATAGGTACAAGTTTGTTCAATAATACTAACTTCCTCTAGTCTACGGATTTGATATTGTACTTCCAGCAATAAAGCTTCAACTTCCTCTGTTTGGATTCGTCATTAATTTATGAGTCTGCATTAAGGCGTCTACTCTTTACACACAAAACAAAATCAAAATTAGATATTGCTAGTTTAGACTTGAAAACATAATACCTCGGCCTGGTGATATGTGGACTCATCAGTAAATTCGAACCTTCTCCTTCTTATAACTACGTTTAAATACATTACTTTGGCAATTAATATAAAGTTTGGCACGTTAGAAAAAATCAACGAGAAATTTATGCAACTTAGGGTCCCATAAACATCAGTTTCTTGAAAGCTTTTCTAAACTCTGGGTTGAATATGGTATAGATGACAGGGTTGACGAAACTATTCATGTAGCCCAGCCACGTTGTGAGCAGAAAGGCGGAAACGCCAGGATTGCAAGGTATTTTCAATTTGCTGCACATTGCGTCCAGGATATTACAGGTGAAGAATGGCACCCAACACATGAGGAATAGACCTGGAAGTATAAAATTGTGGAATTTACACACGTAAACAGATCATTTTTTTTACGGTAAGTAAAAGCAGTGATTTGATAACAATACGTTTCTGGTTGAATTTTAATATCTATGTAAGGCAGGGGGCATTTAGCGAATTTCGACTTATCATCTTCCCTGTTATGCATTCCGCATTCATTAATCATGTGTCTACGCGGATTTTAAGCTTCATTTTTAACTTCGCAGCTTTTGATTCACGTTTATTTACAACTTCTTCGACTTCATCTTTAGATTCAGTTGTCATACCCTCCGTTGCTGAGATGATTCCCTCTCATTGATTTTGCACTCTACCTCGTTTTGCTTTGCTCCTGTTTTGGCTTTGGTCAGCACTTGTTTCTTCTTAGCAACTCGTCTTACAGTCTCCTTCTCTCTGCACTTCTTAGCTTTAGTGTCTGCTTTCTTTCCCTATTTGATTTCCGTCCTCTTCCTCTGCAATGGCCATATTTTTTTCTAAAAGCACTGGCCCGAATTTGTTCTGGAAGATAAGGGAATTAATGAGAATCGCCGTCTTTTCCTTGGTCTTTTGATACGCCCCTGTTTTATTTCAATATCGTTCTACAATTGTAAAATCACTAATACTCTAGTAGAGATAGAGGCGCCTCCAACGCGTGCGCAAATTCTCATTAAATTAGATACGGTTCCTTCTGCCATATGGATCTTTTCCCCATTCCCGCTCCCCTTGATAAATTGCTGCTTTTTTTCCAAATCGTTTTAAAATCGACGCATTTATTTTTGACACGCTTCTTCGAAGGAATGTGACTACTTGAAACTCCCGCCAGCTATAAGATAATTCAATATTCCATGTTTCCCCAAATAACCCAAAAAATGATCGTCGCTAGTTTTCTTGTCTAAGACACTGGAGATGCATAATAACCTGGGCTACCTTTGAGGGTCTTAATTCTCAAACTGAAGTCTTTAAGAAAGACCGAACAAAGGGCCTTTGAATTCATTCATTGCACCCTTTTTCTTCTATAATCCGAATTTTTTAATTACAAAAATGCGGCTCCTTCCTAATGAGTTCACAAAATTCCAGAAATACTTGTCCGCCATACAATAAGGACCGAATAAATACAAAAAGGTATTTTTATGGCTTTCATCAATTTTCTGACCAGTTGCGACTACCTGGGTGTATCCCCAAAAACACTTACCTCAAAGTTCTCACTTCCCCTTTCCCTTTGGGATCAAAGGGGTAGTAGATCCGGAAGTTGGAAAAATTAGAAAAGATTTACTAACCCATTCGGGGCTAATAAAAAACAAGTGTAGCAATAAAGGGTCATCCAAAGTCCAAGCACGTGGGCAACACGAATATCCCGGTGAAAAACGACACCTAATGTATCACAAACACTCATGTAATAAAAAGATTTATTTTATTTTAGATTCGGAAAGATTTCGCCACAGTTACAATAGGACCAAAATTTTTACTTCCTTTTTATGTCGACATTTTATCCAGATATAAAACGATATAAACAAACCTAATCAAATGTGCTATTAAATCTAATCTTTTAGATTTTTGGCCCGGATTCTCACCCCGATGTTGACCAGTCGTAAAATTGTGTGCTTAATGTCACATCTCTTTTACCCAGGGATGAATTACTAGACAGTGTGGCGACATTGTCCACATACGAATGGTGAGAAAAGTTATTTTGAGAAAAAAAAAATCAAATTGAAATTTAATGACATCCCCCAACTTTGCCGAATCTCATCGACCTGGAGATTCTCCGCTGATGCTCAAGAACTTTTGAGAACTTCCTGACGTGGTTAACGAAGTTAATCTCTGTCTCTCTTTCGATTATATTATTCGTAGAAGTTGGTCCACAAAAAAGTCTAACCTACAGTTTTGCTTTTCCATAGGGTTTCCAAATTTCAGCTTAAGCTTTCAAATCAATGGGACGTAAATTGGGTTGCTAATGAGAAGTTATAAACACTTTCAACTAGAGATTATGTGAGGAAGAAAATGAAAGAGCTTTTACGGAGAATTACCCCATAGCAAAACTACTTAACTTTGAGCTACTAAATTTGAAAAATGTCGTCTTAAATCCTTCTCGAAAACGACCTAGACATTAACATGCTACCTATCAGAAAAATCGAAAAACTAGAAATAATGCTCGTATTTTAACAAAACTTTGAAAATATATTGACGATATTATACAAAATAAATTATGTAATTTAAAAGTGAACCGAAGCCCAGGAAGCCTTTAAAATTCGAATAATGTGTTTAACCACCTCGTGAATTCACGTCCTCAGAAGCTCCCCTGGGCATGCTTCTCAGTAAATGGTCAATTTCCACTTGAGGTAGTGTGTCCCAGGCAACTTGAATAACATTTCGTAACTTTGCTAAAGTACATCATGGGTTTTCCAGCGTAATAATTCTTTTTCTCGTCATGTCCCACACGCGTTCTATGGGGGTAAGATCGGGAGAGCTCGGAGGCCAAGGAAGCTCGTTAACATTGCGACGTTATAGATGAGCCGCATGTAGTTACACGTGTCGCATGTGGTCTTGCTGGAAAGGCACGTTTCCCGTACGTTGAATGTACGGCGCAGCTTTTGGTTCTGACACCTGCTGTATGTGACATATAGCGTGAACAATTCAATCAAATATTAGGTGAATTTGATGCACCAATTCTGGGCGTTGCAATTTTCATCGCAAATAGTATGTTAAATTGCCACCAACAGCGAAAATGAAGTTGAAGGGGAAGGAAATGTGCAAGAAATAAAAATTGTTTTTTAAGTGAAAGTTGTGCCTTTTCTAGCTTTAAGTGAAGCGCTTCATCTTGACGGCGGTGAAACCTCTTTCGTTAAAATAACACGTGAAGTGCTGCAAATTCAAGAGTGAGAAGGTGTTGTCCATTACCAAAACGTAAGCAGCTAAAGACGTTGAGAGTGAAAATTTGTAAAAATCATCAAGATGCGTAAACACGGGGGCGCCTGTCGTGAAGGATTCACTGAAATTGTAGACGCTTGGATACACAGAAGATTGGAGAGACGTGTTATCGATAGAGAGTTACCGATACTTTCAAATTTAATAAAGGAGATATCTTTAGCGAGAGCAAGACCAAGCAAGCAAATCTCCGATAGAAGGCTGGATGAAGAGGAAGAAGAAGAAGAAGAAAAGGAGAAGAATGTGAACTTCTGATGAGGAATTATTTCATCTCTTTATGACAATCCCGCCAAATTTCACCGAATCACATCAGAGTTTTTTAGGCGTTAAAAATTTATTTTTGGCGTTATTCAAATTTCGTGATGTCATTCACTTTAGTTAATCCATTTGGATACTCCCAGGTTATATGATCGTCGTAGCGTGTTTATTCCAATTTTTCCGAGGAACGCGCACCAATGATTTTTCGGCCTACAGACAGCGGCTTCCCAACGAATGTGTGACGAACGGCACACAGCGAAACTGGTTAACGAAAGAATTTTCTGAATATAAAACTCTTGTTGCGGCATTGGGAATTGTACGGTTTGATTTTGTCCTCAATCGAATTCTGTTGTGATAAGAAAAACATGATCTTACCTAGTACAATAGCCAACGTTTTCGTGGCCTTCCTCTCCCTTTTGGCGGACGACTTTTCTCTCTTTTTCCTGCTGGCTTTGTTTACTTTGTAAATTGTAAATCTGGCTGCGGCAGTCGCTTTTTTCTCTTTTTTGGACCCTATCGATCTCACGCTTGCCGTCCTCGAGTTTATCGTCGCCACCGTCCTGAAATAATATGACAAATGACACTCCATGAAATTTGTATGGCACACTCGGCTTCGGTCGAATATACGAAATAGTTCCGCGAATAAATATAGAAGTTTGCATTGAAATATTGTTTATGAGAGCGTGGAAAGGTGAAGCCAGCTCGTTTATCTTGAGATTTTTCCATTAGAAGTGACACGAAAGCACTTGGAGCCGACGCGACGCTCTTTGCCACTGCAGATGACAGTACTTTTGTCAAGCATTCTTGCCGAGTTTATTGTGAAGATATTGTTAAGTTGCAATAAAAACTTCAACTTAAATCGTACGTTAATTCAATAATATATGAGTTTAATAAAATTACGTTTATTGGGGAACTGCTCAAAACCATGATGGCGTACCGGTCGCAAAAGATATGTGAAAAATCGTGCGGTGCAGATCGTCTTACGTCCATCAAGCACCGTTGCAGAGTATGCGGGGTGTCCAACGAGTACGGGCCACTCTCCGTATCTTGGAAACCGCGACTGGGAAAAAGTTGAAACTTGGGCATCACGCTAAAGTGGCCGTCAGCTATTGATTAAAAATATTTTCATAAAAATACCACTTCCGGTTATGCCAGAAATGAATGTCGACTCGCCTATTTCAGATGGAACACCCTATATATTATAACAAATTTCGATTCTGTGGGACGTTACGAATATTTTTCGTACATATGGTGCTCCACACCTAATTTTTACGGTTTTCGAGATATTTAGAATTTCCCAAAACAAATGAGAGTTTCAGCCATGCGCGTATTTTCCGATGATTCGACAACGGCTAAGTATTTTTCGGAGAAATTCTGCGTATTGTACAAAATGCTGTACAGTCCTTGGATCAGCGAGTTAAATCGAGTTTTTTCATACAGGGTATTCAAAGAGAGAGTCCAAAATTATCATTCAAGAATTGTGAAAAACTCATATTTTCTAAATAGGAACCCCTTGTTTTTTCAACGAACACATATTTAACACCAAAAATAAGTACTACTTTCAATTCAATTGTCCATATCTAAATTTAACCGTTTTCATTTTATTTAAAAAAAAAAACACTTTTCAACGTTCAGTATTTAACAATTTGTTTTAACTAACGTCTAGAGTTACTAGATGGCGCAACAGTCGTCAACAATAGGCCCCTTTCTTCTGTAAGATGCTTTGACAGATCCGCTCGTTTTAAAATGATCTATTGTGCGTTTGACGAGTTTTCCTGGCGGCTTCCGTTTCTCTGGATATCGAATACCGAATGCGTGACGTGTTCCGGATAATACTTTGTTACGTCCACCATAAGTAATAAACACGTTGAGATAACCTTCGTTTGAGTAACTCGCGCGTGTCGCCATGCTTAAATTCTGGCCGGCAGCGCCACCTAGGAACTCCAGACGTTACGAAATACAGATCACTTCCACTTTTGGTATGATGCCCAAGTTTCAACTCTTTCCAAGTCGTGGTTTCCAAGGTACGGATGGTGGCCCATGTTCGTTGGACACCCCGTATATTGGACGTATTGTAAAAGACGCGACCGATGCCGCGATTCAAATCGCACGTTAAATCGATAACATATGAGCTTGATAAAATTGGTTTATCGAGAAATTTCTCAAAAATAACGATTCCGCAACGATCTGAAGCGATCTATTATAAGTCGTGCAGTGCAGATCGTCCTACGTCTATCAAGCACAGTCGCAGGCTTTCCATTGAAGATATTATTAAGTCGCGATAGTAACTTAACTTAAATTTCACGCATACATAATTTAGCAACCTCGAGACAGATCGTTTTTTTTTTAATACAGAAATTACAACGCTGATGAAGAATCTATGAAAAATCGTGCAGTACAGTTGACGACACGTTTCTAATGCACCTTTGCAAAGTTGCATGCGATAGAAGTCAAAATCGAAATAAAGAGAGGCGGACTAGAGATTCAAGTGAAATAGTTTAATATTTACATGAAATTCTTCACTCATCTTTGAAAATTAAATTACTTATTTGTAAAGTAAATGCTAAACTTAACCTTCCGATAATGGTTTTACATTGATATGATATCGAGCTTTTTCGCCTCACTTGATCCTTGATGGAAGTGAAGCTCCAAAAACTACCGGTTACACTGCGGTAATGCGAACCTGAAGTAAGCGAGACTCCAAGAACGTTTTAGCGCTTTTATTCTATCCATAACTCAAAAACGTGGGCAGATGTAATTGTTCAACTTTGCAGAATGAAAAAAGCAATTTTCATGAATTTACCGCCATAATTAAAATCAACTTAGTCACATCCTTGAAGAGATTGAAGCTATCAGTCCTTATTTTGTGCTCTAGCGTATTCGAAAATATTAGGTTAGAATTGGAAAAATGCCAGCTGGAAATGGATGATTTATAGACAACATTATTTTTCATAAATGCATTCCCAATAAATCTGGTTTCAAGTGATAAATGAAATTAATTGAGAACACTGATGATAGTGTGAAAGGCTTTGAGAGACCCTGTATTACGGCCGACGTTGAGCCCCCAGCTACCTGTAATTTAATTGAGGTAGTAAGACTAATAATTTTTTTAATTCACCCTGTACCCTTTCGAAAAACATCGCTCCTACGTGTTTGTATTTTATACGGGAAATTCTTAGTGGCAATATATATATTTTTTTATTATATTAACACGACAAATTGTTTTATGACCAAGAGGTTTTTATTTTCTCCAAGTCGTAAATAAATACGGAGGGGAATCCCACAATGCAGTTTTGAGGGCCATCCCGTGTTTATAAAACCAACATGGAGGTGCTTTTTCCTGTGCTATTTTCTTTCGTTTCACGACAACCAATCGCAAGATTGCAAAAATTATGTCTCGTTAGAAATTTATTGGGATTTTTCAGAAGTTTTTTTCTATCTTCACTTTTAATTGGATTAACTGAAGAACTGTTAAAATTTTTCGTATCTTGCAATAGTGAAAAATATCCGTAATAAAATATAGGGTGGTCCATTGAAGCAAAAGGTTTTTTTGGCCAGGACGCGGTTTTCCGGACCGCTTTGTAACTTCGAAAGTATTAAAAAAATAAAAATTCACGAAAAACTGTCCAATCTTTATATCGAAGTTTTTTTCTGAACCTTAACAGTTTTTGAGACAAGAGCGGACCATCTTGCCTGGACCACCCTATGCGTGATGCTGCGACAGTGCGTGCGCACCTCCTTCTTCGAATTGTTAAATAACGAAATATTTTCTCAACTTGTTCGTCTTCGTAAATGGCAAAACTATGGGAAAAGGGACGGAAACTGGAAAATTAGTCCGCCAATTGTAAAAATGTAGTATGGGACCAGACAATACTATCTTATTTCTCGTAGTATGTATTGGGAACTTTTATGCTGATTAAATCGAATAAAAAGCACAACAAAACTGTTTTAATAAATGTTTGTAAGCACTCAAAAACAACTCCAAAATGGAAGCAACGAGCTAAACAAATTAAAAGCTTAAAATGAAAAACTGGTCCAATCGCGGAAAACTCTTCAGTTTATCTCCCAAGGGTACACGAAGAACTTCTAACAGCTTTCAGCTACAGTATTGTTTTTAATAAGGCAACTTTCGTAATATGTCTGCAGGCTACAACACAAATGACACTCAAGACCGGGTTTTAACGGTTCAATTGACGTGATAAGTTTGCTAAAAGTTTCAGGATAATTGCCCTTGTTTAGGACAAAAACTTACGACGTATGATTTTTTTTTGTCCAATTTAACGGACATGCAATTTCGTCCGGACCTGATGCCTTACCTCAGTTCCGTGTCCACTGAGGCTCCGTTCCTTTTCATGGTACTCCTACTGCTTCCGAATGTTAAAGTCCTGGGGCTGTCTGGGGCTAAACTGTCGGCCTGGCTTTGCGCATAACCTGAATCGTTGTTTCCATTGGGGTCACCCAGATTGTTGGGAGTTGCCAGACTGGCTACTACGCTAGATATTCTGTAATGAAGATCAATGTTCGTTAGTTTTTTCTTGTCTCGTAATTTAAGTCACGTGTTTCTTTAAAGGTTTGCCTAAACATTTATGCAGAAGGACAGCACTAGGGTGTGAAACCGTTCCGGAGGGATGAGTGGAGGGACGGCACAATACCTCGTTTGTTCTTTACCGCTAACCGTTCCATAATCAGGAGCGACGAGAAGTGTTACAATTTTGATCTAATTTCTTGCTATCACACGATCCGGGAAATCGTCGAGTAGGTGGGAAGGTTGCACCAGGAATTTCCTTGGGGTTGATTTTCTTTAGGCTAGGACTGTTGAATTTCCCCCTTCGTTGAACACGTTAGTTCTCGTGAAAATCAACGTCTAACCAGACTAATATCTTCCGCAGCTCAAATCGCCTACCGTTCGGTCTCGTACAAATGGTTAATCGTCAAATATGAACAAATAATTAGTTGTTTCCTCCTGCTCGGTGCTTCACATACAGAGGACATCGCTACTTTACACATAAACGACACGGATGCTCTACATCTAGAAGCAATAGGTCGACTACCTGGGTGAGCGTTGGTATCTCGTCATCTATAAAACGACCTTGACAAAATCACACACTTAGCATTCTTCAGTCAATCTGGGGGCATTATTCACTTGAAACAACGGGATGATGATTCATGGCATGCTCTCTCAAGGCTCGTGTAACTTAAGTAATCTCTTTTCTTGGCATATTATGGGCAAAAGTCTAAATTATAAAATTCAATGATATTCTAGCTGAGTCGGCTTGTATGACATGCGATGCTACGAGTATTCAGTTTAGGCCTCAGGATATTTACGTCCTGGATTTCTCCTCCAAGAATGTGGCTCAGCTATACAATTTTATGCTATGGGCGACGCTTTCCCCGTTTTACGACTACGGTATGATAATGAGGCAATAGTTCCGATGACGTCGTCATAAACACCAACTCTCGTCATATTTCCATATCCAAATAAGTGAATGAGAGGGCGGATAAACGTTTCGAAGTTCCGATTATAAAACTGAAACTGCGAACTATACACGGTGAATCCCATATCAGCTCTCGCATGACGGCATGCTCTTTGAATTTCGTGGTAAATTCAAGTCCATTCCTGTTTAAATTTATATTGCGTTTTAGATCGGGATTGTTTGCGGTTTTATTTTGCACAAGTAAACTTTATGGGGGTCGCGATTTAGCCCCGAAACTTTATTATTCAGTTCCGGTGGAAAGGCACGAGGTAATGTTCGGTTCCATATTTTATGAGCCCCCGAATATGTGTATTCACTTGCTATAAACAAGGTTTCAATTTATTAAAGCTCTTTCCGGTTCACTTGGGCAATTCTAGGCCCAATTTAGAAAAAAAACGGGTGTTCGGAGGCGCCGGTCCCGAGGCAAATGGAACAAAAAAAATCATTTACCGATAATAAGTCGAAAGTTCGTTTGAGTCCGAGAACGAACTGAATGGACGAATCCGACAAACCCGCAATAATTTAACCGCGAATCGAGTCCAAACTGGAAAAAAAACTTGTAAAATTTGCTTGAACAATGACCCGTTCCAGCGTGCAAATAATGTTACAAAATGAAATAGAAAAATCGATTTTCAAATAAATGATTTGCTAAATACGTTACATTGTTCACTATAGAAAAAAAATCAAAAACATTTCGGGGATTTTAAATGCAAATGGGGGAGATTAATTGGCATCCTGACAGTATAACTTTTAAAATATTAGTTTAAAGAGACCGAATAAAAAAAAAAAAAACAAAAAAAAAAAACGTAAAAATTCAATCTCTGAATGGCATGCAAACAAACAATAAAGTGCAACATTTCAAAAGTAGAAAATTCGATTCAAAAAGGTTATATTGAAATACAAACAACGAATTTTAGTGCTGATGTTGAAATTATCAATTAAACTTTTATGCATTTAGAGCGAATTTTATGGGCAACTAAACTCGCAATAATCTACTCAACAGACGCCGTATTCGAAATGCAGACATGATATGCAAGTGGGGAATATACAAGCTGTATATTTATGCAAAAATCGCGAATCATATGTATGAAGATTGTGTCCATTGTGCGGCACCGAGGAAATAAAACGAAATGGGCGATTTTATAGTGGAAAATAGAGTTATCTCAAGGCAGTATTTTAATCGATGGGTTGCGAGGAAGCACAACCAACTGCATGGATCTAATCTGAAAACGTGCGCCTGCATAAATTAATTCCCTTAACATCTGGAGAAAAGACGCTAAAAACCGAACGATTGAAGCGAAAGTAACTTCAGCGCGAGCGTGGTGCTTCCACGGAAATGGACACCACAACTAAACTTCCATTCCTCAAATCTGAGGTCAGTCGAGCTTCCTTGACCGTCTCATTATCGCCCAGATGTTATTAGATTGAAATTTCCAGCTCCGGGGCTCCGTTAGATGACTCAGGATCGTTTTCCTTTAGGGTTTTGAAGTGAACATTGTGGCGATAAATTGTAGATTTCTTCTTCTAATTTTCAGTTCCAGGAAACAGCTTGAACGTACCCTTTTCAGTTGTAATTTCTCTTTCGATGACAAACACAATCTCGACGAAACTTTTCTGATATTAAACCGACCACCGGCTCACTTGCGACGGCGGTAAAGTCTTTGGATATATACAGGGAGTTTCGTTTCAAGTGACACAAGCGATTGTCTCCGAAACCAAGTTTAAGGTGCAAAAACTTCGATACGCGCATCGCCAGTTACGGAGCGGGACCTCCGACGCGCACACGCAAATTTTTGCTTAAGGCGAGTTAAAGGAAATTTCAAGATCTACTTTTTTTTTTACTCCAAATTTGCGGAAGACGGTCCTGGACTTCCTCTTGACTTTTCAAATTTTACCCGCACACAACTGGGTGCTCTTACGCCATAGAAAAAGAAAAAAGCCAACTGGCACCACGAAGCTGCAGCCATTTTTCGACAAAATGCGTAGAGCTCCCTGTATAATAACAACAAGAAGGGCTAGTAAATTTTAATGCTCATTTTGTATTCCTTTCAGTAAGCTGGTTCCATAGTAGAGGTATGTACAGAGTGGTCGGATTTGGAATGCTTTGACAGGAAAATCCCATTTCCCGGCCAGATAGAGGAAAACTAGCGTGCATGCCGGCAGCTCGATTGATGAGAAAACATTAATGGCGAAAACCGTATCTTGATGTTTTTACAGTTCAGAGCGCCAGAGGGCGTTTTTCGAATTTCGGCCATTTTCGAAATTTCTCGCAATTTTTTGTCTGGAACAATACTGAGGTGAAACAGAAACTTTCTTAAGGCGCTCTTTTGATGCGATTCCAGGGGCGTGCTTAGTTTTTTGCTACAGCGTATTGTCTTGTTAAAAACCGACGTGCACTTGTTATTATAAATAAAAACCACAGCCGGCAATTACTTCAAAAAAATGTCCATTTTAAAACGTTTTCAACTACGGAAATATAGCTATTCTGTCTTAAGAAAATTTTCGTTTTACTTTAGTGTTGTCCCAAACAGAAGAGTTACGAGAAATTTCGAAAACGGCCGAAGTTTGACAAACGCCCTCTAGCGCCCCGCACTGTAAAAATATCAAAATAACGTTTTCACCATTACAGTTTTCTCATAAATCGAGCCGTTGACATGTGTGCTAGTTTTCCCCTACTGGCTGAGAAACGGGATTTCCCCGTCGAAAACTTCAAATTTGAACACCCTGGACAGTTCCTCGCGACTCATCCCGCACGTTCCAGAGTGGTTTGACGGATCTTTCGAAATCACACGGGGGCCACCCGATCTCCACCTCTCTTCCGAAAATTCTGTTATTTCTTCGGGTATCCGAGTAAGCCGGAGAGGTCGCTTTGGCCGCATTTGCATGTTAACTTGTTCCGTGTTAATCGAGTAACTGAGCGATGTGCCGGTTCTGCGTCTTTAAATAAATTAAAATCGAGAACGCGTAATCGCCCATGATCGATACGCACCTCTTGGCGGAGCGGATGACGCATGGAAAACCTCAAATAAAACGCATTTGCACACTCTATTCGTCAAAATAAGTACAATCAATTCCTGAATCTAACCTAAAACGACATTTAAATTATACCTAACTCCCACAACAAAGCAACTCTATTAATCGGAAATTGCATACAATTATGCACTTCCACGCTCGCATCTCCGGAACTTTGCTGGCTATACAAATTATAAACTAGGAAACTTGCCCCATCCACGCTTTGAGATTATTATTTATTAAAGATGTTACGTATGTACGGAAACCAGCACATATTAAAATGGTACAAGGTTTAATCTGCTCTGGTTAGAGGTGCGGATTTCCGTTCTGGAACATTTCGAGGTCGACATCTAGTCGGTTTCCCATTCGAAACTATTAGAGAAATTCCCTTGAACGTGCGCTTTGTTTATTTAGCAACCCGCTTCATATTCTAAATAACGACAGAACAGTTGGGGCTTTGCTGAGATATCCGAAAAAGCCAGGGCTAAATTTCTATACCGGTTTTGAAATGGGTATTATAAATTGATGCAGTGAGATAGATATCCGCTTTAACGAGAACTGCCAGAAGGGTAAGTCAAAGGGATAATTAAAATTCTAATATGTCTCCAGAGATCTCGCGACATGCTAACTACTAAGTGCTGGTAGCAGTAGGAAAATATCTTCGAATTCCGGGTTTGTGAAAAAGGGGGGGAGGGGGGGCACGACATCGCGGCCGTGCTTCAGGTCGACACGAGGACGGACCCAGAAGTACTCGACCTAGCACTTGAAGAAAGAGAAATGGAAAACATTGCATTATTTCTTAACCTACACGGTGTCCATCGAGATTGGCGCACTTTGCTTAGGGACGTTCTGTGGATTCTACACCCTTCTTTAGTTTTAAAATAAGCCGCAACTTCGGACTCCCCTTCTTCATCACTTGCAAATCCCTTTGCACCGAGCCACTTTTTCAATTTTGGAAATAGAATGTAATCTGAGGGGGCTAAATCTGGCGAATAGGGTGGACGAAGAAAAAGTTCGAAATCAAGTTGATTGATTTTGGCCATCGCGATGACGGAAGTGCGGAATGGTGCGTTGTCTCGATGAAACAAGACTTTCTTTTTCGCCGAATGCGGTCACTTTTTCCCAATTTCTTCGGTCAACCGCTGTAATAAATTTGTATAATATTCTCCGATTATTGTTTTTCCTTTAGGGAGATGGTCAATAAAGTTTCTCCCACTTGCATCTCAGAAAGCTGACGCCATCACCTTTCCTGCAGATCGACCGGTTTTCGTCTTCTTTGGAGCCGATTCTCCCCTTTGAGTTCATTGTTTTGAGCGATCTTTCGTCTCAGGTGTGAAATGAAGGGCCCGTGTTTCATCGATGGTTATGAATCAACGCAAAAACACGACTTTACTGCTCCGAAGCTTTGCCAAAGGCTTCCGTGAAACATTCTCACGGCGCTGTTTTTGTTCAATTGTAAGTAATCGCAACATCCATTTCGCGCACAACTTTCTCATATCCAATTATTCGGTCAAAGTATGATATGCAGGGTGTCCAGGCAAAAAGACCCCCCCCCCTTGTCAAGCACTTTTTGTTAATTTTTTTTCCTATGTTAATATTATCTTAAAAAGTTAAAGGGAGGAAGAGAGGGTACTTTCCGCGTAGACACCCTGTACAGTGGTTTTTTAAATGCCTATTATGTCTGCTAACTCGCACGATTTCAGCCGGCGGTCATCCAGTACAGTATTGTGGGTTTTCACCACAATTTTGGAGTGGTCAGATCTGGAACGCCATTAGGTCGACCACTGCGGAGTTGGTCTTAGCGCGTTTAAACTCTGCCACTCAATATTTTACAGTTACTGACGGAGAACCAAATTCCCCCAGAGTAGAATTCACAACGCTTTGACGTCAGATGGACCAAGATCTTTCAAATGAAAGTACCGAATCACGTATCGATGACCAATTTTTCCCATGCTCACAAAATCACTGAAAGCGTTCACCGAGCCTAGGCAGGTCTCTGTAATGTAGGCAAATGTTTAACAAAAAATCGCCATCTATATGTCAAGCGAGGTACTTGTGGGTCTATCTTCGTGTGTTAAAAGTTATGAAGACGTTGCGGCGAACGACCGTTGGGGTCTGGAGAGGTCTTAACACCTATTAAAGCCAAGAAATTTATGGGGAATTCGAGAAGGGACCTCCTAATTGTTGCTTCAGATCCCATCCTAGGTGTAATTGTTTAAACGACGCTGTGGCTTTCTTAGAGCGATAATAATACCCTTCTTATTGCTACCTACTACTGCATCACTCATTACCCGAACTTCAAGTTTCTAGCACTAACAGAATCCGATCCGAACCTGGAATAACCCGTACCGTCTCAGATACTTGCGGCCTTGTGCTCCTATCATTTTTGCTGATATAGCTAGTATATATGAGCTTTTACGTCAAAAGGTGCATGAAACTCTGAACGCGACATCACGAAAAACTTCTTGAAACTTATGTGTACAGTGTCCCGTTTCGCCCTCTCTTTTGGATTTAAGCCGATAATTTGCTTCAAAACTGTCGTAGAGCAAAATGCTCTATAAGGTCAGGTCACTGCTTGCATCCGCATCACTGCAAATGGCTTCTCACGTTTTCAAACTTTCGTTATATCATGGCATTTTTGTCCTTTTCCTCATTAGTTTTTCGCAAGATGGAATAGACAGAGGATTCCTACGAACATCAAAGGTAAAAACTTGAATTTTGCCATGAAAAGTTGGCTCTCCTTTAAGTCCCCGCGAGTAATTTTCATTTAGAATAGTCTTCGCCGCTTTTAATTGGAGCGTATATTCATTTGGTGAGCAAATCTCTAAGAAAATATTTCCTCTTTAGAACTTGATTTTAATTAATATAAGGAAAGGAAGGGTCTTTTGTTCATTTGGGTATGTTTTAGGATGATTCAGCATTCCTCTAAAATCTAAGGTGTCTCTAATGCAGATCGGTGGTGCCTAAAGTGTCTACCCACTTACATCTTATTGTTAATTGCTATTGAATCGTTATTCCGAACGATCCTGGAAGAGAAATATTAAAGTAATAATTAGAAGTCTCGGAAATGCCACTGAAAGGGTTGTTTTCAGAGGAGTTAACCGTGGTAATTGCAAAACCACGTCCTAAGTTACAAAGCACTGGATTGGATACAATCCGATTATGCTCACTGTACGTTACAGTGCAAACCTGGATCCAGCATCAAAAACACTTTGATGTGTCCATATAGGGGAGACGTAGACACGTACAATGCGTTCAATGAGCCCTTTAATTAATCTTCTACACGGTAAATTTATGACCCAAACGCTCGGGACATGACGGCGAATGCCAGTACCTCGAAAAAGTTATAATATTCAAAATAAAATAAAATAAAATTGTGTGTAATTTAAAATATACACGGAACGTGGTTTTGTCATTTATCAACTAGCGAATAAATCGCTTTATTTCACACAGGAATGGCCTTAAAATTAGGATCATTTAGGCCTTAAGACGTTTCAAAATTGGAAATCGCCGGAATATCGAATATATTCCGGATGATTAATGATCAATACAGCAGCCAATAAAAATGATCTCGTTAGGTATTCGAATCGATTCTTGATTGGGGGGGAGGGGGGAGGGGGGGGAGGGAGGTAGGGTCGATGTCAATCAACGCGATATCGCTATGGGAAGCTCAACCGTATTATTATGACGTCGAGGGCCCCGTACATTACCAAACAATAAATAACAACAATAATTTCTCAATGTATGGCAGCATATGATGCGCGGCCTAATTGTTCCGTTCATTTCCGTATGCATTATCTCGATTTATAAATGATACTGCTTCTAAGGTTCTGAGGAGTCTATAGAATGAATTCTCGAAATTTCTGCAAAATGCTTGCGCCAATTGTGGCCGGAGCGTTGTTAAACGTTTTGATTAGAGAGTTGAAATTAATTCTCTGCTTCCGGAATACACTCCGAAAGATTCCGGGAAATGTCGTTCGTCTGCGATATAACGCGTTATGAAGGAGTACAGTGAGAAATTGGGATTTTTGTCGTCGGGAGGAGTGAAGGCCGCAGTGAGAACGCATTGGGAAGACCTCATGAACCGGCACGAGGTCTCGCGTAGGGTCGCATGGAGCGCATTGAGTAGGCGTGTCGCGGTGCGGCGAGTCGCGCTCCTTCCTCCAGAAAAATCCAGACCAAAGGTCGCCCATAGGTCGCAAACAGTCTGCAATATTGATTTTAGTCACTAGTTAAAAAAAAAAACGATCAACAATTATCAACAAGCGTTATAATAGGAAAGTGGTAGTCGGCCACGAGTGACGAATAGAGGAGGAATAATGGCCAACAAGCAAGCGCTTGCTGCAGTTCAAAAAGCAAAGAAAAATACACCGTTTGCGGGTAAAACCTAAGACACCATGTTTATTTTACCTGATGAAGGCTACGCAATTAAGCAGTCCCATCAGGAACGCATTTCATGCTTTATTACGTTAAATTGCAATATGTTCATAATCCTAAATGTAATGTCATAAATACATAAATATAAATGCATATCGAAATTCAATATGACCGCTTTATTAAATTTAATGTGAAATAGCGTTCTACTGCGTAAATATTACCCTTTTTGGAATTTGGTGCATGTTAATTTTTTAGGTGTTACGAAATCACATCCCCTCAAATTGAGGAAGAGACGTAGCTTACCGTAGCTCAATACGCCTTCTCCATGCACCCTAAGTACCTCCGGGTTCGCGCCTCCGCGGCCGCGAGCGCAGGGCTGTCCACGGCCCTTTGTCCGTGACAGCCGAACGAAAGGGTACTTTTTGGAAAAATATCAATACAAATTCACAACAGCTTTTTGCCGATTTTCCGGGCGTAATACGCGATAAATGAATCTAGCACGTAATATGAAACTATGATTATGTACGTTTTCAGGGAGTACCGTTTTTTCCTGCGGCCTCTTTGAAGCTCGAAACAACGCGAATTTTCCACGACCTCAAAGTACGAAAGTTGCCAGTGGCGTTTCACAAGTTTATATCTTTCACCCAACGACCCTCTGACCAATCTTAAAACGTGACGACGGAATCGTTGATAAGGAACATGCATAAACTTGAAATTCGGAAGGTTTTAAAAATTGATAACAGAATTCATGCGAGATTTTATACATAGAGGACCAAAAATTTTTAGGTTATGTCAGACAGTTCTTGAAAAAAATAGAAACAGCGGTGGAACTGTTAGCATTTCACAAATAACAATATAATCTGCCATAATCTATTATATTAAATATTCGAAGTGCGCCTTGTTGACCTAACCCTGACCCGACCTAACCGGACAGGGGGCAAGCCGCAGTTCAAACTCCTCTAGAACTTTTTTTTACCATTTGAGAAGTATTTATCGAGCTTCCCGAGTAACTTCATTTTTCAACTCTTCCGTATCATTCAATATGTTTAATTATGTTTCAGATGACTCCATAAAAAAGTCCATAGGGGCGAGGTCAGGCCATTTACCGGGCCACCGTAATTGCCATATTTTAACAACTGTCGCATTTAAACATTAGTATGTCGCGTGAAATGTGTTCAGAATTTCCCAGAGAACTCAAAAACGTCACGATATACATGGGGTTTGATAAGAAACAAATGGAAAAATACGTTGATATATTACACGGACACCCCTGTATACAAGGCTGTTGCGTCACAAAATGCACAACAAAAGGCAACATCTGACGTGTTCCGGCGTTTTCATAAAAAATATTTCCTCCAATTTTTAACGAGTTTGTGCGTAAACTTTTGGTTTTCTATGTATATCTTTATGCTCTCCATTACGACGATAACCGTACAATGGCGGCTCCAGCACACGCCATGTCCTGGTACACCAACGAGAATCGCCCACTGCCGTCAAGACTGGGAGAGTTTAACACCTCCGAATTTATTATTGTCATGTCGGCAGGAGGTAAAGTGGCAATTTCCTTTCGCAGATGAAAGAGGAGAATCCTATTTCCTATATAGAGAGAGAAGATGATGCTTACGCTGCTTCTTCGACGACTGTAGCCAATATGAACTCGGTACTCCTGTCGTTGGATATAACTTGACACTCGGCCTCGACAATTTCATCGTCCTCATCCCCCGAACCCGATCCAGTATTCGTGGCGGGTTCCTCAATGGTAGTCGCCCCCAGGTGGGTCTCAGCCAACCGTCTCGTCGTGGCCAAGTTCTCTATCACAGATCCGGCTTTTATTTCACTGGGCAACGGTTTTCGAACCGCTCTTTGTTGCATTGCTCGCTTTTTAAGAGCCTATAAATAAAAAAAGTACAAAAAGTGTCTTAAAAAGGTTAAGAACGCAGCTGAAAATTACCAACAGAACGGAGCTTGGCCGACGGGGTTCTCATACAAATTTTATGGACATTTGTAAAATTGTTCAGAATTAGTCTGCAAATGCGCGATCCTACTTAAATTTCGAAACACAATTTCGCTATTACGTTTGAGTACCAGATATCTCTCTTTGGTCCCCTCGCTCTCGCCCTCTATTCAGCCTGAAGACATGTACAAGTTACCCCAATAATAATATTTCTTGAATAAATAATTGCGGAAATTGCTGAACGTACCATTAAGCCACACATGATTGAAACGTTTAATCAAAACCTGCGAATACGCATTGCAGAAAATGAGAAAACCAGTCCCTGGATCCAATATCTCAGTCAAATATGAAGCGGAATGAGGCTTTGACTCCTCTGGCAACCGTAAGGATTAAATTGATTTTTGCATTTTCAATTCCATTTTTAATTTTTGATCATCAATCAGGCCGGAAAAGGTGCGCGCTCTCGACAATGAAGGGTGTTTTATCAAGCCCTTCGGGAGGATTACGCCTCTATGTACATTATAGTTATTGATTTAATTGTTTTCCGACTTCATACTCTTCCGCCGGTTTATCTTGATGGAATGTTTTTATGATTGTGTGCTGAACTTGGATCGATTTAAACGTTCGTCGTTCAAATTTAAGATTTTCTCGCAAGTATGTGAAATGTCGACTTTGAGGGGTGGTTTTAACACGCAAAAATATTCTCCCTCAAGTATCTAAGTAGAGTATAAAATAATAAACTTCAATGCCAAAAGACTGAATAATACAGCCAGTATTTGGCGGAAATTCGCGGTAAAGTTCAGTTCGTTTTCGCAACTTCTCGCCACAGTTTGAATTTTTGATCATCAATCAGTAGGAGAGAGTTTCGTGTTTCCACGCAAACAGGCAATTACGAGTACTTCAACTTCAGTTTTGTGCTAAACTCGTCGGTAGTTTTCTCAAATTGTTGTTTATTAGGTTCCTTGAACAAAGGTCATAAAAACGTAACACTTTCAAGTCAATTACAGGCTTTCACTCACGTGCAACATTTGTTCTTTTGATGATCATTGAGTAGCAAAACTAGTTTGGGGTTCGTGTTGAATTTAAACTACACATTTGTTTTTCCATTTGAAGCTATTACAGCGAAAGGTATCTCAATAATCTGGTATAGCGCCTGGTAATAGGGAAGTTAATCCCCATTTACGCCTCGCTTTTTTATGCAATGGGTGACAATCATTGCCGGGTTTTAGTCATACAGGGTGTTCCGAAAACGCATGACAAAAACGGTATCACGAGGTCATTCGTGTTGACACAACAAGACTTCGTTCAAAAATTATTTGAAGGAAGTGTCTCGGCTGGACGCGATTGAGGGTCGAAGTTCTCGAAAAAAAAAAACACGTTTCTTGGCTGGATCTGGAGAATGCTCCAATGGATTTCAATGAAATCCATTGTGCCTTTGTTCATGAATACAGGGATTATTTTCGTGTAACATTCGTGTCTATTCGCAATGTGCAGTGGTTACGTCCTTAGTCATTTTCCTACAGCAATGCCCAGAACTTTTCACTCGGCAGCTGCATTGTATTTTTTTCTGGTGATACATTAGCCCATTCACAAATTTTTCTATCTCTTGGAAATTTCCCGTACGGCTACTATTTCACGCCGAAGAAAAACGATTTTCTTTCCTCAGACGGAACACCAGTTCGCCATCGATAACTATCAATATTCGTGGATGCGAACGCTGAGTCACTTATGGAAAATGTCACGAAAATGTATTTCTTCCATTCTTCAAAACTTCTCTTTGAGTGGTTTCTTTTCCGATCAATAATTTCGCCCCCCGACGAAGAAATGGCCGACATGGTCAAAATTATGGGTTTTTGTGGAGATAAACTGACACGTGTTACGGTTTACGCAGCGCGTTTCCCGAATCTTCGGAAATCCGATCGCCGAACCTTTGCACCAGTGGTTAGGTCCTTGCGAGAGACCCATGTACTAAAATGGCGAGAACTCATAATTTTAGACATATCGGTCGTTTCTCCATTATGGACGTCAAAGCAAACAATTAAAACAATTTGGAGACGTTCTTATGATACTTTGCATAAGCGACATCAGCGTCCACATCGACCAGTATCGATAATTATGGGAGCGATGGCTAATCGGCATTCTCTGCGGGAAAAGCTTTTTTTCGCCGTGAAATTTTGACCGTACGGGAAATTTCCAACAGATGGAAAAGTTGGAGAAAGAGCTAATGTATCACCAGGGAAAAAAACGACGCGAGGCAGCTACCCAGTGAAAGGTTGTGTCAACATTAATGACAATAAATGATAATCAATTAACGGCAATAAAGTGGTAGCAGACGCAGAAATTCGTCAATAAATAAATGAATCGCAAAGGGCCTCTGCTTAAAAAAGAGAAAACTCAAAGAGCTAAAAAGGTAAGAAGTCTCGGAGAATCCCATATTACTAATTCCTATATGCCATGGAACTTGTTAGAAGTAATATATATCATCCGAATTTAGAAGTTGAGAATTTCCAAAGAATTTATGCGGAGAAAATGAGCAAATTCCAAAGTTCCACCATGAAATTCTTTAAGCTTCCGGCTGGCAAAAGAAAGGGTGTTTATTTAGGTATACAGGGTCGAGGGCCAGCCTGAATAATCTAAGGAAGAAGTGGACGTTTTGTGTCCAGATACCTTCAAGAAGGTCACAGGTTGAATCGAGTAATGTAATTTCAATGAAAGATTCGAGACAGAAATATTACCAGGAATTTTCTTTTTTCACCACCGATGAAATTCTGCCGAGATGAACTCTTGGCGCGGGAAGATCCGTAGGAAAATTACAAGCGTCCCATGAGCAGGATCCGACAGAACAAAGAACTGAAAAAGAACACAAAGAACTAAAAGTGAATTAGCTGCACGTACTCTTTCTTACGACATCTTTGAAGTTCATTTGTTCCTGGTTTGCCGTTGAAGGAGCTTCAGTATATTCTTTAAATTCTACTACGAAATGGATGCAAATCACCACCTCAGCAAACCCAAAATCTGATATAAAATACGAACACCAAACAAATTAAATAACGTTGAAGTGAGTTGAGGTTGGTTCTTGCGGCAGTCATTAATGCGAAGGAGGTAATGGCACGTTTTAAGGATATTGAAAGGTCAGAGGTTGAATATGCTTAACTTCTTACGACCCGGTAACCCGCAAATGTGAAAACTTGCAGGTTTTTCATTCCCCCTCCCAGAGGGAGTTTTTATTGGGGGCGCAATTAAGTTTCCCGGTTTTTTTTATCAATGGGAAATGGAAAATTTTAAGAGAAACACAAAAAAATGGTTTATTCTGAGCATCGTCCCTCTCTATCTACACATTTTTGTCATGTCTCTGGCTATAAATACCTCGACGATAAAGTGACGCGTCTTACAACCGAAACCATTCGTCCAACCAATTTCGCATTTCCTCGAAATTGCCCAAGTGCAGCCCCCCTGCCAAGCCATGGGCCATCGATCGGGACAAGTGAAGATCGGAGGGTGCCAGGTCCGGCGAATATGGCGGGTGCGGTAGCAGATCCCATTTTAGCGCTTTGATGGTGTCCTGAACCATGGAAGTGCAATGGCTTGGAGCGTTGTCGTATTGCAATATCACTCGTTCGTGTCTCGCGTTCCATTCTGGCCGTTTTTCGAGCAATGCACGATTCAGATTGTTTAATTGCTATCGGTAGCGGCGACCATTGACGGTTTTTCCCTGTCTCAGCAGCTCACGGTACACGACTCCTTTTTGGTCCCACCAAACGCAGAGCATTGTCCTCTGTCCGAAGCGATTTGGTCCTGCCGTCGAAGTCGATGCTTCGCCAGGTGAAAGCTATGATCTTTTGCGTTTAAGGTTCTCAAAATGTATCCACTTCTCGTCCCCAGTAACGACTCGGTGTAGGAAGCTCTTTCTTTTATGCCGTAAAAGCAAAATCTCGGAAGTGGTTCTCCGATTTTCCATCTGTCTCTCAGTCAACTCATGCGGCACCCATTTTCCCTCTTTTTGAATTTATCCCACAGCATGCAAACGTTTGGAAAGACTTTGGCGAATCACGTTTAATGCCTCCGCAAGTTGATCTAGTGTTTGCGTATCGTCTTCATCCAATAACGCTTGCAGATCGGCGTCGTCCATTGATCTTGGCCTTCCGGAGCGTTCCTTGTCCTCGATATCGAAATCGCCACTTCTGAAACGCTTAAACCGACCTTCTAGAGGAGATTCCGATGGTGCACGTTGGTCCTAGGCCTCCTCGAGCTAGTGGCGTGCTTCAGCTGCATTTTTTCAACTCAAATTAAAGCAGAGATGCGAAGTCTCCTGCAAGTGTTGTTTATTTGGCACAAAACTCGACATTTTAGTTCTTAGGAAAAACTACTTTACGTTGCGATCAATGTTGGCATTTCAGCTGATTATTGATAGCTGTCTAAGCTATAAACAAAAGACAGTTTCCGCCGTTATGTCGATTACACGTGTCGTCAGCGCCATCCATCTGTGAAACCCGGAAACTTAGTTGCGCACCTGGTAACAATGACCTGCCGGAGGCATTATGCAACAGATGTAATTAAGATACGGAGAGTATTAAACCAGTATTATTGCTAGATGCAAAATATACCGGAAACCAGAATGATTACCGCCTTTCTGCATGGATATATGGTCTTAGGAAGGCGAGGAGGTGTCAGCATCAGGTTAAACTGTTCCTGTCCTGTTGTCACTACTTGTGCGTACTCGTTCGAGATTGTCTGCATAATTTGCGAGTACTTATTTCATTAAGCGTTTGATTGCATTGATTTAAACAGTGACTGTTCACACTTTTTAATTATTTCACATTGCAAGGGCTGTCGAGCAAAAAACACGAGTCGGGAGGCAAAATCAACAGAATGGAAGATTCATTTGCTTAATAAATTCGCCATCGTCGACGGATGGTCGTGCGAATCGAAAAACTGTCGATGCAGAAGAACCAACCGCAAATTAAAATTACTTGCGCGTCCGTTTTACATAAAAAAGTGAATTTCAAATCCCTCGTTTATACATAATACAGTGCTTTTGTTGACTTATTGTACTTTTCGGACCGACAGGTGACCATTAATCAGCGAGACGGAATTTCCACGTTTGGGCACAAACCCTTTCAGGTTAAATTTTTTCGGCATCATGAATACATCTGCCGAGTTTCATCCATACACGTATGAATGTGATTCGTTATGGCTATTCAATTAACCATTATATGAAGAAGGGGGATATCAACGCGACTCAATTTCATCGCCCTTTGTTTCCTGTCGGGTCGTATTGGTCAGAAGTGGAATTCTGGATTTTATTTGCCAAAGACAAAGCTAGACACAACGCCTCCGTTTTACTATAAGTTATCATCAATAATCCGGGGCTGCCGGAGAATGAACGGAGACGTCCGTATAAAACAGTAAAATAAAAACAAACAAGGAAAACAAATTTAATTCTGCTGATTAGCATAAGAACAATGCCAGATAGGATTATTGGAAATCTGTTGGAAATTGAAGTTCAAAATTGGACGTCTGTCTGGACGGCTCGGATACGTTGGTGATTGAAACGGCTGAACGTTGCATCGCAGGAATATACTATAGAAGCGTTTTTATTAGCACTGTTCCAGCAGGAAACAAGACAAATTTCGAATCGTCAGAAACCGTCAGAAATCGATGCAAGGAGTCCCAACGTCCCTATCGGCATACTGCGCATATTTCCTCTCCATCGGATCAGATAGCAATCATAAGAGGTACAAAGTTGGTTAAATCGTGCGACAAATGGGCCACTCAATAAACTGCATTTTTCAAAATGAGAAAAGTCAGAATTGTTCCAGAGATATTCGGAATCAGCTGAAAGTTGCAGAACCGTTTTCGTTCTGCCCTCGACCTTATTTACACAGACATCTTTAACGTCTATAGTTATCAGCGACAAGGTATACAGGGTCCTGCAGTAGCGCGGCAGCCTTCCTTAGCTAGAATATCGGTAAAGTTCGTAGTTTTTTTCCCACAATAATACACAGCCCGTAAAAGCATATTTCCAGAAATTATTTTCTTGTGCACAGGGCGACCCCAAAAAGTGCAACGATAAAGAACTTCGTTATTTTAAATGAAACTTACCGATTTTTTTGTCATTTTTGAATTTCTCGTTAAATTTTAAGGGCAGTTTGTGGAAAGCGTTTAAAGTTTACCTTTTCCGAGTTATTCGGAAAATTTCGAAAATTTTGCCAGCTGCTAGGTTGCACGGAAATCGGTATTGTGTGCCAAACGCTGTGAATTTCGACACTAGTCTTCTGGGGCTCGAAGAGGACCTGATAAGCTATGTTTCGACGTGTTTTAGTAAAAAAAAATCCGCCCCAACTGCCGGAATGGCTCCCTGAAGTTGCGTGACTTCAAACCTTCATAAATTGCTTATTTCAAGTGGAATGCCCCAATTCTCTCAACTGCATCGCGTTCAGAATTCAACAATCCGAAACTTTTGCCAACATCACTCCGTCCCTAAACCTAGCCATTTCTGAGCTTCCGAGAATTGCCCCTTTCTGCTTTCTAAATGGTTCGAAGTCACGGAAGCTGTCAAAATGACGTTGTTTCTGACTTCTTACATTTTCTCTAGCTGATGCAACGCATGACGCTTAGCATAATTTTCAGTTTACGGTTGTCGTGGACGTAAGATCACAAGTAGTTTCCGAGTGTTCAGGTTTCTATTTGTGTTCGGTTTCAAAAATTGTGGACATTCTCGTTAAAAATAATGAATTTTTCGAAAAAAGGCAGAGTTAATTGATATCTTTCTTTTTAAAGAAAGTAAGAAAAGTTGTTTTCTGTCCAGCAGAACTTATGGTGCTCGGTCGGAAAGGCAGAGTAAATAATAGTCAGTTATCCAATGAGCAAATTAAATCATTGTTTATTCGTGGCGTCTTAACAAGTGGTCTAAGTTAGGGTAAAGACTAAATAGATTGGTATTAGGAGTGCCTACGAAATTATGTAGTACTTTAAATAAATTGCGATAATAGAATTGCAATCCGGTTTTAATGTGAATAATGTAATGGGTTTTACCGCATACTGTCAGTTGTGTTAGGGGATATATTTTTTTTTATTGACTAGGGAATAAAACGTTGTTAGCCAGCCTTTGCATCAAGGAGCTTGACACGAATATACCGTCCCACTCAATTTATTGATTAAATATCATGCAATTTTTGACGAGTTTCAACGCAAACTCTTGTCAAGTTTATTGGCGCCACAACCGCTTAGAGGGTTGCTACTCTTTGAATAATTGAATTGTCATATTCGAATATAATAAATTAATTGAAAATATCGACATCTCACCCTACAATTAAAGTAATAAACGAATCGAATCATTGCTTAGCAAAAGAGATACATCTTATTCAAACTCTTCACCGACTTGAAAAATGTTTAGAAGTTTAGGTGATAATCCGGGAGTAGTCTGACGGTTGTGTTTAACCGCTATAGGCACGAGAGGAGCACTCCCCTCGAGTTACTAGCGTAGTCAGAGTAATAGTTTTTTTTTTTGGAATAAACAGTCGATAAGCATGGATATGTGCACCTCAGGAAATCAGTTGAACTTGGAAAAGAGATTTCGTAGAAGGATTTTCGGCTATGCAGTCAAAAAGTTCAAAACTGCAGGAACTTGTTGTTTCTTCGAAAGTGTAAGAAACATTAATTTTAGAGGAATAAATTGATTTTCTTTTGAAGAAAGGAAGGCGCTCATTGAAACTCGCAAACTGGTTGGTCTTGGCGACTCTTCAAAGTGTTAGCCGGAAAGACTGCTATCAGCTATTGGCACAACTTCAACGTTTTTGTCGGAAAACTCCCTGAATTTAAAGAGGGACGTAACGCGACTGACGGTAATGCTTAGTAAAACAATAACTGGTCGGGAAATTTCGTTTTTCAGAGGACTTTTGGCCTGTTTTACATTTCGCGATAATCACGCAATTATTTTCTCTAATACACTTTATAGAAAATAATTGCGAAGTTCCCCTAATTGCGCCATTCACCGTCCCGTATTACACACTATGTCACCGGCGGTTAATGATGTTACAAATCAAATCAAAACCGATTTTGATTTATGATCTCACGCATTTTAACGTATTTTAATTTAGTATGGATTTTGAAAATACTGGAAGTTCAGTAAAAACTTTAAAATAGGCATCATCTTTAAGACCCCCAAAACTTGTTGACGTAATGGTCATCTGTACGGGGTGACTTAAAATGAGTTCTGATAACTTGTTTTAAAAATCGAAATACGTTTTTTTTTTTAATTTGATTTTCAGTTTTCACGGGACCTTCTTATATTTAATATATTTTTCTTAATTTTTGGTTATTTAAACTATACATTTTAAAAGTTCCTTGATCAGACTCTACTTTCAAACGTTGCTGATGGCCATTTTTAACTTTTATCATTTCATATGTTATATGGAAATGTACTGTTAAATACTTAAAAACAATTTTTTCAATTACCTTTCTCATCTAACCTAAGTAAAGGTGTTGTATGATTTATGAAATGAAGACAGAATGTTTTGTAGAATTCGAAGGTAAAATGAACTTTACGCGTTTCAATAAAAAAGTTACACAAATGGTTTTTCGATCACCCTGTGTAAAGGAAAATTAATTTAAAAAATGCGCTACTTAAAATGAAAATTGACGGCGCTCAGCGTTTTTTCCCCGAATTAAAAATATTTCAATTTTAAGTGAATTTCTTCCTACTTTTTTCCTCTGCACCGTATACGGGGTGTTATTTAAGAACGCGGCCAAATTTCATGGGGTGATCCTTTCGGTGGTTCTAAGACGAAACGTTTACGTAAAGATCGGTCCAGTAACGTTTCGTTTTCAAGATGAAGGATGTTAAATTTTTTTAAACTGTTACATGTAAAAAAAATCCTAAATAACAAAATCAAGCAAACTAATTCGACGTTGAAATTTGTTGACAGTTTTTAATGCAGGAGTAAGGAACCTTTTAAGCTAAAAATTGGTTGTCTCCTTTTGCTAGTGGCGTGCACAGGGGCAATTCCGGAAATATCAGGAAAATAAAACAAGAAAAACGCTTTATTAAAACTACACTCAAACAAATGGTGCGCATTTTTTTTTTTTTTAATAAAAACTACTCTATAGAGATGCTCAAATAACACTCTGCATATGCATTTAACAGGCGCGATTGCTGAGTTCAACTTCATATTTCTCAATAATTGGTGCATTTCGGGATTGGCTATATCGCACGAAATATGTTTGGAATCTCTTAAACGTTTCAATCTTCATGACATACACGAGGTTCCATAAAACAAAGAAAAAAGAATGCAATTATCTTCTACTTGGACCAGTACGCTTATCTGTCATATCAAAAAACTGTAGCAAAAAACCAAATTTGGCTTAGGAAAATGTAACGAATCCAGGGTTTTTGGAAAATTCTATCAATTATCAAGAACTACTACGAGACGCTTGACCCGCTCATAATATTTTTAGAAGTTGATCGCAAGGAAACTTACCTTAAAAATACTGTAGTACAGGAAGACCATGATTATACACGGAATGTAAAACGACGACAAACTAGAAAATATAATAAAGTTACTGTTGAAAAACAGACAGGCGTCGTCCACCCTGTTCGGGGTATTGTTAAGGCCCAGGACGATCGGCGAGCCAATGGCCGCCGATATCACCCACACGAAACCTATTGTCAGCCATATCCTCCTATTGTTCTTGTGTTTCGCATATTTGATTGGTTGCGTCACCGCGATATATCTGAAAATGGAAGAGTGAAATTAGTGAAATCGGCAACAACTTCTGTTACTCATCCGAGCTGACCAACCGCAGCAACAGGCGAAATTTCAGCTCTACTTAAACACTAGACGGAACATGAAATTTTCTTTATTTCAAAATCGTAAACTTCGTAAAATTTTAATCAGTTCATTGCTTACTTAAAGTGACTTTGTGGCGCTTTTTTCGTATTTAGTGACACAATTTCAGGCGAAAGTTTCAAGCTCAGTTAAAGAGAAGTTGCTGTGAGTCGACGGACAACAAACGCTATCGGATCTCTGTTATTTGAAAGTTTGATGGCTCAAGTTGGATCCTTTAAACCTAAAGAGTGTAATAAATATTTGAGCGAGTTTATTGAGCGTTTCTGAGACTTTAAATAATGTAAATGTAGACTTTTCATGAATAAGAGATACCTACTCAATAGAATGAGTAACTAAGATGGGGGAAAGAAAAGGAAGTTTCGACGTCATGGAAGTTTAAAGTTAATCCTCCGAATCTTCATTTTCAACAGTTTTAAAGCGAAAGAGTAGAAGAAAAATGGTGATTTTTTGGGATTCGGTGCACATTTCAAACATCCCGATGTAGAAATAATAATTTGCGAATTTCATAATTTTACAAAAGGCCTTATAATTGTCTACATCACTTAAGTAAATCAAAATCACCGAAAGTAAATGTGTACGTTCGTGGAATCCGTCATCTTACAGGGAAAGAGTAAATCCAGATTCAGGATTTGGTTTGTTTTTCATCGCGAGTTTTAGAACAACCACGACAATGTAAACCGTTCTCTATAAACTACGAATAGCCTGAATTAACCCGACTGCAAAGGAGATTGAAAGAAAATTGGTTTAAACTTCTCCACTTTTGAATTAAACTTTCTCAGTTCATTTACATAAGGACTGTGTAATTCAAGCATTGGTAAATAAATGAGGAAAATTAGAGGAACGATTAGAATAACACAGTCTCAGCTATACATATATTGATTGCGTGACATCAGACAACTTTAAGCATACTCGAAAGTGAACGGGGAGTTGTGAAACAATTTTGTTCATCAGCCTGAAAGTTACATTTATCACGAAAATGACGCATATAGTCAGTACAACCTACACATGCCTCTGTCGTGAGATTCTCTATCGATTGGTTACATCTCTAAGAGTTTATTAGAAATTTGTTTTATTATTTTAAGTTTGATATTATTCACTCTTATCACAGTTAAGATTACTCATGGCGCGGCAATTGCTATGGAGAGTGATATATGGCGTGTGGCGCCCTCACATAGAACGGCAGATGGACAAAAGTACAGTGGAAACAGTGGAAATGTCAAAGTATGCAATGTCCTCGTTTGACAAAACCACCTACACATACACTGGAAAATGTCGAAAAGTTGAAGATAACGCACATGTCAAGTTATGTAGTCCACCTGTTTGCTTCATAGTTGGTGGGGTGTTGTCACACGTAGCGGAAAATGAGCAAAAGCGACAGGTAGTGGAAATGTCAAATTATGTAATACTCGCGCTCGATGAGAGCGTTTCCACGTATAGGGCGTTCGGATTTTTAGTGATTTTACAAGAAAATCCCATTTCCCGGCTAGATAGGGAAAAACTCTCACCATTCTCGAAATAATATTTAATCATTAAAATACGTCGTCGTGTCGAACGTCGGCCCATTTTTCAAAATTGTTTATTGGGACTTTTTAAAATCGAACTCTCAGAAAAAGTTAATAGTCCCAAAGTAACGAAAAAATGGCGACACATTTAAATTTTACGCTCTTGTAGGGATACCCTTTATATAGCGAAAATACCTAAAAGCGGAACAGAGAGTACGCTGAAAATCCATTTTAAATCAATCAAACGGAAGTATCACATTATGTTCATGATATTTCCGCTGACTTCCACTTTTAGCCATTTTCCGCAATATATGTGACGGCGACATCATTCTTCCAACCCTTCTCCAGGTCGGGTGTTTTACAGAGGGTTCAAGCTATTCAGAATTATTTTTGTTAATATTCCAATTTGCAATGGCAGTCTCCTTTCGTAGCGAGTCATTGGATAATCATCGCTTAAATTACTGCATGAGTATTAATATATTAATGTATATTATATTATATATAATTACACTCTATACTAAGTTTTTGATATGTAAACGGCTCTTAGCTAACGGGTCGTCTGATTTTTCTACATATTTTTTTTTCGATATGCAGGGTGCTGGGGATATAACTTTCCTAAATTTAACCAATGATTAAGAACACCATTTAGAACAAAAAAGTTAAAATCATATGGCAACAGCATTGCTAAAACCAATTTAAAACTTAATTAATAAATAATAATACAAATTAAGCAGTGAAAGTGAACTCAAGCGGCAACGCTGCACTGAACGCGACCGAGGAAGCGACGTTTGTTTTTGTTATGATTGTTTTTTGCAATTCCTCAACATCTGACAGTCGATGAAACTTCTCGACCCTTTGTTAGTACGCGAATTTATTCGGGCCCGTTAACAGTATCTTCGTACGTGAAAATGTACTGTTTACGCGAGTACCGCGAGATGCTTTTAGATTTATTATGGAGAAACGTTACGAAATTCCAAAGAAACTGGACGCGTTTACGTTTATTGTTGGCCAGAAAGAGAACTTCCAATGGACGGTAGGAATTTTTCATCGTGCACGGGAAAGTTGGTTAAAACGCCGTCGTGAGTGCATTGACTCAAATGGACGTCGTGGACATTTCGAACATTTACGACTGTGACGTGGGTGGTGTAAAATGTGTAACGTAGCGTGTTACGCTAACGAGAAATTACAACAATAATTTAAAGGTAAGTGGCTTTTAATAATAATAGAATAAGAAACGCATAATGTTCAAGTTTTAACCGTAAAAACCCATCGAACCCCCCAAAAAAACCGTGTAAAAACGCATGCCTGGTCGACGCAGGCATTTAGGGAGGTATTCAAATCAAGTAAACACGACGCGACGTTGCCAATTCTCAAAAGACATTTTTCCGCTTCTGAGGAACTTGGCGGTTTTGATGACCCTTGTGGCAAAGAACATTTTGGCTCGTAACGATGTTCTTAATCGTTGGTTAAATTTATGAAACTTATGTCCTCGCCATCTGGTAATGTGATCTGCACCAAGAAAGTCTGTGACCACTTGGGAGCAAGTCTAAATGTAGTAAAATCAGTGAAATAATTTAGTTTTTAAAAAATAAGGTATATTTTGGAAACTACGAAGAACACACTAAATTTTTACATTTACTCATAGTTTCTTTTTAAGATCGAACTGCAAAAATGGGCATATTGAAGCGCACACGCAATCAGCACCGCCAAAAAAGTTTTTACACGATTCCCATCTAAGAAAAATGAACGAAATTAGGGCACGAAAAAATTGTTTTTCTATTATTTCGTGCTCTGAGGTTTTTAAGCCAAGTCGAAACGTTATAAAATTTGTATTAGTTTGAAGCGATTATCAGAAAATATGGATGTTCCCGAAGCAGTGCGCGAAGCAATTGTCAGGCTTTGTTCGGAAAGAAAATCGTATGGAACAATTAGTGAAATCGTGGCTAAGAATCCTTCGACAGTTTTTGACGTTATCTAAAAGCGCAAAGAGCTCGGTCATGTATCAAACAGACCTCGTTCCAAAACACCAAGTAAGCTCAACAATATTCACAAGCGTACAATTCTAAAAACTGTTCGTGAAAAGCCCAATTCAAGGGCCAGGAAAATTGTCGATGGCTTATTAACTGATAATAATGTGAGTGTTATATTCCCCAAACTGTTCGATGTAAACTACATTTAAGTGAATATCATGGTGGTGTTTGCGAAAGAATACGTATCTAAAAATCTAACATTTTGAAACACCGTAATTTTTTCTGACAAATCTCGATTTAACGTTCATGGATCCGATGGAAGAAAAAAAATTGCAGAAAAAAGAACGAGGCGTTAAAACCAATAAATTTAGTGGGAACCGTTAAACATGGCGGAGGCGGTATTATGGTATGGGGGTGCATGAGTGCGGCCGGAGTTGGCAATTTGCATATCATTAATGGTATAATGGATCCATGTATGTACATTGACGTTCCAAAACTTAATTTAAATGAAAGTGTTGGAAAATTAGATCTGACCGTGTCGCACCTATTTCGACAAGACAACAACCGAAAACACTGCGCTCTGAAAGATCGAGATTGGCTTCTATATCATGCATCCCGACCACTCAAGACGCCTCCACAAACCCCAGAATTGAACCCAATTGAATATCTGTGGGACGAGTTCAGACGCAAAACAAGAAAACGATGAGTAAAAAATTAGGGAGGATTGAAATCAGCCCTGTTGGATGAATGGAAAGAAATTTCGCTAGGAATAACGAGAAATTAGTAAACACCAGGCACTCACGTCTTTTGGAAGTTATCAACAATAAGGGGGTCCTGCTGACTATTAAAGCAACAATTTTTGTTAGAAAACGTTAAATTAAACAATATTTTTAACGTGTTCAAAAGCTTTTTTGGCGGTGATGATTGTGTTTGCGTACTGACATGTCTGTTTTTTCAGATTAATAATTAAAAAAAATTATGTATAAATGTTAAAGTGTCCTTCGTACTTTCCAAAATATATCTTGTTTTTTAAAAACAAAATTATTTCACTGACATCACTACAGTTAAAGAGTTGCCACGCCAAGCGTTCACACTATTCTTTGGTGCAGTGCATATCATTAAGTCACCGGAACTGTCCAGTGGCGATTCGTATGGTCGGAAATATCGGACCGGTGAGTTGCGACCAGATGTGCGTACCCCAACTTTTCGGTAAACGTTCGATAATTCCGGATCAAATTCCGAGCCGGATTTAAGCCGATTCACGTGACCGTCAGGCTGAATCTTGGGAATGTTTGCCTAACATCCACGCAAACCATGGAACTATGGAAGTTTTGAGCTTCAAAACCACCACCACATTTTCATTACTACCGATTTCTGGATTATTTAATTATTTGGAATCCTCTCAGCCCAGAGTAATCGTAAACCGTATCTGAAGGCCCGATTATCGAATTAAATCCTACGACAGCCTATTTCACAGCTAAAACTTGTTGAACTGCGAAATAGTTGCCGGAAGTGGCTTGATTCGAAGCTAGAACCAGATTATTGCGAAACTTCCAATTTAATTTGGGCGAAACTTGGGCGAAAAACGTGTCACCAGGTGCAAGTTATGTCTTCGTGCTTTGGTGTCGGCGAGCGACCTCTTCGAATGAATGAATTCGCAGTATCTGCAACGGCGTGTTATTGAAATTCTAATTGCAGTTTTTTTACAGCGATAACTCCAAGTTGGCGGAAGCTACATAATCTCTGGAGATTTTACGGAAAATCAATACAATGCAGCTTCATGCTTAAAGTGATATTACCTTGCATTAGCTCCAAATTCCCTGGCATTTACGAAATTTCGTTACTGCGAGCTGTTGAGCGATATTTGCTCCAAATATTTTCGGCGCTTTCATTTTGTTTGAAATGTAAGGCGGACAGACAGAGTAATCCTAAATTTTCGTTTTGAAAAATATCAGAAATTATGTCAGTTCGTAGAATTGGGTGATAATCTCTTGGTAGTGCAGAAATAATAGAATTCTATGCTAATTTTACGAGAAGGCCACAGCTGCTCAAATAGAACTGAAACTGAAATAATATCCATCCAAATTCTAGACGTGAGAGATTCATTTAGTCGGAAATTGCCTGCAATATTCCACTTTGTTAGTATAATCAAAAATACCGACTTAATGGGGGTTTTCTACATTTACTTTCAAAGAGCTACTCCTGTTTATTTGACTCGACGAGACTCTATTTTTTAACTTGAGGCACCGCAACAGAGAAATTAAAACTGAAACTTAGCCGGAGAATAGTCGGCAGGGATACTTTTGTTAAGACTGACAGAAGCGACGTTGTACGAACGCAGAAGAGGCTCTAAAGTGTCTCCCTTTTCAACTTTTCCGACATTGCAAATTTGATATGTAGGCGGCAGTAAAAGTTTTTTTATTGCCTAGGTAGTAAAAGTGCAAACTTCCAAATGTAAGAAATATGTAAAAATCAGTTGAATAAAGTACTTCGGTTCCCAAGGCGCAAAAGTGATACCGATTAATATGCTTTTTTATTAGACTTTTTTAATTTCTTATGTGTACTTGGATTTTTTAAACTTTAATGCCTAGGCAGTAAAAGTTTTTACTGGCGCTTATTTAATAATTTTGAAGCGATTTAAAAACTTTTTAGTGTCCGTGTAATAAAAGTGACATTTTACAGCTTGTTTTATATAAATAATGGAAAACTTCTTCTTTCGATCGGGGACAAAGGGTTTTAGCAGGTACCGATCGGGGGAAAAATTTTTTGTTCTGCTCGGCGAAACGCAAAGCGTGAGCTTACTTCACAGCTTCACATTTCGCGGCTAATTTGCTGCTTCTTCGCTTTATTAAACCAACATCTTCGTGTCTGCCGCCATTACAGGACGGACGCATTAGGAAAGGTCGCCGGTTATTCTATTTCTTCACATCCAGACACCAAGCTGAGCACTGAAACGCTTGTTAGAGCTTACAAAGTGTTTGGACCCACCTTAATCGATTTTTCTTTAGCTGTTTAAAATATTCAGGATCCAAATAAGTAGAGATTTGCCGAAAACGGTACACTAATAATTTTGAAAATTTTCTGCACATCTTGAGCGAATGGTCACTTTTCGTGGCACTGCTTCCAAGAACTGCATTTAACGATAATGAGTTCTTTTCTCTGATATTTTGACATATTGAAAGTTCCCGAGACCGCCGGTGTCAACATAGTGATGAGAAGACTCGTTGATGTTTTTCGTCGACGTACAATCACTATTGTGTTTGCATAAAAAACATCAAAAAAGTTTACCCAAACAAGGCAAATCCGACATTACTTCAGCGGCGCACAATTTAACACCTTTCAGCCACTTTAGAGACACGTAGCTGAGTTATTGGTAGCGACCTATTTTGCTGACTTGCTTAATAGAATAATAGAATGCTAATACTTGTAGTCAGAGTAGTTCATTGCGCTGTGTCCATAATTCAGTTGTTTTCTCTAACACACGTGTGCATTAGGATGAAAGTAAACACGTGTGTTTGCTTTCCTAAGGGGTCGTGGGAAAACGATGTTTTCCGTTGGGAAAAGTATGATGAAAGTCGCATTTTTTTACATGGTCGTAGAAAAAGCAATTTTTAAACCCGATGCGAGTTTCGCATAAAATTCTCTGAAACGTTGCCCGTTTAACCGTCTCTGTATCTATTACGGTTTTCAAGATCCCACTCACTGACATTGAATTTTTAAGGCCAATTTATATGTATGGCATATTATCAAATAATTTTATCACTTTGTTGGATATTTTCTTGATGAAAGGAAAGGAAAAGTAAGTGAATTGGGAGTTTTGTTCGGTATTTTGAGGGGGTGACTGAACAATAAGATTTATATCAATGAACCGAAATGAGGTTTCTAGAATGCTGACGTTGTCTTCTATAGAGGCATTACGGCTGTTGTTGCGATGTGAACTGCTTTGTTGGATTGTGTGAAAAATTAATTTGTTCAACGTTTGGGAGGATATGAGTCAGTGATGAGGATGGCTTTCAGTATATCCGGTGTTCGCGATTTTAGATATTCATGCGGTGAAATTCCCCTATTTTTTAATACTAAGCTTATTTAAAAATATCGGCCGTGACTGTAGTCATAATTCAGCTACCTTCCGGAACTTATGAGCCCACTCAGAGCCAAACTATCAAGAAATGGTATGCTGTTTCCTGACATTTTTCCCACAACAAATCGAATGTGGCTGCAATTTATCTGTCGCTCACCATGAGCGTGAAAATAAAAATGTTGCTCACAGCGCAAAAATGTCAGTAGGAGTATGAAATGACGTAAATCAACTAAATCAACTTGAACCAAATGGTCGATCATTGGACAACTCCGATGTATCCGAGATCACTATACGAAAGCGTTATTTAGTGAAAGTAAATTCGAGTGAAACTTACTAAAACTCGATAAAAACAGTTTTGCACGTGGCATCTTAACGGATTCTGAGTCCACTTGTGAAGACGGGCTCTTATACTCAGGTGTCTTCTATTGAAGATTTCTTAGAAGCTTCATTTCATGATTTTGAAACACCTGGTGTTTAGGAAAAAATTATTTGTAAGACTGTTTCTCCAGAAGTCATTGGCAGGGGGTTGTAACGTGCAGACATTAACCGGAAAGGAATTCATGTTTGTTGTTGCATTTCTTAGGATCGACTGTCGGGAAATTTTGAACATGTGTCTGAAGGAATTTTTATTACAATTTTCTGACACATCCCAATAGATCAGCTGACCATATGAATGTGAAAGTGTCAGCTGGAAGATCTCCTGATTTGACTGCCGTTTGAGCGTCGTTCAACTTCTAAAAAGAATTAGGTGCCAACCCACTATCTGCGTGTACTCTTAATGGATATTCTTTATGTCATATGTAGGTGGATTACCGAAGTGAAGGTCAATTGGGAATCCAACGTAAACCATAATTGACCCTGAAACATTTCATATTCAAATTCCCCCATCGGTTTGCACGATTCCCAGTTTTTGGCGGTAGTGTAAGTGATTTCTGGTGTTTTCACGTAAAACCAAGCCGCGGGTACTTGCTTAGGGGTGGACACTCGTTAATTAATTTTACCAACTTAAACTACCAGTCTCCCTCTTGAAGCACAGCGACAGGCAGTGGCGTGAAGCGGAACAAATTACAAAACCCTGTAAGTCAGCACAAATTAAATTATTCCCTTAAATAAACAGAGCTTGAGTGCTTGACTTAATTTCCAGTCGGATACGTTTATGTAAGAATCGTTTCAATTTACGTAAATGTCCCAAAACAGAAGGTTTAGCTATCTCATTTTCTTCCTATACAAAACTCAGACATTTGGCCCCTTGCAAGACGTCGTATTTCCTCTAATTTCCACCTGAAATAAAGCGTCGCATTTCCCAAAATTTTTTGTTACTTAACTAGAGCGATAAGTAAACGTTACTTTCGGCATAAACATCCCTCTAAGGTAGCAGATCCAATTTCAAATTTAAATTGGTCTTATTGTTAAAGAAAATAACCGTTTGCGAGGCCTAATTGCATCCATTTGCCGAAACTTTATCCAATTTGCAAGGCTCCGGAGAGGCAAAATTATGTAATAAGGAGCTGCCTTCTAACTTATAGGAGCGCAATTTGATTTGGTGATAAGCTGTTATACAGTAAATTGACCAATTTGTTACTAATTTTTCTATAAAATGCCGGATTGAACTCGGCGCAATCAGCCGGACTCTTGTACAAAACGGAGGCAAATAGAGCAACAAAGTCACAGCTGGGTCAGTCATTTCGCTTCACATAAAACCGAAACTATTTACTGAAAATCTTCACTAAAATTGTGGAAACCTTATTCCCTCTACCTGTTACAAAGCAAATGTATTCGCCCTTAATCTTTTTTTTATCTCTTCCCTTCTTTTAACAGCACCCCGGGGTATAACCCTGAAATATTTGCTTCTTGTTATGTAAGCTTTTTATTCTGGAAAAGTACGCACAAAGAATATCACTTCCAAAGGTATAGATTCCGTATTGCTCGAGCATTATCTATTTACAAAAAAACTTCTTTTATTTCTATTGGGAATGCAAATATGTTCGTTGTTTATAACGGTCTAGATATCTGGAGAAATGGCTTCTTGACCAAAATGCCTCTCGGACTAGAGGCCAAGCGGATCGGTCAAAATATCTTTTTCACGTGCCCATTTGCTCAGAAGATAGGGCAAATTCGCAACCGTCCAAGAATTCGGAATAAATTTCATTCGTCTTCCAGTGTTGCGCTCAGAATCTCAAAAAAGGATCATTAATCTTTCTACGACTTATCTGGAAGTAACCCGGACTACCCTTCTTCGATTTTCGCACTCAGAATTTCACAATGTTTTTTCTTCAAAGTTTAGCATCGAAATCGCGACATTTTTCATTTAATTTTCTTGTGAAAAGTTTATTTTTTCCTCCGGCTGTTTGCGCATAACCACCCTTAAACCAATTTGGCCCAATTGATTTTCACATTTCCACCGAGACAAGTGCATTTCCTTAGAAAGCTTGTCGATGCTATAATAAGTTAAAGAGGAGGAGTTGAGAATGCTGCAAGTTTGGTTCTGTGTACCTCGAAAACTAATAATTTCTACATAGAAGTTCATATTGACATTTTTATTTAAAATCTTCAGTTTTCCCATGTGTAGGAGTGTTAAAAATCCAATGTTGGATTCAATATTTTTTTAAATATTTACCATATTCGGAACTATTTAAATGCGTAATGCCCATTCTGTTTTTAAATTATTAAGTACCTATTTTCAATGTTTTTCCTACGAGGGCGCGGTAAACTGGATTTACCGCACATAAAACAAAGTGGCGTGTGCCGGTATCAAAACATTTTGACATTCGCTAATACTTAATTTAACTTGCAGAATACAACAAAGTTAACACATGTGGTCGTAATAGAAATGTGTACCTAACCGTTAGGACTCTCAGGATATAGCATTGTTACAGCCTCGAAAATAATATTGAAGGACTCTCGGTTTCCGTACACTGTTATTTCCCACGTGTTGCGCGCGCAACGATAGGGAAATAAATCTATTTCCCACGGCTTTGTTTCGGTATCCACGGCAACGGGGCAAAACCAATAAACTTCAACAGTCCGGCGGAAGTTTTCGTAACGGCGAATTTTCAAATTTCGGGCAGTAAATCTCTATTATTTTTCACAAACCGTTGCGGCCGCAGAGAAGTATCGTATAGAACTTTTACAAAATTACCGTTTGCTACAGAGGAAAAGTGAATAATTTTTGTGAACGTTCAAATTCGGAAACAGTTAACATCAAGTGAAAGCGTTTAAATTGAAAATACTGAGCGAATCGAAAGGAAAAGAGCATTTATTTGAAGTAAAAGGTTAATTGAAGTAGTGTCTATTTATTTAATGTATTTTCTTACCTTAAATGTACTATACGAGTATTTGCTCGACATACTTGATGCAAGTTCAAGCTTCATTTGAATACTCTATTTACTTAATAGGAATGTAGACAAAAGTACAACGAAGAAATTGACTTTCTCAAGTCAAGAAAACATGTTGTCCTGAGGATATGTGAACATAGGACTGGACAATATGACGTATTAATATTTAGCGTAACTATTCGTTTTTTACTGTGGGTAATTACGAAACGTTTAGTCCAATCGGCTGATGGAAGTTAGGGGAAGACCCCGTCACACATCGTGTATTTCAGGGTGCCACCTTCGGTTTCACGTGTTCAAATTTTTACTATCCCATATTACGATTTCGGTTTTACTAGAAATAAACCCACGAGACTTGACACATGATTTTGGAAAAATAACGCTAACCAATCGATGTATTAAAAGAACTTGGAAAAACTCCTGAAAAATGCATTTATCTTCCTCAAATTTGATTTTGTTACGCTCCTCGGGTCTAGCTCTTTAAAACTTTTTCATGTGACTTCAAGTTTACATAATCATTTCAATCCGCCAAGGGTGCGAAAACATACATCCCCGAAATTGGCGAATACTTAGATATTTCCAGAAAAGGCTAGGGCTGATGTCTGTTTCTCGTTCGCCCTTTTTCCCCCAATTTTTTGCGTTTTACTTGCGTGCCTTTCAGGCCATACGCACGCGCAACATGATATGTACGTAGGGGCATTTTGTGCACATACGTGCCTAATAAAATTAATAAATAAGCAGAGTTGCCCAACATCCGCTTCCTTTTCATTTTTGCTTCATTCTCCCGACTCCATTTGTGGACATGCCACAAACTTTTCGTTACACTTATATGTAATGTGGTTCCCGGATCCCGGGATCAGGGAAAATCGATCCGAAATCCCCGGGATTCTGAGTTGCTTCGGGATCGTATGATGTATGTGTGGGAATTATGCAGCTGAAAAAAGTTAGAAAGTTTTCAGGTTTATTCGTCAAATTAAGGAAAAAATTCGCCGTTCGGATGTACAGATTTCCTGGGGAAACAACTATCCTATGAGGATCACAAAGGCCCGAAGCTCAAGTCCGCTACCTTTTTTTGGACCGCAGAAACGGGCAGGGTATCTCGCAATGCCCCTTGCAACTAGCTTTGTTGGAAAACTGTCATTTTCAACGTTTCAGGATTAACGGTAAATAGGTTTACCAGTCTCCTATCATAGTATAGTCCGGAGTTAGTATGCAAGAAGCACTGGTCTTCACGAAATTTAATAGTCCAGTCAACTTTTCAAAATTCAGGAAAGTCGCGTTTTCGCGTAGACGAAAATCGATAAAGTCTCCGACAGTAATCCCGGAAAATAGGCAAATTCCAAAGTATTATAGACACCTGAACAATTATACTCGACCGGAAATCCTCAACCTAATACCGCTAAAAGTTTTAGCATATCTGAGAAAGTATACAACTGTTATTAGCAACTCCGATAACTGAAGTTGAATTATAATTTTAGGGCGTTGTTTCGAGAAGGTAAATACGATTTTCTCTTATTGAATCAACGTTTCAGACTGTGCGCAAATCGAAACTTTCGCAATAAATTCCCGACCATAAACGGGCGTTTTTCCTTAAAAACTTCAAAGATCAACAAGACAACAAACAGTCAAATTTGCGCCGAGCAACTGAAACGTGAGATATTTGTCGAAGCTGAAATCCTGCCTTGCTGCAACTTGCATGTCAGCTCAGTTGCATTAATTAATAAGGAATGATGCATGTTAGCCTGGAAAGGTTTTGTTCCTTTACTTACCTATCTATTGAAATAGCTACTAAATTGAATATTGAAGACGTTGAGCAAGTTACATCCATCGCAATGTAGAAGTCACACACGAAGCCTGGTAGGGCCCATTTGTCGTTCACCTGAAAAAAAAAAAAGAAAAAATAAATCACAATTTATTCAGAAAAGTTAATTTTGACCCGGTGTTGTTAATGCAGAAGCTCCCAAAAATGTTTAATTACCTTAATCTAAGCAATTTTCGTGCCTGGAAGTTTAAAAGGCTAAGGTTAATTGGAGTACTTTCTCGAGTTTCAACGGCATAACATTGTTTTGCCGTTAATTAGCAGCCTTTTGAAGCATAAAACATTTTCTTTTTCGTCTCAAAATTTCGCCTTCAAGCAAACAAAAATTAGTCATTTACCAAAAGGAGAAAAGTGCTTTAATAAACCCAACACCTTCACCTGTTTGTATTTTTCTTTGGCGGAAAGCCGGGACGGCAGCAAATAGACTCTGCCAGGATTCGGAAAAAGTAGAAATTTAACAAGACCTAGCCTCCATAGAATATAGAGCTTTGTACGAAGTCATTTAGCTGGAATAAAAGGGAACTACAATGAACATCCGGAGCAAGTATCGGCGATGCGCCCCGTGTAAACAGGGCATTTTAAACTGGCGAAAACGTTTCCTGCAACAAACAAATGGGGCTTTGTACTGACATAACCACACTGAATTGGATATTGATTGTTCCCTCTGTGTGTGTCTGTGTAGTGTCAGTGGCTTTTAATTCAGAGACTACGAGTTTTCTCCCTGTGTTCTTCACATATCAAGAACAGAGATATTGCGCAGTTATTTCCTGACTAAATTGGGGCACCCGAGAAATCACCGAAAATATTTTTCATTCAATTTAAGGAGCATCCATCTTAACAATATTGCATAAACTCAGGGCGTCCCGCGCGTCGACGATATCCCTCGAAGGGTGGGTGCCCCAACTCAAAATAAGTCGATTCAACGAAACCTGCCTCAGTCCAAAAGCTGACAACAATCGAGATACAGGGTGTCAAAGGTGAAAAATAAATCACATTTTCTTTAATAAGTCACCGCCACTTCGAATTAACTTCACGAAATGTTTCATTCGGGAATTTCTTGAGATGATAATTTCAAATTTATCGACGATTTCGGCGTATCTTCTAGAGGGCGCCACAGGCGGCCATTAGAAGACACAAACCGTTTCTCCTAGCGCCTTCAATGGGGCATACCTTTTTCAAGCAGGAAAGGTGAGAGAAAAGACTTATCTAGTTCAAAACGACATACATCGTGGTACAAAAAGTTTAGTCAGTTCAAATGAGCCCTAATGGCCGCCCGCGGCGTCCTCTAGGAGGTACACCGAAATCGTCGATAAATTTGAATTTGTTATCCCAAGAAATACCCGAATACAAAGTTTCGTGAAATTAGTTCGAAGTAGTGGAGACGTATTGAAGAAAATCTAATTTATTTTTTCACCTTTTTATGCCCTGTACACCTCGGTTATTGTCAATTTTTGGACTAAGGCCAGGCTAAGTGAAATCGACTTATTTTGAGTTGGGCTATCCACCTCGTGAGGGGTAACGTTGACTCACGGGACACCCTGTACGGTCAAGACATCGTCCGACGATAGTCCCGAGAGTACCCGACCTGACATATACTTAGAGACAAAAGTCTACGTACATCTCCTATCAAAAAATAAGTTTGAGGATTTTTAAGGAACCATTGCGAATACAAAAGTACACCCTATATATCTGATTTCTTCTCTGTTCAAGTGATAAATTTAAAATGATGTTAAATAAAGCACCTTTTTACAATGGTATAAAAATTATATTTTATTTTATAGTGCCCAAATCGATCGGTCAAAAATTTACGTACATTGACAATTGGAACACAATTAATTATTTGTTAGTAGGAAGCTGAATATACTTTGGCTTTAATAACGGCATTCAACCTTTTTAACATAGATTGAACAAGTTTTCGAGTGGTTTCCGGTTCAATATTGTCCCAAATTTCTTTTAATGCCAAATTTAGTCAGTTTTTATTAGTTATATATTTTTTATAAACTCGCCTTTTCAGTTATTCCCATAAATGTTCGATGAGGTTAATGTCAAGGGGCTGGGTGGAGGGGGGTATGAAATTGACGGAGAACATTATATAACAATCACTTTTTTACTATTTCAGCAGAATGTTTAGGGTCGTCGTTGCGTTAAAAACAGTGCGACTCTAATGGGTTATCACCTAACAGACCCAATTTTTCTGCACTAATTCGAAGATAACGCCTTAATATGTTCAAATAGTCAAATCGAATTATAGTTTTTTTTTTGTTTGAATGACAACCCAGATTCGACCACCCCAGGTATTTTGTGGTGAAAAACCACAAAAACGTATTGGAAGATACGCAATTCAGAAGTACTGAGCATCGCATTTTGACCGAACAATTAGATTTGGGAAATCCGTGCGCAAGATGGATACCGCCCTTACGGACAATTGAACAAAAACAGCGCCGTGAGGACGTTTCACGGGAGTTTAACAAAGTTTCGCAGTAATAAAGCCGAGTTTTTGGATTAATTCATAATCATGGAAAAACGTGGGCCCATCACACCTGGGACGAAAGAGCAGTCAAAGCAATGGATGGAAAATCGACTCCGAAGACGGCAAAAATGGCTCCAGCTGCAGGAAAGGTGATCGCGTCGATTTTTAGGATGCACGTGGAATAATTGTTATTTATCATCTCCCTAACGGAAAACAATAAACGAAGAATATTATACAAATATATTGCACCGTTCGAGCAAAAAAAAAAAATAGGGAAAAAGCGACCTCGTTTAAGGAAAAAGACAGTCCTGTTTCATCAGGACAACTCACCAGTGCACGTTTCCGTCATCGCGATAGCCTAAATCAATCGACTTGATTTCGACCTCGCTCCTTCTCCACCCTATTCGCCAGATTTAGCCCCCTCAGATTATTTTCTATTTCCAAACTTGAAAAAATGACTCGGTCGAAAGGGATTTGCCAATAATGAAGAGATGGACTTCGAGTTTGATGCCTATTTTGAAACATTCGAAGCTTACTGTAAACAGGGTATAGAAGCCAGAGAACATCGCCGGGAAAAGTGTGTCAATCTCAAAGGAGACTATGTGGAAAAATAATGTCAATATTTTCCAATTTTTTTTTCCCTTCAAGTGTTAAGTCGGGTGTTTCTGGGACTCTCCTTGTATCTTACCTTGTTTCCACTTCTTGCCTAGGACAATAGTTTATTTTCGGATAAATAATTGAACCAAAATTGTGTAAAAGAGATTCCTGTCTGTCCGAAACTTTTTATCGCACCTTCGAAAATACTTCTCTAAGGAAACCGTTATAGTTACGGCGCTTATGTTCCTTGCGCACATAATAACCATAAAAATGGGCTCGTGAGTGGACATTTCATTTACTTGAATGGGGAAATTGTTTTATGGTAACGGACGAGGTCAAAAGTACCACCCTAATTTGGAAACAAACACATGCATATGTAATAGCTAATTACATAGGGAGAATTAGTAGCAAGCCCTCAAAAGCAATAGATGACTAGAAATAGAAATATTGCGACGCGGCAACAAACTCCCACCAACCCCCTAAGGAGTTTCCAGTGGAAATTTTCAATTCACTCCCGAAACTGATGAAAACGTGGAAGTTTCCACACTAGACGGATCTTTTCCAGGGTACACCTGAATATGCCTATGTTTTCAGACATGCGCAGTGTAACTACGATACTTTGCATACACATGTTTGATGAAGCCAATAATTAGAAATACGCGGCGCCAGGTCGCTCAACATCCTCTTCCAATTTCTGTTTAAACGCGAACTTGCCACTAACTTTTCCTACTTTTGTATTCTTCCGTACTAAACTTTTCCATTTACATAGCCACTTACGCAGCCAGTCCGGAAATGCAGTAAGATTCAACAAAATACGTGTTACACAATATAGCATTTCCTAATGAGCTTCATATGCGTTTTTTTTTACTTCATTTTGCAGCGAGATGAACAAATCAGAATAAAATGGCAGATATTGGAACATATCCAAGGTGCGTCCGATATCGACATTCATAGAACTCTAAATCGTATTAAGTGAATCATGAAATCAAGACCGGCCCTGAACCTTTATTTTATAATCAGTTGCGAAATGGGACCTCTGTGGTTACCCTATTCGTGACGAAAACCCGTCAATTTAGTTGTAAAATTTAGAATAATAGCAATTTATGTTACCAGTTAAGAAATGCGCTCTTTTGTGCCACAGGCATGATTATACGGGATGAGATAAGCCCGATATGAAATGGTGTGCATTTCAAATTATATTGTGAAAGTATGTTATGGTATACGATGTTTCGCGGACAAAATGCTAATCAATGGATTGAAAGAGAGAGCAGGAGCCGCAGGTGAGTGAAGTACCTGTATGAGCAGAAAATGGGCATTTTGTGCAAGTTGCATACGATGCTTGTTCCGTGTCTATCATAATTTGTGAAAAATAAAATTTATTTGGTCTCGGTGCTGTGAATAACGGTACGGAGCCGTGGGAAATGAGCTTATTTCCTTACCATTGTGCGCACAATTCGTAATCGCGCACTGAATCCAATATCGATAGTTTTTCGATCTTGATAAATCCAGAGAAACTCGAATATCTAGAATTAGGAAAATTACGTGTATACTTTTTTTCCCAAGTTTTCTTGGACAAAAAACGACTATAGCAACATTGCTGGTTGTGGTGCCACACGATAGTTGAGTTATGAAATCAAAGTGCCTGTTCTCATTGAGGAAACTGTCGCTTTATTTTTAAAAATTGCAAAATCCCTGAAAAATTCAGAAATCTATGGATATAGATGGACTTGCACTCAGGATATTTTTTTGTTCGCATTCAGATAATCTCTCTAATGTAGGCCTGACACTCAATTGTCGACTGAATTGAATCTATATTATTACATCAATATTTACCAGAACAACATAAACCTAGGATTATAGGATTGGTAACAACATGACAATATAGTCCCGACAATAGTAGAAAGCTCATGCATAGTGTACATTGTAATGCAGCTTCAGTTATTCTCAACTACATTTACGCCAAACAACGTATTTATGTCGACTTGACTTAGAGTCAAGTGAAGTCCAAATTTTACATGTAAAGCATTGCTCGAGCCAATTAGTTTCATGATCGAGCTCGTGAACAGACAGACAGTACCACTTCGTCCTTATTAGGGCAACTGAAATGTAAATACTTTAAAATGGTAATTGTACGTAGAAACTTAAAAGGGCCACACGAAGCAGAAAAACAAGGAAAACTTTTAAACAAACCCAAATTTTTCAAGTAAGCATTTCAAGTCGTTTGAAATGCTTACGAAACTCCAGGATGAGTCTCGGAAATACATATTTTATCCAAATAAATTTATAACCTGAACTAACCAAATCCTTTGATATTTTTACGCCAATGTAGTCTGGATTCTCAATTTATTGGAACAAACTTGAAATAACACACAGTTTCTAAATTGAAACGTTAACGTATTTTCCCTTTTTCAAGTAGCCATTTTGGCCTAAAGAACTTCGCCGAACAAACTTGAGCTGATGCGAAGCTTCTAAAAGAGAAAACAGTCAGTTACTTTACATGTTCGGTATGGAATTTTTAATTCAAGTTCGTTCAAGCTCCGAAGAAGTTAAAGTAAAAAAGTTCCTAAAACTGCACAGTTTGACGATACGTTTCGAATTCAGGTTCCCTAAATTTTGAGAAACACATCTTAATTTCGGGTTACTTTGGGATTTCTTTAGTTTACGAAGTTGTTTCAAATTCTGATTAAAGAAAGGGCTCTTTGACAACGTCGCATCACCAAATTCGAGTTTTCCTCGGGAGAATATTAGCTTAATTATGTTTTTTCCGACGATCTCCCGACCTTAACGAGGAATATTCAGGTCTCTTAAAACACGTTTGAGAGCTTATCCATTCACAACTTTTAAATGAAAGGGAGAATCGCATTTCTTGCAATTTTTTTTTTTTTGTCGACGGGAACCTTTGGCCAGGCAAAACCATGCCGGAGAGCTCGGCAAAAAGTCGTAGCAAATTTCGAAATCGATAAAATTTTGACCCGAACATCCCCGAGACTCGTTTCAAGTTTGATATCTCGAAATCTCCGCACCAAACGATTAAATTACGAGACTAGTGCGTTTTCGGGCATTTCGAACGAAGCCGAAGATGACACAGTTTAACCAATTGAAATCTAACCAACGCGTCCGAATTTCCATTATACTTAACGTAGTCAGTCAAAGAACATTTTTCTGATTGAATTGAGAACACAGACACAAAAACCGAATAAATTTGCTTCCTCCCAATGAGCTGATAAATTGAATTTTCCCCAATCGAATCTAAACAGTTTGGGAAGCTCAAGGTGAGAAATTGACTTAACCCTGGAAAGTTATCCCGAACTTGATCCTTTTAGAGATTAAAACTCAGGAGGCCAACGTTTTTTAATTAAAGTTCGGCAAGTAATTCGTTCCAGGAGACGACTTTATTGCTAATTATGCTGAAGCAGGTATATTTCATATGATTTTGTGACGAAACTAAATAAGTTCGAAAGCGCAATAAAATTCGGACATTTTGGTCCTCCCGCATCGGAATATTAACGAGAAGGGCCGGGGGGCGTGAATAAAATATGCTTAAAATAACATTCATTGCTCCAAATTGCATTAAATAAAAAATAGACTAGGGACGAGCTCAGATTTGTAATGGATTAAAAATTGCAATTATGCAAATTCCCCGTGGAGGCCTCCATATTCTATTAATGAAATGGAGATTTTCAACTCGCCTCGAACACGGACAATCTCATCAAACTTAGAAAAAAAAAAGTTGTATTAAGAGCTTAGTATTTGTTCGTGTAAATTCCTCAGTCGAATATAACGGATCTGGATTTAAACTTAATATATTAAAACCCTTTCTAACGTTCAAGTGGAAGTTTGTTTTTTTTTCTCTATTTGCGAATATGCTCAAACAACCTCGCGGAATATTATTCTCCATACCATTTACATACATTTGCATTCGGACGACGAATAAGTGAAAAGTAGATTTGCTGAATAAAATTATCCCAAACTTCAACGTATATACAGCCTTAAGGGATACCATTAAACTTTCGCTGATGCCACATAAAATTCTGAGCTTAAATGAGGATCGGATATACACGGACGGACATCAAGAAAATAAAATCGCGTTTACACACGAATAATCCTGTCGAGCGCTGCAGTTTGTAGGAACAGGGTTAATCAGCGAATTATGTAATTAAACAGCGGTGCTATTACGGCCTGAAACCACCTCCAAGTGCAATCAAATTTACTTCTGTAATTGTCTTTTGTATTGCAGTGCAGCTATTTCGGAAAGAATATAATGGTCGGCTTTATCTGGATTAGCTCAGACTCGAAAATTGCCCTAAAGTGAATAAACCGAAACGTTTTGTATCGCTCTTACTTCAACAAGATTAGAAAAAGCAATAAAGGCTTTGGAAATGACGACCAAGGAGAATAGGAGAGTAAAGAAAATTACTAATAAATGCGCAGCCGTAGACACACGGTGACTCCCTAAAATATTCGGACACTTACACTTACAACCTCCTTTTGTGTATAGTAATGACGAAAATAAACAATTAGAAAACGGGACTTTGGCATATGTTTGATATTGGATTTCGCTTGCTGACAGTATAAAAATATACGGGGTGCGCTAACTAAAACGAAACAGAGGCTGGTTTTCAGTTCGTAAAAGAGTTATGCAAAAATGCTCGGACACGTCAACATCAGCGTGAAGGGGGAAGATTTTTCATTGGATATTTAGGGTGATTGCCGTACATCACGTACATGAAGAAATAATCGACTTACTCGTCAGCAGCTACTCCAAAGTAAGAAATGCTTGCGTCGCCACGAAGACCTTCAAAAAGCCTTTAATTTGATGTATCACTTGACCCCCCTTCCCATTTAAAATTTTAGGGGTGGTTACCTTCACTCAGGGGGCGAGGGCAATCACCGTAAATGTCTAACGAAAAATCTGCCCCCTGCCCACCGAAGCTGACGTGTCCAAGCATTTTCGCATAACTCTTTTATCAACCGAGAAAACAGCTCTGTTTCGTTTCAGTTGGCGCACCTCGTATATACAATTCAGCATTAAAACATAGAAAAACTGAAATATCTTAACGAACCGGTCGTTTTGGGGGTCTCAAAAATATTCGGACACTTTTAGCAGATCGTAGCTCTGCCCATAAGAGCGCGTCCTGTGTCCGATCTAATATCCGAACAGTGTTCCGTGGTACTTATTAAAATTGCCCCTAATACTCGTCCGCATTTTTGAGGGGCGAAAATGGGGCGAATGTCGCATTCGATGTACGGCAATTGGTCATTTTCAACTTTGACAAAAAGTTATCCTATAGACGAATCGACGAAAAACTTAATTTGAGCAAGAGGCACGGTGGCAGACATTAGTCACCGGTACAAAGTTGAAGACAGAATTCTTTCTATCAAACAAACTGGCCGTCCAAAACTAATAAACGTTCGAGAAGAGCGATACATCATGAAGACTATTAAGGAAAATCCCACAATTAGTGCCCGTAAACCGGAAGTAGCTCTGGAAAATTAAACTGATAAAAAGGTAGCTCTGGAAACTGCACGAAGGTGCATAAGAGCAAACGGTTTCAATGGTCGGGTACCCAGCGAAAAGCCACGGTTTGACACCGCAAATGAGAATTTTAGAAAAGAATTTGCATCTGAGATGATTTTAAAAATGGAAAACTATTGGAGGAATGTAATTTTTGCCGATCAGTCAAAATTCGACTCGTCAACGAAAAACTGAAAACAAGCAATTCACGTCCCACTGCGGCCCACGGCGGCGAATCATTTCGGCCAAAGAAGTTGCGAAGTTAATGTTCGTTGATAGAACAATGGACGAAATGGTTTATTTGAAGATCTTAAAAAATAATTTGTTGAAAAGTGTCACTGATGTAGGAGTTCAAGGGACCGACGTCTTCTTATTATGCGAAAAGTTAAAGAAAATTCAAAAATGGGTGCTCCAAAAGTATCAGTGTTACTGGACCGACATACACTGAAAAAGGAATATCTTCAAACGATACGGCGATGTATTCGTTCTCATGGTCGTCATGGTAGAATAGCGCGAACAAACCATGGCTCAATTAAAAGAATAAGAAAATACGGCTAGAATTATCGTCCAGTCACATCTTGAAAGAAACTGACTGCTGGCCAGATGTAATTTTCTATGATAATTTCAAATTCAACATCTTTGACTCTGATGGACGTCCGAGAGTGTGGAGAAAGGCAAATGAAGCGTTGAAGACTGAGAATCTACGTCCAACTCTCACGTACGGTGGGGGATCCATTACGATTTGGTGATGCATATCAAGTGTGGGAGCTGGAAAATTGGTATTCATAGAAAAAATCATGGACCAAATGTACTATTTCAATCTTTTAAAAGAAAATCTTAGATGTAGTGCTGAAAATGTGAACATTCGAAACGGGTTCAAATTCTATCGAGACAACGACCCTGAACATAGCGCCCGAATCGTACAAGAATGGCTCCTTTATAATTGTCCTAAGGCCATCAGAACTCCTGCCCACTCCCCAGACCTTGACCCCATTGAGAACGTATGGCATTTTCTTGAGCCGCAAATCAGAGGCCATCAAGCTACTAATAAGGACAATTTAAAGCAAAAATTGTAAAAATAATGGAATAAATTGACCAGAGATTTTCTGTAAAAATATATTTTTTTAACGCTGAAGCGGTTGGAACGTGTTATTGGGCAAAAGGGCTCATACAAAATATCAAAAATACCTGCGTTTCCCGTAGAAGTACAAGTGTTTTGTTCGGTTGTTCAAGTTCACAAAACTAACTGATATTAATTGTTCAATTAATAACAATGTCGGTTAAAACATTATTTATTAATTATTAGTTATTAAAATTAGTGGATCTATATACAAGAATCCTTCATCACTATGAGTTAGTGTATTTTAAAATATTCGGTAAGGTGTTACGATGATCGGTCGAGATGTGTGCGTTCTGGATGTTTGTTGAGAAATCTGGTTCTTCCCGTGTGAATTCTGGGAAGTTCCAGGTCAGAAGAAGGGCGGGAGGGGCTACTTCTTGGAACCGAAATCTGGCGTTCGTCATTCTAAAACACATGGAGTAGGCACCGGCGTTTTTAGCATAATCGCAAGGCTGACTGAATAGATCAATCGCAGATCTTCTTCGAATTATCTGATGGTAGAAAAAACGTGCCCTTACTGGTCTGACAAAAAACGGCCCTACTAATGAATATCTGCCGAAAGGCCGTTCACGGGTGAGAAGTAAGAAATAAGCATTTGACAATGAGAACTGAATCGTTCCTATATATCTGGACCATTGATGTTACCATTTTGAATATTTGTTCATTGCATATTTTTGTTGTTAAATATTCCGAAGCTTCTACTGTGAGGGTTTGTGGTATCGGTTTTTAACGGAGAAACGTCTGATTTTGTAAATGTTTAACCTCTGTCCCGATGTTTTTGGTACCGACCGTAGATCGGTTCGATACGAACGGTGAGGGCTACAACCCGTCCGGACGCAAAGTATGGAACACATTAAATGAAATCCATCGGGACGGAAGGGAACAAGTTTCTCAGGCAGGTCAACACCAATTAACAAATGTCCAAATTTTGAATTAAAAAGGCTTCTCACGACCTCGCCGATGTCGTAGTTATGACGTCATATTTTGTTTTTTTTTTGTTTTTTTTTTAATTTGCAATCCCAATTTTTGATATCGCCGTTCCAACGATCCGGCAATTCTGCATCGAAGACTAAATTTCAAATAGGTTGCGCAAACATTTTTTCCAAAGAAAAAAAAAACCTATGATCCACTTGCAGGATGGTAGATCGAATGGGGCCGCAGATGCACCGCAGAACTGCTAGATGAAAAGGCGACATCAAAAAGTCGGATTGCCATTAAAAACAAATAGGGCATGACGTCGCATCTACGACCTTAATGACGTCATGAGAAATTTTCGTATGTCCAAATTTGGGCATTTATTAATTAATGCCGACCTCTGCGAGCGGTTTTTCTTCCCTTTCGTCCATGTAGTTTTCGTTTAATATGTTCCGCGTTTTACGTCCCCACTGTATTAATACAGTTCAAATCGAGTTGTTTTTGACTAAAGCTCGACGAAACCGAGACCAATATGTCGACGGTCTAGATCTCGGTCTCGGTGTCGCGTTCACATTTCGGTTTTCTATATTATGACCGAGACTTTGATCTCGTAGAGGCACTCCGACGCTAAAGTTGCCTTCTCGCGGGGCCGAGACCGAGGCTAGTCTTGCGTGGCATCGCAAACTCGATCATCAAAGCTTAGTTGAGGGATAATGGGACATTTGAAAAAGTGTCCCGAAACTTCATCACCTTAGATGGACGCCCCGCGTCCGGGATCCTTAGCAACATCCATCGCGCCTTGAACGATCTCACAGTCTCATTGGCTGCTGCAGGTTCTCCTAATATTCTCTTAAATCTTTTAAAATTTGTGTATACTTTCTGGAATTTCTAAATCGACTAAATTGCGCTTTAAATACGGTTGCCTCATGCACTTTAAACCGAATTCCTCGCCTTAACGCTCGTGTTTGTCTAACATTTCAGAAGGAAACGGAAGCCACAGCTGCACTAAGAAGACTCTGGCTTAAGACTGGCACAAAGCGACTCCCTGATGAAAGTTATCACATCTATTACGGTATTTGAGTTTTGCAACTGGCTAAAGCTACTTGGAACGCACTTAATCTTCGACAATAATATTAGCTTTAACCTTTCGTGTTTCGGCTCATACTTAAACCACCGAAAAATATTTTCAAATTTAATCCCGAGGCAGTGCAACATCGCTTATTCTCAATTTTCGTATGTTTCCTCATCAATGATTCACGTTCCCGAGGTTTTACACACGTAATATTGTAAAGTATAAACACGCCCTTTGTTTGCAGAATGTAGCAGAACCGGGACCTATTTGTTGTTCACTTTGCATTTTCTATTTCATGGAATATTTCTATGATTACAATTTGAAGCTGGCAGTCCACTCTTTTGTGTAGGGAAAGCAGGGAAAATTTGCCTTTTACAAAAGGGTGCAGTAATGTATAACTAAAATGGAACTTTGTCCTGGCTAAGGGCTGTTTTCACTTTGCAACTAAAGCAAAGGTCCGAATTATTATTACTTCGCATTTCAGACAGATTAAGGGCAAGATTCACAGAATTTGCAGTTAATATTTGCCTCAAAATTTATGTTTTCCCCTATTTGTCTTCTTGTTCAAACAGCATTGACGTTACGCAGGGTGAACAGAAATTTTACATATAAAAAAAATAATTATTAGAAATATTTATGTCACTCTCTTCATTTCTTATCGAAATATGGCATGGAGGGTGTCTTTCGAGCGGGTAAATCTGTTATCCTCTAATCGAATAAAACATCGACGAGTGCGTCAATCATGTCAATAAACACCTAGGAATTTATGATATTTTCATAAAAAAATATTACCAAACCTCACGTTTTACCGGATAAATCTTGTTCGTAGACACGAAGCGATTTTCACTATTTTCATATGTCCGTGCCTGTGGTGGGAACGCGGCCAATCCTGCCACACTCACTGTCAAGTTAACATGCGAATAATTCTTCGGCGATAACATCTGAAATTTAACAACAAACGACTGATTGTCAGGTTAAAGTCGACGATGGAAAATAAACAAATTAGTCATCGTGATGAAAACCAAGAATTTATCGGTGGCAAGAGCACGCATTCGGTAGCAAATTGATATGTTTGGCTGAAAATCGAACCTGTCTAAGGGCAAGCGGGTTTCTTCGGTGAAACATTGAAATAAAAATGTGTTTTAAGCGCAGTTGCTCAATAGAAGCAAATTGCTTTTTTTATTGAACAAAAATCAACGATGAGCGACGAGTTCGTTAGATGATGTGAAGCCCTAATCCTCCTTTCTTTGTCTTTGTAAGAATTTTTTTAAATTTCATCCCAAAACAGCATTAAATAGGCAAAAAAATTACATTCAGCGGTGTATTGCGATTCAAAATTCATCGATTTGTTTTTGGGAAAAACAGATATAAATTTTGTAAAAAATGCGATAGAAACTCACGTTACAGTACGTAAACAATTAACGAATTTATTTGATTGGTTGATAGGAAATTGGTTTGTTTTTAATTTTGCGCTCACAAACAGTCCGCGGTTAAAAAAATAATAGAATAAAAAGATAAATAAAAATAACCAAAAACTATTTGCGAGAACAAAAACGAAAACATACAAATTTCCTATCAACAAACAAGTGTTTTCATTGTTTACATGCTACTTAACCGAGTTCGTATTGCATTTTATGTCACATTTAAATCTATATTTTTCAAAGTATAGGTGCAAACGTGGATAGATTGATTCCGATTCACAGTACTCCATTGAAAGTATTTTGAAAGACCTTCAATTTGATGCGTCGCTCGGAGCAAGTCTCAATTTGAAAAAATCGGCTATTTTGGACTACCAGCGACATAGGCGAGATTTAAAAAATAAAAATGAACGTCAAAAAATAGTATATTTCATCCCATTTAGTGCTATTTTTGAATTTAAAAAAATTGTTAAAAGTGTAACAAGTGGGGGGAAGGAGACGTTCTAGAGCCATGTGGCAAGTAGAGATTTTAAGGATTTTCTTGAAATATGACACAGTTTACGAAAAAAAAAACAACAAAATGAAAGCACTCGTATTCGGTTCTGATCTTTTATGGGTCAGTTCCTAAAGTGGACAGAATTATTTTTATTTCAAAAACATTAATAGGAGTGAAATGGGTCGGTTACGGAATGTATTACACTTTTCTTTGGGAGTACTTGAAAGACACTTTTGCTCCGCCAATGCTTTTAATCGATATCATATGTGCTTAGTTCGATTTACTTCAATTGTGAAATTGACTGTTACTTTACTACAACAACGACAAAGGGCTTTAATCAGTAGTTTAAGGGCGTAAAAAAGGATGAATTAGATCCGTGTTTAAGAAAATTAAGTCCGAATATACGTAAAATTAAAGGCACACGAGGGCACGATCTTTTGGAAATACCTTTAACTCGTTTTCGGCAATACCTCCGACTTGAGCTTACAGTGGGTATCAGGTCGTTTCGAGTATGTTCGCAATCGGTCGAAATTTACTCATTTTTAAGCAGTAATTGCGCCCGCGAAACGCCTAGGACTGTGCCAACCGCACGTCTCCCGTGGTTTCCGAGATCCCAACGGTGGGCACTAGGCCCGAATAACTCTGTACAACGCTGTTTTCTATTTTCATTAATGTTTTATTCCGCGTTGAGGCAAAGTTCCTCGCGATTTATAAACTGAAGCAGATTTCCCTATTCCATGAATGTCCGCTTTTAGAGTTCATCTAAATAATCCGAACATCTAAAATGCAGTTGAGTATTTTTATCTCGAACAATGTGCAAAACAAACTAGACAAATAAACGCAACAGTTGTTGCCAATTGGCGAAACTTGGAGGGTTGTCAACTTTCCCGATGCAAGCAACTTCTTTCGAAATGGTTTTTCTTTAGACATGTCTTTTCGTGCACAAGTTCCACGTCCTAATTAACATATGCATATCTTGCGTGAGGATCTTTAATGCATTTGGAAGCGGGGAGCCAGAATCTTTGCAGCATGAAAGGTATATAAATTAGGCTTACTTATATCGTTCTCCCTTGGCATTTGCCAGGGAGCAGTCTTTGTTTTATAGGGCTCCGAGTGGATTCGTTTCTCCACTGCGAGTGCAGCTTAATTAGTTCGTCAGAGGGTATACGTGAGTCTGAACTGATACGGGTCTTAAGGTCTAAGCGGAATAAGAAAGAATCTTATAATTTATGGCGCGGGAGAATTGAATTAAAATTATGTATATTGGCCCAAGTTTTTATCGCAGCAACTAAAGGTAACAACGCTCAAACATCCATTAGACTTCCAGGTTTTATGCACTGTTACGGCACATAATAAACGTAAAAAGGGAGAGACAAAGCGGCTCCGCATTTATACGTTTACAGAGGACAAAGTTTGTGTTAGCAAATTAACAAGTTTTTTGAAATTTACAGGCTCGAGCTGTCTGAAATACATCACCAAAACAAAAGCAGAAAAAAATAATCCGCATTTTTAGGCCTTATTTAAGCCCTGCACTTGACTTTTTGTCCTGTCCTCGCGGGATTAACTTTGTAGTATGGCCCGAAATAAAACTGAGAGGAGAGGCGTGTGTGTTTATACGAAGTTGTGAATTTTTTATACCCAGCGAAATCGCCTCTCACACATAGGCGCCTCTCTCAAAAAACTCGTTACGAAATTAATTAATGACACGGCACAGTTTCGATATAATTGGAGCACTAAATTGGCTTTATTGCAAGTTCTCTTAAAAAAACAACAACAAAAAAAAAGAAACTCTCCCGGAGAACTCCTTAAATAAGTACTGCGAATACAAACTGTGTGTAGACACAGAAATTTCCATCAAATTCCAAGCTTAAATCAGAAATTAGGCGAAGACTCCGTGAATTCCGTTTCAGGAATATGATTAATTTGCATGCAATTGACAAATTTGCGAGATAGAAATTAATGCTTCGGCAAGGAAAAACGCAATACATAAATCTCAATTTCCATCATATAGAGACAAAAGGACGGCTTGTTGAACTAAAAAATAACTCGTTTGCAACTTCGAGAAATTACGGCCCCTTAAACACCGAATAAAAACATTTAAATTGGAGTTTTATCTATCGTGAAAGAGCAAAGTTTCAGCAATGGAATTTCCTAGATATATGGAGAAAGGAAGGTCTTGTGAACTTGATTCAAATCAAGCCGGAAAATCTGTAAAGAGAAGTATGTTATGTGCAGTAAAAGCGCATTCTCTCTCGTAGTAAATAAGCTATGGATTATGTTATACAAACCCCATCGTTCTACAAAAACTTTTGTTTGAATGCCCTTAGTTTGACGGTATTCCTCTTGTTGTTTAGACATTCTTACTTGCTCTTTAAAAATCCGTACGTCTCTTCTTAGTCTCTAATTCGGGTTAGTTCAGGTTAGTTCTTGTTTGCGGCAAAATTTTTAATCTCTCGATATACCTATTTAAAATTCCTCGCGAATGCACCAATTGCACCTTCCTCGCTTCTTAATACAACATTGTCATCGTTTGTCCTCGTCAGCTCTGCCCCTCGTGTTTTATGTAGTCGTCCTCGATCATATCTTTTCCTCCGTGTGCTCCACTCCAACCGACGCCCTATGGGCCTTGCCCTGTGGCTCTCTATAATTTCGTTAACTCTACTCTTTAAATACTTATTGTTGTTCCCGTTATTTTCCAGGTTCACAATTTTCCTCAACATCAAAATTCATTTTATCGTTAAAAAATAATTTCCTCTTGTAGAAACATTTTCAAAGTACTGAAAACCTTTATGAGGAAGTTTAATTGGCCACTGCAAAGGGATTTTGAACGAAAAATTGTCCAGACATGGAGAGATGTACTGACGTGACCTGCAAAACTCTTAATCAACTTATCTTCGAGCTGGGGTGGTATCGCATCTAGAATGGTTATTCGTTAGGTTCTTCCGTTGCGTAGATAAGAGACCAAGAAGGGATAATTCAATTCACGACAGGTTTCATTCCATTTAAAGCTTCATTCAAGAAGGTTCGTAGATTTTTCCTATGTATTACTCAAGGGCTTGTACCTTGACTCGAACGCCAAAGACGTAGCTGCATGATTTCCATATTTTCAACAAAATTTTTGCTTCTCACCTTTGAGCCGTCAATCATCTAATTCTGACCGCTAGTTTTGTTGTCGAAAATTAGACAGTTTCTAGAAAGTCTCCTATGAAGGTAGTCCAAATCACCATGTCATAAATCGATAGGATGTAGAGGTTGTTGTAGACATTCTTGCCTTTGACACCCTGTAGGTACAAAGATAGTTCCACAAGTACTCGATTAGGCGATATAGATGGCGATTTTTTTGATAAAAATTTGAGTATGTTGCGAAAGATCTAGCTATGAGAAGCTTAGGCTTCAAGTTTGAGGGTACTACAGTGACTTGTTCTCGTTTTGGAGCCGTTTTTAGTGAACGCCTTGAGAAATTTTGTGAGCGTGAATAAAATTGGTCATCGACACGTGATTCAATGCTTTTATTCGTGAGATCTTAGTGCGTTCAACATCAAAGCGGAGTTAGATCTTACTATGGGGCACCAGAGTTTAAATGCGCCAAGACCAACTGCGCAGCAGTCAATCCAATGATACTCCGGATTCGACCGCCCCAGATCTGATCCACGAAATTGCACTGGAAGATAGGAATGTCAAAAAGTACTGTACATCGCAGTTTGACCGAACAATTGGATACGAGAAAGTTGCGTAGAAGATGGGTACCGCCATTACTCAGAGTCGAACTGAAGCAGCGCCGCGAGGATGTTTCACGGAAGCGCTCGGCGGAGTTTCGCAGCAATAAAGTTGAGTTTTTGTGTCGATTCATAACCATGGATGAAGCACTGGTCCATCATTTCACAACTGAGATGAAAAAGCGGTCGAAACAATGGACCTAAAGGGGAGAATCGGCTCCAAAAAGGAGAAAACCGTTCCACCTGCAGGAAATGTGAAGGCGTCGGTTTTTTGGAATGCACGTGGGAGAACTTTTATCGATTATCGCCCTGAAGGAAAAACAATAAATAGAGAATATTATGCAAATTTATTGCAGCGTTTGAGGAGAGAAATTAAGGAAAAGCGACCGCATTTGGCAAAAATGAAAATCTTGATTCTTGAAGACAACGCACCAGGCCACACTTGCGTCATCGCAACGGCCAAAATCACTCGACTCAATTTCGAACTTTCCCCCTATCCACCCTATTCGCCAGATTTAGCCCTCGGAGATTATTTTCTATTGTCAAGATTGAAAAAAGGACTCGGTGGAAAGAGATTTGCCAATAATGAAGAGGTGGACTTCGAGGTTGATGCCTGTTTGGAAACATTTGAAACTTCTTACTACAAAAGCGGTCTGGAAGCCATAAAACATCGCCGGAAAAAGTGCCTCGATCGCCAAAAAGACCACGCTGAGAAATAATGAAATATTTTAGAATTTTGATTTGAAGTGTTAGGTCGGGTACTTCTGTGGCTATCCTCGTATATCATGTCATGGCGTGTCTTCCTTTTCTCCCCAATGTGCGATTTGCAGCTCCTTCGGTTAGACACAGTCTCTTCTCAACCGCGAAGAGATCAATTCTCCAAAGTAACAGTTTCTTCATCTGCGTCCAAGGCTAATTCCTCCATTTATCAAAATACAAATGACGAATTACCGCGTATCTTGCCAAAGTTTTAATTATTCCTAACAAACTAAGTAAAATTCATGCAAATTGAGGTTTCGTGACCCTACCAGATTTAAGCTTAGCCAGACGTAGACAACAAGACTAAAGCCGAAATGATATTATTAAGGCGAACAAAGGGCCAACTTGCCAGCGGATTTACTTTACAATATCTGATCGAGGATGAGAAGCCATTATATTAAAGTCAGATAAATGTCTTTGATAACTTCGATTACCCCCGGGCTTCGATTGTTGACTACCGCTTTGTGGCTTTAATAAGAAATTTCGGACAATAAGGCCGCCAATACACCTCATAATGGACCGTACAATCCCCACACGAAATCGATTTTCGGTATGTGGATTACTTTTCGAAGGGCATTTCAAGAGCCTTATTTGAATGAGACAGCAAGGGCCTGCATGTATCTGAAATATGGGTCATGACCAAATGTATGTGATATAGCGGTCCATGCAAATATGTTTGTCAGTCCAATGTAACCGAATGTCTGGAAATTTGGATCGTAAATGCCAAATTTGGGCAATTACGTCAGAAGGGGATGAAATGGCACCTAGCCTGGGTTGTACAAGGTGTCCCAAATCGCGATGCACGGGAAACTTCAACCGCACGCATTCTCGGCCCAGAAAATGATGCTGCGCAATAAAGAAAATATAGAGTGTCTAAATTTTACTTAAAAATTCCAGAGTGCTGCAATTGCTTCTCCAGAGCTGAAAATAAGTTAATGAAACTTTATCGGTGGCTATTGAAGAACAGACTTCGCAGTTTGAATTCGCAAGAGGCACTTTACGGAGACCACCCCAAACTAGCAGCTGGATAAAATCGACCTTAGAATCTTCAACCGAGATTTCGAGCAAAAGCTACTGGGAAATTAACAGGGCCGACATGAGATATCCATTGTTGGCGAAGAAAGATTATAAAACTGCTTCTGATTAAACTTCCAATATCTCCGAGCCCTTGCTGACATCCAAATTAGCACCTTTGGTCACTAACGAAGTCTGTTAATGCTGTTTATTCCCGGCTAATGCCGAGCTTCAATTTCGACACGAAACTTAAAACAATCTCCCTTGGTGCGTAAACTGAAACCTTTCATGTCCTAATGCCGCATAATATAAATCCGGATCAGTGGCGTACACTTCAACCCTCCGAATACTGAACTCACGTGTCCTTTTTTCTGTCCTCAATTAAAACTAAATGACGTGGGAATAGCAGGTGTTCAAAGCACGAAATTAGGTGGACAGCTTAATGAAGCCAATCTTCGGGAATTAATCCGGATTAGAATTGTGTAATTTAATCTGTGACGTAGAAGATCATTAGTCATCTGTGTAGTTTTTTTTAGCGACAAGTTCTTAGAATCTCCCATTAATCTCTCCACATGGATTTGGTTAATCCTGAAGGGTTGGATTACATGATAAGGTTTAAACTTATGTTCGAAGCAAGACGTCTAAGTGTGGGAGATCATTAATTTAAAGGATATTATATTGCAGTCTAACTTTGAAAGGGGAAGAATACAGAGTTTAGCGCTTGCCATATCACTGAAATTTGAGTTGTTTTCGAGAATGTCGTAGAATAAGAGTATTTCATGTTAGCACGAGAGCCTCAACGAGGGCTCATTACTGAAACTCGTGAAACTAAATAACAATCCTCAGGTGGTGCGATGGGTGTTATTAATATTTATGTTGTATCGTATATTAATAGGTTAGCGCCTCAAGTTTTCGAGAGATTTAATAGCGAAATACAAGCATCAGTCGAGAAAACGTACTGGTTATGTAACGAGAACAGAGCAAAATTAAAAACGAAGGAAAACGTTAATTCCAGTCATGAACCATGAGGAGTTAATTCCCCTACAGACTAGGAACAACCAGGATCTTACTGCAGAGCATGGCAGACTGAGAAATTAAGCTTACATTATAACCTTCGAATATCCATCAAATGCTTAATTCCAGGCGTATCTCCGGTGACAATCAGCTCTTCTGATTCATATCAGTTTACGAGGATAGAACCTAAGAGTATCCAACCTAACACTTAAAATCGTATTTGTGTACGGAAAATATTACATTATTTTTCAACGGCGTCTTCTTCGAGTTCGCACCTTCCTCTCAGCGATGTTCCACGGAGAAGCTTCGAATGTTTCAAAATAGGCGTCAAACTGAAAGTCCACCTCGTCATTATCGGCAAATCTCTTTCGACCGAGTGACTTTGTCAAGTTTGGAAATAGAAAATAATCTGAGAGGGATAAATCTGGCGAACAGGATGGCCGAGGTAAAAGTTCGAAACCAAGTCGATTGATTTGGCTGTGAATTCGTGCGTTATCTTGATCAAAAAAGACTTTTTACGTGAAATGCGGTCGCTCGTTCTGAATTTCTTCGCTCAAACGCGGCGATAAGTTTGTGTGACATCTTCCGCTCATTGTTTTTCCTTTAGGGAAATAGTCGATAACAATTCTCCCACGCGCATTCCAAAAAACTGACGCCATCACCGTCCCCGCAGAAGGAACAATTTTTCCCTTCTTTGGGGCCGCGTCTCCGCCCCTAGTCTTGACCACTTTTTCGTCTCAAGCGTGAAGTGGGGTGGAACCATGTTTCATCAATGGTAACGAATCGACCCAAAATCTCAACTCTACAGCCGGGAAACTTCGCCAAACACACTCTTGAACCATCCTCGCGACGCTGTTTTTGTTACAGAACCAAAGAAGAACGTGCACTCTCAACGTGGAGGAACCCGCAGCTCGTCGGCTACGCTACAGGTCCTGGCCAATGCTTCAATTACCTCTTGGGGTAAGACATCTTAAGATCGCCTCATCTTTTTCTCTAACAAGAATTACACGATAACGTTCTACCTGTTAAGAGTGTCGGCGAAAAGCGGAATGAAACAAGTTATAAAAGAATATTCTTGGTCGCAAACACCTATCAACTTAGATTAACCTAAATAATAGATTAGAATTCTTAAGCCGTGGGTGTTACAGTTTGCAGGCTGTTGCTTCGAATTTAATCCTACAGTGTATTTTTTTAACAAAATGCTGCGGATCTCACAGATACAATTTATATATACGAAAACCCCGGCAATGTTATAGATAAACCTGAAGAGAACAAGGGAAATATGCTACGTGACATAGAAAAGAGAACACCCCGTAAAAATAGTTTTATTTAAATAATTTTTGGTATGCTCGTTTGTGTACGGAAACACAAAAAACGATTAAATTTTCAGCCATATTTATCAACGTATTTATGAGTTATCAGGAATTTTAGTTTTTTTTTTTACGATAAAAATTTCAATAAAATATCAACAATATGACAGCAAAATATCATTTATTGGTGCATAGTGTGGTTAGAAAGTGCTTTTAGATTGATCAAATACGCCTAAACGCACAATGCAGCGAAATTTTTATGAATTGGGCGAGTTCGACAGAGGTCGAATAGTGAATCTACGAGGGACCGGTCGGTCATTTAGAGAAATCGTCACTAGATTAAACCCTAGTGCAAACACCTATAATGAGATGTTGTCAGGCATGGTTTTAAGAAGAGCAAACGAGCAGAAGGAGAGGTACTGGACGATCTCGGAGTACCACGGAATCCTAAGATCGCTACCTTCAAATGGTGGTCTCAAGAGAGAGGTTCGTCTCGTCGAGGACGCTGACCGATCACTGATGTGCTCTGTAAGAAAGGTCCATTGGGATTCGAACCATTTATCGCCGGATAAGAAGTTCTGGACTGATTACTCTATCGTCCACATCTTGTGTTGTCCCTCGCTTTAAATCATCGCCAAAATCGACTGCAGTGGTGCAAGGAACGGATACGTTGGAATCTGGAATGGGATAATATCGCGTTAAGTGACGAATCCAGATTCTAGTTGGGTGTGCATGACAGTCGGGCAGGAACAAGAAGAAGATGGTGTGAAAGACGGGATTCTCAGTTTACAATAGAGAGAGATGTGTCCATCAGACTGTTGGGGTAATGGTTTGGGGTGCCATTACGTTTGATAGCGGGTCACCTTCACTTTTCATCAGGGGCAGCGTGACAGTCCAACGATACATCCGAGAAATCCTGGAACCTCAAGTCGTGCCTTATCTGGAAACTGTTGTTAATCCAGTTTTACGGCAAGCCAATGTACGAGCACATGTGGCTACAGCGACTGTGGACTTCTTTGAACGAAATGCAATCAATTTGCTATCTTAGCCACCGCATGCTCCAGAATTCGAACCTATCGAACATGTGTGGGATATTGCAGGTAGAAGGTTGTATAATTTACCTCATTCCCCACGAACATTAGCGACGCTATGTCACGTTGTTCAATTAGCTTGAAATGAGGTCTCCCAAGAGGACATCAATCACCTAATTAGATCCATGCCGAGACGTGTACAGGAATGTATAAGACACTGCAGAGAACCGATATATATGTATATATATATATATATTTTTTTTTTAATTTAAAAAATTAAATTTGTTCAATTTTTTAACGAAGTATTTTTTTAACGTAATAAACACGTATTCCAAAAATTATTTAAATTTTTACGGGGTGTCTCCTTTTCTACGTCCCGCTGTATACTTGCTGGTAGCAGTAATGTCGATAGGGCTGCTTTGTCTTCATTTTTTTCCTGCCCCGTGAAGTGTACAACGTTACTGAAATTGTCAAAAACTATTACAGGAGCTCAACTAATTGTTCGAACGATGAATTGATCACGATGTACGGAGATGAACAAAATGTTCTCAGATGGTGGCATCTCCCAAACGGTAACTTTTTATTTTCATTTATGAATGAACTGGGCTCCACCATCTATTTTCGTCGGACTCCCAAAATCGCCTCGAAGGATTTTGACCTTTTTCAAATCGGTTACGGCACCATGCGAGATTCGCGACCGGATTCCTGTGACATTGTGCAGCCATCCAGAATTTCGACAAATACCCGTCATTTCGACGTCATTCATCGGGAATCTTCCACTCCTCGGCCCCAAGAATCGGGTTTCTCGCCAGTTTCTGTGCTGTCCGATATTTGGCGAGAAATCTGGTCTTTCTTTGTTTTCGTTTATTTATCTCTTAACTTTTTTTGCGATTTACCAAAGGCTCTCGAACCTCCTAGATGGACCGCGTGTTAATTCCGAAAAGTCTCGCAGTTGCACAGATATTTTCGGAATTCACGGTAGCTTCGTTCACGTGAGATTTGCTCAAACGCATGTTTTTTCGGCAACCTACGCAAGCTGTGAATTCATTAAACCTTTGAAGACACCACGACCGTTCCGATCCGCAACCAGCGGTAAATCATCCAAGAAGCCTTCTCAATTGTACCAAATTTAATATTTCCCACTAAAGAGTTCCGCTGAGCTTGTTGTGAAAGATAATGAAGGGATTTATTTCCTAAATAAAAAGCTCTACATCGTGTGACTGAAAACGGCTTAGAAATGAAAGCTATATTTGGCAACACGTATCTCAAATAAAGCTTTATCGATATACGTACGGCATAAGCCGCTTAAGGCAAGTATAGCAACACCATTTGAATTTCAAAAAGTCAAAAAGCACCACGGAAAGTTTGTAAATTTTCCTTTGGAACACGGCAAAAGGTTTTAAAGTTTGAAATCTCGTGGCTGGAAAATCTCCCTCCGCGGGGGAGATGGAGCTGTATATAATTTAAGATGTTTGATTTTTGATAGGTCTTTATACTTTATGGCATAAACGAGTGCGCCTTGTGGGATTGTTAAAAAATGTATCGAGCCAGGAAATTAAAGTTACCAAAACGATGAAATATTCAAAAGTTTCCCGTATCTCCGCATTACAATATATTCCAGGTATAGTCGCGTCACCCGGGCTCGAGTAAAAATTTAAAATGGCTGTTTTAGGACTTGTTTTTTTTAATTTTATCTACACTCTCGGGTGTATAAAGTTCCACGAAGAGTGTATGAAATATGGAGGCGATGAGAGCGGCACTATATGGAGGATTTACCATTATTTCAAATTTCTCAATTTATCCAAACCTACGAAATCGGCTTTGGCTTTTAGGACAAATCCAAACACGTTTATTCGGGACAAAATCAAATCTGATGAGGTTCGAATTTCATTTGCGAATGTATTAGTAATTTAATAAATAACTCTAATCCCACTCTGGCTTGCAATAAAATGTGTCTACAAAATGGGTGTTAATCTGGTATTGAACTGGACGCATTTGCCGCAGTTTACAAAATATGTATGGAGATTTTAGTTTCAATCACCATAATGTTGCAGCATTGATTTTCTGATTGTCCAAAAGCGTGTGCTGTTATTAAGTCGAAATGCGTACGCAATATAAAATTTAAAGCCGGTTCTGTCGGGAAAAAACCGGCCCCAAATGTAATTTGAAAGAGACGATTGTGATCACCTCGAGTGGATCGCAATGCCGTGACGTAGGAACGTAGAGAATCTTCGGTGAGTTCGATGCGGATCGTTCACTTTTTCCCTTTTATTTCGTTGGCGAATTTCGCTTCACGCACAAGTAGGGAAGTTGGAGCGGTGCAACTGCACACTTTTCTCAGTTAAAGCTAACCGGGACTAATAATCACCCTTTACTAGGGGCTCGAACGAAAACCCTTGTCAACCCTCGGGCGATCTATCAAAAGTACAGCTACGGCTACATTTGGAGCCGTTTTGGTAAAAAAATCGGAATTGTTCCAAATGTAATGTGAAACGAAAGCATCAGAGAGAGAGAGAGAGAGCCGGGGGAGGGGGGCTGAGAGTGTGAGAGAGAAGAGGAGAGAGAGTGCGAGAGAGAAAGACGGAGGGGTGGGACAGGAGGAAGAGAGGGACGTATGTAGGGAGAAGGAGATAGAGAGGGACGTATGTAGAGAGAAGGAGAAAGGGAGAGATAGAGAGAGAGAGAGAGAGAGAGAGAGGGATAAACTCCATATAGTTCTTCTAAAAATTTGGAAAATTGGTCGTTGCCATGTGCCACACAAAAAAAGTAACAAAAATTTTGTGCCCCCCTGTAAAGTCGTCCAGTGGTCCCAACGTATTGCAAATGTTAAAATTTGTTGTACTCTAAATCGCAAAATTCATCGTGAATTTCATATACAATATGTTTTTAATGGGGGACCCTGATAAATGCTATTTTTTTAACTATTACTTAGTTAAGAATTTGTTTGAGCACCCGCACACGCCTCGCACGCAACACCCGTCGCCACGTGCGCTTTTCCGATTACTTCTGAACGGGATTTACGCACCCATCAGTGACCCCATGGGGCCGTCTGCATCTTTCCTGCGGTCATTCGCGTTTCTTTGTGTGCATTATTCTACCTCGCCCGACATAACACGCACATTAATATCTTCATTATTTAGACTGAGCGTGATCGTAAGTCGGCTGCCCGAATTGGAGTTTGGAGCCTCACGATTTAGGGGCCGGTTCTACGAAATAATCAGAGCGGCTTCAAACGTATTTGATTCGAAAAGGGATCGTCGGTGAACGGTAATTCTACGACGAATCAGTCGATGCGCTCCGAGGGAGCTTTGGGGTAAAACGAAATTTAATAAATAACCACCGTGTGGGCCGCTTTTCAATCGTCATAATATTCAACGTTGCTTATTGAAGCCGGCTTCTCTGCTTATTTAAAATTCCATGCTTTTAGAGCCTTAATGTTAATCAACCGAAAAAAAAAGCGTTAAAACTCAGTTCAATACGCGTTTCGGGGAATCGCAGTTTTCTTCCGACTCCCTTTAAGAATGTAATCGCCTTAGAATTATCTGCTCGAAACGCTATGTCTTCTGTCGCTGCTAATTCTTCCGCATCTGCAGACATCTTTTCTAGATTAGTTTTCAGTTTCTATTCTTTTAATCCACCTCCCGCTGTGCGAGATATGTGAACTAGGAAAATCGGTCCACGAACGTGTTAAATATGGTCGAGATTCCTAAAATATGAGGGGGACCGAAATAAAATAAATTTCATCCCTTTTACAAAAGGCAAATTCTACCGGAACTTTATGACGACGATTTTGACGGAGGCATCGAATTTTGCATAACTATGACCAGCGCAATTAATTATGACCAAATTTGTGTAGCAAACGTTCGTTTGAGATATTGGCGCACCTGTTCCGTTGACGGTCAACAAGCAGAACTGCCGACAACGGAGTGACGAAAATCCTCACGTTTCTTGACTGGAGCTCTGCACTTAAACTTACCGGAGAACGTAATTGATCCCTTAATAACAATTCATTTGGAAGATAAAATTGACGGAGGCCACTTGTGAGAAGACCAAATACACTTTCGACAAGATTCGCCGTATCATTTTCGCGTGGTGCGAAAGCGGTTGGATGCCCGATTTTCCGACGAACGGACCGGGAGAAGGGGACCGATGGAATAGCCTGCAAGATCACCAGACTTAACGCCGTTAGATTATTTTTTATGAGGGCATATAAAATCGGTTGTTTGTAAAACCCAGCCTGATAACGTTGCCGATTTGAACAGAACAATCAGAGAGGCAAGCAGGGCTGTTCGAGAAGGGGAATTTGAAAATGTCCGGGTAGATTTTTAAAATAAGCTTCATTATTCGTTGGAAAATAATGGAAAACACTTCGATCGCTTAATAAATCGAAAGTGTTAAGTACAGGAATTGATAATTTTAAAAGTGTTTTTTTTTTAAAGAGCAATGAAAAAAAACATTTTGTTTACGTCCTGTGTCACATAGAAAAGAGAACACCCCGTAAAAATGGTATTATTTAAATATTTTTTATGTGCATATTTCTTAGGCTAAAACAAACACTTCATTGCAAAATCGAACAAATTTAATTGTTAAAAACAAAAAAATACTAATAATAATTCGCCGGTTTTCCGAGGTGTCTTATACATTCCTGTACACGCCTAAGCATGGATCTAATGAGGTGAGATTGATTTTCCCTTGGGAGATCTCATTCCGGACTAACTGGACGGTACGACGTAGTGCCGCTAGGGTTTGTGCAAATTATGCAACGTTCTACCTACAATATCCCATACGTGTTCAATCGGTGAGAGGTCTGGAGCGCAAGGTGGCCAATGCACACCCAAACAGAACCTGGATTCATCACTAGACACGATATTATCGCCATTCCAGGTTCCAATGTATCCGTTGTCTGCACCACTGTGGTCGATTTTGACGATGGCTCAGGGTGAGGAGTAACTCAAGATGGATACGGTAGAAAATCAGTCCAAAACATCTACTTCGGCAGTAAATGGTTCGAATCCCAATGGGTTTTCCATACTCAGTAAATCACCGATTCGCCAGCGTCTCCGACGAGACGAACCTATCGCTTAGGGCCATAATTCAAAGGCGACAATCTTGGCGTTCAGTAATTCTTCCGGATCGCTCAGTACTTCTCCTTCTGCCTGTTTGCTCTTCTTGGTACCATGCCCGACAACATCTCACTATAATTTTTACACTACGGTTCAATCTAGTTGTGATTTCCCTAAACGATCGAGCACCTCTCGTAGACCCTCCATTCGACATCTCTCCACCTCGCTCCATTGATGAAAATTTCGCTGCATTGTGCGTTTAGGCGTATTTGATCAATCTAAAAGCACTTTCTAACCACACTACGCACCAATAAAATTTACAGCGATCAAAGGCGTCTCACCTGGTAACGCAATAGTCAAATGTGACAAATGAGATACCAAAATACAGAGAATGAAAGCCCTTCGAAATAACGTACCGCTCAACCCCCTTTACCGTTTAAGGTGGTTCCGGGGGGCAGGGGGCTGAAAGAGTCGCAGCGAATTCTGCATAAATAAATGTCCCCCCTCGATGACAATAAAAGAAAATCTATCCCGTTTCGAGATAATATGGGAACTTTTCAAATGGACGCCCTGTACATTTCGCCTCGGAAGAAGGCCGTTAGGTATGGGTTTTACGTTCAAGTGAAGAAAAAAAACGTCTTAAGCTAATACTTCAGTCGTTCCATCAGCTTATAAGTATCAATTCCGGGATTAAAACAGAACGCTGCAAATGTTGATTTGACGTCGTAATAATATACGTATACTCGTACACATCCTCTTTCGCTTGGTAATAGCAGAACCCTTTTGAAAACGAGTTTATGCAAATACCCGGGGGTAAATTTATATATGCAAGCTCAGACGTTATCGAAATGCTGATGTATATATACAAATTTGAATTCCAAAAATTTAGGGGTCATGAATATGGATGTGCCAACGTCGATAAAATGTAATATTCCACTCGATGGGCCCCCGATAACGTCATCACCAAAAATAAACGTCACTTGTGTTTGCGTTCTAGAGAGCTAACATGACTTTATGCAAATGATTGTGTATGTTTAGGATCTCTGCGTTAATCCCCTCTTGCGACTTTACATCCCAAATCATTAAACATTTTAATAAAACTTAATCTGTCGAAATAAAGTTGTATGTACTCGTCGGGAAGATGATACTTAAAATCGCCCCAAGTCCAAAACTGTCGACAGAAAGAAATGGAGGAGGCGATTACGTGCAGGTCAGGCCAATTTTGAATGTGGACAGCTGAAAGGGGGGCGTCATTAGAAAAGGGAACAAAATCCAACCCCGAAAAGAAAGGTTATTTTAATTGAAAGGAAAAGGAGCCTAGTCACTAAATGGCTTCTATCATGCCAAACAATGATATCAAATCTGGGTGCCACCCATTGCATAAACATGAGAGCTTCCTTCTTGGTAGTCTGCTTTTCCATTTACGGACAAGAGACACGCTATATTGGCTCTTTAGCCTTCCGTAGCGTCTAATAGCCCTTTCGTTGGAAATAATGTTTTTCGAGGACACATGTTTGGATAATCCTTGCGTTCGTCTCGGTAATCTGCAAGTTGTTGGAGAGGTGCGGAACTGTGAGACCCAAAGGCGAGTTTGGGCCAAACCAGATGGCACACGAACCATTTTAAACCGTTTAGAACGGTCGCCTGAGTTTCGTTATTCACGCTGGAAATTTTGCAAAATTTAATTATTTTCAAAACAACGCCGGTTCCGGAATCCAAAGCGAATTATTGGGATTCGGTCTCCAAACCGGAAATACCTTACAATTCCTGCTTCAGCAACCAGAATCATACCATAAGGGTACTCGTGCCGTAACGTCAGTGACCGCTTCAAACTAGGGGTCCAGCGACGTTCAGTCCCGCCCTCAAATGAGCAAGATGCGTATTTAAATGCATAGGAGCGTACCACCCACTACAGTGTGTTCATTGACTATGGAATAAATTTACGTAAAAATCAGGTGTTTGTTTCTTTGGAAAAACCCCGAGACACGTGAATTCTTATTTTTTGTTGCGGTTTTTTTCTTATGATAAATGCATGTATACAGGATAACACAAAAAGTTCGAGCATAGCTACATAAAATATACTTAGTTCGTTGCGAATTCAAAAATGAAATAAAAATCAGTATTTCCATTTGAAAAAGTGACGTTGGTTAGCGTAGCTTGTTTTTGGCCCCCCATGTACACATGCATTTGCCATCAAAAAAACCACAAAAAAAGAATTGACGTTTTTCGAAAAAACAAACGTCTGCATTTTGATCGAACTTATTCCATACTTTACGTACACACTGTATAGCATGACCACACCTAAATACTTCTCTGATTCTTTTTTTAGGTATGAAACGGCTCTTAGCGTTAATTAAAGGGGGGGGGGGGGTCCATGGTTAGAAGTTACAAGACTGAAACCAATTATGAGAACCATCGGCAATCCGTCTTGAGCATTCGGTGGAAAATCTGCATAATGTTGGATGCGATTATGGCGGATAATCAGAGTAACTTCAAATGTAACTTGAAAGGTATCATAGCTCTAAGTCAATTCAAATTCGATCATTAGACAAACATATCTTACGCCAGCTCTCTAGCTGGCGCTAGCTCTAATTCAAACTGAGTCCCTCACGAAATATGAAATTCGATTGCGGTTCTGTGACGAATCAAAGTGGTTTTAAGTGCCATTTTAAAGAACTGAAGGTTTCCAAGGAACAGTCATTCCGCGAGTGGTTCGAACTCGAGCTGAGGCCCCTCTGGAAGATTCGACTCAAATCGATGACGGTGTAAATATTTCTAGTGCGGGTTCTTATTCTATGACTTACATGTTCATCTCGTATATTATTTTATAGTTAAGACGCAGCTTACTGATATTAGACGCCATACTTGATCCTTCCGACCTTAACCCGATTTTAAGATATTTTGTGATGGAGGCAGACACTCCTATCGTATATTCAGTGTGGCTCTAAGCTAAGATAAATATTTCAATAAAGTATGAAAGTAAAATAGTCGAATGTTTATAAAAACATATAGGAAATGCATTCGACACCGACGAGTTTTGAAAAATACTTAACTGCGTTCAACTCACTCAAAAGACGCGCGACGTCCTAAACCGGTAGAGCAGTGAGGGCGCAGCCCGACTTATTTCTTAACCTGAAGGATTACTAAAACCCTAATTAGTAAAATAGTCCGTCATTGCAACTGGAAAATGCAGAGGGCCTCTTTAGCGATAACGACCGTGCAGACAGCTAGAAATGAATGGAAGCGGTCCAGAGACCGGGTACAACACACTGAGATCCCAGAGTTTAACTCTGAGCAAATTAAGAACAATTAAATGAGCACAGTATTAAACATATGGTGGATCGGGAGGAACGTACTCCCGATTTGATCGAAAAGAGATCCGACCCCATTCTTCAAAGGCTGAGCTATTGTAATTAAAGGTCGCACCCCTCTTAGAAGGGTTGAAGCTGCAGACCAATCAGAATTTCTTAATCCTAGAATTATCGACCCGAAAATCGCAGCCATGGGCAAAAAGCATAATAAAACTGCGGCGCAAATTATGTTGAACTGGTTAAAAATGAATGAAACCTCATAAAACCTTTTTCCGGTCAATAATTTAGGGGTTCTGATAATCCCTAAATCACACCATCGAGGATCAAAGAAAATTTTAGAATATAAAATATTTTGTTGGATACAGAGAATGCGGCCTATTGGGATTCCCGCAATAATGAACAAAGGGTGGCTGAATTGACTGTTTACACGACACACAATAGCATATTACAATGCGAGATGGGAAATATTTCATTATTATCGAGAGATAAACACAATCTCGAGACATTAATGAAAATTCCCATTGAGAATAGTATACCATTTTATTTCGAACTCGAATTGCTGAATAACATTTAAAAATGGTCTGGAATATTATTTATGTGTTGCACACTGGGTGAATTGCGACCATTGGAACGTCTTTGCGGGAAACACTCCGCAGCAGATAGCAAATATATAATTCAACGTTAAGGGCAACATTTTTTTGTACGTAGCATTTTTCTCGAAAAGCACTTTTTCATTTTTACGTTTCCCTCCCTTAAAATTCATGATGCGCCACTGGTTCGTGTTGGCGAATTAAAACTATTTTCCTGGAAAAAAGGGTCGGAGATTGTCCTGCCGATACGCGTACCTCCGTCAACAAATCAAATTTATTTGGTACTGCGACCGGTTAATGTTTACGTTCGGCCTTTCGACAACTAAAACCGTTTAAATTTGTTAAAAAAATAGTTGATTTTTCACATAGTGAATGCACGTACATAATTTTTGCATGTGGCGCCCCCGACGAAAACGCTGCTGAAGCTCGCAGGTTCCATTTACCAAAGTTTCCGAGACGTCGAACTCCTAACGGACGCCCTTTTATGCATGTTATTCAACATATTCCGGATTATGGCACGTTTAAACCGGTATCCCAGGAACGTGGAAGACGACGTTCCAACAGGCTTGTAAAACTCGGACAAGAAATTCTTGAAAATGTTGAATTCCGACCAAAAACTCATTCGAAAGTGCGGCGGACATTAAAGCAACAGGGACTGCACCCTTGCCATGTTCGAAAAGTGCAGTTTTTGAGACCGGGAGATTCGCCACGGAGACGCCACTTTCGTGAACGGGCTCTTGCTGAAATGCACGAACAACCAAACTTTATATCATATCTATTTTCAAATGGTGAAGCTGGATTTAAACGAGAAAGTGTCTTCATCATGGACACATGCGGGCAGAAGAAAACACGAATACCGCCCGACCGAACAATTTCCAGGAAAGGTGCGGAACTAATGCATGGACAGGACTTATAAATGTACTACTTATCGGACCTCATACAATGCCTAACGGCTAAATGGACAAGGGTTTTTACTATTTTCAACAGATGTTTTGAACGATTTATCGGAAAATTTGCCACTGAATATTCGAACCAACGTGTGGTTTTTTCTGGACGGAGTGCCCTGCCATCGCTCACGCGCAGTGCGGAATTGTCCAAATGATTTGCCAGACGATGGATGAAACGGAAGGGCCCGGTAAACTGGCCCGTCGGATCTTCGGATCTAAACCCATGTGACTTTTTCCTGTTTGGAGTATGTGAAAAGTATGCTTTATGCTGTTCCGTTAAACACAAACTAAGAGTCGAAAGAACGTGTCGAAAATGTTGCTATATCGCTTCGGAATAGCGCAATAATGTTGCAAAGAGCTGAAAAATCATTTCGTCGGCGGTTGCAGCGTTGTTTTGAAAATAATGGTGGTTACTTTGAGCGCCTTTCGTGAAAGAAGTAAGTTCGAATTTTTTTTGTATTTGCTTAATGTGTCATTTCTTTGCTAACACGAAATTCGATTTGTTCGACAATGTGAACTTAATTTCCAAGTAAATCGTGTTTTATAATTTAAAAACTAAATTACCAGTAATCGCAAGGATTTCGGGCGTTAAGGATTCGGCGTAGGTACAAAAACGTGCGAACCTTTTTTGCGATAATTTTTGCAATCTGTATATCGCCCAGTCGTCTACGTCAGAGTGGCGCAGTGAAATTTGTCCACTAACGTTTTTAACTTTATCTTAACGACAAGAATTGATCGAAGAAAAGTATTAAGGAAACCTGTTGGCCATAGAAAGGTCCACTAGCAGTTGCAATTAATGTACTTATTTCTGACACACCCTGTATAATAAATTGGTTTTTATCGGCATTCGAAGAATATAGGCAACAAATGAACCGCACAAACATAAATGTTGTATATCACGTGCTCATTTATTTGAAGGAGCTTAAAGGGAACAATTAACATCTAAGAGTCAACTCTTGCGACACCCCCCCTCGACCCCATTACGGCCTTCAGGCGACGCGGCGTGGAATCTACCAACTTTCCAGCCACGTCCGAAGAAATGGTTTCCCATGCGTTAAAAATTACTTTTTTTTTTTTTTTCATTTTCTAAATTGCTGCAGTTGCCGCACTTGTGCGCTTCATTTTTAATAATTTGCCACAAATGCTCAATTGGGTTGAGGTCTGGCGACTGAGGTGGATAATTTAATAATTTTGGCGCATTATGCGTTAATCAAAGCTTCACAATGCCGGCGGTGTGCTTCGGATCATTGTCCTGTTGGAAATAAAGCGCTCTCGGCATGTTCAACTTCCCCGCTGATGGTCCAAAATGGGCTCTTAACACATCAAGGTAGACATTTTTGTCCATTATCCCCTTGATTTGGTGTAGGTCGCCGGCACCATTCGCTCTCAGAGCACTCCATGGCATTAACGATCGACATCCGTGTTTTACTGTTTTTTTTTTTTTATATTTTCGTCCTGCAGCTGTGTATTTGGTTTCCTCCATACGATTTGCCTTCCATCCGATCCCAACAGGTTTACTTTCGTTTCCTCTGTGAAAATGACAATATTCGATGGGCTTTTCTACATACTTTCTTGCGAAATCGGCGCATTTCTGTGTATTAATTTTTGATATACAAAGGGTTTCTTGCTTGGTATTCTGCCATTAAAACCTCTTTTTCTGAAAATTCTTTTTACTGTTTCAGTTGACACAGGTTCGCCGATTCTCCGGAATATTTCCTTTGTTGAGCTAGGGACGCTTTTCTTCCGATTAATCTTTAGTTCTCGTACAATAAATCGTTCATCCTTTTCGGAGAGCATCTTATTCCGTCCCCTTCCAGGCTCGTCTTGTACCAATTCTCGATAACGATATTTGTTTATCATTTACCGCACTGTTGAATGCACCCTTCGTGTTAAATTACCAATTTCTCGCATGCTTTTTCCGGTACAATAAAGCTTTATTATTAATTGACGTGTCGCGATGTCGGTTTGCACTCTTTTATTTGCCATTTCTAACACATTCATGAAATAAATGAAACTGATAAATGATTTTAGAACCAACTTATCAGTCTCGAAGGAATTTGCAAAAAAACGTTGTTTTGATAAATGTTTACGGCCAAAATAAAAATAAATATGACGCAGTGCACGGTTAATTTTGTTCCTGCATTTTTCGCTTGTTGTTCTTTGTTATTTATTTCCGTTGAATTGGAGCCATTTTTATAAGTTTTTTTTGTTATATATATTTTATATTTATACTTCCAGTGAATACGTCATCTTCTGTAAAACGAAGAAGGGTGGCAGTATTGGCTTTTGACCAGTTCGTTAATTTTCACCCTGTGCACGGTCAGTTTTGTGAGTAACCGCACGCGTTTTGCAGATACTAACGGTTTCGTGCGGGGCATTTCGTAATGTCGGTGGCCAAAAACTCTCCTCGCGAACGCACTTGAAATAAAATTTTAGCTGCTCTCACTCGCTCGGTTTACTCCGCAGGTATTTAAAGTAGAGCATTAATCCCTCGCATAACAGCAAATTTGTAAAATTCTTATCAACGCGTCCAGCACAGCCATTTCGCTTGAAATGTTTGAAAAAACGTCGTTTCTTGTGTGCCACAGTGAGCGTGACGCAATATATCAATGTGCGGTCGCGTTGTTTCACGTAGAAACCTGTTTCAAAAATAGCCGGAAATCTCACGTAACAAATAATACTGAAAAAAAAAACAGATAAAAATTTCATCCAAAATTATTATCGCAACAAGGGCCGTTTGACGCTGCTGGATGCTCGAGGTGCGGTTTTAGAGAATCCGCCGCCAAGGTCCAATCTAGCTCAAAACAGATGTATCATCTACGACCGCTCTTCTACATGTGCTCCTGATGGTTGGGAGTTATCGCGACGGTTTTTTTGAAATGTAACTAAAACGCTCCTGAATCTCGGATAATATTCACTCCCGTGTATCCCAGAGAATTTGTCGAACGCCGAGCACATTTCACATTTGTGTTCCTTTCTAATTTAAGTGTATTTTTAACGGATCTTCGGCACCCTTTCGGGACATTTAGAAAGGCGAAAAGCAGCCTTGTACAATGGTTTGCATACTCCTCGAAACTGAATCGATACTGTAACTTTTTCCCGAACACCTGTAGCTTATTTCGCCGCAAAAGTAATTGCAGTATTATATTCCACAATTCACCTCAAGATAATGGGAAAAATTGCCCATTACGGTTGAAATTCGAATCCCCTTTATTACCCCCGGGGTGGTTCAGGCAAAATTGTTTCTGCATTCGGATTTCGCCAAATCAGCAATAGATTCATAGTGTGCCAAATTGCCACTATCGTAATTATTCCCCGATTCCACTTCGTCTTCGTGTGATTAACGATTAGAGACACCTTGCAATTAATTTTCAAAGAGATCTTTGTTTGTAAAACTAATACGTTTTAAACCAGCAGTTTCACATTCCATTACCGCACAACCCCTAACAAGTGGCGTCCCCCTCATTAGCGGCTACGTGGCTTGCACGTCCATTAGAATTGCGGTCAGGTTGTGACATTTTGTTCCATCCGACGTGTAATTAGCAGTTTAAATTTTGGGCAAATTCGTAATAATTCCAATTGAGTTATTCTAGTACCTTTTTCGTAACTGACAAACGTATGACACACATTTCGCCATTTGGCTTCATGCAGTTTTAACGTTGGTTCATGCAGATCGCAGCAGCACAGAGCCTAATGCTGACGTTTTCTCCATAGGAAATGACCTAATTTTAAATATGCAAAAGGCGACAGCTTTCTGGGGAACGAAAAAGAGGTAGACAACACGTTTCGGCATCTGTTGCCGACTTTTCGACTTTTCTTCTTTTTGAATTAAAAACTCCGTTTCAGATTATTTATGTCAATGCTAATTTTGCGACGGGGTCCCCTCCAATTCCCGCGGAGTTAAAACTGCTAAAATTGTTGGGACGCGAGGGCAGACTGTTTAACAATGTTTGTCCAACGTGCACTGCACCGCACTCAGTGTATTGGTGCATAAAACGGAAAAAATAACCGTCGGTCAGGGATGAAATTCCTGATCTGGACGAAAATGTAAATCCGAGAAATGAAAAGTTGCGTCCGCATTCGTGAACTACGATAAGCGAAGACTGAAAGCTGATGAGGGGGGGGGGGGGGGGAATTGGTCGCAAGCGTGATTAGTAACTTGAAAGTGGTGGATTTCGTTTTCAACACAGAAACATCGCAGTTCTGAAGAAAGCTGACTAAGCAGTTCGCGTTAATTATAATTCGCCGGGTTAACACGTCTATTTTCCGCCCAGAAGCCGTGTGATCCAGGGACGTCTTAGCCCCAACGTATCTAGTTCAAAAGTTCAAAAAGTTAAAACGAGGATGGGAAGGCACCATGAAAGGGGACGGCTGACCGTATCTGTCGATTTGGAGACTGATTGCGAAACAGAACGAAGGCGCAAACCCTTCGACTGAAGACCAAATCTGTTATTCCTGTCAATTAAAGCTTGTTAGACGCTCGAATCAAATGCCAAAAACTGAATTTTTCTAAAAATCGTTAATCAGGTGCCGTTCTCGGGACGTTGAAAAATTGAAATTTGCGAAGGTTAACCATTCTTCGGCGTGGCAAGAACGTTTTCGAGCCAGCGAAAGGACGCTGATTATCTCGATTTGGGTTGATCACCTGACACACCTGAGACACCTTAGGAAATCATCCTCTGAAACTATTATGTTCGTAACATAATATTGGAAAAACCGGAAAGCAGGGGCGTCACTCTTAAAGCTAAAACATGTGTATTTTTGAGCTGGTGAGACGTCTCTAGTGATCTTTTTCACCTCAACGGCTCAATAAATATTTTAAAGCTGGAAAGCGCCTCTTCAGGAATGAGCTCAAACAGTCTACGTGTGGAAAAATGTGAGCAGCACGAATTCGATCCCACCTTGAAAACGAGATTAAAATGAGAAAAAATTGTCGTTTAGAGACATCGCTTGCTGATTATATGGTTTAAAACGAATTCTTTCGGGTCTGCAAATTCTGAGTATGCTCGGGATTAAAAAACTCCCGTCCCTAATCGCTGTACATATCATAGCGGTCTTGGCCTTCTAAGCTCGGTTTTTCTAGGTTTTCTCTTTCAAAATTCTTGACAAATACGTTTTCCCGCTGAGGAAATTTCATAAAGTTAGCGACACTGTCGAAACCGTAATTCAAGGAATCGGGTTGCGGACCATCGGTAGAGCTCACGAACCAGTGCGGCTCCACGACTGTTGCGAAAACATTTTATATCTTTTGAGAAAAACTGCACTACAGCAACTAACACAGACAAAACCAAAATATCTCGACTATTTAATTACAGAATTGTCTTCGTTCAAGTATAGGGCAAAAGGGCTTACCCACAATGTAATTTATTTTCTTTGACTATTGTTTTGCTGAAAGTCTTTCATGCAACGCAAATCCATTCGCGGACATACTTCCTGGCAAAACGGTTTAACAATATTGGCTCGAGCAATTCGGTGGTAAGGAAAGAACAAAGGTCTATAGACTCTTATTAAATTTCTGTTCATCGAAAACCTTCCATTAATCGAAGACAGGGTTACAAGAGTAAATTCCACGAGGAATCTCGTCGAAAATCTAAATATGGAGAACTTGTCCTTTTTAAGTTGCCCAAGCTAAAAGGGATCGTAATAAAATATTTAGGCCTCGGCCGCCCTTTGTTCGTACTTCGGCAGTTATTTTATGAAACATGTCTTGTTTGTGTTTTTGCTAAATCGTCCTTTCAACGCGTTGTTCAAAAAACAGGCCTTAAGCTACCCAGGCGCGTTAATCCGCTTTGTGTGCACTCTATAAACCGTGAGAAATATTTTTAATTACGAGGAAACCTGTTCGGTCTGTTTAGCATTACGCTTTTGAATTAGCAAAGGAAACTATTGTTTCCGTTGCTAATTGCTGGCATGAAAAATAAAATAGGTTGCTTGTGTGAGACAGAAAATTTCTGACATTCAAAGCGTTTGTTGTGTTTATTTACTGAGTAACTTAGCCTAATGACAACGATTGTTAAGCCCGTTACGAGCAGCAAAGAGGAATTCACTCGTGATTATGCACTGCAACGTATCCGGAACGCTGCGATTTAAAGCTTAATAAAATAATTTGTATTTGATATTGGACTGAGAGTTGTGCCTTTTCCGAAGCCTCTCAATGTTTGCCAGGCGAGTTGCATAATCACATTTAACGCACAATAAACAACTTCGAAATGCGTTCGAACAATTCCACGTTCGTTCTGGGTAAGTGCAGGTCGATTCGGGATCGATTTGAATATCAAAGAAGTAAACCGTGTGTAGAGTCCCAAAGCCACCAAGTGAGATGAGACGGACCTCGGTCCGGTTGCTCTTCCCTCCTTTGTTCTTCCCTTTTACAGTTGACAAATGCACCCTCGTAGCTTTTATTTCTCGAACTGCGATTCCTTTCGTAGACACGACCGCCACCACACATCTACTCTAGTATCGGAATCCGATACCTCATCGATCTTCGATACCACACGTATAAAGTAGAGGAATCACACCAAATACAATGTGATATGGCGGCGAATGGCATGCTTCTTGACACACTTTTTCAGTTCTCCTTCGCGATTTTTTTCAGGCTGCAAAACTAATTTTTTTTAATAATCAATAACAAGTTTCCTATGGAAAAACGCCACGTTTCGTGGAAATACATGTCGCGGCAAAAGAAGCGCATATTGTTTGGCGATGGGAGGAAATTCCCAACTTTAAAGTCTTCCTTTGTATATCAAATTGTTGACTTATTTGCCTGGAAGGTAACACCGTTGCTCCGACACTTCTTTGGGATTTGCCAAGCTCTTAATGAACTTTTGTTCTTCGACGCGAAACTCTGAAACGAAATTACGTCACGATTTTTTCAAAGTCACCGTTGGGCCTCAACAAATTCCATTGTAATAAACTCTACGAAAATACTCTCAGCTACGGACCGACCTTTGCCGTCGGTTTCGACAAAATGGCCACTTTTTTGTTTGGAATAATTCAAGGACTGATAAAACGAATCCCTCAGGAGAGAATAACCTTAATTTAAAGACAATTACAAATTAAAAGGGGCTGGGACTCGTGCTACCGAAATTAAACAAAGAAAATAATCTCGGGCTCTATGGTTGCTTAATGAAACAAAAACGGCCGAAGGCCCATTTCATTTTTTCCCTTATTCCTGCATTAGGTCTCCTATTGTTGGCAGATTAATGTATAAATCCCCGAAATGGAATTACTTCTCTCGGAGAAGTTGTTTTGCTTGGTGCTGCGTTGCTCAATAAAAAAGCATTATCGGGTTACTTCAGTGAACCAATACGCTCCAAAATGCGGATATCTGAAACAGTTCATGCATTATTTCTCCATCCTCTGTATCTTTCGCATCGCGAGGAGTACGAAAATTCTGGCGATGGCCTTTGATTCGTCACAAAAAACCACCCTCGTGACGTCTTATTTCCAGTTTCGCGTCTTTGAATTATTTAGGAAAATCGAAGTACTCGTTTTCCGATTCTTGCAGCGTAACCAACCCCGTAACGTTCGCCCTTCAATACGAGATAAACAAGAGTAAAAATCATTCGAAAATTTGAGAATTTTCATTTTATTCGAGTGTATTGTCGAGAATGTTGGTTAACGCGCAAAGTTATCGACAACTGTACTCAGCAGCGCGCTCCTCAGCTACGAAGCGGCTACAATTCCATAGGTCGAAGCAGCTGGACGCGAAGTGAAACCGGAACCACCTATGTACGTAGAAAAATTTGGAAAAAATTGAAGTCGTAAGAGTGCGAAATGTGCAATAAATTTAGACATTCCATTTTATTCAAGCTCTTATTCATTTATCATCGGCTTCCTTGTGGAACAATAGAAGGCTTTAAGGGCATGTAAAACCATCAAACAAAATGAAAGGTATGATATATGATAATGACGTGGCCTTAGCAGCTGGTGTGTCGGCAATAAAATGAATTTTTCAGAAAAATTTCCCACTTTTTGCTATTTTAACTTTCTCTGAGAAGTTTAATATTGCTGCATTTAAATCAGCTATAAAGTAACAAAATTCCTCTTAAGCCAATATTGGATTTGAAATTAAGTTCTCCGACAGTTTAAGAATGTTGCTCTGAAAAATAAATTGCATTCTGGGTGGAAGTTTTCTCATAGGTTTAAGGTCAGTGCTTTCGCATACCCCCTAATCTCGGCTTCAACAGAAATCGACCTAAATGTGATTTATTACCTGCTAACCTAACATTACTTGCCATGCATGGAATAATTTGCATGCAATACCAGATCAGTAAAACAATTCCAAATAGAGGGATTGTTACGAAGGTTGGGATCTAATTTTCCGCATGTAGAAGGAAATAATCGTCTCGTCCCGAATACAACAACTTTACCTCATTTTCTTCATGAGAAAACGTTATTTCAAACATCAATCCTGATCTAATTTTGTTCGTTGCTCATTTCCTCCGCAATTTTCCAACTAAATAATTGAGAAGAATTGCCTGATAGCCGTTTCTAAGTTCAAAAATCGAGCAAATTTACTTCGTTCCTTCCTTGGAACTCCATTAAAAGCTAAGTTGCCTGCAGGAAAAATAAATATCCAGACAGCCTGCAGACACGCAAATGTTGCTGTTGAATTTAATGAAGTGCGCAACGAACATAAATACTAATAATAAAGTCTGTTTAGCTTCGTTTCTGTAATTCGGTTAAAAGTTGCAGAGCAGCTGCATTCGAATTTATTCAAAACGGAAAAGTTTTTCCATTCAAAAGTGCAGTTTTTTGGTTTATTGATATACGCTCCACGTAACTCGGTTTACATTATGAGTACTTGAAACAACATTGTTTGAAAAGAATGGGCTCAAAAGGGTCCTTTTAAGAGCCTTCGCTCCAGATAAAACGAATTGATTTTTGATGATTTAGCTAAAAAAGGCCTTAACCAGCACCGTTAAAATCCAAGCCGTTGGGGGTTCTTGCACGGCACGTGGACGATGTTGTCTCTCTTCTCGCACGTATCGGTGCGTCTCGGTGCGACGATGGAGCTGGTTCGCGAGACATGTTACGTTATGAAATAACCATCACCTTGCGAACTTTGAGCGTCATTCGAGACGTCACGACTACTTATTAGGGCTAATACGCCCCCAAGCGAAAATGCTTTCGAACCGTAACATTAACGAACTGCGCTCCACGTAGTTCGGTTAAACTTTCCGCACACGTTGATATTTAATTGAACTTACAGAAAACGGCATAAAATTAACTGTCACACATGTGCTCGTGGGGGAACTTTGTACACAGTACGTGCGAACGTATCTTTACCGCACTCGATTCGCGACTGAGCCTCACTTCGCCTCATTCGATCAGCGCGCAGCAAAGTATTACTTTTCGCAATTGTTAGATAAACGACTAATATAGCCCATCAATCAACGCCGAGGAAATTTGATCGTTGGTATTAGAGGTCCGCACAAAAATTTCAGTGCTCGTTATATTTTCCTCCCGCCGAGGCGCAGTGAAATTGCTGTGCCGCACGCACAGGGGCACCTGCCCTGACGTATACGTGGCGATTTTTTTGTTAAACTTAACTAAGTTAACTGTTGGAACTTGAGGACCCAACCTTGAAATGCCTAGATGTCGAGTTTGGGGGTGCTACGTTCGCTTGTGCTCGTTTTCGAGCTGTTTCTAGCGAACGCTCCTAGAGATTTGGGCCAGCGTGGAAAAAGTTGGCCGTCAATACGTGATTCAACGCTTCTACTCGCAAGATCTTGGACCGTCCGACATCAGAGCTGTCGACAGCTGTAAAATGTTGAGCGGCGGCGCATAAACGTGCCCAGACCAACTCGGCAGTGGTCGGCCCAACGACGCTCCAGACTCGGCCACTCCGGATCAGATCCACAAAACTGCTCTTGGAGACAGGAATTTCGAAAAGTACTGTACGTCGCATTTCGACCGAACAATTGGAAATGAGAGAGCTGTGCGCAAAGTGGGTGCCGCCGTTACTCACAATCGAAGAAAAACGGCGCTGCGATGATCGCTTCAGGGAGTATTCGGCAAAGTTTCGCAGCGATAAAGTCGAGTTTTTTCGTCGATCCATAATCACGGATAAAACACGGGCCCATCGTTTCACACCTGAGACGAAATATCACTCAAAGCAATGGACTCAAAGGGGAGAATGGGCTCCAAAAAGGAGAAAACCGTTCCATCTGGAGGAAACGTGATGGCGTCCGTTTTTTGGGATGCACGTGGGAGAACTTTTATCGAAAATCTCCCTGAAGGAAAAACGATAAATAGAGAATATTATGCAAATTTATTGCAGCGTTTGAGCAGAGATAATTAAGGAGATGCGACCACATTTGGCGAAAAATAAAGTCTTGGTTCATCAAGGCAACGCACCAGTCCAAGCTTTCGTCGTCGCGCGAAGGTCGAAATCGATAAATTTGGTTTCGAATTTTTTCTTCGGCCACTCCATTCGCCAGATTTAGCCCCCTTAGATTGTTGCCTATTTTCAAATTTGAAAGAATTACTCGGTGGATGCATATTTTGAAACATTCGAGGCTTCTTACTATTAACAGCGCATAGAAGCATTAGAACAGCGCCGGGAAAAGTGCGTTAATATCTGTGACATAATGTAATATTGTCCAAGTTTTTTCCGTTAAGTATTACGTTAGGGATTTCTGGAACTCTCCTAGCGTTTGCTAGCTGAGAGTGCTACTTTAAGGCACCGGTAAAAATTACGCATTACAAAATCATGCGGCTAGCGTCCGAAATCTTTGAGGGCAATGTCAAACTGTAGCCCCTGACACGCGGGCGGTAAACGCTTTACCGCACGCGTGCACATTGAATCGAATTCGCAAAAAATGCAAAGTTAGCACACACGTGCTTGGGTGAAGAGTATTGCACCTAATATGGACGACAGTGTACACAGCACTCAGTTGCGAAACCACCGACGCGAAGCGGCGCTGCAATCGGCGCGGGACAGTTTTCGCTTTTCGCACTCGTTAGTTAAAAAACTATTGCCACACGAAAATGATTAATTGAACTTAGATAAGGTAAAATAAACGTCCATTCGTCGTATGGAGATTTATCGTATCTAACACGTGCGGAAGTATCATTGTCGCATTCGATTCGTAACCGAACTCCCGGTCGTTCGATCTACCGCAATCAGTGTGCGGTGAAGTATCCGTTCCGCATTTATTAGCCGAAAAACAATTTTTCTATCCCCGTATTGACTATTTGTTGCCAATTTTGTAGTCCACTTTCCCAAGCCCGGCTTAGTCGCATATCAGGTCTTACGCTGAGCATGTTTAAAATTTTATGAGTAAAACCGAACGTTTGACTGAGATGATCTCTCCAATTTCGAATGGAATCATTTCGTATTCCAATTTACGTCAAAATAATCCCCTTCGAATTTGAAGAATTGAGCTCCAGGGATAGGCATAAACCCTCTTAGAGTAGGGGTTCTAAAGTCAACAGCAGCACAAAATACTAATTTCCACGTCGCTCCCTGGGGCGATCCCAAATTATTAGGACGCCCCCCCAAGTTTGAAACAATTCCTACAGATCGTTGACCATTTGATTTTAATAGAAAAAGTTACAAACAATCCAAGAATAGCGAAATTCGATTAGTCAAACCCGAATACCCCTCTTTCTCTCTTTTAAACTCACACACTTTTATTTCTCCATTAATAAAATTTGAAATTCCTCACCAGTTTTCGACATAAAATCTGAAAGAAGGGATTTCGCAATGAGCTCGAAAAAAAGCTCTTTATGCCGTTAAACCCCGACTGACGTTTTAATTGATCTTTATGCTGCTTAATCTGAAGACGAGCGTCTTCTTTCAATCAATAAATGGTGTCATAAAACCGGAAGCCGAAGAAATAATTGGTTTAATAATAGAAAGAGATAATTTTACGGACGATGCAGGCGATAGGGACGAGTAATCAGACTTGTTATTATTGGAAAAGTTAAAAATACTTTTCTTGTAAGTTTATCAAATAATTCTCTCGGTAATAAAAGCGTTAGGTGAGCGCGCTTTAGTGCGGCTCACACATCTGTCTTATAGGATTTTTAGTCCGGGGCCCTTTGAGCAATAATATTATTCCATTTAAAGTGGGTCTATTTATTTTGCTTCCATTAATCATAAAGTTCTAGCCGTGCCGCATTGCTCTAAATATATCCCGGCAATATTTGTGATATATTGCAAAAGTTGGCAATTTCGTTTCTCCCTCGAAATTTCATGGCAAAGAAACCATTACTAGCATTGAATTTTTTGCCATTATCCGAGTAAACTAGAGTTAAGATCTAGGCCAGTAGGCTAGAGAATGAATTTAACTGCAGGAAGAGAAAAACGCAAGCGGAAGCATGTGGAAGTGACTGTTGTTGCTGCCTGGGGTTGTATTCTATCCAAACGGCAAATAAATCAACGTTAACGGATTAATATGTGAAGCAATACATCATCCAGGATTTGAGATCTCGGTAAATGAGTATATTATTAGCTAACATTTTCAGAATAATCAATCAAAACTGACGGGAGTTTCAAATTTTCTTTCGTCGCCTAGAATGTGCCCCTCGAGGAAAACGAAAGCTAATGATTTGCACTAGATTTCCTGGAAAAGTGGCGAAAGCTGTTTCGATTCGAGTGAAAAAAGCCTCACATTTCACGCCCAGTTTCCTGTTTCATATTTCGGGAAATAAGGAACAATTTGTTACCCGGCTATTGTATTCTGATTGCCATTTTAGAAATTAATTGAAGGAGAGAGAGGAGAGGAGATTTTCATTCAAAATTTCGACTTCAAGCTTCCTCACGCTGCACGGCCAGCTCGCACCTCCGAGCAGAGGAGGTTGGTCCACCGTTCGCCATACAGGGTGTTCCTTAATCGGCGGTAAAAAATTGAATGGGCCGATCGTGAGCTTATTTCAAGGTAAAAACTTCACGTAAAGGCACGTCCTAAATTGCCGCCATTTTAATTTGGTGGGTGTCATTTCTTTTTCGATTTCCATGAACTTCTCTGCTATTTGTAAAGATAATTAAATCGACAGTGTGGTAACAGCAACAATTTCAGCATTGCAAATAAATCAAAATAACGGTCGTTTACGGCACTCCACAGGGCATTGCTTTTTTAATTAAAAACGATAGTTCAAGAGATATTTGCAAAAATTAAAATTACCGTTTTGGATTATGCGCAAAACGATTGCCGAAAATGTCCCCCTGCTTAAGTATAAGACTCTATAAAATCTATATCTATAAGAAATTCCGGGCACACTCTTAAACATCTGGAATTGGTCAACAATTCACCACCTTGCCCCTTCATCGTGTCTTGAGGTCAGTCGGGACGAACGTGGTTAGATATTTTTGCCGATACATCTTAAACTATTGTCCCTAATAAGAAGAAACTGAAGAGGCAAAAGAGCTAATAAAATACAGGAGGAATTAGATGAAGTTAGAGAATGAAATCTAAAAAATTGTGACGTGAAATATTGAGCGCGACTGCGAAAAGGGCAACGCCCTGTAGAGTACTTTAAACATTTACTGCATATTTCAGTGCTGAAATGGTTGCTACTGCCAATTTTGAGTTAATTACATTCACAGAGAACAGAGAAATTGACGAAAATCGAAAAAAAGTCACACCAACACTCTGCAAGTCAAAATGGACGGGATCCAGGACGCGTCTTCACGTGAAGCTTGCGTCTTAGAATAAGCTCATGATTCGCCCGTGTCATTTTTCACCGTCCGCAAAGAAGGACTCCGTAAAATGGGCCGAATCTAAACATTGACGAATTTGAATGTTAAATACGGCTCTGATTTTTTGAAATTACTTTTGCCAGGCTCGGTGCAGATAGAGAGCTCGTTTTAGTTTTAAATCCATAAAGTATTGGTGTCATCAATCAACTATCGATACGTTCGTCGCAGTTTAAAATCCGGGTGATGGATTTCCAATATTTCGTTGAAAGAAAAGAAACCTCCGGTGGTAATTTAGATCTGAGCACAGAGAGAGCAATTTTAAAAATGTAGTTTTCGTTTTAATCTCATTTGGAAATCCGAATTGCCTGAAGATGACGTTTTAAATTCTAGGGAAGTTGGAGAACTCTTAAGGCGCGAAACCCAGCACCAAGTTAATGGTGTGACGCGCCTCAAATCTTGATACCAAGTATTGAGATGTAAAAATTCAACGTTCTCATCCACGCCGCTGCGAGAGCTCGGTCCAAAATTAATATTTTTCGTAAATTTTACATGCTCCATCTCCGAAAATAACCAAATAAAGTATCGCGAGCAACAAATAATCTACAAGCTCGTGCCTCGAACCGCGAATATGGGCGATGCATCTGTATTAAAAACCATTTCATCAATCATCCTATACCTAAAACCTAAAAGGGGTTAAAAGGAGTTCGGTTGATTTTTCACGCTTCCTCAAATCACGTGATATTTTTAAAATTCCAATTTTAGTTTTTCACTTCAACCTCCCGGCTCTTTCGATAAATCAACATTAAAGAAAATGACATAAATATTGATAAATTCATTTTTACACGCAAAGAAAAAAAATCAAAGTTGTCGTTTTCTGTGTCTAGGCACAAATGAAAATTTCAGAAAGCCTAGGAACTGACACGTTACATGATTTCAGTCTTTTTAAAATTCGAGCGCGGCACAGCTCTGATCTTTCAAAAATACTGTGGGCACTTTCAAGGAATTTGAACAGAGACGTGCTTTAATATAGAGTCACGTAAGAAAATGTAATATTAAAAAAAATAAATATATATATATATATATTATTTTTTTAAAGGAAAAAAAATCTGACTTTTTAAATTCTAGTTTTGTTGCCTCCGAGTTTCTAGTTTAAAATGCTTTTCTAGTTCATAAAAAAACCAAAAAAAATTGAAATTTTTTTTTATCGAAATTTACGGAAAAATGGAATCTCGAATTGGCGGCGGCTAGGCAAATGCAATGGAAGTGCAGCAAAGCCGTTGCTTGCTAAATCTCACTGAAAATTGCAATAGTTCCAGCAATGATTTGATTGATATGAATAATTCATGATGTAATTGTAACGAACACGACACGGAAAGAGGTTCGGAGATAGGTAAAGGAGAGTCTGACGATAAGGCGGAACGGTTCGGATGTGTGAACTTGGAATTCCGGGGGAAATGGTCCTTGAGGAAACCGATAGCCGAACGAATAAAATGTCTCAGAAGAGGATTTAATTAAATACAAAACCTTGCAGAACGGGGAATATTAAAGTTCGGAAAACTTGAACGTTTGAACTTGGTAAACTAATCTAGTTTACAATTATTTGATAAAATGGAACTGCTCGCTGGTAGTCGAGAACGCGTTAAACAATATGAATCTTAAACTTGTCAGAATTGAACATTTTTAGCAGCTTCGGTGGTGAGGTTGAAGAGCTTACTTTCAGCGGCTTAAATAGCTGAGAGAGGCACCAAGAAACCTAAATTGGATGCACTTCCCAATTGAAAATTGGAGGAATCTTAAGAATTGTCTGGAGAGTTTGGAAATCTGGCTGTTAAGTTGAGTTCTAAATTGGAATGATCCCGATACCTGAAGTTCTAGATATTCAGAATCCTGAATCTAAACTTTCTGATTGAAAATTTAACCGAGATTTGAAATGGTTCCGAAATTGATTAAGGGAGATTTGAAATTGATTTGAAAAATGTAACTTCTTATTGTGGGGAAAATTCTCGTATCAGCAAAGTTATTTCTTATCAGTTAAGAGATACAACTTGGACAAAAATAGTTTCATAGATTTCAGAGTGAAAACGTTTTCACCAGTGGATTCTGGCTCCATTTCCAAGTAAATGTTATTTTCTAGGCTACATTTTCTCTAGTTTAAAATTATTCGACGGCGGTAGTTCGTAATGGGGATTGCGCCCTTATCCTCCATTGGTCTCTTCATTTTCAATAGTGATTACTCCAACTGGAAAGTGGAAGTGTCGTAAGTACCAAAAAAAGAACTACCATCCCCACTGCTTGATGAATTGAACCTTTAGATTTTGGTCAATGTTCAGTGGTGTAGGCTGAATTAAGAGGTTTGAATCAATTCGGGTAAATTCAAGAAAATTAACATAGATTGGTCCCATTTAGCTCTAAAAAGTCGAAATATTTCCAACGTAAACATCGTTCCCATTTCGCTAGATAACTAATTCGTAAAATAAAGAGCATTATTCAGCTCACATTATTCGCAAGTTTAAAGCTGCCTGGAAAATTATTTAACTCGGTATGGTTAACGTCAGCTGAAAATTATATTTTCCACTGTCTCGAGTGGTGAAAAATCGATGAGGAGTCACGTCTTCCGTTATGTGTGTGCTCTCTGGCATTCGCCATTCTTTACAACCCCAGAAAAGTGTGTAATCGGGTAAAGTTGGGCTATATTGTCAAAAAATAAATTTGCCCCAAAGTAGGCTGGCAAGGCAGGGCACAGGGACTTTTTTGCTTTGCAATTTCCGCCCTCGTTTTGGTGCTTCGCTGTCGCTTTTCATTTAAGCCTCACTCCCTTAAATTCTTTATGAGAACTTCAGTATTTTGCGCTCCACTCGTGTGTGCTGTTGACACAATCATGCTTCAGACTTTCAGGCCGACCACACCGTTCGTGGGCGTTTGAAACATCGTTTTGTTACCTTTTTTTATAAGCACTCATTTATCATTATAATTTCAACGTGAATAAAATGAAACATTTTGAGGACGCCATTAAGACACTTTCAAAAGCTTTTAAATTTAAAGACAAACAATCGGTCTTCCTATTCAAAACCCCGCATATTAAGCAGGTGCCTTAATGATTTAAATTTCAATAGAGCAAGCTCAGTATTTAAAAAATAGAGCAGCGTCTCTCGTATAATTTACCATTATTTATGTATTTTTGATGTCGAATCTGAGGATATTAAAGTCACTTTGAAAGAAATTTATTTGAAAGGATGCTGAAATGAGAACTGAATTTCAAATGATAATATTAAACATTAAATTCTAAAAAGCTACATAAAAATACAGCTTCTTCAAAATTTACTATAAGCCACTCATTGAAGAGGAAACTGCTACCGTAAGTAACTGAATTCATTACTTACAAGTGGAATGTGCCCAAGTTAAAATCTAATTTAATACCAAATTTTCTAACTATTATTTACTGCAACAAGCGAAAAGCGAAAAAAGATTGTTGCAAGTCATTCTTGCCCAGGAAATTTTCGACGCACCCGGTATTATAGCGCCTACGAAAACTGTAAGGTGGAACTTCCTAACGCTCCTTGTACGGGAGCAACACTACCAACTCTGCATATATATCTTTTATTTTACGAGGATTTTTCCAACTGCTACGCCTCTGATATGATAATATATTTCACTTGGGCGTTTCCAGAGTTCAAAGAATCCAGGAATTTTTCACTGTCAAGCGGAAAAAATATATACGACAGTTGATATAATTTAGAAGACGAACCTTGTGAAAAGTTTAATTTTCTTGCTTCAAATAATGGGAGATATGCTTCGAATTTGCAGCCCTGGGGTAAACTACTGATAGGTCTGGGGAAATATTGAAACATCGACGTTGCCGTTTGTAACAGGAACAGGACAGAGACGGATTAAGACGTTTCGTCTCAACCGAAGAGGTGCGAAAGGCAGATTCTTAGCGATGCAAATTACTCGCTTAGAAATTTAATAAACACGCCACATTAGGTTTAATTTCTGGAAGAATATTCTAACATCACCGAAACTCACTTATAGCATTGCTAAAATGCTTAAGCCTTTTTGTCTTTTACGAGCCCCATATAATAAAAGCAGGGTTAAAGGAGGGTATAGTTGGTGTAGTGTTTCAGTCACATAATTTTCTGAAATTCAAGAATTCATATTTCCTAACAAGGCAAAGTCGAACTTTCATTTGCAGAAGCTCACATTTCTTGAGTGCGGAAAGTGCTGTTTTTGACACATACAAAAACAAATGATAAGGTGTTCCTTCGCGTGCTCACTAATCACTTGTTGTGCTTTTTTACTTCAAATTTCCTACTTGCTAAATTTAATGTTTGTTGGCACATTTCACGCGACCTTTCAAATCACGATCATTTCAAGTGGATCATCGATACAGAATCCTCATTATAATGATATGCATAGAGGCCCGAAAGTTCCGGCGTAAATGCGTTAAACATTTATTATTTATCGTGTACGTTTATTATATTATTATTATGTTGAATGGAAGGAAATATTTTTCACGAAAACGCTCGAACACGTTCCGCATTGTTTTTCATTGCGCATTTTTTGACATAACACACATGTATGTTATGACGTTTTTGAGTACTTCGAAAAATTCAGAATACATTTGATGTGACATACCCATGTCTAGGTGGAGCACTTTTCGAAAAAAAATACTAAAAAATGAAATGACGATGCACTTATTAATATTTAAAAAACAACAATAGAAACTACTATGAACTGAAGTGTTAAACGTTCGAACTGTGCCCGTTGATTTTCTGACAGTAGGCAAGTTTCGATTCAAATTTCTCAGGAACGTTTCTTATCATTTGCGGAAGCATTTGTGGTGCTTTTTGGGTATACTTTATTTTTTAGCTCTTCCGTATTGTTGCGTTTATTGAAATATACCTTTTGTTTCAGATAAGCCGGCAAGAGAGTCCACGGGGGTGGGGCCAGGCGATCTGACAGGCCACTTTAACTGCCACACCGCGCAAATATTTCAATAATTGCCGCATTTTGACAGTACGTATGTAAAAGAGTGTGTTACATAAAATATCTTTCGAATTTTTCGCACAACTCAAGAACGTCATAATATACATGACGTTCCATAAGAAAAAATGGAAACGAACATTTACCTATTACACGGGTAACCCCGCAGTTACGCGTGTCATGCCAAAAAATACACAACTAAAAACAACATTTTACTTGTTCCGGAATTTTCATGAAAAATATTTCCTTTCGTTTTTAACGAATTTATGCGGGGTTTTTGGACCTGTATGTATAAACCAAACCACATCCAAGTTTGCGTTAGACAATCAAGTGAATTTGTTTTTGACAGGCGAACAACGTTGCCAGACGGCAACAAGTGCGGAACCTAACGTGTCATTGTTGCCTGGCTATAATTATTGATTTCACTCTATTGAAAAAAAAACCTGCAGTGTCGTACGAACTAAAACCAAGTCCGGCAAATCAAATAACGTAGAATTAGGAAACACGTGTGATCATGTCAAAGGAGTGGCAACGCTGTGTGCTGTGCGCTTGTTTTTAAGATGTCAGTATTTGACGAGAATGAACAGCCATTACCAGTTGTAAGCAGCGATGCCAAATGGCAGTAAATGAGCGATTTTCTGATCTGGTCGTAAAACGTGTACTACGTGGCATAGAAAAGAGAACACTCCGTAAAAATGGCTTTATTTAAATCATTTTTGGCACGCGTGTTGGTATATGGGAGTACAAAAAACGATTAAATTTTCGGCCATATTTATCAACGTGTATTTATGAGTTGTCAGGAATTTTAGTTTTTTTACTATAAAAATTTCAATAAAATATCATCAATATGGCTGCAAAATACCATTTACTGGCGTATAGTGTGCTTAAAAAGCGCTTTTAGATTAATAAAAAGGCCTAGACGCGGAATGCAGCGGAACTTTTCATCAATTAAGTTAGTTTGAGAGAGGTCGAATGGTGGGTCTACGAGAGGTGCTCGGCCATTTAGGGAAATCACCACTAGATTGAACCGTAGTGTAAAAACTATAGTGAGATGTTGTCGGGCGTGGTGCCAAGAAGAGCAAACAGGCTCAGGGAGGGGTACCGGATGACCCCTGAATAGTACATAACGCCAAGAGTGCCGCCTTTGAATTGTGGCCCTAAGTGATAGGTTCATCTCGTCGGAGACGCTGGCGGATCGGTGATTTACTGAGTATGGAAGACCCATTGGGATTCGAACCATTTATCGCCGGATAAGGAGTTTTGGACTGATTTTCTACCGTCTCCATCTTGTGTTACCCCTCGCCTTGAATCATCGTCAAAATCGACTTCAGTTGGCGTAGAGCGCGGATATATCGGAATCTGGAATGGGATGATATCGCGTTAAGTGACGAATCCAGATTCTATTCGGGTATGCATGATAGTCGGGCAAGAGTATGAAGAAGATGGTGTGAAAGACGAATGCCATCGCATATGGTAGCAGGTCACCTTTACTTTTCGTTAGAGGCAATATGACATCACAACGACACATCCATGAACTCCTGGAACCTCATATCGTGCCTTATCTGGAAACTGTTGTTTGTGCATTTTTCCAGCAAGACCACATGTGGCTAGAGCGACTCTAGACTTCTTTCAACAATTCAATCAATCAATTTGCACCCTTGGCCACCTCGCGCTCCGAGACCACTCACCGATCGAATATGTATGAAATATTTTAGATAGAAGGTTGCACAATTTACCCCATCCCTCCAAACCCTAGCGATGCTAGATCGTGCTGTTGAGTTAGCCGGGGATAAGATCCTCCAAGAGGACATGAATTACCTCATTAGATCCGTGCGTAGACGTGTACGGGACTACACAAGACACCGCAGAGGACAGGCAAACTATTATTATTACTTTTCGGTATTTAACAATTAAATTTGTTGAATTTTTTAATGAAGTGGTTGTTTTAGCGTAGTAAATGTGCATACCAAAAACGATTTAAATAAAACCATTTTTACAGGGTGTTCTCTTTTCTATGTCGCGCAGTATATTTCTCAGTTAAACATGCATTGAGCGTAGACTCCATTGGGACTATTGTATATTGACACTGTGACAAGGATGAATTTGCCTGTTAAGCAGACAAGCACCGTTACCAGACGCTTTTCGATCTGTGAGGCGTAGTGGGATAAATGTCATTTCCTATGAAATACGATTAGACGAGAAGAAAGTTTTACACCACAAAGCAGGGTTTAAGCATGCATGAATCATTGACGCCAGTTGATTCATGTTAGTGCTGCACGTTTGATAGATGCGTGAACATTGAAGCGCCAGTGCGTTGGCGCCAATCACTCGTACCGATAAAGCGTTAGGACCAGTTGAGCTTTTTGCTATCAATAATCGTTCTGGCACTGGCGCTAGTAAATTATGCGTGTGCAAACCCCGTACGAACCTCGGAAAAATGTTTATACTTTGAATGGGGCAATTTGGGTTTCTTTCGTTTATGTTTCAGTCCTCATCGCGTTTAGGACTCCTTGGGGACATCGATAATTACGGAGAGTTCCTGTTCAGGGCCATCGTGGTGTTTTCGCAATTTCTCTTTCCAATCTGTTATCAGTCGAATAACATCTCCCGTGTAGTTCCACATTTCCCAGTTTTATCCATTGTCGTTAGGTTTAGGTCTTTCCATTCACATTAAAAAATATATATTTTCGACGAACGAAAGTTCCGACAACGGACGTACGACATCAATTCTGGAGTTCAACTACTATGGCACATAACAATTTCCAGTTCCATGTGTAGCTACATGAAATACACTCTTTCGAATAAAATAGATTATTTACTGTCCAAATACTTTTGCGAAACTTCCGCGTTACGTGGGAATTTCTTCAGTTATCAGCCTAACCGACAAATTCCCAAATAACCCCCTTTTGTATGATCTTAAACGGGATTCTTAAGGAAGAGAGCAAGAATTCACTCACCAAATAGACGTTAGTTGCCAATTTCAGCAACACTAAACTCAAACCTCCACTTTGAACTTTTCCTCTTGCATCCAAACTTTCGACTTCCCCTTGGCCTTTCCTTGATCTTCTCAAATTGTCCAATCAGAGCATGTTGACTATCAAACTTCAGTTTTATAACATATTGAAGGCAAAGTTGATAAACTGCTAGCAAACAGGAATTTACTGAGATGTAATCGCTCCTTAACGAGATGAAATTCTTTCGGGGATGATGAATAGGCAAACTTCGGGCCGAAGTATTAAAAATGACTTTTTCATGAACACAGACGAACTTGGCCCTCGATTTTGAGATGCTAAAGGCGTCCGACTTCGGGAGTTTTGGGAAATCGTAATAAGAAAAGATTTGATGCCGGCTTAGGACTTATGTGCTGACCTTCGACCTTTATACACCACTCTGAATGCTTTATTGCTTTTTAAAATTCCGGGTCCTTTCATTTTTTTTTTAAAAGCAGGAGTGCAACTTTTAAGCTTTATATGATTTAACATTCACGAAAATCTTCCAGAATGGAAATTATACGTCTAGCTTGGCATGCTTTATGAATCTCTTCGCATTATACGAATGAATCCTCATAAGGGAACTGTAAAAGAATATCGGGAAAGTAGGAAAGCTCCTTGCAGATTGACGGGGTCGGATTTTTTTGCCCATTTATACGTATATTTTCCGGGTTTATATCTAAAGTTCATGCTACGTAAAGCTCTGAAGGTTTTGAAAATCTCAACGCGGTCCTTTAACGATGAATACGATGAAAGTACTCGGTAAATAAGTTCAGTGCATTACGTTGGACCATTGTTGGATGTTACTCGGCATTAACAAAGGACCAGATAAGAATAATTCTTCGTTCTCGACGGACTGCCGAAAAATACTTACAGCTCCTTAATCGAAGGGCACTCCAAACGAGAGGAGGAGAAATTAAGCAATCGCGAAAAATAAACAGAGAGAGATGAGGCAATTTTGGAGGAGCCTAAATTGACAGTGAAAAATTCACTGATTTTAAAGTAATTCGGTCAAAGTTTCAAAAAATTCTCTATGCGGCCCCGATTCGGTCAAATCCAAAATCTATTAATTTTGAACTGGCCCAAACTCGGAACTCGGCCGGGAAATTTGAGCGATTTTGAAGTGGCCCGCGGCGACGTCCCGTGCAACACGTGAGCAATCCGGGTCGAGACGTCCGTAGAAATTTTGAAACAAACCCGATTTGGCCCGATCAAGAACCGCTGAGGCGAAATTAGGAAGTGACCCGCGTCCGAGCCGGCCCGGGGAGAGACATCTGCGGATTTTGAAGTAATCGAGCTATAATTCGAACGAAAAATTCGAGCAGGAAATTTTAGAGTAACCCGCGCGGGAAATTATTTAATTAACTCGCCGAAACCCGAACGGACCCGGTGAAAAGAAATAATTTAAAAGTGAATACAAATTTTCATTTCGTTCATCTTTAAGTAGATAGAGTTTTCATTGTTAAAAGGGCTCCATCGATGCAACGCGCAATTGATTGAACTCTTTTAGAAAAAAAATAAAAGAAAAAAAGGCATTTCCCAATGTTGTTGCACTTTTCTTAAAGGATTCAGCTTAACTTGGATCTTTTTCTATCCACAATTTCACCCTCTAAATATTTATTCTATTGCCACTTCCAATGTCGTGGAGCTCTGATACACTGCAAATTTGTATCCCTTGTTTTGTAAATAATTCACGTCCTCTATCCATTTTAGTGTCGGCTACGAAAATATCGCCTGTTTGTCCATATTTTTCTCTTCTCGTCTGTTATGTCACTTACGAGTTAAAACAACAAAAATGTAAGGAAAATCAGCATAATGTAAAGCAGCACGCCAGATGGTGCTATCGAAATTAATTTGCATATTTTGCCAGGGCCTTGCTAACGCTTTTTTATTTGCCCAGCAAGGGCTTTCGATATTATTCATTTATGTTGATAAAGGGTCGAAAACGGAACTAATTTTTGTTTTATGGAAATAAATCGTGTTGTTGCTTATTTATTCGCAACAGGATTAAGTCTGGAGAGCTGAATTGTAAGATTAGTATTTTTAGTAGCTATAACAACGATATTTAGCATCATTTGTGCCTTGGGGCACTAAAATAACTTGGAAAATTGCTCCCAGAGTTGCACTGCAATTTCAAATAGGACCAGAGTTAACTAAACACCATAGAACGCAATTTAGCGGTTGGCAGGAGCTTTATATCACATATTTAGGTCACCAAACGTCCTATAGATAAAGCGGAGAGTTCGTAAAAGTCAAACTTTCACGCCTATCTAAACGAGGTAATGTTCTTGCAATTTTCAGCTATCTTTATCCATTTTCACTGAAATCGACAATATGTGCGTTGCACCACTGCGATAAATTTGCACTCTCGGTCCGCAGTTCTCATACAGGGCGATTCAAAACTGGGTGCAAATGTTTTGAGAGAGCATTTCTGAGGTGAAAATGGGACTCCCGTAAACCTGCGTCCGAAACGTGGCCCCCTTCGGTGCTGGAGTCGTCGAAACGCGGGGGGAAAAAGACGTCGATTCTGTCAAACTGTGGCGGCAGTTGCCGATCGAATTTCACGAAAATTTGCAAGCCCTTCTTCTCTTAGGTGGTCTTTTCGCTTTTTTGCCTCAAAAATTAGGTTAGCCAAATTTCAGGCAGGTCGAGAGGGGATCTACACCGTTAGGTACTTTGGGTTATCGGTTTTTTATGTAGTTTATTTTGTGAACTCTCCATCCCTTAAGTTACGCCCGTGCACCTCGACGCCAATTCTAAGAACACCATCTGGGTGCCAGACCGCGGTGTCCATCGGGCCACGTCCAAGGGTCCTTTATGGCTGGGAAATACGTTACTAGTTCTCAGCGGGAGCATTGCCGCGATCTGCGGTTCGGTGGATCTGCAATATTCCCAGAAAAGCGACTCGCATAGGTATTCGCGAGATGGCCGCGATTTAGGGCACCTCGCGCGGCCATAGCGCAAGGGCTCCTGGCGGTGGTACGCCCCTGGTCGGAGCTCCTCGGTTTTAGTACTTAAGGGATGAGTTCGCTTCTCTCTTTTCCCTTCGTCTCGGAGCGGTGTCGGTGTCGGATATGTGATCCAAATCGTAGTTCGTAACACGCCCAAGTAAGCAATCTCCCTCTTCATACTTAGACCAACCCATTTTCATAAACCAAATTGCCGTCTTCGTGGTTCCGTTTGTCGAAGGAACCCCTCAACGTGCACTTTGTGCGGCCCACATTTTATGCTTCCACCGAGAAACTCTAAATTTAACTGTCATCATCTAGTAAGCTGTAGAAAAATCTAAAAGTTTGATTTTTTGAGTTTTTTTTTTTTTTGATTCAACTAACCGTTTGCAAGGAAATCGTTATTAGACGAAGAGGAAGTGTTGGTAGATTGTGAAAGCTGGGACTCATGACGGTTTTGCCTATTTTCTTCTGAAACTAAGTTCACGTAGCTGTTGAAGTGAAAAATAAATAGAGACCCTAAAGAAACAAGAGCTTGCAAATTTTCATGGTATTTGATCGATAACTGGTCATAACTTGACATAATCGATTTCTTTCGCTCAACTTTCGACAAGTCCAGCTTCAAATGAGTGCATTTTGGAATACTGATTTATAGGAAGGAACAGTCTTATTTTGACCTCGAAAATACTTTCTTATAGCATTTGCACTCAATTTCGAATCACCCTGTATGTTATGAGATCTTACGGGATTGCGTGGGTCACTTTGTTTCCAGTTCGCCCTTCCTATCCCCATTCCATCCCCCGTTTACAGAAAAATATTTAAAAATTGGACTGCTTACACCCACAAAGTCTGACGTTCATCCTTTAAGCGTGAACACGTGCTCGTGTAAGCTCACTCAAAAGTACAAATTTCGAGGCCAATGTCCAGCAAGCGCGCCGACATTTTGGGGCTTAACTTTTTTTCGAAAATTGCAAAACTTAAATGCGATTTTGTTTTAGCACATTGTATGTCTCCCAGATTCCACGCCCCCTCAAATCGTCGGTACGTTACAAAGTCTAATTACCATGTTAGGTACAGTCAAAAATCCAATTAAAAAAATTCGATCGCGGAGTAAAAAAATATATACAGGGTGTTGCGAACGCCACGTGCTATGATTGCTATTTTTCAACGGTAAGAGTTACGGGGTCGGTTAAATTAGAAGAAATGTACCAAATTTCATACTCTTCTAAGAACTGGAAACAATGTTGCCCAACGGTTTTCAGTTTGTGAGTTACTACGGAAAAACTAAAATTCGGTCAAATTTTATTTTCTGAATAAATGGAAAACTAAAGGAGGTTTTTCGTCAAAACGTTTGATACAAAAACTTCATAGTTCTCTTGTGTGTGCAAACCGGTAAATTTAAAAATTTTAAACGTTGCATATAGACATGCATTCGTTTCAGAATTCTTTCTGGTCCAGATTATTTATGAAATTTCAGTTCGGCGGGAGGCGTAAAAAAATGCAAAATAGCCATCGTTAGCGGCACTATCCGACCTGAAAGCTTCCCCAGGAAGGGCAATTTGGATGCATTCTGGAGTCGGTATTCTTCAAATCGCCCATGTCTCGAAAATAACAGAATTTACCTGGTCCGCTCCTGCACCGGTTCAGAGACGGGAACCTGCGAATATTTCGGTCCATACTACGAAACGCACCAATTTCCCTGCAATCTCGAGATACCGTATGTATTGCCAAATGCCGAAATTTATCGTTATTTCGGTAGTACGGTTTCTAAACACACATGATGAGGCAGTTTAACGTGAAAGAAACGAGGCTCCCTTTTGATCTCACGTCGAATTTTTTTCTTCGACTATTAATCAAACCCCCAAAAATAAGAAAAGCACCGCGTGTTGATCAGCAAAATCAACGATGATGTTTCATTTAGGACCGATTTCCATGGCAACCATCAGTAAAATAGCAATGGGGACGGTGGCGACATTGCGGCAAACTTCTTTATTAGCTCGTTAGGTAAATAACGAGCCATACACGTGACGTTACCAACTTGTTATTTAACTGTTTGAGAAACAAGGCGAGGAAACGTACTTCGCGGCCATTTAACACGCGCAATAATGGCGCCTTTTAGGGCTAAGGGTAAAAAAATAATTGAAAACGGAAGAATGGGGCTGATTTACGACGCCCCGTTGAAGTTTCTGTCACGGACACCAACGAACAAGTTACAGCCGCTCAAACGTAACACCGCAGAATCTTCGCCGATTTCTTCACTCTAACAAATCAATCATGAAATAATTATCGAACTGCCGCGTATAAGAACGATCCTTTCGCGAGCCTATAGATGTTTCGTGGCATTTCAGTGCAATCTTCAAGTGCAATTGGGCGCTGAGTCAGAATTTATTTTTTTTTTTTATAATATTTCCGGAGGCGTGCGGTTTCCCAAATGTAAAAAAAAAAATAACAATGAGCAACTTCAGACAAAACTTTATTCACAGGGGTTCATTTCGTTTAAAGAAGGTCGGGTGCCAACCCTGGAAGAAAGTTTGAAATTAGTTAAAATGCTTATTTATGGTAATATTTCGTAAGAACCAGTTGAAACATCTTAAGATTCTCAAGAATTTTAATGGAAACTATTTACAGCTTGAGACCTAAAACTACCCACTGATGGCATCCTGAAAAGTTACAAGACAGTCTTCTTAATGTTGCAACATCTCCGGGCCAGTGGAAATTTAAATCCGTAACTTCGAGAAAGTTCCATTGTATCTGTGCGAAGTTTTTTCTCGTCTGTTGTGGCTTCCCGTGAAAATAGGAATATCTAAAAACTAACAAACCAGAAATGGATATTATTGGATAAAAACCCGCCGAAGATTTACGATTTCGAGATTGCATCGGGCCCCCGAAGTCCGGTTACCGTGAGCACTTATCACGAATCCGGAAAAACCCAGAAATAAATTCCGGACCGGCCGATAAATAATTTAATCTCAGCTCCGCAAACTAGTCTCCTTTCGCTGCTCAAATATGAAATAAATTCCGAGTATAGAGCAAGGTCATATTGCCAATAGAGACGTGGTTCGATCAACTTAGAGCCGCCGAAAAATAAAGTAATTGCCAGACATAAATCAGTCTTAGGTCCATGGGATCGGATTTAGTTTGTCTCGTGTTCAACTTTAAAAGCCCTATTGATTACAGACTTAAGAAGAGTCATTGATAACTTCTTGTAAATCGGATAGGGATAGGTCTTCGATTCGCATTCCTGCGATGTCCTGTATTTCCGATGGAAATACAGGACAGGAAATGGCTAGCTTGTGCCAGAACGTCCGCGGACATACTTTTAGCTCTGCGTAATCCACGTGAAAGACTTATGTGAAGTTGAAATTTTGCCTATGGGGATCAAAGACACATGGAAGTCGGTCATTCTGGTGGGAGCGAGATGATTCCACCGTTTCTTTTTTTTTTAAACGAATGTGGCGAATGGAGCATTTAACACGGAATAATCCCCGGTTTCAAGAATATGGCCTGTTCTGCATCATGGAAATATACGAGCACAGTCCCAAAAGTACCCGACTTAACTCTTGAGGGAAAAAAAAGTGGAAAATATTACATTAGTTCTCAATCTATTTTCCTTTGACATTGACACAGTTTTCCCAGCAATGTTTTATGGCTCCTGCATCCAGTTTATACGAGGGTGTATAAAATATAAACGGGATTCGTTTAGAAACAAATTCCGACTTTATTTAATTAAAGTGAGAAACATATATTGCTTTGCTACATAGTCTCCCACCCTGGAAATGCATTTTTCCCATCGGATTGGGAGCTTCTTTATGCCGTTGTCATGGAAACTCTTCGGACGTTCCTGTAGCCATCGGAGCACAAACGCTTCCACCACGCCGTTGTCGTCGAAACGTTGGCCCCCTCAAGCGCCACTTTGAGAGGTCCGAAAAAGATGGAAGTCACAAGGAGACAAATCGGGACTGTACGGCGGATGTTCCAGCGCTCCCAAGCCTAATGCATTCGATCCCCCAATAACAGACGAGAAACGCATCCAGCGGTCACTTTGCGCATTTTCAAGTCATCTGTCACGACTCGGTGAACGCTTCCACAACTAATGCTCGTTTCCTCAACGGTTTTCCAAAGAATTATGAACCGATTTCCCGGTATGACATTTCTGACCGCCTCGATATTGGCTTCGGTCACACTTGTCCTTGGGCAGCGAAGGTGGCTGTCGTTCTCTACTTTTTCACACACTCCAGAAACTACTTTGAGCCGTGCAAACGCATGGGTTCTTGACGGGGCCGTTGTCCCCGAACTGTACCCGCAATCGTCGCAAAATTTCGGTTGGATTCACACCCTCCTTGGCCAAATATTGAATTATACTCGGTGGCTCTACGGAGACTTACTGAAAGCAAACGAGCGAATCGCGGTCGGTTATCCCCTCTGCCGAACAGTACTGGCCATCTGCGCATCAACTGCTTTAAGGTTACGGATCACTCGGTGATTAAAGAAAATATCAGTCTCGTTTTTATTTGATACACCCTCACAGTAAGAAGGTTTGAATGTTTGAAAATAGGCATAAACCTCGACTTCACTTCAACATTATTTACAAATATCTTTCCACCGACCAATTTTTTCAAGTTTAGAAATAGAATATAATCCGAGGGGGATAAGTCTGGGGAATAGGGCGGATGAAGAGAAAGTGCGAAACGAAGTTGATTTATTTTGGTTGTGGACTGGTGCGTTGTCTTGATGGAACAAGAGTTTCTTTTTCGCCAAACGCGGTCGCTTTTTCCTAATTTTTTCGCTCAAACGCTGCAATGTATTTGAATGATATCCTCCGTTTGTTCTTTTTTCCTTTAGGGATATAGTCAATAAAAATTCTCTCACGTGCATCCCAAAAACTGGCGCCACCGCCTTTCTTGGAGATGGACCGATTTTCGCCTGCTTCGGACCGATTCTCCCCTTTGAGTGTGAAAGCGAGTGAGAGCTATGATTTTGGACGAACTGAGACGTTTCATATGAAAATACGGAATCACGCATCGACGACTAATTTTTTTCCGTGTCCGCATGATCCCTAAAAACTGCTCCAAAACCAAGACAAGTCAACGTAGCTCCCTCGAACTATGGACAAAAGCTTTTCGAGCTTAAGTCTTGGTAACGCAGCGAAATTTTTAACAAAAAATCGCCAGCTACTTGTCACATCGGCTACTTCTGGAACCGTCCTCGTAAGAAAGCGATTATACCTGTTATAGGCGAAATCTTCGGAAGTCCTAAAAGACTTTCAGAGAGATGAGTGATTTCAATATCCACTGGAGATTCGAATGAAATATTGTCTGAGAATTTTAAAAAGCGTCAGAATTGAACTCAATTTAGTTAGGTGCATTCATTAGGTCGCAACGACAGTTACATGATTTGAATTTTAGTTATGTGTTTTTCGACAAGTTGTGAATGGCTTAGTGATTTTCAGTTTTCAGGCGATAAAGCAAGTTTATGGAAGACGTAAAATTAAATATTCCCGTGTGGCTGACAGGGTCTACAAAGTTATTCGTAAGTTGAAAGGCGTCGGGAAATGATGGAAACTGTGGTTTTCCTATAATTTTTTTTTGCAAAATGCCGTTCAGCAATCTAAGTAAATTTCATTCAATTTCATCGGGAAGTATTGACTGGCAACAAAAAAAAGTATTTAATGTACGCTAAAAAATTAAAAGCTTGAAAGCAGGTACTCTGGCTTGGTAAAGCACAGAAATCTCTCTTTACTTTTCATTAACTTCACGTATTATACTAAGTTAACTCCCCAATAAATTAATGGATGTTTTAAGTTGAGAAACGTAAACTTCGCAACTAACTGATACCCCTGATAAAAACCACATGAAGGCATGGACATTAATGAATCTCCGGAGTTTGTTTCTTGAATACACTTAAGTTACGGGTTAGGTATTAATTACTCAGCTTGGGGCCAAAAAAGCTCATAAAACGATCTGCCCGAAGGCATGCGATTTAGTTATGACTTAACCACCTCACAACGCATTGCCGAGAGTCTTAATAGTGAGGTTATTTTTTCGGCGTCCCGAAACAAAAGTGTCCAATTCCCGATTCCCCAAGAAGGGTGAAAATAACAAATTACCGTCAATTATATCCCATTGGATAAGTAACGAAGAAACGGACGTGAGCTATATTTCGGTAATTGAAGTTAATAGCTCCACAAATGTGCTGCTGGGTTTACGGAACGATAATCGAACTTCGACGAAAACGTAAGTCAAAAAAGATAGCGATAAGGCAAAGGCGAATTTACGACACAGTACATTTAACATAAACGGAGATTTTCGCCTTAGAATGTTGTTAATTTTGTTTTCGTAGCAAATGCTTAATAACTGCCATTCGTTACACTGACGGTAAACATCCATTTTCCAGCTCCCAAAAGAACAATTCCGGCGCCTCCCGGAACGTTCAAGAAAAAAATGCGGCATCAAGCGAGCAAGGCAGCTCGGGCACGAGTCATCTCATTATTTACAAAAATAACTCTAAGTTTAACATTTCGGTTACGTTTAACTCTAACTATCAAAGAGAATGTGCGAACCGTAATATTTCGCAGGACACCGAAGGTCGGGTTCCACCTAACCCTTTCACGGGAAGTGGATAAGGAGGAGCTGCAAAAGGAGAGGAAGTAATGACGTCACATTTGTTATCCAAATAAAGCTTATTTTTCCAGCAGGGGGTGAAAGCATATTCGGAGATGCTTTTCAACTTGTTAAATTTTTCCACACAAAATATGGCTTTCGGACCAAAATGCTATGAAAATTTGCGTGTTTACGGATACTTGGCATTTTTATATTGTTGGTTTAGACAGTTGTTTTTCAGGACATTGTTGCGAGAGCAGAGGATTCTCTGTGTTTGGGAAAGACCGAATTTTGTGAGCGTTTGAAAGTTGTTACTCAGTAAAATGCACAATGGCCGTTGATAATTTACGGAACGGTGTGGACTGAGGTGAACCGAACCGTAATGGTAATTATCCCGTCAAAATAACTATCCTTCAACAGAACGTCCCATCAATAATATCTCGAAACACCTTCACATACCTCGAGGCCTAATAATCCCTAGACCGGCAAATTATTGAAGATATCAGGTGTGTATTACTAACTTGTGTTGCGTGCAGGTCCTCTGTTACAGTTTGTGAAAGATTTTAGTTTGAACCTTCTTTTTTCTAAAAATCATCGAGAGTGTTAATATTACCATCTCTCCGTGAATCCCCCACTCTCGGATCGTGTAGAGAGCTAGAAACGGAGAAGTTAAATTCATCTAAAAATGTTATACAAAACCGCACCTCTTTTTCCGAGTTCCTTAAAGTATACAAGGTGGCTCAAAACTAAGTTACGTAGATCAAGGTCCTTTTACGAATGAATTGGTGCACCCTTTACTAATTCAGTTTCGCATTCTGCGTTGAATTTCAAATAATTTTTAGGCAACTAATATTCAATATGAACAAATTCAATTGTTTGGGACGTAACGACATTTGAACATCCGAACGCAACAAAAGTAATGTTAAATAATTGCGTGTGTAATTTACATTTTGTGTGTAATACGTTTATGCACATTATTTGTAATGAAACCTAATTGGTCCGAATAATTTCATTGTACTTGTCCAGTACTTCCAATAATGCATGTGTCCATTTTTATTCGAATTACGAAGTGAAACCTCAGTGAAAATCTGAAACTTTGATACGTCACAGTTCGGCAGGGAAGCTTTCGGAACGCACTTTTTATAGCGAAATCGTATCATTTTTCGATGCCGAGCAAGGGATCAACGTGTATAACGATAGTCTCTGGAGAACCTCTGGTACCTAATAGTAGTTAATTTCCCGAAATATTATGGATGCGTTCCAACTTTTCAGGAAACCAACCTAGACCAGCCCGAGAACACTTTCATGCAAACCGCCTTGCAGATTTAAACTCGAAACGTTGTGTGATCCTGACCAAAAGGGCTTTTGAACCGCTTCGAAATGGTTTTTTAACGGTGTAACAAGCCTCAGGTATTTATAAATACATTTACGCGCAGTTAAAAAATTAACATTCTACCTTCCAAAGGAAGGTAATACCTCTTTTACCATCGGTATATCAATAACGTACACTTAAATACCTTATTAACCATAACACGTAGATGATACCCGATCTACAAGGTATTGTTTTGAGCACGTGACTAAACTTCGAGCAGTGATTCTTTCAGCGATTTTAAAACGAAAATTTTACACCAACACAGGTCCGGTTATGTTGGGTTTTCACGATACAGGGTGTTCAACTTTTTCTCTAATTCTTACATATTAAAAAAAAACTCTTGAATAACAAGAAGATGTAATCTTTGAAACTTGGTGACGTTGTTCAAAGGAATCATTTAAGCTGCAAATTGTTTGTTTGCATTTGTCAGTGGTGTGCACAGCAGTAACGTCGGAAATTCAAGAAAAATCAAACAAGAAAAGCGCTTTATGAAAACCACATTTAAACAAATCGTCCGCAATTTGTTTTAGGTGAAAAGAAAATTAACAATAAGTAACACGAAATTTACAAAAGTTGCCGAAAATGTCCTTGGATTTCAGTGCAAAGCCTTAGCTCGTCTCAATATCGATTGCCGAAGACATGCAAGTGTTCTTGGTGTATATCTTATCTGATTACATGGGATCTCTACCCGTTTGATCAATTTCCCTTCAATTTTAATTAAAGTTCCGTAAACGAAGGACTTCGCATGCTCCCAAAGAAAAAATCTAACGGATTTATATCGGGCAACCTGGGAGGCCGTACCTGTGCTTGATGCGAAAAAACTGTAAAAGTTTTTAATAAGTCAGTGGCGCGTAAACAACAATAATAACCATAAATAACCTGCGGAAGCTCGACAAAGTCGGCTAAAGGACTATTGAGATTTTTACGAAAAGACGATTTTTTCAAAAAAGTTTGACACCCTGCATCTTGAAAACGAAGCGTCGCCCGACCTACATTTACATGAACTTTTCCTCTTAGAATCACCAAAAAAAAAACCAACCCTCCAAGTTCGGCCACCTACTTAAACAACGCCCCGTATACGGCCAAGTGGAAAAAAGTTTCAGGGTCAACAGTCCTGATGCAGTTCAGGGCCTTTCGCAATTTAAACAAAAAAAAAAAAAACTCATATTGCTCTTCCATCCCCGTTTATATCAACATTTAATCAAGCATTAACCGAATGAGTAAATCCAATTTGATGAATATAGCGTGTCTCAGAAATCAATTACCCCCCACTGACACCACAATGAAAGGGTTGGATTTGGTCGACCCTCCCCCGGTGCAAAAAAGGTTAATGAGTTTACTTAGCGGAAGTTAAATTCTTTCAAATATTTAAAGCAATTTACGCTCCGGGGCTTAAGATGGAGGTGAAGATTAATGAACTTTAATTGTAATGGGAAAGAGAGGGAAAATGGAGACTTAACGACGGGAATTATTTAGGCTGAATTTGGAGTTATTGGGTTTCGTTTGATTGCGGTCATTCAAACATGTACCAAAATCTTTATTGAAATATCGGTTTTTGGTTGTTTGCATTATTGACACTGATAGATATCAGGAAATGATTTTAATATCGAATACGTCGCAGAGCCCATTACGACTGATGCATCATATATTATTAGTGTGACGTTCCTTATCTGCAATCAGTAAATTGCTGTTGCGTTTAATCGAGCTATTAAATGCACGATTGAATTTCCAATAGGGGGAAACAAAAATGTATGCAGAAGGTATTTTATAGTTCGATTTTCTGGAAAAACAACATACCCGAAAGCACAAGCTTCCTATTTTACCACATAACATCCCTCCTAAATCAAATTTTCTTTGTATTACAGACGACACATCTGCAATGCCTCATATAAAATCATATTCCTGGCAATATTGTGATTGAAAAAGTTACGACGCGAGTCAGTTTGAGTTTGATATAGAAATGGTTTATGATTGTGTTTTTGGGTTACCACTTCTTATCCGATTGAAATTCATCAAAGGTTTTTCGCCCAAGAGGAGAACAACGAGGTTTTATTGCGCTTAAGATGAGCTTCATAATAACGAATTCTCCAATTAGTATTTAAATTAAACCCACATCTGGTGCTAGACACAGCCTCGTTCGGGGGGTTTTAAGTACTTCTAGTCTTCCAGTATTAATTATTCATTAAGAAGTAAGGACTAATCTAAAACGGGAATCTCTCCTCCTATATAGTACTTTGGTGACAGCTTATGGAATAAATGAATTTCAGTGCGAGATGCAAAACAAAGATAATTTATCTTTGTGGTGACCTTTCATATCTGCACATACAGTAGTGGACAAAATTATAGCAACTTTCAAAAATGGCGAATATTTTTCTTGACTTTACACATGGCGAGCAGTTTATAATACGTTTTATACATGTTTAAATTGTGGCACGCAGCGACCTTTCAGACCTGGACAAAACAACTTCATCGGCACATGTCGTTTGTTTGCTGGACGAAAATATAGCAACTTGTGGTGTTTTGAAGGTAAAATTCCATTGTGACAGGATATCCGCAATAGTTGTTTTGCTCGAAATTTGGTTACACTTGGTAGATCCTCAAATCAAAAATGGGTCGTGGTAAAATGGTTTCTTTAAAAGTTGGAAATGTTATGCTCAGAGGTTATCAAAACGGAGAGAAAGAGAGCGAAATGGCTCGAAGTTTGTTATTAAATAAATCTAGTTTATCGTTAATAACTAAAAAATTTGGCGAAACGGGATCATTAAAACCTACGAAAAATACAGGGAGACCGAAAAAAAAAACAACAAAAAAAAAGGATCAAGCGACCATTGCGAGGTTGAGTAAAACAAATCCATTTTTGACGTCAACGCAAATTTTGAGCCGAATATCCAGTTCTGGACAAGTGAATTTTAGTTCACGAACAGTGAGGAGGAGGAGGTTAGCGGATGGCGGACCGTTTAGACGCCGACTAGCAAAAAGCTTTCACTGGAACCCCGAAAACCAGCGTTTTCAAACAAAAACATCAAGGCCCGATTAGAATTTGCTAAACAGCATCGTGACCGGAAACTTGACCGATGGAAAGATTTAGTCTGCGATGACGAATCGAAATTTAATTTGTTTACGAGTGACGGCATTTCCCATGCGAGACGTCCCGTGGGTGAAGGACCGAATAAAAAATAACTTTTGCCTACTGCGAAACGTGATGGTGGTTCCGTACAAGTTCGGGACTGTTTTCCGGCCGTGGCGCGGGTCCGCTTTGCAGATTTAATGGGATTACGGACAGATTTGTGTATAAAGATACTTTGCAGACCTAATTGATTCCTTACGTAGACGAGGAGATGCCTCTGCGCTCTATATTCCAGCCGGATAATGGCCCGAAACACATTTCGAAACTTATAAAAAAGTTTAATAGAAGAACAAGATCAGGTATTACCGTGGCCCTCGCAGTCCCCCTACTTAAAACCCATAGAAAACATGTGGAATTATGTAGATTCTCAAAGTCGTTCTAAAAATTACTCAAATTTAGGTCAGCTTTTTAAAGCCCTTCGAGAAGCTTGGAACCCGATCGATGAACAGTGTATTACCAATTTGTTACTTTCGATGCCAAAAAGATGTGACGAAGTTACCAGGGAAAAGGAATATCACGCTAAATGTTAATATTGCGATATAATTTGTTAAATAATTTGTTTCGAAGGGATTTTTTTAAATTTATTTTGTAGAATTGCTATGTTATTGTCCAGAGGAAGAAGGTTTTAATTTTTTATACTTTCTTGTGCTGCTTACCTGGAATTTTATTTTTATCATTATGTAAGTATCATCCTGAAAACCATATGTTATCCATCAGCCATCCATCAACATATGTTAAGATAACTAAAGATTAGTAACTTAAAAAAAAAAAAATTCGAAAATTTTAAAAGTTGCTGTAATTTTGGCCACTACTGTACATATTCAGGACGTCCATTGGACACGCGGCAAAAATTCAGGGCGTTACTCCCTGGCCTATTCTGAGAATATTTTGCCTTCTGATGATTTTCGAAAACCCTCTTCGTTCCGAAGATATAGGATGGAAAAAAAACTTCGACAATAGCAACATTTTATTACTCGATATTACGCGGAAAGCTTCTAAATCTAGAAAAACCGTTAAAAATGATTATCTGCAGCCAGGATGCAAGAATCTAATTTTCTCCTCATTGACTGCAGAATTCTTTCAAAAACACCAGCGCCGTTTTTTATTGAGTTACACCCAACACTAATCTATTTTTTCAAATTTTCCACGTTTCCCACCAGAGTATTATGAACTAATGACTTTAAATGCCACCAAAGAAAGTAATCAAGGGGGTTCAAATCCGGCGGTCGGGCAGGCCGTAAATGAGGTCCAGCTGGACCAATCCAGCGATCTCCGTATTTCATTGTTGAAAGGGTGGAGGATTAAGGGGGCCAATGACAGTAAGAACGCTAAAAGTGGAACACATCCAGGTAGTGACGCTGATTCTTTTTACATATGAAAAGAATCTCTCAAGAAAGGTATTCGTCGAGGTGGAACTCACTCGCTCGGGGTGATCGTTTCCAACGGTTCTTGTACATTAAGAAGCTTTACATGTTATATTTAGTAATAAAATGTGGCCATCGTCGAAAATTTATCTCGGCCTGTAAAAATCATCAAAGGACAGAATGTTCCTCACATAATTTAGGAAATAACGCCCTGAATTTTTGTCGCATATTTAATGGACACCCTGCATATAGTATATAAACTTCGCACCTCAAAAAGTTTAATCTAGATTTTTTTATCAGTGCTCGCTAGGTACTTAACCTCTGGCATTTCGATAATGGAGGCGGCAAATGGAAGCCCTTTACAAAGAACTTACGTCCTTTTTCGATATCTCGTTCAGATTTTCTTATTGTGTTTTTAAGTGCAAAATTATTTTCAGTCCTGGATTTTATAGGCTAAAACGTTCCATTGTTGAAATCTATTTCTTGGACGTAGCGCTTGGTATATATTGGTTAGCGACACTCATTGAGTAAAAATAGAACGGCGACGAGTACGATCGCAATCAAAGTATGTATGTGATAAATTCGAATTTTCAAAGTTTAACAAATTAGATTGGAACGCCGCTCTAAATCAGTCGAAATTTTGCCTCAGGTTAGTCCAAAGTAGACCTCAGATTGAATTACGTTATTGGAAATTGGTTATTACTGGCCTTGATGCCGTTCTACATTGACCGTGGCAGAACTAACCCGAATAATTTCTATATATATTTACTTTCTCGCTAACCCGAACGACCTTGCCCGTATTTTCGTGGGTTTCGGTGAATCTGCTCTTCAGCAGGAAAGCCTGGTTTATAGGCGCGACAATGGAAGGCACTCTCTGACGAGTTCCATACGTAGTTTTTCTCAAATTTCCTTATGCCACGGAGACGTTAGAAGAAGTTGCCGGAATTTTCGAGTTTCCACAGGTACTTTCCACGGCGGCAACCCAAAAGTCAGCTTCGTGGTTTGCATACAAGAGGCAGTTTGCTCGTATAAATGCTTTTTTCCGAAGCAACTAAATGCTGCAGCAACATTTTCTACCCATGTTTAATTCGGTTTAATCATTTTTAACCTCTGGTTCGTAACTATACTAAGTAAGTTACAAATCCCGGCGCTTTTTCCTCTAAAAAATTTAACAAAAGCTATTCGAAATACAAACCAACCTTGAAATCCTTACGAATTAACTCAATGCGCTGCGACCTGGCCGTTCGATGGTAATTAGCCGAATAGTTTTATTCGATTTTGAGAAAAATTTTAATTAAGTTCACTGAGTTAAGCATGGAACAAAGTGAGTCGAATAAAACTCTTTTTAATTTTAACTGCAGTTTCAAGTTGGGCCATAGATCCGAGTTTGAGTTCGTTAAAGGTAAGGGGCTTAATTGATTCGTTAAGAGTATGACTGTGGGGGGACGCTGAAAAATGGCAACATTTTTCCCGCAACATAAAGTCATCCATTACCCTTGAAAGGCCCTTAAGAGGCAGTATCTCGTAAACTGGCGACATAAAAAGCACCAGAAGGCCGTACATGTGCACACTCGTCACGTCGATAAACAGAATCTGTTTCCTGAAAGGTTTTACACTTACATTTTTCTAGAATATACTTCGCCGACATGGCCGTGCTAATGGAGTGGAAATTCACCCCAAAAATCGCCTTTGAGGAGGCCTCGGATTTGGAGGGTAATGCAGTGGCGTGACAAGTTACAAACTTGATAAGTCCGAGCAAAAAAGTAGCGGTTAAGAAGGCTTCCCAGAATTTAGAGATTGCGGCCCACTGTCAGTCCGAGTCTAAAGTATATTATTAATGGAGATGTTTTTGGGGGCGCAAGTATAGCGGAGACCGGAATTTCTCCATGGGAAATGGCCGTTCGCCAATATTTTGGCCTGATCATGCAGGCATGAATCGTAAGGATTTCGCTATTTCAAAATCGAGTAACAGAACAGCTGATAGGTTGGTTCTTCGTCGATGGCGGCGCAATACGCTCAGTGAAGAGGTTGACGCGACGGTGCAAGCTAACAACACAACAATAAGTAAAAGGACGATTGTGGATTGTCCGAGGACGCACGAAGAGACGGATTATTTCTTTGATGCGGACGATGTATTTCACTTTCTTTTCCACCTCTCGAATTGTTTTTTAAAGGATCAAAACGTTTTTTGGAAAAGCAGAAAAAGGCTCTTCGTTTCTGTCATGGAAACCCTGTCTGGGAAATTACGCCGTCTCTCCAATTTGAGGACTTAACACAAAGGAATAGCTACTAAGTCTTGAAGCTAATTAACCTGAAAAAAACCGATACCAACACGTTCGCATTATTTATGAGGAGTGAAAAAGACCGAGGGGCATTACGATCTTGATCCTCTGTTCTACCATTTCACCATTGCACCCGTTTTGTTCTTGCAAAAATTCTTTCGTTCATCGCATAAACATTAAAAAGTTTACGAAGCAGTTACTAACTCATTGTTCCCGTTATGTCGTGGCAGGATACTGTTGTAAATATGAAAGAAGAATGGTTAAGAAACTTTGAAAACTTCGCAGCAACAACTTTAATTCATAATCGAAAACGTCGACGAGCGAAAGGAGTACGAAGAACTCGAGAGCGTGTATATATACAGCGTGTAACATTTAACCTGGAACATCGAAATACCTGGAATACTAGGAATTCTATAAATAAATTTTTAGTGTCAAGCTTCGATCACTCTCACGGGGGAACGTGTCGGTGCTAAACCTGCTTCCCCTCGACCGCCCCGCGCAGGCGGACATTTGGTAACTTTTTCACTTCAAATGGCAACGTCAGTTTTTTTCTTTACAGATTCAAATAAAAATGGCTGCAGAAAGGAAAAAATCGTCCGAAAAATGTTTATCGATTAGTATTAGAAAACACTGCAATTAACGACTTGTTCTGCAATGCCTCGTCCGCATCAATCAGCTAAATGCGAAATAGATATATCGAAGGTGACGTGGAGATTTCCGTGCACCCTGGAAAAAGTAAATTTCCATTCGACTACGTACTTTCTCCTCCGTGTCCACTAAATAGATATCTTTGCGCTTTGGATGCATGCAAAATCATGAAATCCATAAAACGAATCTTATATACCTGATATTGCCCAAATCATGACACTTACTTATATTCGTACGGTCGAGTTCGCTTTGACTTCGGTGAGCACCCGGTCAAGGCTCTTCGTAGAGCTGTTACGTTCCATAAAAGTGTATTACTGTACTATACAGTACCGGACAAAAGTAAAGCAACTTTTGTTACCTTCGTTCGATTCATCCAAGATACGAGATATGGGACAATCCGATGCAGGTAATATCTACTTGGCAAAGTAATAACGCCCAAAAGTTAGTTTCCTAACGATTCTCATTTTTGTTTTTTGCGTAAAAAAAACAAAAAGTTTACAGCTAGCAAAAATAGAGCAACTTTCAAATTTACACATAACAATTAAAAACAGCATTAACGTTGTGTCGGACCTTCCCCAATTCTGGTGACCTCTAGACACCTTTTCACTGACGAAATTAAGTCTTTAACACCCTCTTTAGGGATCGAATTCCGAGTCTCTTGGATGGCGTCAACTAATTCATCCGATTTGCGAAATTTTTCAATTCCATTAAGGCGAATTTTTCTTTCTACCAATTCCCATAAATTCTCAATGGGATTGAGATCCGGACTTTGGGCGGGCCATTTGAGCACATTCGCTTCTTTCTGATCCACCAAAATGTTTTTAACGATTTTAGCGGCGCGCCTTAGATCTTTGCCGTGTTGAAATTTCCAAAGAAAGGGCATACTGTCTTCGTCGTAAGGTGGCGAATTGTCCCTTAGAATATTTAAATACCGACATCGATCCGTAATGCCATTTATTCCCCACAACGGGGCCCACACCTGCTTCGGCAAACCGTCCCCATATCATGACGTTTCCGTCGCCATGTTCGATCGTGCTCAGAGTGTCTTTGAGCTGATATCTTTGGCCGCGTGGACGTCTCGGCCACTGAATACCATCAGATGAATGCAAATCGAGCTTATTTTCGTCTGCGAAAAGTGCTGCGTTCCACTTCGTGTCGTTCGACAAAAAGCGTTCATTTTCGAAATCCGTTCGGGCACGTCTGTTTTTCTGAGATATGAACGGTTTTTTGGAAGGTCTTCGTGCTCGAAGTTCAAAATCTTCCAAGGCGACGTCGAACGGTATGCGCAGATACATCTTTTTTTCGGTTTTTAATTCGCATTTTATCGCGTCCACGGCCGTTTTAAACGGTTGATTTTCAGATATTTGTCTGACGCGACGATTTCCACCAACGGTGTTTCTTTTTCGGCCTTCCGGTTTTAATTGAGTTGTCCAACGTTTCTCTTAATTGAAATCTCTTCATTGTTCTTGAAACAACACGTTTAATTAATTTTAGTCGTTTTGTGATGGTCACTTGTTTAATTTCATTTCGATATTTCGTTATCGTTAATTGCTTCACATCTAGAGAATTTCTTTTCCCCTTTGGCACACGTTTCACTAAAAGACAATTCAACGGCAAAGGTAGAACTGGAATATATATAGATCGATTTTTCATTGAAATGCTAAAAGTTGCTATTTTTTTTCTCACACTGAAACCAAATTATTTTAACAATAATTTACACTCTACCCTTAGCTAGTGGAGATTACCGTACGTTCTGGCACGAATCTAAAGCAAATAACGAAAGTTGCTCTGCCGTTGCTCGGTACTTTACACAATCTACAAAACTGTATTCGGTAAGCCTCAATCCGCCGCAAAAATAATACCTCAAGGTATTATTTACCACGAATTAAAATTAGAAATAGAGCTCAGATAATTAGAATTTCTTTCTGGTAATGGAAGGAGTTTGGGGCGATGCAAATGATTGGTTTCGTTAGTAAACCCCCAGCAATAATCAAATATTCATCACATCGAAGAAAGGAATAATCAGGTAACAATGGGCAATGTTTCGAACGATCCTTTTACTTTATAGAGAACATGATGTATTTGATATCGAGGCAACTGCGAATTCGGTTAACGGCCCTTTCGTCACTTGCAAAGCAAACGTATTGATTTTTATGTTATCCAACTTTGAATACGTTATCGGGGTTCGATCGTTTGTTTGTTAATACTATCCAGACGTTCTCCAATGATTTTTGCAGCTGATACTAGACACATCTTAAGATGCCTCGGATCGGGGGAGTTAAAGTGACCAACGATCGAGGGCGTTGTTGCTGCGGAGAGTCGCAGGACGATCGGGGCAAGTCCTTCATCTTCAGATGGCTGAAGATTATTTCTTGCGGGTGTCGGTGAAATTCCAAGGCAAAGAGTCGAATTATCCTCTCCAGCTATTCAATGTGCCCATATCCGGTGTAGCTGCGTCATTTTCAGACACCCTTTATGGGCCTTATCATGGCTTGATGGTTCAATCCGTTTGAAAATATATGGAGGAAGTGTATAACGAGCGAAACACGCACCCCTTTTGTTTTTGAATATTATTTGATCGGAAAATATTGCCAGCAAGGAAACCATTGAGACGCAAACAGGGGGTTAGATAAAAGGGAAGGTCTCTTGGAATTTCGTGCCTTTGATGTCTTATGTGTTTCTCTTTTAAAAGCACTCCGGACCTGTACGATCTCATAAATTACGTCTTCGTATCTTAATAATGAATCTCCGTTTGGCCCTATATGTAACAGGAAACCAACTTATTTCATAGTAATGCTCATTTATATTCAACAGGCCTTTCGCCTGTTACATGTTAGATTGTAATTTACAACTAACAAGGACTCAGTGTTTAGGTCTTTGTCTACATACAATTTCGTTAAATACAATTAAGCCTATAACAATATCACAGTTAATATTGTGATAAAAACGAGGCTTGTCAGTGAGTTTAATTTTAGAGCTCTAAATTCAATTAACGAATCAGTCTAATTACATAACCTGCTTACTGACTGAGATCCGAGCCATTACCAGAATAATTTATCACGGCTAAAACACGCGAGTGAAATCTTGTTAGAGCTATGGCGTAATAAACTTGGGACACCCCCGAAAGTTTGCCTGATATTATAAGATAATTGCCTTCATTTTCTTGTGTCAATATGGCACTAATCTAAATCATTTCAGCGTGTATGGTTCGTGATTTCCAGCACGCATAGAACACACGTAATCGACTTAAATGTCGTCTTCTGATGCTCCACTGGTTTTCTAAGGATGATTTTCGAATGGATGCCTAATCAAACCGATTGAAGGCTTTTGTCCTCAGTTGCTTTGAATGATACCAGGACAGTCCCAGAAGTACCCGATCTAACACTCAGAGCAAAAAAAAATTGGAAAATACTGCATCATTTCTCAACGTGGTAACTTTCGAGAACGACGCACTTTTCTCGGCAATGTTCGATGCGTGGTTTACGGCAAGCAGCTTCAAATGTTTCAAAATAGGCACCAATCTCAGACTCGACATCTTCATTATTGGCAAATCTCCGTTCACCGAGTAATTCTTTCAAATTTGGAAATAGGCTGCAATCCATGGGGGCTAAATCTGGCGAATGGGGAGGCCGAGGAAAGAGTTGGAAATCACGCCGATCCATTTTGGTCGTCGCGGTTACGGAAGTGTGGACTGTTGCGTCGTCTTGATGAATCAAGAGTTTCTTTACCTCCGAAAATGGTCGTTTTCTCCGAAAATTTTCGCTCAAACGCTGCAATATATTTGTATAATACTCTCCGTTTATCGTTTTCCTTTAGGGAAATAGTCTTATTTAGAGCCGATTCTCTCCTCCGAATCCAATGTTTTATCAGCTATTTCGTCTCAGGTGTGAAATGGTGGGCCCGTGTTTCATTAATGGTTATCAATCGACGCAAAAACTCGGTTTTATTGATCCGAAACTCTATCAAACACTCCCTTGGAACATCTTCACGGTGCTGTTTTCGTTTAGCTGTGAATAATCGCGGCGGCCATCATGCGCACAGCTTGCTCATGAACAATTGATCGGTCACAATACCACGTACGGGGTGTTTGGATTTGGAGTGTTTGACGGAAAAAACCCATTAATGGCGAAAACCGTATTTCGGAAAATTTTTCACAATCGCACCCCCATCTGTATATCAGGTACGGAACTTCGGCGACTATCCTCGTAAGGTTCAAATAACACGTCTGTGTTACGGTTATCACTTATTATCTACAAAACGAGTCGAATAATTTGTGCAACGTCCTGTGAAAGTCAAACATTTTCCGCTGGGCAATAGCGACGCTGGCTGGAAATGTGTTAAATAATAATGAACGAGGACGCGAGGGTTTTGATCCTTAAATCCGTATTTTGCAGTGCATCACCTCCAAGAAGCTCTCAATTGCTGCTGAACTACTAAAATGCCCTTGGAACAAGATAATCCACGCTGTTCCGTCTAAATTATGTACTGGAAACTCTTTTGACAGGATGCAATTTAAGGAGAGACAGAGAACTTTTAAATATTTTAAACTGATAAAACTACATCCCTGATGTTCACAATATCTTGAGTTATTGGACAAGGCGAAATTGACACCTCGAATATTTGAGATTTATTTCCAGTTTAGTCTCCAGCCTCAGCTCCTTAGCGCAGTGTGGGGAAACAGAACAACGCCCCCCGTATACGCCGTGAATTGATTGATTATCCGATTCTCCACATTTGGAAATTTTACTCTTTTGCTCTACTTCTTCTTGCAACTTTCAAAGAGTGATTTCAGTTTCCGTTTGATTGGCTATCTGGACATGGATGGAGTTTGTTAAAACTATTTCGCTCATACTTCCGCAGAGTTTCTCTGAAATTTAATTTTTTCCCTCTTCGACTTACAATTCCTTGATCCCTCTTTGAACCTTGAACGTAGCACATTTCAATTGGGGAGGCAATTCGTATTACTTATAGGCGTTTCGTTATTTATTAAGAGAAATGTGCCCTCAAAGTTTGCAACGTGATCATCACATTGGCACAGTGTGTATGCCGCAAAAAAGTTCTGAAATCATGTTGCGGACAAAACGTGAGCCCCTTGCTTTCGGCTCATGATTTCGGATCAAAACGCGTTGTGTTCATACGATTTAAAAATCACGTGATGATTGGATCATTACGCGTCTCGACACGACATCGTAAGTCGAAAGAAGGTGGCTGTATGTACAAACTGGCGCACAGTGATAATACAGGGGGGGCTATTGTGTGTACCAGTTACCAGTCATGACGACATTGAAATTTAGTTGCCATCACTGACATGACAATCAGACTAATTACAGTTTTTTTTTTTAAACTGAAGTGAGTTTTTAACTGTGATCTGATAAATATTTCGAATCGCGCGCAAGGGACACAGCATTTCCACAGGAGGTAAACTTTACATATGTCGCTTACGTTCCTATTTGAAACATAATGGAATATGGCACGTAAGAGGTTCCCAGGTGTTAAGCCTTAGGTCTCCGTCGAATATGTGAATTTTACACGGCTATTAACCCTTAAATCCCCTTCGAGGTCGCCCCTATCCAAATCCAATAATATTAATTAATCATTTGAACTTTACCCTTTGCCTTCAGCAGTCGATTAACGAATATTAAATACCATCAAAGGTTTGAAAATAATCGAAAAAAATTTTTCGGAATCGTTCGTACTCGCTACTGCTGTAAGTTAATAAAGGAAAATTAGAAAATTATGTGGTCCAAGACCATGAAGAATCAATCTCCATGATTAGTTCCATGGGGCGTCTTCATTAGTTATACAAGGCATCTCTGGAGATAGCGTCATAAAGTGAACCCCCCATTTTGAACCCCAACTGAACGAGAACTACATCATTCTTTATTTCCCATACGCTCTATATAGGGTGTGCCAGATTAGTGTTTGATGATGCTTATTAATGAATATTTCTGAAACCTGCTGAGATACATTAATAAAACTTTATATGTAGGTTACCATAGCTTTTTGTGCTCTTTCCGAAGTTCTAAAATTAAATGGAGGCAGTAGCAAGAGCGGGTGGTAATATGAGGAGAGCACGGCGTAAATAATAACTAAACTTTTTGTACCTTCCTTTAATTGAAAATGTAATAGGAAAAATGACAGATATGAGAATTTTCATGTATAAAAGATATTTATTGAAAATCGATATCTGCAGTAGTTTCGAGAAACATCAATTTTTGAACATATCCGTACGTGCCCTGCTCCAATAACAACATACATATAAGACTTAAAACACAGTTGACATAAAAGTGTTTAATTATATATCAAGATTGAGGAGATCTATTTAGAGAACATGCTAAACATTAAAATGGCGACGTTCTCTATAAATTAAAGAATACCGATTTTTTTTTGGCTATTGATACTTTTTTTTTTAAGTCTGATGCTAATGAGACGCACTAATGTATTCCAATTAATTTTTGTCCAGAATTTCAGTAGGAATGCCTTTGCTACGTAAAAATCTGCAAGTTCGCTATTTTTCTATTAAATTGTTTGTAGAGGTACGTACAAGCACATTCTCGAGTCTATTATCCCCCGTCCCCCTTGTATTACCTGCCGTTCGATAAAGTTGTCCAATTATTTTTATACCCCACAAAGTTTTTTTTAGAAAAAAAATCGTCCTTTGCAATACTGGAAACTCGTTTTCCGTTTCTTTAAGCGTTCCCCTCCATTTGCGAACCGCACGCAGCAACAGTTGCAGCTGCCGTTCTTTAAATTTCAGATAATTTCCACATTTTATACTTTGTTTTCGAGTATTTTCAGTCTTTATTCCACGTAAGGCAACAAGCCGAGCTTAAGTCCGGGCGTGACTTAAATTGACGCTTCTGCATGCGAAATTGTCGACTTAAGACAGTTGGATTTAAATGCGGCTAAGTTAAAGCCCGCGCGAAACCTCTATAAATTTAATACAGTTGGTTTTGTCATACATAAATTTTATCGGGGTTTTCATTGGGACCCGAAGGAAAACTTGAAAATATGTCGACCGTGCCGTTGGAAAACTTGCGTCGGGAAACGGCAACGCGCTCACCCAGCATGGAATGCTTGGATGAAGCAGACGATGTCTCCACCCAAAATATTCACGCACAGGATCGGCTCAGGTATGCTTTTCTCGACAAAAGATTGAACAATGCAAACGTGTGCCAAAAACTATCAATTTTTTATACTAGTTACGTTCCCGAATTATTTCAGCGCCCCCCCCAAGACCATGCTTAAGTATTGCATTTTTTTCCACTATATGTTCTCCCTTGCTATGCTCGTCAAGCTTACACCTTATATACTGAAGCAATTCAATATATCTATTGTGCCTGTCGAAGAATTGGAAGTTCCCGATGTAAGCATTAAGTTATAGTAATGTTGGCGTCTTTATGTAATATCCAAGCATAGCACTTCTCGCAATTTCTAATAATATAAAATATTGAAAATCTTTCAGCCCCTCACCTGGGAACTGGTTTGGCTCCCAAGCGTCCTATCCTCAACCCTAGCTCTTCATTCTATGAGGAAAAACAGCTATGTCCTCATGCGTTACTACATGACGGGGATCGTCCTGCTGGGATTCCTGCCACTTCTCAATGGCATCTTGGAGTGGTTGCCCGAAGTTATTATGTACGTCTTTGCCGAAAATTTCATAGATTTTTATGATATTTTTTTCTGGATGGTAAGTGTATTGAACGGGCATCAAAATAGGTAAAAAAATAATAATGCGATTTCAGAGTTCGAACGATTCCAGTGTGCTTACTTTCACGAATTAGTATATTGTATAAGATTTGTGGTAATTAGATTATTACCGCACGCGATTGGTGGCCTCACACCGAGCGTTCCTCGAACCGGTGAGGCGGGGTACGCCTGATGTTTGTGACACACCATTGTGAAAGAAATTTTATGCTCTCTGTTTTCGCCGAATAGTTGAAAATGTTCTTGTATCTTTGATATCGGTATTTTTAATAGAAAAATCGATGTCACTTCCGGGCAAATAGGGCGTCGTAGACAACGATACAATACCGGGTGATAACAGAAATTAAGAAATCATTGTATTTACGATAACGTATGAGAAATTTTTTTTATAAACTTAAGTATTTTAATTTAAATTAAAAGTAAAATGTGGCGAAGCAACTATTTCCAAAAGAAATGACTTCGGTTTTGAGGTCTAATTTGGGAAAATTTTAAACATCAGAAAAGTGCTAAATCCGCCTACATCAATGTCGTTTCCGTATTTCATCACAACATGAATTCTGCGAACTCTGCAATATTTGGTGTATGAAATAAATGAAAAATATTCTTTCAGGATCTACCCTGTGGACTGCTCTGGTACGGATTTATATTCCTCGCTGCGAATGTACATTCGTTTTCCCTCTACTTTGGGTACAAGTTACTATGTGATTGGAGGCTCAGTAGCAACCACATGGACTAGACGCTTCAACACTGAGAAGTGTCTCCCCTTTCGAACGCTTTTTGTTCTATTAAGGAAATACATATACACAGATACAGGATGTGTCCTAGACATACGGCGTATATTTAAGCGAATATTTTTTGAGCCAAATGATAGAAGACGTTCCCATAAACATATGTCCGTGATCATTTCATTTTCGAAAATAAAGTGTTATAAATAAAGAAAACTACCCTCACGTTTCCGAGTTCAGCACTCATTCAGAGGATTAGACTGATGCTGGAGACACTTACTTTCTACAATTTTTGGAGATTTTCAAGAGTAAATTAAATTCACTTAATTTTTTGAGTTTCATTAAGTTCGTTCGAGTGTGCGCAAGAGTGTGTACGTCATTTTGAATTTTGAAAATAAACGAATATATTAAAGAATATCAAGAGATAGATAAGTCGTATTTTTAATTAATTTAAAATTGTTCTAATTGGAGAAAATTATGAAAATTGGAAAAATCTGGGGTGCGTTACTGGTTTTGTTGTTTAAATTTTCGAAATACCAGCCCGAGTAGTACAGTGCCGAAATTTCTGCGTGAACTTTGATGAGTCTGAAAGACCCGCAACGATATCGTTTTTTTTTCAAATGGCGACAGTTTTACTAAACTTAACTGCCCACCACTGCCACTGCCTGCCACTGGTTGAGGGTCAGTTCTATACCGTAAAAGGGTTTTCTCATACCCATTGAACAATTCGATTTTTCATTGCCTCATTGTAGATCGGCGATACGCCAACACGATGACGAATATACCATGACGGTAGTCCTAGGCTGCGAATAGTAAGAATCAGAATTAGTGAGAAATCCCACAGATCATGTACACACGTCTATATGGAAATAAATGATATTATTACTAAACCCAGACAGAATAAATATTTCAGAGCTTTATATTCTTGTCGGTGGCTTCTCTCCAATAAACAGGCCAGAGCGAATTACAGGCGAGATCAGGCAATTTGTGGCCAATTCAAGACTTATTGCATGGAAAAGACTTCCAACCTTGATGTTGGCCACTCTATCACGAACGAACAGATCAAAGTTTCAAGCTAAAAGCCGCTAAATCCATCAATAAGTCAAATATCCACAGCCTATAGGCTATAACTTAGCCTAAATCTCCATTTACCCCTGACGGTTCAAAAAAAGCCTGTTTTGTGGGGGCGCGACCCCCTAAATCAGTTGGTAAAAATCCCTCCACCACCTGGGGTTTTATTATTATTATTTATGATTATTGTTATGTGGAGGCGGCAGCTCTGAACATTCAGAGATTGCCATCTCAGATGGTTATTTTTCTTCCAGAGGACGGGCAGTAGTTAAATCTAATGGGAGATTATTTTGCATTTAAGGATAATTTTACGACGTTAAATTGTCGAAATTATACTCGTGGCGTGACGTCATAGGTTCGACGTTCCACGGTCTGCGGAAAAACGGTGAAATAATGTCGTTAACGTACGTTTCGGGTCGGTAAAATGCATAATAAATGTAAGTAACTTAAGGATGCCAAAAGGGGTTTTTGTGATCCACTCGTTGCCAATTTCACATTTTATTAAGTTTATATTTAAAACGAGAACTGGGTTTTTTTTAGGAAAGAGCAGAAGCTTATTTTAAACCTAATTCATTACTTTCGCAAAGAAAAAGATACAGACGACCTCTTTTCTCCTAGTTCCAGGACACGAAGTAAGTACTTACCTACTTTAAATTTTAACGTTTCAAGTTACTGTGTCTAATTTCTATAAAAAAAGGAAAAAACTTAGAGCTTTTTTTGGACATTCCAGGCCATCCAAGCTTTATTATTGCTTTTTGGCTGCAATGTAATATGTATAACAGAGCAATAATAAAACAAGTTTTACTCGATGCCCAACAAAAGCCTGCAGAAAACAAGCGGTTCAATTTAGGGGTGGGTCGTTATTGCAGAAAATTCAGTATTTTTCGTTCGTAACGTTTAGTGTTCTCATTTTTAAAGAGTCGCTAATTTAATAGGAGTGTCCGTATCTATCGTAGATAAAGTTAAATAAAGGGACATTCAAATGCTAAAGATGTAGAACTTCTTATCTATTCATCATCCAGTGGGGAACCATTATACAGTCTGTCGCAGATAAGGATGAATGGCCTGAGGATCTCGGAAGAGCTAATAGATACAAAATGGCCTAAATTAGGAAAAAGTTCTGCAGCTTAAAGCAAATTAATAATCTCTTTTTATACCGGCTAAGTTCCGAAAGGTTGCGGAGATATCTGGAAGAGAACGGGTATGACGAATTTCGCTTTTTGCAAATAATTCTCGTACGGTTACAGTTAGAGAAATGCAAGTTTCACATTATTGAGAAACTTTTTTGAGAAATTCGTAGCGATGTTGCCAGATTTTTTTTTTTAATCTTTATTTTCGGAGTTAAAAAACTTTTGAGTTTCATATAGGCGCAATATGGATTATTTACATTTTCAAAATCGTTTGATTTATAATAATGGTATAAAATAAATAAATAAATGCTATGGAAACGGTGAAAAGAGCATATTCATGTTTGAACAATAATGGCGGTTTATTTGAACATTTGTTAGAATTTAAAACCTCTATTCGAGCAATATTATTATAATTAAAAACATAATTTAACTAAATTCTTTGTTCTTATTTTATGCTGATTTCAGGGATACGCATAAGTAAATATAATTATGCACCGAACGAGGAAATTTAAGATTCTGCAACTCTAAAATATTTTTGACGGTTCCATGGTGTTTATTTATTTATTATGTGCCATCGCCACCGGTCAAAATCTTCGTTGATTTATGAAAAAAATGTTCAATGTATAACTCGTAGAGTGTCTGAGAAAAAAACCAAATGCGATTCGGAGAATTTCAGTTGGATTTTAAAAAGGTGAATATTTTCTGTTGCGCTTATATGAAAATCGAAAGTTCAACCGTTTATCTCCGAAAGTCGGGACTTCATAAGAAAACTGGCAACACTCTTGCGAAGCCCTCAAAATGGTGCCTTGATAATATGAAACTTTTGCTCCTCTAACCGTTTTCGTATAGGAGTCATATGCAGAAACGAAAATCGTCAAGTTCGTTTTTTTTTTTTTTCCCCCGATGTCTTTGTGACAATTCGGAATTTAGCAGCTGTGAAAAAAGACAACTAATTTTCTTTAATTTGCGCAACTTTTCCCGAATCCAAGCGACTTTACACTCGATAGCGTTTACGAGATTCCCATGCCGTTCGTCTTTATCTGGGACGGGCTGTATAACGTGCGTATTAACATCTGTGCTGTGCGCACATGGGACGAGTTTGTTTTAATTTAATTTTGATAGAAGAGAGGCTTATCATCATCATCATCATTAATAAAATTACTGTATTTTAGGGAAACACGTAATTAGCCGCTCGTTATATTTAAAATTAATAAATGCTGACTGAATAGGAACTTCGGGAGCTTGCACGGATCGTTAACAAAATCACAACTTAAGTATAAAAAATCTTGAATTTCCAAGGGATGATATTTTCCGGGGCGTACGTCTAAAGCCCCAAAAAGACCTACTTCTCCACAACAGTATAAATTATTTCGAAGTATCCGATCCGCACTAACACCAGCGTTCTTTACAAGTCTAATTCTCAGATTTTACCCGTGTGCATCGTGATTGCTGTTTTGAACGTTGAATTTACGTCCCTTCGAAACTCAGCTACATCTATATATTTTGTGAGCATACACAAAATGACGCCTGTTGCTGACATGAGGAATCGCGTGGTCCTCACCATCTTCTGCGTCCATAGCCTTTCTACACACACTGCAAGTTCCAGATGTTTACCCTTTTTTCCCACGTGTTCCTTGACGAGGTTTTGATCTTACGGGATCAATATGTATATCAAGAAAGTAAGCGATCTCGTAGCTGGTCAGTTTTTACTGCACTGCACGTAATAATATGCCATTGGCTTGATAGTTTTAAATATTAATCATAAGAAGTTTCGTTCATGCAGTTAAGTGTTTTTATTTTCAGACTTTTCATGAACGTTCATCACTTCCTCAACATGAGTTTAATGCACCGCAAATTGAAAATATTTATTTTACATTTACGTCCATTTGATATTGCCAGATTCGCTGATATAACCAGATATTGATATTTTTGCGTGATTGTCAGATGCGATCTTTAAAAAAGCAAGTTATCAATGTTATGTTGCAGTTTATTTATTTTAACCAAAATTACCATTACAATCTTCCATTTCTCGATTGCTTTATTATTGTTTTAACTGCGAGCGCGTATCCATAAAATTAATATTTTAGGGAAACTGAATTATCAATACATTCAGTAATGTTAATTTTCTAAAGGTTTTACAAACTGTATTGACCCGATCAATAAAAATTACATTTAAAATAGCCGTGCGTTTACATTTTTGCCCTTCCTGCCCGTTGCACGAGTGTGCGAGACTTCCGTGGTCCACGTGCGGGGTTCGCCGAATCCAAGGGAAGAAAATCTTGAAGGTGACCACTTAACCTTCAGCCTTTGTTGCTAATTTCCTTTATGTTTCTCGGCGAATTGAATTACATTTTAAAATTAACGGCCCGCATTGGAGTAGGTGCAAGGAGTATTGAGGAATTCGAGAGGTACATTCCTTAATGAAAAGTTTCTTCTCGAAAACTGAAGGTTAATCCTCGTTTCGGGGTGCTTCATTCCCGCTACATGTTCCGATGAATAACACATGTATCGGCGCTAACGTAATATCGGAAAATATTGGTTTGGGGGAGCACCCCCAATGTTAAAGATGAAAGATAATGCCCACAAAGGTGGATTAGAAGAAGATAGTTCGCCGACGTTAAAGCAAATTCTCTGAAGTTTAATTTATAGCCACAATTGCTGCACCCATGTCGCCAGGCACCTATACGATTTCGCCTGAGACGGGTCCTTTCACTGTTGTTCGATTAACGTAAACGCAGCCTGCATCCTTGAAATATTTTCAGGTGGCAAACTTCCACTTGATAATAGGAATGAAGGGGTCAGTTTTTTGCGCTACTTTTTTCATTTTGACATCTCTGACCGACATCCTCTAATTCAGCTAAAATAAAGTATTCGGGATAATAAAGGCGCAGATACGTCTATCGCTACGGTTTGGGATAGTTGGAGCACTATTCCGTCGAAACTTCAAAGTTTTTCCTAATGCCGACGTGTACATCCGTAAAGATAGAATTTTTCTGCCCCCACATCACGTTTCCCCGGGAACAATAGAAAAGATAAGGTCTTTGATGGCATGTAACCAGGATCATCGGTAGTAATGTTACTGAAGTTACTCCCGCGAATAATTTTAGGCCCGTCGTGGAGCGGGAGCGTCAACGTTCGAGGGAGCAAAAGGCACTTTTCTCCAGAGGTGTGCAGGTAAATTTTTTCTACCGCAAGTGTTTTATTCTACAAAACAGAAACAGGAAGTACGTTAATTATTTTTAATACGTGGAGAGGAGAATACTGTTGTTCCCTAGAGGGGAAGGTACTTTCCTTCCTAATAAATCTGCATATTTACGACCTATAGAGATGAAACGGCATCGGTCTCTATGGTATACGGTTTGGTTTCCCTCCACTCGTTCACGTTAAAACGGCAATTTGATCGTTTTAACGTGAATTGTCGACGAGCTCGCTCTTAGTTTCTACATGTAAGTGGCATTTTCGAATTTTTCAGTCTTGAAGAAGCAGTTTCGCGACCTCCTCACAATCCCGATTCATTCCCAACCCACCGATGCAATCACAAGCGTGACGCATCACGGTTCGTGGTAGGTCTCACACCTCTCACTTGACCGCAACGGTTTCCCTTTTTCGAAGTACTTCTACCACGTTGCGGTTCGCGTTTCGCTCCACGGTACCAACTTCTGAGTTGTTTCCTCGTGGTTTCCTTGCCACGGTTCAGAGATCTGTCGCGTTCGCTTTCGATAACAAAAAAAAAAAAGAGAAAAAAAAAGACACCACCGTCGAATTGAACACCGCTGGTGGAAAGGGTGCGCGAGTAGCATCGCACTGCCTTGAAATTCGTGCGTCCATTATTTCTTAATGATACCGAATGATAAATTTATTTACGTTTGAATTTGTTAATGTAATGGGATTAGTTGGCCACCGGCGCAATTTACTGAATAGGAATTTAGGTATTTATTTATTGCCGGAAGCTTCCTGATATTACCGAATATTCCACTTTTGCATCCTCTGAATCGTTGTAAAGTAGTCTGAGCACAATGTCCGATAAATTGTATGCGCACATAATCGTAGATGTGACTGCGGGTTACCCGGCCGCAATTTTATTAACAATCATATTTCGACGTAACTATTCAATCAAATGCTCGAATTAGTATTCGAGCCCAAGTCCCAAAACAATGAATACACATCGAAAACCAATTTAGTGTTTGTACGAAGAATAAATTAAAGTATACACAATATTCGCAGCAAATTAGGAATAAAACCAATTTGGAGCATAATTTCGGTCCGCCTGATAAATTCGGAACATGGGGCCCCAATGCGGTTTCCTTTTTTTTTTTTCTTTTTTTTTTCTGTTACTAAGAGCATGTCGTAATTTGTTTTACAAAAACAAAAAAAGGGGCAAGGACTTTGCTGTTTGGAGTGGTTTGTTTTCGTAGGCGCTCTGAAATGTTTTAAAAGGCATTTCGAAAGTCTTGATCTCGTATTATTTACCCAAGAAGTCCAATTATTTTCCAGGAAGGTAGAATGCGTCTTTCTACATTTAAATTTTAAGTAAAATGTTAAAAAGGGGATCCGGCCAATGATTCCCTCAATTAAAGGGACGTTTTTAAACTCGAGCGACTCCAACTCTTTTATTTACTCGTGCCCCACGGGTTTCTGATTTCGAAAACAGGAACGCAAACGATCCGAAATAATTTTCTGTTCGATTTAATAATGAGAGACTCCAAGTTAATTACCGATCGGCGGGGTGCTTGGTGAGGGCGATTGAGAAAAATTCTGAGCGTCCAGGTGCCAGATCCTTGCAGGTGGGGGAGTGACGCTCCCCTGGGGAAACCTGTCAAAACGACGGGTGTTTACCGAGATTGCACAGAGCTGGCGTGCGACGACGTCCTTTCCGGAAAACTTTCCTCCTCCCGGACTCAAGAATTGATCCCCGGACAGATACATTCTATACGATCCCGAGAACCGACATAAAAGTGACTTCGTAAGAAAATATTGCTGTCTATTTATATTTTATACGTCATTATAATGTCATTCTTGCCCCGGAGGCGTATTTGCTCTGCTCTCATAAATCCTTCTGGCCCATTGATTAGTGCTCCTTTCTCACATTATTGGCATTCGCATTCCTTTCCTTTCTACTATCTTTTACACTCTGTAAAACAGCTAAACAATAAATAGGGCTTTGTTTCTTGTTTTTGTTTGGGAATAACGTCTCACCAACCGACGGGGATCGTTGTTGTTACGGTGAAATTAAACGTTATTCTCGGTTAAAACTAAATGAGAATAAAACTCGCCATTTACCAAGCGCCGTCCCATGTCCTGTACGTACCCGTTTGCGACGCCAAGTGCCATGTGGTGTGTGAAGAGTCATTTTCAAAAATTAAAAAAAAAACAAAAAAAAACAACGAACAATCCGCCTCAGATATATGGGACGTATTCAAAGGTTCATTTGCCGTACAATTGAAACTCTTTTTTCAGAGGTGGGAAAATGTTTCTCCCACATCATCGAATGAATTAACCATTCGCGGGGTCAACGGTTGTGTGTAATTTTGCACCCTCAGGAATAAATTGCTTTCCCCATTTCATAACTAATTAAACATCGGGCCTCTTTTAATTGGTTTTTTGTGTTTGTAGTTGCCAAAAACTTTCGAACCCTTGCTGATGAGGGACGAGTAATGAAAAATTCTGGTTCAGTCCCAAAAGTGCAAAGGCAAAAATTGCTCCCCGTTCTCAAGTAGCGATTGTGCAGCCTCAACTCACGGCCGTCGATGAGAAAGTATTTACGTTTTCTAATTTAATAAAATTAAAGATTTACTTTCAAGAATTCCAATAACACCAATTAATAAGTCGGGAAACAATTTATAGCATTTAGTCTAATTGCACAACAGCTTTTCGCCCTTTGTTCCCGATATCTTAGTTTATGCTCCACTGAATGTTGATTTCGAGAGATCCTTTAATTAAATTGTTTCTCAATGCCTTAAGTAGCCCAACAATAGCTCCTTCTTGCTCAAGTGTCCTTATCGAGTCCCGGCCAAGATCAAATTAAATCTACATCTTGTTGAGCCATCAATAAAAGCTATGAAAATGGTCGCAGGAATGCACGGACCGAACTAGTAAACCCAGAAAACCGATAATCTGACGTATGGAACGGCAATCATGAAATCCATCTGAAATCCATCGAGATTGGCATTAATAAGGTCCTTTTTCCAACGGTCCGAAAAGAAATTAACAGGGATTCGGTTTTTTGTCGGCCATTAGAAGATCGACGTATGCCGAGGATACAGGGTGTTGTTCGTGCTGGGACCGAGAGCAAACGCCTGACACCTCGGTTGGTTAGTTGTTGTCGCAGGCGAGGACACCGTGCAAAGTTATTTTCCTAATGATGTTTCACTTGAAAACCTGCAGCAGTCGCTCAAATCATAAGACGCTGAGGAAAATTACAAATCTCTCGTCCTTCATCGCTGTGATCTATATAAACATGGAACTCTAGATCAATTCTCCGGGTTTATCTGAGACTGAATCGACTAACCTCCCAATATTTAATACCTGTCTGCTTCTGAACAAAAATAGAGCACCCTCCGTTATCAATAATAGCCAAAGCAAAGCTATAAAAATAAAATAATGCCTCCATTCAGATCCCGCAGGGAAATACGATGATGGATCGTGAAGAGAATAAAACCCTATCGAAACCTCGCATTCGACTGTGCTCTATCTGCTTATTCTCTTTAGATTTTCGCAATAACAAATAGGTTTAAATGAGCTGCACATATCCAGGTTTTAACGTGTCGAGACATCAAATTAAAAGCATCTTTCCCAGAGCAGTCCGACAAGAATCGACGGGACTGTTGCTCTTTAAAGGGTCGTCGATAGGCACGGGCTCATTGAGTGTTTTTGATTTTTAAGTGATCGAGCCCATCGAGTGTAGGGCCTGTCTGTCTTGCGCTCCACAAGCTCGAGCCTGTGTAAAGCCCAAATCTGGTCTCAAAGTGAGTTGTCAACTTTTTCCAATATAAATATGGTTCAACCGAAGGAGCTACCTCGTCCATCCGACTTAAACTACGGTCAGTTTCTCATGGCTTCCGGCCAAGACCTGACACCGCAGTTATATACTCGTATATTGAGCCCCACTTTATCGATTCTATAGCTTTATTAATACCCATTGTATTAAATCATTCTGGAGAATATTGTGCGAGACCTTAAGGTTATTGGAAGCCTTGTCTCATTAAGAGCCTTTATTAAATGACTATGATAATTGATTTTGGATGTCTTGAAGGTGTTAATATCCTGTGGGCAAACCGTGAGATGGAATATAATATTGTAGGAGTGTAAAATTCGTGTGAAGGCACGGACTTGAACGTTCCTTTCACACCATTACTCCTCGTTTAGAACTGCGTATGAGAAAATTTATTTAAAAAAATAGTACGATGGGGTTACGGTTTCGTGAATAAATAATAAGTTTCGCGTTTGTTTCGCACGTAGAATCTTGTAAATAAATGTAATCTGCAAGGGAAATCTGAAAACAGAGCCCGAAGAAAGTTTAACCGTTAAGGTCGATCACTGTGAAAATGTGCCTATTTGATTCGGCCAACAATTGCATATAATCCGGGATAGTTTAGAATGCCTTAAATAGATATTAAAAAATAAATAAACAAATAAATTCTAGTATCTCGACAAAAGACCAAGTGGACGTCTCGGTGTGAACCGCCCTCTAGAACGAACCTGAACCGAACCTGTCTGGGATGTGCTTAACCGAACTGATCAGGCTGGTGGTGGCCGTGCGGTAAGGTCTGATGTGTTTTTAAGTTGAAATTGGTAGCGAGAACATGTTCGTGTTCGCTACTAGTTTTTCCCTAAAACGTGTCGTCACGCTTGTGAATTGCAATTCTCTCAAATTGTCATGGATGTGTAGTTTTCAAAATCCCATCATCTCATACTATCCAGTTACATCCATTCGCACCATGAATGGATTTAGCCGGGCTGCGCTGTGCTGATTTGCGGCCGTTAAATCCAACATTACAATATACGATGCTATAATGTTGTTGGCAGGCAATATTACCGGACTATTATCGGCGCCCTCGGTATCTATATCGCACTCCTTTCCACACTTACTTTCTTTCGTAAATAATGTAGGTATTCCTCTTGCCCTGTCCGAACCCGGGTCGAACTAGTCAAAAGGTAATTTGAGACATCACGATATTCAACGTGGTTGACGTCAGTACTCTCGTTAAAATATAAATATCGAATGCATCTGACAACGTTATTTCCGATGATATTGGGTAGAAACATTGTTTTAGTAATTTTGTTTTTGCTCCATTCTAAAGGCTTTAGATTTAACTCAGAATATATACATTGCTCAATCGTACGGCTCTAAATTGCTCCCGGCCCCTGCCAACTTTTTAACAAATTATTATTTCCTTAAAAACATTCAAAAGTTGCACTAAATAAGTCAAAAAATGCTCTTTTTTTGTGTTTTTATTTAAACGTTCCCAACGTCGGCGGGAGCTCAAAATGGCGGATTTTTCAAAAATGGAACATGGCTCAAGTGACACCTCAAATTAATGTGCTTCTGTTTTTATCCTCGCAGTCTTCGATTACTTTTATTTATTCATTTATTTATTTATTTATGCTTTATTTGAACCAAAGAACGTTTGTCAGCACAAAATCGAAAATGAACCAGTTTCCTATCAACAAACAGATTTTTTTATTTTTCACACGCTATTTAACTGAGTTGGTATTGCATTTTTTAACAAATTTCTAATCGTTTTTTTCCTCAAAAATGAATCGACACATTCTGAGTCGCAATACACAATTGAATGCAATTTTAAAAGACTTTGTATAGACTAGGGACTTCCTGAGTTCCTGCCTCACTAGGCACGCACAGAGAAATCCAAATACGCTGGCGGAGGTTTTTACTCGAGTTGAAGGACCAGACGGGTTACCGTCATGAAATAACTGCTGTCCAAAGGTTCGAGAGTGTATAGAAACTCCGTTAGACGAACGACACTTAATTTAATCACAGACTAGTTGAAACACAGGGTTGATTGGCGATTAAACTATAAACTATAATGCCCGTGTACAGATTTCTATTGCGACGAGACGCGTTGGGAGTTGGTAAAGTAATTTATTCTAACTGTGAAATCGGGAGAGAAGTTGCTGTTAACGCGACTTCGACGCGAGATGAGAAACGGTTCCGATTCTGCTCCAAGAGGGGTGGTGCTCTTTCCCGAAAAACGCAGGTCTCAGTGTCTCGTTTCTTTTTCGAGGATTTCGTGGAAAAGTCACCACCTCGTCGCTTTCACCACCATCGCCTTATCGCTAACGCCCCCTGGTTCGTGGGCCACTTGCGCGGGTTGGTGCGAGACATTCCGCCCTAATCCACTGCGGCCCTTTATCCATTTTGGGATTCGCACTTCGTAAATCGGGATGGAGGCGAGCCAGATGAATGGTAATTAGCGCGGTACCCACGGTTTGGCACCTAACGGTACGTCGAGGTTCGGGTCCCGTTTTCTATCTATTGCTATTTATCGCCCAGATGTTGGGGCGTTGCGAGAGAGCGATCTTTACGTCGCAGTTCCTCCAACAGACTCAACTTTTGGTGTCACGTGGCCCATGTATAAATTTTTGACAATCGGCCACTTTGCACTACCGGTGACGTAGGCAAACGTTTCAAAAGTGCCAAAGTTGATATTTTTGACCCTACTTAGTTCTTCGTTTGGAGTGTTCGAAAACAATTTGTTAAAAAGTTAACAGGAGAGATACACAAATATTTACTCGTTTCTACGACTGAAAGAATATTTACCGTGTGAAGAAGACTTTATCACCGTACGGACTTAAGAATCAGGCGGTTCAAACGCGCAATAGATCGTGCGGCCAAATTGGCTCAACTGCAAATGCACTTAGAGTGCAAAACGAAAGTACGATCTTTTGTACGTTCTTCTTGTTTTTATTCAGGTCTATCTCTCTGTAATTAAAATTAGAATTCGGGTAATTAAAGCTCAAATCAGACGAGCCGTTTTGACACATTGAACGACGAACGCTCCAGAGAATCAGGTTCTACTCGGGGAATTGGCTTAAGGGTTAGGACATATTAAATACCTTTAAAGGTTCGCATATCCGTAAAAAGACATATGTACATACGTATTTCCTTGAATCGAACGAGGAAATTACTTCCTTTTCATTTTACCTACATTTCCCTCTATTAACTAAACATGATATTGCTGTAAACCTTCGAATTTCGCCAAGTAGTTCCTTTTTTAAATGGAGAATGCTGAATTCTTATTAAGTTGGGCAGTGACTCGTAGAGTGCATTTACGTTTAAAATGATTCAAATAAATAGGCAGAACTTCAATTGATATTTAATTAAAATAAATGTGTTGTGACTTTCGATTCCCGCTATATTCCCAACTTAAATGCATTTTCCTGGTGCCGGCCAACTAGGAAATGATTTGCGATTATGAATATTCAAAACAAATATACACTTGTTTATGCATTAAAAGCGTATAAATACAGCTATTGTGTCACTTAATTCGCCGCATGTGAAATTAAGTTCAAAGGAGAATAAAAAGGTAACAGCCCAATTTCACTTCCAGCAAAATGGCACTGCTACGTTGCTGATTATTTTATTCCGCATAAGAAACACGTTATTTATTGCCCTGCTAATGTTCAGCTGAATAATATGAGAAGTTTTACAGCTGCGAAACATGCAAAAACTTTATTAAAACCTGAATAACAAAAATTGCAACCGGGCCGTCCATTTTGACACAATCAACGATTGGTAAACAAAGAAGTTCCGCTACGTCGTCGCCCTACTCACTGCGTGTTAAATTAAACTAAGAACGAAAAAACATGTTGGCAACGCCCACCTTCACTTACTAAACGACAGCTGAAAGCTGCGTTAGTGACTTGTCGTGAGTTTTTGAAACGGACGAGCACTGCAACTTTGCTAATGATTTATTCCGCCTAAGAAAAACGTTATTTATTGCCCTGTCGCCACTCCACTGGGTAATGTAAGAAGTTGCATCACCTCGAAACACACACAAAATCGCAGCGGTTTGCGAACGTGTAGATCACAGGTTTTAACAAAAAATCGATGCAAACGAAACAATAAATTTGAATTTTAATATTTGTACCCACTGGGGATATTGAAATTTAATTCAGTGCGTGAAATTAAAGTGAAAAACAAACAAAAAAATATATATAATGGCGACGATTTAGCCAAAATAATCTCGAGGACCTTCAAAATTTATAATTTCGCTATCCATGGAGTGAGGAGGCCCTACGCAACGCACAGATGCGTAGGATCATTCTGGACCTGAACTAACCCGAAGCTAGGCCGATGTAGCGAACCTGGACTAACCTGAACTAGCCTCCTGACGTTACATTTTATAGCAGTTTAAATTGTTGTAAATGATATTTGCAACTACGGAATCGAAGAACACAGGGCGAGCCAATAAAAAGGCCGTATTCCTCACGTAAATGAATGGCAGAACGAACCGATTATTCCTTACATCTCACAGGTCATAATGGCACATATCATAACATCGGCTCGGTTTATGCCCTCCTGATCGACCTTATTGACATCGGATTATTTCCTATTTCGAACCGCAACTATGCATGTGCAATTATCGATACGTCAATGGGGCTGGGAACGTGTCTTCATTGTTAAGACGATAATTTCCTAATGTAGAAGATAAATACATATGTTCGTTTCATCGTATTTATATTTTATATGCTACTTTTGTCGATTCCATATTTTTAATAACACAATGTATGGCTCGTTATTGGTCGGTGTTGCTTGTTGTTTGTTTGAGCAACCGCATACGTTTACCTTTAATTATTTAACCCCAACACCTGCCAGTAAATAAAAGGGGAAACGAAAAAACATACGTTAATGAGCGTGATGCTCTAAAAGTATGTATGATTATGTCCACCATTGTGCATTTTCGTAAATTACTTCTCTGGGTTTAACCCTGATGAAGTAAATAAAAGTCGAAACGTGAGGCCCAAACGTAACCCGAATCGACCTCATTTTCATACGAAAGTTTCACTGGAATCTTAACTGACCTGGATTTTTTTATCGTATTACAGAAACTTGCACTCATCTAAATTATACATGGTGTTTCTGAGTTGGGCCGAATTTATACGGGACATTATGTAATTTGGTGCCGGAAATTCTGTATAAACTTGTGTCCAAAAGTGCTTAGTAAAAGTTGACTCACGAGGTACATCCGTCAGGTGTAACAGCAATTGACGAGTACATTATTTTTAGTTGCTATGGTAACCAAATTACAGGGGTGGCCTCGAGAGTTTTTCGGTAGTTTTTTTTTGCGTGGAAAAAAGCATATTTAGTAAATTTTTCTTAAGGTTTGTTTAAAAACCAGCAAAACAAGGTTTAAAATCAACAATATGCACTGTTTTGGAGGACTAAATACTTAGTATGACACACTGCATATACAGAAAACGGTAAAGGCATGTGTCTTCAAATCATCATTAAACGCCCTGTATCCTTTTAATTGAGCATTTTTGGAATATTTTGATATAGAATTCGCAGCATGAAATGACGTAATTTATCTCTCATACCAATTCGGCAACATGAATTAGAAACACCTTGTACTTTGAAGAAACATTATTGGAGGGCAACATGTCTATCTTCCGCAACCTACTGGGGATAGAATTGAAAAGTGAATATACTTCATCAGGGAGATTATTAGTGTAAGAAATATGATGCCCATTGTAAATTGAGCAACAGCATGAATTTTCACTTCATGAGAAAAATGTATTCTTCATGAAGGTTTCCGCTTGTTCCAAAGCTGTTAGCATAAGTTCTCATCGTTCCGAATTTCCTCTCGTTACAGGGTAATATCAAAAAATAGGTCCATTTAGTTGAAAGTCTTTTAAGTCTCAAAAACGAATTCTCGTTTTCGTAGCAGCCGTAAACAGGACTTAAATTGAATGACAATGTTGTCGAAAGAGCAACGAATTTACCTGATACAGTGCTGTGGCAAAGGTGGTAAAGCAAATCGTCGATTTATCGAAGAATCCGATCAAAAGTTTCGGTATATTTACATCTCAAAATGTGGTTCGAAAAAATTGACCAAGAAATTCGTAACTACTGACTCCGTATTAAATGGAAAGGAAACGAATATAGCTCGAGAGGAAAATGACCTTGCGACTCCTATTGTAATGGATTCAGTTCAAATAATAATACAAATTTTCCATACGGCGACGTTCGCCTCAATTAAAAATAAGTAAAACGCATATTCTAGAAACCTTAAAGTAATTGGAAAATTCATCCTTTTATACCAATTTTTAATCACGCTTTAGAGTCAGAAAATCAAGCGAAACGTTTGGATTTCTGTCAGTGAATGAGCGGCCGAATTGTAGATGACCAACGTTTTTTTCGAGACGTCACATTGCTGATGAAGCTAGGCTCCCTACCAATGGTGCTGTTTCATCTCGGCATGGAAGGTACTGGAGCCGTCACAGGCCCTATTTCCGAATCGCTCATAATCGGCAATTTCAGCTAAAATTATGTGCAATTTCTCACCATGGTATAATTGGACCGTAGTGTTCTGTATGTAAAGTTCTTACTTGTAGTTTCTTCTTTTTTGTCGAATTGTTGTGACGAGAACTTAACAACTAAAAGTCTTCATTACGGTCGCCACGAAAACGATAATTAATTTTTGGGACCAATAGAAAAATTTTGTGATGAACGGACCGATTTTTCGACATTTCTCTCTAACGCAAAGCAAAATTGAAACGGTGGGAGTCTTCTAGTGGAACTGATCCGAGTAAAAACTTTCGTGAAGAGCACATTTCTTTCGTGAAATGAAAAATGTTAAACTATTCCCTCTTGGCAGCCCCATCGAGGGACATACCGTATACGCCGCACACCCATAAGGGGTTATTGCAGTACTCGCTAACACTTCCCAGCTCGGCTTTTAACATCGCTTGCCTCCAATAGTATATGACGCACGAGGGAAACGTTTGTAGGCCGAGCCGAAGGCGAGGTCTACACATTCCTGAGCAGCGGATATTACTTCTCCTTACGAACTTTAAACTACACTTACTTTCCTCTCTAACACTATCATTTTACTGCAGTACGATATAACTGTCATGGATATTTTACACATCTCTTCCTACGTATTTTAAATGGGAGAATTGAACACGAAATGGGCGAGATCGGCCGATGTAAGAAGTGACGGAATGAATTCGTTCGGAGTCAATTTCACGCTTGGAACGACTAATTTCTGACGTGGTGGTAGAACGGAAACTTGTGCTGTAACAAGTCAACTATTGGACTTGTGAGATAAGCAGACTCTCAGCAAGACCTCCTCCTCACTCGGCCTCTCGCCAATTGGCCTTGCGGATCGTTTTTGCCAGTCGTTGTCAAAAAAAAAACAAGATTATCGAGCGTTCAAAATCACTCGACACATGATGTCGCAACTAGCATAACAAATATAGCGATGCTTGACATTTTGCCAATGGAACACAACCATTATTGCTAACATAAAACCATAATTGATGTGTTTCATCCAGTCCATTATAATAGGGTAATAAATTATTATAAGCGAAACATAGTGCTTGAAGGCACATTTAAATAAATACAAAATTAATTAGCAGGTGCACGTTTTACCGTATTAAAACAACTCGGTTTTAAAATAATTGATTAATTTCATGCAATAATGTTGCACGGGGATTGCACGGGGATTTGCAACGTTTCATTATTGTTCACATATTTTTGGGGTGAAGTCTTCATTGAAAGCGAGATCAAATATTCATGTATATCCAGACAGATTTACTCGAAAAAGACGAGCCGCCTCCTGACATATGTTACAAGCGTTGTAGTTGTGCCTGGTCTTGATTGTGCTCTACGTGCCGGAAAATCTAATTTCTCGTCAAAGTATGAGCTCGATTGAACTGTCAAAATTGAATTAACATATCGATTTTGGGGGATTTAGACCGGCCGCCTAAAATTATATTTTCGAGAACGAGCCTAACAGCATTCCATCCGTGACATACGCCAGAGATAAAACTGCACATATGTGCAACGCATCCGTTATAAAGGACGCCATGGGGATTTAATTAAAATAATTTTTTTTCCCTAAATTAGGACTTTCGTGGGAAAATAAACAAAAATTAAAATCCGCCACCCTCTAATATCGTCTAACGAGGGATGATAAATGAGGCACGAGACGATTCAATTAGTCAAACCGCTGCTGCTTTCAGGCAGATTTCTGACCGGAATATCTTAAATTATACTTCAGCTGGTATTGAATTAATAGCTGAAAATGGGAGTATTTGGGCCGTATTGATTTCATAAATATTTGTATTTATTTGCTCGTTCAAAGGAATTTGTGAGAACCAAAGAATTTGAAATTGAACTTACGTAAAGGGATGCCGAGAAAACAGAAGAAACTATTAAAAAGAGCAAAGCTCTTCTCTACTACGTCTCTATGTCTACCTTCTCTTTGAGTAATTATGTTTACTTAAAGGACGCTCTTGAAAAATGCCACTAGCGAAGTTCAAGTCCACATTTTCCATACTGACTTACTCGTGACGTGACTAGGCTGCTCATCACGAGTCATAACGGCTACTTTGTTAGGAACTTTGTGGCACCCCTAAAGAGTTCTGAAGAATTTTCGGGCTCCCAAAGAATCTCACCGTAAGATGATGTTTCCGGCCAGTTGCGAAGATAGTCCCAGACCTCGCACGTAGATGGCGATCTTTTTGTCAAAAATTTGCCAATATTACAGAAACGCAATCTCAAAAAGTCTCTCTTTTGATTTGTGGTCGTTCCGGAGCCGTTTCTTCGTCTTTCGTTAATAACTGTTAAATATTAAGTGACAGAGTTTAAACGAGCCGCCAAGGCGGACGCCGCAGTGGTGGATCCAATGACGGTCCAGATTTGACCATTCCAGACATTGTGGTGAAAACTCGCAAAATTGTACCGGGAGATCGTCGGGTAAAATTGCACGAGTTACCAGACATCGTGAACATTTCAAAAAGTTCTGTACATCGTGTTTTGACCGAACAATTGGATACGAGAAAGCTGTGCACAAGATGAACAAAAACAGCTCTATGAGGATGATTCCAGGGAGTATTTGGCAAAATTTCGCAGCAATAAAGCCGAGTTGTTGCGTCGATTCATAACCATGAATGAAACATGGGTCCATCATTTCGCACCTGAGACGAAAGAATAGTCAAAACAACGGATTCAAAGGGGAGAATCGGCTGTAAAAAGGGCGAAAACCGTTCCGTCTGCGGGAAAGGTGATGGCGTCAGTTTTTTGGGATGCACCAGGGATAATTTTTATTGACTATCTCTCCGAAGGAAACCAATAAACGGAGGATATTATTCAAATTTATTGCCGCGTTTGAGCGAAGAAATGAGGAAAAAGCGACCGCGTTTGGTGGTAAAGCGACTCTTGATTCATCAAGACGACGCAGCAGTCCACGCTTCCGTCATCGTGTAGACCCAAATGAATCGGCGAACCTTTTCCTCGGCCACCCAATTCGCCGGATCTAGCCCCTTCAGATTATTTTTTATTTCCAAAGTTGAAAAAATGGCTCGGTCGACAGAGACTTGCCAATAATGAAGAGGTGGAGTCCGTGGCGGATACCTATTCCGAAACATTCGCAGCTTGTTACGATAAAGAGGATATAGGAGCCATCGAACGTCGCCGGTAAAGTTTTGTCAATCTCAGAGGAGACTATGTTGACAAATAATGGAATATTTTCATCGTGATTTGAATGCTAACGAGACACATTTAATTCGCGGCAGAAATACAGGTTTACAATAAGCATTTTGCCAGTAAATAATTAACTTGTAAAATCCCCACGAAACATAACAGATACTTGTATCTAATTTCAAATGAAATATCCCACCGTTGCGGCAATTATCTTTATTTCACGCGCATTTCAAATATTTCATATCAACAGGTGGATATTTTTTAATGGCGCTTGCTTTTTTTGCCTTTTTCCATATTTAAGTGAGTATTGCTCGCCCCCGCAAATTCCCCATCCGAGGCATGTGATATTCTATTTGGGGCAAACGTCGCCTTGTAGGTACAACGTATCGCCAGGGGCCTTAGGCAAATTGGTCAACATGTTATTGCGTCTTACTTAAGCAAGGCTTGTTAACAATTTAAAATTTTTGGATTATTTTCCGGGTTAACCGAAAAAAAAAAACCGACACACATCTAGATTTGTCTTAGGGCCAATAGATCAAAGTCTTGACAACTTTACCGATGCCCATGGAAACGTTGACATGAAAACGGAGTATTGGTCCGGTTTGTAACGTACTGGCCACAGCCAAGTAAAATTGCCAGTATATTGACCTAGCGACCCTTAAAAAGTCAAGAATGAAATATAATAGTTATTCGCCAAACCAGCTCGGCAAGTGAAACTTCATCGCACGCTGGCTGCAGGTCACCGGACCACCCGAAACGAAGTTCGGTAAACAGTCGAGTACTACAATAATCTATTAAGACACAAGTTTAACAGCAGCTCATTATAGCACCAGCCCAAGTTCATATCTTATGCTGTTTTTTCCATTGAGCAGCATCTTTGTATTTACAATAAAAAAAAAAACAAATTACTGATTTACCGATTTCGGCCTTTAAAGGGTTTTTGCCGAATGTCGCTCGGTGAAGATTAGTGCGTTTTGAAGGCCCCGCAGTTTGATGTAAGGGAATCATGTAACAACTGACAGAATTGCTATTGTAAAATTCGCCATGTTCAATGTTGTCCGTTAGGAGTGTGAGGTGTAGAATGCGAAAGGCACGAAAGATGGAACATTGACGTAAGTGCCAAAAAGACACATATTGCCGAAGACTTTATTCTCTTCCAGTTGAAATGAGCTGGGTTTGCAATTCGGCACAGATGATGAAGATACACCATACAGATCTTCGCCCGTAATTTTCCCACAGTACGAATACAAATCAGGGACGTATATTTGCGTGAACAAATGCGCGGGACATGATACTTTGCTGAAAAGTGAATACTCTCTACCCTTCTAGACCACAAATTACTGAACTGGAGCACTCGAGCCGTCTCTACACGCATATTTATTTCCCAGCTTCAAGATATGCACAAACGCTTACATGCCGAACATTGGCTGAATAATACAGCTTAAACCCCTCAAATTCGAGAAAAGCTACAATAAATCCATGATAAATATCTTAAAAGGACGTAAAAGGTAAAGTGGCCATCATTATCCTAAGCGGTTTTAGTGGCGTCTTAATTATTTCGGAAAGTTGCCCAATTAATAACCAGTTTAGAAACACACTGACACCCAAATCGCTAAGAGGCCATTTTTCAATTTCATCGATTTCTGTAATTTATTTCCCCCTTTTAATTAAATTTGATGTACGGTTGGACGAAGTTTTAATTGAAAACTCGGACTGTCTTCACTCAACTCATAAAAGTCTTTCGAGTCAATATTTCCTCATTTTTCCGGAATTATCGAGAGCTGTCCCCTTTCTGAAGTAGGAAAAAAGTCAATTTTCTATACCAGAAAAATGCAAATTATCTCACCTTTCCTCCGCCTGGAGATCATCATTTTAACATAATATAAGAAAGCTGCGGCTAATTTAATGTATTACCTTCCCAGACCTGGTACATAAAACTTTGAGGGTAAATTCCCTTATACAAGCGGATCCGCGGCCTATTTAGGGGAGAACGGGAATATTTCACATTACCTCCATACCCATCCTGTTACAAATTCTTGAAAGCGAGTCTCGTATATCCATTGATGGAAACTGTTATAGGCAAACAAATGCCATGAATGATGGATCAGCCCGAAAAAAGCCCACATTTACCTGCACTTTCAAAACTTATCGAGCGATAAACTTGAGTTTAATTCGTGTGGATTGTTTAATCCTGAGCGTAACAATTATTCCTGTGAGAGCAGATCTCTTCGAGATATTAAAGAGTTAAGTTTGCGAGGGTTTGTTCGAAGGATTGTTTACTAAGTTCGGATCTTGCGCGTTTCAATTGTGACGTGTACCATGCATCAGTGAACGTAAATTTCGAGATTGATGGCTTAAACAACTAAAGAGTTTTCGCTCAACGTCATAAATATGGGAAAAGGGGGACTCTGGAAACCTGACATTCAAATCCAGCGCAGTTTCTTTCAGAATTTGTTAAATCAAGGAGCATAAAAGAGATTAAAAATTCAAAGAAAATTTAGTCTTTAATTAAATATTTACAACTTTGAAAAGTGTGCACTCAGAACTATTTTGCTGCAGAATTTGAGATCCCGAAATTTGTTGACTTTTCCTGTCGTCTAGTTTAATTTTTTTTTTATTACTTTATGTTTTTGATTAATTAATTTTATATTTTTGAAAACTTCGTCTTTGGCTAGTTGCTAATTTACGTGCAGATTTGTGAGATTTTAGAGAATTTTTCTTGTATTTCCTAGCTAATCCTCTTGAGAACCTGAAACTTTTTGACTTTTTTCACTACGTCGATCTAAATATTAACATTTTTGCAAATTCATTTTCTCGCAAGGTGCGATGCTGATTTCCTGCTAATTGAACTAAGCACGTGTTTGCAGATTTGTATTTTCATTGTTTCTCCAGGTTCTGAAATTTCTCGACTTTTTCGTCGGATAGTTCCGAACTTTTGGGAGTTCTCGGTACCTTCTTGACTTTCCACTAATTCGAATGAAAATTTATCGGTTCATAGAGCGGGTCCAGACCTACTCCCTTGTTTAAACTGTTTTCCTGAGGTCCCCGACTGTGTGACAATTCCTGTAACGTAGTTCCAGATTTCCTTATTTTTCAACTTTATATTCTGTCCAAATGTCCTCCAAGTTTCCGGCTGCTAATTTAAGCGAATATTGGCAAGTTTTTATATTACAATTTTGCCAAGAGCTCTCTTATATATCTCCCGTGATCAAAAGGAAAACTTCAATGTTTAAACTATGAGGAGTCAATTTTTTTGTCTTTTTGATAGCAACACAATCAAAATAGCGGGAACTGTGATTAATTTTTTTTCAGCGAATTTAATCCAGTATAAACATTTTTGGTGACGAAATCGCTAGACTTGGAGGTGGCGAAAAAGATGGCGGCTGAAGACCAAACAGCTACACGTGTATCATTTGGCTATTTTCAGCTGAAGGTTGTAGTCCTTGCCAATAATAATCCATGAATAATTCTCTCTGCGATTGAATGTTGCCTTATCGAGAGTTCAATTCAATTGATGTGCTTTAAGGTGCAGCCCCATACTCATTTAATCAACCGGATGATTATCTGGAACAATGCATTGATCCGATGGATATGAATAGCACAAAGGGTTAACGTTATTTAACCGAAGCTTTTAATTAGAGCACACACCTAGATGTCGGCAAGTCTGGGTTTGAGCAATAACACAGTAAAACTTTCGATTGTAAACAATCCCAAACAAAACCCATTTTCATTCGTAGCTAAATTTTTAGGGCAAAAACTTGCCCTCAAAGTTAAATCGTTTCCTTGGATTTGAAATATTTTGTTTAAAGAACAAAAAAGGCAAACGCTCGAGTGAACCAAACCTAAATTGCCATGCGAACTTCAGAATAGCAAACTTTAGGTTGGAATTATACAAATGCGAGGCCATGAAAATCTAATATTAAATTATACGCGGGTTCGAAAGCTTTTTAATAAATTTCTGGGCTGGTAATAAAAATTCAAAAAAGAAGGTGCCTGTCTGAAATTCATGGAGATTGGAAGGGCCCCGCTTCGCCAATACGTGGCACTAAATTGGAATTTAAGCAGGGGCCTTATTTATAGGAAGAACCTTTAAAATTACCAAGTAATTTATGCCACGTATTCCATCTAAGCATAAGCAAAAGAACATTGGGAAATCGGTATTATCTAATCGACTTCAAAGCAGTTTTCATTGGGCGCAGCACAAGAGAGGAATTTTAAATTAAAAAAAAAAAAAAAAAAAAAAAAACGCTTATTTACCTAGATCAATTACAAGCGCTAATGTTATTATTAAATAGAGTGTCTCGCGGCTGATCAAATATTAATTTCAAAAGACCTGCTTTGGAAGAGCGCTAAAAGGTCCCCAAACGCGGCAATTCTAGTAGTATAGACCTATTTGGAATTTTTCTCGTATAAACAGTTAATATCTTTTGTCCAGCTTTAAAATTATAGGGACAGTAAAATATTACCCGTAATTTTACAACGTATGATTTTTCTTTTTGTAGACCTCAAAGTCTAGAATAATTCAGAAATCGAATCGTTTATTCATGTATTGTTTAAAGAGACCATTACCGGTTAACATGATAATTTAGACATTTAAAATTAATTTAATATCAAGGCGGGATAGGCCTTATCCATTTTTAAAGAGAATTGTTCTCTCGCAATCGTGCGAGCCGTACAGCTGAACCGCCTTTTCAAAATAACGAAAAATCCCGGAAAAAGGTGTGGTGAAACGAGAGACGAACGTGACGAAATGAGAAAAATATTTCAAAATAAGACGGTACAAAGCGACAAAACATATGAAATCATATCAAGACATTCAGGTAAATTTAGAAATTTATTTAAGTCGACCGCGAACATGAATTAGGATCTGATATTGTTATATAGGGTGGTGCTTTGGGGATGGGGCACGGCGAAACCCGGCACCAGGGACGGCGAAACATGACGATTGGACGCAACATATCTTTGGCCAATGTGGTGGGTCTCAAAATTACGGGGTGTTATTAAACGTTGAAACTTTATTTTACACTTCCTTAATGACTTTTCGCGTTTTCATAACATCAACACCAACACCGGTGGACTGAAATAATTTTCACGTAGCTCCCAGACGGCGCTAGTTACCCCCCACCACTTTTCTACATTTGATCGTATTTTTTTAATGAGTGCAACTGAGGTCAAAGTCTTATCCATACACTGACAGAGCGTTTATTTTCACTCAAAAAAAGGTGTTCTCATTTAATCCCGGTGTCGCTCCTCGTTTACGAAATTTTCACCCATAAGCGAATTCGTGTCGTACCATTCAAAATCCTCAAAAACGATGGTGGCTGCAAGAGCCTCGTCAACATTTCAACAATGTTTTTTTTGATATCCACGGATCAGTCGCTGATGTGAATTTCCGTAGCCCGCCAGCAGGCCAGACCTATAGATCAAATACCATAAGTTTGTTTTCAAAAATTAAATATAAAAAACGTGGTAATTTAGTTTTATTCATTTTCAAACGACTCTTTTGCCTCATTAATAAACGAAAAGCCATTAACAAATGAAAAATAAGTCTTATTTAAGCAATTGATGAAAATTGCGACCATTCATCTAATTGCACTTTATTATTCTCTTTCTCATAGATCTTTTTACTCTAAATCGCATATCGGCTCTATTCCCAATTTCGTCTGCTGCTCGTTAAATTTTTCGCCACAAATTCTTCGCGAGCATCAATTGTCCCTTGCTGGCCTTTACACTTCGCCGTATTGAAAAGTCCAAGGGGTTAAGGTCTGGATGTCGCGCGGGCCGTGGACGTGCACTTTCACGGCCGATTCATCTACGTGGAATGCCATTGTTCGAACGTTGGTGCACTTTAAGCCTCCACCGTTTTCGACGATTTCAAATGATACGACACGAATTAGCTTGCGGGTAAAAGTTTTGTGAAGCAGCGGAAATATCGGGATTCAACGAGAACAGATTTTTTGACGGCAACATTCGCACAAAGTATGTCAGGTCCAATGGTCATGTGTTGGTGGTGTCCCCTACCTTCGCCGTGTCCCATTCCCAACGAACCGCCCGGTATAATTACCTCGTTCTTCAGAAACTTTTCAAGTTCGATTCACAATCCGCAACTTCAGCACTTTCTACCTGAACACGTACAGAACTTGCAGTTCCATAGAATGCCAACCATTTGATTCATTACCCTATAAATAGGGGGTCCATTCCTTATCTAAACGACCATGTACGCAAGCAAATACGTCACGCGTCTTAGTTCAAGTCCCAATGGGGCCAATGAATAATTAAGGGACGATATCACCTTATTACCTGGCCAAAATTAGAATCCCTTAAAGGTGTTGCGGAGAATTTGCTTTTAGCATCCTCCTAGTGGAAACCGGAGCCGGAACGCTGCTTTAAATCCAATCAAAAAGTGTTTTATATGTGTAACAAAGAAGGGGTGATACTTTGCTTTGAAGTTGAAGACGAGGTATTAATGCCGGCTGCATTAGCTCGGGGTTTATCAGTACCATCTCATTTACCTTGGAAAGCAATTTTGTTAGTGTCAACAGTGGTCATAGTACGCCGATGACGCAAACTGTACTCCTTCGTGATGTGCACACACGAAGGCTTCAATGGGTGAATTATCGAGTATAATCATGGAAATTTTCAATCTACACACTTTTCCTATCATTTGGCTTCGTTAGCTGCAGTTTCAATATTAATTTAACGAACTCGAGCGAGAAAATTTATTGTTAAAGTAACTTTACCTCGTTCAATTTATCGATAAAGTTCCATTGTTTTATGGCATTAACTTCTAAAAGTTCTAATGCAAAAATCCGCCTAACTCGCCCTATTCACAAAGACATGTAAATGATGCTCCACAAACGTCCCTTATAATGGCGGCTTTCGCCTTAAAAATGACCCTCCATTATTCAAAGATGTGCATTATATAGGACCCAGTGAGGCAAGTTTCGGATCCTTTTTATTTTTTCCCATCCACTTGAATTCAACATTATTGGGTCGTTAAAACTTACTTGTCCCGGTCGTGTTAAATGAATTTTAGCTACCGGCGGCTCTAATCGATGAATATCTGCGGAATTCTCCAGCATTGGTTGATCGCTCTGTAATACTGGGTCAAAACAAGTTCAAATGGAAATTTTACTGCTCCGCTTACAGTGGAGAATATGAATGTGACTCAGGTTTACAATGGATGATCTACTAATGCCCGGATTAATTATACAATTTTTAAATAACGCGCACGAGCTTTTGTGGAGTTCTCTTTGTGAGTGATTTATAGAGGGAAATCGGTGAATGGTTTTTGAATATTTTAAGCCCCGCCACTTTAGCATCGCAAAAATTAGTTGCAGAGCAGAGAAGGTGCATGCTCGACCTGATTCTCTGCAGGCATTCGGAGTTAATCCACGCGATAGTTTGGAAGCGAGGAAAGTTCTGCAGAGGACGTTCTTTATGCGAGGGGGTTTAGAGCCTCCGTAACTACATAGCGCATCTTCTTGGTTGAAATCGAAAAGGAATCCTCGAGAAGCCGACCACGGTTTCAAACACCCTTTACAAAGGTATTTATCAAATATAGTTAATTCCATAAAACTTTGGAGGGAGATTTTATTTCGCACAAGGCCTCAACTTCGTCTTTCCAACGAAATCGCGCTAATAAAAAAAATAAATAAACGTGAATCAATGTACACAGATTACACATGGTTCTGTTAGGAATAAGAAGCGCATTCGAAATGTGAAATGAAAATTCCAGGTCCGTATTTGAACCAACGGAGTTGATGGCGATTGCTTAATTGTCAAAAGCTATGCAGCGACATTCGATATGTCGTTATGTAGAGAGTGAAAATTTGTGAAACTTTATAATTTAAACTTCTTTCCTGTTACAAACAGTTTGGGAAATACGACGGATTGAAGTTTTGGGCCATTTCCACGTTTTTCCAAATATCCAGGAAACCACTGAAAATGTGTCAACCTCGTAGCGGTTTCCTTAATCAGCTCCACAAGGGGCCGCTTTTGTCCACTTTAACCGAATTCGCAACTCCCTTCGTTTCGGAGATAGCAATGAGCAAACCAAAAATAAACACCCTGTATTGCTACATTACTCCAATAGCGCTAGAGTTCCCCGGCTCCTAGTTTTGGAAGTAACGATTACCGACTTGGGCGTCCACTAATCGCGAAAGAGAAGGAAAAGGCTCCTCGCTTATCATTATATTTTACGAGCATATGAAATATGCATCGTTCAGTTATGAATGGTTACGAGTTTCTCCTTTTTTAAGGCAGGGAATACTAGAAGTAATGCAGCCTCCCAAATGGCTCAATGTCGCTAAAAACGGCTCAAATGCGTTTCATATGACGCGGTACAACCGTTTCCCACCCAAAAACCGCACTTGTAATTTTCCATCGAAATAGTGCCCCAATTTTTGGTCCAAAAACGTGGATATTCAGATTTCAATGCATATAATTTACTTCGACGAAACGCTTACTACACAAATCTGATCGTACAATACGGATCAGATGAACAGGGCTCTAACGTACTGCGTGACGAACAAAAGAGAACACTCCGTAAAAATGGTTATGTTTAAATAATGTTTGGTACGCGCGTTTCCTACGCTAAAACAAATAAATTATTAAAAAATTGAACAAATTTAACTGTTAAAGAACAAAAAAGTTAAATATTTGTCGGTCCTCCGCGGTGTCTTATACAGTCCTGTACACGTCTAGGCATGGATCTAATGAGGTGATTGATGTTCTCTTGGGGGATCTCGTTGCAGACGAGCTGGACAGCATGACATAGCGCCGCTAGGGTTTGTGGGAGACGGGGTAAATTACGCAACTTTCTACCTGCAATATCCCATACACGTTCAATAGGTGAGAGATCTGGAGCGCGAGGAGGCCACGGTGGCAAATTGATTGCAGTTTGTTGAAAGAAGTGCACAGTCACGCTAGCCGCACGTGGAGGTGCGTTGTCTTGCTGAAAAACTGGATGGACAAAAGTTTCCAGATAAGACACGAGATGAGGTTCCAAGAGCTCTCGGATGTATCGTTGGGGTATTATACTGCCTCTAATGAAAAGGAAAGGTGTCCTGCTACCATATGCAATATCACTCAAAATCGTTACCCCTACGGTATGACAGACATGCCTTTGTATTGTAAATTGAGAATCCCGTTTGTCACCCCGTCTTCTTCTTACTCTTGCCCGATCATCATGCACACTTAAACAGAATCGGGATTCGCCACTGAACACGATATTATCCCCGTTCCAGATTCCTTTGTGTCTATTTTCTGCACCACTGCAGTAGATTTTGACGATGATTCAAAGGAATTCCAATGGGTCTTCCACACTCAGAAAACCACTGATCGGCTAGCGTCCTCGACGAGACGAACCTCTCTCTTAGGACCATAATTTGAAAGCAGCGATCTTGGCATTCTGTAGTACTTCGGATTCGTTCAGTACCCCTCCCTGTGCATGTTTCCTCTTCTTGGCACCATCCCTGACAACATCTCACAATAGTTTTTGCACTACGGTTCAATCTAGTGGCGATTTCCCTAAATGACCGATCGGCCTCTCGCGAACTCACCGTTCGACCTCTTCCGAACCAGCTCCATTAATGAAAATTTCGCTGCATTGTGCGTCAATGCATATTTGATCATTCTAAAAGCACTTTCTAAGCATACAATACACCAATAAATGATTTTTTGCAGTCATATTGTTGATATTTTTTTGCAATTTTTATGGTAAAAAGAACTAAAATTTCTGATAACTCGTATATACGTCGATAAATGTGGCTGCATATTGAATCGGTTTTTGTGTTCCCATACAGAAACACGAGTACCAAAAATTACTTAAATAATACCATTTTTGCCGGGCGTTCCCTTTTCTACGTCACGCGGTATAGTTCTGGATAGTTCTAGATCTCTAATAGTTCTATAGTTGCGGGGATGCGCTTTTTCCGCCATTTTCGCAACTTTTTGTTGAAACCTCGGGAGTCCCATTTTCTACCAGATTATGGACCTCGCATCGGACGGTTTCGTCAAAAACTTTCCTGCCTCGTTACGTTTTAGAGCAAAAGATTCAACAGCAATAAATCCAGTTGGAGAATATTGCCACAGCAATTTAATTGAACCTCCCTATAACAACGCCCGAGTTCCTCTTCTTGCATTTTGGGTGAAAATTACATTGTGCAGCCATTCTCAATGATCCACTAATACGCTGAATTCGGAACCTTACGAGGGGATTTGCGAAAATGATTGTAATAAATTTGGTCCTAACTTGAAAGGGCTATTAACTCCCATAAAATAGGACTCCCAGTATAAGGGGAAATCCTAACCGGTCGGTACTTAGCAGCCCTATCTAGGTGATATTTGCTCTAGTGCAGTGCTGAACGCTCACCATATAATATTACTTTAATATGCAACAATGTTAAATGTAATCTGAACCGCACTGTACATGGAAATTTGAATTATCTGGATAAGCCGATAGCCAAAGGTATATATTACGGTTAATCTTGTTTGTCGGTAACAAGCCGACATTGGTTTGCGATGTATAATATTTTATATGTATTGTCTGGCGATATGTCCCAAATATAGGTCTATATAACGAGATTATGTTGCTATTTAGGTAAATAGAATGATGAGGATATCAATTTGGTTTACGGTGTTAACCCCTTATTGTGGGTCATGCAGGGTTTTCTAGATTATGCAAATGATGTGGGAAAACGTTTGTGTAATGCAGATGGAAGAGGAAATCTTGTTTTTGATGTTTTGTTAACGTAATGGGAATTTAGAGACTTGTAATTAGTCTCGATCTCTCTAAACCCTTATGAGGTCTTCTCGTAAATATCTTGGCGTCCGCGGGAAGCCGCAAACCGGTCCCCTTTTATATGTATTGGAATTATTCGGTGTATCCTGCGTGAGATATAAAAATTCTATAACCATAACTCTAGGTTTTACGATATGCATAAGAAAAAGGTAAGCATAATTCAAATATGTCGACTTTTATACGAAATTTTAAAGCGACCTCGGGCCAATCTGTTCAACTTAAAAAACCGTATAAGGCATAAGCGTAGGTGCACTTTTTAGACGCCAAAGGAATAAGTATTTCACATTTACATCCGACATAATGATAAACTTTGAAAGGTTTGACCCAGTTGCAGATGGAGGAAAACAAAACCTGTTTACAAGATGTTGGGAGCCATTTGTCACGGGTCTTGTTGATCACCGATGGTAATCAAAATGAACGAGAAATAATAGAATTTATGATATACTTTTTGGACTAAAATATGGCACTGAGATGATTTTTCCTCCATACATTTGAGGATGCGCTATATTTAAGTCTTTTAAAGATACGATGTTGTTAATAAGTTTGAAGAATCCCACTAAAACCCACCCGGCTTTGTTGCTCCCCTTGGTTCCTCCAATTTATTAAATTTATAATATAAATTTATAGATTTTATTGCCAATCCAGTTTAAGCTCCACTACACGTCTAAGCCTTATCCATTACAGTAATTATCTAACGATTAGGAAGCCTTGAGACTATTAATCTGCCAACAGGGACTTGTCTTCGCGGACCCCTTTAGTGCACACAATTTTTTTATTTGTCCTAGAAACTTGGGGGTTTTCGTGCAACCCCCATTGAGCCCCGGCACACCTCTGATTTAACGACTATCGCCAACACTTGGGACCAATAATCTGCAAAAAATATTTAGTCTTCGCTGGTTGTGTAGTGCCTCATAATTTTTTCATATATCAAACAAAAACTGACGGGGCTTAAGCCTGGATGTATCCAATCTACCTTTACTCACTTGCAGTGATTAATTTTCCGATTATCAGGGATACTCCGGGCCATTAATCTGCCAAAAATTTCTTATCCTACCGGCCCATGCAATTTTTTTGCGCAGAAACTTATGGCTGTTAGTTAGAGCCCTACTTCGGCCCTTTGCACCGCTGACCTTTTTTCAATTTAATGGATTATTAATTCCCGAATTAACGAGTGGTGCACTTAGGGTTATTGATCTGCTAAGAATGACTTGTCTCCACTTGTCTTTTTGCTTGTGGCAATTTTTCCAAAATTCCAATTAGATCCCTAGTACGTGTCTCATCTTCGACGAATTACAGAGATCGATTCCTTAATTTTAGGGGATACTTGGGACTATTAATATGCCAAAATTGTTTAATGTGCAGTGGAAGCCTGTGGGGTTTCTTCGCAATCCAACACCATCGCACCTCTGATATTTCCTCAATTACAGGATTTAATTCCCCAATTTTCGGAGATACACGACACTGTCCTCGTGCCAAAAATGATTTATTTTTGCTGATTACTTTGGTCCACGTGGTTTTTTGGAATTTCAAACACACAGCGATGGGTTTCGTTTCCAGCCAACTTCAGCCCCATTACGCCTCTGATCTTGACCCAGTTGCAATTATGACGTTTCCAATTGTCGGAGGCAGTTGAAACAACTAACCTACCCGGTGCATGGACATGTTTTTTCATAGATCCTTTTTGATCAATGTACAGAAAGCTCACGGCAGATAAAGTTGATTAAACCACTTGCCATTTACCATCAAATATTGGTATCTCTTTTCAATTTTTTAATGATCGTAAGTGTGAGATGGAAACATCAATTTTAAAATTGCGTTCTCAAAGTTAAATTTGTGGTTCATATGGGGCAATGTTCTTGGAATTTGACGATAAGAGATAGACGCTTGTGAAGCTAATAGGGATAAAAAAATCTATTTTACGATCAAGCGAATATCATCCGATTTGGAGAGTGAGGAGCCAATAATATTTCCATAGAGCGATTCGGTATTAGTAACAAAAAAAAAAAAAACTAAAAAGGTTACAACAATAAAATCCCTTGAACATTTGAATCACTTTCTTGATCTCACAATCCACGGTATCGAGTGAAATGTCGTCTTTCAGTTTGTTCCTGTAGAAACATTTTTCATTCACCTCACACAACTCAATTATGCTTTGCAGCGTGTGAAAGCTGAATAAGTCATAAGGCGTGGTGGCACAACAGGGAACAAATACTGTTCGCTTTTGGTTTACCAATAGAAAAGGGATTGTATCTTAATTATATCCATATTCGGAGCCCGAAATTCAAATTTTGGTACCAGTAATCAAGTTTTAATTACACGTCTGGCTCATAGAAAACGGCTAACAATGGAGAGCCGCAGAGTTTGCCTATATGTATGTAATTTTATTGAAATAACTTGGAAACTACCGAATAAAAAGGAAAAGAATTTTCGCACATTTTTTCCCGTATACAGCTAGCAGGAAAAATCTAACAGCATCGCACAGCTGGACAAGAATGTTTTATCCAACAAGAGGCATACAGGGCTGAGCGAAAGTCCGGAATAAAATTAATATTTCTTCAACGAATAACTTAAAAAAACCTGACACGCATTATTTGATTTTGAGTTATTCGTATTTTTTGGCAATAAAATGAAATATATTCCTTCATCCCCTTAGCAGGAACCCTACCCAACTTGTTTTTCTAATAAAAATATATCGTGTGTGTGGGCTCGCCGAGAAGCTCGTAAAAAATGAAATTTCAACACTTTTTTTTTCTTTTAGTTACGTGGTGATTAGGAAACAAAAAACTCTTTTAAATACAAAAAAATTACGAATACTTCCTTGGTCCTATCTAGATGTTATTTAACGTACCAGTTGCTAAGAATGTCCGCCACCCTCCACGTGGCGTGCTCCCAGGCGATGGTAAAATCCGTCGATGGAATTCCGAATAACCTCAGGAGTTCAAAGACACCTTGAGAGTATGGAAATTAAGAAACCGGACGTTTCAAGTCAAATTTACAAAAAAATGCTACAATTTTAAAACGGAATAAAAAATATATTTCTTATCGAGGCAATAAACTCGTTCGTCTTTAGAAATACATCTTGACATGCCCAATACCACTTTGTTTATTCATTTGATCGATGTAAAACTAAAACTCATTCAGAATTAAAGAGAGCACGTCGATATTAATTTTCATTGGGGTTTACCATCGCCTGGGAGCATGCCAAATAGAGGGTGGAGAACATTTTCAGCATTTGCTATGTTAAGTAACCTGTACATAAAATTGAGAAAGGATTCGTCCTTTTCTCCGGAGTTTTTTCTTATTTCCTAATAACAACGCAGCTCAAAGAAAAAAAGTGTTATGGCACGATTCCACTTATCATGATCTTTTCAACGAGCCCACAGACGCCACGTTTCCATTAAAAAAGAAAGCTTGGGTAGGGTTGCAACTAAGAGGTTGAGGGAAAACATCTCATTTTATTGCCAAAAAATGGGAATAACTCAAAATCAATTCACGTGTTCCAGCGTTTTTTTTTTTTTTTTTTTTTAAGTAATTCGTTGAAAAGACATTAATTTTATTCCGGACATTCGCCCACCCCTGTATATTGAGTTGGAGTCACTCTTTTTTGATCGTAATTTATGTTGAATTACATTTTCATTCACTTAAATTGTCTGCAAAAAAATTAATTTAATGGTTTTCCCTCTTCGCATCACTTGATGCCTGGAGATAAATAGAATAAAGTCGAATAATAAAAGCGCGAAGCAAAATTGCCCGTATTTTTGTCTTTTAAAAGATTATTAATTTTAGTAACTCAAAACAAATGTGAAAATCTATTTTTGGCACTAAAGTGCCATCCAGAATAATTGGAAAACGGAGAGAGAAATAATACCTCTTAATCAATGAGTCTCAATTATTTCTATTTTTTCGTTTTTCAACAATTGACGTGTGATTGACTTTCTTTCCGGATTGGACGTTTTAAAAAAATTACGATTTTGCAAATCGGAATCGACAACGGCACCCACATACGTGGCAAAAACGCCAGAATGCGAGGAATTAACTGCTGAATTTGACACCCATATTTGAGCGATTTCAAAGTTTAAAGTGCATTTTCGAGACGAGTGCATAATTAGTGAAAGTTAAGGTAGGTACTGAAATGTAACCTGCGATAAATAATACTGGAGGTAAAGTTTCCACACTTCAATAGGAAACAATGGAAACTTATAATGAATCTTCTATAACAAACATTCGAATTACCGTGCTTGTGCTAATTCAGGATTCATTATGGAAGCTTTATTATAATGCAAGTTGCAGCTACTTTTGCAAGAGAGGCAGAAGATGATCCTGCAAAGGGCTCGTTTTTCCCCTGAGAACTTTTAATACCGATCCTTGATTCGATAATGGATGAAAAAACTTCTCGAAGAAGTTGCTTAACGTGAAGTCTCTCTATACCGTCCTCGACTAGAGGTTGATAATAATACCATTAAAGCGCTCTTCTCTCCCCCACACTGCTGAAACACTACTTACTGATCAGAGACAGATTAGATACTTATAGATAGAGAAATCCTTATTGCCTTCTAATACTGATATGTCTCAATGATGCGCGTTATCTAAGTCAATGGGCACTATTTATATAGGAAGTTTTTCTATCAAAAATAGATTGAGAAATATTAGTTTCCATGATATGAGACAGGTTATATATCAGATTCCCACCGAGTAATTTATCAATGGCGAGTCAAATTACGATAACGATAGCTCCTGTGCCATAACATTGATGTCGTGTTTGTTCGGGATGATTGAGGAAAGAATAGATTAATCCTTATTTGCGCAATTTCCTTCTCGGTGTTGACGTTAAATGCATTTCTAACGAACTTCCTCTATTTGCTGAATTAGCTCCGGAAAGCGTGAAAGATCTCCGAAAAGTTCGTTAAACTCAATAACGGGATCACTTTTACGGGGCTGTAGCAATAAATAGGGGATTCAGTAATACTACACTGTTTCAAAAGTTTTAAAGACAATCTGAAAGTTTCCTGAAAACGTCTCAAGCGATATTGACTTTCTTGCTCTTTGATGTTTTGTAGTGAGAAGGGAACGTGGCTGTGCGGCTTTATCAGTCAACCATCTATAACGAAAGTTCGGGCCAAGTTTGCCATCGAAAATTAAACTTTGATTTATGTGACTGAGGCATATGATTTTCTTTGCGATACGTCGATTTCGTTACATACATATAGGGGTAGATAGAACAATTCTTCTGGTGCCGGCGAACACCGCGGTTTTAGCAAAGCCGGCAAAACAGAGATTCGCGTGAGAATTGGGCGGACGAAGAGCCGACGGGGCGAAGGTCACGAAAAAAAAATTAGAGAGAAACGAGAACGATAAAATTCCCAAATAAAGCAAAAGAATAAAGTCCCATTTAAAGGAAAAGAAGGCTCTGGGAAAAATTAAGTAGAAAATTAATTTGACGAACAATGACTTGCATTAGAAAGTCGCGAGAGAGATGCAGAAGAAAACGAGAAAATTATTTAACAAATATGTGATGTTCTAAATTTAGCTTTCTTTCTCAAGCGTTATTCTTCTATGAAATTTTTTATATACTAAATACCCTTATCTATATTTCTCGTGCATTTTCTCTTCTTATTTTATCTCTTCATTCAATAATTTTATCCCTACATGCTATTAACTTATTCCTTCCTCCGTCTGGCGCAATCATTTACTCTCTAAAAGTAGACTCCTTCATCATCATTTCTTTATATTGTCTTGCTTAGCCAGTACCCTAATTTTTTGTTAATCACGTGACCTTGCAATTGCCCCTTTCTGTAGATTATCCAATTTAGCTCATAACACATTTATAATAACTTATAATACAAACAAAATTATCCCCAATGTTCTGGCCAATTCCGAAACTTTCCGAAAAAAAAAGGAACGACCGAATCGTATTGTTTTTAATTCACAGACGAGAAATATTTAAAAAATCGGTACACAAAAACTAAGTATTCCCAAATCCTTGGAGAATGAAATAAATTCTGTGAATCCAACATCAGGATCCGAGAGATAATTCCTGAATTTACCTTTACCTCCTTTCCATAGATATTTCACCAACCAATAAGCCCATTTTAGATTAGCTAATTCTCTTCGTTTTGATCACGTTCAATTCAAAATTTCGTACAATAATGAGATATACAGAGCTTGAAAAATGAATTGCGACACGTTTGTAACTTTCAAAAAACCGATATTTAAAAAAATGCTTAAGCATGTATAATTTTATTTTTGAAAAGGTGTTTAATGCATTATTTTCGATGTTCAAATATTTCACCCCTATCGAGCTGCCCCTACAAAATTTTTATTTTCAAATGGAAAGGTACCCATTATAGTACATCAAACGAAAGGTAATTTAATAACGGATACAACGGTATACTTCGGACTAAATTTCCTTAAAAAAAAAAACAAAAAATCCATATTCTAAGAAGTTTTAAAGTTTTATTTATTTTCCATTAATCTAGCATTATTTCACACTGAAAGAGTGAAAAACTGACAATAAGACGTAGAAATTTTAAATCGTCCTCAATGTGAACAATTTTTTACATGTAAGATATTTTGGTTTTCGCCGAATTCACTAGTAATTGAGTTCAGTTGTCAGACAACTACGACAGTTAGAATATCAAAAAATTAATCATTTATCCGAGAAATAAAAAATTGGAGTTTTAACCTTTTTAGGGTATTGAGATCCCAAAAGAACTTACGAAGAGATGTGTCTCAGATTTAATGAGAAAGATCCAGAGCGAGCTATTGATAGAAGTGTTTGTCGGATTAAGAAAAAATTTCAACAAACTAGAAGTGTGAAAGCCGCTCCAAAATGTGGAAGTCCTCGAACAGCAACTGGTGGCGATAAAGCACTAGAGATTCGTTTATCTATCTATGAAAATCCCATACAATCTACCAGAAAATTTGCGGATCAATTTGATGTATCTGCAAAATCAGTAAGCAATCTTTTAAAATGAGAAAAATTTTCTCAATACAAAACTTCCCTTACCCAAAAATTGACGCTTGAAGATTTTGATCGCAGCATTGAATTTTATAAATTGGTGCAAGAGAAAGGCATGCAGGATAATAGGTGCTTTTCAATCACTTTATTTTCGTGTGAAGCGACGTTTTGTTTAAATTAAAAAAAAAAAGACATAATCGTCGCTGCTTGCTTGCAGACAATCCTCGTGGCATACTGACTCTGCATACACAACATTCGTAAAAACACAAGGAAGTAATCAGCCACCATTTCATCGGTCCATTATTCATAAGGGGGAACTTAAACAACGCATCATACTTGAACTTATTGCAAAACGAAGTAGTTCCATCAATCACCGCAATTTTTCCTCGAGGAAATGGGGAACGAGTAGCCAATCATATTTGGTTCGAACAAGATGGTGCACCACCACATTATGCTGTGACCGTGAAAGAGTATCTTGATGACGTTTTCCCTTGCCGATAGATCGATAAAAGAGGCGCAACCGAATGGCCCTCACGATCTGCAGATCTTACGCCTCTCGATTTTTCTGAGGTCGCTTAATAGGTCCCGTTTGCAAAAACAGACCTCAAAGTTTTGATGATTTAGGTCTCGAAATTCGAACAGCGTTAAGATTAATAACAGAAACAGCACTGGGTAATCGCATAAAAGAGTTCGAGGAACTACTGAGTCATTATTAAATTATTACTAGAGCCCAATTTAATCATTTATTATAGTAATATCAATTTTGTTTGATGTAATAGTGATTTACTTTACTTTGTATCTAGTAATTTTATTTTTTAAGGAAACTATAGATCCAATTTTAGCGCTAAGTATACCATTATATCCCTTATTGAATTACCCTCCGTTTGATATATTACAATGTGAACCTTTCTATTTGAAAATAAATATTTAGTAGAGGTAGCTACAGGGGTGAAAAGTTTGAACAGCGAAAATAATGCATTAAACGCCCTTATCAAAATAAAATTATACGTTTTTAAGCTTTTTTAAAAAATATCAGGTTTACGAAACTTATAAACGTGCTGAAACATTTTTACAACCGCTGTATTACTGCCAATGCCGTTCTTCACATAATTCAAACTACCAGAAAATCGTCGTAACTCAAATCATTTCCGCTTTTCCCAATAATATCATTATTCAAAAGGAGCCACCGAATTCCCTTCTCTACCTACAAACCTTTCACGCATCAACGACGATCACATATATCTCATAATTAAACCCCAAAATATATAACTAAAGCATCAAATGTAATGAGTTCTTGATCTTAACAGACACCCCCATTTGGACTAGGTTGACAGTGGACCTAATTTTGAGATATGATATCGTCCCTTGAGGGGTAAAGGTGAAGGGACCTTATTCAGCTTGACACCGGGGATATTAGAATTAGACACTGTCCTTGAATCGGCTCAATAAACAGTTCGCAGCCCAGCCACAGGTTGCTTTCATGTGAAATTCCCAGGAAGTTAGGTATGTACAATGGACCAGGTGTAATTACGCAAGTCATCTCCGGTTTGTTAGGTTTGAAATCGATCTGTTGTTAATCATAATTATTATCATTCTGGTAGATTGCAGCCATGGGAAAATGAGAGTCATACCTTCCTCAGTTATGTTACCGGCTAGTAAATGTGTATTATCTGCTAAGTGGTTTATGAATCACACACACACACGCACATAAGCTCATAAACGATGTGATATTTTTCCTAGCAATTTCCTGTATGAAAAATGTGTGAAATCATGTTGCTTATTACAACCATCAGGTTTTTAAAGTATCCATCTATTTTAAATATCTTACGCGCTAAAAGCCTGACTAATAATCGCTTCCAACGTAAACAGTTTAATCAAAATAAGTGCTTTCATAAACAGTTCGAGTTTACCAAAGTCTCAAAGGAATAATAACTGAAATTCCAAATAGAAAAAGCGTGGAGCTTTCAATGCCGATTTTCCGGAAAAACTCATTTTTATGCGTGATTACCTATGTTGAAACGATGAAAAAAAATGTCCAATTATCTAAATTACCTCAAAATGTTCTTAAATGGTGTGAGGAGTTAGTTAAGGCGCCAAATTGAAATACGGCCAAAAAAGCTATAGACTATTATTTACTTATCTATATTTAGCAAAAATTTATAAATACATTTTCCTTCTATAAGAATAGATTTTGCACGTAATTTTCGATAAGATTTCATTTTAATGGAAAGTCTATTTAAGGTAATGTATTAAAGGTTGAAATATGCCGTATAAGGCGTCATAGTATTGCGGAGCTGTCACAAATCATTGTTATGGGGATCTGACGTCTGGTAAGTTACGAAATATTTAAAAAGAAATTTTTTTGAAGTGTTCCAAAAATAAATTAATCGGGATTTTAAGCCGAAAACATGGTTCTATAGGAGTTTATTATGGTATGTGAAAAACGAATTCCTAAAACTGCATGTACGCAGCTTCTCTGCAAAAATGGGTCCAGACAAATACCTTTGAATTAGCGACAAATTCAAATTTTTCATCTTCAATTAGGGACGTGCCATGAGTAATAATTTTAGGGAAATTTCATTCAAAAATGGTTTTCTTAATTTAAGTTCGCTTTTCTCGCCCCCGAGATACCTCTATGCTTCTGGTATTAACGCCTAACTAATTTTTTATACGAAGTTAAGATTTCGAAATCGGCCGCCAGCAGATCGGAGGATATCAGCGAACTTTTGCATCGAAAAACGCATTTTTAAAATATTTCTGCCCTTCAAACGTTAAACGTCAATATTCTTTTGCAAAACCTGAAAATTTTAATCTTTCATCCCCAAAATCTTGGTCGAACTAGGGGGAGATTCTAGGGGATTTTTTTTTAACTTTTTCCCCGCTTAAATACCCATAGTTTTTCTGTGTGAAAATCCTCTGATTATGAACCGTGAATTTTTTTCCAAAAACTAGAATGCGAAAATTTCGCATTTTAAAACTGAGGATGCCCACTGAATATTTTTAATGAATTATACTTCAAAAGTGCTTTCTTGGCTATTTCAATCGCTCAAGGCCTCGGAAGAATCACTCCTCCCGTGCTTCGAACGACCAGGAGTTTGTCGTGCGTTTTGCGAATCGAAATTGGAAGAACCACACCGATTGAAATTATAATTAAAAACTGAATTTCTAATTTTTAATTTCAGAAATCTGTTGCGAGGTCCCTAAAGTACTCTAGATAGCAGAGCAGTGGTAAATAATGAGATTTATCTCTAACAGCCACGTGTCGGTGCCATAACGTCCCGTATTATTGTTAATACGGCAATCGCATTAACGTTTCAAGTAAGCTGAAACTATAAATTCCGCCATAAAAATGAGGGGCGATAAATTATTAGAGCGATCCGGCATCGGGCAATAAAAACGAATTAACGATTCAAAAACTACCAATTTAAAAGTGGAATCGTGATTAAGCTATCACTTCATCCGGCCAGTTATTTGCAGACTCCGTAAATTTCATTTTCACTACTTGTTGTTCTGCAATTTATAAACTTACATTATCGGAAAATGAGTTTAAAAATGTAATTTTCCCAACATGCAACGAACTATTCAAAACGAGCAATTTTCGAGTCGGTGTTTCTGCATTTTCCTCTGGAGTAAAGATTTTGGTTCAGGTAAATTAGGGGGAAGACCTAAAGGAAAGTTTCGTTAATTCATGGAACGAACATCAACATTGGCTTTACGATATTAATAAATTCCGAGCTCATTCGCAGTCTGTGCAGTAGAGAAAATTTTATGGGGCAACTTATTGCGATTACTATCATTTTCCCTAATAGACATTTTCAAAAAAAAAAAAAAAAAGAACCCTTGCGAGAGGTTAACGAACCCCTCGAAATATTGAACTGTCCCCGTGTAATAACGCTGTCTGATCTTTAGCCCAAACATCAAAAATTGAATTAGTTTCATGGGAGGACAGTAAAATTGAATCAAAAAGCCGGTCTGAACATCCACTACAAAAATAGGAATTGTTTGTGTGTATGATTTATGTATTATATTGTTGTTTGTTCCCCACGAGCCATTTGGGGTGGAGGTATCGTTTCGTATGGGACCTAAAGGAATGAAAAAAAGACTTTAAGCACGGTCCGTTGAAAACGCACCAGGGTTTCCAAATTGTTATTGTTTTCATTTTAGTTGGAGAGTTTCTATGACCCTCTCTCCACGTGGAACGGTCTTTTTGTTTATGTAGCTAGAGTCATTGGAGCCCCTGTTTCAACCGGCTTCATTAATTTTACATTTATTATTCATGAAATTAAATTAGATCGTTGCCTCATAGCACAACACGTAAAGGTAATTAAATTATCGTTTCATGCCTATTTGCTACGAATATGCGGGAATTTCGCAAAAAATATATGGTTTTCTTGTCGAGTACCTTTAACAAATGTGAGGGGGCTTCAGATTTCACAGAGTCGGCCTGATATTAGACGGTAAGCTGTGATTCAATAATTCAACCCGAGAGGACTTGACCTGAACTGCTTCCCAGGCTCTTCCCCTATGTTTTTCATAGCGGAAACCCACCCCTAAAGGGAAAAAAGATCACCCAGACAAAGAAATAAGACTAAGTCGAAAAGCTATGGGTCACCTGACCCTCTCGGGCGTTATCGTAAAGATGTGAACTAACCTGAAAAATCCTAACGGAAAATGGAAAAGTTTGCAATTGACCTAAAATTCTTGTAAAGTTCGGATTATATTGAAATAATTTGCTTGCTATGTTCAAAGAAATTTCCACTTGAAGGTGCATATTTTTTAATTTCCAAGTTGCAAGTCGCGAACTATTTCAAACTTCCGGTTTTCTGGATCGTAGACTATTTTAAAGGAATCAGTTAAAAGACTCTATGTACGTGGATATAGAAATGGTGGGTGACTACATGCATGCAAATGGGCTATTGCACACATGCCATTTACCAGATATGCCGGAACTAGAGGCGTTATCTGATAAGAGCTGATGACTGGTTTGTGTGATACACTTATTGTGCTTATAAAAAGTCCTATTTCCTTTCTGCTCACTGTATCGACCTGGAAAGGTCGAAGAGAACTATATAGTACATCGAAGCATACAGTGTGTCCCATTTGCTTTGGGATCAGTCTGTGAAAAATTTATTGGTTGTGCGATTTAGCCCGGATTTTTTTTTAACTACAGAGCTTGATAAACTGCACATTTTCATCAAAAATTACCTGGTTGACATATAATTCGGGGCCTACTATGACAGTTTCGAGGAGCAACGTTTTAATAAATCGTATTAGCTATTTTTTTAGAAAAAAATCTGTGCACTCCACTGGATGGGCCACCTCTCAAAACGGGCCTGTATGGAATTTTATCGAAAAATTTTAGGTAATAACGATTTTGTAGAAAAATTAAAAATGCACGTTTGGAGGGGTGGTCAATCCAGTGACGTGAACAAACTCTTTCGTAAAAACCCGTTAATATGATTCATTAAAATTTCGCTCCTAGAAACTGTCATGGCGTTATCAAGCTCTGCAATTAAAGAAAATCCGGGCTAAGTCGCGCAATAAATAAACTTTTTACGAACTGACCCCACAACGAATGGGTCGCACTGTATATGCTTTGCAATTTTACCTTTTGATAATTCTTTGAACGTTAAATCTGGAAAGTTATCAATTTCTGCCGGGCAGCCAAGAATGTCAAGTTCTTGTGATGATGGCGCCCTCGGAAGGGCGTCCTTCCTTGGTGAACTAACATTAAATCAAAAAGCTGATCTTCAAGTTAATCCCAGCTGTAGCGCAGCTTATCTAGTAGTACACACAGTACACATTGATTTATTATACAGTATTAGTACTTAATTACGTATTAAATTGTTAATCCCATGTTGAGCTCCTTTCTGTTAGAGTTTCGACTATGAAACTGCGTACAAGTAAGACTTGAAGTCACAAACTAGTGGATAGTTAGAACTTAGGCTCTAACTCGTGCCAAGTTTCCTATCTGAAATTCCAGCAGAACATAGCTTAACATGGGATTCAAAATTTAACTCGTACACCCTATGTCTCGCATTAAAATATTTAACGTGTAAAGCGACGAAGGTTCGGGGGTTTTTAACTTCTCAAATGCGAATTTTGTTATCTCGAAAAATCGATGCGAACGAATTGGACGGGAGTATTTCACAACACAAAAATCCCAAATTTCCTTGCCGAGTATTAATTAATTCTGACATTTGAGGATTATTTCGCGCAGATCGTATTTCATTCTCCCCCCTTTTGGGCTCAATTTTCATCTTAAAACGCAAACCACGGCGATGGAATTGCTGAACCCCATGGTCTGTTAATAAAACATCGTCGACAAAGAGCCACTCAAGAACACAAAAGCATTTAAGTCCGATTATTAGCTAATCTCTCCAAAAGAGCTTGCAAAGAAAAACCTTGCAAAGCGTTAAACGCTCACAGGCAAACCGTAAATAAATTATAAACTTTCCGGGCAATATGAATGTGCAGTAGCCTTGGGCTTTAATTTGTTGGGCTCTATCCTTGCGTTATACTTTATTTTTCCCCGACAGGGTTCTCCAACTTTAGTCGGGATTAAATGAAGGCCCCTTTACAAGTTAAAGTTACAAAGATTTGCGTTTTTAGTTGTTGTCATGGAATTTGTTCGTTAACGATGGAGTGCGTGACGTTAAGCTCCGAAAAAGAAACTAGTTGAAAGCATTACTATTAACTTAGCGAGAATATGTTAAGTCCTCCTCTTAATTGGTATAATAATAATTAGCAGAATAATAGCTGATATTCCATTAGGGCAGCAATTAACTGAAGATGGTGCTCAGTGCCTCTGGAATGGCCTTTTGTTCAATGCAACTATTATTCTGTTGTCTCAAGGTAAATTATGGGCTTAATTATTCGTCTCACATTCAAGCTGGAAACTTCACCCTGTGAGTCCCGGGGATCAAACAGAAGGAATGATTTCCTCTTATTCAAGTGGTCCGTCCCTAAAACTTGCCAACACCAAAATTGGAATTGACTTATAAACTCCGAACCTTATCAACACCGGCTATAAATTAATTCTACCCTCAATTTAATAAATCCATTTTTAATGGGTCGTTTAAAGGCTTTTCAGAGATATCTGCCAGCCAGGCGACCCAATTTCCGTCTGTTATCGACATTTCTGGTTTATATTATTTCTACTAAGCAGCAGCAATTGAACTTAAAAGCCTCGCCTAAGAACCTATACAATAAATTCGGAATTAAGTTGATAATCAATCCGTCTCAACAGAATAGTTCGAAAACTCCACCCAGGGGTGGCGATCGGGATTAATCCCAGGTGCCACTGCGGTTTGATGGAAAATTTGAGATAATTGGCATTAAAGGTACATACGTTGCAATTTAACATTCAGTTAAAGCTTTAGTTAAAGTGGAAATTAACCGAGAATAATTGAACCGGCAGGAAATAGGGCGAACAGGGGGCAATTTTGGATTTTTTCTTTGAGGAACGCATAGAAAGTGTAATCGGGCAGTAAATTCGGTCAGCTACTACGCTACATTCAATGCTACCCCAGACGGTCTTGGAGTAGCACAAGAGCGATTTGCAGAATCTCAGATATCTTTCAGTGTAAAAATACGTAACGGTGCAATAGTTCACAACAGTTTCATTGCAAAGAGCATTTATAACATCCATTTAACCCAGTAAATAATAGATTAAACAGATCAATAGGGGGATATCTATAAACCTGATTCGATTCATGTTGTCGTCTTACATCCACATGACTTCTAGCTTTATGCTACCGCAGATTATTCAAGTAGACGAGAAATTAGAGGGTATTTAAATGACACTAACGACTGCGATTTGCATATTAAATTTTCAATGCCGCCGATTTATACATATCTCAGCCGTGTTATGCTCTTGTTCTGGATTTTAAAAATGATAGTCAGGTGCCTCGTATCTCAGTCTTGACCATTTTTCATAAGTTTAATGATTCAGTCACAGATTGCAAGGAATCTAAGAACTCTTAGAATATGATGTGAGACTCAATTTCAAGCATAATTTAATAGAAGATTTATATCCTGCGGGAAGGAAATTTTCTTTAAACGTTAAAAATTCCTGACTTAGTTTTTTTCATTTCGTCTAAAAGTTTTTCCAGTTGCTCTCGAGGCTGCAAAACGAAGATTTTCCTACATTACAAGTAGTCTTTATTAATTTGTTTCTAACGAAAATTTCTTCCGTTATTTTTTTGTTCTCGTTCCCTTTCATTCCGTTGTGATACATTCAACCGCAAACACATCTCTATTTATTTCTATTGATATTCAAATTATCTTGGCTATTAGGAATCTGAAACCCCATGTTCCTTCCTCCGTCGGGTTTTCCCCTAGTGCTCCTTGTCGCATTCTTTACCCCTAATAGAATTTTCTACTCCCTGTGAAAAAATCCTTGATTAAATTATGCTGGTTTCCGTCCTATTTTTTTTTTTCGTTTTTCTCTCTAAAGCCATCTTTGTGGCTATGAAAAGTCGTTACTTTTCTTCAAGTAATTTCTCTATTGAAGTAGTCCTTATTAGTTTGCGCCTCACATATATTCCTCTATGGATGTTTTCTCAGTACTCTTAATCGAATTGGGTTAAATTCAACTGTGCACCTATCTCTCTCATTTTTCTGAGGTAATATTCATATTCTCAAAGCTTTTCGTTCCCTTAGATTTCATCGTTCTTCTGCCTCAGTTCCTCTAATTTTAATTTTTTTTATTTTCACTATTTCTTTCCTGCAATTACAGATTCCTACCCTCCCTGCGTGCATTTATTTATTTCTCTCCTTTTCTTTTCCTACAAGTTCTTCTCTCCAACTTTTTTTACCACCTGAGACTAATTGTAATTTTATTCCATTTAGTCATAATTTATTTTCCCGATGTTGCTTCTTTCCATTCTTTACAACATCTAAATAAATATAATAGCAACATAAAATATTCAAGAACATTTTATTTATAACTTCGAACCACTTCAAATCCCCGTAGACCACCGACACTAAAAGGTAGAGAAAAAACTTTTTATTACGTTATATTAATACGTTAAAAATTTCGTTAATATGTCCAATTTGATATTTCAATAATATAATACTGGTTTCTCATCATTACACTAACCCAACTATTGGCGAACTACACCGGTGATTTGCACTAGTGTAATTATCGATATAGTTTCCCAAGCCGCTCTAGCAATTTGGTAACGAGCTGAAATATTTTAAAGTTGCCGTTATGTCCTTTGAGGGTTGTAATTTGTGAAATTCTCTTCTTAAGTGTAATTCGCGGGTTGAAAACGAGTATATAATTTTAATAACGTTACAGTCATGCAACTTAAAGCGAAACAGGCACTCTTATTAGTTGAACTTTGTACGGGTTAGTTCGAATTAAGGAGTGCTATTTTTAAGCTTAATTTGCATTCATGCAAATTTCCCGAAAATTATCGATAATTTTTATTTCATTCATTATATTGCCCCTGAATATTGACGTCGTAATAGCCAATATTCATAAAAAATTTAATATCCGCAAGATAAAATCATCTCTCTAATTTGATAGCTTTTGATAGAAAATTTAATTGGTTTAATTGGTACTTCCTTACGACGCATGGCTCGAATTTAAATAACTGCTATTTCCTCATTTACTGTATTTGTCTTATGTATTTCCTTCCATTCGCGTTTCTTCTCTTCGCTGTTATTCTTTTTATTCATATTTCTCTACTCTTTGGCTGTGATCTTTCCTGAGAGCAAAATATTATTTATTTCTTCTATTTATTAGAGAGTTTTCATTGTTTTTAATTCTTTTACTTAGCTGATACACCGTTCGTAGTCTCGTTAAAATGATCATTTTCGTTTTGCCTCTATAGTCACCTAAGCAAGGTACTTCTATATCGATTTCAATATCAACTCAAATTTTTAAAGCTATGACGATCGTACGTTTTAAACTCATCTGGTCTACTTGGACATAACTATTACTTCCATATTATTATAAATGCCTCTTTTATTTTAGCATGTTGTAACAATGTGTTACTCAATATATTGAAAATTGCTCACACAAATATGAAAACAGGAGTTATGAAAGGGACGTAAAAAGTATTGAAACGGGTTTATTTCAACCATTGTTTATGGTTGATAGTGCAAATTCAGACTACTTGGAAATGTTACAAAATCAATACTCACAGTGAAAAACCACTAATAATTCAATTGCATTTTAATTGTCCCAATCCTAAAGAAACGTTTGAAAAATGTTACATATAAAATGTAAAAGGTAGTTTCGAACAGTTATTGTGGACTATTTGTTATTATTATTGGTTTTTGTAGTATTGAATTTTCGAACACTTGTTTCAATTAATTTCCTATAATCGATATTAAAAGTTTCCTTTAAAATTACATGGGGGCCGTATCTAACATTGTTCCAATTTATTATGAAATTTTACGATAAATATTGTTTTAGAAAAAAAAACATGCACGCGAATTCAGAAAATCAGGAGTTGGATGTAATTTAAAAAATTCGTATTTTAAACAAAATTAAGGTGATGATGGCGCGGAAAATTCGAAACGAGATTTTAAAATTTCGATCGATATACGTTCAGGGTTTAGAAGTTCAGAAAAAGTAAAAGCGATTGGAGCAAACACCGGTTTTCTCGAATATTTCCGGAATCAGTGGAAATTTTATAAGTTTAAAAATGTAGTTTCACTCGTCCCGAAAACACGCAATTGTCCTAATTTAACCAACCTAACATCCCTTACAATTTGCGAAGCCAATAGCGAGAACATTGTGATGAAAATGTGGTTATTTGCAATGTCTCTGGATGATCCCAGCTCAGGGTGATCTCAGTTGACTTGCCACCAAAAATATCGAAAATATGATTCGCAGAAAATGTCCATTTGAAAATCTATAACTGCTGCGTTTTTTGTCAAACGCTTTAGATAAATTCGGAAACACGTCAACACCTTGAAAGGGGACGAATTAAATTTATTATTAAATTAAATTCAACTTACTACTCGGAAGACATATTTCTGATATAATAAAAATGTTAAATGAGGGGTGTAAAAAGCATTTTAATATTCCGGTTAATATTACCCTTTTCTAAATTACCTATTGCCTACGAATTTTTTATGCTATAATTTTGTAGTTGGTGTTAGTCCGAATTCACAAAATTGTCGTTATCTTCATACCTAATGGGGCTAAAGTTCATTTTGAAAAAAATGATCACCGTCAACCCCATCTACAATGAGCAAAAAGTAGGGGGTGGTTAATTTTCAAACTACACGTATGCTATATGTAGCACGATGTAGGTTGGGAGTTTTCAAACAATTAGACTCAAATCAATTTGTCTCGCATCAGCCATACATAAGAAGGGACTACAGTTATGAAAGCATCAAAGAGAATGCCTAATTTTATTTATTCAGGACGATAGCCTTGGACTACTAAAGTAATTTCATATGTTTCATGCACAAATCGATAAAACAAAAAGCTTCGGAACAAGTTTTAACGTTCATAGTCAATTACTATTACTTCGTAACTATTTAATTCCCCGAACTTGAAACATCTCAATATCTCAACGAACGGCCATGAAACTTGTTTTCTTGGCAATATCCGATTTAAAGAGACAACCTGATAACGGCAAACATAAAGTAGTCAATAAAAGCTTCTTCGTGCTTTTTCAGGACATGTTTTCCACTTTAATAGTTATCTAGTCATCAAACTTACCAACACATAAACAGCAAATGGCATGACAACAACAGCGACTAGCAGATCAGCTAACGCCAAACTAACGATGAAATAGTTGGTGGCGGTCTGCAAAGTCCGCTCCTTGTAAACACTGAGTATGACGAGCACATTTCCATACACCGTCAGAATCGGTACTATCAAGAGCACTAGAGCCCAATAGTTCCGGTAGTGATCGGTGTAACCGGTGGAACAACTACTGTTAGTCCCATTCCCAAATAAGCTGCAGTTAATCTGATTCTGGATGTAGATCGGGGCGTCCGAGACGTTGGGTAGAAAGTTAATTTTGCCGAAGTACTGGTCAACGTCATCGGTCAGCAGCAAATAATGATCTTGATGGTCGTATTCTGAGATATTCGTCGAGGAGTTGTACCCAAACCTATGTCCGGGAGAACTCATCTTGGGCGACCACCGGTACTAATAACTACATGTCCACCACATGGTCATCTCGACGATCAATTGTCTACATTTTTGTGCGTGGCCGACGGAGGTCGCGATCGCGAATGCACGGAAGGATCGAAGTGCGTCGGGGTCGGTGTGGAGCGCCGTTTTCAACTGGGAGAAACGACGTCGGCGTCGTTAGAAAACACAGGCGCCGCCCTGTCTCCTGCACCGGCCGACAGAGGCGTCCCATCCAGCATCCCTGCTTCCGCGGTCCAGGAATTAATGGCATCGATTACGGGATTAAATTCGTGTCGACTCGTATAATTTGTGGGATTGCAAGAGGAAGACGTGGAAAAGGTGCGAATTTCGGAAGTGCGGCTTTAGTTGAATCATCTCTTTTGGAGAGGTGGCTATCATGAGTAATAATAGTAAAACCCTACCCAAGTAGCAATTCTAGTTCAAAAACTTGTTCGACCACTCTGACTAAGTGGAAATTTAGTATTTACCATCATGTCCGCCCCTGAACTGTTTAGAAAATTGCATTATATTTTTATGTGGACAGTCACGTAGTTTTCAGTTCCAATTGCCACCTGACAGTTATAGAATGTTCTAGTAAATCCAAAGGTAAAAGAAACTTATAGTGTCTTAACAGCTCCACCTTAGGACATATTTGCTGAACTAAAATTGGAAATTAATGGTAGTGGCCACCACCACGAGCAATTTTCAGTGACATTTAACACATATTTGAGGAGGAAAACTTTAGCGTAATATAAGTGTGGTGGTACTAAATTAAGCCCCACGTTGATTCAGCACTTCGAAATAGTCAGGAAAAGCTAAGTTAATGTTAAGTTGTTCTCTAATTTCCTGTGAATTCGGAAGTTATCTGGAATGTTAAGAGGATGCTTAATAGTGCTGCTCTGATTTCAAAACAACGCTAACGAAATAATATCCTTGAATTTCGTTAAAAAAAAGTAGCTTTTACATATCTCGTAACGGTTTAGTTCAGTAATTTAAAAAATTCGATATTTGCTCATGGAATTGCAAAATTAGAGTTAGACGTCAGTCAGGTTCCCAGTTCTAATCGTCATTTTCGAAATCTTTTTTTTTTTTAATTATTTTGGGCATTAAAAGTTCCGGCTCGCTAAAACAAGAAAAAGAATCGTACTACCCGCTGTACATTTCTGGCTTGTGACACTTTAAATACGCACTACATGTTCATGCCACTGCGGTGTTGTGATGCAAATTCAGCCATGTTGGAAGGAATATTCATTGCGGCTATTATGGCTGTAACCAATGGACCTTTATAAGAATATTTATTAATAGATTTTCCGGTGCAAGAAATTTCCGAATTTACATATTTTAATGAACCAGCCAACAAGGCATAATTTGCATGTAGAATTATGATTACTTTTTAATAGATTCAAATTCATAAATCCTATGACGAGCTCTATGAGCAAAGCCTCAATTAAGTAGTAGTTACTAATCTCCTACTATTTTGCCCAGCACTGCGATTCTACAGGGTATTTCAGAATAAGCCTATCAACCACGCTTACTGTAGGGTTCTGTTACTGAAATAAGAAATAAAGTTCGTACAAACGTGGGTCTATTTTCGCTTTCTGTCCCAAATGAGGGGCGATAGAAAATAATAATTTTTTAGTTTTTTCCTAAAAATTCCATTCTGACATTAAATATTTTTATGAAAACTGGGGAGCGCAAAATGGGGGTAGTAATAAAATGTTCTTAATTTCACCGATTACGTCCACATTGATGTAACACTAAACAGTTTAAACGAAAAATGTGATTCGCCACTGGTTAAAAAAAAAGAAAAAAATAATATTCCGATTGCTTCATATTTCTGTTAAAAAAGAGGTCTCTTGAATATTTTTCATAACATTAAGCATTCTCATGGATAAAAATAAAACGCAATAATCTGCAACTGAAAAATCGCATAATCCATTCGGTTAACACAATAAAAAATGCACCAGGGGTTTTTCAAAGAGTGCGGGATAATATGCGAAAAAGGGCCGAAGCATGCATTCTTGCCTGTGGAGGGCATTTTCAACGCCTCATTTAATTGTTCTTTTATACGTAACGTAATGTACCTCGTTTTGTCTTGTAGTTTTAATATTAATTAGTAAATAATGTTTTTTTCCACGAAAACAGTTAGGCTTATGACAAATATTCAAAATACTTTTCTTCCACAGAAATATGAAATTTTCTTTTCTCCTTAAAAGATGTGCCTCTACACCTATTTTCTGCTTCTTAATTTTCATTAAAATATTTAACATCAGACTTCTTAGGCAAAAACTGAAAAACAAATGGACCAATGCTCACGTGCAGTTTTTTTCTTATTTTGATCAGAAGAACCTACAGTAAGCAATTGGTAAACTTATTCTGGAACACTTTGTATAAATAGTAGCAAAGTGGCGACACCTATGCCCCCATTTGAGTCGTTATTTATTACTCATTTTAGCGGTAACCCACCTGAAAGAAACGGTAATTTTTTATACCTACGACGTTGGTAATATACTTTAAAGTTTCTACACTCGTGGTAGTTACGTCCCTTTCACGAAAACTGCAATTTGAGTAATAAAATTCTCGAAAGACAGTTGAAATGATGCCGATAACAGCACCACAGCAAAAAAACATGAGTTTCAAGTTTTCTAATGTCTGTTTTGTTGTAATAAAACTGAATTTACACCAAATCACTGGAATTGTTTAAAAGGGGAACTAATAAATGCATCAACCTGCAAAGCCATTAATCCACTGAAAATAAAACGACTATTGCCATAAATAATTGCTTTAATATAAATAAATTTTTTGACCGACTCATGTATTCTTTGCAGCAAAAATGCGAATTTCCATTTAAAACACAATCCATAATTTCTCGTTTTATGGGCTTTTAATACTCTCAGATATAAAGCGACGATAAATTAAAAAAAAAAAGGAATTACGATTTTACACGATGTCGATTTAAATGAAACCTGGTGAACCAGTGCCAAAATCCGATTGTAATGTAGGTGTTATTAGCATTAAACCTAGGCATGATGCAAAGAAGAAAAGATCTATTAGATCAGGGGGTGGGCAACAATTGTAGCAACACGGGGGCTCAGAAATTAAATGCAGATACTTATGGTTGAGACTTGAATTGAAACAAAAAGATGCGTAGAGAATAGAGGGAGTACAGTAAAATGATGTAGACAGGGGGGGGGTTTGTCAGATGTTGATATCAAAATCAATCAAGGCATTGACCAGCTCCTTCATTGGTAACAGCATTTGAATAACTTTCCCTGGATCATATGTATATCAATTCCTCAGAATTTCTATCGTAATAATTTGTAATTTACAGTTTTTCTCATGCATCACTCATTCATTGAAACGCATCAAATCACTCAAGATTCTCCCGAAATTATTATTAAGCCTAGCAATCAATTAACTCTGATTTTTATTAATTAGAAAATAATTTTAGCGTTCCCGCTAATTTCAAAAAGGGTATTAACTGAAAAATGTCAGTAAGTAGATGTATTGTCAATGAGTTTCTACGATGTTTCTTGAATATTTCATGTACTAATTTATATCTTCGCACTCACATTGGGTGTTAGGGCAATAGCTTTTGTAAATTTAAACAATGATTAAGGACATACATAATTTCGAACAAAATATTCCTTACAACGCAGCTCGTTAATACCGCCATTTCCCTCAAAAACCGAAAAATAAACATCTTTTGAGAATTGGCAACGTCGCGTCATGTTTACTTGATTTGAATACCTCCCTAAATGCCTGCATCGGCCAGGTATGCGTTTTTACACGGTTTTTTTTGGGGGTTCGATGGGTTTTTACGGTTAAAACTTAAACATTATGCATTTCTTATTCTATTATTATTAAAAGCCACTTATCTTTGAATTATTGTTGTCATCTCTCTTTAGTGTAACACGTTACACATTTTACACCACCCACATCACAGTCGAAAATGTTCGAAATGTGCACGACGTCCATTTGAGTCAATGCACTCACGACGGCGTTTTAACCAATTTTCCCGTACACGATGAAAAATTCCGTTTGTCCAACTGGAAGTTTTCTTACTGGACAGCGATTAACGTAAACGCGTCCGGTTTCTTCGGAACTTCGTAACAACTCTTCATAAATCTAAAAGCATCTCGCGGTACTCGCGTAAACAGTACATTTTCACGTACGAAGGTACTGTTAACGGGCCCGAATAAATTCGCGTACTAACAAAGGGTCGAGAAGTTTCATCGACTGTCAGATGTTGAGGAATTGCAAAAAACAATCATAACAAAAACAAACGTCGCTTCCTCGGTCGCGTTCAGTGCAGCGTTGCCGCTTGAGTTCACTTTCACTACTAAATTTGTATTATTAGTTATTAATTAAGTTTTAAATTGCTTTTAACAATGCTATTGCTGAATAATTTCAACTTTTCCTATTACACGTCCAACAATCAACATTTGTCAAGTTCGTTTTTCATTACTTTATTAAAATTTCAAAATTATCATAGTTTAGCAGTTACGAACTTGAATATATATATATTTTTTAAGTATTAGGTGTTAGACCCCTTTTGTTCAGAAGGTTTTTGTATAAAATGATGTTCTTAATCATCGGTTAAATTTACGACAGTTATTCCCTAATGCCCTGTATAACAAAACCTTATTACCTACGAATTTTATATTTGTTTTAAAACCGGATGATAACTTATCGGGCGATTTAGTATTATTTTTGATGGGTTTCATATCCTATGCCAGGTATCAGATATTAAAGAATAATCAATAATTTTACAATTCTATTTATACCCTCAAATAGAAAATGCGATTTCGCTGCATCATACTTAACTATGAATAAAGCCTAATTAAATTGTTAATTTTTTATATTAATTTCTGTACATTTATATAATGCTAAAATTCCAAATTAAATTTAACAGAGCAATTTCATGAATATCGGACGTAATTAGACCAATGTGAACAATTTTATGTTTAAACAATTTCCTTATAGCTATCATTTCCTGAGTTTAACTGAAATTTATTTTCCCATAATCTAATACAGAAAAATATCTTTCTTAAATGCTGTTAATTTTCACGCTACATTATTATTAAGTTTTCCTCAGGAGCTTGAAAAAAAAAGGAACATGCATGCTATGTAAAGAAAACTTAGGTATCATGCATGTTTGTTTGCAAGAAAAAAATGGAATGTTCAATAGATTGCTTGAAATGCATTGCAAAACGTCAAACCGATATGCCTGTTGTAGAAATTGCTCAACAGTAAACATAGAGAATTAGATTTGTAATTTTATTTACGTGTAAATAAGCAAGCAAAACTACTATGAATTATTCAATAAATCATCACCCTGAAGTATTGAATGGGAAGTAAATGATAAAATAATAGATGCGCGAAGCGACAAGTATTAAAAAATTAAACACGGCCTTGGTCTTGTTGCAAGACTCTTGCTAATCTCGTCATTTTACACGGAGCTCAAAAAAGCTGAAATAAATTAATATAAAATTCATGATTTAAATTTTTGAAAAAGCGCCTCAACTGTCAATTATTTCTTTATTCATATAAGGTAACCCAAAAAAATTATAGTAGCTCATATAAGGCCTCGTTGAGTAGGAGAGGAACGAAATAAATACGAGGACTAGTAATAATTCTTCGACCGCCAATAAACTAAAGTATTCCCAATAACGTCAACTTCATTGGATATATTTAAATGGCAAAACATGCAAGGCGAATATATACAAGATCCCAAAGAAATCAAATAACACAAAAAATTCACGTTTTTTTAATGTTCTCATACTGTTTGCGACAGGAGGACTAAAACAGCAGGAAATACCTACTCTACCTGTGATGACGCTTCTGACCTGATAATTTCGATTTTGTCTCAAAAACCGCAAAGCGATTAAACAGTAGATAAAACTTAAAAACCTTTTACTTTCGGCAACAAAACGGTTGCAGAGACATAAAAATCGATCCCTGAATGCGAGCAGTCTCATTTTAAAACACCCCTTATATTTAAACGTTAATATACTCATTTAAATATCAGTGCAGACTTTACACGCACAAGAATTTTCTCCTGGAGCAGTAGCTCCATAAAATAAATTCTAATGGGCACATTTTCTACCATTAAACATCAAAGTTAGCTATATATCCATACAACGCTGATTCATCAAACAAATTGGCACATTCATGTCGACTTCTGCGAGCATCGTACATATGTAAAAGCTCGTTTTGCAAGCGAGACTTGTTATATCCCCCATATATCACCAGGTTGTCCGGCGCTGAACAGATTAGAATATGAAAGACAGCCTAAATTGTCATCCGTATTTTATTGTGCCTCGAAGTTGAAAAAAGTCAATAATGCGCCTTTTGTTAGCCATATCCGTAGAGTGTTACTTTCCGGTTGTGAGACTGCAGTTTGATGAAAACGAGGTGATTGGGAATTTTTAATAAACTCGTGTGCCATATCATCCGATTACCGGCAGTTGTGAGTCTTCCTTAATTCGGTGTAGATGAAAAGGAAACCCGCATTTCCTGCAGAAAATCACTGCATATGGAGCCCCAAGGATAACATTATGTATGTATGTGTGGCATTTTACTAATAAAACGAAATTATAAAAGAAATAAACACTTTATTGAGGTCTTATTAAAAAATAAAATAACGGTGTCAATAAAACTCTTATTTACATTGTATTTTACATAATAAAAAATGGGATGAAAATCACGTATTAATCAATTTTAATATTGTGCTAATCACTCGTTCGCCTTGATCGTTGTGACTCAAATTTAGTAGGGGGTCCTTTATCTTCTCCTCCAACAAATTGTATAGTTCTCTTCTAATCATCTTAATCATTTCTGCAATCTAATACAGAAAAAAAAACTAAAATTAAAACATAGATCCCATAATTTAAATTTTTGTTTTGTTTATGAATTCATTAATATTCGAGTACGGGGCTTCCCTGCTTCTAATAAATTACTTTTTGTAGTATTTAATGATAGACATTCATGGTCAACTTTAAAACCATATTTCTCCACATTGGGTTAACTGATATTTTAATATTACATATTTCTATATTTACCTTAATTTTTCCACATTTCGTTACTTTTGTGCATTATCAAAATTCACATAAATTTTAAAAGAATTTTACAGTGAAATTTAACGATAATTTCCGACATGGTTTCTTTCTATCAAGCACAATGCGCGAATAACTAGATATGTTGGGTAAGTGGTGACATTTCCGCTAAATTTGATGAGCGTTCAGGTAGAAAGGAAAGAGGATGTTGGGCAAACCGGCGGCGACAGGTGTTGGTATTTATTGATTTTATCAGGAATGTGTATATACGAAGTATATACACACACATCAAGGGAAATATTTTTGAAGACATACGCAGATGCGGGTGTCACCTTGAAAGGATCTAAAAACCAGTGAAAATGAAAAACACAAGTGGAGATCGTCTTTGCAGTTTTGTCAAATGACGGAGATTGTTTCAATTTGCTGCAATTGAACACCCAAACTACTTCACCGATGAAAATAACATCCCCTCAGAGGGAGCATTGATGCATTTATTTACTGTCGCCATGAGTCATCTGACTTTGCAAGGTGATTTTTTAAAAACTGCCTACCCCAAAAAAACTCAAAAAATATTGCAGTATAAAAAAATGACAAAACACGTAAATCATTATTTTTTGGAATGACCTTTTGATCCATAAATCAATCTGTCATAAGATAGGTTACACGAAACCGTGGAAATTAATCGATTAGCATATTTATGTTAAACGAAAGTAATATACACTCACTCTATGTTCCTCTACTTGGAACAATATCCAGCCATCTTCCAAAGTCAAAAAGGTATCACCATTTTGAACCATGATCTCCAGATCTCCGGAAAATAGTACCAAAGGAATAATTGGTACCATTGTGCAATCCCTAAAGAAAATTTTGCTGGTGCGCACTTTTTCTTGGTACACCATGTACGGACTCGGAAAGCTGCTCACTGTGTAGTTTACTGAACTCGGATGCATAAACACCTAGATTAATGCATCAATATCATATTAAAGAAAACATCTACATTGTGTTCAAGATAATTATGCCTAGCATGGGATACTGTAAGCAGCAAAAAATACGGGGTTGATTAAATTAGGGAAGTTGTTTAGAGAGGAGGTTAATAAAATGTTGCTTCCAACCCAACCCAAAAAGATAAAAATCACAAGGTGTCCCCGCTTGTTCTGTACAAAACTGTACTAATGACTATTAAAGTCAACATATGGTGGACTCAATTTTCCTAGCAAATCAATCGTTTTCAAAAATTGCATGTGGTATTTAGGTGAAAATAATAGGTTAGTACGCAGGTGAAATGTGCCACAAAAATGTTTTGATCTTTTATGAGATTTTCGTAGCCAACTGAAATGCTTTTGGATGCGGAATAGCTTTGAACATCCTTATCTTGAACACCTTGTATTGAAGAAAATCACTAACCAGTTCTTTAGGAGTGGCAAACTTGATATCTTTGGCCTCATTTTCCTTCGGTACAGCCCCAGCAGCGCTTTGAATGAACGTTTTGGACGGAGTGAGCACTTTTACGATGTTCGGGTAAAGGGCAGCACATAAAATTGAAGATAACAGCCGCAAATTTTCGCCGTTGACATTAAACTACGCAACAACTAGATTTACTTAAAGTTTCGAAAGTTGAATCATTTTTACCTCACTACCAGTAATATCCAATACGGTATCTTGACCTGTCCTACGTCGATTCCTACTCAAATTTACAGGAACAAACCCGATATCAACCAAAAGCTCCAAAAATTGATACTTTATATCCGCTATAGTCAATAACGTTTTGTAGGATAAGTAATTCTCGTTTGCAAAGTTCCTTGCAGCGACTGCACTTCTTTTATTCATCGTCAGGAATTTCTATATACGTTGTCATTAAAAAAAAAACTTTTTGTGTACATGCATGGTGCATGTATTAGAATTTATAAAAGTTATTATGGGGAAATATACAATACCTTCTTGGCTGCCATGTATATGGAGTTTTAATGAGTGCACGCAAAAGGTGATTAGGCTATTGATAACTGCGGTGGAGATGGGCTACCTTTTCCCCTTCCATTATCAACGATCGATTAGCGTCGTTGACTCGCAAGCAGTACACCTTAATCCGAGAATGGATTATGTCACAAAAAGAGCTTGTTTTTCAATTAATGCATTCTAAAAATACCATTTCTATCGTGGTGTTTGTAGAGATAGAGCTACATTAATATTCATCAGGAAAATTGTTCTCAAGGAAGACTTAAATTTGGAATGTATGCGCATAATGCGCATCCTTTGAAAGAGACACATAGAACTGCATCGGTCCTTGGATTAAGGCATGTTACTTGCAAGTCAGCAACGTTAGTTGATCGTTGATAATAAAAGAGAAAGCAGCACCCTATCTCAATAAAACTTTCATATCTCACCTTTTTTCTAAATCTTGTAATATAATATTTATAACCCAATGCATCAAAAATGTAATTAAAAAAACCCACCTTATAAGCCATCAAAACAGTAACTTGATCGCTGAACCCGGCAGAGAAGCTCATTTTTTTCCTATTGGCCTCTTCTCTCTTTCCAAACGGAGACACGAATGGGTTTTTGTAACTGAGACAAGCGGCCATGGTTAAAGCTGCATCTACACAGTCGAATATTGCGCCGTAAAGCATCAGTTTTCCTATCCGCACATCTACAGGCAAAGCAGCCAAATGATGCCCTAATGGAGTGAGATTATCATTTTTGTCCAACGCTCCCACACTTTCTAAACGACGAACTGCCGATTGAATATTTTCTTCTGTTGGTGGTTCTATGAAGCATCCTATGAAGAGAGAAAATAATTCTGGAACTATCTCTGAGAGCAAGCAAAATTAAAAGGAAATCTCCAAGTTAAAGAACTCATTATCCTTAAATTAAGGTGCAATATGTCAAGTAAAACCAAAGTCTAATTGTAAGCTTAAAACGGAAACGAACAATTTAACTTGGCAATTTCTAGAAAATCTTTAAAGCATATTTGGTTATCTCTTCTAAGGAAATGATTTTTTGTAGGTTTTGCTAGGATTATTAGAGGAAGTGGCACTTTCACATAAATTTCCTTTTTGTAGCATTTCCAAACATTTTGGAAACTTCTATAAGATGAAGATGAAGAGATATCTGTCATGAAATTCTGAATATACCTAAAACTTCATATATCTCCCTCTCGTAAAACGTGGGCAGCACCTTAATATTCAATACTAATTGCTCCAACGGGATCCTGTGTATCTCCGGAATAGGTTGCGGCAAAAAGTTGTGTGTAAATCGATGAGTGGTATAAAGATGTACACACACTCCAGGCATAACACGACCGGCCCTGCCCTTTCTTTGTAGAGCGTTGGCCTGAGTGACCCAAACTGTCTCCAAACTCTCCATATTCCTGTTGGAGTCGAAGTGTTTTTCCTTCATTTTCCCGGAATCGATAACAAATACACAGTCGTCTATGGTGACCGAAGTTTCGGCTAGATTGGTGGAAAGGACAACTTTACGTTTACCGTATTTGGTTTTCCTGTTTGAAGAAGAAAAATTATGTCAGAATTATAAGGTAAATAATAGAAGATTGTATGCAGGTTTATATACCTAAATATAGCTGCTTGTTCTTCACTAGTCAAAGAAGAATGCAGTGGTAAAATCAAATATTTTCCAGCTCTATGTCCAAATTCCTCATGTACAACCAATTGTTCATATAATGCGGTTATTTCCCCAATTCCGGGTAAAAACACCAAAATAGTGCCTGTTTTGGGATAGTCATGCTTACCCCTTACCACCCACGTCAGTACATTCTCAATTAGGTCGTTGTTTATTTTATCAGTGTCCATTAAGAAAAGGTTCTTACAAGTTTTTAGACTGTACCCTAAAGATAATAAAAAAAAGTGTGAATATAATTAATTTCAAAACGTGTCATTAAATACATCATTACCTTCGTATCTGGCTATTATTTGCTGAATTGACAAATTCTCATCCTTAATGCGAGCCATCGGTTTATTAACGCTTAATTCGCTTTTCGCCATCATAGCCTCAAGGTAATCAGAATCATTCTTAATTTTCCTGGCAAATTCTGAACAATCTTCCAGAATATAACCAGTTTCTTCAAGAATGTCCTCCAGGAAGTATTGTTGGACCGGAAAAGTACGTCCAGGGATATTAATAATGGGTATTTCCCCAAAATAGTTGGAAAATAAATTAGCATTTAGAGTAGCACTCATTAGGATTACTTTTAAGTCCTTGCGAATAGGTAGCAGGTCTTTGAGAATCATGAGAAGAAAATCGCTAAGAAATTAATATGTTTATAAGTAATTCAATATGTAATAATTTTTAAACACCTTTCTTCACTTCGTTCGTGCACTTCATCGACAATGACGTGCGTTACATTAGGCAAAGTGGGATCTATCTCCAATCTGCGCAGTAAAATTCCTGTAGTACAAAAGGTGAGTCTGGTACCAGAGGAAATTTTACTTTCTAATCTTATTTGGTATCCTACAGTTGAGCCTACGCTTTCACACCTTTCATCCGCCACTCTAAAGTAATAAAAAACTGTGACACAGAACTCTTCCATGTAATCATCCAGAAACAATTATTCCCTTACCTCTCCGCAACTCCAATAGCGGATATCCTCCTCGGTTGCGTACAAATCAACTCCATGTGATCCTTATTATAGTTATGGATCCAATCATCCAATATGAATTGAGGAACTTGGGTACTTTTTCCACACCCTGTCTCTCCACTAATTACCACAACTTGCGACTGATGTATTAAATTTAAAATGTCAGTTTTCAAAGCCCATGCCGGCAATTTCTTTCGGCTTAATAACATTTCATTATACTTCTCTGTCAGCATTTTCTCAGAAAATAATTTGATAATGCGTTGATCCTCCTTAATAATTTCCTCTTGTGAAAGATGCTTTCGATTATCCCGATTCGTTGCTCCTTTCCTGTAATGCTTGGGAAGAGGTTCTCGTTTTTTAGCAATAACTTCACTAGAAAACAGCTTTTGTCGGGAATCGATGAAATCAATGTCAGTCTTGAGGTGCTCTTTTATTTCATCTTCTATTTTCAACAATTCCGTTACCGAATAAACACAGGGAATACCGTCCGCAGCTAAAGATTCAGCTTCTTGATAAAGTCTTTTGCAGATATGTAGAGACATAAGAGGAGGAAGACAAACATTAGATTTCAAAAGTATTAAAGGAGGTTCATAGGGGTATTTAGAGTTCTTGGGAAATCGAAACTCTAGCTCAAAAAAATGAGAATCTAAATGGTTATTTTGGTTGTCCACAACATCTGGCTCATGTGAAAAACGGCATTTATTGCCGAACTTGCATGGAACTCCGCGAATAAAGTTTTTACACTTTTCTTTTACTTTTTTGGTTACTGTTGGCTTTGGAGGTTTCTGCTTATTATGATACATATTAAACAGATAGTCTGCTTGAAGTGTTATATTCCAAACATCTTCCGTCTTCCGCTTAAAACATGATTCATAAATTGACTCTAAGGAGCTTCTTTCGTCAGTCCTCATATCTAATAATTCTGCATCACTTAAACCATGATCTTGAACATCTTTTTTTCTTATCTTCAAATATTTAGTATAAAGGAGTTGCAATGCATCTTCTATAGTATTGTCGCAATGTTCAAACGCCTCTATACAATGACTTTCATGAAACCCATAACTGAAAGAATTGACAATTACTAGATATAAATTCAAGTGAAATTGACTGACTACCTTTGAAGTCTCATTAAGGCAAATAATTTTAGCCTTTCAACCTCATCTACTGGTCCATCTCTAGTTTGCGAGTAATCACAGCCTCCTTTAACAACTAAATTACCTCGGCCTACCCAATACTTTTTTAATACATTACAGTTGGTGTCACTATAGTCTGATATGTGATTCAGTTTGAAGTCCTAGAAACAAAATGGACACAAAAAGTGTCCTGACATCAAAAATACTCAAGTGCATGTTCGTTATTCTTACAGGTCCATGAATAAACTTTAAAGTTTCTAGAATCTGTTCTTCCAATGATTCATTTAATCTTAAAAATTGCAATTCTTGTTTTACAATGTTTGGCTTCACAGACACCTTGGATGTACTGGAAAAAGATATATATAAAGTAATATGTTATAAAGCTTTTGCATGAATAAAAGTGAATATGTATTGTACCATCAATTGTAATGTCTTAGGCAATAAAATTTTCGTGAAAAGGATTTTTAAGATTAGTTCATAGATTCACATGATGTAAAATTAGCATAAAATAAGAAAAAGTTTAATCAATTAAAGCCTTCAGGTCAGTGGTTAGTTAATACATTTATATACCTTAATATAAGCAATACACAAATTGTGGCATTTTATATTATCCTATGTTAACTTTACATTACATGTATGTCTTTTGAATTGAGGTTTTGAAATTAGGGCAAAAAATTATTAAACATAATGTATTAGTGGTAATAATTTCCTATATGTAAATAATATTTACTTTATTTTAACAATTTCAGAAAGCATCCAGACGATTGCACAATATTGGTTAACCAGCATAAGCTAGATTAGTTTTACTCCAGAGCTACAGGTATTAGTTCATATGAATATAATTCATAATAACTTGTAGAACATTAAAGTGAGACATAACAGTAAAAGATGTTCCAGAAATAATTGAGTGCAAAGACAAAGCATTAGCAACAAAATTTATAAACCCAAGAGAGCCTTTATAACATTGTTATAATCTTTATTGACCAAATTTTTAGCTTCAGCGCCTTAAAGGTGAAAAACTGTTAATATACGTTTAAAAAAAGCTTTATTATTTAAATAGAAAATAAAAAAATTGAGTGTGGATGAACTTTACCTAATTTTGGCTGTGACTGCTGGCCTGAGCAAGAAGTCCGCAGCATTGAGTGCAGCCTCCGTGTCCATACTACGAATGAACTGAAACGCAACTATTAAGTGATATAATTTAATTATTTGTCAGTACTTTAAATATTTTACCCAGAAAACTAAAATCACTTACGAAAATTCCTTCAAAAAATTTCCTAACCTAACTAGGAACTCCAAACTCCATCTTAACCTCTCGTCACTGGAGTAACATTCAGCCAGTTCATACCACTAAATGTTAAATGAAAAGCTACAAATAATGGATTGCCTAGAAGCAGAAAGAAGATCAGTGTATAATACTATCTCTTGCCTATTTGAAAGTTAAACAAGGATAACATATAATCCAAACAAAAAAAAAAGTTTGTTTCTCACAATGACGAAATATATCAAAAAATTAGGTATTTGAGCAAAAGATGGCAGCAATGCGAAGTCATAATATGATTATTCTAAGCGGGAAATTTGAATGAGCGCACTTTAAGCGCTGCATACATATATTGCGTAGGTATTATGGTATTTTATTTAATTGAATATTAATAAATACAGTTGATTTGAACTAATAAAATTATGTTTTCTACCTTATAGTATAAATTAACATACATTTCAGTGTAAAAAATAAGACATATAATTATTCAGAAATCAATCAAAATTTGAAATATGACATCTTCTCTCCTTCAAATTTTAAATATGTAGTTCATAAGAAATGTTTTGACTGAAAATTAAGTATTAATAAAAAAAATTAGTACCTATTTTATTATTAATGGTTCACTGACCAGAACTTAGAAACTTACTATCTAATTCTAATTTTAATAAATGACTGCAACTAAGTTTCGCTAAGCCAATTACACTAATACCAAGACGAAATTTTAATAACAAACTAAATGCTTTAACACCTTTCTAATGACAATAAACAAACAAATCTTCAATGTAGGACAAATATGTTTAAATATGTATATAAGTCCTCACATAAGTTAAAAATTCAAATACTGATGTAAATTTGCCTTATTTACCTTAAACCCCTGCACACAAAAATTTCAACTTTGCGTAATTGCTTACGCAGAAAGATCGCCAATTGACTAGACAAATATCATAAGATCAAGTAATAATAAATTAGTAAATGGATGACACTGTTCAAATTAATTAGCACCATTAGGATGTCTTTGGATTTTGTCAAAAAAGTGTTTGTGGTTGTAACAGCTTTTAACGATTATCCACTATCTCTTTATTAACATCTATTTAGGACGCATTTTGTAGCAGGTTTAGAGACCGAAACCACGATCAAGTAAAATGATCAGAAGTTTGGAACACTGGAAGTTGAAAGTATTGGGAATGGGTGAAATGATGAAAATTATTGAAAATCATTAAGAAAATATTAGCAATAACAATTATGAAAAGGAGTTTCGCATCTGTAAACATCAGGAATTCTATAACAATTTTACTGTAGCTGTTGATGGAATAGAATACTTAAAAAAATTAATCGGATTTGATGCATTGCACGCATTAACCAATCGTTGACCTTTATAGTTAATTATTATACACAAAAAAAATATTAATTAGATTTAGCACCAACTTGGACTGTTTTAAGGAAAAAAGGTGCTTATTTCATAAATCTGAAACCATCACGCTGCTACCAATGCCAATGCTCTAATAAAATGAATAACATACATAAGGAAATTATTCTCAAGGTAAGTAGGTAGGTATCTACAATTTCACTTTAATTCTCAGTCGTAGGTGACGTATATGGGATATACCTAGACCCATTTTATATTTTGCACCAAACTGACCATAGGATTCAGCGATAGGAATTTAAATTGACTCTTATATTAGTTATGCAAAGTATACTTGCCTTCTTATATAATTGGTTGGTATATATCTTCATTGAAGCTTAAATTGATAAAAGTGTCTTGTTCCGGGGGATTATCATTGTAATGTGCCCTAATATTACTAAAACACTTTTTGGAGGAGTAGATATTTCCTTTTAGAATTTTTTGCAATTTTCCTTGATAGTTTTACAGTGGAAAGGAAAAGCTATAGAATTAAATTCTTCACTCCTTTTTAAAATGAAAATGTTTATTTCGTAATTTCATTAAGAACTTGAAATTCGTGGTACCTACTTCAGCATAAGCCATAAAAAAATTTAAATACAAACTAGTTCTCGCAAAAAATAAATCTTCGAATGACGTAAAATTTTAATTAAAAAAATTGTTCAACGCCTTTCAATAAGTTGTTCATTACTGGACCAGTGTCCTAATAATTGCAGCTGTTTTTCGTTTGATCAGACGATTGAGGAATATTAATTAGTTTTAACCATTTGGTTAATTTCGTCCTTCGTGTGCATTGGACGTGCATATTATTATAAAATCGGAAATACTTTTAGTTTTCAGTAACGTGACGAGATTTAATGCATACATAGGGATGGGTTTATTTGTAATGACGTCATACAGTCATACATGATTAGATAATACTAGATGATCGTAAAAATCTACAGGGTGATATTTGTTAAGGTTATGACTCATTTTATCGCCTACAAATTTTTTGGGGTGCACCACATAGTATTTAATTTTGGAAATCCAAATTGCCTATTCAATATAGGAAATTTGACACGCTTTGACCATTTTAGTACTTGTCACAGGTTTTTCAGTTATTTCCCGGACGGTGATATAATGCATGCTTTTTATTCCATCGAGTAGCTCTAGCGATCTAACGATAAAGAGGATATCTAACAGAATAAAAATAAAAATAATATTAGACAAGAGGACAACAGTAACTTCAAGTACAGAATCAATTGAGCAGCGATGGCTTATTCGATAACAAAATAATTTAAATAAATATGAAACAAATTTGAAAAATATGAATTAAAATAAAAGTATCTTCATAAAAATTAAATACCTACACTAGAATAAGAAAACAGTGAGTACAGTTTACGTAGGAAGGAATACATAGACACAATTGGCACGAAGAGCCCTTAAAATATGAATATGAAGGGAAAATTTAAGGAGAAGCTTACAAAGATTCGTATCTCTAGAATCTCTAGAATGCATCTAAACTCTACTAATCGCTAAATATATCTCTAAAAAGTGTATGGAAAAAAGCCATATATTCAAGTTTCTTTAAACATTAATAACAGAAATAAAAAATAGACTTAAAAATGATGAAACTGAATATAGATGGGAACACTAAATGAGTTAAAACCCGAATTTTGATCGTCGACTCAAATTACGACCTTCGAATTTCTAACATATCGAGACCTCAACGAGCACTTCGTGCTCGTTGCTATTCAAACGTTTGGAGAATTGAAGTGCGAAAGTACTTATTGAAAGGTGCAATTTCTATGCCATTACGAGGTGCAAGAAGTGTCCCTTAATGGAATTTCCTTAAAAGTAGTTAATCTGTTAATCCAATTATTGTGTTCCACTCGTCAAAGATCCATACAACTCCACTTCATACAAACCAATTTAACAGGTATTAATCCGGTAGACAATAGGAGCACTAAATCTCACCGTACATAAAAAAAAATCGACAAAAATCATTTTAATGAAGTGAGTTAATAACAATTTTAATCGATTCGAAAAGTGAGCTCTTCTCGTGCATTCGTTCTAGCCTGTTTCCCCATTTCTTCGTGGGCCGCAGTTTGCGCAGGTCACATACATCAATTGTGATTTGTGAAAGACTAAATTAATTTGCGAAACAGTGAGTAAACGTCCAGAAGAAAAAACAATTTTAATTAATATTAAGATCTAATAACGGTTCGCTTCAGCGCAGTGGCTACGGCAATGATTTTGCACTGCTTGCAATACCGTTTGACAAAACTCGAGCACCTACAGCTAAGTAGTTTTAAGTAATTTACAGTTGTTATCATTGCCCCTCCTATCTGGTACTTAGACAATCCAAAGAGAAGGATGAACTTATAATAACGTCCGCTCGTCGCGTTTTGAAATCCATTTGTCCATTGCATTTTATCAACCCCGCTATCACGTTTAGTACTCTCAATCATTATCGTCTTCTCCTCCGTTCCTGGGTAAATATTGTTTTATCAGCATGTTCAAATGTATCGCGAATTAAATTCAGGACATACCTTATAAGACCAATACATTTCAATGTGAAAATTATCGGCGACAATTGATTGAGACCACTCCTCAAATTTCCGTTGAAAAGAAGTTGTGTAATAAAATGCCATCATTACCGCTTGATTGTCCTGCAATCACTGGATATATCAACAAGCTGCCGAAAATCTGTGATAGTGTGTGTCCGCGTCTATATTGGCGTCTGTGAACTTCGACAAGTCATTAGATACCACATATCATAAGGTAAGCAGAACCCTCAAGACAGAATAGTCTTGAAACGCGCGATAAGGCACTTAAGTATTTATTTGCCGTTTACACTGGCACACTTTACAACAAAAAAATTCCAGTCACATAAACGATAAGTTTCTAAAAAAAAAAAAAAATGTCCCATCTTGATGAGAACCGACTCAGTGAGTCTCAACTTCTTCTACCGAAAGCTACTCCTCAAGATATTTCAGTCAGTATTTAATCTTTAGAGAGGTGTCGAAGACCTTGGACGTTTTTTTTGCAAAATTCGTCCTTTTTAGAAAGAGCAGTCGCCAATTAGAATGTCGAAAAAGCAGTGGTTGGTGCTCTTGTGCCTCTATGTGATGTATCTACTGGCAGGGGCTGCGATATTCTATTATGTGGAAGCCAAAGAGGAACTTAAGAGGGCGAATATTGAGATGAAAGAGAGGAAGAATTTGGAAAGTAAGTAATTTAAGGATGGAGGGAATTAAGTTACTTTGGTCGCATACTCAAGATCGACTGTTTACTTTCCCCCATCCTCGGAGATCTATTCAGAGCCGCATTTCCTTGATGGCTGAGATTCGTCGTGCTTGATGTAATAGTTGGATACACACCAATGTTTTAATTTTCATTTTTTTGCGAAATTCAATATCTTTTTGTAAGGATAATCAACATTTTTGTGTTCAAAATCACAGTTTGCAGTTATTCAAATCAATGGATGCTTAGATTATTTCCTTTAAGTTTCTCAATATTTCATCTCCGTAGCCGAAAGTTATAATGCAGAATGTCTAAAAAAGAACGAAGCGAAGCTACAGCTCAGTTATTTATCGACGGATTTTGATGAACTAAAAACCAAATAAAATGATATTTTTCACACTACCGAGTAACTTCAAAGTTGCTTTTTTCAAGTTCAATTCTTGCGCCTCAATTTTCAGTTTCTGAATTTCGAATAGAACTCCATATTTTATTTACATTTCTCAATAGGAAATATTATTCTGACTTTAACGATGTATGATAAGTTAATGTTAAAACAATTTTCAACTGAAAAAAATGAAAACTTCGACCAATGTAACCATCTGTATTCTAAACGTGGACGTTCCGAGTTATATAACCACCTGTACCGTCACGGAAACATCTGCATTGCTCTGTGATAATTTACATTTCATTTCATCTGATCCTATTGTGTCATCTTCTATAACGACGCCTGGCGCCCTGGACAAGTGGCGTCCATACGACTCCCAGCGAGATAGTACAAGATAAAGTCGCCCTTAACATAAGCAATTCATCATTCTTCTTCGTAATTTTCTGTGAGCAGTTATGCTGCCACTGTGACCATTGTAAGTTAGTTCTTTAGTGCAATAAAATAGTTATTAGTGGAGACAATGATCAAGGGTCGATTTCGATAAATATGTTGTTAAACGCAGAAGAAAAATCCTATTTGTATTACTCAAGCCAATGTATCAGTGCGCAAAGAAATATTATAACTTTTTTCAATTTTTTCAGTTTACGATTGTTTTAACATTTACTTAGCGTGCATCATAAGACTCTGGAAAATACTTTCTGCAGAACTACTCAAAATTAACATACTGTGTGGCACAAAAAAGCTGCAGCAGTTCAAAAGCGTCATAATGGTCGCTTGTGGCGCGCTCTACAGGGTGCAACTAAATCGTTTACAAATTTGAATTTCTCGTTCCAAAAATTTAAAATTTATCAAAAATAAACTTCTACAGTGAACTGTCCTGGATTTTAAACGACAATAAAATTTAGACTAGTTCAAGAGCAAAATGTTAGAGAACTTTAATTATTATATCGAATAAATGTAACATTAACAAATTCAGTAGCAGCTAAAGATGGAATGCACATTTTCGCTATTTTATTAAATTTCTTTTCTATTTTGGGTTCCACATCTAAACACTTGACTTTCCTATCTGTATTTTTTATTTAATTCTATTATCCGCAGATTATTGCTGATAATATCGATTTTCAGTTAGCTACACAATACATTAGCCATTTTTATCACGAGTCTATTTTAAAGTGTGGTTTGCCAACGTGTTCTCAAGAAATTTAAATGTTATGGTTAACCATAAGGGATTTGTAAAAAATTAATAGGCGTTCGTTAATGTTAAAATTACTTATCACGTGAGAACAAGATAAATGTGGCATCGATGTTTATTAACGGTATTTTTTTTTATTAGTTTTGCTCATACTAAAATCATAAATCCAGAGGTGCTGTTTTTCAGAATATAAAAAAAAAACAAGATAGGAATAGTCATTAAAGCACTATGCCGTTGCAAGTAGTTACTCATTCCGGGCATATCAAATTTAATGACTTTTAAATATTTTAAAAAACTTAACACACACATAAGAATACATAGAGATATCAGTTGTATGTACCACTGGAAAAATGCTTGCTTATCTTCAATAGGCTTTTTCTGTGAATGTTATGGGCGGAAATGGTTAAAACACTAACCAAAAACGTAAAAAAGCAATGCAGAGTGTATTTTTAAAACTTGAATTATTCGGCCCAATCGTAAAGAAATAATACTAGTTTATTTATGCGTTCAAACAAGGCTGAAAGTAAAGGTTTTTCCATATTGCCTATAATGGAAAAAAGCAGCTGTCACGCTTTTTTCGATAAGAGGCCAGCAGTTATTAATAGCTCTGTATATTAAGTAGTGTTTATTTGCAAAAATTGCTATTTTTGCAATAGCAATAAGTTTTAAACCTGTTCACTCACACTGCGTGCTCATGTGTATGTAGTAAGATTTCCACACCAATAATGACATATTAATCGATAAATAAAATTTTATCGGGTTCAAAACACACTTGAAATATTGCAATGTCCAGCATATCTTGAAATTCTCTCATCCTGAAGTGAGATTCAAGCCGTAACTCTCCTGAATTGGTTCTTTTCAGGAATCTGAAAACGTGGGACCCGAGGAAGTTGAGTGACGTCATTTTACACAGAATCATCCAACGACAATTTGAGTCCTCTATTCGTGAAAAATAAGGACTTTTCGGAAAATTCCCGACATACGTCAAAACGGTCTTTGAGGAGACGAGCTTTTATTAACGACGGCGCTGAAAAACTGAAACGTCGAATTTTCGAAAAACTATTTTCATGTCGTAGCGCGGGAAAAAGTCCCTTAATGGAGCGTTCTCCATTTTCATGTTTGTAAGCAGTTTAAGGCAGAAATGTAAATAAAAATAAAATAGCGATTATTGTTTTTTTTTTCGGATGTCTCTGGAGGTAATCGGAACGTTTCAAAAATAACAAAGGCAAAGTGCTCCGCTCATAAAGGCACAACTTTACCTCCATTTAACCGATCCTCTGTCTCCTGCAGTTTTCGAGATCCCCCTGTCGAGAGTCGAATACGGGACACCCTCTGCATCATTAAATGTAGAATGTTTTGACGTATTTTGGAAAATTTTCAAAAAGTCCTTATTTTCCGAGATTGAGGAAGGGTCAAGTTTTCATTGGACGACTGCATAGATTGCTCCCTCGGCACGGGTGCATTACAAATCGCATCTATTACTGTAACATTTGCTAAAAAATTTTTTCACAAAGTACTCGATTAAATGACGATTTAACAAAATGAGCGTCATCTTTTGGACCCTTCTTAATGCCCTTGTGGAACCCTTTTAGCCACGCGTTTACGCAGATATCATCAAAAAGTACGTGCATGTGTACTCTTAATATCTACAACGTTAAATCTTATGCTTAAGCATTACGTAGGTTACCAAGGGAGTTTTTAGTATCTATAATGTGCAGATATCAACAATTCTAAACGTCGCAAGGTACTCAGGAAAATTGATAAAATCTCAGCAAACTTATACGATTCAAATTCACGTGAACCTTTTGAACTTTACAGTTGACATCTTTGAGAGTGCTCAGTCCTCTCGTCCAAGTTAATATCTCGATAATTGCGTTTGTTATTTCGTCATTGATGATAATAAATTGAAAAGAAGGCTGCAAAAAGTACCACTTTAAGGCTATTTGATCGCAGTTCTACATTAAATAAAAATGACAAATAACTTGTTAGTACTTTTATAGACGATATAATTGATTCCTGCATCTGCAATGAGGTATCGAATTAGTGTAAGTTTGTTAACGAGGCGTTATAAATGTTTGGCGACTCTAACTGTTTTAATGTACAGGCGACAAATCGATCGTTAATTGCTTATGTAGTAAACTCACTTAACATGACATTTTTCCCCTTAACCAATTTTAATATCTTCCGTATGTTTCGATAGTACCAAGATGCTAGAGATTCCGAGATAAAATTGTACTTATGATGGATTACTTATCGCACGTATCTATTTCTCGTTATGCAATTGGTTCATGTATTAGGCAAAGCTACACAACTGCAAACGAAAATCTGAGAAATACATAAATCTGGAATGGAATATTTCTTCCACCCCTATTAGCTGAAACTACGAATCTATTGGCGAACACCGGTCCAGTGTTATGTCCAAAAACAATTATTTTAATTTTTTAAGACGTTAACTTTTTCTCTTGAAACGTCCTCTATCCACAAACCACCAACTAAAAACAAAAAAAAAACAAACGACGGAGCAGATTTTCTTCTACGGCTTCAAATCTCGTGTTAGAACAACAAATAAAACATTAGATCGAAGAAAGGACAGTGATGACGAAGACTTGGATGATTTGAAGAAAACTTTCACATTATAAAAAACTTTCTAAGAGATATGTAAGTCTCCTTTATATGCGATTTCTTTCGATATATACAAGGTGGCCCAAATTTCAGGGGTCAATTTTCGTTTTTTTAGGGTCGAATTTTAACCACGATTCCTACATAGAAAAATAATGGTAATTTGCTACGTAGGTTGTATCTTAAAAATGTTTCGTCACAGAAATACAGTGCGTTAAAGTTTGAGTAGAAAATTAACAAATTAATTAAATTTTAATAAACCGCTTGATGTATTTTATTGCAATTTTGTAGCCGTTCCTCACATCAAACAATTATATTTTTAAAGTTAAACATAATATCGTATGACGAAGATAATAGGACGAGGTGATCTGCAGACAAAATGGAAAAACAACATTCGCAGTTGTACGATCTTGGTACCTCTCTGCTCAACAAGACAGACGAAATGATCCCGTTTCCTTTCCCCAACGTCCACCCTAGCGGAACACTTCTCACCACATTGTAAACACTGTACAGAATGGAATAAGCATGAACACCATTGTAAATTGCGCATACACATAAGGCACCATATTGTAAACCATATACGATGTTAAAAACGCGGAAAGACTGATAGGTTGATAGCCAGTTATTGCGATTCTTGATTCCTTGATTGATTCTTGAATATACTGATTTATTAAATAAAAGATTATTATTACTAGTGCTGCCATAATATTTTATTTCAACAGAGGCGTGCGCACGAACGCTGCTTCGAATATATTGAAAGAAAAAACCTTGGAGCACTGGCGTTTCTTCAAATGAAAATCACACTTATGATTTGCGTTCATTTTTTAATAAAAGAGATATATGGTCTTTTTTTGAGGAGCACGCCGTTTTAGAGAAAAAAAATTCAAATCATCTTAATGCATCAGCAGCTTATTTTCCTCTTAAAATTGCCTTAAAAATAATATTGAGGCAATTATCATTCTTTTAATAAGACAAATTAAAAAATTAACAAACTACAAGTTTTCAAGGACAATAATTGCCGTTTTTTCCACTACAAACTCTTGTTCACTCCGTCGATGTCAAAAATGCATCGAATTCAGTGAATTGCACTTCGCGGACCGGCCATAAAATTCAATCGTGTTTAACATCTTGTTAATTATTAAATTTCAATTTATTTTGTTAAAAAAAAATGAAAATAGCCTTAACGCTGCATTCAAGATAACAATAAAAAATTACTTATTTTAATTTTTTTTGCTCCACAGCGGTGCGTTTCCCAAAAAAAAAGAGATTAAGCAGCTTTTTTAATCAAAAATAAATGCAAACTACGAATGTAATTTTTATTTCGAAAATAGTCAGTGCCGTATGGTTTCTGCCCTTAAATATTTTCAAGGGGGTGCCCGTGCGCGCGCTCCTATTGAAAGTAAATATTATAATTTATTTTTTTAAATAATTGTTTTATTTGAGTAACAACGAATTGTTCAATGAAATATATCATGCTGTTTGTGAGAAATTAATTAATTTGTAATTATCTACGAAAACTCTAACGCATCGTATTTCCGTTACGAACCATTTCAGAGAGCCAATCTCTATGGCAAACTACGATTATTTTTCTATGGAGAAACGGTGGTTGAAATTTGATCGCTAAAATTATGAACACCCCATATACATATGGTGATTATCTTCCACCGGCAATAATCGAAGAAATTCTGCATTTTGATGAAACAACAAGGGGGAAGCGCAGTTCAAATCAATTGCTTCCTTCGGGGCTCCAGAATGAAAAGATTTGAGAGAGGAAAATTTCTCGTAAGTTTCACATAAAATGTGTATGTCTCCTCTTTACTTTACGAAGCAAAAAAAAATCATTTTTTGCTGACGGTCAACTCGAAGTAAATCCTTTGCCCAGATTTCATGTGCAGTCTATACCCACGCACTTTAATATCGAATATAAATCTACACTTTCCTTGTCCAACGACACTATTCATTTTTTTTAATTGTCTTAATGTAAAATACATTTTCGACGCAAGAAATAAACTGGCGAAGCAGATTTGCATATACCTACCTCTGTTTGTCCTTATGCAAAATTGTTTAGTTGCTTACAGGGGACGATCGATAATTACTATGATCCGACATGTCATTGTACAATTGCGACCTTTTGGATTCGATGAATTATCTAAGGTGGCATTGCGATAGTTTAGCAAAAATCAGGGCAAAGCAATTAAGTAAAAACCTTTTAAAGAGTTTTTAGGGACGTTTGTTTAAATAAAACCACGTGATATCAGGATTTGCTTCCGGCGAATTATCTGTATGCTGTGACTAGTCTAACAGACAAAAATAAAATACTCCTCATAATGATACGTTAACCCGATTTGCTGATCCTCTTCCGACCTTCCGTCGTCCGATCTTAATCTTGATGATTTTTTAAATATGAATTGTGAAGGTTCATTCATGATTCGGAATTGGCCCGGTATTTGACCGAGAGATTTGTCAATGAAACCGAAACGTTTTGGTACATTGTGAACCGAAAAAGTCATGCTGGTAATTCTGGTTTTTCTTTATATACGTCTAATGGCTGAACTAGATTAAGGAATCTTGAAATCTTTGACCCTCGACTCACCTTTGTAACGCATTGTATATGCATGTATTTAGGAATTTCGCTTTGCTATCCGTAAAAGGCCGTTTCGCTTTTGCTACCAAGTTTACGCATGTTCATTTTTATTTTCTGCGGTTTGATTTAAGGAAATATTCCATGAAACCTGTAGAATCTAGGCCCCGGGCGTGGAAAAGGCACTGGATGTGACTTTATTCACATTCGCACTATAATTTTTTTTTTATAGGACTTTTTGGGAGTTCGAACTCTAACCGTACGATTTCTCCGCGCCTCCTGAAACCCGCGGCAGGTTTCCTGAAAAGTCAGGTGCGTGCAGGGGGCGAACTTCAAAAAGGATTTAACATCGGCAAATCGTAAATTTTCAAAAGGACTCCCTCAACCTGTCACCTGTTTCGGCAGGAGCAATTCCTTCGCGATCAAATTTATTTGTTGCTATCTGTTATTTGAATTTTCGCAAAGAAGGCCCGTAAATCTGAAACTGTGATAATGGCCCGGAGAAGCCCACGGGAAGCTCTAAATCCGATGTAGCATCATTGCCATCTCTTAGACGGTAAGAGTTACATGGTCGGTCAAATTAAGGAAAAATGTGCCCCGTCTAATGCTCTTGCAAGAACTGCAAAGAACGTTGCCAAGAGATTTTTAGCTTCCAAGATATGGAAAAACAAAAATTTCACCAAATATAGTCCACCAACTTAATCAAAAATAATTGTTTTAATACTATTTCATAACTTAATAAATAAAACCTATTATTGATACCTACTCGGATATTATTTTCCCGCTTTTCATAATCCATCATACTATAAAATTTTGAAATGTTCTTGATTAAAAGTGTATTGCTAGATAATCGATAAAAAATTAGCAATAATTTTTTATCGATTATCTATAGCTTGATTAATAATTTATTTGATTATATTTTTGAACAGCACAATCGTGGCATTTTCTATTTAGAGCTCCAGGATCGGCCAAGCTTTTTGAGAAAAAATTAAAATGCCTTTCTTTAAACTAAAACTCCAAAATATTCTATCATACATAATTGTAAATGGGTTACTTAGCACTCTCAAAAATCTACCAAAAATATACAGGTCCGCACTGAAAAAACTCAAGTTTTCGTCATTGCACCGAGAACTAAGCAATATTTAAAATTTAGAAATTTACGAATTTTCAGACATAAGAAAACTAAAAAAAAACGTATCAAACTGTTAACTGGAAAAACTTTTAATTTTCGATTTATTTAGTTTTTCCATAATAAATGGGAAACTAACGATCATTTGACAACATTCATTCTTGAAAAAGCATTAAATTTGGCGAATTTTTCGAAATTTGATGGACCCTGTAGTTCCTGCGGTTTAAAATACAGCAATGATAACACATCGGATTTAGAGCTTCCCGCAGGTCTCTTTTTAACGCAACAAGTTATCTATCTTTGAAAATTTCTATACCTAATGAGTCCTAATTTATTGTTGCAGTTCAGCTGAAAAGTCACTTCCATGGAAATTACACGGAGAGGAAGCAACTCTTCGCTAGTCTCACTGAGTACTGTGGAAAGCCCCTGGACTTCAACATGAGTGAGAAACCCATACACAATAAATGGGACTTCTATCACTCCCTGTTCTTCGTTATAACAGTGGTTAGTACTATAGGTGCGTATGTACATAAATATACTTAAAAATGAAACAAATCGGCACATGTGGGCATGTCATGTGCTTGTCTCCAGGAACTGAAAATCTTTATATCGGGCTATAAAGACAGTTTTTGGATTCATGAGAAGTCCTTGAATGGCTACGATTTTGTGTTAAAAAATTGCTAAATACTAAATAAAACAATGAAGTTTGTCTTATCAATTAATAAACAGAGACGCCCCTCCAAGGTATGAAAAATTTCAAACAATTATGCTTTAATCTTGATTCTGAGTGCAAAGAATCTGCTTGATTGGTGAGATACCACTGATAACCTCGATTCTGTTTTTTTTTTTGTTTAAAAAATTCGATGAATATTTAAAAGTTGGAAGCAGGGGCGTCGCTCCGGGTAAATTCATAATATTCTGTATTATTAATTCTTCGTCATTTTCTTTACCAGGATATGGAAATTTAGCTCCCACCACAATGTCTACTCGTCTCTTTATGATTTTCTATGCTCTTGTGGGGATTCCAATGAACGGAATTGTCATTTATACGTTAGGGGAGTTCTTCGGGAAATCGGTAAGAAACACCTTTCCATGTGAAAATTAAAATTTAAGCAAACCATCCAGTTCCATTTATATTAAACCGATATTATTTAATTATTTTGATATTCATAACTGGAGAGTTATGCTTTAAAATGTCAATCAGACGAATTTGAAGTGGGTATTTCGGTTCAGTTACCAGAAAATGAATTGACTTGATTGAATTTACCTATCTTTATATATTGTTAGCACTTAGAAGTTTTTTCTTATGAAATCTATTATAAAATAAAGATATTTTAAAATATTGTTATATCCGAAAAATAATATATTGCAATAAAAAAAGTAATAGAAGTTTTAATTACAGTTTACGAAACTTCATCAGAGATGGAAAAATTCTAAACTAGAAGCTAAGTTTGACTACTATACTGCAAAATTGGGCCTAATTGGGCAGGTTATATTATATTTGGTACCGGGATTTACTTTTTTCATTTTTCTACCTTCTACTATCATGACAGTGTTCGAAGGGTGGTCCTATGACGTGTCTGTTTACTATTCTTTTGTATCATTGACCACTACAGGATTTGGAGACTATGTGGCTGGTAAGTATGTTATACGGATTACCACTAATACATAGACACTTCATTAATGTTAATTATACCTAAAACGAAGATTTTTATCAGGTACCTCTGATAATTACGACTTTGGTTCTCTCTACGCAGTCTACCAAGTGTTCCTCCTCGTCTGGATCATCGGAGGAATGGGATACGTCTTTATGATCCTCAGTTTCATCACCGATGGCATGCGCAGCAAAAGGATCAAACAAATCGAACACATGCTCAGCGAGAATATCAAAAATACACCCAAGAAGATCAGGGGGGAACTCAGAACGCTCCTGCAAGAAATGCTCTTCATGCGAGTGAAACCTGTCTATAAAGAGGAATTCGAATACGTGCCATCGATAATCACTCGAAGCCAGAGCTGTCCAGATCTAACCACGTACAAGATGCGATCTCCTAATGCCATTAGAAAGAGAGCGATGTCCGAGTGCTATCGAGCTGTGAACATCCAGAAAGTGCAGTCCGATACAGATCTGGATAGGATAGATAAGGAGAGGACGTTCATGCCCACTAGTGACCTTTTTAATCAAACAGGGCTGTTGTTTAAAGTCTGCAATGCATTGAGTTGCGAGTCGCTGCACCACCACCAGCAAAACGAGGGTATTCAAGGATTTAGTGACGATTCAATTTTGGCTTCTGAGTATTACGAGCCTCCAATTAAACCCAATAAAAGGCGGGCTATAAGCGATATTAGGCCTCCGAATAAGCTTTTGCATGAAGCTGTAAATGGCAACACGTGGTATGGAACAGATGCAGCTGAGGCTTTGAAAGAGTACCGCAGAAGGCAAAGAGCAAAGTCAGTGGTGGATTATAAGAAGCCTGAAAAGGAGAACATTTTCAGGAAGATACGGAATCGGCTAATGTCAAGAGATGAAACACATCAACCGGATGTAGAGAAACCCAAAACTGAGCCAAAACTAGAGCCTCCGCCTTCTTTATTCGTCCACAGAGAGTCGTTCTCGCCACCAACTCAGGACCGAATATTAGAAAAAACTTCAATAGCTGACTTCATAAGAGCTTTATCCGTCATATCTACGGCTGAAGAGGATAAGCTTATAGAATCACCTCCTAGATCTCGAAGACATGGAATTGTGGTGGCTCAAAGCAGGAGATCTTCTTTAGCTCCAGAATTTCATCCCCATGAAGTAGGAGTACGCAGAAGATTCTCCTTGAGACCTGCGGAAGAAACTCTTCTCGCAAACATACTCCCAACTAAACCGAAAAGGAAAGTTTCAGTTAGTTTTCTAGATGAAAGGCGTAATTCCTTGCTGGGGGATCCTAATATACCCCCCACCTTAAAGGAAAATACGGTGTTCTCGTCTCCCCCTAAAACGCAACAACCACCCCCATACTCTAGTATTCAACCGAGTACACACAGACAGTTCTCAGTGAAACCAGTTAATATAGCGAGTGTACTTGCGAGTCCTGTACAGAAGCAGTTGCAAAAGCGGGATAGGACAGAGAGTACGAGCAGTAGTAACAAATTATAAAGACGAGTTAAGGCTGATTTTTAACATTCAGATACTCAAATATTTTCCTATTGCCGAGAGTCTGTGATTTAGAGTAATGTGTAGCTTCGATAGCGTAAGGTAGTTCTTAATATCAGAATAGTACATGAATTCTATAACATTTGATTATGGGCTATACATAGAGGACAAAATTCCGCGCATAAATATAAATATAATAATAAATTTTAAAAAAATTAAGAAATATTTTTGATAAAAATGGTGGAACGGGTTAAGTTGTGCCTTTCCTGACTAGGTAAATGGACTTTTTCATTTTTTTCTTATGGAACCTTATGTATTTTGAAACCTTTCTGAGTTCTTTGAAAAGTTCTCAACATATTTCTTGGAACATACCCACGTCTAAATTTAATGGTTATTGAAATATTTGCGGAATACGGCAATTAGAGCGACCTGCTAGATCGCCTGACCTCACCCCTATGGACTTTTTTTAATCGAGGCGTGTTTCAGCATTTTCAGGAAAATTTTTCTCTCGATTTTTACCGAATTTATTCGTGGCTCTTGGTCCTCTATGTAATGATTTCATACTTACCTCCTCTCCTTGTGCTATGACCATTGTTCAATAATGACTATTGTGCATAATTACGTTAATTGTATATTGTTCAAGCTGTAATTTATTATTACTAATGTCTCGTTTATACCTCTCATTTTAATAATTTCATTTTTATTTAATTTTTTACTACGAGTAAAAATTAATTTAAGAAATTCGGTGGATTTATGTACTATAAATATAGCATATAAATATATACTATATTTATATACTTGGCTCAGAAAAAACGCTGGATCAATTCGGATGTTTGCGTTTTTAGACCATTTTGCCTGTTTTACAAAAAAAAATCATCTTAGAATCCTTGCTTGGTGCAAAAGATGAAAGCTGCTTAGCGTTTAACTCAGTATCAATTTCAATTTAGCAAGCTGCAAGCTTAACTTTCAAGCCTTCAATTTAGTAGCCCTGTAAGGTTAACTTAATTATTACTTGAGAATTATTAATTAGAGGTAAAAGTATCAAATAAAAACCTCTATCAGTGTTCTATAAGTTAGAGCATAAGCACTTTCTTTGACAGTATTAACGATAAAAATAATTAACATCTTAGGAAAATAGAGGTAAAACTAAGATTACCTGTTGATATTTTAAGTAATACGGAATTTTAGTACACAAGGTGTCACTACAATCAAAATATTAAAAATTGCTCCAACACGTCGAATTTGTTTTCGAGGAGGATACATTTTAGCGTTAAATTCGGATTTTATCAAAACAACCCCCCTTCACGGGGACGTATTCAACTTCAGAGTTTCAAATGGCACTATAGGTTTAGTAACACCTTATTTTAAAGAATTTTTAATTATCACTGCCTGCGTGTAATTTGTTTTAAATTTTAGATACTTTAAAATACATTAAAAATAATTTAAATTTTCTGCTCAAATCGAATTACTGCCAAATAAACCTGAAAAAATGAGTGACTTTCGGTGCAAATTTGGTAAATTGAAAGTAGGGAATTTTTGCGCGGGGCCACCTTAAAACTCATTGTAATTTGCGCAGCCCGTACTTATTTTGAAATTTGTGGATTACGTTGGTTCATCATTCAACAGGCAATCTAAAATTGAAGAAAAAATACGTGCCGACCATCAGAATTAAAAACTCTCCTAAATGAAGTGTCCCTGACCGATAGTGCCGTTTGAGATTTTAAAGTTAAAGGGGGTTGTTTGGATAAATCGACATTTAACCCTAAATTGCTGCCCCCCTCGAAAACAAAATCGACGTGCCGCGGCGATTTATAATTTTGCCATCGTAGTTCAAAATGAGCAGGGTTGAAAATTTTCAATGGTACACCCTGTATAAGGAACTAAAGCTGCTACGACGTGCATCCTGCATGCGACAATAATCTGATGATATTGGTAATTTTTAATATAATTTTTTTAAATATATTTTATAACGTACTTCTAATGTACTATTTTGTCTTTCTTCGTTTAGGGTTCATTTAAAGTAACCATAAAAATTATGATTCATCGAGTAACGGATGCACCCGAGAGCCCTTTTTTCTGAGTTTGGAAACATTCGTTTGCTTTGCCAACAATGCAGTTTGGCCATCGGAGACCAACCAAATTTGACTATTGATCCATATTATGGTGCTTAAGACCACGTTACGATTATGCTGACAGCTTTATCAGGATGATAACCATTACGTGAAAAATAAATTGGGCATTGATAGTTCATCATTGGGCTATTGCTGCATCGTCTGGCAAGTCGAGTGAAAAAAGATAGAATATTTCAATAAAATTCTGCGAGCAAACATTTTTTTTAATTTGTTGTAAAAAAAATATCTTTTTTATTGTTTTGTAAAAAATACAGGGTGCCAGAGATTTTCTGTGACCATGTGAAAAATACATCTTCATATCTTACTCTAGCGTAAAACGTCGTTTTCACCCTTGGGAAGAAAATATCTTATAACGTTAACCCTCGTCTCCAGTGATGAAACATAACAGTGATTCAGCCCGTTATTCATGGGGGCATTGTTGAACGTTAGTTGCTAATTGTTTTGTTGATTTTTTGTATACTTGGCTGCCTATAATAAAAATTAAATTGTTTAATAATTTGATTGTTATTTATATCAGGCACGGTCTTACAGAAATGATGGTCTTTCACTAATCGAAAAGCATTTTTTGCAATTCAATTTGATACTATATCACAGATGCTTCAATTTTTGAGGTATTAAATTGGAATCTCATGCATACGCTATTATGTACAATCTATATGATTAAGCGTTGGAAAATGTTATGAAAATTTGCAGAATCACTTGGTTCCAAGTACGGTTAACCAAGAGTTTAATAAAAATATGTACCTGTATTAACGTGAATTACTAAGAATAACAATAAGCCGACAGGCACTTAATTATACAACTTTAAAAAACATTTAAAACAGTAAAATATATCACATAATTCTACGAAGATTTCGGGACATCTAAAATCTTTAAAATGGCATCAATTTTCTCCCTTAAATCTCCAAATTCCTGCTCCACCTTCCTACTGCAAATGGCTCGTTTCTGCTCCTCGATCCTGCGCTGCACAATCTGATTGGTCCGCTTCGTCGTGTCTGTGTCTAATCGTACCACATTACAGGGACCACAACCCCTCTTCAGCCCTTTCTGCCCTTTAGGGAAAACCACCAGGCCCCCTTTATTGGGGTAAAACGCCAACTCGTAATTCAAATACTTGGGAAAGAGACAAACATCTCTGCTAAGTGCATGGGCGACTCTCAAACTGCAACTTCTGGAAATGGGCAAACAACAACACATATCGCTAATTTTCTTCATGACATTCATAGGAAGAACGTTTCCCATTAGCATACTTTCGACATATCGAATATGCTGGGCCCTTGCGACGTGACCGACCAACTCTGCGTCATTTTTTATCATTTGAGTGTCACTCACGGCGAGACCGTTGAGGAGGTTAAGCAGAATGATGGCGATCATGAAGATGAAAAGAGCGAAAATAATTTTGCTGGTTACGGGAAAGGTGTCGAAGTTAATACTGCTGGCATCAAATTCGCCTGTCAGCATGATGATAGTCTTGAACACTGATCTTCCAGGGTCATCAAAGGATTTATCTTCATCTCCAGATTTATCGGCAGTAACATTCTTCGCTTCGATTCTTGTGTCTTCCACAGCGTTTGTCTTGAAAAGTAGGTAGAAGCTCATAGCAAAGGCAATTATTAGCAGGGAGTACCAAATGAGGAACTTGAAAAAGTTAAACGACACGGTTTTTAGCATCACCACGTTGGTGGAATAGTAAGGGTGTTGTCCTAACATCAGTACAAGCTCAAAAGCAGCTAGAAGAATGGAAATTGATGACAACTGCTTCCTGCTGTCGAAGTCGGGAGACTTATTAAACACAATCATGGAGGTGATCACTATTAAGACGATTTCAATGTAGTTTTCAAAATTTTTGAAATACTTGGTCGACGCCACGCATATTTGGAAGAACTCCCTGATTATTAGTATCAACAAAGTTAGTAGTAGACACACGTAGGAGAGACTGGACAGGAAAATTTGAAATGATGATTTTTCTTGGGTGGTAAAGTAAGCATAATCTGAGAAGATGTAGATCACCAAGGACAGTACGAAAGTGATGTAAAATGATAAATTGGTCCAGAAAAGCCATTGGATTTGCAGCCACTTCATGAAGAGGAAACTCACTATAACTGGATGCTTCAGTAGATGCTTGAACTCGGACGTATTGCTCATGAAGGAAATCACCTGAAATAAAAATGGATTAACGTTAAAACATCTCGGCAATACGATCCAGTTGAATAGAAAATGCCCAGAAAGATTTAAGGGAGCTGTACACGTTTTTGAGGACTAAACAAAATACGTTGTTAAATCTCATATACAGAGTGTCTCAGATCTTATGCAAAAACAATTAACTCAAAACCACCTACGCCGTAAACAGTGGCGTAGCACACTTTGGCAAGCTTTGACAATTCGCTAAAACTTCAGCATTGAGAAATTTGAAAAGTAATTTGTTCAAGTTTACGAAAAAATCTCATTACGTTACTGATTTTTAAAGATATTAAGTTGGAAATTTCTGACTGGAAGAAAATACTAAAGTCTCATGTGTGTATCGCGTCATAAGCAGTGGCGTGGCGCGCATTGTTCGACCTTCATAATTTTCTAGATTTTCAGTCCTCAGAAACGGAAAAATTCATCACCACTTATTATCGATCAAAAACGAATTTTCCGGTATAGAATGTCGAGACTGAGTCTTCAGTTAACAGTATTTTTGTTAATATCCATATTGTCAACAGGCATGTGAAGTTGCAAGTCGAAATGCGAAACCAAAAAATGAGGAAAAAGTCATTATCCACCAAGCTCCACACCCGCCCTATTCTTTCAGCCTAAAGACATGCATACCTCAGTTTCAGCTACCAATTCTTTTTCAAACTCCAAAGCAATGCCCGCAGCTTCAACATCCTTGCACGTCTCACTGTTTTTCGCATATGGAGGTATGAGAGAACGATATTTAAACTTCACCTCAAAATCTTCTTTTTCGTTCTTCATGCTCTTTGTATCGAAATACACGCAGCTATCCAAATGTTTTTCCAGCAACTCTGGTTTAATATCCTGGATCGGCATTACATCGAAGTCGTTTTTGGCGCCTAAAGAAGCCCCTAAGTTTAGGAGGCGTTCGGCGGTCTCTGAGTCACCGTATCTGAAATTAAATGTGTTTTGAGAGCACAAAAATTGTGATTATTGTTTGTGATTATTGTCACATATATTTCGACGCTTAGTCGATTTACCTTATGACGTAATGTAAAGCGCTATTGCCGTTATTGCCAATTTCGTTCACTTTTAATGACTTTTCATCGGGGGTTCCTCCTTCAATTCTGTCGACATAGGCCTTGAAACACTCTTGGTCGCTCAATATATGACTGTCAGAATATTTGCAAAGAATTGCAAGCAAGCCTTCTGGAATTCTGGATATGGGCTGGTACTTATCGAGGAGAAGTTTAAAGAGTTCGGTATTTCCTCGTTCTGCTACTTTTACGATCTGAAGATGACATTTTTCAATTGAGAACTTGTCCAGCAATAGGTAAAAAAAAATAAAAATTTACTTCCAATTAAGAGAAAACTTTTCAGACCGAATGATTTGTAACTCCAGAACGTTCGTGAGCCCATCACAAAATTACCTATTTTTTCTTTCAATTAACGTAAGTTCGAGAATAATACTAGAGAAGTTATTTCTACCGTATGCAACAGATTGGGTAAGATGATCATTCGTTCCTGAAACGATGAGAATTGTTTCTGTTTCTGTTCGAGATATCGTTCCAGAATGTTCTTCAACACAGAGTGAATTTTTGTTCAGAGAAAACATTTCTGTCCAATCAAGAACTGTTATTGAGAAGTTTTAACGTTAACAAGAAGTAAAGAAAGCGAAGAAACGAATCAGAGGATGAGAGCATAAAGGTTGCTCAAGTAACTACGCGCATTTTTTTATTCCTCTGAGACACATCATTGTATCGATATATAGGGTGTTCCCGAAATAGCTGCCCAAGTTGTAACTCTTAGTTCCAAAATTAGCGAAGATCGATAAAAGTTTTTATTAATTATTTCTAAAAAAACGATATTAATTTGAGAACTTTGGCGACCTGTAGCGGCAACACGAAGGAACGTTGTATATAACTTTACCTAGACCGCCTTATTTTTAATTAGGAAATTATCATCGCTCTATGTATAGTCACTTTAAGGACACCCTGTATTACCGGTTTCTTATTGTCTTTAATCGCAGTCCTATCGAAGTCAGCTCCCTTGGAGAGCAGGTGCTTCGCAGCCTCATTCAGCCCCTTGTTACAGCAAATTTGCAGTAAAGTGGAACCTTGTTCATAGTCGACCCACTGGTTTATGGCACCGCCCCGGTAGTCCACGAAAGCTGCTTCGTCTCGTTCCTTCAAGTAGTTAAGTAGTTGTTCTCCGTCATTTAAATTGTTGTTCGTGAGCTAGAAAGTTTAGATATGTATTCTAAACGCGTCGGAAATGAGTCAAATTCTACCACTGGTTTTCTGCTTTCTTTGGTGTCTTCAAGAATAGCTTGAATTTCATTATAAACTCCCTTCTTCTTGGCCCAATCTAACGCAGTTTTATTCTTATTATCTGTCTGATTTACGTTTACTCCTCGCTCAATCAACAGTCTGGCACAATTACCAAACGTTGGTGAATCCTTTGCGCCATGTCGAATCAATATTTGCAGAGCGTTATTTCCTAAAAGCAAATTTTCATTTATCCTTCTAATCGACCCTGAAACTTGAGCAAAACTTTACCATACAAATCGACCACGTTGACATCGCCAGGATTCCAATCCAGTAAAACCTTCAGTATTTTCTCGTCAGTTTTCTGAGCGGCCCAATGCAGAGCTTCCCAGCCTTCATCAGTACAGTCCCGGGGATTAGCCCCCAGTTTTAACAATTCTCTCACAGTATCCACAGTGACCGCATTTTCACTGCATGCAATAATCAGTATCTTCTTGCCATATTCTGGATAAGTGTGAGTAAGAAGGTATTTGTGCTTGCTAATCACTTGATCGATTTTCCTGATGTTATCCGCAAAAACTGCTTCCAGGAGCTCTTCTTCCGGAGAAGGACAAATCAGGCTGCTGGTTCTGGACAATTTCGAACCGTCCGAATTGGAACCCTGATACATGTTTCTATAAATAAATTCCTGCAATTACAATCAAACCTTACACAATCGCATTGCGATATTCGAAGGAAATGAGAGAAACCATTGAATGTGGAATCGATTGGGTTACAGATTTGAATAGGTTCAAATATCCGCTTTCATAAAATGAACTTAACATCCCATTGTTTACGACATGGCACTTGCAGAGGCCTCGGTCTTGACCTCCGTGGGTTTTCAATTCTCTATAGGTACCCACTGAAAGCGTTTACCGGGTAACCAATTTTAATTTCCCTAATGATAAGAGTGAATTGACCATATTGGAAATACACTTGAAGCGAGGCGATAAGTATATTGGTGCTATAGTTAATGCAAAAATCGATATATTTTAATTTAGAATATTGCCCAGAGCTCTTAATAAACCATGGTTGATTACGTGAGCTATGGAAAAAATGTCCACCAAACCCAATCTAACGATAATAATAGATTTTTCATTGTGCCTTTCTTTGGAGCAATAGCGTGCCAACAATGACAAAAATTGATTAATAAATAATTCGAAAAATACTCTAAACTGGGATGAACTAATGTCCATGAAAAATGCAAAAGGTAAATTACTGTTTTCTGTAAACCTTCAGCGTTTATGTGTACAGACGCTCTATAGATAGACGAAGTAATGGTAAACGTGTGTATTGATTTGACTTTAATATCAATTTTCCTAGATATCACGTTACATTCCATTCCATGTTAATAATTTGGAACATTGAAGAAATAGGTACTTGAAAAAAGAAATAAAAAGTGAAATGTCTACTCGTTTAGGTTTGGGTAATATTAAGGTAAGTTGGCTCAAGTCGTGCCTACGTCTAAGTTTAACGTGCAGGCACTCAAGTGAATTGGAAAAAATACGAGTGTCATCCATACGAAATACATCTAGTGTACGAACTCAATGATCATGATTATGACAGGCGCCTGAAATTTGGCAAAAGTATGTCAGAACGGATGCTAAAGGATCAACAGTTCCCTTTTAACGTATTTTTCTCAGACGAATGATATTTCTTCTTGAACGGTACCGTGAATCCGCTCAACTGCCGTCATTGGTCTGATGAGAATTCTGCGATTATTTACGAGGCCCCCATGCAATATTTGCAAAAGTTGCATGTTTAGAGTGTTGAACATTTGGTAACTGTCCGAGAGACTCACATTCTCTACAAATTTTACGTTGCCAATGTATCATGCGGTGTTGGAAAATGTAATATTTTCCCGCATTCATAGAGACAATCGCAAACATAGATTGGAAAACCACTTGATGTTCCAGCAAGACGGTGCAACACCTCATTGTGCCCTGCCCGTTCGTCAGTATTTACGTAAATCCAACGCTTCCTGAGCAATGGATTGGAGAGTGGCCTCCGCGTTCTCCAGACTTAAGTTCATTTTCTTTTATGGAGCCATTTAAAAAGTAAAATATTGGTCACCGAACCGACATTGTTGAACAAACAGGTGACGTAACTGAGCATAAGTAACATTTCTTTTCTTTTCAATTTTCGATAGCTCCCATCTTGGGTGTGTCGACAGCAGAGACTTGGAACTCGAGGGTTATAGAGTACATTAAATTACCTTTAAAATAGCGTGTCCCTGGATGTCTTTTTTTTACTTAAAATGTTTGGCGAAGCAAACCGCCCCCTCCCTTCTCCCACCCACTCAGTGTCTCAGTGCAATGGTCTCACACAAAAGTAACGAGGCTCGAGAAGAAGAAAAAAGCGAACTATGGATTGTATTGCTGGGACTTCAACATCGCCAAATAAAACTGCAATTAAATATTTTGTCCCATTTTCCAGATTTAATGTATGAAAGTAAAGAGTTCCGTACAGGCTACAGCTCATCAATCGAGATCACGTCAATTTTAAATGAAGAAAAAAATTAAAATCCGAACACTAAGCAGGAATGAGCATTAAAAATTAGAAAGAAGGAATGCATCGCAACTAATGGGGATTGGTTTCGTTATATTTATAGAAAAGATCGTGAAGAAAACATGATTCATCGTTTTAAGTGTAATTTTTGAGAGCATGATTTCTGTTTGTGCTGGAGCTGGAAAGAGGGTAAAGAAGTGTGTGCGTGTGTGATGCGTGTGCTCATTGAATATGAGTCACGTATATGTCGGAGATTTATTAGCCCTTAAGTTATACAGCGCAACGTGAAGAGCCGATAATAAGACGAAGGACAGGCTGACAGGGCCATCTTAAGACGAACGAGACCGCTACCACCAAGGGCGCAATCGAGAGGCCATGTGTGCGAGCTCTTCTTGGGACACGGGGAATGGCAGGTACCTTATCTCTCGGATTTGAAGGACTCGCGATATCTGGAAAAAGTCGAGACCAAAAAGGGACTGGCAGATAAGATTGGGAAGGGACGAGAAGCGCTCGTGTGGTAGCGAATTCGTTGGTTTCGCCCTTTCTGCTCTTGTGCTATTGAAAGAAAACAAATACTTCTTGGCATCATGGAAAATCTCCCTAATGATGGTCCGACACAGGCATATTACAAAAAAATACGTTGTAATTGTTATTTTGTCAAACTGCATTCTTAGGTAGGATTTAAGCTCCATGTGACACGACTTATGAAAATGATTTGTTTAACCGTACCTTCGTAAGTTTTTGAGAATTTCGTTTATTTTGTGAGCAAACATAGAGATTTTCTTGTTTTTCAGTAATAAATAAGAACATTATTTGTAAAAATTTTTAATATCATATGTAGTTTCCATATTAGATAGATTTTTTAACAACTCCAAGACAACGAAAGCAACAAAATTTAAATTTAATCGCTAATTTGTTAGTCACCAGGGTCTGCGCTTGATAAAAGGTTACTTTGCAGCGTAACGCTCGATATTATTCATATCATTAAAATTGATCTTTGGATCCTCGAAAACTATCACAATGCATCACAGATCTTGCGTTGAAAGATGCCTTCAACTCGGTACCTTCGTGTGGACGACACCCCTTTACAATCGCTATGAAAGCGCTAATAACGCAAATATTTCGCTATAATATTCATATGAAATTTTTCTCATGGGATTTTAACAACAAGTGATATTTCTGGAATCATTAGTCATTTTAATAGATATCTTTCCTCCTACGTTCAGTCACTAAACTAAACCCAGAGGCGAAGTAATTGTTAATTTTGTCATTCATTAATTTAATATCACTTGTACGCGGTTTTTAGGCCATATGTTCTGTATCCGGCATCATGTAAACATACACAGACAAGTGATTTTTTACAGTTCCTTGAGCGTATGTAGTATGCGCCAGTCTGGAAGATGAAACCGGACACGTTTTCTTTCAGGAATATCCCGCAATTCGGGATTTATGGCCTTTGAAAATGGCAAATACTCCTCGCTTTATAGCCAATTAAAAGAGACGTTAAATTATTTATCTGTGTAAAATGTTTAATTTAATTGTTTTCCTGAAGCATTGCAAGCTATCTGTGTCTTAACTGTGTTTTTGTCCGAATGCGTGAAACAGCGTAAGAAACGTACAAGCAGGGCGATTGGTTCACCGATACGCATCCGCGAAAGGGTGGTATGAGGCCATGTACCGGGCGTCCCTGGACATAGATGACTAAACGAGGAATTATACAGGATGTTTTTTTTTTTTTTTTTAATACAAGTTACGCCAATAGATGTAAAATTTTGAGAGTTATGGGGCTTCATTTCAAATTTACAAATAACTCGCGAAGAAATTCGAGGGAATTGCCCTTGTCACGTACCGATATATTTAAAAACAAAAAATAGTTGCAAAACAACATATTCTCATGATAACATGATCACTACAAGTTTGAAATCTTGGAGACATCGTTTCAAGCAAAAAAGCCCATAATCCTTCTAAGTATAGATAAAATTGATCGACATTCAGTAAAATACTTGATGCAAGAACAATGCGAAAAAACAACTCATTTACGTCGATAAAGAGATAAATCCAGCAATTAGCAAATTTCTGTCGTAAGCGAAAATATCCATAAAGTATTCCCTGAAACTTAAACATAAAAAATAGGGTTGGACGAGCATCGCTGACTTTACTTTTCATAGATTTCATAGCCCCGATCAAGATGAATCATACATTGACTGAAAAATGGCTATTCGACTAATAGCTGTACTTTTTTTAATTTAATATTACAACATATGGCATATTGGGACCTATCAGCATTGCATTCAAATATCAATGTAGTCGTATCATTGGATTATGATGTTTTAACCACGCCCTTTACAGTTTAACAAAAGGGGGGGTAAAATACATATGTTGTTATTCTTTCTCCGCTGGGTACCACTCAGTTGATCCTCAATGCCATCGTTAATGTCGTCTCAATAAGAATCCCTCCGTTCTTTTTGCATCGACATTAGATAAATTTGCCACCATGTTGATCAGAACTTCCATGTTTACGGATCATCGTTTATTCGGGATGCCTAATACCTACATTATATTTTTTATGAATTTATGCATGAAGCAATTTCAACTTTTATAAACCTACGAAACCCATTCGATCAACAACGTTTTCACGATGCGTGCATTAAGACCTTTACATAGAAGGGAAAACACTTGAACATTTTTTTTTGCACTTGCACCTGTCTAAAATTTATTTAAGAAATTATGCCTGTATCGAATTTATTTTAATTTTTCATCTCACTGCTCCAACCCACTTCGCCTTAAGGCAAATCACCCAGATCCAAACAAAATTACTTTAGCTCTCGGATAATTGTTGAGGAGCGTTGCGTGTTGTTTTTATTACTTTTTAATCATTAGCGAGGTAATATCATCTCATAAACTGCTTAAATACCCAAAATCATTATAGAAATCGTCGGGATTCATGCCTCGGGCGATTGTTCTTACGCACGCATATGCCATCTTGGGCGCCATCTTCTATTCCACCCAAAACTCTAACAGCGAACTAAAGCCACTTAAGATCTTCATATGGGATAAATCTCAAATAAAACAAAAGAATTTTCACTTGCTTTGAATGAAATGCGGTCATCAACTGGAAAAAGCCCTCAGGCTGTACTCGTATATCTTACACCACAAGGCTGCGTTACCTTTCTAAAGTTCGTAATCCAATCACAAATATGTACTAGAACACACCCGACACTCCACCATCTAAGGCCATAAGTGACTTTATTTGGCACAAATTACTTTAATCTAATTACACTTTTTTGAATTCTAAAGCAAGTGCGACGCTCGACAGACACTGACTGGTTTTGCTATAACCTGCTACGCTATAGCAGGAATCATAATTTAGCAGACACAGCAGTCTTTGCAGAGCTGCGCGTTTAACTCGATGACCAATAAACAATTATGACAAAAGGCTCCTTTTTTGGGATGGAAGAGGGACGTGGGCACATGGATTTGCATTTGTCGCTTTCATTACCAACGACTTCCTTTGATTTTTCATTGGAGACAATGACTCAAGCAGGATTTCAGGTTTGTGAGTCGTCCGGAAATGCAGAAAGAAAATTGATTGAAATCACGAAATTAGAAGCTTAATTTCAATTTTAGCAGTAACCTGCTAAGTAGTCTCTATTGGCGCCCAATCAGGCCTAGAGCTACAGATTAAAAATGTTAAGGTTTGCAGGGTTTGGGGTAGCTTCTATGTAAAAGATTTTTTACTCATTACCTTCTGAAAATAATTGACCTAATTTTAGAGTGTGACCTATAGAATGTATCGTCCGGTAGGTAAGAGTTTGATCAAGGGCGTCAGTGAAAGCCGTACAGAAATAATCATGCTTAATATAATAAAAATTATAACTTCCGGTCACTTGCTGCTACCATACAGGTTCCTTAACTGGTTTGAAATCGCCTCACTGTGTTAATTTAAAATCTGAAGAATGTGGAAGCTACTTAGTGGGACCTAGTTTCCACAAATTTCCCCTGCTAGTTAAGTTAGGCAGATTAAGAACAATGGACAAGTGTCACAATTGAATGGCCTTTACGAGTCCGTAGGAACTTTTTTTTTTAACAAAATATCCTCATCAAACTTAGACATATTATTCCCGAACACCCTGTATGCAGTTAATCTAAATTCTTCGGTAAGGCCTGTCGTTATAATCATAAATATTTACCCTTTTTTTCTGACTTCTCAATAGAGGCTGTGGGATGTTGGAAATCATGAAATAGTCCGAAGGTCGAAATAAAATTTCATTACCAAGTGTGTAAAAAAATAATTTTTTTTTTATATAGTCTTGAAACGTCTCAGCATTCTGCTTAAATTTAGAACGCTCTAGTGTACATTTAGGAGTATTACTGATATTGCGAAAGATCTTCGCTTGCAGAGAGTATCAAAGATAATTTAAAATAGATTAACTTTAGATGTAACTTAACATACGTAACGTTTTTGTGATTTTTTCGCCTCGTCCTATATTTATAACATTTTTATAACTTTTCGAAGTTCGAAAATATTTTAACATAAAAATGTATTTCCAGTGTGTTTTTACGTAAACTGTTTTTCAACTTCGCATAGTTATTTAACAATATAAATGATCGATTAAAAAACGATTGATAAGCACTGGTGAAACTCGTTTTTTGGACGATTTACCTCTGGTTTGTAACTCTGTTTATAATTCTAATTTCTCTAAAACTGTTGCGAATTTGAAGATAAAGAAATTGATAAAAAATTGGAAAAATATTATGTAGAAACTAAAAAAAAAATTGTTGAAACACCCAGTATAAGGGATATTTCAAATATTCAGTATTTCGTAGTATTTACAACGTCAATAGAGAGTTAATATTTTCAATTTAGACTTTTTACTGAAGCTCCGTATCGCAAGCTAGAAACCAACGCAACTTTGCACATGCTTAAATCAAGCTAAACAGACCGTTTTCACTTGAAAAATATGAAGTTTTTTTTGTTCGCCTTTTTCTGGGGGTTTCCCCTCATAATTTGAATCATCCAATAATAATTTAGTTAACTGTCTGCTGGTGCCGCCACCTAGTGGCAAATGGGTGACCTTCATCGATATGGGAATTTTCAGAGTTAAATCTGAAACGAATCAATCTCTAAAAATCGATTTTCAGCCAATACCATTGGCTGGTTATCACTGGAGATCAAGCCAATTGGTTGAATATCGGACAATGTCAAGTAATGGAAACGAATCCGATCTAGTTGATCGTTTCCGGAAACAATTATATCTCAATGCATCAGCTGATCTGTTTGACAGTGACACTTCTTATAAATAAATAACAAAAGAAAATATGCAAGTAAATAAAGTCATTAAATTTACTAGTAAAACCTTGAACTGTTTCAATAAACATTCACTAGTATTTCGCCGGCTCTTGCAGACGTCTTCCATAAACATGGTGAAGGTAAATATTTCAATAATTAACTGTGCAAGTTGCATAACTAGTGCTATAGCAAATGATAATGTTATCATTAATACTAACTTTATTGTTTCTTAGGTAGGTGACCAACTTCCAAGCGTGGATCTCTTTGAGGATTTACCTACCAATAAGGTCAACACGACAGACTTGGCTAAAGGGAAGAAAATTGTTCTTTTTGCTGTACCTGGGGCTTTTACTCCAGGTTGTTCAAAGGTGAGATACTGATGATGTCAAGTTTATTATACTTTTCAACACCATTGTTCAATGCATTCCTATTAAAAATTAGATTGTTGTTTTTGCCTTATAGTTATTCAATTAGAAAATTAACTTGAAGGTCAAGAATAATTAACTCTATGATTGGAAAAGTTGTATTTGTTCTGTATGATTCCAGACACATCTCCCAGGATATGTAGCAAAAGCTGATGATTTGAAAAAGCAAGGCATTAGTGACATTGTATGTGTATCTGTCAATGACCCTTTTGTGATGAGTGCTTGGGCAAAGGACCAAGGCACAGTTGGGAAAATTCGTCTTCTGGCTGATCCTTCAGCAGCTCTTGCAAAAGCCTTGGATTTAACAGTGGATATTGCACCTTTGGGAGGGGTAACCAATAGTTGTTTTTTCTGTAAACTAGTTACTGAATTCAGAATTTTCAGATACGAAGCAAAAGATATTCCATGGTAGTAGAAGATGGCAAAATTACTTCTCTTCAAGTGGAGCCTGATGGTACTGGCTTGTCCTGCTCTCTTGCGGATAAAATTAAATTGTAACTGATTATGTGATGATTTAAAAGTTCTTATTAGGCTTGTTCCAACCCATAAATTACCTGGGAACAGTTTTAGAACCTTTTTGGGCAAATGCATTAGTTATTCCCAGCTCAAATTTGCAAATTGAGTTGTCCACACTCATTATAAAACTATTCTGGGATGATTTTCTCACCGGTTGGAACAAACCTATTATTTTGAGCAAAAATGAAATAAAGAGAATGAATTGTTTCTGCGATTTTTTATTGAATGCCAGGAGAAACCAAATGGAAAAGGAGGGCAATGAGTAAGAAAGCTTTTGCACGCTTCAAAACCATCAAAAAAACTCTCGAAGATGAGATACCTCTATCCTTTATTTATTATTATTAAATAAGGATGGGATGATAATCGATTCTACATTAATTACTATCCCACCATAACATAACCCCTAACCTCAAAATTCGACTTGGACATGTTGGAGATTGAAATTCTTTAAAGCAAAACAAAAAATTAAAGAAAAAATACTATTAAACATGTTTTCATCAAAAGTAAGTCAGGAACGAAGTTCCTCTAAAATGTTTTAATTATTTTCTGCTTAACTTTGCAGCTGCTACCCTCCTTTAACAGTGCAAACTTATTAAGAAATTTCAACGCCTTTAGACTTGCATCTTCTGCTACTTCAACTCAGCAAGAGCCAGCCAAATTAGAGAAAAGTAATAACTTCACATGGTCTTAAATAACATCTAACAAAGTAATTGTTCAACTGTTCCTTAGCACTTAACCAAGTGACACTGCTTGGAAGAGTAGGAGCAGCTCCACAAAGGAAAGGCTCAGAGACACATCCAGTTGCCGTTTTTTCGTTGGCTACTCATACCAATTACAGATACGACTCTGGAGAGTTTCTACAAAGAACTGAATGGCACAGAGTTGTGTGCTTCAAACCTGGTCTCAGGGAGACTGTGTTAAATTTTCTAAGAAAGGGACAGCGAGTGCATGTTACAGGTAGAATCACTTATGGGGAAATTAAGGATGATGAAGGAACTTCACGGAGCACTACCGCTATTGCTGCTGATGATATTATATTTTTTCAACACACATCTCAGTAGTAGAATTGAAAGAAATGTAAGTTAGTTAAGTTGCAGTTACCAAAGGCTGATGTTGTTTTTCTGATTAGCTTGTAAGGTACAACATATTTTAAGTAAGGTTCAAATTAATAATTTAAGTATTTTTGTATTATTAAAACAATTGATACAATGATTCGTGTTTTGTTGAAGGTAAAGAAATGATGTAGGTACTTGAGCTAAGAAAGTATATGTAGACATATAAATAATACGGTTACTTATACTGTATTTAAATTTGATACTTTTATTTGAAAACTCTGTGTTTGACAAAAAATCTAAATAATTTTTCTTCTAAATTGAATTCTAAAGTCAACAAAAATAATTAAACCAGAATAAAACAATTCATTTTAAATGATTTTCTATTCACAATAACTCATTTTTTGAACAATTTATTAATAAATTAAGAAACATCCACGAAAGTGGGCACAATCATGAAATAAACCACCCACATTCTTATTTCCAAAACAGAGAAATAATTCTTTATGCAAAACAGTAATAAAAAAAATTCATACAGTGAAGTTTCTTTACTTCAGTACATACAATACTTTTATCCCTATGTTCATATTTAAAAGCCACAACTTGAAGCGTTGATAGATATATGTAAATGATTCGATATAACGACAATATAACGAGGTCTGCCTTTTAAAATTGAACATATCAATAACAGCATTGTATATCCAGAGATAAAAAAAAATGCTGCAGAATTTTGTATACAAAAAAAACTTCTAAAACCTAATCAGTTCTTGTAAACATCATGCTAAGTCTTTTTTACTAACGCCCGTATTCTTCGTATGATCACAAATCGAAGTTAAATAAACTGGTTTAATTTGACAATTTTACATGCGAGATCGTGAAATCAAACTAGGTTAAAGAGTTAGACCAGCTTGTGGACTTACACAGAATATGGAGGTTATTGCTCCTATGTGAACAATCATTAAAAACCGATTCTTCAATGTCCAGTTCGGGAGGAACAGCTATCAGTTGACAACTAATAACTAGCACATGAGTATTTTTTTAACTAACATAAATTTAACCAATAGGTGAAGTAATGATAGCTGTATGAAACACATCCGCAATTTGTAGCACAAGTAACGATTAAACTTTTGTTTAGTCATGTTTTATAACGGATTTACTACAAATATAATATATTTTGAGAGTAAGATTTATTATATTTTTATAGTATTCCTGAGAATTGGAATATTAAGCTACTTTGACTTAATTTGTGATTTTGTAGCGTGTTAATGTTAAGTCATATGAGGACATTGAAGAACCAGTACTTAATTGCGTAAAATAAAAAATAAATTCTAACTAAGATAGAACGTTCGAGAAAAAAAAAAACGACTTTACCACCCTGTAGAAAAACGAAAAGCCATACATATTACTGATGGGATAGCTAAAATTACAATAGATTAAAAAAGTCTTGGAGAATGCAAACCGCTGGTTTGATGATCTAATTCAGGGACGTGACAAGCGCCTATCGGCCCCCAATCATATAAGGTATGAGAATTCGCCAGCCGGTGAGTCAGACGGTGGGCAATAGAAAAACCCCCACTGCCTTCCAGTTGAGTTAAAACTATTATAACCTGTTAATCACCTCATCCTCCTTAGCACAAGCACACATTTTTTTAATAATTTAATTACCTGTCGGGTGAGGGGAGGTACTGAATCAACCGTTTTCAGTGTCCCTCTTGTTGACACAACGTTATAACTTTCCTGACAATCACATTTTACATGGATCCACTTATTTTCATGCCGATTTTCAACCATAACGACCAATCCAGCCCATCCTTTGGTCAAATAATAGGCAGTCATTCCTTCCCTACCTTCGTGCCTCTGGCCCCTGGCTAAAGTCAGGGATATTATGGAATCGGCTAAAATGTAATTTGGAGGCTTAATGTGCTCAGCGAGAAGTTTTTTCGAACTATGAATTCCCAGTACATATCTAGACATATAAAAGTTGAGAAAGGGCATTGAGAAGGAAATAGAAAAATACTTCGGAAATGCGGCAATTTCATCTAAACCCGTATGCCAATGGTTGAAAGCCAAAGGGACAACTACGTATTCTCCTGGCTCCAACATTTTGCAACAACCAACAAATCCTCGAACTTGCCGTTTACTGTGCTCAACTAAACTGCCAATTGTGGTCCCTTGTCGTGCTTTGAAAAGCACCACACATAAATCCAGCTGAGATCGTTGCGATTTTTCCGACTTTCGCTGCCCTTTCTACAAATTACAAAATTTATAAAAAAAAACGTCCATCAATTGCGGAAATGCTTACCTGAAATAATGTGAAATCTACTTCTGTGGGTTCTAATATTGTCAATAAGATGCAGGAGAGATGTTCCTGGCTGGCCAAAGGAGGCAAAACACCATTTAGCCGAACTTCGTTCCAGCCTCTGCGCACCTTACAAATATCTATACAGTCGAAATATTTCAGAACGTCGTTGAATGATATCCAGAATGTGCCATCCTGAGGGCCATCTGGCATTAATTCATTTCGCAAGTACCACGTCCAAAGCGAGGAACTGTCAGACCAATCTCCTTTCCATACAAAATGGCCTGAAAAAGGTTTGTATTGACCCCATGTAAATATTTAAAATTTGAACTAAAACTAGCAATTATTGTACTTTTATATCATAATTTTCATAAAAATTATCCTTCTGGAAAAGTTACCTGAATTTTCATTTTCCGATACTTACCCCAAGGGTTTCTTAACTTTAGCAACCGCTGACCGTCAATATCTCTAACATCCAGAAGAGAATAGGCATGTCGTGGTCTAAGACCTTTCGAATTATACTCCGTTTCGTCTACTTTCATGTTACCACCACCGCATGATGCCCCCATTAAAAACATTGCCTGGCGTGAAGACAGTAATCTAAAGACACAACTTTTTCCATGAAGAAATCCTTTTTTTTTTTGGCTGTGACACCGACTACATATAAGAATTCTCTGAGCATAGAATTCGGAAAAATTGCCATATTAATTTAAAATGATCAATTATTTGTCATGAATGAGAATATTTTAACAATTTTTAGTCGTTAAATTGCAATAAAAAGTTAGCAGGAACATTTTCAGGGCCGCAAAAATATCAAAATTTCTATTTTAGCTATATCTGAAATACACTTCACCATTCCCGTACTTTTGGAAGGCACTGTATAAAATCCGCTTTTGTTGCTAACACCCGAACCACATGAGATGTCGCACAGAATATTTTGTGTAATCCCAAAATTCGCTTTCAAGTTAATGCTAAAAATTGTTGTACTTACTGGGCCCAAATTAGATCAATATCCAATTCCTCTTCGTTGGAAGGAAATGATGAAACTTGCAAAGGTATCGACTCACAGGGAGCTCCAGTGAGGGTGGCCAGGCCTTCTAACGATCTTCCCGATACCAAAGCCTCGTAGCAACCATGGATTTTTGCCACCGCTTTCTCAATTAAGGGCACCCACAGCTGTTTTCGTTTCGCCTATATTTCAATAAAAAAAGAAATGACAATTCGTAATTCAAGTGCAGTGGTATTTTTTAAGAGAAAAGTTAAAAAAATTCCAAACTCGAGCTGCATTATTGGAATTGCGGAAACAGTAAAAATTGTGGGAAGTTAGTACCAAAATCTCTCAAAATATAATAAAATTAATAAAAGACGATTTACTATAAATTATTTCGTAAAGAATGTTGACTTATGACTTTAAAAGTTAATAAATAACTAAGTCCAATGGTATATAATCATTGATTAATCAGGAGCTAAAGAATCAGTAGGATGAAAGTGGTGAATTATAACTGAAGAGAAATTTATTAAGATTTCAATATTACGGGGCACTGCCATGTTTTGCTTTACCACTTAGGCAATCGTTGAACAATAATTACCACGTCTTACGAACGGGAAGGAGGAGAGCGATACATTAATCCCCTGGATCTTTTCATGTCATGCTCTTAGAATTGTTTTCGTGGGAGCGCTTGAAATTTGTAGTATTCAAAACACAACCAAACACAATTGAAGAGTTAAGAATTATTATCAGGAATATCGCGGCATTCCTAGGACAATTTTTGTTAGTGTGTGTCAAAAATGTGAATATCGTTTGTACGGTTACATAGAAAATATATTAGAAATTTCGAACTACTGTTAAAAAAAGCTATTAATATTTTGCGGAAAATTTTGCGCTTTGATTTAATTACAATAAAACTTTAAATTAGTTATCAGTTCTATTATTTATCCACACGCTACCAAATAAGTTAAAACGAACCTGCGAATACAGAAGATGACACCTTTTATCACAAGGAAAGAAATCGTCTACGAGAACAGTAGTCCATACGCCATCTTTGCAAAGCCGGACCTGATAAGCTCCCTGAGGGCAATGATTGCGGGTGATGAGGATGGCACGTAAAAGTTCCTCGCGTTCAGATAACACGGCTAAGGCACTCAGTAACCAACAGTTCCCTAAAACCCCTACAAACCACGTTATTTTCAATAACCAACTAGTGCGAATAAAAATTTAACGTGCCCTGAGAGATATCTGAAGGTTGCGGCGTTCTAAACACGGCCCATGGAAGATCACGCTCTTTTTCATCGACCAGAATATCCTTTAGTCTGCGCCATTTTATCGAAAAAGCGTCCTTATTTTCATCAGGATTGTAATATAAACTGATTGGCATCGGAGGAAAATCGTCATCTATGTAGCTTTGCTTTTTCAATTTACAGTACCTGTTATAATATTCTTCATGATATGAAATGCACGTTAACATCCCGGAAAACTTACTTAACAATATAATTCCAATGCTTATTGCTAAGCTCTTCCTGAGTGAGTCGAGGAGGATCTTCAGGTGGGCCATTGTGAGTTGTTTTCAGTTGCATGCACATATCACAGACAAATTGAGATTTCGTGTTGTTAAAAGTACATAGTACGCAAGTCCATGGTTGGCTCTGTTTCGAGGTATTTGGAACTGATGCTGAAGCAAATCAATTTAAAGTTTGAAGTTAAAATTAAATAATTTTATACTTAAGTCTGCGTCACTTTTCAAATTAATCGAGCTCTTAACGACATTGTTCACCTTCCTTGATGCATGCAGAGGAGATGGGCTTCTGGATGAACTTTCGACAGCAACCTTATCATTTTTACAAACTTTGCATTTCGACGCTGGCAACGAGTTTTTTAAAGTGCATTTGGTGCAGATCCAAAATTCGCCCTTTTTCAGTGTCATCTCTTGTGTAACAGTCAGCGATTTTAATTTCGAACCACAACAAGCATCGCAAATTAGAGCAAAGGCGGGGTTTACCAAGGTACACTTTTTGCAAGTCCATTTACCATCATCTGAGGCATCAATGCCTATAAATGAGGTGTGTCAACATTGATGTTTATGGATATGAGCTAAATGAGCACCTGGTAGTAGTTGAAAATCGTCATCGAGACCTTGATCTAAAGTAGCAATAGGGACTTGAACTTCGCCGGAATGAACCCAAGAAGGTGGTCTAAACACGTAAATAAGAAGGGGTGAATTATCAAAGATTATCATTAGGTTAAAATCTAGTGCGTGGTATTTTGATTTTCCTTTGAAGGTTATTATTTTTAGAAGGTTGAAACCATTAAATTTAACTGAGACGGAGGATATTGTATTTTTTGTTTAACGTCAATTTAATAATCATTTTCAATAAGGCTATATGAACTATTAACGAGGGAAATGCAACCAGACATCATCGATTACTTTTCAACCATACGTAGTTAAGTAATTACGGCTATTTTTAGCTCATAAAGATAATAATGGTTATTGAACGATACACACGACACTGAGTGGATTTTTAAAGTCTCAAAAGACAAGACAATTTCAGTAGATTTGCGTGACATAATATGAAGATGGGGAATATAGAGATATATTTTTATAGTTTTCGTATGGAAATATGTGCAGATGGCGAGACTTTAATACATTAAATGGGTCCCCTCACTAACTCAAATACTTTTGCATCACATCGCCTAAATAATTTTTGCATTTAATATTTAATTAGCGATTAGGGGTGTATCGCCAAAAAATTTTGGGGCCATAAAACGGAACTAACTACATGACTCCAGAAAAAGTACCGGCATATTAGCTGATTTAATTATTAAAAACTAAAAATTAAATAGGATAACCGTACAAAAAATACAATAATTTCTCACCTTACACTTCGATGACGAAGCATTTTTTAAGTTTTGTCTATAAAACGAACTAGTAGTATTTTTCAACGTAAAATATGAAATTATTTAAGTTTTACCATTAAAATTTGTGACTCCTTGTATTTTGTAAAAATAAAATACAGTGAAATGAAAAAGTAAGGCTCTTTAGCGGCCTTTCCGGTTACCAATTAAAAATGTATTATAAAATGGAAAAATTGAATCGGAAGCTAAAATAGATATACTTCTTTTTGTCATTAGGAAAAAAAACACACCTATATATATACTTACACATAAAACGTCATTTTAAGCAATAATCAATTATACAGTCAGCAAATGAAAATACAACCGTCCATCACCAATTCCAAACTTCAAATAAAAATATTGAAATCTAAAAAACATCATATCAACGAGATTAAAACCTTTATCAACATATCATAAAGTGAAGAGACGATTTATTATCTGGGAAAATAGTTTAAGAATACAAATTACTTGTTATTTTGGAACAGAGTGATTGTAAACTCATTTGCTGCACCTGTTTCATCAATCGGGAAAAAAATGCGTTTGTCCAGAAATAATGGGTAAGTTTTTTATCCATTTACCTCATGTGCTGACTTCGACTTACATTTCCAAAGAAAACTTAATTGTTTTCGTAATTTCTACATTTACCTACTTTATTTTATAACTATTTATGCTTAATTTTTTTTTATCACTAATAATCAATTGCAAGGAAAAGAATGGCCATGGAATGGTTGCAAAGCAGATTTTCTTCCGAATTTCTATTTTATAATTTTATTATACTGTATCTATTTATTTTTGTCACAAAACTATTATCCCCAATGATGATATCCGATTTAACCAAAGATAATAATTTAGAACATAAGTGGTATTAAATACTTACAAACCACTTGTCGATGTGCCTGTTCTATCTTGTGTTACAGTTATTGTCGATGGTTGATTCAATGATGGAGGGGTTTTTAACCCTTTACATATATCACATTTCTCAGCATTAAAATCATTGTAAGCAAAGGAACATTGCCTACAAGTCCATCTTCGCTCGTTGATTGCCCAAGGAGTTTTTAAAGGGTTAGTTTGATGCAGCATTGCCATGCTGTGAAAATCACTTTTATAAAGATCTACGTATTACTACATACCATATTATCAGAGGATGCGCCCAACAATGCAAACTGAAATTTGACTCCTTGAGACTCTCATTATGTAAAGAAATTCTGTAGATTTTACAAAATAAATAATATAGAAAGAAGTTTATCTTCAAAAGGGGTAAAAACGTAATCAAGTAAACAGTTAAAACGTATAAATTTATCTTTGAACAAAATATTGGTGGAATAAATAATTCTAGAGTTTACGATAAATATCATAAACTGTGAGCCCTTCATTAATTTGCCCATACACCTCCTATGTTTGTAATTTAGAAACTATCAGGAATCTGATTGTACCATTCCCTAAACACTCTACTGCCCTAATTGATTCCAAAACGTTTCCAAAATCATCAACCAAGATCTACCTCACGCATCAACTTGGACCTTAAAATGTAGCAACTTCATCTTTACACATATATAAAAATTCCATTGAACAGATCATTAAAGTTAAATTGAACAATTTAAAGTTGAAAAGGAAGAGCCTGTCGTTGTTAAAATTCTTGACGACCTACCATTTAACACTGGTTATCTCTTCCTGAAGTTCATCAAACTATGAAGCATCCTGTATTTCGATTCAAAATTTTAATTTTAATGATAAAATATGTATGGCTATGGTCATCTTAGGGACGTCTTATTAACGACAATTTAGTTTCAGAAAACTCTTCGCAAAAAGTCAAAAGGAATAAATAATCAAAGAACATAATAACTTAGAAAAAACACCAAAAATTTATAAGAAAAAGTATTGGTTTACCTAATGATTTAATTTATATTTTCTAAGAACGTTGAAAATAAACAACACACGAAAAACATAACGTAAAAATTGAAAATCGTCACTAACAAAAAATTATCTCGCACGAACCCGCTTTGCACAGACATATAAATGTAAAAATGCACTTTTTACACGTTTATCGAGGAAATATTGTTTCTTTCAACGTATTCATCTTTGTGTCATACTCTTGACAAGCAGTTTACCTATCTTTGATAAAAACATAATTTTTATCAGATTACGACATTCATCAAATTCAACACCATTAAAAAAAAATAAGTTGCAGTAAATTTAAACACAAGCAAGAATATAATATTTAAAAGCCTTCAATTCATGGCAGCAATCCATCTTACTCAAAAAGTGAAGTGTGAAAGGCGCTATTTTTCGGTACTAGTTGCACAACGTACTGATTGTTTTTGAAATTTTGTGCCCTATGTGGGCCTACCACTCTTTTATGTCAGTAGGCACATTACAAAGACTTACATTTTATTAGGTTGAGAAGCTTCTGCGTCATCAGTTCTTTTCTGGGCACTAATTATACTCTGGTTTTCATAATAATGAGCCTTTTCCCTCTCAGGCTCTGTCATTCCTATATAAGTATAAAGAGTGCTATTCAAGCTGTCTTCATGGATATCACTGGTACTTCGATTGAGATTTCTTCCTGCTGCAAAAGTCCTAGTTCACACTTTTTCAATCTATTTCCAACTACTTAATTATACCTTTACTAGGTACACTTAAATCTCTGTTAAACTCTCCAAATAAATGGGAGTACTGCAACTGTGAAGACTGAATGTCAGTCATAGAGTTGCTAGATTTGGGGAAATTTTGGTGAAAGACGTCACTATCTAAGCTTCTTCTATTGCGATTTGAGGAAGCTGAATTGGGCGAATGAGGCAATTCAGAAAAAGAGCGCCTATATTGTAGCTTGTAAGTTGGATTTCTAAGGGCTTCATTATCAGCCCAGTTATCAACCTAACAGTAAATATTTATCATATAAGATAAACAAGGAAAGTGAAACTTGCCTTAATAATTACGCTAGGAGGCACATTGCTATTAAAATCTGGTGTATATGGCGCCTCGCATGCCTCACATATTGTTATATCAGGATTATTTAAAAGAGTGCACCTTTTACAAGTCCAAGTTGTTGAAGGAATTGAATTCTTCGCAGTCCACATGTAACTGCTGCTAGTCGAAGGTTTAGTGTTATTAATGCCACTGGCTGTTGTCCTTAAATCACTTTCCGACTTAATATTTTGTTTAATAGAGCAGCTTAGACTTCCTATATTTGATAGGCGTAATCGGCATTTACAGCGTTCATAGTTTAGGATTTGGTAGTTCTTAAGGTTAGGCTGGCCTGGTGTACAGACCTTACAAGGAGATTCTGTAATATTCATTTTCTCATCACAAAGGAGGCATTGGAATGTTGCCGACTGATGAAAGATTAATTGGCACCTAACACAAAAGGTTGGAGAGCCTAAATCAGGGAGACTAACTGACTTATAGAGAGTGAGATGGTTATTGTTAAATGAATTCGGCTTGTGCTGTTCTCTTACAAATATTAATGTGTTAATCAAGGTAGTTTTGACCAAAGCTGAACAATCCTTTTTCCCACTAACCCTGAAACCATACAGTAATTTACTTGCACACACAATAACTTTTAAGTATTGATTTTTCAATAATGGACATGGAAAATATAGATGATACATTTAGATTATTATGCTGCTCTCAACTCACCTATCAATATCCAAATGGGGAAAGCTATTAGTGGCCCTGTATCGCCTAATTACCGTGCAATTTCTACTTTGACCTGACTCAAATCCATTGGATTTTTCCAAAAAGTCTTTGTTCCTGCTTGAGGATTGCCTCAAAGACCCGCATCTAATACATTTCTCCCTTTCTGTAGGGTTGATTAGATTGCAAGAACTGCAGTGCCATTGTAATACAGATGCAATTGCGCCCATTCTAATTTGCACATGGCTATTAACCCCATTTAAAAATAAAACTATGTCAGGAAACACAGAAGAACAGCTGATAATTTAACTATTTTGGAGTTTGGATACAATCGGCCATTTGTTGTGTATGGATTTCTTCGAATTTGAACACTTGCGCGTTTTTGTTTTGTCCCATCATTACGTCACTAGAACAGCTGAACGCTGATTGTCATTGCCTCAATTTCAGGCCGGCGGCACTTGTTCAAGACTATTCTTACTGTGAACCACTCGCTAATGAACGAGACAAGAATGTTACAATTATCTTCAGAGGATTGATTTTTTTGATACTTTTTTTTCAAAAGTTGTAGAATGAACTAATTTTGAAAAGTGAAATTATGAAATGCATATTGGGCATTACAAATAAAGTGAACTCCTTCAAGTTGGCCGCTCCAAATCTAGGAGATCTGAAAAAGTTCTGAGAATGATTGAAATTCGATGCTGACGATGAAACTGACCAATTTCGTAAATTTTCTAATAATTTCTAGAAAATCGTAGTTCTAGGTTTTTATTCATGTTTTGATGATTCCTATACATATTTTTAATTTCAACACATGTGTAAATGTAAAGAACGCAAAAATGTTCACCTTTTTTCAATTTCAATTCTCTTTGAAGCTTTAACCGTTTCGTTGATCCCCATTTGACTAACTTAATTTAGTATAGCCTGTATATATTAAAAACTAAAATAGCTATATTACGACTCCTCTTCTTTCCTTTCCTCTCCACTACTAAGATCTTTGTGTAGGTTTATAAAACTCATCGAGACAATTAATCTTAGCAGATTTCGAATAGCTATTATTTAAAGCAATTACTGCGCGGATTCTCGAAATATCGATATTCAAAGTTGAAAATTGACCAAGATTAGGTTCTTGTTGTTGAGGAAATTTTAATAGAATTACCTCGCTCTAATGAAATTTCCTGAATGGCAAATATTTCAACCTGTATACCCCACCGGAAGCCCTGGAAGCATCGAAATTCAGTTTAAAATTCTATTATTTTAGACCTTTACGACAGTTTAAAAATGACGAAAATGGATATTTAAGCTTATCTCGGAAACTAAAAGACATATCACAGCCTATTTTGGCTCCACTAATTCCCAAGATACCGACGTTGTTTCCTAAAGAGTTAGTAACTATACCTACACACATACATACATAAAAGGGTATTGGATGTGTACTTAATGCGATAACGTGAAACTCGAATTTTGATGATTTCTTCTAAGTATAGAATCAATTATTGATTAAAAGGGGCGCAACAATAAAATTCTTTAAAAGATCCATAAAAGGAATTCAATAGATACAGCTTACTTCGCATAAGGGTATATTCTAGAAGACCTTTTTGTTTTAAGGCAATTTCGGTCGGAAATTAGGTGTGTGATACGTTGAATCGGTCCCTCTTCCCTTGTTCATTTACGGATTTAAATAACGATAAAACGTCCCTTAAGGACACAAAAGGTCTGTTTTGAAGGTTTGTCGTAGAGATATCGACTGTATGCCGCATTTTTTCTGTTGCCATTTCAAGGCAAACAGCCAAACCAAATTGTACTTTTGACATTTTTACACTCATACGTATATAGGGTGTCCCAAAATTATAAGGAACAAAGGTCAACAGAAGATTTTGGCCGTCGAGTAGCGACCCTTATTAGCTACAATAATGCCAACAACACTAGCTTGTTTGTAATGTCCGAAAATCCCCATATACCAAATTTAAGTACCATAGGTTAAAAGACTGTGAAGATATGAAAGAAAATCAAGAGTAAAATCTAAACTTTAACACCCTATATCTTTATTAATATTAACTTTCGTAGTACAACAATTGCGCTGGATCTTAACATTTTGATGGCAGAAATCTGCCGTCACTCCGTGTGCCACAACTTTTGGGCCACCCTGTATATATTACAATTAATTGATGATTCTGGATTCATGGCTTTTTCAATCACAGTTGACTGTACTTAATTTACGGTTTATGATCAGCAAATAGTGGGTTATTCTAAATTGCATTTGACCGCTGTCCGCATTATGGTTGAAATCGGTAACCGATTTCATTAAATTTTCAGGTGACATGGGGTTTGAGGTGGGCAAAAAGCAAAAATTAATGGTGACACTGGACTAAAAAAGAATACTCCCAAGGATTCATAAAGATAAAACCAAGCTGAGGCCATCAGAATGCTCTTATTAATTTATTTCATAACATTGTCTTAATTCTATTATTTCTTTATTATAGTAATTAGCACATTTTATCCTTAATTAAATAAGTAGAGGTATACTTTAATATATTTTTGAATTTTATATACGAAACCAACTGGAATAGTTTGAAATTTATTTGGTATAATTACAAATGTTACAGCTTACAACGTTCATTCACTCAACTTAAAATTAGAAATAATGCACATTAATAACTGGAGGAAAAAGGTATTAGACTTTTACAATTGTATCATTATACACTCTGAGGCTGAGCCTACAATTTTTCTCCCTTTTGTTTTCACGTCAGTAGCTCCTGGTCAGCCGCTCCATTTAAAGGTATTATGTAAGTATTCAAATTTAATATGCTTTAGAAGGAATAGGCATAAGCGCATATACGAACGTTGATGTAAAATTGCACATTTTGCAACCTGCCACAACAAAACTAGTTCTTTAAACGCAAAAAAACATCTATTGTTTTAGTTTACTCATACGCAGAACAGTATAGGAATACACACAGACAAATACATATATATGTATATATATGTATATATATGAATATATATTTGTGTTTAATTAAATGATATAGGGGCAGGAGTAGCAGAGTTGCTTATCCATAATAATAAAGTAAAATTATACTTGTTCTGTTTTTGTTTTCGTTTGGTAAGTAAGAACGAAGCGGTAAAAGAGGAGCAAATAACGTCGAGATAACTTTATTCGGCGACGCTGCGTTTACCCCAAAGACCCTTCAGATTGTTCCAGGCTGGCTGGCGTTTACCCCATGAGCCTGGAAATAAAGTGTTTGCATGTAGTAATATTTGGAATAAATAGTCGGGATTCTATTCTTAGGAAAACTGAGAGTTTCAATAATCCATCATTCGCAATTCGGGCCAGAAATTGGATTCGCGAAGATTACGTTAATACCTAATCTCTCCCAAAATTTTATAGCGCGAAATCATTGAAAATACGCATGAACGCCATGACTAATTATCATCGTTCAAATATCGTATTTGTTACCCCGTGACCTAATTTAGGCTTAACACGTTTTACTTCATTAGGTCGGCGTATTTATGGTCCTTTAATTCACCCAAAAAGTAAATCTAGATAGGAGGAATTGTTCTCGAGACCACTCGTTACAAACGTTCGTTCGTGAGGGTACGGACGTGCAGAATGGTCAGGATTAATGCTGTGAGGTCAAGAACGCATCGATACCTTCGGAGAAACGCTCGGACTCACCGATTTTCGTTTTAAGTTGCATATTTTCAAAATTTAGACAGGGTGATTCAAAAAGTAAGTCGTGAGGACTTTTAATTTTGTTTTTACTACTACTTTGTATTTTATTTTCAGATTCCATGGGAACTCTGTTTAGAGCTCATCTGTAAAGCCCCGTTTTTGATTCGTTTACGCTGTGCATACTCTAGACAAAATCCAGTTTACTGAAATGTCGGTTTACAAAACTAATAATCGCGTCTATTGGGTATACCCAGATAGTGAAAGTGGCTGACAAAACTTCATTTAATGTGAAATCTACACATTGTACCATTCGATTGACTTCAAAACGAAGACTGAATTGACTACATTCCTCGGGGGCATAAAATTAAAGGAAACGTCCGCATGACATCATTTCCCAATTTCTATAGGCAGAAGTTTGCGAGGAATCGATTTTACAGTTTTTGATTTTATAGAGAGATTTTAATTAAAGTTTCTTTGTTACTCTTCCGGGGCTCCTCCATCTTTCAAATTTTACGCTTAACTGGCTAGTTTAATGGGACTTCAGGAAAGTTTGTTTATTGTTACGTTTCATATATCCTAGATGGACTCTCTGCATAGGTCAAATTTCAGCGTTATTGCTTGGCGACTCAAAACATGCCTCACCTCTGAATTTGTCCCATTTGTTACTCCTTTTGCCCCAACCCTCGTTAAGGCTCCTCCAATTTCTCTTGTTGACTTCATGCGGCAGATCTAGTTCTTGATCTGGATAGTCGATGTTATTGTCACTGACGTCTTCGTCCAAAGCTGCAGCTAATTGCCTTAACACCGCATCGTCGTCATTATAAGGAACGAACCTCTTACCCCAACCTCCCTGAAACAATACAAATTTCATTCAATGTATATACTTAGTAAGCGCTAAACAGAGGAAGGAGTTTTAACTAAATTAAAGCACCCCATATCCCAAATTGAAACAGAATTAAAAATAGGAAAAAGTGGATTAAAAACTCTTGTTTAAGGCGCCTTGCTTCGCTCGGTGTATATTTTCAAGAATATTTTCCCAAATGGATAGTAAAATTTTACTTCCTTGTAAAACTCGAGATTAATTAAATTAACGAACCCTAAACTTCAATATTATAACTAATAAATGAAATTACTTTTTACAAAGAAAAGGAAGTAGCATCTAACCTGAAGTCTTTGCCATGCTCGCTTGTCCATCGCCTGAGCCAAGCCATCATCTTCTTCAGAATTGGAATCCCGCTTCCCCCAGCCAGAGTGTAAATTGTTCCATCCCCGTTTGCCCCACATAGGCAAGTCAGTCTTCCAACCTCTCTTCGAATATTCATCATTTTCTAACTGAAACATGACATTGAAATGTACTAAGGATTCTATTTCCCCTTCGTATATCCTAAAACCCACCCCATAAAATTGTTTACACCCGATAGTAATCGCGGGATAAAAGCTGATTCTATTTCCAGGGGATTTGTCGTACTTCAATTCAAACAGATTTTACCTGTGGATTTTCCTCTAAGGATTTTCTAGGTGGTATTGGCAAGTCGTTGGCACCCACCAAAACTAACGCCTCCAGGCATACTGCAAAAGCCATGATGTATAAGAACATCTCGTAAGGCCCTTTGAAAGCCGATGACCATTTTCCAGGTATCATTGCGACCTGAAATTTGGACAACTTTTTTGATGTAGAAAATTCTAAAATTATTTGTAAACAAAAGGCAAATTATATTAATATTAACGCTGATCATGAATTTGTCCAAGCTGAAGGGTTCACATTATAATAATAGTGACTTTATTTAATCGCCTAAACGAATCTTCTAATTCGTTACATAATATGATCTTTTAGTTAGTCTCAACCAATTTTGTGTTTAACAGTAACTAAACATTCATGTTAACTTCATTCATGGAGTCTTTCCTAATGAATATGTCAATTTTCGGTAAAGTAGATGGTAAAAAAACTGAGATTTTTGCCTGAAGTGCAATCAGTCTGTGCTAAAGTGTTTATAAAAGATATTTAGAGTTTAAGCAAAAAGGCGCAAAGGTTTCGTTATTGAAATGTAGAGTGTTAAAGTTTTGTTAATAGTTCACTTTGGAACTCTTCCAGTTTTTGAGATATCGACTTGAAATTGTCTAAATATGATAGTGTTTGTCACTGTTGAAATCTACAAGGTGGTGGCTCTTTTGGGTTCAGTTTTCTTTCACACCACAAACTTTGTTGTACTCACTGCTGGTTGCACAGTTGTCCCCTGCATTTTTTCTTATCTGCAATGATTTCCGACTGATTTGTGAAAATAACTTAGGAAATACCTCAATTATAACTAATTTACACATAGAATTTTCTATTAATAAATTTATAACACTGAATTTATTATTATACTGAATACATTTTTCAACTTCAATGACAGTTTGTTGGAGAATTACATTTTCCATATGGCACGAAATCGTTGTGGAAATCCCGGAGAAATTTACCACATCAGTAAAAATTATTCCGAATTAAGTTTCTACTCCTGAATATTTGCACGAACTCGCATTCTTCACTGCCTTCAACGTCTTGAGCTTACGGTCATGGTCAACTTTAAGAACCGCAATGTTTATATCGGTAGAATTAAAACGGTCATGTTCCCTCGACCAGGACTTCATTTTTACATAGTAAAATAGCCGTGTAATGTTATAAATATGAAATCTACGATATCGACAGAAATCGCTTTGCACATAGCTTCCGATTTTGAAAAATTACACGAACTCCTGTCCTTCATCGCTTCTAATGATATAACATTTATAGCCATATTCCTGGTAAGCTCACTGCATAACTTTCATATTAAAACTTTAAATGATTAACATCATCATTTCATATTAAGAAAAATAAAAAAATCTGTATTTAAGCTATAATACTCAAGCATTATTTTTAGTTTAAACAACGTTTTAATGAGGAATCCGCGTAAATTCGCAATAAAATTTTTCTTTACGTACAAAATACAAATGTTATATAATATTTTTCCTTGAGGGCGATAGTACTTTCTAAGATTTTTACATTAATTTTGATTTTGAAAATTTCAGCAATAGTTCTCCATTAATCCAGACGAGGGCCGTTGATTTGTGTCCTGCATGTTGAAAAAATCCAGCAACTTCTCTAGATTTCCCCTTCTAATGACAATCTGAATTTGTAATTTTAGATTCTGCTTTCTCATAGAAGTGCAGATACGCAATCTATTATGTCCTCCATAGTTTAGAATTTACGGCAATCAAACGATGTTAATTAAATGGAAACTTAGTTTTTCACGCTATACTGGCAGCACAATTTCAAACCTGCCCATGAATTGTAGAATGCGAATGTTGTGAAGTTAAAAAAAAATCTGATTCCGTAAAATTCCTGGTATGAAAGTCTTGAATCGAGAAGCGGCATGAAAATCGAAATTTGCACGATATTTTCCCTGAAACGTTAGCAGTCTTGAGGTCTTCTTAAGTTAACCTTATCAAACCTTATGAATAAGCGGTTTGAAAAAATCACATTTCCATGGAGTGAAGTAATGATTTTGCTGTTTAAATGCGTTCGAAAGCGTGGATTAATGTGCTTTTATAAAGTCATTAGACGTAGAGTAAAACGTGGAATAACGCAACGTCCCATGTATTAAATAGCTTATATTGCAGAACCGACTTGAACAAATAAATACGACATATTTGCAACATTAACTGAAAATATTTTCAGTTTCAACAGTTTCTGAATGTTGAAAAATTCCATCAACTCTTGTCCGTTATTGCCTCGAATTTGTCATAATTTCAATCAAAATACAATCAATTTGTTTAAATTTTTCTTCGAGGAACGCAGTTTCACGCCTCAGTTGAAAGTAGGACCCAATTCCAGGGTTGTATCGGTTGCTGATGTATGAGTTGCAGTCTGCATTAATATCGTTGCAAAACCGACAAAAAATTCTATAAATTTCCTTTTCATGTTGAATCATTTAATTTGCGGCATGTTACGCTTGAAGTTCAAATTAAGAGAACAAAATATTTCTCCATTGGGGGAGTTCTGGATAAATGCATAACAGGAATGTCAGGTAACGTTGCAGCTATGCGTAAATAACTCGGAAACTTCGAACCTGCAGTGAAGGGGAAATATTTTAAGCATAATTCAAAACGCTAATTTCGATAAGTAAGTCTTTAGGAAAAATCTCCAATTATTATCTTAATTCCGGAACAACATTTTGTCATGCAATTTCCAATCATAAATGAAAATAGTAGTATTTGTTAGTCGTCTTTGAAAACGAAAAGTGAAGCGGGTAAATATTTAAAAACGGCGAGAAAAAACTCTTCATAGTAAAAGCAGATTTTTCCATTTGGAAAGTGGAAAATTGCTTTTAATTCCGCCTAAAAGGTATGTGATATATTGAAATGCAATATACATAAAATTTTACAATTTGAGGTAGTTCAGTTTCGAAATTTTATATAAGCGGATCATGAAATATGAAGCTTGAAATTTTTTTTGCAGGATTTGAAGAGTTTGAAACTGGATTTCGTGTTCTCTGTGTAGCAAATTTTTTTAAAGCAAAAAGTACTTTATATTTCGAACAGATGGATCCAGCAAACTCAAGCCTTAGTAGTAAGAATCTGCCACGTTCTCGACAGCATTTTAACGAACAGAACGATGCAGTTTTTCAAACTATTTGAAATCTTGTAGATAATCTAATGTATTGCTAAGAATGATTTCCAGGAAAGTTTGTCCGATCTAAAAAAAGCACATTAAAATTAGTCTAAATCTCAATATCTTTAGTGCCAAAGAGAGAAGTATTGTCAATCGCCAGGTGGCCATCTAGGAATAATCAACTCTTGAAGGGAATCTCATTCTGCGAAAGTCCTTCAAGGTTCAAGTGTTAATAGACCCAGCAATAACCAAGTTTTGTAGGGAATTAACCAGGTTTCCAGAGTTGCTCTAATAGACAGAAATACGCAATTTTTCAAATAAATTACGGAACATTCATATTTCAAAATACCAAATTGAAGGATCTTCTTGGCTCAAAACTAACGCACGCAATATTTTCCTTAAGGAGTGAGAAGGATGTTAAGAAGACAAGACCCTTCAGGTCCTCCCAATAAAAAAAAGTTCCATCTGAAAAATGTCTGTATGGAACACATTGCTGTTATATCGTTAAACAAGCCTCAAGTTAAGAGACGTTGAAGAATAGTAATTTTAACAGGACTAAGAGCAAATGACGTGCATGCAGACTTGGCGTTCACCTCTTTGTCAAGAAATTTAATGAGATTATCAAAAAAATGGTTGTCCTGGACAAAAAAAAAAACATTGAAAAATAAAACAATTGGTTACATACGTGAACATGTATTGTCCGAAATAATTTCCATTCCAATAAGGCCCACGTTTTCCTAATCCCCGTTTAAAACGTGACAATCGCTAGGTTCAATTAAACGACTTTTCAATCTGATCCGAAGTGACGTTTTGCCTGTTAATTGTTTTTTTTTGCTTTTTTTCATTTCTGGCAACGGTTGTGTTAAACGAAACCTCTCCATATGCAAATGGAAGCGAGTTGTTTTCACTCTTTAAACGCCACTGGTCCTAATTGAATCCTGTTCGTTTGACCGAAACAAGAGTTTGGTCCCGCATAAATGAGAAATCCATGCAGTAATTTACTATAAAGCAAGAGGATTTATCGCTGGACGGATCCGACTTACAAACACTCAATTATATAAGTTGAATGAAGGAATAGATTGATGGTGGCCTGTAAGCTATTGCTCAGCGGTTTCTATGCGAATTGAGAGCTTAATTTACACTATAATAGTGTACCATATGGGACTACTTATTATTCCCTTATCAAAAGTTTTATATTATTGTATTTTCGATAAGTACCTAAAGCGATTTGTGCCGCAGAAAACTACTAAATAAATAAGAGGGGGAAAATATTTAAAATGGCCGAATGAATTGGGGGTGGTTCGAAGTTCGATCAACAGGATTTAGCGGGATCCCGTCAAAATTTTGGAGACCTGCTTCATATCTGGAGGGAATATATTGCACATTAAAGGGAAGATCTACCATTATCTATTGTATAGCTTCTATTTCGATAAAGTTTGCCAAATTCCTGGTTCAAATTTGAAGCGTGTTAGAGCATAGAGTACTTCATACGAAGTTTCAATCCACAAAGGTAGGTCGTCAATTAACATCAACTATTTCCTGTGTTGCACACATAATACCTATGAATTATTAGCAATTTCTAATAGACTTACTAACGTATGGATAGACCTCCCACAATTTTCAATAGTTAACAACGTAACGCCATTATCGGATAAAATCGCGAGATTTCAGTTTGGTTATTGCTCCCCGTGGGGTTTGCTGGACGTTTATTGCGGCATTACCAACCTTGCAAATATGTGCACGAAGCAATATAGGAACTTTAATGTATTTTCGAATTTATTACACTTCTCAGTTATAGCAAAATTATTTGGAACCATATCAAGAAATGTGCAGAGAGGGAGTAATTCTTAATCAACTCTAAGAAGTTACAAGGTACAAAGAAGGGTATAGGAGTTTACGAAGGTTTTAAATATTTATGCATTGGACGAACTTATTCGTGCTGAGAAATACTGATTCTGAGACATCTGGGAAATAGAAACTGTAATAAAAGGTGTGGGAGTTTTATTACACGTACTTATTCCCCATCTAAGGGATGCTGACTGAAATTATGACCAAGAGCAAATGTATTATACGATTATTTATCCATTAGAGCTTGAGCAAAGATGGTAGGAGAACGACTTTTGGAAATAGTTACATGAGTTAACATACGATTTGTAGGTAGCCACTGAAACTAAAATCTAACGTACATTGCAAGTTAATTTCCCCAAAGCTAAGGCATTTTGCCGAATTCATTTAATAAACTCATATTTTCGCAGGTAAACTACTTTCGATATTCAAGCCCTGAGTTCTCCAAAAGGATGACCATTTCACGAGCTTGAAATAAGGGTATAAATAAGCTCGGAACGTTCTCATCTTTAAGAGTTCCTCAGCTTGCCATTTTTTTTTTTAAAGAAGAAAAGTTAACAAAAAATGGAAAATAACTCGACATCTCATAGTTCATATCGAACTTAAAAGTAAGGCAAATATGCCCCAAAATTCTGCATTTTCTATCGTTGAAAAAATAAATTACGTACTTTCCGATATCTTTCGATCTCTCCCAGCTAATTTTACCAAATTTCGCATCTGGAGGTTTTTTGAAACGAAAAACTCAAGTTTCTCAACGATTAAGTCGTACCTTCTAGGGGGCGCCACAAGCGACGATTAGGGTGTTCACTCAAAAGTGCTAAAACCGCTAGTCTCGATGGTCGCTTGTGGCGCCTTCTGGAAGATACAACTAAACCGTTGATAAATTAGAATCTTTTTCCGAAAAACCGCCGGATACGAAATTTTGTAACATTAGCTGGAAGAGACCGAAATATATTTCAAAAAATGTATGATTTGTTTGGCAACTTTGATACCCCGCATCTTGAAAACTAAACACGCTAAAAACACATTTTTATATTAACTTTCCATCTTAAAATTACTTGAAAAACCACCCAGTGAAATATCGAACGCTTATTCAAAAACTCCCTGTGTATAAGCCGAGTCAAGCCGTCTTGCAGAACAAATATTTTAAATGGGATTAATCACGCATCTTGTCTATTAGAAAATTTTTGACTTCCGACTATCGCAGCTTAATGGAACTTGGTTTCAGGCCAAAATGCACCATTTTGAATCCATTTTGAAAATACTTTCGGCACTTCCGTTTACGTCGAAAATAGTTAGTAACTTCAATGTTTTAAGCGGAACTCCCTAGTTTTTCACAATTTAAATTTAATGAAAAATTGAAGATTTAATTTCAAAGACACTTTTTGTAAAATATCTTATGTCTGATGTTTACCGTTTTCGAGTTATACCGGAAATTTTGAGAACTTCGACGGAAATCGGCGTTGTGCACCGACCGCTGCAAATTTTGAGATCGGCGTTCTGGGGCTCAAAGAGGACTCAACAAGCTACATTTTGACTTATATCAATTTGGCAAAAGGTCTTCTACAACCTCCGAAATGTGCCTGCGAAGTTTAACAACTTCAAACCTCAATAACTTGGGTGTGTCAAATGGAACTCAAAAGAGGCTAGGCTAGCGCTGTTCGCATATCGATCGTTCGCATACTTAAGCTTAAACCCAGATATAAACTATAACATAACAAAAGGCGCTCTATGACTTACGGCGATATTGGCACCACTTAGGTTCGTGAACACAGGTTCTAACAAAAGCAGTTGAAATTTTTATCGATTTTTAACGTCGAAAAACTTTATTTAAATTGATGAAAAGTTTGTCATTTCATTAGCTGAAAAACGAAGGTAAATCGTTGGGAAACGGGAAAAATTCATAGAGTCAATTGAAAATACGTTTGCGTCCAAAATAACACATATACGGAAATTGATAACTGAAGATCGCGGTTGGAGTCAATATTTAACTGATAAGAAAGGCCACTTCAGATTCTGTGTAAAACGTGTATTTGCATGAATTGGAAAGGAAGGCTGAAAGGAGATAAAATTTTCTAACATTTTCAAGCCCCGAAAGCTTTACCTAAAGTGGTAAAAACGTTATCATATCGTGAGTTAGAGAGGGTGATAAAAGTAATTGTAGCTACTGCCTTTTTTTTAACATTTTTCCACATTTCACGCAAACGGGGAGAGATGACAAGTAACGATGGATATTCCCACTTGTAGTGGCAGCATTAAAGAATTGGTATTAATTTTATAAATAAGGTTAGCTACGCTTAAAAGCTCAAAGCTCCGTTTGAGTGAAGAGAAACAAACAAAAAAAAAAAAAACATTTTGAGTGGATAACAATTTCTGTGAACTGCAAAAGCATTCGGTTTCGAGAGCTAAAGGGTCACGCCTATAAAAGCCATTCGAGATTTAAAACGTAACATCGTAGGATACACATGGAAAAAAGGTACAATTCAGTGGATAAGTAACGAAGGTTGGCTCAACTTCCGTGGTGCTCCGTTCCGAAGAGTCAAACGTGGGCAAAAGTGAACTTGGAAAATTTAGAGCTGCATGACGAACGAGGAATAATTCCGCCATGACGATATTATTGGATTTCTAAGCATTGCAGTGGGAACATATAAGTACACTAAAAAGGAACGCTATTCCGTATCTTCGAGGCCTAAATGATTCATGGAACGAATGAGGGAATGCCGTTGAATCAGTCTCCAAGATATCGCAGGTGCGAATTTTGGCACCCAAAACTTGCAGGCCTAAGAGCCACTTCCTAACCGACGGCTCACGCAGTGGAAACATCGTTTCCAGTAGTTTTTCCATATTGTACTTCTATGCATTTTTCGATTTTCGACTTCAGCTAGGAGAATCTAATCGGTAGAAACACACGAATAATAAAAACATCGTAAAAGATTCGCGAAGGATAGATCCTACTTCGAATCCCTTTTCTGTAAATAACGGCGCCCTTTCGAAGCTCAATACCTAACAATTTAAGCCCTACTTCCTGATATATTGTCCCTGTTTCATTCCATTTGTTTTGGTACTTATATCGATATATTATGAACTTTCATTTGTCTACTTATGCTGGAAATCCGATCCATTTAAAACGAAATTACATAGAAACTGTTTAGATAGTGAAATATGTTGCACCCGAGCCTATCTAAAGCGAAACAAAGCAAATTTCCTGGAAAAATACGTGATTTGATTTGAAATTCAATGAGGTACGAAAACCGCTCTTTTTGGCATATGTAGACATAAATAAAAAAACAGAGATGATTCATGTTTAAATGGAAGAAAAGGGGATCTTTTTTCGGTATGCATAAATCCAGGAAAGATCCAATATAAGAATCTACGAGTATGTTTAAGATAAAGGACGAACCTGAGTAATTTGTCTTCCGTTTGAAATCATCATCAAGAACTCATACCCGCTCTGTATCCGCATCCAAGCCGCCATTCTTTATGAGCGGCCCGGCCATGACGGGCTCGAAAAAGGGAAAGTGCCCGGCCATTATAATTTTCTAAAGGGCCCAGAAGTGACTATTTGGCGTAAGTTACAGATAATGTAAACTCACATGGATTTGCCAGGGAGGAAGTTGTCTCGGCATATTTTGATCCTCAATGGGGCACAATTTGAAAAATGACAAGGCAGGCGACGTGCCCTTTTTTAATAAATAATGACGCTTTCGACATGACGAATATGACACAAAGAGGAGCGTTCGTTCCAGTCATGTTGCGAAATGTAATTTTGCAAAAAGTGAAGATATATTAGCACGAAGCTGAAAATGTTTCTCTGTGTTTACGGACGTTTAAAGCACTCTTCTAAGAATTGGCGCAACCATCGGCCAGTTTTAATTGCCCAAAGTGCTCACGACGCGCTTTACTATGTTTTTGCAAAGCATCGTAAGTAATTATTGTAACCTTCTACCTAAACTTCCCTAGCTACTCCGGTTAATTCACTTCCAAACTGTTCCAATGAAACTCTACAATTTACTTAACTTCCAGCACTTCCCTCGTCTTTAAATTTAACAATTTAGGGGTGCGTTCAAACGAAAGATTTTAAACCGAACACGATTTCATGCTCAACAACTTCTCGCCACCTGAATTCTGGTTTAATAAACAGGTATAATATTTCGCGTGTTTTTTTGTGATTTTCAGCATTTTATTCGTGTCTTTTAAACCGTTTTGAAAAATTTAAAATTTCGAAAATATTTCATCTCCTTGGAAAACTAAGTTATCCTGTTTGCCACGCCGCGATATCGATAAAGAAAAAGAGTTGTTCCCTCCAAGTGGGCCTTTTCACGACCAACTTTCTGAGTCGGCGAAACCGTAAATTGGAGCTTAAAGTCATGAGAAATGCCTTCACCTGCACCGGCAAGTTCGCAGAATTTAAAAATTGTCCTGTAAAGCTCAGGGAATTTTCCTCGTTTTTCAGGCCCCAGTGCCAGGCGTATTTCTGAAGTCCTGAGCCAAGAAAATCAAAACCCCCAATAACGTTTGATGAGCCGCTTAGTTTTTACTCGGGCAATCCTGGATTTGTCTCGCACGATCTCGTCGTGATGTTCACGCAAAATAAGCAAGTTACATCGAAGTTCCCAACTATGCAGTTGAGCAAGCAGCAAAGCAAATTACATGAAAATTAGTCCCTCCTCCACTCCACAATGGAATTGATGTCGTGTAAACAAGAACTCCTGAAACCTGAATGAATGGAGAAATCCAGCTTATTATGCTTGTCGTTGTGATTAATGTTCTGGGCTTAGTTAAAGTCCAATCTACTTTTTTGGATCTAAGAACTGACCACGTTCTAGTCTATCGGAGCCTAACATAGAAACGCAATGCTCCGAATAATCTCTAGCCAAGAGAGGCGCTTTTTTGTTCGCTCATGTTTGATTTGCATTAAATTAAAAGCAGCTTTTTAGAGATAAGAGAAGAAAAATGAAATTTTCCAGTCCTGAAATGCAAGCCATGAAAATTGGCTCTAAAAGCCTTAGGCAACGCAGAACTTTTCACACTCTTGCGTTGTTTGTGTCAGTTTTGATAACTTTAAGCCCTTGCTAACGAAGGGCAAAAGTAACGTTTCGCAGATAAATGTAGGAGAGTAAAATACACTGACTTTCAAAAAAACCGCAACACCAAGAAGTACACGTTTGACATTCAGGCATTACGTTGGGTCCGGTAATAGATAAAAAAAAACGATCAAAATATCAAAAGAAAATTATTGTGAATAAGTGAAAAAATTTAATAATAATTTAATAGTGGGTGGTACCTCCTCTTAAATTAATACATTCCTGTGAGCGACGTGGCGTGCTTAAAATTAAATTGTCAATATCTTCCTGTGGTATTGTATCCCAGGCAATCTGCACCCGCTCGCGGAGTTCATCTATGGTCCCTGGAGGGCGAGCTAAACGTTGAAGTCTCCGACCCATTATATCCCATACGTGCTCTATTGGGGACGAATCTGGAGGGCGAGCTGGCCAAGGCAAAGTATCCAAATTTTCAGCTTCCAAATACTTCAAAGTATCGTTGGCTACATGTGGTCGCGCATTATCCTGTTGAAATACGCTTGCAGGATGGTCGTGCATGTATGGTACAAGACCCGGTTCTAAGACACTACTAATGTGCCTCTGAGCATTTAATCTATCATAAATGAAAACAAGAGGAGACCGACTACCATACCGGATGGCACCCCAAACCATGACACCTGGTGTTAAACCGGAATGACGCCTTTCCGAAAAGTCCAAATTTAATCGCTCTCCTCTGCGCCTTCTAACACGTAACCCCGTCCATCAGATCGCCATAAACAAAATCGGCTCTCATCACTGAGCACGATTCTTCTCCGCTCATCCGCCCATTGCACTCTCAGACGACACCACTCCAGTCGGGCCACCCAGTGGTTTCGTGATAATGGCAGCCGACGCATAGGACGATATGAATTTAGTCCAAAACTTCGAATTCTGCGATGCATCGTACTAAGGGAGGCCCTTCGATTTAGGGTGGCTACCCAGTCAGCACCAAGAGACAGGAATTGTTTCAAACGGGGCGCCAGTCGCTGAACGGCGAAGTCGCCGGTCTTCGCGTCGGTTCGCCATTCTTGGACGGCCACTACCACGATGACGATTTACCGACCCTTCGTTAGACCAAGCCCTTAGCGCTGTTGATGCGTTTCGATCCGATCTACGTGCAATTTCGCGGCAAGATGAACCTGCCTCGTGCATACCAACAATTCTTCCCCTTTGGAAGGGAGTTAACTGCATTTTGGCGTACACGAGGCGTTTTGCACTGCCACACATTCAATATGGTACTGACGGTAGTACCTTCATCGCTATCCGCCTGTAGGAAAATTTGCAAAAAGAACGATCGTCACAGATAAAAAAAGTAAAGAAAAACTTCATATCACGTTAAAATACGAACTCGAAATTTTTATCATTTTTTTCTCTTCGCAAGTCTGAAATCGTACCAAAATTTCGAACACATACAGTGCGTTCCTTGTGGCGTTGCGGTTTTTTTGAAAGGTCCATTTCACAGTTGCAACAATGCCGATTGGCGGCCGCACGATCGGGTTGAAGTTTAAACAATGGTCTGTTAATAAAAGGAGAAGAATTAATCGTTGATTACCGCGCTTGTTTGTTAATTGGCTCAAATAAAAATATGCAACATTTAACAAAATTCTCTATGGTAATTTTATCGGTTTTTCCTTCCGGATTGGTGGATAATTGCAAAGCGCGGCCAAAAATTACAGTTGAAACGAAATATGAAAGTGTCACGGTAAATGTGCCCGCTCTAATTAAACAAATCAAAAAGGATTTAGAGATAACACTGTGTGGCTAAAATTAATCAACATAATATTTACGCAGTATTATCTCTATCCGACACGTTATAGGCGAACAAAATAATTTGTTTAATGAACTTTAATAACTGCACCATGTGTGTTTGTAAAAGGAAAGATAAAAGTAGAGTTATAAATGTGTAAAGTTTTCCCTACGCAGGAACTCAGGATCATCCCGCCTTAGTGCGAGCGCCGAGGTTTCGCAAACACTCCTGAGGTATTTTAATCTGCGTTAATGCACATACAACTTACTTTACAAACTTTTATGGAATTACCTGATTAATCAAATATTGAAGCTACACGACTTGATGGAATATTGAAGGAACTTCGCCGAAGACAAAGGCAGAGATTTATGAGTTTGTCAAAGAGGCTTGGAAAAAATCCAGAGGGGGGATTTTTCCGTTCTATACTACCTACTTAGCAAACAACCTCTCGCAGAACATAAAAACAATAACGAGAGACACACAAAATGAGACGCGGGGCAGTATTTAACTGCTACGATAAAGATACTAATTTACACAGAAGACTCCCCCAGACTCGTAAAGGAAATAATAAAGTCCATGAAACAGCCATTTAGTAGGTCATTAGGAAAATACTTGCTTCAATTGCAGTCAGATTTCTGCAAATAACGATTTTCGAGATGTGAAATAAAATTTTATTTCAAACACTTATCTAAAAATTTCAAGGATTTAATTGGAGGTCTCGTTGCTGTTCGTGACACTCTAGTAAATTTTGCCCGAATTCGATTTTACCATATTTAATTAAATTCATAAACACAGTCACTTGACGGTGAATTATCCGATAAAATCGCCGAAAATTTAATGTAAATTACAAATATGACCCGAAAGCGTAGACGTACAGAAGGACGAGCTTACGGGACAGACGCTGCTTATTAGCTTTTTACAGCGGAACGTGTCCATTTTAAAATGTATTGATTTGTGGCATGAGACTAGAATTTAATTGCAGAGCCATCTGGGCGTTGTTACCTCCGTTAGATGCACATTAATCAGTTTTCATAGCACAATTGTCAAGGCTGATGTACATTTTGGTGGTGTTGGGTCCTGGGAGCGATTACTGCAGTTCCCGGAAACCCGTTGATACTGAATTTGAGCAAAAGTTTCCGTGGGTATATCCGTACGACAAAAGCTGCGTTCTAGGTTGCTGCAAGCCGGTCAAAAATTGCGAGGAATTGGTCCACGGAAGCGTGGTTCCGTTCCTTCGAAGTTGCCCTTCGAAGACCTCACTGGAAATGTAGCTTTTGTTGACTTAGGGTTGCTCAGAATTGCAAAAAATCCTCTTTATTTTTCATTCGAGGCGCTTAAAAGTCTCGTGAATTGTCTAATCTTCAGACCTTTCGAGTTAGAAAACACAAACGAGTACTCGTAGATCACATGATAAGCTTAGAAAGTACTCAAACATGGCGCGTCAACTTACTAGAAAGTCTCCTCCGCATCCCGAAAATTTCTCTTCGGGGTCCTCTGCAACGGCTGAACGTATGAAAAATGCAAAAATCCCATTCGCAGAACCACGAGTGACAAAGACGGAATGTCGAAATTAATGTTTTATAAGTTGGTTTGCATTATAAAATGCCTTTCGAACCATCTCAGGAATTTTTCGGTTGCAGGAGAAAATATTTCGCGACGTTCTGGTTTACTCAGATGTCACTAGAATGTCCCTTCAATTCACCCCGACCAGCTCAGACATTCCAAAAATTACTTCTCTTGGTACCTCGATTCGCTCAGGAGTTTCTATGAGCTCCTCTCGGGAGCTAATTGGAGAATTAATATTTTGTGTTACTGAAGAAGAGCAAAAACTCCTTTCAAGTAATTCTGGAAGTGCTCAGGGACTTCAAAGAAGTATCTTTGCCGGTAACTTCTTCGACTTCTCAGGGACTCCGGAAAAGGCTTCATTTAATAAAAAAAACTCAGTTCAATCAGGAGTCGTACAAACTTTACACGGAGTTGCGCCCTAGTCAGCCACAATAAAAAAAACTGTTCAGATCACTTTTATTAATCATAAATCAAAATTGCCCTATCGGTCAACGATGCTCAAAGATTCCACAATACTTATTGGTCGTGAGCTTACTTCAGGGTATTCGGGCTTATCACAAGAGGTTCCTTTCAGCCCGCTTTAACTTCACCGAGAAACGACAAAAATATTTCCCGAACTCACGTTAGGCACTGAAACATTTCAGATATTTGCTGCTTAGGTCATCTAGTGGAAAACTCAGAAAAATATCACTTCGAGTACTGAATCGATTTCGGGATTATCTAGCATCACTAGTGTCCTAGTGGTATCTACGGCAATCCGAAAGAAAATGATTCTCCGTCGCCACCACGCTCCATCCAACCATTCCCGCTCTCAGGTCACCAAGAGCGAAAATGGTTTGCGGAGAGGACTAGACCTCGGAGAGTTCCACAGGCCGGGCATAGAGCCGGACCCGGCCAGAAGTCGGCACTAGACCGGGTCAACTTAATATCTTCCGGGCTCGGGTCGGGGTTTTTAACAAATCACTTAAAACTGTTAATAAGGCAGTTTTTAGTAAACTGTTTGGAAATATCGAATAATAAATTACCGTTGAATCTCACTGTATTAAAGCCAGATTTGATATTTGATCAAGGCGTGTGTAGATATCAGATTTTACTACAGCCAGTTTAATCCGGCTGAGTGGGGCCGAGATGAGACTCTTTCAGGCTCGGACCAGATTTGACCGTATGAAATAGGTTTGTTTTGATCCTTAATGCGGATAAACAGGGTGTGAGGCTATAACCATATAAGAATATAAGCAGGATAAGCAAAACGATATCTCTAAGGATTTCGTATCAAAAATGTATCCGTGGAAGAAATAACTGTTCGGATCTAATAGGAGGAATATTTTCGATAGATTTAACCAGATGGACAGTATTGAGTATTGAGTATTGAAAAAATGAGTTGTAGGAAAAACAAGTAGCAAATGAGGTCTTTCAGGTCCCAAAAACACCTACGAATTTAAGTCAAAGCAAACACTGGCTGAATAATTTGGAGAAGAGAAACGGGTAGAATACAACTCGTGATGATTGTGCAAGATCATTAAAGCTTGTTCTAACTGCGGCAGAAAAAGGCTTCAAAAAGGATTCAACGGGATCAGTTAGTTCGTGTGGAAATCAGGTGTTGGTCAAGTTTTAGTTAACCAACATCCAAAGCAATTTAATTAAAACTTAATTGTCTAAGAACCACATGGAGGTTATTGGATTCGTTGAACATTCGATAGAGCTCATTGGGTCAAACTTAGAAAATAAGCCCTTAAAGCATCGATCGTCACGGCAATATGCGGATCTAAAAAATGTGAAAAAAACCAATTTGTTCGCCTAAAATCGCCCAAATGCTCACTTCGGTGTTATCACTGAACATAACTCCGTCTTTGATTTCAAAGTCTTAATATGAAAATTATAGCCTTTGTGCCACTTTCAGACTCGTACCGAAAACAATCTATTATAGACGAGCTCAAGTTTCTCCTGGGCACGTGTTTACACCCAAATCGTATTCCCTCTTCTCAAATGGAGACTCTATTTGATCCGGTAACTAAATAAGATTGATCGAGCCAACTTCCGTTTAAGTAACCAAAACTAATTTAATCAAATCTGCATCTTTAGAATCCAGAATGATTTCCCCTTAACTGATGGGAGATGGGGCACAAGCCAAACTATTTAAGACGGCAATTACTTCAAGATCCAATTCCAGTAGGTAACGTTGAACTTAAATTATCTTCTGCAAACTGAAGTTAGTTGATTCGGGATTAAAAATGCCTACTTTCGCCATCAGCTCAGATTATGACGAAATATTTCGCAATCTAATGAGATCGCTGTCGCTATTGGAAAACGTTCATTTCGGCTCCGAACAAATAGAGTACTTTGTGCTCTTTAAAGTTTAGAGTGTCTCCGGGGGAGCAGGCTGCGAGGGCAGTGCCGGTTTTCGCACCTAACGACGTGTCTCGCAGGCCCTGCGTGTCTTTCTCGGCGAATTACAATTGACTTTATTTACACCGGAAAAAGTTATTTATAATTCTTCATTTAGACGGACACCGGCCCCTCAGGCCGAAATCAACAGTCGTGGGAGGGAGGCGCCGGGGCGATTGCCATAATGGGAAAATGAAAACGATTGCCCCGGAAATGGAGGTTGGGAAATCGCATTTAGCTAGTTTAAGTAAATATGTAAATAGAGCGAGTTGACCTCTTGATTTGAGCGATCAACTTGTTTTTGATCGTCCACGTCGAACGGGACAAAGGGCCCGCAATAAGAAATGATTTGATTCGCTGCAAGTGCGTAAATTCGCAATGGATTCGCGTGCTTTCCGCAGTTAAAATGGAATTTCTATAACGTATCCCTTCCACATTTATCAATTTTAGCCCTTTTGTGCGGTTCTATTGCCTTGCAAATGATGTAAACTAAAATGTGTCTGGTTTTAAACGTATCTCTCGACAACGACACATGTTTGCGGCATCCGCTAAATTATTGTCGAAGCAATAACGAGAACGAGACCAATAAAAATTATTGTTTAGAGGGTTTAATGAGATGTCCAGTGAATCTGGGGAACGGATAATTAGGTCCGACCTCAAACTTTATTCAGTAGATGTTGAAGCGAAACGCGCCCTTAAAACCGAGCGGAGTATGCTTCTTTGAGGGCATTTTAACTCGGCGTATCAAACGAGCGTTGAGGTGAGACAATGAATTTGGTCCATTTATAGTTGAGGAATTTCTTAATTAGTTACACTCGGGGGGTGAAAAACTGGGTTGAAACTTTAAAACTGGGGAAGCTTACGAGGGCCCCCTATGCGGTGCCCAACATTTTATATCCGAAACAAAAACGACACTTTCAACGTCCACTTCTCAGTTCGGACATAATTCGAACCCCCCCGTGAGTTTGCCGAATAGGGCATTAAGGATTTCCATTTCTTTTAGGCCAGTATAAAGGGAAATTCCCCTCTTAACCTTTCCCAAGTTGCAATAAGCGCATATTTAAGGGCCGGCGTCAATAATGCCTGTGGGTGGCTCTCACTTTGTAATAAACTACCGAACCCCAATTGCTATTGATAGATATAATTATAGCTGGGGTGAGTACTATGTCGAGGACACATATAAAAAATTCATGGAGTGTCATTTCATGGAAACTTGTAGCGAAAAGTCTAACTCGGGGGATTCAAATGTATTGGAAAATATCGCGATTAAGGACGTTCGGTGTAAAAAAAAGGGCCAGTTTCGCCGTTGCGTTCGCGGCAGGTGCGTGCGCTTTGAAGACGATGCAAGATGTGAATAAGGAAGTAAAGTAAACATTTTCGGGCTTTGGCTTAGGGCATTGAGTAACCTAAAATGCCGGTTTCAACGCACGATCGGTAGTTACACACCTATGTACAAATACACTGATTAAATTTGCGACCTAACTGCACCTTTAATCGACAAAAAGTTCTCCTCCATACGGAGTGTCTCGCAAACACACTGCCAAACTTTCGGGGCATGTAAAATTCGTCAAAACAAAAATTTAAATAGAAAAAATTTAGGTCCGAAATCGCTTAATTTCCAAGATAGAGAGCGTCCAATCTCAATTTTTTTTTTTATATTTAAAAAAACAGTTCGGGATAAGGACATGAAACTGGGGACACGCCATGCACAGTACATGCTGGGCAGGATATTTCCACCTACACCAGTGGCGTCCGTGCGGCCATTCGACGATTCTAGACGCGTAGATGGTTCAGAGCTCGGCGGAACCGTATTTTGGGCGGACGGCATTGTTTTAGCGATGAGGCGCGTTTCGCGCATGCTTGTCTTCGCGTTCTAAAAGCAAATTCAATTGGTTCCCCCTAAGGAATCAAAGAGAAAAATTCGCACTTGGAAACCTGCAGGTGCCGGTTTTTTCACAAGCACAGGAGTGAAAAACTACTTTTTCCCTTGAAATCTTGAGCGGCAAAGCACTGAGGAGCCGTTTTCATTCAGAATTGGTGGAATATTAAACAAATATGTCCGCATTAAAAAAGTCACAATTTTTTTCGTTAAAAACGTCCCATTGAATAGTCGCACGGGCTGGTGTAAGGGGAAACATTCTGTCTATTCCGGACATTCACATTTAGCCCGCCATAGCGTGTCCCTAATTTCATTTCATTATCTCAAACTGTTGTTAAAATATTCAAAAAAAAAAGAAATTAAACACTCTGTATATTGGAAACGAAGCGAGGTCGGACCTATTTTTATTCGATCTAAATATTTCTTTCCACAACCTCGACATTCACTGAACGTTTGTCGGCATGTTTATGAAACACCCTGAATGCTTTGTTCCTCACCTTGAACTGTGTCGTTACTACCAGCATCGTCTCAAAACTCACGTACTAAACCGACGTAATTTACCTTCCTCACTTAGTTTCATCCAAGTATTTTTTGTCAACTGATACTAATTCTAAATATTTCAAACCTTCTTTATGACAATCTGGAGGTGTTTCCTGACATGGCCTAGTTTCGTAGGGTTCGCCCAATAAACGAAACCAGACAGCTGGTAGTATACGGGAGGTGCATGAGAGGTATGCAACATGGATCGTGAAGCAACACTGCTCGAAGAAATAATCCAGACCAATCTTTCCATACGTTATTCTATTAGTGGCACTGAGTGGTACACTTAATTAGCGCCTTGTTGAAATTCAATTGATTTGGCTCATGTGCCTCCAATCAGCATACAAAGTAACATTCCTGATGTTCTCATCTTGCACGTCTTAGGTCTTATACCTCTATGGTATGCGTGCGACCTAAACCCACATCGTGAGATATGAAGTATATGCTGCTTAGAGACGCAAAGTCCCTAATTAATTTAATTTAAACGGATTTCGCATCAAGAAGCTGACTGGAACAACATTGACGTACGTTGCTCTAGTGTGAGATGCTATATGGGCGATAACCGTTTAAATTCGGTTGATTAGCTCTATTATGTTGCAAAGCAGTATTTGCTGCATATCTCATGTTGCATGTCTGATGTTTCATACATTTCTGGGGTGCGACCGTCCTTAGGTCCAGTGAGAACGTTGGGTTATATCAATTACATTGACACCTAATGGGACGAGCCTCACTAGTACGTTCGCTTATTTTCTTCAATGTTTGCTGTAGTTTCGACAATTTTTCAGATATTTTATCGAATGTTCGATCCTAGCATGTTAATTCAGATTTACTCTACTCAGGAATCGAGAGATAATTGGACACTTTTTATCGTCCGTACTTGTTCTGGGGCACGTCGTTGACTTGAAGTTCCAAGTCAGTTTCCATACTGAACAGGAAATTTAAGTTTTCAGAAAGAGAGGACCAGCTGTCTGCCACTAGAAGTTTTGCTAATTCGTGCAGGTTTATGCTCAAAATGTCCAAAATTCTGATCTTATAAGTGAGGTGCGGCTATGAATTTAAGGTCACTTGAAGCGTCTATTGATTTAAACCCAAAACGATGTCCAGCAGCACCAAAATTTTGCATGTACCTTGAAAACTGTGCTGAAGGTAAAATTTTTAAAAGGTATTTGGTACTTTCGTGCCCTCTCTATCTATCGAAATCTATGAACTATTTATATAAAATTCAGCCTCAGCCCGATTCGTATTGTGCAGAAAGGATGTATGAACAAAGAAGTTCGGCCCATTAAGGAGGAACTGCCCGGTACTTCGGCTTCCGTGTTCATATGGGGAGTTCGAGAAACAATGGCGCAAGTGAGTATTGGGTCCCAGAAGATAAAAAATAGAGTGAATCGGGCAAACTTGCCTTACACGAAAGTGGCTTCTCTGCATTCTACAGGATGTTTTAGTAATTACTTCGCGTAAATTGGAGATAACCTTTTTACCCTCCGAAACCCCATAGTTTTTAGTACTTTTGTGATTTTGGAACCTCCCCTATAGTGAAAATTACCATAATTCCTACGCTACGGGTTTCATGCGGCGAGGCAAGAAAGAGTTTGCTTTAAATTGAGGCGAGAAATGCTGATTTGGAGGAATTTTGTTCTTTTTAATTAGCCCTTTTAAGGAAATTTAAATGTAGACGACTCGATGCTTGAAATCAAAATTTAAATTAACAACTCAACAACCAAAGGAAGAAGCTAAAAAATATACTACGACCTGCAATATTTTCCAGCACTGCGACTACTATTTTCATTTTCCCGCTTCGGATGTAAATAGTATCGAAACACAAAAGCAGAAAACGTTCTGAAATTGATACAACAATTTTAGAACATTTTGTTTTCCTTGCAATGCTCAATTTTCATCTGAATGGCCACTGCCTAAGGGAACCGATTCACCCTCTCTACATTTCAGCATGTTTGTATGTGGGGGGCGTTTTATATGGTCCACTTCCCGATTGTGTTTCCTTCTTTGATCATGAAAAAATAATGACGTTGATGTCATGATTCCTCATGTTATTTTTGGTCCCGAAACAATCCCGATTAAATAAATAAGGCGAATTGCGATTTCTCTAGTTTCTCCAATAAATTTTGCTTACCCTAATACTCCTCTTCAAAGACAAATTCACCACCCTCGAAGACGCCAAAAGTGTTGACCGAAACACGCGACTGTAGCAAAGTTTCTCCGGTCGCACACAACCGGAACGGATCGCTCTGAATTGAACCCTTAGCGGAACGCAAAATGAATATATGCTGGTGCGCTTTCCTGCCTCGATTTTATAATGTTGTCCCCCCACTGAAAGGCCCGTGTTATCTTCTTCTCGAATTGGTCACAATTGGACACCCACATGCCATCCGCCACCACTGGCAATTTCCCTCTCAAAGAGTCGAACCTTTTTGAGGGGGCATGCATTCGCTCTTCAGGAAAACACTTCGGGAAGATTAAAGACCTTGCAACGGTCATTATCCTGCCCCAATGAGAGATCTCGTATTTGTATTTTAGACTTCACGTGAATATAAAAAAAAAAAAAAATCGTAAATTTTAGCTTCGAACTTCTCCAAAGCAAACGAGACAACGCGATTTTCTGGAATCATGGACGACACGTCTTGGATTTAGTCCTAATGTACCTTCGGACGATCCATCGTCGACAGAATAAATTTCTGAAGTGGAAAAAAATACCAGTATTTTTCAACCATCATCAAATTTCTTACTGTTCTGAAGCTTTCAATACCGGTAGTAATTTCTTTAGTCGCTTTAATTGTGTCAATTGGAAATACCCGTCATACATTGCTCTCAAGGAGGGTTTCGGGCCTGATCACGGGGTATGAAAAAGCAGCCTAAGCTTTCGATGCTCTGCCAAGGATTCACGGCTACCCTCAACAGATCATCGAACTTCGAAATGACTTCGCTACCAACTGGGTGGGACTGGTCCGTATCGTTCAAAATCGAATAGCGGAAGACCCAAAATTCCTACCGTGAATAAAGAAGAGAATCTACTGAAGAATCTAGCACCAAATGCGTCTCTGAACCGACGAGACTCGGTGAATCATCAATTTCTAGATTTCTGCGAAAGAAGAAGCTATTTTCATGCCATTCTACGCCTGTTCACAATTTATTGCCAAGGGATTTTCAACACACAATTGATTTCTGCGATTTGTTACTCTAAAACCAACCCTGTGCTCTTACACAAAATATTGTTTACCGTCGAGGCAACATTTACAAGAAGAAGTATATTTAATTAGAAAATGAGCCATTCCTACGACACAGCAAATCCTCATTTAATATGAGAACTTCCACTTTCAACATGGATTTCCAATTAGCATGGGACGTGAAATTTTGGGAGATACAATTTTGGGGCCAACGTTACTCCCAGCAAAACTGAATGGGATGTGGTAGTTGAGTCGTTTATGAATATGAAGTTTCCACATCGACGGCCCGATCGGGGTAGTGATCATACACGGTCACCACGACGTCCCGATTTAAACCTAACGGATTTTTATTTTCTTTTTAAGTCATCGATATACGAATCCATATCTGACAATAGAGAGGAGTCGTGGGGTAAAATTCATCAAGGTCTAAATATTACGCAATCGACAACAGTAACCGACTCTTCGATATGAAGCAAAATTTTGGTTTAAGGGTAAGAAAATGTATTGATGTGGACGGTCGATACTTAACCTGAACTAAATATTTGTTTGTTTCAATAATTTATCTGGTGGATTGAGCAGGTCAAAGGACTAACGTTAAAAACGAAATTAAGAATGCACGAAACAACTTAATTGAAAATATCTAGAAAATCGTTAGAGCTTCATATCGCTTGAATTCAATGGCTGCAAAGAACGCTTCAGCTCTATACTTCGACGTGTGTGAGCTTTTAATTGACACAAAAACTGTCTCTTTAAATTGAGGAAAACGCTTACATTCTCGACTAATATTTAGATGTATCTGTTCGTAGGATCTCCTAGATTTTAGTAGATAAAAATCAGTTCAATCCTCGTAGAGATAAAATTACGGTTAAGAAGCGAAAGTTGGAAGATGGAGGCTGAAGTACAGTCTCGGCATAATTTCATACATACGTGGTGGATCAAAAAAGTGCGTTACGATTCAATTCAACAAATCGCAATTGTATATTGTTTCGATTCCCAACTATTTTTGAAATATTGATATTTCAAATATAGCTCTCTCCCATCTGGACCCCGAAACGTCTGAGTTAAGGGAAAATGACCGTCACGTTTCCGTCTGGTTTTTTCTAGATTAATCCGAAAACCCAACTTTGACGTGCATCAAAATGTGTCACAAACCTTGATGGATTTCAAATGCAGTCCTCCTATCTTTACGAGATTTTGACATAATTACTGAAAACTCGAACCTTGGACGCCCTGTATACTCATCACCGCTTTACCGGCAGCTCTTTAGGAGATCGCATCGGGGAGATTGGAGGTTTGCGAAGTGGAAGTCGTGGTGCAATTTTAGGATTGTTCTTAAAATAACAATGAAATGTCCTTTTTGTTAAAATAGAGATGTTGTGAGTTGTGTGCGTAAATACTTCTTCCCCATAACTCCAGCCGCCTTGCGCCAGCTGGTACTAGTATGAGACTGCTGGCATCAGCTATTAGCACATAGGTTTTGCTATGCTAACTAACATGTCAAGTTTCGATTCTTCAGATGATTTTGTGATGTGAATTATTCACAATATGGTGAACCTAGATCAAGCTTCGTTGCGGCGATACGAGCTATTAAGGTCTTGGAATCACTTTTGGTTTTACTTCTCAGCTCTTTCGGTTTTTTAGATACTGTTTTGAGGCCTAGTACGCAAATAATTTTCTAGGATCTACAGGATTACCTGAGATTAATTCAGGTTAGAAAATTGCAGGTCTATAAAGGTGACTATTAAATCAAGTAGTGTCTCACAAAGCAATAAATAATAAATATTGTCCATAAATGCTTTGCGGTGTGCGATCTGGTTTGATATGAAATTTGATGATATCGGAAAACGGGAACTTCCCATCTTGGAAAAATCATTTTCATGTTTCGTGTGTTATGTAAAAAAATACCTTTAGAAAGTCAGTTCTTTTTTCGTGCCCCTTTGTAAGTTAAGACAGAAAAAAAATTCAGGGAAATGGATTTTTTTATTTGGAAAATCTAAGAAATTAATCGGAACTTTCTGGGAGAAGAAAATTGTCTCACTAAGGCACAACTTCGACTCCATATACAAAAGCCATGCCCAGAGGGGTTCATCGGTAACGTTTGAAAAGAGGGACTATTATATATGTTGCATAACTTCAGAGCAAATTCAGCATTATTTTCTTTTAACTGAATACGGTGCATATCTGCACTCGACTCCCGAAGAGGGGACCACGGTCGACGACATACGCCAAGGGGGAATAGATAACCTGAGGGGGGTACCCTGGATATGCATATCTGAAAGATGAATCTCCGTCATTCGGATCTTAAGCCGGCATCTCGGCTGGCCAGATCCGGATATGAACCCCAGTCATTCAGATCGAAAAGGGGAACCCCTGTTGCTCAGGTTCGAAAGTGCCCCACGGCCGTATTATATTTGAATTTATGAAAACCAATTTTGAGATATCGCGAAATGAAGAAAAAATCAGAAGTGTTCTAGATTTTTTTTTAACATGCCTATTAAGCCTGAATATTTGTCATATAAAGGACGAAAGGTCATATAAGACACACAGCCTTAATCGCGAGTCTTAATGAGCTGAGACAGCGATTTATTGAAAAAGTCGATAAAATTGCAAAATAAGAAATGGGGCGAGGGGTAAATGCGAAATAAGTACGCAGAAAGCAAATACTGTGTGACTTCTGCCCAAGAGATATGTGGAGTTTTTGGGGCTGATTTAGGTGAAGCTACGACGTGTCTATTTTTAACGAATTATTTTCGTAGTAAAAAAAAATGTTTTGTTTCACTACTGAGATGCTCTCGTGTAAGCGATCATCGCCACGTGATATTCCTAAGATGGGCCCCTTCGGCGAAATTTCATTCGAAACGTATCGCAAAACAGGTGAAATGAAATGCTTTCTGGAGACGTGAGCTTTTAGACTTAGACGAAATAATAATATGTCGGATTTGCTTACTAATGATCCGACTGTTTATTCGATTTTCAAATTAAATAACTCAGAGTCGTATCCAACTCTTAATGACGGTGTTTATTCAAAAACTGAACACACTGCATTACTATAATTTAATTGAGCTTCATCGAACTCGCAAACTCCAATAACACCAAAGACTCTTTCATTCATTTTCACAGCACGAGATCTTTTTATCGACACAAAAGTTTTTACTTTAACGTCCTGTGAGCTTACCATCTTCAAAACATTCAAGTCACTCATTCGATTCGTGCATTTTCCTCGGTTTCTGCATGGAAAAACCGATAGAATGTTTTCTCACATTATATGATTTTCCTACCACAAAACTTAATTTCTGTTAGCCTGAATGCGTACTTTCCATTCGACTGTTCCGCAGATGTATTTTAAATCTGTCCTTCTATGGGCCTAAATACATTCATAAATTTAACGCCAACGATGAAGGCATGTTCATTAGCGAATTTTCTAGAGGTAAAAACGTCACTTGAGCCATCTTCGAATTTTTTATATTGGTTTTGGATATGCGAAATGATTCAGAATTTACGTACCAAAAGTACTTGGGGTCCATACAGAGTGCTAATTTTCACATTTTAAAATAGTTTTTCTCCATAGCTTTCCCAGCGCTTGAGATATTTAGCAGAAATTTTGAAAGGATGTTAATGCTCAAAGTTTACGCAGGCAAGGACCTAAAATCTATCTGATAGAATAATTATATTATAATGTAAAATTTTTTTTCATTTTACCATAATTCTGCATTGATTTTAAACTTATGACAGATGCATGATTTTGGATAGGACTAACAAATTTCGGAATAATTTCAAGTTTATTCGCCCTAATGTCCTATTTCTACTCGATTCTATTCTACCTAACTGAATATTTACGCAAAATTTCGGGTGTAATTTGATGGTATTCACGAATTATATGATTAGGGGGTTTACCCTACTCAATCCCGTGAAAACGATTCAGTGGTATCGCACATTTAACGATCTTTTTTCAGTAGAAAGAAGGCTTCAGATGGTCTTTTCTACTGGACCAACGCAATTTGATCGAGAATTTCCAGAAGCGTGCCCGCCAATCGTTAGTTTTTTTGCCGGAAACGTATCACCCGGTAGTTTTTTTGCGGTTAGACAAAATCGCCAAAAATATATTTGATTTTTTTAGTGTCTCCCTTCGTTTTCGAGAAAAAATTACAATGCCACACCTCGGCACGTCCTTAACCTCCGCAAGGAAAAACAAAAACTCTTAGGAATTTTCTAAACATTTATTGCAGCGTTCGATTTATAAAAAAAAAAGAAATAATAATATAAACTTTTCCGTAAAATGCACAGGAACTACTTAGCGCTCAAAACACCCTCGAACACAACCGACTTGCTCGCTGGGTACGTCCCTGAAAATTTTAGATCAACTCTGATTGATTCGGTCGATACATGATCGTTGTTTTAATAAACTGGAAAAATTCATTCAAATCGGCTAAACCATTTTTAAGGCATCGACACAAAATTCAATTTTTTTTTTTTACTTAACACCCTGTATCTTGCAAGCGAAACGTCTTCGCACCCGTTTTCATTTGAACTATTTTTCCTAATTTTCTGGGTGGAACCTGGACCTTTCGCCACTTCAGCTCTGACTCGCCCCGCACATTGCCAAACGGTATCTCTCATATGATTAAATTTCCGTTTTAGCCGATTTCCCTCTCTATGTTTGCTTGTGAAACAGAGTGTTATGCAGATACTGGAAAGTTGACTCAAACCGATTTAATAAGCATTATTCAATTTCGAATTCATTTATGTTGAGTAATTCGAGATTATTTTGCATTTGTATCAAATTCGGCATATTCACCTACGTCTTAAGCAGGCATTATCCGTTATCATTTATTTACCGGTAAGATTATCCATTAATGATTTCCCATTACTTTTACCCGCCATACACGTACAATAATAATCTCCCCTCCGAGACTACAAATTATTTTCTAATTTCTTCGGCTGTGGTATTCGAGCTTTTGCTAATTTTCCCTTAATATATACATCTAGCGCACCTGTTGCAACGTTCTCTACCGGGTCTTGAAGCGAAAAGCTAATTTTTAAATGCCGCTTTTCTAATTAAAACCGAAATCTGTTTGGGCCCCAATGGATTCGGCATAATCAGGAAAATCACCATTATCGGTTTACATTAGGCAATAGACAATATGTCATTGAGGTTAATATAAATTGTTTGGTAGAATATCGCGTTCGCATATCGTTTGCAATGATATCAATATTAATCAACGAGGTAGATTTGCAAAGATCATAATAGCAGGTTGGGATTAGTAATCCCGTAGGCTGGAAGGCTTACGTTTTTAGTTAATTAATCAGAAGAGCAGTCAACGGAGTTGTTTTGAATAAGAGGCATCGGCATGCAATTAAAATATTTTTTAACTCATTGCAGAGCTCCATTCATCGCTCACTCCCGTTTCTATTTAAATTTACTCTCAGTGCTTTATTTCAAAGGGATGAAAATTCGGTTGTAATCTACCCAACTACAAACTGAACCAATATTGATTTCGGGTTTATGTTCGATAGAAATCTGGTTCCTTTGAAAGTTGATAAAGCGCTCACCATAGCAAAAACCATCATCGGGCACTTTATCACGATAAAAAAGAAAAAAAAAGAACTGGTATTAAATTAAACCACTAATATGCATGCAGGGACACAAAGATCATCCATCGCGGATTTATTCGCGCTAACGTGTTGCGATCTATGGCTTGGTTAGTAATTATTATTAATCGGGCGGACGCATATATCATCCAGACCGGTATTCTAAACGTTCTGCCCTTTCAACCGCAAAAATCAAAATCAAACAAACAATTTATAGACTTTTCGGTGAACCATGACGCAAAACGTGGAGGATTTAATGCGACTAAATTGTAATTGCTTTTTGAAACATCGACAAATTGACTCGACATGTCTGTAATATTTACAATTATTGCTGTCGTAAATTGCACAACATAATTTTTCTCCTTTTTTTTTTTTAAGTTTAGTTAACCGAGCCAAGTGATCTTTCAAGCATTTTGCGGCCCATCAACGTACCGACTTTACTGCAAGAGATGCTACAAAATAATTAACAATTTATCATTACTGCTTTTTTACTCTAGAGCGAGGCGTTATATTTAAAATCCGACGTTGCTGTTTCATTAATTTATAATATTACGAGCTATATAGGGTGGCCCAGCAAACGTGGGACGAGCCGATGCTGCCGCGTCGGCGAAAGTGAACCGATTCGACTTATTAAAATGGTAAAAAACAAATGCGAATTTGCTAGATCTACGCGACGTTTCCCCCTTAAATACGCGATTTTTCACTCATCGAATCAGGCCGATATCTATCCCGATTTGCGCGATCCCCAAGATCTTCATGTTGAACGTGCGGTACCAAGCCATTGTGGAGTACTTATCATTCACGCCTCTTATATTTTTCGAAGTTATCTGACGTTCCAGTCATGATGAAGCACGTTACGACCATGCTGGTACACCGCCACACGAAACCGACCCTTCTCCTTCCTTCGCGGGTACTGCCAAGCCGTGGCATTGAGGTACCATTTTAATGCACGTATGTCCGCGCACGGGCTCCGCGTAAGACAGTCCACCGCCAGCTTATCAGGAAAGAACGCGAGGTTTAGAAAAAAAAGTTTAATAAAAAAATTATCCAGTTTTTCGTGAAATTTTATTTTTTATAATTTTCGAACTTACGGACGAGTCCGAAAAACCGTGGTGTGGTAAAAGTACATTTTTTTAAAACGGAATACCCCATATTTGCGGATATTAACTCTGCTTGTAACTACACTAAATGCGGAATTAACCGGATACTCGGGTTTTCCCGCAACAAAAGCATTAAAAATATTTAGAGTGTTACTAGTTGAAAGTTTTACAAAATCGAATATTGGGAAGTAAACATTTTTCATACAGCAATGAAAGCACTAAAAGAAGAGAAAGAAAACATCATAACAAAAACAGGAAGAAAGTCTGTAAATCTGTAAACAAAAAAGAACATATTTTTTTTACATAAAAATGCTTTAAATGAAAAACATGTTTAGCAACGCGTATTGCTTCCGCAACGCCTAATCACGGCATCCATGCGAATGGGCACCCTAGGGATCAACGCGGCAAGTTGTTCATTTACATTGCGAAAAATATGTGAACATTTGAATGTCCCGCGTAACCGTTCGAGGCCGGGATTGGTCAGAGTCAAGATAAGAATTAAACGAGCGCAAGGTAGCCAATAATACAAGCGTAAAAACCCCATGTCAAATGACTTTTCTCTTTTTATTATTTAATTATTTTTTTAAACGCAAAAAAGAAATAGTGAAACCAAATAAATGAACAACTACCTACATATTAAAGTTCAATCAACCAGGTAAGTGAACAAGACCGAGAAACTTCAACATGTTTGCAAAAACATTCCCAGCAATGGCTCGAAGAGACCACCGGACCGATCTGACCAATCGTGGCCTCGAACGATCACGCGGGTCATTCAAATTTTTGAAATTTGAAGGCTTCTTGTGCCAACATGCCCCTAATTAGAAAATTAAAAAAAAATCTGAAATTGTGGCCTGCCTTGCCTACTATAACCACCATGCGAAAGTTTTGAACGATTGGATAATACGTGCAGGCGCAGCAAAATAAAAACCGGTTTCCCATGTTAATCTCCTATGTCCAAGGTTCGCCTGGACACCCGGTATATCGACATTGTTTCAAGTCAGTTAATAGCGTAATCAATAAATCTTCGTTATCGTTAAACGGGTTGTTAATTAATTTTGACTAGAAAATAGTCTCCCTGAGACTATGAGTTCAGAATGGTCCAAACGTGATTATCCAGTCCACAATCGTCTTTAGCCCACGGGCGGATCAATCAAACCACATTTGAACCTTCGTTCTGGACCAAACAATCAGGGTGTGAAAAAATATATATACGCAACCTGGTCGTAGTTGACGTAAGTGTAGGAATAGTCATAAAATAAAGTGGTTTGTAGTAATTTTATTAAATTATTCGTAAGCGATCTTACTCGACACTCTAACGACTGATGACAATAAGAAGCCTTTATCCAGATTGTATCATCAAAGTGTTCACATTATAGAATTACCGAGATGCTCTCTTCTTAATTGCATGAAATCCTTTATCAACAAGAAGGCATATTTCTAAATGTTCACGCTGGAGTCGCTGAATTTCAAATCTGGAACATGTGTGAAAATATTTGCGTTTCAAATGATACTTAAATCCTTCTAATTGTGCCGAACCGCGGGCACGTTTATGGCAGACAGTTTACTCGAAAGCCTATCAGGGGTAAGTTGTTTGAGCTACTTTTACGGAATTAGCTCCAACACATATTTTCATGACACGTTCTATGACGTCAATTTAGTCTGGATAATTTTATTGTTTGCGGATGGGAGCATGTATTAGATCGTCCCATCAGGTAGAAACGTCGGCAAATTCAATTCTTCTACATCTTTTCACCTGAAATTAGTGTGTGGACTAAAAATAACGGATGGAGCTGACAATCAATATTAATTTAATCATCGACGAAAGTTGGAAATTATTCGCAAAATTCCTTAGTCGAGCAGTTGAGTCCCAGAAGAGACTAGCGGAATTACAAGAGGGTAACAAGTATTTAATAAATAAAATCCTTGGGATGCCCTCGTAGTTTGCCACTAAGTTTACTGGTATAACAAATTAGAGCGGAGGACCCGAAATAATTTTCCTTGGATAGAAGTTTTCGGTTGCCTAGGGAACCCCAGTCCAATTGCTATACTAAATCCAATAAATTGGACTCAATACACACAAAATGAAATTAATATTTGTGAACCATCCTCAAACAAAATATAGTTTCCATAATACAAGCTCCTAAGTAGAGACGTGCTCTCTACCACATAATAAACATACTTTGAGCCAAGTTTTGCACCAAAACTTTGAGCCCTAATTGAACGCATTGTTGCACAGTGGCGCCTTAAGGCGCATTTACACGGATAGTGAACCACGATCCTGGACCGCACCTTCGTGGGGCACTCCTTGTATAAACACTATATTCGTGACAGGACAATCGAAAAAAAGGACACCGCGATTGTGAATTGTGGTATCAAACGTATTAAATATTTTTTGCTTAACTCAGTTCTGGAGTGGTAATCAACGCAGATGGCTTACGCGTGAGTGACTCTGAAACTTGAAAATTTTTGATGCATTATAGAAACGAATCTTCCTTGCGGGCCTCTAGAAATTAGAGATATAAACAAGAGAGGCTCGTACTCCAGCAGCTACTAGAATCGCAGAAGTACTACATTTGTCAAATTTCGTAAGAGCTCATGTAAAGAAAAAAATTAAAAAGATAGGGAGCTCGTACGTATCAAATAAGTACTGTATTTATACTGTAGATATACAGGGTTTGTCAGATTCAACCCTCGTTATTAGTATCTCAGTAAACATAAGAGATACGAGGTCGCTAGTACTAGGGCAAAGTTGCGGAATTTGGAGCACAACACAATGCCTTCCCAAAATTTGAAAAATTCCGATTACTTCCGGAGATACCCGTAAAAGAAACACATTTTGAAAAAGATCCTTTTTCCTTATTGAGCTTATTCGGAGCGATAATTATAAACGAATGATACATCATAATTCCAACTTTTTCTCTTCTACAATCTCTTGGCTACGCAGGATCCGAAGATGAACGTCAAATCTAAATAACCGTGTATACCGGGTGTTTAGGAGAGCTCTGGACGTAAGAGATAAGCGTGAGAAACTGGTTGTTATTTTTTGCGCCCGCACGGACTATCCAATAGAAAAACTTTTACGCGATTGTCATACTACTCAAGACCGGCCGTCATACCGTAAATTTTGCAATTCTCTAATTGAAGCCGTTCTGGCTCGAAACGTCTCCAAATTACGATAATTTGAATGTCCCGCGTAAACCTTCGACGCCACGATTGGTCAGAGTCAACGTCAAAATTAAACATACCCAATGTCGCCAACAACGTAAGTGTAAAAACCAAATTTCAAATGAAAGTGTTCCTTTTGCTAATTCCTGAGCAATTTTTAACTTATTTACGAGTAAAATCAGTGAAAAATCAGTGGATAACCTGAGTATAATTATCGTATGATCTACTTTGATGTCCCAATTGATAAACAAACAAGTATATAATTAACTTGTGATGATAATACAAAGATACAATCTTTATCTTTTATCTCACTCTCTAGGCAGAATCTACGTCGGAAATTTCTAATACAGAAAACGCACTCATTGTCATGATCATTATCATCGTTATCGATACGACGACCTCCTTGTAAAATTTTTTAATGGGTAATCCGTACAGGTGCGGAAAAACAAAAACCGATTTCCCACATAAATCTCCCATGTTCGGCTTTTGCCTGGACACCTGTTACATGCTAAAAGTAGTGTTGTGTTTCGCATGCGAACCAAGTCCTTAAAATCATCCAGATATTGTCTTTTTAGTTCTTTGGCAAGCAATGACGTAAGTCTGGATATGTTTTGTATTACAATCCACTTCTTCGCCCACCACCTGCGCTCTCGTTAGTTTTTTGTTTATCTTTCCAATGGTACCGTCGTGTGATAAAAGGTAAATATAACGATGAACTAGCTTCTAGTACCCTATTAAAGCGACTCATGTTCACGAGTGACCAAATTCGCAACCCGTGTGAACGGTTTACGATTCTTGGATTATTTTCTCATTCCACGAATGGTAATTTGCCACTTTCGTACCCACGTAAACGTAGTTCGCTACCCGTGTAAACGCACCTTATTAAAAATAAGTTTTATGTTCATCGTTGGCTTTTGGAGGAGGGATTACGACTAGACAAGCCGCTCATTTCACTTGGATATAAATGGAAATATACTTCTGAGCCTTTCATGTGTACGAGTTTTAAAGTCAAGTCGTGTTTCAAAAATACTTTCTTACGCGTCAGACCTCTGGAATGTTACTCGCGTTTTAGGTGGGAGCTAGAATCGCGATAAAGTTTTTGTTTAGTGGGTTGTATTAACGTATTATAAAATGATGGATTAAAATGGCCTCACCCAAGGAGACGGTGTGAATTTTCAATTATAGTAATAAAAAATTTAATTCGGAATGAAGAATGAGCCCTACACGTTGTGAGGTAAATTAAATAATGTGGCATCGTAATTGGTTCAATGATGTATAGTTTCGACATCTAACCCAACAGGTTTTGGGTCTTTCGTGCATTCAAGTATGTTAAAATAAAATTATTTTGGTAGTTGTAGCATGTTGTATCATGCTTGTTGCAAAAAAAAAAATTGAAACGTTCAGGGTTGCGTGATTGTGCTCCCGTTGTCGCGACAACCTGCAAGTTTTCCGGAAATGTTCATGGTTGTAGGTACCCCACACGAAATTCTTAAGTGAACGATTTTTCCGTTTCCAAAACTACATTCCACTGTCTTAACCATTATAGTGCGTCCAGAAAGCATGCAAAATTTTATATTTTTCCTAATTTTAACACATACGGTGTGTCGTAACGGAACCGACACGGAGCAGGCGCGTGTAGGGGACCTTAAAATATGAGGTTTTAATGAATTTTATTTTTCTACCGTTAACATTTGAGAAGATATTGACCTCTGAAGTCGGCTTATAAATTTATTTAAAAAAAAAAACGCATGTTTCGGCACTGCATCAACGCAACGCAACCAGATTTGAGGCATGTTTTATTTTATTAAGATTTTTTATTAGTAAAGTAAGGTAACGTCTAAAACCGCTGGGATTTTTCCATATTTAAAGTAGCAAACAACCGGATAGCGCCATTTAATGCAAAATTTAATTGTAAAATTCTTTTTCCCTTGAAAATTTATCGAAAACCTTATCATATTTGATGAAATCACAGTTTTGTGAAATTGAACTTAGCCAAGTTTGAAGGAAATTAAAGGTATTACCAATACTACTGATTATTAGTTATTCGGAATTTACTAAAGATATGCTAATAAGAGATATCCTCCATGTGACATTAAATCAGCGCAATTCGGCTCAGAAATGGCAGGAAAATGTCCATTTAATCAAAAATTGATGTTGTCAGTGTCGATATTTATTTATTGCATTTTTTGTTTTTATTTTAATATATTTTATATATATTTTTTAACTCTCAATGCCGAGACGCTAAAATTTCGTTTTTAAGGGGGCAACTTTTGCGATAAGACGCGCTTCCCAATTGTTTCACCCCGTTGCCCTGTCACTACAACCCCTAACACGTTAACAGGGATGATAGGGCGAGTGATACATCGTTTGAAAGGTCTTGCTTCTCTAAATTCCACGCAATAATTTTTTTATTATGTTTCAACAATATGTTATCAATCATTCAAATTAGAATGTTGGAAAACGAATTTCACTATTTCGAGTTTGAATAATTTTTAATTAACATGAAGAAACTTAAAAATAATTATTGCCTTGAATGCGGGGAAGCAAGGCCTTTTAAACAACGTGTTACTTTCCCTATCACCCCTATTAACATTTTAGGAGTTGTAATTACAGCGCAAAGGGCGTAACAAGTTGGAAGTGAATTTTGTCTCCCCTCTAAATATAGAATTGCCGTGTCTCGACGTTAAAAAAAAAATTCTGGGCACAAACTAGTGCGGATAGTTTTCGATGGGCCACCCTATATGCATTTTTTGATTCCTCGTGCGCTGTATGAGGGAGCGTGCAGCAAAGCAACCTTCAGTTGAGGACCGATTGCTTTATTACAATCAAGTTATAAAAGTAGGTAAATGCATCATCGAGAAATTTAAGAAGACACTAAGAAGAAAATCATCGGGCACTACTGGGAGGAATGTTAATTAATTAACACTTAGTTTAAATTGAATAAATTATTCGTTTCGCCTCCAAGTACGAGTTTAATAATTCTTTGGTTAACATATTCGATCGTATTTCTAGGTACCTTTGAACCCTTAGTCAAACTACAGCATTCAAAAAAATAATCTATATTACATAAAATAACAATTTTACATTTATAAGAGTATTTTCAATGTACTAACCCTATATCTGTTCTGTAAATACGTAAATATGTCTTTTAATCTTTAGCTCATTAATAGTAAATGAGAGATTTATAGTCCTTTATAAATACTCATACATAAAAAAATAACACTCGAGGACCTATTAAGTGCGTAACTTTACGTAATCCTTTGTTTAACGATTTAGATAGGGGATTACCAATTAGGTGTGAATATACTATAATTTGATATCGTCCTACGTGAGTACATCAAATCATGTACTTGTTACCGATTATTTGTTATAGAGTGCCTCCATAGAGAATTTTGTAAGTATGTTAAACAGATAATTTTATCCAGTAATAAATTAATTACCTAGAAATCACAGTTACGACTTGTAATAGGTCAGGAATAAAATTCCGTCCAAAGCTTGTACTAAAAGGGATTTCATCCACATAGGCCGCAAGTCACGATGTTGATGCAGCTTCTGGGGAAGAAAGAACGATGTGAGTAATTTAAATGGGAAATGAATTTCTTAAATTTAATTAATTTGAATGAACAATTTGTTAAATGTTTAAATAAAGGAACTTTGTTAATTGCGCAGCAACTAATATCTACGACAAATGTATCTTGTTAAGAATCTTTTATCGTCGACTGAAATATCTAACGACTGTTGCAATATTTAGTAAAACAAATCAGAGGATGCATTTTTTCAAATAATAGCCGCCATGTAAATTTTGTTAAACCGAACAATGATTTATAGGATTTTTTTAACTGAAACAAATGGAGTTTTTTAAAACCAATTCGCAGAGGACTGAGAACAAAACAACCCAACACAATATACGCTTATGTTTTTTTTTTTAACGAAATTGACCATTTCTGACCTTGCATGTGGCTTTTCTGGCGGTACTGTTGTTATCACCGGTCCTACGGCAGCATCCTTGGGTCGATTTTTTTTCTTGCCTTTTCTTTGTTCCTGAAACACCATTCTATCGTTAATTTCATTAATTTCAAAAGTTCGCCCTCGATAATACCGCCCTCAAGAGTACTCTCGCCTTAATAAAATAGACGCTTGGTATTGCCCTTTTAATTTGTTATAAGCATGCACTACAATAAATTCGGTTCAAGTGAATCCTCACCTCGACTATCTCCCCAATTTTATAATTCTTTAATTGTTTCTTTGCATCTGAGGAGTGTCCGAAATCGTCGAAACCCTTAGTCGCGTCCCTTCCTGCATATTCAGTTATAAGATCGCCGCCTCCAGGATGCTTAAAAAATGCATTATTATAATTTAAACAATATTAAAATACTAATATTTGGTTAAAACATATTTTAATGAAATACTTAATATTCAATTGTTATTTAAATTCTTATTATTTAAATAATAATACAAATTAAATGCCACACATCTGATAGTCTCGCCTCAATTTGTAATTAAAGCTTAGATTAATTACATTCGACGAATTGTTATATTTATCGATAATTCCCAAGTATAAAGGAATTACCCAGTTTCTGAGGTTTGTCAATATTAGCACGTATAAATGTGATTGCACACATCATGTATAAGTTCAAGAAAAAAGCCTCTTTCTGATAACACTAATAAAATACGATCTTTCTCATTCATAAAAAAAAATTTTACCACCGTTCAATCCGGGTATAAGCTTACATTAGCAGCTTCCGAATCTTTAAAATCTAAGATACTTACATCGTCTAAGTAGTCAGTAACATCATAAACGTTATCTTTGTAAATAAACCAAACTTTAGGATCTTGTTTCCCGTCGTGAATTTTCACTTCCTCGAGGGTGAAATATTTAATTTCAGCATCCTGAGCCATTTTGCAGCACTTTTAGGAAAAGAAATTTTTATTGCTGGATTTATATGTCTCGACGAGGAATTTAAAGTCATCTGAATTATTTATCGCTATAATTGTGGTTTTATAGATTTATAAGCATTGAATCTACAGGTCCGGACTTATATGTAAAAATTACCACTGAATTGCACTTTAACTAAATTCTAGATAACAAAACCTGTTTATATTTTCCAACCTGCTATCTGAAATATTGATAATGAAGGTCATGTAATATTCAGTTCAGTTAAAAAAAGCGAAATCGACGGTAATTTAAAAAAAAATATGGAAGCTTAAATAAATCTATTTTAATGAGAAATATCATTTCCCAATTTGTTTTTTTTTGCCTTCGGTTTTGGGTAGGTATGTCAATTTTGTTCTTATGTAGCTTATAAATTTTCAAATGAATGCAAATTCATTATATCATAATAGAAATAAAGATTTCTTCGGCATTCATTTTCATTTAATCTTATGGTATCAGCAAATATTGCAAAATTTCGTGAATTCTAGCAAAATTACAAGTCACCGAAGAACAATGATATTGGAATTTTATCGCTTTACTCTATTATCTACTACGTGCGTGTATCGTTAATTAATAATTTCCAAATGTTAATCCTAATATCGGTTTTTTGTATCAATGGAAACGAGGCACGTGGGTCTCCTTTTCATGACGTAGACACCTATTCAAAACAGCTCCGTTTCTTTTCTTCTAGCATCATATCCACAACATTATCCAGGCCTAATAGGTTTACTATTTACTCAAGCAGCGTTGCGGTAGATACATATACGAGAATAACCCTCGAACAAGAGGAACTCGTGTTTGCGTAAAGGATTTAAATCCGGAAAACTCGGAAAAAGTAGTTTCTAGATAGTTATTTGGAAGGAAGGATTACCGCGTTTCGGATTAATGCTGGTTTGTATCTGTGTACTTTGAAGACGGAATTTTGCATCCAATGTACATATACTGCGCGAAACAATGCGGTACTCCTAAAGCTGAAAATAAAATTGCTTGGACAGAATATTAAATTTATATTAATACGTACTATGTATTAATCAAATTTGTGCTCACTTGAAGAGATCGAATTTTTTATCGTTTTATACCACAGGTTTCATTTGAGTTATGTGAAACATTCAAAATTGGCGCCGGAAATTTTAAAAATCCATTTATTACAATTGCGAAGGATACCGATAGATGTCAGCATTTCTAATTCACAAATTTCTTTATGTATTAGATGTCAGTTTCAGACTAACCGACGTTAGTCGTCGCCACTATCAAAGAGCCTGCCACCATTGCCAGGTCGTGAAAATATAACATTCTACATTAAATAAAAATTGACTAAAACCGTATATTGCATTACGAAAATAATATTAAAATAATCAATATTTACAACTGTAATGCATGTTGTAATGTTTATTGACAAGTTCAATGACTTTAGCAAATCGATTCAATTTCGAATTTGAAATCTGGCAACATTGGCTTAAATTTCAATCAACCATTTTATTTGTTATTGTTTTTCATTTGTGGGTTAAGAAACCCTTAAGTATTACGTTACAAACATAATCGACACATTAGTTAATAGTTTACTGTGTTTTGTATTAAACTGAACGATAAAAACAAAATGTCTTCTGATACAATTCAAGTAAGCTCCTTGCCTCTTCCCCCAATGCAGTATGTGAACCAGTATACCGATGAAATTATTCGAAGAGGCAGAGCCCCAAAACCTCCACCACCAATTCAGGACACCTATCACATGTTTGGGAACACCTTCAACACAGAGGATAGCATTATAAGACCCCTTGAGAGTCAGGTATAAATTTAATCCATTTTTGGCTCCTGCTACAGATATTTTAACTGTACTTTTCATTGCCCGCAAATTTACGCAACGAACTAAATGCGGAGGATTGTTTTGCTCAAAATAATTATTTTTCAGGGCATTAAACGATTATACCCCCAACACTTTGACCGCAGACGAGAACTGAAAAAGTTGAATCACTCTTTACTGGCAAACTTTCTAGACTTGCTTGACCTTTTGGTAAACTGCCCAGAATCCCCAAAGAGAACAGAGAAAGTTGAAGATTTAAGTTTACTGTTCATCCATATCCACCACTTGTTGAATGAATTTCGTCCACACCAAGCGAGGGAAACTCTGCGTGTTATGATGGAATTACAGAAGAGGCAGAGAATTGAAACTGCTAATCGGTTTCAAAAACATTTAGATAAAGTGATGGAAATTTTACAACAGGCCATTCAGAATCTGCCAGAACCAATGGACTTAGATTCAAAGATTATGGTTGAAACTGATTTGATTATGAGACAGGAAAAGATGGACAAAAGTGATCCTAATAGTGATCCATGTGATATTAGGGACAGGATTATGTGCAGTATTGTAGATAAAATGTTATAAGTTTTTAGAGAAGAAACAATATTTAATTAAATCTGTATAGAATATATTCTGTATTAATATGTACCACGTATTGTATACATAATGATAAAATAATTCAAAAAATATCACAGATTATTTTTACCACTCTCCCACTATTATAACTTTGAATAATTTAAGTATTTTTGTGTTTAAAAACAATTCTAATACAAGGACACTAAAGCTTACTCTTCTGTTCATTCATAAATTTAGTAACTAACGGTGCAACTAGCTCTGGTGTGTTCAGGTGTACATCATGATGCCCAGATATGAATTTGATGGTAAAATTCTTTTGCTTTTTATAAAAAATTATAATAGGTTGCATTAGGTATCTTTGAATGTAATTATCTTTTGCAAAAATAATTAAAACGGGGCACATAATTGGAAAATTCGTCAAGGTTTTAATTGCTAACTTTGCATCACGCACTGGATTCATCACAACCTTTAACCGTTGATCTATTGAAAAGTTATATTTGTTATCTCCAATTGGCACTAACATCCTTTCTACTAGAATTCTAGCTCCTTGCGGTGTTAGTGGGAATGGTCTTTGCTAAAAAGTAAGCAATCACAATTAGTGAAAAATATTATTACTAATAAAATTTTACCTTCATAATCCTTTCAACTGCCTCTTCATAAGTATATGCAGGTGGTTTTGAATTCTTCTGTTTAGTGTTAAGTTTCAAAATAGTGTCATACTTTTGCTCCAAATCCTCTTTAAAATATTTCACTTGTCTTATCATAAAATACACGGAATCTAAGATAATCAATTTTTCCACCTTTTCTGGATAGATTTGGGAATACAATACACCAAGCTGTGCCCCATAACTATGCCCCATAATAATAAACTTCTCTTTTTTAAAATGCTCCATTACAATAGTGTAAGTCATGATGTAGTCTTCTGAGTGTATTGGTAGATATGGTGGGAAGTGGGAAGACTTCCCATGTCCTGGCAAGTCTATACAGATATAAAAGTGTTTTGGGAGGAGTGGGATTAGACCATCAAAGCTTCCAGCATTGTCCATTAAGCCATGGATTGTAAGTACTGGTTGATCATTTTGATTTCCCCATAATTTTACTTAAAAAGAGACCAATTTTCAATTTTGTTCATTTGATTTGTTTTAAAACACAGAAATAACTAATGTTTGTACTATGCAGTTGCTGTCAAATATATTGATCCATCCCTTTTATGGTATTTATTATGTGAATGTGTGAATTCCTTTATGTGAATACAAATAGTCAGGCATGTCCTTGTGCTTATCTGAAAGAAGTGTCCCAAATAACTGAAACATGTATATCAAGAACTAATGATGGAGGTTCAAATTCAAATAACATACTTACTCTGAGACGTGCCTTTCAGATAAGTAAAAAGACATATCCTATTCACAAATTTGGCATATTTCCTCGATATACAAAAGGGAGAACCTAATGATACAGATTTGTTTAATGCTAATCACTTGTCATTTCTAGTTGCAGTGATATGGTGCTATTAATAACTTGTAATGAAAATTGTAGTATCAAGAAAATCACACACTTTTGAAGACAGGTAGTCTAACCTTTAAATGCAAATACTAACCTGCAATTTTACCCCATGGTGCTTCTATGTCTAGTTCCCGAGGTTCCATTGCTAACGTTTGTTCAAAGTAACTCAGAGACGGCAAAAGTTACTAATAATGATGTAATTTTAGATACATGTTCTCTCTTTTTCCTGATAAAATAGCGATTAGCGCGACAGCAATTTCTCACAATATGAAAATTTAGAACCTCATCTGATAGGAGAAAGTACAAAGTTTTATTATATTATACACTTGAGATTGACCACACAAATCAGGTTGCCGCAATAATCGCTAATTACAACTATTTTAATCAAAATGTGCTACATCATTATATTAAGTAGGAAAACCAGATTTTGAAGATATCGTATAGGTAGGTGATTTCCATGACATTTATGACAATTATAAATTATCCCGAAAGTATATTGGTTTAATTATTTGTTGTCTCTTCCCAACCCTTTCAACATATGAACTCAAAACAGAGATAGATATATGATCTATTAATATTGAGTTATCATGTTCAGTGTTTCTCTACGAAATTGTCGTCCTTATCTAACTTAGATCCTAAAATGTATGTACTCTTCCCTCTTATGATGGCCTACTGGCTCACTTTCCTTCGGATCCATCACTTATAGGTGGTATGAAGAGATCTCCTTTAAGTTGTGGCGGGAATGGCGCTAACATTCCAAAGGTGATATTTAAGGAATGTAAACAATAGTGTTGAAGGTACCGGTTTTATTTGGATTCTGGCTATTTAACTTTAAAACTTAATTTTAAATCGTTTTCGTGGAAGACAAATGCAAAGTTAGAAAGTGCGGAAGATTATACAGAAGACTGAAGATTTTGAAAAAGAAAGTTTCTATGTTGCATTATCAAGACGAAAGGCACCCACCAACCGTTCCAAATATTTGTAGAAGTGCTGGCGGAATCTCTTATTCGGTATCACGTATCATTGTGTTGTAATTAGCGATACTTGTTTTGAACATTTGTTAAAATAATTCGTCAACATTTTCCGTTCCAAACTTTGTATTCTACCTATAAGAGGACAAGCTGACCTTGCAATGACCTTCGAATGGTTATTGAATTGAAATATATAATTGTTTTCTTTTCTCTGTAATATGACGAAAAAAATAACGATTAAAAACATTTCTGTTTTTCTAATATGTTCCAATGCACGTGCAGCTTTCCAAATTTAAAAACTGCTTTTTTACGCTTTAACATACGCTAGTTTTCCTATTTAATACTGTGAATTCTTATATATTTTTGCCAGTGTCGAGAGATGATACGGTGAATTTTGGACATAGAGCTCATTGCAGTACAAAAAAATATGGCGTCATTATAAAAAAGACTATATGAACAATAAAAGACGTAACATCACTTTAACAGAAGACTGCAGTTATTGTGTGTAACTGTAGAGTTCCCGTCACAATTGTTAGTGAACAAGTAGAAAAATTTGTTGTTTTTTTTTAATAAAACGGATATTTTCGAATGGAAATGGATCCAAATTGTGGCGAAGCGCTAGAGACAGTAAAAAAAGGGGCTGCGGTTTGAGTATAATATCATACGTTGGTCGGTCTGATTTTACATATAACCCGAATCCATGAGAATAAATTTTGTATTGAAATTCGTGAAAAAACTACGAGTAACTGACGTCAGTAGGTACTGGGCCTTTTTAATTAAATACCTCCGGCATGAGTTGTGGTGCAATTACTGCGTACTCCAGTACCGATTAGCTTAATTATTATTAGCGCATTAATTAAATTTGTATTAAGCTTTAATTTTTTTAATTAATAATGAGGTAGCAGAATATAACGCCCAATGAATATGCAAATACAGTGCAAAAGACACTCCCTTTCTTAACTGCTAGAGTTGTTGGAATTTCATATTACTCGATACTACGTTAGTTACGATTGACCATTCAACCAATTACCTTTAACAATGTTTCCCTTGGTAAGCAGCTTTGTTTATTATAACATTAAAATTTTGCCCGTCTGATTTCTTCTGAACGTTAAAATATTTCACTAAGGGGGTAACGATTGATCAGTCCCAAGAAGTTTTGCATCAGCTAGTTCTTTCGCGAATCGTTTCATTGAGTTTTTTGTTAGATCGGCACAAGTTATATCGACTTTGAGGAGTCGTATAACGTAAAGAAAAATTTGACATTGAGGGAATAGTTTCGGCCAATATGATATGCATGATAATTGTAAAAAATTTAATTGGATAAACATTTCAATTCTATGTCCAATTTGCCATTTTCGCATTCTTCATCATTCTCCATTAATTTGTGCGTGAGAAAAAAATTACCGGATAAATTGTTAACGATGGAAGACCAATGCTGAGGATCAGGATATTGCGTCATAATTCGATGTACATATGGGCACATATAGTTGAGAAACGTTGCTTAGACAAAATGCTGATTATATGAGTGTAGTTATTTTAAATTAAAAAAAAATCAAACGTCTTACACGATGTCGACTTTTTAAAATTTATTATCCAGGTTTAGGACTATACATTTTCTGGAAGAGTTAAACCAGACGCTATTACCAAATACACAGTTTCAATGTTTATTTAAAAAAAAATTCTATTTGTGTTAGTAACAGTTTTTCAAAATGACAAAACTACAAAATAAAAAGGGACATTTTATAGGTCAAATATATGCTATCAGGTCTCTGATAATGGTTACAGAATTACGTTTGCATCGTTACTAAATATCCATTATCAAAGTGCGTAAAATCAATTTAGAAAAAATATATATTTTGTTTACTAAAAACCCATGTGTAACGATAATAATACATTTGCGGTTTTTAATTTTTAAGACGCAAATTAACCAACAGAGTTGGAAGGCTATAAATTCTTGATCCTCAATAAATTTCGAAAGTTCATCTACATTTTTCATTAGGAAAAAACTTTTTAAAAAGTGATTATTCTTCTTTTAAAACTTTATCCGGACTGGCTTAATTTTGGTGCAATAGTGGAACTGTTAAAAACTTTTTTAGGGTTTTTTAACGGTTAATTAAAATTTTATTCCTTTGTGTTACTCCGTTAAACTCAATAGTTCTTTCGAAAACTTAGGACAGAAGTTGCCATATTCAACGCGAGATGGTGGATTTGCTGGCAATTCTCTTTCAAGCTTATAGATCAATAAAATTTTCGACAATTTTCTAACTTTCGCCAGCCATTTTTGCCTTAGGTAGGTAGAAAATATGAGCAATATTCCATAGATTCAGCAAAATTCCTGGGAAGGAGTTGTAGGTCTACATCTTGAGATAGTAACTTACTGGTATATCTCTTTTTTTTAATAGACTAATGTGGAGTTTTGATTTTTCGTTATTAAATACCTTAGTGTTACTTGTAATCCCCGCAAGATGGCACACGTTCAAAAAATATTTAATAATTTTTCGAAAATTTTTAACTTCCAAATAAACGAATCTAGACAGTTTTAAGTTAAATTTGATAATATCCGTGAATCTGAAACAAATTTCAAAATAATCTGAAGTAAACTTGTGCATGTTTGCAAATCGTTTTCATTAAAAGAATTTCAGAAAATGAAACACAGAAAAGAGACTAATTTCCGTTTATCAGCACCAATAATATCTGTTCCCATTAAGTATATATATACATATAGATCTAAAAGCATTTATCTCAGGCCTTCGGTAGTACCTTTCTTCTCATTCTGGCTTGTTCTTCTGCAATCGAAGTTAACCCCGGAGCAATTGTAAAAGCCCCAGACGAACCGGGAACTATACTTAAAGGGCCGACTTCAAGGGCTACCATAAAAGGCCCCTCAGGACCTATCATTTTGGCTTCCGGGGACACTGGAATTGTTTCGTCTTCAAGGATCAGCGGAGGAGTCGTTAGTGCGTCGTCCGAAACTTCCGGTAAGAGAGAAATAACGGTGGAAAGATTAAAAAAAAAAGTTTAATGTAATTATCAAATAGAACCTTTCAAAAAAACTGAGACAAAAATTTCGATGGTCTAAATATTGTTTTTAGGAGTAATTGCTGAAGATATTGTGGTACCAGCAGTACCAGTCGTATCCCGACCAGTGGTGGAACCAGTCGCAGCAATTTCTTCTGTCGCAGACCCTCTCGTGCATGCAGAATTATCTCAATTATCTCCAGTGAATGGGCTACTGATAAATGCCGGGTATTAGAAGAATAAAGTAGATTTTTTAATATCTCTAAATGTGTGGGGTTAAAGAGTAGCTGCCTATTAAATAATAAAATCCACGTAAGAGGGAAAGACAGAATTATGCACAAATATGTATATTACAAATCTCAGTTACAATAATGAAAACAAATGCTTAGAAAATCTGAACTACTCACTAAAATATTTTTAAAAAAATAGGTATCAGCGACTCGCAAAATGTTTATATTTACAAACAGAATTTGCAGTACTTTGGGATTTTTATGCTTTTAGCTCCTTACTATAAATGTGTGATTCGACGTACAATTCAGGGTGAATAAAAACATTAACTAACCTGAACTATTGCTTATCTTACCAGAGGCCTTGTACACGACATGAGAAAATGAAATTACAGCGCAGTAAATGTAAAATTCCCTAGATAAAACTAATTACATATCTATCTTACAAAAATGGTTTAGACATTTATATTATCATAACAAGTATTTCGTAATTAAAAACAGTCTTTTTACTGTGGGTACGAAAAGCGAGGGAGACATGCTTCCTGAAATCTCACTATGCATTACCCGTACATATTGCATAATATAAAATTCCTTGTGCACATGTGTCGCATATAAATCTCATTACTGCAAGATTTCCATCTCGTATCCCTTATTGATAAACCTTTTCACTTCTGGAAGGTAAATTTTCAGGTAAACTAATTTCCTCTAGAGTGCATACTTGAACAGGGGTTAAAGGTGTTTAACCTATGGTAGAACAGTGATGGGCACAATGGGACCCTTTTTAATTAAAGTTGGTCCCATAGTAAATGCCGCACCCTTCCGAGTGCGGCAAATAATTTTATTATTACGGTTAGAACTTCTTAAATAATGTTTATTTGGTTCACAAAATAAGGTAAATGTACTGTTGGCTGAGGTAACGTTTAGATGAGGTATCTCTTCCTAGGCTGCAAAAATCACTGTTGAAAAGGCTAAAATTTTACCATGTACTTATTAGTATATCCATAAGAAAATATATTTTTTCTGTATAAACAAATCGTTTATCATAATTCGTTATGTAGGTTTAGTATGCGTTAATTCCTTCAAACTAAATTTTGGTCTTTTTGAATGGACGGCACCAACATAAATTGAATGAAATATGTACCATAATTTGAACCAATCAGTTTTATTATAAAAATACAAAAAATCCTCAGATAGACAGTTTCATGCCATTTACGCTGATTAATCACAGAAGTCAGCAATTTTACAATTGAGATTCATGTTCCAAGTCCGAATCGGTGCTTCTTTGAGACATGAGAGGTCTTCGGTCTGTTAGATCAGTAGAACTACTAGGAGCAGAAGTAGCAGTAGTCGGGCTAAAGGAAAAGTAGAAATGATTTGAAAGTTGGAATTTTTGTTATGGGGAACGTCACAGTTTCAATCCCTCTAACACCAACTAACTACCCTGGGGCTAAACTGTAATAAATTGACAAACAACAAAATCAAACGAGGAACCAAAGAATCACAGAACGATAAATAAATGGGTGTCTTCCGACAACCTGCTGGACTCCTGATGACTCGAAGGTGGAATAAAGTCCACGTCGATGATCGCCCGCTCAGAAGAGTCTGTTTCTTCTCTGCTGCTGGGTGGATCAGATCCTGAGCTCTGACTGGTTTCGATATCATATTCTCCTATTCCTACCGCTGGCGGATTGTCAGACCTCATGCCACCTTGACTCATCAAATATTCTTGACCAATGGTACTATGGTAGAAAGAGATAGCCTGGAAATTTCGACCGACGTGTTCCTGCGAAAAATGCCTTTAAACGAAATTTTTTCAGCAAATTTCAATTAGAAAACCTGAAGAGAGTCTATAACTTCAAAGCAGGTGGGTCTTCTTGTAGGGTACCAGTCCCAACATTTTCTCATAATTTCCCATAGCAGATTTGGACACCCCGAGGGCCTATCCAGAGTTTTCTTCGACACTACGAACTGAGTTACTTGTTCGTTGCTGAGACCTTAAATTGGTAATGTTGGTTTTAAGATATTTTATTGCGAATTTAAGGTTTACCTGGGTAAGGTTGCGATGCAAGTGTTACAATTTCCCACAGAACAATTCCATAACTCCATATATCGGAATCGTACGTGTTTACACCATCAGCTATGGCTTCAGGCGCCATCCAGCGAACCGGAAGTAGGGCGCTACCTGATCCTTTCTTGTAGTAGTCGCTTTGGTAGGTATCTCTTGTCAATCCTAAAATATTTTTTATCTGAAGTTCTCAGTCAAAGTTTTCTACTATTTCCACAGAAACAGTTTAATATCATTCTGGAAACTAACATTCACGTAATTGTGTTAAATTAATCATTTCGAAATCAAATTTCTCTTGCGGTTTATCCGCAAAAAGTTGTCTTAAAAGCCAGACATTAAGGAAACAAATTTTGATGCCAGACTTAATGTCCTTTTTGGTTTTCATACGTAGTCCTGGGGGAAGTTTTATAGGGCTTTGGGGTTGAGGACCAAATGAACATTCCAACTATTAATGGCCTTATTTGAGTCCCACGTCAACTTAATTCGTTCATTTAGGATCTTAGAAGCACGAAAATTCCGTGAATTTTTTGAAGAGGTTTTTAGCATTTTATTCGTCAAGGTCGTGCAGATGTTAATGCAGTTATTGCTTTAATACTCGAAGAATTCTCTTTTGAGAATAATGGAAAATTATAATTTTAATATAGGGTGGCGCCGGTACTTTTTGCGCACTGGGTGGCAAAAACAAGTAGGTACGCCTCGTATTTTTGTAAATTTTGGATTCAGGAGATCTTTTCGTCTGCTATATCGCCATTTTAGGAATTCCTAAGGGGCTCGAATAGCTGCTATTTAGTTTAAAAGTGAAGAATCACGAAACAGTAATTATCAACAATAGGCTTTACTTGGTGGGACAACACCAAATCGTTTTTCAATAGCTGCTTCCACGTAAATTATCGAAATTTTTTTCCCATACCCTGGTGGGTCCCGTTGGTTAGTGGAAAACTTGGAGAGTTAAGCACGCTTCGAAAACAAAAGTTAAAAATCGGATGAAAAAAATAACTATTTTTAATTATTAAACAAAATAAAACTTTAATTCCGCTAAAATTTTCCAAAATCCATCTACCACTTATAAAATAATCTGCTGAATTCAAAAATGCCAAAAAATACCGAGGGTTCACCAACGACATCCATGTCTCAAAATTTTCGACGCTATACCTGAATCAACTTACCAAAATCTCCAATCTTCACCGTCATGTCACTACTGACCATGCAATTTCTCGTTGCCAAATCTCGATGAACGAATTTTCTAGAAACAAGATAGGCCAAACCATCAGCAATTTCAATTGACATTCGGTAGATTTCATTGGAAGTGAGTGTTTGTCCTTCATTCTTAAACTTGAGCAGGTACCTCTTCAAGTCTCCCTTCTCCATTAACTCCATGACGACCAAGGGTGGTTGTGACTTGGAAACTACTCCTAAGAGTTTGATGACATGCGCACCATTTGTGAACACTTTCATGACGGAAGCTTCCTTGAGGAATTTAATGTTGTCCTCCCTTGAGGTTTCCTCGTTGACCGTTTTTACTGCGCATTTAAGATCCCTGGATAGGATATTGCCTGAGAATACTCGCCCAAAGGCGCCTTGACCGATTATATTGTATAACTGAATATCATCTCTATCCATTTCCCATTCGTCCAGTTCGTAAGATAACGCCTCATAATCTGGATTAACACATGGTACTAACTGATTATCTTCCGATTCACGTCGTTTCATTTGAATGCGGTAATAAGCGAATGAAACTAGAATTCCGAAAATTCCGAAGAATATTAATCCAAGTATAATCCAAATGGTTCCAAATTTCGAGACTGTGATATCGACAAGTTTAGTCTGGCTATAGTTTCCAACACCGCCTAAGGACACGGCTTGCACAGTTATAAAGTAACTGCCAGGGGGGATTCCTCTTAGGGTTAAGTTCTTGTTTTTCATGAATTGAGGATGGGTGATGCATGATTTTGCATTATTGGAATGGTTGCGGTGTTGTCCATGGTACACGTAATAGGCTAACAAAACGGCGTTAACATCTTTCGGAGGTGTCCACCTGATCATTACGTCCGCATTATTGACATTTTCAACCGTGAGGTCGGTAATTTGGTCAGCTTTCACGTTCTTTTTAGTCCTGACCGTCACTTGAAGCACTGGACCGCAGAGCTTGCGCATTTCAATGTCCTTGTTGCAAGCCATAAAGTAGATTACATACATCGTAAATTGCGTTAGGTTGTTGAGCACCAAGCTAGTGGTGTCAGGATTGTCTATCTTTAGTGAGAAGTAGTCACTTCTTTTTTTAAGTAAGGAAGATTTTGTATCTCTCTTCTGCACATGACCATCTGAATCATTGCTGCCAGCACTAAATAAGTCGTAATAGTAGTTTCTACAGTAGTCAATTCCGAATTTTGACTGAGACTTGTTGTCACAAAGATAGAGCCACACGTTATCCTCTAATCTTATGTTAGTCTCTTCGGAAGTAGCATTGCAAGGTGGGTCAGGAGACGTTTTCTCGGGGGGTCCCAACTCGAACACTGCAAGTTTCTCTTTGTGGGTTAATGCCGGAAAAGGATCTATCATTTCCGCAAATTTGCCAAAATTTTCCCCTTCTCGACTGCAAAGAAAAACTATTATTTTCCGCAAAGCACAAAGTTAAGCCGTATAACCTAAAGGGATAAATACAATAATCCCTGGTCCAAATATATTCTGGATCATCGAGTTGCCCGTAGACATTTATAGCATAATATTGTAATTCCCCGTGTGTTTTCGTTGGTTTCTCCCATTTAAGTTGAATGGCTGTATCATTAAGCGAAGTAGCTGGAAATAAACTTACCATTACAATTTCGAAAAAGACCATTTCGTTACGGACCTGAGAGGATGTTTGTAGCATACTCGGGGTCTGTTTGAGACGTATTAAATTGCATAGTCAGAGTTTTCTTGGTGGTCATGTTGGAATAGTACACTTGAATGTAGTACGAGTAGATTTTGTATGGTTTCAGCTCCACCAACACAACAGAGTTGTTTCTTGTACTCAAAGTTGACCATCTCTCGGAAGTGCATACGTCTTGGGACCTAATTGTCATGTTGAATAACGCATATTCTGAAAACGATGATCGCCGTCCATAATGTTATAATAATATTTAAATAATAAAAAATATTGGTAATTTCAATGAAATACAGAAAAATGTGGAAAATTATCCGAAGATCAAAAGGGCTTAGTCAAATTTCTGAGAATTACTAAATAAAGTCATTTACTTAACTATCTGTACAGTAGTTCAAACTTTGGGTTAGTTCCGGTTAGTCGAATAGAAACGATTAAATTAAACATAACAAATAATGAAAATTTTCCACTTTTTAATTCCAGCTGCTCAGCAAAAACCAGCTTTCTTTGAGCAATAAGGGCCATTAGTAGTAACTGAGATAGCTGCATATCTCCTAAGTTCTCTCTTAATCATTTCAGTCATCACAAGTCCTCGTTCGATAAAGATTTTGTTTTTTTTTTTACTTTGATTCTACACTAAATGCGAAACTACGGAAACACAACCAAGAATAAGGGCTAACGAAGTCAGACGATGATTCGGCTGTAAGGGTCTCCTCTTGCCCTTCGACTTGATCAGTAAAAAATGCCAATATTCCCAGTCACGCTGGTTAAGTTATAGTTTGGACCGTTGCGTGTGTGTCACAGACACAGGTATAATATGCCTGTCTTCTACAGACTAGACTAAGAGGATAAAAACTGATAATGGGTGTGTATGCGGGTAGAATAAGTGGCATGGATGTATGTCTTTGAGTTGGTTTTGTTACAATTCAAGTTCGATGCGCGCGTACGACATGCAGTTTGAGCTATTTACGATTAAAACACCCTTGTAAATATCGCATTTATAACTCAATTTAAGAAAACCGCGGCTCAAAAGATATAGAAGAAAAAGCTCCATTTGAGCTGTAAAAATCGTTTTTAACTCACCCCACCAAGGGCTACAACCAGTTGTTTTCTATGTCAAAAATAAAAAACAAGAATTAGGGGACTTTTCGGAAAAAGGTAAGCACGCCACTGAGATATACGTTCTTTAAAACGGGTGCGTACCAAATTGTGTCGAAAAATAATAATTACTAACCGTTTCAGAGAAGTTTATTTTATGAAGATAGTCATAAAAAGAAATAAAAATAAAATAGAAAACAAATATACTAAATCTCCGAAGCTTTCATAGCCCATCCTTTAATTAAATACATTTATTCTATATTTTTAAAATGTTCCTTTGGACATTTTTAAATTGTTGCGGACTTATTTCCTCACAAGCTGTGAGTATACGGGTTCGAAAGAACTTCAATGTCGTGAGGACGCGATTTATAAATTTTATTTTTGATCGCGCTCCGTAGGAAAAAACCTAAGGATGTAAGATCGGGACATCTGGGAGGCCATTTGATTAATGGATAATTGTGGCTTGTCCACTTATTTTCGAAATGCAAATTTAAATGTTGTCTCATCGAAGCAGAATTATGAACAGGATTACTGCCTAATTGAAAATAGATGTTTCTCAAAAAAGTGAGTTACGGCTTGCTGAAGAAATTCGAGAAAATTTAGACCGTTCAGATTTCCATTCAAAAATAAATGAATTTGACGGTTATATTCATTTTACTTCGTTTGAATTTGTTTTTATGTTGATAAAATATTATTGTTTGCAACTATAAAATTAACTTCTGTGAAATGGTTAATAATTGTTATTTTTGTTGAAATTTGGCGCGTACCTCCTTTAAAGAATGCTGAATTCAATGGCGTGCTTATTTTTTTCAAAAAAATACCTTAATCCTGTTTTCGGATGTTTGACGTAGAAAACAAGTTATAGTAGGTCTCGATTGGGCGAGTTAGAAAAAAATATTGATAGCATAAATAAAGTTTTTATTCTCTCTCGTTTGAACCATGGTTAATTGAAATCGAGTTATACATCCGAAAGTTACAGGGGCGTTTCCATCTCGCATGGGTCACATTGTACGTTAATGATTAAACTGTGCTCCATAGAAATACAAACGGTTTCCGTGACTTTGATTCGATTTTTCTGGCTTTTTGTTCATAATTTAATAGTTATTAATCTTCCCGCCATTCTTTACCTGCCTTTGTCATACTAGCTTTTTCAATTTAAATCCAAAAACATAAAATTTTCGAAACACCACTGGTCACATTTTATGTTGACCTTGAATCGATTTCATGCATACGATTCGTCGGTATGACGCACATAGAAAGATCCAAATTGCAAACTCTACAGGATGTTTCCTAAGTACGGTACGTAACTTCGGGAGCATATTCTGTCGCCAAAAATAAAAGTGATTTTGTTATATAAACTATATCCCAAAAAGGCTCCTTACGGAAATACAGGGTGTGAAAATTTAATTAAAAAATTACGTGGCAAACGTGGTACGCCAGTGTTCTTTATCGATTTTTTTCTCGTTAATTATTTTTTAGATTTTGAAGGAAAAAGGTCTTTTGGTGCTCGTCAGTACATCGACAACACTTTTCTTAATCGCTGGATTGAACGCGGGGGCCCCAAGCTTGGTCAGCTCGCAGCCGGGATATGAATCTTCTAGACTTTTATTTATGGGGTCACCTCAAGTCACTCGTGTATGAGACACCTGTATTAGATGAAAATGACTTAAGAAATGGAATAATTGAAAGTTGCAATGCCGTAAGAAATACTCCAGGAGTTTATGAACGGGCAAGACAAGGAACGATGAGACGATTGGAATCGCGTGTTTTTTCTGAAAGAGGTAATTTTCAACATTTGCTTTGATTCTGTGTCACAAATGATCATTTTTATAATTGCTATTTGTCGTTAAACAATAATAGTGGTTGTTACATTACGGTGCTTTACAATATCGTTTTTCTCATCTCAAACAGTGCGTCCTACGGAAAAACGATGCATTTTTGGATTATTGTTAATAGATCGAAATTACCTTTATTTTAGCGATAGAATTGGCTCCTGAAGTTACGTACCACAATTAGGAAACATCCTGTACAATTATAGTTTTTGAAAAACCCTCAAAATTCTCGTTCTATCACTTGATGACGAAAGACATTGAGTGCAACAAAATTTTCAAAGTCTGGGCCTGTAACAACGTATTGGTTTGTTAAAAGTCCCCAAGCGCTCACTTTCCCTCTGCAAACAAAAAAGTCTACATATTCAGTCGAATAAGGGATATTAACACCTGTTGGGCATGATGCAATATAAGGACACAATCCTGAAGATTCCGGTTATTATTCATTCAAGTTAATTCCGATCAGTAAAAACCTTGAAAAGTACCGCAAAACTGCTAGTTCTGACGGTTACACGTATCCATCGACCCACTCTAGGACTGTTCGATTTAGAGTTCCAGAAACACAACTACTTTTCTATAGCTTTAAACCACATTCTACCATCAAACCTGACATTAAAGACATGACGATCGCATCGAAGGGTACTTCGTTATCTCATTCTTAGTACACGTGACCTAAATAAATCACCTTCTTGGGCCGCTTTTGGCCTAAAACCCGGAAGGAATACTCACGCCATTTTTCTTTTTTGAGCACTCACCTATATAGTGTACAGTATAGTAGAACACACTGTCGTCGCTTAATAGATTCCAAATGATAGTGGCGTTGTAAGGGTTGATTTTAATGACCTGCACATCTACCAGTTTACTATCGAAGGATTCAGAACATTCGTCTCCATTAGAATACTTGGATACATCACTTTCGTTATATTTGATCCCGTTGTTTTTAGCAAAATTTTCAATTTCTGATAAGCACAAGCGGTCATTGTCATGGAAAGCTATGCTCCCTGAAATGCAGAAATACAAAACCTGAGTGACTGACTTGCTTCGGATCCCATGTCTAATTCATAATGGGGTACCAATCAGAGTTCCCTTAGCCAAGGACATTCCGTGAACTTACCATTTCTAATTTTAATACTTTGATTAGACCACAACGATCTCAACTTCCTATTTTCAAACACCATCAGCGATTTGGTAAGGTATCGGTTGGATCCTCCAATTTCAGCCAGTTGCGGCAGGAAATCCAAGTCCTCAATCACTTCGTTCCTGGCAATCAGCAGGTAGTCTCTAATATATCTTACGTACTTCAAGCTGTCATATAAGAGTTCGCGTTCATCGCCGTTTTTGAGATTCATAATGGAGAGAGATCCATTAATGTGGGTGCACTTTTCCATATTTTCTATGGTAATTCGGTCAGTCAATTTCGCAGATCCACAATGCTGAATGCAGAGATTATCGACGCATCGTTCGCAGGAAAATGTCTCGTTGTTGAATTGAGTTTCTCTCGGACAATCGTCGCCGCTAACGCAGGTTTTGTTGTGCACGAACCATCTACGCCCTTTACCTTCGGGCTGATTTTTATTTCGGTCTAGACATTCCTTTTTAGTCACGCATTGGGCGTAAAGATAGAGGAGATATCTGAAAAATTCAAATAAAAAGTTCCGTTATACCATTATTTTTGCCTTAAAAAAATTCATTAAAATTTCCAAGAATGGGGCACGCCATTGATTTAAATACACTGCACCATAAAATTAATGAATATTTTAAACTTTTACGCATTTTCCTTTTTATGTTTCAGGGTAAACATTATACGTTTACTCGCGAGGTATGAACGCGATTTGCAATTCATCAAACTTAAGAGCATCAGGGTGTAGTCAACCAAGTACACGGTGTACCAAAAAATGACATAATTTTTATTCCTTAGTTACTACAAACGTACATTTAATAACGCGAATTGCTCTCTCTCTCTCTTGCTCCGATTGCTGCCTCCGCGACATACTTTAAATTAAGTTTCTAATGTTAATTTGATTAACTTGACCTCATACTTCCGCGATTCTCAATGACAGCTCATTTAGATCTCTGGAGAAAACCTACGAGGTTCTATCTCGTCGACCCACAAATGTTCGATGGGATCCAGATCGGGGCTTCTTGCTGGCCGAGGCGACATTTGAATTTTCGCATCTTGCAGATAATTTCGCGCTGCTCGTGCCACATACGGCCGTCGATGATCGTGCACCAATAAATATGTCACCACCAACTCCGTCCGACCTTCGACACTAGTACCTCCCGACATCACAATGGATTCACCACCGGGACTCACAGTTCCGACAGTGTTGCACTGGCCGTATCGCTATCCAGGGAGTCAATACCCTCTTCCAAGACGATCTTCACTAAAAAGTAAAATCGGGAGTCATACGCAAGGAGTACGTCGCCCCATTGACGATTTCCCCAATCTTGGTGCTCTCGGGCAAATTGAGGACTCCGATGTTTTACGATCAATGGGGGACCGCTTGCGGCCCTATAGGGCACAACGTTTCTTCCTGACAACCTTCTTCTCGCCGTATCTTGGCTGATGCGAAAGACGCATCGCCGATAAAAGCTCCGCTGCAGCACGGTTCTTGCACGAATCGACTTTGCAAGGCTTTCGGCCGTCAAAACTGTCTGGGTTAGTCGTTATCAGCCTTCGCCGACCTTGCCCTTGCCCTGGTCTCGCCGGATTAGTATCAGTGTCCCGAAACGGCGCGACTGCTCTGGACACCACTGATCGTGTCACCATAAATCGTAATGCGATTTGCACTTCTGGCTCCTCCTGCAAGCGCCGCAACATCCGCTCATCTTTCCGGTGCGAGATTCCTCCTCTCGTGGACGCTTTGGGCCAGTTTCTTTGACAACAAAGTTTTAAGTTGTAAAGTGCATTAAAAACACAGATAAAACCAAGTTAAGCGAGGTTACAACCTTCACGCCGAAATTGCTGAAATAGCAATTTTCGATATTTTGTAAACAACTGTTGATATTTTACAAATAAACACGTAAAAAATTAGGAAAAAGTGTTGGGAGTCATGGAAAAGTGATTTCGAACCATTAGCGCGCATCGTAAATATTTTCGAGACCGGATTTTTTAATTTAAAAAATCATGCGTTCACTTCGCGATGCAGTGCAGGCGCATACGGGGACTCGCAACTCAATGGGAATCAACTCCCCCTAAGAGATGAAACGAAAAGGGGGCCAACTTGCAGAAAGTATTATTGCGTTTTTATGGAGAAAACCGTAAACATTCTAAACCCCAAAGTCCGCGCCTAGCCCGAGCTGGTCTGGAATGTTGGCGGCATTTCATGCCCCAGCGAAAGTCGATCGGAACCATATCGGGAATCAGGGCAGTCTTGAGACGCGACCCAAAGTTTTAAGCACGGAACGGGCCTAAATGGGTCTTGAACTTTAAAGTGATTTTATTTCGGAGCTCAACTCGCCGTACGAAAAAGATCTACCGAGCGAATTTTTAACTCAGGTTAGGTGTAATTCTGTTTGCCGCAAAACCGAAACTCCAAAGCTTCCAACGGCCTCGCCGAATTCTGATGGTTTCTAATGCAGTTTTCGGCTCCGAGAGCGTCTTCGGACCGAAAAGGCGAAATTATTAACGAACCCTTTTTAACTTTATTAGTCCGAATACATGGTTATGCCCAACATGAAAATCATATTACTGGTGCAATAAACTGAAAATTTCCTCTGATATTTTCCACTTAAGTCTTAACAGTTTTACGAGCGAATATAAAATTTACGTGCTCTTGTAATAAATTGCGTTCGCTCAGGACCGGACCTGAATTTCAAATGGTGCAATGTGTGTTGTGCGGCTCCCTATACTCGCCGCGTTAATGACATTCAGGATCCTTCGAAATCGCATTGAGTTCTGTGAAGAATAAAAAGTTTATTTCTTTTAGCCGAGCGCAACCCTTAAATTCCTCCATTAAATCACTGGGCAGGAAATTTCCACGCTAAGAAATGCATTTATGAGGGCGCGAATAGTAATTTTGATTAGCTGTTTTGTTTCCTACACTGTACGCCGACACTTTATTTTTGGTTTATGATCCATTTTTAGTGCTTTTTTCCGAGCGTTGTATGCATCTCAATTCTCGGTCGTTGCACAATTAAATTACAGAATCGTGTTTTCCAGCGGTTTAGTTAACTCGCATTTAAGCATATTTACATGGCTTTCAATTAGTTTATTTGCATTAATGCATTTTGCTGCTTACAGAAGTGACGACGGAAGTGTGAAAAATCACTTGTCCAACATCAATAAACTGTCTAATAAATTAGGGGGTGTCGCTTTATGAGCTTGACACATTTATTCGCCATGACCGCGTACACTGTTCGCAATTAAACGCCTATAGAGGAGGTTTAATTAAAGCGTTAGTTATCAATCAAATTTTATTATAACAGTGCGTATATTTAGACGTTCCAGGAAATATAGACTCACTTATCTGGGGGGCATTCGGGAACGCAAACTCCGCCGTTGTCGAAGTTCTTGCAAACGTCGCAATGAGCGTTCGAGTTGTTCTTCGAACAACCCAGACATTCCTCGTGGCAGTGATCTGTGAAAACTTGGCACGTGTTCTCATTCCAACAATATCCTAATAACAAAAGCAAGCTGTAATTAATTACATCGTCAAAATTACAATTTTGTACCGCCACAATGGGCCGGACAGGCAGGACAGTCATCTCTGTACTCTTGATACTGGACGAAGCTGTCCGCTCCAATTCTCTTCCAGTCCACGGTATTCGCGAAACATAAATTGGGAACCTTCCCCATCTTCACATACCCTCGTCCTATGTACGATAATTTGGTAGTTCCGATCTGCAATTAAATTAGTTTTATCACAGAGAGTCATCTCCGTTTCGATCCCCAACGGAGTGCGTATGGGCCATCTATGAGCGATATTTAGTCGCCAGTAAATAGCGAATACATCACTTTGTCTCGCAATTGCCTTTCAATTGAATTCTTGATGATCGAATTTGCAATAACATCAGCTGACAATGTTGAGCGCAATTTAATTATTTATACAAAACAAATGCCACTAGACCCTCTCGTATTATCACAAAAATTTATTTTGAAACATTGACGAGATTAAAATTTGTAAGAAAGGTCAGCGCGTTGTCCTTTGAATGCCCTTATTTGGGAAAACAGTTTTAGATATTGAGAAACTCAGATCCAATTAGCGAATAGCACAAAGACTTCCTGCATTATGGTGCGGACAAAGGGGACTAGTCTCGAATTCCTGAATGCTTGTTCACTCTCGGAAAATGCGACAGACCTAGAAGGAAACATGTTAAGCGAAGCCGCGCGCTCCATGAAGAAATGTACTTCTCGTGAGTTGGGAAAGAATAAATCGCACATAGAACATTCTCATATTTTCAAACGTAAAAAAGTTGAGTCCTATTCGAAACCCCGAGGTTGCCGCCTGAAGCAGAAGAAGCTGAGTTCAAACAAATTCGCATCTGACGTTACTCAGTAGTCTGAAAAATATCATTTTACTTCGTTTCTACTTCGTCAAAACCCGTTCAACAATAGCCGCGTTATGGCTTCGCCCGTTTTTTTCCACACACCCAGTATTTTCACTTTTTATCGGTGGAGATCTCCTGATCGATCGTTGGAACCCGACTAGTCTGAGCAGCGTTCGTCGCTGAATTATCTCCCAAATCCGTTTCGTAATCTCCATTAATTTGATATTTCGAACTTCCGGCCTAAATCTACTGTCTGATTTAATTAGATGAATTTCAGGCATTTACTGTTACGAAACGAAGGAGGGCTCGTCAATGTATCACTCATAAATTTATGTCACACTAATCTCCTCTCAACAAAATCCACCAGAGCGATAATTTTACCTCAGGAACGCTCAGTCTTAAAGATGGGGCAATTTATCAGCGTTTGAAACGCGGTCTTAAATAGATGGTTTTCAGAAATTAGTCGGCCCGAAACGAAGAAATTGTCTTCTATCTAGAGAGATCTCATATACTTCTTCAAATCTGCAGGAACGTGTCAACTAATCATTGGACAACAGCGACGTGCCAGGCTCATGACTGAGGCAGTTTGCCGAATTTCAAAAACTGCGCGCATTCGATCATTTTGAGCAATTTACTGCCGCCCGTCTAAGAAGTCGCCGATAAACGCATATCTAAATTCACCTCGTGTCCCTTGCATCTGCTGAAGCCCGTTAACTAACAGAAAGCAAACACGCAGGTATTCGCATCATATTGTGGACAGCTTAATGGAAATTCAGAAATTTTGTTAACTAAACGCTTTTCAGGAATTTGTTGGCATCCATCAAAGGAGTTTTCGTCGATACATTTCCGACTAAACTCAAGTTGGAATCCCCTTTCAGTTTGTTGAAATGTGCCAGCCAAGCAATCGTTGGCAAAAGGGGATGAGTGAAATTCATATTAGGGGCGGTTTCCAGAATTATTTCTAAAATCCGCATCTACTGCGGGATTCACTGAGGAGTCGCACGTCTACGAGCGTCTACCAAAATTCACGTTGTAGCCTCCCTCAATTTGGTAGAAGTACGTTATGTGTGTAACAGGGACATATCAGGCTTTTATTTATGGCAGTTGATAGAACTTCAGAACCCACGTTAATTAGACGGATTTTCAGGAATTTCCTGCACCCAATCGATAGAGCCTCATCATCCATAAATTTTTGCATAAAAATCTCATAATCTGCTCCAAATCGATGGAACTCCGGTAATTAAATATCAAGAAACGGGAACGTGTCAGATTCCTATTTGAATCGGTATATAAAATTTCAAAAATGGCGCTAATTGGGCGATCTTCATGAATTTACTACCTCCAACCAGAGAAGCTATCATACGGATGTTTCTATGCTAATAACCCCATAATTTCTTTCACATAGGCATAAATCTGAGACGCATGCCACCTAGTCGTAAAGTCCATTATGAATTGCGAAATTTGACGCTAATTAAAATAAATGAACAGGGGCGTGCTCAGACGCGAAACATGGACAGACGAAATAAGTATGGAAAGCTTCGATGTTACGGAATTCGCGAACTTATCATGCCCCTCGGGGATAAGCTGCGAGTATATACTTGAGAATTCCTATCTATCACTGAAGTTGCCTCACGAATTGCAATGTCTAGAAAGTTGCGACAAACAGACAAAGATACATTTGTCCAGGTTCAGAAAGTTCGAAACGAAACTAATCGTCCCTTGTAGATATTACCAACTTTTCATTCTCGAATAAAAACTCGAAATTTATAAGCAGTCCAAAAAAACAATTGCGCAAATGGGGGCAATTCGTAGTGGAGCTAGCGGGGCAGTGTTAAAAAAACCAGCTTTAACGCACAGCTATGTTTTTTAAAGCAATCGGCCCTATTTGGGAATTTAGGATAATAATTATTGTTAAAACGAAGCTAAAGTGCTTTTAAGTGCATTACTAAAATGTTGAAAGTTTAATGGAATTTATGTACACCATAAAACAATAAAACATGGTGTAATACGAAACCTAAAAGGGAATGTATAGGGTGTGCATTTAACAGCCCCTCGGACTGCTGTGAGCTTATTTGTGATTTAATTAAAAAAAAAACAATTATGAGGACATATATGAGGCAACTGAAGGTAAATTTTAAGATCGGCGACAACCCTACAGGGTGTCTCGCACGAAGTGGAGCGACACAAGGCGTCGTTTTTTTTAAATGGGACCACCAGCATTTTCACGTCATAGAATCTTCTCTTGACGCCGCGCCAGTTCCTAGATCTTGTTTTTACTGCGCGATGCAGCGACTCGAATGAGATTTTTGAGGACTATGAGGCCTCCGTGAGGTCTCGTGTAAGGTCGCCTTAGAAGGCGCGAATATCGATTTGGCCAAAAAAACACTGTCTAAGTGACCCCCTGTGCAACAGCGGGTGCGCGTGTCCTATTGCAAATATCTGGAAAAAGCGCGAGGAAAAGCATTTAAACTCGAAGCGTTACGTCACCCTCTAATAAGAGTATGGTAGAGTCGTTCGTGGAGTTCTTAAAAGAAAAACGTAATGCTGGCCCTTTACGAGCACAGAAATTGAAATAATCATCGAAACGGATTTATCGAGGCGAAACCACTGGATATCGATTAGGCAGGATCACAAATCGGAGATTTTTCGAGAGTTCGAGAATAATGGCCGAACACAAATCCTTTGAAGAGGAGCTATTTATAGTCGAAAATAATTTTATGCTTCAAATGAAGGAGATAACAGACAATAAAGCAATTCGTGGGAAAAGTAAAACAAAGGACAATATCGTAGGAAAAACCGACAATGGGCGCAGACAATGGGGGTGAAACTGCTTTAATACCCAAAGTTACCTAAAGCCGAGAATTAACTGAAAGAGCTGAGAATTGCAGCGTCAAGATCCTGGTAACTCTCACTTAACAGACGTTCGGTAATTTAATTATAGTTTTACATCGAATCGATATGTAACATTAGTGAGGTCGATCTTAATGAAATCGTCGTCAAGGCGTCGGGTTCGCATCGCACCGAAATATGCGATTTTCATTATCGGGAACCTCAAAAAAAGAAAAAAAAAAAATCGATTTTATTACGTCGAAATTTTTGCGCACCAATAGAGCGACGGGCAGAACGGACGCACCACATGGGATTTTTTTTAAATTTAAATTTATCGAAAAATTTTATTGTTGATAAATGTTTGTGCATTCCTGCAAACCCATAACGCAGCTTGCGAAATTTGTTTATCTCGTTCCATACGGGGGCGATTCGGAAACTACGAGGACGGCGCGCGGGTACCTTCATTTCGAATTTCAGAGGAGACGTGTATCGTGAAAAATCGGGTCGAACCGAAAGGTGGTCCCAACATTGGAGTTTCAACTTCTCATTGCATAAAACGCCTTTTCGGATCTTTTACGAATCGCCCCGCACAGAAATTATTTGAATTTTTTAACCCTCATCGAACCTGCCTACAAAGTTTCAAGTTTCCATTTCGTAAAACTCCGTTTTGGAATTTTGTACGATTAACCCCGTCCAGGAGATAAAGCAATTTTATTTAATATGCCAATTTCGTTGGGGGGGGGGCAAAAAGCGCGTTATATAACGCGCCTTTTACGGTTTGCCCCGTATAGAAAATGAAGCAGGTTCGTTTTCGTTTTTGGGGAGGATTGAACGGTGCAAGTAACACCTATACAGGGTGAATCATAGAAAATTCCAGAAAAGCGTTTTCGTAACTTGAAACTTCGCTGTTGCGACCTTTCACAACACGCGCCTCCTTTAAAAACAAAAATAGAGGTGCTTTGCTCGTGAGATGCGGTGAAATGTGAGAATTCTGTAAACTGCGTTTTGAGTTTGCACGGATGCGCAAACTTTTTCTGACGGATTCGAATGAATGAAAACCCCACTTGGCGCGCACTTTCTGCCGGTTTCTGTATGAAAAATTCATGAAATACCTCCCTTCACAAACAAAACTACCTATCACAACAACAACGCAAACAGCAATTTCAACAATAAAAATATGAAATTGCAATTTAAAAGTTCGCTACGCTAGACAAACAACGTGTGGTGCTTCCATCACACATATTGGAATAGTTTCCCATTTTCCTGTTCCATTATCTTCTGCAGCCAGGTCAAAATGGCAAAACCTGGTTCAACTCAAAACACGCGTCTGGACATTACCTCAATCGAGTAATTTAGAAGCGGATAGAGACGAGATGCGCAACACAATTGAGACATACGACGGCCTCATATGACTATCTCAGACAACACTCAGCAGAAAATGAGATTCGTTTCATTTACGTTATATAATACAGTGCTTAGTGTACGAAAAAGTATTTCAATGGAAGCACGTATTATGTATGTAGGTGCAATTCTATAGCTGCGTAATGGGGTTTGTGTTGCGAAGGGAGAAGGAGAAATTTTAAGGGAGGAAGAAATAATCAATCATTCCTTCGACTTTAACCTTCAGTGGTGAACCCTTGACATCGATTTTTGTTATTTATGTCGGTTCGATGGCGTTAAGGAACTCTCTGGATCTAGCAACGATCAAATCAAACGCCACGAGTCACAAGAATTGGTCTTCATTCGTTCGAGGTAGTTTCTCCTGTCGTAAATGCTAATTATAGCTTACGGATAACACAAGTGACGTAATTGCTTTGTTAACTAACCAATTTAAACTTTCTACCACACATGTACAACATCGGGCACATTTCGCGGAATTGTTTTTTTTTTTTTTTTTTTTTTTTCCGATGGGTATACAAAGCAAGAAGAAATTCATTACGGTTCTTGTTTGTTTTTTAATATTCACTGTGCATAATACGAGTCGGAAATGAACAGAATAGATCGTAATATTGGTAGTATAAGGTGAGCCACCTACGCGTTTGCAACGTGATTACGAAGTTTGTTTAAACAGACCGGTAATGTTTACTGAAGATCGAGTAAACGAAATTAAACTGAATTGGAAAGTTCCAAGGTAGAAGCAGTAAAAACGAAAAGTTCCGCTCGATTATTAATTCGAAGTATTTTCTTGCAATTCAAGGGACCGTTCAAAGGAAGCCGCGCCCCAAATCGAAGCCCCATCTTCTCCTTTGGCCAAGAACTTCACATTTTCATAAATAATTTTTATTGAGCGTCTCGGATAGGAAATTCATGAGGACACCCTGAAACGTGTTACGCAAAGGTGATTACAACAAACGAGACAAGCTAATCTGAATATTGATTAAAACCAAGCCTAAAGACATATTTCATCTATGAGGTATATTAATGATGGTAATTTAACTTGTGTATTAACTAGAAATTTTGCTCCATTTTGACATTATTTCTGGATGAAACAAAGTTGCTTCGGCTGAAATTAGCTGTTCCGAAATTTGACGGTGTGCCCGCCCTATCGCTCAGACCTGGAGCAACTAATTAAACATTTGGAACGAACAATGTTGCCGAAAAAAATTGTTTTCATAAACATACAACTTATTTATCCAAATATCGTAGAGGTAGAAGTGTATTTTGTTCATGGGCCTTCTTCAAACCGCTTCGTTCCTCGTGGGGTTCGTACGTAGAGCGCCTGGCTTGTTTAGTTATGCCGCGTTCTGTGATGCCAGCTTCGCTGCTCACAGTGTGAACCGAAAATATTTCGAGACGCCAAGATGTGCCCTTTCGTCACATCGCAAAAAAGGAAACAATCTCGGAAAGAAAGGACGTGAAGTAGCGAGCAGCAGCGTGGAAGTGCAAAAGATTTCAATTTAAATAAATCGATGATATCAAAGGCGATCTCTAACTACGAAAATAGAGAAACCTTAGATGACCTTCCGAAATGTGGCCGAAGCCTTAGAAGTGGCAAAGTAATGGCTGGAAGAATTAAAGGGTTATCCATCCGGGATCTGTTTGAGAGTGCAGGTCGCATACAACAAGAGTTATGTGTTTCGGTATCAGCGAGTAACATAAAACGTAGATTAAGAAGCGCTGATTTATATAGGGGAAAAATGGGCAAAAACCCTTTCATCTCAAAGAAAAATAGAAAGGCCAAATCGCGTTTTGCGAAAGAGCGCGTAAACTGGTCATACGAACAACGGAAGACCGTCCTTTCCTCGGACGAAAGTCGATTTAAACTGGTCAGATCAGGCGGAATTTGTTGCACCAGAAAACCAATTCATGAACAGTTTAATATGAAATATACTTAATCGACACAGACACGGAGGTGGCGGCATTTTAGTTTCGGGGGTAATTCGGGGCGTGGGGCGTGGGTGCATTAACAAAAATTCATGGTGTTATCGATTGACGTGTTCATTATGGAAAATCACGTGCAGCAGTGGAGAGAAGAATATATGGATTGTCGATGGACACGACCATGACCTGGAGCGTACCTCCAAATTAATCAAAGAGTGGTCGACCGTATTTAACGTTGACGCCACGTTTCGGCCGACTCAAAGCCTCGATCTGAACCCCGTAGAGACCGCTGGGGGCGAAATCGACAGAAGAATTGATGAGAGAAGAACGACAAATATGGCGGATTTTTTCGGAGAAGTTCGAAATATACTCGGTACACAACATCCGATGGGTATATTGAAAAATATTGTTAAAATCTGCGGACAACGGATGTCGGGAAGTACTTGGAAATGAGGGATATGTCACTAGATGCTGAATAGAAGATTCAATTGTCCTGGGACGGTCTAAAAGCGACTAAACAATAACATTTGACGTTAATATATTTATTTTAAATTTAATCGGTTAATTAAATTTAATAGATTGAAGCGAATTTATGTTGCTGCGGAACAAAATCGAATTTGAAAAGTCGCTCCACATACGAGCGACGGCGTACGGCTAAAAATAAGTTCAGGTAATCCCTCTTAATTTTTGCACATAAAGAAAATACCATAGTCCTCGAAAAATACCATAGAAACTACTAAATACGGGGGGAGAAACTACACGAGCATCTCTCCAACTATTTCAGAACTCAGAAACCGGAAAACACGTCACTCGTAAAATGATTAAAGGTTAAAACATTTTAAGGCAGAATTATCTGCACTGCGAACTATTCTGTCTTATCACGACTGCTGAAAGGAGAACATCATTCCATCAAAAATTTAATTTAGTTCATTTCGACCTGACAAGTTCTTATGAGGATTTCCCCAGACTTTTAGGCTGGATTATGCGAAGCCTGAGAAAACCACACCACCGTTAACTTAATCAAATCCACAGAAATTCCATCGCTGAGGAACACGAGCGCCCAAGTACAACAAGAAAGAAGAAAAAAAAAACATAATCTCGGATGGATTTATCATCTGGCAAAAAGTAGTAGCAAAAAAGGGTCTCTCATATCTATATGAATTTGACGATGGTCAAATGCAACGATGGTAGTTGGGGTACCCCAAGGTCGCGTCATTTTTTTACTTGCAAACGGCGGATCGGACGGAAAAGTCCCGAGAGACATTATTTCTCCAGGATCGGAGCAGGAATTCGAGAAAAATTTCTATTTTCAGAAAAACCAGCAACGCACCGCTTATCCTAAAAAAGTACAAGACACGCCCCTGGAAAAGCGAAAAAATATTCGTTTCCAGTAAAACGTAGTGCGTCACCTGCGATCGGCGACCCCTCTAAAATCTCGTTAAGAATCTCTAACCTGTTTCGGGTAAATCTGATATTTTTCATTTTTGGAATTAAATTCGAACCCCCTGTGTCTGTCAAAGGACGCCTTGTCGGTTGGTTTATATAGCAGACTGAAATTATTTTTCGATGTCCGATACGCCGTTAAAGTTGTTCGGGTCAAAGCTGGAACACCCTGTAGAACAGTTTCCCTTGTGCACCTTGACCATGCTTCGTTTTTCCCTAATCCGGCCTCATTCCGTTTCTCTATCAATTTCCATTTTTCGATTTCGAAAAAAACCGCGTGGCTGAAGAAATTTAGAGCACCCCCAGAACGGCCGGCACGTTTAGGTTCGGGAGAGGAAATAAATGCAGAAAACGTCCATTTTGTTGTTTTTGTAGATTATTAGACGCTAAATTTAGGTCAACGTGCAAAAGGGCCTTTATCTCTATCGCAGATATGAAATTTCCATCGGAACTTGTGACGGCTCAGGTTAAGATGGATGCAACCGTTTAGCTTAATTAAACATTTTTCTCATTTAAATAATCTCTTCTCCACGCCGCTGCCATATTTTTTAATCATTCATTAAACACCTATACGATAGCTTTCATAATTATCATAATTAAAAACCGTGCCGTTCCGGTCTATTTCGAGATAGCTAATGAAAAATACCTATTTCTCATGGTTAAGGAAATAACTCCGAAACGCCTTGACTTACATATAAATTTAACTACTTTTTGGACAGGTATTGTTAGGAACCTATCAGATATACGACGTTAAATCCGCGGTCCATCATTATGCTAATTTAATTCCAATAATGAATTAACGAAATTAGGAAAATATGGTAATTATTGTTTAGTTTCGTTATATAATGAATGCCGCGGCATGGGCTTCCTGTCTGTGCATACCTATTTTTTTATTTGATTTATCGTTAGTCGTGGATTTTTTGTTAATTTCGTGAAATAAAAAAAATAAAAAAATCACCGCTTTGAAGCTAAATTCCTAACAAAGTTTATTACCTAAACGACTTTACTGTACTAGGCCGATATTTCCCTACGAACAGTTTTAAGAGGTTTAACGGGGATCTCTATTATGCATCTAAATCTACTGCAATTTTTTTAGAATAAGCTTTTCATTGTATCCCCGCTTTTCCCCTTAAATAATTAAAACTGTTATTTATAGAGGACCAAAAGCTCCGATTAAGTCCGTTAAAAATTCGCCGAAATATTTTCCATGGAACTGCCGAGACCGGTCAAGTGTTGCTCTGAGTTGTGCATTTTTATCGCAGCAGATACCTATACAGGATTACCCGCGTAGTAGGTAAACGTGCTCTTCCACGTTTCTCTTACCTAACCCCATGTAAACTACGACGTTTTTTAGCTCTTTGAGAAATTCCGGGCGTATTTCATGTGACGTAGCCATGTCAAAATTCGTCAGGTTTGCAGAAAAAAATTATGAAAAAACGAATAATGCAAATTAACGATAAAGCCATGGACGCTTAAAAAATAACAACATAAACCACTATAATCTGATGTATTCGATGTTGCAATGTAATTCAATGCTCGAACTGTGTCGACGTCCTGACCGTGGACAGGCCGCAATTCAAACTCCTCAAGAAATTTCTCACTAATTGAGGAGGCATCCGTTGAGCTTCTTGCGTAATTTCATTTTTTAACTCTCCCATGTTGTCGGGCCTAGTTGCAGACACCCTACATTTTAGATAAACTCGTAAGAAAAGTCCATAGGGATGAGGCCGTGCGATCTGGCAGGCCACCCTAATTGCCGCACGGCGCAAATTTACTGCGTGACATAGAAAAGAGAACACCCCGTAAAAATGGTTTTATTTAAACAATTCTTGGCATGCGTGCTTACGCTAAAGCGAAAAGTTCTTCAAAAAAGTGAGCAAATTTAATTGTTAAAAAATTTATAATTTTTCAGTCCTCGGTGTCTTATACATTCCTGCACGAGTCCAGGCATGGATCTAATGAGGTGATTGATGTTCTTTTAGGGGATCTCATTCCAGGCTAACTGGACAGCACGACGTAGCGCCTCTGCGGTTTGTGGGGGATGGGATAAATTATGCAACCTTGTACCTACAATATTCCATGCATGTTCAATAGGTCAGAGGTCTGGAACGCGTGGAGGCCGCGGTAGCAAATTGATTGCATTTTGTTGAAATAAGTCCATAGCCACTCTAGCCACATGTGGACGTGCCTTGTCTTGCTGGTAAACTGGATTAACAAGAGTTTGCAGATAAGGCATGAGGTGAGGTTCCGGGACTTTTTGGACGTGTCATTGTGTTGTCATCCTGCCTTTGAAGTAAAGTAAAGGTGACCTGGTGCTATATGGTACAGCAGCCTAATGCATTATTCCAGCAGTCTAATCGACATTCCTCCGAGTTGTAAACTGAAAATCACGTCTTTCACCCCGTCTTCTTCTTACTCTTGCCCGACCATCATGCATACCCGAACGGAATCTGGATTCGTCACTAAACACGATATTGTCCCATTCCAGATTCAAAGGTACCCGGTCTTTGCACCAATGCGGTTGATGATGATTTAAAGTGAGGCGTAACAGAAGATAGAGACGGTAGGAAATCAGTTCGGAACTTATTATCCGAAGATAAATGGTTCGAACTCCGATGGGTGTTCCGTACTCAGCGAACCACCGTTCCGCCAGCGTCTTCGACGAGACGAACCCATCTCTTAGGGCCGTAGTTCGAAGGCGGCGATCTTGGCGTTCTGTACTTCTTCGGGACCGTTCAGTACCTCTCCTTCTGCCTGTTTGCTTTTCTTGGGTCAACATCTCGCTGTAGTGTTTGCGCTACCGTTCAATCTAGTGGTGATTTCTCTAGATGGCCGAGCAGTCCCTTTCGAAGACTCACTGTTCGACCTCTCTCAAACTCTCTCAACTGATGAAAATTTCGCTGCATTGTGCATCTAGGCGCATTCAATTAATCTAGAAGCATTTTCTAGGCACACTATATGTTAATAAATGATATTTCGCAGTCGCATTGTTGATGTTTTATTGCGATTTTAATAGTTAAAAAAAACAAAAATTCCTGATATTTCATAATTATGTTGATGAACATGGCTGAAAATTTAACCGTTAGTTCTGTCCCCACATGGGAATGTGAATGCCAAAAATGTTTTAAATAACAGTATTTTCACGGGGTGTTCTCTTTCCACCGTCACGCAGTACACTCAAGTAACTGTTGAATTTGGACATGGGCGCGTTACGTGAAGTATGTTCAGAATTCCTCAAAGAGCACATGCAGCTGCACACATTCCTCGAGCCCTAGGTCAAGCACGTTAAGGCAGGTTGAGACGCATTAAGGTTATCACTGTGACGAAACAAAAATGTGCAAACGCCCGGCTATTAATAGAGATATTGCACCTACCTTGACGCAAACCCGAAACATGGGCGAAAACAGCGGAAACATAACATTGTGTTGTTGCCAAATTACACGTAAACCTGAGAACTAAGCGGATATGAGGGGTCATTGAACAAAACCAAAATTTTATTCAGTCGTCACGAGAAATCTTCAATAAGATCATGCCCCGTCCTCATTCATAACGTGGAATTTAAAAATCATGGCAGATCGTCGTTGACGAGCATACGAGCTTCGCTGTTTTGTCAATAACACAATCTAATTTCAGATACAGTTTACGATAATTCATTTGAAGCAATTTGGAACACCCGAAAAGTAGCTCTAAATTTCGTTTCAGCTGCGCTAACGCAGCTGGCTTTACTTGTTGTTGTTGTTCCGTTCAAGTTAAGAAATAAATCGAGTTCGGATTAGGAAACGTATGAAAAATCTGCAATTGCCGATTTCGACATTGATTAGATAAGCATCGTTTCTGGAGCAAATACGACGGGTCAAGGCGAAGAAAAAAAAAACCATTAACAAGGCAAATTTTATGTATTTGTACGTTCTATGTCGAATGCACAACAATGCAACTGAATAATGCGACAAATACACTCCGCAATGAACCGCAAATCGGGTGGTGGTGTTCAACAAACCGGTCTAAACTAAACAGAACCTCATATTTTTCTTTAACACATACCTCCTCTAGTTCGTCCAAGGAATAAGCGACAAGGGCGTACATGTCATCAAAAAGAGTGACACCCTTGATGGCTCTCAAGTTCGGGAACAATCTACCAATAGAAGTTAAACCTTTCCAGGAGAAAACAATTAGGTGTCCAGTAATGATTTCCAGATTGGGGAGGGACACGTACTCGCTCTGATATTTGGCTCCTTCCGCTCCCATGTGCCCCATGAGGAGGGCCAATTCGATGCTCCCGTCGACCACCCTGCAATTCTTCAGGCTCTTTAGCACATGCAGATGATTCCGCAGTTGAAAGTCGTAGCTGCACACTTCTGGTTCCGAATCGGAATTCACGAAGGTTAAGGTTAAAATGCACAAAAATGCGAAACGATAAATAATTACAGTCATGTTGGTTCAAAGTTAAAACACATTCACGAACGAACATACACTATACAACTGATAAAGTCGGAGACTTCAAATAGCTGTTAAGGCCGCCTTTTTTTGGCAAATGTGGGTGAAGAGTTGTAAACAGATCCATAAAAGGAAAAATTTGTATCTTTATCTTTCACAAGTGATCCTTGAGGGAATAGGACAGACGCAGATAGTGACACTGTACGCACTGACAAAACTGTATTGTAAAAAAAAAAAAAAAAAATTAGTTTAGTGTGAACTTCAAGGACGATGGCTTGCAGGTATCATTAAAAATGCTAATGTTTAAATAGCTCGTATTTAGTTTGAGTAATTCGCAATAAAACAATGCAACAACATAAAACGAATGCAAGAATTCATTTATGGCTTCAAATTAACGGAAATAACATAAAAATTGGCAACTTAAATCGAACGTCTTGTTTCAGGATCAAAGAGCCTAATGACTTCAAGGCCGCAGAGGCGCTTTCATTGCTCTCAATTAAACATTCACCTCCCCCTTAATAAGGCCTCACAGCCCCAAATTAAATTGACGAGGTATAGGGGATGATGTTTTCATTTTCGCATACGGCAATTAGCCCTTCGCAGGGCGGATTGAAAATATCGCACATCGCTTTTTTTTTTTTTTTTTAATATCGTGCGGAAGACGAGGGTGTCTACGCGCGCCCCTTGTTCCGGTGGTAAGCCGAGCTTTATCGTCGAAACTTTCCCGAAAACAAACGTGGAACATTCAGTTTGGAAAATTTGATCGAAGAGGTGCGCACGACACCCGAAAAAGCCTCAAAGCCCCGCGGACGTTGTCCCAGAGCACACCGAAGTGGCGTGTCCATCGGCCCGACAATCCCATACACCGATGCGTTCCGAAAGAGATTTTCAAAAACCGGCACGAGTTTTCCAAAAACTTCTGAAGTTGAACGTGGGAATTCTGGATGGCGCACGAACGACGCGAACTGGCAAGAAGATCGCAAACTTCCCAGGGAAAAATCCGAAGGACCCATTGAAGTTATCGAAATGGAAATCGATGGAAACCGACACCTGCCTGGAATTTGGCACTTTTGATGGTCGACAAAGAACCCTGGAAAAACGCGCACGCGCACCTGTGAAAGTTATCCCAATTAATAACACGAGAATATTGCTTCTGAATTTAAGGTCTGAAGGCACTCTGGATAAGGTCGCGTACGACACACATAATCCGGGACGGGACCTTAAAGGTTCCTGTTTCAGAATCTGACAAGGGAATCTTACCACTGATCATACGCTTCTTACCTTGTGGCCGCCTATTAGGAAAAGTGCAAGGAAACGTACGACAAATATGAAAAAACAAGAGCCATCCCCACACATCCCTTAAAGGGCGAACGTAAAATTAAAGCACATGAATTTTCTATATTTGGTTAGATTTCTCTAGGGAAATTCTGCTACGTTTAATCTCAAAACGAGTCTTAATCAATTCTCAGCAGGTACCCAGTTTATCTACAGTCAAAACCAGTTTCGCTGCTCTTTCCTGATAGATATTACAAGATATGAACTCTATTTTATCTTTTTCGGCAATTATTTACTCAATTTAAAATTACAAAGTCGACCTTGAACGTTCTCAGAGCGAAATAATCACCCTTTCATGCTTTTCTTCCATGGAGTCGAGCAAAAAATAAGCTAATAATTTTTCGTCACCTCATACTGTTATTTGCATTTGAAATGCCAAAAAACAGGTGATGGTTTTTGATGGACGGCAACACTTAAAATTCTTAACGGACGCCGGCCGTTAGAGCTAAAAACCCCCGCACAAAAATTAATATTTATGCTTTCTTTCGTTATCACGTACAAGTTGATTCCACAACGCGGTTTCAGGTACTTCTTCCGTACCTTCCCGGATTTTCCATTTTGTCTTGTGAATTTTGTACCGTCTGGTATTTGAGCTCTCAACCATCTTCTACCTACATAGACGGTTTGGGGTAGATGGGTTTGTATGATCTAGTAGAATTTTCGAGGGATAGGTTGTTTGCATAAGAAGCGAACAAAATAGCACCTAACGCACGAGCGTGAAATACCGCACGAGTTGCAAGTGAGGGCTGCAATTACGCGAATGTCCTAGGAAGTTCGCTTGTGAGTTCTGTACGGCGTTTCTCCCACGACCATGGACCACGTGCAGGAAAAAAATTGACAAAAAGTTTGTCCGAACCACATTCGACTGGAGGGGAAACTACTCCATCGTTGCAGATCGTGCTTTCGTGGTCGTTGCTTTCGTGTTGTTGATATTTCGTGATGTTTTGCTGAATATTATTACAGATATTCACGTCTTTTTACGACACACTATCGCTCATATCTGGAGCAACTAATTAAAATTTTAAAATAAGCATGTTTCCAAAAAAATATTTCTTTTTGCGTTAACAAAGTGCACTTCGTATTTGTCCAATTACTGGAAGGTCACAAATGCCGAGTAGTTCTAGGTAAATGGAACGAGCAAACGCATATATTGAAATCGTGCGACTTCACGTGCTTAGCTACAAGGAAGAATCCACGAAAATTCAATTTTTTTTTTATTAGGTAGAACGATTGTTATGAGCTTTCAACAGAACATGCATTGCAAAACTTTTTTTTTTTTGATGCAATAACTTCGACTATCTCGAAAATTGGAGGAAAATCAGGGAGAACTCTGCGGCAAAATGGCTAATAAAGATTTGTTCGAATAAAAGATATTCACTTTTCGAAGGCCCACAAGAATCTGTAAAAAAATACGGGGTTGCCATTTGAAGAAGGAGAATTGCCCTCGAAGTGACCTTAAAATGACGTTTTAGCTAAGTCGCTATCTTCATGACACGTCCCCCTCTCCTTACCGCACAACTTTCACATAACGCACCGTTTTTGAGTAGTCCTAAATTGCAACCCCGAATGGGACGCCCTGTATATATTTTTAAATCATCAGTTCAAAAACACTTAACAAATGAACCTCGACATTAATGTGATAGATTATATCATGTTCGTGTCATTATGGAAAAAAAATGAAATTCGAAAAGTTGCGCTACACACGTACGAGCGAGAGCCTAGATAGTATGAAATAGATTGCCTAATTGACTAATGCAAGAGCACAATACTACAATAGTTGTTCTACGTAGAGTAATTGGTTGCGCTGCGCTCATAATTCATTAGTTTCTTCTAATACACGTGTGATAGGATTTCACGCGCTAACCCACGCGTGTGTTAGGATTGGTTTTCACTACTGTCGCCGTTTGTAACGTTTTCTTTCGTAGGAGGTCGTCGAAAAATAACTATATTACGGTTATCCGGAGATTCGTAGTCCGCTGACGAATCATAAATTTCAGCCGTTGCATCGATGAACCCCGAGACTTTGGGTCCCATGATTCAACTACGAACAGCTCAGGAAGCCTGCGTCACCGATGACCATCTAAAGCGTCTATTTGACGGACGCCCTAGACGATCATTGAAACTTATGCGTTTTAAGATATGCCAAACTTGGAAAACTAGAATATCGCTTCTAGTTTTCCAATCCTATTTTTCCCCTCATCAGATTCCCACTTCTCATTTTACCCATCTTCGCTAATATTTAAACTTCTCGAACAGTGACTTGTTTACTAAATTAAAGGGATTGCTTCCAGAGACATTATTTAGTTTTCCCCTTGTTTTGCGTCACAAGAGCCCATTTTCTTTTTGCTTATCTAATTTATGTTGTGTATCAAAGGCACGTCTCTTAGATGGATAGGCAAACATAGGGGAAACCGAACTAGAACTTATTTACATATTAGGCTGTGTGTGTATGCGTTGATCTCGATAAAAATTCCACTTTTGGGACCGAACCTCCACTTATTCCGTGCGTATGAACTACAAATCGTTTTTATTTAAACAAACTCCCGGATCGCTTAATTAGTCGCTGGAAAGGGCGAGGAGGTAGCCGCTCCTCCAAGCCCCTGTTGTGGAAAAGATCGAGAGAAAAAAGTGAACACTTTACACCTGTCGTGGAAAAAATACGCGCCAATCAGAACGTACACGCACACATATCAAGCGTTTCAGGTATAATTAATCCTCATCATGCGTGAACGATACATAATTTAAGTTAATTAAATAATGATTGATCAAGATGCCACAAGTTGTTTGAGAGTTGAAGAATAAGACGAGAGACAAGAAGCAGTCACGGTGAGTAATTTCGTAATTGATATCGTTACTCAAAACACTGATGTTATTTATTCTTTCATGATCTCCTGCTGAGGGTTAACCGGCGAGGGGTCAGGACGAGCTTCTGGACAACCGCGTTGCCATGATCGAAAGGGCGTGTCCGACAGGTGAACTTTCCGTTATCACGTTTATTTGAATATTCGATTCAAGTGTATTAAACAGACTTTCATTTATCCACTAGTAATATTACATACCCTTGAATTAGTCCCCGAAATTCGACTTGATTTGATAACATCGCTCGCTCACGAGGTCAAAATAAAACTATGACGTACCTGCAATTTGGTATTGTCGGGACCGTAAATAATCTACGTATCCGCATACATTTTGTCTGTGAGTCTAAGTTCTTGCGTTGTACAAAACCACCTATTACGTTGGTCATAAATTAGCATCATCCATCACTCTATTGTGCCATAATGGAGTTCATGTGCATTTCTGCGTATTTCATCAGTTAAAGCCATGTTAACTTCACACTATCAACAAATATTTTGGATTCCATTGTGCTGTTGATATTTCTCCATATGACTAGCTGTTTTGAGGTATTTGCCACAAGTTCGACAAACATTAGTGTTTCGCAATACTATCGCTTGCAAAATAATTTATGGCTCATAAGTTTCAAGCATTTCGATCTGATTGGAAGCTGTAACAATCTTCCACCACGTACATACGTGAATACAGTGAAAATTGATAACGTAATGTGACATGTGTACAGGGTTCGCCTTTGCGACCTGACACAATCCAAATATGGAAAGTTCAATGTGTTTTTGTTTTTTGGGAAAACCTGACATTGTGCAAGGTTGGGATGAGTCCCAGTCGCTCTGGAAACTGGCGCTCATGTTATTTTTTCGACTGCGGCAGAGCATATTTTTTTTGTGAAAATGGGTTTTTGTTGTCAGTAAAAATAAATTTCATATTAAAACCTAATGTTGATTTTCAATTGTTTTCCATTTACTTCGATTTTCACGACTTTCTGGTCGACATTTCTACAGCGTCACCAAAACTCAGTTACTTACAAAACTATTTGACGTGAATAAACCGACGAAGTAAATTTTAAATTACTGGAAAACCGATTACAATTTTGCAGACAACTAAAGCAGCAACACTAAGATTTGACAAAGAAAAGCTTGAAGAATATTATTAAATTTAGAATTTTTAGTTCAAAAGTCATTTGCTCCCCAAATAGCGCCCTTGAATCACTTTTGCCCCACTCGATTGACAGGGAAAAAATGAACAAATACGATATACGTCACAAGAATCGAAAATGAATACTTTCTGAGTAAATCGAAGAAACCCTAAACTGCTCAGGCAATAGATACATCTCAATGCACTTTTCTGCGATCGAGCCAGGTAATGTTTATTATGTTTTTTTTTTAGTTTTAGTAAAAGAAATTTCAAAGGCGCAATCGAAAAAGTTTATGATATGTCAGCGATTTAATTAACAATAATCAACAATAAACGATCAAAATGTGGCCCGTTAGGCGCAAGGCGCTGCTGAACACGTCTTGTAACAGCTCCATTAGTAATTCTTTAAATTTCTTGAGGAATGGGGAATTGGAGGCATTTCGCACCTTTGCAATGCAATCTTCCTTGATGATTGATGACGTAGTGTAAATAGTGTTTTATACCGAACGAGCAATTAAAATAAACGTTAAGCAACTTGGACGGGCAAAAGTGCGCTAAATGCACCTGTTAGCTACACAGTATGAAGCAGTTCACGGATTTTTTCGATTTGCACTGAAACATTTTCAGTGGAAAACTGCCATGTCCCATTTGAAAAAATGAAGTAGGGGTCAATTTCCGGTGTAAAAGGAAGTCACATCGGGTTGAAAATATTATTACAACGTCAAGTTTTGCCCAGAAGACAAAAATGTAAATTTCAAAAATACATTAAGCTTTCATATACGGATCGTGTCAGTTCACGAAGGCCGGTCCTGTACATGACCAGATTAAAGCAAAAATATTATTCATCTTGTTTGAGACAAATTCGAAAACTGTTTTTAAATTGTTGAAGGGTCGTTAACTCCGGAACAACCCTTTTTATAGAACTTTTAGGGGGGAGAGGGGGGCGGCGGAAGGGGGAGGGGGGGAGGGGGGGGGGTCAAAGAAATTGAAATTTTAATAGTACCTGATTATTGATGTCCATCACGAAACCATAGTATCCAATCAGTTAAATAAGCAGGCAGACGCGAAAACAAAACCGCACAATCACCGCTGCAGTGGGTCAGTAGAAAGAATGACTAATTCTGGCGTTGTTCCATCATAATTGTACCGGTTTTTTTTATTATAGAGGATTTGGCAGTGAAATAGAAATTCGTCTCATGTCGAAGCAGAAGTGGCGTTTCGAGGATATTATTTCATGTAATTTCGTGGCGGGTGCCCATCGAGTTGCGTAATTGAAAACGAGAAATCAAAACGTGATTTAGTTTTACTTAGGTGCAGTTTTTACACAGTTTTCGATTCAAAAATGATCCAAATTAAAACTTTTTTTATTTATTTTTTTTTTATTTTGGTCAAACAGACGTGGTGCAAAAACTAGTTAGAAATTCGCGTAAAATTGCCAAATTATCGTAGATGTCATTCAAAATGGTGAACGACTCATTTTGCTCATCCAATTCCGGATCGACAGGTATTCCGTTTCTGGTTTAACATTTTATCTTATTTCAATCGCAAAATAAATTGATTCAACGAGGTCTGCATGCTGTCCACCGCCACAGAGACAGTCATAACCATTCACATTCTTTTTAACCTTTAAAAACCAAAATTGAAAAGCGAAATAATCACTCTTTCTATGATCAACAGTGTATCGATTTTTCGATTCAAAGGCGTTTTAACAGCAAAATTTTGAAAAACTTCAAAAACAACGTCCCATTTTTATGGACAATTTGCGTGTCCTGGGATCCGTATTTCTGGGTCATAAACCAACGTTATACCGCTAATTCTGCTGTTCCATATATTAATTAGGACTTTCGCTTTAATTAAGTCCTTCTGAATTTTCCAGTTTCCTTTCAATTTAGGCGTCATGGATGAAAACGCCTTATTTTCACATCTCTTTTCCCTTAACGTTTTAGCTTTTTCTTACAACACTCAGACCGAATTTTATCTCGAGTATCTTCTTGAAAACCTTCCAGACTCAACCCGAGCTTCATTTCAAGTGGAAGTATAAAGTAGTTTCAACATAATGGGAGAAAAGTCATTTGCAACACGAATTAAAGTTAGTTCCTTCTTTCTTGAGGTTTTTGTGGAGAACGACCCTGCCTCGATCCAAGTTTTCCTGCTAAACCCGACTATCAAGGTATAAAGCAACAGTTTCAGCTCGAATTTCCTTATGCATTCTTATTGAGCATTATTGGGAAAACGTCAGGATGTTAACCGGCGTTCCATTTTCAATCATTCCTACATACAAATGATTTTGAGCTTCATGGCGAAACAAATTCTTGCCAATCAATGATTCTTGGAAAAGACATAGATGAAACACAACTTTCCTTTCAAGTTAACTATCGTGAAATAAAACGTTTCGCAAATGTCTCATTTCCAGTCAGGTTTCCATTTCTTTTTAATTTTGGGCTTATTCTTGGAAACAGCTTACCCTGAAATCGAGGTTTCATCTTCTAAGGTGAACAGTTTCACCAAACGTTTAATGTGAACCAAAATTCTGTGAGGAGGTCGTGTCTACGAGAATAATTCCAGAAGTAACCGACCTGACACTTAAAGAAAAAAAAAATATTGGAAAAAATTACATTATTTGCCAACATAATCTCCTTTGTAATTGATACACTTTTCCAGCGACGTTTTATTACTTTTATATCTTGTTTACAGTAAAAAGCTTCTAATGTTTCAAAATAGGCATCAACCTCGAATTTCACCTCTTCATTGTTGGCAAATTTGTTTGCATCGAGCCACTTTCTCAAGATTGGGAATAAAAAATAATCTGAGAGGGCTAAATCTGGCGGACAGGATGGACGAGGTAAAAGTTCGAAACCAATTTGGTTGATTTTGGCCGTTGCCATTGCGGAAGTGTGGACTTGTGCGTTGTCTTGACGAAAGAAGAGGTTATTTATTCGTCAAATGTGGTCGCTTTTTTTAAATTTCTTCGCCAAACGCTGCAATAAACTTGAATAATATTCTCTGTTTATTGTTTTACTCGAGAGAGATAGTCAGTGAAAATTATCCCACGTGCATCCTAAAAAACTGAGGTCATAACCTTTCCTGCAGATGGACCGGTTTTCGTCATCTTTGGAGCCCATTCCCCCTTTTACGTCCAATGTTTTGGCTGCTCTTTCCACTCAGGTGTGAAGTGATGGGCCCATGCTTCATCATTGATTATGAATCGACGTGAAAACTCGGCTTTATTGCTATGAAACTTTGCCTAGCATTGAAACATCCTCACGACGATGTTTCTTTCCATCTTGACGCGGCTTCCATACGTCTAATTGTAACGTCAAACTGCGATGTACAGTGCTTTTTGCAATCCCTATCTTCCGGTTCAGTTTTGCGGATAATCACTAAAATATCTGAAATGGTCGGATCTGGAATGTAATTTGGTCGACCACTGCGAAGCTCTTCCTGGTGGCTGGTACAGGCGTTTAAGCTCTGCCACTCGATATTTTACAGTTGCTAACAAAGGACCGAATTCCCTCAGGATAGAATTTAACTCCGCTTTGATGTCGAACGGAGCAATGCCCCTCAAATGAGAGTATTCAATCACGAATCGATGAGCATCCATTAAAAACAGCTTTAAAATAAATACAAATAAAAAAAAACAGCTTTTAAAGGTTAATTCAGGTTTTGTTTCTTGTTGTTGTAATATAGAGAAATTTTTAACAAAAAAATTGCCGTCTATGTCATGTCGGGTACTACTAAGAGTATCCTGGTACATTTCCAGCAATGTTCGCTTCATGGAACCACTCAGGCTTAACCCGAGTTTTTTTTTGTCGCTCCTTGGTGGAAAATTCAACCTGGATTTTGTTCTTATTTCATTTCGAGTTTCTCAAAAGAAAATTCTTAATATCAACTAAGAAATCAATTAAACCTGAGCATGCTGGAAATCATTTAATTCCCACCCGAAACTTTTTATTTATTTCAATGACTTCACTGCGAGTTTCCTATCAACTTCATCGAGGGAGAATGGCACACGGAACCCCTTTTTTTCTTTCATACTGATCGTATCTACTTCAACCCGAGTTTTATTTCAAATTTGATTGTCATTAAGGGAAACGTCCGTTTGCGATTTGGTTTTGTATTTTTAGATTTAATGTTATTTAATCGTTCCAATGAACTTACGTTCCGGCAGTTCCGAGCTTTAAACTATTGCTTTTTGCATCGAATTCCACCAATTCCGTCAACTTTTCCAATAGCAAATAGCTCTGTTGACTCACCGTATCTAGACAGGGAAACTAAAGAGAATATTTGAGTAGTAATTACCATACATTGAGCAGAGGCCATTTATATTACCTGTAGCCACGCTTTTAGCCTTAGGAATGTTAAATTTTTCTGTTAAGCACCATCAAGGTAGGTTTTCTTTTTTAATTCCATGGGAGAATCTATTTGCTTGTGTACGAAAATCGCAAGCTTTCCAGTTTAATTGGAAATTTCCAGGGGAATTAACAAAAAAAGCGTCAATGCATTTGGCACGTCTGTCTCTTCTGGTTTGTTTTTAAGTACATTACGAGTTGAAGATTTTTTATCATTTCTACAGGGTTGCTACATGGTAATTCAACATATTCCTTCGGGGAGGTGATAGGGCATCAGGTAAGGAGTAAACCGAATCGATATACGCGTATTCCAAAACTCACTAAATTGTGAGGGATTTCAATTTTTTTTACCGGGGGTCTTAACGATTTCAGAGTGATTTTCCAAAAAATCCTTTTTGGGAGTTTTTTACAGTCGCTACTCCATCACTTTCCCAGCATCACAATCTTCTCTGTGGAGTGAACTACGTCCGGAAACATTCGCGTTGCGTAAAGGTTGGGAGTAAAAAATGCTCACAAAATAATTTCTGAAGATCAGCTACCTCGACCTCTCCTGAGCAGTTTTCAAAAAGTGCTCAAACACGCGGACGAATCGCTCCGAAAACTTTCCCGTTTCGACAAATGGTTGGCGTGACCAACAATGGCTCTCCAACGGGGCATTGCGCGTCCAACGAACCATTTGCGGTCCCAAAAAAAAATAACTCGAAATGCCTTAGATGGACAATTTAACTTAAATTTAAGTGATAACTAAGTCCCCTCACAATGCAAAGGTGTTCGGACATATTTCAATCCATGCGGAAGATCGTGATGCCAGGACAGGTGATCGAGCAGCCAAAGTAAAAAACAAACGAAAGTTATTTGTTGAAAAATCAGGTGGGAATTGTTAACGCCCCGATTTAAAAAAATAATAAATAATTCAAAGTCTAGTAGGTTTTGCAATATGCACATGTGGAGCCAATTTACTTCCGAGCTCGTGCTCCGACAATGCCCCAAAGGAATACCTGCGATTACCGTTAGCCCTGCGAAGAGCGATCTGTATCGAAAGTTTTGAAAAAGTAATTTTATTGTCTGCAAGAAACTGCAGTAAAAACTGAAACAAAAAGATTCGAATAATATTTGCTAAATCAACTCATTTATCCATTATTTAAAAACAGATTTTCAGAGATGGAGATTGAAACACGTAAACGTGATGTTTACAATATGGGAATTAGTTTGCATTTGTGCATGTCCCCAAATATTAGCACTGCTCAAACACACAAACAATAATTTGTCGACAAAAGCACTATTTAGGGCTTTACATGAGGACACGGAATAAATCGAGTTTATGCAATGCATTTGTCAATTTTCCAACAAGGGGAAAACCATAAGACAACCGTGCATAAATTATATATTGGAAGCTATAGGAAAAGACCTCTACGCCTCGGCGTAAATCCATCATTGGATAATCTAATATAAACGCAGGAGAACACGATGGAAGCTATTAGCGTGGACTTAAATTTCACCATCTTAGTAGTTCCGTATAAATCGCATAAACGTGATTTAATTATGTTAATGGAAGGGTGGAATTTACTTAACTTCAACTATTTCCAGGACACTCGAGAAACACCTACTTCCATTTCCACGGGGAGATCCCCAATTCAACTAAATCTTTTAGGATTTCCGCAATGTTTCCAGTTTAAAAACTTCGAGAAGTGCAATTGTAAAAGTTGGTATTTATTTTTAATGGTAAAATTACGAAGTTCGAGAAGCGTGGCGATGACTTTTTCCCCGAGTTGGTAATAACTCCTTTTCGGCAAATAAACACACTTTCCGCTCATTTCAAATTGATTGAACAAAGGAGCTTTCGAAAAAAGGAAAAAATTCCCGAGAGGATTCTGTGATTAAATCTCGGAACGCCACTGAATTTGAAATTCGATAGGGCTAAGGAAGGACGCCGCTCCCCCTATTGCGGGGCAAAAAATTTCCGGTTTGATACAACCGAACTTAGGGTACGGTAGGGCATGATTTTAAAGGCGATATTAATCTTGCCCTCCCGAAATCTTGGTTACTTAAAAGCGCGGACCATGATGGTTAACGTTGGAACCTTCACTCCATCAATCCCGTTGCAGCCCGAACCGTTTCCTTCGTCTCGTACGACGTAAATTATCTCAAAAAGAGATAAACCAAATTGATTTAAATACTTATTTTAGGTAGATTTTAATAATAAAGAGACGACATACCTAGGTAATTTAGTATTTGTGGTAGACCTAATGGACGGCTCTGACCTAAAATATGCTCCAGAAGTAGGGACTCATATAATTAGATATTACGGTTAAAATAACTTATTGCGGAAGCAGAAGTGCGACTGTCGGGGCAGAATAACGAGAAACTTAATTTAAAAACGGAAAAATCAAGGAGTTTTCACTAAACCCGACGACCATCGCATGTGATTATACTCCCAAGTTGAGGAACATTCTGCAGAGCAGCGAACTGGAATCTCAGGCAATTTGGTCCGGGTTAGTGTTGGTTAATATCCAGTGATAATCATTGTGGTCGATGGAATTTATTTCATTTCAAGTATTTCCGCAAAAACATCAGCCAGAAAAACCATGTACTCTATTACCGATAAGGGTATTCGCCCTCGGAGTTGTTGTCTCTATTTATTTGATTCTTATAAAAGAGGGTTGTTTTCCGAGGGTGGGCAGTTCCAGGCCAACTGATGTAGATACAGATAATGCATTGTCTTCTAGGAATTCTTTGTGATTTGTAAAAAGCGAAGGCAAATTAAATGAGGTTCTACGTAAAGCTTTCCATTATCCATTAAGACCTGCGGATTAATCGACTCGTTAGTAATATTGAGAAAACAGTTGCTGGAGCCTCAACGAATCTAATCTAAATTGAAATAGTGACCTTAATATGATATAATCCCAGTTCGGCTTCCTGAAGAAATGGCCATTTCACGTCTTAGGAATCCATCCTATAACTGGGGAATGCCCAAGAGAATTTGCAGGATAAGAACGTCACCACACCTGGAGAATCGGGGAAAGCTACAGGTACCTCGAATCAAAGTGGCACCAACGTTCCTTTGTAAGGAACCCCAATTTCTAATAGTTCGGACCTGTCTCTGGCTTTCATTTCCAAAAAGATTTATTTTAGATCATTTTTGTCCGGTGAATTATCAACTCTCTCTCTCTCTCTCTCTCTCTCTCTCTCTTTCTCTCTCTCTCTCTCTCTCTCTCATATGACAAAAACGTGTTGTTTTTTCTAGTGGTTTTAAATTTACGTGCGGGAAAACAATGGATCATTCAAATTTGCAGCTCTCAATGTCTCTGTCGCTTTTAGCTTTGTTTGCTGCATCTGAATTGTATTTTGAATAATTGCCTAATCCGGTGACGAAAAGCTCTAATACTGCACAATAAAGCCAAATATTATATATTCAAAAGGAGTTCAAAATGTAAACGTATTTCATTTGAATCATCTCTCAGAGAAGTACACGTACTATTTTGTCATCATTTACATGTACTCTGCATCGTATTCTTTTCCACAATTTTTACGAGATTATTAAATTTTTCGCAGGAGTTAAACGGAATATTCAGTTCAAATAAGCCTGTTGTTGGATAGATGAGCACTCAAAACTCTAGACATTATTCGAAGTTCGTCAGTATGGATGTTCTTGTGAGCTTGGTACGCTCCAAATTCCTCGAAAAACCTGAACACTGGAATTGTCATTTAAAAAAAAATAATAAAAAATAAATAAAAAAATTAATTTCGAGTACTACTTAAGTTAAATTAACCTTCGAATAAAATTCCATTTTTAGTTCATTTTAGCGTTACCGAATCCCTCACAATTTCCATATCTTTAAAAGGACGTCGACATCTCCCCGCTGCTGAGTTCCAGATACCAAAGTGTCTAATGAAGCTACTCGGCCCATCAACTCAAAAAAAAAGTACTTGACCTGGACATTTTTTAAGCACTTTTCAAACTTCGAAGTCCGACATTTCGGGAATGTGTCGGGGAAATGACGGACCTCTAAAAATACTGAAACTAGTCGTCTCGACGCGATCTATGAGCCTGCATAAACAGGGTTTTAACGTCTATTTTGGTGTCTGAGATATGAGGATATTTCTGCGGTTTTGAAAGAGCTTCCGCAAAACGAAGGTGCCTCAAACGGCATTTCAAGTCTCCAGAACCCCATTTACCTACGATCTTATGAGTCTCATTCGAGGTCGTCACTCGAGGAAATATATCCGGTTAATCAAGGAGATTCTCGACCATGTGCGAAGGGAGCGTGGGAGAACCAATGTCTACGATCCCCGACAAAATGGCGACAGACAAGGTGGAAATTGAATCTTTTAATGCTATCGACACTCCTGAGGAAGAAAATTCCATTTGCAAAAGGGACGAAATATTCAGGCTTAACCCTAGTTAAGATGCTAAGCTGCAGCGCATAGCAATGGACTACGTTAGGAACTTAAATCAGCCAGATGAACTGTAATAGATGTGAGGAGACAATAAATTTCTTACGTCAGTGGCAGCGTCAGGTCCAGTCGCGACAAGTCTAATCTATTCCAAAACAAAAGTGACCCTTCTCCGTGCCTTCAGGACCTCGACGGAGGTGTCCAGATCCCGCGGACACCTCCTGTGGTATCGCTCACATGGAGAGCAACCAGTTAAAAATTTAGCATGCAAAGTAATATCTTTTTGAAATTAATAAAATATATTTCTTGTTTGTCCAAATATTGTAAAGGTGCAAATATGTGTCCAATGCATTTTGGTTGTGTCCTTTTTCCAGACCATTTTGTTTTTCACATGGCGCATACGTAGAGGAACCGATTTGTTTATATTATTGTGCCGTATCGATTCCGCTGCTCGCAGTATCGACTGGTAATATGTCAAGATGCCAAGGGGTGTTCGTTTATCGCATCGATTAAGAGATAAAAAATATTTTAAAATAGTGAAAAGGATCCCGTTCAAGGGTGCCAGTCGCATACGTCAAGAGTTATGTGTTGCAGTATCAGTACCACGAAACGAAAATTAAAAGGGGTTGGTATATGTGGGAAAAAGTGGGCAAAAACCCTTTCATCTCAAAGAAAAATAGAAAGGCTAGATTGCGTCAGGCGAAAGAGCACGTGAAATGGTCGAATGAAAAATGGAAGACCGTCCTTTTCTCAGAAGAAAGTCGATTTAAACTGTTTAGATCAGACGGAATTTGTTGGGTCAGGAAGCCAATTAATGAACGGCTTAATCCGACATATACTTAATCGACTGTTAAACATGGAGGTCGCGGCATTATAGTTTTGGAGGTGCCTCGGAGCGTGTGGCATCGGTGCATTAGGAAAAATTGATGGTATTATTGATTTATACGTTTATCATGGAAAATCACATACTGCCCTGGACTAACGAAAATGCGAGCCAACGGTGGACGTTCCAACGCGTCGGCGACCCTCATCCAGGAAATCGTATTTGAAAAATTGCTCCACAGTTGAGCGATAGTGTTGTATCTCGGCCGGCTTGAGCCAGGGAACATCTAAAACACTTTGAATTTTCCCTCGAATTTTCCGAAGGGCGGAGGCGTTCGAATAGTATATTTTGCCATTTCCCAGTGTTTGAGAACCGATATTTTCGAAATCCGTGTATCAAAGCGGTCCGGATGGTGTGCGACACGCACAGAACTGAATTCAATTTCGTTTGGTTATTTTTGCAACCATAAAATGCTCATAAAACACAAACGTCGGCAACGAACGACTATCCTTAATAGTGGCTTGAATGTGATACTTTGAAAATAACGGTTATTAAAAACAATGTCGTAAGCTCTATTACTTGGGGAGATCGTTAGCTTTAAGTACAGTAACTATGGGTCTTGGATGTTTTTGGTGATTAACGTTTGACGTTCGTTGTAGAACTGTTAGGCACGAAGCTAACGCAGGTTTCAATCAGCTCTAACAACCGGAAAGTCTTGACCCATAAGTCGATTGGCGATTTTTCATTTTTTTTTTTCATTTTTTTTTTTTTTCTTTTTTTTTTTTCATTTTTTTTTTTCATTTTTTTTTTCATTTTTTTTTTTCAAGCGGAAAATTAAAACTTTACTTCAAAGGCCCTCGTTACTCAAATCACTCCAAACTTACACACACGCACACATATACACATTTAAATTTAAATCAAATTTGTCACTAACGCACTGAATACACACAAAATCCCTCTTGGAGCACTTTGTTTGCACCTCGATTTTCACTGAAAATTGGCTCTAAAGTTAAATGGTTATTTTATCGATCAGTTGCGATAAGTTGTGCGAGCTACGAAGTTAAAAATTTACTGTTGCGTATTCCGTGCCACTTTAAAGGCGACAACTCGACGTAGTTTATTAAAACTCTTAACTGCTTTCATTGGAGTATTGGAGAAATTGATCCGACCCCTGTTAACCTATACGGCAATCAGAGACAATATACCTGAGACCTTGTTAACTTGCTTTTAAATGCCTGAAATCGTCTTTCTTGTCTGTATTGTGTGCTGGTTCACAGACGGACGAGCAGTAAGTAGGCAGACAACTTCCTTTAAGTAAAAAAGAATCGTCCTAATTCGGACGTCTTTGTGATAGAAAAAAATAAGGAAAGTGCGATACCTTTTGTGTTATTGAAGTCATGCGATCGCGAAATTAGATGGAGGGCTGCGCGAGCTACAGTCGCTCAGAAACGTATTCGCAGAGCCGAAACTAAGTCGTGTAAACCGTAATTTTCGACTGGTTTCGTTCGAATTTCGCATGATGGAAATTCAAACCTAAACTCGGTTTACGTGTTCGAGCAACTTTTGAAAATTTAATTTTTAGAGTGTTTTTCGGGCTTTAAAAAAAAACTCCGTTTCGGAAACTTCGCGTGCATTGGAAATTTTTCTGCGTGACTCCGATAACGTTGTGGAGGGGACTTTTCTATCCGCATCCCAAGAATTTAAACAAAGCCAAACCACAGATACCACGTCGATTTTCACGCAAAATGGAAAATTTTGATATTTTCCACGATTTTAAAAGGCTGCAACTCCCTCATTTGTGGTTCGACATCGATCAAATTTTCGGGATATATACATATATATATATATATAGAGAGAAAAACCCCTCTGCAAGACTACTAAATCCATATTGAAAAATTGCCACTGCACGGGAAATTTCCAAAACGGGTTTTTTTTAAGGTTCTGAAAAGCCCTCCAAAAATTCAACTCTCAAAAGTCGCTCGAACGCGTAAACCGAGTTTAGGTTCAAATTGTCATTATGCAAAATTTGAACGAGATCAGTGAAAAAATTGCGGTTTAGAGAACTTTTTTTCGGCTCTGCGAACACTTTTTTGAGCGCCTGTATTATCCTCTATACGTAAATCGGCATTGTCGTTAAATTCCGAGCTTAAATGTACAGGACGTTTCAAAAAAGTGTGGGCGACATCCTGGAAGTTGAGAGTTCTCGTCAAAAAAAATGGAAAAACTTATCCCTATGGAAATGCTCTCACAATTTTGAAGCAGAAATGGCATTTTCCAAATAACTATTCTTCCAGTTGATGATATTTAATGGCATTTGGGTCACTCGTCTGTCGTATCAAAGTTAATAAAATGGGGCTTAACATTTTTTCTACATCACCGGGGCGGCGGGGGAGAGGCTGCCTCTAACTTCTTTATCCCTAAACTTTTAAGATCTCTGGTTTTTTTAGCCGTTGTGCGGTTTATTAGATTTCCGACGTGCCCCAGAAAAAAATGTACGCTCGGTTGATGTAGGTGAACCGAACCGTTTTGCATGAAAACACCATTTTGTCAAAGGGCGTAGTTTACAAAAGAAAACATTCCCGCTTCCGATTCCCCACCATAGCTCGATTCGAACATTTTAATCGAGAAGGTAAATAAACCGATTCCTGGCACATAAATGTTTTGATAAATACCTTCAAGGGCAGAAAGACCTAAAGGTCGACAGTCCGCTTTATCTTGGAGAGACGGATTTAAATAAATAAATAAATACAAAAGTAATGGAATTTTGCGTGGATTTTTTACTCTGCCACCTAGATAACAAAATAGGCAACAATTTTGTCTTTAAAATTTTGAAAACAAATTTATTACTTTGAAACAAATTCATTGAACCTCGTCAGCTAGAAGAAAATTTCCATGGAAAACACCTTTTTCGCCATCAAATTTTGAAAATCTATATTTCCGTAAGGGTAAATTTTTGGAAAACAAGTTATATACAAGCATAAGCCCGATCTTTCGACGAGAACTTTTCGTTTCCGGAATATCGCCCACGCTTTTGCAAATGTCCTGTATATACTTAAGCTAAAGAAGTCTCCCAACAACAGAAGGTGGAAACTATTACTTTGGGAATAGCTTGTACAATGAGGCACAAATCATTCAAATTAATTCGTAGTTAATTTTTGAATGAAAAAACCTGCAGAAAAGAGAGGCACGGCAAGTGAGTTTATTCTTGAATGTCTCACAGGCACGTTAAGTGCAGTGTCGTCAGCTATGCCAAAGGGATGCTGACCGAAACGTGTCCTCCACCGGCCATTTTCACTGAGACCTCCCGAACAGCTCTTTGCAGGGTTACAAGAAGTTGGAAGTGGAATCAAGAAGTTTCGCTTGAAATTCTGCGTGCCGTTGATTCAGTCCACGAGCCCCAAAGAGATCCACTAAATCACGAATTTTCCTTATTGAACTCCATTTACGTGAAAAATTAAGTGAAGAGGAAACGTGTTGAATTTCGTAATTTGCATAGATCCAAATCGGGTTAAATATACTGTTCTTTAGAGAAACGAGTCAGGAGAACCTGATATTGTCGCTTCGAAATCACATTGGGTTCGTCTCATTGCATTCATATAATTTAGCTATTCTGTATTCAAATGAAGTCGTAATTCCGAGTTCCTTAGGGCACCTTTTCAGTTTAGCATACCTTCTCATTTGTTTTGAAGCATTTCATTCCAGAACTCCTTCGTAAAATTGCAAGCGAAGGCGAAATTTGAAAAGGACGAAATTTGGTTATTAGAGAAGTTTTCACGATAATTTTCACGATAAAAGTGAAGTTTTACGTAAGTCCGAATTTAATAACCATTTTCCGAGCTATTTTAGCTGCAGCGTTAAAGAGCCATGCACCTGAGGATGCCTCTAAGACCTCCTTGAGCCGAGCACGATTCGCATTCACGATAAGGAAAATGCACTATAATTTGATACAAATATGAGAGGAGATTTCCCTTTCATACATTAGAAGAAAACTTATCCCCAACGCTGACGTCAAACGGTATTAAAAATTGTTGGTGCGAGTCCTTAAGAATGATTTGGTTAGGTCTTTTTGTAACGCGCAATCTCCGATTTACAGGCAGTAAATTCGAAAAATTTAGGTTTTTCATAGATATTTATTCACCTATTGACGAACAGGCAGCCAAACTCGTATCTCTCGAGATAACCAGGATCTCAGATCTCAATGACAGAGCATGAACAACGGACACCCTGTATGAAGCCGTTGGGACTTAATTGTTGGGAATAAGAGTTCGGCCTTCAAAACCAATCATCTATTATCGTATTGCAAAAATCTTGTTGCTATCACAGGGAACAAGATACCTAGTACTGAAAGCTTTTGCAAAAGTCAAGAAACAATAGAAAAGAAAAGAGAATGAGAAGAAAAGCTGAACTTCTTGATGCTAAGTACGGGAACGATTACAAAAGAACAGTAATCTGACCCTGATAAATCTAATCTTTCGTCGAGGATATATTGAAACTCGAGCTGAAACCTTTGAGGAAAGTTTTTCATTCATGGTGTGAAAATCCTTAAGGAAAAGTGAAAAAAAAAAGTATCGATTTTTTCCACAAAAATTGGTGATTAATTAATTCGCGATTTAATGTCGATTTGGACCATATCTCGTCAAAATTTTCATTACTTGAAACAGGCTGAAAAGTCCTTTTCAGGTGTAATTAAATCGAGCTCTACCGCGCTTTTATTAGTCCGTCCGAATATTTTACAGCGTGTTCACAAGATTGATGATTGGTAGATTATTCGTGTCTAAGTTTATTAGTGCTAAAGTGTCCGCCCACAAGTTCATATTTGTAGTCAATTCATCAGCTACATCTCTATTTCCAACGAAACGATGCAAATTTTCTCGTTTAAACTGAAAATGAATGAAAACTAACCTGAAAAGGAATCACTTAAACGTATTTAAGTCGACATTTGCGGACGCAGTAGTCCCACTTGGAGGTGCAATTTTTCAAAATTCCTACACGAAACGGCTCGAAAAACGCTTTTTCGTTGAATTAAGTGTAGCTTTCGTCAATTCAATAATAATACGATTCGAGCGATGTCAGATTTAAATTTTCAAGTTTTTACTCCTGATAAAACCTCTGGATTTTCGAATAAGGCGTAAGGGAGCCTTGCTGAGCCCTTAAAAAATTCCGAGAGAGTTTGCTGAAACCAAACCGAGATCGAGGTGAAATTTTTTTATTTTCTTTCTTGAGAGACACGGGCGAACAAAAGTTCTTTTACATCGGTTCAGATTTCAGTGCGTTTTGCTTGAAATTCTCAAGCACAGCCTTGAACTCCGCAAACTCATGAAAAATTATTTTCAATCTTACATGAAATTCGTGCATTTCTTCAGAGCTCGCTACTTTGTCAGCCTCTGCAGAGCGGGAACAGATAGGAAAATTTACATAAGATAAAGGAAGATCCTAATTTAAATAACAAATTAATATCGCTATAAATAATATTCTATGTGCGGTGCCCCAGAAAGTCGGATTTAAATCGCCGAATACAGAAAATACTGAGTATTTTAAAACTATTTGCCAAATTTGCCGGTGACGTGAACGTGTAGATAAGCCAAACGTCGTATTTTACCCAATTATCTCGAAAAGTGCGAGAGGTGGCAGCAGAAAATTCGCTTCCTCGTCAAATTCGAAAAAGTGTCGGGTTTTCGTTAAACAAAATGTAATAGGGCGCATGCCCCACCAGTCCGACGGTATTTTCAAAATGTGAGCATTTTAACCGCATTTTTATTTATTTCTTAGCGATACGCCGATTGCGTCTCTCGAAGTGCATTATTAGTGTATTGACTTAGTTGATATCGAATATCCACGCAAGTCGATACCAGTAAAAAAAACAATCAACAATGAAACATGAAGAATATCTTCAGTTATTTTTGTACCGCCGTAATTTTGAATGTCGCGCCTGTTTTCTGGCTTTCACAATATCAAATAAGATTAAATCTATTTGTAGTTTAACCAAACAACAACAAGGAAGACCGTAGTTTGTACTAATCCGGGTTGAACCGAGTTCAGTTTCCAGTTTAAAAATGCCGTGGATGCAGGGCTCAACTCTCCGAGATTCAAGTTTCCCCTGGTGCGAGATCGTTCACCACGATTGAAATTGGCTTCGGCTCCACGAAAACGTGGCGAATAATACGCGTCGGGCCACCTTCGTGATAACATTGCTGGAACAGTACTGTCCAGGTACATGCGAGTGCGTGAAAATCTCCGAATTCGGGACCGAAAAGCGTCTCCGATTTTCGGAGCTTTAAAGCTTGAAATTGAGATTTTTCTGCCTTCAAAACCAAAAAAAAAACAAAAAAAAAATGGCGGAGAAGTTGGCCTCCAATTAATATTCACGGGTTGCTCAAATGGGAAGTTAAATCGACCGAAAATATGTTTTAAAACTAACTCAATATTTTCCGTTTATTTTTAATTTTTAACCGTAATCTACATTGTCGGTTTGCACACGAACTTAATACAAGCACTATTTGCTGTTGTTGCAAATTGCTTTCGTTCCTGATCTCCATAGTCAGGCCGAAACGGATAAGTTGTTGCACAAACGGATCAAAACCACGTGGGACGTTAAGGTAACTTAGCGGCTTAACGCTCTGCTTTGCTGAGCTTTAAAGTACAGCAGGAACAAATCGTGACTTAAGCTAATAGGAAACTTTGAGTTTATACACACCTCACGCATACTCGGCAAATCGTAAACAGACAAAACCACGTTTTCCTGGGCGAGCAGGTCTACGCCTCTAATCATTCTCAAGTTGGGAAAAAGCTGTCCTAGAGAAGTCAAATGTTTAACCCGATAGAGAATCACATACCCACTAATTCTGTGGAGTTCCGGAAACACGTAATCGTCGTAATCGTGTACGCTTTTTGTGTTCTGCAACAGAACTATGGACAAGTTCCCGATGATTTCGGTGCAGTTCCTGAGGACTTCCAAGTTGCGTACGAAGTTCCGAACGTCAATATCTCTAGTGCAAGTTTCGGCGTCAGAGACAGGTATCAGAAGCGTTCCCAGGCAAAACAACGTTGCACCAAAGATAACGCAGTTCTTCAACATTTCTGGGTTATCTCAGCGTATACTCGTCAGTCAGTCTCCCCGGTGTCTCCGCCGCTGTGTAGCAGTAGCGGCACATAGCTGACAAACTTCGCGATCGCGCTTTCGACCACCGACTGCTGGCGAGTCGTCGAAAACGCGCTTTGAGAAGCGGTCCGTTCATTCGATATAGCAAACTTGTGCGCTGTGTTTGTGTACGATTTTCTACACAAAACAAAGTGGCTCACCGAATTTCGAAGCTAAGGCAGGTTAGTAGACTGTTGTGTAAGTTTCGAGGTCGACAACCATGCTATGCGTTCGGGAAGTTCATGGTCTAGCCCGACGTCAAATCCGGGTTGCCCCTTGAATCCATCACTATTTCCTTGGCACGACGTGCGTTATCTATTGATCTGTTCAGAAGGTCGCAGATAAGGAAATTCGGTCGCAGGAGCAAAGGAAGCTGACCTAACTCCAATGAGATAGCCCGCTCCAGTGTCGGATTCAGGTTGGAAACACTTCACCCGAGTAGTGCAGCAAGGGCACTACGGCGGTTTGAACAGTGAGTTAGAGAGGGCGACGAGAATAACGAGTTTCCAGGAGAGGAACTCACTCGGCTCGGCTCTGTTGCCGGCCGGCTCACCCCCTTGCAGTGGCGGACGAACGTTGGGAAACTTTCTTGTTTTTGAATCAGTTGAAATCAAACGCAAATCGTCACTTTTCATCAAAGTCAAGATGACGTTGTTGAATAATCGGATCTGCGGCTAAGACGCGTAGTTAGCGACGTTAACATTAAAAAAAAAAAAAAAATTGTTGTAAAAAAACATGCTTTTTCGGTCGACCAAAAGTTTATGAATTTTTATACTGCGCCGCATAGAAAAGAGAACACCCCGTATAAATGGTTTTATTTAAATCATTTTTGGTAGCCACGTTTTTTACGTGGGCGAAAACAAAAAACTACTAAATTTTCAACAACATTTGTTAGTGCACTTACGAATTATCAAGATTTTATGTGTTTTTTTTACTATAAAAATTGCAATAAAATATCAACCACTTGACTATAAAATATAATTTATTGGCGTGTAGTGCGCTTAGAAAATGCTTTTAGATTGATCAAATGTGCCTAAACGCATAATGCAGCATTTATTACTGTCCATCGAGCAAGCCTGAGAAAGACCGACTCGTGAGTCTACTTGGTGCTGGTCAAACACTACAGTGAGATGTGGAGAGGCATGGTTCCAAAAAAGGAGAACAAGCAGAGGGAGCGGCACTGGACGATCACGAAAAACTACTAGAACACCGAGATCGCCGCTTTCGAATCATGGCCCTAAGAGATGGGTTCGTCTCGTCGAGGACGCTGGCGGATCAGTGGTTTGGTGGGTATGGAACACCCATTGGGATTCGAATCGTTTATCGCCGGATAAGAAGTTTTGAACTGATTTCCTACCCTCCCCATCTGGCGTTGCTTCTCACCTTAAATCATCGTCAAAGTCGATCGCAGTGGGGCTGATAACAGATACATTAGAATCTGGAATGGGGATAATATCGTGTTTAGTGACGAATCCAGATTCTGTTCGGGTATTCATGATGGACGGGCAAGAGTAAAAAGAAGACGGGGTGAAAGACTGGATCCTCAGTTTACAATACAGAGGCATGACATCAGACTGTTGGGGTTTGGGGTGCTATTGCATGTGGTAGTAGGTCACCTTTACTTTTCATTAGCGGCAGTATGACACCCCAACGATACATCCAAGAATTCCTGGAATCTCATCTCGTGGCTTATGTGGAAACTTGGCCACCTCGACCTTTACACCTCTCACCGATTTAATATGTATGAAATGTTTTAGGTAAAAGGTTGCATAATTTACCCCATCCCCCGCAAACTCACAAACTTTAGCGGCGCTATGCCATCCTGTTCAGTTAGCCTGAAATGAGATCTCTCAAAAGGACATGAATTACCTCATTAGATCCGCGCCTACGCATGTGCAGAAGTCTATGAGACACCGCTGAGGACCGAAAATTTATTATTCTTTTTTTGTTTTTAACGATTAAATTTGTTGAATTTCTTAATGAAGTGGTTGTTTTAGCGTAATAAACATGCATACGAAGAATGATTTAAATAAAGTCATTTTTACGAGGCGTTCTTTTTTCTATATCACGCAGTACATCTACAAACGAATTAATATTACAGAACAAAAGAAACTTAATAGCTGGTGCCACATCCTTTCGAGTTAATCACCTCCTATCATCTTTTAGGCAGCGAATCAAAAAAATTCACACACATTTCCTTGGGTTTTTTGCCGCTCGCCAAAAATTATTACTAAAAGTTCAGCCTTGCTGCGAATGCTCTCGAACGGATGCGGCTATCTAGGTTTTTCCCATAAATTATCAATTGGGTTGCAATCGGGAGATCGCGGCGGCCATTCAATTACACCCAACCTTTTAGAACAAAACCGATTTTTTATTAACTCAGAAGTGTTTTGGGTCATTATATTGTAGGAATCTCCCACGAAGAGGCATTCAATATTCCGCATATGGCAACATATTATTTCTTAATATATTCCGATATTGAAATTTTTACGTTGTTCCTTGTACTTCCACGTTGGGTCTAGTACCTGACCGACCGAAGCAACCCCAGATCATAGTACTGCCACCTCCATGCTCAACCGTTGGTACTTGGCGGTTGACGTTGTATCTTTGATCTGCCGCCCGTCTTACGTAGCGTCTACCATCCCATCCGAATATTTTCAATTGAATATCGTCATTGCAAAAATCATCACGCCATTTTTCAGAGGTCCAGTCCAAGTAATTCCGAGCGAACTGTAAACGGTCCTCGATGTTCTTTTTTGATATTGAAAGTTTCTTGACAGCAACCCTTTCAAATAAGTCCGTACTGCATAGTCGACGTCTCACAGCCCTTTCGCTCCACTGGAGATGAAATTCTTCAAAAATTTATTGATTAATCTCCCGAGCTCTCTTACGAGGATCTCTCTGTGAAATTCTTTTTATCATTGTATCAATTCGAATTCGGATATCAAATCAACTGAGCAGGTAGTTTTCCGTGGGTGCCCCGTGCCTTGCAGCCTTGTAAGACATCTGTCGCCACTACAATATGCAGTTGTAATCTTCAATTTGGCAGTTTTAATAATTTTCAGATTGTTGGGCAATTAAAACCTTTGCCCATGACTTATAGCATTAATACTGGCAGATCGCTCGTGATACTTGTGTGCTTTGAGAGAAACAACAGGAATGAGAAGTTTCTAGGCTTTAGGCAGCGGAGAAAACTTATCTCGCCTCTCAAAAATATATGCAAATCTAATGCAATAAAGGAAACTTATACAAGAACGGTACGATTAATGGATAAGAATTTTGCGCATACGAGCAAGAACCATATTTCAACAAAAAACTTGAAATAAATCAGCTTCTAAACTTTTGTCCGCAACTGTATGTTATCGAAGGACCAACAAATGTTGGTTTTTGGAAGCAGTTTATTTTATCAAACAACACGGTACAACAGAGACAAGGACTAACAACCGAACGGAAATAAGTAAAATTAAAGGTCTGTGTTGCAAGTGAAGAATAAAATTGAATGGTTCTGGGGCGAGAGAAATGGCGTTGGGGAGTGAAATTGAATGCTCGTGTTGCAAGTGAACTCGAGCTGAAGAGTGCCCATTCCTCCTCTCACCCCTGCGTCCATAGATAACACAAAGAACGAAACCTTCACCCCATTTATGCCCGTCGCAAATTCAGGGGGATAAAAAGGGATAGCAAGAAGCAGCCTTGCTTGAACGAGCTACAAAAGTTGTAAAAAATCTAAACTAGTCTTACGTCTGCCATATGTTTGAAACCGGCACGTTATATCGGTCCATTGGTTGCTATTCTCACATGGACATAAATCCGTAATGATTATATGTAGCGAGTTGCAATAAGACGCGAATGCAATCCGCACATTCATACACATACAGGGCTGGGCGAAAGCCCGGAATAAAATTAATATCTTCTCAACGGGCGACTCGAAAAAAAAAGTCGTTAAAACACGTGATTTGGTTTCAGTTGTAGGTACTTTTCGACAATAACATCATATATTTCCCTTCGACCCCTTAGCTACAACCCTACCCAATTTTTCTTTTAACGGAAACGTGTCGTGTGTGGACCGCTCGAAATATTCGTGAAACACGGAACCTTACCATACCTTTTTTTCTTTCAGTTTTGTGGTTATTAGAAAATTAAAAAAAAAAAAAACAACTTTGTTAAAAACAAAAAAATTACGAATACTCACTTAGTCCTATCCGCGGGTTATTTAACGTAGCAGTCGCTGGAAATATCCTCCACCCTGTACTTGGCAGGCTCCCAGCCGATGGTAAACCCCAATGAAAATTAATGTCGACGTGCTCTCTTTAATTCTGAATGAGTTTTTATTTTACATCGACAAAGTAACATTACAATTTTAAAACGGAATAATTTAGATCTGATGGTAGCAGGGCAATGTGGCTAAAACCGAGGGGAGAAATGAAGAAGCGTCATTTGAAACCAACAATAAAACATGGTGGTGAAAACCTGATGGTCCAAGGCTGTGTGACAGCAAATGGTGTGGGTAATTTAACTTTTATTAAAGGAAACACGGATAGATTCATGTATTCAAAAAACCCTGAAATCCAATTTAAAAAATCGTGCTGAAAAACTTGGACTTGAAGAAGGTTTTTACTTTCAAGAGGACAGTGATCCCAAACATGTGTGATGGATCTTGGAAGAGCGAACTCAGGAACAAACTACGATTTCACAGTTAAATAATGCATCTCAATCAGGTTTACAAAAATGAAAAACTTGGTTAACCAAGTCAACACGACAATTCGACCAAGAGAGAGTTTGCAAGTGTTACGAAGGTCTTGAGTACCAGGACTGAGGGCTTACGTACATAGGCGTAGTACGACTAAGAGGCGATTATCGGTTAATTTACTGTCAATTTTTTTGGAGTTAAACATTTAGTTGAATCTACTGACATGTTGCAGTAATACCATTTTACCGAAACGAGGTTCTACCTAAATTATAATAAAAGGAAGGAGAGGGGAGTGAAAATCCCATTATACAGAGCTACATGCTTTTGACGATAATGGATACCGAAATTTGGCCACGCCGAATGTATGCGTCAAAAAATTATGAAGCACATGGGCGTAGCATAAGGGATCGTTGCACGTTCACCGAAATTGATTCAACAACAGTTGCTATAACTATAAGGTATTTCCTAACTACGTGCAGAAAATTCGAGGGCATAAAACTGAATACATTTCAATTGGAAACTGTTTAATGGACAAATGCCTGCAAATGGTTCGTTTCAAAAATACAGGGTGTTAAAATAAAATTATTTATAAACGTTTTCCTTTAAGATTTCCAATGTGGCTCAAATTTGACTTTCGAATTTTAGCATGCAAATGTGTAGTAAAAATCCCCATATTTACATGTATTCAGATTTTTCCACGCGACAATGGGGGGGTACGGGTGGGGATGTCTTTATTGTTCTATTTACACGCGAAATGTACAACGCTACGTTGGTCGTTAGTTGAGAACGATTATTATGTTTTTCATTCCCAGCTGAGCCAAAAAAAAAGTGCACGAACGCTTTATTAATAATGGATTAATGCAAAGTTCGTTTATTTCAAAATAAAGAAAAAAATACCTTAATTGAATGTTACAAGATTTATTGATAATTCAAGCTTCAACCTTGCCACTTGAGCTGCCACTCTAAACGTCAATAAAAAATAATATTTATACCATTTTTAAATCACTAAAAATTCAATTCGGGCGCATTGAAAATATTAAAGAAAACTTTCTTTTTGGTATACTTTAACACCTTATGTTTTGGAAACATTCGCGGGCATTCGTTTATCAGATATTTTCCACTTAAAATGCATGCAGGATTACGCCCATAAACTGCCTACGCGCAGTTAAGGAAAACCCAGTATAAGGCACCTAATTTTTTAGATACGCCACCGCACTTCCCCGATCTCATCCCGATTGACCGCTCATGGGAATACTTGGAAAGGCATATAAGAAAAAAATACATTTCAAGCGAAGAGCAACTTCACAGTATTATTTTAATCGTTCACGATACCTGAAAATTTTCTATATATAATTTAGTTAAACCAATGAATCGTCGTTCACAAGCTGTGATCGATGCAAACGAGTATCCGATGAAATACTAATGGCTAAATTTCATCGTAATTTAGGGCCCTAACGGTTTGGTTTCCATGACGTATGAATCGTTTTTTGAGCGTAACTAAAAATATTTTTCTTCGTACAAAGAGGGGATTTCCTGGTTGTATTTTTCTTAAATATGCGCAATAATGCCTTGTTTGTGCGGATACGTCAGATTTTTGGTGTCGAAATTGTTTTTAAGATACAAAAATTGCAAATAAACGGAATTCGCCTGTGTGCGTGGATACTTTTTTGACCCGCTGTGTATGTGGAAGTTGCAATGCGACGAATTAAAATTGTTGCCTTACAGGAGTGCTGAGCAGTGGAAAACGTTTAACATGTATCCGTATTTTACTCCCGAAACGGTCCAACGAGGATCGCAGTAACGAGGACTCAGTTCTTGTGTTTAAACATTAAAGGGCACATCCATGTGGCAATTTACACACGAAACACCGCTCAGCGCGATAAGCGTTTATCAACACAAAATCAATCAATTTCCAACTTATAACCGTGAAAACTTTAATACAACAATGGGTAATATATCAGAGCCGCTTACATCCCACAACTAATCCAACTTTCAAACTTTTATTCCTTATGAATATTCAATCCCAGAAACTCAATATGCGATGCCGATGTAGTCAAAAGCTGTTTATATTTTCATAAGCCGTATCAAACGAGTTTTGCATTTAATTTATAGGCTTCAAAGCCTTGAATTAGGAGAGATTGTTCATAACCAACGGGACTATTGTATATAAACCGATAGAATTTCCTTTTGTTTCAGATTTCCAAAACATGATCAAATTCGGCATTATCACCGGTAAGTGCTTGCGCTTTTTATTTAATCAACTGCAATTAAGCAAATTCGGCAAATGATAAAATGAGCAATTTACCCTGCTGTCATAGGCTGTTTGTCATAGGGTTAGTGCAAAAACACTGAATAATGAACGTTGTTAGCTCGGAATAAAAGAATAGACAAACAGACGCACGCACACGCACAAAAGTGCGGTAATTGTTTTGTTTTTTTTTTTTTGTCATTGGGGATGGTTTAATCCATGAACAGAAAAATCTATGAATTAAACATCTGAGGGACAAATTTGTACAAATTGTAACTGCGGAAACAGGTTAATACATTCGCGTACAGTTGACACGCCTAATTATCGCAAAAGGTTAATAACCCTGATGTTGTCAATTACGCAGAACTGACGGCCGTGAATCACTCATTGTTGGTACTAGAACGTGAGATGTGTCTAGATGGTACCAACTCCGCGCTCTTCAAATGTTTTGTCACAAATGCTGATTAAAAATTCTTGAAGAAAAAACGATAAATATAATTGATAACAGGGACATGTTACTGCAATTACACTACTGAACATAGAATCGTAAACAAATTATGTTGGAAATTACATAGTCTCATCAAATGTATTTTCCGGTAATAGCCGTATTTTCGCAGCATTTGTCATAACAATAATTTTCTCTAATGATTTTCGCTTTACTTATTTATTTAAACTTGGAAATTTACCTAGTATCAATTATTACTGCCGACTTTCCAACCTCTCGTTTTTTTCCCTTTTTGTTATTTTTACGTTTTTGCTACAAAAACTTTGCATCTAGACGATAGCGTGACAATAACATATCGAACCCGAAGCTATTTCATTTATATTTAGAACTGGAAGGTTTCCTCTCCATACATGTACTAGACACGAGTAGACCGAGATGTTTTGAGCATGTTTTTTTTATGAAACGGCCGACAGGGACCAGAAAAAACGTCTTGATAAACCGAATTTCGATTCCGCATTTGATCCTGCGTGGATTTGCGCAGTCGCAAGTGCACAATTTCAAAATTGACCTGCATAAATCAAACATACGCCGGTTTATAATGATTTTTTTCTAATTTCGAACGGTTTGGGGCATAACCGCGCCGCAAACAATTTAACTCGCGTTGCGGTAATCGTACTCCCGTGGCTATTTTTCCTGTGTTACGCCAGTGTTGCTCTATCTGTTCGAACTCTCACTAAAATTACTCGAGTGGAATAGAAAAATAATATAAGATATACCATTTGTTTCGGGGTCGGCCTGTAAAAAGCTTGTTGGTTGTGCAATTTAGCCCGGATTTTTTTTTAATTATGGAGCTCGATAAACTGCACATTTTCAGCAAAAAATGGCGCGGTTGACGTGCAATTCAAGGCCCACTATGGCAGTTTCTAGGAGCGAAATTTTAATAAAGCATATTAGCGATTTTTTAAGGAAATATCCGCGCACGCCGCTGGACTGGCCACCTATCACAGCGGGCCTGTATAAAGTTTCATCGAAAAATTTCAAGCAATAACGATCTTGTAGAAGAATTAAAAATGCACCCTCGGTGCTTATTTATTTTAAAAAAAATTATAGTTTACAACAACTTAGTTGTGGTCTTAGGCTTATACAGAACAAATAAAACAAAAATATTGAAAATTACAACACAATTTTGCCTCGTTTCAAGCGAATTTTTGGAAATCGATCCAGTTTCATCGAAAATATTATTTATGCGTTGCGCAGTACTTCTCGACTTACCGGTCTCTCCGGACGTCTGACGTCGAATTCTGCATTCTGCCGCAGCATCTGCTGCCGAGCGCACGCACGTTGTCACCAACAAGACGAACAATTTCTGTTTTTTCTCCCACACTTGAATTTCCGCAATTATCACGATTAATAATTTAATTGTATTAAGCACAAATACGTTCTGATATCGATGTTGATGTTCGTTGCGTTCGTTTGACAGTTGAACACTTCACTTGTTCTCCATAGCCGACTATGAATTTTTGAAAATAAACAAATACTGAGTGTTGCAGTCTTAATTGTTTTACAAAATCGTCATTACTTTAAATTTTTGAATGAAATTTTGCACAGACCTCTTTCGAGGGGGTGGGCAATCCAGGGGCGTGCACAGATTTTTTCTTAAAAAATTTAATACCTTCGTCGCTGATGCAACTTCAATAAAATGTAAATCGGCGAAAATGCGACTCCCGAGATTGGCTCTCTTTCCTTAAGTGTTTGCACAGGGATGTAGTGGAAAGAGTGCATTTTCTATGCCAGAATTTTCAATATTTGAATATGCAGCCATTAATCGAAACTCTCGTGTTTACGTCCGTCCTCGTTGTCAACTGGGGATCCCGTAGGTAAAAAATTAATGAGGTAACGGAAGTGGCGAAGCTAGAAGTAACCACCACCAAGATGCAACGCAGATGTCGAAGTTGTATCCGAAACGGTGATTAGCATTTCGAGCATGATATTAATTAATCACAAGTAAATAGTATAATTGATGCATAAATCATCATTTTAAAAAAATACATACAATTAAATGTCGATATTTTTTCTCTATTTCAAAATATGTTTTCATTTTTTTTTTACAATTCGAACATCTGTTAATATTAATATACATAATTATTTTTCCTGAATTTGAACATTTTTAATATTTTCTAGTCGCCATTTTTTGGTGGATCCGCACATTTGGGAAATTTGAAAAATTTTAATGCTCACAGTTTTCGACACGTTTGACCAATTTTTAATAAGTCGAAAGATTAAACCATTTTATTCCACGTAGTCAACATAATATTCATCCCTAAATGTGCGTTTTGGAAAAACAATATTTTGTTTATATTGGCGATTCGTTTAAAAAAAAATTAATATGGAACATTTTTTTGGTGTAATTGTTCGTTTTTTGGGGGCTTGGAAAAATCTCATTTCGATGGCAAATTTTTAAGTATCAAAGAATCTAAATTTTCACAGGTTGTCAGGATTTAGCAGTTTCTCGTGCTTCAAAGTTTTTTTTATTTTACGCACATTTCCTCACAGCTTTATCCGCATTTTCAACCCTCTACCTAAACCCCGATCATTCCGACATCCCAATATTTGACACATCAATTATCGTGCACTCTCAGATGCCCTCCTACAACGTAACGCCAAAGGACTTAATTCGCTAACAACTCTCTCAAAATGACGTTTTAGTGAGTACCACCTGTTACCAGCATCCAGAGAAAGACCAGGCTGGACCTAGATTAGAACAAGAAATAAAAACTGCATTTCCCGATTGCATCATTTCTTCGCGAAATATCGTTGAAGACGACTTGAAAAGTATTATCAATGTCCTCAAACACGAGGTCGATAATGGGACCTGCGACGTAATCTTCACAGTGGGCGGTACTGGGTTTGCGCCTAGTGATGTTACCCCTGAGGCTACCAGGGCCGTTATAGAAAAAGAAGCTCCGGGGATTTCCTATGCTATAATCTCTAAGAGTTTGGGTAAGTTATCCTTTCATTATTTGTGTAACTAGGATATAAAGTTGGCAAATTTGTTTGGATGTAAGGAAACTGAGAACATTCACATTTCATAAGACCCGCTATCTTTCGTAGAATTTCCCTGGTAAGTTTAATTTCTTCTAGCACTGACGTGACCGCAATATTCTTGCGTTGCCTGTTTGTTTTCGGTGTAATTTTCCTAGTTTTCCAGGTGCCAGAAATAATGAATAATTCATACGAGTTATCTTCATAACAATTGTTGCTGTAAATTTTTCTTTACAAACTGAAATTAAATAAGCCTCAGGATTAGGATTGAGCTAAAGAAATGGAGTAACAGTAAACAAAAATTTGAACTTGCTGGCACGTTTGCGTGATGCCAACTTTTATTACTATAGAAATGAAATATCCTTCCTTCGTGTTCCTGAGCTTTTCTGTTATATTTATGAACCTCAAGCTTGAACTTAAGGGCTCTACGTCGCTCATACAAAATTGCAGCATCGGCGGAAGAAAAAATGTATTGTTTATAGCTTCTATTTACTTTTTTGATTATACAATAAACTGATTTGAACCATTACTCAGGCTGCATGCTAATACCATAACTTGCTCACATCAAACGGCTTCAATTTGAATACATGTTTTTTAAATTGAGATGACCTAATGAAAAATGAAAATATGGTGATTTCAGTCTCAAACGGGGCTATTTTGGATTATCATCGTAAAAAGTATGACTTAATTTTAACCTGAACTGTTATTCCGCTGAAGCGAATGATTTGGAACGGTTCAATTAGATTTAAAAAAATTTTAAGCGTTTTGATCTGTTCTTTTCTGCGGTCTTAGTCCCCTTTAAAGCTTCATGACTTAATTAGATTCTTGAGTAACACTCACGTGAAATTCTTAAAGATCTATTGAACCGGAAACTTTTTTTTAAGGTTCAATGATTCGCACCGAAACGCCTATCACTCAGTGTTTGGATCTGTATAAACCTATTTGTATAGGGAATATTTTACGATATGATTTATGCCAATAAAAGCAAAAAAACGTGTTTGCAATTGATAAAGCACCAGCCATAAAAAAATGCGGTCAATGTTGAAATAAACAAATCGGCTTTATTTTTGTTCGTTTCATGGGAAACGACGAGAAGGTTGCTGAATATTTTATGGAATGATGGATTCTTCGAGAATATGGAACAAAAAGGGTGTAAGCAGATGTAGATTGAACTAAATCAGAGTGTCCATTTTGAATTTGTAAATCACAGGAAAGCTTCGAGCTCCCTTTATGAAGCGCTCAACTTCAAAAAAAAAAAAAAAAAAAAAAAAGCCAAGAGTGTTATTCCAGGAAAAAGGATTCGCTCTAAAGCAACAATTTTAAAAAATCCGAAAGCCATATTCCTTCCAGAGAGAAAAGAATGATAATTCTGCGTTCCTCAAATAAACTTAGCTTTTCCTTCAGGGATTGTCAAATTTTCAATTATATTTCTTAAGCAACAGCACCGAGTAAAGCTAAGCTTCAATTTTTTAAACTTAAATCAAATTAAAAAAAACCTAACGATTATATAATAATTATAAAAAAATAGGAATAGCCCATTTAATCCTATCTTCTTTTAGTCTCAAATGTATTCTTTAATTCGACGTCCATCATCAAAGCCACGCTGGTACATAGATATTTGATTTTTAACCATATTTATGTAGTTTTGGTGTCTTTTTTTTATGTTTTCTTTCTCTTTATTTCTTAATTTTTGTCTCCTTTTTTTTGACAGAATACGTGGAAAAAGTGGTGTGAGCTCAGTTTAAGATAGGTAGAGGTCAGGTCTACTATATAATAGGGTAATTCACCCTATTATATAGTTTCAGAGTGCATTGGTCACGCGTCGTACAAACTAATGGACAAAAAAACCGGACAACACAAATATTATTCAATTTCAATATTACATAGCTTTTTTTAGTTTTATATCGATTTTGATGTTTCTTTGACAAATAGTATTCGTGTTTATTTTAATCGTCGATGGATATTAATTTGGCCAAAAGTTATCATTTTTTTGTCATTATACAGGGTAACGGCGAGGGTGGTTTTTGGTTCTCGTATTCTAAACATTCCGAGAAAGAATCTGACGACACTGTGAGATTTTTTTGTATGCAATTGTAGAGCTTTATATTTTCTTAACATTGCTTTTTTGGGTTCATACATCCATTCTCAAAGGAATTACAATTTTTTTTTTTAACGAGAAGAATCGAAAAATTCAAAATATGTTAAACAAATGAACAATAATAAACAACATAAATTACTCTCCAAGTTAATGATAAATGCTAATAGCGTGTATTTCGTCCTCGTACTCGAATGGTAGCTCTCATGCTTTCAATTAAGCTTAGGGCGCAATTAACAATTGGTCTTTGCCTAACGTTTTTCCACTCTTGAACAAAAGTTACTCGAAGGTGAGGCAATGGCTTTCAACTCTCTACTACGAATACGTAGTTCTAGCGTTTGTGATATAGGTTCAATTGGGTTTAGATCGGTGCTATAAGGAGGCCTATTTAACCTTTGCGCCTCCATTTCATCTAGTTAATTACCGACAATTAATGTTTCTTGAATAAAACGTCATTTTTATTATTGTTTATTTTTTTTTATTTATCATTTTTTTTCTTTTGGTAAATCGCATCTTTTTGTCATCAACACTGTAATTTACTTCAGGACAGATGTGCTGTTACGAATCTAAAAAAAAGAGTCGTAAGGAAACGTAAAGCATTACAATTGCATGCAAAGATATCACACAGTGCATTCAGATCCTTCCACAGGATGTCCAGAAATCTAGAACAAAAAACACCTCCAGATTTCAGCCTGTATAATGACAAATTAATTACAAGTTTTTGTAAAATTAATATCCAGTAATGATTCAAATGAACAGGAATACAATTTATTTAAAAAATAACCAAAGTCCATATAAAACAGAAAAGCTATATAAGATTGAAATGGAATAATAATTGTGTTATCCGGTTTTTAAGCTCAAGAGTGTATTTGTTCCATGGAAACGTTTTCTTGATAAATGCTGCGATTTGATGCTATCGATTCCTCAACTATTATCGCTGTTTTCCCACATCCAAAAATCTCTTAAACCGACAACTTCTCGATTTTTTTAATTAACTTCTAATCAACTTAACTTTCAGTTTTGACCGATATGGCGATGCTTTCCCGAGCAGTTTGCGGCATCAAAGGGAAATCGATAATCATAAATTTTCCTGGAAGCACCAAGGCAGCCGTGGAATGTTTCGGTTTCATTAAAAGTGCAATTCCACACTCCGTTGCACTCGTCAGGGATGAAATCGGGAAAATCCGTAACGAGCATCAACTGATTCAACAATTTTCCAGGGGCGATCAATCAACACCAAGCCAGGTAATTGATTCAAGTCGCTTTGTTCTCTTTCCAATGATATCTATATGCATTATTATTGGAGCTAATATTTGGGATGAAATCGCTCAAAAATGCGCTCACCGAAAATATTTTCTCTTTTGGTATTGGTGACGGCTCTTAGGTCAATTCCTGCAACAGCATCGACGTTATTTTCAGAGCTCCTCAAAGGTTAAAGTTGAGGTCGGCGCTTCACGTACTCGTAAATCTCCCTTCCCAATGCTAGAAGTGTCTGCAGCTCTGGCCATCATCTTCGAGGCTATTGCACTTTCGACGTTAGAAACCGAGGAAGTTCCCATACAGAACTCACTTTCAAGGGTCTTAGCTGTGGATGTCAAAGCTCCAAACCCAGTTCCGGCGTTTCCGGCCTCGATTAAAGATGGTTATGCCGTGAGGGCTTCGTACGGAGCAGGCAATCGCAGGGTTCGCTCTGTAATTGCTGCAGGCGATTCTCCCTATACAAAAGGTGACGACTCTCAATCGTTCACGCACGACCACTACTTGGAGAAAAATTTCAGAATTAGAAGATGGAGAAGTCATCCGAATATCTACTGGAGCTGCAGTGCCTGCAGGTGCTGATGCTGTGGTTCAAGTTGAAGACACCACTTTGGTGGCGGTATCGGAAAATGGCGAGGAAGAAGCAGTGGTCCGCATCGACGTGGCTCCGACGATAGGGCAGGATATTCGGTAACGGTTCGAATTTGCCAACTAACACTGTGTATATATTCAAGTGTTTTCAGGCAAATTGGGAGCGACATCGAGGCGAACACTTCAGTTTTACTGAAAGGCAACCCAATAACTTCTTCGTATATTGGAGTATTGGCAATGCTGGGATTTTCGAAAGTTCTAGTTACCAAGTGAGTTTGTGTGAATTAACAACTGGATTGGTAAAGGTATTCAATTATTCAGGAGGCCTTCCGTGGGGATCATTTCCACGGGAAATGAGCTAATTAATTTCACAGAATCTTTAAACCGGCCGGGACTTATTTACGACAGCAACAAAGTGAATTTGTTGTCTCTGCTCAAAACTTTCGGATACGAAGCTGCGGATTGCGGAATAGCCAGAGACAGGTAAAACTTTGTCTTTAATTCTCTCGTCTACACTTCGGCATGCACAAAAAGGAAATTTTAATTACATTCTCTCCATTGTGTGTTAAAGAATGTTTTTTACTTGTTTCCATCCTGCTGTACGAATTTTTGCGTTCGGTAACGCAATTATTGAAGAAACGATTGAAGGCGGTAAAACTGCTCCTCTTTTGTGCGCGAATAATGTGATATTGGCATGCTCACAAATCGATTTTTCGCTCATGCAACATGAAAGTAAATATTTATTTTTCTGTCCTTCAAACAACATTGGTCGGTTGTCTGGCACATGTGGTGTTTTTGTTAAATTTCCTGAATGAATTCCAAATGCAGTGAAAGTCGAAGATAACAACGGCGATGAGATCGAGCAGAATGAGTCGTTATGTCCGGTGGGCGTTACACCAAGGCTGCTTTTTGACGATTAAACACACTTGGAAAAAACACAAAAAGCGTGTTGGAAAAAATTCATTATTATACTAGGTGGATAATAAACCGCAAATAATTTAACATAACTTCTAAATTGTTTAAATTCGTGTATGATGCGTATGGTAAAAACACATAATTTACTCATACGTTCTGTATGTTTGTGCGCTTTTGCAACGTAAGACAAATTAAATTAGTTTTAATTTTCTTCTTCGTGGAACTAATTTACTCCAGAACCCTTTTATTTACAGCTCGTAGGGCTTCTACAATCGATGACGGCTTAAAATCTTCAGCGTCTTCGGCACTTTCGCCTTATATTTCTTGAACAATGAGCGCTGCGTTCGCAATTTGCTCATCGGAGAAAGTACCGTACGTTACGAAGTGAGGGCCAACATTTGCAAAATCGCTTCGTAATTCTTCTGACAACGTCGTGTTCTCTTTTATCATAACAACAGGCACATCATCCTCTTTTAAAAATCATCGTTTATCCTCCGTGCCATCTCAGCTTAAGAAAAATCGTCCTCCTCTCCAAAGTCGTCAGCTATTGGCGCGAGTTCCAACTCTGGACGTCTAAGAGTTCGTGATTGTTTGGGAGATACCCTGATCCATGCTTTAGGAATCATTGATATTGCATCCGGAAATATCTATTTGTTTTCCTGTTTGCTTTGGATAATGTTCGTTTGCTACAGTGCGGCATTCGGTGGAAGATATCGAACGTTAATATTTCCTAACATTTTTGGATGCGCTGGACAATTTTCTTGGCCAACGGCAATTTTTTCTTTAATTCATCGTCCCTGTGTTGCAAACCTTTATAGAAAAAGCTGACGTCATTCGGACTTTTTTTTTTTATAAAACATGTAGGTTAGAGATAACGACTTAATATTCCTGAAATAGCGAGGGTTTTTTGACATTCCAATAACAACCAACCTACGTTTTTCTGCTTCTGTTACAGTGGTCGCAACGAAAAGAGTAACTCTTGGACATTTTTCCACCTGCGCAATTTTCTCTTTTAAATTTCAGTGCTTTGTTCGGAGTCCTTTTGCGGAAAAGACCTGTCTGATCTGCTTTAAAAATTTCGACATTCGGCTATTTTTTTCAAATTTCTGCTTTCCATCGCATCAATTCTTATTTATAACAGCTTCACCACCAATTTTTCCATGCACAATGTTGTGCCTTTGCAAGAAGCGTTTAATCCAACTTTTTGAGCATTTATGTATATTCGGCGCCTTTGTTCATTATTTTGGCGAACTGTTCCGCTTTTACATGCACCATTGGACCACTGAGTGCTGATCCTTTACTACTTTCCATTTTACATCACTTAAATGATGCCTGATCAACATCGCTACGATCGGATAACTTTTTTTTCCTTTGACAATAAATTTTCATTAAAAGCATTCATGACATTTTCCCGGTTCTTCCAAATCGTAGCAACAGCCGAATGCGATTGGTGCAATCCGTTTACAACTGCGTTGTTGCTTTTATCTGCTTCGAGTCTGGAAAACTTTTCCTTTTCTTGAAGCAATTTTTTAAAACACAACAAAATTAGAATAACACCCCCACGCTGAATGCATACGAGAGTGAATCAAAGGTGAACCGGAATTTTTTCTTCAAGTATTAGAACAAGATCCATAAGTGAAAACAACGTTATTTTTCTACATAATCTTGTGATTTAAGAACAGATTTTTCTCATCGCTTTGGAAGGGCCGTTATCGCAGAAAGAAGCGGGGGTGTGTCTGCAACCAATTGCGCACGAAACCCTCAACAGCTGCATCATTTCGAATGTTTCTCCTCTCAGTGCCTCTTTCAACGGCCCAAACATGTGATAATCACATGGGAATAAGTCTGGACCGTAAGGAGGTTGTTTTCAATGTTGCCCAGTGAGTTCTTTCCAACTTTTCCTTGGCCACAAAAGGCACCTTTTGGCTTTGGCAACTGTACCTTTACCTTTCTTCCTCCATTCCATACTGGCATGCTTTGACTCTGGCGGTTAGCGGCGAACCCAGGTCCCATCGCAAGTGACAGTACGCTGCAGAAAACCCTAGCTCATTTGCAATAATGGATCGGACACTCCCGTAGCGGCTGCCTACTGCAGTTGCTATATGGACAATGGTCAATTGGCGATCACCCTCGAGAAGGCGGCGAAGAGTGGCGATGCGCTGAGTGACGCTGATTCGATGCTCTATTAGTCGCACGAGAGAATTTCCGGTTAATATTTGATCCACCCTCGTACAACGAGCACGACGTCTAATTTATACGGTCCTCGTTCATAATTCAGGAATTTTCCCGATAATTCCTATTCCCTCTACGCTCTTCTATAAAAAATTAATTTCTCCGAGCCGTTTGCCGACACAAAACACAAATGGAAATATCGATACATTAAAAACTCACAATTTCTGGTTTAGATCAACACATCCTTTTGTCGCAGTTTCAGTTACTTAGCGTTGCTAAGTGGCTCAAAGAAATTGATTTTTTGTATATTCATAGTAACAGCAATATACAGTCGGAGCTGCCGTTGGAAATTCCGCAAAAAGAGAGGGAAACTCGCAAAAAAGCGGTGCTTTAGCGGTTTGCATGGAAATAGGAAAAAAACCACAACTATACATAGGTGTGTCAAATACGTATATTAAAAACGACATTTCTGGGATTCGTATATAAAGTCCCTAAAGGCACTGCTGTTTAGAGAATGTCGGTCACCCTTTGAATGACTCTTCAAAGGATGCCGTCAGTGTCGATTCTATACCACGACTACTATACCATAGTGTATCTCTTAGCGTCGTTACACCCGGCTAGCGAACCACCAAAAATGTCCATTTTGCTGACGCTAAAAGCGACTTTTTCCCAATGGGGTAAAGATAGATTCAACCAACCAATCCATTTAATCCGTTGCTATATGCGACTTGTCATCATAACCGACGTCGTTACTCGCAACTCACACTGTATATCTATCAAAAGCAGCACTTCCACTCCCCTCAATTTAGCCTCAAAATCTTACTTCCAGCATTTTCACTTTTGATACAATAAAAACAGATTTATACATTTGTGCAATTTCAGTCCTAACAGCATAAAATCAACTCTAGAAAAGGCATTTGAGGAAGTTGATGTTCTAATTTCATCTGGAGGCGTTTCGATGGGAGAATACGACCTGTTGAAGCAAGTTTTAGTCCAGGATTTTGAGGCCCGAATTCACGTAGGACGACTAAACATGAAACCAGGGTAAATGGGCCATTTTGATCCTACTTAAAGTTACCATTGAAGCTTATTTTCAGCAAGCCCACCGTCTTCGCCACTTTATCTTTTAATAATAGGAAGAAAATGGTTTTCGCCCTGCCGGGCAATCCCGTCTCCTGCTGCGTTACCACTTTACTCTTGGTTATACCAACTTTGAAACATATGGAAAGTGATGTAGCATTCAAGGGTTGGCCTACCGTAAACGTCACCTTGGTGGGTTTAAATTTTTTATTGCTAAATTCACAATTTTTATAATGATCGCTCGACCTTAATTAGGAGTCTCGTATAGTGAACAACGATCACAGGCCGGAGTACGTGCGAGTCAAAGTCCGGTCCTCAAAAGATAACGAGCTTATCGCATGTTCAACGGGGAATCAGATCAGCAGCCGATTAAATAGCATGGTGGATGCCAATGGACTTCTTTTAGTTTCAGGCAAAACTTCGATAGAAACCGGGACCCTTGCTAGGGTTTGTTTATTCGGGCCCTTATTTCAAGAAGAAATGTAAAATCGAAAAGAGATTCTCAATAACATTGCTTTTGCTATTGCTCTACGTACCAAATGTGTATCTCGAATAAATATATTTCTCTACATATAATTAGGTTCTCATGGCGGAGTTTGAAGCTCGAAGGTATGTTATACAGTATGTATGATTCGGAACGGGGTTGCCAAGAGGAGAAAGTCTATTATTTTTTATTTCGCCAAAGAAACGTATTCTTCGCGAAAGCTTTTGCTGGTTCCGAAATGGTCGCATCAGTCATCACCGTTTCGATTTTCCTTTTTAAGTCCCCAAAACTTATTCTCGTTTTCGTGGCAATCGTAATCAAGACTTTTGTTCATTAAATTCTCATTACGATAATAAAAAAAAAAGATAGCTGCAAATGAAAATTTCGCTCGACTATGGAAACGTACGTATCTGAAAGACGCCACAGCATCTCGGATCCTCTTCTTCAAGTGTCTTACTTTCCGATGAAGACCACTCACGTAAGCTACTTGTTTTAAACGCTCCCAAGGGCAAAAATACCCCATAGGCAAATCAGGGCTCCTCGAACGCTACAAAACAAGATCATTTCAACCGGTCCAATTCTCTCCGAATTGCTGATTCAACCGTTCCACAACTTGTCGCGTCTAATGGACAGGACAACAACCTTATTGAAAGTAACATTTCGCTCGATGATTAATGGGTCGATCGGGCAACCGTTTATTTAGGAAATGTTGTAGCATCCGTCGATATGTGTGCTGATTAGCCGCATTTTCAAGAAAATATGGTCTAATTGCACAACGGTGAAAAATTGTACACCGCAGGTTTATATTGCCAATGGCGAGTCGTTAGGAAACAGATGTCGTAATGGGTGCAGTACGTTGCGTGCTAATATGAAAGAGTACCGATGGTGGAGAGCACGGCAAGATCGCATAATATTACGGCTCGAGAAGCGTATTGGTTATCCACAATTCGAGCGTCCATCCACAAGCAGACATCTAAACCTTTTACTCATAACTCCGTCCTCTATGACACGCCATTCTTTTACATCGAGTGATTCCCAAATAACATGATATAAATATCAAGTAGCTACCTGGAAATGCAGTTTATTCTCATTTGCACGAAACAGTCTTTTTTGCACGAATCCATTACTCTTTCAACTGGATTTTTTTCCACACATTTCTCACCGTTCCGGAGATTGCTTGACAATCCCAGTTTTAACCAGTTTCAAAGCACATTTTAGAAAAAAAAACGTATCAAAAATTATTCCGTGTCTTGTACCGAAAATTGAACAATCGGAAGCTAAGTTAACTCCAATTGTTCTCTTGTTCCCCCTCCACTTCCATATTTTCTAGAATAAAATTTCACATTCTACAGTTGCACGTTGTATGGTACACGCTCTATTACACTTGACTAGTGCCTACTATTTATTATACTAGGTAAATTGAATAGGTTTCCCGCCGATTATTCCATCATAATGCTAACATAGGAGTATGCGAACTTCATCATCTAAAATTGAAAATATCACGGACGATTCATACGTTGCTGCGTTACTACGCAACGTGTGGACGTACCGTCATCGCAGTGCTCAGAGTCATAGGGCCAAAAAGACCAATTTTAACCGTTGACGGTCTTTGAGCTCTCATTATCAAAAACCTCACGTGGAATCGCCCATTTTTACCCAACTCATCCCAATCGGTTTCGTATATTTTTTCTGCGATTAGCTCACTCTAGAAATAAAAGTTTTATATTTTAAAGTTGCTTTGATCTCGCAAGGCCCGAAATTTGATACTGACCTGAAATTTGATATTATCTGCGGTCGATGTGAGTATATACAACTGGGTGCAGAGCAGGGAAAAAAACGTCAAGTTTAACAAAACTTCAATAGTCGAGGATTTCTGAAGCAGACACAGTGATACACGTTTAAATGGCTCAAATTATTTACAGCACGCACCTTGGCTATGTTCACAGCGACGGAAGACATATCCATTGAGCTCAGAACAAATTCCATTAAAAGCACAATTTTCGTTTTTTCGTTCAATCTCTTGACGAAACTAAATTTTAATTTGGTCTCCCAATGATTCAACGATCTCCATACTCACCAGATGAGCTCATCGTGTTTCTTGCAGAGCTTCTGTAAAATTGACGCCCTTTCCCTGGGATCCATGTTTTTGAATTGCAAATCGCCAATTTGCATTCCCAAGATATTCATTTGGGCAGCAGAGAATGCAAATAACGTGGTTACTATAGTATGTGTTACAGTATTGTACATAATGCTATCAAATGTCGCGAACGAGTTGATTGCGTAGGTCCAAACTAAATGGTCCAGTTTTTTTCCAGGAAAATAGAACTGATACAAATTGTGACTCTCCATGGTAACGTTGCTCTTATTACTGTGTTGGATCAGCTGGATGTCTCGTAACACTCCTATATGAGTGTTACACAGGGTGAGTTTTTGAGCGTGTCACGTAAATATCTCTGAAGTTATCAGTTTTAAACGAAAAGTTTTAACGTGTTGAATGGGGGGGATTGTGTGAAAGGGGAAAACTTTTGGCATTATCACTGTTTCCATTCAAGGTCACCTTCAGGATCTAATCAAGGTCAACTTGATTTTTTCCAATGGAAATCCCGCACTTTTTTGGCAGATTCTGACTTATTGTCGAAAACCAACATGTTTTTACTTCTCATACTTTTTTACTCAATTGATAGTTTGGGGACAAATTTACATTTTTGAGTAATTCCTCTTTCAACGAAAAGTACTCGTTTAATGCATTTCAAAAAAAATAAAAAAAAAAAAAAACATAATAAATTCATGTTTTATAAATTTTTTTTGACTCGCAGTCCTACTCACTTGCAGTTACAATTCAATTTTAGTTTTGAAAACATTTGAAAATGAAGTTGTTCAAAAGGCGAAAAATTTGAAATTATTTTTGTTCGAATAAAAAAGTATTTCAAGTAAAAACATGTTTTTTTTCAAAAATAGATTAGAATCTGTCAACAAAATGTGAGATTTCCATTTCGAAAAAGAAATTTCCCTTGATTTGAGCCTGAAGGTGACTTGAATCGAAACAGTGATGATGCCAAAAGTGTTCGCCCTTCATCCAAACTCTTCTTATCTAATTATTATTATTATTTTTTTTTTATTAATAACTTCAGACACATTTACGTGACATAGTTAAAAAGCTCACCTTGTGTATGCTAAATTGTTAATAGAAATAATTATTGTAATTACCCAATATGTCAAGGAAAGCTACTGATAAAATAGTGGTAGTTAACAAGCTCAGCATCATCCGCTCACATCGTTTTATGTGGCCGCCATAGGCCTGTTTAAGTTTCATGGACGTACATGTCCAAATCTCCTGCTCGTACCTTTCAATTAGTCCATACAAATCCAAAATGTTATTATTGTTAAATATCAAAATTTTCACTGTTATTTTCGTTGCATTTACTGCAACCCCCATACTGGAAATTACAATTGGTGGATCGTATTTTTGCACGATTAAACGGATCAGTTCCACTATTAGTAGAAGGTCGAATACCGGGTAGCCTGCTTGCATGCAAATGCTGTAGGTCTGGTACCAACTCTGGAATACTTTGTTGGAGGTTACCGGTTTCTTCCAATATCCAGCTATGATCATGTAGAATCTTGACATTTTTATAATGCTGCGTTGGTACGGATCGCTGGTTGGCCGCATATTCCTCCTGGTAAAAAAAGGTTTCTAGATCTTCAGAGAAGAGAATCTCGCTTAGGTGATCTTGTTGATCAGGCTGTGATATTCAAAACCGTTACACTTTAAAGAGATTTTCAAGTGAGTTTTTGTAATTTTGGATCAGCCTACGGCGGATAAGAAAACCTGAGAAGTTTCCGTTTCCTTTTAAGAACATCGAAAAATAGCTCCTTTCAGATAAATTAAACTCATGGGCCATTTTCCGTAGTTCCCAAGGAACGACCTGCTACCCGGAGAAGGCAGTATATGTATATCAATGTTGCTTCGGACCTATCATTATAATTAACTCAGTTCCCGATACCTTTGGAGAGAACGAGATATCATTAGAACTAACTACAGCCTCACGGGTAAGTTCAGGACGACTTCTCAATGCAAGTCAGCTGCCCCACTTTCACTCAAAGGCGCTCATTCAAGGTCCTCTTTTATCAAAGAGACTAAGACTGATGTGACGAATTCTGCACTCTTTACTTGTAGGAAAAAGAAACAATTATCATCAGAAAGTTCACATCAGGGTGGGTGAACGACTGTGAATTAGAAGTTGAGAGTCTCACAGTTGCGGCCCACCTGCAACACTCCTCCGTGTATTTTGAGAGAGCTGTAATAAAAATTGAGAAAAAGTAGGATTTTTATTTCGCATCGAGATGAGTTCAAGGGTTAACTAAGAATGAAAAATATAGTCACGTCTGAACTATCGAACTTTATCAAATAAAGGACATAGAAGAGTCAAAAGCTCCCGTCAAGACGTTCAAAAACTAAACCGGAAAGCTCTCAAATCTAGACGATCGTTACGTACTTGTGATGAAGAGGAAACATCGTCTGAGCCCTGAGTCTGCGTTGTTAGAGTTAATATACATAATAGGGGTATTTTGTACGAAAATTGATCAAAACTTTTGTCACCAAATTTACTTCCAACCAATAAATAATCCACAGTTATCTAATAGTTTTTCATTACATGGAACGAAATAGAGTAATTCGGAAGTTTAATGCTCGTAATAAGGCACTATATGCAGGGTGATCCAATGAAAGCTTTCCACCGAAGTTTTCTGTGTTATGATGTAGAAAACACTCTAACGCTCGGATCCGTAAGAAATGCTCAATAATCTCAGAGAGAAATTAAACAAAGTCTTTACCATTATATGGGGGTCGGTGGTGGAAATGTTCTACGTCTAATAAATTCAAATAATTTTTAAGTAAAATCGATTAATACCGCTTTTAATCTTTAATTTCTCAATAATTGGCCATCCAAAATGAAAAGATAAGGAGGCATTGAAGAGGTAATTTAATGCCTTTCAAAACGATGGATAACACGAACCCCTCTCCATTTAAGGTAGTTAGGGTGAAAGTCATCTCCGCTTAGAGGTTAAACCTGAGAAAATTATTAGACCAAAGAAATATGACCCGCTGGAAATTAAAGTTTGCAGGTCAGGGCGCTTTCGTGCTTTCCACATCATCAGACAGAAAGCTTCGGTGGAAAGTTTTCGGTGGGCCACCCTGTGTATATCCCAAATTAGACGAGATTAATTCGGAATCGAAAAAAGTGGTTTTTGAGTCAAATGAGGACAAAATTCCCGCAGCCAAATTAGGACGAGAGTTTTTCTTGGATCGGATCCTCTAACCACCCCTCAAATTTTAAACAGTAACGTGTTGCCGGGTTACATTGCAAATATCTCAGAAACTAAAAGATATATTGCACAAAATGATGGGGTGCTGTGCCTTAAAAACAAACTAAAACCATCCTGCAAACCGCTTTTTCTTTAACTATGTACACAAACTAAAAAAATACAAAGATTTTTCACAGAAAAATACCAACAAACACTATAAACCAACAATCTCAATACACCTTGCATAGATTCAACTGGCGCGACCATTTGTACTTGTACTCCAAGGTGTACCGGTCCCTTGGTTCTCTGGTGGTTACAGCTATATCCAGGATCTCCAAAGCCGGTCTGGAAAGCACTTGAGGTTGATATTCAAGGCATTCATTAATTTCCAGGCAAACTTCTTCCGAATCCGGTTTCCTAAATTCGTAAAATAAAAATTACAATGCCGCTTAAACTGCATCGCAAAGGAATTACCTTGCTAACTTTGGTTGAGAGAAAAGCAACTCCGGCAGTATTCCTATAGGATTTACTGTAATAACTTTTATTCCCAACGGGGAAAGTTCTTGACTTAAAGCTTGGCTCGCTCCCTCCACTCCATATCTAATGAAAGCAAAGATTTAAGTTGAGTTCGAAGCAAAAGTATCCATGTTTCTTGATATTAAGTTAAAACTAAATTGCATATACAGCGTGTTTCAGAACAATAAGATAAAACTTCTAGGAATTGTTCGGTGCAGCAATAGGAGACATCTGAGCATAAGAACTAGTCTCCGGAAACGTCTCTCTAAGGCGCTACGGTCCTATGATACTTTAATGGAAAATGTGTTATATCGAGTTTTAGTACGTTTCGTTTAAATGTGTTTGCAGAAAATAACACTAGGGAAATTGCTCAAAATGTCATCCTTGGACTTCATTGGTTCGGACGACACTGGATCGGCAGAGGGGGTCCACTTCCGTGGCCCCCTAAGTCACCCGATCTGACTCCCTTACATTTCTTTTTATGGGGACGTGTACGCTTCCTGGCTTACGAAACGCCAGTCAAAACAGAGCAAGATTTGACTGCGCGAATCACTGCGGCATTTGAAGTCGTTCAAAGCGATTATCTAATTTTTACCCATGTCCCCAGAAACCATGTGTATAACCATAACACTCAGATGTCTTCCATTGTGGCACTAAACAATCCCTAGAATTTTAATTCCATAGTTCTGAAACACCTTGGACAGGAAAACGCACGCATAATTATTTACCTAACGAGTGCGGAAGGTTTACTGCACAAGACCGCAAGTTGAGGGCGAGAAAGAAACTTTCCACATGTGTTAGATACCACTCTTCTTCTGCGAGTGGCAGTGTACATTGATTTGAATGAAAATTTACAAAAAAAATCAAGTTTAGTTTTAGAAAGTCGATTAAATAATCATTTAGCCACTGTACCGCCCTTTTCTAAGAATTTTTTTTGCTTTACTGACCTGCTCGCAGCGTACGCCACCAACCCACATCCCATGTTATCAGTACTGCCAATAGTCAAAATTCGTCCACTGGAATGTTTCAGTAAATTCTGGAATGTCCTAGCTGTGCGTAAAACCCCTATAAGGTTAGTCTTCAAGATGGTGTCCCAATGAGATATATCTTGCTGCGCTATGGGGCTTCGATATGCCAAACCGTTGGTGCAAATTACCGCCCATATCCCGTCTTCTCCTGCTGGCAGGTGGGCTCTAATAATATCCAGGGACTCATAAAGAAGATCTTCTCGGGTTACATCAAGATGTAGCGGCACTATGTTGCCTTGACCCTGGATGCTTTCCCTATACTTCAACCAGGACCTGATAACTTTAGCCGGAACAGAGTCTTCGTTGCATCCAGAGCAACCATTTTTTAACCCAGCGAAAACTCGGAAGCCCCTATTGGCCATATGAAGGGCGATCTATAAAAGAAATTTTAGATAATTTTTGTTTTGTTTTGTTTTTTTTTTTTTTTTATAAACTCGACCTGCAGGCCAATAGCGTTATCACAGCAAGTCACCAAGACAGGCTTTCCAGCACCAGGAGTGGAACCTGATATTGCGTTGTCGTGATTGCCGCGGATCTTGCAAATCAGATAGAGGAGAATTGCACTAGCAATGGATAGGAGGGCTACCAGCTGAAGGGCTAGAACCCAGGCAGTCTGTTGGTCCATCATACTGTACACCCTGGAACAAAATTTGGGGGTTCTGTGGACGTTTGGAAATGTGCACGTATCATCCACGTAATATCCGTTTTTTTTTCTTGGGAAATAATACTAAATAATGTGCCATTTCAAATTTGAACTTAATAATGATTAAATCGGCAAAAAAACATAAAAATGTTGAATATCGATCTGGCGACAGAAATAAGAAAAACAAGACGAAGGGAAGTGCAAACACGCCATATATCGACCATATTGAGAATTGTGACGATCCCGCAGCTTAACGATTTTTAACAACTTTTACCTACTTTCTAATTTATCGATTTAAGTGCAATGTTAAATCCTTTGTAAAATTACCCGCTTTTGTTCATCAAAACACTCTTAAAAATTCGATAGTTTCCACGAAATTTATTGTTATAGTTAGGATTCGTCAATATTTGAACCTTCTCCGTTGCGAAAACTCCATATGAAACCAATTCCTAGTTCCAGCGCGAATTTCGAATTCAGGAAAATTCTGTTTCTCTGGATTGTAAAATCTGGAAGTATTTCAATATTTAAATTCGAATTAATCCTCATGGAGGTTCGTAATTCGATAAACTGCCTGTTTCTATTCACCGACAATCTAAAGTCTCTTAATTACAAACTTGAGGAATTTCCTAGCAAAATTGTCTATTCCTGAATATTACGATTGTATATTGTCGGGTTACAAGCATTGTCCCCCATCTGAATTGAGTATAGAAGACGTTTCAAGAATAAAGGGCCGTAGATTAAGCGTAGGTAGATCATCTAAAACATAGTTAAAAGCAGTTAGAACGGGGGCCCTAGCCTGACCTTTCTTCGAGATATAGGCATTTTGGTAAATTTCTTCGAAAACCTATTGTTTTTCATCTAAAACTGCTATTTCTCCATTTCCTACCAGTCAAAACACAAGCACTGCTACATTTTTGAAATCCACATTAAATTTCGTATGAGATGGGACATTTTTGTTGGTAAATGTGCCTTCTGGAACCCAAGGTAATCGCCTGAAAATTTGAAAAAATCTTAACCTCCTCGATTTCCTGGTATTACTCAATGGTACCTCGCCCGATAAATTTCCTAGCTACCTCTTCGGGGATTTCATTAAAGTTGTCCTCTTTAATGCACTTTGAAACGCCACACCGACTTCTGTGTTTTGCGTTAGTGGTTCTTGATTGTTTGGTTCGACATTTCCAACCATAAAACTTGATGAATTTTAAAAGTGGATATACCGTTTAAAGGTATATTGAATAGAACTACTTTGATGGAATCCCCAATGAGATGGCTGGGAAATTCATTGCGCGAGGTACCATTGAGTAATACCAAGAAACGCGGAGGTTCAAGTTTTCCCATTATTTAGGCGGCTACGTTGAGTTCCATTAGCAACGTAAACTATTCTATCTTGTAGGAAATTTATTGCGATTTCTAAAAATGTAGTCGTGTTTATGCTTTGAGTGGTAAAAAATGGAGAGATAGCAGATTTGCACAAATAATTCAGGTTTTCGACCAAATTCACTAAAGGCCCTGCGTCGCAAAGAAGGGTCAGACCGACGCCCTCACTTTGGCTGCATTTAACTACATTTCACATCGTCTAGCCTCTCTCAACCTACGGCGCTTTTCCCCCGAAACACCCTGTATGGTGTAAATAAAAAGTTTGCAGTTCGAAATCTTCTACGTTAACCCATTGACTATGGTTGTCCGGGTAGAGTTCTCAAACTTGCTCTAGAGGAACTCAAATTACCTGAAACATCTCATCTTTTCGCATCGAAGGTGGTCAAATGATGTTTTCGTGGTTCGAGAGAACCGTTTTTTTTCTCGATTTTTTTCTCGAAAACACTCGCAGAAACTCATTAAATTCCCAACAAGATTTGTTTACAACTAGACCCTCGAATCTTTGATCTCGAAGAGCCTTTTTGCTTGTAAGCATTGAAGTTCGGATGATCTTGAAAATTTTAAAAACTTCCGTTTTCCGTCCCCTGCAATACTCTTGACGGTAAATGTCCTTGGAGACTTGCTCATTGATGGATAATTTCGCCCTCCTCGCTCCCCGCAGTAGGTAGTAAGAAGAAAAATTAAGATAACCAAAGTCAGAGGAAGAATGGTTTGAAAAATAAGCACTTGACACTATTTCTTGCGGTATAAGCCAAGAATGTGCAAGGTGACTGGTATTAACGGTAGGATGTAGAGAAAAAAATCTAAGCACGTATTATGTCACCAGGTTGTTCCACGAGTGTGTTACACTTGGCGCACTTGCGGCTTACTTACACAGCGCAAGTGATTATTGGAGAACTCGTAAAAGAGTCACATTTTTTTCATTGCAAAATAGAATCGACTATTCGAATCACAACGTTCGTCCTACTAATGAAGATGCCAATTAGAACTTAAGAATGTTTTCGTGTCGCAACAAGTTGCAATTATCCGCATTAGCAAGCAACGGAAAACCGAGCTTTATATACGAAAGTTGTGTAAATCTTTTTTCCATTTCCGGATAAGGCCATTATTTGAATTATTGCAATTATTTGAACAGCGTGTGTGCACACTTAGTACATCGAATCATTGTAACAAAGCTGATAGGTACCACAGAACGTGAAAGGGAAACTGTTAATGCAACTACTTGAAATGTAGGTTTCTTTATGCGTTTGAGCAGGAAACTTTCACTTAAGGCTTCTGCTAAATAATTAGATTTTTTTTTCGACACGACCTATATCAGAAGAAACTGCGATTTTGCAAAAACGTAAAGATGGCCATCTCCCCGTACAGGGTGTCCCACGAGTGTGGGCCCCTATCTGCATCTCGAAAACTATCACGAGGGAAAAGTCGATATTTGGGTGTCATAGGAAAGTGGAGGTGATCTATCGATTAAAAATATTTTCACGAAAATACCCCTTGCGGTGTCATCCCGGAAATTAACGTCAACTAGCTTACACTAAATGGGACACCGCATGTGGAACCCTGTACGTTAAGTCGAATTTCGATTGTGCTGGACATTTTTCACGTATACCGTTCTATGCCTAAATTTTACGGTTTTGAGATGTTTAAAATTGTCCAAAAGAAAACTACAATTGCAGCCATCGACGTTTATATCTAATCATTTGTAAATGGCTAAATGTCTTGTAATGAAATTTTGCGCTGTGGTGGTACTGCCTTTGGATCGGTGAGCTAAAGCATACGTTTCCACAAAACGTGTTTGAAAAAATAGCCTAAAATTGTGATTCAAAAATTCTAAAATACTCTCATTCCTTAAGTAGGGACCCGCTATATTTTTTTTTTTATGAATACACACTTAGCACGAAAAATGGGTACTACTTTGAATTCGATCGTCTATACCTAAACCCAACCGTTTTTAATTCAATTTCGGAAAAAGACTTTTCAACGTTCGGTACTCTACGTCAAGTATGGCGGCACCCGTAAATTATGCAAACGAAGATTACCTCGATATTTTTATTATTTGTAGTGAATGTAACAAAGTATTAACCAGAACATGCCATACATTTCTATAAGCCATCGCGAAAACTCCTCGAATGCATAATAGACCATTTTGAAACTAGGAAATGCACCAAACACCTTACAGAAAAACAAGCCTATTAATGAGGAAATAAAAGGTCAAAAAGCTTAATACTAGATAACTTTAAGTAATAATGGTAAAACAGAGCTTAAGCTATTAAAATCAGAAAACATCGCTTCGATGAAAATTGAATTTAGACATGGAACGTTAAACGTGAAAAATGTTCATAATCTTCCGTACAATCGAAATTTTATACAATATATGTGTGTTCTATTTAAAATAGTATATTCCAGTATAACCGGAAGTGGTATTTTCATGAAAATCTTTTTAATCGATAGATCACCACCACTTTAGTATGGTGCCCAAGTTTCAACTTTTTAATGCTCGCAGTTTTCGAGAAACGGATTGAGGCCCGCGCTAGTGGGACACCCTGTGGCGGCTGCCCCTAAAAAGCCTGTACAAAATCCTACCGAAGACTTCTGAGACGACAACATGACGATTTAATCCAGTTTACCTTAGTCCGAAAATGGACGATTTTCAAAATACAGAACGTTAACGTGAAGATAAAATAAAAGGAAAAAGAAATTAATTACTCTGTAATGCTACTGCCTGAACAAAATATGGCGTCGGGGATTTTCAGGAGCGAGAAATCAGAATCCTTTCACATTTACGACGCCCGTTATAGAGGGCGCTATCAGAACTAGGTGAACACTTTTTAAAGGGACATAACTTTTTTATCACCCGGTGTAAAATTTATTTATGACTAAATTTATGTTTTCCTACATGTTTCATGAAAAAAGTATATGGGTACGAATCCCCACGGAAATTTCTTATTGAGATATTTTAAATTTAAAGTTCGGCGCCCTTTTTGAAAGACAACTCTAAACTGGATGTTTACTCGTGCGGTGCGGCAAAGTAATTAATGGAAAATTGGTACGGTCAAATAAAAACGTGAAGATTTAAAAAAATGGAAAGAATTGAAGAGTAATTGAAAGTTTCAATTTCGATCGTGTCAACTGTATGAATAAATATGGAGAATACTTCACTGAGAGCAGTAACTTATGAAACGTTTGAAAACGCCTCTAATTGGTTCTGTCGTACAGTAGTTGTGTCGGTGGGTTGTTGTGAATTTTTATTTTCCATTAATTCAGTTTTTTCCTTAATTCGAATCGAGTGCCACTTCGAATGTGCCAGTTCAATTTTTGTTGACACCTGTAAAATGTAAAGTTTTAGAAAAAAAATTGCATCGAAAAATACTTAATTTTTTGAGTTCTCTGCAAATTCAACCAAAAAATTCCACTGAAAAGGGCACAACCACCAACACCGTAGATTTTCCACGGACTTTTCCGTTATTCTGCAATTTTCCTCAATTCATTACAATCATTTTAAAACTCATCTTGTCACGTTTCTGGTTTTTATGGGTCTTGCAGCCATATTTCATAAGCCACATTCATCATTTCCAGCGGCTTGAGCGGTTTTTTCAGGTTGCATGGGCATTTTTAAATAAATTAAAACTACTATGAATTTATGTTGATACATCTCTTGCTTTGATGTGCGTTTTTGCCATATTTTACGGTGGCTTGCCAGTGCCACAGTCAGCGTCTTCGCTTTTTTTTCCACTTCGTCCGAGACGTTATCTGGAGAAAAATTTCGCTACGTCCCTGGTCTTTAATATGTCTTATTGCAGTATTTTCCCGTATCACCAAAATTATTCATACTTTTTTCTCGTGGCATCGTAGGGAGTCTGTAATAACGTGTGGTAGATAGGCACTTTTAGAGCTTCTTGCAGTTTTAAACTCACTAAAGCGCTCTTGCCATTTTTATTGCGTAAGTGAAATTTAATATACACAATCGAGATATTTTCAAGTGCGTCTTGAAACTGCTATTATACTCTTTATGACAGAGAAACTACATCTCCTTATGGTGTCACTTGACTGACTTTTCCATTGATCTACTGCACTCTTTAATTAACAACCATTATTTAATTGAAGCTGTATTAAGGCCTTTGCATGTGGTTCACGTGTCCTTCACCTTAAAAGTTAAAAATCCATTCCTTTAAAGCTCCTCTCTGCCATGATGTGATAATATAAAAATCACGACAATAATGGCTATTTATAGCTCGCGTGCTGTGATGAAAAAAAAAATTTATGCTCGCGTAGGGAATCTGCACATGGACACAGGCAACACCACGTTGGTAATTAATTATCGATGATGTACGTATGCAAATCAGACTTTAGTGCTGACTTATTCAAGGTGAAATTGTCGCTTATATGTAACAATATGCAGTCCCCATAAAAGATTATTTCCGACGTGTAATAAGGTTTATACAAACGGAAAGTCAGCGCTTATTAATGTATTTAACAGAGTATATTAAATTGTATGTAATTTTATCACGCTCTGAAGCATATAACAAAAAGCAATTGTAATGAATACTCGGCATTACGAATTTTTATTTCGAGAAATTACGGAAGTCTAAATAAACTCGGCAAAAGAAACTGAATAATATGATAATTAGACTAAAAAAATATCACAAACTCAACATTTGCCAGTGGCTTATTCACGAACCAATTTTTCAATGATTGAATAAGAGGTGCATTTCTAATGCAATTTATACAGAAAACGAAAACGACTGTATCAATTTGTTTTAATATGGTACGTAAATTACACATAATTAATTCGCTTAATTTACCTAGTAATTTTATAAGATTAGCATTGTGTAGGTATAGGATTACAGGCACTATTAAGCCTCGGCGATTTATGATTAATACACTTATCCGTATATAATATCTGCATGCGTGGTTAAAGTTTTACCTTGAGTTTGATATAAAATTGCATTCATTTCGTAGTATTATTGGGACACACATTCCATATGTAATTTATTAGAGAATGGTAATGTTTATTAATTGACATTAATTCAAAGACGGGCAGGTCGACCAAGTAACGCTCCACAAGGCATGTGCTACGCCAATGAAATGTGTAATTTGAGAAGACAATTCGAGAGAATAAATAATACTGTAAGAGCAATAATTTTGAATTATATCTAAGGCGATAGGGCTGAATAATTGCGGGACTTCATATTTATCTCTTTTGTCGCTTAGGCCTTGGTAAGTGTGCTTAGTCGAGTCCTCGAGCACAGCGTAACTATGCTGCGGTTTCGTGCCGAATCAAAGAGTAAATTTTACCATTTGTTGACGCAAACTTGGGAACTACTCAAACTGATATTCATTCAAAAGATCATTCATTCATCATCACATATTTCTCTTTCAATTTTCCTTTCCGCGCACTTTTTCGTTTTCTTAAATGACGTTGGAGAAACACATCCATATTTTAATGCCGATAAAACGACGCATTTCCCGTGGAGTACCTTCGATTTTTCAAAACCTTTTCTTGTTAAAGTAGCCTGTAAAATTACTTTCCAGTCCTCACAAATGCTTCGTTTCATTCACTCCATTACTCCGTTATACCGGGGGTCTACACATTTTACGAAAAAAAAATCCTAATAAACGTACGTCCTCTCTTGCTTCGTTTTCGTGACACGGGGTGTGAAAGTTTTATTTGTTTTTCGATTTTTCGTAAGTATTTTTGGACATAAAGGCAAATTTCTCGATGAAATTCAGTATTCATGGGGTTTCCGAGACGAGATATTCGAATGCGATATCGGTTTTAACGCATTATGTAGGGGCGCTACCCGCAGTACTGGTTTCGGGTTAAACTTACTCTAACGTCTTTAGGGCCCCGTACTTTGACTTCTAATAGATTACGTCTTGTTTCCCCAGCAATTCCAAACAAAAAAAGGTCTACTTGTTCGAAAACTCTCACATGAATGGTTTTCGAGATACAGACGATTAAAAATTTCTTAGCACATCTCTTCGTCAAAACATTAATTTATTAATAAACATTCAGCAATGGCCCCCTACATATTACGGTAAAACAGATATCACATTTGAATTTGATGTCGCGGAAAAGTCTTGAATACTGAATTTCATCGTGGCATCGTGCTTACGTCCGAAAATATTTATGAAAAACCGAAAAAAAAAATTAAACTTTAACACCCTGTATCGCGAAAACGAGGCAAGATTGGACATACGTTTATAAGGACTTTTTTTCACAAAACGTGACACGGAATCACCCCTCGAAAATAGTGTCATCACTTAGTAGGCACCTTGTACAGAGTCCTGTGGATACGAATTTTAATGCATAATACCTGAGGACTCTATCTAACAAACTAAAATATTTTAAGGTTTCAATTCTTATAACGGTCGTTAGGGTACTTTTTTTGCCTTCTCAAATGTTGCTTTGAAAAAGGTTCTATTGCGACCCCATTTCACGAAAAAAATTAATTAAAAATGTCAACACGTGTCCACCAAACAGGAAGGATTTTTCAACGCCCCACTCATTGGCGCAGAAGGCCCATTTGGGAAGTTGCAATTAATTAAAATATATCGCCTTCTCGGAAATGCCTGTAAGTGTTCGTTCTGTGGTCCTCAAATGCAGCTTTCCTATCTGCTACCTCACTGGTTTATTACTGGAGAAGCCGAAAACTGTCGCCATTTATCCGCAAAACTTGAGGGATTATTCAACCCCAAAAACATTGATAAGGGTCTATTTAGTTGGCTATAAATTCTCACAATCTGCCCCCGTCTTTACGGCTCCGTAGGTGCATCTTTTCGTTTTCTGAAACGGGGATTCACTTGAGCAAGCATCCTAATTTCTTTTCCCACTAAATTACAAAAGTTCAGTGCTCAAATACAAATTTTCCGAGTTAATTTCGCTCGCAGTTAATTGGCGTGCAAGAGCCATCTGTGAAGCTGTAAATTGTTTTTGAGTTTGAAATATCTTCTAAATGTGCTTTCTCGCGTGCTTAAAGGCCGCTCGGCTACCCCACTCTTTCATTATCAATCAATCTGCCAATTCTTCTGTTTATACGCATAGGATTAACGACTATTTAACTCGAAATTCATCGGTACAGAAACTCTATTCAGAGAGCTATAATTTTTCAAAATTACCTAATAAATTTCGCGGCCTTTTCAATTTCGTTGTAAGACTCAAACACAGTTAGGGCAGTCTTAAAGTTGAGAAACTACCGACGTTTCGACGTATATTTCGTTCTTCTCCAGGGTGGAAAATCCGAGAGAGGATCAGAACACTCGAACGGCAGGTACAAATCCATTGAAGTAAATTTAGACGTTTTAGAAATACAAGAAGTAAAATTAAAATTAATATAAAATATTTTTTAGATTTTTTTTCGGAAAATTGTGCTTCAAATCCTCCAGGCGTTTTCGTTCGTCCACGGAATTTAAGAGATTATTTAACCCGAAATTCCATGATGCAGAGAGTTTATTTGGGTGCTCACAATTCTTAAGTCTGAATTCTTGTATTCATAGCAAATACGATTGCAACGTTAGAGGATTGTTCGACCCAAAATTCATTGATTCCACTAGTAATTTTTTTTTCAAAGTTGTCGCTTCTTCTAAGATTGTTTAGGTTCACCTTCGTATTGTCGTACGCGGTTCTCCTTCGTCTCTATTTGCTTACCGATCAGATTAAAAACTTTACTGCTTATGCATAAAACTTGAAAGTTTGTTTGGTATAAAATTCATTCACGCAAATGTTCAATTTATCTGATTACAACTTTCCAAAATTTTCTTTTCTTGTAAGGTGTGCATTTGCGACATGCAATCATCAATCAAGTAGAAATTCGTTTTTCCAAGCCTTTCCGAGCGACAATTTTACGAGATTTTTTAAATGCACCTGAATCTTACCCTTTTCAGACGGAACCCCATATGAATCGTTTCCTCAAAGTCGCGGTTTGTCATATTTTTTTCGTAATTTTCAAAGGGACTCAAAATAAAGATTTACAAACTGAATTTCCAAAAAACTTCAAAAATTAACGTTGAACAAATTAGATTTATATTTCGAAACTAAAACATTCCAAAAATTACGTGATAATTTCCAAAGCAAAAAAGGTGAAGTTTTTCCACTTTCTGAAATTTAATCATCGATATTTATCACTTACCCTTTAACATCAATAATGCCAGTCACCAATACAAAATTAGTGCGCGCTTTTGACCCGAATTTTTAATATGCGCGTGTAAATATAGTCTATTTCTTAGTGTCGCTGGAGTCCTCAACTCCATAAGCTGATGCACAACCTCATTGGTTTTTAGACAGTTTTAGAAATTTGCATTTTTTTCGTTTTTCATCAAACTCAAGCACTTTTCCTCAAAAGCAAAATGCGAATTGCTGACTACAGACACTCACCTATAACTGAAGTATTCACGCTCGTGTTATCCAGTTTACATATGTAGGTGAAGAATCGTTCTACTATGCGGTAATTAGCACACACTACGTGAAGTCACCAACCCAAAACACTTAAAATCTAATATTTATCGACCAATAAGCGGTAGTCTGTTAACCAGCAAGTCGAAGAATGCCGTCTTCAACATACTGACTGACCAAAGGAATATACCTACGTTATCGAAAGGTGATCGAGTAAGTCGAGAGACAGCATCAAATTCCTTACAGCACGCTAACAAACAGCCCGTGTACAGACCACTTTAGCGTAAAATCGCAAACAGAGGCGTAGCTTTCACATGGGTCACAATCACAGTTTAACAAATGAATAAAATAAACGCATTTTTGTATTGGCAATAAAAATATTCATCAGTTTCGACAGCCTCGATAAGACCCTATAGGACCCTACCGGGGCAGACATCATCGACTCCCAAATCTGCATCGAACTTCGGTGCCTGATTACAGACTCAATTTCGAGCGTTCATGCTTTTTTTCTAACTGTTTCTAGTAGATAATTCTGTGAGTCAAGTCTTCAGTCTGCGTAAGATTGACGTATATTTTAATACTGACAAAAAGGTGAATGCTGTTGTAAAAACTCAAGTGATTAAGACTTCTCCCAATCCTTATTAGCCTCTATGATAATAAGTAATTTATGCAAATGATACTTTCTGAAAATTGTGCCTTCCTACGCCATTTGCTTTGTATATGAGAGGCGCGCCTTTGATTATTAAATCTCCGCTTGGGATGAGCGATCATCGGGAACCTTTCATTTTTATTTTATTTCACGCAACGATCTTTGCAGATGTTTTCTTCTATCAATCATTGGTAACGGTTTAAGCCACTTTCAACCCAGATTGCGGAAGATGAGGTCAACATGCGTTTAGATAAACCATTAGATAATCTATTACAACTACCCATCTGCAGTCCGTTTAATAATAATTGTATGTGTCATTTGCAGTTGTTTATTACTTATATTGAAACCGCTCACATGAACTTAACATGTACGTATCAAAAAGCAGCTTTCCTTTTTCCTTCCTTTAGGCCATAACCGTACCGCACTAGCGATCTCGCCTTGATTGGTTGTTTCGTCTTTGTCATATGATACGTTGAAGAAAGAGACAGTAAAAACAACAAGCCTGATCTTGTGCAATTTTTGTTTGTCCATATAAATTGATACGTTCACTCCCAAATAATTAACATTCCGATAAGCGTTTGGCTGCTAGTTGTCTATTTGGATTCGCATACGTGTATGTGTGCAGAATGCAGAAACGTATTGTTGAATATAAAATAATTAACCCAGTGGAACGATTAAAAAGTTGAGTTTAATTAATTTTTTTCTTCATACATATCGAATTTTGTATGCCAGAGTAGAGGCACCAGGTGCAGTTTGCGTGCCTAGAGATAGTATGTAGTGATTACTGTTAGTAGAGGTCATTCGAGCGTTTTCAAATTCATAAACTTTTTTGCATTAGGAGTAATTTAAAGGACTAAAAACTGCTTCAAAATACTCTCAAAGTTTTGCCGTTATTATCAAAATAATCGAGGAAGTCCGACTGGTGAACATAACGGAAAATATTCGAATTGGCTATATATTGTATATAATTATAAGTAAAAATTTCATTTGGTCACATAAGAATGTTTATATACGGGTATATTTACTTGTTTCCGCAACAGAGAGAAAGAAAGTGCATGTCAATATAATTAATAATTCATTATTTTATTTGTGAAAGTTCTTTAAATCGGCATTGGTGACACATTGAATTCTTAATTGTTAGTGGTGGGTGGGTGACTCAGATTAGCTTCCAAAAGTGATCGACTACCGATTCTTCCTTAAATTGATTAATGAAATTGGACAACAGTATAATAGACTGATAAGTATTTCATTTTTACGTAGAATAACAGGCTATTTTTAGAGGCCCTAATTGTTATTTTTCCAGAGATAATTCTTCATTAAAAATATATTGCTACACATGTCCATAAAAATGAATAAGTACACTGTTATTTGCCCATGTGGATGGAATAAAAACTATTTATTCCCCGTTAAATATTTAGTATCAGAGATTATTAGCTCAAAATCTTGATTAATTGGCGAATGAAGTTTTTCTTATATGCATATAAAGCTGTATATTGGGTTGCGTACCATATGAAACATAGATTTTTTCAAGTAAACCTATTGCCCTACAGATGCCACTACCAAGAGTGACTAGTTTTTAAATAGCAACCTGTCACTGTCACTGTCAAATGCAGTTAGATATTTGTATGTCGGGTTGGGAGGTTGCTTTCTAGAATTGCATTAGTTTTTCGTGTATAAAAACTATATATAATTTGTATTTTAAGTCCTTTTTACTAAAAAGTGATTCTTTAAGTTCCCACGCGATTAGGGCCTCGAATATGTCGGGTGTAGGATGCACATAATGTCTCCAAAGAGAAGTACTTTCAAGGTAATCATTAGGGTCTTGTCATTGCACTTTCGTGTATTAAATGTATGTTTACCACACTGTTTATGTTGATTTATCTTATTTCGTAAGGTCCTCATCTTCATATTGCGTTATTTAAGTGATATAAATTTATAAGAATTTTGAATTATAAGAAATTAAACATTGAACAAAAGTCTCCTAATACAGTAAATTTTTTATTCATGTCCATATCAATTACCTTGAGATTTCCCTCAAATCGCTTAGTGTAAGGATAGCTGATCTGTATAGGGTCACTGTGATGGTCTCTATAAGCAGTTTAAGCTGAAAGTAAAGGTCATCAGAAGTATTTATTTAATAAGGTCAGTACGGTGTAATAATTAAAGTAGCTGCATTGAGGACAAGGTTTATAATCATTCATGAAATCTTTTTGGTTATCCCTGATGAGGCCAGTCTAGCAAAATACTGATATTTATTAATGTCTCAGATGACAAATCAGTTCATTTAACTACCCTTTATAATTATCTAAATGCCAGGGTACAGAGTTCTTAAATCTGCCAAGGCTTGTTGAAATAAAACTTGTTGATGTTGAACTTGACTCAATAGTACATGCTTAATTCTTCATTCCTGAAATTGCTCTGAATGTGGCATCTAATAATTGAGAATAAGCATTTGAGTAAACATAGTAAATTGTGATATCATTTTATGATTGGCAAATGTGGCGAGACAAAGTCAGTATTGGGCCTGTGGTCATGCAAAAAGTACTGAAGAATGTGGCCAGAAATTCATATTTTTTTTTGTAACAACAAAAAAACCATTTTTACCTACTGTTCACTAATCAGAAATAAGAAATAAACCCAACTCTAGTCTCAAAACAAATGTCTCGTAATCCTTATATCATATGTATGCAAATAAATGCAAAAACTGAGACAAAAATATTTTGTCATATTTGAAATGAATATTTCTGTTTTGTGAGCGGCTATTAAATTAATTTATTCAGTTTTATAATTAACTTACAAAATTATCTTAATTTTTGCCAAATAGTCTATCCAAATATTTAGAAAACACTATATATCTATCTTTGGTGTACACTTGCACTTTGTTTCCAGATCAAATGAAGCACCATGGATTTGGTACTCTCTTACCAAACATATCTAACTATACATCTTAAAATTATCTTGGAAAATTACAAAACATGAAAACCCTAGTCTCGAACAATAAGGGTAGTAAAAGTGAAATGAAGGCTGTCCAAGTAAACAAAAAGAAGAAGGATCAAAAACCAGTTAGAGTTCAAACAGCCTCACAAGATACAATTGCAGAGACAATTGCTTTTGTCATAAAGGGCCAGTTGACCCCAATTAAACCCACACCACTCTCAGAAGCAAAAGTTCAAAAAAATGTTATTAAGCGGCTTCAAAAAGACAAAGTCAGTAGACCTAGGCAAAATAAGCCTGAAGAAGCTTCTGCAGTAGGAAAGACTACTGTAGAGTCAAGAACTAGGAGTGATGTGAAAGTTGCAATAGAAGAACAAACCTCCAAGACATGCGGAAGTAAAATTCTAGCAAAAAGTGCGGAAAATCATCAAAAGAAGAGTACGTCTAAGGCACACAAAAAGGCGGACCTTGACTCATCTATTCAGAAAATTATCAAGAAATATGCAAAGAAATTCAATATTAAAAGAAGCACAAAGATATTGCAATCTAAACCATCAGTGAAGAAATCTAAGCCTACAAATACTACGGACGTGACTGAATCTCAGAAATTGATAGTCCCAGAAAGCATTACTGGAAACAGGAGGTATGTGAAAAGGGCAGTTATGAAAAATCCAGAAAAAGATATGACCGAACAACCTGGCAAGGATTGTCGTGAGAAGCAAAATCAAAATGATCTAAAACCTTTACAACCTAAGATAAAGGAAGAAAAAACAGAGAATATTTTTCAAATTAATGTGAAAAGTGAACCTGGAGAGGTCACTGAAAGTGAAAAACAAACTACCGAAGAAACGGTGATTGTTGACGAAACTAATATCAAAGTGGAGCTGCCTGATGAACCTAAAGAAGTTGTTTCTAAAACAGATTTTTCTGATCGCGAAGTGAACACATTAAAGAAACAGGCTGCTAAAGTAAAAAAGCTTAGGCTGCTAAAGAAAAAATCTTTAGTGAGTAAAGAAACTCAGAAGAGAATGGATGATAAAAGGAGGGCAAAGCTCATTCAATTTTGGAATAGTCCTAAAAGACATAGAGTCGCCTCTCTCAATGCTCTGGCAAAAGTTCACTGCCTGTACGAAAATGAGTCAAAGGCAGCATTTGAAAAGATAACAGAAAATTCTTTTATTAAAAAGGAACCTTTGGGTGTTTTCCCATATTCAAAAAATATTATTCAGCCTTCATCATCAGATTCCAGCGACAGCGATTCGGAAGAACAACTCCCTAGGCGCACATTAAGAAACGTCCCTGGTTTGAATTCAGTGGGAAAACATTGGGACATGTATGATTGTCTCAGTTCAGACAACAGTGACATAGAGATATATCGAGCACCTAAGAAAACTGTTCGCGTGAAGAAAGAAGTTACAATTAAGAAACAAGAAAAACCCAAAAAAGATCATGCCGAAGAAAAAGATAAAAAGCGCAAAGCTGGCCAAGAAGTGTTGATGGATCTGAAAGATATGGTAGTGAAAAAGCGTATGGCCAGTCTTAATGCGTCAGCGATCCTCGCAGCCAGCTACTCTTCAGACAAAAAATCAAAATCGAATAGAGCCACTGAATCTTCAAGTTATGATTCAGATTCATCAGCTGAGGAATATTTTGCCGCTGTGGAGCACATTGATTTAACCAAAGACCCCAAGGAAGAAATTAAGCAAGAGGAAGACAGAAGTCTTGTTGAGGTGCACACCACTCCAAACAAGAAAGTAGCGGTCATTTTAAACCAGGACACGGACGTCACTATTACTGGAGTCTATGTTAACAGCACCACAAGGTCCACCCACCACGAAGGCTATTGCAGTATTGCAGGAATGCAATATAGAATATCTGCAACAAGCCATACTCAAACAGCTGCGACAACCCTTGCTACTGAGACTTTGCTGCAATCAGCTAGCAGTTCTGATAATGTAAATTGAGTACTATTTTTTGAGAAGTCCTTAATATTTTTTTTGTAAACTCAGGCTCACTCAGATGCTCAATCATGTTCATCAAAGTCTTATACACCATTGGATGCATTATCAAACATGCAGCCGCCTCCCGGACCGGGTATTCACACTACTTTGCCGCCCCATCCTGGAATGCCTTGTCAAGTAAGTACATAAGTATAGCAGCTTTGGTGATGGTGCAGACACTATTAAAAGAAAGTTGAATGTCTAAAAGTGGATTTTCTCCTTTATCAAATTAAATATCTGGAAAGTCAATTCATATTCAGTTGTTGGAAATGTAGTTAGATATCTAGAAAGTCTAGTCTAGATCCTATTATCAGTAAATAGGTGGAGTTTTGATCCTGTGCTTTATAGACACTCTTTTTCATATTTCCAACGTTATTTTAAAATAGCAAATAAGTGGGAATTGAGCTTTCCATTAATATGAACTGCATCAAATTCGATTGAATATCTTTTAACTTACAACGCTTGAAATTGGCACCTAGAAATTGCATTACCCAAACTTACTGATGAGTACTTTATTTTAAATAATATTCTCCCAAAGGTTGCGGATTTCCAGGTTTTTAATCCTCTTAGGACGTTTTTTTGAACTACCCGTCTGTCATTTCCTTTCCGTGTTCTAAATTTCGTTATTAATGCCCTGGTCGGTAGGTCTAGTGGGAGTAAATTTAATCCTCAAAACGCTCGTAAGGAACTGTAGCGTGTTACTATCAAATGATATACAGCATGTCTCATTTCATATAATCGAGTTATAGAGACTTGAACACAATCGGGCCTTTAAAGTTGCACAAAATACGCATATTCGTGAATTTTGGTATAATTAAATGATAAAGGTTGTGGGTAATTAAAATGTAACGCAGCCATCCACAAATTCCCTTATAAAGGAATATTTTATATTCGATGTTAATCAGCAATAATTGCTATTTATGAAATCGGTTAGGAATATCATAGTTTTGTGTAAGGAGTATAATTGTGCGTCTCTCATGAGTTTCACATAAGTTTGAACATGTTCGAGCAGGTCCAATACTAATTTACGACAATGTTTTTGGAACATCCTTTGTAGCAATACCACACAGGGTGATTAAAATAATGATATACTAGTATTATCATTTTTCGATGTAGAGTTTGTCCGTTTAATTCCTGGACAGCCCATATAAGTTCCGTTATTTATCTACAGATTTCTTATTTGATGGAAGTGTGTTCGCATTGAATGGAAAGGTACCCAGCTTGTAAGTTTGTCCTCGTTGCTAACGGTGAAATTATTGAAGTTCTGCTAAGTTAGAGTATAAAGTTAAAGTTCACTTGGAAACAGGGGCCCGTCGTTGGTTTGTTACACCGTTACACACACGAAAAATAAGAAATCAACTGATGAATGAGGTGTTATTTTTAACCTCCTGCTAAGAGAAATTGCCCGTTTTTCAATGGGCAGTTGAAGTTGAAACGTGGATAAATATGCCTCGCAGTGAGATAACTTCATTAAAATTTCAAAATTTCGGCTGGTGGTAAGAACTAACAGCGGCATTATAACCACAATAAATTTATGCTCCTTTTGAATCTCGTTTTCAAGTTGTGGGTCTGTTAAAAGATTAGATCGATTCAGGGAAAACAACAAAGTTTTTGGTGCGACGTGTAAAATGGATTGTTTTTTTAATCTCTTCACTGGTAGCTGTGTGCTATTATCAATTCTATAAAATCTGTTAATACAGAGGCATTCCAAGATATCGAAGAAATTAGATAATCAATTGATAAAACCGGAATGGAAAAATATGTTTTTTTATTTATATTACGGAGCTCAAGGGCCATCAACAATCATTTAAATATTATATAATTCTACGACTACAAATAATTTACCTTGGCCTTGACATGAAAAAATAATCACATTTATGATAACTATTAATTAATAATATATAAGTTCTACCTGGTCCATATGTCCACTCTCACGCAAATTCCTAATGCTCGGACGTTCAAATAATTTAAATAAAAATGCGTTACTTACGTTCGCGCATTTTGGAAGCACACAGCACCTACCTATGGACTTAACGTACCTACCTATTCACGGGTGTCGTAAAAATGAGTCCATGAGGTCAAAAATGCCAACGAACGAATAATTTTCCATTCGTTTCTTTCCAGGTGGGGTCACCTTCACATAGACAACATCCTCCAACCAGTGCATTCACATCTCCGCATCACGGACCTGTGGGGCTTTCTCAAGTGCCTCCAGGTCAGGCTCCTCCCCCTGACCCTCATGGAGGATATGTCCGAGGCAAGTGATATTACTGTTATTTTACATTAATTTAGTCGTCGATAACACTATTCGCTTTGCGGGCATAATTTTACCTCTGACGAACCTACTTGTTCTCAAAAAGGGTTAGAAACGGAAAGCGGCTTGGTTCCAGCACCTTTTTTGTATAAATCTGGATGTCAAAAACTGTCTGGAAAACTCCTAAAACAATGACTCAGACATACGGGTATTAGATGGAAATTACCCATTTATCTCCTCCGCACATTTCGTTATGAATCATAAACCTAGACATCATGCGCAGCCGAAAGTGGTTGGGACGCCATGTGTCAGACAGAGAAGAGACTCCAGGTTAGGTCCGTCTGTGCCGTTCCGGACTTTCCAGAGAAATCCGAGCGGGATATTGGCATCCTGCCTTTCGCACTCCTGCGTCAGTTGTTTACCGATTCAAGTTGCGGTATAGAATTTACCACGTGTTTGTTATACGTTGTTAATGTGTTAGTTAGTGAGGATTAATAAACAGTCACTTCTTCTTTGTCTTAGTTCGGTCCGGGTTTTGAAAATTCTCGCTTTGCCGCAATACGTTGGCAATCAAAAGTGACGTAGTTGTTTGTTCGGCCGCCTCTACAACGACGTAGTTACGAATGGCCGGCGCGTAGCTGCCATGCCATTGTATGACCTTATTAAACTTCCATAAAACGTTCTACCTTTTGTTTGGACTAATATTTTTAATAGTGTGGCAGCGTTGACGAGGCATGTCCCTAATGCATGAAGCCCCGAAGCAGCCCATTTAGGAATGATCTGTAAAAGCATAGCTCAGGCGATTAAAGGCCAGTGACACACTCATGTTTTGAGAACTAATAGTGTATTTCCCATTAGGCCACAACAGGCTGTTGGTCAATCATTCGCTATCAGATCTGACCCTTTAGGACCATTTTGTATTTGGGTTTTGATACGATCCGATCTCGGGTTTTATGGTCTGACAGCGACACTTGTTGAGTCCTATTTTCACATTAAAAGTGATTGATATTGTAGTCGAAGCTGGACACTATACATATACGCAAACGGTAGGGCGTTTGAAGAATTAACCTTGCATTATAGATAGGTCGTAGGTACGATTTTTTGTGGAGACAACGAGTTGGTCATATCCAGTGCGATCCGGCCGAATGAAGTAAATTTAACATGTTTATTTGTGAAATATTCCGAATCGCGTCAATTTTAAATCGCACAAGTAGGGGTTGCTCGAGCGGCGGAATTGCACATTATTCTCAGTTAAAATTAACTGAGAATAACATTTACCCTTTATTACGGTTACCGTCTCCAGAACCTAGACAGAAATCGTTATAAAAACGAAAATTAACAGAACGAAAGTGCTGGAGTGTGTAAAATATCTGAAACATTCTGACAATTCTTTGTCTCAGTCGCTAAGGAATAACAGTTTTTAACATGAGTCATGTCGTCATTTTGAAAGGTTGATTGGGGGTAAGTGGTTAGTGCTCATCGTACGTAATTTAACCTATCTTTTAAAGAACGGTATTATCTGTGTGACGATTACCTGAGTGGTATTTGTTAGTGTTTTAGCTTTTTTTCGTGTCCGAGGTTAATCTCTTATTCAAACATAGGTGATTGAGTGTTGTCCATGCTTTCTTTAAACGTCGAAACTATACCCCCTTCTGTTTTATTTTGCGTTTCTTCGAGAACGGTCCGTTTCTAGCGATGCAGCCATTATTCCATTTGATGCTGAAACCATTATCTGAATCTCAAAAATAAAATTTTTCCGAATAAAAGTTTACGCGAGAAATCGGCATTATCTATCGCTTTATGTGTGTGTTAACTGTATGTAAAGAAGTGCTAACGCTAAATTTAAAGAAAAATAGATCGATTTAATAAAACAACTACATATTTAATTTATGTGGAATGTGCCTCATAGGTTAACCGGTCATCTAAGTTTTTTTATAATTGCATTAAGACAAATTTTGATCAACACACTCTTAGGAAGCCGTAAAACCTCCATGCCAGTTTTGTTTCCAGCGTATCTCCCTGATTCGCCATCACGTCCAGAACTTTAAAAAATGTCTCTTGAAGCGCACACTGCATGGTCAAATAATTAGTAATTATTTACAATCCCTTTTAACTCACTTCGACGTAACTTTTGCCGGTCAAGCACCAAGTCGTAGTTTTGTCCCTCTCTCCAATTGCATCTATCCAGCATACCTCTCAGGCTCAATCATAACGCCATTAATCTTGATCAACATTGGTGGCACGTGTGATCTTCTCCGAGATAGATCCATAATGATGGGCCGTAAACCGAAAATAATAATTAAAAAAAAAAAAAAAATGGGTTTTGGGTACCTAATTTGAAGCACCACCTTGAGGGGCAGGTGTGCCTCGACATTGAGATTTAATCGAAATGGGTAAACAATAATTTCATCGGCAGAGGCAGATTAAACAACCTCGTGGCATCTGGCGACCCAAAACATGCCCATCTCTGTCAGGTCAGCGATGCAGAAACCGAAAGGGATGCAGAAAGATGTAACCATTGATTTCTTTGTTCGTCAGTAGCACGTTCTACAGCTCCTTTTCTTTTGGGTGCCAGCTGTCGTGAACAGCTGCTCTCTAGGAAGGAACGGTTTTCAATTTTTGGTGCATCATTCCATTTTATATAGTACATGAAATTATATATTATATACATACACACGTACGATATAAATACATATTTTTGCTAAGTGGAGGTAAAATTCAACAAAATTTTTACGTGCAAGAAATAGAAGTATTATAGTAAAGAATTCACGAGGCACAAAAGTCACTGAACTATGTTAATTAGGCGAAACACAATGAAACACGCTGCCTGTTCTTTTCGATCAGGTTTGCGCGATTCTTTTTTCAGGACTATTATTTTTGTAGATCCTGTTCAATGACAATGAACTCTTCGGTAGCCGTTTATTACTTGGCCTGTGTTTGTTGCTTTTAACGGATTAATTGGGTAACCGACCTTAAAACATTGACGATAGCAATGGTTTCCTGTTGGGTCATCCTGAGTTAAAGTACTTTAATCGCTACAACTGGTTTTTTGGTGTAAGTCTGACATGGTACTTGAGAAGTGCTTAGAATCCGGAAGGGATATGTTTCAGACGAATGATTTCACGATTTGTCTCAGTTACAGTTGTCTTGGCGAGGCCCAAGACCAGATTTTCAATGCTTTGTGCCATACACTCCTCTCGCCATTAAATAGTACTGCCGAAGTGGCGGGAAAAAAGTCCGTCAACTTTTACCTGATCCTTTGGCGGTTCAAGAAACTTTGCGAGGTTTTTGGCCATTTGATCTAGACCCTCAAAGAAGTTCGTCGCATTAACGAATTTGTCTTCAACTGAATATCTCATGGAAATGTATATGAAATGGCCTTTCTTGAAGGTTTGATATGCTACTGACGAGTCTTCGGTTGGCTTTTTTTTTCTATTTTAGTTGCGGTCGCCTTCCATCAACCTCAACGAGCGATTCATTTCATTTATATAACGTTAACGTTAATCGATCAATTCAGAGAATTTACCTTGTTGTGCTTTTTAGTTTAATTGTTTCTCGTCCAAATAAATAGCGTTTCAATCTGTAAATGGAGTTATATAAAAACGAACGATTGATGGCCGATGGTTGCGCGACACTCGAAAATAATTTAACCAATTTCTGGTAAATTACTAGGTGGATTTATTCGAATCTGTTGACAAATCATTTTCGAATTATCGCTCCAAAATAAATATGTGTTTTACTTGACCGAAGCGTAATCTGTCATATATCCCGTTAACGCATCGATATGAATATGGCGGTAACGTGCGTGGTTCCATCGTCCGATGGAAAAAATAACTAATAATTGAACAGAAATTCAATTTAAACAGTTCTCGTTCAGTCACAAATGCCGGAAGTAGCGAAAAGGTCCATGCCGCACGATGGAACATTTGAAACTTACCAAGAGAAAACACTAGTGGTGGATCCTGAAGGTACCAATTTGCGAGGCAAAATCGTTAATTTCGTCTTTATTTCAACATTGAATAAGATCTGTCTCACAATATAGCCCAACAGCTTCCACATTGAACGATGATAGAAATGATTGCAGAACACTTGAAGAACATTCTCGGATTTCTGCCTTAAGTGATAATTGTGTTAGCTCATAATCATACACTTGCAGCGTTCCTAAGAGAATACAACGAACTTATCGCTAACTGTGCACGACTATTGCGCTCAAATTACTATTATTTTTCAAACACATAAAGTTCGTTTTCCTTAGAGCTGCTTAGCAATTCAATAAAATAAGCGAGATTTGAGAGACGTCCGGGGAAAGTGATGCCAAAGATCAGATTCAACCACTTAGCTTCACTAGGCGACTGAGAAATATCGTCCAAAGACTGGCTGAACTTGGGCTGCACCAAGACCTTTTACTAGGAGCTGAGTCTGCTATTTCAAATCAGCGATTCTGAACCGTCAACAGCTAGGGATATTAAACGTCAAAATCTTTTTATAGTCAACATCTGACGTTAAGGTGAATCGTAGACTGGAAAATCTTGAGGCGAAACTACCTTCGCCCTGTAGGAACCTGAAGCCTTCGAATCGACAGTTGTCTAGCGTGTTTTAGCCCCCTGAAAATGTCTGATCTTTCCTTAAGATCGGTCTGAGTCCGTTCGTATTAAGAGACGCGTGGCAATCGGGATTTCACTCCCTAGTGCCGTTGGCCTGAACTGTTTTTAACACCGAAAAGAGAAAGTAATCGAAATACTAATCGGAGGAGTCCAAAGAGAATGGGGAATTTCAGGGGGGTTATAAAAGTGCATTAAGGGACATCGGGGATCTAGGACAAATCGCGGAAAGAGATGAGGGCTTGAAACACCGCTCGATCCGGACTGAGCGTCAAAATTTCAATAAAACAGACGTATAAATGGACAGTAAATAAATATTAAAAAAATTCTCTTCTGAAGCAAATGTGCGCCAGTTTCCAGCCAGACGTGTCAGCAGAAGAAACGTTTCTCGTTGCGATTTCAAATGTTACATAAATGATAATCTGGATCAGATCGTTGTTGCAGTTGATCTTTCGTCATTCATCCGCAATTAGCAAGATTGTCCTATTACGAACTAAATCGGAATGATTCACGTACTACCGTTGGAATCAACTGTACATATACTCTGTTGCTGTAATTAAACTAAGTACCGATTGCGCACACCTAATGACTTATGCTTTTCTTCCATGTAAGCCAAATAAATAAATTCCTAGTTGAATTTTAAATTTAAATTCTAGCTCGCCTCCCATCATTTAAACGTTAGCGAGCCAGATTCATTGTGTAGAAACCGCTAATACATGCAGTTCTAGCTGGAAGATATCCAAACTTCTATCCACAGTGTGGCCGCCAAAGTTGTAGGAATCATAAATTAGCCTCCAATGTCAACATATCGCACAAAGCACTTTTCGATTGTGGGTTCTGTTATGATTTTATGGGACTTTATTGTCACATGTTATTACGCGAGATTCCTGGTAGTATTAATATTGCCTAATTCCCCCCCAGATTGTGAAGTGCCCAAAACAAAGTCGTCGATGGGTAGATTGTAAAATCCCCCTAGCAGTAACGTGGGGCCTAAATTCGGCCGAACTATCGAAACTTTCACTCACGTCTTTCGCCGTACCTTTCATCTTGTTAAAAACAGTTCAGCCATATAATGAAAGCCGCTTCGCCACCCCGCTCGAATCCCTTAACGGGGTTAAGCCTTTTGGACCAGCACTACCATCTTTTTGTTTATGTTTGCGACTGGTTTTTCCCATCGGTTCATCAATGCCGTAAAATCGCTTTTTAATTAACGGTAACCCCTTCCAGCAAGTAGCTGGGTACAAAAGATGGTATCAATTGTTCACAACCCACAAAGGTACGGCTCGAAATTATGTTACTTCCCGTCTAACGACTTGCACTTCCGGTTCAGGCGAGAGGGGTCTCAGAAAGTGAACGACGACAGAAGGAGGCTTCCAAGGGCTTAATTTTCTCGATTCTTATTTAGATAGTCTTGCGTTCTTCCAAGGCTGGCAAATTAGAACGCGCCTCAATTTCAATAACGACTCGACAATCGACGTTGGTCTTGCTACGTGTATACCTAACGAGTTCTGGATTACTTTGTAATAAATACAATTAATCATTTTATCTCTAAATCCCGTCGATCTATCGCATTATGCTTTAACGTATACTTGCTTAAACAATGCAACTCCTCGATAAAACTTATTTTAGATTTTACACAGCCGGTTCCATTGTACCTTGAACAGGTATTTATGACAAGAAAGAAAACATTTTTATTGGTATGTATACGGGTATCTCCCGCTACGACTATTGTTATCATAATTAAATGAATCGGGGATACTTTATAAAAAACCAAGACACTCGAGTCGTGTCCGGTTATTAATAGAACGATCTTCATGATTAACAGACAATCTTATCTAGATCTTCGTTAATCCAGATGTTGCCAGTGTTCTTTCGATGGGCGAGCACTTGGTTCTGCCAAGCAACGAATAATCACAATCTTTTCGGTATTCACGGGAATGTTAGCACGTAACGTTCCGCCAGCTAATGCAAACATCACCAAATTTTACCATAATGGGCGGTTTCCATGGAGTGGTGTTCTTTTAAAAGGACGGCGGCAACGTATCAACCACTCGTCTAGACAAATACTGAAAGTTTTATTGAAGCGTGCACCTTTAGCCGAAAGACACGAAACTGTTAAAACGTACGTAAAATACATTATGCACGCTGTAGAAAAATCAAAACGTTTCAACGTTTGACGCAATAAGGAACCGTAGCAGCTACGGATCTTCTAAAATCTAGATGATCTTACTTCCCACCATTAACTCTGCAAATTCGCCAAGCACTTGATTCAGCTGTATTCAAACAATGGCTTATTAAGGGAAAATACCATTTCCTGCCTCGAATTGATACTCGATATAAACTAATGTTTTCATCTGCTCGATCAACTTCCCCCATATTTTCATTATATTGTAATTTGATTACGTTTGGTCGTTGGACGTAAATAATTGTTTTTAAAGGGCTAAAAAAAGGGTGTTGCATTTCAGCAGTGAATTTTGCCACCGTCCTCTCAAAGAGGTCGCGACCGCACCGCCAAGTATACCGGGCAGCCCCGAATTCTCCAACGTGCAACAAAAAACTTGTATGTTGACGAGGGATCGGTTCGTTTTCGATTTGGTGCTCACAAAAAGTGTCGCGTTTTTTTTTAATTATTTTTTCATTTATTTGATTTACTTGCTTTTTAATAAGCTAAGAAATAGAGCGCCTTAAGTGGTTACGAAACTGTTTTAAAGGCTGCCGTTTATGAGTTGGTAGCGCTGTACTTACGGCTGCAGAAGACATTTGAAAGAGACTTAAAAGGACAGCGGCAAAATATGCCTATACAAGTACAGTCGCGGCTTCATCTGGGCTGATATAAGGACAGAAACTGAAATCTACTTTAGCATCTATCAAATATTTGCACTAGTTTTGCTGAAAAGTTCTCATTGGTATAAATGGAGATTTTTCCATTTTTGCTGTCTTGAAGTGCGCTACCATTATGCCTTGCCTCGACCTTTCTCGATCGCCAATTGCGGGATATCGTTAATGAAGTTCTTACCTCCAATATCTCTAAATGATACTTCTCCGGTTGTTCTTGTTCAAGACTCGTTTCTGATCCTCATTTCTGTATTTCTACATTTCGTTCTTCGTTCCAGTCACTCCATCTTAAACGTGATCATTCCGTTCATTTGCCGTTGTCTGTTTTCTTACGGTGTAATAATACAAATAGTACAATGCAAAAATGGCTGTTTTGGCGATGTGCTTCTTTGGGATTAATTTTTTCAGTCCATCTTTACCTGCAAACGTTCAGTTATCGTCCTTTTTTAATACGCAAATGCATACATGTACGAACGTTGAATGGGATCATTTGCGAATGTTGCTTCAGCTTGAAGACACGCTTCTTCTCAATCTAGTGGTTCTGCTGTTCAGCTTCGAAGATTATAGAGAAAATAATTGGCGAAATTTCCTCCATAAATTAAAATATGCATACACAATGGTTTTGAACATCAGACGAGTGCAAAAAGAGTTTTTCTTTGAAATCCTGAATTTGCAAGTAAATCCAATAATTGAAAATCTCCATATTTCCAGAAATAAAGGACAATAGATTCCATATTCTTGAATACGCCAAAAAGATACCCAACTATCCAGCATTTAATTTAACAGAGTTAACGAGCAGCTCCTTAATGGCTCCTTCGATCTTTGAAATTCAAATTTTCTGTGAAGGACCCTTAGTTTGCAGAGCCAATAATACAAGTAATACCGTTTTTGGGCATTTTTATTAAACCCTTGTAATTGTTTCGTTTTTAAAGGTAATATAATATGGAAAAATATTCATTAGGAATATTGAACATAATACCTGCAGCTAGTTTTGAACATGCTCGAAGTGCCAAAAAATAATATAAAAATAAATAGTAAATTTTAATTTAAATTTTAAAAAAATGGAAAAACGTGCATATATCCACAAAATTATACAGGGTGTTTTCTAAATGATGGCATTAATTTTAAGGGGTGATTCCTTGTCACCTTCTATGGAAAAAAAATCTTAATAAACATATGTCCTATCTTGCTTCGTTTTCGCGATACAGGGCGTCAAAGTTCTATTTGTTTTTCGATTTTTCCTAAATATTTTTGGGCATAAAAGCAATATCTCGATGAAATTCAGTATTCATGGGTTTTCCGAGACGAGATATTCGAATGCGATATCGGTTTTAACGCAATATGTAGGGGCGCTACCCGCAGTAATGGTTTTGAGTTAAACTTATTCTAACGTCTTTAGGACCCCGTATTTTGACTTCTAATAGATTACGTCTTGTTTCCCCATCAATTCTAAACAAAAAAAGGTATACTTGTTCGAAAACTCTCACATGAATGGTTTTCGAGATACAGACGATTAAAAATTGCTTTGCACATCTTTTCGTCAAAACATTAATTTATTAATAAACATTCAATAATGGCCTCCCATATATTACGGTAAAACGGATATCATATTTGAATTTGTTGTTGCGGAAAAGTCTTGAGTACTGAATTTCATCGTGGCATCATCCTTATGTCCGAAAACATTTATGAAAAATCGAAAAAAAAATTAAACTTTAACACCCTGTATTACGAAAATGGACATACGTTTATTAGGGCTTTTTTCCCTATAATGCGACGACCCCTTGAGTTAAGTTGCCCCTTGAAATTAATGCCATCATTTAATAGACATCCTGTATATTTTCTTGGATTAAGATAGTTGCAGTTTTGCCAACATTTCTGTTAAGTAAACGTGGAAATAAAGTAAAGTCTTAACTTCCGTTAATTTCTTTTATTGATTTGAAACTGCGTTTAAGGTAAAAAACTACTTAAAATACATAGGTACTACTTCAATTGATCTTTTACATTGCTTATTTACTTTGTCGAAGTTACAATATCTGGTTTTCCGTGCATGAGAGTTTCAGAGTATCAAACTTTTGTGAAACCTTTGACGTTATGATTTAATATTCTAATGGGAAAGGGAAGTTTTCAAGGTTTGAAGCAATTCGACTAACTGAAAATGGTCGTAAAGAGGAAATTTTAGCGTACCAACTATACTTTAGGGGAAATTTCGAGGGCTAAAAAGTCCGCAATCACTAAAATTTGAGTTCTCCTTTAAATTTCAGGGCAAATACCAAGGAGATTCTCATTAACCCTGCACCTCTCCGAACCGTTCCGATTACGTGAGGCACTGGGTATTGGAGTTAGAACACGTTACCAATAAGTTCCTAAATTTGTTGCCTCGAAAGATATAAGGGAATAAATTGGTGCAGCTTGCCGGTAATGCGTTCCACTGCTCTGAGATAATTTAACGTGTTCCACCCAGGGTACTGATTCCAGTGTTTTAACGGCGACAAAAACCAACACAAACATGACCTCTAAATAGCGAAAATAATGGGAGTAAATTAAATAATGGCTTAATTGTGACAGTCACGGAATTCAGGCTGACGACAATAATCGAGAAATGTTTATCTTTTTCCGAGAACCTCGTAGATTTATCCAGATCACCGCCAGTGGCGGTGAGAAGCTTTTCGATGACGTCGGCCGAGGGGGGCTTTTGATTGGCCGCCGTTGTCCGGAGAATGAGGTTTTGAAGTGAACTCGTCGCTGAAAGGTTAGTTCAGTCGTATTAACAACGTTACGAGAGACCGACAGTGGTTGTATGTCCGCAATTCGGTATTTTGTTGCGCGAATAACCGTTTTACAGGTGATTCGCGACGTTAACATACGTGACAAAAGTGGCGAAGTTTTCTTCTTGACACTTTAGTGCGGGACTAATGAGTGCCGCGTATGACAAGTTGCATATTAGTGCGTTTCACTTGTGACAGTTTCCGAAAAATGCCAACTTTGGTGCCTACATCGTAAATTCGAGTGATCTTATGTGCTGTGATAACCCCCTTTAATGGTAAAGCTATTGTGATTCCCTGGGTGATTTTAGTCATAGTGTCGGTAATAGTAGTACTTGCGCGATGAAGATCAAGCCTTCTTGTAAATTGTGCGAAATGTCCGCGGAAAAGGAAAAGCTGCTGGGATATGGATGTACGCACTCTAGTTCATCGTATCTGATGGGACAGTTTTCACCCTTGTTACAACCCATGGGGTTCGGGCTCGGCGGCGGTGGTTCTCTACCCCATTTTCCACCCTTTAGGGATATGATGTTAGCGGCCTATCTTTTGAAAGGTATAAATCACGTTTTATTTTTTTCAACTGCGTATCGGCAACTTTGGCGAAGCGTGTAGCTGTGATATTGCTGCAGCACTTCAATCGCCTAAGGACAAGTTGTGACAACTGAAGCGCTCATTGCAGCAATGTGACGTGCCAGAAGTAACAACATGATTTACGGGACTTTTTAAAAATTACATAAAGTTTACACATATTTACATTAATCTGGCGTCATCTGCGGCACGATAAACTTATGCTTGTCACGTCATACACTTACTGTACCGGGTGTCCAGGCGAACACTGGACATGTGAGATTAACATGGGAAATCGGTCTTATATTTTGCGTCTGCACGCATTGTCCAGTTGAAAACATTTCACACAGAGATCGCAGCACTGAAGACCAGCCATTATTCCACAATTTCTTTCAATCTTCTAATTAAAGCCGTTTTCGCCTCCGAATTTCAAAAATTTGAATATCCCGCGTAACCGTTCGACAATCGTAATGGTTGATATCCATATGCAGTTGTTTTTTGCAATCGTTTTTTCACGTGCCCATGATAATCAAACATAAATTAATTGAATCTTTGCGGTCCGTAATTGAAAGCTTTGTGATAAAAATGTTTTTATTTGCAAAACAGTTTTGACAAACGATCATAACAGAAAATATGTATATTGTGTTAAATTCGAAATTTCCAGCAGAGATTCTGTCCGGCGAGTGAGGTAAAAGATGGACGCTCTATCTTTCTGTTATCATTATAGATTAATTAGGATCTTGTTTGTTTGCCGTGGGGACGTCAAATCAGATCACGTGGTAGTTATCCTGAGGTTTGCCATTGATTTTTCGACGAGTAAACTCGTAAATTAGTCAAAAATTGCTTAGAAATTAGCAAAAAGAGAAGATTCATTCGACACGGGGTTTTCGCGTTTATATTGTTGGCGATTTTATTTAAACGTGGCCTCGATTCCGACCAATCGTGGCCTCGAACGATTACGCGGGATGTTCAAGTTTTCGAAATCTGGAGGCGTTTCGAGCCAGAACGGCTCTAATTCGAAGAACGAATAATTGCGGAATATTGGCCGGTTTTGAGTGCTACGACCTCCATTTGAAAGTTTTTTAATTAGATGATTCGTGCAGGCGCAAAAAAAAATAAAAAATCGATTTCCCATGTTAATCTAGTATGTCCAGGGTTTGCCCGGGCATCCGGTACAAAAAATCATGTTTGTGTGACATCAGCTTACTACAATGAGCGCTTTGACTAAAACGTTCGTGCTCCCAATATACAAAGGAGAAGAGATCAAAGTGCTTGGAAACGCCTACATATACATTTCCCTCCATACTTCCTTAAATAATACCTTCTTGTCCTTGCCAAAACTGAGAAGCATGTTAGAAGAATTACGCAGAGATTTACCTTACTTCCTATATATTTTCTTTTATTCTGTTTGGATTATGAAAGCGGTGGAATTACACTCTATTCTCGATTAAAAGTAACTTACAGCAAAATTCACCCTTTACTAAAAGTTTTAAATGAAAAACCCTTGTTAAAGCTCGGGCGACAAATCTATCACCACATTCAGAAACTGGGAAAAATTGTCAGAAAAAATGAAAAAACAACAAAATAAAGTGTGTTGATTGTGTATTTTGGCTGCTTTTTTTTTTTTAATTTAATTTTATGTGTTAATAATTGGTCAGAATGGTATTCGTTAGGGTTTACTTTATTTATGAAAGTCTGAGGTTGAACTCTCGTTCAAGCACCAAGTAGTATCCATGCTTGGTGAACGAGGGGTCACACATCGGTTTTCATTAAGTAAAATATATGCACTTCCTTTGATTTTACGCTTCTTTGATAATGATTCCTTGGTAACGATCCGTCCCATTTAATTCTGCGAGTATTGTCAAGTTTTGGTGCTTTTTCATTATTATTTTTTTTTTTTGAACATTGCTACCAAAACGAAAATTCACAGTTAACACAAAAGCACGGAAGGTGAATATACAAAGTGTGTAAAATGCTCCGTAATTCATCTTCACAATGGTTAAATAATGACAGTTTTTTTTTAACACGAGCCATGTCATCATTCCAATAGATTGATACGTGGTAAGTGATGTGGCATTTAATTATTTTTCATAATGGTATTTCGTGATGGTGCTTAGTTTACCACGTCTCGTTTGAAATTTTATTTTCTATATTGCTGATTGCTCCTAGTGGCATTTGTTATTGTTTAGTTTATTTTTATTTGTTTGTGATTGACGGCTTGCCGAAGCTTGGGCACCCAAATGCTATTCGTGCTTACTGAACAAGAGTCCACTTACGTTTCTGTTTTTATTAAGTAAAATATATGGGTTTTCTTTAACGGTTCTTTAATCATTGTTTCTTGGCAAGGATGCAAGCATCATTCGATCTAATTCCCTGGCCATTATTAAAGGATTTGCCGTTCTTTAATTCTCTTTTTCGAGAGTGTACAGGTTTTTCCGATATAAAATTTCTCACATTGGTAAGGAATTTTTTATGTGCCAAATAATATGTTTTCATTTTCGTTGTTGTGGTTCTATCTATGCAAGTGCCGAACGTAGTGCTATTCTGTCCTAAAACTGTTCGAACATTAAATGTACTTCCTAATCGTCCGATTTGGTCCGATATACCTGCTGTGCGCCCAATAAAAAGCTTTGCAATAGACCTGTTTTGATTTCACCCCATTGTAGACCGTGCGAAATTGAGGAAGCGTTTGTCTATGGTACAGTTTATGGTCGCCAGAACGATCTGGGACTGTTCAATCAGAACGTCGAAAACGTTCGGCGTACCTATGCAAACAGTTAGATCGGTACGTTTGAATAATATTTTGGGAATCTTACCCCCTACACCAATCAATCTTAGTTGAAACCGTAAATAGCCCGTCCCTATATAACTTCGGATTCGTAATTTATTTGTTGTGAAACGATCCTTACTGGTAACGTCTCGCTTTCTGGAACTTTAAAAGAGCAGTAGCTTTGCTTTAAATCGAAAAACCTTGAAAAGCCCTAATCTGTATAAATATGAAAAATAACTCTAAATAAATACTCAAATCAAATTTAGCTTTGTTCGTTGTTCAAACCACAAAGTAATATGAACTGGCGGTACTTACGCAGGGGCAAGTACTGCCGCATTACGAGTACTGCGGATATCATGTCCCTTACTTAAGACCCTCCTTACCTTGCAACGCATGAATATCTACATATATATATATATATATATATATATATATACTGGGTAGTTATTTTAAATTATAATTGCGTCGTCATTACTCCTGTTTCCATAGTAGTGAAATCGATAACGAAATATACACGTAAAACGCAAAATGTAGTGACATCAAACTTTCTTCATCAAAACTGGTCTATAATTAATTGTTTTGAAGAGCACATCGTCATTTTTTTAATTTGAAGTAGATGTTATTGATAATATCGGAGATAAAATTATTACTTTTTGATAATCGGATCGCGTTTTGTCACACGTCGATAATATTATCAAATTGAGCCTCTGAGCGTCTGAAATTATCCAGTTTCCTCACTTTATAAGTCTGCGATTCGTTCGGTAATTCCCAAACAATATGAGGGAAACAGTCTGAGTTTCGGCCATAGTTTTGTGCTTAATCTTTCTCCTCACTTTTCAGATATTCGATTGTGCTTGATTTCCTGGAATTCTTAACGATCTATTGACTCGGGATAGTTCAGGTTCGTGACCGTGAGCATTATTACGTTCACATATCCGTAAGACGATATAATATTTTGAAACGGGGAAAAAAACAACATCCACCGTACGTTTGTCTGCTTTTGTCCAGTTGATATGGTATTAAAGTAAACCACCAACCCGCACCAAGTCGTTCTTTCATTACTGTTTAGAGGTTGTTAAAAGCCAAAAAATTTGGTGGGTAATTCTTTTTGACGCGCAGTTTATATTCAGTGTGTTTAAGATAAGAATGTCCCGCATGCGGACATTCTTATCTTGACGGGAAGAGATGTAAGTTTGGTTAAAATCTCGGTTAATTCACACAATGGTTGTACGATTGGGATTGCATCAGAATGAAGAGAATTTCTGCTGTTTCGGTTAGTTTTGGAGATACCTGGGAAAAAAACAAAGTATGTCGATTTTCATTTTTCGTAAGGTTTCTCCTAAATGCTCCAAAAGTTACCCTTCGCGGAAAGTTATTAATAAGATCTCGCGAAGAGCCTGATGGAGCCCGCTATGGTGGAAATCTAAGAACTTTCAAACGTCAGTTAACGTCGCTTTAGACTTATCTTAAACACACTGTATACGGTTTAATTTGATCGTATTTGACTTTTTTAAATCAAGTTTAATATTTTAAATTTTAACGCGTTGGGGGATGAATTTTCTCGTCACCTCTCTTCGTAATCTTTAATAAGATTCAACTAACGCCAGACCCTGCAATTGTGCAGGAGATGTTCTGAATAATAGAATTTCTGTAAAAATGTATGATACAGGATGGAAACACGTAGAAGTTATAATATATGAAGCACTTTACACTGCGCTACATTTAGCTTATCCGAGCCGTGACAACTACATGTCGGGACGCAAAGCAATTTTTAAAGTAATTAAAATTTTAAGGCAAATTATAATTAATATTTTCAAAATGCTTATACGGCGCGCAAACAACTGGTAAAAATTAATTTAACGAAATTATTGTTAAACACCGAATGCGACGAACTTCAGGAAATATTGCGAATTATGCTTGATAACTATATATTGAGACGCAGCAGATTTCAGCTTCAATTAATAGCTGGTAACATCGCCTTTCGCTTTGATGACTGCTTAGATCCTTGCAGGCATACTTCTCACTAATTTATCACAAAATTCAGGTGTAAGTGTGCTCCAAATCTCTTCAATGGTTAATCTTCGAGCTTCAAGGCTCCTTTGAGGATTATTTCTTAGATATCTCTTCATTTCACGTTATGCACATTAAATTGCGTTCAAATCGGGACTGGTCGAAGGCCAAGAGATTAAATTGATATTATTTCCGTCAAACCATTGCCTTGCCGAACGGGCAGTACGACAAGAAGCGCGAATTGAAATATGAAATTTTCGTCACCGCATAACGGACGAGTGCTTGTAAGCAATTTGTTTTGTAATATCTATCTACGTTCCTTAGCGTTTATTATACCGTGTGTAAACTCCGTCTGACCCAATCCCTTAGCAGGCGTGCATCCCCGAGCCATTTGACCTTTGGCACGCTTCACGGTGCGTTTTAAACAACCTTTGTGAAGGCCCTTTTGCTTTGTCCGTGTGGCTCTTTTACGCATGGCTCCAACACAGACGTCAAGTTTGGACTCATCGCTAAAGATAACCTTCATCCAATTCTCATGAGCACGTGAAACTTTTGATTTCGTCCGAGTCGATCGATTTCTTTTTTGGGTAGGTGTCAACAGGCACTTCTCTTTGGCCTAACGAAAATTACATAAAGCAATTAAAAAGTAACATATCTTGTACCGTGTGTCTCAAATAATTCCCGCTCTAGCGGACCATAGAATTATTAAAATGCGACCCCGTATGTCTTTGATATGTTCCGCGTAATCTCGAACATGCATGAACCGACCTAAACCCCTTTAAAAATGTAACTTTTTTTACCTGTAAAATTAGATCGTTTTTTAGTAAAAATAATCTTTTCCAAGACTCCGCGGCTTGTGTGTGGTTCAGTTAAAGTTCTCTGAGTGCAAAAAATCGTTGTTTACACTCGAACAAAAAGTTTTCATGATTGAGTCTTATTTTCAAAATGGCGAATTCGTGAACGGAGCGTTGGGCCTACTAAATTCAACCTTGTCTTCAAGAGTTTCAGCAAAGATTTCCCCACGTTACAGTGCCGGAATTGCAATTTCGCGACACTTAGAATTATGTTGTGAAATTGTTTCGCGAAGCTGGCAATGTTCAAATAAAATCGGGAAGTGGTAGACCAACTGAACGAACCCCAGAACTTGTTGAAAATGTGAGGCGAGTAGCGGATGACAGTCTCAGCACATGTTGTTTAATTGTTAAAACAAATCTGGGATTGTATCCACACAAGTTGAAAGTGTTTCAGGAACTGCAACTCTCGGATTATGAACAGAGATCCAGATATTGGAATTGGTTTAGTCGAACAACGTACGACGACCTTTTGGATTTGGCGTTTCTTTACTGATGAGGCGTGGTTGCGTGCGTCGGGTTGTGTGGATTTACAAAATTTGAAAACATCGAGTGCAGAGAATCTCCATGTGTTTACGGAAACACCTCTACATGGCCGAAAAATTGGAATATGCGTTGCTATCTCACGAAGACTCTTCTTAGGACCTATTTTTGTCGGTGAGCTCGGATTATCATACACTACTTACCTCAGATTTTCAACAAGTTCTGGGGTTCGTTCAGTTGGTCTACCACTTCCCGATTTTATTTGAACATTGCCAGCTTCGCGAAACAATTTTCACAACATAAATTTAAGTGTCGCAAAATTGCAATTCCGGCACTGTAACGTGGGGGAATTTTTGACAAAACTCTTGAAGACAGTGTTAAATTTGAGAGGCCCATTCTCCGTTTATGGACTCGGCATTCCGAAAATAAGGCCCAACCGCAAAGGCTTTTCGTTCGAGTGTAAACACCATTTTTTGCCCTTAGGGAAAATTTAGCTAACCAACACAAAAGTCCGCGGAGTCTTGGAAAGGACTATTTTTAATAAAAAAAACAACTAATAATACAGGTAAACAGGGTTCTACTTTGAGTGAGGTTAGGTTGGTTCGTTTATGTTCGAGATTATGCAGAACATATCAAAGACATACGGGCTCGCGCTCTAATAATTCAATGGTCTACTAGAGCGGAATTTTTAAAAACACGCGATAGAAAGAGAACCACCTTGTAAACGAACAAGTTCGGAGTTATGTATTCATTTTCGAAAGCACTCTGTAGATAAATTTAAATCGCATTCATCTCTCCATCTAGCATTGATTTCGCGCAAAGTGCTCCGTGTCTGCTGTGCATATTTTTACCAACACTCCTGGATCTTTTTCGTTAAAATTTCGACAACGACCAGAACTACTACTTTTAACATTGATTGTACCTCTGTCATTGTGACATTTTACAATATCCTCAACTGATGAGTTTGACAATTTTCAGTCCTCTGCTATTTTTTTTTCATCGATTTTCCTTTGATACGGCGAGAAACTATAATTTCTCTTAACTTCTAGGAAATAAATACTCTTCAGGTCATGTTTTGAGAGTTTTTCAAAAACGAAGGGTTGACAAGTGACAAGGTATACACTTAAAACAATGGGACATGTCAAAGTCGAGTCGTCGCAGCCTACTTAGCTTATTTGTTAAGGAGTCCCAATGTACAGTCGTCAAGCATAATGTGCAATATTTCGTAAAGTTTGTCATATTTCGTGTTTGACAATAATTCCGTTAAATTAGCTTTAACTAGTTTTTTATGCACCGTATAAGCATTTAGAAAATGTAATTCGTCCAAACATATTAACAATTATTCACTCTAAATTTTTGGTAAATCTCAAGATTATGATGCGTCCCAACATACGATTGTTAGAGCTCGTAGAATAATATATAGGGTGTCTCAAAAGCATACCGACAAACTTTCAGTGGATGTCGAGCTCATAAAAACAAGTATTTAGAACGAATAAAGTTAGATCCGAAATCGTTTCGTTTCCGATATTAAATTTTTTATAGATGCGTAATATATATGCATACGTAAAATAATTAATAAATAACTGACATTTTGAAAATTTGTTATAAAATATTTATCGTTTGTTTTCTATCTCTTTTATATTGATTTATGCGCATTTACATAAAGCATTAGGTTATATCACATTTTGTTATCATACGAGTGTTTTATTCCATCCAGTCAAAATCGTTAATTTTCGGACAATTTATTAGACAAAAGGCGTTTGTCTTCGTGCCCCCCACCTCAACTAAAATAAAACTAAATTGCTTTCTCCTGAAGAATTCTAAAAACTGGCACTTGGAAAACTATACCGGTTTTTTGACGGGGCACACGAATGAGAAATCGTTTTTTTTTTTTTTATCGAAAACGGCTACTTGAGCAACGAAACACTAAGAGGCTTTTCCAGTCAAGAATTAATGGAATGCTGTGAAAAATATTTGTATTAAATAAGTCAGTGGCGTGTCGCTTTTTTCCATCAAAAACATCTCGTCGAATGGCCGCGCGGACGCCCCTGGTGTAACTGGAAATATCCCGCCTGCTCAGAAACGCGCATGTTTTTCCGGCAACAGTCCTAAATTTTGCGTTCGTATCCCAAACCGTTTGTGAAATACTCAAAAAAGTAAAAATCGATCACCCTGTATGTCAGAAACGAGGCGATTTCGGATCTGACTTTATTCGTTCGAAATGTGTGCTTGTTCCGCGAGCTCTGCGTCTCCTGAAAGTTCGTCAGCATGTTTATGAAACGCCCTGTATACTACCGATTAATTAGGGCCAACAATAGCGGTATACGTACAATTCTAATTCCTGCAAACCAATATCAGTCACTTAACGTGGCCGTTAGTAAAACGAGAGATTATTTCAGGATATTTTTATCTGTGCGGCGCTGCTATCGTAAATTTATAAATACACATGTTGGCGTCTAGATAAACGTTAGAAATCGCGATAATCAAGCAATTCATGCAAAAATGTTGTAAACAGCCCGTTTACTCTTAAAACTAAGTATTAATTGGGTAAAGCAAAAAATACGTTTGATCTCGTTTTCAGTGTCAGTGCCGAGTTCAATAATTGTTTATTTGCATTCACGCTTCAACACAGAGACCTTTAGGCACCTCCAGGTAAACGGTCGACGGGGCAACTTCATGAACTACATAGATGCTTTACGACGTTTAATAGCGTTGCTACTTAAGAATCGAGGCCTCCAGGCGTCGAGACGTACCCGTGAAGGATAAAATAGGTTCATGAACTATCGAGAGAGAGAAAGAGAGAGAGAGAGAGAGAGAGAGAGAGAGAGAGACGTTCAGCCATCACCTACAAACGATAAACCATATTTACAGTCTTATCGAATTTTTTTCGGCCTAAGCATCCTTAACAATGTCGATTTCGATTTTTTTTAATTTTTTTTTTGTAATGTAATACAAACAACAGCAAGACATTCAAGGTTAATCAAACGCGACATTCCCAAGCCTTGCGAACGGATGATAAACAACAGTTTGCGTATGAATACTAATAAGCCGTTTGGCTGAAAGGTAGCACCTACTAAGGTCCCATAAATTTATCTGAACGGAGATCGATAAAAACATTCAATCACCTACGGCCGGACACACAAACGACGATAAAGATGGATAGTCCATATTTTTATTTGGGCTCTCCGCTAACGCGTAATACGGTCCACGTTATCCTGAAGTTCGGAAAGAAATCTCGGCTATTCGGAACTCCATAAAGGTCGTAAACTAGACAATATTATTTCTTCTACCTCCGAGGTATCTCGAATTGAATCTGCAGCCCGTTAAATCGATTTCTACTCGACGAGAGGTCAGAGTGTATTGCGAAGAGAAAGTACTGGAGATCTTCTTTGACATAAACGAAATTCGTTTGTTTTATACGAAGATTTATTATGTGAAATTAGGCTTGAAGGATTACGTGACTTCGATCCCCCCCCCCTCCACTCCCCCCCGAGCGTCTCTCGGGTGAGACAAAAATCGAAAGAAATTAGGGCCCGATCGGATTGGAGCGCCCAATGTTGGTCAAGGCAGTCGAGCCTTTTTTAAAAATGAGTCGCCATGGCGGCAACGCATGAAACGACCGATATTGCGTTGTAATTATACCCATTTTTGCGCCTTTATTTAACAAGATTTATAATCCCAGCTCATTAAATGGTACAGGTTTCTACTGGACGATATTTCTTTCCATTTATTTGCGCGTAAAATCGAGGAGAAACTCGCAACAGGTTTTTTTGCCTTCATGTTGTGTGTTACAGGAGGCATTATAATCTGCAGATCTAATCGAGCGACATGCCTCGTAAATAACCACATTAATAACCGGGCTCAAATGGACATGAAAGAGGCGAATTAGGGTAAAAGTCCGACTTCATATAAATACTGCTGCGGTTTAAGTTATGAGGCAGGAAGTAAACACAGAAATATAACACCTACGCTCAAACCTTGAGTTTGCGTCACAATCGCAGCTGAATTACCTTGTCGCATATTATAGTGTAACATCGGTTTAATATTCAAGTTGCATTTATAATTTGTTGCTTCTAAACACGTAAATTTAATCAAGAAATGTGTTTCCAAACGGATTAAATCACAAGGTCTCTCTATACGTCCACGAGTAAGCATTTACTATGTCCCTTTTACTATAAAGAGAAAGTGTCGATGTATTGAGTGTCTTTGAAAAAAAAGTTTGCCAATTAGCAGTGGCGTGACAAGTGTTTTTACATATTTACGTGCAAAACTGATGCGTTGTACACGTTGTGTGCGATGGTGACGTGTCGCACACGACACGTCACCGTCGAACACGTCGGTGGTGAGAAAAACCGTGGGTTCACTTCAGCGACATTTCAGACGTCCCTCACGCCACTGACTTAAATTTCCTTAAGCTGCTATGTTTTGACAGCTGGATTTAAACTAGGAACGGTCCAGCAGTGCAAGCGCGTCTCGTCAAATATCGGCAAAAGCGACGCATGCGAGCGGACGAGAATAAAGCAATTCGAACCATTAGTCCCGGATGAAATGAAAGCGATACTCACTTAAAAGTGGAAGGAAAAACTACGTGAGGCAGATCCGGAAAAAACTACACGTTGCCGACAAACATAGTAACTCGCCGAAATCTTTGCTTATAATTTCCTACTGCGATGCGATATTTTGTGACACGCAGGAAACCCTCTTAAATCTGGGTAGCAAGAAAACTTCAAAGGATCCCATTGATGCGTGTCCAATAACGATAAAAAAAATTGATTATTTGGGGTCAAAGTAAACATTCTAGAAGGTTCCTTCAGAAATTGTTTACTCGACTCCTTGGTATTGGAAAATCGAGAAATATTCAATTAAAACCAGCGACACCAAGGAGTAAAATGGATATTTTTAAAAAGAACGTCGTCAATAATTGCCGGTGCAAAGAACTCTTCCTTACCTGTAGAGAAACATAGTGGAAGTGCGCTAGCGAAACCTAATCAAGAAAAGACGAGATCAAAAACGTAAAGAAAAGCGTTTGATCTCATCAAAATTAATCGCTAGAATAGATAACCACTGATCTCCATCTCGTCTGTCAGGGAACACCGAGGAAACTGATGGAATTTTAGCGTCGAAAAGACAAAATCAAGAATCGTCTCTAGAATCTCGAGTTATTCGGTGTTGAGTAAACTTGTCACCTCATATATAAATATTTTACATGATCCATTGGTCGAACAGCTAAATAAACGGATAATTCGTATTCAATGTGATGTGTAGTGGTTGCCAAACTTTTCAAGAGATGTCACTGGCACCATACAGGGTGTCCTATTGAAAGCTGCGATTGAAGATTACTCAAAAGCGGTACGTTGTAGAAAAATAAATTTCAAATAAAAGTTGTCCGGTAAAGAGGGGACAAGTCATGAGGACAGTAACTTTTAGCCAAAACGTCATTTTAGGGTCCTTTCAGGGGCATTTTTTTCTCAAATGGCAATCCCGTATTTTTTTACAGATCCTTATAGACCTTCAAACAATGAACATCTTTTATTTGAACAATTTTTTTATTAAGCGTTTCGCTGCAGAGTTATCCATGATATTTGTGCAATTTTTGATATATTCAAAATTATTAAATTTTTTTGAACAACTTTGGCAACGCATATCCTTTTTAAAACTAACAATAATCATTCTATCTAGGCAAAAAAATATTATTTCGATGAAAAAAAAAAACTTTAAATTCGGCAATTAATTTAAAATCCTGATTTGACAAACTTACGGAAGCAAATGTTCAAAAGAATGTCCTTGCTCCAAATACATTTCAGACTCTTGTTCGAAAAGAATTATTTACTCTGCGAAATATCTCCCCGTTTATTAACTGACACGCATTTTCAATTCTCTTTTCATGTCGTCTGCAGTTGTCGGTACTTCTGCATAAACTTCGTCCTTTAAAAAAACCCAGTAGAAAAATTTGATGAGGTCAGATCAGGCGACCTGGGAGGCCAGATCACTGGACGGCCCCGTCCGATTCACCGATCTGGATACATTTCATCCAGAACCTCGAGAGACATTCTAGAAAAATGGACTGGACGGCCGTCATGCTGGTATCACATCACCGTCTAATCGCAAGTGGAACGTTTTCTAACAATTACGGAAGAACTTGCGGTGCGCTTCCTCCCCATTCAAATTTCCTTCAATGAAGAAAGGTCCCATTAAGTATTCGCCAATAATACCACACCATACATTCACTAACCATGGTCTTTAATGTTCAACTTTTCTAAGCCATCGTGGGTTTACAGCACTTCAAAAATGCAGAATATGGCGATTCGACGCACCATGATTTATGAATATGGATTCGTCCGAAAACAAAACGTTGGAGAAGACGCTTGCGTTTTGATTGAATTCCTGTCTGGTCCGATTACAAAAATTTACTCGGTTTTTAAAATCAGTTCCATGGAGTTCCTGATGTAAAGAAATGTAGTAGGGATGGTATTTAGTCACCTTCAAAATTCTTTGGACACTTGTCGTTGATCATCCTGAGTCAGCAGCAATTTGACGACAACTCACGTGGGAATCGAAGGCAACAGCATCAAGAACTGCTATTTGATTGCTTTCATGTGTTGTACTTGGGGAGCGATTGCGTTTTTTTCGTTTCCAACGTTCTCATTTTATTATTTTTTAATTTTTAACTAGACTGTTGAAAGTCGTCCAACACGGAACTCTTTCATCCGGAAATCTCTCAGCATAAAGTTCTATTGAGCGACTAACATTTCTTCCAGCCTCTTCAAAAACAAAAACCACTTCCATTCTTTCATCCAAAGTGCAGCGATCCATTCCAATTATTAAATTCTGAAATTAAAAGAATAATTTTTGAATAATTTCACGCAAAACAATGAGATTGATTGTCCAAAAATGAATATCGATTTCCTGTAGACCTCGTTATAAGGCAGACTCTAAAGAGAGGAAATTCAAGATTTTTTTTCATAGAAACATTTTTTTTTTTTTTTTGATTGGACAGAAAGATTGCGATGAGTTTTAAACAAAATATATATTGCAAAACTTTTTTAGAAAAAAATGCGATAATTTCGACTCTCAAAAATTGGATAAAAATCAAGGATAACTGCAGAAAAACGTCTAATAAAAAGATTGTTTGAGTAAAAAATATTAGTTTGTTGGAGGTCTGCAAAGGATCTGCAAAAAAATACAGGGTCGCCCTTGAAATGGCTTTAAAACGACGTTTTGGCTAAAAATCACTGTGTTCATGACATGTCCCCCTCTTCACCTGTCAACTTTTATTTTAAACTTTTTTCATACCACCTACCGTTTTTGAATAATCTCCAATCACAGCTTTAAATGAGACACCCTGTATGATTCAAAAAGGAAATAATATCATGTCCGACACTAAGCAAAAACTATATTTATTTAATATCGCTTTATGAATGGTTAGATACCTCTATACCATTGTATACGTTAATGTGTACAAATGTTGAACTTGCAAGATTTATTTAAAATTAAACTCAGGACCTGGTCTTGCGGTTCCGAACTACTTTAATGGCAATAAACGTTATTAGTATCCCTTCCGGATGGGAAATACCATACGAGGAATAGCCCCAGCACAGTGGACATGTTAGAATGGATAAATGCCTGCAGTAAAAACCACTTGCCAGCATCCGTGCCAACAGCAGCAAATTAAATATCATGAACACTAAGAAAATTTTATTAGTCAAAGACAAAGTTTGGAGAGTTAGCTTAGCAAAGTTTTCAATTTATCCGAGATTAGCGAGAAGGATTGTAATATTCTTTGTTAGACCTTGGCCACATCATTATTATGTTTAAGGTATTAAATGAACAGAGCAGAATAGGTCCTACAAAAAGGTTCTTAATTAGATATATACTTCTGCTCCGCATACCTGCGAATTGGCTCAGATATCCACTCTAACAAGGGATCCAGATACATCCCAAGAAACTTGACTAGTTCCAGATATACGATATCAGTCCATATCGTAGTCAAGAGGAAGAACACCTTGTATTAGATGCCCTGTGAGGGTCACATTAGAAATATCTTTGAGAGGAATCAATGTACCCTCACGTGAAGGAATGTAAAGTGGAACATCGTGTGAATTTCACTTTCTACAGCATTTTGATTCCGGTCGTCGAACAATTTGTTCGAAGACACCTTGACACCGCGGCCACCCTATGAGTATCATATCTCGAGATCATCCACTTTGCTGAAAATTATTACTTCGTAAAATAAATTCGAACTATTTTAATTACGTTTTGTTATCAAAACAATAATCGTCTAGCTAAAATCCAAACAAATATTTTCGAAGTTATGTATCAAACAAACGAGGGAAAAGTCTGGTAGAAAGACTTCAATTATCACTCTGCCTCTCTCTTTCTCTCTCTGCGTCCGACCACATCAGAGAAGGACAACTTCTGTAATTCGAACGTCAGCGTCCTTATCTCGCCTTCGTTGCGGCGTTTTCGTACTCTGTCTTACCTGCTATAACCGACTGACCTACATTCCTTCAGGGCCATCTCTATTAAATAGCACATCCCCTTTAAGCAACGCCAAAAAGCTTGACAAAGTAATGTGTGGAATGTATACCGGTTTGCGAGTACTGGATATAACCGGTTCTCAGGCGTGTTATTGTTTTTTATTAAAGGAACGCAGCCATTTAAATTTTAAAAGGAGCTGAAAAGCGGGTTCAAACTAATTATTTACAGAACCTAAGAAGATAAATATGTAAAACCTTCTATGATTGAAATCAGCTTGAAGATCCAACATCGGAAACTCGTAAGAAAAATTCTGATTTTCTGTCATAATTATGCCACCTTTATTTGCATCAATGCAACGCCCTGTGCATCGTCTATACATTAACTCTGGTGTTCCCGTTCGGCGTTTACGATTGATCCGTCGTTGGTGTTTGACAATTTCGTGTGTCGTTGTTGTTAATTACGATTTCATATGTTGTTTTTGTCAATCCTCCGGACAGCAATATCAAGCAAACGATGGGAACGACGGAGTTTATATCACCGGCATTAATTCTGCAGAAAGTGGAAGCCAACACTATATGCAAATTGTCATAAAATATGAGAAACTGACACGTAATGTAGCAATTCCGACATTGTTCAAACAAAAAAAAAAAAACAATTTCACATTTTAGAAAAATCTTGAATATTGAGGAACATTTTTCAAAAGCTGCAAAATATTCCTTAAATATCTCACAGAGGTGTGTACAAGATTCGAAATGGATAAGGGCTTATTCCTCAAAAGAGCCTTTTGAAAATGAACATCTCCAGTTGTACTTGCGCGCAAAAGTCGATGTCCTATACCCAAATGAGGTTTTGGCCGTGGACACAGAGTCAAAATCGATAAATTTAAACCAATAACCCTGTTTTTATTTCGGATTAAAATGATAACGTTTACACGCATATGCATGCCCAAAAACTTGCTACCTTTCCGTTATACCTCATTAAGCCGCTTCTATGCTCAAGCTTCTAATCTCTTTCTATCCAACCCTAAGCTACTTCTCAGTCAAATTCACTGAATTAAGTTCTTAATTATGCTAAACGTAATCCGTATCTCCATCAATTAACTCTACCGTATTTAACAATAATTTCATCCTTCTCCCTCCAAAGCCCACGAAACAATTAAAAATGCAACAGGTCTCACTCTCGGAATTAACTAAAACCGTGCTGTGTGTTTGTTTTATTTATTGAGAATTAAAGAGTGGAGGCCTATAAAGCGCAGCTTTTATTGACATTTATATTAAAAGAGTCAAACCGAAATTAACTCGCAAATAAAATCTTCATTAGACCTTTAATTAATACCGTTTCGACTCATTCGTATGAACTGGCAACGAAATCTGCGTCGAACTTCAAGAGGGAGGGAGATGTTAAAGAATTTTTAGAATAAATTCTATCTTACTGCCGCTGCAGTTCACGAACTATCAATTCGACTGGGACGAGGGAGGCGTAAGGGTGATAATATCACTCGAGAACGAATCAGAATCTAAATGTGATTTCACGCGTCACTACTTCTTCTTCTCTCTTGAAAATCTATCGTGATACATACATATTAAATTAGCTGAAAACGTTGGTGGAGAGTACATGCATAAACTGCAAAATGATAATTTTATGCCATTTATTAGTTTTACAATGCCTTTGCTTCTTATCTAAATAAAAATCTCTTGGCAAATATTTCAACAACCATTTTTTAGTGTTTTACGCATTTTGCGTTTGTGCTTGCTCATTAAAATTATAAGTCCAAAAGCTTGTATTTTATATAAAAGCTCTACTGTATGTGCATAAATTTTAAAATAAAGATAACATCAACCGAAATGAGGTAGGTTGTTAATAACGCTTTAACCGGATTAACACGAAAAAATATTCACAAAAGCTTTTTGCCTATTAATATTAATCATAATTTTCGTTTCTACGAAACTCAAATAATTTGTATTTCTGTTAACATAAACAGTACGTAAATATTTTACACGTGTCAATAATATACTGTTTTTTACGTGTGAATGCTTTGTTTGCATTGATCCGTCATATCTTTGCAACAATAACTATCGTTGTAATTGTATACTCAACAGTGTCAAGAGATGAACAATTCATGTAGGTCGTGCACGGATTTGCGACGAACAACAATTGGCAAGAAAGTATAAACGCTTTTTTGCAAATAAATTTGCTTGTAACGTCCCTCGCGACAATATAGAAATGGGTCAAAATGCCAGCAAGCTTTTAAAAATCAAACCGAGACTCAAGGAACCTACGAATCGCTATAAAGCTCAAATAAATGATAGAAATAGAGTAATGGGAGTTTGGCCAACTTCTCCATAGTTACGAAACTTCTTAAAATTGCAAACGTTGATTTGCAATCCAAGAACTCTTCTGATTATAGGTCACATTAGGTGACCTTGATGTTAATTCCAAACAACTTTTCGTAATAACCTTTTGCCATATTTGCCACAAAGGGGCCCTTACAGATGGACGACTTCTCGTCGGGCCGCCGAATGTCGCCGCCACTCGGTAGCTGGAAAACTCCGTGCATTGAAGTCCATTGGTTTTGAACTGGCCAGTCCACACGAACGACCTCAAGTCACTGTTGCGTCCACTAGAAGTGTCTGCCCATTCACACGAAAAATATTATTTGATCTCTATACTATACCGTACAATAATAGAATTATTAATGTACGACATTGCCGAGACAACAATCTGCCCATTGTTATTGACAAACGCGACGATGTGAATCAACGTGAAATATTTTCGTCGTTGCTTAAATTTACTGGCTCGAGCGACCGTGTGGTGTACCAAAGTGGTCCGTCAGTTACTGCGGTTAAAGGTACTTTGTGGAAAAAAACTATTTTCGAAAATTCCCAACATATCTGTAATTGATTTCCCGCCTTTGAAACCATGCCAGAAACTGTTTTTCATTGACACAGGTCTAAAGTCTCGTCCGAGCGAACAGAAAATTGTCACCTAAGAATAGCAAAAACTTTTTAGAAAGTGTGAAACGAATTTTTTGGAAGTTATAACTTTTCAAATTCCTCAGAAATGTATACGCAACACGATCGCGAAGTAGTTAAAAGGAAAACTGAAAAATCTCTCGATAAGTTCAGGCAAACGCAAAATTTTAAGTCCTTTATAACGAATAGGAAAAAGGATCGAAAAATATTTAGGTTTTTAAAAAATCGTCCTCAGAAATAGTCAAGTTGGAATCAAAGAATCTTGGATATGAATGGAGATCCAATTCGGGTTTCATTTGTTGAAAGCTTTGTATTCGATTTGTCCCCAGTTGTTAAAAATTAATTTTCAGATTTCTAAGAATTAAACCAACATCTTCGGTTGTTTTAAACTTTGGACGCCGATATCTCGGCGATCCCCCAGGGTAATTACTTTAAAAATATCTAAAATTAATCATCTTAATGAGTTCTATGAGCCTGCACAAACCGGGTTGTAATATCTCTTTTAGCTTCATAAATACAGAGACGCTCTGATACCTACTTTGGAGCCACTTTGAAAGTGCCATAAACTAAGAACTACTTAAAACAAATGTATTTCCAATTTTCCATCGTCTCCAGTAAGTTATTCATGGGCGAGGTAGGATCCGAGTCGGTCAAAAAATAGAACCACGAGGGTGTTACATTTCGAACTTCAACGCAACGACTTGTAATATCTCTATCAGTTTTTGGAATACGTAGTTACTTTGTTACATACACTCGCGATTTGCAAAGTGCTTTGAGATGAAGATGCGTAGAAGCGAATTTTCAAGAACCCGAGGTCTCGATTAAGTTGCGCATAGTCGATAAAGATTTCAAATTGTCCGAAACAGGCGAAGGAAGCACCTCACAAATTTTGAAAATGTTCTAAAAATTTAACGGGCCAGCTCCAGCTTTTTGCCATTTCTCAAATTTAACGCGCTGATATCTCGTTAAGCCGTAAAGAAATCGGCTGAAAACATACCCGAAATGATGCTCCTGGACGAAGTCATTTTATAGGGATAGTTGGATTGGATTTTAGCCAGTTTCCATGGCGTTTTTAACTCGAATTTATCCTTGTGGGTGCAAATTACGAAATCGGTTCGTTAATCTCATTTTAGGTTCGGAATGCTATTCGGTGCGCAAAATGAAAGATACTTTGTTTCGTGAAAACCGAAGAAACGTCGACGAACACTTTATCAAGTGCATTATAAAATTTTTCAAATTGAGCATTTAGGTATTTTAGGGCCAAGGTCGGACTTATTTGTTTCAAATCAGTTTCTTCCCCAGAGTGAGTTACTTAAGCAAAAACTTCACTCGACTTTAAAACTCAATTGTTTGGACAACTTTATCTTGTCGTTTACATCTAAAACTCGATCTCTTATTTGCACAAAACAAGTGAAAAGATAATGAGATTCGTTTAATAAATAAAAAGTAGTTATCCCAGGCTGAGTACGTTAAACTATTTTCGTCTTTATCGCTCAATAAAAATTAGCATTCTCTTTACATAATTTTAGCATTATCTGTTCCCAGAAATTCAGTCGCCTTCGTATCGTAATAAAACCGAAACGGAATGACGCAATTCTACTCCTCCGACTAGTTCAAACAAAAAGCTTTTTCATACCAAATAAATTTCCAGTAAACAAGGAGAGAGTAAAGAGCAAGTGAAATGAGCTTTCAGTCTTTCCTTTCATCCACACGTTTTGCCTGCTAATTGCGACAATGTGGCAACAGGGTGCCCATCTAAATTTACTTACATCTGAGTTTAGTGGGTATAGTCGCGGTGCGGCAGCACTGTCTGGCTTAAGTCGTCAAAGGCGATCGCTTCTCTTATTCCTTCTCTTTCTCCCTCTCTCTTTCTGTCTTGCGAGGCATTCGCAAATCACAATGGCCGCCCGACATTAAAAGGACGAATGACGATCGAAATTGGTCATTACTCATTGTTGGTCATGTCTCATGTTTCCATTGCGAATTTCGCAGATTTATCTTCTCTCAATGAGACCTAATTATATAGGTGGAGTGCAAAAAGGAATGAGAATTACATACTTTTTATTGTACCATAATGTTATTTACATTTAACATACCTCAAAGTACGCACGATAAAAACTTCTTAGCGGATGGCGGCCGTTAAGAATTCTTAATAGACGCAAAACGTTGTGGTTAAAAGAACACGTAGAAACATGCATAGTCATTAGATGAATATGTGTAAGTCGATTTCACAAAGTTTTTTCCCCCACAGTCTTTCCTCTGGAAGTTCTAAATTGTCCATTTCAATTAGCGAATGTCGTTCAACGTTCGCTGGCAACAACAAAATTCGGTCACTTCTGATGACAAATGTGTATTGTAGATTTCTCGCAAAGCAAATTAATAAGTAATATTATTACACCAATTTACTATATGGGTGTGAAAAAATGGAACTAATCCATATAAAAGCATACATTATAGAAAATAAATTACAAAGTTAAACGCTATTTACACTTACCATATTGGCGGCTGCACACGATCATCGGTGGTTTTAGTCACGCACACATTGGGCATAAATAACCGAATTTATTTTGAATGCAACAAATGGGTAATCTGTTTTTGAGGTAATTAAATAGTTGTCACGTGACAATTGAACCTTCGAGGAGGTTGATTAGAGAAGCGAAGAAGACCGTCAGCACTGGTTAGACCCCTTTAGACCTCGTCAAGCCATGTCCTAATCTAAACTGCATATTCGATAAGGGCCAAAACTTTCTCGTATCAGAATAACCCCAGAACAATTGTCAAATGCAACTGCGAAGAGTTAATCATCCTCTAAAGTCTACAAACGATATTCCTGCATCAGTGAAGGACCTGGGGATCGTCGAGAGCGCCTCCTTTTTCTGAGATTTGTAGTTCTCTCATCATTATTTCTCGGATTGAAATAAGATATAGCGTGTCGGAAAATAACAAAGTAATTATTGCTTATGCCGTTGATTGATTTAAAACTCGAATTCTTAGAAAATTGTGAGTATATGAGTCCAATGTGTTCAGAAAGGTAGCGTTTTCGCAATGAACCGTAGCTCTAAATGTATATGAAACAAAATTTATGCCTATTTACTTTCCCAGAAAGCATTAAATCTGTTGAAAAATACTGACGGTGATGATGATGATGATGATGATGATTGTTAATAAATATTGTATATAAAGTCATTTTAAGTATCACATTGAAAACTAACGGGCTCTGTGCATTGTTCAATTTTTGTTCGGAAGAAAACAACATCAAAACTTTAAAAGGAATAGTGCCCATACATGGGAGATCATGATAGACAAAAAATTATTAATTAATGAACATGGACACTAATGAATATAAATCAAAGCCCGTCCAAGGCCAATACAATACGTTGTAGTGGCCTTGGTATTATTTAGTGGTGTTTTGCTCGCATCACTCAATCATTCAAGTGAGAAGAAGTGGAATTGGACATCAGATGTGAAATGATGGGTCTAAACGAGAGCTCGATTAGTTATTCTGGCTTCCGGGAGACAGGCTTAACCATAAAAATGATGGTAGCAGAAATCGAATTCGGAAGTTTCAGTACCCATACACGTGAAGGTTTTTCTATTATCAAAATTTTTTTGGTGCCTCATGTATATTTAAGGATGAAGCTGGATGAAGAGAGAAGGTTTTAAAGGTGAAATGGCACAAGAAGTAGATTTCAAAGAACCTCAATACCAAGATTTTTCTCTTATTTCAACTTCCCCCAATGAATGAACTCTTTACAGCAAACTGGGAGAAGAAAGAGGGCTTCCAAATTTTCGTTAGATCTTTCGAAAGCATAATTCGTCCGTAGAAACTGCACTACTCAAAGCAATTAGGGGATATCACGTTATTTACGAATAAAATTTTTTTCATTTAATTTTATTCGCCTATTTCCTTTTGGATAATAATAATTTTGCAGGTTTTCAATTGAATTCTCGAAAAAATCATAAAAACGAATTTTTCGAATGTTTGTACTCAGGAATTAGAGCTGTGTATTTTTTTAATTTCATTATTCCTATAATAAACGAGCAACATGATTTGTGACGGAAAGCGAGACATGGCGAGCCATAAGGCAACTCGAAACTGGACAAACATAGACGCATGTTGCCCAAGTGTTTAATGTCAGCCAAAGTAGTTTCAAGATTGTAGAATCGATTTCTTGAAACGGGAAATGTTAGAAGAAGATCAGGGCAAGGTCGGCCATCGACGACAACACCCAGGAAAGACCGATTTCTCCAATTGTTCGCGAGAAGAAATCGCAATGTCAATGCAACACATCTAAGAAGCGCGTCCGCCCGTGGTACCGGAAGGCTTGGGTCCGCTCAAACCATAATAGATAGACTGCACAACGTCGGATCGCATACCCGAAAACCAATGGTGTCTATTCCACTGGCCGTGTAATACAAAAGAGCATGAAGAGCATGGGCCGAGCTTTATCGAAATTGGACCCGTAATGATTGGGGTCGTCGGGTACTCTTCAGTGACGAGTCTAGGTTCACTTTAGAACCTGATAATCGACGTGTTCTGATTTAGCGTGAACGCAGAACACGAAACAATTATCAGTTTATCAGAGAAAGATATCGCTTTGAAGGTGGCGGTATCATGATATGGTCTGGTATTAGTCATGGCGGGCATGCAGATCTTTATTTCATTGACAATGGTCTCCTAAACGCCAACAGGTATCTTAATGAAATTCTTCAACCCATTATAATGTCGCATGCTGGAGTAATAGGTAATCAATTCATATTTATGGACGACAATGCTCGTCCACGTCGCGCTAACATCGCGAACAACTGGTTGGATGAAATGAAGATTGAAAGAATGGTGCGGCCTGCCAATTCTCCAGACCTAAATTCAATTGAGCACGCTTAGGATTCTCTGGGAAGATGTGTTGAAATCGGAAATTCATTACCTCCGAACTATTCCAGATCTTCGAAATGTCCCAATTGAGGATTGGAATGGAGTTCCCCAAGACGTCTTTGACAACTTGACTGAATCAGTGCCGTCGCGACGTTCAGCCTTTTTAGCGGCAAGAGGGGGTCATGCTCATTATTAAAAATTCATTTTTGTACCAAATTAATAAGTGGAGAATTGAAATTACATTGGATTTTGATTTTAAAATTTTCGTGATTCGAAATAAGACTGCGACAACTGGCCAATTCAAGTTTGAACAACAAAAAGCGCCTAATTTTGTCAATAAAGAACTCCGACTACGGATATAATTTGTTTTGACACGTTTCATGTGGCACAAAAAGCTTTTAAGGGAATATTTTGAAATATCCCGTAATTGTTTTGACCAGTGTAGTTCACTTAACAGCGAAACACCCCCATAAAATTTACATTTATCGTCCGTTGTTGACTACGTTCTTTTGCACAGCAAAAAAGGTTCCACTTGAGGACACAGCATCACGTTTTTATTACAAACGCCGTGGGCAACTTGTGAACACGAAGCGGTTCTGGTGCCAGAATTCTGAATCTGGGGAGAAGATCGTTCCCGAGAGACGACATGCATCTGATTACATTTCGTATCTTCCGAATCTACGTTCTACTCACCAGATTCAAGGATCTGACCCCAGATCTTCTCTCTGAAACGTGCTATCGCTCACGCTGGTCTGGAGACTTGCAGTCCGAAAGGTCGTAATCGTTCTCGCAAGCTGTGCAGAGTTCCCGCATTGTTGCGATGCCGAAATGTCAAAGTCCGAAAGATAGTTTTTGTAGAGTCGGTGAAATGCGAATGAATAAATACTGCCTATTAACCAACAGCTTTTGATTTCCATGAGTGTTGCCTCAGTTCGGCGCGCATGCCCGAATTGACTCGGTGTATCAAATAAAACCCGAGTATTTGGATAACGGTTAACAACAATTTTAACAATCAGCTTTGCCTACTTATTCCGATTATTAGAGCGCAAAGCTATTTGCACTTGAGAGAAGGCACAATGTGCCTTCGTTTTGTGGCCTTTCTTAGGTTGGTTAAAAAATAGCGTTATTTAGTGTTATTGAAACAAATATAAATTCTCATTTTCAACAATGCGTCTGTGCCAACCTGCAGGGCATCAGTCGAACGATAGCGATCTGAACAAGCGAGTAACACGGTGGAAACCGTTTAAGTCGTTGCTGCTTTCCTATGCAGATCACGTCCGCCATATTTTCAACTCGGGATCATTAAAACGCATATTCCGGCTGCGAGATACGAAAGGCCACTTAGCCACGATGTTCTTGAACCTAATTATTTTGTGCAACACTCGAATTTTTGTCTGGATTTAAACTTTGAGGGGGTTCAAGCCTCCTTTCGGTTTAAGAGTGCCATTCGGGATGAGCATGATGGATGTCAGAAATCAACAGGTGTTTATCATGAGTATAATTCAATTTGCGACTGATAAAAGGCCAACTCGACGATAAACGAGAAAGTGTCATGAAGTTAATTGATTGGGCCTAACACAAAGAATCAATGAAACTGTAGAGAATGCACGACCTAGTTTGTCCCTTGAAAGCAGGTCAACCGGCGAGTTTTTACATTCCTTGCCAATTTATTTTGCTTTTGCAATAAATTTAAATCAATAACAAAACCCTGGCGATGACCAAGAAAATTAATCTGAGGTTCAATTAGAGAAATCTCGTATTATCACTAAATCCTGTAATAATTGATTGGCGTGAATAATTGTTTCATTGTCGCATTTGACTAAATTTCGACGATGCTATTGGACGGATCGTTCAGTGTGAATCGTCAAGATTTTAAAATCGACTTGTCTTACCGTGTAGATTCGGAAATCATACGAAATCGCTTTATCCGCTAATTATGCATAAATTTTGTCAGATCCAGAGAAAGCGCCATTTACAATCGGCCTACGTTGGTCCAGACAAAGTCCCACGGAGTCTTGAAGGAAAAAAAAAACTCGCCTGGTCCAGGACTCAGTTGCTGAAATGCTGGAAATTTCCCTCCCGGATCAATCAAATTACGTTAATGCCAAAATATCCGGGTAAAACCCTACGAAATTACGAGAATCATGTTCATATGAAACTAGTTCAGAAGCATCGGATTGTTATCCTGCAAAATTTCAATTGGATATTGTCCTAAGGCGAGTCAGAGCTACAGAACCGTCCTATTTAAATTCTAAAAATATTCTGCTAAGATTAGTTCAGGTTAGTCCGATGAAATTCTATGAATGTTTCCTTAAAGCCTGTCCGAGGTATTGCAGGTACATTTCATTGCAATCATGAATTTGTTCTCCTAAGGTCAGTTCAAGTTAGCCTGATTAAAATTCTGTGAGCTGCAAAGAATGTTGTCTCAGGTCAATTCGGGTGTAGAAGGATTGGTTCAGTAATCCAGGACAATGGCTGAAATTTCGATGGTGCGTTCAGGTTGCTGAGTGAACGCTGGACCGTTTGAGTGAAACGGCAACTCTTGAATTCGTTAATAATTCAAATTCGCGTAACTTGGAACAAAGATATCCTGCCAATATCTTAGGTTCATCGATTTACATGTATGTACTTTAATGGAAGGAGACGTCTTGAAGCCATTTCGTGAAATTGGACAAAACCCAACGTCAGCGCAAATACAAGTAAATAACGACGACCTTAGATCGATAATTTTTTAACGTTCTAAACGAAACAAAACTCTTGAAGCCTTTAATTAAATTCCATGCAAAGTACCGCGTAGTCCGTATTGGTTTTGTGGCGGTTGAGGTGAATGCATTAAGCACTAACCGAGGGCCTTTGATGTTGCTGCTATAGCTCGGTCCTCGAGTGTAGTGATTCACCCTGAGGGAACCCAAGAGAAACCCAATAAACACCCTTTCCACTCTCCGCCCCGTTTCCATTTTGAGAGCGCCATCAGGCATTGCTTCAGTGGGGGAATGATACAGACCTATACTTCTTTCCTCATTATCCTCCAACACCATCCCAGTGTTTATCAAATTTCAGTTCGCGCGGATTTCCTTGTTAAATACCTCCACGCAAATATTCCTGAGTTTTTTAACCAGCACTCGACAAGTCCCAACTTATCGATCCCCTTCAAGGTCGAACATAAAACTCCCCCCCGTGGCGTCTGACTTGGGTAATAGTCGACCTCTTCGCACTTGCGCTCTATCCATGCTCGCAAATCCCGAGTGGAAATTTCGGTCCGGCCCTCTGGTACTTCGTCCATATCTCCGCCCATTCGTCTATTAGTGTTCCTACGGCTCCCTGCTTCCGTTTACTGTCGTATCCGTGCTGCAGGTCGGAACGTTCCTATGCTCCGGTGCGGTTAAAGGTGCCGTTCAACGAGCGCTCGTTGCCATTAGAGCTAGTATTGTCGCTTCCTCCAATATCCGAGCCTCCTCGAGCACGACGAGTGTAGCGACGCTGCACAACAGTCTCCTCTTGCCGGACCCGGGTCCTCCTCATCGAGGACTTACCCTAGTAAGATGGTTTGTCACGGAGCGAGCCCTCGTAGAGATTCTCGACGCATACGAGGTTATTTTTAAATGTCTGTCCAGACACTATTCGAGGCATCTTCCTGGCTCTCCATCTCTGTATCCTCCATTGTCACTCGCGTATTCAGTAGTTTCCCTTCCACCCTAGAGGACGACTGCCTCTGTCTTCTTCACAGTCACTTTGGCTCCGCATCCTCTGGTACTTCTACAATTCTGGCTGCAGCATAGCAGACGTTTTCTTCCGGATCCGTGGCCTGTGTTGCTCTAACCACCGGCGAGAAGTCCCTACTGATGTTGTCGTTGTAAAAACTAAATTCTTCTCCTCCGTGTGATGTGATAAAGACTCGTGATGTCGTTATCACCTGATCTCATTAAGTAGCTACAGAATTGATAAAAAAGGTGAGAACTTTTTCAAAATTGAAACATTTTGTTAATATCTAACAGATGAACTCCGGGTTATAACGTTATAATTGGTATACCATTGGTAAAGTATTCCGAATGTAATTGGCTTTGAAATGTGGAACCGATAATTGTATGAACAAATCTTATTTTGAGGACAAAGCCCTGGACAAAACGGATGAAGCTTTTTTTATTGGAAAAATTGCAGACAATGAAAATATTAAAAACGTTTTTATAAATTAATATTTAGTACGTTTAATATTTTTCCTGATCAAATCGCTTCTTGGAATAATGTTTATAATATGTTTACAATGACTTTATTTTATTTATCTTTTTTTTTAGTTTTAGATAAGATTGTTTCGTGCGAGGAAACTTTAGCCGCTTTTCTTTGTCGGCACCGGAGTTGGTTATGATTATTTTTTTTAAATCAGTGCCCTGATAAAAGATTTATCTTGGTGAGAAGTCCAGGTCGACCGCGAAAAATCGCAAGTCAGTTAGATAACAAAGTGATACGATTATCACGAAATAATCCGTTTGCGTCTGCGTCAGACATTTTGGCTATCACGAATGAAACTGGTCCCTCTGGAGTCACGTACCGCACAGTGCGACTACGTTGGGCAGAAGCGGGTCTTCACCGTTTTAAACCTGCCAAAAAGCCCCCCATGAGTAAGGAGAATGTGAAAGCAAGATTACACTTTGCTCAAACTCACGTTCGTCGGACCGAAACCTATTAGAAGCGAGTCGTCCTTAGTGATGAGTCGAAGTTTAAGTTTTTTGGAAGCGATGGCACTAGTTACAGCTGTGGACAAAAGTATAAAATATTTGAAATTCATCGTTGTTTTATATGAAAATTGTTGATTAATAAAAAATAAACATATTATACAAAAACCCAAGCATATATTTAACAATAGTATAAACGAAGACAAATAAGTTCATTTCTGCAAATATAAAAAAAATAATAAAAACAACAAATTATGCTGGACAAAAGAATGGAGTACTTCGTAAAATCCATTACAATCAATACAAAACTTTAAATAAACTAATATTTTGTGACGCCTCCTTTCGAGCCGATAACAGCCTGACATCGACGGTGCATGGAATCGATTAAATTTTCACAAATGGAAATGGGAATCTTCACTTATTCTTCGTGCAGGACTTTCCACAACTCATCTTGATTGGACACATTCCTGTCTCGAATTTTTCGTTTTAAGTGTTCCCAGAGATGCTCAATCGGATTGAAATCCGACGATTGCGACTGCCACTCTAATACGGGGATCTTATCATTCAGCCAATTTTTTATTAATCGGGATGAATGTTTAGGGTCGTTATCCTGCTGGGAACGCCAAAGTAAAGGCATGTCTTCATCGGCAAATGGCAGCACATGGTTCTCAAGGATGACCACATGTTGAAACAGCTCCATAATTCCCTCAACTTTGACCCATGGTCCGATGCCGGGCCGAGAAAAATATCCCCATACCATTATGCTGCCACCACCGATGTTTCACTGTTGGTTTTTGATGGTCGGGATCAAACCTAGTCCCCACAGGTCGATTAACTTGACTTTTCCCGTCAAAATTAAAAATATCAAATTTAGTTTCATCACTGAAAAGAACAGTGCGCCGCTTTGAAGGTGACCAAAACAAATGTCCCTGAGCAATTTTAGTTCTGGCTCTCCTGTTCTTTGAAATTAAGGGCTTCTTCACTGCAACCCTTCCTATTAATACCATTTCGCACCGGCGACGACACGTACAGTGCGATCGCTTACATCGATGTCACCATTGTTAGCGATTTCTTGCGTTATAAGCCTGGAGGACTTGTCGGGATCTACAGATAATTTTTTTTTTTATCCGTCGATCGGAAGTGGCGGGCGTTTTTCCAGGACTTTCAGGTTTTAGACCATCTTTTACACCTCCATATAAGTGCAAAATTTTCTTAAAATTTCGGTGACATTCCCTTGGCTGATTTTTAAGGTCTTTGCAATATCTTTCTGATTGTAGCCACCACGTGGTATTTGGACTATTCAATTTCGAAAAATACTTTTTCTCTGGCGTATTTCGTACAAAATGCACCATACAATCGGACCGAATAACGGATAATGCCCACATGAACAACAACACTACACAGTATTCCATATTTTTGTTCCACAAAAAAAATTGTTTTTAACGTCGACTATTTTAAAAACAACATTGCTAAGCCAAATATTTCATGGCGAATTCAGAAACATACCTTTACCTTATCAACAAACTTTGAAGACGAAAACAAGAACGATCACCAAGAAAATGTCGTTTCAAAAAATACAGAAAAACATGGTGGGTGCTAGTCATGGCATGGGGCTGCTTTTCGCGGTGTGGCATGGGCCCATTGCGTCGCATAGCAGGCAAAGTGGACAGGTTTAAGTGTTTACACATTAAAAAAAAACAAAAACAAGCTAGTTCTCTACTTATTCGATGCCGTGCCTGTAAAGCACAAGTTTAAACACGATAATGGCCCACAACTCACGTCGAAATTAGCGCAAAAACATTTGTTGGAAGAAAAAGTTGATGTTTTAAAATGGCCGTCACAGAGTCCTGACCGCAATCCCATTAAGAACTTATGGGACATAGTGGATGGGAAAATAAGGTCGAACCCAATTAAAAATCAACAAGAACTTTTTCGAAAATTGGATAATGCGTGGTGCGCCATAGATCCAACAATAATTGTGAAATTAATTCCATCTGTGCCGAAACAATGTCGCGATGTGATCAGGGACAATGGGCACCACACTAAATGTTAATTCAAAAAAAACGTTTGTGCTATTTTCATTGTCTGCAATTTCTTCAATAAAAAAAAATTCCAACCATTTTGTTCGGGCTCAAATTAGATTTGTTCGTACAGTTATCAGTTTTCATATTTCAAAGTCAATTATTTTCGGAATATTTTAACAATGGTACACTGATTATAATATAACGACCCAGAGTTCACCTGTTAGATTTTAAGAACGCATTTCAGTTTTGAAAAAAAAGTTCCAACCTCTTTGTCCGATACCGAATGTCGACGACCGAAACGTTTTAAAATCGAGTTAAAAAGAAAACTAGCTACATAACGTCCTACGTATGGTCAGTTTTTATCAATAAATATTTCTATTTCAGGTTACTATCAACCAGCGGGACCCCTCATTTCAGTGTCTCACAGTCACGGACAGCCTCCTCTACAACAACCACCTCTGCCCAAAAGCGTACCTCTGTCGGATGCTTCACCTACGTCACTCAGCTCCTCTACACATCAAGCTCAGGGTCCACCTGCTGCTCCCAGCTCTACCAATGGAGACTCCTCAGATAACGAGGTGTGTATGAATGAAGTCAAATTATGCCCGACGTGAAACAGAATCCGCCGATTTTTAGTCGTTTAAAAAATATCAAATATCGCACGCAATTTATCTATTCCATATAACGCACGTTTTAAATTATACCGTATGAAAATTGGTCGTTTAATCCTACTTTTTTTTTTATTTTTTTTTAACGAATAACTCTCAAACGGTGACGGGTGTAGTAAAATGCGGAGGACGAAAAAGTTTGTGAATGGAATGACGAATTTAAGTTTTCTGAAAGACGTGGTCAATGACGCACCACAAAAAAGTTGTGAATGTTAAAAGGTAACGGACCCTGTGGAAAGTGCCATTCTATAGATTCTAATAATCATGAGGCCCGTCCGATGGAAAAAACCTCGACGACTTTCCTTTCGTCGAATTTTAAAGGAAATATCTCACAAAATACCGGAGCTGTCCCCTGGAGTTTGAAAACATCGTACATAAGGCAAACTTGGCTAAATTGTAATATTTATGCAGAAAACTATGCAGATGAAGTTTATCCCATTAAGTGGGATGGGGACCGCCATGTATAATTTGAGTGTATAATTTCAGATATGTACAGCCGAATATGAAAGTATGACAACATGGCCGCTGCACCGAACAATTTCACATGACTTTGTATCTGCAGAAAAGGGTCGTATAGAAGTATCTGGTCGTATGATTGGGTTAAATTAAAAATTCCCTCTGGGGGAGGAAGGAAGGATGGAAAAGTTAAATTGGCCCTGATATTAGTTTAGTTAGTAACTCGGTTAACTGATTCGAACATTACATATCATGTAATGGGAAAAACAAGGAGACTTGTTTAAAACACGAACATGATAGTTTCGTGATCAATTAAAACACATTACTCGAGTGGCGGTATTTATTTTATAATGCATTTTGTTTAGGTAATTATAACCTCAGTGACGGCCGGCAGAAAGGACCCGCCTCCGCCCCCAAGCCACCCCACTAGTACTCCCTACAGATACCCCCAATTTTCGCAGTATCCCTCGTACGCCTGTCCTACCCAGTACCACTATCAAACTCCCCCTCCTCCGCAAACGCCGCCCTACCCTCATCACGAAATGTGTTATCCAACGGGCCCACCTGCAGGATACCTACGCCATACCAAATATTCTCCATCTCCCACTGGGCCGTTTCACCGGTATCCGTATTACGGGGGAAACGAGTTGTATCCTTCATCAAGCGTTCCACCATCCCAGGCTACTCAACAGGTAGGTAGAACCGTATTCAACAAATATTTCGCATAGAGAAATAAGATCCAGAAAGTTTTGTCAGGCATATCCCTCGCTCTGATTTCTCTGTTACGAACGATGCTGCGGAATATCAATCTAGGAATCAGTCTTCTAATAATTCAAGAGGCCGTACAGGACGTCCCAAACGTGGCCAATTCACTTTTTTTCGAAACTGTAAATGGAGAAAATTGGTGAAATTAGAAAATAGTTGCAATCTTTAGACTCGTTAATGTGGGATCCGTAGTAGTGCTAAATTGCTTATTTTTTTTTAATGTGCGTGAATTATCTACAACCTGGTTTTTTGAGAGTACTTTGAATTATACGAGACGGCTCAAAATAAAGATAAATGCGTCAAATCTCTTGGTTTAAAAGGAATAGACTACTTTTTAAGTTACCGCCATATTCTCCGTTGAATGCTAACAATGATTTTTTTGTATCATACTCTATGTGCGCGAATTCAATAATTTCTCACTTACGGCAACGCCAAAAATCAAAATCGATTATGATTATTATTTATTACAAACCGCAAGCGAGAGTATAATGAAACTGCTGGACAGTTGATTGTATCGTCCAATATTTCTGAAAGCACAGGAACTTTCATAAAATATGTGGTCTTATCTGCAATCGTTTTCACTCAAATTATTTACATGTGTAATACTAGGAATTTACCTCAAAAAGTGCCACATGATTATTGGGACAAAATGCTTAATCATTTTTATTTATTATAGATGGTAACTGCTGCACCGGTCACAGCAGCGGGCTCGTACCCCGCAGGTACCAACATTCCACCACCCCCACCTGCAATAATGGAGCCATACCCCCCGCCTCCAGCGCCACCTACATTAGTGGATGCTTACCAAGCCTCCCCTCACTACTATCCATCAGCATATAGTCTTCCACCAACGTGCTACTCACATTCCCCTACCAGAGCCATTCAATACATAAGTAAATCCTTTATTGTTGGTCATAAAACCAGAATTAATGTTGTATATTATAATCCTAGACGCAACATATCAACATTGTCCTTGTCCACTGAATACGTGTCCAAAAAACGGACATACTGGGCCTCTTACTGGTGAAAGTAAGAGGTCTAACATCTCCAAAGATTCGAAACCTTTGCCCCCGGTAGCTTTGGCTTTGCCCCTAGAACCGGTCAGTGCCACTGGACCTCCTAGTCCAGCACGTGGCTCTGCGGGTATGCCCTCAGGGGATATGCCTCCACCCCCTTCTCCAGCAGGTGCCAGTTACCAGCAACAACCCACCCCTAAACAGGAATCTAACCCTGTGGAAGTTTTTGAACACTGCAAAGTGGAGAAGAGGAAGGCCCGAGTGGGAAAAGCGAATGTACGAAATAATATCATGCACAATACCATGTTGCTTATGTGCAACCCTGGACAGAATTATGTGAAACGGGAGATTGAAAGTCCGAACGAGAAAGAAGGGCTGCAAAAAGATTGTGAAGAGGTTAAGGAGAGTATAGAAGATCCCCTTGTGAGCAACGAGGAAGTTAATGGGGCAGCTAATCCTATAGAGGAGTGTGGCAAAACTGAACCTGAAGAAGTCGAAAAAATTGTAGAAAAAGAGGTGATTGTTGAAGAGCCTCTTCCCCCATGCGTTGCGACTGTAGCGGAAAACGTCAAGGTGAAAAATATGAAGAGGAAGCAGTCCCAATCTAGGGAGTGTATGCCTGAATTGTCACCTCCTGCGAAGAAAAAGAAAGTCAGCTCGTACAAAGACTTTATCAGGAAACACACCGCTTGCTTCAAAATCAACAACGGCAAAAAGAAACTAGTCAGTAAAACTTCTCGCACGCAGTTACCTAAAATCAAATTAAACGGAAAGAACAAGTTGAGCGCAACAAAGGAACAGACCAATAACAGGAGGATGAAGAGCGGCAAAATATCTCTGAAGAAAACTAAAGCTGAAAAGGGGCAAAGGTCCAGGCAAACGGCAGATAAAATTTTAGACAACCTCATCGCCAAAAATGCCGTCGACAAGACTATAGATGCGGTGATTAAAAGCAGAAAACAAGCCAAAGTGGATTGTGAAAACAAGAAAAGTGGAGTAAAGACTCCTAAAGCTGAGAAACGTATTAAAAGGCGGAAGTCTACCTCCAAATGCAAAGCGGAAATTGAAATTGATGTAAAGATATCAAGAAAGGCGAGCGCCTTGCCCAAATGGTCCAATGGATGGATGTGGGAGGGCGAGCCATATGAAGGAAAAGTCTTCATCAACGTGAGTGACAATTTCCTTTAACTAAGTAATAATTGAATATTATTTAAATTCTTATGCACACTTTTTTCATCATGAGCGTTTCCTTCTCCAACTCATAATTATGAGCAATTATTAAAAAAACTTTCTTGCAGTATTAAAAAAAAAGATTTGTTCACCACTGCTACGTGTCTATCGTCGTGGACCCACTCAACGTAAGGCGTGTTCATTGTACCTTACTGGTCGTCCTTTATTACTTTCAAATTTCTTACGAACCTGACCACCATTCTGAATTAGGTCTCGTTCGGATCTTCTGTATATAAAAATACTCACCAGTAACGACTGCGTAATTAGATCGCTCTTAATTCCTCCCCAATGGACTGCAAACCATTCGAATTCTCCGTAGTCTATTCAATTGTCGCTTGTTTTACAGAGTGACGAAACAACACTAGTGAGAAAATGTTATCCATCAATGAGACACAAGGAAGGAGATCTGATACGGCCGGGAGACTGCGTTCTCCTTAAGGCGGGCCCCAGGAAAAACGACCTACCTTACGTAGCAAAAATCGCGGCCCTTTGGGAAAACTCCGACGACGGTCGGTTTTCTTTCCCACATTTCTTTTTCAATTAATCCTCACCGTGGCGTTACAGGTGAAATGATGATGTCATTATTATGGTACTACCGGCCCGAACATACTGAGCAGGGACGAGTCCTGACGGATCAACCGGACGAAGTGTTCGCATCAAGGCATAAAGACTCAAATTCGGTCGCGTGCATCGACGATAAATGCTACGTGTTGACGTTTAATGAGTACTGCAGGTAAGTAATTTTTTAAACAATTTCTGCAGTTTTTGAAGTAACAATTCGTCCAAGACGTCCATTGAAACGCTTTCTACTTTTTTATTCAAAAGCGTTGTAAAGTTCTAAAGATATATCGGTATAAGTTTATATTTTTATCTTAATTAAAATTAGTATTTTTTAAATGAAATTTTAACACCCTATACCTTCGTAACGATGCTGTCAAGGATCATCGTTTATTTGAACTTTTTTCTAATACAAACGTTTATCATTATGGTATAATTCATAAAAAGATCATACAATTGCTGATTCACATTCTGCCACCAATAAGACCCCAATACAGCCAAATCGATTCTTATTTCCAGATATAAGAAAAATTTCAAACGGGTAGAGGAAGGAGTAGAGGAACGACCAAGATTGGTGCCTTTGCCAGATCCCTATCCTAGAATGCACAAACAGCCACCATCGGGTAATATCTTCCCCGATATGGTATTTTTCTGCCGGAAAGTGTACGATTTCAGGCAGAAGCGGATTGTTAAGAATCCCACTTAAGCCAGTGAAAAAAGTATGTTATTTCCATTGTTTTTATTGATCTGTTGCATCACAACAAACACCACTACCACCAATCGACGTGGTTTTTTTTTTGAAACATTTTAAAGAAAATTGCAGAAACAGCCGAAACGTCGATAATTGTAATTCTTCAAATTTTTAATCGACCAAGCAAGAAAAAAAGCAGAATTTACACGTTCGCCGTTTTAGCTGCTTCGCAAGCAATCACACACAAATTTGTTAAACCATTAAAATGACTAGGGACCTTATTGTGTATAGAAAATATATTTAACATATTATATTATGTATAGAAATGTTAGAGATGATAATATATTTGATTATTTAAAAAAAACAAAGATATTTATGATAGTGATTAGATACGCTGGTATAAATGGTGTGTGCTTTTATAGATTGTAGATCGTGTTTAAGTGTCGTCTTAAAAATACCTTTTTAATACAAACCCTACGGTTAAAGGTAAAGTCAATTTGGCATCAGAAAACGTACATTGTTTAAGTCGCATTTGTGAATTTTATACAATAGGACATAATCAAAACTATAAAAAAAAAATAAATTAAAACAGTCGTTAGAATCTTTTCTCTTCTTCTGTGGAAACTTCTCTTAATTTAATTCTAAATTTTGAATCTCATACAGTTTTAGCAACATTATTGATTTTCAATTTTTTTTAATTTATGAAGAACGCTTCTTGAAGTTTCACTTGAACCAGAGGAAATATTCCAATACCATGAATGGCATATTTTTATGTATTTTACTATTTAAACATTAAGATCAAGTCTAGAGCTTAAAGTTCCGTGAAAAAATCGCCTATGATAAGCAGTATTACATTTTTCAACGCCGTTAAAAGTATTGAGCAGTTTTGGAGCACTTTTGCGGAATTTTAACATACCATTTCCGATCTTTATGCATTTACTGAGAATTTATTTGTATGTAATAATTATTATTGAAAAACGCACTGTTTATTGGTTACTTTTAGTATTGTTTGTGTTGAAATTTTCAATGGTATAATTTACTCATTCGCCACTCTGGCCAAAAAAGATTTTTCGTTTATTCCAAAAAGGTCCAATCCAAATCACAAAAAGAACAAATTGACAAATACTACAACATTACTAATTTAATTAATTTTTAAGTCTTATTATTCACGTATCTTTTTATTGTTTTTTTTTGTTTTCTTTATTGTTTTAGGGTCGAAAAAATATATTTAACGTGTAATTTATATTGAAAACAATTATAATATATTCCTCTTGCTTGTCACCGAGCTGAACATGTTAATTTTAAATTGTAGCCAAAGTTAACGTTATTTTTTATTAATTTATTATGTTAAAAGCGAGTTTAGTATTGCAAACCTAGTTGGTTATTTTTGTAATTTTTCCTGCTGTTTACAAAATAAAAATATGAGAAAATTCTGTTGTATATTTTTTGCAAAGATTTTCAACTTACCCCAGTCCGGAAAAGAAATAGATATTTCCAATCGTGAAAGTTTGGAACTGTTGGTACTCTTTTCAGAAAAATTTTCAAATTACCTGTGGAATTTGTTTGATTCTTGAGTATCTAAGAAAGGATATTCCATAAGACATTAGAAATTTTTATGAACTTTAAACATTTCCTAAGAGAATTTGAAATGTCGTATATGTTTGATTTTTTTTAATTCGTATATTTTCATTTTACCACCAAACTAATATTTAATAACGATAAATTTCAAATATCCAAGAAAGCCATCCGTTGCACTTCAAAAGCTGATGTTCCATAAAAAAATTTACGTTAATGAGAACGTCAAGGCAAAGGTAATGCTTTCCACGATGACTGGGTTATTACGACTACTTACGAAACTCACTTTCATATACTATATGGTAAAACATTCTTATATTCCCATCAAGATAACAAAAACATTTATTAAGTCAAATATTTTAAAGCTGAATTCTGTAATTTTCTAAGTTAAATAAAATCAATACCAAACATTAATACTTACAACGATGAAGAATCTTACAGTAGGCTGCACTATTGCAGCTCCGGAAAGGCTGCTTCTAAGGTAACCTCAAGGATTTCCTATAACCAAAATTAGTTCACATTTTTACGCTAAATTCAAACTTCAATTTGTGCCTACATAAAATAACTGCTTATTCATATTTTTCTCCTGCAACACATCAAAGACTTTCTTCGCCCCGTTTTTGGCTGCAGTACTCCCCACCAAAGTGATCAACATTTCCGGCACATTATTAATCAACATTTGTTGAGCCTTTCTGGCGGTTTTCAACTTTTCACTTTGGGAACGAATCTGTAACAAAAAAAAACTTTTTTGCTGCACCTGGATATTGCATCACTTACTGGTCCTGCTGGTGCCAAAGTCCCACCAGGCCAAAATGTCTTCAAAATTTGGGCAATGTAGTAATGCAACATTTCTTCAGAGAACCACCAGGAAATTGTTTCATATATTTGTCTGTTTATGTTACGGCCTAAGAATATTTGAAATGTTAGATTAATATGATTTATAATGAAGAATAAAGTACCGTAAGTGACTTGCACAAACCCTATTAAAGTTTTCCTGACATATTTAAAAACTCCCCGCATATCAAATAATTCGCTTAAAAGGGCGTAAAGAGGTTCTGCGATTGAATCCTTTCCATCTTCAGAAATTTTAATAGGCTGTCCATTGGCTTTTACGAAGTCGATAGCGTCTACTGCTACTGTATCTAGACACTGGGAGAGGTCCTCTTCAGATGTGTCTCTTAGAATTGAAAGCGCAGTTCCTTGTTCGCTTCCACTGCATATTATACAATTGACCAATTTGATCATAAAATTTAGATCACAAACCTTTTGAAAATAGTGGCGAATGAAAATCTTGATTTTTTAGGGCTGGGAGATGAGTGTTTTAGATGTTCCGAACTGGGACTTAAGAATGAATACACCGCCTCGCTTTGATTTAGGACTTCGTTTTTCAATACAGACTGCAAACAGGAAATGTTTGTTCATCACTCGCAGAGATAATTACTAAGTATTTTCTTCTTTAAACAAAACTCACATCAAGGTACTTTTGAATCTGCATTTTAGCCTTATCTAGTGAAGCTCTGTCAGACTTTCCAAAGAGAAATTTAAACGTATTTGATGGTAAATCCAAATTTCTGACATCAGCACATAAAGGTCGTAGTTTTTTGTGCAGTTCCTGAAATTGGGTCAAACTGCGACACACCACCCATCCAGAAGAAATTCCCGTTTCGCCGTCCAATGCATCGTCCTCGGACATTTGAACCACTAATACAAACTGCGGAGGTTCTTTTTCTTCTGAGATCTAAACAAATCCGAGAAATAATATTTCATGATTCTAGGTTGGATTTTTCGCTTGCCTCGGCACTTTGGACAACTGCAATCCACCTGCCCAAATTCTCGGCCCAAGTTTCAGTTCTAGTTAAATGCGCTTCAAGCTGTCGTTTCTCGCCTTGTAACCATTCAACTTCCTTTTCCAGTTTGCTCAGCACCTTTGACTCGGGTCTCATTGAAGACTTAAGTGCTCCCAAAGCCTAAGTACAAACAACTCCAAAAATATCAGTGACATGTTACCTATTTAATGTTTTATTTATGCACGAATATTAAAACTTTAAAACTTTATTCCGATTTTGATTGACCAACGATTCTAAAAAATCTAAGATTCTTCTACTAACATCAAAAAATCAAGCTGGTGCTAATGAAATAAAGTACCTTTAAAGAAGACATGCCAATTCTAGAATGACCCTGTTCATAAGAAATAGTCAATAAATTAATTTTTTACCTGCATTTTGTTACTCAATTTTTCTTCCAACTGATCAAGCTTTCGTCTAGCATAATTTGAATGATCTCCCACATTCAAACCACTCTCAATACTCCCTGCGGAATCCACGGAAGACTGCTTTTCATCTCCCACTGCCAGCGAATCGCTTTCTAACAAATCGCTTTCGGATTCCACTGCTATTATCATTTCTTTATAGTAATCGCTTATCAAAAATGGCTGATAATACTTGTCTTCGATAGTTTGAACAACTTGCTGTTGCACCTCATAAAAGACTTCTGGACCTTTATCGCCTGTGATTCAATAACTTAACTTAAATTGTCCACGAGGTATATTCTAAACAAATACCTAATAAGAACGCTTCCATTCTCTTTCGCACTGCCTTATCAACCTTAATCTCAGAAGTTGGATTTCTAATAAAAGTGTAAAAAATTTCAGCCCCTAATTGGTGCCATTGATTTCGGGCAGCTGTACGCAATTCCTCTACTGCAATCCAAAATCTGATCAAATCGTGACTAGCCAGAGTCTGCAGAAACTGACTCAAATATTTTCTTCCGGTTATATGATCCATAACCGTTTGAAGAGACAAAACCTAAGAACATAATGCATATTTTTTAAATCTACTTTTCACTAGCCTCAAAGCAAATAATACCTTCTTAAAGTCGTCTCCATATTGATCACAACCCAAATTAGTCAATTTTCTCTCGCAAAGATTCTTTGCTGCTGTAAGATGACTTATAGTCTTCTTTAACCGTTTCGCAGCAGTTATTTCAGATTTTTGTACCCCAACGTTGCCTTTCTCATTATCCAAATCTACTCCTTTAGCCCGATTTAAGTTTTGCAAGGTTGTGGCTTGCATTAATTTAGTTACAATGTTATATCTGATTTGCTTTAAAACATGAATATCTTCGGTTTTCTCAATGTACAACTCTATGTTCTCTAAAGCCTTTTTAGGCAAATTGATTTGCTGCTGTTTGGCCTTTTCAATGTAGTTTATCAAATTTGTGTTAAAGAAATCAGAGTCTGTGATTAGGTCGATAAATGGCTTAAACACTGATAGACTAATTAATAGTTTTACTTTCTTGATTTAGCCGATAAATTTACCTTTACAACACACAACTTCCCTTAAAAAGTATTTAGTAGGTGACAAAGAATATGCTCTTGGCAGTAAGAACATAATTAATACTTCACTAAGATTTCTTAAATACTCAATTTCCTTATCAGATGAAAAAACGCACATTGAAAGCTGAAACTCCGGCGGTACATGTTGGTCAATACTAAAAGTCAATAATATAATTTCTGCTTTGAGAAATGCTTTTATTTGCAATTGCAGGCTTACCCAGACACTTTTGCCTCTCGAATTTTCTCAAAGTGACCAGTAATTACATTAACAATATCGCAAGCAATCAACTTCGCATGATCAAACCTTTGAAATTTGTCGTGTAAATGTTTAATGGCGCCCCATAAATCTTCCCTATAACAAGCTGTCATATGAAAATGTGATTATCAACCCCAAAAATTTCCTACTTGATGTTTAATTTCAGGTTATCCAACTCATATGCATAATCTTTCAGATATGCAGTGATATAATCCCTTATAATGAAATCCAACAACTGCTGCAATAAACTATCTACTGTTCTTCCGAATACTGGAGGAAGACTCCCTTCTATGGGTTTTAATGATTGGTGGGACTCATAATCCCTCTGCATGTAAATAATTTCGTTTAACAACAAGAAAAGAGTATTTAGTTCTTACCATTAATTTATTACGGAAGCATTCGGATTGTTTAAGAAGATTTTCAGCTCCAACAATAGTTTTGTGTGAAGATGAAAGCATTATATTGATCCATAGAGCAGATAAAATTCCCAGTAATGTGAAAAGTAAAAGTAGCATCAAGAAAAGCAGCAGTGATATACATGTTGGACATAGGTAAATGGACAATGCAGATAAGACTGCTATGGTACTGGTGATTATGTAAACTTTGGTGTCCATTCTGAAATATAAGTTTAAATGAATATTATTATATTTCAAAGCCCCTCTTATACTTGGATATTACACTAGGCAACAGATACTTTCAGATATGTAGCCCAATGACATGTGTCCCTAATTATTATTAGCTTTATAAGGGAAAACTGTTTCCAAATATTTATACATCATGCTTCTCATACCTGCAGACGTGCACATACCAATGTAGCCTGGAAGGTATTAAAGGAAAAAAAGAGAGAACCACTAGCAGGCAATCTTTTATAAAAAGAAAACTAAAGTTTACGCAATTTCAGGGATGAGTTCAGACTATCCATGCTAACTTTGCTTTGGATACCTGCCGCTATTTAACCAACCAGGAACGCTCACAAATGGAAAAATTTTGTGTAGATTTTCCCAAATTAAAATACAATAATGACATACTTCAAAATACAATGAAAAACCTAGACATATAACATTACACCGATATATTTGTTCAAAATAGAAACATGAAGTTAACAGTTAGTACAATCACTGAAGGTTGTAGTTACGTGCCTATACTCTATAAAATCCTATATGATTTAAGAAACAAGAAGCAAAAATCCTATTGAGGTATTATAATTCTCCTGAAACATGAACTGCACATTGATATAATAATTTGTAGTGTATAATAACTTGTTCAATGTAAAATATGCAACAAACTGCTCTGCCACATATCATTTCAGAAAGTTTGAAAATGTATCTAGTAATTGACAATATTCTTAGTAGCACTTTTCTTAAAAATCAGGAACAATGCAGCTACCTTTACATATGAGAGTAGGTACAGGATGCAACTGACAAATTAATGAGCCCTATGGGTGTATAAGTCACATACCTTTTCTTTGGGCTATTTTGATTCTTATTATCTGGAGCATTTCAAGCTCCCAAGGAAAAAAAAGGGCCTAACTATGACCCTAATCAGATAAAAAATATGTAAATTATATGTAACATTATGCACAACAACGCTTTGTTTCAAGGGAAATTTGGAAACAATGAAGTTTAGTGGTTTATTGGTAATTTCATCAAGTTTTATGATTAAATTAGTAATCAATTGTTATTGTTATTATAAATACTTTGTTCCCCATAAAACGTAAACAGTGATGAACCATTTTTGACAAATATTAATTTTTAAATATCTGAGCTCTGACTGTCCGCAGCTGTCAGTGCCAATTTTACTTTAACTTTACTTTGATAGCCCATATATATATTTGTCTTCTTCTGTCTTGAGCGAATTTGATAGAGACAACCATATTCTATATAATTATTAATTTTTGATTTAATATACGACTTTATTCCTGACCTTGACAGAGATTTCAAGTGAAGTTTGAATTTTATAATTAAATGCAAATATTTTATTTTCAATCTTTCAAGGGATTTTAGGCAAAACCGTATGAGAAAACACTCACTGCTCTTATGTTAAGAAATTGGTCCCAACTACTTATATAATTTATAGTTGCTCGTCCCATTCCAGCATACAAAAAAAAATTATTTCTGTAGTTTTCCATTTTTTATACTTTTTGTATATGTTTTCTGGTTTTTTCAATCTTTGGTTCTTATTATGACATAAACTTTTTAAGTAAACTGCATAGTTTCCTTTGCAAAGAATGGAGGTCGAAGCTGAGGTACTTGAGGAATCATTTCTCAAACAGTTAATTGCAACTTTCAAGAACAATCCAGTTTTGTGGGACAAAAATCATCTAAAATACAAGAGCCGAGATGCCAGGAGTGTGGCTATGGATGAATTATTGACTGTAACTAGAGAGTATTATCCTGAAGCCAATACGGATTTTGTCAGAACTAAACTTGAAAATATGAGAAACGCCTTTAGGAGGGAACACAGGAAGGTAAATAGATTTATATGAGAAACAAAATGTTTTAAGGTTTTTCAGGTCCAAGAATCAAAAAACAAATCAGAAAATGGAGAAAATTTACACATACCAAAGCTTTGGTACTACAATTTACTATTATTCCTTGTAGGAGAAGAAGCTACAGAAGAAGTACATATTTATGTAGATAATTCAGTAAGTAGCACCAAATTATTGTCCATTTAAAATTAATTGAAACCCCCAGAGACATTCAAGCTGGAATAGGCAGAACACAGTGATTCTGATAGAACTTCTTAAAAAATATCCAGCATTGCATTCTTTAGAACCTCCATCTGGAGGTACAAAACTTATTCGTCTGAAAGCTTTTGAAAAGCTTACAACTGATTTGATAGCAGAGCTTGGTCAAAAATTTGAAGTAAAAGAGGTCAGAACTAAAGTTAGTATGCTAAAGCAACAATTTAAAAAAGCTTACAAGTATCGCAGACATAAAGTAAAGTTTTGGTGCTATAATTTATTGCTGTTCTTGAGAGATTCAGAAGGCAAGAGTTTGAAAAAGGTGTGCAAGGAAGAACCACATAGTGCAGATGAAGACACAAAGAACATGGTAAGGCACATTTATTAATCAATTTTTAATTCTACAGTTTTTCTATTTACAGTTTTTTTTGAAATGTGATAATGGAGGTATGAATGTGGAACCAGTTGAGATTGATATGTGCGACGATATCTTTGACATTATTGGGAAAAATGTGGCATTGAAACTAAGAGATATGAGTGATGATCAGCGCATACATGGCGAAAGGCTTGTAAATGAAATAATGTATAATGGTTTAATGGAAAAATTAACTGCAGAAACCACTTTAAATCTTAGTTAAATTAAGACTGGTTTTATTAAATTTTCTTATTTTTTGTTAGTCACATCAATTAAATTGTAAACACATTTTAGCCTTATTATACTAAATTGTATATTAACTCCTTAATATTCATTTTGTTAAAATAGACCTGATTTTTATATTACTTCCAATGTTTTTTTTTGAGTAACATTTATATAATGTTTAAAACTAAAAACTGTGGGATAAAGGGAAGACTAGTAATACTATTCTAAACAGGAGGCCGTGTTTTTCTTACTCTGGATTCAATCTCATGTATTCTTCATATAGATTTAAAAACTTTTGACGGCACTCTACACGCACCTTCAACTTGGCTAAAAGCAAAAATACTCCTGAAAGCTTTCTATGTAATGAATAAACCTCTTCTGGAGGCGGACAAAGACGATGCATGAGCATTATTTGTGCTAAATCTTGAATACGGGCTGTCAGATCCTGATGAGCAAAGTCATATGCGCCTTCTGAGCGGAATACTTCACCTAGAATCATTACAGCATCCACATGAGCGGTTTCCATTATCTAAAACGGCGCTCAAAGGTTTTATTCACTTAAACAACGAATTTTTTAGTTACTTTGCTTTCGTAACCAGTTAAAAATCCCAATTGTTTTGATATTTTCAAAACAGCTTCCCGATTCCCATCACAAGCACCTTTCAGTACCTGTACATACTTGTCCATGAACTCCTTGGAGTATTCGCGACTTGCACCAAAATCCAATAGCAACAGCTAAATAGTACCAATTACTAAATTTCTCTTAGAGTTCTCCAGTACTAACCTGTCTCTTCTGAGGGTTATATAGGAAATTAGCCCAATTTGGGTCAGTTTGCATATATCTAAACCGCAATATTTCTAGTAGACACAATTCCATAATTTTCTCGCCAATGACCTTGCGATGCTCTAATTCCATATTAAAGCATTGGTCTACTGGAACTCCATCCAAGAATTCGTTAGTAAAAACTTGTTTTGTAGTGAGGTTGTCTAGTAAAAATTTCAGTGGGTTAAATAATTACGTCAATGAGATATTTCAGTAGCTCACCAACTACATAAGGCACGTAAAATCCCTCGTAACCAGTCAATATAGACTTAAATTTTTTGGTGCACTCAGCCTCTCTCAAGTAATCGACTTCCCAAGCCAGTTCGCGTTTAGCAACTGCCATTAAATTCTCCAAAAACATGCCTTTTGGGAATAGATTCCACATTTTCATTATGCCTCCTAAGAAACATAAAATTCTGATTGAGAAGTGACTACACAATATATCAAACATTAGTCAAACTTGCTTCCAATTTTAAAACAGATATTAAGTTAGTATACTTTAATTTTATCAGTGTCTATAGAGTCGTCACGCTGAGTTTTGCCCTTTTTACATATATCTATCCACCATTTCAAATTTTTTTCATTAACTGCAGAGTAAAGTTTATGAAATGAACTTTAACTGTAACGTCAAAAATTTTCATTCTTATTAACCTATTCAATGATATGGATATTGAAGTTTTCTTCAACTGTCGTTTCCCAGACGGCCTGATTCTGAATAGGGACTGTCACAACGATTTTGCAGGACGGACTGGGAAGTCTTGAAACAATAAATCAAGCAATTTATACAGGAAACAATAATTTTCTTCTTTCAATCACAAAAACCACCTAGTGAGGGTGAACCGTTCTCTATGCTTTGGGAGTAATTCTTGGCAATTTACACAGAGCAAACCCCGCTCAATGGGCATTTGTGACAAATTGGAGTGCCAGCTGTGTCTTCAGGAGAAGACAGTAGAATATGTTGTGTGGGAATATCCACCAGTTATCAATGGTTTGATCTGTTTGGCAGAGTAGTTATCAGACCAGAAAACCTAAACTGAACATCACTCAATGATGTAACGAAATTTCTGAGAAACTGAGACCTAGTTATAGATGACCATTATAACAAAATGGCGCTTCCATGTTGATATTATTGTAAAACATCTGATTCTAAAATTAAAACCTGCAACTCTCACCTAAATTGTCAATGTCACTATTAATGCCTTTAGCCACCCCTGGATACTGTATTTTAACAGCCACATCCCTTCCATCTATTAATTTCCCATAATGAACTTGGCCAATTGAAGCAGCTGCAAATGGTTTTTGCTCAAACTCTATAAATTTATCTTTCCATCCAAACCCTAGTTCATTGCACATTACCTAAATATACTATGTTTATGGACTAGTAAAAACACTTTTAATATTAATTAGTTCCTCACTTGATCAACTTGCCAATCAGGCATAAAATCAGCAGATTTTCGTACTCTTTCTAAAGCTGTGGCTAACTCTGGGCTAATCATAGACTCATCTTGAATACTCAAGATTTGTCCCAATTTTAAAGCAGCTCCTATAAAAAATTTACACAAACACAAATATCAAATATTTTCTTAAAATTAAGTCATACTACCTCTTACTTTACACAAAGTGTCCACAATTCTGTCTAAATTGGCTTTACTCATAAATACATTTGTGCCATCAGAGGTAATCTCCCCAATTTTAAATGCTTGTTTGAGATACTCAGCAGCTGCTCCCACACCAAGACCAGCAGCCAATGAACCAAAAGACATCATTCTGCCTAATCTGCTTGAAGGCACTTTTCTTTGCTTTGCATTTTCACTTAACTAAAATTTGCTTTTTGAGTGTTTTAGTGAAAATATAGCAAAGATACAACCTTCAGTTTGGTTTTAGGTGAAGGTGAAAATGAAGTCACTTTTTGTTTGCTTTCATTAATACTTTCCCCAACAGTTTTCTCATTTTCCAGATGTTTTTCATTAGGCTCTCTTTCATCCTCTTTAACCAATTTTGCTTTGTGCTCCATATCTAACTTTTTTAACAGTTCTTGATCGCTATGAGAAAGTTTGATCTGATATTCAATATTTACAGCAGGAGAAACCTCTACTCTATTTAAGTCTGGTGCTTTTGTTAAATTAAATGGTTCTTTGCTGGACTTTGATACAGAAGGTTTTTGTGTCAAATGATGCACTAATAAAGTTTCTGTACTAGCACTTTTAGTCAGAGCAGCTAAAAATATTTAATGGATCATTTTTTATACATAACTTTATTACATATATATGTACATATCTTAAAAATTTTACCTAAGACAACTCTAGAATTCTCCCTGCTCCATATAAGAAATACATATTAGTTATTTCAACATTAAAAAAAAAACAAATAATTAAAATTTCCTTAGCACCACTCCCTTACCATTCCCCAAAGTTAAATCAGCATAAACCTTCAGGCCCTGAGTAACAACATTTAATCTCTCGGCACCTTCTTTTAGATTACTAGCTATGACGTTGAGTGACATATTTTGAGGTAGTTTCTTCACCTCATTCAAAGATTCCTGAATCAGTGGCGTAACTGAGGAGGTTCTACATACGTGACTCAAGTGATCTCTCTGGAGCTTTATTTGAGCTTCTGTTAAGAGTTGGAGGCTTTTGAGCAGACATGCAAAATCCTTACTCAGGGACATTATGAATGGCAGTTAGGCTAGAGACTGTGAGTTTCAGTTAGGAAGCGTTAATTTGCCTATTTATTTCAGGGTTTTATGATACTTACATAGAATTTTCAGGGTTAATTCGAACAGGTGTTTTAGAAAATCCACATCGGTATAGTCGAGATATTGCAAAATCGTTTTATATAGTTAATGCCTGGACGAGGTATACGGATTAAGATACGAAGGTGGGATAAATAATTAAAGGGGTGATGAAACCTGAACCAACATGGACAAATGACGAAACGTCTTATTTTGGATATTTAATAATTTAAATTTGAAAAAAACTCATATTTTCTGTCCACGGAAAGCTTTAAAATTAAATTCTTGAATTTGGCATTGGACTTTGACATTTGTTTGCTTTTAATTAAACTAGAGATGTCCTCAAAAAATCCGAGAACAGTTTTTTCAAGCCCGAGTATGTTCCCAGAGGCAGTATCTTCCGTGCGGATTATTTTAAATTTAACATTAAAACAAATTCTAAGGACTTAGAAGCATCTATGCATATATCAAAGATTTAGTAATTCAAAAGTTTTAGTGTTATAAAAATAGAGTTATTAATTAGATAATGCCAATCAAATTAACAGAGTTATCTAGGAATGAACCACTGTCGAATAAGGTTACTACTACCGCTGATATTAGATGGCGTAGTGTCGGGTAACATATTTGGGACCGAGATATCTTCTGGGAACTGACAAAAAAAAGGCGGAATCAGGAGACAGACAATTGAAATGCAAAAAGGCAAAGACGCTATCGAAGAGCAGCAATTCCGTTAGTTTGTTTTTCTGCATTTTGATACTACAACAACAGTTTTTTAATCCTCGAAAATGTTCATAATGTTATTTGGATACATGTCTAAAGTTTATATAAGCTCATCTGCGCAAATGCTTCATCGCCGGGGAGTTTTTTTTTTTTTTCGTTAATTTAAACGTGAAAATTTACTGAATAGTTTAGGTGAGTATTAAAAAGATATTATGACATTTAAAATTGAGAAGCAAAAAGTAAGAAGGCAATTATCCCAATCGACGGCGAGAATATTTAGGGAATTGGGACGATTCACGTGGTAAGAAAGGAAAGGAGCCCAAGTTCAAAGGAGTTTCCGACAATTCTCCATTTCTTTGTACTACTACATACCCGTCGCAGAACACACGAACTAAGTAATAAATTTTCCTTTTTTCTAATCCACATCTACATATTTCATCCCGGAGGTGGGGTTAGACATACAGTGGCACAAAAAAGTCTCCGCACGGTTAGTTATCACACAAACTTATGGAGTTTTAGAGGCAACACAAATAGTTTATCAACAAAATATATAACAATCTACAACAAGGAACATTCCTTAGTCCATTAACAATGATAATCAAGAAGTGAGTCAAAGAAATTCCAATTTTAGACGAACTTTTCTTAATGTTGGACATATTCTTGCACAAAAAAGTCTCCGTACGATTTCATATGACTAAACTAATATTAACTAAATTTAATTGAATTATTGGAATAATAAATGTTTAATATTTTGTCGGGTTTCCTTTAGACTTTAATACTGCATGTAATCGTCGATTCATAGAATTAACTAAATTTGATGTTACATTAGGCGGTATTTTGGACCATTCTTTTAAGTCATTTTTATTAGTAATTGTATGTGATCTTATTTTTCGCTCCAAGTGTTCCCACAGATGCTCAATCGGATATAGATCAGGCGATTGGGGTGGGTGATTTGGAATACTCTTAACGTTAAGCAATTCTTTTGTTAGACGCGAGGTATGTTTTGGATCATTGTCTTGCATAAAAATAAAAGATCTACTAAGGCCCAACTTTTCCGCACTAGCTTTAAGATTTGTTTTTAAAATGTTCACATACGCTTTGTTGTCCATTATTTCGTCAACAAAACACAGATTGCCTATTCCTGCTGGCGACATGCAACCCCAAACCATAACGCTTCCGCCTCCGTGTTTGACCGTTGCAGATAAATTTTTAATTTCGAACTCAGTATTCGGTTTTCTCCACACTTTTCCTTTGCCGTCCAATCCATGAATGTTAAATTTGCTCTCGTCGCTAAAAATTATGTTGTTCCAGAAGTCCTGGTCCTTATTTAAATGCTCTTTAGTATATTTCAACCGTTTTAACCTGTTCGCTTTCGAAATAAAGGGCTTTTTGCGGATGGATCTGGCTTTATAACCGTTGCGTCTTAGAACATTTCGAACCGTTTCGTCACAACAATTTAGGTTTAAGCCTTTTTTTAAATTTTTATTGATTTGCGTGGCGGTTACTTTTGGATTTTTCTTAATGTGACGTACAATATATCGTTCCTCTTGCGCTTTCAGAGTCTTTGGGCGTCCAGTTCTTGGTCTTGTTTTTACCATACCATGTTTTCCACAGCGCTCAATTGTATATTGTACCGTTGACTTGGATCTCTTTACCATGTTTGCTACTTTAGCCATTGAATGGCCCTCACAATACAATTTAATGACTAGCTGCCTCGAATCGGCATCAATTTCACGATTTTTTGAATTCATGATGTACTCTTTGAGATGTTTTTAGTAACTGATACATATTATTGCGAAGCTAACCGCATAGGAATTTTTATTTATCGGCGTTCCTTCGTAGCAAAAAAGTTTATTGCGTACATCTTTGAATCGTACGGAGACTTTTTTGTGCAAGAATATGTCCAACATTAAGAAAAGTTCGTCTAAAATTGGAATTTCTTTGACTCACTTCTTGATTATCATTGTTAATGGACTAAGGAATGTTCCTTGTTCTAGATTGTCATATATTTTGTTGATAAACTATTTGTGTTGCCTCTAAAACTCCATAATTTTGTGTGATAGCTAACCGTACGGTGACTTTTTTGTGCCACTGTACAATCGGCACATCGGCCTCTCTTGTACATTCAAGTCTAAACATCATTTCAGCGTATATTTAACGAAATCAAATATTATATTCTTCGAGGTGTGTCGCATACGTGTCGTCTGTCGTTTTTTAAGGTTCTAAAAGCCACACCACAAACGCAACCAAGAGGAGATACGTGTTATCGTGGTGCTCCAACTCCGAGGAGTTGGAGCACACAACAAGGAGCCGAGAAATATTTCATCGCTCGACAGTGGAAACTGGCCTGCTCGGCAGAGGGCAGTAGTTTTGACGGTGACAGAGCAAATAAGCAGGCAAACATATTTTCGAACAATTTTTTGGGAAGTAGTTCTTACCCTGGGAGATTTCACTCGTGGAGCTTTATCTCCTAGTTACGAATTTAACGAAAACAATCGATATCCAATAAATAATTTACTTAAAATTAATGGAATCACCTTTAGACGAGTTGGAAAAATAATAGGTGACAATAACTTCCATTACAAAGTAAATAACAGGTAAGTGAGTTCAGTTGAGGGGGACGCGCGCTCGTTGTGATAAGAATCATCAAACTTTGTGCATTTCTTTGACGATCCAGTGTATCAACATATACTTAACATGTTCCAACTGATGGGCCCGATTGCATACACACCTGTTTTGCGCCAGATAACGTAAACACTTTTTTATGCTCGATAATGTAAAGTTTTCACACTCGATAATACGAACTATTTACGCTCAATATGTGAAATATGTATGTGCGCTCGACAACGTAAACCTTAATATTTAACTTGACACTTATGTTTGATGTTGCCATAAAGCAGCAGCAGTTCTTTCATTAAAACTGCAACGGTTTCGTTTAGTTTCGATTCGTCACTCGCACACCTTGTAATTTGAGTTTATTCACAGCTTTCCTCCCTTTTCAGCACAAAAACCACAACCAAAAAAACGTGTGAAATAGATTCTATTACTCGATAATGTCAATATCGTTCAAAGATTTCGAGAGGCACCATCGTCTTTTTGGCCGTCTTGAATTTTGCCGGAAGCGACTGTTGGAAGAAATTGCGATCCAACTAGGCCAACCTGAGGTATGCACGGTCAACATAGGTTCAAGTTTTTCAAATTGAAATTTAGGAAAACAAAATGTAAAACACAATTTTCTTGGTTTTCAGGCTTCAACTGTGAGTGCTCCCGGTTTGAGGAGCCAAAATCATTTGTAAATATTGACTCTTCCGTAGGCAGCTCCAACGGTTTCTAAGATGTTTTTATTTTAAGTGTAGAGTACATTATGCACAAGCGTGTTGTTAATTAATAACAATTACGAGTTCTTAAGAACTGGCGGAGTATTGTCATCGGTAATTTTGAGAGTTTTTGCTTTGGGTAGTTTGTTTTATCGTAAAGTCGCACAACGAACATTTTCCTAATTTTCCTCTAATTAAGAATTGTTGATTTTTTGTGTAGTGCCATTTGCGAACTCGGTTTCTAAACGTCAGCAAAGTTATGTTTTGTGTAGCGCCATCTGCGAACTTGGCTTTTAAACGCTAGCAAAGTTATTAATTTTTCATGTGGCACCATCTGTGAATTTAGCTTATTAACGTCGGCAAAGTTATTGATTTTTTTTTTAGTGTAACGCCATCTGCGAACACAGCTTCTAAACGCCGAAGACAAAAAATTTGGAATTATGTTCTTCCTTATTTTTATAAATTAAAATGAAATTATTAACGTTTTAATTTAAAGTTTTACTTTTGAAGTAAAAATATTGTGCCATTTAAAATTGAGAAGCGTCATCCCAGTCGTCAATGGCAGAAAATATCTACTTAACTAGGAGGTAAAAATTGAAAAAAATCCATTTTTATAGCTACTTTGAAAAACGATTGTGAACTTTTTACACTCGATAATGTAAAACAAAATTTCCGTAATTGGTACGCAAGGAAGCCAAAACCGATAACGGAGCAAAGAGCAGCAGAACCCTTTGACTTCTGGTCTGGTTGACCCAAAAGCAAAAGCGACCTAAAGCGCGATCGAGAAAATTGAGCACGGGCTAAACATCCTCCGAATACACAGGGTTTTTTAGTGGGTGAAAACCCCGCACAGGCTTGACAGCACGGGCTTCAGTATAGTCTTTTCGACAAGATTTTTTACCGCGGAGTCGTTTAAAAAAAAACGATAAAGTAAACTTTTTACACTCGACAAATATTTATGACGGTTCGGATAAAGAAACCATGTGGAAAAACAACAAAACAAAAAGAACGGGAGCTAAAATACACGTTTTCCTTCTAACTTTTTCTTTCTTTTTTATCTTCTATTGTTTCTGTTGGGAATAGGCAACATGAAATAATACTATGTATAACTTTTAAAATAATATATTGTTCTGCTAAAGACCACTCAGAAAACAAGCCAGTAACACACTACTATACCATTTTCATCATCTATATCAGTAACCCATATGGCTCCACAAAAAGGAATCTTGAAACCTTCAAGAGTATGTTAAATTTGACAGAAGTTTCCCTTCTCCACATTAAACCTAAATCTAATTAAACTAAAGCTTTGTCTTAATTCGACCATTTAATAAGTTTTTGACGACGTTAATGACTTAAAGTCTATAACTCAATCATTTATTTAATATTTTTTGTTTTTTCTCCTTTTTTTGTTCCTTTATAATTTTTACTTTCTTTCTTTTTCTCTTTTCTTCTTTTGTTCTTTTAATATTTTTTCTTTTTTTTCTCTTTTATTTCGTTAATAATTTTTTTCTTTTTTTGCCCTTTTTATAATTATTCCTTTTTTTTTGTGCCTTGTCTTTTTTTATTATTTTGTTTTTTTAATATTTTTTTCTTTCTCTTTTTTTCTTCACTTTTTTTTATTTTGTGTTCCTACTTCTTTGTGTCTTCTCTTTTTTTGTTATTTTGTTTCTTTAATATTTTTTTCTTTCTCTTTTTTTCTTCACTTTTTTTTATTTTTTGTTCCTTCTTCTTTGTGTCTTCTCTTTTTTTGTTATTTTGTTTCTTTAATATTTTTTTCTTTCTCTTTTTTTCTTCACTTTTTTTTATTTTTTGTTCCTTCTTCTTTGTGTCTTCTCTTTTTTTGTTATTTTGTTTCTTTAGTATTTTTTTCTTTCTCTTTTTTTTCTTCACGTTTTTTTATTTTTTGTTCCTTCTTCTTTGTGTCTTCTCTTTTTTTTGTTATTTTGTTTCTTTAATATTTTTTTCTTTCTCTTTTTTTTCTTCACTTTTTTTAATTTTTTGTTCCTTCTTCTTTGTGTCTTCTCTTTTTTTGTTATTTTGTTTCTTTAGTATTTTTTTCTTTCTCTTTTTTTTCTTCACTTTTTTTTATTTTGTGTTCCTTCTTCTTTGTGTCTTCTCTTTTTTTTGTTATTTTGTTTCTTTAATATTTTTTTCTTTCTCTTTTTTTTCTTCACTTTTTTTTATTTTGTGTTCCTTCTTCTTTGTGTCTTCTCTATTTTTTGTTATTTTGTTTCTTTAAAATTTTTTTCTTTCTCTTTTTTTTCTTCACTTTTTTTTATTTTCTGTTCCTTCTTCTTTGTGTCTTCTCTATTTTTTGTTATTTTGTTTCTTTAATATTTTTTTCTTTCTCTTTTTTTTCTTCACTTTTTTTATTTTGTGTTCCTTCTTCTTTGTGTCTTCTCTTTTTTTTGTTATTTTGTTTCTTTCTCTTTTTTTTCTTCACTTTTTTTTATTTTGTGTTCCTTCTTCTTTGTGTCTTCTCTTTTTTTTGTTATTTTGTTTCTTTAATATTTTTTTCTTTCTCTTTTTTTTCTTCACTTTTTTAAATTTTTTGTTCCTTCTTCTTTGTGTCTTCTCTTTTTTTGTTATTTTGTTTCTTTAGTATTTTTTTCTTTCTCTTTTTTTTCTTCACTTTTTTTATTTTGTGTTCCTTCTTCTTTGTGTCTTCTCTTTTTTTGTTATTTTGTTTCTTTAGTATTTTTTTCTTTCTCTTTTTTTTCTTCACTTTTTTTTATTTTGTGTTCCTTCTTCTTTGTGTCTTCTCTTTTTTTTGTTATTTTGTTTCTTTAATATTTTTTTCTTTCTCTTTTTTTTCTTCACTTTTTTTTATTTTGTGTTCCTTCTTCTTTGTGTCTTCTCTATTTTTTGTTATTTTGTTTCTTTAGTATTTTTTTCTTTCTCTTTTTTTTCTTCACTTTTTTTTATTTTGTGTTCCTTCTTCTTTGTGTCTTCTCTATTTTTTGTTATTTTGTTTCTTTAATATTTTTTTCTTTCTCTTTTTTTTCTTCACTTTTTTTTATTTTGTGTTCCTTCTTCTTTGTGTCTTCTCTATTTTTTGTTATTTTGTTTCTTTAAAATTTTTTTCTTTCTCTTTTTTTTCTTCACTTTTTTTTATTTTGTGTTCCTTCTTCTTTGTGTCTTCTCTTTTTTTTGTTATTTTGTTTCTTTAATATTTTTTTCTTTCTCTTTTTTTTCTTCACTTTTTTTTATTTTGTGTTCCTTCTTCTTTGTGTCTTCTCTTTTTTTTGTTATTTTGTTTCTTTAATATTTTTTTCTTTCTCTTTTTTTTCTTCACTTTTTTTTATTTTGTGTTCCTTCTTCTTTGTGTCTTCTCTTTTTTTTGTTATTTTGTTTCTTTAATATTTTTTTCTTTCTCTTTTTTTTCTTCACTTTTTTTATTTTTTGTTCCTTCTTCTTTGTGTCTTCTCTTTTTTTGTTATTTTGTTTCTTTAGTATTTTTTTCTTTCTCTTTTTTTTCTTCACTTTTTTTTATTTTGTGTTCCTTCTTCTTTGTGTCTTCTCTTTTTTGTTATTTTGTTTCTTTAATATTTTTTCTTTCTCTTTTTTTTCTTCACTTTTTTTTATTTTGTGTTCCTTCTTTGTGTCTTCTCTTTTTTGTTATTTTGTTTCTTTAATATTTTTTCTTTCTCTTTTTTTTCTTCACTTTTTTTTATTTTGTGTTCCTTCTTCTTTGTGTCTTCTCTTTTTTTGTTATTTTGTTTCTTTAGTATTTTTTTCTTTCTCTTTTTTCTTCACTTTTTTTTATTTTGTGTTCCTTCTTCTTTGTGTCTTCTCTTTTTTTTGTTATTTTGTTTCTTTAATATTTTTTTCTTTCTCTTTTTTTTCTTCACTTTTTTTTCTTCACTTTTTTTTATTTTGTGTTCCTTCTTCTTTGTGTCTTCTCTTTTTTTTGTTATTTTGTTTCTTTAATATTTTTTTCTTTCTCTTTTTTTTCTTCACTTTTTTTTATTTTGTGTTCCTTCTTCTTTGTGTCTTCTCTATTTTTTGTTACTTTGTTTCTTTAATATTTTTTTCTTTCTCTTTTTTTTCTTCACTTTTTTTTATTTTGTGTTCCTTCTTCTTTGTGTCTTCTCTTTTTTTTGTTATTTTGTTTCTTTAATATTTTTTTCTTTCTCTTTTTTTTCTTCACTTTTTTTTATTTTGTGTTCCTTCTTTGTGTCTTCTCTTTTTTTTGTTATTTTGTTTCTTTAATATTTTTTTCTTTCTCTTTTTTTTCTTCACTTTTTTTATTTTTTGTTCCTTCTTCTTTGTGTCTTCTCTTTTTTTTGTTATTTTGTTTCTTTAATATTTTTTTCTTTCTCTTTTTTTTCTTCACTTTTTTTTATTTTGTGTTCCTTCTTCTTTGTGTCTTCTCTTTTTTTTGTTATTTTGTTTCTTTAATATTTTTTCTTTCTCTTTTTTTTCTTCACTTTTTTTTATTTTGTGTTCCTTCTTCTTTGTGTCTTCTCTTTTTTTGTTATTTTGTTTCTTTAGTATTTTTTTCTTTCTCTTTTTTTCTTCACTTTTTTTTATTTTGTGTTCCTTCTTCTTTGTGTCTTCTCTTTTTTTTGTTATTTTGTTTCTTTAATATTTTTTTCTTTCTCTTTTTTTTCTTCACTTTTTTTTATTTTTTGTTCCTTCTTCTTTGTGTCTTCTCTTTTTTTTGTTATTTTGTTTCTTTAATATTTTTTTCTTTCTCTTTTTTTTCTTCACTTTTTTTTATTTTGTGTTCCTTCTTCTTTGTGTCTTCTCTTTTTTTGTTATTTTGTTTCTTTAGTATTTTTTTCTTTCTCTTTTTTTTCTTCACTTTTTTTTATTTTGTGTTCCTTCTTCTTTGTGTCTTCTCTATTTTTTGTTATTTTGTTTCTTTAGTATTTTTTTCTTTCTCTTTTTTTTCTTCACGTTTTTTTATTTTTTGTTCCTTCTTCTTTGTGTCTTCTCTTTTTTTTGTTATTTTGTTTCTTTAATATTTTTTTCTTTCTCTTTTTTTTCTTCACTTTTTTTTATTTTGTGTTCCTTCTTCTTTGTGTCTTCTCTTTTTTTGTTATTTTGTTTCTTTAGTATTTTTTTCTTTCTCTTTTTTTCTTCACTTTTTTTTATTTTGTGTTCCTTCTTCTTTGTGTCTTCTCTTTTTTTTGTTATTTTGTTTCTTTAATATTTTTTTCTTTCTCTTTTTTTTCTTCACTTTTTTTTATTTTGTGTTCCTTCTTCTTTGTGTCTTCTCTTTTTTTTGTTATTTTGTTTCTTTAATATTTTTTTCTTTCTCTTTTTTTTCTTCACTTTTTTTATTTTTTGTTCCTTCTTCTTTGTGTCTTCTCTTTTTTTGTTATTTTGTTTCTTTAGTATTTTTTTCTTTCTCTTTTTTTTCTTCACTTTTTTTTATTTTGTGTTCCTTCTTCTTTGTGTCTTCTCTTTTTTTTGTTATTTTGTTTCTTTAATATTTTTTTCTTTCTCTTTTTTTTCTTCACTTTTTTTTATTTTGTGTTCCTTCTTCTTTGTGTCTTCTCTATTTTTTGTTATTTTGTTTCTTTAGTATTTTTTTCTTTCTCTTTTTTTTCTTCACTTTTTTTTATTTTGTGTTCCTTCTTCTTTGTGTCTTCTCTATTTTTTGTTATTTTGTTTCTTTAATATTTTTTTCTTTCTCTTTTTTTTTTTCACTTTTTTTTATTTTGTGTTCCTTCTTCTTTGTGTCTTCTCTATTTTTTGTTATTTTGTTTCTTTAGTATTTTTTTCTTTCTCTTTTTTTTCTTCACTTTTTTTTATTTTGTGTTCCTTCTTCTTTGTGTCTTCTCTATTTTTTGTTATTTTGTTTCTTTAGTATTTTTTTCTTTCTCTTTTTTTTCTTCACTTTTTTTTATTTTGTGTTCCTTCTTCTTTGTGTCTTCTCTATTTTTTGTTATTTTGTTTCTTTAGTATTTTTTTCTTTCTCTTTTCTTTCTTCACTTTTTTTTATTTTGTGTTCCTTCTTCTTTGTGTCTTCTCTATTTTTTGTTATTTTGTTTCTTTAATATTTTTTTCTTTCTCTTTTTTTTCTTCACTTTTTTTTATTTTGTGTTCCTTCTTCTTTGTGTCTTCTCTATTTTTTGTTATTTTGTTTCTTTAGTATTTTTTTCTTTCTCTTTTTTTTCTTCACTTTTTTTTATTTTGTGTTCCTTCTTCTTTGTGTCTTCTCTATTTTTTGTTATTTTGTTTCTTTAATATTTTTTTCTTTCTCTTTTTTTTCTTCACTTTTTTTTATTTTGTGTTCCTTCTTCTTTGTGTCTTCTCTATTTTTTGTTATTTTGTTTCTTTAGTATTTTTTTCTTTCTCTTTTTTTTCTTCACTTTTTTTTATTTTGTGTTCCTTCTTCTTTGTGTCTTCTCTTTTTTTTGTTATTTTGTTTCTTTAATATTTTTTTCTTTCTCTTTTTTTTCTTCACTTTTTTTTATTTTGTGTTCCTTCTTCTTTGTGTCTTCTCTTTTTTTTGTTATTTTGTTTCTTTCTCTTTTTTTTCTTCACTTTTTTTTATTTTGTGTTCCTTCTTCTTTGTGTCTTCTCTATTTTTTGTTATTTTGTTTCTTTAGTATTTTTTTCTTTCTCTTTTTTTTCTTCACTTTTTTTTATTTTGTGTTCCTTCTTCTTTGTGTCTTCTCTTTTTTTTGTTATTTTGTTTCTTTAATATTTTTTTCTTTCTCTTTTTTTTCTTCACTTTTTTTATTTTGTGTTCCTTCTTCTTTGTGTCTTCTCTATTTTTTGTTATTTTGTTTCTTTAATATTTTTTTCTTTCTCTTTTTTTTCTTCACTTTTTTTTATTTTGTGTTCCTTCTTCTTTGTGTCTTCTCTTTTTTTGTTATTTTGTTTCTTTAGTATTTTTTTCTTTCTCTTTTTTTTCTTCACTTTTTTATTTTTTGTTCCTTCTTCTTTGTGTCTTCTCTTTTTTTGTTATTTTGTTTCTTTAGTATTTTTTTCTTTCTCTTTTTTTTCTTCACTTTTTTTTATTTTGTGTTCCTTCTTCTTTGTGTCTTCTCTTTTTTTTGTTATTTTGTTTCTTTAATATTTTTTTCTTTCTCTTTTTTTTCTTCACTTTTTTTTATTTTGTGTTCCTTCTTCTTTGTGTCTTCTCTTTTTTTTGTTATTTTGTTTCTTTAGTATTTTTTTCTTTCTCTTTTTTTTCTTCACTTTTTTTTATTTTGTGTTCCTTCTTCTTTGTGTCTTCTCTATTTTTTGTTATTTTGTTTCTTTAATATTTTTTTCTTTCTCTTTTTTTTCTTCACTTTTTTTTATTTTGTGTTCCTTCTTCTTTGTGTCTTCTCTATTTTTTGTTATTTTGTTTCTTTAGTATTTTTTTCTTTCTCTTTTTTTTCTTCACTTTTTTTTATTTTGTGTTCCTTCTTCTTTGTGTCTTCTCTATTTTTTGTTATTTTGTTTCTTTAATATTTTTTTCTTTCTCTTTTTTTTCTTCACTTTTTTTTATTTTGTGTTCCTTCTTCTTTGTGTCTTCTCTTTTTTTTGTTATTTTGTTTCTTTAATATTTTTTTCTTTCTCTTTTTTTTCTTCACTTTTTTTTATTTTTTGTTCCTTCTTCTTTGTGTCTTCTCTTTTTTTTGTTATTTTGTTTCTTTAATATTTTTTTCTTTCTCTTTTTTTTCTTCACTTTTTTTTATTTTGTGTTCCTTCTTCTTTGTGTCTTCTCTATTTTTTGTTATTTTGTTTCTTTAGTATTTTTTTCTTTCTCTTTTTTTTCTTCACTTTTTTTTATTTTGTGTTCCTTCTTCTTTGTGTCTTCTCTATTTTTTGTTATTTTGTTTCTTTAGTATTTTTTTCTTTCTCTTTTTTTCTTCACTTTTTTTTATTTTGTGTTCCTTCTTCTTTGTGTCTTCTCTATTTTTTGTTATTTTGTTTCTTTAATATTTTTTTCTTTCTCTTTTTTTTCTTCACTTTTTTTTATTTTGTGTTCCTTCTTCTTTGTGTCTTCTCTATTTTTTGTTATTTTGTTTCTTTAGTATTTTTTTCTTTCTCTTTTTTTTCTTCACTTTTTTTTATTTTGTGTTCCTTCTTCTTTGTGTCTTCTCTATTTTTTGTTATTTTGTTTCTTTAATATTTTTTTCTTTCTCTTTTTTTTCTACACTTTTTTTTATTTTTTGTTCCTTCTTCTTTGTGTCTTCTCTTTTTTTTGTTATTTTGTTTCTTTAGTATTTTTTTCTTTCTCTTTTTTTTCTTCACTTTTTTTTATTTTGTGTTCCTTCTTCTTTGTGTCTTCTCTATTTTTTGTTATTTTGTTTCTTTAATATTTTTTTCTTTCTCTTTTTTTTCTACACTTTTTTTTATTTTTTGTTCCTTCTTCTTTGTGTCTTCTCTTTTTTTTTGTTATTTTGTTTCTTTAATATTTTTTTCTTCACTTTTTTTAATTTTTTTGTTCCTTCTTTGTTGTCTTTATTCTCATCTTTCTAATTTTAATTTTTCGTATAATGGTGCAACTTATTGCAATATGACTCCCCGTATAAAAAGTAAGAAGCACCTAAGGGAACGTTTAATTATTATATATGTCGACGCTTTAACGTGTTAATAATAAAGAAGGAATAAGAGCTAAAAAGGGACCTGTAGGTTAGGGAAAGGATGATAATGAGTGTTGAACAATTAGTCGAATATGAGATGCTCAGTTTAAGTTCGAATAAATAACAACTCCCAGCATATTAACTGTGAAGTAGAGACACATAAGACGACGATCGTTCTAGGAATTTAGATTAGCGACTTTATACCAAATAGCATTTAATGTGTCGTAGCCGTTCTTTTTAACAGATAATGTGTATGTCGGAGAAACACAAGGGTTGTTCAGCTTTTCCATTATTCTTTGATATTAATATTTAGACACTAAACTAACACAAGACACAAAGCACTAGACTATAATTAATTATATGATAGCGACGAATTCACAGACCACTTTTGTCCCTTTTGTGGTTTTCTCGTGACTTCGTCTGCAATCGAAGAGTTATCCCGATCGCGGTATCTTCACCCTTTTTTTTATATAAACAAATGGCCCTAAAGACTTAACGTAAACATAGACATAAACATTATTATTCACCGACATATATAATATACTTATATTGCTTCATTCATTAAGTTCCCAAATTATTATCGATTTTTCGAAATAATTGCTAAACGCTCTTATTGATTTTCACCAATTTTGGAACTAAGGGTTAGAACATAAATTGACGCGTTTTCATGTAAGCGGGATTTTTTTTCATACGTAGAAATATTAAAAATGGCACTTGGTGCGCAAATGAAAATTTCTATTTTTGGTAGTGTCTGTAAAACTGATTTTCTTTTCTGCCATTGGCTGACTTCATCTCAAAACATTATTGTCTTCTAAAATCTTCGCCAGATATACGATTTCTCTACAAAAAAATATTTACAATACTTTATAATTCACTATTGCCGCGAAGGCAATGTTAAGAAAATCCGACGCCATGCCCAAAGTACAGGTTAATTTTTTCATATTATTAATTTGTTTACGTATTCAGGGAAGCGGGCAACATTTTGAACGTATGTTATACGATTTAAACTAAGGTGGTAGTTATTTAGAATTAAAACTTTTTCGTGTTTTTGTCCTGTCTAAACAACAATGATGCCAAGGTACCGTAAATAATTTTTTTTGTAGAAAAGCTGTATATGTGGAGAAAATTTAACAAGAAAAGAAAAAAGCTTCAAAATAATGTCAGCTGTTGTCGGAGAAAAAATTTGAATCATTCGTACAGTGAGTATCAAAAATACAAACTTATTTACGAATTACACGCCATTATAATTATTTGCACGCATTAACAAAGATTCCGCTTTCGACCAAACACGTCAATTTATGTAGCAAGCCTTAGTTGCAAAATTAGTGAAAATCGATAAATCTGTTTAGCAATCATTGCGAAAAAACTATATTAATGTAGGAACTTCAGGGTCTCGTAGCGGCAAAACAAAGCAACAATGTTGGATGTAGGTGAGTCTGCTTAAAACACATTGTTCTCGATTAAGGAATTTCGGTCAACAATCCCACAACGGAAAGAAGAAAAGATAAGACACGAGTTAATATGAAGGAAGTGAAAATAAAAAAATACAGACATGCGACCATATCTCTCTCGCAACAATAAAAGATACGACAGAAAAACATTCAAGCGACATGCAACAAAACAGAAACCGACGGGCACCGCGGGGCCTCTGGATAGGAGCAGGAGGAAAAAAGGCAAGAAACAAAGAAGCGGGAGAAACAAATCAAACAGACGGTCAAACCAAGGAAAGCGTGGACTGCCCATGAACCTATAAAATAAATTTCATGACATTTCCTTCTACATAACATTGATCCAAAGCAGGTGGCAACTACAAGGAAATAAGCCATGAATGCAAATTGCATATATCGTTATTGTAATTGCAACATTAGTCAGGAAAACGTCAAATGTATTATTTCTGATGGTAGCGTCCTCCAAACCGGTTTTGAATCCACCCTCATCGACTGAATCATAGTAAAATGAATGCTGACATATTTAATTCATTACACAACTCAAAAATACATTTAGTTTAAAAAACATTTAATTTTACTTCTCAAATACGACTTTGAACAATGGGAGAAAGTGCATGAGCAACTGTCTCATGGGTTAAACTCGATTCTATCGTTTTTAAGCTTTATTTTTCTGTGAAAGTAGTGGGTATGTTACAATACTATAGATAATGCGTAGGTGCCTATGTGTAGGTGAACTTCGACCTGCAACCAACTTTACACGTAAGAATCGTGTCCGCTGTTTTGCAGTCGAAGTAAGTTGGAAATCAAAATAAATTATAATAATTATTTTAACAAAAAATCTATATGAAAAGCCCTGACCGTCGGACGGAAAACGTCGGCGTCGGCGTCAATCCACGAGACCTCCACCAAGAGAATTTTGTCGATAACCATGAAACCGCTCGCTAGGTTTCATTGAGCAATCCGTCAAAACGGTATAAAAATGCTGTTCGCAGATTTTCCTGCTTTTAGTCAATGACTTGAATGAACCTATTGGATAATATGATTATTTGATATCGGTTGAGCATCATGTCCGCGGAACGACGTGTGTCATCGTGAATATGCTGGACATTTGCTTTTTCGTTCTCGGGATTGCGGGAGTGGGTTTGCTCTTGTATTTCTTATTTGAACTGCATTACTTCTTCAGGAGTTTGCTTTGTGTAATTTTAAGTCGGTTGTTCAAGAAAAGGGTGCACATTTTAGATGAAACTTGCATCACTGGTAAGAATTGGTCGTAACGAAAAGGGGCGGGCTGGTGTCACTTCATTCTCGATCCTCAAATTTGGCCTGGCCGTTTCGACAAAAAACCCGATTCAAAGAAAATTTTCAGGCTAGAGATTAAATTAGAACAATATATCTCGATTGAGAATGAGCCAACACAGATAAAATTCTCCCAAAATCCGTAACATTCTTTCGTGTGTCTCTCAAAGCGTTTTCCTGCTTTTCCTCGTTTCCCTCTCATTGGAACCACACACGGAATTATAACTTCCGATATCCGAAGAATATTTTCACAGTTCGGCAATGCGGCTGCATTGCATGACAGCTTCTAAAAGTGACGTCACGCCCGTATTTGATCATGGGGCCTTAACGACAACAAAAACGTTGCGGCATTCCCAAGGCCCATTTGTTAGTAGACATGCAGAAATTTAAGACAAATAAAAGAAAAACAATGAACCGACCACATAAGAGAAAAAACAACGACCGCAACCTTTACCCATTAAGCTTTCTACCTATCGCACATTTTGCGATTCTCTGCTTCCAAACAATTCATTACAGATGCAAATTTTTGAATTGCAGGAATTATAATAACGATTTTATTTTTATCAAGTCATCAACAAAGTAATTCAAACGCGGGATGTTAAAAAAAGAGCATGGAATATTTAAAAATGTGTGGGTAGGAAAGGTCGGACCTGCATTATGGCGTATCAGATCGCCCGATTTTAACCCTCTAGACTTGTTTTCTTTTTGGAATATTTCAATACGTTAGTCGTAAATAGTCTTGAAGAGCTGCAGCTACGAATTAATGGAAAAAGCCAACAAATCCGAGCCGATAAGAGAGTTTTAGAAAGAGTTCAAATGTTCTTCAGCCGAAGATGTCATGCCTTGTTGGAAATGGAAGGAAGGCACTTTGAACATCTAACTTTACTTTTTGTTTTTTAACAAGTTTCATTTGTTTGTCTGTGCATAATAAATAATTAACGAATAATTTCAAATAAATCTTTCGAAAAAGAATAAGCTTCGATATTTCTGAATCTGCTACTTTTCAGACCTGTGTTCACTAAGACGTTTTTCTTCATTTTAGTTCACAGTATTGCCTATTTAGACATTTTATAATTTTTATAATTCCCTGTATGATCATCGACGACAGCATCGGTTCACATGCCTGATGATCGTGATGTTCACGGGGAACAATTATTTATGTTTAATCAAATTTGATTAGAAAATTAGTTAAATTTTTGTAAAAACCTTTATAACTAACAGATTTACGGGTCTTTAAAAATAATAATTTTTGAGTGCTTCGTATTTATGTAAATAAAAAGGTTTCTCGGATGTGTTCTATAACGCTAATTATTTTCGTGGAAAGAAATAAAGAGCCGAAATTTGCAGCTGAGAAATCTCATAATTCGTCTGTTTAATACAATAAAAATGGAGGGAGAATTTTTCAAATAACGTGGGATAATATGAGAAAAAGGAACACGGCGTGCATTTTTGCAGGTAACGGTGCACTTTCAAAACTCTAATTAGTTCTTCTTTCCTAAGTAACACAATGTACCTGATTTAGTCCCGTAGTTTCACTATTGGTTAGCAAATAAATTTTTTTCCACGAAAGCGGTCAACGTCATGAAAAATATTCAAGAGGCTCCTTTTCACAGCCACATGAAGCATTCAGAAAAATATTTTTACGTTTTTAAGTCAGTGTCGCGTGTCTTATTCCTCGTTTAAAATGTTCAATGTCACATCAATGGGAACGCCACTGGTGAAATTTGAAACACTTTTTTTTCCTTAAAAGATGTGCCTCTTCCCCTACTTTACGTTCCTCAATTTTCATAAAATTATTTAATGCCGGCACGGGTCTATTAGGAAAAATGAAAAAAATATCATTTTTATCGCCCTCTATTTCAGGCACGAAAGGAGAACGTGTTCGTGGTCGTCCAAACTTTTTCCCTACTTCGGTGCTCGGTGAGCAGGTAGTAAATTTATTCAGAAACATTCTGTATGCCATAAGAAAATGTGATGGTATGCAGCTGGCCACACGACCATGTAAATGACGACATAATTACCATTTTTAAGTTATATCACCATGTCTTTGGCGCTGATGAGTCTTGTCTCGTAAAACAAATTGATAAAAAATGTCATTAATACTCAACGCTACGTATACAGGGATTCGGGGCAGCACACGAAGTTTACGTAAAACGGACTTGAGGCGTTCTTGCCACGTAAGCATGAATTTTCAAACAAAGTATCTAAAGAAAATTGCTCAGCCATAAAAGCTTAAATTAGGAATGCAACACTCGTCTTTGTTTAATTTGTAATTGTATCGTGTTTCTATTTGTGTATAATAATTGTATTGTTGTCGCCTTGTTTGAAAACAGCTTTTTCTGCAATCATCACGCAGCACTGTTGTTTTAGGCCTGTGCATGTCAAACGACATAGATTACTTAATGGACCACATGAACAACGCAAGATACATTAGAGAGCTGGACTTTGCCAAAATCGACTTCCACCAGCGCACCAACCTTTACAAGGCCGCAATCGACAAAGGGGGTTCCATGTTTGTAGGCGCCACCACCATCAGATACAGGAGATTTATCAAAGTGTTCACCAGATACCATATACGCACCAAGGTACCTACTGAAACAACACGCTTTTCTCTGTCTAATCATCATTTTGTAGATCATTTACTGGGACAATCAAAACATTTACTTAGAGCACCAATTTGTCACCAAAGGAGAATTCGTGAACACCATAGCTCTATGCAGAATCAGACTGGTGAATATAGACGTGGAGGAGTTAATGAAAGAGCTCATACAGAAGCTGCCTAAAGGGGTTGATCCTGAGGCAGCGATGAGAGAGAAACCTCCGATGCCTCTGGAACTGGAAAAATGGATCGAGAGCAATCAAATTTCTAGTGAGAGATTAAGGGAGAGCAATAACGTTGATAATTGCCAGGAAGCAAGCAAAGTGTGATATTATTGTTAATAGAGTAAATTAATGTCGGGTACCTCGGTTTGTAATTATACACACAAATGTGACTGATATACAAATATACAACTACCTAATACAGGGTCCGGCAAAAAGAATGAACTTTTCTAAAAAACTTACCGTGAGGAAATGAATGTAGCGATTCAAACAACCGAGAGTGAAACACGGGCTTTATTAAAAGCAATTTCTTAATGTTTGGAAATTATGTGCTTAAAATATCCGCGAAATATTGGTCAGTTCTGTTTACCGCTTCCTTAGCGCCATCTTTTAAGTCTAGTATTGTTTGATAACGAGTAGTGTATACTTTTGCCTTTAAATCGGCCCAAAATAAACCTAATGCTGTCAATTCCGCAAATCTTAAGAGCCACAGAATGTCACCAAACCATGAAATAAGTCGTTCGTCATGTACTTCCTATAGATTGTCAAGTACCCAATAACGATAATTCTCTTTGTTAACAGATCCAGTTAGATGAAAATGAACCTCGTCTGACATGATAAGCCTATTGAAAACATTTCGATCGTTACTTATTATTTCTAACATTTGCCCACAGGAACGTTCACGGGTTCCTATATCAAGATTATTCAACGTACGAACACTCTGTACTTTTTAAATGGGTGAAGGTGCAAGTCTGCGTGCAAAATGCGTCATAAATTTGAACCCAAAATGTTGAACGCAATCACGTGTTTCGTGACAGAAGGCGATGGACTTCGCTTGCCTGATTCTTTCAATATTTTCTGGAATATGAACTGTACGAGTACCACCAAGAAAATTTGATATGAGGATAGTCCCAAAAATACCTGACCTGATACGTAAAAACAAAAAATTGGGAGAATATTACATTGTTTCTCGTCATACTTTCCTTTGAGATCGACACATTTTTCCCAGCGATGTTCTACGCCTTTTATATCTTGCTTGTGGTAAGAATTTGGGAATGTTTCGAAATAAGCACCAGTTTCGGACTTCACCTCTTCATTATTGGCAAATCTCGTTTCGCCGGGCCGTTTTTTTAAGTTTGGAAATAAAAAATAATCTGAGGGGGCTAAATCTGGCGAATAGGGTGGGTGAATAAGAGAAAATACTTTTGCCGCGCAGCGAATTAAAGTCATTACGTAAGCATCTTTGTGTCTATATTACAGATTGGTTAGTGATAAAACACTTTACGGCAAAAATTCATTGGTTTATTTCCTAATTAACCCTGACACTTAAATGTGTCAAATTGGCGAAACCAAGAAATCGCATTTTGACAAACTTGACTCCATTTGTATTTCAATGCCAAGCATTTCAAAACCGTTCAGTCCTGTTGCCGAACCCTGTATAACGAGATGTAAGTACTTAATGGTATATGCCTATAATAAACTGGTTACGCAGTTTTCCTGTAAACGTGAAAGACATTGATTTGTGAGATATATGCGCTCAATATTCAAGGTTCTTCTAGTCCGTGGTTTGGTGCATAATTTATCTATTTACTGATTTTTTGTAGGAAATGCTTTAACGACTTTTTAAGGACACATCAATTTATAGGTACGGTAGTTGTATCTTATATGAATACTATACCATATGCACATTAAATTCTAAAATACGTATGTATATTTCTCAATTGCCCAAGAATGGCCGTTTTAACCTACTTTTTAATTTTAACTTGGATCATAATTTATTCCAAAAACGCATAAAAATAATTAGCCCCAAATACGTTATTCTATTAGGTTGCGCCAAAAGTAATTATTTGCCTAATTTGGGATGCACAATAGATCTCTCAAATTTCGTAAGATTTAACGTTAAGCATCTCGTTACTTCTTTACGACATTTTCCTAATGAAAGAATCGACTGACCTTACTTTTTACTGCTTGAGTTTTGGAAAAATTTCTAGTTTTGTCCGTAATATTTTAGTATTAAGTTGGTAGCTAATTCTCAATTGCGATGAAACGGACGTAACTATTTTCATCGTAGAGTAAAAAGAAATCCAAAAGCGATATCTTGGGAAGTTATTTTTACGCGCAAATTTTGGAAATTTTGCAACTCAACTTTGAAATTTTCCATTTTTCTAAAATGAATTTCATACTTGGAAAAACTTACCGGGTGTCCAAACGAACCCTCGATATAGGAGATGAACATGGGATATAAAAGATATAGGTTGTCTTTATATTATTATCATAGGTTAATAATAAACTTTTTTATTTGCTGTGGGGATATCAAGGCCGATCATACGATAATTATCCTGGCGTTATCCATTGATTTTTCACTAAACTAACTCGTAAAATAGTTAACAATTGCTTAGAAATGAGCAAAAGGAGAATATTCATTTGGAATGCGGTTTTTATGCTTTGTTTTTGACGACTTTGTGCTTTTTTAATTTCTGACCTTGACTCTGTCTAATCGTGGCCTCGAACGATTACGCAAAACAATCAAATGTTAAGACGTTTTGAGCGAAAATGGCTTTAATTCAAAGATTGAAAAATTGCGGAATAGTGGCCAGTCTTGAGTACAATGACATCCACGTAAAAGTTGGATAGTCCGTGCAAGCGCAAAAAGACAAAAGCCGACTTCCCATGTTAATCGCCTATGTCCAGAGTTCGCCTAGACACCCGGTATAAACCGTTAAAGATAAATTTATGTCGAACTCACAGCATTTCCACCATTCCACCACTCTACACAGCACAAGTAGTATGCTGTATGAAAAATTACTTTAAAAAATCTAAATTTCGATCACATTCTTAATCAAAAAAAGGGATATCTGTTTTTATGGCATACTTTACCTAAAAATGTTCTATTGAAATTTAAGAAATTCACTTACCTTAGTTATTAGCGCAGGAGATTACCCTTCCGTGTTGAGAACTCTTTCTTGTGGTATTAGTGGACAAAGAACACAGGAATCACTGAATTCCACGTCAAATCATTCTTGGAAATGACATTAAATTTATTAAGCTTCGAAGACTTTATGTGACATGTGATACACCATTAAAAAGGGCACAAAATAAATAATTTTTTACCGTATTTGAAGATCTGTATGGATCTTGATTCAAATAAAATTTTATTTGTAATAATTTGAACTCTATTGTTACTTAATCTCCTTTTAACTTACTACTCCTTTTTTTGGCCTTATTATGTTTGCATTTCAATTTTTATGGCTCATATGTAAGAGCTGATTTAAGGCTCATTTACGTTAGATAATAAATTTAATACAAGCCGATAGTACCTATTAAAAATAAAGATATTAAGGCCTAAATTTAAAATTTTGCAAAATGTATGAAAAATAACAAAATTTATATATCCGAAAACCGTGACGTTTTGTATAATAAGGATTTGCCGAAGGGAAAGAAAAGTTTGAACTTCCGATGTTTGAACACTTTAGAACTGCGAGGTTTCTCTTGCTTCGAACAGCCCTACCGCACTTTAAGCTGAATTACAATATTGACAGTAATACTGACGTCAATAAATTATTTGAGGTTATGAATGTTGTTTAGAATTTTTTCCTTTGGCGACGTGTAGTTTTCCCCATATTTAACAATTTTCTTATTATTGCGGTTTTTATAATTAAATTATTCTTTGCGTGAAAATGAACACAATATATTGGACTTTACTTGGTCTATTCCTTTTGATAGACATTTCGTCAGGGTTGTACTTCCATATCGCAGAAACCGAGAGAAAGTGCTTCATCGAAGAAATTCCTGATGAAACTAATGTTGTCGGTAAGTACTAATTTTGAACTACTCTGGAATAGATATTTATCACAGAGAGCTTTTAGTGCCAGCATATTGGCAGGAATTAGGAACATTTTTTCCTCTTAAAGTTCTGTATATGCTTCAAACTGCAATATTTGGACTTTGGTTATTCCATAACTTTGAGAACTTTAGAAGATAACTTCAATAGTATGCAGTGTTCTATGATGGAAAGAAAATATTTAAAGAGATGACTACATACTCATCTCTTGAAATATTTGCTTCACTTACAATCTATAAATAACTAGAAATAGACTCTTTTAAAGACCTCCTATTTTTTAACCAAAATTTCTTCTCTCTAGTAAACTATAAAGTCCAGCTTTACGATCCAAGAACTGGAGGCTTCATGCCTTCATCTCCAGGCATTGGAATGCATGTTGATATCCGCGACCCTGATGATAAAACCATCCTTTCAAGAGTTTACTCCTCAGAAGGAAAAATCTCGTTTACCTCCCATATACCTGGTGAACATGTAATTTGCATGTACTCGAATAGCTCTGCTTGGTTCGGTGGTTCTCAGTTGAGGGTTCACCTTGACATTCAAGTGGGTGAACACGCCATTAACTATGGGGAGGTTGTTCAAAAGGAAAAATTATCCGAATTGCAATTGAGAGTTAGACAGTTGCTGGATCAGGTAGAACAAATCACCAAAGAGCAGAATTACCAGAGGGTGAGTGAGGTTGATTATGAGAGGGATTTTAATTCAATGTTTATGTTTGTATAGTACCGGGAAGATAGATTCAGGCAGACCAGTGAAAGCACCAACTCAAGGGTACTATGGTGGGCAGTTCTTCAAACAATCGTGTTGATAGGAATGGGGTCATGGCAGATGCGACATTTGAGAAAATTCTTTGAGGCCAAGAAGTTGGTGTAGATTACTTATGAATTTTTTTTTTGTTTGTGGTGGCTAAGAGAGTACGTCTTTAATTAAATTTACTTCTATATTTTCAATCTTCTAATCCATTGTTCAGTTTCAAAATCACTCAGAATTTTAAATCACCGCTAAATTTTTGAGAACGAAAATGCGGCAGTGGTGCTTAAGCAATCCAGCAAGTAGCTAACTAACTAAGAGCAAGTCTAGATTTTCATTCTCAAAAATCAAATGAAAGGTTCAAGTATTGTCAATGCCAAGTGAGAGAACTTCCAACATATTTTACAGAAGCAGAACCAGCACAATTAGTGCATACACCATTTTTTCAAAGTTTTAATTCTTCAAGTTGATGGGGATACTTCAATCAATTTTCAATTTCAAAACAAATGACGTAACCCTTATACTGTTGGATCATGTGATCAGAGGCAATGAGTAACTTTATTTTAATATAATCTCGATATGAAACTGGTTTGCATGAGAGCGAACCAAATTACCTCTTACCGTTTTAATAAGACGGTAATATTTTATTAATTCAAAATATATAATTTTTTGAAATCTAAAAATAAGACCTTATATGTATAAACATTAAAAATAATTATTTATAAACCAATAGAATTAATCACGTAATACTTATTATGTTGGATAGAATATAGACGAGTATGAGAAGAAATTTTGTATACCATAATTCGTTGTAAAAATTACCTACTCAGTGGTCAATATTGCTAGGCCTTTGTTCGCTGCTCAAGTACGAAAGTCTTGAAAAATCCCGCACTACGTCAATAAACATATCGCTTCCAGAAACTCCCGATTCTGAGTCTCTCATTTCCTCGTTGAGCCGCTCTAATCGAAGCCTAAGAAACAATTTTCCTTTACCATTAATCCAAATGATTATGTAATTTAACGGAAAATGGAAATGGAATTACTCACAAAGTAACAATGTCTGCATGTTCCTTTTGTTCAGCCATTGACAAAGGTACTTTTCCTTCTTCGTCCTCGATATGTTGATCAGCTTTATATTTCAAAAACAAACAAACTTGAGCCGTGTGTCCCTCTCTTGTTGCTAAATGCAATGGAGTCCGCCCGTTCTGGTCTTGAACATTGATTTTAGCACCGTTTAGTAAAAGATACGCACATGCTATCACCGATCCCTAAAAGATAGCTTTGAACTAAATAACGCATATTTTCTAGTAGTTGTAAAATAATTTTTCAGTAAAAAAATCTTACACTCAGCACTGCACCATGCAAGGGATGTCTATCCCGCTCTTTAGAATTAGCCCAATTTTTGTCAGCTCCTAAAGCCAATGCCTGACACATCACTGGAAGATTATCAGCTGCTGATGCTTTGTAAAGCAAAATATTAGAATCCAAACTTGATACATCATCGTCACCTATAGAAACGTAAATATAAAACACAAATGCTATAAAGGAAAAGAAACTTACCACTTGCAGAGTCTTTTCCCTCTTCAGTATCTCCCTCTCTTTCACTTTGGTCACGCACCATGGGTTTGATACTCAAGTCGCTTCCAAACAACCATACAGGTCTAGTATCACTTCTAGTAGTATCCTCATTAAAACTCGATAGTGACACTGAATCGTTCTTCTTGTCTTCTCCTAAATCACTAAAACTCGCATCACTCTCTCTATCTGAGGATTCTCTGGAATGCGTGGGTGTGCGTTTTATTTTCTCGACGGCCCATTTTCTAATGCGTGTCGGTACGTTAAATTCGTCTGACGCTCCATTTAGAAGCTCACTTTGAATATCCTCAATTTTTTTAATAAATTTTTTGTCTACGTATTTTGACTTAATCCATTCCTCTCTCTGTGTCCTAAAGCATTTTAATTTCAATAATATAATTTGTTCATACAAATACAAAATATTGTACCCTGAGCAATATTCCGAAGCTCGCTGAACTTCTTTAGGAACGTTATATTCGTAAATTTTATTAACGACGTTATTGCCTAATTCCGCAATAACTTTAATAACTTCGGGTTCCCAATCATCCAGCTTCAGGGAACGTACTTTACTATAGTGCACTCCTAGACTGCGATGAACGCCCGAACATTCTAAAAATGGAAGTAATCTAATAAACAAATATTAGTATTTCGATAGCCAAGTTCCAGCGGGGAACACCATGAATACTTGACAGCACGTTTTCAGAAAATTGTACGTTTCCTTACCAATACACATTAAAATTCCCAAATTGATACTGGCCCAGTAAGGATTAGGGCTCTTGCAATCTGCACACAAATTATTTCCGGGATGTCTTAAAATTTTTTCCAGCATCCTGAAAAAAGTTAAAATGTCAAAATAAATATTTAAGTACATATCTACTTTTGCACAAAACACTAATCATTCCAAAGTTAAATCAAGATAGAAGTAACTGGCAAATTGCGACATAAATGAACAAAGTGATCACTACAAAAGAACATACAATAAAAAAATAAAACAAACACGCTTCCTAACAACATTTTTCTGCCCTTTCCGTACCCTTCACTTACCTCATTTTCTGAGATTTATTATTATTATCCACCCTTGATAAATGCGAACTGTCATTTGCTCGAAAGCAGCTATTCTGGTCATTGCTACCTTCGCCTTGGGATTTGTTTAGCACCATTTGAATTGCGTTTCCAATTGCTTTCTGTAGGGCATCGATCCATATATTGTACATTTCTTCCGAGTCTGCTTGCAAGATGTGGCTTCTGTACAAGTGGTTAAAAATTAATTAATCGATATATATAACTTGAGTACGTACTTTGAGGGCGAAACGATTTCAAAGCAAAACCGCCGATCGCCCTCTGTCACTGGTTTAATAGTACAAATCCTTAAGTCATCTTCCATTATTGTTTCAGATTCATCTCCAGTCCTACGCCTAACAATTAAACAAAAATTATATAGGTCTCTTGTGTTCGTCACTACAAAATACCTGTAAACCAACTTGTTATCAAACAAATAGAACCACCTCCGATTCCACGTTTTGAAGGCATTCGAGGTGCGTTTAAACAGATACCCTTCTAACTTTAAAGACTTATTACCGTTCTGCACTACAGTGTCTTCAGAATTTGACACTAATTTATGGGAGTCTTCAACTTCTTTTTCAATTTTTCGCGTCTCATCTCTCATGTTACCAATCTAATAAAAACAAAAACATAAAAAAAGTAAGGAAATTTGTTGTGACAAACCTCATTGGCTAAGGATCTAAAGAAAGGTTGAAGGTCATGACATAAATCTTCGCCCTGATGGTAGTACGCAGTACGAGCATGCATGTACGATAGAAGCTGAAATCCATATATGTTTAAAAGAAAATGTTAAAAAGAGAATTTAATGAAACTCACAGTACTTAAAATTTCATGTCTTTTCTTGCTTTGCAATACATATATGCTGTTCACATAATTTAGAGTCTGATGCCCAAAACAAGACTTAATAGCAAATAAAATATTTTGTACTTCCTCAACTTCCTGAGGTTTGTTGCGTGGAACTTGCGAATTTCGAACAAGGACATTATCATACTCTTTAGATATGTCTTCAAAATGACTTTTGTAATCTCTAACTGCTTTAATATCTCTGTAGAAGAAAGAAATGTCATATATAAAAAAATAAACATGTTCTTAAATACTTTTTAACAAAAGACGAAATATTCTTCAAAAATATTCGGGAAACTTGATCTAACAGGGTGGTGTGAAATTTGTTCATTTCCTGTAAGCTATGAATTAACTTATTTAATGCACTCAATACGTCTGGATCATCTCTAAATGAGGCACTGAGATCCCAAAGACTATTGGCAAACAAGCTGAAAAAAAAAGAACTATCCAATGGAGTTAGTGACATTTAAAACACAAATACCTTTGTTGTCCAACATAAGTTTTTCCTGTTTCTATCATGCTAGTGCACACTTTTAATATCTTCTCCATTCTTTGTTCCAAATGATCTATTCTCTGCTCCTCTTGATCAAGTAGAAGCCTGATTGAAAAGTTACATTTATTACATATATTAATTTATTTAAGTATTAGGTATAACTGTCTGAGAATCAACTTAGATATTGCATATTAATCTATACAATTTGTTGTGAATTCAAAGCATTAAAATTCCTTCTTAATAATTATATGAGATACATAGATAGTATTTGACAGAATATCAAGTACTACTAGCATTACTGTAGAATTTCAATATCATATAGTTTGTAGCTTCAATCGCGAATAGAAAAGCTTGTGTCTATAAGAGACCACATACTTTGCTGTTTATTACTGTCCATCCATTGTGAGGTAGCCACTTTACCCAGCTCTCTGATCTGGTGTTTGTATGAGAACTAATAACCCTTTTCTGATTAGAAGTAATCTAAATAAGTTCTCTAAGGCAAATCCAGAAATGGAGATATGCAGAGAAACATAAGAATTTGTTATATCAATCTGAACCCGCTATATAAGATAAATAACAATCTAGGCAAGAAGTACATTATGAATCCAAAATGTATGAAGCTTGGCAAGCAGCAAACTATGACTAACAAGATTAAATATTTATAACTGATCTGACATCTCAGTCTTATTTTCCTTAATATGAGAATATTTTGATAAATTTACTCCAATAATATTTTAATTTACAAGATATTTTCAGAGATGCTATTACTACAGGAATTTTTGCTAGATCAATGAAGTAAATTAGATGTTATGAAATCTGAAACATTTCTGTAATATGAACAACTTGCTACTCAATATAATTAGTGATAAAGCTTTTTTTGTGTATAAAATATCAGGTTATCCAGTCAAATAGTCAATTAAAATATGTCTTACCTAAATTTTGGAGAATCTCGAAGACACTCATATAACTCAATTTTTGGACCCATTCTTGTTAAAAGGAAATGTAAAATGTAACGTTGTAATCAATATTTTGGGATATGGGTCATGAATAACGTTAACAATTCCTTTTAATTAAGGAATCACAACCCACAACAAAATTAGTCATACAAAACTTTGCAATATTTGCAAACCAGGGGGTCGGTGAGGCATGTATTTATTGCATGACGAACGGGAATCAGCAACGCCCAGTGTATAAAGTAAGTAGAATTAGATGAACTTGTGAAAGCGAAAATTGGGTAATTTTTGAGCAGTAATAATTAAAAAGTTGAAATAAAACAAATAACCATTTAGATTTTTCAGGAAACGAAAGTTTTGCACAGTTTGTGTCAGATTGTAATATTAAGTCATAATTATGTCCAAGATACCAATCAAATGTGGTAACAATCTTGCGAGGCAAGATCAGATTATGAATATGTTTTACAAGATTGTTATAAATGTCTTGACTAATATAATACCAAAAAACAAGGAAAAAACAAAGAAAATGAACAAATGCAAAATACTTTATATAATAATCATTTTTATTTGATTATCTCTACTTAGATTTCCTATTTTTTTCTTGTCTCACCCATTTATATTTCATATTTAAATTTCCTAACTTCATAAAAATAAAAATTTACCTAAAAACATATTCCTTATGCATAAATAATTATTTGGTAATTAACAGCACTAATACAACACTGGCTTTATATCTTTTTCTCAGATAATACCATAAAGATACAGAATCAACTCAAAACAAAATTATTCTTAACTGTCACATTTTTAATGTGTACTACAGCAAAACTTTCCTTTTTACATAAGAGAAAAAATTAGAGTATAATACTAACAATGAAATTGCGTTTTAATTGTATCTACTAATAAACTAACAGAAATCATCTGCAGATTTAATATCAAAGTCAACATCAGACTCCAATCCATTCTCGGACAGTGAAAGGGAACCTCCAGCTCTACGCAAACCTCTGAGATCTTCTTTTGGTACCTAGTATAATAATAATAATGAGAAACTTTAAAAACTTTAAAATAAATTACAGCAAATGTGAACCTTTCAATTAGCATTTTTTCAAAACCACCAAGCAGAACCCCCAAGTGAGAAGGTACATATGCAAACGGCCTTATTAAGTTACATCAAGCATATATGATTTCTTGAAGCCTTCCATGGAGCCCAAAGGTATAAAACATTGATGATTTATTTACCGAATAAAACATCTACAACTAAAAGGCGGTATTAAAGAGTGAGACAAAGAGCACTAGTGAGTTTCTACAAGGTCGCCTATCGTGTCGCCATGCCAACTCATTTGGCGTTCGTGGAACTGCGGAATTTGTTAAGTATAAGCAAATTAAAAAAATTGAAAACGTATAGTTATAATGGTTAGAGAGGCTTAAAGCCGAACTTAAAATAACGACATTGGATTTGTCTTCGGCATTAGCTCCGAATTTCGGCATCGTATTCATAGCAGAATGTGATAGCCCATTTTATATTATTCAAGTCGAATTTGGCATTATATTGCAAGCTAAGTTATTTATTTGCGAGGCCTCGAGGAATTCTCGGAATTACCTCGAGGAGGAAAAATCTGTCTTTCCGTTCGTCAAGAAATTTCAGTATCCCTTTCTCGCTCTCTCTCGTCGGGCTAGTTCCAACGACTCTCGATTCACTTAAATGAATAACTGAAGCTTCGTAGAAAAATAAAATGCTATGAGCACCAACGTAAAAAGGGTGAAATCAGTATATTTTGGACAGTAACCCAACGACAAGTAGACTTGTTACGCATGCCAAATTTGAATTCAATGTCAAATTTATAAATCCGGCTTAAACTTACGAAATAAATATTTACATGGAAATATTTAGAATATATTTTTACTTACTGAAAAGCCCCCCGTTGGTTCAGAAGCATATCCTCCTCTCCCTTCATCTTCATCATCAGATTCCGACGAGCTGGACGCAGATGATTCTTCTTCGAACGGTCTAATGAATTGGGAAAAAAATCACAGCGAAAGTTAATTAAAAAATATTACCTAGATACTTTGCACACCATCTGAGCCAAATCCGTGAAGGTATATTGGGACTGATGATCACCAGCTAGCTGCGGCTTATAGCTTTCAGAGGCTCGAAATGTGGGCAGATTTCCATCCCTGCTTTGACCCTCAAAAAATGCTTTGCCATGTAAATAGCCCACATTTTTGATTTCATCGAAGCTACTGAATTGCAAAGTTTTGTATTTGTCTATAGGTGGGCGTATGTACTCGCAGTAGTCGCTACTTTTGACCTCCTAATTAATCCAAATACATAGTTTCTTTAATCAGACTTTTAAAGATGATAAAAATAAAATTTGAAATATTTTTCGGGCATCTAAAAACTCTCCACACTTGATAGAAAAGCTATAATTTATTGATTGTATTTCTGCAAGGTATTATTATCCCTTCGTTGTGCAGGTGTCCATCGTACTTGCGGAAGAAACACTAGGACGAAATTGCCTTGAACAACAGCTTAAATACCCGAAAATATTTCCCATTGTAGCGTTTAGAAGTATTCTTTCATATATTTCAATAATTACTTCCAACTGACGGACGCAGCTGACGTAAGCCAATCTTGACTGAATGTCGGGTATATTGGGAACTTTAACCGGCGTCGCAAATGGATTCCATCGCTTCCAAAGTAACCACCAGCCGGATAAAACATCACCGTAATTGGTCAAATCTTGATCATCTACGGAGCCCACGTCTATTGCTAAGATGTGGTCTGCACCCATGCTTCTCATGACGTCAGCTTTAATCACATAAATATAACTAAGATTTTACCTGAGTCACATCAAGGCAAAACCTCAGTTTCTTTGTACACGTTACCTGGCACGTTATTAATATAACACCCATCAACTAACATATGACCGTCCGTAGGGTCACAAAGGGGGGGAAATATTCCTACTATTGACATGGAAGCTCTCACGTACCGCCAAAGCGACCCTGAAGATAGAATTTAGGTGCTTAATTCAATAATTCAGTTTCCCAAAATTACATTTTTCGATTTGAAAAATTGCTGCGTTAAAATATTTTTTCCACATCTTGTGTGATTGGTTCACCAAATAATTTAATTCGCATCTATATAAGACCACCCTGGTTAAAACAATCTAAGCAAAACAAGCTCTCTAAAAGTCTATCTATTTTTAGAAAAGTTTCTCTTACCTTTCAACTAATAGACAGTCTTCCCATGGTCTGAGCGAATGAAAAATAGTGTTAGTTTGTTGGGAAAATAATAGTTTTTGTTAAGTAAAAAAGAAATAAGTTAAGCCCTTCAGCCTGAGTCAAGTATAAAAATTTGGAACGAATTTCAAAAATAAATTAGAAAGAATGAAACAAGTGAAGAGGGCAATCTTCTTCCATACACTGATCCCTTTGTGGCTCTCTGGAACGGTCAAATGTGTCATTCATGGGCGCTTACCGAATGCAAACCATGCAGGTGCGAACTGATTGTTTGTCTACGAAATCAACTTTTATACTTCAAATTTATTTAGAGAGCTTTATTACCAGCTACATGTACTGGTGCTAAATAAAACTGGATATTAAAACCATGAAGATACAAGTAATGACATTAGTAAACAAACAACCATTGGTACTTTACCTGGCAAGTTATTTGTGTATCCACCGTCTAACAGTAGATGCCCATCCTGGGGGTCACACAAGGGAGGTAAATAGCCGGACAGCGACATTGAGGCGCGAACGTAACGCCACAACGAGCCTAAGAGAAGTTAAGCTTACTACTAATGCTGTCAATTTTTTTCCTATCAGTTAAGGATATGGCAATAAATGAAAAGTTTAACATAATTAAGTATTGTTAAGTACAGTTGTAGAGAGACACTTCTGGGGCAATAAAATATTTTTTTGCTTACTAAAGGATTAAAAGAACACCTTGGTGTTAAATAACTTTTCAGGTTGCCATATTTTGAGTCCTTGATTCAGCATTACTTAGTTTAAAGATCAAATTATTATTACATCATCGTTGTCCAGTTAAAACCTGCTATGTGAATTTTATAGTTTTTTTTAGGATAAAAAAACCGCTATGATTAAGATGAAGAAGTTTATAGCACAATTTTTAGATTCAATGACTGTAATTATTTATATTTTTTAAGTATTGACTTCGTAGATGATTTGGGATTTTATCAATCCTTAATTGCCACTACTTTTTTAAACACGAGAATCTTTACACAGCAAATTTTCACTTAATAACAACGATATATATGTATATATATATTCTTTGACTTCAAGGCAGAAAGTCCTAGAGAATATAGTTCTAGCGAAGAAAAATTTCTACCAATGTCGAAGACGAAGGAAAGTTTGTAAGTTGTAAAACACAGATGATTCTGCAATTTAATGATTCTACTAAATCAATTTCTAGTAATGAAAAAAGAACAGTTCTTAAAAAAATTATAAGCAGACAGTTAATAGCGTTGAGGTGCATCGTTTGCTGGAAATTTATCATGTTTAATTCAACACGATAAAGGCAAACGTTGCACCGGTAACAACTTATAGCTAAAAATACACAGCATGCATTTTAGTTACTTGCAAAATGCACAAATTTAATGATCAAGAAGTGGCCGTGGCAAAAGTTTACTAATGATTAAAACCACTTTTTAACTGAACCAGAAATTAAAGAAACAGAAAGACTAGATGGAGCAAGAACAAGTTGAAGATACGGTTGCAGTAACAGAAATATGGTAAACCAATCACAAGAAATTATGGAAAATTATGTTCTAGGACCGACAGTTTACACACAAAAACAAGGTCTCGACTATAAGACATCACAATGAAAGGTGTATTTATTTTTAACATTTGATACAATTATCTCATGAACTTATTAAGGGCAATTAAAATCACATGATTAATTCGCGCATTGTAGCAATAAACATGCAAAATTACCAAAAAACTATTAGCAAACATACAAATATTGCTTTTTACGAGAGACAAAACATTTACGTTATATAGGCTATAGGTTGAAAAGCTTTAATTTATAAACTTAAATCACAAATAAAACCCTTTTTAGCAACTTTTACCCCTCAACTACAAAACCTTAAGGGAAAAATAATAAGGAATCTTACCATGTGTGTGTATTCTCATGCAAGAAGACGTAATATCAGTGGTTACGGTAAAATAGGGCAACCACAAGTCTTCGATATAAGTGTCCCCTAGAGTGCCATTAATGGTCTGATTAAAATCCCTACCGCTAAACATGGAGGTCATTGGGTATGTTAGGTCGAGGATTTGCCGCCACCATTGAGTCATTTTCTACAAATAAATCTACGATCTAACAGTTTCTACAGGCAAAGAAATATGTAAAACATCCGTGAAATTACACTAAGGAGAAAGAAATTTATATGTTTTTGTAATTTGATAAATAGATGTATTATACTTCAACATTTCGTGTTTTTTTTACAAAGCCTGTGGATTCTTTGAAGACAATCAATACTTACCATTGACCACTCTCTGGCTTTCTGAGTAACGGTGGTTATATTTCTCTCTTGACACCATAAGGCACCCATAAAAGCACCTATAGAGACTCCGCCCACCATGTCGATGGGTATCCCCGCTTCTTGAATGGCTTTAATCATCCCTATGTGAGATGATCCTCGCGCCCCACCTCCTCCCAAAACCAAACCTACAGACTTCCCCGTCAACCACCTAGCTAATCTTGAAAAATCAGAGTGGATATTTGGATCCGATGCGCAAACTTTTGAATACAGCTCGTTCTAAACATAAAATATGTTAATCTAAAGAACTGAAAGTTCTCCTTAAAATACTTACAATTCTGTATTGGCTTTTTCGTGCAAACAACCTGTTGGGGCACACAATATGATGGTGTGACGACACCCAAGATCTAATGTTGAGCCAACCAATCGTGTTATTCGGTTTCCCCCCTTCTCTATGCAATAAAACAAGTTCTTTTTGTGTCCTTATTGCCAACCTCTCCAACTCCTTTTCTACTTTCCCTGGAAAATTAAATTTTCTAGAAGAAGAATTAAAGCTTAGTAAAACATTACCTAAAGAGGGATGATTATCTCCTAAACCTACAATTAATATACAATCCGCTTGTCTGATACATCTTTGTGTCCATGCTGATACAGTTAAGTCACATTGGTATAAGGATATTTTGTGTTGGTCTTCCTGTTGAGCCAGCCAAGAGGAAAGCCTGAATTCGTTGTTAGGATCCATTATAGTCGCCCCTAGTGTCTTTTTAATCACATCTGAAGTCAGTCTTAATGTGGGCCCTGATTTTTATTTTTAATTATTATAACTAAATCGTAAGAGAATTTCAAAACGCATATACCAATGGCAGTCAGACAATGATACAACTCATACGTGAACGCAGTTAAAGGAACATCATCTGAAGCCGCTACAATTGCTACAGTTGAGAAGTTAATTTGTGACGGTCTACTATCTAAAGTTGAGCTTCGATTGTGGACACTCATTGCGGGCTTTTTCCACGCACCTACAATTGTTGCTCACAAACTGTCGAATATACAATTTTATTACGATATTACCTAATATTCTGTGGCCTAATAAATTAATCAGTCTTGTAACTACTATTGGAAACTGAAGCTTAATTACATTAAACAATCCTTCAGGTAATTTGGCTAATTCTGAATCTCTAACAGCTATAACTGTGGTGCTTCTTTTGGTTTGCGTAACCATTTCCACCTAAATATTAATTTTTAAGTTGAGATTTTGGTTGAAATTTGATTTTAACTTACAACTCCAACAAGATCGCCTTTGCCGTATTCACCGACAAGTTCTTTTTTACCATTTTTATCTGTTATTACAGAACGTAAGCGCCCGGAAAGAACTATGTAGGTCGAATCACTGTCGTCGTCTTGACGATATACAGCTCGGCCTAAAGAAAATATTGACAAATCTTGCATAACAAATATCTTACACCTACCAGATTCTAAAAACAACCAGTCCAAAGCGAAATCTACTTGTCTAACAAAAGGAGATAACCTCTTTACCACCATATTCGCAACGAAAAGAACCACTTTAGGTTTTTCTTTCATTATACTAAAATATAAGGAAGAATTATAACAACTAACTGAAAAATCCATCAAGTAACCTGTAAAATGTGTTTTTAGACATCAAAGCAATTCGAGTGAGGTGTTTAGCTCTAATAGTGAAGAAACTGGGTTCTCCAGTTAACACGGCAAGACCCCCTACTATATCTCCTGGATAAGAGGTGTACATGTGTTTCTCTTCTTGGCTATCTGGAGCTTTTTGAGAGACCACAAGGGCTCCTGAGAGCACATATACTAAGGCAATATCCTAAAAGAACCAACAAAAAAGTAGCTTTTATCATTTAAAGGTACTGAATTTAAACATACCTATAAATTACGAATTTTTAGCGTTTTATCTTTATAATCTCTTATATCTCACAAAATAAAATATGTATTAATAAATTTCTAAGCTGCAATTCATTTTATTACCTTATGGGAATCCTCTTTCATCAAATATGTGCCTGCGGTAACTTCGCGAATTTCCAGATTCAAATCAATGCCCTCATTGTCTCCTGTCAGCCCCAATTCACTTATGAAAACCTCATTAGCAATACGTCTAAAATCATCTTCAGTGGCATCTTCTGGTAATGAATGTCGCTTCCGGCCACTTTCCTGCGTCTACTCAATCATGTCTTTTATGTCTCTTCATTTTGTATATTCAACATCTTACATCAGTTTTATTGCTTTCAATATCAGCTACCATATCAGGAGCATTGCTGAACCCTTGAAGAGTGGATTTTCCATCAAAACTAGATCTAGTTCTTCGGTGGCCCTGAGAATTTGAAAAGGATCCACAATGGGTTGTGCTGGTTGTTTCGGCAGGCACTAAAGTAGTGTTGGGAAAAATGTTCATACTAAAAAAAGTTTATATTTATAATACCTAATGGAGAATCCTTAGGAACATATTGCAGGGCCGATTCTCTAGGTAGAGATTGGGCATATGAAGGGTCCTTATAGGGCTCATCCCGCTTACGCTTCAAAGGAGAGCAAAGTAAAGCCCCTTTTTGCTTGTTAGTCTATATAAAAATGAAGCAAATTATAAAATTCAACAATGTAACAGTAATAAACCAAAAAAACAGATGACAAAATAGAGGACTTACCTTAGCCATGACTACCTATAAAAATTATACAAACATTATAAACGCTGGACTAATACCTACATAAGCGAAAAACAAAAGTACTCACCTGTCTAACCAATTCAGCGCTCAATCCCAAGTACTGATGTAGAGCTGTAAACGTGACCCTTTGCAAACGAACCATAATAACCTGCATTACTCTGATGAAAATATCCGGATACTCGCCAAAGATGTCTTGAAAAGCGGTCATCGGTAATTTGACAATGGTGGAATCTTCCAGAGCTTTTGCTGATATTGTTTTGTATGGATTAGGATGACCCTGTTTGAATTATATTTTTATTAAGTCAGTCATATAACATATGATATTACAGTGAGAACGTCGGTAAAGCTGAGTAGAGATGTCACATTTTCTCCGGGTTTAACGATTTTTAAAGAAGTCGTTCCATCGCCTGTAGTCAATAGTACATTCAACCTTCCGCTTTGTAAGATATAAAAATTCTCATCGGGGTCACCTGTCGGAATAATTTCACCAATTGCAAACTACGTTGTCTGGGAAAAACCTCAAGACATACCGATTTTGAATAAATAGGTTCCCGCGGATACATTAATGATCTCAGTGTGTTTACAGAGTTTTAAAAAGACTGGTTTTTCAAAATGTCCAAACACCCTTATACTTTGCAACATATAAAGGACGTCAGTTGGCATGCGGTCATCGCTAAGGGTGTCTTCCTGTAGATATTCAACTGGAGGTTCCAAAACCTAAAATTCGAAAGCAAAAAATATATATATATATATATAAATAGGCGAACATGCTAATTACAGAACTTTAGACTCATATACGTAAATTCTAAGCTGATATAAATTTCTCGTGAATATTTAAATATTATTGATTTCAATTAAATATTGATGAGTTTTAGCAAATTATCAACAATGCGAAATCAAACGAAACAACCACGGCCATCGATTATTCTATTATCTTACCCACTTAAACTATTCCTTCTCAATAATTCTTTAAGTATTCTATTACCTCCAGCCACAAAAAACGTCTCATATCACAAACATCTCTATTTAAACACACACACTCATACAAAATTACTTAACAGATGCGGGTTTATTTGTTCGAAACCCCGATGAAGAACACCTTGACAATTCCATTGTTAAAGCTTTGTGAATTTCATTTCTGAGGACACAAAATATTCAGTAGGTACAAAGTAATTTCTGCATACTGAGTATTAAGTCAGACAAAGCACATTAATGTTTTATTAAATAAAACGAAAATTGATATAAATTGGCTATTATTTGTTATGCCCAGTACTCATACGACACGATATTCACGTATAGCGCATGCAGTGTTTGCTCAGAGCCACGATCTGAATTAATTAAACTAGGGTACCGTGATATCTCGTAATTTAATGTGTGATGATAAAGGTAGTTTATATAAAGCAATGTATGGAGTGGTGAACCGTCAGTTCTGAATAAATACTTCCATATTGAAGTAGTATTGAAGATTGAAGAATAGTTTAAGTTATTTTTATGATTTTATATTTAGAGAGAAACATTTATTTGAGAAAGTTGGAGAAGAATAGTGCTGCTACAAAAAAAAAAACAAAGTTGTAGTAGCTAATATATTTAGAGAATTATAGGACACCCTGGATACTTCAAAAATACTATGTCTTTTTTTGTTAATCCTGTAACCCTAACCTATTAGACATAATTGTACTATTTCATATGAATGAGACCCCATGTATACAGGGTTATTTAGCAAAGCAACACTACAATCTAGCTTATTTAAATGTATGCATAAAAGTGTTTTTCATTGTGGGATTCTTTTTTGTTAGTCATATTCTGTAATAGGATTGTTGTTTTGAACTTCTTCATTTTATAGTTATTGATCTATGTGGATGGGTTCCTAATTTTGTACCCCAAACAAAAGTTTGTGTAATTAATAAATAATGATGCCAATGTGAAAGAGGATTGAAAAGATCTTTTTTGATGATAACAATGAAAGGAAAAAAATATGTTACAAAATTAAGCATTCCTATTTGAAATATGAATCAAAACATATACCTTCAGCTGCTCTTGTTCCTCTTTTTTCATTGCTAGTAATTGCCTGGCAAACTTCATAACCATCTTTCTTTTTCTACCTTGACCTGAATTCCTAACTTGGCCAGATATATTTTTAACTTTTCTTATCATTTTTCTGCCATAAAAAAGAGCTTTGTCTCGTTTCCGAAACCTAGCTCCTTCTGCATTGACTGGTGTTCTGGAGGATAGAGCTGAAAATATCATAAAAAAATCCACTTGTTGTCTTAAATTCAATGATTTTAAAAGGTATTTTAGTTATGATGGACTTTTATGTGATTGAGCAGAGAATAACTAAAACCATAAGTCTCTAAGGTCAGTAATAACTGGGATACCTCATTAAAAATTGAAATTTGAAACACCCTATGCAGGGTAGGCAAATTTTAATGTCTATATAGTAATCTTAGTAAGCATTGAAGGTAGAGGAAAACAAATGGAGCACTCTTAATGCCTTTTTTGGTGCTATCAACCTATATAAATGACAAAATTTACCTATGTTGTACATTGGGTCAAAAAAATAAAACTGGTAAAAGTCTGATATGATGTAAAAATAACAGGAAGTTCACTCACCATGTTGGTTCAGTCTTTTAATACAAATTATTGTTATTGTAATAGTTAATATGATAACTGAGACTAACACCAGAAAGAGGACCTGAAACAAAAAGTAAATAAGTGCAGTAATTTAATGGCTGGCTTCATCAGAGTCAACAGTTATGCAACTGATTCAAATTTTGAGAGAAACTGAACTCAGCTCCTATTTAATTTTATTTGAAGAAAAATGTGTCACTCAACAAAAGTTCCAACAGTTGGGCAATTGTTAACTCTATTGATCCAGGCCAATATAATACTAGATTCTTAAATTATATTTTTTATGATATACATTACCTATTGTAAATTGGTAAAATGAATAACCCAGAGAGCAATTACAAAGTCATAGCAGACAAATTGAAATAAAGTAAAAACATTAAACATTTTGATTTAACACAACTAACAAGACAATTAAGAAGGCAACTAAAAACTAAAAAGAATGCCAATTTTTCCTTTGTTTCACAGTTTGTCTGGATAATTTAGAATAAAAATATAAAGAGATTGCTTAGTTAATATACTATAGTGATTTTTCTCTATTATTAGCTGGACGGACCAAATACATGGGATCTATTGACTATAAAATTGAAACAGTTTGTACAGGTTAAAGTCCATGTTTATAGTACTGATATGACCAACACCAAAGGATACATGGGATTGCTTACCTTATATCCTTCTTGAAAGTGTACAAATAAACTTCCAAAAGTGGAGTATTTGATCAAGCAACCTAATTCCCAATCCCCAATATTTTGAATAAAATTCCATATATCCATTATCCTCTGTATACTAAAGGAACACATTTAATCAACATACTAAGAGATTGACCTTGAAACATTCGATTGACTAAAATCAATAAATTAATTAATTATGTAGATATTAAAATATTTACCTCACTTAATATTAAACTTAATATCTTTTGTTACAGAAACGTAAAAAAATGTAAAACAATTATTTTTTACTGATCTGAAGGTTACTGTCAATAACAATACACAAAAGACCTTTTCGGAAATGATGGTATGGGATCAGCTGATTTTCAACCAATCACAGTGGCTAGCGTTCATCAAGGATCCATCTGATTGCTTCAAAAAACAACTCCGGAGGATGAACCTGATCCCTACAAATGTTTCCGAAAAGACTTATACAAAAGCATCAGCATGAATCATCATTATTCCAGGAGGCTTCCATGGTCAAGACATGTCTATCATTTATTTCGTATCAAGGTCAAGTTGAAAGGTTCTCACAGGATATACTCGTTTGACCCTTTTTAGATCTTGAAGTTAAAATTGCTCTTTTATTTTTATGTCTTTCCAGCTAATTTTTATGTACTTCACAAGTTATTTACAAAATGCGTAATGACAAAATTTAATTAATTAAAGATTGATTCTTTTAAGAAGTTGACAAATTTTGAAAAAATTCATGCTGTCAGTTAAAAGGTCCAGTGACCAATCGCGCACTCGGAGTCTCAGTTCTTGCCTAGCTGTGATTAACGTCAAGTTAACCAGTTTCCTATGTGATCTGACTGTGATGTGACATTAACATTGACAGTTATTGGCATTTGTAATCAACAAGGAATAAGGAAGTTTAAGCATTTTATTTTTTTGAAGTGAGAAACGGTTTATGAAAATAATTCCGGCGTCTTTGAATTTGAATAATTACAATTACCTTAAACCGATATAGAAAAAGTACATTTTAGGAAAAGTGTTAGTTGTAAAGCAATTACTCTGTAATGTCTCAAAGTGGCGATACCACAGAGGTTGCAGAAATGGGGGAGAGCGCGGTTAGTATTTTCATTGTTTTTTTAGAAATAGAGGCGTCATGGACATACACGCTCATTTGAATTCCAAAATTTGGAGTGAATTGTGATAAAACACATATTTCTGATGAACTGACTTTATTAAAGTTTATAAAGATGCGATTCCTTAACCATTAGCTGGGGAGAATAGATCTGTAAAACTAAATGTTTAATGATGGGTTTGTGCTCATCTATGATCTGTAATATCACATCTATCTTGTTAATCACTAAATGTTAGATCCATTTATGTTCCCACTTTTGATCTAAAACAACCAATTGTCATCTCATGCTTAAGACTTATTCATTGCCCATACATTGGGCAATTGCATACAACTTGTTTTTCCTGCCCTCCTTATTCTTAAAATTTTTATTATTTCAATGATGCATAGCCAAAAATACCTGGTTTTTACATTTTTGACAATAATAACACATGGTCAGTACATAATGTTCCTAGGGCTTATATCTTAAGTTCAGTCAAAACCAACTCCAACATGCAAATTTACAATTACATTATTCTTATTGATCTGCTAAAACTTACCTGTAAACCTCAAAGAATAACAATCTAAACCTGTAATTTAAATACCAAATAATATCACTAACTAAAATCACAACTAAATCTATGAAAGGAAACAAAACAGGATTCATAAAATTTCAGACCAATGACAATGAGTCCTCCTCAGATGCAAATTCAAAAAATGAGGATTTTGATACGAAGCTCGAAACAGACCGTGGCAAACGCTTTGACTTTCTTCTTAAACAGACAGAGATTTTCTCTCATTTCATGAATCAATCTAAAACTCCCACCAAAGGCAAACCTTCTGGGCGACCAAAGAAAATTAAGGATGATATTGCTGACCATCGTCATAGGAAAACTGAACAGGAAGAAGATGAAGAACTTTTGGCTGAAACCAACACTAAAACAAAGGCTATGATTCGATTTGAGGCTTCCCCACCATTTATTAAGAGTGGTGAGATGAGAGATTATCAAATTAGAGGACTAAATTGGATGATATCTTTATACGAGAATGGTAATAATTTTGTCATGTCTTGTTGAGTTGGAGTTGTATTTTTTTCTAATGGTAGGTATTAATGGTATCCTTGCTGATGAAATGGGTCTTGGAAAAACTTTACAAACAATATCACTTTTGGGTTTTATGAAACATTATAAAAATACAGCAGGCCCTCACATTGTAATTGTTCCTAAATCTACTTTATCTAACTGGATGAATGAGTTTAAAAAGTGGTGTCCTACTTTAAGGGCAGTGTGCCTCATTGGAGATCAAGAAGCAAGGGTAAGTGCTATAATTTTTAAATATTTTTATTTATTAACCAATTTATTATCATTGTGGCAGAATGCATTGATCAGAGATGTCCTCATGCCAGGAGAATGGGATGTGTGTGTAACCTCATATGAGATGTGCATAAAAGAGAAATCTGTATTCAAGAAGTTTAATTGGAGATATATGGTCATAGATGAGGCTCATCGTATTAAAAATGAAAAGTCCAAATTATCAGAAATTCTCAGGGAATTTAAGACTACCAATAGACTGCTATTAACTGGCACTCCCCTGCAGAATAATCTGCACGAATTATGGGCTTTGTTGAATTTCTTATTACCTGACGTTTTTAATTCTTCTGACGATTTTGATGCATGGTTCAACACAAATATGTGTCTAGGTGATAATGCGCTAGTCGAGCGATTACATGCGGTTTTAAAGCCATTCTTGCTGCGGAGGCTTAAAGCTGAAGTAGAGAAACGTCTAAAGCCCAAAAAAGAAGTCAAAGTCTATGTAGGACTCAGTAAAATGCAACGCGAATGGTACACTAAAGTTCTATTAAAGGACATTGATATTGTCAATGGTGCAGGAAAAGTGGAGAAGATGCGCTTGCAAAACATTCTTATGCAACTGAGAAAGTGTACTAATCACCCTTATTTGTTTGATGGGGCGGAGCCTGGACCGCCCTACACTACTGACGAACATTTGGTATTCAATTGTGGGAAAATGGTGATTTTAGACAAGTTGTTGCCCAAGTTGCAGGAGCAAGGAAGTAGGGTGTTGATTTTCTCACAAATGACCAGGATGTTGGATATTTTGGAAGATTATTGTCATTGGAAAGGGTAAATGTGTGATTAAATTAAATGGGTGTTGTATTTAAACTATATAGTAACCACATACTTAGTAGATTTATATGGATTTACTACCATTGAGTTAAAGGAATTTTTAATGCATACGCACAAAATTATGGTACTATTTCTTATGTTTCTGTTGAGTCCTAAAAAAAATCATTTACCTTTTGTTTTGGGCGTAATTACGTATAATATTTTAATAGAAATTAAATTTAATTACAGCTACCAATACTGCCGTTTAGATGGCCAAACACCCCACGAAGACCGGCAGAGACAGATCAACGAATACAATGAGGAAGGTAGCAAAAAATTCGTTTTCATGCTTTCCACTCGAGCCGGAGGCCTTGGTATAAATTTAGCAACAGCCGACGTCGTAATTATATACGATTCCGATTGGAACCCTCAGATGGATTTGCAAGCTATGGACCGAGCCCACAGAATTGGCCAAAAAAAACAAGTACGAGTATTTAGATTTATTACGGATAATACTGTTGAAGAAAAGATTGTGGAACGAGCAGAAATCAAGTTAAGATTAGATAAGTTGGTCATTCAACAAGGTCGATTGGCTGACTCGAAAGCACAAACACTGAACAAAGACGAAATGCTTAATATGATCAGACATGGAGCCAACCATGTTTTTGCTTCCAAGGATTCGGAAATCACCGAAGAAGATATTGACACTATTCTAGAGAGAGGAGAAGTTAAGACTCAGGAATTGGCACAAAAAATGGAGACTATGGGAGAATCCTCCTTAAGAAATTTCACCGTGGATACGCCTACTGAATCAGTATACAAATTCGAAGGAGAAGATTATAGGGAAAAACAAAAAAGCATTGGGATTAGTAATTGGATTGAACCACCGAAAAGGGAGAGAAAGGCCAACTATGCTGTGGACGCTTACTTTCGGGAAGCCTTACGAGTTTCCGAACCTAAAGCGCCAAAGGCGCCTCGTCCTCCCAAACAACCTATAGTACAAGACTTTCAGTTCTTTCCTCCTCGTTTATTTGAGCTTTTGGATCAAGAAATCTACTATTATCGCAAGACATTGGGTTACAAAGTCCCCAAAAATCTAGAGCTAGGTCCAGACGCTGCTAAACAGCAACGTGAGGAGCAGAGAAAGATTGACGATGCAGAGTCGCTTTCTGAAGAAGAACAACAGGAAAAGGAGCATTTACTTACTCAAGGTTTCACCAATTGGAGCAAACGGGATTTCAATCAGTTCATCAAGGCAAACGAAAAATATGGACGGGATGATATTGAAAACATTGCTAAAGACGTTGAAGCCAAGACTCCTGAAGAAGTAATGGAATATTCTGCTGTGTTCTGGGAGAGATGTCACGAGCTTCAAGACATTGAGAGAATAATGGCTCAGATCGAAAGAGGTGAAGCCAAAATTCAACGTCGGGCCAGCATTAAACAGGCATTAGATGCTAAAATGGCCCGTTACCGTGCTCCTTTCCATCAACTCCGACTTGCTTATGGTAACAACAAGGGGAAAAACTACACCGAAGAGGAAGACAGATTTCTAGTTTGCATGCTTCATAAGTTGGGATTCGATAGGGAAAATGTCTATGAAGAGCTTCGCGCAGCAGTGAGGGCGTCGCCGCAGTTTCGATTTGACTGGTTTCTGAAGTCGAGAACTGCTATGGAATTGCAAAGACGCTGCAATACTTTAATTACTCTGATCGAGAGAGAGAATTCAGAGTTAGAAGAAAAAGAAAAGAACGATAAAAAGAAAAAGGCCCCTAAAGCCGGTCAGGCGCAAGGTAAGTTATTTCCATTAAATGTAGTAGACCGTTTTACAATACATATTCATATTTACCATTTATCTATCCTGATTTACTAGTATACACATCTACTTTAGTACCCCGAATGCTGGGGTAGATATGAGTTATTTTTCTTTCAAGAACCTATTTTTAGTTTCCTATAAGTAGACTCTTTGGTCGGTTGGAACTAAAGAATTTAAACAGGATTTTTTTTTTTTGTTTCAGGTACGCCAACTCAGGTTTCACAAAAATCTGGGCAAAAGAGGAAAAATGACACTCCAGGTACTTCGGTGGTGGAGAAAAAGAAGAAAAAGAAATAAATTCATGGCTACTTAAAATGTAAGGTTTTTTTTTTAACCGAAAACGGTGACTTCTAAATCGATTTAAGTAAATTATTTAAGTGTTTAGTTGGTTTGTTTCAGTCAGGTTTTAGCTAAATGACATCATGAGGTTTAATAATAAACTTATTTTTTAGATTTGTGGTTTGATTTTAAACATTTTCTTTAATTTAAAAAAATGCACAATCAATTAAATTATTTAAATTTACATATATAAGTTTGTTCATATATACAAAGTTTTAAAAACCTGTTTTATCACTATAATCTATCACTAATACTCTTAGCCAATTCACAAATGGCTGGATGTTGATTTAAGGCGTTCATATAGATATCTAGTTCATCTTCACTGCTTTCTGCAGTTTCAGGTTTCCTATTATTAGTTACGATTTGGTCTTCAGGGTCTTCACTGTCAAAATATTTATCTTCTGCATCATGTTCCATTTCTGTTACATTATCATAACTAGAAAAAAAATGTTTTTTAAACACTGATTGTCTTGTAATTTGTTCTTTACCTAGGGTTGTCATCGACAGTGCTATAATCAAAAAATTCTTTATCTTTCCCAATTAAAAAATTTTCGTACATTGTAGCAACAAATTCCTCTTTGAGCAAAAGTCTTTCTGAACCTGTGACCATTGGGGTAGATTTTTTGCTTTTAGTTGTCTTTAAATAGGCAATTTAATATTTTGCATGTGTAAAATTGCAGGTAGTACTTACATGCAGTGAGTGTTCTTCAAACTCTCCCCACCTTGAGGTAGATGGTCGAGCACTCTTTAAAGATACTGATATTTCTTCTACAGGTCTTTCTTCATCAGAGGAATCACTCTCTTCCATTTGATTGTCTTCTTTCTGTTGCTCCAATCTTCTTGATTGCTCAGCATTATCTCTATATAATTTTTTCTCAAATGTTTGCTGCTAACCTCTTTCTAATCAAGAAAAATCGAAATTACCTATCAATGCCTTCCATCAAAATCTTCACCAAACTGATGTCAGCGTTCATTTCATATTTGTCTCTTTCTCTCTTTTCTTCCTTAGTTAGATATTGTCCTACAAGCTGCTCATAAAGTAAAGGATTTCTCTTCATCATTTCCAGTTCAGAGAAATAAGAGTCTTCTTTAAGCATTTTTTGCAATGCCTTATACCTAAAAAAGTAGTGATTCTATAGTAAATTAGAAAACTACAAAAATTTTGTATTTTAAAACATAATTATGACTGACTTCATACCTTCTATTTTTTATTTGCATTTTTTTTTCATTTTTCTGACGATCGTTCCTCAACCCATTTAAAACAAGCCTGATCTCTTGGTAATCTGCTGATTCCATTTCAGGTAAAGCAAACTGATCAAAGAATTGCAGTTGGTTTTCATTTAAATATTTCCCAAATTTCAATAAAAAATTTGTCTTATTTTTGTTGAAACTATTTGTTGCAATAGCAGTTTTTAACTGGTCATTGGGCTCTGATTCCCCTCTTTGCTGGCTTACAAATATCACCTCATTATTCAATACAAGAGCTCGGATAATATTATCAATTTCACTGGTGACAGTCATATTGGAATTGTTGGAGATGGTCGAGTCGATATCCATATTAATTAATACAGGAGTTCCTTAAGGACTCAAATTCTTTTAGCATTACTTGGAGTTAATGCAAACGTTATTTTATATTTCTAATGTATTAAGTTTAAATTGTACTCTCCTTCGAAAACTAACGTAATTTTAATATATTCATTACCATGATTGAATCATAAACATAATAAATCAATTTTTTACAAAGTTTATTTTTTTGATAAAACGTAAAAGTTCAAATTTTGCAGTTGTGTTGGTTTATCACGTCGAGATCAACTCTAGAAATTCAATGTTGCCATATTGATCACGGTTTTCAGCTTTTAAAATAAATACTTTATATTTTCTAAGTCCTTTCTTTTTCCATTGCATATTCAAACGTATTGCTATTATTTTTTATTGATGTAAATAGGTATCAGGTTTTTAGGTAAATGCCAATTAATGAATAATGCTTGTTCATGCTGTATTTCTGATTTTGATGTGGCTTTTTCTCCCCAAGTGTAAGATAATCAGTATCACATGGCAACTTAGCTTCTCAGTCTATCAATCAGAGTCTTGGTCCTTGTTCCTGTCAAATTATGATACTGACGCTAATTTATTTTTAACCTAGAAATTAATTACACAAATTCCAAGTAGAAAGAATCATCTGTTAATATAATAGTATTGTCTAATTATTACCTAGTTCTTCAAATTACTTAATAATTGAGAAGTTTACGTTTAATTAAAGCATAATTAACAGTAGTCTCTTCATATTACAACAATGCCAACTGTCCATCAAGCTTACCAGTTACATTCGCTTATGAAATTAACTTATCAGGTTGAGTCTATTGCTGCTTATGGTAAGGAAACTTATATGTACATTCATTAAGGGCTCTAATAGATGCAACCTCCTCTTCTCGTTAAACTGCGCTGCTAAGTAATTTGCATTAGTGATTTTGTCTTTAGTCAATTGAGCTACAGCTAGATTTATGTAAAAAACAAAGGAAGTAGCAAGAATTTATATACAGAAGAAATTGGATTCTAATGAGTATATTTTACTTTTTGTCATTTAACAATGCAAACCCTTTAAATGGAGTCGTTGAATTACATTCCAACAATAATGGGCAGACTGACATTAGCTCAATTCTAAACATGTGTACTAATAAGTAAAGTGAACAATACTCGAAGCAGAGACTCTTTAAGGTTGCAGAAGAACAGCTCAAAGCATCTTATCAAGAAAGTTATTTTAAAATGAATAGACTTAGAGAGAATCATGTTACAACAATCAAGTGGCAATGCTCAATAATGCACATGAAGTTTTTCGTCTAAGAGTTCCATTTAAAAATATTTCTAATTAATAGATATTCAGTTAGCCAAGCATATTATATCTTAAATTGCAATTATTTCACTAAATCATTTTAATTTCTATAAATTATTCTTTAATCTCAAGGAAGGACACATTTTATTAAAGTATAGTACCTGCTACATCGCAAAATTACCATTTTATAGCAAAGAAAATCTGCTAATTTGAGTGAATTAGAAAAATACTTCAATGATAATTATTTTTTACATAAATAAGTAATAAGTACTCATAAGTTAATTTTATTTTATTTAAGTTTGGTGTGAAATTACAGGATTATTTTTATTTGTTTTAAAACATAAACAAACTTGTTTCTTGAACTATTATGTTTACTAAGAGTTATAGATAAATACAAAAAATTGAAAAATAGTATAATTTGCTTTCATTTGATTGAATAATTATAAGATAACATGTTTTAATCCTAATATATTGTTGGGTGTAGTAAAAGAAGTGCAAATAATAAATTTTTATGGTATTCATATTGTTACAGGAGATATTCTTTTGGTTGGTACCCGTCAAGGGCATCTCTTTATGTATACCCTAGAGAAAAAGGAACCAAAATGTGAACTAACTTTGATGAGACAGAGCAAATCATTTTCTAAAAAACCAATTCTACAATTGGAAGTCATTCCAGAGCAAGACCTATTGCTAAGCTTATCTGGTAGATACATAATTATTAGGTATAAAGTATAGGTTAAATATGATTAGGTGTTCCATGGTAACTAAGGCCTATTTCATACTTACACAAGAACTAAAGTTGGAGTCAGTTTCAAAAAAATTAGTGACGAAAAAATGAAACAAGAGCAAGGAATTTTTTAACATCGGGGACAGTAATTAACATTGAAGGAAAAGTCCATATTCAGATGGGTATGAATCAGTCACCATTGCACTTTCCAGCCTATAGCTGTATCAACTAAGCTATAGCAAATACGCTCTACTAAAGAGATAACTCAAAAACTCACTGGCTCAAACATCATCTGAAGGATATAGACTTTTCCTTTAAATTATATAATTACTGTTTGTAATGCCAAAAATATATATATTTCTCATTAATGTTGTAGACTGTATTGTTCAGCTTCATGATATAAATGCCTTAAGCCTTAATACTTTGGATGTGATTCAAAAAAGTAAAGGCGCTACGTTTTTTGCAATAAATTCTGAGGTAAAGTCAATTTGGCACTTATATTTTATGTGTATATCCTAAGGCATGTATTTCCAGAAAGTAATTTCAACTACAGGGGTCACTCACTATCTAGTCAGGTTAGCCATAGTAGTAAAAAGAAAAATTCAGTTATATTTCCTAAAAAACAACCAGTTTCACTCGCTTTGTGAAGATGTTTCTTTAACAGACATTCCAAAGTCTATGGTCTGGTGCCAAAATGTTATTTGTTTGGGATACAGGGACGAATATGCTCTTTTAAAAGTGAGTTGTTTTTCTTTTTACATTAATAAAGTAAATTTATGGAATTTTAGCTCGGAAATCGCGAGGATGACAATGAACACGCAGACCTTTTCCCAACTTCTAGCGCCAAAGCTGCAGATCCTTGTATTTTGCTTATATCAGATTCTAATTTTGCGTTATGTAGGGAAAATCAAACTGTCCTCGTGAATATTGAGGGCCAAACTGAGAAAAACAAATCATTAAAATGGTCGGAAACGCCCGTTTATCTTGCATATGATGATCCATATACTCTTGGAGTTTTAACAGATTCAGTTGAAGTAAGATTTAATGATTTAATGTAGTAAGGGTTTACGAGATTATTTATTCAAGGTTTGTTCATTAGACCCGTGCATGACAGTTCAAACTTTACCTGAAATGCCTAAAGTGCGATTTTTAGTTCGAGCCAAACAAGGCATTTTATTTGCTGCTTCACTGTCACAAATATGGTGCATACAGATGGTGGATGTTGGGAAGCAAATTGAGTGTTTACTCAAAGCAAAGGAGTTTCAGTTGGCACTGAAATTAATCGTGAGTTTTACAAATTTCAAAAGTAGTTATATTGTAATTGGTTAAACTCAGCAAATTTGCGATGAATCTGACGAGGAGAAGCGGGCAAAAATACATGAAATTCAAACTTTGCTAGCGTATGACTTGTTTTCCCGGAAACAGTTTGCAGAAAGCATGAAGGAATTTTTAAAATTAGGAACTGATCCTCAAGACGTTATAAGGTTTTTAATGTCTAATAATAATGTTGCATTAGAAAGAAAAAAATCTTTATTGATTAGGTTGTATTATCCTGATATGTTGCCTCAAACGCAACAAGATGATTTTACTCCCACCAACAAGGATTGGACTGATAAAGAAATTCAGGAAAGTATCGCCGCGCTTAGTGACTATTTAACAGCCATGCGCACGTTTGCGCAAGTGCGTGAATCTAAGGTACCTAAATTCAATGTAGGCAATTAGTATATCTTTGGTATGGTAGATTTTTTTTTCAGTCATCGTCAGGTGACTTGACCAAGAAAAGTAGCAAATCCTCTTACCAACTCTTACAAATAATCGACACAGTTTTAGTAAAGTGTTATTTGCAAACCAAAGATGCCATGGTGGCCCCAATACTTCGACAGAATTTCTGTCACCTAGCAGAGACTGAGAAAATTTTAAAGAAGATGAAGAAATATAATGATTTAATTATTTTGTACCAAACCAAAGGTATTTGAAATCGGGTTAATCAAGCTTCCCTTAATGAATATTCATTTATTACTTAAAAAGGGCAACATCGCAAAGCGTTAGAACTACTTCAAACTGAAAAAAGTATGGAGGAGGAGAGCGTGGAGAAAACTGTAAAATATTTACAAAAACTTGGGTCCGAAAATATGGCATTGATTTTACAATTTTCTGAGTGGGTTTTGAAGAAAGAACCTGAAAAAGGTTTGAAGGTAAATTGTTCTTGGTTTTTGTCTTCTCTTTGTTGTAAATAGGAAATTCAAATTGAACTTAATCATAGTAAATTTCTCAAGGCAATTTAGAGATGAAGACCAACTATTTGCAGATTTTTACTGAAGACTTGCCTGAAGTGGAAAATCTTCCTCGGCCGCGCATTCTCGACACTTTACTTAAAGAACATCCAGATCTTGCTATCCCTTATCTGGAACACATTATACATAACTGGAAGGACGACAACCCTTTATTTCACAACGCCCTCATTCATCAATATCGCGAAAAAATTACAAAAGACGGACCCGATAATTCTGAGCATACCAGGAAAAAATTAAAGTCCTTCTTAGAGAAAGTGTGTTAGTGAAATAATTTTCCATGAGGCTTAATAAATTGTGTCTCTTTTATAGAGTACGCAATATTCTGCAGAAAATGTCATCAAAGACTTTCAAACGAATTCATTATTGGAAGAAAAGGCCTTGATTTTAGGTCGTTTAGGGAAACACGATCAAGCAATAGCCCTGTATGTGAGGGCTTTAAGTGATATTAATAAAGCCAAAGAATACTGTGCGAGGATTTACGAAAAAGGAGGGCCTGACAGCCAAAATGTTAGTCTGTCCCTAGCAAATTGACATAAAATAAATATTTTTATATTAGGTCTACGCCTATCTGATCACCCTAATCCTGAAGCCTGATAGTTTCCCACTAGCCTTGCCGGGGGTGACATTATCCCCAAAAACTGCCCAACCAGATTTAGAACTGGCTTTGCAACTTCTGGAAGAGAACGCGTCTAAAGTGAATCCTTTGGAGATTTTAACAACTTTTCCCAATGACATTCCTGTATCCAGGATACATCAATTTTTATCAGTTGCGTTGCACAAGGGATTGCAAGAACGCAGAAAGGTTGGAATTATCTATGGAGTTTATTGGGACTCTCATTTGAAAACTGATTTTCGTTTCATTGATAATTATTCTTGATAGGAACAACTTCTCAAGGGTCTTCTCTATGCTGAGCACCTCCAACTTCAAGAAACGAAATTGAAATTGCAGGGTAAACACGTTCTTATCACAGAAATGAATGTTTGTCCAGTTTGCAAGAAGAGGTTTTCAAATCAAGCGTAAGTTCTTTTTTACGTTGAGGGTTTGATGAGGATTTTAGTTTTTCAGTGCCCTTATTTGGTATCCTAATGGAGATGTTGTGCATTACTCCTGTCATAAAGATGTATAAGGAAAGTTTTTATTGGAACAAATATCAAAATAAGCTTTATTATGTTGCTACATATTTGCTTCATTTATTGTAATTTATTATATGTATATCTTATTTAATGAAATGTAATTAATTACAGTTAATAATAGCTGTATAATTTAAGTAATGCTTTAATAAAAACAGACTTCTTTAAACCCACAAGAAACAGCGCTGAATATGACTCCAGGGATGGCATTAAGTAAGTATGACTAGTAGTTTCATTACATATTAAAAATCTTGCACAAACAATTGATTTGTATCGTTACGTGATATGTAACGTACGTATTTGTAGTCTTAATCTATAATAATACAATTAAAACAATTATTGACAAAAATGGTAGAGAGGTATTTATTATTAGTACATCAATGTTTCCTTAAATGAGAAGTTCGAGGGCTCGTTGCACGGACAGTTCATCCATGTTCGAGAAACGTTTGTGAAGTGTGAATATTGATTTTCCATCGAATATAAATGTAGGAACTCGACAGCATGAAATAATCGATATTGTGTCTTGTATATTATTATCTAGCCATATTCATTCTTTTAAGTACTAATTATAATAATTGTGATTCGCTTATTTATACAGACATTGTCCTCACGGTAATATTTGCTATAATTTAATGACCGAATATCAAAGTTGAAAATATGCTGATAATTCAACTTTATGCTGTCTGGTTTCTAGTCCCTCTAGTCGTCATCTGCCTTGAACTGCAACGAATAAAAAATTATTTAAAATAAATTTTTAATTAATTCTTATCTTTGTTGTTATTGGAGTATTTCCATCTCAGAGAAGATACTAATTAAAAATGCATTTCATTAGGCTTAAGTTGAAAATGTTTCTATAAACGCACAATATAAATTTTCTTCAGACTTTGAACAGAAACAGATTTACGACTAATGTGAGAAAAAATGCTGGACGTACATCTAATTTGGTCTTCTGAGCTGACAGTAAATCCATTTTAAAGTATATGTGTACGAACAAGCCTAACATACGAATGTCGGGATATTTGTACATTTATGTCTATGAGTAATATGCAGGGTTTCGTAGGAATAAACTTTTTAAGACATTTTCTATTTTTCGAAAATTTTCCCAAAGTTGATGTTTAATTTTTTTTTCTTTTTTAGTAAGATATTATTTGATTAACTCGTAAGAAATTGCGATAACATGCATTGTGTATCTATTATCTAATCATCAGGTAAGGAATAGGGATCAGTCAATAAAGTGACAATTTAGTGTAATTAAATCAGTTTTGATTGCAATATTTCGAGAAGCGTTTTCAATTTTTCTTTTATTCGTTTGAGGAGACGGGGTCGTTTCTCCTTTTCTCAACCTCTAGAAGAATCATTTGGTAATGCATAGTCCTATAGCTGTCTTTGACTATTTTCGGACTATTTTATGATATACGGTAACCAGATTTTACAAATGTATTTCTTCACGTGTTTACATTCGTAATTCGGTTTTTCAAATGACAAATTTTGATGCAGTGCGGCTCAAACTGGTGGTACATATGTCGGAAGCTTAAAAACAGCAAAAGATAATTTACATCTTCATGTCCATGCAAGATGGAAAATTTTATCGAATAATGGCACCTTGAAATTTATAACTTTGTTTCAACACTGCCAAAAGTGATTTGAAACTTAAAATATTATTGGGACACTTTTTTACATAAAGTACGATCATGTGTCAACATATAATCCATCATCACGAGCATTCAAGTTATGCATGCTAAACTCGTAAATTCTTATATACTCCATTTAATTTTTTTCCAATTTTCGGAAAGGGCTTAAAAAACCCATATTGTTAAAAAAAAAGTCGATTTTACTTTTAAAATGTAATAATTTAATTTGAAAGGTCTTTCAAGCCTTTCCTAAAAATGCACGAGGCTAATATACATAACTCAGAAATTAGTCGTCTTAAATAGCTTCTTGATATATCATCGGATTTTATAAAAAAAGTGCTCTGGTAATATTTTATTTTCAAAATTAGAAAATTCAGCTTGGTTTCAGAACTTGAATGAGCAAAGTTTGGAATGGAGTCTTCCCATTTTTCGAAAAGTTTTTTGTTTGCTTTGGGAAACGGAAAAAGATATATCAATTTTTGAATTTAATATGCATCTCTCTTTCAGTTTTTTAAAATTTTGTCAATTTAACCTCCACGATCTGTTAGAATTTCCAAGATCCGAAAACGTTCATTGTACACCTTTCTCCTTAGATTGTACTGATCTAGAGGAATAATTTACGAATATCTTATGCTATTGTAGCTATCTCTATCAATTTTCAAAATTTTAGACTTAACCCACTTCTTTGCCACTATGCCGTTTCGTTTCATGGAAAAAACCTTCTATATATTTATGTCCTTAGATTGGATTCAAATGAAAGACTGCATATATATGTAGTTTTTCCGTGGATTGATACAGTGATGAACTTCTTACGTGGCGTCTTACACAACATGAACTATTGCTTAAGTATTATACATTAATTTGGAACTATGTATCAATTGAAGGTTGTCGGATCGAATTCGGGATAATTTCAACTACATCGAGAAATGAAATTAATGTTTCTGAAACATTTTGACTTATGTGACTAATATTGTAGAAAATAACTGTTTCTTAGTAAACTCAAATTAAACTCACATTGTACGTCTTTTTACATGTTCCACCCCTGTAAAAATACCCACGAACGCAGGACTGGACAGCCCCTATATCCCCGCTTTTCACCCTGCTTCTTATGAACTCGAAATAAGTCATAAACCGCCCTTCCACCACCGAACACATTAAACACTGCAAAACAACGACCAGAAGCAATACTGATCCACTTTTTTGATTTTTATCCATGCTCCTGTAATTTTCCAGTTTCCTCACAAATCAAATCTCGTTTAAATTCATGCGTTTAGTACATGTCGAATATTATTTTTACTTTGTAAATTTCGAGTATATTTATACTCACACCCATAGTGATGCTGTAGCTTCTTTTATTATGTTTGTTTAATAAAGTAAATATCACATACACCGAGAGGTCAGTTTTACATGTTAATTAGAAATGATCTGTTTTTTTTAAAGTTGAAAATTAAATTTTGTTTGCGTATTTTGCTATTTACGACAAACGGCAACACAAACATTTTCAAGTTCATCCTGTAGTTTGTAGTAAGACAATATATTTTATCTCTGTGATTTATAGTTGAGCACCCTATATGATCCAATACAATATCCACAGAAACAATCTGAACCATAAATTCTACAGGATATTTATTTTCCTTATGTCATTTCTACACCGCGATTTTAAAAGGCGATTATTTGTTTTCCAAATTTTATGACCTGGTGTAGATGTAGATGTGTTTCAGAGCAGTTTACGTAGTTTGGAATCTCCCCCTTAATGTGTGACGAACGATTTTTTCATGCTGAGTAATTGTACTCAAATATTTGCGGAATTAGTCTTATCATACCTACGCGAAATTAGCACACAGAGCAAAAATAGCAATAGTTTGATTCTTGCCCTAATTAGGTGATTATGGCAAATAGCTTGGGATTATGGGTGGAAAATTTGGAAATTTTTAAGTAAAATATGGATATTTTAGTTATTGATTGAATCAACGATGAGCATTAGTTTTCTCCCTTGGAAATCATTAGTGCGTGTGCCAATCAACTGGATTTGCTTCAAAAATCAGTCAGTTTTAAATAAGTTGCATATACAGGGTTTGTCATAGTATATATGGAATAATGACAATAAGTGTTGAAAATAATTTTTCTATCAAAACATTTTCCAAGTAAAACTTACAAGGCAAATTGGTTTCACCTTTTGACGGCCTTAAAAGTTTTTTTCTTTCCTCTTAATATTCTAAGTCCGCGAATTCTAACTAGTTTTTCAGATGTCGCCCTTTATTTCTGAAATCTTTTATGAAATCTACACTTACTTGCGCATACAAGTATATAAAATTTTGTTTGGGTTGGATAAGAAAAATTACGAAAAGAAAATTATTTTCCTTATTTTATTCAAAAAATTAAACTCGTTCAGAAGAACAAAATAATGAAAACATCTACTCTATTTTTTTAAAGTCAAGTAAATAACATTCCACGTTTTAAATAAAAAAAGCAGTACCAATTTTTTGCTTGGAGAAGTGGAGCGACGAGCACGGTCATTCGATTTAAATCCTTAGAAGTTTTACCTTTTTTCTTAGATGACTCGAGAGCCCGTATCGTCGATGTAATGCAATCACTTAGGCATGATATCTATAGTCAGATGAGAAGATTATTTATAAAAAGAATAGCACTATGTTTGAATAACGATAGAAAAAATTTTGGGTAAATGCTTTGAACATAAAACAATTACTTTTTGTAAGCAGTAAATTGTCATTTTGCTTTCTGCTAAATTTTAATTTTTTTGATAAAATAAGGTAAATCATTCTTTTCTCGATTTTTTCTTATTTGCACCTGTAATACCATTTGAAATTCTAATGCACCCCCGCAAAGACGTTTATTTTGTCGAATCTGCGCATAACGCTAAAATGTATCTCTCTCGAAAATAAAATCAACATGTCGCGAAAATTTCTAATATTTTGATCGTAGTTTCAAATGAGCTGAGTGCAAAGTTTTCAGTGGTACACTCTGTATGTATGTAAATGCCTATAAGAATTAGTATATACAACAACATTGAGTGATTATCATGTGGCGATTAATAGATTATTTTTGTCAATATTTGTATCATTTTCAAACATTTATTTTAAAAGTTTAATTACGTTCTTATAAGTTATAACCTATAAAGAGCCTTAAATTACTAACAAATTAAGAATATTAAAGTAACATAGTAATTTATTAACAAAAATGAGAAGCTAGTGTGTACCTATCTATTTAGCCTGGATTTAAATGAGAACATTTAGATACTATTGCGTTGGTTACATATATTTGTTTAAATAAATAACGATTTTCTTGATAAACTTTATTTTTAATTGATGAATTGATGGAGGTTGTACATTTCACCATTGGTACTCTAGCAATACGTTACGATCTGAAAATTAAAAAAAATACTAAAATTATATAGAAACTATTATAAATTATTACTATTATTGTTATGAAAAATTATGACGAAACGTATGTAAAAGCATAAATACCGAACTGAAGTTTTAGAATTTTGATTTTTGATCATTTTTCAGCAGATTTTGACGTTTTGCATCATCAATGGACGTCCCATAATTCGAGTTGTCCAGAATTTGGATAATACTTATTGGGGGATACTAATAAATGTTTTAAATCCGGAACTGGAATCACAGAACTTAATTTGCAAGTAATAATGTATTACGGTGCCATGTCCATGGCATGTTAAAATTTTTTATGTCAAGAAGACACACAAGAAAATAACAAGTTAACGTATGTTGACGTCATTGCCTTCTGCAGATTAAATTAAATATCAGTATGCGGTAATATCTTACCGCACTCATGCCAAATGTCAGGGTTAGTTATCTATGGTCATTGACTTTAACCCTTGCCACTTCGTTTTGTGCGCAGTAAAATTTAGTACTTTCTTCTTTTGGAGACTTTCAATTAAATTTTCTCTACTTTCCATAAATACATCTTAGCAACCAAAGTTAATAAAAAAAAAGGTAATTGATAAGTGTGCACATTTTGACATAAAAGGATTTAACATGACGTCATTAATGTGGTAGATATGACGTCATACCTTGTTTTTTTCTTTTTAATTGCCGCCCCAATTTTTGATCCCACCATTTGAAAGATCTGGCAATTCTGCATAGAGGACGGTTAAATTTCAATTGGATTACATAGCAATTTTTTTTAGAAAAAAAAATTCTATTATTCACTTCAACAAATAAATTCAACTGAGACGTAAAAAAATCAAAGGAAAATAGCAAATAAAAATGTGTCCCAACTGTGGTCAGTGTTTAAACAATGTTCAAACAACCATTTACTTGGTCACAATGAGCAAGGCAATTTTCGAATCCTTTTGTAACGCTGGTTAACACTTGACGAGTGATTAGCCTCATTTCTTCTATACTTTAAACTTCAAACTTTCAATATTATTTGGTAAGTTAACGTGATCGAGCAATTTTTTTCTTTCATCTGTATAGATTTTATTTAATATATTCCATACTTTACGTTTACACTGTATATGTTTTATGTGGTTTGATGCATGCAATCTGCCGCTGTCTTTGATTAAATTTTCAAGAGCTCGTAACAGATATTGAACCAATCAGCTAAACGAACCTGTACGTCTATGATCCTGCCTTGTATCCAAATATTGGTAGGCACTTCCTTTTCCTGAAAATAAACCCCCTCGCACATCTACTAACATAGAAAAGGTTCCCTTCCTGAGTCTCATTAATATCCCTCAAAAAATTCCCATATACCGTATACGTTGCAGCACCCATTTCTATCAAACACATGTCTAGGATTAGTATCACTAGAATCACAAGAACTGCCTTAAGCATTCTACGACTATGTCACTAACTAATTTTTGATTGATTGAAATATATATCGATGATGATGGTTTCCGGGAGCTTGGTCTGTACTAAGAAATCTATCATTAGGCAATTTAAAAGAGCTTGACGTTTCAGATAAGAACAGCTATTTGCTGATTTTACTGGTGATTACTCAACGATGTCAAAATCGATAAGATATGTTGGTTTGATGTTACAGGGTGATCTCTTGGAAAAAACAAATATACTCGTAATGTAAATAAATTCGTTTATAGTTAACGAGATAAAAGCTACTTTTCAACATGGCAAATTTGAGTAAAATTTAAATTAATACAATGAATATTCAAAATCCATATTATTTTGCCTTTAGTTCAGTTTTTCATTCGCTGTTAATTCATCTTATTAAAAAGTAGAAATTCTCATTCCAAAATATTTAAAAAAACCTTTATTGGCCGAGTAATTTATATAAAACAAGGTACCAAATTCTGACATTACGGTTAATTTCACATAATAATAACTTTACATCTGTTGCGAAACACGGTTAATTAAGGTTAAAAATAAATAAAGGATGAGAGTCTGTCAATCAACAAAAAAACGTTTTAAAATTCCAAAACGTGTGCAAATTAAAATTTTTTTATCTAAAAAAATCAAAAGAATATCTATAAAACCTTCGATAATTGGCTTGATATTTTAAAAAATTTACTGAAGACCTCCACGAAATGTCTTGATTTCAATTTTCCGAGCAGTAGTTATTAAACACAATTTACTTAACATTAATCTCTTGAAAATCTCATCCAACCAGACTAATACAAAGGTTCCAAAACTTTTTCAACAAGGCTGCATGCGAATATATAGGGTGTTAAAAAAGGACGCGGCAATATTTAAGGGGGTAATTTCTCAGATCATTTTATGAAAAAAAGTTCCTATAAACATAGATCCGGAAATATATTATTTCCAACATACAGGATGTTAAACTTTTTTTTGACACAACGGTTTTGGAAAAATAGTTCAAATATTTTTTGAACGATTTTTCAAAAAGAATGATAACTATTCGCATACCAAAATAGAGGAATGAATGTCCCAGACTTATTAACCCTGTGTGGAACGTTATCGAGATTCAGTGAACCAAATCTATTTATTACATGATGAAAGTATTCATAAAATCAATTTTGTATGTTATTTCATCAAAAAATGTAACATCCGTTTAACTCGAATTATGTAATAATCTTTTTTAGTACTGTAACCTGAACTAAATATCGAATGTTCACGACTTCTGTAGGATTAGTTTTGAATGCCTTTTATAAGTAGATTTAACATTAAATTAGCTCTTCTAGCTTAAGCGAAATTCTCAAAAATCTAAAGCGTGTTCTTATTTAAAAATTCTTACCGTGGCCCAAATGTTTTTCTGCAACCATTCCTCACTAAAACATACCCCTTGGAGCACCTTCCCACCGCAATTATGTGGCCTTCTCGCACATTATTTGTCGTAGGAAGCACAAAATCGTTGTAAGACATATGTTTACCCTTCACAACCCCCTGGAACTGCACCATTAAAATCAACAAAAAAATAGCTGTATTAATTAATTTTGTTCGCATGGTGGTATTCTGCATCCAATCACTGTTCAAGAACTCAGAGTGCTAACGGGAATTTAAATTAACAGCATTTAATTTGTTATTTATAAACAACGTTGCCACCGCTTTGTTTATCGAATTGCGTGTTTGCTACTATAATTAAACAACAATTAATATCTATCGGTGTGTGTTCACGTTTCGTTTAAACAATAATGAAGTAAGATATTATGGGGGCTCATATTGGAATGAGTTGTAATACAATGTGATTCTTTGGTCACAATGTGGCACCATTGATGGAATAAAAATGATAACCGAGCAGTAGCGACTGATGATTATCGCTGACCGCTGTAGATTTCCTTCGCATGGTTCCGAAACATGCCCTTATGCGTTCATAAAAAAGACTTTCCCAATTCCGTAATTGTTATTTCTAACTTAATTGATGTTCCACCCAAGCAGATTATCAGTTTCAGTTGGAGGGGTTATAAAACAAATCCCAACTCTTTTAAATTAACCCAAAACTTATTGAGTATATATCGATTTCACATTTCTACCAATAAGAGACGTTAACAAGAACAAAGTGTGTTCCAAATTTATCAAAATATGTCGTTTTTTTATAAATTTACAAGTCAAGTATTAATTGTGGAAAGAAAATTTTAAAAATCGTCATAGTTTGAGGTCCGTTATACGCTCCTTCGCTGTATCGATTCCGCTACGATTAACCCTGTGTAGCTGTGAATCACTATAAATTTTTGGAATTAAACGCTAGCAACGTTGAAATATGAAATTTCCTACGACTCTAAAAGACTGAGACTGAGAGATTAATGTTGGGGTTAGTGTTGTTTACGAGTGATAATAGCCAGCCTGGATCATTATTTTTGATTCCGAGAAGCAACTACATTTTTTAGTGATCTTTATTGATGATCTATCGATCGCAGAAGTTCAACCTCATTCAACGATGAGGCTCAAAACAAAATAGAAAGTTGATTTTTCAGTAATTGAATCATCACGAAGGGCGTATTAATGCCAAACAGTGGAACAGAATCTAATCTGGGTGGTAGAAACCATAAAACGCTCTTAGAGTTAACATCATAAACGTTGTATCTCATCAGAATTAGCTCATGAAAGAATACTTTAAACAATTCAGGAGTTTAACAAAACACCTTGTATAATTCTTGGGTTGAGCCAGAATACATCTATATAAAGTATACGGTGTGCTAGTAAAATTATAGATAAGATTCGCGCGTGAGCGATTTAGCTACATACGAAAATGCTTCCATCTCATGCCGAAATGGTGTTAAAGATAATAGAAACATTGGTTTTTTATTTTTATATACAGAAGGTTATAAATTTGGGAACCATTATGGAAATTCTCGGAATTAGACGTTTGTCAGGTAAACCCAATAAACCAACGTCTGAAGGTGAACTTGCTGGTAGCTGTTGTGGCTAACCTATAATGATCTGAATTTATATGATTTTTGATTAATCAATTAACATTTGTGAGGCCAAAATTGGACATATGTAGCATTATTCGTGTATTGGTGAGGGACTTCGCCCTACCTAGTCCTCGTCCCTCAATAATCTGGGCCCCACAAATTTTGGTTTTCGATTAATGGATAATTATAATCGACTCCCTACTCAGCTAATAATTTCATTCAAAATTAATTAAATGAAAAATCTTTTTGATGACCTGGTCAAATTTCCTTCCTCTTACCGCCTCCAAAGGAATCCCTGCAACTTCCCATCAACGACACCTGGTCCCTGCCACAGTTGTATCTCGTTTTGAGAATATTGGCTTTGAAAATATGTATTTCTCCCTTAATAGACCTACTATCGCTGGAAAGGAACTGTTTATATGTCACGAAAGTCCCACTAGATTTGCGTATCAAAGCTACAAGCACTACCACCAATACTACACTGCACGTTGCCTTTTTCCAACACATGCTATATTTTAGGAAAATGTGTGTTCACCTGTATATCAAATAGTTTCTAAATTATAAATAAACTAGTACAATAGCTCCTGTTCAAGTGATTGAAGTTATCGAACATTGCTTACTTTCCTAATCAAAATGGTGCGCTTTTTTTTTAAATTGATTTGCCTGCTTTGCAGATCATGTTATAGATTATCATTTATATACAGTGGTGGGCAAAAGTATTGGCACCGCATACACTTTTTGAAATAGAACCTCATGTCTCCTAAATAAAAATTATATGGATCATATATCAGTATAGTGCTACATTATATTTTCAACCTTAAACTGTACGGGAAGCGTTAATTTGTTCCCCGACAACTTCTTAACAAATTATTATTATTAAAAAATTCAAAAACAGCATTAAATAGGACAAAAAAACACCTTTTTGACATTCGTTTACTTATTTAATGTTGAATATGTCATCGGTGGCGCAAAATGGCCGATTTTTTTAAGTCGAACCTTGGGTCAAGCGACACATCAAATTAAAAGCTTATTAAAACTGCATTGGAAAAAAAAACAATTGCAATCCTCTGTTTGTATTTACGTCAATAAATAACAAATGCAAGACGTTTGTTTGAATATAAATTTACATTCTAAATTATTAATAATAAAATGGACGGTGAAGGCAAAGGAACCACAAAGTCTGTACGAAAAATAATTACTAATTTACGTCGAGATGAAAAATTGTATTCGAACATACCAAATTTGTTAAAAAAGATCGGTTTACAGTCTGTAGTGATCAAAAGATTTAAGAACTGCAATGATTTTAAAAATATACAACGATCTGGTCGGCCACGAATGTTTTCAGCCAAAGAACAGACCCAAATTACACCGGCAAGCAAAAATGAACGCTTTGTTGTTGACCTGGATAAAACAGGTGTATATTGTAAAAAACTTGCCGGCAATAGCCTTAGAGTTTTTATATTACCCTCAGTGTTTTTGCTATGCGACGTTGTTTTTTTTTTTATCAAAACATACCAACACATGTATTCTGCTAGTAGTTTTAAATGTAAATTAGAATTTAATTTTCGATGTCTTACAGCAATATTTTGATTCTAGATTAACGCTAAACAATGTCCAGCAATAATCAGTAAGCAGATGCCACTAAATTTGTCTTGATATCGTTGTTCCATGGCAGAAATATTTTGGTAAAATTGTTCCCTACACACGTCATTTATTGTCTCGCATTTTTTATGAGGAGGGGGAGGCAGTGCAAATACTTTTGTCCACCACTGTAAATACGATGTAACTAGGATAACATCAAGATTATCTCATTTACTAAATATGAAGGTTACACACTTGGTGTATGAAAACCGTGTGTGTGCAATATGGACACAACATATACATAAGTAGGTATTCGGCCGATAACGCGTGTCGTATTTATTAACTCTCATTGAAGGTATTTGATGTAATCTTTCATTTCTCGTGAGTAGATTCTAAAGAAATACGTTAAGTCGTAGTATGGAGAATCCGTTTAAAAGCGTAGTTTGATAGAAAGTAAAATCAATTTTTTTTTCTATGGGGTGCGGCACTGAAGCTTTCTTGTCTAAAACGCCAATAAAAAAAAAGTACTCAGTATATATTTTTATTTTTTTCGTTAATTAATTAATTTAACATGGATTTTACTTAAGTGGTTTTAAGAAGCATATTTGATAAGGGTCAATCGTTCTGACCGACTCTTCTTTAGACTACATGCCATGAATATATCCAAATTCTGAACTATTCGACAGACCAAAGTGAAGTTGGAGATTTCTTGTTTATTGCATGATATTTTTTTTTCTGTGGAAATTTTCGCAATTACTTGTGGAATCACGGAAATCATTCTATTTTTGAAGGTTTTAGTTGACAGATACTCACGTGAAACCATCATAAGAAAGGACTACGTGTTATATTATTTCTGAAACACATACCAACACTACCTCAATTGGTAAAACTTTCGCCTCCAATAGAATAAACCTAAATACTATTATCACCTCCATCTTCGTACCACGAATGGACGCCTTCGACATCTTCATTAACCGTTGTTTCTGGTACTGGTGGTTCCGTTACGGTTTGTCCGTTAATGATGTGGAGGTTAATTGGTTCGATTTTGCCTATAAAGATTATGTAAACTCACGTAAAGGATTAGGGTTCATTTACCTGGCTTAGAAGAATCAAAAACAAATGTCCTTTTAATAGAAGTCGTAAAATGCTTTTCAGAGACTATGGGTTTAGTCAAATTATTGGGTATCATAGTCACGTTGGAAGTTTTTGTGTTAAAATCTACTTTGTATCTGCGAGAGGGCCCCTAGAATTGACCCCTAATAATATTTCTATTTTAAGCCTGAGTTGTAAAGAGGATTAGCCAAGTAAATGAACTTTAAAAATGCAAATTTTAGTATTTATAGGCAGTACCTGGTCGCTCTTAGAGGAGCTCTGTGGCCTCCAACCTAGTACTTGTCTCTGGTACTCTGCAGGAACATCTAAGATTTCAGTTAATTCGTTTGCATTATTTTTATTGGTGTTTATTTTCGTATCAGGCTCTTGTGCGTTATTCGATTGAATTTGCGGGAAATTTAGTGCTCCTATAACGTAGTTAAAAATCAGTTAAAATAGCAAAGCAAATTAGATATCAAGATCTTACCCCCCTGTCCAAAACTACCTGAAATGGGATACCCTGGCTGAAACATTACTCCCTGATAACCCCCTCCAAAGTGCTGTTGAGGTAGACCTCCACCATAAGGTATTAATATTCCTGGATATTGATATCCTAGTCCTAATGGGGAGTAATACGGATTCCAATTCGTTTGTCCTGTATTGGGGAAAGCTCCATAGTTAAAAATCGAGGAATAAGGATCTGCTTGAGAGGGAAATCCTGGTGAATTTTGTTGCTGCGCTATAGGAAGTGCATTTTGGCCTAGAGCTGTTTGATAGGGTAACGGGAGAAATGTAGAGTTCTAGAAAATATATTTTTGCCATTACAGCTTTGATTGCTGAAGTATTACCTGTAGAGGTAGCGATGAGGCTGTAAAAGAGGGAAAGACATTTTGAGTTTTTCCATATCGAGAATGAAATAGAAGCACTGCCATGAAACTCAATAACTGAGTCGATTTCATGATTTCGGTATTTCTTGTATGAAGTTAAGGAATTAATGTTGCGTATATTTCCCGGCAAGAGCTTTAAGTAGATATACATAGATTTGTCCCAGTTTAATTTTTTTTCACTTTCCACAGATTAGATTAATTGACCTTTTAGGTCAGATTCACACGGGTCATTATACTTAAACCTCATTCCATGGTAAACATTTATTTACAACCCTGTACACAAGACATTACTCTAACTATACAGGGCCATCCAATGAAAATCTGTTACCATCTTAAACTTGAAAAATAAGAACTTTTCGAAAAATCCCCAAAACACGTCAAGAACAACTTTTGCAGCAATTTTTATGTAAAATTCAATCTTATACGCGTCACTGCACCTTTCCCAAAAATTTTGAATAGCAGGAGGAGTCATGTGACACCTCAAATTAAAAGTTTTTCTTAACTACATTCAATAATGTAGTGTGGTTCAAAATCTATCAATTGGTTTTTGAATTAAGGCAGCTATAAATTTTGTAAAATGCAATGCGGATTCAGTTAAATAGTACGTAAACATTAAAAAAATGTGGTTGTTGATAGGAAGTTGATGAGTTTTCGATTTTGTGCTCACAAACAGTTTTTGATTATGTTTATTATTTATGTATTCTTTTATTTTTCTTTCATTTTCTTTTTTTTATGTTTTTAAACCGCACTACACCATTGAGTGTGGTTTTGAAAAACCTTTAATTTGAGGCTTCACATGACCCCTCGTTCATCGAAAATTTTTGAGGGGATTGTTGTGACGTGCCTAAAGAATGCTTAATTTTTTATAAACATTCATCCCCCTCAAAATAATTTTGACGTCTTTTGGGAATTTTCAAAGAGGTGTCAATATTTGAAAATAAGTACTGAAAGTTTTTTAAAAGAACTACAATACCAAGAAATCTTATCTGCTCATTTTATGATAATATACTGTAAACTAAAATTAACCGTATTTAGAGAGCGCAGTGTTATTTTAATCACCGGACTGTAAAATCCAAAATGAAAAATAAACATACGCTTATAGGGTCTGTAATTTTGTGTATCATCATATGTAGAGTTTACTCGACATCAATTTTGTTTGATAAGTTGATAAAAGGGCTTGAGAATGGGAGGTAAGTAGAAAATAGCAATTCGTACGAAACTATAAGTGGGTGATGGTTAGATGTAAACTGCACAATATCGGATTAAAACTAATACGGCATGAACATTACCATGGAGATCCATGTAAAACTAGTGAAACTACGCATGAAAACCAATTGTCAACTCCTAAGGGGAACTTCGATTTCCAGCATGTTGAAGGTACACTGAGGCTGGTTAATTAAATTTTTATATAGTTTTATAACTTGTAGCGACGTCTGAGGCCTATCCCAGCTCTTTAAATATTGATATTCGGTCAGGACAAGAAGAAACGACTGACGAACCTAAAATTTCTTCTGTTTTCAAAGAGTCTAAAGACAAGTACGAACCGGTTCCTAAAGGAGGAGGCAAAAATTTGATCAAAGCTGGCTGTAATGGTCAAGTACAAACTAATGATGGATGTATGGAAGAAATTTAAATATTAATTTCAAAAATAAATACTGGAAACTATGGTGTATCAGTTATTCCTTTGGCACATTCGCTTATCGGCTATTTTGAGAAATTGCTGATAACCTTTTGATCTAACGAAGAATCGATTCATTGCTTAATGTAGACAGTTTCGAAAAATGACGAAAGAAAACATTAACAATGGCATCGAACGAAGTAAAACGTATTTTTTTAATAATATTGCTAGTAATGGTAGTAGAAAAGGTGGTACCTCGTGCAGTGTATGATGAAGTGAACACTTTTAATACTTTTGATGCACTTTTTCTGAAAAGTGAGTATATCATTTGTGAAAAGTAAGTTACAACTTCGATGACATGATGATTTTAGGTATGCGCAGTCAAAGTGAAATTGGTAAAAGTTACGTTATTCAACATGAAGAGGATCTGGAAACCGAGAATATGGCATTTCAGCCAGGTGAGGGTGATATGGTTTTAGGTTCTAAGTTGAGTTGTAGTTCGTTTTAACTCACACGAAGATTTTAGCTATGCAAAGTGAAAGTTTGAAAAATTACAATGGCGGTATCTAGGAAATAAAAAAAAGATATCAAAAATTTATCGAGGAGGAACTTTAAAGATATGTTACCCAATCCGTTCTCATTTGTCCCGCCGTCCCAAGCCACCCCAATTAAATAATACTAATTGGCAACCCCCTACTTGCGATACCATATTTTAAAGCTCTCAAAAATGCTTTTCAATGATAATCTACAAAGCTATATTTGATGAACTAGTTTAAGGTTGATGAAGAAAAATTTAATTGAATTATATTGGCAATTAATTTATTTACTATTAATTTTATTGATGCTGAAAATAATTCACGTTAGCGTCTTGACAGCAACCTTAAAACTTTAAAATATTTTAAATCCTCTTTTACGTATGCAGTCTTTATCATTAACCGGATGAACGAAAAGTTGTAAAGTACGTTGTTTATGTCTTTATTCTTGGGTTTTTACTTGTCTAGTTTTCCTGTTTTGCTTTATGAAATTTACGAAGAACATATAATACATAACGCATTTTTAAACTTTTTGTTTTTTCGGGTAACAATAAAAACCATAGATGTAAAAAAAGGGTTTAAAATGTCTAAGAGTTTTAAGATTGCTGCTAGAACACTAATACGAATAACTTTCAGGAGTTATAAATGAATGAATGAATGAATAATGAATAAATTAAATGGTAATATGTTTCATTACTTTTTCCTTAATCAACTGAAAGCTACTTACTCCCATGTAATTTTATAGAATAACATCAAAAATTTTTTTTTGAAAGCACTAAGAGAAGGTATCGCAAGTAGGGGGTTATTGTGAAATATTATTTACTTGTGGTGGCTGGGGATGAGGGAGTAAGTGAGAATGAATTTGTTAATATATCGGTTTGGTTCTCCCTCGATATTATAGAAACTGGTACGACATTTTTTTTATATTTTGCCATTGTAAGTTTTCCAATTGTCCCCCAGTATGTATAAACTGCAGTTGAAGACCAAATTAAGTTAACAGAAGATTTTGATTTAGAAACTCCTAAGAAATTATATAAACCGGCATTATGACTTGGGCTTGAAACGAATAATTAAAATATCTATGAAAACATCTAAAAATTTTTGATATTTCTATAAAAGATGAAAATTTGTTAACAATCTTCAAGATCGTAGACATCACTAATAAATATCATTATTTTTCATTATCATAGTAATGTAAAAACTGAAACATTTTTTCTGTATAACTTTTTAGTGGATAATGCATCCCTGCTACGTCCAGTTTATGGGAACTACTTATTCCATGTAAAATGTAAATCGAGCTTCAAGCGAATAGGAGGCAGGTGTATACGATATTTGTAGAAGTCCATGTAGTCAAATAAATATTAACTTAGATAATAATATGTTAAATAATATGATATTATATTAATTACTATCTTACACTGCAATGAGTGCAGTATATCTTATCTGCATGTGGCTCTTACTAGTGTGTTCTAAAGTGTTGGAGAAAAAGTTACTCTTTTGTATTCATAATAATAATCTAGGATAAGATTTTTTTCTGGGGGTGTAAGTACAGGGTAAAACTAAAAAATCCTTTTTACAAAACATGAATTTTATTAAAATAACAGATTTTTCAAGAATTACCATTTTTTCAATTTGCCCAGTGTCTATGTAACGAAAAATACATAAAATGCCGCAGTTCATGATCTTAGTGAAACTTTTCTTAAGTTTGCTGCTTGACACTAGATATTTCTTTCTTGACCTTGTGTTGAATTAGTTTTTAAGGTACCACAAAAAGATAAATGAAACACGGATAAGACTTAAATTTTGCATTTTGTAAAACTCGAATTTTTAATTTTATCAAATTATGTTGCATTTGGAAAATTTAATGAACTTCTTGTGATGATTTAACATAAGTAATTATAGTAAAGGTGATTAAATTAATCTGTCTACTTTCTTTCTTTGAAACAAAATTTGCTGGAGAAAAAACTATCGAGATCTATACATAGTCTGTCTTCAGTTCATGGAATATTCAGTGAGGCCCACCGAAAGTTTTTCATTGAAGTGTTCTGCCTGATGACGTAGAACACCCGAAAACGTTGTCACCCGTCAACTTTAATTTTAAGGGAGTGACATTTCTTTGGTATAATCATATTTTCTGATTTGATTTCTGCATCCCCTGAAAATTTGTCGATATGTTTACGAAGCGCTCCGTATAAATAAAAAGAATCCTCAAAAGTCAAGAGAACAAAGATACCTAAGAGAGTATATCTAAAGCACTTAATAAATCTTGAAATCTTCAAGGACGGGAATTCATATCTACGTTTCTCTGTCCCTTAGAGCCTCAAAACGTCTCAGTACAGCAACAACCCTCAAAAACTGACAGAAATAGGTATAATTACTTGTTCGTAAATATGCTTTAAACTATAATTACTAAAATTAGAAAGTCGAATTCTAATTTAATTTTGGAGGTCGGTAGCTCTGTTATTGTCAGAAACACAATAGCCCAATGACTATTACAAATCCCATTTTTTATTGCTGATGTGAGTAAATAAGAAATATTTCAACGAAATGAGCTTAATCTTTAAGACTCCCAAAGTAGCTTAAAATTTGGTTTTTTGAAACTGAATTTTTTTATGTCACAGGTTCAATTTCGGTTCTCAAAAATTCAGAAAACTCCGCAAAACGATTGAAAATCTAAATAAATCGCTCAAACCAAAACTGATTTTTATATTTTTTTATCAATTTTATAGTTTATTTCAAATTGTTTATGGCCGGGTGAGAAAATTATGATAAGTGTGCGATGTTCTGCATGTTATGTTAAGATAGGTAATGCATGTTTAGAAAAAATGAATTTTTACGGAAGAAAATAAGGACGATGGTCAGTGTATCCATGTATATTATATTATTACCTTCTAAAACTAAGTATGATTGTATTAAAAAATAAAATCTTATTTGTATTTTGGTATTATCTAAACATCTATAGAAGTAACAAAAGAAAGAAATAAATAAGCTAATAATGTGTTCCAATGCAGGGCACTTACAGTTGTGGACAAAAGTATGGAATGTTATCTATGGGGACATTATCAATTATTCAGCTTGATTGTGTGGTGAATTTTATACGTTCTATGGCGAGGAAAAAATATATTTCTGAAGATTTTCGAAATGCAACAGTTGAAAAGTCCCGTCGTGGTTGCAACCGAAAATAATTTGCAAAATTTTGGAAAGTGGATCAAGACGCTGTTCCCAAAACCTTTAAGAAATTTAAGACTTTTGGAGGTATAAAAAATTGTTTAAAATCTAGACGTCCAAGAAAAACAAATATACTGATCATTGATCAACAAAACTATTGATCAATGGATGAAAAAATTTATCAAATGGAGATCCTGGAAATTTAGAGTTATTTAGAAAAAAATTTGTAAAAATACCAAGAGCGCTTTTTTTATAATTTGGTTTTGATCCTTAGAATCCAAAGCTAACAGTTAAACATGATGGTGGTGGTAGAACGGTGTTCTTTGCGACGCGGCGTTAGACCATGGGTCAAAATTGTAAGTAATTCGCTAAGGTAGTCAGATTGGTTTAGTATTTTTCATTTTTTAACATGCGTAGAAATGAAATTAACATTTTTTGTTTATAATATTATTGAAAATATACTTGGGTTTTTGTAACACGTGTTTATTTTTAATAATAAGTGTTTTAACATGAAGCTAAGACACGTTTAGAGTCTTCTATATTTTTGGCCACCACTATATAAAACTACTGACTTATTTTAAAGCAAGACTGTTTCATTAGCCTAGAACTGGCGTTTGTGATGACGTAGCAGGAATGTGTTCTTCCGCAAGCAAAACTAAAAAAATAATTAGCCATTGACCCATTTTCAATTAAAAACTGCGAAACACTCACCAAATGATTTAGGCGTTGTGCTGGTACTTTGCTGATAGGGCTTGTTCAAACATGGATCGTCGCCTTCATGATGGTCATGATGATTCACCAATTCCTTTACCTTTGCAACCATTAAACATTAAATCATTTCAATCTATCCAGCCAAACCACAAACCTTATGGAACGCGCAGTGACTTTCGTCATAAATAACATGCCACCCCTGTTCAACCCCTTTTTTGATTTTATCCCATGTTGATGCCTCAGTTGTGGTGGTTATGGCCCCGTAGTTGTCCGATTGGGGCATACTTTGACCATCCTTGGCGCAGAAACACACAAGGACCACAATACCGAAGAATTGGACATGACGCCTCATGATGGAACTATTTTTAAAAACGATCACCTGTCTACAATGGTTCGCACACACTCTGCAAGTAGTAAATGAAATGTTTATTAAATAAACTAGTTTGTTTATCCTTTAGTTAAATTATTGTAAGTAATGCTGCTTTTATGGGTGGAATACGCGTGTTTCATCGCTTTTAGAGGTCAGCCTGAAGGTTAAGTTTGGTGCACCCTTCTATGGTCAGATATACATCTAATCGTTTTGCTCCTTAGTGAATTTCGTTAGTTCGGGGACACTTAGCAACGATAATTGAGGTTCTTCATTATCTGTGTATTTCGCAGCGGAATTTCTTCCGACACCCTGTAGATGATCTGGTTTTGCGACTTTTATTGTTTGTAGTACCAAGAAGTTTAAATGACTCAATTTGCATGCTAAAGTGCTAATTCACCGAATGACAAGGTTAAAAAAAAGTCATGCCGATGGTTGAATAATACTCATACAGGGTCTACAAGTTTTCAGGTAATAAGAAGTATTTGTGCAAGGCTGCAAGAATTCTCACTTTTCCTGTTATTTTGCACTGATGTACAGCGTGCTTCGGAACAAGTCAGCCAACTGTTTACTGGGGGTTCCTGTGACCAAAATGAGAAACCAAGTTCATGCGAACATGGGTCCACTTTCGCTTTCTGTGTTAAATACAGGGTGATAAAAAATTTATATTTATTTTTATTTTTTTCTTAAGAATTAAATGTTTTTACGAAAATATAGGAGTGTAAAATATATTAAAGGGAAAAACTATGTTTCAAACTCCGCCAGTGACGTCCCTCACTGGACACACCAACTAGGCGATGGAGTTCTTTCTTGCTCACCTTACTCTCCAGATCTGGCGTCATCAGACTATCACTTGTTTTTGTCGCTACAGAATTTTTTAGATGGGAAAATTTTTTATACTGAATATGATGCCAATAATGCATAGATAGAATTCTTCCTCCAAAAAAATTATTATTTTTTTTGCGGCCAGAATGGATCAGCTGCCCATTAAGTGGAGACAAATTATTGATAACAATTGATAATATGTTGATGTTTAATAAATTTTTTTTGATGATGGCAATTTCATTTCTTTCCAAAAATACCACAGAAATGATGCAACGACATAATACTTACATACTCATCTAAGAAACTAATCTGAGACACGTTCTAAAAAACGAATTATATAGCTTTCCATCTGGACAGTTCTCCTTAGTCTGGATGATGTTCCTGCCATTCAATACACTATTTGAATTCTTCGTTACATTATGGATTGTATAAGCTACGAATTGTTTCACTATAAAGCCACTCTCTCCACGTTCAATTGCACAAATCCAAAACAAGAAGCTAATTAATAGTAAACCTCTAATTGGGATTAAAATATAAACTTGGTGGGACATTGAACAACTCCAAGTTTGCTAAGATTTCATTGAAACTGGTAGAGTATTCCTGCTGCGTTTACTGTTTGGATTTTGATAACTTATCGACAGTGTGACTTGAGATTATCCGTGATACGAGTTGTTTCGGGGGGACTGATCATTAAGAAACAGACTGTAATCAAGAATGTTCAAAGTCGGTAATTTTATAACGAGCGCATTTTTCTAGAACGGAGACCGGTAGATCGAATTTTAACAAATTAATCATGCAGGATTAATATCGCTTTTATAAAATGTTATGGAAATTTTCAGTAATAATAGATAGTACACGTATATACAGAGTAGTCCACTTTTTTGTAGTGTGACTTTAACAGTCTATAGAAAAATTTATTTTAAGAAAGTAATTTCATATCAACATAAGTCCATAAATGATTCGTTCGAAAGATTCTGGACGTTGAAAGCTTAAAACTTTTTAGATTATTTTTATAATACTCTAACCTCTGGAAATATTTAAACCAACTTTGGTGTACAGTATCATATTGTATGCTGCCGTATTGAGTAATAATATCACGACCCACGAGCAACCAAAGTCGAAGTTGTGGTATTTTACCACAATAAAATTCAATAAATTACTAATACGGTTTTGTCTAAAATCAAATTTCATTTTTTTTTCCTAAATAAGTATGTAATTCATTCTCTAAAAAAAATGTCTCTTGACATATTTTCGTATGTGCCTCCGTTCTTAATGATACATATTGCATAATTAAAAGTGAAAAACGACAGTAAGTTATTGAATTTTACGGTAGTAAAACCCCACAACTCCGGCACTGATTGCTCATAGGCCGTGACATTACTATTGAATACGGAAGTTTAAAATGTGATATTGTACACCAAATTTGGTTTAAATATCTCCAGGGTTGGAGTATCATAAAAAATAATCGAAAACGCTTTTAAGTTTTTAACGCCCAATATCTTTAAAACGAAGCGTTTATGGGCCTACGGCATATAAAATTTTCTTCTTAAAATAAGTTTTGCACCGACTGTTAAAGTTCTGCTACAAACAAGTGGATCACCTTGTACAGAGCTTTTCGGAATAGATGGTAAAAAATTAAACGGGCGAATCCTGAGCCAAATTTAAGACGAGAAGTTCACAAAAGACCTATTTAAAAATGCTCTATCTTTGATCTACAGAGTGGTAAAAGACACTTTTGTGTTTTTACAAACGCTGCCAAACGACCATTGTTTTTTGACAGTTTCAGGCAACTAACAGCCAATAGTTGTCAAACCTGACGGCAAACAAATGCAGCAAAAAATCGTGGCCAGCTTTACTAAGTCTTATTTTATTATTTAAATTGATTAATGTAAACACCGACGACTATTATCGCGAATATTACCTAAATCATCGATTTAAGTGAAATTTTGCAAAAGACTGCAAAATGAGAAAATTCAATACGAATTTAAGAAATTTATCTAAAAGATTTAAAATATTAACAGGAAAATATGCGATAAATGAAAGCTCAAGATCCATCAATCTGTATCACTCCGTTATGAAATCAAAGTCCGAAAACTTTCGTTTTTAGGAAACACTCGGCGTATCATATGTACAAATGTTCAACAAGTTTCGATTAAAAAAAAAAAATAAGCAATTAAAGAAAAGAAAAAAAAAAGTGTTTTTAACTCCCTGTAGATCGAAGCCAAAGCGTTTTTGGACATGTCTTTATAAGAATTTTTCGTCTTAAATTTGGCTTAGACTTGCCCGTTCAGTGTTTTACCATCTATTCAGAAACAATCTGTATACAACATATACCAGCTCTCACAAAAAGGAAAAAAATATAACTCAGTTATTTATGAACTAAAAACCAAATAAAAAGATATTGTTCACACTACTAAATAACGTCAAAGTTGATTTTTTTAAACTCAACTTTTTCTCTTTCAAGTGTAAACTTGAGAATTTCAAATAAAATTCCACATTTAATTCCATTTTTTAATATAAAATATATTTCTGAATTTGATGAAGTGTGACAAGTAGCTGTTGAGACAATTTTTAACTGGAAAAAATTGTAAAATTTAAACAATATGTCACAATAAGAGTTGAAAATCGACACGTAATACCCCTGCCACCCTTTTCTGTTTAAGATCAATATTCTTTAACACATTTTTGCGTTGCAATTTATAATACTAATACTAGTCCCTACTTTCTTGATTTGCCCCTACTTTCTTGATTTGCTGTTAAGTGACTTCTCGTTTTATGATGATGGGACTGTTTTCATACCTAATTCATGTCATTTATTTGTTCTCTGTGCTTGATCATAACTAAAAATAGGGACAGTTTATCTCTTCTGTAAACAGTAATTGTCACATTGCGTTGAACAAAACATACAGGATGACATTTTAAAAATTTGCAATGGTTATATCTCGGGAATGGAAAAAATAATTAAAAATTATATACTACCTGCCCACGTTTCCCCTCTAATCACCAACCGCCGTAATTAGAAAATTTAAATCGTAACTCCACTTGCAATAGCTCATTCTAAAGCTCTTTAAAAATAATTTAAGATCGTGTTAACTAACATCACATTTGCTCAAGCAGTTCTCGAATTGTTAAATGACAAAAAAATAGATTGTTTGAATTTATCTTTCATTTAATTAAGTGTTCAAAATGGTTATCGTTAATTTCCTGGTAACAAAGCCTGTTACCAAATTCCTGACGAACACTAACCAGATTTTCCTTTAACATACGCCAGTATGCTAGAATAATTCTTCTTCGTAGTTCGCCAATCGAAACAGGGTGAATTTTAAAAACGGTAGATTTTTAGGTGTCTACGCGCAAAAAAAAAATCAATAAAAACAGTTGTAAATTCGTTAATACCTCTGAATAAACGATGAAATGATTATTTGAAATATTAGTCTGCGCTTAAATACAGTTCTGGAAATTTATATTTTAATTCTTTTTTATTTAACAATTCGAGAACTGCTTGAACAAATGTGATGTTAGTTAACACGATCTTAAATCATTTTTAAAGAGCTTTAGAATGAGTTTTTACAAGTGGGGGTTACCATTTGAAGTTACAAAGTTGAGGTGGGTGGAGCTATAGAGCAGACATGAACAGATTAGTTAATACATAATCTTGGTTCTTCCTACTTATTATAAAAATGTCTTCGAGGAATTTCTCAACTTTTTTTTCCTGAGATAAAAACATTGCAAGTTTTTAAAATATCACCCTATATGCACTACTTTCATTGTCATTATTAAATCTCCAAACATATTACGTTCAAGTTGTCCGAATCTATCAGTGCTCCTATTTGTCTTACTCAAACAACATGCAAGTCAAAATATTTTTTTTCATTATGTTTTTTATTAATATATTTTTTCACTCCAATTCTTATCCAGTGCAAGAGAATCAGAAAAGTGAAAGTCCCTACATTATGTATCCACTTTTGTCTAAAATATTAAAAAATCCCATGCCAGTTCATTGTGGACCTGACACCATCTGGATTCGGGGGAAATGTTATGAAATGTGATGATTCGAATTGAAAGAAGTAAGTAAAATCGAGACAAACGATGTTGTTTTTCGAATTGACTATCTCACTAATCTACCTGGATAATGGGCCTATTATCACGACGAGATTAATAATAATTGTCGCATATCTAGATTCTCAATTCGAATAAATACTTAAAAACCGCACTTTGTTAAAGTATCCCTTGAATTCAGTTCCCAAAGATCGTCTGAAAATCCAAAATGCGAGGTACTCTTTTCTTCTTCGTTATTGCCTTCGTGGGTGTTCTACATTTCAATAATTCCCTGCCGACCCATGGTCTCCTCAATACAGCTCAGAACTCTCCAGCAGCTGGGTCCATAGACGGGGGGAATTCGGCAATTATTAAAAATCCTCTAAATGGTATTACTCTGGGAAACATAATTCATGTCCCCTGCAAAGCAGGTTATATATTGGTCAATGGGAAATGCATCAAGATATCTTAACTATAATAAGCATAGGTAAGTTAATACTGGGTTCAACAAGTGTGTCGGAAAAAGATCTCTTTTTGGTATAACAGAAGATATTCTGAAAATTTAAACAAATACTTTCGAAATTTTTACTTTTATTATTTCTATGGTGTCTGTAGATTTCCAATTTTCTCTGATCAATTGTTTTAAAATCCTTTCGAAAAACTTTCCACTCCACTTGAAAACTAATTTTTCCTCTTCTTACGTGTCATTCACGTAAACTATTGTTTTTCTCGAAATTTACGTAAATAAAGAGAAAAGGCGAGCAAAAGGCAATTTGTTTGTAGAGTGATGCTAGCAAAATACTTCAAAAACTGATTTTCGAATCTAGAACGTTGCAGAAAAGATCTGTAGAAAACAAGGGGATGTCTCGATCTGTAGAAATTCCCTTTGCCCCTTTGAGTTTTACCAAAGATAAATAACTTATTTTTTCTTTTCAGATTAGCAGCCAAAAATTCACTCCTTTCCAATTCCATATGAAAAGATTATCTTGAAGTACGGACATCCACTCGCTAATTATTGTATATGCTTTTTTTTGTAAATTTTTGTTATTATTTATGATAATTGGATTATTTTTGCTTTGTTAATAAAATATGTAGCTGTAGCATATAAAACAGTGTACGTGAGTACGTTTCCTTTTAGGTACCGATCCTTAAGAATATCCGACCTTTTCTAGGGCCGATAATTCATTCAGTCGCAGTTGGAATGCTTTAATGCAGCCGTCTTCAAATTTTTAAAATAGGGCTGCATATGTATATATAAAATTATGGGCAGGTCAGATATTCAGTTTTATACAAAAATAGCATTAACAAAATTACTTTTTTATTATGAAGATGTATAAAATTATTAAATAAAAATTACAAATAGATTTAAATGAGCACCACCAATTGACCAATGGTCAAAAAATCTTTCACGTGACTCTCGGTTAGTTTTGAACGGCTTCTTGATTTTAGACATTTCAACCTGGAAACATTTTCTTCACAGACGGAAGTTGTTTCAAAAATACAAATAATTTTTTTAACAAAATTTCTAATATATCTATAATTATTTTTAGTAAAAAAGAATAAACCTGAATTAAATTTTTATTTTTAAACAAACTTTTGAGAGTATTGTTTAATTGCAAATCTAACAATTCTAATTACATATTCACGTCAAATTCGCTAGAATCTACTTCAAATAAATTTTGAAACGAAATGAATATTTTTTTCATATTTACAAAAATCTTTAAACTTCAAATGTAGCTCGCTTTTTTAAAAACCTTTTCAATGCGTCTTTGAGCTGAAAATGTTAATTTCTTTTACAGAACTATCTGTAAATTTTTACAAAGCCGAAAATGTGAAAAATTGTATTATCGCAACTGTTGTTTGAAAAAAAAAACTTATTTGAAATAATTTAATCTGGAAAAAGGGTTTATGTACAAACTTCCTTATAAGTTTACGTTAAGAGAGCTAAGATGTGCAACTATATCAATCAAAATTGCTAGATCCCGCAACAATATGGGATCTGAAAGTTCTGGAATTTTTTCGGAGCCCCTGCGTTAATGTATGCATTTACTGGCCAATTTAAAACGAGTTAACTCACACATTTATGTGTGTACATCTTCATGCCAATTGAGCAAGCGACTGAACTGTGGGCAGATCAAAAGTTTGCGGGGAACCTTAAACGTTAGAGAAACGTTAAAAGCATATTTGATTGCTCATACATAAAATACGTCCGAGCGACGAGAATTTAATCAAATCTTTAAACAACTTGTGGAAATATATTTAAATTAATTATATCAGTATGGCACAATACAATCGATTTAATTATTTCTTATCAATTAATGGTTTTTAAAATCTAAATTGGTTTCAGGAACTGCTTTAAGTCATCCGATGCAAATTAAAATAGGCAAATAAAATTGATTAAAAAAATGCAGTAAACATACTTGTTCCACTCTGTTATCACATTAACTAACTTGAATATACCTTTTATCATCTCGCGATTAATAAAGGCTAGAAGTAATAAATAAACATTTTGTCATATATTTCGATTGTCAGGATAGACGCTCAAAACAACGCTTTGTTGAAATATTCTCGGAATTCAGTTCCAATTAATCGCCCGAAAAACACAAATGAGAGCTACTTCTCTGTTCTTTTTTATTGCCTTTATGGGTGTTCTACAACTCAGTAATTCTTTGCCGGCCCATGGTCTCCTCGATACGGTCCAGCATCCTCCAGTATCTATGTCGAAAGGCGGAAATCCGACAATTAGCTCGCGTAATATAATCATTGTGCCTTGCAAACATGGCTACGTATCTGTCAATGGGAAGTGCCTTAAAATTTATCGCGTGTGGTAAGCAGAGGTAAGCAAATTATAGGGCGTGGCACTAATAAATAATTATTTGTTTCACAAAGCGAAAACATATCAAATACATATCTTAACGATCCTGATGGTAGGAAGCGAATGTAAGAGGCAGTAACTGTGGATTCGCCGAGTGAAGCGCGTAATTTTTTTGTTGATTGGTACGGAGTAGTCTGTTTTTGTAAGTCCTGAGCTTACTAGATGTTATTGAATAGGAGAAAACCCCAAAAAAAATCCCAACAGTAGATAAGCTTAAGTTCAAACAAATAATTGCGTAACCATTGTTATTATTGTGAACTGCATGATCTTTCTGGAATCTGCATATTTCTAATTTTTTGTGTTTGAATCAAATTCCATGTCAATAACGCGAAAAAATTCTCCGTGTTCTCAATAAATACGTTGTAGAAGGATAGGGAGATCTTGTCTTGTAGGGTGAAGTGTCGGATTTAGTATATTTATATTGTGGTAGAAAACGGGTAGTTAGTCCAGTAGTAGTTGGTGATTTCTAATTATTACTGGTAAGTAGTGCTTCTTTGCTGTTCAGCATACGTATGCTTCTTATAACATACAGATAGCACCAGTTTAAGTGGAAGGGCTGTGCAAGGTTTCATATGCCTCCGACAAAGAGTAACAAAATGGGCGGAAAGCGTTCGACTGACATTTTCACTTTGATGTTTAGATTAGTATCGACTTCGTTGCCATTGTCGCCATGGAAATTTAAAAAAATATTAGAGCAAAAAGTAGGAATGTAAATAAATGAAACAAAGACGATTAATCCATCACTAGAACTTTTATTAGTAAACATTATGAAACGATAAGAGATCTGGAAACACTGCACTGACTTCGTCTACGTCAACCACTAGATTTGCAACCATCTTTGGCGGTCTTTGTTAGAAATATAGGAAACCTCATGCGATCCTTTTTTCATTTGCACAAATCCTGTTTACACTGTGGTAAATAATTATAAAAACATCTTTTTTTCAGATTAGGTGCCAATGAACCATTCTTTTTTGTTCCCAAAACGGAAGTTTATCTCGAAATATTCATATCTACGTGATCTACTCATTACACATATCTATAAGTACATCCTGTGTTACTTATTATATTTTAGATAGGTAGCTAATTTGTAGTTTGGCAATAAAATAATGTAGAATAAGGGTAAATATTTCAGTTTATTTCTGATCCCCAAAGGTACCTACTTTTGCAATTTCTAATATTTGGGTAATTACAAAATACACACGTAATGACGTCATTTTAAATAAATAATTAAGCTGTAATGTAGACTAGTTGTTCCCACATACCATATAATTAATTCAATTGCCACTAATCAATTAATTGGTTTATTGTCAACTTACAAAATCTAAATTGTTCTCCCGAACTTTATGTGACTCACATATAATGCAAGAATAACTTAAGAATTAGATCGAATAATAAGGATGAAGTGGCATGAACGGGACATGTTTTCAACGACACATCATTCAAATTTCCTGCTAGAAGCATTAACGCATTAAAAACATTAGTACACGTGGGGGTGAGATTCCTATAGCGATGCAACAAATTTTCTAGCGATTTAAGACGCCATTGTCGTGAAAAGAGTTGTTGAAGAATTGGTGCATGAAATAGATTATGCTACCAGTGCCGAAAATAGCAATTATACCAATAATGATTTTTGTACGTGTTTCGCACTAAAAGCATCATTGAAAAAAGTGGCGATCATGAAAGCAAACTTGAAAAAAACTTTGAAATTACAGAGGCTGATTTGAATAAATTCATCATTTACTTGTTGTCATCTATTTGTTGGTAAATACTAAATGGCTTAATAAACGCGCTACGTTTACAGCTCATCACCTGCTGCGAGTTTCTTTTCAACGAGCATCCGTTATTTTTTCTATGACTGAGGAAACTATGAAAGATTGTGTTTTGATTCAGATTAATCTCAATCAGTTTACTAAAAGATCCAATAACAATTGTCGAGAAATACCTGTCACAGATTGAACATGTTCAAATTTATGTGAGGGTCTGGTGATTTGTTTATAGTGCAAAATGAGGAAAAAATTATGAAAACTCGTATCATATTGTGGGTTTCAGTCATCCTGCTAAATTCCACTTGTTACATTAAACGACGCAGTTCCTGACCGACTACATCAATCGCTATTTATATGTTACCTTTTCGAACCGCAAATAAGTTGTTCGTTTGGTATGAATTATATTTCACTTTATACCACAGATATATGTCCCTCCCCCTTTAGGAGATAGTAAGAACTGCGAGTATAGATTGTCCTTTTGATTCACCCAACAAATTAAGAATTAACTTACCAGAAACAGGCTTGTTTGGGAAACATTTATTTTATCACAGGAGTGAATGGCTGAACATTGACGTACATAAATTTTAACTGACCCTCTATCTCCACTGTGTTCAAACGCAAATCATTTAATCATTTATTATTTCTGAATTAAACTTCATTGTTTATTTAAATAAAAATTATTATACATAGAAAGACATTATACATACAAATGCGTGTACTAAAGTGTCAAACGTCACGTACCTACATCCAATTTATTCCTTACTTTGATCCTCCTCTTCATCGTCCCAATCATCCATTAGTTTATTCACGTTCTCGGTGGCTGTAATTCAAGAAAGTCTAACGGTTATAACTAAGTTATTAATCCTGATGAGTACCTTTCAATGTTGCAGTCCCCGGTTCATTCTCTTGCGTCTCTTGCTCTTGTCCGTGACTCTGTTGACTGTCCGTATCTTCCCAATCATCTAAAAGTTCTTTATTGAAATTTTTCCTGGCTTCCTGCGCTGAAGAACTGTCTTGAGATTCTTCTGCTGCAAAATCCTCATAACCGGCCTCCCCATTTCCGTCTTCAATTCTTTGCGCTCCTTCCACATTCTCATTGGGTTCTTGATCTATAGTATTGCTGCTTCTATTGGCGGCGCTAGAATGAGGTTCTTCTTGGTCGTTCCGCACGGATTCGGATTGCAATTCATCATGATCGACCTCATCGCCATTTCCTTCAGATGTATTTAAACTTCCATCTACTTCCATTGGTTCGGGTTCAGGTGACTGCTGCGGGGGATCGTCTGTAGAGTATTTTTCTGAAAGGTTCTCCTCTGACTGAGTTATTTGTTCGGGAGATTGAGAAATAGGGGATACATTGACAATGGGAGGAACGTCTTGACCTGCTAATCATAATATTTTAAAAACTGAAAACATGGAGTTTATTGGTTATTTATGTTACCTACTGCTTCTTGGTTGCTAGCATTTTCTTCCTCTACATTTTCTGAATATTTTTCAATTGCTTCATGCTCAGCTTCAACGTCTTGACCGGTGCTTGGCTCAATATCGTCCACTTCCATGGATTCTTCTTGCAATGAAGAGTCAGTGGTGTCCACAGCAGCATTAACATTAGCGGCATTTTTATCATAATTGTTTGCCGCACCACCGCTTTCTTCCTCAATATTTGTTTCTTCAGTTATAGGAGTTGTCTCAGTCTCCAATCTAACCAATTCCTTCCCTGCAAAAAAAATAAATATTCGAAAGGTCAGTACAAAGTTTTCTTACCCTCTGTGTCAGTTCCCGGCTCTTCGGTCCCTTCTATTTCGCGCCTAATGAGGTCTATTGACTCAACTGGAGAATCAATGGCTTGCGTAGTGGTAGTGTTTTCCGGGTTGACCAATAGTTGTCCTGCAGTGGTGGTTATGGCTGCCCCGTTTCGGATTTCCAAGACTCCTTCCGAGTTTACCAATAAGTTCCCCTAAAAGCACCATTCTACTTATAATTATTATAGTCCATTAGGCCTATTATTCCATACCTGAGAAGTGATAAATTGTCCTTGTTGCCCTTCCACGGGATGACTATAAAGAACGACAATATTAGAGTTATCTGACTGCCCTTGATTTTGTTCATCGGGATAGTCATGATCGGTTAAAACCATCACTAACTCATCAGTCGAATTTAATTCTCCGCTAGCAGCAGCTGCTTGTAAAATTCCTAAAAATAATATTGGCTTATTGGTACAGTCAAAGTTAAAGGAAAAAGTTCTTCCTAAAACCTACTTTTACCTTCGCTTCCGGTTAGTTCTGATGGTAAAATAAATTCCGCATTTCCAGTTTGTCCTTGAGGTTGCTGCAAGATGTACTGTTGATTGTCATCTAGTACTACGATGTCCACCAAACCTAGTATTAAAAGTAGCAACATATTTCATATCATTCATTGTTATTGGTCCTCGCTTTTTATAGCCATTATTCAAAATACAGAATCCAGCAAAATTTGGAATATGTAAGCGGAAAGAACATATTTTATGTGCTCTGAATGTGCGCTGCAAACTTTATAGCGAAGAGTAAACACCTATTTTGTTCTGATTTTGTGATGCAGTTTTGTAATAGAAATTTAAAATGTGTTTGTTTTATAATTATATATAAATAAATATATAAGATTATGTACTGCAATTTTTTTAAAGACTTTATTTAAAAATTAATTTAAAAACCGAAATCGCGATTTGATTGAAATGTAATAAATATCTTCAAATTTTGCTTATTAAGACCACGCAGGTGCATAAAAGTGTGGCATGCCTTCTAGTTTTACGTTATGATAACCTCACCCAAATTCGTAGCAATGCTTCCTCCGATGTTACTCAAAGTCGCAGCAGTAGTCACGGCTTCAGGTTCTTGTTGGAATTGCGCTCCTTCATTTGCATTTATATTTTCCTCTGAAACGTTTTCTTCTGTACGGGCAACTTTCACATTAGAAATAATTTTAACCTTGAAAGATAAATATCTTGAATTTTCACGGCAAAAGTTTTAGACAAATTACTAACTCGGTCTTTCTTTACTCTCTCCTGTTGTTTCGAGTTTACAACCGCGTCCGGCGCGATTTGCTCAATTTCCTGAGAAACTTCCTCCTCTCTTTCCTCTTCAGCAAGATTTTCCTCCTCTGGGACTTCGTTCTGAATATCCATCACTGCGTCCAAGCTTGTTACGCCATCCCTTCGGGCTTCCTTCATATGTTGAGACCGGACATGCGTGAACAATGTTACGGGGTTTTGGAGTTTTTTCAAGCAGTAGGCACAATCCAATATTGATGCTAAATAATATAATTAATATATTAAACATTAAGTTTGTAAAACACATGTCTATGACACGATCGTCTAGTTTAAATTTTTAGACACTGAGAGACTGAGACATTGAGGGATCTAAGACGTGAGTACTACAAGTATTTCACAACTGCGGTGTATATACCACTTTTTTCCACTACTTGATTTAACTAGATTGTTACAGTACAAATTACAATAAACTTATCTAAATTTAGGAAAAACCAAATCAAAAGCATAAAAAGGAAAAAACAATACGCCTTGATTATGGAAAAAGTCGGAAAACATACTTTTCAGTCAAATAACCCACCCAATAATGATGTCTTTTAACGCTAGTAGTGGAAAAAATATTTATTACACCTGAGATCTGATGCGTGCTAAAACCTTACTTTTGCGACTACTATGTCCAGCAATTTGTAGATGCCCTTGAAGGTCCTTCTTTGAGAAAAATCCTAAATAACAATTTGGGCATTGAACTTCTTGATTACCATGTGTTTGCACGTGCTCCTGTAATCGTTCCGTGGTCGGAGCTAAAAAATGCACATGAACGCCAAGCATGAACAATAAAGATTATTATTACCGATAAACGGGCATTTACTACAACTAGGGAAGGCAGTATTTCTCGGCGGTTTCAGGCCGTGTTTGGTATATAAATGATAAATCATCAAGTGGTCGGTCCCACATCGTTTGCCACAATATTTGCAAAGAGAAGAATCGAATGCTATTTGGTGTTGGTCGGTCATGTGTTTGCGAAATAGGTAATAGAGCACGAATTCAGCACTTTCCCGATCTTGTCCTTTAAAAGAAGTTAAAAAAAATAAATATATATATATATTCAGGATTTCTAGGATGTCTAAAAAAACGGTGCTTTATAAAGTATGATTTTTTACTTCTACTGCACCAAGTCATCACACTGCTATCTATATAATTAGGGTCAAAATTAGTAGCGCGACGCCGTAGTTATCAGAGCATCACGACAATCAAATGAATTTTTCACTTGTTAGAAATGTTTATATTTTTTATACTCTGCACCGCCCACTTTTAAGAGCTTGAGTCTTTGCCATATTATAATATATTTCTCCTTATATACAATTTATTAAAAATACGAACATATAGATATAATATAATTTTAAAAACTTTAGATGACTCCCCTTTTCCGCAATGAGTAAGCCTGTAAAAAATCCAGTAAAACCAGTACGCGTAGTGTTTGAGATCGTTAATAATGCATGAAAAAATTCCTATTACTTACCCACACATTCCATACATATCCAAGGACCATCTTCAGAAACAGCTCCACACTTCACGTTATTCGTATTGTTGGCCTTCTTTTTTGTATAGGATGATTCTTTTTTTGTGACAGATGTTTCTTTTATAGCCACCGCATCTTTCTTTATTTCTTTTACATGAGGAAAAGGTGCTGTTTCAATTGAAGAGGGAAGAGGCTGCAAAAAATTATTATTATTATTATTATACATACAATTTTGCGCGTATTGTACTACAACAAACATGAGCATTTTAAATATTTTATCAGTCACTTACTTACCTGAGGTTCTTTTGGAAGCACCTTTTCCTTAATTGTTTGGATTTTAATTTGAGGCTGCTCCGTTTTGGATTGAGTTATCTTCAACTTTATGTTTCTTTTCTTTTTTACTAATTCCGGGTACTTTTTCAGCACTTCCGAAACGATTTTCGTGTGATCCACTTCGCTCGGGTTGCTGGTTGTTATACTTATGACGGTTTCTTCTTCTTGATTCATTACTTTTACTCTATTAAAAAAAAATGTTTCTAATTAACGTAAAAGAGAGGAATTTCTTACCGTTTTGGTGAGGTTGTGAGTTTATTCTCAGCTTTTCTCTTGTTTGTGCTATCATTGGAAGCAGTCTCTGGTAATTGGGAGACGCAACCTTTCTGGTCCTTTTCTGCAAAATCGTCTTCATATTCTTGACTGGTGCTGTTGGATTTATGGCGTGCTGATGCTGAGGTTTTGTTTTCAACCACAGTCGACGGCGCTAGAACCACATTTGAATCCAACTAAGATAAAATTCGCAACTCTTTCAAATATAAGAATTTTTATAGGATAACAGATGTGATCAAAAGCAAAATTTCTTTTATCATGATATATAGGGCGTGTTATTTTAGAATATTCTGCTCAATTTATACAGAGAATTTTGAAAGTTTCAATAAATGTTTGTGATTTTTACACTCTAAGTAGAAATAACACTATAAATTTTAATCACTTTCTTTCTACTATCCATTTTACCTTGACGAAACTTAAAATTTTAAATTTTTTATTATGAAAACACAAATTGTAGAGTTAACTTCGAGTTTTAAGCCTCAATATCAATTATTAAACAATTGTCAACTTACCAATTTTTGGATCATCTTCTTTAGTCCATAAAGGCTTACTTGTTAATGACACATCATCAAAACTAGGATACATCGAAATTGGAGCCACCTCTTCGTCAGGCCATTCAAATCTCGTTGGTTTGGGGGTGTTATCTGGAAACTGACAGAGAAAAGTATTATTTTTTTAATTTATAGTAATAAATACTGATAAAAAGTATTATAAAATTCTTACAGACAATGGATCTCGTTCAACTGGCCCAGAATTCCATTTAGTATTGAAAGTAGCCGACGCAGGGTGGGACTGAACAGCAGCCGGCATAGACGTTTTCTTTCTCCACGCGCCTCTGCGCCCAGGAAATGATGATGGCAAATCATTGGATGCAGGAATTGCGGGGGCCACTGGGCTAGTTTTTGGAGCCCTTTTGGCTGCTTTAACATATCATACAAATCCAAATGTCTTTTTAAATGTCGACCTACATCTAAAAACTTACAATCTTTCCAAGAACTTATAGTATCCTTATCTCTTTTCATACGGCTTGACCCTGCTGCTTTACTCATAGGGGCCAATTGAGCTTCCAGTAGCTTCGATAGTACTGCTATGTTCATTGTTTCTGCAGCTCTATACAACTTATCATATATGCTAGGATGGAACTCCAACATTCCTTTAAATATCATCAATGTTCTAATGAATTAATACTTTCAACAATCCAATTTATTTACCAGTATACATGAAATTTACTATTGGCACAATAACATCAGCTTGCAAGTCTGAAGGCATCATAATGGTGTTTTCTTCCAGTGCCGGACAAGTCTGTTCAAGAAACGCAAAATATTCGGTACATGCATTCATCACTAAGCGATGAACTTTAAGTTGGACATTTCCTTCAAACTGCAGAGTTAAATCGCAGTAGTCGGTTTTGGAAAAAAACAGTTGTAATCTCTGTAGGAAGTATATCCCCCAGTTGTCCACTCGAACTTGTTTGCTGGTTTCAACCATGGTGTGAGTTTGGAAGGGGTAAATATTCTGAAATGTGTAGTTGGCGAAAATATAATCTATACATAATAGAAACCAAATAAATATAAGTCCAAGAGAGAACATTTTGGCAATATAGTATAAAACAGTAATTTGTTTTTAATACGGCATTTAAGTTCTTTTAAAGGCTAAATATTTTTAACAAACTTTCATTCATAGAACTAGAAAATCATACACAGAATACTTCGACTAAAACGGAAGAGAACTGTTCTCTCGGTTGATGAAGAAGTTAGGCAAAAATGCTCGGACACGTCAACTTTGGTATGGGGAGGGAAGGTTTTTTATTACGAATGAACGATAATTTCCTTCATACCCTGTACAGAGGAAGAACCTCCCTTAAAATTATAAATAGCACGGGGGGGTCGAGTGATACACAAATTTCTTACTTTGAAACAATCGTTGACGAGTAAATCGTTTATTTCTGTATGAACTACTTTGATATATAAACCCCAAAAACGTCTAAATCAATTATTTAAAATGCTATCTGTTAACTTCTTGAGAACTTTTACATAGCTTCTTTATTAACTGAGAACAGTTCTGTTTTGTTTTAATTTGGGCGCGCTGTATGTATTTAGTTAAAATATTGCTAGAAATTTAGATGAATAAAAAAGAAATGATATTAAAATACAATCATATTTTTACAGGGAGGATCAAAGTATGCCACATGATAGACACAATATTAGACCAAACTATTTGTATCTAAAGACGTGACAGATAGGACATGACCATTGATAGTTGTTTTTTAATCTGTTGTAGCTACATACATATATCAACAGTCTAAATTTATAGGCATTTAAGACGAAAGTTAAAATCATATTAGTTGAAAATGCTTTTTATACCTACAGCACGATTTTGTCCTATACATTGCCGAGTTATTAATGATATTTCTGTTTAACATTCAAATGCTCTCTGTTTTGGTGTATCAAGTTGAACATTACTTTTGTCCTCAGCATTTTAATCTGTAAATGTAATACCACGGTGTTGCATTTTTTGACTTGTGTATATTGTATAAATATGCAAAACAGATTTACACATATATTAATCACGGCAGTCAAATTTCTGCCACATACCAAATCTAAAATAAATTAAGATTAAAAATACTAAAACACAAGAACCTCAATCACCTTTAACCATCTCTTGAAATAGATTTAAGGATAAATTCTTGAAATAAAATTTTTATCTTATTCTGGATAATTTAGGAGGTACTTAATAAATTTGATTGGGTTGGAATTTTAGCAACTTTATTCTAATGTAATGAATGGTACCTCAAAAGGAACAGTTGAGCAGCATTTTCTTTGAAACATTTTTTTCGTTCTCTATGAAGCATTGTGATTTTTTAAAGGTATTTAAGTAAGTTTTCTCTCAAAGAACTTTTGAAAAAATGAGACACAAAGAGTAGAATTTAATGTTTAATAATATGACAGAAAAATAAATTGTATGGAAATTCTTGAACTATGTGTACTTTATTCTTCAGAATTTAAGTTATGGTGGAAATTAGTTTTTAACCAAAAAGGACTGATCCTAAAAACAAATCAAATCTGAAATAATTTTTTTGTTTTAACATTTGACAAGAATTGTTTTGTCTACCTGGGAACATATTGTATATCTCCATTCTGTGGCATTTAGCATAGCAGAACTCAATATACCAAAAGACAAAAGCTATGGACACATATATAATTGAGTTTAGCTTAGAATTAACACCAAACTTAGCAAAGATTCTAAATATACAAATAGATAGGTATTTAATAATATTATAGTTTCACATTTTTGAGGCTTGACGTCTTCTCAGAAGGTTTCTTGGGTTTACTTCAGGTTTAAAGTGTATCAGAGCTGACTAATGAGGTTACTGACAATAATTTAGTTAAGTTACTAAAGTTGAAAAATCCTCGTGGGACCTAATCAAGTAATTCTCTCTTTACTGCAAAACAGTTAGTTAAGGACAGTTAATTTGGATAGCTAAAGAGGTGGGTTGCAAAAAAATTGTTTTCATTGCCTGTTAAGTTGCCCCTGTGCTTACTAAGATAAAGAAAATGGAAAAACCTCAGTATCTATCTCACATATATGAGCTAGATATAATATATTGTTAGATACTATGTAAATTGTCAAATAGTTAGATCAAAACTAAAAAACTACAGAGCAATTATAATATAAAATAACAATATAAACACAATAACCAACAATTTAAAGAAAAAAAACAAACGCCTCTCTGAATTCTCAAGAATCAAGAATGTATACGTCACAGTCGGCATGGATCAAATCTGGACTCCTTTGAACCTCAAGGAAAGCTTTACATGTACTTTATTTTTATAAACAATAATGGAAATAAAACCTGCAAACATTTCCGGAGATTTCCCGGAGTTTTTAATTTAAATTTACTGACCTTCTCTCTATTATTAAAATGTTAGCTCCATCTTATAATGGCTGCTCCAAACATATCGAACACAATTTTGACGTTGCACCACGATGCCTAGAGGGACCGCTTCAGTCGTCGGCGCCAATTTTAAATTCGCTTTACATGAAATCTTTTTATGAGGCATCAAAATTACTAAACCTTATAAAAACCTTTATTTTTCCTACATTTTCATGAGCTATTAGCGCTGATTGTATATAATAATTTGAAGAATTGTTATTAATTGCACCGTTTACATGGGGTTTTCATGACTTGCGCATTACCTACAATATAGATGTCGCAAGTTTTCTGAAATAGGTCGGAAGAGGAAGATCGGTAGTAGTGGCGCGTGATCCTACCAAAACTGATCAATAATAACACACAGGCGTCCCGCCAGAGGGCGAGTTGGTGGGGTTGAGGATGTCAAAAACAGCCATTTTCCACATGGCGAAGAGTTCTACTTTAACGCTGTGGTACGTTTATATGGTGATCCCACCGTCTCACCTTAATTCCGGCCGCTAAAGTAGAACTCTTGAGAAATTGATTAATGTTTATTTTCATTGTTTCCATCCATCACACAAAACAATTACATGAAAGTCAATTATATTTCGTTACATTGTCTTTGTGTACTACTTTTATAGTCTAATAAAATTTGTATGACTATACGCTAAAATTTGTAAAGTAATCAAAACTAATTTGAATTATTGTCAAAAAGTAACACTTATATAAGCAAAATTGTGATTTGAGCACATATGGTGATGTAATAACAATATTTCATTCACCACAATATCAAGAGAATAATTTCGAAATTATTTAATCCCTATATATAAGATGTTTAATAAAATGAAATTTTGGCCACCTTGTATATGTGATAGTTTATACAGTATAAAAACCACCCTTTATTTTTTTTGACCTTGTAATAGCAAATGGGTTTGCACAAGCATCGATCTAGTAACCTCATGAACTGCTTATACGGATATTACAACTTCGAGGAGAAATATAAGGATTGTGCAAGTGGAAGGTCCACACATGGTTGAATATGCCTGCGATAAAAACTAGCAAAATACCGCGAAAACACAGAAATCCATACTAATCTAAACATCAAAGTGGAGACGCTGACCGGACTAACTACGCCCATTTCGTTGGTCTTTGTCGCAGTCATATTAAATCTCGTGCTGTCTTTTTTCCACTTGCACAATCCCTATGTTTTCCCTTGCACTCCTGACACTTCAATATTGTTTCATTTGGTGACGCAATAGAAACTTCTATTTATTGAATCTCTTATATTATTCTTTCGCCATCTATGAACCAGTCGATATGCAACAAACTGGTTTTTGGAAACGCAGGCAGGTTTTTTCATAGGCTGAGTTTTTAGTTTTATCTATTCATATCTAGATGACGTAACAGAAAATTTATAAGTATCTTTAGTAAGATAAATATTTTATGTTTGCTTTTGTTTTTTAATTTTTTTACTAGGTATAAACATTAATACTTTATATATTTTTTTAGGTAATAGAAAAATTCCTGTTACATTATTACAGAATATTTGTGGCGCCATCTATAAACCAGTCAACGATTCCCAAAATATAATTAGTTTTCAAATTTTGACAACATCAATTTCTGTGAATTTATTATATTTTTTTGTGATTTGTGATATGATAAAAGTGGTGATAACTATAGTGAAAGATAAGTGTAAAAAGTTAAGAAGCAGATAAAAAAGTGAATAGATTTTTGCTTCTAGCATCCATCCAAGATAGAGGAGACGTATAGATTCTGTGGATTCAGTAAAGGTTATTTAGTTATTTCTGAATTCTCGAGGCAAGTCGAACCATAACAATATCAGGTATTAAACAAAGAAATAAAATATAAAATGTATATAAGATAAGGTATCAGGATCAATTCAGGACCCAATGGAGGCAACAACTGAGAAGCTTCAGAAGGTAAACAATAGCTTAGACGTACTTTTTATTGTGATGTAAAATATAAACAATAACAACATTTACCAACACACAGCAATAACTTAAGGCTAATATATCCATGTCTTGATAACTGGTAAATATGCTTTATATTTTTGAGGAGCATTGTTTATCTTTTCTTATATTTTTTGGCCCTAACACACCAAAACTCGATCTAACACACCAGAAATTGCATTTTATTCTAAGTTAAAACTAACTCAGAATTATGTTACTCAGACAAACACCTTTGTTAAACTTTCGGTGGTAAATCAGTCACCATCTCCTTAATCTATATAGGAGTAAAAATGACATCAATATGCCATTTGCAAAATACTAAGTGCCACATTACAAATAATTTCCTTTCAGCTATTTTTGGTCTGAGATATTATTTAAGCAATAATATTTTCAATTATGTCAATATTTTACATTTATGTTTAAAAATGTTTCAACAAAACTCACTTTTAGAAGCATAAGAAGAAAGCTGCAAGGGCCAATGAAGTGAGAGAACCAGTTGAGCATTTCATAGAGTCACAGGATGGCAAAACATGTAACATGTACACAAATAATGAATATAGCAGCCCTTCACAGATGGAAAGTGATTTGCTCAAATATAACCCATCTGTTGACTCTCGTAGTTCTACCAATACTGAGCAACCAGAGAAGTCTCAGAAACAGGACCACACTTCTCAAACTGCAAGCAAAGCAGAGGAAATGAAGGAACAACCAGACTCATTTGTTGATGTATCTAAAGATCTAGTCCCCTTAAATTCAGATTCAAAAATGAGAAATGCCTCCATAAATTCCACAGAGGCATCAACCACTCTTTCACCACACATTCCAATTGCAAGCAGACCAGATAAAATAAAGGAACAAGCTAACCCTTCTGTTGATACATCTGATGACCTAGCCCAAGCAAGTTCAAATCCAAATGTAATGAAAAACATCTTGGTAAATAGTAAAGAGGTACCTACTAGCGCTCCTCAATCCCTTCCTATTAAAGCACATGAACATAATGAATTTGAAAAATATCTTGACTTAAACAAGCAGCTTCTTGATACTTTGGAAAGTATACCTACCAAACCAGCATATGTAGCCAAAGGCCAGACAGTTTTAACTGCATCTGAAAACTGCAATAATCTCGATGATTGTTCTGGAATACGACCATATACTGAACACCAACTTGATGCCCTTTACTTCAACACTGAATTTAGTATTCTGGAAGAATTTACAAACACTTTTATACAAACAGAGTTGAGAAACCAACAGCTGAAGAAGGCTTATTTATATGAATTGTTAATCAATTATTTAAGCATCAGGGAAAAAATAACAGGTAAGTATTAACAATACAAATTAAACAATTGAAATATTACAAACAAAAGTATAGATCAACATTAAAACTAAACTTCTCCAAAAAAAATGAACTGGTTTTTTTTAAAGCAAAACATTTTCAATTCAATACATCCTTATACTATTCTACAAGGGAGTTCAAGCCCTTTATTGACATGTTCAACATAGAACTTTTATGTATTAAAATGTTTGCAAATTGATAGCATTGTCTGTAAACAACAGCGTGCTAAATAGGAATCATATAACTCTTCCAATTTATAGAAAAATTCTAATTTTAATTTATATATTGCAACTAACATCATTGATGTAAACGAAACTATTGCATCTGTATTTAAAAGCTAATGTTAAATGTTGTATGTAATATTAAAATTTTATTTTTATTTTATTTCTCAGGAAACAACATAGAACTAACACAACTTCGAGATGAATACCGCAATTTACAGACTGTACTGTGGACCACTGATGTGGCAAGTGTGACGGGAAGAGCGGCTTGTCATGATAGTAAAATTGTTCAGGCTAGCCAAGAATACCACAGAAGTGTATTTGACAGATCTGGGTTTCAAAGTCTGGTCATGGTGTTAAGTAAAATGCAAAAATTAATTTACGAAAAGCATGTTCTATATTCGTTCTGTGCCGAAGATTTAAGATTGCAGGTGCGTTTTATTTTTTTTTATGAATGTTTCATATTGAACATCTCTCGCGTTCAAATATTGTAGATTCGCTCATATGTAGCGCAACTAATAGAAAACATACTGAATACTACGAAATTGAACGTCAAATCTCCAATCTCGTTACTGACAGGACATGAATTAAACCACATTCAGGTGTATTTAAATGAATTAAGGCTTTCTGTGTCCATTTTATTTGCGTTTCAAAGGAAACTGATAAAGGAGCCAATTTTTCTCAAAGATACTAGGGATTGGTTAAATCAGTTAGTGGCTGTTTTAATTAGACTTGCAAATTATCAAGATCATCTGTTCCTTTTACATCATATTCTGAGGTAAGTAATATAATGTTAATACTGAAGAAAGAAGAAAGCTCACTTTGTATCGTGTCAACTTAAAATAATTTAGAACATAGCAATAGATTCATATTTGATTGGAGGATGTTGTCCAGTTTTGAGATATTGCAATGATGCAAATCAATTTTTATTTAAGTTTTTTTAGTAACTCAAATAATAAGAAAATGAAATTAAATTCTGTATTATAAAAATCAGATATTTGGGAATCTTCTATTCATTAGATGTTTTCACCATATGTTGAAAGAATTGTATCTTTAAAGTTGGGCGTCATTAACACACTATATAAATCGTCTTCAAATTACAAGTTTCAATATGATATTAATTAACACAAAAAGGGCGTTTTTTTTAAATTCCCTTTCTGTTTATCGTTACCCGGTACAAAGACAGACTCCTACAAATATTGATGTCTTATCTTAAAGATGTCCAGCCCGCGTAAGCTCTTGGGCGTCCCAATTCGTTCAAGTGCCATTATGTTTGCCAGTAACCCAACCATTCGCAAACTACGAAATAAATCATCTCTTAACCACACTGTCTGTGATTTTAAGTCCTGTGAAGGGAAGATCCGAATTTTTAAAAGATGTAAGTATTAAATTTTCTTACCTATGTGGATGTCAATTTATATGTTTGCAGTATACCAGTTGTAAAATAAACTGGTGACCAAATTAACGGGTAATGCTAGTTTTTACCCTTAATAATTATAATTTACCCTTAAATTTAATAATGAACAATTTAAAAAGGTAAATACACAGTTCGTTCATAAAAAAAGTCAATCCCTGTTTATTTTTTGAATCCCTTAACATAGGAAGCTGAAATTTATTATAGGGTAACCTTGCAACAGTGTCACTAAAGTAGAAATGCTACATTTTGACATAAATGTTGTGAAAGGAAAGATCTTTTCATTGTCGTATTTTTAGGTTCGCCGTAATTATTAATTGTACCTATTTCTGATTTTATCGTTAAAAATTATGAACTTAAAGGTGACTCAAAAAAGGTTTGCAAAAATGTGAAAAATAAAACCTCCCGGTTTTTTGAAAAGTGATGGAATCTATTAATTTCTTGTGTCTGAGGCATATTTTATGTTTGGTAACAGGAAATCAATTTTATATTTAGTTTAAAAAAAGTTGCAACCAATTTGAAATGTTTTAATTAGGCGTAATTTGGTAGATCGGCCATACCCAGAACGTTTCGTCTGAAACCAGTTGGGTGGTGATAGATTCAGATGGAGAGGAGGATGAAGAACCGAACACTTCGCTGCGAGAAAACGATTTAGTAGCCATAATAAATCAGTTACCATTGCGGGATATGTTTAGAGCCATTTTACATGTAAAAAGATCCGATGGTAAGGTGAGTAATAACGTTTTATAATATAAACAGAAATTATGGAGTGTTTCAAAAGCTACGGCCAAAAACATTATCAAAAGAACAATCTGATCCGTAACAAAAGGATTAGAGAATATTTTAATGCAAAAAGGCATTTAAACTACTGCGTACTATTTAACAAGCATTCCAAAAATGAATTAAATATTTTCTGATTTTTACACAATTTCACACCATCTATTTTCATTTCAGGATTATCTAGACACCAATGTTATAACGGAACAGCATATTTTGCGATATTTTGCCTTCTCTTCTGTATTACTGAGGCTTTTAAGACGTGGCCTTGAAACATATTGCCTTCCCAAGTATAATCAACTTTCAAAGAGATTAAGTCGTCTTATACGACATGTAGTACAATATGCCACTGATCAATGGGAAATTTTCATCAGGGTATATGTTTGGCACGTGATTTTTAATTTCAAGTGTCCTACGAGTTCAATTTCAGAATGAAAACGTACAGGATAGGGCGATGGTTCAAAGACTTCAGACGGAATATGACGCGTTTTTTTTACGAGCAATATATTATTTATATACTTCCCAGAAACAATGGGCGTGGCAGTTTTTAGCTGTAGTACCTTACAATATGGTGACTCTTTCCACATTATGGAAAATACACTACTTTTTGCATATGCCAGATAGCAAAGCTGAGGACATAATTAACTTTACGTTAAGCCAGAATTTCAAAGAATTAGTGTCTGGAAGAGAGTTAATTGAGCAATTTGAGGAGAAACTACCGGACTTAGATGATGCTGAAATTTACTTTTTGTTAAATACTTTTGCAAATATGGCTTTAGCAAGAGATGAGTCCGATATGGAGTTTATTTACTTTTGCACATTGGATATTTTACAGGTAGGTGGTAAAAAATTATATGGCATGTGTTGGATTTAGCATTATAATTATTATTTGTGAATGTTCATATTCTCATTGAAGTTTAGTGTATAATTTTTATAACAATTTTATGATTAATGATTTTCCATGCGTTGCCAGGTAATACATTATAATTCAAACAGTTTCAGGCGAGCTTGTTATAACAATTGAGTAAATTTAAATATGTAAAGAAGAATCAGAAAATGTTATTAAATGAAACAAAAAAGAAAATCGCATTTTGTATCAGTTGCAAAAGTTTACTGTTATTATCTTTAAAATCGTTACAGTTAGACGTTTATTTCATATTTAAAAAAATAAAATTTTGAAAAAAACTTTTTAAAAATAAATTCAACACCAACAGTTTTACAAAAAACTTTCTTCTAGTTTTTTTGTTCAAATTGATTTTCATCTATATTTCTCAGATTGGATTTATTTCACAAACGACGCAAGAAACCTGCTCAAAATCTGCTAGAATTTTGCTGGCACATTTGACCTCGAAATATCCATGTCTCCTGTCGACCATTTTGAAGACAGTTTATGAGAACATAGACAAAATAGGCCACTTGGCTTTGTTTCTATATGAGGAGATTCCATTGACAATTTGGAAGGTATCAGACGAAGATTTTCATTTAATTGGAAGGTAAGTATCGTAGATTTATTTTAATCTAATATTTAGCGGTATGGTGGATAGATTCTCACATTTGTAAGAAAAACAAATAGGAATTCAACCAGTTATTAGTCCGAAGACACATTTGTATATCTTCAATTTAAATTTCATCAGCAGTTCAACTCACGAGTATGGAGTTTAAACTTAGTCTACATTGTGTTAGGTCTTTTTTCAATTTAAAAATTGCCTTTGTATTGAACCACATGTCCAGAGAACCACTAAACATATATATCAATATTTAGGTTGTTGATGAATAATTCTGTAAATAGTGACCAATCCAAGTTATCCAGAATGATTTTATCAAGACTTAACTGGGATGATATTTTATACGAGAAACATTGCGAAACAGCTGTATTGGTTTTAACGGCTGTTGATCAGGAACCTTCTTATTTGCAGGTAAATAAGTAAAAACCTCTATTTTTCCGTTTAGAATTAAATACGTCAAAGGGTCCGAGATTTGACTTATAATAGAATGGTAATATATCTGCAGATCCCTGTAAGCAAACATTTCTTTGCACTCAATTACAAAATAAAAAATGTATTGATAGAAAAAGAAGAACTTGAAGATTTATTTAGAATCTGATATCAGAAGAAATAACTTTTGCTTAAAGTTAATACATAAATTTAAAGCCAAATTTTGAATATTTTTTAAAATTAGATACAATATGAATAGGCAATATAAAATACATTTATATTCTACAATGCAAAATATAGCGAGAGGTAGAGGTTAATACGACGTTTATTACAGTGGGGGTGGCAAACTATCTTACGTCTAAAGCTCCACATAAGTGACCACCATTTTCAAGAATTAGGGCGCATCCAAGAGCCAGAAAGATGTGAAATATTAATGAAAGGTAAGGGCCCCTCACAACTTTATCGGTAATTCAGGAAAAAAATTGATATCTTATTATTATTTTCTGATTTTACATAAATTACTGAGAATCGCAGAAAACACTGCTAACTTTCCTTTTTTTAATAGAATACCTTACATATTGCTCTTTAGAATGATTGCTAAAGTCCTCTTCTTTTTGGTAGGTCTATTCTCAATGTAGGATTCGGTATCGTCTAGTACTGCAAATAAATAGTTGGCACTTGCATATCTGTACCACTCTTTCAAAAATCGATTGATTCGTTTTTTTTCTTTTTAAGTAATCAGGAATACTTCTTTAAAACGCGATAGTTCCTTTCTTCTGAGACATTAATAACAGCCAAGTTTGCGCCGTATATTTAGGGCACACCTTGCATATTACGTTTATAAATTGAAATATGAATAGTTGACAGGGCCCGTTTAAGTTCAAATTAATCGACTCTGTAATATTCGTTAATATTAAATATTGACTAAAGTCGAACCAAATTTTAAAGAGCAATGTTTTTGTTGGCCGTGGTTACTCACTTTTCGATTTGGTTTTTTTAACAACCTCAGAAAATAACAAGTAATTTAAAACTTTCGTATTTAAAATTCTTTTGATGACTTACTGGGAAAGCTATGTAGGGATGTGTAAAAATAGACATAAAAACAATGTACAAATACACCTCGAATACAGTTGCAAACATTTATAGGTATCCGCGAAAATCACCCTCTGTTTTCTTTCGTGGCAGTTTTAATGACTTCATGGGGTCACTTAGTTCCTCTGATATGTAGCCATGGACTGAACCAACTATGCGCTATACAGTCTCACCAAAAACATGAGGCAGTATTGTTTGCTCTCTATCAGATTGTCCCTGTATTTATTTCATGCCAAGAATGCCTAATCAATAGCAGCAAATTCCAAGAAATATTAATGAATTTAATAAATGCTGACAGAGGATATATTTCGTATGCCAAGAGTTTTATAGTAACGCAAAATACAGTTCTGCAGCAATTTGGAAATATGATTGAGACGCAAATTGTCAATTACTCTTTTTATGATTTTCAAAGCCCTAGACTATTGGTAAGTTAAAATAGATTTCATTGATAATTTAGAAAAAATTGTTCTTATTATTTAGATACAAGTAAAACTTATTTTTTTGTTTTAGGTTAGGTTGTGGATGAATTCTTTAATTTCCATTCCAAATTGGAACAATGATAAGGCCATTTTATATCTGTTAGATGTTATAATTCGCACGGCTTTCCCTTATCCAGATGCCTTGCAAGTTGTTCACGAGAATTTCAGAGATATTTGTCTGGTAATTAAATGTTGTCTTGTCTTATAGACCTTTTGGCATTACTAAAGTAAGCTAGTGGCAGAGAAAAAAAATTAAAGTCATTCGTACAGGGGGTAACTAAAATAGAAAATTTTATTAGCGAACCATGCGGCATTTTTAATATTTCCACGTATTAAAAAAAGATTCCGCCAACATCAAAGATGCTAATTTATATAATAATAATTCATCCCAAAATGAGTGAAAATTGATAAAAACGTTTAGTAATTTTTTCTAAAAAAAAAAAACATATTAATTTGAAAATTTTGGTACCTTGTAGCCGCAAAATAAAACAACATTAGATATAGGTAAGTTTGTTTGAAACGCCGTAGTTTTGGTTCAGGAATTTTTGGCTAAGTTTTGTATAGTTAATTCAAGGACACCCTGCATATTTGAAGTATACCTATTCCCACCCGTAGTGTTGGAGTTTGAACTTGGTGTTTACGGCTAAACTGATCTTTCAACAATCAAAATTTTTAGAACAGCACACCACAAGAGTCCAGCTCTATCATTAGCAAGTTGAAATGGTCTTCTGCAAGTACCAAATCGACCTATGGGTTACTGTCCGGTTCATTGGCACAATATCCTTGGTTGGCCTATATATTTTTTGAAGTCGAATATCAAGAAAAAGAAGCCAAAACCGGCCTTTGGACCGAAGTATTGAAATGTATTTCGGAACAAAAAGGCAAAATTAGCGTCGATAATGCGATAAAGGTTTTTTTTTTAACATAAAGTTTTCTTGCATCACCTATACCGACAAGTTTTATAGAACGTTACGTCGAATTTAAAATTGCCAGTATTCACCTCAAGCTATTTGTGTATCTACAGATATGCTCAACAAGCTATGGACACGGATATGGAACACCCATTGCTACCTTTGTTTTGGCAAAGGTTTTTTATTCTCTATTTGTTCAGATTGCCACAGTTAAGGTATGATTTGAAGACATATGATGAGGGTAGAACATAATGGGTTGTCAAAAACAATTTATCAACATTTTTCTTTATGCTCCCTACGGAATTGTTTATAAAGGGTAAAATATGATTCTCTTCGAGGATGTGGTAACATAGCCTTACTGCATTAATTTGTGAGCTTAAAGTAGCACTTACTACGCAAATTCGGTCATAAAAAAAATCTGAACGGTTATGTAGCCGAAATAATTTTAGGAAGTGTTTTTTTTTATAATTTTTACAACAGTTTTCAATGTAAACAAACCATTGTTTTAAAGGCAGTGTCGTCTTTGGTTAAATTTATTTTCTATATATTTAGTGTAACTATATTTGTAGTATTTTCATATATGACCGGTTAAAGATATGTGATGTTGAGGAATAAGTGTAACATTTCTCACATTCAACGAAATATACAGTGTAAATATTATTTCTCAGAAGTGAACAATTTGATATGACTACCCATTCGTACTTAACCCTCGGTTTGATTAAAATTAGGAACTAGAAATAAGTTTTATGAACCGATTTTTGTAGTTCGACAGGCCAAATTTGTATAGGTGAAAGGTTCTTTGAAGGCATTGTTAACTTTTCATTTTTGAAAAAATTAAAAAGAAGACTCCAAGATTCTATTGACCATTACCGAAGTGAGGTCGAGACTTCTGGTGAAGTAGATGATAAGGATGGACATAAGGAACATAAGAAGTTGCTTTATAGGTAATTTCTATTTTTTGCCTTGCGAGATATGTTTAAGTGAAGTAAGGAAAAATTTAATACTAAATGACCCGTTGCTTTATATTCAAATGATCAAAACGGAGAAATACATGAAACATATTTTTTGGAAAAGGTAGAAGGCTCCAACTCTTCGTAACTTTCAAGTAATGGACATACTTAATCAATGGTAACCGTGTATAGGAATTTGTTGTCAATACATTTCAAATGAGACCATCCAGTATAGTAACCATAGTATCTCCAGAGTGATGTATATTTATACGCTTTTAGTGTGTTTCGAGCGTTCCTATTGTGGTTAGAGGAGCCAAGATTACAAAGTGGTAATCTTCTGCTTCAGAGTCTTCCCTCTCAGTATGAGCCTCAACTATTGTCCCTAATAATTCATGAGAATAATCAGGTAATACGCCCTTGCAGCTTATTTGTTGTTAGGTAATACCTATACAACGTTTTATAAATATGAAAGCGGTAACACGTAACAACAGATTTTTAGTGGGTGATTATAAAAATAATAAATACCTATCTATTTTGGATGTTGCATGGGAGATAAGATATTCGTCATAAAATATACTTAGAATTGCCAACTGAATCCAAAAAAGTAATTATACTGCGAATATTTCATTTAAAATAAGTATAGGAAGATTTAATATCTGAGAAATGTGTTAACTTGGCAAAATCGTAATACTCGTATTGGCACTGAATTAGATATAATTGGGTACGCCAATGTATTAATCTTATTAAATTTGTATGTGATACATTTTGAGACAATGGCATATTTCCAGCCCTTTGCATGACATTCTCAGCTGTGCAATCATACCTTGAGTCCCTGAGAAATATTTTTCTATTTTTCATTTACATCTAAAAACAGAAGTTTATTCTAATAATATAAATAATTGTTTTATTTAAAACACTAAGGCCGATACAATACAGTACTAGATAAAAAGAAACTTCTTTAGCGGAAGGTAATCAAAAAGATCAGGGCTTTTAAAATATTTAGAGAACGGTATCCATGGGCAAAAACATACCAATAAAGTCATATAGACCTTTCTGGAAAGTAGAAAAACACATTTTTAAACGATCTTAAATGCCTTAGTCGATAGATAAATATCTGTACGATAGGCGGACGGATATTGGAACGAAAACATACAAAAAAAACTCTAAAATCTACTTTTTGCGAAGGTGCCAGTCATAGCTTGAACAATAACAGCGATGCAATGGCGTTGAAATATTCAAAAAACTTTACAGCTTTTTTTGCGAACGCACAGCTCGTCGATCTCAACACGAAAACGATACCTTATACAAAACAATATACAGTGTGTACAATTTCAATATGAAGAAATATTGAAGGTCAGAGATTTTCCAGAAATCATGAAAAGAATACGAAATTCATCTAATTAGGCCAATTGTGTCAAAATGGGGTTCTTATAAGTTTACACACGGAATACTGTATTGACATGAAATCAAAATGGCGGAAAACGATTATTTAAGTCTGAAACCAGAAGATCAATGCGAAATGTACATAAATAATCCAAATTGATCAAAATATGCTATAAATAAATTAAAACAGTGAAGTTCCTCGTATAGTTTGATCCGCTTTGAAAAGCATAATTATTCATTAAAATCACAATTAAAAATCTGTCGTTACCTACCTACCTGTTCTAAAAATTAGATATTATAGACTCCTTGGTATAATTATGTAAATCGCGACCAAATAATGAGAGATCAGGCAACATCAATAAGGCACTGGAGAGTGGCCAACTTCCGGGAAAAATCAAACATTAACCAACCTCTACCGAATCCAGGACACGGGGTCGAAAGTCCCGATCCTGTCGAGAGGATTTTTAGAAGGTTGTTTGTATATTCAACCGTATATGCGTTTATTTTTTACTATTCACCGTTTTCTAGATTGGCATCATATGATGCAATTCAGCCTCCGCCCGTTATTGAGCAGTTACGAGTGGAAATTCCTCAAGCCAATTTGTCTGGGAAAGATGAGATGATAAAAAGTTTAAAGCCGAGTTTTCATACGTTGCTCGAGTTCGCTCAGTAAGTTGGCATTTCAAACAGCAACTGTTGGCTCATTTCGCCACACGATTTTTTTTATATAAATTATTGAAAATGTATCGTTTTGATCTGCATTTAGAAGTACTGTCTAGTTACGTCACCATGCAATTGCACATACATCTACAGTACACAGTACGAATAATAGTAAGGGCCCTGTTACGGTACGTAGTGAGCCACTTTAAGTGAAGCAATGATTAATTATGTTAATACTGGTCTTGACATCAGCCTCTGCCGCTGAAAGAAGAATAAAGAGTTGACAAAAATTAAAAAAAAAATCAGAAATATTTTTTTTCTTTTGTCTGTTAACTTTAGTAGATCAAAATAAGCATTAAATTAAAATGCGGTTAAACCTTCAGTAATGTATTTTCTAGTTTTGCTATAATCTTTTATTTCTTACAGTGCTCACAATCAGAACCTGTCCAATAATAAAGGGCTAGATTCCACTTATAAGGAATTAATTCCCCAACTATTTACCACTGTTATGAAAAGAGTAAAAAAGCATATACCTTGTAAAGGAAAAAACCAGACGGTACTTTGTAGTGGTCCGGCAATTATAACTTTAGAGTTTCAGGTACCTGTTAAGTTTCTCAAAGGTTTCTATTTTTATTTTGACACCCTCCTGATCTCTTGCAATTTTACTGGAAAGTTTTACGCGCCAAAAGTTGTTATAAATCAAAATGAAAATTTTAATATTGTTTCCATGGTAACCAATTTATGCACGTTACAGCCCGCTATAATCTTCGATGTGACGCGTAATAAAAAAAAATTGAGTTGTTCTTCACTTCCCTGAACTCAAAGAAATACAAAATCGTCAAAAAGCTTAATAATTTAACCTTCTTCCTATTAATTGCAGTTTCTAAAACACGAATATTGAGAACAAACGCCTCTCGAACACTATATTTTTGAAATCAGAAATCTTTTTCTTTTAAAAAGCAATGTACAAGGTGCTCAGTTAGAAAAACTAAGAGCTCAAAAGGTAATACAGGTCAAACCTGACAAATTTTGTATTTAAAGTTTTTTCTACGCAAAGCTGTTAGGGGGAGACAAAATAAAAATATTAATCTCCCCGTATCTAAAAATCGAATACTTCAAAAATGCAATTAAATGCCCTTGTAGGAAGCTAAAAGAAACGAAAGGATCGACCACGCAATTCAAGTTAACAGACAATCCTACGAATCTTTAGTTGAACGATCATTACAAACACCTGCTGAATCTTTATATACGGCCTCTGTTTCGATCCAACAATGCGTTCGGTATGATTGTTTTTATATGTAAGATTTAGTGTTTTTATTGAATGTTGATTTTAGAATTTTGCAAGACCGCTTAAGAACTAGTCCAGAGACCACAGAACTCGGCGTTGAACTGTTTTATCACATATTATCTTATGTACAGGAAGAAGTCCTTATGTATTTACCAGCAAAGACCTTATTTGCAAGTTGTATAGAGAAGTTGGGACAATCCCACATATGCGGAGTGGAAAATGAGATGCCGAGGTGAGCGCATGGATTATATCAATATCTTGGGAAATATTTTTAATTGGAATGGAAAATTAATAAATGTTTCCGAACATGGAGAGTAAAGATTTAAAAGCAATCACAAAAACAGTATTAGGCCTGAAATAACATTTTGGATGTTTAACTACGAAGAAGGTCAGAATCTTCCTTAAAACAATCACAAGCATTTTCCTCTTACACCCTTTGGAAGAGTAAAATCCCCACTGAATGATCCAGTACATTAAGAATTATATTTAGATAATCATACGGTGATCTGTCCTAATTAGTTTATTTTTCATTTCTTATAATTTCAGACTACTTGAGTTAATCCTGAAGGAACCAAAACTGGGTGCTTATCTGGCACCATATTTTCTGCCTAAAGACTGTGGGAATTCGAATATGTTGTTCATGTATACCACAATTATTAAGAAAATACCTTCGAAGTATGACGTTTTGTTTGCCCTCATATCTAAAGTGCGTATTTTATAGATTATTAATATGGATGGAAACCTATTTCATTTCAGTTCGATATCGAAAACTGGTTAAGCGTCAAAAGTCCGAACCTTAATCAAAGGTCCCAGCTCATTGAAACTATTGTCTACGCTCTGTCGGAATTGGGTTTCGATCCGCCTGTTGAAGCCTTCGCGTTGCACAATTTGTATAAGAAACATTTAGTAACAGGTAAGGTTCGAAAATATCGTTACTTTCATAGAAAAACATTTTTATTTTCTATTACTCTCTAATGATTAATTGGTTTTCTTGCACTTGTATGCTTCTGGAAGTCAGTATGTTTATGCACCGGTGCTATATATATTGTAGGTATGTGTAAGTTTTACCGTCTTTTCTTATTTCTTTTATTTATGAGGCTCTGTTAAAGTCTTGAAAGTATCTGTCGACTAATGTATTAAATCAAAAGAACCTCAAGTGAAATAAAATATAAAACTTCCTCATACAAGCATAAATGAATAAATTATTTAGAATATTAATTTTTAAATGAAAATGATGTGGAAATAAAAACCGCAATTTTAACCAGTTCAGAGTTTTCATTTTTATAAAAAAAAAATCGTTTTTAATTCAGAAAAATTGTAAATAAATATTGTTCTCGATTCATGTGAAAAATATCTTTCCCCTTTTGTTAAGATATAACTATTATCGGTTTCCTAATTAAAATTGTGTCGTTTCGCACTGCCTATCACGAAGTCTAAGAATTTAACATCAAATTCTACATTGGAAACAAATGTCGAAATTATAACTAGGCAAAACCAGGCAATTTTTTAGTTGTCGCCCCTCGTAGCGACTTCGTAGTGCCCCTATTCATATTGATATTGCCTTGATAATATTGCGTGGCATCACTACTTACAGGATAATCTTTTTATTTTTGTTGTAGTATTTGAACATCAGTTTCCTGAACATTACGGCGAAATTCTTACAAAACTTCTAAAAACAAGTATAGAATCGCCGGAAAATAACCAAATATCAGAAACCGTCTGGATTGATATTATCACTTCTCTGGCTAAACCTTCAAAAGTTAACTTAAAAGCACCACTAAGGTAAGACTTCTGGCAGCTAGGCCATAATTTTCAACTTCTTCGCACCCATGAAAATCATTTAAGGAATTCTGGTACCATTAGGTAGAATTATTAAAGAACACGGTCAAAACTAAACTTTAATGTTTTTATAAATTTGTGAACTCAATTTGCCAATTACTAGCAAATTTATAAAACCTTTCTTAAGGGTCAAGTTATTCATGTACTGTCAATGTGAATTGCTGGTTAATTTTGCATAGAAACGTTGAGAGGACCTAGGTATTGGTCCAGTTCTTGTTTTGTCTGGACACTAGCTCGATCTGAAAGTTAACGGCACATGAGTGATTAGACCCAAATAATTTGTACTTGACAGGGATCAACTAAGAGAGTACGCACAACATCAAAAAATGCTCTCCCATGATGAATTGCTAGGTACATGTAATATGTTGGCACAATTTTTCACACAAGACAGATTAGCTTATGGACTTTATGGCTTGTATCCGAAATGCCGTAATTATATCAATATTTTTGCCCTTATTTTGGAAATGGCCGGGCATGGTTTAATCGTTAGTATGCTGAATACTCATCAAGGACTCTTGGGTAAGTTGACCAGTTTCGTTGTCCAACTAAACATCATGCGTGAAAAACCTAATAGTATCATATCCATTGATCGCCCGAGTTAGAAAATAATCTGTTCTTTGATGCTTGCGTTCAGCAGTTTATCGAGATTCAGGGTCAACATTTTCGGTAATTGGTTTTTTCCCTTTCTTAGCCCCATCAATTTGACCAGTAACGCATGATTTTGTGGCATACTTAATGTCGTAGTTGCAGACTACAACATTGATCCTGTACTTCTTCACGAAAATTATGTCGCTTCACATAGGTTGTAGCGTTTAACATGACCGATTGAACCATAGTATAGAAGAGAGTTCCTTTTTGACTAGTGGGCCCTACTACTTAGGTATATTAGGCATAACTCTTTATTATGTGCCTATATCCAAAAATTATCCCTTCTGTTTGTGTCTGCGGCGATTTTGTACTAAGTCACCGGTTTACCTGTTCGACATTTTTAGAAGTCTCATTTCTTAGGACAGGATCATACGTTATTGTTTCCGAGTATGATATTAGGGTTTATGAAGTAATTAATGATTATGTTTATCAGATACTTTGACACTATATAACTTACATACGTCAGACATTAAATCCCAGACCATTTACTACATTATACTTTTTTCTAGGTGACAAATTGTGTGAGAAAATTTGGCCCTACATCAGGGATATGTACGCTCCTTGGCTAATTCCATATTCGACAAATAACGTGAAAGATGACATGGCCAATTGGCTTCAACAGTTAACGGATGATAGGTCCATATTGCTTCCGTGGATTCCGACAGATAGCGAGCTCGCAGATATAATGTTGACAAGCTTTTGCCAATGCCTGACTTTCCTGTTAGACACTCTACCTGGTAAAGAGAATTCCTCTTTTCTCCAGGAAATTATCCCTATTTTGACGTCCTAATTACTTAGATTTTAACACGTAATTTTTATTTTAGCTTCTTTTAATATTCTAAGTTATCTTTTTCAATGGTATGTCATATCGTTTGCCCATCCATCAGTCAAAACTCACATTTTAACTTGGGTTCACAAAGCATTCACTGTGTTTCCATGGACTAAGTTTTGGCCCTCTTTAATTGACGTCGATTTTATGTTGAAGGTAAGAAAAGTTGTTCATGCATATAATTATACTATTCAACTACAGAAGTTCATAACATGTGTAACGAAATGATGGTTTCGAGAAATTGCCGATTAAATTCAGAAAATATTGCTATTTGATTATATTCAATAAGTAGGTCAACGTTAGAACCAAAATTAAACTTTATCAGTGAGTTTTAAACTCAATAAAATGATTCCCCTTAAAAACAAGTTTATGGCGTTTCAGCGCTTATAGAAAAAATTCTTGAGCACCTTCGTTAATTTCATTTTGAATGATCCACCTTATATATGCTGAGTAATTCCTGGATTCGATAATTCAGGGAACGATGAAACTCCCAAAAATTAGGCGAAAGCGTATTGTTTCTTTGAATTGGAAAACTTTTATGGTTTTCAGGTAGTTGACCAATACTTGCCAGAATGTCACTTCTTCTTAGGCAACGTATTCGTGGAAATTTCTTGGGCCACGTGGATAAGCACTTTCAACGACGCACCTCAACAGATTAAAAATCGCGTGTATTATTGCTTTTTAAACATCTTGGTAAAGTTATCAATAGAACCGAAAGACAGAAAAAACAATCTGGAAAAGGGCAGATCGATAATAATACAGGCAGAAAATTTTGACTGGGGTAACCTAGAGCCTTTAGGGTTCCAACATATAATGGACTGGGTTGTGATGTCCTGCGACAGTTCCGTGATTTTCAAGCATGATATCTTAGATTTGGACTATAGACTTTTATGGTAAGTTCTTTTCTTCATAATATACGAGAAAAAATGTTTTACACTTTGCTCTTGCAGTTTATTGAAGCTTGTTTCTGGTTACAATAAAGTTTTACCTCAAGAAAGCCAAGACTTGATCACTAAAAGGCATACGTTTATAAAAGCTCATAGAAAATTGCTTTCTGTTTATGTGAGCAGAAATAGGAACATGACAAATTCTAGTGGTATTTCTGCCCTAATCAATGGTAAGTGTTATAAATTACAATAAAAATGTATCAACTGGCAAATTTATGCTTGATTTTAGGACAATTAGACGACTTGGATCTGGTGGTTACCACAAATAGTGAATTTGAGGTGTTGGTACGGGAAATTTTGTCGGTTATAAACATATCTGATGTATCAGAATGCAGTTTGAAAGTTACACTCAAATGGATTGAATCCAAAACGTACGGCTTAGCTGTAAAATCGCTACTGAAAGTTCTTGGACCGACCATAAATAATAGTAAACATTTGGGGAAATTGTGTGAAGCCACTTTAATAAGCTATTTCAATACGAACAGTGAGCCTTTCAGAAATTATTTCGAAAATTTTTTAACGTTGTTTTCCCTAGTCCTAGAAAATAATATAGAAGAACCGACGTGGCAAGAGGCCAGCGAACTTTTACATATTTGTACCTCAAAACCATGCGACCTCGAGCAGGCTTTAATAGAAGACGCTGCAATCCTCACGCTGAACGCTATTTTGCTTCAAAGGATACGCAGAAATATTAATACCGAGAATTTATTTAACGTTTGTCTGAGTTGGCTTGAAAAAATTAAGTTAAGGTAAGTGTCTATTGAAAGATAGTAATTCAATAACATTATAGTTAGAAGAAAAATTATGTACGAAATTCATTAGGGAACACCATGTTATGTAACGTGAGACCTTGCTTCGCTTTTCTCTCAAAAACCTACTCGTTACGTAAATTTGTGCATTTCTCTATAGGTTGCACGAAAAGCTCGTACATTTTAATTTCATGTTTAATTCTAGAGAGCCACTAGAATCGAAATTTCCTGTACTCTGGTTAACGATCTTAAGTTTATCTATTGAATATTGTGAAAAAGACGAATCGATTATGGCCGTGCAGCTACAGAAATTTTCTCGGATTCTTTTACAATTGTCGGAGGATTCTGGATCTAGTAGGTGGACACGTGGATTTCTAAATGTAATGGGCTTTAACAAATCTGAAGAGGTGACTGTCAAGTAAGTATGCCAGACAATTCAGCTGCGGCTTTTTACCATTTTACATTTTTTTTGTGCATCTTACAACATTGCGCATTTAGTCACAAACGATAATGGTCAGACAATATTCTCAGCCGACTGAATCACAAACCTTAGATTGCAGCAATCACACCGCCAGCAACCTTCGTTAAGTGCGATTTTCGGCTTCTACGTTTCTCTTACAATCAGAACTGAATAATAAGTCATTTACACCGAACCAAATAATTCTATAGCTAAATATTAATTAGCAATTAGTAAATTAAAACGAATAATTTATAACAATTATTACAAGTACAAATAAATCATATAAATATTAAGAACAATTGTAAACAATAATATAAAAAAAACTACTCGGTATTTTACACTCCTAATTATTTTATATCGATTTTACCATAGAATCAGTTTATTGAAGCACTACTTCGTTCTAACTCCTCTTTCAGTTTTCGATTTATTTGTCGTGCAATGGCGGGTTATATTCTCGCACAACTCCCCGATATGAAGGCATTACCGAGGAAGGTACGATCATCGGCCAATGCGCCTAGTTCGATCGGAACTCCTGGTGGAAACCCGGAATGTGCGAAGATCCTACTCGAATTAGACTTTGGTCAATCCACTGGGAAAATCAAAGATTGCGCTCAGTATGCACTCACCAAGGTAACCTAATTATACATACTTAAAACTCTCGTAGTAAAGATTGTTTAGTAGGAAGTAATAGTGACGCCAACGTTCCCGCTTCGTTTCAACGGTATCTAGCGAAATTTTGTTTTTAAGCTTTCGACAATAATCAGTCTGAATCTGTATTTAACCATTGTTACCATGTACACAATTAACCTGCTATTTACTCTATTGCAACACTTGCAGATTCAAGATCCTCACAACTCCCTCCACAACGCCGGAGAATTCCTGATGACATTGCTAAAGCAATTTTATAGTAACACCTACATAAAGAGTGTCGATCGCTGATGGTACGTTCATATTATCTTATTATTAATTTTGTTTTATTATGTTTTTAGCAGGCCATATTTTAAATAAACCTAAGAATTACTGTGATGGTTTAGTAACTACGGAAAAATAACATAACTTATTATATATTTATAAAATACAGTTTTTTTATCAAGCGACCTTCACCTTCATTATTGTCTCTGTTCAAGTCACGACACATGAAAGTATTGTCCTAGATAAATGCTTCCGCATCGAAATCGGTTCCTAACACAAATTTACACACAAACAGGAAATTACAATAGACACTATATTAATAAAACTGTAAATTTACATCAAGTAACTAAACCTAATTACACATTATTAATCACATAGAAATTTAGGAATCAAATTTCATATTAATTGTAAGTATTTACACCATAAGTCGATTTTTGGTGAAGCTTTTTGGGTCTACAAATTTTACCAATTGGACGTAATATACTGAATATTCATTCATTCGATAGCTATATACTTCTTATACGAAATTCGAGTTTTTCGCTAACAATTCGACGTAGAAATCAAACAATAATCGTCATCCTCGATGCTCGAAGGCGTCGGAGAGGGTGCTGATTCGTAATTTAATTTCTCCTCTTCTTGGCTTTGCAGCATTTGTCGGAAATCGTGAATCGATTCGCTGAGGAACCACAGTTTTGACAGCAAAAACAGATCTTGTTGTCTCAAACTTTCCTAAGAATTCATGTCAATTGTTAATTATCAGTAACAATTACAATCAAAATAAATTACAAATTGTATTTCTGAGCCACCTTCTGTGAAGTACATGGAAGATTTACATTCAACGCTTTCGACGGGACTGAGTAACGGTAACAGTAAAAATTCGAAAACAAAAAAAGAAGTAAAATAAAATCGAAAAATCACTACTCCTTTAAATGGTACAGAGGGTTTGGATGAATTAGTTATTTTTAAAACTTCACCTCTTATTTCTCAAATCATCTTATTTCTAAATATATTGATCGCCTTTTTTAAATTAAATTTATTATTATGGTCGAAGAAAAAAAAGTTCAAACACGAAAGCGCTATGTGTTCACCAATATCTGGGAGAGCTGAAGTAAATTCGAATATGTACTCTGCACAATTTTTCATTTTTAATCGATATGATCGTCGCGCGGCTGATGCCCAAAAGCGAGTCTTAATGCGCTTTTGGTAAGCTGAGACACAGCAAAAAATATGGTGAACCCCTTCGAGACCGGTTTTTCCATATGTCTGATGGTTACTTTTGACTGTAAGTTACTTCCATGTGCAGTTTTAACAGGACGTTGAAGGCCCGGCCCTAAGTGACTTATTTATTACCTACCATTTCCCGACGTAACACTGCTAACTGCCTATCCAACTTGGTTTCTTGTCTGCCATTAATTTTCTTTTTGAAACCAGTGTCTGGTGATTGTGAATGTTCGATGTCCAACATATAGCCATTTTCTGCAGGTTCTGTGGGCTCGTACAACTTAAATCCCGACAAGGCCTTTGGGAGAGGTGGTAGACGGTATGCTTGACATAGCTCTTTAATTCTTAAAAACGGAATGCATGAATAATACCAGATACTTCAACAGGCCGACAAAACTGTAAAAGCAATGCTATATCTACTTCTTCTAAACCGTTGCTCGAAATAAAAAATAATCAGATCAGTGACAACCTCTAAACAATGCTTTCTTCTTAAATGAGAAACGTGTGTACTTAAAAATTTTACAGCAATTAAAACACAATTAAGGAGCGGTGCTTTTTGTTAGATTTTAGCATTCTTAGAAACGGGCAATTTTCTACGCAAACAAGAACAAAATAATTTATAACGAAGAAATATTAAAGTGGCATTAGAAAATGCCATTTATTATTTCTTCACTTCGTCATCACATGCCATGACGGACACTTGTCTGAGCCGTACTTTTTGATTAATCTAACTAGATAGAAATGGAAAAATTATACGAATAGACAGAAACCTCTGCAGAAAGAGAGAGGCGATAAAAATCAAATTTCTGATTGTCCGTATCCTATGGATGTCACTTATGGTCACGAACCAACCGGACAATCAAAATTGGAGAAGTTTCAAATAAATACTGTAGAGTTCTTACTAAGGGGCATTTGTGGGCTTTAACTATCTATGAAAAAGTAGGTTGATTCAGGTTCATTATGTGACATAGGAAGGCAACGTTCTCAAATTACCTGTTTTATCAACCCAGAGCCATTATTTTAAACTACTTACTTATCATTCCTGTCGCCATTTTCGCTATCCGTATTTTCAACTTTAATATAACAGCTCGACAATTTAACTTTTTTCCCGTCGTTAACTCCATACCAGTCGTTTATTTGTATGTTATCCCCGACTTGCATATCGTTAGAGTCTAACGGCAACACACACTGCCTTTTTAAATCATCGTCGTGACAGTTTTTCATATTCTGCAGTTCCTCGATTAAGAACTCGTGATTCTCTCGGTCATTAAATTTAACTTTTCTATCACCCGCTGCCTTTTTTATTTCATCACGCTCCAGTGACTGTTTCTTCGTCGCAGGCTCGTTAACTACGATAACCGTTAGATTTTCATCTTCTGAGGGTTTAGATGTCCCGTTGTAATCTGAATCAAAATGATTCGCTATTTTCACCACGTGATCATCATCTTCTTTAATGCTCTCTAGGGACGATGTGAGGCTAACTGGAGGAGCCAAATTCACCTCCAGGACTGAGGCGAACATTTCGTCTATTAAAGTGTTCACATGATTCTTGTCATTGAGTATTTCTTCCCAATTTTTATCTGAAAGATCAGATTTTGAGGAAATGGTGTTGGTGGGCGACTGGGAAAGCGGAGACGATGAAACTGCTTCATCATGGTTGTCAGTAGAGTCTGTGTAGAGTTCTATAAAGAAAAACGTTGTTTTAGTGAATAGAATAGAACTGGTTACATCTCTACATGCTTTTACCAATATTATTTTTTTGTTACATAGTGAGACCATCACTGCGAAAATCAATAAAATAATTTCAGTTTTTTTCATTTTTTATAAGCAATTAGATGAGTAAACATAGTCGAGACCACAGGCTATAGTTATGTGTGTTTATACAGCGTTTCCCAGCTTTTAAGGGCAGGCTTTAACCACAATTTCTACATAAAAAAACAATCGTGGTTTGCTATACAGGGTATCTCGTATTAGTAGGTCAATTAGCTAACCGGAGATTCTTTATGCGAAAATAATTGAACTTTCCGTGTGGCATTGTTTTGGCGCTTTATATTCATTACACAAGGTGTTGAAGTTAGTAAAAGAAAATTACTTTTGTTATTAATTTGAGTGTTTCTTAACATATTTTAATGAAATTTTGCTGTGATAGTAGTTCGATTATGTACATATTTTCTATGATTTGGGTTAAAAAATTTGGAAAAACGATGAGGAAAATGGGGGGTCGTGTATACGTATTTCCCAAACATTTTTTCGCGGACGCCAATAGTGCATTTGTTTAGTTATTCAAATTAGTTGTTTCTTTATCTTGATTTCTTCATTCGTGTGAAGTTTTCATTTGCAGCTTACTTTAAAAAATGTTTGAGCTTGTTGCTTCCCAATACGCGACTTGAATTATACATCATTGCAAAATATCATTGAAATATGTTAAGAAAAGTCGAAGTTATTAACGAAAATATTTTTTTCCTAAATTGAACACACTGTAATGAGTATAAAGCGCAATAAGGAAAATTAATTATTTACGCATAGGGAATCTCCGGTTAGTGGATTGGGCTACTACTACGAGACACCCTGTATAACACAACATCGAAACTTTCAGACTTCCGGTGTAAAAAAGGTTTAGAAAATTATTGTTTTGTTGTTTGTTGTTTAGAAAAAAGTTAAGTTATTTTGTGGATAAGCAGAATCATAAACATCAGAATGTAAGTAAAAACGGACCAGAAAATAAGAGGAATTTCTAATTTTTTGTCCATTCATAAAAAAATCATCAGTTTTATTCAGTTTCAGGTTCATTTTTAAGTTTGTAAATATTATATTGTTGCGTGTAAAATGCCAGGACGTGAAATTTATGCATCTAATAGGGTTACGAGATACACAAACTGTTAAAGACTCCAGAATCCTTCATTATTTTAATACTTGAAAGGTACGTAGAAACTGGTACAGTTAAAAGGAGACCACAAGGTGGGTGATCATGGTTTCTACATGAAAAAGAGGATGGTACTTGGTCCAATATGCCTGTAGACATCGATATCATACAGATCAAGCCCTTAGAAATCATGTCCGGCGTAGATTTCACCTTGTTTTATCTACCTCTACGTTAAGAAGATTTCATAGTGTGAATCTTCGTGCAACAAGACATTTAAGGATATCTTAAATATCTTCTTGCAAATACTCTATGCTCAAGACACTGAGTCGCCAGAACTAGAATTGGATTGCAGAATGATGACATTAGGCAACAGATCTGGAAAGAGCCAGGTTGTCAACAAAGATTGAATTTTCCTCTAGAGGTTGCTCCTCAAGAGACGAAACATTAATTTCTATTCGTGAGAATATGACAAGTCCAACACACTCTGATACAGTTACCCGGCCAATTACCCACGTATTACGCAACGTTAATTTCGTCTTCAGAGACGATAATGCGCGACCACATCGCGTAAGAATATTTGAGAGAGTACTTAAAAAAGGGTAACATACCAGATTGCTTTGGCGAGGGAACTCTCTAGATCAAAATCTGATTGAAAACTTGTGGGATCATCTAGTATGTATCTAGAAGAGGTCACCACTGCATCAATATCTTCGCAAATCAGGATGACTTAATTGTAGTGATATTAGAGGAACGGAGTATTATTCCGCAAGAGATGCTTAACTGGTTGATTGTGTCAATGCACCACATATCAGTTTGTTGATGAATAGAAGAGGTGGTGATATTTATTATTAATTATTGCTGTTTAGTGTTGTAAATTTTGTAAAAGTATTGTTATTTCTAAAAATGCGTTAATAAATAAACATAATTTACCAATAACATGGGGGTCCAAAACATTTGACATCGCGTGTAGATGATCTCCCAAAAATGTTTCGTAACAGAAACACAGTGTTTCGTAGAAAATTACTTATGTACAAACTTATTAACTTCTTACACACCCCTTCATATATTTTATATAAATTTTGTAGGTCTTACTCATATTAAACATCCAAATTTTTTGAAGTAAAATAGAATATTTGATTTCAAAAGTAACGGGCACACAAGCACTACCTTGAATGTATTTAAAGGAGGAAAATGTATGGCATTGGCTTTTCTCGAAATAAAAATCTCCGTTTTCTCTTGTAATCTCCGTTCATTTCTGAATAAAACAAATATGTATTTTTTGGTGCGAAACACGTCGTTTTAAGCTAAAAAAATAAAAAAATGTATACTCGAGCAGTTGTTAAGATTATTGCATTTCATAGGCACTTCTCGAAGTAAATAAAAGTTGGCGCTGGGAGAACACGTTATAAAATTCAATAATGAAACAACTTGTTAGTTATAAATTTTTTTTTGTTTAAAATAATGAAAATTGCCTCAACGCTATTTTTAAGATAACAATTTTAAAAATTAACTGCTGATGCATTAAGACGATTTAAATTTTTTTTTAATCTAAAACGATGTGTTTCCCAAAACAAGATTAAATATCTTTAATATTCAAAAATGAATGCAGTTTACAAATGTGATTTTTATTTCAAGAAAAACCAGTGCCCTACGCTTTTTCTTTTAAATATATTCAACGTAATGTTCATGGACTATACTACTGTTGACATCAAATATTACATTTTACTTTAAAAAATTAGTTGTTCGATATGAGTAACTCCCATAAAATTTCTATAAACTATACCAAGGAGTGTATGAGAAATTAATAAATATGTACGTATGTAATTTTCAACGAATACTTCGACGTACTGTATTTCTGTAACAATTTTTTTTTTCGAATATAAGCTATACAGCAAACTAAGATTGTTTTTCTAAGTAGAAATCGCGGTTAAAGGTTCACCCTTAAAAGTTGGGACATCCGGTATAATGAAAACTCAAATCGACACCACACTAGCATTCAGTTGGATCGCACCGAGTTCCTGGCGATGAAGCACTAACTTTAATCAGAAGCTTTTGATATGAAACCCAAGTAAATATTTACCATTGTTTTGAAACATATCACTTTAAAATACTCGAAGGTCTCTATAAAAAAAAAACACGAACTCCGCTTTATTTAAACACTGAAGCGTCACTAATAATAATACCCACATTTAGTACGCGTATGCTTATGATTTGCAGTCCACGACTTATTTAAGTGAAGATAACATTCAGATAGCAATGAAAAATTGATATGTATGATAATTTCCTTGAGTCATCCATTTGCGAAAATTACTTCAAAAGAGATAAGAAAATAAAAAAATTAATCAGTGCAGCACTAATATCAATTTAAAAATATTGCTTTGGACATTTGCGACGTCACCAGAAAAAATGTCCAGTCATTATCATAATCTGACGTCAAGACTGGGGTGTCTTAGCGTAAATCCAAGGTATCAGTTTGAAAATTTTGGTTGTGACGCGGAAATAAGTATTAGATCTTTAAAATATGAATTAAATCCCAGAGGTACATTCCCTAACAGCCGTACACCTATAATGTACCCTTATGTTCCGCCTATGAACACCACGACTTTTTAGCCGATAATTGCCTCTTCGCCGTAATAGACTTATTTGTGCTAGGCCTCGGTTTTAGTCTTGAAGAACTTGGTAAAGCGTATAAAAGATCTCTTAGCCGAATTGCCGCGTGGAAGTCGACTTCATTAACGGAGTTTCCTCGTACTGTAACTTGATTAATTAAGACGCGCTATTACTTAATAGTGAAATAAATGAGTTCCTAAATGGTTCCTGAGTTTGCCGTTCCAATGCCCATTACACACAATTATAATTTAAAACTGCCTGAGTAGAACTCGGTGAAAGTCAGTTTGTTCATATGAAAACAAAACTTTACAACAAAAACATAAGAATTAAATTGGAAATTCTTGACGACGCGGTTGGGGTCATGGAGGCGTTAGACTTGAATGACAATCAATCGGGAATTCTGATTTCTTTTTCATTTCTAATTTCGTCGAATCACAATGCAGTGATCCATCATCTATACCTGCAAAAATTATGCACTCTTACCTCTTTGAGAAAGTTGCCGTCTTTCTCCATCGTCCCGAGACCGGAGCGCAGTCCTCCTCCAACTGGGATCTTCGACAGTTTTAACACTAAGGTCATCTTTGAACTTTGGCTTACTTACACTAATCACTTGCATAGATTTCCCGAGATTATCCGCACTTTTTCTACCATTTTTTCGCACGTCTTGTGATGAGATATTATGAGATCGCGTTTTACAGTTATCTGATTGATAAATCACTGGTCTTGTGCTGTGGTTTTCCACTTTGTCTGAACGAAGACATAACGGTAACGACTGACAGTGGCTGAGTGTAACATTACTGTTCTGGTTTAATCGTCGTTGCGGTAATGGTTTGCTGGTTTTAACTTTGTCGTCGTTGTTCATGGAACCAGTAGGGCTGGAAATAAAATACAAATATGATCAGGGCTTTCCTCTCGGATTTCTTCGAAATATGTGAATTTCTTCAGAATGTTAGGAGAAAAGTCAGCGGCACCCTTTAATTTACTACTTCTGGCACTGGGTGAGTGAAATTGTTGCAATGGAAAAAAGGCACTCCACTTCACCGTTTCCTGACCGCCATACTGGCCATCTTTCGAAATAATTTGACGTTTTTTCAATTTTAACAATTTTTTTTCCACAACCTGTTAGGACCTCCCTTATGAATTCCCAGTCGACGTGGCAACATCGCCATCGCCGGTGAAGCGTTACTTTTATTACGTTTTTGTTTATGTATGAGGGAAGACCACTCGTCTCGAAAATTTGCTTGTTGTGCCTCGTGATTACTCGATAGTGTTAACACACGTATCAGCGTTCCATGCCAATAAGCCTTAGGGATTGTTAGAAAGGTTGTTGGTTATTTTTTGGAAAAAAAAACAGTGCGTTTAAAACTGCACACTCAGAGCGGTCCGAACGTGAATATCCATTCCACTATTAATTAAGCGACCATTTTTTGGTCTTTCGATCCGGATTCACATCATGACACTCTTAATGAACTTAAATATAACATTCTATAGATCGCTCAGTACAAAAACCGATGCACGTCATAAACCACATAATTTCATTGCCAATCCTCACGTTTAAATTACCAAAAGTTTTCAGCGAGGACTTCGTCTCCACGTAAACAATAATTATGATGATGCACTCCAAAAGTACTTTGACCTAAGGGCAACTTATGCGTTAACGTATAATAAAATATTTCAACTTAACATGCTCGTAAACAATGGAAATGTTTACAACAACTTTGGAAACAGGGCGCGGTGTTGTCAAATTTGTCGTATGGTTGTCCATTTTGACACTATGTCTTCGATTTACTGAATGTTCTTCATAAACTACATTTATCATGAGATATGCATATTTCATAAAAAAGTGTTGCTAAACGTACATTGATGCAACATTAAGGGAATATGAATATATGTTCTCTGAAATACATGGAAATGATAAACAGCACGTATTTTACACTTAGGATAGTTCATTTGCGCATTTATCTCGAATATAAAGGTGTTCGCCTAGACCTAAATAAATTTAGTTCGGCTAATACCAAATGCCGAACACCATTTAGCTTCAGGGGACTTAAAAGCTGCTGGTAACCGAGGTGTGTACACATCAGTCGTTAAATAACATTAACGATACACAAGTGCAAGACAAGGTGCAATTCAATAGTGCACCTTTTTTGGGTTCATTTAACCGATCATGGCTGCGCTAAATATAAATTTTAAACTCAGAAAATGTAACATTTTTTCACCCAACCTTAGAGCCGCAAGTGCGAACTATTGCACAGATTTGGCCTTGGTAATTATATTTTTTTAAGTTTGTTTGGCATTTAGCAGGTTAATTTACAGGTTTTCAAAGATTTTACTGTTTGCAAAAGTAGATGCTTCATCTGTTTCGTATCACCGTCATAAATCTGTGAGTAGTTTAGAATTTTTATTTACAATGTAGTATCGCGAGGTTTGCGAATCGCATCTAAAAAAAAGGGAGAGAACGGCAAAATTACCAATAGCGATATGCACAATGATTCTTAATCGATCAGTGCTAAATTCATCAAAAAGGAGAATATTAGTCGGGGAGTGCTTCAGTCGGCAATACTGATCATCCTGCACAATAAATCATTATATACCAGAAATACGGTGCGGCTCTAAATTATCACAACCTCTACGGTAAACATTTTAAAAAATTATTCCTTTTTGAAAATTTAAAAGCAATATTAAATAGGCCAAAAAATACTATCTTTTAACGTTTTTTTTTAATTTTATTAAATATTGTTTAGATCGTCATTGGCTTAAAATAGCCGATTTTTTAAAATTTAAACATGGGTCGACTGACACTTTAAATTAGAGGGGTTTTAAAACTACATTTAATTGTATAATGCGATTCAAAATCTATCGATTGGTTTTTGAGAAAAATAGCTATAAATTTGATAAAAATGCAATACAAACTCAGTTGAACATACATGTAGTACGGAAATAATTAAAAAACTTGTTTGTTTTCTATTTTTTGCTCACAAGCAGTTTTTAATTATTTTTATTTATTTATGTATTGTTTTTTTTTGTTTTCTAACCAAAGACTATTTTTGAACACCACATTAAAAATAAACCAACTTTCTATCAACAAATAAGTTTTTTTACTTTTTGCGTACTATTTAACTGAGTTTGTATTGTATTTTTTACGAAATGTAAAGCTGTTGGTGATTCAAAAACCAATAGATAGATTTTAAATCATATTACACCATTGCAGGCAGTTGTGAAAGACTTCCAATTGGAAGGAGCACTTGACCCATGTTTCTATTTAAAAAAATCGCCCATTTTGCCCCACTGGAGTCATAAACATTTACAAAAATTTAAAAAAGTTAAAAGATAATATTTTTTATTCTATTTAATGCGATGTTTGAACTTTTTAAATAATAATTTTTTAAAAAGTTAACAGAGGGGGATGGGAGGAGGGAGGGGGTCAATTTTGTGCCGTACAGTATAACAATGAATTAAGGAAAGTACAAGGAGCCGTGTATTGCACCGTGTCAACCGATGTCAATACAGGATCTATATCGATTTCTATTCTGCTAACAGAGGGGGCCAAAATTCATGAAAGGGGAATGACCGAAAATTGTTCCAAAGAAGCCATGAATGGACTACAGAGAATACGGATCGTTTAAACGGGTATGACCAAAAACACTTATGTGACGAGCAGAAATATGAATCGATAGGACCGACGGGGAAATCGAATACTTCATGTAGTTATCCATCAGACATGGATGTTGTGGTTAGTACTTAACCGAAATAGATAAAAAAAATAGTTGCCAGTGTTGTTACTGTAGGGCGGCGATATGTACAGTGGACCACACAACATTTCAGTGTTCAATATGGCAAATATATGGGAAGAAATTCGAGCAAAAGCAACGGTAACAATAACGGTATCAATGACAAAAAAAAAACAGTGGTAACAAAACAAAAAATATAGTGAATAAAATGTTAAAAAATATATATATAGGGGAAGATCAGCAATTAAATAAGAAAAGTCATAAGTACAATGGAATAAAACGGAAGGATCGGAGATGTGATTACATGAAACACGGCAAAATAACATAACAAGTTCTTATAAACTATTTTCCTAGGGACCTACCCTGAATAAGTATGAATCGATTATCTGTAAAAACTGAAAGTTCTGATGACGGATTCTTATTTAGACTTTTAAACGATGCATTTCAAATGAAAGTGTCTCATTTAGGTCGCTAGGCTAGCTTTAACAGAATAATGTTCATTTCTTTACACTGAATGAAAAAACCACATTGAAGTGCCCCGTTTTTAGGTATTATTATTATTATTATCATTATGCTTTGATAGATATGCTCAACTTTCATCTAAATCTACTCTTGTTCGATGACGATAGAATGGACCGTTCTCGAGAAAAACGAAATTATTGTGCTTTTATGCAGTAGTTAAAATTCCCTGCAGTGGAAACCACAAGGAGAGAATGCATTTTTAAAGGTATTGTGTTGTATTAATTTTAACCACAAAAATTATATAAAAATGTCACGGAAAAAGAGCGTTTAAAGGCAATAGGGTGCAATCACGGCAGAAAATAAAACTCTTTAATTTGGGGACAGTTATTTACTCATCGGGTACGGAAAATGTGGCTTTACCGCGCACTATTTGCAGTTGTGTCAGCAATTCACTGTAATAGAGACATTTTCACATCTGGGAGGAACAATATTTTTGCTAGAAGCGCATGCGTATTAACTTTATTTTTCAGGTGGGACACCGCAAAGAGGGTGTCCCAATCAAATTAAGAAAGTGACGTCATCTTGAAGATATTTTGGACAAAGAGACAACGTAGACAATTATAATCGTCAAATTAAATCAAAGTAAGTTTTCCAAGTTTCCAACAGAGGAATAACCAAAAATACTCATCCTGTATACGTACGTGAATAAATAGATGCATATATAATTATACTATTAAGCAATTTCCGGCAGCAAATGTTCAATATGCACTAGTCTACTAATACATTCCAAACCAAACTTTTAACGAGACATCTATTGTTCATGCTAATGTTCTGGTTGGTGCAGTTAAGATTAAGTGAAAACACCTCAGCAGTTAGGACAACAATAATTACCCACCGTAATAATGCTTTCTTAAATGAAAGACCTGCGAGAAATTACAATTAATTCGGGTGACTGAAGCTAAACTTTCTACATCAAAGATCTATTTTCCATTAAATATTTATACCTTGTTAAGAACCGCAGATTAGTGGAAAAAAAATGAAGTCATGAGAATGTGACAACCGGGCATTGAATTGAAAAATGCATGTAATTTATCGCGTTAGATTGAACTCCGTGGAAGCGTGAATAATTGCGGTGCATATAAAATTATTTTCCAACATCTGAGACCTACAAACAACAAGACTGCAATGTCTCGTTGCCAATCGAGGCAGAGGAACTGAGATTGTAACTGAATTTATCGCACCCAAAAAACGCTCGGCAGCAATTTCAAGGGTGGTAAACCAAAAACTGTGAGATTTATTTTATTTACAGAATAAAAAAAAAGAACTTGAACATCCAGTAGAATGAAAATAAACAATTTTTTATAAGGCTCACGTCTGTTTATGCCACTAGCAGCAGATAAAAACTGACTGTACTAAAAATGCAGCTCTTTATCAGCGTAAAATAACTGTTTCAAATGAATTTCAAATAATAATTTTTTTTATCAACCTCTACCTCGGAATCTACACGTTTCTGACTACTTGTTTATAGGATTTTTTTCCTTTAAATACCATAAGAAATTGTGTCTTTACTTAGGAAACCCACTGGATTATCATTTGGACTTTTTATGAAGGCATTATTCCCGAAAGAGGAATGCTTACGAGGGAGCACAATATACAGGGTGTCTATTAAATGTTGGAATTAATTTCCAAGGGTGATTCCTTATCACATTATATTAAAAAAAATGTCTAATAAATGTATGTCCTACCCTGCTTCGTTTTAGTGATACAGGGTTAAAGTTTTATTTATTTATCTTCAGTTTTTCATAAATATTTTCGGACGTAAGGACAATATCTCAATGAAATTCAGCATTTAAAGATTTTCCAAAACGAGAAATTCAAATATGATACCGGTTTTACCGCAACATGTACGGGACGCTACCTGCAGCAATGTTCTTGTGCTAAATTTGCCTTAACCTTTTTATGATCGTTTATTTTAACTTTAAATGGAGTACATCATATGCTCCCGTCAAGTCTAAACAAAAAAAGCATACTTGGTCGAAAACTCTCAGAACAATGGTTTTCGAAATATCAACGATTAAAAATTTCTTTGCACATGATTTCATCAAAACATTATTAATAAAAATGTAATAATAGCCCCCATACATACTCCTTTAGCCGGATTTATTGAAATTTGGCACCACTGACTTTTTTCAACTTTCATCTTTTTGTCACATTAAACAATTAAAAACACAACTTGATTGTACGTTATCTTAATGCGCCAGTGGATTGCCATGGCAACATGTGTAACTTAAATGGTCAACGGAAGTAAATCTTTTGTCTCTCGCCGATCATACGCTATTCTAACTCATATGTCTAGGTTCAGTCAATATGTTGAATACTGGTTCATGTTTGTTATTAAACAGACACGATCAACCACCTTAAATCTGCAGACAAATGATAGTGACTTGAAATAAATAAATCATTTTATGCTTGAGGGGTCCAAAAACTGTTACCTATACTGCTTGTTATACTTGTTTAGATGCACTTGTCTAGAGGCAGCTTAAATTAAATCCGAAATGCAAAATGACAGCAAGTTTTGAATCATAACATTAACAGTGACGTTTAATTTGATATTTGTTTCCATGGTAACCATAGACAAGGTAATAAAGACGTTATTCTAACCGACTTTTTTTATTAACTGACTAAGCCAATAAAGAGCCATTTACGTATTCTTATTAACCTATTAAGAAGTTTTTTCGAAAAAAGGCGAAAAAACGTTCTTCGCTATTAAAGGTAAAATATGCCTGTCAAATAATGCTGTATTTTCGAGCTAGTGATGGAAAAACTATCAACCACTTATGATTGCGAACAGACAAGTAGGCAAAAAAGAAGAAGAGTGTAATTTATGATAATCAAAATGAGATTTAACGGTTCGAGACGCAATTAATTATGGATTGGCCATAAAAAATGCCTTTACAGGTAGACAGGATACACCGTGTTATAGATCCAAATAGGTAGGTTTCCCCTAAGTTTTAGCATTCACTACACCAGACTAAAGGGCCACGTATACAGGGCCCCGAAAATGAACGTCAAAAATGAGATTATCAGATTATTTGAGTCACAATATGTTAAAATTTAGTTCAAAAATTATTTGAAAAAAGTGTCGTGCTTATATGCTATTGACACACAAATTTCTTGCAAAAAAACTTGTTTTTTGATTATATCTGGAGAATGCTTCAATGGATTTCAATGAAACCCATTGTGCATTAATTTATTAGTACAGGGGTTATTTACATACAACCTTCATGTTTATTCGCAATGTGCAAATAGTAAGTTCTTAGAGTAGAGTCTTCCTCGTACAAAAATATTTAGAATTCTTCACTCGGTAGTTGCATCGTATTGATTTTTTTCTGGTAATACATTAGCCTTTTTTAACTTTTTTATCTCTTAGAAATTTTTCGTACGGTTAAAGTTCCACATCGAAAAAAATAATTTTCTTTTCACATACATAACACCAATTTGCCATCGCTTCGATAATTATCGATACATCGATCGAATTCTCGATGTTAACACTGATTTGAAAACAGTTAGGAAAATGTGATAAAAATTTATTAAAAAATTTAAAGTTTTTTTTAGGTAAATAATGGCGTTCTCTAATAAATAAATGACTAATATGGCTAAACTAATAAGTTTTTGTGAAGTTAATCGTCGAATCGTCGGAAACCTATCGCCGAACTTAGTTCTTAAGAAGAACTTCTTAGAACTTAATGCTGAGCGATTAGTTCCTTTGCGGGAGACCTATATACCCATATGGGAAAAACTCATAATTGTAACCATATTGGTCATTTTTTTTATGAGAGAACGAATTATTGAGCTCAAAAGAAATTCAAAAAGATTTTGACAAATTTTTATGACATTTTCCACAAGTGACGTCAGCGTTCACATCGACCAATATCGATAATTATAGATACTTGTCGATTGATAATTATAATTATCGAAATCATGGCAAATTGGTATTTTTTCCCACAGGTTCTCACTGTCAAACCCAAAACAACCCTGAAGTTTAGTGATTTATGAATTCTAATCTTTTTGTCCTGTAATATATTATAGATCCAACGGAAGCGAAACATGATGAATTCGGTATATATCCAACACTAGCCAGTGAAAAACTATGATTATTTTCGTACGAAGATGGCTAAGAACTTATTACTTGCACGTTGCGAATCGACATGCATGTTACATAAAAATAACCCTTGTACTAATGAATAAATGCAAAACGGGTTTCATTGAAATCCAATAGAGTATCTTCCAGATGTAACAAAAAACGTTTTTTTCTTTCAAGAACTTTGACCATCGATAGCGTCTACCAACCAAATCTTAACGTATTAACTCGAATGATACCACCTTTTGATATGTATTTCCACGACGCTCTGTCTAGCCTATTTATGCAACGTTTTGTTTTACTCGGAAAAGGAACTTTTTTTAACTCTACAAACTCTTCAGTAAATGCGATTGTACCAGATAGGTAATAAAAACATCCTTGGATCTGGGTTATTGATGAGGTTACTGCTTCTAAAGGTTTGTGCATTACTTAACTTCGTTGATGCATGCTAAGTCGCATTGTGTTAGGTGGAATATCACGAAGTGGGTATAGTGTAACAAAAATATATAATGTAACAAAAACCTTCTGAATCACTAATTGATGTTGACATACCTGCTGTTATGTAAACCCCTTGTCTTCGCCAACGCCTCTTTTACCAAGGTTTTTGAGGGTCTCGGAGGCACAGGGGGAGGCGGCTTAGTAGATTTAACGACCACATTCTCATTATCAGGAGTCATTGTGTCTATATTTCAAATACAACACTACACTTTAAGCTTTCACTGCTTTGGGTACCTACTCAGAGTTCCGCCGTGCATTTGAAATAACCATTTAACCTCTGATCTTGTAACCAATTCAAATAACCACTCGAAATGTTTATTTGACTAGTCAGATATAGAATGATTCACTTTGATCTACACGGTGATTACGTCGAAACGAGTTTCCAGCAAGCTACGAACAACCACATTATATCAGTCACACACGAACCACGTCCAAACTCCAACTAAACGAGCGACTGAAGTAATAAAGGTATTTGTAGGTAAAAAGAAAGGAAGGTCGCGACTTTGGTTGGATCATACAGGTGCTTTAAAACTGAAGAAACAGAAAATGTCTTGGTGATATTGTTTTGAATGCCAGATCACTGGGTTAGTACCGTTATGAGAGCACGTGTTTGAAAAGCTTTCTTGCTGACTGACTTGCATGCCATATTATTTGTTTTGCAGGGTCTGTTATAACGTGATTCAAATTTTTGTTCAACGCGGAGTAGGTGTACTTTCGCAAGAGAAACTAAAAATTGATCATTTGCATGACCTGCACTTGTTAAAGCACGTTTTTCGAAGCTTTCCACCTTGTTGTCAGGCATTTATTTAAATTATTAGTTACCAATTTTCTTCCATTCCGAGCCCGGGCAAAAAATATTCAGATACTAACTAAACATTTACAAAATATGACACAGTGCGAACAATAATGGCTAAAGGGTCCGTTTCATCGAAATAGCGGACCTACTGTTGTGAGATCACACACTCACTTCTTTCATCCACTCTCGAACAAGAATCATTAATCAGATGCGTATAGATAGTTTTTTACTCATATTTGATTCGACGTTTAAGACATTTCTAGAACAATTCTATGGAGATAGAGTCATAGGTGAATATGTATGGCCTGTAAGATCTCTGGATTTGACGCCTCTGAATTATTTTTTGTTTGATTACTTGAAGGATGCTGTGCACAAAAATTTTTTCACATACTTTGGAGGAATCGCGAAAAACTTTAATGAAGCGATTAATGCAATAACTTGTGCCGTGCCGATTGCAGTCTTTCGCATCATGAATAGACGTGCCAAGACGTTCCCAGCAGAATCGCCAGCGATTCCGCCATTTAATATCAATTGTGGTTGTCAACAACGAAAAACCAACTTGATCCACGCTTATTTGCATATCTGCAATTTGTATTTAATTTACCTGATTGGTAATTTAACTTCTAAGAATCCCTACAAATTACTTTATTTTAAATGTAAATAGAAAAATTTTCCCACAAGGCCAAAAAGGTAGTAACTACCCGTGAATGTTTGGACATTTTACGTCTTAACCTTGAGAATTTATGGAAAAAATATTGAAGTCGAACTTCAGTACACAGCGGCACACTTCGATCATTGTTGCTCGCACTGTATTTCAGACTTAAAAGTTGACAAATAAAAACCGATTTTTTTTTTAAATGATGTATGAAACCGTTTACAATGAAGGCGGGCGTTCGATGTTTAAAAAAAATCGACATTTTAAACATATTTATACTTTATCTGGATAACGATTTGAAGTGTAGCACAAAGTTAACAAGAGAATAGTTACTCTACAATTGTCCAAAAGTGATCAAAACTCCAGCCCCCAGATCTAAACCCTGTTGAGAATGTGTCGCATTTTCTGCAAACGCACATCCGAGAACATAAAATTACTATTATAATAAAGTAATAATGATAAATTGTTAGAACAAGGTATATTTAAAGCTAACGTTACGAGAAAAACGGTCGAAAATTGATGCGCAGTTAAAAAAAACGTACTTTTTTCGATGTCCAATTAGTTAACAAGTGTCGTTGAACAAACTAGAGGACACACAATGTACTAAAATTTACTTCCATTTTACTTAAAACGTATAATAATAAAACAATCCGAACATTTTTAGTTCCTTATACTGTAACGATGTTGTTCACTATTCAAGGATTTTTGTTGCTGTTAGAATTATTTAAGATATCAAATACTTGTATTTTCCTAAAATATTTCATACATCATTACGAAAAAGGCGTTTTTCACTTTTCAACTTTTAAACATGAAATATTCCGTTTTATAAATGTTTATAACCAGCGTTCGAATATTTTTCGTGTTGGCTGTATGCAATGCGCGAATTTATTAAACTACCAAATAACAAACTTCTTTGTCAATTTAAAAATTTGAATTTAAGAAATACATAGTTACATGTTTTAGTGTTAACGTCCTATATTTCAGAAGCGTGTTTGTGGCAGAAGTGAATTACGGTTAGGTACTACTAATAACCACATCTCTTGCCGAGGCAACAGTTTGGTGATTCATTCGTATAATTGATAAAACACCTAATTCTCTTCGGATGAGTCACAAACAATAAGTTCACGGTGTTGTCTCAATTTGTACGATATTCATCGAAACGTCAAAACTGAAACTACACTTTATCACTTAGTCAGCTGTGATAGGCACAAATTGTAACTATAAAAATTATTATTTATGTATGAATAGAACCCATAAAATTAAAGAATCCTATAGAAAGCATTCGATTTCAGTTTTCTAATTCAGCACGGTTATGAGCTCCCATGCACAAACGCGCGATTAGTAGGTATGCAAGATTTATTCAGATTTACTGGTTGCCATCGGCATTTCGAAAATCGTAAGAGGTGCAAAATCAGTTAAATTGCGACACACCTGTGAAATTGTACGTTGGAATTTTTATATTCTCCAAAGGCAAACATACCAAACGACAATGTTACTTTTTGCGTGTAAATCTTTAAAATCGAATCACTTTGAAGTCGAAGCGATACCATTCGTAACAACGTACAATACGAGAAAAAAGTGAAATTTCACCACCCTGTATAGTAAAAATGACACGTTTTTAACCATGGGTATATTTGCATTCTTTATTATTTTGCAACTTACTGTCACTCTCTGAAATACCTTCATGAGGATATATTAGACCCTGTATAATGTTTCGATTTATTTGGGAAGAAAAAATAATTTCAGTATTTATCGTTTTCCGTTTTCCTGAGTCTGTTAGATTTTTTCTAAAATAAATTTCACTTTGTCTTCTCTAAAAAGATGGTTGCGTTACGTTTTCATAATGTTAGGTTCGTGATTTTCGCAACCATCATCCGCTTCTGTTTAGTAACTATATTCCCACTTAATTATTAGAATAAATAGTTATTTATTGATTATATCTTCCAAAGGTATCCAAGGACAACCTCAAATTTTTCGTGCACCACTATTATCCATAAACGGCTGAAAAGATCTATTTAAGTTTAAATTTAATTAAGAGCAAATAATGAAATGCGAACTTAATATTTGTCTTCGAGAGAATTACCGTGAGATTTAAATAAATAATAAAAATACACATACAAACACCATGTAGTATATCTTTTTCTTGGACAAGTTATACATTTACATTTTTCTCCGCAATCGGGATACCTGAAAAAGGCAATGGAGAACGTGACCGAACACTATGGAATGTCACGTAACTAAAAGCCATCTCAAAAGCTAAAAGGGGGTTAAAGAAAAAATGAAAATTCTTCACTTTATGGCGAGTTATGTTTTTAAGACGAAGACTATTATTGTTGTCCCTTTTTCTATTCGCATAACACTTACCGCTAAGTCTGGCAATGGACTCTTCAGTTCTAAAAGCGTTTTAGGGACTAAAAATAAAATTAACTTACTTTCCACTTCAATATTACTTTTGCTTGATTATACTCTCCGCATATGCGATAACGTTTAACATCTTAAAATATAAAATAATCAAATTAACATATATAGCGTGTCTTAAAGACAAATTGCACAACAAGAGGTCACAAACCATGACAAGAATAAATTGTTTGATTCTTTTTTTTTACATAAAAACCTACAGGTACCGCCATTACAATTGACTGCCTAACTACTGAGAGCTTTTATCGTTTCTACAGCAATTAGTACAGTCGAAACAACACTGCTAGCTCTTAGAATTCCATTTCCAATTGCCTGTTGGCGTCAATTGCTCGCGCATAGAAACTAGCTCATCTAGAAGACGTTTTTTTTCTTCTAAAAGTTTGCTTATCTGAAAATTAAGAGTTGTCGGAATTAGGGTAACAGGGAGCAAAACATTCAAGCTTACATCATCCTGTGCGCTTTTTAAATGATTTCTTAGCACATTGCTCTCTTCAGTACTTTCCTCTTTGGATTTCCGCAAAGATCTATTTTCTTCAGAAATGCGTTCAAATGCGAGCAGTTTTCTTCTTAATTCGTCGTTATCAGATAATAAATTTGCTAATTTAATAGAGCTTGGTGACTCGTCAGGAACTGAAACGCGACAAGAGTTTTATGGATATTTTCAAGTAATATTTTTGAAAAGTTTAATGAACCACTTTGAGAAAGAGAAGTAGAAACTCGATACAGAAGTGTGCACTGCATTAAAAGTTCTAACACTTACCGCGGACTATATTTATATACAGGGTATCCCAGAAATAAGTTCCATAATTTCAACAAGTAACAGAACTTATAATATAACAACTTTTGTCAAATAAGTTTTTTTTAAAGTCACATTTACTTCCCGCATTTTTATCTATTAAAATCACTCCATGGAACCGCTTATGGATTTAAAAAAATCCAAATAAACACTGGATATTTTGTTGATATTTTCTTATCGTAAAGTTTTTTTACTAACCGGTAATCAAGGTCGATGCATCGCAAGTCTTGTATTGTTTACGATTGATAGTATTGAGAAATTTTCGTGTGAAATGCCGCGATTTACAAATAATAACTACACTGATATGGTGTCAGCTTATGGGGAAGCCCGTGGAAATTCTAATCGGACTCGTAGGATTTATACGCATCGTTTCCGGTATCGTTCTACACCCAATAGGCGCACGTTTGTACGTATTATTCAAATACTTCGAAATAGTGGAACTTGTGCAGGTGCATATCAAAATTGCGGTAGACAACGGCCTAATCGTTTTGCAAATTTTGGAAAGTGTTGGAAATAATCTTGGAAGTAGCGCTCGTAGACTGGCAATAGAGCACAATGTGTCAAAAAGTTCAGTTTGGAAGACTTTAAAATAACAACAATTATAGCCATACCATGTACAAAAAATTCAGTGTTTACAATTGCAGAATTATCATCATCGACAGCATTTGTGCAACTGGGTTTTAAAAAAACTAAGACGGGTTTCAAATTTCCTAGCTATGTATTAGCCACCGATGAAACGGGATTCACCAGGTAAGGAGGGAGTATTTAAATATGCACAACACTCACATTTGGACAGATGAAAATCCCCATGATATCAGGCCTCGCAATTTTTAAGAGAGATTATCAATAAATATATGGGCTAGAATAATAAACGATCGGTCCATCGCCCCTTACTTTTTACCAGATCGATTAGATGGTAGAAGTTATTTGCAGTTTTTAAATAACGAACTAAATCATTTATTGGAAGATGTTTCGCTGGAAATTCCTGGAAACTTGTGGTATTTTCATGATAGTGCTCTTTGTCATAACGCCCGAATTGTACGAGAATGGTTAAATAAGCACTTCTCCAATAGGTGGATAGATCGAAATGGTTCTGTTGCGTGACCCGCTCGATCCCCAGATTTAAATCCTTTCAATTTTTATTTATGGAGCCATATGAAACAGATAATGTATTTTACTACAGTTGATACAATTAAGCAACTACGAAGACGCGTTGAAAATGCTACCAGAATGAGTCGAAATGATAGGGAAACGTTACTGAGGGTAGAAGAAAATTTTAAACGCCGAATACAATTATGCTTTGGGAATAATTGTTGGATTTGTTAAATTACAGATCTATGTAGAAAACTAGAAACTAAATAGTAATAGATAAATAATAATTTCGGCACGGTCGACTCATATTGTGTACGCACCAAGCTGATTCACGTGTTTATAAAATGGGAAATATTTCTTGTAATCTTTTACGATGCTCGTACTGCAGTAGTGTTTCTGCCGATTATAAATGAAGTCGGTTAGTGCATTCGTGTTTTGTTAATCCCAATTTCCTCTAAATATTCTTATAATTTCCAACAATAGAAGACATTCTAATCTGAATATTTAATGTAACCTCTTTTGTAGGTAAGTCAAAAATTTAAATTATTTTAAAAATAAATAACGTAAAACCCCAATAACTCCTCTTACTTAACTGTACGTGTCTATCGATTATTCGCAAAAAAAGACATACACATTACAAAGCAGGCAAAAATTTTCGTAGGTATCTATACAAAGGATCCGAAATATGATAAACAATTTTAAATGCCATAGATGAGTAACAAAATTGTAATAAATCTTATAATAAATTGAACTGAAAAATTATACCACTTACGCAAAAAATGAACTTAAAAAAAATGTTGCTTTTTACGAATTCTATTATTGATTCAAATTATGGCACTTATTTCTGGGATACCCTGTATATAAGAATTACGGGGTTGCGCATTCTTATGGGTCCACCTTACACAAACACTCGCTTGAAGTGCGAATGAAAATATTCTTACTGTGAGTTTTGGAAAATGACGTAGCTTCAGGTTTCTGATTTGTTATACTGAAAATTCCACCTTCATTTCTAGTGATATAAACCTGGATTACATTTAAGTCTATCGGAATTGGCCCAGGAGAAGTAATATTTACAGGTGGTCGATCTTCGATGAGGTGAATTTTAATATTCTCTGCGGAAATCTTAAAAACAAAACTCCTTCACACCATTTCTAATGTGTATACAACTACTCACAATTAACGGCAACGGAATTGGAATTATTTCGTCTTCAACAAAATCCATTAAACCGATCACAGTGCTCATGTTCAAATTTAAGGACAAATCTTTCACTTCCATTATTACATGGTCCATAAACGCCCGCTTCAGGTTGTCTCTATCTGTTAAGTCAATCTGTAATAGAGAGGACGAAGCGGATAATGCTAATGTGTGATCGAGCCTGACACGGACTTTCGGTATGGAAGTGCTGTTCGTGGGATTTTCGCTCCAACCTCTCGAGCGCATACTAAATTTACCCTAAAATACACAATGTAAATTTGGATGGGAAATGCATTAGATAAGTTATGGCGGTCGGTTCGCAAGATGCCAATTTTTTTTAATTGTACTGTTAGAGGTTTTTAACCGTACTATAACAGTAACCCCCCTTTCATCACATTAAAGTATAATATTAATGAAAATTAAATCAATATTACTATTTACTTAACGAGTACAGTGAATGATACTTGGTGCACTTGTTATTACAGTTGATCGAACGACGCGAGGCGGAACTCGATCAACAATTGATTGTGGTAAAAATATTTTCGCATGCATTAGCTATATTTATCCTACGAACTCATATGCGCTAATTTTATTGTCTTTTGTATGTTTAATTATATATTATCATGCAGTAAAACTTTTACAGGTGCATGTACGTTAAAAAACTTTACCGCACGCATATTGATGTTAAATATCGATAAAATATTTTAAAAGTAAAACATGTTACGTTGATTTGTGTACGGTAAAATATTTTACTGAATAGGTACTTCGAAGCGCTACTTTCTGCTCGTAAATTCGTATGGTTAAGCCATTGTAGGGTATACATGCCCACCCACGTACTTGAAATTCGTCCCAAGGAATACTTGAACACTCTTCAGTTAAGATATTGCCAACTTGAACTTTAATCGAGGACGAATAACCTTTGGACTGTTGCAAAAACTCAACGTTTGCCAGTTTAAATGTTGATAAACAGACCTAAGAAAATGTAATTTTAGTCAAAAATACGAACATAAAAAAAGCAAATTACCAAATCTTTTCTTTGGCAACTACTGGTCAAACTATGGTCACTCGTAGATGTCACTGTACTAGCTTCTTCGAGCACTTCGGACGCCTCTTCCACACGTTCAAACTCTTGCATCCCATTTACATGAAACATATAGTCCATTCCTATTAACATGCAAGTTGTTAGTGTTTATAAGTAAATAGATTAGCACCTACCCCTAACATCCTCCTCGAAGTTGATCATAACAATTTGTTCAGAATCACTTGATGCATCGCTTCTAACAGAAATGGTGTCTGATATATCATCAGGGCTTTGTTTTAACGCACTATCAATTGAAGACATTAAAGTACTAAAACCCTTTTTCACAGAAGAAAGTCCTGGAACTATTAAATTTTCAAGTTTAATTATATATGTTATTCCAACTTAAAGAAAATCTCGGCTCGCCATAAAATGCAGACGCCTCTCCCCAATTTAAATTAAGGACAGTTTTAATAAACTTTAATTTTGGTGTGATTAATACCGTTGTGTAGCAACCAACAGAAGCAGAGCATAGAAAATTTCAGTTTTAAAACCATGACAGTTATAATAACCTGAAACTCATACCTTTAAATAATGAACAGTACTGATTAACACTCGACATCTGCTTAATTTACTCCCTAACTCATTTGTCACATTTGGCACCGTTCGTAATTTATACAGGGAAAAAGAACTTCTTTTCATGGTGAACCAAGATATCTTAATTAATTTAAATTAACGCTCTATACAAGTATCGGCAGTTCCAGTGGAAACATAGGAATCGTGTAAGTGGGAGAAGGACTACATAAGGTTTAATACGCCTCCGACAAAGACCAACGATGTGATCCAACTTTATTGGAAGGCTAGTGGTTGATTTAAGTGGAGTTAGTCCAGTGCTACCCGATTTCTTACCGTTTCAGAATTTTTACTAATATAAGTTCTAGTGATGGATTAATCGTCTTTGTTTCATTTATTTACATTGCTAATTTTTGCTCAGATGTTTAAAAAATGTTCCATCGCTACAATGGTAGCAAAATCGATACTGATCTAAACGTTAAAGTGGAAATGTCGGTCAGAATGTCTCCACCCGCTTCGTTGCTCTTTATTACAGGCACATTAAACCTTATACGGTTTTTGTCTGACTTGCACAATCCCTATATTGCTAGTTTAACTGGTGATATCTGTATATCAATTTGGCAGATATTGTAAAACTTACCAACGTTGATATTGTTGGGAATATGAGTCTTAGATTGCATTCTAGGTAATAAGCAAGGAGAATACGATGAATTGGATAGATTTTTAGTATTTGTAGCATATGCTTCGCTCTGCTCTGGGAGCGACTGCGATAAGATAGTAGTGTTTTCCGAATACGTTACAAAACGACCGCTGTTTTCAATTTGATGGATTGAGCGTGTACTATTCCGTAAAATACCTTAAATCAACAACTTATGGTAATTAATCAACGAAGAGATGTTATACTGACATACAAAACACACTATAAATATATTTACTAAGCAAAAATTGAAATGTTACAAACGAAATTTAAATGAAAATTATAATTAAATTTCAAACTCAATTTTTCCAGAACAGCTCAGCTGATTATTTAACACTAAACAAATTTATACAAGTTCCGTTTATTGCACAAGAAAATTTTTACAGATCCGGTAACTGGCTATATTTTTTTGATGATTGGAGTGCTAACTTAAGGAAAAAATCGGGATAATTCATTTACACAGCTGTGTTCAGAAAATTGACAGCTCGAGACGATTTCAGCTTTTTTTTCATCATATCTAGTTCGATAATGCGTTTCATAATATGTCAACATTCTGCAGAAGAAAGTAAAAGAAAAATAAAAACAAACACAACTACTTCAAGGACTGATAATGGAACACGGCGGTTCGTTCATTCGTGCGATTAATTTGTCCATTAAAAATGTCTATTTTCAACAGGTTTAGGGACAAATAATCCGTTTGGGGTAAGTGCTTATACATTATTTCGGATGGCTATGGTACCTTGTTACGATAAAAAAAAAATCAGCTAAGTCGTTTTAGAGAAACCAGTAGAGTATTTCACGTGTAACATTTCAAATGTGATTTTTTTAAAATATGAATATGAACTTACCGACAGTAATATCATCAATACTAGAAAAGTCAGGTACAAACGACTCTCCATCGCCACCAGAAGATTCTTTTCCTGGACTCTGTGGCGGCATTACAAAAGTAACTTCTACTTGAGGAATAATAGCTCCAACAACTAGAGAAGACTCACCATCTGTCTGAAATGTATTGAGACAATAAGGTAACGCGGTAAATATTTCGGCAGGACGTTGATAATTATTAAATAAATGCGTTTTATTTATTTAAAATAGAATCTTTTTTGTTTTTTTCGATCAGTGTTTTATATTTAATAAAGACGATGGTAGACCTCTTAACCATCTGAAAATGTGTTACAATATTTAGTTGTTTTAGCCATCGAATAGACGGCGCATAATGCTTCAAACTTTAAACAAAATCGCTGGTGAAAATAAACTGACAAAAAAACAGTGGATTGTTAACCAGCAAACTTTTTTAGCTTTTAGTACTACAAAATAAACAGTGAAAAAAATTCATTCATTTTGGGTTCGTATGTGAAAACTTGCTTTGTCACAAGAAGCCTGATAAAAAGATTTTTACAGGATCTTTCAAAAAGTATTAAAATATATATTGTATTTTTAATATTTGAAATGACTTTTTGCGAGCAGCGAAGTAGTAATTTTAATTTTTGTCTCTCAATGAGACCCCTGTGCACACATGCCCGGTGAAGCCCAGAAGTATGTTGTGTTGTGGTCGAGTAATCTAACGGCCTCTTCCCATTTGTGCTTCAATATTCCATTCTTAGTGCGGACCCGCTCCTAATTGTTCCTACATACATATTTATCCATATTTTTCCATGCACGTATTACTTATGCACTTACTCCGTATTACTGAAGTTAGTATTGCTGTTAGAAAGTTAATAAATTGCACTTACCTTCATTATTCTATCCGAATCAATATTGAGAAATGTAACCAATTCGGACACTTGATCGGCTAATCTCATTAAAAACAAATATTGATAGTGGTTCAACTGAACACTGACTAGATTTGATATGTAGGCTAACGCGTGTATATCTGAAACGATATTTTTTTTGTCTTTTATTTTTGAAATCTTGTATCATACAAAATACCCGCGTTTTTGGCTTTATCACGTTGACCTTCAAGAGTGCTATTGGGATCAAAACTCGCGTGCAGCCAAATGGTAATAGGAACCGCCTCCAGAAAAGGTATAGGTTTGTTAAAATCTGACTGAGCACCAAGGAAATCTCCATATACAGGGTCCAAGAAAATGCACCACACATCTCTAGCGTCCGCCCAGAAAAGTTCCCGCTTTAGCTGGCTACCCTGAAAAGATCTACGCGTGTCAATCATGAGGAAAACGATAATTTTCATAGATACTATGAAATAAATACTCATTCACTGGTTAGTTGTGAGGTTTCCATGAAAGTTACTTCTAATATTAAGTTGCTGGATATTTTGATTTAAAGGTCTTAAGCCATTTACTTATTCTTTGCAGCCTGCTTTGTAATGGATCTCCGTATAATTGAAACTAATGAACAAAAAGAACAAGACAAACATATTTTTGAGCGATTTTTAAAGCGAAATATAATATAGACAAAAAGGAAATCTAAAAAAATTGGAAATATTTAAGTTCATACAGTACTTTATTTAAACACTGTATATTTGGTTTTTGGTAAAATAGAAACTTTAAAAATGAAATTATAAGTGTTTAGCAGACCATATTGTCATCAGCAATATCAGATCAAATGTATACTCATTAAGTCTAACCACCCTACTTCTACCCAAACACAAAATTGATTACCAATACCCGTTATAGTATACAATGGATAACATATCAAATTTTTTGGGCGCATTCTGCTGCAAATAATAAAAAAATGGATTTTGCTCTTAGCATATAACAAACCGGGTTCTCCAAAGACGACATTTCTAGCTGTTTGGGAACTTGCCGTACGTCATCAGCTGCGGAAATGTGGTTGAGAAACTTTTGAGTGACTAAGTAGAAATCGTCCGTTTGGCTTGGAAAATCGCTTCCAAAAAATAGGGAACCCATATAAAACGAATCTATACATTTTGCTAAATGTTAAAAAAATGCGTCAGTTTCTAAATAATTGTTAGCTCTAGAAGTAACGCACCTAAATCTGCTCGTGAGGAATGCTCCAAACTCCTTACATTGGTGATTGTAGCTCTAGTAACTTGGATGCTAAGACATTTTGGCCTATCTCTTTGATTGTGGTATTCATCCGTACTTTCAAAATTCAACTAAAACTAGAACACTTAATTACGGCAACTGCTTGATTCGGACAAGACGTACCCTAGGCAATATGGCCTCAATTTTTATATCAATATATGTAAAATTATTATGAGGATCCTTGTTATTGGGGTCCATAAATGATCTAAATAGATTTAAAAGGAAGCAGTTCAGCCATAGACATGTGTCTCGATCAAAAATTACTAAAATTGGATTCAGTTGGACGTAAAACTTTGGAGGTGGTACTACAATGAGATAACAACGGTAAGAAAATAATAAATTATCAGAATATAACATTTTTATCCGTACCTACCTGGAAAGGGAACATCACTAGGATAATAGTAGTAAATATACTCTGCATGAATTATACTAGCGTCTTTTGGTAAAGTCATCCTTCCTCTGTCTCCTAAAAAATAAATTATTAACATAATATTTCTTGACTAAATACAGCAGAAAATGATTCAACACTAATGTGCAACAATTAAATAGACCTACAAGTACTACCGACTCTTAGCGCCAAGCGTTAATTTAATCATAGATTAACGGCCTGACTAATGAGTATTGTTATATCTCTATATTTTTAAATGCTTTGTTCCATTCAGTGTTCAGGATCTCTCAAATATAACCCTAAATTTTGCTGAGCTCTTTGTCAAACTGGTTTTTCTTTGGGTTTTTAAATAAAAATAAAGATATATAACTATTACAACCAGCAAGATTGTTTCAGTTGACAAAAACATTGTTCAATTTCCATTTTTTGCCTGAAAGGTGCGACCACTTAACTATAATGATAAGAAATCTTTAATTATGTCGTATCAATTGCCTTATCATTAAGTTGATGAGTAATTAATACGTAGACCTCGAAGACCAGCTATAAATGAAGCAATTTGCATGCACTTACCAAAATTATGTTCTGCTCTTAACAACCCTTTCAAATATTTTACTTTCATTAGTTTTGATTTAATGTTAAACTGGGTTTATATAGCACATAATGCATAAACTAATGGATAAATATTACAGACAAGTTAAAAAGATAAGAACTTTGTATTGTACCTTATATATATTCTACGCCCTGTGTAAATTATAATAATAAAAGTCTCCATAAAGCTGATTTTACTATGCGTTATACACCATAGTTTAATTTATCGGCGATAAATTTTAAATTCTCAAGATACCTACATGATGAGAATGTGTGAGCTCGTTCATTTCTAAAGAAGCGCAATCCTTTAAATTTGAGGAAGAACATAAAGGGCATTGTTCTAAACGAAATCTAAATGAACACTTTCTAATATTCTAAGTTGCTACTTTCTAGTGCTGTAAGAAGCTCCCTCTAACAGAAATCAAACAACGCAAACAAAAGATTCTAATGGTACCTGTGGCCTTATTATCTCTCCTCTTATGGCTTGCTAATAAACAAAAAATGAACATTTCAAGAAATACTTTTCAACTTTGATATTTAGTTCAAAAACTAATATCAAGTAATATCCGATCATCGTTGCCAACAAAAAAAAAAAACAAATTCCTAGCCAAACTGTGGATATATAAAAGTGTTGTTGGGAAAAATATAAATCTAAACTGACAAAAATATAGATATCCCTAAAAGGTACTGATAACTTACCACAAAGAAACTCCTTCAAAATCTGTTTTTTGCCAGAAGTGGTTACCCTGTAAACAGTAAAATCATCCACCCGTAATACAATCGATGTTGTCATTAATTTATTCAATTTCAGCTGCAATTTTTTCTTCAATTCGCTTGAATTTGGACTATTTGGCTTTTGGATGTCAGAGTTTAGAGAATCGCCCTAAAGCTGAATTAGCAAAATCTCTGTTTACTCATCATTCATTAAGTCCTTACTTTTGGCATTCTACTTAAGGGAGTATGCTGAACTTTATTATAATTTACCAGATCCATAAATCTATTTTTAAATGATGTTAAAGCCTGCTCTTGCCAAATTGTGTGCGGTGTAGATGAGGAATTATAAGTTGGCCAATGCTTTCTATCTCCTAAAAGAGGAAAACACTAACATTAAAGCACTTTATTGAAGAATTGTATGAAAACAAATACTTTCTATTAAAAAAAAACTCCCAAATATAGGACACAGTCATATGATGACAATTTTCATACCAGGCACGGTAGGATATAATAATTTTCATTAAAAATGTTAATTATAAAAATTGATTTGAATTTGAACGAGTCAAACCTGATTTTTTAAAAAACCATTTCAGAAAATTCATAGCGCTGATTACTAAATTTTTCTACTATTATTATGTGAAAATTATCATTATGCTATTGCATTGATCAAGTTATAATAAGATGTGTTGTGATTTTAAGGCTAATACGAAACCTTACAACTTTACTATTGTACTTGTCTCTAATTATCCTCATTCTCATAACAAAGCTGTCCAAGACTTCTTGGTTCCAATGTATGAATTTACCTTTAGCTAAATGATAAGGATAGAAGTCCACTTGAAACCGTTTAATGGAGATTTGAAGTGCACCTCCGTCTTGAAGATTTGGATATGAAGATCTTCCATCTGTAGAATAAAAATAAAAATATTGGTTTTTGCAACTAAGTAGAATTTGATTTGTAAGATAGTTCATACTCAACACAGCACTTCATAAAGTAATTCATCATTAAAAAAAAGCTCGCATAAGGGGTGAATCGTAAATGTAGGGCATCGAATAAGCTATTCACTATTATCAACGAACATGTAACATTAATGATTTTTTATGGTTACCCTTTATTATTTATTACATAAAAAAAGTTTTTGATGCCATTAATAATATATCCAAATCTGTTCATTAAAAATATACAGGGTGGCTTCTTTAAATAGTAATATTATTACTATCTTGGTAATCGTAAGAATTCAAGGTTGATTAAATGAACCACAAATAGATGATCAATTAACAAAAATGTTACCAAATTCTTATTGATTTCATAACTTAATATTAACCTCCTAATAATGAACTTCTTTTTTATTGTCTTAAATGGTCTGTCTCAGAATGTGGTGTGGCTTGTGTAACCACATTAATTTTAAAGTATCTAATGAAGTTGAGCTGCATATTGTTCTTTATATTGAAATTATATTAAAATTCAGTTGAAAAGTCTCAAAGCAAAGTCGAAAGACTGTAAAAAAAATCTTACCTCCTGGGTCATCACATAAATGCAAGACAATTTGATTGGACAAAAAATGATAAGATGTCTCTATGACATCATACTGAGCGAACATACGGCTTGAAGCTTTAGCAGATTTAAGTGCAAAGCTTTGTAGCGCTTCCTGGGCTAACTGAGCTTGATATTCAGGCAGTTCCTAATAATAAAAAAAATTAACTATGGCAATTGTGAAATTTTCATTATTTAGTTTACCTCTAGTTTTCTGGCTGCTTTTAATTTCCGAGTTAACTGAGTTGCCCTTTCTATTAAACCTGATAAAGAATTTAGAAAATGCAAAGCAGCCTTTAGTTGTGAGTCAGTCAATACCCACAGTAAATCGTCTAAGATAATCACTAACCGAGACCCGAGTATAAAACAGTCTAAAAATAATTATCAAATAGTCTCAATTATTGTTTTGCTGGTATAAAATAATCTTATAATTACCAGAAAGTCTTTTTTTTATGGTAATGCGACATCTCGCTTGATTTGTCAGCAACCTCAGCGGAGTTAACGTACTGTCTTTGGTCGACCTGGCTTCGACTCTTAGAGTCTGCCACTGTAGCTCTTTAAATATCAATAATTGGCCTTTTTCTGGGTTTTTTAAGCGAGTTAAGGGTAAGTCCATCCGAACAAATTTTGGACTTACAGATTCAACGACTATTCGTTGGATCTGTACAAAAACAATATAAAAGTAACCAATATAAAACTCGTTTTGATTATTGCACCTGAAGAGTAGCTACAAATGCAGGGCTCTTGAATGAAATGTTTACGGTATTTACGGTAACTGTAATTCCATCAATCACTTTATGAATAAAGCTGTATTTTCCAGGTGGACCATAAGCGGGTGAAATGTCATTAGACATATTCCTCAATTCCTCACATGTTTCGACATTTATGTCTACTTCATCAAGACTCTGTAAAAATAATTATGCCGACTAATTTGATCAAACAGCGAACAGCTCACTATTATCCTATTACATGTAGGGTCAGTCGTTTTGGTTTTAATATTGTCAGCCACAAAAATATTCGCACGCCATTTAAATTATTAGTATTGCAAACATTTGGGAACTATAATTGAAAATTAACATATGCAACATATAAGATAGTCCAAATGATCTTTATAAATATTACGCGGTGTACATACATACTTATTGATTGCGACATTCGCATTGCTAAAATCGAAACATTCTATATTGGATTTCCTTTAATTTTCCAAATAAGTGTTTTTCTAGTTTTTTTCCCAATTTCTTGATTTTCTAGAGAAACTTCCAGTTTTTTCTCATTTTTTATAACACACTGCACACTAGAACGACTTCTGTTACTAATTTTACTAATTTATCCGTACGATTTTTGCCTTATGTGACTTTACTATTAAATTTCTAATTTTTTGAGAACACTCCTGCCTTTGATAACCCATTTTTGTTGTTATTGAAAAATATTGTTAAAACATGTTACCCATGCATCTAGAAACACATGTAAACAACAATATACAGGGGACCCGTTTAAAATAGTCCACCTGAAACGTCTTGAATGAATTTTTTTTCGAAAAACCCCGAGACACGTCAATTTTATTTTTAAAGGGGACATTTTTAGATCATAAATTCGTAGGTATAAGGTCGTAAGGTATAAGGGTGGCAACCCCTTCAAGAATCTTAAACGGCACGAGGGTTCAAGAGGCATATCAAATCAGAGGTTCTCTCTTTAAAGGCGAAACAAAAAAATTTCACCATACTTGTAAAGAAAATTGAAATTCCTTTGATTTGATGTGCCACTTGACCCTCAGTACTATTTAAGATTCTTGAAGGGGTTGCCACCTCGTTTAGGGAGATGACTCTACATCTACAATTTTATAATCTAAAAATGTCCCCCTTAATATTAAAATGAATGTATCTCGGGGTTTTCCAAAGAAAAAAATTATATTCAAGATATTTCAGGTGGACTATTTTAAATGAGCCAATCTGTATGTATGTATCTAGAAAATACCTTTATATGTTAATTTTTATTTGAAAAATATCAGCCCAGCATTCAGTTGTATTAATATTTTTGTGACCTGCCAGAAATGATATTTTACTCTTATATGTATATGAATACTAATTTGACATTCAATAATTGAATTACCCGAAAGCGAATAATTTAGACCATCTTTTATGTTACGTATGTTAATATTCAATTATAATTCCCAAACGTTTCATATACTAACAATTTAAATGATGTAGGAATACTCTTGTGACTGACTATACACAAATATATTTAGTAGAATTGTTTGCTAAAATAATTATTACCAGACATATTGGCACATTTTTTAGCTTTGTCCAGGTTATCCTGAATGTCACTTTATTGCACCAGGCCTTGGTCAACCTCAACCAACAAGGTAATTCCAATAAGTCAGTTATCACATCTTCATTCAGTTCCAAATTAGTTAATTCACCTTCACCTTTGAAAGTGCTGAGATTTATTTTATCTGCTGAGAGGTTTTTTGTGAACCTGTGAATAAGAAGGTTCTTGTAATAAATACGCACCTAAGTACGTGACAAGAACTCAGGTTGTGTAAGGTAAATAACAAACTACTTATGAGCACTATAACAGAAATTTAATCTTGTTGTGTAAGCAATGTTTTTCCAACATAGGTTCATCGCTAAAAATTTATTCACTAAAACTTGAACATATCTATCACTAGTGACACCTTGTGACACCATTAATTCTGTCATGATATTTGTACTATATTTGACTATTTGACACACTCAATCCATATAGATTATAATTGTTATGGTAAAAAATTATAAGAAACAAAAACCTATAATTTTTGACTATCAAAATCTATTCAATACTGATAAAAAAATTGTTATGTGGGATCCTTAAATTGCAACTTTCAATGTTTAGTTAATTTTGCTGGATATATATATATATATATGTTACTTTTGAGGCAATTTCATTTATTTGAAAATTTTAAATATACTTTTGCCACCATGCAATTGAGGGTTACATTTTTCTAATGCTAGTATAAAATGATTCAGATTTGACTGCCATTAAAGCATATTTGTGCATAATATGACAATCCAAATACAAACTATTCATTGGAGAGTTCAAAATACATACTGCAGACAGTTTTGCCATCCAGTATTATTTGAATGGTTATTTTTGGCAGACCACCTTAAAGTTTCAATCAATTTCTGGAAAGCCATAGTTGTGATACATGATTACAAAAAAAAAACTTTGCAATAGGTTATGAACTATAAATATCGAGCATTGTTTAATAATTGCCCTTTACAGCCTATTTGCTATGGTAGATACTTAGTGACGTTCACCAGTAATACTCATGGTTCATAAGTACACAATCTTTAGGCACCACCAGTGGTGCGGCTGGTAGTGGACATATTAAGTTAAACAAGTACTGTAAAGTATTATGAGGAAGGAAGGGTACTATAAGGGATAATTTATTGCTATTTTTAATGGGGAAACAGGTCTCACAACAACTGTTTCTGCAACGTCCGCCCCAAGAGTTTCAGGATGTTGGTGATGAAGATAATTGTAAACAGAGTAAGCGACAAAATTACAATCAATAGTCAGTAGACAAAAGGCATCTTACCTAGATAAATGTTTCAGTAACTGATTTTTAATAATGGAAACCATAATAAGGCTTTGAAAACGATTATAAACTACTTATGCTTTTTCTAAATAATTGTTATAACAGATCTGCTTTAAAACAAAACAATTTAAAATTATTTAAAACATTAAAAGATTTTTTTCTTTAAACTAAATTTTTGGAAAAAAATATTTTCAACTTCAGCTGACAATGACATATTGAGTCACAGTTGTAACGTGAAAATGACTACGACACATTTCCACCTTGGGAAAACAAAATCAGATGTTTTTGACACCGACGCAACGAGCGGGTTATATTTGGTGCAATCCAGACTCCAAAAACGTAGTTTCACCGTTTTGTCAGGGATCAGATTAGTGTTCATATTTAGTGTAGTGGTATAATGAACTGGCTGCCTCAGACTTTAAAGAAAGACACGTCAATATTGTCAATAATGTACACAAACAAAGAATTCTGTTTTATTGTATTTCTTACTAACCTTTTTTCACCAGTTATTTAATTCAGCTCAAACTTGAACTAAGAAAATTGACAAGGACTTGAGGGTTACCACGAAATATTTTAAGGCAATACACCAACTAAAATTAACAAGTTCCCGTGTGAACTATTTGAAAATTCTGGGTCATTTATTCAAATAATGTACAACCTAGTTTTCAAACTATGTTTTTGTAGGTCATTTTTGTAATGTTTCCTTCACCTAAACATCCAGAATTTATTTTAATTCTTAGAAAATGAAAGTTTAATTGGCATTCTAATTTTTTTTTATTTGTACACAAATTTCATACCAATATAGCATTGCTATATTTTTATGATTACTTGTCTTCATATTTAAAATCATGTACTTTGTACAATAATAAGATTACGCGTACTTTTACAAAAAATTTTGCACCAATTTACTTTGAACTCGCTTTCATCATAAAATTTATGTTGCAATTCATTTTCGCAAAAAGCTTGCTACTTATCTTTCAAATTGAAATTTTTTCAATTTTGAATTGAAATTGTACAACTTTTGGTCAACGTTATAAAATCACGGATGACATTATCAATTTAATAAAACATAATACAATAACTCAACGTATTATGGTATATATTATAATTCTAGTAATATGTGGGTATGCAAATTAAAATTTTGTGTCAATGAAATTGGCAAACGAAATGTTTGGCCCAATCAACATTTCCAATAACATACATCTGATCCTCATATAAGCCTATAGAACCGGACTCTGTTTATTAACTGCCACTCTATTTGCTCGACTTTTTTGCGCTGTTATTGGTGCTCCTGACCGGAAGTGTTGACGTCGCAGTTCCTCTGTCGATGTCAATCGTACAGTGTCAAACCAAACCGAAAACCAATTTCCTTTCATTTTTCGTGTTCTTTGCTGCAAAATATGGCTTCAGGTTAGTAGGCTAGTTTTGCGCTAGTAACTGTAAAATTACTTTCTATCGCATATACGCTTAAAAAACACTTCAATCTCCTTTTGTAGCTACTTTGCCTTAATATCCAATGCGACCCCTTTTTCGTATTAAGTGCCGGATATTCCAGTCGAATTTAACCTCGCTTCACTATTATAAACGCTCAATTCCCAGCCTCGTGCTAACATACAATTGTATTTTCAGGAAAGAAAAGCAAGAAAACCAAAGGGAAAACTCTTGCATTGACTGACTTTTTGCAAGAATCTTCGGGAACTTTGCCGTCACAGCCTATTCGGAAGTCCACTACAAGCTGGGTAGATGAGGTCGATGAATATGGTAAGAATATTTCCATTTTCCAGTATTTAACTACACAGTTGTGCAATTTATTGTTAGGTTGTTTTCAACCTTAAATAAGTATATCCACAATTTATTTATATATAAAGAAAATGAGCAATATAATATATTCTATTTTAAATAAGGAAATTGATCTCACTTCTTTGTGAAATCTGTAACGGAAATTAGATGTTAATATACACGATTTGTGGAACTCAAGCTACTGTATTTGCACTTAATCTTTCAAAATCTTAATTTTTTTAAAACTAAGTGATGTCCAATTAATTCCTGTTTAATCGAAACTGAATAGGCCATTTTACGTATGTATTTTAAAAATTTTTATTCAGTTATACTTGATATAGATGAAGTAATTGGTGCTACTTGATAAGTAACTTTGGTAAATTCTTAACTCATTGATGTAACCAGAGTAGTTCATTATCATTAGAGCTACTAACCCTTGGAGTAGTTATTTATCAAAATATTTTCTGTTTTATTTCTTACCACAATCAATGAGGGCAAAACATATTTGTTTGCAACTTTTATTTGATATTTCTGCCTGACCTATCTTTTTTTTTATGAACAACTTTACTACTTCTAAAAGGAATAAAAATCAAACAAATTAAAATTTTGGTATTGATATTTAGTCATAGATTGGGCACTGATGAGACAAACTCAATTATGCATTTCCAGATGGTAATTTAACTGTCACTCTGTTCAAGAGGGCCATTTCAGCCATATTTCAAAATTTAATCTTACTGATGGTATTTATTTCTATATAAAGTAAAAATTCCTTACTTACTAAGGTAATTCCTAAACTTAAAGTGATCTATTATTATCCAGTATAGTTGAAAAATATGAGTCTTGCCTCATCAAATTTTCTTTTAAGAGGAGAAAAAAAGGGCCCGTATATCACAATCACCAAATCTACTACTACAAAACAGTTGGTACCAACCAATTATGTAACCACTTATGATTGTTACAAATGTTTTAGGTTTCAGTACACATTATAAAAACATCAAAATGAAGAAAATGTACTATTATTTTTAATAGTAATTTGATACATGTATAAAATAAATCTCACTAATCCCAAAGCAACTAAACTACATATCCTATTTGTGGTTAATTTTCATTGACGGATCCCAATGGATTTCCAATAAAATATTTTCAATATTTATATTAATGAATATCAAATATTGAAAGTAGGCGTTTTATGAACTACAATTTAAGAAATGCAGTTTTCTTCATGATGAGATTATGATTGTTTTGCATTTGTCAAAATGGAACTTATGGTCCGCGGCAATCTCGCACCTGGGGCTCACATACAATGTATTTATTACACATCACGCAACGGGAAGGTCTGAGAAAGGCTATTATCCTCTAGCAGGGTACTTGCATAATCGCAAGGCGAGGGAACCAGAAAGATGCCAGTCCGGATGCGCAAGCCTGGGATTGTCTTTATTTTCAATGACATAGGTGCTGCATTCGGGTAGGTTGGAAACTCTCGTTGCCGGCAATTTTAGTTCAATCTGCGGGTTGACGATTTTCGGACCGTCAAAACTCAATTCAGACTAATCTGCCGCGGACCTTTGCCCACATTGAGACTAAATGTAGCGATCAATCTGACTTTTTAATTCAGATTTAAATCTAACGAGCCTTACAAGGATTTAGTGGTAATTTGGGGTTATTGTTTGTATCTAAGATTCACTGGATCCTAAGACTGTTAATGTGGTGCTACCTACGGCACCCAAAGCTTCCAGGGACTATGAAGATATCGAGAATAAAGTCCCTAAGGAGCCCCCGTTTATGGCCTATTTATCTAACTTACCATACGACGTAGATGAGGAGGAGATCGCAGATTTTTTTAGAAATATGAAGGTAGTATTTGATATTTGGAAGTTGGAAATTATTCATATTATTTTGGGTTTTACTATGGTAGATATCAAATATGCGGATACCAAAAGACGATAGACCGGGCGAAGTCCCTAAGCTCAAGGGTTTTGGTTACATTGAGTTCGAAGACCGCGAGAGCTTAATGAGCGCGCTAATTCTACCTGACACCGTAAGTTTTTTAGTACCAACTGCTTTGCCAAGCTCATTGCGCCGGTTACGAGGGACAATTCAGTAATAAACTTGTTTTACATCTTCAAAGTTTATAAATTTTGTCATTAAGCAATAAATGTTTTTTGCATATTTAACTTGGCTCTGATATTTGGTCTCGGTGTATTGGCTGCATTTCAGCTGACTTTTAGGGTCTAAAAGCTTGTACCAGCACATACTTAGCATTTTGTATGAGGGTGGTTTTCCTCGTAACGGCAGCCGTAATAATCGTTAGCTGCACGTAGCAAAACAATGTTCTCTTCTAGAACCTAAAAAACCGTAGGATAAGAATAGAAGTAGCGTCAAATTCTGATAACGATAGACGTAGAGGCCGAATGGGTGATCAAATCGGTAGGACCGATACCGGCGGCGATTGGCGATCGACTAATCGGCCGGAACCAGTGGAAGAGCGTCGCGGCGGGGGATTCAACAGAGACAGAGAAGCCGGCGGTAGTGGTGGTGGTGCCTTTACCAGAGAGGGCATGAGAGAGCCAACCAGAGATAGAGAGTATGGAGGATTTAGCAGGGATAGAGAAGGAGGATTTAATAGAGACCGGGATTTTGGGAGAGACAGAGAGGGCTTTAATAGGAATAGAGATCAGGATCGGCCGGGTGCCTGGAGAGACGGTGATCGCTCTAGTAGTTATAATAAAGATAGAGGTAAAAAATATATTTCCAATGTGTAAAGTTTTTATACAATGTTGTCTAATTTAAAGGGTATGCACGGGGTAACTATAGGGATTCCGACAGAAATAGTAGCAGGTTCGAAAGGGAGGACAGGGATGATCGAAGGGGCGGGTATAGGCGCTACGATGATAACGAAAGGAATGACGGTAGTTTTGGCAGAAGAGGGGATTTCTCGAGAAGAGAGGAGGGTGACTCTGAAGCTACTGCTGGTAATGAGCGTTTTATAATATTTTTAGCGGCGTGAATAAATTCGTTTTACAGCGGAGCCGCGGCAACGTCCTAAATTGAATCTGGCTCCTCGTACCAAGCCGTTGGAGCAGACCGTCAAGCCGGAACCTGCCGTGCCTTCAGCCTCAATATTTGGCAATGCAAAACCCGTGGATACTGCCGAACGCGAGAGGCAGATCGAAGAGAAACTGCTCAAGGAGCAGGAAGAGCGGTTAAGGGAATCAAGTAAAGACAGGGAGAAGGAACGAGCAGGTAGCCGGGACCACAGCATAGATAGGGGAAATGTGAGTAGCTCGTTAACATCTATTGAAAGGTGTTTCTTTGAGTTAATAATAAAGTGACTATAGAGTAGTCAAAATATATGAAATGACCATATGCATATCTAACTTAACTCGTAACGCGTATCGCCCTTTATTCGTTGTTTTAACCCTTGTTTTTGTGATGAAGCCTAAACTTTCCAACAATTTCTGACACCTCTTCAGAAAAACTCTTTGGTGATTAGTTAATCTGATCAAACGCTCTAATAATAAAACCCGTTTATACTTGCAAAAATATTTTTTTAACAAGAGCGTCTTGTATCAGATCGACAGAGGTAGGCCGGCAGTCAGAAGAGACGAAAGAGAAAGGGGCACCAATAGCCGAGAAAAGGGCGAGACAAACAACAGAGATCGAGGGCCGCCTTCAAGAGAGAGAAGGAACGGTGAGTGACCTTGTTGAAATTCGAAAGGGAATGGTGACGAACAAAGTTGTTTTAAATCGTTTTTATTGTATCTGATGTTATTTGAACAGTAATAATGCTAAGACATTGGTACTCTCAATTGTCTATTAAATGGTATAAATTAGACGCGATGCGACATGTCAATTATATTCTCTTATCACCAGATTCTTAGTCAAGGCGCCATTGCAAGAAGCGTTAGTAGTCAAAGTTGTTTGTATATTCTTTGTTAAAGATTTTTTTACTTTTTTGACATATTTAAGAAAGTATCACGGATTCCAAGCTGTATTTTTAATAAGCGATGAAAGCAATCACTTTCCTAGCTTAATCGGCCTTGTAACTATCACTTTCTAAAATGCCAATGGTAGACAGCGAAATTTATTACTTAGTTTAGTAAGAAGTTATTCAATAGATACCTTATTCCGTAGCTTCCGGCGAAGATTCCCGCAGGTTAGGGGGCATCAGGAACGATCATAAGTCGCCCGAGAACAAGAAAAAAGTTGACAAGCAAGAAAAGCCCAAACGTGAGGAAAAAAGGTAAGGGACATGTTATCATTCAGATGACTGAAAAATGTCATTTTCGTCTTGAAATAAATGTCATGGAGTATTCGGAAGTCAGTAGTCTCGTAGAGCGAATTTTTTTTCCAGTATTTTATCATATTTCTTACCTTACATATAAATTTTTTGTCGACACTGTTTCAAAATCGTCAATGTCTCTCACATTTGCATTCGTTCGAAAGTGTATGTTCTGAACGGTAATAACAACCGGTAGTTTCTAATACCCCAATTTTTAATCCAAGTTCAGTTGAATTTTCATGTGTATGTTCTTTCAAGGATTTAACATATGTTTTACATGTGTAGGGAACGTCCAGAAAAAGAGATGCCGAAATTCCAGGAACCGGAAGTTCCAAACTTTCAGGCAAGCAATAAGTTCGCGTTACTAGGGAACGACGACGATTAACGTACGATTTTCATTTACGCCAGAGTTTGGCGCGAGTTAATCTAATAATTTAAGTAAAACCAATTAATTACTCCTTTTACATATTTATTATTTTAAATATAGTGTAGCTATATTACTTGTTTAAATACGAAACACTTTGTACGTGTATAGTTTTTGTTAATATTTTAAGATTTGTATTGTGTCGATAAATTACAAGACATTTTTTTTCCGGTAATACACTGGTTGTTTATTACTCTAGTTGGTGGATGATTTGCTTGTCGCCGCTTGCAGCGTCAATGTCTTCGTAGAATCTTTGGTCGCTTATCCTCAAGGAGGCTCTTTTGTAACAGTAGTAGTAAATCGTGGCGACTAAAATATTTCAAATAATGAACATTAAGAGTGACAGGTAAGTGGTAAGTCTAAATACATTTTTTTTGTTTCATATTTTAATCGCGATGAGGTAACAAACTGTTACGGATTTTGTTGGATATTAGTGTTTTTATTTAAAAAAAAAGCAAGTTTTATTTAAAACAACTGGCAATATAATAGAAAACTTGAAACTAAGCTCCTATTTGCCATTTGTAGAATTTCAAAATCAAGAAATTATAAGCAGTTCAAATTAAGTTAAGATAGAATCAACACAACGTATAATAGTAGGTTTCAATTTTATGAAGATTATCAAGGAAATCTTACCAAGACGTTGCAAAATAAATAAAACGAAAAATGCCGTGCTCCAATTATACTTAGAGTTATTCCAACGGGTGACGAGCGACCAAATATGCAATATACTCGTTAGAATGAAGTAGAACATGCAAATAACTAGTGTGGTCCTAAATCGTTCGTACAGAAGATACACCAGCCCAGTCTGCAAAGGAAATAAAACATTAAATATGTTTATACTTCTAGAACTACTAGATCGATGTATAGGTGACCGTTCTAAACAGTATCCTTAGCTTTTTAAATTTCGGGTTAAAGTGCTTAATACTACACCTCTATATAGAGGGGTGTGTGCGCGCAAGAGATATTGAGTTTAGTGTGATTAAACACCCAAAACCATAATTGTAGTATACTCAGAAATGTTAATTTATGGTTTTAGTACTTGGTAATTTTGTAAAAGTCTCTTGGTCAAATTATCTCGTCAATGTGCACTTCGTTAACCGTGTATCGTCATTTTTGTCAACATAATTAGGATCCATTACTTAATAGTAAAAGAAATTACTTCGTAAGTTGTTTCTTAGTTTGCGCTTCCTAGATCCATTTCAAATGCATGTAATAGTCCTCTTTATTTGACAACTCGAAGATTAAGGGCCTATAAAATTCACATACTTACTTGAAATACATACGTTGAAAAGAATGTCAACAGAAGCACAGATAAAGCAATAATGAGACAGGCATCTTGCACTCTGAAAGGAAAACAAAATGTGTTATAACAGGGTTTACCGAAATAACGTTGAAATAATTTGCTAGGCGATTCCAGAGATTGAAAAATAAAAAAAAGTTCTTATTAACCAACTCCAAAAATTACTTCTTAAAGGGAAAAATCTGAAGCTGTTTTTTTCGCAAAATTTTCGAAACGGTGCGCACTAAAATTTAAAAATTCGGTATACTTTAATATATTGGAATGGGAAAACTTTTTATGTTAATAACTACAGATTTTATACAGGGGGGCTCGTACGTAAAAGTTGTCTTAATTTTTTGTTTGTAACATCTCTTAATTTTTGAAATCAAAAATAACCAAATTGCAAATATTTTTAAGTAAAAAAGGCCCCTTTAATTAATCTCGTTAATACCGCCGTCCTACAGAAAAATGGGTTTTTATGAACCGATGTACGATTACATCAGGATATCCATGTTCTAACCACACTGAGTTTACAATCTCGGACATAATTTTTTGTGCAAAATAAAAAGTGTAAGAACTTTTTTAACTATAGGGAAGGTTTATTGGTATAAAGCAATAATATGTCTATTAAGACGACATAAAAAAAATGAATGAGCCACTTTCGAAACAAACAGTGTTACTAAGTATCTAAGAAAGTGAAATATTGTAAAAATTGAAAAAAGCCAAAGGGTAAAATTTGTAGAGTGGCAGTATGAAAGTTAGCAAAATGAAAAGTAAAATGCCGTTTTTGTAATGTGGCATTAGCCCTTTTTCCAGTGCCAGAAGGTTTACATTAAAGGGTAACTCTTTCTCTAGGGTAGTCATGATTGGAGAAGTATGTTCCACACCAATAGAATAACGTAAGGAGCAGTACTGTGTATTAGACAAATGGAACTCAAATACTTTGCTAATTATTTAAAATTTTCGTTGCGTCTTATTTTATGTTTATGGTTACAATCCCTTAAGAAAATTAGGTGAGTGTATCTGTAACTAGAATACTTGTATCGTGCTTCAAAAGAAAAACCGTCTAGGAGAAGAGAACTATTATACTCATTTGGAGCACTGTTTCAGAAACATCCCCCATAAAGAAGTAATAGCAACTCCAATATATTAAATGGGCCACCCTGTATATTTCATTTTCAAGTATGCTCTTTTTTTTTGATAATTTCTGTTGAAGAGAACCCAAATAAAAACATGCAGAAGATCCACAATTTGTACTTCTTCTGCAACTCAATTAAGACAATACCTAAACCAAACAATAACCACTTTTCATTGTAAGTTTTCAAGTATTATGAAATTGTGTCTGATTTCTGAATACTGGTATGAACGTCCACAATTTGAATCACACAACACATAGAATATTACTACCAAACATTAAGTTTAGCCCTAAACAACACAACATACAATTGCTTTCTTACATGAAAAAAATGAGCATAACAGCATTACTTTGTCTTGCTAAACATGAGACAATGTTAATTATCCAGTCAATTAGCAGCAATAAAGTTTGCATTGCCAGAATCCCTGCATATCGGCTGGTTGTAATCTTCATGCTCTCACAACAAACTACAACACAAGCAGGGCAGGTCAGCCTTTAATGTATATGACAAATATATTATTTTATTTGAATAATCTCGACGATTTCACTCAAGATTCCCCATTGTAACGTAAGTTAAGGAAATGGTATTGTTAGCCACTCAAGTTTCTCAATTTTTTTTCAAACAATTGTTTCAATTAATTTAAAGGGGTTCTGACACTAGAGATGAGCGATATTTTTATACCAGTGACTTTTATCGGTGACTTAAATTGTCACGGGTATAACCAGCGACTCAAATCTTCGGCAAACGATGTATAGCAAACCTGGCCCCAGTTTAGCGGTAACGTTTCATTTATATTATTTGTTAAATATTGCTCATTTAAGGCATAACTGTGACTTAAAATTCACTGTAAAACTCGTCTGCATCTGACATTGATATTGCTAAGAGTGACATTTATCCCCACCTTTTGAAACTACTCTCCCTACTTTCCTGCTAATGTCCTCACGCCCACAATCATAATAGAATACAGAGCAGGATTCAAGATGTTTGCAAATTTCACAAAAGTGAATTGTTCGATTGCTAATTCACGAATAGAAGTTAAAGATGCTAGACATTTTATACCCGCATACAAAGTGCATAGCCATAAAACGAGGCAAAGTCCAGTCAATTTCAAGTCGATATATATATTATGTGCGATAGTCAATATTAAAAAAGTTATCGGTGATATTAAATGTAACACAGTATCGTATTATACTACTTAAGTATACACGAGGGGTCTGAAAGATCATATTGTATATGATTTTTGAGAGGTAACCATAAAAAGTTTATTAATGCCGATACGATGTTTCCTACACTGTGATTCACAAAAGGTTTACAAAAATACAAATAAAATGCCTTCGTTTTGTGAAAGTGATGGAAATATCATTTTTTTTTGTTTCTATATAAAACCTTATTTTATCCTCCAATGTCAGATACAATTTTTTTATAGAGAAGGATAAAAAAGTGCCTTATGAAAATTTTATTAGTTTTTGGAAATAAAAATGTTTAATATGCGCAGTTTTATCTCAAGGAAATCTACTGTCTATCTGTTAAAATTACAAATATAACAATGATTATGCCTAGAATTTATAGCATCATGTATATATATATATAACAAGTTATTACAGAAAACTAACCAGAGTAAAGTGCGTCAATCGATGTCTTTTGTAACATGCAAAAAAAATTAATCCGAACCTGTTTCTTTGGATGAAAATGGTATGCCTCTTGAAGCCTGATTGTGATTGGTCAATATTAATTAGAAAAGAACTCCGCTGCTCATGTTGTCTTTCTTTTATATATTCAGTGTGCAGTTGGTGGGTTCATAAAAGAAAGATGACATGATTCTAGAATGTCGAGAATATTAAACACATCATTTTTATCTATAGCCAAGGAAATTCAAGGCCCTGTATTATGTTGGGTGTGTGTAGTTTTTAAAAATTATTATATTTTAACTTTTAAATTGTCTTCTCATCTATAAGTGGTATATTCAATATTTTCTCGAGATCCTCCCCTTGGTACGTTCAACGATATTTCTTAAGTATTAAAGTAGCACCTAGATAAACATGAAACACTGGTGTTTGGCCTACATCTGTATATAGATCTTTGAAAGACTAGTTACTGTAATTCTGCCTTGTTTCCCAGCATACAAACATGTCTCGTTTATTTTTCAGTTTCCTTTGAACAGCTTTTTCCAGTTTTTCTTCTATTTTTTGGTTTGAAGAATACCTTCTCTTTATTATGTCGCCGACACCATTGCCTATGCCTGGGTAAGCATGAAATTTGTTCGTAAAAGCATGGTCCTAACACTAACTGATGCAGTGATGCTTTCAATTTATTAATACTAAATTATGCATAATAATATTAAGGGAATTAAAATTATGATGTGTAGTACCTCTTACATGGCTCTTAGTTGAGCTTCACAATTTTCAATCAAAAATTCACTAAATAAGTTAGTGATCTGCTGATAATGTTGCTGGATATCATTTCCAATGATTATGATTTGAAACTTGGGAATACAAACAAAAATTAAATACACTTGTAGATACACCAACATAGGCAGACAATTTTTAAAATATTTCTAGTTCATATCCAATGAGTCATATACATATGTCAAACAACAGCTAATTGTAAATGTTCATTCCTTTACTTGTTTATCTAATATTGTTTGTCTATAAAATGTCTGAAGATTTATCTGAGAGTATCATATGTTTCTGAAAGGTTCCTTCTTTAATTTGTTGCACATATATGTTACTTAATGTTACTTCATGTGATGTCAATTTTAACAAAAATCTCAGTTTCATAAAAGCAAAGAATCAACAATGGGTCCTGATCAGATTTTTGGGTTTGGTGGAGACTAGCTTGATGTTGAAGTTTATGGTACATTAATAATTTATACTATTTAGTTTACAAGAGAGGAAAGTGCTGTTTTTGCATGTGCAGATTATTTGAATTAATTAAAAATCTAAGGAAAGATGTTTTCTCTATTGTAATGTAGTGTACTTGTCCAGGGTGGTCCCCATCTAATACTTTTTTTTAACAGTTCAATGTATGGGGTGTCAAAATTCCATTTTTTTTCAAATTTTGTGTATAACTGACATGAATACCTTTATACTTCTAGTAGTAATCTAGCATGAGCTATAGAGATATAACAAGCAAGCATGAGCTGAGGAAATCATTTAGGTTTAAGTTTTTATTATTAAAATCTACTAACAAATCCATAGAGAGGAATTTGTCAAAATTTAATTGACAAGGCTACATGATGAGAACCCTACATCTGTAAATCCGTGCATGTAAATATTTTTACATTTAATACGATTGCTGCCATTATCATACTTAAGATTTTTTTTCCAGGAAATTTAAGTACATCTTATGTATATTACACGAATATCTGTTTAATTTACACGAATATATAACAAAAACCAACATAAAAATATCACATACCTAAGAGTTACTTACATTGAATTATCACCGCACAATTCCGTAATAGCACTAAGGTATCGAGGTACTACAGTTAACTTTCATTTGAAATTAATTCTGTTTTGTTGCCATAAATATCGATATAATCCGATGTGGAACGAGAGATAACAAATTTTATTGACAATGATAAACAGAGCAAACATCATTGCCTCGAACACACTAAACTCACTTTTAAGTGGATTTTGTGCAAGGGCCTCGTCATCAGTTGCCTCGGTAAATTGCAAAGGAACATGAATTTAAAAGACGTTTCTCCAATAATCCCGAAATTGGGGTCTATTGAACATAGTATTCTCGCACAAAGGAGGGCCTCTAAAGAATACAAGGGCCATCAGGAGTTACAGGATAGTTATTATAAGTACGAAGTTTATGATAACGTGCCGTTGACTCCACAACCTGCAATAAAAAATAACCAATCCACCAAAATATCATGGTAAGGCACAGGTTTTTAGCGGATTATTAACACTTCTACTGCCTTTTTGAATACATATATAACGTTGCTTTGTTTAATAACCATACGCATTCATTTATTTCGTTAACGGACGCTGTTTTTCCTCATGCACAGGGTTACCCATATTGCGAACATGTCGAGAGACACCATGGTGTGTGCCAAATGCGGGGAAGGCTTCGGCGCCCAAGAGAAGATCGTCAATTCCACGGGTCAGCTTTGGCATCAACAGTGTTTTGTGTGAGTATATTTATATACATCGTAAATAAATTAAACATTGCGACTGATATTTGTATTCTGCTTACGTGTTTTGTATTAAAATTTTAAATCAGTGTTTTACTTACCTATAACCAGATCTAACCTAAATAATAAGCACAGTTTGACAATAACGCATAAAATGTATTCAAGGTGATTCACCATAGACATAAAAATAATAGAGGTAACTCAATTGGATGGATGGGAAATGTTCATTTGACAGTTGTAGCGTATTCAAATCAATGGACCGGCTCTTAAATGACAGTGGTAGTACTGCTTCTACGCTCATGCGAATGGAAATATAGTTAAATCTGTGATATCTATATGCTATTTTGACAGTGTCTGACGCAATGAGTATCAACGGTTTGCGATGCTTTTTTGATTTATTTATTTACAATGGACTTTTCCTAAAAATTTGAGAACACGACACTGTATAATATTCTTGTCCCTATTTGTTCTTATTATATATCAACCATTTTGAAGTGGAATCAGAATTCTGCAATAAATTTTTAATGTTTCAGATGTTCTCAGTGCTTCCGTGAATTCGGAGATGGCGTGTTCTACGAATACGATGGGCGCCAGTACTGCGAACATGATTTTCATGTTTTGTTTGCCCCATGTTGCCAACGCTGCAACTCCTTTATAATAGGTACGAAAATTGGCTTCCAGAACCTAGATACGTAGTTATGCCTGAAGAAAGTCAATATAACTCATCAGTAGAAACTGTAGCAAAAGTTACAAACTAACACAAACTCTTTAGCTAGGTGTAAAAATTGAGCATTCTCCCGTATACTAAATGGCCCTTTTTCGTTAGTTTTACAGGATACAGGGCAAATAATGATAGATGGAAAAAAGTAAGATAGGTGTACATTTATTTTGAAAATACGGTAGATTTTGTATTTTGACTATTAAGTCCTAGAATAAGAACACATTTTGTTGCATGTCACGTAATTGTCCCAAAGTTGGCCTTTATTTCTCTGCAATCGACCTTCACCCTCGGGCGAGTTTTTCTCTACGGAATTGTTAAAATTGAAGAACGTTCTCCTAGAATATTATGTTTATAGTGTAGGTAATACACTCTTAGAATTCATGACCTCTTTGTAAAGATTTTTCCAGCGAAAGTTATTATTATTACATACATATGAATAAGTTTCCCTAGATCCTATATAAATCGAAGTTAATTAACATCTAGGTCGAGTGATCAAGGCAATGAATTCTTCCTGGCATGCGGAATGCTTCCGCTGTGAAATGTGCCAGTCTGAATTGGCAGATACTGGATTCATAAAAAATACTGGAAGAGCTTTGTGTCACGAATGCAATGCGAAAGTCAAAGCTCAGGGACTTGGCAAATATGTTTGCCATAAGTGCCAGTAAGTTTACACTTGACACTCATTTGAGCTCAAATTTATAGATAACCGACAAAATTATCTAAGATTTGCCTCTGAAATTTCAACGCTTATTAGAGATTGTTTTAATGATCATCATTTATGTATTAAATAATGATTTATAGTGCCATAATTGACGATCAACCGTTGAAATTCCGAGGTGAAATGTATCACCCGTATCATTTCAACTGCGCAGCCTGCGGCGTTGAGTTAGACGCTAATGCCAGGGAAGTTCGTAACCGCCCTGGATTGGCAAAAAATGACACTAACGAGCTTTATTGTCTGCGTTGTCATGACAAAATGGGAGTCCCAATATGTGGAGCTTGTAGGCGTCCCATCGAGGAACGCGTAGTTACTGCTTTGGGCAAACACTGGCATGTTGAAGTAAGTTTTATTCTCTCGTGAAGAGTCTATACATCCATTGGAAACAATGGCAAATTTGAAATAAAATATACAATTATTATTATTATTATTATTATAGAAAGACTCATTTCAACCTTTTCTGGGAGGTCAGTTTGTAATAGAATTAAATCACAACGCAAATCACCGCTAACCGCTGATTATACATATTTAATCACCTGTCTTCACATTTTAGCATTTCGTTTGTGCTAAATGCGAGAAACCATTCTTCGGTCATCGCCACTATGAGAAAAAAGGTTTGGCCTATTGCGAAACTCACTATCATCAGCTTTTCGGCAACCTTTGCCACCACTGTAACCAGGTGATCGCTGGAGATGGTACGTATTTAATTCCTTTTTTATTGCCAACTCTCTCAAATCTCATCATGATGCGCTTTAGTGTTCACGGCATTAAACAAAGCGTGGTGTGTGAACCACTTTGCTTGTTCTGTGTGCGATCAGAAAATGAACCAAAAAACGAAATTCTACGAGTGCGACTTGAAGCCCGTGTGTAAGAAGTGTTACGAACGGTTCCCGAAGGAGCTGAGGAACCGTTTGAGAAGGCAACATGAAGCTACCCCACGCATGGCACCTACTCCAATGGAAAAGAATATGCTATGACGGGTTTTAAACAAGTTTCAGGTCCGACTGAATAACTTAAGCTCTGTTTGCATGTCGTATGTGTTAAATTGAGTTTAAGCTCTCTCGAGTGGACCTAGAGATAAATATTAACACGTGTGCCTTGTTTATATCAAATTTAACCTTTTGATTGCCATTTTGTATAATTTTTAACATTGAAAGTTTTAGTTTTCGTTAAGAACCTTAATTACTTGCTAAACACACTACATTTAAAGCCTGCACATTTCATTCTTAATTTGTTAATGATTCCCTTGACGTCAACTGATATTTCCGCCAATTTTGACAGATAATAATTTATTTATTGTAAGGAAATAAGCAATGGCGATGACTTCATATGTCAAATGGACGTGACGGGGGGTACCCTGTGTCACATCATGATTAATTGTTATTTGCTAGATAATCTAGAATCTCTGTTTTTTGCGACTCGTTTTATGGTAATAAAAGAGTCAGTACTGTGGAAATTCCGTGGGTTGAATTGAACTGAATGTTGCCTGTTCGTACAGTACGGCAGCTGTTATTTCCTAAGTGGTTCTAATGCATGACAATTGATATTGCTAAAAACCAAGAATACATTGATGTTTCGTAATAATTAATAATAAATGTTATTGGTCGTGCCTTAATAATATTTACATTTATATTAATGGTTTAAGCTAAAAATACAATATTTACAACATGTGCCTTAACTAGAATATTTTTTCATTTTTTCCACCAAACTAATATCATCTGAATAATACCACACAGTGCCCCTATAAATTAGTTTTAATTGTTTGGCATAAGGCAAAAAGTATTCACAAATGTGTTTCAAGGGTTGTCAGTGTCTTGAATTTACGTCACAGAACACGAACTATTTCATTTTCAATTTTGATATTTATAGAGGATGATTTTTTTAAAGAGTGTCTAACCCAAAAAAATCTTAAATTATTACAGTATAAAATTTTTCAAAAACACCTACAAATGTTCAAACTGAGCACCATCCTACTTCATACAGTAATAGATAATAAGACAGTGGTAAGACATTCGAGTTTTAAAGAATGATAGAAAATACATTCAAAAAGCAGTAATGCCTACAGCTTTGTTTTCAGAAAGATATTTAACTATCCATTGATGTGTCACAGGAGGAGTGTTTCCATTTAATTTTTTTGCTCTGGGGTTAGAGGACGAACAACTACACATTCATTTTTTATTCAAAAGGTTGTACCAAAAAAAAAGAATATACAGGTTTTTGGAAATTTTTTAACAATAGTTTTCGAGATTTTTTGAGTAGACAGTTTTTAAAAAGTCGCCTTGTGTATAATAATTGTTATTCCTCACATAAATGCGAATAATAAAAAAAATCGTATTCAAATCTCATTTAATAATTTTTATAAATACTTCTATGTTTGTTTTTGGTACACCTTATACGTCCCTGTACTCTGTTCTATATGTTCACACTATTTAGAATCGTTCTTTTTGAGACAGATACAAAACTATAGGTAAAACGGTACTGGAGCCCGTACTACCAGTTTATGTGGGGTTTAACCCACTAAAAAATCCCGAATTTGCTGAGGATTTCCAGACCAGTGACCTCGCCTTCGAGCCGCTTTAGTTTTGCCTTTACGAGACGAGGGTCAAGCGGGATTATCGCTTTTTACTTTGCCATCGCTCTAGGTGTTGACCAACCTTTCTCAGAAGAAGACTGTCATATTTCAAGCTCTTAATTGTGAATCGACGGTACCTCCCACGTTTTTGGCTTGTTAGATCAAACCGCCTACAGGGGGTTCTTTTGGACACTTCTTTCGTCCTAAGGTTTGTTGGCTATCTTCGTCTTCGTTTTGTGTATTGTCAATTAGCAGCAATGAAGTCAAAAATACCAGGAAGGTTATCCGGTTTTTTACTTCATTATTACAGGAAATGTATAGTGATTAACTAGTATTTTCCTGTTCCGAAATCTTGTTAATGTCGCCGTGTTATCTGCTAAAACGCCAGTTGCGTTAATCCTGCTCCAAGCAAATTTACCTCAGACATGCAAAGACAGCGATAATAATGTTCCTTGAGGCATTCTCACTTTTATTGTTTTGAACGTTCTGAATTGTCCTAGTATTTCGATAGTTTTTTCAGTCAGGCTACATACATATAAAATAATCTAAGCTGCCTCGCCATCTATCAACAAGTGATGGATTTGAATTGAAAGACGTATATTTCAGACGTAGACAAACAATATCGCCACGTTGTCCATGTTACTTGGAATTCATTACCATTTCATTAAAAATTAAAACTGGTACTGATGAAATATTGGAAATATTAAAATTTTCCTATACAAATTCTAACACGCCTACATTCTATTCTAGTGGTTTGCAGATAATTAATTTCTTGACGTTAACTCTGTTTTTGACAAATTATTCCATCTGTTACATAACGCTTTTTGTAATACAATATCTCTTAGGTCAATCCGACAACGTTGCTTTGAGGTTAAGTTAGCCAACACAAAATTAGTACGTCAGTTATGTTAGAAAATACAACATTACCAAAAAACTCCAAATTTTAATATTCCGGCGAATATTCCTGTGATGAGACTTTTTATTCATTAAGAGTAGATTTAAGTCAATCTAAAATGTTTTACTTGATCGGGTCAGCAATCACCTTTAGCTTACTAATTCTTACGGTAATCGGCTCAGAACTTACTTTTGAACTACCAGATAATGGAAAAGAGTGCTTCTATGAAGAAATTAAAGCAAATACGACTGCAATGTTGGAATTTCAAGTAAGTCGACTCCTATTCACAGCGAATAAATTAGTAATGCGGCAAAGCCTTTATCATTGCATTCATATGTTATGGTGTTCCTACCATTGACATGTTGCTGCTATTGGAATGATCAAACAAGATATCAAAATATAAAATGATAGTGTCAAATGAAGAAACTACATCAATATTATGTGAGAAATGAAAAAAAACAATTATAATGCTGATTTAACAAGGCAAGAGCATAGCTCTTTTATTACGTGAATTCACACTCATCACTTAATATTTTGTAAAAATCAGGGATATTTTTGCTATTACCTGTAGTCCAACTGCTTATATATAGTTTTGTAATCAAACTGGATAAACAATGTTAGTTGAGGGTGAATGTTTTCAATTATTATACTAAACAGAGTAGCCAGTTTATACTAGTAGTAAATAATTTGATTAAAATCTCTTACTGTTTTCGAAACACCTATACTTAGTTACAAATTTGTTGGTATCCTGTATGAAGTAGCTCAAAAAAGCATTTCAATTTAAGACTTCTTTGCCCCATCACCAAATGGGAGATTCTATTGCATTATCAGAACCACTTGTTACAGGTTGTTACAGGAGGCCAATATGATGTGGATGTAACACTGTTTGATCCCAAACAGAATGTCCTTTATCAGGAAGTTAAATTGCAATTCGATTCTCACACATTTACAGCTTCAACCACTGGAATTTACGCTGCGTGTTTTAGCAACGAATTTTCCACGTTTTCGCACAAACTTGTTTACATGGATTTTCAAGTAGGAGAAGAAGACCCATTGCCTGGAGTTTCCGAACACGTCACCGCCTTAACGCAAGTAAAATATTCATCTTTTTTTATATTAAATTTGATTTTGATAAATTAAGAATATGGTTTCAGATGGAAACTTCGTCAGTGGATATACATAAGTACCTTAGCCTAATTATAGATCTTCAAACGCATCACAGATTACGCGAAGCGCAAGGTCGGAAACGAGCCGAAGATTTGAACGAAAGAGTGCTTATGTGGTCAGTGTTAGAGACAATTTCCGTTTTAGTTATTATGGCTGGTCAGACATTTATGTTAAAGAGTTTTTTTTCGGAAAAAAGGCCGTTGGCTACGCATTAGTTCATTAAATCAATGGGTTTTTATTTAAATGCGTGAATTGGTGAAATGACGTTTTGTATATATTCAGGGCGTGATAATTTAATAATAACTACTATCGAAATGAGGCGAAATGGTTTTTCTCAAATTTTCATTTCAAACTGTTTGTGAGAATGTAATTAATAATTATAGTTAATTGATTTAAAAGAGCCAGTTTATTGCTGTTTAGTAACTTAAGTGAGTGACTATTTTACCCTTTTCTGGAGTTCCAGTAAATTTTCAAAATTTTTCGCCATGGGAATATATTTTGATGCTCATCGTTGAGTGGCCGTGTACAAAACAATAAAATAAAAATATATTCCGAAACACAGACTTTTTACTACTCGTTTTGCGTTTCAACTAGCCCACGATTTTTTTTTATCATTTCACTCGGTACGTTATGTCCCAAATAATACCAGTTTGCATGATAATTGCTTGAATTTGTTGAAAAGTTTATAAAGCTTAGTTCAACTTGTCATCTACCTGCCAGGGCACTGTAACTATTACAGTTTTCTTCCCCCGTCACTTTACAATTTTTTACTTTGACACATCCCGCTTTCTACTGGCCAGGGAGCTGCAATCTATTACAGTTCTCTTCCCACGTCTTTTTATACCGCTTTGCTTTGGACTAGCCTGCCACTTACCATGCAGGAAGCTAAATTTGTCACTACAGTGCTCCATCTTGGGAGTCCTTATAGGCGTAGTCTTTTTCCCAAAGGGCTGTTTTTCCTGATCAGTCTGCAAGCATTTCTAACTATTACCCTTCTCTTCCTTAAAAATTCGATGTACGACGATAACGACGCCCATACGGGAGAGGAAAAAAAATTCCCTAGTCGCCGCGGCCCTCCCAGCTGTTGCTACAGTTATATTCCAGGCGTAATTAAGCCTTAATAATTCTAATCTTATTACTTCAAAACTTAAGCCAGAAATGGGTATATGAATACGTGCTGATGCCAGATCAAAAAACATCGAAGCTCTTTTCCGTGCTCGAAGCATATCCCCCAGAGACAATACCCACACGGAAAGGGTTTATGAGGATCTACAAGGTTTTTAGTGGGTTAACGCTCTTAGTAGCGAATCCCACACGCCTCTCCAACTAAGATCGGTCGGGTATCTTATGAAGTTTTTGCTTGTAAAAAAAAACTTTGTTTAACAAATATTTTTAAATCTAGTGATTAAACCATTATGAAGTTTCAACTTAAACACTTGAAGGTTATTGGAATATTTATGGAAAATCACTCGGATTTTGCCAGAAGTAGAGTTTTGACGTGAAATTCATGAAATAAGTTTAAAGATTTGTAAATGCAGGTAATTCAGTCTGAAAGATGTTTAACTTAGTAAAAAATCAATCGAAAAATGATATATTATTCTTTATTATTAAATAATTATTTTTTATTCTTTGCACTCGCTTGTTTTGCCTGCATGTCTGCTTCTTCCTCTAGAAGTAGCTCTACAGCTCTCGTTCGCCTCCGTACTATCGGTACTTTCGACCACCATGAGTCAAACGCCTCCTCTTCCTGCGATGTTAAATGTACGTATTATTCCAATGAATAAGATTACAAAATATTAACAATTATCATGGATTACATGAGTATCGTTAATGCAATTACAAATATTACTAGATAAAATTCATGATCATACTTCTTTGTAAATTGGCGTCTTTTTACATAACACATTAACTAGTTCCAACGGACTCAAAGGATGAATTCTAAGTTGTAGCATCCTTTTAACTGTAATCACCTCTGCAACTGTTGCAACAATCGACCCTAAAAAAAGGTCTATGCAGTGTGTTTAAAATATTCGTTTAAGATGATATTAGACCAATTCCATTACCAATATTAATGCCATATGCGTTTTTGATTCCTCTTTAACTTTGAATTTTAGAATATTTCATTGCACGTTTCTACAAGTACTTACCAACAGTGTAACCGTCAGATATTTTACTCATCACGCTGGTATCAAATTTAATGCAGCTGACAGACATGTATTGGCTTAAAAGGTGCGTCCAAATGAAATATCTAAAACACAGATTTCAATATTGAAAATAAAATTAATGTTAAATGTAAATAGGTATCTAGTGTAGGTCTTATATATAGAATATAGGGTGTTTTTTTTAAATATGCGTGGTCTGGGGTTTCAATGCATAGCATTTCGCTGTTTTTTTAACAAAATAAAATTAACTAACACGTATAGTCATTACTTATGAAAAATGGTAAAGGTGGTCTACAGCTGATATTTAATAATAATGTAAACTTTAATTTAAAAAAAAGGTGTGCTTTTTTGAACTTCCTCTAGATCAAGTACCAGGGAAACTTGTAATATGGTTTCAAGGGTATTTTTATTAAAAAAAAGCCTACCAAAAATCTAGCAAAACGATTTGCCTTGAAACCCATATCTCATGTTATTTTAGCATTGATACCTTGAGCTATAATTAGGACGAGGTATCATAAGAAATTTTTGATAAACCTGCTGCAGCATCTTCTGGTCACTCTCCCAAGGATTGTCCGAAACCCCAATAAGAATTACTCTGTCCTCCGGACTAAAGTCTTCAAATAAACAAATTTTCATAGTTCAAATTACCTATTAAGTCGAATTATTTCCAAAGCAAAATGAAGCACTTACTCTTGACAATTTTAGGCAAATCCTTCTTGAACCTCTTAGGGTCGGTCCTATCGGTCTTGGGTATCTTCTTAACGAAGGGTCGCTCGGCGTTTCCCATATAGATTATCGACGGTTGGAGAAGTTTACTAACTTTGACTATTAGATGAATTAGCATTATTAGACCTGATTTGCCTGGGTATTTCCCTACTATATTAGCTGGGGTCAAGTCGAATAAAACTGCGCCTAAAACATATTTTATGAAATTGTTCAGTTATTGGCAGTGTAGACGGATTTCTTTTTAATTTAATAGATTTTTCCTTGTGGTTTTTTGCTTTTTAACATGCATTTTTAATATGTGAAAATAAAGGAAAATGGTCAGGAGAAGAACTAATAATTCACAAGTAACAAGACGCATTTAATTATTGCAGAGGATACGGAGTTGCGTGTAAACGGATATTATACGTTTACACGGAACTCCGTATCTTCTATCCGGAAATAATTAACGAGTTAATTTTACATAATTACATACGTTAATTTACTCAATTCGCAAGTCATGTAATTTTGGAATTGTAGAGAATTTATTAATTTAAAAATTTATTGTGGTAGCAAAGAAAATTTCCGAGAAGCAGTATTCTCACGCAAATTGTACCTGTTTCGTTGCATATAGCTTGCACTAACATGTCTTTACCAGAACCGCTCGGACCCGCCAAAAAGACAGATTTGATGTGTGGCGTGGATTGGTGCAGCTTTTTGGTTAGTAAAGGTATCACACAGTACTCGATTAAAATCTGAAAAGATCATGATGATTCAATCATAATGGTAATGCAACACTTAGTGACTCATAGCTTAAATAATACAGTACAAAAATTAACTTGCCTAAGTGGCATAAGAGTTATTTTGAAAAGGGAATATACTGAAACTAAATTAAAATAACTCTTCTGAAAGTGTAGTCGTATAAGTTAATATATCGTTCAGACATGCGGCTCTTAAGTAACAACAAATATTTATTAAATTTTACGTACGATTTAAATGTTACAGTTTAAGTGACGCAGTTAAGAAAAAATGTCATAAAACATTTCAATTTAGTAAGTCGACATTGACTCAGAAATAGTTTTTTCCTTATTTTGACATTTCAGAGCAAATTTCCTTCAGTGAACATGTTCGCTCCCACAACTCACGTACCGTGCGGCTCTAAATTGTCTCCTTTTGTTAAATTTTTTTAACTAATTATTATTAAAAAAAAATTCAAAAGCAGTATTAAATAGGAGAAAAAATATTATCTTTTGACGTATGTTTATTTTCTTAAACGTCATCAGTAGTACAAAATGGTCGATTTTTTAAAATTGAAACATGGGCCAAATGACACCTCAAATTAAAAATATTTCAAAACTACATTTAATGGTTTATTACAATTCAAAATCTATTGATTAGTTTTTGAGAAAAATAGGTAAAAATTTGGTAAAAAATGCAATAAAACTTCAATTACGTAGTACCAAAACATTGAAACAACTTGTTTTTTGATAGGAAATTAGAGCCGTGTAGTATACTAGAGAAGCAAAAGTTCCACATTCATTCATTAAAAATTGAAGGAACTATATTTCAGTAAAATGATGAAATACTTCAAATACTGCTTTTTGTAGTGCATTTTTTGAGACAACAGACTTGTATACAGGGTTGCCCATGTAGTGTATAAATGTAGTTTTTTATTTTTTCTTACAGAATCTCATATAATAAAAATATATAAAACTTTTTTCTCTCATACTTTAACAAGTTGTCATATCAAGGCGGACAATGGTAGTTACTTCAAACTAGGAGGATATAATCAGGGTACAACTACCTTTTAAATTAAGTTTTACTCGACACGTCTTTCTATTTACAATTTTTGGAGGTAATCATCACCTACACATTATACCTGACACATTAGTAATTAGGGATTGAGGTTAGTCGAAAATACAATTAAAATTGTCCCCTCGGATCAAAAATCGACATGTTCGGGCGTTCTTACACATTTCCATTTTGAATACTGTAAATTAAGGTGCAGAGTTTTCATTGGGCTATCTTGTATATTTCTAAAACAGTCATGTTAAATAAATTTTATTATATCATTCTTTCAAAATAAATATTATCCCCTGAGACGAAATAGTTGCTTTTAATGGCGACTACATCATTTATGCTGTGGGTGATTGTACACATTGTGTTCGTGAATTAACTCATATAGTGGAATAATAATTATTTTTAAAACTGTAAGTTGCCTATTCGCAAAAATTTTCGAACGCGGCTGTTTGGTTACAAAAAAGTAATTATTTAATTTGTCACTCACATTCGTAACGCCAATGCAGTTTAGGACATGACGTTATTGTCAATTCTTTTAATAATGAAGTATATTTTTTTATGTCCATGACCTAATCATAAAAAAATTATGACAGTTAATTAACCAAAAACTATCATAATTCTGTACCATCGGGAAATAACATCCTTTTTTGCCATTCCCCAAAATCTCACACGGAACATATTTAAACCTACCTGTCGCACGTCACCAAGCCCATAAGAAGGCTCTCGTCCCTTGTTATAAGGAGCTGGAGTATTGAACGACTTCTCTCCTATAAAATCCTTCATCCATATCTCCGGGTACCTGCCAAATATACCACTAAACTTTAAACTTGGCATTTATCTGCGTACCCTCACTGTTTGATTATTCCATTTGCAACCAGCTCTTCAAAGAGCGACTCAGTGGTACGATCAGGCGTCAAGTCCTTTTCTTTCTTTTTCTTTCCTTTTTTACCAGCTTTCCTAGTTTTCTTACTTGATTTCTTCTTTCCTTTGTATCCTTTGTCTTTGTCATAAGCTTCCTGTAAAGAGCAATGACATCAATGAAAGTATCTGGATTGCAATTCAAATTTTACTTGAAGCAGCATTAGTTCAGCCTTCATCATTTCATCCACGATCCTCCTAAGCTCGTTTTCCATTTCGGTCATTTGCTCATGTTCTATTATATCGTTATAGTGGTTTTGTCCAGGATTGGCGGATTCATCTTTATAGCGCCAGATTTCGTCGTATTCCTCTTTTCTTCAAAGAGATGAGCTAATTTTTACACAGGGTGATTCATAGCCTTTTATGTAATGATATTAAACTGTATTTATTATGTAAATATGGAAGAATTTTGGACAATTTTTGGCACTCATAGAATTTTTGTAATAACTACTTTGTACAATATTAACTAGGTTCCCCTCTTCCTTTTCTAAAACTCATAAAGAAGTTGTTTGTAAAAATGACCCTGTATGATATTACAGTTACTCATAATCTACTTTTAGAAGTCTGCTCTTATATATGCACTGATCTCCTATAAGTGATTTTTTACTTGGCATTCAGAGTATAAATCCGCTACAATTTATTCTAGCAGCTGTAATACTTACCGCACATTTAATTCTGGTAGGAAAGTCGAAACCAAAGCCTTCGATCGAATATCTTCTTCTTCGGTTTCAACTTGCGACTTCCCTTCTTTCGCCCCTTTAGCACTCTTGTCTTTCTGCTTCGATTTCGAGTCCTTTGAAGACCCGGGAGTTGATTTACTAGTTTCGCTCTCAGTACCTATTATTTCACGAAAGTAAAGATTCGGACAGGACATTTTATACGAGATTCTTGCTGGATGGGTTTATACGAGAAATTTTGCACGAGGCCAAGGAAATTTGATTTGCTTATTTCTTTTGCAATTTATAATATGCTTTTGGTAATTCTCAATAAATGACTAAAAGTTCGTTCTAATTACATAAAACTCTTCATCATGTATACGTGCGCGTTTCAATGTCTCACCTTGCCGACTGAGCATAAGCCGGGAAGCACTTCTTTCTGAACCTGTATACTCGGGAATTTTACCCGTTTGTGCTTTATATTCGTGCAACCATCCTCTGACTTGGTCGCTAAGTTGCTCTAGCACTGGACCTCTGAACACCACGAGAATTAACAATCTAAAATAGTTAAAAATGTGACCTCTGACCTTTGTGTTTTTTCTAAGTTCCTTCTAATATTTTTGATTTCGAGATCATAGACTTTCTGTCGTTCTTTCTGTAATTGCCTCCTCCTTTCTTTGTTTTGGAGATCCTTCTCTATTTCTTCGTTTTTCTTTTTTGGTGATGGAATCATCCCTAAAGCAAGAGTATACCAAAATAGTTGTTTGTTTTAACAATTTAATACCAATAAGTAGCATTTCTTGCAATTTTCTTCTACGAGTAGCCCTTCTAGCCACGTATCCCCGCCATATTTTTTGAATTTTTAACGCAGCTCCCATATTTATTCCCCGAGCTTTAGTTTCCACGTCCTCTCCCTCACCTGCAAGGTATTACTCATTCACTAATAATCACCTTAGAAGAACCAACTACCGGTAATAGCACTTGGTTTGTTTTTTTCTTTCATGCTCCTAATCTCCTTCATGAATTGAGCTCTTAGTCTTCCTTGTCTGGCTCGCTCGTGAGTTTGGACAATAAGAATAGCCTGTTGTTCTGCCATTGGTGACTTTTCTTCGACTTTTTCAGCAAAGCCCAGCTTATTTAAAACCATTTCTATAATTCGCTTTTTATAGGCAATGTCCTCTTCTCTCTCGTTCCGAAAGCAACTGGGTATTTCCAACTCTGTTTCAAAGGGAGTCAAACCTAATTTTTCCAGTAAGTCCCCGCAATGAGTCCATTCAGCCAAATCCGCTTCCACTAGGTCACTCTATAAAAGCATTCTTTTGATCTTGACAAAAAAAGAGGTCCTTTTTTTAATAAAAACTTCTGATTAAACGGGTTTTATTTAATAACTAGTTATGAAATGAAAACAGGCATCTTAGTTTTGTAACTTTGTAGAAATGATCCGGGAGGCAACTTTACCTTTTATTCCCCGGCAAAAGGGAAACTTCGCAACCTAAAAATTTCCTGTACATAGTGTTTTAAGAATGTTGTGCCAAACTTAAGCACGTTATAGCGGACATCACGATGAAGAATTTTTACGTGGAAATCCTTAGATAAAAATGTGCCGTTTCGACGAAAAATGAATATTCGGTGAAAAAGAAATTATAAACCTACTTGAATAAAGCAAACTAAATAAATATAATACAAATTTATCAATTGTTTTTCTAAATTAGATGTTGCTTGAAAATATATTTTAATCATAATCGCAGTACTTTAAGTTCTTCGTATTCGTATCGTTGCCGACGAATATTTGCGTTTGAACTATGAAAATGATCCGATTTACTTTATGATCCTACTACTTGACCAGCACAAAGTCCTGATTTAAGTCTGTTGGATTTTTCTGCTGGGGTTACATCACGTCATTGGTGTATGAAACTCTTGCATTCACCCACGAGGAACTGTTGAAAAAAGTGGTGACATCCTCTCTCTTTTTTAATTTAATGATTCAAAAAACAAATTTATGTAACCAGGTTGGAGGTTGTCATTTTTAAATTTTATTATAATTTTTTTTCGCAATATCTTTAACATTGTTTTTGAACAAAAATGACACTGAAGTCAAAATAGTTCTGTTTCAACTACGGATTTTTTATGTCTAGCGTTTCTATAACTTCTTTAAATTTGACATAACCTTTTTGGTTCACTCTGTATATGGAGACATCCCTACCTTTAGTTCAAGAATCCTCCCGAGGACGGCTTCAAGCAATTTTCTCAGTAACAGTCTCTTCTGAGGCTGTACCATTTGATCTACGCAAATAGACAGTTTATTGGATATTACAATGTAGCGCAAGTATAAAGTAGCCAGTAAGTGCCTGTGTTCCCGTCTATCAGTTTGGGATGGTTCGGTGTTGAGAGTCGAGGACAAATAATCCTGGATGTGGGCGAATTCTTTATCGTAATATTTATGAGACATGTTCCCACACGATTTGCAAGAGAAAGAACATTACCACGCTCACAGTTTGATCAATAAATTCACCGAGATGGCTATCGAACAAGCTGAAAATAACAAATTTCTTTGAGACCTCCGTATATATATAAAAAAAACGAAACGGATGTTTCCAATTTCTAATAATTTGGTATTTGGTTACGTAGAGGGAAAATGCGTAATGATCAAAACAATGGCTTTTAAAAACTTTATTCTCTATTGAATACCTAAATATTACAAGCTATTGGCTGAAACTAAAAGATAATCTCCTTAATACATTTTGACTAGAAAATATTGCAACAACACATAAAACAGCCTTGATGACCTAATTCTAATACTAAAGAATTTCATGTATATTGAATACAAAACTAAACAAAAATAGTTGTGCATAATTCTACAACAAATAGTGGTGGAACAGAGATCATTTTTTATGTAGAATTTATCTGTTACAACTTATAAAGTGAGTATGTTTCAAAATGTGCTCAGGTGCTAAAAACATTTAAATCTCTCTTGGTATAAATAGAATAAATTAATATTAAACATAAACAGTAACAAACTAAATATGGTAACTAAAATAAAGTTGAACTTTGTGCAAGTGTAAGGAACTTTTAGTGGCAAACTTAGTAAATGGAATATAATTCAGTTTAAAGAAAATGGATCCCTAAATTGCCTAAATGTTAAAAATTTATTAGTTCTAGCATTATTTCCAGAGGTATAAAACACAGCTTTTTCACATTAATAATTGTGAAAAGAAAAATCACGAATATTTGCCCAAATATGTAAGTTCGATGCCAATATACCTCCTACCACCGTGGCGGCTTAAGAAATAATTAGTAGTTATTAGTAATGAAGAAAAGAAATAACATAATTTTTTAATGAAAGCAACAACGTTAATTTCTAAGTATCGAAAACAAATAACAAAAAATAAATATAAACTGCTCGACAAATTGTTTAATAAACTTTTTTTAGTAATTTCTGAAGAGCTGCACTGTAGGTAAAATTAATAATAAAAAAAAACATAAACTTAAATTTTCTTGATAAACTCAAAAATTCCTACTCGAAATTAGAAAAAAATGGCAAATAAGCGCCTTCACAGTGGGAATTTCATTCCCGGTATTCCAGAAAGTAGATCAACAAGGCAACATTGCTCTTATCTTTTATTAACAGAAACCATGGAGCATTAAAAAACTTTCCCACACAGGCAGCTTGCTTCAAAATAAGTTTAAATTGTTTCGACCCGGTTCACAATGACTCAACATTAATTGTGCTGTTTTTAAATACTTACCACTCCCAACTGAATAATTTAGGAACACATTATCAATGTGCTGTTAAGACTAATTGCAAGCTAGCTCCCGTAAAAATATTGAAGCAGATTTCGATCAAACGTTCTATGCAAACTAAATTTTAAACACAAAGCATAAAAACTTCGGTTTTATGTACATTAGGTTGATGTTAAAGTTAACAGCGCACTAATAATTTGCCCTTTAATTATAGTATTATTATTAATACTTGTTTAATATTTTTTATTAATAATAACACTATAATTGTTAAGTAAGCATAATACACAACATCTACTTAAAAACAACTAAAAAGAAAATATCACAATAAGCGAATACTTTTGTTGTCAAACGAAATACTTAGGCTTGTTTTAGCTGATACGAGGATCTGGCCGATCGAGGCGGTACTGACTTTGATGGTGGAGGATTCCTAAAATAGTCATTTAATGAACTATAATAATAAACAGTATATCCCATCAGTAATTGCGAGGTTAAATTACGAAAAATTTAAACCAGAAAAATCCTAAAAATGTTACATTAATTGATGAAGGCCCTAGGACTGCCATCTTCAGAATGTATTCAAGCAGGTAAACTTCTGACTAAACATTAAATAGATGCGGATTTTTTTATCGCAAATAGAACGGTTTGTGTTAATGTTTTTTCTAACTTTAAATTACATGCGCAAAACAATAGAATTGCTTATGTTCTTAAGCGCATTTTTGAGAGTTTTCCAAAAAAAAGTAATTGAATAGCTTATTTTTTTCCTAAAATATCAGAAAATATGTATAGCAAAATGTAGAAGACAGAAAAGTCATTATTAAAGGCAAAATTTTTTGAAATCAGGAAAACTAACATTTCGCTTACTAGCCATATTACCCAAAAATGTTGAACTCACTTAAAACTGTGGACGTCGACCAAACTACGCAGGGCCTGCTTGTATTTCCCTTCCTGTTCTAACTTCGACGTACTGCTCCTGCCCATCACAGAATGCGGCGGAACCCTTATAATTACGTGAGAGTTCTCCATTTCCCTTTTAATCACATCAGTCACTAACGCTTTAATCTGAGGACAAATTGCCGGGGCTGCGTAGTCTTGAGTGGTGCGTAGGGGCATGTCAAGTTTTAAATCCAGAACATTTTCGCCCTACATAGCCACATAATGTTTTGTTGTTACTGTACGGAGCGTCCCAAATTGGTTGTCCGCTTTATGAAACATGTTTATTTTTGTTAGATAATTTCAATGGCGCATTCAGATTATCTCGACTATTATTAATTTCGCACCTGTTAATAAAGCAAATACGCTTGACAAATTAAATTTTGCACGGCTTGAAGGGGCTTTTACGATTCTCTACCGTGTTTGATCTGGTCGCCGAAGAACAATTAAAATAATTACTTTCGACTATATTTTTACATTGTATTTTTCCGTGGATCGCAGGCTCTTTTTAATATGGGAAAAAAATTGACTATCACGCATAAGCAAATAATGGTAATCGATAAAACCTGAATCGGTCATGGAAACGATCTCGAAGGAGGAAGACAGAGTTGTGAGGTCAGTTTGTCTTTATCGCATTATTTATTTACAAAGTTATCTATAATAGCGGTACTGCACGCGGACAACTAATTTGGAACACATTGCACAATATTATAGGGCATTTCAAAGGTTGGAGAATTGGTTTTCCCAAGGACAGACTCAAAAAACATGGAGGCCTCGGAACCTATAAGGTTACTATAGATATTCTATAGATAGTTTTCTTATAGATAGTAGTGTAATTTTTTTCCACAAAAGTTGTAATTGCTTTGAGAAATGTCATGTTATATCTTTGCTAAAAAAATGCCTTTCGACTTTAAATTATACCCCCAACAAATCCACTTTTACATGTCGAAAAATAAAAATCTAGATAACTTCATCGATAGGATAATTTCCATAGAATTCTTAAAATAAACATACATTGCCTTTAAAGGATGGAAATTAAGGTGACAAATACGCAAAGAAGGTACTAACTCGATACTTTGGTTGAGTTTGCGATTGATGTATTGCAAAATCAGAGATCGGACGTCTGTAGTTATGAGCCACAGGTCTTTTCGAAGGCAATATCCTGGTGTTGTCTTTTTTTATCACCCAATTATCCGAATCTTCATCGAATTGGGCTAAATTTATAATCCTACTTCTTTCCTCGGAAGGTACAAAGTTGTCTATTATTAGAAACGACTGTCGTAAATGCCTAAAAAAATTTTAGGAAATAATGTTTCTGCAAAACAAAAGTTGAAAATTTGATCAATAAGCAACGAAAAAACAGAGATTGCATAGATCTAATCTATCTGTAATAAGTGTCAGATATCTCCAGTTTATTTAGATTTTCATTACTTTTAATATGCATAAAATGACATTAATTATAAAATATACAAAAAAATTAATTGTGAAAAAAATCTAGCCGTAGAATAAGGTGCGCAGATGCTAATTAAAAAAATGAAGTTGATGTAAAAAAAAACATTTGGTAGAAGGAAATTCCCAACTTAAAAATCATCACGCATAGTTAAAAAATATTTAAACCTGAATGTACAAAATGTTGCAAGTGACGCATCCCAATAAAACCACTTACATAGCTGCCTCATCGTTAGCGTTTTCGATTTCCTGTCTGTCTTTCAAGTACACCTCGTGGTTATCTTTAACTTCCTGCCGGATTGATTGCAGCTTGTTATTAAGCCTTTTCAGTTTGTCACGCTTGAAATCCACCTGTTGCTGTAAACTGGCGAAAACCTGTTTCAGTTCCGTGCACGTTTCCTCTTCAAGTTCAATGCGGTGCTGCATTTCAATCTCTCTTTTCTGGCATTTAATGATATCGTATTGGAATGGATTACAGAAAGTTCATAGAAACTTACAGTTAGAAGTTTAACCAGGATTAGTTCGCAACTTAAGGCGACATTTTGCGCGATTAGGAAGTTGATTTTACATTGCATTTCGGCTTGATGGTTTATATGAGTTTGATCTGGTTCGAACTCGCGAACAATTTCTTGCTTTTTGTGAGACATATTGGTTGGAAATTTGTTAATAAAAATGGGCAAGTCTAAGTTTACTATGCATTAAATAGCCGCACAGATATGGAATTCGAAGAATGCAGAAAGTCATGGAATGGTATTTAGTTTATATTAACCTCTTTGTCATAATGTGATAGCAAACAACAATCTGAGGTTTTTTTTAGTTGATACCTATCTCTATTGGTAGGTAGATTATGTTGAAAATCTCTGATAGCATTGCCAAAATGTTATTATTTTTCGCTTATAACCAACTACTGATAAATTTCTTGAATTATTTCATAAAATAATTTAACTCACCTTTCTGTCGACAATTTCGGTCCTTTGTTGTTCCAATTTTAACTCATTTTCATTAACACTGTCTACAATATCTTTTCCTCCATGAACCATTCGCTTTTCCAACGCCTTCAATTTCTTAGCCAATTCGTCAACTTCCAATTTGCCTTCCTCTAATTTTCGTTCTTTCTCTACACTTTCGCTATCACTGTCTGAACTCGAGTCTTCGTCTTCTCCGGCTAATCTACAAATGATTCCAAAAACCATTCATTCAATGAGGATTGCAAGACTCAAATATTTAAAATAAAAATAATGGGCCTATCCACAAGTCTGTTAATTAAACTAGAGCCTAAAAGAAGAAACTGAACTAACATCTTAAAGTATTAATGGGTTTGTGTCTTTCAAATAGTTCAGTCTAAAACATATAAAATGTAAATGTGAGCATCAAAATCCCTATAAGTAGTAAATTGTGGTTACTTTGGTCAAATGAATTTTAAGGAAAGTTAATAGTGTGAAAAGAAAAAAAAATGTATTAAAGAATATATGATGACTAATCTCCCTTAAACCAAACTTAGCTTTCCAACTGCTTGAATCTTTGTACATTTTATTGACAGAGTTACTTACTCCTCGTTACCTAAATGTTGGGGAAACGATTATATGGTAGCCGTTTTTTATGTATTCAAGAGTAGGAACTGCTAAATAATCAAATTTATAGCTTGAAAAATACATTATGAATTAAAATTGTCGGAATTTTCAAGATTTTTTTTAGAAAAAACCCCACCTTTAATTCTTGCTTTAAATTGAATAGGCCCATTGAACGCTAAAGAGAAGATCCCACCCGTCAACTACACTCCCATTGCTTCTTTCCAATATTAAAGCTTTCAGTCGTTCAACTTCCTCCTGTAACATCAATAGTTTTCCTTCTTTAATATCTTCATTCTTGATTGGTTTATTCTTGATTGATTTTGCTCGATTCGCATATCTAAGTGTGATTATCGTTTCGTCATAGTTCATGCTGGCGGGACCTATATTCGCAATCATTATCGTTTTACTATTACCCCCTAAGGAGTCCTGCAACATCCTTGTCAGTTTTGAGTCCCTGTACGGAATGTGAGCCGAATTCTCCGCTAAGGCATAGATAACGTTACCTAGAAACCAAAGCAATGCAGAGATATTTGGCGATGCATGTGCTAGGATCTTGGAAATTATAACAGAAATTATAATCGGAATCGTTTCCGATAATTTTGTTCGAGACTCCACGCATACATATTTATAGTGAATGTGAAATATGAGATCTTGTATATATATATATATATATATATCTTTCTTTTTCTAGATTGACGAGGTTGAATCAAAATACATAGGCGTATAGTTAAATTCAAATAAGGTTTGCAGGAAGCAAGTTTACGCAAGCGAAATTATCAGAATTGTTCAAGCAGAGAAAAATGGAAAACTGCATGACCGGTAACGCATACAAAAAAACGCTTAATTACCTATAAGGCAAAGACATCCATTCTACAAGGTATACATGTATATCGAACGTAATACGGATAACGTAATTGCAAATGAATACATTTGATGCTTTTGGGTTATTGATCTTGATTTGCATTTGTTCATTTATTTTCGCCTCTATCATAAAATACATTTTATTGTTTTTAAGACAAAATTAACAATACCAATAAAAATTACTCACCTAAAGAAGACAATGCTTTATTAATTTTTGTGGCTTCTTTCAATCGATCCCCAGTGGCCCCTGTCTTAGACTGTCTCTCGCTTCCGGCCAAATCAACCAAATTCAATTTGCCGACTTTCATTGACTTGGAATCACCCTCAACCATTTCTATTATAATCTGGAAAATCGCGTGTGATCTGGAGCTGTGCTCGTTCATATTAGTAGCTCCAGTCGTTCGATTAAAGTTGCCCGTCTTCATGGCTTTAAACATATCTTTGGCACTTTGACAGGTGTGGGAATGTAAGTTAGTGACAACCACCCCTTGACCAGCCTGCTCTCTCAGTTCATGGACTTTTGTACTTTTAATTCTCAGTAAATCTCTGAGTAAATACTATATTATGATCCCCAGATTGTCATTGTAATAGCAATTCTACCTGATTTCTTCCATGTATATTTCCATATAACGTACAGAAACTAGAAATTCAACACCGGTTTTGCGGGCGATATGAGCCCAGATTTGCTCAAAAGCCCTGGGGATAATACCCATCTCTTCACCATCCCCACCTAATTAAATTAAACGAGTTTTACAAAAAGAAACTTTTGGCGCCATTGCAACTACCTTCCATAGTATAAGTCTTGCCAGTTCCAGTTTGCCCATAAGCAAAAACACAACCATTGTAACCCTCTAGAACAGATGAAACTAGAGGTCGTATAGTTTCATCATATACTGTTTGTTGTGAAGATCTAAAATACCATATTTAGAAATGATATTATAACCAATGAAGATTTTATTCTTAGTAAACCTTAATTTGAAACTTTAATTTTAGGCTATTTTGTCTTTTTTCGATATGCTTGGTGTTTTTGCTCTTTAAATTTGGATTAAAATAAATTCTTATGAAAGATCTGAAGGATAAGAGGCTAATAGTGCATCACTCTAAGTGATTGGTGAACAATGTTACCAAGCAATCAAAGTTTTCTAATTGCAAAAATTAATATAGTTAATGTATATAAATGAAGTGCTTTCACAGAGGAAAAAGTTTTTATAATCAACTACATACTTGCATTTACACATTAATAATATTAAGTATAATAATTAAAGTGACCCTTGGGTGAATGTCAAGCGAAATGAACTAATCCATTAACTGTATTGTAACCTTGCTGTGTGTGTAAATATTGCACTTCACACATCACTAACAAACTTTTTAAAATGATTTTAGTTTCACTTTTAGCACTTACCCCTCGTCATATACAACATCATAAGTAAATATCTTGCTTCTCTCGTTGTCGCTTTTGGCTTTAAGATTCTCTACCTCAACTACTCCCCTGTTTGAACATATCTTAACAACACTTTTGCAATCCTGTTCGATTTCCTTGAAACTCAAAGGTCTACATTTTACAATTACTTGCACCGACTCATTTCCAGACATTTTCTGTAACGATCAAGATTATTTTCAACTATTTCCTGCTTATGGAAAGAACTCCGGGAGGTGTGAGATGATTCAAGACTTGAATTTTTGACTATTTACTTACATCTGTAGGGTCACTTTCCACTGATGTCATTTTTATTTGTGTTGTCTGCACTTATATAATTATTCTATTTACTGTTAGTTTACCTATCTTTACGGCGAAACATCGATAAATGTTTGTTTATTGGGTCTATTGATTTTCAGAGCGCCTTTAGTATTTAAATTATCCTACGATTGTTGTTTTCTTCTTGTTCTTGCCCTTTTTTTTATTTAAAGTGTAGTGGGGACATCTAATGAGAGGAGGGCTAAACATACTTAATATTACATACTGACGTCATGCAGTATGCGAATTGTAATTAATATCATAGAAAAACAGATATTCTATTTTATGATTTTGTTAATTCTAGAGCATTTGCGAAATATGGTTCAGTTTAATATTAATCTAAAATTAGTAAAATTTTTACTGAAATAAAGCATTTCACTTAAGAGTATATAACATAGGATTTTGTCCTCTTGTCGGTTGCAGTCAAATTTGGTCAAAAAAGACTAACGAAAAAAAAAACACAAAATCACAATAAACATTTTATTTATTTTGAAGTATACTTACATTGTACTTCATTTTAAAATAAATTAAAACTGCAACGTGGTATATAAAGTTTTAAATATTTAATTAACATTATAATCTTTTCCTAAAATATAAAAAATTTATGATTTCTTCTTCACCGAAGCAATCTCAATACATCATTTAAAATCATCTTTATGAAAATTGTTTATGTAGTTCTTGTTAAAAAACAAAGTTTGGTTTGACATTAACATTGACGGGTTGACATTGCGGTTCCTTTTTATATTCTCAGAACTTCAAATGTTTGTTTATTGTTTATGGCTTTACGATTTCTTATTATTATAAAGTATTTTCCCTTCAATTTTAATATTAAAAGCTTAATTTACATAAATTCTATAATATTTTTATTTGTTTAGTAAACTGATTTCTTGTTAATATCGAAAATGATCGAGGAAAAAGATCAAGGGTACGTTCGAGACTAATTTCTAGCCAAAATAGAACTATACATTCATGTCCACAATATAACGATTGCATTACATTTTTCTTGTATTAAATGTTAATTTTTGGACTTCTATTGTCATGAAAATCCCACTAACGTTACTAATCTAACCATTTTTTTCTATCTCTTATAGTTCTCAAAATACCCATATATGTAAGCTGTATTATCTTAAAATTAGTTTCATAAAGATATTTCAATTATATTTGATAAAAAACCAAATATGTCTAATACTGCTTGACACATTGAATGAAACACTCAATAAAGACAATGGAAAATTATGAATTATCATTTTAATAATGCATCATTTATCATCATATTACCTAAAATTGTAGAAAAAGTGAATGTCCAGAAACTGAGTCATCGACCCAAGACATTGATGACAAAACTCAAAGCAGTGAAACTGACAATGAATCTATATCCTCAACGAATACCACTGCAACCAGAACTGGTGATTATGAGAAAAAAGACCGGAAGCAAGTGGAATCAGGAAGTTGTTATTGGTATTCAACAATTGAAATCTTGTAATATATAATTTCAAGGGACATTTAATTATATTTTTAGTGGAAAGGAGCGAAATTTGAATATTGTTGAGCTACTTTGTGCAAATTGCTCTAGATGGTATCACGAATCATGTATTGGATACCAACTGGGAAAATTGGTTCCATTTTTGTCCAACTATGTGTTTATTTGCAAAAACTGCTCCCAAACAGGGTTAGAAACTTTTAGGAAAAGCCAAGCACGTAAGGGTTTTTATGTTAAGATTTAACAACAGTTCAACTTGTCCTCTTAAGCCAGATTTATGAATTGATATATCTAAAGAATATGCTTTCCCAATACTAATGGTCTACTTTTTCAACATGGATTACTTTACTATTGGATATCAGTAAAGCAGATTGATTTGATTTAACAACTTTAGAGCCAGATTTAATTAAGTGCTGAATTGTGAAGTCAAACATTTTTAATACAGTCAATTCAAGAAGAGAAAATACATTGGGGTGCAATAATTCGGGTTTAGGACAATGTAAATTCCAGCATACATTTTGTGTCAAGCCAACCAAAATTCATTAGTTTTGATGAGAATCTACAAAATCTACAACAGGCACTAGTTATGAGATATAAAAAAAAAACATAATAAATTAATGATCCAAACTGAAAACTAACAGTTAAATAATATAGAATCTTGTGCTGAATGCCTGTAATAGATTATGTAGTAGCAATCTGTAAATTGAGCTTTAATATTATATTTTCATTAGTGAATTGGTAGATGTTAAATTTGACCTCTAATTGGCTTGACTGTAAATTTTATAGGATTGTCTTTGTGCAGAAATTAGTCAGATGTGTGTGACAGCCATTGCTAACCTTCAGCAACTCAGTGCCAAAGAAGGAACTAATAAGTTGTTGTTTAATAAAGAGAAGGAAATAATTCCATATATTGAGTACCATTGGGAGGCAATAACCACTACATCTAGGTAAGAAAAAGTAAGGAAAAAAGGATTTGCAGGAGAGTGACTATAGTAGAAAGTGGTGTTAGTATTGCATAATATTTCCATTTAGTATAATTAATAAATCTGAACATACACTACTTTTACTTGTATATTACTTTTTCTCCTTTTCATCAATAGACGTGTCACTCAATCATGGCATTCTACAGTAACAAAGGCTTTGATCAAAGATATCCACATCTTGTTTGTTTTTGAGGATAAGGGAGAGGGTCAGTTGTATGGATTAATTAACACAGATCTAAATAACATAAAGCCCAATTATGAAGCCATGATAAAGAGTGGAACATTGAAAGTTACTGAAATGGGCATCCAGCACAGTATGTATTATAGAGTACCTAAGTTATTATGAACTATTAATGGGAAAACTAGTGCAACAATAATGTGTTTTTGTTCCTGTATACTGAGTGTCAATAAAGTATTATCACATTACATTAGTTTTGCACTAAATTTGCCAATAGAAAACGCTATTGCACAAAGTGTTTCCTAAACACATGGCGCTAATTTAAGGCGATATTCTGAATCGAAATATGAAAAAACAAATATCTAAAATGGTTTCATTTCCCAAATACTGATTGTTAAAAAACGATCTGAGTCACTGTGTCAATCACTTAAGAGTGAGTTAGTCAAATACTGCTATAGCTATAAAAACGAAGCGATTATAAAAAGTGATATTAAGGCGTTTACTAGTGAAATAATTATTTATTAGTGGATTATTATTTGACGAATCATAGTAGTTAATTTATTGAGTTAGTAGAGTTTATGTTGCAAGTTAATATTCTGGAATTATTCGAACATGAGAGTCGTTATAATAATTTAATCACAATAATTAAAAATTTGCTTATTTGTTAAGCTGGCTATTGTTTGACACATCAATGACGTGAGTCACATAATTGTTATCATTTCCAAGATTAGCGATAAAAGCTACGTATTATTATATCATTTATCATGGCTAAAATAAAAGTTGTTAACAGGCAGCCACGTAAGTTATCAATGATTTAAACGTCCACTATTCGTACTTAACGTATCGCAGTTATTTCGAGTGATATAAATCTTGTATTTCCTGTTTATTTGTTAGTAGTAGCTTTGTTGATTGCCGCATACTGAATTTTTAATAAAAATCTGCATGGAATTTCAAAATAATCAATTAAAACCGTGGTATGCGATCGGAAACAGATTATATCAAATTGGATCAAGATCGTGCAATTTATAGGCCAACGAAATGATCACCAGGAAATGTTTTTAATCTTTTAATTTGCGTAATTGAAGCAGCATAATTGATATTTTTCTAACGTCAGCTCTCAGGATAAAAAAAATCTGAACACGCTTTATTATTGCAATTTCATCTTATTCATCCCGTTTAATATTCTAAAAAACTACATGTTCAAACTTTTGATTCGATGTTTCATCCTGAATATTGAGACCTGAAAGCAATAACATAATATACGAGGTGGGCCATTTAAGAATTGAAAGTAGAACGTCTCTATATTTTGCAAATTTTGCACATTTAGCGAAACAACCATTATATTTGGTATCATATAAAATTCTTGATTACTTACAATTGTTTAAATATTACCAATATTGTTTTCATTATATTATAGTGCAATAGTGGACATTCCACAAGTCAAGTATTTCTTGCAGAAACTAATTTCTTTATTCACCTTTCTTTAATTTAATTTTTTTCTTTTCTTTTAAATCTTAAATTGTACTTGTAGCCGTTAGCTTAAAATCGCGTAACATGAAGCGCAAGTTTCTGGGCGATATGGGAGGTCCTGGCAAGAAAAGCAGAGGAATGGATTTAACCACGCCGAAGTTGCCCCCTCACGGATATCCCTTAGACCATCCGTTCAATAAAGACGGCTACAGATATATGCTTGCTGAGCCAGATCCACATGCCCCGTTTAGACAGGTTTGTTTCACGTACTTTTCAGCTTTTAATGCTGTGCAATGTTCGTTTAAATCAACATATATGAATTGGGGAATTAAAATGTCAACAGTTATAGAAAAACGGAACGTTAAGATGCCCTTCAAAAGTGTCGTTTGGTGTGTTAATTTTAATCCCTGAATTTTTGTTGAAAATTCCTTTAAGATATCCACAGCATACTTAATTGCGTGCTTAATTATGCATATCGACCGCTAATTAACTAATTCAATATCACTATTTCGGTGAATCACTTTTAAGAGATTCTTGAATTTTACCAAACTATCGTCGGATTTTATATCGATTTTTTTCTATAATTTTCTCGCTCACTCTATAAAATACATTAAGGAATTTGATGAAAGTTCCGATTGGGCCGGAAAGCCAATTCCTGGTTGGTTGTACAGAACCTCCATCCCCAGCACTGTACTTCTAGCCCTACACGATAGAGGCCCACAATTGAAGATATCGGAAGATCGTCTTGCTGTGACAGGAGATAAAGGTTATTCGACTGTGCGCGCCAGTCATTGTAAGAGACAAAAAGTCAATCGAAGTTATTATTATTATACAAATCACCCTTTTACAGTTGTTACTAAAGGCTGTTGGTATTGGGAAGCGACCATTGAAGAAATGCCGGAGGGAACAGCTGTCCGTCTGGGGTGGGGTCAGGACTACGCCAATTTACAAGCTCCTTTAGGTTACGATAAATTCGGGTATTCTTGGAGATCGAAGAAAGGCACCAAGTTTCACGAAGCTCATGGGAAGCATTATAGCAAAGGGTACGCCGAAGGGGACACGGTGGGATTCATGATTGTGCTTCCCCAAAATAACACCACTAAGATCGTACCCAACACTTATAAAGACAGAGTGAGTTTACAGATTTTCGAACTTTATCGAGTGTTCAGTGTATTTTTTGCTACAGCCGCTGGTGAAATTTAAAAGCCACTTGTACTACGAGGAAAAAGACCAACCGCAGGAAAGACAGAAAACGCTAATCGTGCTGCCGGGAAGCAAAATATTGAATTTCAAGAATGGAGAATGTCAAGGAGTGGCCTTTGAAGATATTTACCAGGGTTCGTATTATCCGGCGTTGTCGTTGCATCGCAACGTAACAGTGTCTGTTAATTTTGGGCCTGACTTCAAGTATCCACCTCAAATGAGCGAGTACAACTGGAAACCCGTGAGTTTTTTTTTAATTATTACAAGTAGCTTCTGTAAAATAGTTTATACCAGAAAGTCAATATATTACTATCACTGTGAAATTCATAGAATCATGAAGATACAATGAAAACTAGTAAAGTTTTAATTGTTAAACAGATTTGACCCTGATTTGTTTTATTTCAGATGTCGGAAAAGGGTGAGGAAGCCATTTGTGAACAAACGATGGCCGATATCATGTTTTTAACTGAAAACGAGGGCAGGTTAAGATTAGATAGCTTCGTGCTTTGACACTAAATATTTTTAGTTTTAAACATTTAAATGTGGTTTGGAATAATTATGATAAATTCCTATACTGAAACCTGTTTTGCTTAAATTAAGCGTATCTGTAAGTAAAATATACATTTATAAAATAAGTGTAGTTTTAATACAATTTTTTACGTTTGAAAGATCAAAAACTTTATTGGCCAGATTTTAATCAGAATCGCTGGCGCTAGACTCAAAATCTCCAACGTCGATAGAAAATTTGTACTCCTGATCACATCCTAGATAAGCATCGCTCATGAAATATAAAGTGTAACTATGGTGTCCAGGACTGGGAGCTACAAAGTCCAATTTTACTCGGGCTTTTTGTTGTAACGTCAGTCTTTTAATGGAGAGCAGAGAGTTGCCCTTGGGGTCACCGATTACCACCCACCAACCTTCTTCACGTTTCTAAAACAATTTTTTTTATCAGACTGTGTCTAATATTATAGATGGAGGGCCAGTTAAGGCTTTCGAAAACGGCATGATATAAAAATTTAGTTAAATCCTAGGAACATGAGTGGCGACTTTTCAATTTTGAACTTATACAAAAAAGTTAATTTCTATTTTTAGGTTTTACCTGTGGGAAGAAAGGAGCGATGACAGGCCCGTTAACTTCGTCTTCTCTCTCTAATTGTACTGCTACGTGCACTGATGATCCAGAATGTATCTTGTCTTTGTCCAATACTTCATAGGTAAGCTCAATATTCGGGTAACGGTTGCAGAACCGAGCGACGTCTGCCATTTGTACATCGTTTAAATTCAAGAGTTTGCTCCGAACCTCGTCTTCTAATTCCATTATATCGAAAACAGTTTCAACACCCTAAAGAAAGAGACGATTTTGCACATAATGCCACTATTATTAAATAAGTATTATTAAAGTAAACAGGACGCTCTATTTCAGTAGTTTTTGCTTATTATCTCTTATTACAAAAGATAGTAAGATGCGGTATTCGCAAAGCCTCAACTCACTAAATTGCAGTTCTTAAAAATTGAATCTTTCTGTCTTTATTAATATGCGAGATTCCCGACGAAACCATCGAAAATGAGACCCCTTGCTCACTCGCTATTACTTTCACTGATACCTTTTCGGTGCATCGTTTGATAATATCAGCATTGAAATGCGGTAACTGCTTCAAGTAAGAATCTTTACTCCACATTGCCTGCGTCACCATCTGAGCCAATTCCATGGCAGCGACGGCAGGTGAAAGCCAACCGTTAGAACTGAGCACATCCACGCAAGCCTGAATAAGGCGAATCGCTTTGGCGAGTACATTTTCCGTATCACCCTGAAGTTCGGCGCTTAGTTGCAAGCTGGAAGAAGAATTCAATTCTAACGTTTAATGAATGACAGTGTAAAATTTTAAAGTTATGTGCTAATCGACACCCCTCTTACAATTACTATTCGTGCGTAATTAATATTTATAAGTTTATAAGTATATTGAATAGTCCACACCTATATTTTCCCTAAAAATTAGTTGAAGGGCTGATAAGTATCTAAAAACAATTCATTTGGAAATCGGCAAATCATATTAATTTAACTTTCAATTTTTTCGTTTTCTTCCTCCCAATATGTTCAAAAATAAGATAGGGAAAAAAAATTATGCTTTCAGGGTCTGTCGCTCTGGAATAGCATATTGGACTAAACTTACCGGCAAAGGTGAGCTTGCAACAACAGATTGGTCTTAACGTGTGGATCATTGCATTTTGGCTGTCCTCCGGTCGGAGAGGTCAGCTTGTTGGGCAATTTTTGAGCCAACTGTCTCAAAACATTATCTTCGCGATGTCGTACGGGAATATCTTCATATTCGGCTGCTGATGAAATAATCTCCAACAGCCCTCTTATCTTAGTTTTGCTGTTAAGAGATAAGCTGAACAATTCTGGAGAAAAACAAAACGTAAAATATTAGATAGCCTGCATAAAAGCTCACGTACCAATCGTGGTATAGTTGATATAGTAATAAGCAGCAATCATGCCCAGGTTTAAAGGTACGCAATCCATGTCTTCCTCGACACTAATGCATTTGGACTGCTCCAAATCAGATAACGTATTCTCTACTAGCTCGGAAAGATGATCGGATAAATGTCTATGGCTTACACCCTGTAAGTTATAATAATTCGGGTTTTGGGTTAAACGTCTGTATAAGAAAGTCCATGTGAGATAATCAACCGCATCCTGTTTATTCTCAATGGTTTTGGTGACAATTTCTGCATTGAAATGATCATGTAGTCTGTGATCCAAATGACTCTAAAATAACATCATGTTTAGCTCAAATAAGATTTAACATATGAAACGTCAATTACCTCAACTGGGAGTGGATCGCTCAAGAACTTTTTGAAGAAATCCTTCTTGGAAGACTGACACATCAGGAAACATTTGGCGTCAACGTCCTCGAGGGGCCTGTTGGCCCTTCCCACCATTTGCAAAACATCCGTAATGGGATAGTTTTCATAGGCATGAATCTTTCCTATAAATACCAATATTCCTAACACATTTCACACATATTTCCTTTTATAAACGCACCATTGAAAAACTGCGTGTCCATGATGATAACTAAATGGGCAAATATATTCAGCGCCCAACAGAGATCTCTGGTGACTACGGCAATTTGAACTGCCCCTGAATCAAATAGTTGTTCTACCAACCTCAAGTCCGCGGCCGTCAATCCTTCGTGCATATAGGCTACGCCTTGTGATAGGGTTTCTTTCAAAGTCTTAAAAGAGGGTATTAATAGATATTAAGTACGTTTTCTAAAACCGTCACAATCTAGTCACCTTATCGCTCATTCTGTCCAAAAACGGCTTGATATCCTCCTCATCGGCATGGAAGAACTTATTGGGTTGTCCCTCAGAAGCTGCATAAGTCAATAAGTCAATGGCGGTCATTCTAGCCTGTTTCCTGGTAGGCACAAATACGATGACTGGCTTGTGGGGGCTGTGCCTTACGATGGCGTTGTATACGGGCTTTCCCATAGCGATGAGACGGGAGGCATTATGCGTCAAATTGAAACCTTGCACGTGTAGTTCCAGGGGCACTGGTCGCACGCTTGGATGGAAATTGAAGGTGGCGTTTGCATTGCAGCCCAACCATTGAGCTACATCTTTGTAATCGGCTAGAGAACCGCTTAACGCAACCATGCGGATAGGTTTTTCGATTTGGGACGAAATATACCTGAAAAAGCCACAATTCTGCAAAATTATGGGTAAACTTTATGCAAAGGAGAAGAGAAGTACAACAAAGAATGGCAATAGAATATATCGTTCTTCTATAATTATTTTCAGCAATTTATATACGAGTGGGTTGTCCTGGTAATTTGTCACTTAAATAGTCAGTGGGAATAAACCCTTTATATTCCGCAGATCCCTTATTATTTCCTTTTTCGTCTGAATTGAAAAAAATATACATATTTTCCTTACCGCATCCTAGAACATATAATTTCAATAACGGGCCCATCCTCGCCTCCTATTAAATGCAACTCGTCTACAATAAACAAATTGATATTCTGCACATTCTTCCTCTGCTTCCACCTCCGTGATAGCACATCCCACTTCTCGGCGCTTGTAATAACAATCTGCCCTTTGGCCAATAACTTCAGATCGGTGCCAGTCTCGCCAGTGAGCAGTACCACTTTCTTGCCGAGGGTCTGTCCGAATTTGATGTGCCAATCGGCGAAAATCAACTCAGCAAGTGCATCCTTTGGCACGAGGTACACGCACCTCCCATCGGGGTTTCTGTCCAAGAGACGCAAAATAGCGAATTCTGCAATGGTGGTTTTCCCAGAGCCGGTAGGCGCACCGATGAAAATATTGTCGTCTCCGTTGTAGACGGAATTGAACACTTGCGTTTGAATTGGGTTGAATTGAGGAAACTTTTCGCTGTAGAGTGATTCGTACAGCTCGTTTCGAAGAGCTGTGATCGGTAATGGTTGGAGGTCGAGCAGTTCTGTAGGTGGAAAGTTCTTTTCTGGCAGAATCAAGTGCCTAGATTGAAAAATATCGATTTGGTAAACCTATAAAATAGCCCTAATTCGATGGGATATAGCAAGTACAGATACACTGGACTTTAGGCACTATGACGGATCACGATTAATTAATGTTGGTTTTCAAAGCAAACTAAAAGTGATCCAATGGAAGGCATTAATGAACAACCGCGGCCGACATTAGCTAATAATTATTTTTACCATTTATTATAATTGCCTAAATCTGAATACTAAAAAAGCCCATTTTTTTATATATAAAAAACACAAAACAAAATGTGTACTTACTTGAATGATACGGGCAGCTGAGTTTGGGCTCCTATCCACCTATCCGAAACAATTCGCAGGAAATAATGCGGCGCCAGCGGTTCATAAATGGGCACGAAAAATTTCACTAAATGCTCATCCTGGCAATACTTCTGTTTCAGCAAAAAGTACTCGTGATGCAAAATTACTTCTGAGTCCACGTCTTCGACGAATATCCAAAAGGCCTCGGCGTGTCCGTGCAGCTTCTCCTCCCACTGGAAATCGGGGGTAATTGTAAGCTCCACTTTCAACATCGACCGCGTAACCGGCTGAATGTGAGTGGAAAGTTCCAGCTTGGGGAATTGGTGCACGTATTTGTGGATCGTTTTACCCAATTTCGGAACACGAATCAATTCGCCAATTTCATTGGGTCCTAGATCGTAAAGCCGCTCCCAAGGAAAATATTTCTTTTCGATTTTTTTAACGATCTCTTCAGGCATTTTTTTGAATTGTCTTAAAGGAGACATAGACTGCCACATCCTTTTATCAACCATTTTACACAACGTCAGCACTTTATCAGCCAACTGGGCCCATCCTCTGTGCAGCACTATTTCGAATATCGCTCTAATAAGCCTGGAGGCGGATTGAGTGACGTAGACCATGTCGGACATGAGAGCAAAGCTCTCTAGTTTCAGTTGCGAGATGTAGGCTTGCAGCAACACGTTAACTTTAGCACTAGGCTCCTCGATGCTCTCTTTTATAGGTATAGGAACTCTCTCCATGAGTTTCTGCAACTCTCCCGGCTCACCCTCTCGAACTGCAATGTTCTTGAACTCCCCAGACAATGAAAACACGCGGAATAAATCAATATCGCTCAAGTAAGGCTTCAACAATTGATTGTACGTGGACATAGTTTCATGAGTGCAATAATACTGAGACGCAATGCGTCCCAATTCAGTTCCCTGAAACTGGCCAGTTTTCCTGTCGTACTTAACCAGTCCGCTGCGATCTAAATGCATCGCAGCCGTATGCACCAAATCGGCCCGATGCTGCTCCAATAGAGGATCGTGCTTCATTTGATCGTGTGAAATGCCGTATAAAGAATGTGCTCGCATTAGTCGGATATACAAATAGGTATAACCGAGCCAAGTTACTGCGTCTTTCATATTTTGAATAGTTCCCAACACGATTTCTGCGTTTAACATATCGGGCAATTTGGACACTAGTTGGGATTCAATTGGGAGTTGCTGGTTAAGAAGAGAAAGATAGTATTGGAGTTCGCTGTGATTCGTTATCAGAATACCTTCGCCTTTAGTGTCGTACTGGGGACGGCCGGCGCGACCTAGGAAAGAAAGGATTTGCTGTTGAAATAAATGAGGGTTGAAAGTCAATTTCTATGTTACCTAACATTTGTAGAACGTCTAAAGCACCCAGCTCGACCCATCTTCCTTTAGTAGGATCATAAATTTGAGTCCCTTTAATGATTACCGTATGAGCAGGTAAGTTCACACCCCAGGCTAAGGTGGCTGTGGAAACTAGCACCTATAGAGATATTGCAATAAGACTTTTCTTTAATTCTATTCTAATTTTACCTCCCAAATAAACTGATACAAAATATCTGAATTTTTAATTAAATTTTTTCAATAATTGTCAGATTGAAGGAAAAGTTATCTAAAAATAAAATAACAATTTAGTAAAAGACTTTTACGCGTGCAACTGAATGGGCATTAGTGAATTTGCGCAGGTACATACTCTGATCTAAAAGTCCCTATTATATTTGTTTCAAATTATCTTAAATTTTGAAAGTATTATGGACTTTCAGATGACATCCTGCTTGAAAACTCATAAATTACAAAAATTTAATCTAAACTGACCTGAATGTGTCTATCAGCAAACAAATCCTCAACTAAAGTCCTGTCCACCCGCGTCATTCCGGCATGATGGATGGCAAATCCATAGGGCAATAAGTCCTTCAATTCGTTATTCTTCACTTGATCTGCTTCCGTCCTCAATACTTCCATCGAAGCGGAACCCTCTCTCAAAAACTGCCCTAAAGTGTCCTTCTCCAAACACATATCCCTTATAGCCCGCGCAGTTTTGCCAGTTTCGTTTCTCGAATGCACAAAAATGAGTACTTGGTTCTTTCCTGCATGCTCCATCGTTTTCTCATATACGATTTCGTTCATTATTTGACAACGTTTGGTGGCTTTCTTTTCGGTCACACCGATGTATTGCTGCTCCAACGCCACCGGCCTGAAGCTGTTGTCGAAGTAAAACAACCCGGATTCTGGGCGTACGCGTAAAAATGCAGCTACGTCTTGGTAGTTAGGTAGGGTGGCTGATAAACCGACCAGCCTCACTTCCTCTTGGGTGGATTCGATCATTCGTATAGTGCGGGCTACTAGGGCTTCAAGTACCGGTCCTCTTTCGTCGTGAAGTAAATGGATCTCGTCAATAATAATGAGACGTACCAGTGAAGTGAATGTTTTTTCACCACCTACCAATGCAAAATTGTCCCGGTTTATACTTATTTAAGTATTTGAGTGATAATTAAAACATATTGTAAATGTCTGTCTATACAACCAAAAAAAGACTTTTTTCCATACAAAATTAAACGAAATGTTAACCCACCTTTTCGTGTTATAATATCCCACTTCTCGGGCGTACAGACGATCACTTGAGCCTCCGCAATCTGCTCTCTTGTCAACTGATGATCTCCAGTTAACTCGTGCACAGTCATATTGTAACTAGCCAACCGCTTGCCAAAATTTCCCACCATTTCTTGTACAAGAGACCGCATAGGAGCGATGTAAATAATCTTGAATTCGTCTGCGTTTATGGTTCCATCCACGTTGATATGCTTGCCAATTTCCCTCATCATCGTCAAAAGAGCCACGTTGGTTTTTCCCGCCCCAGTGGGAGCGCACAGCAAAATGTTTTCATCCCCTTCTAAAGCTGCTTTGCATAAGCGGCTTTGGATTCTATTGAGACTCTTGAAACCATCGAATACGGGTTGCACGTACTTAGGCAATTGATCGATTGGTTGTAGCTTCTCGTTATCGCCAAATGGTTTGGGTTTTAGGGCAGGAACGTGGACTTCTTCATAGCCTTTATTTTGTTTTCTAAAGGAACCGTCGGGCAATTGACATTTTTTGCTTGCCATAAAATGAGAACCCTGTAATGCAAAAGGCTATGATTAAAACTGATTATATTTGACTGAAAAGTCATCAATTTTTTTTTTTTATATTTTGTAAATTTTTTGAGTTCAGGATGATCACCATTCAGTTACAGTTTCATATTGAGCATTAGAATTTTCAAGACGCGTTTTTTCTTTAAAATATTTACCTGTGAAAATACTAAATCTTCAAAATCGATCATTTTCCTTGTTCCTGCCACTTGCGTCTTCTCAGTATCTTCGTCCAAATCTTCCTCGTCGCTGCTGTGCTTTCTCTTCCTGGATCTAGACGTTGACTCATCGTCCCCATTTTCTTCATCACCTCGCCCAGTTTCCAGCAATTTCAATATCTTTTTTAATCCTGCGTCCTCCGACATTTTCTCCTTTAGTTTTTGGCGTTCGGTCTCACTCTGAGATTTGGCCAACAAAGTGCAATAGAGGATAAGTTTTCTATTTTTCTTTAGTTGCTTTATAAAATCAAAGCAATCATATCCCAGTAGCAGGACCAATTGGTTTTCCAATTCCCTGTCGTCTCCAGCATCTCTTAAAACATTTAAGACCTCAGCCGCTTTCGCTTGCGAAATCATCGCGTCGTCGTATATTTTTGATAATTTCCTTTGTAACCAATAGGCATCTATATCCATTGGGTGCAAAGATTTTTCCTTTTTTAGTTCCTCTACGCTGACGCCTAAATTTTCAGCATGTATAGCTCCATCTTCCCTTGCTTCTTCTCCTTCCTCTTCATCAAACTCCTCTCTCACTTCTCCATACATATCCTCATCATCTTCTTCTTCAGATTCTTCAAATTGCACGTTTATGCCATAAGTTTCATCAATGTTTTCCTCTCCTGTATTAGACTTTAATTCTTCAGTTCCAAAGTCTGTGATTTTCTTGCCTAAATTGACCAAAAGAGCGAAGCGTTCTTCAGGTATAGCACCTAAAACAAATACCATAATAGCTTCCCAAGTAGTTAAGTTGTTACAGTACAAGTGCTTCTGGAAACAAACCTAAGTACTACAATGATAGCTAATGGACTTAATGTATTAAATATGGAAGATTAATATATTGAAATATGGTCAACAGTTCACATATTGAATATTATTTTATCTCAAACTTCTGCTAATTTATACATTAATGATAATGTTAAAAAAAACATTTGCAAAAGATGTCCACAAGATAAAGTTAAGTTTACTTAGGGTACTGTAAAATGCATTTTACTTACTAGAAGCAAATAATGTAAATAAATTTCAAACCTATTTAAGAAAACTATCCCCCCAATGTGAGGTAGATATTTAAATATTTGACAACTAATTCTTACCTATAAGCATTTCTGTTTCTTTCTTCTTCTCCCTCTCCTTTAATCGATCATTCTTCAATACTGACAGCACTTCATCTGCAGCTCCACAAATAATGTCCCTGGGTTGATCACCAAGGGCTTCTTGTAAGAAACTCAAGAGAACCTCATAAGTTTGCCTGGTTTCTTGAGTTTTTGGTTTATAAATAATCCCCACCATTTCATCAACTCCTTCAGACAATAGTGTGGCCCCTTTCATTCTAGCAAAGTCATACTGAGCTTCGTCACGCTTCTGACGTCTTAAATAAAGATCATTACTGATTTTAAACTATAAATGCACATATCTACAGTAGGTTCCAAATTTGACGCACTGAATGAATGTAGTCACAAAAATGTGAGAACAGTAGATATTTGGCAAACAAGAGTTTAATATATTCTTTGATGAGCTGCTTGATCAAGTATTTTTTATTGGCAGAAACAACTTGCTTAAAGAAATGTGTTTTAATCTATGCACATTAAGTTGATAGCAATGAGAATAAGAAAAAAATTAAACCATTTCACTAAACAGTATATTATTAGATAAATTATAATGAAGGCTATCAGCTCCTGTGAAGAAATTCAAAACTTCCCTGAAGGATATTGTTGACTATATTCAAGTTCAATACTATATGTGCTCTATTCATAAGTAAACATACCTATGATCTGCAAATTGTTCAAAAACTCATAAACAGGCCACAAGTAAATCAACTTTTCATGGTTTTTGAAGAACCTTTTCTCTTAGTTTACTTTAAGAGATTCACAGAATTGCACATAATTCACTTTTTTTACATAAAACTTTTAGCTAATTTGTTTGAATGGGATTAGTATAAGTCATTACTTAGGCTCAATATTTCAAAAATAGCCTCAAATTTGTAAGTAACCTGCATGTACCAGATGATCTATTAAGATACTTGCACAACTCACTTGGCTTTCCTTTCTTCAGCCTTTGCTGGTTTTGTCCTTTGTGCACGATCTCCCATTTTAGAACTGGTGAGTTTCCCCACCAAAGACATAACTTCACCAGTGGCCTCATCACGATTTCGTCTATCAATGAGGCGAACATCAGCTTGTAAGACAAGATTGGAGTTCTGAAAATTTTAATAAAATAATTTATTAGAGACAAATTATTAACCTGAATAGTTCAATATATTTTAAAAACTTCAAAATCCTACTATGTACTGCAAATCTATAAATCCAACATCATAGTTTAAATAGCCCATCACTTGCATACAAATAGAGCAAATTCTTACAGTAACTATCCGATATAAGTAACATATATTAAAAACTATTCTCTAATCGCCCTTATTTGAAAATATTCTCTTCCTAGAAAATACTAGCATGAAATTCAACTTACCGCTTTGTATTCATACTGGAGCTGCCTAGCTGCGGCGTCCGCCATTGCGAAACTACTCTAGAACGTTTCTAGCAATTCAAAACTTTTATTTCTTTTGAAAAAATATTAATACAAAGGTCTGAAACACGCCTTACCAGTTACAATCTATATCAAATTCAAATAAATAAGTTTTAAAGCAGAAACATACAAAAACACTACTAAAATTGGAAACTATACCAAACATAACCTGCAAATAATCGCCATTTTCTTGTTTGATTGTCACATGAAGCATGACGGACGAAATCAGTATTAAGCTTGGATAGCATCAAATGATATAAGTTTCGTTTCTTGATATAATTTTTTTATCGGCAAGAGCGAGATTGATAGTGGTCCACAATGATCAGGTGTCATTACGAATCCGAATCGAAGTCGAAATGTTCGTTTGATGAATTATTACAAATATTGATAATTGCTTCAACTGAACAATCATAACTTGGAACACGTTTGGTCCAGTATGTCATTGCTATTATTATCATATCCTTAAAATATATTTCAAAATTTTTTGAAGTATTTATTCGGTTTTATTTTTATTATTACATACAGGACAATTAGCTTGCTCAATTATTACTACGTTCTCTCCGTTGATTTATAAATTTTGTGTATGGTGAAAATTATTTTGAACGTAAAAGCACAAATACTGGTTGTAAGAATATTACCAAAACAGATACAATTATTTATCCTTTTTTCACTTTATGTAGGTAATTAATAATAAGTAATTGCCATTGGTACTTAAATAAGAAACTAAGTACAATTCAGGCTTATTTAAATGCCTCTTCAACAAAAGTTCTCCCACCTAATCTCATATTTGAAATTGGGCATCAATAGGTACTTACTAGAGCATTCAGTAGTTGTGAATTGAAACATATATATCCTGCTGCAACAAACACTTATCTGAACTTTTTCTCTTAGGCCCTTAAGCTGCAAAATGGGCTCAATAGAAAAACCCATCGAAACAATCATCATTAGTAAACTCTCACAGCTGAATCCCACATATTTAAAGGTAATAAATGAGTCCTATATGCATAATGTTCCTAAAGGAGCAGAAACCCATTTTAAAGTTGTTGTAGTATGTGATGATTTCAAAAATCTCTCTTTATTAAAGGTAAAAGGACACTTTGTTTTCATGTAATCTAAAGTTTGTTAATATTTTGTGGGTATTTGTAGAGGCACCGCAAAGTAAATGATATTTTAAAGGCAGAATTGCAAAGTGAAGTTCATGCTCTTTCAATAATTGCTAAAACTCCCGATCAATGGAAAGATGAAGAAATTGAGCCTAGCCCTAACTGTAGAAGTGGTTTTGGCAAATAATGTGGCTACTAACAATTAGAATGTAAGTCCCTCTGTTATTTATTTTTATTTAATAAAAGCACAAAACATTGTCATAAAACAAAATTACATGTTAACAAGTTATGACTAATGTTTTAATTCCAAATCTTTCGTTAGCTTTTGGAAATGCCAATCTACTAAATCACTGGTCACTTCCTTTAAACTCCCAGGTTTCCATTTAGGGTTTTGGTCCTTATCTATTAATAGTGCCCTCACACCTAAAGTAAATAGTGCACAAAATTCATTTAAGTTTTTATTTCATTTAATAAACCTACCTTCTTTAAAGTCATGGCCATCAACACATTTTATTGCCAATCTATATTCCATCTTTAGACAATCTAACAAATTCATCTCTTTTCCAAGTTCCAGCTCTTTAAGTGTAATTTTCAGACTAGTGGGAGACATTTTATTCAAAAGACTAGTGGTCTCTTTAGCCCATTTAGACCCATCCTTTTCAAGCCTTAAATAAATTTCCTCTATTGTGGTTGCAGAAAAGCAAGTATCAATCTTCTCTAAATATGGGAGCAAGGAAAATTCACCTATATCATGTTTTTGATATTTATTCAGCACTCCTTTGATATCATTTTCATTAGAAGCATCTAAAAGTTCTTGTTCTATTTTTTTAAGATTTAAACTGTCAGTGAAATGTGTAGCAATCCCTGCTTTGAAGACATCTGAGCCCTTTAGTCTTACTCCTGTTAATGCAAGATACCATCCAAGCTTTCCACGCAATTTTGGTAAAAAATGTGACCCTCCAACGTCTGGGAACAATCCTATTTGAGTTTCAGGCATGGCAAATAATGTTCTCTCTGTGGCTATTCTGTAAGAACCATGGACAGATAGACCAACCCCACCACCCATAACTATTCCATCTATAAAAGCAATATATGGAATTTTGTATGAGCCTATAAGACCGTTATTTCTGTATTCGTTTCGGAAGAAATCATATCCATGATTGTCGCCTTTAAAAGCAGCTTCTGCTATTGCTTTTACATCGCCGCCGGCGCAAAAAGCTTTACCCCCATTACCTATAAACTAGCAAATATTAGTATTTTTAATGCAATTAGATTACCTCACCTTTAATTATGACAAGTTTTTTCTTAGACTGCCATTTTTTGAGGGTAGAATAGATTTTATTGACCATTGAAATGTTTAAGGAGTTGAGGGCTTTGGGTCGGTTTAATATTATAATGCCTTTATCACCTGCATTTTGAACTATTACATCAGGATCTATACTGGACATTTTCCCATAATTTTGGAAGAATCTTGGGGAAAGTTTTTTTGGAACATCCCCCAAACGAAAACTTCTTACAATCTGAAATATCAGTAAGTGAAATAAACACCATTGGTTTGAAAATTCCTCAGTAAAGTTATACCATATTGTGTTTTGTTTACCGTAAAATTGATCGTCTTTTTGTATATAATTTAAAATAACGAATTAAAAGCATTTATTTGCAAAATTTAATTTTAAAAGGTTAATGACAACATCACATTACAACATTTTAAAACAATGAATTGATAAAGGCAGTATAACGTCGAATATCATAATTCACTATGTCTCAGAACATATTTACTTTCTTTTCTATATGTTTGCTAAAAGGAAAACAAAACTGATTAACATTTAAACTAAGTATTTATGTCTGTTCTGATCTTTGAACCTGTAAAATGCGAACAAATCCAAGGCTACAATCATATAAAAGGTTTTACTGTAATTTATCTAATAAACTTGAATTTAGGTTTTTGATTGAATCTCAACATAATTTCTTAAATTTGCATTGATTTTCAGTCTTCAAAAACTTTTAATACTTAAAATTTACCATTAGAGATTTCTTCTGTGTTATACAGATGAAATTTAATTTATTTCCGAAAAATTAATTGTCTTGACGGTTTTCTTCTTTTTTGGAAAAATCCATTTAAATAAATGACTAATCGGACTTGCCAGAATGCAGTTTGGCAATAATAAAATCCTAATATAGTATCTATTTGATTGGTTGAGTTAACATCAATTTCAACTACTAACTTAGAAAAAAAGCAGTAGTGAAGGGAAAAAGGCTTATGATGGTGGAAAAATATATAGTTCTATTGTAGTCCTATATCCAAATGAGGGTGATAAAGTGGTGAATTACCACAGGATAATTACAGTTGAACAAACGACGCGGAGTCATTATCACCCAGGCGCAATGAAGTGTTAGTGTTAGGTCGCAAATTGTGCAGTACAAAAAGGAAGTAGTTTAATATACTACATAAATTTCGAATTTTTAGCGGTTCTGTCGCTAAAAACATCGTAATTTTTTTCAAGTTTGTAATATTTTGTTAATACCTAACAGGTGACCTCTGGGTATAATTTAACGGTTACTAATTTTAATATTATGCTATTATGTATCAACTATTTTGTTCGGGCTTGAAAGATTTATTTTCATAATTATCTCTTTGCATATTTTAAAGTCAATTATATTCAGAATATTTCCAATAGACCACTATAATTTAAAAATAAAAATTCACCTATTAGATATTAACAAAATATTTCAAATTTGGAAAAGTTCCAACCTTTTGTCTAATACAATACATAGGTACAATGTGCACTCAATGACTATTAAGTTACAAAATGGAAACTTGCAACGAAATCTGCTTTGTGGCAAAGCCACTGATTGCTATGGATTGATGCAGAGATGTAGAGAGTGATATTGAGCATAAGTAGCCACAACATAAAACACATATAACCTTTCATAAATAATTATATTCACTTCAATTTTAGTGTACTTATATGACAGTCAAGAGATGCCATTTGCAAGAAACTAGAAATAACCAAATCTCCAATCATAGTAACCTTAAACTTCCCCAAAATTCATATGGTTTGTAGATTTGGCATGGGATTGAGCCTCCACCTGTCCTTTTAACATGACATTGCAAACCAGGCATTTGAGTGTAAACTTGTTAACATCAGTGAATTGTCTACTTGATTTTGCTTCATCTGCTAAAATTTTTGCTTCTTGCAATACTCTTTCATCTCCTGTTTCAAATATAGTTTGTATTTTACTGCCCTAAAATCATAATTTCTCATTGGCTCTGGCCATTAGATTCTGATAGTCAAACTTACATCAAATGGTTCCATGTATAATGGGTCATAATGAATTCCATCAAACATTAACAAAACTCTTAAGGGATAATTCTGATCTTCTCCAAATCTATTTATAATTGCATTTATTGTGTCAACAACTGCAATTTCAATTCCATAATAATTACTAAAAATTGAGAGCTCTATTGCCCCACCCCAAGAGGTATCATTTTGGATCCATGAACAATACTGTTCAATAGGTTTTCCCAACATAGCTTCATCATAAATATGTTTTTCATTAAGAATTGTTTCAGCTACTAATTGTCTTAAGTATGTAGCTGCTTCCCCACTGCTATCAATCTTTCCATTTAATACAAAATTAATGCTGGTGAACAGGCAAGAATTATCAGCAGGCACAATGTGTTTCAATAAAATACCAGGCAACTTGTTTGAATCAACTGTTAAAAGATCATTACTTGATTCTACCTGAAGTGTCTCTTGGACTTGAGGTATTTTGTTAGTTACTTCAGGGGGTATGGATAGTTCTTGTAATATTAAAGTGTCGCCTGAAGCTACACCACTCTGTGCTAGAAGAGAAATTTAAGTCTTTACACCTGGAATTTAGTTAGCAGTTTTAAATTTACCTAAATACAAATCATCCTGACTAATGTCCAAGGGTTTTGGAGGAAAACCACATAAAACTTGTAAATTACCAATGGGAAGGCTGGAGAACTTAGACAAGGCTTGTTTTAAATCCTTGATAGTATTTTTGGCAGCGAGATCTTTTATAACGTGTTGCCCATCCTTGGTTTTTACTTTAAGTAAGATACTTTGGTTTTCCATTGTTATTTATATTAATGGCCAAATGAGGAATGCGCCGCTTGTAAGCGATTTTGTCACAATATCATGAATAGATGGCCCAGATCATATGCATTTTAATTTTTTTCAAATACCACTTTTTCGTATTATAATGCAAGGAATTCTGAATTTTCAACGTTACTATGTTTATTTTCCACTTGAACTTTTTCTGTCTTGTCATCTGACATAAGTTTGACATTGACATGACCTAATTGACTTAAAAAAAAATTCGTGTCAATAGTGATTCTCAAGGAGGAATTGATAAGCTACGAACTTGCAATGGCAATAACGTATTTCTGTTATGGAGTTAACTACAAACGGTACACACTCCAAAAAAATATACAATATGTTCAAGAAGAACCTAGAAGAGGTACGTTCACGAATAAACATGGTTAAAGGCCAATATATTACTGTGCTGACACGTAGCAGATAATAATTAATTACACGTTAATAATTATGGCCTATGGAACGGTTTCTCAAACTCCTAATAAGTTTGCTAGCAAGATAATTTCAATTTCGACAAAACCAGAGCGGAGAATTAAACTATTTTCCAATATCTATTGAGTAGTTCTATTCAATTCAATTCTATTCTAAGTTATATTGCTGGCGAAGTTGGCAGAAGTTTGAAAAACCGAGCTTCATGGACATTAGATAAATGTAGCTGTACCTGGAAGATAATTTTCAGGGAGTCCACGACACTAATATTCTATTTCTATTCCAACGTGCCCAGAGATGGTTTTCTTCTAGATAAACTTATCCAGATTTTGATCTATTGGCTCTTAATAGCGAAACTTCATGCTATTAATGTATTGACAAAAGGGGAAGAGCTATTTAGCATCTTGTGTTTTTTAGATATTTCAAAGTAACGAAAATGATGTATTTTCAAAAAAAATGTATAACATGTTTTATTTTCAAAAGTAACTGAAATTTGCACAAAAAATATTTTCGTCATTGCGTCAAGAGTATACAAATTTTTTGATAAGATGATCAAAGACAAATAATTGAATAGTATTTGTTATAGTGAAAAGACTTACTTCAATTAGAAGTGTTCTGAGCAGTTTAAAGTGTTTAAGTAGCTCGGGAATTATTTATTGTTGCATTTGTGTTTGAATAAAATTTGTAAATTATAAAGTTTGAGACGTAGTCTCCTTTATAATCGAACCTACGATAAGCATAACAGTATTACGGTTCATTATATAGCATTTATGTGTAATTGCTGATTATTTGCTATAGGCCATTTTAATCTTATTTGCAATTTACTGGCAAAAGAGTAGATTAAAATGGCTCTTTTTGGTTTTAAAAATATAATCTCGTAAATTAATGTAAATTATTTTAAACAGTTAATAAAATATTAATTAAGTATTTTGTTCGAGAACTGAAATAAATTGATGGAAATACTAATTTTGGCAGGTTATATGTATTTTCATTACTAAATATTACTATTTATTGGAAAATACCCATAACGAAATTTAATTTTTGGAATAATTCAAATTATTTGCATTTCAAGCGAATATACTGGTTTACAAATATTTAAGATTATATGACTAGCACCTATTTATGACACCCCTTCATACGGGTTATCACATTTAATGGAATTATAAATAGAAATAGGTAAGTACGTACTCAATGACTAGACAAATCTTGTCCTACAAAATCGAGCAGATTTAGATTTACGGCCAATCACTTATCCACGGTCCCAGGTCGATTAAGTGTTTTATCAGGGGGTATTCTTTGTTGCGCAGTGGCGTAGCGTTAGTACAGTAGTGCAAATTCTGCACACATTCAAAATAATTTTTTTAAACGACTTTGAGATTTGTATATTTTTATTTTTATTTTCTATTTTTTGTGTCAAATGGAAGTAAGTCGAGTTTCAAAACTATAAGTTTTCTAATGGTTTCTGATACCGGCTTTTTATTTCGTATTCGAATGCTAGGAGCCTTCTTAAACCCATTATGTGTTACATGTTCTATGCCGATAGGCAGTTTTTGCGTCATTCATATACATTATCTGATCACTAGCAATTAATTTAAACATTAACATAATCGCTAAGTGATAAGTCACGAGATTGTTTTCGTCTTTCCCGCTGTTGGTTACAGTAACGTTAACGCAAATGAATTACATCATCAGCCTCTGTTTGTATATGTGTACATTACTTAATATTACGTTTAAAAATTGGTACTTTGGGGTTTTATACGCCTCTAATAGGGAAAAATGTAAAAAAAGTCAATTTGGCAATGAATTGATATTTACTGCATCTACCGCAATTTCCATGGCAACGGTGTGTAACAGAAAGTTTTCGCCCACTCCGACGTTAAGAATCCCTCCCCTTATCGTATACTATTCCGTAAGCAATAGCAAATTAGGCCGTATTTTTGCAGTTCTTGATATTGCGTTTGTTCGGGCTGGTCACCAACTGTTGCCGGAATTATGCTGGCTGAAGAAAAAACGTACTTTGTTTGTCCGATTTCAAGTTACAACAATCACAAATACGCAGTTGATCGTAGAATAGGCGTAAATTAGAAAGTGTGACGTTTCTACAGGGTGTTTCAGAAACAATGGTACAAATGAATATTGGGTGCTAGAGGGTGACAAAATCGAGCAATTCGGCTGAATTTGTTTTATACGAATGTTGTCTGTTTTTTATAGTGTTTAAATATTTTTTACTCTATAAGGTGATTTGTTAACGAAGAAACCGCCAAAAGCTGGAGATACTACACATCGAATGGTGGCAATTAATGAAAATATACCTTATCCGAAAGTCGACAGTTTCGGATATAAGCGGATTATTAAAAGTTCAACTTTAAATTCGTTTTTTTGCTATTTTGAGAATATGGAAGGCAGACACTTGAAAATTTATAAAAATATATTTTTTTAAGTGATCAATAAGATACGTTTTGCAATTTCCGAATTTTACAGAACCTACAGTTAATAAGTTTTTTCCATGTATGTGTAGCATGAAATTTCATTCAAAATCTAAAAGATCAATCATTTTTGTATCAATTATATATTATTGTTTCATTTAAATATCTCGATCCGTTCGAGAAAAAACTTTTTAACGAACACTTTGTTTAAATTCCATAATACAAGAAGTTAAAAGCGAAACAAATTAAGTGTATTTTCATTTTTTAGAACACATAATTCATCACCTATAAATAATAACTTCACAAATTTGCAAATGTCTAACCTAGATATTTTCAAAATAGCAAAAAAACGAATTAAAATTTGAACCTTCAGCACCCTATATATGTCTGAAACTATCAAATTTGGGATAAGGTATAATTTCTCTAATCGTTTTTATTTGACACATAGTATCTTCAGATTTCGGTTGTCTCATCGTTAATAAATCACCCTGTGTAAACTGGGAATATATTTTGTAGTTTTTGATTTACAGATTTGAAATCGTGTGTTTGAAAACACGTATGCGTAGATGCCAATTAAGGTTACGAAATTTTTCTGAATGTACGTTTATGAGTCCACGGAGGTGTTGAGCTATCAACTTTTGCCGCTACCGAGAGCTCTTTATAGAACTCGGTGTTATAGAAATAATTATCAAACTACGATTAACGACGCTAATACATTTCACAACTACCACGGCGATGGAATTTAAAAAAAAATGTATATATATATATGTTTTAAAAAATGACTACCTTGAGCAATGATTTGCTCTGACTTCACCGTTTCTATGGAAATTAACTAACCCGATTTAAATGTCAGTTAGTCGTGTCATCGAGTATTTCAGGCCTTTCAAAATGCCGACACATTTTTGTAATATATTTGCCAGGCGACGTCCTTCAAGACACCTTTCAAGGACAAAGGGCCGATTATCCTTCCAAGCCCTCCCGAATGCGTCGCCCCTGTCCTCATATTGGCTTTTCTCACAATCGTTTGCCAACAGGGACGCGGACAGAGGTAAACAGACCTTCGATGATTTGGGATTTGTGTTTGTGCTTTGTGCGCTTGCCGTTAGTTTCGGTTCGGTAGCCGGCTGATTTACGTTCATAAGCGCTTGGAATCTACAAAGTGACGCTTAAACGAACGTATCTCTCGTTTTGGTTGTGATATACTTAATAGATAGGAGTACCGTTCAGTGAAAGCGTTTTAATGGTGTCATAAAAGTTAGAAAAAAAAACGATGAGATATACTCGCGGTGTATTACGAAATTGAGCGATTATCAACCCAATGATTAGTGTCTCGTTTTTTTTTAACCGCCGGTTCGAGTTGGATTGCTTTGTTTGAAATAGTGCGATTTTTACACGATGTTTGCTTAACGAAATGTAGCAGTTGGACTTGGCCTCAAAAAATCGTGACCGATGCCGGACAATTTCGATACTCTGGAAGCGGTGTTAGGTCATTATCGGATATTCTAACCAAATGTTTAAAACGGTAGGTAGGTATTAACTCTATAATCTAATCTGGATGGACTGGCATAATTTGATGTCCTTAATATTCATTGTGTTTGCTGAACTAATTTAAAAAACTTGTTCATTTGGATAGGAAATAAGTGGCGGTCGGCATTGGTCTGATGTAGAGCATCATAGGATTACTTCGGATATTATTTTTTCGCGTAGTAGTAAACAGAGTAAAAGTTAGGCTTTTTAAAACCCTTGGGAAATCCTCAAAATATTATCGGCCAAATAACCTAATTATTGGTTGGGACATACTCATTCAGAGTACCTCATTATCTTCAGATTCTTTAAACTTCTAAAAACGCTTTTCAAAAGGAACATACTCAAAAGCATTTCCAGATCCGTTGCCGTCTCCGTAAAGGTCACAACAATACAAAAAACCGATCTATTAATGACCCAAAACAGGCTTTAAGGTGTCGCTTTCAATGCCTTGGATTTATACCGATATTTTATGGCATAGACATTTTTTCCAGAGTTAGACGTGAATCTCCCCACCATTTCATTCGATACGAGTTATTTCGGTCCACACTGATCGGATATTCACCCTCGATGCCCTCTGATCTAGACATGAACCCCTCCACGTTTTAGCTCAATACCAGTCTTCACAGACTACAGTGATCGAACGCACTTTCGATACCTTTTGATCTAGACGTGAATCGCCTATCGATTTAGCTCGAGGAGAATTGAGGGATTTAAGATGTGAGGGTCACAAGCATTCATAACCGCAGCATATACAGGGTTAGCCACGCAACCCGTTCATTAGACCGTTTTTGACGTTTCAATTACCAAAGACCAATAAAAATTGATTTCGGGCGAGAATCCACCATTTTAAGTCCAAATAAAATATTTTCAATATGGCGACACTTCCAGTTATATCAGAAATAGTTATCATCTTTATTATTTTAAATGGCACCCCTTTGATTTTTTTTTCATTTTCTTTTTTTTTTGTTAAATTTAAAGGTGAGTTTATCTAAATTGTCTTATGTTAAAATTTACGAGTTTCGCATTATACTAGAAAGTTTGAAAAATTTGACAGTTGCAATATTTCACGGAAATCGGTAGTGTGCGCTAATTACAGTGAATTTTTGAATTGGTGTTCTGGGATTTAAAGATGATCTATCAAGCTAAGTTTTGACGCATTTTAATTTGACTAAAAGTCTTCAACAACCCCGAAAATTGGCCTCCGAAATTGCACGACTTCAAATCTTATTTATTTCAAATAGAACATCCTGTGTCTTAAAGCATTTTCGAGCCCAGAATTAAATTCTGTATCAAATATAATTAAGGTTCCCTGGACTGATCTTGGATAGGGGAAGGATTGTGGAGCGCTTTTTGTAAAATTAAAATACGCCAAAATGTAGTTTATTATGTCCTCTTTAAGTTCTAGAATACTAATTTTAAAATTCGCGGCAGTTAACGCACAATATGGATTTCCGTGGAACCTTGAATCTGTAACAATGTTTGAATCTTGCCGGTATAACTCAGAAACGAGAAATTTTAGACATAGTATACTTTACATAAACTGACCTTAAAATTAAAGGAAAAATCTGAAAATAATAAACGAAATAGGGAGTTTCGTGCGAAATAACTAAGTAGATAGTTACTTCCGGTATAACCGGAAGTACTACTATTTTGAAAATATTTTATTTGGATTGGATTCAAAATGACTGATTCCAACCTGAAACCAAATTTAATTGGGCTATGATAGTAGGAAGTCAGAATTTTTCTAATTAATGTGTTGCGTGGGTATAATATGTAATATGTACGATGTTCCATTATTAGATTTAATTGAGGTACAATAAGTTTACCTACATAAAAAAAATTAGAAATGACTTATCTGCAATTCGCATCTAAAGGAATTTACTCCAATTTCATCGGCTAAATTTTACAAAAATCGGTCGAGAAGTGCAGTTTAGAACCAACTTTTTCCGTTTTAGTCTGTGAACCTTCAGCCGTTAGAACAGTGTTCTTTATTTGAAATTTCGAATAACAATTAGTTAAAGTTCAAAGTGTCTATTAAATGTTATAACATTACATTTGTTATATATTATATTGAGAGCTATGTCGTATGATGAACAAAGGACAAAAAATTTTAAGTGCAAAAGAAAGTACAAAGCGGGTCAAATACACAAGAAACATCACAAAATAAGCATGTGGCTAATATTGAAGAATTGGAATGGACGCCTGCAATTCTATAGCGGCGATCTTATTATCAAGATATGCGTCTATATAAATATGTTACTAGACTCTAGTTAACTCTCCTAAAAACTAATCTTCAGCTATGTACGAATTAGGAATGAAGAGCAATATGTATTCTATGTTTATGGTTTTCAAAGCATTATATAGTTGAAGTGGGATAATTTCAAAGAAACTGGAATTAGGTAAATAAGACACCCCACTTACTATATCAAATCGGTAGGAAGCTTCCTCTCATTTAAACTGAACTTAATCATGCTTTGACCCCCGGATTTCACCGAACAAACAACATCTTGTAAAGCCAGAAAGGCAATAAACTAACTTCCGTGGGTCCCGATACCGAGAAGATCAATAAAATCTTAACCGATCCTGGCTTTTACGTTATTTTCTTGCCTTCCATCCATAACAATTCTATAAGGTGATAATTGCTTTTCTGGGGAAAATTCTTATAGATTGTAAGCAGGTTAGTCTGATAAAAATTTATAACATAATTACTATTAGCAATTTCGTGATCCTTACCAAAGGGAGAATAGAATATTTATGCATTTGGATAAATTTACTCATTAACAGATAAAATAGCCAACAAAAATTTTGACAGGAAAAATTGAAAATTGTAATCCTAAGTATACAGAGTGTGATTTGGGCAAAATTGCACATTTTGCAGTTCAAATAATGTCATATTTCAAAAATGATTTTTGCTTGAATTTAAAAACAGTGAAATTTTGGAAAATAAAGTTAGAAACAATTAAGGACATTTTAAATTATTTACGCTAGATTTAGTCAAGAACTCACAGAAATATTCGAGAGACACATTTTTGATACACTTAGGCTTTGATCGCACTCGTTATGAAAGAATTGTATTATATTTCGCTCTATTTTTTTGTGACGCGATTATTACAAATTAAAATTAAACATTCATACGACCACAGACCTGCATATGTTTGCTGTTTTTTAATCGCACCTTTAACATTTTTTGGTGCTTTGGCAGCCAAAGTGAGTTTAGATTTGAATTTCAATTATAGGATAATAAGAACGTTGGAACACAGGAATTTAATTTTGGATGTTATCAACAATGAACAATTTATATTAGCAGTAGAAACCAGACCTGAACTTTATAATAAAAAATTAAAGGGACGAACGTTCCGCTGCGGACACAGCCTTCCTCTGTCTAGTGTTTTGATAACTGAGAACTAAACTGGAAGAGTTTTCAGGGATGTTCTAGGTGGTATTCTATTAACTCGTAATGAAGTTTGTGAAACTGTCCTTTTAGCAATTTGCTGCTCACACTTAGGTGGACCAAATAGGGCTTTTGCTTTTTCCACGATAGTGGAGAGCAAGAGCGGTTACAGCACCTATCTCTTCGAATTTCCATTTTGCTTTTGTGATGCGACAAAGAAATCGCATCTGCGAATATAGGTTTTTATTGTCACCCGCGCACCTACGCTTGAGATTTTTGATTACCAGAAAGAAAATTTGAAACGCTTGCTAATCCTAGGTGCCGAACTACTACACCGGCGTGTTTTCCATTGTATTTTTAACACGGTGATTATCAGTCCTAACAGAACCTGTATCTAAAAGCGAGATAAACTAAACGAATGGAATAAAAAAAATTACAGCATAAAAAGTTGAGCCCTCGAAAATAAATAATACTTTATTTGAACGTTTTTCTTTGAAGATTTCTCAATTTCAAGATATGTGTTTGTTCCGTTTACATAGGATCACCAGGTACGTTGCGTTTATCAAAAGTGTCTTCATCAATCATTTATTTAGGGGGTTGCATAAAAAGGAATCTTAATAGCTTATATTCGCATTCGAAGAAAGACTCCCGAGAACAACTAAAGGCGTCACAAAAATATTCGGACGGTAATAACTAAAACATAACTACGACATGTCGATAATTAATTAAAAGATAAATAAGAACATAATTCATTAAATAAGTATTTTGTATGACTTCCTATTGCTTTAACCACACTTTTCAAACGTTTAGACACAGAAGATACAATAAAAAAAATCATTTAAATCAATATTATTCCGTTCTTCTTGCAACCTGGCTTTGAATACTGTTTTAGGTGTTATTTCATGTTTTCTAAGTTGTTGTTTCAAATAAGGTCATATATTTTCTATCGGATTGAGGTCCGAAGATTGAGGAGGATTTCTAAGAACTTTCGGACAATTCTACAACAATAATTCGTGAACAATGCAATTGTTATGTTTTGGATCATTGTCTTAGTATAGCTTAAACAAATTTAATACGCCCGTGTTTTCCGCGTTTTTCTTTAAATTTTGTCTTAGAATATTTAAATACACATTTTAGTCTGCAATTCCTTCAATGAAGACTAATTCTCCGATTCCTCTTGATGACGCACACTCCCAAACCAAAACCGAATCTCCTCCATGTTTCACCGTTGGACAAAGGTGTTGTTTTTTCAATTCTTCGTTTGCTTTCCACCACACCATTTGACGTCCGTCGTAGTCAAAAACATTCAATTTTTAGTCATGACAGAAAACTATACCATTCCAGTAATTATCTAACTTGGAAATGAATTTTTAGCAAAATTTAATCGCACCTTTACATTTTTAGTGCTGAGTCGTGACTTTTTCTTGGATGACTTCTAATACACCGACGAATTGTTTCAGTATTAAATATTTTATTAGAATGATTTTGCAACAGGATTTTCATCTTGGGAGTGCTAACTTTGGGGTTTTCCTTAATGGTTCTCATTATGAAAATAGTTGTCCCTGTCATTTAACAATTTTGAACGACTTGTTTGTTTCTTTGAGAATATTCTATTTTCACTTTTGTAATATTGGACTATGTTTCCAACTGTGCTCTTGCTTAATTGGAACATTTTACAAATATTTTTATAGGATTTACCGTTTTCATAATGAAATATCGCTAATTGCTTGTTATCGAAACTAACATCACTTTTGTTCGGCACCCGACCCATGATTGATATTATTTTTAACTCTGCTCTACGATATTTACATTTAGCAAGCAAAAAATTCATAACAAATACCTAGGAAATAAATTTTTCTACTATGGATCATTTTGTTGTGCATATTGTCCAAATATTTTTATAACTCGTTTAGTTGTTCTCTGGACATTTTCTTCGAATTGTAAAGTAAGATTAAGATTCCGTGTTCTTTTTTTTTATAGACCCCTACATAAATGATTTATGAAGACAATTTTGATGTAAAATAAATTAATAACTAATATATTCAATTAAAAATCGTAAAATCTTTAAAATGGACGCGTGCGAATATTTTTGGGATTCACTTTACATGGTGTGCCAAAAACATTGGTATAAATTGGTAGGGGATCAAACAGCGTTGAAAAATAAAGCGGTTAAGTTGAATTTGGCTTATATAAAACTTGGTGCTTTTCGATTTACAGGGTGTTAAAACAATTATTTTTTTGTAATTTATCGATAAATCTTATATTTTGCAAGTTTTTGAGATTAAATTTTGCATGGGAGAGGTTTTGGGCACGACAAATCTATCTACAATATCTATTTTTAACTAATGTATAAATAATATCACCTACGTCGTATATGTATTTGGAAAATTAACATAACTGTTTAAGTAAACCTCGTATATTAATTTTTTGTATACATTTGAAAAGAGTAGATCTTTTTCCAAAGAAAAGATACACTTAAGAAAATTACGTATCTCTAACGGTTTTCGAGATATTTTTGGGTACATTTTCCTGTGCATATTAATTTGTACCAACGTTTTTGGGACACCCTGTATAGGTACCTGAATAAATTTTCAACTAAGTACATACTAATAAAAAAAAACAAGGATTTATTAGGGCCCTCTATTAAAAAAAAAACTGTACATGAAAGGCATATTGAAATTTACGATTAATAAAATATTTTAAAATTTTGAATATATTGGATCACTCGATGGTTTGTAAAGCATCTAAATATTTTTTTGCTACTTTTTTTGTGTGGAGTATAGCGATAACTAATTTTTTAAATATTTACATGAAATATATTCACTTATTCATTGTTATTCCGTCTATATTAGCTGCTTTTCAAATAGCGTGGGTTATTCGTAAGGCCTTCTTAAAAAAATTGCGAAAATATTTTCCTAAAAAAATTCTCATTTTAAGTAGGATCTCCAACACCGAATGCTCGGCAAGAAAAATTCTGACAATGTTATCGGGAATTTGCCGTTCCGAGAAATCGCCTATATACCTATATATCAACAGCTTCAAGCGCAGCCTAAAAAAAAACATAAATAAAGGCCTCATTAGTATACTCTTCGTCCGTAAACATTGTTAAATACTTTTGTTAAAGAACAAACAAGACAATTCATTTTCTTGTACCTCACGTATGCATAAAATGAAGTAGCAGTTATTTTAACCGCAAAGAAAATATTATTTCACTTTTTTTACACTTAAAGGTTTACTAGACAGATGTGTTTTTTTCTGTTTTATCTAAGTTACAAGTAACAAAAAAGGGCTATTTATGATTCGACTTCAGTTATCATAGAATGACAAAGAAAAATGCACGTGCCTTTTTTTGCTGCTTGAGCTGGAAAGTCGCATATTTAGTATAATCATCCCCCAAATGATTCTCTTCTGGTCACCCGCTATATACACTGTTTATATTAAATGAATATTGGCAATCTTAGAGTCTTTCTATTCATTTTGTTGTCTACTAAACCCTTTTTGGGCATGCCTTTACCTTTTTTTAAATTATTTTCTAATGTCCCCAATCCTTTCGATGAGAGTTTTATTTTATTTGTGTATGTTGCATTCAACTTCGTATAAAAATTGTTCAAATTCTATCTTGATCATCAATGTAGCTTAAATAAAATTACATAATCTCTAACTAGACGGTGTACTTAATAATGTACGAACACCTCTTTGCTTTTTTTCCAGGGACCTCCACCACCAGGTGGTCAATTAAAATTCACCGCACCAGAGAGCATAGACAGGATAAAGGAAGAGTTCAATTTTTTGCAATCCCAGTATCATTCGTAAGTACCCAAACTTATTATTGGTGTGTCGCACAATTTAATTTTAAAAAATTTGAATTCGCAGGTTGAAAGTGGAGTATGAAAAATTGATGGGCGAGAAGACCGAAATGCAGCGGCACTACGTAATGGTAAGATTTTCCCGTTTTTTGTCAGGCTTAAAGACTTCATGAAGACGCTTTGAAGACACCATAAAAATCTCGACTTTCCATCATATTTCATTCGTTCAATTAATGAATATTGCTAGGAAAAATCCCTTTTCAAACAAAGAGCAGCCCTTTCCTTTCCGACATATTTTTAGGTCTTGTTAGTACTTTTGTTACTGGTTCCTCCCTGGTTGATCCAATAACGGTCGTGATGTCCTGACGTTTCATTTGTACGAACGTTCGCATTATCGTAGATGTATCTCGAGCCCAAATCCGTCACACGTTAGACGAACAACAAGCGCGCACCCCGAATCCGCATCTTCCCCCTGCCCACCCACCCCCGAACAAGATCATACAACAACGTTTTTCCGTTCGGGGGTGACATTTATCAGAGGCCACATTATGGCGCGGGGTGGATTTTATCGATTACCAGTGCAAAGCACACGACAAGGTGCTCGTCACATCTGATACACGCAAGTGAAACGACTGTTAATGTTAATGGGGCTGCAGGGGCGCAACGGTCGGGGATGTGTCAACCTTTCGATAGAGGATATGGGGGATGGGGGGCCTCCGCTTCCCTCTCTAGTTCCCTGTATTTGAAGGGGTGTATCGTTTAAGCTTGTTTCCGTTAAGCGTTATTTTGCAGATACAGTCGTCATTATGTTTTGTCGAGAGAATTAATAGTCCCCCTAATGTTATGTACAGGGAGGAATTTGCCTGCATCGAGCGATTTATACCAACGGAAGATTTGTTGGAATTATGACAAATGTGGTGAGGATGAGTGTTGGGTGCTAGAGGGTAAAAAAAGGACGGGATTCGGCTACCACTGCTGTAAATATGAAATCGGAATTTTTCAAGAGAAAACCGTAGCTGTTCAGTGTAGTTACTGTGAAGCCGTGTTGCTGGTGTGATTTTCTTTGTTAAGATTAAGACAAAGATTTTCAACTCGCATCAGTGCAAGTTTCACACAACAGCATGGTTCGCAACGGCGTCGAACACGTCGAAGTTGGTGCCTGGACACTACGATTTGTGGACAACCTTAATTTTTTGTTGGCATTTGAAGAAAAGCGCTGCACAAATCGCATTGAATGGTTGTCGACGCTTAGGATCACAAGTTTCACAGATCATAAACCATTGCGTTTTGAGTGGTCAAAGAAAATTCGAAAAGTGGCAATTCTGAGACGAGAGACGAAGAATGTGGAGAACTATCGAAAACATTTAAAGAGAGGGAATTGCAAGCATTGTTGGATGAGGAGGAAGCTCAAATGCAACAACAACTCGCAGATCAATTAAATGTGACAGGAGAAGCTGTTTCCATGAATAATTTGAAGGTCATGGGAAATATCTGAAAAATGAGAAAAATGGGTTCCGCATCAACTGAATGAAAGACGGCAGGAAAACCGAAAAATTACTTGTGAAACGCTGCTTGCCAGGTACAAAAGAGAATCATTTCTGCCTCGCATTGTGACGGGTGATGAAAGGTGGACATATACAAGGTGTCCCGTAAGTCAACGATATCCCTGGAAGGGACGATAAGCCAACTCTAAATAAGTCGATTTAATAAAACTTGCCATGATCCAAAACGCAATAATAACCGAGATACGGGGTATCAAAGGTGAAAAAATAAATCACAAATTCTTTAATACATCTCCACTGCTTCGGACTAATTTCACGAAATTTTGTATTCGGAAATTTCTTGAGTCGATAAATTCATATTTTTCGACGATTTCGGTGTATCTCCTAGAAAGAGCCACAGGCGACCAGTAAAAGATACACCGAAGGCATACCTTTTTTAAGCAAGAAAAGTGAAAGAAAAAATTTATCTAGTTCAAAATGACATACACCGTGGCCTAATAAAGTTTTGGCAGTTTAAATTATTCTTAATGGCCGTCTGTGGTGCCCTCTAAAAAATGCACCAAAATCGTTGATAAATTTGAATTTATCATCTCAAGAAATTCCCGAATACAAAAATTTCGGGGAATTAGTTCAAAGTAGTGGAGACGCAGCAAAGAAAATGTGATTTATTTTTTCACCTTTGATACTCTGTATCTCGGTTGTTATTAACATTTGGAGACTAAGACGAGTTTAGTTAAATCGACTTATTTTGAATTGGCCTATCCGCCCTTCGAGGGATATAATTGACTTAAGGGACACCCTGTGTATTTTGAGATTCCTGTCCTATCCTATTCTATCCTATCTTATCCTAGATCATGGGTAACTTTAGGATGAACTATCGACATCGACAGGCAGGGCCAACTAGCCATAGCCGGAAGACATTGCTTTGTGTTTGGCGAAATCAGGAGTGTGTGATCTATTATGAGCTGTTAAAATCGAGCGAAACCGTTAATACTAAACGCTACCGGCCAGAAATGATCGATTTGAATCAAGCTTTGCGTGAAAAACTACCAAAATGTATATGCAATATGCCCCGGGATGGAGTTGCCAAGAGGAGAAAATTCTTTATTTTTCGTTTTACGAGAAAAATGTATTGTTTATGAAAGTTTTTTCTTATTCCAAAATAGCTGAATTAGTTCTCACCGCTTCAATTTGTTTTTTCGTCACAGAGAAATATCCAAAAGTAGATTATTTGAACATTTTTCTAAGTTCCAAAAGCTAATTGTCGTTTTCATGGCAGCCGTAAGGAAAACTTTTGTTTATTAAGTTTTTATTACAATAATCCACCAAAAAAGATGAAACTAAAAATGAAAAAAATCACTCGATCCATTTACCTTCACCTTGAACGCACAGCTCTAATCTTTGACGCAGTTCACGCCAACGTCTTCGGATGCCTTCGATTGGTGGTAGGTAAAGACACCACAGCATCTCAGATCCTCTCCTTCAAATGTTCTAAATTTAGAGTAAAATCATTCACATAAACTATTTGTTTTAAACAGCCCCAAAGGTAAAAATCAGCCGTAGTCGAATCAGGGCTCCTCGATGGTCTATCATCAATGGACTATTTTTATTGCACTGCAAAACTAATTTACATACTTTTTCCTCTTGGCAACCCTATTCAGGGATACACTGCATAATAAACTTATGCGAAAGTTATTTGTTTTTATTCTGTGAATGTCTTTTTGGAGGGGTTTTTCGGTACGAAAGAAAAACTATTTTTTAGGTGGCGTCTCCTGCGCGGTACCGAGATACCAAAAATAAAAATTTTTTTTTATCAGTATCGACAAATTTAAAATTTTTAGAAATTCTGATGAACTCAATTAGTTCACATAAAAAGCGATTTTTTGAAAACGACTCCTAAAAAGATATCTCATGGGTTTAAGTAGGGACCTCGTAGTGAGCAAAGATGTTTTCTACACTGACCATTCGATCAATGTGGAAAATTCATATTCTAGAACTCTCTTCTAGAACGTGATAACCAGGAGCGTCATCTTACATAAATCGAAAACATTGCCTTAAAGCTAGAGGAATGTTGTGGGGCTCAGTAGCATTCTTGAAATTTATGGCTTGGTCTCCGCAAAACGGGTTATCTATCAGTTTTTAAATTGTGTGTGCTTGAATTTAGGATAAAAAAAACATGTTAACGAATGGCAGTATTGTGCTGCTGATTTGACGGAAAGTCTATGTTAACTTTACCTTATTGTAGCTTTATCAATTTATTACACTCGTATTTATGTTACCTACTGATTTCTTTTTCTTTTTATAGTACTACGAAATGTCTTACGGTCTCAACATGGAGATGCACAAACAGGTATGGCAAATGGCAATGAAGTCTTTGTATCTCCCAGTTCATGATGGTCATTTTAAGAAGTGTTATGTGCGTGTGGTAAATGGAAATAAGTCTTCTAGGGGGAAGTCAGAAAATTTTTGCATATTTTTTTAATACCTTTTTTTGTTTTCCTGTATATTTCTAAAATATAATACTATGAAAAATATTTTAAAAACTACACCCTCAAAACCTTTTTTTGGTTGAAAACGATCCGCTTCGGCTCCTGTCTGCGCAATGGACTTTGCGATCCCCCTTTATATGATACAATCAGAGTCATACAATAAAAAATCCCCCCTCCCCTTCCATCCTACCACCATCCCTCAATCTGAAAAAATAAGGGCTTTTCGGAAGAATCCTAAAATATGTTAAAACGGTTTTTTACACAGACGAATTTTTATATAAATTTAAATATCCAAACTTCACCCTTAGATACGTTACCGCAACTGTCTCAAAAATATTAAGTGGCATGAGAAGTTATGTGACAATTCATATTAAAGGCCTTACGAAACTGTATTCAGTAGTGTAATGAGATTCAAGATATATCAAGTAGTTTTTGAAATAAATAATATAAATTTCGTAAAAAATGCAATATAAATTTAGTTAAATAGTACGTCAACAATGAAAAAACTAATTTTTTAATAGGAAATTAATTTGGTGTCGATGTTTTGCTCACAAAACTTCTTTGGTAATTTTTATTTATTTAATGTATTTCTTTTAACTTAACATTTTTTACTTCAGATGTTAACTTCAAAATTTTAAATTAACGCCTTTTTTTTATTTTTTGATATAAAGCATTTTTCTGAATTTGATTATGTATGACAAGTTAATGTTAAATCAATTTTTAATTGAAATAAAATATTTATTTTTTATTTTTGACTACTAACGCATTATCTCTAATATTACAAATATAATTTTTCTGCTGAATTTAACAACGCATCTCTCCATAGTTTTCACAAAATTTTATATATATTGATCGAATTGATACATTGCTAAATGACTCATGTGGTTCAAATTTTTCAATTTTGTTCACTTAAAAATTGTTTTAATATTAACTTGTTAGAGGTTTCCAAATTCAGAAAAGTAGTTTATACCAAAACCTGTAAAAAAGTACGGAGTTCTATTTAAAATTCTGAAGTTGACACCTGAAGCAGAAGAAGTTGAGTTAAAAAAATCAACTAACGTTACTATAAACCGTATAATTTTATTTAATTTTTACTTAATCAAAATCCGTTCATAAATCACTAAGTTATAGTTTCGCCCGTTTTTTATGAGATAACCTGTGTTATTATATATTAAAAGTACAATACTTAATTTTATTGCTTTTTGTCTTTTTTTTACTCTATCATGAATTCCACCCTTTTAAATCCACGGTTGTACAAAGGTTTATACTTTCCAAGATCGTTTATAGTCGTCTCATGATAGTTAATGAATGCACTGGACATTAACAATCACTTTTAAAGTATTAAAAATATTCCATTATCGTGTTCTTACTACGGGCGTATTAAAAAAAAATGTTGATGACTCCCTTGAATTCTTAATTTTTCTCTCGTTCAGTCAAGTCTGTACCTATTACCGTTTACGCGATCCTCATGTTGGATGTTCTAATTTTTTACACATCGTTTTTCCACAATTTAAAACATGTTAGTCCTTCTGAAAGTGACACTGAATTCTCCACAAAAGTCTGCCCAACTAGTGGACAGCAAATACCAGCCTAAGTTAACGTTTGTTTTATTAGACTGAAATAGCCAAACGATTTAGTGCCATGATCGCCCAACTGATGCCTTTCTTAGCCCAAGAACACCAACAGCAAGTAGCCAACGCTGTTGAAAGAGCGAAGCAGGTGAGCATGGCGGAACTAAACGCTATAATTGGGGTAAGTGTTTGGTCGTTGTGATTTTTTCAAATCCTTGAGGGATGTCTTTGGAATCCACAATTATAATTATCCGAATTAAAAAGAATAAAGGACAAAAGTAGATTATTTTCCAACTAGTAAGAAGGGTTAACATATTTGCATGGGTGATATTTCCCTGGATAAGTAGACATTGTCTAGGTGTAAAACCGTAATTTTTCGGGCGTTCCCATTTTAAGAGTGCGTTTTTCCATATCTCAGAAACTGTTCGAGTTAGTTTTAAATAGTATAGTCCACAACCGGTCATCAACAAATTCAGGATATTCTCAACAGCTTCGCGATGGATATCTGCCATGATTTTCCACCGGAGAATGTTAAAATCATGGAAAATTTCCTGCGAATAAACACAAATGTAAGGAAACCTTCGTGGCATGTAACATAAAGATTTTCCTTCTTTCATTTCTACATTAACGGCTGATTTCTTTTGTGGGCTGGACATGCTACGAGCATTTTTTTCCATAAAAGATGGGTTTATAGATTAACAGAAGCATAACAAAAACTTGAATCGTGCAGAATACACGTGCCTAATTTATAGATACACTAATTTAGCATAGCATGGCCCGGCATAACTCTAAACATGATCAAGTCTCATCTTTTGTGTTCTGCTTATACTGTACCTGTTGTTTCAAGCCAGTCAGAAATAATTTTATCATTATTATTAATTATTTATCGTTATTCTAACACACATTTTTATTAAATGTATAATTGAAGCACCTCCCAATGATCTTGTGCATTGGATATTAATTGATATGTGAGCAGAGGCTGGAACGATAATTGTCCTGGTAATGCAGCAATAAAGTTGCGAAAGGTCGGTAGTTGATCGATAATTCACCTTGTTTTAATCGATCCATTTCCCACTTAAATAAACCAACATACCTCAAAATTAGGATAGTCAACTCAACCAATTGTAAGTCGGTAATTATCGATTTTCACTGTGTTACTGAGAATGTTTTAGCAATTCTAAAATTCTTTGCTGGAATTCTTTTCTTGAACCTACAAGAAGCAATGAATTCTACTCAAGTTTGCCCATTTAACTGAACATTAGTCTTCTTTTACGGAAACCCCTTTACCCAAAAAACGATTTAGATAATGGTCGCCCTGTATATAGAGTTTTAATGAAGTATATAAAAGAACTTAAAAAAAAAATGAGAATGCTTTTTTAATAGCTCCTTTTATTTTTTAGATATTTAGTTGACATTTGAAGCATCGATTATCGATTTTTAAGGCCTATGGTTTCTTTTTCCACTTGAAGATTGTCTTGCAGATGTGTGTTTATATAATATTCCCTTTGTGTCTTAGAATGAGTTGAGTGATTCCATACAGTTTGTCAACATAGTTCATTCACACCCTAAATAATTTTTTGTTACCAACTGACCTAGTTTCTGAGATATAGTATATACAGGGCGTTTCAGAATAAGCCTGCCAACTGCTTACTATAGGTTCCTGTGACCGAAATAAGAAATAAAGTTTCTATGAATATGGGCCCCTTTTTGCTTACTGTTTGAAATACAGGGTGATAAAAAATAATTACTTTTTTAGTTCTTCATAAGAAATCCGTTCCGGCATTTAATATGTTTATGAAAATTAAGGAGTGTAAAATAGATGTAGAGATACATTTTTTAGAAAAAATAAAATGTGTTTGATTTCATCAATGGCGATCTCTTCGATATGATCCTGAAGATTTCAAGTGAAAAATATGATACGTCACTGGTTAAAAAAAAATAAAAACAATTTTCTAAATTGTTCACATTTCTGCAAAAAAAGGTCTCTCGAATATTTTTCGTAACGTTAACCGCTTTCATGGAAAAAGATAAAACTCAATCTGCAACTGACAAATCGCTTAATTCATTCGTTTACACAATAAAAAAGACACCAGGGACTGTTCAAAGCATGTAAAATAATATGCGAAATAATGCGAAGGAATGCATTCTGGTCGGTGGAGGGTATTTTCAACACTTTTTTTCATTTTTCTTTTATAAGTAACAAAATGTAACTAATTTAGCGTTGTAATTTTAATATTAGTTAGCAAGTATTATTTTTTTCCATGAAAACCGTGAACGTTATGAAAAATATTCAAGAGACTTTTTTTACAGAAATATGAAAAATTTAAAAAATAATTATAATTTTTTTAACGAGCAATGTGCCATATTTTTCCTTTCAAATGTTCAGGGTCATATGAATGGGGCGCTACTGGTGAAATTTGAAACATTGTTTCTCCCTTAAAACATATATTTCCACACCTATTTTACGCTGTGTATTCACTCTTAAATGAATCACTCTGTACGTCTGTATCAATAGATTTCCGAAAACCGTTCTTGTGTTATTACCAATTTTGTTGTTCCAGCAACAGCAACAACAAGGTCTTCAGCAGTTGCTTGTAAGTAATACGTTAGCAAGTTTTTGATTTTATGTTCATCTTTGTTTGTGCATGTCCTTTATATCGATCATACCTGATAGTTATTTCAACTTGTTAAAAACCTCGGTACGGTATGAGAAATGCATGTTGGTGGTCCATGGTCCATGGAAGAACCGAACGCCAAATGAGTAAACTGCATCAAATATAAAATTTCATTATAGGCATGTGCTAAATTTCTCTGTGTTTGGGTGAATTACTGACGGTGAAAATTCAGTCCACGTCTAATAAAATGTGTCCATCCCTGCCCTATAATTATTTATTTAAATAAGGGAAACACATCAGATTAGATACATATACAGTGTCCTATTAACAATTTATCACGATCTAATTTCTTTTCATTAATTTTGACATTGGCAAAACGGTTCAAACGGATACCCCTCCTTTAGTTTAAGAGCAGAACTAAAAATGGCCTCTGTGCTGCCCCCCATATGATGCGTTTCCTCGCACGTGACGTAAATTTCTATATTTTAAATGAAACCCCCAATTTTGTTTAGGTTTTTTTTCGTTAACTATTAAGGCCACTTTATGTAATCTTTAAAATTTACGAATTTTTAGTTATTCCGGAAAATTTCAACATTGTTACAGTTGTAAAATCCCACGGAAAAAGGTATTGTGCACTAACCACTGCGAATTTTGAAAAAATATTACTAATGGAAGACCTAATAGATTCTTAAATTCAAATACGTCAAAGCATAGCTTATTAAGTCCTCCATTTACCCTAAAAGAACGATTCCGAAATTCGCATCGGTTAAGGAATCATATTGATTCCCATGGGACCTTGCAACTGTCAAAATTTTTAACATAACTCGGAAACAGTAAATTTTACATGAAAAACAATTTACATTAAAAGACCTTAAAATTTAATGAGACATCCAAAAATTTCAAAAAAATTTAAAAGTTCCGTTTAAAATAAGGAAGTTTATGTTTCGTGCAAGACGGCTCATACGAAAGAGGGCAACGAGGCAATTTTTAATTCTACTGGCAAAATGAAGGGGGTTTCCCATTTGAACATTTTTTTTAATGGTAAAAATAAATAAATTAGAGAGGGGGAGGGGGTAAATTGTTAATAGAAACCCTGTATTAATACATTTTTTGTTTCCGCTAATACGTGTTTCAATTTGAATTCTTCCTAAACACTTATTTGTTGCAGCAGCAAATTCACGCACAACAGCCTCACGCGGCGGTGCCCAGCGGCCTACCCATGAGCCCTCACCCAGTATTACCCGGAATGGGAGTCCCTGGTGCGGCCAGTCTGCTCGGCTTTACCGCGGGACTGCCCTCAGGACCAGTTACCCATGCTCCCGGCTTGCCCAGTTCCTCACATTCCATCTTAAAGCCAGACTTACATCCACGAAGTATAGAGGACTTGAAACGACCTAATAGTACCAATGCCTCCGAGGAACGAGAAAGATTGGTAAGGGAAAAGCTCGAAAAAAATTAAGTTGAAGTTTTAATTTCATCTACATAATTAATTTCCCACATACAAGGCGCAGTCCTTTCTCAGATTTTTCCTGTTGGAAATTAAGTTGGTTCTTAGGTCAAAGCAAACCTAAGGGCTCTAAATTGCTATGGCGCCTTTCTTTGAATTTGTTTTTGCTTTAGGCAAAGGGCCTCTTCATTCAACGGGCCTTTAAGTAGTGGAGAATACAGAGCAAGTGTTGCAATTCCAAATTAAACTCGAGGATAATTTAATGCATCTTCTGTACTTAGTACTCAAACATACAAACAGAATAAAATGAACACACTTAAAACTGTGTACAGATTACCGAACGCTAATCACCGTTACCGTTACCCTTAGTGCTAGTAAAGGCAACATACGGTGAGATGAAGGTATAGGAGTCCTCTCTTCTGGTGTGGGGTGCGGGGGGCTATCAAAAGTTGTCGAGTGACAATTCTGCTTTAAATACCTAAATTTTTAGAATTTAAAACATTTAAAAATTGTAATTTTCGTTTTTCAAAGATGTACATATTTGAAAATAAATTATAGTTTCTAATGTTTTTTTCAATTGTTATTAATAATCCTTGTAGTGTCATGAATAATAACTTTTTTAGAGTTCTTATTCTCCGAGGGATAGAGATAAATATCGTCCCCGATCCAGATCGTCCCCTGATCCCGATCAAAGTATAAAACGACGTAAAGAAGATAAATTAGTTCAAGTAAGTAGTGTTTTGTTACTGAAGAATTTACCATAAGATATAAAAGATGAAACTTTTGTTGAAACTGTGTTATATTTTTACTGAACTTGATACTGAATTATACCGAGTGGGTTTTTTTTTATGAGTAGTGAAGGGATCTCGAATTGGCAGAATTATGAAGTCGATTGGTTCAGGTAAAATTGTACATTTTAATATTTTATTCTGCAAAATTTTAACGATGAGGAATTCAAGTGTTAGGTAGCCCAAACACTCTGAAATCGCTTCTCGTTACTCTTGAACTTGTAGTCACTGCAAGATGCAATGCTCTACGATTTCTTTAAAATTCAGGTTGATTTTTTATACTCTGTGCACGAAAACTTTGAAGCTGTCATGGCTTCTCAACATCTGAAATAGATAATAGTGCTGTGCTCGCACAAAGTCCAGACCTTCAGACCAGGGATTAGTTTCTTATTTCACTGTTTCTCGTCTTCCAGACCCGTCCAGCAATACTGCCATATTTGCATTGTTCGTTGTCTGAATGTCAGCTTGTTCGCGTCCGTCACCCATAAAAGATTGTTGCGGTACGTTCTCTTTTCCAGAAGGTCGATTGGAGGAATGCCTGTCAATACGAGCACTGCTTCGAGGGATACAGTGTAGTATATATATGACTCGCATGAGGGGTTTATTTGAATGCTGGGCATACGTCTTGATCTTCATCATCTAGCTCTAAAGTGGAGCGGTGTAGAGGAGTTTCGTGTATTATATCACCCCGTAGAGCAGTTGCCTTTCGTGCGTGGATGGGCTCTAGATAGTAGACATTATCCGTTACAGTTGACCTAACTTATTGAGACTCTTCTTGTGTATATCCGTCTCGTGTTGACGGTGGTACACCTCCTAGTCAAACTGAACACCCAGATATCGTACCGATTTTTTCGGAGTCCGCAGATTGAAACAGATCTATATTCCTTATTCCTGGTCCCGCTGAGGATAACGGCTTCATTTTTTTTTCAGCCAGTCATTGTTCGCATCTGCAAATGGCCTCATTAGCTTCGTCCATCAGTTTCGCACTATCATCTTCGTGAACGATCAAGGCGATGTCGTCTGCATATCTGATGGCCATAACTTTGTCGATTTTATCCATTTCTAGCGTTGGATCCTGCAGAATGCTGCATAGCTTGGCGAGGAAGACCGACCCTTGCTGTATGCTACTTTTGGGGTTCTGTGTGCCACTAAATAGAGATCACTTAAAACAATTAATTTAACAAGTTCAGTTTGTGATGCTAAAACTTTTTTTCGCATTTGAGTCCTAATCATTTTGAAAACGACAAGAAGTGTAAGAAATAGGAAGAAACTAATGTTCGAAATATACAGTATGTCCTCAGATGGGGTTGCCAAGTGGAAAATTTCTTATTTTTTATTTAACAAGAAAAGTGTATTCTTCATGAAAGTTTTTGCTTGTTCTAAAACGATTCAATCGGTTCTCACAGTTTCAATTTTCCTTTTTGAACTAAAAAAAATAAGGTCTGCGCTGAGTTTCTAAGCTCCTTATTCCTGTGAAAATTAATTTTTGGGTTTTAATTCGGGTTTTCCACCGAGGTGAATACTTTCTGTGGATTGTTTAGCACATTAAAAAAATTAAATAATAACCTTTCTTCGATGTGGTTTCCAGGCTGATTATTGTTTTTTACACAAGCAGCGGCAAATCTTCGTGTGACACACATTCACACTGGTGATAAATCTCCGCTCTTAAAATTCCAGATATTATAATCTGTTTCGTTAAGTAATAAATTCAATTAATGCTCAATTTATTTCCAAAATCCTGGGAAACTATTCACCCTAGGAACAAAGAATAACTGTCCGCATCCTGCCTAATATCCGCTCGTACCGTCTCTGATTGCTTATATCTATACTTAATAGAAAAAAGGGAATTAATGGTGTTATTTTTAGGATAGCGACGGAGAGAAAAGCGACCAAGATCTAGTGGTTGATATTGCAAATGACCATACAAATGAGGTAAGACTTGTTCGTTGAAAAGCTTATAAATATGATCTGTGCGTATTTAGGAGGTGGCCTCGCCACATACCAACGGCAACCACGTAAATCCAGTGGATAATCGCGAAAATGGCAATAGCAGCTCGAGTAACGACAAAATGAAATTAGATCGTCCTCCCAGCAGAAGTGGATCATCATCATCAAGGAGCACGCCCTCACTCAAAAGTAAAGATGTAAGATGTCCACATAATTCCTATGAAAATTACTTTAAACCGAAACCCAAGAATATCACGTTCTCGCTATTCCGAATTACTCTGAAATTCTAGACATCGCATTTTCCTTCAATTGGGCTTCGGATGCGGTTACTGTCATGTCTTAGAAATTCTCCAACAGTTCAACCCTCGAAATTGCAAAAGTTTTTATCTGGCAAATGCTAAATTTTGTTAAGGGTGCGCTTAATTTCTAACCCCAATCATTCATTACCCTCAACCACCTCATCAAACAGTCCAAAATAGCACAAGTTGGAATCACATAAAGGTATCACCGGTTCAAGTCGAAACATATGAATTGTGTAAGTGGGAGAAGAACCGCATTAGTTCTAATGTGCCTCCGACGAAGATCAACGAAGTGCGATGCGAGGACAGCGGGTAAAGCGAACGGAGTTAGTCCGACCGGTGGCTCCACTTCGATATTTAAAATTCTCTGCCTTTGCGGCGATGGAGTTCTTTAAAAATATCAGGACAAAATGCAGTAATGTAAATAAATAAAGAATGATTAAACCATAACTAGAACTCATATTAGTAAAAACTCTGAAATGGTGAGAGATCTGGTATCACTGGTCTGACTTCGCCTACGGCAATCGCTAGCCTTGCAACGCACATCGTTGGTCTTTGTCAGTCATATATGAAAACTTGTGCAGTCCTTGTCCCACTTGCGCAATTTCTACGTTCCGACTTGAATAGGTAATATCTATATATGTATTGCCAGCACAGGAAAATTAGGCCTGAAAAACAAATACGACGGCCTAAAGTTAGAATCACTGGCAGTTGCAACTAAAGCAAAACGGACAATCTAGAACTAAAATTACTTACTAATACTAGAACAACGCGATTAGAGACAACCTACATACGGTAAATCGGTCAGGAACAAGGTAGACTAAAACGTTAAAGCTCGGTTTTTCAAAGGTGGTATCAGGTTCATTGTTGAAGCGAAATTTATTAAATTGGGGTAAACTTGGCAGGCAATGTGGCCCTGAGAGTGAAAACAATTTTACTGGCGATGATATCAGGATTTTTAAAAAATCGGCCATAAACAAAATGATAAATCGGTCGGGAATAATGAGTACATTAGAAATATATAACATCGGAGGAGAGTTAAAATGATTTCATTTTTATTATTTCGTCATATGGCCTAGTAACCAACGAAATTGTTTATCGAATCACTAGAATCAGATGGAAGCCCGACACGTGATGAATATTCGATTACTGAAAATGGTATAATGTGGCTATCATTATATTTGAAAGAAATGGAATTGGAAATGTTGCCACATTAAATCAACCTCCTATTGTAAGCACTAAATATTTTAGGAAAAACCCCCGACTCCAGGATCAAAGCCCCGGCCAACGACTCCTAGCATACCTACGGGTTCGATTTCTGCAAGCAGTGCGAAGCCTCCAGTTCCTCCCATTTCTCCGGCGTACTCGTCCTATCCAGGGTTGGGTGGAATAAGAACAGAACACCAAGTCCCTCCTTACCTACAACCGTTACCTCATGGGCGAGTGCCCTCCACAGTACCTGATTACGATGATTTAAATCGGGTCGCCGAATTGGGAACTCTGGCTAGAAATAAATCGTAATTTTCCTTATGTTCCATTCTTGTCTCTTTCTACTCTTTGTTTTCCTTAGGCCGTACTCATTTCATAAGACCAGAGATGGTCAGTTAGAGCCGATGCCTTTCACATCAGAAGCCCCACTAGGTTCAGGAATACCACGCCAGGCGCGCCAGGTCAATACATTAATACACGGTGAAGTGGTATGTGCGGTTACCTTTTCCAATCCGGCCAAATATGTCTACACTGGGGGGAAAGGTTGTGTCAAAGTATGGGACATCGCTCAGTCGAATAATAAGAGTCCCATTAGCCAGCTGGATTGTTTGGTAAGTGGTTGCATTTGAGTTTGGTTCGCAAAAATAGTAATTTCAGGTCTCTGTCATCAATTTTTAATGTATTGATCAGCCACCAAATTATCGATTCCATAATTTTCAATAAAAACTGCTGTTTTTTTTTGAGTTCGAAGTTAGGAAGGTGAACGAAAACCCTTATTAAGGCTTTTTATCCAAAAATTTATTAGGTGGCTGAAAAAAATGCATTAAGATTTAACTCTCTTTAATGGAACCAGTCGCATATTGAAAATGAGAAGAACAATAACGACCTCACTATCTCAATTTTCTGCCCTCACACCCAATGATTTCTCATTTATGATTATTTTTTTGCAGAAAAAAAACAACTACATTCGCTCAGTAAAACTTTTACCCGACGGTAGAACACTCATTGTAGGGGGCGAAGCTTCAAACTTGTGCATATGGGACTTAGCTAGCCCGACTCCGAGAGTAAAAGCGGAACTGAATTCCGCAGCCCCTGCGTGTTACGCGTTAGCCATTAGCCCGGATTCAAAAATCTGTTTCAGTTGTTGCTCGGATGGAAATATTGCCGTTTGGGATATACAGAATAAAATTTTAGTCCGACAATTCCAGGTGTGTAAGCACAACAATAACATTTTTCCATAGAGTTCAGTGGTTTTATTCTTCTCAATAATTAACAGGGACACACCGATGGAGCTTCTTGCGTAGACATAAGTTCAGACGGGACAAAGTTGTGGACAGGTGGACTCGACAATACTGTGCGCAGTTGGGATCTAAGGGAAGGGAAGCAATTGCAGCAGCACGACTTTACGTCCCAGATCTTTTCTCTAGGTTACTGTCCGACTAGTGATTGGTTGGCTGTTGGGATGGAGAATTCTCATGTTGAAGTACCGGTTGCGCTGCACATGTGTGAAAGATTACTCACAAACTGCTCTTTTAGGTCCTGCATGCCACGAAATCTGAAAAATATCAACTTCACCTGCATGAGAGTTGCGTTTTGAGTTTGAGGTTTGCTACCGGTGGTCAGTGGTTCATATCCACTGGGAAAGATAACCTGATAAATGCCTGGAGAACTCCATACGGGGTCAGCATTTTTCAAGTGAGTTTCAATATGTATATCAGAAAAATTTCTCACAACTCCCTTTACAGAATAAAGAATCTTCTAGTGTGCTTAGTTGTGATATATCCGCAGATGACAAATACATAGTAACAGGTTCAGGCGAGAAAAAAGCAACGGTGTATGAGGTGATATTTTAAATATGGATTTCCGGAGGGACTCAAAAATTACAAACTTACATATGTTTTTTTGAATTAAAATTTATTTCTAATGTTGATTGGGCAACATTGAGACTTTTATCAAAGAGAAGGAACTTTCTCAGCACATCGAAGTAGATTGTAAAGTCTAAATTTGTACATGACATGTAATAAGAAAGTGAAAATAAATTTATTGAGACAGTTTCGTTGTTTTCATGTGTAAAATTTTTAAAAGGCATCCTATTGTTCTGGCAACTGGATGTGATATTTGCCGAAACCCCTATTCACTTAATACCCTGAGATTTCATGTATAACTTACGCCGACACGGAACTGCCCCTGAGGGATAAAAGCACTGGTGTTGGGAGAGGCTCCAGTGTAAGCTAAGTATCACCAGTTTGGCGAATTTAACCGCTTATAACAGGACCCCTGTAGCGTAAAAAAGTAGGAAATGTATCCTCTCTTAGTGCGTCTAAAAATTCTTATTTTATAATAATATAGGGTACCAGGGCGAATACCAGCGTCTGCTATTTCAAAGAGGATATTCTATAAAAACAGCTTGGAAATAACTGCGTTAAAAATGATTTTTTTAAAACATTAATTCATTTCATAATTTCAATTATTTCAGAGATAGAAATAGTGGTGCCTTCCTTTTAAAACAAAAACTATGTACAATGGGGAGATGAAATGACAAAATAATCATATTAAGATTTTATTTTATAAAAGTATATTTTAATGTAACAAATAATAATAACATTTGATATCAAAAAGACACCTATTTTGATTTAACTTAATTATAAATTAATGAAACCTCTCATACCGAAACATCAGTCGATTCGTGGTCAAGTATATTCGCGGATTATGGAACATGTAAGACTGGTTTTTAATAACAATTTGTAAATAAAAATGCAGTACTACAAAATAATACAGTTTCAAACGCTCAATCCTTACAATATCAAGAACAAAACGTTTAGCATAGTCTTAATTAATTGAATACCCTGTACAATTCCGCAATAACTACCATACCCTTAACGTATTGGGTAACAAACACAAAACACACAATTACATCTCAGACACAGGCAATCTAAATTAGTCTTCAATAATGGACAACTGCTTGTTAAATTACCTTCTAGACTTAGTGGGAACAAAAGCCAAAATATCTCGCTTTAACATGTTTAGGGGTTCTTTTGATTTAGAAATATTGGTGTCCCCAATTTTACCTTCTTTTAATTCGGCTTTTTGATCTCCGTCACTTATATGTTGGGCTTGATTAATACTGGAAGCAGCTAAAGGTAACGGAAGCATGTTTTTGAGATACTCCCGATTTATATTGCCACTATTATTGGTCATTTTTAATGGGTTATTTGTTGATTGTTCCAAGTTCTTCGATTTTTGTTTATTATTCCCTGGATTTTCAATTACAGAATCTCCGGCATTGTCCTTGTTTGGATTATTTTTCGTCATTTTATCAACATTTACATTAGTAAGATTTATTTTTGCACTTAACATATTGTTCATAAGTTTCAATTCTTGAATCTTGGCTGGCGATTTCATCTCAGAACTGTTTTTCTGACTATCTACATTTGCATCAAGCTTCTTCAGCACATCTTTTTCTAACTTGGCCACAATTTGTTCATTTTGCTTCATATCACCACTGATCTTCTCTATGGCTTTTAAAGCAATGCTCTCAATCTCTTTTACAGCCTGTATTTCAGCTTCCAGTTTCTCTTCATGTTCTTTTTTTTCTTGTTGCTTTTCAATCACTTCAATCAACTTCTTCTGTTGTTTGACAATTTCTTGCTGAACCTCGTTTTGTTTTTGAATTTTGTCAATCAGAAGTTTATGCTCTTTTAGGTGGGTATCTTTATCTTCAGAATCTTGCTCCAGAAGAGCCTCTTTGTCTTCTTTTTTTATTGCTTCAATATCCACATTATCACTGTTTTTTACCTCCTTGAATGCCTCTTTTTCTTTTTTATCACCAATGTTCGATTTTAACAACAAATTACTGTTGGCATTTTCAATCTTTGGCTTGTCTTGCAAATCCAGTTGAGACTCTAATGGCTCTATTGGCTGTGGTGGCTCATGTCTGACTTCTGAACCACCTACTGGCGTTACAATAGAGTTATTAAATGCCTCTAGTTCTTTAATATTTTCATTTAATTTTTCATAATCTTTTTCAGGAGATGAAGAGAAAATTTTAATAGGTGATATGTGAGTTTTACTTAAATGATGTAGGTTTTCATATGTGGCCAAAACCATAAGTGTGAACCCAACAAATAAAATAAATTTAGCAAGCAGCCTTTCATTAGTGTTTCTTTGTGAGATGGATATGAAACATATAACTGGGAATAAAACACAAATCATAATTCCTATTGACGAGCCTACTAAAGCTAAAACAAATTCAATGTTTGGTATTAAAATTCCTATTACTAAGGAGACAAAAACTATTATCAAGGTAAGGCCTTTGAATCTAGCCTCTGGGATATAGTCAATAGTGCCTTCCAAAATTCCTTGCTTATATATGAGAGAATTCAAGCTAGCTCTACATGGAAATATCACCAATGGGAAGCTAAATGCTACAGAAAGTATAAAACCCATTTTAATGATATTCGTTAAAAGAGAAGGGCTGAAGCTCAATAAAATGTTACCACTAAAATCAGTACTAACAAAGGCAATATAGCCAAACAGGCCCACTAAAAGGTAAACAACAGTACAAATATTTACAGCACTATTAATAACTTGATTCATTTTTTCTAAACTTGGATTCTGAACTATGTGATAAATTTCAAACAGTTGGGTTTGACAAGACAGCGCAGTGGAAAAAATTGGTAGGGACTGCAAAATACCAGAAGGTCTCCAAAATTCCACATTTTTAACCCAATCTCCATAAAGGACATGAGGAATTGCATCAATAACTATTTTTACTACAAAGCAAAAATAAAACCCAATTGTCGCCTTTGTAACTCCAGCTAAACTGTCTATATTTCTCAAAAACCCCAAAGGCAAAACACAAAATAATGTCAGCACTATCAGAATAAACACTCTCATAGTTTTTGAAGTACCTTCTCTGATGATCCCCGACACCAATTCTGGTCCCAAATCTCCCATTACAACAAAAAAGGCAATACATGTTCCTATTAAAAAACCAATAATACCAATTTCAATGGTGAATTTGCCAGGGCTTCCAAATATATAATATGCTAAATACTCAAAGTTCTTCCTGCGGGCTATTATGGCAGACTTTATCAAGAAGTGGCATGATAGTCTGGAGATCACACTCGTTAGTAGAAGTAGTACGATTGCCAGAAGGATTCCACATTGTTTAAAACAATATGGCATTGCCAAAATGCTTACTCCAATTATGCTGTTTGCCAAGGTTAGGACGTAACGGCTGTGGGGTTCCATGTTAATAACTCTACTAATTTGTAGTAGGCATCACTGGTTGATGAAATAGACGTAACAATATTATCACATCTTTATTATAGAGGGAAATTTACCTTGGCATTTTTAAACATTTGGATTTTCTATAGTAGCGCAAAAATTTAAAACTGAAACACCATAACAAAAATGAATAAATACAATTTGACTTTGACATCTGTGTCAAGTATTTGATGGATAGAATTAAAAATTAACATTTGCGCTGTTGTATCGTCATTATTAATTATTAATAAAATTGCTGAGCAAAGGAAGAAGACTGTCGTCGTCAATGACTACTTCAATTGAAGTAAAAAAACTGCTACGTTGTCTTTAACCAATATGTTCGGTAGGTTAAGAATGATTGAATAAAATTTACAATATATAAATTTTTTACTGCCAATCGATTTACTTCACATTTGCTCACAAACTAAGAGTAATTAAATGAAACAACAAATATCATTTGCTCATGGCAGGACCGGGCAATCAGGCAATTAGCTTTCGTATTACATTAAAAAAAAAACGATACGTTAAATTTACGTATATTATCATTCTAGAGTTAATATTATTGACAAAAAAATATTTTTAATACATTTATATTATTGACATCAATGTAGTTTAAGTTTAACTAGAATCGTTTTGTTCATTATAGTTCACATTATGTTAAAGTTGATAATCGAAAACCTTCATATCTTGAAGATCTGTCAACCTTACCGTTGTCAACAGAGTCAGATCATGGCTTCAATGTCATAAATGTCATGTCTTCATTGTAGTTTCCATGGGTATCATCAAAGCAGTAACTCTACAATTTTTGTAGATTTGTGTTTCAAGACTCAAGTACACTTTTGTCGACCTTGATTCGAGTTTGGTAGATAATTTTCATAATATTTTGAACAAGTAGAATTCGTGCCATCGTATCTCCAAGACTTGGCAACCCCGTACGCCGATTCCTTTATCGTTTACTGAAATAAAAAAATAATAGTGTTCACGTACGAAGCTATTTACCAAATTTTGGGCCGAAATCGGCCCTAATAATATTTTTTTAAACTTAAATACTCAATTCCGCAACTTAATAATGACTTAAAATTAGTTGAAAGCCTCTTTTTAATTAGATAAAATAACAGTTCGTTGTCGTATGGGCGGGTTCGGAAACGGTAGATGTCGATATTCTCTCGTTGTTTATAGCCGACGTTCCTTCTTTTGAACTTTTTGATGTGCACTTCCTCATTCAGTTTGTAGTGATTTCTTCAACAATTTCATTTGAGGGCAATTAAGTGTCCTTGCACCACATATTAAAAATAAATAGGGCCTTTCCGTTATTGTTTTGCCCGTTGAACATGCAACATGTGACCCCAATTGACATTTAGCCCTGGCCGCATGAATCAACCCTCAAAGGTCTCTTAAATAGTTCTCAGCGATTAGAAATTGCAAATTTTGGCCAGTACCTTATCTAATTAATAACTAAAAATTTGTGATTTTCTTTTTAATCTCAATGCTCTGATAGGGATAATAGGATCATTAGATGATAGGTAAGTGATTATTTTATTAGTTTAATTTTGTTTGCTGTACTAGAGCATTTTATATGATTATGCCTCATTAAATTTTTTTTTTCATAAATGTCAAAGCAATTTTACAGGAATTAAATAAATAATTATTAAGTTTTAGTTTGTCAAATTGGTGCTATATAAATTTATCAATAGCAGGGAATTGGCATGAGCAATTCTGCATACCACTAATCACTGTAAATAAAAAAAGACAAAATTTATACATCTTTTCCTTTATATTATCTAGAGAGTTTGCTGTGCAGAATGTCATAGTGCTTTCAACAAAATTTTGGGACTAGTTAGAAAAGAATGTTTTTAAAAAAAGTTGCTCTCATAAACATAGGTCATATTTTATTTCATTTTTGAGTTACAGGAAAATATCACTTTCTAAAAACTAATAATGATATTTTTGTATTTTTGAACTTTAACTATTTATGATATCTGTGATATAGCTATAATTGATATTAAGAGCATTAATCATTACTGATGCCCTGATCGTAATACCTGGGATGCTCTGTGTTAACAAATTGATTTGAGATGGAAATCAAGTACCAAAATGTGTATCTCAACACTCTGTTTTTAAGCAAAATTTTCAAGCCTTTACTTCAAATTGTAAAGGGATCTTGGAATACTGGTTGAATTTATAAATTATGTTTTTTAATGCTGTGTTAATAATAGGTGCCAAGAGTATAAATGGAGAGAGGTGTATTTGATATTGAATATTTTACATCCAAAAAGGAGCTTTATTGCATGTTTTGATGCTATTATTTTAATTTTTTTTTTGAGACATTTGTGGTTGTGCTATGCACTTGCCTATCATAAATAAATATTATTACCTTATTTGGGTAAAGTGGATAATTCAGAATATTATGTTGGCTTGTATTAATATATTATCCATGAACAGACTAAAATTCAAAGCCAAAGGCCAACTTCACTACTAATTCAAATACTCAGAGTCTACAGTCTGGTTGATATTATTTTTAATTTTAGTGGTTCAATGTTGTGGGCATAGTTGATGCTAAAATAAAATTTAAAATCTTTGTATGAAATATACTGTTTGTAAAATAATAATTAAATAATAAATACACAATTGAAGTTCAGTTATGTAGATTTTTCCATTGTTACGTGTTTTGCAACCACATCTCCCATCTCCAAAGTCCTCTCTGTTTAGGTCCTTTTTTGCTAGCTGCATCACTTGGTATCTGTCATTATTCATTTATGAGTTTATATTTTTAAGTTTGATATACTTTGAGTATATTTCAAGCCTAATTAACAGTTGAATATTACTTAATTGTCAAATTTTAGTTCTTCCAAATATCTTACTTAAACAGCACTCTTAAGTCATGTTTTGAACAGTATCATTAAAGGTGCTCTGTATGACACTACATTTTAATAAGTGCTGCAAGCCATTGAAACAAACACATTGAAAACTACAAATCAACACTTTTTTAAATAAATTTTCGAAAATACCTACGAAAGTATGGTAAATTAAGTATAATAAATTAAACATGAGAAATAAACACATGCTGAAATAGGGCATAGACAAATATCCCAAATATTAATTAATCTTAGATCAACAATTTGAAGTACTTTCTTTGAAACTAATGGAACCAGAGTTATTTCTTTTCATGCTAAAAAAAATTAGTTCCTACAATGTTCAATATAAGTTGTACTCACAATTTACTAAGTTAACTACGGGCGCTTTATTTTATTCATCAATTAATTTCTTTAATTAATAATGCTTTAATTTATAACCCTATCTACATCCATTGAGATATTTTGATAATTGTCCTATTGATAGTTTAGTGCGAATGAATCATATGCTGGACGATATCGCACCAGCAATGGCTAATATCAGTGAACGATTCAAATGAAATTTGTAGATAAATAAAAGAAAGTGCCCTATAACTACTGGGTGGTAACAAAAGGTGGGTAGAACCCATGTTCTAGGAGTTTTGGCACGTTAGATCTCCGGAGAAATAAAAATTTGAAATTAAATGTTTATTTGTTGATAAACTTATCTTTTTTTTTTTTTTTTTTTCAGAAAATGATTCAGATCGGAAGACAGGTAGACCTTAATATTTCAGTAGTTAGGCCAATCTAAAACTTGGACCATGGAAAACAATAGATACATTCTACAGGTAAGATTTCTGAGATTTCTCAAGATCCAGCAGATTGTCATATGGTAGCAATTAATGTTATGAAAATAAACCGCACAGTAATTATCTACAATATAACGTAATAACACTTTTTACTTTGTGCGGACAGGTTTATGTGGGTGCCTTAAGTAATCTTTATGAGGCGCTTTCTGTGGAGGCCAGCAAGCAAACCACTTCAGAAGAAATTGTTTCATGTATAGTAGAAAGGCTCTCTCTGAATGAAAATACATCATATGAGCTGGCAGAGGTAAGAAAATGTGACTGCAGTAATTGAGATAAAAATATTTATTAAGAGATTTTTTAATATACACATACTTCTCTAGTGCTATTATAAGTTTTTGTTTTCATCATCTGAATCTTATAAATGAAAATAATAAAACCCGAGTTTTTCAAACTCAAAAAACCAACAATCATTTTGTATATTTGTTTGTGAATGTGCCAGTATTTAATATGGTGCCAAATGCGTGGATAAGAAAGAATGTTTTGTTTTGATTGCTGACGTATTTTTTATCAAATTTGAATTGAAAAAAATTATTGATTAAACGCTATCAAACTGTTCAGGTGTCAAGCTACAATATTCTATCAATTTTACGTCTCTTTGTCATATACAGATGAAGACGAGTTTTGTTTTTCATAAAAAAAATAGTTAACACACAGTAAAAATCATAATTATTTTTTAATTGAGCGACAACGAGTCTATGTACATCGATGTATGCTTCAGGTGCTCTAGCTTTAAATTCTCTTATCGGTCAGGTTACATTCCGATCACGGTTTAGTCACGGTCAGATCAAATATTCTAATCCATTTTGTATTATTTGACTGTGACGTGATCTAACCGTGACCAGACGTGATTGTTAATGTTCTTCATCGGACCGTTAGCTGATCTATAATGTTTATTGAACTAAATCAGTTAATGGTAATACAACCGAAGTTTGAATTCAAAAATTTTTTTAAAGGTTATTGGAGATGACTTTGGTGAGGAGTGCAAGGAGAGGAGTCTCTCCAATCAAGAAAGTCCCGTTCAGCTAATGATGCTTTGGCCAAAACACAGGCCGGACAAGACTTCTTACCGATTTTATTTGAGGGAGAAGATCGTGGACTTTTCATGGAGAGATCAGTTTGTCATGGACCCACAGCTTATTAAGGACTATTTTCACAGGTTTGTGCGGCAGTTTTTTCAGCAGTTCAGCAGTCTCACTGGGCATATTCTTTTGCAGATTCTTATATCAGCCGAAAGATAGAGAATACCCAGATCTCTGTCAGCTGCCAGATCTAAATGAACAAACTCTCTTAGCGAACCTTCGCGAACGCTTCGTGGCAGGCCATATTTACACCTACGTTGGTTCAATCTTAATCGCCTTAAATCCGTTCAAATTTTACCCGATCTACAATCCGAAATATGTGAAATTGTATCAGAACCGCCGCCTTGGGCCGAATCTGCCTCCTCATATTTTCGCGGTGGCTGATAGCGCCTATCACTGCATGCTGAAAGACCGAAAGAATCAGTGTATAGTAATAAGTGGCGAGAGTGGATCCGGGAAGACTGAGAGTACTCATTTTTTGTTACACCATTTGACTGCTCTCAGTCAGAAAGGGTCGCATGGCAGCGGGGTAGAGCAAACTATACTTAGTGCCGGACCAGTATTGGAGGCTTTCGGAAACGCTAAGACCGCTCACAATAATAATTCTAGGTAAATTTCACTGCGAATTTTAAAGATTATTTGAGATATCATTGGGATTTCTCCTACAAATTTGCAGCCGGTTTGGTAAATTCATCCAAGTAAATTACAAAGAAAACGGAATGGTCCATGGAGCGGTAGTTCAGAAGTATCTATTGGAGAAGTCGCGGATATGTTCACAGGGCCGGTACGAGCGAAACTACCACGTATTTTATTACCTTCTAGCCGGAGCCAACGAACAAGAAAAGTTGCAGTTGCATCTCATGCCACCCGAAAAATATTGTTATTTGAATAAGTGCAGTGCTGCATTGGATAATGTGGACGAGAGTTACGAATTCTCGAGGTATTTACCAGAATTGTACATTATTTTGTTTTATTGTGTGTTAATCGCAATGTTTCTCGTACCATATTTTCCAAATTATCCTATCCTGTACCCTACCGGATCGTTGGATAGTTTGTGTAATATTTCAATAATCCGGAGAAAGTATTCGGTGGTTTTCTTGAGATACTGCTTTGTACAGGATGTCCAAATGACGTTTGCTTATTCTACTTTGACGCTCCTTTACAATTGTAAAGTAAAACAATAGAGTAATATCAGAAATATCATTTACAATTTCGGTATAGAAGGCTTTTATTTCCAAACGAGTAGAGAACGAAATTCAGAAATGACTGCACGCTGAATGCTATTGAACAGCATGCGAGAATTTGATTTTAGTCAGCAATCTCGACCATTAATAATAAACAGGGACTTTTCCGAATAGGCTAGAGCAAAAAGTTATAATAGGTGGGGGTTAACAAATTTAGGCGCCCTGTATCTGATAAGTAACTGAGTAAAATTCTAAACTAATACGCGAAGCTGGTACAGTTTTAAATGGTATTGTCCTCGCCAGGTTAAAACAATCAATGGAAATGGTCGGTTTCACTCCCGAAAAGCAACGTCGCCTCTTCTCAGTACTGTCGGCGGTGTTGCTCCTTGGCAACGTAGAATTTCAACCGAAAAAGTCGGCGTATCATCATGACGAATCGGTGGGAGTGAAGAACCCCGAAATCGTGACCATTATATCCGATTTGCTCCGGGTTAAGCAGGAGACACTGATGCAAGCATTGACGGCAAAAAGGGCCAGAGCTTCGGGGGAAACTTTAGTTATTAATTATAGGTTCGCAGTGTGATCTTACTAAATTGCAGATTTGCCTTCAAAGCCTTCTCTAGATTACCTGAAGCTGTAGCTAGTCGGGATGCTATGGCCAAATGTTTGTATGGGGCACTTTTTGATTGGATTGTTCTGCAAGTCAACCATGCCTTACTTTCGAAAAAGGACACCTTGAGGTAGTTATCGATAACCTTTAGAAGTTGTTTTGCAGTAGAACATTTTCAGGGAGCACCAAGGGAATTCCATTGGGGTTTTAGACATTTTCGGATTCGAAGATTTTGGCATTAACAATAGTTTCGAGCAGCTGTGTATCAACTATGCTAACGAGCATTTGCAATATTATTTCAATCAGCATGTGTTCAAATATGAGCAAGAGGAATATAGGAAGGAGGACATTAGGTGGACGAATATTGACTTTATGGATAACACCGGTTGCTTGCAGTTGATCGAGTCGAAGCCGAACGGTTTATTGTGTCTTTTGGACGATCAGTGCAAGTCAGTCACATAGTCTTTATTCTGACGACTAAATTAAAAACACTGGTTTTTACAGTTTTCCTGGCGCCACAGTTGAAACGTTACTACAAAAGTTCAATACTGTCCACAAGGAGAATAGGTTTTACAAAAAACCCCAGAAAAAGGAAGCTGCCTTTATTGTAGAGCACTATGCTGGAAAGGTTAAATATCAGGTAAGAATACCGCATTACCTGTGGTTCACATAGCAATGTAAGTTAATTTAGGTAACCGACATGAGGGAAAAGAATTTGGATTTGATGCGTCAAGACATAGTGGGCGTGCTGAAGAACAGCTCAATGGCCTTTGTTAGGGAACTCGTTGGTGTTGATCCAGTAGCGGTTTTCCGGTGGGCCATTGTTCGAGCATTTTTCAGGGCACAGTACGCCTTCAGGGACGCAGGAAAGCGCCATCGGCAGGGCCGGGTCGACGGAAATCGGAATAACATACAACAGCGTTACCGGGGAGTTCATGTGCCAAATGAGAATCTCATTAGGTGAGTTAGGTTTTGTTTAATTAAGTAAGGATTTGGCAACATCTCCGCTGGTTTTAAAGGGAATTGGCATGTAGCTAAAACAATTCAAATGTTTTCAAAACTGTAGGGGATGAACGGTAAACGTAGTGCTTTCATTAAGCCATTTGCTATTTACTATGAAACGTGTAGGTGACAACAGATAACAGATAAATTTATTCAAGACATGCCTGAGAAATTGCAACACCTACATAAAGTCTTTTTTAATGATAACTCTACTATATTTTGTCCATTACCAAAGATAAGATTTTCAAACGTAGATAATGTACGACTTTAATTTCCGAGTGGCGCGGCATATACTTATATTCTTCAATTTATATTTATGACTTTTTCTGGAAATACTCTTTAAATATTTTTTGATGTAAACTTTAGATTCGAAAAAAAGGTAGGTAACTTGTATTTTGATTTCGTTAGAAATAAAAAGCGCTTTCAAAATACTAAATAAAAATTCCAGGTCAGTATTATATTGTAAAAAGTGAGTTGGTATCGATTTTTGGAAAGCGAAATGTCATTTTAAAATAATGGCATATTTGGATTTTGTAGTAATCGCAAATTTTTTAAATGGGCTTCAGCATGTTATTCGCGTTTGTCTAAAAGCTTTAAAATAATTGCTAAACATTATCTATGAATTCTGCAGCCATCTGGTGACTGTATCTGCGGTGAATCTCACGATTAATCGAATTGCGTAAGTTCAGATTCGGTTATACACGTATTGACTTTTTTTACACTTATTTCTTAATTTCATATTTCCATCTCTCCTCGTTTTTCAGTTTACGTCTTTTTATTACCAGTAAATGCTTTGTGTGCATTGGTTATTTTAATGTTACTTCCCGCGCTAAAGCCTTTACTAGTAACGATTTTTACAATCCTATGGGTTTCTATATATTTATATGTGTTAAGGTTTGAACAAAATTTGTGTATCTATGATGGGTACTTAAATCAGATTATTCCTAGTGTTAGTAGTGTTTCAAGGCATGCAGAATCATTCGAGGTTTACAGCTGTGGAATGTTTCATCATTTACAAATTATCGGACGTTACTAAACTTCATTATCTAAACTGCTGGCGAATTGCTTCGTAACCCACGATTTTTTAACTAATTTTGAAATAGCAGAATAAAAAGAAAAATCTAAAGACTCACTCACGTGAGAAACCTCGCGAAAATATAGGTTCGACTCGTCACACTCGAAAAAATCCAGGAAACCGTTTCATAGTGATGTTATCTCAAACTTGGTTCCAAAAACCGAATGTCGCGAACTAATTGCCGAGGAGTTTAGTTTGAGCTACGACTCAATCATCAAATTTTTGCATGTAATTTTAGTCTTCAATGCATGTTTGCTTTTGATGAGCTTTTCTACCATTGTTGGGGTGGCGTTTAAGGAATTTTTTTTTTCGGTCAGTTAGCTCTCGTAGTATAATTTCAGTAATATTAAATCTGCAGCAAGCAACATCGACACACGACGTCCCCATTTCATCGGGCAGTAGACGAAGCGTCTCCGAACAGACTCTCATGGCCTCAGTTTTATCAACGAAACAGATCAGTTGTTCCAACGAAAAATAACGACGAAGAGAAGTTGCGCAGGGAAACCGCCAATTTACAGAACTCTTATGCTTTAGAAAAAATGCTTTGTCCAGATGAAGCAAGGGCAATTCAACGGGCCAATCAAATTGTAATGTAGGTTCACTATATAATTTGGAATTGGTGGCGGCCACGGTGGTGGAACTTTGTGATTAATCGAACAAACGAAGGCGTGTGTTTCTCATTACTTCATCCCTCCATGAGCATGTTGATGTGTGCATGTCTTTATTTAAAGTCATGAAATAATGGACCACATTCATTATTTTCTACGTTTCAACAGGAAGAATAAATCGTTTCGGCCACGCGAGAGGGGTAAGAAGGGGCTGAAAAATCTACAATCAGTGAAGACTTTGGCTGGCCGGACCGGCATTACCGCGATGAATCAAAACCAGCTCAGCAAAGCCAGGAAACAGCCTATGACAGTTGCCGCCCAATTCCAGCAGAGTCTGCATTCTCTGATGGATACGTTGAATCAGGCTAATCCATTTTTTATTCGATGCATTAAGTCGAACAGCAATAAGGTTCCCAATACGTTCGACGCTGATACGGTCCAGAGACAGTTAAGGTAAGTAGCGATTTGTGTCTTGGGTTTTATGATATTAAAATATATAGGACTAAGAACAGTACTTCGATCTATTGACCCTTATCTAGTTGCCTTTTTTTGTTTTTACGGTGTTTATTTTACTTAATAAAACATCATATTTGTCGTAGATACACTGGCATGTTGGAAACTGTACGAATCAGACAGGCCGGCTTCAACGTGAGGTTGACTTACGACGAATTCATTCAGTTGTATCGAATATTGCTCCCTAAAGGTCTTTTAAGTTCCCAGGTGGATGTTAGGAATTTTTTAGCTACTTTAAATTTGAATAGAGATAATTATCAATTAGGTAAGTCTGATTGTATAGTTTTCTATTGGCAAAGTTTAACTAAGTGGCAATTTTACCAGGTTCTTCGAAGGTTTTCATGCGTGAATCCGAAAAGCACAAACTGGATTGCAAACTGCACCAACAAATCATGTCCAGTATTATTACCCTTCAGCGCTGGTTCCGAGTGTGTTTAGAGAGAAGGAGATTTTTGAGAATGAAGGTACTTTTTTTATTTTATGAAGGGTTTTATGAATGTAACCACTTTGACGTTTCAGGAGGCTGTGATATTGTTACAATCGTATTGTCGCATGTATTTGGTTAAGAAAACAGTTAAGCAATTACTAGCAGCAATCAAAATTCAGAAGACTTGGAGGAGATATAGGGCGAGGGAGTGGTTAAGAAAGTTAAGAGCCGGTTTGGTGATATTCCAAGCGCATTGCAGGGGATTTAAAGTCAGGCAGATGATGGCCATGGGTCATTTTGCCCGAAAAACTCAGGTATAGTTGTTTTATTTTGAAAGGCCCACGTGACACAGTCATCCATTCTGCAACACGGCTTATTTGAATTTTATTATTTCGCAATTTGTAACCAAAATAGCGATTTTTAGTACAGAATTGGCAATAAATATGAGAATCAATATTAGGACTTCTCACGTTTTGTGGAAAACTATAGATTCCGAAACTTGTGGAAATTATTTTGACAGGTGAATGATGTCGACCTGTAAAATTTATCTATTGAAACTCGAATCACGTTTTATAAAGGGTAATTGCCGCCATTTTGGTTTATAAATTAGATCCAAATTGAAAAGCACACAGTGAAACGCCAATCAGCTATAGAAAAGCTAAATTGAAAAAACCGAATCAACGAAGCTTGGTATATCCTGGCAACTGTAAAAAGATAGAATTTGAAATGTAAAATTGTCTAAGATATGATATCAATACAACCTGCTATTGAATTAATAAACATATAGTTACTTTCTGGTGTTGCACAGTACCTGGGTTGGTACAAAATGGTGTTCATTATCGTCATTTTGTTTTCATATTTATGTAACTTTAATCACATCGAGAATCTTTCGTAGGTTGTCAAAATGGTTGTGTCTCATCTGGACGTCAAAAATAGCATTTCCATTGAAAATTCAGTTAATAAAGTGTCAAACGTAGATGAAGCGAGCGGAGAAAGTTCCGAGCGAAGGTTCGATTCAGATGAGTGAGTATTTTGTCTTTTCAAAAGAATTTTTATATAAAACATCGTAGAAGCAGTGTTAATCAAGACGATGTGGATTTGACGAACCGCGGTAAATCACCCTTAAGATCCACTGCATCTTTGCCAGTGGTCTCACCATCAGACGCCTCTTACTGTTCAGACTTTCTAGATACCTTCACCATAGTGAACAGGTAATTGTCCTGTAAAGTTGTAAGAATTCTTAGTATAAATAGTCGACTAATAGGCCACTTCAAGACTCCGACCCACGCAAACGCATCACAAAATCACATCAAACCTTCGACTACTCGGATCTGGGTACCTATTCGCCTCAGCGCAAGGGAAGCGGCGAATCTCTGGACTCCCAGAGGAGTTACGAATCTCAACAAAGTTCCGATTTTCAAATGATGGGGCATCCGAACCAACCTGCCCACAAGCCGGATGCTTCATCTCTTGACAAACAGTGGTCTAGCACCAGCGACACCATCACCAAACAATGGTCGAGTGCCAGTACGACAAGCGAAACAATATCGGAATCGGGAGCGACCAGGTCCGCGCCCCCAGTGACGTCGGAAAGGTTCGGCAAGTTTCCATCGTCAGATGAGTGCGAGAGTGGATCGTCGAAGCCTCAGCTGACGAGATCGCAGGCTGTGAATTGGGCTGCGCCTGCCATGAAGCGCGATAGTCGGTAAGCTGGATTTATGAGCAGAGAAGCTGTCACACAACTAAAAACAATTACTAAGTTCCTATTAGGAAAACTGCGTATGTCATTATTTTGTCATGGCCTTTTTTAGGCACGTAAACGACACTATGAGAAGCTCAAGGAACTTTCCCGTCAGGCGGCCAAGCAAAGCGTATGACGATCGGCCCGACCCGATTTATCCGTTTGACCACACTCCGAATAAGCTGGAGGAAATTTTGGGTCGGCCCGAAGCTCCAGTCCGCAGCACTCGAAAGTCGAAAAGAAATCACGTGAAGAGTCTTGGGGAGGAGGTAAGTCAACGACATTGTCTGATTTAGGACTGTTGTATGTATTGCGAAACTTGGTGTTTCAAATTTTTTAGTGTCAAATTCGTATTTCTCGTATGTTCCAATCATTAAACTGAACTAATCATGGGTAATGTGTTTGTAGGTGACAGACTCGGGTAGCATCGATAAGGGCGTGTTGGGTACAATCGACGAGAAAAGATTGCATCCCATTGTCAGTAGATTAAGTGGTAACTTTATTGCTCAAGAAGGATCAAACAAGCAATCGCTAACTCCAAAACGTCAAAGACAGAACAATCTTTCTCAATTAGATTTAAGAAGAAGAAACAGTGATCCCGCAACCAAAGTACTTATTAACGAACACCCAGGTTCGTACACAAATATCTCGGATCTATTAAAAAAAAATATGCAATTTTATGCAATTTTTCAGGTGTCGAAACTAGTCCAGCGATGAAAAACAATGAAAAGTTGAGCGACTTCAATAACCTCTTCCTGGCAGGCCACTCCTTCCGAAAAATCTCGCGAATATCCAAGGACGATACCTGCACGTTCTGCAAGCAGAAGTTAGACATGTTTATCACGCAAGGATACAAGTGTACTACGTGCAAGAAGCTATTCCACACGAAGTGCATTCAGAATAAAAGTGTTTTCGAGATTCCTTGTGAGTCGCAACGTTCGGGCGGCGACTTGAAACAGGGTAGAAGAAAACAGAGAAAGCACTCGCGAACGCCGTACGACATGAACAAATCTGAAGAGGCCAAATTCAATCTCACCGGAACTTCAGAGTTTACCGATCGTACCGATCAAATCATCACCGGAACTGAAGAGTTGACGCTGATGCAGGAGTTTATTGCAGAGAAAATAATGCAAATCGACACCGACGGGGGAAAAACCAGCGCCGTAGATAAAGTTTTTAAATTAGCGTTGAAAGAGCTGAAAAATAATTTGGTGCAGATTTACAGTGCGGCGACAAAGAACAACGGAATCGAGGCATGCAACATTAGATATAAGGATCTTATTAGTATTTTCAATCAAGTGATGGAGACGGTCTGCCAGAGGGAATTGAAGGAGAATGAAACTAAGAACTTCCCTATTATATTGGGAGTTAACGCGTTTAGGTAAATTAAAAGATATATTTATTTCGTTAAGTAAAATCTTGATGTCCTTAAATACAGATTTTTCTAATAAACATCTTGTACAACGGAGAAACCCCGTAAAACCATTCAATAAAATCAAAACGTCGTAGATTTACTAAATGTAAAATTCTATACCTAATGAAATATGACATTTGCTGAATTTCTCTTCCGTCGCAGTCCATTATCTTTTACAAAGAAAAACATCCTTTTATCAGAGCGACCCAAGATTCGTTTAAAATTGGAATAAGATATATATAAACGTTTTTGTTTTGTCCACAACGATGTCTGTAAAATGAATTTTGAATTTCAGAGGTTTCATGAATGAATTCATGACGACCAAGTCGGAGGAAAAACCCAGCAAACAAAAGCGGAAGAAGGAGAAGAAGCGAAAGATTGAAAGCTACAAATATAACGGCCACAACTTCTTGCAGACAATCATCAATATTCAAACCGTGTGCGAAGTGTGCAACTCGTTCTTCATGTGGCCGATCGAACGCGGTTTCGTGTGCCAAAGTTGCAAGCTCACCTGCCACAAGAAGTGTTGCGTCAACTCGCTCAAGTGCCAAAAGGAGCCAGCACAGCCCGGAGACAATAAAAAGATATTCGGTGTCGCGCTGGCTTCCCTTGTTACGGAAGAACGCAAAATCCCGTTAGTCATTGAAAAGCTAATTTACACCATAGAAGTTAAGGGCCTGTATACCGAAGGAATTTATAGAAAGTCGGGAGTGAAGTCAAAGATCACTGAGCTCAAAAATCAAATGGATGAGAATCCGGATAGTGTGGAGTTCGAGAAGTATCAGGTTCACGTTTTGGCCTCTGTTTTAAAGGTAAGGAGAACATCTCGTAAATTTTAAGTGATTAAGTTTATTGGCACACGAAATTCTGCCTTTTTATTAAATTATTTAAACCTAGAAAATATTATGAGATTCTTTTTTTATTTATTTAAGGGTTTTTTTCGTGAAATGGCTGAGCCTCTTCTTACCTTCGAGTACTACGAAAACTTCATCACCGCTGCCAACTTGGATAATGATAATGATCGAATAATGACTCTGTACGACATACTGAAGAAGCTTCCTGCACCCAATTACGACATGATGGAACGGCTGATATTCCATTTGGCGCGAGTGGCATTGCATGAAGAGACGAATCGAATGAGTGCATCATCGTTGGCTATCGTTTTCGCTCCTTGTATATTGAGGACTAACAAGAGAGTGCCTGCGCAAGAGAGTTTACACGATATTACCAGTCAAACGAGGTGCATCGAAACCATCATTAAGTAAGTGACTGATTTCCGATTTAAGTATATATAACGAACGCCAATTAACACATAAATTTCAAATGGGACATCTCATTTTTACAGAGTACAGCTCAAAAAACTTCGTTTAACATTAGACGACATAGACACCCTCGACACCGCCTGTCAAGCCGCCACTAATCGCCTTTCCAACATACGGAGCTCCAAAGTGTTCACTCCGGACGAATTGTTGCCGAGTAATCAGCAATCGCAGCAACAGACTGACGACGAGGAACATTTGCTTGTTGACCACATCCAAGAAATTCAAAAGGAAAAGGAGCATTTGACATCCACATTGCCCACGTTAACGCACGCCACTTCAGACGACGATATGTTGTCCACCGATGGAGACGGCAGTTTAGATGACCTCACAGGTTTAGGTGTGTTTAGGTATAGATAACAGTCTATATCCCATTTACTTTTTAAACCATGAAATCGATTTTTCTTGTGACTCTTTTTTTTTAATCCTATCATTCATTTGTAGGTGGAGAGAAAAGTAAGGCGAAACCAGTAGTTAGATCAATATCATCCGGAGATTCAAAAACTAGTTTCTTGCCCAAACTCAAAAGGCAATCCTCGTCGGACGGCAGTGGAAAACTTGTAGAGGATTGTGATGATCCGATCATGGTTTGAACATAAGTTGCTTTATTAATGGTTATTTTATTGGTTAGCCAAAATCGAGGAAAATTCGCGAGAATCGGGTTTCGATTTGCGAGATTAGAACGAAATGTCAAAAGACAAATCAATTTTGCCATTAAGTTATTTTTATTCGTGTACATAGTAGTTAAGGGTGTCCAATTTAACGGTACCTGTTAACATCACCTTTTTAGTTTAATCTAACGGTACTGGTAAAAGTTGTCGCGACAATATATGAAAACTTGTAAATAGTTACCGGCATATGTTGTTCGGGCAGACATCCGCTCTTTAATTTTGCAGGGTGTTCCAAAAATCTAGGCACTAAGTATTAAATTAATGGTTTGAAAAATACTTAATCTATAAAAAAAAAGTATTTTGAAACGTAGTGCTTTGATCTCCTGTGTATCAACAACAAGCAGCTCAAAAATGGAAAAAATTGATAACTGCCTGTGATGATGAACGGATTGGCCTACTTTTTTGTTACGCCCTGTATATGAATTCTGGTTTTAAGAGGAAACAATGTATGCAAACATAATTTTTGTAAATGCTCGTTGGTACGATTTAAAGTGTGTACAAAACGCAATAACTTGTTGCAATAATCAAAAGTGAACTTACATTTTGTCTAAATTCATCTATCAATTTACATTATCCCTATGTAGGATTGTTCAGTATCCTACGTAGTGACAAAAATACAGAAACTCTTTCACGCTGCCAAGATATCACGAAACAGTTACAGGTTTATTTGGATCGAAGACAGATATGGTACGGGGTGATTTGATTTGAACCTGTGCATAGTCGTGTTGTGCTGGAGCTGCCATTTACGTTTAATGTTCGGAAATAGGTATTCAAAGTGTTCTATATAAGAAAAAACAGCCTAGGAATCTTAGGACCTGTAAGACATACAAAGACAACTGAATCGAAAAAATGTTATGTATTTTAGAATCTAATAAAATGTTTTAAAATTTGAAAAATCTCAACTACAATTTAAGATATAAAAAAAACAAATAAAACATCGTATTAAGTTAAATCGCGTTTAAATTGTGAGAAATCTGGGTGGGTCACATAAAACAATATAAAAAAAGACATTCTTTAAAGATACTAAGATGTAATTTTATTTAAATCGTGCACGTACAAGACCCTTTTTCATGCTAGGTCCGACATTTTCACCTTATTTTGGTCGATATATTTCTCATTAATACTTTGAATACCTGCTTTCCTCCTTTCGTGGTCTTGATGTTCCTGTAAGTAAGTATTTATTGAGTTATTCATTTGTTAATATACACGGCCAACATTTACGTAGTTCTTCACAGGCCTGAATTTTTAATACAGATTTTTCCTAATGTTTCAGGATTTTTTGTCACCCTGTAGGTACCTCGTTTATAATGTTTCAATTTAGTTCCCAACGCTTTCCCATGAAAAATGATAAGCTCTGCCATTAAGTCACAAATTGATTAAATAGTTTTGTGAGTTAACTAGGAAGGAAGCTACTTACATGTATTTTTGTATACTATAAGTCCCGTCGTTGGATATTACAGTAATTCTGAGAATAATTGTGATGATTGCTGCAAGGCGATTGGATTTTAATAATATAGTCTCAACTGTTGTGATTGTATAAAATAAGTAACGTCGGGATAGGTGTGTATATATTATCTGATGACTGTTCTTTAGCGTATATTATATAAAATCGTATATATTTTTAAATCATTATTGTATAATATCTTCCTTTGTTTACGACCTTTAACCCCGTGCTTCTTAAGATTTCAATTAGCCAAGTACTATTCTTATTTGCTAAATCCGTTGTAATAATTAAGCCTTCATAATATTATCATGAATCGCATAAACCATGACAGTTAAAAGTATTAAATGTATTTTTTTAGATTTTTTATAATTAATTATACCTTATAACGCTTTGCATGGATTTTTTTAGGTTATTATTTCTAGATAGTGCCATGCATTTACTCTCTAAGGCTGAGTGAACAAAACGGATGCATTTGTTTTTGGACACTCATTTTTATGATACTTTAGATTGACATACGCATAATGTGAACAAAAGTCTGCAACAACAATTCTGTAGGTTTAATGATTATTATTACATTTGTAGATATGAGTCTTCGTTTGTTGGACAAATCATTTATATTTTTAGATTTCTTCAAGTTATTTCTTATTCTCAGTAAAAGGATATCGCACTCAAATGTTGTTTCTGTATCGCCTGGATCGCTTTTATATTAAACTCCCATTGATAGTGAATTTAAAGAGTTAATGTTTGTGTTTTAGGAAAAAATATATAGCATAGTTAGAGACAGAGATTAACAAATGTCAAAGCCACATAACGGCAAAGAAATGATTAATGAAGTTCGTATTTAGTTCAGCTAACAAAACTATTAACTGTCTGATTGCGTGGACAGCAAACCATGGTAATTAAGAAGATAAGAAAAGCAAGACTTAAACTGAAAATTCTTTGTTTTCACGAGGCGCAGATGATCCCATGACGACACAGATTGGTTACATAACTCGTAATGTCCACGTATAAAATGCATGTGGTATATTATTCATAACGTTTACATTTTTTCAATTTTTTTTTGTTTGCGTGGCGGTCTCTATGAACCCTTCTCGTGAACACCGCCAGAGTTGTTTTTGCGGTAATTATCCGAACAATTCGAAAGACAATTATGACATTCGCGCGTCAGTAATTGGACCGCAAAAGTTCTTCATTTGTTTTCAATAAACGAAAAGTAGAAATTAACTTAAAGTTTTAGATTTGAAATAAAAATATAATCTCATTCAAAATTGAGAAGTAAAAAATAAGAAAGGATATCATCCCGGTCGATTAAAAGAATATCTATAGAACGAAGAAAGAGGTAAGAAAAAAAAAGGAAACCCATTCCTAGAGGATCTTCCAAGGACTCCTGTTTTGCAAAATATAGGCTCCCCTATTCCCGAAATTTGTGAACTAATAATATTTCCCCTCCTTCAAACGCAATCAAAACTTATCATTGACATTGTCCCAAAGCAGCAGACCTCTCATAGAGGACCACATTATTTTCATCGACTATTCCCCTCTTTTTAGTACAAAAACCACAGACAAAACGTGTGGAACTGCGGCGTTCCAACCTGATGAAGTGAAATGGATTCGACTCCCCACTAGAGCAAGTAATAATCATTATCATTCAGAGTATTTCAGATATAGCATCGGTTGGGTCCTCAATTTCTGGGATGATTGAGAAAGTAGGGCTTTTCCACGACTTCACGGCCTTTACCAAGGTACGTACAGTCAACTTTGGTCCATCATTTTTAATCGAAATTTAGGATAAGTAAAATTGGACTTTCTTGCGTTTCAAGCGTCAGCCGTGAGCATCTCCGGTTTGAGGAGCCAAAACCATTTGTAAATATTGGCTCTTACGTAGGCAACTCCAGCGGTTTCTAACATTTGTTTTTTTGTGTAAGTGTAGAGTACATTAAGCACAAGCGCGTTATTAATAACAAGCACGAAATCTTGACAATTGGCGGAGTAGGTTTTGTTCGGGAAACATAGTGACACGACGGTAAGGTGGACAATGGCTTTGTCGTCGTCATCATCATTACAAATATCAACGACGATCAGAACGTAATAAATTGTACACGATCCTTTTTTCGTCAAAACTCCGACTTCTTTTTCGATCGATTTGTCTTTATTTTGAAAATAACAAACGTATTTGTCGAGTCCTTACCGGTGGTATAAAGTGTTTCGGCCTGGAAGCACCGAAAGTTTATTTGAGCGTGGACAATATTATAATTTACCAAATAGCACTTTTTAAACCGAAACGCGAAAATTTATTTAAAATGTACGTTTCAAAACGAAAACGTTTTGTCATTAATTACAATTGAAAAGCGTTCATCTCGTGCCAGTCGTCGACGGAGAGAATATAATTCTCTTAACTAGGAGAAGATGAGAAAGAAAACAAAAACCCATTGCCATTTGAATTTCTAGCGATTTCTCATCATCGGTTATTTTAAGAGTTCATTAAATTTTTTTTTGTTGGATAGTTTGTTTCATTTCTAAAACGAACAACGGATATTTTTCCTTTATCATTTTCCCTTATCTAAGAGTTATTGATTTTTTTTTCGTCTGTGGTGCCATCTATGAACTTCGATTTTTTCTCCAACCAAATTACAGTTTCCTTCCTTATTCCATACCCGCCATCTACTGTCCAGGGGCAGAACCTTTTACAGATTTCTTCCCCGCCCAATTACAATTTTCCCCACGTGAGTTTTCACCCCTTTTTTTTTACCTGCATGCCCATAGGCGTAGCAGACGCAATTAGAACGGCCTGCGCCCCTTCAGAACCACCCCCATCACCCCAAAAATAGACATACGGAAGGATTGATTTGGAAAAAAAACCTATGAACTACACCACTAAACACACTAGAACATATCGAATGACAATTAAGACATTCGCTTGTCAACAATCGAACCGCGAAAGTTCGTTTTGTGTTTTCATTAACAGAAAAGTGGGAATTAACTTAAAAATTTAAATTTGAAATAGAAATATAATATCATTTAAAATTGAGAAGCAATAAATCAGAAAAGGTATCATCCCTGTGGATTAAAAGACTATTTACGGAACGAAGAAAGAAGAGGTAAGAAAAAAAAAGGAAACCCGTTCCTAGAGGATCTTCCAAAAAGTCCTGTTTTGCAAAGTATAGGCTCCTCTATTCCCGAAATATGAGAACTAATAATAAAATTTCCCCTCCTTCAAACGCAATCAAAACTTATCGTCGACATTGTCCCAAAGTAGCATTCCTTTCGTAGAGGACCACATTATGTTCATCGATTTGTGCTCCTGCAATTGGAAATTACCCAAAACTATTCCTTTGGTTTTAGTACAGAAACCGAAGCGTTCCACCCCGACGAAGCGAAAAGAATTCCACTACCCACCACAGCAAGCAACTATCATCATCCTTCAGAGTCTTCGAGATATAGCATCGGTTGGATCCTCAATTTCTGGGATGTTTGAGAAAGTAGGGCTTTTCCACGGCTCTACGGCTTTCACCAAGGTAGGTACAGTCAGCTTTGGTCTATCATTTTCAATTGCAATTTAGAAAAAGTAAAATTGGACTTTCCTGCGTTTCAAGTGTGAATGGGGCGCGCCTGCCTTTTCGGTGATTCAAGCCCTAATCATTTGTCAATTTTGGCTCTTTCGAAAGCAACTACTTCTATACTTTCAAAGGTTCTCATATATTTAGCATTTATTTGGAGAAATTTGCTTATTTCATCTTAGGGTATTGTTTTATTAACAATGTGAGAAATGTTTATCGGAAGGGAATATTTATTTTAGCAAAATTACAATAATTTTTGTTTAAATTTCCCTTATAGTAAATCAGTTCATACATTCTATCACCAATATTTATTTTAGCAAAATTACAATAATTTTTGTTTAAATTTCCATTATAGTAAATTAGTTGATACATCTTTATCACGGTTCTCATTTATGTGGCTACCACAACGTATCAACAACGTGTCTTTGAAATAATCCACCAACCTTTTGTTGGTAGATTAATAATTGAAAATTGTAACATAACAACACATTTTAAATAGTGGCATAAAAAATAACAGTCATAGATAAAGAAACAGTGTTAATTAATGTACATATAATTATTTTCAGAATTTCATGCAATGGTTTTCTTTAGAAAATGCCATTTAAAGAAATCCATCATAGGTGAATAATAAACTCTTAAACATTCCATTCGGGGAATTCTTCCTATGAATCGTCGTTACCTCGCTTTGTATCCGCGGTGGCGGCGACGTTGCCATTTTCGTCTCTCTCCGAAATTGCAATAATTTTCACCTTCTTCTGTTATAACAAACATTTAATTTTATTTAAACGAGATGTTTTTGGTAATAGAAAGTTATAATTTGCCATTGGGGAAAGATAGAAAAGATAGATTCTTCAATTCTTTTCGTTTCCCATTTTTTAAAGCGATAAGTGCTTCAAACTCATTACACAGGGATACATACGAATGAATATGATTTTGAAGTTGTTAAAACTATAATTACCTTGTTAATAATTGAAGCTTTATTTAGCACTGGTTTAATGGAATTTGAATTTGTTAATGTAAATTAATCGATTACAGGTAAAAATTATAACAAAAGAAGGTGAATGAGAGGGATGGTACAAAGGGGGTAATGAGGGGATGTTGAAGGGTTAATTTACATTATTCGTTAATGTAAACTGACCCCCAACATCCACAATGATGAAAATTACTGAGGAAACCCAATAATTTTCAGAAAAGCATTCATTGGAAGAATTCCCTTATTTTTTTGATTTCTTGCACAATCCGGCAACACTGTACGACACCGGGCCCAAAGAGGGCCCGGCAGAGAAACGGACGCAACGCAAAGATACGTGGAGAAGAAACCCTCCAGGTACCTTGACGAGGAGTCGGCCTCTCGACCGACCCCTCTTTGGGGGTCTTAACCCAATTGTTAGATCCGGCAGAACAACAACGACCACAAGCCGGAGTCGCCCCCCGGTGAACGGGCAAACGGAGGAATCATCAATGGGGCCAGCACCGATGAGGCCTTCGTTCACGACGCCCCCCGAAGAGGTGCAGCAACAAGTGCCGCTGTCGTTAACTGGTCCAGATCCCGAGGGAAAAGACGGCGACAGCCACCGAAAACTTTACTAGTCTAAGTTCTAGGATTTTGCGAGGAGACGGTTTTTTACCGGTGGTTCCATCTGCGGCCACGATAGGAATCGAACGGTACCGAAGGGCCATCTCAGAGGGAGCTGGTGCTGATCGTCACAAGTCGGAAAGTCAGCGAAAGGGAAGGTCCCAGACGGCAATTCGTTGCAATTCAATTCGACGCAATCGTCGGGAACCACCCGTTCTATCCTCACAACGTAACGAACAAAGGATTAATTCCTTGTTCTTGAATCAAAAACGGATCAATCCACTTATTTCAAGAGGAACGATCCAGATTCAAACGTTTAGAGGGAATAAAGATGACAAAAACGTCGTCGACAGAACGGGGGGTTCAAAATGGGATGGGGGGCAAAATGGGGGCCGAGACGGAGGATCGGAAAAAGGGCGTTAAGGTACATCAGGTAAGAACCCAAAATAAAACTAACAGAGCAGAGAAGAGGAAAATTTGGTTCAGGTTAGCAGCAGCAGCAGCAGCAGCAAGGGGGCACACCATTGGGAAGTGGCTCGATATGGTTATCGAGGCTGCAGGTAGGGAGGGTGTCACCTACACACGGTAGGGGGCGACTCGCTAAAATAGGTAAAACGTAGGGTTCACAGGGCGCAGCACCTCAAATCGTGGGGACCTAGAAAGAAGATTGGCACCACCAACTTCAAGTTTAAGGTTCTCGAAGAACCTTAACGAGCAAGGAAGCAGGGGGTACAAGGAAATTTTGGGCAAAAATTTCCACATTTGCCTAAATTCGCTCCTAATCAATCGATTCACACATCTAGCTTTTACAAAAGACACACTTTGATACATTTTCAGTAGGTAGGTAGGTTTAGCTCGACCAGAACTTTGACTCGAAAGAGTCTGAGTGACCAACGAAGAGGCAGGATGTCATCGTTTGCCCCCTTTAGCAAACACGGAACACGTTTTATACACGGGTTCACTTTGAACAGATCAAGGGGGGCCAGGGATACATAGAAGTTTCATCGACATCGATTCTCTCAGCAGGAACAGGGAGTTGGTATTTGTTAATAATTTTTTAGCAGCAGAAATGGCATTTGGTAAATTCGTAAGGTGCATTTGGCGTGAGCAAGGTAAAAAGAAGCAGAGAGCAGAGAGCAGAACTTGTCGGAGAAGAAAATATCCAAGGTAAGCACAGAAATTTGGTTTAATTTGAATATCGAGTGCTTATTTCCAACAAGGTACAAGTAAAAAGGGTTACTATCATACAGCAGTAGTGTCTCTATACAGGGAACTAATTTAAAATTCAAAATACAACAGTTACACAAAGTGTGTATTACATTAATAACTGAATTTTTTAATTGAAAAAGTAGGCATTCATCCATTTTAACAATAAAACATCTTCAAGGTTAGTTTAGTTTTTTTTTAATTTTATAGGGAACGTAAGAAGCTGTAAAATATAGACAAATAAAAGGAATTATTTTTTTTAACTTCAAGTTTTTATAGATATTATTTTTTCTTTAAACAAATTATAACATGTAGGATATTTCCTTTTATTTCTTACACAGCTATTTTAACAAAAACCATTATTTACAACAAGTAGATAGTTTACTATATTTGAGTAGAAAGTTCAACGTAGAGAGAATTTTTACTTGTATATTATTATTGTTTTGGTAAACATATACACATTCATACACTGACTCATTTGTTTCAGAGGTAGTCCGTAAAAAGTTTATCAAAGGTACGATTCCATTTTCGATGAAAATGTGTAGTTTATACAGCTCTATAATTTTTAAAAAATCAGGGCTAAACCGCACAATTAATAAAACTAATGCAAATTAGGGGACAGGTTGAAATGAACATTTTTTCATAAAATATGAGAAGGAACCTTCTCCTAAAATTAATGACATCACTTAAGTTACACCCAACATGTACATTTCTTTTAATATTTATTTACAGTATATTTCTTAAAGGTAAGGAAAATGTTTTATTAGAAACTTATCAAAATTTACAGCTACAGTTTCTCACTGGATTATTTTAAATGAATTAATTTTAAAATTTCCTAAAACTCTTGAATAAAATACTTAAAATTACTCAGAGAACAATCCAGTCCCTAAACTTTCACCTATTATTATGTAGAAAACACACATTTGATTCTGGAGGTAAGATCACCTACATTATTACCAAAACGTCCATTCAAAAAATAATTTTAATTCTCTTCTTCATTCCTTTAAATATTTGCATCGTTTGCATCGAAGTACCAAACATCCTGTAGATTTACAGTACATTTACAATTTGCATTAAGAAATAATTCCAATACTTCAACTTATTATTATTATTTTTTTTGTAAATGCACAATTGTTGATACAAGCCTTTTTAGGTTAACCAAAGGATATAAAAAGAGGAGGAGGAGGAGAATACGACGATAGGAGCAGCACAAAGACAAAAAACAACAGCAACGTAGCAACATAGCTTCGAGACTCTGCAGTGGATAAGGAGGATTTAAACAAGAACAGAAAGAAGATTTTCTCACAGCCGATTCACGTCACCTATAGAGAAGAAATATCCTAGGTACAAGATCGTTCACGCCATTTGACAATAATTTTCCAGTAATTTCAAAACTCATCATAGTATTTTGTAAAAACATAACTTCAATACTTTAATCTCTCTAACGTTCAAGTCGATTACAATACATTCCACAGAGTATCTGATATGGCGTGAACGACCCTGTATTTAAGTTTAGATTAAGCATTTTTCGGGGTAGTCATCATTCGAGTTAGCAACAAACTTTTAAAGAACGGATCGGGTGAATAATCCTCCCTCACACCCTCACACAAGGGGCGAGTCTTAAGTAGGAGTTTTCTTTTTCTTTTCTTAATACGAATCTTCAGGTTAAATTTATCAGAAATCCGAAATATCAAAAACAACTCAAAACGACTTCTTTACGACTCAAAAACAATCATTCCGTTCCATACTTTTTAGACAAGACGCCAAACTTTTATCTATCGCGACATACGAACTATTTTAACTAATGCAAGTTTAGACTATTTTTATGACATATCGTGTTTTTGTTTTTTTTTGTTACACTTACGTTATAAGAACTGCTAAGCAGGAACCCTGTATCATTTTCTTTAAAAAAACTCAAACTTGACGAATTATCGAAACAGTTCCTGTACTTTTTAATAGGTTTTTCAAATTTTAATTTAATGAAATACTTCACAAACTCACTTTAATTTTTTGTTAACTTAAAAATAGGGTTTTGGCACCAAACAAAACAACACAAATTTTACACTTACCAAATACAATTAGAAGAGAATAAAAAACAGGAATTAATATGTCCCATGTAGAACTTTAGATTTATATAATAATAACTACAATAACAATTAAAAATCACAGTCAATATTTTAGAAGCAGCAGGATATTCGGGTGGTTTTTGAGGTTTCTCTTAACTTTTCGAAGTCGACATCGCGACACAAATCGAAAACTCCCACTCAAGACGTATTTCGCATATACACGGTGTAGTATCTGGTATTAGTTGGCGAACCTCGGCTAACCGGAGATATTCGAAAAGTGACTTTTGCAACGATAACTCGGGCGTTTCTTAGCATATTTTAACGAAATTTTGCAGTGACGTATAGCTCGATTAGGCTAACATTTAACATTCGCCAAGGTTCGGGAAACGTAAAAAATGGGAGCCAAAGCACACGTTTTCCTCGTAACTTTTTCTTTTCTAATTTTTTCGATCGTTCGGCTCTCTAACAATTCATTCGGTCCTTGATTTATTTGAATTTCTTCATCGTCATAATAATTTAGATTCGCAAGTTACTTTACAAGTTGCCTTAGAAAATATGTCAGTTTAAGATACCTTCTCTAACAGAACCAGAACGATTTCATTTTTTTTTATATTCAAGTCGAGAACGTAGTTTCAAAATATACATATACACACACATATTTGCCAGGTTACTATTTTAATTTTCGCGTTACAATTACATTTGCCGGGTTAATTCAGGTTACTATTATATTTTTCAGGTTACTATTACATTTATCAGGTTATTATTAATTTGCCAGGTCACTATTACACTTTTCGGGTTACAATTACATTTGTCAGGTTAGTTCAGGTTAGTTCTTTTAATTTTTTTCATGAAACGGTTTAAAGCTACTCATATCGAAGGGTACTAGTAGCAAGGACGAGACTATTAGTTCTCACTTTTATATAATTCACGTAACGTAAAACAAACGTCCTTCTATTTTTGTAATTTATTATTTTTTATTTTTTCTTTTTTAATTGAAAGCTATACGTCACTGCAAGGTTTCATCAGGGTAAATTCAGTAATTCAAAAGACATTCGAATAATACCGTCGATTACACGATTCGAAAAGAAACGACTAAGACACTTTAAGCGGCAATCCACCAACGGGTATTAGTAGTGTTGAGTCACCAATCTAGATTTTTAGAACAATCGCAACGAAAAAACCGCAACCCATCACTCCTCCGTTCTTTCTTTTTTTGTTCCTAGGAAATCGGTAGTCTCTTCTCTCAGGTCATTCTTTCTAATCTTCCTCTCTAGTTTCGTTTTACACGACGGGTTCTGTTCTTTTTCCAAACCCAAAACCAAAGCATCCAAATCAGTGATCTATTTCGGATTGTTTTTGAACTATTTATCGTAAACACGTCAAGTCGCCGACTTATATTTATTTATATTTCTCGCATAGATTCACGGAACATCTCAGTTAAATTGGATATCGAAAGAAATTTATTAAAAAAAAAATGTACATACAAGCAAGCCTTCAAAGTTAACATTAACCCAATCTACGTAAATCTCCGTTAACTAACTAACTCATGTTAAAAAATGTTAACCAAGCAAAAAAGGGTTCTAGAAATTACGGATTTCAAATGACGATTCAAAATTAACCAAGATGACTTCCGATTTCAGGTTACATTCAATCTCGCAACATTACGTGATTTTACAGTTTTGTTTCTTTACTTTTTCCATATTTCACATAGTGGTTCAAATATTATTGCAACATAACTTTCCGTATAAACGGTAAGAATTATCAAAGGGACAGTTTAATTAATCATATACGTCGACAACTTAACGTGTTTATAGTAGATAGGGAAGAAGAGAAAAAAATATATTAAAAGGAACCCATCGATAAGCGAACGGAAGGTAACAAGTTTAATTTTTAAAAATAATCGAAACACGAGACGATAGGCAATCGACCATCTTTGGGGTGTTCAGTTTAGATTTTGGATAAAGTAAGAACAGCGATCTAGCCGAGGTGGCGCGAAGTGCGTCCGGGTCAGGATAGGGAAATTGGAAAGATAGAATTTAGGATTAGTGACTTTGTACAAACTAGGATTTTAAAGTGTCATCGTCGTTTTTTTTTTAACTAAAAAACTAAGACGGTAAAGAAAGTGTAATCAACAGGAATATCGTTCGAGAGCTTTGAATTTCTGCACGTTGCTAACATACGCACCTACTCTTTTATTTCGGTAGCGGATCGAGACACTACGCAATTTTCGACACACAGGGTGATTTTAGATAAGTGGGACAGGCAAAGATCTAGAAATTGGAAAGATCTACAAAAAAATGTTGAAACGAAGTCTTCTTTACATTTTCGGGGCTTCAATTTTTTATAATGTAAATTTGTTTTTTTAAGGTCAGCTACACCCGTCTTTTGAGGTCAACTTCATTTTTTCAAACGTAACAATTTTTTTTTTTGGAGATGCGAATTCTTTATCGGCAGTAAAAATATTTTTCCTCGAAACATTTTTTTGCTAAAAGTAACGAAATTTACAATTATAACAGACACTAAAAAAACATTTGATAAAACTTTATTAATTTTGTAGTAAATTAAAATTTATCAAAAGAAAAATGAGTCTAACAGACGTTCGAAGCGGTTCCCCTGCCATTCAAGGCATTTACCAATTCGGTTTTTTGCGAAACGATCGTTTAGTATTTTCCAGCATTTCAGTCGTAAAGTTTCGACAAGAGTTTTTTTATTCGAATTTTCAGGTCTTCGGTACTCGACCATAAACTACTTTTTTTTTCAACGATCCCACAAAAAAGAATCTGGTGATCAGGCGAGCCAGTTAACTTCACTAACATGCCCAATCCATCTTTGTGGGAAAGTGCATTTAAAATTTTTTCCACATTTCGTAACATAAGGAGCGGTAACTTTTTTTTAACAAATTTGATAAAATTGGACTCTAGCGTTCGCGAGATAAGAGTTTGGTATTATTTATTGTGAATTTGATTACTTTTTTGCCAATAAAGAATTCGAACCTCCAAAAAAAATTAAGTGTGAAATTTTGAAAAAAGGAAGGTGACTTAAAAAAATTGACATTAAAAGTTGGGGTACCGGAAATATTCAGACTTCTTCATTTTCGGCACTTTAACTTTCTCATTTATCGACATCGTCAAAAGTCGAGGTACCGAAAATAAAGGGGGTCTCGATATTTTCCTTTATTTTCAGTAGATCTTCCCGGTTACAAGATATTGGCTCGTTTCACTTATCTAGAATCATCACCGCGTACGATTCATTTTTATTTTATCCATTATTATTTTTTCCTTTTCTTTAATTTATCAATTCTTTTAATTTTTACACACACGCCAGAGAAGCACAAGGGTCGTTCAGCTTTTCCATTATTCTTCGATATTAATAACTAGACAGACACTAACCAACGAAAGACACTAAGCACTAGACAACTCTTGTCCCTTTCGTGGGTTTCTCGCGACTACGTCTGCAATCGAAGAGTTATCCCGATCGCGGTATCTTCACCCCTTTTCATAGAAACAAACGCCCTAAAGACCGAACATAGACATAGACATAGACATAGACACAAACACTATTATTCACCGACATACATATACATTTTTAAAAATATTTTTATTAATGTTTTTTTTATTTGATTTGTATAATTTGTATTACTTATTTATTAATTAGTTTTTTTAATTTCTTATTTCTTTTAATTATTATTTTATTTTTCACTCTTATTATTTATTCATTTTTTTTTTAATTTGATTTGTATAATTTGTATTGTATATAGGATGAGTCAGGAGGATCGTACCAAACTTCAGGAGTGTCGTGCATGAAAAAAAAAATTCAAACGTTATCCGATTTTCGTTTGTTTACAAGTTACGGCGTAAATCAAATTATAAATTAACGTTTGGATATCATAGTAAATGTTGGGTAGTGGTGTGAGGTCTGGAGACCTCGAAAGCCAACTAATACATCAAAATCACCAATACCAAAAGTACGTTTATGGTAAATAGAATCCTAGTTAAAAAATTCGATTTACGCCATAACTCGCGAACAAACGAAAATCGGATAACATTAGAATTTTTTTTTACATTTATTTTTCATGTCTAACACGCTCCCGAAGTTTGGCACGATCCTCCCGACTCACCCTGGATATACAGGATGTCCCACAAGTGTTTCATTACATTTCAGTGGGTAATAGTACATTGAAAAATATGACTCCCCATATAAACCATATTCCAATAATGCTTCATTAAGAAGATACAGGGTGTTAAACTTAAAACACACCTGGAATATTTCAACGTATCAGAGTATCAACGAACAGGCGAGCTCGATTATGTATTGAACAATTTCTATAACGTTATAGCAAATTAATAATATTTAAAACAAACTTAATATTATTAAAACCATTTAGAGAATATCGTGCACATAGACGGTATTCAATTTTTTACTGGCAAACGATACGTCGGACGAAAAAGAGTCGAGCGAGCATTTTTCTTCTAAACGAAATTAAACTTCTAAAAATAATTTTTATTTTGATAAAAAGCAGTGGCGCACCATGTTTTTCTTTAAAAATGTGCCGAGAGGTGTCCATACGCACGTCACTGGCGAAACGAAAACTAGCCCTTTTGCATAAATAAATGCGTCTACATTAACTCTCAAAACATGCCAAATTTCACTTACACATCTCAAACGGTTTCGAACATATTACCCTGTATCTTCTTAACGAAGCGTTATTGGAATATGGTTTATATAGGGAGTCGTATTATTTTCCAATGCACTATTACCCACCGAAATATAATGAAACACTTGTGGGACATCCTGTCTATTTTTTGTCGTAAGGACCTCCTTCCGATTTCAAGATATCTGTTTTTGTACCCCTTAACTAGAATCACGCTGTACTCTTGAAATTTTTTTGTTTTTTTAACTTTGATTTGTATAATTTGTATCATATATATATATGTCGGAGATTTATCAGTTCTGAAGTGTGGAAATGTACAACGTGAGTTAGCAATAAGGGCCATTCGTGAAAACCAGGACGAACAGGTACCATTGGAAATGGAATGGGAATCGCGAAGAAGACAATAATTAAAAAAAAAGAAGGTAGCCGTCGAGCAGTAGTGAATTCGTGAGCCTCGTTTTTATTTTTTTATCATACCATCAATCGATACGAATTAGGAATATTCTTCATCATCGATAATTTTGATTGTTTCATTAAATAAATTGACGGTAAGGCAAGACTAACGAATTCACTTCCCTTCTTTTTAATTACTGCCTTCACAGTTTCCATTTCCATTCCCATTCCCCGTGGTCCTCTCGACTCAAGGGAACGGTACTCGTTCGTCATGGTTTTTGCCACGGACCGAAACTTCACACACGGCCCTTAATTGCGTCGGTAATAGTGACTAGTGACCTCGTCCTACGTTCTCTTCATCTCCACGATAAACCCGTCAACCTGTCAACCTGTTCTTCAGCCTCATTGCTAACTCAAATTTTACATTAAAAACTTAAGAACTAACAAATCTCCGACATATATATGTCAGAAGAAAGAAACTTCTTCTTATAGCGAAAACAAAAAAACACAAGTTTGTGAGGGACTTCTTTATTTGCCAACGATTGAGAATGGAATGCCCCCTCGCAAGGTGTCGGAGTCATTCCCCGGGTATCTGTTTTTCCCATCCAATAAACCTGCCATACCATCCACATTCTTCCCACGTTTCCTCTTTATCTTTTAACGTAACGATCTACTTTTACAAGTACAAGTTTAGTCCATTTCCAAGGGAACACTCACAGGTGCTTGTGACATACCACATATGCCCAAGGATAAGATATAACACTATCCTTGCAAGGTGGCAGGTTTATTGGTTGCTTTGAGTGAATTAATAACTAACCCCGTGTCACTTTACTTTATGAAAGCTACATATACATATTTTTTATTTGATTTGTATAATTTGTATTACATATTAATATTTTTAATTTCTTATTTCTTTCTTTTAATTATTATTTTATTTTTTACTCTTTTTCTTTATATTAATTTTTTTCTCTTTCTTTTTTATCATCTTTTATTTTTTAATCCTTATTCTTTTTCTTTGTGTTATTATCATTTTTTTTAAATTTATTGTTTTCTCTTGATCATTTTTTATTTGTTGCTACTTATTGTTTTCTTAATTTTTCCTCTTTCTAATTTTTATATTTTATTCTTATTCTTTATCATTTCTTTTTATTTTAAATATTTTTATTTTTTTCTCTTTGGTTTTTAATATTCATTTATTTTTCTTTAATTTTGTTTTCTTTCTTTTTTCTTCAATTTTTTTATTATTAATTTTCTTTACTTTATTTTTTATTCTTTTTCTTTTTTATCATGTTTAATTTTTATATTTTTCGCCTTCGTTTTTATTATCTATTGTTCTTTCCTTTTTTCATTGTCCATTTTCTTTTCTTAATTTTTATTCTTTCTTTTTGAATCTTCTTTTAATTCTTATTGTCTTTATTTTTTATTCTTTCTCTTATTATTTTTTTTATTTCTTATTCTTTCATTTTCTATTCATGAATTTTTTTAAATTATTCATTTTGTTATATTCTTTTAATTGTTTATTTTCATTTCTTAATTTTTATTTTTTTGTTTATTATCATTTTCTTTTGTTTTTTATTCTCATTCTTTTTTTTTCTTTCGTTTTTCTTATTATTCATGTTCCTTTCTTTTTTTTTATTTGTTATTCTCATTCTATTTTCATTTTTTAATTGTTAATTTGTTCTTTCGTTTTCTTATTATTCATGTTCCTTTCTTAATTGTTTTATTTGTTATTCTCATTCCTTTTTCACTTTTAATATTTATTTATTTATTTTTTCTTTATCTATTTTATTCATTTTTTTTTAATTCTTATTTTCTTTATTTTTATTTTCATCTTTATCTTTGTTTATTTGTTTTATTGTTTCTTTTCTTTATTTTATCTTCTTCTTTATTTCTTTTTCATTTCTTTTTTTTTTTAATTTTAGATTTGATTCTTCATCCTTTACTAATGTTTTTATTGGCTTTTATAATCATTTTTAATTTTTTTATATATGTATGTTTTTCTTTTGTATTGTTTTTATTCATTTGTATTGTTTGTTTTTTTTTTTTTTTTTCTTTATTGTTTTTGTTGTTTTGTGGAATTGTATATTTGAAATAAGAAGAAACAATGAAAATATCTCCTGTTGTTTTATTTAGCATTAAGAACCCGGGTTGGTAAGAAAACAAACTAAAAGTAAGTCAGGTTAGTTCAGAAAACAAACAATAAACAACCCGGGTTAGTTTAAAAAAAAAAGCTCAGGTTAGTTCAGAAAAACTGAAAATTGAAACGAATCCACGCCAAAAATACAAAATAAAAGTGAAAATTCACTAACTGATAGAATAATTTACAAAATATACTAGTTCAGGTTAGTTCAGGTTAGTTCAGGTTAGTTCAGGTTAGTTCAGGTTAGTTCAGGTTAGTTCAGGTTAGTTCAGGTTAGTTCAGGTTAGTTCAGGTTAGTTCAGGTTAGTTCAGGTTAGTTCAGGTTAGTTCAGGTTAGTTCAGGTTAGTTCAGGTTAGTTCAGGTTAGTTCAGGTTAGTTCAGGTTAGTTCAGGTTAGTTCAGGTTAGTTCAGGTTAGTTCAGGTTAGTTCAGGTTAGTTCAGGTTAGTTCAGGTTAGTTCAGGTTAGTTCAGGTTAGTTCAGGTTAGTTCAGGTTAGTTCAGGTTAGTTCAGGTTAGTTCAGGTTAGTTCAGGTTAGTTCAGGTTAGTTCAGGTTAGTTCAGGTTAGTTCAGGTTAGTTCAGGTTAGTTCAGGTTAGTTCAGGTTAGTTCAGGTTAGTTCAGGTTAGTTCAGGTTAGTTCAGGTTAGTTCAGGTTAGTTCAGGTTAGTTCAGGTTAGTTCAGGTTAGTTCAGGTTAGTTCAGGTTAGTTCAGGTTAGTTCAGGTTAGTTCAGGTTAGTTCAGGTTAGTTCAGGTTAGTTCAGGTTAGTTCAGGTTAGTTCAGGTTAGTTCAGGTTAGTTCAGGTTAGTTCAGGTTAGTTCAGGTTAGTTCAGGTTAGTTCAGGTTAGTTCAGGTTAGTTCAGGTTAGTTCAGGTTAGTTCAGGTTAGTTCAGGTTAGTTCAGGTTAGTTCAGGTTAGTTCAGGTTAGTTCAGGTTAGTTCAGGTTAGTTCAGGTTAGTTCAGGTTAGTTCAGGTTAGTTCAGGTTAGTTCAGGTTAGTTCAGGTTAGTTCAGGTTAGTTCAGGTTAGTTCAGGTTAGTTCAGGTTAGTTCAGGTTAGTTCAGGTTAGTTCAGGTTAGTTCAGGTTAGTTCAGGTTAGTTCAGGTTAGTTCAGGTTAGTTCAGGTTAGTTCAGGTTAGTTCAGGTTAGTTCAGGTTAGTTCAGGTTAGTTCAGGTTAGTTCAGGTTAGTTCAGGTTAGTTCAGGTTAGTTCAGGTTAGTTCAGGTTAGTTCAGGTTAGTTCAGGTTAGTTCAGGTTAGTTCAGGTTAGTTCAGGTTAGTTCAGGTTAGTTCAGGTTAGTTCAGGTTAGTTCAGGTTAGTTCAGGTTAGTTCAGGTTAGTTCAGGTTAGTTCAGGTTAGTTCAGGTTAGTTCAGGTTAGTTCAGGTTAGTTCAGGTTAGTTCAGGTTAGTTCAGGTTAGTTCAGGTTAGTTCAGGTTAGTTCAGGTTAGTTCAGGTTAGTTCAGGTTAGTTCAGGTTAGTTCAGGTTAGTTCAGGTTAGTTCAGGTTAGTTCAGGTTAGTTCAGGTTAGTTCAGGTTAGTTCAGGTTAGTTCAGGTTAGTTCAGGTTAGTTCAGGTTAGTTCAGGTTAGTTCAGGTTAGTTCAGGTTAGTTCAGGTTAGTTCAGGTTAGTTCAGGTTAGTTCAGGTTAGTTCAGGTTAGTTCAGGTTAGTTCAGGTTAGTTCAGGTTAGTTCAGGTTAGTTCAGGTTAGTTCAGGTTAGTTCAGGTTAGTTCAGGTTAGTTCAGGTTAGTTCAGGTTAGTTCAGGTTAGTTCAGGTTAGTTCAGGTTAGTTCAGGTTAGTTCAGGTTAGTTCAGGTTAGTTCAGGTTAGTTCAGGTTAGTTCAGGTTAGTTCAGGTTAGTTCAGGTTAGTTCAGGTTAGTTCAGGTTAGTTCAGGTTAGTTCAGGTTAGTTCAGGTTAGTTCAGGTTAGTTCAGGTTAGTTCAGGTTAGTTCAGGTTAGTTCAGGTTAGTTCAGGTTAGTTCAGGTTAGTTCAGGTTAGTTCAGGTTAGTTCAGGTTAGTTCAGGTTAGTTCAGGTTAGTTCAGGTTAGTTCAGGTTAGTTCAGGTTAGTTCAGGTTAGTTCAGGTTAGTTCAGGTTAGTTCAGGTTAGTTCAGGTTAGTTCAGGTTAGTTCAGGTTAGTTCAGGTTAGTTCAGGTTAGTTCAGGTTAGTTCAGGTTAGTTCAGGTTAGTTCAGGTTAGTTCAGGTTAGTTCAGGTTAGTTCAGGTTAGTTCAGGTTAGTTCAGGTTAGTTCAGGTTAGTTCAGGTTAGTTCAGGTTAGTTCAGGTTAGTTCAGGTTAGTTCAGGTTAGTTCAGGTTAGTTCAGGTTAGTTCAGGTTAGTTCAGGTTAGTTCAGGTTAGTTCAGGTTAGTTCAGGTTAGTTCAGGTTAGTTCAGGTTAGTTCAGGTTAGTTCAGGTTAGTTCAGGTTAGTTCAGGTTAGTTCAGGTTAGTTCAGGTTAGTTCAGGTTAGTTCAGGTTAGTTCAGGTTAGTTCAGGTTAGTTCAGGTTAGTTCAGGTTAGTTCAGGTTAGTTCAGGTTAGTTCAGGTTAGTTCAGGTTAGTTCAGGTTAGTTCAGGTTAGTTCAGGTTAGTTCAGGTTAGTTCAGGTTAGTTCAGGTTAGTTCAGGTTAGTTCAGGTTAGTTCAGGTTAGTTCAGGTTAGTTCAGGTTAGTTCAGGTTAGTTCAGGTTAGTTCAGGTTAGTTCAGGTTAGTTCAGGTTAGTTCAGGTTAGTTCAGGTTAGTTCAGGTTAGTTCAGGTTAGTTCAGGTTAGTTCAGGTTAGTTCAGGTTAGTTCAGGTTAGTTCAGGTTAGTTCAGGTTAGTTCAGGTTAGTTCAGGTTAGTTCAGGTTAGTTCAGGTTAGTTCAGGTTAGTTCAGGTTAGTTCAGGTTAGTTCAGGTTAGTTCAGGTTAGTTCAGGTTAGTTCAGGTTAGTTCAGGTTAGTTCAGGTTAGTTCAGGTTAGTTCAGGTTAGTTCAGGTTAGTTCAGGTTAGTTCAGGTTAGTTCAGGTTAGTTCAGGTTAGTTCAGGTTAGTTCAGGTTAGTTCAGGTTAGTTCAGGTTAGTTCAGGTTAGTTCAGGTTAGTTCAGGTTAGTTCAGGTTAGTTCAGGTTAGTTCAGGTTAGTTCAGGTTAGTTCAGGTTAGTTCAGGTTAGTTCAGGTTAGTTCAGGTTAGTTCAGGTTAGTTCAGGTTAGTTCAGGTTAGTTCAGGTTAGTTCAGGTTAGTTCAGGTTAGTTCAGGTTAGTTCAGGTTAGTTCAGGTTAGTTCAGGTTAGTTCAGGTTAGTTCAGGTTAGTTCAGGTTAGTTCAGGTTAGTTCAGGTTAGTTCAGGTTAGTTCAGGTTAGTTCAGGTTAGTTCAGGTTAGTTCAGGTTAGTTCAGGTTAGTTCAGGTTAGTTCAGGTTAGTTCAGGTTAGTTCAGGTTAGTTCAGGTTAGTTCAGGTTAGTTCAGGTTAGTTCAGGTTAGTTCAGGTTAGTTCAGGTTAGTTCAGGTTAGTTCAGGTTAGTTCAGGTTAGTTCAGGTTAGTTCAGGTTAGTTCAGGTTAGTTCAGGTTAGTTCAGGTTAGTTCAGGTTAGTTCAGGTTAGTTCAGGTTAGTTCAGGTTAGTTCAGGTTAGTTCAGGTTAGTTCAGGTTAGTTCAGGTTAGTTCAGGTTAGTTCAGGTTAGTTCAGGTTAGTTCAGGTTAGTTCAGGTTAGTTCAGGTTAGTTCAGGTTAGTTCAGGTTAGTTCAGGTTAGTTCAGGTTAGTTCAGGTTAGTTCAGGTTAGTTCAGGTTAGTTCAGGTTAGTTCAGGTTAGTTCAGGTTAGTTCAGGA